>NC_089979.1:1479423-6479423 GCF_036417845.1 Apteryx mantelli | reverse complement strand
GATTTGTCCAAAGATGAAACCAAAAGCAAATGATCTTTCCTAACCAAAATCAAGAAAATGGATTTTCTTCATTTCAGGAGTCCGACTGCTGATCTGTACCTAACTATAACCACATCCTCAAAGGGCAAGCACAAGTGGTGGTAATTTGCTTTCCCAGCTTCCCTT
Source organism: Apteryx mantelli (assembly GCF_036417845.1). Taxonomy (NCBI): domain Eukaryota; kingdom Metazoa; phylum Chordata; class Aves; order Apterygiformes; family Apterygidae; genus Apteryx; species Apteryx mantelli. The sequence goes on along the minus strand of NC_089979.1, from coordinate 6,479,258 downwards.
CATGCAATTTTTCAGCACCAACAGGGGAGTAAATATTGCCTGTTAGTGCAGAGTGTAGCGGTCCCTCCATCTCCACTCAAGCACAATCAGAACAAATAATTACTGATGGAGTATGGTAACAGAGCTGTGCTGTGCCTCGCATCGTGTAATTGTTTAAATATCTCCGAACAGTGAGAAATCTCTCCAGAAAGCCTCAGAAAATTGTAGTCTCGCTGTGAAAACTGAGCACACAATTTTCCGCAATTTTATCAGCTTGTCAGTCCCGACAATAAACGAACATTGGCACTGAGCTGTCCTCAGTCCTTTAGGGTCATATTCTCTAGATGCCTGGACTCTCCATCCCTCTTCACTGAGAGCCGCACGCCTGAATACTACAGAAATAACACTAACTAACAGTAAGGCATCTGCCCTTCAGGTCTGGAGAGGTAAAATGAAGGTGGAGCTTTGAAGGGACTATATCTCAGGGATTTCAGCACATTTCACAATTCAACTGCTAAATGATTTTCTAGGATAAAGCCTACATCAGTTCAAGCCATCAAAATGCCAGACTTGGCAGAGATAAAGTAACTTGCCTCCAGCACAACACCCAGGGCCAGGAGGAGTGACGTAGCTGTTGGGTTGAGTCCTTCAGGAATCCACATGCACTCATTTGGGAAAAAAGGTGGATAACAAATGATTACAGGAGCAAATTCACCTGAGGAGCAATGTTTGAACCTATCAGTCTTCATGAAAGTAGGAGAAAAGCACCTAAAGAATTAAACCATGCATTTGTCTGAGAGAGCTGTATACCCAGACCAGGGATGTCCATGCCATGAATCCAAAGAGATTGGGGAATAATGTTTTTAACCAGTTGTTCACCCTTGGGATAAGAGGAAGATACAGTGCAGACCTCGAAGCGGAGCTGCTCAGCCATGGAGCTGCAATGGCCTGATGTCCCCCCGGAGCGCAACGGGCACAGCACGGGGCCTCTCCCTGGCTCTGCACGGCACACACGATGGCACCACACATCATAATACCAGGACTCTGATGCTGCTTATTTCCTCTTTCTTTCTGCAACCTTTTCACCATTAGTTCACTAGGCCTCTGACTAGTTCCTTTCCATTCTTCAGTGAATTTCTGCACTTCAGTAAAAGCCACAAATAAATAAATTTTTACATCAATTAAGAGTTTTTTGGAGAGAAGTTAGTCCCTGTGAATTGTTCACATATACTATGAATAGAGAAAATAAGGTGGTAGTTGGTTTTTAAGTCCATCATGTTCAAGGTGACAGCAAACGTTTAGCTTCAAGCATGCAATTTCCTGAATTGAGGTTCAGCTCTGTTGTCAAGACAACATTAAAAGTTGCATGGACATCTGAGAGTTTTAGCATCTGATCAATTTAGATTGCTTACTGTAATTTAGGAAGTGTGAGAATTTCTGAGATGGCCGCATATCTGGGGTTTCTGTCTTTATATGTAGTATACACATCTGTCTACATGAAATAAGGTATGAATCAACTGCCATCCAACATGTTCCAAAACTGCATTTTCATCATCAGAGTAAAGGACATTGAAACATCCTGTTTCTTGCTGATAACAGGCGGTACAGATCATGGCTATTTATTCGGTCTTTAAAGAGGCTATAGTTTTTAATTTCTCCTGGAGCTTTATGGTATACCTATTGAATACAGAGACTATATGCTTATTCTACCAAAATAAAAAGTGTGAGTTTTCACTGTTTGCTACATTCCTAGAAAAGAAATTCCACACGCAAAAGACAGAAAGTCTACTGCTGAGACAGCTACTTGTACTACAAAATTAGCTTTTTTACTCCCAGTGAATAGCCTCTTACAAGAGTAGTTTATTTCAATCTCCTTGTCTTCCTGAAATGACTTTGTAGTGAGGAGTAATTATAGTGAATATTTCCCTACTCCCAGTGCCTCTAAAAGGGCCTATATTAATTCTATGAAATTATATTAGTAAATATATAGAGTTTTTTTCTCATATATTTTCTCATATATACATATATATATATATATATATATTCATGTGTGCGCATGAAAATTCCCCAGACAGGGCCAGATTTGACTGCCAGGATGATTGCCACCAACAGCAATTGGAAAAGCAATTGTGAAGATGTCCAGGCCCACCCCTGGGACTGCAGCGACTATTCTCCATGGAATTAGACTGGGAATACTGACATTTCCGTCCTAGCCATCACAGAACGACTCAGTAGATCAAAACACACCATTTAAAACATCCTCACACGCCTGAGTATGCCGTTGCCTCAGGGTGTCCCTGAAGAGGATCCGTTGCAGCAGCAGCTGCTGAAGGAAGAGATTTTACGCAGCGGATGTGGACTGAGTTAAATTTAAGAACACTCTTAGGATTTACTGGGAGCATCTTGATTGAAATGGTATGGGGCAAGAATTATGCAAAAGTGCTTAAATTCTGGCTCTTGTCAGGAGGACCAGAAGGCAAGAGCAAGATGTGACTTTAGGAAAGGAAGGAACCCACTTACACGTGTTAAATGAGCATGAAGATAGCCGAAATTTCTCCAGTCTACTTGAACATTTAGCTTCAAATCTGCATTTGATCCCAATGGATGTTTTTAGCTATGTTACCTACACAGCCTGATATGGTCACGAGGTAAAGGGTATGTGCGGCTTCACTCTCAATACCCTTGAAAGTAATGACTGATGTCAGCCAGTTTGACAATTGACAGAGGGGTAGAGAACTAGTACATGGCTATATTCCTACTAATCTTTTAGGCGCTGGGTAAAAGAGCAACATTTTTTTAAGTGCTTGTATGCAGAGAAATCTTCGGTCAGAGTCATACCTTCTTTGCACCTAGAAAACCCAAACAAAGTGTTTGGGAGAAGCATCATGCTAGGCTTTTGTTGCATGAGGCACCACTGTGTCTGCATGGGCAAGGCCATTGAGTGAAAGGGCTGAAGTTGAAAGGGGGGAAATGGATGTGTTCTCGCCTATCACACCTTATCAACATTTGCAAAACTTCCTAGAAAGGGGAGACGTCTAGAAGGCTCTGTGAGCAGTCTAGAAACATCAGAAAGCAATTCTGCTCCAGGAATAGAGCCGATGAGGGTCTGCTTGGATTAGGCCATGCTGCCAGGGCTCAGTCCATTGGTTAGCCTATTCCCTTGCTCTGATCTTCAGCAGTTTTTCTCCTTTGGGTTAGCACTGAGTATCTCAGCCCTCCTCTCCACTCTTTCGGCAGGTTTGGCAAGTCCCAGCTCTGGAGGTAGGTTGGGCCTTTCTCAAGCATCCTCATCTGGACTGCAGATCAGAGAGAAAAACTTTTCTTGTCTACAGACAGGCAAATCTAACAGAGAATCAGAGATCACAAAGATAATTATGTTTCTACAAGTTTCATGAAAAAAACAGCCATCCAGGTAGAGATGACAGAGTTCAGTTGTTAATAACTTCGTTTCTAAAAACTTTCATGTGCTAATTTCTGAAATCAAACTTGGCATCCTGCTTTTCACCATCAAACTCTGCATTAAGAGGCTGAGCTCTATGAAAAGAAACTCTTTATAGTTAAATGGTCAATCAGCCGAGAAACACAAATCTGTAGAAACCAGGCTTCATTAACTCTGGATCTCACAGACCGCTGGAGTTCAGTTTGCCTGATTCTTTTTAAAAGCAACATTACTACAGCGTGTTGCATCCTGTTTTCTCTTGTATTTTTTGGTGAGTGTGATTAAACACACACACACACACAAAGAGAATACGAAGCGTAATGAAAGAAGTTGAAAAGTGTGAAGGAAGGGAATTTATTTTCTGTAAGAAAAACTGAACACTGAAGAGCATTTATTTCTCGTAGTGGGTTAACATGTTTTTGTCAAAGATAGTACTTTTTTAATCAGCTGTCATGGACCCCACTCGGTCTTCATGCAGCTGCCAATAATATGTCGGCTTGATTTGCTTCTGGTTACTTTGGATGTTTGCCCTAAACCACCAAGTTTCCAACACATAGAGCTGTGCATTGGCAGTATTCTGCAAAATCTCCTGAGGAAAAGAAGGAAAAGAGGGTCATGTGAGACTGCATTTGTGCTGTTTACTCGTTTGGAGTTTTTTTCAGGGACAGAGCAGGGAATCGGTGTTTTCTTCTGAAGCACGCTGTCTGTAATGCCTGTCCTCTTCATATAAGGCAACCGCATATCAGGGGAAGAAGCAGAAAGCGTAGGATTAATCCCACCGAGTGCAGCCAAAAGCAGCCTGTAAAGCATGTGCCGTACCTGGGAAACGCCAGATGTCCATACACTGAGGAGTGCAGAAATTACCATTGCAATTAGGTGTTTGCCCAGCTAAGCAACGAAGAGGCAGCGCCGACAGCCAAAGGGGGTTATTATTAGGTGCACTGAGCACGCACAGCTCCACTCAAAGGAGCCCGTAGCATCCTTGAAAATCAGCTCCATACAGCCTGCTCCCTTTGTCCCTGACTCCGAAGGACTCGCACGCAGCCCAAATCTCTTGCAATTTAGCTCTGCCTTTTTTTTGGACCCACTTCTTCCTAAAAGCTCAGCAGGTGTGAAGAGGAGAAAAGATGAAACAAACAGCACCATCTACCGGATACATGAAATTATTGCCTAATAGAGCTAATTTGGGGCATTAATGAACAGAGAAAACAAACAAACCAACAGATCGTTACGGTACAGGATGTTCAAAGGTGAACAGCCCTTCCCATGGGCTAGGAAATTTTTCAAGGGAACCTGAAATACAAAAGGTAACAAATTTATCTCCTTTATTACTCTGAGCACAGCCTGGACTACACAGCATCCTTGCATTTGGACACTTTTTCTTGCTGGAGCTAGTAATGCAGGTCAAAATGTTTTTTGAAAATGGGGAATGAACAGCTGGGTCAGGCTTGTTCAAAGCTTTGCTTTCAATCCAGGCTGCTTCAAAACCAAACCAACCACCCAAACATAAAAACTAGCAAAATCAATCAGAAGTTGTTGCTATTGTATAGTCTTGATCTAATTCCTGGAAGGTAGACAAACCTATTAAAAAGATGAGGAAGCTGAGGAAAAAGAGACAAAAAAAAAAAAATACTATTTACAATGGCAAAAATCTTGAAAGAACTGGGCTCCATGCTACTGTTATCCATGTTTGCAACATGAACTTGAGAAGGTTGTTGAAGGGGAAGTTCTGACATCTATTTTCAAGAAAGTCTTTTCTTCTGTGTTTTTTTTTTTTTTTTTCAGTCCCTGATAATAGTTGAAATAAGTAGCTCTTAGCCGTAAGGCTAATGTATACATTGAAGTAGGCGAGGAGTGTTGTTGTTCGGTAAATACTCATTACCCATCTCAAGACTGCAGTTTTGTGAACCTCCTTACAAGAGGCTTTGTGGAAATCAGAATATTTTTCTCAGTGCTGATTCATACAGGTAAAAGTTGTTCACTCCACCAGGCTTTTTTGCAGCAATCAATTTGTGTGGCAAAAGCCTGTCATCACCCAAATAAGCCACTCTAGCATTTTATTCCCTGTTATATTCTCTGTTTATTTCCTTATTCCTTGCCATCTGGGCTGCAGACCTGGAAAGGCAGACTGACTTCTGACATCTCAAACCATTTCAGTGAAAATCATGGTACTTTCCATCATACCCACCAAACACATCGTGCCAGCAATATGCTAAAATTGCATCCCTATCTACATGAGATGAAACTAAATTTATTTTATAAGCTACTTCTAAATGTTAATGGGATTAAGATACTTTAGATATAGTAGCGTAGCAGTAGAAGACAGCAAAAAAAACCTGTTGCGTGCACAACATGCAATTGCACAATCCAAATTAAACCCACATCTGCCTTTGGCTAGAGGCAAAACACCAGAGCAGAAAAATGAGATCCGAGGAAGCCGTGATGCTTCCATGGGCAGATGAAAGCTTCCTCTGGAGGAGGCGAGACAGCTACTGCACGCACAGAAATGCACCACTTTTCTGACAAAGTGACTGAGGACACAGATCAGTTTGTTCCTGTTCAGGCTTCTGGAAACATATATTTTATACTGGCTCATTTAGCTCGCCTCACCTCTCTAATGAAAACATTCAACTGTTAAGTTCTTGTATTGCTTTAGGACCAAGACATCTCTTAATCTGGCTCCACGGCAGCGGGTTCTTTATTAGAACACCTAACACCACTGCCACTGCTCCTAATTTCTGCCCCAAAGAGCTTATACTTTAATGAACAATCAGATCACTTTCCTCTTTCCTAATTCAAAACTAGATAGACATCTCAGTCGCAACACGATGTATTGTAATTTAGGAGGTATCTGCTCGCCCACTGCACACCCCCTTGGGGGATGCAGCCTTCGGTGGCATGGATGGCTGCAGCCACGAATGCATTACAAGCCAATTTCCTTCAGTGACATCTACAGGCCCTTCTGAAGAGTCTCCCAGCCTGTGAAGGACCAGAACCCAGTCCAAGCATAGACATCGCTGGACACCAGCTGTGGGACTTCTCAGGTGGGGACACAGAGCCTGGGCTCAGTGGATCATATCTGAAGACAACACAGATCTCCAAAATGAGGGCAGGATGGAGTATAAGAGTCATATTGGAGTTGATCGTTCACGTAGCATCAGGCTTCATTTTTCTGTTTTGGTTGCTTTTTGTTTTTGTTTTTGTTTTGTTTTTTCCTCAGGGAAGTTACTGTCATCTATTGTAACCAATTTGACTTTCCTCTTCCCTGGATTTCAAGGCAGGAAATTATATTAACATCCCTTGGAGATGGTGATGTGATTTTAACTATACAATCTTCAGCCTTTCTCCCAGATTCAGCTTCCTTCACAAGGGAAATTGATACTGAATCGATATTTTAGTGGTTTAAATAGTCTCGGATGGGTTTTGTTGGAAAAAAGGAAAAAAAAAGAAAAAAATCACAAATAGTAATTCATCCTCTACAAGAACAAACTTGTGAAAACGACAGCTTTTTCAGGACTATGTATAAACTGAAGCCTGATTAAAAGGCAACTTGTTCAAAGGGAGATTTCCTAGATGGCCATGGTGAACACAGGTCCTTCCATTAGCACTCCTGGAGTAGCAGGAGAGCTTTGTGTAACATCAGAGGAACATATATTCTGCTGTGTGACATCTTTTCCATCCATACTTACATGGCATCTAGCCCTGACATAGCTAACAAGAATCAGAAGGAATTTAGGTTTACAAATATCGGTTAGAGTAGATGTCTATCTGTCACCACACAGAAGCCAAGGAGCTTTCATTAACAAACTTTGAAACGTCAGTGACAACATAAACCCAAGCTTCTTCTTTGGAAGAGCTTTAAAAATCCCTTTGAGAAATGTTCTAATTTATAAAGCTTCAAGAGAGGAGCTTTCCATCCTGGCGTGACTGGAAGGGCAACATGAGGGATTCATGAAGGCCAGTGACACATAATATGCAAGTTTTCACCTCCCAAATAATGGCCTTGCACTTCTCCCTGTGCTCCCACAACACCTGTCAATGTTGGTATTTATCAAGGAGCTTCCAGCTGTCAGCTGGTTCATGAATCCAGTGGTAACCAGAAGTATAAGAAGGAAAGACAATTCAGACCTTATTCGGATAGCCTTGATCCTGCCTTAAATTGTTCCTGGTCATTGGAAAAGAGGAAGCAGCTCTAACAGCCACAAACAGTTGCCCATGATGTGCTGAGCAGAGCAGTCACCAAAAAACCCTTCAGTAGGAACTATGCATTGCTAGAGAAGTGCCTGAGTTATATCCTTAACTCCTGGGTTTTGAAAGGGAATTGGTCTCTTAACCCGACCTATATGGACAAGCCCTAATCCTCAACTACATTGGACCGTCCCTCATGACATTGAAATCTCAATGGGACCCTAAAGCCAGGACACAGATGGAGTGACTTCTCTCTGTTATGTGGATAGAAGTGGAAGTGAGTATAGCATGTGAAGAAACTGCTCTTAACCATGTCTGCCCGCAGCTCAGCTCATGCCCAAACCCAGAAACAAAAACAAGAGAGGGGTTCTCCTTATGCCTCTTCACTTTCCCAGCTCCAGTACCAGTCCTTTTGCAGAGCTGATCCTGCAACAAGGAAATGGAGAGAAGGACAAGGAGAAGGACTGAAGTCAAGCCAGGGTCTTAGCTCTGCCTCCAAAAACCTCTTAGCAGTGCTGGCCAAGAAGGTTAGGCCACTTAATCGGACCCACAAGGATTCAAGGCTGACCTTAAAATCCTTTGTGAGCACTGCAGTTAGAGCAATGGTCTACTGAGCACCTACCAGCCATGTTGCCTTGATTCAACAGGGTGCTTAAACACATGCTGAATTTTGAGCAGTCCACTGGCCACGTGGGTCTCTCCTGTGCCTCTGGGCACCTGCTTTTGAACTGGGGGACCCTTCTGCAGAGCTACTCTTCAATTTTTAACCTACTGTCTCAGGGTGATTACTTTCCTGATCTAGTCCTGTTCTGGTCCTTGAGGCTGCTTTGCCTTTCACAGTGTTATTGGTGCTGCTCATTTGAATGTATGATTTTGATGAATTGCTTGAAGGGTTGCTGGCATCTGCACTTGGTGAGCCCACAACACTGTCTTATTAAAGTTGCCATCACTTTCATTCTACTGTTTACAGATGTTCATTTTCTTTCACCTTTGACCAAACATTAGATTCCTCCTGATACGGAGTTAGCCTAAAGGATGCACATCAGCATCTGTTGGTCCTGAAGATCTAGATGGTGGTGCAGAGATGCCTCCAGATCAGGGGACCTATGTGCATACTCACTGACATGCTGCAGCTCCGTTCCCAAGCATATTCTTGCACATTACATTCATTGTCCTGGTGGATGGGTGAAAAATAATCACCAGTGACTGTTTTTGGTGACTCCCTCACAGACAATATTATCTGAGAGCCCAGTACAGGATACCTGAGTCACAGTTACCTGGTTCTGTGACTCTCTGCTTGTCTTAAGCTAGTCAAAATGCTGTTCATAAAACCAGGAGGAACCCGCTGTTTGTCCTAGTATGTGTCAAAAGGCAAAGAATGTATGTAAACAGTTCACTCCTCCAACACCATCATACTCTTAACAAAGCAAGAAAGCAGGACATCAGGAAAGAATAGTTAAGAATCAAGCTGGACAGGATCTACCCAGAGAAATAGGGATGATGAAATTTGAAAACTGCATATTAGGGTTTAGGAAATTGTGGGCTGTATGGAAGGGAAAAGAGTGTGATCATCCAATAGATAAGGCAAAGGCTGCAAGTAGGTTTTTTGATTGGTTCCGGTGGACCAGTGGAATTCGGGACATTTCTGGCAAGCGCAGAGATGGAATCACACTCCATCCACAGATGAGTCACAGCAATCCAGGATTGAGGTCATTGACAAGAAAATCTGGGACACTACTCCTGGCTGGTGAATAAAAACACTACATCTGTTCCCTGCAATAATAATCCCTTAATCTCGCATTAGACGTTTTATGCTGCTAAAAAAAAAAAAAAAAAAAAAAAAAAAAAACTCAAAGTATAAACAGTCGTTTAGAAACAGAAGGAAATCTATTCAGTCATTTCTGTTCTTAAATACCTCCAGACAGCCAAACAAAACCCATCTGATTCAATTTAAATCACTTTCATATAAAGGTTTTTCAAGGTAATTGTAGGATGTTGCCTATCCTGAAGGGTAGAAACTACACCTTGTAATGTGGCTTCATTTCACCTTCCTCCTCTCTCCCCATCCTTCCCTTCCCTCTCCTCATCCTCTCTGCACCCAGCTTTGGAAATGGGCTATAATTCGTCTTGTCAAAAAAAGCCATTAGAATGGGAGCACAATACTGGGCCTTGTTTTCACGGTCATTGATAAAAACATGCAGTAAAGAGATAATGCGAAAACATGACTAAAGGCAGAATAGTTTGGCTTTGGTCTTCTCTCTTCCAAGCAGACTGGGCTTTAACTAGGAGGTTTCCAAAATCTTGTCTGAGGTGCAGCCTGTACCAAGCTTCCCTCTGAGGTAATGCAGGAGCAACAGTGGTGGGAAAGGTCACTGTGGGACTAGGGAAGACGCCGGGGCAAACCCTATGCTAGGCAGCTCCCTTATTGCCGTTTAAGAGCTGGCTACTTGCTTTCCTTCTGAGTGCATTCTGCCCACTGAAATCCTTTATGCCCACTCAGGCAGACAGCTATGTCTCTTGCCCTCAGGACATTTGCAGGATTGCTGCACCTTGTAGAACAGCATCTTCTTTCCCTCCTGGAGCTGGGAACACACCATTAAGCAGAGTCATTTGTCTCTCTCAAAGTTACTGAAGAGGAGAGTTAATTGAACAGCTCGGAGATGTTTTGATATCCTGGGGGAGGTAGGAACCAAACTCTGATAAAATTCATATGGTTTTGACTTGTATTTCATTCTGATAGTATGGTCTAGCAGACAGCTGTAAAATCCCCATAAGATTTCACATCATCCCTCTAGTAGGCCAGCTCTAGTAGTAGACACCAGATGTCCACCTTAAGTAGAAATGTAGGGCCACAGTCCAAAAGAGTGATCCACAAAAGCCCTGCCCAGACGGTCTGTGTCTCTGAACTGCCAGTATCTGGCTGAGCTGAGCTTCTCTTGGCTTCGCTCAGCCCTGTGACTCTTTAGGATCAGTAAATTAGGTATTCCCTGCCCAGATTCCTCTGCAAGGAATTTGCAGTTAATTTTAAGTCAAAGATACCCTTACCTATAAGAGGGATGGCTTTCGCACACACTTAGTTCTTCCTCCTACCCTGCTTCAGTGTGCTGATTGCTGTAAATCCCTTTTTCTAGGTGCCCAGCTCTCCCTCATTCACTGTAGAGCCATTTTCAGCCTCTAATGCCTAGTTCATGCATTCCTCTGCATGGCAAGAAACATAAAAGTTAAGCATTTACATGGCTCAGTGAACTTCACTCCTAAAACATTAGGCTTGCTCAATCTAAAAAGGTGGCTCTGCTGCCTTCCTTTAACATAAAAAAACAGAGCATGCTAAACTCTTACTCATTGCTCCAGCAGATTTTAGTGACATGTGGGGAAATAAAAGCTTTGCTACCAGCTCAAGGATGTCGAGAAACCTCAACTGCTGCTGCTTTCTGTCCTCTGGGTGCACACTCTCCAGGGCTCTTCTCCTCTCTTCTACCCAGGGTCTACGCCAGCCCTGTCACCACGGCATCTGGATGCCTTCCACTAGTGAATTAACATCCGTCACATGGCTATTTTCCTATCTTGTTCTCGTGACTGCAGAAAACCAGGCTGTCACCCTTGCACAAGTACCAGAGCTGACTTAAATCATTCTCAGAAACAAGATCACTATTCCTGTATTTAAATGAGCATACAGAAAAATGTATGCTACAGAATGAATTGTTTTCACATAGTTTCTTTCTCTTTCTTATTTCTTTTTTCTTTCCTTTCCTTTTTTCTTTTCCTTTTTTCTTTCTTTTGTTCTTGCTCTCACTTTCTCATTCTCTTTATTTTTCCTTCCTTCCTTCCTTCCTTCCTTCCTTTCTTCCTTCCCAGAAGCAGATATGGATTTCAGTCTCTATTCTACCTGTAAAACACGTTTTAAGTGATCAGCCATATAGTTATAGTGTGCTGAGTGATATTTGTGGCAGAGTAATTTCATACAACCCTAAAAACAAAGATTCCTACCTAGAGTTGTGTTCAAAGATGCTTCAGGACTGGTATATGAATGTGAATATGGAACTGTATTTTCCTCTTTCTTCTTTTTTTCCTAAAGTCCTTCTCTGAGGACTATGAGAAAATAAACTGGTCCCTTCACCAAGATAGCTGCTTTATTAAATCAATCTTCAATCAACCACACAAGTGAAATGCAATTTAACCTCCTAAGATAGAAAAGACAGTTCAAGAAAATGTTCAGAGCTGAGGATCGACCCAGGGCTTTAATGCATGTTACCTTCTGCACTGTGCTCTTTCTTCTTCAAAGCTACCACCCCTGACCTGACCCAATTTGAAGAAAAACATACTCGAAAGCCAGCCTAATCTTGAAAGCAGTCATTGCAGCTCTGATGAGGGTGATGACTTCTCAGAGAGGAAGGTAAAACAAGGTGATTTGTCCGGCTACATGAGCAGCAGCCGCGCACTCCTGGGGGAACAACTGGTGTCAGATACATGTAAGGGAAGAGCAAGGTTTGCTCCGAGTGTCCCCTCTCCTCGCAGGAGTCACAACAACACAGGAGTGTCAGAAAGCTTCGGCTGCAACAACAGCGAAAAGAGATGTGGGGAAGAATGTGTCAGGGCATTAGAAATAGGAGGATAACTGACATTTTGTGCTTTCACCTCAGCTTCGTGTATGTGTTTTTGCACGTACAAGGGGGAGAGAGAAAGAGAAGGAGCCTGCTGCTGCTTAAATCATTTTTAACTGTTGGAGTGGGGGGAACGGGCCCGGAGTAACGATGAGTCTCAATATGAGTATGGTCGTTCTCTCTTTATTAGAGCTTACACAGAGTATATATAGACAAGCAATAAGCATGCACTAGCAATAGCTGTATGATTGGTTTACTTCTGTCCACACGCCTAAAGCGGATATATGATTGGTGCAAAGTTGCTGTTCACGTGGAGGGGCTTGTCGGCCCCCTCCTTGACTTGTTTACCACTACTTGCCTTTCCCTTTTGTAATGGTCTAGGAATGTTCAAGGACAGTTCACATAGCTGTGGGATCCTCCCTTCATCATGAAGGCAGGATTGCTCACTTCTAAGAAAGCATGCCCTTTCTCACTTAACCATTCTCCCACAATTCCCCCTTCTTGTTTATGAGCAATCCAGGCTTGGTTCACTACTTTCAGCAGAGCTTTCTTAATACAGCTTAATACTACACATAAACATAAACATACAACTACAAGGATTAGTAGAATGCGTAAGCCTTCAGTAAGCAACCCTATTAGCCACTACGGTAGATTTCCAAACAGGTTAGTTAGCCATTCGTCTAACGGCCCATGGTTCTGACGGATTTTACTTGCGTGCTCCTTCAACCATTGCAATTGTTTGTGAATGGATTCACCATGATCAGACAAATTCATGCAGTACATACCTTCAAAATCCTCACAACCATGACCTTAAGCTAATAACAAAAATCAATTGCAGCCCTATTTTGCAGAATAGCATGTCAAGAAGGACAAAAACACTCTTTCAGTAGGACTGCGTAGGGTAACCTTATCATTACAATTTGGTGAGAGCCCTGTGGCCGCCTGTTTACTACGGGTGGCGGTCCTATGCCCCGTTATATTTCTCCACCAATTTTTGTCGGGTGCCAGCAGTGTCAATTTGCCAAGATAACATGGACCACCCATTACGTTTTTTGGAATTCCCTGCCAGGCCCTGTCACCACATATCAAAAAGACGTCTGGCGGCAAGGCCTTTTTTTTCCCTTTTTTTTTTTCCCCCCTTTCTTTTTTTTTTTTTCCTTTTTTTTTTCTCTTTTTTTTTTTTTTTGTACCATTGTTCCAAATTGGGTGCCCCCCTTTTGCCTCAGCTCCAAGGGCTCCCAACCCTTGGCGGCTTGTTGTAAAATTTTCCAATCATGTGGTTCCCATTTCCCCTGACCATTCTGTTGTAGCACGGGGAATGCCAGTGCTGTGGGGCCCTCGGACCCCGCAACAGGCTTCCATTGTCCTTCTATTATAGCGTCCTTGATAATACCACTCCAGCGGGACTCCCTTGGAAGTCCGGCGAGGGGATTCATTAAGCAGGGAGGTACTCCTCCCTCTTTCTCTTGCGCCTGCAGCTCCACTTTTTTCAGGCGTTCTGATAGCTCCTGTAGCACTCTTACGGTTTCTCCTGGTGACGGCGGTACTTTATTTCTGGTGCCAGGCGTGTTGTCCCCCGAAGACTCGCTGGACGAAAGCAGTAGGGGGTACTCTGATGGGGTCTGACGTGAGCAGGTGGTCTCGTTGAAGGAGGGTAGAGGCGGCGGCCGCTGAGGTGGCGTAGACAGCGGCAACGGTGGATGCAGGGGATCGTTGCTAGGCAGCGGCGGGGGGGGGCACTAGGAGGGGGTCGGCACTCCTTCCCGCCCGAGTCTATGAGGTCAGCAAGGGGCGTGGCGCCCGCCCCTCTTTGGGCCTCCTCCGGGCGCACTTCCGCGTTTGCCTCAGAGCTCGGACCAGCCAGCTCTGGGGAAACCTCCGCTTTCTGGGACGCAGCGGGTGACGGCGCTGACGATGACCCCCCCCTCGGAGTTCTCCCGCGCCCTTTGCAGTGCCTCCCTGACAGACCGGCTCACTGCCGTTAAAGTCTCTAGTACGGTGTTCCAAAATGCGCGAACAACTTTCCCGTCCCTCAGTTCCAGCTTTTCCAGTTTTACTGACAGCTGCTCAAACATTTTTAATAGTTGAGCCGTGGACAGCTTTGTCCCCATGGGGGTGGTAGGCGAGGCTGTGCCTGACGACTCCGGAGATAACAACGTCAGGGGCCCCCGCCATGGCCTCGACGGGGCTGTGCTGCCCTCCCCTGGTACGGGCGGCGACGAGGGCCCTGGGCATGGCGCACTGCTGGCTCCCTCAGGAGCGGATGGAGGCAAGGGCTGTGGGGGGGGGCGGTGGCGGAGGGACCGACAGTCGAGCTCGCACCGCCTTAACCTCCTTCTTGTCCTTGTCTCCACCCTCGATGGTCTTATGCCACATTGTCTCTCCGAAATCTCGCCATTCCGATACGGAAAATAGCATATGAGTATCAGGGAAATGTCCCCATCTTTGCCCTAGCTTAATCAGTCGGTGCAACTGCTTTTCCGGGGCGTCAATCCCTCTCTTAGAGAGTATCCCGGCGAGCAAGGTGGCGGCAGCATCAACTTCCATGCTGCTCCCTGAGAGGCGGGGTGCGACCCCGAGGCCTCAGTGTCTGACTGGCTAGCGGCGTACAGTCAGCACTCCTCTCAGCCGTTCAATCCCCACTCCCGTCCTCTCGCTGCTTACCGCAGTCTCGGAGCTCTTATCGGAAATCAACCATCCTCTTATCGGTAGTCTCGGAAATCAACCATCCTCTGCTACCAGATGTCGGTAGTCACGGAAATAAACCATCCTCTGCTACCAGATGTTGGAGTGGGGTGAACAGGCCCAGAGTAACGATGAGTCTCAATATGAGTATGGTCGTTCTCTCTTTATTAGAGCTTACACAAAGTATATATAGACAAGCAATAAGCATGCACTAGCAATAGCTGTATGATAGGTTTACTTCTGTCCACGCGCCTAAAGCGGATATATGATTGGTGCAAAGTTGCTGTTCACGTGGAGGGGCTTGTCGGCCCCCTCCTTGACTTGGTTACCACTACTTGCCTTTCCCTTTTGTAATGGTCTAGGAATGTTCAAGGACAGTTCACATAGCCGTGGGATCCTCCCTTCATCATGAAGGCAGGATTGCTCACTTCTAAGAAAGCATGCCCTTTCTCACTTAACCATTCTCCCACATTTAACCATGCTTCTTGAAAAACCACCACCCTCACACACCTGGTGTCTTGTAAGAAAAGCATTTTTCCCTCACAGTAAGATCTCAAAATTAGTGATTACTAAATCAGCATTCATCATCAATCATGCATTGTCCATTCTTTATTGAGCTAGTATCTTTACCATGCCAGTGTTTGCACATTTTATTAAAGCTTCTTGATATTTCATTATTTATTCCCTCGCACACACAGTCCCCCACAGTTTGCTCTGGTTGTGGTCTGCACTATTCAAAAGAAATAGCACAAAACTTCCAGCACTTCAGAATCAAAGAGCTTTCTTAAAAAAAAAAAAGAAAAGAAAAAAAAAAGAAAAAAACAAACAAACAAAAACCTTCCTATAATGCCTTTACCATTCTGCCTTTACCATTCTGTCCATGAGAAATTTGCTATCACACAGTTTTCTTCACCCTGGCATTATTGTATTTTGGATGGAGAAGGACTCAATGTACTTCAATATCCCATCTTTAATCTCCTAAGATTAAGCCTTAATCATCAGGCAACCAAGTACTCTTGGGATGGTGGTGGGGGAACAGTTGTTTCATTGAAGCTGTTCTACTTTGTATTAAAATATTTAAATAGCAATTGAATCTTCATCCCCTCTTTTACGAGGTAAGTCGCACACAGCAAAGGCCTCTCCCTCAGATGGCGCTGAGATACCATGGCATTACTGGTACCCCATATCTGTTAAAAAGAGAAAGGAGAGAGTTACAATTTCTCCCCGTTCTAGATAAGTGCTCTAAGCAGAAGAGAGACTCCCACTTTGCCCTCTTCTCCCACAAAAGCTACAGCTGCAAGAACTGAACCATCCTTGTACTTTGTAAAAGGACTTCAGTCATTGAACTGCCAAATTCAGTGACTCCTGAGAAGGGAGAGATAAGTCCTTGAAGCCCAGAGCTTCCCAAGTCCCAAGCCCTTGATGTAATGGTACTTCCAGCTGCTTTCTCAGCACTTGGCTTTTGTAACTCTGTTCAGGATACTGTCTTCTGCAGGTCCCATTTCTATGTTCCTACCTCTTCATCTTCACCTTACAGGGAGTCCAAGCACCTCATTCAGGATCATGAATTCAGTTAGGAGCTAGGGTACCTGAACCTCTGAAGTGCCCAAGTTCATTCCCTTGTGCTGAATCTTGGAGAAGGGATTTCACCTTTGCTCTGACTTCAGTGTCCAAACGTATTGAGTCAACCAGCCCGAAGACTTCAGAGGATGCCAGAGATACTTAGAACAGCTCAACATACTAACCCATCTATAATTTCTGACACAATTTTACTGGTTTGTGGCAGTGACAAGAAAAGAGAAAATGTTCCTGATACTGTTATCTGTCTAGGAGACAGCACTGAGCATTCAACTCGACCCAAGGCTACCCAGAAACACAGGCCAAGCTGAGTTCCCACCACCAATGCCACCACCACCACCATTAAAAAAGATGAAGAGATGAGGCAAAATAGACCACTTCTGCCACAGAAAAGGAAACAACGGAGAGAAAGAGCAAAGCTGAGCTGGAAGCAGAGTCCTTGAAAGTCACTTTGATGCCACCAGTTTGGTGATACTGCCCAAGGAATAGCAACACCCCTCCAGCCCCATGACGGCCCAGTGGCACCAGCACATGCCAGGATCCCGTGGGAAAGCATCGTTTTCCACTGCTCCCAGCTCACTTTCTGTGCACCTCGAGCAGCCCATCCAGCCCTACGGAGCTGGCATGGAAAGACCGAACATGGCTTACACAGGCAGAGAGGAAGCACAGTCAGCTGGAGGGAGCCCAGCGGCACATGTAATCGCCTGCACAGACTGATACATCCCCTTGCTTTTTAACCCAAACTGTCAAGGATCCTGCAATGGCCAGCACTTAATTTCTCCGCCTAACTGACCAAAAGAGTCAGGTAATATCTGCCCACTAAAGATGGGAAACTGCTGTTTCTTCCAGTTCATAATTTAATTAACTCTGATTTTCTCAACATGCACTTTTTTTTTTTTCCTCATTATTATAGAGGAAACGACCCAGGGCTGATCCCCCAGGCTTCCCGGCTTTAAGGACAATAACAATTTAATGAGACAACTTATGTTCTGTTTATCCTTCTGTCACAGGCACAAACACTCCGCGGGCTCTCGGGCACGATCGGAGAACTGAGCCAGCCCACCTAGGACTGGAGATTCGACTCAGACCTTTCCTGTGATCAGAGCCCAGATCGGAGCCAAATTAGCCCGGGGCTTTTTTTCTGCTGTGCTTGTAACAGTCCTGGGCCTTTTCGGAAGAGCACCTGTTTCAAAACCTGGCGATATGAAAAATGCAGATTATTTTGTCAATGCCCCCCGCTCTGTCCCCTTCTCCCCTCCGCAAAGAGCCGCTCCGCTGTTTCTTTTGTGTGTCTGTCTAGCATTAGCTTGCTGCTCTGCTGCACAACCCACTCGAGGCTCGGAGGGAGGCTCCTGGAAGAGCATGCCATGATTTTGAGTTAAGAGTGCCATCTAGTGATGTAAGGGGCACACGGGCTTCTGAGTCACCAGGCAGAGCTGCAATGGTCAGGGTCTTCCCTAGGAATTGAACACCTTTTATAATATTTAATATTCCCTCTGCAGCATTAGTGTCACCTGTCCCGCAGGCAGGCAGAGGCCGCACACGCTCCTGATGGGGATGGGAGCAGTGGGTCAGGAGTAAGTGTCCAGAGCTTGGAAAAAATCAAACCACATGGAGAACCATGTGTGATTTTAGGTATCGAGTCTTAGCACCTGCAGCAGCAGGAAAAAGGAGCAGATCTGGTCTTGTGATGTTATTGCATACACCAGGTACATATATGAATCTATATTCCACATCCATACATGCATATTTGTGTATATATAGCTCTATATCCCCAGTAGCATATATATATATATATAGTGTGTGTGTGTGTGTGTGTGTGTGTGTGTGTGTATACACATACATATACATACATACAATCTGTTGAAGCTTCAAAATTTAGCAACCTAATTCCCAGCGGCTTCATTACATTCATTTATTTCTAAATGGAAAAAAAAAAAATCACACAACAATCCCTAATGACAGTCATCTATAAGCATGATCATTTGAAACGTTTCACCACAGTAACATAACCAAACATATCTAAAGTCACAGGAATGTTTACCGCACAAGAATTTGAACATCCAAGAGCAGGTACAGTGAAAGTTTATTCCCACTCTCACTGCCAGCCTCCTTTTCCATGCTCTCTCCATGAGCCATTCAGATTTTGCCTTCGTGTCTCTCCCTTAATATATAAATGACTGCTGGTGTACTTCTTTTCGAGCCTTGAGCATGCCATGGCAACACCTTCTGTGATTTATTTTAACAAGAGGACAAAGCACTGTTATGAAGCCAAACTCCAAGCTAATCATTCATTCCAGCTGCTGAAGGAGTGTGGTGGATGGCACGTTTTTATACTTTCTTATAGCTGAGGAAATTAAATGGGATACAAAAGTGTTCTTACTTTCCTGAATAAAAGAGAGGAAAAGCAGGTATTGAAAGAAGGTCTGTAGGGATTTGTACCAGTACGCTGGTGTCAGAGGTTTCAAAGGAGACCGGATTGCTGTTTGCTTGGCTTCTGATTATTCTGTACCTCATGTTGTGGAGCTTCCCCTAACCACTTCCAAGAGCTGGGTAAAAAAATCGGCCTCTTTCCTTTTCCCTGTTCATCCTTTATTCTGTTTTTAATGATTGCTTTTGTTTGTTTGTTTGCTTTCCTCCGATGCCTTGGAATTTGGCCAGGGTGGTAGGAGTGCAGTGGTCCTGAAATTCCTCCAGAGTCTGGCTGGCATTTCTTGAATGTACACTCAACAGCTGAAATGATTTTCAGTTTAGGGGCAGAAAGGAATCTGTGGGATGAAGCTCTGCAATTCTGCATATTATGGTCTGTTTCTAGAATCAGTCGTGTTTATTTTTACCTAAGTCATTGCTTGAGTTTGCGGGAACTCAATATATTGGCAATGCCCGGCATCTCTCACAGTTTCTTCCTCTAACACATCATACTTGGAGATTTTGGTATTTCACTATAAAATTTAAGTTTCATGTAGGCTATTTGAAAGCATTTTCTGCCCCGGGGTTTAAAGTATGTGTTCCGTGGACCAAACATTAATTGCATTGTTGCCTGTGAGTTTGAGGACTGAACTTTATGACCTAAAAAGTCACTTTGTGCTCCTAATATCGTTTTCCTTTCCCATTATTTTTTGCAGCATTGTTTTCTTTAAATCTTAAAATAGCTACAGCATCTAGCCTGAAATCAAGTTGAAAAAGTAGGATATGATCAAAGAAAGCCTAGAGAAATATGTCCAGGGACTTGCTTTCTGTCTCTCCCCTCACCATTTGTTGCCCAGGACTGCAGAAAGTAAATGCACTCATGGGAGACTCTGCCTGAAAGACTTGTCTAAGAAATAGCACGTGGCTACTGTGAGAAGGGAGCTGCAGGGGCTAACCGTTCTTTGCATGATTCAGGAAGGGAATAATGTATATTATGTAAACACAGTCCGGCAGCCTCTAAAGAACCTGCAGAAGAACCTTCATGCACCCCAATGTATGTAATTTATTACAGAATAGGTTTGGAAAATTACCCTGATCAGTGGTGTTACTGGATGTAAGGATTAGTTTGGAAGCTCTGACGCTTTTCAGAATCAGGGAAGAGTTTTACACTTTTCTGAGTGCCGTTTGCCTGCAGGTAAAGAATGTCACGGTGCCAATTAGAGCCAATTATAAACTGACTGACCTGCCTTGGCATGGAAACCTCAGGCAGGATTTATTTTGCCATTTCAGAATGGAGATCAGAGAACCCATGCTTCTGTTCAGAGCTCTGGGAAGTTTGCAGATCCAGATTTCCCACAGCATTTGGATATAGGTTACCTGACTTGGTCTTTGCAGGGTCCTTATCTGGACCAGGTGAAAATCTGCAGGCCTTGGGCTTCGGAGACGATCACAGCATCAGGAGTTATTGTAGTGCTTTGAGTTCTGACCAAGGCCATGCAGCAACACACAGATTTCCTCTTTTTTCCCCCTCCCACTTTGCAACAGCACTGCATCTGCCCCTGGTGCATAGACATACAAAGACAAACGTCTGGCTGTCTTTCCTGCAGATTTTATAGATGATTTTCTGTGCTTTAAAACTGCCTAATTTAGTGTCTAAATTCAAAACCAGAATCCAACCTCCCCCTCCCTCTCCTGCTAGTTCCAGTCCCAGATTCCTATCTATTTTGTCGAGATCAGTAGCAAGTCCAGTATCTGAGGAGATCTGGGGGTTTATCTAGGTTACAGAGTCTGGGGACATAGGTTTATATGCATCAAGGGTTTTTTGATGGGATGCCACCTTCTGTTTGCTCCTCAGACAGATCCCCAGAAAGAGAGATTAAGAGGTGAATAGGCAAATGCCTCTAAGCATGTCAGCTCTGGGACTGTGATATATATTGTTCTTATCCCTGAGTATAATGCCTGTGTTCGGTAACTGTTATGCACTGCCTTTCTCAAAGTACTCGTGTCAGGTTTCAGAAGAGGAATGCGCTGTCATGGAGCTGAACGAGATAACACTTGTATTTTGAGCAGTGGGTGTGAAACATCGACAGAGCTCTGAAACACAGAGCACTTGACTCCTGTATACCTATGCTCGCGCTTATTGATATTTATATTGACCAAAGAATTTCTGCTTTCTCTATCTTTTTGACCTTATGGTCATAAGTTCCTTTGTCTTCATAGATTTCTATGAAGAATTCAACACTTTCTCACTTCTCCACCTGTTCTTATGAGATCTCATTACACTGTGCTTGTTCATTTGGTATCCAGGAAAAAGTAAGGGGCTGAACGTGATCTCTCTGCACACTCCTATACATATAGTATTCCCCCATAGGCTCCAAGAAGGAGGGGAAGTGAAACCATGCAGTCAGAGCGAGTAGGCACTAGAACAGCATGGATGTCAGGACCTCAAACACAGGCATTCCCGCTCCTATCCCAACCGGGATCCTGCCGCCGCCAATTTACATCCATCAAGCCTTTCAGAGAGTAAGGCAGGCAGGGCCAGTGTCGGAGGTTACCTTATTCTCCTTCAGGAGGGTCATGGGTTTAGCATTCACATATCTGGACAAGGACTCTCTCTTGTCCTCAGAGTTTACTAGCGGCCATTTTCGCTTGCTTTGCATACAAGTCACGCTGTCATGGGCTGATGGGGGAAAAAAAAAGTGCCCTTTTTCACAGAAGGGCTGTTGGGTTCTGAGGGGTGGCATTTTACCCACCACATTCATCGACACTTAAGAGATATCCATGTAAGCTAGTAATTTAAGAGGGTGACTCACCTGATCTGTTTTCAGTATCAGTGTTAGGATGAGCTGATTCACTCCCTGGAGGACCATCTCTCTCTATCTCTTATGGGCTGTTGAGGAACCCTGGACGATTAGCTGGAGTCATCTGAATGAACACATACACCAGTATCTACATGTGCTCAAGTCACATCATGCTCCGTTTTTAGTCAATGAAGTCAGTAGAGTTTAGCGACCTACCCCTTGACAGATAAATCACCTCCTAAACTCCACTGATTGCATTAAATACGTCTTTGTTAATTGTACTAGCAACATCAGTTCCTCGCTCAGATGGAGATGCCTGCACTATAAACATGCCACACTGCATAAGATGAATCCTACACCAGTTTACACTAAACCCCATAGTTTTAAGTGAATAAAGTTAGGTGAGAAGAATCCCACTCTGTGCGAGCATCCAGCAGCCAAGACTGTATCTGAGAGCCCAAAATTTAAAGCAGAAAGCTCCATACAGTGGAATTAAGGAAAATGATCTTTAATTCACGTCTTTACTAGCCTTTTATGCTTTATGGAGGGGGAGAGGTGTATACAACACATGCACAAAGATATCAGAGTGCCGTGACTCATGCTTTCCCATTGATTGTGCAAGCATGATTTTAAAAAAGGGAAAAAGGAAAGAAAAGAAAGTGGGACTGTAAATAAGTAAAAACCTGAGTAAACACAGAACCCGTTTTTAAGACTGGAACAATAATGGTCCTTTTAATAATGCAGTATGTTTGGATCATCAAATCCATTTTTGAAAAGAAAACCTCTTTGGAGCCATTTCAGATTAATTTTGTTTGTCTAATTAGCAATGGATTTGTCACATTCCCAGCTATTCACAGGAGAACACATTTTAAAAGGTTGGTGCTTTCATTTGAGCTCATTAAGATTGTATGTGGCGTTACAGTTACAAAACTTATAATTTTGCTTATTCTTTGAAAAAAAATAGAGATCAACTTGAAAGAATCTCCGATATATTCAGACTGCATTGAGCTGCATAAATAAATTCTATATATTCAGATCATCAATAACTTCTCTCATTTGTTCTACTCCTTTCTGTGTTTATAGCAAACACCTTCAGCCCAGAACTAGCAAGTACTACAAATATTACAATTTCTTTACATTTAATCAGTTCAGAATGTTTGACTTTTTTATAAACCTCTCATCCACATTTTCAGTGGTAAAGTCAGACTGAATTACAGTCAAGTAGTGGTTCAACCCTCCTTAATTTGACTTTTTTTCCAGAAGTTTGGAAATAGTTATGCAGAACATGATGTTAGTCATTGGCATGAATTGACACAGATCAAGAGTATAAAAAAAAAGGCCTGAGCCTTTTTCTCAGTGATAGCGAGGTATTTTTCCCCCCATTTAAGATCAGTGATGTTTTCAAACCAAAATATCTGCAAAATATCTGGGTAAACCCAAATCAGAAATTTACTTTTGTCATTTGACTTTTGTCATTTCTGTCATTTTGTCATTTTTCTCATTTTTACTTTTGTCACACCTTTACATTTTTTTCCAGTCTTCCCTTCAAAAGCAGTTTGCTATGTACTGTGCAGTGTATGTACATATATGCATATACAGTGACACCATTAAATTCAGACCCACACATCTCTCCTAGGACAGTGTGCTGGGTTGGCAAAGGACACTCTTTATTCCATAAGTCCTCAGGTTGTACGTGACAAAAGACAGAGAAGGAGAGAAGGAAAATGGGAAAGAAAAAGATTGCAGAGAGCGAGTAGCTTCCTAAACAAACCTGTTGATACAGAGAAATTGAACCCAAATTTCATGTAACAGAAAAAAAATTCTCAAGAGTGACATTCTATCTGCATTAAATCCCAGGGGATTTCCCCCCGACCCATTGATTTCAATGGAATTGGGGGTTCAGGGCATAGTCTGTTCCCATTGAAGTCACCACGAAATTCATAGCAAATGGGAATATAATTAAGGCATCACAGGTTAATTATGGTCATATTAGAGGACTCCACAAGGATGAACTTGCATACTCCTTTTAGAAGGGAGGGGTCATAAAGTGTCCATGATGGACAGCTAAAACAGAGATAGCAGGGTAGACACGCATCCACAAGAAGGTGTGAGGAGTACTGAGATGATGGTAATACACTCCAACACATCCCTTGCTGAGCTAAAATTGTGTAGGTGGATGGGAAGCTCCTCAGAATTAGCAAACCAGTTTCTCCCATCCAGTAACAGAGAAGGGAGGAATTGTAATTATCTGGCCAAGTCAGAGAGAGAGATGAATACGTAAATTTAAAGAAGAAAGGGATTCCAGAGAGCGTTTTTGATTTAAAGCTAAGAAAAGAGCATATTGTGAACAAGGAAAAGGACACTATTAAAGCAATTTCAACATTAGACTCATGCTGCAGACAGAATTGGGCCAGTTGTTACTAAAAGATCCAGCATTCATTATAATTCATTTAGAAAGGAAAATCAAGCTGCTGAAAACTCAGTGAGTCAGTGGAAAGGAAGCAGGACCCAGTGAAAAATAAGAAAGGGAAGGTAATCAAAGACCCAGCCAGTGCTATGTGTCTCTCTCACTCTGCTCTTTCCTTCTGCATCTTCAGACACAAATCCCCAGGAAAGGACACCTGCTCTGATTAGCGCCCACGTTCCCTTACTGTATCCTGGAAAATACCCTTAGGGAAAAAGTAAGTTGCCACTAAGAAAGAGAAGAGAAAGCAAGCAAAATATGTCATTCCAAAGGAAAAGAACTGAAGAAATCTGTGATAAGCAAATGTTCTGTGTCAGTTTAAGGGGTCCAAGCTTGCCAGCTCCCCAGTTCCACCAGTCACGTGAGGATACACTTGAATAGTCCTCTTCATGACAAGTATGATCGTGGTTTTCAAGTCAAGGGCACCAGCTGAGTGGGAACCGGATAAAAACTGGTCGTGTGTTACCCAATATATGGAACAGCAAGTCTTTTGGTCTGTATTCAGCATGAATAAATATGAAGAATGGTTGAGCAGACATGAAAAGGGCAGGTTGGACAGTTACTATAGGGAAAAAAAACGTTTTTTGTTTGTCTAAACCATGATTTTCTCATTAATCATTTGCATTCTCCACATGATTCCTACTCATTCATACTACCCCACTGAAATCAGACTGAGTATGAATTTCTCTGCATGTTATTTTAACGACTTTACCAAGTATCAGTGGCAGCAAAGATAACAAATATCTATCTCTCTAGGGGTCCTTTCTTTCTAAAATAAATAAGATCTGAGGTCAAACCATTGTCCAGGCAGATTCCCTTTCTGTCACAGAGAAACTGAAGTATAACTTTCTTGATAACTTTTGTGAATCTTTCTTTCTTCACAATCACTCACAGCCTTTAAAAACATGGAAAATAGTGATTTTTTTTAAACTTCCTTTTTTTTTTGAGAAGAAGGAGAAAAACATACAAGAGAAATATAGAACTCATATATATGCATTCAGGGATGGTTTCATACACCAGCGCCTCTCTGCTGATTTGATCAGAAGCATGACCACCATGAGCAGAAGGCAGGCAGAAATCTTGCTGACCTAAAGCCTTTGTATAGCATTATGGGGACATTGGCTGTGACATAACAATCAGAAATGGTTACGATTTAACATTTATGCTCAGGCAAGCACGATATTTAATTCCCTTTTCAATGGCAAATATTAATTTAGGTGAGTATTTCCTTAAATTCTCAAGTATGCTGGGGTGGGTGTGACTATATGAAAGGTTTGGCTAAATCTGGGCTCCAGGTACAGCCCACAGAGCGGTGGTACTACTTCTGCTTACAGTTAGTCGAAGCCCTTAAGGAGGGTTTGTTCCCCCTTTACTGCTTGGCACGGTGTGTAATACTTCATGCCAGCAAGACTGACATCGTAGGGTCCTGCGCTGGTCTAAACGATAAACACTAGGTGATGACCAACTACCCTGGGAAATCCTAGACATCACCTGGAGGATCTCAAGAAAGAAGTTTGGCTCTTCCATTCTTATTTATCAGATGTGTTGATCCTCATGCAGTAGACGTTGGACAGCTCACTCAGTTATCCACGTCAATGTACTCGGTGAGTTGGAGCCCTTAACCTCCTTTCGTGCAAACTCTTTCACTAAATAAGTTTGTGTTGCTATGGAAACATAATACCTAGCATATGAATTGTGTTGGCAAGTGGGGGGGGGGAACAACACTCATCCCTTTCAAGTTTCTCAGGGATGACTGTTCCCTCAGGGAGATTCTGCTGTAGCAACATCTCTGACTCATTTATTTGTGTCACTGAAATCCCTGCAGGCATCCTAAGTCTTCCTGCTCTCCTCCTGAGCCTTCTTCAGGATCTTCTTCCCCCACCAACTGTTTGTCCTTCCCCTGTCTTGGACTCTGAGGTTCTGAGAATTGCAGCTTCTCCCTAGACTTTTAGGACATGAAAGCCATTGACTAAAGCCACCCTAGCCTAAGGCACATCATTACTTTACAGGGAAGCTTAACAAGTCTGTGGCAGTGTTTCCATTTAAAGAAATTTGAGTAACAGGCTTCCAAACAACTTTTTTTTTTTTTTTTTTTGTCAGTTTTCAGGCACAGTGTGGATGGGGTGAAAACACGGAAGAGCATGCAAACACCATCTCTTCATGATCATATCTGCATCTCAGAACACATTCCTGTTTTGTTCCAGCCACACAAAAATTACCATTCCTCCAATCACTCATGCCATACACAAAGTACCTTTTACGTGGAGAGTGTTTATCAAATCTAAACAGAAGTTGATGCAAAATTCTGGGGAAGCAGCAACTGACTTGTTGTTGCATAGCACAGAAATAGTACAGGAGCACAATGTAAGCCTGAAATCCAGAAAGCTGCCGAGATGTTAATGTAGAGGAAACAGCAATGAAAGACCAGTGCTGAAGTCTTCAAAATCTGAGAAATTTGTATTAATAATACTGTTTACATATTAGCAATGGATTAGAAACTGAACCACTTCATTCTCCATTTTGATAAATGCATGCATTTGTGGTCACATTTTATCAGTCCATTAGCAGACACCAGATTGACTTGTTTCAGGAAGTTGTTTAGGACCGTGCAGCAAGCCAGTGGCACGGCCAGAAGTACAGTTTGGTAACAATAATTAAATAGTACCCATGTTACAGTGGACCCAAGCCTCGGGCATGGACCAGGTCTAAGCCTGGGCTGGCAACTGTATAGGCACACAGGACACGCTTTCTTCAAAAGCTTGCAGTGATCTTGTTAGGTTATCTGACTAAAGGATAAGCAAATTAAACACAAAGACCTGGCAAGAATCACCTGAATGATGATATGTGGAGGAACCCTAGTAACCTAATCACTGAAAACCTCATCGGGGAAAATCGGAGCACTGAATCAGCTGCTCCTCAAACTGTCAAAAGAGAAGATTTTGACCACTGACACTGGTGTGAAACCACCAGGATGAGTCAGCCAAAGACAATGTCTCCCCAGAGTGATATGCACACTGAAGAGGTTATTGCCTAAAAGGGTATAAGACTTATTATGGGATGCAAGGAGAAGAGCATTTGGGGAATGTATACAACTTATTATAGGATGTTTTAAAGACAATATGGGGATGCATGAAGCTTATTATGGGGTTTTTAGAGAAGGACCAAGGGCAGGGAAAGGTGGATTGTGGTGGAACAAGTATGGGAAAATAGAAAGAAAAGGGGATAAAAGCAGTCAGTTGCGTGTCCACATTTCTGGTCAGTACACTTGTCTGACTAAGCCCTGTGCGTGGCCAGCACAGTCTACCCTATACCCTCATTAAATTTTATGTCTAACTATCTATCTTCTGTGTGTGTGCTCTCTCTATCCTGAGGGCACAACTGTGCGTGTGTCAACACTGGAAAGCTTCAAGCTGGACTAGCCAGAGAGCAGGACAAGAGGTCTGAGTGCCAGCAACTGGAGTGGGACTATGAAACTTGGGGGCTTGCAGGTCTGGTGCCAGCAACTGGAGGAGATCGGGGTTTGGAGGCTGCATACTGGGCACCCTGAATGTCCACGGCCAGCTGCTGGGGAGACCCACACTGCATGTGTATATTCCAATAGCGACCCTCAATCTAAGTCAGCTGGAGGCAAGAAGCAGGAGCAGGTCATCTGCGCTGTTCATGTTTGTGAGATGCTGTCTGTGTTTTGGTGGGTGTGTGATCTCTGTCTGCATTGGTCTGAGTGGCCTTCCATGTGTGTGTTGCATATTTTGTAGTATGCATCTATTGGGAATGCATGTTCAACCTCGCTGCTGTCTGGAACAGGGGACACAAAATTGCGTCAGCCTCACATTTAGAGGTCTGGGAGAGGAGGAGTATCTCTGGGTCCTGAAGACCAGGAGGTCTGGTTACCTCTAACCGATACCAGCTAAGAGATGGCAGATGTAGACACCCACACAGACAAACATGATAATACAAATAAGCAGTGGAGCAAAGAGGTTTCATTACAGAAACTTTCACAAAATGAGAATTGCATTTTGCAGAGCAAGAGGAAAAAAAAATAGAAGGAATTCACAATAAGTATACTCTGCAGTAAACTGGAGTTTGCTGAACTAGATCAATACCTCTGGGATCCAGTGAAATATATGATCTGTAATGATGTGGAAGTGATGGGGCAAGGTGAGGAGAAAGTTTTCCCTAATTTTCAAAGACTTCAACAGCCTAAATAATATTGTTGCAGAAAAGGAGCATCACTTTCAAGCTGACTTCATATGTTCTGAAGATCACAGGTAGAACTGGATCCTCATGTTATCATTGGTACCAGCTGCTCGGTGAGATGCTGATTTGTCACAGGTTTCCTGATAAAAGTGTTGAAAAATTGAAACTTCAGTTTCATTAAATAGAAATTTCTGATTAGTTTCATCAAATGATGACAGGCAACCGTGATGAAACAGTTTAATGTATGGTTGGATCATTCCCCATAGCAGGCAGCCATTCCTCAGACTTTTTGGTACATCCCTTGAAGCTCCCTCAAAGTTACCATTCCACACCATTTTTGGCTCTTAAGATTATTAATGACAAGTTTTGGAAGTGGCAGATGATTCCTAGTGTCTCAGTTTTCTGAAGAGCCTGCCTTGCATCAGCAAATCTTCTTCAGCCTGGCAAACTAAACACCTAAATTTCAAACACCTGAAGTTAGCCATCTCCTTGGAAAATGTGGATCTTTGAAGCTGTGCATAATCACAAAAGCATCCACACACAACTCAGAAAGACAAACCTGTGCTTAGACTAAGAAGCCTAATAAAGGACAGGAAAGGACATCATGGGTCACTGAGTTCTATTATTTCAGTCATTTCATACTTTTCCTAATACCAATTTATCACACGTCATCCTAAAATCGTTCATTATTTTCTCCTCACCTCTAGGATAACTGTTTCAAGAACCTCACTGCACTGTTGCTTAGGGAAATTCTCCTAAGTTCCAAAATAAATGTATTCCTGCCCAATTAATGTCTTCAGCTGACATTGTCCATTGCCTCCAGTATTTCTCCTCTCTCCCTGCCATATGCAGATAAGGATTCAACATTCTTTCAGCCTTTATTTTGCTAGGCTAAACAGTCAAGTTCTCCATTTTCATTACTATCCGAGGAATTTATATACACATTGTTTCAGTTTCAGCTGATCTCTCTTGAGCTGATTATAGTACACTATTCCAGAGGAAGTTTTCTTGAGGCCTTGAACAATAGCATTAATATCTGTTCACCTCTACAGAATTACCCCTCTTGATTTATCCAAGCACTTGCCTTTTTCATCACTATAACACACTGGCAGTTCATACTCATCCTATCATCAGCCAATACATATATGATAATTTCCATTTAGTTGTCCCTTCTGTGAAATCTCAGCAAACGGTAGAAGTTTGTCTTACTATAACCAAAATGTATGATATTAGAGTTTATCCTAATGAACTTACTCTTATTTTTATTACTGGACTGCTGGAGAGGGGAGGAGATGGAGACTCCAGTCATGAGATGATGTTAAAATTAGTCTGTACAAACATCAAACTTAGGTATAGTTGGCCCAGTTTTGGGCTGTGAGTAGTCCAAGGACCTGGACACACCTCCAGGCTTATAATTCTGTGATAACTCCATGAAGATCATTCTGCATCAGCTGGGACTTCCGTGTCCCAGCATTGGAGTGACCACATCTCTTTTGGATTGACATTGAATATGAAAGCATAGATTTACCCATAGTGAGTAAAAAATATATATTTTTGAACTGTAATAGTCCTAGTACCCTTTTTCAACTAGTCACAAAGCTGTCTTAGAATAGGCTAAACACTGAATTACATGTGAATGTTAGAAACATACTCATGACCACAAACTGGCCATCTCAGGAATGTGTTGTGCCATTCCTCAAAACGTGCTTCCAGTCTGAATCTTTGGCTGATCATCAGAGACGTTTCATCTTTGTGAACACCCACCTTCTTCCCATGCTGGTTTGCATCCATTATGTTTTCATGCCAGACAGTCTTGCAGGACATCACACTTAGCTGTTCGGTTATGGCTACACATACCAGCCTGCTGAGCAAGGAGCCACCCGAGGTAGCCAACAGGTAATAATAGAGAGATGTGTGTCTGCAACCCTGGCAAAGGGCAGCACTCGGATCTCTTAACATGGGCGCTGAAGGTTGCCTCCACTCGGGTTCACAGCTAAGAGTTAATCAGCTTGGCCCTCGTTTCCAAATGTGGGTGCAGGAAATGGACATGAGTGGTGGTCAGAGAATTTCCTTTTCCTCAGAGAGCCTTGGGAAAATCATTTGTGCATCTTCACTGTTCCCACCAGCTATGCTTAGCTCTCTGGCAGTTACTTGAGTTGCAAAGATGAGCAGCTATGTCTTGCAGGCAAATGACGCGCTAGACCCTGGATCTAGATAGTTGGTTTAGAGGAAAACCTAGGTTTTTCTGAGTCTTGTCCTTGTTCTATTAATACTCCATGTTTTATAGGCACACATATACTCTAAAAAACGTAAGAAAAGGCACTCTCATTTTCTTCATAAAATATATATAAACCATAATTAAAAAAAAAAAAGATTTTCAGATATTAAACTCAGGACTCACTTCCTCAAGCAATTCCTCAGCTGCTTCTTTCATAAAAGTTTATTCTTAAACATTTAATTTCAGATTCTGCAAAATAGCACAGTGTCATAATCACCATTTAATTGATGTTTTAATCCTTCTGTTTGTCTGAGTGACAGTAAAGAGAATGTCAATTAAACAACAATTTTGCTGTGATAATATTTAAAAGCCTTGTAACAGCAAAAAAGAAAAAAGACAAAAAACTTTGACATTTCACAGAACTGACGCCTACCTGAAAGAATATTTTACAGTGAAAATGCATTTTGATGCAGTATACAGTCCTTCTTACATGAATTACTTTTTTTTTTTTTTCCTTTTAAAAGAAGATATTAGGACCTAACTGACCAGGGATTAGGACACTGGTCTTAGCACATGCTTCTTGCCAAATTCATGATTCTGTTTTTGTGTGTAACTGGG
This sequence comes from Apteryx mantelli, assembly GCF_036417845.1. Taxonomy (NCBI): domain Eukaryota; kingdom Metazoa; phylum Chordata; class Aves; order Apterygiformes; family Apterygidae; genus Apteryx; species Apteryx mantelli. The sequence continues at coordinate 6,448,081 of NC_089979.1, read as the reverse complement.
AGAAAACTTCTTTTTTGACAGGACAAGGAAGAGCTTACCTGTCCTGTATCCAATAAACTGTTAAACAGAGGTGTAATGTGGATCTCACTGTGTGAGAAAACTGGCTTCTCCAAATTAATATAGGCCACTAACCATGAGGGAATGGACTAATGTCTGAAACCAGGACTTCTTGACCTGGTGTCCTCTGCTCTGGCCACTCTGCAATGTTATGTTCTAATTAAGTGGGAGAGGTATCATGGGAGAACTCAGGTAGAACAGAAGCGTCACAGTGTGAAAATAATGACATTATGGTTTAACAGAAAGAGTAGTACAAGCTCCTGGACAAACTCCTGTTGATGGGACTGGACATTAAGCCAGGCCCAACTTGCAGTTAAGTAATGTCTCTTGTTAGTCAATGACAGGGTCTATCAACACACTTTGAACAGCAGGGTACATATGGGCAAAGGAGGATGAAAGGCAGAAAGCAAAAGTGAAGAAAAGGAGGAGACAAAAAAGAAGATATCTCCTACTTTTCTCTGAATGTCTGCTTCTCAGCAGGACTGCTCCGACCTATCCCTGAAGGTCCCACTTGAGCTTCCCTAATTAATTTAATTACCTTTATTATTTCATTCTGTCCTTCTCCTTCATCCGTCAAGATTTCTCTTGACAGATCTTCAGTGGAAGGTAGGAATTAAGGAGCATCCTTTGTATAAACTGATTTCCAGAGCTCCTTCTTTTAAATCTTTCTTTAGCAAGTGTTTCTCTGCAATATTCACTCATTTATTTTAATTATGTGAGAACTCTGTAGCCCATGACAAGAAACAAACAGACAAACAAACAGAAGCTGAACTTGGTCAACATCTTTCTTGCAATTATCTATTTTTTAACAGCTTTCCCTTCAGTCCCTCAGGAAACATAACATCTACAGTACCAGCCCACTTAACATATTGACAAATTTCAACTTTTCATTGGCATCTGACTTGTTAAAAAAAAAAGTTTGTCATCAAGCTGAGCCTCCAATAAAACCTACCAGCCTTTCCCTCTCTCCTTCTGTTTTGTTCTGTATTCATTTACCGTTATTTTCTGTCAAAGGGAAGAAATTATCATCTAGTAGTCTTCTGTTTTGCTTTGCTTTGCTCTGTTTTGCTTTCTTAAGGTATTTTCTGGTTGGCTTATCTCAAGCTTCAGGGTAAGTCTCACATAGTCCTTACTCATGTGCTTAGATGAGAGACTTTCAGGCATGGTGTTTACTTCATTCAATACGATTGAGCTCTCATTCTCAAACAGGCTATTTAATAAATCCACCTAAGCAATAAAAGTAATAACAACAGACATTCACAGCACTCTTGGGGGGGTAGCTTGCATTCCTAAGACATAGCAGAAGTTCAGGATGCCTTCTTTTGATCTTGAAAAATGACAAAGTCAAATTTGTATGTGATGTTTCACTGCTGGTTTCATCCTCCCACTAGGGAGAATTTTCAGAAAAATAATAAATAGCCATTGCTGTTTCTACACCGTCTCTGAGAACGTCCTGCTGTTGATTGTCTGAAGTTAGTTAGGATGATATATATGCTCCCTACAGAGTTGCAGTTGACTATTTTTCTTCAGATGTGACTTAGCATCTGTTAAGGACCAGTTTATATAAAAGTTAGGCAAGTGGCTTCAAAACAATGTGTAGAAAGGTAATATTCCATCTTAGAGAGGCTTCCGTAACAAAAACAATATTGGGAAAAAGACATACAGGACCAAAGAAGTAGTGGACAGAAAAGTGCATTCTCCAGCTGTCTGTCATAGGGAACGCAGATAGGCAGTGACCATCAGGGGAAACCTGTTGCCTCTACTTTGCTTTGGAAGGAAAAGTTGGTGTTTTGTACATAAAGGCCCCAAAAAGCAGTGAGAGGGCTTACGCTGGGCTACACTTCTCTGGAGTACAAGATGCTCCACTTGAACTTTGCACTTGAGCTTCACATCTAGCCAGAGAGGAGTTACACATGGAAAAAAAGAAAGAAAAGAAAAAGAAGAAAAAGTGTTCTGATAGGCTTGCTTGAAGGATGGAAATTGATAGGGGCTTTGGTGAAGGCTATTAAACTCATATTAGCAGTATTATAAGCCTGCAAAGATACTAGGACTACAGATCTCTGATAGCCATAAACATGAATGTTTTGAAGTTGTTTTCGGAAACATTGTTTCACTTCATTTTTGTCCTGTTTGGTTACTCCAGAAATTCCATACTCCACTGAGAAGGCTTTTCGAACACTCAGTACTTTGGAAAACTTGAAACACTTCACTTCCTGCTTACAGAATAAACCGTGATCCAAGGTTCCTGTAAATTATGAAATGAAAACAAGCAGAATACTTGTGTTCTTTTTTTGAAACAAAGAACATTTGCTAAAATGACAAAATGCAGTATTTTCAGATTTATGATTTATATCTTTACCTTTTATTTTCTTTCTGAGTGTAGAAGGTCCTTGAGCAGGCAATATGTAGTGTTTTTAATTCAAGTCAAGTCAAAAGGGATCAGTAGCAGCTTCCAGATTTAAAAAAAAATCAATTCTTATTAATGGTGTTTATACTCCATCTTAATGGTTTTATATCTGTCTATTTTTTGCAGTTAGCTGTTGCCATTGGGCTAGCCCTAGAAATGCACTGGCACGGTTCTTTTATGATTCTCTGTGTGCACAGCAGACATACAGAGAATGAGAGGCTGCTTTTTTTGCAGGATGAGATATATGTAATTGAGACTACATCATTCATATAGGGCAGTGAGATCAGATTTATTTTTTTTCTGAAAGAAATATTGATGTTGTCTGAATTAGGAAGTTAAAAAAAATCATACCTGTTGTGTGGGATTTCAGGACCTCTTGGTAACATTAGACTTTTTTTTTTTTTCTCCTTTTTTCTTTTTTTTACACAGGAGAACACATAGGATGCAGTATATCGTTCAGTTCACTTGCATCCCTTCCTTCCTCATACTTCTTCTTCCTTTCCTGTCCTCCACCCTGTGAACCGTACAGACAATAAAAGATAATAATGACGATAACAAAATCCAAAGAGGCAGCCCTCTGCAAGGATCATGGAAACGTCTCCCACCCACCACTGCCTGCTCTTCCCCTCCCCTCACTCCAATAAACAGTGTAGATCGCTTTATATAAGCAAAGCCTTGCATCTCAGGAAATAGCCTGGCTCCTAAAAATCAGCTGAGCTACTTACAGCAAAGTGGATTTGACTTTATCACTAAATCGTAAAAAAGCAGGATTAATCATTGTTTCCTTTTCAATTTCTCAAGCTTGTGCTTCAAAGCAGCAGCGAAGCTGGCCATAAAGCATGGCTTCAGTGCTGAGAGCTAATCCTTTCCCTTCATGCAGTGGTAGGGGATGTTTCTGCTCCCTTCTCAGATACTGCCCTGTCTTTACCCATCCCTGCCGGAGTCACCGAACAGGTTTTGTTTCTCCTCTCATTTGTCACCATGTTCCTCCACTTGCTTCATTTGGTCTCAGATAGCCTCAGCCAGGAGTGGTTACTTTTAGGGAAGAAAGACACCTTTCTAGTGTAAGTAAGGGAATGCTGCAGTTTATCAGTCTGTCCAAAGGAGGAAAAAAAAAAAAAAAAAAAGATTGAGAAATGGCTGTTCCTAAGTGCGGGTTCGTGGGGTGCAGGGGTAACAGGGAAGAGCAGCATTAGGGCCGTTCAGAGCATGCAGACATCAAAGTCTCCCTCCAAGCGTGCAAGCTCGCCGAGCCAGAGCGTGCTGTTAGCTCTCTCGTCCTCATGTATTATGCAGGCTGTGGAGACTGCTCTTTGATCGGGGGGAAACTGAGAAGAAGACAAGCACGGGAAGCAGCCCAAGAGGGTTGCTTTGCATGTGAGTAGCTGCCTGCTTTTCTCCGCTTACTTTTCCTTTCAAGGCTCTCCCTTTTGTTTCACTGCGTTTCCAAAGACAGAGAAGAGCAGCTTTGTGTTTGGTTCCCAGGTAGGGTCTCCTGGGGAAGAGAAGCAAGGAGAAGCAAGAGGTTGAGGGCCAACTTCTGTGAGAGGTTTTAGTTTGCTTCTTTGATTATGTGTGTTGCCCTAGTTCTTACTGTGGCCTTAACAACAGGTGAAAGTGAGACGATATGGAGCAGAAAGGGGTAAATCAAGGTTTCCTGCAGAATCACTGCGCAAGTATTTGTTGTTGCCCTACATTGTTGCCTTGGGTGGGCAAACAGAGAGGAGGGTACAAAGGGAGGGAACGAGCCTCTGTTGAAGGGCAAAGTCCTCCCTGTCCTCCTCCCACCCCAGCTCTGCACTTCCTACAATGTGGCTACTGCAATGGGAGGGCTCCATTTCCAGAGGAAGTTTTCTGCCTTTTGCTCAACACAACCATGGGTGGTCTAAGGTCTGTTGAGGTTGGGTCCCTTTCAGAGCCACCTCTGCTGAAGTAGGTCCATTTTGGGCAGGGTAGCATCTGATTGCCCCAGAAGTTTGGTGATTCAGAAGAGCTACCGCAGATATTTGCTGCTGGTGGGCAAACATACAGACAGTGTGAGGTCTGCTTACTGGACCATTTGACTGTCTATATTATACTTAGGCAGTGACAGGAACATTCTCAGATGCTGGAACTTGCTCTATTATATCATTAAAGTATTAAAATAGTTCCTGGCCCAGTTTTGGCCAGGACCAGCTAGCACTATCCTGACAATTCCCAGGAACTTTTCAGCTCCAAGTTGGCAAGGGATAATTCCCAAGAAGCATATTAGATGAGGCCATCCTGTTTTGGAAGGCATGGGAGTTTAATAGTACAGATGTTGACTGCCTCATCTCAGTGGCCTAAATGTCAGAGAAAAGTTCCAGTATATTTAATTTACTAGGACATATGCTGCTTTTACATATTTTATGCTAGATAATCACTGGCTAGAAATCTGAAATAATCCAGGAGCAGGGATGAAAGCCCTGAATCTTCCTATTCCAGATGATTACCCTCTCTAGTAGGCGAAGGGTTAGTGCTCTTTCATGGCTGTTTTCCTCTTGCTGCCCTGCATTTTGTATTTCCATGACTGCAGTAACTCAGATTACACTGGGAGGATGGAGCACACCTCTGCCTGGGCCCTGGAAGAGCTTAGGGGTTCCCCTAGTGCTATGGGAGATCTCAGGTGAAAGAAGGCCTAGGACTCAGACCTTGCAGTCCTTAGGCAAGTATAACCATCAAGCTCTTCCTTCTCTCCCACCCAGGCCATGTATTTACTTTTTCTTTAAATCCTTCCATTCTTTTTTCTGGATTAATCCCTTGTCTCTCAGTTTGCTCTCTCTTATACAAGGGTATCCCTGCAGAATTGTAAAGCAACTAACAGTCGTGAAATTTTGAAAGCAATAATATTCAAATTCTATTAACTCACAACACACCTTTCTTTGGTTGTTTAGAAAATTCACCTAAATAAGATATTCAGCAATTGTAAGCTCAGGTAAGTATTAAAGTGAATAAGACAAATGTTAGTCATCTCACCTGGAAAGCACTCATTACAGTATATAGCATATACCAACTTACTTCAACAACAATATTTAAGTTTATAAAAAGAAAGATCTCCCTAATGTTGTGTGAGGCATGCCTAAAGTAAAAAAAACACAATGTGTGCTCCCCCCTTACTTACACTTTTTAAAGAACTTGGCGGCTTCTTTCCTTGCTGAGGATAGTCCCAGAGCAGATGTCTAACGGCACTTACTGAGGTCCTGGAGACCAAGTTGATAATAACTAAAAATTGCAATTACATTAATTTTCTCAGAGCGCCACTGGGTAAAATCCTCCCCATTGCTGTGCTCAGGCTTTTAAGCAATTTTCAATCTGTGCCTCATTACACAGTTAGCAACATGTTCTTTCTCACCCCCAGCCATTTGGAAAGATAAGCAGGTGTGGAAGGGCTTTTACCTCAGCAGTGTTTTCAGGGTTATTTTCCCATTTCATTGTGCTGATGAGGCTTTTCTCTCAACGGCTAGAGATTGCATCCTGTTTTGGTCCCAGCGAAGTGAATTCAAACTCGAGAAGGTAATTCAATTGTATGTCTCACACATGAAAGCTGACAATTTTCTCCCACGTAGATTGTTCCATTTCTGAAAGTTCCCAGTCACCTCTTGGTCATATTTTAAAATTGCAGGGACTCGAGGGCAAAAACTGTCAGTTATTCTTTGCTTGTACAGTGCTTAACACAATCGAGTCCAAGGGTGGATGAAATCAAGGCATAATGTTATAACTTAACCAGCAGAGCAAAATCTACTGTCGGTAGAATATTCATTGTAGACAGTCTAAGTGGTTCTTTCTGGGCTTAATGTTTGTCAATAGGTGCAAAAATCAGCTCTTTGAGACTGATTTTAATAGCACTGCATGCACGACTTAGTTGTGTGTTACACATCCCCATTGGTGACTGAGGTAAGGTAAGTTAACGTTTCAGCTAATGAAATAAAGATTGATGCTCAAAAGTCCAGGGTGTCCATGTTAAGTAACAGATCAATAACCAAGATACCATTCAGACATGTATATGTATATTTAGTAGGCTTAGTAAGCGACTTTTTGTATGCTATACTGCACTACTATGGGTGAAGTGACTGTGAAAACTCATTTTTACTGGTGGCAAAGGATTAGAAAATTTTCAAGGCATCTCGTATTCACAGCTTCTCTGCTTTGATTTATGGTGTTCTGAAAGACAGGAGAATACAACAGAAATTATTTATTTTTAAAGTATTTGAATGACTTAGGTAACTGATCTCTTATAAAGCAAACATGACTTAGTTTTTCAAATAATTCTTTGAAGACAAGACTTAATCTAAATCATTCAGTTGCTTTGCAAACTTAAACCATGAATGTCTTTAAAAAATAATCCCACAATTTTTCTCTTGAAGCAAATCTCACATTTCAATTTACTTGTGAAATTCATTATGTTCATCAGCTGTGAATGTTTCTATTCTTTCTTTCCCATTCATAACTTGACTGTGACCATTTTGTAAATGGTCAGTATTAGCTTCCACTCTTTCTTTTTCCAGGTTCTTGATCTTTCTTTAGACATCTGAAAAAGATTTGCTATATGGAGAAAAGTTCACTACTCTTGGGACCTGATGAGTATCAAATTGTGATTTGGAGACACAGATCTACTTAGGAGTATAAGAGATTTGACTGAAAGAGAGTCCTTAGGTCACAGAGCTCAGTCCACTGTTATTGCGAAAAAAGTATCCTAGAATCTCAGTTATAAAATCACTGACCACCACCTTCAGGTAAGCTCAGCTTCCTGTTGCCTTTACTCTTACTGGTAGGTTGTTTCAGACCATACCGCTTTGGTCTTTTAATTTAAGCCAAATTGCATTAATAGCTTATATATATATATATATATATTTCTGTGTGTGTGTGTGTGTGTGTTCTATCATTTTTTTTAGACTAAACCAAGCCTTTGGGTCTTTGGGTCTTGGAAAAGTTCTCTTTCTCTCTATTTTCATCTTCGCCTACTCATAGGTTAATATTTTCATATTAGTCTATTCATATTGGCCTATCCATCTATGCATCTTATTTCAATGAATTATTCTTGAGCATTTAATAGACACAAGTGGCTAGAACTGTATATTCAATTTCAGATGAGATTTAATTAGTACCTAGCATGACAGATATGATCTATGACCTTTTCTCTGTCTTTTAAATTAGTTGGGTTATTTTGTCTTGTGCTGCTTTTGGTAAACTTCTGTTCAATTTTATCTCAGTTTTACAAGCTCCCATGGCTTTGTTCTTAATTCTTCAAATGTTTCATGCTAATCAGATGCAAAAAAGGGATCTGTATCTATTCACAGCCACTTCTGTGCCTCCTGACTCATCTCTCTCCTGTTAAGACATGCTCTGAGGACATCCACCATAGGCCTCTGCTAGCTGAACAGCAGCCTCTATCTCCTCTGCCTGAGCATGGCAGCAGAAGCGACAGAGGAGAAGAGTCAGGCTCTACCCATCACCCATCCATTGCCTTTCCATTCCCACAGGAAAAGGACAAAATAATAGTCCTACAAAATCTCTTTCTTGCTCCAGCCCAGATATCCAAAAAAATATGATTTATTCACCCATTCTCCTGGACTTCTTTATGCTGTAATCTCCACAGAGCAGAAGCCATCTTCCTTGGTTATCTGCTATCATGTTCTCTCCTCTCCTCTCCTCTCCATTCCTCTCTTCCTCTCTCTCTTCCTCTCTCTCTTCCTTCCTTCCTTTCTTTCTCTCTTTCTTCTGTGATTCTCTTTTCTCCTGCCAGAATCATCTCAATAGTTCCTTTTAGATATGCATAAACCACAGATTTGGAAGAGAAACCAGTAGGTTTTGATCAGCTATGTATAATAAGTAAATACAGTAGATTGCACAATGAGAGGAACTGCAAAACCATCCAGGTGTTTCAGGTCTGGTCAGCTTCCTAGTTGCATCTCATGTGTCATCAGACACTAATTGACTTACAGACTTCCCATCATTTCCAAAGGTAAGTCTGCATACAGCCTGAGAGAAGGAGGATCAGTGCCAGCTGGGACTGTCGAGCAGATTAGATGTTGCAGTTACCACATGGTCATTGAACAACAGGGAAGGGAGAAAAAACTCTGCTCATTGCCCAAAGGAGCAGCCACAGACCACAAAGAGCCATATTCTGCTCTACTGAAGCAAGCACTCTGTATAATTTAGATTTGGTACTGAATAAGTTACACTACTCCGACAAATAAAAATTATTTTGTGAAGAGTCCCAGCCAGCTCTGTCATAGGGTGCACAGTTATTGCTAAGCATAAAAAGCCTCAGAAGAGAAAAGATAGCATGACCAGTTTGCCATTCATCATGCCACAATATCAAAAAAAGCAACTGCCAGGAAAGCTGAACTAACTGTCCATTATACAAACGCCGTGGTGCCCATGCTACAAGCTTATCAGGAGTCTTCTGCATTCAAGAGCTTTGATAGACGCAGGCCCTTGGTCAAAAACTATCGGTTCCAGTTTGATGGCAAGCAAATAACAAAGCAAGAATGGTTTATCACTTAGCTTCAGTTTGGCTCCAGGATAAAACCTTCTCAGCCTGTTTGGAAGGGACAACAAGTCAGGCTAGGAAACAGAAGTAAATGCTTGACAAGACTGACCATCCTGTGGTGAAGGCAGAAGTAGGAGAGATGAAATCTAAGTGTCCATCAGCCTTTCCAACATAAAGAAAACACTTTTATTAGAAAACACACAGCCATTGCAGTGAAAAGAGTGTGTATCCTGAACGGACAGGTACTTTGGGAATCATTTTCTCCAACTTGCGTTTGGTGTAATTGTTTATACCCCTACAGAGCGCATGTAGCATGCTGCCCAGTGAGGGCATTATCCTTTTTCACCTTTTGTCACTGGTGTAAATGGAGCGGATAAACAAGATCTCTGGTGAATTTTGCAGCCTTTTTCTTTATCCAGGAGTGAGACCCAGCCACCTTTGAACCCAGACTGAATGCAGCAATACAGCACATCAATCTGAGACACACTTTGGAGATAAACTTTTGCCTATAGCTTTTACCTCTTCCATCGTTCTTGATGACATCTAAATTTTAACTTTGTAGCACCACGAGATTTAAATCCCCTCTTAATACATATGGAGTTGGTAGAAGTTGCTTTAGCGTTCAGATCAGCACAATGACAACTCATTAATTTCAAAAGCAATACATAATTCTATGAATGAAGAAACTAAGGAAACATGTAAACTTAAGTCTATACTAACGTTGATTTACTCTGGTGCTCAAGAGAATGTGAGCAGAGCAACATATCTAAGAAATACCAAGCTCACACTTCAGTATTTCTTTCTGAAAGGATCTCCTGTTTTCAGAAAATAGAGTGAGAACTCAGTACCTTAGAGAACTCTATTCCATCTGTCAAACTGGATGAAATTGGAATCCAGCTGAAATGCTTAGCAGGACTGTATGAGCCTCATTTCTTCAAAAGATAGTCTACAAAATAGCTGAGGGAGTACGAAAGGGCTTTTACCCTGAGAGAACAAGTGGAGTATTGATACTTTTTCTCCACCACGCTACTCCTTCTGGACTGATTGCAAAAAAACCACTCCCCTCTATGCTGGCAGTCAGAGGATGTGTTTAATTGATTCCACTTTTCCTGCTTGTCATGTTCAAAGCACGGGTACAGGTCAATATCTGCACTGCTTGGGGAACCATCTAACACTTTCTGCTGAAAGCCTTTAAACTACAAAACCTATAAACATTCTTGTCTAATAGGAATATTGCTTCAAAATTGCCCCGGTGAAGATTAATCAGATGGGTAAAACATTGAGAACAATATGAGTATTTCAGGGTGTTTCAGCGGCCTTTTCTTTCTTTTTCTTTTTTTCCCGTCCTATACTTGTTTCTTTTGATACTTCAACCTGACACTATATTTCATTTCTCTGTGAAGGGTAAGCACTGCAGAGGTATCTGAAATAGCTTTGACTAATGTGTCTGAAGCTTTTAAAGCCTCTGACAGCATCTTGACTGAGTGCTTTCTATAGAAAGAATCATACATCTAGGCGACTCTTTCCCCCTACAACAGTATTCCTTATTAATTTCCCTTACTCCATGTATTTCATTCTATATTAGGACTCTACTTGTAAACATCTTTGTTCGTTTCAAAAAGGTTATCAAATCTCCTTTTAACAAATAGGCTTCCTGAAAATTGCTGGATAGGAAACAGTTTCTAAAACTCATCCAGCTGCAGTCCTGGGTAAATGTGAGTGAGGCATGGCAGCTTGAAGACTGTGTTAAACCATAGATGGTGTTCTGGCCTCCAATGTCCTATTTCAGCCATCTACCATCTGGGTTGGAGCAATGGGGTGTACACCCCACCTCTGAGGACATGGCACCAAAAGGAGGACGCGGTGATGTGACTTTTCCGTAGCATGGGCTGCCGTGGTCACGTGAGAACCATCTGCCTGGGATGCTGAAGGGCATGTTAATCTTGGCCCTTCTTTTAAGGTTGCTCTGGGCCCAGGTAACTGAGTGTTGTGCTGTTCTTATGTTCAGACCTACAAGAATATCTTATCAGAGAAAATCTTAAGGGAACAGATCTTTCCTGAAGCATATCTAAAGTTGTAGCACAGACTCTTTTAAGAGCCAAGGATCATCATGAATGCTTCATCTTCAGCTTCATGTAGAAATCATACTCCTAGGATCTGCTTCTTATGATACATACATTGTAGAGGATGGGAATAAGACTGATCAACTCTCTACAAATAAAACAATCCTCTACTCAGCATGTTCAGTTCTCCTCTGAGGAAGACCATATTACTGAGTAATTTACACTCATATGGGAGGTGTGCCAGACAGGAAGACATTCAGAACATGCTGCTGATGAGGGGACTATAAAATACTGATTAGTACAGAATACAAATATTTATAAAAGTCCTTCTCTCCATCACCATTCACCTCATGTCTGACCATATTTTGGAATAAATTAATGCACAGGTATAGGGTCCCAGTCCTAAAGAGGAAGAGAGATTAGAGGTGTGGTTTGGGATTTGAGTCTGCATAATGGGACCTTCGTTATTTTCAAGGAGCCTTTTTTTCCAAGATTAAATGAAGGGCATTGCAGTATGGCTCAGAGGTAGAAGAGGTAGAAGAGTTGTGTGTTTTGGGATACCTTTCAGCAGCCTGAACTTCTCCTTTCTCTTTTATTTGTTTATGGAAGAAAACCCAGAAGAGAGTCTTTCACTGACAGGCTGTGACTTTCACAATTTTAGGCTGGTGGAAGACAAGATCAGCTAAAAGGACCCCTTCCATTTCTTCCTCATCAGAGTAATTTCACTGTAGCAGTTAGATCCTAGGATAATGCAGAAAGCAGTGTCTGTGCCCTTTCGACACCGTCTCCCATAAAAATCCTCATAGGCAAGCTCTGGAAGTGTGGGCTGGATGAGTGGACAGTGAGGTGGATTGAGAACTGGCTGAATGGCAGAGCTCAGAGGGTTGTGATCAGTGGCACAGAGTCTAGTTGGAGGCCTGTAGCTAGCGGTGTCCCCCAGGGGTCAGTACTGGGTCCAGTCTTGTTCAACTTCTTCATCAGTGGCCTGGATGAAGGGACAGAGTGCACCCTCAGCAAGGTTGCCGACAATACCAGCACAGAGATTAAGCAAAGGGGTTTGTTCCATCTCAAGCAGAAGAGTCTGTAATACCAAGACTTTTCCAAAGTGTTTCAGGACACCTCTAGCTTAAAAAGACCTAAGTTTTTATAACTGCTATTCCTTTGCATCCATCTTTGCAAAAAGAGAAGAAAATGCATCAGCCACAAAGACAACTGTTGTGATGCCATTGGATGGCGGCCAAGGATAGAGTGGTGACTAATGGTTGCAGAAGAGCAAAAAGAAAGCTGGACCAATTGCTGCTTTCATTTTTCCAGAGAGGACCACACTGGAAGGCTTTTAAAAAAATATCATGCCAAAAATCTATTATTAATCTAAAATGCAAACTTGTTGTTTAACTATAACAACTCCAACAGCTGGCTTCCTACTAAAGGGGCTTAAGAGGATTTCAGGATTTAAATATGATTTGGCTTTTTTTTTGTTTGTTTGTGTATTAGCAGTTCATATTATGAAAAAAAGGCAACAGAGAAAACATGAAGTTATATAAGCATTAACAATGCATTTGTTTTAATGCAATGCTAATCTCTCTCCATGTATTAATCATTTTGTAGACAAGGAAATGTAGAGCATCAGAAACCCTGTAAGCCTAAGAAGATATGTATCTAGCATATGCCTTCAGCTGAACTTTGACATGTTACCAGTAGCACAGATTAAGCTTTTTCAGTATCTGGTCTCTAGCGCCATTCCTTGAAATTTTAAAGATGTTCAGCCTTGAAGGAGAAACCCAGGACTGGAGTAGCCAAGTGAAAGTAGCAGGTCTGTTCCATTCCCATTTCTAACTCAGTATGTATTAGCTGTTTGGCAGAAGGATACATCTAAGCTTTCATCTACATAGGTGTCAGACAAGTCTCCCCTTCTGCTGTAGGACATGTCCATATCAAAAATTCACCACTGATTTTTTTTGAAAGGGTGCAGAAGCACAGGGTGTAATCTGACTAATGCCTCATGGCAGTTCCTGTGTTCACAGCTCAATCCATTGAAATTTTCCTGTTAAGTTCCAGCAGGCTCTGTGCCCTCGTGCTTTTTAATAGTAGAGTAGGCTAATCTGAGCCCAATGCTTTGCTAATAAGAAGCAGAACAGCCTGTAAAAGAATGCAGATTCGTAAGAGCTCAGAGGACACCTTCTAAGAAACTCATGAGGTAAAACACACAAAGCAAAAATATAGATGCTAAGCTTAAATTTGACACGTGCTGGGTCTGAATTTCCAGTTATAAGTGAAATTATATGCTGCCCTGGGAGAAAAAAAAAAAGAAAAAAAGACCACTGATTCATATGTACTCGAGGTGCATGATGGGAGTCAAGAGAAGAGAAGTGATTTACCAGAGGCAAAACCATGCATTAGAAGAGCACACAGCCTTATCTTAATGACCGCACAGTTATGCTCCTGGTTCTGATCTTGGCCACGCTGTGCCACCTCACTGGGGTTACTTCTATTGGTGTGTCCTTGGCCGGGCCACACGCCTTAGGTGTCCAGTGCTCTCAGGAGACAAACCTTGTAGAATCAGGCTGGTAGAAGGAGAAGCCCTTTAGAAAGATCACTGCCTCAATGTGGTATGTGTCTTCACTTCTGTTTCACTGTGTCATCAAACAGCTACAGCTGGACCACCACTAAAAAGGTGAATTATTTGCCTAAAACAACACTTCATGCCTCTTCAGAGAAAGGAACTAGCCATAGACCTCTCCTGGGATAAGAGTAGGCTCTTAATCGCAGGAGCATGTTCTGTCCTCTGGCTTCAGTTTATGGAGAGAAAAAGAGTCCCTGCTCCCTGAACATCTGTCATCCCATGGAGGAACCTAGAAAGTCACCACATGGTCACAGAGATATTGGGATAGGGTGTTTGGTGTTCGCCCTCCTTTCCTATTCCATGACAGCATGGAAATCACAGCCAAGGAAATGGCATTCATTGCATTTGTATGAACCAACACTGACATCCTGTGGCTGCCTGGCAAGGGCAAGAAACCCCTTGTTCAGGGTTTTCTTGCGACTTTCCATTGACTGTAGGATTATCAGTTCCCGAGATTTTTAAAGGCATTTATTAGTTATTTACAACTTGGGAAGCCAGCATAAAAGTAACAAAAACTGAGACAATATTATCTTCCCTCCCGCTTTCCTTCTGAAATTTTCCAGTTGCAGAGGCCATCCTGTGTGTCATGTACAAAATGATTTTGCAGGTTCTTCCAGGCTGGGACTGACATCCCACTGATTCACCTGGTTAGTGATAGGCGCCACACAGGCAAGCGTGGGACTGAGGATGGTGCAGCCCATAGATGAGGGCTTTGCTCCAGGGTGCTCCCCAAGAGTTTAGGAATCCCAGGTGCACCACGGCTGGGGTCACCACACTGTGGGGGTTGCTGTAGCCCTCCAATGACCCCATGAGTGCTGAGCAAACCTGATCAGCCAAGGGAAGTGACACTGCAGACTCACACTGTAAGCATCTATGTACTGTGGAACTTTGCATTGGCTTACTTGTTGACCATGCATACTGTTATCTGTTGATCACCCTGTTGACCATATTGTTATTGGCTGAGGCCACTGGTTCTGCTGTGTAACCGTGGTCTGGCACTGTTTGATTGAATAATGAACTAAGTGTGGGGAGGATAAAAGCAAGTAAGCCACATACCTCTGGTGTGTGGACTTGGACTCACCGTCAGCTGGCCTGCGGACCCAACAACCCACCCATCAGCTGGGACGCCCCTGATGCCAACTGCCAGGGAGAACCTGAATCATTCTGGCACGGCTCGAGCTTGGTGAGAATAATCCGGGGAAAACTATACTGGAGGGGTGGCCCATAATGATAAGGAAAGGGCGAGAGCAGCCATTGTACCATGCATCTGTGGCTTAACCATAGAGCTCTGATATGTGTATTCTGTTTTTAGTTCTGTTATATTTCTAGTTCTTTACTAACCTTTTAGCTTTATTACACTTGTAGATTGTCTGGTGTTAATTGTTTAGTGCTGTCCAGTGTCTGTCATATGTGTAGAAGCGCTTAGCTCTAATAAACTCATAAAACTGATGTTCTCTTGAGTTCAGTGCAACTAACACCAGAATCCGAAAGAATCCCGGATGCCCCTCTAGTGGTGTGTCACAGGTAGTCAGCGGAATTTCAGCCATGGAGGAAATGATATGGCCATACAGGCACTATACAGGATCTGAAGTTTGCTGTAGAGAATAGAAATAGAGATCTGCTGCCTGTTTAGCCCTTTCAAAGACATCACTTGTCAAAAACACTCACAAGCTAGCCAAGAATGGCAGCTTCATGGTCACATCTCTGTGATGCTCCCGGGAGAGCTCACACCTAACCCAGGCTGAACAAGACAGAGGTTCTCCGATTACTATTACTGGTGATTTAAAATAGCTCTTGTTTTGACTAGCTATGTCTCCTTGCCATGTAGAGATTGCTTTTATGATTTACCAAAGCTTCTTAAGGATGTTCTTTCTGAACTGCCTGCTGCTTACTTACGGTTAGCTCAGCATCGTGCAGCCTTGGAGAGATACTGATGTATACATTCCACATTAAACATCTGACTGTGTAATCCTAAATAACTTTGCAGCTAAAAAACTCACAGCAGCTTTGGATTACACAAGCAGGCAACAGGCATGCTTGTAGCAAGAACTTGGACAATTTAAAGCAAGATGATTTTATGATTTTAATATCCCAAATTCCACCAATATCATTTGAAATTTGGTAGAGCGGTCACCAGGCTTGTCTAACAAGCCAATGCAGCCCAGTTCAGTGGAAGCTGAGCTAATCTATTCCCATAGCACAATACAAGACAAACTTCTAATTTTTTTTTTTCCTGCAGAATAACACAATCATTGTCTGCAGTCCTCCTAAGGAACATTGTCTTGAACCCCACTTTATGCTGCCTATGGGATTAATCTCTCCTAGATGCAGGAACAGTAATTGCTACTAATGATTAATTAATGGCTGAGCTTGAAGACAAAACACAGTAGACATTCAGTAGGAGGGAGAATAGGGAAGCAAAGAGGAAAGATAACAGTTTCCAGTTTAGGTGTTGATTCTTATTTGCAATTTCATGGCTCAAGGAAGAAAAGTGCAGCCCAGGCTTCATCTGCCACTCTAAATGTGGTCAATTTTGTATGACTATGAAGCCATTAGCTGGCCTATTTGGACATAAGCCTACAGCAGAATTAGCTGTAACTGAAGGAGAGTCTGTGTGCATGCGCATGTGTGTGTGCACCTAAGTGTGTCTCACTCTTTCTGACGCAAACTGGAGAGGAAAGCTCTTTGGGGCATGATAATGAAAATCTAATCATGCCGCTGTGAGTCCTCAGGAACCATCCAAGCTGAAGAGCAGGTTGCTAATATCACCACCCTCTACACATCAGTGTCTGATCAATGACACCTGAAAGGATGAAACGTGGAAGAGCCCACGCTCTCATTCTTTTGCTGAGTAATTAGGCATCAATTCCAGCACAGTAATGAATTCAAATTCCAGTGCACCATTTTTGGTTTATTGGCTTGCTAATTGCAGTCTTGATTGTGTCGATAGGTGTTTGGGTCTGCACTAATTCAGTCTCTTTAGTTTCAGGTCTGTCTGCTGACTTTTACAGCCAATTTTCTGTCGCACACCAAACAGCGTACAGTGTGCTATCCTTGGTAACAGGCGGAGGAAGGATGTGTTTGTGTTAGTGGGGAGGTTAGCGGGGAAGAGGAAATAGAAATTAGGATACAAGTATTATGGGAAGGAATGCAGGTTACAGCTGCAGATAAAGGTTTTGTCTGGGGGGACATGAGCAAAACCCTCCATACACAGGGTGATGCCATAGCACATGCACAGTGCTTCCAGGCGTTTAAGAGGCTTTGGTCCAGATTTACTTTGGGCTGCGTACAGAAACATTTTACTAGCCTGCCCGCTTCCTTTTAGCCATCCAGCAACAAAGGAAATAAGTGTTGACTGGACCTCTTCTTGAAAAGACATGAAAAAGTCATGTTACATCACTCACTTCCACCATGGAGATATTTGTGACTCACCTTTAACCGTCTAAAGGGCATACATAGCCTTTGCTGGTGTATTCCCAAAAGAAACTATCAGAAGGGCTAAACAGAAACTTTTTCCCCATTTAGGCACTTGTCTATTGCCTTTTAGGAAACGGTGGCCTGACTTTCAAACTTCTGACTTTTATTAGTTAGAAAACCCTAATTTCTCTGAAATGCAGGCCAAAATCTAACCAGGGCACAGACTGTACCATGAGTCTTTTTGGAAAGCGCCTAGCCCATCTTCGACAGTCACTGCTACAAATCAGTGACTTTGCTTCACTGGGAGTCCCCAGCAGAATGCTAAAGTATGATGAGGATATAGTTTACCATATGGTACCACATTTTAACTTACAAGAATAATAAGGTGAATTTAGTGCTTATGAAAATAAGAGACTACAAATACCAACTTGGGCCATACATAATGAATTTGGCATTGGTTTGGCTTTCCAGAACAGTTGGGCCAATGGGTCTCTCCTGACCTTGATGAGAGTATGCCACTGCTTATCTGGACTGCTCTGAACTTCATTCTGCCAAATCCTGGAAAATATGCCAGCTCCTGTAGCATTTTGAGGATGGACAAATGACTTGCTGGGACTCAGGTGAGGCCCATTCATTTTCTGCCTGTGAGAGTGGAATGAAATTATCATCAAAGGTAAAAGGCAAACACATTTAAATGATGCACTAATTATCCCCTCCCTGCTGCTGCTGCCTTTGCCATTTGATATCATTGAGAAGCGAGACAGGAAAAAAAAAACAAACTATCTGTACAGACACAGACACACCAACGCTTTGCTGGTTGCTAATCAGTTTGCAACAGGAAGGCAGAAATCCTCTAACTTTTCCCCTCACAGGTCCCCTCTCCGTGACCCTGCTCTCATCAGCTGCTCCACAGATCTGCAGTATTTTGGGGACTCTGGAAGCCACCACTGGTGGAAGACACCTCCTCCCTTCCCCCCCGAACTGTCTGCAATGACAGTGCACAACTCTCGTTAGAACTGGGAAATTTCTTCTAGGACTGCACGCTGTTCTTCTTCGCTGCTTCCTTCCTTTGAAGTAAATACAGATATCTTCTATCCAGCCTCTTCTTTGCTACCTGCTGCCTCCACCTGTTTAGCCTCAAATTTTGAGAGAAAGCCTGCTGCTGCCTAAGACACTCAAGACCTCTTATGGTTTGACCCAAAGACCTAATGAGAGGAAAAAACAAGTTCTACACAGTCCTTTTTACACTTATTCCCTGTTAAGCATAAGACTTAAATAAATGAAAATACTTCTTTCACAAGCCTTTGTGTTGGAAGGTAGCAGGCCTAGAACAGATGTGAAGTGCTAGAATCAGTCTCCTGAAGGGCAGGAAAGGTGATGGGAACTCAGTTCTGGAGAAATGATGCAAGTTAACAAGGTCATCGAGAAGTCAATGGCACTGCCACTCTGTGGACCCTGTTCTTATGAGCAGTGCTCCACTGGCTTATGGAAAAGCAGACAAGTTGCCCTGAACTCTGAACTGCTGTGTGCATTCGGTTAAAGCAAAGACTCTGATAGACCCCTGATCTAAGGGAGACTCCTCTTTTTTATGCAGTTCCTTCAGGGAACTATACAGCTAACGCTAGTGTAGAATGATACCCAGTGATTCATCCTGTCGTACCACACTACGCTGCTGATGGCATCAGCTATCTCTAAATATCTCTGGGGTGAAATTGGGCTAATAGTTACAAGGCGGGTTAGCCTTGTTAGTATCTAAGGACAGAATAAATGCTAGTCTTGTTGCCACAAATCTGTGACTAATTTTAAGCACAGACGTATTTTTCTGGAAGTTTGTTGTGTAACACCAGAATTCAAGTTTAAGTACGTTTTTCAGGTTGTCTAGGCACTTTGACATTTAAGGGTCCTTCAGATGCCCAGATCTAATAGCAATCCACAAAAGCTCTGCCATTTAAATGTTAAAACATTTGTAACTAACTGCCTCTTTTTCAGCTAGGAGAAATATTTGGGTGTCTAATTTTTCATATGTCCAGAAACGTTGCCATCTTCACTGTACTTTGAAGCTGTTTGGGTTTCACAATCAATCTCACCTACAAAGCAGTCTAAAATGCTGCAGGCTGGTTAATGCCGACAAAGACATTCAGCTGAAAGAGCAGACGTGGTTGCAGTCACTACTCACTTGTCTGCACAAAAGGCAGAAATGTCCTTTCCCTGTTCAGTTAACTGGTGCAGACATAGCAAAGAGGCATGGAGAAGCAGCAAAAAAGAACCTGATTTCTGTAACATCCTGGTGACAGTGCACCATGGCATATAAGGAGGTCCACAGCCTCAACACACAGGGGCAGAGGAGCACAAGTCTAGCTATGAATTACATTCCTGAAATGAATTATTGAACATTAGGCATAGCAAGGCCTGCTATAGAAGTATTCAAGCATTCATTAGATTGTTGTCTTAGATGTTTTACTGCTTCAAGGCCTCATCTATTAAATCAGTCAATAACAATTCCATGTTAAAGGCATTTTAGGTCATGATCTGATTATTTAACTGTTTCCATTCATTACTGGTTCAGTACTTCAGAGGTGGTTGGCATTCTTCAGGCAGAAAGGCATGATCTGAATTGGCCAAGGTTTCTCAGAGCTCATTCATTCTCTTGCTTCATACTTGACATTTTAAAAATTCTACTTCTGTTTGGCACTGGTATTATGTCCCCCCACCCTAAATGGACAAAAGGAGTTAGGTAATGTGTGTAAGTATCAAGAACCTCACAAAGTACAGACAAAAGGAAGCAAAGATTTTATTGACATTTCTTTACACAGAACACAAGCTACACAAAATGCCACAATAAAGCGTATGTAGAAAAATAGTAGAATCATATTGGCACTGATGACTATTCATTATTATTATCATCTTATTATACAGGTTTCATCATAACCATAATAAATAAGCATTAAAATTTCACAGTGGCATCATAAGCTTTACATTCATGATCTTGTTTGTACAAGGGACCGTGTCAGATTTCATCACCTTTTTTGTATGATCATGATTCAAAGTAGTAGAGTTAAAAATTAAAAGCCCTTTCCCTTAACCTATAAGGATCTGTCCACATTAATCCATTGACTTGATCCCTTGGAGAGGTCTGCATTTGTCTAAAAAGACATTACTTTTACAAACATAATTGGCCAATTGGAAAATTGGCCTTGAAAAGAACCCAAGACATTTATTATCTTCTGGTTGTCTGACTGTGAGATGCCATGAATGCTACTGGCTGCCATTCGGCAAGATCCTCGGGCTGTACAAACTGCTCCATCAGTTTAACCCGCTTGGGGACCTGGCCCGTGTTACTGAAAGTGCATCTGAGCAGCATTTCTCAGGGTCAGACCGTTAGTCAAGACCTTGTGAATGCTGTTGAGTCAGAACCTACGTTTCAAGGAAATTGATTTGCAACTGCATTTTCCCTAAAATGTCATGGACTTGACTCAGCTTCATTTATTTCCACTTTGTTGATAAGTTTTGTTTTTTTCTATATAAATCTCACTTAAATCTTGACAGACAGAGTTAAAGAAAATTGAAGTGTATGGCAGTTGAAAAACGTTCATTAGGGAAAGGGAAGTAAATTACACAGAGGCAGAACAGAGAATGTGTTGTAAATCTTGATGTCTTCTTAAAAATAAATAAAAAAACCTACAGATTTTCCAAGCTCATAGCCTCTAATTATTGCCTCTTCTGTCTGATTTGACATATAATTTGCAAGAAAGATAACTGCCTCAATCAAATGTAATAATATATCATTTAAAAGTACAACCTCTAGCGTCACATGACAGAATCAGTTGTACTTGTATTCAGACCACAGAAATGGCTATACTTAAAAATACCATAAACTACTCATCTGCAAAGTTCAGCCTCAGAATAAAGTTACTGGCTTTGAATCCAAATTTGCAGAAGGTTGTACTTACTGTTACATGCACCAGTTATATCATGCATATTACTTGCCCTGAACAATCAGCCTTAAAGGAAGTACTTGGAAAACAATACATCTCTGATGCATTGCTTTGCAGCCTATGTGTACAAACACGGGCATATATACCAATGCTAGTATTTTACATTCACTATGCATGGGTACAAATGGTTTGTAAGTCCAAGGGTCAGAAAACTGAATTTTATATTTTTTATGAAAAAAAAAAAATTAAAGTTGGAATTAATCACTTGAAACTCAGTTCATTAGTATTTCAAGTCCACACTATGATTTTCTGTCAGTTACTTATTTGAAAAAATATATATATTATTTCCTTTTAAAACTCTTCTAGCTTTGTCCTTGTTAACTAAAAGTATAGTATGGTTAAAGAAAACTACCCACAGAGATAATTACTTACAGGAAATACTTAGGTTTTTTTTTTTTTAATTCTAAATTATATTTTCCTACCAATTAATAACATAACTAAAACATAACTCTTTGAGACATAGGATAAGGGTCTTGACAGAACTGTGCTCCTGTTGGCCAAATTCTTTTCCACGTGTCAGTGAAGAAACAGTGAAGCTCAAATTTTAGGGATTACCATTTCAAAGACTGGATGAGCTGATAAATATTCCAGTGGTGTAAGGTGCTTCATCTGAATAGATACTGTATAATTGAGAAGTTATTTCTGATAACTTGGCTAACTTTAAATATCAGAAAGTTAGAGCATGATTTGGATGTTTACAATTTTAATTCTCTATAAAGAGTGTATCATGAGGGCTTTTCTCTCAAACCAAGAGAGCGGTTCCAGGGTCAAAACCACAGTAATTTCCTGTGTACATCACACACGGGGAATGAGGTGACAGCAGAAAAGACCTGCCTTATAGATATGTTTTGCTTGGAATATAAGTTGATATTTTCTTATTTTCAGCACTCATGTGTAAAATTTGCAGTATGGAATAGAGGGAGTGGAGAGAGGAGGGGATTCACCCATTTTCTTGAATTACCTGAATTAAAGAGCCCTCTTACCTAAAGTTCCCTCTAAGAAAGACAGAAGCTCCCCCAGCAGATAATTTCTTCCATTTAATACTTGTGCTGTTCTCTCAAGGTAACTCTCTCCCCTAAAAGACCACAGAGGAAATTGAACTTTCTGATATTTCAAATGTTGTGGCTAATTGTTTAAACTTAAATGGGAAGATCAATATTTAAGGTCAGATTTTTTTTTTTTAGAAAATGACTTGATTATGTATAAAGGGATTTAAACAGATAATTGAGGTCTGAGTCTGAGATTATGGTTAAAAAAAACTCTTTGAGAGACTCTTTGGTCTGAAAGTTCTCCAGACGCCTGTCATTTTGCATCTGATATTGGACTGAACATTGCCAGCCAGAAGCAACTGATGCATAACTCCCATCTCAGGATATCCAAAAGCTTGACATGGTGCAATACAAGTCACTTCTGGAGCTCCAGCAAGCATGAACACCTCTAACAGCTTCCCCATCTGAACTAGAAACTTCCCAAAATGCGGTGGTAGCTGATTTCTTTCTCAAATAGACTTTTTCAACTGTAGCCCATCTTCAAGGACAACTTGGTTTAGCACGTTCTTACTGAGTGTGGTAGATGTGTCCTTGAATATCCTCAAGCTGGGTGGGAGAATTAATTCTGGTCTTCCAAATCTTGACCAAAAGTTGCAGTCACTACCTTGCTAGATAACAGTTGGGCAATACCTACACCATTCTAAAAGAAAGAAACTTTAGAAAACTCTTCCAAACACTATGTAATACCCTCTTGTCGGGAACTTTCCTAACAACCTTAATTAAAAGGCCAAAGCTCCTGGAAGGCATGAGATGCAAGAGACACCCTAGTAAAGTGTGTTTTCTATTGATCAAGTCCAGGTGGACTTGATGGCTTCATGACTGTAGTCTAGACATTTGGGCACTGTAGTATTCAATTTGTAGATGTCAGTCCTTCCTTTAATCTGGACCTTGTTACAACCAATTCCAATTTAAATTAACATGATATTTCATAATCTACACTGATTAGGAAAAAAAACCAAAAAACAAAAAGCACACACCAAACAACACCTTCTGCACAAAGCTAAAGCAGAAGAAAGAAATAATTTGTTGATACATGTACCAATCTTGGAAGGCCATAGTCTAAAATGAAGACTCACTACTAAAGGATCTGCTGCTCAAGTCAGTGAAGTCCTGTAAGCTGAACCATTTAACTCTTCAGGATTTAAAAAAGCTTACTGCAAAGAGATGAACCCAAGTCACAAACCATAGACGTGAATTTCAATTCTTTTCTGAACTTAGTATTTAGGGATATACTGATCTGTGTTGTGATTTTGACACAATACTTTCTACAAACATCTAGTCATATTCTGGTGGAATTTATTAGGGTGAAGAGGATAGGGTTCAGGAAACTATTTTTTATTATTGCTTTTTGCCTCATTACTGCCATCTTGTCTGGGGTAAATCCATATCATGCCACAGAAAGGAGAATTTATCATGCATCTTCTCCTTCCTTCCTCAGTCTATCAGAGCTACAACCAGCTCCTTACTCAACTAGAGACACTAAAAGGTATTGGACAAAGCACCAGTGTTGTTTCTTTCTTGGCATAACAAACACAGTCAAAATGAAATCTAGAAAACACTGCTGATAGCTGGGTTTTTTTTAGATATGTATTCTCAAAGGGAGTACTACAACTAGTCTAGGCTGGTCTCCTTCATACGAAGATTTAACAGCGGAAAAAAGAAACAGTTAATTCCCCAGACTGGGTGCATGACCAACATATACAAGACTAAAAATAGCAAGAAGCGTGGCAAAGCCGATAAATCATTGGTCTATCAGCTTAAAAATGAAAGCTTGGTTGAAGAAGGTGAATGCCAAGAAAAATAAAAAAAATGGTGACAAGCTTCCTGTCTCAGGAGATACGGCAGCTTGATTTGACACGTTTCATTGACCATGGAAGCCATGGAAGAGGTAGATAACACACATCAAATTCAAGACTGCTTAGATAAGATTAGGCTGCTAATGGGGTGACAGGAGCTTGACATTTCATTGTACAAACCAATCTCTCTCCTCCAGTGAGATGGAGGAAGCCAGCAAACTGCTCCCTCCCAGAAGCACTGAAGGATAACTAAAGTAACCCCCACCCACCACCACCCCCCAAAGGAACAGGAACCTATTAGGCTCAACAGTCACCACCAACTTCAACAGGAGTTATATAACAATAAGAGGTATGGTATCCAAGAGCTAAACTTTGCATTTTCATTTCTTATTGAAGGTGATGACACACATTGGATCAAAAAGATCCTCTTTGTCTCTTTTTCATCCTTTCCAACGCATGTAGCTGCATGTATGACAGTGTATTAGAAATGCCTTGACATCTTATCACAATCAAGAGCGGTGCAGGTAACCTTACCCACATAAAAATAGCAAAGAGTTAGAGAGCATTTCTCCTGAAATGGGACAGATAGATTTTTGACAGTACTTTCAGGAAAAAAACAAAAAGCTAAAATGAATTACTAAAAATTAACCTGAAAATTCAAATATTGGGGCTTCAGAGGCTGTTTTATTTATTAGATTAACCCTGCTTATGGGAAGTGTAGAATAAGTGAGCATTTGGATCCCCACCCATATATATATATATATGGTTCTTCGAGGCTAGACTTTTATGTGGTCTTCAAGAAAGTGTTTTCTTCCTTTGAATAAGCTGTTTGTGTTTGCAGTTGATATCTCCCAGTGTCTGAAATGCCTGCTGGCTTGCACTAATAGTAGTCCCATTTACTCCGTCACAGTTTCATATTTTAGGGGCAGAAGCTACTTGGAGATGTGCAGCTCCATGTATACAGCTAATGGACTTCTGGCACATAGTGTATGTATGTGAGAGAATCGGTTTTGGACAGCTGTGATTATTTTCCTTCATGTATAATAGGATCTTTCAGTGCTTTAGGCAAAAGTAGAGAGTTGAATTTGCAGAAACAGATAAATCAAGTTTCAAGGTTGTAATAGAAGTTAATTTAGTCTGACCTTTTGCATTAGCAGAGCTTATGCATATTTATTCTTTATGCTCTTATCCTATGCAGGGAAGGCCTGACTCATCTGCATTTAAAACAGCTCTACACTGATTAAATTGTTTTCATAAGCATTTTTATTCAATACACGTATTTCTCTTAGGCAAATGTACATGTATTATGTAGTCTTATTATAAACAGAGAAGAAACATCAGCAGCAGCAGCTCCTTCAGACTACAGCACGTGAGGAAGCAGCATGCTGCAGACCTGGAGTTCACAAATTAAGTGAACATCCCTGTCTCTCATGAAAGGTTGAAGCAGGCTCAAATCGGGTTTCCTCACTCTCTGCACCTAAAAATCACCAATAACTAGGATCACCTCAGGTAGGATGGGCAAACAGGAGTGAAGCAATTAGCATGGCAATGGATGTGCCAGGGGCACAATGGGACAAGATGAATTGTGTGCTGAAAGGGAGGTCCACCAGCGATGTTCATATGCCACAGGACACAACTCTTTGCCCCTGCTGGTGCAATCACCTTAAACAAAACATCACAGGTGCAGGAAGTAAATATTAACTTACAGGGGGGTGCAAGCTGGAAGCTTGTAAATTCTGGCAACAGGAGGAAGGCTCCAGCTCTAGCTGTTCAGATTAGGATACGAGCTAGGAAGAGCTAGACGACAGTCAACAGTTGGTGACTGTCTCCTCCACAGGACAGAGGCACCTATCATCCAAGGAGGTTTGCTGATGCCTGGAGCCCAGATTCATGACGTTGCAGAAAGACTGCATAGGCTCATCTGGCCTTCCGACTCTTCTCCCTTGCTATTCATGTATGTGGGCACCAATGACAAGACCAGGGTAAATCCTGAGAATATCAAAGATGATCACAGAGCTCTGGGGGCAAGCATGAGGAGGATGGCAACGTAAGGTGGTGGTTGCCTCAGTGCTCCTGGTCAAGGAAAAGGCCCAGATAGAAGTGGATAATAGCTTTCATAGGAAATGGATGTGACATACCACTCCTGGATAAGTGGAATGGAAGGCAGTGCTGAACATATTTGTGAATGCACCTCCGCCCTGACTTCAGTCTCTCTGGAGCAAACATCATCAACAATATACACTATGCCAAGAACTGTGTGTGGCTATATGTGACATACTTAGAGCTATCAGAAGAGTTTTTAATTAATTTCAGAATGATCTGGACTAGGTTTACGGAGTATTTTAAATACAAATAATTGATCATATATATATACATTTTTTTTCTTTAAAAAGGTGTATCCCTCACTTGGTTCTGTCATTTTAAATGGATGCTAATCACCTGCATGAAATGTTTTTCTCTAATATCTAGAGTTGCATTCTGAACAAGAAAGAATGTCACAGAAGGAAGGAAAAAAGTCGCAACAGCAGCACAACACAATGACACAGAGAAAGCACACAGAAAGACTGTGCAAAGGAGTATGGAATGAACCAGTGTTAATTGAGCACAACACCTACAGAGAAGCAGCAAAATATCTTGTCCATCACAAAACCCAAATTTTTCAGATATTCTGCATTTCAGTTTCCTGCTAAGGTTTAATGAAGGATAAACTTTAGTTTTGGATGAAGTTCTGCTGGGGCACATCATGAAAATCCCACATCACACAGATGAAAAAACAGAGGTTAGTAGATTGTCTGGTTCAGATAGTTAAAAAATTTTGCAACCTTGAATGAAGGAAAGGACTGAGGGCTTAAGAAAAGAGGAATTCTTGGAAGCCTTAGACAAAAGAAAAGCAGGAGATGTAGTCAGATAGTGACAAGGTGACCATGCAAACTTGGGAATGATTGGGCAAAGCAGAATAGTAGCTCAGGGCTGATTAGGCTTTTTAAGGGACAGAAAATTAGGGGAACAATAAGAAAAGGGTACAACCAAAGAAAAAGAGGGATGATCTTGCTGTGGTCACAACATATGGATTCAAAAGATAAACTTAAACCAGAGTTGAGTGAGTTATAGCCAAGCAAGTCCAAAACTAGATATTTGAGGCCTCCATATATTAATTAGCTAATTTTTATTTCAGTAATGCTCTGCACACATAGTTCTGCTATATTTCATGAAGTTCCTGAGACTCTGGTGATGTAACTTGCCATAAATCAATGGCATTCAAACATGAGAATGAGTGGAATGAACTCTGACTCCAACAGACATGGATTTATGCTGATTTATACCTGAAAACCATTTCATGATTAAATACACCCTGGGAGAGGGGATAAAGATTGAGCTAGAATTATCTATTACTTAATAACATTAAACAACAAAACTGATGAGCACATATATTGAGATAAAACAAAATACTCCATAAGAGTTCTCCATGGACATGACCTTTAGCATCCAAATGATCAGCTGGAGTGAAATACAATGTTCTGTTCTGATGCTAATTTTCAAAATGGAAATTCCAGTTCACAAAGAAGACAACCATTCAGCTAGGCTGGCACATATTGGCATGCGGAGACCACCACAGAACTGCCCCATGACTATTCATTATATATAAGGTTTCATGGGATATTTGCATAAAACTTCACAAGGGTCTAACCCTATCGTTAGAAGTTCTCACTTTCCTTCTGCGCCACCACTTATGTATTTCATATGCAGAGCCACAGTGCAAGAGAGTTTCTTTCCTTAACGTGCAGAAAACGCCACAGGAAACTATGGATTCTGATGAAAGCTTTGGCCTGAATTCTCAGTTTTCACATGGTCTTGTGATAGCTTTCTCTCTCAAGCTTGGCTCTTCTCTGGCAAGGGAACAGTGAAGAGGATCCATCAGTGCATGTTTATGAAGTGCCTTTGAAGTAAAATAGTGCTTGATATTACTGTTAGTAATTCCTAAAGCTGTGTACTAAGTTTTCAAGCCTTTAGGACACAATTCTTTAAAGTGCTAAACAATTTCAATTTCCACTATTGTCAGCAGACAGATATGATTTTGAAAGCAAATAAATAATTTTGTAAAAGGAAAGATGAGCATACATTGGAAGCTGGTAAAAGACACACTTCCAGCCAAATTTTAAAGGAGCCTAACATGCCTCTTCAGTGTTTGCTGGTAATCCAGCTGTGCCAACCAAAACTTCCACTTACGTATGAAAAACTGAATAGCTAACATCTATTGCTGGCATCTTAGGGACTCAGAAAATGAGTCCCACAATAAGTTCCCTGGTCAGTGGAGAGACATAAGTAACTCTGAAGGCTATCAAAGAAGAAAACAAGATCTTTCTAGCAGACTTTCTGTAGTGCCTGCCTCTCTTCATTGATTATATAGAGAATTTAGATATTTCCTTTAGTAGGACAAATTCATTTTACAACTAATTCTTAGATACAAATTAGGTAAAGAAATTAGACTGCCTAAATTCTACCCTAGAAGCAGAAACATATCCAGAGGTTTCTCTGGGTTTTGTGCAGGTCAGCCTGCAAATATTACCAGGAGAATAGAAATACAGTCCCTTGAAAATCATCAGTCCAGCTGCAGAAACAGCTAGTCCCTTTCTATCCTTAAGCCTCTCGCATTTACTTCAGTGCAGTTTATTTCCATTCATTTTCAAAAAAACAAATTTTCCTTTTCAAAAGTGATGAAATTCTCACACAAGCAGAATTGAATGGGCTCTTACAGCCCCAAATTAAGAGAATTTCACCCAGCTATTAATAAAGACATGATACGCACTGAAATGTTATTACCACATTTTTCTCAAGTACTTCCATTTTTTATATACTTAGTGCCAAACCCTTTGAATACTATATACTGTTTATACACATATATATATATATGTTTTAATGTATAGTAGAGATGGAAAAGTCAAAACTTCTTTGTGTTTTTTTACCTTGTCATTCTATGAATTTTTCAGTAAAATTTAATGTGTTTGTTTCTTCTTCCTCTTAAAATTTCTGTGCCATCCAAACCAGATAATTCTATCACTGAAAAGGAGATGGCTTCAAAGGTTAAGTGCTATTTTAAGATACAGTGTGCCAGGCCTTTGGGATGGGGATGGAGTCCCATATGGGTTCCATCACTGTGTGGGATTCATCTGATCAGGTGTAGCTGTCTACAAAGTAGATGCCTACATCTGATTTCCTGCACAGCCAGTGGAAACGGGCACTCTTAGAGAAACCTGGCATAGACAAGTAAAATAGGTCAGATAAAGAACACTCTAAAAGTCCATTTTTCCTTCCACTGACCGCAAAAGGAGTCAAATTCCCTCTACCAGACCACAAACAGACATCTACAGCATAAATGTCTAAGGTTAAGTGAGATGATCCTACTCAGTATAGAGTTTTTTTCAATTTATTGTCAGGAAATTCACCTTTGCCTATGCAGCTTCCCCTCCTTTCCTCCTTCTCCTTTGGTCCTTTCTATTGCTTTTCAATGCCCTGAGGTCCTCTGTCTTCACTTCTCTTTTCCTTCATGTAGGCTGTCACCTTGCCTTGAGAGAACTTACCAGTCTGGGCTATAATCCGCACAAATATTAACATTGGCAAACCCCACTAGCAAAATACACCTTGCCTGTGGGAGCCAGGAGGTCTACTGTGCTGGTCCTAACACCTCACACCTATGTGCTCAAGAGACAGTCCTGCATTGCCGGCTTTGCTTTTTCTTCTCTAAAGAAGAATCCCATTGAAGTGAGGGAGTTTCACTTCAAATACAACTAGCATTAGGCCCAGGGCTCTCTCTGGGTATCGACAAAGTGGACAGTTGCCTAGCAAGTGGACTATAAGGGGATTAGAAAAAATGTTGGCCTCTCTACCTATTTTATTGAGCTAGTGGTGTGGAAAGACAGGCTTGTTTCTGCCTTTGCTGCCATGCACCAAAGCAGCAGCTGTCACCCCCGATCCCAGCTGATCCCCAGGCTGTCCCAGCCATATTCCTTCTCTGCCCCATCCCTTCCCATAGGAGCAGAAAGAGAGTGGCTAAGTGGGCAAAATCCAATTTGCCAGCACAACTGAACAGCCCCAAAACTTCAAGTTGTCCCAGTGACAGTACTGGGAATGTCCCCTTCAAGTGAAATACAAGAACGGTCTTGCTAAATATTGCACAGCATAGAATAAGGATGCTATTTGTGTACTGAACAGAGTGGAAAGCTGTCAAAGGACTTCTACATCAGGGCTGAAGCTTTAAAGAAAAACAAACTACAAAAAAAGTCAGACTTCCCCCTCCTCTGTCCAAGTTCTTGAAAGTCCGTCTTATCCACTGTCAATTTAAGAACTTAAGAATTTAAGCACAGCCCCCATTGATACACCAAACCAAGAGGAGTTTGTGCAGTTTGAAAGGAAATCCTTGTAGGGATACTGCTAATGTACCTAAATGTAATTTAAGAGGCTTTCTGTGAAAGGACGACACATTAAAATTCCAAAGATCAACACAGAAACAAAGATGCTAACTATGCAGTTTTTTTGTTATTTGGTAAGAAGGTAACTCTCAATATATATTTCTTTCTATATAAATCATTATATAAAAACCTCCTGAAAATGAGTCCATGTAGATTACTATATTTTTATGATGTCCAGCCACTTACATGTTATTTACATTATAACAATAATGAGGATTTCTGTTCAATATAGTATACTGTAGGAGTGGATTTACAATATTCAGAATCATTACCAATGCAAGATTCCATTAAAAAAATAAAAGAAGAAAAATAGAGACCATTCTGAGAGCTTCAAAATGAATGCTAAGCTAGACAGTTATTGCCAATGTTTCTCACAACCTTCTGGCAGCTCAAGGAAGATAAAATCTATGTCTCAACCTTTCACAGGAATGACATGTCCCAGATTTTTAGCAGCTCTCTATCATACCCTCCAAGGACCAAGTTGTATGGGCCCAATTTGTCTCCCATTGCAACCAGACTTTGAGGCATGGAAGAACATTATACATATAGAAACTTTTAGTTATATTTTCCATCAGTCACAGCACTGGCAGCAGTGTAGAGCGTGAGAGCGAAAGTGAACATACTGGAAGGACCACCAACTTCTGCAACAATACAGAAGAGACCTTCTCACATTTCCTCTCTTTCTCACGCTGATGCAAACAGAAGGCTGGGAATGCCATCCAGTCTAAAAGACAAGGCGAGAAACCACCAATATGAATGTAAGTGTGGATACCCTGGCGTGTTGTCAGACTCCGGATACTCAGTATTAAAAACAGTTGAATGCAAGAGCTTGAAATAAGCACACTTTGTACAGATTTTAAGCATATACATACATACATATGTATATATATACACATATAACTATATATGCATATGTTCATATATATTATTTATTTATATTTGTGTAAACTGGCCTCTCAATGATTTTCAATATTTTCCATTTGCAGACACCTAAACATGTTCTAAAGGGGGAGCCAACCTTTCTGGGCAGCACTGAAAGCTACTGACGGTGGGGATCGCTTTTCTTACTTGCTTTCACATATTCCTTAGAAGTCCATGACTGCAGATCAAAACCATTGCGCTGTATGAAAGTTCAGCCTACATCCTCCATTATAGTCAAAACTGTGTAAACAATTTACCAAGGAAGAAGTAAGCTGTGATATGTACGTTTAGCCGGCACTAAAATGTGGAGGCAGAAAAGTGATGGATGAAGACTTCCAAAACCAGAGGTGAGAGCCAGAAGTTCTTCATTACTGACATAGAATTTTTTTGTGAACTAGGTAAATCTAGCCAGTTTATAAAAGGAAAAGGGGTAATAGTATCTACCTATTTAATTCACATACTATGTAATATTTAATGTTTGCGAAACTTGTTGACGTTAAAACGTACCATGTAAGTATTTCTATTTAATTTCAGTGTGACCTTTGAGGGGCAGAAGATAATTTTTTAGGTGCAATATAACTTCCTATTTTCAGATGATTTAATCCTACCCTTTTGTATATTCCTTCTTAATTCTTTCTATTTACAAACATATCTACGTATCAAACCAGCCTTGTTCTTTAGCAGTGCCTGCCAGTCTGCTAGAAACTCTTTTTCTGAAGTAATTCTGTACAGCTTGCCCACTTCCTTCTTTTGAAGACAAGTAGTGTTACTTAAACACTATCTCTTTCATGCACAAATGTTCCCCCCCCCCTTTTTTTTTTTTTTGTTTTGTTTTAACTCACCTATTTCATGGATCTCCCCTGTCTTCACCTTAATTAACTGCTGAGAGTCTTGACACCTGGAACCATCTTTGTCATTTTTTTACTGCTTTTGTCAGAAGATATGGAGAGCTGGTCAGTTATGTTTTTAAATGAAAATGTTTGCATTAGAAAATTGTCTTTCTTTCAAACAAAAAATATTTGTGAAGAATTATTCACTTTCCCTTTTTTGAAAAAACAGCTGTGACATTGAAAATTTATCAAAATGGTATGAAAACATAGAAAGTTATTGAAATTTGTCATTTTAAATGCTGATAACTTTTTGATACAAATTTTAATTAAAAATTTCAAAAAAACTAGAAAAAGTGAGAAATGGGTTCTTTTCCAAACCCTTAAAAAGAATTATAATATCTTTGTATGAATATAGGTTTAAATGTTTCAACCAGCTGTAACCACACAATAACTAGGACGTATATAGCACTGTAAATGGGCATTAGTAGAGCATTAGTATGGCATTGCAGAGAAGCCTAAGAAGATATCCCTGTATTTTTAAGCTTTCCACAGTCCTTACCACTCCATATCACCAGACTATTTTCATCTGATTGGTTTTGTAGCTGTATTACTGGCTGGGTTTTGAATTTCAGCTCAGAGTAATAAATAAAAATTTTATTCATTGGGGTAAATGTACCCGGATACACATTTGAAAGTAAAAACCTCTAAGGTTATAACGACAAGCACAATAATGATACTTGATAAATGTAAACAGGAGAAGTGTTAACAGATGCCACTGATATTTGACAAGTATTCCAATAGATTCCACTTGGTTTGGCAGCTTCTAACTTGAAAAAAAAATCTTTCCAACTTTTTTTTTTAAACAAATATCAAGATTTCTTCATTCTATTTAAAATATTTCTTCCCTTTCCATACTTTCAGTGTATGCATGTTACAAATGATTGCGAGTAATGGAGTCATCTGAGCTTTTTCTTTTAACAAATGGAACCGTTAAATCTTTCACAAACATTTTCCAGACTTTTTAGTTCATCACAAAGGAGGTTTTAACCTGAGTTCATTTATACTTGCTTCCTCTTGTGTTAACTACCCCCAAAGTGCTACAAATGTATAGCTTTGTTAATACATAAATAAACATTAAATCAAGGACAGCCAAGTTCCTGGGTTAATAACTGAGAGAAATGGAAATCATATCGGTCCAATCACATTTAGAGAATTTGCCTTCTTATTCTGATTCTCCATTTCAGAAGTGACTTATGCCTTGATGTGGACAAAGAGCATAGAAACTCAAGAGGGATATTTATTTCTTCCAAAAGCACCAGTACTTGGAAGCTTGAATACCTTAAAGCCATAGAACTTTATTCTCTGGGACAGAAATGAAAATGGAGAGAGTTTGAAAGTCCCACCTGATCTCTTTTCTGACACTGCACTTTTTTGGCTAAGGGATTCTACTCCACTCAACAAACTGTTTTGCTTCTGTTACCCAGTACTTCAGGCACTATTTGAAGTAGTTGAGTCCTGCCACGAGGAAGAACTTCTCCAGGAAAAGTTCGGAGTCCAGCACTGCAATGTGGGCAGCGCGGCCTATCAGCGTGTTGGCGGTGTTTGGCAGAGCGTGGAACACGTTGTGTCGTATTAAAGTGCAGTCCTTCGCCCCAATCAACGGCTGGAGCAGGTTGTTAATCATTTCTGCATAAACAGGACCTGAAAAATATTTTTAGATGTCACATCTACATGCCAAAGCTGCCTGACCCCTTCTTTCCTTACGGTGTCATTTAATCCCAAGGAAAATTGGCAGGAGAATCAAAGTAATGACAAAAAGCAAGTGCCTAGAGAGCCATCCATTGCCGAGGTTAGCCAAGTGCCAGGACACCATTAATCTAAGAGGAGACTTTTGCCACCCCAAGAGGGCTGCTGAAGCTCCTCAGCATTCAGTTCCATTTCTCCTGCAGTGGAAGGAAACGTTCTCGTTACCTTCAGGGAAAGAGGGCTGGAATCACACTGTTTTTGAAGAAGAAAGAAAAGGGGTCTGGCAAGAAATAGAGGTCCATTAGGGTTTCTCTGAGGTATCTACTTCATCAAGAACACCATGCCTTTCTATAGGTAGTTGAGAAGTTTATAGAACAGCGACTGCTCAGGAAACTTGCCATACTCATGAATGATCTACACTGAATGTAGACCTGGCTTCTGCTAGGCCATGCATATCCCTGCGAAACAACCGCCTGAGCTAGGAGCTTGCCTTTCAGTTCGTATCTCAGGTAGGGAGAAAGCAGAGTTTTATTTTATTTCATGTATGAGAAGGAAACCATGTTGACTCTTGGGCCTTTGAATCCTTTGTGTCTCTTTGTACTTCCAGGGAGTTCCTCCATTTCTAGCTAACCACAGATGTGAAACAGGCATGAAATAACACTGAACATTATTTCTGAAAGTGGTATCAAACTGAAACTATGGAGCATTTTGTAATAAGGTAAACTGCTAATCACAAAGGCAATACATGGGACAGCATACAGTCTGAGCTCGCGGGAGAGCTAGGCCTCTGATGGCACGTGTCCTGAGGTGCCTGGCAGATTTTATTACAAAACAAGATGATTTTAGATCTGATTGCCACTTAAATCACACGGCACTCATCCAAAGACTATTGAAATCAAAGGGAAAACCCATTGACGTTGGATGTGCTTAATGAGATTTCATTATGTGAAACAGAGGTGAGACAATACTAGCAATTCAGTAGACTGAAGAAAAACAATGTTGGGAACTAGTTCTATTATCAGTACTTTTCTTAAAATAAATTAGAGGGAAGGAGAGGAAGGGGTAAGAGCCCTTTGATTACAACCCGATTGAATTTTTTTTTCATCAGACAAAGAGCTTCTTAAAAAGCTTTTTTTATTGATTTCAGTCATTTCCTGTGGGAAGAGAACACTTTCTTTCTTATCAAACAAACATTTGAGTTTTCATCCTGCTCATGAAAAACCCTTCTGATGCAATGACCTCAGCTACACAAAAATCAACACAATTCCTCAGCAGCTTTGTAAATGTAGAAAAGATCTTACACATACCTGTGTGTCTGTCTTTAAGTGCATTTTTGCACATTTCTATTCTTGCTGAATGAAAGGGCACATATCTGTCTTGAGGTGAGGCCACTAACACAACATTTTTAAAGTATTGAAGACCTGTGGCAAACAAATGCATTAAATATGTTCATCACGATAACGCACAGCAATGAAAAACATATATAATGTCAGCATGACTAGCTCATGTTCATGCACATTTTGAAATCTACAATGCCAAACAGATGAAGAAAAATTGAAACATAGCACAGATTTATAAGGGTTGGGAGAATAGCTTAGAAATATTTCTGCTACTTCTGTGAACTACAGAATTAGTTGTATTAATTGTATATCAGAAAAAAAATAGAACTGTTTCTGTTCCAAACGATGTTTGATTAAAACCTTAATCTTGCAAATATTTATGCCTCTGAACAGTGTAAATGCATGAACAACCCCACTATAGTTAATAGGTGTTCTTGAATGGATAAGTGGATATAGTTGGGTACAGGTTCCTGCTGCTTTCTCTGTTTGTGGCCTCCTGAGCCAAAATGTAGCAGAAGAGTTGGAAAATGGAGACAGATGATACAGTCTATTAGTCCAGAGAGTATCCTGAACACAGGAGAGCTGTGGTTTTGACCTTTCTCCTTCCCTCTCCCTCATGGAAAAGCGGCCCAGGACCAAGTCTTTCCCTTTCTAGACTTTCCTCAACACCACAAGGAAGAGTACTGCTGGCTTCCTCTACTAAATAGAGGAACAACTGTTCATTTTTTCTTCCAAGACAAGCACAAATAGCATTTAAATAAATTAAACTTTAAGCAGGGACTACTACTTTAAGAAGAAAGTCAGAAATTTTTGGAGGCTCAAGAGTTATCTGGAAAAGAGGCAATAACACCACCTTCTTAAATTTCTCCATCTGTAAGTGCTCTCAAGCACTTCTGGAAGAAAGATACAGGATTAGGAGGGCCTCTGTTATGACTCAGCTCATATGCTCATATCTTGACCTACTTCAGGTTTTCCCCCTACGCATCTACCTGCCTCATTCTGATTTTAAAGAAAACCCTCTTGACATTTAACTTTTTGCTTCTGCAGGGACAAAACCTTCTTTTATCGCCCATTACATCTCCAGTCTCTCAAACTAACAAAACAACGCATCGCTGTGGCTCACAGCACGTGCTTGGGAATTCTTGGCAGTGAAGCTATCATGTTAGCTTCCCATGCAGACCCAATTTGATTTGAGCCTGACAGTCATAAAGTAAACATCCCACTGTACTCCATAGAAACGAGAGCCAGGGAATCATACAGGAAATTCAAATAATGCCAAGATACAGCAGCTTCCCTTAACTTAATAGGTCAGGTATTGAGTTCATAGAATTAACAAACCATTCCATGTCTGACAGACAAAGTATCAAGAAATTATATTTGTCTTAACAAATTTGTCTTTGTTTCCTATTCGTAAGGTACCAGAGCATGAGAAAATAATTAAATATCAAGTAGTGACTCTTTGAGTGTATACTTAGCACCAATCTGATCACATGCAATATTAAAAATAACTCTTAGAAGAAAAATATTTGCTTGAACAGAAGGATTATGCTTTCTTTCTTTTCTTTGGAAAATCCTGAATTATTTCATTTCTTCATGACAGACCAAGGAAAGGGTAAAAGATCTCTGTTTAGACATCTTTTTTCCAGTGCTAGGCCATACATCTCTCTCTGTAGTACAGAGATGTCACAACAGACATCAATAAAATTTGCTCTTCATCTCATGGCATCATATTTCCTAGAGAAGAGATGCTAAACTTGGAAAAAAAAAATGGTTTTCATCTAGCAGCATAAATTAAGTAATGGTGGCCTGTCAAGGATGATATTTCTTGCTTGCAGAATATAAACTTAGATGCATGTTTACTACCGCATGGAAGGCTTATTTGGTGCTAACAATTTGGCTACTATATTCCCTGGTGACTACTGCAGAGAAAATGCATGGATAAAACAGATATTATACAGAGCAGACCTTCTTGAAAGTAAGGACATTTGAAGAAAAATCAGTGACTAAAAGCATATTTCCTTTACTTTCTAGAGAACACAGTAATACAGGACAATTTTTGGAACAGTTGCTGACATTTGCACACCCACCTCAAGCACTACTTACCTGTTTTTTGGCTGAGCTGATAGAGGAAACATTTGCGCAGATCCGCATTGTCCCTGAAGGTCAGTTGCAAAAGTGACCCTGATTTTTTCAACTTCTGCATGAGCCAAAGACCTAGAACAACAACAGATGCATATTTTTTACCACGGTTGCTAATTATTAACCACAGGGTTTAAAGAGATGTGCCTATCATAATAAATTATAACTGAATATACTAAGAATGGTACTGTAACAGTATTAAGTCCTTGTTTCCTCTTGTATTGCTAATCAGCAAGAAGAAAAGTCTAAGGGTCTTCCTGTATTCTCCAATATCATGGTAACGTGAAGACTCAGGAAGGTCAGACTTTGAGAGATTCATTTCACATATCGCTGTAAGTGTCTTTCTCAGCCTTGGAGATGCCTGACTTTACAGGCAATATAAAGGGAAGTGGAAGAGTGTAGTGGAAGTAAGATCGCTTCTTGCTACTGCACACCCCTGGCCTTTCCAGGGAGCACAGTGAGGGACCTAGCAGCAGGTACCAAGAGCCCGTCTCACTGCAACCTTCACAGAGCCCAAGTCAGGACAGCAGGATGGATTCAAGGGGTGAGAAAAGGGCTCTGGCACTTGCACTTCATCACGCGCGCACAGGCAGATTCGGGAAATGCAAGCTGCAAGTTCTGCATGACACTGAACCCACCTCCAGAAGGAAATCTCTGTGGGTTTGAAGTCTGCAGCAAATATTTTCTGCAGCTTCAGTGTGTGACTCGTGTCATCACAATTTACTGCTGCCTCCAGGGAGCTGCTCTCTCATGCTCTCTGCCACAGACTACAGCAAGTCATAGCGTTCCCATTAACTCTTACCTGTACTAACCAAAGTACTGTTGTTGTAAAGGGTTCCCAGGTGAGGCCCAGAGAGGGACAGGAAGGTGTGTAATTTGCTGAGGTAATAGCGAAACCTGGGGCGAGTTAGTACAGATCGGATGATGACGTTACCAAGGGAATGTCCAATAAAACTGTTATGAAAGACAGAATTACATTAATATAAAACCAATCTGTATTTTATTTACATTACACATACGGGTGACATAAGTTTTTCGCTTGAGTGGACGCTATCAAAGTTTTCATTAACACCCTTTAATTATCGTTTCATATTTTCTTCAGCCTCATAGATACTCTTCTAGCTATAACTGTAAAAATTAATCTCACTGACTTTAATGGCTTTTGACATACTGCGCCTTTGGAAAAGTTAATTCCACTGAATGTTTCTTATGACCATATGCAGTTATAGACTATTAATTATCAGAATGCTTTACCTTATTCGGGATATGGAGAGGTTGTACAACTGGATATGCTGAATAATTTCATCCAATAATCGGTCAGTCATTGTATCAAAATCAGCAAAAGTATCAGTCTGGCGAAAAAAGAATTGAGTCAGCTGGTGAATTAAAATGTATTGCACGTATTGCTGTAAATATAAATCAATAATAATCAATAAACCAATGATATTTTCAAAATAAAACACAAGAAATCTTGGGCATTCAAGTTAGGACAAGAATTATCCTGGGCTCCTTTGCAGGCTGTGGAAACAGGGCCTCTAGAAGACAATTCATATTTTAAGGGGGTTAAATTGCTTCTGTGGTTACTCCTCTTTCTCCACTGACTGTACTTCATTGAAACAGCCACGCGTCATGGAAGGAAAAACCTAGGCCTACAATTTATTAATAGTAAGGTTAAAAATATATGGTTGCGTGATTTCAGAGTCATTACTATGATCTTAAAGTGGCCCGATGTGACGCTCATGAGAACTGCTAATGCTCAGCCTCTCTAGGCACAAGACTGTGCATGTGGAAGAAAAGCTTTTGGCATTTAGGATTTAACAGATTACCAAGGTGAAATAGTTTACAGCATTATACACTGACACGTGGGGTTATGTCAACCCTAAGGCTGTGATCACAAAATTATTAGGCCATTTTAATGAAATGTCGTGCGCTATTCAACAGTTATCAGTAAGAGAATGGGTGCCAGAAAAAGATTAAACACTTTGTTGCTTGCAACAGTGCTGCCAGTTGTGATACAATAAAACAAATAACGTATTGTCCAGTCTATACAACTGCAGGCAGATGATCTTATTCAGAACTGTGTCGTTTGGCAATCCAACAGAACTCTAAATCAAATTTGTAACTAATGAGATGCCACAAAAACAACCATCAAATATTGGAGCAGCTATTCAGAGAAAACATATCTAGTAATTAATGCTTTTGTGACACAACTCATCTTGCTAATTGCAGCTCTTGCAAAGGAAAACATGAGCATATTCAGTTTGCAATACTGCCTTAAAATAAATGTTCTCATAAACTACAAACAGTCCACTAACCTCCTGCCTGTTTGTTTTGTCTGCATTGATAATTAATGATTTCCTCCTGTGCTGCTTACCCCAAATCTTTCAGGTTGGAAAAATAAAGGTGGAAAAATACCAGCCCAAATGTTAATCGCAAACAAAATGCATCCAACATCGTATTTCACCTGGTTATGCCTCCATCCTTCAGTATCATCTCAGTCTGACTGAGCTTGTCAAATATCTCACAAATGAGTGCCTAAAAAAAAGTGAGTTCCATTGTCCTCTATAAGGTGAACTTCAGCTAAACAACTGATTTCATAAATGGTTTTCAATGTGGTTCGCAGAGCAGAGAAAAAAGGTTGACAGGATGCTTTAAAGCATGCAGATAACCAGCAAGCCACGTAGGTCCTATTTCCAGTGCCATGGGAACTTGCTCACTTTTCCACACCATACAAGGAGGACTAAAACTTCTCATTATGGGCTCTAGATAACAGTAAGTTGAGATGTTGTAAGAACTAATCCTTTAATCCTTGGAAAACAGAACAGCATCAAAGGATGCAAGCCTGGAGGGGTCTCGTCATAAGCATCATCATGCTCATGTTCTCTGGGCCAATCTCTTACTGAAAGAAATGTGCCCTGGAAGGTGGCAAGTCTGGCAACATTGCAAAAAAAAAAAAAAAAGGATCTGTTGAGCAAAGAAGGTTGGGAAGTTTTGACTTAAGTTTCTCAGGTCTCTTCATAAATCAGAACAATGCTTCTGACTGGGCATTGGAAATCCTTATCTTGTGTATAAAGGTAGCCCTCTGCATCATAAATATGGGTTCATTGCAACACAGAGCACAGAATTCATTCCTGTTGCTCTGCTTATACTAGCAACGGATTTTTCTGGAAGACGTTTCTTTATCATTCAAGGAAATAAATCTCTTAAACATTACAACAGAAGAAACAGTGGCTGATGTGGCAAAAGAAGCTGAAAACACCTGCTACCTTCCACTGGGTATTTCACATTCTCAGGAGAATTTAACATCACTAAACATGCTGTTTTCTTTCAGTGCTGTTTCACATGGCATCCAACAGGCAGATACACTCGGCTGCTAGGTTTGCAAACTGGCAGGATAAATCAATTAACTTCTTCTAAGGTCTAATCCTATAAGTGCTGATGTCAGTTAAAGTGCCTCTGATTTCAATTCTAGGAATCTTTTCTGGTTGCTTTAAATACCCTCTCAACTCAGGCAGGAGTGGAACTGGCCTTTGTACTAAACCCTGCACAAAATTCCTTAAATTCCCCAGCACTTCTGCCTCTTCCAGCTAGCCACTTGCTGAAGGCCCTGTTTCAGCAATGTCAAAAGCTTGCAGGGGACCTAAAGAAATACAGAAATTAGCTCTGTACTACCTGATTTCTTTCAGACATTAGGAAGTCCAATTTTCCACCAGGGAGTCCCAGTTCTATAAACGTCTTTACCAGCCGCAGATCTGCACTGTTACCTAGAAATAAATGACACTTGATCAGCTGTAATTCAGCAGCAAAGTAACTGATACAGATTCAACTTAATACATTCATCTTCTTACAGACCTTGGCCCCAAAGAGCTCTTTTTAAGTGCTGCTAAGACAGCTCCACCAGACAATAGGACCATACATTGAAACAGCAGGGTAGAAAGATCGCCCACGGCCTGCTTAGCTGCATGGGGGACAGATGGACCTCAGCTCCTGCTTGCTGTGGGGTACATGAGCCACATAAACAGGGGGGAAGAAGGGGAAAAGACCAGGCCCAGAATAACTCTGCCTCCTAATCACCGGAAAGCCACAAGCAGCCCCTAAAAGGCTGGAGTCTGACCTTCTTAGGCAAATTCCAAGGTCTTCTGAAACATTTTTTTGGAGAAGGAGGCACCTCCACCTCCTGAGGAGGACATTACTGCCAGCTGGGTATCGAATGGCAAAGTTCAAGTCCTTGCTCGAGCCAGAGAGTGTTTGTTTCTCCCCCTTATGAGGCTGCCTGCTATTAAAACCAATACCTTTTCAAGAGATGTTTCAACTTTCATATATTTGCTTTCTGCTTAGAAAGCATATATTTTAAAAATTCCAGATGATGCTTGCCCTACAGTGAATATTGATACTTATTCTCCTACTTTCTAAAGCCAATCACCTTCTATCCTATAGTAGGGCTTTTTTGTTTGTTTGTTTTTTAATCATGATTTCACCTTGCTGACATACTGCTGAACAACAAACATCTTCAGAATGGTAAAAGGAGTTATTGTAATGTACTGTTACTGTACAGGTAAAGATTGATTTACTTTACTGTAGAATTCTGTTTAAACAAAAAAAAAAGTGCAGCAGCCATTTCTTAGAGCAAATATTTAATGTTCACACAGATCCTTTATTAAAGTGGACTAAACAACATATAAAGGACTAAACCCTCAGCTAAGGTAAATGGTTTCTGTTGACTCTCTGTTCTTTCATACTTGCTGAGGATCTGCTCTTTTTTTTTTTCCGTCTATACCAAAATCACTATAATGCATATCAATTCTGCCTAGTCTTACCATCCAACCCATGGACACAGACAACCAGGTGAATTCCATCTTCCAAATTTTCTTCCTCTTCCTCTGGTGGAAAATATGGGATATCAGAAGCTAGTACAGATAAGTCACTGTACAGAAATCCTTCAATCTTCATTTCTTTTTTAAATTTTTCTTTGGCCTGATAAAAACTGGAGAATACATTAATTAATCGCAGTAGAACTGGGTGTTCAACAACAAACCTTTCAACAAGAAATGAGGAGAATGGTACCTGAAAGAAATTATATCTGCAGCTCTAAGACAAGCTATGGTACTGCAGTGATGAACCGGCTATTGGGTATCAATACACAGCTCTGGATAACCTTGGCTTCATGAAGGAGGGTCAGACCTCGAAGAGTATTTGGACACCTAACTCCCACCGATTTCCATGAGGTTTAAGAACATAATACCTTTGAAAATCTTAGTCTTTCTGTGTTTCAGTATTTGCTGTCTACTTAGATTATTTATTCTGAAAAAACCATTTGTCTAGTTGGATTATTTAACTCCTCTGGCAGCAACTGTCTCAATGCATGTGTACACTATGCTTGGTGTATTAGGGCCCTGAACTTTGTCAGGGTCTCTTGGCATTGTGATAACATTAATTAAAGAAGTAATTAAACATTCTTACTTCAGCATCCTTTCATTGGCCTCTTCATCCATCTCATTTGAATTAGAAGAGACAACTCCGAAAGAGCCTAGAGGCTGGCGTGTAATGGGAAACGCAGCCTGCTTTGAAGAGAAGCCGACCATAGCAGGGGTCTCCTTGAGCACGGAAGAAAAGGGAAGACACGTGGCAGTGCAGGAGACGGACAGGTTAACCACATCAACAGCCTTTCTGCTTTCCAGTGCTACTCCTTCCGTTGTCACCGAATGAAATCCAGTGCCATTAGCTACAAGTTTATGCTCTCGGTTGTCGGCTTCCTGAGGAGTTTCAGCCTGGTAGGATCCTGCAGCAGGCTGCTCTGAGGTGGGTGAATCGTTGAGCTCAATTTCTTGTAACCCCTGCATTTCTGCATATACTGCCGGGCTTTCATCAGCAACAGTGTCATCACGCTCTCCTTGCATTGGACCAAATTCGGTGGAGGTCTCCAAGGGATCTGAAACAGGATAGCAAAACTCTGGCACCAGCTTCATGCCATGTGAGAAATTCTCCTCTCCTGATATCCTCAAACTGGAATAAAAGTCTTGCTGGGTGTTTAAACTGTCTGTCTTAGGTTTATCCTTTGGATCATCAATGCATGTATCGAAATTATCTATACTCATGTCCAAGTAACTACAAGCCCTTGGAGTTTTTAAGCTACACTCACCATTGCTTTCCACCGGCTGGCATTCAGAAACATCATTGCTGAGCTGCTTTTGATTTACAGGCGTTTCTGCACATTCCAAACTACAGTACGTCTCTGAAAAGCCTTCCTTCTCCTCTTCTCCTTGTAACTCAGTGTTACTGTTACTGTGTTTGGCAGAGGGTTTTGGATGTCCCTTTGGTTCCAGTTGACCACTTTCAGTGGCAATCTGACATGCAGAAAAGTTCACAGTTAACGGACTGTCTCTGCTCTCTGTTTCCATGCAACTTTTTAAGTTTCCTCCTGCAGCTTCTGAGGGTGCTTCACTGTGTTTGGATATATCCACCTCTTCCACAGGCTCTTCTGGGCTACTGATCTGAGGAGCTGAAACAGATTTGGTCAGTTTGGTAAGCTCTACTTCCCTCTCCTCTTCCTCAAAGGGCAAAGAGCTAATGGACGTGAGCGATGCTTGGATCCCACTGGGCAAGCTAGTATTGCTTTCCGTGTGGCCACCCTCCAGGGAATTTCGGTGAATGGCATGTCTCCGTACCAAGTGGTGCAGGATCTCTCGATCGCTGGGCAGCTCCAGAGCCCGGCTACGTGCATCAGACCATGCCACCGAGCTTGGTTCACTTTCAATGCCTGAATCAGATATTATTGAAGAGGATCTCTTTATAACCCCTGACATCAGGGTAAATTCTTCACAATCTTCAGCTCGTTGTTCCTTTGTGAACAATTTCATTTCAAAGCTGTGGGTGGGCAAAGCTTTCAAAACAGGTAACAGAGCCTTGGCATCCGCATCTGCTGGTTTTTCAAGACTGGTTAGTTCGTGTAGTGCAAGTTCAGATGAAGTGAAATTATTTGCGGGACAACTAGATTCAGCTGTTTCATGTAATTCAGTCCTGCCTTCCAAGCCATCAGTTCCACATGCTCCGCAGTCATCCTGAGCGCTAACAATTAACACGGGTTCACTTTTGTGGGAATCCTTATTGCTAGGTTTCGTATCTCCATAGGTAACATCTGGTGCAAGTGTATTGTCTTTTAATGAAACATCCTCAGATGTTTCAAAGTCCTCTGATATGCATTCTGTATTGTCGGGCTCCGAGTTAGAAGCAGTTCCCTTACTTGAAACAAAAATATTTTCAGGTTTCCTTTGGCCTTCTTTGTTCACTGTACATACCTGAGATGTGGAATGCTGGTTTAAACCTTTAGCTGTATGAGCAGCACCTTCAGTTCCACTATATACACAGGAGGGATTCCCATTTATTCTATCTGTGTGAATTAGCAGAGTACCTTTCCCAAAGTCTCCT
Source organism: Apteryx mantelli (assembly GCF_036417845.1). Lineage (NCBI taxonomy): Eukaryota > Metazoa > Chordata > Aves > Apterygiformes > Apterygidae > Apteryx > Apteryx mantelli. The sequence continues at coordinate 6,403,295 of NC_089979.1, read as the reverse complement.
TTTGCTACTGCATCATGTGATGCAAAATCTTCCTTGTTGCCTATTGCATCCATTTGGGCACTTGCAGGAACCTCAAAATCTGGGAAAACATCCAAATTCTGATCTGAAAGAAAGAAAAAAAAAGTGATACCTGTAAGGATATAACCAATTACCCAACATGATGGGGGACTTTGGGAAATGATTGTAAGGCCTAAAATGTTATATATAAATATATACGTATATATACACACACACACACTATATAAACTATATAGACTATATAAATTACCTGTATTTTAGACATATATAACAAAAAATGCAAATGACAGGGTGTACACAGTTATTTTTAACTAGAATTACACCCACTAAACAGTCGTATTTAGGCAAAAAGAGATAATATCAGTAAAATATACTTTTCCCAGGGTAACTGTATTTACCCTGCTAGTTTCTTTAGCAAAGGTAAGCCAATCAGAGATAACAGTCTTTGCACTCCTGCTGTCATGCTACATAATACATATTACAGATCTTGCCTGTGAGTCAATTTAATAGTTAAAATATGTGTAATGAGCAGTGTCAAAATTAGGCAATGTGGTAACTCTAGAAGAGTGGAAATTTTGGACCTCAGGCCATATTTACTAGACTATGACCACTCACTATATTAATACATATTGCTTCCTTGCTAACCTTAATAGCTGGTTAAAAAGTAAATGGAACCAAGGCCCATGAGATTTTACCACAAATTTGTGGAACTAAATCAATTCTTAATTAAAAATCTGATTTGGGTATCTTTGGAAAAGCAGTGCTGCCTTTTAGGGACAGTGTTGGGCTTTATGTTTAAATTATTCGAGGGAGATGTTTTGTTCTGAATTCTCTTACCACTAGATGTCACACTAGGGATGAAATTCATTGTGCCAGTTTCCTTTAAATTTATAATGTCACAAAAATCCAAAAGATTTTCTTTCCCTTCTAGATTTTACCTCCAGCTCTTGTAATTAACCTACTTTCTCTCAAGATAAAAAAAATATATTAAATTACAGGAAATACTGTAGAGTTTGCTGCTATGGAAAACAGGAATTTAGCTATATTAGGTAGTGTTCATGCTCTGTTAAAATTGAAGCAGAGAACTGGTCTGTAACACTAAAGAGAAACTCACTCAGATCTTTCTTCATCACCAGTGACAAGGACAGCCTCAATTTTATGCCGCCTCACCACCTCCTACAACAGGAACAGATTTATTTCTTGGGACTTTTACTTTTTCCCTCTCCTTCCCAATTAGATCTTATGTCCTATTTCACTGTCAGTAGCTGGAAATCTGGGTGAAAACACACAATCCTGTTTATTCCCAACAGAGCACTTAGGCATCTCTCCAGCTTCTTGGGCCTCACACCATAGCCCCAGCTGTCATCTTCTTGTGACTTCAGATACAGCTGGCTGCCACGGTGTGACCTGATAGCGATATCCAGGCTGTTCTTCCCTATCGCTCTATATGACTGTGGCCGTGCAGCTCTGTGGCTGCTCTGTGCTTTGGTACCAGGACTCAGGAGGGTTCCCGGCCACAGGGGTTTGTTCTGCGGTCTGCTGGAAGGACCTGCGCTGCTGCAAGACCTGGGAGACATGGTGACCACAGACCCGAGCATACAGTGCCACCTTATAAATAAGCCAAATTGGCAGCTTGTACCTGCTAAAGGGGAACATCTCACTCTCGTTACCATTTCTCCATCTCCCTTCCCATCCACCTCCAAGGTAGGAAAATGAATAACTTTTTTTTTTCTTTTTTGGGTGGGGCAGTTCCAGCAGTTTTAGTGATTTGAACTAGAATAAGAAGCAATCAGATGAGTGCCAGAGCCAGCCCAAGGTAAGTGATAGCTCATGAAGGGAAGAGGAAGTGGAAATCCCATCAACTCAAGCTGTCTCATCAAACTGTACTTTGGGGTGTTTCACTCACCTTTGCAAGGCAAATCCATGTACCTGTCTTCAAATATAACTGGGAGCGTGTTCCAGTCCCCATCTATGTCGAGGCATTCTGCTGGCAGAGGGGGCATGCTGGTGAAGTACTCCGAATTCCGAATCTCTGTAGAAATCTGTCCATGACTTTGGATCCTGGCAGCAAAGTACAAAAGCAATCAAACATTGGAATAATTACTGTACCATTTCTCAGTCAGTCCTGCAAGCCAGGCAGCAAAGTTAGAGTGGCAGCTAGTTAGCAGCGGTGCCCATCCATTGATATTGGGGCAATACCATTTAATGTCTGTATTAACGACCTCAGTGATGGGATGGAGTGCACTCTCGGTAAGTTTGCAAATAATACCAAACTTGGAGTTGGGGAGGTTGATATGCTGGAGGATAGGGCTGCTTCTCAGTGGGACGTGGGCAGGCTGAAGAAAGGGGCATACCAGAACCTCATGAAGTTCAATAAAGGCAAATGCCAGGTTGTGCACCAGGGATGGAGTAGCACCATGCAGCAGCGCAGGCTGGGAGAAAAGTTGGTATAGAGAAGTTCTGCAGGAGCTTCCCAGTGGGAGGGTATAGAGATCACAGAGCCAGACTCTTCTGATAGATGCGGAGTGATAGTGAAAGAGGCAACTGATATGAGTTGCATCAAGGAAAATTCCAGCTAGACGTTAGGAAAAATAATTCACCACTGAGGATAGTCAGTCACTGGAATACTGTGGAATCACCATCCTTGGAGATATTCAAAATTTGACAGACAAGGCCCTGAGCTACCTAATCTAAGTTTGGTCCAGGGTTTGGTCCAGATAACCTCCCATGGTCCCTTCCAACCTACTTTATTCTATGATTCTGTGAAACTGTTAGTCAGAATTTGGTTTGAACCTCTTGAATTCCTGTGGCCATAAGCAACATCAGAAGGCTTTGTCCTACAAAGATATGCACACGCATACAGCTTCTTCCACCAATATTACTGATTTTGTACCCTCTTTCTGTCACAACTACAACTTGGTCAGAGAAGAGGTAGTGCTGTACAGCAAGGGGGTACCCAGCACTCTGAAGAGCTGTCCCAAGAGTTGATTTCTACCCCTCAGTTGGAGGTGCCAACAGCTTGCGTACTGCTTACTGCAAAACCTCTGTCTTTTTTTGGAAATTGCTGCTGCTGCCCCTGCCACAGGCTCCTCTCAGCTACCATAAGTCGTTGCTCTCCTCCCATGGATCACCACAACTGGCTGATACTGAATCCCTCGTTAGGTTTCCCTGCAGGAAAAGGGGCCTGTCACTCTGACTGTGGCAAAGGTTTCAAAAACCCAGACGCAGGAAGCAGTAATCAAAAATCTATTTGAACAGTGCAGTGAGGAGCGAGGCCAAGAAGGACGAATGGCAGGACATCTGTCTCATTTATATTGATCTGGAGAAGACTGCAGATATGTCACGCAGGTATGTGTCTAGAAGACCCAAGAGCCATTGGTTCAGCTACCACATGTTGGCAGAACTAGAATATGGAAGATTCCTATGTCTAGATACCAACAACTTGTTCAGACCGGCAAAACAGCAAAGTACTTATTCCTTCCTGCAGCAACACATGGGTATTTAGAGTTAAGTCCTGGCTCTCTAATAAAGTTCTCACCGACATTAATGGCATCAGCATTTCATTAAAGACCACATGTAAAAAACAATAAATTAAAGTAGATCTTGTTTTGCGACCAATCATTGGTTAAACAAAAAGAAAAAATAGTTATTGGCATTGATAGGTGTAGGCACAAATTTGCTTTATTTAATAAGTATTTTTTTCTGTAAAATATTGGGAGGATGTGTCACCTACCAGAGGCTCCCAGCCTGTGGCACGTGTGATACCCAACCTGTTCAAAATGGCATGCACTGCTCTGTTGAGCAGTCACAGGCTGTCATGCATGTAGGTGGATTGCCTAACACACAATGACACCATTCACAACATAACTTAAAACAGCAGCACCAGAAGGAAAGAAACTTCTCATCTGGTAACAAGGGAAAAACAGCTGCAGGGAAAAACTTGTCGTCGTTTGATGTGTTTGTACAGCACCTTGCACAGTGATAGCCAGTCTCAGCTCATCCCTCTACGAACCAGATAAATACTCCATGCATTTACTTTCCTAATCATATAGTCTAGTACAGCCTAATGGAAAGGAGGACTCTGGCCTGCATAGACCAAATTTACTATATAGGCCAATTTTTAGTGTTTGCAAACTATTCTCTTTGTGTATTTAATCTCCCCGAAAATCAGTGAGGAAAAAATAGTCCTCAACTGCAGGAAATGGGCTAATTTTCTAAGTGCCTGGAGAAATTAAGGCACTTCACTCAATAAGGCTTCCTCCTGCGCAAGGCTACGTTTGCTTGGATGAGGCCACTAGCGCCAGTGCCCTCGTCCTGGGGTGCTGACATGGGGCTTTCCTTAAAACCTGACACTTGAGGACTAAGTGAGCACAGCTGGGACCCTGCAGCCACAGTGCTTCTTTAATTTGGCAGAACAAGCTGGTTAACCCATCCACTAATGAAGTCACGGCTCTTTTCTCCAGCACTGAATTGTCCCAAATGGCACTAGTGACAGCTCTGAGAAAAGCCGACTCTTCCTTTCTGTTGATCAAATGCCTCATTTAAGCCCCTTCATCATGACAGGACCTGATATCATGCCCTTTAAGCCATTTCTGAAAGACAGGTTTCTACACTGATAACTCCGTGGTCCTCATGTGGTGACAGGCTGTTTAACTGCAGAAGTATTGCAAGATGTCACTCATTACTTAGAAATTCAAATCTGAGCAGCTTTCCTTGAACTCTGCCTTCAGGGGCCAGGTCCTGAGAACAACCTGATTCATGCAGTCTACTTGTGATCATCAGATTGCTCAGCTAAAACTGGAGGCAGAATTTACCCTAACGTAGTTTTAAAATTGCATCCTTGTACTCTCCAGCTGGGCTCTAGGCAAGCAGTGTCAAGCAGAAGGAAATACGTATGTTGTACGTGGTTCATAGCATACTTTTGTGAACGCAGCCCAGTGCAACATTCATTTTCCCAGACTGCTTTGCACTGCTGATTCTTGAGCAAGTAATTATTAGCTCCGAGTTCACATCACTCCCATTTTTCCTCCAGCTAATGTGGTGGTGTCTCCACTCCAGTCCCGAGCTGCAGGATCCAGTGAATGTTCAGTTTTGCACCGGTTATTGGCTAATGAATCAAGACTCCTGTCTGAATTTACAGGTCTTTTCTGATATATAAAGTAGGTCTGAAATAAAGCATAAAATAAATCCATGATTGCCTACCCACAAAAAATAGTAGGGACGGTAAAAAGCATATTATTAAATTTTAAGCTTTTGCTACTTTCTAGTGGTTGCTTCCTACCGAAATTGGGAAGATGTATCTGGTGTAGGGGTTTGGGGAAGTTAGCTGAAGGAAGACAGCAAAAAAATACTTCTGCCTGCCCTGAGACTAGTGTGTTGGGGGAGAGAAATCTGAAGAAAAATGTACTCAACTGGAAATGAGAGGTGGAAAAAGAAGATCTCCTGGATCTTTTCCCTAGAAGGCTCTTGCTAAAGCATTTTAGCCGCAGTCTCCCTAATAAGTAAGTCATATGTGAGAGGGAGTAAGAGAAAGAAACATCTCATAGGGATCTTGAAATTAATATTCTCTGGGGCCTGAGTGGAGTCACATACCATGCCACTTTTGACACTCATTTCAATGGATTTAAAACACAGGGCCAGACTAGACCCAGTAACCTCTCTCCAACCAATCCCCCCTCCATTTCCAGCAGAAAGGACCTCATCCTGAACCACAAAATGTTTTAAGAAACTACATTTTCAGCTGCTCTAGTGACAAGGAAGGTTCAATGAATTACTTACAGGCCTTCCTGAAACGTCAGCACAGCGAGTTTCTGGTGCTCAGTGTAGAAGAAGGCTTCTGAGAATCTTCTTACCTGAGTGGGAAACACACAAATTAAACCTCGGATCTGCTGAAAAGCGCAAAGGACAATAACAGACCAGTGATTGCCAAGGACAGATTCCTTAGTATGCTCCATCACTTTGATGACAGAAAGAAGCAGGGAGCCCAATTCTGCTTCACTTCCCCAGTCCAGCACAAAGCAGCTGGTATTGCTGCATAGTTAGCTGGGAGGAAAGAAGTGTCCCTTGACAGTAAATCAGGATTTCCTCATGTGCATCTTCTGAGTCTTTTCTTAGAAGCTACCAAATTTACCATTTCCCCCTGCAAACCGGGGGAAGATTTCTTCTTTTTCCCACTGTGCAAATCATATAGCAGCAGCAGAGTGAGTTACTAAATTGGAACAATTCATAATTGATTGTCTCTTCTGTGGGAACATCCACAGTAGCTCCCAAGAGAATAAAGGTTCTACATGTCAGCCCAGAGGAGAATAAGCCTTATCATGGTAGAAACACATCTGCCTATGTCAAGATGCTTACAAATGAGAGCTCTCCAGATCTCTTCATGGACTTCAGAGCTGTTCAGAGTTGGATAATCAATTACAAAAGAGCCACAGATCTGAAGTGGCTGGCAGAGCTCAGAGTGTGAAATAAGCTATGAAAAATTCAGTACTGCTATCTGCCCTGGAATAAGCTTTGGGATTCAATCAATCAATCATAATATGCAATCAAATGTACTAAGCTGTTAAACTGCAGCCCATACATTACTAATAATATTTGTAAAAGCAACCTCTATTACAGTGTCAGAGAATGGCAGCAAAAAGCACACGTCATAGCATTTCAGCGTCTCCCTAAATCCCAGCTGTGCTTCAGCAAATAGCCTTTCTAAAAAAAGAAGGAGTAGCATTCTTTCACAAAGGTTGTTTCTTGATAATATGACTTTTCATCTGAGGCACTCAAACTGTTTTCTACGGCTTGGAAAGTATCATTACATACAGCTTATATGGGAAGGAACTGAAGCACATGGAGGTAAGTAATCTGCCAAAGGTCACGCTGGCAGTCAGCATCAGTCGGGGCTAAAACCACGGGCTGGAATTCATCTTGCTGAAGCTGTCTGTCTACAGGGCCCTTCAGCTGAACAAGCCACCCCAGGTTCCTCTGAAAGTCGAGGAGACCTAGTCAAAAGAAGCAGGGGACTCTGATCATAAGTAACCTCCACCTGAATTAGATGCCTCCCTTCAGTGAGATGAATCATGCTCTCGTCTCTAGTGGCTGGACCTCCACTGACTTTAACAGGAACTGGAGAGTAAGCTGAGATGTAGATACCTACACAGTAGGTTCCTAAAGCTAAGTAAGATGAATCCTATTCTTTTTTTTTCCTAAGTCCCTGCTCTAATGATTAAATCAGGCTATGACTTCAGCTCAGCTGAGGCAATGAAAGCAATAGCTTGTTTCCTATACAACTGTGCACATAGTGGTCAATAACAGAAAAAGTCCTAATGGAAGGCACAATACTTGCTGAACTAAGTAGGTCTGACACAATTAGCTTTAAATATAAGACCATTTGTGCCTTCTTTATTATCAAGTACAAGAGCCAGTTTCATGAACTATATTAATGTTTCGTTGTATGCCGCTTACTAGGGGAAGGGAAAGCACTAACTACATATATGTGACACACTAAAGAGAACAAATCTATATTCCTATATAGTTTTGTTAAAAGGATTGAGATAAATTCATTTTTTAGCTATTTATCATTGGATTTATCATTTTTCATGGATACCTAGCCTACATAGGAAACTACACTTGATCATATCTACCTCTTCCCACCCACCTCATGTTCCATGTTATATTTTGATATTTACAGTGTACCAATTTTACACAGCACCCCAGGTCTTGCAAAAGCAACGTCCTGCTTTCCAGAAATTCAAATCTGTAATTTGTGTGTCTGCATGTGGTGGTATAGAACTTATCTGACAGTAAAGGTGCTGATAAGAGTGCCAAAATCTCATTATTTGATTAACAGAGGTATAGAACTGAAATGTAGCTTCTGCATGGATGAGCCATTTGCTTGCAAAAAATCCTACTATATTCTCAAGCTCAGAGTTACCAGTCCAGCAAGCTGTTCAGTGTTAGAGGGCTGCTTTTGCCCACAGAACTTGATTGAAGCTCAAGTGTTTGCCCATGTGGAAAAACTTATAGAAGAGGGATGAAACCTGTCATTAAACCAGCCTGTGAATGCTGAGAAAGAGAAAATAGCTTCTCCTTGGATACATCTGCAAAGTGCTCAGCACAGTCTTGGTGCTTTTTGTAAACTTCTTAAAGGATTAATGTTAGTAACCACCATCACGAAAGGTTGTTTATGCTGTTGAGAAGGATTTCTTCGGATCTTGAAAATGGATTTCCCATAGCCATGCGTTCCTGGCCCCAGGAAGCATCCTTCAGGAGGGAGCAAGGCAATCCGTTGGGAAAACCCTACTGCTAAAGTGGAGGTGAATGAAGTTACAAGGTCACTGTTGAATCCTTGTTCTTGAACATATACTGATGATTTGAAAACCTTCTTCAGAAATAGCATTTTGTTAGGTCTGAAAGTCTGCCCTGTGCTTCGAGGTAGCAGAAGGCTTTGAGAATTAGCAAACTAGTACAGCGCTATCCTGACTTTGCACAGGATTCACTTTTATCCCATCCCCATGAAAGGCCACTCTAGTGCTGTATTTTACAAAGTTGTTTTATGATCACTATAGTCTATACTTGTATTCCTCGTAAGGCAATAAAATGACATAATGCTCACCATTCCACTCCCTTAGTTGTGAAGAAAATAAAAACAGCCAAAGAAGTATTTTACTTGCCATAAATACGATCTTTGTTCACCTCCTCTTCGCTTTTTGTCTTACTCAACTCATCTCCTGGATATATTCATATGGTCACAGTAGTTTTGAGAAATATTTATCCAGATACATCATTGATGTCTCTCTATCAGCAAATGACTGAGCTCACTCTTAACTTCTTAACATTACCCTTAGCATGTGATGTTCCTGAGTCAGATAAGCTGTGACTTCTGGATGGAGCGTTGCCACTTCCAGGAACTGGGTCCACAGGGCCAAAAGGTGGGAGCAAAGCCAGGCAAGGTCCTTGCTTATCTGTTCTGCTATCTTCTCTGGATTGCTCAACAGCTGGAGGGGAGAAAGGATATTCTGAGATCAAGAATGATCATGAAAGAAAACCATCATGTTGGATTAAGTCTTTACCAGGAAAAAAAAAATCCCTTGATTTAGAGTTATTCTTAAAACTACTACTTTCAGTTCTTTTACCCCAAATCAAGTAGGTGAGCCTTTCACTTTGCCTTTTCAAGGCCACGTGTTTTAGCGCATAGGGTCTTGGCTATAGAGCAGGAAGCAGGAACAGCCTCAATCCTTGCTTCACTGCAGAGGAAGTAAATAGGGAAAAATCCATGAGAGCTGATTCTAAACCGTCCACCAGATGGTGCTGGATACTCTGAAATAATAAACTATCGCTTATCATCTCCTTTCTGACTAGAAAAACAGTCTTCCCAGGATACCAGATGGATGATTATGGGAAAAAAAAAAAAAAAGATCCTGTGTCCTCAACACACGATGAAAACAGACATCCCAGAGTCTGGCAGTGCGTCTGTCCTGTGCTCGGATGGGCTGGGGCCCTCCATGCCCTGTGGCCCGCAGCAGTAATTCTGCTCCGCTGGAAGCGCTGGCCAGCAGCAAAGTCCCTGCATACCGACCGCCTTGGTTTGACTATTTCTTTAACAACAACAGACAGACATTGCGTTTTACCTCCCCTGGCTTGGCACAAAGAATACAAAACTGAGCCCTTATCTATTCCTAGGGACTCCACCTGCTTTTTTTTTTGTATGAAACAGGTACTAATCCTAGAAATACTCCAGAAATAATGTCACAGGGAATCAGTTATCAGTTCCTTCAGGGCCAAGTCTCTTTTTGGCTAGAATGGCAGAAAATACTGAAGGCCTGCTTAATAGCAAAAGCTGCAACAGCACAGCTTATTATGCAGGTAATTCCAGACTGGTGACACTGCAAACTAAATCAAGATTAAAAGCAAATTATCTGTGTAAGAGAGAGACAAACAGAGCAAATATATACGTATAATAAACACATATATTCTTACAAAGTTTACATTGTTTGTGTGATATTCTGATTCAACAATTTGCCCAAAATGCCACAAGCTCCAGTACACCTTCTGGTACTGGAGAAATCAGATGGATGCTGGTAGACAGCGGATTCTGCCCAAACATCTCTCTTTGCAGAATCAGGGCCCTGCTTCATTTACTGGACTCAATGTTATATGCTCCATGTCAATTTTAATGCAAATTTTCTTTTATTTTAAAATCTTCAAAGCAGAAGATAATTTATTAATGCAAACCATACTAGGAATATGATGGCTATTTTTCTGGTTTATTGGCTCTTAACCTAGGGAAAGGAACAGGAGAAGAGGTGAAGGACGAAGGGGGAAGGACAAGCCTGTCAAGCTAGAGATGCAGATGAAATCCCAGGGACTCAGTTCCCCAGGATGAAGCCCAGCACAAGGCAATTAAAATGGTCACAGAGTATGATTCTAGCTATTCTATTCACAAACCTTCTGCCATGGTGTTCGCTGTTGCTGGACCTTTCAAACACCAGCCAGGGTAGTCTGGTTTTAACAATCCTATCACGCAAAACAAATCAAGAAGTGCTTTGGAGAGGTTACTTTTGCCTGTTTGTTTACAAATCAATCACACGATTAAAAAAAATATTGTCCTTCCATTTTCTCCTGCTTTGAGTTTCCGCTGTGTCATTGAGTTGAATACCAAAGTGTGATGAGGTAAAACTCACTTTCCTTTCTTCTTTTGCTTTATTTATTTTTGAGATCGAACCTGACTCCTGCAATACAGTGGTAATTGGAAACTAACCTCACAGGCTTCTCTCTCTATGGTTTTAATGACATTTTCTTCCTCTATGAATGACCATTTTTTCCTACATACAGCTGAAAAGAAATGGTTTCAGTTCACAAATTCCTAGAGGCAAAATATTGGGAGAGCATTCCCAGTATTCATTTGTACCCCATATGGAGGTGCATAAGATCTCAGCACTAACACTGCACCTATACCCCACCGGTAGTTTACTAGATATCAGCATTCATGTCCTTAGAGTCTCCGCAAATTCACAGTCTTCATCATCAAATTATGCCTGGATAGGTAGACAGTTATGAGTCCAGGATGATAATGCCAAACTTTTTGATGGCATACGGGAAAACCCTAGCTAAGTTTTCATGACACCTCAGAGAAGCAGCCATTCAAGCTGTTGTATTCACCTCTCTGCTGCTACGCTGTTCCCATGAGCTGGACCTTTCAAACAACAGTCAGGGTAGTCTGACCTTACTAATACTGTCATGCAAAACAAGTCAAGAAGTTTGTTTGTTTGTTTTTGAGAATGGGAATTGGACAATTGGGAAATATGGCGAAATCAATGCTGATATTTTCTGATGTTTGCCAAGCCAATTCAAACTTTTCCAGATTCATAGAGAATAAGTCCTAAGGAGACTCAAGATCATGTTGTCTGACCTCCTGTATCTTTAAGACTTCTAAATTTTAGTTATCCAGCAGAGCGGAGGCCAATAATTAATGTTTCTCTAAATAAAATTTGGCTGAAATCTAATTCCTTGAAAGGTATCCAAGTTATGACTTAAAATTAAGAAATTCACCACTTCTCAAACATTTGGGTGACATGGGTGACAGCCATTAGCCCATCATTCAAAAATGTAGCTTAAATTTACTTCCAGCTTGGTTTGGCTTCAGCTTCTAGGCTTTTATTGTTATCTGGTCATTCTTCTCTGTGTTGAAGAATCTTCTTCATATGAAGATACCTGCATATGATAATCAAGTCCCCTCTCCGTCTTCCTGCTGGTAATCTGAACAAATCAAATTTATTGAATCTCTGATGATAAAACATTTCACCTAATGTTCAGTGATGCCTGTGTTTCCTCCTGACACCCTTGACCGCTTCCCTGCATGTCACTTGAAACAAGCACGGCAGAAGCAAGTGCAAGGTAATCATTCAGCCATTGCTTTGCCCAGAATTGCTTGTTTTCTCCCAGATCTCCCCTCCACACTTAGGCAATTTTATCTGAAAAAATATGACTGCACAACCTGCCAAAGGGTCTTTCCTCCTGTCGGCAGAAGAACTGTCAGCCGAAGAACTGTAATTTCAACCTACCCCCAAATCAATTTTTCTGTGTTCTCTGATACTCAGGGCTGGGCTCGCTGAAGGATGCTAAAGCATTACAGCTGGTGATTTGTTAAAAGTGACAGAAACATCATGTAAGTGAATAATCAAAATGATATGAAATTGAGGAAAAGAAACATTCAGCAAACTTTCTGCTGGCACCGAATTCCCCCCGCTCTGACACACAACGGGGCTGTGTCAGTGCCCTTGAAAATTATATGTATGAACCGAAACTGTTGAAGGAAATACCTGAAGCTCCGTACAAAGTTGAGATAATGTGTCTTCCACGGATAGCTCCTCTGCAAAAAAAAAAAAAAAAAGATCAGGCTTGAGAACTGCAGATGTGAATCGTTAATGCTCTGCTGTTCATTCAGGTGAGAAACAGATCATTTAACATTGCTTCCTGATGGACAAGATTCTGCTCAGATTTGGGCACTTCACAACTCACCTTCCTCAAGCACAACTTCTGCTCTTGTGACTTGGACAACCAAACCTATAAAAGTTCTGGAAGGCTCTTTCCAGGATAAAGAGGACAGGATTTAGTCTTTCAACCTCAAACAACCAGGGCAGAAGTTGATCACCACAGTTACAAGAAACAGCTCACTTGGGAGTTCTCAACACCTCAGAAGAGATGTTTTTCTTCATAATAGAGAGGTACCCTGGGAAACAAAGCGCAAAATTCCAAAACTTCCAGAGCAACATCCTCCTCCCTGCAATTTGTTTCTACCTAAACATTTAATTAAAGAGGCAACGCTTGCCATTCCTAGTGTAGCCCTGCATTTGCGTCTGACCCAGCTCAGGGTCTGAAGAGGTCTTCAGAGGAGGCTGAACCTGACCCTCTGGTCAGGAAACCTTTGATCAGCTCTAGACTACAGCCATCTGATATAAATCCTGTGCTACATGTGGGATCATAACTCTCATTGTCTGTCCTCTCTCTTACTACTAGTTTGCTGTCAGCCATTGCTATTTACAGCCAGCTCCAGATCTGTATGTAATATAGTTTCACTATTTCGAAGCTTGAGCAAACAATGCACAGTAAATGAGTCTCCCTTTGCTGTTACACAGGGCCATGTAAGATATACCAAATATCTCTGACTGGTACTAGATCGAGCATCTCTGTATTGCCCTGGGCAGTGTGAAGTATCTGTTCACCCCTGGGGCATACAACATTGCTTGGATATAGTCCTGAGAGAATCCAGCAGGATGCTCCACGTTAAATGCAGCACGGACTATAAAGCAGGAGAGGCTACAAATCAACTCTCCTGAAACTTTGGCAGCTGGATTTTACAATGTGACACTTTCTAATAATACCCATAAAGAAGCAAAGCAGAACAAACAGCCCCCTCCTCCCAGAAATGACTCTTCTTAAACAGTACTAAGGAATCTGAGAGGATAAACTGAGATAGGTAGCACCTTGAAAAGACTCGTCCTCAACAGGTAAACTTCGGGAAACAATGAATTCCACTCTTAATGTCTCAACTAGACTATTACATTTTTAATATACTAATCAAGGGCCTAGGTAAAAAAAGAAAGTCCACAGTGGGGATTTATGGTGTTTGATTCATTTCAGCTATCACTAGACGCCCATGAAGAGATTAATCTGAGCAAATATAGATGCCTACAATTGAATAAGTCATTTACATTCTCCTCCTGGTCAGTAGAGAAAAGTGCAGCTTAAGGTGCAATTCATATCACCCTAAGGTCGATGGCACTACTTGTCAGATAATGGATTTTATTGTTCTAAATGTGCCTCTTTCTCCCCAGTGACTATCAGGACAATATGGGAAACTGTCTCAGAGGTAAAGATGTATCCATCAAGATGTAAATACTTGTTTGGTATTCATCATATTGGATAAATTTCATACCCCATCACTCCGCTAGGCTTTGGATCAGGCCTCAGAGCACTAGCCTTAAATCAAACATTCAACAGATTTTCAGACAATTTACGTGAATAAAACGACGCAAGCAGTTTTCTCCACAAGCTGTTAGAAAGGGTATTTGCATTTAGCAAATCTGCATGCGTTACAAGTACATTTGCAAATGAAGTGCCTGCTTCAGCATCAACAGTCGTTTGAAAACTAAGTCACTTGTATTCAGAAAGGCAATATACATATATCTGGGGCAGTTTTCCAGTTGTGGTCAACCAGCCATACTTAACTCGCCATCTCCCAATCTGTAAGCCTGTCCGAGTGACACACAAATCATGTAAAAATGTGGCTGATAACCAAGATGCCTGAAGTATGAGTTTTGTTGCATGCTGGATTTTATTTGACAGGTCATAAGCTGCAAACAAAAATGCTGTGCTTTTTTCTCGTGGCTCAGTTGAGTAACATGATATGTGCGCTCCCCATGCCACAAGTCACAGGCTCTTTAGAAAAGAAATATATAGCAGGGAACAACACATAGAGTGGAAAACAGGAGCTATCATCCCATAAGGCTGTACAGCATAATGCATTCCATTTGATAGTGGTAATAGTACCTACACAGCAAAAAAGGAAAATGTTCTTTCCTCCCTTTTTTAAGCTGCTGGCCCACACAATCAGCTCTCCCAATATTACTATCTCTGCAACATAACAAACTGATAACTTCAAAAATGTGCGGACCTACAAACACAGAAACACACAGACGTTAAAGTGTAATCCACATTCCCCGAATTCAAAGAAACAGTCGGGAGAGCTAGAATTATTCAGGGGTGCTCCTAATTTTCACAGGAGCTCACTCTGTCACTACAAACATGACTAAACACAAATTACAGAGCTCCGTTCTGCAAATCCAGAAAGCTTTTTTTTTTTTTTCCTTCCAGAAAATCTATTAAACAATTGAATTAGGAAGAAGAGCAGAATGATTTTCTAAATAAAAAGTTGTAATTATGCTATTGGCAAGGAAGAAATGCATTTCCAAAGATAAGTGAAGGAGTATGCTTCAGTAGCACTCATATTACCCTTTAGATTTTTGTTTTCACTTTAAAACAATTTTTGCTCAAGAGAAAAATTTTCTATCTCATGGGAATTCAAAACTGGAAGCTCAAGTCTTTGAAAAGCAACAAACTCCAAATATTGTCCAGAGGCAAGTATTTTGAGACATTTATTAGAAAATTTTACCCCTCTGCATGTCAGGCCACCTTCCGTTGGTAAAAAGGTTGACTGACAGACTGAGCAGGCAGTCTTCTGTCACAGCGTGCCAAAAAAACAGGAATTAGAAAACAGGGAGAAAAAAATCTCTAAACAGCCTAAGATTTTCAGTACTAAAATGTGTATAGAAAATGTAGCACTGGACTATACTCAGAAATTTAAAATATTTGTTCTCTTACCCAACTTCAGCTGTGGTAAATCAGGAATCTCCTTCATTATGAGGGTGTAGTACATCTGAAGTCCTCTATGAGCATTCAAGAGGAGAAGACACAGGTCCTTATGCCATTTGTATGCATGCAGCATGCAGTTTTCAGAAGGAACATAAAAGCTACCCTGTATAACAAAAGTAGCAAGAAAAGAAAAATACAGAGATTAAAATTCATGTTCTCATTTTGTTGCAAAGCTTTTCAGAAGTCCATTTGTGGGCAGCCTAACTTCTAATCAAGTGAGTGCCCCCAAAGAGAGATTTTAAACATCCCTAGACCTACCTTCTAGGCAGTTGACTAGCTTGACCTATAAATATTGTCATTCTACATGTACATTTTCACCAAACCATAGAAAAAATATTAGGTTCCAAGAACACTGCCGTACCTACAAAAACATATAGTCTGACACGTTGCGGGGCCCACTCCTCCTATCTACTAATGTAAGCTATTCTGTACTCCAGGAGCAAAATCTGGACTAGTAGCTCTTTTGTGGGATGAGATTCAACTGGGCAGACCATAGCACATTTCATACAAACATTTCCAAAACACCTTTATCCTTAGTCAGAGCATGAGATGAGATGATGCATGAGGCATCGTAAATGAAAAATTTGCAATTCTGTCAAAAAACACCTGTTCCAGAAATTATTCATACTTGAAATTTGCACTGGTCAGACTTAAAATAAAACACTTCCTTAAACTGTGTGCTTTGGCCCTATTGCAGATCTCCTCAGATTTCATGGAGAAGTGCAAAAATGCAAAGATATGACAACTATCAATAACAGCTCAGATTTCCCAAGTCTTTCCATAAGCCATAGATTTTGATGGTAACTTTTAGCCAAACCACAGACCCGCTAACCACCTTTACTTGCTGCAAGTGATGCACTGATTCAGAAATGCATGTAAACACTTGCAATCAGGGATTACAGCTGGTTTTAGTTGCCCCACACAGGAGGAATTTATCTGCTGCTGATTTGGAGGGAGGAGAAGGAGCTATGAAGACAGAAAAGTGAGGAAACAACCAAGTGCTCTGTCCTTGAATTTTATGAAATCTTAGGAAAACTGAGAATTTATTTATTTATTTATTTATTTATTTATTTTTATGGTGTATGGGCTGAGCAAAGGCACCAGATTAGAACTCCCTCACTGATGCGTGACTATGGAACAGCATGATCAGTTTGCAACTTACTCCACTTCTGGTCACTGATGGGCTAAGAATGCAATCCCATCTTCTCTTATACCTGCTATAGGCTGAGGTCAACTTTTATGAAGGTTGCTACATTTCCAGCTAGGTACTGAGCCCATTTTTGGACACTGAGTGTTTGCCACAGGTTGAGCCAAATGTCCCAAACGGTATCCGTCTCCAGGAGCAGCAGTGAAGACTCACCAACCACATACCAGTGGACGTCCTGTACCATTCTCCCTTTGACTCCTCTAGAGCCTGTACTACTTGGCTCTTAGCCTTTACTATCTGACTCTTAGCTTCAGCTGGAGTGTTTTCCCCAGCTTTCTTGTGCAGATCTACAAGATGTTCACTAGTGTTCTGCAGTAGATATAAAGCAGACTGCCTAGCTAGACCAACACAGAAATGGCTGATGATAATTGAGTGAGTCCTTACTGCTTGGAAGGCTTCAGAAGCCTTCAGCCTTAGCATAAATCTATTGTCTATTCTCATGGTGGAAAAAATAAAATGGTAGCATAAAGAAATTCTGCTAGAAATAATAGCAAATTGGAAGGGGATTGATATACAATGTCATGAAAAAAAAAAGTCCTATTATATAAACCATTGATGATTTTTTAGGTTAAAATTACTCTGGTATTTAAATGCTGTACTGACAAGTAGAAGGAAAAAACATGAGATAATTTCATATTTCATATCAATACTATATCATGGTATTATTGTACAAGACAACATTTTAACAGGTCTATTTGCAGCCTTTCTTGACATAAACTGTTGCTTGAAACTAAAAATAAAAAGCAATAGAAAAATGCAACTGAAGGTGGGCTCGAAAATGTGTGAATTAAAGGCATCAAAAAATCTATCAATTAGCTCTGTTTTAATTGCATTAGTGTTTGCCTACTTCTCATACGGTGCCTTTTCAAATTTGATTTCAGCTGAATTATTAAAATCCCTTAGTCAGAGATCAGGTAATTCAAGTTGCTGAAGCACAGTATTTAGGAGAGTATACTTCAAAAAGATTTACATAGCGGCAGATGTAGACTGGAGAAAGAACTAATTCTAAGCATTTAGCTTACTGAACATAATGTGCTAGCAGCATAATTTAGTCAATCTTGTAGAATCTTAGAATAATTTAGGTTGGAAGTCTAGTCCAATTGCCTACGCAATTGCAGGTCTAATCAGGTCAGGTTGCTCAGGTCTGTGTTCAACTGAGTCTTGAACACCTCCAAGGATGTAGATTCCACTACCTTTCTGGGCAAGCTGTTCCAGTATTTGGCCACCCCCATAGTATTTTTTTTTTCTTTATATCAAGTCAGAATTTCCCACTTTCCAACTTGTGTCTGTTTCTTCTCATTCTATTGCCAGTTGCCTCCAAGGAAAGTCTGGCTCCATCTTCTCTGAATTCTCTGATTAGGTAGTTGCAGACAGCAAAAAGGTCACCCCTGAACCTTTTCTTCTGCGGACTGAACAAAATCAGTTCTCTCAGGTTTTCCTCACGCATCCTGTGCTCCAGCCCCTGAATATCTTGGTATCCCACTACTGGAGTCACTCCAGTATGTCAATATCCATGTTTTACTGTGGAGCCCAAAACAGGACAGCGCTCTGGATACAGTCTCAAAAGTGCTGAACAGAAGGGAAGGATCACTTCCCTGAACCTGCTGACTATACTCTTGCTAATGCAGCCCAGGATGCTGTTGGCCTTCTTTGCTGCACGGCGATATCATTGACTCATGTTCAATTTCTTGTTCACCAGGACCTTCAGGTGCCTTTCTGCAAAGCTGCTTCCTAGACAATTGGCCCCCAACCTACACTGCCGCACGGGGTCAGTCCATGCCAGATGCAACACTACATTTGCTTTTGTTGGTCTTCGTAAGATTCCTATTGGTTCATTTCTCCAGCCTGTTGAGATTCCCCTGAATAACCGCCTGCCCTCCAGCATATTGCCGACTCCCCCCAAATTGGTGTCATCTGCAGACTTGCTGAGAATGCACACCTGCCCATCTACCAGGCCATTAATGAAGACATTAAACAGTATTGGTCCTACTACTGATGCCTGAGGGATGCCACTAGTTTTTGGGCACGAGCTGGACTTTGCACCACTGATCACTACTGTTTGATCCCAGCAATCCAGACAGTTTTTTACCCATCTTATTGTCTACTTATCCAGTCCATATCTCATCAGCTCTACAATAAGGACACTATGAGATACTGTGTCAAAGGCCCTGCTAAAGTCAAGGTATGAACAACATCCACTGCTCTCCCATCATCCATAGCACTGGTCACCTCATCACAAAAAGCAATGAGGTTGGTCAGGCACAATCTGCCCTTGATAAACCCATGCTGGCTGCTCCCAATCACACTCTTGTACTTCATGGGTTTAGAAATTACTTCTAAGAGGATTTGCTCCATAACCTTGCCGGGAACTGAGGTGAGGCTGACCAACTTGTTATTCCCTGGATCCTCCTTCTTGACCCTTTCTCGAAGATGGGTGTGACATCTGGCCTTTTCCCAGTCATCAGCAACCTCTTCCAATTGCCGTGGTCTTTCTAAGATGTTAGAAAGTGGCCTTGCAAAGACATTAGCCAGCTCCCTCTGCACCCCTGAATACATTCCATTTGGTCCCATGGACTTGTATATGTCCAAGTGGTTAAGTGATCCCTAACTTGATCCTCCTATACTGTGAGTATTGCTTTACTCCCACAAACTCTGCTAGGAGGCTCAGGGGCCTGTTAAGCCTGAGGACAAGCCTTACCAGTGAAAACTGAGACAAAACTGGCATTGAGTACTTCAGCCTTTTCCATGTTGCTTGTCACCAGGTCCCACACTGACCTTAACCTTCCTTTTGTTGCTGAGGTACTTACTTACGGGAACTTGTCATGTTGCCCTTCACCTCCTCTGCTAGTTTCAATTCCAAGTGAGCTTTGACTTTCCTGACTCCCTTCCTACATGCTTAGAGAATGTCTTTCTATCCCACCTTCCTGAGGCTGTCACTGTTTCCGCCTTCTGTGTACCTCCTTTTAAGCGTTTGAGCTCAGCTAGGTGCTCCATGTTCATCAACACTGTCCTTGCTTGACTTTCTGCATGTTGTAACGGACCACTCTTGTGCTCTGAGGAAGCTATCCTGGGAGATTAGCCAGCTCTCCTTGGTCCCATTTACCCTGCAGGGCCGTTTCCCATGTGATCCTTCCAAGCAGGTCCCTGAACTGGCCAAAATCTGATTTTATGAAGGATTATAATTCTGCTGCTTGTCTTGCTCAACTGTCTCAGGACCACAGCTGCATGGTCACTGCTACAGCCAAGGCTGTCCTTAGTAGGCAGGAGAGGAGATAGGTTCTGTCCCTAACGATGGATCAGACTTGCAGTGCGACACTGGGAAAATCACTTGACCCATACATTCACTGGTCAAACTAAGATGGGTTATTTCCAGCCTTCAGTGAGCAGATAGTTTTCAAAGATGCTGTCAAGACCTCTCATTTTCAGCATCTGCCCCTGAGAGGCTGAAGTTTATCTTCGTTATGAAGGACCTCAATTTCACTTCCTCTTTTGTAAACACAGGGATGAGAAGAATTTACCTACCCCGTGTCCTTGTTTGAGCATCTCTGCCAATTAACTCTACAGACATGGTCAAGATTTCAGGACACAAATGAGATTAATATGAATCCAAAGATCTATGTAAAAGGTCAGATATTTCTGACAGTCCTTTAACATTAAACCCCAGACCAATTAGTTTCAGAGACATTGCCCTGCAAAAGCAGCAGGCACCTGGAGTCATTACCCTACTAATCTGTCACCTGAAGAGTTTAAATGACAACTTAAACTTATTTATTTATTCTGAAGACATCTCTGGAAGTGATATCACTGTGTTATTCTATGTGTGAACAACAAGAGTGCATGGGGGAATAGGTTGTTTCTAAGCCCCAAAGAAAAAAAAAATTTTTGATCTAACAAATGGCGCACTCCTCAAATGTAATGTTAGATTAATGTCCCTCAGAAACAATTTCAGCTTGTGAAACTTAGAGTATCTCTGACTTGTACTCAGGTAGTCTCCAGGACTGCAATAAGGAAGAAATAGCTTCCACTTGCATGCTGGTGTGCGTTGTTTGCTGTGACAAGCAGAGCCCAGAAATGCTTGCAGCATCTAGCTCCGAAATTACAAAGCAGAATAATTGCTTCTTTTTTTTTTTTTTTTTTTTTTTTTTTTACAGCATAGGACCAGAATTGCAGAACCAAGACTTTTGGTTTTCTGTATACATAAAATGAAACTGAGTTTACACAAGCTGTTTCTTCTGCTTCCTTCCTAATGGAGCATCATCTTCTAATACTAGGCACTGCAGTGAAAGAAAAATGAACTTGGGGTAGTTCTCACAGGAAAGGGTTCCATTTTTATATCTTCCAGCTGAAGAGAAAAATAAAAAAGGGAAAGACAGTTAAATATCTTCAGTAAGAGCTGAGAACAGTAAGAAAATACTGGGCTCTGAGAGAGGGACTTAAGGAAACACAGATACCTATTTCTGAACTAGTCACCTCCAGCTCCGCTGAGAGATGGAGAACTGATAGAGAAAAAGACATTTTTAGGGAATGATTCTTTTCATTACAAGGTGCATGTCAAGCAATTGAATCGTGGCTATTTATTTCCACTGATTCTGAAGGAAGCATAAATGCAAGCTTTTGGATTGCAGACAGAGAGTTAGGAGCACTGAGTACAACCACACCAGATATAAGTCAAATTTCGTCTTGCATTGCTGCCCATCAAAGCAGCCAGGAGGGACAACTGCAGCCTCAGTAGCCTGTGGAAAGTGTGTAAGACTCCTTCAAATTACTTTGAGATATGGACAATGCACGTGTGTGAATAGAAGACTGAAAGGACTGCTTCCTATTCTCCTTTCTCTTCCTGTCCCAGCTCTCTGGGAGGAATGTCTCTTCCAAAATAAGGCATTATACCTTGAGAATACCCTTGTGTGGGAGGAACAGCACTGCACAGTTTGTAACTTAAGGCAGTGCTGAACAGGCAGAGTCCAGGCCATGATGTGTATGAGTAAGAGGCCATATCGTTAAGCTGAAGCATCTTAATGCAGCCCCTGGCAACTCCCTTTGAAAACACATTATTTAATGGGAACATCTGTCCTAGTTTGAAAAATCATCTTGTCAAGGTGGAAAGCGAGCACGGTGGAAAAAGATGTCGTCAAGTTCCAAATCTTGAGTCCTTCAGAAACTTTAAGGCATTACTGTCCTCACAAGGCTGCTCCTGTCTCCTGCTGAAGGTTGTCAGACACCCAGGATGCAGAGCAGGACATCGCAGCGATTATTAAACCCACCTCAGGGAGAGTTTAAGCTAATGTGGTGGATGTGCGCTAAGGTTTGTGCGTCCTTATCTGCTGGGGACCCCAGCAGGGCAGACATCTGTCAGGTGATGTCATTATGATCTGCCGCAGCTAAATCAGCTTGTCTGTCACTGTTGAGTAAGCCGAGAAACATCAAGAAATGTCCTCCTTTGGGACGGTCTGAAGATTGTGAAAACCTTTCACATTCTCTATTTTGATTGCATTTTCTTCTGTGCATTTATTTAGATCATCCACTATTTCCTAGATTATGGCCTGAAACAAGGAATCAGGCTACAATGTTAACAAAATCGAGCTCAGTAGCAAACGTAGTACATGCTATTCTGAGGACAAATATCACCACAAAACTAGCAGTCACAAAAAGCACCAGCTATGACCCATTAAACAGCTAGAAAGTGCTCAGCTCTCTAGGTCTCTTGGATCAGGAAGACAGATATTTTATATTCCAAAGAGCTTATTTCTGTTTAAGATGCAACTCCTGCTAAAACAAATGTCACACTGAAGCAGACAATCCCAGCATGCTCAAAGCATGAAAGCTGCCCTGAACTTATAAAATTCAATGCAAAATTACGTGTTAGCCTCCTTGCCCAAGCATCTTATGACCTTTATAGTTCATTTCTTTGGTCTACTGTTATTTGAATTCCAATAGTTCATTTGTAAAGGCAGTTTTTGCTGTGCTAGTTGCAGAATGCATCTGCATTGATTTCCTTTTCCAAAACCTTCTCTATCTGTAATAGTAGCCTGTATCTCAGGCTTTTTAACTTTCTACTTCTGAAAACTTTGGGGAAAATGAATGTCTGACAAGTCCTCATTTCAAGAATTACCACCTAGATTTATTCGGATAGTAGTTGTGGATGATGACACAGAAGCTACTAATATTGACACCAGAGAAAAGTATGGCATAGTGCCAACAGCATCAGGGGCGAAACAGGTCAGAAAAGCCAAGAGATGATGGAAAAAGAGGCAGGCAGAAAAAAATACAAAAAAATGCAGATAATACTGCTAAATGCAGACTCTGCAACGATTTATGGTTTTGTTTTGGGTTTTTTTTGGCATGTGATATTTGAAAGACTGACTTGTGTTCATCCCAGATGAAAAAAGAATAAAGTTGTCCCATCAGTTGCTAAATAAGATTTTCTTCCAGCACCGATCTGATGAACTCTGCCATGAGGTTCTTCTATATGTTTACCAAGTTACCAGTAGAGAGGTGAATCTACAACCAGCAACCTCGGGGGAAGCCAAAGTTGTACCAGCCTTGGAGATCCAACCAGTCCTGTAAGTGCTAGATTTGAAAAGTTGAAGACAAGAAGAATGATAAGGTTGGACCTTGTCTAATCTCCTATAGCAAACCGACCTTTTGTTGTGTTCCCCAGACTAGAAGTGATAGAGCAAACTGGTTATATTGTACTGAAAGTAGATGTAAAATGCTTCCTATTTCCAAGCTTCTCAATGGTGAAATAGAGGAACTCATTTTCCTAAAAGATCAGGTGAGACCTTAAATGTACACATTTTGTTGAAAAGGAACCCTTACAGTATGCTTGTAAGGCATAATGCAGGATCATGTATGCATTTACTGAGCAATGATGGCATAAAGAAAAAGCTAGTCAAATAGTATATAAAAACAATTGCCAAGTATTTTGAAAATGTAAAAGCTTCAATTCAATTTGACTGTTTTCTGACACGGTAGATTCTGACACTGGATCATCATTATCCCCTGTCCTTCTGTCCCCTGTTTGCAAATAAAAGGGATCATGAGTAAGATCTTTAGTCTTCACAGATTCACAGAACTTCATTACTGATCTATATGACCTGGTCAGATACAGAAAAGCCTGACTTTTCTGAAGCTGACAGGAGGTCTGCAGATTTGAGTTTGGCAGGAATTCAAATAGCTACTTGGGGTGGAATTTAGATACCAAGTTTCAGTATCAGCTATATTTAAAGTAACTCCATCCATTATATTACAAATAATGACACATTTCTTTATAATACTAGAGATAAATTACCTTCTAATAAATGACCCGTGAAATTAGAACAGAAATGCATAAGATGTTCTTCTTCTACTAGTTTACCCAGCCAAAATTGTCTACAAAAAAACCCTGAAAATCCTTGACATTAGCTCTGATGAATGTATTTAAATAAATGACCCATTTAAATGAATAGGTGTCCTGTGTAATACTCTTTTGAGTCAACAGTTTTCTCCTGTAATTAGAGTGTATTAGTTTATAAATGTACTTTTCCTTTATAATAAGAGATAGGAAAATGACTTGAGGAAAGCAAACATTATAATTAAATAAAGCTCATGCCAGTTCATTATTCTAATACAGAGAACAATTTGTGACTATCATTTCTAGTGTACCAGATCCATCTAATATCAAAAGACATCAATTGGATTTTATGCTTTGTTATATACTGTAAGTTGCTTGTATTTTTTTTGTATTAAAGTAATTTCACCAGCTATGTTAACTGTGTGCAATGTTCATCGATAGAGCTAACAGTTGGTAAATTGGACCCTTTACATTTAATCTAATTCAAAGCAATGTTTCATAATTCAAATTCAAATTACTTGTCAAGAATTTTAAGATACTAAAATGCCATTCCAGACTAAATAGGCAAGATTTGCAGTCTCTAGCAGTATTTCATTAGCAGTCAGAACTGGCCTATCTTGCCTATTTCTGGTAAAGATCTAGAGATAAGCAGTGAGTCACATCTGCTTAGAACAGATGAAAAAATCTCAACATCTCAAGATGAATACGGTCTCTTGAGAAACCAGTGTTTGCCCATTTGTCTGTCTGCCTGGGCTGTTTGCCTAACATACAACTATTGTTTTAGCTTCAGACCCACTGACCAAGGAAATTCTACATCTTTTCTTGGGAGACTATTTTCTAAGACATAAGACCTTATCTCAACTGGTGGTTTCAAATGAAATGATAGTTATAACATGAGATACATTACTGCTTACGTCTCTTTATCATTTTCTGAAAAAAAAAACAGGATTAAAAGATAACAATTTCTGGTTGTTAGGGATGTGACTGAAACATATGAGTAGAAGTGTTTTCTTTCATATTTGTAGAAACACAAATACCAAAGAGAGCTACTTGCCTTTTAGAATTAAAGAAAAAGAAAGAAAAAAAAAAAGCAAAAACAGAGGAAGGGAACCAGGAATTATATTATGCCAGTTATTTTTGTCCATTGTTGCACAAACTCATGGACTGAGGGTGTGGTTAAAAAAAAAAAAAAAACTAATTCATTGGGAACTTTGGGTAATGCTCATATGGGGAATCCAATCTCCTGAACAGGACAGTCGGTTGCTGTTCATTTGGTGACGTGAGTCTCCATTGCAAGAGTCCTTCCAGTGCTATCTTCACCTGGATGAGGTGAGACTCCCCAAACCACTGCTCTGCTGAATTCCTGCATCCAGCTGGCCTGTGGTCCTACATGACAACTCCAGCATATGCTGGAGCACATCCATGGCTACTGAATATCTTAAACTATGTACAAAACATCTCCTAAATATCTCAACCATTTACAGAGGACTGGTCTATGGGACCACTTCTGCCTCTGCAGGAACAATTCCTACCGACTACTTACAGACATCTTGTCTATGCTCAGTTTGGTCAATTCTGTAGCATGAACTTTCCAGAAGAGTCTCTGGGAGGACCAGATTCCCCACCCAGGATATTAAGAGCAGTTCCTGTGGCAGAAATGACGTGGAATCCACAGGAAAAAAAGAACCTTAATGTTATAAAATGAAGTAGTTCTAATGAAACTGTTTCATGGAAAACTACGAAAAATTCTGGATTTGGGTTAGCTAATAACATTTGTGTGCGTGTGTTTGTGTGTGTGTGTATAAATGTATATATGTATATGTATAGACACACATATGTGTGCGTGCATATGTGCATATATATAGTGTGT
This sequence comes from Apteryx mantelli, assembly GCF_036417845.1. Classification (NCBI taxonomy): domain Eukaryota; kingdom Metazoa; phylum Chordata; class Aves; order Apterygiformes; family Apterygidae; genus Apteryx; species Apteryx mantelli. Next base: position 6,377,450 of record NC_089979.1, on the reverse strand, counting down.
GTGTATTATAACTATATGTATATATCTATATATAGACACACACACATATATACACTAATACATGCATATATATTTACTTTTTTTTTCAGCTACAAAAAAAAAAATAAATAAAACAATGCCTCCCTCCTCAGTAATTCACTCAGTTGTCTATAGCAAATAATGTCTAGATCCCTGTGCCAGACTGCAAAAAATTATTGGCAAATCGGAAAACGTGCCATAGTTCAGGAACATGAAAGTCCATAGAGGCCAACTTGTGGATGCCATTCTGTAGGGAGATAATGTTCCTGGTTAGCCTGATTTCCTAAGCAAATAAAGCATATTCAATCATCAGCAGCAGTTCTGGGAACACAGAATTTTCTTGAGGGTTGGATGACAACCACATAAGCCAGCTCCTACAAACCTCATTCCTCTAAGATCTCCAGATAGGAAAACAACACGCTTATGGGAGAAACATCTATGGAAAATGGGGAAAATTAAGTATCTTTCATCAAACATAGTGAAACATAAAGTCAAACATGTAAGATAAACAGATTTATCACACTATATTGCACTTTAATGTGCATATTCTATCAACTTAATAAATTGTCTTGTTTGTATTGATTTACTAGTCTTCTATACGATATGATGGCTCATTACCTAAAACTGTAAAGTTAGTGAAAAATAAAGTCAATATATTTTATTTAGCTTTGACTTATATGATACTAACAACACTAACCAGAGGTGTCAATAAAGGACAATAGCCTGGAAGAGATTATTGACAATATACGGAACTGTTTTTCTTGGTGTTCCACTAAATATGGTGTGTAAGAAAATGCATCTTGACATTTCATAAGTTTCATAAACCAGGACCTGGTTTGACATATGTTAACCGATAGCAGTAAGTTACTCTGCTAAAACCACTGGGATAATAATACAGTAGAAAAAATATCGGAGATTGGAGTCAGATCCAGAGATAATCTGTGCGTTGTACAAGATTAGTAGGAAGAGTGTAGCAAGGCTGATCAATTATGCTGAAAGTATGTGAAGGAAACAGTCGAAATAAAGGAACTTTCAGTCTTGAAATACCTGCAGGGTTCTGTTCAAAACACAAGCTGTAGGTTTCTTAATAATACCTGGTTGAGAAATAAGTGGCCAGGAAACTGGTTGATAGGAAAATTTCCATCTAAAAATAACACTCCAGTAAAATGAAAATGCTTCACAGATCACATTGATTTCCATTAAAGTTTTTTTTTTTTTTTTCCCTGCCCTAGGAGAAAATCTGTTAAAACACCCAGCAAGGTCAAAATGTCTCATTTTGAAACTCTCAGAACAAAGCATTTTGATTTTCCATTTCAAAGAAAACTTCTTGCTGTAATTTTTTTTAGCCAAGATCATGATCAGATTACAATATATCATAAAATTTAAAGGTCCAGAGCAAAACAAAAGGCTTTCTTTCATGCACAGTTTTTTTCCATACTTTTGTTTTAGGGACATGTCAGATTTTTAAATTTCATTGCAACATAAAATGAGGCCAAATTTTGAAGTCTCAACAGCTTGTCCCAAATCTATTTCATGCATCACTTTGAAAACTGAACTTTGCATTTGGAGGTCAAATTATATCCTAATATATCATGACGAGTGACTACAGTCATGATGGCTTTTCACATTAAAGCACACATAGGTTTTTCTACGGAAGTATTTAAACAATTCTGCTTATGATGAATAAGAAGGAAAAAAAATCTGTTTCCTCCACTTAAGCTCTAGGGTTATACATCACTAAGAGGAAAATTAAAGCCATAAAAACATTTCTTTAGCAGTAAATTAAGTACTGGGGAAGATTTCTTATGAAAGTTAGAACAGGTGCCTGACAGTTGGCATACTTCTTCCAAGATGAGCACTGAGTCATCTGGCACAAGTTAAGTCACATGCTTTCATTTCCTTCCACTAGCCTTATGTATGAAAATGGCTCTAACTAACCTATAGCTTCATTTTGTGGGTATTAAGAGTCTGGTTTCGGGAACATTTGCAAAGTACGCAGATATCCTTTGGCTAACAGGTGATACAGGAATGCCAGATATTTATTTTATGGAACAAACAGTGGCTGATTTCCAGACTTATAGAAATGTTTATGCAAAAAACATGGCAGCTAATGCAGAAGGGTATTTATGTGTATGCGTTTGTGTGTGTGTGTGTGTCTGTGTGTGTATTCCCTTCCGTATGTATATCTTTATACACACACACATATGCATACATATATACAAACATATATATGTGTGTCTCTTTCTATATACACACACAAACACAGACACACACACGCACTATACATATGCGTGTATATATACATAAATATATGCACACATATATATACACACACATATATATATATGTATACTGACATATCTATATAGCATAAATTCAGACTTCCTAAGTGGATTAACACAGTGGGGACATCAAAGAGGACCTTAGTACATTGTCCATTCAGATCAATTAGGGTCCATGCTGTTTACCCACAGACAAGGAAAGCAAATCCACTCCTGTTACTGCGATCAAACAAGGACCCCTGAGCTGAGGAACTGTCATGTTATTACACATCACTGCAGGCAGCAGACACAAAACCAGTCAGGTTTTAAAAGGAAACTTGTTAACATTTCTTTGTCTCTCCCACATGTATGTCTGCACACACAAAGAGATTTTGTTCAGTGGCACAATGAACGAGAAATTGCATTAAAGACAACTGAAAACACCGAAAACGTTTTGAATAAACTTTTACATGCATCAGTAGGGAAAGGTATGTTCATCTGCTTCTCCAGGTGGCATGTAGATGTTCTTCTGCTATGTGGTCATGCAGATTAGCAGCTGGTAGAGGGGGTTGCTCTTTGCATCGCTTCCATTTGCTGTCTGATGCAGTTAAGTAAATAATACATAAATAAAGCTCCCCATATTTTAAAGAATCTTTTCTTCCAGAAAGGACTTTTGTTCCAAAAAGATTACGACTGGTCACATGGGAGGCAATGACCAAAGCTTTAACAGCTCTGCTAGTTTGCTCAGATAGGAAGGGTGAGATTACTATCTAGTAAATCTTACATATTTGGACCATAAATATCTCCAGCTCAGCTAATCACCCTGGACTCCCTTCATAGCCCATGGAAAGAAAGAGGTACTTTTGGAGCACAGTTCGTTTCCTCTGCTATAAATGCTGATATTATGATGCATTATTCCCTAGAAATGCTTCTTGCTTTCCATGGCCTATGCATGAAGGAATAATATGCTAGGAGATCAGATGTAGACACTTACAGCTGGCCAGAGACGTTGCACTTCAATGCCTATTAAAAAGAAATAGAAGTAATTCATACCATTTTGAATTGTTCTTTCCTAGTGATCTGTGACCTTTGAAAGCTTAGAGGTAACACGGATTCTAATTTTATTATTTTTTGAATACTCCAGCTTTTGGAGCAAGAACCAGGCTTTTATTTTGGACATATATTTATTCCAGCCTGGAAATACTGGAATACCAGTGACAATAAAAACAACACACAAAGATTAATAGGCTCTTATTTAATATAGTGATTGTCATTTGCAGAATTTGAAGTGCATCAAAAATAAGTCAGTATCATTTTCTCTGTTTTATAACTGAGGAAACTAAGGCTCAAAAAGATCATATGAGCAATTCTTTCCTGAACCAGGCGTGGGCAAAGGACCAGCACCACAGGGCATCCTGAGTTTCAACAGATACTGTCTCCCCTCAAACAGTACGAATGTTTAAGACATACTGAGTTGGTTTCTGACCACTGACCCCAGTATATGCATTTGTCCAGGCCAAGCATGAGCCTGGGAATCCTCTAACTTGGAGAAAAAGCAAGACCTGAATGGACCTGAGGGCAAGGTGAGGAGGTGCGTAGGGAAGCGGCCGTCCCACCTTGCTTTGTCCTCACTGTGTTCCCTGTAGCAAGGCATGGCCATGGCTGGTACAAGAACCAACCAAGGATACTTTGCCAGAGTATCACTTTATTAGGGAGATATAGCCAACATCTGGTCACTCGGCACTGCCAAGAATCAGCAGAGCCAGAGCTTAACTGGATATATCTCACTTATTGCAACTTTATTGTAGAGAGAGAAAGAAAAAAAATAAAAAAATCTAAAGGTAAGAGAGAAATAACTTATCTGAAGAAAACTGACATGGAAATGCCTGGAAAACTGCCAAGAAAATATTCCTTCAGCAAATTTTAAAGGATATAGGCTGATATCAGTCTGTTTTAGCTTGATGCCAGTTTTCTGAGTGGGAAGAAGTTTCTGATGAGTATAAGGTTGGAGTAGCCCCAACGCATGGGCTGCCAAGGGCAGGGGTGGAAGTGGCCAGCTTACGTTTCCATTTACCCCCAGGTGATCCCCCCCCCCCCCCTTATAAGGCCAAGGCCAAAGTAACAGGATTGCTTGAGACTATCCTATCTGATTGCGCACGGGCACAGGGGTCGGCATGGAGCTGATGAATGAATTATTTAAAAGCACTTCTCCGGAGCATGCCATTTCTCTTGTAGTGCTTGGCACAATATGCCATTAAATATAGTGCACTGGCATCATACTGCAGGCACCAAAGAATTTGGCTCTGTTTCACTTTCTGATGCATAGAGCCAGGGGCAAATGGTCACTCTGAAATGCTCTTTATTTAATGAAAACAACAGGGAGAACCACAGCTTCCTATTTAGAAATGCCAGGCTCTATTAAATGCTGCCACTCACTGCCACAGAGAAAATGAGTGCAGGCCTGGATCTCTGTTCACGTACAGCTAGAGCTAGGGGAATAACTGATTTACAATTCAGTGCCCAAAACGGGAAAAAAAAAAGAATGTGTTAGGTCAAGAATGTGTTAGGCGCTTCTCATAAAGAAAGTATTTCCTTGTCCATAGTGAAATGAAAAATTTGGGGGGTTGGGGGGCTTTTTGTTTTTTTGTTTTGTTTTTTTTTCCCAAGGCATTCTTAACAGCGATTGCAAGTTATCAAATTATTGTGGCTTAACACATCAAGACTTATCGTCTAAGCACATAACAGACCTCTTAACCTATTACAGATATGAATTAAAACATACCTAGAGTACCTCTGTATATTGTGAAGCTAAATAAATTATCATTTAGTGAAACATACACCATGGTACAGCATTTTGTAGCATTTTTTTTTCTAAGCAAGGGAAAGGTAATCTGTAGGATGCAGAGAAGATGTTCTTGTGGAACATCTATTCCATCCTTCTGTGGCAAATGCTAATTTCATGGTTCCCCACAAAGGTGATGGACTGAATTCGGTGACCCCAACATCCCTATCTATGTTGCTGTCTCTGACCACAGTGTTTAAGCTCCCCCACTTGTTAGGAAAATGGCATACCATCGGGCTGCAGCGTCTAAGAGGAGAAGCATTCTGACACCACATTCTCTGCATGTCACTCGGCTTTGAGAAAGAGCCTAAGTCTCCGGTGCACTTGCTCCACAGCTCTTCCATTTGGACTTTCTGAAATTTGGATCCTTTTTTTCCCTTCCTAGGTGTTCACTGAATTTAGCTGAAGCTGACTCAGAGTTGAATGTCACAGTAATCAAACACTGATGATTCGTCCTTTTATGATGACGTATCATCATTGGCATCAGAGGACGAGGATCACGATTGTTGCCCTGTTGCTAAACACAGGATCAAGCTCAGTATTCTCATTTAAGAAGCAACCTATAGCAGCTTCTAGCAACCAAGCTGGCTTTGTTTATTCAATGGATCATCACAACGAAAACTTAACTTGGACCTAGTGAAACATCCCAACAAACTGCACTAGAGCTACATCAAGGACTTGAGACAGCAGCACACGAGGCTGCCCTTTTAAATCAAAAGAGCAGCCACCTCACATCCTGCTGCTCTCTTAAATTAAAACTATGCTCAGCAGCAAACTTGTCCATATATGGAGGAAGAATTAATTACTTCAAGCACTGGAGCTCTAATTTGCGTAAGGTAAAGGATGGATTTGTAATGTTACTGTGGTCTTAAAAATTGTTTATTTTGGAGATTATGTCCCAAATCTAGAGGTGGTGGTAAAGGTGTTAGCAAGAAGTACTTATGGTACTTATGACCTGGTGGAACAGAAATCACACCTAAGTGATGCACAGCAGCAACCTGTGTTAGAGGAATGGATCTGAGCTAAAAGGTGAGCTCATCTGTGCCACCTATTGACTTTGTATCAGCATTACCTGTAGGCTGAACAGAGGAAAAAAGAGCCCACAGCTAGCAAGTGGGGATGTTGGTGATGAAGCGGATACGGATCCTGATCTACAGGAAAGGAGAAATTAGATGAAGACATGAGATTGGGGTCCTACACTGGAATATGAGTAAAAAGAATTGGGAGGAGATGGATTGCTAGATTACTCCAAGAGAGAATATTCTGCTTCTGTATTTCCCCTTTAACAACTGGCATAAGACTGACAAGCAGAAATAGCATATGTTTCTTAGGCAACATTGAGATGAGCGTTTGAAACCGCTGCAGAAGAAAAGATTCAAAGACAAAGACCAGGATCCTCCTGTTCAAAGAGAGGAATATGTAAAGAACCAGGTAGGAAAGAGTGCAGAAAGGATACTAAAAAGACTATCATAAAGCTGGTCCCACTCATATGAGATGATGAACTTCCTCAAATGCCTTTCATTTCCACTTCAACGTTTTGCAGAAAAAAGCTTTATCTTTATTAGTTTGACACTCCCACAAGCAAAATTAGCATTCAAGCGTCATGCAATAGAAAATAAGAGATTTCCCTTTCTTGGGGAACCTAGAATTAAAAAGAGCAGGACAAAAGAATGATAGGAAGAATAGGACGCCAGAACATCACAGCATTTCTGTATTGCATGTCAAGCTGAAGGCCTGATCTTTTGCTCTAATCCAGAATGCTAATTCCTGTTTATGAGCAGGACCTTTATGAATTGCACCCCATGCTTTTCATACTGCTTCACTTTGTCAGGATCGCTTTGAATTCTAATCCTCTCCTCCTGCTCCCACTGGCTTGTCCTCTGACAGGACCTTTACAATCACCATTAACTGAAGATAGCTTCATGACCAGGGGGTCATTTTGCTATGTGATCGCACAGGGTCTCAAAGGAGAGAAGGGAGATGGGTACAAACCATGCGCACCCAAATTATTTACTTGAGAGCCTTGCCCAGAATTCAGTGTGGAGATCTTCATAATCAGAGCAGTGGCCGCACACTGGCTCATTAGCTTTGTCTCCTCAAATGGAGAAAACACAAGAACAATCATAACACTACTTTTGGTCTGCTCCTAAACTCGGTAAATAGAAACATTATCACCACTGCCAAACAATTGTTAAAGAGGAAATATTTAATTGTCATTTTGCAGTGACAAATTATTTCAGCTTTAACAGGTTCATTTTTTAAACAGTCTGACTTTTTGTTACTAAGGCAGATTTTTTTTTCTGTTTAATTGTTTCTTTCAGTCTGTTACACACAGCCACACCTCTACCAAGTAGAGGTCCTATGAGTCATAAAGCGGTGGGAAGCAATCACGTCTCTATTGATAGTATTATTATTTTTTATTATTATTTGCAAATGTTCTTGCATGTCTCCCTCTTTCCACTTGCTTCAGGATCAACTTCTCAGTTTTCCCTAAAGATGTGGGCAAGACAGGCTGTCTTGTACAGGCTCTGTCAAACTGCATCAGAACAGAAGTCCAGCAAGACTTGTATTTTGCTACTGATCATAGACAAGTATCAAATACTTACCAGAGAGACAGATGTAAACAAAGAAAAGAAAACCCACACCTAAAACCTGACAGACATGCCTTCAGGCAAAGTCATCTTCAAAATGCTCAAATGTTGGCTTATACCACAGTCCCCAGAGTTCATGTCCTTCCTGAACAGGTACTGTAGTAATTGTCAGTGTTGTCATTTTTCAAAACTGTGGCAAACCTCTATTAAGTTCACAGAAGCACCTTCCGGCAATGAGTTCCTCTGGCTAGTCTATGTTCTATAAAATTGAAAAAAAAAATCTTTTTATTAGTTCTAAATATGCTATTTTTCAGCTTGATTGAATTTTGTCCATTCTTGTATTGTGAAAAATGAGGAACAGAAGGTCTCTTGCAAGATCCTGCTCCAAGGTTGGTTGTAAAACCAAATAAAGCAGATCAGTTTCCATTCCTTTCCCAGCTATTTTGCTGAAGATAATTCTGTGGCTCAGAAAGTTCCAACATTCAGATAATTTCAGAGAAGTTTTCAGAGTGACCCAAGAAGACCTATAGGATTTTTTCTCATAGCTATGCGTCAAAATCTGTTCCTTCTGGAGTGTTACTTTATTTCAACCATTCTCTCCCAAAGAGAATCATTTATATCTCTGGCTACAAGCACCTTCCTCCTTGCAAACAGTTAGTCTGCATGAGAAATGCTCTGCTTTGGCCTAGGTGCTGTATTGCTGGTCTCTATGTACTTTGACACAGGAGGGTATAGTTCCTTTTGCTGCCAAGAAACATCTCCATGTCTGGAGCTGTCATTATGCTGCATTGCTGAAGTCCTCACTCATGACACTCTCAGGCAATGAATCATTTATAGCTTTTTGACATGCATGCAAACATAAATCAAATTGCAAAACCAATTATAAAACAATACATAGGCCTTCTTCTTACTTTAGAACAGCGTAATTTCTATTTTAACACTGAAACAGCAGTAATGGCTAATCAGAAACTTTCCCGGGTGTGCTACTTTAAAGAAAATTACATTAATTTGCTACAATTTACTGCAAGGTAACAGGGAACTTTTGAATAGCTGGAGCTGTATAAATTTGCATAAGCATTCCAATTTCACAAGTTCATTTTCCTAGCCCAGTAGATACCTACTGTATTATGCATAGTGCACACACCAGCCCTGAGGTAATTTACACTCAAAGACAATCAAATTTCATAAGCCATGAGTAGCTTACCATTTATTCTGCAGGCCATCATTTTATGTTTTTAAATAAAATATTTCTAGTGAGTTTAGCAGAGGAGAAAAAGGGGCTGGACTGACAGCTCTGGAGAGTCAAACACTATTTATTTACCAGAAAAGCACAATATGCAGAGCAGAAACAGTGCTTTACCACCCCCAGGAACATGACTCAACACTGTTTTGGAGAAACCCCTCTAAGTAGTGAGAAATAAATTGAGAGTCTTATTTAGGTCTTCATCCTTGCTTCTGATCAGCCAACTCTACATCTACCCATGTCAAAGTTTATTCCAGAAGAGACCTTACAGATTGCTTCAAGGCCTAACATAAAGCTGTGAGATGACAAAGACTTTTGGGTTGGGTCATCAGAGAGCAGACATACAGTCCATCAACTCACCATATGGCATCCTCTTACACATAAAAAAGTTTGGGAAAATCTTGGGGACATCATGCTGAGGAACAAAGATGGGAGCAGGCTGCTGGTGTCATCTGTCTTGCTAGAAGCCGGAGGCTACAGACAAGTGATAATGCTCCTTCATACTGCGTGATTCCTCCAGCTACCCTGGGATCATAGAGTGACTGAGTGCACAGACAGCATAAATATACCAGGCTTTTTTCAAATACCATGCTGTGCAGCTGGGGATGGCAGAGGTAAATGCTATTGTAAAACTGGACTGACTAGAAGCTTTATTTCTCAAGGCTTATGCCAGCCACACAAGTAGTATAGCTTACATGCAAATTGGTTGCATCTGGCTTACCCTACATAAGCTTTTAGACCCAAATTCTCACCTGGGTAGGCGTGTGTCTCACTGCCTGAATACTTGCACACATTTATGAGTTATGCAAGGAGCTGAAACTATGAAGTTTTTAAAAAATGTGCCCAGTCACAACATATTGCACTTGCAACATCCTTCATTTCCACTAATGTCGGTATTCTGCTTATCCTACCGCAGTCGTGTTTGCCAGATCTAAAGAGTCTACCATGAAAGAACAGCCTATATTTTTATCTCATTTCAGACTGATTCTTACCCAGAAGTTGAAAACTTTTTCTGTTACAAGTTAAATACAGGAAGTTAGGAAATATTGTTAAATGCTAGTTCCACTTCCTCTTGCAACCCTTCCTGCCAAACTAGGAAATTAGCGTTTGCAAGATATATGAGAAGGCTAGAGCCAGGCATTATGGTGCCAGATGCCATTATGGTGGAGAGCATACACTCAAAATGCAAACCCCACAGTCACGATGGCAACTATAACTATAGCAGCAAAAAGAAGTTCTTTTGAAGTATCGGGAATAGTAGGCAAAACATAGTCCAAGTCACATTTCCAAATGCATCTAACTGCTGTATTCACCTCTCCTAGCTTTTGTCATCTAGTCATTTAGTGTAAACAAGTGATCAAGGTTCTCTCTAAAGCCTGCTTGATTCAAGTAGGCTATTTAACTTCTGTGCAGGCAAACAATCCTGTGCCCAGGACTTCTCAGACTTGGAAAAAAAGCAGAAAAAAATGAACACTGAGCTAAATAGGGTAGATTGAAAATAGAGGTTTTTTTCTGATTTCAGGGCTTTTACTCAAAATTTTTGCCCATGCTTACTTGAAGCACTACCCAGTTCTAACCAGGAATTGCTTATTTTTTTTTGCTACACATCAAGATATTCCAGTACTTTAAATATGCGATTAAGTCCAATCAGCTTCAGAGGAAGTTATTCTTGTACTGAAGGGCTTCTTATATTTTCCTTGTTGTGTTCATGAAGCTTCAGAAATACTTTATCTATACTGACTAAACCTTTGACTACTGTCATTCACCTCCGACTGGCAAGACTTTTGAGAATCACAACATATTGACCCATCTCTAGTCTCTTAGCCCATTTTTCTTCTGTTAGTCAGACTGCTGAAACTTGTCAGACCCTTGGAGAACTTGTGAGATCACTGAAGCACGGACAGTCGTTTGTACGCAAGCTGATATCACCGAGACTGCATTTCTAAGTGTTACTTTCAAGCACTGCATCAAAACTTATAATTCACATTAACTGAAACCGGTTCTTGGGTCGCTATGATTGGCATGGTGGCTTTGAACAGAGACACAAGCTCTTGCTGTCACACAAAGATTTGTTTCCACAAAACAAGACAAAGTGGCAGGAAAAACAGGGATTCTCTTTTCTCATTCCCCGGTCCCCAAGCTGCTGTCTGGGACACCTGCCAACAGCAGAGTTAGCTTCCAGATGATGGATCTCAACTGTGCTGTTGTTGGCATCTGTGCTCCCGTTGGAAAGGCCGTCAGCTCGGAAGCTGTGGGAGCTGATTAGGTCTCCTTTCAAAAGCTCTCTTACCATCAGTCAGTGGGAATTATTATAGTGTTCCTTAGGGCATATGAGGATAATTTTTCAACAAAGTACAACCAGGAAAAAAATACTAAGAAAGAAAAGCCAAATCATAGAGCACTATATCAAAAGGTAGGGAGCAGCCAAGTCCACTGCCCAAAGCAAAGAGTAGAAAGGCTGTTCCCGCTGTCTGTGCGCTCCGCTTACGGGCAGAAAAACACATTTGTTCAAATCCTCCTCCTATAAACTTCCTTAAAATCAATGCTGAAATCTCAAGACAGGCAAAGCTTTAATTGGAAGAATGTCAGTCAAATGAATGATAGTACAAGCCACATAATGTATTTCAGCCCCAAAATGAGAAATTATGGTGATAGGAGCCAAAGAAGGTCTTCTGTATATAATTTTAATGGTAGCTCTGAAAGAGAAGTAAATTCTCCATGCTGAGTCTGCCTTTTAACCACTCTACTCACAACTACTCTAAATTAGCTATACAAAATTTTATTTCAGTTGTACAAATCTAGGTGTGATTGACTCTTTCACAGTGCGATGCAGAGAAATAGGGAGATTTTTCAAAGAGAATTCAGCAGTCTGATTCTTCAGTACATAAGCATTGCAGAACAGCAAAAAGCAGATATGAAAAGTGGAACTTCTTATGCAAACGCCACTGATTTTCTAAAAGGAAACAATTACAAGTTCAATGTGAATGATGCCTAAGGATTTTCTCCAGGAGAGGAGTCCATCACTGTCCTGGTCTGTACAAGAGTCTCACAGGAATCTTCAGGTGATTTCATAACATCTGCACTGGACACCCAGGGTGAGAATATTGCATTTTTTCAACATATGTTAGGCTTAATCTCAATTTAACCCTAGTTTTGAACTCTACTATCATGTGGATCATTGCTTTGCTTTACTCTGCCTGTGCCAGGTCAAAAAATAAGAGCCACGGAAAAGAAATGTGCCAATGGTTAAAGAATGCTAATGCCACATTATTAATTACTATGTTTTCTGCTACATCAAGGAAATCATTCACAGTTCTTTGCAAAGATCAGCCATTTATCTTCAGGCAATTGAAAATTAAAGACTTCATCAGTTATTATCACAAATGATGCCCTACACACGCTGATTAAATATACATATCAATATATCTTATAAAGAATGGTATATTGGCTCTCCTAATATTTCAGAATAATTATGTGTTGGACATCTGCTGGGGTCCCAATCACATCTAATAACAATTTGCACAAGAAATACATGTTCCTTTAAAACCACCCACTGCAAATGCATGCTAACAGATAAAATATGTACTTTACATACCAGACTCACACCAAAGCAGAGAAGTCTGAGACCAAAAATAAAACTATCTAAATGTAAAATTAGCAATCAGGGCTGAAACTGTGATGTAAACTATACTTCTGCAGTTTGGATTGGTTGCATGAAGCAAATCCAAATGAAAGCTATGCGAGCTATTTTAAATATTCAGGTTTTCACCAGCAAAATCAAATCTTAACTATGCCTTAGGTATAAATGATCAGACTGTTTCTAAAACATATCTCTTGAAACACAGTTAATGAAAAAGAAAAAAAAAAAGACTTGATAACTTCTCAGTCATGTACACATCAGGTTCCTCTTTATGCAGCAGGAGATACATCCCTACCAAACTCTCTGCTAGTTTCAAAGGGAAAAAAGAGAAAAATACACAGTACCTTTCCTTTAAAAGGAAACAGCCGAGTTTTAGTCTCTTGCAAAGTTTTAGTCCTTTAACAAAGCTAACACCTTCCTTCCCTTCCCTCCCCTTCCCTTCCCTCTCCTTCCCTTCCCTTCCCCTTCCCCTTCCCTCTCCTCTTCCCCTTCTTTTTCTACCCCTCCTTTTTCCTCTTTCTCTTTTTCTCTTTCTCGCTTTCTCTCTCTTCTCTCTCATTCTCTTTCTCTCTCTTTTTCTCTCTTTCTCATATTTTCTTATTTTGGAGTCAGGACATACCAGATGTGCTGAAAAAGGGAACACTGAAACAAAATTTGAAAGATGGTAACTGAGCAGACAAGTAGAAAAAGGAAAACCAGGAAACTCTAAAGTAACATTCCTACGTCTGAGGGGGATTGAAGTTTGCAGCTACGCGTTTCTCTTCTCCCAACTACACGGGGCCTGCAGGGTGTAGTACAATTCCCATGGTGGATCTTACACAGGCTGTTCTCCAGCGCACAACCTTCTTTGACCAAGAGCTGAAAAAGTGATGTATCATGGGAAAGTATAGCCCAACAAGCCTCAACTATGGAAAAGAACGGAAGAATAAAGCACAGATGACTCCTATGTGACATGGCAATGTGAGTTTGAATTACGTTTTGGGTGTTAGGCTGAAATAGCAAAGGTTTGTCACATATTGCTGGAAAGCTTAAAAAAGTTGGTGAATTTTCTGTGTGAAAGAACTCCTTTATGCAGTTTTGTATGAAAGACACTCCTAGCCCCCATATTAAACCATGCATAAACTTTAAGTCTACTGTGATAGCTACATGAATGCTAAATGGGAAAAGAACACTTCTTATCAAGCACCAGTGCCTTATTAATGCGAAACCATACGACTAATGAATTTGATTAGTTAGAAGTCATTTTTTTCCACAGTGCAACTGTTAACCAAATGAAAATAAAATTACTGTGAGTACAGCTTATTAATAACCTGCAGTATGTCATTGACTCAACTCGATTATAACACAGCAGGCATATGATATACAATATTACAGAAAATATTCAAATAGCCTGAAAACAGTGGCTACAGACGAGCGTATGGTACAGAGCAAGGTGTACAACCTCAAAGGTGTGCATGCCAATTTAGTGTTCAGTTTTGCAAAGAGCCTTTTCTGTTTGTTTCATTCTAAATGTAGGATCTCTACATATTTTCCAGTGCCCAGCTTTTATGGCTGCTGTGATCACCTGAAAGCGTGAGCCAGTGTTACATGCAGGTATGGAGCGTGCGACCTCTGAAACATTTTCTTCAACCTCCTCACAGGGAAAACAGTTTACCAGTCCCTGTGGGGTATTCAGATGCCCACAAGGGAAGTCAGCCACATGCAGCTCATGTGTCTCTTTTATCCAGATATCCCAAGCCTACAGTAGATATGACCCTATTTTGAACATGTTGCTAACCTACTGAAATATATGTTCCACAAGAATATAGATTATAAGGTGAAGAGAGCTTGGGAAAGTATTAGCACATTTTCTTAATCTTCATACTATTGGTGTCTTGACTACAAAAACAACTTCCTTCATGTTACCTGACAACAAAAGGCACTAATCAATAAGAAATAGCTATGATGTCTTTATCTTTGCTTGAAATGAAAAGCACAGCGTAGCAGAGAAGTGAAATCTCTTTGTCCTGCAGTGTATCCTGGTTTAAGAAACTCCTTCTATATAGCTAGATTGAAAGTATTAGGGAAGGAGGGAGGGAGGAAACAAGGAAAGGAGAATAGAAGGTCCCTGCTTGCTGAGCAGGTGACTGGAAAAAGAACAGAAGGCATAACAAAAGTCTACCAAGGCTTTAATAGCAGGATGGATTATTGTAACTACTCTGCTAAGCTGAGAAATGAGGAAACTCAGTGGTGTTCAGAGGTCACTTAGGGAAAGCTAAGGAAATTGGACATGTGCAGTCCAAAGCTGATGATATTTAATTAGTTTCTGCCTTGAGAAGTCAGAAATGCAGAACAAGGAGTCTTCAGGATCTATCACTAAGCAGTGGCACCTCAGCAACCCAAAACCAGAAGATTAGCACAGTAAGTGGCAAGAGAAGCTGGTGACTGATACAAACTTTCTTTAGAAATGAAGGCAGTCACTTGCATTTGCAGGAAGGAAAAAGCAAATTGAGTGCATAAACTAGCTGAGAACTTCCACAGTCATTTAAAGGGCCTATTCAGCCCATGAGCTCACTAATTAAAGAAGCAAAAGGGAATGTATGACCTAGGGATGATATGTCAATGTAAAAGTTCTCTTCTTCATATTCAAGACATGTCTGGAAGACATGACCTTATGGTATTAGCATCAGATTTTAATGCAATTCTGGCATCCTGAGAGCTTAACACTGCTGTAAGTCCAACCACTACTCTATTGAAGCTGCATGTTCAAATCTTGTCGGAACAGTGTCACTAGTCATCTACTGTGTATGTAACACTAGCAAGAACATATTATTTTGTGACTTTGTTCCTATTTCTTCTTCATGACTTTGGAGAATCTATGTTGAACCTATGAATTTGGTCAAGTCAGTAAGTGCCTCAGATATAGCAAAACACCCATTTGCATGGGGTTTTTAGGTTCTGCAGATCCTAGACTTGAGGAAGAGGGATGTAATGGGAACAATTCAGAATTCCTAACCATTACAGGTTTCCACTCAAATGGAAGTATTCCAGAAAAATAGTCTGGCTGCAGCTGGAAGAAAAACAGCTCTTTTCAGTTCACCCAGAATAGGTAAACCTCAATTAACATAAAGTCCCAGCAGAAAAAGAAGGGAGGCAAACAAGCTCACAGAGAAAGAGGAAGTGTCCATGATTTCTCTAATAAAATCAGAGGATAACTTTGATGAGAGAGAAACAATATAATAAGCATATAGAAAAGAGTGAGCTGGAGAAACCAGGAAGTGACTGGCCTTGGTGTGCCTGAATGCACTGGCAAAACTCAGAGAGTTTCAAGAGGGCATAGAGATGTCGAACTCAGGTGTTTGTAGTTGAATAAACCCATGTGCAACTCTTGTTCTTCTGGTTAAAGAGTCTCATCTTTTACACTCAAAGATGATTAAACTTAGGCATTTTTCTGCAAATTTCATGTGTTGCTTACATCAGCAGTTACATGCCTTCAGAGGTAAAAGGAACAGCTAACATATCTGCAAGGGTAGAAATACAGGGGCAGTGTCATTTTTCCCTGGGTTACAGGGAACTGGCATTATGCCTACCTCCACAGTAGTTCCTTTCCTAGCTCCTAGTTGGTATTTTTTTTTCCATTAAACCAAGGGAAATAGTTATTATTCAGTATCATACATCGTGGAAACTGTGTGCAAAAGGGCCATCACAATCTATTAAATTAAAATACTCAGATCAAGAACAGATGTCATGGCCAATACAGGTTTCCAAAGCTAAGCAAATGTACATTTGACCACGTGGAGGTGGAGTGTCCAACGTTATATTTCTGACTGTTTGGTGTGTGACATTCTGCAGTACAACAGAGTGCTAAAGCGGGTTCATGACAGAGTGCTTTCACTTTGCCATCTAATAGGTCACCTGCTAGGATAATAATTATGCTAACATTTAAAAAAATAATAATAATAGCTTCTCATCAAACAAGAACAGTCAACAGGGATGGGTAGAAAATAATGTTTGAAGCTGAAGAAAACGTGGGAAGGAAATTAGGTTTCTTAGTCAACATCAGACGAAGACTTTTCCATGAGGAGTGAAGGAAAAAATGGAAATGGAGGGCCAGTCATTCCACTTATCTTTGTAGACTGGAGACTTGCCCAGAGGATAATGAAGAGCAGGCACTACTCTCCAAAGAAGTCTCTCTCTCTTTTGTGATAAATAGAGAGATACAGAGATTAGATTCCTAAGATAAACACTTAAATTGGTTATTTAAATTTATATGATGTGACTGTCTACCAAGGAGACAGAGAATGAGGTCAGTTTGCCTGCCAACAGCACACAACAACCCGATGGTCAGGACAGTAGCTTCAGGCCAAACATTCTCTCACAGTCTGGGTTAATTCCCTGGTAATTGTTCTGCACCAGTCTCTCTAGGCCAGTGTATTTTTAATATTTATATAAAACCGGACAGCTTCAACAGGAAAGGTTGAGGGAAGCTGAGGGTAGCATGTTAATCAGGATACTTGAATCGGGGCTTTGTACCATCTTGATAATTCCAGTACTTGGGGTTGAGTTTCTCGATCTCAGAAAATAATTTTGACAAAAACACTTCAAAGCTAGTCCTTTCCTACAAAAAAAATCCAATTAATCGGTATTTTCCAAGCAAACAACTTTGTACTAAAAATTGCACAACAAGCTCTGCTTATCACCCGCAGTAAGCGGTAAGATCAAAGGCATGCACAAACTGTGGGACCTGCCTTGAGTAAGGTAATGTGCATAATACCCCTTCACCAACACGCGCAATACTCATTCCTCACTGCTCCAGGCACAATCCTGTTCAGGTTTCCCTCTTGCTGCCAACTCTTAATTAGCAGTAGGTCAAAGTCCTGAGATGTTTGACCTGCTGCTAATTACAACATCCTTTATAAAGACTCATCTCAGGACATAAGACCTGAAAGCCAGGATCTTCAACTGAGTAATTAATCTCACCCTAAAGCAGACTCCTGGTCAGATGAATCCCACTTTGAAAGTGTCATTGGCAATCCGGGGACTGACTATCCATACACCTTGAACACTTTCCTAAACGGATGGTATAGCTGGGGGCTGGAAACCCACGAGCTGCGTATCCAAGTGTCAGGCAGTTCACACGGAAATGTTTGAAGGGTTCTTCTTCAGATAAACTCTCTGTACTATCAACATAATCCAGGGCACATTCTTGGTCAGATAATGCTGACACTCTGTGGGACCAAATGGATGAAAATATAATTATCTGCCCTCCTTACCTCTGAAGAAGTGGGTTTGCAGTAGCCAGCGCCAAACACTAGATTCTCTAATGACATACTGGACTGATCTGGTCCTGTCTCCAGGTTGCCTTTACCAAGCCATGATCCTTTCCCTGGACGAGCAAAACTAAAAGAAGGAAAAATAAGAAGGAAAATCATCAGAATAGCATTGTTACAGAAGCATCATTGCTGTCCCCAGGGCTATTTCCTTCCTTAACCAGATGTATTAAGTTGTTTGGTTTTTTTTTATTTCAGGCTGACATCACAAGTCAGCATGCCATATTTCCCATCCAAAATGGATGATGTCCAGTACCTATTAGCTAAAATGATGCAAATGCATTTTTTTCCCTGTCATTCAGTCCAATGACTTGGCTGTTACCTTTTGTTTAGACCTTTCTCTACTATCTTACAGATTTTTTTCCAGAATAAGATCTCAAAAGTACAGTCTTTCCACCTATCTACATAGATAAACCTCCTATCCTCATCAGCTTGCATGTTGATTAACGCAGCATCTTTGTGTCCAGCTTTAACCATATCACCCTTTCTCTTTGAATTCCCCATAACCTGCCTCTACTATCAAAATATTTTATAACTCATCACAATCTTTTATTACAGATTCAGTTCCCACTTCTGACTGGCCCATGACATTAGCTTCTACTGTCAAAAATGATAGGACTTCAGCCCAAAACCTGAATGTCATTTTGCTGGGGGTTCCCATTCATCTGGGTGGTGTTGTCCCATACCCATGAGAGTGCAGAGTTCACTGTTCTTCAACTCTTTCCTCAAAGACCTGATAGAGTTTAAGTTGCTTTCATGCTGAGGTCGTTAGCTCTCAGTGCTGGCCGTTATGGTCTCAGTGTTTTTTTCTGACTCTGTCCATTTATCTTCTATCTTATAGCATGAGCCCATAAGGAGTGGAACATTTTGTTTGGAGTTTATTCAGTTCAAGCACACTGGAGTCCTGATTCATAGCCAGGGCTCTTACTCTGGATTACTCTGACCAAATGTCTACATCCAAGTTAATGATGTAGGCTGCCTTTATTATCACTAGAGAGGAACAGGCATTTCCATGGTGTGAGTCATCTCTTTCTGAAGTAGTCATATAAAACAGGTGAGATGAATTTCACCCTCAAAGTGCTTATTTCTCGTGGAGTATAAAAAGAGCCCAGAGTGACTACCTCATAGACAACTAAAGTTAGGTGAGATAAAACCCACTGCTAGTTCCTGTGATAGTATGTGTAGTATGTAAGCTGCAACAAGGCTGAGAGAGAGAAGTCAGGCTACTTGTGGTGAATACAATGAGCCAAATTATTGAGTATAAGTACTGATACAAGCAACCATAATTGGTCTTAACAAGCAGATAGGCAAAGGTAGAGTGGAAATAAATGAAGCACAGAGGAAAAAGAAACACATTTGCTTTTCATATTCAGTGCAGAGGTAATGTCACAGAGCTTAGTGCTACCGCATTCAGACTGGGATCCTCACCCACAGGCACCTTATTGCTCACCATCCAGGCATCCCAAAGCATCTCCTGCCCAGGAGTCCTGGTCTCCTTGGAAGAACAAAATCTTCCATGTTGGGGGTCACAAAAGCCATTTTAAAACCAGGAAGAACCAACGGCCACTGAGAAGGGTCTTTCAGAGCTGCCAAAAATTTCCAACCTGGGATCATTCCCCCACATAGCTGCGTGTTATGTGGCCCTGTCAGCCCCTATCTGCCATAATTCATGGGTCTCTACTGTTTGCCCAATAGTTAAGGATGGACAAGAGTGCTGGTTGCTGTACAGAATAAAAATAAGGATGCATACACAAGGAGACAAGACAAAAAGGAGGAGCAGGAATACTTGTTATCACCCAAATAACAGATGATGTTCTGATGCACAGGGAAACTCAGTGACGTGTGCAACATTATAAAATGAATCTCGAGCACAGTCAGGAGCTGGACCAGTGTCAGAAGGTTAACCACAAATACCTGCTTCCTCCCTATGACAAAACTGCTGTTTATTAGATATCCCCCAGCATTCATATGTTGACAAAGAAGACAACCCATAAGAAAGGCGTCAGTGTAGTTGTCTGCATATGTCTGGCCTTGTTGGTGTCTGTATTAATTGGTGTGATCCAAAAAGTTTCCAGCTGGCTGCTTCTAAGCAGCAGGAAGTCTTTCTAAGTATTTCCCATATGCAACATTTAAGATAAAAATAAATAAATAAACTACAGCAATTACAAAGAGCAAAGAGATAAACATCACTTTGAATAATTTCAGCTGTTATTAGATGATGCTGTCTGCCTTGGTCTGTTGGAAAGGCTCAGAGAAAGGGGCTTAAACAAATGTCGCCTGCACGTGAAAAACTCCTCGTTTGAATATTAGTGAAGCTTTCAAAGGCTTTAAGGGAGAAAAAAAGCACTTTTTAATGCCTTTTTTATTTATTTACCTTTTGCTTTTACAGCAGAGAAGGGATTTTAATCTGTTGGTTTTATGGAAATTGATTTCGTATAGTGCTGTAAAACAAAAACCTTTTTTGGGGAAATTTGCCAAAATGTCGTCTGTCTGCTGAGGGCAACTTTAACTGGAAGGCTTACAAATTGTGAAGTTCCCCTAATGCTTTCTGAAACACATAATACTTAAAGACAATTTTTATTAGCAATAGCAGGTTCATTTGCTACATCACATTTCATTTTCCGTATTTATTTTTCCAATTATTCCTGCCACAGCGCTTGTTTGTACGAAACTTGAACTTTGGTTATTTACATTACCATTTTTCCTATCCGTATAATAGAAGCGATTTAATATCAGCACTTAGATCCTCATTCTATATTTTAACCTTAGCTTTTATTTGGAAGCAGGGTGAAAAAAGTCAAAGGAGTGTATGTGTGTGTGTCCCAGAGAAGGACGTATGTACACAGAATTATTAACATTTTTAATGTAAGAAACAATTCATTTTTTTGGTTTTTTTGAGCTGTTCTTTTGAAATCTTTATCCCTAAGATGCATTTGTCCCTTGGGGGAGTCTCTTAGTGCCTATAGCAGCCATCTGTGGGCACATAGGAAAGTACTATAGTAAACTGGGTATGATAAGCGTGGTTTTTTCTATGTTATAACCTGCAACCTACTAGCAATCACAATTTAATAACTTTCTGATTAAGAGTTTATACTCAGGCAATTATGTCCAGCAGTTATGCTCATCTTTCTTTCATTTGTCTCTGTGCCCTTTTGATTTATACTTTTGGCCGCCGTAACATCTTTTGGAATGCATTTCGCAATGTAATATGTGCTGCACTTTTCTGTTTGTTTTGAGCCTGCTGTTGGAGAACTGAATGTGACACCTTTTACTTCTTGTACTGTGTGAAATAGTAATCATTCCCTGTTTTTTTACCTTCTATGGACAATTCTTTAACATATGCATGAGAAGACAGGTCCCTAAGAGGAAGTGTATTGGCAATGATAAATGTTAATTAGATGTTTTATTGAAGTAATTCAGAATAAATGCTTTAGGCCATTTTAATAGAATAAAATATTCCTATTGAGATTGAACTGACACAAAATGAATTTTTTTTTCATTCACTTTTTCGAAATCTTTTTTTTTTTTCTTAGAGGAAATTTAATTTCTTCAGAAACTGTAACTCTTATCAGAATGGGGGCAAAAAACCCTCCTAGCAAACTGGTGTCTGAATCCTTCTTGGAAAAAAAAAATCATGCATTATATCTAACAGTGAAATTAAAAAAAAAAAAAAAAAAAAAGCCCTCACATTTCTAATGATGAGACCAGAGAGTCTTCTGACTGTCCCACAGCACCAGAAGCTCAGGAAACAAATTTGCATCCCATTTTGGCCAGACACATTCTATGGAAAAATCACTACATCTTTGCACCTCAGTCCCTTATGCAGAAAATATTACTTATTTCAAAAAGAGAAAAAATACATATATTAATAAGTCCCATGAAAGTAAAGATTTGCCAGACTGTGAGACACCTCAAAATCAAACCCTCACATCCTCCACTGACAGCACCCTTCGCATTTCACTAGGAATTTCCTTCCACCTCCCACAGATCTAGAAACATGTAATGCATAACACACTGATTTCCCTCACTGTTTAAACTCGAAACATTAATATAGCTCTTGGCAATTTACTGCTTGGCATGTGGCCACAGGATAAATGCATCATCTGTTATTTGTTTTTGAGAAGAATGTGTGGATATTTACAGGTTGGGCTACCCTAACCATATTCTTCTCTTTCACCTTCACTAAGGTTATAATCAGTGACTAAAAAAAAAAATTGCTCTGAAATTCTTGGGTAAAACTGGCAAGAATTACTACAACAATAATTGTAATAGAAACAGACATTTTTCCCCAGATCCTAAAGCAAGTCAGGATGGAATTGGGTTTAAAATCTCTAGTGATTTTGAGTGCTGGAAAATTTTTTGGTTCATTTGTCCTGAACTTACCCTTTGCTGCTATAAAACTTGAAAGCAGGAAAAGTCAGGTGGTGGTATTTATTTAGAGATTCTTTTTCCCCCTTAATGAAAGCTTGGTTTAGAAATAGATTTTTTCTTATGTAATTTCTCAGTTGGTAGCTCAGGGAATGGCATATGAAAGTGGAGGTTTATCATTGCAGATACATAACAAACAGGAAGAAATGAAAGAAAATTCAGATGAAGCAACACCCATTATTACACAAGTATTCCTAGAGAGAAAAAAAATAGTATTTTTTAATAAACCGAGTATAGAACCAATAGCTCGTTACTGCATAAGTTTTCTCTTTTCTTTCTACATTTCTTGCTTGTTTCTAATGTATAGATTATTTTATTTGTAAATGAGACAGAGAGAGGAAAATAAGCCATAAACTACCCAGGATTACATCTGTGGCAGTTTCAGCTGTAAGTAGGCACCAGCTACATTTATGACTGCAGAAAGATTGACCTGCATAATCCGCACCTGGATTCAGGTAGTACATGGCACCACACTCATCAATTATGGTGCTTTTGAGGAACAGGAGGATGCCTGAGAATAAAAGGATTTAGGTGAGAAGAAATTACTCAACAATGGCCCGGGCTGGCATGGTTTCTCAGTGTGGTGGAGAGGAGCAGAATTAGGTCAGCGCTGAAGCCGTTAAATACCCTCCTATGTCCCTTTGATTCTTTTCCTCTTCCCAGAACAGACCAACCATATGGCACCGGAAAATTCAGTATCTGTGTCTCCGTTTCCCCACCTGCAAAATATGTGTTTTGCTTTTTTCCCCATCTCAGATGCCACCAAGATTTCTTGTCTACCGTACAGTGGATATGGGCAAATGAGGGCTTAATTTTAATAAGTCAAAACCTCTCAGTCTACTTTGTTTTTCGCATAGACACAGCTCCTATTAAGTCAATGCATATTCTGAGCAGGGCTACAAAGTCTCCCCTACAGCAGTCCTTGAGGCGGGGATGAATGTGGGGGAGAGGATAGAGAGTTGAGGAGAATCCAGAAAGCTGAGAAAATAAAATCCCTTTCTTGTGCAAACAAGAGAAACCAGATTTGCCAGTCGCATTCAGGGAAGGATCTCTCTTATTTACAACAATTTCAAGGCTTGCTTATTTTTGTGGTCAGATTAAAAATGTTTACAGATGAAATCCAAGAGCTGCAGCAAGTACGACTGCAGATGCTCTTGCAGATGCTCTTCCCATCGAGTGAGCCAGATTCTGCACAATCCTTAGAGAAAGCATGGATTTGGGGAGACCTGTATTTACTGGCAGTAGCAGTCTGATGCTGAAACATGTTTCTTAAATATCCAGAAAGCTTTCAGGGGTAAAATGTATAAATCTTCTGAAGTCACTGGATGAACTTTCACTAGAAGACTTGCCAACCAGAACCTACTGTTCCTGCTGCCTACGGGGAAATACAACATATACAGCATTGCATTTAGAATAGAAAATGATGTTTTGCCATTCAGTTACTTATTTCAGGGATTATTTATATGTTGTATTTTGTCTTATACACATACGCTTGCTCCTCTTGGGAAAGAGTGGTGCAAAGGTTTATGGAATTAATGAAGCAGGTAACCATGTTTCTTCGTATTTGTTTCCTAAAAAAGTCCAACATAAAACAGCACTGAACTTGCAGCGTGCCTGAGACTGCTGTGGACCTGAGCACCATACAGTTGGATATATATCTTTGGAAAAGGAGAGAAATCTTTCTTGAAATGTGAACTAAACTGGAGCAAAGCACCAGAGCCCACTTCCCTGCAATGCACCCCACATCCCCATTCGCCCTCATTGTTGCACTTCTCTCTGGAAATCCAAAATTCTGGACTTGGCCCCGAGCAGTCGAGCTTCCCCAGACACTTCTAGGGTGCTTTTTAGGTAAGTTACAGCAACCTAAAGGTCAAGGTGGGAGCTTTTAACCAAGTTATGGCTCAGTAATCCGAAAAAAAGGATTCAAAGTAGCCCAGTCCCTGCTCTAGCTGATCAAAAAGTCCCTTTTGCAGCAGCGCTTCAAAGGGATACAGCTGTGTAGGGAGCCAAGAGAGGAGGTGACCGAAGATGCTGGAGGACCCCACAGTGCTCCTGATCGTCCCACAGCCAGACCAAATGTGATGGCTGTGAGGAAAACAGAGCTGCAGGTGAGCTGAAAGCAAGTCTGCCTCGTTGCCCTCTTAACCAGGCTCTCACCTCCTTACTAAATATATAAAGCCATCAACAGCTGCCATGAATGGGGACCCCACTATAAAGAAAAAAAATATTTTTGATTCATTAAATTTCCATCCGGAATCCTGCAAAGGATTCCAGAAACATGAATTTTATCTAGTCTCGGTTTGGTAAGAAGTGAAGATTTCAAAGTATCAAACCTAACAGAATATTTACTATATACCAGGCCAAAAGTATGCTGCAAATTGTACTGTGTGCCGCAGTGGCAACCGGTCTGGCCCAATCTCAGAGGTACCAAATGTGCCTTCACTTTTCAGGCGACAGGAGCAATGCTGGCAAGGCTTGCCTGGCAGGAGCTATGGGTGGGGGTACGCTTACCCTCCAGGGAAAGACCAAAACAGGTACTGCTGGTTTCCCCAGCGCTTCCACTGCTTAAATGTAGGCACAGGGGAAGGGCTTTGGGGAAGAGGATCTCATCTGCAGAGAACCGTATGAAAACCTGAGTCCGCAGGGAATATGTGAGAAGGTGGTTGTGTCCCAGACAAAGTTGTTTTTCAGGGCAATTTCTGGACTGGACTGAATTTCAATTTTATGTAATGTTTGAGATTTGTTTTCAGGGCAGGTTTAAAACTGCTATTGTCTTACACATCAATGTGTACGCATGTGTAGAAATAATGTGTATATACATGTAAAATACATGCTATAGGACAGTTTAAGATAGCAAACTAAAATATAGTGAAATATAGTATAGATATTTTTCAAAGACAGTGTAAATAACTTGTGCTTATTTTTTTTCTAAATTGTGACAAAAAAAAAAATTTTTTCCAATCATTTAGGTTCTATTGTGATGCAAAAATAAAGATCTGCTTTTACAATTGAACCTTTTTTTCCATGTTCCCAGTAAACACCAAATGATAAGGGCTAACCAGAAAAGCTCTGAGCTGAGAGAAAAGCAAATACATCTTAGTGGGCTGGTTTTGTTTCAGAATGCTTGGCACTGACCTTTCTTTTATACTACTGAGTTCACACTGTTTTATATTTAGAGAATTCATGATATAAAAACCCTTGGAGTTTTGAATGTTTATCAAGAAGAGGATAAATTCCAAGTATCACACTTTAAAATGATTATTACTGGCTTAAGCAAATGAAACTCTATATTGTGTTGTCAAAAATCTCCATTCCACTGCATTAAGTAAAAACACTCTTCTTCATAAATGTCCACAAAATCATATTTTAAAAGCTATAATAATCTGACTACGGAACAGCTGATCATCATGGGATTTATGCCTAATAGCAATAACAACTCCCTGTAGCCCCATTCATTAAAGGATAACAAAGCACTGAAAACAGTAATTAAGCCTGATAACTATTGTTCTCCCATTCTTTTGTATAGTGGAACAATGGGTAAATTATCTGATTAAAACTATCCGGTTAGAAGTTGTCTGTTACAATCCAATCCATGATTAAAAAGTCAACACATAGCAGGAGCGAGATACAGCAGTTACCTGCATCTTTGCTGCGGAAGAAAAGACAGAACTGAATTACTGTCACTCTGATGCGCTAATACAGCTCCCATCACTGTCACAACGCAATTTCTTACAATCTTAATTCATTTTATAGTCTCGTGTGCACGTAATGCCTTTATACCAATGAAGAACTGAAGCAAAGATAAACTAATTAGAAACAGGAAACCCAAGAAAAGAAGAGAAGAGAGTCTAAGTCATCCCAGGTTGGCACTTTATGTTAGAGGTCCATTTTTTTCTTTCTGAAACAGAACTCTGCACAATATTTGACAAATTCAGTAGTTTCCTGGTCACCTGGTAAAAACGAGGAGACCTCGCTGGAGTAAGGGAAGCTGAGCAACGCTGAACGCTGCATTTTGCTTCAGGAGCCCAGGAGCTTCCTCCCTTTCAGCACTCTTTATCTCACATGGTGACAGGATTGGACACAAACTAAATTGCCAGAAGGACCTTTGCTTCCCCTTGCCTGCTCTAAATATTAGAGGAAATTGACCTCTAGCCCCGTTTTATTTGAAGGAGTTCTGAATTATTTTCTTGTCGTCACGAATCAGATAACATAAATCACACCTAGACCCCGTGGCAGCTAGTATTACCCTGCTGCGCAGTTAAATGATGCTGCAAAGTAAAAATACTACGGTGGCTTAACCAGTACTGACTCATGCATTCTTCCTTCCAGTCGTGTTATATATTATGCTAGGGCCCAGAGGCCACAACTGAGATTACCATCCTAAATGCTTTACAAAACAACAGAAAAAAATAATGCTAATGCTCTTAGATGCTTTTAGACTAAAAAAGAAAGGCAGCCAAGGAGGAAAAGAGAAAATTCACTATCCTCTTTGCTGATTTTGGATCAAGCTCCAAGAGTCTTATCAAAGGTACAAACCTGTGCCGGAGACTGGATTCAAACCCAGATTTCCAGACTCCTAGCCTAGGACCAAAATAATTGAAGCTAAATCATCCTCTCTGCTTCTCGTATAAGATAAGCAAATGCACTCAGAAGAGGAATCGCCTCTGTCTATCAAGAGGCATTTCTGCACCCTTTACCTGATCAGAGGCTGGTGTAATGCTACCAGTGACGCATGCACCGTGACGGATACCACTGACAGGTGGAAATAGTCAAACATGACAGGAACATGGTGGTGCAGGCCTCTCCGGGGATGGAAGTGAAGACACAGTGTGCGGCTGCTAATCATGGGGATCACTGGAACATCTCTCAGCCTGGAAGAAAAAGAGATGTATCAGGGCTGAGTGAAAACTCGAGTTGTCACAGTCGATAACACGTTACAGGCAGCAGACTGGGAGATAGCTTGAGCTGAATTTTTATCGCTTCCTGGTAACAGTCACAGCTTCAAGCATGTTTACATAATTGATGAGTATCTTTTAATTGTACCTGTGTCCAGCAGAAATATAAATATTGTGAAGCTACCGTACAAAAGAGAAATAGATGTGACGCAATGCGGGATCTCCCCAGGTGACTGTGCTTGCTGCCCACCTATGCACTAGTTCCGGAGATATCAAGAGCTAATGAACAGCAGAAGGAAACACAGTCAGCAAAGTGCTCTCGGCTAATTTGAGTGTTAATAGCCAGGATGGAGCAACAATTGTGATTTTTAGTGCAAGAACCATCTGCTTTTTTCAGGCAATCTGTGAGAGGGAGAAGCAGTGCAGTATCAGAGACTATTCAGAGTACCTCTCTAGATATCTGATCTTCTGAAAAAAATTGTTGCAAAGGGCTAAAAAAGCATCAGATGAAGTAACTGCAAAGAAGCATTATGAGCAGGACTGGCTCCTCTTCTTTTCAGCAAAATAAAAAACAAGGCTTAATTTTAAAGATTTATTATAACTATTCCAGAATAAATTTCCCTAGTGTGCAGTCAACCACACGACATCTCAGTTGCCTACAAAGCAAAACAATGAGATGTAGACCTGAGGCTTTACACAACAACATCCTTCCAATGAAAATTGTAATACACTCCTAAAGAAGCATTATTTTACAGCATTAAAGACACTCCCAATACAAGCAAATTGTTTTGCAGAGCTAATAATACCTATGATGAGATGGCTGAGTAGAGTGCATGATGAGATGGTTGAGTATAGTCACAAGTGGCTCAGTGAGACCTGTGGAACATGCTTATATAAATATCATTCGTATTTTTTAAAACCAGAAATCATTCAGATGACAACAGAAATTAAATGTACATGTTAGACCACAATTTCATATTTTTTTTTCCCTCCCTTCCAGACCCATCAACAGCACATTTGATGGTCCATTTGAACCTGTCTGGGAGAAAAGAGTTTCGCCTCATGTATATTGAAGATAAAGGAAATTTGCCCCTTGAAATCTCTTAAGGTGCCTTATGGATATGAACAAAATCACACAGGGACAGGCTTGGCATGAAACCCAGCTCAGATGATTTCTCTGCAGGCCCTCCATAAATGTTGTTGAAGTCATTGGAAGCTTTTTCTGGGAGTTGAACAAGGCTGAATAAGGTCATTTTCTGGTATCTCTTAGGAAGAGATCAAAGTCGATGGAAAGACTTTTTTTTTTTTTTCCTGAAATATTGAGACAACTTTGGTCCTTATACAGGAAAGCACTTAGCATGTTCACGCATGCATAGTTAGCCCTCTGCTCACGCATAGGTCAGTGATGATGTTCCCTTTGACTTTAATAGCAGCAGAGATGGAACAGTACTTAATACCTTTGAAAATCCCACACTTAAAACAGAAGAATCTTGTTGCCTAAAAGGGGAAGTAGTAGATACCCCTTTCAAACACAGAGGAGAAACAGAAAAGCTTGTACACTAAGGCAGAGGAAAGGCATATCAAAGCTATCCTTTTTTTTCCAAAGGACTCTCTCACTTGATCAAAGTCATGTACCCAACAGAACAAATCCCTGCATTATCAGCTGAGCTCTAAAACAGCACTTACTGTTGTTCGCTATCAGTAAAGTGCAGGTCCAACTTGAGCTGAAAATCTGCCTCGCTCAATGCGTCTTCCACCTACAAAAGGAGAGAAAGGCAAGATTACCTTTATAAGTTGCCCCTCACAGCATTCAAGACAAAGGTAAATAGTTTTGCAAAGGCAAAAATATGTAGCAACAGCAACAACCCTGGGAGAGCAGCAGAAAATAGCAAGTTGAGGTAATCACCAAGGGAGTCAGAGGGACCAAAAGGAGCCAGAGGTGCTGTCTGCCACCGGGAGTCCTGCCATTTCAAAAAGTCGCTCCAGACAAGAGTAATGTGAGCGCACAGAGCGCTGGGTTTCTTGGGTGTTTGCACAGTGAGAGTCTCCAGGCAGTGGAGTATTTCAGCAGCTCAGCTCCGTCAGCGAGACAGTGTTCGTCTGAATTATCTTATCAGCTGAAGGAGAACAAGGACCAGGTTTTCTTCTATGTTCAGAAAACACCGTGAATCCTGCTGGTCTCTACCACTAAGTAATGCAAGGTTCGAAGATTAGCGCTTAAAACAATCAGAAATGAAACTGTTAGTTCTGACCATTTCAGATCTCATCATTAGCCTTTTAGCTTATTTCTCAGCAAGATGAGGTTTTTTCTGCCTCACAGTCCCTCTTTCAGTCTCTTCATAGACTCATGGAGGAAATTTGTTATTGGTTCGTACCTAGACCATTTTCTTGGTAAAACGTGAAGGCTTTTGTTGTTGTTTTAAATGAAACTTCAATTAACAAAAGTTTAACTGTTCATTTTATTGGTGCTGAGCATGTTTATACACGGTAGGATTCAGCTCAATGAATATACCACAGATATCACATGGGATCATAAGCTTACTCACTGGTACCTTCATCTAATAGATCCCACCAGCAATATTATCCTTCTTTTATTATCAATAAAATATTTTAATTGGGTTTTCTGAGACAGCACATGAAGTGAGCTGTCAGTTGGTTACATTCACCCTGCAAAGAATACACTTGATAACACACCTTCCACCTTAGCACAATTAAAGGAACTGTAATCTACTGAAATAAATAAATTAGAATGAAGGAAGGATTAAGCTGCCCGGAACTTTCTGTTTCACTCTTTTCAAACCTCTTTTCTTCCCCGCCAATGTAGGTTTAGTAGGATAAAACCGTTTATATTTCTAACAAGTTAAACTGAAACATGAACAGGAAATAAAGCAAGGAAATTTATAGTCAAGGATTGATTGTACTTTGTCATAACATACAAAAACATAAAATTTAGACCCTTCCAAAGTAATACGGTATTTCTTTTGGCATGATCACAAGCACTGAGATGTGAAGAGAAAAATCCAGCCTCTGCTTACTGAATACGTGCTTTCTCTTTTGTGTTTGTCTGGAAACATCTGGAAGTATTTTTCTCTCTCTCTCTCAAAAAAAAAAAAAGACTTTAAAAGACTTTTTCCTTTTTAATGAGTTGTTGTCACTAAAAATCACGGTTGCTGGCAGTTGCAAAAGAAATAATCATTACTGAAGCTGCAGGCTGAATTTAAACTAGGAATTCAACAGAAACATGGTGCTTCAGTCAAAGCAAACCTCATCCACCGACAGAGGGGATAAAATTTTGGGGCTGAGCCTGTGTAATTCTGAGCACCTGCCAGTGTCAGTGAAATCAGCCTGAGCTTAAGCAAGTTCAGTAGCTTCAGAGCCAGACGGCTAGTGACACCAGCACAAAACACCTTGAGGCAATGAGCAGATGTTTTCCTTCGTAGATTGGACACGTAAGTATTAAGGCAAGTGAAAATTAAAAGGTGGTTCGATAATCACTGGACTCTTCATGAGAAAATAGAGAGAGATGCAAACATTAGTAGTCTTATGCATCGTTCGAGTATCTACATCTCTCTTCTCCAGGAGAGCACCCTACCTCGCGGGTTATCCATCTGTCAGACACGGCAGAATGATGTACGGTAATTTTATGCCACATGTTTCTGTACAGCTTTGATTCCTGCTGAACTTCCCTGTGTTTTACTTTTTTCACTTATTAGAGCCACAGGTGCATAGGATCCTTTAGAGGGAAAAAATTGAAATGGCCTCTCCAGAGCTCATACAGAAAAGACACAGACATTTCTACCATTCCTCAGTCCCTAATATGAAATAGTATCTTCCTTAACTGAAATTCGGTTACTTCTTTTATCACTACTGGAATTAGTATGGCGTTTTTCACAGTTATCGTTTGCAGACTATGTAATTTTCCAGCACTCTGATAGACTATTAGATTGGGGTTTTTTTTTCACTCTCTCAAAATCTGGAGAAAAGATTTAGAGTTTCAGACCAAGCTACCTAGGACCTGAAAAATTCCTCTGGAATGTCAATCAGTATTTGACTGTTTAAGCCAAACAGTGGCTTTTCTAGATACACTGTGAAGGGTCTTTGAGTGGTTTCTACACAGTTCTTTGACTACTCAGTTGTGTTAATGATTAGAATCATAACTCATGAAGGAAAACACAAAGATCTCTCTTAGCAAATACATGCATACTAAACAAGGAACATTATTCAGTTCTGTAATATTCTATACTCCCAAACAGAAGTAAGTATTGAAATTCAGAACATCTGACCTCTGGAAAATGCTATTGTATTTCACATGCTGATCTTGTCTCCAGTAAAAAAAAAAAAAAAAAAAAGAGTAAAGACAGTTCTGAACAGAAATTTTGAAAACTTATTTTGAAATAGTACAGAGTACTATAGTACATAGAGTCAATAGTACATTGATTCTGATTTTTTTAATAAAATCAAGCAGGGCTGAAATTGATTTTGTTGTTTCCAGTATAATTAACTCTTCAGTTTTGCATCAGTTTAACGTTGCCCTGTATTTTCTTGTAGCATCATCTTGTGCCTTGTGGAAGATAAAGTCTGTAAATTCAGTTTTCAGTTCTCCATCGCTGTGGTGTGCCTACATTTCCCCAGTGCTCCCACCTTAGCCCTCAGAACTTGTTTGGAAAGATCCCATATCCCCCTGGGAGCCCACGC
Organism: Apteryx mantelli; assembly: GCF_036417845.1. Taxonomy (NCBI): domain Eukaryota; kingdom Metazoa; phylum Chordata; class Aves; order Apterygiformes; family Apterygidae; genus Apteryx; species Apteryx mantelli. Next base: position 6,345,528 of record NC_089979.1, on the reverse strand, counting down.
GATTCTCCAGATGGTGCAGTCCAGCATTCAGCCTCTGGGTCCCGTTTTCTAACCTCTCCCTCTCTCGCCAAAGGAATGCACTGGTAGGGAAATGCTTTTTTATTAGACGTGGTTTGGTATTCATTCAATAAAAAGTGTTTCGAGCTGCAACACAAACTACTCCTCTTTGTATTGCACCAACCTGGAATTAAGTGCATCGTTTCCGTTTTGAAATCTAATTTTTCAAGTTTACAACCAATCACCTGAAACACTCAGGAAGGGTTTTCCCACCCTTTCCTCGGCCCTCTGCCAGGAATAATTTTCAGCAGGATGTCATTGCTGAAGACAAGGTGAAAGGGCCAGCGCAGAGAATTCTCTGGGACGAATGATTTGCTCTTTAGTCACTCTCTCAAAGTCAGATTGATTAGCAGGTTGGGGACCAGGAGGAAAGGGGTTTTTGTACAGTCAGCTTGGCAAGCAAGGTGGCGTGGAGAGAAATGGGAAAGAAAAGCAATTTCCCCATGCATTGCTGGGAGCATCTGGAGGTACACCCACCAGATTCCTGGTGCTGGTGTCTCCTAGCCCTCAGGCTTTCACACGTATTTACTCCCTTGGTTTAACTTTTAAGGACTGACATTAGAGTTGCAACCAAAGTTTCCAGCCTTGTTACAACCTGGTGGGATAATATTTAACAGTTTAGCCGGGATGTCAGACTGAATGATCTGACTGTCCCATCTCAGTGAATTTTCTCTGGAAAGTACAGAATCTAATCTGCCATGATACCCCAGAGTGCATCACTGCGTCCTCTCCCCGCTACTAAATTGTCCCCGAACGGAGCCAGCAAGCAAGGAGAGAGACAAGATACCTGTTTTATTGCTTGATGAAAGCAGAGCTCCTTCTTCAAAAAGGATGAAAGCAAGAGTTTATGAAAATAAATTAGACTTCTTTGTAATACTAAAGGCTGCCTCACCCCTGCAACATTGTTTCCTAGGCATTCAAAGAATGCTGCATTCCGGGATATTACTGAAAAAGGGATCCAATAAACCAGAGTTTTAAAGTACCATTTGAACGCTGAAAGTTGTGCTCAGCAACATTTCTAGACTGACAATTGAGGCTTTTTCCATAAAATGCCAGACCAAATAAGATATATTTCCCTATTTAACCTTATCTAAGGTTACACAGAAAACAGTAGCAAACAATCTAATCTGAGCATGCACATTGCTATGTTTTTTACACTGAGCCTATCACAGCAACCTGTCCTGTCAATGAAACCACCCCGGCACCATGAGGAGAAAGCAGGCTGCTCACCTGATGTAATATTCGATAATTGTAGCTCTGAGAGCAGAAACCGTACAGAACATATTAACTCAACCGCTTCCATTATCCAGTCTAAATCCCTCGTCCATTGACCATACCTTCCACTTACAGAAAAAGCGGTGAGCCGATTCTTTACCACAACCAAAAAAAAAAAACCAGCATAGCACAGAACTGGAACAAATAGGACTGGGATCCATTGTGTGCTAAATAAGTTGACAAGGGGTAAACAGAGTAATATTTGAAAGAACCCTTTGCAGACCTCTAAGTATTTCCCCGACACCACATGGCAAGAGTCGCATCCAGCATACGAGATACGTGACAAAGATGCAACACAGTCCCTGAACAGTAGCTGCTTATGCAGTAAGGTTTCTTTCGAGCATGGTGCCCTGTGACACATTTTGGTCTCTTTTATATTACATAAAGTTTATACCTAATTTGTAAGGTCTTGGAGGACAAGATACCGCAGCAGGAAACACAGACCTGGGAACCTTAAGCAGAAGTGAATTGTGCTGGTCTGTTCAACACACAAAAGGTTTTACAACCCTTTATTTTGCATTTAGTTCTTTAGAGTGCCTTCAGCAGCTCATCTGGGGCCAACAAACCTGTTTCTCTTCTCCCCTGCAAATAAGAAGCAACTTTAGCAAAGATAATGGAGTTTTCTCTGTGTAAAACCGTTCTGTAAGTACAGAATCAGGCAGCTGTCCTTCTCCCAAGGGTCCTCCTGTGTGAAGAAGACTGAGAGGAGCAAAGCTCATTAGGATTCAGGATGATTTTTAGCTGTAAGAAATCGTATGGGATCTTTATTTTTCATTTTGTGGGGTGCACAACTTTCTTGAATATTAATACAAAAATCATCAGAAATCATTCCTGCTCAGTGCAGCAGAAATTGCTGTAATTTGAGAGGAGGGACTTTTAATCAGAGATGTTCCACTGCGGAAGGATAAAATTAATTTTCAATTAATTGTGCTGGAACATTCTTCTAACGAATATTGATAGGTTTGCACTTACTAATTTTTCGTATAAGCACAAAACAACAATTCTAGGGAGGAATAAAGTGATGACACTGTATGTGAAAAAAAAAAGAAAAAAGTGAGAGGGAAAGGGAAGCATGTGAAATGAGCTTAAATTAAGTTTCCCAGCTGTTTTAATTTATATATTTATATGTGTGTGTGTGTGTGTGTGTGTACATACTACATATATATACACACATATATACATATACATATATATGTATGCATGTATGTATGTATGGGTTGAAAGCAGTCAAAACAGAAATTTTAAATCTCTTCCTCATCAAATGCAAAGTTATATAAGGAAAGTCGGGCTAGCATCTCTGGGCCCAAGTTAAACATACAGCACTTGATCCAGACTGGCTGCATTTCTGGACCTGTTTCTGATGGCACGCTGATTTTGCAAGAACAAGTGATGTCATGTGCCTCTCATTATCACTGAGAGATGGTGCCAACGCCATATACTCCATGCTACTCCTTGTGCAGGCAAAGCACAGTGATGGCACACTGGACCAGACCTTGAGTGCCATGCCACAAAGAATCTTTCCCCACATGGGAAAATGAGGAGCGAGACCTCAATAGGACCCCCTCTATCTGACACGTGACTGAGCAAATAAGCCGTAGATGTCTTACTTGGGCTATGGGGACAGTCAGCTCCAGAAACTCTGCCCTGCGCTCCTCGAATCAAGGGCACTAAGGACAAGGGTGAGGAGACCTTTGAGTGGCTCTGGTTGGAAAAGCCAGAGTAGCTTGGTCTCAGTCCTGTCATTGCTGGAACAAGAAATAGTAGCGAGGAGAGGGGAGGAGAAGACAGCTGTAATGGATGGTCAGAGGATGAGGTGGCCCTAGCAAGACTCCCAGTTTTCTCAGGTGAGGTAGATCTACACAGATGTGTAAAACAAGTGATCTAGTGCACAAACGATGAATTCTGGTTGACACACTTGCATTTCTGATATGCTGCCATATTCAAGTTTCAACTTCTTATTCCACTAGAAAGCCTGGCACCAGGATTCGGACTATGTTCATAAGAGATACAGCACATAGGATCTATCTGACCAAATGTAGGTGTTTGCAATGTTGGTATTTACACCTAAACAAGCTCCCCCAGGCATCCCTAGGCAATACATGCAATGGTGGGTACAGCATGGTTCATCTCCTCCTAATGCAGATGTTGGTGTTTGGTTAGATAAACCATGCCCTCACCTCCATTGGCTACATTGGCCAGTTCTGTGACTCTATGGGGATCCCAGAGTGACATTTCACCTGGAGATATCTATATTATGGAAACCTAAAGTTAAGTAAGATGAATCCCAGCCCTTGTGTTTTTCATGTACATCCCAAGACAACTCACCCTTTCACCATCCAGAAGCAGGTGCACTCTGAAGTTCATTGATTCATTGAGAATGATTTCTTCGTTCCTGTACAAGATCTGAAATATCCTGCTGTAAACATTGTTTTCATGAACACAGGCTGAGCAAAGGCTGGAATCACCTGCGCAAAACACAGACAGAATACCAAAGTGATTTCTGCAGGGAGATTATTTTCTCTCCTACACTTTCACTTCAGAATTATCTAGGACAGTTTTATTACTACTTGTAATTAAACACTGGCATTCACAATAATTAATGTTAATGGAGCAGATTGTTATTGTGGGTTGTAGGTTCCCAAACATTGCATTTAAAGAAAGTAAATGCTAAACTGAAGCAGGCAGGCTGAATTTCAAAGTGAGAATGGCTAACCCTATGACAGCACTTACCCTACTAACTTTACTTCTAATGAGAGCTAGAGCATCTGATGTCTTCTAGGGGGGTTTGCTACGCAGGAGCATGAGGACTGTGGGTGTTTATGAGCACAGACTGCATTTATGAAATTTCATCTTTTATCTGCAATGGACATCTCTCAGAAAAGGGAGCTTTCTTGTCATCTCTGGTGCTTCCAGAAGTTACTACTTGTGGGGGAACAATAGACAATAGCACTTCTCCAAGGTAGAACCCAGATATGAAGAGGCATCTTAAATTAAAATACAGGAAAAGAAAAATGTAGCCACGTTTTTCAAATTGCAGAAGTCCTTTGAGCTCCTTCAGGCCCTTAGCCCATGCGAGAGTTGCCAAGTTGGCCCATACTATTGGGATTGAACTAGGGAACCCAAAAGCTAAAGCTCTAAGCTTCTGCACACTGAATTCAGACAGTCGATGGCTTCATCTGTGTGCCAATATCATCATCACAAATTAATTTCACATAAACTAAGGTGGGATTTATCCTTCCTAACTTCTAGGCGCCTTCAGTGCATGTGTCTATATCTGAGGTAATTGTTTTGGCTATAACGGGAGCTTAAGGAGTTTGAGGTATTGTTCACCTGACCAAAAGAGGGAGCATGCTTTAGAATGAGGCCATTTGTAGCCTGAAGTCCACCGCTTACTGAGTAATTCTTCTTTCACTAAAGGTAACACAGTGCGACTTGCTTAGCTGTAGAAACCTACATTGGAGACAACAACATTTGCTACAATGAATTTCTCCTGAAGAGTCTGCAGTGCCTGTCTGTCTATTTAACGAACAATTGGGCACCAAGAGTTCAGGTACTTTCAAGTTGTATCTGACTGTTAATCAGAATCCCTTGCTAATTATACTTCCATTGCCTCAGAGCAACAATTTCCTACAAAATTTACTCAGAGCCAGTTTTATCTTTTTCCAGCATCTAGTGCCGTAGGAATCTGATCTTTTGAAATACAATTCTCTAGCAAATGGCATATTGGAACTAGACATCTACAACTCCTGACGAGATGTACCTTAAAACAAAAGGTGTACCAGCATCACTCCCTTAAAGAGAGACAGATCTGTGATCCTCCTCAGGAAGTCAGTAGGTACATGCTTTTTAAAAAGAGGGATGGTTTCTCAGAAGGTACTCTGGGAATCTGGGCCTTTGCATAATTGTTTTGAGCCCATGAGCTGTGGTAAGATAAAAGTCCAGGTCAGAAAGTCTGAGAGACTGCTGGTTTGTCAAGAATCTCAAATCATGACATATTTACTCTGCTGTGCGAAAAGCTACCGCATTTCTTTTCAATGCAAGAATCATACATAATTTGCAATCAGAAGTTGGTGAGGTGAGACTGACAGGGGACTGAAGTTTTTCAGAGGTAAAGTCTGTTTGGGGGAAAAAAATAAACAAAGATACAGGGCTAAAAAAAAGCACTACAGGCCCTGATAGAGAAGTGAATGGAGCTTTGTCATTACAATGATTAGGTTTTGTGGCGTTTGTCTGCTGGAACCAGAATAATGCAGACAAAGACGCACCTTCTTAAAAAATCCTGTTCTATTCAGGGGGAAAAAAGAGTTGATTAAATAGCAATAAGATTTGAGCTAATTAATTAGAAGGACCATAGGGCTGACATCCAAACTGCATTCAAAGCATTTTTCTATTACTGACTTCTGCCAAGCACACCAAGCACACCTGGAATCAGCGCAAGTGTGTCATCCTGCTATTGTCTTCCCATCACATATTCTGCACAATAGTTATGCTTAAGTCCAGGCAGCCTAAATAAATACACATTTACTTCCTCGTGTTACACCAGTTAGATTAGAATGTTTCAGCCTGATTATCTCTTTAAAAGCATGCAGTCATATTTATTTTAATTTAAACCTCATCATATTAGAGACACTGGGAAAATTATGTTAGAGGTATAATGTATTCTTATTCCTATCTGGCAGACAAAGGGAGCTTTATGTTATTTGATTAGGATATTGATATACTGGTACTCTTCGAAGATAGAAAGTTTAATGTCATTTTCTTTTCAAACACACTCTGCACAGACCACTGCTAGTGTGTAATTACTTTAGGAGCTAGATTTGCAAGATGGCATAAAGAGCCATTATTCTTGTTGGGAAGGTCAAAGCCAAAGACATGCTACAATGCTTCAGGATGTCTCAAATCAGTGTAAGTGGATATGATATCCCGGGGCCAAAAGACTGCTCGGTTTCAAGCAGAGATCTACCTTTGCAAAGGCCTACAGCAGATGAATGCCTGATGGTCTTCAAACTGACACAACTCATCACTGACTATTTCAATGGCATCAGCCTGCTTCTTTTCCTCTTAAATATCACATAAGGCTGTGGTAGGAGTTCCCTAGGAAAATTGCTCAGCAGTATGAAGGTATCTGGACAATGCTGACTACAATGCAGGCATCCTGCTCCTCTAGGTGAAGGAGAATGGCAACGTCCCTATACAAACGCAAGCACCTAGCTAGAACATGTGCACACCTCTGTAAAGATAACTATGCTGGACTTCTTAGGCTGTTTCTCCCGCTAGAATCAGTGCTGTTGATGGAAGCTGAGATGTTGATGGGCTCCTGCTCAGCTGAGATTTAGCACTTCCGAATACTGTTAATACTTCACAGAAGAGCAGAGTAGAGTAGAGTGGAGTAGAGTAGAGTAGAGTGGAGTGGAATGGAATGGAACGGAACAGAATAGAATAGAATAGAATAGAATAGAATAGAATAGAATAGAATAGAATAGAAGTAGGGTAGTATGAAAAACAAAGAGCCTCAATTCTTTAAGAAGTTGGATTTGACCATTCACCTGCACAGTTACCTGACTTTCCAGGCTTCTAGTTTACTTTGTTGCCACACGTGGTTCCAACTTGTGTTTTTTTGTTCTTTTGGCACAGTTTATATTGTTGCTCTTATAAAGTGCACTCCTCCCCCATGTGACACTTTCATTTTCATTAATTTGACATAAAAAATGAAAAAAAAAATGAGAATCATTGAGTGTTGTGTGCGTGAAAGGAGGAGAAGAAGGAACTTAATTTCTTTTTTCTCTTCTTCTTCTCAATCTGTATCATGATTAACTCATGGAGAAGGCAATTACATAACAGAACTCTTAAAATTATTGGCCTTCTTATATCCAGGCAACTATCCAAAGTAATTACTCTGTCTTTTGACATATTTGCTCTTTTATGGCTTTGGTCTATATAACTGTCTATATAGCGGTAATATAAATAAATATTTATATTTATCTCCGCTATCACAATGTATAAACACCTTAAGCATACCAATTAATGACTCTTCATTGTACATCAGAAATGTTTTAAAACAATACACTTTTACTCTCAATAGCAAACTGAGCTGCAGAGTTTTACCTGTGGCAAAACTGAAAGCAAAACTCAGCTTTCAGAAGTCCTAATTCAGAATGTGAACCATCCTCTCCATATAACTAAAAAAAAACCAACTTCACATCATTGGTCATTGGTATCTTGTGTCCTCCCAGAATACTGAACTCAGCAAAACTTAGACTTGCAAACGTAAAGAAATATTTACCGAAGGGGAGTATCTCTACAGCCTAAACTTTGAACAATGTCCTTTATGGCAATAGCACTCGAGGATGTATTCTGCACTTCCAAGTACATACAGTGAACAGGCTATATGACTGTGTTAGGACTATTTTCACTAAAGGGAAATGATACTACACCAGACTTATGCTTCTTTAGTCTACTCGATGAAAATATCATCATCCCGATAACTTTTATAAACTGTGCACCTTGTTCCCAGGATACTTTCTGACACTGAGCCCTCACCTCTTTCTAAACCCACAGACACGTCTGCTAACAAACTCAGTGGCAAGAAGATTAGCATTTGCCACTGCTGACATTATTCAGAGAGGGTTGCTGGAAGGAGACGTAGTGGATGTAGCCCTGTGCACACACATGCACCTCTGTCCTTTGGCGCAAAGAATAGGATAGTGTGAGAAAGAAGGTTAAAATCACAGGCCCTCCCAAATCTCTTTCTGACATAACCTCGGTTATCCAAACAGCTCTGCCCTATGCCTGCACTGATCAGTAGTCATGTGTAATCCTGGGAAGACAGATGTAGTAACTGCTGGGAGCTCTCACTCCTTGTTGAGATCTGGAGCTAAGACTGTACTGATGTCTATGCAGCTCTTTATTCCAGGCCTTCTAATGCTTGAGCTTTGGTGAACTCAACAAGGAAACTCTAATTTTGTAGTAAGAAGCTTTTGCTCTGTACTTGAGCGGAAATTTGCTCAAGTAAATTTCCTTGTTAGGAGATTTATTTGTGATACTGTCAATGTCTCTTAAGCTAGAAGGACTCCTGTTTTCCTGCCTCATTTTCCTAAGTGGCCATTCCATTTACTACTTACCTTCTTTGGGTGAGATTGACCTCTGAAATATCTGGAAAGTGCAAGAGCTTTCAGGGCTGTAAGAACCATCACAAGAACAAACAGGACAGCTGTGCTCCACAGCCATTCCTCTAAGGCAATGAGAAAAGCCTGTTGATCCACCTCCCTCTCTTTCTATTTCTTCTGCAGGAAATATATTGCCATCCTACCACCACACCTAGCAATCCCTTTAAAGACTATTAAGTAATGTCATGTTAAAAATGAAGAGAAAAGGTTCTTTGCAGTCTCGCACACCTTTACACCCACATATCATAGGCTGGCTGTATAGACCAATCAGTTTATTATGCCCTATTCTTTCACCATATCCATACCTGACTTAGCAAGCTCTTCCAGATATACTCTGGCATACCTAATCTTTCCACCTGGAAGTGAAAATAGATGGAGATTCCTAAATGCTTTTCCAGCACATCACAAACTACTCATGACTTTAAAGAATCAGTGGGAGGCATTGTTATTTTATCTTGGAGGCCCCTGAAAAACTTCTCTGCAGATAAACTTGCAAGGAAGCAGCTGATGAATAGGTGACCTCTAAACAAAAAATGTGTTACTTATCTTCAGACTAATTTAGCTATAATTTCAACTACATTGTTCTGAAGACCACCACCAATAGAAAGGAACTTGAAGCAAAGGTTATCTGTCTGTGGCAGATGTGCAAAAATGAGTAGAAGAAGTTAGTTTTGCCTAATGTCTAAGCATGTATAAAAAGCAATGGGATAGTAGAGTAGAGAGAAGCAAACAATGGCTACGTCTGGCCTAATGTGTTTAAGGAAAGGTACCAGGACCTGAAGAACAACACCAGAAACCTGGGTCCTCTAAAGAGACATGTAAGAACTGACCAAGTCTCATTTAACCATAGCTTTGCCTCTTTGTAGTAGATATAGTTTGATGCATTTTGTGGTTGTTGATAATGAATCTATTTTAGTAACCTAATGTAATCTATCTGTGCTTTGAAGGGGTGTGATAAACCAGAAGAGCTGTTTTTCCTTACTGTAGGGTTCCCCTTGCCCACCTCCTTGAAAGACACTCTGGTGAGTCAACTGAATGTGTTCCCTCAATTGTCTGGCCAGATTGGCAGCACCCTTCAGCCGGTGCACAGCACCAACAGGCCTCTTAACTTTCTACTTCCTAATTTTCAAATGTTCTCATTTGTATTACCTCCACCTGCCATACCCTAGCACCAGCCTTCTTCATGTGGGGAGAGGAAGAAAATGTTTTCAGTGAAAAGTGATCAAAGATGCTGATACCTTTTGCAGGTCAGAACAGCTCCTTCACCTTCCCAAGATCCTAGGACTCACGCCAGATAGACTAACACTCATTCCCCCAAATGCTTCTGGCCAGGCATCCTGATTTTCCTCTCCAGATATCCTACTTCCCTCTTTTTCAACTCTGAGCCCTTCTAATCTCCTTTCTCTGCTCTCAGCATGCCTGACATTTCTTCCCTTTGCATCTCCTTCCTTCCAACCATTATGTACTCTTTTTTTTTTTTTTTTCTCTCTCTCTTTACAAAAATGGTTTGAGCAGTTTCAGAGCTGCCCTGTGTCAATAACAATTCCTGGAGCAAGCAAACAAAAAACTCACCTTGACAAAATCGACTGACAATGACGCACGTATACCTCAACCTCTGATTTCTGTCAAGGAGAAACTTTGAACTGGCAATGCCTTGGCATAGCTGAGATTTCATGATGAATGATTCCCCCAGAGCCACCTAAGTCATGTGGACCCTTGCTGTTCGATAGCTATAGGGTTGTCCATTTTTTATGCACTCCACAATTTGTTTGGCATGTAGGTGATTAGCATGCGCCAACCTAGATAGCTAAATTCTTTCTATAATTACATTTTCAATTGTACTTCCCTGTGAGGTCTGTTACTGCCAAAGAAAACTGGAATAAACCTAAGCAACGAATCATTTCAAGGATAATAGACATCCAGGTCTGAGACTCAATTTGCCCAAGACCTTTAGTATAATCTGATTTTTGAGAAATGCTGGTTTGCATTTATTTCATCAGGACTTTAAAACATGTAAATGCCTTATCACACAACCCCTAACACAGAACTCCTGCACTAAGCAGCGTTCCTATGACACAAGGCTACTTTCAAAGCTATATGTGAAAGGCAGTATGTTTTAGAGCTTTTCTGAAGAAAAAGCAACAATTAGAAAGGAAGAAGTTCTCAGTTATAAAGCTACAGAGCTTTATATGCCCAGCTGGAATGATCAACACTATATCACTTTTGCATTATTTTTTAACTCTGTTTCTAACAGATAGCAGAAACAGGAATAAAAACGTGGAACTAAGTACTTGGCTTATCTTAAAATCAACTACTTTGCTGCCAAGAATAACCTTAAATAATGCAGAATTTCCCTACACAACAAGGAGCAAGAGACATAAATGAAACGTGAAAAAGCTGTGTTCTCCAGAGAAAACACATTAAAACCTCCCTTGAAGCAAATTCTGTTCTATACAACTTCTCTATTAATCTCGTAGGACTTGACTGCTACAGCCTTGCTGAGAAGTACTGGGGGAAAACACCATACTTATATGCCCCAGTTAGCTTGGCTTTTATTATAATTCACCTTCAGGGTTTGACGAAGAAAGAGCAGAGACAGGATTTACCCTGGCTCTGTCCTCTATTTCCTAATCCAGAATTGATCACAGATAGGCAAGATAACTTACTAATTTTATTTTAAATAAGGGGGAAGGAATTGTGATGGCTCAGTCCAAGCACTCTGCTGCTGGAGATATAGCATCACGTCCCATCCCCTACACAGAGTGTAGACGAAGACAATCTAGCCATGATTACTGTGTAGTTACCACAGGCACATGTTTTTATTCTAAATATAAAGTTACAGCTCCAGGGAATATCACTGTGATGGAAGCAAGCTTTTTTGAAACACGAGTTTAGGTTTACATCTTGCCTTCTCCAGAAGTAGCTCTCTGCCACATATTAAGCACTGTGTGAGAGGTCTAAAACGTACAGGCAGTGATTACGGAGTCAGGAAAAAATCCATATGGAAAACAGATCTAACTTCAAATCTAGCCTTTTTAATGCCTTTATGACTATAGCACAGGAAACAGGATAATTACTCAATCACTGGCAACTTCTTGAATATCTCTTACTGTCTGAGAAAAACAATATTATTACAGTACTCTGCTGTTCAAAGAAATGGAAATGCAAGGTTCTGCTAGACTTTGTTTTAATGAAAGAGATGTTCTTCAAAACACGGGGAAACCAAGATATTGTAGTTGTAGATAAAGCTTTACTCTAAATATTCATTATGAATAACGGTGTACACTTAAGTATTTGTATTTCGGGTTAATTCACAGCCACAAGAAACATATCGTGGTCTCTGCAGTTGGGTTCCCAACACAAGTGAATCTCAGAGACTTACAATACCTTCAAATGTAGGCAGGTTCATTCTCCCGGGTCACTCGTGCACAGACAGATGAAGGGCATTGCGACACGTTCACTAGAGAAAGAGCTGTAAGCGTTCTGGGATCGTCCTACCTACAAACCTTATGTTGCTACCCACACAGCCAAACTGTGACAGCAGTTCACGTGATCTTTCCTAACCTGCTTCAGTGTAGAGTGATCTGATACTAAATCACTGTAGAAGTCTGTTTGAACGGAGATAGCGGACCATGCCCTGAAGCAGATTAGTCACATGATCTGTCACTGCAGCTGAATGGGGAGGGTGCTAAGAAACAAGGACAGATAATAACGTCTTTAGTATCTCAGGTTGGACTAGCTGTATCCCACCTACACGTATCCTCAGTGATTTCTATGCCACACATCTTCCTAGTTGGTACTGTCATAACATTAACACAAATCTAACAAGTGCCTGACTACCTTCCTCTCCCATCCAGACACACACTTTGGGCAGGCCTTTCTTTTGGCCTTCGACATCTGAAGCTTCCCTAGCATCAGAAGAAGAGAAGGGTCTTGTTCAGAGTCTCTAAAAAATAGGTATAAAATTCTTAATTTCTAAATTTCTGTGACATCTATTCACTTTCAATTTCTTCTGCTGTTGCCAAAATTCATAAAATTTGGTGGTGCAAAGTCTAGTTGGCAGCCTGTAGCTAGCGGTGTCCCCCAGGGGTCGGTACTGGGTCCAGTCTTGTTCATCAATGACCTGGATGAAGGCACAGAGTCCACCCTCAGCAGGTTTGCTGTTGATACCAAACTGGGAGGAGTGGCCGATACACCAGAGGGCTGTGCTGCCATTCAGAGGGAGGTGGACAGGCTGGAGAGGTGGGCGGAGAGGAACCTCATGAAGTTCAACAAAGGCAAGTGCAGGGTCCTGCACCTGGGGAGGAATAACCCCAGTCACCAGTACAGGTTGGGGGTTGACCTGCTGGAAAGCAGCTCTGCCGAGAAGGACCTGGGAGTGCTGGTGGACACCAAGTTAAGCATGAGGCAGCAATGTGCCCTTGTGGCCAAGAAGGCCAATGGTCTGCTGGGGTGCATCAGGAAGAGTGTTGCCAGCAGGTGGAGGGAGGTGATTCTCCCCCTCTACTCAGCCCTGGTGAGGCCACAACTGGAGTACTGCGTCCAGTTCTGGGCTCCCCAGTACAAGAGGGATGTGGCACTACTGGAGCAAGTCCAGCAAAGGGCTACAAAGATGATGAGGGGACTGGAGCATCTCTCTTATGAGGAAAGGCTGAGAGAGCTTGGCCTGTTTAGCTTGGAGAAGAGAAGGCTGAGAGGAGATCTTATCAACGTGTACAAGTATCTGAAGGGAGGGTGTCGAGAGGATGGGACCAGACTCTTTTCAGTGGTGCCCAGCGACAGGACGCGAGGCAACGGGCACAAACTGAAACACAGACAGTTCCATCTGAACATGAGGAAAAACTTCTTCCCTGTGAGGGTGACAGAGCACTGGAGCAGGTTGCCCAGAGAGGTTGTGGAGTCTCCTTCTCTGGAGATATTCAAAAGCCGCCTGGATGCGATCCTGTGCAATGTGCTCTAGGTGACCATGCTTGAGCAGGGGAGTTAGACTAAATGATTTCTAGAGGCCCTTCCAACCTCAATCATTCTGTGAAACACTTGCAGAACATGCTAATTTTGCTATTTTTTTAGAGAAAATTAGGACATGTGGACATTCCTTGAATGAACAGTATACCGTCTTGTTAAAAACGAAGCATTATACTGCAAAATATAACCAAAAGAGACCAGAAAGTCTTGTGCAAATAGTCCTGTTTATTTTACTTGCTTTTTTTTCCCCCTTTACCATCTGTTAGATCCATATGCCTTCTTAAATAAGAGCTAATTATAGGTCTCCACTGCAACTAATGAAATAGTGGTAACTGTTGCAAACTTCTACTGGAAATTTATTTCCTTCTTTATAAAAATTCCACAAACAGACATTGAGATAGTCGCTTTTCTACAGTTTTCTAGACTTGGGTACACAATAGTTACAGTTGATGCATGTGTATCTGTGTTAACATATGGGAAAAAAATTATGACAAGCTGCAGTAATAATAAGAGCCAAAGTACAGTTTCCGCCAAGTACAATAAAAGAGGTGACCTTGGGACAGAAAGTGACTGTGTCAAATAAATATCCACTGATGTTTGTGTTCTGTGTTTTCATGTTATTTTTGTATTCATTGTAAGCTGAAGCACTGTTGTTATGGGCTATCAACATTCAAAAACAGGGCTATTAAATGTTAGGTCAATAGAAAATAAAATTTGAGCTAAACCATAAAACCATGGGATGGATTATTCCTTTTCTCAAAAAGAAAAAAAAAAAAAAAGCTTTTAAGGCAGCATACATGGAATTTGGGAGGGACAGCATGGTTTAGAAGTGTAAGGCAGAGCAAACACTCTTCTCACTGTAGATGATTCATGTAATCTCCTGAGAAATTCTGAAGATGTTAGAATATTTTAACTGTTCTATAGCACATCTTGCCCCATCTCCTCTGCACTGACCACATGCAGGACAGGGATCTCCATGGCACTAATGTGGACATCAGGAATCTGAGGATCAATAGATCAGAAGATCTAGCATGTCAGTGGATAGAGACTTTCCAGCTGCCAAGGATTTATTGCAGGAAGAGGCAAGAACAGCTATGTGAGTGATTATTTTTTAATTAAAAGATAAGTCTTGTTTTCTGACACTTCATTTCTTTACAGAGCAACTCTCATTGAATTACAGTCCCAAAATACTTCTTCTCTTCCTTGTGCTGCTCCACAGAGTGACAGGGAAAAGAAACATCCCTGTCACAAAATTATCTGGCTTTTAGCACTGGAAGAACATGAGCGAAGAAGGATCCAACACTAAAATTAAATTTTGTAAGAGAAATTTCAGCCAATTTAGAGAACAATAAGTATCCTAATGAGTTCAGAAAGGACAAGACTTCACTTTTGTGTCCAACAGACATTTGCATAAATGTCCATTTACACCGTTCAGGTAAATGTTTTATAACTGTCTCCAATGTCAATGTCACTTTGCATTGCTGTGTAATGTGAAAAGGCTGAAGGATAAAAATGAATCCAGTCCTAAATATAGTAAACGAGGAGTTGAAGTGCCTTTGAAAACTCCAAAACACCAGATATCTGTTTCAGCATCACAAGACCATGACAATTTCAGACTGTCATGCTGACCTCCCAGTCAGTTTGGAACTTTTCTGGCAGGCACAGATTTTTTTTTTTTCCCCCTGAAAAAAGGAAATGAAAATAGGCTTGGGGTTTTTTTGTTTGTTTTTTTTTAAGGTTAATTCATTCCAGACATCAGCCAGGTAGTTTTTCCCATTATAACTGCCATAACTTCTTTGTGTGAATCAGTGTTGTAAAGAGCAGACAGTCCAGACAAGGAGGCGAAAGCAGAAAGTTTATCTTGTTTCAGGGAGGAAAAAAAAAAAAAAAAGGAAATTTCCAGGAATTCATTTCAGCTAATCTACCTCTGGCTGCCAGCGCTGCCAATGGAGACTTTTCTTTTCACTTTTCTCACCACTGCTCACATGGTGTTTGACGGGTGGACTGCTACAAATATTTAAAAGATACAGATATGATAGAGTCAAAATAAGAATAAATAAATAAATAAATAAATGTATTTTGCAGACACCTCAAGCATAGATATAACATTAGAAAACACAGGAAGACATGATCTTGATCTTAGGGATTAGCAGGTAGATAACAATATCTGGCTCTACAAAAGATGCCTTTTCTCTTACCATCTTATCAGGCTGAGCTTTGCATCTATGTGTCTCAGTCCCCATCTGCAAAGCAGTTAATAAAGATTTCCTTTCTCCTGTTTTTTGTCTAATCAAAGACTAAGTCATTTAAGAGCCAGTTTTAAGCCATGCAGATATAAAGCATTTGGGGTGTGGGGGGGGGGTTGTTGTTTGTTTGGGGTTTTTGTTTGTTTTTTATATATATCGTTATTATTTTGATGTTTCATCATTTGATATCACTCCAGTTCAGACAAAAAAAGAAAAAAAACTTTCTTTCCCATATAAAAGCTGTACGTCTCCAGAATGCTCCCTAGTCTGTCATTTGCCGAAAGAGCTTTTTTTTTTTCTTGTAAAGCTCACATTAGAAGAATCTATTAGACTATATAACATGCTACAAACTTATGTGAAACAATGGAAACAAAATGTTTTTGCCTAGATAAAAGCATATAGCATATAGTAAGCAATAGAGGTTCATCCCTAGGACCCTGCGATGAAGAAAACTTATAGCTGGACATAAACATCAAGGCATTGTCTTCAGAGAACAATCTCTTCCAACACCATCCGAAACAGCAGAACTTGTTTATATAGGATCACAGACACATTTCTTTGCAAAAGGTTGGGTTGGAAGAAATACAAAGACGTGCAAACTCACTAAGGGCAAAGGAACAAAAAGGGAATGAAAGAACGGTGTGTAACACTGCATGCCCCCAGGCAATCCACGGACTCACAGCCACGCTGACAAGCAGCGGGTCAGAGCCCAAGCTGCAAGGGTTAAACAGTAAGGTTTGCCCAGCCATGCCTAAGGGTGAGTCCAGCAGGAGCTGTAGGCAGAAAAAAAGAGCAAATGGGCTTGATGAGTGGTCAGTCTCAAATGCTTCTGGATCAATTGGACACTCTCCAGTGCCGCTCAGGGGTGGCAAAACCTATGGTCTGCAAGGGATGGGAATGCATGATAGTGCAATTCTTCTTCCAGGCATGATCACACAGTCTCCTTCTGTGGACTCCTCCCAGTACCTAGAAAGAGCTAGGAAGCGCTGCTGTTAGCTCCTGATGGTCCTGCTCTGGGTGGGATTTCCAAGGTAAGGGCTCTCTGGAGCCTCCCTTTTGTTCGCAGGAGAAGCAGCCACCTCCCGCTCCCCTGGCTCAGTCCAGGAGCCCCCCACACACTGCCACAAACAGAGCTTTTAAGCTAAGAGCCCGTTTTTGTTAACACGTGTAGATCTAAAAAAACTCCATAAGAACCAATGTAAGTTTTTTGTATAAACATGGGGTCTGCACATAGCAAGAGAGAGAGAGAGAGAAGTAGAAGAAGAAAGGAAGGAAAGCAAGCAGGTCCAGACCTGACACCAGGGACCTTGACTCCACTCACCATGAAACTTAGGGACAGGTATAATTCTCCTCACTTTACTCACAGGAGAAAGTGAAGCTCTCTCTCTCTCTCTCTCTCTCTCTCTCTCTCTCACACACACACACACACTCTCTCACACTTTTCCTAATGCTCTCCAAGACTTCTATCTCTAGCCAGTCATCCCCGCTGCAAGTTTCTTTAAATTGTAACTGGATAATCTTCCAGATTCTGGGAGACCCTTTTGTCAGAGGAATCCCTGAGGATATATCCCCTATTTGATAAGATTGAGAGTTACTAAATTAACAAAGGACTGACTAAAGATATGATTCTTTGTTTGTAGTAGAAATCCTATATTACCAGCAACTATCTTTTAAGGAACCCTATAATAAAATATGCATCTTTGTACATTCCTGTATTTTACTTCTGTGAAATAAGACTGAATTTATGAGTATCACGATCTGTGCATGTGTCTCATTGGCAATTTGGATCTTAGCCCGCGTGCTCGCTACCCTCAACCTTAGAGATCTTGAATGTGTAGGCATCATTGGAACTAATTTCCCCAAATCAGGTGCATTTTTTTCACTCTCTCTGAGTGTGCATGTGCCTCCTAGTCACGTGCCAAAGCCCTACGTATAACAAGTGATAGCTGGAAGTCAGAGATGAGAAACACAGAAGCTATACACCTTCCTTTACTGACCCACCTGTTATTCTCCACTGCTGGCATAGTATAGCTGCCATCATCTCATCAAAACACCAGGAACTCAATCAGAACACTCCTGAGCTAAAAATCATGATTTTTAAGTCGAACTGGAAAGTCAAGATTTCCTAGCTGGGGCTGTAACAGTTTCAGCTCCTCTGATCAGTGGTACAGATTGGGAATACAACTTTCCCCTAATGGGCTGTTATGGTACCATTTCATGCCTACTGTTCAAGCAGGTGATGGATGGGGGCCTTACATTCATCAAACTTTCATCTCCACCATTATGGCCAACTGCACTGGACTCAGATGATAAGTTACTGTGAATTAAATACACAAACACATTTTGTGATAGTCTAATCACAAAGGTAATAATAAATCTAATCTGCTAGACTAAGAGTTAGTCCCTAAGATCTCAGTGTAAAATAAATAGCAAACACAAATTTCATCAGAACCCTTGATGCGGACAGATGGCACTTAAATATTCGAGCAAAACTGTATAAGGGTGATGTTGTCTGCTTATTAAAGAGGCTAAATGAATGAAAAATCCATATAAATGTTAACACACACACACACACACACACACACACACAAAATTGCAGTTCCATTTGCTGGAAAGCAGTTTCTGTTCAGAATAAAAACAATGTGACTATGAAGTAGCTTCTAAAGCATAGCAGATTGCTGATCTGTAAGAGGAACCATTTCAATATAAGCCATAAGCTTAATGGAAGACTAAAAATGCACTCTGTTATGTTCTACATGTTTTAAGCATTGCTTGAGCAGATATTTTGAATCCTCTCATCTAGCTGAGGCAAAAGATTCTCCTGTCCTAAGTCAGCCAGCTCTTGTCTTATTAGTGCTTTAATTGCTAAACTGCACAAAAACAAAATATTTTTTTTCTTATTCATTTGCTTCTCCAATTAGATTCCATCAACCTCTGCCGCTGCTTTTCTTTTTTTCTTTTTCTTGCTTTTTAATTATGCCCATTATCTCAATTGAAATCCTGCAGCTTCATCTGGATCACACAGCAACATAAACCAGCAAGAGGCCGATCATGCTTTGTCAATGCATGTCAGGCACAAGCCACTTGGCTTTCTGTCTGGAATTTCATTAAACCACATTAATGTTCCCTCTGCTCATGATGTGCCAAGAGTATCATTAGCTGTTCTTTGGACTGGTTTCTGGTAAGGTTATTCATTGCCTCCCGTTTGCATTAAGGGTCATTCAAAAAGAGAATCTGTTATCTCTTCCTGCACAATCTGTCTTTGCATATATATCATGGTCCTGCAATAAGCTCCTAAAAGGACTAATCATTATAAGACTAAGGGTCCTGAATCTAATCCTATTTGCCTTCCTCAGGAAAACCCATCTAAGACTTACCAGCTGAAATAGGCCAAATTCTGTCTATCCAAAAAAATCTCATATAATCTTCACTAGACTCAAAATTTAAAATGTGTTCATCTCTACAAGACAAATAAGGATGCTGAAAGTGTTATCAGATAGACAGTGAACTTGCATGAAGTTATAATAACTTGTTCAAGAGGATCAATGGCTGAAACGGGAAACAAACTCACATGTAGTTTGAAGGAAATTTTATATAATACAACTGCCAAGCAGTTTTATTAGGCACATTATGTTCTACAGGTATGTGGCTACACTTATATCTAGACAGCACTCAAGAGATCTGGATTCCCAAAGCTATCACCGTTTTTTGAGGTAAATCATGAAGCTTCTTTATGCCTCAGTTTCCACACATTAATTTATCCTTCACTTTCTCTCTTCTACAACCAGTTTATTTTCATAGGGAATAGAGTAATGATTTTGTTGTGTGTATGTGTATCTACCATCTAACACAATAGCAGCTGCCATTTTGAGCTCTGAGTTTCATTAAAATACTTATCACAGTGCTATCAGCTGTCATATTTAACCTGACTGAGAAGTACTTGATGGACCTGGGACTTTGCATGAGCCACTGCAATAGCTAAATTGTGTAAATATTTCTCTGGATATCTTTCATCTAGTGACAATCATACTTGCAAGTTTTTCTAATGACTTCAGAAGTTTTGGGCTCTTTTCCTTCATCCTTTAAACTTATCCATCAACAATCCTAATTATTTTGGAACTAGCAATCCCAAGTGTAGTCCATGAAGGTAAACACATCTACCTGATGTTAGCTGAATCAGCACCAATGCTTCTGGCAGTACTCAGGACACATGATTTGCAAGATGTGAATCTCAGACTCTTGGACCTAGAAGCTCAATGGGGTCTTCTCCTGGAGGTGTTAGCACTTCTTAAAAGTTCACAGAAGACAACAGGTCAGGCCTGTGTTGCAGCTATTTACACCTCCCTTTCTAGCTATTAAACTCTTTCCCTAAAAATAAGAAAGTAAGTAGTATATATTCAAGTGACATAACTTTGGGAACAACCCATCATTTCTGCTACTTTATTAAAGTACACTTTTTCCTACACTTTAATAAAGAGAAAGAACAAATAAGTATATTGTTCCTTTGGATTTCAGTTGCAGAAAAGCCTTAGAGAAGAAGAAATACTGAAGATCCCACCTAAAAAAAATGTGCTGGAATAACTAGAAAAATAATCCTACCTATAAAATAGGGGAGAAAAAAACAAAACTTGTTGAAACAAAATCCTTTCCCTTTCTTCAATGCTTTTATAAATGCTGGAAACAAACTGGATGTTGGTTTCCATTACCCAGGGAACAGTGATTTAGTTTAAGATTGTTCTACAGATATTAAGAGGAAGAAAAAAAAATACTGTTCATTTTGCATGAAGCTTTTCCACATGCCCATGTCCTTGTAAGGATAGTTGTCCTTGAAAATGAGAGCTATGGGAAATCGTATAAGAGTCTGTTGATATGAATTATGGGGAAAAGACTAAGAGCTGGCTTGTTCTTATTTAAAATTAATAGAGGAAAGTTAAAGACTTGATGGGAACTTTTCATACAGGCAAAAAAAAAAGAAAGAAAGAAAGAAAGAAAAACTGAGGAGAAATTGGAAAGCATCCAAAATGGGCTTGGCAAGAACCTTCAGGAGAAATGGTAGAAAACCATCATAAGTTATCATAAGGCGAAAAAATGAGGGAAGGAATGATAGTCATAGGCTTCACAGGACTAAATCATCACTATTAGAAACACCTTAATGCATCAGCTGTTTGAACTTTCACTTCTGTCTTATGGGAAAAGACACAGAATACAATACTAGACATCCAGTTGCTTCCTTAAGGTTCCACTAGCAGCTAGTTTTCTTTGGGGATTCACAAGTGGTCCATTAGTTCTCTTTGCTTTTTACTTTCCTGTTGAGATATCTGAATATACTTATGCCCCTATGTCCACTGTTACTGAATTCAGTAGTATTTGTTGTCAGCAAGTTTCAGAGACATGCTGTCTTGAAAAAAGCATTCCTTTGATTAAGTTTATGTTTGTTACTTCAGCATCCCTGGATACCCCATTGTTCTCTTGCTGTCTAAAAGGTTGAATTCAGAGGCCAGACTTAGAATTTGTTAGTTTATAGTAGAGGTGTAGAAAATCAGTCACGAGTTGGAGAAGCTTAGCAGCTAAAGATACCCAGATCTGCAAAGACTACCCATACAGCATGAACAAGATTTCCATGCAGTAGTTAATACTTAGCTGTTATAACCTCTCTTGCAAAACACTTTGGGAACTACAATTGCTATTCAGTGGTTCCCTTTCCCTGCCATACTACTCTTCCTCTGTGGCTTCTCTTATTTTCTTCTGTGCACTGAAACCAGGTATCTTCCTCTTGCACTGTCTACCACAAGTCTACTTTACATTTCAAATCACACTTCCATCTGGACAGCTAGGTTTGAGTAAGGAAACAGAAGCAAAGAGGCTTAACATGTCAGTCAAAAAGACAGTAGCTGCAACTTCTCCAGATAGCTATTCGTGAACTCCATCATGATGCAACTCTTTATCAGTTTGTGGGCCAATCTCTTAACACTGGCCAGAGCTGGAATAAACTTATCTTTGAAAAGCTAAGATGGGCTGTATTGTGAAAACCTCTTAGCAAAATCAGCTTGAAGTAAAAGACATATGCAGTCAGATATGTATTTAACTGGTATTTTGTGGAGAGGTTGTGCTCCTCCTTTATTTATTATGAAAAATGCAGAAGTGAGAAGGACAAAATAAAACCACGGCACAAACGTTAATCCAGTAACCTCAGCATTGGACTTGAAGCCAGAAACTCCTGTTCCAGCTTGATCAGAGATTTTTCCTCTGATAGAACAGTATCACATGTGATTGGATTAAAATTCTAGTCCCATATTCTAAAAGGTGGAGCATTAATACACATTCATTCACCAAAACTTCTCCTTTATTCAAATCTGGGCAAATACAAAGTAGCCTGATTCTCTGAAGTGCTGTGCAGCCAGTTGACCTTTCTGTAGCCAGAGGTGTTTGCTGGAAGCTCAGGACTTTTGAAAAAGTGGACAGTTATGTAAATTAGCACTGAAATGAAAAAAAAAAAAAAAAAAGCTCTCTTTTTCTTTGGAACTTTTATTGCAACTAAAGTTCTGCAAAGGGTAAGGGCCAGAAGGTGCTCTTCAGGAATGACTCCTGCAGAAACTGTGTCTAAATCAGCCAGAATTAGATCTCAGCAACTGACTGAATCTTAATTTATACAACCAAATGAATAATTTAAAGGACACTAACATCAACACTTGGTAAATATTTCTTTAGTGTCTTGTTGACATTGTTCTAATTTCTACATTTTTCTTGCTGACATTACTCAAATTCAATCAGTTTTCCTATACAATTGTAATATGACCTCAGATAATTTTTTTTCAGAAAATAACCTGTTCATCAGAAAAGGAAGTGTAAGTGTGCCAATTTAAAGCAAAATTTCTTCTAAAGCTGGGTCAGCACCTCTGGAATGGCAGCTCTTTTTTAAGTTCAGCAGTGTTATTCCTGTATTAGAACAATGTCATATCTTTTACGAGTGGGTCATTTCTGGGAACTCTCAAAATGTTTGAAAAGGAGATGGTTTTTCAACTCAGCCCTGCAGTCTTTAAGAATAATGCTTTTTGTTTCCTCACTGCAATAATCTTCTAAGATGTTTCATAAGGCTGTCTATACTGCTGACCTCTTCAGAGCTGAGGATGGCTTTCCCCTTCTCACTGATCTCTTTCAGCAGCAGCCATATATTGAGGTCTACCTCGCACTCAAGTTATCACAAAACTTGTAACAACAAGAAGTCCCTGATAACCAGGTGAAAAAGAGGGTACACTTTGCTTAACTGATCCAGTCACACCTGTTACCTATATTTTAGCTTTTCGTTTCATTATCTCAACCTTCTCATACTTTAAATTAAGGATACTTCTCAGGTCCATCCAAACTATGTTGTCTGGTCCTTTGCAGAAACTGGAGCAATATCAAAAGAAGTTGTCTTCACTACACGGTTTGGGACAAAGGAGAACAAGCTTTTTCAGTGGATTATGAAGTGCGAGCCCTACGACTAATCCTCATGGAGGCATAGTTCCTTCTTGGACTCCTTTAGAGAAATTAGTTGGGATTTGATAATTTCCTGTTTGTACAGTCCACTACTAAAATTACCTTTCTCCTAGTGATGGGTCAACCGCTTGGATCAAGAAGCCTAAGTGAATGCAATCAAAGTTCTGTGCAGGGAATAGACTGGCTGCCTCAAATATTTGCCTTCCACTCTTTCCCAGGCTGCTGATAGTCATAAAGGTTTAAAGAACAGGGAGGGATTTTTTATCCCTTTACCCATGATCACATGTCCCATCACAGCTCAGCCTATGAAACACATACGCAGCCTGTGATGCACGCACCGTATGAAAGAGCAGTACCTCTTCCCCATGCTTATCTGAGCTTGTATTCACCATCTTGCTTCATTGTATTATTATAGTCATCCAGCTTTTGTTTGCAATCACCAGACAAGCAACCTCACTGACATAGGCAAGCACTGAATTCAATTCCATTCACTTGTGTTTTCTTTAATTGGCTAGCTATTGTGAAACATGTCCCTTCCGACTGCCTCCAACACCTGAGCGCTGTGTCAGGGACCGTGCTCTCTTCTGAAGGTGATCGTCATTAATAAGCCTCAGATTCCTCCCTTGCATAAGCCAATTTCCCATTCCACATAGCAATTATGTAAATGAAGGTGAAGTTCCAGATAACTCCTGTTGGTTCCTTTTCGCTCGTGATTAAAAGGACAAACAACATTAAATAACTTTCCTTTCAGTCTAGGGAAAGAGCTGGCTACCCAAACTAAAAAAAAAAGTACATTTTAGGGACTTCCCTCTTTATCCCAAAGGACATCAATAAATGGATGAAAAGGATCTCCAGCTGACACTGTTCAAAGAGTTTACTTCATTGTGTGCAGTCACTAAATTTCCTGTCACAGCAAACTGCTGCCAAAAGCAGGCACTGTGCAATGCAAACAGTGAGCAACGTTCTGGATTAAATCCAGCTGATATGACACAAAAGTATTCAACGTTGTTTGAATTGCATAGAAGCTATCCATCATACGAACATTTTTATGCCTGTCACCACATCTATCCAGTATGAGTTCTTCACTTTCTTATCTATCACTTGCAATGCTAATAGCAGATACTGTTCATACCCACTTTACAGGTGGGAAGCTGAGGCACAGGATGGCTTGGGCCTGTCTCCTCAGAAGTATCCAATCTAAGCCAATGGAAATCAGGTTCTTAAGTGACTTTGAAGATCTGAATCTAAGTGGCTTGCTTAACATTGGAGAGGAAGCCTGTTGCAGAGTGGGAAATAGAAGCTAGGTCTCACAGATCAACATCAATCTAGACTCCCTGTTCTCTTCCCTTCTTCCTACTATTGTAGAAACTTCTATTACTGGAAATCAAAAGGTACAATAATTTGCAATTTTATTTGGTTTTATTAAAATCTAAAACCCAATTCACAAAAAAAACCCAGCCTATTATAACCCATGAAAAAAAGAAATTCACTATAGAAGTCCAAAACTCTGCTTCTGTTTCCTGTGTGTGACACTAGCACAACAGTGCATGTTAATTCCTTGAATCCTCTCAGCAGTCCTTTGTAATCTCTTCTAATCCAAACCTTGAGACTCTGGGTTCTGATGAGCGTATTTTCAATCAAGCGTTAACATGTCAAGTACCACAGGGATCCTTATCGTGTTTTTGGACAAGAAGAGATTTTTCATTCTCCACAAATTTAATTCCTACTTTACTAGTGATTGATTGCAATTAACACACTACTTCCCACTACTTAAAAAGAAGTAAATTAAACCTTGATATTTCTCAGTAGGTCACATGGTGACAACCCAAATCCTAATTTCCATATACTTCTTAGAGCAAAAACTACTGATAAAGATCCCTAGATCCACATCATGCCCAGGCTGCCATTCAGTTGCACACTGGCTTTGAATAAGATATTTAGTGTGGGATCTGTCATGTCCCGCTCTAGTCATAGAAAAGGCAGACAACTAATCTGAGTTGATATTTTGTAGTCAGTGGAGAGAAATCAACACCTAATAAGAGAAACTCACTTGTAACCTAATAGGAGAAACTCACTGTAACCTAAAGTTGTCCATCAGACATGTGGAATGAACTCCTTCCAGTGTTACCTATCAAGGAAACTTGCATTATCATCTTAGGCTATTTAATCTAAGATTGCTCAAGTTAATTATTGCTAAGATTATGTGAGGAACTCCCTTTCCTCCTCTTGAGCATGTGGGTTGAAGTCCAATGTCAGAACCTGCAAATAGGGATGCAAGAGAGGATTCAAATCTACCAGGGCTATGGTAGAAACTGTAGATACACATGCTAAACTCAAACCGGATACTCAAGTGGTATTCGCTGTTGTAGAGTTTCCAGTCAAAGTGTAAAATGAGAGACAACAGATTATAGACGTAAACAGAAATCCAGGAAATAATGAGATTATGTTAGTCACAATGACTGGAACTATTCTCCACACAACAGTAGGCTGGCCTTGCATGGGGCCTTAACCTTGACCAACGCACTGTTACTGTTGGTAAATCTCATAATATTCAATGGGAGGAGAGAAAGTTCAGATAGAATTTCATAAAAAGCCTCACTCAGTACCTTCCACTATTTCCATGAATGATACCTGACCTCCAATTATACTGTTTTCCAGCTCCTGGGACTGCTTGCAGGCAAAAAACAAAGATTTTTTGACCTGCATCTGTGTGGAGCTTTGGAGTTCTTTTCTGTGAATATGAGCCAACCTGCCAAACAAGTCTGGCAGACTTATGCAGTATGGAAATTTTGTGCAGCTCTAGTCCCAGCTATCTCTCTGTTCCTGGTTCTGCTGCTGAGCTGCTTCTGGATTTGAGCAATGGGCTCAGTGTGTTCCTCTGAAAAAATGAGGATAAAGAAGAATGGCATGATACCAACAACTGCACAACAGAGAGTGGTGCAAATAGCCTTAAGATGATGGTGAGCAAACTACCTTCAGAACAAGAGGCAGGATAAATAATGTAGAATTTGCTGAGGAAGAAATATTCAGCACAAATACACGGCTCTCAGGACATGAACTCGTTTAAGGAAGATGTTGTACTAGGTCACATAAATGTACCGGATCAAAGCTAGGCTAGAGATCTTCGATATGGTTTCACGCTGTATTACACAGACATAAGCCCTTGTTTACCTCGCAAGAACTTGGCTGCGAAGCTGAGTTAACTCACAACAATAAGGCATGCTGAGATGTGCAGATGGAAAGTGCCACACAGAAGTGCCAAAACCTAGTAGTTATTAATGAACAAATACCAGAAGTTATTAATCAATGTTTTTGAGCTGTTTAAAATGAAATAGTTATTTTTCCTTGCATTTTCAACTTATTTTCTCTATATCGTCTGAACACTTAAATATGCATCTTTCTCCATCTCCATATACACAACAGGCACCTAACTTAAGTTTTTCAGAGACCGTCAGAACATTGCCCAGTCAACAGAAAGATGTCATCTGCCTGAAAGCAGACCTAAGGTGAAGAAGGCATTAAAGAGAAAATTTCCACTGAGGAAGTAGTTGGCTTCATATATTATGCTACCCAGGCAATGATCAGAAGGGATGCAGCAAAGCTGGAGGGAAAAAATTGCTTTTTGCTGTTTGCAGCTTAAATCACCTTCCATCTGACTAGTCCTTAACTGCACACTTGTCTCAGCTGGTCCCCATTTCATATTCCCAGCATGTCATGCATCCACAGAGTCCCTTCAACTCCAATATTTGGTGGGCATGGAGGGTCATGAAGCAAATGAGGTACTACAGTCTGCTGGGGTGGGGTGACAGCCCGAGCTCAGGGGAAGCTCTCCATTCAGTTCCGAGCTCAACGTATGATTCCCCTCATGGCCCTGGATGCAGAAGTGTCCATCACACACCACCAAGGCACCAGACACCCTGATGAGAGGAGTCCCCCACATTGGAGTTGAGGTGAATTGATGATGGTTTTGACTGGTGTCTAAGAGAAGCAGCATTCTATTTTCCTCTGCACCTAAGAAAAGAGCAGATGATAGACACACACACACAAATAGCTTGACCAGCACTCCTACACCCTGTTACTATGCCATCTATACTGGAGTAGTTGGGGCCAACACCCTTCACCAAACTAACCCTTGTTTCTGGCTGTGCAGGACTGTGGGACTGATGATATCACAGGAACAGTGGCTGTATTCAGATCGTAAAAAGCAGAGGTTGGTGATCCACTGCTTCAGATTTTCCAAATGAATATGAATTATTTCCAGCAGGTTAATGTGTAGAGGTGGGGGAGCAGAATTATCCTCCTACTTTTGGACATGATTCAGCAGCTATGATGATGTTGAAGCACACTTCCATTTAGGACATGAGCTGCATTCAAAAACCTCCCACCTAGAAAGGAGTCAGCAGTTTTAATTACATTAACAGACTCCGAGATTACTGTTATTATTGCAGCTCATTACTCAGTGCATGGCAGAAATAGTAGGTCAGACACTTCCCTCTTTGGAACCAGTATATTACTCTCTAAAATGTGAACCAAACATACAAAGTTTCAAGACCATAAATAATTCTCTGCTCTACTACACTGTCACATATCCAAGAATCTCAAAGCTCTTTATTCAAGTAATTAAGTCTCACAATACCCTTATGATACAGGTATAATTAACCCCATTGCACACGTGTGGAAACTAAAACAGAGGGAGGATGATTTGCTCAAGATCAGAGCTGGGAAAAAAGAGCCCAGCAATCATAGGTGTATAGGACCAGCAAGTCCTCCTAGGTCCTCAGATCCTCCAGTTACCGTATGTCACACAGGAACACTTATAACATCAACAAAACCCACTGCTGCAAACACTCAGGGTTTCTTGCCTCAGTTAGGCTCCGCCCTGAGCTTTTGCTTCTGGTACTCCCTGCCTGAAACTCTGGTCCATTGGTTACCATCCATGTTTGCCATACTTTCTTTTTGGTTTTGTTTTATTTATTTTTTAATCAAGTGAAATAACAGTAACACAAGAATCTTCTCTACACTACACTTTCAATGGAGTTTCTTTATAAAAGCAATAAATGCTAGAAAAATTTTCACCGAACTGAATAACTGTATGAATAATGGAATTTCATGACTTTCTTCTAGTGTAATGAGAAAGCTTTAGTCTTATTCTTAAAGGATATTGTGTTTCATGGCTACCTTTTAGGTAATTTGTGTTACTTTTCCTTTCTTGTTCTAAGAAGAAAAAAAGAAGTTACTACACCATCCTTCAGTTATATGCTCTTTTTCAAAATGTGCATTTCTTTATTCCTGACACATCATTCATGCCATTTATAAAATACTCTTGTGAATCAGATTTCTCAAAGTTATAGTCTGCGATACTAGAGTAAAAAGTTATGGCCCATAGTGGCTGGAGAAACCTTATCACTTTCTTCTCTGACACAGAAAGATGTAGCGAGTTGACCACTCTTATTTACTTCCTATTTGCATGCAGTCCTTGAAGGTACATTTAAATGGACACAGTCCAGTTTCAGGGAGTTTACTATCTTACCAGTGGAGAGTGCCAAGGCAGCATATTTTGAATGCACGTTATGACTTCATCCACATGTGTGCAAGGGGAAGACTAAATTACATGGTATCTGCTGTATAAAGTGGATTTTTACCACCTGTCTGTAAAAGCAAACTCTGTAATATTGAACTTTGTTGGTTTCTATAGAATGCATACTGTTGTACCATATATTCTTATGCCACCAGCTATGTAATTTAAATGCAGCTGAAATCAGG
This sequence comes from Apteryx mantelli, assembly GCF_036417845.1. Lineage (NCBI taxonomy): Eukaryota > Metazoa > Chordata > Aves > Apterygiformes > Apterygidae > Apteryx > Apteryx mantelli. The sequence continues at coordinate 6,316,577 of NC_089979.1, read as the reverse complement.
AGTTTTCTTAACATATACCCCAAGTGTAGCAAACCTTTAAGCAGGTGTTTATCTAATAAATGAGCAGGACCCATTCAAGCCAACAGAACTGTTTTCAAGCTTCAAGTCACCAGTCAGGATTTTAGTATACAGGATTTTACAGCAGTCACCAGAGCAAGTGTCTACTCTTAACAGATCAGGCTGTATTTGGAGGTTCCACGTAATCTGGAAGAAGTTGTTTGTACCGTGATGCTGCCAAAGAACATGAATGCAGACTCAAATTTATATGACCCTAGATGCAGTAAGGAAACCAAACAAAACAAAACCAAAAGTTCTTTCTCCCCAAAAGCATGCACCATTTGAGCCAGTTGGTTTGATACTCCACCTCAAGTGCTTTCTCATCGTCTGTGCAGGTGCAAAGAGAATATAGAGTGTTCCCCTTCGAGGTACACATTGCTCTTCACCATCATCAGAGGTGTGAATATTTTGCATAAAATCCAAGGCAAAAAAAGTAATAGAGTAAATGAATAAACATACACATACATTGTTTCTGAGTGTGGAAAAGTATAGGACATTATCTGCAGGCTCTAAATATGGCGCCACGCTAGCAGAGAATGCAAGTCTAAAGAAGGAAAAAGAAGGTTTGACTCTTGCTCCTGTTCTTCAGCCCGTTACAGAAACCTGAGGTCATTTTCCTCAGCTTTCTGTCTTGTTCCCCAGTTCACATTACTGTAATTCTCTTGATTCCTAATGATTCCCTTTCCAGTTCTTGCTAGAGAGATAGCAAGATGAGGCCTAGAGATCTGAGCAGGTGGCATTTAGAGGAGAGTTCAAGGCTGCCCTTCAAACCAGATTTGCGCTCCATACAAACAGATTTCAGTGAGCAGAGTCTAAAACAAAGCTGGAGGTTTCTCACCAGGACATGTGGTCCAGGTGCCAGGACTGATCAGTGCACTGCTAGCACGGCTTTAGGTAGGATGCTAGACACTCCTGGACATGCTGCCTACAGGATGCCTGAAAGGTCCCTCTACAGATGGGTAGTTGAGAGATATGAGAGCACCTGTGCTATGAGACCTTTCTTTAAGGACAGTATATATATCATCAGCTGGCAGCAAGAAAGTGCTTTGACTCCAGAGATAGTTTTGTATGATCACACATGTCCCTTCTGTGCAACTTACACATGAAAATTAAATGTAGGGTCTTAGAGTACAATCTCAGTCCAGCAAAAGAACTTAAGCTTTAATGGACCAATTTATTTACTCAGTTATTTCTTCTCACACTGAATAGGTAAATAAGGCAGCTGAAAAAAAGAAAATTGAAATAGTTTTATTCAAGTCCACACTCTTTGCTTGTGCCAGTCATAACAATTCACACTTTCCTGAATCTGATTTTCTTGGCTTCTTTCAGAAATAAGGAGAGCACAGGAAAAGTGAAGACTAACAAAAAACACAAGTGAAGGAGGCATCAGGTGCTCAAATCTCTCTGATTACAACTGCTAAAAAGACAATAGATGTTCCACTTGTTTTTAGTATAAGAAGTTATTCATAGAAAGAAGGTTAACTCTTTCTTTCAAGTGGAAATCAAAGAAATCTCTCAAAAATTAGAATTCAACAGCCTTCTACAAAGATATGCTATAGTTCAAACACCAGAATTGCACTTTGTGCACAAGACAGTGGCTGAAATTTTATGGCTTAGGTTCAGAGGGTATCAGACTAGCTATAAAAATGGTCCTTTCTGGACATAAAAGAATCCACGAACAAATCCACTGGAACATTTCTCTCTCGTCGTGTCATCATTATTTTACCTGGGACATAACTTTTCTACTGACTGAAGCTTTTGAGTCACTTGCTAGAGGGTATAGCCCTCGAGCTATTTGGATTCCTGTTATTTATCTTAGACAGTTGGAAAGCTAAAAAGTTTTATGTAAGATTGTTTCTTTGAAGGTGTACCATCATTTTACAGATAAGACAGAGACAAGGACGTACAGTGTGTCCTGTTGCCTATGTTTGAATCTGTAGGCCACAAGGTTTTTCAGCGCAGGCCCTGCCAGCATTATCAATGGGAAATTAAACCAACCAGCATTCCTTGAATGGAATTGTAAATTAAACAAATACTTCTGCAAGGCCGATGCATACACTTGAATGCCCAGAAAAATCTCTCATTTTTCTAATTTATGGGCACATCTAATATATAATGTTAAGCTTCAGAGCTACTGACCACTGAGCAATGACCTAGAGACATGCTAATAGCACAGAATGCTTTGCTGAACCTCAAATTCAATTCCTATTTCACCAAAATTAAAGTCTGATTTCTATTTCCTTGTATATTCTTTGTCCATCTATTAAATTCATGGTGAAAATATAAGCATAGTTTTAAGCTTGCAAAATATAAATAAAACTACACCACTTACACAATTTCATTTTCAATGAATAAATCACTGTGCCATTCTGGAAGGAAAATGTGAATGCATCTTTTAGATCATTGCCCTGGTGCTTAACTGTTTCACAGGGAAACCACACAATTATTTTCAAGGGATAATTCTTGCTGAAATCACTGGGACCAGTTATGTAGAAGACTTAACCTTTTTTCTGTTAATGGCAGAATGGAATCCAAAAAAAGAGAAAAAGAAAGTTGCTCTCACATTAGAGTTATCTTTTTCTTCTTTTTTAAACTGAGAAACCATGCTGAAACATTATGCAAAATCCTGAATCAAGCTATCACCTTTGATTATTTGCTGGGATTAAAATGGATGCAATTTGCACTGTTGACTGTGTCACCTTTTTTGCTTTTTATTACTACTTGCCTAATTTGCATGCACACATGAAGATGCAAACTGCAATCATGTCTTTTTGTGCCAGGTCTTGTACAAACACAATGGAGATATCGCTCTCTGCAGAAGCTCCTGCAGCTTCTTTTATAGTAGATGGAAAGAAATACATTTGATTCAAGTCATCTTAAAATAGATACAGTGAATTACTCCCTCAAATTACCTATTTCTCTCCTCTGACTAAAAAGGGAGCCTGGATGATTAGCTGAGGTGGAGATATTCACAATATAGATATCAGCAGTTAGGTAAGATGATTCCTACCCTTAGTCACAGATTCCCAGGGCTGCTTCTGTGTCACAGTCATGGCTCAGCTTACAAATGATTTATTCCCTGCTCTCAGAATACAACCTAACACATCATTACAAGACAACAGTTTGCTGATAGTGTAGAAAACTTAGTAAAAAAAATTTTTAAAGAAAGCTTAAAATATATAATATAGAAGTAATACAAGACACACTCCTCTGTGAACAACCACCATTATCTGCAGCTAGAAAGATTATATACATATTTTCTAACTATTAAGTATCTACTTCTTGTACAACTGTCTTCTGTAGATCTCAAGATATTTTACACAGATCAGCATCATCACCTCCGCTAAGCAGCTGTGTAACATGAGGCAAAGAGGTGAGGCAAGACTTGCCAGCAGTAGTGCCACAGAGCCAGTTCCTCCAGACCCCAAGCACACTACTTCATCCCTTTGGATGATACCACTGGAAGTCCCTATTGAGCTATCCACTGTACACATAACAAAGATGTGCTCATATTTATGCAAGGTGATGTTTTAAGGCTGTCCATAACTATGCAAAAAACCTTGAAGGTCTGTACTCCCAAGAAGCCATCGGTCTCTGTGGCACATCTGCAATGGTTAGCCAAGCAGAACAGTGCCATATGATCCCCCATCAAAAAGCATCTGTGTTTAAAGAAAGGCTTAGAAATGCTTGTAGTCTCCATGCAAAACAACACCTTTTTGAAATTTTAGTAATTTTCTTTAACAGTGGCTAGAATAACCCCAAGCAAAGGCTTCCTAATGTCACGGACATTAAAATTAATATCAGCATCAATTGTGTCAGAAAACCTCACAATGGGTAGAAGTGAGGGAAGCAAGAGCCAACAGTTCAGTTAGGAATTTAAAGCTCCTCTATCCTTCAGCTTTTATCTCAGATGGGCACCTCCTCAAGCCAGGAACAAACCCATTATTCACACCTTCTCTACTCTCTTAACACATCCCTAAATTCATCCAAAAACCTCAGCTCACCTCCCAGACCATCCAAGGGTCAATATTCAGCTCCTGATACAACACAGTATCGACATCCATGACTCTTTGTAGAGTTGGCAGAGATCAGAGCTGTTGTAACCCAGTCCAGATGTACCTCATTTGTCTGAATCACATCCCACCAGGGGGACCTGCACAACAGCTTGGACTCCTTTTACTTAGCAGCTGGAGCACTTTAACCAAAAATGGGAAATCTACTTTTTAGGCTCTAACCTGTCTTTTCAAAGGCATAAAGGCATTAAAAGTCAGTATCAAAAAATAGTACTTTTGATCAGTTTCTGAAAACAACACCATTTAAATAGAACAGTAGAGTATTCAAAAGGCATTTTTCAAATTATTTTGCACTGAGCATGTTTATAAATCTTCACACTACAGGTGTGCAGAGTCACATTAATGCTGAAGTATTAACAAGCTGCATTTGTGTACTAATCTCTGATTTATTGCAAAGGACAATGAAAAAGCTTTAAAGCATTTAAAAGTGCAAAGACAAGATTTTTCAGCAACAAGGGCTTTCAATGTATCGTAATTTTCCTATTTAAATGTTTCAGGAGATTTGTTTTAGTTTTGGGTCTATGCAAATATCCAAGTATCGGACAAGCCTACTAATGATTTAGAGCCAAAGAGTCTTTCAACTCAGATGCTCAGTGAGGCCTAGTCAAGATAAGTATGTTCCTCCCCATATGTCCTATCTAAGGAAATATGTGGATGTTATAGCTGCCAGCTAAATGAGATACTGTCCCAAATTCACACTGAATTCAAGAGATGCAGGACAGACTTTCCATTCTTTCAATTATTTCTCTAGAAAGACAAAATACCATTTATCTAAACTTACCACTAACTTTGCAACACCATCCTTGCAGGTACTTGCACCTCATGGGAATTTATAGCTTCCATGAGCTGCTCAGCCAAACCCATTCTGGTTTTGGCTTTGACAACAGACTTGAAGGAGATTTGCTGGTGAAACAGGGTTGTTTCCTGCATAGGATTCCAGCTACATTTTTCCCCCCCATGATTTATATAAAATTGTCATTTGCTAGTTTGTACCAGTTAATTGGTAAGATTTTCAAGATTTTTTGCAAGCTATCCATTTTTTAATGCAACTTATCCTTTTTGACACCCGCTGAAGAAAAGATATTAGATCTTACTGCAGATTTTCAGCTGTGATGAGCTATTTAGTTTGCCCACTCAACATCTCAGTTTCAGAAGTCCCCTTCTACTGAAACGCTGGCATTTCAGGCTGGAAGAAAAACAAAGACTGAAAAAATCCAAATTGCTATTGACTTCAGAAAATTTAGGTTCTGAAGACTTTGGGGAAACATCTATTTAGTTTTACAAGGCCATACCTAAAAACTACAAAAAAATTAACATGGGGTTGAACCTGGCACATTTATCGATGCGTACTGAGTTGAGAACTTCCATTTTTACAACTGCGCTAAATAAGCTGAATTTGAAAGTGCCAAGACAACATTTTTCAGCCACAAGCTCTTTCAATGCATCATCATTTTCCTATTTAAATGTTTGAAGAGACTTATTTTAGTTTTGAGATATTATATTTAGCATATTTTATATTTAGATTTTTTAATTGCTTGATCAAAAAGTTCAGAATGTTTTCTCTCTCAGTTTGACTTTTGAATAAAGCTGCACATTTCGAAGATGAATCCTTTATCTTAACCTTGCCTTTTGACATTTCCAATTAGCCTCATATAAGGAATTACATAAAACTGCCTCTCTACACATACATAGATTCAGTGAAGATAAAAAGCAAGATATCCTATTAATTTCCTTGTATGAAAGGTCCTAATATAAATGAAATGCAGTCTCTTATCGCTGTATTGCTCTATAAACCAAGGTACATTTTTCACAGATGCCAAAATGTGAGCTGATGGAACGGCTCACCCACTTAGTATCAGTTGAAAGTTTTGTCTTTGCTTTCTTAAATACTTGATGTTTTGTTAAAACAAACAGAAACTATTCTTTTTGCAGTGTTTCATTGCCAATTCTGCAACATACTTTTACAATTTGGGAATTCACTTCTGAAAATAGCTCTGGCCTTGAGGAACTTAGGTGAGCGAGTATTCATTTGCTGTGTCACCTTACTGTGCAGCTGACACTCCACGTACCCCAAACATTATTTCAGCTGATAAAATTCCCCAGGTAAAGCACAGGACATCACAATGCCAAAAAGTCGAAAACAGTTAAAGACATTATTTCCTGCTCCCACATCTGTCTTCACTGATGCCAACAGACTCCTGACTTGGAGCAGGTAGACACTTTTTCACCAGTGCAGTGCAGGAGGAAACACGGTTATCTGGATGCCATTTACCCGTTGAGGTTGTGCAAATGACTGCTCAATGTTTAGGGCAGTGGTGGATGTTAAAGGACTTGCAAGATTATACCATAAACGAGACAAGCAAGGATCACTGTGTGGGGAAATCGGAGACATGCAAGCAAACCTGGAAGGGAAGGGAGCTCTCTGAAGTTCTAAGTCACACCAGCACCGCAGGCCTGAAAACCTCTATGGCCCATTTAACCACAAAACTGAAGGTTATTGTTGGCCTCGGGCAGCAGATATACCCTGTTGGGTCTCTGCATCTGTGCAAGTGGATTTCTTTTCTACTAGACCTTCAAGTGGCCACTGAAGATGAAATTTTAGGTCTAAAACTCACTGCCCAGGGGAAGAGACCTGTGACCTTTTTGGGTGCTTTCAGGCCCTTCCCAGTTCTGGCCTTCTACCCTGACTGTGGTATAACAGTAGTGGGGTCCATTTGTGCTCAGTGTATCTCAGTTTTGGTTGGGATGCTGTTATGATATTTTTCAGTATCTGCTATGAAAATCTCCTGGTGACAAATAAGCCTTTTCAGCTTTAGTCCTTGATCTATTACAAAAGATCTGGACTGGAAGCGAAGTGAGATGTGCACACAAAAACAGCACATCAATCGAAGATATCTTTGATTTCTTCCTTTTTGTCTTTTTCTGTGTTTACCTTAACTTTCCTCTTTGCTTCTTAGAAGATCATGGGAGTTAATGCCAATTAGTGACAATTCTTAAAATTTTTGACTGTCTCTCGCAATCTCACAGGTAATGGGGGTTTTGAAAACAATTCGTCCTCAATACTCACAATACTCTCACAATAAGATCCCTTGTAGATATAATTCATATTTATTTATCAGGAAAGCTTTATTTTACATCTAAAAATGCATATTTCTTTTTCAGATTACTTTAATAGGCTTTGAAAACAAATCTACATATTTGCCAAGACATGAAACCCTCCCCCTGCTTTTCTCACGCTTCAAAAGCAGTAAGCCTATCTTCACTTAATGGAGGCAGAAATTACCTTTCAAAAAGTTATTGAAACTAATGACTGCAATTTCATAGTGTTCCACAAGTCATGGTGTGTTTCTTCTTGCTCTAATGAGCAACAAACTGCAAATACTTGTTTTGACTGCATTAAGAAGCAGTTTACAAGAAAAGATTTTCTTTAAATATCAAAGTAAAATTCCTTCACTGGGAACTTCTTAGAGATTTCTGAACAGCAATAGTGAGCTTAGGTTCACTAATTATCTATTAAAGACAGGCATAAAACAACTAGTTAGTTAGGGAACATATCAGAAAGTTAACTGACCCTTCAGATTAGGATTTAGGTACCAGGCAGTTATAGAATCAAAATAACTTGTACTGATTCAAAATTTAATTTATAGAAAAGGCAATATAACTTGCAAGTATTCACTGTAGAGGAGCATAAGCTGGTGCAGCAAGATGCAGGCACACATTAAAGCAATATGTTCTTCCTTCTCTGATATTCTCTTCTGCATGACTTTTTGTACATCTCAATTTAAATCATGTTAATTTTTTCTCATCGCATAATGTCAGATATTCCATTTCATGGGAAAGCATCAAATTTTGTGTACAGGAAACATCTCTACATCACCAATCAAAACAGCTAATGTGTAATGGCAGTCACAGCTACTTTTTTTTTTTTTTACTTGTCTGGCACAAATATTGCATCTCATCCCCCTCTGCCTTACGTCAGATAGCTGAAAAAAACAGCAAAATTCCTTAAATCTCTTTGGTTTTCAGCACTCTTAGGCAATAACCCAATTTAACTGACTAAAATTAGGTGCAACACTGTTACAATCTAATAAAGAACAGACTGGCAGGTAATAATTCTGCTTAATTACTTCCTGTTACTTGCAATTAGATTTTCGGAACAACCTTTCAAAAATATATGTCTATTTGAAAAGTTTTGGAAATTGGCAATATTACACTTTGAATAAAAAAAGGGGGGAAAAAAAAGAAATTTGGACACCAATCAAAAGTCCCAAGTCATTTCTTTAATTATATGTTATGCAAAATAGTCTTTCCTGAAAATTTACCAAAAAATTTTCCTTGACCTTTAAGCTAAACAGACAAGCTGCTATCCATAGTTGCAGTGCGAATGAGAATGAGACATAGCAGGTCTAAAAACAGAGCTTATAATGGAACCTGATGGCAAATTTGACTAATAAGGGATGATTCTCTCTCCAAAAAGTAATGACTCCAGCTGGTGTACATACTACTGCAACGCACTGAAGAGGAAGTTCAAAATTATACTTTCCCTGAGATTTGGCTTCACTGGCAGCTTCACCAATGCAATTCAATCTAAGATTTCTGCCTAGGTAATAATACTCCTCAGATTTACCCCAAAGATATAATCTTCCTTAAGTAATCTTCACCTATACCATTCTGCGAGTCTGAGATGCTAGGGGCCTCCTGATAATGCAAGACACCAGATGTTATACTGCATCTTTACAGAAGATTTTGCTTTTGAGATTTACCTCCCCCCCCCAGATTTGTATATTTTTTTGGAATAAAAACTGTGGTAACAATTGGGTGGACTTTGTTTTAGGTGGTGTAAGAAATCAAAGACCAACAGATAGTCCTAATTATTTTGGACCAGTATTATTTGTCCCACAGTTCTGACCCAAGATCTTATATGCTTATGGGCCAACTGTTAAATAAAAAGGCTTCATAGGTGTTCTTTAAAGATAAGCTCCTGTGGTCTTTCATCATGTCCGTAGTCTGAAAACCACTGAATAAGATCACTGCATATTCATAACTCCTATAAATGCTTATCCCTGAATTTATACGATAGCCTAAAAGCTTATGGAAGACATTTAGCATCTCATAAAGCAACTCAGCCAAGGAGCTAATTATACAGATGTGCTATTGTGAGATGGTGCGTTCACGTTCCTGGCTCCTTTGGCTGTTTGTGCTTTAGTCAGGCAGATTCAGCTCACTGCATGCCCCAGCTGGACATCACCACACCGTGATTTTAACAAGTCATGCTGCAGAGGAGCACCAGAAACAAGAGTCCCACAAATCCACTCAGAAAGGCATTTCTAGAGTTTGACTTTAAGATACATCTGTGTTAGCTCATCCCTGCAGAATCGATGCTGAGACTGATGAAGTATGTGCTGTTACGAGCTGCACAAGAAGAGCAGAGAGCATAATTTGTTCTTTAAAGCCAGAAGCAGGCTTCATCAGTCATGATGTCTGTTCAAAGACAGGGCGCTAAGTTCCTCAGGGGCTAAAGAACCAGTACGAGAGAACCTAAGTACTCTGTGTAACCAACCGCTTTCTCTCCTTCCGTTGCACTGCTGAGGAGCTCAGCCAACCACCAGTCTCTTCTTGTCTTTAAGGAAACCCACCAAAGTAATAATGCTTAGGACTATTAATAAAAATTATCTGTGTATATAGATATAGATACACATATACATATACTTATGCAAGAATGTATATACACACCACATGGTTTATTTAAGTTCATATGGCCTGAGTCAACACAAGCTAATCTGCAGCTCCTGTGACCTAATGAAGCAAACCGCAGAGCCTACTGGTGGTCCCCACCACAACTTCCTCCTGCTTCAACTGGGGAATGGCTCGTAGCCCATTCTTCTCCCTATGCATGGAAAATGTAGTAGGCTGGCAGAGCTCCCTGCACAGCCTATCTGTCCTGCCCATGCACAGAGTCCTTGTCATTCAGATGTGGCTGGCAAATACCATGGGAATGCCTGATACAGGCTTTAGCTTCCCCTATGATGAATTCTCAAAAATTAAGCTTTTCTGCTTCTGCGGCTCAAAACACCTCGTGGGAAGCAAGCTGAACTTCACTAATGCCATCAGTTCCCATGCTTTTACTGTAAGTCCTGCAAAATTTAATAAAAATAAAAAGCCAAATGCGCTGGAAGAGAAACACTACCTCTTGTTTATTTTATGTATTTACATGTTTTATATATTTTACTATTGCATTTATGTGCAGATAGTAGTGTATAAATTTACATAACTATTTTCAAATAAAGAATTTCTTCATTCTGATAGATGATAACAACCTGATAAGGAAAAGATTAAAAACATTTCCTTTAAACCAAACTCATGAATCCTGCATATTTTGCATTCATCGTTTTGGTGAGGTGGGAGATAATTCACTATTTTATAACACTCTGATTTTACAGTAATACTACTTTGGCAGCGGTGTCTTATTGAAACACATAGAGCAGTTTAATTACTCCCTGCCCCATCTATCCCCAGCCTGAGAGAGATCAGCGGCACAAGAACAAAAAGAACATTACAGACTGGCTTAACGTTCAGCGCCATTAGATGATGCTCGCTCACAGGCCTATGAAATCAATTAGGAAGTACTTGCAAAGATAGCCAAGGAAAAAAACTGTTTAAAGCCTTAACAGCTTAAATACCCCCTGTCTTGATGTTAGCCCTATAAAGCTATTAGACTCCTGCCTGGATTGCATTAGCACTAGGCAAGTCAGCTGCTAATCCTGCAACCACTGTGCCGTCTTCACCTCTCTCCTGCTCACGTTTTCATGGGGAAGGCTGCGAGAAGGGGTGATGGGAGACAGGACCTCCAAACCAAAAAAACTGCCTTGCTTTGCAGGCATGAGGAAATGTTAGGAAGAAGGCAACACTGACCTGGATAAAAAGTAAATAAAGAAAATAGCTGAGTCTGTTCCTTGAATAATAGAGTAATTTGTTGTTCCAGTGCAGAATAGGGTTGGAACTTTCTTTTTTTTTTTTCCTAGAAAGTAAAGTTCTAGGTATCTTCACACTGACAGTGTTTCATTAGTCCTAGATGGTCTATGCCAGAAATTACCAGAAATTGAGGACATTTCCAGAGAACAATGGAACTCCAGCAGCTCAGGGGATTTGGGGTATGTCGAGGGTGATTTAAACTGGAATGGGATGAAAAATAGTTTTCTTAGCCCCTTGAGGATTGGATGAAAAATAATTTTCTTTGCTCCTTGAGGATTTTTCACATTAAAATGTTTCCTGAACCTGACTAGATCAAAGATACTTTGGCTTACTTTTTCTTCCCCCCAAACTGAATTTTTAGTCAGATTTTTAATTTGTGATTTTTTGCTCGGATGATTTTTTTTTTTGTATTTTCTATCTTTGTTAACTGAAAAAACTTCCAGATTGAAAAATCATTTTTATTCAAAGAAAGAGAAACTTGAATGCACCAAAACTGATGAATTGGAATATTTCAATTGTAAAAAGTAAAAATCAAGAAACGAAATACCCAAGCTCCTAGCTCATTAATATTGCACTCCCTTTTTTTCTTCCTCCAAAAAGGGAAGGGCAATTTAAATTCTACAAGGACTTACAGGGTCCATCCTGGTATTCCTCCTGCCATACACACACACTCCCACTTTTTCTCTCCCCACCTCCAGTCATGCCACATCCCTCAGGGACTTCCTTACCTGTCTGTCCCGCAATCGTCGCAAACAGTCTGTGGGGAATCCTGGATGGGATTTTCAGTCCAACTCTTATCTGGTAATACCTGAGCAGAAAGAATTAAGAATTACATGCTGTTACACAGATGACCACTTGATCCAACCTAAAAATCTGGGAGAAAATGTCCGGGGTATCCAGACTCAAACAACGGTGGTAGAGAGAAGAGACATGCAGGACTGTCACATATAGAGGCTTTTCTGCTGGAAAAATACCTGGTAATTTTAAATAAAGTAGAATTAAGATGATTTCAGTAAAGCTCCTCCTATTTTACATCAGGCTGAGTGGACACGGAGGCCTGACGTGTCTAATTAGGAAAGACTATGAAAAGCTCTTGGCTTCTTGTAGGGAAAAAAAAAGAGAGAGAGAGAGAGAGAGAAAAACATCTATAGTAAAAGGCAGTGAGGTCAGAAAATTCAATACAAAATAAAGGGGAAGCTCCTATGCAAAGAAACCAAACATGTTAACCTCACATCCAGGAAAATTCAGCTTATATGTAGCGATTGCCATTCTTCTATTCCATACTGAGAACATCATATTGCAAAAATGTACTTACTAGCATAAATCACGTCTAGGCCAGTTATACGGAGGAAGATAGAAAAAGAAAACATCAACAGTTTCATCAGCTCAAGTTACACGTGCTGTGGGTTTTTCCAGAAAGTTTGAAAGTATGAGCTCAGTCTAAACAGAGAAACAAGCATGTCCCAGTCCTCCCTCACCACCAATTTCATGAATGAAAGAATAAAATCCTTACTAAGGACAAAATAGTGGATAAGCCCGGAGCGCTCCCAGCCAGTGCCAGGTCCGGAGGGCACTGTCAGGCTCTAATGGCCCTATGGGAGCTCCGACTTAATGCTATTGCTCCTGTTTTTTTCCAGAGCTAGTACAAGAAAGAATTATTCTTAAAGAGCCTTTACATTTTCCTTACAATTCTATGCAGTACTAACTGACAAAAATGCCCTGCTTGGGCTATCTCCGCAGTCTAAATATTTTGAAATTACAACAACGTAATATGAAGCGCAAAGGAGGATTACCACAGCAGTGTAATAGGAGACTACTCGGAATGTAGACATTAATAACATTTTATTCCGTATCGCCTTCAGCTAGACTTATTACTAAAGTTTGATTATTGCACCAAGCTGATGTGCTTAGATGTGCAATTTTTACTGGGAGAATAAAATCCTATATCTGTCTGACTGCTTCTTTTATATTTTTTTGCTGCTTCAAGATACAAATACAGAGTATGCTGGAAACAAGGAAGAAGTATTCAGTTGGAGGCAGGAATGCACATTTCTATCCTGGCATTTGTGTCATCTGCTTTGGGCACTGTGCCCTCAATCTAAACTCCACCGTGCAGCCTTTCCTGAAATCATCCTGTTACTCCTGGTCCGCTTTTAGCTTTGCCAATTCGAAAGGTATTTCATCATTTTAAACTAGCATCCTGCACTACATTTTAGCATTTGCCCTTTTCAAATTGTGATGAAAGACCGAGGAATGCTCTGGTTAACATAGAGGGCAAATACATTCACCATTAGTTAATCTCCTGACTGTTTATTTGCTTACACTTGTGGAGTCAGTTATGGTGAGATATGGTTGCCTAAGGACTGGTGCCCTGTGCCATTTGAGATGCCTTAAGGCATCTTACCTGGCTACCCACTGCCCCTCCATGAAGATGCAGGTGCCCTGTGCTGTCTGCCTTCCCTGGTCAGATGTCTCAGATGCTCTGGAGCATCTCAAAGAGTATGAAATTTCTTCAAGAGGAAATTGAGTTCTGCTGAACTGGGTAATGCTCTAGATTAAGTCACCTAAAGACGGGGTGTCTACATGTAGCTGTCTAAGATCCCACTGTAGTTTCAAAACTCTCAACAGACCTTAGAGAGATCACAGAAGAAGAGGCTGAGCAGCCCTCTAGACTTCCCTTGCTGTCCAGACTAGAGCTGCCACTGTAACAGGATCTCAGATACCCATATCACACGCAAACACCTCAATATGATGACTTCATCTGAAGCTGGATCCTGCCCTTTCCAATTGCTTTGTCAAGCTGGTGAGGTGCAATAACACAAAGCAACCACCTCTTCATCTTAAATTAACCTTTCCCTGTTTGTGCTCTTAATTTTGGCAAATTCATTTGAATGTCAGAGGTATTTTGGATGTTGTAAATTGGCATCTTCTGTGTGCCCACGATGTTTAAGTGCTCTACACAAAAGCTGTATGGAACAGCTGTAGAAACTTAAGAAACTCTGAGGTTGTGAAGATGTTTTCATTTCACACTTTCTTCTTTAAAGGACAAGTATGAAAGAGCAATGCAAACATGCTATTAGTTAGGCACTTACCTGAGATTGGGAAACCCAGATCCAAAACCCTGCTCTACCAATCTGTCATATCAGAGATAAATGACAAAATAGAAGTTCTGGAGCTGAAAGTGCTTGCTTCATCTCTCCCCTATTTGAGGAAATTTTCCTATAGAAAGTTCTATCCCAAATAGTGTTTTCCTTAGACTCAATAATGCAGCAATTTCGGTATTAAATTGGTTCCTTAGCATATGGTTTTAAATGGGACAACCCAATCCTGATTATAATTACTGAGCAATAAGAAAAAAGTCGATATTATCCAAGGACAGTATGTTTCTAAAAAGCTTAGAATAGAATTGAAAATGTGCTTGCAAGTGACAAACTTACAAAACCTGGAGATGATTTTATTTCTTGAGAGATTTTCATAAATTAGAGGGGGGGGTTGTTTGTTTTGTTTTGTTTTAATGAGAAGCTTCTATTATTTTTGGAGAGAACTAGTATCTGGTAGAACTGATGGAGAAACCAAAGAGTTTGTGGTCACCTCAAGGGATTTTTAAAAAGGGGTTTATAAAAGTTCAGGAAAAAATAAGTCAAATTCTCATGAGTGTCACATATTCCTTAGAATTGAGGCAAGTTTTCAAATATATTCTTAAACTCAAGACCCGAGAAACACTCTGTGTCCATACATTTACCCTTCTCACATAAAAAAGTTATGAGAAAGTTAATAAATAAAAGGAGGAAAAGAAAGGCCCACTTCTGTCATAGCAAGATTGTCTTATCTTGCTTGTGGGAAAAGGTGAGTGATGAAGCCGATGATCCTTTCAGACCCTTGTTGAGGTTAAAGGTCAGCAATGTAATGAAATTCCCGAAAGTGGTGATGTCTGCAATATTGAGGGATGCTGCTATAAATGTCCCACATGTTTTATAAATGACTACACATGTTTTCACACTTAACAAGAAACAATGACACAAATCAGTTACTAATAGGCAATTTATTGTAGGTTGTTTACATTTAATCACAAGTACACCTTTCCATATTTGTCACCACCAGGATAAGATGAATTAACATTGGAAGTAGCTGGAGGATAAAACTGTTTTTTTCCTTAGACCCAGAATGATTATCAATCCATAGAACAATACTCAAAGCAGTTGATCTCACAGTTATCACTCAGAGTACATCTCTATACCGCCTGGACAACAAGCTTTGCCTCTTGTTAGTGATGGATTAATCAAGTGTAGTCTTCTACACCTCCCAAAAGCATAAATGGATAGCAAGAGCCAGGAGGAGGACAACAATGACACTGCAAGGTCAACAAAATTAAGAAGGGTTGATAAATAACTGCATTTTAAAACGGGAGTGAGCAGTCAGCCCCAGATGACATTGGTTCAAGATACCTCCATTGCACAACTCTATCAACAGCAACTGTTTGGTTTGCTTGAGTTTAGACGGTGACAGAGTAGGAGCAGCAGCTCCCTCTTTGCTAGCAAAGTGACAGTGTAATTTTTCTGACTTTCCATGACCACTCAGCCTAATCTCTTATCACAGAAAGGTGAATTCTGTATCTTTTCCCGTGCCTGATACCAAAAGATCTGGCCTCAATAACGTAACAGCAAACAGAAGTAATCTTGATATAGACCATCCATCCTGGAATTAGATGTATTCTTCCACAAGAAAGGCTTTAGAGAGTGGTCCTACATCCAGAAGATACAGGAAAGTTCTGAATGACCCTGTGCTTCAAGATCTGTGCAACTGTACATTTCTGTTCATTGCAGTGCTTCACACCACAAGGTAGTGGCACTGTTGGGTAATTAGATTAACTCCAGAGAAGGAACATGATTTAGAATATTTCAGATTGAGGTTTCTCAGCACCCCAGTGATATTCATGGAAAATAGCAGATAGGGGGGTGAAAGTGTTAGGGGCTCAAAACCAAAAAGTTAAATTAAAAATGAATTTGAAACGAAAACATTCAAAATTTATTAGTGGTGTTGCTTTTTAAACCAAATAGTTTCCCTGAAATGTTTTGAGACAAATAATTTTTCAATGAACAGTTTCAGGTTAAACATTAAAAACACCTCCGAGGGAGATTATGAATATCACAAACAGACTGAGAGCAGAGGACAGCTTCACTTTGGCTAGAAAGACATAAAGACATTCTCATCTGAGTTTCGCCAGACCTCTTGTTGTCCAGTTAAAGTAGACAACCTCCAAACAGGAAACTGAATGAATTCCATTACTTGTATTTCTATTGTCTAAGCTACATATTGATATTTAAATCATAATACAGGCAAATATTGCCCTTTTCTTCCTAGTGCTTCTTCTGTGGTTTTGCAGGCATGGAGGAAATGTCAAATGGTGATTTTACACCTAATCAAAAAATAAAAATGAAGATACCTGTTCCCACACTGTGAAGCTGGAATGTTACCCTATAACAGTTTCTGCATTACTCGAGAGGATTTTCCTGGTGAAAATACAGGCCATTGCAAGACGCAGTGTACATTTTCTTCAACAGCAAACCTAGATTAATATCTGTGCTTCCTCACACCACTACTCCACACTGTTCTCAGTTGTGCCAGTACAAGTATTAGTGAGACCAAGGTGTAAAACAGATTCAGGTTAATAATCATGAGAGCAAATAATAAATAATCCTTTCATCTCTGCGTATGACCTCTGCATATTCACCTCTGCATATGACCACGCTGTTACATGACTGAATGAACGCTGTGCTGAAACCTTGCTAACTGGTTGTTAGATGGAAAAAAGGCTTTCACGTTAGCATGCGTTAAGAGCAGCTACACTATTACAGCAAGGTATTCTCTCTGACCTGGAAAGGGGGTAAATAATGCTGAGAAGCAAGAGGTACGGTTGACTATGTAATGTTTCTGAATCTTCCTCAGGATGAAGCCAAACATCTCCTGTTGGCTCTAAGTGTCCTCATCCAGAAGGACACTTTATAGGTCGTTCCTCTACACAAGAGCCTCTTTCAATCTACATTATCAAGGAGAAGGGGTTCAGTTGGGAGGTCAGAGCTCTCCTAGAAGCCTGCTGGAAGGTGTCTCTGTCTGCCTGACTCGACTGTGTCACCTGAGTGGACTATTTGATATGCAGACACTGGGGCAGCTGAGCTTCAAGGGTAGGCTGTGTTCTGGGGGGACTTAATTGCATAGACACGGCCTCTGCCACTTTCTATAAAAGCAGACACTACGTCACAGTCAGGAGTCTCTGCGTTCACAGTGAGGGCTGCAAATGACGTACACAGCAGGCAGACAAGGGCTTGCTCTGCCCAGGCTGGGAGCCACCAAGAGCACTGAATAAGATTAGCATTGACATGATGCCAAGATACTAACCCTCACTGAGAGGCAAGATATAAGGCGTTCTCAGCCCTGACCTAACTGTGAAGACAGTCATCTTCTAAGGCAATCAAAGGTGTAAGGACTAGGTGCTGTCTGCATCTCAGGCTTGGGAAGAAATCCTACAGAGGCAGGGCTGCAGCTCCACCGGGGTGAGCGTACATGTCCAGAATGATACTAGGAGTGAACAGAAGACTGATAAAGAATCAAAACAGGCTCTGGAGATCAAAGAAATCTACACCTAGAAAGTGGAAAATCATGCTGAGGTAAACTTTGCAAAAGTCATCAAAATGGTGACCACCAGGAGGTCCCCCACTGCATATGTGCGAAGAGGGGAAAGGGTTGCTACGACTAAATATGAATGGGATATTACCCCAGAAAATGAGAACTAATTTGCCCCCTCCACCTTTGTTTTTTTAATGAAGAGCACAGATAGGAAGGCTAATGGGAAGGTGTGTAAAGCTCAGAAAAAGATCACAGTCAAGGCGCCAAAAACAGTCAGTCATTTTTCAGAGAGGATGAAATGAATTCCACTATGGGTTCCTGAGCATGGCCCCAGAATATGCAAGGCTTTAGAGCAGATTCTGAAGGAAAGAAAAATTAAGAAGTAAATGAGAAATTGCAATAAAATTCTTGTTTTACTACAATTAGGCTAAGTATGTCCTGCTAGAGTCAAGCTAGGTGGGAGCTTTCTTTGAGTAAACAGCTGGGTTTTTTTAGACAAGAGCAATTCATGAAAGCTCATTTAGACTTCAGTAAAGTAGGAACACCATGGGAAATAGTCAGCTAATCTGGAACAGGCACTTTGAAGGGAAGATCAGGAAACAGCAAGCTGATTTTAAGAAAAGAACTAAAGGAATTTGGCACATTTAACTCAGTGAAACGCAGAGCAATCAGATCCCCTCTGTCTATAAATACACTGGGAGGAAAAACATCAGGAAGGAAGAAGGAGAGTGAGGTTCAAGCAAGTACAACATTGGCACAAGAACAGCCACATATAAACTGTCCATGAATAAATGTAATTTAGAAATAAGAAGCTGTATCTGGCAAAGGAGCAAGACTGTGAAACAGTCTCCTAATAGAAGCTGGGATGAAAAATCCAATTTGTTTTTAGGGGAAACTCAGTAAATTTTTGAATTATTTATAGGACAGGGATCCTTCTTAGTAGTGGGACGAATGCTATTTATCTAGACAATCCATACCAGTCCTAGTCCTGTCTCTCCTGTGATACAGCCTGCATGGATCACACAAGTAACAGTGAATTTTCCATGTGCATCTTTACTGGCCATTTGTGAATTGCTTACCCTTTAAAACATCAGATAAGAAAAGATAATTTGAATGTTAACTTTGTTTTTTCCAAGCCCTGACACCCATTAATCCCTGACAACCTGTCAGAACTCGCCTAGAGGGCCACCTTCAGAGCCCAACTCCATTAACCAATGTGCTGGGTCGCAAAATCACAGAATGGCTGAGGTTGGAAGGGACCTCTGGAGATCGTCTAGTCCAACCCTCCCTGCTCAAGCAGGGTCACTTAGAGCATGTTGCCCAGGATCACATCCAGGCGGGTTTTGAATATCTCCAAGGATGGAGACTTCATAGCCTCTCTGGGCAACCTGAGTGATGCAGGCTTGCCTTGTTTCCCCCTTTAAAAGATAAAGCTACTGGCATGTTTCAGTCTCCCAGTGCCATGGTGGTCAGACTTCTGCTCAGGAGCACCAAGATCACACTCAGATGCTATCTGCCCGCTTTATGCTCAGGCAAAGTGCAGAGGCTTTGGTGTTGCCTTTGTTGATTATTATTGCATTCAAATGTACAGAGGAAATATTCAATTTTAGAATAAAAAGTTTTGGCTTCAGATAGCTCATGGTGTTATTTCTGGTGCATATACCACACCACATGGCAGTCCCTAATCCCAAAGGATTTACAGCAGAAACAGTGGGAAAAGATACAGCAAGGGAGAGCACTGGCACCAGCCGTTACTGATGCTTTGGACTCCATCCTCACCTGGCTTCCCCCTCTCTATGATCATTGCTCCAGCAGGGAAATTAAGAAATATTCATGCATTAACACTGCCATAGTAGCCAAACAATTTCAAAACCACATGCTTTCAGCCTGCTTTGAATTATACAACTCCAAGGCTTAACATTTCACCTTGAGTTAGGCCACATTTTCATGAACAACCCTTAAACTAACACATACTGCAAAGAAGCCTACTGTATGTTGAGACCTATAGTTCAACCTGGCGTTTCTGTTGCTCTTTATACCATGGATGGAGTTGGCTCTTTGTACCGTGGATGGAGTCAGAGGGAATAATGATGATCATCTAGGCTAATTCCCAGAATAGCAATGCAGCTACCATTGCAACCAGTAATCAGCCAAACAAGCTATTTCTTATACAGATACTGAGTGCCGAAACTTAAAAAAAGGCCTACCTTCCAATTAGCTTTATGTTGAAAAAGTGAAAAGTAAAAAGCAATACCTTTTTTGTCTGGAAGGTACAGAAAGGAAGAGCGGGTAAAGGAAGCAACATAGAACACTGGTTTCTCTTTTTTTTTGACAGTGTACAAAGAGAGAAGTGCATGGAACAAGGTGATACAAATTTGACACCTAAGACTGAAGGCAGAAAGACAAATTAGACTACATTACATGTCACACAGATGATATGTATGTATATAGTATGTATATGGTATGAGGAGGCATGGTATGTAATACATATGCACATGAGGAAGCCCACAGCCCCACAATAGCTTGGCCACAAAATGCTTCAAACGAACCGTTTTCTTCTTGCTCTACAATAACCAGAGTGAGTCATTCACAAACATCTCCACAGGGTCTGACAGCAAGTTTTTCCATTCCTGTTCACACTCTAAACTGTAATAGCAAAGTACTCATAGCGGCTGTAGATTTTGCTGATTTAGAAAATACATACCAAGGTAGACAAATGCATATAAGTATATTGCTCAGTGAAGACTGAAAAAACTGAAATAGTCCAATTGTAGTCTATGATACACAAGGCTTCCCTTTATAAAAATATTTTCCTTGGTGAAGGAGAATATTTCATGTTGCAACCAAAGAGTTTGCCACTATGCCGCAAAGAATCAGTTGCAAACAGGGACAGTTTGATCTCAACTCTATTATTACAAGAACTGGAAATAAGCTGATTCAGAAAAGAATACAAAGTGGATTAGCATAAAGCTCCTCTTAATTATTTTAAATGCAATATTATTTAAAAAAGAGAAAATAATTCCTATTCCATTATATTCTGAAGTGTTCCAAATATAAAAATACAGAAATCTCAAATGTAAGCTTTGAAAGTAAATGCAAAACATTCTATTTGTGTGATGTTTCCTGAGAAGCTACACACATCTATGGACACTTTGATCAAGATATTTTTTCAATGAAATACTATTCCAAGAAGCCTTTCTGACTCAGCTCTGCCATCGGCTCCTAGAAGGGTGTGAAAGAATGTGGAAAAGAGGTGAGAGCATGTGGCACAGGAGCTACCAGTAGGAAGTTGTTCCCAGCAGCCATCAGTGTTCCCACCATCAGCATTTTCTTCCCACCTGTCTGGCAGCAGGAGGAACCACCCTGACAGCCCAGGGCTCTGGGTTTTCCATGGCAATCTGGCCCTATTCTCACCTCCAACCTTCGTCTCCCTTTGGAAGCATAAAACTGGCATTGGAGGTGGTGAAAGGAAGGTTTGCCGCAGCCCTCGTTGCTCTGTCTTTCACAGACATTTAGCAAGGTTTTGGTTCAGTCTGCCGGCTTCCTCCACTATCCCCCCACGGCTGCTCTGCCAGAGAGCTGCAGCAGGTTAGCCAAACATGACGACCGGTGCTCAAATCTGCACTCCATAATCATTCACCACATCCCGTTTCTAAGGCTCTCGCTCCAGATTTGTCCTCAGGCTCTTTAACTTTTGATGAAGGTGGATCTAAAATTAAAAGGAAAAGAGCAGGACAATCCATATCCTCACTGTAGTACAGGAACTAATGTAGCCCTTGTCTTTAGCTAAAAAGTGTAATGAGGCTACTGAAAGCAAACTGCCGCCTACAAGAAGACTTTAGCCTGCAGACAGGAGGAGGTATGACAAAAGGGAGCTGTGCATGCAGTAAGAGGAAATCACTAAATTCTAAATGCTTGGCAGCCATCAATTTTGTGTTTTAATTCTACCAATAAATCCTGTCCAGTTGTGCAAATTTTGGAGGTACTCGGGGAGATTCATTCTCAGCCAAGCGAACAGGAGGTAAGGGCTCTCAGCGTCTTGCTGAAGGTGTTCAGCATATTCCAGGATGAAATGCAGTTAGATATGTTTTGAGTCTAGAGCTTAGGGCTGGAAAGTCTCAAGAGCTGAGTGCTCTGGGTACAACACAGAAAAGATGCAAACACCTTTTGGCAAATGAGCACTAAATTTAACAGGAGAGCACCTTTACTCAGGTGCTTTGCTGAATCAAAGTCTACACTTGGTACTTGACGCATTTGAGGCTAGGCTTTCATTTGGATCCAGGTAAACCACAACCTTGATCACTTTTTGTACTTCTAGCTTCTTATACCTTTTCATCAGATCACCTCATCTCCACAGCAGCTTGCAACCCTGGAGGCCATAAAAGCTCAAGCCTTTGCACTCCCGCAGCTCTCTGACAATTACACCAGCCAGCTCTCTACGTCTCCTTTTATGCTCACCTCAGGGGCTCTTGCTCTTTTCTGCCCACCAAGGCAGTAATGCTACCTTTCCTTTGGTCCCATGTCTATCCTCTTAAAGCAATTTGCCCTTTACTTCCCCTTCAGACTGCATAGCAAAGCAGCGGTGAAGAGGGGGAGGCAGCAGGATGGCAGAAGAGCAGAGTAAAAGTGAAAGAAATGTGCTTTATTGTTGGAGAAGAGAGACAGGGAAAAGAAAGGGCAGAAAAATTAGGACCCCAATAAGGATACGAGCACTTATATCCTTGTCTCAAAGGCAATGAGAACCTTGGTAACACGGCTTGATTTAGTCTTACAGTCAAGTAGTAATGGTTTCAATCTATTCTTACATTATATAAACAGCTTCAGGTCAAGGGATTTCGTACTCTTCTAACTGAAGCATCTGAAAAATCTTGCACCAAGATAATCTTGGAAAGATAAGTAACCCCTAACTGTTCTGGATGCAAACACAGGAGAATCTATAGCAATCATTTAATAGATATAAAAGGGGCTGAATATTCCTGAAAATCATTCTTTTCTTTCTTAATTCAAACTTTTACATTGCAGCTTTTTTACTGGAATGAGATATACCATCAGGCAAACATGATGTCTCATGAGAGTTCTAAAGTGTTTCTGTAATGTTTGTGGACTAAAATGGATATACAGGGTTTTGAATTTGGGGAGGTGGTTGGTTCCACTAAATTTTGTTGAGTTTCGTATCCCACTCCTCTATATAGGAGACAACAGAAAATGATAGCCTGGAAATGGCTCCTTGGAAGCCGTTGCTTTAATGTATGTAAACCTTCTCATATTGTGATTCTCACACCTTCCCAGAAGACTGAAAGCCAAAGTGACCTTGAAACAAGGATGTGTACCAGCTGGGCACATACTAGGTATGTCTAACCCAGCAGAGCAAGGAGTGATTTTCAGATCATTCACAGCCTGGCTATTGTCCAATCTGGAATGAATACAAAACCTGAGCATCTGCCAGCCATTGCCTCTGCATTGGTTTCAAAGGAAGGAGGCCCAGGGACATGAGCAAAAGGGAGATGCAGTACATTCTGACACACAGTGAACCATGATCCAAGGGCTTGTTGCATCTTCCTAATGCAGGCCACGACACTGTTGGCCTTCCTGGCCACAAGGGCACGTCGCTGGCTTCTGTTCAACTTGTTGTCCACCAGGACACCCAGTCCCTTCTCCGCAAACCGTCTTTCCAGCCAGTCAGCCCCGGCATGTGCTGGTGTATGGGTTTATTCCTCCCTAGGTGCAGGACTTTACATTTCCCTTTTTTGGACTTCATGTGTCTGGAAATAGTTTCCAGGATTATTTGCTTCATATCCTGCCCAGGGATCTTGCCCTTCTTAAAGATAAAGGTGACGTTTTCTTCCAGTTGTCACAAACCTCCCCCATTGCCATGACCTCTCAAAGGTAATCGAGTGTGTCCTTGCAGTGACATTAGTGAACTCCCTCAGCACTCGTGGGTGCATCCCATCAAATCACATGGACTTGTGTATGTCCAGTTTGTTTACATTTTCCTTAACCTGATCCTAAACCACTGAGGGTAAGTATACCTTGCCCTGGATTTTCTCACTGGTTTCAGGGACCTGGGACCTGAAGGTCAGTCTCATCAATAAAGACTGAAGCAAAGAAGGCCTTGAATACCTCCACCTTTTCCATGTCCTTTGTCACCAGGGCCCCATGCCCATTCAGCAGTGGGCCTATATTTTCCCTAGTCTTCCTTTTGCTGTTGATGTACCTGTAAAACTCTTTCTTGTTGTCCTTCGCGTTCCTTGCCAGATTCAATGCTAGATGGACTTTGGCTTTCCTAACCACAATCCTGCATGCTCAGAGAGCATCTCTATGTTCCTCCCAAGTCATCCATCTCTGCTTCCACCTCTCACACACTTCCTTTTTACATTTGAGTTTAGTCAGAATCTTCCTGTTTATCCATGCAGGCCTTCTGCCAGCTTTGCTTATTTTCCTGCTCATCTGGATGGTCTATTCTTGAGCTCAGAGGAGGTGGTCCTTAAAAATCAACCAGTTCTCCTGGTCCTCTCCTTTTTCCAGAACCGTCTCCTACGGCTTTCTTCCAATCAGGCCAAAGTCTGTTATTCTAAAGACTAAGGCTGTGATCCTGCTTTTGCTTATTTCCCTCATTGCAGGATCCTGAACTCCACCATCTCATGATCACTGCAGACAAAGCTGCCCCCAGCCTTTACATCCCCAACTAGTTCTTCCTTGTTTGTAAGTATGAGGTCCAGCAGAGCACCCCTCCTCATCAGCTCCTCAAATACATGTTTTGGGATGTTGTTATCAACACACTCCAGAAACCACCTGGACTGCTTGTGCCCTGCTGTATTGTCCCTCCACCAGCTATCGGGGTGGTTAAAGCCCCCATGAGGACCAGGGCCTGTGAACATGAAGCTTCTTACACTTGTCTAAAGAAGGCATCATCTGTTTCTTCTTCCTGATCAGATGGTCTGTAGCAGACGCCCACCACAGTGTCACCCATGTTGGTCTCCCCTCTAATCCTGACCCATAAGCTCTCAGCTGACCCCTCACCCATCCCCATGCTTTCCCGCTGCTCTCTCGCCTCAAGGGCAGCTCTCCCTCCTCATCTTCCTGATCTATCCTTCCTAAAGAGCCTGTATCCATCCATTGCAGCACTCCAATCGTATGAGCTATCTCACCACATTCATATGATCCAATGAGATCACAGCCCTGTAACTGCACACAGACCTCTAATTCCTCCTGTTTGTTCCCCATGCTCCATACAGGCACCAGCCATGCTGATTTCCCAGAAGGGGCAAGAGAGTTATCCCCATAATTCTGTCTGGTAGGCACTTACTTGCTTATATGGATATGCTTGGAGTGGGCCCTCTTCAGCCCTGTTTTTTTGATTACAATGCCCTTACTGTTTACATCACCCTTCTTTTCTTCGGTAAAAACATTATGAACAAGTAAAACCGACATATACCATCTGATTCAGAAAACCTCTGGCTCACATGAGGGTCTGAAACACCATCACTCAAAAATGTTATGAAAATGAAGACTACTACTTTTG
Organism: Apteryx mantelli; assembly: GCF_036417845.1. Lineage (NCBI taxonomy): Eukaryota > Metazoa > Chordata > Aves > Apterygiformes > Apterygidae > Apteryx > Apteryx mantelli. The sequence continues at coordinate 6,291,329 of NC_089979.1, read as the reverse complement.
TAACTTATTCAAAATTAATTTTAAATTTCCATTGTCTTTGAAGACAGACCCTAAGGGAACAGAAGTAGGAAAACAAACGTTTTCCTCAAAAAAATCTGTTTTTTAGAAGCTACATTTTCCCTGAGAAAAATCAATGTAAAAGCTCTGACCCATTTCAGTTAAACCTAAGATGCCTCAGGTGGGTTTGAGAGTAGAATTTTGCACTACTCTCTTTTGGAGTCTGGTTATTAGAATGTATTACAGCTCCACTTTTTCCTGTTAAACAGAATGGTGTTGCAATGGTTCTGCACTTCTGAAAATGAAATCCTCAATTCAGACTGAAAGTATTAGTTATGCATGTAACACCTACGAGATGTAGGTGCAGATTAGGACAAGGCTACATACTATATTGTACAAATAAAGAAATAAAATACAAAAGTGGCAGCATTCCTTGTTCCAATATTAAGATCTCAGCACAGAATGAGAAACAGACACTCACACAAGAATTAGGAAACAAAGAGACTTGTTAGGGTTTCATGACTAAAACATGGAACAAAAACTGTGCAGCTTTTGTATAAATACAGCATTAATTCTTTGACTGTTTTCCATACTATGGATAACTCTAAGACAAAAACGAGAAAGGGATATGCCATAAAACTGTAACAGAATTAATGCAAGCCCTCGGCTCCTGTTATAAATATCTTCTAGGAACTGTAAGTGGAATTTTTATCAAAGGAGGAATTAGAGCTTCAGTGTCAGGCAGAAAAGCACCATTGCACTTGCACTCTGAAACGAAAAGTTTGGAGGTGGAACTTGAAAAACAGCTGCATAGTAATCAGGACCCGGCTAAGCAGTTGTTGGAGGCTGCTGATTTAAAAAAGCAAATTCAAGCCCTTGAAAAACAGCTTTAAAAAGAGTGGCAGTTGATGGATGAGTAAGCTATAGAAAGTGAACATGAATGTGATGATTTTCCGCAAGAAATTCAGAAGCTGGAAGAACAGTTAAAACTTAGAGTAACATCACAGACTTCTGGAGTGCCCAGAGAATATGTAACAGAATCTTAGCAAGCAGAGCTAAAAGCAAAGATGGATGATTAAAATAAATTGCTATTAGAAAAGCAGCAAAAACATCAAGAAAATACAACTTGTGATAAGGTAGAGAAACCAGTGGCACAGACAGAGGAACTAGACATTGGCAGTAGTGAAGTCTCAAAGACTGTAAACTACTTGGAACAGCAACTACAGAAAATGAAGAAAATGGAAACAAATTTAAAACAAGATGAAGAAACATTGCAACAGCAACAGTACAATAACCTGATTCAGATCTCTGTTCTACAGTCTAAATTGGATGATGCAAAGCATAGCGCACCTGCAGAAGGCAGCTCTGATCAAGCGCTGAAGGAACTGTTACAGGCAGAGCAGGAAACACGAGTGACAAAAGAGGAAGAGATTGCAAGCTTATTAGACCAACTAGAACAATATAGAGGTAATTGGATCAGTAAAAATGAGGACATATTGCAGCTGAATTTGCAGTTAGAGACGGGAAAAAAAAAAACAAAACTTATGCACTTCTGGGATCAACCAGCTTCGGTTAGATAATGCACACTTGAAGGAGGATCTACCAAAACTCCATATGAAGCAAAAGGTAATAGTGAATTCTCAGCTTTGCCATCCCCACAAGCACTGTTGCGAAAGAAGACAACACTGATCATTTCAACGAGCAGATGAAGAGACTCCTGCAGGAGCTAGAAAACTATTTCAGACTGATTGTCACAAACAGCCTTGCTGTGACCAAGTACTAGCAGCAGATTGATCTCCCATCCCACAAGAAACTGTTACTTCAACATTTCTCTCCATCTTATCTGAATTTGACAAGTTGACCCATTTTCCCGTAGCGCTTTGTTGCCTTTTGAGGCGTGTAGCAGAGATGCTTGACCCTTCCATTTCCCATCTGCTAGAGGTTGTGTCTCCTGTGATGAACCTCACAAAAGGCCAACCACAGAAATGTCACATTATGGGATATCAAAGGGAGTGAACTCCTGAACTTCTGCTCTTGGGAAGCAGAATCACTGCTTCTGCCTTGGACTGCTCTGAATAGAGCAGTCTCGTCCCACAGAGCAAACCACTGGAATGGGAGGGGAGAAAGGATCAATCATCATCTTTTTCTAATGTTAAAAAAAGGGATTTCTATACCAGATCAATATTTTGACAGTGAATTTGTGACAGCCATAGATAAGACTGACTGACTATTCTCTCTCAAGGTTTTGGAAAAGCACAAACCTTGAAAGAATAGCTGCCTCCTGCAGCTGTAAATGAACAGAGCCTTTACATTTATCTCTACAGAAGCATTTTTCCCACACCAGGACGGTGGATGACAAAATCAGTGTTCCCCCTCCCCCCAAGGAAATCCTCTTCCTCCTCCATTTCTACTTTTTCTCATGTTTACTTTTTGCATCAGATTTTCTTTGCCACTCTTTCTCAGGAAATGGGTCATTTCTATTTCCACCCACTCTATCCACACAAATAAAACTAATTAGAAAATGTGGGATCTTATCCAAATTTACCTATTTTTCTCACTGAACTGTTGGCAGTTCTCAAGGGATTTTTCCATTTCTTACAGGAAGGGTGAATACTCTCTTCTAAAAGTACACTCTGTGCTGGCACAAACCTGACAGCTCTGGAGACAAAAATCTTGTTTTCTGTAGAATGGATGTAGCATTGACAACCGAATTGCAACCTTCACAATGTTTTTTGTCAGTATGAGTCCTCTCTCCTTTGCAGGAACTCTTTACAAAGAGGTGAGAAGTCTATTCATTCCCAACTGCCTCATGAATCTGTTCTCTCTGCTAACTCTCTGGCTTTATTTTTGAGCTAATGCTCAAAATGTTAACATTAATCACATAAGCATTCACAGAAAGTCATGTTTCAGTAATTTCTCCTGGGGGAGAGGGTAATCACACTTGACAAAATATCAGAGAAGTAATGAACTACACAAGGATAGAGACAAATAATGTGTCCATCTCAGCTGCTACAAAATGCCTTGAGTTTGTAGCCACTTGAGCTTACATGAGTAAATTCTCCAAGATGGCTACAAATCTGTTCTTGGTATAAGTTGGACTTCTATCCTAAACAGCTAGAAGCAAAACTTGCACTTATCTTCCATCAGGATCCACAAAACAAATGCCCTTTGACATCACATCTATTCAGTCAAGATCTCTACAGAATCCTTTAAGAGGAGCAAGTGATGCCACGCTCTTCTGCAGTTATGATACCCAGGTCCAGTTCCCCACCACGTCTGAGATCATCCGCATCTTTTATCATGTCTATGCTTACCCATATGGCATTGTTTTCATTCCTGCTGAGGCTGTTCCTGTTTTCATGGAATAAAAATGTTAATTGGATCTCAGATCAGCACTGTATATTAAGCATTAACAAAAGCAAGAAACAAAACTGATGATTCCACTGATATAAGGGAATTCGCCTCATCACTGGGCTATGGAGTTATATTTCCTTGTTTATCTAGTCCTTTATCCTATTTCAGAATGCAACTACTCCCCTAACTATTTTTCTCCATTCTCTATGTATGAGATAAATGTGCCTAAAATGGACTTGTGGATTCCAGTCTGGGAAGCAAAGTACCTAAACATTTAGTCTGGTAACACTAAACGCCATCAGATACAGTCTCCTCTGCCCACCTGGATCTTCATGCCAATGTTTACAATACTAATGATAAATACACGAATTCTTTTCTCAAACATGCAAGATTCTTCTAAGGGAGCCAGGACTCCTCAAACCTTCTACCACAGAAAGTGTAAAGAGAAACTGAGATGGTGACCGAATCTGTAAATTCGATGCCTCATTATAATGGAAGAAAAAATAACTTCACTTTTACCTAGATAAGTACACTTACCACTTTTACTTAGAATGTACATTCAGGCTGAAATACAATATTATCTTGTGAAGAAGAGAGAACAAAGGCAGATGTTCAAAAGTTATGAACGTTAGATCTTCAGACAGATCTCACAAACTCAACAAATACACTAATATGGGTTTAGGTTGTGGCTGCCATTTTCATCAGATAGGACATGTAACACAGGCAGAGTAAACTTGGCCACAGGGACACAGTGAATCACAGAGCACAGTGGAGGTGAAAAAGGCTTCAGGCTGATTTGGCAGCAGAAAGCTCACATGGTGGTTACAACACGGTACAACTTCGCGATTCAATTCAAGTGCCCTTGGAGCCAAAAGAGACTGGAAGTTATTCAAGGTAGTGTCAAAAGGTCAGATGATCTTACAGACTGCAGAATTTATGAAAAGTCATGGAAGTTGCACGTTAAAAGTGACTACACTGCTACAGAATCTGAAAGTAAGCCATGGAGCAGGGACTTCTAGAAACTAGTTACATCATTTACATGTTATTTGAAACAACATACAGTAAGTTTCACAGCGTAAACAACAGTGCTCTTGGCTGTTTTCAAGCTTACTGGGACGCTTCAGCCTTCTAATGCATTTATCCTTTCATTATCTCCACAAGGTAGGGAGCACCGGTGTATCTTTATCAGAACCTGGTGGCAAGCTGTAAATATGCTTATTCATCCCAAACTAGTAACTTGAACTATTGACTTAAATTAAATTATTTATTTACTAAAATCTGAATGCTTAAGTATTGTGTTCATTGTCAAAAGTAAGAACTTGAGACCCCTACGTTTTCCGTCAAGGATTTTAGCTTTCTTTCCTTATGCAGTTGTTGAACAAGCCAGGGCTGCTTTTATCTGAGAATCTTCAAATCCGGTCGCTTTCCTCAAATTCTAGTATGTCTGTTATTTCAATATATTACTCTCCACTTCATAAAGTTTATCTTGTGAGGAGGAAGTGGATGTCCTGGCAATATCAAAAATAAAGAGAATATTTTAAACTGGTCAGCAAAAATTGCAAAAATCAAATTAAAAATCCGCAGTATCCTCAGCATTTTTGTTGTTGGCTGGCTGCAGACATCACTCCAAACAGTCACATTATAAACTGACTTCTCATTTGTTGCAGGGCATCATTATAAAGATTTATCATGCATAGCCAAATGGGAACAAGAGATTACTAAAGAACAGTTCATTTTTCAGCTGCATTTTATTTGTAATACCTTTTCTTGGCAGATGCTATCCCCACAAATGAATGGATGTTCTGAAGTAACAAAGTGGACGTGGATTGATGGGAGAAATTGATCTGCATTCGTTAATGTACTTCAGCTGCAGCAAACACATTAAGTAATTAAAGTGCTGAAATGACCTCCCATCCAGACATACTGCATATTCTACTCCACTTATGCAAGGACAAAGGCCAATTGTTTTTTTCCATTGCATCTCAAGTGCACCTTGTCTGCAGCCTATACACCATACAGTTTGATTGCTTCCATAGAATTAAACTATTCAGTTGCACAAGAGGTTATTACCCCAAGAGAAGTCTACAGGATGAACTGTCAAAAAAGAATAATGAGTTTGGGTTTCCAACCAAAGCCGTATTAAGAGGATCTGGAAAATGGTTTAGAAATTTCTCCTCTGAAAATCAGACTTCAGAATGTTTGAATACAAAAATACTGGAAAAATAAAGGCCAGGAACACTCTGGGACATAGTTTTCCCATGCACAATACTGTTTTCAATCACCTCAGCATCTGAGAACCTTGTCATAGACCCCTGTAACCATTAATTAAGAACAACCTTCTGAGATGTTATTATTACTCCCATTTTTTTTAAATAAAAGCTGAGGAACAAAAAGGCTGCTCAAGCCTACATCAAGAAATTTCCAGAACTCATCACTCACTCCAGCAAATAACAACAGTCATAGGTCACTTGGTTTTAAGACAGCAGCATTAAAACGCACCTTGCAAAACTGTGAGAGAACTGGGTGGACAGTATTGGCCAAAAGACTGGATTTCTTCAAGCATAAGGCAGGGAAATAGAGCTGAACCCACATTGAACCAATAATTCCCAACCACTAGGCACTTCCTCTCTGAAAAAAAATGGGCATGGAGCACTAAATTGGGGACAGAACAGTGAGATAAATGCCTGTTTGCACTGTATATGAAATTTTACATATACAGTTCCCAGCAGTCATTAAGAAACCAGGCAAGTGCAATACCAGAAGGAAATTTCTGGACAACATAGTTATTTAAAACAAACACATGTTGGAGTGCCCAGAAAATTTATATCAATTTTAGAGCTTCTGAGAATTCCAAATGTCTTATCACTCCTCAGCCCATATGGGCCAGATTCACCATTTGTTCTGCTCCCATTTTGTGCCCATGGATCACAACAAGAGCATCGTGCCCAGAGAAAACATGCTCTCTTTACTCGAGTCACCTTTCACACATGGGATGGCAGCTGATTTCTTGGTCATGAACACTAGTATGATAACCAGTAGTTAAAACAAATGATTTAAAAGTATGCGTTGCATGACTTTCAGCAAATTGGCCTCTTTTTAGTCAGCTAGCACTTAAGATATTTTGAAGGATAAATAAAGGTTATAAAGTGATTTGTGATCCAAGGATGAAAGCTGATGTTACTTTTGCAGAGCACAGTTTGGCGTAGGTACTCAAGCTACCCAGGTGGAAAACTGTGTACACACCAGAAAAAAATTCAGAAGTCAGAGGTAAGGATACAGTCAGAAAAGGTGTTCTGCTTGCTCTTGGAAGACAAACATTAAAATATATCATATAGACAATGCTAGCCAAGAGGAATGTCATGCAAGCAGATGGAATCTCTTCTTCTAGGAAATAAAATGAAAGATATGATCTGTTAGATGAAAACAACCTTGGGGAAAAAAATCTTGTTATAAAAAGAAGAAGAAACTAAAATGAAACCTTTGGGGTTTAGCCAACTTTTAATGCTCATCACTCATTAGCTGGAAGACAGTTCATCCTATCAGCTATATCATTAGTAACTGACCATCATAAGATTTTCTGCAAAGTCATTGGTGCTTAACTGGGAAGTGTTTTGCCCATTTCTGCTAATACTTTTTTCTTTTTCCTGCAAGCAGAGATTTTAATTTAAAAGTATTATGCTCTGCAGTATTACAGAGTGGCTTCAATCATCCTTAAAGAAAGTTGATCAAACTTTAAGTTCAATTAAAAAAAAATTTTTTTTCATTTAATAGGCTAATGCCATTTCTTTGAGGAGAATTTCTGTTTGAAGCAATAGTGTTTATACAATAAATGGCTGGTTTTCATTGATGGGTCTTCTGGAGATGGCTGTGTTGCTCATTCTTGTACACACGCTAATTATTTTATTCTATAGGTATTTTTGCTTAAAGATGTCATGGAGAATTGATGACAAAATACTATAAATGTTCTTAGAAAGGGAGGGAGAAATGACACATTAAGTGCAACACTGAAAATTGTGCTCTTCCAGGATTTGACACAAGATCGTTAGCAACAGGACTCGGTCACATCAAAGCTTATGGTGTGGACCGACGTGTACAGGTAAGAAGGAGAACTTAACCTTATTTGCGTGCTGCGTTTCTCAGTTGAATTACCTTTTAATGTTAATCAAATCAACCCACTTTGTGCAGAAAGCTAACCAGCTAAAGGAATTACTGGGGACCCCAGTACTGACTATAAATCACTACAAAATAGTGTCTGCTTCATAGGGTGAAACTGAGTGATGCAGAGGGAAGTTGCATGGAGTTGACATCTCCCAGCTGTTTCAAAGCCAAGGACAGACATGGTCCTTCTCATCCAGACTCACAGGCTGGAGGGGACCTCAGGAGGTCTCTAGTCCAACCTCCTGCTCCAAGCAGGATCAACACTAAATTCAGATCAGGTTGCTCAGGACCATGTCCAGTCAGGTCTTGAAAACCTCCAAGGATGGAGAATCCACGCTGTCTCTGGACAACATGTTCCAGTGCTTGATTATCCTCATAGTTCTTTTTTTTTTCCCCCCTGTAACTGGGAATCGTAGGAAGGGACTAGACCTATCTGTTCTCTAAACAGCTTGTCCTGTATTTAAAGACTAGACTTGCTGCTGGTGACTATGCCATGCTTTCTCTAGGGATATGTACAGCGTGTAACAACACGAAAACATATTCTGAACACAGATAACTTCATCTGCCTCAATTAGTTATTGTTTGCAAAGTGCTTTAGAGAGGAAAAGTGCCAAAAGAGCTGCAAAGCACCACAATCAGCCCTCACATGAAAACTCGGAAAGTAACTTCCCATTCCTTAACAATTGCATACAAGGAACACAGCGTTTCTCTGAAGCATCTCATAGTTATTTTATTACCAGAGCTGCTCATTCAGTAATTTCTGGCACTCTTTCTCTTTTTGTTTACTATAATTGCACTGACACTGCCTGTGCTGGTGTCATGTTTCTGGCTTGTCCTACTTAAGTTCAGTGCTTTAAAAATGTCTCACTTTACTTATTCTTAAGTAACAAGATGTTGCAGCAAATATATATATATCCGCTCACAAGCTTGCAGGCTCAGACTCCCTTCCCCTACACAAATACATGACAGAGGGATTTCCAGTGGTAGACAGTGGTCCACCTGTATGAATTAAGTACTAGGAGTCAACATTTGAAGTGTAACTCCGTATAAATGTAAATCAGGTCACGTGAAATTGAAGCTGCTTTCTGACATAATTCACTCAGAAACTCATCAAGGCAGCAACATAAATATCACTTGGATTAGGGTGATATTTACTTTCTTCAGAGGAGATAGTTTCTTGCTGTTAAGGGAGGAAGGGTTTATTCTTTGGTCAACCAAATACAACAGATGACTTTAAAAAAAAAAAAAAGACTTGGAAGAAACACACCTGGGATTGTTGAACAGGTGAACAGAGTCAGAATTAGTTTAAAAATATATATTTTAAGCATTAATAAATAAATAATAAATAAATAAATAAATAAATAAATTTTTATAAACCCACCAGCTGACAAGTTATTTTCTCATCTCATTCAGTATGAGATTCTTATATGGTACTCAGCACCTTAGTATCTGAGCAACCCTCAGCACTACTTCCCCTAATATAACCAAAGCCTGTCAAATAATTTTCCTGTTATCTCTCACCTCAGGGAGAAACTTGAGCAGTGGAGTGCTTTTGATTTAATTCCATATTCTCTGCACACACACAGACGACTGCAAGCTCTTGTCAGCGATGTCAGGTCAACTGTTGGGTGCCTGACACTTGGAATCAGATCCAAGAGCAGTTTTCCTTCATGTATGTGAGTTTTCCATTTCTGATAGAAAGTTCTCCAGTGCTAAAAAAAAGAAGTCGCTGATCACGGTGTGCAATCCTGAGCTGAATACTGCCTTGTCTATATCTTGGTCATGGGCTGCAAAGCACTCTGAAAACACAAAGCAAGCTTTCCACTGCTTTCTACACCAGCTTCCTATATGATGCAGTGCCCAGTATGTAGCCTGTGTAGCTGAGGAGACATATTGCGGTATTTTGTAGCAATTTTAATTCCCTAAAGATGAATGGCATTCCTGCAGCTCAAAATAATTGGCACTAGGACATCAGAGTGAGAGAGTGTCGCCTGTGCAAATGGGATAGTAGAAAGTATTAGTCACACACGTTATGCCTGTGGTTATTCTCACCAAGCAGCCTAGGGACAGTCCTGAGCTGCTGACCAGATGGACCGTCTGTGCATTTATATATCTTTCACCAAAGGATAGTGAGCCATACTCTACAAGAAGTTGTCCTCTAACAGCTAATTTAATTTGTGTCTTGCTTAGGTTCAGCTCTCCGTTGTCAGCTACTCACTGAGCCATTTGCTCTTAGTGATCCACTTACACGCAACAAATGGATTTGCATATTCTCTGCATAATGTTGTCTCTGGCATCTGATTAATGGTACAATCTGCAATCATTATACAAAAATGGGGGAAAAGACCACAAAGGGAAGTGACTTCTGTGTAGGCCACAGAAGAAAGATCTCCAGCAGACAAGGCACAGCTTTCTATCACGGTACATCAACTGCATCATTTCAGAAAGGACACACTAAAGTTCTCTTCCACATCTAACAGGTGCCCTGTTATCTTAGGGTCCTGAGAATTATTGAGCTGGATCACTTACTTTTGGATCCACGTTCTACTCATTCTGTGAAACTGGCTTGGTTAGCCAAAAGATTCAAAGCTATTAGATGATCTTAGAATTGTTCTTTAGCTCAGTTCTCTGTAAGCAGAGATTTGACACTGAACACTTATCTAATGTATTCAGTCTAAGGTAGTCATAGTATTGCTTATTTGGAAGAAGAAATGAGAATTTGTTTCCAGAGGTCAGCACTAACCATTTCAGTCACCAGTCAGTGGAGCTTGTTTAGATGATTCCCTTCACCTGCAAAACTGTCTCATATCTTAGGTTTCATCCTGTTTAATTCCAATCTTTTCTCCCTATCATTGGCACTGGAGATCCCACCTCCCTCTTCAGCAGGCCGGTGAGAGAATTGTCTTTTTGCAGTCATGGCAATGACTCACCTGGTATCATTCTCTTTAAGCTGGACATCTGCTACACTTTAGGACACTGATGTTTAGCTAACTGAGCACCTGCATCTCAACTGCTTTCACGACTACAGGCTTGTGCTGCACTGTTTTGAGTCTTGTCAGTTCAGTGGATCAGGTTTCCAACTATCTCTGTATGACCATGTAGACAATCATGTCTTCCTATTCCTAAGGTTGGTGGCTTTGGGGGCTAAAAAAATACTTTTTTTTCTTGTCTTTATTTTATGTCTTCATGACAAGAAAAAGGTCAGTTCTGTCGATACGTCTGTTCCAAGGGACACTAATCATTATTCCATAAATGCATCACATTGGCATTCCTGTTAGCCATATTTAATTTTGTTTTGTTTTGTTTTGTTTTGTTTTATTTTTCACTTCATTTATATTAGCAAGAATCCATGTATCTTAAATGAACTATGTAAGCATATTCAAAAAACAAGCAGATTTGCAGTCCAAACATGTTTTGTATTTCATTAGAGGTGAAAAGCTTGAAGAAATGCATCCTGTCTGGAAAAAAAAAAGTAACAAGATTTCTCTCTGTTCTAGATGTTTTAAATAAACTTTTTGATATATCCTGACACTATACCTCAAAGATCCCAGCAACTAGTTCTGAACCTCTGAATGTGATGAGTATTTTCCATGTATCTCTCCTGACAAGCTGGGGAAAAGCCTTGACTTATTGGAGAACCCCACTGTGTTGAGAAGAGGAGCTGCTAGACTGTGTCTTCAAAGCTGATGACTTCATGAGTAAGAAAATTGAAATACTGTTGTCCATCTGGTAGGCAAAAATGCTCTTTTGCCATGTAAAGTCATTGTCTGCCACGGCTGAACATCATCTTTTAGGCAGCTCTGAACAGCGAGAGTTCTTTGGTCTGATACCTGCAGGGTATTGGAAAGCTTGAGTCCACTGATATGATCCCAAGGGTAATGTTATCGTTATTATGGAAGAAGCTAGACTTCATTTTCCCACTGGTTTCTTCTCAAACCCCACCCCCAAACACAGACCATTACCACCACCAAGTGTTAGACACTTACAAATTAGTGTCCAGAATTTGAGGAGTCAAAAGATTGAAAAGCAGTTGATTAATCCCTATGATTGTTACCTAAGGACTTACCTTGATCTTTATTTTATAACACATCATTGCCAGAATCCTAACAATATGAAGTCACTATTCTGCTTTCTTTGTGCCCTCTATTCCCTCTCAGACTCAAAAAGTTATTTACACCCTGTGAACACAGTAGCTTTTTTTTTTTTTTTTAAAGTAAGGAAATCTATCAAATAGATTTTGAAATGCTTTAAGAATAATGGCACAGAAGCATTGCTTCTGACAGAACCAGACAAATCAATTAATTGATCTCTGGCAGTCAGGGATAATTTTATTTCCTACTCTATTAAGGAAAATCAGAATCAGTTAGCTAATTTCACTACAGAAAATATCTGTCACCAGCTATTAAGTGGCATATGATGGAGAGAATTAGGATGGAAAATTTAAAAATGTTTTCTCTTCTAGAAATTACATTACTTATTACTCGACCTTTAGAACTCTGGCATCAAACAGCAGTGCAATTCCTTTGGTTCGACCAAAGAAAAGGTTCTTTCTTCCCCTATAGCTGCATCTACAGCATTTAACCTTTGATGTCTATAAATACTGACACTGCTGTGTGCATGCTTCAGAAGATAACTTTAACACTAACTGACCAAAATAAACTACCTGCAACACCTAATTTACTGATGGCTCTTCCTGGTACACGGGCCTGGAACATAAAACCATAATAAACTCAAAAAAAAAAATCCCTAATTGCTTTTGTATCAGAGTCCCTTTTCAATATTAAACCTTCATACAGGTTAAGAAACATTATTTCAGCTCTTAAGACTGTTGTTCAATATCACAAGGCATAGAATTTGGTTAGATCAAGGAGTTTCTATTTCTTGTGGGAAGGAAGGGTTGGCAGGTGGCAGTGTGTGTACACACAATTCAAAATAGATTCCTGTGCAATTAGATATAGAACAGAATCCCTTAAACCGTTATCGAGGATCTAAAATTTAAACCACTTTGTCTCTGTGACTTACAGCCAGAAGACCATGTCCTTAATCAAGTTTGATTATTAACCATCACCTAAGGGCTCCAGAAGGGATGATTCTCCCAGGACTCTCCTGCTACACCTTGTAGCTTTATTCATTTCTTTATTCGCATAGAGTGCTCTTTTCAGAAGTGCTCACTGCTGGCTCAGCCATGCCCTCCCTCAAGGAACTGTCTTTAGAAGGACAGTTTGCCAAGACTTCGGAAAATCCCAACCTTATTTCTTCACAGTTATACAGTACTTACCTGGGAATTTCAACCCTATGGTCCAAGGTCGATTTTCAGATTACTAGCTGAAATTGGGCACACAACATCTAGTGATGTTCAATGAGATATGGGACCTAAGACTCCAGTCCAATCCTATTAATGTCACTGGCAAGACTGCCATATATTTCATTATGTTGTTGGGTTTTTTTTTTCCTTATTTTGTTTTGGAACAAAAAATGAAGCATAGTAGTAGATAACACTAATTATTATCAGTGCTTTCTGTTGTGGTTCTTGTTTTTGTTGTTAAAAAGCCACATATTGGACTCCCACAGAAACTAAGATCCATTTCAGCTCCACTGCTATTTTGATGGACAGTCTTTCACAATTCACCTTGCCAGCTTTCAGGGGGGCAGAGTGATATTGACCTAATTATGAAACACACACAGGAAAAAAAAAAAAACTGTTTAAATAGAAAGTCCACATTATTATTATTTCTACCACCTTCTCATCCGGTGTGACCGTGGATCAATCCAAGATATCCCAGATGTCCAGAATGACTATTGGCAATGGCAGCAAGGAAAAATAAAACTGTACCCAAGTTCTAAATGAAACTGGGCAAGCTCATCTACTACTTTTCTTCACCCTCAGATGTTACAGTAATAGGGGCCACTAAGTAGCTGAAGTCAAAGGATGCTGATCGGCAAGTGTGAGACACAGTAAAGGATTTTGTTGAAAATGGAAGGGGTATAATTACGGAAGGAAAGCAAATTTAATACTATGCAAGATACAAATAGAAAGAAAAATTACTCTAGACAAATTAATGCAGTATCACCTATAGTACCATATGTTTGGAATATTAATCAGTAAAACACAGTAAGAACAAGCAGGGGAAAATGCAAAGGTAATTAGAAACTCATTAGTGTGACAGCAGAATATATTATCTGTATTAGTGCTAGGTTTACCCCCACAACAGAAAGTTGATCTGTCAGAGCCAAAATCTTTTAGAGGAATTACTGTATGGAAAAGTAGGCCCATATGACAAAAATGGGCAGCTCATCACAGAGCAACTTGAGAAATGGGAAGATCCCTGGCTAACCTCTGAATATCCTACCAAGTCCAGACAAATCACTGAACAGATGGGTGTGGATTTTCAAACATGAGGAAAGTCAAGTATGTTACACTGGCCATCAGAAGAAAAGGAAAAAACTCTACAAATAGGACTATCTTCTAAGGTCATAAGCACTGAAAGACACGGCAGACTCCTCTTACGACTGAAGTAAACCAAACACCTCAATCACAAAGCATTTTTCTCAGTTTAATGGATCTATTTAGTATAGTCAGAATGCTTTCAAATGTAAAGTTGGTAGATATTCACATGGGTGTATGAACAGAATAGCAGATGCCGGCCATTAAAATGAAGTAAAGCTGTGTTCCCTTCATTTAATTCAAAAATGGATAAGGGCAACATATTCCTCCCTCATTTTTTAATATGTCTTATGGGGTCACATTTCCTTCTGATAGGTAAAAATCATGTCATTTTGCTGAAGCTCATGGATTTATCTTGGTCTAAAGGGAATGTAAAAAACAAATCAGCAATAGTAATTCCCCACTAAAAAACAAAAAAATCAAAAACAAAAAAACCTCTTCCAATTCACAAATGCCATATTGCAACACAATCAAAATTAGTGGGAAACCATCCCAATTCCTGAAACAGTTTCATAGTTTAGTTGCTAGAAATGGTGCTAGAGACAGATCAGCAATGAGCCATCCCTATGCATAGGTAAGGATTAACAGGAAATACCTAGTGTGATATGTACATCAGTTCTCATAGATAAAAGAAAATAATATTCTACCAGACAAGTACATTCTTTTGACCCTTCTGTCTTTTCTGTTCTCCTCAAAAGGTCCATCAGTGTAATATCTTTTCCTCACTGAAAAACACCTGTGGTGTCCAACATCTAAGCAGAGTAACCACTCGCATTTTGTTAGGCTTCTCCATTTAACAACCTCAGGGTTGCTGTAAAAGCTACCAAGAAGGTGGGAAAAAAGAAAAGGGGCAAAAGTTTGAGTAAACCAAAAGCTGTATGTGTTCTTTTAACTTGAAGGGATGTGAGAATACGAGGTGGTCAACAGAAGCAGAACTTCAAAGAAAACACATTCCCCTTCCCTTCTTTGAGGTCCCGAATGGTGGGATTCTGTTAAATCTCATTAAAAGTGTATAGACATTAGATGTATGATCCTACAACGAGCAGTTTCACTAGTGTGCAATGAAGCTCTCGTTTACCACAGAGGCTCAGCACTGGTCCAAAAGAGTTTAAAGCAGCTATTGTCCCTATTTCTGAACACATGCTTTGTAACAGTGTATTGCAAAAACAAGTCAGTCAGACTTTATAGTAAAAGTCATGTACACTGATCTTCCCTGACAGCAATTAAAGACCAATGACGTCCTTCCTTGTCCAGAGATTACATGAAATACACTTCCTTTGTCAGGAAACAACCTGTTTTGGAGTTTAACACTTTTCTGTAAATGATTCTTCTGCAATCAGCTGAAAACAAATGGAAACATCAACTCACCCTCTCTGGAAGAGATCCACATTATGGAATTTGTGTAGCTCCACAGAAAACTCGACCGTTCCCTGGACCTCAGACATGATTTTTTCAGGTCATCACCTAAACAACACATATAAACAGGCATTTAAAAAATTTCAAGTATTTTGTTTTACAAATCCAAAAATGTGTTGTCACATTTCGTTTGGCATCTTAGGGTTCATGGAAAGCTGACTGTAATCAGCTGGAATCTTTCCAATAACCTTATTGGGCTCCATCTTCAGGAAGACTCAAGAAAAGCCAGATCAAAGCAGTTATTAAGAGAGGCAAAATGTCTAATTAGGATAGAGTGATAATATTATGGAAAGTACATGACAAATCAAAGAGTAAATAATATCTTATGTGCAAGAATCTTAAAGCAAATTTTAGCTAACTCTCTTGCTACTCCTATACCAGAAATAATTTTTTCCTTCTCATTTTACCAAAAGGCAGGTATCCAGGGGCAGCATAGATCAATCCTGTAAAAGAGTAGGCTAAGGAGAAGATAGACCCTAGACACATGATGGTAGAAATCAGAATTTGTATGCTTTTGGCCACCCTTATGAATTCCCTGAAGTCCTGGAAGGGAAGTTTTTGAGGGAATATGAATAATTTAAAGAATATTGAATGGAAGAGGTTCTGCTAAGGAAAATGCTGACAACCAAGGCACCTAATAGAGTATTTTCAAGTGTTACAGCCATTTACAGATAATATCTCATAGGATGATTGAATCATAGGATAATTCAGGTTGGAAGGGACCTCAGGAGGTCATACCTTACTCAAAGGAGCTTTGCCAAAACAGATTTCAAAACCAGCACTATTTAATATACCAGTGTAGACCCTTGACATTTCACTAATTGCAGCAGAGCCAGGCTGAAGGCTTTTACGGCTTGTGGCCAGATTTTGAATTTTCTGTTTACCATTTCTGCCTCTTCTCCCTGTAAGTCCACTTTTGGCAAGAGAACCATCAGATTTGTTTAATTAACACAGTTCAGAAGCATCATTTTGGGAGCTGTTTGACAGCAGTCAAGTGTAATCTCTGAAGAAGACTCATGTCAGGGCTACTAATAGTTTCCCTGCCTGGGACAAGAGTGTCTCTAACGTGACATCCAGCTTAGACTGCAAAGGGGAGAATTGCTACACTCTTGCTAGCCACTAATTCCCTTTGCACTCAAAGATTTCACCACTTCCTCTAAGGAAGCAGGAAAGAAGAGGAGTTTGATACATGAAGCCCTCAGATAAGCATTAGGCTGTAGCTTTCTGATAAGTTTTAGTGCTGACTCCTGATTAGTAATTTTCCAACCGACTGGCTTAGTACAGTGATTATTTTAAGCTATTTCTTTTTTTTCTTTCTTCCTGGCTGTCTTCTCAGGCTCTACTATTTTTCAAAAATAGCTCGTTTCAGTGTTGAAATTTTGTTGTTGATTTTTCGTCAACCCTCCTGGAGAACAAACATTACAGGTGTTGATTCTGGAATGACAGGGATGGGACATAGGATGGATGCCATACAAGTGTGCAACTGTGAGAAAGAGAAGAAAGATAATTGCTAAACTACCCATCTGATATATCTCCAAGGTAAGGAACTCAACATTGCATTTACTTTGTCAAATGGTCACAGTAATAATTGTATTTATTTATTTATTTCCTTTAAACAGGGATTAGACTAACCCTTCCTGATTTTGCCTTTCTGCACAGCACGAAGGAGTTTTTTTTCTGTTCACAGGGCATGTGTATCATTTTTCCCTCTGGTTGCATGTGCAATAGTCTCGTCTGAGCTTGCAGCGTCAAACCAAAGCAGACTGTGAGGGGGAAGCCAGCAGAAAACCAAACAATCCCACTGAGGAGATACTGTGAAAAAATATTCTGTCTTGAGGAGGGTGCTAATTGGAAGAATTGCCTCTGGATAAATCTGCATATTGTGCTGAGGCGTATTTCCCTAGACCAAAAACTCTGGGTCAAAGGGAACACTACACTGCTGAAGACACCAGTTTAAAGAAGAGAGGGTGAATGGGTGGGTAGCCAGTTCAGACCAGCAGCTGTATTGCCAAAGACAGAAAGAAAGGTGTGAGACTAGGTGAGCTAAAGTAAATGAAAACTTAAGAATTCAATAGAGGGAAATATATATGCAGGTCTTCATTGAAATTGCTTTTTATTTTGAAAAAACAACAACAACAAAAAAAAACGGTTTCTGTAACTTATTTTCTCTCACACATCACCAACATGAAAGAGCAAAATAGCTGCCACCCCGGGTTGGACCGCCACCAGCTCCGTGGGAAAACTGGAGGCTCCGAGCCCATAAATCTCCCTCAGAGGCTCAGAGGGGCTGAGCCCCCCTAAGCCAGCCCTGCCCCTTGGGGCGCAGCTGACGGTCACCAAACGGGGCGTCCGGCACACCCTCTCGGCACAGCGCCTAGCAAGGTGCAAAGCCAAATTTCTCAGACACGCTGGCAGCGTTCTCCACTGAAAGAAGCCACGAAGTCTAACAGAACAGCTGCAGGCACCCCGCATGGAGGAAACGCAAATGATGCACCAGGTTTTCATTGCTGCACCAGTTGCCTGAATCTGATCACAGCCCGTTAAAATCTAGGTCTTATGAAGGGTCTCCAACTCCCCCCTAGTCACTGATCGCTATAGGGAACAAGCTTGGGCTATAAATAGAGGAATATTTGGAAAGAATAATACTGAAGAGAAGGATGCTGTTGCATCAGCATCTGAAATGCAATAGGGAATGTTGCCAATACAAGTATTATTATTTACCAAAAATAAGCAGGCTAAAGAAAAAAAATATCAGTGATTTGGGGGAAGGTTTTATTACCTATGATTTTTTTAAATGTCTGTTCTTAAGTCAAACCCTTTGCATGGCAGCATCTTGCAGAAGAGGACTGAAGTAAACATCTAGTAAAGCTACACGGGAAGTATTTTGGCCATACACCCCTGAAAAAGCAGTGCTTGTGGTCAGTCTTATTGTTTCCCAAGCACTGCATTGCCTCATAAGATGTTGCCATCGTCACTGGTTGTGCTGTGTCTTATAGGAAACCCGTGTTATGAGCCTTAGGTCACCACTTTCACAGTTTGTCCTTCTAACAAGTGTTGATCTCCTAGCAAAAGACAATCAATTTAAATTGTCATTTTAATTGCAGTAAGAGGATACTAACTGAAAATCCTTCATGCAAGTACAGCCCTGGAAGAATCTATGCATTTAAAGGTTAGATATTGTCTCACTGGAATTTTTAAGGAAGGCTTGATTTTATTCACCTCATCCTCCAGTGCTGTCAACAGAGATACGTTATGGATTGCAGATTGTTTAACATATGATATTAGCCAAACTGCAATGGTCTTATTCGTCTTTATCCTCCACTGTTCTCTGCAATCTTTTTAACTCAGAGTGTTTGTATCTAATGCAATCGTAGAGATACAGTCAACTGACTGAACGGAGGCCTCTGACAGTAGGTGGTGAGTTGGTCACGTACCAAACATGCACAACTGTTAAACACCTTGAAGCTAAAAAGGACTCTGACAATCCCGGGCTGAGATCGCAATCAGCATCCCCCGAACCAAAGGGAGGAGCGGGAGGGGAGATGAGGATGGCACAGAGTGGAAATAAGGACGGGACGCCACGTACCCTGGCAGTCCATGAACTTCATAGCATTTGTACAATTACTTCTGAGTGAAAAATAAACCAGACATTTCCTTAGTGCTTTTGCCATTTTGGTCTACCTCCATCAAAGCAGCCAGAAAAAAAAGGGGAAAAAAAAGGAAAAAAGAAAAAAAGGGAAAAAAACCCACCAAGGACAAAGAACAAAACAACATGTGATAAAGGCCAATGACTCATAAACCCAGAAACATTAATTTAGGAGAATAAAGCTGCCTCTCAGGAAACAGAACACATACCATCTCCAGGATATCACCTCCATCCTTACTGCTTTTAGAGTATCTTTTATTTTACTGTGAATTTCTTCAGCGGCTGGAATTTGTTGCTAGCTGAGCATTCTTTTTTTAGAAGTCCTTGATTAAGTTTGTAGAATAAAGTCACAGCGAGAAAACGTTATTCTCCTCTGCACACATGCCTAGCTCTACTGTAAAATTCAAAGTAAGGAACAGAGGAACGCAGTAAAAAAAGGTCTATAACACACAGCAAAAATCCAAATCTCATTACCTGAGACTAAAGTAATAGGAGAATAAGTTCACTCATCACACCAAGCCCCTTTTTTTCTGTTTCTCTGTTCGCCTTCATGCAGCTGAGCTGGATCCCAGTTCTTAAGACAGTGATTACAACTCAGTAACCTCTTCCGAGCATATGTGCGTTGCTTGAGTCAAAACAGTCACAAATGTCAGTTAGTCCTTTTACTACCACGTTGTCATTAACTATTCCTCAGCTTACAGAACCAGTCTTTTTCTGTCAGAGCATCAGTGAAATTGGGGAGGAGAGGCACACTGATCTGAGATGCTAACATCTGGTTTTGTCAAAAAAAATCAAGCTGGCAATTCTCTTATAGATACGAGATTTCGGGTAATGGCAAGATATCTGGCTTTACAATTTTAAAAAGGACCAACCTAAATACCGTGCTAAAAATGCAAACAAATGCCAAGCCTTATTTAGCAAAATTATTTAATAAGTAGTTTAAATATTTTATATTTTACCCTTTCTCAGTCCAAATCTCAGACATAACAGGGGCTAAAACCTGGACCTCCCAGATGAGCGCTAAAATTGTTGGGCTACTCGAGGGTAGGGATGGTAAAAGTTTGATTTTTATTCAAAATGACTCACCTAAAACAGTTTAATTTGGTTCTCCAGCACTACTGATGGTAAAGAATGATTGGAATGTAAAGCTTTAACTCAAATTGTTATAAGACTGACTTTTTCCTGTGATCTGAATGTCAACCCTGGACAACCACTGAGACTATGGTTTTACTCCAGCAAAATGATTTAAACATGAGTTTATATTCCTTTGACTTTTTGAAATAAACCTTTCATCCTTCTGCAGTGCAATCACCAAGCTAGAGTATTTATCCCAAGTCAAAGAAAACCAGTGAAGCATGTGATTTCTCCAAAATTGTAGTTTACCAAGGCTTTAACAGTAATGAAAAAGCAGTCTAGTACCCAGACACCCACTTTCAGGCACAAGTGTTGAAACAGATTGGTCAATCAAAATATCTACATTCAATGAAATGCAGACATCATCTTACTCAGTATATGGCTTCACTCAACAGTACGTACTTGAATATAAAAAAAATAGAATATATGCAATAAAATTTGCACAGATGATGCATGTACCCAAATTAGAACTCAACCAGAAAGCTAGTTAGCTTGTTCCCTAAAAACAACTTTTAAAACCATAAATTTTGGATCACTGCTTGTTTGTGATTTTTTTGTTTGTTTGTTTTAATAATCATTGCTATTTAGGACTTCAGTTTCAAGTCTGCTCCAGAAAACGTGTTATTCTTAGCTATGAGAAATATTCTAATGTTCTGCTTAGACATGGAAGTATCAGGGTTTACTTTATAAGATCTCCAGTCTTTACAATCAGCTCACATTACCCAGCATTACCTTGCAGAATGGGATAGTATCACAGCACAAGATAGGAACAATCGCTTGCAGCTATCTTGCTGAGGTTTTTTAGTTTACATCCTACTGTAATCCTTTGATCTTTTTCTTCAATAGGTAAGCCAAGATGCAGACTTGTGGTACAGGTGAAACAAATGCAAGGCTCATACTCTTATTCATCCACATCTGTTGAATATGCTTGTTTCTACTGCATAACCATTTTAGCTGAGTTTAAAATGTTAAAGGCTAATTTGTTTTCATACTCAAAAGAGCTAACTCAGTTTGGATGTGAGCCCTGAAAAAAAAGAATCTTCCAATATTAGGAAAAATAATAAAAAGTTTGCAGTTTGATAGTCTTGGGAAAATCAATATTTGCAATTTTGTCAGATGCATTAAATATATGTTCATAAACAGTGAAACACCTTGAATCACTTTTTCCAAGGTTCTTTGATTTCTACCACCAAAATGATAAGAGTTAGGGACATAGAAGACAAATAATAAATGAACCCTAAAAAAAAATATAATAAAAAAAAAATAACCCAAAGAGTGCAGAGCAAATAAGAAGGAAGCAGCTTCATTTTATGTCATTGCTTTTGTGCTTATAAACTCCACTATGCTTCGTATTTGCCAGCACAGCTGGAATTCATAAAGTACCAGTGGTGACCTGGTTCTGTGGTTCTCACTGAAGAGTGGGGGAGACATCCCTTCAACCCCAGCAATAAAATTAAAGGGTGTTATGAGTAAAAAATACTTTTGCATCAGAGCCAAGAACCTTCACTGTAGATCATCAGCTTCAGATGCATGGTCCAAACAGTTATGGGTGAAAACAAAGTGCACCTAAGGGATCCAAAGAATGTCACTTAGGGAAACAAGTCAATAGCTTGCTCCAGGTCCTCATATATTTTTCTCAGGTGGCCAACCCACACTGGAGAATTTGTACAGGTCAGTAAGTCTGAAAAGGCTGAAAACCAATGATCTAGATTATACTCTTTATAGATTGGTCATTTCAAAGGTATATGGATGGAGGAATAAATCTGCTAGGGAAAAAACAAAAAAAAACAGGTTGTGCCAGAGGATTTGTAGGTCAGAAATGAACCAGGGCCAGAATAAATGTCAGGTGCCAGTAGGCTGCTTTTATGAGATATAAAGCATTTTGAGCTATCAGACGGGATTAAATGTGAACACAGCTGTGCAAATTTAGGTCAGATCACTCGACAAAAAGAATGAAGAGCAACCTTGATTTGTCCTCTGTCAGCACATGCCTCTCAGGACACCAATTCTGAGTTCAGCTCAGCACAAATCACTATCTGCTTACACCAGTTAACAATAATCTGCTGTTGGTTTTGCGCACAAAATGAAACAGCAGGGAAAATTTGGACAGCAGAGGAGGGAGACGAAAACAGAAGGAGAAGGAGATAACACCAACTTTCACCTGGACTAGCTTCCTGTTGCTTCATAATCCTCTCCTCTTCACACCTTCCCCACCTCTTCCTTCCCCACCTTGCATCTCCTCTTTATGACCTCCAGAAGAGAAACAGGTCTTAACGCTTTACGTACAAGTGCGCTCGCACACCCTGAATAAGACGAACTCAGTGTTCAAATCTTGACAAGCAGTGGTGGGTTGGATTATTGTCACTGCAGTATTCACAGGCTGGGGGTGTGGGGGGAGAAGAGGAGGATGCTGGAGAGAGAGAACGTGTCAGACAGAGACCGTCAGAGCAGCGTCAGCACAGCTAGGGTCCTGGTGCTGCTGAAAGGGAATATTTGCAATACATAAATTAATACTGCAAGATGTTTTACTTTCAGGCTCACAGAAAAATAGGAAGCAATTTTTACAGACACCCTCAGCTTCAGCATATTTAACAAATCGCCGGCAAACTTGGAAACAAAGCTGCGTTCCAAGTGGCATTCACTGGTATAGACAATGAAGAATCTGCAGAAGAGTTTCCATCACAATGGTTCTTTGGACAGGCAGCAACTATTAAACTGGAATGCAGTAAAAAAGGAACAGGTGCTGGTTTAGAGCAGCATGATACAAATATAGGCAATAAAATATGCAGAGCCATAATCAGAACATTGACTTGTTTTAAGTGCTTGGGGCCATGTTGATATAAATAACCGCTCCAGGTTTTGCTGTTGAGCAAGAGCTAAATTAAGTGGTTTACAAACAGAGAAAAAGGCTGCCTTATTTGTCATGGCATTGCTTGATTCGTGACAATGAAAGGCAGGGCTAAGTGAGCCACTGCTAGACATGGGACCAACACAACAGGACCTGGAAGTACTGCTGCTGAATAAAACAAAGCTAGCAGAGTCTATCAAAAACAACACACAGAAAACATTTCTTCCTCAGACAAATTCAGGACAGCACCTTGGTAAACTTCACCAAAAGGATGGTTACGCACAGCTAGAAAGTTTGTCTCACAGAAAGGCAAAAATTTTCCCTGGACACTTCAGCTCTTATTCCTGCCAGAGGAAATTCCTTTCAGCAGAGCTCTTTCTCAAGTTTTGCCTGACAAGCCTTCTGTCGCACCACAAGCACACTGCTCAACCATCTAATAGAGCAAATGGCCCTTCTCAGATGAGTAAAGGCTTGGAGGACAGATGCTGAGCTCTTGCGGTTCTGTTGGAGACGAAGCCGGGGCTCTCCTCGAATTGCTGGGGGCACTGGCAACCCTTCGAATGGTGTGAAGCATTGCACCACCAAAGTATCTATGTGCCAGCTCCTTGGCACACCTTCTTGACTAGGTGCAAAGCAAACAGAGCCTGAAGAGGAAGAAGACGTGCTAACTAGATGAAGCTATCAACTCTAGGCTCAGTTATTTCCATGAACTGCCTTCGCTTATGCCCCTTTACTTCCAGCCAAGAAAATGTGGACAACACACATGGAGAACTTTGGAGAAAGTCAGCTGCTGAGCCACCAGAACCACCACCCTGCCATGCTGCCTCAGTGTCCCTTGAAGATCTGCTTCTCTAGCACTAATTAAGCGTGAGCAGACTCAATGCCCACAACACGCTGCAAATGTACTTAAGCCAGCATTAAACTGCACGTTTATGGTGCAGATAACAGTCCGGTGGTAGCAGCGTAGTATGCTCACCAGGAAAATGTACTCTTTTTCTGCGTGGTTTTGCAGCCTCTAATGAACTATATACTGCCATGGTTTACACCGGCACCAGTGCCCAGACTGGCTGGTTTAAAGCAAGCAGGGTATGAACACGCTGAAGTTACAGAGACCACCATTTCGACATAGCCTTCAATTTGTAAGGTCTAAGCAGATGGCAGCGGGAGATGTATCTTGCCAAAATCAGACAGCACTGTGTTGCTAACAACGCTACACCCAGGCAAGAATTGCCTGCTGAGGCGTGGGCAGCTGAGAAACTTCTCCCTTTCCAGCGGGGCTTGCAAGGCCACCTTACTTTCTGAAGGAAGTTTGACTGCACTCAGGGCTGGCTGCTCCTGTCTCCCAGAGCTATTCTCCTGCCACTGTAAGAAGTGACCAGCTTCGGAAATATTACTATACGTAGTGCCTTCCTTCATGGTCCTCAGTGGGGTTAATCATGAAGTAACTGAAGGAATTAGATTTTGAATCCAAATGATCTCTGGGACTTGTTTTGTGGGACTTTTTGTGGGACCTGATTATTTTTACTAGGACCACAAATGGAAAGGCTTCTTTATGTTTAAATTTCCTGTTTCCATCAATAACTGAGTGCCCTATAAACAGTGTGCTAAAGTTTTTTTTGAAAATTTTCTTCTTCTAGGAAAGGATCTAAGCTGTCTCTTAACTTCTCCCCTTCACAGACTAGACTATGCACAGGCCAATCCTGTCAGAAGATGCCGGAAGCAAAGCCGGAAGCTGCAGCAGAGTTTTATACTCATCGTCACACCAGAAGCTAGGGCAGAAAGACATCATGTCAAAGGCTTTCTTTTCATTACAACATCAACACCACTGCAAAATATTTATATTTATATTTATATTCAGGCCGTAGTTCCTGTAACAGTCATTGCCTGCAGAGGGCTAACAGAGAATGAAGGGGAATACAGGAAGATAAACAGCAAAACCATACTTGGTTCCACTTAGCTCAGTATCCCACCTCTAACAAAACAAAGCAGAAAATACTTAGGTGAAGAATATAATTAGCAGAGAAAATGTCTTATGGTCATACACCTGATAAACCCTGGAAACTTTGTGAGGACGCATCTGTACAGGCATTAGATCTTCAAAACATTGTGGTGAAGTTTTCCCTCTTAGATCCACCTTACTGTCCTCCTGCATTTTGCTGGCAAACTATTGCTCCTGACAAGCAGAATGAAGCAGGGGCATTTTGTTTGTCTGGGTTTTTCTAACATCCTTTGTCAAAGCTCTGAGTCCCTGGATAAAGATACTGTACAGCATATTGCAGAAATACTTAGAAAACTGAGGGAACATTTCATTGGCATTCTTGACCACTGCAATATGTCAGCATCTGAGTGCATTTGGGGTATTGGACTATTTTCAGTTGATTTAATATAATAAATCAAAGCTGACTGTTTTTCTAGTTTGCCATGTCTTACAGCTAGTAGTCTTAGAGATCAATTTAATTCTTTGTTGCTTAAGTAGAAATGCACACACGCAATTTCAATCAACAGCAAGAGCCAGACCGTGAATACTCCAAATGCTATCTTTTTGTAGAAGCTAAAAAGTCCAACACGACCAATTAACACTTCAATAGACCTAACGTGGGAAAAGATTCCAGAAAACAACCACTCAGGAACTGTTCTTCAGGCAAAGGATTGCAAATTTGGAAATTATAAAGGAATGTTATCATCTACGTGGCTTTTTCCCCCTACAGTCCTACTTTGTCATTTCGGTAAGGACAGAAAGTTTACTACTACTCTTTTCTAGCGTCTTTAGAACATTAAATATGCAAAAAGAAAATACTCTATGGAGATACTGTCTTGTGCTAAATTCTGTCCGTTGGTCCAGTCAGATGTTTTCATGAAATTTCAGAAACAACAGATGGAAAATTGAAAAGGTTCCTCCTTGCCCTCCTCATTGTATGGGGATGTAATCTCAACAAAACAAAGTGATGCACTCAACACCATGTAATCATTGTGACCAAAGTGCAGCCAGCCAGCTCCGAAAGCCACACTAAACAGACCATTTTCAGCCATGAGCTTAATAACGTCAAAAAAAAAAAAAAAAAAAAAGGAAAAAGAAAATGGACAAAATACCTTTTCTATTACCTTGCTCCCATTTCACTAATACACTGCAATTCCAGGAAGAGACATATCTTGGTGAAAACATATGCCACCACAAATATATTGTACAGCACTGCAATTGCACGCTCACACACCAACTTGCTGTGCTGGAAAACAAAACAAAACAGCCTCATATACTCCAGGTACTCCAGGGCAGGAATTCAGTAAGGACAGAACACCTAGTCAGGACCATAGAGGTTTTCTACAAGCAAAGGAAATTTCAGTGTCTGAGCAGAAACTGGGATAGCATTTTGGATTAAGCACTTCTTATTCAGAACAGTAATTTTAGCAATCAAGGACAAGAGCCAGCCAAGATCTTAGTTTTATGCCCAGCCTGAAAGACCATACTATTCAGATTTCCTGTGGCCCATTGTAACTTGTCAGGTCTTTTATTTCTTATTAATTTGGAAGAAAGTGGTATCTTGAAAATTACTGACACTACTTCCTGGAGTAACTGGATATTCTCTCTGTAGGGGACTGGCTTCAAAATCACAAACCAGTGCTTCAGGAACTGATCTACCAAATTTTTGCGTTCTTTGTATTTACATACCTCACATAGAACATTCAAGATCTCTTAAGGATGAAGAGTCAGCTTAGAAGAGGAACTAACAGGGTTAGAAGCAGGAGGTGACGTGACTTTAGGGCACAGCTCAAGCATCTACATTAAGGCAGGCAGAGGACTTTCCCTCAGTCTCCAGACAAGAGAGTGAGATGTGCATGAAATGAAAGTCAAGAAAATGAAATGAAAGTCATAAAGCTTTAAGCAAAAATAGGTACATCGACATCTCGATAAAAGTCCCCACCATGTGAATATCCCTGTTCAGAGCAGGCATACTCAATACAAATGTCCGTTCTGTTCCTGGTGATTTTTTGCAGCCTGACTCTTGGTAACAGCAGCATTGCACAGGTGAATCATCCCTGGCACCCCACAATTTATTTCTTAATCCCCGTTGTTTTCAACTTTTGTACTAGAAATGCAATCAATGCCTAGAACATCAGGAAAACTTATGGTACACTCAGTGCTATACGTGTCAGAAGAAAACATGATCCAAACACAGCAAACTTCTTGGATTTCTTATGACCTCATTTTACCTCTGTTGTACGATGTCTAGCTGAAGTTATTAACACTGCATAGGTTTTGCCAGAAGCATAATTTGGTTTGTAGAACTGACAATATAAGTGATAATGGGCATGTAGGGTTGAAACTAGCCTTGTTTTCGCATCTCAGTCTGAATTTTAGAGACTAGCTTGTTGTGCAAGCAAACATTTCAGATTTGATCAGCAAAATGCTGATCAGGGTGCCTCCAAGGTCCTTTTAACTCCTTTTTAGAAGCAATGGCATTTTTTACCTCTTACTTTGATCCCTGCAAATGTATATAGCTATGTAAGCTACTCTGAGAAAAGGGTAATTTTAGACATCTTGAAGGCTCAAAGTGAGTAGTCAGAATGTCAAACTGCTACTATTTTCACCCGTGACATTAGACATGAAAGTATTAAAGCTCTATTCTCAATAGCAATTAGAAACCTAGGGAGAAATTCAAGTGCCTAAACATAGAGATCTAGTGCCATTTTACACCTCCTAAGTTATAAAATAAGACATCTATGCACAACTGGAAGATGACCTATGATGCAGGGGAGTCCTGTTCCCTTTTGAAGCAGCAGCTGAAGACCAGAAAAGACATCCTAAAGCATCTCAAATGCCATCACAGAGTCATCGTTGGGCAATTGAATCCCTCCTCTAAAGTCTACAGTCAAAGAAACTTAGAAAGTGATCAAGATCACCCTAAAATAGTCACCAGCTGAACTGATTCAGCCTCTAGTAACTGCATCTCTTTTGGCTGTAATGGGAGCTTAAACCCTTGGACCTCTAAATATGATGCGCTCACTAACACCTAAATGTACATGTCTCAATCTGGAAAAGAATTGCATTCTTAAACTGAAATTCATCTCACCTATCTGAGGTATTTACATTGCCTATATCTACATATGGGCAGCTTGTCTAGCAAAGGGGGAAAAAAAGATAGTCGCTTTTAGAAAGAGATCCCACCCACCCATTTTTCTACATTATTTTACACTGAAATGAGTCACACCCTTTCCATAAACTAGCAGGGGAATCTTGATGCTTAGTTCAGCTGTAGACTTCTTAAAGATGGATGAGAAATCCCACTTCTACAAAAGCAGATGGAGATCAAGAATTAGATATCTACAACTTGTAAATATCACTAAACAGCTATGTACCCCTAAATGCATTTGAAACTCTAAATTTATGTTACTAAATCTCACTGCTCACCAAAACACAACTCCAAACAACCCTATTAAAGGGAACAGAATTTTCGATGGTACACACATCAAACAAAAACCTATGGCTAGGCATCTAAGTCCAACTTTGACCTACAGACTGTATGCCTCGAACAGAAAAATAAATCACAAGATCTAAACATGGATCTAAAACTTTTGATATAGAGGCTTCATGCATGAACATTAGGTCAGTTACTATCAGTAATTTTAAATGGATTTTCATTTTTTCATCTTTTACTGATATAGTTCACTAATTTCTAATGGCTCCCTGAAAAGGAAAGGCAAAATTAAAGAAAACAAAACAAAACAAAACAAACAAGCACAAAAATCCACCCAAGAGCAGTAGAAATTGTACTAGTGAAACTAAGCCCTGTCCACTGACAAGTAGAAATGCCATTGCATTGCAGCTAACTCCGAATTTAGGAATTACATTTTCTGGCTAACAAAGTTTCCACTGCCGTACTGTCTGCTTCAAATCTATTTCCAGTGCTGTTGGTACAAAAGAGCTGCTTTCTCCAGCTCACGGAGGGAAATGAGATATATGCATGATGGAGAGCTCTTTGGTGCTCCTCTGGGTCAAAGAAATGTGAATTATTGTTAGAACAAAGTAGCAAAGCAGCCAGCCACTTCTTCCCAAGGAACGATGGCCTGTCATTCTGAACAAGAAAATACACAGGCTTATTTTCTCTGACTCAAGTTATTCACCACTGGCATCAGTTTTCAGTGCTTCACAAGATCCCTTTCTTAAAAAAAGCTTAAAAGGTTTATAAAAAAAAAAGTGTGATATGAAGGGGCAAAGCTTCAACAAGGTCTTAAAAATTTTAATCATAAGCTTGAACTTGTTGTATTGAGTAAAAATTCATCATGGATTTCTGATTTCATCCTCCTGTTAACAGCCAGACGTCCATGAAATGTAATTCTCACACAGCACTGAGAATCAGGAAAACAGAACACACGACTACGGCAGGCACATGATTTCATCAGGTCGTAAACAGCAAATTGTGAAGTGTCCTGTTCTTCTGCATTTGAATAAATATCACTATGAAACAGATGCTAAGACAGGCAACCCAAACTATTTACAACTTCTGTTGTAAGGAAAACGCAGTTGCGTTTCTATAATGTTCTGACTGTGGAGACAGAAGAAGGCAAAGCTTTTCCAGAGTTTGTGGTTCGTGCTTGAGAACAGCCGAGCAATACACAGTGTCCTGAGTAGTAAAATAAACTGCGGACAAGAATATACACCCAGCCCAAAATTGCAGCCTGAACCAGCGAAGGAGAACCAATGCTGGCTGAGTCACCTGGTCCTGTTTGCGGGATGTAACTCTATTGCAGGATGAGCATGTTTCGAGCTGCTCCAACACTTCTTATTTTGTGTTTATATGCTGAAACACACCATCTGTGTGTCTTCTGAGATGCAATCTTGGCAGCAAAGACAACATCACACACAGAGTAATAGCCCAGTGATTCCTGGAATATATTGATTGCAATAAGAGTAACAATGTTGGGTAAAATTCTAGTCACTCTCGCGTCAACAGAAGAGGTTCCTACTCTATGGGAGTTAAACATCTCTTCAGGAATATCAGAAAAAGGAGAAAATAAAAAGCTCTATTTCTCTCTTTCTACTCAAAGGTTGTGTCTAAGGCCACTGTTAACTTTTTATCAACAGCATTGCTGTGTGCACGAGAGCACAAAAGAATTCTAATTTAGGGATCTAGATCCTCACATAAAGTTGATGCGGATCATCTGAAATATCAAGTGAACTTTGATGGCATGTCTGTTAAACTCAAAAGCAGCTTCAGTTTCATAGAAGTAAAATCTTTCCAGGCTAAATAATACATTTAACATTGTACGTTCTTCTGGCACAGAAAAACATTCGGTTTACTGCATATCTCTGAGTAATGGAAAGAACATAAGATCAGAGTTTGACGTTTACCCCTCTTTCCTCATTTCTTTGCTTTAGATAGAGCAACTTGCAATAATTTGTGTGGGAACTGCTTTTTTTTCTGTTTGTTTTTCAGGATGGTGAAAGACACATTTCCACTTGTGTGGTCAAAGTAGAGATATACTCATCCATAGGATGCAATTATATTAAGATCTACTCGTTGCACAGAATCTTATTTCATGCACATGTTAAGTCATAAAAATTGTCTATTTCTATGGAAGTAAAAAATAACTTAAGTTCTAGAGGTCACTTATGAAACATTCAGAATTTAGCCATCAGTGAAACTTTCCCCAGAAAAGGTCCTGTTCCCATCCAAAGCAATAATCTGACTATTCTGAAATTTTTTTGCATATATCTTCATGTCACTGTATGTCATGATATACAAATGACTCTGAAAATTACAAAAAGTGCTCTCACGAATCTGTCAAGCTGAATGGGTTTGTGGGCTGATACTGTACAAAGAACATTAATTATCAGACAGCAGGAGACCTGAACAACAAGAGATCTAGAATATCTCTCATAGTCAAATTCTCAGCTAGTGTATATATCTGCATAGTTTGAGATCAAGGGTTATTTTTTTTTGCCTACTTATATCAGGGGAGGATAGTTCCCACTATATCTTTTAAGTATCTTGTTCTTCTGTGCTCTTTTATAATAAGCCATTATTTCTGCAGCCGAGGCTTCTGAAAAACATGATTTCTGTGTCAGAGGGATAAAAATACCCCTGACACAATGCTGGATTTCATTTAGCAAAGCATCAGAAGATTCACAATTTGAGCTGGAATTTATTATTGATCCTTTCAGCTCAATGCAAATTTAAAATTGTTCTCTGGAACAAATAATATGCTTTTGTCAGCTGAATCCTTACAGCAGCATGAAGAAAAGATCAAAACAGTCCTAAAATTAGCCACGGAATTTCATAATATTTCATGGATCCATCATTAGACATATAGATGAGATAAGGGGCAGGGATCTGTTTTAGATAAAAATTTGTAAAACTTGTACTTTCTTCCTTTTAGTTTATATTTCTCTAAGATGATTGTAATTTGTGTTCTGAAAGCACCAGGCTGAGACGGGAGACCCATTTTAATAAGCCCTGTAGACACACAGTAACAATATGTAATTAACCCCTGGAACTTACTAAAACACAGATTTAAGTCTGAAACAACCCTTTTTGAAGAAAAATCAACTTGATTCAGCTTCTGTTTTATCCTGATTGTTGCGCCCAGAGAATCATCTGCACAAAAACTAATCTCCAATGTGGTTTTCATGTTGGTTTTTTTTTAGGAATAACGAAATGTTCGGAACTCTCAAACATTTAAGACCCAGAAGCACAAAATGGCCTAGGTGCTTAAAGCAATACTTTGCTGAAATTAAGGTGAGGAACCATTCTCCGCTCCCTGCCTTTCCTCCTCCCCATCCAGTGCTTTACCCACGTTTTTACTGATGAAGCTCTCTTGGTACCTGGTGCTATGTAAGGCTCCACCATCACCGTTTTGGCTGGGCTGAGCACCCTAGTTTTCATTTCCCAGCTGAACGGGATAGGGCAGCCCCCAAACATGCATCTTTTTGAAGAAGTCCCCTAACTGGCCCAGTCCAGAAAGGATCCTCTGGGCCTGCTTAAAGGTCAAGATGCACCCCAAACAGTTGCAAGTATTGCTTTTACCCCAAATCCCAAATGATGCAGAAGGCTGCAGAGGGAGACAGTTTTGGGGGACAAGGGGAAAGCACCCTCAGGATCTGAGTGGAGACACATGGCTTAAACACAGTTAACACTCAGTTACTACCACATTATGTCTTGCCTGGTTGAACACTGAGACCCCTATATTTAAATTACTGGCTTTGACACCGTCAGTTTTAGTCTTGATGGTCTAAGCTCTTCGGTCGCCCTCAACCTTCTGCCAGAAGTGTCTGCTGGAGCACAGGTTGCAGAAAGTCTGTGTGCTGCAAGTTTTCAACATGCCGCTTTAGGAAAAGACCATTTTTGTCGATATTTCAGCTAATAAGATGGACTGTGAAGTGAACCACAGAAATATCCCATCCTTCCTCTCCTTGCGTAGGGGATACAACTTCCCATAGAGGGGCAGGGCAGACATGAGTAAGACGGTATCCTTCATCTTCACAAATCTAACTATAGCCATTCATCTTTCAGGGGCCTCAGCATACAAAATACCACCAATCTTAGAAGCTTACAAAAATCCTCAGTGGTGTCCTTCGTTTTCAAACTTTCTAAAATTTGAGTATTTTAAAAGAAAAAAATCCATATATGTGGAGGGAGTAGGACTTTCACGGAGAGTACGATTTTTGGCAGCAGGAACATTTAGCAAGCTTCAGCTGTAACCTTCAGTCTTTGAACACCTCATTTACGTTGTGGGCTTTCTCAGGAATAAGTCTTTTAGTGGTGTTACAGCTATTAGGGTTGTAATCCTACAGAACCTGCACATCACAGACTCCCTCTGAAATCGCCAGCTATTTCGGAGGTATGAAAGAAACGCATTGGATTTCAGCGGGGATTCAGCATACTAGAAAGTCAGCTTGCAAGGAGCCTGCTATTTAACAAGCTGGTTTTCAAAGAATTTGCTTTTACAAGGCTAGCCTGTGAACTGCTGTCTAAGCAGCCAGGTGCTGGGGCTGATTCCAGATACAGTAAGTCCTAAAAATTACAACGGTTTTATATAAAAATAAGATGGGGCGAGTACAAACTCTGAAGAGGAGAAAAGTTTGTTTTGTTTCCATGCTTCAGAAAATTTTGGAGCCTGGCTAAAAGGGTTCTGAGATACGTCAGTAGATCACTCAATGGCAACAGACCATGTGTGACCTACTCTGAGCAAACTGAGAACATTTCTCCATTAAGACTCTGGTATAGAACACTAGGAATAGTAGGAAAAAATATTAACAGCAACACTTAGCAGTTCTACAAAAACCATCATACAGAGACTTCAGAAATGCTTCATCTCTGCATCCCCCTGGGAGATAAACTTACATTATCATCCTTATTCTATAACAAGGTATAGGCAGCAATACGCTTGCTAAGAGCAGATCAAGAGAAAAGTGCTGAGCAGAGGCCCGGTGCCATAAGCAAAACCGTAAACAATCAAACTAAATAAAGGTCCATCTAGGCCTGCAGTGTATTTTTAGAGGCCAAGAGATTCGGAGCAGGAGTAGAGCCCTCCTTCTCCTTACATGGCCTTCTAGCCCTCTGCAGTCATGCCCTGGCTGACAGTCAAGTCCTTCCCAAGCTGAACTCCACCAGCCTATTTGCCCCTTTTTTTATGGAAACTGTTTCATACTTGTGATGACTCCTGTACTGTTCTCAACATTTCTGAAACAGAGGAAAACAGAAATATAAACTGTATTTAAGGTTTGTACACACCGTAGATGGCATACAATATAATGGCATAACAAAGTTCTGGTTTCTTTTTGTATTATTTTCTTACTACTTCCTAACTCCGGTTTGCCTTTTCTTGGTTCAGTATTTGAGATGTTTTCAAGAAGTTTTCACCATAAGTCCAATACCTCTTTGTGCTCTACATTACAGCCTTCATTTTTGTCTACCTATTGAGGTTTTGAGGATTTTCTTCTTCCTTGGGTATTTTTCCTCACCAACTGACATAGAAATTCTGCTTCTTCAGAAAAGTTTATATGGGCTCAGCTTGACTTTCACTGAAACCAAGGACAAGTTGAACATTGAACACAGCTTGTGTTTTGATGGTTAAAGTGTCAAACGAGGTGTCAAGAGACAGAAGAGAAAATCTTCATCTCTTATATCACAAAGAAAATGACAGAGGAGCTGATCCACAGCTGTGAAGTTCAGATCAGGCAGAGGATGATATTACGGTGATAACAACAACAATAACAAAGTATAATCATCTTTTGGAATCTAAAAGTAAGTACCTTTCTAAGAGCCCTTTAATGGATTATCCTAAAATCCTCAATATCAGCATGCAGGTCAGCTAATCCAGGGTTGGGAAAAATCCCCAAGAAAAAAAAAAAAAAGGAAAAGATAACCAAAAAATCAAAAGCCAGAGTAAGAGAGAACTATACAGGCACAGCTGTGAGTGCATATGCACATGCAGACATCCATCTCCTCTCTGCTCACAAAGCAAAACAACTTCACCTCTCACCCTATTTGAACCAATGAAAGCAAATCTGATCTGAGAAGCATTCTGCAGTAGGAGTATAAAAATGATAATTGAAAGTTTATTACTTAGTGCTTGGCAAAGCTATTTCCCATGGCAATTTGATAAATACCTTGACTTTTCTGCTCATCATAACCTCAGACGTTTATTGTCTCATTTGCTATAACAAACATTCAGTTATCTTTTGACTACCCAGACCATATTTAACAGACTGCATAGCGGGAGTGTTGCCACTGTAGAAAAAAGCCAAGGGAGGAGAATGGGTTTCTAGCTTTCTAGAGCAGTGCATCCATCTTACTACCAAAAAAAAAAAAAAAAAAGAGCAGTGTATTTAAGGCAGGAAGCCTGCTTAAACAGGGAGCTGTGGTGGTGCAGGATGGGCTCTCCTCCTCCCTGCAAGGTGGAGATTACGTGGGAAATCTGTCCCAAACCATCTGCCAGGGACGCTGAATGACACCCGGCTGGGCAGCACCCACAGCTATCGCATCCTCAGATGCAATGGAGTTAGCCCTTTTATCCCTTCTACGCCTACGCCCAGCCCTGGGGAAGATGGGGCTTTCGTATAAGGAACCAAAACAGAACAAATTCCCAAACCAGTAAAATCTTTCAATTTCCTCTGAAGAATCTGAAATTTCCAACAGA
The DNA here is from genome assembly GCF_036417845.1 of Apteryx mantelli. Taxonomy (NCBI): domain Eukaryota; kingdom Metazoa; phylum Chordata; class Aves; order Apterygiformes; family Apterygidae; genus Apteryx; species Apteryx mantelli. The sequence goes on along the minus strand of NC_089979.1, from coordinate 6,256,193 downwards.
AAGCAGATACTATTCATGAAAGGGGAAAAAAAATGCACAGAAGAGGATTTCAATGGAAAACGCCTGTTCTGTTGCTTTCAGTATCTCCTTTGGTGCTTGGAAACTTACAGCACCTAAGGCAAGATCAAAGCACACCAAATAAACCAGTGGATTATAATGTCCTGTGGAGCCAGTATTAAGAGTTTATTCTTTGGTCTGTATTTCTCTGATATTATTCTAATTAGCTCTATTAGGATGGTGCCTAGAGGCTCAATTATTTCCTTTCATCAGGGATAGATGGAATATTAATTTTTAATCAGTAGGCTTTAAATATTTACCAAAGTTGTTAAGAACCTGAGATGAGATGCCAAGACCCTTCCTATCCATAGGAAGAATTCAGTGGTTTTAATATAGTTCTGCTTGCTTTATCATTCTCACAAACTTCAAAACCTAAAGGGAAATATTAAACTATCTTACTTAGTAATAACCCACCAACCTGAAAGCATTTATGATTTTTTTTTTATTTTATTTACTTACAAATTTAGACCTATGGTTATTTTCTGCAAATGACTTAATTCTTTCGGTCATAAATTCCATAGCCTGGATTAGGAGGAGGGCTTAAAGTTGTGAAGAAAAATCCTGAAGATCAAAAATCAAGGTGAAAAAGAACAACAATTTTTATATACTTATATGGCAATCAAACAGTGGAAGAGGTGCCTGAGAGGTTGTGGGATCTCCATCCTTGGAGAAATTCAACACTCAGGTGGACAAGGCTGTGAGCAACCTGACCTTAAGCTTTAAGCAGGGCTTTGAGCCAGACAGCCTCTAGAAATCACCCTAAATTAGTCTATGACTCTAAGTATATAAATGAACAAACATCTTTAAATATACCTATGTATACAGATGACTCCAGGAAGGAGTTCCACATAATCAGTCCTTCCTGCAGGCCCAAATTTCTCAGGATATTTATAGGTGCAAACAGAGAAAACAACAGCCACAAGCACATGGCTGAATGGGGGCCCTGAGCAGTCTCCCTAGCCACACTGTTCATTGAACAGAACCCAAATTAAAGCAATATTGGGGCATTTTTCAGAGTTAAACACTGGATTTTAAATGAGAATCAACACCGACATTTTAATTTCCCATGTAAGATTTTCAGTAGAATAATGTTGGGAATCTTTTATTTTTATTATTACTGTTATTATTGTTATCACTGAGAGCAAGAGAGATATGGCATTTTTGTTTTGGAGAGAAGAGGAGCTTCTGATACCAAATTTGTTGACACAGATGATTTTTGCATTGCCAATATGCTTCGGTTCTGTTGTTCTTTCCCCCCCAAAGCACAATTTCATCACAATCAACACCTTCCTGTAGAATTACTACTTTTCTGACCAGAATAGCATTTTCCGATAGGAAAACCTTCCATCACAATTTTTTCCACCAGCTTGAGATGTGATATTTGTTCAGTGCATTCTATTCCCTGCACAGTAACTGTGATACCACTGTGCCACAGGCATTAAATAAAAATGAAAATAAACTAAGGAAAGGACGCTTATCTAGCCTAAAGGTGTGGAGATCCAGGTGAGTCAATGGAGCTACACTCAGTTACGCCTACGAAGGACCAAACCTGCAATGTGATGTGCAAGATTTGTAGCAACACCCCAAAACCAGTCACTTTTATCTATTAAAGAACTCCCATCTTGACCCTTGACAGGAAAGACTTCTCACCTTCTCTAGTCAGCTCTGCAGAGTTAAATACCTCAGTCACTTCCCTCCCTGCTTGTTGAAGTATTTCTGACCTCATGCTATTTTAACACCATCTTCAGCCTAATTTATTGGGCTTGCTTGGCTCTTGGAGTGGGAGTTAAGGGAGTTTGACAGGACAGAGCATTCAAAAGTTGAAAAGAAGTGATTTGACATGGTGCTAACCTCAGTGTTATCCTGACCGATGTGGGAAAACCTTGTGAGGTGCCAGGGACCTGCACCTCCTGTTAGAAGCAATGGTTGTGCTACAAATTTAGCCTAACATGGGCATGGCTCAGTGCATCCAAGGCTTACAAAAAAGGCAGGTTAAATCCTAGATGTCAAAGTGCAGTCCTCTTTTTCTGCAGCAAGGAACTTTCCTACAACACTATTCTCTGTCCACCAAGAAATCTGCATAAATAACCAAGGAATCACCTCATCTGCTGAAGACAGAATTGATTACATGAGTCAGAATATTTACACAGCTCAGATGACAATGGACATAAGTTGCAGTGAAGGAAACTGTGATTAGATGTAAGGGAACTGTTTTTTACTGCAGGTGGTTACACAGTGGAAAGCTGCCCAGACAGTTGGTGGAATCTCCATCCCTGGAATTATTTCAAACTCAGCTGGTCACAGCCCTGACCAACCTGATGTACCTTCAAAACTGACCCTACTTCGAGTGGGGTTTCGACTAGATCCTCTTCAATAGTCTCTTCTGAACCAAAATTGGTCTGTAATTATGTGATCAAGTTTCCCAATCCTGTGCAGCCATGTTATGCTGACAAGCAGCTTAATCTAATCATGATGCCTGCTTAAGCTGGCTGTAAATGTACAGCATAGGGATGATCCTCCTGAGAGGCATAGCTAAATCAGGGTGTTTTAGACTACACACTTGTGTTGCTACAATAAGAAGGAAAAAATGAGAAAGGATGGCATGAAGAGTCATGTTGATCTGTCACCTGAAGAGCTCCCTGCATCTGGGCAAATGTACAGAAAGCCACAAACTGAGCTATTTCAGCATTTTTTCAGCAGCAAATATTCAGTGCATAACTCAGCAGTCGCAACTCTAAATAAAAGATCTTTAAGTGCTATACGAGGGCTGTCAGGTCCACTTCCTTGAAAGCCTTTTCTCATGGCCCAGGACACTGCAAAGTCGAGATCGCAACCTGGAAGCAGCCAGAAAAACAAAACTGGCTGTGTAGCTCAAGAGGAAAGTAGGTGGAAGCTCTGCAGCTCCCTGAGCTTTCATAGCAGGCCCCTGGCAAACGCCTACTCGGAGCTGCTCACGACTGCGAGACTCACAGCTTGTGCCGACCCACCCACCTCTCTCCTCGCGTCTCGATCCCGCAGGCCTGAGTGCACACCAATAACCAAAGCAACGTGCGTGCAGAGAGCCAAAAGATGGGGACGGCAGCAGCACCGTTCACAGGTGGTTCAACAAGGACAGGTGTCCATGGTCCCCGAGGTCCAGGTGCAGAGGTGGTGGGCTGGTGCGTCCCTGGGCTGTGGCACTCATTTCATTCCTTTCATCAGAGCCCGTACCAACAACATTGCAACGCCAGGTGTATGAGAAGGAGCTGGAGAAATGGGATCAAAAGACCCAGTGACACTGGTATGAAGCAGACTACAGAAAGAGACTGTCAGGGTTACAACCATAAATGCAGACCAATGCTCAGACACAAGAGCAATACGTGGAACAACAGTCAGCCAGATTCAGCCTTTTCTGAAAAAAGTAAAAGCTTCTCCATAATATTAAATCACTTTCTGTATTTGCATTTATGAACGTAGTTTATATATTGAGATGGTGAAATATAAAAATACTGACTAGTAGCTGCTATCTCCTCACTTGGTAGAACTTTGTTTTCAGTCTCTAGGATGGAATTAGCTATTGGACATACTCAGGGAAAAAAAAAATCAAACAAAAAAACAAACACATAAACACGTTAAATGTTGATTGTTTTCTCCACTGCTAACATCCATCCCAGCATTTACCATCTTGCACACTTCTGTAATCACTGGGAAATCTGAGGATGCCTCCTCCTGGCTTTCCCCTGGTGGGCACGTTCCAGTGTGTATAAATAATTAAAATATTTGATTAGTCAGAGAGAATTTCTCTTTAGGTGAGGGTTAAAGAACTTAGAGGGAATGCAAGAGACATTGGCTCCAACCCCACTCTCACTAAGGTTTAATTTTTTAAATACAAAAAGTCTATTCCAATATATCAAGAAAGACCCATTCTGAAACAGAAAACCCTCTGCACGATTGGCAGGGCTCTCTCCTAGGAAGTGAGTGGTTCAGTTATGCTTTGGGTAGTCTTCTCTAGTGATCAAATGACATGGAACAGAGGATTCAAAGTTCCCCAAAATCTCATCCATAGCACTTGAGCTTTGATGTCACTTTTGCTCCAAATGTTGGGGGAGGAGGGGGACTGCAGCTGCAACTGCACTGCAGGCAAATCAGTGTTTCTCTGAAAAATGTTCACTCACTCTTCTTTAAAGAGATTCTGAGCACCTGCAGCTCGCAGGAGCTGCAATTTGTGGAAGCCCAGCTCATCCAGAAATCAGCCCCAAAGCCCATGCTACCAAGCAGATGAAAATGAAGCACACTGGCACCTTCACATCAGCAAGTCACTAATAATCTAAGTAACTAATAATTGCTGAAAACCACCTGTATACAACCCGCCTGGAACTCTTCCATTAATAAAGTACACATGTGCCATGTAAGCAGGTGCCCTCACCTCTTCAAAGCCTCGTGTAGCTTAACACACTGTCCGCCCATCTGCTTTTTCAGATAGCTATTAAACAAATAATATTTGCAGTACATCTTTCTGAAGCAGCCCACCAGCTCAACACACTCCCATCCTGCTACACAACCTTCGTGCCAGGAAGAGACTGATACCCCCAAGCAGCATCTTTACAAGCCATTCACTGTTGCTAAGAGGACACCAGCAGAACTGTCAGCCAGCAGCGGTCATGGCAGAGATTAACATCTCAATGGATTTTTGTCTAGCTTTACACTCTAAATCAGGCAACAATAGAAGCTTTCTTCTTTTACTGTAAAAATCTCCCATTAGTAATTCAAAGTCATTTAGTCCGCTTAACTGTCATTTGTTCTAAACACACCCACCAATGAGCTATTTGAATGTGGTCAATCTATCACCATTAGGCTCATCTAGGAAATAAACGAAAGACAGTTTTCACAACAGAACTCAACCAAGCATGTTCATTATAACAGGTATGCATCTATCTGCCTAACAAATGTATGATCACATAAATTCTGAATTACACAAGACTACTACTTCCGTTCCAACTTGTGTGTACCTGCACAAGCCAAATTTTCAAAATGTCATTCTGCAGAAGTATTTGTTGTATGTATTCCCAGCTGCCAACATCATTCATCAATGCATTTTGATACTGCTTTAAGGAGAACACTCTGCAACATCAGATTTGTAGAGCAGAGCATTTATTCACTTACCTGAGCAGAAAACATCTGTGATGTGGTCAAGAGGCAATAACCTTCCCACAGGATTTTAAAGCATACTGGTGCTTTCCTATCAACAGTAATCATCGGACATTAATGTGCTAACAGCTGTAGGCTGCTGAGCAAAGTGTTGAACTTGCCTCTTCTCACACAAAGCAAAAATCATGTGGCTCACCGACATTTGAAAGCTTCTCTTTTAATCTGGTCATGATCTATGATATAAAAACTTTCTGCTTAGTAAATCACTTACATTGCACCCCAGTTGGACAGCATTTAATTAAAAGTAACTCTTTAGAAAAGAAAAAGGGCAAAGAGTTATTTCTGTCTGCTATTAAAAGAGTGGAGAAGAATAAAGAAAAAACTGAAAAGGCAGAAGGTGTCATCTGACACATGGATCATTCCCCCTCCACAAATTTAGTTCTATAATCTGCAGCCAGCTATTAAATAATATTACCACTGAGCTCAACTAGCAGAAATACAAGTCAGAGTTGAATATGAATCTAGGAATGCACAAAGTCGCAAAGTCTTGCATTATAAAAGAATGACTACATGTATTATAGGTATTATAAGATTATAGGTATGTCTTTTTATCTCCTTGTTCTGGAGGCTCTAGGTTTTTGCTGTTGTTTTGTTTGTTTTCTAATTGTCTGCTGAAGGTATAACAGCCAGAAATATGGTTCAATTGGGAACAAAAAGCATGGAGGGTTTCTAGTAAAATCATTCCAGCCTTTTAGACCTATTTCATTTTTTCCTGTTACTGCATGAAACATCAAAATAAGCAACCACTACATTGAATAAAAAAAATGAAAATACTGAAAGGTGATATAGAAAAAGATATATGACATGATCACACTTTAAGAATTGATTCCCCTCTATCATCCTTATTGACTTTCAGTTCAGAGCACTTTCATACTTTTCTTGCCACTGTAGCAGAAATATTCTCAGGAAGACATATGACTTCAGAGGTCCAGGGCAGCCTCCACATGCAGGAGACAGAAGGCTGCACATCCAGCAGAGACAAACTGGTATCACGCAGTGAAGGTACCATGCTGAAACTCAAGATTTTAGAGGGACTGATGGAGGAAGGAGGCAAAAGCTCCTTTCGACATTCTGTTACATCTGAACACTATTTTTAAAACGACGGAATAATTGCAGGTCATCTGTTTCAAAATCCCAAGACCAAAAAGCCACGACAACTGCAGATTAGAGCAGAGATGAATGCTGGCAGAGCCTGAGCTGCAGGAAGAAGAGATGAAAGATATAATCTTCCTTCCACGCAGGTACAAATGAAAGCTGACCTTAGGGGCTGTGCCTTGCTGGCCAGCACACATACACTCATACAGGATGAGAACAAAGTTGTTGTTTCCTTCTCTCCCACTGCTAAAATCCTCCCTCCACTCTGAGGAAATGCTGCCTCTTCATTTGATGAGTCAGATAATAAAAGAAAATTTAAGGTAAATTCTTCCTTCCAGCACTTTATTTTGGATTCAGAGAGCCAATAAACAACCATGGATTGCATCCGATCTAGCAGCCTCAAAACCTCTGTTGATGCTTCAGTCAGGATTTCAGTTAAGAAAGCTCTGGTTTAGCCTGGATACCACGTACTGTTTCAATCTGGCATATAAACATGACAATATAGGTCTAGACATTTAACCAGTAAAGGTGAAAGATGAAATACCATGGAACTGCCTTGATTTTGAATTGCCCGAGGTAATGCAGTTTTAGGTAAATTTGTAATTCAATTCTTAATCTTGCTATATCCAGTCAACATCTGTAAGCAACAAAACCTCTCTCCTCCCTCCTTCCCAGGGATACATGCTAAAATATTTAAAGTTCTCATATTTTGAAATATATAAATTCCAGCTGAGCACATGAAGTGGATTATTACACTTTACTGCGGCAAGAAGTACACATGGGAGGTATCCACGTGCTGTATTTTGTGAAGTCAGTTTGTCTTCATTCCCCTCTGCCTGTCAACAGCTCAAACATGTTTTCTTATTACAAAAAGGTGGCCAAACCTTTTAATAAGGAACAGTATTTTCTTTTTCAGTCCTTGGTAGGGAGGAGGAATATAGCTAGGTATTCCAAGACTGCAAATAAAATATGAAGATATGACACTGCTGAAGGATTTCTTTAGTCAACAGACATCAGACACTAGAAGGTGACAAATCCCACGTCTGAGGCTGATATTGGCTCAAAATGTGTTTATTCTAGACAGAAAGAAGACATATGCCTACCAACCCGTGCATGCGTACACACAGGCACAAACAGAAAATCACGTGTGCACACAGACACTGAGTTATATATGGCCAACGGAGGACAATTCTTTACTTCTCTTCCATATCCATTTGTCTGTTGCTTGGACAATGGTTTCTAATAGGAAAATCCAAACCCTTAGAAGACGACAGTCCTCTTGTTTGTGATTGTGGCTAGCGACCCTTCCAACAGGCCTGATGACAGTACTTTTTTCCATATCTGAGCACATCCTCTACCACAGTGTCTGAAAATATCCTGAGTGTTTATTCAAAGCACAGAGAGATGGTGAGTGAAGACTTGTACAAACATGCCAAGTGCATGTCAACACTGAAAAGCAGACCCTGCAGTTTTAAGAGTGTTTTTGTCATTTGTGCTGAAAAATGCTTCAAATTGCAGCCACTCACTAAGCCGTTGTCTCATTTCTCACTTTACCGAGCTTTAGTACTTGCAGCTGAGGGAGCACCCTTTCAGACTGCTGGCACAAATCCAAAACGGGCGCCCTCACATTTAATGATCTTGACAAAGATGAATGATGTCGCAACAAGTTACAGAAGCAAAAGTCGTCAGAGATCAAGCTACATCTTGGCTAAGGCCTGGACTTCTGGAGCAAGCGTAGTCAGAACTGGATTCATTGTCTTCCTCTGCAAATCAGGGCTCAGAGACAGTAGAAATCTCCCAACAGTCATGTTTACCAGAATCTTTATTTTTAGGAGGGTTTTTCTGGTTTGGGCATTTTTATTTTTTTATTTAGTTGCTGTTAATAGCCATCCATGCCGCTATCTGCATTAGAGAAAGAACATTCAAAGAAAGTATTTCTTATAGACAGAAGCTAACAGTGAGACTTATGATAGCCCTTTGCTGCTTTTGGAAAGTCACTTTGTGGTTTTTCACTGAAAAATTCCTCTCTCCCACAAAGAAGAGCTTTTATCCCATAAAATTCAAACAGACCACAGAAGCTGTCTAAAAACCTACATTCTTCATCATCATTAGATGAGCTCCAAGGTCTCATATAGTTGTCTGATGCTACAGAAGGCTAAAATGTTTCAGCTGTCCTTGGACAGAAGGTAAAATACATCTGCATGGGATAGCCTGATCGCTACAGACACACGATTCAGTATTCTGTGTGAGCTGGAGTTTCTGGTATTTATTCACAGAAATCACATTTTTGTAACCCAGCTGAGAAGGAATTAAATTAATAAGGTCTGTCCATCACCTGCTAATACAGAATTGATTTTCATTCATAGCTGGGGGGAACTGCTATCACTCTTGGATGCCAGTGGGAACTCAGGAGGAGTTCGATAGCTAAACTTCCAACCAAAGGAAATTATATAAATGCTGAAAACTCTTATGAACTCTAAAAATGTTTTCCTCTATTAGTTTTGTTTCTGTTTTCTTCATATTTACTTCAGCCAACGTAACCAGTCAAGAGAAAAAGACAGCCACATTAACCATCATTTCTATTAGCTCTAACACTGTGTTGAAGCTGGACCTGAGCTAGCTAACTCCTTGACGTCTCCTCCATTTTTTTTGGTGGCTGATTCCACAGCAAATTTGATCTGCTCTTCAAAACTGGGTTTGGTGCGATCCGTGTATCCTTTCCAAATCTTCATCTCACAGCCCTACTCTTGCTTAGGTATCTATTCAGTTCACAACAGCCTTGAAGCGTGCTCATGTCTGAAGGTGGAAGAATGATTGAAAGAAAAGCGTGCAACCCTGTGATACAAGAGATCTGAATTTGTTTCTGTGTTGTGACATGGGTTTTCTAGTTGACTTTGGATGAGTCATTCAGCTTCTCTTTATTGCCACTCCCTTTGTGATAAAAAAACCCCAAACAGAATAAATAGCACTCACTTGGCTCAAAGGGTACTGTGAAATGCTCAGGCATGAGAGTTACAAATCCCAGGAAAGTGTTTTGGACAGTGGGGTTTTTTGTGCTTTTCCCAAAACTTTTTCTTCCTCCATCACACCAAACAATTTGTTCTCCAGCAGCTCTCTGCTGTTGAACAGCATTCGATGAATGTCCGCCCCCCATTCTTACTTCATCCCACGAGCAGTTCCTTTAGCTTATATTTAACAAAACAGCTTTGGAATTAGCAAGGGGAGAACCTGGCTGAAGTGCCTGGATAGCGACTACCCAGCTGCATGTCTCCCCACTCCAGTCTCATGAGTATCTTTCTAGACCTGGAATCTCTACTTAAACACTTCTAAAACTCCTATGTACAGCAGTGATTACAAGCAGACAATGAAAATCTTAAAAAATCTTTAGTATTTCAGTCAAGTGTTATCTTACTCTTTTTTTTTTTTTAGGTTTTTTTTTTAGGGGTTCTTTTTTTAGTTTTTGGTGAAATCCTGGGCAAAGCATTGCTCACAGCCTGATTTTCTTATGGAAGAAAGTAGGGCCTGGTCAGAGTTTATCACTCTGGCATTCTTCAGAGACAGATCTACACTGGGATCTTCATGCTATGCTCTGCTACACTTTTAGTTTTTAAATAGTTTCCCTCTGACAGCACAGCCAAACACCAAGGAATTTTACAAAAATAGTATAAATAAAACAGAGTGGATGATCATTTTAAAGGTTTAATGTGGAAAAAATTATAAAAAAGACAATCAGCCCAGAATGGACTAGTTGTGCACTAGTTTATATCCATAAAACCTGACCAAATTCAGTTGGAAAGGACAGAGAGCAGAATTTGATTTTGTAAAAGATAGGGAACTGAGAGTGTCTTAGGAAGAAGGCAGGTGCCCAGAGCTAGTGTCTCTGGTAACAATACATAATGAATTTGAGCAGCGGTAGTTTCAAAAAAGGGTCACAATCTGCATTTGCATTGAGTGCTCTCAACTATAAAAACGCATCAGCCTCTCCAGAAAAAAAGTCTGAACACATACACACAGTGCTGAGTCTGTAGTGAGCTTTGCAGGTGACAGAACAGGATCTACATTAAAACAAAGAGTCCTTGTCCAGGGAAGGTATGGTTCTCCAGGTGGGTACATCCAAGTTTCATCTGAAGACTTCAAGAATTTATTTTATTCCACTTTACATTTGAGTGAAATGTCTTAAATCAAGGAGGCTTTTGTAGATAGTGAGTCAGAGGAATATTACTGGTCTTTGGACCAAATGATGCAAACCATAGGTAACGCAGGTTGCCACCACCATTGAGAAACAGCAATGTAGTTGATAGGAAAATATGGGACAACGTAGCCATGCATAAAAATTACACAGTATACCCACAAAATGGTGTTCAAAGACAACTTGGAAGATGCATTCAACAAAAACACTGAAAAAAAGAGCAACAGCTGCCTATCAAGAGCATACTATCAGGCAAAGATGAAGAATATTAAAGTTTGCATGGGATTCAGCTCCACATTCAGACACCCAAATTTAGGTGTCTGCATCTGCACTTTGGCACTCTCCCGTTACAGTCAATATAGTCAGTGGAGCCTGGAGAGCTTTCTAGCTTACTCTAAAATAGGCTAATCAGAACCCTGCTCCACTTTTTCAGTAACCTTTCTGACGTCTGAATAAGGTATTCCAGCAACAGTCACTGAGTCTGGGTAAAGACTTAACACTACCTTTCTATTGGTACTTGCCAGTCCCCTTCGCACAAAGTCCAACAGAATTCAAAGCCATTTATTAAAGCGTGGAACTTTATAGACACAAGTGAAAATATGTGTGTTTTTCTTCTTTCCTGAATGTATTCAAACAACATATCAAAAGAAAAAAAAAAGCAGGTAATGTGCTGTTAAGTTATACAGATCACAAACTATATTTGTTACCCTAGTCGACCTCAATATGGTAATTAACATAGAATTAATCTGTCTTGCAAAGATATAAAACATATGAAACCAAGAAAATCTGGAATCCAGCCCAGCAGAAGGGTTATATAAAAAGCATGTTCTGAACCATTTAGTCAATAACTCTGCATTAATCTTTTGAAAGAAGGTTTTAAATGTTAAAATATTAATTTTTTAAGTGCTGGAATAAAGTAAAAACTTTGAGGACTCCTACTCTGCAAACCAGAATCTGAATTACATTTTCAGAATGCGATAACATCATGTGCATAAACATTGTTCATAGGATAACCATCCTTTTTGCTAGAGAGTTTTGTCAACTAGGAAGATTTATTCCTTCAACGCGAACAGTAGACACACATGCTGTCAGTCTTACTGCAATGGCAAGGCTAAATGATTTATTCAGTCCCTCTAGCAGGAACTCCACCTAAAAGTTGGAGAACAGAGACAAACTACGGGAAAAACAGATGTATAACCTACTAAAAGGAAAAAAAGGGCAGGGGGGAGGGGGACAAACTCATCAATAAATGAAAGCGGTGAGCAGAAAAAAAGGGGGCGAGATATGAGAGAGTCCTCTACAGGATACTAAACAGAGAACCCATGATCTCAGAAAGGATGAAAACTAAGCAGGTTAGACTTGCTAGTCTCTGCAAATCCGTAACTTCCAGGTACTTTCTGTCAGGGAAGAGGGCTCATACCTTGTTCCTTTGCAAACTTTGGATATTAAATTGCTGTCAAGCTCTAAAACTGTTAAAATGTCATCTTGAGAAGATCAGGAATCAGCTGGGGAGTAAATTCTAAAAGCCAAACCAGGCTGAGGTCTAAAGGTGCTGTGCAGCAGGACTGTGTCCCAATAAAAGAGTGCAACCGTGTCCAAAGTGACCCATTGAGAAGATACCACTCAAATCCACTTGCCTTAGGAACATGTGTAATTCAAAGCTGTGATTTGGACAACATACTGGTGCCTGTCTTAAAACAAGGGAGGACAAGTTGCAGACAGGAGCGTACTACCATCTCCAAACGCCTGAGAGGCCAACAGGACATAAGGGAAGTCTAATTCTTTCAAGAGACCTATGGTCGCACCCCTTCACGAGGCAGCCAGTTATCCCCAATCAGCACGGATCCCATTATGCGACACAAGGGAAGCATGAGAGAGCTATTAGACAGAGCTGCCTTTTCATTCCAACAGTCTAAATATCCCCTGTCACCACTCACAAAGGTTACAGGCACGCCTCCTCCCCCCAAAAGTTTAAGTAAAATTATCTGGGGGAAGATCTGAATATTCCTAAATATGATAAATGCATTTAAATATCCACATCTGCTTTTTAAAACATGTAGGCTCTGTAAGGGGGGCACAGAAACTGGGGCTTTATTAGGCACTGAACATTTCCCATGTCACTTAGATCTCTTCTTTGCCCTCAGCAAGCAACTCTTCCTCTTGCTTGTTTGTACAGCCTTGGCACTAGGGGTCCATCATTCCCAGCATTTAGCTCCTGAGGCTCTGAGAGCCTAACATATTTAGTCTTATAAATAGAAAAACATTTGCGTCAGCCACTACAGTATGTTAATTCCCTAAATTGCCATATTTTCATTACTCGTTATAAAACATCCCTTTTTTCCCCCTCATCAGGGAATGATCTCTTGTGTAAAGGAGATAAATGTGGTTAACAGTCTAATTAATCCTCATGTTAGATCATATTTTCTTAGAAAGAAATACTTAAATTTCTAGAAGGGAAAGAAATAATACCAACAAAGTGGAAGCTCCCCTTTTCCAAAAAGATTGTGTGTGTCAGATTATCCGTGCACTTATGCTCCTTCTAATTGCAACACATCAGACATTATCCCTTTTTATTCATAGCATTTCCATTCCCACTTCTCAGGATGAGCCTGCAAAGACGACAGTCCTGAGCTCTGTCCTCTGCCTGCTGAGGCACGTTCCCGCCACCATGGGTCCCCATATAAGCAGAAGCTCCTCTGCTCCCATGGCTGGAGAAACCTCCTTCCACTCTTCCTGTTCTCCCCAGGTCACCTGCCACAATGCAGGAATCGTGTCGTAGCATCGCAAAAACTTTGCAATGCAATTAATCAGAATGAATGGTCTCAGTGTCCCCCTGCAGCAAAAATGTCTTTGAATTTTCTACAGTATGTAACCTGGCCTGTAACCAATATGATTATTCTCATTTACTGGAGGACCTGATAATCAGATAACTATCCGGATATTTCACAGGGCAATGAAGCAGCAATTAATTTGTTAATAATTGTGCAGTGCTTTGAAGAGGTAAACAGCTGTAAGTGCTGGGTACTATAATTAAGAAATTGCTAGATGCAGATAAACTGAAAAACAAAATTTCATATCTGAAACTGCTACAGAGTTATTCACCCTCCATCTGTGGATGCTGTTCTAGCAGCAACTATTGATTATACAACAGTAAGCCTGAGAAGGCTTAATTCTGAAAAGCTGGCAGGTGACATCCTGGTCTTATTTAAGCCAATTAAAGTCTTGCCCCGGCTTCAGGGAGTTCATGTTTTTCCTGTTTTTGAAAAACTAACTCCCATTTTTCTTAGTTAGGCACCAGCAAATCATTTTAGGTAAGCAAATTCCTCAAGAAACCACCTTGTCTCCCCACAATGTTTGTTTGCCTGGAGTTGTTGGCTATGCCCATCTCAGATATTTTAGTACCACTGTGGGGGAATGCAGGTGTGAAGAAAAAACTTCTCTGTATCCATGTCTTGGAAATAAGTTTCAACAACTTAAAATACCCAGAACTAGTAGAAAGTGCTTGATTTTTTTATTATGCGGATAATTGGCAGTGAATATACTGAGACATACCCCGAATCAGACTAAGTTCTTAACTTCAAAGAAGGATCTAAACTCTTTCCTTTATCTCATATTAGCAAATATCATGAGAGCCATTTTGATGATTAATTGGCCGCAAAGTGCTGCCACCTCGTTCTGCATCGATCAAGGAGGGACAGTGACCTGCAGCAAGGAGTGACTTGAGCAAGGATCAGCTTGGCCAGCCCCAGAGTCATAAAGGATTCAAGCCGCTGATGAAGAACAGCATTACTGTAGCTCAGAAAATGTAGCAAAGGTACAAGGGAACTACGCAAAGTAGCCACAGTCTGCTGTGGTCTACGAGGTTGAGAAAGCCCAAAGCAATGCTTTTCTTTATGTCAGATCGAGAGTTCAACTAAAATGCTGTCTCAGTAGACAGGAAGTCATGTAAAATAATCTTTCCACTAATGAAAGAACACCTAATTAAAGGAAGCATGACCTGTCTTACATGCACTCTTTCAATACACTGTGCAAAAGCTGAGCTCACGGACCACGTACAGAAGTCTTCACAAGAAACTTGTTGGCAACATCTAAGAAAGCAGATTCTGCTTCTCCAGATAAAATTTGATACTAAGGTGAACCTGACACACAGCAGCTAACGTCCAACTACAGTCTAGTGGTACGGTACCCAGGGTAGAGGGGGTCCAGGCTGATAGTGCCAACCTACGTCTAAATCTGAGCAAGCAAATCTGCAGGGGATTAGACTTTGCTATCTGCAACACTCTCCAAATCACTGTGCTTTGTTTTGTGATTTTTCTTCATGTTGTCTGTCAAATACTGAGTTGGCACCACTGGATTGATTGTTCCCCAAATGCTCTTCTCACATTTCTAGTAAAAGCAAACAAATCTAAGCAGCAGCTTAGTTTGCTCTCGAAAACGTGCACAGGTTTACAGGTTTATTTTATTTTGCGGCGGTCAAAAAGATCTGCAGCCTCTCCCCAGTGCCCAAAATAAATCAGTGAGCTGATAAAATGCACTTGAATTGTTATGGAAAACGGTCACTACAGGTAACACTGGAGGGTGGAGTGCAGCTGCAGAGCTCCGGTACGGGGAAAGCCAAGAATCCCCAAGGCTCATCGCAGCGGTAGTGTGCTTGCTGCAGTAAGAAGTGACTTCCAGGTTGTATACAGCTAGGTAGGCATAAAAATAGAAGTGTTTTGCTTAGCACAAGCTTTCTTTGTGCTGGGGGAAAGCCGCTAACACCTAAGAAAATAAAATGAAACAAAACGATCCTTTGCACGGAGAGATTCAGTCACATGAGACTTAAAAAAACAGTTTGAAATATAAAGGGAAATTCTCCAGTCCCCATCCTCATTTTCTGCCACATATCATATAAGAAAATGGAGTACTGTGAATGGAGTCAAATGAGATAGTATCTCAAGGAAACAACTCAGATTTATATTACAGGGCTCTTGGGAGACTACATAGAGTGCAAAGGCCCTGATTCTGCAAGAAAATAACAGCATGAATAGTCATTTTTTGTACTGAAGATGCCCAAATAAAACAGAAGAAACCAGATTATGCAGGTTCCCCACAGATTTGTGAAGACTTCTGAGGTATAGAAACCAATCTGCACTTTTTTTTAATCAGTCTCCTAATATCGTAGGAATCTGATTTTTCTCGGTTTTCTATGGGAAGTTTCTTGCCTCAGTGCGCTACAGAAGATACTAGCTGTTTTAAAGCTACATATGTTAGTGTTCATGTTGTCATTCCAAGACAGAATTATCATCATCAACTTCGCTTGGCAAGGCTTGTTAACATTTCTGTGTCTTAACCAGTCTAATTAATGCTGCTCTTTCCTGAGTGAAAAGATCACAGTAAAAAATAAAAATTTAGCACCTACTCCCCCTTCAAACTTTCATACTGTCTTTGGAGACAGACAATTTTGTGCAGAAGTTAAGGTATTTGGACATTTGGGGGGTTACAGGTGAAATATCAGCTGAAGCACAGTCAAAAATGATAAACTATCTACTCTGAACACTGGGTATTGCTACCATTTAAAAAAAAAAAAAAATCTGGGCATGTATTCAAGGTGTTTCTCCACCAAAGAGATTCACTACTATAAATTACAAAGAGGCATTGTGTCCATCTTTCTCCCTCTGAAATCCTTACCAACACGCCTCCCAGATTTTCAAAGATAAAGCTGTCAGCGATCTAAAAAAAATAAACAGATCCAAAACAGTGCATAACTCATTCCTCTTCTCCATTCAACACCAATCGTAGCAATCTGACCTTCCTTAAAAAAGAAAGTAAACAAGCTATATAATTAGTCTGCTATCCTGCGTCTCTCGTATTCCTCGTTTCAAGGAACATCATTCACTCCCATCCCACGTAACTTCCAGACGCAGCGTCCTTCTTAGTGCTATCACAGAGCATTAATTATGTTAGAAATGCCAAATCACATAAGCAAAGTGATACAGAATTTTGTTTACGCCAGTGTAAAGAATACCATAATGTTTTATATTTCCTGTCTAAATTATGTATATATGTTTGCACTTCACATTTGAGCCTTGGCAGGCTCAGAGCTGTGCTTAGAGACTCAGTTAAGAGATCAGTTCACACTCTCATGAGACACTCGTGTAACTCCGAATGCCACTGAACCAGTCAGGTGTTAGAATATCGCTTCCAGATCACAACTGCACAAGTCAAGGAACACGGCACACTTTATGAAAGTGGCTGACTATTAAAGGATATCGGAGAGGAAAGGAAAGATGCAATCTTGAACCTTAAGGGAATGCACACCATTTAGCTATCACAGTCTCCCGGCTGGCTTGCTGACTGATGACAAGATCTACAGATGGAAAAGGTGGGAGGGAGTTAAATGGAAAGCTGTCCAGCTCTTACTCTTCCCAGACTGTCAACAGCTCTTCTCGATTACATTTTACAAAGCTTTTTCATTTTCCCTAGGAAGAACTATTCATAGCTTTAATTACTCTCAATTTCTAAGAAACAATACCGAAACACAAAACAAAGACACTTGAGTTCTTCTCTGCTCTTGTTTTTATTTCGGTAAGGACCATGTTCCTGACTCACTGCAGCTTCACAGGGACCCTAAGAACAATTATAACAGTTCAGCAAAACTTAGGAACAACTTCTTTCAGGGCTCAGCTACTCCAAGTTCAAGCACAAGCCAGAGGGGCCCGTCTTTTTATAAGATCCACACCCTTCCACACTGATGCCCATTTCTCTGAGCTCCTCCAGTGACGTTTTGGGCCGGAATTAAACTCAACGATTCCCTCAGGTTAGCCTGTGCAACTGGAGAAAACTCACTAGACCAAGACTTTAAATATTACATTGTTTTCCTGCCTTACCTTTCCCCTCCTATCTTCAAAAGCCAGTTACGTGCAAACTGAACTGAAGAGTATAATAAGGTCTGACAGAGATCTGAAGCCTAAGATAATATCTCACCAAGGCGTTAAGTCTCCTGAGCCCATTGTAATAAGTA
This sequence comes from Apteryx mantelli, assembly GCF_036417845.1. Taxonomy (NCBI): domain Eukaryota; kingdom Metazoa; phylum Chordata; class Aves; order Apterygiformes; family Apterygidae; genus Apteryx; species Apteryx mantelli. The sequence goes on along the minus strand of NC_089979.1, from coordinate 6,238,662 downwards.
AATGGCATACTGTAAAACACAAATGAGCATCACTGAGGCTGTGATTTCATTGTCCCGATGGGGGACCAGTGGCTGGCACTAGGCCAGCTATGTAATTCAATACTGAGAGCGAGCACGCAAATGGACCTCGGGAGAAGGATCGATTTTAATGTAATCCCATCTACTAATCAAAAGAGACTGAGGGATTAACATTCACTAGGAAATGTCTGCTCAAAGTTGTCATAGTTTATTGATAAAGATAGCTTTGTTTTAATTAAGATACAAAATGCCAATTCCAGGTCTAATTTTAGCTGCAAATAATCAGTTATTGATGATGTGTCTGGCTGAATTGCTTTAACCTGCCCTGGAACTTTGTTTTTTTTTTCCAAAGGGGCCAATACAGACTGCCTTCCCATACTGCAAAAAGGGTACACTCTCATACCGTCTCCATCCCCCAGGTACGAGTGGTCCTTAACTTCTTATTTTCCCAGTATGAAATGTATTGTTGGCCCCATGCTAAAATAACCTCAGTGACTCTCCATCCACCGCTGTGCATCCAGCTGCTAAACTGTATTCTGCTTTGTATATCTTATGACATGCTAGAGGCAGAAAGCTAGTATGCACGCCTTAAAAGGCCAGATAACACCCCAAAACCCCAAGAAAGATGTGCTAAAGAAAGTAAGTGCATTATCTCCTTGGGGAGAGCAGAGAACATCGTACCTAGACTAGGTTGTGTGAGTTTTCCAAGACAAGTCAGAGCATAAGTAATTTGTTTAAGGTCATGTTCATTGACAGAACATAAGACCTGTATCTTCTGAGCCCTGCCCCTCTAACCAGGTCACTCTCAAACATTATCAGCCGTAAACCCTAATCCTGTAAATCTTTTTGGCTGCACTTATCTTTCAAAAATACAAATCACAGAAGCAGCTATCTTCAGTGAAATGCTGCGTACTGATGTATGCTCTTGTGACCCACAAGAAGCTTCATCCATCAGTGGGGGAGCCCTTGCAGGAGGCTTTGTCCATACAGATGACACTTCTCTCCGAGTCTTGGAAAGTAACTGCATGCCAGGGCTGAGCTTCACACAACTGACAAACCTCTTCTGATCTAGCTCTGTGACAAACAAACCCCAGTAAGAATGAGCAGCAAAACATGGAAAGGCAGGCCGTTTTGCTGCAGTGGGGTGTACAAAATCCTCCTCTCCGTTTCCATTGCTTTGGGTTTTACGCTCAAGGCCACATAATTTATTTTGAATTCCTCACTCAAAAGAAGGCTGGAGCTGCAGAGCTTTATAGCAAATCAAATACAACACACCTGGCCTCTGCAAAATCACGTGGGCAAGAAAAGACCGTCTGCCATATCTCACCAAATACTAGACTCAGACAGACCCACATTCAGAACAGACTTTTGCATCTGGAGTCTCTGACTGTAAAGGGCCACGTATGCTGATGGCTCTGTCATATTGATCTTAAATGCTGAACCTGAACGAGTTTTCAGATCAGACTCAAACCACAGTGCATTCCTATTCCAAAGTCTTCTGTTCAAGGAGCCGCATATAAATGGACAGAGCAGAGTGCGGAGAGTTAATCCTACGCTGCATGGACTGAACTGCATAGCGTCAAAGCCTAGCTGACCCACTGCTGATATCCCACCTCCATCATTAGGATGAGCATGATTTAATTTAAAAACCTAGACTTTACTTTTTTGACATGCAGTCAGCTGCCTGCCTACCCCTGCTGCAGAGCTGTCAGTCCAAGCTTACCCATGCTCGTTTCCCAGGCCTGCTGATAGCTCTTTATTCATACCTTGCCAGTACAAAGTACAGGGCCTATTCCCCTCCCACCCACTTATTTGCAATCAGCTGGTGCAACTATGACTCATCCACTTCTAATACAGACTTCACAGACCTATTTGAGGAGTTTATTAGCTGGTCTCGCAGTCGCTGTAGCCATCATAATTAGTTGCAACTATTTAGAGAGGAAGAATTTTAAAGATTGCCATTTTTTTTCCTCATATTTCCCTGGATTAGAAGAGGATGGGGTCCTTCCAGAAGACAGATGACAGTGGAGCTAAGAAGATGATCTTACTTGGGAGAGCCTGGTCCCTTCCTCAATAACGGGGGTCTGGATGAGTCATAGCTCTGTAGGAGCTCTATAGGAGGAGACAGAGATGGGAAAGAAAACTCCCTCCATATGGAAAGGTACTGAGATTTCAGTGAAGCAGGAATAGTTTAGACGTGGGAAGGAAAGGGAATGCAGGTACAGAGAGGCAAGCCCATAAATGCAAGAAGAGAAAAAATGCATGAAGTGGATGATCCAGCTTCTTTTACCAGGGAAAAGAAAAAATACAGATGATGTCAAGCCCACCTAAGTTGGACGTGCCACAGATATCTGCAAAAATATGAGATCTAGCTCTGCATGACTTCAGTTGCTTTCAGGGACCTGTTCAGTCCTCAGAGCTGAACAAGCTCCTGGGGATGCAGAATCTACATTCTGCTTCCAAGACACAGGGATAACAACAAGCCTTAGGAGGGAAGACGTTAAGAGAGATGCCTCTTTCTTATGAGACAAGGAAACACAAGGATAGACCTCCTCAGTATCATCCTTCCCAAACTGGGCAGAGGGGCAAAGAAAGTGTGAGAAATGAGATATACTTTTGTGGGGGGAAAGGAGAGAGGAAAGGCATAAGCTGCCTTGCCAAACCGGAGGAGATGAGTCAGCACAGCTCCCCATCTTGGCTAATGAAGAGATGGACAAGAGGGAAAAGCCAAACCGCCATGAACCATGCCTTAGCAGTTAGCACAGTTAATGCTTAAGGCTTAATGCAGAGATAGCACAGAAATGTGGCAGGTTCCCACGGAGGGCAATGGAGAGAAGGAGAGGAGGAGGTGAGGGGAAGTCCACAGGAGGCAACAGGCAGCCTGTGTCCATGAACCTGGGGATGAAGAGGCCAATCCTATTAAGAGCTGAAGCCCCACTGAATTCAGACACTATTCCATTCGGAGGTTTATGTCTGGACACATTTGCATGAAGCAGTAATGGCACAACATATTTTGCAGCGAAGCAGCTATCAGCCCATGAGAATATTTCCCTTGTTTCTGCGGTAAACCGCAGTACGGAGACATGAAGATAAAAATGGGCCCAGGCACTATGAGAATTTAATTTTATAGAGACCTATTTTACATAATTTTGCCCCTATCCTTCAGGTGACCTAGGGGAGGTCATAGAAGATACAGCCAAAGAAGAAAAAGGGAGGAGGCAAACTGTGATGGGGCATTTCTAAACTGAGAGAAAAAAAGGAAAGAAAATTGCCTACCGGAGCTTTGCTACCTTTAGCCTTCCTGTTTTAAAGTGCCATCATGAACAGCGTAGTTCTTAACGAATGCCTTTTACGGGCACAGTTACACGCTAACGGCAAATATTAAATCCTACTATGATACAATGGGGATTTTTCTTGAGAAATGCTCTGAATGGTTTAATTTACTGTGGTAAAGCAGATGGGTTTCCTTTGAGCCCTGAAGAAGAGAAATTGCTAACAACCAGTTTATAGGACAAGTTCATTACGCAGGTGAAAGAAAAAATGCTCCAAGATCTTTTTTTTTTTTTTATACTGTTGTCATGAACATCTTATTTCCCTGTGTGTGTACTGAGCTCCAGCGTTCCACAGTGCCTTTATTTTTCTCTCCTTTTTGGTATAGAGTTCACTATTGTTATTTTCTGCCTATCCAACAAATGGAATTCTCATTTTGGCAAAAAAAAAAGTGCATAGAAAGTTAATTAACTGCTTTTTTAAATATTACTGCAGAAGACTGCACACAGCACCAAAACCAGGCTATCTGAAGGCCTTTTGGCAAGGAATGCACTGTGGTATTTAAAAAGCAAAGCAGACTACGCATAGCATCCTGTGCACTAAAATCTAGCATTATGTGCACTAAAACCTAAACTAAAACAGTTTCAGCATTAAAAAAAAAAGAAACAAAAAAAAAAACAAAAAAGGTCTATAAATATGGATAGGGATTTCTGAACCAAGATTTAGATGTCATAGTTCATCTTAAGACTTCAGAGTACTGGAAACAAATGTGGCACACAGATATGCAACAGCAAGACCAACAACAGAGGATTCAATAAAAAATAAAAATAATTCTGCAATTAAGTTACAGAGTGTCTCTCCCAATGGGCAGGTTTTTGTCATAATTTCCCTCAGATATTGCTTGACGCAAAAATGAATCTAATGGGAATCTTTCCACTTTTTTTCATACTCTGCGTCAGGACTTGAGAGATTTCAAACACAATCTGTAGCTTCAAACATTTTCATTGGTTGTTAAAATGAATAATACTTTTTTAATCTGTTTTCTTTCTTTAAATTCTGCTAAAGCCTTGGCATGTCCATTTTTTTCTGGCAGTCTTCGTAGTTTAATTATCATACAAAAAACATTTTTTAATCTACATTCAATATGCTGCCCTTCATTTCACAGAATGACATCTTATTACTATATTTTGAAAAAATGATGAAAAGAGAAAAATGTAAATTGTCTTTCTTGATTATTATTTTAGATGCTCACCAAATAGTTCCCCAGAGCACTGCTGCACCTAACTTGGCACGTGAGCTACATTGCTGACTTCCACACTAGGGATGAAAATATTCTGGAGAACACAGTGGGACCTACAGCAAGAAAATCTCTCACTGTGTGAGTGGGTGCATGTCTGTATTTGTGTTCAGACTCAAAATGAAAGTCCTGTATTTCCCACAGAGTAACATTTTTGACAGAAATAAAATATCTTGATGGATCTGAAATGTTTTGTTTCAATGAATCAGCACATTCCATTTTTAATTTTTTTAAAGTATATGGCTTTTTTTTCTAAAATGCAATTGAATTGCATTGAAGATGCAATTTGAAACTAAAAAGGCATTTAAAATGAACACCTGAACTCTTGAATATGATTATGGTACACTTAGTTTCCATTTTTTTCCCAAACCAAATTGTATAAGAGCAGTACTTCCTACAAGATTCTGTTAATTTAAATGAAAGCACTTTTTAATTGACAAATATTTCACTGCGGGGAAAAACAACATGATTAATTTTTGTTTTCAGATTTAATCCTCTTCCCAGTCTATATGCATCAAATATTCTGTTTATTTACAGAAGAGGTTTTTCCTTGAGAAAACAACTTATGAAAAAAAGTTATGTGAGGATACTCCCCCTCAAGTGGTAACAATTTACTTAGAACCTTGCAAGGTGTATGAGTCATTCAAATGATTTCTTTCCATTGTACATCACCTTTGTACTCATCAACAGAGAATTTCATCTTCCTTCATGTAGCTTTGTTAAGTTTCACTAAGCCTCATCTGAGTGTAATAATTCTGCATTTTCTACCATTTTATTACTTTTTTGTAATCCCTTTGGCCAGATCATGGAGGTAATATATTCAACACCGATTTGGGGCTTATGGTAGATTTGCTGAGACTTGACGAAGATTCATAAACAACATGAGATAAATATTGTTCGCAAAGATTAAAAGGAAAAACTTTTGTATTTTCTCTCAGCAGCTCCATCACTCCAAGCTGGAAGTGGGGAGGGAAAAAATTAAAATAATTCAGATTTGCGCAGATAACCCACCTGTCTGACCTGCCAATCACACCAGGGCAACGCACAGGAGTGGGTGAACAAAAATTGTGCAAGATCATGTATTATGTTGCACAACTGTGGAGAGAGAAACAAACAACTGTTTAAGTTATCTTCTCAACATATTGACATCAATGCCTCAACTGTCCTGTTTAAAAGAGGAGTAAAGACTTCTGGAATAATTTTCCAAGATTCACCATCCTCTACAGAGAACAGTGTGGTCCTGGAGGATCAGTGCTCTTTGCCCCACCAGATCATCATCAGAGCATCAGTGCTGTCACACAGTGGGGTTCTCTACTCGGGATTATCTACCTTCTTCCACCAGCAGTGATAGAGACTCAATGTCAGCACTTGCTCCCACCTTCCTTGGCAGCCTGCAAAGCATCTTCACCTCCCTCCTGCTGCGGGCCCCTGTGCCAGCCGCAGTCAGTGAGGGCACTGCCGATCGGACAGGCATGTCTTGCCTTGAGTGACCCAGGGTGGACAAAGAAAAATCTACAATCATATAGAAATTTTAGGACCCAGAGTGACAAAAGGCAAAGTCCAGGTGGGAGTCCTGAAGAAGTCTACGAGGGCCAGGCCTTGGCGTGGCTGGTTGTCACTGTACTAGCACTTGCTGGACCAAAGCCTTAGGGTGCAATTCCTTTCACAAGCATGTTGATGTACATACTACCAGATATACCTCATCCCCTTGGGAATCAAATTCCAATCCCCCCTCCAACTATTGAAGTACAAATGAGATATTCACAACTAAAATCTACAGAGATTTGTTGGTGAATAATGGAAATTTCCTCCACCAAAACTTTTTTTTTTTCTTAATGTACAACCATAACTTCTGCAAATACTAGAAACGTATGTGTTAGAATGTGGAAAACTATGAGACACACGTAAGCACGTATCTTTAAGAGAAGCTGTGTGTTCCCATAAAGGCACCCACACAAAGCACTAAAGTACTCCTCCAAACAAAGGGTACTGCATAGCTGAGCCACTGCAGAGGTGTGCTTGAGCTATCTCCGAATAAGCTCTCTCAGGGGCCAGAAGAGGATAGCTGAGTTAGGACAGGACTCTGCTTGGGCTTAAGGACCCTACCCAACAGGAGCAGATCCTGGTGGTGTCCTGGTGCAGCTGGAGCACTGTGCTAAGATGGTCATATTGCTTCTGTTATCTGAACTGGCTAACGGGTTTTTGCACAACTGAAGCTTGTAAATCTGCTTCCTTCAACATGCTATACTTTTGCTAAATATGCCATCTATTCCCTGAGTATTTCTTATCCTTAAAAACCCTCAGGATACATAACGTCCTCTCACACCTTCCAGATAAAACTGAACGATGCCAGGGGTTGCTTCACCATTCTTTTGTTACGGTAATGCAGCAAGCGGAGCAGCGATGCAAAGTGGGACAGCGTACAGAGGAACAAGGTTGCAGATTAGAGGAAAGGTGGTCTTACTGGCAGCCAGAACAGACAGGAAACCTGAATGGCAGAGACAGGAGGCCTGCATATGACCACTTCTGCAACAAGATGATCACTGTGCTACACGTCTCAGGAAACCTATAAATAAGTGCCAACAGCACCTGGAGGAGAGGGATAAGGCTGAGGAAGTTGGTGTTCTGTTGTATATTTTGATGGTAAATAAGATGGGATTCATCTGGCTAAATGACAGGCATCTGCAATGTAAAAGGTTATACCTCAACTAGCTGTTTAGGTTCTCTTTAAGTCAGCGGAGAAAAGACACAATTTGATTACATGCCTCTCTCATAAAGTAGCCATTTAAAAGCAGTTGCCTGGATAGTGCCTTAGAAACATCTATTCCTCTGTATGGTCCATAAAGAGAAGATCAGCAGCTATTTTGGATATAGTTGACTCCACCGTAAATAACTAAGGTAAAGCAAATGAAAATCCACCCATGTCCAGAATCTCATATAAAATGGAAACACGCACTGGGCCTAAATGGGTCTCCATCTTCCCATACATGAGCTAGCAGTAGCATTTCTGCATGGAGATCCTTGCATAGAAAGGTGAGGGAAGGATGGAGCTCTGTGCAAGCCTCGCAACAAGGGTAGTATACTCAAGGAGAGCAGACTTGATTGCAGCTCAAAGAGTTCCCAGTTTGTGTAGCTGGTCCCCAGACTCAGGAGTGGGCATGACATTCAACCCATCCACAAACTGGTGTCTCAGGATGAGCTGGAGCCAATGCCCCACTGATTTTCCACCTGCACCACCACTGGAGGAAATATTCTCACCCAGCAGAAGGCTGTGTTCCACAGTGGGGTAAATGGAGCTTCTTTGCCTCCTGACAACTTAATGACAAAGGTGGGATGAAGGCAGAAAAGGGGCTGCTGATAATGAGACCTACATCTTTATCACCAGTGCACCATGGCTGAATATCCATCTTGGTTTATAAAATCTGACAAAATGGAAACTACGCATAACCAAGATTCACTCCACCACTCACACTATATAGCTATTGGTATATACTGATTTTAGACTGTGTATGTCTTAGGACTAAGAAATACTGTTCTTTCTAGCCAGAATAGGCTACAGGAATTCTGTTGCCAACCATAACATATAAAAGAATCTATAAAATTACAGTTGCACACTAAGGCATATGTCTCACATTTAACTTAATGTTTATCTTGTCAGGAAATCCAGCTAGACCATGCCAACATTTTGTTTCATTCATGCTGTCTTCAAAAATCATCTGTTTTTCAAGGAGGAAAAGGAAGGGGAGAGAAAAGAAAGTTCAAGAGAATTACTGAAATATCAAAAGAGAATAAAATTCAAGCTAATCTCACAAGTAAGACTCAAGAATGAGAATGCATTATGCAAAAGACTCGGGCAGTAAGACCGTCCACCTTTGCTCTCTCCCATGGATTGAAGTCGTCATCCCCAACTTCTTCTGGAAAATGAACAACGATTCTAAAATCTGCCCTTTACACATGCACACTGTGACATGAACTCCTCGACTTCTGATAAGCCTCATTCTCCTGAAAGCTTTTGTCACTATCATTGCTGAGGAAGTCACCCTGACATGCTGTACACTTGTCATCAGCCACTCCTGAAGACCACACTCACGACAAAAATCAATTCCAAACTGAAAAGAAGAAAAAGAGCAAAATGACAGCTACTCCTTTTGAAATTATCTAAAATATCTGCATTTCTAACACATTAAGAAAAGCATTTCCTTACGTAAAACACAGCTTATACAACTAAATAATTCATCATGATGAATTATTTACAGATGTGGACCCAGTACATCTACAAGTCCCAAGCTGTTTTACAAAAGAGTAAAAAATTGTATAATTGGTCCTCAAACTCTTTTAAAAAAGTTTTTATGATGAGAAGAATTCTGATTATCAGTGGGACTGGTCCTGAAAGCAAAGATTTTATAGACTGTGCTAACAGTGGGAAGAAGGGATAAGAGGGAAATTACTAAGGAAGGTGATTTTTTTCTGAAATAATCTTTTCTTAGCAATTGGTAATTATTGCTGCTGAACAAATGATTTGTCCAAAAGCCATTCTTCAAGCCTTGAGGTATCTCAGGTATAGTAAAAGGTCTTCAAACCAGACATAACTTAGTCACTGACCTGGGGCATTATCTCCCAGTACAGTCATCTGCGATGCACAGACACAGGACAAGTCAGACTCATTTCACAATAAACATCAGCACTTTCCCCCTGGCAACCATATTCCACATGTCCACAGAGGAAACCATTTATGCCTCAGAAGAAACCGGCCCTTGACAGGCCACTCATGCTTATGATAAGTTCCTCTTCACCTCCGCGATGCTCAGCATGCCACTTTCCTCCCCGTCTCTTCTAGCTTCCTCTCATATATCTCCATGGTTAAAAGTCTTCACAGAAACGCTCTTTGCATGTGCTCTCAGATCTCCTCACTCTTTCAATATAATCTCTCTTTGAAAGCTCCTGCCGACCCTGATCCTGGCAATTCAAAAGCTTTTACAGGCCACCTGTTCTTCCTTATAGAAAGGTAAGAATTTCGACTGGAGAAAGCCCTGAGCAACATGGTTTGATCCCATAGCTGACCATACTTTGAGCAGGAGGTTGGACTGGTGACCTTCTTAGGTCCCTTCCAACCTGAATTATCCTACAAACCCATCCTGTGATCCTATGAATGGCTTTTTGCTATTCACTTCAGCAAGTGGTAAGTAGAATAATTCTCCCAGAACGAAGACTGACTGAGGAGGACAGGAAAACAGACTCGACTTTCCTGGCTTTCCCTTTATCTAGAGTAACCTCAGCCCAAGAGGCACCTGTGGCAGGACAATTTATCTCTGTGCTTTGCCCCACCTCTCAAGGTGAGGCAAATTGATCCCCATAACTCCAAGTTTCAGATGAGACACAAGGGAGCACCATGTCCTCAGATTTACTGGTTTTAATATAGCCCAGGAGACCTATACAAGCAGAAGAAAGTTCATGGAGGAAAGGACCTACCTCTAGGCTGACTCTTTTAAGAACAGTTTTGTTAGGTACATTTCTTCCTACAATATACTGACATTTTCTGGTCTGAGGGAAGCTCCTTGCTAGTACAGTAAGCACATGCCTGGCTTCGGGAGGAGAAGTAGGGCACAAGTACTGACGTGGCCACCTGTAGTCCTACCACCTTGCAGGAGTATTGAGCTGTGGAACAAAGTCACTAGAGTTACATCTCTGTCTGCTCTTATCCCAGCCACATATGCCTTTGTATTCAAAACAGCTAAGGATTCCCCCCACAGGTAAGGCTTTACTGCCTATAACGCAGGAATTTCAAAATACAGGATTCAGCCCTTGTTTCTTGCATTCCTTCTTTTAGCTCTATGTTGTTTTTGTGTCCTTTGTCCAGCAAGGACAAGCATCTCATCACTTGTGCCAAACATATTCAGTTAACTCCCTCTTTTCACTGAGCACCTTCCTTCCTCTAGAGTGTGTCCCCCATCTTTGATCTACTGTCTGACAATGCAGCAGATGCTCAGTGTTGCACTGCTGATTCTGGTACTAGATGTGTCCTAATTAAATCTGTCTAGCTAACCTATTTCAGGGTCCCCCATCACCACTGCATCTGGACCACTCTTAGTGTACTGGCATGCAGACTTCAAAATTCGTAGCAGAAAAACATGTATAGACCTGTGTATGTGCTACATCAGATTTCACTCTTGTAAAGCCAGAGATGACAGGTCAGGGATGCCCTAGGAGACTGTAGAGAAAAGTGGAGAAATCTCTTTGAGCACAAACAATTCTTGCATAGCAATAACTCTAAGGCACATAATTCATCAGGGATCGTGACATCTGCTGTTTATCCCCAAGCAGGATCATCGAGCAGCGGAACAGAGTAGCCATGGTTACATCCCTGTCCCTGCTGCAGGTCACTCCTATCTCACCATGTGCAATCACGATCCTGCAGTCACGTAGTCCCACCCTAGGACAAACTGGCTTCTCATGTCACCCTGGATAGCCTGTTTATGGCTCTGGCTAACGATTAACTTGCCGAGGGTACTGATTAACTTACTACAAGGGGCCTTGTGCGCCACCACACCTGAGGTGGAGCTTGGTCCGAGCACACTGGAGTCACCACAGAGAACTGCAGATCTAGCAGCTGCAGAGAACAAAAGCAAAGCCATTTCCCCCCCACAGCCAGAGCCCAATGTGTGCTCAGCATGTGCTGCTGTAGGGAAGAGGGTCATGCTGTTGTATATTTTTAGTTCATCTAGCAGCAACTATTTCTGCATTTCAAATTCTGATGTCAATTTTTCCCACCTTCTGTTTCTCAATTAAGGTATTATTATTGGCTACACTAAAACAACGAGCTTCTCGGGACAGCAAGTTTAATAAAGCACTAATGTCACCCACTGCCAACACAAGTCAACCAAAGCAAAACAAGGGTCAGTTTACAGTGCTACTAAAAATTGGCAAGAGTCTGCTGATCATTTCTCATTAGGTTTGCTTCTTCTTTTTTCTCCCCCCACCCCCCACCCCATTTCCTCCCTCCACAGGCAAAAGAATAGATGTAAAAATCTAAAATCTGTTGCCAGGTCTTTCTCACTCTCCCACCATAAAAGACAAAACATATCTAAAGATGTTTAACATAACCTTCTGGAATTATTGTTCCTTCCCCTTTTGGGCCAACCTGGGGATGCTTACTTACTGTGTGCAAACAAGAGTGGCCTGTCTGAAATGACTTCTCTCTACCTTGTCCCACTTCTGCCTGCCAATGGCTCTGATTTTGCTGCTTGGCTCCCAACAAAAAGATGAGGAACGTTCGGGGGTCGTGACATCCTAGGCTCAAATAGGAACCTGACTTTCACCCATCCCCAGCAACCAACAAAAGCCTTTCCACTGGCTGGAGCCAGGCTTCCCGGTCTCCCTCAAACAACAATCTCTTCACAGTCTTCTGCATTATCTTTCCTTCTGAAAAGCCTTTTGTGCCACTGGGATGAATCCTGCTGTTTCTGAGGTCAGTGGCAAGCACCCTACTGACTGCAGCAGTGAAAGGCTTGGATGGCTGTAGAGCAAAGCACTCTAGAACCTAACACAATGCAACTTTATTTTCTGTAACATCTACCCTGACAGGCTGTACCCTCACACGGCTCAGCTTAAACACAGCTGCAACGGGAGAGGGAAACAGAGAGAAAACAATGAGAAGATATGGAGAGAAAAGAGATGTTTTCAGCTGAAGAAACCAAGACAGGCAGACAAAGAAAATAAATAGATTGTGCTGCTGCATGGCGTAGAATAGATTTATGCCGGGTAGTGTGGTCTGTAAGTGCCTGTAAGAGGAGTCACTTGCAGCAGCAGATTCTGCTCAGCTCTAATGAAATCCACCTGCCTTGTCCCACAGAGAACCTTGCATCGTCAGATGTGGGGTAGCTGGGGTCCTAATAACAGAGAAAAGCCGCACGGCTCCTCTGTATGAGCCAGAGACCAGGATGCAATACCTGCTGAACTCAGGTACGCAATCACACGGAGGATGTGCACTTGCTACAGGCATCAGCAGCTAGCAAGCTTAGGTCTTCAGCTCCAAACGTCTAGCTCAGAGGCTCAATGATCTGCAGAAGCCAGAATAGCCAGAACCCAGGTTTTCCCAGACCACGTGAATCCAGAAAAGGGTTACACAAAGGGACCTGATCTCCCAAAGTTGCGTTGCCCCACGTTTGCCCGTTACTTCCAAAATGGATGGAAAGTTTTCTCATGCAAACAAAGATCATTTTGATTTCATCTCATGTAGATGCCCCCAACGCTGACACTTTCACAAGCCAAGGCCCTGTTTAGATGGGACACAAGGTTACATCATGTACAAGCATCCTCTTCCCCCAGCAAAGTCATAACAACCAAGATGCAACAAGAGGATGTGAGAGGAAAGGAGAGGGAGATAATATAATAAGGATGGAGATTTTCATATAAAACACCCCACTTGCAGAGGATTCAGTGGAGGGATATGCTAGTCCTTTTGCTCTGTTCTTTACTGAATCCTTCTCAGAAAAGAAGTTTGCTTTTCCTACTGTTCAATCTTTGAAACAGTGTTTTTGGCAGTACGGGCTGACAAATTGACACAGACACAAACAATGTTTTGCCAAAGCCACATCCTTCAAATAATACAGACATTCATTTGTGCCATAAAAAAGTAATGGAACGTTGGTTTCTAGCCCCAGAAACAAATGCAATGTTAGCAGCATGTTAAGAACTAAAATTGCATGTTAAATGATGCCAGCAGAGTCAGATCCCTTCCCAGCCACACAGACCTGGATTCGAGATTGTAATATAAGAGGGGAGCTCTGTTTGCCCAAGTAACTGGACGAAGAGCGAGCCTGCTCCCCAGGCTGCTAAGGGATGGAAGCAGATGGGTAGTCCCTCCCCAGCCAAGTTACATTAAGAAAGTCCCACTTGTCATTTTGTTACATGCTGTGAATCCTTAAAAGTCACACTGTTACGAGGAGGACAGAATTTGAAGTCTCCATGCAAGAGACACAGACGCTGGCTTCTTGGAGAATCACCGCTACGCATTACCAATATGGGTCTGAGGTGTAAAGAGTAATACTTGCAATTCCTCCTTTACAGACCCATAGGATACATAAGCTCTAGCCCATCTGTGGCAGCACCGTATGGTTAAGAACAAATACTATTTATTTACAGGGCACAGATCAGAAAGTACAAAAGCAAGAATTTGGTAAACATATATAAACGTACACACACACACATATATATGTATGTATGTATATCAGCTGAAGATTAAACTACTATGTATGCTGTTTTACACCTATGATCCTAAGGATAAGAAAATGCAAGAGGCACCATATCAAGGTCATATCAGGATCTTGCATTTATCTACAGTGTCTCATCTGCAGTAAGCCCAGACAAACTGCGTGGCTCTCTGTGTGTTCATGTATGATGAACATAAGCTTTGCTCTGATTCCAGCAGAACCAGAATCCCTCTTTACCTGACACAGCCATATAAAGGAATTACTTCAGTACTGAAACACCATCTGAGGTGCGGGTGCTCCAGCCACAAAGAAACTGCACCAGGAACATCCGAACTGCCGAGCAAAGCCAAAGTGACATCGGCTTTACAGGTGGTCTGGAGTAGAAATGTCCTGAACACCCCCCTCTCCAAAGGGGTCTCCACTGACCTGGGTCAACCAACACACAGATGTCAGCAGCATGTTAGCTGCAGTAAAGAGAGAAATTCTCCCTTTCGGACTTCACCAGGATGCTCCGTCTGCTGCAGTCAGACAGGGGAGAAGTAAAACCGCTGAATAACAGAGTCCCTAGCATTGCAGGGGCTAACGATAGGATTAGAGAGAGGAATACAATTATGTCTTTCGGATTTAGATTTGGAAAGAGCCAACTTGTGACTCACTTGCTCGACAAGCGGAGCCTGGGCATGTCACGGTGGTGACCTTCTGGAGGAGAGCTCGGATCAGGCTAGCAGCCACGACCACGTCGGACAGTTGCAGCCCATTACTTCCTGGAGCAGCGTTAGCGGAGGTCAGGCGACGACGCAGCCCCTAGTTTCCTTGCAGCATGTCAGGCACTGCCAGCGTGCAAGGAAGGGAACTGCGTATAGGGAAGACAGGAGAAATACCAATGAAGTGAGGCACCTGCACTATTCTTGCTCTTAGAAACAAATTTCTCAAAGCCTCATAGCTGTGCAGGCAGGAAGCACGGGCTCAGCATCCGTTTCACCAAGATGGTTGGGAAGGTTTTATCCACGGGGTGAGCAGGATGACTGACTCCTGGAGATGCTGAGCAAAGAGGCCCAGAGCTTCTGTTACCTGAGACTGGACTAGAAAGGAGTTAAAACTTTTCCAAGTGCTAATGATGGTATCCACTAGACGGAGACAGAGGTCCACAGTGAATGGCTGTGGGGATGGTTTGGATGTGAGGAGAACCTACAAGGAGCAGGCTGATCGCTGAGAGAGGACAGGTATGGTAAAAGATGGTCATCTCCTTATAAGATAGATGGGCCACAACTGCTAATTTCGAGGGGCCACACAGGTAGAGAGGGTTCAAGGTCTATAAAGATCTTTACCTTCACCTTAGTCACCGGAAAAACTTTCACTTTCAATCCTTATGTGTCTATCTCGTTAAGAAACAGATCTAGCCAATCAACATACAGTGAAAAGGGAAACTGTTACAACATTGCAACAGGGAAAAAAACACAGAGGAGGATTATTGAATGGAGTTATAAAAGGCATTTTCTGCATAGCCTCAAAATAAAACGAATAGCATCGTTAAACTAAATAGGAAGTATACAGCATTCATCATCAGATCATCTCTTGACTCAGGTCATTACATGTAGGATCTGGAAAATGCCAGCATCCTTACTGGGAAGAGCAAACAAACTAACTAACTAACTAACTAAAAAAACACCCTAGCTGCAGCATTTCAGAAATCCCTGCTTCAACCTGTTGGCAAACACTGACTTTTGAACAGCAACTATTGTATAAGTCTTCTTTTATTCTAAGCTCCAGAGAGACACAGTGGGTGACTAATGAAAATAAGGATCTGGATTTTAAAAGATGCTTAATAATATCATTAGGTACAAAAATAGTTTATTTCCCTTAGAACAGTGCTAGGGAACAACACTAAGTGGGCATCAAGAGACCAGCTGTTAACAGCCAAGCGCAAAGCAAAGACTGTATTCCCTTATATTACTATAAAAATACAATATAATAGAAAAAAAGCCATAAAGTAAAAGGAAAAATCTCTCCTAAGCCTTCCATTTTAAGCAGGGGGGAAGAGGGGGAGGAGCTGTGGGTGACAATATGAGTTAGGGACACTGAGTATTAAAAGTCAGTTGTTCCAGGTGGGGAACATCTTTGCTGTTTCTGATGCATTGATACCAAAAGCAGTGGCCTGACTTCCCATAAACGAACGGCCCCTCTTCCACAGATGATTTTTACAGCAAAGCAGAGCTTGGGAAAACACTCACATTTTCTGCCTTTCCAGGGCCATTTCTGAGAGAAGTTTTGCAGCTCTGTAGTAATCAAAAGTCCCTGCATGAGTTCTGGCTTCTCCCTAACCATCTGCCTGAAGCCAGCAGCAAAGTAAGAACAGACATGAATATTTGTGGGGTGTTATGTGTAGTCCCCAAAGCCCTCCAACCTTCAGCATTTGCCTGCACTGATGAGAGGATCACTGCTCCGTGCCTTGCTGAGGTGTCCCTTGATTATGTACTTTACATCTCTGCAACATGTACAAGCAGGATTTTGATCCTGCCACTGATGTCTCAGTGCCAGAAGCACAATCAGGTTTTTTGTGGCTTTTGCTGCATTTTTCTTCCCTCTCTGGCATTACAAAGGAGAACCTGCAATATTTAAATATTCTCTAAATTTGAAACAGACACCAAATCCCACCCAGAGGTATACTGTAATGTGGCCAGGCTAGTGTAACGTCCCAAGAACTGTATCCTTGGGATGCCTGGTTTAATTAATATAAAGATCCAAAATCCTCCTCTTTAGTTAAACTTAGTAAGTACGGTTGTTAACATGGCTCAAACAGCCCCTTGTAGAGAAGACTTTTTTCTTTTAGTAGGGGTGATAAGGTCAGGTTCCTAAAGAAATTATTCAGCAAATCAAAGCTTTGATTCAAAATACTTGTCTCTGTTTCCTTTTTCCAACCCCCATCCCCTCAACTTCCTTTTCAGGGGAGCTAGTTCCCAGTTAATTTTTACAACACTTCTGCATAGGAATTGGGCACCAGGTCATGGCAACCAAAATTCCTTGTTTCCTGCAGCTTGCAGGAGGAGGAGGTTTATGATAAAAGAGAAATGTGGGGCCCAATTCTGTCCTCTGTTCTGCACCTCTTTTGGAAAACACAAGTTGCCTTCCAGCTCCTGCTGATTTTAGGGGGGTCTGAAGACAGGTAGCAAAACATGGGATTGGACCAAAACACCCTGCTTTTTTCAAACCAGGTTTAACATGACAGGTGCCTCTCAGCCCTTGCTACATTCCTTGGTATTGCTCATAGCCAGACTGTCCCCGCAGTAAAAATAGGAAGCAGAGTTATAATTGTAGCATATTATGGGACAGGCTCGAAAACCTTCTATTAAAATGCTTATCATCACTGAAGCCAGAGGCATTTCCAGCCTCACAGGCAAGGATGATTTGGGGAGGACAGGGGGAAGATCAGGACACCAGACAGGGAGAGCAGGGGTTTAGAGAAGGAGATGGAGACATCAGCAGCACTACTCCTTCTCCTCACTGCTGACAAATAATAATAATAATAAAAAAAAATAGTTACGTGGAAGTGGAAAGAGCTCTCTGCAGTCATTACACAGCAAACACTTACCACTTGGCTTAAACTTACTCCTTATTCTCTCCCCCTTCATGCTCCCCAGACATGTACACACTCATCCACGGATATTTGCCTGCACAAGGACAGTGCACAGGTTTGGATCTTTTCTGTTTTTAAAATAACAAGGACTGTCCCCATATGCCTCTGGATTAGAGCTATTCTTTCTACCTTTTTAAATGCAGCCAGTACATGTTTTCTCACACGGATGGAGTGAGCACCCCTTACTGCTTGGCCATCACACCCACATCTTGAAAAAGATTTATTTTATTTTTTTTTCTTTTTAGAAGGTATAATGCTTTAAGAGCAATATTTTTTACAAAAATATTATTCACAGCTCTGATGACTGTGTTGTTACTGCAATGATTTAGTGTGGCTATAAAGCACTTAAGGTAAATGTGTCAGTTCTAGACTACACTGAGGTTTCTCTTCTTGGCTATTCATACACCTCTCGGGTTTACAGCTCTCACCTGAATATGATGCGAGAGATTTATTTGTGGAGCGGGCAGAGACAGAAGTGCGCTGTCGCGTGAATTTTTTTTTTTTTTTTTTTTTTTTAAGGGTTGTTAATTACCACATCAACCTTTGCACTGCTGCCGCTGCCCACTTGCGTTTTGGAAGCACAGTCGTTCCACGCTCCGATCACGTTGGGTTCCCCGATCACCCCATCTCCTACCAACCTTTGGGATTAGTATTAATCATTTCCTATGTACCTGGGTGGGGGAAAGGGAGAGGGACAGCAAACGTGAGCTGGAAAACACGCTTGGCTTGAAGTGCCGTTACGGTGCCGTTGAAACGGGAGAGCCGGGAAACTAGCAGCAAACACTCGCAGGGAAACGCACCCCAGACGCACGCCGCATTGGTCAGGGGGAGTTCGCACGCAGCCCGGCGGCTCTTACCTGGGCCGTCTGGGATCCCTCTGCAGTGCACCTCCGCCGCCCCCGGCGCTGCCGCCGGCGTGGCCGAGCGGGTACCGAGAGGCAGCCGGCTGGCTGCAGCCTCCGCTGCCGGCTCTGGCTCCTGCCGGGGCTGCTGCTGCTGCTGCTGCTCCCGGTCCTGACGATGCTAAGGAGGAGGAGGAGGAGGAGAGCCAGCGAGGAGGAGGATGCTGGCGGTGATGCTGTTGCTATGGTGACCCAACTCGGCGGCAGCGGCGGCGGCGGCGGCAGGGCGCAACAGCTGCTCCGGCGCCCGGTTCTGCCCGGCGCCAGCCGCCGTGGCCAGGGCGATTGGTGCCCCCGGCTCGCCGCCTGCCCCGGGGCTGCCCTCGCCCTTCCCAGGTTGCTCCGGCTGTGCGGAGCCAAGCCCCCGACGCAGCTCCGTGATCAAACTGGAGACCCCATCCCTTCGGTGGGCATCAAAACGACAGCGCCGGGACGGCGGCGAGACAGGGTGGGATGGGGCCCTCAAGACAAGGGTCTGGGCATTTCTCCCCAGTGTCTTTCCAAAGGGACGCTGGTGATGGAGAGTGTGGAGCTTCATCCTTGGAGCCGGGCTGACAGGGGGCACTGTTGGAGCTTGGGGGAAACAGATGTGCCCCAAACATTTATACAGATAAAGTCCCTCAAAATTCGTGGGTCAAGAAAGTGCTGCTCTGTGAAGTCAAAGAGGTCAAACACCAGCTGCCAGGAGGCCAGGGTTTCATTTATGGGTGTGCTTTGTGTTTTTGTAAGGAAGTGAACCAAAAAAGCAAAACACAACTAAGGAGGAGGACCATTTTCAAAGTTCTTGTTCTGACTTAAGCTTAAACTTTTCCTTTTTTCACATGAAGTTTGAAGCTCTTTCTGTAAAATACTGGAAATGAGATTTTATTTCCTTCTTCTTGTATGAAAGCATTTTTTTGCAGCATCCCCTCATAGATCAATTCTTTATGAAAGAGAGAGCACTTTCCTACCACAAAACAGTGAGTAAAAACCTTTCTGAAGGCAGGCATCTTACAAAGTGCGGGACACTGATACATTCATGTCTAATTCCATGAAGCAAAGAGGCTGAACTTTGCCTTTCTCTAGGGGTCTGAAGAATAAAAAAGGAAAAATGCTAAGGTAAATGAGCTGCTGCATGATCAAAACATGGAGCCCTAACTGAGAGAGACATGTGAAATCAAAGCATTCAGTTGCCATTTATCTATCAAATCCGCGTGTCCTAAAGCTCTGACTTTGCACTGGAACATCACAAGATACAGCAAGGGCACAACAATCAAATGTCACTTCCATCCAAAAATGTCAGTGCAAAGCTGCACAACACTCATAAGCCATGACAGTTCTTTCAAGATCCGTTACTGTTTGCAGGACATTGCAATACACCGTTTAAAACCTACTGAAAAAGAAAAATCACTGGTGGAAACTTTCTAAAGAGATTTGCTTCCTGCTCCCAGAGCTGGGCTTGCAGCCTGAATGTGTAATGCTGCAATGTATCAGAAACTATGAACCTGAGGCATCAAGGAAATGCAATGGGTGGTGTTTCCTGTTCAAGTATCAGATCCAGTGATATCACTGTGGGAGACGTGCTGGCAGCACCTCTTCTCAAAGTACTCTAGAAGATAGTGTCTTCACACCATGTTCATTAGAAGACTCATGATGTGGTTCATATAAAGGCATTTTCTGTATATCTCAGGGTTACGGGAGAATCTGGAACCACACAACTGAGAAGCAAAATACACTATGCAGTACACATTAAATCAGCCTTCCTTGGAATACCTTCCCATTTCCCAGTCTTCATGTATCTTATAAAACCAGTTACCATATAACCCACTCCCTCTTTTTATACAATTTCAACTAATATCCTCTTAGTCAACAATTTTCCACAGCTGATCTCCTCCTAGAGACTTTATGGAATTCTTGGCTTAAAGCAAGCATTCTTCCTACCCTCTTTCCACCACTCAAAAAAGAAAGAAGAAATATGTTATCTTTTTTAATCTTTAAAAAAATTATATGCACGTAAAACTGGACAGTACTATGAACCTTTTCTTGATAGCTGAAAGCTAATATCTGGTGGGTGCATGGCCTAGGGCCTGCCTGCTGTGGTTTGAGGGGGGAGAGGAGAAGATCTCATTGCGTTAAAATGATCAGAAGCAAATCCAAATCACCTGTCACATAACTAACTAGCTGACAGCAAAGCCCATGGTTATTTTCAATACATCACCAGATCTTACTTCTGCTAAATCGGGGAGCGGGCTGCTGCTGAGGTACACATAATCAGCTTGCAAGCATGTATTTTCCAACAGTGCTTAGAAAGGCCAGCTAAGATATGCATCTCTGAGTTCAATAATGCTCATAAGAATACGAAAAGTTAGCTTGCCCCTTTAGCCTCAGGTGCTTCAAATAGCATGGCAACTACTGAGGATCTGCCCAACTTATTTCTTTCACTGGTCTGCAACACTGAGGAAAAACTCACCATAAGGACATGCAAAGCTCTGCTCAAGCCAGTGGCTTTTATACCTCACTGTCTGGAGCCTGTAGGGCAAATAGCTTCAGCTGTGACAAGAAAGTGCAAAGTGGATGTAAAACTAGCAAAATAGCCAGGTAGTTGCATTTGACCTCAGTGGTGCAAGGAGGTCCTGCATGGTGGGAGGGCATGAGGAACAACCTGCACCAGTACGCTAGGGAAATAAGTCATGTGCAATATTTAAAACATGTTGACTTGAGAAACAGTCTGTGGTTCTCTAAAGAAAGAACATGTCATAGCCATACTTGACAAAGGCTAGAGGAAAGGCTGCATTTTCAGCCTTAACTATCATTTTTTAAGGTTGCACCTGTGCCATATCTTCCAGCCCTGCATGGGAATTTCAGATCCCTTAGGACATCTGAAATGGTAGCAGACACCTGTTTTTAGGCATCTCAGTCTTGTCTCTAGATTTCTTTTTTTTTTTTTTTGCTTTTTTTTTTTAAATAGTCAATAGAGGTAAATTGTCTTAGCCTAAAGCAGACTGTTAAAACAGATCAGTTGAATTTATCCTGGGGCCCCCTTTTCTCTCCCCAACATTAGAACAGACTCCCTAGCCAGCTAACTTGGCTGTAGATGTCTACACCATCATGAGATAGGGCAGTTCCCATCCTTAACCCCTCTGAACAACTGTTATCTGAGCCATCTGAGCTCTGATGCCTGTCAAGAAGATTAAAACCAAAACATATCTTCTGGAAATCCCTTCTTAGCTGCCACCCAAGCCCCAGAGGAGCCTGGGGTTTTGGCAGTAAAGATGCCCGTGTGCCTGTTTTGCTGCAGAGTGCGCCCAAAATGGCTTAATCTTGACAGCACAGACGTTCTCAGGCACACTTGGTGTCCCACAACCTAGCACAGGCAGAAAATCCACTGTTCAGGGTTCCTTCTATATATACTTTGGAGTATTTAAGAATAAGCTGGAGCAGATATTAGATACCAGGATACCTAACAGATGTCCAGTGGAGCACTCCATGCTGCAGGGCCCAAGTTGGGCTGTGAGTCTTTTCTACAGGCAACGGCCCCCTTATCACCTCACTGCCCTATGCAGTTTAAGCTGTAGTGTGATAGCCAGCCTATCAACTGTTAAGAGCATGATAAAAAACAAAAGTTGAACATTAATTGAAATGGGTTCAGGATAACTACAGACATCCCCACATACCTGAACGTCAGCACATAAAACCCCCCATGACGAGGCACAAGCATGTGAGTTAAACACACATATGGGATAAGGAGATAACCGTAACTCGAGCAGTCTGTCCCCCATGGCAGGGGAAGATCCGCAGCGTTAAGCCTCCACCTGGAGCATGCAATGACCGGTCACAGGCATAAATTCCATTCTGGCTGCAGCAAATCTGGGACACAGCCTGCAGCAGGCAAAACCTGTGACACTGGGCTGTAGAAGTGCAACATGTCAACGCCAAGTCTGGGGAGCAGAAGGAAGGGCAAAAAGTGTGCTTCAGGCTAGCAGCAGGAGACCTGAGAGCTCTGTAGTTAACATACAGAGACAAGCAAGCTCCTCTTTCAATTAACCAAGAGATAGAATTTAACTCTTGGTTGTGATAAGGTTTCTATGGGACTTTCCTAACTATTCCTCAGCCTCTATCGTTTAAGGAAAACTTGCTCCAAAAGGAAAGGATCTGATTCAGAGGAACAGGCAGCACCTTCAGTCTTGGGGTTTTATTTCTGCTGGATCCCCTGGGTCCTGTAGGAGCATTCAGATGGCCAACATCCTTCTAGGAAGCCTTGCCCTATATTGCTGTTGCAGTGCTTGAAACACCCTCTGACATGATAGGCAACGCAGTCTCACATAATCCAGTTTCACGCTATGCAACAGAGAAGCAGTTAACTAAAGGGAAAAGGAGAAAAAAAGGACCAGGGATCAGAGGATGCCTTTCATGCAGCTGTGCGACAAAGCATGCCCAGAATGGTTAACTAAAGTATATCTATATTTTGATGTAGCTGGTGACAGCAAGAACTAAAATACAGCAGATTCCAGTGGGTGCCTCAGTATAAAGGTGTTTTTAAAATTATTTGCCATTTTTACATATCAGACAGGAGAATTAAAGGTAAAGACTATAGCACTAGAAAAAGATAATCCCTTGCTGTATAAAGTATACTTTATCTTTTTACTAAGTATATTTTTTACACAAAAAACAAGTAGTATAATATATGCCAGGATCACACAGGCTTGATTCACTCATAATAGCTGTATGTAAGAAAGGCTTCAAGGAGATAAGCTTATACTTTTCAAACTTATTCCATCCTCAAGTCAGAGTCCTCATTCAGCTGCTATCCAGTTAATACTTTGCTTCATTCTGCAGTTCAGCTTGCAGCCCAGCATCTAATTTGCCACTGCCAAAATGACAAATAAACAGTCTTAACAAGAAAAAGTCACATTTATCCACCAATGTTTTCCTTACCTGGAAGGTGATAGGAAAATTCATAATACATTCATCTCATTCACATCTCTTGAAGATTGCATACTTGATAGAAAACCAGAGTAAATAAACCAAGCACATTTCAAATGCTTAACATAATACAAACATCTGATAGGACTAGAAAGAATTCCAGCATTAGGTGCTCAAAAACAACTACTTAAGTGTCTTCCTATTCCAGAACAGAGTTCTGGAAAAATTACACATTCACCAGCAGTATACTGTAGGAATGAGGAAAAAAACATATTCTGGACATCTTTAAAGAATGACCAGTATCAAATACCTACTTAAGCACACCTTTGTAGAGGCCAAAGCAAAACGCAGGAGGTCCAGAGAGTATGTTTCTTAGCTCAGCAATGGCTGAAGCTGCACAAATGCATCTGAATATAGATGTCACCAAAAAGTGACAAGCAGGGAAAATTATCATCCTCCAACTTCAGCCTTATACCCACAGTGTGAAGAAGGAGAAGGATTTTGTTAATAATGCAACCCAGGTCTGGAAGACCACATTAGGAACACCCATAGAAGCTGCAGAGTGCTTCACTCACCACTGTATGACCTCACAGAATCACAAACAATCATTATTTTTCAAAATACCTGTATGGGTTGTCATTACTACTTATCTTATGCATGGAAAAACAAGGCACGAACCTTCTCAGAACCATCCACAAAGGCAGAAAGGTAGCTGAGGCTTTCTGAAGGTGAGTGCTGAACTCCCTCTGAAGCAGAGGCTGCCCAGAGAGGTTGTGGAGTCTCCATCCTTGGAGATACTCACAACCCAACTGGACGTGGCCCTGAGCAACCTGCTCCAGCTGACCCTGCTTGAGCAGGGATAGGACTAGGCAGTCTCCAGAGGTCCCTGCCCACCTCAGCGATTCTGTGAAGTCACAAACATGTCTCAGACCCTCCTGTTCCCCATCATGCAAATCCTCAGATCCCTGATCTCTGCCCACCTTAGTTCAGCCACTGCCAATCTCTCCCTTCACAGAAAACCTCATTTTTCCTCCACACATACGTACTGCCTCTCAGTCACCCCCCTCAAATACCAGTCCCAGTCAACCTAAAACAACCTAAAATCCAAATCACTGGGTCTCTTCCTAGGCCTCCTGTCACTGCCTACCTCCCTTCCCCAGTCTCGTGCCCTAAGTGATAAGGACAACTTCCTCCCTTATTTTGTCTGGGCAGAGCACAGACAGCCCTCTTCTAAGGTGTCCCACCTTGGATCTGGACACAGTCCAGCCTAAAGCAACCCAAAGTAAGAAAGACAAGTTGCAGAGAAAGTCTCCTTTGATGCAGACTGGAAAGCATCCATGTTGGGGGAACTTAGCTGCTTACATCTAGTTACTGCTGATCACCAGGAAACTAACTGTCTTTGTTCAAAGGCTTACGGGATAGCTTAGGATAGTCAGAAGTTCTGTGGGATGGACACAAAAGAAAAACCATTTCTCCTTCCCTTTTTCCTCTGGAGTACCTGCTCCCAAGTGCCTAGGCACAAAAGTCTTCCAAAGAAAAGTATACCAGCCATTTCTAATGCGAGTAAAACAGGTTATTCTCCTAGACTCATTTGTGGAAGCAGCCAAACTATTTTGACTGCAGTTTTCCAAAATTAATTCAGTGCAAGGCAGATGCCCCTGCATAGAGAGTTTCAGCCCAAGCAATTAAAACACAGCAAAATTATAAGTAATAAAAGCTTGGGTATTATTATAAGAAATGTTGGACAGCCTTAACAACACTCACTGGTATCACTCCCACCCAAAATATATATTAATTCACTAAACAGCCAGATGGACTTGTTTGTTTAAAACTCTTCCCTGGTGGTTTTTAACTTCTTTTTTTATATATGGTTTTTAGAATGCACAGTTGGCAGACAATACTCATAGTACCTTGCTATCAAGTAGAGTTTGCAAATAAAATTATAAAAAAAAAAAAAGCCAAACCAAACACTTAGCCAATATTACTTTAAAAAGCCTCACACTGCAGCCCTCAAAGTAGAGGAGAAACAACACCCTCATTTGCATCTAGGCAAACCAAGGCACAGATAGGCTAAGAGAGGAATTGCTTGAGGTAATCTCATTATAGGTAGAAAAAGAACATGGTAGCAAACAGCCAGCTTACTCCGATACATTCACGTGCAGCATGTTATTCAGCCACTGGATGGCAATCTGTTGTACGAAACCCAAGCCTGTAGCAACCAGCACTTGCAACCACAGTGAAATTCAGTACTTGTGGTTAAAAACCGATGCCTTATATTGTGGCAACTTGAGATCCTAACACTCAGTTTGCTGTTTTAAGTGCTGAAGAGCACTGACTGGACACCTCTAACTTACAACAGCCAGTCTCAGACTTGGAAAACTATCCAAACATGGGATTATTTGGGGATGGAAGATGAAGCCACAGTTCTTCATCTTCCTGGTGAGAGCTCAGGTGAGCGACTCACACCTTCCTACAGAAAATGAAACCTGGTGCTTGAGGAAAAGGAAAACAACCAAGGGTGGAAGGGAAAGGAGAGGGAAGAGGCTGAAGAACAAGCACTAACTGATGCTGAGGGACAGGAAGCAGCTACAGGTGTCTATAACTCTGTGACTCTGTAGTGCATTCATCTGGGAATATGCTTCAGGAGAAAACCAGATACAGCATAGTAGGGGTACAGCAGAGATAAAGCTATACGGAGGATTTTCAAATGCAACATAATACCCAGACCATAGTATGGCCAAAAAGTTATGCCAAGATGGAATCTACTACAAACCTTACTGTCTTCCTTGGCTCAAGGTGGAAGTGCAACGGTATGAAGAAGAAATATCAGGGAAAAGTCAAAGATCTAAACAGTTTTGACAGGTCTGGACGAAGCAATTTAAGATGTCACTCCCCAGACCTATGAGTCTCACCTTTCTACCACAGCTTTATAGACTCCATTGCAAGAAAAATAGAATAAGGTATTTGTCAGTGCCCCAGGCATGCTAGAAGTCCCCCATTCATGCTAGAATTTACTAGTGGATACTCCATTGCTTAATATTTAAAGTGGCTTTCTTCATGGTGGGTCATTAATAGCACCAAAAGGTAGAAGGAGCTCAGCATAGCAACTTGTGGAACCTGTCTACATTGCAGACTGCTTTGGATAGCCTTGCACAGCTACTGGATACAGTCTAATAGCAGCAATACATCGCTTAAGTGAATCTACTACAACTAGACATAACTATATAACAACTGCTTTTCTCTCTTATCTCCCTTCTCCTCTCATGAGTTACTAGTAGGCGTGAAACCTCACATCCTTCCCAGCAAAGCAAGACAGGTCAGTAAGTTTGTAATATAGGGATCTAGCCGGCTAGAAGCACAGATCAAACTAAACCTTTCACACCTGAAAATGGTTAAGAGACTATGCCTTCATTTTCAATCTAATAAATGGCTCACATTGTGTATTTGCAATGCATTATAGCAAATGCACACACCATACGGCCTAAGGGATAATCAGATTTGGGGGACAAGATTTGAAGAGCCTTCTCTTATTATTTTGTAGAACAGCTGCCTACTCATTTCAGTGCAACCTTTCCTTTGATGCCTACTTCATTTTTTGTTGTTGTTATTTTCAGGGTAAGAAGGAATGTAAAATCAAAAGAAAACCCTGCAATGTTTTGGGTGGAGAGGAAAACACAATTCATGAAGAGAAGTGGCAGTTTAGTGCACCTGGGTTTCTTGAAGTGCCTTACAGTTTGTGAACTTGGCTATATAATTTGAGGATTGGAGATAGAAAATTGTCTGCACTTCAGAGCACAATATTTAAGCCTCAGTCTTACTAACCTCTGAAATCCCATAGACCATGGCTATGTAGTGCTGAGGGACCAGTTCTTACCTCTCTCTTGGGTGGCTGGAAAAAATAATAGGAAGAAACTAAACAGACCTGCTTGGTAAAGCTTATGGCAAGAAAATGCCTCTGTTTTCTTGCAAGGCCAAACAGTGGTTATGAAACACGTTTGTTGCACCTTAAGATAAGAATAAACCTTAATGTTTAGGTAATGGGTGGGTTATGCAAGCTGTATGAAGCTCTTTAGTCAATGGCAGTTCAAGGAAAGGTGAAAGATATTACCTTGCATAAAAAATCACAGAGCAGTGTTTTTATATCAATGTAGACATCTGCTGCTCATCTTATAGCTTATTATTTATTGAAGAGAGAGCGAGAAGAAAACTACTGCAAGTATTAAGCAAGAGGTGAAGCACAGGTGCAGAGAGTAACTGGAGGGTTTAGGGGATTTTCTGTAGCACAGGATTTATCTTGAAGTCCATAGGTCAACAATTCGAACACATTTTCTCCTCTTCAGTTATCAGTATGTTTCTATTGCCCATATGACAGCAAACAGTGATAATACACGCCACCAACTGGTTTATCTCAATGGGGAGGACAACGACTGAGCAGATATGGAGATGGAGC
The DNA here is from genome assembly GCF_036417845.1 of Apteryx mantelli. NCBI lineage: Eukaryota > Metazoa > Chordata > Aves > Apterygiformes > Apterygidae > Apteryx > Apteryx mantelli. Next base: position 6,210,980 of record NC_089979.1, on the reverse strand, counting down.
TGATCTGGGCTGATGGCAGCTTAGCACCTTCTCACTGCATGTCCCACCCATGTGGAGACATCTTTAACACCAAGACTGTACAGTCTGGATATTGACACCTGAAGATATTTGAATTACTAGATATGGGAGGATTTGGGACTTTGTGGTTACTAAATTTTCACTTGGAAGGCTGACATGAACCAGAGAGGGATTTTGTTTCCCAATAAACTGAACCCCTCTGCAGAACTCATGTTAACCATTCAGTCAAAGCAGAATATCCTCCTTTTTGCTATCATAGAAAATACCGAGAATGAAAAGCTGTTATCCAGCTCCAAAGGAAAAAAATAAATAAATACAAAATAAGAAAACTGTTGAAGATCTTCCCTATAGATTGCCCCTGTCGTTCTTGAGGAGCATTTACAATGTACCTTGTACAGTTTAGTGTGGTTAGAATCCAGGAGGAAGCTGCCGAGGCTGGAGATGTATGTGATAGAAGGAAATACACTTTCATTTTCCTTCTCAGCTCTCCAGATCTGAGAGAAAAAATTGTGCTTCCTCCCTACCCCCAGCCCCACCCCATCAGGAAAAAAATCACAGCCTGCACTAACAGTAACAGAGTCTTAATCACAGCCGAAGCTTTGGGCACAGATCCATCTTCAGAATGCATTTTATGGCCTTCCCTGCCACATAAGCGCAGGTTGGAAACCCTCTGTGTGCACACACCACAGCAGAAGGAGTAGGTGGAAGAGTGAGGCACCCGGCAGTACTCTGCCCCTGGCAACAGAGCTGTAGTTCGCTCCTCATTTGGAAACCACATCATGGCCCAGGGAGAAAGTATATTGTTATATATAGATCCAGCAATCGATAAGGAAAACTGCAAAACACTGCCCATGCAAACGCTGCTGCATCCTTGGAGCCACTGACCCAGCGTGGGAGATGGGGGAGGAAGAAACCCTGGCAATGACACAGGCTGGGACTGGTGGGCTGGGGAGCAGCTCTGCAGAAAAGGCCCTGGGGCTCCTGGGGGACAACGAGCTGACCAGGAGCCCATGGTGCTTCCTGGCAGCAAAGACCTGCAGCCTCCTGGGCTCTGTCAGCAGGAGAACTGCCTGCAGGTAGAGGAGAGGGCTTATCCCCCTCTCATCAGCACTGTGTCCAGTGTGAGGCCTCCCCCGTGCAAGAAAAACATGGAGTGAGTTCAGTGGAGGGTCACCAAGGGGGTCTGGCTGGAGCTCTTACCCGGTGAGGAGAGGCTGAGAGACTGTGGCTTGTTCAGCTTGGAGAAGAGATGGCTTTGGGGGGACCTAACAGCAGCCCTCAATACTTATGGGGGTGTCATAAGGAAGATGGAGCTGGGCTTTTCGCAGTGTTGCACGGTAAGGCGATGAAAGACAACATTTAAATAAGAGAGGTTCAAACCTTTTCCCCGTTAAGACAGTCAAGCAGTGGAAAGGTCCAGGAGGTTGTGCAGCCTCCATCATTGCAGGTTTTCCATCGGCTAAAGCCCTGAGCAACCTGGACTGATCCCACAGCTGACCTTGTTTTATGCAGGAGGTTGGACTGGAGACATCCTGAGGTCCCTTCCGACCTAAATTTTTCTATGATCTGGCTCACTACAGAAGTCACTTTCCCACTTCTCCAAATCTTCCCTTAACAGCCTGCCTCTGTGAATGGGAAAGACGGAGAGAGTATATGCGTGCGTACTTCCCAGTGACGACAATCGTTCTGGCTAACAGTTTGGCACAGCAGGTATATGTCAAACCAATAAAAAGTAGAACAGAACTCTAAAGATAATCACTGAATTTATCAGAGCATTACATCACATTCTCTCTCTCTCTTTTTTTTTCCCCCAGTCACAGAGACAGCAATAGCATTGGCTTGATTACCCAGCTCTGAAATTAAATGGGGTAAGAGGAAAAAATAAACATTCCCACTGCCTTGCAAGCCTGCATGACCCAGCTCTCTGTCAACACCCAAATGTGAAAAAGAGATGAAATATAAAGGACAGATGGATGAATGAAAGAGGAAAGCAGTGGAGGCCCTTCTTGTAGCCCCCTGTTGAGAAGTGATGCTTAGCCCAACTCTCATCACAAAACATGCTCCTGGATGCCCAGCTGAACGGGACGAGCGACGGTTACAGTCCCTCTGTGCTTTAATTAGGTATCAGCATCATCCCCTGCAGCCTACATAAGCAGCCAAGATCTACAAATTTTGTTTGTGTTTCAACAGGGCAAAATATAGTCCTTACCCTTGAGTGGCCACAGCACAAATATAAGACAATCACTACCTCAGAGCAGAAGTCACAGCGTATTGCATTTTGCATGTCACTGGTAAAAAGGGGGCAAACTTCTTGAGAGCACTCATTCCAACACCGACTGCCTTGTCATTAATTCCTGTGGCTCCTCCTAGATCCCAGAGCTCAGAAGCCAGATAAACCTTTCCCTTCTAGGCAGAATTAGACTCATTAATGCGACCAGATAACTCACACCTACGGACTTGCTTGAACCAGAGAAAAAAAGTGGGTCTGTTTTTGCTCTGCTCTGTGCTGTAACCAAGCAGCACCATTACTCACTTCAGGGTGAACATCAATAAATCCCTGATGAGCAATAGCTGTGACATAAGGAACGAACAGGGTCAGGGTGGGTGCAAAATAACGATGTGCCACCCAGCAAGCAGGTGGGAGTGATTCTGCACAGGGAGTAAAGGGAATGAAACAGAAAACGTGATCAGATCTAGCCCTGGGCAACAGGACTGCTCCAAAGCTCTTGGGATAGTCTGCTGCGGACACATCACGTCAGCCCTGCAGAAGGAAGGTCCCAGAGGGTAATTCAGACCGTCTGCATGAGGATGCCAGGTCTAGAGCGAGCGCTCTGCTCAAAGGACACCCATTTGAGCTTACGTCCAGCGTACCCTGAGTGGTAACCAGGGAAATATCTGACTCAAGCTGTCACATTTTGGGCTGTTTCTTCTTGGGGATTCAGAAGACTGATCCCTTCTGGAAGCTTGCATGGTTGCTCTCTTTCCAGGAGATTTGCCTAGAGACCAGGCCCAGTGGCCACCAAAACAAGTGTTTTTTCTGCCCATCCGGTGAAGGTGGGCCAACCTGCAGGCAAGAGTGAGAACAGCAGGCAAGAGGGATGGGTCTTTCTAGCCTCATAAGGGCATCTCCCCTGGGAACAGCACAAGGACTGTAACACGTCCCTGCTTCTTGGGGGGTGAGAGTCAAAGTGTTAAATATGATTTCAATACCATAATGGGCAACTCAGCCAGGTGGTCTGAAATATGTGGCTGAACACCTTTCTCCAGATCTTCCAGAATCCACAAAAATAATGCAGAAGGCCCAGTTTTCTAGTTCCATATATTTTAGCAACCTAGCATTGTATATAAAAATATATTCATACATATATTCACACACACTCAGTATGTATGTGTGCCTATATATATATGTATATATATATAAATGTATACACACACACACATATATACACAAACACACATTATAGTTTAGTCCATAATCGTGTATTCAAAAGACATTTTGTGTGTGTGTGTGTGTGTGTGTGGTTTCATATATACAGGCACAAGCACATATTCAAGTCTTATGGAACTCAAATTGTTCCATACAGTTTTAGTGCACATTTAGTTCAAACATAGTTTTAATACATATTTATAGAACCAGTAATATTTTTGTATTTGAAACCTTTCCTCCTATTGATTTACAGCTTTTAAAAAGATTTTGAGAAGAGGAAGGATGTATTGCCCATTCCAGCTGATCAGCTCAGTTACACTCGAAACAAAAATATTTTCTAAAATATTCTCATATATATGTTTTTCAAGTTCTAAAATACTGCATATTTAAACTTTAAAGTACCAAAAGGTACCTTTAGCAAAGTAAAAACAAGCCCATTTGAAACACAAGAAAACTAATCTCTGAAAATTTCAATTTTGTCATGATTTCATGTATACTCACAAAATTTTGTCAGCTTTATCTCTAGAAGACTCAGAAATCTGAGATGTGAGACTGGAGTTGTTAAACATTTCTGCCATGTCATTGTTTCTCCTGTTTCTCTGATATGACCAATCAGTGAAATAAATTGAATCAGTTAAACTCATACTGCGAAGAACATTAGAATGTTTTTTGCACTGTTTCAACCTTCACTCCATTTCCATTTTTCTGCACTTCCCTTGTTCCTTCCTCGTGCTCTCAGATGAGTCCTTGGTCATGAGTACACACTCAGAGCGGATGGTGCTCTGAACAGTAGAGGGCAGATTAGAAACAAGCCATCAAGTTTATCACTCATAATTCAGGCATAGATTTAAAATTTTTCTACTGCTAATTTTTTCTCTCTTTTTTTGCATTCCAGAAGAAATTGTGATTAATTTAACTTTAAATATCTATGCCAATTATTATATTTACATAGCATTTTGTTTCCTATTACATATTCCTTGAGAACCAAAGCATGAAGCTTCCTGAAAACAAAAATCTCTTTCAGATTTCCAGGTTGGAGGACCTTTGTGTACATACTTCCCACAGCTGACGGGAAATAACTCATGGCAATAATACTATGGACAGAGTGAGCCCTAGCGCAGACCAAACCAGAAAGTTTCTTCACGCCCAGTCCTCCTTGTACGCATATCGCTACTGCAAGCACATCTAAGCTACAGTGGCCAAAACTCCCAGGGCTAAACGTTGACACTTTAAACATAAAAATCCCTTGACTGTTCCCCATTTCAGCCTTGCTGTGCTGGTATCGCTGGTGTTTTTGCTAACACATCCTACGCAATGCAGAGTGAGACAAAGGCAGGGGAACACCTTACCGCACTTAGCTCCAGGCTGGCACTATGGTTCCTCCGCCGCTGCAAACACTGACACGCAAATACGTGCCACCCTCATGCAGCCTCGTAGGCCGAGTTGCCTGCATTTGGGAGACAAAGCTGAGATTTGTATTGCTGCTGGTGCTCTCTGATACAGAGACAGAAGTCACACACACGTCCAAAGTTACATGCACATTTACTCACATCAGAGGGCTTCACCTCCCTCGTGCTGCCAGAAGCAGAAAACCCATAAAGCCAGGAGACGATTTAGCTCAGATCACAGGACAGCTTGGGTGAACGCTTTCAGAAAAAGTCAGCTGCGACCTCACAGGGAGCTATGAATCACACCTGGGGTGAAGCAATCATGCTTAACTCTTTTGCACATCCTTAGCATGTCTCTTACCACCACCAGGGATCTAGCAGGCTGCTATAGTTCAGACAGATGCCTCAGTACTATCTGAAAACAAGCCTCCCTTTGCAGCACTGCTCCCTCAGCATAAATGCAAATAGAGACATTGCAGTATCTCACACACATAACATTTAATGCTATGTAGACCATGCATAGATGTTTTGGGAAGCAGTTTCCTTCCAAATGTTTAAAAAAAAAAAGAAATCTGTCATTCTCCAAGTCATGATTTTTTCCTGGCAAACCTCGGTCCAGGGTCTCTCAGAATATATCTTGTGGATTTATGTAGGCAGAGGAAACAAAAATAGCCAACTTCTGCTGGCTGAGTGTATAGGCAGAGACATACAGCTGCATTAGTGTGGCACAAAGCCTGAGCTAATATATCTGAAGGGCTCTCAGAAGGACTGATTAGCTTGGGAACAGCCGCAGGTATCGATGTTATATGGTCTCCAGTTCAGAGGCAGCTCTCACAACCCCCACCAAAAAAACAGATCACAATCTTGCTGTTTCCAGCCTCTTCTGGGCCAGCTGGAAGAGCCAAGACACTTCTCCCAGCCCTCTGAGAATGGAGAAGAAATGCAACATGAGCATGATAACAGTTTTGCTGGTAGCCTGCAGGGCGAAACGCGCACGTATTTGATCCCACCACAAGTACCGTTTCCCCCTTGGCAAAACAGAAGGGCACTGACATCCTTGGGAAAGCAATCTAGATGCATTATAAGAACTAGATGCTATTGTTAACCCCGTGTTTCTCACGTATTTCTTTGCTGTAAATTCAGCAGGGATCCTATTGTAGCTTGCCAGTGTGGAAAAATGGAATGCTATCAAATAACCTGTCTGCAAAGTGATACTAAATCATATACTAACAGCAATAAAACTTTGTCCCCAGGAAAGGAAAAAAAACCACCAGTTCGTGTTTTCAAAGCCAATTTATTCCCTTTGTTGTCTGGTATGGCCCTAATTACAACATGCCCAGCGGACTACTACTCATCTTTGTTCATCCTTTTCTTTGAGGAGCTTCCTTTCTGCGCAAGTGAGAGCTCAGACCAGTAAGCAGATAACTCACAGTGAAGACAGAGCCAACACAAATCTCGTGAAGGCTGTCAATCTCTAAGAGTAAAGTACTTGCACACATGCCAAGGTATGCTTTTTTTTTTTTTTTTTTTTTTTTTTTTTTTTAAGTACAGACAAGGAATTACCCAATCAATTGCATAAAGCTCTGGCATGATCTAAGTGGGAATCTCATTTACATTTCTAGGCACCTATTTTCAAGAGAAACAAACTTAAATGGAAAGAGGAGCAAAAAATGTCAACTAAGGTGACTGGGGGACAGCAATACACAAAAATCTTGACTAAACATAGGAACACAAGGGTTGGAGAAAATGTGGTGGCTCTTTTTTTAAAGAAAGTAGACAAGTTAGCTAAGTTAAAAGCATGATACAGGCATGAGATCAACTTGATATAAAGTATTCAGAAATATATTTAGGCTGGAAATTACAAGATGATTTCTAACAATCCAAGAAGGGTGGTTCTGCTCAGGAAAGACTCATAAGGATTGTCATGGACTGGAAAGAGGAAAAAAAAAAAAAGCTTTTCTTGGAACAACTAGACGTCGTCATCTTCCTAAGGTCATGTAGGGAATTTGTTAGACTGAATTTCTGCTAATGCAGGAAAATAAAATATAAGTGGTTACTGTCATCTCTCCTACTTCTTCTGGCCCTAGGTTTTGCCTCTGCTCAAGACCTGGTATAACTTTGTGGACATCACTGACAGACAGATTTTTAGCAGGCATTTCAGCACTTGATTCACAACCACTTAAATGGAACTTAGGCAGCCAAATACTTTGAAAAATTTGGTCCTAACTCTTTTTCAGACCTATATCCCTAGTCTGTAAATAAAATGGGGAAAAAAATCTATGCTGCTGTTTTTCAGCCTTTCTGGAAGCCTGTTTGTGAGCTTTGCAGTTCATTGAAGACTTCTTTCTTTTACTATGGGCTTGCACAGCAAATCATCCTGATGGGGACTCCTCTCGTTATTATGCCATAAATAATAATAGGAGCTGAGGTTGCATAAATAATTCACATGTCCTAGCAAGTATGAATCTTCCATCCCTTTAACAAAAAAAGACTCTGCAAAAATATTTCTAAATCTCCATAAGAAACTGTATAAAAAAAGGATCCTAACACATTAATTTGTCCTGGTTTTGTAACACTCAAGCAGGTTTTGCCAATCTATTAATTTTGCATGTGTTATGCTATCAGGCTAGGTACTAATGGCACATTTGTACTTATCTAGAAGAAAGGAGGTCAACGTTAGAAGTATCCTGGATGGCAAACTGTTTTGCTTTTGACTTAGTCAAATAATGAAAGAAGTAAAAGTACTAATGAACATACAAGAAAGCAAGGAAATGTTATGTAAGCAAGCCCATTTATATAAATGGCTCTTAAATTCGTGCTTATTTAACACTCTAAGTTACCCCTATTGAATAATATATAGCCTATTGAACAATTTAACTTAGAACGCAGAGCTAAGTCTTACACATTAAAAATTAAGCATATAGCAAGGAAAACAGTTGTGTTCCTCGCGGGCGTACAACTCCGGGCCGCCAGCTCAGTGGTTCAGAGGGAAACAGAAGGGCATGGTCCCTATGCGGGACACCCAGGCGTAAACCATGGGTGGGAGGAAACAAAGAGAAAATTTCTGTGACTGGTGGGCTTTTTTTCTGCAATTCTAGTGACACCTCATTGCCATGTGTCATAAAAATAAGACGTACCTAAAAGATTGTCTCTCCCAGTCTACAGAATATATTTCATGGAACAGTTCCTGTGGCAGCAAACAGAGTTGTGAAAGACTGATAAATCACATCAGTCACACCGACTGCATAATGTTAGAGTGTAGTACAGTATTTTTCATTCCTTTGATTATTTATTTAACCTTTTCAATGGAAAAAATGCCCTTTTTATGGACTATTATCCCTTGAAAGACTGAACTTCACCACAGTGAAAGGACCCTGATGAGACAGACTAAGAACTGATTCAGTTATTTTGTGGAATACTTTTATTTGAATATGTTCACCTCCGTTGACCCCCAAAGCAAGCAGCCATTCAAAATGGTTTTCAAGAACACATTGCCCTTCTTTGGATATTTGTTAACTACTCAAAAAAGTCAAAGAAACTGGACAGCACACGAATTATTATAAACCAAGCAGATCTTACTGAAGTGAATATGACTAAAAATGTAGATGGTTGAACATCAAACTCAGATCAGGTTCTCTTAATGAGAAGTTTGGCAACTTCTCATAAAAACTATTCCTTTAAATATTTTGGGTCAGTCTTTAAGCTCTGTGACTGGGTGCCCAGAGCACCTGGTGTGGTCTAGTCGGACAGCTGATCTTAACACCCTGCTCACCTAAACTGAGAAAGGTGGGCTAATGCCTGGAGATAGGGCAGAGAACCATTTTTCTTAGAGCCAACCACAGCGAATCTCAGGTCCCAGAGTAATTCCCAGTTTAACAACTAGGACAATTTCTATTTGGAAGATTAGCAAGAACTTCGGAGTATTTCCTCTTCCAAAGCAGCTCTGGTTACCATTTCTGCTACTGGGAACACATCAGAACACATTACAGATGTCTGTCACCTGTCAGATGAAGGTAGCAGTCACCGGATTAAAAAAATTATTAGGCAGAGAGGCCTGCCTCCACATCTCTTACATGGACAACATGATCACACAAATCCCATTTCCTTTGGAAACCAGGCAAAAATGTCAACTAACCTTAAGGCTAAGCACAGCCGTAACTGGGTGAAATTTAACAGATGTACTAAATAATGCAATGGTATATTCTAATCTTATCTTTCCAAAACTGGAATCACACTGCTTGTTTTGCATGAAAAAAAAGTATTACCTTCAGTTACGGTGACAGTGAACAGCAATGGATAACTGCCAGGGCAACACGAGAAACAGAGGCCCTCAGTCTTTCAGATACCTAATTACTATTCACTGTAGCTTTTCTTTTTTATTGAATTATTTAGCAAGACTCAGACGTCAGAAAGGGCTGACATAACACTGCTACCATTCCTTTAAGAATCCATGAAAAAGGGAGCATACTGTTTGCTATTGAGCAAAAACAAATCGAGGAATTTTTTTCTCGTTCACCATATTTACCTACAGTTGAAATTAAACAGCACAGTATCAGAGAAACACATTTTGAATCCAGAAGTATACTTTGGGTGTACAACACAACATGTTTTATGGCTTGCCTCCTCTTTATACTTTCCTAGAGAACGGATGCAAGCGTACTTGCACGTTGCTCAGCCCAGGACAGTACTGTATTCAGTGCTGTACAAACAGAAAGCAGAAAGATCGTCCCTGTGTCTCTTGAAACACACGTATCAACCAAGTGCAGAGTTTAAACGAATCTGTACCCTCCCACAGAATCCACTCAATATCAAACATCAGGGGCCAACTAGGTTAATCGGAAACCTGAGCTTTCTTATTGATCGTTAATATTCTCACACACGTGACAGACACAACACGCACAGAAATAGATGTGGGTCAGCAGGATTCATCACAGTAAATTAGACAGGAAAACTTAGGTTAGGTTGCCTTGATATGAGCTGCTTAATTTTGATCTGAAAGAGCTGTAGGTTTTCATAGGTCACTTGAAATCAGTGTTTTGGAGTAGACGTACGCTTGCACTATGCAGATCTGGTTAGACTGTAGCTCCCGGATTTGTGTACCGCTATAACAAGAAATTTAAGGATACAGCCAACCAGGTGTGATGGAAAGGCCACTGCAGCAGCAATAACATCCTGCTAAGCAGGGGGAACTTGAGGCTTGCCTGCAATATTCCCTAAATGCATCAAGGCTGGAGATGCACTGGGTAAAAAGCTTGAAAACATTTACTGAAAAAAAACTTCAAATTCATGCTGACTTCATTGATTCGTACAGCTTCTTCCTGAAACAGTTTATGAACAGGAACATTTTTTTGACTGCAAAAATATTTCTATACAACAACAAAGTAGGCCAAGCGTTTAATTTCAAGTACACACTTAATTCCCAGCAGTGTACTTCCATGGTTTGCTGAATCAAGTTCAAATTCTTTTCGGAAAGCCTAAGGCACTTTTGCCTGGTATCCCAAATTACCATCGTGGAGCAGAGTGGAGGTCCATTTATTGGACTACATTGTGTCTCCCTGGTATTAGAGGTTTTGAAGGACGGCACACTTAAAACCTACAGGAGGAAAATTTGATCCATATTACATCTCATTTAATCTCTCTCTGTCTTTTAGACTTCAGAGCATGAGATTTAGTATCCACTCCAAAATATTTACCATGGATACCACTTCCAAGTCTCTTGTTATTCATATACAATATCTAATCCCTTTCTAATTTTCTTCCACTGCTGGTATCAGCTTAATCACAAATTGTGTGGAAAAGAAATTTTCTGTGGAATTTGAACTTCTCACCATTTAATTTCATAGACTGCGCTTTGGTCCAAATATTCTGACACAGGGAAAACACAGAAGCTCTTGATCTACTCCCTCTAGAGTATTAAATGATTTTATAAACTTTATTAAACTTCTCAGCCTTGCTTCAAAAGGGACTTCTTCAGGCTCTCTATTAGAGTCATCGCCCTTCTTGCATTTATTTGAGGTCTGGAATATCCTTTTTGCGATAAGGCATCAGTTTTCTGCATCCTTTCTCAAAGGAGGATGCACTCTTCTCAGTAGCCTCCAGCACAGTCCTTCCATATCATAACACTTTTTATGCTTTGATATATATATTTTTTAATTGCTGACTACAAAACCAGACTAGTTCTTTTTTTGGATTAATAAAGTATATTTAGAAACACTTTAAAAGTGTAAGAATAGTCACACTTTTCTCTCCTAATGATGATGACTAACTCACTTTGGACAAAACGATTATTTGAGATGTTTTCAAAGTAAGTAAAATGGATTGTTAATACACACACATACAAATGAACACTTATCTTCCCAATATTCTCAACAGCAACTGTGATTCTTGTTCTTTGTGTTATGGCACTCTTCTGCTGGACTTTCTGGACTGACTGCCATTTGCTGAAGTGTCTTTGGGTCGACTTCTCACCCGGTGTAATTTGATTTCAAAGGAATAAAAAATATCTGCAATTTTATATTGTATGTTTCTCCCTTAGGAAGAAACCATGCTTCCTGATGGCAATATCTTATAGCACAGATTTTAAATATTGGATCAAGTGTGGGCAGTGGACATAAAGGGGCACTGTCCATTTAAAATTCAGTCTTTTTTTTGTTGTTGTTTTTTGATTTTTCTAAATAAGTTATTCTGCCCATCAAGTTCTACTTCTGTCTTTACATTCTCTGCCTGACACTTTTCATGCTTTCATAATCACATTATCTGGCTTTTGAAATGTCTTCAGCTTTCTATAGGAAAGCCTCAGCTAGGCAAAGAAAAGAATCAATGAATCTACCAGTCATCAATATCTTGTTGCATGTGAATAATGGAAGCCAATGGGAAAAAAAATGAGTGATTTTTTTTCTCTTTCCCAATTTTTTTCATTTAGGGTTGTATTTAGCACAATGCTTTTAGACAGCAGTTTTCAGTTTAATGTGACAACAATTTTTGGAACTGGAAGAGGAGAGGTTTTCTGAAGTGTGCAGGGCAGCTCCACCTCCCCTAGGGGCTTCCGCCAGAGTTTGTGGGTGGGTGGCCCTTGAACATCTGGCTGCTATTTAACCAGTATTCCTCAGACAGTGTGCAAACTGAAGACCTTCACTGACACTAGCTGTTTGGTGGTATTCCTCCTGAGGAAAGAAGAAGCAACACCAAACGTGAAAGTTTAACTGGTCTTAGCGAGTCTGTCAGAGCCTTTGAGAGGAACAGCCTAGACAGACACCCAAGGAAAGAAAGAAAGGTGGGAAGCAAAGGCTGACCATCCTCTGATGGAAGAACACATAACTGGTCTTGATTTCTCTTTCTTCTCTGCATAGTTTTAAATTATTTTTGTTTTGTCCTAGGACAAAGTTCCTTAAATAGCAATAGCTACTGTGAATGAAACAAAGACTTTCCCCCACACACTTTTAGAGATGTGAAATGAGAAAGAAAGAACTATCCAAGCTAATGTAATATATTTAGAGTATTCAGACCATCTATATTGCAATGCTGCAGTAACGTGTGGTGGTACCATCATCTCCCACTAGGTAGTACCAGTACTGGAATATGGAGTTTCCTCCATGTCTTAAAACTAATCTTTAAATCACTTGGGAAAGATGCATTCTTCTCAAGTGGGAAAGTCTGTCCCAGAAGTCTCTCAGAGGTTCCAAATACTTCAGGGTAACTAATAGTACAGGGAATGAAGTTGAGCCCAAGCACGATCTGCCCCAGAGTTAAGGGGGGAAAAAAAAACCTCAGTCAACATCTAAGAAAATAAATTATGATCTCTTTGCTGTTAAACCATTCCCTCCATTGCTCACTTGAGCTGCAACCGTATGGGAGGGTGTTAGATGAGCTGGACCTTTGGTACATGCCAAAATCTCTACAACAGGGCACTAGACATGAGAAATTTCACCTCATGCGCAACAGCATTTGTCCATGTAAGAGAAGATAAAACCTCCAAAAAGGATATAAACCCATTTGAAGGCAATATTAAGAGACAGGACAGGGATTAATCCTCAGAAAGCTACACAGTACCACTACTGTCCTATGCTTACTATTCAGACACAGCAGAAGAACAAAACTGACCATCAGTGGTATGCTTTGCTGAAAAACTAAAATATTTCTTCACTTCTTTGTTAGACAGATAAGTACGCAATCAAACCTTCATGTAAATTCACAGAATTCAAGCTTAGAGCCAAGGTCCTCGTAAGTTGCTAATATGGCTTATGGCACTATTAGGGTGTCCTGGGCTGAGAGACTATAATAAATTAGCACACAACTAAAAGTCCTTGCGTCTCAAATCTCACTGGAAATATAAAACATCAGTAAAATGTGAGACGAGGGGAGGGCAAGGAAAACTCCCTAAGGGACCTTCATAAACAATGCATTTCATCAGCAGAGATGAAAATAAATCAAGACGCCACAATGAGCACAAGGAGGTATCCAAAGAGGAAGCTAGCAAAAGCCATGAGATATCATCTTAAGCAAACCACAGCAACCACATAACACAGAAATGAAAGCAATAACTAATTTTCCACATGCCGGTAGGTACAAGCAAAGCTTTCAAGAGAAAATGGAGAAGAGGGGGAAGGATATTCTGAAGTAAGCAAGACATTAGCTCAAGCCACCTTCCAGCCATGAAAAGAGGAGAGAAGTTTAGCTTTGTCTCTTTCACCAGTATCTCATGTTGTAGCTTCTCTGCTTTTATCACAGTAGAGTATGTAGCAGCAAGCACCATTCTTTGCACACAAGTACAAATGTTTTTGAGACAATACAGACCTACAGTGATGTGAGGTTCAGAGGTACAAGGCAGGGAAGGAGGAGGCCAAGAATGAACAAAGACAACAATTTCAGAAGATTTTAATTAGAGGTTTCAAACCTTTGAAATAGATTTGGTGGAGAATGTCAACATAATCTCAATTTTGAAAATTCCATTACGAATTGTAGTTCACACAATTTAAAAAAAGAAGAGCTTAACCTTTTCACAGCAGTGTTGCAACATTTTCCCCATTCTGTTTTTTCAAGAAGCTGTAAGATGTTAATTAGTAGTTCTGCCTGCTTCAGTCTTTTCAGAAAGATCCTTTCTAATATAAGATAACTCTATGAAGAGCTCAGTGTGAGCAAGTGCATGGCTTTTAATCTTTCTTGCAGTAGATAAGAAGCACTTGCAACTTTTTGTACTTGAAAGTACAAAATCCAGTCTTCTGGAAGGTCAAGGTCAGTGAGAGCTAGGTAGGAAAGAACCATCTGCAGCAGAATATCTTTAGAGCACCCAATCTCCCATCTACACCAATATCAATGCAAATGCAATTTGATGAATCTCCTTGGAATAAATCCTTGTGGAGTAGATAACAGAAGGGACAATGGGAAGGAGACATAGCTGTTAAACTCCACATGTAAACTCCACATGTTTCAGCTGACCAGGAGAATGGCAGAGTTAACCAGCTGGAGCAGCATTCATAAGCACTCAACAAACTGGAAGCCTATAAATGCTTCCCTGAAAATGTTTGCAGTCCAGAGGACTGATCTTGCAAATATCAAGCATAATGTCTGGTGTCTCCAGAGCCACCACTTGCATCTTAATTTGCCTTGACTTCTCTGCTCCAAAGCTAACTCATTCTTTATAGACAACTACCTGCCTTCCCATAAAATTTATCTGCATTCTTCACAAGTCAGTAGAGGCTTTTTCATAACACCGCTATTGACATAACACCACACTAGTCAGAGATAAGAAAAACAAAGTCATTGTAAACACATTCCTACTACAAAAAGTGTGACTGTCCCGATCATCTCTGAGACAAAAGTTGCTCTTTCAGAGTAATGACAGAGCATTTAACTACGAACTGCAGAGGAAACTGTTCAATACAGATCAGACCATCCCTGGCCATAGCTAAATTGCAAAAATAAGTCTTGTTCTAGTATGGCTATGCTGATGGCAGCCTTGAATACAATCTATATGAGATAGTTTGTGTCAGCCAATGTGCTTGGGCTATAACAAAATTAAGCAGCTCATGAGCTGCAGTCTACCCTTGGCTCAGTCTTCAGGCACTTAATACAGCAATAATAAGTCTGATCTGCAAATACATTCAAAGAGTCATTATGTGTCTTTCACATTGGCATTTCAGCCTAGCAGAGGAATGTTACTTGGGGAGATCATCTTGGCTCTCAGTCTGTAAATGAGATCATTACCTGGAGTTCATTGCAACCCCACTGCCAACACTTTAAATGCTAGTTTTTCTTTTATAACATGCGGTCTGGTTCCAGTTGCTCTGAAAGAAATAGACAGAGGCACCAAGGCATCTTTGTTTTCTTGAGATCCGGAGCACTTATCTGACTGATGAGAAGATCCTCACCCTGCATCTAGCATTCTCCATAAGTTCTAGACAATGTTTTGTGGAGCCTAACAGTTTTCCTTTCTTATTGCATACTCCCCACAGACTATGGGAAAACAGTGACTTGAGCTGGTAGGAAAACCAGCTATTAGAAAAAAGCTGCGTTGATTACAGCGATTTATTTTCTTTACTGTTTTCATTTATGAACATCCAGTTTTACTGCATTGTATGAGGAATTTTGTTTTCACCTTCTCTTCCAAAGATATTTTGGAGAAAAAAAAATGAAAAGAATAAAATACATTAAGAAACAGGCATTCTTTGTACACTACTCTGTATTACATTAATAACAATAACAATGTGCAGCGTGGACAGCTCTAGAACTTCTGCTGAATTATGGCCACGCTGCCCCTAAAAAGCTGGTTCCCAGTCATTTCCTTTCGTGATCAGTACGGATTTAATCATTATTCTGTCTGCAACACAATGGTTCATCTGGCAAGATCCTAACTTTAAATGAGAACATCTAAGTCTTTACATCTAGACTGTACTTTGGCAGTTTTATTCCACAGAAACTTCGCTATCTCTGCACATAGCTAAAACTCATCCCCTGACTCTCCTTATCTCACACTCAGTGACTAGCAACAGCCTTTCCCATGGCCTTGATAAATGCAGTCCTGTCATGCCCATTGTCTACTTGGCACAATATTTCAAAGGCCATTTTCCTAGCCTGCCATGGGTTTATTTTCTGTTTAGTAACCCTTTACATCTCCTTCCTTTCCTAAAGCAATTCAAATACAAACTGTTTCACTTCGTTTTGCAAACTTGCCTCACTTCATCCCTCATTCAACACTAGAGATGGACACGGCTCAAGACTGTCAAACCTTGTTTTCTCCTCTTGTTCTGGTCGTCCTGTTTGCAAGCAGCCTTCCAGAAACATCCAGTGGGCAACCTCCTTATTCACCTTCAAATACTTCCTCAGCCATGATGCTCTTTACAAACATTGCATGGCTTAAAAGAGAAAACATAGGACTTGCTCACACTTGAATCCCAAAAGTGAGATTTGCTCTACTACAAAAAGATTTGCTCCAATACAACTATTGGACAAAATTCTGCCATCTGCCCTTTCAGAGTGCTTGGGTTGAACAGCTGTGGCAAGCCTTTTCAGCCTTAGTGTTCATAAGGCAGAGTCTGCACATCTCCCCGACTCTCTGTTCCTTCCTAAGCCACAGAAAGCACAAAAACAATCCACTTTGTCTTCCTGACGCTCTTTATCCTTACAGCACCATCAGACTACTGGCAAACCCCACGTTTTACATGCTTTGCCAATTGTCTGTAAAAAGCCCTCCACTGCAAGGAAAATGTTTGCTTTGCAGGAAAAGCTCAAAATTTCTTGATAAATAGGAGTCACACAGAATAAGTGAGGCTGGATCTCTAGAATATTTCCTTTTAGCCATGTGGTAAAGAAAAGAGGAACTGAAGAGACTAATTGAGTCCACAAACACCATGGACAATGTTCAAAGCAAAGGGTTGAGCAGCAGTGTAACAGATCATCTGTCTCACTGGGGGAAGCTAACCAGGTCTATTGTTTCCAGTGAGACAGTAGATCCTGGACACAGAACCATAATCCCACACTTTCTCCTCTAAAGTAATTTTGAATATTGATCACAGGAGAATTGAAGATAAGAACTGTTTTTCGATATGACAACACAATTGCTGTTGTCATATAGCTCTTTTGTGTCCAAGGGAACAGAGCTCCCCATGTGCTCCCCATGGCATTTTCCAGGATAGCAGGGCTAATGTTGATTTGCAGTCAACACTTATTACCATTCTAGGCAGAAACATTGAGTCAAACAAGGATGGAATTAAATCATTTATTTTCACTTCTTCACCCACAATGTATACTCTCATCTACAGAGTCCTTCCAAGTATATCACTGAGAGCCAGACACCATCTACCCCACGCTGAGTCTATGCAATCAAGTCTCCATTGAGAAAACAAATATAGAGCTGGTGGCAAATGCACTGATAGACAAATTAGTTCTTGAGCCCTGCAGAAAAGGATTGGTAAAGTGAAATAATACTTTCTATCTTCTAGAAAACCAAATGGAAGAAAAGTACAGGAGGCTCTCAGTTCAGGAATTACAGCTTCTTACTACTCTTTAGCAAATACAGAGACAAGCAATAGGAGCTTGCTTTCACTGTCTTGGCCAGGGAAGATGAGAAAGATTATATTCTTTGCTTAGAGAGTCTTCATTGTGCTTTCATAAAGCTAAGTCAAGTTCTGTTTTCCCAAAATATTGGGCTCACTGAAAATGGATCACTTTTGAAAATGTTCTCAGGAGCTAAATCTCCAAGAATCCCAGATCCATAGCTATAACCTAACTTTTAGATATGTGCCATTCTCATCAGCTGTCATTGAATTCATCCTCAGTGCCTTTGGCTTACTGTCAAGGCTGCCCAATTGTTCCAGAGCCTGTTGCTGAAAGTGAGCTGAATACAGAGCTGTAGCTCGTATAACTTTGGTTCAAGAACCATAAAGAATCGAGCAACACCTCTAGAAAATACTGCTTTCTACACACAGGGATGTCATCTCTATTAATTCTGTCCTGGATGAAGTAATGTAGGTAAGAGAGTGAGCAATTCAGATTTATTATGCAATTGGACACCTAGGTTAATGGACACAGTTGATATATTGGTTCATTCAATATAATAGACATTGCCCAAGGTAAGAAAAGGACAACATTTGGTTCACTCACTTCCTATAGATAAGAAATATCACCAGTCTTAGCCACTTAACTACCAATGTACTTTCTTCCTGTATATGTAACTGGGGAGGGGAGGGGGAGAAGTAAGTTCAGGTGTAGAAAAGGAAATGCCTATTTACATATAAGAATATATAAACTAACTGCTGTTTTCAGATGTGTTTATCATTCCTTTAACAAGCACATTTACTTCTAAGTCTCCAGTGAATCATGAATGCATCAGATAACTAAGGAACAGCTGCAACATGGTATGCTATGGTTTTGTTTTGCCTTTGTGGGTCTCTTGAGCACATTACCTTTCACAATCATCCTTCTCAATGCAAACTTACTCAGGGAGTTTCATGAACACTCAAATACATTAAGAAAAAAAAAAAAAAAAAGACAAGAAAAACCTAACAACAGACACTGGATGAAAGAGATAGTAAGACTGGGTAAGGTGCAAAGCAGGGAGGGAACACGTACATGGAAGATGGAGTGAAACCAGCATATACAGCTGCTTTTGACTTTGAACAGCACCCACAGGATGCTAAGTGCCAGAGACTTGACCTTATAAAGCTAGCAAGAGGCAATAGCAGAGCTGCCAGGAAAGTAAATCTGAAGAAGCTATTTAAATCTGAGTGAAACTATTTAAAAACTCTTGAGAGCTGCCATAATATTTCAAAGCCTATATAATAAAACAGACAAGAATCTGTACAGATGCTTGTTTTGTTTCACCCATCTGACTACTTAGTTCCTTCCTTGAGGGCTCAGCAAGTTAATTAACTGTTCTACTGAGATCAAGGCCCTCAGCCAAAGAAAGGCATGGAGCTGTTCAGAACTTTTAGCAATAGCTCTATCCCATGCAACATACATACATATGTGTGGGTGTGTATATATATGTAAGCTGTATGTGTGTCAGGATAGATAGTACTTGTCCAGCTAGATGTGGGTTGGAGGTTAGCACAGACCTATAGCTTTCCTCAGGAATCGTTCAAGTATTAAAACTTGGCAGAAAGGTGCAATTCCTTCTCTGATCCCAGAGAAAGTGATCTGTTACTCCCATAGTTCCTTAAAAAAGAAGGATTTTTATTCTGTCTTCCTTGGTAGCTTTGACCATGTAGGATACTACATGGGAATGGAAAGGGCAGAGCTTTGTCATCCTTTGCTCTGTTGGTCTGTGTGTGAGTGGTACTGGAGTCTCTTCTGTATTCTCTCTCAAACAGAAGAGAGATTTGTTTCTTCTTGCTCCCTGCATTTTCAAAAGCAGTCCTGGGGAAAACTAAGTGCCCTGGCCACCATCTAACCCTTGGTTCCAAGAAACAAGAAAGTAAGAGATAGTGCATCACCAATAGACATGTTGTATTTTGGAATATATCACTTCCTACCCCTTTAGCACACAACTCCTGAAAGGTGTTGATTTAAAACACCTACAGCTCTAAATATTTCTCTTTTCATGGAACGAGCACCTTGGGCAGGAGCAGCACAGGTTTTTCCTACAGTAGCTATCCCCAACTGTAAAATATTAAGACTTCATTTAGCAAACATTCTGCTCTGCTTTGCCTGTGGGAGGAATTGCTTTTTTTGAATCAGGACTGGTCTTGGGAGCTAGAAACCACAGAGATGTGCTGAATAATTCTGAGCACACAAGTTTACGTAGTGTCAAAGGGAAGTCAGACAAATTCAGTGAAGAGAAATCCACTGAGGGTTTCCAAAGAGTTGTGTCTCAGGAATTCTCTGAAAGGAAAATAGTAGAGGGATGCGAGAAAACCTTGAATGGAAAACATAATGGGGATGCTCACCCCATTCTTATTCCTCCCTAGACATCCACTTCAAACCCTGAGACAGGGGTCAGATTCATTGGTCTGACCCAGTTTGACTGTGATGCTCCAGTGAACAGCTGGCACTTCAACACATGGCATGAAAAGCCAAAGCGGATGAACGCCATAGGCCACCTGCTGAAACTGCTAGGTTCTGAACAAACCTTTCACAAAAGAGGGTTGAACAATGAAGGTATATCTATAATCATCTCAGTTTTCCCACAAGCCATCCATCTGATTCTGTAAGAACCCTTTCTGGAACAGAGGGACTTGTTGCTCTGTGACAGTTCCTCACTGCTGGTGTGGAAGGATCTGATCTGCTAAGAGGCAAAGTACTTTGGCCAGGAAGGCACTAGAGCATTTGTGCATCAGTGGGAACTTCCCACACTGTTAAAGGCAAGCAGATCCTACAGCTTGGACATGGGTTAACACCTGAGCACACACTCTAGAAGGGAAACAAAAGTTGTCCCCTATGAAGTGTAACAGCTCCAAAATAAAACCTCCTGTGCCCAAGAAATCATAAGTTCTAGTATCTTCTATCAACTGCTGTTAACATTTCTATGCATTTCACAAGCAATCAAGCAAAGCTCTGTTACAGAATGAGCTCCCTATAAAAAGTCAGAATCAAAGCCATGATCTGAATAGTTAGGAATATAAATCAAATTAAATTAGTTCTCTGTATTAGAAAAAAAGTAATTAAGAGCTGAAACAATCTACTTGGGTATATTCGTCATCAAGTGCAGAAATTGTATCGATTATCAGACGTCTTTCCCTGAACTAGCAGAAATTATTGGTGAAGTCCTTTGGCTCACTTTATACTGACAATCAGACTACATGAACATATCAGTTCCCTCTGGTCTGGAAGCCTATTTCTCTGGGGAAAGTATTCAGTTATGTATCAGTCCCTTCATTATGAAGAGATGACAAATTCTCTAAAGGAAATAGTATTAGATTCACATCAAGAAGAAGAGTTCATTCTAGAAAATAGTGCAGGCAGGAAAGTTTTGGACTTCTCCCTTGCACACAGCAGGCGCTAACCCTTGATTCTCCACTAGAAGCCTTTGACAAAAGGCAGAAACTTTTCTGTTTTGCTTTCACAAGACTCCAAGGACTCAGAAATCCTAACACCTGTCAACAGAGAGCCACATCTCCAAGCACGTTGTGAAGAAGGGCACTTTACGTAGGTGGATCCATCTGCACAGAAAGGACTACCTGTGAGGAACAGGCCCAGAGCAGCAAAGAGTATGATGGGTCTGATGGTGCAAATCACCATCTCCCTGCTGAAAAGAGTTTGGCTCATCCATAATCCACAAGAGACAGGGCAAAGGCAGCTAGGAGGAGATTTTGCCTTAATTCAGGCTGAGTAGAACTGCAACAGTTTCAACCAGGGTGGCTTTTCCTAGAGTAACTGGAAATTATAAGAAAAGTCACCCATGCGAATGTGTGTGATGGGAGAGGGGTCTGAAGCACTTTATCTGTGCCACGAAGTCAGAGAAAATTGATGAAATGCCAGTTTAAAGAGAATGAACCATGAAAGTCATCTGTTTGATTTAGATTTGATTTCGGCTGCCTCCTAGTGAGCAGGAAAACCACTGTAAATGTAAATTAACATCAAGCTAATGGCTTATACTTGAAGGAATTAAATCTTGGGCTTGAAGAAGTGCTTGGATGGAGCAATGAGATGATAAAACTTACTTTGGAAAACAAAAGATTGGGAGAAATTGAGGGCCCAGGGAGATCATTAAATTTCACATAATTTAACTATATGGCTGTGTCATAGTCAGTCTCAGCCAGGAAGTAACTCTCAGGTTTCTGTAAATAGAAGAAAGCCAGAGCAGCTGGGGAACGGGTGTAGGCAAGAAAAACTACAAGAACATAGGCAGTGGGATACTAAAAAAAGGAATAGGAAAAAAAATAAGGTTAATTATATGAACAAATATTACAGAAGGAAAATGGGTGCAGGAAAGACCAAGAAAAAAAAAACTCAAAAAGGAAGCCTAATTCCTCATTCATGGTTATTAACAACGGGCCTGCCACATTCAGACCTTGCAGAAAGGACTTCCCACTCTGAACAAAGAACAGGACTCGGCAAAAGGTAAAGGACATCTGGGGGGCAGAACAGACCCTGATATAGAAGGAACGTAACATGATGAGAGGGAGAGTTTCTTTCTCCATGGAATAGAATGGCTATGGGAAGGATATAGGATGTTAAAAGATCCTTTCCAGACAGCCTGGCCCCAAAGAGGGAAGTCCAGTGAGAAGGCCAGCAAGGAGGACAGGAGATGTTGAGCTCCCGCGGCATGACTGTTCACCTAGCAGAGTCCACCACAAGACCCGTACGGGAGAGAAGGCAGATTTGCCTGAAACGAGCATAGTTCCCCATTTTCCTCTCAAACACTTCACTGGTGCAGCTCTCACCACCAGATCCTTCACAAGAGGCTAAAACCTAGGCAGCCAGGAGGCACAGTGGGAGCACTGGAGGTGTGAGGAGCAAGTGTATGTAGGAAGACAGAAGGGAACGACGGCATGAGGACACCACAGTTCTCCAACATCCTCCCCACACCATTACCTGAAGGTTAAGTACAAAATGAGATGAGTGTTGTAGAGCTTATTACAAATAACAGGAAAGTATGAATCCTTCTCCCAGGGAGTAGGTACTGCCCTGAAGATATCTCTAACAGTCAGAGCTTAGCCATAAATAGCCATAACTTTATGTTAAGGTTAGTCCTTTGTCCCACTCAGCTCCATCTGTCCACCTGTATCCTGATAGCTAGACGGAAAGCTCTTTGGCACAACCATATGTTTCGTCTCTTGTAAAAGGGTTTCTATGTCTGAAAGGCTGTCTATCTTACTAAGTCTACTACCTCTCCTTATAAATCTTGCTTGACTTGTATCTTTAGGTTCTCAAGACTAAAACAGTAATGCAAATTCATAGGTGTCCCTTTCATACTAAAAATTTCAATTCTTAAGACAGATTTCCTTAGCAGTTCCATAATACAAATGAATAACCTCATTATAAAACTGCTCCTTACAGATGGAAGCAGTTCATACCTAGTTGTGAAGCAGGAGGAGTATCACTGCGTATACTGACTTTAGTACTATGAAGTTTGGGTTTCATTTATGTTACTGTATGTTCAGTTTCTGAATGGGGCCCAGACACATCTGCCATTAGAAACTAATCCCCCAGAATTAAGTCTGAAGAGCCCTTGACAGTGGTTTTATCTCAGCATACTTTCTTTCAACATGAACATTTTAATATAATCTCTTTCTCTTGTTACCTGGCTGAGCTTCAAGAAGGGGGGAGGGGGGTAGCCACTTAGCAAATGAGATATATCTAAGCAGACAGAGAGGGAACAAGAAATTTGTTATCAGAGGCAGCCTTGCATTGCTTTGGTGATTAAGAACCTAACAATCCCATAGCTGGAGCCAAAAGACTTTATTGTGCTCTCTGACTATAAAGTGAGCCCAGCCAAAGTCAGCCTAACCAATTATTATGCCTACAACCTACAGCAGAAAGTGCCTTATGAAATTACTGGCTACAGTAATCAGTCAATCTTTGGAGCTTCCAGAAATGGAGCTTGTGAAGCCTCTCTTCAGCCACTGAGGATTATGAATCTACAGATGTGGGCTAGCAGGTGGGTACCGTACAAAGCCTGGCATCATCCTGAACTGGTTACGAAGCAGGAGTAGGCTCAACAGGGGATGTGAGCTGCAGAGAGATGTTAGGGGTGCTGACAGTAATGGGCAGAGGAATCTTTGTTGAGCTTACACACAGATTCATTAAAACCTTCCTCCTGATTTGTGTATGCTTTATCAACTGTTCGAACTATTGGCATTACCTAACCATTTTATCCTCAGCCCCCTTTTCAGCGATTCTGCAATGCTGCCATCAGCTTCCATTCAGCGGCATAAGCTAAGTGAAATCACCCTCCATTGAACCTGCATTAGCCTAAAACGCATTTGCCAGGCTCACTCCCCTCTGAGAAAGCCCAGCTAGCTCTGCTCCACCCCGTTCTCCGGCTTTCTGATGTGGAATTGTCTGCAGAGCTGCCTAACGTCACTTCCCTGCCATGGATATCAGACATCGACCCAGTGTGCATGGAATTCAAATAGAAATCTTTATTCCAACCTCTCTGTACACAGCAACTCTTCAACTCTTGCTATGAAGAGCAATTTGCCATCAAAATCCTTTGCAACTCCATTGAATACACACACACATGTATTCATCAAAACAAGAATTTTCACATCCTTCTAGAAATCTACCCCTCATTCCCAAAAATGAAGTATTGACAAAGCTAAATTTCAGTATTTTCTACCAGGAGCTTTATTTTTCAGTCACATTTTTTGTTTTTGCTTTTAAATAAAATTTCTGAAAGTCAAATGTTGCATTTTTGTCAGAATGTCTGTAAGAGGGAAGCGTGAGGGGTGCAGAAAAAAAGAAATTGGAATTTTGCTGTCAACACCATCCCTTCGATCCATTCCTTTATGGTGCTTGCGCTATCACAACTTGCTTTATGGGGAAATACACTTCCTAAGAAACCGGACTTCAGTGAGTCCCCAGGAAAGGGCAGCTGAGCAGAAAACGAATCCTGCAGTGACTTACACAGCCATGCCAAACACGCCAGCCTGGAGCTTAACGAGTTGCTGTAAAATCCCCTGAGGGCTGCACTGGCCACAGCGCCCAGAGCTCCACCTTCAGAAAAAAGCATGTCTTGGTCATACCCTTGACCTCAACTTCAGCCTAGAACCAAGGGTAGAGCCGGCAATCTGTCCTTCCCCGAAATGATGACCATCAGGAGTGAACCCACCGCCACCTCTTAGCCTCCGTGAATTTACAAGCAAATCCCCGTACGCAGCCATAGCCACCCTCGCCCTCCACTTACGGTTTCTGAGTGATCTGGAGAAGGAAATAAGCTGCACATTAATTAAATCCACATCTGCTACCTCAAATATTGCTGCTGCCAGCAGAGCAGAGAAATGATATAAAAGGACCCCAGGCTTTAGAGAGAAATTCACTTGATTTCCTTCCAGCATTGCTGACTCAGAGCTGTCTCCCCTGCTCTTGATCTCTATCTCTTTGGCTTGCTCTCTTGACCCCACCACTCCAGGATCTGACTGGCGCATTTTCAGCCTAATTCTCTCCTTACTCAATGCCTTTCCCCCATGTTTTAGATGTGCCTGTCTCCTCAGTACAGAAGGAATATACTTTTCACACCCCCTTCCTTAAGCCCCATCTCCTTGCATTGAACCTTAGAGGGCACAGTCTGTTTCTCACTTTTAGTGCCCTTGCCACCCATTTCCTTGTCTTAAAGACCATGGCATGGGCTCAAACACTAGCTGCATTCGTTCATACCTCTTAATTGTCAGCACACTCTCTGGAATAATTAGAGTTTCAATTAGCAGTCTTTTGGGCAGGTTTAAGAAGAGCACATGCCAGGGAGCGTTCCCTGTAGGCCAAGTGTGCTGAGGGAAGGGAGGGGAAGGAAAGGGAATTTAGTTGTGTGGATACAAGCATCATCTCACCCATTTAACCTCAGGGCCAGGGAACAGTATCTGGCCTGCTTTATTTAGCAATACAGCTGCACCCTTGCAGTCTAGTTTCTTCTGGTCTTATTGAACACCCCCCCCTCCCACCATCTCTACAGTGTATGTGTTCGGTATTGTCTTATTTCTCAATTTTGAAAAAGACCCTCCTTTTCCCTCTACTGTTGCCGTGAGCCCTCATTCAGTCATTTCTGATTATAACTCCTTTATCTTCTTGACTGCTTTTCATTGGTCATGTCCCTCCAGGACCTGTCTTCAGCTCACCTCTCTGACATTTGTGGAATTTTCTTAGATGACAATCACTCACTCGGCTTTCATTTCTATCTCCCAAACATGTCAATTCCCAAAACCTCAACTGGCCTCTCCCCAGGTTCACTTCCCTGTCTCCATGTGGCTGATCCATTGGCCAACTCTACAACCCCAGGGGAATCTTAATGGGAGATTCACTTGTTCTTTATGTCTGGCAGATTCATTTCCAACCATGTGAAACAAGATCAGAGAACTATCATACTATTTTGTGTAGGATTTTTCAACAAGGTCACATAAAAATCAGACTCATTAACCATTTTCTCCATCTTTCTTTTGCCATTGGTTAACATTTCATTTTCAGGTATGTACTGCAGCTCAGACAGGAATTGCTGCCTGGATACAGCATTTATTGGATAAGGATCAAGTGCAGCTCTGTGCAGGAATGAGTCAACATGACCTAACACTGATACCATAATGGCCCTTTCCTCCCTTAAAAATATTGATCATCCTTGTTATTCCAGTGTAATATCTGCTCTCTCTTGCTTTCTACATATCTGAGGTGCTTCCAAATTCTCTGATTTCTTCTTTTGCAGGATCTCACAACACAAATCCTCCAGCTCAAGCACCTGACAATCACTGCAGCTACTACACCCTTTCTTTATTTATTTCCGAGGTCTTCATTCTCTTTTCACTGTATTTTGAATAATACTTTAGAAAAAAATATCTCCCCTGCCCAGCACTTGATCTTTGTCATCCCAGCCCTGTAATGAATTACTGTCTTCCTCTTGCCTTCATCGCCTTTTCATCTTCTCCTCCCAGGATCTGCACAGTTCTGGTCCCACCAACCCGATCTTTTCTTTCTTCACTGCTCTCTTTCTTCCAAGCAAGACTCCAGCTGAAACATTCTCCTCATATCTTCCTCTTTGCTTTCCCACAAATAATTTTTGGCAACATATACCTATTTTCTTCATTAAAAACATAGAAAATTTCACCCCCTCCCCACACACACATTTACTAAATATTGTTATACTAGAGTTTGAATTTGAAATTTGAAAATCAAGTCCAGACACACAGCAGACTTAATGACTTTGTGTCAAAGGAGGACCACATTTTATTTTAAAAAATATGTAGGTTTCTGTTTTTGAATAAACACCCAGAAGCTCCCAGTATTTTGACCTTCAAAGAGAGGTGTCTCAGCTGCTTTGGAAGCAGACACCCATAGAAACATTTTCTAGGCTCTTTTTTTAATTGAAACACAGGCTTACATTTTTCATTTATTACTATTTATAACTCATAAGCTGCACTCAACTTTTCATGTTATGTGCCTGTTTGTTTTCATTTTATGTTACATTGACAATTTATATGACACCATAAGTATTGTTCATGAATATATGGAGTGACTAAGATCCACTTTCATTACTGATTACATCAAAGGGTTTAATGATGCTCAATACACTAAGCAACAGAAAGGCAAACCACCTTCTGGTGCTGTTGTTTCAGAAACAGGAATAGTAGGCAATATGCAGACTAATACACTCACATCACCTCAGAAGACTGATATACTCTTCATCCATCCCAGCACTGTTGTTATTCATGAAAATGAGAGAAAGTAAACGATTCTTTTATAATGAATTCACCATCAAAACTAAGCTTAGATTCCACTGCCACTTAATTATATTCAAACACTAATTACAGGAGAGGTTAGTTATACTGTCACTAGTATATTAGGTATATTAGGTATATTAGTCTTAGGATTGCAGTTGTTTGCGTTTCCTGAGGAAATCTCCAACAAAAGGATATATAATAACACATGGGATAATTTTACTTAACTGATATATATACATAATTCTGATACATATATACTAAAGGCTCATTTCCAGAAAATGCAAGCAAATCTTTTTGTTATCCTCTCAAAAATCAACTGATCAACTATTGCAAAATCTATGATGTTCTCTCCACATTTACATTAGCTTGGACATCCCGCCTTTGAAGTAACAACCACAATAATGATAAACTGCACCTCCTTTACCTGTTTCAGCAATAATCAACATCATAATAATAACTGTACTCAGTATATGATTAATAGAACAAAAGAGCTATGGGTCTCACTTGCAATGCAGTTTTAGACAGAGGGTTCAGCCAAAAAAAACCTATGGGTTAACGCATTAAGATTAGCCTCATTTCTGGGAACCATGCAAATTGTTTGTCCCCAAAATTAAATGCAAAAATACATAATGGGACACTGGAGGATACACTGTGGAGTGGAGCAAACAGTGCACTACAACTAGAGACTCATCTGCATGAACCTCTGCAAAACTCCAGCAGAGGAATCACCCTTTGAAAGTGTCAGCAACTCTACAGGCCTGCAACACTTCCTACTATCTGATCAGAGTGGTCCTGAAAAATATAGTCATTCTCCAGCTTTTCTACCCATTTTCAGTCTTCGTGGATGACAGTGGTGCAGTAACATCTTCAACAGGGACAACCTGTCAAGGCTTACACCCACAGATAGTCTAATTTGGGTGTCATGACGAGCTGCATCAAATGCTGTGCCTATTTTAGGGATGCACAGTCCCTCCATCACTCCACCCCTCCTAAAGGCATCCATTCACCCTGCCCAGCTTCCTAAGGCTTTTCCTTCTCCTGCATTCTGTTCGTTGGATGTTGGGCAGGAGGTGCAATATTGTTATTGGAAAATTGCTTGGCAATTACGTCACCCTGATCTAAAAGTTAGTTAAAATTGAAAAATCAACAAGTGTCCCTGCTCTCCGATGAATAAGCTCGCTCCTCACAGCCGGTGGTTGAGGAATCACCCGGGGACAAGCACAGCTAGCATGTAACGCTGCGAAAGGGTTGACAGTAATGCAGTTGGACGTTCCCTTTGAACAAAACCTGTCTGCTGGCATGCAATCTGTTTTGAGAGAATACCAAGAGGACAGTGCTGACAAATGCCTTGAAATTCAGTGCTCGTGGCCTTGCCCTTGCCGTGCTGCAGTGTGTGGCAGAGAGTGGTGACAGTTCAAATGGCTGGCTGGCAGATACATTCACAATACATTAACATTTTGCTAGGATCCTGCCAAGTGTCTCTGGTCTCAGTGGGAACCAACCAACTGCTTCAGTTACATTTGGATGGGACAGCTGCTTCATCAGAATATCCCATCTGTGGATGCTTGTGCAGGGTGTAAAACACAGTAACAACCTCCTTCAGCCCTTTCCAAGCATTTTCTGCAGATTAAACTAGACTTTTCTAACATGAATTTGTCCAGTCCACACGCTAGCTCCATCCTGTTAACAGAGACCAGAGATTCTCATCTTTTCCTCCTCCAATACTGAGATGGTAAAGTCTGTTCATCAGTTTTGGGGCAGAACCACCAAGATTCATCTCATGCTTTCATTCTGCTTCCAGAAATGCATAACAGTATGTTGCTGTCCACATTAGAACTGAGAGAGCAGAGGTAATGTTAAAAGAACATTAAGATTGTGAAGAAAAAGAAACATAACAAAATAAAAAGATCAGGGAGAAAGCAGAGTGCTCTTTTACCAGACAAGGTATCTGCATGGCTGCTTAACACAGTGCAGCATGAGCCTCTTCCTACCTAATGCACTTTAAGCTGAAAACACTGAGAAGACGACTAGGGAGGGACACTTTCAGAGATCAGCCTTCAGCTGGAGACAAATTCTCTTTGGAATTTGTACAGTATAATTTCAGAGGACTAATCAAATGTTGCCTTAAATAATCAGTATAGGAACTACTACCATAAAACCAAGTCAACGAAGCAATAACAATTTGTGTTAACTATAATCAGATCCATAGTATTTACTCTAAGTGTAACACAAGGAACATTTAGGCTTGCAAACAACAAAACAGACAGCACAGGAGAAAGGAGGAAATAGAACATTATCTTTTTATTGGACGCTAATCCTGAACCTGTGAAGGCTCAGTTTAAAGCATATTGACGTGAACAGAGAAGTTCAAAAGGATCTAGGAATAATACAGGTCCATCTCTGATTCAATCTCCTGGCAAAACACCAACCAACCAATGCAAGGATAGACCTTAGAGCAGTGTACATACACAAAAGGATAAAGTAATTTTGCCTCCACTGACCAGATATTGTCTTCTCCACCTCTAGTAGTACCAGACTGTAAATTAGTGCATAATCTATTCTGAAATACTTCAAAGCATAATCTGCTACAGTCTGGAGATATGTCCAGTAGAGGCTTACCCATTATAAGTCCCCATTTTTTCCCTGTTTGTTGATGGTCCTGGAGCTTTCAGCCCAGGGGTTCAGCTGTTTGTGAGCCAGCTTGTTGCAGAGCAGCTGTGTGACCCTGGCTGTGTTTTCCTGATAAAATTGTTAAGTGGTGAGAATGTCCTTGAGCTAAAGCCATGCAAGATCAGAAACATAAAAACACAGAGAAGCAATAGTTGAGGTGCAATAGGTAGCAGCTCCAGGGTTCAGGAAGGGAAATATTGACATGAGAAGGTATGAAACCCTAATTAAAAAAGCAGGGACTCGGAAGATGGCAGCTCAGCAGCATCAAGAATCAGCCCGTTCCAGGGAGCAACGGAGACGAGTCTTACTGATGGCTGCCTTGCCAGCAAAGACAGACTGTGGTGAGCATATTAATGCTCAGCCTGCAAGCTCATTAGCTATAGCTGTCTACACTGCGTATTAGCCAACAAAGAATTGCTGTGTCCTCAAGACACGTACATCCTGCTTGGAGAGTCTCTGTGCCCGAATCAAGTGAGCCTGGAAAGGAGAGTTACGGTCCACCCAGAAAATGGGCCTAAAACAACCCAGTCCTTGCAGTAGGCCATGAAGCCTTCTCCTTTCTGTGCCTTCTCCCACTTGCAGACTCCCTTTTCTACGCTCTGAACAAGAGTTAGGTTCACCGAAATCTTGGCTCTAAGGTAAAACAGAAGGAGGGATGCCCGGAGGGACGGGACAAGGCAGCAATAAATTCTGGATCACTAGTGCTGTTTTTCCTCCTCCCATCACAACTCTCATACAAATGCTTAGGTATAGTTCAGAAAGGGCAGACATTCCCCTGGCCCAAAGGATCATTGAAAAGTAAATAATTCCCTTCAGTTCTGACACGGCTAGACACCCTCAAGCATCTTGAAAAAGTATTTCAGTTTTCTGTTGGGTCCAAATCCAATTGCTCTTTGCTGCGTCTCTAAAAATCTGAGAAAAACACAATCAGGTTATCCCAGAAAACCAATTGCTATGATGAAAACTGAAGGAATATACAGCAACATCTCTGTTTAAGAAATCTCAAAGTGAGCAAAAATCTCATAAGCACATAACTGAATAAAAGGCATTGGGATTTTAAATAGCTGAAACTCTACTGTAATGCAATATTGAAAATTAGGTAGCAAAAAATATTTAAAAATAACACCCATATTTCTTTTTAGATAGAAATAAAGGTGTCAAATTCTGAAACAAAGAAAAATCATCTTGTTCAGTCAAGATTTATAGATCACCACCTGCCTTTTAATTTATCTCCTTTCTCTAATTAACAGACTGTGTCACTGGAAGAGAAGAACATTAATGACACAAGACAACAGTGTCATCTCCTGCTATAGAATAAAACTTGAAGAAAAATCAAAGCATTTGCTTAAGATAAATCAACCTCCTTGGCCAAGCTTGCTGTCTGCATGGCAGATATTTATTACAACACATAATCCTTGCAGAGAGACGATATCTGGAGCACCAACTGGTTAAAAATAAATTAAGAAAGGTACTCCTAGCAACAGAAACAAATAATACGGTTCAATGTTTTCTTGCTGGTTAAGGTAGAAACATTCTCTTGTAGCAGAGGGAGCACAAAGCAGAGATATATTTAAATCATACATTCAGCTGTGAATTCTACCCTCAGTCAAATCCAGTGTCAATTAAAAAATATATATTGCTATTTCATTTTTATTTCATTTCATATTTCATTTTGTCTGGGAAATACACTATGTCATTTTTAAGGGCCAGTCATTTTGGAAACCTTCATTTTCAGACACTGAATGTTCAGCTTCTTCAGGGCTCCCATTTAAGCCGCTTTAGTCTTGACCCAAAATCACTACTACCACTACAAAGTGCAAGGAAGTGATTACATCTCCCCATACACCAAAGTTTTTCTGATATGAGGCCCAAACAGCACTTAGGAATTACTCCCAGCTCCTGTTCTACCCTGGCAGAGGCACTGAAATCTCCACAAGCTCAGACACGTTTTCTGACATAGACAGAAATGGCTCCTACTTCAAGTATCACCCTCCAACCTAGACTTGCTGGCAAGCATGCATTTTCCATGCTTGGCAAACAAACCTGTCCAAAGTCAACTGTAACCCAAACATTCACATATACTCTTAAAGTTTATTGTACTTGGCTTAACAAAATGTTTCGTTGGTTGCATTTCTAAACTTTACAAGAGTAAATAAAGGAATCTTGCAATCAGCTTGGCTAAAAATGTGATTTAATTTGACAGAAATTGGTTTTTGAGACGAATTAAGTGCAACATTAACCAGCATGGTACTATAGCTACTCTCAGGCTAAAACCAAGAGAGGCTCACAGAGCTTAGCAAGGGTCCTAGATCTTCCACTGGGCACACAGATAAGACCAGGAGGAACAGCACAATCGTCTTTTCTGAACTACCCTATGACAATGTCAGACCCTTTCACTCATTGCAGCAGGGAATATTCTTTGGTACATTCCTACTGTTGAGTTCTTTAAACTGTGGTTGAACTAGGTTGAGTATTTTACAGAGACATCTGGCACTGACCACACTTAGGATCGCATCTGGGAAAGCTGAGACACTAATTTTGGGTCTGATATTTTATAAAAAGGAGAATTTTGTAAAAGAATTGATCACAACCCTTTCCTCCGAGTTTGTGTTACAGTTTTTCAGCACAACAAGCAAGATCAGCATCTCCAATAAATGGCACAAGAGTTCAATTATGCTGTCACAGGATCTTGCCCTGTCTTTGACCAAAACACCATCTGCTTTGCTAAAGAAGGATGAAGCCTCTGATGTTTCCATTCTTAGCAACCAATGCCTATGACAACAATATGAACAATTCTTACCACCTGTAATAAATCTTTTCCTGGCTGAATCAAAGGATGACACTTTCTGAAATCAGTCCAGATCTCATGAAAGAGGCCAGGGCATTTTCATGGTCCTTTTGTTTTATTATTGCTTTCCTAAGAATTTCCCAGATAAGCCTTTTTTGGATGGTGATAAAATGACAAAGAGAGCCAACAGGAAAACAGATGATAAAACATACGGGGACATGTTTAACCGCACATAATAGGGACCTGCAGTACGTACCTCCATTCTAGCTGCTGCGCAACTGCATCTCATGGTATAATGTTTAGCCACAGATACTTGGGCTTGCTATAAAGAATAAAGAAGCCTGTGACACCAATTTGATCTTGAAATTTAGATCTGCAGTTAAAGGTAACGAAGTCAGGGCCCACAGCAAGAGACTCTGGTAAAAGGCGGTAAAGTTCCCATTTTTAAGATGTGTAACTGAGGTATAGAGGCATCCAGTGCTATGCCAGCGGTCAAGAAGGAAGCCCATGATGGAGCAAGGAGTCAAACACCAGTTTTCTGAGTGCAAAGGCTATTCCACACAGCACTGGACCATCTTTCCTACAAAAGTCTCTAGACATGAGGAAAAACAGCAGCGGACATGAGAACAAAGTAGATTTAATTTGATCTTGAAGCTGACACGCAGTATTCCAACTGAAAATCCAGCATTTTCTTTTTCCTGTTGGCTCTGTATTTTTTTTGTTCCCCTGCTTTTTGATGTGCATTATTGCAGAGGAACTGCTGACAGTCACTACTTCAGAAGTGGGACTTCATCACAGTAGGATTAGCTAAATCACAAAGGCAGAGCTTATGCAGCATTAATCCCCTTCCTATTCACATCCCAGAGGCAGATGGCAATGAGAAATGAATTTGCTCGTATTGTTAAAGCTCGTGCTTTTTCACCTATGAGAAGGATTTTTGCTTTGGTGCAAGAAGGGAACCCATTTTTTACAATTACAATGGAAGAGATGAATAGGCACTAAGTCAATGTGACTGGCAAGTTCTATAAGTCTGTAAGTTTGCTGGAAGCGGGGCTTTTTTTTTTTAATTTATTTATTCTTTTTTAAGCTAAAGCTGTCAGGAACTGCGTTCACTTCATTTGTGATCTTATGCTAAGAAGCATGTAGATAATTAGCATGAATTCTTGCAGCATGAAGACATGATGACACAACCCCAGATGTTAGAGATGTTCTTGATCCCACACACACTGGGAGGTCCCATGATCTTGGGCATGTTAGGCTTGCACATGATGAGTTTCTGAATTAGGCTATCACAGGTTCATTGGCTATAGCAAGGCACTGAAAATGATAGAGCCAGGAGTCCTGTCCTGGAGTTCTTCTAGATACAGCAGACAAAGAAGGAATCCCTGACAGAACGATGCAATGGAAGAGCTGGGCAAGAACAACTCAAATAAAAATTCTTGCACAAGATTCCCCTTGCAAAGATGCTTCTTTAGGGTGGTATAGTATATCAAGTGCAAGCTATTAATCTGAGCATGAGGTTAAAGCTCCTGTTATTCCCCTAAGGTTGAAGGATAAGTCCTGTAGCTGAATGATATCAAATGGGTCCCATAAACACAGAAATGCCATTTTTAGTTTGGATGCAGATAGAGGCAAATAAGATCCTTGCTACTTTCAGATACAGTGCAATGAATAACCGTGGAGATTGGTGTGGGATAGCTATGGCAAAAGCGCGTTTCTCTCAGACCACCTGATTTCCTCACAGGCAGCACTTTGGGATATACAGGAGAGCTATTGCAAGGTGAACCCAGGCATGGACAACCAGAGTAGCACCACCCACCCTCCTCACGTGGTGCTCATCCTGCTCCAAGCATCCTTTTGAGGCTTCTCCAAGTTCAGTCCCAAACAGGCCTACATTAACTAACATAGAAACACTCTGTTAAGAAATTATATGGGGAAAAAGCCAATCCATGCTGCTTCAAGACAATCTCTTAAAAAGCCATTCAGTCAACGTTTTCATTAATCTTTGAGCTTTGCATATCACCTCCTAGGGTACTAATTACTGGTAAGGAGAAGACTGTGATTCTAGTAATCACTTCCTCCCAACAAATTATTTAGCATGAACAAGAGGAGCATGTTTTTTGGGCTTCCTTCTGATATGGTCTGGATCAGAACCATGAACCCCTCCCTCTCTCCTCACAGGCATAATATAATAAAACCCTTTGCTCCCTCATAAATGAGACTGGATTTCAGCTGTGAATGATTGACAAAAGCTATTAGGTCTCACGAGTCATTCTGTGCTTTTCCCATATTCATTTTTCTCTAGAGAAGCTCTGAAGGATGGCCCACATGATTCACTGGAATTTAATCACACAAAATAAATGGCCAAGCGCAATCTCAATCTTTTTAGCTAATTTGTTTTATTAACATATTGGTTAATAATTGGTTTTCTTTTACTGTACATCATATTGATTATGCATTAGATCTTCATAGCAGTGGATACCTTCTTCCATTATTGAGACATTTAATATGAAAGAATGTCTGGAGCAGATTAGATAACCATGTCAAACTAGCATGAAGCTGCAGCTATTAGAAAAGCACTATTGTTTAAGTTGGTTACTTTTTTCTTAAGAACTTGTACTGGTGCCTTCATCGCAACGACCTGTTTCACACAGCAGACAAATCTACCTTGTGGCAACTTATTCACATAGACAAACCTAGAAGCAAGCTAGCTTTTTAGCTGTTTGCATGCTTTTCTGCCATGGTATAGTAACTTATTTCTCTTTGAAGAAATAAGACAAGAAGAAGGATGAAGGCTGCCTCCTGATCACCACAGGCTCAACACATGCGTTGGTCATCATTACGCAGTATTTGTGAGCTTCTGTTTCAGCTTATCACCAGGTCACATGCTTGTATACCCAAATACTCACTTTAAAAGCTATTCCTCTACTCTTCTCAGTATTTACAGAATACATCTGGCACACAGTAAACCCTGTGTTTACTTAACTGTCCGTGACATGATTATGCAGCTCCATAGCCCACCAGTGAGTTATGACTGAGCCTAGCTGTTCTGTCCAATGCCACAGATTAAGTTTTAGACTGTCTGTCTTCTGTGCATAGTCAGGAAACCTTAAATTGCTGGACATCTGATGCACTTTTACATAATATTCAAGTCATCCTTAATCTTCATAGTAGTCATCTCTTAAGACACTTCTCATTGTTTTTCTGCACATCTTTTCATGTCACTAACAGTTAGCTTTAGTGAAACACATGATTTAGTTTCATTTAACACCTGTATTTTTGAAATCCAAAGAATTTTTGCAGTACTATTATTACTCACTCACTATTTTCTCTTTGGGCCTCACAACATTTGCTATTTTTCTTAAATTACCAGACTGCAGAAACAGAGGTTTGAAGTGAAAAATCATTTTTGATGTAGTATATTTAATCTGTACTGTTAGAGAAAAAAATCTTTCAAACATAACTCTTAAAAAAAAAATATGAGAGTCGCTATAGATAAAGAACCCAGCATGATTTAAATTAGCATGATTTAAGTTTGCGAGTTCTTAACACTTTAGATTCACAATTCTGAAATGAGAGCATTTGATTATGGCCACATCTAAAAACATTCCCACAGATACACTTCTTTACCTCTTTTCACTGATTTCCATCCCTTTTCAGTGGATCCATGTTTATCTTTCACTAGCTTATGTCTTTATTAATAATGAATTTTTATGATTCAGTTGTTCTTAAAATAGTTTAAGCCTGAGTTCAGTTCCACGTTCAGGATGAACCTCATACCATGCAAAGCATTTTTATTGGATCCATCTCTTTACAAAACAATCTTCAACTACTGTACAAGCTGGCTGATTTGAACACAACAAGGAGGAGGAAAGATGTTTAGAAAACTCATTAAAGTGAAAAAGAACTTTTCAATGTAATCACTTCGCCCATCACAGAGAACATTGCTTTCCGCTGAAACTAGGACTTAGACCAAAAGACTAAACAATCTGCTGATGTATTTCTCACAGAAAGATTCATCTATGTTTTATAACCACGCATCGTGCACACCACTGAAGTGTTTCTACATCCCAGACAGGGAAAAGAAAATCCTAGTCAAGTGTTTCCCAGGGTTTTAAAAGCTAACCTTACCGATACTCCTCTCATCAATCCGATACCTGTCCGTCCCAGCTTCCCCTGTCATCTCTGCCTTAGCAGGTTCCTCTCCCAATCTGTTTCTATGTCCTCTCCCCCAAACACCTTCCTTCCTCACACTTCTCACCTCCCAGACCTGCAGGTGACACTGGAAATCAAAGAGGAACAGGAAAGGCTGAGGTATGAGTACCACCACTTAGCCTGAGATGCTACAGGATGAGTAACTTCAAAGAAGTTTGGGCTGACCCTAACTGTAGAGGGGATCATAGGCTAGGCAGAGGAGGCGGTAGGCTGTATTGGGATATATGGCACAGCTGCCATTTCAGCACTGTTCCCAGTTTCACCTTCTCCCTAGAGAAATAAAGGCAGCAGCAGTGGCAGAAGAGGAAGAAAAGCCAGGAGCAGAGCTATTGTCCCATCCCAGCACACATTTTACTTGTGGCATTTCTTGCCTTAATGACTGGGTACAGTGGATTAGATAACACATATTAGTGAAGAAAGAGGAAAATTAAGGCCAGGATGCAAGGATAAATCACTGTGATTCCAAATGCTTCCAAAACCACAAATGCTCTTAACATATATATTCACATGAATCAGGATATTTTGTCTGAGTAATAGCAATGAGCAGTGTCATAAGCATTATTTGAGATACTTTGAGTATGCTGAAAAATATTTACAGCTGCTGTATTAGTGTGTATATTGATTACTCTTTAACTGTACAGGCCTATAAAAGCATTTAGGACCGACAGAGCCAAGGACAGCAAATTATTTTGAAGTTTTAATTAAGCACAATCAGAATGAATTCAATAGGCTCAATTTTCAGAAAAATACCAGGAAGGTTCCCTATTAAAATCATGTCTTCTTCAGGTAGGTTATGTTGGATAAGCAGGAGCTGCAATGTCACTGGTCACTGCCTACACCTCTGATCTTAATACTTTTCTGCCCCTGCATACCTTTATCACTGGTCAAGGTCCTTCTGGCAGACCCCAGCACTTGGCCAGGATCTCCCCCCACCACTGCTCCAACCATTCCAGTTTCACAGCACCACTCTACTGCTTTCTCCACTGTTGTCTACTAGCTCCACAATAACTTCCCAAAACATGTTCTATATAACTTTCCCTTCTTTATTTCCTAGCTTTTCTCCGGGAAAGTATTTCATGCACTGATGTTTCAGTTAATTTCTTCCAAGAAACATGAACCTGTTGGCTTCTATACCTTAAAATATTTGAAGATTAAAAGAGGCCTTACTGTCCCAGCAAAAGAACAAGAAAAACGCCCAAATAATCTTCAGTTTATCTTCTTTGATATTCCATCTTGATGTTTGTAATATGTTCTCAGATAACATTATGACAAGCACTACATATGGCTCCAACTCCAGACTGGTGCTAATAAAAACAAGAGCTGTAATAATATCTTGAGTATTTCACTGGCTTTGATTGTGCTGGAGTACAAAATGCTTCCTAGAGACTGTGCAGAAGGAGATGTGAATTTTATTTTCTTCTTACAGATGATTCGCACTACCTTCTTTTGCCTTTAATGTTGCTCCCCTCTAGTGACATCATAGACAAGCTTAGCCGATCTCCTTTATGGCTACCACTTAGTGACACATAAGTGCTAGTTGCTTCACCCAAGGAAGGATATCAAATGCAAAAGAAACAACAGCATGGAAAGTGAATGAACAGGCATATCGGAATCCATGGTCCCCATCCTCAGCAAGCTGAGCACAGTTTATTGATATGGTGTACACCAACGGAAGATCTTGTACCAGCAGTAAAGCCACTACCTGGAAAGCATACTGCCCCCACCCGCAGCCTGAGGGACAAGTGCTGTGAGGGTCATTTTCGGACTCACTCGCTGAGGTAAGGTTAGCCTCAGGGCCTTGGCGTGAGCCAGAATTCACCGTTGTTGGAGATGGTTTGGACTCATCGCTGCACTTCAAAGCTATTACAAAATGACAGGCCCATCACTACTAAATACAAGATTTATTCATGATGGTGGGGCTCTGCGTTCATTCTCAAAATTGTTTCACAGCATGCTGGTTGACAGGATCCAAATTTCAAGAAGCAGACCATTTAGGTGCATACGACGTAGTTATCTAAATACAACTAATAGCCTAAACTGCTTTTTAGGAATGATCTAGGGAACAACTCATACGTCTCTAAAGAAAGAGCCAAAAATACACTGGATGACTGTGGTAAAAGGACTCATTTCTCTCCCCTGGCTATAGACAGAGGCTAAATGGCTAGCTCAGGTGCTGATCTCAACAAGATAAGTATTAAAAAAAAAAAAAATTAATCCCACCTTCCAGCTTTGTGTCTGACTCGCACCTACAATTTACTGCCTTGCCTGAGAAAGCTTCTTTTGTGTGGACCAAGGACTTGCCTTTGGGGATACTCTCTTGGAGTCGTGATTTACACTGCACTTGCAAAGTGCAATAAAGTCACTATAGTAAACACATTTTATAGGACACCTACTTCTCAGGATTGTGCTAGACTTAATATTTGTAATAAATATTTGCATTCTGTAGCACCTTGTATCTCAGCATGGCAGAACACTTTGCAAACATTTAATTAAGCCTTATGATGTCCCTCCGAGGTAGACAGGTAGGTGTTTCATAATGGCATCAGATATTTAAAATGACTTACACACGTAGTCACATGAAATCCGATCATTAAGTTAGTGGCAGAAGTGGGACCACAATACGGAAATTTCATCACCACTTCTCCAGCTGAACTACCTGATGGCTCTGTGACTTTGGAGAACCTTGGGCGGATGGTGCTATGCTGGGCAGCAGTAGGGCTGTCAGCTACAAGGGAAGGTGAAACACAGAGTGCGTTATGGCAATCTTCCCAGGATTTCAGATGACAGAAGTCGGAGTGTCTAGCCCTTGGCTGCATTCACAGATGGACAGAAGGGTATAAGATTATTCTCAATCTCTGTGAAGAGGCTATGGACAACCGCCGTGCCGGAGGCCAGTGTGTTCTATTCTGGTGTCCAGAATGACATCCCAAAAAGAAAGAGCAAGGTCAAACCCTCGTCCTCATGAGCCAGCAGAGCCGGCTGTATAGCAACAAGCTGGCATATTCTGTGCTATTCTCAGACTTCCCCTGGGCTGCCGTAATCTACTGCCCTCGCACCTGTCTCACTAAATTACAGAGATATGCGCACCTTTGGATAACAGAATGGGGGAAATAAAAACAAGGAAGTCGATACCAAGATCATATATATGCTACTGTGAGGTCTCAGCCAACTGACTGATGAAATAAACACTGACCTAGAGATTTAGCCACAAGTCCCTCCTTTAATCATAATCCTCGTGTCTAATGGTAGCTCTTAAAGTCTTACCTAAACCTCTTCTTTTTCTTCTGAACCAGAAGATTTTGAGTAACCCAGTGGCTTGTAGAGGTGACAGGATTTGCATCTGTTCACAGTGAGTTTCTAAACACCCTTGGAAGGTATGTCTTCAGCTTTGTTTGTCATTTTCCAGTGACATGAAGTCAGAGCTGGCAGTTTGGTAGACAGTGAACAGTTCCCTGCTTGCTGCTCAAGAGATTTTGCTCTGAATCCCAGCTCAGGTCAGACGACTTCTGTCCTACTGGCCAAGTCACTTTAGCTATCACATACCATAGTACCCAACCTTTGAAACTGTGGCAAGTAACAGTCCCTACCCTGTAGACATGCTCTGAGGTAGCGCATGCATCAAACTAATAATATTTTGCACAGGTACTGATGAGATGAACACTACATAGATGCTGGATTTAGATCAACAAAGAACTCCCACTGCGAGGCAATCCTTTTGTTGCCATGCTCTTAATTCCTCTCTCTCAGTCTTCCTACCCAGCCAGGCTTGCAGCAGCATCTGAAGGAGAGTTGGGATGCTCAGAGCTCTTTGGGTGCCCTGTACTTCTGCATCAGCACAGTGTGCTCTGCTCCATGCCAGTGTAGACCGAAAAGCATCTTACTCATTTCTTTCATTTATCCCTTTTTTTCATAAGTCTGGATTGGAATCACAGTACAGGGAACAACAAAAGCAAAGGGCAGGGAGGAAAGGAACACCTGCCAGATAAGTAAGTGGTATATATGCAACCATCTGAGCCAAGCACAGTGGGTAATTAGCCAAATCATTTAATCCATCTCTTCCAAGCCCTCTGTATGCAAACGTAATTGGAAAGTTGTAGTCAGTCACTGTATGCTATAGATTTAAAAATCTCTTAGAGAAAGAGATTACTGCAGGATTTTATATATATATATATATAAAATGGGTTGTTTTTATATATATATAAAGGGTTGTTTTGTCTCTGGTTATAGAGTAAGGTTTTTAGAAACCATGAAATACCTCCATCTCTGCCACAAACACACTCGCCTTAGGAGGATAAACTGCAAGCAATTTGGCTGTGTGCTGCATTTGGAGAAGACCAGGAACAGCCAGGTGAAGAGCCACAATAAGCAGCTTTTCTGTTATTTCTTAAAAACTCCAGTCTACTGCATCATGTGCATATTTCCCAAATGTGCATGCTGGGATTTCTGAATAAGATTTATAGTAGCTGTGCTAACTGCAGGAAAAGGGATTGCTTAAAATAACCATCAAGCATTTAGCATAGCTTAGCTTTCCCTGAGATGAAGGGGCTTTTTAGTGGGACCTACACCTACAACACTTTTGAAATTCAGGCCATTTAAAATCAGGATACACTTTTCAACAGTATCATGTCCAAAAGGACTCAAACTGCCTAGGATACTGCACTCCAGACCAAAATCAGTCCTCTTCTGTCACTGTGAACCTGGCTCTAATTTTTTGAATGGCACTGGGAAAAATGCAACCCCATGAAACATGGCACTGATCAGAAGAAGGGTGGCTGAAACACTTTCTACTGGAAATGCCTGTAGTGCACCACCAAAAAAAATGAAGGCATAAGGAATAAATACCTGCTTTTGAAGAGATTTTACATGTGACCACCCAGAGAAGACCTTCTCTTCAGTCACTCTTCAGAAGTGATGCAGGGACCCCTGTTCTGCTGGAGCTCTCAGTGCTGCAGAGTACGAGTCCCTT
This sequence comes from Apteryx mantelli, assembly GCF_036417845.1. Classification (NCBI taxonomy): domain Eukaryota; kingdom Metazoa; phylum Chordata; class Aves; order Apterygiformes; family Apterygidae; genus Apteryx; species Apteryx mantelli. Next base: position 6,169,210 of record NC_089979.1, on the reverse strand, counting down.
GTACACAGGCACCAGCTAATTCCCTCCCTACCTCATTGCAGTTCTTGAGGCTCAGCGCTGGGGTAAAGATGAGAAGGATCAGGCTGTTCAGCAGAGCACAACGCTCTCTGGGAACCACTCCCAGGAAATATAAATTGACAGCAGTTGGGACTAGAAGAGGTGCCAAGATGTTCTACAAAAGCAATTAGTGTGAAGCTTTTGAGCTGACTCCTCTTCTCATGATGCGGACATCACTAGGAACTGGGGCCCATTTCAGACAGGTGGAGAAGTGTGTGTGGGAACACTGACAGCAGGTCTCAGAGGCTTTAACAACAGCTTGTCAAATTCTTGGGAGATTCCCAACTACTTTTGCAGATACGAAAGATTCAAGACAGGCTGAGGCTGGTGAGGGACCAGGGAGCGCATTTTGCAAGTGCAAGCCAGACCCCCAGTTGGGGTAATTCAGCACAGTTCCAGTGGCCCAGAGTATGCAAACTCCCAGTTTCATCCAGGCTGAACAGGACCTCACTTCAGGAACATCTGATTGAGAGTTAATATTTTAACTCCTAGCCTTGAGGGTACACAGTAACAAATGCAGTAACCTCTATTTCTGCTGTCGAAAACATGTTTCCATACATTTCCATCTCTTTCCAATGCAAAGGAGTGATTCCATTTGCAATTCTCCTCACTCCTCTGAGGAAAAACAAGCTGAGGGAAAAGGAAAGACAGTTCAGCCTGTTGCCACCGACATAACAAGACTTTTCTCCAGCAGTATGAATCAGTAGGGTGTCTTCGACCACAGAGCTTGCTATTTAAGCCCCTGAGTTCGTATTGCCATAACACCATGAAGACCACGAAAGAAGAGGTAACTGTGGTTCTTCAAGGTAACCAGACTGCAGGATTTGTGGACCACTAAAGAAAAGTTGTTGTCTCTCCTGTACAACCTTGTGTACTGGGCCCAGCGCAGCAAAGCTCTACAACAGAAAATCTGCAACTGATTTAGACCATAAAATTCCTTATGATAAGGATGTTTCTCTCAGCATTTCCAAGAGACCTAGCACCCTGGTGAAACTCTGAAGGAACTACAGGGTGAATCACAAAACACATCATTCCTTTAACAGGCAAAACTCCTGTCGTCTCCAACAGAAGTTCTGACTAGCAAAACTTTGGGCATTACTCCAAAACGGCAATCTTTAGCTATTGCTGCCAACCCAGTGCCCAGACTCCCTTTTACATCTGCAGCTCCTTCCACAGTCAACACGCTCTGAGCAAAGCTAGCAGATATCGCAGAGCTGTTACATTACATCACTCCCAGTTTTTGGCATCCTGCATGGCAGAGGCCAGATGGACATCGCTGAGCCCTGCCACATGATTTGCCCCGAGGCGAGCAGGAGCTGTCTCTTCCCACCCCTGTGCCACCAGGTGCCTCCTGCCTCTACCCTTGAAGGGTCCCAGGGCCACTCGCTGCGCTGGAGGTGGCGAGTCCAGCGTGCCAAGTTTATCAAAGGAAGAATTAGAGCATTTGGGTTTTGGGGGGGGCAGTTAAGAGGTCTTGTCTAAGAGTCCTTAGATTGACTGGCTTAGAGAGACATTTGAGAATTCGCACTGACAATTTACAACCACCCAGAGACATTTTGATTTGCCTCTAGCTGAGGTAGAAAAGAAATTACATAGTTAGAAATAAGGCAGTCATAGGGACAAACAGTCCTTTCGGAACATCAGCCTGAAATAGGTTTCTAGAAATCCTTATATCCTGCAGCGGTAAAATAAATCTGAGGAACAGCAGGCAGGACACGGCAACCTGGCTTTCCACAGGTCCATTTTCTTTCTCCACTGTCTGTCTGAAGTGGCCTTGTGAGGGTTTGAGGTCATTACCGGCTCTGCCTACGCACGCCTCCACGGAGCCTGAGGAAGGGCCTGAACGGAGGTTTGCATCCCTGTAAATGGTATATAACTGTCTGATGCCTGCAGCACCAGGGAGCCTCCTTGGTTTCATGCAGCAGGGAGATGCAGAGGCAGAGCAGAGAGAAACCGGAGCATCGTGAAGGTCTGAGGGTACGTGAGGCTGGGGCAGGGAAAGCAGAGGATGAACTGAGGGAGGATTTGTGAATTCACGAAGGGGAAGGCTGAGGCGGGCGTCAGGGAAAACATGAGCTGAAAGAACAGAGTGTGACAGCAAGGATGAGAAAAGTCGGAGTGAAGAGTATATATTTGGAAGCTGCTCATGATATAACCTTATGTCGATTTTCTCTTACACCCTTTTAGGTGGACAGCCAGTCCGGGACCAGCTCTGCTGACACCAGGAACCAAACATGTTTTGGTGCATAACTTCAGGGAAAATCCTATTTCAAGGAGATCTAGGCATCAGTGTGCATTTAAGGCATCTGACGCTGGAAGTCTGAAGGTTTTCTAAAACTAAGCTTTATGCTAGGGAATTATATCTCTATATTGCAAGTGTTTCAGAGCGGAAAACGCCTAACATACACAAACCATTTTACAACCAAATACATTCAAATACATCATTCTAATGTCAGCTGGGGCTCCAGATATTTTGGTACATGGTATTAAATCTGGAATCATCAAAAAGATAAATAGAAGAGTTATTCAGGTTTCATCTTGAACATCTCATACACAGAGACTGGACGGTTTTTCTCCGGGCACCATGTGGTCAGTGCCACATGACAAAGTAAACGGCAAACCAGGTTTCCAGTGATGATAACAGATTTCTTTATTCACAAAACAAGCCTCTGTGTACACGCTTTCCTCAACTGGGCCATGAATCCCTCTTCACACTAATTTATTGCATTGCACACTGTCTGTTCATGTGAAGCCAGCTTCATAAAAGACCATGCAACCACCCTAAAGCTCTGTAACAACGTAGAGAAGATTTAGTGCAACTAAGAGTGAAGACTGCAGGGGTAGGACCAGTCTGATCCTGTGACTAAGTTAATACAATGACAACCATTCTGAAATGTGTTTTTTCTAGCAAAATGATGAGGTGCCCTGAAAGTCTCCATGACAACACCCCGGCCTTGTGCTACAAGATACTTACGCAAGAAGGCATGTAAAAATGTGGTGCCTGGGGAAGGCCCTCCAACAAAAATTGGGATTTTAGCTGCTTCCCCCACATTTTACAGATTATTTTCCCCCTTTTTTTTTAATGAAACTTCAGATTTTCAATTAAAAGAATCATTTTTACATTGTCTTCCCCAATTATATCACTATGTGTTGTTTTCAGTTAAAAAGATGTACACAGAATGTCAAATAACATGAAAACCTGATAGATTTTTCGTTGGCCAAAGCACTAAAACCTTGTGGTTTAATAGACTGTTTCCAGCAGAGCTGTGCAGGTTGTTAGTCATCATAACAGCGCACAGCAGTGGCAAACATCAAAACCACCAATCTCCAAAGCGTATGTTATCTGAAATACAAGCTATCAAATCTGCATATAATATGCTTTAGTAAAAATATTCCCGATGGAAAAAAAAAAAAGAGGACGTGCTTTTATATCAAGTACATTCTCACTGTGATGGGATTCAGTTGCCTGAATCGAGAAGTCTAATGCCATTTGGGATGTTCCAGGTTTTTCCACCTGATCTCCAGCTGCTACTGCAGAAGGGACTGGGTCGCTTGCATGTCCTGCGCTACATCTGTCAGCTCTGCATGACTAACTCAGGCACTAAAGCATTCAATACTTAAGTTAATGGCCTGAAAACAACAGGCATCTGGCACCATCAGAAGCGATAGGCTTCACCAAGGCCAGGATTTCACTCTTAGGTTTTATCCAGTGCAAAACCAGAGTAAAAACTTGATAAAAAAAGAGGAAAAAAAAAAAGAAAAAAAAAGAGAAAAGTCCTTGGTTTAGAACCCATCTCTGGAAGGGCCTAGACCTTTCTAACTTCAGGGTCCGTTCCACTGTTTTCAGTAGTGCTCCTATGAAGTTGCACAAGTTGCCTGAATCGAGGCTCACCAGTGAAACAAGAAGGGCTTCAAAGCAGCCCTCTTATGTACAGACTGGCTGGATTTCCCAGAAAAACTGTGGTTTCCACTGGGATCACAGAAACACAGGTGGAGCAGAATATTAAAAGGTGTCTTATTAAGTTAACACGGCTGGAAAATTAGCCTGCAAACAAATAACATAGGCAGGGATTATATAAGCTTTAATACAGTCTTTTATCAGAGCTGAGGCGTCCCTAATTAAACTAACTATTGAAAATAGTACTAAATGAATCTGTAAACAGATACCAGCAGGAGAGTTGGCAAAGCTAAAAAAGCACCTACCAGGAAAGGTCTGATCTCCAAAGGAGGGTTAAGAGCAGCAAAGCAAGATCAAAACCGCTGGGGTGCCCCAGCTCATCACACTAGTGAATATCCCAACAAAGAGGAAACGCACAAAGACCCAGGAAGACACCTGAAGACTTTCACCTTTCCTCACTAGCTCTTACCGTGCACCTTCATGTCTCTGATAATTTCAGTGAGGTACAACCTTGGTAAACATTCAAAACGCTCATTAGTGCGAACGTCTTTTGAAGTCTCTCCTTTCACACCCTGCACTTCACTGCGTTTAAGCCACCTCTAACCACCCAGCAGGTTATACCTGGCGTGCCTTTCATTAGGAGGGTGTGGGCAGTAGCTTGCCAAGTCCAGGCTACCACCACGATGCACGTTTAAGGGACTGCAGAAAGAGTTACTCGAGTTCATGGCAGGAAGGAGGTCTTCCAGAATGAGCGAACCACTAAACTCCAGTCAAGCCAGATAAATAGCACGTAAAAGCTCCTTGGAGGCCGAGATGTCGCAGTGAGTCAAACGGGATGTAAATTATAGTCGTTCTGCTCCGGGGAAAGGTAGGCAGCTGCTTTCCCTGGGAGCAGGGCTGGTAGTCTTAATCCTGTGCAACACCCCTCCCACCACAAAATGCAGCATTTTAATGGTCTGCTGTGGATGCCATCCATCTCTCTGCCTGCATCCTGTTAGTGCTTAACCTCTGCCGAGACAGCGATCCTGTAAAATAGACAAAGCTGCTGTCCGCATCCTCCATCCCTCCTGAACATGCTTTTGGCTTTTTTCCAGGAAAGTGTGCTACATGGCTTTCCCAACATCACTAAGAGAAATTCAAATAAGCCACATCAAAATAAATAACTAATAATAAAAGAGCTGTATGGTTAATCCTCCCTTAAGTCTCCAGCCGTTCTCTCTTCAGCACGCAGACTCCCAGTACTCCACTTGGAGGCCTGACTCTCTTTCAGCCCTCCTTCTGTAGTGTTCAACCAATAAAGAGCCTGTGAGGAACCAATTTCATTGCATTTAGCTAATCTGCAAAGCTATTGCAGAAAACTTTCTGCAGCACAACCATACATTGCAACTGCACCTAGCAAGAACTGCTTAAAATGGTACAAACTCCACTATTCTCTTCAGCTTTTCAGATAGACTCCTCCTCTTTCCACTACTGACCATCCTTCTCCCAAAGGGTAGGAGCACAACACTAATTTTCTTTAGAAAGAAGCTCGCTCTCAGCCATTAAAAAAAACAAAACAAAAAACACACTTCTCCATTTTCCCATGCCTAACAGTCAAACTCTTCTGAATAACCGAGTCTAATTGACCCAAACCAATCAATTAGTCCTAACTGGAGGAGATTACATCCTGTCTTATGACCAGTACCACTATAACAATCTCCCTTTCCCCTTAGATGCACCCATATGTGGGTGTATTAAGAACTCTTAGAAACTAAATATCGCATTGATCTTCCCCTCTGTGATATTAAATTTCCTCTGTAGTTGTAGGCATGGCCAATGATAAGGGAGAGAAAAATTATCCTAAGTAGCCCAAGTAATTAGAAATGAGACAAGGAGGAAAAAAGTTTTAATAACAGGAAGAATTTTCTAAGAGTTGCTACTCTCCAGAATAGCTTTTGCAGCTCTGAAAGCAGCAGAAATATAGTTATTTTACCCAGGAAGAAAAAAATAAAATAAAGAGACTGTTTTTGCAGTTCAAGATGCAGTAACCTTCCATTTCAGGATAGACTCTCCTATTAGAAAGCCTAATTTTGTTTCTCTGAATAGCCCCGTACATTTGTGTGCCAGCATGTAACTTACAGAACTTTGCACAAGCCACTGAGCTGGAAAGCCAGGCTGGGGATCAGCAAATAAACAGATAACTCTCCTCATTTTGTTTGAATAATCTCTTTCAACAGGGTTTTTACAGCATCATTATGGGTACTAATGTACCAAGATCCTCAAGGAAAGCAAAGAGACTAGCATCTCAATTTCCACATGCAGCACAGCAGAAGTAGTTTTTTGGAAGCTCCATACACCATGGATTTCACTTATTTTATGAGCACATATCTTAAACTGTTACTTTTGCCTTGACCAGACAACAGAAACAATGCAATGGAGAGAACAGAATGTAATCACCTTGGGGAAGACAATAATGAAATTATGGATTGTATGGTACTTCGCCTTCTTTACAGTCAGTTTTTGATAGCTGATCTTGACACCTCATTCAAATAGGAATATTTAATGCATTTCATTTTCAGGAAGAAAATAATCACAAATTTGCACAATAATGAACTAACATCAAGATAGTGACAGACAGCCAGGAGACTTGAAATCTCTGCTTGCACAGAGAACAATATTGATCTGCAACATTTACTTCCCACCCTTACAGTACCTCTTTACCCTGTTTCAATGCAAAATCTATTTTTTCCTCATTTTCTAAATCTGCTTTGTTCCATCTTCATTCATTCTTAGTGCAAAGAACTTACCAGCTCCAGCTAGCTCTCTGTACCGGGCCGTGTCTTTATTTTAAAAGATTTATGCATTTAGAGGCAGAGCCTTTATAGGAGAAGCTCCGCCACGATCTAGGTTATGTTAAGTGGTGGGAAGGACCAAGAGCCCAAACATGTACATACATATTCATCTACACCCACAGCACCACTGGCAGGACGAGGTGAGTTTGTATTGCTGAACCGTGGTGGCCGATAGGAAAGTACATATTTTCTGCATCTAATATTGAAATTTGGTTTTGTTTTCTCTTATGAAAGTGAAAGTACGTTGGCATAAGAAGAAGCAATCCTTTTAGAGACATATGTATTTAACGTGGCATTGTTTGTAACAGCAGAATGATGGAGAGGATAGCTGAATAAAATTCGATTTGAGCAATCCAGATAACCACATTTTGCGATGATGGGGTTCTGCCATAATACATAGCTGACCACGGTGGCTGTCAGTCTGAGTTAGACTGAGAATAATGGTGCTTGAGTGATATATTTTTTCCCCCCTCATTATCTAGAACAAAGCTATTTTGTTTTCTGTTTGTTTTTCAGGCAGGCTTGATGTTTGAGGAGCTGAGTGTCTAACAACTGAAGGCAGCTAGAGTCACAAGCGATTGGTTCCTCTGAAAATAAGGCTTTTTGTGTCCTTCACAATCATATTTTGTGCATTTTTACTTGCACGGTGCAAGTACTTGTGGAATAAAATTAGCATAAGACTTGCTTGTTGCACCTGAATTCAGAGTAGAGCGCTGCCACTAGCCTTTCCTAAAAGCAAAGAAATGTCCTATTTTTTGCCAAAATAAGTCATTCCCAACTCAGAAACATTCTATTTATGGACAAAAACAGAATAAAGTAGGGATGCATCCAGCCCTTCTCTCCAGTCCTGAAACAAGATAGGGCCTGGCACGAACCTGCTGGCGTTAATGAGGTGATGTGCAAACACCGATCGTATCAGCCGCTCTGTTCCTGCACAGAGCGACTTCTCCCGATGCACCCTCCTGCCCTCGCTGCATATAACTGTGCAACAGTTACATGCAAGGACTTGCCATTTGTTGAATTTCTCCTGCATGTTTCATCCCCAGTGCTGAGCTTTTCCCTTCTGCTCTCTGCTGAGGGCAGCTCGTATTTCCAAACAATCACATCTCAAATATTTTATTTAAATATTTCACTCTTCTCTCTATTTCTTACTCCTAAAAATCATTTCCCAACATAATTCCTACCTCCCCCCCCCTTAATGGTTCTCCTAGCTTTTCAAGTTTAAGTCATGTAAAAGCAGATTCTTTTTGGCTTATTTTTCAGGAGCAGAAGGAAGGACTCCCAAGATGAACTCACTCACTTTTTTTTTCCCCCCTCCCCTCTGAACAGGATTTCATTTCTTCCTCCTCTGGGTCACATCAGAGGGCTTTAGCAGCGTGAAATTTCATTCCTTATAAATATCCTTCTAATCTTCAGCATCTATTTACTAAAGTCCATTATTATTTAGCTTAAATAGCTCTGTTCCCTCAGATGCTACCTTTCTTTTCTTCAAAGTATGTTTATAGGCAGTTATCTACATTAATTGTATTAAACGAGATCTCAGACTCCCAATTATCCTATCATATCTGCAATCATAACCTTCATATCTCCATAATCAAGAGCTGAAGCATAGCTCTCTACTCCAGAAGTCCAGACCAAGACAGACATGGAAGGGAAAGTCTGCAGGTTTAGGGAGAGCAGCCATGAATGTCTCCATCCCACTTTTTTGCTCCTTCTGCAGGCACGGCCCAGATCAAAAGCCCAGATCCAGAGCAGACAACCTGGATGCTCAGAGATATACCTCAAACTCTTCAAGTACAGACCTATGTAAAAATATAAAGATGTAAAAATGGAATGGAGAGATCAGATGAGATTAACCAGGCAGTGAGAGCTGATATCTAAACTGGGAGAGAATCTCAGCCTCAATGTTGCTATATGGCCCAAAGGAATCAGAAATATGAATATAATCCAGGTAAAGTAACATTAAAATACTAGTAATAGCTCACTGCTGATTGTAGCATATCAGGAGCTGATGTTCATGGGAAAACATCTCCAAATGAGAGTGATCCATTTTTTAAAGGACGTTGTAGACTGTTCCAAATTTTAACCTCAGAAAGGCTGTAATTATGTATTTTAGAAAGCAGATGGCTAGGAGGGGATGTGGTAAAAGAATATAAGATAACGAATGCCCTGGAGAAGATTCTCTCTGTCTCATGAGTCCAGATAGATGTTCAAGGAAATTAAGAGGTGAGGAATGAAAGGCAGATCAAAGGAATGTCATTTCTACCTCACCATGTGATTAAACTGGAATTAATTGCTAGAGGATGGGGCTGAGGCCAAAAAATAACAGGATACTAAATGGGATAGAACAATATATAGAGATCAGGAATACCCACAGTTATTTTTATTGATGATTAAAATTTTTAATTAAAATAATTTGTCCTCACAAAAATTCGAGAAAGGATATTAAATCTCATGCTCTAGGGCTTAAGAGAGTTTCTGAATATTAGGGGTCTGGATGAGCCCCAGTGCACAGAGCTGATTATTCACGCCCTCCAGTTGTTAAGTCTGACACTTGAATCCCATCTCTCAGCTTCAGAAGAGTGGGGCTGGGCGTCTCCTGCTCTCAAGCTAACTGGAATTTCTCAGCCCTAAGCCATCATGTCCTTGTGTCCAGAGATATTCTTCCTTACCACAGTGTCTGAGAATTTGAGGTGCTGAAGTACACTCTTGTACTCTTTACTGCATCTCTATGAGTGGCTGTATATGACTTTTACCAGTCCAAGCAACAAAGCAGAACACAAATTGGATATTCTCTCATTTTTCCCACCCTACCCAATACAATAATTCCTAGCTTCTCTTTAAAACTTATCACCTTCCTGTTTTTCCATGGGCTTGCTACTGACTTGGTAAAAATCATATTTCAGAGTGGTTTATCATGGGGACATGACTGTATATAGAAATAAGATGTGATGCATAGGAATCAAGTTAAAGCATAGATGTTATCTTGTATTGGATCAATTCACTGGAACTCCAGAAGTGATTTCCAGCCCACGTCTCTCCTTGACCTGATGATGCTAACTTAAATGTACTTCTTCATACTCTCAGTTAAGTGCTAGGGCTAATGACTTTAGCATTCAGATCAATAGTCCTTTTAGGAAGAAAAAAAAAAAAAAGTGAATTTATTGCAGGGGGAAAAGATAAGAAAGATAATACAGCACATCCCTGGGGACCCACCTTGTATCTCTTAGAAATAGTTACAGCATAGGCGTTGCAAAGTCTACCTTGGTCATGCTGCTCTGCCAGCACGGTCCAGCTTTACTGTAGAGAGACAGCTTCCAGGCATGGCAGAACAAACCTCCTCCATCTCTAATTTGCCGGCTTAGCGTACCAACTAGCACACATTGATGAGGACTTTGGTATGATGAAAGGTAGAACAGAGTGATTCATTTCCTCTTAGGAGACAAAAAATCATGCAGCTAGGCTACTGCAAAAACCTAGAAACGCATGCAAAGTGCACAAACGTGAACACAGCTGGCTTTACTTCTTAAACTTGAAATGGATACCTCTTCCAGTCATTATTAAAGATCAAACTCTAAAAGTCACGTGTTTTGTTGGTCAGCTTTGTCAGATTTTTGGCTGTCTCCTGCTCGCCCAGTGGGTTTGAGCCCAAAGCAGAAGCAAGCAGTTGAGAGCTGAAAGCAGACATATCACTGCCACTGCAGCATAGGGGAGAGTGTAGCATGCTACATCACAGCAGTAGAAGTGGGTGGCTTTGACCCTTTTTGGAAGGGCACCATCAGATCACACATGGCTTCCCCTCCTTCCTTTTTTATAATAATAATTTAAAAAAAGCATCCCCTACATATGATTCACCCACCATAAATCAGATGGTATCCATGTTGGCTTATGCTTTGCAGAGGGCTCAAAGGTCATCTGATTCTTTCTTTCCAGAGAAAGAAATGCCTTACATCTAAGGCAGCCCAGCACACCTCCACGTATTGCGCGGCTGTGCTTTCTGGCACACAGAGACAAGCAGACCCTTCGCATCCATTGATGACTCTGTGGATCTGGGCCAGAGACCTCAATGGCCATGGTTCAGCGATGCTGATCTCTTATCTTCATGATGGCTAAGGCATCCCTAACCAGACCTGCAATCATCTAGAAGGTGTTGTTAAGCTCATCTAGTTTTATTTTCCCCAATTCCCTCCTACTGCAGGAGTTCAAAACAAGTAACTTTTTCCTCTCTTCCTCTGGCATGTGGTACCCGTGTTTTGCAGGTGTAGCCATATGCATACATACACAATTCTGAGCATCCACATGTATGCCAGAACTCTTGTGTAGACTCATCTAAGAGTAAAGTTTGTTTGATCTTTCCTTGTTTTTTGCAGAATACTGGATTGGACTGAATGACCCAGGTCCTTCCTTCCAACTGCATGTTCCTATATTTTGCTCGGTGAAAGACAGATTTAATTCCTATTGGTGCCCAGCTTTTTGCTTTATAGTGTATCTAGATATATTTCTGTTTTTCAGAGTAGCTGAGACTCTAGATTATACGTAAGGTGGGAGTGGACCCATAAGATAGAAATTCATCTTCCAGTGTTACCAAAAGGAGTTACATGGGGAAAGGATGAGGGAAATGTAACAGCACTTTACTACTGTACTTCCTTTATCCAGACTCACAAAACTCAGCCAGAGTAGCCACCACTTTGCCTTTCATATGGAAGCTCAATAAATAGACTATTCATGACCACGTGATAGTCACCCAAGATTCAGTTCCCTTGCCCTGCTGGTGTTGTTCTTAATCCATATTTTCTCCCCTCAATCTGCCCAAAGGGATTTGTTTCACGACATGCTAAAAGCTATTCTGGAAGCAGTGCATATGTCACACCAAAGACAGACTAATCAGAAATTCCCAAAGCCTTAATTAAAAAAAAAAAAAAAAAAGGCAAACCTAGTGACCCCACAGAACAGATATTCTTTTTCTTTTGTTCTCCTCACTGAAAACTTCATCATTTTATGTCTCCTCTTTTATATTTTAGGCATTCAGTGGAGCAAAGACTGAACCAAGGAACTTACCTCCAGAAACTCAGTGCCTGCAGACCTTGGTACCTCCAGAACAAGACAGCTGAGCAAGGACTTACTGAGCACTCACACCAAAACAAACATTTGGCTTGATTTACTTACCAGCATCCTTCTGTCCCCCCGTCCCTTTTCATTACTGGTCTTTCAGCCAGAGAGCTTGCAAAGATTGCTCCTCTGCCTATATGATTTACTTCAGAATAGCCTCATTCCATTAATAGAAATAGACCTCTATCCTAGTTAACTCATACCTGTCTATATGCCACTGAGGAGAGCAAAATTACCCTTCTGTCATTACCATTTGCTCTAATTAGGAACAGCTTGTGCTGCTCCCCATTTGATGTGGTGTTTACTGGCTAGCTAATGATTTCATGTGACTGTCCTGTGAAAGTGGGAATGAAGGTAACTTCTCCTCAGCTGTGCAATAGAAAAGTTGTATATGGTGTATGAAAGCATGACTTATCTATGTTTTATCTAGCAAGGCTGATTTACATTCATTTTTCAGAGTTATCCCAACTGGACTCAAGATCTTATATTCCTCAGATGATTCTTTCCATCCTATCTCAGTCCCAAAACTTCCCTGATTTCTCAGCTGGTGATTACCTGGGGTTGTTGCCTTCTGATTTTAAGCAGGTTAGAAATTTCTCCTTCTATACATTATAAGCCTTTCTTTAACAAAACCCTCTCAAATAGTATTTCCTCTATTTTGGGAGGTTTCAGTTACTGTAAGAATGTAGTACTAGAAATACTGTTTTCTTGCCAGGAGAAAATTCTTTCTCTGTTTTTCCTCCAATGTTTGTCTGCAAATTCTGGGAAGATTCACTGGGGTGATCTATGGTTACTAATTGATAACAGCCAAAATTTCCCCCGGCGCTTCCTGCACTTGGAGGTACTGCAATGGTCATGGCTCGGTCTGCCTCATCCTTCACTGTCTGCACAGCTAAAACCCTGCGCTCAGTTCAGCTCCCTTCTGCAGCTTTTCTTCTGCTCGCTCACCAGGCTGCCGCTAACCAGGGCACATCTCTCGCAGTGAAGCCCCTTTGAACATTTCATCTTCCTCCACACACCAGAAACAAGTTCCTTTAAGCTTTGTAATTTATCACCCACTCCATCTAGCTGACTCACTAGTACTTCAAAACAATGCCAATTTTTGCTGTTCTTCTACCAGCCTTACCATTAAGGGACAAAATGAAATATTATATCTCTCCCAGATTTCCTTCCAGCAATGACATCCAGCTCCTGTCCTGACATGAAGTCAGGATGCTGCCAGTGTATGTACCCAGCTCCACGAAGTGCCCCCTCGGGAGATACAGCTGGGCCCTGCTGCTCCTCACTGGTGCTATCTCCAGGTCCCACCACGCCTGGCCAGGCACTGACTTCCTACGCCACATTCAAAACCTGCCCACAGACCACTGGCTCTTGGCCTCTGCAGTCACCTGCAGAGCTGCAATAACAGAGGTTCATAACCATTACTTGTCTATCCCACCTCTTATTACCCAATAAATCATGCATCAAGCCCAATAGATGAACTAAAGCGTATTATTTGAAAGAGAGCCAATCTCATTACCAAAATCACTTTTTAGCCATCATAAGTTGCTCCATTCTCATGAGGAAGTATATATGCTTTTTAGAGTCTGACAATATATATGTGCTATTTGAGCTGCATGTATGCCAAGGCTTGAAATGAAGAAACTTTGCCTTCTATACCAGATGATTATTTTTCGTACTCAGCAGATATCCTTGCATCTGGGATCACTGCGTGACTTCTGAAAAGCCAATATGCAGAGAAACACTGAGCTCCGGATTCAGTCTCCCTGTGCAGGCATTTAAATTAGGAAGACAGTCTCTCCAAGGTACCTGTGTAGCCAATGAAGAGAACTGTACTCCTCCAGATGGAGACTCAGACCTTAGGATGGGACAAACTACACTCTGAAGAAGCCTCTCTCTTTCTATAGAAGAAGTTTTTCCCAAATAAATACATGTAGTGGCTTTAGCTAAGTGTGCAAAGTCTAGCAGCATGAATCTGAAATTTTAATAATGTCATTAATTTTTATAGAAGACAATGAGACTTAAGCATATACTTCTGTGATTTCATGAATCCAGGACAAAAGTGCATTTTTGTGGGTATAACTATTTCTGATTTTTTGTTCTTTTCTCTAAATCAGGGAGCATTCACACTGGAATGCCTGCACAACCATTTCCTTTCTCTCTTTTTTTTTTTTCCTTTAGCACATTTCTTGTTTGGGTTTCATAAGAAAACTCTGAATTAATTCACTTTTCCATACTTTAAAATTCATTTGCCGTGCACTTTCTTTAAAGTGTGCTTAAGGGATAACTTCTGTAGTGTACCTGTCTTGTCTTTTTGTTATGCCTTTATAATGTCATATAAATCAATAAGGATTTTCTGCTGATGTTTTTAATGTTAAATTTCCTGCATGACTATACCTGAAGGGGAGAGAGATGTTTCCAGAGGAAATCATGTGCTACGGCCCCACAAGATTCATATTTACAGTCGGGGGTTCCAGGTCTAGTAATTTTTGTGTGTAAACTGATACGTTTTGCAGAAAAACACGACAGATGTAAACAAGCGATGTGAAGAAAAAGTACACAGCTCATTTTCCTCACTCCAGTGCATCCTATTGAGACAGAAATTAATGAAAGAATGAGGTCATGGTCTAAATGTGGTTCAGATTAGTCATGAACTAAATCCGTTTCTAATAAAAACTTCTCAGTGACCTGTGTGAAAGATATGTGGTGCTCACCCAGATCTCCCTAATAGGCCTAATTATCACCTTTGGTTTTTTTCTCAGAAAGGATGGGTAGAGAAAAGGCCTCCCACTCTGTGGCACAAAGTCCTTCAAAGTCCGTGTGTGTGTTTGTGTGTGTGTGTGTGTGCGTGTGTGTGTGAGATGACAGCTGATATGCTGTAACTGCCCTGTAGAAGAGCGGCATTGCGCCTAGGGCTTGTCATCACTTCTCGGGAACATAAATTCATTTAAAAGTGCAAAGCAAAATGGCACAAAACAAGTTGTTAGCTTCGACTAAAAGTGAAATAACACCACCTTTTTTTCATTGGAGGTACTCTTGAAGGATTTCAGTCAGATTGGTTTTCCTGGCCAAAGCAAAAAACATTACTTCCTTGGATTGTTATCCTCTCTTTTCTGCTGCTTCTTCCTCCAAAATCACCTTGATCTCAGGGCAGCTTTTTTCTTTTCTTTTCTTTTCTTTTCTTTTCTTTTCTTTTCTTTTCTTTTCTTTTCGGTGGGGGCTTCCCATTTTCCTGGGTATACTCTCTTTCTCTGATATCTCCTTATTTATTGGGCTAGGTAATGTCTTCCACGGAGTCCTGGATACTCCAGTTTTTAACTTTATGCTCTCTTCTGCACTGTCCTGTTGGCCATCTCCGTTACAGAGGAATTCAAACCAGAAGAAGTGAAAGAAACACAACTAGTCTGATTGGGAAGATGGTGCAAAAGCCTGTCCTACAAGTACCAGTTTCCAGGGAGGGTAAGCAGAGGTAGGATTATTTTAAATGCAAGGTTTGGGAAAGACCTTCAACTGAAGGACAATCTCAACTCATAAATTGATATAAACAGCCCATACAGGGGAAAAAAAAAAAGTTGGAATTAGAACAGAGCTTCTCAGTGACAGTACTAAATCATCTTTTTGACCAAGTAATAGGAGGAAATTTGCCATAAGGATGCCATCAACAGTGTAGGTTGGATTCTATCACTTAGAAGGTCCTTTCCAGGCCTGTGTCCTGGCATCTTCCCCCAAGACATGGGCATATGACGGCGACATGGAGAGTGAGTGATCAGTTTAATTCGGTACTGTTACTGTGTGCTTTTTAAAGTCTGTAACAGCCTTAGCGGCAACACCACATACACCTTTCACTAAGTCATCTGAATGCAAGTGGCTGTATTACCAACACAACGCGCAGCTCAGCTTTTCCAGTTTCAGCTTGGAGATATACATTAAATTCGGTGGAGTAATTGGATTGTATTCAATACAATCTATAGCCAGCGAGGACCGCCTGAAATGTCCCTCTACTGCTTGGAGCTGACGTTTGAGCACAGTCCATCTTCATCTCAATTCTGCTCACAGCTGTCATTAGTATCCCCAGGCTCACCCAGAGCATACCCATCTTCCCAGGCTCTACTTGTGAATTTAATGATATGCTAATCAATACTCCTCTGTGCAGCTTCATTGTTTAGCATGCCTGGTGGGGCTACGCATCTGAAAAAGCAACATGTAATATAAAAAAAGCCATTTTATATAATCTCCCCTTATGATGTTCAAGTGCTACCTATTTTGAAGAATGTAGGGAGCTGAATATTACTGTCCACAACATCTCCTTACGAACAGATAGTTTTGATCTAATCTTGCTAATGATATCTGCCATGCCAGTATTTTGTTCAGTCTCATAGAAATTGGAGGAGCAAAGTTTTAAAATAGCCTGAAACAAAGCAGCATAGCACAGGTGGTAAAAGGCCTGCAAGGGATGAAATGGGAAAGGAGCTTAAAAAGACATAGCTCACCTAGTTTAAATGAAGGGAAGGAAAGGTGAAGAGAAAATGAAAATCTGTGACTATTTTTCAAGTGAAAATTAGATAAAGGCAAGAACAAGCTATTCCAGGCTGCCCTGAAATATATTCCAAAAAGCTAAGGCCTTATATTTAAGATGATGAAAAACTAGACAGAAGGAGTGATTTTCCTCTGAAAGCAATTTAACCCTGAGAAAGGCATCCAAAGAAATTCCTGAGCTACTCTTAGTGCTGAGGATTCAAAGGGACTTTAGCGATTGCAGTCAACAGAATTGTTTAGGATAAAAATTGTGGAAGTGAATGCTTATAGTGTGAAAGAGAAAAATAGGGTGATTCTCTCCCTCTTAGCCAATATCGTGGACTTAACTCTGGTCTCTACAGCTGAAAGTGTGGAAACCTTATCAGTTTGAATTCAACATGAAGGTTTGGGACTAGTAATGGACTCATATCCTCTAGTATCAAAACCAAGGCAATGCATAAAACATACAGGGAGCCTACTTCAGACACATATGAGAAGGTGAACAGGGTGAAAAACTGCCTCCAGAGGAGGAGAATGAAGTAATTTTAGGAGGCTGTATTTGGTGACCTGGAAGAGCTCTTCCAGTTTTAGCTGATAACACTGTTGATCAGGATTTCCCTTACAAACTGTTGTTTACATATATTAATAGGAAACACCAGGCATAGATGATATAATAGACCTAAAGCCAGAAGCCTCCCGCACCCAGGGCTCTCACTGAGCCCCGCACAGGCAGAAAGCTGGCTGGATCTTACCTGTCGAGACAGACCAAAGGGAGAGGCACAACATCTGGCAATCAGAGTGGCTGAGTGATGCCAAACTCCTGTTCCCAGATTTCTTAAGTTTCTATCCCCCCAAAACATGATTCTCTGTGGAAGGATATGTCTAAGCCTCTCTCAAGTAATTAGGAACAGGAATGAAATAACAGTGTGATCCATGGAGTCTGGACTGACGGATGCATCTGAGCTGTAGCACGAGGAGGAGAGATCTTGCTGTTCCAAGGCAGGGAACAGTACATGCTTCCTCCATAAATTGTTCTAATTACACCCTAATTACTGTACCTGGAGGGAATCCTTCAAATGCTCTGTGCTGAAGTCTCACCTTTAAATTTTGACGAACAGCTGCAAATTGCTGGCAAAGTCATTAAGTTACTGGTGAGAAGGTCACCAGCTAGCTTGGTACCACGGATTTAACACCCCCTCAGTTTCCTTCATTTACTTTTCTTTGCTCTGCAGCGTACATACAGCCCAGGCAAAGGATTAGATTACCATCTCACCCAGAGATTGTGACAGACCAGCACACTCCATGCAGTGGTGCGTGGTGCAGACACAAAAACCCAAGACACGGCCTTATAGCATAGTCTTATATGCTACCATCTATAACGATCACAAATTAGAGCCCTCAGCTGTCACAGTTCATATGTTGGTGAATAAACTTGAATGGATGGCAGCTTAATTTAACGAGCTAGGCTAGAACACTTCCTGCTCTGTGACCTCTTCTACAGAGCGGGTTATTTGGGTTAAGACAAGGAGCAGACAAGTAGAAACTGTAAAGTAAAACTGCCCGGTGTGAATCCTGGGTTCTCTGGCGCTCTGCAATGTAAACTTTATTTTTCATTTCTATTCACATCAGCGTGGCTACAAGATACACACTGCATATGTGAAGCGTATTTCAGTTCTAGATAGGCCACCCTCCTAACAAGTCTGAATGACGGCTGACAAAACCACAGTCAGTCAAGCAGTTTCTCACCTTTTTTGCTGCCATGGATGCCTAAGTCACAAAGTCACAGCAGGCCTTATTGTACCAGTGAGGTATATGATTCTCCCACCCTTATGTAGGTAAAGGAGGAAGCAGGATGAAGTCATATCCTTGTGGTCACACTGTTGTGCTGATGGTACTCTGGACCACGTCTAAAGCATGCCTCCAAAGCTTGGTCTAAACACAGGATGATATTTGATAGAAGCACTTCGTTGTGGAAAAAAAAGGAATATGTTTTCATAAGTGTTAAATGCTAGATCCCATGTTGGTATGAGCCCTCAGTTTGTGATTTGCATGGCAAAGAGACATAGCACATGTGTAGGTGGAATATTCATCGATGTTCTGGCTTTTCGGGAAAATGTTTGTGTTCTTCTTTCCAGAAGACCTCATATGGTTCATGTTAAATCACAGGGATTCATAAATGTTAAAATACTCCATTCAACCACACCGTGATAAGGCTGAGAACCACTAGAAAACAGGCACGTCGGACAGTAAGCCCTCAGTCTTCCCAACTAAATGCACCTACAGACATGACCGGCTGTATTTGGTGAAGGCTTTAAAACACTGGACTTGAGAAGCACTGATAAACACATCAATACACTCTAGTTTAGCTACAGGTTGTGTAACTGAGTCCTTATAGGACAGACACCTTGAAGATATGAAATGGAGATACACTGGAATACTGGCAAATTTCAGTTAGATCATTGTACAATGCAAAAATGTTCATTGGTCCTGCAGAAACAAAGCACAGTCCTGGGGCTCTTTTTGATCTTTTGTCTTCCTTAAAACAAGGGCCCAGGATCCTTCAATGGGAATTATGCTACAAGGCAGATATTTTTAAAGTTTCAAAACACATACACAAATTTTGTTTTTGTTCGAACATTATTATTTCAAGCAACTTTAAAAGGAGACACAAAAGATCAGACACTAAATAATTTGGCCACCACACAATTCTCTGCATTTCCTTCTCAGGGTGCAAGGAAATTATCCTAGTGACATCTGAATATAGTGTTAAAACAAGTTTTTATTCAGGAGAATTCCTCCATTGCCAAACTATTTAGGAAAGCTAAGAATCTGACGGGGATGGGGATGGGGATGGGGATGGGGATGGGGATGGGGATGGGGATGGGGAGGGGAGGGGAGGGGAGGGGAGGGGAGGGGAGGGGAGGGGAGGGGAGGGGAGAGGAGAGGAGAGGAGAGGAGAGGAGAGGAGAGGAGAGGAGAGGAGAGGAGAGGAGAGGAGAGGAGAGGAGAGGAGAGGAGAGGAGAGGAGAGGAGAGGAACCTGTTCATTAAACTTAGTAGCTCTGGTTGGATCTAACATTCTGTGTATATTAAAAACAAAAAAATAACATTAGCAACACTCCATAATGAAGATTAGCTCTGGCACAGCAGGAAAAGAATGTAATAGATGCAAAAAACAGGAGTCAAAAGAGTCATACAAGACCAGCAACAAAGGTGAAAACTAATTGCTTTTATTGATTTACTGCCTGACTTCTGTACATCACTCTCCAAAAGATAGGGCAGGCTGTGACTGTACCTCAAAAAATAATAATAATAAAATAAAATAAACAGAAATAGCTATTAATATCAAAGCAGAACATGACCAGACACAAAAGTAAGGCAAGGTCTGGCAAAGAGGAGTTACCTTTTTTTTGGCACAATCTGTGTCATAGCTGCCTGTGATCCTTCTGGATGTCTCTGGGCACAGCATGGTACGTGAAGAGGAACAGAAATTTGCCATTCACAATAGTAACTTAATAATATTAATGTAATAGTAGTAAATATTTCCAAGGTATAGGAGGAAAAAAAAAAGGCTATCCCAAAACTTGCAGGGTTTATCTAGGACTTGCCAGTTCCCAGCAGACTGAGCTTTTTTTTTTTTTTTTTTTAATCCAATCATGGACATGTGTGAAATGCTACTGCACCCAGCACAGCCATTAGCATGCTTATTTGAGAGCAGTAGGCCAGATGGGTTAGATCAACCTGATGCTGATGACGACCAAGCCTTTCTGTGCTGCAAGGAGGAGTCCCTGTAGCCAGATCCATAGTGGAGGTTAATGAAGCTACCTCAGATTTGTAGTCAGGTATGGATAGAGTGCAATACTCAGATTAGTGCTGTGAGGAAGATGTTTTTGCTCAGTGACGATCTATAATGATGTGAACATAAGATAGGGTGGGCCAGTGTGATGCCCATACCATGGCAGACTGCATCACCCTCCTCCATCTGTGCAATGGAAATACTCCTTTTCCAGGCCACAGGTGGAAAGCAGACCTGCAATCCTCCCAGAAGTCAGCATCTTTCTAAGCCTCCCACACATCCACTCAGCAGTACCACCATGGGCCCAACCCTGGCAGCATCCAGAGAGACAGGATCCTCCAAAGACAGATTTCAGGACTATCTCCTCAGCCCAGAAGGCACCTTGTGGGGTGTAGTCTTATGCTGGGGTATCTCAGCATGCACAGACCCAGCCTTCAGAGGCACCAAATGACCTAACATCAGAGTCAGGTTTAAGAAGATGAAAGGAGGCAGGGAGGCACGTACAGGACATCCTTGAAGTGTTCCCGGTGCACCAGGACCTCTGTCTGGCCACTCTTCATAACACAAACAGCCTTAAGCAGAAGGCCTGCACCACCTCAAGTAAGGCCCTCTCCTCTACACAGCGACAACACAGCTCCATCATGTTCATATAAAATCACAGGCACTGCTCCGTGACTTTTGCAGGGCTGGGAAGTCAGGGGAGAGCACAAGGCAGAAAGAGAGAGAGCAGCAATAATTGGTTTAATCCACCCAAGCAACTGGCTGCCAGTTGGCTCTGCTGGCATTTAGTGTATTAACTGTCAGCGCCTGACAGATTAAACAGCAGAGCTCAGTGATATGTTTCTGCTGTAGCAGACAACCCTACGCTCGTGAAGGGCATTCAGTCTAAAGAAAAACCTTGCTTTGTACTCTTCTGCTCTCGGTTCACGCTGAAGTAACAACAAAGTGGCTTTAGATATGCACCGGGGTAACTGACAGCAGAGTTCGACCTGACTTCAGGAAAACTGCATTCTCTTAGTGGGGAAGGGATGCAATGTGAGAGGATCGTGAGCTCATTGTTCCTCTGTTTGTACAGCCGCTAATGCAATAGCGCTCTTGATCCATGACCGCGGCTCCCAGGCATTACGAAATACTAATTATAAAATCCATCTAAGTGACAAGACTAAAAGCACAAACTGAAGCACTTCCCGGTGGCTTTCTTACATTTAGTATGAGGAGCAGACAAGCTGAAACACCGAAATGCAAGGATCCTACAAAAAGACCCAAAGTTAAAGATCAAGTACTGGCAAGCGCAGCAAGGCTTCCAGAAATTCTAGATGAGATAAACGGCTGCAGTTCAGCAAAATAGTTAGACCCTTGCTTGTATCTTGCTGTGTTGGAACAGCTAGCTAGTAATGTGATTACCAGCTTATCAGATTAGTTGGTTTATTTTCAAAAAGATTTAGAAAGAAATGTAGATGGACCAAAGATTTAGTTCGAGTATTGACATGATGGAAGGTAAGTGGACAAGTTGCTCAGTGCTGTGTGTTTTTTCCACCCTTGTGCAAGGTCGTTGCCAGCCAAGAGCCCCAGGAGGTAAATGTGTTGAGTGCTATGGAGAATGTGCAGTTTTGACAAGACTTTTCAATTTTTTTTTTGCATGGGGAAAGGGATTGTTTTGTTTTTAATTAAAATCACAAAAGTGATTCTGAAAGTGATATTCTTTCCCCTTTCTTGCTCATATTCTGAAGAAAGCAGGTTATGACATAGATACTCTAAAGCCTGGAAATAAGTTTCTGCTGCATTTTATATAAGGGCAGACTTTGGGTCTTATTTGTTTTTCTCACGGAAAAAAAAAAAGCTGCTTACAACCTTCTGTCTAGAAAATATTTTCATGCAGTCAGGCAAAATCCCCTCCCACTGCCTCTATTTCAAACTGCTCTGTTCCCTTCTCATTCTTAGCTGACTTTCCTTGCCAGCCCCACTTCCCAGGCCTTCCCTTTCTACCCAATCCAGCCCCAGGCCTCACTGTACCTGGGATTCTTGGGCTGCTTTTTGCTCCCAGGCTTGTCAGCCTTGCAGCCCCACACTGTCTATTTTAGCCAGGATCTTTTCTTCTCCATCATGCTGCTTGGGTGCCTCAGCAAGAAACAACCAAGCACAAAAGAGAGGTTTTCTGTTGTCAGCACCCATTCCCCCTCAACACCCTCTGCTGTCAACACCTTTTACCTCCAGCTTGCCAGAGGTGGGAGGGATGGGATTCAGCTTCAAATTCAAGTACCTACGTCTAGATGTCTACACGGAGGTGTCCAAGCTCCATTAAGTCAACAGACATCTGGTCAACAGAGAACGATTCATCTCTCCTCGCAGCTGGGTAGCTCAGCTGTTCTCCAGGCTCCACTGACTACCACAGGATACCAGATACCTACTGTGCTTGTTAACATTTACCTATAAGCACCTTAAGTCTCATGTGAATCTGAATTCAACACGTAAAAGATGCATACAGAGCTGCTGTGGAGGGCTGGAGCACGCTCAAGGGAGCCCAGGCCTTGAGAGTTTTTTTTGGTTTCTACTATATTTTCCAGAAGATTTACAAATTTGACTATCTGTGAGCCATCAGCAAAAGGCACATCTCTGATGCTAAGACTACCAACAACTGGCCTTACAGCTGCTGTGTGTATTAGAGCCTCTTAAAAAATGCTAGTATCTTTTCTTTCACAGAGTGAAAAATTTCTTTTTTCAGTTCTTTTTCCAGTCTTTAAAATGACTGAAATAGTTCAACACACACACACACACGCACACACAGAGACGTATACACACCCTTCAGTCTCAGGCACATGCCCAGCAAGAAGAATCTCAGCCAGGATAATTAAGGTTTGGCAAAGCTACAAGTAACTGAAATGAGGGCAAGTCTTGCATAATCTTAACCCTATCTGGCTCTACTAGCTCAGCTCATGATAATAATACCTTTTCTTCAGCCAACACCACACAGATCTTCTTTCTCCTCCTTTCTGTTTTCACTAACTTCTCCAGGAGAGAAAGTCCTGTTCTCTGCTCCTATCTTTTATTGATAAAAGCATAAAATTACTCTGCTTGCCTAAATAAAATAAAAAGTCATAGTCTTCTCTCAGTTCTGCCAGCGCACTTCCATTCATTTCAGCTGACCTCGTCTCAGGCTACCTTTTGTGACCTAAATTGACTGTGTTCCCAATCCCTGATGCTTTCAGGAGCTTTTCATGTGATCTGCATTGTCTTCTTTTCCCTTTGCACCTCCCCATCTTCTGCACATACCTGTTTGCTTGTTTGTTTTTATTCTCTACTGACAGTACGTTCTTAGGGCAGAAACCACAGTTTTGTTCTGTGCTTCCACAGCTCCTAGCCCAATGCAAACCTGGCACAAGACTCAGGATGCAAAGAAAAGACATGCAAGACATGCTCAGCTAATGGCTACATGCACATCTAAATAATGCTTCAGCTAAGACCTTCCAATCTACAAAAATGTGCTATTTGCCTTATTATCCAGTAGGTCAAAACATAGTTTTTTAACCTTTTCAATTAAAATGCGGCAAGGCCTGATAATGAATCACTGAGTATCTCTACAGAAAGTAATCACCTCTCACAATGCACCTCTTCTTATTGACATTCACCTAGGATGAGGAGTGACTCACCAGCTGCTGAGCTCCAGAAGTGTTCGCTTTCACCCAACGCAGTTTGGCCTCCATCACTAATGAAGAGTTAGGATAAGTCGGGGAGACCTACTACTCTGTGCCAGAAATATCTCGCCCTCAAGCATCATAACAGACTATCAATTAAAGAATTCTAAAGGTTTACATGAGACATTGAAAACCATTGTTAATTCATCATTTGCCACATTCTCATAGATGGAAATAACAAATGAAAGAGGTGTCACTGCCCTGCCTACAGAAGCTTACAGTCAAAGTCAAAATAGGCAAAGATATCTACTTTTGCCCCAATTCCTTGCCCTCTGAGTGTGTGGGGGACAGGATCTCCTCGGGGCCCAGGGTTCCAGCAAAAAGTGTATTACAGTCAGAGACCTCAGATCTTTATCTGAAAATACAGTAGGAATAGAAATTCAGCTGCGCTGAGCAAAACAGCAGCTGAAAGAATTTGTTTCTCTGACAGCTAAAATGAGAAAACAGAGGAAGAGCTGCTATAGTTAAGGGAGAGTAAGGGCTGTTTACTTTTGAGTGAGTTCTGATGGACTCATGAAAGTATCAAATTTAAGCAGTTATTTAGCTGAAAGGATGGAAGTGAAGACACTTAATTATTAAACCATAGTCAATAATTTCAGAAATGGGATCGGCTGACTCTACTGATGCCTTCTGGAGACTACTACATCTATAGAGCTCATATGAAAATTGCAACATTTTCTGTATGGTTGCTTAAATATCCTGAATGACAAAACTTCACATCTAGTGATCCATACATTTTTTTTTCAAATTATAACCCTGTCATAGGCAAAAAATAGCTTAAATTGTGAAAGCTGGCAGACAGCAGATAATTGGGTGTATGTGTGTAGAAAATGTCCAAAATTGAACTTGAACTCACAAGCAGAAGCCTTCTACTTGCTAGCTGCAACTGGTATGGCCTGACTGCAAATTTTGATAACTCCTGGGCTAAAGAGAAGTGGCACATCCTGAGTCCGCCAATTATTAAAGAGATGTGAGATAGAACCACCAGTTAGGAAGTTGATCACACTTGATGCTTCTGCATATGGACTATTTAGACGGGGAAAACGAGGGGCCTAGGATCTGGAAAGAAGAGGTGCTGCCAAAAAAAACCAGGTTCCTGAAAAGAAGTGATCTTGGAAAGAAAAAGGGGGCTGAAAAGAAGAAGGTGTGGCTGGAGGAAACATCCTGGAAGTGGGGGAATTTGTGAGTGAATGTGTGAGACAGTCAAGGAGAGGAAAGGCTCTAATTTCGATGGTTCTTAAATAAACCCCAGTATCAACTATGGGTTGTCATTTACTCCATCCTGCCTGTGACAAACCTCCACAAGCTTTACATATTTATTAGTAAAAAAGTTTCTTACTAATTCTTAATATACCTATATATTCCAGTTTTATTTCAACATGAATACATAGCACATTTCCTAAGGAAACAGGACTATTAGATATAGTGCAAGGCATGTGCAAGATATACATATTTCAAGCACTGTTGTGATTCTGCTTATTTTCCCTTATCATATTCACCATGAAATGATCCTGAAATCCATCATCCGTCTCATCCTCAGTGTTTACTTGTACATCTCTGTCACCTCTGAATACCCATTCACCAATCTGGCAGGAAAGGACCCAGTTATCATTTGCAAGATACGGACCACCTTGGGATGTCAGTGAAACAACTTCTGGATGTTCAAATTCCCTCCAGCAGGTATGGGAGTACATCCAGCGTGTACTCCCTGGGGTACGAGGGATCGAACTGCAGGGATCACCTCCAGGATCCTACCTGACTGTTCACACGTGATAAATGACGGACTGATCTGGATGACAGAAGATGGCTTTAACCCCTTTTGGCAAAGAGGAGCTAATAACAGCATTCACCGCACTAAGGACAGCATGCAAATTCCTGCAGTTTCAGAGAGGCAGCCATTGATAAATCACATTCTTGTTCTTGTCCCAGCTTTGAGAAAGATCTCTTCAATATTGCCTAAGTTTTAGGGCTCAATTTTTCTTCTTGCCTGCTAACACACTAAAAATGTTCAACTAGCACACAAGCGTATCATTGGTTTGCATTCAAGGAAGCATGCTAATGTTGTAATATCATTACATCTTCTCTTCTTGGGATTTATCCTACAGTATTCTGGTACCGTACACTACATAAGATATACCACAGGGCAGAGCACAAAGATAGCTGCCTCTTCAAAAGCGATGATAGTCAATGAGTACCCATAGTTTGAGATGCAGACCTTTTACCTTCTGCTAGAGATTTGAGGGCTGTTTCTTCATCATTATCACTGAATAGCTTGAAGCAAAGGGACTCAGAGCTTTACCTTACCTCTGTATTTTTCTATTCCTTGACAAAGGAAGTGATTAAGCTTGACTTTTTAAGGGATTACACAATCTTCTCTTCGTTATTGGACCTTGTGGCTGGCAGTCCTGCTCTCGAGATGAATGTTACTGTTGGACCGTGTATTGCACCTCCCAGCAGAAAAGCCTCAGGTACAACCTGCTGCACGGCTATAAGCAGCTTAAGCCTGAGCCATGATGCCAGAGCCTACAGAGTTCTCATAAACCTGCTTCGTGGAAATATTTGCCAACTATAAATAGAAGACTGTCAACAGAATAAAAGCAATCTCTTCTGAAAACACTTTTTGGTGCTCCCAGACAACTTCTGCAGCTGTTACATCAAAAACGGATATAAAGTACTGTTGCTAACCCTAAAGATTGAAGGTTTGTCAATAACTTGTTCACAGCCTTAAGGGCTGTGCTCTTTTTTTTTTTTTTTTTTTTTTGTTCCAGGGCTGTTGATAGAAACAGCCACTAGCCAGAAAAATCTAGATACAATGAGATGCTGCTGTGGGCCAGCATACTGAATCTAGTTTAGCCTGAGATACCTTTGATTGATAGGCAAGTGAGCAGCAGCAAAATCAAATCCTTCTTTGCTCAGCCTATGTAATTTCATCCTTGTCTTCCTCTGTCTCTAATGCGGCATGTCACTGCTTTGTCTTTTCACAAGACAAGCTTGTGATGCTTTTGTCCTGGACTTGTTTTTCACCACATTACCTAATGACTTTTCAGGCCTTCTTCGAAGAAACAGAGACTGAACAGCAATTCCACCTGTGCAACCCAACGCTGCTTCTCCGCTTACTGTGTCCTGACACCCCCCAGCATCACCCCAAGCAGACAAGTGTGCACAGGAACGCTCCTTGGCCACAGTCTTGGTCTAGGGTGATCCTAATTTCCGAAGGCAAGGGACTGTACTTATCCCTTCAGCTATTGAATCAATTACATAATGTCCAGACTATTCACTGCTCAAATAATTCCAACCTAGTTCTTAATAACTTCACCACAGAGGCAGCATAACGCAGTTTGGTAGGCAATTTGTTTTCCACATGTGAATGAACGAATGAAGAGTGGCCAAGGAGTTTATCAGTTGCTATATTTTATGTCTTCTTTCTGCTCTGGCAGAAAGAAAATGGCATGGAGAAAGCATGTGACTGAAGCAATTATATTTACTGAGCCCTTACATGATTCTGGAAGCTGAGGAGTCCATGATGTATTCATGCCTTGCATTTTCATGGCACTCTTCATTTATAAAATATCTCCACACAAAAATACTGTAGCTCCTGATCTTGGCTCCTTTCAAATCTATCTCTAGTGCTGTGGCAACTTTATGCATCAACAGTAATACATTTGGTACTGAAAACTGCACAAAATTCACTTGCATCATGAAAAAAAGGAACAATAAAGAGGCACAAACACACTTGACCTTGTCAAATCTCATTGTCACTTTGGACACCATTTTGGAAAAGCTAGTCATATATAAAAGTTAGCATGCTTAAATAGGTGATACAAAACCAGACAAAAAGATCTCTCTGAAATTCTCCTACCTAGGCTAGTACTGGTTTCACCTTGACTCATGGACTAACTTAGTAGACAGGGAATGAAAGACCAACCCAAAAGTAATTATAAACAAAAAATATCCACTGGTGATTTACTCGGTAAATATCACTCAACAACAAGTGAGTGGGAGGACTAAAGAGAAAGCCCGAGTACTTCATTGATGATGAGAGGTGTGATTGTGTAGGAAAGATCAGTATTGGTCATACAAACTAGAACTGAATGCTTAACAGTGCAAATGCAATTCAGCTTCTCAAAAACCTGGCTGCTAACCTCAGCAGGGTCCATCCTGAAAACTGATCCTTTTCCTCCAGCGCTCATCATCATACTATACCAGGTGGTCTCTTATTTTCAATCCATTGCTTGAAACGTCGGGCAGCTTTGTAGCAGCTTGTTTGGGCACTTTCCAGTATGGGGAGTTCATCTGATGATATACTAAAAACCAACAGAGGGATGGTCATGCATGGATATTTTATAGTAGTCTAATACATTAATTGTACTGCAAACTTCTTAGGGTTTAAACCTCTCAGAAATATAATTCCCATTCCATCCTTTAGCAAGGCAGAAGCAGATCTGCAAGGTTATCTGCAGATACCTGGAAATGCAAACTGAAGTTCTAGAGTAAAATGAAGGTCGTAAGAATTGAATCAATGTTCTTCTCATCCATTATCGAAATAATTCTGGGTTCCAGAATAGGCAGTAGAAAATACTCTGCAAGGAATTCATGTATAGCCAGTACCACTTGCCACATAGCATGAATACTGCAGATAAGATCCAGGTCTTTGCTGCAGATTGTGTATTCGTGATGGAATTCCTATGGAAGCAATTTCATGTGAGAATTAGAATGAATTCCCAAGTCATACAAAGTGCTGGAAGAAGCCAACCTGCAATGCTAACCTCCAGAATAGGCAGATTTCCACCTATTATTTTAACATGCCGGATAGACCTTTCCTTGAAGAATAGATTTGTGCTGCTTCTCAGCAGAATTCTTGAAGGACCTTAAGGAAGAGTTTGAAGAGCAAGAGTGTATGGGCTTGTGATATCAAGATTTAGCATTTGCAACAGTCTGCCTTCCCTTCTTCAGAGATCTTTGAGCAAGGAATCGAGATCTCTGAACTCAAACTGTGTATCAAAGAAATTATTCAGGGAACAATCTGGAAAAGAAGGCAATATTGCTTCTCTGCCTCACAGGTTTCCTGCAAATAGAGCAGAATATCAAACATTTCCTTTCTAAATCTCATGCTAAAGGTCAAGTGCAGTAGATTGCTACAGTTTTAAAGAAGTGAGTGGAACTAAAGCAGTCTTTACTACAGATTTAACTTGCACTTCATACAAGATGACTTTGCATCTTTGCTTATTAGCATTACTGGAATGGCCTAGTTCTCACAGAGACCTTTCAATTAAGCCCCAAACATGCTTAGCTTTAATGAACATATTTGCACAAAAATGCTCCTTGTTCTATTTTAATTGCAAAAGAAGTGCCATTTTTGAGCAAAGAAAAAATGTCTCTGTGGGGAGGGCAGAAGAATGAAGGAGAGAGCTGGAAAAAAAGAAAAGAAAAAGGATTCACTAAACAAGCTAAAATAAAAACTCAGTGAGAACAATCATACCTGTTTCACATTTTGTTCCTGTGTTTTGTTTTCAAAGGCTGTGGCTGGGCACAGGAGAAGGAGGCTATTTACCTTGTGCTGGCTACTGCAACCTGGCCAGGTAAAAAACATCGAGAGGGGAGAAGACTGCCTCTTTTGAGAATAACTGAACATGCCAGGAAAAGAAAAGCTTCCGAGATGCAATGTGGAGCAGGCAGGGAAATAACGTGAGAAACACGTAAGAGTAGGAGGTCCCTGAGTCTCACAATCAGCAAAAAGAGGGTGGTGGGTACCAAATGGTCAGTGTTGATTCATGGACCAGAATCAGGCACCTTGATATGAGACTCAGGTTACAACAAGCAAAAGTAGGTGATTCTTCTTGAAATAGGCCACAGGCCTGATAAACTCCTTGCCAAAGGTGGCATGGATGCAAGAAGTTTGCCCAAGCTCAAGGAAGACTGCACAAGTTTCCCTTGAAGAGGGATCTGTTGGGATTAGCAACTACATAGACAAATTACATCAGGCTAAAAACTTCCCCGGACTGAAAATACCCAAAAGCTGGGAAAGTATTAGAGGGGAGGGTTTAATATTTTTCCTTATTTTTCATTAGGCTACTTCTTATAGCCATAATTGGAGTGAGAATACTGGACAGATGGTCCAGGATAACCCCTTGATCTGAACAGTATGACTGTTCTTATGGGGACAGGCGGCCAGCATTAATAAGGGACGAAAAGCAACTCTGCTCCAGAGGGTACCATGTGCAGGATGTCGCAATCCAGGAAGCTACTGAAAGATTACTGGACAGAGAACAAATCTCGAATAAAGGACCCGATTGCCAGTGCAGAGCTATGTTCACAAAGCACTTCCCATTCCCTCTCTCTCTCACTCTGAGCTTTCTCTGTTTTAAAATTATTATTGCCCTAGTTTCTGTTGTAATACAACCCAACTTTTGAGACTCTGAAGTGCTGCTGGGAATTTTGGAGGGAGTCTTGCTTTCAGGGAGACATGCAGTCAAATCCACCTGGAAGCCCTGCCTTTCTCACTCATCGATGCGGACAACAGACGTATGCTTCCAGGTACTTTTTTCCAGCAGGCTTAACTCTCCAGAATGTTTTCCAGGTGGGACAGGCCAACAAGTTCAGCAGTACCCGCAGCCCTGGAGGAGCCTAGACACAGACTATCATGCACAGGAACTGCCAGTCATCATCACTGTGCGAGTCTGTGCTTTTCATACCACTCCATAACCTCCATGCCTTGTTTGACAGTGTTTGAAGGCTCATTTTAGACCTGTCTGGCTGCAGATTAAAATGAAGGGCAGAGATCCTTCGACTGAGATGGCTGATCTCTTTGTGGCATATATAACTTCGAGAGCTTACTACAGCTTATCACCTAACCAGGTCCCCAGATGTGGGATCAAGCCAGGAGCAGATGCCTGCAGAATACTGCTGACAAGAAGTGTGTTTATAAAATATATGAGCAATCCCACCCAGAGAACAGTTCATATCTCGTTTATGGCTTCTTCTCCTCGCCGGTGTTAATTATACTGAAGCACCATGAGAAAGTCTGGTAAATTCACAGTAGCTCTTGTAACACAGTTGTTCTTGGGGCAGAGCTCGCCTGGGCGCCTGGTGTTATCTCTGCACAAGAGCCCTTGGTGCCACCAACTCTCCCTGCAGGGACTGACGCGAGGATACACCAGGGCGCAGAGCAGGGGCATGGCCCAGGCCAGGCGCCATGAGTTTGCCAGAGATCTCGTTTCCATTCTCCATGCCCCCTTCTCATCTTGTCTGCAAATAAATGCTGTTGAAAAGATTCAGCTTGGGAGAGGATTTCAGTCTCCAGAGCATCTCATCCAAGGAAACACACCTCACCCCAGCGAGCTAGACCTGCAGGGAATCCCCACCGGGGAAGGGGGCAGCCTGGGCTCTGGGGTCCTCCTGGTCCCCATCTCTCTGCTGCCAACAAGCTGCCCATATGTAGCGATGATGCCTCGCAGCGAGATCCCCCGGGGGAATCAGCTGGACCTTGCTTGCCTAAGGAGCTCTTTGCCATCAGTGGCCCAGACTAATGACTGCAATCCATCCTGAAGGTAAGGAATCTTTATTTGCCAGTCTCCCGAATGATCCTGCAGCTCAGCAGCTCCAGGTCTGAAAACACGAGCTTAACTTTAGGCTTGTTTTTTTCCCCAGGGGATTAGATCAAAAATATTCAAACGTGTCTGCAACAGTAATGTCTGTATTTTGCCAGTATATGATACATGGAGTATTCACATAAAGAAAAAGGAAATAAAATGCAGATTTGTTACTGTGTATTGTCTGCAGTGAGCAAAATGAAAGAGCAATCTTTTGTTACTTCTGAAATAAAACATTCTTCCTCTTTATTTTATTTCAGCAGGGGTGAGGACTTGTGCAACTAAAAAGCACATTTCATTTTGAAGAATAATTGTAAAATATCCTTATGCACTATCTTCTTGCAAGGAGGAAGAAGATCATTTTGGCTTGGGCTCATTCTACCAGTCTGGCTTGCAAAGCTGCTTCCAGTGACAATCTAACTAGTTCAAATAAAACAAGTGTTCTTGGTGGCTTTTTTTTTCTTTATCTTTTCAATTCATTATTAGCCCTTCTTTCTGAAGAAACATGTGATGGTCTGGAAATTAAAACAGGGCAAGGAACTAAGATCCATACAGGGCATCTATCTGCTTATTGGCTCTGTTAAATGAGGATTCAGAATCCACAGGCACACATACCCATGACATCATCTCAGGGGGGTTTTTGGTTTTTTTTTTTTTTCATTTTTCCTGTCTAATTTATCTCCTGGCCCCTTCATTGAGTCAAATCAACAAGATTCTTCTAGGAAACAAAAATTCCCAACATAAATGACTGGGCAGAAGGTAACAAGAACTGGTGCCAACCTGGAATGCAGCTTTTTAGATATAGTAACAGTAAAAAAGTTAAAGAAAAACAACCTTAAAATGTCAAATAGAAACAGTCTAGAAACACTGATCATCAGTTTAGCATGTTCTTAACAAGCAATGCCATCTAAGAAGCAAGGAGACAACTAAGAACAGAGGACTGGAAGGAACAAGCACGGTCATCATCTAATTTCTTGCAAGGGCAGGTAGCTTTTTGATAGACATTTAACTCGAAAGGAGTCTACAGAGAAAGCACTGCTTCTCAGTCCCACATGCCACAGGCCATGCAGCTCTTCCCAATACCCTATGATAAATTCAAGGCCATTAGCACAAAACCAAACACGACCAAACACTAGAAGAGGGAATCAAGAGCATCTCCAAAGTTCTCAATCCTTGCAGTTGCAAAATGTTAGGAATAATTTAGGTTTATAAGTGTTCTAGGAGCAAATGACAGTTTGTTCCCATATCCGGTCTGGATGAGGCCTGCTTTATACCTGAAAAGGAAGCTTTGCAAATACTAACCACAGACAGCACCAGGCTGTTATTGCTACATGGATGTTTAGGAAGAGCTGAAGTCCAACAGTATTTTATGTGGGAAAACTATGCTGAAGCCATCAGCCCTTCACCGGCAGATATTTAGCCTACGTGAGCTAACTTTTTCCCCCCCCCTATTCTTTCTGTGAACACACTCATCCATTGCAAAGGGCAAACCTCCCAGCAGCCAGCGGTAGTCTTGAGAACAAAAAAGAATCTTCTTTTCATCTAGATATAAAGCAGATACCTGGGCTGAGCTGAAATACCTTTTGTACAAGTCGGAGGGCGCAGATATGCTGTAGCTGACATAGCTGCCCAGGGGATGCACACAGATGCACACTGTGAGCTACTGAAGCCAGGTTTTGCAGGATCGAAACTGCCGGTCTCCTACCGCGCACTTAGAAATAGCATGTTACTCAGGCAGGTTTTGAGCCTTAGCAATAGGAATAAGATCATCTGTTTGGCAACGGGGCGGTTTCAGTTCTGCTGTGCAGCAAGAAAAGTCAGGAAAAGCTCCCAGCTGAGGAGACCGGATCACAACTGGATGGGTACTTCTAAACTCATGTCATTTCCCCCTCCCAGTGACTGACTGCCCTTTCCCTGAACCGTGACCAGGCTTGAGATCCTCTGGATGATCTCTGAAGGACCCTGCACTGAAACCAAGCAGGGAAATGGAAGCAAGTGTTTTTCCCACGAGTTTTGGGGCTGCATTCCCCATATTGCTAGAAGACCTGTAGCCCTCCAATAGCACTGTGGGATCTGGCATGTACCCCAGACACACAGTGCCCATGACCACTGTGTGTGTACACCCATCTGGTTGTGTACGCCTTGGTTGTGAGACCACAAAGTCATGGTAGCTATGAGGAATATATCTACACTGAGCTAAAAGGCAATGGTGTGGAGAGGGGAGGAGGTGGCGTGTGGGAAATCGTCCTGGCCCAGCTTCAAGCCTTGCAAAAATTCTGGAGCAAATACACATTTCATAAGCACCTGGAAGATAACGAGGTACAGCAGTAGCTGCTTCATGTGGCAGCAAGAACAGGCAGCCCATGTGGATTTGTCAAGCCCAAATTGTGTTGAACTGATCTAATTCCACTTTTAGCAATATAACAGGCTTTAGGAATAAAAGAGAAGTAGCTGTCACAAATCTTGCCATTACCAAGGTTTTCAAAATGGTTGCATGTGACATTCTCATAAACAAGCTGCAGCAGCACGGTCTGGATGAGACGATGACAGAGTGGGTGCAGAGCTGGTTAGATAACGTCAGCGAGGTTATCGGTGGTGCAGTGTCAGAATGGAAGGATGTAGAAAGTGGAGTTCAGCCAGGCCTGTTCTGGATCCAGCGCTGGCATGTGTTTTCGCTAATGAATTAGATGATGGAAAAGGGAGAATGGTTATTAAATTTTCAGATGGCATAAAGCTCAGAGGCATTGTACACACAGAAGGACAGGATTAGAATTCAGAATGATTTTGAAAAATGGCATAACCTGTCTGGGAGTGAAGGAAAAAAAAAAAAAAAAAAAGATCAAATTGAACAGGGGCAAGTGCAAGGTTACAGACTTAAGTGATAAACAAATATACCACTATCAACATTTTCCAACAGCAGCCCTGTAGCAGAGTGTGGTATCACAGTGGATGACAAGCTGAATTGTGTTGTGCTCTTGTGAGGAAAAAAAAGACAAATCACCACCATACCAGGGCGAATAAAAAGGGGTATGACTTTCAAGACGTGCAGTAGTCCTTCAGCTTGGCACTTGAAAGACCCTGGCTGGCAGCATACTGTGTCCAGAGCTAAATGCAGCAGCTCAGTGAAGGTGTGGAGCAATGGTCCACAGCAGAATCGGAGGTGTGGAAAACATGGCCAGAGCAGAAAGACTGACAGACCTGGCAGTTGCTGAACTTTAACAAAAGCCTGGAAAGAAGTTCTTTAACAAGCTTTCTAACTTTCTAACAATGAGACTAGAAAAGTATTGAAAAGATGGTCAAGGACGCATATGGAGGTGCCATTTTCCGAAGTTGTTAAAAATAGCTAAAAAGAGATAAACGTACAGCACTCCTGCTCCATGGCAAGAGGATGGACTGATTATCTGATCTCTCCCAGCACCTTCCAGCTCTGTTTTCATGGATATTGTGATTCCAGTTTAGTCATTCCCACCTAATAATGGGGTCCTGCTATATCACTGCATGTACCACTACTTCAGATCTGCTTTCAGAGGTGACCTTCCCTGGCAGTTACGCACAGGTGTCCCATCATGGTGGCGCGCTGAAAGACACTACAGACACTGGAGTCCACGGCAGAACACACACCAATGTGCTCAATGTGGACTTGCACAGATTGGTCATACTGGGACCAGCCATCCCATAGTCAACCTCCAGTCACCTGGGGCTCCCTGAGCCTCTTCTGACCTTCCCTGCGAATGTCTTCAGTGCAAGCTGTAGCCCTTCTAAGGCCCGTGATGGGGACAGTAATTTTGCTGTAAGTATTGATGTGAGGAAGCCTTAATTTTAATCCCACTTTTAGACATAATTTTGTGCTAATGGCCTGATATCCTAACTCCATATGAACCAGCACCCTTGATGTGGGAGTGATTGCGTCCTATTGAACGCAGACCTTAATAATGTTCATACAACAAATGACGGTACACAGGATCACTTTTGGAGTCTGAGCTGCAGTGAACTCGAGGCTGACTCTATCAGGCATGTAAGCCTGGCAAAACTCAGGGAGTTTCAGTACAGAGATGTTCAGTGTGGGCTGCTCCATCTGGGCTTTGCTTGTTGCATCAGCCACTTTCCCTCTCACTATTTTCTTGCTGCCTGAACTGTTCAAGAAAAGTTTGTTTGCATGACAGTGAGAACGGTAACACATTTTGCAGTTTCCCTAGGGTGGCAGAAAAATAAAAAAGCTTCTTGACAGCCACTGAGATCTTTAACATACACAAGAAATCTTTGGCTTGGATGTGGTATTTATTTAAGCACCATTTATTCCCTGTCACTTGGACTTAGGAAATTGCCAGCAAAACACTCCGTGGACTTTTCCACCCTTCTTTGCCTGGCTTAGGGTGATATTCATTAGAGATGCTGTTTAGGCTCCCACTGTAATTTGATGTGACAAATGATATGGCACTTGCTCATGATCTATTGCTTTGTTTCTCCTGTGGTACCGTGTCCAAGTGTAGGGAACCGTCTTCAACTGAATCTGGTTCCTCTGACAGTGACTGATCATCTGCAATCAGTGATAATTACACCCATTGCCCCCATGGATTCATGTCAGACCTGAACCTCTTGCTCTGACTGAATGTCGAAATAGCAGAAAAATCAGCATTTCTGAAGCTGAACTGCCAGATTCGGAGATAAGGCTACAGAGCACAGAGGAAGGCAAAAAGGCAGACAACATTGGGGTAGACACAGTGAGCAGGAAAAACGACTTCTGTTAATGAGAACAGCTCTTAGATGGATACCCTCAGGGACCACAGGACTCATGGAGAACATCTGGTCTCGGGACTGGATCCCCAACAAATGCGCATTCAGAAAGTAGCGCTGTCCTTTCAGACACCAGATTAATTTGTATCATGTATAGGACACTAGATGCAAATCTTTTGTCTTCTGAGGTCTGCAAAGTTGTGTTTCTTTTAATGTCTGTGGATATACATTATATTTGGTCCATCAAAGAAGAATTTCCAAAGACTTAGAAAACTGATAGGTGCTAAACCCCACTCAAAAGGAATTCAGGACCTGTCTTCTGTTTGTGCTTCTGGAAATCCGCTGACCCCCAAAAGGTATGGGGAGGATAGCAATTGTCACTTCTTTTTGTTTTGCCATCTGAAAGACTCCAGCAGTGAATGCAAAAGAAACCTCTGATTAGTGCTCCTAGCTTGATGAACTTCAGTTCTTCCAGCATAGATTTTAGCCACTGAAAACTAAAAAGCTGAAGCTCATGCAAAGGCAAGTTGAGGGAGCAGTAAGTAAATGCTGGGATCTAGTTTTTTAGATTTATGGTAGCCATGGATTTTTAAAGCCTGTGTTGTAGTCATAGAATTTTAAAACCAGAAGGAGCCTTCATAATCTTTACTCTGCATAAAATAAGGTGGAGTGCTACAGTCATCCATTTGGGTTGAGCTAGACTGTAGGTTTTACAGATTTCAGGCGGTGGAGAATGTGACATAGCCTCAGGTGAACTCTCCAGCATCAAAAATATGCAGCTTATCTGTAGTCTGAACTTGTCCGGCTTGAGCTACCAGCCTTTCAAGTGTTATGCATTTGTATGTTAAATTACAGAGCCCTCTGCTCTTATATATATTATTCTCCTGAATTCCCATTCGCAGCTTTTTTCAGTCACTGTTTTTACATTTTATTACTGTGCTGTTGCACCAGTTCGAAGTTTTCCAATAAAAGTCCTATTCAATTCAAGGGGACAATGCTCCTCTCCCACACAAGTCTGTTTGCAGT
This sequence comes from Apteryx mantelli, assembly GCF_036417845.1. Taxonomy (NCBI): domain Eukaryota; kingdom Metazoa; phylum Chordata; class Aves; order Apterygiformes; family Apterygidae; genus Apteryx; species Apteryx mantelli. The sequence goes on along the minus strand of NC_089979.1, from coordinate 6,131,964 downwards.
ACGGTATGGGATGAAGGGAAACAGTTGCAGAACTCCCATTAATGCTGAATGTCAGCTTTAACGATGTCCCCCCAGAGTATGGATTATATCTAGGTCTTTTCACCAGAGGCCTATATCCTAGCAGTTTGCCGTTCTCTGATATCAATGCTTGAAGTTTTAATGAGCACAGGCCAAGGAAGGTGCTTAGCAACAATACATATTGCACAACAAATGCAGGATAAGCGGTATAAGATTAGATTTTAATACCATCTTAATGACAACACCAGGATCTAGTGATCACTCTGCGTAACTATGCCACTATTATAGAGGCTGGCATGCTACGGCACATCCGCGCTACTGTGGTTTCCACTTTGGGAAGAGAGATTTTGCAAGCAACTGGGGCAAAGGGAAGGGAAAAGGCATCACACAGCATGATGTCAAGAGGGAATTTCCTCTTGCTGAAAAACATACTTCAGTCTGTCCAAGAAGCTCGGTGGTATGTTGCCCTGGAAGGATTCAGTTTGTCAGACACAAGCCTCTAAAAAAAGGCCACAGTTGCTACAGTTTCAGTCCCGTGCTTATCCCAAAACAAAGGAAAACCCTTGTCTTTATTTGTACTCCACTGCTAGCATTGCCGTTATACCCTGCGCTGTACTAGACAAGCTTCTTGGGCAGGGCAGGATGGCTGTACACATCAAATAGGGAGGGAGGGACGGGGAAATAAGAAAGAGGACCTTGAGCAGACGTGCTCCAGTCCAGAGCATGAATCAGACGAACGGGAACAAAACCCCAGTCCTCCCAATGCCTTTGATGTTGCCACCTTGATACACCCTCTGTCTGACCTAACCTCAGCTCCAGGAGCTATTTCTCAGTCTCCTACAATGCTGCAAACTTTCTCCAAAACAGGAACCAGGTGCAAAGTACTCACAGTGCATGTGCTGCTCCCTCATCTCTGATTCGCAGAGGTCAGGGAGAGACTCAGAGAAGCGCAAAAATCGGTTCAGGCTGAGAATATCTGGAGTTGTGTCCTTGTTACCCAGTAAACTTTCAGCATTGATGCAGATCTCTTACACTTTTCCTAGTGCTGATCCTTCTTATGAGCAGAAGAAAATGACCAAACGAGACTTAATGGCCCATGTATCAGAGTTTCAAACACTCTATCTCTATCTCTATCTGTGAACCTTGGAGCACATGTTCACTTCCCAGCAGGGCTGACTCAGCCCTTCTTTCCAGGAAGGACACAAAGCTGCAGTTTTCTGTACATTGGACAAATTAGAATGAGGAAACAGAGGAGAGAGAGAGGGCAAATCATGTCAAGAAATGCATTTAGGAGGGAGGGAGAGGCTTTTGAGGAGGAAATAGTGAAACAGGAAAATAATGTTAGAGGCAGTAGCCATAGAGAAAACACCCAAACAGAAGCAAAACTAAGGAGAGGTGGGAGGAAAATGCTGATGAGACTAGGGGGAGGAGAAAGAAAAACAAAATAGAAGGGAGTCTCAGCAAATTTCCATAATGTAACACTGATGATGCCTTTTATGATTATAAACAGGAATCCTCAGAAATGTTCCTTCTGATGAAGTTTGCATAATCATATTTTAATATCTCTGAATACTTTCCCAGCATTGGCAGAGGTGGATCCCTTCTCTTAGTGCTGCGTGCTCTATCCTTGTGTGTCACCAAGCTCCATGAAATAATATCGAGGCTTGCACTGCAGGGACCGGCACATCGGCTCCAGCTCCATGCTGGAGCTCCCGCTGCTGATTCTTGTCTCCAAAGAGTGACAGCCCTGCATTGAAACTGCTCTTCAAGAGAAGCATGGTAAGAAATACAGTATTTTCTGCAGAGGCAGAAGAAACATCACTTGCATGGTGCCTTGTGAGCCCTGGACCCAGATTGCTTCTTGTTCAGAAGCCTGAGTGGACTGATCCTTCCTGTGTGCTGGATGCACAACTGAAAAACACCTGAATCTTACAAGGAAATTAATGAAGTTGTGGGCCACTTAAAGCAAACCAAATGCACATTTATTTTTTTTTGGCCTTAAACACTTCTGTAAACCTCAGCTTGCACCTAGTTCAAGTTCAGACTCAAGCGCTGACCCAGAGCACAAACAAATAGTACATATTATTGCTATATACCATGATGTGTTTACCTGACTCTACCTTCTCAGATTAAATATTGTTCATTTCCTCAGACTTAATTTTTTGGCTACAACATTTCCTATGGAACTATAAATAATAATAATATTATAGTTGTCCCTGAAATAATTCTTGAAATCTATACACCACCATTCAATACAAGTGTCATAAGGATAGCCAGAGAAATCTCCTTACATCAGACAGGAAGCTTTAGAGGTCTACAGAGTAAGCAGATCAGACTTTTCCATCTGAAACACATTTTGCTTGTGTGGTTGATTGGTACAGAACAAATCCATCTCAGTCACTTCAGGAGGGGACTGACACCAATTACCTATTCTCTCTGTGCGTCATGAAATGATGAGAAATAGTCTCTGATCTGTTCAGGGCCTCTGCTGCAGACTTCAGGGGGAGGACTTTCCAGTGGATTGCCCTCAAAATTGCATGAACAGTAATTGTATCCCCAGTCCAGGTTCACCAGATCACCAAAGTTTGCTGGAAGGGACCGGAGATGGTTGTTTCCCAGCCAAAGTGTGTGCAGATTCCTTAAAACACAGACATCCCCTGGCAGATTCCCCAGCGAGTTGAACAGCAATAGCAATGTTTCCAGTTTCTCCAGATGCCGAATACCGGGGGGGATTGTGCCTATTCTGTTGTCACTCAGGTCCAGGAAGGTGAGGCTCCTCAGCTGGCAGAGAGGAGCAGGCAGCTCGGTGAGGCTGTTGTTGGCCAGGTGGAGGCTGCGCAGCCTTTGCAGCGCCCCGATTTCTGGGGGCAGAGAGCTCAGGCTGTTGTTGCTGAGAGTGAGCCTCTCTAAGTGGCTCAGTGTGCCAATTTCAGCAGGAATTTTCTTCAGGTTGTTGGAGTCCATGTAAAGGAGGGTTAGGTTCTTCAGGCGGCTGATCTCCCGGGGGAGCAGCTCCATGCGGTACCTCAGGCAGCTCTGCCGTTCGGGACTCATCTCCAGGACCTGCAGCTGGTCCATGCCAAAGAGCTGTGTGGGAACTGATGCTAGCTCTCTGCCTGAAATCTTGAGTTTCTTCTTCCCTTCATACTTTGGATCATGCTCTGTAAGGTACCTCCACAGTGGATCAGGGCCTGTAGAGGCACATCTGAAGGAGGCAGCTGCATTCATTCTTCCACCAGAAATGTGGCCAGTTGAACAGAGATTGGGACAGTCACTTGCAAAGTGTTGCACCCTCCAGGAGCAACCTCTGGGGTTCTTCACCCTCTGTGAGCTCTCCTCTGCCAGGTACGTTAACAACACACATACACAGCATTTAGGTTGCTCAGATACATCCCACTGAGTCAACATTTGCCATTCTCACTTGATCAGGTGTTCCCTTGCTGGCACTGCAGTGTACACAAAACCCAGCTCCCGGTCTATGACATTGCACTCCTTGTTTAACTCAGTGGGCTGGTGGCAAATATCTGTCTATGCCTAGAAAGTGAAAAAGAAATTTTCTGCCTGTGCTCTCCAGCATTGTGCTCAAATCCTTCTCGTGTATAGCCCTCACCTGGGAGATGTGCCTAGGGCGCACTTGTCTGAGGAATTTGGTGGTCTCTGGCAGCGTATTGATCCATCCCAGGAGACTGCAATGGAAGCAGCAGGACTGGGAAGATGAAGCACATGGTAGGTGGGACAAGAGGGAGACAGACTCCTAGAGGGTGGCGAGGAACCTGGGAGCCAGGAACAGGTCCTGCTTTTTAGGACAGTTTCTGCCTTTAACATTAAGCAAACACAATAAAGAATCAGTTTTGAAATCTGGGAGTCCTTCTCCCTCCGGCTAAGCTTATGAACCTCTGCACCATGCAAATATGTTTTTTTTGTGTGCCACACTGGCTCTGGCATATTTAAAAGCAAATTTTTATTCCTCACTGGCATAGGTTTGGAAGGAGAAATGAAAAGTGCCGTATTTATCCCAAGCTATTCAGCACAGCGTGCAATGCAGAAAGCAGAGCATTCTTCTGCAAGGAGAAAATTATAGGTTGTAGGTGCAGCCTCAGGCTGAGAAACCCACCTCTTTTACTTCATGCTCTAATCCTTAAGACACTCAAATAAAAGACATTTAGGGCAACCATTTACAATTCCTTTTAAGGAAAGGGATCTCCACACCTTCCTACAGACTGTTAGAGGCAGAAGACAGCATGCCGTAGGTACAGTCTAAGCAGATCTACCAGGTTAGCTCTCTCAAGGGGAGGACACTTCTGCCTTCCCAGCCAGTTTAGCTTTGATTTCCTCAGCCCAGGACAGTGCTGAGTTTGCAGGAGAGCCTATGTCTCAGCACCAAGGAGTGCGGACACACAGATGGGCATTAAGTGTTCGGAGACCTTAGTCCAGAAACAGCTGACCAGAGGATTTCAGGATCATAGTTCAACCATCTGGGCTGATGCTTTAGTCGCTCCTGATCTTTATTGGCTTTAGTCCTGAAAAACAGACTTTCAGAGCTGCTGCATACTGGCTTGCACTCCTCATTTGGATTGGGAGCGCAAAACCTCTAATCCTTTTGAAATCTATCCCTGAATTTCCCTCAGATTCATCCTCACCGTCTGTAAGAGAAAACAGTAACACTTGCCTGTTGTCCAGCAGTGTCGTGAGGCTGCTTTGACACTACCAGCTCCTGGGATGCTGGTGGCTAAAGACAGGCTTGCTGGGCTTCCTGCTAGGACCTGGCACAAGGTACCAAGCTGATGTTGTCAAAGCTGAGTGAGCAACGGTGTGTATGGATCCTGGGGACACTGAGAGTGGTTGTCCCTGTTCTTCAGGGTCACCATTTATGCCACCCACACACCAGCACGTTCTGAAGGCTGTGCTGGCTTCATCAAGAAAAGGTAGAGATTTTGCATGAAACAGTTCACAGGACTTAAGAATGTCTGATTATTGTTCATAAGGAAGAATGGGCATAATGACTTGGAAAAAAGTACGTGCCTGAGATGAATATAGCAGCCGAGGAAAAGTGAGATTTTCACTTGCAAGGGGAAGTTTCTGACCAGAAATGACAGATCTCGCAATTTACTATAAAAGTAACTCAAACTCAGCTCCCATCAAGAGAGCTCTGAAGAAATTACTGCAATGAGGGCCATTTCAGACTTGAATGAAAGTCATCCCCCACAGCACTTAAGGGGGAAAAAATATATTTCTTAAAACACAATTTCAAATATGTCTGTCCTGTGAAATAAATTGAATTGTTGTGTCTGCCCTTTGCTTAAACAGGCTTCTCTCGCCAGTCAAAACCCGAGTCTTTCAGACAGGACATCATGCTGAGCCAACGCCATGGTCAGAGAGGGGTTACTCTGATGTTGGGCACTGTTACCCCTGTGCACTTTTTCACACCTAGAGTTCGATCCTGGGCTTTCCTTTACCAAGGTAGCAGGTCCTTTTCTGCTCTGACTTGCAGGACATCTTTCGCCCTGATGCTGATTGCTTCCTCCTCGGGAACTTCAGAGTATGATTAATATCCCCCTGTCAAATTGTTCCCTTGTGCATTCTCCTTAACCTTCATGATCCGAAATGAAAAATAACAACACAGAGCCCATATTTTCAGTGTACAATATCCCTAGAGACCCAGCAGCATGTTCTCATTCTCAGTTCAGACTAACTCCAACCCGAATATTGCCAGAGCAAGAACTGAATCAAGCTATGCAATTGATTCAGAAGTTAGCCCTTACAATGAAAATCTGCTTTGTAAAGCAGCTCTGACAACTACAGTTTCATATTAATCGTATCTTAATGCTTTTCTAATCAATTGTTCCCATTTCACAGGTCAGGAATCAAAAATCTCTATTTGTAACTTCTAGGTTTAAACCAGACCTGTGAAGCTAAGAAGGCTCCCTTTTCTTAATTCAACTTCATCTGTTACAAGGGTGTTGAAAGTAAAATCCAGACTTTTATGGATCCTGAGTATTTCCCTGCAGGCTTCAGACAGTTATCAAACTTGGTAGCGGGCATTAAGACATGGTGATAGGGTCAAGGTTCATGCCATAACCTTGTCCCTCTCCCTCTGAGCTGTGTGGCTGCCATTCCCATAGCACCAAACACCTCATCATCTCCAGCATGCTTATCCCCACACCAGCTCAGTGGCAACCTGAATCAGCAATGGTGAGATAAAGACACCCACCAGTAGGCTCCCATCCTGGTCAATGGCGCTCCAGTTAATGCAGGCAAGGCAGCTGAGAGAGAGATTCAGCTGACTACTTCAGGATGATCTCAACCACTCTCCCAGCTCCACAGGTCACAATTTAGCCACCTAAATGCAGATGCCATGACCTGACACTGAATCCCACTCTAAGATGGAGCATAGGATTCAATTACCTAGACACAGGCATCTCATGTCACTCAAGGTGCTACTTCATCTTCCTCGGGACACCTGCTGCCATTCCAGCCCTAGGTCCTAACGTCGTATCTACCAGCCCCGTCAGTGTCTCTGGCACCCAGCACACTCTCAAAGGGTGTTACCCAGCCATGCCTAGGCAGCAAGTCCTGCTCCACAGCCTGTGGCAGGGCAGAGCTTGGCCACTTTCCACCTTAAAAGACCGAGCCATCAGTAAACTCTCTCTGCACGGATTTTTTTGATCAGCATGTCAGAGTTGTGCTCATCTCTCAGCCAGTTTGGTGGTCAGAGCACAGAGCCTGGGCTTAGCTGCTGCTGCAACATTTATTACTGCAGCAGCAACACACATTTGTTTTACTTCTGAACAGAGTAGCCTTGCTTTGATTACACATCTCCAGATAAACAGGCAGAACAGAGTTCAACCTGAAACACTTTAGTTCTCCCATATTAATAACAAGAAGTGTGAAAAGGACAGGTCAGTAAAAGGGTGTCAGGAGGCTGTAATGGAAAGAGCCATTCACAAATGGCAAAGAAGGAAAATAATCCATTCTCAACTACAGCTTCCAAGAAGACGCTAATTCAGTTTAAAACACAAATATTAATCGTTAAATAATTTAACACACAAAATTATTTTCCCCAAATGATTTTTTGTGTTTTTATTGACAGGCCAAAAAATAAAATGGAATAATGGTCTGTTTGCTACAACTGCAATAATTTACACACTTAATTAAAAAAAAAAAAAAGACCTGTGACACCATAAACTCATATATCATTAGCACCTTTGTTAATTTGTAAATAATATATTGCCTGGTTCCCTAACGCAATGTTAACACCATATCCTCTTTTACCATGGGACCAGCCAGAAAAATCCAGTGACAAATATCAATGGATTCCTGGGTTTGAACTTCAGATACAATGAACAGACCTTACTGCAGTGAACTGACACTCCCCTGCACTAGCTGCATCACTCCAGCAGACCTCAAGGCGCTTTACAAAAAAAGAGGAAGCACCAGCACTTTATTGCAAAGGCAGGAGTATTGAGATGCAAAAGCCACATTCCCCTTACTCAAGTGTGATTAGAGGAGGAAGCTGTGAACCACATCTCTGCCCTGATCCATCACCTCCTGTCTGCGTGGCTGCTTTGCAGGGCATTGCACACGTAATACATGGCTATCTGCCACCTAAGCCTCCTTCCACCATACCTAATCATCTGGGCAGGCACAAAGGTATCTGCATTTTCTGGAGGGCAGCTTCTGACCAAGCCCGGGGCTGTACTTGTAGGTTTAGTCTCTGCCCAGATGGCAGATCTGATTTAGAAAGCAGTCTCAGGCTCCCTTTCCAGAGACTGCAAATACCTGCACACAGACCAAGGCAAAGATTGTTGCACCTTGTGGTGCCTGGGTCCGTAGGGCAGTAATCCTGCAAATACACACTCCTTTCTTACCTTTATAAGCACTGCCACATAGGGGTCACTTCTATAAGACGTGATAGCAATAGAAAAGTCCCCTTGATGACTATAACCCTACTGAACAAGTAGCTCTTAGCACCAGTCCTGATCTGGGTCTGCATCATGTGTCTTGAACTCCTCTCACTAGCAAGAAATTACACTGAGTGCATGCCATTTAACTGGCCAGAAACCAGTTCTAAGAAAAAGCAGGGAAACGGTACCTACTAAAATCAGAGCACAGAGGCAATCAAGGGTGTCCTCTGGAACAGACTGAATGGGTAACTATATGCTAGAGTATATGTTAGAGCAAAAGGAATTAGGCCATGTTCCCTTTTCGGGGTGAAGAAGTTGCAGGTTTCTAGTCTGCGTCTTGCTCACTCAGATCTTTTAATTGCTCTTAAAGATGCAGGTGGCCTTTCATTTTCCTAACACAGCCTCTTGGCAATAGCTCCAAAAGACTTTCCAAAAAAATCCCCAAATCTTCATTTAGATTCCACTGCACCATCTCATAGGAGTAAAAGACCCTGAAATTTTCTTAACAAGAACACTGTTATGTATTTACCCATTCCATGGTGTTCTTGAGTGTATTGTCTACGTCATATATGGCATGTGCAAACGTATATGCTAAAAGACAATGTACCAAATTTGAGGAGTTACTGTCATGATAGGAATTAAATATCACATTAACACGGTCCAGTTAACATGCCTGATCTCTACAAAACCTGCTCATTGCCTTCATGCTTATTCAAAATCATGGCTCGTGCTACTGCATGACTTGTTGGGAGGTGTCTCTGGGGTAGGAAACCTGTTCTACATTACCACTGGAGGGATGAAATCTCTCTCAGCCGAGACTTGGAAGCGTGGTACTGTTAAATACAACATGCTAAACAGGCTTGCCTAATACTGACATATAGCAAGTTCACCTAAGAAGCAGTACAGTAACAGATATACCGTTGAGAGTTACTTGCAAGCAGTAAGCTTTTCACTTTGTGATATTTTCACTTTGATTGGTCTCTCCATAGCAAGATACACAACAAAATCAAATCAGACAGTTTATTTGCATAGGCAATAGCACCATTGAGAACTACACAGGAAATACTTTCTTTAACCCTGGCATGTGAACATGTTATTTAATTTCATTTTTCAGTAAAATGGAGGCCCCTGTTATCTGCTACAGGGTGGGAGAAGACTCCAAGGCTGGCAAATGGTTAGCTCTGGGCTTTAGCCACCGGGTCCGACTCTGGGATGGTTGTAGGCAGCTGTGACTTCTGCTCAGTTTGGCCAGCTTGGGTGCACCGTGCCATGTGGTGAATGTGCCAGCAGGGCAGGGTGTCTCACTTCTGTCTCTAAAAGACCTTATGAGACTTCCAAACACATTCAGCACTTGGTGTCTGTATCAGGTTCATTGCTTCGATCTCCCAGTACAAACTGCTTAGCGCAGAACAGTTTCAAAAATGCAGCTGCCTTGCTGGCACATATGTCCAAGGTTGATCACCTCTGAGATCTATCCCTTTGTGTGTGGGCATGTCTCAGCCAGAGAGTTAGACTGGCAAATGACCTGTTGTGAAGATCTTCTCAGGCTCTATCCCCTTTTTATTTTCTCATTGCATTCCCACATTGATTTTAGCTATTAGCTGATAGGGGAAAAGGGCCCATTTCTAACTTTTTGTTTTCAGTCTCCAACCAAATTTCTCTTGATCCACTGGGTTTCTGAACATCTCTTTGTTCTGAATCCCTTCATCAGAGACTGGCACTCTCCTAAACCAGTCTGCAACCTCTCATCTGCCCTCTAAAACACAGCATTGACAAGTTATTGTCCTGGTGGTTTATCATAAATAGTGGAGTTGGGTCTTACTTGGGTTCCTGAGATTTTTAAGGCCAGGAGACTTTCTATGCTTCACTGGCTGATTTTCTTGGGTGAAGCAGAGCTAGATGAAAAGGGAGGTGTCTCTGCACTGACAGTGAAAAGGGGATTCTGCATCCCTGAGCTGACAGAGGGCAACCTTTTTGCAGAGGCATCTCCTTGACAGCAAGAAGATAAACCCCAGCAGATAGGAACGAACCCTCTGTCTTCTGAAGTTCTTGCAAAGGGAACAGTGAGGAGATTTAGACTATCTCTGTGTTCTCCTCAGGCTTTACTGTGAGATCCCTCATGGCCCATAAAAAGTGGCTGCTATAGGATTCAAATTTCTGTCCTTTGTAAGCAGAACATTAAATTTAAATAGGGCTGCTCTGGGAAACATGGATTGCCTGTCCATAGCTGACTGTCCATTCTGAGCTGAATGCATTGGAGACCTCTTCCACAGCAAGGCCTTGCCTGCCTCACCTCCATGTGCGCTGCAGTCAGCATCAACAATCCTTCAGTCAGCCTTTGTCTCACAGTTAATGCCCTGGGCTGCACAGAGATGGATTTAATTTGAGTTTTAAGGGTGAGGGGTAAAGCTGTGGAAAGAATTAACCAGATAAAAGACAAAAATTTTGGCACCAGAATGGTTTTGCATAAGCAGCTCTATGATGCATTGACATCTCATGCTCTTCAAAAGAAAAACAATTATTTTTAATGTTTTAATATGCCCTGATGTTAGAGAAAACAAAAACAAAGCCACATGTCACATCAAAGATAATAATAATTATAATAAAAATAATTTGACCGACCGGCAGCATTTGTTGGCTTTAATCACCCAAAAGGCCTCCCATGAAAGAAACACAGCTGAAGACATCTGACAGCTCTTGGCAGGCTTGTTGAATTCAAGTTTTAAAAAACAAGTCTGGGGATACTCCCCGCACACTAGGGCCCTTTGACATTGCCAGGCCTGGCAGCCAGACTTGCATAGTAGGCACACTGAGCGGGGTCACACTGTCCATTGGCTCCCGGAGGTCCCTGTGGGCCCATGAGGCCAGGCACCCCAGCTTCACCTTGAGGGCCGGGTGGTCCTGGCATCCCATCTTTGGCATAGCCAGGCTCCCCTGGGAGGCCTAGAATAAAAGCAAAACACCTTTGGTGAGTGGCACCCTGCGGGTCTGACCCAGCAGGGCAGCGTCACAGGAGATGGCGTTGCAACTGCACTGGTACATCAACTTCCACAGATTTGGGTCTGGCCTGCATCTATCTACAAACAAGCATGGGGCAAGCGTGGCTCCTCTGAATGCAAGTCCTCCACCCCGTAGGGCATCCTTGGGCTGCCCAACTCCACTGCGGCCGCTGTTCCTCTGCCTCTCCGTTCTCGGAGCTGTGCAGCTGCACTGGCCAACTAATGACGTGTAGTCCTAGCAGAGAGGAGGTGGGCATGGGGAAGCTTGGGGCAGGAGCCAACTGTGGGAGAAAACTGATTTGTATGAAGCAGTGTGGGCCCACCATTATTTTAAGGCATTACAGGGCCTGCATGCCAAATGCAGCCCATGGAGTTATGAAATGCTTCCTGTACTGTCCTCTGCCAACAAATCGGGGTGAAAGCAAAACTGATCAATGATCTCTAATTGCAAATTATAAACAAACAAAACATATTGGCTGCTGCTTTGTCAGTGAAGATACAGCGCTAGCTGTCTGCCTGAGACACAAGTGTTGGATCTGACCTTTTATAACTTCTGAAACTACCTGCATCTCTGGGCTCAGTTTGGTCACAGTAAGACTCTGAAAGTGGCAGATAATGCTCTTCATTGTGTATCTAGAAGTGAGAATTAAAATCTCACTTTGGGTGTGTCCCCAAGGTCAGTTAATCCAGCTGTAACTGAGCTGGATCATTGTACCTGTCAGTCAGACTGGGGAAACAAAGGTGGCCAGATGGGATATTAGTGATATATTTCTTCCTTTTGGGCTACTGGCTACAGAAATTACATATACCGTATTTACATTATCCTGACAGTCTATCTAACATACCTTTGTCCCTGTAACTGTTCTGAGTGATAATGGTTTGGGGGGCTTTCTGAATAAACACACCTGGAATTCCTGGAGGACCTATTTCACCTCGTTGACCAACACCAGTATCTCCTTTCTCACCCTTCGCTCCTCTTTCTCCTGTAGAAAGGGGGGAAAAAAACAATGAATTTATAATCATGGTCTACAGAACTAAAGGATATTACAACAGGTCTTCTACCCACACTGAAGTTAATATTACTAAAAAATAGTTCCTAAGAGTGCTCACACCTCTGAGATAGGACAAAAGCAGGGATGAAGATACGCACCACTCCAATTCTGGCTGGAGGCTGAACACGTTCTACAATTGCTGGTCACATTCACAACCTCTCTGCTTGAACAAACTGCTGCTTTTATCACGCAGGTTTTGAGGACCACTCAGACACGACAAACAGGAGAGGCGGACACCAAAATTGCTTGTCCAGCTCACTGCTTACATCACTGCAATATCTGAGTAAAGTCTACCCACAGCAAAACAAAACTGTGACAATAACTTAGACCTAAGGAAATGCTAGGATATTCCAGTATCTGGGAAGCTATGGGATGGTTGTGTTCATTGTGTTCAAAAAAGACTTTCAGAAACAATCCTTTTCAGTCTGCTTGATTTCTCAGCTCTCCACCAGAACTGCTGTCCCTCAACATGCTCCTTCTGCCACTCAGTGCCAGCACTAAAGTATGGGCAACGGGCACATCTCATCAGATTTTCTAAACAAACTAAGGTTCACTCACCTTTGGGACCAATTGGTCCAGGAGGCCCTTCAGACCCAGTCCGGCCAGGCCGGCCAGGCTCTCCTGGAGGACCAGTTCTTCCTGGGAGTCCTTCCTTCCCAGGGGGACCAGGAGGTCCCGGTCTGCCATGGGATGCTTTTACATGTGCAGGCTGTATCTGCGTCAAGAGATAGGCTAACTTTGCTGTGAAGAAAGAGAAATTGATTTTTTTGTTTAGATTAGAAGGTCAGTGAATAGAGAGCTAAAACTACTGGCCCAGTAAATCCCATGTATTTTCAAAGACCATCTTTTCGGGGCCACCTAATTTGCTGTCCTGACACAGCCCTTCCCCATAAGCCATCAATGCTCCCTGACTCTCTCTTTGCTACTTCAACCTGATGTTCCAGTAGCTTAAAACTTCTTCTGAATATCATCCTTAACCCTATTCACTTCTCTCATCCTGTTGCCCATGAGTGACCAGAAGGTTTTTTTTCCTTTATTTGTATAGGCAGTGGGTGGGTGTCTGTAGAACTGAATCAGCACTGCTTTGAAAGGAAGCACCTATTTTCACTGCTTCTGGTACACAGAGCAAATGCTACAGGTGGAAAGATTTTTTTTTTTTTTTCTGTTCTGGGCTGTTACACACATGAAGTCAAACCTAATGTACCCATCGCTGGCTATGAAGTCAGAAACTGTAATTGAGGCAGCTCTCTGTGTCAGCATATTCTCTCACTTCCATGCAGGCACACTACTTGCTGCTTCCAGATTCAAACATGGAGCAGCAAAGAGAGCTCTTAAAACACACTCACAACCACAAAAACATCCTACAGAAGGGAGGGAAAAGGGTTTTCTATGTTCTCTTCATTGATCCAAAATCTTGACAGCTTTCAGGATGGGGTGACATTTGAAGTCTGACAGCATGGAAATAAAATTGTTCAAACAAATCATCCCATTTCACCATGATCTTTAGCATGGAGGAAAATGCCCATGGATATGATTCAGCTGCCCCAAGAGCTATGTGAGGAGGTCACAGCATGACTCTACAGTTCATTGTAGAGGTGGTCAGTAGTGGCCCTAAATTCACATACTTTGGGAGAAGTAGCAGACTACATCCATTCTCCCCCAATACAGATGTGCATGGGATGTCACAGAACCACTTTTCCAGCTGGGACCTAACAAGCACATTTACCAGAGCCCACAGTCCTTTTCTGGGCTCTTACTCTGTTTTCCCTTCCAGAGCTCAATCTGTTTTAACTTGTATCTTCTCTTTTCCTACCATCTCAGCCCAGGCACCTGCAGGAATGAGTCTGCAACCAAGTTATTTCAGTAGCAAAAAGCCATGATGCAGTTAGCACAGGCAATGGCTTTGGCCTGAGGAAAAGTGCCTGCACTATTGAGAGGAACTTTAAGCCTGGGGAATGGTAAAGCTTGCTAAATACATTTCATTTTACACGTCTCCTCCTTCCAGGCAGACCTGTCTCGACATTGCCTTCCACAAGCAGGAGAGGTTCAGATGCCAGTTACACAGCCACAATCTTTTATAGTTTCAGATAAATCTATTGGCTTCCCAGAGCTGATTACTTACCATCTAGCTGCTTTGCTAACTCCTCTTGGATTAGCCTTCTCAAAGTCTCCAGAGATGGCGGTTCCCCCTGGTGAATAATAATCACAGCAGTAATAAAACATAATAATCACAGCCCATGGAGCAAACAAAGCCTTCAGCAAAGGGCTTAGCGAGTTGCATTCCTTCACCTACTGCGTACCCAGGGCTGCAGGGACTGCCTGAAAGAAGGGGAATGTAAAGGAACTCAAAACATCCAAAATTGCCACTCTTCTGGCACACCAAGGACTTAGAAATGCAAAGAGGGGGGCATGGTCGGAGTCCAGGTTGGTACACTGGCCCCCTCTGCTTCCTCAAGAAAATCTCCCTTCCATACTTTAATAAGAGAAGTAATTGAAATCTAATCTGGAGACACCCTCTGTACCACCAGAGCACAGTGGAAAGCGTGCTTCCTTCCTCCCTTCTCTGCACGTTTCCTCGCAGAGAGATGTGTGTGTTCCTACGATGGGTAAGGTTGGTATCTAGACTTGGTATTAACACTGATTGCTGACAATTCTTATCTCAGGGGCAACAAAATCCAGCTTGCTCATACGATACCCATTCCTCCAAGCAAATACAAGATTCTGCCTGATTTCAGGATACTGGAGGGAGGCAGGGAGATTGAGGATGTGGAAGACAACATGGCTCGAAGATATATAGGGTGAGTCAATACATCTGCCAGACCTAGACCCCACACTCAGCCCTCCAAGGGACAGTATCCTTCATGCCCCTTTCTCAGCTCTTCTGTGCAACGATGCTGTTAAACAGATGTAATATTCCGCCAACATTCAACACTGTGTGAACAACAGCTCTGGGTGATCCAACTGAAAAGCTGATGAAAGCTTTTTTGGCAGGCTGGAATGAGAAGATTTTGGGTTGGGGCTTTCCCAGAAAACAAAAAGTGGGTTTAGAGCAACCAAACTCCTGTCTTTGGATGCTTTGTAAACTTAAAGAAAAAAGTTAGCTATATTTTAAAATGCAACCATTTTGAAACAACAAGCTCAAACATTTTCCTTCAGAAATTGTGAAGTGAGATGTTTCACACAAAATATACTTTTAATCTTTTGGCTAAAATTATTCTTTGAATTTGTGACAATTTTGAAAATACTTTTGGTCAAACTAAAAACTACATTCTTCTCAGATCAAACCATTCAGATGAAAATGTTTCTTTTCCCTCACTCCTTTTAACGTACAAGAATGGAGAATGTGTCCTCTATGTTTACAAAAAGCCTGTGGCATCTTCTGAATCAGAAATTATTCTTCATTAAGAACTGTAGATTTTACTAAATAGCTAAAAGACATTCCAGATTTTATATAACATTGCTGATAAGTGCAGACTACAGAGTTCATCCATTTGTTGCCTTCTTCCCAACAGAGATTTTGCATGAGAAAATGATGTTTGCTGGTAACAGAAGAAATGACTTTGTCATTGCTACTAACCATTTGTGATAGCTCTTAGCGAATATCCTAATAAGTAAATATGACTGAAGCATTGTCTGAAGGCTTAAAAAAGTATCTTTTGAAGCTTTAACCCTATTAGTTGCATTATGTCTCCATAATCATCACTGGATTTCATCAAATCTCTCTGTGTTGTTGAGAAACAAAGAAATGCTTTGTCTAAAATTAATCCAACTTTAGAATCCAGAGATTATTTTATTGTTTCATCCTCCCCAAGGTAATCTCAAAAGACAGATTCATCCTCAGAATGGTTACAGTGGTTTCACTAGTGTAAGTAGTTGTTCTCATTCTTTTACATACATAACCCTCAGGCACTCTCAATGGCTATATTGTTTCCTGTTAGAAAAAAAGAATATTGAACTAAAATAGTTTTTCATGAATTCTGATGAGCTGACTCCAGGATTTCCAGGAATAAACCAGTGACCTTTCCACAGCTCAGCTTTCTGTCTCTCATAACAACCGGAATGAGAGGTAGACGAAAGATATATGGAGATATGAACAGCTATGCATTAACACACATATCAAAAGAAGCTGTTTCAGGCTCTAGGCGCTCATGGTCAGAGTCACGCGGCCCGATTTAGGCCTTTAGGAGTATCAGGAGTCAGGGAATGGAAACCTTTGCTAAAGGTCTGGACTGCTCAGCCCTCTTGAAGTTCAATCCGACGCTGCACACAAAAGTCATTAACCAGCCTATTACAGGGAACGCTACCCGTACAGCAGCAGTTTTATGCTGGAAGAATTCTTCCTTTTATAACTCTAATTAGAATTTATAAATAACATTCATCTTGCAAAACACCACAGAAACTGTAATAAGTCAGTCGTTTGGGATCCTAATGCTGCATCAGAAGGTTGCTGCAGTAGCTACACGCATTCAATTAAAGTTCACTTAGCAGAAGGACCCTTCCCCCTCCCCGCTCTCTTTCCTCCACAACACATCCCTAGGATATGCTATAGCTCTGCTTTTTAATTATCAACAGATAGCAGATAAAAATGCTGCCGCCCAATAGAGACCATGGCAAGGGCATGTTACAATCAGCCTTATCACAATCTTTTCTTAGGCACTTTGTTGACCACACACCATGACACCAGTATTACTGGACAAACCTCTTATCTGCCAGTCTTACCCGCGGTCCGGGAAATCCTGGCTGTCCTGGGGGACCTGGAGGTCCAACTTGCCCATTGTCTCCTGGAGGTCCGTGAGGACCCATCAGTCCCGGATGGCCTTTATGACCAGGTATTCCAGGATCACCTGGAGGGCCCTTTTCTCCTTGAGAGCCTTTTTCACCTTTGATGCCAGGCTCTCCCTACCAGAAAAAGGCCAATGTTACCACCACAAAATAAAAGACAAACTTCAGATTTCCAAGCACAGCGAAACACAAATAGCTGAGTTGGCAAAGTTACTGAATACAACATCTGGTGCATTACAAATGATCTACAAATTATTACTGACGCAGAATAATTAAAGAGACGGCTGGGAGGGCGGGAAGCATGGCAGATCCCTACAGGCCACACTTCACTCTTCAATGACCCCTTCCCCCCATCCCTAATCCAAAATAGCTCTCTTGATTTCAGAGTAACAAAATAACGCTAATGATGCTCTCCAACCTACCCTCTCTCCTTTGGAGCCAATTTCGCCTGGTTTCCCTGGTACGCCCTGCAACAAAATAAGGGTGAGCTTATAAGAGCTATGCACAGTTTTGCCATGATTCCTGTGACCTGGGGGAAATACTTTGCTGTTTATCCCACAGACCCTTGAGAGCTCTCTGCCTGCTCCCAAGTATCAGCATTCAAGAAAAAATCAGTTCGCTGCAATCCAGGTAGCATACGTGACACTTTTATTGAGACAGCAGCCCTACTTTGAAACAATTGGGAATTATCTTACCTCTTTTCCTGGAGGACCTTTCTCTCCTGGTTCTCCCTGAGAGATACAAAGAGTGAATTTAGCATAACATCACAAGAAGTTAGAAGTTAGACACTAACTAATAAATCTGAATTTCAAATTCCATCTAGGGCACAAGTGTCTGGTCACACAGCAGTGGGTTTAGACTATTTATTCTTACACTATTGCTATAGGTTATCTTCTGGAAAGGCAGCTCCTACTATTTAAAATGCGTTTTCAGTAAAGCTGCATATATCATGTAAATGTTTCTAAATGAAAGGAAGCATTTAGTCATTTCTACAGAACCAGCTGAGATCAGGATGTATGTTTCATTGAAAATGTGTTCCTGTTTTCAGTACATTTTGTTCCTTTTTCTTAAGGATGCTTCACAAAGTTGCCTAAACTTTACTTTGGCTGATTTACTAAATGCTGCCAGTCTTTTTTAGCTTAAGCAGTGCCAATGTTATAGCCATAGCAGTCTAAAGACGTAAGGGAAGTAAATTTTGTAAGGAGAGGTATTATCACCAGCTGAGATAATGCATAGTCCCTGTAATAAAACAACTTTGAGCCTGACAGCTTGCATGTATTTTCCAACTATCTCAAATTACCTAAATTTAAACAAGCACCCTATTTTTTTTTCTATAGCCTGCATTTATCAATGGATAATAATCATCAATCTTTGTATTTTACCATTTCAGGAAAAAAACTATCACTACAGTCCTGAAGCACTGCACTGGAAAAGCAAAGAAAGCATTAAACTAGTAACTGCTAAAATTCTCACGACTTTCCTATATCATGAATGGAAAGATTCATCTTTAGAATCCATCTACAACCCACACACATGATCATATCTCTAATGTGTGTGTGTAGGTGATATTCTTCCTATAACCTGGAAGTGCATATAACAACTTCCATAGGGATATCCTACATCCAGGTATGCACTATGCAAGGTATGCATCCATGTATGCTCTAATCATAGATGTGTGATCACAGCAGCTCCAAATCAGACAGCAGCAGACTTACTCAAGTATTCCATAGTGCCACGTCAACTTTAAATGGCCACCATGTTTGCTGCTTTAAATTATTTTTTCCTCTTTTCACCAAGAAACTCCCTTTCCAATCAAAAAAAAAAAAAAAAGATTCAGCTTCGCTAAATTCACATGAAAAAGTTTAAAATCTCATCTTAAGTCACAACAGGGCCAGAAACAAAAATATTTACCTAATATTCACCTTTCCCATCCTCCTTGTGGAATGCAGCATATTCTGCTAGCCTTAACATGGCCCAAGATATTGGATTTCAAGGCTGCGATATTTTCATGTCCACACGTGTTTTTTAGATCACTTTGGGAGACATCTGAATATTTTAATTGCAATGCACCTCTGTTGCTGACCCTTGAACTGTTGAGCTCATGGTAACAAAGGAATTTTCCTCAGAACGGAAAATGCCAAGTGTATCCTGTATTATTATAGCTCTTCTGGGGTTCACGCAGAGAGATATTCTGAGCAAGTCAGGCACCTCATACTTGTATTAAGACGATGACTGTACCAGCCCAATAAATTCACATTTTAAGGGCTGACTGATGGGTACCGGTTCAGTAAATGAGATTACAGATGTTTGCACACAAGAAAAATGCTATCCTTTGCAGTCCGGTTTCCTTTGAAACTAAAATGTATGGCTTCTGGATCTGCCAGATCTATGCCTATGCTTTTTAATCCAATTAAAGATGACTGTGTCCCATCTTCATCAGCCCAACATTTAAAATCAGGCAGTTAGTGGCTCTAATCCATCCCTGCACATACTTACAGGTGGTCCTCGGGGTCCTACAAAACCAGGGAGTCCCGGGCTGCCGTTTTCTCCTTTATTTCCTTTTGGACCCTTAGGACAGAAATGAAGTAGATACTAGCAGCCCTTTCTCCAAAATCTCTTTTCCAGAGCATGCATTTACAGATATATTGGCAGTAGGAAATTTCACTGTAGCAGCAGGACTCCCCAAAATTACAAAGAACAGAAGAACAAAGCCATTTAGAAAAGCAGATTGTAAACACCATGTCTGCATTATTAATAAGCTGTGTGGAGTCCCTGTGAAAAGATGAAAATGAAGTGACAATTATGGAAGTGATAGGAGGTATGTTCAGCGGATGCTTCTTGTGCTGCACAGTTTATAAGGTGTCATTACAGCCACGGAAAAGTTGTGATGCACAACAACAGGAAAACAGCCCAGACCAGCCATAGTTCACGAATCTGAGAATACAATTAACAGACAAACAGCTACTGAGTTGTTGCCCTTGCCCTTATTTCCATGTTTGATTTAAAAAACATCCACCCTGTACCTATCTTTTGTGATATTCTGCCAAACCTGCTCTTTGTTCTTACAAATCTGGGCAGCCTAAATGGCAGCTGAGGAAACAAATCCATTTCCTGTTGCTATTTTTTTTTACTTTTATTTTAAGCTTTTCTTTCACAATATTGTTCCCCATCTTCTAATTCAGAATGTAACACTTTCGCTTCTTAGAGTAAAATTTGTCTTCATTTCAACTTGTCTGCTGTAAAGTGAGCTCCAACAAACCTGACAGGCACAAAGCACACGGCTTTCAGGCACACAACGACTCCGAGCCCTGTGATGCTGCACAAACTAGAAAAGTTTGGAGATATCAGGAGATGGGTTGTTTTTCCATATGCAGATTTAAGTAGTACTATGAAGTAGGACTTGCATTGTCAAATAGTGAATACAAAAGAAGTTTCCTGGCAGTTATTATTCAATGTCCTTGTGATTAAAAGTCATCAGTAGTGAAGCAGTCCATAAGGTGGAAAAGAAACCCTTATTGCAACAATTGTCTCCCTTTTTTCAAATAGAAATGTAATATATTGGCTTGTCACACCACAGTATGTTGCCAAGGAAATTAGTGTATTTCCAGACAAGACTGCAAATAAACAGACTAGTGTACAGCACAAAGAAGTACTTCTCATAATAACCTTTATGAAGGGAACAGAATTCATTTGAATGCCAGAGAAAGGTACCGATGAGACCACTGTCTGTCCTGCTGACCAGCACTGTCATTGTTTCCTTTTTCTCATCCATCTGACTTTACCCATTTCTCAATGTCTTTTGTTATTTCTGGACTGTAAATTCTCTGGAACAAAGGCTAACTTGGTTCTGAGCTTGTGCAGAAAGCTGCCTGGTGAGTCCCCAGGTGACTAGCTGACTGTCTAGGCAATGTGATAACACAGTGATTATTTAAAAAAATGCCATCAGTTGGCACTCACGGAGCACCTGAGAGCCATGGCAGCCCAGCAAAGAGGAGGCATCAACCCAGGAAGCCAATAAGCAGTAACAGGAGTTGGGAACTGGGGTGGGCATGATAAGAAGAAATGGAGGCTGAAAAGACAACAGCAGTAATACAAGGGGAAAGAGGCAATAGCAGTGGTCCCAGAGAGGTAGGGAGAAGCTGTGGCAAGGAGAAGAAAGCAGCAGCATTGGTTCGTAGCTACAGAAAGGTTGGGAGACTGTGCCACCCCCACCCCATACAACTACGTGTTATCACCTCCCCATGCAAAAAGGTGTCGCTTGCTTCTCTGCAACAACTTAGGAGAGGTACGTGTGGCAAGGCAAAATGTGCTCAGGGCACAAGCCCATGGTTAGGCTGAGGTTGCTTTATGGTGGTGTAAGGCGACACAAAGAAGAATGAGTCCCACTGCAATTTTTCAAACTACTCCTGCTATGCCTTTGTTTCTGTTTGAATCTAATAGTCCAGTGAGCTGTAATGCCTGGGCGAGCAGAGAGAGGGCAAAGCTCAGCATTTCAGTAGGTGCTACTGGAAACGAAGGTTCATTTGCACGGATTTGCTGATCCCTGAACAATTTTCAGCAGTAGAACAGAGAAAAAAAACTTCCTGACTGTCCTCCTTACAGATCTTCATTACTATGCTGTTCTTCCACACAGGATGGCCCCCGGGGGATTTGTTCTGCTCCGTGATCTTGGTTTACTGCCCATTGCCTGCTCTTTCCCAAAACACCTGGGAAGGATTTCTCTACTGCTGCTATTCCTCGATGGCAGTCTGCCAACACCTCAAGGCCCTGTCCTTCCTTCTGACAACTCTCTGCTGGTTGCACAGTCTCTGCTTGACAAAATTAAATCCACTCGTAAAGATGAGGCATGCCAGTCTTTTCTTCATACGAGGTAATCAATCATTTCCTCTCTCTGTGAACGCTTAGCTTTTGCTGGGAAAAATGATGACCCAAATAGCAGCTGAATTCCAGGAACATAGCCAATGACCCCCCTGATTTTGTGGCCCGGAAATGTTTTGCAGGCCACTGGCCCCTAACTTCAGATATGGCAACTTGAGGGACTGTGAGCAGCTACACAGTCTTCTCCACCTATACTTCATCAGTCACCTCTCCTTGATATAACTGCTTGCTGCATGAGTGTCCTTTTGTGGTACTTACTGGGTTACCTGCTGGGCCAGGTTCTCCCGCAGGTCCAGGCGATCCATTCTTGCCCTAGGTCAAAAGAAAAAAGATAAGTAGTGAAGTAAAACATACTATAATGAAAAATATCCACCTACTCTACAACAAAAGGGATTTCTTCGGCATTGTCCAGCCTCCTGTCCTCCTGGCAAACTACAGAGTAAGGATCTCTTATTCTCCATCGACCCTGTAACTTTTGCATCCCTGATCGCATAGCTGACCCCATCTTAGGACAAAAAGTGAGATCTGTAGATCCCTTAGTCTGAAGAGGACGTGAAAACTGAGCACTCCTTCTCCTCATCCCTATCCCTATCATATATGGGATCCTCCTGAATGGGTGGGTGTACCTACTACGGCAGCTCCAAATCACTAGTGTTCAGACAATCCCCTTTTGCCCATTTTGAAGCTGCTCTTCCACGATCAGTGTAAAAGTGCTCTGCACTGACTGACAGATATCTCAAGATCCCTCCACACCCTCTTGCATTAGAAAACTTCCTCTCCAGTAACTGAGGCAGGGCCTGGAAACCACTCCTCAGAAAGGCCTACCATCCTCTCAGGGCTATTATCTGACTCAGGCTCCTGGTGCCAGGTACTTGCTTTTTAAGCATCTAGGGCATGCCCTTTAGGGGTAACGAAGAGAAACACACGCTCCAAAGACTTGATGCATCTGACATTCTTTTGACACCAGAAAACTTGGAAAGAGTCAAATCATCCTTTAGAAGGACCTATTTCATCTCATTCCTTATAGAAGGACCTGAGGTGACCATCTACACTGTCTAAAGTTTGTTGAGATGAAATTCTGCACCCTCTACCTTTCTCTTCCCAACTCACTATGCAGAGGTGCTTTTCACTGCACTGGAGCTGAGCACGAAAACCAGCCCTTTTACTGGCAATATTCAAAATCATATCTCATGCTCTTTATTAGAGAGGAAATTAAGCAGATGAAGAACAAGAGAAACTGATACTTTGCCCTCCAACATCCAAAAATCCAGGCATCTATTCTCCAAAGGGACATGGCCTGGCTTGGAGCTATGACAATTTCTGTCTCCTAAAACCTTCTTATTCATTGCTAGTGTTGTGCAGGGGCACTACATGCTCATGAGTGATGCCAGCAGTGCAAGAATAATAAGTTAGACACAAGAGCTCTCCACATGTTCCTGCAGTCTAATCTAAGCCCCTACTGTTCCAGCTCCGAGGGACCTGCCATTCCAGTTCCTGGCATTGCTGGCTGAGTCAGCATTTTGTCCTGATTTTGCAACATGTAGAATCTGTTTTGCTAGCATGTCTTCTCGGAAGGAAAAGAAATCACTCTTATTTAAACATATTAAAGATATGCCCAGGTACCGCAATTGAGACCTACATTCAAATTTGGAAAAGGGTTGATTTTTAAGAGAGAATTAAAAAGCCTGGAAAAAGTAATTTTTCAACCATCCCAACTAGCACTCTCTGAAATGTCAAATAAATTGCCATTTCTCCACTTGAGATGTAATAAAACTCTACAGGTGTTCAATTAAAAAAAATTTTTTTCCTAAAATTAAGCTTTTCTGCAGAAGAAAAAATAGAGGGCATGACAAAATGAATGGTTCATTTTTAAGCATCATAATTGGACCCCAAATATCTCAAACTGGGCACCTGCAATTAGTGTCTACCTTTGAAAACCACATCCTGAGGCCATATGAGAAGTGAATGAAATGTCAGAGGCAGGACTGGAATATGAGCACTTCTGACACTCCAGTCCTGGCAGAACCCATTAAACAATCCTCCCCATCCCCGAATCAGCAATCATCACTATTTGGCACACCTATTAGTCCACACCAGTATTTAGCAATATCATGCTGATCTATCTTTCCCAAAGTAAGTAAAATGTTTTAATCAAATACCACCTGAATCTTGTATAAAACTTTTCTTCCAAATAGAGGCAGATTCTAGGATATTTTCACTATAAACAATGTACCCTTCAAAACCTGCTTGTCGAAAGAGAAAACTCACCGGCTGCCCTCTGAGTCCTCGAGGACCTTGTGGTCCTATGGGACCAGTATCACCCTGAAAGGAAGAAAAGTATTCTGTTGAGTGAGAAAGATCTGACACAGAGGCAAGTAAATTATCATCTTAAAAGGTGCCTGTTAAATTGCTCTGCTCATGTATTAGGGAAAACAGCATTAAAGAAAAGTCTCACTACTCCCTTCCAGTTATGCAGAAGGAAGACCAACCTCTTGAATTTTAAAAGTCTGTCTGTCTCCAAATGCAGTGTGATTGCAAGGAGAACCCATTAGCATCAGGTTATCTTAAAGCCGGATTTCTCAGGAACAGAGATTCTCCAGCACTTCTCAAGAAGTGACTACTTTGTTTTCTCTTGAACTAGGTTTCAGACCTGCTTCTACCTTTTCTGAGTGGTTCTGCTAGGCCTGTCTTCCACTTTACCTTGTAGGGGTACCATTTACTGCATAGCATTTTTTCAGTGATACAAGGGGTGCAAATGAGAAACCACCTCCCAAGTCCCATGGCAATGGCATGTCAGCCACCTGGCACATTGCTCGGCAGCTACTGCAGGATCCTGCCCAGGTTATGTTCTCCCGGGACTTTGTTCCGGGACTGCATTTAAAATGAGTAATGTCAAAGGATCTGTTTATACTGTCTTTCTTTCCTCTGAGCAGCAGCGTCTTATTCCATAGGTATTTCTCAGATTTCAGTGGAGCTATTTGTGCAGTAAGGTACAGCTCTTGTAGAGGAAGTGTGACAGAATCTGGCCCAACGGGACTTGGCTGAATGACGCATGGCTCAGAGAGGTGTGTGGCAGAAAGCAGGCCCATTGCTATGCAGCACAGCCTGTGATTCAAACAATACAGTTTTCTCCCTTTTCCAAAGATATAGCTGACATTTAAGTGTCAGCCGCTGAGCAGTGACAAAGGCCCTCTAATTCCTCGTTACCATAATGAGCTTTGCACAAATCATTCCCTGTGCAGTGCTGCAATAATTTACCCTTTACTGCAGTTTCTGCAGGGTTTTTTTTTTTTTTTTTTTTTTGAGTGGGGAGAACATTGTGAATGAAAATTTTCATTTGTCAGGGAGCAGGGGATTAATTTCTGCTCAAAATGGTATACTTACATCCTTCCCTGGTGGCCCCTCGTGCCCAGCAGGACCTGTTGCACCTGGCTCCCCCTGCAATTCAGCAAAAAGAAAGGAGAAATCAACTGAAGGTCAATGACAGACCAGTAACATCACTGCAAATGGTGAGGGGTTTCAGCGGTATTGGACTGAAGCTCATAACTCTGTGGAGGTGTGAGGACTTTTTAAAGCCAACAGGAGCCTCGTACATCAGACAGGATACACGGCTTATAAAAATAACTCAGGAGCATCTTCTGTAAGTGATGCACAAGGTAGTGCACTGCTTTCCAGCAGAATATTAGCTACTGCCAGTGCAGTGATTGAAAACCACCAATGTACTCCTGATGCAGAAACTATTTTAATGAGAAAGAGATGAGCAGATCCAGCATCGGATTACTCAGCTAAGCTCCTGCAAGTGGAACGTTTTCTCTCTCTGTGGAAAACCAGAATTAGGCAGAAGGACATTCAGTTTTGTATTCCACTTTCTATACCAAGGAGCCTTTTGTGCTGCACTGCAGACTCAGAACTGCAAGGAGCCCAACTTTTCATGCAGGACTTGAGTTTTGTGATTTATGACTCAAAGGCAACTAAGCCAAAGGCCCAGAGGCATTTCTATTCTCTTTTCTGTATGTTTTGTCTCTGAACACACTCTGCATTACTAAGGCTTTTTGGGAGGAGATCTGATCCTTGTGCTACAAGTGCAATAGGGTTCCTCACCTTGCACTTCAGCAGTTGTACCAGTGGGATGTGGTGTAGAGGCATCCTGTGAAACTTTCTTACAAAGGGCCATCTCAAAGGGAGCATCAAAGAAATCAGATCTACCAGCTGCCTCAACTTATCTGGAAGCAGAACTTCAGGAGAGAGAATGAAGACGGCTGCTGTGATTTTATGCCATGGGTGCGGCCCATGGAGTTGTGGTTGAAAACAGCGGTGTTAAACACAGGCCTGTCATCATTTTTTTCCACAGCTTCAAAAAGCCTATTCAAGGTCAACTGTTTAATTAACACAATATTTTTCCAAAAGACCATGCTGTGTGCATAAAGGGCATGGTACTTACCCGGGGACCTGGGGGACCTGTATCTCCTCTTTGTCCCTTGAAACCCTATAAAAGAGAATGAAATCAATGACCATCCATTATCCCAATGCATGAAGCACTGAGAAAGCTTTAGCTTTAATGTGCACTTAATAAACTTCCAGTTTTGCCTAAGATTACTAGAAACTGGTCACCATGGAGCTGCCATGACCCAGGGAGTGATTAGGAAAGGCTATGTCCTAGGGACACCAGAGGCCTTTCCATAACTGCATAGGCTACAAGACCACAGTGTGTATATTCCTGCTGTGACCGGTCCGTAGACCATTTAGCCCTAGATTTCATTGTCCCTGTCCTTTCTGAGAACACATAACAGAGCACACGAATTACAGTTGTGGCTTTCTGGTAAAAGAGGGGGTCATGCGTTTTTGTGCCTTAACCTTTATGTAAAGGACTCACTCTGCTCCAGGTCAGCCTTAGTGTGAAGGACTTGGAAATGCCTGTGTTTGATTTTTATTGATTATTTATGTATATAGTCACAATACCATCACTGTTCTCAGCCAAGCCAACTCTTTGATTATACATTCACATCAGTAAAGGACACCATCTGCCCAACAAAAGCTTCCAGTGCAAGGTACAGAAGAGTTACTGCATTGAATCTTTTAGAACAGCACCTACCGGTAAGCCTCTGGCACCCTCCTGGCCAGGAAGTCCAGGTTCTCCAGGCTTTCCCTATGGGAAAAAATCATGTTCATATCACCAGGAGTCTCAAGTTTATCTCTCTGTTGCAGAAAATCCTTTCACTCTTCTCCCTTATATGTAACAATACTGAGAACTATGATTGCCCAGGGTTTCTCCAGCAGTGTCGGTGTCTGAGCATGCAACAGAGACATTCTCATGGATGCCTCTACCAGTACTGCTGGGAACATAGCCTTAGAAGTTCAAAGGCGCTTGTGTCTTTGGACTTGCTGCTCCACATACTGATTTCCCTAATGACTGGGGGCCTGGCTTTTCACAGAACCACTAACTTTTATGCTGTGTTTTGACAAATCACATAAAAAGGTTGGCAAAGCCAGATATCGAAAGTGCATTCTTATTATAACAAATACAGTTGCAGGGAATAATATTCCATGTCCAGTTTATTAACATTTCCCTTCAGCTGGGCAACTTCATGGCTCAGACTTTTCTCTCAACAAATGCAAGTATAGACTAAATAGAGAAAATCAAATATAAAGCCCTCAATCCTGGAAAACAAAACAGTCATAGAGCATCCCAGGAATGGCTTCTTTGAAGACACTTCCTGTATGTTTTTTTTATCTCCCACAATCTTTTGCCAAAAAATGGATCACAAGGTTGAATAGTACAAGACAACCTTCTTTCTCTGCAATATTTATGCTAGCTGTAAAAGTGGAATCACTAGCTTTTAGAGTATTTACGGTAGCTGTAAAAGTGGAATCACTAGGTTTTAGAATATTTATGGTAGCTGTAAAAGTAAAAGAACACAGTTTCCTCTCAAGATTGCTAGTGTGTGAATCTTATAAAATGTTCAAGACAATATAGTCCTTCTGGTGTTAAAAAAAAAGACATGCAAACAAACTCCCTGGACCCCTAAGGTATCCGCAGATAGGCAGCTCCAAAAGCAATAACTAGATGCAGGCTCTGAATGCCTGAGTGAAACAGCTTTAAATTACATTACCGGTTCCCCAAGAGATCCTGGCTTGCCATCTTTGCCATCATTTCCAGCAATGCCCTGTAAATGAAATGCAAAACAGGGTGTAAGGAGGGAGTCTATAAGAAGGATCAGTATGTTTTTGTCAGCGTGAAATCTTACAATGACACCTCTGCTTCATCATAGTATACTTGAGTTTGCATAGCCCTCAGAAAACTAAGCTATTTCTATAGCTCAGCCATAAACGGCTCCTTGCCGCACTACTGTAATAGCACAAACTGTTTCCCTTTCCAATATGGTACCTCTAAGGGGTCTTCTTTTCAGCAAGGCAAGTACTCCAAAAGATTATAAAGACAGGATTCTAAAAACAGATTCTTAGCTTGTATAAATCATTATAATGCCATTATTTTCATTGAGCTAGACTGCTTTACAGTAGAAATAGCTCTGGCCTTATCCCTACAAGGCATAAAAACAGAACAAAATGTTGTACTAACACATTTCCCCAAAGAAAAGAAATCAGATTCTATGGCAAGATGCACTTCATCTTGAGTCAATGCAAGGGAATTATTTCAACTGTGGATTCAGAAAAAGTCAATCTTTCAGCCTAAAAGTTCTTGTGCCCTTACACTGAGAGCTCTTTTGGGAGCTATTATGTCAAGGGACCTTGACAGGCTGTAGAAATGGGAAGAGAGGAACCTCATGAAGTTCACCAAAAGGAAGTGCACAGTCCTGCACCTGGGGAGGAATAACCCCATGCACCAGGACAGGCCAGGAGCTAACCAGCTGGAGAGCTGCTTTCCATAGAAGGACCTGGGGTCCTGGTAGACACAAAGTTGAACACGAGCCCCTGTGGCAAAGGCAGCCAACAGTATCCTGGGCTGCATTAGGAAGAGCCTTGCTAGCAGGTTGAGGGAGGTGATCCTTCCCCTCTACTCAGCACTGGTGAGACACACCTGAAGTGCTGTGTTTCCAGTTCTAGGCTCCCCAATATGAAAGAGCCATGGACACCGTGAACCAAGTCCAGAGCATCTCTCATATGAGGAGAGGCCAAGACTGTTCAACCTGAGAAGCGAAGGCTCAGGGGGATCTTATCAATGTGTATAAATCTGATGGGAGGCTGTGACGAGGGCAGGGCGTGGACTCTTCTCAGTGGTGCCCAGTGACAAGATGAGAGGGAACAGGCACAAACTGAAACACAGGAAATTCTGTTTGAACATAAACATTTCTTCACTGGTGGGGTGGTTGAACACTGGAATAAGTTTCCCAGAGAGGTTGTGAAGTCTCCATCCTTGGAGATATTCAAAACCTGACTAGACATGGTCCTGGGCAACCTGCTCTAGGTGACCCTGCTTGAGCAGGGGGGTTGGACCAGAGGATCTCCAGAGGTCCTTGCCAACCTCAACAATTCTGTGTGATTCCGTGTATTATTTGACTTCTGCACTCTGCATGAGAGTATCTCTGCCAAAGAATGAGGAAGCGGATGAGGAACAGACCTATTTCATTTTGGTAATTAGCATTTAGCTTTCAAGTGGTCAAACACAGCATTCATGCAGTTCTAGACAAAGGACATTGTAGCATGAACATGACAGGTACTACTACAGATCATACACATCTTTCAAAGCACCTTCAAAGTGTCACCTGCTCGTTTTACATGCCCACATGTTTATAAACAATTTAATATATTGAATGAGAAGGAGCTGACTTGCACTCACTGGAAGTCCAGGTACCCCTGGTGGTCCCTGTGGACCTGGAGGGCCATCTTTACCCTGAAAAGAAACCAGAAACACCACGGGTCAGACAAGCTCTTCATACACTTCTGTCAGATGAAGATTTAGCAAATTTAGTGTTCAGAAGGAGAGGAAAGGGACCACTGTGAGAGTCAGATCTTGCATCCCACATCACACAGTGTAAAGGCTTCCCTGAAGTCATTCCCCTTTAAACTGGAGAGTTTTCTTTTTACATGAAACATCCAATATTAGTTAGAAGTTGTTACAAATGGAGAAACTACTAACATCACTGGGAAGCTTTCTCTAAAGTTTAATTACATTTAATACAGAGTGTTTAATTTCTTGTATGAAGGTGTCTAGCCAGGAAATAGAAGTTCTGTATTTTATAAATATTGAATTAGTGGTTATGAGAAGTGCCTAGCTGACAGTCCTAAGAAAGAAATCCCCTCTTATTCTACAGGATAGGACAATAGCATCCAAGGTCAATCACACTATTTCAACCTTGATCACTCATTTGAAAAGGAAGTTCAGCCAGTCTGTGGCATCTCTGCTGAAAGCGCTCATTGATTTCACAACAGCCATCAGAAGGACCATCACTGGTCACTGATAATGAAGTTTAGATTGAAATGAATGGGCAAAAGGTGCCCTATTCATTAGGAAACCCTGCTCTAGAAATTAATCACATAATTACAGAGCTCCAAACTGTTCCAGCTCAACAGCATGCATTACTCTAGGATGGTTCATCTTTTCCTCTTCAAACTGAAGTTAGTATCAATCAGATTCTGATCACATTATCTGTCTCTTTCAGGGTTTTCTGATGTATTATCATAAAATAACACCCGAACACCTTTCAAATAAAACAGCAGAACAAAATTCTTCATAAATTTCTCAAAGTTATATCTGTACTAGTATTTTCAGTGGTGCCAGGGAATGTTCTCAGACCCTGGAATTTGAGCAGTCTGTGCTGTGACATCCTTCAAAAGGTCTCTAGGTGGGTTTTGACAATCCCCAGGCACAGTTCAGGTGTTAGCCTGGATCATGAAGCATCCTAATAGGCTTTTTAGATGCAGCCATCTTGTTCTAGAAGCTAAGAGACATTAATAGCAAAGACAGGCCATGCAGTTGGCCTTAATGCCAGAGAAAAATCTGGGACATCTTTAATGTACTAATACATATTCATTCAGCCTCTTGCTCTTCTCCCATCTCCAGACTGTCAATCTGCAATGATCTGAGAAACAGCAAGCATGTGTTCTGATTCATTGCTGCAGGCAATTTACTGGATGGAAGAGAGGTACAAAAAGCTCTTTAGAGAGTGGGCTCAGGGTGTTCTGAAGAGGTTCCACAAAGTGGATTTGGTTCTGGCGAATTTGGAGTTCCTTTTGGTGAGTTAAAAAAACTGTAGGAACAGAGTAACCTGCTGTTATCTGTGTGGGTCCTAGCTGCAGGTGCAGAGTTGCTTCAGGTTGAATAGTGTTGGGAACCTTCAAACAACATTACAAAGGTTCCAGTTCAGCTTTACTTTACAGAAGTAAAGCCAGTTAAAGGTAGTGGTTGAACACAGAGCCTGTAGCTTACTATATCTCCTGGGTTTCCTGCTGGTCCTATTGGTCCAGGTGCCCCATCTGGTCCCTAAATAAAATAAAGCAGAAACAATGTGAGTGATTGATGTATTTTGTACATTTGTCAATGCACTCACTACCACAGATGGCAACACTGAAGTTTTCCCTCATTTACTCATTTTAGCATTCATTCCTTCATTCATCACAGAAAAGCAGTGCCAATCTCTGCATACAATCAGCCTCCAAAGCCAGAAATAGTCAAATATTTGAGCTTGGTCCTGGCCCTCCCTTCTGAAAATAGGGGATGATTAGGAAAAAGCCAATCTTGTCACAAAAATAACTCTGAAGAACAGAAATGATGGGAGTAGTTTGAACCATACTCCGTGGAAGGCAAACTCCTGGAATCACGAGTCAATGCAGATAGAGGAAAAAGTCACAGCAAAAGTTGCAGAAAAAAAGATCTAGGGGAATATTGCATTTTGCTCTCCCTCGACAGGATCCATTTTGCTTTGCCCTTTTCCTTTCACCATGAGTACATTCAGAGGGTCTCACGGGACACTTTAAGGGGTTTAATCCTGCTGGAATAACAGTATGGCTGTGGTTGTGGCAGTAAACCTGCTTGCATTGCCAGTTTCTCCTAAAATAATGCTTCTCAAGATGAGATTGCAGGAAAGCAAATGACCCACAAAGCAGGTCAAGTGCTGTCCCAATGGCAAAGCATTCAGCAACCTTTAGGCACTGCTACCATCCAAAAATAGAATTTTAATCCAAACCTCTTTTCTGGTACCTCCTGTTGTTTAGTCAGTGCAATGCAAATTCAGCTTTGAAGAGACTGTGCTGATCCCCAGAATAGATGAAGGCTGTACACCCGCAGAAGGGCAGAGCCAAACTGCGCTGTAAGCAGGAATATGAGTAGTGATGACTGTGGGCAAAGGAGGCTTGGAAAGAAAAGCCCTTCATTAAGGAAAAGTCATAGCTCTTAGAGGGTATAAGTGGTGATGCCATGAGCAGGAGAGCCACTTATTTCAACCTTGCTTCTGCAGTATCACACAAGCATTATGCTTATTGAAATACAAAGAAGCATAACTGTATTTGTGGAGAGAGTAGAGCTAGGAATGAGAAGAACCGTGATGGAGAGGCACACGTGGAGAAGGATTCTTAATTCAGAAGTAACCCACAGGTTATGAAAACTGAAGCTAATTCAGTCTCATACCACTATATGTTAACTGAGAACCATGAAACACAGTTTTAGCTGCTAGTTCCAGACTGACTACTTATTCTGCATAAAAGGAAACACCTATATACATGCTACAGAGAAGTCTCTGTGGAAGAGTTTTCATGATCATTGTGTTGTATGAAGAACTAGACTGAAGCTTAACATCAATTTACAGAGTGAGTTGAAGCAATCAACAAAAAGTGGCTGATGTATTAAATAGCAATTATCATGAGTGAAGAATTCTATGACACTCAAGGGACCATTAGAAACCCACTGGAAAATGCAAATGCAATGCACAGATGGGTGGGAATGGCCCTTTCTGCCGTATGGAGCTTGCAACAACCTTTATTAGTAAGGAATATACAGGACCATCTGCTTTGCAACAGGGGAACTTACAGGTGGACCAGGGTTTCCAGGAGGCCCTGAGAAGCCTGGCATTCCAGGATGGCCCTGCAAAATGAACACAGATTTTCTTTATGCATTATTCACGTCTTTAGCGGAGGTAAATTAACTGGTCATAGGCATTGTGCGATAACATCAAAATAAGACAATACACAGACATCTAGTTATAAAGAAATAAGATACTATGGCTTTTTAAAGCAAAGCCTTGGTTTTCAATAAATGCATTTCAGAACATACTTATATTTAGAGTGTACTTTTTCTACTGTGTACTTCACTGTATGTTAACAGGAGCTGAGAACAAAGACTGTGAATTAGACAAGGTAGGAGACCAGGCAGGAAACAAAAGCTGCTTAAAATATCTTACAAATCTCATTGTAGGTGTTGGTTTGCGCCCTGAATTATTGGCTTAACCCTTGACAAAATTAAGTGCAAAAATTTGCTCTGATTTAGACAGTTCTCTTTCTTTTGGCATCTCAGTTCCTCCTAAAACAGGCCCTCCTTGCACCCTTCTTCCAGGACTATCAGAAACACTAGCCTTTCCCATTAAAGATTCATCTCCTGGATCTCATCTATGCATTAGCTGGGTAAATGAATGCAGGTTGGGTAATGTAGAGAACTGAATGCATCCAATCTAGACATGAGGAAACAGATCATCTGGGAATCCGCCAACACAAGACAGAGAAGGCTCTTGCAGGAAATGAGAAGGGGAGCCTGAGGAGGAGTGCTGTATTTCCATCCGGACAGGCATCTGAGGTTTAGAAATGGTGAGGAGCTCCCATCTTCCTCCCCTGCCTCTGGAAAAGGGATTTCTCTACCAACACAATGGCAGTTTTTGATGAAGAAAGAATCACAGTTACCGCACTGTTGGAAAGCACACACTTTTTACCTGCTCGCCTTTTTCTCCTGCATCCCCGGTTGTACCACGGTCTCCTTTAGCACCCTGGTAACAAAAAAAAAGCCATTGAAAGTCACTTAGATTCAGCGTTGTATCGGCCTTTTGACCATTTTGTAAGGCGCTTGGACACTTGAGTATCAAACACAGAAGCTAGGACTGAATCCCGCTTGCCCTCCTCTTAAATTCTTCCCCAGACTTTCACTACTGATTTTGGAGCCCGAATACACGGCAAAAATGGTCTTTGATCAGATCCAGCATAGACTTTTTTTTTTTGGGGGGGGGGGGGATATTTTGTTTTGTTTTTTAATATTGTAGTCTCACGGACATGAAAAAGACCTACAAATCCTTAAAAATGCACAGGTTGTTAGGCACTGAACTAAATGGGTCTCTTTGGTAAGGAATTATCTAGCCCAGTGCAGATGTCCACAATACGAGCTAGTAATCCCCTCTCCCTTGAGGGAAAGCAGTGATTAAAAAAAAAAAAAAAAGGCATTTCAGGGTGCAGTCATAAAATTCACACCAAGAAAGTGCCCCTCTCTCTCTCCCTCTACTAGCAGCAACAGAACAGAGACAACTAACTGGGATGTAGACATCAGCATTACCAATGCTTAAACTTAGGCAAAATGAATCTTACATTTACAGCGAAAAATATCGAGATGATGGGGAACAAATTATGACCTGAACAATGCACAGGACACTAACGCATAATGCTGCCAATGGAAACGATACTCTGGTTCATTACATGAGAGCTGGGAGACAAGTGGGGAAAGAAGAGATGCTATTTATCAATTAAAAGAGGCATAATTCATATTACTAGAAGGAATGAAACTGGTCACATGGCTAGAGCAAGGATCTGCAGTTCCACTGTTGCACTTCAGAATGGTACCTAATACCAGTTTTTATGGTGTTGTTAGGGACCACATACCCCATTTTCAAAAGCACAGAGCTCTCTGGGTCTTTCATCCCTTAGCACCCTCCTAAAATAATTAGAAAGGAGTACAATGACTGGCTTTCTGTTTGCAGCTCCTTAGATGTTTTAGAATAATTGCTTTTAACATTTGCAAACTCTGTGAATTCATCTGTTTACTCAATACAAGTTAGAATTTTTACCAATTATTTGATTAATACTATTCACCTGTGCACTTTAAAATTGATGTTGTTTCAGCTAAACATTCATCCTTGCTGCCCAGCTCTCTGCTTTCTCCATAGTATATAAAAAAACAGCAGAAGACGAGGTATATCTCAGACTGCTTAGGATTTCTACCAGTTATTGTAGTTATGGGTTACTTGTTATTTTGCAGATTTTATCCTAAAGCGCACTCTCATTTTGATCAACCCTACATTTACTTCTGAGACTCTACTTCTCCTCCCACCCCCATAGTTTTAATTGCAAGGTATAAAATTAATCTCTGAATCAGAAATAGCTTGTTATACATGCTAGTAAGTGCAAATACAAAGATGTTAAAATAGCAAATGTTGTTTTAGACAGTAAGTCAGGAATGCAGGCAAGTCTGCAGGAAAACTATCTGTGCTCCACAATGAAAACGCCTCTCTCCTTCCATTGATTGGTTTTGATTTACTTCACATTAGGCAGTTGTAAAGGTTTTGATCATAACCAGGCACTGGCGCTCTGAGCAGACCGATGACAGAGTTACTTATGGGAAGAGCTTGAAATGTTCCGTTATTAAAATCCTTCAGACATTGCAAGTTTGATGTTTGTGAGGCAGAAGCATGCAGTTGAAACGAGCTGTTCATCCTATAGCATGTTTCAACAAACATTTAGAGTCTGTGGATAAAGCAACCATGGCAGATAATGTATTTGGAACACAGCAGCCCACTGCATCACCCTGAATTTAAAGTGATTCAAGCATACAGGATTCAAACAGGAGAGGAACATGCAGAGTTGCTACTGCTGAGGCTTTAATTTCTTCCTCACCTGATTTGAATTGAAACTTACCCTAAAGTCTTTAGCTCTCAAAAAACCCCCAAAGGAATGAATTTCAACATCAAGAATCAAGCCTGTCAGGGTTTTTGTGAACAGAGGGATAGTATGAGAAAGACTGCATTTAAGTGAAACACTGTTCATATGGGAAGCTGTGCAGTTCTAAGTACTGTGACAAAAATTCAGTCCAGTGAATTACCAGTACGGGGTCTACCTAACAGGCAAGTCCTACCCCTTTATGTAGGGATGGATGCCAAGATCCTGCTTCAGCCAATGCGCTAACTAATCACAAGTAGATTTTGGTTAGGCAACAGCGGAAAAAACAACCAACCTTTGGGCCATCCAGCCCAGGTGGGCCTGCAGGACCTCTGGGACCAGCGATCCCCTGCAATACAGAAGAGGTAGAGGTAAATAGTAGTTTCTTGCTGATCAGAAAGGGAGAGTAAGTCAGCAATGACCCCTCACAACTAGAACCGCGGAGTCGAAAGGGCTACCTTTGTGCTCAGCATTACAGACTTCTTCGTGCTCCAGCACACGCTGTGTTGGTGGAATATAGTCCTGTTCCCGTATGGCATCAGACAGGCTCATCAAGACAACATTACGTACCTCTAAATATGTAGCTGGCTCTTTGCCAAATGGGCTAATCTTTAGGAAAAGGCTTTGTTATTGTATTACATCAGCCCTGGTTATTGTTGGAAACAAAAGATTCGGGGGGGAACCATATGCAGAGTGCCACAAAAGGATTCAGTCTGCAGGACTCTCCCTTCTGATTGAGCCTTGAACCAACCATGCTGAGGCCAGCACGGTACAATAGCACCGAGATCCTGATTACTTGAAATAATAACATTCTCTCTGTGGCTTTTTACAGAAGTGACAGGTTTCCTGGAACAACAGTAGGCACTGTATTTTCCTCTCCCAAATTCCTCCTTCCAGCTCAAATGGGATGTGGCATCCCTCACTTCCCATCTTAGCTTCTGTTTTCCCTTCCCAAAAGACAGGCTTTTTATATCAGAGTTCTCAACTTAGATTCACAAAGGTATTAAGGTACCTAAACTCCACTGAAATACAAGTCTAAGTGTTCTAAGAAAAAGGCAAAATCAAGATATTTCTCACAACAACCGCAATTCATGGAAAATGAGTGATCAAGAATGCACAAAACACACCATGGATAGACCGGCCAAATTCTCAGTTACATCATAGACTTCTTCATTCACTTTTATCCACTTAAGAGAGCTGGACACAGAAAGGGAGAGAGATCCACAAGGATCACAGACAGGGGAAAATTGAAACTGAGACTGCTAAAAGAGGATTTCAAGGGATGTGAATAATAAAGGATCTCTGGATAGTAGAAACTCAGCACTTTTCCTCTCCCCTGGTTCTCATGCCCTACTAAAAAGTTTAAGGGATTAATTTCACTATGTGTCACTTATTAAGACCCCTTATCCCCCCTCCTTCTTTTCAAGTCCTCTGCAAAATTTGTGCCTCTGAAACAGCAGTTACTCCTAACTTTTCCCCTCAGGCATCCTTGTAGCCAACAGAAAATCCATACAATGATCACTGAGCTTTCAGGAGTGTACTCCACTCACTCCTAAATCACTGCTCTTTTTTCCTCAAACACATCTGCCATTTCTCCTTCTGAATAAGAAGCATGACTGAAAAACTCCTTCTGAGTTGTTTGGTAGCTCCCACAGAGCAGAAGGTGGATGGCAAAAGTGGCATTTTGCAGCTCCTAAATTCCATGCTGTTCTGGGAAGCAGCAGGTCCAGTCCACTGAGCTTTGAACTTCAGAACTGCAGAGCAACTCAACCACTTCTACCTCTCACACCTGCTGCAAGGCTCAGACCAGGTCAGAGGGGAAAAAACACTAGTATCAGTACCTTGGTCTTTCTGGCACACAAAAAGCCATCCAAGAATACTTATACTACCAAAAGCAAGGCATAGACACCTTAGCAGAAGCTGAAATCCAGTCCATTGACCCACAGACATCTGTAAAGTATTCAGTACATTGCTGCTGCTAAAGAAAGCAACCATGTACAAATATTATATGAAAAACAAGTTAGAATGCATCCAAGGCACGGCCACGCTTTCTAGCTCTCTTACCATTTTGCCATCCTGGCCATCTCTACCTGGTGGTCCTCGGAGACCTTTATCACCTTTGAAACCTGGAATGCCGGGTAGTCCTGGTGGGCCAGGGGGACAGTCACTGCACACATCCTAGGAGAGAAGAGTGACGTTGAGAACTAAATGAACAACAGACTGAGGGCCTCTAGCAGGCCCTGCAGACCCCAGTATGAATATGGCAGCGTGGTGCTAGAAGCACAGCCTATAGGCCTTTGCATTTCAGCCATACTGAGGAGGATGTGGGTTACTTTGACTTGTAGAACCGAGCTCAGGGCAGCATGGAACATAGCAAGGGTCAGCTCCAAGTTCACACAGACTCCCATAGTGAATTTTTTACCAGATGTGTTGGACAATTCCTATCTCATCATCCAGGATCAAGAAACGGGGGAAAAGCTCTTCCTAAAGGGGAGATCAGACAGCCAAAAAGCAAGACCACCAAGAACAGCCCTGTTTCAAAGCTGCAAGTCTACTGTAGCTGCAAGTCTACTGAAGCTGCAGAAAACTGTGTCTGCAACAGTCTGAAAGAGTTGAGTTATGGCTCGGAGGGCAGATTGTTAGGGAAAACCCAGGTGCAGCATAATGTCAGAGTGTTTTGGAAGGGAAACTGCATTCATCAACTAGCGTGGCCAAGGAGAACTCATCCACTGGAGTTCATGAAGACCAAATATCTTAATGCCCTGGCCAGATTCTGTCATGGAGAATTACAACCTCCCTCTTTCGAATACTCTTTGAAGCATCATCTTGGTATATTACTTTTTACATTTCTACTGCTCTCAAAAAATTAAAAACCATGAGTATGACATTTCTACTTCAAAGACATGCTCCCTTCAGCAAGGGGAATGAACCCTGCCTATAATGGACAGCAAAGCCCAATTGACAGATCACCAGGCTGGGAGTTCAGAGACCTTGGTCCAACTTCCAGTTCTGTCAATGATCTACTGTAAAACAGTATGGTAACTGTCTTTCTGAGCCTCAGTTCTTTGAGGCTTCTTTATCTACTGCAGTATAACTTCTTTAGGGTAGAGTTGCTCCTTTATAATACGCTTGCAAGATACCCAGAACAACAGAACACTAATTTCACCTGGGCTCCAGGTGCTGCTGTCCATAGAGCTATACCAACCATGGAATAAAAAAGTGGCAAATAGAACAAACAGACAGGGTGCATGAATGTGTTTAACCATAGCATAATCAAAGGAAGAAGGGAAAGGAACATCAAACTGACATCCTCCTCTCAAGAAGCAGTGTCTTACTACAGTCCAGATCAGAAATCCCAAGGAATGCCATACAGTAAACTCTCTGGAAAAGTACTTGGTTCTTTACAAAAGGCAGCTCTGCATGAAAACATTTCACTGTAGCAATCTTAAAATGGTCCTTTTGTTAATGGGCTTGGTTAAAAAAAGTAATTATGTAGTTTAATCAATAAGAAAGGATTTCTTGCCATGTCCCAAGAATGCTTAAAAATCTCCCAACTCAGTCCATGTAAATCTGTAAAGATTTTGTAGTCAACAGCTATCAAATACTGACTCATTTCCCAGAAAACTGTCCACGTGGACAGCAAAAGCAGACAGATCATCATTTTTGAAACATGGGTGCATCTGGGGTTAATTACCTACAACCTTTTAGATACACTATGCAAACTGACTTTGCATTCACAGTTCAAACCCACTAGTCACAGTCGCAGGTATACATGAAAAATCAGCCACTTTTTATTAAAGTGGTTTCCATTTTCTGCTTCAGATAATACAACTTGACAATATTTTTTTCTCCTTGGAATTGCAGGCCTCAGAATGAGCTCAAAAAGTCTCAGAGCTTTTGTATCAAACACCATGTTATAAAGATCCTTGTAGGACATGCCGCCACTGGGGACTGTTAGAGGGCTCTGGATTTTGATCTCCAGCATATGCGCCAGTGTGCCAACAGCAGTGCAAACAGAAGACCTGCAAGTTTCATGCTCTGGCAGACTGTTTAGAGGTACCTTTTGCACTGGTAGCTTAGACACTTTCACATCACAGTGTTAGTCAGGTTTGAATCAATCATACAGGTAAAATCCACAGCCATTCTCAAAAGTCGATTACCTTTACTAAGAGATTTATGTCCTCCGGAGAGAGCAGGGGAGAAGAACCCTGTAGAATGAGAAATTCATTATCAGGCAATTTTAAAAGGCATCAAAGTAGGAGAAATTTTCCAGAACATGCCTATGGCCTGATACTTGTTTTCCTTGCGCTGTCCAGCACTCTTTGGGCCAAATTCATATTTGTCCCCTTACATTATCAATACTCAGTGTCGTACCTGAGAGGAGTTGAACTCTTCACATATAGGAAATGCAGTTCCTGCTGAAGGTACTGCATAGTGGTGCTAAAAAATTGCCGTTAAAGTGTTGGCTTTTATGCAAGACATTCAGTTATTTTACTACTGATCCAAATGTATCACAGACATTTTTACTGTAATCCCTCATAGTGTTTTTCTAGCTGCTCTGTCAAGAACAGCAGCAGGGGAAATACACTGAACTGCAGTTCTGAGGTGAGGTGTGCAGGTAGGAACTGAGATAAAAGGAATAACAGAAGAACAGCAGAACAAAAATATTTGAGGATGTAATACAGAAGTGAAGTCACGTACTGGTTTTCCAGGA
This sequence comes from Apteryx mantelli, assembly GCF_036417845.1. Classification (NCBI taxonomy): domain Eukaryota; kingdom Metazoa; phylum Chordata; class Aves; order Apterygiformes; family Apterygidae; genus Apteryx; species Apteryx mantelli. Next base: position 6,091,757 of record NC_089979.1, on the reverse strand, counting down.
GGTCCCCTTTCTCCCGGATTTCCAGGAAGACCCTATAGATCAATAGAAAGAAAAATCTGTGAGATTATCATACAATAATATCCTGGCTGCTCCCACACTCTGCTGACTGCTCCGGACTACCACACATTCCTTTTTTCCATCACTGAGCATCACTTCCACAGGTCTTTGCATGTGGCAGTTAACTCCTCAGCAACACTAAAACTGGACCCTCTCATTATTTTGCCATTTCTTAATCACTGCCTCCTGAATCCCACTTATCTACAGTATGACACTGTTAATTTCATTTGAGTCGCACAATGAGTGAAATGTTTTTGTCATGGCTCCTGGTCAGGAGAAACACTGTGAACTGCAGCAGTTTTAAGTAGGCATGGATGAAGGTTTAAATCCTGAAGATATCTGGAACATGAAAAATCAAGGCCCTGCTCTTGGATAAGCCTTGCAAACAGGTCCCTTGTACCTGAAATAGCAATAAACCTTTTAGGAGGTGTGGGGAGGGGGAACTGATATTACTTTTCATGAGATGAAGATGGAGAAATGAGCAACACCTTTAGAATTTAAGGTCTAGGAAGTCATGGTTTGGGAAAGGGGGAATGTAATACCTAGAGGGACCTCTATACAGAAGCTATAAAATAATTGGACGTATCTCCAGAAGGACAGGATCCTACCCACAATGGATATCTCATGCCTGTCATTAGTCTGCTACCCACTGGATCAGCCCTGCATCAGGATGGAAAGGTAAAGAAACATCTGGTTTTACTTCAGGAGAACTTATGTCTTTGGCAAATGGCTCCTCAACAGAATACATTCGGATGACCATTTTCATGTCAACTCATTGCTGTACCAGAAGTAACACTTGCAGATTAAGATGTTAAATGAAGGCTGAGTAAATATGAGCAGTTTTATTACCAGAGGGCAAAAAGGAGCCTGATCTTGCCACATAAGTGGTTGGAGCTCACAGGCAGCCATGGTCTTGCCAGCCATATCTCACAAACGGGAACAGGAAGGAGGTGCCCAGGGAGATGTAGAAAACTCCTCTCAGTTTCCACTGAACCTTCCTAATTCCTTATGTTCTGGACTAACAAACTCTGAATCAGCCATCTCAGAGAGAGAGAATATTGCACAGATATCCATGAACAGACTGTTTGTTAAAAAAAAAAAAAAAGACAAAAAACAAAACTCATGTATTGGATTCTTTGCATAAATTAACGCTTACATGGGGAACTGAATCTCTTAAAAAGGACAGCTGGCCACTGCCCAGATGGTGACAGGAATCTCTATTGGCAGGATCCTTGTTGTGGTGTCTTAAGCTGGACTGAGTGAGATATCCTAAATCATTCTCTGCTGAATTCCTATATCCAGCTGGCTCATGGTCCTTTCTGACCACTCCAGCACATGCACGATTCATCATTATTATCCTGAACTACATACAAACTATGTCCTTTCTTAACAATGTACAAAAGGCTGTTCTACATCACCATTTTCACATCAGCAGGAAGTTTCTACTGGCTGTTTACAAGCTTCTTATCTGTGTTTAGTCTGGTCAATAATGCAGCAGGAACCACCTGAGGAAGCCTCCGGGGCAGGCAGATTCTCCATCCAGGATGCTAGTCAACACTTTGAAGCATACAAGTAGTATTTCTCAATTGGTCTAAGCTCAGCAGGAGGTCCTTAGGGGAAGCTCTGAGATTGTCCAAAATTTTCACCTGGAGAGCTCCGGTAAGAATTAGTCAGATGCTTTGTCGGGAAGGGGGCTAGACCTTGTCTCAAGCTGATATCCACTGTCTCCCATCAGTCCTTCATATTATCTACTCAGACAACCAGATGGGGAATTCCTAGGCCACACAGGGAATTAATGACTTAAGTGCGCTGAGTGTGCATACAGGCACAGTCCTGAAAACCTGCCACACCACAGTTATAAATATAGGGCAAATGTGAAATTCTTCTTTGTGTCTCACTTTAAACTTAAATTTCATACCTCTTGCCACAAGAGAGAGAAAAATGGAAACTACTTTGATTGTTCTCTTGCTATGTCCACATTAAACACTTCTGGGTGAACAACAACCCTTCAGCTACCTCGACTTTCTAAGAGATGAATATTAAACAGGAACTGAAGTGGAGCTAAAGTGGAACTGAAGCAGTATTGAAGTTCCATGGATAAAACGCCTGCCTCCTGAGGAACTAAACCTTCCGCAGGTGAGAATCATGAGAAGATAAGGTCTGAATGAGATTCTCCATTCATAATTCCCCACAATTGTCTTTGGGGGAAATTGAGGAAATATGAGAAAACATTACAGCTGTTTTTAGTTTTGATGCTTCTACAGAGCAGCAATGTATTAGTTAGAAGACTGTGGGATGTTCCCAAAGTGCCTTCTCTTTCACAATTGCTAATCTTCAGGTCATGCTTTTGGCATCCTCTCCTCTGTGGTTCTCAGTCGCTTCTTAAAGTCAGAAGTGGGTTGCCTAAATAATGATTACATAGGTCTTACATTCCCAGGTCTGCTTTGTTCACGAAGAAAGACTCACACAACACTTGCTTTGAGGAATATGATATAAATCAAAGACCTGAGCCATGAGAATCATTCTGGATGAGAAAGCAACACAGAAAAGCCAATTCAGAAGTGTCTTTCATGCTGATTATTAACATAGCTATAAATAAACTATTTCTACCCTAGGGCCTGCTTACAGCTTTTTGCTTAGGGATCTGAAACATGATATGGAACTAGAGGTGGAATTTGAGTTTTTAAGGCAGATTTATTTAAAGAAGAGTATAGGAAAGGGCATGTTAGTCATGAGAAAAGAAGAAGAAGAGAGCGACCAAAACTGAAATCCTGGGAAAGATTTAAGCATGGCTTAGATAATCCGTGTGGCAGCAGAATGGCTTGAGACAAAAGGAGATGGAGCTATTTGCTTGAACGTTGTGTGATGTGGAGCTGGTGATGTCTTTAACAGAAGGCAAATAAGCCATGATGAGAAATTAAGCTATGGGCCATGGTTGATGAATCTGAAAAACACTGCATACCCTGAAAAAGTCAAATGGTTGAAAGGTACAAGACGGGAAGGAGGAGGGCAGGAGGAAAACATCTTTTGAAGAATTCTTGTCTGATCCGAGATTAATAAATCAGCCGTGGAACGATGGCACTTTGGAATGTTGCATTATCAGAGAGCAGGCAGCAATAGGAAACAGAGTCCAAAGCAGAGGAAGGATTGCTGGAATATAGAAGCCCGGAATTAGAAAAAGCTGTCAGCCAGTGCCAGGCTGCAAACATCACTCAGAGCAGAACGAAAATGCTAGAAGGAAGATAGGGTATAACTGCATCTGATGGGCTGACTAACAGGAGACAGAATTGGAGAACGAGAAAGGCAGAAAAGAAAGAAAGAGAAAAAAAAAGCATCTGCACAAAAAAACTGCATGGCACTGGAGAGAAGAGCTGTTAATATGATGTGGGAACATGCACAGACCCGATTAACAACCATCATTTGGAAACCTCATAAACTCCTGAAAAACAGTTGAATTTTATAGCCGACAGTAGCTGAGATAAAGTAGAACATCAAACAGGAAGACTGCTACAGTATACCAGTGCAGGAAAAAGCAGTTAGAGATGAAGAGGTATGATATACAGAATCCAGAATACTCGATGTGCCTGCAAAATCTGACACGCAGGAACAGTCTCAAACTGGAAAACGATGGAATCTGCATATGACTAACCGCACAGCGGTGCTCAGATAAATGGTATATTTGAAAATAAAAAAAAGAGAATGTTTATAAGGAAGCAGGTCACACAGAGCAGTAAAATTGAAGGCTTATAAAAGTGAAGTACTATTAAAAGACTGGCAATTAAATATAAATTGTGATTGCTTAAGTGGGTTATACTTTCTAGGAATAAAAAGTCAATAGGAGGTTTGATAATTGCACTTTGATTGGGGTGTACGAACTCCAAAACAAACACAAAGACTCCTTGGTACCGGCCGGATGAGTAAACTCACCGTGGAACAGAAAACTGTACTTTTCAGACCCAATGGCAATAATGTATGTATCCACAAAGTCTTCGTAATTATAAAAATAAATGCAGGAAGGGATTAACTTCCCAGTAATACTAGAACTTAATTACCAGAAATAATTAACATAATTTTAAAAGTAATTAATTCAATGTTTATGTTAATTATGATTATTATAATCAAAAAAAACAGAAAGACCCCATTAAATAACAGTAGGACAAGAGAATGTCTCAGCCAGACTGTATTTTAATTTAAGGGAACTAGGTAGGTATTTTGAAAGGAAACTTTTTCTCCTCCAGCAGACAGAGAGAGCAGGGTGGATGCTTCCAGAGAAATATGTTGAATTATTTTTTGCAACTCTCAGAGCATGAGATGGATCTGGGCAATTTCTCCAAAGAAGGCACTGAAGGCTATGCTTTTTTAATACTCAATACAGGAAATATTGCCAGCTTAAAATGAGTTTTGATTTTTTTTCCCCCCACAGGAAAGTTCAATGAATAGTTGAAGGAACTGAAGACATGAAAGTAGAAATGATATATAGTAGTCCTGTCATGGAGCGAAGTAGTCCTGCTACAGAGAAAAACAGTAGAAGACTATACAAAAGCCCATGGAAGGCATTTGTTAGGCTTTAAAAAGTGGGACTTCAGTTAATTAGACAATATGCAAGTTTACAGACAAGAAAATATTACACATGGGACATAGAAAAAGAAGGCAACAGGTCCAGCTGTTCTTTGCTTTACCCCAGAAGAAGAGAACCTGTAGGGATTTATGGATATAATGAACTTTGTGGGACAGTTCATACAAATAAACACGAGCCTCATGCTAGGACTAACAGAACGAAGCCAAACATGCACAACCTTACTGCAAATCTGGGCAAGGAATTTCAAAATCTAAAGTTTAATAAAGCAAGATATTAACCTGAGAAGCCTTTGACATTTGATCAAATTGCCAACAGATGTTTCAAAAGGTGACCTGGCACAGTGCTATTGCTAAAAATATGGCACAGGCTTCTAGGGCACCAGGAAGAAGCTAGAATGTATGCATGTAAAAACCAATCTGTTCACTTACGGGAGATTATCCTGGTCAAACCTATCGCAAAGAACTATTTAATATTCCACCTCCCCAAATGTAGCTGCAACTCTGATTTGACAGCATCAGGGAAAATGACAACTTATAGCAGACGCACTTTCAAGAGCATCTGATGAGCGTGCAATTGAAAAAAATAATGCAGAAAGTGACCTGATGTATGTAAATATGATTTAAAAGAATTATGCAGCCTCAGAAAAAAACATGGAATACATTTGCAAAGGCCACAGCAAAAGACAAGACATTGAGGAAAGTCACTAAGGCTATTGCTACTGAATGGCTTGGAAATTACATGGCAAGTTGATATTAGCAATTCAAATCAGAGCTTTCTCTAACTGATGAAGCACACTGTTTAGACACAACAGGGTACAAAAGTGGGCATGATTCAAAGAATACAGGAATGCTACATAGATATAAATATGCTACATAGTCGGTTTCTGCAAAAGCAGAACCCAAAATACTTTGTACTCATCATAAATGAAAGTGGAGATCAAAAAACTGCAAATGCATGATCTTGTCAGAGTAGGTATCCCTGCTGTTATATCAAGAAACGTTGGAATGTGCCCTGAAGTATGTGCAGTTATATTTAGATATCCTGAAACACAGGTAGAACTGCTTTTCAGGTGACCAACCAGAATACAGAGAGCTTCTAAAAGACCTACTGGGTGCAATCAAAACAGTTAGTGTAATGGAATGTGTTTTATAAGTACCATAATGAATGGTAATGTTAGGGTAATTTTCTGTGGGGGAAAGGAAAGACGTAAAGACTGTGATACTGCCTCTCCAAGAGCTGACCAGTGAATGCTGATCTGAGCAGAGACAGAGGAAACTCAGAAAAGCCAGCTCCAGCAGTTTCCTCACACAATATAATTATAATAAACCCATCTATTCTATCTCCTGTTTAAAACCTCTTGGCTAAAAGAACTCAAACATCTGAGATAAGGTGGGGAACTCCAGGGGAAGTCAGGACAGACCTAATACTGAATCTGTGGTTGTTCAGGGACAAGGGGTGATGGAGGCAACAGATAATTTCTTCCATGATGGGGTGTGGAGGAATACCACTGCCATAATGATTGTGTCTTATGATAGGAGCAGGTGGGAAGAAAAGAAGACCACCTTCTCCAAATGCTTCGGGAGGAAGGGAGGTCTATACCAAACGAAAGCACATCCTTTAGGCCAACTGGTGTACTTCAGTGAAGCTGCACTAGAGATGAAAATCACGTGCACAGACTTCCTGAGAAGTGTTACCCATTTCAGACACCACAGCATCACAAAGCAGCACTGAGGAAGGCTGTTACAGAAGGCCAATATCCCTTCACGTCACAGTATTCACAGGCACAAAAGAAAAGATCAAGCCTTTCAAAATCTTTTGAGCCCCCTGGCCAGTTTTCTCCCACGACTGGTTTCCGCATCACAGGGCTGGCTGACCAGCAGAGGAGAAATCTCCTCTTCTCTTCTGATTCAATACTGTGACAAAGCCAGGCAGCAACAGGGGTCAGCTTTCCAACTGGGAGTTTGCCACATTTTTCTCTATCCCTCAGCACCATGACTCACCCACTGAGATGGCAGGAGTTAGAAGAACACACTGAGACAAGGTTAAAATGTCATCTCTCATGCACAGCAGCAGCAGCAAAATTAACTCACAAAAAGCTTTTTAATGGCTGCAGTCCTATTTTCATAGAAATATTACAGATTACTTATTTCAGCTGTTTCTAAGAATTTCCTAAACAGCTTAACGATCATCCTTTTCCAGTGTGGGATCATTCCCCAATGTTAACTGCCAGGTCCCTTCTCTAGTGTCACTTTAAAATGATTCACTGATAACGCTTCCAACACTTACTTTGAGGTTACTCTCCATCTAATTGTTTTGTTTGTTTGTTTATTTTTTTCCCTGACATCCTGCCTCACATGTGAGAGCTCCATTTCTGTAAGCCATCTCCCTTGGATCATCCTAGTAACACTCAATGACTGCAGTTTAGTATGAGCATGGTTTTACAAAAGTTAGATTTGAGCACTCTTGAGCATTTAAAGTTTTATTTTACTCACATCCTGGCCAGGAGGCCCCTGTGGCCCAGGGATACCAGGTACACCACGGGGACCCTGGTAGGGAGAGAAGAGAAAAACTCAGTAACATGAACAGCAGTTATCAAGTGACTGTTAGCCATTGACTACACTCAGAAAGAGTTTAAGAAAAAAAAAGATCCCATATTGCTCTATCACAATTATCAGTCATTTCTGTACCTCAAGGGACTTTATATGCATTACTAAAGTGAAGCTTCACACTCCTTCATTGGAAAAGTAATAATGAGTTTTATTTATAGGCAGGCAAGTTTATGAACAGGGAGAAAATATGACTGACCACAGGACAAGAGAGGAGAAAAGAAGGTCCAACTCCTTCAGCACTGAGCTAGTACACACCAGGACTGGCCACAGTGCTAGAAATTCATGCTAGAGTATACCAAGATCACAGTATCCAGTTACTTGTTCCACACTCATGGACTGAATACTTATAAAACTGTAGATTCGTGAATTAGGTGTGTTCTATGAATACTGAAAAACAGGTTTTCTGTATGACTTAAGCAGGCAAAATGCTTAAAAACACTTAGCTTTAAACCTCTGAGGAGCCCTGTCAAATATAAGGCATAACAGTGTAATCACATGCCTCGAAATACATTTTCTGAATGAATGCTCAAACCATTAACACATTGTTTCCAGCTGTGGGTCTGTACTGACAAGTAAGGAAAACCTGTCACCATACCAAGAGCCTGAATCAACCTTTCTCCCACAAACTACTACAGCAGAAAGGTAGTTGGTAATGTAAAAGCGAGGAGGTCAGGGACCACTTTGGAGGGTCACCCACCCTGCGACACTACTATCCTTAGGCAAAAGGAAACAAATTAAACATACTTTTACAAAATCATTGACAGAAAAAAAAAAACCAATTCATTTGCCTTTCCCCTCCACATAAAATCTGGGTGTAGTTAGAAAGACATACTGTACCAATGACCCTTTGTCTCCTGGGGGTCCTACTGGGCCCTGTGAACAGAGAGAAGACACAGCAATCAGAACAGCAGCAGAGCCCAAAATTAACATCCCAATTGGCTGATCAGAGTTAGTTCCAAAGCACAGAGATACTTAAAAGTAGAAAGGGAGAGGTCAGGAAAAGGACCGAGTTTGACAGGATGCTCACCTGAGTCTGATGGAACAAAAGACTAGATAGAGAAAATGAAAAAACATAAATCTAAAGGAAATGTGGGAGCTCGGACTAAGTCAAGAGAAGAGAGCCTAGTAAGTGACTGCTCCAGGATCAAAGTGCTAGGTTACTTGATTAAAGGCTAATAACAGTGAACAGTGAGGACTAGGAGAAAAATGGTATGTGGAAGAACCCTAGTAACCTAATCAGTGAAAACCTCATCAGTGAAAATCAGAGCACTGAATCTACTACTCCTAAGACCATCAGAGAATGATTAGACCACTGCTGCTGGTGTGAAACCCACCAGAATGAGTCAACCAAAGAAAACTCTCTCCAGAGAAGTCCACTCAAACTAAAGGTCATTGCCTAAAGGTGTATAGGACATATTGTGGGATGCATGGGGGGAAAGAATTTGAAGACTGTGTAAAACTTACTAGGGGATGTTTTAAGGGGATTGTGGGAAAGTGCAAAACTTACTGTGAGATGTTTAGGGGAAGGATTAAAGCTGGGGAAAGGGAAAGGTTGAGGTGGGTCAAATATGGAGGAACAAGTATGAGAAAATAGAGAGAAAAGGGACCAAAGGGGCCAGTTGTGCATTAACACGCTGCTGGTCAGTACACTTGTCTGACTGAGCTCTGTGCTTGATCACCACAGTCTGTCCTATATTCTTATCAAATCCTGATCCTGACTGTCATCAGTGTGGGAGAGCTCACTATTCTGAGCTTGTGTGTCTGAACTTTAACGAACTTCAAGGCAGACTAGCTGGCAGGTCGGAAAGGTCTGAGTGCCAGCAACTAGAGTGAGAGGTTGGGAGCCCAAGGGGCTTGCCTGTCTGGGTGCCAGCAGCTAGAGGAGATCAGGGTCTGGGTGCTTGGTACTGGGCAGACTGAGACCATCTGATGGAGAGACCCACATTGTGTGTGTTTACTCCAACAGCAGCCCTCAGTCCTGGTCAGTCAGAGGGGAAGAGCAGGATCAAGCCACTCTCATTCATGTTTCTGTGAGTGATGGTTAGGTTTTACGGGTGTCGATAAAGGCACGGTTCTCTGTCAGCACTGGTCTGCATGGCTGCGTGTGCATGTCTGCGTGCACTGAGTGTGCATGTCCCTGTTGGGAATACGTGCTCAGCCTCGCTCCAGGCTGGACCTGGGGACGCAGAACTGCAGCCGTTGGGCTGGGACATGACAACCCCCCTGGGTCCCGAAGCTAACTGCATTCAGCCACCTCTAACACAAGGAAAAGCATCCATAGGACCAGCACACTCTTCAAATAAGGTCAAAGCAGAGAGTCCAGTGAGCTTGTGTCTGCTATTCATTTGGGGAGACAACTTAAAAAGGTACAACCGAGTACAGAGAGCTCACAAGGAGGCATGCAAGTTCTGTAGGAATACCATAAAAGTGATGTGGTAGCCATTTCCAGCAGGGATGAATCAAGTTGGTTTCCAAACATATCCAAAACAGGCTTGACATCACATCTCTGGGGTTGTGTTTAAATAGTGTTGGAAAAGCCAGTATTAAGTGTAAGGACACCCTAAAAAGTTAGCATTTATCAACCAGTATCATACAGCAACATGACGTACCATTTCAAGCTAATTTCCTCTATTAATAGGGAAACTATTTTATCTAGATAAACACTGCATGGAAACATTGGCTGGGGCTGGCTTTACTGTTCTGCCATAGGTATAGTGTCAGGGGGTGTACAAAGAGCTGCAAAAGAATGCAAGGCCTCTGATGTCCTCTAGCAATCACAGCTAGGAATAAAGTTTGTTCCCTCCTAAGCGTGTTTCGCTTGTATATTCAATGCACATGTGGAAGCACTCTCAAATCCCCATGATCTCAAGAGGAGTCATTCATGCCAAGTAGCAGAAGTCTGATCCTGACAACATGAAAATCCAAACTTTCTGGAACAGAATCCCAGATATACCTTGCGGCCTACTGAGAAGGGTTCAACACTGACAGTAAGAGGCAAGGGCATAAAGTCTCACTAAACCTCTGTGGGAAATTATGGTGATGATGGCTTTCCTGGAATGCAAGCTCTTTAATCAACCTGGTTTTGTATTCACCAGAGCACTGACTGTGTCACTGATGCGGGCATGTGTGTCACACCCATCCCTTCTAATGGGGTGAGAGCAAGGTTAAATCTCCCCATTAGCCCAACCCTTGTGGCTCAGCACAGATCTCGGATCACATCCACAGCCAATGCGTCAAGATGCTGCAGAAAAGTCACAGGTAACACACAGTGATATCAATCACTCTGATAGCACTTTCTTGCCTTTCTCTTTCAACTAAAAAACAAATGTATCAGGAGCCTTCACAAAACATGTAGACATCTGAGCCGTGAACGGCAGCCTCTGGGATAGTTTGTAATTTGCATCTTTGCTGGGTAAAATGTCCCATAGGTTCTTGGCACAGCTGAGCACAGGAACCCATTCACTGGTTGGCAGTGGGTAATTTTTTGTCTCATCACAGGTTGCAGCAGGATCTGCTACTTACAGGGGGTCCAGCCAGCCCGATTCCCGGCACACCTCTATCTCCTGGCTGCCCAGGAAGACCAGGAGCTCCTCTCTCACCCTGAAACAAAGGAAGAAATTAAAGAGTGGCCAGGTTTTGTGCACTGTTGAGAAAAACATGTTGCAATGCGATAAGGATTTGCAACAGAGCGGAACACTGATACATCCTGCACTGACCCTCTCCTCTAAGCAGCTGCATCAGGTTGCGACAGCACGGAGATGTGGGACAGTTGCTGTCACGTCATGACACAAAAACTGCCTTCCTCCTTCACATGGTGCCGCAGCCCGCTTCGATGAGCACTTACACAGTTACGATGTACAGCACATCCCACAACACAGCGGGAACACAGCCTCTACAATTAGGTGCATAGCATCCGACTTCCAGCAGCACATCCTTTTGCTGAGCTGATAACTTCAAACTTTCAAATTGCCTGCAGGGTATTAGGCACTCCTCATGGTTTGGGGAAATACTAAGCATCACAGCGTGCTTTTCCTTCTCTACATTTCTGTGGTAGACAGCTAATCTGCAAACATAGCTAAACACAGATTACTTATCCAAGGAAGACAGAATTGGAAATGTTGGGTTACATCTTAACATTCTCCTGTCCTTTACCAGGATAGGCCAGTTCACAGCAGTGTATTCATCCTTTTTTTTTTCCCCCCCAAATAACTCAGCAGTTCTACCACTCTGAATAGCAGATTATACAACAAATGGAGAGACCTCACTTCTAGAAGACTGAATTTTCGGTAATAAAAATTGCAAGGCACAGACAACCATTTGACACTGCTAAATGGCAATTATAGACAGACAGAGGGTTAAGAAAGAAAGAGAATGTGTTCGGCTACAGTACTTAGATTTTACGTCTGTTCTCTTGTTATAGGGAGGAATATCAAGTAAGATTTTTATTGATTGTATTGCAGTTGTGAGATTCAGTCTCATGTTGGCAGCAGACTTGGACCTTACTTATGTAATTTATTATTACATTATTTCCAGCTATTACTCTAGAAAAATTGTTACCCATGGATTATGCCCACCCAAAAGTCAGTCTGTAATATCGCCTACTTTTCTCTCTCTCTCTCTCTCTCTCTGTCTTTCTTTCTTCTTACACTAAGTTCCATTTACAAAGAAACAATACTGCAGTTACAGCAAATGTTTTGATTAGTTAAAAGACTCTGGCAGATCCCTTATCTGTTATTTTGTTCTAGAACATAATTTCAGTACAAAAAGCTCAACAGTATTTTTCCATGCACAGTTAAGATTCCTAGCATCTCGTCTTGATATTGAATAATACATTTCATTAGGCTTCTTTCAGTGCTTTTTTTTGATTTTTGTATTAGTTCTTATGCTATTATTGTGCCTGTGTTCTGAACTGTCAAAGATATATACAAACAGAGTAAAAAGCATTTATACAGAATGCAGCAAAACCAAAAGGAAACATTTCAGAGTAGTTTGATTATTTCAGAATCATGGGACCTAGATGGATCTGTTCTTATACTGCTATATCCCTACTTATATCATTTACATAGTCTGTTTCAACACTGTATTCGTCTTTCAATCCTGATCAGGACACTCTCAATTAAGAGAATTTTTGTCATATCTGTTTGAAGATTCAAACCCAATCCAGATGCTCCCAGAACAAGCATTTTTGTTGTTTTATTCCTTTCTCTACTTGCTGTGTACTTTTAAGGGAATAAACATTATTTTCAATTGAACAAATTAGTGCTGTTATCTTTAATCAACTAGCCAGTCTGTTCCTTAGCTACAATATAGGAGAGCAAACCAGTTCTATTGGGAAATAACAGATTTTCTCCTTGAGACGGGTGAAGGAAATAAGTGGTACAGAGAAGTGCTCTTGAAAGTACTGACAGGTGGTCTCAAGTGTAGTTCATCCTTTAAGCTATGCCAATGTCTCTCTTGTACGGATTAAAAGTCATGAGGGACAGTTTGCTTTGAAAAAGTGTGCAGCATTTAGCCCTTAGTCTCAGTGTTGAATTCACATAATGTTGGAAGAAAAAGTAATGGGAGAAGTGAGCACAGTTAATGCATGTCTTAATACTTGCATCTACAGAGATATTGGAAAAGTAAAAAAGGACCCCTCCCTCTCTAAAATGCTAGGAAACTTTTGAGTAAAAGTTTCACCAACTCTATTTACCAGTGAAAAACAGACCAACTTTTCACTACAGCTTTTTCTCCAGTTCCAGCAATGCAGGGAAGCAGTCCACAGTGAACAATAAACTCAATGCTCACCTTATGCCCAAAGGGTCCTGGCAAGCCTGGTGGGCCTCTTTCTCCCTAGAATGACAAAGCCAAAACCAAAAAAGAGTCAACGCACAGCCAAATAGGAGCCTGCCCTTTGAGAAAGTCAAAGCAAAAGGAGTCCTCACCACCTCACATCATCCTGACAATATTTTACTGATAACTTGTAAGCAAATGAAATAATCTGTTAACTTGACTAGAATTAAATGCTTTTAAGGAAACTCTTGCAAGCTAGGCATTTTTACATTGCTCACAAGGACTGATATATCCATGTCGTTAGCCCCTGCAGATGTCTCCATTTTCGATGGCCAACATGGCACATTAAAGGGGGTTTAATGTTCAGAAATACAGCCTCAGCTCTTTCTCCCTTTAGATGGTGTAGTAGGATCCACAGCATCTTGAAGAAACAAGCCTTTGGCGTCTTCAGGTAGACAGTCTGTGAGCACTTGTGACAATTCAGCCTAAACCTACACCAAAAATCTATCATTCCCCTGCAGAAGTCATGTTCGCCCAGCTCATATTGAACCCAGCCCTTCTTGATTGCAGAGCTTGCCAGCAGTTTACCTGTTCTCCATCTTTACCCTTGCCGGGCAAACCGGGTTCTCCAGCAGGCCCTGGCTCACCAGCTGGACCAGGTACACCTGGTTTTCCTTCTTTTCCTGGATCACCCTGCGGAAGACAATCCACCAGACCCATTAATCACACCCTAAAGACCATTTATATCTCAGATCTTTCATAGGGACTAAAAGCTATGCATTTATGTCTAGCCTTTTCATCTGAATTCTTCTTGGTATCACAGGAAGTCCTCTTTTAAGGAAAGACTTCTCCTTCAGTAATCTCAAGGCAGTTGCAATTTTGCCTAAAGAAGGAAAATGGTACAACAAAATATACTGAGAACCAGCTATATGAGGAAAAACTTTGGTTCATACATGACCCTGAAGCATTTATATTCAGATGAGGATTTTGAGTCAACAGCCCAAGCTGTCAGAAGAAGAGAAGAAAGGAGTCTGCACTGGAACATTGTCAGAAAGGGGTCCTTAGCAGGAGAACTCCCTGCCTTCTCTCCTCCGTCACAGTCCTGCTTGATGAAGCACAGGGACCCATTAGAGGTTTTGGGGGTGTATATAGTTTGCAACTGGGTCAAGGACTCAGGTGGATCTTGGTAATATGTAACATGATTTGACTGGAGGAGCTGGGATGCGTCCTCATTTTGAACCTGTATCCCACATACACGAGGCCATGTTTCTGATTAATCATTTCTACTCCAGCAACCAAAGATCAGGGCTCCAGAGTGCTGGGCACTGTGTAAAGTAAATTACAAATCACAAATAAATTACAAATCCCTGACCTCAGAGAGCTCACTGTCTAGCTATGAGATGGCATGTAATGGTTGGGCAAGTCAGACGAAGGAAAACAAGGGTTCACTGGAAAGCTGAAGTAATGGTACAATTACAAATGCTTATCAAGAAAGCAGAAATCTGTTTCCTAACCAAAGAAGGTCAGCTTTCCTTCCAGTTTTGGATTTATAGTGGTAAACAAGCATCTCAGAAGGTACACAAAACATCAAATCTCCACTCCGGTCAGGTGGTGAGGGCAGAAGATCATCATCATTGCATAAAGGTGTAACACTGACTTCACTGTATCCAGTTCTATCTTAGCAGTTTTTTAGGTAAATTAGAAAGGTACAACAGGGTGAAATCCTTATAGCATGTGTAATGAAGAAGGCCAGACAAGATGATCTAATGAGCCTGTGTCTTCTAGCAGTCCATGAACCTATGAAATCATTTCACAGTTCAGACTGCTTCTGTTGCAGGTTATTTTATTTGGCCAAGGTAAAAAACAAACAAACAAACAAAAAAAAACATGAAAGAACAAACTCACTTTTTCCCCCTTTTCTCCATCTTTTCCTGGTAGTCCAGGGTCTCCAGGCACTCCCTGGAGAGAAAAGAACTTTGAAGTTTAAAACTTTCTTTTTAGGCAATACTTGATGCTAAAGAAAATGGACAGATCAATGTGTTCAGTACAGTATATCTCAAGGATTAGTATCAGTTTTACACTTGCCAGTTTGGACAACCTTTAATCCAGAAAACAGCACAGAAGAGCAGTGTACCAAGTACTTAAAGGAGTTATTTTTTCAATATAGAAAAGAACTTAACAACTAAAGCAAAAAGTGAGTTAATCCCAGATTTGATCATTCTCCTTTTATCAACAACTATTTTTTCCTTCTGTGAAATCCTCAGCAGTGCCTGGCACATTACAAGAAAACCCCAGATCATCACTTCTGTATCAGAGAAGCCGGAAGTCTCACACTACTCATTTATGTTTAATGTTCCCCAAAGCCACACACTGGAAAACTGAGCTATGTTTATTTTACCCTCTATTTTAGTTTTCAATCTTCTTCAGGCCGAGGCAGATCTCAAAGGATTCCTTGCCAAAATATAGGTGATTTACCTCCAGATCAAATACTGTAACTTCACAGCTCACTAAAATGAAGTTTAGGATTATGGAATGGTTCTCCATATTAAGAAGATATGAAATGATGGCTTGGCATCAGTAAGATTGGATTGTCCTCCTAACAGAATTGATGCAATAATTATTTTCTTTTCTGCACCAATAAAAATGATACCCAAATACCCTAGTTTTCATAGGTACACATATACCAATGGCAGACTCAGAAGTTTGAGTAGAGAAGTATGAAATGGGAAAAGGTCTTCATTTTGGATATCATTCTCTAGTTTGAAAAGAAATCGCTGCATTAATACAATCAAATCAAATGCAGAGAAGCAATTAGTAGAAAGCTAATTCAAGAGTTCTTGGACTGCCCAATTGATAAACTCTCCCTTAGAAAGCCCTCTGCGCTAAACCACCGTGTCTGAACACATTGCAGCACTGGGCCTAACTGCTGCTTTTCACTTATTCCAGCGTAAGTCCAGAGGAGCCCCAGGTACTATAACGAAGATTACACTGGTGGAGCAGGGAGTAGAATTTAGTGAAAGATTTCTACACAGTCCAGCTCCATCATGCAAAATGTAATGATGGTGATGAACCTCTACCTATTCAAGGACACCACTGTATTGATTTCAAGGCTCTCATTATAGGATCAAGTACTTACATGCTCTCATAATAGAAATGGGAGCCAAGTATCCAGTCTTTACATCAAGAAGTCATGTTTCCAAAAGGAAGGACAAATGGAAATGAGGCACAGGAAACCAAAACAGAGAGACAATAAACATTGCAGCATTTTTCTTGCAGAGCTGGCAGCAAACAATGTTCTGGACAACTTGATGAGGAATGAAACAGCTCCATGCCTCCCCCCCTGCTAAAAATGAACATGGAAATAAGCTGCACGGATATGCCATACCCAGGCTCCTCTGGATCTTTCATTGTAACCATTAAAAAAAAGTAGCAAAACACAGCCTTTTGAACCTGGCAGTACACTCTGGGGAATGGAAAGCTGAACACACTAAACAAAGAAATCAGGGCACAGATGGGAAAATAAATACACTGGTGCACACATACCACGTTTCCTGGCAAGCCTCTTGGACCTGGGGGCCCTGCTGGCCCAGCAGCACCCTGTTTTAAGAAAATGAAATGTGTGTGCATATATAATTCACAACATGTACCACCATAGGAACAAGAAGCTCCAAATAACATTGGAGTTCACAGCAGACCAGGTGTTGTACAAGCGCAAAGCAAAAAATAGCATTTTTGTGAAACTTTGTGGTATAAAGAAGGATGAAACAATACAAAATGGATGAAGACTCTCCTTGAGAACTTAAAATTACCCCCCATCAAAATAAATCCTAGCATCTTCACAAAGTGAATGTCTTATCACAGCTCTTTACAAAGTGAATGTCTTATCTGTCACATTTAGCTCACTAAAGGAGAATTAAAGACTTCCTCATTTCTGTGTTATTCACAGTCACTGGTCTATGAGCCAACCGAAGTGTGTGGAGCAGTGGCAACATCCTTCCAGCCACCAACTTATACAAAAAAATAAGATCAATGGATAGATCTGAGTTTGGGGGAGGGGGTGGCCTTACCCCCACCCTCCCGAAAAAAGAGAAAAAAGGTTATAGAGTCCTTCAATTCAGAGCGATAGAGAGCTGGAGAGAAATGAGACAGGAGGTTCAGAGCTTAGGGTGAAAGTACTGCTAGAGAGAACCGCTGAGCACAAACCCAAGGAGGAGCACTGTGAACACAAAGAGGCAAGAAGGAATTTCAGCACACTCAGAGGTTTCATTTGGATTTGCTATAGCTTATTTCTCCCGGACACAAACATCCTTTCTCCAAATCATGATTTCAAGTATTTTTTCAAATAGTCTCCCTTCACTGGCTACAGAAAAGGCATACGGCATTTCATATGGCCACAGAGGGCTTATACCCTGTTACAATAATAAAATAGGATTTGACTCCTTTGCTGTTCTTTAGCACACTGTCAGATAAGAGCAGCGCTCCTCTCGACAGATCCCTCGAAAAGTGGTATGTGATGAGTCTTCTGGTGACAAGCCTTTATTAAAGAATGCAGAAGTGACTAAGAAGCCTAAAACCAACCGCGATCAAAAACGAATTCTGGCTGATCAGAAGCGAGTTCGCTGCACCAGATGGCTGTCTGGGCTCGGCTGCTATCACAGTGCAGTAACAAGCTCTGCAGGCACCTCACCCAGAAAAGAGGGCATTTTATTAGAGAGGGAGAGACTCGACACACGATTTAGAGTTGGACTGATTGGGGCATTGATCTGTTTGGTACGGCTGCGTCTGCCCACAAGCAACAACTCTTCTCCAGCTGCAGCTTAGGACGTGCCCCGTGCATGATCAGCCTGGGACTATAAATCTGCTTCAGAGTCCCTTCAGGTGTGTTGCTGTTGGGGAAAAATGCTCCAAGTGAAGCAGTTACTTACAGTCTCTCCAGGGGCTCCAGCTTCTCCTCGGGCTCCTTTCTGCCCCTTTGTGCCCTGCGGGGAAAAAAAAAGGGATTCCAGCTGATTAGAAATGGGATGGAACTGCCTGCCAGACAAAAAGACTCCGAGCCTTCATGACGCCTGAACACGCACTAGGCAACGGTCTTAGCTAATCAATTCACAAAGGAGTTTAACGGCTGAGGAAATGGCTCCCAGTTCTCTATGCAGCAAGAAAATGATATAAAAATAAAACTCTGAGACATAAGAAGAATTACTAATGACTGATCAGCTCAGAGGCTGTTTCTCAGCATTCGATGCTGAAACTTGTAGATATTCATCTGGATGAAACTCCTTCCCCTCCTCAGGCCTACCAGCTACTTAAATTCCAGCTGAACTCTGATGGTCTCCCTGCACAGAGGAAGTTTTGCCTGTGGTTCTCAAATATGAACAACAATCATTCAAAAAGGGTCAAAAGGCATCACAGTGCAGAGGGTTCGCCTCAGGCCTACCTACCTTGTAGCTCTTTCATAAGGATTTTGGTAGGACAGAGTAGAGTAGAGTCTACTCACTGTACTGATCCCTCTTTTAGCATATGCTCGTTAAAATTTGCATTGTATTACTGGTTTCTTCATGATACTGAGACTGCTGTTAACCTGTTTAAGCTGTTGACGCCCAAGTAATATCGGATTATATGTCTTGGGCACGGCACAGATGATGGCACAGCAAACGCCCTCTCATGCTGCCATGAAAATATACCTCAGTGGTAACTGATAGCAATAGGTGTGAACTAAGAAATTTTCAGAAGACACTTTAGACTATAAATCCATGTCACACAAGCCATGGTGAATTCAAGGCCAGATGGACTGGGGTCGAACCTGAACAGTCTGGAATGTTTTGCTAAAGTACTGTAGCTTCTATCTGTGAGACCTGTGGTTCAGTGGCATCAACACAAGATGCCCTCTTGAGGGAGCCTGAGGTTGGAAGTCTCTTGGACCACACTTGATCAAGCTACAAAGATGCTGTATTTCTGGTTTGATTCTCCTCATGTTGCCCTGATGTCTGGCAAGAGAAAACACCTCCGCAGAAGCCCCTGAACTTACAAAAGTGGGGATGGAGAAATGGGCTGTTAGTGTATAGAGGAAGAATTATTTGCAGTGATCTACATCTTGAAGGTATCTTTCTCTGGTCACGTCAAGGATTTTGTTCAAGGCTGGTTCTTACCTCAAGTCCTGCAGGTCCTGGGACTCCCTGTTCACCCGGGACCCCAGGTAATCCCTGCAAAAATAGAAGGGGGAGGTGAAGGAGCTGAAGGAGATTTTTCTCCTTTCTCCCACTGAGAGAAGAAAGCACAATTTTATGGAGGCCTTGGCTACACAGGGCTCTATCTCTCTTCAGAGCTCCCTCCAAAACAAGAGCAAAACAGAAAATAAGTGGAATAGCCAACTCTACAATTTAGCTGGGCCACATCATTTCAAAAGCCTTTAATAAAGCCTGTACAAAGTTACTATCAGCTAAGCTCTGTCTGGAGATCCCCATAGTCCTCAGCCACTAAGTCCCAGAGACACAAACTGCGTGCCTAATTCCAGGTAGCCATCTAGCTTCCTATAGAGTTTACACAAAGCTAGATGTACTTACACTGTTGTGGCCATTTCTGGTGAAAGAAGCCTCCTGACTATAGAAGGACCCTGTCTCACCCTCTCCCTCCAAAAAGGGAGGCCTTCATGTCTTCTCTTTGTTAAAACTCAAAACCAAAACTGAAGAAATGCTTTGCTGTGCTTACAGGTTCTCCGCTCGTTCCTCGATCTCCTTTCTCCCCTTTTGGTCCAGGTTCACCCTGATGTAAAATAAGAAGAAGATGAAGAGAGAAAATAAATCTATTTCCATGGCTAGAAGTCCTGCCAGTCCTATTCTCCAAGAGGCCTCTGTTGATAAGAGATATATTTTTGACATAGAGGAGCTAATATTTCAATCTCTCCTGCTGCATTACACAAAAATCTGGTATTCTTCAGTCAGAAGAAGGACAACACAAAAGGGTTGGGTTGTCTTGTCAGGGGACAACCCATATGGCTACAGTTTTTCTTTTAAGACAGTCTGATGCAAAGGACCTTGAGGTCAATGAATTGAAACTACCATATGATGCAGTAGGATTTGGACTAGGCTGAAAACAAACACTCCCAGCTAAACAGCTGTGGCTCATGCTTGATGTCTGGACCCTGAAGAGTCAAACTAGAAACTTACGTTCTTTGTGGTTATTCCTTTTATCTAGACTTCTGGGACTACTATGATACTAATTGTAAAAAAACATTCTAACACTACTCCAGATAACTTTTCGATTTAAAAAGTTGGTACTTTTCCTTCACAGATAATGGTTGTTAAGGAATCTAGTATCCCAAAATTTGATCAATTCAGAGATGCGGTATTCAATTCTGATTATATTAACAGGCCGGATGATCTAAAATGAAATGCCAACAGCAAGATGACCAGAGCCCCTGAACTCTGTTGTCTCCCCATAGGATCACAGGCCTAATGTAGATCTATGACTGGGGAAAGTATCCCATGTAAAGATAGGGTAAAAAGAAAGGTGTTCAGAGTCTCATCTTGAGCACTTTCACAGATGTGGATCACACAGTTTTTCCTGGTATCTAGTTCTGTTAACATCTTCATATACTCAAGTAACTTCCCCTCCCTCTGCAGTATCAGCACGTTATTTCATGCACTGCCATCATTGCCCAATAGGGTTAATTTATTCCTGTTCTTCCTCTTTACAGTAAATTGCTCTCTGTTCAGAAGTTCATCAGCTTTGTTCTGAATTCTGTAATGATAATCAATAAGCCCATATTTCTGCTTTTTATAAATGGAAAGAGAACAGCACAAATTCATGGAACTATCTGGAATGGGCCAGGCACTGCATGAATACCCGCACTTGTATATTTTTTATGAACATATGTATTCAGCAGTAGCAATCATTACTTATTCATTATTTATCATACAAGGTGTCTCAATTATGCAATCAAGAAATAGTAAGAACATCAGTGACTTAAGCTACCCACACACACACATGCACCGGAGGAATAGTGATTAGTCAAAATGCAGAGCCCAGGAACAAATCACTTTGAATTTTATTCACATCAGCTGTTTGCCAGATCATTTCTGCAACACCTGGGAAATCAAAGTCCATCTGCAAATGATTCTTTAACAGACAAAATAAATGTAACTGCATAAATATTACTTATGTCCATATTTATTATGCATTATGAATAAATATTATAATTTGTGATAAATAATAGCAGAAATTTTACTTTATAAACTAGTGCCTGGTTAGACCAGCTTTTAATCAGGCAGTCCCTGATGCCATCTAGTGGCCTTCAGAAAGATAATAATACCATGTAAAGTGCTTCAATAAAAGGATCCTATTCAACAAGTGGGATGGTTGTGCTTGGATTTTGTTTTGTGTAATGACACTTCAAGCTCTGAAATCCTTTTGAGCACAACAACAAAGCCCAGACATATGGTAATACATTTGTAGATAGGAACAGTGTTAATAAGTGGCAATAAGAGCACATGTTACGATGGAAAACAAGAGAACAAAGGGAAGAAGTAACTCAACAGGCAAAGGGAAGAAGCTTAATATTTTTTCTGTCTCCTAGTTTTTCCTTGATATTTCAGTTGCGTGTTAATGCCAAATTAGGAAAATTCCAGTCTGGCATGCTTGCACATCCTCAAAAGTGGACAAAGCCAGCATTTCTTAATCCAGCCTGCCAGTAAGTCTGCCGCCGGAGTCTCGACTATCTGCTGAGACTGTTAACAGTGGCCGCGAGCACAGTGCATTATGGACACCTCTGTCCCTGGCAGCCGAACGTGATCCACTGCCACCCACTTCTCTCCTGCAGCAGAAATGACACAGCGATGCCTAACAGCTGCTACCAACTGGGGCTGGCATGATGCTTGCAGCTTCCTTGACCTGCTCTCTCAGCCACGGCCTCCTGGGCTCAGCGAACACATTTGTCATTTCTGTGCCACTCCGAGGAGAGCAAACGCAGCAGGGGCTCAGCTGGGTCCCTCTCCAGCGGGCAGCACGAGGCAAAGCAAGGCTGCGTGGCTACATGGCCATGTGGAAGCTCAGGGAGTGTCCGTTTCTGACAATTACTAAGCTGTGTTTTAAGTGAAATTAATTTCAACTCATAACAAACAGAGTGATGGTGCTGCTACCATATATCCTGGCTGTGTTCTCCATCTCCACCGCTGTAGGTTGCTCCCTGTCACTATAAGCCACATATTTGGTGGAAAGCAGAGGCAAGTTTTGTGTTCTGGAGAGTGCATGACTACTTTCAACTTTGCTATTGCTGAAGCCTCTATAATATAACCTATGGCAATCTCCTAAAGCAGATCACCACCTTCTGACATCTTAATTTGTAAATCTGTAAATCAAAGGTAAAAAACCCTTACCTCCCCTTCTCCTCCCAAACCTTGCAATGTGGTGTGCAGATCTGTGCTACAGTAAATATCGTCACATTCATCTTGCAGATGGAGAGGTCCCAGCAACCTGACCTGCTGACTCACTTCAGGCCTTTTCACTGCCTTGCGGCTTATTTACAAGTGATGCGTTCAAAGAAGACAAGATAGCTCCTTGTACGATTTTAGCATGACGAAGACCGTACAAGATGTCATTGTCCTGCATAATTTCTTTGTATATATATTGGTAAACTACAAGGTAACAGAGGAAGAAATGCAGGGAGCTTAGGCAAAATGGAACCAAAGAAATCCTGTCTCCCATTTCCAGCACTATCTCACAGTCCTATTTCCCTCCTCAGTCTCTGAAGAAACAGTGACACTCACTTTGTTTTCTAACATGACCCTTACAACCTACCTCTGTCACTTATACATGCCATAAATGGTCCTGATCTTTAAGAACCTTGATCACATACCACTGGTGTGATCCACTGCAAGGTATATTCCAGTATGAATATTCCAGTGCTGAGAGCACTCATTTAAAAGGCTGGGACAGCCTTTTAAACATACAGCTGTATCCCAGTTAAAGTTAGTTTGGATGCTGCTATTACCAGGACACCCATGGGCTTTTCATCATTATTGGTTACAACAGTGAAATTACACAGAATCAGACTCAAGCTGAGCTCCTTACTGAAAGCATTTAAATAACATGAAAGAAACTAAGGTGCTCTTTATGTACCAAATATAAAAGGCAAAAATCTAGAGGCCATGTTCATTAGAGATGTTACTTACAGGAATTCTGGGGTGGGGGGTAAAGAAGGCTGTCTGTAAAAGAAACCAAAGCGTTAGAAGCAGCACAGACAAAAGCATTCTCTATTTTCCTTGAAATGTAATAACTAGTATATTCTCCTTGTTATTATAGACTCCATGTTATCCATCTGTAGGTTTCTAAATGAGCACCTCAACATCATATCAGGCTGCTTAGGAGAAAAAAAAAAAAGCACAAACATCATTTACTAGAGTATTTGAAATACGAACTCAAAAATGTCCTGTGGGTCCAACCACTATGAGAAAACAAACTATGTTTAACTTTGAGCTACTGGCACTCTCCAGCTCACTTTTTCACTTGGAGCCATCTTCAGCATCATTAAACTTCCTGTTGTGGACCAAAATCAGGATAGTGAACAAAGACACAACTGAATCTGATGGGAATTGTGCTTTGCTGACTCCATGGCTGAGCTTGGCACGTTGTCTTTCTGCTTCATATCACTAACAAGATGTATACATCTCCACATGGCTGGTTATCTTAGGGATTACATAGTCACCCTCAAGGACTAACCACAAAAGAGGATCAAGTTTTGTCAACAGAGGCAGTATCTTTTATTAGGAACTGATAAAATAGGATAATCAGACAAGATTCAATCTCTGGTGAAATGACAATATGCTGAAACTGTCATCTATTTTTCCGGCTAAAATAGAAATTAGCCCTCCCTACAAACACAGGAAGCTTGAGCAGTCAGGCATATCTTCTTTACATCTAGCCATGTGGTGCCGTGTTTGTGAGCTGCCTTCTCCGCTTTGAGCAAGACAGATCTATCCTTGGTGGTGTGACTGGATTATTCTTGTGCAATACACACAGACTCTTCGCCGACAGTCGCAGAAAGCACCTTTTGGCACAGACTAAAGAACCAACTGACGGCAGGGAGGAAATTATAATACTTCCTCCACTGCTGCATGAAGGCCTGTAGGCCTTGGATGTTAGCCAGAAGACCTTAATTCAAACTCGCTCCATACTCGGCTAATGTGGCAGCTGTAACCAGCTGCTGCAAACAAAGCTGAAACGTGGATCTCTGCCATTTTCCGGAGGGTCTGTGACTGTGGGATCAGCCCTCCCGTTGTAATGAGAGGCCTGTTGCTCGTGCTTAGTGCAAGCTGGTTGTTCAGTTTGTGCTGGAGGGAACTGTGAAGTTTATGTATTTACATTCAGTGGATGCTGGTTTAATAGCCTGTAGTTAACTTTATTGTAATTACGTTCATGCTTTCCCAAAGGCAATCGTGCAGGCTTATTTCAAAAAACAATAAATGAATGTTTTCTTGGTCTTTTTTTATTAGCAGAAAGGGTGCGTGCAACCAGGTATGACTGCTTTGATTGTGTGTAGAATCCAGCGCTGAACCGAAATATCCAGGAATGGGTTCCAGCACTAAAGGGTGTCTCCGAGTCGACAGCACAACGTGCACTATATGTGACAGAGGCTCAGCAAGGCTAGAGCACCGCTGAGGCTGAATCCTCCCTTCCAGTGAGAACTGAAAACCTCCACTTTTCCTGGGAACAGGCAAATTGTTTCCCACAAAGTCAAGTTATTGCCCACTGGAATCTCTTCTCCATGAACCAGTTTCACTATGAGATCCCAGCTGGGAAAATCTAGTTCACCCTGGAAACTCTGTATCAGACAGCATGTAGCACATTAACATCTTCACTCACGATCTTCTTCAGACAGCTCCTACAGCTGCTTAAAAACCCACAAAATCCATTTAACTGCTATGACAAGGCAAAGGCATACAAAAGTCCTGTTTGCAAAGAGGAAGAAGAGGGCACAGCTTCACAAAAAATAAAAGATCAAATGCACCTTGATATTGCTTCTCTGAAGCTAATGGAGATACGCCCAGGGTAACTGGGTCCTGATGTTTCTGTAAAGTAGGGATCTTGAAAAGCCTTGATACTGAGGGATCTAGGTGGAAGAAGCATGATGCCTAGATTATTATTACAGTACAGAACACAATCTTACTTACTGTTCCAGGTAAGCCTGGTGGTCCAGGGGAACCCATATCACCCTAAAGAGAGAAGGAAAATAGTATAACCAAGGATATAAATTGATGCCCAAATAACACTCAACATCATTGGCAGGAAGATGTGACATTACCAGGTGAGATTTATTCAAATGACAACCTGTCAGTTCAGTGACATAAAAAATCCCCAGAGTGCCTTCTCTGATGGATGGAATTTTACCCACTGTTCTGGCCAGAATTTCTGCTGTCCTCATTTTGCTTCGTCCAAGATGCTTACTTTGCTGTCTTTATCACTTCACAGGTCAGTGAATTTCTAGTGTTATCCATCCACTGTAGGGGTTGTATTGTAATTTGCATTTTATGTTAAAGCTGATCAAAAATCTTGATTGAAAAACATATTCTTGTGAAACTTCTTTTGTGTATAGAAAAAAAAGTCTTTTTCATCAAAAATATGCTTTTCTCAATCCAGTTCCCTAATTTCTGAGTCAAAAATTAGACTATTGCTGGAGTATGTCGTGGGAGTTGTAGTTTGAGTTCCTTAGCTGCCAGTGACCTTCCTATGAGTTGTGCTCCACAGACAGTTTCACTCCCCATGACGCAGCAAAGCCAAGAACTACTAACAACACTAGTCAACCTTCCAGAGATAAAAGACTGGAGTGCCTCACTGAAGATGTCATTTCACCACTCATGAAAGAAGTACCACCTCCATAGATGGTAAAAGTTACTGGTAAACCTAGGGCTGATGTATCCTAGGAATAAGAGCAAAGGAAACAGTGTTGCCCAGAATGGAATAAAAAGGCAAAAAGAAGTTAGAAAGTCTTAATACGACAAGAAAAATCAAAATAAAGAAACAGCAAGCAGACTAAAGCTAGAAGGCAGGAGTAGAGCTGACTTGCCCAAAGCCAACTGAAAATTTACAATCAAATAGTTCTAGTCCCCTTTATCACCAGCTCTACATGACTGGAAGGACTGTTCCTTGCTTATGGAAGCCAAACCACGCAATTAGCTAGGTCTCATCCCAGAAAAGCCAGTCCTGCAGCATCCCAACCTGCCTGAAGAGGACCAGCTGCATGACCTGGCCAGAATCATGGTGAACAGCTCCCCAGAATTAGACTCCCACAGAAATCCAAGCCAGAAAAGGCTCCGATGATGATGGCAGAGAAAGACATCTGGTATCCACTTCCTGATGGCTGAGATTGCTGCATCGCCACTATACGCAGGGCAAATTTTTCATTATATAGCCACAAGCATCCGCAAGGTCAGTGCCTTAACTTCACCTTCATATTCACAGGGGTTGGATGGAAATTTTGGTGGAAGTCATCCTTGTCTAGTTCTCTTAGTTTCACCAAAATTAATGGTGCTGTGATGGCAGATGCCCAGACCATTCCTTAAATTATTGTACTATCACATTATAGGCAGGCATAGAAAAGTTCTTCAGAATTCCAGACTCATTTCTATCAGCCAGTTCTAGAATGAGCAAATGTTTGTTTTTCCTTGAATTAAAGCAACTTGAATTATTTCCTTGAATTAAAGACACTGCCCTTAGGTTTGATCAAACATTACTCCTTGCATTACCCAATAAATGATTGTCTCTATCCCACACACAGCTTTTTTTGCTGTTTCTTTGTAAGGCTCAGATAACAGACTTCTAATTATTTCTAATTCTCCTCAGAAATTCTCCTCTATCAGCTGCCCCACATCCCTTTGTTAACTCTTCTCCTCTCTTGTCTAAGGAGGGACATTTTTTATTTCTTGACTCACCTTTTCTCCTCTTTCACCCTTGAATCCAGGGAGGCCATCTTTTCCTTTTTCTCCCTAAAAGCATGTAAAAGAAAGCAGGAAATATGCACACTTTGATTTGATTGAATCAGTTCCACTACTGCGCTGCTACAATGACACTACAATATTTTACACTTTCAGATGATTTTACCTGTCCTCGAGATGCAGTGCAAGCAATTAAATAAAAGGATAGCAGTAGTAATTTTTTCCAGTTGAACAAAAGCGGCAGCAGAATGGGACTTACGACCCAAGAGGACATTCATACTATCTGTTTTGGTTATGTTAAAGAATTTCTGAATCATCTTCTCACTGGTGCCTATCTATCTACCTTGACTGTTCAGGGAACCTGGTGCCCTGAATGGTAAAAACTTAACAAGGATGATGTGAATACTCCTCAAAATGCATATACAACATGTATTTATCCTGTATTCAGACAGGAACTAGCTAACCTACATATCTATGATTTTATATATACAGAGAATATATTATATATTCTGTGTTCTACAATATATATAATATAGCAAGTCCAATGGTAGCACTTCAGTTGACTTTAGATCTTGCTAACCCTCAAGCTATGAGGCAACTGGCCTCATTCAGATGGCTCAAATTTCTGTCAAGCCCCTGGTCCGACTACTTCCCAGGGTGTACATGCCTCTGGAGGTCTGGAGCTAGCCAGCGGAAAGCAGTAGACATCAGAACTTGAGTGGAAGTTAGGCCATCAGAAAATGATCCAGCAGTCTGGTGTCTTCTCCAGGGTTCAGTGACAAGGGCCATTTGGGCTGGTTTTGGTTGTTGTTGTTTTTAACATTTTTTAATGTTCTTAAATCATGCAGGTGCTTCTGAAAATGAGGCCTAAAGAGAAATGCACCTCTTCTACTGCCTTGTGAACAATATGACGTCAATCATAACCTTCCGGGTTTAGGATAGACACTGCTCACTAGCATCTCCGTTGCAATTAGGAAAGATCATTAGGCAGTGCCATGTTAGAAGTAGTTGGTGAGCTTGCTGTATGTCAATGAGCTGCTCATCACAGCAATCACACCAAGAGAGAACATCATCTAGATATGTTCCAGAGAAGTCCTCCTGGCCCCAAACAGGCAAACAAAATCAAGTTGTGGCTCAAAGTCACTCACCCGATCGCCCTTCTCTCCTCTCAGTCCAGGTAAACCTTGGGAGCCAGGAAGACCCGCTTCACCCTGAAAGTGAGATAAAGCAGTGCATGAAATCTCGAAACATGCATCAAGCGCGGCTTCTGTTAGTAAACTTCATTAGTCTCAAACATAATTAAGAATAAAAAGGTACAATAATGGGCCAAATTCTTCTCTTGCCTGTCAATTAAAAAGCTATCAAGTCTGGTCCTCAGGGTACACTAATCTAGCCAGAGTGCCCCTAGGCTGGGAAGGATGAAGCATTGATTTAACTATCTGTCTCTCTGCACGGCTAATACTAGATTGCTAACTGTTCAGCACTCATAGCAATTGCAGATGGTTTCTTCTTGATACCTAGTTACAGTGATGCATATAGTCTATATTGCAGGCCAGGATCTGGTCCAGTGTTTTCACAGGATTGATTCTAGATGTAGTTTGCTGAGAGAGAACAGGATCTAGTTTGATTATGCGGTAATTTCTTTCTCTTGGGTAATCATGATTTAAAACAGCTGCTAAGACCTCTCCTTTTTGCCTTCACTCTGTTAACTGAGACCATGAAATTTAGGACAGGTTTTCTTTATGCTGCCTTGTAGCAATACCACACAAGCAAATAAGAGCAGCTAAAAATGAATTCTAACTTTTTCCCCCCTTTTTAAAAGATCTGGTCTAGTCTGGAGAGGCAAACACTGTGATGTACTAATATGCATAGTATAGATACTAACAGACAAGCAGATCTAGAATTTTCTGGATGTATTATTTCAAGTTTGGATGTCTTTCCATTTGAAACTTACCTTTGAGTTCCTGGTTTATAATGCTTGCTTTTGGAGTAATTACAATTTCTGCATAATGTGGTTTGTTCTAATTATATCAAGTATTCTCAAATTTAGTTCCAGGTTGACCCAGTTTGTTATTTGGGAGTAATCTTGTGGATTGCTATTTGTTATTATTTTGCTGTCTGTATCTGTAGCGCAATATCACAAAGGATTTCAGTCATGGCAGGACCCAATTTCACTAAGCATTGTACGAATACCCAACTAAGAGATGATAACCTCTGCTTTAAAGGCACTATCTTAGAAGCAGGGGAAAAGCAAAAACGTTACTATGATATAGGCACAATGTGCCTGCAGAAGAAATCAGGCAAGGGAATAAGATCTTGTGTCTTGGGTATAAGTGGTGTGTGGAGGATCTTGAAAGACAGTGGTAGCTGACAGCAATGGAGCAGTGGTTTATGAGAGCCACTACAGGATCCCAGCTGATGAGATCCCCGAGATCATGACAAGGGCAAACACATGGACTAACAATAAAGAAGAAAAAAAGAAGGATTTGGAGGATAAAAAAAACAGGTGGCCTAATTTTGATCTCTGGAAAGAGAAACAAAGTTTTAATCAGTTAGTACGAGCTCAAGGATAGGAAGATAATAAGAAACAGCCAACGTGGATTTGTCAAGAACTAATCATGTCAAACCCACCTACTTCCCTCCCTTGACAGAATAACTAAGCAGATAAGAGGAAGCATTTGTGTGATATACCTTGGCATCAGTAAGACATCTGATATAGGCTAACATGACACTCTCATTAGCAAACTACAGAAATACAGTGTAAAAGAAACATCTCTAGAGGAAGGTGTACAACTGAATTAAAAAACTGCATTAATACAGCTGTTACTAGCTGCTTCCTTTCAAACTCCAGGATATATGAAGTGAAGTCCTCTAAGGGTCTGGCACTATTCAATATTTTAATTTATGACTGAGGCGATAGAATAGAGAACATTTATAAAATGAGTCGAGAACACCATGCTATGGAGAGAGAGGCAAGTGTTTTGGAAGATAGGATTAGAATTCAAAACAGCCACGATGAATGAAAAACCTGTCAACAATTCCTAAAATTGAATGGGTATGGATAGGCTACCACAACTTACAAAAGCTGCTATATGAGACTCCTCACAGACACCTTCTTCCCCTATTCCCTCTAACTCCAGTTGGTGATACAGATGGTGCATGTCCTTTTTATTGCACAAGGCAGTATGTGAACAGAGGTCATGACCATTTTCCCATTTAATCTTCATAACAGAAGATTGGATTGAGACCAGTGAGAGTGAGAGAAAAAGAGGCACTGACACTCTTCCATGGCTTACATATTCTGTGTACTTCAACGTCCAAAGATATATCCCAAAGATATAAGACTTTCTTATACAGATTCCTCTTTCCACAGATTTTCATTCTGCAGTTGAAAAGTAGGCCTGTGGATGACATTAACACCTCTCGTTAGTGGCCCTGACTGGGCTCCAGACAGATGTGTGCTTTGGGAAATCCCAGAAGTTCCCCTTGTTCTTTGCTTAGCTCAGAAGTTATCTGATAAAACCCAAATCCATAAAGACTAAGATAGCTTTGTAACTTCTGAGAGTCAGTTGGGGTTATATTCTAGCAAGTATTCAAGACCTAGAAACAACAGTATCTCGCTTTGTATCATATAGTTACAAAAATTTCTCATCCTGCAGAACCAGAACCAGCACAAGCACCCTGGGCTAGTGTGAGGTATGAAGGGAGAAAAGGCACTTTTAAGCTATTGTATCTCCCTTTTCTTCCTTATCCACCAGGAACAAGATGACACAAAAAAAATTTGGATTTAACATTTTTTTTCTATGGACCTTTCACATTACTTTGTCCAGCCCTGAGTCTCATCCACTTATCCACTTCACCTTCAGTTGCAAAAGCAAATGACTTGCAGTTATCTTGTTATAGACAAATGGCTTTATTATTGCATGTGGTCACTTTATATTGCTCTGACAGGCAGGCCTGGCTGCTAAAACAATTTTTCCTACTCACCTGTTCACCAGTTTGGCCACGGCTCCCTGGTTCGCCCTGGAAAAACAAAAGCACAATGTCAATGCTGCACAGGACTGACACTTTT
This sequence comes from Apteryx mantelli, assembly GCF_036417845.1. Taxonomy (NCBI): domain Eukaryota; kingdom Metazoa; phylum Chordata; class Aves; order Apterygiformes; family Apterygidae; genus Apteryx; species Apteryx mantelli. The sequence continues at coordinate 6,060,743 of NC_089979.1, read as the reverse complement.
GTAAGAAAGCTTTATCGTTATCGCAGTGTGTCCCCTATTGTCATAACCCATGTTCTTCCACCTTTCCTTAAGCCACTGAAATTGGCCTCTTCATAGCTTGGGATCCCAGACCACAGGTATCTGGTGTAATTACCAGTCAGGTCTTTCTACACACTCAGACTAGAGAGAGAAGCATCAAACAGGGTTTGACCTCTTGAAACACCATGAACTGTGAAATCCAGAGGCTAACCCACATCCTCACTTCCTTTTATCCCTCCAAATTTACAGGAATCTTACTCAACTAACTTCAGTATATGGGAAATCAGAATCAGGTCTTGGCTCACTCAATGTTCACAGCAGACTATAAAATGAAAATACATACCTTGGGACCAGCTTTTCCAGGAAAGCCTTCCTCACCCTTCTCTCCTTGTTCTCCCTGAAGGGAACACAAGAAGTGAATATACAAACTCCTCTGACAGTACAGCATGTCTGCAGGCAACAGTGAGGAATTCCTTGACTCAGATATCCAGTAACAGCCTGAGCATGTAAATGGAGCCATATGACAGTACATTTCCTGAATTGTTTTTCCATTCTTGTAATATTTGTAGACACATCTCCAGCACTGATCACCCTACTGGAATAATTCTGGAATAACACAAAGTCAACCAGTGTTACATGAAAGATGTCCATAGAAAATTGAGTCCCAATTCTCCCAATGTCTTCTTTTTCCCAAGTTCCAGTTTCTCACTTTTATTCACCAAAAAATGGGAGTTGGGAACTCTGCTGGACCTGGGCTCAAGAACTCCCTAAAGTCACATGAGAGAGGCAAGCATAAATGTAGAGTGTTATTGGAGCAAATAAGGATAACGGTGTCCAACCATCAGAGGCAAGAAGACTACTGACTTACGCAGTTCAAGATAGATAGCAAATGGTTAAGAGCTGTCATCATTATTCCAACAGAGTGTCAGAATCCCCAAAGCCTAGCTTGGCCCCACACAGAAACAGCTCTTATACCCAACATATGGCACTTTTCCTTGATGCTTCATAGTGATGGCAACTCAACCAGAATCTCTCCTACCTCTAAATCTCCTATCTCTCTTCTCGAACTGCAGAGACAGCAGAACAGAGAACACTTTCTAAATCTGTCATTTGTAGAAGCTTTCAAGCAAGGCATAAGAGATAGGAAACAACAAAGAGCCATCCTTCTGTCATATGGATCCACAGAAGCCTTAGACGGATGGCATCTCTTCTTTCCAGCCCCTCAGGGAGGAAAGAAAAGAATGTCTTTGGGGCCTGCCACACTTCTTTCTTCTTATTCTTCTCTCATTTTTTTTGCAATTTGTGTCTTGGACAAATGCCTTTACTTGCCATTGTCACCAGCTTTCCTGGGTGACAGTAGAAGCTTCTCTGCAATGCTCAGATGTATTTGCCGAATAGGATATGAAGACTGGAATAAATTCTCTCACCCTTGACAAATTTCCAATCAACTTCATCTTCATAAAGTACTCGGTACAATTTAATCACGTCAGTGATTTGGCCCCTATTTCACCAGTGACTCAGAGATGTGGAATCCAGTGAGGAGGGTTCAGCTCTGGGGATCCACCACACTTTCGACTTACGCTCACTAGCTCACCTGGACAAGCTGCCCAGGTAACTAGCTTTATACCAGTGTATGTGGTGTCACTTGCCTTCTGACCCGGAAGTCCAGGAAGACCATTTAATCCATCTTTGCCAGGCAATCCCTAAATAAGAGAAAATTATCAGCTCTAAGGGCCTTTTCATTAAATCATTAATAGCAAGCTCAGCATAAGCACGTTCAGTTCATCCCTCTTGCCACTGACCTAAGTTTAAGAGAGGAAGAACCACCTCATGCATTTTCTTCTGATTTCTTCACTACTGTGATTCAAACTACACAAAACTTCTTGCAATGCACTTAGCCACTCGCCTCCTTTTCCAGTATCCCAGTTTTGGTAAATGACCACTGGAGGTCAGTGTTGTTACAGAAAAACAATATAAAAGTCAGGTACTGTGGATTTCTAAATAACTTTAAAGAGTACATTTTTATTTATCATTCACTGTAAGTCTCTATTCTCTGTAGCTATAAAGATTTTTAAAGTCTATTTCTCCTTTTAAATGTCAGTAATTTATTATACAATACACAGACTCATAAATTATACAATACCTACAATACATAGAGACCAAATCATTTGGCAAGATAAGAATTAAAATGACTCTGTAATGCATATAAAACAGTGAGAAAAAGTTTTGTCCCCTTTCCAAGTGTCAGTCAATCACTGAACATTAGAGGCTGTAGGTGGCACTTCTTAATACTAAGTATATATTATAATTCATCTTTATTGACTTTAACAGCCAACAGAAATTGCTATGCCCTCCTAAATCTGAGATCTTTGTTTCAGCTCTTAGGCCTGATGCAGGAAACTACAGGTATGGAAGAACAATGTCTTGCCAGATGCAAAATGATTTTTGAAAAACAGCTTATAAAGAAAGTGTCATAGTCCAAGTGCATAGGAATAGCGGAGATGCATTTGGTCAGTGCTGGTATATTAACAAATTATTGCTTATGAAAGGTGTCAGATTCTAATATTTACATTAAAGGAGAGAGTGCTGTAGCCAGCATTGAAACCTTGCATGCAGACAAGGTGCAGGAAAGGGAGCACAGACTTGTACTCTAGAAGTAAAGTATCTGAAGGCACAGAGAGTCTGGAGGCCATGGAAGTGGTCCCTCAAAACTTACAGCTGGTCCTGGCGGTCCGGTTTTACCAGCAACACCGATCTCTCCTGGCAGTCCCTGAAAAACGAAGCCGGCACAGAGAACGATCAGCATTTCTGCCCTTTACAGTCGCCTCTTTGGAGGCTGCTGTTTTCCATTCAAATGCAATTCCCCCTTCCCCAGCAGGCCGTTCTCTGCCGCGGGGAGTCCCACAGACATCGATCCATCCCCAGGTGGCACTGATGCAGATCCAACATTTGGTGCAGAGAAGCTGTCCCCTAAGGCCAGCTGTGGCTTTTCAGCGAGAAAGTACAAGAGAAAACATACAATGCCAGAGGCTTTGGCTTGGTTCTCACCGAAATCCATGACCTACTTCTCCCCAACTGCTTCTTCTCTCCTTGATATAAAACAAAGAAACAAGCCTGTTTTCTTACTGGTGCTCCAGGAGGTCCAAGGGGTCCAGCAATGCCCGGCGGCCCTGGAGGTCCCTACAAGGGAAGAAGCAAAAACGGTTTATAAGACCTACAGACAGAGGCTGAAAGCCTCAGGTCCTGCTCACTGAAGACCATTCTGATGAGCACCAGCATTGATCTTTATTTCAACAGCTTCTGTCCAAAAATGGAGAGATGCCAAAGCATGCTCCCAGGGAACTGGACTCACAAGCAGAGCAGAAGCACCTGCTTTCTGCAGGCAGCTGTGTAAGCTACTAATTTCTACCCCTGAGAGGTGAACTCCATCCTCAGCTCCAGACAAGGGATGAAGGAGTTGAAGGCAATCAGCGGTAGCGTACAATGCAAAGCTTGTCCAGTGGAACCTCTTGTGGCATCCAGCCTAATTTCATCTTGATTAATGTTATTTCTCTCTGAACAATTTACCTCTGCAAAATGATCTCTGAAGTAATGAATGGAGTAGGCTTGTGGTTTGGGTTTATCTGTTTGTTTATTTTGGAGGGTAAATATGAATCCATCTGTGTGCCTTCATCTAATGAAAAATGATGTAGTGGCTCGGGGGGTTAAAAGAAACACTCCACAATTTTAACACTCTATGTTAACCTTGTTGACAGTAAAAGGTCCTCACAAACTCACATCTCAGTGCATAAATTCAATTGAAAATGTCCCAACAGTCTTTCTTACTCATCTCCAGGCAGCATAACATTGCTTGTGGTATGCCAGTCTTTTTTTTCTAATCTAATTTTGAGTCACACAATAGGGATTCAACTGTTTCTCTTGGGAAAATATTCTCTCAATAGCCATCACTTTTTCAGAGAGATTCATTTCTGAGTGTCGGGCAGATTGTTTACTTTGAGTTCCTAGAAAAAAAAACGTTTCCATATTTGACAGATCTCAACAGGTTGCCTGAGATTCAGAGGTGTTTGTTACCTTCAGCTTCCACTGAAGACAAGATGGGATTTCCCCTCTACTCAAAATGAAGGACATGTTCATGTATTGTTTGGATCAGGACTTAAGCAAACAGCATAAGGATGGATACATGACTGAGCTGAAGTTTTACCCTGCCTCTCTCTTTCTACCTTCCTAACATCATGATTTCATTCATTTTCAGTTTCCAGCATAGAGGGAGTTCTGATATCTGTACTTCAAAGAAAAAAAAATGTATAAGGAATTAAAGCTGAACAGATACAAAATGGAAAACAGCAGGTCAGCATTTTCCCTGCTAGACCTGTGTCACTATTCAATATCACAAGTCACACCTTTTTTGATTGTGGTATTACAGCTCAATTACAGGATCAATATTAGTATTTTATTTTTAAAGCAAAAAGGTAGTTGAAGAAGAGAAGAAAGTGATGTAAATAAGGAAGGATAAGGAGACTTTTTGTGGCATGGTTTAACAGAGAAGGTAGTGGATAAGCAATCATTTTAGAATATGCCTGGAAAAAATGGCTAGAAGAGAAAACAGCTTCTCACCAATAGATGGGGCAAAGCAACCAAAAAAGGAACCTGCAGATGCACTTGACATATATTGCCTATAATCTGCTTTTCATTGCGACTGGGTTACAATAAACATGGAATCATTCCACCACCACCATTATTATTTAGAGTGCCTCAATTATGTACACAACTCAAAAATCACCAGAAAAACATGCCTTGGAACATCCTGACGCTGCTGACATAACTCCTGGGGAGTCACACATCTACTTCTGAGAACCGGGGTATCACTGCCATTACAGGAGGGTGCCGCAGTTAAGGAGCTCTAGCCCCACCAGGAGAAATCTCAGCAGGCCCATCCATCACTTAAAAAAGGCTTTCTCATTCAAAGAAAGGAATCAAGCTCCAAGAGCAACAGTCCAAATTAGCCCAGCACTAGAAAAAATACCACGCGCCGCTGACACAGCCAAAGGACAACTCCAGAGAGGCACTCGGAGTCAGGGAAGCCAGTTGCTGGCATGAAAAAAGGCAGCACCCTTGTACATATATCAAGGCAGAAGAAGGCAGGAGGATTAGTGTCAGGTTTCATGTGATTGGAGAAGAGAGGAAAGGGTCAAGGATGGATGAGCATCAGCTGCCCGGGATTGTGGAAGTCCTGGTCAACCCTACTGTAGCCTTACAAGGACAGTACTGCTGAGACCTACAGAAGGTCTGTGCTCCATGGAGAGGTTGCCATGAGGAGCGGGTGCAGTACTGGGAAAGAAGGCAAAGGACAGCCTGATGGCAGAGGGACTGCTTGGACAGAGATGAGAATGGGACAAGGCCACCAAAGGGGTGTTTAAACTTGTAGGGGCAGCAGTATACTTTCAGTATACAGTATATTTTCACATACACAACTCAGGGGCTAACTTTAGAAAAATGATGACAGACTGATTCAGCAGCAAAATGGATTATACTTATCTACAGGAAAGATAAAGCGAAAAATTTACCTTTACTGATCTTTTCTGGTTTCTTCCTAGTAGCTTAGTTTTGTTCTTTCTCTCTCTCAGTAACTCCCCCCCACGCCTCCCCACCATCGCATACGAATTCCGCATGACCTTATAACAGGCAGCTTCCACGAAGGGCCGAGAAATCTGTCTGATACCCAGCCATCTCCAGAAAGGGTAAGCTATGCTTTACGTAAGGGTGCAAATTATTTTAGAGGATGGATTATATTATTTCTATTTAATGGTATCTCCCTTGACTTCTTCCTGCTTTACATGAATTACCAGCTCATTCTGACTTCTGTAACAATAGCATCTAGCAGTAATTAATAAGGAACATAGACGCTGTCATACTACAGCAAACCTCAGCCTGTACCCAGTCTCAGCCTGAGCATCTCCAGAGTATAATGCAAGTTATCCCATAAATACAGACATGGATCGATCTGCCCCAAAAGAGAAGTCTCAGTCCAGCATCTAACAGTAACCACTATGATCCCTGAACAAGACATGAGGTTCCACATCCTCCTTGTCCAAACTATTTTTCCTAGTAACTCTGGATATTCTTGCTATCCAAGACAATTTCTAACTGCTCTCTGAAACTGGACCACAAAAAACCTTATGCAACCATAAGTACTGAAATGGAAGCACACTTGCTCATACCCACTAATAATTCAGTTTTATTGTTTCCTGTGAGAGCCATCATAAGGGATGTTATACCCAGGGCTGGTTTACCCCATCAGGTGCACACATGCACCGTCAACAAAGTTACATCCACTGATGGAGAGCTATTCAAGATGGACTTAGAGCAGTTTTATATGATGAGTATACTTGGGATGCCAAGTATCCCTGGGAGATGCACAGGATGCTGTCAGCCTGGCCCAGTTGGCTGTATATACCAATACATCTATTGCTCCTACTGGATTTATTGCCTTCTGCAGCCAGGGCTGCACCAACTGACTGGGACCCAGAGAAATAAAAAGGCATGGTCACATGAAAGCTGCAGAAATGCATCATACCACATAAAAGTCCTTTATAGAGCCTTCCCTTTTGCCAGACTGTTCAGAGCAAATCAGTCTGGTTTGCATAAAAATTCCTGGGTTTTGCCCCTTCTCCTGACCTCTGCCTGTCCTCAGAAACTGAGAACACTTCAGAGCAGGGATTCCCTAAGTATTTAGAAGGGACCTAACTCACTGACAGCATTTATTAATGATTAAAAAAAAAAAAAACAGCAGCAGCAGCAGCAGCAGCCTGTAGTGCTTTGCCCCAAAATCTCACACCATCTGTTTTCTACAATTCCCTTTTGTCACTGAATCCAGATTAAAGTACCTGATTTTACTGATCATGCTTTTCAGTGATCATTCAACAAATTACAGAGCTCAGAAGCCCTGCCCTCAGTCTAGTCTCCAGTGCGGTCCCTTAAAAACCCTGATTAAGGAAAGAAAAAAAAAAAAAGCGCTTCTTCTGGATTTTTATCTCTTCTCTCCATAATCATGTTGTCTTTACATGCTGTTTTTCATCAGTGTCACAATTCTATCCAGTCCATGACATCCCCAAATAAATTTTCCCTTATTAATTAAAATTAGGTTGCTGGTTTGCATTTAGGCTCAAAACCAAGCAGATCACAGCACACGAGAACGCAGGACGAAGACGGGAAACCTGCACTCCATTCCCTACTCTGCCTGTATAATTCCTTAGGCAGCCTTACGGTAAATTAACCTGGCTGTGCCTCGGTTTTCCTACCTTTCAATGTGGTGAAATCTCAGAAGGGCTTTGTGAGGTTAAAGTATCGTACGTACAGTGATATACTGCACACACACACAAATCCCACGGCTGGTAAAGATTCTGATCGGTGCTTCCTACATGCTGAAGCTAAAACCAACATATAAAACATTTCATTCTCTAATATAGGAGTACATAAACTCAGTTTGGAAAACAACTGTAAAACAGGGATGTTTTATCAAAATGTTTAAAATGTTTTCAAACTGTTATTTTTAAACATTTTGAATGTTCAATAAAATCCAGATATCTGTGGGAAAGTGTGTAGGGACATGTGTGGGGGGAGGACAACTCTACAAAACATTTGGGGGGGGGAAGGTTGGGCTTATGTTGCATCCAGCTCCATTCCTAAGCTGAAGAAATGCAGGGACAGTTCTCAGAAAAGAAATCTGAAACTCTCGATATTAGAGGAACAGCTGTTTCTGTCTTCCAGGAACCACTAAAGGATGCTCTCTTCCAATGCATACCCCACTTCAAAGATGGGCTGGGAAAGGCAGATTCAGGATCTGCACTCCCTAAGGATGCTCTGAAAAGGAACAAAAACCTTTGTTTGTGACTACAACAGTAGGTCTTTTGGCCCAAATCTCTTTTCCATGAAAGAAAGGAAAGCTATGTTTTAAGGGGAGATGAACAAATGACATTCTAAGACAGAAATTGAAGCCTGATGGTTTTTCCAGATACCTGCCTCTGGAGGCAAAGCTTGCACAGATGTCTCTTCTGTATGTTATTCCATGCGAATGCCTGGATCTTCTTGCACTATGTAAAAGGATTAGATAAGTGGGCCAGGTGTTTTAGGCAGTGCGTCAGTCTGAATGAGAAGAACCTCCGGGACAGGCAGAACATCCTGTCTGCTGCCATAACGTTAAGAAAATGCACAACCACCGTACTGACAGGCTGTTCCCCCTTCAGTGTCTGTGCTTGTCTCCACCACAAAACCAACTGCTCCCTGCAGTTTCACCTGCCGGGAAGTCCCCACAGATCCTTCCGGTTGGCTTCTCTCTTTATTTGCTCTTCTCCCCCACCAGACATGAGGACTCAGCTGCTGCAGCCACTTTTAGGGAGCAGTCCATGCGTCTCACTCTATTTCACTTGCTATACCAGCTCTCCATCTCTCCTCTGCTGTATCTGAATGGTCTCTGAGATCAGGTCCTCAGATCTATTCTTCATTTCTCACCCCACATACTACCATATCCACCACCACAACGCCTCTGAATTATTTTCAGTAATGCTGCATTAGAGCATTATATGGCTCTCTGCTTAAATCCTGCCTCATAAACCAAGAGAAAGATGAGAGGATATAGAAAAAGGCTGTTGCTGGTGACACTGAAAAGCAAGAGCGTAAGGAGCCAACAGATCTGAATATCTGCCTATGATGCACGCTTTATATTCATCTTTAGTGATAGTGTCATAACTCATAAATGTATTATGTCTCCAGTTATTACACCAGGTGGCATTATAATTGGAGTACCAACATTATTTTAGGAAATAAAGTGTTTTGAACAGAAAAATTCTCTGAACTGACTGACTTTCCTGCTCCACAAGAGTCCGGAGTAAAGTTGACTTTGTACATAGCAGTGTCTCCAGGAGAATTTCTTGTTTTCAGTGCAAGGTAGTATTTGTTTAATTTTTCCACTTAGGGTAAGATGTGGACATGATCTCTTTTGTCTGCAGAGGAAGATTTATTTCACTATTCACTTTCTTTGAATCATTTTACGGAGTCAGTGCAGCAAATGAGAAAAAAAAAAAAGACCTTCCTTACGGTCTTTTGTTTCAATACTATTAGTGATCTGCACCATTGAAGTCTTGCTTTTCTTTATTTTGTTAAAAGTATAGATCTTATTAAAGATAGCTCTGAGCAGTATCTTCCAGTTTCAAGCAGCACGGGCATAGTTTGAATTTAATCTGAGTTTTGCAGTGGGGGCTTGTATCTTTTTGTACATTTCACAGCATTAACTTGCATTATAAAAAGGATTTTACGACACCATGCATTTCAGAGGATACCATTTATATCTTCTGAGTTACTTAAGAAAAGCTGAACTAGAGCTTACACTCTATGGATGAGTCTAAACTAATTAAATCACTACCAGCCACTATCATAAAAGGTACAGCTTGTACCAGCCTCTTTCACAGGTCTTAGTTATACCACCAGGTTATCCAGCATAAGGCAAGCTGTGTAACAGCCTCTGTGGCCCAAAGACATCACAACTGTGAGGAACAGCATTTTCCCTTAAAACTCAAAGAGTTTTGAGTTCTGCTTTGCTTCTCCACTGCTGGAGAGAGCTCATACCTGCTCAGACAGTGGAGTCTAGAGAGCCTTTGAGCTGAGCAGCTGTAAGTATCTGCTTTAGGGAGAGCTCAACAGCTTTCCAGGCTCCATTAACTGGATCTTCATCAACTATAACGGGAGCTTGGACGCCCGTGTGCCCACACATTGACTGCTATGGAAATCTACTTGTATCTGGAGCTGAATCCCAGCCCTGGTAGTTCAGTGATTCAGCTCAGACTGTCCGAGCCCTTGTGTAGTACCAGGCGATGAGCCCCCATCTCTGCTGAGCCTGTGAACGTAGCCTTGACCACTAACTGAGCATAAGGTGCCCAAATCTCCTTTCACCTCACAATATCCCTTCCTGCCTAGAAAAACACTTGCAGTAGCACCTCATCACCTGCCTTCAGCCCCTTCTTCAAATGCTCTTCCTCTCAACAGATGATGGGATAGACAAGGTGCACCAAGATCTTTGGTGACCGTGCAGAAACACAGAGCTTCATTGTTTCCCATGCTTAGAATCCATCCATTTCAACTAAAAACACTTTACAGAAATGCCCATTTTTCGGTCTGCATTTGAACAGCCTACTGCAACAGAAGTTTGGCCTTTGATTAAGGTTCCTAGAAACTAAAATAATACAAACAAATAACAACATAAAGACATTATGGGCTCAGATGTGTGTGTCCTTGCTGCAGGAAATTCATTCATATCCAGAGGGGAAATAAGCTCCAGCCTCTCTATTCTGTCATTAATGATGTTGCAAGATGCACCATTTCTAAAGGCCACTGAAAGTAAATGTTCATTTTTGAGGGTGGTGACTGAACAACGCTGGAGCAAATAAGCACATGCAGTGGCTCATTATCCCAGCTGATTTAGGAAAAAACAAACAAACCATTTTTGAATTAAAATTTAGGTTGGATTGGGGTATATAAGGAGGGAGGCAAAAATAGTGCTGCCCTATTGTCTCAAAACATGCCCAGATTATCTGAGAAGCTATCTCCAGCTCTTTCTGAGAGTGCCACAGGATCTGTCTGCTCTACTGGAATGGTCACCAGCTTCATAGTCAGCCAAGAGAGGAACTGCTGCTCCAGAATTTGCCACTTAAATTAACTCTCAAATATAAACACATCCAGGCAATGGCTCATCAAGACTCAAACACATATCTTCTGACCCCACCCCAGAGCAGTGCTCAGGAGGATTCCCCCTGCACAGCTGGCTGCTTCTTCTGCAGCTTCTCACTGGGATCGGTGTGATGGGAACAGTTTTCGCTGACAAAGCCCCGCAACCACTGAAGGCCTGTGTACACCCAGGCACTTGGTGCCGCGATCCACCTCTGCTCTTCTGTAGGAGGTAGGCTTTCCTATCACGTCTCTAGAAAATGCAGCATCTGTCTGAAGGTGCTGAGGAACCTGTGTCTGTGTCACAGCAATGAGGAGGACAGGCCATCCTGTCCTAAAACTTTTCAGGGTATAAAGAATAGAGAATTGGGGGTAAGGATCAGTTGGCATCTTTTCATGGCCATTTCTGAGTATTTCAGCAACAACATGACTTATACAACTCCTATCTCCATTCCTTCCTTCTGCCTGCACAGTTATTAATGGGTCAGACATATCAGAAAACAAAAATACATTTAAATTTAAAATAACAGAGGGAAATGAGGTTATTTTAGTGTCCTAATCTAGATTATATATGGCCTAAAATAAGTTGGCTCTAAACACCATGGAGATGGCACAGGAACAGGTGACACAAACTTCCTTAAAACCCTGAGAAGAATATCTGTGTAAGTACAACATAAGAAAACCATTTTTCTTCTTGAATATTTTCTGGGCAAATCCAAACAATAAAATAGAAATGCTGATTAAGTGCTTAGAAAACCTAGGGTCACAAAAACTGCTGTTAAGCTGTAAATTATTTTTGTCACAACCTAAATGTAAGCACTTTCTCCAAACAGAAATACAAAGATCTGCAGCAATATGCCCAGGACAGGGTGCCACTGCAGGAATATGAACAATATTTTTCCATTCTTAAATTTAGGTTGGAGGAACAGACAATGTAAGAATCCCTTGATGCGGCTAGGGTAGTATCCAGTTTTAATTAACATAAAATTTGCAAGCTTTATTTAGCTTATCCTGAAAGGAAGACTACTTATTGCTAAGTCAGTAGTTTTCTCAGATACATGCATAAAATTGCTGATACATGCACATACATATATTTTCTAAAAGTCACAGAGAACCTGAGCTGACTAAATATGGTGATGTTTGGGTAGATACAGTCAGATATCTCAGAATTAATCAATACAGAGGAACCTTTCCCCCAAAGCAAGGAAAATCTTCTCCCAATGACATATATTTGGCCATTTGGGGGGACTTTTTAATACTATACTGAGAAAAAACAAATCTAAAATTCATTGGAAAATACAGTCTTCATTCCTCTTGAAGGCTGCTGATGAAATACTTTCGAGCCAGATGCTGCAGCAAAGGAAGACATGTAAACCAGTATCAAGCAGTGTTGCACAGGGCAACGTTCCCAGTTGGACACAAGGGCCTTCATCTGCCCAGAACTGCAAACCACTGGATTTCCTCTCTGATGACTTCAGCAGACATGTGAACAGCTCCTTACAAAACGTCTGCAAGAAAACCTGTTTCTAGATCATGTTTCCTAGTTACAAGAACATAGCTTGCCAGAGGAAACAAATGAAAAATCAGCTAGAAAAAGCATCTGCTGTCTAGCAGTTTGTCATGTTTATTGCACACATCACCAACGGCTGTAGAAATGGAGAGAAATGGAGATCCTGCCATTTCTTCCCAAAGCTTAACTGATTATTCAAACAAAATCCTAAAATCTAAGATTAACAAATTTCTTATTGAAAAGGGAATGAGGAACTACTCAGTCTTCTCCTGAGTGGTCAGCCTAAAATGAGGCTGTGTCTTTCCTGCTTGAGGACACTCCCAAAGATATTTTTCTTATTGTAGGAGATCACCCTACAGAAGTGACCAGGGTCAGTTGAAACTGGCTACAAAGAGCAAGAAACAAAGCCATAGGCAAGCGTCAATGTTACTACCCAACAGGACAGCATGGGTTGCTCCCAGCTAGAGCCAAATTCTCTTTGATGGTACACAACATGCACAGCACTGTTTAGCCCTCATGAAGTTGCAGATGGTGCAACTTGGAGCATTATCTAGGCAAAAAAAGGGGGCTCCGAGATCATTAACTTAAGAGATCGTCCTTCACTTGGAGAATAATCATTTAGCTGTAAGCCCCTGCCTCTACCTTCGTTAGCTAGCCAGCTCCCAACCTGCTCTAACTAGTAGAAATGTAAGCATCAAAGCCACAGAAACAAACTCGTGCTCCAAGCAGCGTGCTTTCTGAATAGCAAATACCTTTTAAATTGTTTCTTCCCTCAAGACTACAGCACAAAAGCTATATCTGCAATTGCCAATTCACACAGCCAATAATTAGCTGAGACGCTGCCCTCAATATTACAAAACACAAATCATTCTCTCTGCAACGATACTGCTCTGTACACAAGCAAGGGGAAAATCACATACAAAACACCTCCTTATGTTCCTGTTCAAAGTCACTGAAAACCTGTGGAAGGTAAAAGGAATGATTGCCAGACAGGCAGATTCTTCTCTCACTCATACTGGGATAAATCAGTATGGATATTAAAGGAGAAACATCATCTTTAGAAGTGTTATGATGAGAAGACAGCCACTGCATGCTACATTGCAGTTCCAAGTCACCTGTTGCCACAAAAAAATGTTTTTTTCCACATATTATTCCAGTCATATGAAAATGAAGAAAACCACTTACCTGAGGTCCAAGCAGACCACCGATTCCCGGGAATCCAGGTTCCCCCTTCTTACCCTGTGTGTTCAACAGAAAAGAAAATTACTGAGACTTTCCAAAGTCTTTTACTCAAACACAGGTAAATCAGCATAACATGGGTACACACTAAATACACAGATATGCTAGAAAAGGAGGCAGCAGACGGTTTGGATGTGCAGCTCCACCTGTCTACCCATCTCTGAATTGTGATAATATTGCACCCTGTAATCCAGAGTCCGCTCCTGCAAACAGCACAAGAATGTCCAGACAACTGTGCTCACGTCTTCAAGGAGACTCATCTCTGGGGACCTATGAAAGAACCCGAAGGAGACCTCTTAGCCATAATACAACGACCAGGAAATCATGTTTATTTTTGTAGCCACAAAGGGTACCGGCACACAAGTGGAAGTGGGCCAAAGTATTGGGAGTGCCCATTGCCATCACCCCAGACATGCTCCCAGGACATGGATGATGCTCCGCACCACTACTTCCCTGCAGAGCTGCCTGCAGTGTTTGGGAATTTGCTCGGTTTCTTCTCCAGACCTGAAGCAACTGATGGGAATGCAGCGATTAAACCCAACTCGGAGACAGTAACAACCAAAAGAAAGGCACTGACAGCGTGAAACAGTGAAATGGGGTTAGACTGCCATCAGCAGTGAGTCAGGGCCCACTCTTGCAGTAACTTTGCTCCAGCCCGCTTCCACCATGAATTTTCTGTTTTCAAGCACGAAAGAGTTCATTGCTTTGAAACCACACCCCAAAAAAATCAACCTAGCTTATAAAGTTTTTAATAAAAATTCAGTTTACAAAATAAAATCTCGAGTGTTTTTCAGTGACGTACCAGAAACATGAGTTGTGAAAGCCTTAGACTATTTCACTAATTTTTATTACAGACATTGGCCTGTGTTGCTAACATGTCACATTCCCTGCCTGTTCTCCAGAGCTGTGCACCAGTCACGTGCTCCACCACCCCAGCACTGGCTGCACTTTCACCACATTGCCCTTGTGTAATATGCTGCACTCCATGAAACCCCTCTTGAATTGGAAGTTGCTCTTGGAAATAAAACACCCTCTTATTTTTGTTGCATACAACACCCCAAAAGCCTAATAAAACAAAAGAACCTTCCAGCATGAATGTCTGTTAAAATAATACATTCTTTTTATTTTTAAAAAGGACTTGTGTGTTGAATATAATTTTACTGGCCCTCTTTGGCCAGATGTGTGCAGCTGCTGCAGGGCTCTTTCAGCTAGACCGGCTGGGTTTTCCGACTCCTGCCTTTTCTTTCTTTGAGTTTCGGCAAGCGTGTGAGAAGGAAGGGAGGTGGAGGTTGGTGTTGCTGAAAGAAAGCTTGGTGACACTTCAGAAATGTCATGAGCTGGATGCATACGTAAGCAGAATGGGTCACAGCCACCCAAGCATGAGCACCAAGAGGCCGGAGGGCTTATAATCATCCTACCTCAGGTCACGCCTGGGACATAAGAACTCGGGTGCATGGATGAATATAAAAGATTCACACTCTCCAAGCCAGAAACCATGAATACATGAAGTATTTCTAACTAGAGGTGAGATCATCACCAATGAACAGAGCTCACTGACTCCTCTGCAAGCAAGAAAACTTCCTCCAGAGGAACCAAAGAGATCCCCCCCAGGCCAAGGGAAGCATAAGCCAGGATCTGCAGGGCACCCTTGAGAAAAGTGCACCCACGTGAATATGGTGGCACTGGCATTCACCACAGGTTTGACCTCAAATAGTTCACAGTGAAAATGTCCTACATGAGAGAAAGAGGAAGACTTCATGGAAAAAGGATGTCTGAAACACCGGAGTGAAGACAAGGTTGATTTGTTTCTCAGCTTGCCAGCTGACTTGCTGTATGACTTTGGGCAAGTCACATATTTTGTGACTCAGCTTTCTACTTGTAAAAATAACCTATCCTTCCCTGAGGTGCAATAAATACTGAATCATTTATACTTCTGAGATTGTTAGTAATACACTAGGAGGGCACCAGAGAAGTCTCATAAGCATCACAGAGAGGGAAGTGGTTTTCTTCCCTCATTTCTACTTCGCACCCAAACTGATTTTCTTTTTAAAAACATATTATAATTAAGCAAGTTTTATGTGAAAGCAAGTTTTATGTGACTGATGATGTGATTTGTCATACAGATATGTAAGAATCATATATTTTTCCCATTATTTTCCTTTACTGAATTATCCAGAAACAATCCATGGGATTCCTGTTGCCTTAAAAAAGTGAAACAGCTAAAACACAAATGAGCAGTCACATTTTCCCTGACTTTGACTCAGTTTAGTTAGTTAGAGTGTTAGAATCTGATCTTTTTTCTTATTTCTCTCATAATAAAAATAGCAGAGGAATTTAAGGTGGGAATTAAAAGAGTGGTCATGAGGGCCTTGTTTGTCAGAAGGAGCTTACACAGTCACCTTCAGGACGCTGGTATCAGCAAGAATATGCATTTAATACTAAAGTATATGCAGTACTATTCATGAGTGCTCCTGCTCCTACTTTTTCAACATCCATCACTTCTTTGCTTGTTCAAAGCCAAAAAAAAGCCCATTATTAACTGCTAAGACTCATGTCATCACATGAATCAGCATTTGTTTTCTAAATCACAATATTTATTTTGCTATCTGCTAAGGAAAATATAACCATGCAAGGGATCCTATTAAAATACTTGTTTAAATAAATAAATCAGCATATGAATACAGAAAGGCTAGCTTAGTGCTTAAAAAGGGCGCCCAGTTCATTTTTTCACTGCCCTTCAGCATCAAACCACACTTTTTTTCAGCAGTAATGGAGTAAAATGCCTGGGAATGAAAAAAAAATTGTTCAAATGGGTTGAGACACAGCTACACAGCAATGAAAGCCATAAACTGCATCCCACATCCTTCCTCTGTCTCAGCACAGGATGTGCCAAGTGACTGCAGGAGTCCTGGGTGTCCGGAGCATGGTGTGCACGGCACACAAGGAAACGAGTACAACTGCATGCAAGGGGCCCACCACAGCACGTTTCCTACCAACGTGGGATCCATCCGTTAAGCCGGCAGTTTCCACACCTACAACCTTGATGCCAGCATGCAATGCATTATTACAGCTTCCTTCTCACCCCACCAATCTTGTTGGTCACTAGGGTATTTGCAACCCACTTTGTACCCCCCATCGCAATGTGTGCAAGTCTCCTCCGGCTCCGTTTAGAGACACTAGCTCAGAGATAAAGGTAGTGTGCATTAGAGGAACCTGATGTAAACACCTTTTATAACCCTTTGAAGGAGCATAATGGAATTAGCTTCCTCAGTCATCCCCCTAAATCAGGTTTTGAAAGTTAGAAAGCGTGAATACACCCTTTAGTTTAACTATATAAAACCAAAATGGATAATAAATTGGTGTTCAGGCCAACAAAACCCCAAAAAGTCATATAAACCTTGTAACTGAAGGATGATCAGATGTGAGCCGCACGTATAGACCTCATTTTTGCCATCCACAAGAGTGTCTTTAGTTGCTTTATAGCTTAAGGGCATTACCCAGTTATAGTTTGCTGAGCATGCTGCTTTTGGGAAACTTAGTTCCACCTGACAAAATTACTTGGGGAACTTCAGGAAGGATGTGGCAGCTCCATCTAGTCCTCAGACCTGTCTTAGAAGCCAGAAAGGGGGAGAGAAAACATAGTTTGCTTGCTGTGATAAATATATACTAGTTGCTCCATTTGCACACTAATGGCGAGTCAGGCTAATTTGTGGCAGCAATGAGAGGTGCGAAGGGAGCCCATCCTTTCTCTGAGTACAATGCTGAGAAATTTTTGTGCTTTTGAAAACACTGAAAAATCCCTGAAAGCAGCTTATAATTATATTGACAGAGAGGCCATGAGTCTAATTTCCCATTGTCAAGGGGTCCTTTTGGCCGCTCAGAGGCTACTCAAAGTCAAACTACAACAGAGTGGGTCCATAACATTACAGCCTGTCTGGAAAGTACAGAAATGGTTGCTGGGAGAAATTATACCTGTGAGAACAAAGCTCAGTGAAATGTCACATCGCCTAATAATATGACAGACATAGCTAGCAATTATGCTCTGTTACTTATAGCAAGATTCAGCTAAGTGTATCGAAGTGTGTACCCTTTGAGTGTATGAAATGTATGTTATTTGCCTTCATCGGTAATTTGAATAATAGCACGGTTAAAAATATCTGTTTTATTGGGAATGAATATATTTCCTGACAATTACAGTTTTGCTCTGGATTAAATCTAGACCATCAGTCCTCTTTTTGCTTTTTGTTCGTTTGCTTACTTTTCTACTTCTGCACTGCTGAGCTTTGCAAGAGCAGACATCTGAACACTTCAAGCACTCACAAATACAGATGAACGCAAAAATCCATTCTAAAGATATCTACCATATAGGAGACAGGAAACCAGGGGAAACGTTGGCTCTGCTCTGCTAAAGGGCAAATTCTGACAGGTATCATAGCACAAGACCGTTTCCTATCTTGCTGTCCAACTGCCAGAACACCTAATGGCAAAACGCTTTCATAGCATGGCTTTCACTAAAGTTTGGCCCCAGGAACGGAGGTGGTTTTGGTGCCAAGTACGTAGGAAGTACCCTTGAATGTGAATATGACTGCTAGCATAAATGCCAACTGTTTCTCTGTAAGCTAGATGGGATGCTAGGATTACCCCTTCCAGCTCTGTCCCTTTAACTCAATATTACTAGAGGAGTCAGAAGAAATCCTGAAGGCATCAACCTTTTACAGCCTTCATGTATACTGGGTGATGACAGTAAATTAACAATACAGATTATTTCCCTAGCCTGCCTGAGGATACCAATACCATTGGGGTCGGCCAGCTTGCGGGTGACTATGGGGACTGCTGTGACAAAGAGAAATAAGGACTCAGGGACACAGAGAAGTAGCTCCTTGGGACTGGTTCTTTCCAAAACGGTTGCACAGGACCCACTGCTGGACAAACTATTTCTCCTCTCTTCCCTGGCCTATTTTCCTAATGTGACACCTCACTCTCTGCAGATAGCAATCAGCTGTCTCTTTCAGTTGGACCCTGCAAATCTAAGCTGGTTAAAATCAAGGGAAGTTAATATACAGAGAAATAAGAGTTGAAACAGTACTCACTACCCATTTCAAGTTATAACTGGCCAGAATAGAAACAGGAGAGCTTTGACTGACAGGAGAGATGCGGGTCAAGAAGGGGAAAGCCAAATAACCTTATTCCTGTCCCTCTACTAAGAAGACTACGAAGAGCTCAGCAGCCCCCAGGTGTCTGAGAAATTAACCTCTCCAGTGACAGCTAACAGGGATAAACCTTCATGTACTGGCAAGTGCTCTTAACGCATCTCTTTTGGGTTGAGAGTGTGCCCTGAATCCAGTAGTCTCTGGCTTTAACAGGACCCTTTAGGCTATATTGTAAAATAAATATGCAGCACTGAAACTCATAACCTTGTAATCTAGTTGTAGAGAGTCAAGAAAGGTCTGTAGAGCTCTCTGTGCTGCTCCACCTTCAGTGATAAACATTCAGAGGATGAGGACACATGAAAATGAAAAACTGCTGAAACACAACAGCTGAATTAAAGATGCAGAAGACACCTCTTTGCAACTCATTCCAGAGTTAACACTCATTCCTCATGCTCAAACCTGACAAAATGTAATACTCAACTTTGCAATTAGCTTACACAAAATGGTGTTGGTAAAATTTTTATAAGTTATCTCTGTTTCTATGTCAAACTCACTCTCATTCTGTGCTTGGCTCTTTGCATAATTTATCTTGCACGTGAAGCAGTCTGAAAAGCAGAATTATTATTACTTACCTGCCTGATTTAGGTATATTGGAGTCTTAGTCATGGAGAGGGGCATTCACTAAAGATTACTATTCTAAACAGATGTTCCCATTAGGATTTTTTTTCTATATGACTATTCTTACTATTCCTGTATTTTTTAATGTTTTGTGCTAACTGTTCTATCATCATGGAAAAATCTGGAGAATGCAAAGTTAGAAAGCTATGCTGGAATACAACACATCAAACTCAAAGTGGGTCCAGGTAGCTACTATCTCATGTCTAAGTGGAATGTACTGGCGAGGGTAAATAGATATTTCCTCTTGGCTTCCTATTGAAATTTCAATCATTTTAAATGAACTTGCGCCTTTTAAAAAAGAGGCAAATTGAGTCCTGGAATTCCAAGTTATTTGGAACCCACTTCAGAAGACTCCTATGCTTAGGCTGGAATACCCAAATGTGTCTACGTTTTCTTGGAGCGTATCTGACATCTGCACCTTTTGTGTCTATCAAGTACAAAAAGACAGGTTTATTTTGAGCAAATATTTCAGTAGATCAGGTATCAAAAGTCAAAAAAACTGAGAATGGGATCAAAACACTTCTGTTCTCTTCAATTTTGCAGAAGAGGAAGACAGGAAGAGAAAAAGAACAAACTCAAATGAGTCCACGCTCTCAGAGTTTTAGCCCTTATTCAGGCAGTTTTAGTAAAATCAGAAGAGACAGTACTGTCTACCACTCAAAGATCTTAAGGGACAGATGAGAACAGCAAAGCTTCATTCTTCCCACTGCGCACTCTTGAGATGAGGAGATCATTGTCAAAAATAGACCTCAGCTGCCGGATACTTGGAAGTGTCTGGCTAATGAAATGAACATAACAAAGTTGCTTGGTTCAGGTTGGAATTGTTATCTCCTTCCCCCAGAGAGGATCAAAGGATGGACGTGAACTGTCAGGTTAGCAGTTCAGATGTACCACGGAGATTGCTTGTATTTTCGCTACACCCATAAAAGACTTCAATACCTGCTACTAAAGCAGGCTAACAGATGAGTGCTTTTAAATACCAGATGATCTGCCTCCCCAGCTTATGTTCTCCTTAGTTAGTGTGCTGCCACCACTGAGCCTCTCCACAAGATATAAGCAGCCATCTGAATAGCTTTCCACATTAAATATCTATGTCTATGAGTATGCAACATTACAATCACCCTGAAAATATACTCTCTGTATTGGAACTCCTGGGAACGGGGTGGAGGAGGGAGAGGTCCATATATGGGAAGGCTAGTTTCTGATATATTTGGCTACCCAATCTTTGCAATACCATCAGCTTCACTAGAACATGATTCCTACTCCTCCTGCTCTCTGCCCCCAAACATGTCTGGTTTTGTATTGCTAAATAAAACATTAGGAAGCTACTCCATCATGTTCTTCAGTCAGCTCAGTAGCCTTTCTCTTTCTAATGCCAACTGTGGACCAGCAGTATCTTCTTTAGCCTGTTCCCCCTTTCCTCAGGGCTTCTGCAGTGCAGGGATTCTCAGCCTTTGGGCATGTTTTCTGGGACTCAGCAGTTACATCCATGCTTTCGGGAGCATCTGTATGTTGCTGTCTCTGATAGTTCTCTTGTCCACAGCTTGTGGAAAGTTTGTCTGAGAACAGTGGTGCTCTGCTTGCGGGGGGGGAAACCTTTTGGATATGGCTGGGCTATCACTGAAAATCTTAATGTTTGCAGAGAGCAAATTGGCTTGGTGGGAGTCCTCAAAAGGTCAAAAGAGATACGGTCTTAAGAAATCTGTAAACTCCAGCCATGATGACAGGGCTTGCTCACCACAGAGGGTTATTAACTCATGCTTGTATCATACACAAGCAGAAGACTCTGCAACTGTTCCAAAAAATGTGCAATCTAAGTAGGGGTTATGGGAAAACTTTTATGAGTAGAACAAATGCATTTAAGTGAAAGATTAAGCTTGCAGTAGCAATTTTAAGAAATTAAACTGAGTCTTTCTTTCCTATAACGTAAATGGTGACTCTGTAGAAGAGTGGGTCTTGTTTAATAGTAACGGTAGAATCCCATATATTCTTTTATTTCTTCACCAATAACAGGAACAGCAGCTTCAGGCCAAAATAATATCATAGCTCCTCCTTTCCAAGAAATCCTTCTGACATGTACAACCCTACTCCTGTTGTTATTAGGGTATTTGGCACAACATGACATCTTCTATGAAATGTCATACACACTGCGTAGGTGGCTCCTGCATTGTATTTCTAACACCGGACAACACTGTCTCTGTCTTTGCCCAGCTCAGGATCTTTCAATTCCAGTAGATTGTGGTTATGAGACTTGAATTCCTGTATGAAATGGCTCCAAACACATCTTTAGTCCATTAGTAGTTTGCGCCAACTGTGTTATGACTAACTAAAGCAGTGCAGAACACTAAGAACTGCAACAAACGCCTGTATCTGCATCCCTGTCAGGACAAGGACTCTGTAGGTATGTGTGCAGTCCTTGTCTAAACCCTGGTTGAGGCTTTTGAGTTATAATGCAAACCAGTACCTGTTTTATATCAGCTTCTTTGCAGCATGCTCACTGAGAGGGTCCTAAAGTCAAATGGATCGGAATTCAATTCCTTCTTTCTTTCAATCTTTCTTTGCAATTTGCCCTTTACATTACAAGATATTACAGCAGAATAGTTACAAAGCAGCTCAGGGACAAAATTTTCAGCAGATAGAAATTGGTGTAACATCACTTCTTGAAACCCTACCTGTATAAAACAGCAGAGACACCAGCCAAGCAGATGGTTAGTGATTTTCACCTGTTCTGCACAGGTCTGCTAACAACACTGGGAAGGAGTCTGGATGCTGCATACAGCTATGTCTGCAATTCTGTCCTTGCCGCCATCAAGAAGGCTGCGCGTATGCTAATACACACGGTGGGCCAGGGCTACGCGTACAAACAGCACAGGGGACCTTGCATTCATACAGCTAAACTCTCCTTCCCACAACAGAGGCTGGCCTCATCCATCCTTCCTAGTGGACACAGTCCTCCACACCATGCCAGGATGTTTCTGGGAGACAAGCAGTTGGCCTGACCCAAAACTGTGCCAGGCTCAATATTGAACAAACCTGTGCTCATACCACTGCTCTGGCTGTTTGGGATGCTCACGCACTTGTACGTTACAGTCCTGCCCCTCGTTACAACAGACACGGAGGTCAAGTGGCATGGTGAGAATCTTGCAACAAGCCAGGGCTAGAGTCACAAGTGAAACTGAGGCATCATGACCCAGGCCAGTGTCCTCATCACTGGGCCACTGTGCTGCTAAAGAACCTTCTTCACTGGGTAGATGTAAAAGGATTCACTACAGCTCTAAGCTGCTGCTTCACAGTCAGCCCTCACCTCACATCCAGCCATTTAAAACTTAACCAAGTGTTTGAGAGGATTCCTACTCCTGTATTTTAACTTCTAAGAAAGTTTAGAGAAATACTTGTTTTTTGCAATCAAATTTAGATGAGATGGTAACTACTAATGCCTAGATTTATGTCTGTATTTTGGCAAGAACAGTACTAATGGTGAATGGATAGTATCTGCTAATCTATTATCTCTCCCACACCTGTAGGGTATCCACCAAGCCTAGGGCTTTGTTCATCTCAAGTGTTCAGAGTCATTGACTAATTGCCTTTAATTAAAGAAAAAAAAAATCTATCCACCTAAGATGCCTGATGACTAATAAAGACCCTTAGGAAAAGTCTAACTAGCTAGACACAGCAGAGTCTAGGGAAACATTCAAACACAGTATGTATCAAATGACATCTCTAATCAAATGATCATTAGCAGAAGCATTTTGTGTCCTGTCACAGACCCTGACAGATCACTGTCCTTTACCCAGCTAATACTGTCTATTAATCTTATTCAGGAAACAATGTTTCACAGCAGGCTTTAAAACCAGGACAATTCAGAACTTGTCAACTCATAAGTAAAGCGCAGTACAGTTACTTGCTAAAGAGGCAAGGTGATATTTTCTAAAGACTGGAAAAGTACAAGAAAGTAAGCAAATGCCCTTTTCCACTGTGACGTTAACATGAGACTCTGCACCACCTTCCCCAGAAGAAGATTACTAAAAGCCAGGCTTACATTCAATTCAGTGCCATGTGATTCAGCTGAAAGCACCTAGAAAACCACCCACCAAGAAATACATTTCTTCCCTTTGTTGTCCTTTGCCCATAGCCCTTCTACACTCACAGGTAGGTCTCACATCCATGCTTTAACAGCACTGGTACTGACTCAAGTGCAAAGTGCTACAGGCACCCCTCACCTCCCACGAACTCCACTATGGGTGATGACCAAGCCTCTGTGACTACATAAAAATGTAACTCCTCAGACAGCCATACTGAGACTGAAGTGACTGTCTCCAGAAAGGTTAAACATGTATCTCACCTCCACCCTTATCATCTGCTGCCTAACAAGATGCTCTTCAAATGATTGGGACAGCAAGGAAAGGCAGGCCCAAAGCATTTATGTGGTGTGATCAGGCAGACTCTCTATGAAATCACATTTAATCAGTATCTGAATATTTTAAGATATAGCTCCGGATTACAGACACCCTCACCCCACCTTTTTTTTTTTTTTTTTTTTGGAAGGAAAACAACCTATCTGAGCTCCTTGTGGAGAATGGCACAGCAGTATTTTGCGGGAGCTTCTGTTTGAGAACAGATCAGACAAAACAGAATGGTCTCAATTTGTACGCCAACAGTATTTCCATTTATTTAACCTCCAGGACAATAGCATTTATGTGAACTTTCAACCGGTCCCTCTTACTAGTGGCTCTACACAATCAGTTACAGAGTCCTATCTCACTCTGGGTAAAGTTTATTCATGTTTAGGCACTGATTCCACTGGCAACAAAACTGAACTCTATTCTTGGATCTTTAAGAGTTAATGCACTTTTAAGGATCTTCAGCCCTGTTTTCCTCTTAAAATGAGATGATTTTGTGCATTGGTTTACAAGACTTGGCAAGTTCATAGATAACTTCTAGGAGGTAGGAGATTCTATGGGATTTTACATTCCCTTACCGTTTACCAAGAAATATGGCACGAGGGGATATTTATTTGTGCTCTTCTATTGAAATCAATTTCTATCATATACCATTTTTGTGGACAGCGGCATCCCTTTAAAAGATACACATCAGTGAGAAAGAGTGTCCATTATTTTGACCTCACAGAATATATAATACAGATCCAAAGAGTCTACACAGGGAAGAGGAGCAGCAACCTTCTCGGCAGCAAGGAGCAGACACAAAGACAGGAGAGGCGATGACGTGAAAGAAACTTTTCCAGGGACCCACAGAGGACTGCAAAATTTGTCGAATCCAAGAGGTACTGAAAGCTGTTGGGCCATAAAGAAGCTCTAGAAGAAAAGATGCAGGCCTCAAGGATGCTTAAATAAGTAGAAAACAAAGCAGAAAAATATACTTAAAACAAGTCAAAGTGCGAATCCCTGTTGAATAAAGCTAGCCACAGCCTACTGAGATTTACTTTAAATAAAAATTTCAACTCACCCTTTGACCTGGTAAACCAGGGACTCCAGGCTTGCCTTCTGGACCAGCCACTCCCTTTAAAAGTGAAAATATTTTTAGCAAATTAACTGAGCAGGAATAACTAATGAAGTATATAACCACGCCCTAACTCTTCTGTGCTACTGTTACTGTATGTCTGCCTAGACAACAACTACCTGATAATGAAGTGTTAAGGAAATTTCCACTATACTCTAGTTTTGCAGAAAGAACATGCAAGGCCACATGCCCTGCAAGCAGAACATCTTATCTGACCTTGTCTTAGCCCTGTTTTTTCGTAAATGTCCTGTGAACAGAGGAGAATATGAAAACAAGGTAGAGAAAAGTGGCAATGCCCTGATGAAATCCAGAGCACACAACTGTAGTTAAATTACATAATTAAAGCCAGACTTAACTCAGTAACGCATCTTCACGATGCCATTAATTTTACAAAACCCAATCAACAGTGAAATACAACAAACAACTGAGAAGTGAGAACATACAGGCTATGTGAAAATGAGGCATCAGTGATAGTTTGAAGTGAGATTTCCTGATAGAGTTGCATTATAAAATATAACTAGAAGAAGCTGCAATTAAGCCAAGAGTAAGAATGTCAGTGTGCCTAAATTGTTGTAAAAAAAATGTGTTATATTCCCTGCTGAGATGCATAAACACACACTCCCCTCTTTTATTGCTCATCTGTGAAATTTTTTTTAGCCAGGACTTTGTAGAATAAGGCCAACCGCTTTGGTAGCAGCAGTTCTCTGCACTTCGTTACATGATGGCCTGCAAGTTACCGGTGAGCGTCTCTCTGAGATGTGCTGAAGGCCCTTTCAGCCCCTCATGAAGTTAGAAATAGGAAACAAACAGCTTCTGCAGGACAACAGCCTTGAGACAAAGTCTGTTTACGTGTAATGAGCACCCGTGTCCTACTTGCCGTCATCATAGTGTTCAGAGCGGCTGTGCACAGCAGGAGAAACTCTCTCATTCGTGAAGAAAACAGACGGCTAAGGGTATTATTTAAACACTTAGTGCCTGAATACTACATAAGATCTTGCATATAACCCTAAGACTAGTCCAAATTTCAGTTTCTGGGTTTTGTAAGCAGTGAGGAAGAACTACTCACTGGAGGTCCAGGAAGTCCAGGTTGGCCCGATGGTCCTCGTGGGCCAGGCACTCCCTACAAAAATAAGTGAAATAAAGAAAAAAAGTGTTAAAATATCTAAATGAAAAATTATGTGGCTACAGCATTTGTGCTGGCCATCTGTACAGGTCCTATACGACTCTCCCTCACAGGTCCCAAAGAGCCAATGCAGAGACCAGCTGGTTTTCTCCTTAATCTGGGGGCTGCTTTAATTATCAGCATTTATTAGACTGCATACAGATCAATTCACCCATGCTCAGCAGGCATTTATCCATAAATGGCTCTTTGTTTTTCAAAGGTAATAACTCTACCAAAGGCACTAGGTTATCTTGGATATTCCAGGAAAACACCGTGGGTTGGAATTCAGTGCTGGAGAAAAGGAGGAAGGTGGTTCTTGAAAAAACAGCTTCTGCAGGTCTTTCCCAAGCTATGGTGTCCTGGCTCCTCCAGAACCAGCACAGCTGTGAAGGGCTTCAAAGCATCATGTATATGACAGATGTCATTATATTAAATAAAGCTAAAATATAAATTACACACACACAAACTCAAAATATAAATATTAGTATTCTTTTTTTTATATATATAGGACTAAGAGACTGGAGAAACTAGTGTCCTTTCTCTGTTCAAGTGTTCCTGTTCAGAGACAAGCTCAGCATAAAACTCAAATACAGTTCCACTTTTCTATTAACACTTGCCTGGGTTTAAAGAATTGTTCTGGGTAGCTGACTCTTGCCAATTTACACTTTTCATTCATGTTGGACTCACTGCACCCTAGAAGGACATTATCCTCTTTCTTTCCCCACTTATTCTTTCTGCTGTAAGTAGGAGAGCTTGTTTCTTGATGTCCTGACAATGCTGCCTTAACTTTGCAATCTTAATTTTGAAACAGCATTTTAAAGCGAAATCTGACCTAAGAGGCAGCTGAACTATGTAAAAGCTTCCTCATAACTGAAACATAGATATTGAATCATTCTTACCTGCTCTCCTTTTATGCCTTCAGTATGTACCTGCAATAGAAATGCAGAGTCACAAAAGAAAAAGAGGAAAGATAACGCAGAAGTGCCAGGGTGTGACTGTCCCACAAAGTGTATTTTTCTCTCCTCCCCCTTCTCGCAGTATACATGTTAACTGCCACAGCTCCTCAAATCCTATTGCAGGCCAGGACATACTTGCTTAAACACCTCGGACTCACTAAAGGCTTGCTCACCCAGTTGCTCATGAAGCAATTAACATATTTGTGCGGCTGCATAAACAGTAAGAACTTAATTCATTACCTCCTCTGTATAAATAAGTGAGTAAATTCCTGGGCTCTTGCCTTATTTTAAATAACACAGTCCTACTAAATGGAGAAAGCATCATATAAATAACAGGCCAACTTCAGAG
The DNA here is from genome assembly GCF_036417845.1 of Apteryx mantelli. Classification (NCBI taxonomy): domain Eukaryota; kingdom Metazoa; phylum Chordata; class Aves; order Apterygiformes; family Apterygidae; genus Apteryx; species Apteryx mantelli. Next base: position 6,033,448 of record NC_089979.1, on the reverse strand, counting down.
ACGATGCAAAATCCAGACCTTCCTTTGGGTCCTCAACGCAAGCCATCGTAAACAAGACTGACAGCTGTCAGTCTTTCAGCCTGTTCGCCACTTGCCTTCCGGAACTTCCAATGCGCTTTAGGACAAGGCATTGCTCATTTCCAGGTTTTTTGCATATCTTTCAAAACCTGTTGGCAACTACTACCACTTCACTAATTTCACATCCACAGTTTCACACAACAGACAGTAAAATGCTCTTACCCATGAAGGCCTTCTGAGAGCTCTCTCCTTCTCCCTGCTTGGTTTCTACCACCTTCTGAATAACGAAACTGCCTGCTGCCTTTCACACAATAACCAGGGAGCTTCTCACTTGCCTTTAGCACTCAGTTCTTTGGCACAGTGCTCTAGTTAATGTTACTGGTCTTAAGGTTTCCTTAATACCTTTCACCAAGAGTGCCACACACTGCTGTCTTTTAATTTTAACCCTTTTTTGGAAAGTAAAAGGGATAGTCCCCAACTGCAGAACTTAATTTTAGACCTCCTCGCTGTATACTTTCCAGCAAATCTTCTTCCCCTTGCAGATGACCTCTTCGCACAGACAATACTAAGATCTGGATACCTGTATGCCCCTGCTAGCAACACCACCAGGGTCACTGAAGTCTCTGCTAAAAGCAGAGGGATGCACAGAGGGATGTAAAACTCGTGTCAAAGGAAAAACCCACCCGTCTCTCCTATTTTCTCAGTTTGCTGTTTCATCATTTCCTCATTTCAGCACACCAGCTCTGCGTTGTCTCAGGCTCCACCACAACTTTTTTCAGATACAAGGCACCCAAGGAAGATGATCTCCCCTGATCAGAAGCTTCCTTCTTCTTCCCCCCTCCCAGCTGCCACATCCAGCCCACGAGAAGGGACTCAGTAGTTCAACTCGATTCTGAACTTTCATTTGCTTTTCTAACTTCCACAGTCTCTACTTTCCAAAGCCCGCTGGGAATCAGCCCAGCGACTGTCCTGGAAGACACTGAATCATGTCATGGTATGCTCACTTCGATACACCTTAGGCAACGCTTTCCTTCTCTCTTCAACTCCTAATCTTCACATTTCAAAATCTCCCAAGATTGTGGCAGTGCATCTCTTTGTTGGAACTCATCACATTCCTCCTTCAGAAATCTTCACTGGTTTAAACTTCACTTTGTTTGAAAATCCATTAAGAACTTCTCTCATTTAATAAATCCCTCACATCCCCAGCTTCCACCTTCTCTTCTCATGCAATAAAGCTTATAATGTTTGTTAAACTGAAAAAAAAAAAATCCTTACAGAAGTGCCTGGCAATCCTGGAAGCCCTGGTTCACCCTGCATGGAAATACAGAAGAAATGGAAAAAAAACAAAGTTTCCAAACACGTTTTTCAACTGCTGTTATACATTCTTGTTTTCTATAACATTCCAGAATTAATAAATATGAACATGCAATCCTAATTAACTCCATTTTCTCTATCCTGCAGGTGTATTCATGCAGGAACTGATTGCTTTCTGTTTCACTGTGATGCTACATTGATTTCACTAACATTTCTTGACTTAAAATGAATGATGCATGAGGGTCCATAACATTAACTTGGAGTTTCAGAAATCTTATAATTGGTGTACACATACCAAAGAAAGAAACCTGCTTGTTGCTCAGATCCATAACAGAGTCTGCAGGACTGAAATTTAGGGGCCAAAATGATGTTGTTTGTTAAGAAGCACACGTGCAAAAATTCTTTGCAGGAAAAAAAGCAAGAAATGATGCCATTTTCCCCAAGTCGGTTTACACTACAATCATGCTGTAAGTGTTTGCAGGACACTGAGATGCTACATGCATGCTATATGATTTATTGCCTTCTAGTCTATCAATTTATTCCAGCACATGTATCATCTCCAACAATGTCTGCTACTTATTACGCTATAAGACTAAGCCTCCAAAAGGTACCTCCTTTACTTTAGGTACAGACTGATGCAAAAATTATCATATAGCTTCCTTTCACACACTTTCTATTTCTTCCTTACTCACATAGCAACCTGAATGACCTAATATATCTTTCATGCTCTTTCCTCTTAAGGAAAGAAGCTTAATTACTATTTATTATTTATTCTACATAATCCATGCTATGGCAGAAGAACTAAAGAGACAAATGTCAGCTACACTAAAAGCAATGGGAACAAGGTGCTAAACATCTGTCAAAGGGTCAAATGCAGCCACTTCAGTGACAGGGATGAAGTGTTTTGAACTCACGACTGCCCTCTACTTCATACATCCTGGTGCACAAAGTGATCTTTCTACCTCTTATCACCTCAGTAAACGTGCCCTGCTTGTAGGTACTTTCGAAACCTCATCTATACCTTTGGCATCTGAGCGGAAATGCAAAGGGAAATAGAGTGGTTTGCTTCTTATCTCTGCCTTCTTGGAGAAAAGGAGAAAGAAAATCCAAAATTGGACACATCTTTCCTTTGACACCAAATAGCTAGGTAGGAAATATCGAAACCACAATGTCAGCTTGAGCAGGGAAACATAAGGCTGCCCTGCAAACTCTAATAACCATCTGTAAAATACCGAGGTAAAAATAACCGGCAACAGCAGTGAATAATTATTGTGCAGGTAGGAGGGCTGGGCTGTGACTCTCATTTGATTGCCATTTTTAGAGTCAGTCGTACATCAGCTGTGTCAGCGCGCCAGCCTCCACACGAATGTTGCTGACCTGTTGGTATTTCATTCACCTTTCTTAACTGAAGATTTCCTGGGCCAAACTACTTTCTACTCTCACCGAGGAGTTTAAATCCAACAGTAGAGGAGCTACAAATGGGCCTGATTTACCTCTCATTCACACCCATTTCAGATTAAAGCAACATCGCTAAATCAGTGCATTTCCATACGTGAAAGCTTCACACAAACACAAATGAGAGAAATATTAGGCCAATACTACTGCCATTTCCAGAAGCGGGGGCCCAAGGAGGAATTCATAACCTTGTTTCCAAACCCCTCCCGTGCGCCCTTTCCCAGCTCACCTTTTCTCCTTTGGTCCCGCTGGCGCCGGGGGGGCCTGGGCTGCCAGCAGGGCCCTGCAAACAGGTGAACTGTGCATTAGCATTTGCCTCCTTATAGCTGACATCATTCTGCAGGGACACTGGCCAAGTCTCCTGCAATCCAGTTACTCTTGCAGGAAAAAAAACAAGTCTTAATTAAAGCTTTAATTAAGGAACTTACAGCAATGAATGGTTTTATGCACAAAAGGCCTTGACTGATAGACAGAGAGAAAACCATTGATCTACCTACTCCAGGTCGTCAAATGGAATTCACCTTAAAGCACTCGTGAAGTATAAGGCTGCAGATTTGGATATCAACAGTAGATTATGCCCCATTGCACTGGGGCAGGAGCTGATATAACACACACGGCTTCTTTGGCCCTACTCTGTAGCAAGAAAGGGGAATAAGGATGGTGATACCGCAACAGGCACAGTAACAGCAGTGCAATTGCAGCCAGTTGAGAAGGGTTGAAGTTCAGGGAGTATATCACTGTCAAAGCCAAAATTTAGGATAAAATTCAGGCATGAAGATTCGCTCTCTGCTAGATGTCTAGACGTGAAAAAGGCAGAAAAGCTTCAGAATAACCCAGCTTCTGTAATGGGGTGTCACTTGGAGAAATTGTTTCTTAGAAGTAGTAAACAATCAGCATCCACCTTCACATCCCTCTGCAATTTCTCACTTCATCCACATTTACTGCAAGTATAAACTAGTCCTGTAAACAATGTAATGGGCACAGTGTACATAGTTCATTGAGATTCCAGTGCTGCACCTAACACAGGAAAACATTTCCATCTTATAAGGATAGTGATAAACACTAACTAGACAAATAGTTCACAGCATAGGTTAAACCATGGCTGAGGAACAGAGGTGACAGAAAGCAATGATTAACTGTCAAATCTCCCACGGAGAAGCAGAACAAAATTTAGTGCACTGGAATCTACATTTCCTCACAGAGAGGAAGGCGTACCTTTAACAAAGATTAAGATTGCTAACGATGCTATAACTTGCCATTGGAAAAGAGCAGATATGTCTGATATGGAAGCAAAACTACTTCCCAACAAAATCAAATTGAAACCCTGGCTGCCAGAAGAGTGAGAGCAAGGCACTTGGGCACTACATGGCTGCTGTGCTTCGAAGGCACATTTGGATTAGACCCAGGCAGCTCTCTGCTTCATCTCTGCAAGCAGCAGAATTGAACACCTGGAGGCAATCCATCTCGAGGAGGCGGCGTGCCTCCTACAGCTCCTCCGCATCTGTGGACTCAAAAGCACGCCTCCAAATGGGCCTTTCTAAAGAGGGAAATGGCAAGGGCTAGCGAACCAGGTGGGGATGTAGGAGTCTGGAGTTACAGGCTTCAGGCTCAAGGTGGGCAGTGATTATCTGCATGACTTCTGGCAAGTCACATCACTTTTTAGCCTCTGCTTCTTACTCCTTCCTTTGCTATTTAGACCAGAAGATCTTTGGGACTGATGTCTCTCATTAGGTATGACTCCAAGAGCAATGAAAAGTCTTGTGGGATCTACAGATAGTAGCTTTCAGGTACAAATAGACAGTTAAGGTGTAATTCATCTCATCAGCAGAAGCTTGCTGGTCTGTTATAAACAGTCAGAAGAACAAGACAGACCATCTTTCTGGCATCATCTTGGCTTAAAAATGCTAACAGTTCAAAATCTTATGAAAACAAACCAAACATGAATTTCTGTTCTCCTCCTTTCAATTTTGTGGCAGGAAAAAACACCTTTATAAAAGTCAGGCTCACACAACTGAATTTTTATTTGTGTTTGCGCATGTCTCCAATGGAAATTAAGACAAGCATCTTTCATATCATGATTAAAGTATTTGCATTTCCTTTACATGTATATTACATTAAAAAAATAAATCTTAATTAAAAAAAAAAGTGCAAACACGGATCCTTAGAATAAGGAGTCCAAAAAACCACCAGTGTAATGGGGTCCTTTCATGATGCAGCAGCTAGCTGGGATAAGTCCCAATTCTAGAGTCATCTTCCACTCATTCCAAAGTAAAGTCTCTTGTCACTGAGTATTTGGCACATACCTGTTTCCCTTCCACACCCAGTTTTCCAGGAAACCCATCTAGGCCTTGTTCTCCCTAAAGAAGGAACAGAAAGAACCACTATAACTCAAATATGATGTGTTTAGGTCACCACGCTGCAGAAGATGTCCATGTTCTCTGCTCCAAGCACAATGATAAAAGAAGAGCAATTCTGGCCAGCCTAATAGTGAAAATGGCTAAAGTACTGTTCTGCACACAAAAAGTTCACATCTGTACCAAAAAAAAGGCTTAAGAGTGTCTAGTAACAAGGAGGTGAACTGAGTTTAGTCAGTAGGAAGCATTTATCTCCTCTAACTTCGGTAGCTCTTGGAGCTTGTCTTTCTAGAAAAGTTAACACCAAATAGCTGGATAGGAATTCAGAGGCCAGACACTCTGGTGTGCTGGTTTTCCACGCGGGCATTCTCCCCTCGCATGCTGAAGTGGGTTCATGTAAACTGGACAAAGTGCACAACGAGAACATTGCGCTGGAAGAGCTCTAACAAAAATAATGAATCCACAGTCCAGCAATAGCTCATTTCTACCCAGTTAACAAAGACCTTTGATTTTTCATCTTTGCTTTCCTTAACCTGGGGGATCAATTAATCCATTCTTACACGTCTTCAAAGCTGGAGAGTCCCCAAACTCTACAGGCAATCTATTCCAAAGCTTTATTTTTCCTACCTGCAGATATTTCTTCCTCTCATCTAAATCCGACGACTTCTTGCTGCAGTTTCAGACTAGTATGTCTTTCTCTAACTCCCCTGGACACAGAGAACAGACTGTTCCCTTCAGCTTTACAATAGCCTTTTATGTATTTGAAGACTTACAAAACTCCCCCTTCAAACTTCCCTAGACTAAACAACCTCAGTTCTTTCAGCTTTTCTTCACGGGTCACGTTTTCAGACCTCTGATCATTTTTGTTGCTCTCATTTGGGCACTTTCCAATTTTCCCACATCTTCACTGTAGTTTGATGTCCAAACTGGACACAGCTGTGGCCTTACTAACTCTGAGCAGAAAGATTATTTCATGTCTTACAAACTATACTTCTGTTTAAATCCCAGGATGATGTTTGCCTTACCATAATGCCCCAGCCCCTTTCTGCAGAATGGCTACTTTCATCAGCTGTTCCCATTCTGCACCCGCGGGCAATTAGCTTCCTGCACACATGTAGCATCTTGCAGTTTCCCCTTCTCAATGTCATCTTATGCTTTAAGGGATTATGTTTTCAGGATCATTTTGAATTCTAACCCTGACCTCCACTGTACTTCCAAGTCCCTCCCAGCCTTGTCATGCTCAAACTGAATAACCATATTCAGTATTTTATCATCCAGGTCCGTGATAGCAATGATGGACAGATGAATGACACCCTCCTGCAGAACTCTATTTTTCTAGCTGCCCTGCGGCCCTTGTCTGCCTAGCCTCTTTTAGTTAAAGCTCTTTGGAATAGGGATTTTCTCTTACTGTGTGAGCTCTTAAACCTCTGTAAAATGGAATCCTGATTTTGCTTCGAGCCTGCACACGCTACTGAATACAAACAATTAAATACACACTGCTAGCATCAACATAGATGAACATGTAAAAAACAAATTCTACAAATGTCCTACAAGAGGGCAAAATATTAGTTTTACTCTATTTTTAAAAGTTTCAGATGTTTTAATTCTGATTAATATTCCACAGTACCAACGTTAGACCTGTTATCACCTGCACACCAATACTTACAGCATTAGATTTAATTACCTCCTTTTGAAAAAATACATTGATTCAGCAAATCAGAAATCGATTTGCAAATCAATTGATTTTTTTTTCTTTTTCCTCCTTTAGAAAGTCAATCAATCTTCTAACAAAAAGGTTATTTCAAAATGACGCATCCAAGGAATGGAATTAGAGAAACCTATATCCCACAGAAAATAGCAGAAAACCAGCGATGGACATTCTAATCTATTCTCCTTTGGAGCAATAGTTTTCACATTCATAAGAACATTTGTACTGTCTGACTGAACTGTGAATATCCTGAATTTGAGACTTTCAGTAGGCAACAGTCTGGTGAATTGCTGAGAAATTGAGCACTATATTCTCTGGAGAATTTTTTAACATCACTACGCTGCAGCAATGAGTACTTCACACACGCTGATTTAGCTGCCAAAACAAAAAAGAGTCAATATTCTTACTGCTGTTAATGGGGGCTGGGAAAGGCAAATGTATTATTTATACAATTGTATACACTAGAGCTGTTTGAAAATGCTCCAAAAAGAACTGTGCTTCCAGTTGTTTCTTCAGAAAAATCTGTCATTTTAAATTTCTTACTTTTTTTTCATTCTTTGAAAAAGGCCATTTAGGGAAAGCAACGTATTTTTTCCCAAAAAGGAAAAAAAAAATCACAATAGAAGAGTTTTATTCTTACATTTTCATTTCAAGACTCTGTTCCTTTCCCCCGTGTTCTAATGTTTTTCCTGCTTTCAGCCATTGAACGAAATGGTCAAGAATTGTAAGCAACTGGAGGAAATCCCAATTAAGCAAAAATTTTAGTGCTGTTTTCGATTTCTACCAGTTAGAAAGTATAACGATTTGTTGAAAATACTATTCCCAAGAGTCTGTGGGACCTTGGCAGGGCAAACACAGCACACAGACAGACCAGGCAGCAGGAGGTCAGCCCAGTCACCTTCTTGCACGAATTCTTCTCAAATACAGCTTAGGAGCTCACAAGGATTTACCAGCTAGAGATATGTGCTTATATAGCAAAATCAGTGCTTCACGTCACACTGAGTTGCTGCACATGCCTAAACTAACGCGGCAAGTATCACAATCAAGGGCTTTGCGATACGGCTTTTGGTGGCAGAACAGTCAGGCATACTTACCTCTGAGAAGTTTGTGTGGTCTACAAAGAGCCCACCGGAAGTGACAAAGGACACGAGATAGCCATCATTCACACAGTGCAGCGGCTCTCCTAAAGTGCAGTCATAATGGGTAATACTAGACCTGGGAACCTCACTGTAAAACTTCCACATTATCATTTGAGGTCCCAGGGTATAAGAATATAACAGCAAAGTGCATTACGGGATATTCAGTCTTCTGTCATACTAGGATGCTAGTCCAAATAGACCAGTTTCCGTGCACAGGCTAGATAAAAGAAGCCCTTTTTCCCTTAGGTGGAGAGAAACACAGGTTGTGTAGGTGTGAGTATTCAAGTTACAGACTGAAGAGCAGACAAGGAAATATTTGGCCCGCCGCATTAACGCCCACTGTTTTCACAGTAGTCCCAACTGGTAGAAGTTAAAGCAATGGCAGTGAATTGTTGTGAGAACAGCATCAAAGCCCGGTAAATCAAAGCACAATTGTTGTAGCAGAGATCTTGGCTCGTAGCTGTTCCAAGAAAAAAGACGAAGAAGAAAAAAAAAAAGTAGGTTCTAAATTTTGCATATCCTGATAATGAAACAAAACCCAGTTCATTGCTTTCATACTTTAATCTTTCTCTAGCTTAGTCAGCCATCTGCCCACTCACTGCTCCAACTTCCTCTCCCATCACAGTGATGTCAGAAAGATGTATTTTCTTCCGGGAGCCAAATATTCTAGCAGATTAGACAACCTTGCCTCAGGAGAAGCAGCTGAGGGACCGGCTAGACACAACACATTGAACCAGTCCTGCAAAGGGCTGAGGCAAAGGCATGAGGAAGATAAAGTAAAATCCAGCATTTTGCTGCAGCTGCGGTGGTGAGAATACGTAACATGAAACACAGTCATTCCTATTTTATCGTAAACAACAAAGCGGATGTTGGGAACAGACACCCGAACACACAGTGAAGCAAAACGCTGTATCTCACACTAAGGGCGTATTGATCATTTGTGCCAGTGTGTGCAAGCTGGGTGTAAATCTCCAGGTTTCTTCTCCACAAGGAGATGGAGAGCGAGAAATGGAAACAAGGCCAAGTTAGCAAGCTAATAACCCCCTCCTCTGCACAAACACATATACCCAGACATCACTAAAGACAGCTTGAACACAGGCAAACCTGCCAGGTCAGCACTGAGACAGTCCTGTCTCCGGACTGGTTTGGGACATAAGACAGGCCGCAAAGACAGGCTGCAAATCACTTAGAGCTGGCAAGACGGGCCCTACTGCCTGTTTTGCCCAAGTGAGAAGAGGGGCTACTTCCGTCAGGCAGAGAGACTGGCTCTACCCCATCTCCCTCAGCTTGCTGGGAAAGGACCAGACCAGCAACCATTTCTCCCTGTGGGGGCAGCAAAATGTATTTTTGCAGGCACTTTTGAGAAGCATCAGAAGGTCTGCATCAGAAGCGCAGGCACATCTGAGATCTCTCTGAACGCAATGAGCAAACTGAAGTAATGAAAAGATTTGTACCTGCCCAGCTCTCTTTTAAAACATTATTCCAGGTACAATAGGCACTTGGCCTCTTTCCTGCAAAATCTTGTTCAGTGATTTCTACCTATTGCACAGAAACACTGTCGAGCGAGCAGCTGTAAACTGGAACAGTCACAACCTGCTTTAACTTCCACCAAAGGCTTAAGGCTGCCTTTGCTGCCTGGATTGGACTGAGGACACTTTCCATGCTATCACACCACATGCAGCTTTCCTCTCACTCAGTACAGGGCTGTGGTTTCTGTGCTCACTTCGGGCAGCAGAGAACTACCAACTTGCTACTTGATTAATCCAGTAGTTCAAAACCCACCTGTGCTCCAACATCTAATCACAGAGTCCTGTGCTAAAAAAAAACAAAAAAACAGGTAGTCCCAGAAAAGAGCAAGCAGAAAACTGGAGAGCAGCACCAGTTCTGTGAAGCCTTTAACAGAGAAAGTACCTGGTTCTGATTCAAAACTGAGTTACAGCAATGGGAGAAGAAAGGAATGTAGGAAGCTGGATACTGTGAGAGACTGGTAGAGCAATGGGGAAATGCTGCATTCAGAAGTGGTCGTCAGTGGTCACTTAGAGCTCCCAGGCGGTGCGTGCTGTGTGGACACCCCGCTAGTTGTCCCCAGTGACATCCCTTCACCTCGTCCCTCCTTTCTCTCCTCCCCACCTGGCTACACACAAAAGACAGACCCACTGATGGCGGGCTCAGCAGACAGATCTGCACCCCCATGGGAGGTCACTCCCGAAAGCACTGGGAAGCTCAGAGCAGTGCAGAGACTTCCCACCATCCCCCTTCCAAAGCCGGGCAGCCCTCCCCACCTAAAGAGCCAAGGGTGAAGAGGAAGAGCAGCTTGGCTTTTCCTAGCCTGTGGCCAGCCGTAGTATTACCTTGTCTCCTCGTGTTCCCTTTTCTCCTCTTTCTCCTTGCAGACCCTAAAAATAACAGCAAAACAGATTACAAAGCTTAATCCAAGAAGAAACATAGTTACCTCATCTAAGGAGGAGCTGGTTAGTCACCAAATCACTGGTCGCGTCTGCACAATCTATTCAAGTTAACCTTGAGGACTTTTTCCATATTGCCAGTCCTCAAACTTGGCCACAATCTTTGTCTAAGCAGACTCCCAGAGCGGGGGTGACCTGTGGGCCCAAGAACATCTGTAATACTATATTGCCGCCAGACACATGTCCCTCCCACCAGCAGCAATAAGGTGGAATAGGGAACACACCACAGCAGCAGACATTCTGGAAACCACCCACTGCTCCGTATTTTTCATGTGCTCACGAACAATGGGAACTTAGGTAGATTTTTCCATCAATGTTGTCTTCTATTGCATAAGCAAGAAAGAATGCCCATTCCTGGTGGTTTTGAATATGGTAGCAAGGCAGAAAACAGGTATCTCTGAGAACTGACAAACACTGATTAATCCCTGTCCTGGGAGCCCAAGCTCATTTCTGAATTGTGAATCAAATGCCAGGGTTCATCTGAACTGTGTAATTCAGCTCCTTCCAGGCACACCAGAGCCATTTGCTGGGGCCTAGTTTGATGAAGTATAGCACAGGCAATCAACTCAATGAACAAGCATGGATTTCACCTTCCCTTGGTACAGGAAACACCTTGCACTTTACCTTTATTGTAGCAACTGAGCAACCAACTAGTGACTATAATCAGACAAATATGCTCAGTCAATAGCAAGCTCCTCAAAACTGCCAAAGCTTAGACATTTCCTATTCTAGTACATCTGTATTTTAAACTGTAGTCCACTTCATACTATAGTGGAGGTTCACCTCCAAGCTAATGAGAACTGCCTGCCTGGGCTTATTTGGTCCATAGGATGATTTAGTTAATTGTTAAGATATTCAGGTTTTAAGCCATGAATGATGGTGAGTGAACTCTGCGCAGCCTTGTCCATCTCTAATGACCTAAACTGAGCCTGTACTGCTTCCCACGCTGCAAAACAATAATCTCACTTCTTCCAAAAAGCAGATGGGAAGAGGTTTAAAATAGGACTCCTTTAATGTACTAATAACTATGGGACCCTCAGGTACCCTGGATGATTACAGCCTTGCTACTCACCAGCAACCCAAGCCAAATGTCAGTCTGATGATGGAAATGAATAGGGCGTTCGGAAGCAGTGCACCACAAGTGCTGCACTGAGTGCTTTGCTTCTCACACAAAAAAGTGACTCAAGGAGCAGGAAGGAAATATTCTCATAACTTTGTCCATTTTTCTCATTAATACGACAAAACTCTATCACATGGGCAGGTAATGCCACTCCCTTAATCATTTCAGCTCCTGCAGGTCTAATACAATTCAGCCTTACACTAAGCTAAACAGCACGCACCTGGCCAAAGACAAAAGTGCACAAGCTGTTTTGAAAACATTGGGCCTCTTTGTAGCAAGCTGTAAAGCCAGAACTTGGCCAGCACAGGGAAATCTTTCAGTGCATGGGCATGTCTGGCATGCCGCTGAAGTACACTGATGTACAGTCAGGTCATTAAGCCTCAGGAAATCCAATCAGCCTTTACAACAGCAACTTAACAGTTACCTCCATTATTACCAAGGTGAGACCACAAGACAGAGATGCTAACTGGATAGCCATCTGATTTATTTTGGTCTTGCTGTCTGTTTATTAAAGGTAGGTTTGTCTCCTGAGCTCAAAGTGCCTGATAGTTTTGAAAACATGATCGGAAACCTGCTGAGAGGTGGCATTTTTTCTTAGTGTTATGATGAAACTTTCAAGCAACCTAGAAATGGTGCATCAACATAAACCAAAGCAACTGCATTACAGTGGGAACATCAGAAAATCCCCAGCTGTTATCTTGGTAATCAACTCATTTCTACAGACAGTTGTCTACTGGCGAGAGGTCTGTTCTCATTTTAAAAAGTCAGAAAAAACTCAGTGAAGTCAAGAAAATGTCACTATTTGGACATAGTAGAGAGAAGTGGTCAGACATACCCTATACCACTTAATAAAAGAGACAGGTGGGCAGACACACTGAAAAAGCAGAGAAAGTTTCCAGACTGCCAACATGTAATAAGAGAGTCATGACTTACCGGTGCTCCTACATAGCCTTTAATTCCTGGAGGACCCTGTTTTCCCTCAGATCCCTGGTAAGGAATTTAGATACAGTAAAACAACAGAAACTGTTTCACGTAAAAGAGTAAGAATAAAATAAATCAGTCAGAAATGAAACTTGCACCTCCTCGACTCACAGCAGGCTGTTGAGGCTTCTTGACTGCCTTAGTGCTGCTACACAAAACGTTGTCCAGCTTTCCAGCTACTTACCCAAAGTGACACCCAAATATCTTCCTTTGTTCAAGCATTAGCGGTTATGTCAAGTTCTTTACAGTTTTACTGTTCTGCTTTCAGTCTTGCCCTATAAAGGCAAACTGACACGTGCAAATTCCTACGAAGGTTGTTTCAGAAGTTTTGGTAATGGCAGTAGTTGCATTCCTTCGTCATTTCCCTGCCTGTTGTGCATATGATGATTGGGCTTGGTCTAACCTCCTGAACTTGGTGTTAGTGGAATAAAACACAGGCATACCCTGCTGCAAATACCGCAGCAAAGGCCGTGTCCAATGAACCACAGACTTCAAATGTTACCAGCTATTTTGAAGACTCAGTGAAAAGGAACAGATCAGAACTACATTCTCCAAATATATTTAAGATATAAAAGATCAAATTTTCAACACAAATCAGAGAAATGCAAAAAGAATCAGATATGTTTCAGCAGTCCTTTAGCTGGTTACACACTGACTCTTCCACCCCCGCAGAGGGTTAATTGAAATGCAGAGAGCTATTTCTGCATGCCTACAATACCTGTAGATGGTCTGGGATCCTCTACTGAACACTACCAGCCCTCTGAGTAATCCTGCAGAGACAGCCTGGTGGCCATGTAAATTCAGTAGGCCCTGTTAGATCACCTACTTCTCTGGTTATTTTGTTACTTACTTCAATTTCCCTTTTTCCCCTCTCTGGTTAATTCCTGTATTGGGATGCCCTAATAGATAAGGCTTCAAAAACAAACCAAGATTTTATTCTTAAATGATTGTGGGGTTTCATATTGATTGACATTTTGTATTAAAAAACAAGCAAAAAAACACCCCAAAATCCAACATTAAAAATGCAAGGTGTGTTTGCAATGAACTCTCAGCAGATACAGGGCTTTGTTGTCCAAATGCAAGCGGCCAGGAGGTTGGTAATGTCATGCACGCTGTTTACATTTGCCTTAGACCAAATGACAATCTCATTTGAAATGGTTGTTAAGCACAGATCTGGCAGGCTGGCTGGACTGTACTTGGCAAGTGTTTCATCACGGTTTTAAGCAGAGCAATTCTAAAACTGTCCCCCTCCTTCCACCAGGGAGGATTTTACTTTTTAAAAACTAACATGCTGGATAAAACTCTGCCCCGAAGCTTATGAGCAGTTTATCGGCACAACTGTAAAGTGGCTGAACCCACGTTAAGCATGGAAGTGAACCATGCCACAGACTCGTGGGGAGATTCACAAACTCAGCAACACGAAGCAGAGGTGGGTTTACATACACACAACAGAGGTGGCTCTGGGGTCTCTGCGCCGTCAGGCAGCTGAGGACTTCCACCACGCGAGCAAGCAGTGCAAGTCCTCTACTGGCAGAGGGAGAGGAGCAGGCGCACACTTAATCTCTGCCTGCAGCCTGCAGGAAAATAATGCTATCACAGTCTGGTCAAAACCCCTACAGAAATAGAAGCCTGCTCTAAGTTGTCCAGATTAGCAAAGTCCAACTCTGACTGTTACATAAAACATGGTTATAAAAGTCAGCAAAAGTTATAGATAGAAAAGCTAGATTTGTCTGGATGAGAAGACTTGCTGATCCCACTCAAGGCCTGCATTGAGATCATGTCTGGTAAACCAGTAAAGTGTGAGACTTTCTACAGCTGAGGCGAACAGGAATAAGGAAATTTGTCAGAATGAAGCCTTATCTAATACTTTATATTTTTCCTTTCCATTTTTTGTATCAAGTACAGATATCTCTGTCAGTTCAGTGCCATAGCAATGACAGCCACTAAAAATCTCTTTAACCTTTTATTAAAGACACAGAAAAAAGAAAGAAAAGGTTGCGTATTAGCTGCAGGATTGTACAGGCTAAAGGGTTTGGTCTCAAAAATTCAAGCTTTGTTTAACTGTTAATCTAACCGTACAGTGAGGGACTTGCGATATAGCCTTTTTTTCTGGGCCATTTATTCCATTGAAATTAACCTGCCAGGTCTCATATTTATGTGGGAGCGTTCTCCACTGACCAGTAGATATTTCTTGCCATCCCAAATCACCGCAGGATCTTCTGTAACTGGAAGACCTGACCTTGAATAGCACCAGGCTATTTTGACAGTCCTACTTTTCTTATACTTGCTTGTAGCCAGCAAGATCAGACTTCCTTCTTGGTGACCACTGAAATTTACCCCACAGAGTTTGAAGAGAAAAAAAACAATTTTACACTGAAGACACTGAGCTGGGAACAGTCTCCCCTGGAGATTTCACTGAGCGGCACAAGCTAGAGATGGGATGCTGAGGGCATTTCATTACCGTAACCCGCACTTATCATCCATTTAGGGTACCTCTCGGGATTCAAGTGCTATTACCAGAAGTCTGTAGTACTCTTATGCATGCTACTGGAAGTTTCGCCACACAGTTAATGAAGTCTGTAAAAACTGCTTGGCACCTCCTTAAAAGAAAGAAAATGCCTACAGTTGCCACCGAGGCAAAAGACTGGAAATCCCTCAGCCAAGTAGTTAAGCAGTTGGCTGAATTTCCCGAGGCGCACAGACAGCCCTTGAACCACTGAGCGTGCACTGCTCTTGCCTGGCTCGATGCAAATGAAGATGGATTGAGCCGGGAAGAACCGCATCCCAACCGATCAGAGAAACTGCAAGTTAGCTCTCCATGGAGCCTGGGGTAGGACCTCGAGCTTTCAAAGTCACCGTATTGCTGCTGACGATTTTAAATAAGGATAAGTGGTCTGACAAAAAACGATCATTACAGCAGTAATTGGGGATGTGACCTTTCCGATCGCCAACCCCACGCATCTTAGCATGGCCCGTTCCACACCAGTGAGGTGGCTGGGTTTGACGCTGGGGGTAAAGGAGCGTGCTGACCCATATTTTACATTTTAAAGCTCTGTCAGCAAAACTGGAATTGTTTCTTAAAATAGCTTAGTCCAGAATCCAGCTCAAGGACATTGCATGCAGCCCTTGTGCCCATTAAAATAAATAAAAGTCACTGTGAAAGCAAATGATCGTTTTATATTTAGAGACTCTAGCTGAGAGGCTGAGGCTAGCAGAGATCACCTCTTCACTGTGAACACTTGGCACTGTCTGGTCAGACTGTGTCCATGCTCAGCCACATCAGCACTTATCCGGCCCAGCCCATAGTGCCGGACAGTGATTTCTCTTCAGCATTGCCTCAATACTTTGCTGAACTATACACTCTGTTTTAAAGATGCCTGATAATCCCCATGGGAAATATGGAGCATTTTGCAGGATCAAGCCCTTCTAGAGGTAAATGTAGATGCTTCAATTTAGTTAGGTCTGTAAAAGTTTGTAAAGCAAGAGCGAGGAACTTCACACCACTAGGAGACAGAGGTATCAGACAGCCCACTGGCTTATAATGCCACTGTTGGAAAACATGCAAAATGTACAGAAAGCATGTATTTATGTATTATGTGATAAGAGAAACTCAGCTGACCAGCATTTCTGGGTGATGAATACAATTAATTTCATCTGCTCCTGACTCCCAGTGGTGGGCAAAACAATATCCAGGTCAGCCCAGCCCTACTTTACAGCTGCCATTTACCTCTTGCTGAACACGCTGCCGTGCAACTTCCACACTGAACCTCCTTGTGTTGCTGAAGGCAATAAAGCCCCTAGAAGAGGAGTGGATTGGGGGTTTTAAGACCTTTCAGAAGACTATGCTCCTTTGCATGTATGGGAGCAGAATGGGGTGAAGTAAATTTAGGCAATCAGTATGCTGTCCTTGCAGTGGCTTTCATAGGCTGTTGTGAACTTGCCATGCATGATGTCACTGAAATACATTGTCAGTCTGATGCACCATCTTATTTCTGCGTTATAAAGATGAAACTGAAACCAGTTTCTATTGATACCTGAAGTTATCAGGGAACAAGGCAAGGAAGAGCTGAAATTTTGAAAGGACAATAAAGAATTGCCCATGACAAAAGCTTCCAGATTTAGGCATGTTCCTGATACTGTGTTCAGCTAAGTGTCACCACATCCCAATTCATGAGCACCTTGTTTGAAGCAAATCCACTGATACAACAGATAGCACAAGTTCTTTACCACTATGCTACCGTCTACGGGTGCAAACTGAAGCTCCCAAAACAGGTAGAAGCATAAAAGTCCAGCAATTTTATTTTTCCACCTGTAGACTAGGGATAATAATTCTACTGTATCTCTGAGAGAGCTGGGAGGGCTTACTGAAGACATGAAGAAAGGTTTATATGCCCCAAAACATGTTTTCTTCCCTTTTGCCATCTATACCGTTGATTGATTAAAAGGCATTTCTTCTCTTTACATACCTTGCCTAAGTGCTGATGTCTTAGCAGGCCCTCTGATGGAAGCTAACATTTTGAGCTTCTTCCTTCACCAGTGAGCATGTCAAGAGTCACAGAAAATAATTCAGGCAAGCTAGACACACAAAAAGTTAGTGAAAAAGATATACCTGCCCATATAAAGTATAAATGGAAAACTCACCTTTGGTCCTGCTGGCCCAGGCAGTCCAAATGCTCCTGGCTGTCCTGGTTCACCCTGTAAGTAACAATAATATCAGTGGTAAATGCTAGTCTTATATAGGCTAGGATGACTCAAAACAATGATTACATACAGCTTTAGAAATGAAAGCTCTATCCGATAGCTGCAGTCCTGAGCACCATTATCCAGACATCGGAAAATTTGATTTCTTTGCAAAAATAAAAGCAGAAAGAGACAAACAGAGCACTGAAGTAAATACTCATCTGCTCTTCAAACACAGCAACCTGAGGAGTAAGAAATGAGTCCCCCAACTAGAGAACAGCTTGCACCAACTACAATTTACATCTGCTGATTCCTTGGCGATAATGCTATGAATCTGATCTCAAATAGTCACCTTTCCGTGCAATAAGCACATCATATAAGAAATTCTTCAAATCCTGATATAAGGTCATTATACCCCAGTATGTCACTGTCAGATCCCAGATCATGTGTGATGTGAGGAAGTTGCATCAGTTCTGGAAGCTATCTGGGAACATCTTCATCCCTGCAGAATTGGGAGTACTCTGCATAACTCAAGTGTGGCAAAAAGCAGAAACAGGATGACAGTGACAAGGAATTTGAAAGTTTTCTGCTGTGTACCATTACTGTTGTGCATGCCTGCCCTTGCAAAGAATCCTTTCCCCACGTTCTTCCAGCCACCACCAAATGGCTGCCAAGAAGGAACAATGAAAGAGATGATGAGGTCCTTCCCCAAGAACAACTAAGGCCAAAAAGGGAGCAGGCGAAAGCAAAGAACTTAGAATAACAGACTATCAGGATTAACAGGTTCAACAGGCAGGCTTATGAGCTCTAGTGATCACGCAGGGGAAAGGAGGAAAACTCTAAAATGAACTTATATAAGGTGCTGGAAAATGTGTCTGTGTTTTTCCACCTCAGCTGAAATTCTGTTAAAGGCAATATTTGATTTGCTTCATCTTCCTTTGAGCTAAGCCTGCAGCTCTTCCTGTGCACCAAGTATTTAAACAGTGTACAAGGGGAGTGAAGGCCCCTGCTTCTGTGTCTGGGACGCCCATTTTTCTCACCCCTGCCCATTTGCTCCTGTAAGCACGGGAGGGTCCCATACATCCACCCCCCACCATCTCCACCAGCCGATAACTCTTTGCCAGACTCGAAACGAACGGCCAGGCTTTGCGGCTGCAGTTATTAACCAACACAGCTGCAGCAGCGGGTCCCAGACCACGAGCTGCCAGCCTGCCCCCTCTTCTTGGCTTAATGAATTGTAACAGCCCTGTCCCGGGAATCTCGCAGGACGGCTAATCCATACGACATCCGCAGCCGCTGCAAACATGCAAGGGAGAACGCTGGGGTTATTAACCTCCTGCCGTTTGTTACTGCTGCTCCTAAAATGGCCATACAAATCCCCAAGACATGTTCCACTCAATACAGATTGATTTCCACTACCTGGCTTACACTGAAAAGAAAGGATTACAGGAACAAAAAGGCTTACGGTTTCTCCTTTTGCTCCATCCTTCCCAGGGGGGCCAGGTGAGCCAAGGGACCCCTGTAACAACAACAGAATTATCATCAGCGTAATACAAACATCAGCTCCAAGTGCAAAGACGTAAGTAATACGGCGAGACAAAAATAAGGAATGAGGAGAATCATTTCCACACAAACATTTATTATTTACAGTCTCTGGAGGAGCTGCTGCTGACATTAACACGCTATGGCCAATTGATGAGCTGCTAATGAGGAACTAGGCACTCTTAGCCACTTAACTCATTTAAAAATAAATTAATATAAAAGCTTTGCAGCTAATTAGACATGTCACCTTTGAATCAGCTTAATATTATCTCCTCTCAGCCTTTCTGTCCACCATTCCATTGTCTTGAAAACCTCCTGTTTTGTCTCGTCACTAAGTACTCATTTCTTTTCTCCATGTTTTTACAACATCCATCCCAAACCTCAGAAGCCAGTAGGCACAGCTATAATACACACAAGTAATGAGCCTAAAAGCAAACAGAAAAGAAGCCTCGAGAACGCGAGCAGCCCTCATGAACTGCTCTACCCACCAGGAAGCCAATCTCAGAGATGTGAATGCACAAAGCTATGCAAAAAACAAACAAACAGAAAACCACGCGCTGCTTTTTAACCTGTCTGCACGCTAGAATGAACAGGAGCAAATACGTTCAGGTTGGCAGCACCACAGATAATGGGGACGGCACCAAACGCAGAAGAAAGCCAAGCTTTACTGTATGCAGCTGGCAATCTAAAGGACAGACAGAGGATGGAAAGAGAATAGAAACAGAATATGCAAGCAAATGTATATGGAGAAGAACTGGCCTGGTGTTTTTAGTTCTAGGCACTGCAGCAGTTTCTTTTGAACTGCAGTCACAAAAAAAAAAAAAAAAAAAAAATCAAATGAGAAGCAGACACAGACAAACCGCATCTCTAAGCTCCGGATAAACTGGTTTGCCACGTTTTACTTTGTGAGGGTTTTTGCCTTGAAATCCTGAACTTGCGTCCTGAACTTTACAAGAGGTGTTAAATGTCTAAATTCCTGAAATCTCTTCTACAAGTTTAGGGATTTAAGGTATTTCTGACGATGGTGTCCAAAGTAAATACGAGTCTATACAGCAACCCTGGTGTGGGATAATCGTTTCCTAAAAGAGGCTGCCACAGCAAGCAGCAAAAGGCCATCTCATTCCACAAGTTATTTATGTTTGATGCAAGAAAGGACATGATAACCTTTGACCTTCCATGTCTCATACAGAAGAATTTCCAATGTTTCCGTAGGTGGAGGCATTAGCATTTCTTATGCCCTGTCTCAGACTTTTACAATGTTCAGGCCCTTGAGATCTCCACATAGCTGTCAAACGGGACGGAAACTGGCCAACAGGTTCAAAGATTTCACTTTTTCTTTGCAGACAAACAGCACAACAGCGTAGTCTCCTTTTCTTAACATCTTGCTACCACAGACCAAGAAATACAGAGGTAGAAACAGAAGACTTACAAAATAGCCTGATTTCACAGGCTTCCACGGTATCTTTACAAACTTTTGAGCTTTTGACACTGTGATTAAAAAAGACTCAGACTTACCTTTTCTCCTTTTTCACCTTTCAGTCCAGGAAAGCCTTGAAATCCTTCTTCACCCTAAAACACCAATGCATAATGTATGAAATGCAATATTATTCTGTGAACTATAAACAGCATAGTTGTTATTTTCTGGGAGTCAAGGCCAACTTATATTACTCACTGTAACGATGCTGTTTTCTCAGTCACTTGCAACTTGGCTGTATGTGAAGCAGTTCATTTCAAGCTTTCCATCCGAGTGTCTACCTCTGGCTGATATTTTTTTTTTCCTTTTTTGTAAACATCATGCAGAAGGAGACTACCTTTTTCCAAGAACAGAACTAGGGGGCTATTCTTGCTAAATAAAATTATTTCAACCATAGAAACATTTCAGCGAGAAACTCTCCTGTTGCCACATTTCAAAGCATGGGAACTTGAAATTTGAGGTGGCCAACTTAGTACGAGAGAGGTGTCTGTTTTTTTCCTGTACGTCCTCCCACTAGGCCAAAGCATACATCTGTTCCAGTTATACCTTATCAACAGACACTTCTCAACTGACAGCTATTTTCTCTAAAGATCCAGAGCACGTTCCTGGCGGAGCTCTGTGAATGGGTTTGCAAGTTCAGGGCTCCTATTGCTGGCACCCCGGCAGCACACAGGAATCCAGCGTTGCTGGACTTTCCAGGAGAGTAGGGCACGAGATTGATTACCAAGGGAGAGACGTGGGGCAGCAAGTCAGAAAATGCCCAAATTGATGCATATATTTCTGAGTAAAGTTGCCTGTAAATACACAAGGACTATCTACACACACAGATAAATTCAGGCCAAATTCTGCCACTCTCACTCTTATTTGTGTTTCTTTTTCTGTTTGTTTGTTTGTTTTCCTGCACGAATAGTCCAGCAGACTTACATGGATACATTCCTAGGGCAAGGTTCTAGCCAATGTCAGACAGAATGACAAGACCTGGCCTTATTTATTTATAGATATATTTGGCACTTAGAGGTTAATAAAAGACAGTATCTGGAAAGTATCTGCACTATATATGCAAATTAAAGTCATTAGATACTTTTATAATTGCATTTCTTGCTAACTGAACCTTCATGAAGCACTTAGTCTGGAATTTTTAATGCAGCTAGTGGTAAAAATCAGATCTGCTGTATTTGAATGGCTCCCTAATGAGACAGAAAACCCATCAAACAGCAAATATGATTTTTTAGGAAATCATTTGCTCAGAGAGGTCAATATTACTTGAAAGAACTGCTGTTCCATGGCAAAGTATGCAACATAGATGGGAGAACAATTTGCATCTTTTCTTTACAAAGCAGAGGAATAGGGTTAAACAACTTTTTCCTCTTGCTCTTTTTCCATGTAATAGCAATTCTTGGCACTGCTGAATAAATTAATCCTTGCATCAGTCAATAAGTTTGATATACAGTGTTCATACAGCCATTCAGGTTAGACAGGACCTCATGAGGTTTCTAATACAACCTTCCACTCAAAGCACTATCAACAGTGAATTAAGACCAGGCTGTTCAGGGCTTTATCTAATTTAGTCTTAAAAACCTCCAACGACAAGGTTGCTCTTCTTCCCAGATGTAATTAGTAACTTGCCTCCTAAGCCAATGGCATCCCAGGAGGAGAGAAAGACTTCTTGCTTTTATTCATTTATTAATTATTCATTTATTATGCAAAGCAGTCCAATTTTGTCCTCTTGACTCTCATACAAGCATGTGGGTTTTAGCAGTAGCAATCTCCAAGCACCCACCAGCTTTACCAGTCTCTTCCTAAGCAGAAAACTGTGCAGAAGCAACCTGGACTCTAGAGACAGGTTTAACATCCATGGTCAGCAGGGGAACCACCACTGATCCCACCAGGCTACAGACTAGGAGGGCTCCTACTTCTGCAACTTCCATTGACTCCCCATTAACCCAAACTAGTTGCTTGGTGTCCTTCACAAGGCAAAAAACCCTGTCAGGCTAAGGGTAGGTTCAGCAGCTGCTGGAGCCTTCATAAAAGCAGAAGAACTGACTGTGTTGCCTATGTCAAAACACTCACTTTCACAAAGTAAACTGTAACCTGCCAGGACAAGCAGGAGAAGAGGGAAGGAAGTCAAAAAGCATTAGTGCTGGTGTGCTTTAAAACAGTGCCAAAATAGCTGCTACAGGCAGGGATGGGAAAGGATCCAGCAGCTCGCACCCTTGACTCAGAGCCCGCTGCCAAAGCCGCAGTGAGGATGCCGCTCATTGCAACAGAGTCCTGTTGCCATCGGAGTTTACTCTACCAAGCAACTTTTTTGAACCATTCTGGCAAAAGCAGCCTCCTGACGTCAAACCGAATCGCAGAACAATCACCTTTTCTCTCCATTTGTCAAACAGGTTAACGTAATCAGGTTAAACCCAGAGCATTGCGCTCAGCGTGCTGCTAACACCTACAGAAGTGCTAGCTTACCCGAAAGGGTGCCTGTTCCCTCCCCTCGTCCCCCTCCAGTTAGGTCAGTTGGTTCAGTAAAAGAGACTGCCTGCTTCTCCACAACTTGTGGACTTACAGGCTCTGCCACTGCATCTATCCTGGAAAACACTTTATAAAGCCAAAGAAAGTCTTAGCTGGAGAAAGACAGAGCAGTTGGCCAAAGAAGAAATCACAGGGGCCTGCAATGGCGTTGTTCAAGAGGTGCTCTTGCTGGGGAGGTTACAACTTCAGCAACTGAGCTCAGAAGGAAGGCAGCGGATTTTTCCTGAGCGCTTGTCCCTTTTCAGGCTCACGGGTGTGCTGTCCTTTTCTTATCCACTGGAAATCCAACCCCGTTTGTTTAAATTCATCCTCTGTGCTGCACAGACAGTGAGCTTTAATCAAACCTTTCCACCAGGGTTAGTGGGAAAACAGACATGTTCATTAGCTCGCTGTTGCTTGGGAAAATATTCGTCAAAGCCTAAATTCGGCAAGCTGCGATCTGAAGTAACCAGAGGACTTTTCTTGCGATAGGACTGTGGAGTGCTGTCAGTCACAGGGAGCTATATGCTGCCGAGTAAAAGAGTGCAGGTACATACTACAAGCACTGAAGCTACATATTTCTACAGTACAAATGCCATTTTTAGCTTTTCAGTAGTTATTCTATGACTATTTACTTGAATTACAGTAATGCCTCATTTATTCCCTGCCTGGGTCATTCTGTATGAATAAATATGAAATGACAGTCACTGCACTTGAAAGCTCATTTTGAAATTTCAAGCAATGTATAAATATAATAAAGAAATAGCAGAGACCAAGAGCACAGGCCAGCAAAATAGCTGCCAAGCAGACACGTTCTGCAACTGCACCGGGCTGCAGGATCCAGGCACCCCACTGCGAAAATGGGTAGGTTCTAGCAGTTGGCATTAAGCCCTGGGGAAGAAAACCTTATTGCATTCCTTGCACCAAGGCCAAACCTGCTTGTGCCACTGAGAGGGATAAAAATAACATTATATCTCCACAGGCTGGCCGTGTTCCCAGCTTCAGCACAATGAGATCCTGGTGGTGACATGTAAACCACACACACATGTTCCTCCCACGCATTTCTACCGTCACCCATCTACTTTAGGGATATCCGAGCTTTGAACGGTATCCCTTTCTGGAGAAGCACCTGGTCTAGAATAGGAAGGTAACAGAACAAGCCTCCAAGCAACAGGGAAAACACAACAAAGGCAGGAGACACTACTGTTAAGAATGGGAACAAAATACAGCTTCTAACAGAGCTTCCCTTCGGCTTAGCCTATGCTTTCTGGTTTTGATGGAGTAATTATACACTTTGGGGGTGGCCTATTGCTTTCTAGTCACATTTTTTTTATTGACAAAAGCTTGAGCTTTTGTATTTATATTATGTATTCATATTATATTTGTTTATATTTTATTAATTCATTTTTAATATAAATACATAATATAACACATAATAAAAATATCTGTGAGGAAGTGCATTAACAAACATGGCAGTTTGGCTTAGGAAGTTTCTAAAACACTGTATGAGGATAAGGATATACCATTAGACAAATCACATTGAATACTCCATTTTTAATTCCTTAAGGAATTAATACAAGTTTTACAAGTAAGTTAGGAAGGTTTTCTGAGCTGTACATAACAAGGGTACAGAGCAAGACCTAAGCTCTACTTCTGTCTTTCCTGGGGTCTCAAAGCAAGGTTTACATGGGCCCCATGGTTTTTCCAGACCCAAGGGACAAAGGAAATGACATATCATGAGGGAACTTAGAGCATAGGCAACTCTCAGCTGCTGCAGACAGATTACTAGGGTGAGTAACCATAAAGATACTCCCATTGACTTCAAGTGCATCATCCACAATACTAAAAAATTAGAGGTGGAGGTGAGAAAGTATAGGCATGCCAAGATAGGTTTCTTTACTAGCTTGTATACATCAGCAGAATCATGCCATTTCTAGATTCAAGAAAAGACATCTTCCACTGTCACGTGGATTTATCAGATCATGTCAGCTCTAGGTTAGGGATCCCTCCAAAAAGGGCTTTTTCTTCTACCTTCCATTACATGCTCATCATATGCGCATGTAGCTTGATTTGTTGCAAATTATCCAATGATTTGCCTTGCCTGGGTTATGCTGAGCATCGCTACCCCATGTAATTATCTGAACATAATGCATATGGACTGTGACCAAATTATATCTATACCCCATGTAGATCCTCAGACCACTGAATGGAGATAACTATGAAAGAACAAAGCAGGCAACCTAATTGTTAGATAACATGTTCCTTCATAGTGGCAACAACTAGTACAGGGATTTTGCCATATCCAGACTCGTATCAAAATTTCTCTGAAAAGAAAGTGATTTAAAATAAAGGGAGGAAGTGGTTTGCAGGCATATGGAAAGATACAGGGATGTGACAGAGCAATTTGGTATTAACTGATCCTGGAGGGACATCAAAAACACATGAAGGAATAATCCCTCTGTGATGTTTTTAAGCAATCTGCTCAAGTTTAGTTGCTTCTCTTTCCTCCACTTGCAGCTCCTCAAGCAGCTGCCAAGTTTACAAACATTTCTTCCAACTTGAGAACAGCTGTGGCCTATAATCACATATTTTATTTCAACTCTGGGTTGTGGCCTATGTTAATGGAAATGAGAGCAAACTAAACAAGAAAATAATGGAAAAAATCAGTCCAAACCACATGGTTAGACTCTCATTTTCCTGTCAAATTAAAGTAAATCACTGGCCTTTTCCTTCAACTTACCAAGCAGACTACAGAAGCTATATCATTCTAAGGTCAATTCTATAGACTTTCTTTAGTCTTTCTTCCACACTGGCCTACATATGGAAGTACCTCCCTCTTTATCCAAAAGTGAAATAAAAATTTCTGACCCTGTCATAAAAAAACAATAAAGCTGTCATTGGGAGTCCTTCAAAATCAGTCCCTCAAAAATCATCCAAGCAGAACTCCATGAATCACACACTGAGAATATTGATAGCTTTGCAAACCAGGGGATCTATATCCAAGGTAGAAGACAAAATAGCAAGAGGTGAATTAGAAACAGAACAAAAGGGGCAAGATGAAGTGAAAACAGAAGCAAAACTGGACTGTGTGGTGTTACCATCTTGCCATTAATAGACCCCTCTGTCCTTTGTTAATTAACCTCACAACAACCTGGTGAAATGAGAATTAAGTTATAGTAACTAAGACATTGCTTTCATTTCAGTAGGGTGAGGAGTCAGGTGCAACTGAGCAGAAGACATTTGAAAGGTCACAGAGTCTGGGACAAAGACAGAAACTCACTCCAGATTTCTTGGGTTCTAGGTCAGTGCCCTAACCTTAAGTTTATTCTTGCTCTCTCCTGGCTCTTTGGCCTGCATTTAACTTGCTAACCTGAGGTTCACAAAGAATAGACCACAAGACCATCAGCAAGTGGCTATGGCTGATCCATAGTTTCAGGCTAAACTGTTTTCAAAGTTTGATGAGAAGAGTGAAGAAGGCGGCCAAGAGACCATGCGAGTCCTTCTCTCGGCTTTTCTAACTCAGACATACCAACTTCAGGAGTGTGAAGTGAAAGAGATTTCACAACTTTGTCACCAAAGTGAGATTAAAAAATACATTTTCTTGTGGAATGTCATCGGTTCTGGGTTTGCTTTTTGGAGTGGGGAGGGAAAGACAAAGGTTTCATTAAAGCCCAGGGATGAACTGCAGATCAACTGAGAGGCAGAGCTGCAGTGGATATAGGTCACCCAGTTCTATTTTCAAAAGCTGCTGACTGGACAGGCAGCACAAATGACTGTCATTTTTGAAAGCACAGATGCAGGATTCTATTAGCTTAATGAGGTTTAAACCCTGTTAGTATCTTGGCAAATTTGACACCAAAACTGGCTCCGTCTTCCACTGCTACCAGAAATAAGACATATCAATTTAGAGTTTGCTTTAGTTCATTCTAAGAAAAGAAGAAAAACATATCTGTCAGGTCTCTATTACATTCTGATTTAAAGCACACAAAAGCTATAGGGAAAGGATATGCAAGGGTCAACAGAAGTTGTAGGTAGGCCTAGTCTATCATGAAACCCAGCCCAGTTTGTAAACAGCTGATCAAAGGATAGCTAAGGGCATCTTTCACACTGTAAATAGATATCATAAAGGCTTTACTCAATACAATTCATAGAGTGTGCTCTATTCCCAAAGGTACAACATCATTGTGCAGGTACTTCCAGGAGAAATTCAGGGGACCCTGCGTTTCAAGGGTCTCTGGATATAGTATCATGAGACCAGAAAGGGCCTATCGGCCCTTCACCATATTGTCCTAGTCATTGAATCTTCTGGGAAGAGTAGATGCACCATTTTCAAGGGAGTCCAAAAGATATCTTTCTTTGAAGAAACCCAGAAAATCTTTGCATCAAAATAGATAAAATAGGTGTGTATCAGTGAATTTGGCACCTGGTCACCCATAAACTTGGTGTTGCAGGAGAAAAGCTTGCTCAGTTGGGTTACAAGGAGCTGGACTCCAAGAAGCAGGGACAGTATTTCCTGGAGTGCAGCTTTCCTTGTAGTTCTCAGAGGAAAACAATGCAAGTAAAACCAAGGAACAACTCAGCCAATTCTGATGCATCTCCTTTAGTCTTTTGTGTACACATCAAATCTTGCAAACAGCAGAAGACTATCACAGTAAAGCAAGATTTAAATCAAGGTGCATGTATGGTACATGATGGCTCCTGCCAGAGTACCTTAGACTTGCCATGGGAAAGGGAAAGCAAAAATGGCTTTGTATTATAGAACAACATGTAGCAACATGAGGAACTGATGGACATATGATCTGTATCCTGCCTTAACATAGTGAAGGCTAGTGTCCTCTTTGCATGTGACAGATAGCCATGGGATGCAGCTTCTCCCTGTATAACCAGACCACATAATTCTCTCACATCTTTCTCCAGTCCCCAGTCAAACATGCACTGAACACAAACTGTCTATCTGAGGCTGAAGGGGGGTTGGGGGGGAGAACACCACCTACAAGGCAAGTGAGATGTCTCTATTCACCCCTCCTAAACTTCCACTAACATGGAGAAATTAAATTATTACTGAAATTGAAATTCCAGTTTTTCTGGTTTGCATGGTTGGGACAACAGGTCCTCAGTTAAAGACACGTTGCTAGATCCTTTGAAATGGGAAAAACAGAACAGCTCTGCCTCAAGAACTTCCTTGTCTTGAGGTAAAAGCTGATGATCTTTCCTGGCATCTGCCATAGCTCAGGACCAGTCAAACAGCTTGCCAAATGCTAGAGGGGAAGTGTTCACTGAGGTAGAAGAATAACCCAGTCATATGTGACATGACATTGGCTTGTGGTTTTTTTGTTTATTTTGGGGTTTTTAGGTACTGGTTTGATATTTTGCCTTGCCAGAAAAATCCGCTAATTCCTTTTGCTCAGCTTCTCAAGAGTTCCCAATTCCCAGTCCTCCTCTCACCCCTCCAAAGTTTCAGCAATAGTTTGTACAATGTCCGAGAAGAGTGTGTCAGGACAGAGAAATGCTGTGTTCTGTGCTAGGGTACAGTTACACTTCCTGGGTCACTCCGAAGTCCCATGTTTTTTACTGCTGTTTACTGATACTCCACAATCACCTCTTAGTCTATTGCAGTGCCTCACTGAAATACATAGAAAGCTTTTCCTAAAGATCAGCCACATCATCTAGTTCATGATTTCTTCCCCTACCCCCCATGCACATGGTGAAAAGACAGTGCTTCATTTTACGTACAGCTTTTGCACATTGCAAATGTATCAAGTTCACCCCAATTCCTCAGTCGTCTCCTCTCTCTGCAAACCACATTTCTCTCAATCTCTCCCTGTTGGTTAAATTTTCAAGACCAGTGATCATTCTTGTTGCTCTTTGCAATGACCTTCTCCACTTGCCCCACACCTCACTTGAAATGCCATGCCCAGACTGGAGACAGCATCCTGCTTGAAGTTTTACCAATACCTACTTATAACTTGCCGTAGCACAATGCCTCCGCCTGCTGCCAAGCATACTTGAGGCCATTCAGTCAAGTCTTTCCCAAGATTATAAAGAGTTTTGGTCCAGTCAGACTTGTCTATAAAGTGCTGCTCTTTCCTAGCTCATTTTCATCTCTGAGCCCATTGCAAAGGTCATGATCATTCTCCCCATTTTACATATGGGAAAACTGAGGCACAGGGAGGAAAAATGCTAAGGCCAAGATCCCCTACAGAGCCAATGGCACAGAGCCAGAATTAAAAACTGGGTCTCCAGAGACCCAGGCCCACCCACAGCACCGTGTACATTAGATTCTCTTGAAATAATGACCACTAATGGTCAGTTTACAGTCTCACCAGAAAAACAAACATATTTGTCATGAAGGAAGTGTTTTCCTAGCCTGGAGCTTGCTACTGTGTGTTCATTACCCAGAGCGTGTGAAAGGAAAATCACCATCTTTCTATCAAAGCCGGAGACACTCAGTCTTGTGGACATTAGGAGACACAATATCTCTAGATAGTGCTTGGAGGAAGAAGGATGGGAGACCCAAAAGGGAAAATTCCAGGTGTCCTGGGTGGTGCTTGGGCAAGTAAAGAAGAGTATGAAACACTCATGCTGCCAGTCACACTCATCTCGCCTGTCTCTTCACCTGTGTGGTTAGTGCCATCCTCAGCCATGGGCAAGGCAAGTCAGGCAGGCAGCAACCACTGATGAGCAGTGTATACCATGGGAAGGGGAAGATCTGACTGCTTAACTTCAACAGGGGACCAGAGCTTACCACACTGCCTCTGCCCTTGGCCCAATCTCAGGAAGAGTTAGAGAGACGAAGGACAGATGTGAAAGTGTGTAGTAGGGAGAGGGGCAGGGAACGCTTAAAATGCCTTTGATAAACTGGCAGTAATAACCTGCTCCGTGTAAGACTTCTGCTGTCTGCAACTCAATAGGCTACGAGATCCACTCCAGACTGCTAAGAAAGCTCTTCTCATTGCCACCTGACAGGCAGTTAATCCATGCCTGTCAATTGCCATACAGCTCTAAGGAGCATCCTGCATCCAAGCAATAGTTATCTATAACAGAATCAAGAGAATCTGTTTTTTTTTTTTCCAAATCTTCTATCAGAAGCAGCAGAGGGATGGCAAAGCTTTCTGACATGCTTCCTTTATACACAGCCAGTGGATTTTGGCACAGAAATCCTCTAAAGAAACGAGCGCTGGAGATTTCACAACCTTCTGGTTGCCAGTAGATGTCATTACATACCAGCAATGTGCCTGAAAGCCAGAGGCCAAAACTGAAAAGTAATGTTTTCTAAGTTTATGTAAAGGAAAAAACAAGTTACTAGTATTCTTGTACTGCTGAGAATTAAGCTGTCACGATGCACAATTAGTATGTGATCTGGCTTTGAGCTGTTTATTACAATCTGCAGCTGTTATTCTGGGTCGCAGAAAACCACAGAATTTATCTAAAACCCTCTAATTATTGTTAAGAATAAGAACTCCATCAAACCACAGTTATTTAACTGTGCAGAATGTACTTTAACTACAGGCAAGAGGAGTCAAAAAATAGTAGATGTGCAGACTGAAATTGTCTGCATACACAAGAGGATTCAGATTGTGCTCAGAGAGTCCTAAAGCTGACACGAACATTAATATACCTTACCCTTTAATCTGAAGATTCAGAAGAGAAATGACAGATATGAATGTCTCAAAAGAGCTGCCTGACAGCCTTATGAAGCAGATAAAGTGCTGTAATACAGATGTGTAAATGTTGGATTGAGAGGTTAAGTGCTGGATGACCTTAACCAGATGAAGTCAGTAGCTAAGAATGGATCCCAAGGGATAAGATACCAGCAGAAAATAAAGTTCTGCAGATACTGAAATTTTCAGCTTTTCTTATCAGGTCAGTTTGAGCCATGCTCATGGGTTTTTTTTATCCTGTAATAAACTAACAAGATCCAAGTAGTGAGAACCCAGACCTGAGGAGGCTACATTGCCACAGCCACTGCCTCCAAGGAACACCAATTACCGGGCATTTTATTTATTTCAACTCCAAACTCAATAATATCTCTAAACCTGGAGATGATTTTTCCTACCTTGCTACTGTCAATATTTACCGGCTTAACAAACACTGGCCACTGTCCTGGATCCCAGGGCTCAGAGGATCCTGCTGCTCCACTGCTTCCTAAGTCTTTCAGAGTCATCCTTCAACTGGCCAGCCCTAGGTAAGCTCAACAACATTCAAGGGCTTATGGACTTGGTGACAATATCTGAATGCTACAGCAATCTACATAAGCCCTGTGCCCTCTCTGGAGCACCTCCCTTGTACTGTGGCTCAGGTTTTAGCAATGAAAGGAGCACACAGGTCAGCCCCTGGAGCGATAACTAGTTTTATTCAGATATTGTGAGCGTAAGGCTAATTCTTAGTCTCTACAAGCCTAGGCTCTGCATTGTGCAAGTGCCCGGAGCACATGCCCCCACTTCTAGAGGTTTAGCTGGTTATTCAAGGTCCCCCCAGCTCCTTTGCATCAAAGCTGCTTTTAAGCTGAGACTCTTGCCCTCGGCCCTTGCTTGAGCTACATGGCAGCAGCCTGGCCACACACCTTGTTCATCCTGACCCTGACTTGCCAGCCCAACTTCCCAGCTTGGCCTCGGACTCATTTCATCACTATGAGCTCGTCTGGTGACCTGGACTCTCAGCTGAACCTGGCTGCCATCACCAGTCCTGCCCC
The DNA here is from genome assembly GCF_036417845.1 of Apteryx mantelli. Lineage (NCBI taxonomy): Eukaryota > Metazoa > Chordata > Aves > Apterygiformes > Apterygidae > Apteryx > Apteryx mantelli. Next base: position 6,002,001 of record NC_089979.1, on the reverse strand, counting down.
GCTCCCTCGCTGGGGGCAGTGGGACAAGCCCTGGCTGGTGAGGACCCTGCCCTGCTGGCATGTTTTCGCCTTCAGCTCCATTTCCCTTAGGGTTCAGCTGGCCCTTGTTTCTCTCTGACACTCAGGCATCTGACTCCCCACAATTTTTATGGGACTGTGGGTCTAAAAATGCCACTGAAGACATGAACCTTCCAGACTGAGCCACACCTGCAACTGAGCAACACACACAACCCTACAGGTCCCAAAATACACACTTTCAAAATACCCAAGCAAAAGCTACCCCTGCCCTCCAACTATCAGGCAACGTCAGACTCCGGCTATGTCTGCAGCACCTTTTGTAGGCAGACTTGCACTCGTCTTGTTTGTGCTCGTAGTTACTGGAAGCGAGCCAGCTCTGACCCAGAGGCACTGCACTCGTGCTAATTTGGTAAGCCCTGCTGACAGCACAGCGCTGGGGTAAAGGAGCTGCATGGCTTTCAGGTCAGACCTTTCTTATATTCAGCTGCCCTGAAGCAAAGAGAGAGAGCACAGGGCCCTGTGTCAATAGGCTGTATCCTCCAACAGGGTAAATTTCCACAGCTTTTCCAGAGGCCCTAAAAATGGCAATATCTCCAGTTTGGAAGACAAATAAGGGAAGGAGAAGCAAAGTCTTCATTTGAAGGACCTGGCAGACAAGGTATATAAAGCCTGGGAGGAAAGAGGTTCTCTGTCTTCATTTTACAGGAACAAACACTAGCTAACTTGCCCAAGTTCAGCAAATCTGTCGGAGCCAAGCTTTAAGCTGAAGTCTCTTGCAGCTTAGCTCGTAGCCTTAGCTATCTGCCTAGTTTTCTTTTCTATGCTTGGTCTTGCAGTCACTGCATCTCTAATAGGCAAAGCCACTTCAGAGTTTTTATTATCACCAGAAATCCTATAATAACGCTCCTGCATTTTTGCTGTAGCGAGTCATTACCATGAAAACACATTGTTAGCAGAATATAGAATTTATCTACTAAAGTTGTTTTTCATGTTCATTGCTGCATATGTGATTCTTCGCATGAACGGAAACACAAAGCACAGAGAAAGATCAGATACTCCTGGAAACACATTAGTGAGGGAACTCCTGTAGGGCACTGTAAGCCAAAATGAAACCTTTATTCGTTGTCTCTGCAGGAGTATGTGGATGCTCCTTGCTGGAGTTTTATCCTCCCTACAGAGTCATTTTCTGTGGGGAAAAAAAAGTCATAGTAGCAAGCCTTTGACCGCTCTGCTTTTCTTTTTCCCCCCCGGGACTATACATGACTAACCGAACTATTTCTTATCTCATTTCTCTGCACACCGGGAGCCAGAGACTCTTCAACAGCTACAGACAGTGGTGGACCAAGACACTCTTGAATGAATTATCACTTGTGCTGATGATTACCACATCTCTGCTGAGGAGGCAGAAGAGAACACGTAACAGGAGGCAACATCTGCAACACCCTTGCCATTTCAGAAGTGAACCTGCAACCCCATACTGATATGACACAGACTTTATATTGATACCTCACAATAAATTTCACTCCCTTTTGGGCAAGAAACCCCAGCAAAACTTCTTTCCCCTTCTCTGCAATGAGTGTGATGAATATGCACCAAGAATCATATTTATTTAAGAATATAAGAACTGCTACCAGCAGTCATACCAAAGGCACAGCTAGCCTGCATCCTGTCTGCAACAGCATATAGAACAGGGCAAGCACACGATGTGACTTCTCCAGTGACTTCTTGAAGTGACTCACTGATGTCTTCAAGCAGAGATAATGTCTTTGTACTGAATAGCACTTGACAGGTCTTCTTCAATTTGTATGTACTTTAACACACAAACTTTTAACCACCAGAACATAATGTAAAGAGCAGTTTGAATACATATTGTGTGAAGAGCAATTTCATTTTGTTCATTTTAAGCTTGGCATCAGCTAGTTCCATGCTTTCACTTAAATCTTGCAATGGAAGAAACAGTGAAAAATAGTTAGCTATTGATATCTCCATGCCACAAGTCTTACAGATTCCTATCATATCCCCTCCAAAGTCCTCCAGTTGCCATTTTACCAGGCATGTTTTCACCTGCAGAGCCTTCTCATTACCCTTGGCCTTTACAATGCAAGAAGGGTGGCTCAGCACCACTGAGGTAATGCTCAGCTCCTTGCAAGACAAGCGCATAAATTTTTAAAAGCTTCTAAGGTAAAGTCTGTACAGGAGCATCAAAAGGGCAGGCTAGCTTGTGATGTGGATGGCTGTGCCCCAGGAGTGCAGACATCATACTGTACAGAACCTCCCCTGTCAAACATGATTTCCTGGACTTTGATCAACAGTCACCGAAACCTTGTCTTGCTTGAGTCATCCTCAAAAATGCTCTACAGCTGTTCTTTCTGCCCTCATCACTCATCTCCTGCATCTACTCCTCTTGGAGCAATAAAGATTTGAAGATTTGTGCCATAACCCTTACAGGAAGGGTCCATCTGGTTTAGCAAAGATCTGTTCAAATAACCTATGGAATAAAGCCAAGCATTGCCTCATAGTGATTGTGTTACAGCTTTGGACATTTACCCACATAAATCAGCAGTTTGGTAACACAGGTATGTTTAAAACAAGTAAGTGAGCACACAATAGATAGGTGCAAATTTATGAGAAGAAATATAATAGCCTGTGTCTAATGCCACAGGGATTAGCACTAGACATCAAGAGTTGAAAGATGACTGTCAACAGCTGAAGTCTAAGATACAAAACAAAGCAGTGGCAACTGAATCAGATCTAAAAAAGGAAACCCACCTGTGAGCAGTTTACATGAGCACCTGAAGATGTGCTATGTTACTGTCTGTGTTTATCTCTGTGTACTTCCTTGGTCTGCACATGCACATTTCTGCACATAACAAGCATCCTTCATTAGACTGAGATATTTAGGCATCACAGAACAAGCCTAGGCTGTCGCTTGAGCCATCACAGTGATTTTCCTGGTTTTCAAAAATTACACAAGTCCTCAAGTCAACATGAATTAGGTTTTTAGACACAGCTGCTATTATCTTTTGGTTTACCACTAATGATGTGCTTGGCATGTTATGCATATCAGTACAAGCATCGTTTTGGCTTTAACATAGACATACAACTGAGGTAATGGCCTGGAGAAGCAAGGCCAGTGACTCCACTGTCCTCCCGGAAAGGCACAGGATTTGCCCTCTAACAAATGTCTCAGACCTCACATAAGTGCCCCCACACAATACTTGGCAAAAGCATGACTTGGCAGGTGTTTGGCACTAGCACAGCTGGAAAATAATACTGTAATAAGGGGATGATTTTAATTTCACCATCTCAGTCTTTTCAATTGCAAGGTAACCTTCCATCAGTACTTAGGACATGAGCCTTGTCCTTATAAAGAAGTCCACAGCAAACACACAGCAAATGTCATGCAAAGATTGGGGCTGTCTGAAGCCCAGCATCTCTGACCTGGTTTCCTACCACTGGCCCATAACCATAAAAATCCAGGAAACAAAGCTGTCACAGCAAGAGGGAAAATAAGAATTGATGCTCACGCAGCCATTACAGTGCAGAAGGCAAACAAACAGGAACCGCACGACTCCTCTCCTTCCAGGAGCATCGCGTCCTCCTGTCTGAAAAGGATAGTCTCTCCTCCTCTTTTCTCCTCTTTCATAGTCTCTCCTCCTTTTTTCTCAGAAGTACAGACTGCAGCTAGTATCACAAGCACCTGCATCCCAGTTCCCCGAAATTCTCACTACCACCCTCTCATATGCACCTCTGACAAAAAGAGGCAGACAGTCCTCCACACCTGCATGCAACAGCTACTCCATCATCTGCACACCTCCTGCAGCACTGGTCCCCCACACATGCACAGTCCTTCACTGCGGTATGTAGACACATACCCCCTTCTGCTGCTGAAGGCTGACCTTAAAGGTGACCTTCCGAGTCCAGGAAAAATTATACATGCAATCACACATACATATATCCCCAGGCTCCTATTTTAATCAAGCCAGCTATGCACAGCAGGTATATCTCTACCGTCCATCAGCAATGGCACTGAAACGCAACCATTGGGCAGACACGCGGGACACACACTGGGTACTAATGTGACCTCCGCATGGTGTCCTCCACCGATGAACACAGGCGCATGCTGCCTCAGCTGGCAGGAGTACCAAACAAACAAAACAAGCTGGCCATAATCTCATGGATCTCTACACCTACGCATTTGCTTGCGGCAGTCAGCAATGTTGTTCGGCTGTCCTAATCAGAGAAGTCCAGCACAGATATATTGCATCTGCAGGTTTGGGGTTTCCCCGCCTCCGCCCAAGTCCAAATTTATTTTTCTAGGCAAGGCATTAATATAGGTAGAATGATGCTTTCTGCTGCTTTTCTGCAGAGACCAAAATGTAAGAAAACAAGAACACACTTCAGCTGCAGCACAGCTCTATTGTAAATGTGATGTTTCCCATCAGACTGCTGACTCTCACCACCTGCCAAACATGAGCTGGTTTCCAAAGGCTGAATTCTGAGTCTCAGAGGCTAAATACTGGCTGTCAGTAGGAGGACTGCAGGAAGATGGATGCTGAAATGTGTTCTTTACAGCTCCCACGTCTATGGCTTGGCTCACTAATATTTTCTGCCACAAGCAACCCTCATTTAGAATGTAATTTCACATGATGCACCACCATATACAATCAATATATCCTAATCACAGAAAAAACAAATGAGAAGATGCAATGGCCATAAATGTCATGGTCTTGTTAGTGCAGGGTTCTTCCTTTCAGACCACAATACAATATTATTTTAAATCTCCTGAGCAACTGGGTAGTCACAGACCACCCTGCTCCACAGATTCTTAATCCCATTTTCAGTATGACCCATGCCTTATTTCTTAATCTATCCAGCTTAGAACCTGTCAATCTTTTTCTATTATTCTTCTCTGCAACTTGAAATTTCATTTTGGCAATAAATAAAATATCCACAACTGGTTGTGATACAGAGCTACAGAGGGAAACTGCTACTTCTTTTCTGCAGTCTAGATCTGCAGATGCATTTTGTTCAAGTTTGCAGCCATAATTGCCTGGAAACCTACATTTATTTTAATATAAATTAGTCCAGTGATGTTTTGTTTCCTATTGAATGTATTTTTCCAAGATAGATGACCAAGCAGTTTTCAACGGCATTACTCTGTATCCTTAATTTTAACCTCCAAGCCTAATTTCTCTGTCCTGCTTAGTATTTGCAGTAAGAAAATACTCTGCCTTTCCTCCTTTAGGTTACTAATGAAAATATTCAATGAAATGAAACGTTATAGCAATCTCTTCAGGACTCCAATTTAATCCTGTTGAAAATTCAATAAACTCAAACTCATATGTTCCCTTTGTTTTTCATCCATTCCAAGACAGTTCCTTTATTTCATTATCCTCCATGAAATCACTGCCACTTATACAAAGCAAAAGATTTCAATTTGGTAGAGTTTCACATGTCCAATACACAAACGGAATGCAAAGAACACTCAATTTTTTTTTCCTCCTGTGTAAAGAAGCTTAAAGAGGTATAAAAGATCCAACTGTATCACTGTATCCACAAAAATCCAACTGTATCACATCTGCATTCTGCGGACTCCAAAAGTAACCTCTGAGCTAAGCAAAACAACATGAAGCATCTGTAGTTTATTTAGCCCAATGAAGGATTAGATCTTACCTTTTCTCCTTTTTCTCCCCTACCATAGGCTCTGCCCTAGAAAGAAAGGAGGGGGAAAAAGGTACATTTGATATCAAGGATGTCAAACTGCTATAAATATATATATATATATTTTTGAAATATATGTATGTGTATATATACACACACCTCACATATATATTTATATATATACATATATATATCAAGTTACGGGACAGCTAATTTAGGTTAAGTAACATTCCTTGGCCATAATTTCTTGATAATAAATCAGTGATGAATTAAAACAGAGAACTCATCCCCAATTCTCCCACTCCAGCCCCAGAAAAATGTCTTGTTCTCCATTCTGGATGGAGTCTAATATTATGTTTCCAAAATTGAAGATGCCAACAACTCTAATTAGATTGAATTTTAAACAGGGTTAAAGATGTTCTTGCCTAAAAACCCAGTCTGGCATTTGCATTAATTGCAACTGGGGAAAGCTGGATCTCACTCATCTGAATGTAAAAGAATTGAGACAGACTTACACCTTCTTTGGGTGCAACTGCTTTGTACTGCCCCCGTTCAATGAGCAGCTGTGCTAAAACAGAGCACACCCAAGTCACATAATTTAATTAAAAGGCCAATACTAAGCCAGTTATCAGCTGAATTCAGGGATGAACCCATCCATTTCTCCCTCTCCAAGAAACGCTGTTGGGCACTAGAAAGATCAACTTCTCCCTGGGATAAAGGCCCAGTAAAGGGAGCATATTCAACAAAGCATATGGCATGGTGAGAAAAGGCTCAGTGTATGGGGAAAAATACAGCTACCCAGTTTTCCAACTCTTTTCTTACTTACTGACTCTCCTTTTTCTCCTCGGAGCCCAGGAAGTCCTTGGCTGCCACTTTCTCCCTTGAAAAAGAAGAAAGGATGTTGATAACCACAGAGATAACTCACTCCTCTTTTGACAGGCATGAAGATAACAGGTAAGATTTCCTCTTAGCCCTCCCCCTTGGCCTCACTTGAGAGCTGTTCCACATCAGTCTTTGTATTTTGTTATTAGCTTGTGGTTGACTTGTTTTCTTTGTAAAGTGGTGCAACAAGGCTTTGGCTGAGATCACGGACATTTCTGTTCCCACCAGTCTCTGTCAACAAGATTCCAGCTCCTACCAGGACAGGGTGGATGCCACCGCATTTATACTGACTTTAATGTCCAAGTTTTTAAATTTGATGTTATATTTTTTGTTTTGTTTTAAAATACTGCTAGGATCCCTCATTGTGCACTGACAAGGCAAAGAGCTCTCCCTTTTGGGGTACTTCAAAAGGTCTTATTTTCTATGAAGCCAGAAAGGACTACCTGCATTGGAAAGTGGTTTGCATAAGACCTGGAGAGTGCAAACCTAAAATATGGAAAAAATAAATCTGTAAACCTTCTCAAGATTTAAGAGTTACTTCTATGCTTCCAGTTTCAAAAAAGATTTTCTTTTCATTCATGCTAGGTTTTCATGACTGGATGACTCCTCCCTCTTCTAACACAAATGTGCAACACACAGTCGCTCTCCCTACTTGTTTAAATGGAAAAGAGAGATGAGAACATGGGGAAAACACAACTGAAAAATATATAAATAATTATGAGGAGAGGAATGAAAATTGGAGAAGTAAATACATAGGGAGGAAAAGAGAAAAATGGTTAAACAAAACCCAGCCAAAACTTTTTCCTCACTCGTTTCCTAGGAAAAAAGAATAGTTTGTGGGGCAGGGGCGAAAGGGATAGAGAGCCAAGGAGGATGGACTATTTGATAAATACCTATCAGCTACAGAGCTACAAGTCACGCCCAAAATGGCAAATACAAAAAAACACTTACAAACCATTTTCACATACCAGTCCACAGTTGCAATACTGGAAGAGGGGCGAGCTGAGGATATATCCACAACTAAAAGCAATTTAAGGCTCTCCTCAGCATTGCCAGCAGATACTTGGATTTCTAGAGCACCAGGAGCTGCCGGGGGACAGAGCGCTCTACCTGCGTCCCCCTACCTCGCTCCTTCCCAGTCCTAACACAAAAGGAATAGACCAGAAGCAGACTGTGCTGAGCTCCCCATCCATCACTAACAAATACTATGGCACTGTTCTTTGTACTTTCCTCTCCTGGCTTACCTCCTAGTGTCTTCTGTTCATAGTGACTAAGTGCTCTGGACCTAGAACTTTTTGTTCAGTGTGGACACAATATCCAGCTGCAAGAGTCCCAGACCTGGAGCAGGACTCCTAAGGCACCACAGCAGCACTACATTCAACGACCCCTGCACTCCCCAGATCTCCCCCACATGGACTGCAATAGGATTTAATTTTATGGCTAAACTCAATTTGTCCAGATATATGCCCATAAAATGTACTTAGCTGTGCCAGACTCTCAACCTTTTGTCAGGATCATGCTTTTTTTTTTCCCCCAATGAAGACAGACTTTAAAAATCACAGGCAAGATGAAGGTTTCTTTGCTTAACCTTTAGCATTTTTGCCAAAGGGAAAAACCCTCACAGAGCAAGTGACATGTATGCAGAACTAATGTCACAGTCAATTCTAGTAGGCTGTGGCAAAGTTCATAGAAGGTTTTATACAGCCGTCTCTTTTAGATCCCTTAAGATGAGGCAAAACTCCTTTCTAATTTTGAAGAGAAAAATAAATGCATCCCACTAGAGCATGTCTAACACACTGGCCTTCACAAACTTCCCAAAGGCAGGTAAGCAAGATCATTTCTATGATTTGGATGGGAAGCAATTTCTCAGAGAAGCAATTTTTCCTAAACTCAGAGCACAAATTGATAGCAGTGCTGGAGCAGAGCAGAAGCTTGCCAACTCTCTGTCCAAAGCCCAACCAACTAGCGTGCCTGCCTCTGAACAACACAGCAAGCATGATGTACATTGAAGGAAAATAAATTAGACCGGACTGCTAAGTTGTTAGCATCCAATATTTATCAATAGGACCTGGCTTCAGGTGTATTTGCCAATTCTTCCCAAGCTATTTCCTGCTTCACTCTTCCCCAGTAGCTTCCTTTACTGCATCTCCTTCCAAAATGTATATGCTGTGTCACAATATATCACCCTCAGTTTGGCAGCATGGATGATTGAGGCAGAGGGGTTCACCTCCGGGGGATTTTTCTCTCTAATAACTGCAAGAGCTTCTATTTTGCCCTGGGTTTTGAGACTTAGAGAGGAACAGAAACTTGTTAACTTCCCACGCTGTATATACGCTTGAAATATTTTCACAAGTCAGACACTACCATAGGAAGAGCTTGTCCAAACTTCCCCTCTCCAGAAGAAGAGATATGTTATTGGAGCTCTGGATACCAGATCTTGTTGGCTAGTCTCTCTGTCTTCAACCCCAGAAAAATATAGATGACTGCTACAGTCACTTACCGAGCTTACAACTGATTTTTTTTTTTTTTTTTTAAGGTGGAAAAAAACAAGTAGGCATTATTCCTCACTTGAGCAAGGAATGAGTGAGTCACCAGCTACTGCTAGTCTAGGGGGGGCAGGGAGAAACCACCTTTCTTGGACTAGAGAAGGAGCTTCATAGTCCTCCTTCCTTTATCAGTATCTCCAGAGGTTTTTTTTTTTCCCCCTAGTTGACCTGTGTCCCTGTTTGTATCTTCTGGTGGGACTCATTTCTCTGATGACTCTCACCAGCTGCATGCTGTTTTTCTAATACAGCTGAACCAGCTGCTTTCCTAGTTTCTGAGAGGGCCATATAGCCCCTTACAGGGTATTTCTCAGTATCAGCCTGTAAAATATTCTTGGGTAATGCTCATGTGCCTACAGCCTACCCAAACATCCCTTGGGTCCCAATTATTTAGGAGTAGACTTCAAGTTTGCAATTCACCCTAAATAAGATATGCTTAGTAGTGACAATGTCTATAGCAAAAAGCATGACTTCTGACTCAGAGTCTTGAAGTCACTCAGTTTCTACCTTTTTCTGATAATTTCTTTCCTTACTCATTAATTTACTCCCACCTCTCTGCCTAGTCAGCTAATGCTTGAGTCTCTTCTTATGTCACACTCACTTCCTAGCATATTTTAATCAAACCTCATGAGTTTAGTCGACAACTTATAACTTATTTTGAGTGTTTATTGAAGGCCCAGCTCTCAGATTCATGCAACAAGTGAAAACCCTTAATATTTTGTTTAACTTTAAAAAAGTTTGACAACCCTCCTCATTACACACAAGACTTAAAATACAACCCTTGAACCTTAGAAATGAGGAGACAGGATGAATAATCCTAAAACATGTTACTAATATTTAAAACCCCATCATGTAGAAGCCAGTCTCATTTTTGTGGGGACATAGTCTTTCTGTAATAAAGTACCAGCTGCTAATAGTGGGGAGTTGCAAACAGCTTCCGCTTTCCTCCCCATGGCCAGCATTTCAGTCTGGGTAGCTCAATAATGCTTCAAGAATAGGGAAGAAGGACAAGATATTAGTCCCTGCATGTGGAGTAGGGCCATGACTATCAGCAATAGCTATGTGAGAACTGCTATCAAGGGTTTTATATATTACTTAATCACAGCATCTTTGCTAGTCAGGAACCAAATCTATTATTTGCCTTATTTAGCAGATAGAGAAGCTGTTTGTCTCAAATCATCAGCTGTTTGTACCAAATCATTGTCAGAGCCTGGATTTAAACTGCATCCTCCCCAGCTCTCAGAGACCGGGACACAGTCCTGCATTGGCTTTATAGAAGTTGTGGACAACTAAAGCCAGGGAAAAGTCGCCCACAGATCTGCAGAGCCATTCAGTCATCCATCTGCAGGGTTGGACAGCCACTAGCATCGAGATCTGTCATTTAAGCTGCCTAAGGCGCTCAGGAACCAGAACCCACATAGCTGTCCATGTAGCCACAGGGCTGGACTGTACATTGTGATTAGGTCTTAATTCTGTGCTTGGAGATACATCATTACATATTCCACTAATGTGCTCAGCACTATGCCATGTTATGCTATACAGACACCCTCGCCAGTGCACAGACCTTGTCACATCAGTGAAAGGCAACGGAAGCCGCTGCATAGTGCTTTTATTATAATCATCATCATCATCCTTCTGCAGCCTCCTCACAACAATCTCTCACGGTTCTGACATTCTTCAAAATAGCCCCTCATTACTTAAACTGTCACAGAATAAAATAGGAAGTTGCTATTTATATACACATGGAAGCATAAAGAAATGCTTTCTGCAGTTTCAGGCAAGCATATCTCAGTGTTAATGGGCTCATGTTCATTGCTGCTAGCAAAAAAGAAAAAAATCATACCCCAGAACACATCTTCTCATAATCCCAGACTTCTCTCTACAGATAGAGCAAGCTTTGTCAAAAAAGCCAGTGCTGATGGTGTTTGACCTTCCAAGACCCAGAGACTTCTTGTCTCTCCTCCTGCTGTGTTTCATGATTTTTTTTTTTTTGGGGGGGGGGGGGGGAGGGGGGGAGGAGGCAAGTGCAATTACTTTATTCACCAAACAAATATAAATGTAGTGATTGATGAACCTCGACTGGATTTGCAGAAGTGTTTCAGATGGAAACAATTCTAAACTAAGATTGTTCCCCAGCATTCTTTTATCACGCAACTGGTGAAACTGGAAAGCACTGAAATCACCAGCTTTCACCCCTCCAGCAATGCTGTGAATCTCATTTTTCTTCCAGTACTGCTGCTCTTCTCCAAGTCAGTTGTTCCCACAGCTCTAATTGTAACCAAGCACAGAAGGGAAACGTGTGTGTGTTAAATGCATGCATGTGCATGTCAAGATGCTTACAAAATATGCATTGATAATATAGAAACTGAAGTTTGAGGCAGACATCACAGCCACTCTCCTGCCCTGTTATCTAGGAAGAAACATCAGAGGAGAGCAGCCATAACATCAACTCGTGACAAACAGCCTTGCTCAGGCTAACACACTATGACTAGTTCTCTACCCTAGTCTCAGTAAGTTTTGTACAAAGTGACTGGAAGGCTGCTAGCTGACCTACAGCTAACTAGTACTGCTGAGCAAGGCACAGTACAAAAGCAGCACATGGGTTTCTAGGTGTCTTATCATGAAAGCTGTGCCTGACCTAGCAAATAAAGCTAGCTTGCAAAAAAGCCAGTTTAGAAGTTCACAGGAAAAAGTTTCAGAACACACTTATTCTAAAAGTGATATAAAGTTGCAATAGTGAAATTCAAATGTGAACCTAGAGAAAAAAATACAAGTGGGACAAAATCCCCTGCACTCTTTCAGGGTCATCCAAAACTATCTGAATTCAGTCATATGCTGAATTCAGTCATTTTCTCAAACTCTTCAGCTTACTCAGTACCCCAAACTCTTATTTTTGTTATTAAACAGATCAACTAGCACATACTACTGACCTTTTGACCTCTAGGACCTTCAGGACCAACATGGCCTCTCTCACCCTAAAGAAAAAAACACGATTAGTCAAACTGGTGTTCTCATCATATAACAAAGCAAGTAGCCCAATCTCACAGCCACTGACAACAGAAAGTTTTTCTAATCTCAGTAGACAGCAGATTAATAAAAGACATGTTCTCAAGAACAATGACAGCAAAGCTGGCTTTTTCAGAAGTCCCAGTCACAAACAATATAAGCAAGCCCATTGTTTTTAAAAGCCATGAGATGTGGCTATATCTACCTCCAGAATCTCCTCCTACTTATTCTAAGAAGGATGCACACACCTGGGGTGGGTAAAACTAACCACTCCATTTTCAAGGTTGCTGCCAGGACTATCAGCATGGCAAAAAGCACTGAATTAGGCAAAAAGAAAACACCTGGGAAGACTGCCATTTCCTCCAGAGACATGCCACCTGTGAATAACACAATGCCTGCCTCTAACTATAGATTGCTTTACACTAATAGGTCTTAAAATGCTTCACAAACAAAAACAGCCCTTCTTATAACTCACTCATGTGGCATCATACCTCTCTTTCCATCTCATTCAGCAGTCCTCAAGGAAAATACATTCATCTCAACTCTCACCTTTTCTCCAGCCGGACAGGAGCAATTGACAGTCTTGAGGTGGCCAACTTGTTCATTGCCAACAGTGGGCTTCACTTCGAGGGATGGTGCTTCTGTCAGGACTGTGACCTGGCACTACACCCAAACAGTCAAGGTCATTATGAAGCCTTCAGTGCTAGAAGCCTAGCTTTTTCTTTTACCCGCTTTAGGGAAACCACATTGGCTTTACTGGATAACGCACAGCTAAACGTTGCGCTGAGGAATGAAATTCAACAAAAGCCATTCATTCAAACAATAGGGAAAAAGACAGCAAAGTGAGCAATGAATCTTTTAAACCAGGAGCTAGGGGAAAGGAAAGAAAGGAGGGTGGAAGTGTCTACTGAGAGCATAGGAAACTAAGCAGCAACTGGTACTGTTTTAGTTCTTCCCAAATAAAACAGTGGGAAACACGCTGAGTACTTCATGCTGAATTTCTGTTGTTCTATCAACACTTCAGGGTTTGTTTCCCCTGACAGCTTGACAAGGAAAAAGGGCTTGGAAATTTCTAATTCCTCATACTCATCTCTTCAGTGTGGTCATCTTCTGGCACTGCTGCATTACCAATTGTATACTTAGGATTCATTCACCATCATAAAAATGACAAACCCACATTGTCATATCCCCTGATTTGTGTAATATATTTCAATAAAGAGTGTTCATGTGAAAATGAATTAATAACAAGAAGAAGCTTACTGGTCCAGAGGGAATGTCACAGCAGGTTTCCAGCTCAGCATGTCGAGAATCACAGTAAATAACCATCCGCTGAAGATCAAACTAGAAGACAAAGTGAGAAAATAGTCTTAGAGACAGTGAATTATTAAAGACTGCATCTCCTTTTGTTTGGCTACAAACAGTGCAGAGGAAAATAAATAAAAGCCAGATGGGGGTAGATTCATAGTGATTCTGTGGATCCTGTAGTCAATATCTATTTCTCTATATCAGTAATGGACCAATATCTCAGCATGCTCCAAGAGTGCTGAGCTAATGAGATCCTGAACATGCCTATTAAAATTCTGATGCAGCTTTTCATATAAATAAGGAAGAATGCTAACCTCTATGTCCTAGCCAAATTCCTGTCTGAGAAGATATATTCTGCCCACCTACATTCTTTCTAAAATTTCATCGAGGCCTAAGGTTTGTTCTTCTCCTGTTGTGCCCTGTGACCATTTACCCCTGTGTGAGAAATGCTATTACCACCTTTAATATGAACGTTCCATCTATTTTGTGCAGCTAATAAACATTACGCAAGTCTCAAAACACCACATAGTCATGCATTTTATAACTTCTGTATAGTTATATCAGGTTAACACTGCTACCAGACAATCCAGGTCCAACGTGCAGGTCTCAGCTTTCAGGTTAAGATCAACTGGAGCAGGAGTCATTTAATATCAGGTATATTTTCTGAGGAACTGAGACTATAACATGACTCTTCTGAGGTAACAAGGTTTCTTTTTTCCCATCTGTCACTACCACATGTGAAAACCTTCACAGTGTCAAGATCAGACAGGAAAAGACCTTTACATGTGTAATTCAGTACTCAGTTCGATGGTATTTGTGGATGACTGTCTCTGGCTTTAACTATGACACATTCTGGAACTACACAAAAAGATCAGAAAGATGAAAGGGATTTCTCATTTTTAACCCCTATTACGGAGATATCAACACTCTCATATAAAATGACAGTAAGTCTTGTATATGATGAGATGTCAGTCTCTTAGCTACATAATGTGTGTAACATTTCAGTAGGTGATGCTGCCTAAGAAAAGGGGCAATTATAATATCACACTTAAAAAAAAAAACATTCAGATGCTGCAAGCCCAGTGCTGAACGTTACCCCAGCTCTAGTCAGCACACACAGCACTTACGTCAATGGGGACGCTATCATACAAGCGTTTGCCAATCACAGTCTTTCCTTGAATGTCGATATTTTCTCTGTCTTCAATAGGCAGTGTCTGCACCAGTCTGCAGTCTATGTAAAGGGCAACAGTCTCTGACTGAATGCTGAGGGCGATTTTATGCCAGCTGCGGTCAAAAAGATCACTGACTCGAGCACTTCGAAAGACCACTCTCACAGCGTCCTTGGTGAGCCCTATGGCATTGTACTCCACTGCCTTGTTCTCTCCGTCCAGCCGGATCGAGACCTGTGAACAGACAGAAATGACTTGACTAGTAAAGTGCACAGCCTCATCATCCTTCCTACTGCCTGCCTTCAGTCTCAACTGATTCCCCAGGTGATACCCCCAAGTTGGGGATGGTATAGGACATGGTAAGGAGATGTCCTGGCAAACAGCAGAGGACACACTTTCCCGTGATATATGAAGTCAGACTGGCAGCCTATACCTGTTCCAGTAAACAAGATGAGGCAGGGCATGCACTCAGGCACAGATTCATGACCATCCAAAGTCTTCCCTTGGGAGCACACACAATGGCATGGTTTCAGCGCACACCACCTTGATGCCTCCCAGGCAGTGCTTGAGCGTGGTTGGGTGGTAGCACATACCAGGGCCCTCTCCCAAAAGGCAGAACAGACAAAGCTGAACCTGCCTTGGATCCCTCTAGCCTGTGCAGCTCTTCACCACTTCCCAGCAGGCTCTGTGCTCTTTAGTGACCCTCACAAGTCCTTACCCATCCCCTAGGGCATGCACACATCCCTCATTTTTTGGTATGAAAACATTCTGCTGGGCTGTAACATTGCTCACACATTATTGCAGATGCTTTGAACTGAAAACTGAAACACACAATAATAATTATGCTTTAGGCCCAGAAGAGACCTAGGGCTGTGTGGACACAGACAGGCGTGCCACTTACCATCAGTGCCAAAGAACTGTCCCTGGTCTAAATTGGTTAATTAGAAATAGAAGACACAAGGCTTAGGGCTACAGAAAAGCTAGAAGGATTAATATGGCCTCGACTGTCTTTCTTTCTGACTACAATAATCAAGCATAACTCATGAGAAATGAAGTCCTAAGTGGCCACTCTCAAATAAAATATTTTCATAAGACAGTGAAAAAAAGTCCTTTTTAATCTTGTATTAAATACCATCACGCTACTTTGTCACTGCAGAATTCATACCTCTGCCTCTCTCTCTCTCCCTCTACCTGTCTCTATCTCTCTTCACCTACAAGCCATTCCTAACAACATCTTGCTGCCTACCCCCAGTGTCGCAAGCTATGCAGCAGGCAGAAATTGGCTTTTGAAGACGTTACCCCTTAGTTCATTTACAAATTGATTTCCTCTTTCACCAAAGTAACGCAGCAGCAGGAAATGGAGCACAGAGCAGAGACTGCACAAGAAATGGTGCATCAGCTAGCTGCAGAGCTGGGAGAGGTCTGGCCACATCGGCGCAGAGCTGGGTCTGACATAACTAGCCTGGGGTAGGCTGCCTCCAGATCTGACCCAGCATCTACATGCAGCAGAGCACTGCGCTGTCTGGAAACGCCAGCTCAGATTAGCGTTAGCTCAGAAGTCTCTTCAGTCTGCAGGCCAGGCAGGTCTGCAGACAGGTAACGGCCAAAGTGCTACTGATTTTAAATGAAAAAAGGCTCATGAGGCTCTAGGATACTTCTGACACAAGAATTTAAGGCACTTTTGAAAATATTACTGAGAATCTTGAGTGCTTTTTTTCTCTCCACATCTAAGGGGTTCAAGTATTCAGCTGTCTCCATGAAAAAATTAGTGATTTATATATTCTTACTGTGCAGGATTAGGAATGCATGTAGCACAATAAATTATATTTCTTTTAGGAAAGTGCATCTGATAATTTATCAAAATATTTTTCAGATTAGCCTTTTACCATTGTCTGAGATTCAGTTAGCCAAGTTCTCATACTGCACCCATCTTTCATGCTGTGAGTCCCAGAGTCCTTTGGAGTATCTGTCCCAAAGCAGCAATACTGCATAACATGACTAAGTCAGCTCGTGCTGACAGCCCGGTTTAGAGTCACGGTAATGCTGTAAGCACCACGTCTGTACTAGGCAGCAAAACATGCAGTCAGACTAAACCACCCTGCTCTCCAAACACACACACACACCCTTAAACTATAGCATGCTGTGAACAATACTATATAGGAACAGACAGACCTTTATTGCACTGCCATGGTATTTGCTTCTGAAAACCTGAGGGTACTTTACAAATATTATTGGATCATATTCTGCAACACACAGGACTCTCAGAGTTATAATAGTTGTAACTGATGTTGTGTTCACCTCCTAAACAGGGAACCCATAAAGCCTCCCCATAATATCTAAAAAGTATCTGCAAAAATTTGAAATAGATCACTGCTCTTCTGTCTTGTGGTCTACCTGGGTGGGTATCTTTCTCCAAACAGATGAAGTATTTTCTCTGAACAGAACTACATGAATAAAACAGCTGAAAACCCAGAAAGTGTTTTTAAGAGCAAGGATGGTGCATCTTCTCCACCCTTTCCAACTAACACGTCTATCTGCATGTTGACAACAAGCAAGGTCTAAGCAAACCTGTCTCCAGGGTCTGAATTAAAGGCAAAGGTCTTTCAGCACAAAGAATTGAAAGAAAGTCAGGCAAAGAGATTTTTATTAGTCCACAAGGAAAAAGTAGTGGGAGGTTAAGGCAAGAAGGCCAGTTCATGCATTAAAAGGGAAAAAAGGCTGCTCTTGCCAGCTGCAAAGGGCCTCGTACCTGTGGTATGCCGTACTTGTCAATAATTTGCCAAATATACCAGTCTTCTCTCCTGGAAGCCTTTCGAAATTTGAAGGTTGTTACAAAGGCATATTCATCAGGCAGACCTTGTGGGAACACATCCCTGGCACGGGGAGGGAAAAAGAGAGCAATGTAACAGGCTTAACAGTGAAGAGCAGAATTTCTAACAAAACTCTCTGAATGTCCCAGCAATGCTTTCCAAAAGTATTACATCATTCCTTAAAAACTCTGCTGCATTTGGAAACCTGCAGAGAGATGAACATAAACTTGTTCCTTCAAGGTGGCTGTGTCCATGAGGAGTCTTTCCCAGCTCCAGTAGTGAAGCTCTTGAGTTAAGTAAGAAATGGGGAAAATCTGAAATTTGGGATCCATCATGTCAAAAGTTGGGTTTCAGCTGAGTTTCAATCCATGCTACCTGTAAAACATCCTGTTTCTTCTCCAGATGCATTGGAAATCTGTGACATTGGGCTGGCATACTGAAACCCTCTGTGAATGTACCAAGTTGTAGCACTAAGTATTGTAATGTTTCTCCCCCAAAACGAGCACTATGCCTCATGCTTGCCCAAGGCAACGTTCCTTGGCTGATGGCCTGGGAGAACAGAAGAATCTTCTCAAATCACACTTTACAAACACATTCAGCAGAAATATACTCAGTGTGACACTATGATCCACACTTATGTTTGAAGTAACCAAAAACAGCAACCCGTTTGACTCAGCCCAACGTAAGAACATAACATAATGAGCACACGCAGTTGGACAGAACATACATCTAACCCAATATCCTGGGGCGGGGGTAGGGGGAGGTTTGTCACTGGCCTTAAGTGGACACCTAGAAATGAAAACAAACAGAACAAACATATTCCCCCAGTCTCCAGCTCTTTATGATTCAGGGGTCAAATTTAGAGGCAACTAAAGTAGCTACGTTCATAACTTTCTATGGTTTTCTCTTGCTTGGACTTCTCCATTCTCCTCTCGAACTCAAGGAAACTTATTGCATCCACAACATCCTTTGGCAAGGAGCTAATAAAGAACAAAACAATGAAGACAGATTTTCTTATGGAACACCTGACATAGTCCATCACTATCTAGAAATTGGCATAGTTAACTCAGAGGCACACAAAAGTAGAGACCTCTACTGGAGTTTAAAAAAAAAACCTCATTCTGCAAAATTTCCAAAATACTTTGTTTCGCATTTACAGCAAAGATTCAAAGACATTCTTATTCAATGTCAAAATATTCAGTCTTTTTTTTTTAATTTGTGCTTTGAATTTCCTGTCTTCTAAATCACGTTAATAAATCAGATTATTACTGTGGTTTATACCACATATATAAATATAAATATGTAAATATATATATACACACACTACATATATACCACATATATATAAAACACCCAGAAAGGCTACACACTATTATATGCTGGTCTTCCTGGTGGAAGACATAGGTGTCCTCTGAGTTCTCCCAACACAAGAGAAATCTGAACCAGAATCCTACTAGCTCCTTCACAAAATCCTTCATTTAGGTGAGCAGACAAGGCGCTCTCACTTCTTGGTGCTAGATATTCACAAACCATCTCTCCCCTGGTCACAGATCGGCCACGTGACAGTATCCATCTCTCCTGTGGCACACAAAACAGCCAGACCCCCTCTGCCTTCGTGACAAAACAAGAGGCCTGCTGGTTGTCACTCTCGTGGCCCAGCTGCCATGGAGAATACAACCGGCATGACTGTGGCAGTGAAAGCCACCAAGAAAGACTAGGGGATCTGTGGCAAGAGGCAGCCAAGTTGGTCACATCAGTCCTCCCACCAGGGCACCCAGCCACGTCTCCTTTCCTTTGATGTGTCTTAGTGCGAAGTTCCTTTTGAAATGCTGCCTGGTTTTGTATACTCTTTTTGTCTAAATTTGAGAGGAAGGGCATGTCTGGCTTCTCAAGTCGCTGACAGACTGGACTGTCTTCCTCCACTCCTTCAAGAAAATTCAGCATTGCTGAAGGCAGCAATGTCAATGGTTCGAAAGACTTTACTTATGACTCCCTCCTCTTGAATAAAAAGCATGGACTTTTCCTCACGAGTGCTAGCAGTGGGGGGATTTCTCTGTGGCTCAGCTCTTAAGACGCTGCCATTTCAGCATACATACCTAGTGCACTTATCTTCACTCAGTCATTTATCCCCATGTGTCTTCACAGTCACGGCTGCTTCTGCAAACAGCAGCCGCCTCAGGTCTCCCCCGATCATCTCCTCCCCGCCTGCTTCTCCCCGCCAGCTGGCTCATGTTATTTCCAGGCTTCGTCCCTTCTCTTGCCTCCGTGCTGCCTTTTCTTCCCCATCTGTCAGTCTGAGAGCCCTGTTGCTGCAACCTCTTTCCACCCCACTTGCGATTTGGAGCCCTAAATCATTTTGATGGCTGAAGTGCCCTTTTTGGCAGCTGGGAACAGCAGGAAGCAATCTCGTTTCACTGTGTTTAACGAGTTCACCCTCTGCCCAGTCCTTTATGATCCTGACTTGCATTTTGGGCACAGACAGCCCTATTCATTTACTTCTCCAAGCTACACCTCACCACCAACTCCAAGCTCCTACTTAATGAAAGCCAGTCAGAGAAATGTTTCCACAGCTAATCCAGTGGTGGCACAAGGCAGCAGAGTGACAGTGCTGGGGATGCTTAACTGTCCTCCTGATCCATAGCACATTTGCTGTTGTCCCATCAACAGCAGCAGGGCACATACTTTCAATGCTGCTTTTTGCTAACACTTTTTCAGCTCTGCACATGCAGATATGCTTCATTCCAAGTATGAAGTAAAGGCAGTGGCATTAGTGCTCTGCTGAGCAGGGAGGTATAGGAGCATGTGGTTAAGTTAATCCCTTGTGTTGATGTCAAGGCTGATTTTGGGCCTGATATCTATATCCAAATCCAGAAGAGCCAATTGCTGGCCTCTGTGCTAAGACAGACTGTGCAGCTTTCCGGATGTTTCTGAGTTGGGAACAGGAACACCATCAGGTAAGCTCAAACTCAGAAAAGGCTTTTGGATGCTTAACACCCACAGAAATAACTGGGAGTTAGGTACCTTAAACATCCTTGTGGGTCTGGCCACACCTCATCACACAGAGGCTGACAAATGGCCCATCACGTAGATTTAAACTGATAGAAAGCTATAATGACCTACTACCTGTCACCCTCAACTGATTTTTAAAGGTGCTGAAGAACTGACTGCAAGTTCTGGACAGAGAAAGACTTTGAGCCAAAAGCAAATCTAAAGACACTCTTGTTGCTCTGAAGATATGATAAAAGCTGTTTCTGAAGTCCTTGGCCACTGCATCTTTTGTGGAGCTGCATTACCACATAAATAACAACCGCTCTGTTTATGAGTTTTCATTTATTTCCTTGCCAAAAAGTGATCCCCATCTAGAGGCTCAGCTGTACTTAGGAACCCAAGGGCAGAAATTGCTATACCCAGAAATATTTTATTTCCCTCTGTTCACCCAAGGCTGAAATGAACTGATAGTCCATGTTATGGAGCTTTGCTGGGTGTCTGGTACCTACAGGGAACTCTCTGCTGGCTCTATAACTCTGACAACAGGATGGATTGCAGAAGAGCCCATTATAAAACCCCAAGACAAGAGAACCTCCCCCCAGTGCTGCAGGTTATTCTCAGAGTTAATTAACCTAGCTCCAAGGTCAGGCCAGTCACAACTTTTACATACAGAAAATGGTAACGAGCAGGTAGGAAATTCTCTTAGCCACTGCCCATTTCCAGGATATAGCCTTCTTCTTACGTGCTTTTGTTTGGCATAAGAGCCTACATCTCTAATAAGCAGCATGAGATCCTTCATCTGTAATAATAACACAATGGACAGAAATAATATTGTCCATTCTCATTTCAGTTACTGAATGTAACAACAGTTAATAGGGTGCTTGCATTTGGCAAGGAAGGGACAAAATTAATAAGAAACAAAAATGTAGAAGCAAAGGGAAAATCCCTATTCGCTTGTCACTGATTCAATAAGTGACCATTTTCAAAAGAGCTAAAAGCCACTAATAGTCAATGATGTCATTCACTAATGTCTGTGAAACAAGGCTGGAGAAAGCCAGTTCATTTCCATATGAATCACATCACCAGAGGTTCTTAAAAATTATAGGAAAAAATAAAAAGGCTAGGAATGACTTCAGGATATCTCCCTTCAAAGTCCTGCTGCAACACAGAATCAACCCTGCACATACATCCTTGGCAGACATTTCTTTGACCTCTACTTCAAAAACCTCAGTGCTGGATATCAACACACTCTCTAGGGAATTTCTTCTAGTGTTTCACTGTCCTTAGCACTACAGAACTCTTCCCAAAGTCTATCCTAAATCGCCCTTGCTGCAGTTTAAGCCTCCTGAAACAACTTTTCCCATAATGAATTACGAGAACAAATTATTCCCCCTCTTCACTATGGCTATTGGCTCTCCCTTCAGTCTTTTATGCTCTAAACTAGACTTCAGCCATTCCACCTCAGTCATGCTTATTCTCTTTTGCCTTGTTCTGAATAAGGAAACTCAATGTCTCTATCTATCTGGATAAATAATGGTCAAGGCCAATTGCCTAGCCACGAGCGCAGTTCAGCTAATCTCTCCCTTCCCAAGCAGAGAGATCACACCCAAACTGCTGACTGGGAGTAGTCTCTGACACACTATATGCTCCACGCCAGGCCCAGGCATCACTTGGGATAGCACTGGTTGGCATCAGCCAAAACTAACTTGACATGAGCACGCTAACAATTGAAGAGTACGAACAATTGGGGTCTAGTACTGGGGCATATGAACTCACCCTGTTTAATTTGCTAACAGAGAAATAGTCTACGAGGAACTCCTTAGACAGGCTCCATATATGCATTCTCCTACTTAATTCATAGCAGATGTGGACAGATATGTTTCTTCTTCCACAGTATAGAGCAACCAACATGACAACTCCTCTGGCAATTGAGGTCATGAGATTGGAGAGGGACAACAACAAAGCCTTCAGACGGGACAACTGCCCTCACCACCTCCCTAGAGCTTGGAGTCCTGTGTCTCATCCCTGACCAGCACAGTATCTTGGCCTTTTTCCAACTCCGGCAACACAGGAAACTGGGAAGGGTCACAGACCAGGCCTGCCAGCTGCATCTGGCCTGGGGAGGAGAGGGAGAAAGGGAAAGCATGTGCTGGCAAAGAGTAGGAGAGAGGGTACAGCACTGAACTGCAAATGTCTGAGAGGAAATGAGGAGCAGGGAAGCATTCAGCAGTTCTGAATTGAACAGATTTCATATTCAGTCTCCAAGGTTTTTGGCAGCTCTGGGTAGAATTTTGTTCTCTGTGGAGCAGACCAAATCATTAGACCAAGGCAGGACCTCATGAGGAAACCCAAGGCAGATAACTGAAGTGAAAGGTAAGCTGAGGTCAGCAACCAGAGTCTCCAGACCAGCGCTCCAAGATATAAACACTCAAGAAAAAAAAAGGCTCAGGGAAGACAACACTGTCCCAATACAAAGAGCAAACAGATCATGACTAGAGGTCAGGACAAGTATCAGGAAGTTCTGTGAGGTGGAAGCTGGGATGAGGACCAAGCCAGGCCGGGAGCAGGTCAGGCAAGCTGGTGAAGAGAAGATCTAGGGGTGGACATGACAGGACAAAGGGTCCAGAGTCAGAACTAGGAGAAATGGATGGAAGAGATACCAGGATGGTGAGGCAGAAGCTGGGTAGTAACCAAGACAACAGTGGACAGAAACAAGCCCAAGGTCCCAGAAACAAAAATCTGGAACACAGCTGTGGACACTGAGGAGCTGACAGAAAATGGTAGGACAGTTTCGCTTGTCTGAAGAGTGAGAAAAAGTGCCAGCCAGCTTTATAGACCTGTCCTCAGCTACCTAGATAGACCTGTCGGTCTCTCAGTTACTGGGACACTCATTTTGGCCACATTCCTGGCTATTGCGTTTGCCAGTTGGTAGGTGTAGGCTCCAGATCAGAAGACGAATAGGCACATTTCCTGGGCCACTAAACTGGCACTCTGTACAAATACTAGTGCTTATATAAAACCATACAAATTCTTTGAATGGATAATAAAGTAAATTAAACATATTACTCAGTTAATGATTTTGTATCTAATTATGAGATGTTGCTATCAGTTGTTAAACATTGCTTTAGGTTATCTGCAAGAAAGGACAGATGTTTTTGTTTTGTTTATTATTTCAGTTATCAGTTTTGCGCAGCTTTATATGATTTCATTTTCTGTGAGCAATGGCTCTGTATACATCATCACAGAATCCTGACATCCAAAAAGTGAAATGGACTAAGTAGACAGTCACCTTCCATGGTAACACATCCATTTAGGTTTATTTCCAAATCACAGGTGTAGGGAAGTTAAGATACAGAAGGTTGAAAATACAGGCATACCTCGGAGATATTGTGGGTTTGGTTCCAGACCACCGCAACAAAGCGAATATCGCAATAAAGCAAATATCACAATAAAGCGAGTCACACCAATTTTTTTGATTTCCCACTGCATATAAAAGTTATGTTTACACTATACTGTAGTCTATTAAGTGTGCAATAGCATTATGTCTAAAAAAAATGTACATACCTTAATTAAAAAATACTTTATTGCTAAAAAATGCTAACCATCATCTGAGCCTTCAGTGACTCGTAATCTTTTTGCTGATGGAGGGTCTTGCCTCGGTGTTGATGGCTGCTGACTGATCAGGGTGGTGGTTGCTGAAGGCTGGGGTGGCTGTGGCAATTTCCTGAAATAAGACATCAGTGAAGTTTGCTGCATGGATTGACTCTTCCTTTCACTAAGGATTTCTCTGTAGCATGCGATGCTGTTCGATAGCATTTTACCCACAGTAGAACTTCTTTCAAAATTGGAGTCAATCCTCTCAAACCCGGCTGCTGCTTTGTCAACTAAGTTGATGTCATATTCTCAATCCTTTGTTGTCATTTCAACAATGTTCACAGCATCTTCACCGGGAGCAGATTCCATCTCAAGAAACCACTTTCTTTGCTCACCCATAAGAAGCAACTCCTCATCTGTTAAAGTTTTAATATGAGATTGCAGCAATTCAGTCACATTGTCAGGCTCCACTTCTAAGTCTAGTTCTCTTGCTGTCAGTTCTAGTTCTCTTGCTGTCAGCCTGTCCTTTGAAGCTTTGAAGCCAGGCATTGACTTCTCCTCCCTAGCTATGAACGTCCTAGACGGCATCTTCTTCCAATATAAAGCTGTTTCGTCTACATTGAAAATCTGTTGTTCAGTGTAGCCACCTTCATCAATTCTCTTAATGAGATCTTCTGGATAACTTGCTGCAGCCTCTACATCAGCACTTGCTGCTTCACCTTGCTCTTTTATGTTATGGAGACGGCTTCTTTCCTTAAACCTCATGAACCAACCTCTGCTAGCTTCAAACTTTTCTACTGCAGCTTCCTCACCTCTCTCAGCCTTCACAGAATTGAAGAGAGTTAGGGCCTTGCTCTGGATTAGGCTTTGGCTTAAGGGAATGTTGTGGCTGGTTTGATCTTCTATCCAGACCACTAAAACTTTCTCCATGTCAGCACTAAGGCTGTTTTGCTTTCTTATCATTCACGTGTTCATTGGAGCAGCACTCTGAATTTCCTTCAAGACCTTTTCCTTTGCATTCACAACTTGGCTCACTGTTTTGTGCAAGAGGCCAAGCTTTCGGCCTCTCTCGGCTTTTGACATGCCTTCCTCACTAAGCTTCATCATTTCTAGCTTTTGACTTAATGTGAGAGACACGCGACTCTTCCATTCACTTGAACACTCAGAGGCCATTGCAGGGTTATAAATTGCCCTAATTTCAATATTGTTGTGTCTCAGGGACTAGGGAGGCCCGAGGAGAGGGAGAGAGATGGGAGAACGGACGGTCGGTGGAGCAGTCTGAACACACACAACATTTATATGGACACAATTCATGGCGCCCCAGAACAATTACAACAGTAACATCAAAGATCACTGATCACAGATCACCATAACAGGTATAATAATAATGAAAAAGTTTGAAATATTGTGAGAATTACCAACATGTGACACAGAGACATGAAGTGAGCACGTGCTGTTGGAAAAATGGCACCAACAGACTTGCTCGACGCAGGGTTGCCACAAACCTTCAATTTGTAAAAAACGCAATATCTGTGAAGCGCAATAAAGCGAAATGCAATAAAACAAGGTATGCCTGTAGAAAGTTTCTTTTTTAATTCCATATTTCAGTTAATCATTTAAAAGGAAGCTTAGTCATTTCAATTTACTAATTTAGTATGTTTTAATTCTAATTGTCCTCAGCAACAAAATATTCTCCTTATTTTAAAAACAGCATCAACAATTAAATGGATGCAATCTGAGCAGAAGAAAAGCCATTATAGCTGGTTGATCTGGCTTTACTCCCTCAGTCTTTCTGGGAAAACAACAACAGCAATAACAACACAGTACTTCAAGTCTTAATTTCAAAAAGGAATGCAAAAGTACAGCTCACTATAATCCGTGCTAACCCATTCTAGTGATTAATTACTTTCATTGTTAAAAATGCATGCCTTTCTTCCATGCTGGTGTTTGTCTGTTGTTAACAGGTAGCTACTGACTTTTAGTTTACTGCTGTTCATTACACTTAAGACTCTCTATTAAATTTTGATTCCCCATCAGTTCTTATAAACTGTGATCACCTCAGTTGTTAACCTCTTCCTAATTTACCTGACTACACAGAGCTTTGTGAGTCTCTCACTATCAGCCATGCTTCCAAATTCCTTAACCTGTCACACACTCCATTCTTATCTACTGAATTATGGACACAAGGACTGGATGCAGTATTACAGCAGTAGTGACAGAGTTCCCTGATATCCAAGAAGTCTGTTCATAAGTATGACAGTTTTTGCTTATATACCCAAGGACTGCATTAGTCCTATTTACCACAGTATTCTGCAGAGCTCAGATTTATCACTCCCGGAATTTTTTAAGCACAAACTGGACCTCTCCACTTCAAGGGTTTCTTCCTACATCGTCCTGGTGATAACCCTCTCCAGTGATAAAGCGCACTACCACTAGCTATTACAAGACACACCAAGCAGGAGTTGTGCCCAGAGGCTGCTGTGAGCAAAACAACATCGTTTTTTACCTCTCACTACACACCCCAGTTTCTATATACTTCTCATCAAGAGCAAGGTGTTTTTAGTTTGCTGGCCTTCTCCCAGATCATGAATTTACTTACCCTGAGACTTGACATCATTTATTGACTTTAGAGCAAACAGTTTTCCTTTCAATATATCATATTTCTACTTTTTTTTTTTTTTCTAAAGACTGTGTGCTTATATGGAGAAGGAGATGGAGGAGAGAAGGGCAAATCAATCCAGGTCAGCTCCAGGATGAAAAAATATTGTGAAATCAAGCAAATGCAAATCACAGTACAATCTGAAAGATGCAGCAAGCTGAGTAAAAGAGCCAAAACAGAATAAAATATAACAGCCCTCATCCATAAGAAGGAAAAGAATTACTATTGATTTTTTAAGCTGAAGTTCAAAACCACCACAGTGAAATTTACTGCAAAAATGTTAATGATGACAATTCAATCTATCGCTCGTGATTACTCAGTGAAATTATGCACTCACTCATTTCAAGGCTAATGCTAGCAGGATTCAAATGACAACTTGAAGAGAAACTGTTCTGAAAGACTAAGACACAGCTGGCAGCCTCAGGTTATAAAGGACCAAATCCATGTAGACACAGTATTAACAAATGCTCATTCTTTTAGGAGGCCAAAAAACTATATTAGCAGAATGATAACAACATCCAGTAGGAACTGGTCTCTTGTGACGAGCAAATATGTATTTCAATGGGAGTGCTATCTAATATTCCTTTTAGAGGCCTTTTAGGTACTTTTCCCTAAGTTTTTTTGTGAATGTCTTAATACTGCTCTTCAAAACAATTGAGATGCACTGAAACTAGCTGATTCACTGACCAGGATGGAAAGAGGAGTTAGTTCACAGGCATCTCGTCTAAATTTTATGCCAGAAGAACTGAAAGAACTGATCAAAACAGCAGAATATGTGTGTGTTAGCTGTGGTGACACAGGTGCTGGGTAACTACTTCAAGGTCAACCTAAAGGAACCAAATAATAGAGGCCAGAAAATAGAGCCAAATCAGAAGTTCAGATGAAAATAAAATGCAAGACCAGGTACTCACTCAGTTTTCTGAACAATGGGGAAGCTTCCAAGTCGCACGTAAGAGCTCTGAATTCCGCTTTCTTTCATTCCAAAAATTTGTTTCACACTGAACAAATCCATCAGGTCAAATCCTGTCCATAACAAAAGCGTAAATATGAGACATTGATCAGGCTGCAATATAAAAATTGGAGCAGTGTGGCATGTCTTCAATTGTACTTAGGTAGTTATCTTGGCCCACAGGCACAGCTCTTCCAAGATTAACCTTGTTCTTGTCGGGAAAAGCCAGAATAAAATTCTAACATGGTCTAATCTGCTCCATCCAAAAACAAAACCAAGCATAAAATCAAACTGTAACAGACTCTGGAGAGATCAGAACAGAGTTCCCCATACATCAGTGATAACTTTTGTTTGCATTGCTGTGGCATCTTGAAAATAACTGTGCAGTTCGCTAATGCCTATGGATGCTCAGATAAGGTAGAAAAAGAGACAGCACAGGTGAAGACTGAAACATTTACTGAAAACACTTAGTCCAAAACACTTGTCTACATACAATCTTCATACCATCTGAATTCTGTTTAGATGTAGCCCAATCTACTCGTTATTACCATGAGCTGTTTATCTTGGTTGCAAACATTTCTGTCAAGCTCACCCCATTCTGACAGGGCTTGTTAGCTAAAGCGCACACCATGCAAGTAGGCTGATGTGGACCCAGCCACAGTTAACCCATGTTTTGGTGACACAAAGTCCCAGCTACTGAACTCTGCCAGGGCCAGTTGGAGGGTACCCATGCCATGTCCCTGAACTTATCCAGCTCCAGGAAGCTCACTACTGTGCGACTGCAACTATCACTCTTTGAGGTCCAAACGGGCTCCATGGGATGTACATTCAAATTAGTAAGTTCACCCCGAACCAGACACACTGTGGATGTAGGAGCAAAGACACTACAAAAGCCAGGTTGAGCACGACTGAACACAGAACCAGTGTTTTTCTTTTATTTGGGCTATTCCAGTCTCCACTC
The DNA here is from genome assembly GCF_036417845.1 of Apteryx mantelli. Classification (NCBI taxonomy): domain Eukaryota; kingdom Metazoa; phylum Chordata; class Aves; order Apterygiformes; family Apterygidae; genus Apteryx; species Apteryx mantelli. The sequence continues at coordinate 5,973,453 of NC_089979.1, read as the reverse complement.
CCCCTCACACACTCATGATTATACATATTAACTCCTGTGGATGTAATTACAGCCCATAAAACTGATGATAATAGAATAGTTTATTCTGGGAAAATGATTTTAAACTAGGGCAGTGGTTTTAACTTTGTTCAGTTAGTGATCTCCTAAAACTCTTCTTGAGTAGATACAAATTGTTGTGTGGTAAACTTAGGCCTTAAGACAAGAAACTTGCTTTTCTCAGTTGCCTTTGTGAACCTCTTACAACTTGCAGGCTGAAAGCCATTGAATAGCTTGAAAACCACAAACAGGCAAAGGTGTCCATCTAATGGTATCTTTTTTTTTTTTAATTTATAAGAATAAATAAGTGCAAAAAAACCTGTGTGGCCCAGCCCTGAGACAAAGCAAGATGTGACAGCAGAGAGCAAATAAAACATAAACTTCCATCACGGAGCTTTTTCTAAAGAAATAGCTTTTCTAAAGAAATAGCTCTTTTTGAGGAAATATAGTCTTAATTGTTTGCAAAGACAGAAATGGTTGCCTGGTGCCATTTTGAGGCCTTTTGTATTACAGTAACTTTCCTAGCTGTCAACAGCTTTTCCCTCCTGACCACTTTATTTTCAGCTATTACTGGACATTCAGGAGGGCAAATAAGGTGGTTAAGACACCCCAGGGCCTCATGACTCCACCTCGTAATGACCTCTGCAACAACTCTAGTGATACACCCTTCTGACATACGGTAATCAGCCGTGATTGCATCCATAAATTGTTTCAAATAGAAGCTACCAGAACATGAAAGCTCCCTGCTGGCTATCATATAAAAAACAGTATGACCTGTCCATATAAGCTCTCCTGCAACTCATTTCAGCATGCAATACATATTTTTCATCTACGCAAACCACAGAAATATGAGGAAGGCATTTGAGTGTTACTGGTGAGATGAGCCCACAGTGACTGGCAAGGAGGCTTGTTAACCACTCACAGGAGCTGATAATTTGCGAACAGAGAAGGCTGGAACGCTGCCCAAGCCGCAGTGCAGTGTCCTGCCGACAGACTCCTCAAGCCATGGAGAACTGCTCAGCTACACAGGCGCAAATTACAACGACAAAAACTTTCTTCTCAGCATTCCCATCACTAGCTCAGACCCCAAACATACTCTGATCCTTTTCTGAGCGCTCAAGCCAATGTCCTCATCATGAGCAACTGTTAGGGTGTTCAGACAAACCGAGAGTCAGGTTAGTCAATCTTTTTTTTGCTGAAACTTCCAAACAACATGCAGTTTGGAGAGCCTAAATAACACAACGAAACATAAGCAAGGCTATTAAAATTCTTCTGCAAGCAGAACCTGCAATATTAAGAACACCTTGCACTCGCAAAGCACACAGGTAAATCACAGTAGAATCCTCCTTATTCCGACTATGGATCTGTGAATTGCAAATTTCTTGATATACTTTTAGTTATGAATCAATGAGGTTTGTTCTTTGAAAAGTTCAAGTGCTCTGCAAGTCCACAGAAACATTAAGCTCTAGACGTATCAGAGCACACACCCCAAAACAGCAAGTACTTTTGCCTTACTCGATTCATGACTTCATTCTGTGCCAAATGCAGATATTGCCTCCACTCTCCTTTGGAGGGAGCTATGAAACAAACTAATTCATGTTCATAGAGCACTTCAGATGGGTCTCTTCTGGCTAAATGTCAGCTCTGTAGGCAGGATAATCATACAGACTCTCATTCAGTTAGTCATACAGAATTGAATACAAGCGCTTCTAGGGAGACATTCATCTCACACTGAAAGAAATGCCAAAAGTCAATGAGCCTCTCCATTGACATAAAGAGAGCATAGGATGCCCAGGCTGTATGTCAAAGCTCACCTAGTAAAGGTCTAAAGCTAGGTGAGATGACTCCCACTCTTAGCTACTCTATTGCCAACCAAAGCCCATGAGGCAATGTACAGTTCAGCTGCAGAAGGATTTTGGTGGCATTACAGTAAATATGGCATCAGTCCATAGTGTAGACAAAGAAGAACTGTTTGTTAAGGATGAGATGCATCTCACTGAATTTTATCTGTCTAAAAATGAGATGTCTGATGTAAGCGGGTTGCTTCAGTTCCCTTCTTGGTCAGCAGAGAAAGACTGGAGCCTCTAGGAAGACAATTCATCACATCTATCTTGAACCTAACTAAGGACAGGCCAAAACACTATTTGGCAGTGTCTATCTCTTCCTGAAAGGGAGCCGAGAGGGACATTAATTTTCAGACTTCTAAAGTCAGGTGAGATAAACTGCACTTTTAGGGAATGCTATGCATTTTGTGCACTGAATGAGGCAGAAGTCAAGAGGAAAAAAATGATAAGCAATCGCACACAACTTAAATTTACAGTTTCATTTGCATTCAGGATTGAATAAAGGTTGCAGATTTTTAAATACATAATAGCAATATTTTAATTTTACTATCCTGTCCATTTATTGTAAGTATCTCTTTAAGGAGATATCATACCATTTCTGGGTGGGAGAAGAAACAAACAGATCCAAAATACTGTCATTTGAGTTGAAAAATTAACCAGTGCACATTATCCAGGTGGGATAGGAAAGAAGACATATAAGGTAAGTTCCAAATGAATTTGTGCTTGCAACATAACCTCTAAGATTATTTCAGCTAAAGGAGAAAAAAAACCACATATATATATATATATATATATATATATATAAAAAATTAATTTTGTTTACTTCACATGTCTGGATGCTCTTTGGATCGCATATGTTCTTTTGTACTTTAGGACCTGGACTGGGATAGTGAGGGAAAGAGCATGGCCCTTTCAATTTATGTTATATTAATGGGAGAAATAAGTGATGTTGCAACCATTTTTCCAACATTTGAGCAGGAGATTGCACCTTACACTATCTACCTGCCAGCAATGTAGTGGAAACACTTCACCTAGAACTTCCTCCAAACATCTTGCTGCCCAGTTAGTCTGCCATACATCATTCTGGGCTGGAGTGACAGGAGAAGTCTGGGCTGTACATTAGTTTCCCATTACCAAGGGGGGACCACGCTGTCAGTACCATAGAGTGATATAGAATGGAGTCATCCTTGGGTCCAAGAAAATTCACAGAGGTCTCCAACTCCCTCAAACCAAATGTAGGAAGGCAGGACTCTCAGTACAGAGCCATGGTTAGAAGGCAAAACAAAGTGCTGACTGAGGGCAAGAAAAATGAGATCCTACACTTAGCTTCCCAGACCTTCCCAACTGAAATGGGAAGGAATGTACCAGCCCAAAAAAGCAAGGACAAAGCTACTGTTACCCAATCATTGCACCGTGCTTGAGCACAGGATGAAAGGGTAGGACTTTACTGTTCTCAGTTGCTTTGATTTAAAATGTGGCTTTTTGTGTACCAAGACGGGTGTGGTTTCCCAGTTGGCTTATAAACTATTTAATCAGTAATGCCATAAATATGACAATTAATAAGATGAATAATGCTCTTTGATCATAAGCTTCCTCCTTCATTACAGTTACTAAAACAATCTGAGGCCATTGAAACCCTCTAACCTGATTACGTCTCCTGAAAAGCAGCATAACCTGGTCCATTAACATTGAAATTAAAACAGTGACCTGAAAGAGAAGCTCAGATTCATAACAGCATACTTGGCTTTAAAAGCAATTTCTTATGCACTGCTCTACTGATCAAATCAGTTCAATGTCTCTTTACTTGCAAGTAATAACTCTTTACAGGAAGCAGCCCATTTTTCCAGAATCAGAAAGCATGGTCAGATCTGCCTCTTGCAGGGAAAAAAATAGGCAAAACTTGGCACTGGACTGGACAATTTCTACATCATCCTAACTGTAGTATATAAGTGCATTCTCTTTTACAGGAAAAATGTCCACCATGCAGGCAGTCACATCCGAAAACATGGCCAAAGTGTGACCAGACAGCTTTGTATTTGTTGAGCATTCCCATAAAGTTTATTTCAAGATGTTTATTTCAAGATATTTATTTCAAGATAAGGCTAAAGGGGCCATGATTGGTTCCCGTGAGCATGAGCTGGAATTCTGCTTGGCTCCATTAAGTATCTAACAGGGACAGCATGGTGGAAGCTGGTATCTGCATGCTGAGAGTTTTCTGTCTGTCTTGTTTTGGGGGGGAAAAAAACCACCACCACCCAAACGCAGGAAACTAGAGCAATAGAGGGAGGTTTTACTAGCCAGAAAACAAGGAAGTGCAAATGTTTGGAAAGTCTTCTCTAAGCAGGATTGAACCTTTAGTTTAGCACGAAAAAATCTCATGAGACAAGTGTCCTGCCTTGCATTCCTGAAGAGCCTAAGATAACCCTCACTGGAACCATGGGGCTACTTCTATTTGTAAAAGTTTCTGGTGATGGGACTGCCTGGAAAGCATGGTGAGAAAGGAATCAAGAAAGGCACACGATATCAGAGCCCCAGGTGATGTGCTCAGAACATATTTATTAGTGAGGATGTTCAGCCATGAGTACTGACACAAAACACAGAGGCTTTTGCAGGAACTGCTCCATACATTTGTCGTGGTTAAACTCTCAGCTGAATTATCACCCTTGTCAACATACTGATAGAATATCACCAATTGCCAAGGTCAAAAGAGGTTGTCATCAGCTACTGTTTCTCTGTGACTTCTGAAAATGGCTATATGTATTGCCTGTGATAATAGCATATGTTACTTTTACTAGCATGAGGTCAATGGCAGTAAACTTTATGATAGGCTAGAAAAGTGTATAAATTCCTAGGAAGAACAGTATCACTTGGGAATCTCTCAGCAAATGCAAGCTCTTATCAATTTTCTCTCCTAAGATTTCTGCACTTCTTGAAAGTTAAGCTTTCATGGATGGCCTGGGCTCCCAAGGAATGGGAGAAGCTCAGAGCCAGTGTGCTCTCCAGATCCTAAACATCACATTCAATTCATCCAGTGTGATCTACAAGGCTGTGGCCACCATCATGGGTCCCCATTTTTGTTACCTCTCTTAGTTACTTTCTGTGCTCTTATATATTAAAAAAAAACAACCAAACAAACAAAAAAAGGAAAAAAACGGTTATTATGCCATACTCTGAAGTTAAAAAATTGCATTTAGCCAGCAACATCTGGCAATTAGCTTCTTGAAGTCAGAGTGTAGACGAGAGATATGACTTTTCTTCTATTAATTACATGTAAACGTTTGGCATCCTTATGTTCCACAGTGTTCTAGGCTGAAAACAGTTCTTTCCGAACAGCCACAATGTGTCTCAATCTGGGGCTTGGACATGAGTAAAAGCATTGAAACCCTGAAGGGGAAACCTGCTAACTTTACTTAACACATGTTGCTGTTATTGTTATAGCAGCCCTCATCAGGATTTTAACTATTCCTGACTTTCCTTCCTGCACAGGAAAGGAAATCCTTTCAAGAGTTGACAGTACATAAGATAATTAGGGATATTTTTAAGAGACAACTGAAGTCTCCATCTCCAAGGCTGTTCCACCGCAGTAAAATTACCTACATCCACCTCAGTATATCAGTGCCCTAATCATAGTTTCACTTGTCATCAAGAAGTAGTATTTAGGAGATGGTAAGTCTGAACACTGATGCTATCACAGTTCATGGTCCTAGTTTTTCTGGCATGCTGACAGGAGGCAGAAAGTCCTCTTCCTCTCTCTTGATGACCAGCTCCTTGCAGACAGGGCAGATAAAGCCCAGCAGAAGCAATGCCACACTGTTGGGTTTATCCTATTACTGAGACAACTCCATTTCAACACTTCAGTTTTACTTCCAGAATAACAGCATCAGAGTTGAGGACTCGTGAGCTGTTTATGGTGACAACAGTGGGGTCAGTGTCAAAGCAGCAAGACATCAAATCTTCACGTTGTCCCAGTGTCCCCATGGAACACACAGGCACTCGTGTTTGCTCATGGTGTTCTAGATAACAGGAAAGGCCAGAGTCCTGCAGCTTGGATACTGTTTAGACCTGTACTGCTGCGAATGATCGTAAAAAGGGGACTGAAAGAAAGTGTTTTGCTAAACACATTTTCTACATCCCGTTCTGGCTGTCAAAAGAAGTGATTTCCAAACACTTAAAATGGCTAAGAGTTCTGCTTTCTTACACTGTTGTATTCCCCTTTAGTTCACCTCTCCAGCAAAGACAGAAAAAGCAGCAGCTGATATTCTACATGGATAATTCATCCCACATTCAGCACTCCCAGGTCAACAGCTTGGTTCAGCACCATCAGCCAACAGCTGTTATCTGACCTCTTCCCAGAGCATTAAGGACTGCACCTCTGGAGGAACAAACCAGGGAGATTTATTAGCTGCCCACAAGTCCTGCGTGCAAGCAGAGCAGTGAGCAACTGGGTTGCACAAGTCATTAAAAAATTAATTTGCTATATTTTACAAGCAGCTTGTAAGGGAATTTTGGAATTATAAAATTCTCCAAAGCCTACAGATTAAAGTGCCTCAAGAGTGTTTTAAAGAGGTTCTTGCTATTAACCAATTGCCCTTTGTTTCCACAGATGTTACGATTGGGATTTGAGCAGCACTTCACACTGACCTTTCATCTCACTAGATCTACTGGACTTTTACCCCAGCTTCAGTGAGGAGATCAGGTTAGAGTTTAACCTAATAACAAGCTTTTGTTGAAGTGCAAGGAACAGCTTGAACAGCAGCATTAAGAAGTTATCTTCCAGCCATCCTACTGCCTTCTAGTTGATACTCCATCAGGTGGCTTAGAAGGCACTTTAATGGTCACAGTTTTATAACAGTAATAAAGCAGATTTACCCCAATACATGTTGCCACCACCCAGGCTGTTGGTTCACTGGTCCTTGTTTGCTTCTTCTGCATCATGGCACCAGGAGAGACAAGTTCTACTTTTGATTGGCACCAGTAAGCCGAAAAGCCCCAGGGGTACCATGCAGATCACCGACAAAAAGAGCCTGATTCCACCTCAAGTACCAATCCTCATTTGGGATTATTAGAAGCAGGAACGCTGCTTGAGGTGTATCACACAATTATACCTCAAAAAAAATTCCTGCTAGCCTCCTTCACACAACTCTGGAGTGCCTCATTCATTGGCACTGGCAGGGAGAGCAAAAGGAGAGATAAAGGAGCAGGAACTGGGAGGCAGTGGGGCAGGTGAGCAGGAGGTCACTGGGTTGAACTACGGGGTAATCCTCTTTTGGGACCATCAGCCTAAAGCTTCAGCCAAAAAAAGAGGGGGCAGATAAAGACAATTGGCACCATTACACAGGAAGGGAAAGATACTACTCCAGGAAAGATAAAAGGGATATAAAACCTGTAAGAAAATGAAACCAAAAAGACAGTACTAAAAAAAAAGAGAGAGAGAGACAGAGGTCAAACCCATAGAAAGCAGGTGAATACACTGTTAGAGAGTCATCCTGGCTGGTGGAAAGGGCTGTTGTAATATAACCCCCAGCCTACTGTAAAAACAGGAAATAAACACATGCCTAAAGCTGCTGTCTCTAAGGCAGCACATTTCATCACCTGATCTCATGTTAATAACACGCCACTTTATTTGATGCATTGTTCTGTTTATCTGTATCAGTCCACTCATTCTTTCTTATCCATTTGTCTCTTAGTTTTCAGACAGTTGCAAGTGGCATATTGGACAACACTGAAAGCTGGTTTTGACACTGAACTCCTTCCCTCATTACTGAAGGCTTTTCTGTGTTGAAGTCATTCTCCACTTTCCCAGTGATGGACATCTGGCTTAGTGCCATGGGCCCTTTTTCAGCTCCTTTCCTGCTCCAGTGATTTACAAGATTAAACAAGGGTTCATTATTCCTTTGATGTCCTTGTATGCCAGATAGGTTTGCCCCAGCTGAACTTACCAGGACTATTTGTATCAGGTTCTGATTTTAATTAGTTCCTCTATTTTGAGGCCCTCTTTTAAGTTCCTCAAGAGCTAAGGTGCTGTGTGTTCTTTTGGAAAGCCATAAAACGGCATTACTGCAAACTCACCTTTTGCAACAGCAGTGGGGAGGGGAGGACTCTACCTGTTTTTGAATAAAGGTTTGTTGGCAGCACTGGGCCCAGGAGAAATCTATGCATATAGCTGAGAAAAATGACAGTGGATAAAAGTTTATGCAAGCAGAGTAGCAGGACAGGTGAATTCAGTGTAACCAGCAATAACTCCTACTGTTTTCTCGTAGGATTTACAAAAGGCTACCAATGATTCTGAGGGTGAGAAAAGGTGTTTGAGGAGAAACACTTTACTAAGACATAACCTGCTAGATTCTCCTTGTAGTTTTAATATCTGGGCTACAGAAAAACCCCACCAACAGGCTATTCATGTGAATGAAAATATTCCCATTAATTTTAGGTACTATGAGCAAAGCCTAATATAAAAGCAGGTAAAGACTGCTCTGTATGAGACTGTGGTGCCTTTTTTATGCCAGATGATCAGTACGAAACAGATTAGACCTAAGCATAATCTGAAATTGAATACAGCGGTCATCTGAGACCATATATATCAGACAGACTCATTTATCTCCAAGCATTAGGAGGAATTTCTTGAAATTGTATATACACCTTCTTCCCGTTATATGTGCACAAATGCCAGAAAGCTCTAAGAGATGAAGAATCTCAGAGATTGTTTCTTCAGTCCTCTCTTTTGCAGCAAACTCTTTCTGAAGCAGAACTAAACTAAACTATTTGTAGAAACCTGAGAAATACCCAGGAGGTACCTCATGGTATTCCAATTTATTAATCTTTTTTACACAACCCAACCAAAGGGCTGGCTGCTTCTTGGGCTATGAATAGGCAGAAATTGAATTCATTTCCCTTTCATCAACTTAGATGCACTGGAACAAGAAGAAATTCTGGTTTGTTTGACTTCTGGGAGAAGACAAATGTTGCTAGTTTAAAAAAAGCATTTGGGGATTGATTTTATTTTTTAATATGCATACAGATCAGAATATTTCATGTGCATATTCCTGTGCATGGTTAACCCATGCATGTCTTGTGTGTGAATGCAGAATTCAGAATTAGAATTTGGCACTGCTGGGATTCAGACCAGAGAAAGGCTTTCACATGGACTACTAAGTTTTTACTAGATTCCAGTTTTCTTCCTGGACTAGCAGATCCTAAAGTAATTTCAGCACTCTTTCTCCATGCTTACTGCTGCCTTTGAGCAGGTCAGCTGGGCTGCCTGCTCCGGTATGGATCTGATGCCTGTCGCCAGTAAGGTCATTCACATCGCTGTATATGTGAAAAGTCCCACTGAAGCTCATGACGTGGGTGATAGTAACACGTCTGGACACATTAGGAAAAAGATTCATTTAAAATATGGGATTTTAATTCAACGAATTTCTGAGCCCAGCGCTGTTACTGACTCTTTGTGGTTATGTGCAGTTGATAAGACCCTTGAGTGTTTCCAGGCTCCTGAATCCACCTTGGCTGCACCCTACCTCCTGTTGGGGTGAGCATAAACTTCTCCTTCCCAGCTCTCTAGCTTCTGTTGAAGGGAAATTCCTTGGTACGTAAGCCCAAAGGAAGCCACAGCAGGTCCCCATCCTGGATAACTGGGGCGTCTGAACACAGGGGATGTCAGGGTGCAAACCTAATGCGTAGGTTAGAGCTAGCCCATAGGACTGCAGTGACTGCACTTACAAATCCCAGGTGACTTATTGGTAACTATTTGCCTGTTTGACCTGGTTTTCTTGGAGCTACCAGGTATTAAAATGTCCCTGAACACAGGTAAATCATTTGAAGACCTCTGAAAAACTTCAAAGGGCTTTTAAGTGCAAGGATCTAGGCTATAATGTTGAGACCAGCCATTGTACAGTGCACAGACTGAGGGAAAGCAAGGCTAAAAGGGACCTACTAAGGTCATTGGGGCTTAAGGTATCCCACCTACCAGCCCACAGGATGAATTCACCCCACAGCACAAGTCCACCTAGTTTCTCCAGATCACAGGAGACTGAAATGACTCTTAGGACAACAGGTACAGCTCAGCTGCTCCTTTCCTTATATACTTCTCACAGAGGCATAGCAGCTATTGTTGCATGTATGTGAGTTAGGAACCAGGTTCCAAATCCAGTTCTCCAGACCCTTAGAGAATGGAGATTATACTCAAGGAAGCGCTGATCACTCTTTACCAAATTTTATATGGGGGACTTACTAGGGAAAGCATGGGGGAAGGAGGGAAGAAGAAGTCCTTAGCCCCTTCTCCATTCTCATTGCCTAGTGAGGGTGCACTGCAAAATCTGACAGCAAAGTGACTGTACATGGCACAGCCATGCCTTATCCTTTCCCACCACCTCCTATCCCAGTCCTAGCTGCATCCAGTCCTGCCTGTATGAGTGAGAAGAGTGAGCAGTGCCTACACAAATAGCTGACTTCACCTTCGCTGCACATGTGCAGTTTTTGCTGGTGACCACTGTGTCTGTGCATTTGCTGGCTGAAGACTGCGATCCGTTAGAGAGCTCTGCAGCTATTCTTGGATTTGCCACTTGCCTCTCAGGGGGGTTCCTAAGGAGCTTATGAGAGGAACAATACAGAGTGCCAAGTGCAAAGGGAGGGCAAAATGCCCAGTCACGCTGGCACAACAAGGACAGTTTTGTCCCCCAGGGGACATCAGTCTAATGTGCTCCTTCTGAAGGTTCAACTGCCTGGATGCTCCAATTTCCTCTTGCTACCACGTGTTTTAGTGGGCAAATATAAATAGTCCCAACAATATTATAATTAGTTGGTGAGTCACTGGCATCTCTGGAATGCAAACCCTGTGCTACAAACCGCAGGAAACTGGAGACATGCTGACAGTTAAACACAGCCATTTCAGGCTATAATTGTAGGGTACTAGTTTTACAACCAGTACCTCTGCAGTAAAATGCCCAAACATCCTTTATAGAGCTACAAAAAAATACAGAGATCATAAATATACTGGCATTTTGTTCATTTGTGCACGGACGTTTCAGAGGTGGGGAAGAAAGTCTCTAGTTAGACTGCTGAAGTCAATCTGTAGTACAACCCTTAATGCGACTTCTGCAGTTACTATACGCACGGCATTTGCAACTACTTAGGAGTTAGAGTCAGAATTTTGACATTCCCTCCTTGCCCCATTAACGCCACCCAGCGTGGCTTGCACACGCTCATCTTATATAATGCAGCACAGTGGTTGTAAGCATCCCTCCCAAGGGTTAAATCATTCTTAGCATTTTATGGGAATCATTGCAAGTCATTTGTTATTTCCATTGCAGCTTCCCTCTGAAAACAACAGCCAGTATCTGTTGGGAGTGTCCTCTCCTCTGGTGGATAATGTTGAGGACTAGAGCTTTGCCCATTTTTTTGATTCTAGGGATCATCCAGATTCCTGCAAACAAATCCCATGTCCTGCAGGTCTAGTTTAAAAGACAAATAATTCAAAAGTGAAGTTTTAGAACCTCAAGAAGCATAATTCATTTGCAATACCTTGATATTTCATGTGCTGTTTCACTGCAATGTTTTGGCTATATATGAAAATACACAAGGGGCTCATCTTCAGGGTGCAAAATGTTATCACTGTGTTGTCCCACCTGGCCAAAACTAATAGGAGGCCATGATCCTTTGTTAAATGCTGATGAAACCAAAATGAGAAACTGGCAATATGAAAGGGATTAAGTATTAGAGCTGGGGTTTTATTTTGAATATTTCAGGGCAACTGAGTTAAACCCTCGTTTGTTTTCATTTCTCTTTTTGATAAAAAAACATAACAAGGTACTCACATGGATGTTGTGAGAATTTCATTTAAAGCATGAATATACATGGCTTTAAAATATCTCACTTTCTGAAAGGGAAACCATGTTTGCCCTGGTATTCTAACCAGATTTCTCTCTTCTCTTTAAAATCCCCTATGTGTTTTCTAATGCATGCAGCATCATTTATATTCTGAATTTATGTGTTATGAAGTGTTAAACAGATGCTGCTTCACTTCACCACCAAAATTTGTATCAGTAGTAGAATAAAGCCCTCTATATATCCTTAGCTCTTATAAACCTATTTCACTGTGGCAGCCCTCACTGAATGCTATAGCTAGTAATTTTTCATTTAAATGCTGTGATACCAGAGGGTCATAGAGTGCAGTCCTCTGCTGTGAGAGGTAGCCCTGTCCATCTTTGTCTATTTGTCTCCATTACTCCTACTTCACAGCTGGCTCCAGGACTTCATACCTCTGACAGTTAGAAACCTTCCTCAGATGTCTTATCTGAATGTACTTCTTGGACAGTCTATACCCATTTTTTACTATATCCTTCGTCCTTTAGCTTCAGAGATTCCCTTGTCACCCTACCATTATTCCCCTGATATCTCTGTGGAAAGCGATCAATCATATCTCCCCCTTCCACCTGCATACTGCAAGATTAAACAAACCAAACTTTTATAATCTCCTGGTTGATAATAGTCTTTCCAGCCTCTGAACACTTTAGTCTCTCCTCTAGGCTGAACCCATCTTTCCTGAGGAAAGAAGATCTGAGCACAGTTTTCTAGATAAGCTATAACCAAGGCTGTCCAATCACCTGAACTCTTTCCTATCTCTACCAGACTCTACCTTATCCTATAATGACCTCTGCCTTTTTCCACAACTGTATAGCACTGTGGCTTGTAATCATCTATTGACTGACTAAGACACCATCAGTTTCCAGAGTATGAGTTTATAGCACAAATTCCTGTTATTGATCCCTAAGTGCAAGAACAGGCCCTCTGAACTAATAAATTTAATCCCAAGTCAGTCGCTCCAAGTTTTTGAGCCATTTCCTCCTTCATAATATTCTGATCCCAATATATGCTGTGGAAATTCGCAAAGAACATAAGACCTACAACTGGACCTTGAGGAGTTCCACTACTGTTTGCCCTCCAGCTTGATATTTCCTTTCCTACAAACCCTGTTATTCTCTCCCTGCTAGCTAATTTCTGACTCATTTTACAAGTTTTATTAACCTCTGCCTTTTTTTTTACTTTAGCAATGATTTTCAGTACAGTACTCCTTCAAATGCTTTGTTGAAGTCCAGACAGATGAGATCTACTTAATTCTGTTTGTCTAAAGAAGAAAATGCCTGTCTTTTAAGGATAAAATACCTGTTTCATCTGTTGTCTCTCTTCCAACTTATGATGTGCTTTTGGAGGCAGTTATTCATTTGATTGTGCATGGAGCCATGCTCCCTACCCTCAACCTCTAACTTTACAAAATTCCAGGCATCTTCCACTTCTCAGTCCTGAACTGAACACTCCAACTGATGCCATTGGTTCTCTTCATCTCCCAAAGTTTGTCCTTTTACAGTTCATCTTATGAACTAGTCTTTATTTTTCCTTCTCTTTAATCTAGAGTGACTCAACTCACATTCACTTAACTGCAGACACACGTTAAAAGGTACCAGGTCATGGTATAACTAGTATGTAAATATGGCATACCAAAAAGGACTGCCATTGATGATGTTCTGTGTGAAACAATTGCATACACCATCTGCTAGTGCATTTCACCAAATAAAAAGATAAAACTGCCAGAAAGATTTGTTTTCTCTCTGTTAACTCCAGTTCTGAAACCTTCTCCCTACCTGAGAGAAAGAAGAGGTTTTGAGAAGCATATTAATCTTGTGTCCCCTGCAGCCAAAATGAGGTTTATTGTAAGATCCTCTCCATGGGGCTGTACTTTGAATCCACCTAGAAACAAGCTTGTGCAGGATGCAGCTGTGAAGTGCTGTGTTAGGAGCCTGCTGGGCTGAGATCAATTTTGGCTGTCATTAAGCTTCCAAGTGGAATGCAAGATGCTGGTATTAACTGCAAAGCCTTGGACGGGTGAGGGCTGGGTTAGCAGAGGAAGAGCCTTCCTCCCTGTCACTGGTGAACCGGCAGAAAATCCAGAGCTGAACTGCTCTCACCAGCGCAAGGCAGTGGGAAGCAGAGGGCTGCTCAGCGCTGAAATGCAGTCATCCTTAGGACAGAATATAAAAGCCCCTCAGCAACAGCTAGCAGCACAATGAAGCATTTTGGAAGAGGAAATACAGCACATTAAATCAACAGAAGTTTTCCAAATACTTTAGCTGGGAGAATGCAACAATGCTCTTTTGGAACAGGACCCAGGGGTTATTGTCTTAAGAAAATGCTATGGAGTATGTAGGGAGTACAGAAGGAGCGGAACAACATTTAGGTCCCATGCTGACTATCTCCAGTGTCATAATGACCCTTAGTAGAGCCAGAACCTCAGCTGAGCCTTGTCCAGATAAAAGATAAACATTTTCTTAATCATCAGGAACAGGAAGAGAAATTATTGTTGGCTCACCATGTAAGGGCAATCAGATTACTTCCACAAAACCTTTTGTATTGGCAAAGGGGAACCAGAGATGTTGCTGTAGTCAATTACTATAAATAATTTTTTTATTAAGTCACTGCATGATATGACAAGCTTTTACACTTAATGGTGAACAGAGGATCCCTGGTCTAGTAAATGACTGCCCTATGCTATCACAGACATGTTGCAACAAGGGAAATTCCAATTAGATATTAGGAAAAATAAAAGCTCACCATGACAGTGATCAAACTGGAACAGGTGCCCAGAGAAGTTGCTGATTGTCCATCCTTGGAGATATTCAAAACTGGACTGTACAAGGCCCTGAGCAACCAGCTTTAACATTAAAGTGGATTTAACTTTGACATAGTCCCAGCTTTGAGCAGGAGGTTGGGACATATGACTTCCACAGGTCCCTTCCAACCTGAACTAATCTACAATTCTCAGACTGCAAAGTCATCTCTTAACCGAAAATGATGAATATCGAGTTGCTATCTAGGAAGGAAGTGGGATTTGAAGGAAGAGGGAAAAATAAGTGAGTAACTTTACAGAAGAGCACATGAATTACAGTACCAGTCAGATAAACACTGACTAGACATAGGCAGCTGTTTACAACACCAATCTTCTGGAAGGGATCACACAGAAAATGCTAGTCTGAGCAGGGACACAATCCTCCTACTCATTTTGGGCAGCAGTTTCCACCACGAATAGGTTCATTCAGAAATAGCAAGACTATTTGCTGAATAGTTCTACTGTTTGCACAGCCAGTAACAGGAAGACCGTCAGAAAAGGCTGCTACAAGATTTAGCAGTGGACAGCAACTCAGAATGGGTGTCTGGGGACTACGGGTTTGACTCTGAAGACCAGAAAAGATGTTACCACCCAGCATTATCACAGGCCTAGATGAAACCACACTGAAGCCAAAATAAGATGTCTACAGACAACATAGATGGAACTGGTATTTTGTGTAGTGAGAATCCCCCAGTGAAGAAACTCATAGTGAGTAGCAGAGCTGTCAGATCTTGGCCATTTCTACTCATAATCAAGTTGCAGAAGATCCTCCTGCCTCCCACTGCTGTGACTTAACTTCTAGGGTCAGCCACAGATATTCTCAGTATATCCTTGATGGGCAGATTTTCTCTGCCAACTGCTCAAATAGTTTTGTGTCTTGGGTCCAGAAAAGAGGCACAGCCCATGCATACATCTGACAAATAAATTAAAAGTCCTTCATCTGGCTGGAAAGATGTATCAGAGCTCATGAAAAAGCAGACATATCACCAGACCTGCTTTCCTCTTGATTTTTCACCAATGTTTCAGAAGAGAGAGTTCTTCTTGGGACTTTTCATCTTCTCTGTTTTTCTTGTATACACATACATAAGTATCTCTTCAGGGGTAATCATCATTGCACTTGGACATCTCACAACAATCACAGAGCAAATAAATGGATATCTAAACTAACCAAACATGGAGTAGTCAAAAAAAATGTTGTCTCCAAGGCATACTTCATTCCTTCTCTATCTACTACATTAAGCTCCATTGCCTTTTTAATTTGACGCCATATCACAAGAAAGCTTATGATTAATTTGCTGTCAACAAATAACTCTTTTCCATCCCTGCAGTTTCTAGTGTACTTCTACATCACTGAATATGTGTTGGACTAAGAAAATGCCAACTAGAAAACAGGTAACAAATCAGAACATCTCATCAGAAGCACATAGTTATACCATTTCAGTTCCCAGATGTACAGCAGAAAAGTGTGTCTTTTTACCTGGAATCTCATCAGTCTCCCCACTGGTGTGTTTGAATCGGTCTCCTTCCACATGGACATTTGGACACAGAACATCTGAAAAGCAAAAGAACCAGTAAAAAGTTATCACAGATAAACACATTATTTTGTAAGCTATGGAACTAACAAAAGCTGGTTTCTTTCTTTCTTTCTTTCTTTCTTTCTTTCTTTCTTTCTTTCTTTCTTTCTTTCTTTTTTGACCAACATTTCCACTGCAACAACTCTTTTCCCTGTCTTTATGCACCCTAATTGCCTTCCCCTACCCTGTCCCCTATCTCCAGGCTGGGCAAGAGAACAAACACACTGTGTTTGATTTTGAGCCACTGTTTGCTGACTGGCCAGCCAAGAAGCCAAACAGAATAGATGACCTGAGCCTTTCCCTCAGCTAGGACGTTACCTGGGATCTCTCTCTTCTACTGGTCCATAAATAGGCATGAAGGTAATAAAAACTTAAGAACATTGAGACTACAATTCCACTCTCAGATTTCATTGAATTTGAGCAAGATGTTCAAAAAGTTATTGAGTGGGAAGACATGACATGCACAGACAGGTGAAAAAACAGAGCAACCAGCTGTGCAATCACATAAACTTCCTTTTCTCAGGATACTAAGCCAAAAGTGTTCAGCTTGGTCTGTTGGTGAAAAACTATGTCCTTGTAAACAACCTCTCTCTGGCTAACTGTGATAGTTCACAAACACATGAAATACAAGAAAAACATTCTCATAGCCTTAAAGTCAAACATAGCGGCAGAAGAGTTATTTGTATCACAGCAACTTCTGGAGGTCCAGCTGAGACTGGGGTACTGTCCAAACTTTTCAGAAAGGACAGCTCTTACACAAAAAAACTCACAGTCCCTAAATAGATGAAACAAAGACAAGACAGGAAAGGGGTTCCAAAGCACAGGATGATGAAGCGACCTCTATCATGTCAAGATCCCCTAACAGGTCAGTGTCAAAGACAGCAAGTGATGCCCGGTCTCCTGTATCTTACTGTATTTTGCTTGTCAACACTCCTCCAGGACCATGACTATATTTACGTGTCTGTGCTCCCTGAGTTTGTTCAAGCAAAAAGTAGCATTAAGTATGATTAAAACTTCGAAGAACATTCACCCTCAAGCACAGATTTCAAAAACCATGGAAATACCCAGCCTTTGTCAGCCATTTCTCATGCTCCCAATTAGTGTCAACACAATTGCAGATGAATGCTTTTCTGCAAAGAACTGTCTACCTAGCCACCTCTTTCCTGCCATATATTTGAAGTAACATTTATTTATAATTTATTTTCCTAGATCAATAGGTAATTTCACACTTGTAAACAATGGGGACAGCTAGCTCCAAGAATCAGTTTAATGAGAATATAAAAATGTACCCCAGACTTTTCACTGCATGCACAGCCCCACATTTATGTCCTTTCTCTAATTTAAAGAACAGCCAAGCGAGGTGTGACCACAAGGTAGGCAAGAAAGGGTCGGATACCGGCGGAGAGACACACTCAAGGTTCATAAGGGGTTAAACAGGATCGGCTTAATGAAGGACTTACACTACACACTGCACGGGGAGCCCCGGGAACCGCAAGGAGAGGTCGCCGATGGGAGGCTGCTGGAGGCACGGGTCGGACGCATGGGTCGGACGCCCAGGAGGGACCCGACTCGTTGTTCCTAAGGACCCCTTAAATCTACTACAACTATTTCCCTATCTCAGCTGTGCTAACCTTGACGAACTACTGTGCGGGAAGCAGCTAGACGTTGTTGACAAAACGGCATATGCGTGCCTGGCCCTGATGGGAATTTGGTCAGGGTGTAGTTTCACATGCTGGCGCTGCTGCCACGTACTCTGCCAGTCCCTGACTCCTCCAGGGAACCATATAACCCAGTCAAGTTTTCTAATGCCTTAACGGCGTGAGCCTGGGTAGCTGCGGCGCAGGAGTGGGTGTACAACAGACCGGAGCAGGTATCTACAGCGGTCAGCACATACCCGTGCCGCTGACTCTCCAGTAAGGGTCCAATATAATCCATTTGCCACAGCTCCCCAGGCTTTTGCCCTCTGCGGATACAACGCTTTGTGGTCCGCAACCGCTGTGGAGCTAAGCGGGTACAACAGGGGCAACACTGCCTGGCCTGTTTTTGTGCCGCTGGCAGCTGCCCCTCTGTGCATGCTGCCGGCAGGGGCAGCGGGTGTCGCAGGTCCCCCCCGCGCTCTCCAGGCTCCTCGCTGCGCTCCCCTGCCCCGGGGCTGAGCGCTGCTCCCGCTGCGGCTGCAGCCTCTGCTCCAGCAGCTCTGCGCTGGGTTCGCTGTCCACCTCCCGCCACGGCACGCCGGCTCACAGCGGGTCTCGGAATACGGTGCCGCAGCTCACTCTGTTTTTCTTTTCCACGTTTATCCGCCTGTTTCCCGACTTTCTATCTCCGCTAACGGAGACAGCAGCACGGCGACTTGCCCCACAGTACCTGCCCCCCCACCAATCACAGGTAGCACCACCACTGCTTCAAGGTGGGGTGGGGGCAGTTCAGAGCCTCTTAGTCCGGATGGTTTTGCTCATGGGGATCTGCTCCGGTCCTGTAAACTCGGGGGAATAAATTCCGCACAACGTTCCTGATTGCTGCAGCGGGTTTATCCCCGCCGCGATAGTAGTCCCCGCGGTGAGCCCGCCATCGATGACCGTGGTGGCCGGCCAGGTTAAACACACCGCACCCAGCACCCACTCCATGGGGGGGGGGGGGGGGAACGCTTCGGTGTTGCTGCTGCAGGGTGCGGAGGGTGCTGCGCAGCCTGGGGTCCCGGGGCAGAGCCCCCACCCTACCGAGCTCCTCTCTGGTAAAATAAACTGCCACAGCCTTAACAGCCGCCCTGATAACCCTTCGCGGGGCTGCTGCCTGTAGCGCCCCTGCACATCCTGCAGCTCCAGTGCTTTAAAATCACAAGTAGTTGTGATCCCTTGCAAACCGGCTGCATTCGGCCCGGTGAGCCGCTGCTCTGCCACCGGCCGGGCAGCTGCCTCCCCCTCGCGCTCTGTGTCCAACTCCGAGCTGGGGGGATCGTCAGGGTCCCAGATGTTGCCATCCCAATCCACTGTGGATCCCAATCTGCTTTTCACACCAGCGCCCGCAGCGCCAGGGGACGGACATCTCGCCGCCCTCCCTGTCGCCACCAGCGATTTGCAATGCGGGCGGTCAGAACAGCACGCCGGTGCTGCAGCTTCTCGGCTCGACCCGCGGTTGCAGTTGCAACCTCTCGGGACAGCTGGCGAGCCTCCTTAGCAGCTTCGAGATCACCTTCCAACTGCCCACTTTGCTGGCGCTGCGTCAGCAACGGCTCGTCCAGGGTGAGGAGAGCAGTCAGGAAGATCCATCCCTGATCCCCTGCTGCCTTTCGTGCCTCCAGCCCTGCTTTTTCCAGCCGGAGCTTAGAGACCAGCTCCACGAGCCGCTCTGGGGATCCCCCCGCTCACTCTCCAGCTCCGGCCATGGTGCAGGGGTGACCCAACCCGACAGCTCGCGAGCCATGAGTGCCCACCGACCCACAGTGGCCACCCGGGAACGCGGCTCCCCACCTCCCCCTTGTCCTTTCGCCCCCAGAGAGGCATCTCCACACCGGTACCCACCGACTGCGCTACATGTGACCGCAAGATGGGCAAGAAAGGGTCGGATACCGGCGGAGAGACACAGTCAAGGTTCATAAGGGGTTAAACAGGATCGGCTTAATGAAGGACTTACACTACACACTGCACGGGGAGCCCCGGGAACCGCAAGGAGGGGTCGCCGATGGGAGGCTGCTGGAGGCACGGGTCGGACGCCCAGGAGGGACCCGACTCGTTGTTCCTAAGGGTCCCTTAAATCTACTATAACTATCTCCTTATCTCAGCTGTGCTAACCTTGACGAACTACTGTGCGGGAAGCAGCTAGACGTTGTTGACAAAACGGCATACGCGTGCCTGGCCCTGATGGGAATTTGGTCAGGGTGTAGTTTCACATGCTGGCGCTGCTGCCACGTACTCTGCCAGTCCCTGACTCCTCGCCAGATCTCCTGCAGGTGTTCCCACTACACGAGGACAGCCAAGTTCCCATTCCTTCATTTGCCTACTTGTACACACGATGATACACATATCTTCTGCAGTTGCAATACCGATCCAGTGGCACATGGTATTTCGCATTATCTGCACCTGGTGTTTAGGATCATTCCTCCAGTATCCTTCCTTGTTGTATTACTCAGCGAGCAGCAAGGGCTGGCTGATCCCTAAGGGACGGTGGGCCAGGAGCAGAGGGTGACCCCAGCCCAGGCAGTGCCCTCACCAAAGGGGCACAATCCCACAGGGAACCTTGAAGGCTTCCTTAAACCATGTGTGAAAACACCTCCAAAACCATGGGACAAGAACCACTTTTCTGAGGACGTTGCAGCAGTCCCTGTATCTCTCCTCCTTCTTCCTGACTCCCAGTAAAAAATCCAATACTCTACAATGTTTGGTTAAGCCTAGCAATGAAATCAGATATTTTCCCTGCTTCATTGTGCTTGTGAATTTATGGGCCAGATTATTAGCTGCGGCTGAAGCACTCTCAGCTCAGTGCAAAGAAAGGGAACTGTAAAAGCCATTTCCCGAAGCCCCAAGGGCCAGCACTGGTTGAACACATCCGGCCACCCCTTCACCTCACCAAGGCGGAGGCCAGAGAGCAGTCACTACCCCAGGTGACCATTACCCAGGTCTCCTCGGTCCAGAGGGGAGATGCATTTAGGACTAGAGACAATTTTGTATCAGTGCAGCAGTACAAAAGTGTCTTCATTCAACTAAAGGTCCAGCCCTGCTTAATTCACCTAGGCAATTCATTTTTAGTGCTTTTAGAGTACTTTAGTGAAGTTGCTATCAGCAGGTTTTTGAGGAAAACAAAGTATGCGTACTTCTCTTTGGCAAGCAGAGTCAAGCAATCTGATTTCCTTTGGACTGTTTTCAGGGGCGCAAAACAAATGTAGCTGCTGCTTTTATAGACAAAATTCAGAATTCACCACACCGGGAGTCAATACGGATTGACAGAAATGACAACTTCATCTGAGTTTTAACCAGAGATCTCTTTTGCTCCTTGCTGCCTGATGATTTGAAAGCCAGGATATTTCCCTCAAGCCTGCTTAACTCTTCAAGTTAAACAAGAGGTGAAAACATGTGGTTATTTCCCCCTCCGTCAGAGCTCTGCACAACCTTCCAACACAACAGGAAAGTTCTCCTCTTCTAGGTAAATCAAAGGCTACATGTCACCACCATCTGCCCAAAATTGCCCTATATGCTGCAGGCCTTCCTAAGTCCTTCTCTCCCCCTAGACCACAACCCTGTTTACTTTTCCAGCGTGTTGAAAGCTTATTACTTTTATGCTGGGATCCCAAAGTTCACCTTGAGGGAAGGATATAAAAGCTCTTTCCCACTAGGTTCCAGTTCTACGATGGTAAGTTATAAGTGAACACCCCTGGCCATATCTAATGCTTCCTTCCTCTTTCTTTCAAAGTGTACTTCTATATCTCCACGCTAAATCTCCTCTATGTTTCTACAGCACAGTCACTCTTTGGATCTGTATTCATATTCCCACTGCTCAGGAAAGCCAGCTGCCTGTCCCAGAGCCAAGCCAACACACAGTCCTATCTGCAACACTTTATTATTATTATTATTATTATTATTTTATCCCTGGTGGTTATAACTGACAAGTGTAACAAGGAAACAAAATAATATTAAAACGTTATTGAGCTGCCATAATAAATGGTTTCTATTTAAATTCTATTACTTCTATTTGATGTAGCCATCACTTCATGCTAGGGTACGTTTCAGCCAAACTAAGCTGTTGTTGCTTCCAACTATATTGTTCTTTTAAGTTTTAAAAAGGATTTTTCATCTTTTAAAGCTCTAGTAATCATTAAGACTTGCAAGAGCCAAAGTTGTGCCACCTCTACAACCATTCAAGACCAAGCTGTACTGACAAAAGGTTGCTTAGAAGTGTCAAAAGCTCTGTGCAGATGTTGATATTGTTGCTTTAACTTCTCCGTTTTTAGTTATAAAGAATGCTCTTTCGATTACAGGCTCTGGTTCAGTGCAGTACACAGCATGTTGGAGCCCCAGGCTCCGAACTGGAAGGTGTACAGCTTTTCAGTAAAATAAGCATCAACGAAATCAAAATGACCAAAATTCCCCCAAACAAAGAGTAAAAAAATGGAAGACATGAATAAGACACAAGAGGCACGTGTTTGTGTATCCTGAGAGATACACAAACAAGAATATAACAGGTCTCAGGCACTGCAAGGTACTTTTCATCCACTGGTAAACTAATTTTGTTTAATTACAGATACATAAATTATCACTCCTACCTTTAATGACATCACACACCCTCCACTAGGCCAAATTACAAAGAATCATGACTTCCTAGCAAGGAAGTATGAGCTAGTGAACGCGTTCTTATTCTAGTTCCTGTTTTGGAACCAAGACTATACAGCAAATCCATATGTTCACCCAAACTGACAGCACGACAAGCAGTGCCAACCGGCATTCAAGTAAAAGTGCTCTGTCCAGAGGTGCGCTTAGAGGAAAGGCAGACTGGAGCTGTTTCCCTCCTTTGCCTGGAGCTTTTCAGCAAGATCCCTGGCAAGAGTGAACATTTTAACATCAAAGAAGGGTGCTTGTGACCATTGCTTCTGCCACTGCCATACCAAACTTTGAGTGAGTGTCTGTAGAACTTCTCCAAATGTTTGAGACACTGAATGTCCAACACAAAAGGCAGAAAGGGTAATAAAATCCACACTGCAGCTACACCTCAACTCATCTGTAAATATTTCAACATTTTGTAAAAGATAAGATACAACTAACTGACATGAGTTTCCAGCCACTGGTCCTTGTTGCGTCTTCTCTGGCCATATTATTAATTCTGTAGTAGCTAGCATTTTCTTTCCATGCAAGTATTTTGTAAAATAAAGTTACTGCCTCAATCTTTTCCTTCAAAGTCAGTCAAAGCAATATGAGTTTTAAGTACATATGGTCTAAAAAGACTCAGCTTTCTAAGCAATCCAGGTTAATCTGAATGACTTCTTTGTTCTCATCATTATGTGTTATTCTATCTATCTTTTGCTTTATCCACAAATTTTATCAGCAAAGATTTTACACTTATGCCCACATGATTCATGGAAATTTTGAATAGCATCAGGAGTGCTATATACTCCTCTTATAGTTGCATCAGAAATGCTCCTGTTTGTGATGACTTTCCACTAATACCTGCTATACGAGATCAGGCAGTTCTTAATCCATTGGAGAGTGTTACTTTTTAATTCAAATGCCTAACAGTAACAATGCCTAACAACAAATGTATTATATCTACATAGTTACCATATCAACTGAATAGTAATCGCCTCACAGAAAGAAATGAGTTTTGTTAGAGATGACCTCTTTTCCATAAAATTATAATCCTTGAATAGAGATACAAAATAATTCCCATTTTGTAATACCTTATTCACTGGCTTCCATATCGATTGTTCTAGCATTTTTCTGTGAGCGAGATCAGGAGAAATGGTCTATAGCTATACATATGGATCACTTTTCATTTTTTAATAGTAGTATATTACCATCGTTTCAAGGTCCCGTAACTTAATTAGTGTTGCACTAGAAAGCTAAATGTTTTCCCAGGTATCCTTCTTCTCTCTTACTACCGTTGTGCCCCCTGCCAGTCCAAACTTGCTGATGACAATGGCATCTTTTGTTGGGACGGCTGAAGAATTTCTCCGAGAGACACTTGCTTCTTACAACCAAAAGGTCCATCCAGGGCTGTCACCTGTAACCTGTTTCCTCCCTCTAGAGACAGATTCCTCAGCAGATGACTTGCTGAATGTAGGAAAACCAGTCGATTCTTTTAGTCTCCTCCTTCCCTTCATGGAGATTTATGGATCTCCAAATTGTTCTAAACTGTTCTTGGATCCCACACCAGTAAGGAAACTGAGAACTCAGCTCAGCCTTACACTGGTCTTGGTGCTGACTCAAGGACAATGGTTTTCCATCTTCCCTATTCCAAGGCTGTTGGTGGTCTTTACAGATAACCACAGACACACAGAACTGAGAGGAGATTTGAGTGCCACATCCAGGATTTGTTTTTTCCGCCCTGGTCTCTGTTCTCTCTTGCTCCATCTTACAAGGTCTGAAACAGAGGGGCATTAGCTTAGTAGCCCTTTGTCAGGGCAAATGTCAGGGACATTTGTTAATGGAAAATAAGGTATCCTGAATCCTTTCAAAAAAATGCTCATGCATCTATAGTGATTATGTGTCTGGTAGAGTATTACTCATTTTGATTAAAGAAGAGAGATAGGACAGGTATTCACAAAGTTTAACTTTAACCTAGAAGGACTGCTCTCCCTAGGTTTCCTCTACAGTCAAAAGAGAGAAATACCTCCTCTGGGTTGTGATTTAGAGCATGAACCTAACTAGCAACACTTCACCCCAAAGAGCTTAGTTTCTCTAGCAAGAATACCCTCTCAGGGGATGTCCTATTCACAGTCAGATTGTGATCTTTGCAATACTTCATTTCAGAGGGATCACACCAACAAATGATACAACCTATAGGGCACTGAGAAATTTTCATCTAATCTGAGCTATCTTACCACCCTCCATAGCTGTCAGGGACATTAATTTTAAGATGGGATGAAACACTCTTTGGAGACATCTCTGTCTGTACTGAGTACGGATGGGGTTTGCATCTCTGTTTTGCACTAGATGATTTACTTAAAGGAAGGTAAAGTTCGGTGAGATAATTTCCATTGTAAAAACACTTCAGATCTGAAGGAAGTGGGGCTCTCTCTCTCACGCCATGTGACTGAAATCCTTCCCTGAATCTGCTCATCACTGGACAAGCTGACTTGGTAAGTTTGAGCTTCTCGGTCCAAGGAGGCACAATGCAGTTTTCTTAAATTGATCCGAGCACTGCAGCTACCACCCTTTCTAAAGCAAATCATGCTGAGATCTGTTTGATGATAATGAATAATTTAAGCCTCACTTTTACGTATCATCCTTTAGACTACTCCCTATGAAGCTATCCTGAAGCTGTCAAACATCTTAAAATTAAAAGCAACAGTACATCTTACAGAATACATGCACTGTGAGAGACCTGACAGTAGAGCACGTCAGCGCAGGAACTTTCACTAGCATTAAATTAGCATTAATAACATATTGACATGAAACTGTAATAACAGGGCTGTGAGTTTGGAAAAGAAGAATGTGAATGATCTGATAGTTTAACTCTGCCTCCCAGCATTTCAAAGGAAAGTCAAGGAAAGGAACAGGAAAAAAGAAAAGCAAAAGAGAAAGAGGAAAGAGAAGAAAAGAGATAAAGCAAGAAAGCAAGAAAGAGCAGAGAGGAGAGAAAGATAAAGAAAAAAAAGAAAGGAAAAGGGAAAAGGCAAAGGGAAAAGGGAAAAGGGAAAAGGGAAAAGGGAAAAGAAAGCTATTTTGTTAAACACAAAAAGATTTGTTTAGGATCTATAAACATATAAATGGATAAATTATTTTGGATTGTAGTGGGTTATTAAATCTACCAAACTCTCCCTAGAAGATAAGTGAGACAGATTCAGATTACAAGGCACTTTTTTCCTTGCTGACTTTTCTTTTTTCCTTTTTCAACCACTGGACTAATCTACAAGAGGAGGACACAAGGATCTCCTCTCACTGCGAATCCCAAATCAGCCCTGTATGTACGTCTTTCTCAGGAATATGCAGTAGCTTGGGGAGACCCTACGGGCAGGAAACCCTTGGTGGAATGATATGGAAGAACTGTCTTCTCCATGACGCCAATCTGAATAGCCATTTCTTAAAACCCCCTTCTGAAAACAACTTCCCTCATTTGGCAAATTTGGTTAAAGTCACGACACCAAGCCTATTACAGTGACACTTGACCAGGAATATTGTGATCCCGCTGCCCATCAGGGCTTTCTGTTGAGGAAATCTCCCCCCATCATGCAGAGTAAGAAACACAAATCCCAGCTGCCTGCGCTCCATCCTTTTGTCCTCAGGACTCTGTTTAAACAGTTTCCTCATTTTCATTTTTATTCTTTCAAGAATAACTAAGCCCTCAGCTGCCAACGATTCCTTCAGGGACTTGTGTATAATGAATGCTGAACATGTGTAGCTGTCAAGTTATACAAGAATAAAATGGAGAGGTGAGAAGAAAAACACAAAGAGGTTAAGGCAAACAATATTTTTTACTATGTTTTGTGGGTTTTTTCCAGACCGAGAATTTCAATATTTCAGAATTTTAGCAGCATCCAGTGCATTGCTAGAGTTTCAGCTGCCTTCTGTATTTCAGTTTGCCCTTCCTGCAACAGAGAACCTCCTCGTTCTCTTGAAAAGCATGATGTTCCCAATCTAAAAATTGGAGTTGCCTCATCCCCTGACACCAATCTTTAACCCACCACAAAACCTACCTCTAGATAAGAAAATAGTCTGGCAAATGTAGGCTTCATTAAAATTTATCTCCCCAACATTTAGACCAGAACTCAAAACATTTGCAAGGAATGACTTTTCTTTAGCCAGTGTCCAAAGATGAGTTCTGGATCTTGTGTGGTTTTCAGAGCTAAACAATAATAACCTTGCAAGCAAGAGAGATTTGGGGGATTTGGAGAGGTGCGGGGGGCTAGCTGCATACAGCAAGCTCTCATTTATTAGTAGTTAAGACTGCAAATTTTTTCTACATTGAAACCAATTTTCCCATCAAAATCTAAACTAAAAGGGAAGGGCCTGGTGAGAAAAATTTTCTTAAAAGTTAAGAAGGTTTCATGATGCCAGTTTCTCAGAAGAGCTTTCACAGACCTCACTGACTCTGCAGCTGGTCGATGCTGAAAATGAATCCTATATAGCGCTACCTTTATTTGTTCTTTTTTCCTGTTTTTAAAAAACACTGTGCATATACTAATATGAAGCCTCAAAACGCAAGTTTTCTTTTTCTAGTTTTTAAAATACTTGTCCTTTTAAAAACATACCTCCACGTTCTGCCCATACTCACTGCACACTGCCAATGTTCATTGTCAGATGTTCTTTCCTTACAAATGAACTGATCCTTGAAGTGCCACCTACCCTTGAAAACAAATTCATAAGAAAGAAACCTGGCATATCTTTCGCTTCATCTATAGTGGTGGCACTGACAGTGCAATGATACTGCGACTGCTTCTATACTAACATTATAATTTGTAGCAAGGAGTAGGTAAAACAGACCATCACAGCAATTATATCATTCCATCTTGCAGGTTTAAAGCCTAATATAATTCTCATTTCCTTTCTGAAATGACACTGTGTCTAGTGTGCTGTGCAGTTTAAAGTAGAGCAATGCTAGGAAAATGAACTATTAACAGCAACAGCAGCTGGAGTGGATTCCTTCTGCTTCCCCTCAAACAGTGTGTACAACGATTCCGGATGAGGTTTTCACAGGCGCACACCAAGGCGCTCTATCACCGCAGCGATGGGCCTCATAAATGCATATAATAAATGGACAGAGAACAACAAACACTCCCCAGAGCACAGCTCACAGAGTGAGCAAACCGTTACGGCCCAGCCTGCTCCCCAAAATATCACAGGGCTGGTAGCACTGTCACTTTTTCCCACTGCACCATTATTCTCAGGATGCTGGCTGGGTCCCAAATGACTGTAGTGGGAGTGTAGATACCTGCTTTTGGACAGCACTGGTCTGAACTGCCCCTCTCCCCTTTTATCAGCACAGTGGCCAGGAAATGTGGTGCCT
Organism: Apteryx mantelli; assembly: GCF_036417845.1. Classification (NCBI taxonomy): domain Eukaryota; kingdom Metazoa; phylum Chordata; class Aves; order Apterygiformes; family Apterygidae; genus Apteryx; species Apteryx mantelli. The sequence continues at coordinate 5,945,689 of NC_089979.1, read as the reverse complement.
CGAGTACAGGCGCAACCACACATTTTGTGCCCTGTTCAGTAGCTGTCATATTTCATGCAGAGGGCAAGTTAAGCTATTACTACATATTACACCCTAAAGACTACTCACACCACATACATTTAAGGTCCCAGGCAAGAGAATGCTCTTCCTAGGCTCCTTTTGTAGGAACAGGGAAACAAGTACTCCTTCAGAGGGTAGTTCAGAACAGGAACTCAATTTAGGTGCCCTGATTCACCCCTGAAAAAACTGGTCTTTCCATATTGATTACAGGGAAAATGTAAGGACACACAGCTCCTAAGTTAGACATCCACCATAGGCACTGCAGTTACATCCACCTGGTTAAAACAAGCATGTCTGGATGCTTTCCTGGACTCTGATGCCATAGCACAGTAAAGTCTATGCCAGCAAAGGGTCCTGGCCTCCAAAACAAGGCAGCTGCTGACCACGAACAGCCCCTGGCACGTTTAAGTGCCAAACTGGGCCCTAAAAATGTTCAGAGAGAGCATTCACTGGTTGGGGCCAAAAGTCTACCAGACACCATTCTCAACATTTACCAATGCCAACAAATGTATTACCTTGCCCAGGGATGCTTCTGGCCACACTTAGGTTTACTAGTTTAGATAGAGCCTGTAAATACCATCCTTTGGTAAGAGCTCAGTAACAGAGATCAAATGGAGCCTCTTGGGCAAAAGTGCTAAATTCATTTTATGGTCACATGTCACTTTTAAATACATTAAGTTCAAACAAAAAAGTGGGAAGGGGCTGTCTGAAAAGCCAAGAGATGTTGTATCCTGTTTAAATACGGACCAAGAACTTCAGAGTGTTCTAGTATTTGCAAAACACTTGAAGTTCTTTTGAATTTAGTGACAAATGAAAAAATTGTTCTTTTCCCATACTTTACTTCTGGTTGTGTTTTACTTACCCCAGAATTGAGCACATAAAGGCAAAAAATACTGTTTTCCCAACAAGCTTTTCTCTCTTCCCCTTTTGTCACAATCCACTACATATTTTATTTCTCCTTTCCATCTGCTCTGGATCTTGATTCAAAAAGGAACCATCCTACTGCAGGATGAAGTGACAAATGAAGTGATGATTACCCAACCCCAATGACACAGGGAACACCTAACAGCCCAACAGCCCTGTCTCCAGGCTGATCCTATACTCTATACTTCAGTCCATCTTCAAATCTTCATTGAAAATTACTAGGAAGATTCCTGAATCTTAGTGAAGACCCAACTCTCCAAGAGATACCTACCTTGCATGATTCACTGATAGCCTGTCCCTCTCTAACATGCCCACACAAATGCAAGAAACTCTTTGGACTGCTGACAACAGACATATATTGTCGAGAGGACTGATGTAATTAGCACCATTTAAGCGAGCAGCATACAGAATTAATTTGCACATGCTCTCACAGGACTAAATGGCACTGTGGGAACTATGAAAATACCATCAGGCCTCTGCGCTTCCCAGCTAATTTGCTTGCGCCTGCCCCTAAACAAACACACACACTGTGTGCCAAGGAGCTTGCAGGCAAACAGGGCAAGGTTTTGAGGAAAGCAATTAGCAGCTGCAGCGCTTTTCCACCCAGGCTGCCGGTGATTGCTATCCTGGGACACGTGTCCCCCTCCTTTCCCTCTGGTTCCCCCCGTCGCGGGAAAGAAGTGAGGCTTCACCTTGTTAAGTGCGCTTGATCCCGGCAACCTGCAGGGTTTCCCCTGAGCGGCTAATCATTGCCTCAGCAGGCAAATTGCCATGAACATGGCATCACGCTCATGACCTGTAAAATATTCAACGGGTTGATAGCACTGAGTTGAGCGTGAGCACATCCTGCAGGCACCAGCAGCCAGAGCAACAAGCCCTTCCCCAGTGGCTCCTCCGTCGGCACAGGCAGAGCATGTCACTCCTCTTGGAGGATCTGCTCTTTGCTTTCTTTTTCCCTCCACCAGAGACATTATCAATCTGGCTCCCCTGGGTTTCATCGCAGACCGAGCAGCTGTGTCGCTTCCAGCCCCGCCACCTTGCTCCTCCTGACAACTTTGGCCACGTTCCCTGTCTGCACTTTGCGGGCTTGAGATAGCAAGGTGCTGCAAGGCTGAGAAAGTGTCCTGCTCACCCCTGCATCCCAGGCCAAGAACAAGATTAAAGGCACTGCTCACCTGGCCGCAGGCAGGCAAAGCTACACCGCTTCCCAAAGCGGCGATCCCTAAAGGTGCAGGAAGATGAGATCAGTACCTAGCTGCTCTCTAGGGATGCAGGTGATGATGAGCAGTTTGTGGATGACAACAGAAAGCACCCCAGGAGACACTATCTCATCTGCTGACTTTCATTTGGCTGCAAAAGTGCCAAGAATCCAAAAACCACATTGTTCTCTCTCCCCTCTCCTCCCTCATGAGGTTCTACAAAATAAAGGCATTTCTGTTCCTGGATCTTTTTTACCATTTTATTTCTTGTGATCAAGCTCCTCTCTGCAAATGTAAGAACTGTCAAGTCTTGCATGTTCAGTGTGACACGTGTTTATCTGTCCCTCCTCCCATGGTGCCAGCACCTCAGATGTTCCCAGCATAACGCCACAGGCCACCTCTGCCCGTGATCCCCCATGTGCTGTGAAGCTGGCCAGCCTTATCTGCGATCCCCGAACGGCCTGTGCCTGGCCCCCGGGGCGATGGAGTCCAAGAGGCCGCTGCACTCAGCGCAGGGATGTTTCTCTCGCTGGGACACCCCACTCGAAGGGAATTTCGCTGGAAAACACATTCCCGGCACTGGTACTGCACAGCCTCTCCCACCGCGGCTAGAACCTTGTACCGGGGCAGAATTTGTCACACCTTAATAACTCCAAAACCTGTGTCTGAAAATACATGCATGCATCAGAAGGCGGTAACACAATTGTGCTAATGTCAGCATTCCCACTGGAATGGCAGATTTCACATTATCCTGGAAATGACCCCTCCTTTTCCTCCACTGACTCCTCCAAGATCAAAGCAGAGCGCGCTCGGCAGCCCAGGCAAAGAGCAAGCGGTATCTCTGCCATCCAGCCAGCATAGCTGCGCTATTTGAAGTTTGCAGCTCCTAATTCAAGAGCTGAACTAAACTCAGGCCTTTCTGGTCTGGAACTGATGCAAAATTTTCCCTCTGGCTTTTGCTAACCACAGGTTTTACTTTCTGTTTTGGTCTCCCACAAACTCATTCGATGCAGATTAATTTCAGCTGGTTTTCATCTGGAACTGGATTACTGTTATAATTAGTATTTACTGCTTTTAAACCAAAGAGTAAACAAAACACAACAGTAGCTCTTGTCCTCTGGAAGAGATGTTCTTGTAAGAGAGAGGAAATGGCCAGACCGCTGAAATGTGTGAGCTTTCCTAAAACTCTGAGATTCCCCCCGGAAGCTCAAAGCAAAGCAGCATTAGTTCATGTGACTGTCAGAAAATTAACCTTTGGGGGTTGGTGTAACACTAACAAGTCATCTTGTCAACAGGTCAAATCAGACCCTGAATTCCTGCATCAGACTTGCTGTGAGAGTGATTCTTTGGGGAGGAAAAAAACCCACATCGTCCGCACTGAAAGTTTTCAGACTTTAGTCTGTAGTCTTTTAGGGGTCTCTGGACTATGTCTAAGGGGTCTAAACACAGAAATTGAAAAATCCAGTGGTCAGGAGGCTTAAATTCGCTCTACCGCAGACCACAGCTCTGCTACAGAAAAGTTTTAGGGTCCACAAAGCAAAAGAGCTTGACAACTACTAAAGCATCGCCAGCTGTTTCTTAAATACCTCCCACTCTAATAGGGGTCAATTCTAATATCCGTCACATGTAATGAACAAATATGACCTCCAGGGTCCTTAAAAACAGCTGAGCGGAAATGCCCGTGCTTTATAATTCTTTAAAAACATGTAGAGATTAATACTACATGTGCAAGTGCTGATTATAGAAACAGGAAGAAAAGAATGTCCTCTAACAGGAACGGATCTCTCTTACCTTTTTTCCTGCGCTATTAGATAAATAATAATCGAAAATTTGCCAGCACCAAACCTCCCAACAGAGAGATGGTAGCAACAGTAGCAAAAAATCTCACATAGTGATGGCTGCTTTCAGGACGGACTAAAATGTTGTAAAATGCTACTGACAAGGCAGAGAAGGTGTTTCTGTTCTGTTTGGCTCTTAAAGTAGCAATTCTGTGTTTGTCCTGTAATTGAAACAACTGAGATGATTAAAAATAAACTCAGCACGCAGCTTGCTTAGGCTGGCTCTCACTGAATAGGAACACTACAATAGTTCTGCTATAAAACCCCATCAATCTCATTTGCGCTCAGTATTCATGAAAAGCACATTTCCCAAACGAGTCTGACAGAGTGACACGGTTACAGTTCCTGCTGCCTGCTGGAAGTATGAGCAAGACCATCCATTATCCTCGCATGTGCCACAACACAGAAGCAAGAGTTTAGATTCTTCTTATTTGAGCACTGTTAAAATGCTGAGGCCCCAACGTTAGAGTTCACAATTTATTTTAAAGAACAAAACCTGCAAAGACTGGAAACATTAGTTTATTTGTTAAAGTTGCTGTTAAACAATAAGAAATCCAAGCACAAGGCTCTCTTACTTTCACAGTAATTCCAAAAATGAATGAATTAGAAACAACTTGGTTCAAAGCTGGTTTCTTTTCAGCTGATCAATAAATATATACTAGTTGTACTCAAATAACTTTCAAGAGAGAAATATAGCTCAAGGACATATTTAAGAAGGAATCTGACTGGCTTTCCTATTTTGGTGTAATTATACAACTACAGATAGAACAGTGTAGTCTTCCATGTGGGTATTTTTTGGGATACTGTAACAGTGGCTTTGGGATTCGAACCAGCAGGAGTATAATTATAATCACAAGAGCAAAGCCAGGAAATTTCCCTATAAATACTAGGCTTGAAGGCTGGTTAAGAGTTTGTTTTTGTTTTGTAAAAACACCTTTGCAAAATAAAGATTTTTTTTTTTTTAAGATAGAAGTGATTTTGTTTCCTCATAGAAGAAGCTGGGATAAATTAATATTGTGGAAGAATGGTCTAAATGGGATTTATTTTCCCTTGGGTTGCACCTGGTGAATGTCATTGGAGCTAACCACAGGAGAATTTTTGTTTCCTCCATCCCTCTTAGCAACATGTCCAACTCCAACTTGCTGTTCCACACACATTCAGCCAAAAATACCTTGCTCGGGCAATACCTTCCTACTTTGCCAGATCTCTGCTGGAGCCCAGCTTTCAGCTTAAGCAAGGAAAATGGCCACTGGGGACCACACATAGACCCACCAGAGTGACTTCCAATACAAAGTTTTTGAGTTGAATTAAAAGCCACAAATTCTGTTTCTTTTGCTGAGGGAGAGCAGAAGATGGTCCAAAGCGGAGCAGAATGAGATCCCAGTTTTGGCTAAGCAGCCTCTGGGCCAGGTTTAGTGCCCTGAGCTACAAAGCCAACTGTTAAATAGTTGACATTTCCCTCCTTGCCTTAAAACTCATGGGTTTTCTGGGTTGTAATCCACATCCTTCCAACACCTGAACTTGACTTCTGTGGGACAATGTTGAACCGGCCACACACATGCAGAGCATGGCAGGGAGCATTCAGGAACCCTACGAGATGCAATGGGCATTCACATGCCTTTCCCGTGTCACTGCACAAAAAAAAGTGTTAATCTCGGTGACTATACCAGGTGTGTGTCCACATATACACATATATACATACGTGTGTATTCTAAGGTATGCCGGTAATGCAACAAAGGAGGGACGCCGCTGTGGGAAAACGCCTGTGGAGTCACAGCACAATAACAGTTGACCACGTTTTCACACCTATTCCAAATGATGTTTGCAGAAATCCATAAAAATTAAACTCTTCCTTCAGCAACCATCTGCCTCCCTCTGTGTTATCTAAATCTGTGCAATACATCAAATAAAGAAACAAACAAAGGACAAGCTTTGAAAAGATTGAGTCCTAAGTGGTGCCTCAGGAGAGAAATCACCTCAGGCTCAATAGAAATGCAGTAAGTGAGAGTGATAGTCTTTCCTTTGCACTATCCTATCCTGTCAAAAAGTCCCCTGGCCCTTGGGCCCTGTGCGGGCACTCACCTGCAGCCAAGGCTGCTGAAGAAAGACAGGTCTAATGCTGTGAAGCTAACCATGAAATATGGCGAGGGAGTGGGAAAGTCTGCAGGGCTGCGAGCTCCCTTCCAAGGCTGTTGGCAGAGCCTGGAGCAGAGCTGGGTTTGGTTTCGACGGGGATCAGGTGTATTCAGATGTCTGTGCGTGACGTTCAGACATCCCCACACTCCTGAGCTGTGAAAATCATGGGAATAGATTTTCTTTCAAACTTCTATTTATTTTTTTTTTCCTCAAGTCAGATCAAAATGCCATAAGAGGTAGGTTTTCACTTCTATTGAAACCCTCATATTCCAGATGGATTGAGGAAACATAAGCGGTGGAATAAATGAATAAATGAAATTTGGACGGACATAGGGGTCATGAGCCCTTCTGAGAGAGGCTACCATTAAAACAGAGCTGCCTGCTTCTCTGTTCAGTATACTCCAGCCAGTCCCTAAATGTATGCACACTGTTAGCAGAGGATACTCAGTTTTCAAGCCAAGGCCACCGCTTCACACACATTTTAAATGAGGAAAGTAAGCAGGGCTGTCACTAGAAGCATCCCCACTTCCCCACTGCCCCTAAATACTCATTCTCGCGTTTCCACCATGTGTACCCCATGCCAGCAAGACTAGGGGATAGATCCCAATTAAAGCTGACTTGGCCAAAAAAAAGGTCTTGACATCACCAGCAGAAACCAGTGGTTATCTTTAGCCTGAGCAGCTCCCTAATCAGATCAGTGCTTGGCCCCTCACTCGTTTGTGTTGCCACAGGGCAAAGGATAGCTCAGCACAAGCAGCTGGGAGAGGAGGAGGGCAGGACCTTTGGTTTTTTTTGATTACTAATCCATTTGTGCAGGGTGGCAGTGCACACGAAGCGACACAGCTTGACCTAACCAGCTGAATCCATTTGTCGGCCTTCCGAGCTCAGCAGCTTCTCCGGTTCTGCCATCTTAGAGCCTACAGCGTCCAGCCAGAGAAAGGACATTATTCAAAATGAATAAAAGATGGCAGAGTCGAGCCCGGTGGCTTCTTCCTTAGGTGGAATGGCTTTGAAAGACTCATTGATGTTGACCTTTGACAACTTCACCAATTTAAAGATTTTTAAGGGACTATCTGGGTTTTAGAGCTCTTAAACACACTTTAACCCAGGCTGAAAGCACACGGTTCACTTCTGATTCATGTTCTGAAAAATAACTTTAGTCCAATTTTCATTTTATCTCAACAGCCTTATCTATCTGCAAGTTTCTGTACCACCAGGCCCATTTCTAAGGACGATTGCACTGGATTTGGGCATTTAACCTCCACTGGCACACTCAGGAGTCTCTCCTCTCAAGTATAAAAACAGCCAAAAGAAAAGCGAGTAACTGGGAAGGGCTTTTGATCATATCTGCCCCTCTCCTCTCCACTGCCTACACAAAGGGTGTTAGAAGAGCCTAGAAAGCAAGTGTTTGGGACTATAAATCAAAGCAGGCACAACCCGAGCTCTGTTGCTCTGGCCAGGTGCACACATTTGTCAAGCATGGTCTTCCTCTTCCCCCCTCCAAAGTTTCCCCCCTCAAAAACCTCATTTGTTAAAGAGATAAAAGAGGTCTGAAACGGTGCTTCAGACAAGACAACTCTGCAAGAAAGGGAGGGAGAATCAACCCGGAGTACAAAAAGGAAACAATTTAAGAGACAAAAAGTATGCGAGTATCAATCAGCAGCTACTATCCTGCCACTTATGGACACCAAGATCTTCATTTCTCACTAAGAGACTATCTGTGCTGGAAAAGTTCCCATTTTTCAAACCCTGTGCCATAATACAGGACTGTGCGATATCCACGTGTCATCTTATTTGTGTATTCGGAATCAGATTGTGCTATTCTTCAGCGAACCAGTCAGCAACACAAACCAAGCCTCCACAGAGATACGGCAGGATGTATTAACACTGTAAGAGTTTCAGCTACGCAGACACAAAAGATGCATCACAGCGTGATAGAACAGATGCCTCCTAAATATCTGTAAGCTCAGGGTGGTCTGGGCATTTTAGTAACTTCAGAACTTTTCTCCAATCCCTTTTCATCACCAAGAACTTACGAAAGTTGACTTTTCCCCAGAAGTTTCAACCTTCATGAATTAGCAGTTTTCCTATGAGGAGCATTTAATTAAAAGGTTTTTGAGAGTTTTCCTTTCCTACACAACGTCAGGTCTTCAAGCCCATGTACACAGAGTGGATATGGTGCAGGAGATGGATAATTTTTCTGCCGCCAGTTATGAAACAGAAGTTTGAAACCGATGTTTAAATCAAAATAGAAAATTGAAGGTGTAAGTACAATATTTGAGCTCAAGAGCCTCGGATTAGTTCTGAAGGACAACTTTCAGCAATTGCTCATACTGCATGTTTCTTTCCAGTCTGAGACAAAAAACAATTTTGGAAAAGCTCTTATTGACTCAAGAAAGCACACATTTGCTGCCATCAAACACCTCAGCAGTTCAGCAAAAGAACTGTAGTGTAACAGCTCTCCAGAAGGTGTCCCTGCAGAGTCACTGCACATTTTAAAGCATTAATGCCCAAGCTTTTTCAATTTGCAGACCCCTAAATTATTTTTTCAAAGACTCCCAGAACTTGTATATCAAGTTTAGGCCAAGTGACAATTGCTTTTCTTCCTTTCAGACTGTTTTTCTAAGTTATGCCTCTGCAGACCATATAATGGAAACTACTGGAATAGTATGGGAACCAAAAAGATCTCCTCACACCAGAGCCACATAGGCATTGAAAGCTGGATAGACACTACTGTTATCAGAGATTTTTTTTTCCTTTCATATACATTATCCCAGGCATTCCTCCCTTCTTCTCCCTTAGCATAGCTACAGATTGACAACTAGTGTAGCCATGCCCTAAAAAAGGTAATTTTTGGAGCTCTTGGTAACAGTTTAGCAGTTATTTCCCACGCTTTATGTACATGGTGTTGGGCAAAGAATAGAAACAGAGGGAAGCAGAGACATTCACATGTCTCTGCACACCATGAGGGCCCAGAAACCCTGGGAAAGGGGGAGCAGTCAGCTCTGGAGTTGGGCTGGGAGCGATACATGAAAGCACCCTGCAGAAAGCTCCCTGGAGGTCACTCTCGGTTGCCAGTGAGATCCAGAAACGATGGAGAAGGTGTGTGGGTGCTTGTTTCAGAGGAGTTAGATAATTACAGCATCAGCTACTGATCAATGCAAAGCTGTTATTTGGGCTGGGCCGTAATATCCATCCCCTCACGGTCTGTGGGAAAATATTACAGCAGCTTTACCTCTTAGGGAAGTTTTCTATACAGTGAGGTTTGGCTTGCAGCTGTGTTACCAAAGTAGAAGGAGAACTGGGAGGGGAGCTAATGCTGTCTTAAAGACTGCAATGCCTAAGAAAGTTCTCACCTACCTTGGGTAGGCTGGATTCTTCCCCTGTTAAAGCCTTAGCTGAATGTGGTGAAGCTTAGTGCATGTTTACCTGACCTAGCTTGCAGAGGTACAACCTTGAGGAGATCCAAGGAGTGGATATTTTATGCTCTGAACTGATTATTTAGGCTGCTTTAGGTAGAAGTTACAGATTTCTGTTCCACAGGTCAGCTATTAATGCTGGGCCGGAGTCGTGTTAGCTGGGAAGATCCCCGATGGCATCTGCTGATGGCGATCTGGTGTTTGGGAAGGATGGAGGGACTGCAGTAGGGGAATCTGGATGGCAAACACATCATTTTGAAGTCAAGTCTAAGATGGAGAAATCATCCCGGGTCAAAGATCCCAGGAGAATGAGTTTGTGCTTGCAGAAGTGTAGCAGGGTACATAACTGCACTGGGACTTTGTATGTTATACAAAGACATGTAAGTAACAAAGTGGTGAAGTCTGCAAGAGGATTAGACTAGACACATTAAAGCTTTTCTTTGGCAGTTTCTCGTAAGATTATAAATATTCTGTATAATTACCATTAGCTGGAGCGGCCAAAAGCATAAAGTGGCTAAAAGTGTAAGTTCATTATAAAAATTATGGAATATACACATGAGAAGGGACTGGGGGGATGGAGAAGGGGAGCTAAGAAAGTTAAATCTACTTCTTAAAAACTTTTAATAAATCCAAAACATACCCCACAAGTCCCAGTGTGGACCAGTTGGCTCTTTGCCACCTTTAACTTCAGCGCGATGGAAACTGGATCCATCAGCTCAGCAAATACTGACAGTGAACAAAGGCCCCACTGCCAGGATTTGCTGGCACCAGCACCATTCCCACGCATTGCCCCATGTCCCCTCCAGAGAGCATATGACATGTTTAGTCAAAGTGTCCCTGCCTGGCACCACTGCCAGGAGCTTTGTCCTCCTCCCCTCTCCACTTTTCCCCCGTCTTTTCGAGGGCTGAGCTGTCTGAAACAGCCAGGGGGGTTTCCTTGCACATGGAGCAGACCTCATTGTACTCTGCCCCAGTGAGCACAGCTAATAACCCACAGCTCGCCTAGTTTAATTGAGGCTCTGAATAACAGAAAGAAAGTACCAACCCCTTCAACAAAGGCAAAGCCACCCTTACCGCAGAGCAGAGCTGCCACTCACGCAGGTCTGCACTGGTAGTTCACAAAAGCTGGTCTATTTGCATGGAAAGCAGCTAAGACAAAAACAGATACAGGCAAACAGAGGCCAGGGCGAATTCCATGAAGTCCCCATGGCAGAGAGCATGTGTAGCACCCAGCTTGCTTAACTCCCGCAGCCTGGTTAAATGATTTTTGTCCCGCAACAGGATTTTCTAAGCAGCTGTGGAAGCCTAGAGGAATGACATACAGGCTGGTGATGAAAATTACTGCAAACCAGAGGGTGTTTTTTCAGCTTGGAATACAAAACAGATCGGCTTTTCTGCAGGCACTGGTAAGAAAAATACTAATTAGTGCTAAGCATAGTGATAGGCCAGCTCTTTTTCTTAGTTACTCATTCATTAAAGTGAAATTAAGCTGGATTTAGATCAATGTAAATGAGCACAGAATGTAGCTGGGTGTTTTGTTTTGTGAACACCCATCTGCTGATGTGGCTGATAGCACAGAAACAAAGCTAAAAGCGTGGCTTACGTAAACTAACCACAAACTAAGCCCTATCATTAATGAGCAGGGCCTGCTTTGAAACAGTGATGTGTCCTAATATGGCTGCTAACATCCACAACTGTTTTTGAGGTTGATCAAACATTCTGGTGAATTGGGATGAATCTACACAAGGCTCACAAAGAGTTGTTGGGGAGCAAAGAAAGAAGGCAGGTAAGGTCCCCCACTTGAAGAGGTCAAAGATAGCCTTGGCCTAATAAAGAGTGATGAACCTTTATATATAACAGATCACATTCTTGGCTTTGGCCATGAGCTCCCCAGCACCTTTGTATTCCACTGGGCCCCTTATCCCAGCAACATTTCAGATTAGACTTCATGGTTTGAAAATCCAAATCCACGTAGAGCAAGAGACCAAGGATGGGATGTGTGTAAGGACTAGTTACAGACCTGATGGTTGTGCTGGTAAAGGCAAAAAGATGCAAGCATTCAAGACTAGATGAGGTAACACCCACCGACCTCCAAAAATAGTGTAGAATGTTCCAGTGCTTCCACACCCAAACAGTCCCATCTGCTGTATAGCGTCCAACACTTCTCATATACTCCTATGTTAACTAGTAAAACCAGTCTAAACCTGGTCTTTGGCTACGAGAGCAAGAAGGAAGAGCTAGACTCTTCACTCCCTCTCACCCTGAAACGGGATGCCACACTCCCATTGCCTATTAGGAATGTTTCCTCGCTTGGGACTGTGCTGGTCCATGAACCATGTCTGGTCACTGTTTTGAAAGCACTCTAGCACAGAGCAAACCAATACAGGGAAGGTCCCATGGCCTATGGCGGGAAAGTGCCAGGGCCAGGCTCCATGCTGGTAGTGGCATAGCTTATATGGTAATGGCTGAGCTGACAAAGTACACCCTTCAGGACTGCATTTCCCCTTCCCCCATTGTGTGTGCAAGTGTAGAGTCAGGTTCCCCATCACTGCTCCTCAGTCCAGTCACCCACCGAAGAGGATGCTTTTTTGAAGGTGGAGGCCTTAGTCCCAGAGTTCACTCTGTGAGCTATCCAGAACCAACAAGGATGTGATTGAGTTAGTCCAGCTTTGTTTAGAACGGAGTACAGAGGAGACAAGGACTTGTTAAGTTCTTACACTACTAGTGGCAGCTACTACTCGTAGCTTAAGCTTAACCAGGACACTACCTTAAGCTACCAGGGGTAGCTGTCCTGCTGGTGGCAAGGGGATGCAGGCAGAATGCCTCCCAGATGAAGGTGGCTTCGTCTTACAAAGGGCTACACAAGGGCACTCCATCGAGCAGGACATGATTTTATATGATGCACAGTGTTATAGGAAGAGGGGATTTCCATTCAAGAAGTAAGACAATGCAGGACAGAGTCCTTTCAAAGCAGACTTGACCCATACCATCCATGCGCTTCTCCTTTTCGTTCCTTAGCGTGTAGGTGGGACACACTAACCATCATATCATAGCAGAAAAACTGATCATGTTTATAATTATCAGGCCCACAGCTAGTTCTTGAATTGCTCCACTGCTGCCTCTCCAGGAAGCAGGCAGGACAAAGGGAGGTATATGGACCCAGCACTCCCTGTCTGAAGTGGGCATGAGCATATTCCCTCTTTCCCTGTGATGTGCTAGATACGTGGCAATGTCTTCTGTGCCCTTAACTGACTCAGGATTAGTTACTGAGAAACACCTTGGCAGCCTCCCAGGCCACCACACAAGAGAACCACTCTATTGCCTTATGTACAAAGTCTTCAATTTGTCTCTAATTATCTCCATTAGAATGCAGTTTGCCTTCTAATCAGTGACACGTTTGCCATTTTTCCTTCTTCCCATCTTCCACTCATGCCAGGGTCAAGTTGCTGCAATGAAACAACCCCGCATTTCACACATACAGATTTAAACATCACTCCCAGCAGGGACTGGAAGATCAGAGTCTGACACAGAGCCACTCTGGTGGCTCTTCCTTTGGAAGAAACCATAAGGAAAATGTATTGATGAGCTTTCAACCGTTTGTTCAGCTCCCACTGTCAGATTCACAGATCTTAGTGCTACAGAGAACCATGACCAGCATCTAGGCCTCTGTTGTACAGGAGAGCAGATACATCACGTCCTGCAGAGATATCTCCTAGTGTGGGAGTGAATTTTTCCTTTCTCAGAAGAAAATGATGTTAAATATGAGAGTTTGAGGCTGAGCTGAGCAAGACCATATCTCCTAAAAGGCGTTAGCCTGCATTTTAAAGAGGCCAGAGGGACACAATCTTCCATCATCCTTGGTGATCTTGTTCCAGTGATAAACTATCCTCAAAGCTAAAAAAAAAAATCTTTCTCCTTGCATGCCCCTTCTCAAACTCCAGTTCCTACTTTTGTCTCTGCTGAAGGGATTGAGATGATCAGTGTGCCGTACTATTTTTCAAAGTGCTTACAGTCTGTTTTGTAGTGCAGAGGTTATGGTCTACTCCAGAATTCCCCTAAGTGCAACAGGTTTTAACATAGCTGACCACACCATTGTTTTGATGTTTCCATATCCATTCAAAGGAATGATGGTCACTGATGGTCATATCCTCTAATATATTTCCTTTCTTTATTCTACAGGTGGTTTGGGAATTTTGGTCGTTAGCAGGGCTGGTGTTTAGTGTGGCATGAATTTTCTAAGTCAGTGCAAGGTCATTTATAACTCCCAATAAAACAGTAACTAAAAGCTAAGACTCAAATTCAGCCTAAAGCAGAGTTATGCACTAAACATTGACAGTCTTGTTCTAAGGAAAGTATATTTTAAACTGTTTTCTTAGAACAGAATAACTAAAAAAAAACCAAAGTTCGTTCTCTTAATCAGAGTGTGTTACTGAGATTATGTTTCTCTGAAAAGAAATAAAGGGGATATAATAAAAGTGAGAAGCTCCAGAGGGACTCCACAGGCCTTTTTGTAAACATGGAGAACATAAAGAGAGAATGGGAATTATATCCCTGGGTGGTGAAGTTCTTCTTATGAAAGGACAAATTCATCCCTGTTCAGCAGCAAATCTTGAATCATGAGGCAGAGTCACACCTATTGTAATTACTGATCAGGAATTAATTTGAACCCATACAGAGGAAACAGAGATAGTAGACTAGACTGCAGCCGCGTCTTCTATGCTGATCTGAAAGGAGGACTTGTGCAAGCACCAGCTAGGGAGGAGAGAGGGGGAATGTTTTAGAGGCTCTAAACCAGAGGCAGTGCCAGTACCTTGTCTGCAGCGCTCTGACTCTTTTGGGATGACATCTTCCACAATTACGGAGTAAGCCCAAGCGTACATTGCAAAGTCCAGACAAACATAAAGCTGCACCTAGGGATCCAATCTATTACTTGCATTCACTATTTCACACATATACATAACTGTATTCATATATATAACTGGTAAATATACGTGCTTTTTAATTAACATTGTTGTGGTGTACGTTATTAGAATCACTTCCTGAGCTGGATCGTTTAACATAAGAGTGTATCCACCTCCCACGCTTCGATTTCACCTCTGTATGCCTCACTTTCACTGAAAAGAGGCATAGTAGAAGCAGAGTATCCAGCAGGAAAGGTTAAATGATGCTGGGCAGAATTTTAGAGGAGTAGGCACAGTGTTATTATTTTCCTAGGTGAAAGAAATCATTTAGCAAGTGTTATCACCCCAGCACAGTTCCTCCCCATTTACAAACTGAAAAGTGTGGGGAGAACCAAACCTGGCATCCAGCCTGAGGTTTCAGACAGAGAGTGATATGAAAAGTTCAGTCAAAGAGCAGGAAAATGACTGATGCCCAGACACTGGTTTCTCTTTACATATTTCAGCTGCTTTTTATAGGTCCTACCAACTCTAGGAAAATCATGCATAATGTGTAAGAAAAAAAAATAAACAGAAATGAATGTACACAATTATAGATACATTGCACATACATGTCTGTGTTCCCCACCTGCCCCTCCAAAATTACATAATTAAACATTTACTGATTTAATGAAAACTCAGTCTGTACTATTCTGAAACTAGGACACTCTGCTCCCGCCATGGGAGCACAGACCCACCCAGCACGAATAGCATGTTTAGCCACCCCTGTGGTTTCCGTTCCCTGGATTTTATTTTCATTTACTAAAATAACATAACTTGATTCACATCCAGTCATATAAATATATATATATATATATATTTATATATATACACTTAAAAAAATCCCTTAGCTGATGCTACAAAAAGAAACAAGTGCAGAAGAGAAGGAAAGAAGGGATGCTGGATGGAGTTTGCCTCCCAAACGGCGTAATTCCAAGCTAGGAGCTTGGGGGATTCTGGAGTCCCTTGGGAGATCTGGAGTCCCACATCGGTATCCAGCCAGGAAGAGCCCGCATCCACAAACGGATCATCAGCCTGCCCGTTCCACTTAGTGACTTGATCAATACTTCATCTCCTGCTCAATTTGAAATCATCCAGTCGCAGATAGCGGCTCCTTGGGCTAAGCAGATTCTGTGTGCTCAATCCCATTGCTTTCTTGTGACAGCAGGTTACTTGGAAGCTTATGGCATAATAAAGTGTGGATGGGGGAAAAAAAACCCACAAACAAACAAACCTCTTTGTAACTATGAACTTACTGGCATAAACTTAACTGTTCTTCCTGGCATTTCTCCCTCTCCTCCCACCACAGCAGAGAGTTAGAGGTAGAAAACACTTTTCCTGAAAAGCTGGGGGGGTTTTTCTGTACGTTTTGTGGTGAAGGGAAGCCAATTATTGAGAAGAAAAAGAACAGAAGATGAAAGGGCCAGCCTTGCACAATTACAGCCTCAAGTGCTCCCGCACCGTTCCTGAACTGCTCTAACGTAGCATCGTCCTGGCACAGCGTTGATGACGCCCGTCAGTCAGAAGAGACGTGAGAAGAAACACCATCTGGAAACGTACAGAGCCAGCCCAGGTCTCTGCTGTGGGCTGGACTGTGCTGAGCACACTAGGACATGTTGGGATATCAATACCCCCCCTTCAGTACCCTGACACGTAGCCAGGAGTGAGGAACAATCTTCTAAAAGGAACTTCTACATTCCTTTTAAACATCTTCCCTTTATCTCTTCCCTGCTAGCAGAACAAGCTATATTTTAGCGTTGAAGAAGATGGATCTTCTTCAGGTATCATCAGGTATCTCATCCCCACATCACATCTTTTTTATGTTTGGGAACACCAAGTTTCTTGTACAAATCTGCGGAGTTTCTCATAGTGAAGGGAACTGCACCACATCTAGCAGCATATTTGTGCTTTAATGATCCAATAAATTGACCAAGGCAGTGAGAATATCACAGAAACCCAACCCCAGCGCTGGTTGGACTTCAACAGACAAAATGGGAAGGGATATGGATAGCTCTTTCAGCAGCTGAGATAGTCCTTCAAGGAAAGGCCTGAAGCCTGCTGGGAAATATCAAGGAACTTGTGTCACTGTTGCAACGTTTTAACAGCTTAATCCCAGCATAAAGCACATGTAAATCAGGTCACCCAACGTCTTTCCTGACATCTTTTACTGCCCTGCTGTGTGAGCTTAAGAAAACCGCTGGATTCACTGGAAATAACTCAGCGCTGATGTAAATAGCAGTACAAAGCTATCTTGCCACGCTATTATTTCATGGAAACTAACTGATAGTGAGATATTACTCAGCATGAACACGGATGAGTGAAACTACTCCATGGTCTACATGACAGCCACAAAATACATCTTCCTTCTTCAGCAATAATCTAAACTAAGGCCATGAATGTTAAAAGTTGCAGTTAAAAAAAAAAAAAAAGAAACAACCTGCAGTAGGATATGAATAAGGAAAAACTTTCTTGTCCCCATGAGACCAAAAGATGGGTTTGGAAATTTCAGTATGGCATAACAGTTTATGACCAACATATGCATCCATGAAAATCATAGGGAAAAAAATTAAAAAGCCGAGACTCTTCTTTATTATAGGCCCCTTGCACTAAAACAAATAAATATACCCACCTCCAAAGCCAAATTACTTGAGAGATGTAATCATCTCAAAAATAGCTCCTAGAACTGAAATGTGGTGACAGGGTATAGTAACCCATCCACTAATTTCATTTATTTAGCAGTCATATGCTGTATTCTTATGTTGACAGTAAGTACCTAGCACTGTATTTTTAACTGAATAATAATACGTGTAAAGGGTTTAAAATAAAGAAAAAAAAAATCCCACCCACTGGGATAAACTGCTAATTATAGATGATAAAAATCCTTGATTTGGAACCAGACATAAAGTAAAGAGATTCCTCTGTACCATCTTATATTCTGTGAAACCAATATCTCACAGCGTATAAAGCTATGAGCATATAAAAAAATCAGTTGGTAAGAAATCCATTATAAATCTAATATTAGCCTATGGAAATTAATTTGCAGAATACTATCAAGGCCATTATGGAGTCAAAGAACAATTTATCAGGTAACAAACCAAGCATCAGCTGCTATGTTTGCTAATGGCAATAAAAACAGCTAATGGAAACAATGTTGAATTTTCAGAAGGTCTGGAGCTCTGCAAAGCATGGAAATTTTACACTAGTCTTTAAACAGCTCTGTTAAAAATCAACATGCATGACACTATTCTAGCACGGAGCTTTCTGATGGCTTGGAGGAATAGTTAGCAGATATCCCCCCAAATATGTTGATTTGTAACTAGCATAGTAAATTTTGTAGGACATTTTGCCTTTTTTCAGAGCATGTTATATACTCGTGGTTCAGGTAAGTCTCACAGCCTGTGCAACACGGCTAAGATAATGACGACCCCCATTTAGCTTTATGCTCTCTTAACCTTTTCATTAAAGCAGGGAGCTCCTGAACGAAAAGGCCTCGAGTCTAGAAGGGGGAGTCATGTCTCTGCAGCTGGAGTCGTGATTGCAGGTTGTAGATAAGCTTCACTATGGCAAGAGCGTTAAACCTGGTGTTTGCTCTCCAGCAGGACTTGTGGGGTAGGACACTCCCAAAACATACTGGAAAATACAGTGTCAAGAACTGAAAAAAATGTATATCCAAAGTTCTTAATCTAGACACTTAAGAGACTTTCCAAAGTGCTAAACTGACCTCTTTTACCTCTGCGGGAGCTGTGCACAAGTAGTGTCTTTTACAAGAAGAGAACTGAAACTGGGTTTTAGGAATCTGAAAATCAAGGGGCTGCCTGGATCATTTCAATCACCTGAGACTTGACAAGATGAACTGTCTGCCCCAGGCACGCCCCCTCTAGATCATGACACTTACTATGTATAGTACACTTATATACAAAAGGCAAAATATTCCCAACGAGCCATGTTGTCTTCCAGCAAGGCAGAGGCTGCAGCATAGACACTTGTGCAAATGGCACGCGCAATGAATTCATCTTAAACTTGAATAAAGGTGTTTGTAGTTACCTACCTAGAGCTAAACACATATGTAGAAACTCTGTTGATTTAAAGTCATTTGCCATCCTTCTAGTCCTGTTCATAGCCCCAAACCTACAAGAAGCACCATCCACTGGGCACCACCATCATTTCTTCCACTGGGCTTTTTTACCAGGTCCTACATGTCAGTTCTTAGGCTGACAGTATGAGATGATGATCAGTATGGATGAGTAACAGACTTGGCAACATGAGAGGGCTCTGTGGTCCTAGCTAAGGGCCTTTCCAGTTTGTTTCCAGAAACAATTTGTTTCTGAGCCTGACTTTATTGCAGTGAAAACCTGAAAGATCATTAAACAAAAGCGGATTTGTCAGCCTATCTCAAGATGCACCCTTCATGCTTCAATTAACAAAAAAAGGCTATTCCCAGCAAAGGTGTCTTTCAACAACAGTAATTAAAATAGCTGTCTCCTTCTCTGTTACTCTTAATTATATTTCAGCCATTAGTTGGTCTTTAAAGCATTGTTTCCTTGCTACAATGAGTCAACAGACTGCAGCAGGCAGTATCACAATGCATTTTTTTCTTCAGGGGCCAATTTATCACAAAATAACAGAGATGAGAGACACAGAAAAGGAGGGGAACCCTTTTTTTTTTTTTTTTTCCCACAGATGTTGTCTCTCCTGCACACGATGTAAGGATTCCATACAATTTGGCAGTACAATGTTAGACCCAAAATGACGTATTTGATAATAGTTCCTTTAATTTGCATTGTATCCTGTGGCTGCACAAATACCATGGCCTCAGACAGCTAGACAAGAAACATAGCACACACTTCTGAGCAGCAGAAGCCTGAAATGGAAGGTGCACAATATAATCAGGCTGGCCTATATATGTGTCTGTAACGTAAATCCCAGAAGACTGATTTACTGGTATAAGTAACTAAATACTATTGTATTCCCAGAACACCATGGGGAAAGATTCAACTCATTTGCTTTCGGCTGTCAAAATGAGGAATCCAGCACAGGCAAGTTATCTAAGCTTCCTCAAAAGTTAATGAAAAGAGATAGGCACTCAGAGGTTGAATCATGCCACTTGTCTTGGACAGTCTTAGAAAAGGATGAATCACTCTCTGGAGGTGTCTGTTTCTTTCCACTGACTATCAAGAGTCTAGACGAATAACTTTCAGGCTGCTGAAGTTAAGCAATTTGAATCCTGCTGAAGATACTTGAAGGTAAAGACACAATATTGTTTAATTCAATTTATAGATCTCAGTTCTGATCCAACATCTGCTTTTAAACTCAGAAACGCCCTCAAGAAATTAGAGTGATTTGCCAAAGAGCATTAGCATTTGCAACTAAAATTCTGTTCCACCAGCCTACTTGTGTCATCTTAGTATTGCAGCCTCTCACAGAGATGCTATGTCTTCACTGCCAAAAGTGAGAAGTTTTTATAGCAGATAACTAATACATGTTATCTATCTTGCTATAAAATCCTGGGGGAACAAAGCACAGTGATTTCTACCGCAATGTAGCTAAACGAAATCTAGCCCAGAGGTAGTGGATTGGGTTGATCTTGCCTAGTTACACTGCAGTAAAAACGTCCTGTATTTCATCTTCACTAGGGCTTTAATGTGTTATGTCTTTTTATCTAACTCATTGTAAAAAAAGACTGATGCTTCTGGCTGAAAGGGCACAGCTTTATTTTCAAGGGTTAAACATATATATATGTCTGTGTGTGTGTCTGTGTGTGTGTGAATGTCTTAATTTCCTAGAGTACAGATGAAGTTATAGCCAAACTGACACTAAATTTTGACTATCAAGCTGTGACGAAATGAAGTGAGTTTTGAAACCTAATATCAAACCAGACTGCCATTCAAGAGTTTTCAACTGGCGAGAGTAAGTGGCCGCTGTATCCAATTGAGCTATCTTTCTTGAAAGATACCCTCCCTATTTCTGATCAGCATTAGCATCAGTACCTACCCTTCCCAAAATGGAGGGTTCCCAAAACGCCCAGAGGCATTTTATGCAGAGCTGTGAACTGCTCTCTATCATTTGTAAGTGCTTAATACAGCAGAACTTGTTAAAATCTCCTATTTGCATTTTAAAGAAACTAATTATTGCCTTAACAAAAAGCAGTTTCCCTAGGTGTTCAAAATGCTCCCACTGCTTTTGTTTCATTTCATAAACAGATTACCAATTTGAAAAAAGGAATTTGGTCTTTGGGTGTAACTTGTAGAAACCTTGATGGGATTGAAACACTAACCCTGCAATTTACTAACAAAAATAGCCCACCAGCTAAACCATGCTCCATCTCTACCACTGTGGAAGGAATATTCTCAGCAGACCAGTGCAATATGATTCAATTTTGTTTGTTGGCTCGGTTCAGTTGAAAACAAAATGAGAAGTGAAATTCTGTTGCAGAAAGAACTGATAACCATTACAAACTTTCCACAGAAGAAAGTGTGTTACCACCAGATGGAAAAGGAAATGGTTAGGTTATCTGAGCTTGAATCCCAGCAACAACACCTGGATGAAGGTCTCCATTGCAGAGAACAAGGTTTACAGGCATCAGAGATCTGCCTAAAGCTTCAGAATAAGCCCTTTGAAATTTAAATGACAAGCCTTGATTTGGTCCTGGGCACAGGGATAAATTTCACTGTCTTCTAAATACAGGTCAGCAAGACAGAAGTGGTGGCAGTACTTTCATCCCAAAACCATAACAGTAAGTGGTTCTGGCTAGTTTGTTTCAGGTGTTGTCAAATAACAGATACATTAATTAGGTCTGAATACAGTTTTGTTTTCATGGTTGAACTCTTCCTTCCTGTGAAATTGTTTCCAAAAGGAATTTAACTTTCAGGTGATATGAAGACACCTGCAAAAGGTCACAAATTTTCTAGCAAAACTATTTGATTATAAAATAGCTATTTACCCAGCCCTTTTGTTCTAAGCAAACTTTTGCTGAAGAGCCTCAGGGACAGACTGCAGCCAGTACCGGCTGTGTCCCACCTCGGAGACCCAGCACCCATGGTGGGACTTCCAGGCTCACACATTCTAGTGGAGGCTTACCTGGGATTTTAAGATCTGCATTTCTCCTTGCAGTTCCTCATCACAGGGTTTGGGGGCTTGAATATATGGAGCCTGGAGCAGAAAAACTCTGAGAGACCGTGCTCACCATTCCACTATGAAGCTTACAGAAACATTCATTTCATAAGAAGCTGCAGGTTTAAGGAGACATACTTGTTTCAGGAAAAGCATAGTAGCCTATGATGGGACCTTTGGTGCATTATGTGGGGTTTCATATGCTCTGACAAACGTTTGAGTTTCTCTGTATGACTTGCAGTAAATTCTACCAGTTCAATCAACAGAACCGCAACTAAGTCTCCACAGCATGTTTCCAGATTTGGCTTTCCGTTTCCTAAATAGAAATAGATCCCCAAACCAAGGGAGAGAAGAGGAAGTCTGTAGCTTATAGCTGCACGTAACCAGGGTGGGTGACTGTCTAGATCCACATAAAGCCTATGCTGAAAGATACCATTAGATTTTTGCTGGAATTTCTGGAATTTGCCAAAAAACTACATAAAGCATAAAAAAAGGGCAAGCCTAGAACATTAAATAAGTGGTCTCCTTTCAGTGTGATGCCAGCTTAGGGGGTGTTAATGAAGGAGGAAAGAAGCCCTGACTGCACGAGAGCTGTCCTGTCCTGCTGAGGTTTAAAGGCCCTTCAGCTTTGCAAAGGACATATGGCAAGAGATTGCTCCTCATCTCTCTATCTTGCTTGGACAGAAAAGCCTGTAACTAAACCTGAAACCTCAGAGGTTTTTCTGTGCCTTGCCCGAGACTCCTGCCGAGCGTCTGCCCAGCTGCCCTGACCTTGGTCCTGCCACACAAGACTTCACAGATTATTCTTTCTACTCAGCATTCCTCATCGGTCCATTAGAAAGCAAACACCAAGATAGACAACATTACCCAAAGGAGGAGTCCTCTCCTTTGCCCCATCATTTGGAGTCTGCTGGAGCAGACAGAAAGCCTCCTCCTGTTTTCAGCTGCATAAGTATTGGGCTCCACGGCCTAATTTTTGAAAGTGCTGAGTACCCACAGCTCCTGCAAAATCAATGAGGGCTGCAGGCAGTGTTGAAAAACAAGCTACTAATAACTTTTAGCACACGACAATATGTTCCAGCTTTTTGTCTGTTCCTATTTCTGTATTTCTCTTTCATTCCAACACTACTTAGAAATGGCTCCCATAGTCACCATATTTTTCCTCTTTTTGTTCTCTAAACGGCACATTACTTTTTCATAAGATGTAATTTCTTCTGCCACTGAGACCCATACTTTTTCTGATTGTCTCAATGCTTCTTTCTAATGTCTGGGACTTACTTTTATCTGTCATGAGTCTAATCTTCTTTCTGCCTCTACAATTAGTTTTACTGTACATTAAACATTGTTCAGAGATTTCTTATTTGAAAGGCAAGAAAGAAACTATTATAAACTAGGAGAGATGTCATCATTCAACTAGATTCTGTGATTTGGGACAAGACATTGTAGGCAATCCGGAGATTCATTGTTTTATGTAAAGTAATTGTCCATGTTTTATGATGCTACTATTTGTATGCAACTGTTAAAGAAAGAAACTGGAGATGAGAAAGGAAAATGGAAAAGATTAATCTCATTTTATAATACCTTAGGAATCTACTTTCAGAAAGTCCCTCATTAAGGCTCCCAGTAGTTTGTAGAGATCTGCAAGTCTGGAACACAATTCTCTTTTCAGTTTTATCAAAGAAGAGTGGAAGTAATTCCATTTTCTACCAAGGAGTTATTTCTAAAACTGTGTTGTTTAAATGACTGTTGGATCCATACCTTTGCTCCCTAAACAAAAGGAGAAATAAGACCATGGCTGCTGAAAAGCTGAATTTCCTTCTCATCTCAAGACATTGCTTTTTTCAGCACATGAGGGAAGAAAAATAAATTGATAAACCTCTTTCCAAACCTGTAACAAAACTAAGATCTGTTCTGAAGAGAGAAGCTACCAGGCTGCAAGATCACAGAAATAACGAGCTGCCTGTAGGAACTGACAGTCAGCCTGTATCTAGGTTACAGTAGTGGTCAGCTTGCTCATCCTACCTACCATTGAACCCCAGCAAGATGCTTCCAGCCCGACACAGCCACGTGTCTGAGGAGGGAGAGGTCTGTAGTTACAGCTACTGTCCTGAACAATAAGAAGTCGTCAGTGGTAACTCAGCAATAATTATGCATACTGAAAAGCCTGTTTAAGGAAAATGGAATAGAATCATGAAGAGATCAGTCTGCAGTTGGATAATTTTGTAGAACAGACAGTTTATTCAAGCCCGGCAAGTTTCCCTGAAGCCTAGAAGCTGAGCTGGAATGTGAAGAACCTCTCTAGTAATCTATTTTGTGCACATTTTAGTCAGAGGGCAGCAGAGCACAGGCTCTGGTTTACAGGTAGGAGTATATGAAGGATTTTGCTCAGCTTTCTTAAGTCCTTAGCTAATGTTATGTAGTTCATCTAGCTGATATGAACTAGCACTGTACCAAAAGATGCAATCCAGGTCTTTCTCCTGCCCCTAGTTATTTGTTCTCACCATGTGCCATTTACTCGCCTGGGACAGAAAATGTCCATGTGCCTGCATGATGAACTAAATCTGAGTAAAAACTAATCCGGGAAAGAAAATAAGAATATTCATTGGCTCCCTTCTGTAGTTCATGGTAGGGCCACATGAATGCCTGTGCTGACAGATGGGAGAAGGAAGTTAAGAAGAGTAAGACTTTCTTTTTTAGCAGCAGTGCTGGCTTAAACTGGTCATGAAACAACATTGTTGCTAATCTCAGAATAAACCTATTAATTTCAGTGTCCCAAGCTTAATAGGAAGTTATTTAAATGATACTGACATTGCGCAGTAGCACAACACAATGGAAGTCATGTTCTGGGAAAACAGTCATTTCTATACGATATTTGAAGGAGCTGAGGAGTAATCAAGAGTCACTGCTTAGTTTCTGAGATCAAGCATTTCTGCCTGCTGGACTCAGCTCTGAAATGGTTTTGCTTTAAGCTGGTGGTGGCTGGACCAAGTGGAAAATCAAATATGAGTGTTTGAGGCAAGCATTTCGTTTGAAAACAAAAAATGCTGTAAGAGAAAAAGAAGACCTTTGCTGCGCTTGCTGGAGCCATAAACCACGATAGCAGGCTGTCCTTCAACCCATGAAACGACAGAAGAAAGTTGCATAACGTCATCAACACTAAGCCCGTCAAATATTTTATCTCCTCCCAGCCCATGATCCATGAAAAGTGAAAGTTTTTCTCCTCTTTAGAGCAAAGGATAAATTAGTTGGAAAGTCTGTCACAGCCATTTTATGCCTTTGCAGAAAACTGCAGTTTAGCCAGCAAATATGATGAAGGATATGTGTTCCTGTCACCCGTGACATGAAGGATTACTACAAGTTGTAGATGTCACAGATCAAGTTGGGTGTAGTGTTTGAGAAAGCCGTCACTGCAGCTGGGGGAGACAAGAGTATCAAGAAGCAACAAAAGATATCAGAGGTGATACCAGCTGGGTCACTGCCTAGTTCCAGTTACTAAAAAAATGGAAGTTGTCTGCTGAGCTTTTATCAGACTTTCCAAACCATCTGGAAGTGATTACCTTTTCAAGTGAGAAAGCACAGGAGTTAGATTATTTCTATGGGACGTATTCTGTTAATCAGATTTTAGCCAGTTCATTAGCACTCATTACTCCAAAACACCTCACCTTCTCAGCACTCAACATGGAGGTGGGTGCCACAAATTTTTGCAAGTAAATGTATAGGTCCACTTGCGGCATGTCCCAAGTTCTATCCAGATGACAGGAAGCTATGTTCATATTTGTGGGAGGTCTCTACAAGCCATCACAATGATGAAAAACAGCTCCCATAAGACCCTGCAATAAGATCAAGCAAGATTTGGAACTAAACCGAACTTTTAGAGAACCCAGAAAAAGACAAATCTCAAACTGTGAAAGCAAAATCAATCTACAAATTCGCAAGGCTGCTCCACAAACTAAAAGAACTGAAACTACTACCACAATCAAGCTCACTAAAAATAGTCTAGCTTTCCCATTTCTGCCAGTTCATTGAGTTCCACCTCCTTTCCTATTCCATGACAAAGCTACCTAGAAAAGGGTAAGTCTACAGGGAAATCTCAGAGCTCAACAAAAGTATAAAAAGGAGGTACAAATATACTCATGTCAACGGTTAGGTAAATACCATTAGATGCTGATATCTTCAGTTATTTTAGTATTCATGTGGGGCTTAGCCATATTGATATGTCTCTTGGGAACTATCCACTCTTCCTATATTTATTACCCAAAATGTAGCAATTCAGATGTCTGCCCTTTGGAATGATCTTTGTGCATGAGATTTTTTTGATGTTAAAGGACAGGAAGAAAAGTCTATCATTCTCATGAGGAGCTCTTCTATGAATATACCATGAATCTGAGCAACACTAACTTCAAGAAAGACACCTTTTAACTTTTTAGACCATTGTTTTGAACGGTATGTTCAAGTTACCGTCTTGAAGGCTGGGAGCCCTTTTATGTCAGAAATAGAACAGTGACAGCATAAGACCTACATTATATTTATTCAAAGTCAAAAAATACATGTACAAATAAAAACAGAAATTTTGTGAACCATCTGAACACAAGTGCTTTTGAGATTTCATCACAGGCCTCACTATATCCATTGAAATCAATGACAAGCCATTGGTACTATCCAGTCATTGAAACATTTTAACCCTATCTCCTTCTGCATGCAAAGAATTGAGATTCTGGTGATGATATACTCTTTTGGTCTTCCACACACCTGGGGGGGAACTCATTATTGCAGATAAATGAATCTTACAGGCAACTAAAAACTGATTGAAGAGCTACATTATACATAAAAGTCATTAATGGCCATAGACAAGAATTGATTAATTCTGATAAAGACAGCAAGAGTCTTGCCAGAGTCTGCCACGAAGACCAGCCTTCCAGGTTGTTCTGCAGGCATTAGTGTTGATAAATGATGTTGTGTGTTGAACTATCTAAAGGTTCAGGCAACAATTCTCCATAAACTGCAAGATGACCTCAGTATATCACTAAATGTAGTGCTGCTTCTCACTGAGCAGTCTGGTAACAGGCCTCTCATCTCAGCTGGAAGAAAGCAAACACCACTCCATAACTCATCCGCTAGAGGAAAGCAGTTAACACAACATACCGATTCTACCAGGTTCGCCCAAACTCTAGCAGGCCAGTCAGTTAAATCGCTAAGAGAGTCATGCAAGGAGATGCACTTTTCTCCAGTATCATACATTCCTAGAAATCCCTTTGACCGACACCTCAAGCAGCTGAGAAGACTGTGTGGAATATCAAACGCTGTCTCAGGTTTCAGTTCTTGGTCCAATGCTGAGCACAGTGCTCCCATAGTCCTTCCTCGGAAAACATCCACTTGTATTTCTTCTATCACTAGCTGTAGAATGAACAACCCTTTGCAGAGATGGTACCTCTAAAGTCACATTTCTTTTCAAATGTATAATCTGAGTTTTGCCATACAGCAAAGGTTTAGTAATCCCACATATATGCAACGTGGTCTAAAGGTGCCAAGTAATAGGCTACTGCTTATGGAGCCAATAAACAGTGAAAACGGTTTTGGAGAATGTTTTTGCCCAGCTTTGCAAACTGTATCTTTTCACCTGTCTCGCTTATGGGTAACAAAATAAACTCATACACTGCAGCATCCAAAGCACTGCAATCAGCGTTGTTCAAGAAACAATTACCTCTGAGCAGATGCTGTTTTTTCAGGGCACCGTTGCAGTGTCCCCCCCACTGAGGCTTAAATGTCAAATGATAGTGCTAACCCCCAGTGCTACCACACCCAAGACAAGTTGACAGCTCTGTATATGCACTAACTTATCAATTCCAGTTCCAAATGAAACCTGTGTTGAAATCGAAGCAATTGGCTCTCTCTTGACAAGCAAAAACCTACTATTTACCTAACAGAAGCAGGTGCCAGTATATTTTTAAATATTCCATAGCTGCCTGTTCTCATCTCTACAGCATATAAGCAGAAACCCTATTTAGAAAGCATGTAGCATCTCTGGAATTTTTAGCAGAATTCATCTCTCCTGCTGTCATGTAAAAGCATCACCCAAATTTTCCTGCTAACTATAGTCCAGAATGTAATGGAGAAGTTTGGCAAAAATATCTCCCACTGCCACAATGTTCCACTGAGTAGACATGTTATTTTCCAAATCTGCTATGCTTACTTCCAGTATCAAATGAGAGCTATAATGCTATTAATGCACTTAATGACATGTTCTTAGCAACAAATTCAATCAAATATAGCAAAACAGAATGACGGAGATGAGGATAGACATCCAGTGAGACCAGAGATAAGTGATTCTGAACAGCTGCTGGTGTGAAATCCAGTATCTACAGCACTGCACGACTCCACACATTTCTGTAGTACAGTAGCCCGAGGACTGGAAGAGTCATCACTGGTCAGTACAACAGAAAAACTCTCTACCATTTCCTCTCTTTGATTCATGTGTCTCCCACAAGCTCACAGAGGATTATGTCTATTAAAACCCTAACTTGGCTCTAGCAATGTATGCTCTTGTCTTAGAATATGCACAAACTAAACACCAGCATGGCATGAGTCCGCTCCGTGGGTGATGTCCTCCACCTATCCAGAGGTTTGTATGTTCCTTTTTTATGTAGTGTTATCATATTAAAATTACAGAAAGTTAACTACAACTATTAAATGTTTTACCTTCTAAATATGCGTAAGGAATAGCCCTGACAATGAACTGCTCTTACTGTGTTAACCTGAAATTTAGAAGTGGTGCATGCAGAAGAAAAGACTAAGTCCTATTCTCCACCATTCCTCTCCCATTCCCCAAACCAGTTCCAACCCACAGACATGAAAAAGTTACCTGATCTCTATGTTAATACTTCTACTGATGGTGCTTTCTCTCTCTTACCCTCTGTTTCAATGCCCAGCTTCAGTGCTGAGCAGGAATTTCTTGTTTGTTTATTTAGCTCAGATCTAACATCTCACACATTAAAAAATTTCACAGGCAAAGCAATAAAATAAATAAATAAACAATGGCAAGATTTATTCTGCCAAAAAGCAGTTTCCCCATATTCAATCTAGAGAAGACAAGCCTTTGGGAAGATATGAAAACAGCCTTTTTCAGAAGCGGAAAAGACTGTTGCACACAGGAGGAGAACAAACTCTTCTTGGTATCCAGTGAAAACAGGACAAGATCAGGCTCAAATTGCAGCAAGAAGGACCAAGACCCAACACTGAGAAGAAAGTCTCCCCCATCAAGGCTGTGAGGGACATTACACAATCTCACTGGAGACCTTGCATCAGAAAACCACTCAGCATGGCCTCCTGAAGTCTGTCGCAGTCCTGTCTTCTATAATTGCTGTTGATGTGGAAGTCATTCTATTGCAAAGTTTAATACATTTTTACGCGCCTGTGTTTGCTGCCTTAGCTGACAACCCCTCTTTCCAGGCTGGATACACTTCTTTCGAACCCATCTGCATTCACCACATACTCCCAGATACCTGGCTACTCAATTCCCCTTGTCACTGCTAACTTCCTTACATTTCATTATTTGGTCTAAATACGTACAAATTCTCCACTAGCTGTTTGGTCAATTATTTCTCTTCCTTTCTGCTCCTTCTTTTACTAATGTTCAATACTGGCATTGTGATTCCTTTTGTTCTTACATGGAAACAATAAATTTAGCCTTTTGTTTTCCCCTTAAAAATTCTCTGTACCTAATAAAACTAAACCATTCCCTTTTACTTACCCTTTTAGAGGCTTTATTCCTCCCCATTTAACCCACTAGGGCAAGTGGAAGCAAATACCCTTGAGAGTGACAGTTATCACACTCAGGATGAAGTATGCTTTTAGTAATCCTTCGGGATCTAATTAGAAGCTGTATGAAAACACTTGTGGACCCAGTATGGCACAGAGTGCCACAGGCCAATGGCATTATACCTGGTAAGACAGGCAAATGATTTATTGAGAAGGTGATAAAGACAGACCGAGGGTAAAAAGTACTGAAAGCACTTGTTTTTAAAAATGTGTGTAATAGAATTTCAAAGAAAAATCAGACATAGAGGGTCCACCAGCTGCAGTAGTAAGGTGATTGAGTGCAGCTGGCCCACCCGAAGGGTCTACACTTCCTTATTCTACCCCAGTCTTAAGTGTGTATTACTACTTTGCATTATCAAGGAAAAAGAGAGCTCCTTCAATCTCTATAGCTTGTAGTCAAAATCCACCATGGCTTTTGCTTGTACTGGGATTACACTGTCCATACCCTTTTTTATTTGGGCTGCAAAAAGCAGTCACACCTTGATATGGTTGGGCAATGCTTGCGTGTGTTAGTCATTGTGTAAGAAGCATACAGGAGTTCAGAGCATTAGGTGAATACTTTTTCTTGCAAATGGAGTGCCATAAAAGAGCATCACAACACAAGCTACAAGGCCTGTTTTTTTTCAGGCAAATTACTGTCACCAGACAGTAACACAACTTCCCAGCCCACAGACCTGATCATCGAAAGTGTTGGGATACCAGCCATTAATTAACTCTATCACGGTCCTCTTTCACCTGGGGCTGCAAATTCAAAGTGCACTTATTCAGTGTGAATTTCATGCACAGTGGACCCCCATTAAAAGCCATTCAAAATATCGCACCAAGGTTTTGCAGTTTGTAGCCAGAACACTAGTGTACACCAGTTGTCAGTAGAGTCTGGATCCTGAAAGGCAAACAAGCCCAAGTATCCTTTTTGCTTCCTAAAGGACTATTCTCAGCAGCATGCGGAGCACTCTTTTTATACTACAATACAAGAAAATATGGAAAAAGACCAGTTTCTATACAAAATATGCCAAATTCTGTATATAAATAAGACATCATCCTCCACATCTATGCCAGGATGCCCTGGAAATAGATCAAAATTTTTTCAGTCCAAAATATTATAAAGCAAATGAACTGTATCAGAACAAAACCCAAACCCAAAACCCCATGCTTTGCTCTCTAGTTTGACCACTGGAAGCTGACATATATTTAAGCTGACTTTGGCCGAGGAACTCAAAACGAGCACTTTATTACTTCTCCAGAGAGTAAAATGACTTCTTAAGAGCGGAATATCAAAGACACTAAAATAAAGGATTATCAGCATAGAATTATAAACAGGAAGCCATGAAGGAAAACAATCACAGATTTTTCATACCTATGTGCTAACTGAACCTATTACAATTCTCATTTCATAAAAGAAGTGGGAGCTCTACTTACTTTCACAAAGACGTCTTCTCAGCTTCCCCCGAATTTTATCAATGGCGTTGTAATCAGAGACATGAAACACATGAGCAGACTTGGGTTCCGAAGCAATTTCATCCAGTTCTTCTTTTAAGGCTTCACCAACACCCACAGCAAAGATCCTAATCCCAGCCTGACGGGCTGCAGTGGCTGCATCTAAGACATAATCCTGGCTCCTTCCATCCGTCAGAAGGATAGCCACTTTTTTAACAGTTTGGTCACTATATCTCCCACCTGCTTCTTTGGAAAAACTGTAAGCGTTGATGTACCTGAGAGCATCTCCAGTGTTTGTGTTACCCCCATAATACTTAATTTTTCGTGCAGCTTCTTTGATTTCCTCACGAGTTTTGTACCTTCCCAGGTCAAACTCTGTGGTTGGCCGATCACTGTACCGCACCACACCTACATGGGTTTTATCTGGGCCAATCTCAAAAGTTTCCACCAAATTAGACACCCACTGTCGAACCTTCTCAAAATCTTCTTTTCCAACGCTGGAGGAGGCATCCAAGATGAAAACAAGGTCATAGTGAACGTTCTTGCAACCTGCAGGAGTGGCAGAATATGTCACTAAGGGAAGCTGAAAGACAGGTATCAGACAAACCAAATATGCTATAGGCATTTCTGTTCAGTGAATGATTTTTAGGAGGTAGCAAACTCTCTCCCTATCCTACAGAGAAAGTGCAGGTTCTCAGCCTTTCTTCCTTGTGACTCACCTCATCTATTTCAGGGCATCTACGGTACATCAGCACACACTTTACCTTGAAATGCAAACCCTCTCTCTTTCTGCACTACTAACTGCTTCTTTGCTCAGTCTTTCACCTATACTGTCTGCATGCACATGAAGCTATTTTTCTCTTTAAAAACCTCAGTGAAGTTCCTCTTCTGTCCCCTTTGCTCATGTCATGCTCTGAAATGACCCTGGCAGATCGACAGACCTGTCCTGACCTTGCCTATACCAATCCTGACCTTGACTAGTGAAGCTTTCATGTTTCCCCTTGCATTAACATTATGATTTATTTATGCTTAGCTAGAAGCAGTTCTTTTGCTCAGCATGATATCTTGGTGAAGCAAGTTTATAACAAGGTTATTTTGATTTTGAGGCTGTCTGCCATTGACTATTGACTAAAGGATGACTCACTGAATACTGGGATAGCTTCCTTGACAACAAAGGACAGTTCCTTTGTAAGGAAAAAGTTCACTTATCCCCACAACCACCCTTTTGTCTCTAACCATGATATTTGTAATCTGAGGCCTGTGTAATCCAAAAAGCAAATGTATTTTAATTGCAGCCTTCTTGTCCTGCGAAGCCAGACTGGTCATATATTTGTTAGCCGCTTGCCAAGGAAGTAGATCTCCCAGGAGATGTTTTGTAGCTCTCTCTGAATATATGCAAGACAATACGCTGCATAATCATAAAAAGTCCCAGAGGTGACATAGATCATCACAATACACCAGTTGGACAAAATGTACGTATATATAGGTTTTATTTAATTGACTCTTATATGCCATAGATCCTAACAAGTTATGCAGTTTTAGGGCTGAAAGCTGCTCTACAAACTCAATTTAGTTATGGTCATAACCATCATTTCTCCAGTAGTTCTACAACCATCATTTCTCCAGTAGTTCTGGTCTCATGTCCTCTCACAAAGTACAACTGCTTGTATTGAACCAACGGTAAAAACTAGCAGTTTGATCAATCGTGTGAAGAACAAGCATATATAACATGATGCAAGACAAAGAGTTGGTCCATATCAGTGCCTGTGCCATTTCATTTCTATCAGAGTTACAGGGCTTTTCTATGCCCCACTGACCTGGAAGTGTTATTTCTGTCCCCTAAAACGTTGGCAGTTGCCTTTAAACCCTTCTACTTTGCCCAGGGTTTGAGGTAGCCCACATCTAGCCCACATCCAGTCCACATCCACCGAGAGAGGTTTGATTCCTGTTTCACTGCAGGGCCCTGGCTCCCCAACTGTTCTCTCTATGACCATGTTAATAATCTCCTCTGGCCTCTGATGTGGACTCAATAGTCTACTTTTCTTGGTCAGAAAATCTGGGAATATTTGTGAGAATGCCTGACTCCAGGGCATGCTTGCTGCAGGCAGTTTAGTTCTCCATACATTAACACGTGTTGTGGAGTGCTAGGACCAGATCTGTAGAGCAAAACAGCTGGCACTGAGAACTGAACATCACCACTATGTGTGGTTTGCATGATTTCATGCCAGACTAGTTCCAGTCAGGTCCTAGCAACTAAATGTCCATTAGTCACTGAAGCTCATTACATGCACTTCTGAAGTGCATCTTGCAGTTCAGTTTCACCAGAAATTGATCCAGTTCTGCTCCATGATGTGAAACAAAACACAGTAAGTGGGGACACTTAGAAGATTCACTTTGGAAGTTTAATCCTTGTTAGGGATCTGAGAGCATCCCACTTACTGAGGGGCTTGGCTGCCTGGGCTCGGTGGTTTTGGGCAGAGCTCTTCCAGAGAGCTCTGCTGGTAGAAGTTGCCTCTCCTTCCCCTGGAAGCTGCTTTTAAGGTGAGGCTCTTGCCCTTGGTCTTTGCCTGAGCCACAGACTGACTTGGTGGCTTTACCTTGAACCTGCCTCATTGCGATGGACTTGCATGGACTGTTGTTGACCCAGCTACTATCTCCAGACCTGGTCCTGATCCTGACTTGCTGACTCGCATTCCTGGCTTGACACCATGCCTGCTTTGTCACTATGAGCTTGTCCGGCAATCTGGAGTCTTGGTTGAACCTAGCTACTATCATGGGGTTGGCCCTGCTCACCTTGCTTGGGGGTGGTGGCTGGCAAGTCTCCTGCCCTCCTGGTCCTGGGATCCCTCTCAGCTCCCCTAGGGTGTAGACTGTCCTTGCTGCACTCCTAACCAAATTAAAATCCTAATGCAAATGCATGCAATGTGGATGTAAGCTGAGGACTAGGACTTTTTCCCTGCCACAGACCAAAGAGTATGGAGTAACATACACAGTTCATCCAGTCTAGCACTTACTGGAAAGACAGCTCTGTGAAAAGAAATACGATGCGTGCTACCCAAAGATAGGGGGAATGACACTGTTGCCATATGTCCTTACTGAGTTCCAGCATCTGAGCCCACAGGAAGGTTACGAAGTCTTCTCCCACTCCAAAATTTGACCCTACAGTTCATAAATTAGCTCTACTGATTATCCTGGGGACTGTATACCTGTCCTAAAAATGACTAAAATGACAATAGCCCCCTGCACTGGAAGGGAGAATGTAGGTGGCTCAGTTACCTGAAGAGGACTTGCCTTCAGGTAAGAGCAGAAGGCTCTCTTAAGACATGAATTATAACACTGTAGAGCAGCGCTCACAGCAACGTACAAGGGCAGTGAGAGTGGTTGATGAGACAAGGCGCGCTGCAGGTGACAATCAGAAATTAGCATCTGTTGCTGCATTAACTTCTGTTGCTGAGGACATCCCAGCAACCTGACCCAAATGTTGCTGTTCCCTCAGTGTCTAAGGGAACAACCTATCCACGTGGGATCAGTTCTTTCATAGCATTTTGTGAGTGGTGGGACTGCCTTTCTCTAACCACTGAGCAAGAATGGTCTAGCTGGATTCATCAGTAGCACGGGTAGCCATCTGAAAGTTGCTACGAGAAGACACACACAGTAGCTCTCTCAAAGGTAACAAGGCTGTGAGGAGGATAGAATATATGGTTTTCTATTATGGGATGTCAATTACATTACACCCATGTGCATCAGATAGATTGATGAGTGTATTTCTGCTTGCTCTGCAGAACTTAAAGGATATAGCATATAACAGCAAAGGCTAAGCAACTAATCTCCACTTTCCTCCAGGAAAAAAATCACTGTTGTATTAACCTATTTTATCTGAAAGAATATTAATTAAGTGAGGTTAACTAAAGAATGTAAAGGTTTAAATATATAACCCACAAGGTACAGACCTTCCTGTTGCTTATTTTAACGATTCTCAGCAGGAGACACGGTTGCAATTTAAAAACAAACAGAACAGACAGAATGAATTCTGTCTGTGTTCAAGAGCAATGAGCCTTAAAAAAAAGGGGGGGTTTTGAGGTTTAAAATGTGATGTCTGTTCAGACAGTACTGCAGGGAAGAAAAAGATGATCTTTCAGGATCATTTTCTTAGAGTCAGTGATTCCTTGCTTACAGACCTGATGACAGTGAGATGAAATGCTGCAGAAAAGCTTTTAGTAAATATTAATCTGCATTTTTAGCACAATAATGTCTACTGCTGGACAAAATTGATTGTTTTCCAGGAATAGTATAATAATATTGTTTACTGGCAGAAGCAGTTCATGTTAAGGGAATATGGAATATAATTCATAGAGAGAGAACTCCAGTTTTGCAATTACAGAAATGCTCTCTGGAAACATAATTCCAGGAGTTGTATTCATCCACTGAGACACTGAGTCATCCATTTTGCTATATTGTCATTAAAAATGGTTCATAAACAAGCCATAAGTCTAGAATTATTTAAAGTAATCACAGAATGAACACATAAATGGTATCACCATATCCCTCCTGGTGTGACTGATCCACAAGAAGAAAAAAAGATGAAGTTTCACTTTGTTTTGTTACTAACCTCTTATTCCTGTTATACTTTTTCCAAAATGCTGTACATAGATCACATAACATCATGGTAAAGCAGCTATTCCTCAGACTGAGAGCCAGGCTAAAAACTCCTTTTCTTTAGCATAAATTAGACAAGACTACAGAATAGCATCTTTCCTAGAAAAAGAGCCAGAATGCTTCCATCTCAAAGTACCGTTGGGTTTCTATACCAGTAAACTAGGTAGGCCTACAGTCATTTTCTGGCCCTAACGTATGGCCAGGTTCACATCCGTATGACTCAACTCTTCCCATTCCTTCAGAAAACAGAGTGGCCTTGTCAAGACACAGGAACCTGTCTAAGGCTAACCAAGCCTATAGGAACAATCCCTCAACTGCACTGTCCTGTAACACATTCAGTGCTATTTGGGGGAAAGTGCTAACTGGCACAGGCCAAAAAATATGCCAGGGAGCATGCCAGGGAGTATGAACCATTAGACAGTGCCCCGGCCCTGTTCAGCTCACTGGAAAAGTTCCAGCCAGATCAAAAATCCACCAGGTCTAATCTGAAACCCACTGAAAGCAATGAAAGAAGTTATCTTGATGCCAATGCAGGGTAGATGAGGCATATGCAGGGTAAACTGCACGCTGCTCCCCTTAGTCTGGGTGCCTGAGCTAACATTACTAATCCTGCAGCAGTACCAGAAAGTCTAGTTAAATCATAACCTTGATCCTTGAGCTCTCTCTATCCCTAAGGTCTGTTTTATCTTTTCAGTGGTGAATGTCTTGCTTGGGTTTTTTATTGTTTTCCTCCTAGCAGCAATAACACCTCAGCCAAGTAAAAGCCCCAGCTGCTACACGAGGGGGTAAGTGGAATGGCAGTGCCTACCTGCTCTTTGTGCCTGGCTTTTCTCTCCACCGAACACAAATGCAAGAAGAACCAGGAGAGGGGGTAAACGGCACCTTCCCGTAACGGACATATCTCCTTTCTCACATCAGCTTGTCTTTTCACCGTGGTAAGAAGCTCGCTATAAATCCAATCGTTAGCCTAGCGAGAAAGAAGAGGAAAACAAAGAGCAAGTGTTAACCCCCAGAAACACAAACAGAAGCAATGATGCAAGTCAGGGGAGCCACATTTAGACTTGTCTCTTCTGCCTGTCATGTTAGTTGACTTGACACAAACCACTCAGACAAAGAGGCAAGGAGTTCACCTACTTCTTGAAAGCTATAGTCTTTCACAGGCTCTATTCAATGTGCAGCAGCCTGAATTGAAAAAGGATAAAGATGACCAGATTATTATGCTTTAATTGAACCCACTGACAACTACACAATCAATGCACTGGAGTGGAAACCATTCCTGACGTGGCCCTCCCACACATTCATCCTTAGGAGATACATGACACAGAGCCAAGATAAAATCGACGGCAAATCACACAGAACCAGTTGCCTCCTCACCCATTGCTTTCAGCTTCTGAGCCTCAGAAATGCTCAATGATAAAAATATGTAACATTTTCATATGTGTACTTGTTGCTATCAGTCCTTGTCTATATGAGTAAACTCAGCAGCTTGAAAACACATCTTTCAATTAATTAGTTTAAAGAAGTCCAAAAGCTTAGGTGGATGATCTTCAATTTAAGGTCATTGGTTCAAATATACCTTGACTGAAGCCGTTTAAGTCAGCTGGTATTGCAACAAGTCAGGCAGAGTGTCTGGGTTGTTAGAGGTTTAGCTACATTTTCTAACACTAGACCAGCTCTTTTTTATTATTGTTTTATTATTTATTTGCTGCTGCTGTGTTATTGATTGATATTATAAGGATCACAAAATAATTTCAATTCTATGTATTAAGCTACACATACAGTGGAAAACTGTTTCTACCCTGTAGTTCTTACTGCCTGAGGAATCACTTTGAAAAGCTTTCTCTCAGCTTCTGAAACCATCTTTCTTCTTTAGTGCACAGGTTACTTTTTGCATTTTGTTAGTGTATTTCTGCTTCCTCTATCTTTTAACATACATATTGGCTTCTCACAGTTGACTGCTGGGCAAAAAAAGGTGTGAAGGGGACACTGCATGTTGTAGATCATTGCTCTAGGACGGATTATGCATTCTAGGATATTTGCTTTCAAAGCAATAGGGTTCTGGGAGAATCACAGACAAAAAAAGAATTATGGTGTCAGCATTTATTTTAAAGTAGTCTTGATCAGTCAAATGTTGGGCCTGTCTTTACAATATACCTCAAAAATAAATTGAATATCATTTTGGTTTAGGAAATAAAAAAAAGATAAAAACTCTTATGTAGTCATTGAGAGCTAGCTGTAAATCCTTATTCCCACGTAACCGCAGGGCAAAATACAGGCTCCTGCATTTCCAAAGACCATGTCATATGCAGACAGGGAGAAAACAATACACCTAATATATCCTGTACTCTTTAAATAAAAAAATGAAAATATCTGCCAGAAGTGGAAAATAAATGCAAGAAAGGATCCCAAAAAGGAAGCATGCTTTTTCAATCATCCCTAAACCCAAAGGGTACAACTAGGTGTTGTAGTTTACAGCTCAGCCAGATGGTGTCCCTGCGACACAGTGAGGCGCCCAGGTTCGAGCTAACTAGAAAAAGAGTAGAAAGAGAACGAAAATATCACCATACCCTACAGTAGTTAAATTTACTTCTAAATAAACACATTACTGAAATACCAATCAGCCAGCCTCCTGCAGAGGCAGCAGGGCATGCATTACTCAAAATAGCTATGGGAGCCTTCGGCCCAAGGTTTTTCCTTCTGTGTATTTCTTCGTAAAACTTGGTTTCTGGCACTGGCGAGGCAGGAGCAGGTTAACGGCAGGGGAAGGGGTGAGAAACCAGATCCCCCATTCAGCTTTTTGCTCTTCAGTGCTGAAAGCTCAGAAGATTGTTTCTCTATGTCTGGACTTGCACAACATCAAAGTTTTATAAATACATTATTAAAAACAACCTTTGCCAGCTGCTAGCCCACATTAGGGCAGGATAAAAAGAGCAGACCACCCGCTGGTGTCACTCAGCAGAACCGCGTCGGGACAGACGGACATCGGCTCCAAACGTGGTGCACGCTCTGCTCCTGTGAGCTTGGCTCACACCGCTGACTTCGAACACATGGGACTTCTGCCATGGCGGAAGACCAAGCTTGAGACCTGAATTTCTAAAGAGTCATTCCTTTACAAGCTAGGCTAAAATACTTCAAGAGCTCATTGCTGCATTAGGAGTGTAGAAAGGTATCTCAGGAGAGACTTGTAGGCTTAGAGCTAAAAATAGTGGAAAAACAAATCACAGCATCTGCTTAAAATCTATAAACGTAACCTGTGGTAACTATAATATATGTTTGTGGTTCAATATTAGTCTTGCATTCAGGTCAAAATACATCATATTATCCATTTTTACAGTGTGGAGAATTGAATCAAGCCTCTTAACTTGCAAATACTTTATGTATGGATGTTTCGGCGAGAGAAAATTGCCCCATTCACATCAGCATGACTCACATCATGGCAATGAAATCTTCAGGGGTAGTAGAGGAAGGGTTGGAGGTAAGGCATTATCAGTGAGGGGTCTTCCACGCTGGACTTTCTTTCTCGCTTCAGTTCACCACTGTGAGACAGAGCTGAGTTTGAGATTTCAGCAGCTGATTGGCATTTTTCTCCCATTCCAGAAGAAAGGGTTGAAAAGAAACCAAGTGGTTCTTGGTTTCCCACTTGATTTCCCACCAAGTGGGAAAGTTTAGGTTTCAGAGGGACCCAAGAACAAGCAGTTCTGTTTAGTGGACCCCATTCCAAGTGGCCAATTTGGTTTTGGTTTTTTTTATATGTTTAGTCCAGCCTATAGTCCAGCATTTTTTCCTCAAAGTGGCATAAGACAATGTCTCTGTTTTTTCTGCTTATCACTGTGGGATTCCCTGATAACACATGTGGATGTACTAAGTGGTTTTCCAAAAAGAATTGACAAACCCTGTCACATCCAAGTTTGTTACCAAACTGCGAACTCCGCAGCTGATGCCCTGCTTTTAACAGTTTAATGGGAGATAAAGAACTGGATCATTCTGACTACATGCAAATAACATGTGGGAAAGGCATCCAGGCTGAAAAGCATGCTATTAAATGTTAACATGAGCTCTCTACGCTTAAAATACAGGCATAGTACTAAGCTATTCATACCACTTCACAGCTGAACAAACAATATGCAGAAGATGATAGACACCAGCTCTATACAATCTCCAGTGCCGGTACAGCATTTTCTGGGGGGTTGGTATAGAGTTTTAGGTCAGTGTGCATCCATGCCTAAGCCTCTCTGCTTTTAAACAATAAATAAACACACTTTAGGAATCGTATGTCCATAAAAAGCTGCATTAAAAAAAAAAAAAGCTGGAGAAGAACTGGGTCTTGTCTCAAAAGCATTTTCTGCTTTTGCTCACTGTTCAGCTTCTCTTGCACTCCCGCATTTTAAGGGATGCTGCTTTGTCTTCTTGAGCTTTATGCCTTATGGTTGCTAGGAACAGAGCTATGACTCTGCAGTCCAAAAAACATTGTACAGGTCCAGAACTGAACTGCCTAGCTGGAGTCCCTTCTGCTTGCTTTCTAACGTGGCTTTATTTCTCATAGAACCGACATCAAAGAATACCCTGACATCAGCTTATGTGGAAAATAAAAGTCCCTGTTCATTGTGAATAAGAAAGCAATGTTTTCTATCCTACTGCCTCTGTCTTCATCCTGCCTGAGCCTGATTTAGAACAACCACGGGGACACAGGTCTAACCCCGGTTCTTAGATGATACTGTCATATTCTTGTAATTCAGGAGCCAAGGAGGGGAAACGTGTGTGAAAGAAGAGAAATAAATCTGCGTGTTTAGAAATGCAATCCTAGAAAAATTAATGGAAAAGAAGGGACAAATACAAAGAATGTCTCAGAGAGGAAAATTTCACTGCATTTCTACTACAAGAGATTTAAACACAAGCGCTAGATATTCCCTACCTCAGGCCCTCCAGATGCTGCTCTTCTGTCCTGTTTTTAGAGACGTCACCCACACCAAAAACCATGTGAGTTAGAGATGGAAAAAAACAACCAATTTCCCTGATCTACTGCATCCTTCAGAGGAACGATTCAGTCACAAAATTGCATTAATAAAAAAAACAACAACTCTGGAGTCAATAGGAAGATAAGCATTTCAGCAGCATGATCTAATAAAACTGCTTATACCTCATGCCAGCAAAAGTTCAAAGACCCTGCAGGGACAGTGCAAAGATCAATGATTCG
Source organism: Apteryx mantelli (assembly GCF_036417845.1). NCBI lineage: Eukaryota > Metazoa > Chordata > Aves > Apterygiformes > Apterygidae > Apteryx > Apteryx mantelli. The sequence continues at coordinate 5,904,964 of NC_089979.1, read as the reverse complement.
AGGCTGAATGTAAAAAGCATGTCTAGTTATGGACTTTAGCATGCTCGTTAACATATCTGAACTTTTGCTGGAGGGTATGCTTTACTAAATCATAACACTGCACTGTTCATCTTACTGTTATATTCGGGGGGGGGAGGTAATATTATTATTTTGCTTAATTTCACCCATTCGCCTGCTGCCATGAAACATCACCAGACACCATATAAATGTTCTAACTGTGCTGGCATTCATAATTTGATTTTAAATGTCTTCAGTATGCTCCTCTGAAGTAGAGGTTAGCCCAGGGTGAAAAGATGGTGTTCAATTATACAGCTTTAAAAAAAAAAAATGGAACACTAATACATTTGACATCTTAGTTGAGTCAGCTTGTTGATCGCGTCTCGTCCAACTACTGAACTGAGCAATTTAATTATCTAAATTATTGCTGATATGAGCAGGAAGCAGACCATGTAAAAGAGAGATGGAATTTTCTTTTTTTTTTTTCCTCTCTCGATCAGCCCATACCATCATATATCTTTGTTTGATGCTTTTTAAAGAAATAATCCGATGGCATCTCTGGAAGACATGCATCTTTCTAGGCCTGATCCAAAGCCAACTGTAGTTAATGAAAGAAGGGTCATTGATTTCAGTGGGCATTATGTCAAAACCCATGTGAATAACAGAGCAGAAAATCCTATGTTAACATCAGAGTAGCTCCTGAGGTATTTTGTTCAATTAGAGCTGATCCAAAATCTGCTGAAAGCAAGGAGGAGGCTCTCAGCAATTCCACAGCTTGTTGGATGGGGACGTTCATGCACCCTGCTAGTGAACAGCTCACCAAAGTCTGCTCTAAATAATGGTGAGGCTGTGGGGTCCGAGACATTTCTTCTCTTCTTTTCCAGTCTCGTGTCTCAAGAACCACCTCTATCTGGAACCCTAAAAAAACAGATCAGTCCCACGAAGAGGGTTAGCATGAAAGCTAGCCAAAGTGGTCTGCAGTTTCAGAGGAGAAGAAATGGGGCAGTGGGAAAGATGAGCAGAGGACACAAAACCACCAGCTGTTTGCCTCAGCGGAAATGCATTACTACTATGAAGTACTTGGTACTGGAACTATCAGGGCCCACGACAGATTAATATTTCTGGATTTAGAAAGATTTTTGTGTGATAATAAAGTACATATTGAACAATTAGGTGGGAAAAAATAGTAAATAAGTCATTGTTTGCTAAGTCACTGAAGTCTGTCCAGGATACTGAATGAGCCAGGAATCACATGAAAAAAAAAAGAAAAAAACCCCACACATTAGCGTAACCAAGAGTCTTAGAAGGTCATAAGGCATACGCCAGGGGGACTGGATTAAGCCTGCACTGGCACTTCCTAACTTCTCCATGCTCCACTTTGTAACTTTAAAAATGTTCTTTTAGCCTCCTTTGCATTGCATGTGCACCCACAGGAAAAACTGATAGAAAGAATCAGAATTACAATTCAGCAGTTCCTGACTCCTTAACCTATGCTTAGATCACGCATCCCTCAAATTGATCCTTTTGTAAATGCATCTACCACAGACGCTTTAAGACGAGCTATTACTGGTCGCCTGCCAAATTGCTGCAATTCTAAAATACCCTAAGTACCAGTTGAGGACTTTGTAATGTATTTTTGCCTGCTGCAGCCACACAGTGTCTGCAGGCTTAAACCTTGATGCAATAGCTCCAAGTTTAACTTTTCAGAGATTTGTGCTGAGAAAGTAACTCCAGATTTAAATTGTATTCTTGCATGTCAAGCTTAGAAATCTCTTGCTGCTGACCGGCTAAAAACAAAAAACAAACTAGTCTGTGACAAAACATCTCTAAGATAGGATCCGCCAGAACCTACAGACTGTGTTTAGGGCACTACCAAACCCGCACTGCCATCCTCAAATTTGTCTTGTTACCTTTCATCCAAATAGATTGCACTCACATGGTGGGACGAGCTGCGTGCTGTGTCTATGTCCCAGGTCTTTGATGGGACAAGACCTAGGTATGCGCCGTTTTCCAATGCTCCGGCTGCCACAGGAGCACACAGAGGACAGAAGCCACAACGTGTCCTCCAAACCTTCAGATCTGGCCAAATGGGTAAATCAAGACTTGCGGCATGCCACACAGTGCAGCTGTCTCGGTCTCCCAGCATAACCCACCAGGAGCTAGAAACAAGCTGCACCCCTTACCAGCACTGACAAAACATGTTCTCAAGTGATATGGTAGAGAAAGTCACAACTGGCAGTTCTAATTGCTTAACTACTCAGAAATGCTTTGGCATCATTAATCAGTTTGTCAGAAGAATCCATATTGCACCATATGAACACATGTGTTTATCGACTAGGCAAGTCTTAACCCTGTCTCGCTTCAGCTAATAAGGAGTTTCCATTTCAAAAGAAATTCTACACATCAATCACAAGGTCTGTATAAAACGCTGTCCTATTAGCAGGCAAGTTACAAATTGAAATAATGATTGAAATAATTATCACAACAAAGACTGACAGGAAATGTCTCAGAGTGTACGTGGGGTCCATGGGATTAGGGCAGCTCATAAAGGGAAGCTTTGCCTATCCCGGGCTTCGTACTTGGGAAGACAATGCCTGGAAAACAGGGTTTGCCCAAGAAGCAGGCCCCAGTATCTGCAGTGCTCATACTGCCAGCCAGCTTCTTTCCTCGGGTTTACTTGCTGACAAGACAGGAAGAATATCCTGAATTTAAAAATGAAGTATCAGGTCAATGCTTCAAGATGCACACTTCTGTATAGCAGTATCCAGATCCAGCAACTAGTTTCTCAGTGCTGCCTTACTGCTAGAATAAATTTACTTTTATTTTTTCCTTAATTCTCGCTAGTGCTAAGACTGATTTCAGGGGGTCCAGCAGCCATCCCATGGAGAACGCAGTTCAGGAGTACTAGATTATTCATTCCTAGACAGCACACAGAGGGTGCGAGTCCCCAGGATTAGGCAGGGTTTGCCTCCAGCAAGATGGACTCACCAGGTTGCATACTGGTAACATGGAATGACTGCTCTGTGGGAGTAGTTTCTTCTGGAAAGTACTAGCCTGAACCTCTTTAGCAAAGACCAGGAAATTGGGAAGAGGACTTGAGACTTGTCAACCAACTTCTTGTAATCTTATTTTGGAACTATCCTCTCCTTTCCCCCAAATGTCCCAAAATATATCATTTGAGTCATGTAGACTGCAAGTCATTTACACAGTGCGCTAGTACCTATTATATCTCTGCAGCGCCTGGTCTACTGGGACCAACGTGTATTTGAATCTTGTACATATTAACACAAGAAAATGATTAGATACATAATAAATTATCAAAGAGGATGGACTTGCTGGAGAGGAACACACACTCCAAACTACATGACTCAATAGCAGCTGCACAACTCACCCATCCTTATTATGCACCATCCCATCCTAGCTACGATAGAAAGCTTCGTCCGTATCCCTTGCTTGTTTCTTTTAAACTTAGGAACACAAATCCAAAATGTCTCTCCTGTGGTCACTGAAACACGGTATGTAGTATACATATATATTAGAACTGAAAAGTCCACCACCAGCATGTAATACAAAGCACACTGACTGTTTAGGATAATAGATTTCAACTACCCCTATTCACTGGCCTCCTCACTGGAAGAGGAGCCCAATTCAGACATTTAATTAACCATCCACTGCTGGCTGCAGGATATCCAGTTTAATTAGGAGTGATGTAAGTAAGAAAAGGATGAAAATGAACTCCACGGCTAAAGCAAAAAAACTGCAGAAACATTTTGCTGTGGAGTAGAAAATCTCGAGGCATGTCGCCAATACTACATGCTCAGACTGTCCTTAGTGTGTGGAGTATGTAGACGTATTACAGGTCACAGAACACCAGTCCTTTGCCCTAAACCCAATAAGCTGTATGGGGAAAGTCACACAAATCTCATTTCCTCTCAAGCACAGACATAGCTGTTCCAGCCTGCATTAACTATTAGGAAGAAACCTTTAACACTGAGCACCTCGAGGCTATTCAATATGACGATGCTTTACTCATACGGAGACCATTTTGTGCTTTTTATATCTTCATGGACGTTCTTCCAGCTCCTGGAATGAAACCTAATCTTTTCCTTTTTAGTACAGTAGAGGATTATGTCAGTAAAAAGGTCCATATGTCATGGCTTTATATAGTCAGCTAAGAGAGCTGGAGCCAGGAATTGGAACGGGGTAACAGCCTAAATCCGTTTGGAAAATAGGCAACATTTTTCCTAACAAAAAGGAGTCTGGCGAGAGTATTTCCCAGAAGTCCTACTAGGGCCAATGCAAGGAAGAACTTCTTAGGATTCCTTGCCCTATGCCTTTCATAACGGCATGGATAAGGATTACCAGAATCCTTAAAAGCTCCAGAAATGAGCTCATAACAATTGTCTCTCACTGTAAAGCTTGTTAACACGGCTACACTAATTCGAAATGTACCATGCACTCACCCACCACTTCCCCACTCTTCTGCTGAACTGTCCATATGACAGAAAATTTCCCAAATACAGGAATATACATGCCTCCTACTCCCACCGTGTGGTTGAATCTCTCCTCCACATTTCCAACAGGTTGATGGCCCTCCAATTTCTTGCAAGTTACTCAACATTCACAGGAGGTACTGTCCCCTGTTCAGGATCCACTGCCTGAAATCCACCCAAGCTGAATATCTCCACACTCTTGCATACTGAGAACAAGCATTGTCTACTCTCTTTTAAAACAAGACAAAGGACAGTTGAACTGATAAGGAAATAGCAGGTTGAAGGCAAACCTCTGCTACCAGATATTCTGGAATAAGGCCATTCTTTATCTCTGTACTGCAGCAGGGCCCCAGTGTAGAAAGCAATTCTAGGTTAATAGAAATAGCAGCCACGCATTTAGGGAACTATCTGGAATACAAAGTGAGACTGGAGCCCATTTAGGATCTACTGTTTATTTCTCATAATTGCATGACCCAGGAACAGAACTCTAAAGTAAGAGGAAAGCAGTTTAGGTGTCTGCAGAGTTAGGAGGTTGTATGAAGGATTTGAGAATGAAAATCTTGGAAACAGGTGCCTAAATGTCACCCAACTCCTTTTTCGCACTGATCTCAAATGTTTCTTTTTCTCATGGAAGGAGCTGGGGCTAGGAGAAGATTCATTTTCTTTGACCACAGAGGTTTGCACTACTGGTGTCTTCACCACCACCGTAGAATCCTTTCAAGTCAAAGGAGAAATAAGAAGCACAGCCTTGACCCAGGCACCAACTTTGAGTCAAGGCAAACTGAGCGCCACATCCTTGACATCTCACTCAGCTATCTCTGCCCAGTACTGTGGCCACCATTAAAACAGAACCAGCAGGTAGGGGGAACGCACAGGAATCAAGCAGAAGCAGAGTTTGTCCAGTGTCACAAAGATCCTAAGTCTGAGATTGCGACAAAATACAGTTCACTCCCCTCAATTTCTGAATGCAACACAGACAGAGTTATGGCCCCATGAACAGTTGATCTTGGCAGTGGGAGACCTGCAGCAAATTTCAGCCCCTGTCCCTTTTCCTGGCATTGCTGCTTCCAGGGCTGTTAGAGGAAAAACAGGCAGCAGATGAGGAAGACAATTAAAAGGAGTTTATCAAGTAGGTGTCTGGAAGCTGTAAATGAAGTAAGAAAGAATTGTAGCCAGAATAAGTATGCAAACTTCCCTTGCTTTCTGCCATGAATGGCTCTCACCACCACTGCCACTCCCACAGAGAGGATAAGAAACCGAAAGACACAGGCAGCTGCTAGACACAGGAGGTCTATCCTGTACTAGCTGGTAGGAAAGGTCACTATCTGACACCCCTGCACAACAGCTGGTTCCACCTTTCTGTGCTTCAGGCTGAAGGGACAGTGTCAGGTCAATAATCCTGACATTCACTGGAAGGATTTTGAACCATCTCAATGCCCATCCCATCCCCTCCATCCTGCTTGCTTCCTTTTAATTCATTCCACAGGTGTTAAAAATGGTGGTGACTTTCTTGCAGGAAAGAGAGCAGAAATGGAAAGAGCCATACAGGAAACAAAGGAATATAAGGAGTTGTGTGGATGAATCACAGAACAACACCAACACTCAAACACCAAACCTCATTTCTTCATACCACAAATTCTTGTAATTAACCGTAGGAAGACCCATGACACCAAGCTGTCTCAAAAAGACCTGCAACTTAGAAAGTTACTTGTTCCCCTCCTGCCCTTTCCTCTTCATATGTAATACCCTGAATTTGTACATTAAAATAATAGATATTGGGTTAGCAGTAGTAAATGTCAGAAGTTGTATTCAATGAGTGTAGGAAGGATATTTTCAACTGGATAAGGACTCAAAAATTTTCAAAATTTCCATTACTTCCAAACCTATGACAACCCTGCAGACTGAATTGTTATCTCAGGGATAGGACACTGGTCTTTAGGTACATTAAAATACTATAACTATATGTGCTCTGTTCTCATGCGTTCTTTTCTCCTACAGAGCCAATTCAGATAAATGGCAAAAGGTTGTATGATTACATCAGAAAAGCAATATTTCCTTAAAAAGAGAGACAACTGAAAATGAGGGTTCCAGGATCAGATGGCAGGACATACAGTAGCTACCAGGAAAAGGATAAAAAGCAGAAAATTGGAGATTTGATAGAGAAAGAATTGTAGAAAAGGAAAAGAGATACTGTAGTCCACCCACTTTGATAGCAGTGCTGCCTCTTTAGAACTTAAATCAAAAGACATATGCTCCTTTTATGGATTTTACAGATGAATATAAGATGCTCTCTCACACTAGGCTAACTCTCAAGACACTGCAGGACTTTCATTGAGATTTATCTCATCTAAGTTTAGACTGTAGATGTCTAACTTTATACTGTAGGTGTTTTTACACCTGAACTCCTCCAGATGGGTTCCCTTTCTATTTCATGGGTATAAAAAAAGCAATTCCATAGCCAGATTGATTTTACCTCTTCCTAAAGAAGTAACTATAGTAACCACTAACAGACAGTAATACTAATAATAGAAAACAATAGCGAGTTAAGAGGCAGAGGGTGAAAAGTGTAGAGTAGAAAGTCTTGTCTAACAGGGGGACAGAAGAAGCATGTCTAGAGAGAAAGATACATCTCCTGCATGATAAAACTATGTTAGAAAAACTTGTTTGAGTAGAAGGACCAATACAGATCTAGGAAACGCAATGCCCTTTTGAACTTGAAAATATTACACTACCTTACATGAAGAGAGGTTAAGAACATCCTATGCAGGATTTAGTCCATTTCCACATGAATCTTTATGGACATGGGAACTAAAAGGGCATTCATGGAATCTTGAACCGTCTAAAGGGCTAAATTTCAGTTTGAGTTTTCTGTACCCACAAACTTCATTGGATGAAGTCAGCCCCTATGTTCAGCTGTCTTAAATGCCAGTGGGTAATGCTTCACTCTCACTGACTCTGCAGGTAGGCTCAGGGACCTGGAGGCCTGAGGACACACCTCACCGGTAAAAACAAAGGTTAAAAAAAGCACTGAGTACCCTGACCATTTCCATGTCTTTTTTCACTAGGTCTCCTGCCCCAGAGAGCAACAATCCATATTTTCCTTAGCTTTCCATTTCCCGGCAAAGTACTAACGAGTACTAATGCACCCTCAAGTTGGGCAGATGATGGGCAGACGAGCACATAAATTCACCATACACACAGATAAGCAAACATTTCAAGTGCAGTTGCTCTCTGAAGAGTAACTGTCTTAATCAAACTGTTGCCTTTGTGTTTTGAGTAATTCTTTTGATTTCAATTTAAAAAAAAGATTACGGGATTTTGCTTGTCTTCCTGTTCTGTCTCTGTGTTAGCATGACTGACTGCCTGTTCTTTGTTGAGTAAGAACAGGTGACTTACACCTCTTGTTTTCCATGGGTATGTGTAGGACCGAATTTAGTGTACGGAAGTTTTTCATATTCATGTCAACGCATTCAGAGAACAACTCTTATTTATACATCATTACAGAGAAAGGGGACGATTATGTGCAATCTGACCTTATAGCTAACATAAGTCCAAAATTTTTCTTCATAATACCAGAATCTAGTCTATACCTCGTACAAAAGCTGCAGTACTTTTCCTGCTCTGGAGAATCATCAGTCTTGATTTATGAGACAGAACATTCCCTGCACCGGAACTAGGAAGTTTTTCAAGTGCTTAGTTACCATGACCCAATGTACTTGATCTCTAGAATGAATTCATTCATCTTCTGTTTCCTGTGTCCTTAAATTTCATCATGCTTTAATCTGCAACACTTTCTAGTAGGCTAGTGGTTAATATACCAGGAGTTTGGGGTTTTTTCCCTAGTAAGGCAAACATGAAGCCCCACAATGCTATAGCTATTTCTTAGCCTAAAATGAACCCCAAATAGACAAACAAATAAGAAATGAAATAAAACACTAGCTCAGCTACATTAGCAATGTTTCATTTGTGCAATAAAGATAAAAAATTAATTCTCAATATCAGCATAGTACCTCTCCTTTTTCTATTACCTCCAGAAACTTTAAACATTTCTGCTGCCTACCAGTGTAGTTTAAATGCTTTAGGAGAGAACCTAAACACAAAGTGATGCTGAATCCTCAGACTGAGAAAAACTACACATTTGTATACAACTAAAGAATAAGTATTACAAGAAGTTCTTCACAAAGCCCTGCTGGTAGCTGTAGCAACTGCATTCACTGTATTTTTACTAGAGAACATTTTTTTAAAGCTACCTACAAAAGTGCATTTTTCATCCACTATTTACGTATTTAACTTAGTGGAGACGTTCAGGACTTCCAATGCAATACTGCCCTCCATTCAGCTTCCACCACTGCACTTCCACTTGGCATGCAGGGCATGCGAGTTGCTGGGGTGATTCCTAAATTTTAGGATGGAATTTTGTCTCAAAAATTCAGCATGCTTAAATTGAAACTGCTGAACTGTGTCCTTCGTTTCCAGTGAAATGCCACACCGGCACAATGACTTACATCTCTCAGGCAAATCTGACATCCAAGTAGAATTACAATAAAGCAGTAACTGATGTAAGTCCCAAAACTCTCTAAAGGGGATGGGAAAAGAAATAATCCTTGCTTAACAGCCCTAAATTGTTAGCTCTGGAGAAATGTTTGCTGTATTAGAATCCTGGCCTTGCTACTTTTATTTCCAGTGCAAAGTGCAGTATAGCAATAAACTTCAACACTACTTGAAATATGAAAGTTCTGTTCTATATTCTCTGTTCATACACTTTACTCTGTTCTCTCTTCTGTACACTAAACTCTGTTCATCTCACATAAACTATGCCCTTCCGTGGGATGGTCTTCTCTATATGATTGGCATCATACGATACATGTTTGAAATTTAACTGTTGAAGGGTTTTTTTTCCCTTGAGATAGCTATCTACGACCAGGTGAGAATACTTATGGTTTCCTCTATTCTTTGAATGTACCATCTGAATAGAAAAATGTTATAGGTTTAGCTCTGGTACTCTTGTCTGTATGAACCACAGCTTTGAGTCTGAAGTCACTCTGAGAAAGAAGTGCGCTCACACTTCACGTTTGGTCTCCCTTTTGAGATGACAGAATTTTATTTCCCTCTGAGAAGCATGAAACATAGAAAAGATCAAAACCATAATAGAGCTCTTCCTTCTTGACACGGACCTCCCTTTCCGAAGTTTGTGGAAAAATGTTTGTCAGAGATAACTGCAAGGGACATCCGCTCTCACATTCCCCTTGCCTCCTCTCACTAACAACGGACCCCTTCTTACCTTTACACACCATCATATCAGTTTGACATATTGATTCATTTACTCACGTGTAACAGCTTGTCTAACTCATCTGTGACTTCACTAATTAGAAAGAGACCATCATAAAAAAAAATAGATTTTCATAGTATGCTGTTAGATTCCTCTAAAAGCTTTGCTTTGGGATGTTTTTTATAAAAGTTAGACCATTACTTTCATAAAGCATTCAATTATATACACAGCAATGCCACTGAATAGCCATCAGACTAGTGTTTTCCCTATTCTTGCATATTTTTCAAATGAAGTGTCTTTAAGCTTGAAAGAATTAAAAGACAAAGACCAAATTTAACAGATAGAACAGAGGTTTCATCATTAAGATTTTCCTTGTCCATCTTAAGCTAGCAGCTATTCTGTGCAACAGAATGACTGTCTGTCTTCACATATTGTTGTGATGTTATCACCAATGTTATTAAACATTCCAATATATTAAAGCATTATGATACCTGGAAAATATTCACAAGTTGTCATCTTGTTCCTAATATCCTAGAGGCAAAAAGATTTCTTTCCCACATACCAGTGTAAAAGAGCTTCAGCTTTATGACTGCAGCCTATGAACTGCACCAGGAGGACTCAATTTAACTGGCAACAATTCAAGAACAGGAAAGTCAGGACAACGAAACGGCTTCAAAGGAACATGAGTTATTGGAAAGATCATGCAAGTGCAGGCTAAGTATTCAAGCTTAACACATTTCAGTTTAATCGTATTCCAAATGGCAGGAATCACTTATTTCTTTGTAACAGCACATCTTCAAGATCTCAGAGCCTGACTCCATCCCGATGTGCAGCTGCAACTCTAGGTATTAGTGTAATCCAAAAAAAAAAAAAAAAAAAAAAAAAACCAGACCAAACCAAACAAAATAAAATGGAATTACACTAGAACAAAGTAAGAATGAAGCAGCACAGACCCTGACGCTGAGGTTGACCCACCCGTCTGCAGAGGACAAGTTCTTAAAATAAATATATTACCAAATCATCTTAAGTCTATTCAACAGCTACTCTAAGATGACCCTTTTATTTAATGAGAGATTTCTCTTCACCACAGGTTATAAATAGCAACGTTGCCATCGTATAGCTTGAATCTCACAGCGAAAGGAACATTTCTAAGGGAAAAGCAAAGATTTCATCTAGGAATGGACTATTTTCTCCTGTTACCCAACTGAGGAAAAGAGTGAGAGGAGGGGAAATCATTTTGCCTACCACGCAGGAGCGGCGTTCTCAGCCACGTAAGACCTACCTTACTTCTGAGCTCTGTCCCGAGGCAGGGAAGAACGCCTTTCTCGCAGACTACAGCCCTGCGAGTAAATTGGCAGGGAAAGGCAGGATGTGGGCAGAACTTGGGACCAGGCCCTGGAAGGCTGCACCCTTCCAAGGACCAAAGTAGCCTCAGGGCCACCACAGCTGTGGAAAGGGCTATCCCCGGCGCGGTGCCTCCCGTGATTACGGCTCGGGTGACGCCAGCGCTCGCCTCCCGCCGGGCCCAGGAGAACACGTAGGCACCGCTGAAACTTCCGCCCGCAGGCAGATGCACCCGGCGCGGGGCTGGTTTGAATACTGGCACCGGTGCACTGGGCAGTGCACAGGTTATTCGCCAAGACCCACGAAATTCAGACTGCCGACCGGCGAGCAGAGGACAGCAGCTTTTAGCCTGTGATTTGAAGCATTTCTGGATCCAACAGGCTAGAAATGATACTGCCAGCAATATTCCAGCTCACCTGCTTTTCCTACAGACAGCAGTCCGAGCGCAATTATTTTTGTGTAATTGGTCATAATCAATTATAAAAAAAAAGATTTAAGTCTGAATTTTAAACAGCTGGATTTTGAAAATTATTGGAAACATTTAAAATATCAGGTATTTTGAGTACTTCACGTATGCCTACTGAAATCTGAGGTAAAACCCATCATATCACTGGAAGTCAACTTGGACAGCATGCTTTTTCCACCCTAAATTGTGGGATTAAGAAATTACTAGAGTCTTCAGTAGCCCTGCTGATTTAGTAATGCTGCTTGCAAAATGATCAATGTTCAGACAATCCCACCGGTATCTCAGCATACCTCTTAGCAGATTAAAGTACTCCATAATTTTTTATTGAGATGACAGAATCTGCCCCTAAGTAAAGAAACCACAGTATAAGTCTCAATAAATTGGGATTCATTTTCCACTTAACTCTGTATAACACTAAACACACTATTGATACCTTAAATCACAGATAACTATTGCTAGTGACAGACCCCTTCCTAGACTTCATGAATTTATTCTCAGAAAGCATTAAACCTAGGGGCAGGATTGCATTAATTTTCCTATCTGTATTTTTCACTCTGTTCAGTCATCATTTAAACCATAGCCCAAATAATCTATTTTTCCTGCCTAAGAAAGCATCAGTGTGAACAAGGTCAGAGCCCTTTCCCTGAACACAGGGGATACAATGAAAGACCTTGGAGAAATATATTTGTGCGTCTCAAATACAGAATTAGTTATAAAGTAATCTGAGTTCCCACCCATCCAGACTTCCTCTGCAACCTTGAGAATCTACTCATTTTTGTCACCAACATTTTTCTCTTCAACTGAACAGGAATCCCATATCCTATGCCACACATGCAGGCACGGAAACAGAAATGCATGCCACTCTTTTTATACATGGTCACCAAATGAGAGGCCCCATTTCTCAAATACATTTCACAACTTGTACTTCAGTGAAATCACTAGAGGAAGATTTAAGTGTTTATTCTCCTTTAAGCATCAGAATAATTTTATTAGTTAATAAGACTAATAAGTACTCAAGTACTGATCCTAGAAAATAATAGCACAATCTTTTGAAAATCTGTCCCTGATACCTAATTTCTGACAGCCACTTTTGCAAATTTTAGCCTTTAATTCCTATTCTTTTCACTTGTTGGGGTACACACCAAAGTGATTTTGAGCTGAAATTCATGCAGAGTCTTTTGTGATTCATTTTGACTTCTCCAAGAAGGACACAAGCTTGTCTTTTGTGATAAACCATGAACTAAAGAGGATCATCTCTAGTAAAAAACAAGATGACACAATCCCTAGGACCAAGGGACAAGGCTCCTTCAAAGTGCATGAAACGGCTTTTAAAGGATAAAAACAGCCCAATAATCAGCAGTTGTAAGATGCGAAAAAAAGAAGACTCTGCTCCTGGCAGCAGGCAGCACACCTTAAACAATTCCAGAAGCCTGAACACAAAGATGCAAGAAAGAGCCCGAACTCAGACAGGGCTAAAGAAACCTTGTTTTCACAAATCAGAGAGAACGGGTAACTCAACTGAGACAAGGTCTTACCTGTCACTGGAGAAGGGCAGTCAGTGGTTAAAGTGCACAGATAGGAGTGATGGCTGTTTTCCTAGATTAGCAGTGTAAGGTGGGACTTAGCCTTTCCCTCATGGCAGGTCTTGCACAAACATGTGAGAACTGACTCTCTTTAAACCCCAGTAAGAGAGTAGGCAGTAGTAAGACCTAGTATAAAACCTATCAGGCCTCCATAGCCACTACGGTCTGCTGCTCAGGAGTGCTGGGCTCTGCTCTTGGCACTGTCACAGCTCCCAAGTGACACAGAAAGTTATTGAGAGGGAGTTTTTCAGAGGTTAGTCAGGGGAGTTAGACAGTTAATAAATAACGTAGACAAATGGTAGGACAAATAAGGGTGTCACGGACTACGTATGGGTTGAAAAGGAAGATATACAGCTTATCACTATTCTGCGTTTGGCCCTCTAACAGCCCTTATTCATCACAGATTTGGGGAATATCACTTGCGACCAAAGCCACAAGGCCTGCCCTCTTGGAAGAAGGCACATGAAAGCTTTGGTCCTCTTCTAGCTCCCAAATCTTTCCTTTGGGTCCAAGCACACATCCAGCTGTCCTGCTTTCTCAGGAGTTACAAGCACACTTCTTGCAGAAGATTGCCATGTCCTCTCTTTTAGGGGCAACACAGCCCCTGGGCCCCTTTCCAAGTATCACTCCAGCTTCTCCTGTACAGAAATCCATCCCCCAAATCCTTCCTTCACCTGCTTAAGTCTCATTCACGGGCCCTTCCTGGCTAACACAGTCCTGAAGCATAACTGTGTTTAAGTGACAGCCCCTTGCACCAGACCTTGGAGGTTTTTGGACAATTCAAGGTCAGGCTCTGCCCTAAAGAGTTACCCAAGTTTTCCACAGCCTACCTTCCACATCTTCCACCTTCCACATCCCATTCTTCAAGTTTCTTTCTCCAGAGTGAGCCTTTTATAGACCTAAAATAAAATGTTCCCTAATCTGATCTTCCAGATGCTGCCATGTCTCAAATCTCCTATCAGGATACATCTCCCAGCAATTCCCTATTATGAACTGAATTAGAAACAAATTCCTGAGGTATCAGAAAAGAGTTATGACCAGGCCTGTCACCTGTTCTGTGAAACTCCCATTTTTCAACATAGGAAACTTGGGCACTGATTCAATTTTTCTTGCCTAAGGTTACAGAGAAAGTCTGTGACAAAGCTGGGAATTAAGGTCAGTTCAGCAGTCCAGGTCTTGCACCAGAAGACAAGACCTCCACTCTCACATTATCTCTACCGGGATAAGAGCAAAGGGTGTCCTGTTTACCAGACATGATCCCTGCTCCTGAAGAGTTTACAGCCTAATAGACAGGATTTCACAAATCCTGTGAGTATACAGACGTAAAGGATTCAAAGAGGATTAATAGCCTCTTCACCTTTCCCATTCTTAGGGAGGGTATTTAAGGAGAAAAAAACTCTCCTGTCGGCTTCACTGCTATCCAATACAGCATCATGTCACAGAATAGTGAGGGGATTAACACTTACCAGTCGATCAGGCAAACGAGTTTGCTAAAAAAAAAGAAGAGCTGGTAATGAAGCAGAAAAGCTGTATGTACAACAGGATGGATCCCCACACCTAGGAATGGGTTAAGAGTGTTTATAATACTGTTATTAATTGAAAGATTTCACAGAAAAAGGCCATTTTGCAAACAGTTTAGGACTGACAAAGGGAAAACCCATGCTTTGTGGAGTGCCTTAATGACAAATCAGAATTAATAAACGTTATCCCATTCACAGTAGGAATAAGTGAAAAGAACATTCAGATCAAGTGTCTGTTTCACAGAAAACTGTCACCATGCTCCAGCAACTATTTTGCTGGCCATTTTCAGTCCAAGAGAAACACTCTCTTTATATCAATATTATCTTAAATAGGGTGAGGGGAATGACTAAATCAACCCACAGGCTAGAATTCACCAAAGCCAATGTAATCACTCCTCCTTCATGGGTTCTGGAAGAGACACAAAAGAGGGTTTTTTAAGATAACATGCAGCCCAACAGCCTAATACTTCCTATCCCGACTGCACAGGACTGAGCACCTAGGTACATGACATCACTGTCACACCTGCATATCTCATATAAGGTCCTAAATCTGCGACCTGGGATAAAATTGTCACCTCACCCTGCTACAGCTATTCCAGACATTCCCAGGCCCTCTTCTTAACCTAAACTGCTCTTATAGTTTTAATCAATAGATTTTTTTTTCTTCAGTGCTAATTTGTTGATATAAAGATGCTGCTGCACGTTGGTCAACAGCCACCGTTCGCCACAGTTTGCCTATAGGGAATGGAGTCCTGCTAGCAATGCTGCTGAATGATATGCTAAGGCTTTATTAATATGACAGGGATTCACCTGACCAAATACCAGAGATTTACAGGAGATGTCTATATCTGAGTAAACCACCTACTGTGTCTTTATAATCTATAGAGAGGAACAGACACTTCTAGGGAGCAATTCATTTAATGCAGGTCAGATGAATCATGCTGTAAAACTTCCTATTTTTCGTCACTGACTCTAAAGGGAGCCAGGGGTGTCTGGCTAAGCTGGAGAAACCTGCATCACAGACATCTAGAATTAGGTGAGGTGACCCACGATGACATTTTGGGATGAAAGGGACCATCCCCAGACCTACTGGTACTACTGGTCCTTTCTGCTCAAGACAGGGCCAGGAAAGGCTATACTCCACACAACCCCATGCCTGGTGGCACAGTCACAGCCCTGGGGCTATGGGCATCCATGCTACAAGCAGCAGTGATTATTTAAGAGGACTTAGCCCAGGGCATGATGAATCCTCAAGTTATTAATGAGGAGAAGGAGGAAGGCATACAGCTATGAAAAAGAAGTGATACTGGGTAATTCAGAATTGCTCCTGCTTATTTCTGGTGTAGTTGTCATGAATCCTCCAGACCTACAAAGCTGTCAGCAATTGCTCCAGCTAGAGGGGACAGTCTCCCCAAAACTCAGTGTATCTGTGAGCTCCTCTCTGTGGCTTCCTTGGCTGGTTGAGGAACTGCCTTATGGGTTGTTACCTTAAGAAATACTCTCTGGGAGACAGGCTGAGAGCAAAACATAGACATGGAAATGAGAAGTTGAGGTAAGAGTAAATATTTTTAAGTTGTTCATCATATCAGTGGAACTCTGGCACAAGGTTACTTTATGCTTTATCTGTTTGTTTTGTCACCTGTTGTCCACAGTCTTAAATCAGAAACTCTGGGGGGAAAGGTGATCCCTTTTTATGTGAGTATACAGCTCCTAGCACAATGGGATAGTGTCCTGGAGAGCAGCATTTCTAAGACTTCCCTGTATCGCCACATCCAAAATTAGCAACTTAATTTTATAACCCACTCATAACTGCCATAGCCTTCTTGGGGTCACGGCCTGTAGTCTGGAAACAGCTGTTAAGGGAAGTAAAAAGGATGTTAAGGGAAGAAAATATGTCTGTAGAGGAATCTACTGAAGAGGGAAAAAGATGAAAAAGGCAATAAGAGAGACAGAACAGTGAATTAAAAAGGAGAAGAAGAAGAAAGTACTCTGAAATGCACAAATAACTCGAGTGAAAAAAAGAACAGACACTGCATTCTGTAATAAACCCAAGGGATGATAAAGAAAGAAGCTAAAATAAGCTCAGTGGTAGACTGTTTTAATTTCAGGAATCAATCATAAAAGTACTTACCCGTATAATTAAGAAAAGCTTCCAGAAAACATACAAACAGCTCTTAGAAATACACTACAGGTGGAACTATAATTAAACAGCAAATCAGGATCGGGGGAAAATTGGTTTGAAACAGCTCAAGCACGAGGTGGGTTATGAAATGTCAGACTCAAACAAAGGTTGTCAACCCATCTGTTAGAAAAGAGTAATTCAGTACTGCCCTGGCCTCCCAGAGCAGTTGAGCAGTTCTGTTAATCATTCTAAAATGTTTTCCTTTACAAAAGGAATGCCTTTTCTTTCTGCTGCAAGAACAAGAAGTTACTGAAGCCATTGCAGAACTAGATCATCAGGTCCCATGTTCGGACTGAGGGCATCCTAGGCTGTGACACTGCAGGTCTTATAAATTGGGTTGATTTGAGCCTTGTCAGTGCTTGCACGAGACCTGAACTTCAGATGCTCCCGAAGGGTCGTGCCCTGTTCTCTCTTAGCAAGGGCTGAATCAATTCTCCAGTCAGGAGTTACAACCACTGTGCCACTGATGACCCTGTCTAGATCGAGCCAATGGAGCTTGTTGAATATTTTCTGGCATATTTTGCAAAGGCCAGCACTGAGTACCCTTCTCTTATCAAGTATTACAATGGACTGCAAACCATGCATTCCTCGCTTTCCTACCTTATAGTTTCCTTAGGGTATTTCACTCGCTGAAGAGCAGAAGCTGTGTCCTACCTCTGAAATGGATAAAGGGTTCCAGGGATCCCCACTGCACAAACTGCTTGGCAATAGCTGCCAGATGCTGTTTTATTTCTAAGAACTGCAGTGATAATCAAGACAGTTCATGCAGATTATTTCTAGCCTTTATCTACTGATAAAATTGCAATTATAGAAGTTCTGTAGTACAAAGGGTAAGTAGTTTTGTTCTAAATCTCAGGCCAACAGAAATTCCCCTGGTCCTCTCAGTCTAAATTTTGCAGCTCAGGGAGAGTAATTGTAATTGATAAGCAAAATGCCTTCTTTTTATCACAATCAATATAAACCTGTATGCTCTGGAAAGAAATACCTGGACTCTGCCAATAGACATATAATTCAACATGGTTAAGCAAACAGCAACCGCAAAAATTGCACTTGAGTAATAAGCAGTCAAACAACAATCAAGTGTTGGCTAAGCTTAGATCAAAGAGCATGGGTCCAAAAATATTTAAACTGTCAATAGTTTAAACTTCCTTTCTAATATGACCTAAAATATGGTAGTTTTGACACCTCCCATTAAAATCACTTAAAAATCAATATTCAGTGTGTAACAATAATCAAATTCAGTTGCTTAGACCAAACTCAAGGGATCCTTCTATTCTGCAAAGAATCAAAGATTATTTTCTAAGGAACTGAATCAATGCAAAGTAAATAGGTTCTGATAAGCTGGGAAAGAATAGCTTATGTCTACTGCATAGCAAATAAGTTCTGCGGTATCAGTTCTCCCTAAGCAAAGGAAATCTAAGCAACAGCATGCATAATCAGGACTGACGGCACTCACAAAATGTGACCCATAAGTAAATCTCATTCATTCCTAATGCATTTTCAAGGCTAGCATAGCTTGAAGAAGCTTTGTGACTTGTAACCAAAACTACTCCGAGTTTTGCACTTTTTTGGCCAGCTCTACACCTATACCCACCTTGGAGGAGGGAGGTGGGGTATCTTTTCATGGGGCTCTCCAGATGGGTTGCATTCCTATTCCTATAGCACAAGGATTTTCAAGCAGGTACCAGGCAGGGCTTGAGGCCAGTCTGCCCTCTGTGCATTGCTAATTTTTCTCCCTGCAAGGGAGAAAATATAAAGTTTTTAAAGACTATTCATACTGTTTAACAGCAATAAGCCTTTTAAAGCCAAAATATGTCCAGAAATCCCAGGCTCCTGTTGGTTGCTTGTATACAAAGATACCAGGCATCTGCCATGAAAAGCTCAATATAGTAAATTAAATGAATGGCAACTCATTCCCCCTTCAATCTGCTAAGCGAATAAAGTCTGCTTTTAAGCTGTTCCTAGCAGCACAAGGAAACAAAAGCTATCTCACTACATGCAACACTTAGTTAAATTAATTTCCCTCAAATCACTAGGAAGTAACTTATCTGTTGTATACGTACTGTACCAGTAACGTTTATTACAGAGGTGGGTTGTTTCTTCTTTTCCCCACTCCAGATTAAAACTCTGGTCTACAGCGCAAGTCCCTAGCTAGCCATGTACCCACCATCTACCCACCTACTGCCAGTTCTTAAACAGCTTTCTAAAGGCAATAATAATGAATGCATACCTTTTCCTTGCTAGGTGAAGCATCAGCTATTTAATCTTCATACGTCTTTTCTTTTTTTGTGATGCTGAGAAAGAAATATTATCACCCCTGTTCCACCCTCACACCAGCAAGGACAAGGGAGATAAGAAGGGAAAAAGTCCTGAGATGGAAAAACGGGGTTTAGGGTTCTCAGTATTTTATTACCATCTCCAAAGAGAAGACAATGTTATCCATATTCCTCAATAAATGGAGTAGAGACACACTGTAACAGTCATGGAAGTGGGCTGGAAACTCAGTAAGGTGGCTTCTTGTGCTTGTCTTGGAGAAAAAAGGTAGCCTGCCTGCCCCGTTCTGGAGATTCCTTACTCTTTGTGGCTTCAGAGCCATGCCCGTGTAAATCTCATCCCCAGGGCCTCATTCCTCCCCATAAAACACGTCTGCCAGAGCCATTTGCCACACTTTCTCAGCTGGTGATATGCTCCAGGATCCACAACAGAAAGTCATTCCATACCTCCCAAAAATTGGATCCAACTAATCTACTTGGAATCTTACTTCTGAAAATGTTGCCAATCCTTACAGAACATATAACTCAGTAAGAACTAAGAATGCTTTGTATTAATAAACCTTTCTTTTTTTAGCATTTCAGAGTACGGTTGACCTAAGACTTGCTTCTAATGTGGGTTTACTCGGTTATCCCTCATTCACAGCCAGAAGAACTGACGCCGTATAAAGCTCAAGTGACTGGCTAAAGGCTGTGCAGCAGCCAGCAGCAGTGCCAGAGCAACGCTCGTTGTCCATAGCCTCTGACTGTAGTCCACTGGGGTTTTTGGCTCTAACGTTAAGGCAAAAATCCTTAATTTCGCCTTCAATTTACTGCCTCTTGATGTAATTTTTAAACTGAGACTGTTAGGACCAACTCCTCCTCTCCCCAGCAAAACACCCCAAAACCTGGGCAGAGTTTTTCAGTTTTAGAACTGAGAATTATAAAATAGCCTGAATCTTATGATTTAGTACTTCAGAAGCCTTACTGTCTTGCCAAGTGTAGAGTGTAAGTCTGAGCACAGCTTGAGCAGACAACTTCAAGCAAGGCTTAAGAGGTGTAAATCTTCCAAAAGCACAAACAGAGAACTTTGCAGAAGCTTCTCTCACTGCAAAATACAAGCCGCAGCTTGGCTCCACTAACTGAGCTGGGACACAGTCGTCTCAGACTGGGTTTGCTTATGCCAACTTCAGAAGCCTGATGCCACTTCCATCGAAGGAGATCACAAAACCTTCAGCAGCAACTGGAACAAGCCATTAAGAAAACACCAAGTAAAATGAAGTAGAAGATAGAGCAAATTAATACAGAGAAAGAACTTGTTTTCAAGCGTAACCAGACTGTTTCCAATGTGTTCATTTTCATGCTCTTTTCCTGTTCTACCCACATTTGCTACTAAAATTTTAAAACATGTACCCAGTTCCTCATCTACGATTTAGTGCTTTCTGGAGATGTTGGATCCATTCCCCATCCCTAGTTTCCACAACGTGAGCTCTTATGCTCTAAAACATCTTCATAATAGTTGGCAGTGCCTTCATACAAAGTGAGCAGTATTCAGTAAGGACCCAACATCACTGTCTTCAGATCCGTTTAGCCAAAGAAAGATCTGCAGGAATAGCTACTATCTAAAGAGCTAATTGTAAAGGCAAAAATGCACTGCCACATCTTCTTCATTAGGGAAAACAGAGTTGGAAA
The DNA here is from genome assembly GCF_036417845.1 of Apteryx mantelli. Lineage (NCBI taxonomy): Eukaryota > Metazoa > Chordata > Aves > Apterygiformes > Apterygidae > Apteryx > Apteryx mantelli. The sequence goes on along the minus strand of NC_089979.1, from coordinate 5,884,169 downwards.
GGCTTGCATGGCATATTTCAGTGTAGTGGGGGAAAATGCATAATTACAGTTTATCTAAGAAAAAAAAGAATTGGAAAATTTGACATTGCCCAGAACAGCTGACATAGCTCAGTATCACCTGTACTGTTCAAGTATGGTGGTACAGACAAGACATTGTTCTAACATGGGTTTTTTCTTCAAGGTTTTGTTCCTCACTATGAGAAAGGGGAAGAGTTTAAGAATGATTTTTTTTTTCTTAAAGGGAGGAATTGCCATCACCCAGCAGTGATTAAACAAAGCAGGTTTTAGGTGAAAATGTTGCAGCATGACAAATCGAAATTTCCCTCGAAGCCAAGACAAGATTTGGCCCCAAACTGATCACGGGACAGAGCAGCGCCATTTACTGCTCTGGAAGGCAGAAAACCTGGTTTCCACTGAAACTTTGCAAAGTATTGAGGCGCGTTCTTCTGCAAGGTACTTTGAGCAATCCTACCCAAAACCAGATGACGTTCTACGGCACTGTTGGTAGACCATCCGTCACTGCGTTCAGAATGTGACTCTTAACATCCCTGAGCCTCTGTTTCCACCAAAAACAGTTCCAAACTACCACGTTGACCCTTGTTATGAGCCACAGCAACACAACGCAACTTTTTAAGAAACACAGCAAATCTGCAATCCTTACTCACAGCTTCCTTTGGTAATAATACTCTGTAAACACTTCACTGATGTAAATTCATTACATATATTTTCACACACTTGAAATGTCTTATTCAGGTACTTCCAAGCACCTTCCTAATAATGGACAAAGCACATCTGAACTGTATTATCTGTATATTCAAAATTGCAGCATCATACTGGAAAATACGCATGCCGGTTGGGAGAAGAATTGAAATTTCAGTAAAAACTACTGTCAAAAACTCCTGCTCTTAAAAAAAAAAAAAAAAGTCATGGAGCTTCTGAGGTGGACTCAGCCTTGCAATTGCTTGCCTAACCTATTTGAGAAACTGTCCCTACTACTTTATCAAATAGTATTTATCCTTAAAGTCCCCTGAGCCAGATGTCTGAACAGGCATTTATAATAGAAAAAAATAAGAGTCATGCGTGCATCTAGAGTAATCTTGGATGGAAATTAAGCATACAGTTACGTGCACAGATTTTGCAGGTGCATCTTCCTCAGCAGCACTCTGTTAGTGTCCACGCTGAGCAGATGGGCTGTGTTATTTTAAGGTCTTAATCAAAATACACGCACACACGCAGCACTGTGTGCATACCAATGACTGCGAAGTGTCAGCTGTAAAACAGCACACTTTTTAAGAGCATTAGCTATGTAAAGATATAAAAGTGAAAGAGAACTGATGAACTGGGCAGCTTAGGGGCTGCTTAGCTTAGCAAGAAAGCGATACAGAGCACATTCATAATAAATGAGAGCTGAAGAAAACATTATCCTGTTAACTTGCCGGGGTATTCCCACCTGCGGATAGAAACCTAAGTGCCACAAAACACAACACAAGAAGGTGTTAGGTCACCAAAACCCCAAGGCAAATACCACCAGGAGAATCAACCCCCAAAAGAGTAATTATAAGGCAATTTTGACATCTGTGAAGCTCCTGTCAGCTTTAGCCTTTTCTGATGGCTTTCCTCAAGGAGGGCATTACCCCTTCCTCAGTCTCTGCTTTAGCACACGGCTCTCCCCATCCGCTGGTCCACGGGGTCGGGCTCGAACCAGACCGGAGTTGAGCTGACAGACTCACCTAGCAGAGTCTGCAGACCGTCTAAAAACTTTGTTGACTAAATTTAAAACCAAAAAATGGGTTAAGTATAATTTAACCCAGTTCCTTTTTGGATTTCCTTTTTACATGACAGATCTTGTTTCTGCATGTCTGCATACTTAAAAAAAAAAAAAAAAATTCTTCTGTACTCAAGCTGCCTGTGCGTGCAAGCAAAAAATGGAAAGAAAGGGAGAGAAAAAGGGTTATGTTTGGGGGCAGAGTGCCCTGGTGCCAGGCTTGCAAAACCCAAAGTGTCCTCTTACCTGTGCAAAAACAGCACCACCAAAATTGCTAACTGTTGCCGGCTCCAGCGCGGCACGGAGCCGAGAGGCGCTTGGCGAGGTGTCAGCGCCGGCAGGACCCGCTGCGGCGACGGGCGCGCAGGGACCAGCGCACGCACACGCACACCCGCACGCACACCCGCGCACACCCGCACACACACGTACACCCGCACACACGTACACCCGCACACCTATCGCGCCGTGCACACGCACCCGCACACGCACGCTGGCGGCAGAGAGGAGAGGGGGGAACTCTGCATCTCCCACGCCCTCCGAGAAAAAACAGGGAAGGAAGAGAGGGAGGGAGGGATGGAGAAGGAGGGAGAAGGAAGGAGAGGGAGAGGGAGGGAGAGAGAGGGGGGAAGAGAAGAGAACAAGAGAGAAAAAGAGAAAAAGAGAAAGAGAGAAAGAGAAAGAGAGATAAAAGAAAAGAGAAAGAGGGAAAGAGGAAAGAGAAAAGAAAAAAGAAAGAAAAAGAAAAAAGAAAAAGAAAAAAGAAAGGAAATGAAGAGAAAAAAGATCAGAAAAGAAAGAAGAGAGAAAGTAAAAGAAAAATAAAGAAAATTAAAGAAAAGAGAAGAGGAGAGGAGAGAAAGAGAAAGTGAGAGATAAGAGAAAGAAAAGAGAGAAAAAGAAAGAGAGAAAGAGAAAAAAGAAAAGGGAAAAAAGAAATAAAAGAAAAGAAAAAAGAAAGAAAAAGAAAAGAAAGAAAAGAGACGAGAGAAAAGAAAAGAAAGAGAAAAAAGAAGAGAAGAGAAGAGAGCGGAACCAGGCGGAGGCGGAGGGGCAGGCGCGGCCCGGGCGGCAGCGGGGCCGGGGCGGCGGGCGCGAGGAGCCGGCCCGGCCCGGGCGGCAGAGGCGGCAGAGGGGCCGCGCCGCGCCGCCGCTTAAGGCGCGCGGGGAGGGGGCGGGCGGGGAGGAGTTGGGGGCTGCCGGCCGGGGCCGGGGCCGGGGCCGGGGCCGGGGCCGGGGCGGGAGCGGGGCCGGGGGGATGCTGAGGCGATGGGGGGGGGGGGGGCGGAGGGGGACCGAGGCGGCTGTGGCGCAGCGGCCTGAGGGGGCTGAGGCGGCTGTGGCGCCGCGGGCCGAGGGGGCTGAGGCGGCTGTGGCGCAGCAGCCTGAGGGGGGCAGGAGGGTGGTGGGGGCGGGGAGCAGCTCCCCGGCCGTTCGCAGCCGGGCTTTCCCGCGTGTTTTGGTGCTTTTACAGCTGCCCCGGGCGCCGAGGGGAGCCGGGCAAGCCGAGCCCCCCGCCCTCCTCATGGCAGGCGGAGGGGACAACGACGTGGCGGGAGGGGACGCGCCCCCAGACGCTGCGGCAGGGAAATGCCCCTTCTGGCTCAGCAAACAGGTGGCCGCTGCTTTTACCACTTCCCTGAGCTCAGTATCTAAATAAAAAGCCCTCGGCTGGGATATTTCTGTTTGCATTTCAACTCTGACTTCCACACTGGAGCCACCAGCCCTTCCTCATCCCCCCTCCAGACGCAGCCCGGCATCTCCTCCGCCGCGCGCCCGCGCCTCGGTGCCCGGAGCTGCTCGCGGCCCCCACTGAATTCCCCCAACCAGCTCCACCACGCTGGGTTGACGTCGCCCCTGGATCCATCCGCTGACGCCTTGTTCCCTCTCCTGCTTGCTGGTGTCTTGCTCTGTAGGTAGGCTCGTGTGCTGCACCTTTACTTGCCGGGTGGCCGGTTACCGACCGTAACTTTATCCACTCTTCGTCAGAACGGGCGACGAGGCTCCCAGAGTAGCCCAGTCAATCCCAGACTTTCTCAAGAGGGAGTCATGGGCGATACAAGGGATGTCACAAATGTCCTGCATTGCCATGTATTTATCTGCTAATTTAGGAGTAGTATAAAATCGTGGCCCTAAATGCAACTGCATCGAGAGCAGGACAGTTAACTAGCAATCTAGACCAGCGCATTCACTGAGATTACGGAGTTATTCCTGCTTCTGCTAAAACTTCCCAGTGCAGGGCTGAGGCCTTAGGTTTTCATTGGGTTGAGTCTGTTCAGCTCCACGAAAGTGAGCACGACTGTGAGTGACAGACCACAGTTCTGTTTTATTTGGTCTTGTCTGCTAAGTGGTACCGACGCATGCAGAAACACGATTTCCATTATGTTGCAGCTCACCCTCAGACTGAAGGAATATTGCAATTCCCTTCCACAAATTTTTCATTTTTACAAAGAAAAATCATTGAACAAGTTCACTCTTAGTCCCAGGATGTCACATTGCAATATTTATTGGGGAATAAGTATTCCCCTTGTATATATGTGTATACATATATATATGTGTGTGTGTGTGTGTGTGTGTGTGTGTGTATGTGCATATATAGAGAGATATAGATACACAATTTCAATTTATTAAAATATATATACACATTTCCAGTGGTTTTGACAAAAAGATAGTCCAAATTCAACATACTAGTCCTTTTTGATAAATCATTTTAGCAACACAGTAACGGTTGTTAGCAGTTGGGAGACTGAACTGAATTAGACACTATTTTTTTGTATGGCCTCTCTCACATCCCTGTCAATGTCTGGCAAGTGATAGCGCTGGTGATTGGCAGTAGCCTTAAACTGGTGAGGCCCCGTTGCCTCCTGCCGCAGGGATCTCTGAGTTGGCTCCTCTGAGGCTTTACCTCCAATTGTTGTAGGACAGAGGCAGAGCTACACATGGCAGGATATATGGTACTCACAAATTATACCCACATGCTCCGGAGTTTTCAGGAGGTCAGTGAGCCCTTGTGTATCTCTAACGGTTTTCTCTTTGAGTAATGCCTCCAGTAAAATGAAGCTCCCCTTTATATGCTGCCCTTTTCATCAGACTATTTATGCAGCAAAAGATCTTTTAACAGACACAGAGTAAAGTGGAGTCACATCCGTTTATTTCAGATACCAAGGGCTATGGTGGATATGGTTGAAATCAGCTAAAATGGAAAAGACAGGGATGACTAGCTCTCTGATGCTTTCTTTAGACCCCCTTGCCTGTGACAGATGTAATTGTCACTCACCCTAGTATCCTTGCCTCTACTGGCAATGAGATGTGGTATAATAATGTTATCCTTTGCTCATTATTAAGACCAATTTACAGCCATCATGTCTGACCAAATGCAATTGCAAGAGACCTATTTCATTCATCCATTTCATCCCTTCCTTGGGCTGAACACATTCCTTATCTTTTGTGTGGGTATAGAAAGACTTTACTAATGGAGAAAGATAATCACCTTTCAGGTTTCCTGCAGGGATCATTACCTCAATACAATTGAGAGCCTGATTCAGCAAAGCGCTTAGGTACATATTTGCTGAATTGGGGCCTGAAGTTAGCGTTCATAGTGTGGCTCTTTAGAACGTCTTTGCAGGATTGCATTTTGGACACACGTTGTTAGAAAATCTGTTCAGAGACATGAAAGAAAAAATCTGCAGGTGAGTGCAGGAAGGTGAGGTATTTCTTGAGGACCCACAACCTGCTTGACCTGTGCTTGGCTTCTGGACTGGTTGCAGGGTTTGTACTACCATTTGCAGTATCTAGTCCTGCATATACATTTGTAACCATGAGAAGTAAACATCTGTCTCAGACTGTACCTCATCCAGCATGCACACTACGTCAAAAGAAGCAAAAGGATAGATGGGTTGCTCACCTCTAGACCAAAGAAGCAAAATACTTTTTTTTCCCCCAGAATAGAGTGCTACAATATATATACCGGCAGTCTACATACCGTTTTTCCTCAAGCTGCTCCCAGTAATTAAACATTAGCTAATGTCAAAATGTCAGTCTATGGGATACTTGTTTTCTCTCTAAGCTTCCCAAGCATTTGGTGACATTGTAACAGGAAACAGAGCTTTACTGTTCACCAACACATTAGCTTGATCGGCTGTAAGAGATTAGATGAAGTGGTGCTTTAAAGATGAGTGTTGCATACAGTGAAGAAAATCTAATATCCTCCCTCTGTCCTTAACAGTGGCCTAGTGTGTGTATTTTGCAGCAGTTAATACTTCAGCTGCTGTTTCTAATAAGTGTCTGTCAACATACTTGTAGCAAACTCAGTTGTTAAAGCTGTTGCTTCTTCCATTGTATCCGGTTGATTAACAGAATGGAAAACATTCCTCTATAAAAATAACTTTGCAGATATTTTGTCTCCAGAGATCTGGGGGAAAACATAAAATGCTTTAAGAATATGGAGACAGTAATTCAAGATGCTGTCTTATTAGGATTTCTACTGAAACAGAACTGTATCAGCAGCTCAGAGTGCTCTGACAACTGCCGACAGATGCATAACTTGATTTTCTCCTCGTTCCACAGTTCTTTCTGTTCTGATTGTGAGCTTTTGATTTCCATTTTCACTCTGAGCTTCGGAACATAAGAGATGTCTGTACCAGGTCAGGAACGTCTGTGCAGCCTGCTATCTTATCTTCAAGAATGACCGTCTCTGCAGGTGTATAAGAAAACAGTAATCATTCCATGACACTTCCCCAGAATAACTTCTCACTCCCTGTGATTGCGGCTCAGGGACTTGCTCACCGAGAAGTGGTTTGTGGATTGAACAGCTCACAGTTCTTTTTTCTTCAGTAAATTTGTCCAGCCACATTTGAGTCCATATAAATACTGCTTGCAAACATTTTGTGGAAAAGTCCACAACATTCCACAACAGTTTTGTCCCAGTAGTTACACAAATCACAGTGCCTTAACTTCCTGAAGCTACTAGTTAGTCTGATCATAGGTATAACCGTATAACTGTAACCATCAGCCGACTTTTGCTCAGTAACTGCTGCAACTCTGCACTGCTTCTTTTCTGTTTATTATAGCCTCATGGCTCTGACAGATTTCTCTTACAAATTTCCTGAAAATTCTGGTGCTAGCCAGGCTCAGATACAAAGTACTAGACTAGCTGTATGTTGGCAACTCATAAATTCCTACATCCTTATGCCTTTTATGTTTTTATATGTATTCTCTTGTATATGTTAGGTATTACAGTCCCCAAACAGCTTACATTTCAAGGCATGAAGCAGACTCAAACGATCTCACTTAAAAAAAGTCTATGTAGCATAGAATTTTTTTTTTCTTTCCTGCAGTGTAGAATTTTCTTTGCCAAAATGTATTAAAAACAGTGAAAGAAAAATGTTAAATTCTGCAGTAGAATATATGTGTTATCTTGCATTGTGTGTTCTGTAATGCTACATTGTGCTGTATGTCATGATTTAGGTTGCTATAGGCTTTATATATTCCATGTTTTGTGATATCATATTATTTCTGCTGTACTTCTTATCTCACTTTGTTGCTAATAAACTGTAGGATTTGTCCTTCCCAAATCATGACCCATAAATATTTTCCATTTAACGAGTGCTACATCCAGCACTTCATCCAGTGCTGAAAGTTACAACATCATAAATTATGAAATCCTCACAGTTTAGTGAAAGGGTTCATAAAGTTAATCTAACAACAAATAAAATTTCTGTTAATCCTACAATACTTTTTGGAACAGTACCTTAAAAGACTAAAGAGTAGCAACAAAAAATGAAAATAAAAATATTGTGAGCTACGACTTGCAATATTTACTGCCTGATCTTTAGAGAGATCATTCTTTAGTTGGCTATTTGAGGCCTGTATAATTGATTTCTGTATTGGTAACTCCAGCTATGCCTAAATCCCACCTAATCTAAAGCAATCGTAAGCACTATGATAATTCACAGAAATCATTATTCCTGCTATATTCTAAGAATGTCTTGTTTCCTGACTTATCTATGGATAGACTTATACTGCACCATCTATCTGAAAGCATTTATCCACAGTCTCCAGGTTCTGACTCTTCATTCACAAATCAGCTTTATAAAAATGTAATCTTCATTTTGATGAGTTAGGAGATACTGTATCTAACTATATCACAGATGCAATATTTAATAAGACGCGATCTGCATTCTCCATGTAATTTGGGGCACAAAATTCTATGCTGGAGAAAAGGAGAAAACTTCTTTTGTGATAGCCCGATCTTTTTGAATCCATTTTTCTAAAGCGTAACTGTTTGAAGCAACTCATTGGGCTGACATATAAGCAGAATGCATAGTGGAACAAAGTAAGGCAGTTCTACATATATAATAAATGCAATTTATCACATGGCTCCCTCCCCAACAGTCTGCAAAAGCAATGCAAAAGACAAACATATAGTTTAGTACTAATTAGTTGTGTAAATATCAGAGAGGACCAAATATCACTTTTTGCATAGCTGTGGCTCATTTATTGCAAATTAAGACTACTGCTAGATTTAGTAGATTACGTAAATCATACAGCTGATAGTAGGTGACAATACAGTTCTACAATTAAATGCTGGGGGGTGAGGGGGGTCTTTCCAGCTGTATATGCTAAACTTCTATGGTGCTGAGCTCTGGAGCAAGGTCATAAATCACATCACACTTGAAAACAGGGCACTTTTAATGACATTGGTACAGTGGAAGGAGCGGTTCTGTTTATGTCTGTGACTCACTAACTCAGCTAGTCAATGCATTGCAAAATGGAGCGTACCTGATGGAGTAGCACTGATTTGATAGTTTTTCTTCCTCTTTATTGAACAAGGATTTGCCTGGAGTGCACTTCAACTTCACATTTCCTTGTAACGTGGTAAATCAACATCAATGCCTGTTTCTTGGGTTTTCAGTGGGGCTAGGTTAGTTCACAACAACTGGACGTAGGACTCTATTTTTGGTTGCTGAATGTAAAACCTAAATACAATATCTCCACCTCTCTTAAGCCAATGAGACATGTCTCTTCCTTTCTTCCACTTACATCGCAGTGTCCTTACAATCAACATAGAATCTGGAATTCCAAAGCCCTAATTCTTTTAAAAAACACCAATGCCCACTGAACTCAAATCATTGCATGTGGTACATGAAATCAAACATTTATTCTTTGAATAAGGACAAAAGTAGCAGGAGAAGGAATTAAAGATATGGTTATAACTCTTGAGTTAAGGATACTGGCGTAGGTATAAAATTATAGGGTCTATACTTTGAATGAGGCGAGAAGCTGTCTCCATTCCCTTGTGGTCACTAATAACCTTGTAACAATATCCATAAGAAAAGAAATTTATTCTGATATCTTAGTCAGCAGTGTGGCCCTTGCTTGTGCTGAAATGCAGTCAGTCTGAAGTGGTTTGTTCTCTAGTTTGCACTGATTGGTGTATCCTGCAACAGCTCAGTGTCAGTAAAACTTGCTCATGTGACTGAGACTCCTTGCTTAATTCCAGAACCACTCTGTCACATCCTATCGGCTAGAGGATTTACAGCTGAACTTAAAAGCGGTGTGAAAGCAGTAAATCAGATGTAAGAGACTGTGCATGTCATACACAAAGAAAATACATGAGGGTGAGTAGTGAGTGTAAAACCTTTTGCAACGTATGTTTGAAGTGAGACTATTACTCACATGTAAAGAAGTTGGGCATACTAAGTAAGTGTTAAGTATACATCTCCTTTTTGCACTGTTTTAGTCTGTTACCTGGAATGTTAAATAGTTTGAGACTGATGTTCTTGATCCTATCAACCATACATTCCCATCCTTATGCCCCCCCAGGTGTCCCTTTCTATGAAGCCATTCTAAAAGTCCCACACATATTTCTAAAATATTTTTTCAATATACTTTCGATACAAAATAATATTCTCTATACAGAAATAACTTCCCAGTGTGAATAGTTTCATATCATGGAACCTTCTGAGTCTATAAGATACATTTTATAACCCACTGAGAGACAAAAATCTAATTTTATCCTAAGATAAGGCCAGATTTCTTTTCCTATGACTTCCATAAAACAAAGTTCCGTAGGTTTTTATATAGAGAAGAAAAAATAATGATGCAGACCGAATCTGGTCTATTCATGGCCTGAAGCCAAGACAAATTTAGAAGGAGATTTTGAGGAAATAAGGTTGAGAAATGAAGATTATATTTTCAGGATACCTTATTTTAAATGCTAGCTGCCTTCTGCTTTTTCAAGGTCTGAAATATTGCAGTTAGTCTGAGAAGATGGGTTAAAGGGCACTGAGCTGGTATAGTGGTCAAAGGCAGATGATGTATGAATTTATTTCATGGCTATCCACATCTCATGTATAGTATATTTACTAGATAGATGCTTTTTTTTTCTTTCCATTAACTTCAACATACAGAGAAAAATCAGTGTCAACACTGACAAGAGACAACAAATGCACCCAGCTGCTATATATTTACAGACTAAGCAGGGAAGTGAAAAAAGTCTATGAATATAAAATACATTTTTGAATTGAACGGTTGGTTGTATTCCTTTTTGATCCTGTTAAATAAATATTAACACTAGCTGACATACTGTTTGAGAAGAAGCATGAGGGAAAAAAAAGGCAAGAAGAGCACAGAGGAGAAAAAAGGAGAGTAGAATAGAGGACTGAGACAAGGTTTGCCCTATCAGACCACTGAGATGAGATGAGATGAGGTGAAAGAGGGCAGAAGAGCAGTTTTAACAGAGATCTTTCTACTGAGGAGAAAATGAGCACAGAAACAACACGCAATTGGGTGAGCCAGACTCTACTGCTGGGTGCACGGGGCTACAAGTTTGGTATGCGGAGATAATGTGAAATATGGACGGACAGAAAATTTGAGAGGAAAAAGAATTGTGAGGGTTTGGGAAGACTGAAGAAGCTTGAATTTCACAACGTGAACATCAGGCAGTCGAGGAAAGGATGGTATGGTGCCTTGTCAGTGGCAAGCCAGAAGGGTGATTTAATCAGCTGCATTTTGGAGACAGTTGGATAATGCACGTGTTTTAGAAAGTGTAAGAACAGAAGAAGAGCTGTATTGAGTCAGACCAAAGTTTCGGTTAGCCCCGAATCATCACTTCTCTTATGAGACATGTCTAGAGAAGAACAGGGCAAATATACGGTAAAGAATAATCTCCTTAGCTCTAGTAATTCATAGCTTAGTTTGGGTTTTTTTTTCTGAATGAGGGTGGTATCTAACAACTTTCAGTGAATTTCTCACTCATAAGAGAATACGATCGCTTTTTGAACCCTGCAAACTGAAGAAAGCGTTTCAAACCACACTGCACAAAGAACTACCTCCTTTTATGTATTTGGCATCTACTCATTTTATTTTATGCCCTTGAATACTTTTGTTAGAGTGCAATCATTCCCTCTTCAACATCTCCATATCATTCACGATTTTATAAGCCTCTCTCATATCCCTCTTCAGGCTTCCTTTTTGCAGCCTGAAGAATCCTAGTCTATTTACTTGTTCTTCATATGAAATCCCTTTCAAACACCTAACTTTCCTTGCGTGTCTTCTCTGTACCTTTTAAAATTCCAATTTATCCCTATTAATATAAGGGTTTGTGTGGGAAGCAACAAGGGCCGAACTCAGTATTCAAGATTTAGTTGCACCAGGATTTATTTGGTGACATAATCCTTATTGTTTTGTTCTCTTTCCTTTTCCTCGTAATCGCAACATTCTCTTTGTTTTGACCGCTACTGAGCATTGAAATGCCATTTTCATAGGCCCATCGAATATAATTCCAAGATCTAGTTCTAACAATTGGATCAAAACCCATCACTGTATGTACATTTGAGATTAGTTTTCCATGTGCACCACTTTATATTTAGCTATAATGAATTTCATCTGCTCTTTTACTTCCCAGTCATTCAGAGTCATGAAGTCTTTCTGCCACTGTGTGCATTTGTCTTCCATCTTTACTAATCTGAATGATTTAATATTATTAGAGAGCTTTGCTTTTTGTTGTTCAGCTTCCCTTCCAAGACAAGCTCTAGCACCAACACCAGTGTAACTGCATTGGTGACTCCATCCACAGTCACACACTGTGCTGGACTTTTGTTTGTAACAAAAATAAAAGACTGCCACTTGCAAATCATCCCCTCACAGTGAAGGGGGAACCTAAAGCCTGACAGCAGTCTCCAGCTTTTAGTGACCAAGTGTAGTTCTTTCTGCAAAAGTGGCATCCATTTAAAGTAGAATCTAATTGTCTGTTCTGCTGTTTAGGGAAAGTTTTACATCTTCCCAAAATCATTGATGATTTTCTCTCTAAAATAAAAGTTAAAACATCAGAGATGCTATTCCAAGCAAAATGCCAAGGGCCTGTAAGTCTGGCAAGGAATTATTAGGTCTTGCTCCTTTGGCTGATCTGATAAGCTGCATTGCATGAACAGTTAGTTCTCCCTCAGCAACAGAGAAGGATCAAAACACAAGATTGGAATGGAGTTCAAGGTGCTCCCTAGCTCAGCCTCCTGCACTGAGGCAGGATGTAGTTTGCCCAGGTCATTCCTGACAAGTATTTGTCTAAGTTGTTCATGAGCTCTTTTCATTGAGGAATTCTTATAACATTCCCACCAGACTTTTCCAATGTGTCATTGCCATTGCAGTTAGAAAGCTTTTCCTCTTGATCAACCTCTCTCTATATTTTTTTTTTCTGCAGAAGAAACAGATTGTTTCTTTCTCATTACCCAATAGTCCGGAAAAGGAGCCAGATACTGCCTCCTTTAGAGCAGCTTTTGCCCCCTGGAAGACTTATCTGCACCACAAGGTCCTGAATTTACACAAAAACATGCTTATACACATTGAGGCATCTGCTCTTTCCTCACGTTGCTGGCCTTAGCTCTGTCATAGTCTGCTTGTAACATATTGTCATTGGGATATTCACTGGAGGGCTTGGCCTGAGCATCCTCAGACACATCTTAGCTCAGTCTGTATTGCATAAAACAACTGAGGTTGACACTATGCTGAACAGCCTCAAGATACCACCTATGTAAGCTCTGGAGCTCAGGCTGAGGAACCCTCTTAAGAGGTGCTTACATGCAAACCATGCTAAACAATACAGTAGGTGAATTTAGTTTGAGGACAAACACCTAGACTTGCTTAACTGGCAGCATAGGTATGCGCATCATGTCTCTTGTAAGCCTTTGCTTTCCAAACGTAGCATTTCTTCACAGATTATTTCCTGTTCATTTAGACTGTCTCCCATTTGTCTGCATTTCTTAAAATGTGATGCCCAAAACAGTATCCAGTTCTTCAAATGAGGCCTCACAGGCTCTGAGTACAATGGAATAATTGATCCTCCTGCCCATTAATAAATCCTATAATAAGATTTTCCCTTTTTTGGAGTAGAATTCTGTTGCTTGTTGCAGGAAATCTACATTTGGGAGTTGACTGAGGTGAATCAGACGTAATATATGTTAGGAAGGCCATGTAAAAGGAAGGCAGTGAGGTATGTTAGGGAGATAGTACCATACACAGCCTTTTAGACAGTCACAGGGAAATAAAACAGAGGAAGAGAAGCCAAACAAATCCTGGAGGAGGGTAAATTGCCAAACTACAAGAAAAGAAGACAGCAATGGTTTTCTGGATTAGCCATTAGTGTTTTGTCCCACAGATGGGCTTGTGAGGGGAGCCGTTCTATCTATAGCCCTAAAAAGCAAAGCTGTAGAAATAATAAAACAAGGAAACAAAAACTTAGTATCAACATGAGGTAAAAAGCTTTCCTAAAAATATTTCTATTGAAAATTACCTTTTATCCCCTCTAAATTTCCCCATTTTGTTCTGTGAAAATTTAAATTTTCAGGGTTTTTGCTAGAAGCTTATTTGGGAGCAAAACTTTGTGAAGTAATTTTATCCTTTTTTTTTAGACCGCCCACAAGTCACATTTTTGGTCTGCTCCCCTTGACTTCCTGATGCACAGAATAAATGTCTGACCCTCAGGTGTGGGTTTCCCAGCAGAAGGCACCCCCTGAGTACTCGGAGTTATGACATGCATGAAAGAAAACACTGTTCTCAGAGTCTAGCTTGGCCCTGGCTTTGGTAGCAACAAATGTGGTAAGTATCAAACATAACAATCAGTCATGATCAGTGAGTGCAGCTAAGAAGTGGGAAAGCAGAGATGACCTTTACCACCTCTTTGCCCTCTCAGATGCCAAAGCAGTTAAGGAATTGCTCGTTTCATCAGATAAGACTTTAATCTCTGTCTGGTCTTTTCAGTTCAATATGTTCCTTGTACTGGGATCAGGGTTATGTGGGTCTTTTGAAAAGCCCCCCACAACAGATTCCTGATGGTCTTTTGAGAGCTTTCTCATTAGTGATGCAAAGAAATATTACAATGGAGCCCAAAACTGGCCCAGGGATTATACTTGTGTTCTACACAGTGTTTCAAAAATATCTCCCCATAGGATCTAACTCCTGGTCTCAAAGGGAACCTGAGAAAACATTTCCCTTGCTTCTGCCTGTGCTGAGTGCTCCTCTCCTGAACTTTAAGTCTTAGTTAGGTGTTACAGCCTGTGCTGTCTGTAGGACACCTCACTCCTTTCACAAGCTAAGCAAAACATCAGCAGTGAGCACAGCAACAGTCGTATTGACTCTGACAGTCTTAAAAGAAGTCTGCAGTATCAGTTACTGACTCAAAGGAATGAACATGCCACATGGTGTATCAGCAAGCTTCATTTCATGAGTGTCACCAGTAAGTACAAAATTCACCTCACTGTTTAAAAATACAGATATTGTCAGAAACTGAGACCAAATAGCCTTAAAGGTTTTGAACCTTGCCTGTGTTCTCTGTCCCTTCATTTTCCTGTTCTTTTTGTCTACAGCAGTAAATTCCTTCACATAAATGAATGATTAATACACGTGCAACTCAGGGAACAAAGAGTTTCTGCTTAGCTACACTGATGGTTATGGATTTAAGTCAGGTATGAGATTACATGTGATTTTATGTGACTATGTTTTGAGGTAAACAAACAGCTCTATAAATGTCTACCATTCAGTAGAAATTTGGGCATTAAGATGATGCAGGCTGGTACCTAATGGCTTGCCCAAACACAGAAACTGGTCCACATAGATAAGGTGAGAAAAACAATCCTAGGACAGAAGAAATATGAAAATTCATCTCTGCAAGTGATTTATTTTCTACTAACTACACAGAAAGTCATGTTTCCTCTAGAATGACATCTCTCTGGGCTATCCCGTGGCAGGGCGATCCAACCTCAGCTGCCTTCACAGGTGACTGCCAGTTTTGGAAGCTCCCTGGTGAGACTCAGCCATGACAGTATCATTACAACGTGAGTGGTACTCTAAGACAGCCATTCAGGCTCAAGAGACTGTTTAACCTATTCACATGGTATTTATTCCTCAGACAGCTCTTCCCAATCTTCTACAGGAGAAAGACAGTGAGCTAGACAGAAGTGCCTCCTGGATTGGATTTGCCATGCAGGTCACCAAATGAACTGTGGTAACTTAAACCATCCCAGTAGATGCTTGTCTAACTCAACTTGCAAAGCCTTCAACAATGAGGATTACTTTCCTAATACTTACATGTTATTAAGGTTAGAAAGATTTTCCTAAGTTTCCTTTGCTACGAACTAAGATAATTACTGTCTGTGGAGAATGAACAGGAAACAATGACCATTATTTCTCTGAAACACAGAAGTTATCTTATTAAACAGTTGAGCAGTTCTATTGGGTTCTCCCTCTGCATTCTCTTCTCTGGCCTAAACAAACCAAATTCTTTCATGTTCTTGAAAGCTTTTACTATCTTTTTTGTTTTTTGTTCATACCTCTCTCATTTGTCTCTATATTGAAATGTGGTGTCAATAACTGCACATACTCTTCCATTCATAAATAAATTTAAATTAAGGGAAATAATTTCATTTCAGCTTTTTCCATCATGGTGTTAACTGTGCGTTTTCTAAAAAGCGCTCTCTTCCATCGTCCAAGTCATCAATGATAATAACTGAGCAATTCTTGATCCAGTATAGACTCTGGTAGGATCCTACTCAACATGTCTGCTCAATCTGATTGGCTCCCTGGGAGTGGATATCAGTCTGTTGTTCACACAGTATCTTTTGCTCATTGTGTGAGTTGGAAAATGTAATGGCAGACCTTATCAAAAGGCGACTAAAGTCATGAAGTACAATTATGTCACTTCCTCTATATCTGCTAATCTATTACTTATGAAGGAACATGAATAAATAGCTTAGCTATTGCAGAGATTATAGTGATGGTACCAATGCACCGATTCTAGATTAACTTCCCTACATGTAGTTTATGACACTTAGTCTTGGCTCTCCTACCTTTTCCCTGTTTAACAATTGAGATGAATTGGGTTTTACAACTGGACACTACTTTTGCACATGATGAGATTGAAAGCTGAAAGATTTCATGGCAAGTTTCTGACCAAAACAACCTGAGTCCAGCAGCTTCCCACTTTCGTTTGGCTTGCTGCTGGGCATGCTCACTTTAACTCACAGATCTGAAGACTGGAGAACCACTAGATCATGTCATCTGTCCTCTTCCATTTCATCTTTCACTCTCCTACTGAGACAAAACATACCTGTTTGTTAAAATACATTCAGCCTCTTTCCTTCGGCTCTAGGGAAGGGGAATGGCACTTATTTTAGCATGACCCAAAGAGAATCCATTCAGGCTGAAGGTCTTCAACACTTTGTAATATCAATATTTAAAAAGAAGAATGCTAAACAGAGAATGGAGTTTGGTGTTTTTTCTTTATAGGATAGTGACTCTCTCTTTTCATGTTGTCAATTTACTTTCTATTGTCTTATTTATCTTCCTTGGATTGCACAGAGTTGTTTTTATTTTTAGTACCATTAATGAGTCCAAAGAGGGACAAGAGCTGCGGCATTAATCAAGAGCAAAAGAAAATAAATCTCTGCTCTTTCCTGTAACTGTGCTGCTATGCTTTACATAGGTGGATTTTATTCATGACAGAAGTCAGCCATCTGCTGGAAAGCTGCTGCAATAACCCTTTTTAGGATAGCAGGCCACAGCTGCTAGCTGGTGTTTGAAAAATCCATTCTTTTCCTCAAACTTTACCAAAAATAAGAAGCTTGGAAAAAAAGGTGGGGAAACTATGCAGAGCTCCCTTAAAAACAGACCATTAGACAGATGTTAAATGGTGACGGAGGATAAAAATTTCTGTGATGAGTGGGGGATACAGCACAAAAAGTTAAGAACAGATTCACCATCAGTCTGCAGGAAGGTCATATGGTCTGTTGGAGGATGGGCATACAGGAGACCTAGATATTGCTACCAGCTCCACCAATGACAGCTCTATGACCTTGAATGAATCACTCCCTCTGCGTTTTTCCCTGGTCCGTGATTCATCCGTCTGACTGAAAAGAGAAAATTTGGTAGCATGGGCATGCTCTCTTCCTATATACATATGCTGTATCAAGCACAGTGACGCTGATGTTAGACTAATCCAACACATTTTTACTGGCATAAGAAAGTCGACTTCAGGTATTTTGACTAAAGGCTAAGCAAATTAAACAGAAAGACTCAGCAAGGATCAGAGGAGCAATGATAGTTGGAGGAACCCTAGTAAACTAATCGGTGAAAACCTAATCAGTGAAAATCAGAGCACTGAATTAGCTGCTCCTCAGAGCAAAGGAGAGCAAACAGACCATTGCTGCTAATGTGCAACCCACCAGGATGAGGCAACCAAAGGAACTTTCTTGCAGAAAGCTTTTCAGACTAGAGGAGTTGTTGCCTATAGGGTTATAGGACTTGGTGGAATTCCAAGTCTGATCCTTCAGTAGATAAGGTCAGAGGAAAAATTATCAAGTGACTTAGCAGAATGTATTCAGTTTTCAAAGGTAACTAAAGGAGGAAGAAGGAGGCAGATGGAATGAACTAACTATCATATTCAGCTGAAAAACTAGGACTGCATTTTTATTCTTTTAACAACTTTTCAGGTTACCATTTTTTAATCAGTTCACCTCTTCCCTGTGGTAGCTTTCCATCTATAATGGAAGAACTCCCCCAATACCTATTCAAACAACCATTTCACCTGTAAATGAATCCCAGGAACAAGAAACAAAATACTTGCAATTCTTAACCCTGCCTAAGTATGACCAGAGGATCAGTGTTTACCTGCAATATTTTTTTTCCCTAATTTTTCTGAGGACCTATAAATTAGATTAGTAAAGAGGTTTCAGTTTTGAGGCTAAGCGTGTATTAGTAAATTGAGCAGATCCAGAACACACTCCCAAGCACAGGGAAACAGTTGTCTGTCCTGTCAAGTGGTCTCCCAGGCAATACCTGGGCATCTGGGAGTCTATATGGGCCATGGACCATTCCCAGTAGGAAGTTTAGGTGCAGCCACCCTCTTTTGGCACATGAGAGAGTTTAACACTATAGATGCAGGCTGTCACATGTCACCCGACCTCCACACCAGAGAACAAACCCAGGCATATTTACTTTACTTCGAAAGACTGGTCTGTAGTATCTATTAGACAGAAAATATATTTCTTGCAGCACAGTATCTACAGCTTTCTACTAGAGGCTGGTAGTCCCTGTACAACATCCAGGAAGAAAAAGACACCTTAGGATGGGATTTACAACCCTCAGCACAGTCTGGCAGGAAACACAGCAGATAACAAAGTGTCAAATTCTGCTCCCCTGCAATGTCAGTGCCTGACTCAAGATTCACAAGCAAAACAGGGAAATTAACTAAAATCTCGGGCTGGGTCAGGTCTCAAATGATCTATTCAAGTCTCAGGTAATGTATTCATGAACAGAAGCAAGGACATCTTTCTTCAGCTTTGTAGATCTGTCAATGGATTCGCACTAATTCACACCTGACTTGGTTCCTGGTCCTGAACTTGTCTTAACTACTTGCCACCACAGCCAAGGGAATAAGGGATCAGGTCAGCTTGCCTCTCTGTAAGCTGAATGTCTGCTCTTTGCTCCGCAGCTCTTTGGACTGATATTCAGTAGTGATGTAGGAAGTCATGTCTCAGAAGCAAAAGGCTGAATATACTGTTTCAAGGTGAAGCTGATTAGCATCTTTACTTGGGTAGAGAGGTGTATCCCATTAGCTAATGGGGCTGAAATAATAATGGCTTGTTTAATAGTCACTGGCAGGGACCCGGTGCAGCAC
Organism: Apteryx mantelli; assembly: GCF_036417845.1. Classification (NCBI taxonomy): domain Eukaryota; kingdom Metazoa; phylum Chordata; class Aves; order Apterygiformes; family Apterygidae; genus Apteryx; species Apteryx mantelli. The sequence goes on along the minus strand of NC_089979.1, from coordinate 5,865,240 downwards.
TGCCTAGATATTACAGCTTGATGATAGGACAAACTGGCTGAATTACTATGTGAATTACCACTGGAAGTGCACCCAGACCTCAAACTGTGTTTTTTAACTTAACATCAAAGTTTACTTCCAGCTCACACTACCCTGGTTTGCTTGCATGTTCATTACCCTCTACTGACAGTTCTTTAAATTCAGAAAATGCTTAACTGAGAAAAACTAGTGATGGAAAATATTAATTCAGGTAAAAAAGTGAAACAGGATGCTCACTGTCAACAGGAAGAAAAAAATTGTTCATGCCTCTGTTGCTAATGCAACAGCCTTGAGTTGTTAGAACTGAGAGATTATTAAAAGTGACTTTATGTTCCACTGCTTGTGGATATTGCTCTGATGGTTGGTTGGCTACACCAGGTCTCAGATGAGCAAGCTCCATGCCTTACTTTGCCACAGACCCATTACTCAGTTTCCCATCCAGAGAAAAGTAGTAGTACTTCTTTCTGTGTGCAAACTGTGATCTCCTTAGGGTAGGACTGTATCTAGCTAAGACAGTAAGCCTATAACATGCTCACCTATTTGCCATCCACATGACTCTCTCAGGATGCCTCTGGAGGCCTGTCTAGGCATCTCTAGCAGCACAGAAGAGTGCAAGGAGTGTTTGTGAAAGGAAGACACTGACATGCTCCAAAGCCTGACCTTAGCTACGTACCATTGGCAGGTTTGCTCTCTGCAGCAAATTCGGTCTTGAGTGCAGCCTCAAGGTGGCCCTTAGAAGACCCTGTAGACATATCTACTGTTTCTGGTGCTCCCTTATTCTGCTTGCTCTATGCATGTGTCTTCTGACAGGCAAAGTTGATGGTGGTCCTAGCACAATGGGAATAGGCCTCAGCTTTTAGGAAGTGCTACTTAGAATGAAAACACCTTTCTTAGTTACCTTATCCTGTTGCCAAGGACCTGCAACAGTTTCTTACTCTCATACTCACAATGTGCTATGGAACAGTTAAACTGAACAAGAGAAAAAGGAAATATAAGGGGAAAAAGCTCCCACCAAAAGTTTCAGTTTGGAACAAACTAACCTCAACTATGCCACACTTGATTCTCGTGTGTGACCAATAATTGAGTAACTGCTTTTCAACATCTTTTCCCCCACACTCTCACGAAGAGCTTGCACCTACATCTTAAAGCATGCACTCTGGATAAAATAGGTAGTAGCCAAACACTTTGGCTGAGTGACCTGAAGACAGGATTGTGGAGAGGATATAACTAACAATATCTGAGTGAATCTCATCTGGGACATTTGGGATTTTGCTAGGTGTTTTTACTGCTTCCAGTCTGAGCTGAGATGTCTCTCACTATGCATTTGACTTGCCTCTAATACAGAGTGTAGGATTACTCGACGGACCCTGCAGACCCTGTTCTATGCCTTGCTCTTGTTCTTGGGACCCACAGTCTCGGACTTTAGCAGATCGAGATGGGCCCTGTCCTTAGGATAGCATTGAGAAAATGAAGTCAGGTGGCCTGCAGCTGTGCTACTAGCATTGGTAGTTGAACTGAAGAGTGCATTTTCTACAGTGTATGAGTAAATCCCTGTTCAAGTGTCTGTCAGGAGTTGGATAGGTATCTCTGCATGATGCCTAAGGGAAGACTGCCTCAGAAATTCACTAAAGTCCTGCTGATAGATTCCCATTGACTATAAAAACAAGTAAGTCTTGGTCACACCAAGACCTCATGTTCTCTTTACTCATCTCAACTTTATTGGACCTTTTGGATCTTTACTGCTCTGAAAACCTGGCTGACATTCTCACAAGGTGCTTGTATGCTGCTTTCTGTTCCTTGCTGGGACAGAAACACTTGAAAGGCTTTTCAGAGCTTCTGTTCTTATTTCCAGCAGGAACTGGCAAATGCAGCACAAAATAAGTATAAGAAAGAAAAATGCATGGAGTATGTGTTTTGTACCCCCAAGTGCCCACCATTCGTGTTTGCTTCTGGGTTTAGCTGGGTGTTCCATATATCCTTTATTTTAACTGAACCAATTTCCCTTCTGCAGCCACAATAAATTTCCAGAGACAGAAAAACTCTCACCACCCCGCCCAGGGTAAAAGCACCTGTACTCAAGGAACAAAGTTAAAAGTGCACTCTGCTAATGATTTTCCAGCACTATTCCTTTTATTGACATTTCTGCTGCAATTGCCAGAAAGCATGTCACCCCCAGGACCTCGGTGAATATTCAGAGAAAACGATTATGTTTAAAATCATGTCTCTCACAAACTGAAAATTAAGGCAACCTGTTGGTACAAATGGCCTGACAGCATTAACACGTTGATCCCAAAGGCAAACTCTGTGCCAGCGCATTTCTGAAGTTGCAAGGCTGTCTTCCAAGTGCTTAATGCAACTAGGCTGCATGAGCAGGAGAAAACAGAGGGGACATTTAGGCTTTCCCAGACTCACCCTGATAACTAGAAATCCTGGTTTGGAACAACAGTATTTTCCCTGCTGCTGGTAATTGCTGAACTTCTCTGCAAAGGGCCCTACTTCCATTTAAGCTCCTGGTCATGCAATACCAGAGTGATCACAGACTCTAGTGTGGGAACCAATTCCCTCTTCCCCTCAGGGGGCATCATGGACACAGCCTAGTGTGAAGTCTTTGACTCATTAATAGTGGTCACAACTCAGACTTGCACCAACTGCTAGATGCAAACTTTGACTGGGCTTTTTAAAACTTTCAGTCTTCATGATCTGAAAAGTTATGGCACATGAAGAGACATGCTTACAGCAAGCAGGAGCTGCAGTCACAGTGACAATAGGCTAGAGACCTTTTTGGTTCCATGCTTCTGGCTCTTATCTTGCTCTTTCTCCAGTTTGTTGATGACTACATTGTTGTTTCCTATAATCACTGTGTTTTTTTCCACACAAAATCCATATGGCAATCATTGCCAACTTAAGGGTAATTGCAAATAAGGGTAAAAATAAGGAATTCTAATAATAAGTAATAATAAAGATGAAAAAATCTTTGTCTCTTGTTCTAGGTCCTCACTTGTAAAAGCTTGCCTGAATCTCTTCTCCCTGTCTTCCACCCAAGATGCTGAGTTTTCCTGCTCTAGGCTGAAGGGAGGAAGAACTCCAAGAAAACACTGAGGCAGCATCTCCAGGGGCATTCCTGTACATTGGAAGGTACAACCAAGACATTGGGATATTTCACAGTGTTCCCATCTGTCACACGTAGTGCTTGGAATTCAGATCTCTCTGGCTTGTCCTCTTCCCATATCCAATGCCTGGGTGTAGAAGGCTACGTGTTGGTCAAAGCTTTTGCCCTCTTTTCCCATCTCAGGGAGTGTTGCTTTGCTGTATTGTGCAAGGAATATAAAAATCTCTGGGGGTGGGAGGTAATCATCATGGGATATGCACTAAGTTAGATAATTGTGCCAGCAATCTGTAAGTTTCATTCATCACACTGATTTACAAAGGATCACGCTATTACCTTCTGCTTACTCTGTGTCTGTTGTATCCACACACAGTTTCTTTATTTTACATTAAGGTTTAAAAATCTTTGAGGCGGAGACCATCTTCAAGTACTGTTTTTCCGCAGCTTGAGGGAAAGAGATGGAGCTTGCTCTTGTTATATAAGAAATAAATGACCTCCTGGGTTCCTGAGTTGCAAAAAATGTTGGAACCAAAGACAGAGAAGTGGAAGAGGAAATCAAAGAGGTTTTATCTTGGAACAATCTACTAAATACATACACAGATGTGAATGCTTAAAGCACCGTTTATTCATTTTTGACCTTTCATTACATAAGAGTGGATCCCCCCTCATTATTTAGTTGCTAGAATTTTGTCCCATTGTGATCAATATCTGAGAATGTTTTTATGGTTTGACTGCAGCCCCATTGGTTGCATCATTCTTTCCCAGTTCAAACACATTATTGAAACAGATTTTCTCTGATATCACTCTAAAAGGGATAACAACAAAGCAACTAAATTGACTTCAGGGAGTGATGATGTACGTAGAGCATATAAATGGGAGCAGAGCTTGGCCCCCTTCCGTGATGCCCACCTTGATGTGATCAGTGTCCTTTTGCCAAAATCTCTATTTTGCCCTAATCTTGCTGTAAGAAATTAGCATGGCTGTTTATTGAAAGGGGTTCTTTCAAAATTACATTTGCTCTCTAAATGTTTTTTTTATGTGTGCACAGGACTGCATTTTCATTACTCACTTTATATGCTAGCAAGCATTGGGAAACACTGAGTCACAGATCTTTCACTAGCAAAGGCTAAATTTTGGGAGCATCCTCCTGGAATGATCTGGAAAAGTACCAGAGTTCCCCTGGTCCTCCTGTAGTGATGTGCTTTTCCATTATGGAAAATGTGTGGCTATCATCACATTCCAGACTGAACAGATTAAAAAACCTTAGATGAGTAGAAGAGGGATTCACAGATTTGAAAGGCAGAGTAGAGCATATCTCCTAGACTGCTGTTCCACCTAACACTAGTCATTTCTAAACCAGAGCCACAATTATTCTTCAGTCTACAGAATTTTAAAGATGGAGTCAAGATTTTTCAAGATTTAATATCATGGAGAGTGTTCCCACTGTGTTCCTTGGCACACTGATACATTAATTTATGCCCTCAGGGTATGATTTAAAGACACTTTAACATGACAGAAGTACAGTCCGTCACCATAATCCCCGTCCCCTAGTTCCTTGCCTCCTTCATGCTGACACAAGCACTGCTAAAGCAGTGAATCAAGACTGGGGATGGATCCCACCTCAAAACTCATTTTGGAGAGCAAGTTGCTATGTCAAATTCACCATTCCAAATCACTGTGTAGCTGTCTGAGAAGCAGTGCCAGCACAAGGAGTTGGTGGGAAAGCCTAACCGGCCCAAAGAGAGAGGACAGCATGCTTTTGTATCGATGAATGGTACTGTGGAACTGTGGCCTCGGCTAAAATGCTGCACTTGTTCCTGGACACATGAGTTTGCATTTAGCTGCATTAAAAGAGACAAGTAAAGGAGCAGAGCAATAGCAAGTCATTCTGGTACATGCAATGACCTTCCTACAGCTTCAGTCAGCTGCAGGTTGTCCATCCAGTTGAGCTGCCACTGTATTTCCAGGGCAGGATTCTTAGAGAGGTGGGCTCAATACCTGCTTGAGGAACCTTTCCGCATCACCTTGCTATGGCTTAGTAAAGGGGAACAGCTTCTCAGATGAGCCAGGCCAACCTCAAGAACTCACCTGTCCCTCATGTTGCTGTTCTGCCTCTACTACTGTCAACAGCAAATTTTAGTAGCAATAATTTTTCTCTGGGTATTACCTTAGATATATGGAATATTGCTTGGCTGGGAACTTGTGAGATGCCACCAAAACACCACACCTGGGGACAGCAGTTTCACATTCACAATTATTCTGGTAAGTGCAGTGAGTCAGAAATGTAGCTGAATTCACGCGAGCTGAATGATTATTTTTCCTCACTGCCCAGACATCACAAGGAGGACATACTCCTTGGTTTCTTTTATCCCTGGGTTAGCATCTAATCTTAATTCCTTGCATTGTGTTGGACAATTACAACTTCCTTAATTGTATTTATGTTATCTTGCCTGCATAGCTTCAGGCCCTCACTCCCCAGTTACTCTTACTGAGAAAATTGACAAATAGAGCTAGTGGCAAGTCATAGGGTGACTGATTTGTGTAAGTAGTGCTACTGCTTCTATGACAAGCCTGGGCACAGTTACAATCCTGGTTTCTGCGGCTGGTTTTTGTTTCTGTGTAGGAGTATCTGGGAACAGCACCAGAAAGTGTGTCCTGCATGGCAACTTTTAACTTCTTCAGAAAGTTTACAAGACAATAACTTAGCACTTACTGCCAACTAGTAGTTTTTGCCCAAGTGCAGTAAAAAACAAAAAATGAAAAATAATTTCTCCTACTTCTTCCAACATGCCCCCTCTACCTCAGATGGCTTCCTCATCCTTTTCTGCTGTACATACACTGCTCCTATCTCCCCGTCTTAGTTTTCATTCACTCTTGCACTCCCTAATTCTTATTCCATTGGGGGAGGTTTCTGTGATTTCTTTGACCTCTTATATCAGTGTCTCATTTTACACAACACAAATGTTTGGAGTATGGACCACTTCCAATGTGCTGAGCAACCTTTTCTCTTTGCCTTAAAACATTTCCGTTTTTGTGGAACACTTTGCCTCCAGGTCTGTCTCTGATTATTTAATTCTTATAGCCTGAATTCAACTGTAAGTTGCCTGTGGAGGCCTCTAGAAAGGGCCAGGTGTTACAGAAGAGCAAATTTGTTCCATCTTGTTTGGAAACAAATCACAGAGTAAGGATTTGAAAGCTCTATGCAAAGTCAAACATAAGAGTTCATGGCATATTTGGAATTACCTGAGACCAGGCAATCAATAATGCAAAAATAAAACTGAACTATAACAGTTCCAAAACAAAAACAAATCAAAAAAGGTGGCAGAAAAAGCACATAAACACAAGCAAAGCAAAACAGGGGAGCAGCAAGGAAGGAAGACCAACAAAAATGTATGAGGCAAAAATGTCTGTTCTAGCACTGTTTTCTCTTCAGTGAGAGACACTTAGGAGTGAATTCTTGATGCATGTCTGTGCACTGGCTTTTCTGCTACAAAGGGAACAATCAGGGAGCATTTCAGCAAAAAAAAGTTTTGCAGTTTCTGATATTGTTGAAATGCAGAAAATGACTCAAATGGTTCACAAGTTCTCATATGCTGTGGCTGTGGCTGTCTTCATCACATGTATAGAAGAAAGAATAAAGTATAAAATTAGGCTCACCTCTTTTCTGTAACAAATGTTCTTCATTCTTCTCTTCTTCCCCCAAGCCCAGATTGTCTAAAGGCTGAGTTCTGCTGTTTCTAGCCATCTTATCTAACTGCCAGTTTTCCAAGGACATCCATGTATTTTTGCCAACTCTCTTGATTTATGGCAAGTCTCACCATTTCTTTTTTTAAAGTCCCAGCTTCTAGGATCATGTGATATCCAGAAAATATCAGCTTTGCTAAAAACAAACCAACCAACCAAACAAGCAAACTACCGGAATATATTAACATTCCTTTTTTTTTTTTTTTTTACTGAAAAAGTCATTTACAAAGCAATTTCATAACACGTTAGTTTTACTAATAATATTTGCACTGTATTAGCATCTCTGACAGCTTGTCATACTAGCTGCTTAAAAAAAACCACGGAATAGATTTTGCTCCCTTAAAATATTTTGGGACTTACTTGAGACTGTGCATGCTTGGGATTTTTCATATTGTACCTTATATATATTCATATTATACATTAAATAATATTCAGTCTTCAAGAGAGGATGATGGTCTTAAAAAGTGACCAAAAGTGAACAGGTAGAAATTGCAGGACATTTTTGATGATGAATTACTGCAAATGAATGCATACAAGTCAGCACAGCTGACTGGTTGCAGAGCTGTTTAAAATTGGGGATGAAAGTATAAGGATTCATCATCCCTTTACCAAGAAAGCAGGAAAGAACAAACAGAATTATGTCCAAAAAAACCAGGGAGAAGCAGTCCTCCCAAAAGATGCAGCCTTCTGAAGGATTCAGTGAACATCTTGGCACCAGCTGTAAGAAAATGGAGAAGAATCACTGCAAAGTGGAAAGTTACTTTTATTGCATACTTTTGCACTACAGAATAATTGCATGGTTAGTAGCTCTCCAAGCAGACAAATGAAAGAAAAAGACTGTAGAACAAAAGGAATAGAAGTGGAACGGACATTAGAGATCATCTAGCTCTTTTCCTTATTCCAGTGAAGGATTAACTCTTCTGAATTCATTCTTGGCAGTTGTTTGTCTAATATATTATTTCAAATTTCAGCGATAGATGCCTCCATCTTTAAGCAGCATTCTTCAGTGTTTACTATCCTTAAAAGTATCTCTCACTTTCCAGCTTACATCTCATGCTAATTTTAAGCAAATTACTTCTTGTCCTGCCCACAATAGATATGAAGAACATTTCAGTCTTTCCTTTCTGAAGCTAACTTGCTGTAACTGAAAATGGCAGGGCTTTCTTCTCAGGAGCAAATAATCCTAATTCTTGCAGTCTTGCCCCAGATACAATATTTTCTAGGATCCTTTTTTTTTTTTCTCCACCCAGTCCACATCTGAATTTTCCCTGTGTAGTCCACATCCTTCTTGAAATTTTGTACTCCAGGCTGGACATAGGACTGTAGTTGGGCCCTTTTTAGCACTGAGCAGAGTAGAAGGATATTTTCCATATGACATGCTTGTCTACACATATCAAGAATGGTTGTGGTAGTGGGAAGGGTTTGCAGTTGTTTAGCAATGTTGACTTCTTTTCAGTTGGTGGTCTACTAAAGTCTCTAGACACTCTTCTGAAGAATTTCTACCTAAACAGTCAGTCTAATGCCTTTTACTGGGTAGCTGTAGTGTTTAACACTCCTTTGCTTTTCAGAGTTGGATCTAACAAGCAGCGGGGAGGATCCTGATACATGATATTTAGTCTTCATCCACCTGGATGATGTCTCCTAAGGCCATCCTTCGAATAGACTGTCTCCTTACAAAGGAAGCCTCATTTATTACCCCTTGCTGTGCTCCTCGCTCCTTGTGCTTTTTGGCCACATCCTCAATGAGCTTGTTTGCATCATTCAGGGTTTTTTGTGTTCGTTGACCTGCATTTTTCTGCTTGCTTTCTCCCACAATTGGATCTGTGACCTTTAAGGGTTTGTCTCTCCCGTGATCTTCCTTCTGCTCTTTCATGTGCCTTAATCTGAATCGGCGTCGGGAATCATTCTGGCAAGGATCAACACTGCTGTCAGGGCTGTTAGAGTCTTCGTGTATGTCAGGTGCCTGGAGAGCGGGGATTAACTGCTTACGGACTGCCTTTGGAGCATCTTCAGGACCTAGTTGCTTAGTCAACTTAGAGCTTGTCTCTGGAGGCGAAATAATTTGGATTTCTCCCAGGGGTTTGCTGCTTTTCAGGGAAAGGTGATCATCTTTATTCTCCAGAGTAGCCTTCTCACTCACCTTTATCTTTTGAAGGTTTTCTAGCTCCCCCTGGGCCAGATTCTTTACCCTTTTCACATGGGGTTCATTGCTGATGGAGCTAGTAACTGTCAGCTTTTGAGCAGCCATTTGGGCTTCTCTCCGGATGACCATAATTTTTTGGAGCTGAGCTTCTTTCACTTCCAAAGGAATCTCCAGAGGAGCCAACTTCACCGGCCTCTTCAGGATGACGTTCTCCATGCTACATAACTCGTTTGCATGACGCAGGCTGGGAGACAAAGCCCCCTCCTTTTTTACCTTTTCTGGCCACAATTTTTTCTCTCCCTGGCTTGGCCTTTTCTCTGAAATCCTGGGAGAAGGAGGATGGAGACCAAGGTTTCTACGTTCGCTTCCTGACTTCCCTCCTGGCAAGATGAGGATGGGATTCTTCTCAGGCTGCAGGTTCATGATGGTGACTTCACTGACAGTGCAGTTGTTCTTAGGCATCAGCTTTTCCTCAGACGTTGAAGCACCCTTAAAGAAAGCAAACACACATGGGAATCACTACCACACATCCTGTTGATGGTCACCATTAGGTTTTTATATGTTTTGAGTTTGGCAGGATTGTAGCTTGACGCAGCTAACTCCCCCTACCATAAGCTCCAAGCGCTCTGCTCCGTCATTTGGCTCACCCCTGGCTAAGCTAACACAAACAGCTAACTTAATTTCCATATCTGCTCCATGTTTACAATAAGCCTGACAACCTTCAAGGATTGTCTCCTTCTGACTGTGTCACCAGCTCTGCCTGTCATTACTCATTTTCTCAGTGCAGCATTTCCTTTTTTTCCTCCCACTTTGTCCCAAGTATTGAGTGTCCTTTCTAAGCAGTGAGTGGACTGTTCTGTACACCGCAGTCACTAATTTAAAGGAAGATGGAGAGTTCCACAACACCTGTAAAATGTTGCTATCACCACAGAATTGGTGTTATTTTGGGGGAGCTCCTAGACGAGGCACAGGTGTGGGCCCTTCCCTTCTTCCTCCAACATGCTGAGTAATGTGCATTTCTGCTGAAGGTAATCATCCAGTTCACTCCAGTGTCTGTAATGACATTTGTTTTGTAGGGCAGGACATGTGCCTTCATTTCTGTCCAAATTCTGCCTAATTACACTACATGCTTTTCCATAAATGGCAGACAGTTACAGCAATGATGATTTTTCTAGTGTCAATAAAGTATACCCCTGAATAGGTCTAGAAGGTATTCAGCATATCCTGGGTGTCATTCAGTTTCAAATCCACTGAATTTTAAGATGCTAACTAAAGGAAAGCACTAAAGTGCTAAAGTCGCTAGTTTTAAGTGCTTTGCTATATTCCAGCAAAACAGTTAAGGCTGCCTACAGCTCTGTAAAAGCAAAGTGAAATACAATAAACATAAATAAACCCTTGTCCTAAAATTCAAGGACATAAAACAATGAGACAGAATGAAAGCTCCAATTTACAGTGAGGTATGGGAATAGAAAGGAAGGAAAGGTAAATAATGTAGTACCTACAAGTGATCATTCTAAAAAAGATCTTTGTTGAAAATTCTTTTGCATGCCTTTAGAAAGTGGGGAGCCAACTAAAACCCAATAATCTATCCAAGTTTAGACAAATGGGTGCCATGGTGCTTGGTGTATAGGACATCATGTCCTTAAAATGTTAACTGAACATCGAAGGTGTTTACATCAGCCTCTTCCTAGCTATGGCCATTCTTTGTTTTTATGCTAGTTTCAGGCAAGAGTGATTACCTGACCGGATAACTCTTTGCTGCATGAAAAATCGACCTTGTTAAGAAGGCCAGGAGAAATTTGACACACCACCTAAATCCTATTGGAGTCCTAATGTCAATACACTTAAAACCTGTCCAAGGCCAATGTACAAGATAAGCTGCATCCTCTGTTACCCTGCATGCATTACTAAATACCTTCTCAAAATGTCCATCTGCTATGTATATAGTCCTGCTTAAAATTTAATTAAGTAATTGGCCCAATCTTGTATTGGTAATTGCTCTGTGCCCAAAATTCCCTTTGCAGTCAATGAGAGACCCATGCAAAGAATGACTACTTCAGGCTCTCAGGATCAAAGTATTATGATAGCGGTATTATCAAAGGAGCCAAAAGGGGTTTAGAAACCACAACCTTCATGTAATTTAAATACTTTTCTACCCAGTCTCAGCTTCCTTATCCTTCTGTTATAAACTGCACGGTAATGGAAAGGCAGCCACAGAAGGGTCAGTATATGTTATTACTGCTTTACTAAATTTAATGCATGCACCTCAAAAAGGTGGCCAATTAGCATGGACTAGCAAGGAAACTTGGTGTCTGCCACAAGCAGGAATCTGATGACCCTCCACTTAAGCTACCTTAGTGCCCATACTAGTCCTCAGAGAGAGGTGCTTCTGCTATTTTTACTTCACTTTGATTTCAGGAGTCTGCTTATTACACGCAATAAACACTTGATTTATAGGCAGAAAGTGAGAGGTGCAGTAGCGCCTCAGGGGAATCTGACACTGTTTCAAAACCTTGCTCACCAGCTAGAAGGCAAGGCCTGTTGATGAAGGGATTGAGTTGAGGAGCACTATCCAGTCTTGGCCGTCAATCTCTGTCATTCAATATCTGATGAAACCAGACAGATTTCAAGCAGCCTCAGGAGTCCTGAGGTTTCTCTTGGTAGGTACATGGTAGAACTGGGGCAAGAAGAATGGGCCAAGCACATTTTACATGGGATGCACAAAGCTACACCGGCAACCAACTGGACTTTAGCGAGAAAGTCAGTTCCTCAGCAGAAGAAAGCTGCAGGCTGTGGTGATATCACACAACTCTGCAGGGCTTGAGATCCAAACCACTATTTTATGCAAATCACTTCCCTGCATGGTTCCGTGGGTGCTCCATTTCTGCCCAGTTGTGAACATGACAACAAAGAGGCAATACAAGGAGTGTATAGGTGTGTCGCAGTTGAAGGGGGTCCTTTAAAAATCCCTGCACTCTATTTTCCTTAGTCACACTTGCAAAGTTTCCTGTTCTTGCTCAGTGAAACTAGATTTATAATACATTAACAAAAAATCCTAAATCACAAGCCCTTCCTACATAAGGAAAAGGTTTAATCTCATTGCTACAGGATAATCTGCAGTGATAAGCAGATGTTACACAACTCAAATGCTTTTCCTTCCCACCATCACGTGTATCAACTGATTGCTGTGGTTCAAAGGGAGAGACAGAAATATCTAAGAACGGAAGTTCACAAATCAAATCCTCCATCTTAACCAGTTGAAAGCTTGTCCCTAGATTGGAGGTTTCTGAGTTCAATCCCAAATAAACACGGAGTCCTCTGCATGCCTTAATTCTCCATGTAATAGCTGAAGCACTGGTAGCAAAAAGCCCTCTGGCACGTGGAGATCCATTATATGTGCCATCATTCAACTGGGGAGAGACATGATTCAGTTTAAATGGCTAGGAATGAATGGCTTTTCTTCCACTGTAAATTCTGCAGATGTAGTGAATGACTCCAATCATTGTCATCAGACAATGCTGCAAACAGAGCTGGCGTCTCAAGCAGCTCCCAGAAAAGCCCTAAACATCCAGCCTCCAAGAACTCTGGCTGCTTTCGTTGGTTGACATAAGGATCACATCTGCAAAGTCAGGGACTCATCATTTCTGCACTGGAAAAATTTAACAAGACAATGGTGTCTGTGGACCACTGGGTGCTAGAAGGATGTTAGATGGTCCATCAGGCTGGTGAAGCCAAAACATAACAGTGCCTGTAACCAACAGCACTGAAGATAGTGCTGATGTTACACCCAGCTGACCCCCAGATAAGCAGGTGTCCACTTCAAGGTGGAGTGAGCAGGGAGGACTTGGCACAAGTCCATGCTGAGTCTTTGCAATTGAGGATCCAAAGATCTGGTGAGCCATTCTGCCGCAACTCCCCTTCTGTTGCATCTGTAGGTATCTTAAAACAATAACAATAGCAAGAAGAGCTCCAAAACAAAATAAAGTTGAGTGGTTTGAACACCAGCCCTGACATCAGGAAACCCACTTAAAATCCCTGTTCCACCACAAACTGCGCATGTGATGGCAGAAAGATGCTTTGTTCCTCTGTGACTCTGTTCTCCACCTGTAAACTTGGGCTGATTCTCCTAATTCACAGAAGCATTATGAATGTAAGCATATTATAGAATACAAGTTACTCAGCAACACTGGAAATGGAGTTATGTTAGTTCCCAGAATAGATTCTGTTCCAGACAACTTAATTTTCAGAAAACAAGTGTTCTACAGAATCAGGTGGCATCTGTTGAATAGTCAAAAACAGAAGCAGGCAAAACCCTATAACCTCTTGAAAATCACAGCCCATAATGCTGAGCATGTATGGAACATTTTTCTCTATAAAGCTCTATGCACTTTATAAGGTAGAGTATTCTTGTCTCCTTTTTCACTTGACTGACATGGCTGAATCTTTGGATGGGCAGTGAGATCTTTTTAACATTGTCTTATACCACTGATGCTCTGAAAGTTTCTTTACACTTTGTGTTGGGGAATACATTTTACAGATCATTGCTACAAGTTACATTCTGTAGAGCAATTATTTTTGCACTTACGGATTATATTTTATAGGTGAAAGGGTTTGGGACATGATTCAATATTTGCAATCATTAATTTACAGGGGTGTTTCATGAAACCATATTTAATATTTGTTCATAAAGCTTTGGGGATCTTGAGAGAAATCATATCATTTCATATCATTTGGAATTGGAACTTGCATTCCTAATATTATCACTACTTTAATAGCACCTCACTGAATACATGAAGAGTCTGGTTTGAGTTTTAGGAAACCTACAGCAGACCTGCCCTTGAGGATCCACCCAATTTGCAAATCATGGGGCCCCCAAGAATAGCAGCCTGTTCCAGGTGGCATTGACTTTATTGTCCAAAATTTCCCATATCACTGCTTAGCTTTACTGAGCAAGGTAACTCTGTTTTTTTAGTTCTTGGTAAGCTTGTAGGGATTTGCAATATTGCAGGAAGAGAGTGAGCTCAGTTACTACAGAATTCCAGTCCTGGACTTAATGTTGACACTCTGCAACCACACATAAGTCACGTAAACTAATTTTTCCAGCTTCCACATCTAAACAGGGACATAGTTCCTTATTTAGACCAAGACAAAGATCTGTAAAAAATGCACAACTAATATTAGGCTTCTAAATCCAAATTTAAGATATAAATACATGACCTGCTTTTCAATAGAAGCACTGGCTTTGCACTTTTTAAATTCAGGCAACTTATTTAAAGATCTAAATTATAATTTAAGATTCTATCTTCAGGTTCAAAAATCTTAGCCTTAGCTGTCAGAATAAGGAGCTTGTCTTCCCAGAATCCTGAGCAGATCCCAATCATGTCAACAAGACTGCATGACAAGGTAAAGGTCTGCACGTGCAGTTGGATCCACACTGCAGAGCCCAGACATCCCAGGGTGCTGGGGGTGACATTATGGCACTAGCCTAAATCTTCCCACTGCTGTTAGTGGAGTGACGTAAAAATGGAAAATTCAATATCCCCTGCTAACTACCAGATCCTACTTAACATTACATGTTCACAAAGATAGCAGCATGAACAGAACTTGCAGGGACAAAGAGATTGAGCTCTTTCCTTGCCAGTTTTTCTTAATTTAGGACTTGGCACGGTACAACCAGAGAGATGGAGCTATCTACTACAGTGGAAACTCCTGTCTACAAATTAATTTGGTATCCCGCACTATCCCACTGATAACAGAGATCAGCACCTAGAAGGCAGTGAAAGCAACTCAGCAATCATTCAGTATGCCTGTTCTCTGGATGCCACTCATCCATTGTGCTCAGAAATACTCAGGGAGACAAGCACCTTTTCTCAGCTCTCTCCTGCAATGTTTCATTCAGAAGAGAAGAAAGAGCATCCCTGTCTTCCGAAAAGGAGGCATTAGCAGTGACATTATCTCTTCTTAAAATATAAAGGTTAGGAAATTCAGTTCTTAAAGGAGAGAGTCTTAAGCCCCCATGTGCCCTCTCTCCATAGCATTGAGGAATGCCTTATTCCTGCCAAAACAGTTCCATTTCGTTTAGACCAATTGGGCCAGAAGTGAAAGACTGGCATAGATATACAGGCTGGAAATGAGGGTCTTTACCTTGGAGGTGCCCTTTGACAAGGACAGTAAAGATAGGCCGCTACCAAAATCTCTCCCTTACCAGCTGAATGCCCAGCCACAGGGCTAAAAGCTCCTCTCACATTTCCTTACTCCTTGCTGCAATATGTTTCCATCTCCACAGCTTCAACAGCAGGGGTTGAGAGGACTTCCAGCCCAGATTGGCCTCACGTTTTGGTTTGGGCATGCTCCCAGTGGGACACCTCTGGCAGAATCTCATCACACCAGAGGAATCCTACAGTTGAAAAGTCTTTGAGAAGGCAGTTCTGTGCTATTTAAAGGCTGTGCACAGGGAACGGGAGTCAGCTCACCTCTCTCTAGCTGTTAAGAGTCTAGTCTGAACTGGTTATCTAAGTGTCTTCAGTAGGAATAGTGAGCAATCAATTCTTCCCATCTGAAAATAGGTATCTCAAATAGTATCTATCTCAAATAGTGGGGTGTCTTATCTTTGAGAAGACCTTGTCCCACTTCTATGGCTTTGTGGCTCCATGGTTAAAGGTAAATGAAGGGAAACTTATGTTAAGGAACCAGCAGCAAAGCAGAGCCTGATCAGCAGGCCCCATCTGTTTAATGGCTGGGACAAGTCCTGAATATTTATTTTACCCCTTGGGATAGTTTTATTACCCACAGTCTGCAGATATTACTTGCTTAATACTGTCACTCCACGAATACATTTTTCACATGTTCCTATTAAGCTGTAGGCAGCATATAGTGTTATGTCAGTATTGATGTTAAGGCAGAATTACCTGCTAGTTCTGCTAATCCACTGACGCTTTGACAGCAGGGGTATTACAAATAGAGCTTCTTTGTACAAAATGATTAAACATAACCCAAAAGTCTACAGTTTTCCAATTCCCTGAAAATTACCACTTCCTTGTTGAATTCACTAGCATTTAAGGCCAGAAGAGTCAACGACAGCCTATTCTCTGATCCACTAATGACATGGATGTTGAAAGATTTTGTTGTCTCTTCTCTTTTCCTCAAGCCTATTATCTGACTCTTCTCCCTTTTCCTCTTCCAACAGAGACTCCTTTATAGAGCAGTGCAGTGGGCAGGCAGGGGACATAGGAACTATTACTACCTTTGCTATGAGCTTGCTTTGCAGACTTAGACAAGTCACTGCACATCTCTGTGCCTTGTAATCAAGGGATGCTCTCCACACATTTTCTAAGGAATGGGAGTCTGTTAAACTTGCTGGGCTGCTCAAGATAAGCACCATAGCCTCTTCCAACCTAAATTTACCTCTGGTTTCAGCAGGACACAGTCTGGTTCATTCCATTTTGTCCCAACGCTCCTGAAGTTGTGCACTGTTATTCAGCTATTGTGTTCCGCTCTGGAAAGGACTGAATTTCAATGACATTTGGATTCCTGCACCATTTGGAGACTGCTGTAGGACCTTCCAGATGGTAGGCAGAATACATTAATCTATGTCATGAAAATTTAATTCATATGAAGGTAATAAATTGTTTATGTATAAAATAGGCAGGACTAATACATTAGCATTCAGGGCTGAATCGCACCAGGATACAGGCACACATAGCTCACAGTGAACTCAGCTTTTTTGGCTGTTATAAAAAGAAGCAATTGAACAAAATTATTAAGTGCAGATACTCTGTATTTGGATAGAATAAGCCAACACCCTAGCTAGTGCACTGTTAAAACAACCCGCCCCTCTCCATAGTAAATCTAACTCAATCAGAAGAAACTAGCCATGATTTAAGAGAGAAAAAAAAATAGAGAGCATGTAACAGCATGGGCTTGCTGCTACATTTGCATTGACGTCAGAGCAAACAAGATTAAATGAAGACAAGCACAGCTACAGAAATGTGACCTTAAACACAGTCCCAGAGCTGCAGATATTGCCAAAACCTTTGCTCTAACTCCACCTGGTTTGCTAATATAGCCCCAGGGATAATGTCCTCGAGAAACAGATGAAGATCCCTCTGACAGCTGGCACAGTGGGAACTTCTCCCACTTTTGAGTAAAGGGCATATTGCCATGGAGAGGAATCAGGGTGGGACAGAAAGGATCAGAATCTTGCTGGCATGATCATCCACAAGGAATCGCTGAGGCTGGCAGAATTTGCAGCAGCCTCTTAGCTGCTATAAGCTCTGCTGGGGCTGGTTTGGCCTCCGCCTAGTCCAGGATTAGGGAGAAGAGGAAAGAAGGCTTGATCTTGTGATTGCTGGTCACTCAGTCTCCTTAACTCTGCCCAGTGCAACCCTAACCCTCTTGAAAACCAGTCTTGGAAAGCTCAGGCCACGTAGAGAAACAGGACACAGGCAACAATGACTAACGGGACCTAGTGCAGCTAAAAATCTGTTACCATAGGAGTAAAGCCTATGGTAACCATTCAAATAAAGCAAGTTTACGTGGTGACATTGCCAAAATCTGTATCACTGTTCACTGAACAATGGAAAACAAAAATGGAAAAAATTGCCACAACCAAGAAAAAATCTCTGGTAAGGGAATATCCCTACAAGAAGACTAAGCACACAGAATAGATCCCAGGTCCTCCCAGCTACTGTGACTTGCCATCAGTGAACATGTTCCTGTTGACTTAAAGAATAGCATTCCCTGCTTTGTGTCACTTAAACTTCTCAAAACCAGGCTCATCTGGGATATAAATGATTTAATGACTTCACTGGATCTCAGCATAGGGACTTATTCCACTTTATATTTGCTATGAGACAGTTTCCCCTCTGGATCTAGTGGGTAAAGTACCTTTCTAAAGGTCCATCTATTTGAGTGGAATCTATTTGAGTGGAATTCTGTCTACCAGCATAGCTATTACAGACTAACTCCCCTATGTGAAGAAGCTAATCCAAACACAAAGATAGCTCTACATTCATATCTCTATATAGAGGAGTTGTTCTGGAGTGGTTAAAGCATACCAGGAGAGCTATGGCTGAGAAGTTACACTGTAATATCTTCACTAATCAATTTGTCTCAGCCAAACAAAGCTTTAGATAGTTTTACCATGAACTACTGAGAATGAAATTCTTTTCTGTTTCTTTTCTGTTGCACCTCTGTCTAGCTACCGCCAGCTGGGCACCTTTGTGTTTCCAGCAGCTTAGAGTACACACTATAACCAGGTAGGTTCATTGGGGGTAGGGGAGGGGACAGGGAGGAGAAGAAAAAAAAGGAGTAATAATGAAACCCAGCTGAATAATCTCATTACACTCATGGCTCTCACCAGATGCTCCAGTGACACTCACAATACCAGGCAAAGCTGTGTGCTATGAGGAGATAAAATCCCTTTCAGAATGTTGTCCGTGTGGCATCCAGAGACCATAGGGGCTTGCAGTCCTCCTGGTCTTGCTCCAGGCTCAAAATTCAGTTAATAATTGTTAAAAGGGCAGGACAGAATTTCTGGAACTTTTGAGACCCCTCTGGGTCCAGGTTTCAGGTTCTTGTATCAGTTTCTGATACCAGCACAGAGAAAGGTGAAAATGAGCCACAGCTGTGAAAAGTCACTCTGAGTTCTTATGTTTGTTCAGGTTAGAGCACCACAGCATTGAAGAAAATAGAGACAGAAAGACCCTATCTGCACAGCAAGATGTAAGATGGCCTTTTTTCACCAGTGTAGCTTTATGGGTTCAAATTCCTCCAAAGAGATGTACAACTTGATAGTATGCTTTCCACAAAAACAGCATACTTCTAATAATTGCACCAAGCAATTTTCTCCCATTCTCAGGAGCCCAGGGAGCTAAGCTCTATTATGGTACCTAATTTATTGCTAAAAGGTCATTGAAGACTTCATGAATCCTTAGTGCATCTCTTCTGTCCTCTCTTTGACAGCTAGGATACAAATGCTGCTGTTTCATTAATTGCAGCAGATTCTGTTTTGAAACCTTTGAGTAACTCTCTTTCCCATACAACTGGAACTTGCTGTTCCAATTGTCCAGCAACAGCAAGTTGCTGCCCACATGGATCACTAATGGTGTCATGGAGACACTTAATACAATTCATACCACTGAATGTCTGTGCAGAAGCAGTTTCAAATTATTCTGAACCATGAGGTATGAGGTCCTGGTGCTGTCAGGATGACTTCTCCTTTTGAGCATGTTCTATTCCATCAGTTAAGAGTCCCTCTCTTTTCTCAGTGCTTAGCAGATGACTTAATTTAATCAGGAAACATAAGTAGACCTCTCTGCTTCACTCTGACCTTGTGCTCAACTATTGCACAGAAGACAGCCAGTTTTAAAATGGACAAAAGCCTCCTTTCAATCTCAGCTCTGGTTCCACCTTCTGTCTCTTGCCTTACATGGGACATGTACAGTCGCTGGAGGAAAGTTCAACTATTCTACCAAGCCCGGGAGCATCTACATTTTTCATGGTTTATTGTCATTCCAGTGATTCTGCCAATGAGGATTACATCCTTACTTGCAGAAGCCTACATTAGTCCAAGTCTCCATGTGGGAGGGGGCTTCTTTTGTTTCATTGTGGACTACCTGAATTACTCCTGACAGCTTTCTAGGGATTTTGATGCCTTTATTCACCTTCCTCCATTTTATCTTTTTCTCCCTTAATTATTGCCATTGCTTTGCACTCAGGAGTTAAGATGGAATAGAAAACAGATTTTCTCCTGAGAGCTAAACACATTTTACCATGAAGGACAAACAATGCCTGAATGAATAGCAGTTTTCCAGCACAATGCCTGGAGTAAGCCAGCATCATGCTTCTCCAGCTAATCTGCTCCCTCCTGAATTCACAAGGACCTCTTCTCCTGTTACATGACCAGCTGGTCATAGAGGCGATTCCAACTCTTCTGTAGAGCATGGTCTAAAGCTAGAGCTAAGATGTCATAAGATAATACAGCATGTTCCATGCCGGTAGTCAAGGTCTTTGTATCATTTGTGTGTATAGCAGACCCTTCTAATAACTGACTGTCGTTCTGCCCTCAGGACTATAGCACTGTGCTCTGAAATTCAGCTCTCCATGAGAACATTTCTGTTCGGTGTTGGACCTAGTCCGGCAAGATCTTCAGTATCATCAGAAGTTGAATTTGTATGTTGCAGCAGGGACACCCTGGGGACACCCCTCCAATTCCCAGGCCTTGATCCTGTGCCTTTTGCACTCCCCTTGATTACAACAAAGGCAGAATCAAAGGGGGCCTCTCCAAATTCCCCAGCACAGTTTTATAAATTACAGGTAGTGTTCACCCAATTTTACATGCAGCTGAACAGTGAAGGGAGTTTCCTGATGAAAACCTCATTAAATGCCATTTAACACCTCCAAGACTATTCTCTGTGAGACTCTTCAGCTCTTTCAACTCATCTTCTGCCAAAAATCTAGATCAAACTTTTCAAAAGCTTCTAGCAATCATCAGTATTCACTATTTCCACACCCAAAGGGAAAAACTGTGAAGGCTGACCTTCTCTGAATTGCTGACTGTCAGTGCCAGATGTTCCTTGTTCTGAGCTGCATAACATTATTTCTGGCCATGCTGCAGAGCATATTTTTTGTTCATTTTCAGCTTACCTAGTGATCGAGTTCAGTCAGGCACAATAACCTGTTCTCTCCATCCTCTTCATTATTTGTAATTCCCTCCACCCTTTCTGTCTGTCCTCTTCATCACATATTTTCAGTCATCCCACCCCGATGCCTCGTGGGTGCTGTGTATGCCCCTTAGCCGAGGATCCAGTGCTGAAAACACCTAGATATATGGGGCACTACAGAACAAGGAAACAATCCCATTGAGCTTCCTTACAAGTGGAAAAGGGCAAAATGAGACCTATTCCCTGCCTAATTTCCATGCAAGGCCTCAAATTCAGGCTTTAGTAGGGTCTTGCCTCCTCCTGATTTTTTGGAAAAGCAGTGAATTTTCCTCATTGAGTAAATTTGTACACTCATTAGTATGAGCTGGATTGGGTTTTGTCAAAGGCATCTACGTCTACACCAAAAAATTTATGTTCAGCCTAAACAGATCACACAAAATAACTTGATCTCCCAAAGACCCCAGACCACGCAGAAGCTTGCTTTTAGCACATCGTAACCTTCTGTCCATCTCCTCAAAACTGCTACTATCTCTTGCTCTGTCTCACTGGAGACTCTGCTCCTGGTTCTTCCAATTCAACAGCAAATGAGGCAATTTCTCTCCCCATGTCAAACTTGGAAAGATTTGGGGTTTTTTCTCTGAAGAGAGGTGTACTGAGTTACCTTAGCCAACAGATCACTGTGTCCTGAGACAACCACATCTTCCTCTGCCGGTGTTGCTTATTCCAATTCAGCAGCCTACTGCCTTATCTTGTCAGAGTGCTTTGAAAAGCAAATCCTATCAGAGCATAATAGGAAGGGAAGTTAAAGCTATTAGTACATAGGACTTTCTTAACAGGTCAGGGGACAGAAGGGGAGCTCTCTAATCATCTTCAGATTCATTTTCTTTTCTTTCTCATGGTCTTGAATCATAACTAAATATCAGATCCTCCAGATGGCTTTAGGAGCTGTTAATGTATCTAATAAGTAACCAGCAAGGTAGCTAAAAGGGAAAGTATATGTGAATAGTCACTGCAGGGCCTCAGCTGTGGAGAAGCAGTGACTGCCAGTTCCCCATCTCTAGGAATGCCTTTAGGGGAAAGGCTCCATGTTGAATGGGATCATGTGCTGCCTGTCCTTCCTGCTAATCTTGTTTCTGATGGGAAAAACAAAGGCATGGAGAAACCTAGACTGAGTCAGCCTGAAACAGTCATACCTATAAAAAGGAGACCTTGCTGAAAAACAGGTTTTTCTCCAACTTTATGATCTAGTCAAGTGGCAGAATGAAGAATCCTAGTTCTGCACTCTGCCTTCTCCATTGCTCCGCTCTGTTTCTCCAAGTGGGTTCCTGACCTGAGAAGCCATATGTCAGAGTGAGAGAGAGAGTTTTATTGATGCCCACTGTCATTAATTACCTTGATAATACAGGGCTTAGTTCAAGTCTGAACTATTACTCATTTTCCATCCTGCCCAAAGCACCAGACTGTCCACACACGTCTCTTGGCAGCTGGATTGTGTGTGTGGTGTTGCTTGGATGGCATAGCTTGTACCATGTATGTCTTCTTACGCTCAATAAAGCCTCTGTTCAGGGTTGATTTTAAGCATCTCCTTCCTGTTACCAAAGGCCCCAGGCAGAAAAGAGTCTCAAAATGGGGGGGGGGGGGGATTGTGGGAACTGTTACCAGCTCGGACAAGAAGGAGTCTCAACAGGAGCCTCAGACAAACATACCCAAGGACACAGGTGCAGCTGGGACTGATACATCCTGAGAAAGTACAGAAAAACCAGCAGAAGCCAGTTGGAGCCAAGATTAGGACCAAGACGGCTTTCCTCAAACAAGGAAGCAAGCCAGGTTGAGACCATGTATGGAAAAGTATAGCAAAGTTCATGGCAAGACACTGAGTGACACCTCTTCTGACACCACTAGGGACCACCAGAGACCACCAGAGACCCCCACAGAAGACCCCCAGAGACTCAGACCACATGCATAATGATTATGTAAATGTAGTAATTAGTTCTAGGAAATAGAATAAATATGTATAATCATTCCTGGAAATTTAATGCATATGTATATGATAGAGCAATATAATCTTTAGATGATGCGACACACAGTGTGCACGTTGGGTGGAGCTATCCCCCATGTACCTGGCACCGTAATAAAGAGAATGCCTGCTTCTTAATGCTACATTGGTGTTAAGGAGTTTTTCTCCCGATTTCGGTGACATTCCCAGGAGGGGTAGGAAAACGGGTGAGGGCATCAGAGAAGGTCGTTAGCATCCTTCAAGATGATCTTTAGCCATTTCAGAACAATGAACAGCACCTTGTGTACTGGATATGTGTATATACTGTATATTGAACGCATAGGGCTTTTAGTTCCACTTGCCATGTCAGACTAAAGTTGAGCTTAAACCACACATACTTCCTAGTATTAAACAATCACAAATCAAGCCTTCTTGTTGCCCTGCAGGCCGTCTGCCCCACTCTCTAATGCAGTTTCCAAAGACATGGAGGGAATCAGCAAAGATCTCAGTTCTTAATCTGTGAGTGCGCAAACTAAGAAGCAAAAGGAAGTCTACCCAGTCTTGGTGTGGTTCCCATACTGAAAGGAGACTAAATATGTATGTCTGTTGTCTTAAGGCTAATATCAAATCATCATCCCATGAAACTATGGAAAGTGTGGGATGGAGTTTAGTTGTTCTAATCTAATGGTCTGTTGCTTCTGTTAGAAACTTGTGAGGAAACTTTCCCAAACACTGTGTCGTCATTGCTATGTTGTGATAACTGCAGCACAGTATCTGATACAGAACGCGTTCTGGAGTTATCCGAGAAACTACACTGTACCGGACACTTCCAGAGCCACAAACGCACCACACCACATTGTCCTAGGCACTGGGCAGTCCCTGCTCCTAGGGTCACAGAGATACTTGCAGCTTTCTGCTCTGCACAGCATACAGACACAATCATTGCTGCTCCAGTCTGTGCTTAAGGTTATGTTTCACAGCATGTTCTTGAACAGTTTCTTCATCCTAATCTACTATGAAATGTTTGCATTGTTCAGGTAGAGAACATGCCCTACTCTCAGTGAAACACAGAGATTCACTGTCATCTTTGCACCTCATGGCTCTCTCAGTTTTTTCAAGTGTTCCCCCAGTCTTGTAATACTAATGTTTTGGGAAAGCGGTATGACTAGTGCCATCAAAACCAGAAAAGAAATGCCAGCTCGTTCCCTATTTGTCCAAAACACATCTGAAATGCTGTTCTGGTTTGAAAAACTATGCAGTAGGACCCCAAGCTTACAAATTCCCAGTGTCTAATACCCCTCCTGTGGGCTTTTCCCCATTAACTGCCTTTTCATAAGGCAAAAATTCTCATCTGCTTCCCCTTAACTGTCTTGTTCAATCCTTGGATCTTGGATATTTCCTTAAGGAAATTAGGCAAATCAGGCTTAGAATTCTCCTGAAACCTTTCCCCAGTAGTGAAGAGCTGATGGTGAAAGTTATTAGTAGCTTGGCTTTAGAGCTACTTATGTGACTGAATAAGCCAGTCTATTTTAGTAGTAGCAATTTTCTAATCTATTGGAAGAAACTGAGGATTTCAGTACAAGTAACAAATCCATCATGAAAAGCTATAAACAGGCTTTACTTACAGAAAAATCCAAAGAAATACTTCAATCTACTTCAATCATTCAAAAAATCTGTTGAGTTTAGGAGAGGTCTCCTGAGTTTCGGACTCATCTTATAGGACTGAATAGCAGGACTAGGCAGACATTGTTGGGGATGTAACAAAATTCTACAGGAATATTTCCCTTTCGTTCATATCTGCAGGCCTTTTCCTCAAAAGCTGACACCAAGTGGTATTTCAGTGAAAGATGCCAAAGACTGAATAACTCTATTGCATAATGGGAGATGGTCCCTGCAGGTGAAGACATTTGTAGAGCCTAGACATACAGTTGCCAGCTGTGAGAAATTGTCACCCAGCTAGCAATAACTAGAAAAATTGAGATTGCAGGCTTATCTGGCATCTTCTGCCAGCATTAGTTTCAGTTTTTCACGCTCCAAAGATCACTGGTTCCTATTTACAACCCCTATTAAATATCTTGAAATATATCTCTTCTAGAAAATTGTTCTCTTTTAGCCACTCTTTTAAATAGATGCTTCCATGAGAAGGGATTTTCAGTCAGCTTTTACTGTATAGTTCATTGTTTCCAGTCTCTCCATTGTCATTACTATGGTAATCAAGTGTCTGTGCAATGCTGCAACTAGGAAATGGTTTTTTATTTGATTAGCTCCCAAGTTCTGTCTTACTACTTATAAATAGCCTCATTCCACCCATGTTCTACATTGATCCATCTGATCGGCATTGGCTCCTGCTCTGTTCTCAGCCCTCTCAGAGTAACATTTTTAAAGGTAAAAATTTCCAGCCCTCTCTCTAAAATGAGACTCCTGTGCCATCAATAAGAAGCCAACAGCTCCCACACTTACCAGCCGGCCCGGCAGTTCTTGCTTTGCTCTTTGTTTTATCATTCCCAAGACACGTCTCCTTCTACTGATGAGGTATATTTACTCCACAGTGTTCAAGCTGCTCTGGCTGTGTGTCCTAAGACCAGGTGCCTGTGCTCACTCAGGATGACTGAAAGGCTTAGAAGCCCTGCTTGGAGATAAGTAGTGTGAGATTAGGGTCAGCATTTCTGCATTCACTTAGGGAAACGGGCTCTGAACGTATTCCATATGCCAAAAAACAAATGTGAATGTGATATATTCTTCTTTCTTCTTTGAAGTAAGAAACGTTACTTTACTTTAAGTACTCTTCTTTAAAGAGTCCCTCTCCTCCAGCTATCTTTCACATCCCATGCACCTTTTCCTCCTTTCATTCTTTTTCCTTTTCTTCTGTGTTCTTGTCCTTCACCTTGTCTTTGCCCTCTTTTCACTGCAACATGTGGCCCAGAAATCTTCTGATCATGCCAGCCTGACTGTTAAAGTGCAGATTCCTAAAATAATATCCCCACATTTGTGTTTCAGTGTTTAACTAGAAATTGCCTGATTTCCAGCAGTATCAGTAAGGGGGGGGGGGTATATGGGGTTTCCAAAAGCCCAGTCTGTTATATTATATCCAAATCCCAGTGCATGGTGGGGCACATCAGACCCAAGAAGGCTGGTAGCCTACAGTGAAGTATGTGAGACAGGAGGCATGCCAAGCCACGTCAAACCTTTTGTGTTACCCACTCATGGAGGAACATTCATATACACTGAATATGTACATTCATCACACACTGAAGAGAAGATTCTTCATGAGGCATTGCTGAAAGTAGAAGGCAATGCAGCAGGTTTCAGTCATATCAGAGATTTTAACAACTGTCCCAAGCCTGGTCTCTTGAGAGCCATTCCAGCTAAGGGCCAAAAGGGAACAAGTCAAGGTGACTAAGCAATAAAAGCCAAGGGATAGCCTGGCCTACCAGATCCATCAGATGATGATGATGATGCAGACATGGGCTAAATTAGTTGAGTTAGCAGAGAAGTAGCAGGGAGAGTGAATCCTGTGACCAGTCATTGAACAACAGCAGGGTTGGATCTCTTATGGATGAGAAGTGATGGACTGGGGAGAGGAGGATAACAGATTTATAGTGTCTCTACTGTGACACCAAAGCTGCTGTCTCCAGCTAAGGATAGCAGTCTGTTAGGATCTGGCTTCCTCTGACTACATCCTAAGAGCTACCTGTTCCTGGCAGCAGCCTGTATGGAAGCACCAGATAAAGCCACATCTTGTGAATTCTTGTTGCTACTCGGAAGCTTCATATGCTCTGTAGCAAGATAAGCACCTAAGTTTAAGCTTGTTCCTTCCAATAAGTTCTTAAAGCAGTGATGGTCTGCTGTGTTGTTCAGCTCTGTTGACTTGGTGCTGCCTAACTACCTTGCAGTGTCCCTAACTGCGCTACTTCTGCATTGTCCTCTTCTTGTGTCCTCCCACTTCTAGGTTTTGCTTCTCCATAATTTAGCTCCTTGGTGAGGTCATCAGAATTACATGGATCTTCTGACACCACACAGACACACTGTGGTATACGCTGTCTCACACCCACAGGTGTTTTTCATGAGAAAAGCCTGATTTCCACCCTTTTTCATTTGTCCAGCTGACTCTTGTTTGGAGAAGATGCTGATGTTTCTGGTTTGGCCAATCCCTTTCTATAACCACTGACAGATGTTTGGCAACATCAGTGCTTATTTGCAGTCTCTCATCAGATGTATTGTTGAATGCCGTGTCTACAGTAGTGTTGGGTATGGTGTTTTTCTAACCCATTCACTATTTCAGTCAACCAGTGGCTGTACTATAGCCATAGAGTGACTCCTGAACCTGTTTTTTATTTCTGTCTTTAACAGCTAAAGGAGCTTGGCTTTTATCAAGAACAGCAGGAACAGATCAATTCAGTTCCAGGCGTGCAGCAAAGAAACATGAGAACTTTGGGAACACGCTGGAATTCACTCAGGCTGTATCTATACTTATAAATTACATATGCTTGAGTCATTCTTGGATACTGAAGCCGACTGGCATGGCGCAGCCAATGTCTACGAAAATAAAGGTTGCTAGGTTGCACAAGAGGGTGGCTGCATGCAAACTGCCTCCTTTGCACGGTTTCTGGAATGTCCTAAGTGCCATCCTGTGCCTGGGAATCATTTAGGAGGATGATAGTTGTCACAGACCAACGGCTGTCAGGGAGCCTTCTAGCACTTCAGCAGCATAGACAACGCAGTGCCAGCGCCCCAAAATATTCCTTGGTACTGTTGGATTAACAAGAGGTATCCTCAGAGGGGTTCTGTCTATAAGTTTTCTGTCAGCAAGAAGGAAGGTTATGGCAGTGCTGAGTTTGGAAAGAAAAGGATTAGAGCCCTGCATTATTCCCAGTGCTATCTGCCCGACCCTGACTGCTGATCACTCCAGGACTGTACAAGGAGAGAATTCAGCTATGTAACCACAGACAATTCCTGGTGTCACCGGTGACACCACTGCCTGCTCTCTTCTAGTTTTGACAGTCTTACTCTACAGGGTGATCTTACTCTACAGAGACTTTCATTTTCTGTAGCGGAGTGTTGCAAGGAGAGAAAAGGACATCTCAGTCTTACTCGTTATGCTATTTATTCGGGAAGATCAGTTATCCGCCCTGTAAGTGAATAGCTGGTATATCATCACCCCTGCTATGGTATCCACCTTTCCCATCTATCGCTGGGTAGCGAGATTGCTGCAGCAATGCTCTTCCCTAGGGGTGAACGCCTGCAGGATCAGTGAATAGCTCTGAGGAGCTGCAGATGAGCATCGACTTTTCAGCAATAAGCACGATAAACCACATCCATCCGAACAAAGTGTGACAAAGAGGGTAGAATATGGAGCCGTTGTGTGCCTCAGTATATGCCTCTGAATACAAATGAGTTACTTGCACGTTCCCCTTGCCTGCATATTAATACGGGAAAATCCAAACTAAAGAAACTGTTGTTCTTGGACATTGTGTAAGATAAAATGGGAATGAAAAATTCACAGATATACCAGTTCCCAAGGCCAACTTCAGTCAGTTTGTGCATGCCAGTGCGAAGAGCAAGAACCATTCTAGCACTTGAATATGCAGCCGCTGGCTCATGCAGGATCAGTGCAAGCAGCTCCAGAACCCCCTCTGGTCTATCTGGCCATCCGAGTTCCCAGAAACTCCTGGGCCCTGGTGCTGGGCACAGTCTAAATGCCACAAACAACAGTCCCTTAAATATTTACAACCCAGATAGATAAGGCAGTGACTGGGGGAGGAACTAGCGGCAGCGGAGGGGAAGTGATCTCTTCCAGGCACAGCAGGAGGTTAATTGCAGCCATTTGGGCAGCCCAGCTGATGCTGCCTTCCAGCTCAGTGGCTGTTATAGACTGTGCATTTCTAACCCTTTGGGCTCTGCTTCTTTCTTCCCTACAAAGTATTTTGCTTTGATTTTTAGCCTGATTGACCTGGCTGGCTCATGTTAGCCCTAGGAAACACACTCCTGGGCCAACCCTACCTCTGCTGTGGAGTCGATGTTCCTAAAGGCTCCCAGGGCTTTGCCCTCCCAGAAGGACCAGAATTACTGCTCACATTATAAGGCAGCTCTTATCTTTTCTAAGCAGAATACATCCTTCCAGATGGTGATGGGTAATGGCTGGAAAGATTCATCAGTCTCAGTGTCTCTGTTTAAAAAATAGTAAAAACAGGGACTATGAGATTTCTAGGAAAAAAAAATATGCTACATTTGGCTGTGAAGATGATTTGAGCTAAGCACAGCATTATAGGAACTGCTTGTTTAAAGGAGAGAGTCACCTCTCTGCTACCAGACTTTCTATTTACTGGGCCAGGACCCTTTTCACAGATAACACAGCGCATAGGATGAGTCCTTGAGCCCCTGTGAAAGTGGGCTTTTGATTTATTTTTTTCATTTAAAATTCTGTCCTTTTCTATCTTCTGTTGATGTTTGTCTTAACACCACTAAGTTGCACTGGAACAAACTGAGAAGAGATATGGACTTACAGTTTGCTGGAGACTAGCCTGGGTTGGGAGTTTTCAGTACCAAAAAGAAAGAACAAAATGCCTAAGTAAATTTTTTAATCAATTGTTCTGTCTAATGAGAACAGCTTATGGGATGAAGCAGCTTGTAAGTTTGCATTATGTACTAATGTTTAAAATCCTCCTGAATCAGAGCTCGGAATGGACTTTCTGGCTTAGGAGTCAAACGAAAGTCACTGACACATGCCAATAAATCGCCAAGGCCTTTTGGAAATCCCACCTTCTGTATATTAACATGAATCTTTTTTAAAATGTGAAAATCTGAAAAGTGTCCCAGAGATGGCAGTCAGCATTTCCAAAGCAGTGAATAGGGTTACTAGAAGGTATATCTAGTTCCTCTCAACTGCAGTCCATTTCCCCATGTACCATTCACGTTCTCTCTCCCACACACACTCTTGTACGCACACACACCCAAAGCAACAATAGTCCTGTCATGATTAAGCCTCTCGTGACAATTCCTGCCCTTCACCTGACTTCAAACCTTGAGAAATTGCCTTAGACACAAGTGGACAAGTCTCTCAAAAGATTGTTTCTGTGGGGGGGAAAAAAAAGTCTTTTGCAAGAGAAATCAAAAACAAAAAAGGAGGACTTAAGATTTTCCCCCCAGATTTTTTCGTGCATCCTTGTTCTAAGGTATAAATGGAGAATAAAGGAGTAGCAAAAGCCAAATTACACTGAAGACTGAAAAACATTTGGGGGGGGGGGGGAGTGAGCTGTAATCAGCTTATGGACTGCTTTCATACAACAAACAAAATCATCCATAATTTGCAGAAGCATCTTCAGCTCCTGCTACCTTTGAACAACACCCTTATGTAAGCAGAAGCTAATTAGAGCAGACCTTTGCTGTTTTCTGCCTTCCCTTTGTGCCACTGTAGACACCAGGGACAAGTCAAATCAGCGTCCTCTAGCCACAGTCTCATGAAAATGAGAAATAATTTTAGCTGCATCCATTGCATGCAACATGCTAAATTACAGGACTAGTTACAGTCTGTAGACAAGAAGGCTGGGTGAACTGTTACATACAGAGAATGTATACAACAATTTTCTTTCCAAGCTCAGGCCAGAGCTGTTTGTGTAGGGCTGATTTTCACTAACATGACTGGTCACACAAGGAAGCGGGGCTCATTCTATTCTCTTTTTAAATTTTTGCTCCTCTGCAGCCGGAAGCTGGAGAGCTTGAAACACTGGAAAGGAGAAATGAAAGGGGAACTGAAAAAGAAAAGTGGGACCAGGTGCATTCCCCTTCACTAGCATTCACACTTTAAGGTAGATGATAAAGTAGACAAGAAGGTGGCCAGAAATACCAGCAGTACCTCTCAAAGGGTTGTTTTTTTCCAGCCAAAACTGCATGCAATCTATCCCCCTTCCCTAGAACAGACTGATTAAATTTCATCTTCTACATAGTCTCTCTGCAGACCACTAATTATCCTTCAAGTCTAATGGGTGAAGCCAAGTCCACTGAACAAGCAGGAAACAGAATGCTAGTTGCTGCTTCTTACAGCTCTGTGATGGACTTATAAGCCATCACACTCAAAATCTTGCTTTGGGGAAGAATGGAGCACACCATACATATATATGGAGCTAAGACTGTATTGTTAGTCCAGCTAAAGTTTTAACAATCTAATGGTCCAAATGATTGGTCCAGTTACAAAAATATAAGTTTTCATTCAAATTAATACAGGAAAGTCTCAATAATACTGCTAAAATTGCTATACAGGAAAAAAAAAACCTTTCTGATATCTACCCCTTTTCTTTGGTATAACGCTCATGCTTCCAGTGCCCTTCTGGGTGCCAAAGTTGACCATTTCAGCCTTCATCAGGAAGAATTGGAAGTAGGTTATCACGAGCTCCCAGCATCCTGAGATATCTGCCAGGATATCAAAATACCAAACATCACAGTAGGATGTTTGTGGTTGGGTTTTCTTTCTCCTCTCTTCTGGGAGGCACATGATGTTGAAGTTGATGCTTTCTTCTTCCTCAGTCTTGGGTCTGGTGGGATTTATTTCTATACATTTTCTTAACACATGTTCTTTCTTCTCATTAGTTCCTAATTATTCAGTTCTTCTGTTCTTGTTGTTATCTCCAAAATTGTCTTTATCTGAACCACACTCCTGTAGTGACCATCGATTGATCATTACGATTTGTGTTTACAGCCTGGGACCTCTAGTATTATCCCATGTCTGTACTCTTCCACACTGCATTTTATTCTGAAATCACAGACTGTTCAGTCCACATAGCACAACCCTCTGTTATCACTATAAACTAAAGCTGAGCTAAAACAAACCTAAGCCATAGTTCCCTGACTGCTAGGCAATTTCTATCATAACTAAAACAAGCTAAAATTAGCTCAGCCTAGGCAAGCCCAGACAAATCCCCAGGCTGGGCTGACTCAGTCTTGACTGTCAGGTCAAGACAAAGCTGGTGGCCTTTAACTAGTAATAGCAGAATCATAGGTACTGAGCTACAAAGCCTCCCTGATATACAAATGGCAGGACTTGCATCCAAAAAAATCCTCTCAGCAGGACTGAGAAAGAAACAGTGCTTGGGATGTTGCCACAGGTAGCTTCCAACACAGATCCAAGAAAACCCAGCATCCCCCACCTCGTTTATCAGCTCAGCTTTGTATCAAGCCTTCCCTGGGCTCTCGTCGGAGGTGGCTGCTCCTTGGCTGCTCTCTCACTACCTGCTTTGGTGAGTAGCTCTCTCAGTCTTTTGATGAGCATGCGGATTTTAAAGCCTTTCCACTTTCCAAGTGTCTGTCTGTAGTCTTTGGACGATGATGAATAGTCTGAAAATTCACTCCATGTGCATTTTGCTTTTGCTGAAACTTTCTGTGCTTTGCTATTGTCTCTGACCGCAGCCTACCTCCTAATCCAAGACAGTGAGAAAGCATGGTTCTCCTAACGGCAAGTACCCGCTGGTGAAAACTAGGGCTGACTTTAAGCACTGTTAAAGGCCATCTCTAATATCCTGGATTAATCATGAGGTTTGCAGTGCTCAAACTTTGCCAAAATTGTTTTGGAAAACATGCAATATAATGTGTGGTATGAGTGGTTCCCAGGGTCCACAAAATAGATTGAGCCCCCAGGACTTAGAGGGACCTCCTTGTCATATGCAAGTTTAAAAATTATGTCATAAACCGTGGCTCGGTTTCACCCAGCATGCAGGCATGCTTCTATAGTGAGGATACTTAGAATATATATTTATGCCCTTTTTATTGCACACTGTGATGTTGTCTATTACGTTTAGTGTTGAGTTTAATTTCCTCTGTAATAGCCCTGCTTCACATTGCTAGTTTAATCCTGTGGTTTGTTTGTCCCACTGTCTGTATATCGTAAAACAATGCCTTCTGTGTATTTCAAACCTAGTAAAAGAACATTTAAAATTGTAAACTTATTAACTAATTCCTCCTCTTTGTTTTCTGTCTCACTACAGATGTCCAGTCTTTATGTTAGTGCAGGCTACTGTGAAGCAGATACTGTGATTTTTCAACAGTTAATTCAAAATATATTCACAAATTTAGAAGGGTTACACAGAAGAACAGCTCCCAAAGTCTTTGACCAAAAAACCTCCCATTTAAGTGAAAGGTTAATTAAACATCACATACTTTGGCTCATTATGTACATAGGAATTGGAGCTGTCCACAAAATGAACTTTGATTTCCTGACCCTATGAAGCTCTTGGTATTTGTCTTCAGCTGGCATCAAATCAAAGCCAAGGTTTAAAAAAAAAAAAAAGTGCTAGGAGAGTTTCCCCATGCCACAGAAAAAGCAAACAAGCAAACAAACAAACAAAACTAAACTGAAGATTTGGAAGCTCCTCTGGAATTTAGAAAGGAAAATTCACAGAATCACGGAGTCACCAATGTGAGCAGGGGCCTCTACAGATCATCTAGTCTGACCTCCCTGTTCCAAGCAGTGTCAGCTAGAGAAGGTGGCTCAGTGTCCCGTCCACATCCCCGCCCTATCTGGCTCCCATCAAGGCTCACAGCCCTGGTTCACTGGTCATTCGGATGTGCCATTTGGCCACAGAAAGCCTTCCAAACAAAATTTCTTTGCATACTTCCAAACAGTTGTACCAGTGCTAACATTTAGTTTTGAAATAGGTTCTTGCAACAGTATGTGCAGAATCTAGGAGAGTCACCAGCCTTTTAATCCCTGGATGCCGTCACTCATCCTTTGGTGTGGAGCATGAACTTAGTATCTCCTTCTATGTAAGGACCCTCCTAAGCCAAGAGTTATCTGACACAATGTCTTCTGGTTTTCCTCTGCTGTGGTGTGATGTCTTTCAATCTAATATTGCAGTGTGATATCACAGCTCTGGATAGCTTCGTCCTTCACCTAAAAGAAGAAAGCTATCTTTTCTAGTCTTAATGTCTAAGAGACCCTCTGATGCCTGGTACAGCTTATATGAAATACTCGGGAGATGGACCAATGCCCGTAGACTGTTCAACAGTTTCTTCTTCAGTGGCCTTGCTAGGCCATATCACATTCTGTGTTCTGATAAAGCAAAAGGCTGTAAAAATTTTTCCATCTTCTGTTTGCCATGTTATTATCTTGTCTTTTGAATATAACAACTGATGCTAATTGCTAATGATTCTTAATATTTATTATATCATATTCAAGCTAGGTTATTAGAAGGGGAAGAGTATCTATGTTCTTATTAACTAAAATTGCTAATAAGCACAAGCATATACTGGCTTACTCAAACTTTCTCTTATTTTCTGCAATTTACCGGTGTCAGCTGCCCACAAGTGCTGCTTAGTGCCAAGGCAGGGCACTGTAGTGTGAAGCTGAGCCTTTGTCCAATGCATTTGGGTGCTCCATCAGTGTTCATGCAGAGAGTATGCAAAAGTACCCATCTTCTTTCAGACTATATACAGTCTGTTTGCACGTACGGAAGAACTCTGAGATTGTGCAGGTTCACCCACAAAAAAAATGTCACTCCCAAATTAATTTTTGCCGAGTTTGCCAACCACAAGTAAATCACATAGATGCTTTAGTTGTGAGGTTGCTTGAAGATTTTGACCTCCAAAGGTCATGTTTTGACCTCCAAAGACTTTTCTTCTTAGTACTTTCTTAAGCACATCTTCTCTGAGGATAGTTATCCGCTGCAGCCAATTCCCTGATCTTATGTAGAGAGCTGGACCTCTACAAGACTCTCTCTGATCTTTGGACAGATCTCAAACTGTTTGCACAGATCTCAAACTGTAGCTGTTCATGTGCATACACAAGCATTCTCCCACATGTTCTGCAAGCAAAACACATCCATGTCCATCTTCTTCTCCAATATCATTCTACTCCACTAGAAAGGCTGGACTGACCTTCAGGGAAATGGGGACACTTCTCTGTATGCATCTCAGAAGCCTTTAGAAATGCATATTGCAGCTGTTCTCCTATTAAGTGTCTTGACATCCTCTGTCAAGATAAGCATGGCTGCTTTAAGCTTCTGGAACTTTGACTTTCTCACGTTTACTCCTTTGCCTAACTTAAACTGTTTTTCACCTATCTTTACTCATGAGATTTACATTCTTGTCCAGTACAGTTCTTTTCAGTCTTCTCTGCTTCCTTTAGCCTGAGCCCCTCTATTTTTTTCT
Source organism: Apteryx mantelli (assembly GCF_036417845.1). Taxonomy (NCBI): domain Eukaryota; kingdom Metazoa; phylum Chordata; class Aves; order Apterygiformes; family Apterygidae; genus Apteryx; species Apteryx mantelli. Next base: position 5,830,435 of record NC_089979.1, on the reverse strand, counting down.
CATTACTTGTTTTTCACATTGTTTTGTCAAAAGGTCCAAGGTTTGATCACTGACCCATTCAATGCTCTTAGCACAATATCTGCAGAAGGTTTCTGTAGGTTTTCAGGTGGCCAGAATAGACCACCAGTTGTGCCAGCTACAGTCAAACAGAAAGAGCTCTTGGCATATTTACCAGTTTTTCTCTCCTGCCCCTGCACTCTCCTCTTCTAATTCCTGTCAAATCTTTAGTGTCTCAGGAGATATATAAACCTCCGTTTCCAAACTTCTGTACTTTCTGTACAGAGAAATACACTTTATCTTTCTTTGAAATTGAAATTACAGATGAAAATCACTGTCCATTCTGGCTGGACTAATACAGGATTGATGGTTCCTCACAGAATATGATCCAGTCTGATCATAAATGACATAAATGATAGGTCTTTTACCACTTTTCCTGGGAGACTATGCCGCATCCTGATGAATGTTTTTGTAACAAGTTTTTGCTGATATTCAGGTTTATTTTTTCAATTTTTAAATTCAGCCTGCTACTCCTAGTTACCTTCTACTGTACTACCCTTAATCAATTTATCATTAGTATTGTTGCCATTTACATTAATGAAGTCAGCAGTGGAAATACTTGGCCCTTGTATGGTGTTTGCTGTTTTATATGTTTGTAATAAAAAAAACTCCCTTGCACTGAAGAGTTTGCAATCTCTTTATGATTCAAGATAAGAGGCTGATGGAAACACTGAGGACTTACAAGACAAGGTGATGATATAACAAATTCATGTAACAAACCAGTTTCAAAAGTAGGTAGTGCATCTTTCTGAAACCTACTGTGTATTATTTGATTGTGAAAATATTTTAAAGCTCATTCAGGGCCATGGCTGCTGTCCCTTTGTGTTTATGCAGAGACAGCCTCTGCCCCAAGAAGTTCACAGTCAAAGTAACAGGATTATCAAAGATATATATAGACATGTACATCCCTGCCTCAAGCGCTATTTTCCCAGGTGATACCCATGAATCTTTCTGAAACTCAGCAAATGAATCACTCTTCAAATATCTTAATGAGGAGATAAATCTAGAGTCTAACAGGGCAATTCACATTGACGCTGCTGAGTTCTAGTTATAAAAATGTGGGATCAGAGAATCAGAGGGATGTAAAAATCAGTGTTTTTATCTGAACAAAGCAATACTGTTCTTGTCTGGATAAATGGAGTCCATCACATGTAAGTCCACCCTACTCTGTATGTCATTTTATCAGCCTGAGCTCTTAGTTGTACTATCCTTGGATTTCTGAGTCACAGTAAATGGACCAAGGGCCTGGCCATCTCCCCTAAGGGCATTGCTTTTCTGCAGCCCAAAAGCTTCCTTACAGCCCACAGGTTTCAGTTTTGTCTGCTTTCATCCGTCCATCTGGCATCCAGACCCTGCAAAATTCCCTTTCAGCTTCCTATATGCTGCCTGTGGCTGCATATATCTGCAGTGACAAAAGCAACTGCCTTCGGAACAAAACATTATTTACTTATTCCTGTAAGGTACAAAGCTTTCAGAACAAAGTCTAACAACCACACTCAGGTTAAATGCAGGGATATTAGGCGCATCTTCATAAATTTGCATCCTTTCATCCTTTAGAGTTAGAAACATCCCACTGTGTCACCACATCTTTGTCTCCTTGCCTTTCTGTGAGACAGGCGGACTGTCAGCTTTTCACTGACTCGCATTAGCCTCACTTACCCAAACTCCTCCCTTCCTTTCAAGCACTGTTAAGATTTTAGGCCCCCTTTGATTTTTATGTCATTTTTAGCTTTGGAAGAGTACCGCTTTCTAGCTGAATGAAGCCATCTAGATTGTGGATAATTTCTCCCTGTAATTCACGGCCAGCTGTTGCTACGTAACTCCTAAGCTATGTACCTGAAGTGCTTTATCTGTGTGATGGCTTTATCTTTTTTTTGCTTGGTACAATGCCTTTCTACTGCAACCTGACTGGAGAAAAAGAAAAAAAAAGTAAAAATTAACTGTGAGCAGATTCTCAACTTAATTGAAATTAGTGATGCATGGAGAGAAAGGCAGGTCAGCACAGGAAAAGAACAAGTTAAATAATCTTTGGATAAATTAAGTGTCTACAGGTCAGTGGGAACAGCTGAAATATACTGAAATATACTGTAGGATACATCAGGAACTACCAATAGCAATCACTTCATGACTAGAGATTATCTTTGAGATCTCATGGAGGAAAAGTACCAAAAGAGCAAAGAAGGGCAAACAGTACCGTTGTAAAAAGAAAGGTGAATTCCAGAAGAGTCAGCCACTTTGATACTTGGAAAGAAAACAGACCAAATGATTAAGCAGTTGATATGTGAGCACCTAAAAGATAGGAAAGAGATAAGAAACAGCCAACAATGAATTGTCAAAAAAGGATTGCTTCCATCCAGCCAAAGACAGGATAATTTATGCAGTGATTAAGGGGAAGCACTGACATTTCCCACAGCTATGCTCCACCATCATCATGGAAGTTGTAACTGCAAACACTGTTGGAGAAATGTGGTTCCATGGACTTTCAACAGCCTCCTTTGGGTAGACTGTAAATTTTTCATTTAATTTAACACTTTTAATGATTTTAACTTAATTATTTTCTTTTAAAATGTGTGGCCTAATTGCCAGTTTATTACAGTTCTGAGTTAATGTAATGGTGATGAAATTACCAGTGCTACTTCTTTGAGATCTACCTGTTTACCCAGTCAGTAGTGCCAAGGGAATGAGTACAGCTTCAGCATCATAAATAACGCTCTGGCACAGATGCAGTTCTTGAAAGAAGAACATTTTCTTGTGTGCAAGCAAAAAGCATGCACTTATTTCCGGACAGAAGAATACCCAGAGGCAACTCAAATAGCGCTCAACACCCATGTGTGGACAACTTAGCTGAGCCCTAGATAGTCCATGGAGAACTGATCAGTACAGTCAGTGGAGCACAGACAGCAGCAAACAGGGGACCAGCTCATTGCCTGCGGAGCTGCCTACACAATCTGCAGGCTACAGGTTACACTTGCCAGGCAGGACAATCTAGGGCATCTCAGACGGAGGCAGTCTTTAGGGGGTTGTCTGCTGGGTCTCCATCTGCTAAATGCAAGCCTAGACACCTGACTCACAGACAGGCAGAAAGACCTGCACAGGCTCACACTGCTCCCTCATCAACACAGTCAACACAATGCTCCTGGCAAGCGATTCATCTAACCCCATAGCAGACACCAATCTCAGTGCAGTTGCCCACAGTTAGGTGCCCAGCATGGCTGAGGTTTCCAAGAAGGTGTCCTGGTGGGGCTGGCAAACATGAGACAGTGTCTAAGAGAGACCCGTACCTTTTGGGAATGGCCTCCAGAGGTGACATGGGATTTCCTGGGGCAGGTCCAGTGGTACCAGATGACTCTCCGTAGGTGCCTGAACCCTGCCGTACCTCTTGAGTGGCTGAATTAAGATGCCCTGTTGACAGGTGGACACCTATCTGTAGGCACTAAAAGGTAGGTCTTGATCTGAGCTGAATTCCACCTTATCAGTTCACAGTTTCACTTTTAAAGTGAAATAAGCTATACTTAATATAGGTTTAGAGAGTCCCCAAAGGGAATTAGTGTGGAAAAGCAGAACATTGCATACTGTAACTGATTTTACAGTGACTCTATTCTCTAGGCAAACCCTGTGATATTGCTGCAAACAAGGTACGTGGCATTCTGGGACATCTTAAACACCGTCAGTTATGTAAGGCCCCAGAAGGAATTAGTCACTGAACTTGGCACTAATGAGAGACTCCAGCAAGAGCACAGGTGTCTATTGCTTGCCATTGCTCTTTAGTAAGGAAGTCAACCTAACTGAAATTGGAAGAGCCCAGAGCACAGCAACATGAGTGATGCAGGTGCTGAAAAACGTGGCTGATGAAGACTGAATGAAATAATTGGCTCTGTAGAACTGATGTGGACATGTAATAATCACCTTCAAGAGTCTGAAAGGTTGGCATAGAAAAAATTTGGATCCATAGCTCCCTGTGCCCACTGAGGATAAAGGAAGAGCAAGTGTCTTAGTTTTCAGTAGGGGAGACTTATTTTAGCTGATAGGAAAAGGAAAACAGACAAAAAAACCCTTCTAACAGGAAGGACAGTGGAGCTCTTACAGAGATTGCCTCAGAAGGCTGTGGATTACAAGCTAAGGAGCTTCTAAGTTGTTACACAAACTTCTGTTGGTGGTGGCCAAGATTTATTTAATCCTGCTGCAGCATAGAGGGGTGACCTCTCATCATCCCATCTAGTCCTGTACTTCAATGCTTTTCTAAGTATAATTCATGTCTAGTCTCCAACATTTAATTCTCTTGATTTGGACAGACAGGAATGCAAAACTGAACAAGGAAATGGGGATGCTCGAGAACTTGTCCAAAATAGGAAAATCGTGTTTCTGGTTTAGCCATCTTTCATGCAAACTCTTTCATCCTGACTGCAATTTGAGAGAACACCTGATAGCACTAGTGGGGCCACCACCTCTATAGAGTCTTGCTATAAATGTGCTGCAAAGCTGCCTTTGGGACTGGCTCTTCCCTAGCAAACAGACAGGAGAACCGCCATGGTAAAACATCAGGTAAATGTATGGGCAGGAGGTGGAAGAAGAGGAAGTAACAGACTGTGGAACTGGCCAAAAAGGAGAGGGAGCTGGTGGAAGAGAAAGAGATGTGGAGATGTAGAGAAAACATAGAAAAAGAAAAGTAATAACAATAAGAAAATTTCTGTGGTGAAAGAAAGCAGGAAAAAGGCAAGAAAAGCTGTATAATAGCCAGGTTAGTGTTGCTGCATTAACACATTTTGGTGTATTTCCCTTGAGCGAGAGGCAGAAGGGAAGGAAAGACCTATTTTGCTTTAGGCAGGCAGAGGGAGAACAGACAGAAGGTACCTGGCCTGGAGCTGGCCCCAAACTGAGTGTGCAGTGAAGTCCTGCAACATTACTTCAGCCCCTCCAGAAGCCCTGGCTTCAAAACCAACCTACTTTTAACATTGCCCAGGCATCTGTCATTGCCCAGCAGTGGCTTCTGCCTTCTGCATGACTGCGAGTAAGTAAATACTACAGGTCTGTGATAACGAAATAGTTGATCACATTTGGTGTGCTTAGGGGCAAAGCATCCTTTCAGTGGGCAGTTGTGGTTGGATCATCATTCTAGCTCGAATGACGGAGGCCTGACAGCCTATGCTCTGAAGGACCCCTCAAGTCAGCGTTCACTGCTAAGGTCACCAGAAGCCAGCTTGCTGCAACAGCACATGAAGCATGCAAGATGTTTTGCAGCATTAAATATGTGGCTGTGGATGCAGTTTCTTCAGTATCTAATGCATCAAAGCTCAGATGTAAGCATTTCGCAGCTGCTGAATAACAATCCAAACCAACAGGGACAAGGAGATAAAAAGGCTATTCTGAGCACATGTTAATCCTCCCCTGTGCAAACTCTGGTAGTCCCAGGCCACGGTCTTTGATTTTACCAGCCTAAAGCTGTTTTGAGCCTAAACAGGAAAAATAAAATATTCTATATACGATAAAGCATGGGAGTGGAGCACTGCTAAAGAGCAAAGAGAAAAGAGTAGAGGTCCTCAGGGGGACTCGAAGCAAAAAAAATACAGAAAAAAGAAAGAACAAGAGTCAGAGAGAGGGCATTAGGGTTCCCACGTGAGCAACGTGTGAGAGGTGTCTGAGTTTGCTCAAGGCTCAGAGAGCCCAGGTGGGTCTCACCAAAGTGCAGGGCCAACCTGACTGTGCCTGCAAAATACGGTACGGCACAGGTCTGATCCTGAGCTTCCACACTCATAACAGCAGAGGATTTTTTTTCCTTATGTAACTGATAAGAAGAGAAACTTGTGTCTGTAAGGCTGAAATGATTTTACTCAATTCCGTGGCTTATATTTCAGCAAACACTGCCTTTCCCCAGGGCTTGGGTCCTCTAGCATGATTGCAGGGCATACCATTCCCACACGCTTTCCAGAAACACATCCATTTCCCCAGGAAAGCACGATGCCCTGCAAACACAGGCTCTACTGCTGCTCTGTTGCGCAGAGCAGTAGCAGCAGCCGAAAGGCAGATTGAAAAGGTGACTGGTGGAAAGCAGTCTTTTTAAACAGACAGCAGCACACCAAGCATCCAGATGTTACCTTTCAGATGCAGCACAGTTTGCAAGTCCTTCACGCAGGCAAGGTTAAAAAGGAAAAAAAAAAAAAAGGAATTGGAAAAGGGAAACATACTTTAGCAAAACAGTTTAATTTGATGTTCAGAGAAGCAGCATTAAGAGGGCTGGGGAGTGAGAGGAACCAGCTCTGCCTGGGATCCCTAATTTGGTCAAGCCATTTTACTTCTGTGTGCCTCAGTTTCCTGAGCTGTGACACGCGGATGAGGGTGACGGTTGCCCTCCTTTGTAAAATGGTCTTGAGAGCAGAAAAATCACTATCCGCAATATTCAGCATCTTTATTAGGCAGCATGCACAAACACAAGTTTTTCATTCTCAAACATAATCCTGTTGTGTGTATACTGATCTCCCACTCATCGCAGTATTTCTGTATCAGGCATATGGATAGTACCAGATCATCCTCAATGACTCACTATTTACGTGCAAAATGTCATGAACATTTGAGAATGTTTTACACCTGGAATGCTATATTTGGCAGCACCAAGTGACTCAGTTTTGCTAGCAATGTTAGCAACAGTGAGAAAAATAAATGGCAATTTTAATTACATTTTGTAGATATTTTACAGCAAGGATTTTTATTTTGGCAAATAAAGACATCTGGAGTCTAAATATTTTATCTTCTCTGCTCCCACTGCTTTAAGATTGGAGGGAAGGGACACTGTACATACATTGCTGTTCCCATATGTATTTGCTGTGCTCTCCCTAGAGACAGCACCAGCATAACTCAGACGGTCACTGTGGAGTAGTGGACTACTTCACAGTAATCACAGAAGCAGACATCTGCTGGAGGCAGGCAATATGGTAGAGGTGCTTTATGGGATGAGAATGAGCTGTGCACAGGATTAACACAGAGGACCTAGCAACTGCGAGTGCTCACTACTGTCTTTCACAGAGTTGTAGCCTGGATGCCAGGTCCTTCCAGCCTCTGGGCTTCAGGACCCCTGCTCCTCCCGCACACACGATGGCTGCGCCCATGCAGCAAACTTGAAGGAAGGTTGCAAGCAGATAACTTCTGTGGTCAAGTTCCTACACAGTATAAACACTCCTGTTTTGCCTGCTCTGACATGTGAGGTGGTGCTGGGCTGTCCAATGACAGAAGATGCTACTGAAGGTTCTTCAGGTACTCAAGGAAATGAGCTAACAAGAACATACTTAGTCTTTTGGATGCTTGTGAGCCTGCTCAGCTGCTTTGGCTTCTAAAAAAGAGGCAAGGTTGCAAACGGCTTGCAGCAAGCAGAGCTGAGTGTACTTGGGGTATAAGGAAGCACAGACCTGAGCATACTTCATGTCTGCAAAAAAACTTTGGTGTCATTTTATCTCGTTCTTTCTAATAGAAAAGCTCATAGTTTTGCTCTCTTTCATTGCTAAATATACTGAGTACTCTAAATAAGTCATCACATGTGCTGGAGACTATCCACAAGGGACATTATTTTAAATGCTTTCTCTACTGTTGAAGCAAAGAAGTCATTAGATCCCTTTGCAGAGCAGTGAGGGATACCACCTACTCTCCTAAATTTATGACTTGTGAGCTAATGCTCTTTCTAATTGAAGTGGCTAGTGACTAATGAAAGAATAGAGGATGCAGCCAAGCTTGGCTATACATTGGAAATTCACTAATACACATTTTCCCAAGATGTTCAGGGATATTCCTGAGAAGAAGCTAGGAATCAGAAGCTGTGAGATATGAAGGCACAAAGCAGAAAATGTCCTTACCCCATTTACCTGAGTAGTTTTCACTATCATACAGCGTCCCTGCACACTCTAGAAACCATAAGTCATACCTTAAAATCTGAACCTGAAATAAGTATTCCATAGTCTTCTGGAAGCTCCTTCTTTAGCTTCAGTGCAATTGTGCTTTAAGATCTGTGATATTATATGTCATATAATATATATGGGATATAATTCTGTGTTTGGAGATGTGGATGTATATATGCATTTGCTGTTTAACTGTGGATGTGGGTGTAAGTAGGCCTAGTCACGCAAAGCATTGCTTTGCAGCTACCTGCAAAATAGGAGACAGTTGTTTTTAACAATAGCCAGCAAACTCTGGAAAGTTGGAAGGAAGAAAAAAAGGAAAAAGAAAAGAAAAGAAAAGAAAAGAAAAGAAAAGAAAAGAAAAGAAAAGAAAAGAAAAGAAAAGAAAAGAAAAGAAAAGAAAAGAAAAGAGGCAAATTCACTGCATTTAATTAACTGACACTGGAGGAAGAGACAGACATGAATGACAAAGCAACTAATTTACTCCCATTTGGCTGAGTCAACACCCCAACAGTATCCTATGTGTCATTTACCTGACATAGTGTTGCTAGGAGGCCTTTTGCTGATCCTGTTTTTCAGCTGAATGATTTCTAGAGCGCATCAGGACACGTAATAGACAGAACTTGGGTTGAATTTGATTTAAGCAAAATCCTTAACTTGTTTAACTTATCCTCATTTTAACTTATCCTTAAAATAATGTAACCAAATCAGGAATATGTAAACTAGTGAGTCACACATTGAAAGAAAGGAATAGTATAGAACTAGGATTACCCTCTTGTACGCTCAGATTCTCCATGTCCAGCTTCAGGTGGTTGCTCACATAGCTGCCCAGGCTTGGAGGCTACTTATTGCCACCCAGCTGAATCCCACAGGTGCTTGGTATCTTGTATCCGAGCTCTTTCCATCTGGAGGTCCTGCATTTTTCCCCCAGTCACTACTGTGGCTGATGCAAAGGCTCCTTCCCCAGGCTTAAAAGTGGGATGGAGGCTTCCATATGTGGGGTCTGAAAGCTGGAAGGTCATCAACAACCTCCTCTGAAAACACCATTCCTTTTCAATCAAGTCTTATGGCATCCTTTAATATAGGAGGCTAAAGAGAAGTGAGCCACCTAAGATTTACAGTGACAAACTGAACAAGGCTTTGGCACAGACACGAGCACCAACAATCACTGCTTACCTGTTACCATGCTGTTCGTCACTGTTTTGGCCCACGCTAACCAGCACTCTCCCAGGCAAAGCCGAGGCAGAAACTGGAGCCAGCATGGACTAGGGACTCTTCCCAAGAAGCAGTTTGGATGGGGCTCTTCTGGGGAAAACAAGAGTACTAATTTTCTGGGCATGATCAATGCTTGGCCAGTTGTCAGAGGGCCAGAGAACAGCCCTTGGACCATTTTATTTGCTGACAGAGCCTGAGCTAAGGAGGATGACCAAATAATTTAGAGAGTTTTCTTTTTATTGCTCAGTCTGGAAATAGAAGATTAACCTGTCCCTCCCCTTCCCAGGGTAGAGCCATAGGAGTCCATAAGGAGGCTGCTGTCTTTCCTTATTCCACAAAGACTGTCTGCCTCAGCCAGCAAACGTCCTCCTGCCGTCCTCCGTCACTGCCTCCATTTCTAATCCTGCTGTCAGGGCATGCGTTGGTTTTGCAGTCATGCATACAGTATCAAAAATGAGGACTCACGGAGTGGAAAGAGGGAGGAAATTGCTCCGATGTGGCTGGACTGGACAGGAAATTCTGTTAAAACAAAATCTAATAAAGTTTTCTGAAATATATGGTTGGAGGGTTGAAGTAGGCTTACTGCCAGTGAAGTAGGCTTACTGCCTTGTAATTTCTTACGCCTTTACAAAGCATGCTCCGGAACTGCGCTACAACTTCTTGCACAGTCCCTGGACTGAGTTGCTGTGGTGCCACTTGGACACCTCACTTCCCCCAGGGAGTGAGCTGCTCTGGGCTGTATGCATCCCAGTCTCTCCCCAAAGGACGATTTTGCAGCACCCGCAGCACCCTGAGCTTGGGTACGGTGACACCAGTCACAAGAACTGCAGCAAAGTCAGAGGAATCAGAGCACTGAAAATTGGCAGGAGTGCAGAAACATCCCTATTTATCCATGAACTGCTGCTCTGCATGCTGACTGTCCACCATCTTCTTGGGTCACTTCCACTGTGTAAAGAGAAGTGGAGGAGTATGGGAGATGAACCTTGTTAATCTCTGGAAATCTGTTTAACCTTTTTTCCACGCTTCAGACCTTATGGCTGCTCAACAGATCTACTGCTGCTTTTTTAATCTGTTTGATACCTGAAGTAAGCATGTGATTTTACCAAAAAAAAAAAAAGAGAGAGAGAATATGTAATTCTAAGTTCAAAGATTTCACATTCAAGATTAGATACAGGCAAAGCTGGACTCTGAGACAGCCAGTTCTGGAGGAAGACTGATGGGTGAAGTATCCCCATCATGGATACAGCAGAAAATGGGCCCTCCCACACAGGGCATTTCCAAACCTAAAGAAGAATAAGGAAGGGAAACTGTCTTCAGAGCTTATGTGCTGTCCTTCTGAAGAGTAGCAGCACTTGGAAAGGATAGAGTACATCCTTGGTGTACGCACAACATCACCAGCCACCAGCTGCAGGGAACAGGAAACAAAACTAGCATGTTTAAGCCAAAAAGGATTTGCTGGCACACTGGTTTCCAGTGCAGTCCTAGGGAAAGCTGCAACAAGCCACAGAAGCTGCAGGACACATCAGAGAAAGTCAGAAGTACCAGGCAAGGTTCGTGACTTAGACCCTTCACATACTGGGGCAAAACTTATCATTTCTGCCCAGGAACATGGAAGAATTAACCAGAAGACTCTACATTGCATGTGCAGTTAATCCAATGTGTCCCAGATGCATCAAAATGCTACACTGGACATGTAACTTCTAGCAAATAGCTTATCAGTTCTCACTGTACCGCTCAGCACAATTAGTATGTATGACAGGAGCTTTTTCTTTCAGTAGATACCCTTTCAAAACACCAAACCAGCCAAAGAGTCAGGGAAATGCAACCAGCTTTGCTAAGGTCCTCCGTCTTCCTCCACCACATTTATACTGGGCATAATATTAATTCAAGCCCATTATTTTCAAGCGTCATTAACAGTACAATGGAGAATGATAAATTATTGCTTTAATGGGAAAATAATGACATAAAGACACTTTTAAAGTAATTGGATCCTCAGCCTGAAGAGTGGGGAGTGCCTTTTTCCCATAAAGCCCATGCAATACTGATAGGAATGAGAGTCCAGATGTGCCTGGGGGGTTGACTGCTGCCTGAAGAAACTCCTGCAGAGCAAACGCTTGTCTCTCAAACTGCTTGGTTTTTTTTCCACCTTGCCTCAGATTTCTGCTTGGTAACTACACAAAAGGAGAGTGGGGTTGCCTGGAAGCAAGCAATGTCTTGGTTATGATGGTAGAGCAGTACTGCCCATGATCGACTCACACAGAAAGTCTGCTCCTGTTATTTACACAATTCCCTTCCCTGCTCCTGGAGCAAGTAACATGGGAATGTATTTCTGCAGTGGGGTGCCCAAAGCTCTAAACCCCATTTCTTGCCTGACCCAGAGTTTACGGAGCACAGGTTTGTTAGAGGAAACCAGGCTCTCACGTGGCTCAGTTTACAGGCACAGATGCTCAGCTCTGACCATCAAGGAAGTCAAGGATGGAAAAACATAAAACTCATTGGTCTAAATTACTCCAGCCAAAGCAGAACAGCTTGTGGAGAGCTTGGAGATGTTCAGGTGGAAAGTTCTGTAATAGAAATACAAGGTATTATTAGCAAGATCTAATAGCTTAGGCATGGGCGATTTATGCCATCAACTGCAATCCCTTTTTCTCTGCCCAGATCGTTGCAAACAGTCCTCTGGATTTGACCAGGAAGCAAGACAATGGCTTATGAGTTTTAAATCTTCTAAAAATTAACTGCTTCTCTTGTAACAGAGTGATTTATGCAAGGGTTAGCTCCTGTCTTTGGTCTCTCATTATGATTAAAGACTAAAGTAATGACCAATAACTCTGGGATTACTGCTTAAATATCACTGCCTGGAAAATTAAGACAGCAAAAGGCTCCTGAATGGATCTACATGAATACTGAAGGTGCATCCTAATGAAGATGAGGCAGTAGCAGCCAGGCAGTTTGAAAAAAAAAGCCCATGTGATTAGGACACTGTATGGGAAAGGGTCAGGGTGGAGGCAAGAGAGGCGGATATACCAATTAACTCAAAATGAGACTGAAGAAGGCTTAAGCTTCAATCTCATTATCTCTGTAAGTATGCAGGACTGATTGGCTAAGAAGAAATAGCTGAGGTTGCATCGGAGCTAGAATTTCTTTTTCCACAGAGCCACTGAAGACTAGCTAAAGTAGTTCACCTTTGAAGAGACATTACCTTTTCCTCTGTTTAACCAGCAGCATTTGGGAACCTGCAAGAGAGGTTTCACTACAGCTGAGGCAAAGTACTGCTATTTTGCAGTCTTGCAGCCTTACAAATTATGGGACGTGTTACCATCCAGCTGGGTAGGAACAGCAGGACAGCAGGACAGAGTCCTGAAATCTATACTTGGTTGAAGTTTCCTGAGACATCTTTGCAGTCTCCTGGCTTGTGCCTGGCCCGTGAATGAGGACTTCTGAGTTTGTTAAAGTACGGACTGTCCCTAAACCTAAAGCACAGCAAATCCTATGTCTATATGTTAATGATGAAGTTAGCTCACAAGGAACAACTTCTCAAGTCACACAAATGGAGGATTCATCCTATCTAACTAGGCTAGGAGTGAATTTGCCCAGGGCTCCGTCTGTCCTTAACAGAAAAGAGAAAGGATTCAGTGCTGAGGGTGGGATGAATTACCCTCTGCATGTCCCTGTCTCTTGCCACTGACTTCTTGCTTGGAAGTTCACATAGCTACCTCAGTTTTTAGGTGGTCTTTGAACTTAATGGAAAATGTGGTGATTGCTGCTTTCATACAGATTCCATCTATTAAGAAGCTAAAAGAAACCTCATTAGTAAGCTACCAGTGATAGTTTAAAACCTATAGTCCTCTATATTATAGCTTTATAATCCCTGGTCATCATCTTTTAAGGCTTCAACAGCAAAGCAGGATGGAGTTGGATTTGACGGTCTGTGGAAAAAATGGAGATGCTACAGTAAAAGGTTGTCTGCCATGCAGCACAAGCTGCTCTGAAAGAACTACCATCACAACATGGCCACACGGTGAAGAGCTCTGTGGGCACCACAGAGTCTGTGCAGGGTCCTGCCACGCACTTAGGGGTCAGCTTTGTCTAACCCTGTGTGCTGAAATCCCTTCCTGAACTGTGTCGCTCAGTGTTACAGCAGCACCTGCAGATTGCAGTGCCCTTTGCTGCAAACCCTTCGGGGCAGGGGCTCCTATGAGTAGCTCTTAAATAACATCTTCACCAGTGGATAACACAATCCTTTACAAGGGAGGTCACTCTTGCCTTTCCTGCACAGATGGGATGTTTGCAGCCTTGCTGCTTTGCTGTTTGCTGGAGGCGCCATTTTTTGGTGAGAAGACTAATGGCTTTGGGATACATTTTTATACTAGCAAAAGCATCTTTTCCTGTGAACCTCACCTTTGGGGAGTTTTTTTTTTTGTTTTTTTTTTTGAATGAGCATCAACCCAGGCCTGTCATTTGGTACTTTCAAAAATCAAAGCATTGCATCCTCACAGACATCTTTATTAACCAGAGACAAAATATCGTCTTTGGCAACAAGGGATGACAAATTAATTAGATAATGCTTGTAATGCTCCTGGAAGATTTAAAAGACTCTATACGTTCAAGTAAATTAATATTTATTACGATCTAAAGAAGAGACAAATGGCACCACAAGCCAGAGCATTATACCCACTCACTCCCTTTTTCACTGACAGCTTGATCTTGAATAGAGCAGTAAATACCCAGCCAGATGTGCACACACTGTTCAGTTTACTGGTGATGCTAATCACCAGGCGCTGGGGATTTTCCTTTTGGACCAGAAGGGATGGTTCCCATGCCAAGGACAGGGGGATGTTAGGGAGTAAGAGGGCAACATTTTTCAAATGTGTTTAATGTGAATCCAATATGACTCTTCAAAGTGGTTGTAGCAAACAAGTGCAGACAAATTTTATATAGCGGATGGTGCGATGGCAGGTTCAGGCACTGTGGATTGGAGCTCAAAGAGGTGGGAGAACCTAAACTCAGAAAGCCACTGAGGAAGCAAAGACAACTCTACAAGGGTTGGGCAGAGAGTTACAGAGGAGGAGCGGGCAGGTTTTAAAGTGGATGGGCCAAGCTGAGAGGAAGCTGGAGGGTAGTAACGAATATGTTGGGTAGTGGATGGGGCACCAGCAACAGTGGGTACAAATCCTAGGAAGGAAAGAGAGCCTGAGAGGAAACGCAGACCGAGGAAAACAAGCCCTCCTCCTTGTTCTGATGCTAACCTGCTGCAAAGCCCTTGGCAGGAGGAAGACATATGATCAGCCTTTCATTTAACCTCTGCAGACATCATTTTTCCCATCTGCAACACGACAGAAATTAATATTTGCCTATGGCTGGGGAACTGAGTTTTTGATTGCTACAGGATGATGCTACAGGAATGCAAAGTGTGTTGCTATGAGCAGAGAGCGTGCATTTAGTTTGTTGCTGACATAGTTTCTCAGGTCATGGCAGAGGAGAGAGGGCTGAGTGAGATGCAGAAAGCAGAGCACAGTAGACCCATTTTCAAACCAGACCATGGCCACTGCCACCTTGCTGTGACTGCTGATTTCCCAGGGGAGTGTGCCAGATCCCCAGGGACATGAGAGCATTGCACCCTCCTTACCACTCTGCCTCTGGTAACCCTGCACTTCCTGGGGATCCTCCACCCACCCCCAGCGCTGCTGGAGGAGACCCAGAGCTTGGACAGAGGTGAGGTGGAAAATTAATAAATGAGGGTGGAGAGCCAGAAGATTTATCTTCCTCTCTAGGAAAATCTCCTCACCGACTCCATAAAAATAAAATCCCTAAGGCAGTGTAGTATGAAGAGCCATATGGAATGACCATCTCCTTTCCCGTGGATCATCTGGGCCCTTCGCTCAAAGGATCTGGTGTCAGATACTTCCCTTGGCCCATAGCAGACCCCATTGCTACTTGCTGCCCCATGAGAATAACAGCTTAGAAATGGAGAACACCAGATTTTGCAAATCTCTTTTTGTCAAAGAGGCAGACAGATTGTGGGCATTCTGCACCTGTGCAAAGGGCTTCTCAGTGGACCTCAGATTTCCAGCATCTGAGGATCTTCATGAAGGCCCATCATCTCCCCTCCTGGACTGTGTTTGCCTGACACAGGAAACACTACTGTTTCTCGAATGTATCTCACCATCCTCCCCCTACCTCTGCATGGGGTGCCCCACCGTAAGGCCAGACCTCCCAGGGCATGGTGAGAGCCCTGCACATCACGGGGAGCAGGGAGAAAACTCTGACTAGCGCTCAGCCTGCTGGGTAGTCCAAATGCTTTCCGGCAGAACAGAGAAGCTGCACTTATTTAGATTTATACGGCTTTAAGGAGAGCTCTGGGCGCCTTTGCCATCTATTAAAAACACAGATCAGACAGAGCGGAGCAGACTCCGGTGTGGAAGTAGCACAATCAGCAACCCAGACCACAGGGGGACCGGGAGGGAGGGGGAGGAACCAGACTAAAACTCGTCTTACCGAAAGGTAAAAATCTAAATCAATAACCTTCCCTCTCCACTCCCAATCAATACTCCCCCCGCAGAAGACATCACCTGACATTATTCAGCTTCTTTTTCAAGTTCTTCAGTGAATTCCTGGCTTCTGCCTGACTCGTAACAGGAATCTCTGAGGTTTTCAAACTCAAGGGGTTCACTTCGTGGCAGAGGGTTGGCTCTGGAAGACAAACTAATTCCCAACAGCACCTGCCGAAGGAGCATGTAGGCAGCCGTTACACTCTTTTTCAGCGAACAATCAAGCCATGCTTTTCCTCCTGCCAAAAAGCTACGCTATCTGCTACATGGAGATTTATAGCAGGGCTCAGATAAATGGAGATGAGTGCTTTTATTATCTATCTGAAACCATGCAAATGCAGAGTGTGGGTTATGATGTGGGAGAGAAAAGCCTCATTCAGCAAGACAGAAGAGCCCGTTCAGGAAGTAAATAAAGTGTTGGCACTTTCCCTTGCAGATAAAGTGAGGGAAGGGAAGGACTATTTCTACCTGCTGACTGTGTCTACAGAACTGGCAAACACTCCAGAGAAATTAATTACAAAAATGCACTTAATGAGCAGAAGTCACATTGAGAAAGAAAGTCTTTAGAGAGCAAACTATGAGAAATGGCGAAACACAGTTCAAAGACCCTCAGATTATGGTTAAAAGGATCTTTGATGCTAAAAAGCGAGCTTTACACCAAAAGAAACAGTCACACTCTGAGGAATTAGAGAATCCCTGTCATATTAGAGATTTCTGTAAATTTGCTGCATTGCAGGTCAAGAGATGGTGGCAGGTGTGACCTATGCTGACTGGAAGACACAGTTTGCCCACATAAGGCCTGGGAACTGAAAAGACTCAATCTCTGGCTGTTTGTCCAACACAAAACAACCTCCATACACCCCCCAGGAGGCAGCGGAGAGAGGGTGCTGTCAAGACAACCAGTATTGCTTCCTTTAAAGTCCTGGGTAGTTTCATTTATAGCTGTAGATTGGGAATCAAAGAACAATATATTTTTTTGAAATCAGGCTATTTGGAGGGGGAAAAAAGAAAGATTATTATTAGAAGCAAGTCTTTTACAAGTTGCCCAATGGCATCAGTAGGACCAGTCACATGAGTAATCAGCACACATATGCACAGGGGCAAGCCCCTGGCTGGATAAAAGCTAGTCATATATAACATTGATTAGGTTGAAGAAGCTGAGGTTAGTTTAATCTAAATTAATTTTGTATCCAGTTAAAAGGCAAAATGCATCTCTTTTGGCAACTTGCCAAAAGCATCAGCAGCAGGGTAATACTTTAAGAGATTCATATGGTAATATTTTTAAGACATAAATAGAATATTTAAGGATTTTAATAGAAATTAAGGCATGATCAGGGACACAAATGAAGACTCTTGACTCCTTTTGACTTCAGTGAGTCGCTAATGCTCAGCACCCAGACCTTGGCGTCCGATGGGATCAGACCCTCTAAAGAAAAAGGCAATCAGTAAATTGCCAGCTGAGTAGATACACTAATGATTAACTCATATTACTGTAGTTAATAGCAAAGCTATTAGCAAAGATGCTCAGAATGTCTTAGTCTGGCACTTTTAAAGGGAATCTTTGGAGTCAGGCACCCAATTGCTCTGAAAAATAGGAGGATATGGCTCACAGAAAATAGAACGAGCGTCATATATAATGCATCCTTCCTCCTTAAGGCAGGATTAGGCACACTTAAACCATTATCACCCCGTATCACCCCTGTGCTCTGTTCTTAAAAACTTGGTGATGAAACACCATGAAATGTCCCTCTTTATGATTTGAGCCCATTACTTCTTGTCCTCTCCACCCCAGACACGGAGAGCAGTACTCACTGCAGCAAGAGTCATGTCTCTTTCCAGACTCCTTTCTTCCAGATTAAGTAACCCCAGTTCCTTACATCATTTCTTTACTGCTGTCACAAAAGTAGCAAATGTCACTTAAAGGAGTATGGTCAGAGCTCTGCATAAACCGTTTTTATACATATGTTTAGTTAAAGGCAGTGGCGAGGAGCAGCAGGAATAGATTGGACTGTATCTGTATAAATCGATTCTGGTCCCCACCATATGACAACTCCATTGGCCTCCGCAGGGTTTCACCACAGAGTTTTGCCTGGTGGCTCCTCACCTATTTGCTGTCACACACCAGCACAACCGTGTCTGCATATTACGGACTCGGGTCCAAGGAGGCTTCCTGCAGTGCAGAGCTGCTGTCCCCCACATTCACTACTGTTGCATCCATGCTGGCTGAACCCTTAAAGCAAATTTCAGCAATGAGATTAGAGATTTAGGCTTGGCTCAGCATTTGCCTACTGGGCACTATCCAGTCTCCACTATTTGGTCACTTAGCAACGCAAGGCAAACAGGTATTACCAGTGCACGTCGGGACCCACTTTAAGTGCTCGCAATGAATTGCTCACAGAAGCGATCTGCTGCTAAGAATGAGACTCCTCTGCTCATCACTAATTGCATCTTATTTTAAGCATTGTTAAAAAATATCCAGTTACGAAGAAACTTGCATCATTCAAATTTTTCCTTTATTCTGCTTTATTTGACCTATTTTCTCATTCTTTCTCATTTCTTTTGCATGTTTCTACCAGAAGAATTTGATCTATGGAGAAAAGACTCAGAGAATCTTCAGCTGTAAAAAAAGATTTAAATAAAAGGGAGAGTGCTTTAAATTTATGAAAAGGGACCAATGTTTTGAAATACTATAAAGCTTTAGAGCTATCAGTCTGTATTTTACAAGCTAACCGTGTCACTGTAAGCAAATTTACAACCATATCTGCCCAACTGATTTGGCACTAAGATGAGGTTAATAAAAATCCCCAAAGCAGAATGGAAATTTTAACAAGAAAAGATATCAAACCTTTCATATAGCACTGCCTGGGCTACCAAATGACTGATTTTTTTTCTTACATTCACCTAGGCTGACCTGATTCATTCACATTATCCCAGAAGTGGATGTGATGTCATCAGCCATTCTTCAGAATCTTTCATCAAAAGAACAAATGACCTTTTCTATCACATATAATTCTTTACAGACTCTGAGGACCCAATACCAGTTGTATGCTTCAGTGTTGTCACTTCTAGGCCAACAACCACCCCTCTGGTGCTGCAGCACGCATACAGCCAACAGGGGCTGCCATGTGCTGGTTTGGTGTGCCAGAAGGTGCTTGCTATTGCAGCCATGACTTGGGCGACCCTGGGAGCTGTTTGACAATGCCTGTTCCCAGTGTCTGGGACCACATGTTCACATATGGTGTTGGATTCTTTCTTGGTACCTAAAGATCCAAAATGAGAACAAAGGTCCATTGTATATTCTACAGGCACACAGGAAAAGATTGAGCATACCCCAAAGTGATATGCAAAAGGAACGTTTGATGTCCATATTTCATGACACACAACTGATGTACAGTCCAGAGCAACAGAGGGATTCTGGAATTACTGCTGTTAGCACAAAGTTATCCATTCAATACCTTTCCAAAGGTGTTTCCCTTCCCTCTCTGGTCTACTAAATGGTTGCAGCCCACATCAGCTGCTAAGGGAGTTGCTCCTACAGAGTAGAAGAACTTTCTTCCTGGTCAGGGACTTTGAAACTCAGACAATTAAAGTGATGGACAGAGCCTGAGCAATGCTTTTTTGTCAGACCTTTGCTGACTGCAATTTGGTTGTTGGATTCATGTTCTTCGACCTGTCAACGTAGAGCAGAAGTTCCTGAAAATCTTCGAGAAATGTCATCCAGAACTACTTAATTGCCTTGGGGCCAGTCCTGGTGCAGGCAACCTCTGCAGTAGGGCTCAGGACTGTCAAAGGAGGTCATGGTACTGAGGAATGAGTTGTCTCAGCCTGAAGGAGGATAGGAATTGTTGTTACGAAGACACTCATACACAGCTGAGGACCTGAGATGAGGACCAGAAGTGCAATGACAGCTACTCTCTTGATCCCCAAGGAAACTGTGTCTGCATCCCCAGCACTCACACTGCTGTTTCTGCACTGAAAGCACAACCCTGAATTGTCATTTGCCAGCAGCTGTCTTATGTGGATATGCTTGGCTTGATCACTTGTACAGTCAGCCTAAGAATAGCTTCCTCTTTAACATCTGATTTCTCTTAAAGGATAAAAATAAAACAATCAGAGCTTGGATATAAAAGAGCAAACTGCTGAACACTGCACAGCATGCATCTATGTTTAATGAAGGAAAATTTTACTTTACGTGGGGCACAAGTTATTTGTGTCAACCATATTCATCTTCAAGATCAGACTCTAAGCTGCCACTTTATCTGACAGTTAAAAGACTTTTCATATTGAAGAGAGCTTGAGCTCTCCGATCATCGTAGATGGTTCAGCTTTGAGCATGAACCTGGTGCGGTTATAGCCTGTGTCAACTTTAACTCTCCCAGTGGATGCCCAGGAAGGATGCAGGAGCCAGCACAGCCAGGACCATTCCCATGAGGCTCTTTGGAGGCAGGCACATACTTCTGGGCACGGGTTGTGCCATGCCACTTGACCTCGGGGCAGAGAACAGACCTTGGCTGCTTTTAGATGTAGCTTGAGAGTCCTGGGGCCATATCAGGCAGCCTAAGAAAGATGCTCTGCTTAGACATACAAAAGTCATGATGTGTCTGTTCAGGAATGGTGTGGACAGCCCAGTTTCAGCTTGCCAGTCTAACTCCCTGCACAGCCAATGGAGAGAAGAAGTCACAATACGAGCCCAGATGACTCAAATATAGTCTATAAATAGCACTTGGTCCCCTTCCTTCTCCCCTTCCTATTTGTACTCTACATTAAACAAGCATTTATCTCATACTGAATCCTCGTGGGACATCTGTGGTACATGCTGCCACTTGTGAACAGAAAAGACTTTTCCTTTCAGAAACAAACAAAAAAATCCTTAAAAAAAAATCAAACCAGAGAGAAATTAAATATGATCAGCATTTTGTCCAGGTTAACCAACTGAAGAAATGCTAACTGAGGAGGAAATGCTGAAATCTAGATAACTTCTTTTTTTTTTTTTTTTTTTTGCCATACGAAGCAGACCTGTCTCTGTAGTGCCAGACCACCTGTCACCTTAATAAGATATTTTCCCTGATTCAAAAATAGCATAGGAAATGCTTGAACCAAATATGAATTAACATGTACACTGAACAACACGATTGAAGCCAAGCTTTCAGCCAATTGCTTGAGGCTGCAGTGCAAAAATCTGAGCATTGAGGGAACAGAGATGTCAGGCTTCTGACAAAACTTAGTCCTACAACGTGCTGTATCGCAGAAAGGACGTCAGAAGTGGATAAGAGCCCTGAAGGACCATCAGCAACGCACATCCGTGACATAAGGCAGCCAAACTCCAGTTCAAGTGGTAATGCTATGAGACAGGTGTGTAAATATGTTTCTCCTCAAATGTTAGGAACAGAGAATGGGAAACTTTGGGCTCTGATGCTCAGGCTTGTAGACTTGGTGACAGCAGGAGGAGGTCCTAACACCACTGATGCCCCATCTTGCATTCCAGCCACGTCTTGCCCCATCAGACCACCAGAAAGGTGCCTCTGACCTTATCATCTCCTCGGGCAGTCTTCTACACATTTGCAGCAAACCCACAATCAAAATCAACAGTCATCAGAGGGTGGGAGAAAGGAGCTGTCGTCATCTCCACTTTACACACAAGGAACTAAACCACGGATGAGGGATTTGTCAGATTTCATGCAAAGTGCCGGGGGCAACCCTGAGACCTGGATGCATTTCTCCTGAGTCCCAGTCTGATCCCTTCAACAGAGGCCTGGTCACCCCCCACACTTGAAATGTTATTTGACAGCTTAGCTTAGCTTGATTTTGGCTAGTAATTTCTCCCCCGTTCTTTCTCTTTTTCTCTCTTCTTAATTACATTTGATTTTTCTTCAGAAGAGAATTCTTTTCTACGGTCATATTTTTATGGGAATTTTAATGAGTTGCTTGGCATGACATTAATCACTGAAGATTTAAAGTGTCTTTAAATTGTCTTTTCTTTCCTCTTGAATGCCAGCCACACATTTTTGTTTACAGTGAAATGCTAGGGAAAAAAAAATTTCAGCCTATTTTCCTCAGAGCTAATTGGGGGTTTATTACTGCTTCATTTGCTTACAATTGAATCAAACAAAAACCTCCATCCCTTTTTCATGGTGCTGCTAATTGGATTGAGTGGGTTATAATGATATTACTGCATATACATAAATGAACATTTTTTAAATAAATAAATGAACATTAAAAAATACTTCTAAAGACAGAGACTAAATAGTTGCTTACATACTTTTCTGAAGTAGATTGTATAGCTATGCTTAAAAAATTGTGCACAGCTCGATTCTGCACTCAGATTAGCACAGAAGCCATCCAAAGACAGTACTGCTGGAACAAGACTGAGGACAGGATTTACCAAAGACCTGAAGAGGGTGAAATGCCTTTTTGCAAGGGAATTCCATTGGGATTTTGTCATATGATTTCCATGAATGCCGAGGAATACTGCAGTTCTCGGCACCCGCTGGGTACAACGCTGAAGCTGGTATTAGAGCTGGCCGCTCTGAACGGCCACGGAAGGGACCACAGGCTTTGGCATTGACCAGTCCAACACTTTTCATTAGATATAAACTCAGCATTTGTTTTATGTAAATTGCCATTTAAAACAGCTAAGGTTGCTGAAACCCATTTGTCATGTATGGTGACAGTTTGCAGAGAGCATTTGTTACAGTTCTTGTCAATGTAGCCCCCCCAAAAAATGCATCATTTCTCTATCATCTGCATCAAAATTCACCATTGATGTTGATCTCCCAGTTCCTTCTCTAGAATGTTTCTTCTGTTGTTGTTTTAATCAGTAGGGTTTTTTCTTTTCAGCACTTGTGTTTTTAAAGAAAACAATATTTTCAAATTCAAGCAATTATTTTCGTCTCACTTAATCCTTACCTAACTCCAGTGTTAACTGGGTTGTGTGCATCTCACATTCATGCTTTAGTGCAGATCTCTGATAAAGCCACCAGCCCATTAGGAGTGAGAAACTGTGCCCATGTTCAGCTTTCCACTTCCTATAGCAGCTCCTGGAATAAACTCAGTTTGCTAACCAGAAGTGCACTGCAGCTACTTCATGGAAAATCAGTGCCAAAAATTTGCTTTCATATCATCTCCTGTTACCTCCCAGGAACTCTGGGGATGGCAAGAGGAATATTTCTTTTTTTACACAGATTTAACAGAAGAGGAACCTGATGCCTGAAGAAAAAGAAGTCAAATGAGAATAAAATGGTGAGTGGTATGGAAAAAGCAAATAAGAAATGGCTATTAACTATTTCTCATTATACAAGGACTAATAACACCCACTGAAACAGTCAAGCAGCAGATTTAAAGCAAACAAGTGGAAGCCTCTTCCTCAGAAAGCTCATAACCGAACTGTGAACTTACCTGCCACAGGACATAACTGTGGTTATGGTACTAACGAGGCACCCCTATGCGGTGGCCCTTGCTATGTGTGCCCTCATGTAGTTTTTCTTCTTAAACACAGTAGAGGGAGGACACTCCGCTGAAGTTTATTTACCTGCAGAGATTCCAGGTCAGCAGCTATTTAATTCTGGCCGTACAAGACATTAAGGTATTTTTTTTTCTTTTCCTTTTGAATGATGTAGCTTATTTTTCAAAATGCATCTTGAATATAAATGGAAAAATCATGTCAAATAAATTACAAGAGGATTAGCTTCACTGAGTTTGTTTGTAATTTACTATAGAATTGCTAGTAGAGCAAATCTGTTGGTGACACTATATTTCACTGGAACAGCAATCTAAATAAGATGTAATACAGTACATTGAATTTTTATGTACTTACCTGTAGTTGCATAATAAAGAATGAGTTATGACATGAGTGTGCTTAGGTACATTAGTTAATAGTCACTCATGTCACTTTTAATAACATGCTGCATGCAAAGATGCTGCCTGTGTGTTTTTAAAAATAAAATATATTTAACGCAATGTTTATATATTAATCGCCTAGAAGCTTGACACTAACTTATTACTAGACCATTTTGCCTCAGGTACATACACAAATTGTTGTTTAGTTATTGTAGGGCTGCTCACCGCAAGTGCAGTGCTGTAGGCATTGCGGTTTTTTTATATCTGCACTGAAGCATTTATTTAAGAACAATTATGCATATATTTCAGAGCACTTCTGAAAGGAAATGCAGTTCTGCCACAGAATAAAGCCTGGCATTCCTGGTTTCATCCCTTTCTACTTCAGGGACCTAAATGCTTCTGTTTGGAGAGTAACTGTGCCGAGATCCCTCCATAGCCGCTGGCAGGAGCTGGAGGCAGCCGCTGGTTCACACCTCAACCAGGCTGAGCTGCCCACAGAAAATACCTTGTTGTTTCCTTCGACTCAGGCATGAGGATAGGGCAACTGGGGAGGAGTTGAACTGAGGACCAATACACTCTCAAGGCTTTGCTTTTAGTCTGACTTTACTCACCGTTTCACCAAACCTATCCCTGGAAGAGACTGGTGGAAGACCCTTACGCGGACTGCTTGGCACATCCAGACTGCAGAGACACCAAGACACTGCAGAGTCTTGGTGTTGCAGTCAGTAGCATTAAGGTAAAGGCTCCTGCTCTGCAGCATTGCTAACCAATCTGGCCGAAAGGCAATTGCTAACAAGCTAACCTAACGAGAACCATGTTGGGTGTCTCTGCATGATCTTCCACTGGACATAGCTTTAGTTAACAGCCTGGGTAATTAAGGACAGCCAGAGCAGGATCACCAACGTCTTCTGCAGTGCAAAGCAGTAGCCTCATCTACATGAGCAAGCATGACTGAGAAACCATGGGCAGCAGTTCTGTTCTGCACAAAGATGACCTTTTCACAGGGCTAGCTCTCAAAGTACAGTCACCTTAATAAAAGCCTCTGTGCCCCAGCAAGAAGAAACAAACCTTGTATAGGTAAAGAGGACTTCCTGAGTTGGCCATAAGAATATCCATTGTGGGATATATCAATTAGAGCAAGTCAACGAAGTTCAAACTGGAAATATAACATGAGGTCCAATGGTTCCACCAAGTATCTCAAGTAGTTAACTAGGATGCTGTCTAGTGGTAATTAATACTATGCCTTTCTGACATTATACATTAGGTTCAGCCATGTGATATAAGGAAGAGATGAAGGAACTGCTGAGCAAGACTGTGCAATTGTAAAAGCTCCTCTTTGGCCTTGGGTGCAATTCATTCAGTTTAATGGCAAAATTCCTGGTGACTTCAGCAGGACTAAGATTTCATGCTGCAAATTTATTTCCCTGACTAGGCACAAGCATGGACCAAAGCATAATCTTGTCTCCAGAGCCAAACTGAACACAGCTATGCGTAAGAGCTGAAGGGCAAAAATATAGCATGTGATTTAACAAGCAACACTTTTGGCCAGGACGGATCCATCCCAGCTGCTGAGATCTCTATTGCTATGTGCTTCTATTTACCAAAGCATTGTGTTTATTCCTAGGAATGACGGATGAGTTGTGCTGGTGATATATAATGTGGTGCGTACACAGCCAAGCCTTTACATTGCCCCTGCCTAGTCTCATGATAGTAGTTTCACCGGGCACATGCACTGTATGCACAAAGAGCTTTTTCATACTTTTCTCCAAATGATATGAAATTGGAGTTGCATAAAGCCAAAGCACAGAACTGGTGGCACAGGTGCTGCTGGCAGGAGGTCTCAGACACCAGCTGAGCAACACATGTGGTATCATTTTGAAGAAAAGATGTGCTCTCATTTATTTCCACCCCCTTTTACTGAGGCTAAGTGGCTTGATTTTCAAAGGCGACGAGTCTCCCTGGCTCCCACTGACTTCAGCTGGAACGACAACTGCTTCTCACTTCTGGGGCCAAGAGGTCATTTCACCAAGCTAGGAAACTAACTTCAGGCATTCAGGCATAGTCTTTCTCAAAGTGGAAATATCAGGCCAGAACTCCATAGAAAGCTCTTTGATTTCCCAGAGCTCAGGCAAAATTTTCCTGGGCATTAATCACCACAGTCTCACCACTCGAGAGACCATCATGAGGCCCCTCTGAATATTTGTTCCCTGGAGTCTCCAGCGCAAAGTCAATAAGCTGGCCTTGTGCTGCAACCTCTGGCCCGGCCGGGGGACCAGGCACAGCTCCCTGCCCTGTTATAGACACTTGGTGTGACCTGGAGTAAATCACACTCACTAGATATGTCTTGTCAGCTAGCTTGGTATTTCTTTGGAAATGAATGTGTAAAAATGCACCGTTTATTCAGACTTCAGGGTCTTCTGTCTGTAGCCATTGCAGGTGGCTGGCAGTATGGGATGCCAGCGCTGCGGGGCACCTCCTTTTCTTGTTGTAACTCACTGCAAAAATCCAGAGTCTTGCAAGTTCCCAGGTACCAAACACCTGCATACAGACATAGCTGCCTTAATTTCTTTAATTGTACAGTAGCCAAAGAAGTTCCTCCCATGGTGCACTGTAAACAGTATATGAGGTTCAATGTGATCTCACTGAATCCCTGCACTAAACATTGCTTCCAGAAAAACGATTACCTCCAAAAGAAAATTGAAGATGCTATTAATTTAACCAAAACTGTAACCACAGGCTCACTGTGGCCTAGGACCTTGTCACAATAAGCAACACAAAAGCAGATAGATTAGGTGCTATGTTTAAATACAAGGAGCTATATATGAATACAAGAAATTCATTAGTAACCAAGGCAACTAATTGTGATGGAACTTTTCTTCATAACAAATACCAAAATAAGCTAAAGAAGGGGAGGGACAAAAAAAAACAAACCACACAACAGTGCACTATTTAGAAAAGGATACTCTTTTAATAGTACTTGTAGCGTCACGTTTGAAGCAACATACAGAAACACAGGCAACTGATATTATATCTGAGGATGTACAGACAGCCACATTGTTCAGATCGAGGGCCCAGCCAGCCCCGTTATTCAGTGGCAGGATGGACAGGACAGACACACTGACCGCAGAGCCAGTACTTATCTGTCTGAGGCTCATTCCCTGCACTCCATATGTCCTGGGTCCCACAAATTAGCAAATGTTGTCCATAAGTAGATGCCCAGGAAATAATAAGATTAGGGCGAGCATACATGCTATGTCCCCCTAATGCTCTGCCAGTCTTTGTCTGTTTTCAGCTCAAGGATTTCCTGAGTCCATTATGGTTCATCAGTTTAGCGCTGCATATTTTATTTAATTTAATTTAATTTCATTTCATTTCATTTCATTTCATTTCATTCTGTAATGGATCCATCGTCCAAGTACTTTTCACTTGAACTCACGCAGATTTCTTGCATCCAGCCTCCAATGGCAGGGAATTCTGCACATCTCCTGCCCTTGGGTGAAGAATCATTTCCCTTTGGTTAGACTCTGTCTCTCACTATCCCCATCCAGTTGCCCCAGTTCTTGCACTGGGAGAGAGTGAGCTAGCCAGTCCCTGTGCTACCTGCTCTTTAGAACAAATGCACCATATGGTTGAGCTACTCACTGCCAATATGTGGGTGTGGGTAGGATGAGCACATGGCTGATGTAAAGGAGGTTAGGGTGCACATTGCACATAGACACGAAGCCATCGGTGATGGCTCACGGCCCCTCGCAAGGTACACAAGCATGATATGTCAGCTTTCTGAATCAGAGCAAGACGCCAAATGACTGCGTGATGGGACAGAGGGTTTGCGCTGTTGGAAGGGTCCTGCTTCTGACCGACAAACATCCAAACTGGATTACACGTGGTGAGGAGAGTGGGATGAAGGGCTTGTGGCACTGGGGAGGGGATGCACTCAGAAACCCAGGAAGCTGCTTCCAAACTCATGGTTCGTGGTTGTAGCTCAGTGGAGTCCCACTGGGCTCCTAAGTCTCTTTGGATCTGATGGAAAAACATCCCAAAGGTCCTGCACAGGGGAGCCAGGGTCTCAATTCTGGGATTAGGCAAGTGGTTATGTCTCTGTTTTTTTAGTGCCAGTCACACATGAATCCAAGGACCAAACTGCACCGGTATTTAACAGGAAAAAAGAAGCCTTTTCAAAACTCCCTCAAAACTCCCCTCAGAGGCAACCCCATTTGGCCTCTTTTCTTCCTCTCCCCCTGCAGACTGAAGGCTCTGATGCTGCTCAAGATGGGGATCTGATGTGAATCACTTGTGAACAATGCGAAATTTTTGTAATCTCATTTTTTCCCTGTCCTAAAATGGCTTCTCCCAGACCCAGACCTGCCCATAGCTGGGGACACAAAAAGTCTCTTGGGAAGCAAAAATAACATGGGGAGATGTCACCCCTATGTTTGCAGCCATCTCAAAGAGCTCAGTTTTCCTATTGGGCAAAGGGGTAGGAAACCTTAACTTACTGAATCCGTGTTACCTGCCTCTTACAGCTAGGACAGGTCATTAGAAGAAGAAAATCACTTTATCAGTGAATATTGGCATAAACCTTGTTTGACCCTTTCAGACCCCAACCAACAGCTTTCACTGACCCGCTCCTGCCTCCCCATATCATATTTCCTTTTATTCCCCCACTTCCTCCGCTGTCTTTCACCACGAATCTCACTGCTTTTGGTTCCAGAGCTTTCTCCTTCACTGCTCATGCCATGCCTCTTTTCTTTAGCTTCAGGAACACTTGTTTTGCCCCTCTCAGTGCTGTGAGATGAGACTTCAGAGCCTCGTGCCCCCCTGCAACCCTGCCCTCTGCTCCCTACACAGTCTCCAAGCCCCACCTGCCCTGGGGGGAGCAGTGGGAGGACTAGTGGTGCAGAGCACAGCCAAGCAGTGGGTGAGTGACCCTTTCTGCAGGCCCAAACCATCATCCTGGTCTCCCCTGGTGACAGGTGGGCACCATGTCATGCAAAACGCCACTGGGATAAGCCCTATGGCATGGAGTGGCACCACAGTGTTTCTGAGGAGAAGACACTTCCGAGTTGTCCTCTCCATGCCTTAATGGGCAGAAAGTGCTAAGTTTAACCATGTTTAAACTTTAGACCAGTTCCAGAGTTGGGAAGAGCTACTAAATGCATCTTTCCATCCTCTATGTATTTTGGTAATCCAAGGCAGAGGGCTGGAGGAGACCTTCCTGCACAGGGAATGATGTTGCATCATGTTCTTCATAAAACCACAGAGTTTTTTCTTAAAGCAAATTGGACTTCATGCTTTATATTTCTTATTAGAAAGATGCAACAGAACCTCTGCTCTTGAGGTCAGAAATGTATGTATGGCCTGCTTATGCCCCATTACTCTTGTGCCAGCATTTTCCTTTAGCTTCATCAACCCTGCTCCATTCTGGAGCTGTTTCCAAATTGTTTTCTCAGCTCCCTCAGCATCTGTTTTGCCAGACTGAATGTACCAGGCTCTTCATGCCTGTCTTCCCAGACGGGGTCTCCCCTCCTCTAGCCAGCTTACACTGCCTTGCCTGGATCTGCCCCAGTCTGAATCCAAGTTTCTTGAAATTTGGTGAGGACCAAATTGAAAATACACAGTATTTTCAATCACCATTTCACCAGTGTTTTGAGTGATGAGATTAATATTTGTCTACGGCTAACAAAAAACCCTGGCTGATGTATTTTACCATGTATTTGCCTTTTCATGCCATCGCACTGCTGGCCAATCTGCTAGATGAAGCCTTTCTTCGCTCGGCTGAAAACAGACACTCTCACTTTCAGATTCTTTCCTTTTTTGCTTCTCCTTCCCAGTTTTTCTCCTTAAAATCTATATCTTATATATAAATGTAGCTCCAAAGGTGAATATGTGGAAAACAGTCCACACTCAGAGAAGCTCATTTCTATATTTAGCAGTCTTTTTAAAGAGCTGCACCTTCAGAGAGGTCCTCACAGAGCCACTGAGCTAGAAAGCATTAAAGGAGGCTTGTCTACAATTCAGAACTATAAAGCTTCTAACTATTAAGCTTATTGCTGCAGGCACAGCAGAGGGACATTTTCATGGTTAGGTCTGTTCCACATCTTCCTAGAAACTGAAGAGAAGGAACACAGGGTTAAAATAAATGCCAGAGTTAAAAAAGCTTGAAATGTCTGCCTGTAATAACACTATCTCTCTCTTTCCTACACAACATTGTTCAAACAAGCACCGAGACACACTGCATGTCCACTGTAATGACTGATAGCTCAACACCCCGTCTGAGTCCTTTTTCCCAGAATAAATGTGAATAACCACATCCACCCTACTCCTGGCAGTATAATTGCATTCAATTGCGTCCTGCTTACCTGAAATTTCCTCTGATGATATTTCTTCTGGCAAAAATAGACCTCACATCCCCTCCTGATTGATCTTGCTGGTAGTGCTACATGAGCCCGGCCCTCCGGAGAGGCTACGTTTGTTGGAGGAACACAGGACACTGTTCACTTACTTAAAAGCAGGGGTCTAAATCCTGCTCTGTCCAGTTTACTAATTTCAATAGTTTATTAATTTTATATTTGTCTGTGGGGTGGTCTCTGTGAAGATATCTCATCTGATGCAAGTACATGGAAATGTAGTTTCACTATTTTGCAAGATGTTTACTAGATCCTTCTAAACTGCTATTAAAAACATTTCATTGCCTCAGCGCTCTGTACATTACTTAAGGTGGACGAAGTAAGTGAGAATTACGAATATTGTTAATTCTAGAGAAAATACTAGCATCATGTGGAAGTTTTCATTCCTCAGGGTGATTTTAATAAGATAAACATCTGTATGCTGTGAATTATTTGCATAACTGTGGTATCTGTGGAACACAAACAACATAAACCCACCATCTAGACACTCTGGAACTCTGATCATTATATACTTACTGCTTCACAGGTAGTTAAAGAAGACAAAAGTTTAGATATTTCCAAACAAAGATTCTCTGAGACTGCTCTTAAAGATAGACATTTGATCTCCAAGTATCAGCCACATTCCGTTTTCAAATTTTATTCTGCCATTTGACATCTGTAGTATTTTTATTTCTCTGTCCTCTGTTACCTCAAAGGTGGCTGCAGCCACCTTTCTGCAGAATGCACATATTTGTACATCTCATATATTCAGCTGAAGCCTCTATTTTGGCTCATTCTTAGTTTTCCTGATAGTTGAGGTAAGGAACTTCCCGCTGATGGCAGTAGAAAGGTCATCACTGCCATGACAGCAGCTCAGGATGGTATGAGGGTAATAATGAGAATGAAGCTGCCAGGAGCAGCCTTCTCTCAGCAGGGGAATTGCATATTTTGGGGGGCAGATGCCAGAAAACTAGCCGAGCCATGCCAGCATCCCAGCCCCTTTCCAGTTGCTTGTCAGAGAGGATGGATCGTTCCAGTGGTGATAGAGAATGGCAGCATTCCAGCTGGGTAAATTACATGCTGTTTGCTTTAAATAAGCCCTATTAGGACCCAGGTATTTTTCATTTTTCTGTCCTGTTTTCAGATATAAGTCAATGGGCAGAGATGGCAGGAAGGAATTTCCCGGTAGTGATATGGATGATTTGTGGCTTTTTCACCTTAGAAGCTAGACTTGACCACTCTCACACAGAGAATATTAAGCTTGATGGGCAAATACCCCAAGGTGTCATGTCACGTTGTTCAAAGATAAGAATTTGCTAATACTTTCAAGCACAGAAACATCTGCAAAAGTGGGTGGAAGGGACGTGCTTTGGGTACACAGATAATTATTGGGATTATTACATGATAGGTGAGGTTATTTTCTCAGTTCTGTGCATACAGTTCATAATGACTGTATCCCCACAAAGTGAGGTGACATTTAGTCACTGAGAGTAAAATGTAAGACCATTGCTACCTGACTGTCAGCCATGAACATTAATGCCCTTTTCACTCCTGAGAGGAACACAAGGGATTTATTTATTCATGCAATATTAATTCCTTTCTCCATGGCCTGGAAGAGATAAGGATCAAGACCTACAAATCCCAGTGAAGTCTATAAAAGTGTGAGTGCTGGACAGGACTTAGGAGCCTACATAGCTTTGTGAATCTGGTGTCAGTGGCCCTACACATCAGTCCACACACAGTGCCATCATTGCAAGGCCTTTTTTTTCCCCCAACACCTGCTTTGATTAGTATGTTGAATCCCAGATATTTAAAAAAGGGATTTGAGAGGAATATAAAAGGTTTGAAATTATTTGGTGCTAATGGAAGCACACGCATATACAGCAATGCCCAGATCCATAATGATGGAAGGAAAAACTTGGAGAACTTTTTCCCCATCATACATCAGCATTTTGAGTTCATTGTCCTTGACTTTGTTAAAACATTTTTTTTCTTCTGTTACCTTGCTTTTATGTTTGGAATGAGGCCATATTTCTGAAATTCATGCAGATAAAGTTATTGAATATACTCAGTGTGAGTGGAGAGCATAATAGGAAACTATAAAAGCAGAAGGTCTGTTTATATGAGTTATGCCACTGTACCAATTCTTGAGGATACTACCAGCTCTAGAATATATTATACTACTGAATGTATTTAGACCCACTCAAGGTTATAGAGTTCTTGTTCTCCTCCACATTGTGTTGCTGCTCTGTTCAGTTGGGTAATGACTGTTCTGCTCTGAGAGAAAAGGAACATAGCTGTTTTGAGAATGAGTTTTAATGCAAAAATACACCAGTGCACCAGCATTTAAAATATATATACAGTCAAGTTCAAATTTAACAGGATGATAGACTTTAGCGTGTTAGTAAGAACAGAAACATTCATCAGTTTCACAGAAAACTCAACTGAATTAACATCTTCTGTTGCACCAAGCTCTATAATCAGCTTTGGCTCTTATATAGTGGTTTTCATCTCTAGGTCATTAGTACTGTTAGAAACTGTGAGAACACAAGAGAGCCAGACCAAACAATCCTTGTTTGCAGCAAAGCTCCCATATGTTCCCTGACTAAGGATTTATGCCCTATCTTGCCCCCTTTCCCATTTAAATTGCATCATTTTAAGTAGGAACTAGTTACACATAGTACATAAGGGTATAATTTGTCAAGAAATTAGACAGTTGGCAATGGAGTCAAAGGACCCACAGACCTCTGGTTTGGTCTTAGGTAGATCGCTTTATTTCTCCACTAAGCATAGAAGGCCTTGTCTAGTATTCCATATTGCTCTAGCATCCAGTTCTACCTACAGCTAGAGCTTCTAAATGGTTTTATGATGCAGTCTTTTGTATCATAGTATCACTCATAATATCATTTTTCCTGTACTCTAAACAACTTTGAATCTTTCCCCAGTTTGTGCAAATCCTTCCTCGCCCTTATGCAGTAGAGGGAAGAGTTGATTCAGTACCTATCAGAGAGCATTCAGACATTCAGCTCAATGGGGCTGACTCAGCATAACCCTTTGTGCAGCAGATGCTGTTATATACATTGTCTTTATCCTGTTGGAAGCATGTTGCTGGGTGGTGGCCATTGATCTCTAACTTTATTATCCATATATTTCAGTCAGATATTACTGAGATTCTTCCTGGAACTGTTTGTCGATGGCGTGTTCCCCAGCCATACCAGCTTACAGCCTCTGAAAAAGGGAAACATTTTCAACACATCTTGCAAATCATAAGCATTTTACAGTTATTCCTGGAGAAGACATATCTTTCGGATTTCAAAAAAATTTATAGGCTTCCTCCTGCAAGATGACATGAGGCATCACTGTTAATGCAATGGGATGGGATCAGGAATCCTGGAGCAGAGTTTTGGCTTGGCCAGGGATGTAGCTGTCACTGCATCTTAGTTACTTCCATATTTTTGAACAGACAATGCAAACAAAAGGAACTGCAAATCAATGGTGGACTGCAGTTTTAATCAGCCTTTACACAAGGAAATAGTAGTAAAGAACAGGATTATATCACATATGTTCAGGATTATCTCTTGCCCCTTAAGGACCAGAAGAACCAGATTTTTATGGTTTCTCCAACTGGTATAGCTCAGGAGCAGCTCTCTGAAGTTCAGCAGTATAAGGATATATCTAAATGCTAAAGTCACTACACATTCAGTTTGCATAACTTGAATGTACAGGTCTCTGCCTATTCTGCATTAAGTCCCCACCAGGAAACCCAGTAAGTGCAAGATTGCTACCTCCACTTTGGAAATGTCATGCCTTGGAATAAACTACAAGCCAAGTAAGGAATTTAGCTGGAATACTCATATTATTTAAATTCCTGTCCTGTTCATATTCAGATATGAATAAATCATAAATTTCTTACATAAATAAGTCCTAAATGAAGGGAGACTCTGCCTTTGTAAATCTATGGGCAATCTTTCGGATCACAGGAAAATCTGCCTGCAGAAAAGTTTGCCTGAAAACTGCATGGCTCAAAAGCTCTTACTTGCTATGCACCTCATGTACAGAATTGCCTTCTGCTGAGAAGTACAAGGAGCACAGACAGTATCTGCTTTCAAATCGTTTGATATCACTTGCAGTGTTCAAATAGATTTTATGATGTGTCCTTTTGCTCTGGTAATGATTTGTTGTTCTATTGTGTTTCATTAAGCTATTATTTGTAAAGTGTTTTGTGATGCATTGCATGAAAGCTGCTATATAAACAATTTTATGGGCTGGAATGACAATTCAGGTATCAACAGGCAAGGATTAATGATGCTAAATAGTCAATACAATTGTTCCTTTCTTTAAGTCCTTTGTTTCAAAAGAGGGGTGTATTAAAATGAGTGAGAAGATGTTGTCTATAATAGGTGTAAGCATTTCTGCTGATGGAATATAGAAGAGGGGGTTGAAGAACATGAAAAATAACTCCAAATATTATCTATCTGAATGCGGCTACTATATGTCATGTAAATTACTCAATATAATAGGACTGTACAAGCTACAGAGCAAAACTAATAACACATCAAATAATCCAGTTGCCAAATATGGGGGAAAAAGATGAAAAATGCATCCTTCATCATCTACACCACCAGTTCTAACCTCCAGCAGGTTTTCTGAAGTGGATTGTGCTGTTCCAAAATTCTCAGTAGGAAGCCTATGTCTACTGAACCCTGCTCTGTTCAGAGCAATTGGCTGAAATAAGCATTCCGCCAGTGAAGGAAACCTAGCTATTGGGTTAAAAGTGTTCAGTGGGTTTCCTGTCTCTAAGAGGACCAATAGGACACTTTAATACATATTCCTACACAATCCTTCTGCTTCCTATTCTGCAGGCTTGATCAACTTGGCTTGGTTTTTGTAACATCTGCAGGTAGTCCAGGTTTTAGTCTTTCTAGGAGCTTCTGCCAGTCCCAGGCAAGAGATCACTCACTGTTTTATCAGCAACATGGTACCTCCATGCTAGGTAACCGCTCTTTGTGCCGACCGATTCCCTGCAGGTGCTGGGAAAAAGAGAGGAGATTGCATCTCACAGAGATAAAATAGCTGCAGTGAGTTGCTGCAGTCAGAGAAGGCCTACTGCAGAGCACACAGAGCTAGGAAGTGTCTTGGAATTGCAACTGGACAGTGATATTTTGCTTCTGTTTAAGTTCCTAATTCAACTGCAAGTATCAACTGCTACTCAGATACAAGGTGAAGTATGTTTTCAGCCAATTTCTTCACCTCTTCCCCAAATAAAAAACTTTTGCTCTGTTATGAGGTGAAGGTTGATGCAGTTTTTATCTCTGAGCCTTCCTGAAGTCCTCCGTCCCTCATTTTCCCCAATGTGCTGTTGTTCACCCTTGCTGGCAGAAGACTCAATTTCTATCAAATCATCTCTTCCTAGAGAATCTGGATTTTTCATTTTTATTAATAAGAGATGAATTAGCTTGTTTCATTGTCTTAC
Organism: Apteryx mantelli; assembly: GCF_036417845.1. NCBI lineage: Eukaryota > Metazoa > Chordata > Aves > Apterygiformes > Apterygidae > Apteryx > Apteryx mantelli. The sequence goes on along the minus strand of NC_089979.1, from coordinate 5,795,040 downwards.
TCTGTGTAGATAAGTTCATTCTTTACTTTTCAGCCCCAGATTCTGTTAATAGAAGTTGTTCCCATCTAGTGAGAGGTACCCAGTAAGCAAATGACCACCACTTGGTATGTATGGAAAAACTCACAAGATTAAGAGCAGTCCTCTAGCAGTGCTGGAATATCTTTTTACTGATCTACTTTCATTTTGCCCTGTAATTTCCCTGAACCATCTAGGTCCTCACCACCTTCATATCAGAGGAGTTCATGAACATTTCAGTACAGAAATACTGAATGAAAGATCATAGTCTTCGGTGACTTGAAGTCAGTGCTGGGCTGTGGGGTTTCTCACGGGTCAGGCCTATTTGTTTAGACATTTAGATAATGTGGATTCAGGATCCAAAAGTTTGGCACTTCATTTTAAAAATCCTTGCCAGGAACAACTAACTTTTTTGCTTCTTTTTCATTCTAGAATGAGTTTTAACTTCATGCATTGTTTCCATAGGTCAGAAAGCATGGTTCCGTGCTGAATCAAACCTTCTCTGTGATGCCATTCCCCTAATATGGAGTTTTCCCACTGGCAATCTCTTTTAAAGAAGGCAAGTCTATAGTGTACCAAGACAGAGGACAACGTACTCTCAGAAACAAACTGGAGTTCCCTCTCCCACCAGTGCTTTATCCCACCCTGTTAAGGTCCTCTGCAGAAGGGAAGTATTTACACAGATGATGTAAGTTATATTGACTGTTGTACCAGGTCCTAGACTGCCATTAGGATTAGGCAGGTGGAGAAAAACATGAAAAGAGTTTCTTTGCCAAAATATAGATTGTGGCTTACATTTAGGAGGCCAAAAGCTGAGTAAGTAAAGCATCTTCTCCTTATGGCTTTACTGATTACCTCTGTTAACTAGATTTGGGAAGACAGATCAGGGAGGTAAGGAAGACCCTGTTCCACATCAGCCTTATTTCACTCAGTTTCCCTCTCCCCTCCTAGGTTCTCTCGGCACTGGTCTGATACACCTGGAAGATTTTCTTTGCTGGTAACTGCAGCCAGGAGCATCAGCCTACAGGAAACACCGTTCTTCTTTACATAACAAACGGCATTCAACAGAGACATGCACGTTTCTGTATAGTTTGACTTCCAGCTTTGCCTGCTGTTTACTACCTGCTTCCTAGACATGCACATGAGTGTGTGCATTTCGACGCTGTAGTGAGAATGATTTATTCATATTACTATGCTGATTAAATCCTTGACAGAAACACAAGAATTTGTAGTGCTGACATATCCAGCAAGATTTCAGCAAAGTGAAATTTCTGCTTCTTTTCTGTAGGCTTAAATGGGAAAAGACAGGGCTGATTTATAAGGTAACCAGTTTAAAGCACGATCCCTGTGTCTGTAAAGTTCCAGGTGTTACTTGTCTTCTACTAGCGATAATATCAGAAACCGTAATAGCTGAGCCGAGGGATGCTCATAGGTCTGATAGTAATGGTTAATTGCCAGCCCTGCTCCCCGCAGCAGCTGTGATCTCGGCTTGGATATCTCTGCAGTGTTGCTGCTCTTTGGAGAGCTTGGCAAGTAATATCTTGTGGCCGCAGGGCCTTGGACCAAGGCATGACCTGGTTACTAATACAACCAGATAATTATTCCCCGATGGTTAAAGTGTATTCGTTATAACGTGTGCCTAATGCAAATTGTTCATTTTAATTGTGTTCTCTCCTCCCTATGCGCACTTAGCTCCCATTGACAGGAAGATCAGAGCAGACCCCCCTCCGCTTTCACTTATTAGCAAGTGTTACAAGGATTATTCTGGTCGGGGAAGGTTTTGGGTGCGCTGTGGTGATGTGTCTCTGAATCATCCTCCATTGTAGCAAGTAGGGAGGGTTATTTTCGCAGCGCTAATATGAAAAAGCATGTGGAAAATGTAATGCTTCAAAGAGATGCCTTCTGTGGAAAGTCATTGCTAATTAGGTAGTATGTGGGTGTCATCTGGGTCTCTGTAAACTACAGGTCATGCCAGTATTTGAATCCTCTCAAGATTTTAGTGTAATTAGGGGGAAATAATTAGCATTTCACCTTTCATGGGGAAATTGTGATTAACTGTGAACTAGCTCCTTTTAATGATTTTCAGGTTTTCTAGAATTACTAAGTTCCCTGCTATTTTCAAAGCTCTGTGTTTAATGGCAGCCAGAGGACATGGGGGAGTCTTACTGACTATCACCAAGGGTCTCCATCTCTTTGATCCCAACAATTAGTGCCATCACCTCTTTACACTGAAACAGTGTCTTTACCTACCTGAGATATGGACCATATTGTGCTAAGTTCTACCTCTCAGTAGAGTAAGACAAAGTCCCCAATCTGAATGAAACAAAGGCTGGGAAGGAAATCAGAAAAGTTAACTCTCTTGTAAAGAGTAACCATACATAGTAGGGCAAATTCAGGACTACAGGACTGCCTCTTGACTCTTGCCACTGCTTCTCCTGGCCAGAAATGTCAAGAATGTGTTAGTCTATTTCCAGTAGGTTTTAGAGAGGTGAACACCAGGATTTCACACCACTTCATTCTGATGGGTCCACAGAGGAAGGTGCAAGTACAGCAGGGGACAGATATGCAAGCAAATTCTGAAACAGATAACTTAAGCACTAATTACAGCGTACTTATAGCACAATGCCCCTGGGACGCCGGAGACAGCGTGTGCTAAGCTCCTTGATACTAGTTAATTAAAAGCTGATTCAGGAATGTGTGCAAGACTTGCAGTCACACTTTTGACTGACATGAAGTTTTACCCACCATATGAAGCATTTCTGCTCTTGCTATTGATCAGTTTTGTGTAATAAGAACCAGCCTCAAGAGAGAGATTTTCTAAGTCTGCTGTTCCCTTGCAGCAGTATCTATCCCTGTGCTTGTTTCATGGCCATTGCCATCATCGCGATCAGCTGTGGATTACCTCTCTGGACCCAAATTTCCCTAAGTTTGGAGGTTTCCTCTTCCTGTGGGAAGAGTATGGAGTCAGATTATTCTGCCAGAGGAACAGTCTTTTTCCTCCTCCATGAAAATGGACGGAAGTTTAACCTCCAAACATCAAGCACACCCACAAAAACATACGAGAAGGTCCATCAAGGATCCAGACAAGAGGCCAGTTTAGGACTCTCTGATCTTTCCAAGAGACCCTCCAATACAGCTTCCACTGAAGTCACAGGACCAAATTTCCCCACATCTTAAATGGGGTTCCTATAACATAGTTGAGAGGATTTTAACACATCCCAGGATAAGGATGCATCCTCCTGAGGCTCCACAGCATTGATGTGTTGTTAGGAAACGTGTTGTGGATCCACACATAGTCCCATTGCATCCTAAGGGTATATAGGGTTTTGAGTTCTGATTCTGAGTGTAATGCTGACAGACTCTCAAGAGCTGTACTTATAAGCCCAAAATTCCTTCTGCACTGTTAGATTATATCATTTTGCAAGGAAAGGACACTGTTCTGTCCATGCTATATCATTATTTTCCTCTTCTCGGCTCACTAACAGCAGATAGGGCAAGTGCATAACCCCCAGCAATGTCACGTTTCCATCAAGAAAACATGCAACTTGTTTCCCAAAAGCCTTGAATGGAATGGTATTAAATAGGACACAACATGTATTTTAGATTCCCTGATGTCTTCAGCACTTTTCTGGCTGACTACAGGGTGCCTTCTTAGGAATGATTCAAGATACATGGTTTTGTGGCATTTCAGCTGGTAACAACCGGCAGAATGAGGCATGTCCAAATCGCAGTGAGGGACCTGCAGCTATCTCCTGTCCAACTCTCTCTGTAGGTAGTGTGGACCATATGTTGTCTCTGGCAGGTTGCAACCAGCAACACTAAATGTAGGAGCTGGCAGTGCTCTTTGTTCTCCCTGAAAAACTACAGATATCAGAAGAGTTGCCAGCCATTGACAGGCAGGAGGTTCGGCTGAGAGCCATCTGTCCAAGCTTACTTTCTGCCACTGCTGATGCTAATGTCCAGCAAGTTCCCACAAGCCTGCAGAACCAACCACATTTGGCCTCACGTAAAAAAATGGGAGGTGGTGAGAAGAAAACGTGACAAGGAGTCACGTAGCTTTCATCTTTAAAAAGAAGGTATACACTTGAAAGGAAAATTAGGGAGAAGAGGAAGGAGAACAGCACGACCACCTACCTTGCTGGAACAGATCGGAGTGTCACCATATGTGCATGCTTCAGGGCCTTCAGGATACTGTGCTTGGAAGAGAGGCAACATCTTCATCCAACAAATTAATAACAGTAGTGCAGATAAAGACCAAGGTCTAATTACTCACATTAACAACTTAGTAGAGAATACAAGCAGTGAAGGTGATGTGATAGATTCTGCTAGCCTACATCAGGCAGCTAGTTTAGACACCATGTTACCTAAAACACTGGCTTCATTAGATTTCACAGCTATGTGAATATACACCCATGTGTATGCCACAGGATGGGATAACGCTGTGAGAAGTTTGCTAATTATGCTGGGGTCTGCAGGCAGTTTCCACACACTAACTTCCTCTTGAAGATAGACACATGTAGGAAAGGGGGTGTTGCAGCAGTCTGAAACCCTTGCTTCAATATCAGGCTAATGAAGCCGCTCCGAAGAGTTGGACCTGGGACCGTAACTGTTTCATAGGAGTGAACACTGGAAGGAGAAGTGGAAGAGCTCAGCCTACACATGCTCCATGGTGGAAGGACAAAATAGAATGTCCCCATGTGTCCCCAAAACTACCAAGAAACAGTCTGTTCCCTGGTGCCTGAAGGCACTCAAGGGAGGTGACTGCAGACCAGGATGCGCCAGGGAGCAACCTTTCAGAAACCCTTCTCTTTCACTCTGCTTAGAGCATCTACGGGTTTCAGAAGAAACTTCTGAGCCCTTTGGGATATTAGGACCAAGCTGGCTGCAATTATTGCCCAGGGACACTAGATGGAGAAACTCAGTTAGGGATAGGCAGTAGGTGACAGGCTGTGTCACCAGCCTTACAGGAAAAACCAAAGGGAGTAAGTGCCCTCAGCTCACCGTTATTGATGCCGCTGGCTTTAAGTTTTGCTTAAAAGCTTTCTGATTTCGGATCCCATTACAGCTCTGCACAGGCCATTAGTTAATTAAGTTATGCCACCGGAGTCTGTCAAAGCTTGGATATGTTGTTACTCTCTGCCAGCTCTCTCAGGCACCCCCTCCCCTCCCCTTCCCTTCCACCCCCACCAGCAAATTTGGAAAATACAGTAAAAAGCAAGGCCCTTAGTGGATCAAAGAAGTTGTTTTATCCTTGATGAGGTTGAGCCAGTGTAGCCTCCCTGTGCCAAGTGCATGAAATCACTATTTCCACACAACTGTGGCACTCACACCTATACAAAGGGTGTCATCAGAAGCCATTAATTCCTTTCAAGCAAACCTGCTCATCGAGCCCTCCTGCTCCCTCAGACACACCTCTGCCTCCCCCACAGCACATCTTCTAGGAGAGGGAGTTTACCTGTAAGAAGAGAAAGCCCCGGTACGGATGAGCCAAGCCCTCTGTGCCTTGCAGAGGAGGGCATTTTGCTCCCTCCAAGGCACACAGGAGGAAGCAAATTGGCAAAGCCACAGTGACTGCCCCTGCCTCAGTTTGCCCCAAGTCATGTGCCAACACCAACGATTTCTGCCGGGAAACATCCTCCTACAGTGCCCATTACTCTCATTCCTCTCTTGAGCTCTGGGGTGTCTCAAGGCGTCTGAGCTAGCAGAGCGTGCGTTAACTCCACAAGTGGAAGCAATAGGCTCAGGCTGGGAGCTCCGGCACCTATTTAGCAGAACATTTTGGCACAGCGCTACACTAATACAGCTTCCAGGACCTTGCCCATATCTGTGTTCAACACTGGGGCTGCACCAGTTCAGCTCTACACTTGATATCTGCACATCGCACTGCCCAGCCCAGTGACAGTTACATGGCCCTAACCTGTTTATTGGCAGTGCTATAGCCTGTATTATCTTACCAGTTCTCCCAGTGACAGCATGTTAATTATAACTAAAGTGTGAAAGAAAATTCTTTTTACCGGTGGTTATCCATATGTAAGATATACAGATGGTACTGGAGGTCCCTCAGGACTCTCTGGATGTGCTCCTCAAAAGAAGGGACTCAAAACACTGTGATGCTCTTGGTGCTAGGTGGGACAGTGTGATGGACTGGAAATTCAAGGCTGCAACACAGAGGTCAATACTGATCATCACCAGAACTTCACCCTCCATAAATATCAGCTGTTCTTCCGGGAAGTCAGCTGTAGAGGGTTAAGAAGGTTAAATCAATCTTAGAACAAGACCAAACAATCATTTGTTACTACAGAGGAGAGTGGATTCAACACAAATGATGAACCTGGTACAAGCACCTCTTGACCTCTCTGTCACATGTCACATAAACAAAGGGAGCATGTCTTGATCTCTTATGTCACACAAGCAAAATTTGACTTATGGTGTCAAGGACCAGAGAGTGGCTACAACATCCTTCAAATTCTTAAATCAGCCTCTTCTGCCAAGAGCTTTATCTGGAAATGTACATATTCAGCTAATGCTGAAACACAGGGTCTTTTATGCAAGACAAAGAGCACAAACTCATTCAGCCCCAGCTCAAGCTCAGTGAGCAGATCTGATGTGATCTCTGCTGCTTTTGGAAGATAAGTTTTTAACAGCTCAGATTATGATTCTGAAAAAAATCCCATTAACTGAGAGCAAAGTGCAGAGGGAAGCTGTAGAAATATTCACTTTACTCACTATAGCTGGAGATTTTACAAGCCTGGAATGTGTCTGATAAAACCAGTAAACCTGAAGCTGGAGTATTTTTCTCGTAGCAGGGAGCTGTTTTGCTCTTCAGTAGAAGGGAAATGGTACAGTCATCACCAGATGATCTGGGTTGCACGTTAGCCAGTGGAGAAACAGAACCCAAAGGCTACTCAGCAAAGGAAAGAAGCAAACTGCTTCTGACAAGTGACAACATGTTGTACTTGCTTTGCTTCTTATCAGAACACATAGCAATTTAGGAATTTGCTTCTTAAAATTTTTAAGAGCATATTTTTAGCTCACTGACTAAATTAACTACTTTTTTTCCTTTCTTAATGTCTTTACTGCGAGCCGTTAACAGCAGGAATGCAGAATAATCCAGCACTTTTCCTTTATCGGATGCAACTCAGGGTGTTTGTCGTCAAACATGATCGGAGGTGAGCAGGCTTTATCAGATAACCGACCTTATGAACTCATGAAACTAGCAATTCCATGCCTGTAGTGCTTCTCCTCTTAAGGCTGAAAAAATACTGTGTGTGGGTGTGTTTGAGCAGAAGGAGAGAGTGAGGAATGTCAAGAGGCTAAGCTGCAATTTGTTTCCTTTTCTCAGCTCCAAGAAGGTTTTTTTTTTTTCCTTTAATATCAGATATCAGGACTATGTCAAGTAAACTGAATTACAGATATATCAATGGGAAGGGTGTGAACTTAAATGAAAACCTAGAGGAGGGAGTGAGAAGACAGTTGAAAGGCTCTGAATCCGGCTACTTTAAAACTCAGTGGGTGCTGCAATTTGTATTGTCTGAGTGCTAGGCTCAGACTAGTCCTACAGTTTTAAAGCACAGCTGATCTGGTCTAATTCGTTGCTGCCTTGCACTCTGCAATGTCAGCTTGCTAGTGCAGAGTGCCTCAAACTTCCACCACTGATCAGATCCCAGAATGACTTAGCTCTGACACAGAAGACTGATTTCCATCACCATGAGAAGATGTAGCAGAACAACCACATCACTGGGCCTGGAAGGAGGGGAAATGGCTGCTGATATCCCACCACTGGTGGGAGAATACCACATGGCACTCTCCAGCATATCACATGCAAGAACCAGCAAAATGTGGCATCTTTAATTCAACTCTAAGTTAATTTGGAGAAAATACTTGATCCAAGTGAAAATTGAACATGGCACTGGAAAGAGGTGAGTGTTTGTTTCAGGATAAATCTCATTCCCTGATCAGTAAACAGCTTCCAAACTGCCAAATTGGTACCCACAAAGAGATGTAGGCACCTGAATTTCCACTGAGCTGATGAAGCATCTAAGCACTCTTGTGGATGTTGGCCCAGGTTCCTACCAATTTCTCTAAGTGTTGAGTGTGTTCATCATCTCATAGGACCCTGAAATTCCTCAAGAGCTGACCATGAAGCTGGGAGTAGCCATTGCTGCAGCCATAAATAAAGTGTAAACTGGTGCTACCTTGCATTTAAAGACTTAGGGAAAAGTAGAAACAGTTTGGCAGAGACTCCTAAATAAAGATCTAGCATTTGCAGTGCTTTAGGCTGATTCCTCTTGTATGAAACTACTGAGCCTTACCATGCTTTTTCTACTTAGAAAATAGGGTCAAAATGCAGAAGGTGTAGTCTATCTCCCTGCTCCAAGACAGCATAAGCTCTGCCTAAAATAATATCAGACTCATTTGATCAAGGGAAAAACCTGAAAAGCAAAAAAAGACTAAAAATCTGAAACCCAGAGGTCTAAAATAGGCACTGTAGTCATTGACCCCATATAGACCCCATATAGACCCATGGACTTCATATCTAACAGCCACCACTGAGTTCAGGGGCCTACGTGTAGGCACCCACATTTGGAGCTATGATACTAGGCATCATCTATGTGAAAATGAAGTGTCTGGACAAAATATCCCCTGGTGTGGACTCCATAGTTGATTCCATATGGTGGGGAGCTCTGAGCGGACTTTTTACCAACAAGGGCAGGAGTTGCCAATGGAAATGGCAATAGGAAAAGGTTAGATGTCAGGCAGAAGTGCATCAAGACACGTGTCCAACAGCACTTCACTGAAAACATGTCCATAAAGAAGCAAATGGTGGAAATAAGCCCAAAGAACTGAACCTGAACCAAGAGAGAGGAGAAGCGTAAATGCCCAAATCCTAGCACCACGCACAGACAGAAGCTTGCTCTAGCAGTTCAGAAGCTACTCAGGACCACCGAATATCCATCCTCGATATTTTCTCTCTCTGTTAATTTGGCTCCAGTCACACCAATCTAAGTGCAATCAGGCTTTGTGACACCAGATCAGCAACGAACCTACAGATGCAATGAGACCTGTCCACAGTGACCAGAGCAGGAGGATGAACAATATTGTGGTCAAGTCCACTTCTGGGACAAAGATTGCTGGGGTCCCTATGTGGATATCACGATCACAGGCCCTGGTTCTCATGGGGGACTTCAACCACCCTGATATCTGCTGGAGAGACAGCACAGCTAGGCACAAACAGTCCCGGAGGTTCCTGCAGAGCATTGGTGACAACTTCTTGACACAGGTGGTGGAGGAGCCAACGAGGAGAGGTGTGCTGCTGGACCTCGTACTAACAAACAAAGAAGGACTGGTGGAAGATGTGAAGGTCGGGGGCAGCCTTGGCTGCAGTGACCATGAGATGGTGGAGTTCAGGATCCTGTGAGGAGGAGGCAGGGCGCCGAGTAGGATCGCACCCCTGGACTTCAGGAGAGCAAACTTTGGCCTCTTCAGGGACCTGCTTGGAGGAATCCCATGGGTTAGGACCCTAGAAGGACGGGGCGTTCAAGAGAGCTGGTTAATATTCAAACATCGCTTCCTCCAGGCTCAAGAGCGGTGCGTCCCTATGAGTAGGAAGTCAAGCAAAGGAGGCAGGAGACCTGCATGGATGAGCAAGGAGCTCCTGGCAAAAGTCAACCAGAAGAAGGAAGTATACAGAAAGTGGAAAGGGGGACAGGCCACTTGGGAGGAATATAGGAACGTTGTCAGAGTATGCAGGGATGCGATGAGGAAGGCTAAGGCCCGTTTGGAATTAAATCTGGCAAGGGTTGTCAAGGACAAGAAGGGCTTCTTCAAATACATCAGTAGCAAGAGGAAGACTAGGGAAAATGTGGGCCCGTTGCTGAATGGGGTGGATGCCCTGGTGACGCAGGACGCAGAGAAGGCAGAGTTACTGAATGCCTTCTTTGCTTCAGTCTTTACTGGTCAGGCCAGCCCTCAGGAGCCCCAGACCCTGGAGGCAAGAGAGAAAGTCTGGAGAAAGGAAGACTTTTCCTTGGTTGAGGAGGATCGGGTTAGAAATCATTTAAGCAAACTTGACACCCACAAATCCATGGGCCCTGATGGGATGCACCCACGAGTGCTGAGGGAGCTGGCAGATGTCATTGCTAAGCCACTCTCCATCATCTTTGAAAGGTCATGGAGAACAGGAGAGGTGCCTGAGGACTGGAAGAAAGCCAATGTCACCCCCCGTCTTCAAAAAGGGCAAGAAGGAGGACCCAGGGAACTACAGGCCAGTCAGCCTCACCTCCGTCCCTAAAAAGATGATGAAGCAGCTCATCCTGGAAGCCATCTCCAAGTATGTGGAGGACAAGAAAGTGATCAGGAGTAGTCAGCAGGGCTTCACCAAGGGGAATCATGCTTAACCAATCTGATAGCCTTCTATGATGGAATGACTGGCTGGGGAGATGAGGGGAGAGCAGTGGATGTTGTCCACCTAGACTTCAGCAAGGCTTTTGACACTGTCTCCCATAACATCCTCACAGGGAAGCTCAGGAAGTGTGGGTTAGATGAGTGGACAGTGAGGTGGATTGAGAACTGGCTGAATGGCAGAGCTCAGAGAGTTGTGATCAGTGGCACAGAGTCTAGTTGGAGGCCTGTAGCTAGCGGTGTCCCCCAGGGGTCAGGACTGGGTCCAGTCTTGTTCAACTTCTTCATCAATGACCTGCATGAAGGGACAGAGTGCACCCTCAGCAAGGTTGTGGATGATACAAAACTGGGAGGAGTGGCCGATACACCGGAGGGCTGTGCTGCCATTCAGAGGGAGCTGGCCAGGCTGGAGAGGTGGGCGGAGAGGAACCTCATGAAGTTCAACAAAGGGAAGTGCAGGGTCCTGCACCTGGGGAGGAATAACCCCAGTCACCAGTACAGGTTGGGGGTTGACCTGCTGGAGAGCAGCTCTGCCGAGAAGGACCTGGGAGTGCTGGTGGACACCAAGTTAAGCATGAGGCAGCAATGTGCCCTTGTGGCCAAGAAGGCCAATGGGATCCTGGGGTGCATGAGGAAGAGTGTTGCCAGCAGGTCGAGGGAGATGATTCTTCCCCTCTCCTCAGCCCTGGTGAGGCCACATCTGGAGTACTGCATCCAGTTCTGGGCTCCCCAGTCCAAGAGGGATGTGGCACTACTGGAGCAAGTCCAGCGAAGGGCTACTGAGATGATGAGGGGACTGGAGCATCTCTCTTATGAGGAAAGACTGGGAGAGCTTGGCCTGTTTAGCCTGGAGAAGAGAAGGCTGAGAGGAGATCTTATCAACGTGCACAAGTATCTGAAGGGAGGGTGTCGAGAGGATGGGACCAGACTCTTTTCAGTGGTGCCCAGCGACAGGATGGGAGGCAACGGGCACAAACTGAAACACAGACAGTTCCATCTGAACATGAGGAAAAACTTCTTCCCTGTGAGGGTGACAGAGCACTGGCACAGGTTGCCCAGAGAGGTTGTGGAGTCTCCTTCTCTGGAGATATTCAAAACCCACCTGGATGCGATCCTGTGCAATGTGCTCTAGGTGACCCTTCTTGAGCAGGGGGGTTGGACTAGGTGATCTCCAGAGGTCCCTTCCAACCTCAACCATTCTGTGATTCTGTGATTCTGTGATATGACACAGACCCTCTGGATTGGTCTGGGAGGGAGAAGGGTATTTCTTACCCCGCAAGACCTGGGAGGGATCCCCTCATGAGCAACATGACAGACTAGACTGAGATGGAAGAGACTCAACTTCTATTTCTCACTCTGCCAGGAAATCACCTCATACCTCCATGCCTCTTTCCATATCTGTCTCCACTTTTTGTCTGCTTAAGCTTTAAACCTCCAGAGAGAGAGCTGTTCTTCAGGGCATTGCTATTACTGCAAATCTGCTGCTTACGCAGCTGCCGGAGTGTCCCCCTTCTCCTTCCTCACCATGGGGAACACTTTCCCCTCTTCACCACAATGCCACCCCTCAGCTATGCCATAACACCAGACCACAGAGCTGGGCCATGTTAAAACATCTCCTCCACTTTCCCTTTTGTTGTTGCAAGGGGGGGGCTGGCACCCAGACTGGCCCCATCGTGTGAGCCCACAAACAGCTGTAGGGACAGGACACTGGGTGGCCCAAGCAGCCAGGCCCAGGAGGGGCAGGAGAAAGAGGTATAGCTGTGAGGCTCTGCTGTGTATGTACAACCATGCCCTCACAGTGTGCACGTAGCACCCTCTGAACGGAGAATTCTGGTAATCATTACCATGAAGTGATTGGCTAGGGCAGACACCAGGCCTATAAGCACATTGATGCTCGGCATGCAAAACCTCTCTCCATGAGCTAGGTTTTCCCAGGCCACTGTGCAAAGCCTGACTGATCTCAGAGCGCTGTGACGTCTCCCCAGCCAACCTGACCCCAAATGTTCGCTAAACACAGCACCAAGTGCCCTATTTTGCATTGCCTGTAACATCCCAAAACAGTGTCTGACTTCTCAATTAGTCCAAAAGAGGACTGTAAACTTGAGATCCAAACTGATGGACTGTGAAATCCGTATCACGTTGTCACCCACAGCACACTCTCCCTGCTCTGCACAGAGCTATAAATAGACTTTCATTATTAGCAAGCAGACAAAGGCAGCCTGGAAGATGTTCCACACTGACACTACTCCCAGCTTACTGATTTCTTGTTTTCACCTTGATAGAGGAGTGAAGATGGGGACAAGCAGGGAGGAGTTGCTCAGCAGCCACAGAGCTGAATTCACTTCTTCCCCTAACCAGGATTATTTATCTTTTTTTCTTTCTTTTTTTTCCCCTCGCATTCTCTCCCCAGAAGCCAAGAAACTCAGCATACATTACCCGGTGCAACAGAATACATTACACCCACCTCCTGTATTAGGTCATCTGTTTAAGCTTCCAGAGTTTGACTACCGATACCCAACAATGCAGTCGTTAAATCCCTAAAGCTTTCTCTCTCCCTGTCTTATTTCTGTGACTAAAAAGGAATATGATCTTTGCTTTAACCATCTAAATGTCTTAAGGGAGCTACCAACTTGGAAAAAGTGGGAGGAACTTGAATCTTCTGGAAGAGGGCAAACACTGACATATCAGTCTCCCTTCCAAACTCCGGTCTTTGCAAAGAACAAGCTTCTACGTGCCTTTCTGAAAAATCCAAATCCACAACAAAAGCAGTCTATTTCCCCCAAGAGAAAAAATAACTTCAACAGTGAGATGAGATGCAGCTCTTTGGATAAGGGAAGCAGTGAAGTACGTTGAACCTAGATCACCATAAACCGCATCTGCAAAATGATCCAGATCTTTAGTTTTGGTTTCAGTGATTCAGTCTAATGCATGGCCCATAAATAGTTGCACAGGTACAGCAAAGGGACAGTACCTTATAGTCTGGGAGCAAGGAGGAGTATCTGGGGCACTGAAGGATGGGAATTTCTTAATCAGCTTTTCTGGGAAAGAAAATGTTAGGTGGAACTGCAGCCGCAGCCCTGCATAGGCTTGGACCAACAGCTTTGAGAGCCGTCTTCATGGAGTGTTACCTGAGTACTTATTGATAATACGGTCATGTTAACTCTTTGTTTCTTCCTGCCAGAAATGAGACAGAGGGTCACATATCTGTGAATGACATCTTCTGTAGGGTCCCCCAGAGAACGATGTTGGGAAAGGCTATCAGGATGCTATACACTTATTCAAATGTTTCCCCACAAAATCTAAGTTCAGTAGGACTGTAATGAAACCTAGCAATATATCATCTAAATCTGCATTTGATTTTTGCATATTTCATGGTTGTAGCATGCTGTGCTGTGGATGGGGTTTTTCCTATGCTATCATCCCTACTTGTCCACAAGTAATAATAACAGACTTCCTAGTTTCCAAATGTGTACAAAGCCATGATTATCCATAATAATTTTCATTTACCTAACCTTTTTAGAAAACCTCAGGACTAATTAAAGTTAATGTGATGCAAAGACACTTTGGAACTCTAAAGTGCACACTCACTGACTAATGAAATTAATATCAGGACAATAAGGAATATTACCAGAATAACAGATGCCCATGAGTCTTAATAACAGCCGAAAAAAATGGACAGATACTAGATGTTTTAAATCTATTAAGCGTTTCTGCTTTGTGTATTGACACAGGTAATGAGTTCTACGGAAGGAACGCTACACTTGAAAGCCTTTAACACTAAAAGCTTAATTTAGTGTACAATGAATAATACAGGGAGCCCATTCATGGGTCGATCAGAATGGGATGAGAGAGCACCAAAGGAGCAGACAGATCATGTTAATAGGAAGCTTGAGGCTTATTTAAAAATCTATAGTGTAGTTAAAATTAGAACGCAAATTGGAACTTGGCATTCTGTTGCTCAGGAAATTGGTAATGGGATACTAAAACCTTACACTTCTCTCTGTCTGGTCCTAGTTAGATGAGGACAAAGGCGATGACAGTCACCGTGTCGTATACCACAGGGAGCCATTAAAGAAAATGACAACATAAAAAAAAAATCAGCGTTTTCCAGCCATTTGCAAAATGTGGTGTAATACTTTAATATTTCGAGTACAGAGAAATATGGGTCAACATGTACAAGTGGATATTGCTACTGCTATCTATCTTCTTCATGACTGTTCCAAGAGTAGATGATCATTTTGGCTTTTGGACTTTCATTATAGCCATGAATTCAGGTATACCAGTCACCCCTCTGTGGCTTGTGGTATCATTTGGAGTAGACATGCTGTTAAGTCTTCTGGATAAAACAGCCACTGCCAGGACATGTAGGTGCTTCCTCTCACCCCAACGGCCCTGTTGATCAGTGAAAACTGTCTCAGGAGGTTTTGTCTCTTTCTCAGAGTAAAACTATCCCTACCTCTCTCTCAAAGTTACTGGTTACCATTGGCTCACTTAGCACAACTGATCCTGGCAGCAAAGGTGGGAGAGGTAGAAGAGCATTATCTTCTTGAAAGACAGCATCTCTGAGTCAGGGCAGAGCCACCTGCCAGGGACAAACGCATCGCTTCACTGTTATCATTTTCATGGTCTTCTAATCAGGCTCTGCGGCGCCAGTTCGGTGCCTCCATCTGGTAACTTGCAGGAGTGACCACCAGTTTCATTACAGACAAGTCTGTCACAGTCTGAACCGCAGGCTGGGACGCAGAAGGCGGGGAAGAAAAAAAAAATGGAGGACCCAGGATTTAGAGGGGAGGACAGCCAACCATGTCCTGCTGCAAAGAGACCAGAACTGCTCGGTTACTTCTGTCTGTAATAGAGACCTCTAACAACCCGACAGCCAGTTGAATGAGCCCCACTGGGAGAGTTCAGAAGAAGACGACCATCTGCTGAACTTACATCCTCAAGGAAAAGGTACCTGGAGAGTCTAGAAAACACTCTTGAAGCTCATTTTAGACATAAACCACACACACACACAAAAAAAAAATTACAGATGATTCTTAGGATAATTGTTTCCCAGAGTCATAGGAACAATGGAGAGTGGTTAAATAACTTCTTGTTATTTTAAAACATACAAAAAGTATTAAAAAACATTTTAAAATGCATGTTCTGAGCAATGCCTTATGCAAACATAATGATTAAGATAAAAAGAATTATAGGCTTAACTGGAGGAATAGTCACAATTTTTTTACCACTGTTTGATTCTGATGGCTTTTTTTTTCTATTAAAGCCTGACATCCCTGGCTGACAGTTTAATTATTAGGGTAATGTGATGGATAAAGGGACTTGCTCTGTAGTGCCTCCCACTTACTAAACACTTGCTTGGAACTGCAGCTGCAAAAAAATGCCACAGTTCCTCAAAGCAAAGATAATAATTTCCTTGTTGTCAGTGCCCTTAACACTTATTATATGAGCTCTTAAAGGAACATCACTTTTTTCATTGCTAAGGGGAGCTTATGGAAAACAGAGCTAGATGGGAGCCCAGATCATTGAGAGACAGTAAAATACCAGCCTATACTCTTGAGCAGCCTCACATAAAAAGGAACACTTTTACTTCAGCAGGATTATTTGAGGACAACTAGAAAAGCACTTTAAGAATTTCCAGCATAGGTCTATAGTACCTACAAAAAGGCTCCGCTCCCAACCTATTTTTTAGACTGATTAAAAAAAAAAAAACAGGAAAAAATCAATAGATTTGAGTGTCCAGAATAACTGCATAATCAATAGACACAACACCTGACTAGCACCAGACAATCCTGAGTAATAGGGCAACAAAGTTAGCTGCAGATATGAAATTACACATTCATAAAAACTACAAAAAGTTGCAGAATTATCTTATACTGGGAGAGAAAATGGCAAATTAAACTCCCTGATGGCAAATGCAAAGGATTGCATGGTGGAGGGAAAACAACTTAGCTGTATCTACATTACAGTGTACTCTAAGTCTCTAAATACATCTGCAGAAAGGGATGTTGATTCAATAGACACAGCTCCGTAGAAATGTCAACAGAATGTCAGCAGGAGGTCAGAAGGCAAGTAACATGTTAGGGATTATTAGAAAAAGAACAGAGAACAAACCAAAACATTTCCTTTTGGCCCAGAGTGCATTAATGGTGAACCCAAAGCAGTGGGTGCATTTTTTGGTTATTCCATCTCAAAAAGGTGCAGAACTAGAAAGGCTACAGTAAAGGACAAAAAGAGGATCAAAGTTATAGAATAGCTCTGTGCAAGGACAGTCTTTAGCCTGGAAAAGGAAGGAATGTGAAGAAGCTCTAG
The DNA here is from genome assembly GCF_036417845.1 of Apteryx mantelli. Classification (NCBI taxonomy): domain Eukaryota; kingdom Metazoa; phylum Chordata; class Aves; order Apterygiformes; family Apterygidae; genus Apteryx; species Apteryx mantelli. The sequence goes on along the minus strand of NC_089979.1, from coordinate 5,778,312 downwards.
CAGAATTTTGCATGGCATGGAGAAAGGGAGTAGGGAACATTTATTCTTCACTGTTTTTCACAACACAAGAACTAGGCGTATCAGATGAAATTATCAGCCAGAAGATTTACACAAAGAACGGCTTGCGCAGTGCATAATTAAATCATGGAATTCATGGCAGTAAGATGCTGTGGAGTCTAAAGTTATAAATAGGTGCAAAAAGCAATTAGGCAACTGCATGGAAGAAAAGACTATCGTGGGCCGTTAAACTTAAAGCAGAGATGCAACCTGCAGCTCAGGAAATCCCCAAAACAGAGGCTGCCAGAAGCTGGGGGGTATGCCACAGAAGTGGGGCAACATTGCTATATGCCTGCTCTATTTTGATAGTCCTTCCTTAGGCATCTGCTACTGACCACTGCCTGATACAGGTTTTTGAGCTAGAAGGACTGTCATCTGATCCAGTATGACTCTCTCATGTCTGAATTTCACCTCTGGAGCCTCAAATATAGCTGCACACCAAGTATTTCTTCAAGAGATGCCTTTCAGCCTTTCTATTAAGGCTGAGTCAACTGTGACTGAGTGCTGCATGTGTCCAGACAGAGAAGCAAGCAGTATTTTATTCTTGCAGACTGATGGTGTGGGCACAAAGCTCAGTGCTGGTCTTTCCTCACAAATCTTTTCAGGCTTTCTAAACTATGACAATCAGATCAAAAAAATATATATGAAGAAATGATGAAGGAACCTAGATATCATAGTTGGAATAGCAGGAGAACTTGAATATCACTACAGAGGACACAGCTTGTTCTGGAAGGACAGAGAGGAAAGAGGGTGTTGTGTTGCATATCAAGAACATGTATTTCCTCTGAAGTTCAGGAGTGATGCAGCTGTCTTCATGTGAGTAGGAGGAGGGGCTATAGGACGAGATGGGTCTTCTGTAGACCATGGACATCTGAAGGACAGGATGTGGTGATAATAAGGAATGCTAAGCACCCAAATGTTTATTGGGAAAGCATGGTGGAATTCAAACAGTCAATTAAAATCTTTGAAATGAATTAAGGACATTTAAAAAGGTGGAAGAAATGATAAGGAGAGAAAGTGTTTTGGATTTGGCTCTGTCTAGTAGAGAGGAACTGGTTGAAAATCTAAAGAAGGAAGGTGACTTAGGTGAAAGGACTGTGAATCACTATTCTAAGAAAAAGGAAGGAGTCAGGGAAATAAAGTAAGGATAATGGACTTAAAAAAAAAAGGCAGACTTCAACAAGCCCAGGGAACTCATCTGTAGGGTCTCCTGGGAAGGTAATTTAAGGGATAAAGAAGTGCAGAAGAGCTGGCAGTTACGGCAAGAGAGTGTATTAAAGGCACAATAGCAACCTATCTCGATACAGGAGAAGGACAGAGAGCACGGTAAGAAGCCATTATGCCTGCATCAGGAGCTCTTAAAGGGCCTGAAAATAAACTAAGAAAAAAAATCACACAAAAGGCAAAAAAGGGCATGTGATTAAGGGCGAGTGAGGAAAAAATCAGAAAGGATTTGGGACGAAATGGGTTACAGCTTGAAAGGAACATAAAAAGTGATACAAGAAGGTTTTATAAATGCATTAGAAGTAGGAAAAAATATTGGAAAGTGTAGGTCCCTTACTTGACTGGGAAGGAGAACAAATAGCACATGATGCAGAGAAGGCTGAAGAATTCAATATTCTCTTTGCAGCAGACTACACTAAAAAATTAATTATGACCAGCTACTTAAGGCAATTAATTTTAACAAGAGGACAATCTCAAACAAAGAATGAATAGGTTAAAGGATATGTGGATAAGATAGATGTATTCAACTTTGCAAGGCATAATGGAATTCACCAAAGGATGTTGAAGGACCTAGCCAAAGTAATCTCTGAACCATTAGCAATTATCTTGGAGAACTTGTGGAAGTCAGGAGAGATCCCAGGAGGCTGAAGCAGTGAAAATGGAGAACTTAATGAGAGGGAAAAGAGGGCTCAAAAACACTAGGCCAGTCAACCTGACCTCATTCACAGACTGATTCAGGAGAGATGTTACTGAACAATCTATAAGCACCTACATGAAACTCAGGTGACAGGAAAAAGCCAACATGGATATGCAAGGAACACGTCATGTCATACTGATCGTATTTCCTCCTTAACAAGGTAACAGAACTGGTAGTCGAGGCCGAAGTGGTGGATGCAGTTTAATTTGCCTTCAGTGAGTCTTTCTTATAGTCTCACGTGACATCTTATAAGCAGCCAAGAGAAGGACGGTTTGGAGGAAATTTCTAAAAAGGCTTTTTCCCATTGATAAACGTGAGCTGGCTTGAAGTTCCTTGCCCCTCTATAAAAGAAGGTAGCTTACCATGTTTTACCTTGGATGAGAACATGTAACTTGTTTCTTCCCAATGACAGCTGGGGAGATGCAAAAAAACCCAACCTCTCCTATCAGCCTTCTGTGCAGAGGAAGCAGCTATTGCCCAAACCCCTTCTCACAGAATCACAGAATGGTTGAGGTTGGAAGGGACCTCTGGAGATCATCTAGTCCAAACCCCCCTGCTCAAGAAGGGTCACCTAGAGCACGTTGCACAGGATCGCGTCCAGGCAGGTTTTGAATATCTCCAGAGAAGGAGACTCCACAACCTCTTGGGGCAACCTGTGCCAGTGCTCTGTCACCCTCACAGGGAAGAAGTTTTTCCTCATGTTCAGATGGAACTGTCTGTGTTTCAGTTTGTGCCCGTTGCCTCCCATCCTGTCGCTGGGCACCACTGAAAAGAGTCTGGTCCCATCCTCTCGACACCCTCCCTTCAGATACTTGTACACGTTGATAAGATCTCCTCTCAGCCTTCTCTTCTCCAGGCTGAACAGGCCCAGCTCTCGCAGCCTTTCCTCATAAGAGAGATGCTCCAGTCCCCTAATCATCTTTGTAGCCCTTCGCTGGACTTGCTCCAGTAGTGCCACATCCCTCTTGTACTGGGGAGCCCAGAACTGGATGCAGTACTCCAGATGTGGCCTCAGCAGGGCTGAGGAGAGGGGCAGGATCACCTCCCTCGACCTGCTGGCAACACTCTTCCTGATGCACCCCGGGATCCCATTGGCCTTCTTGGCCACAAGGGCACATTGCTGCCTCATGCTCAACTTGGTGTCCACCAGCACTCCCAGGTCCTTCTCCGCAGAGCTGCTTTCCAGCAGGTCAACCCCCAACCTGTACTGCTGCATGGGGTTATTCCTCCCCAGGTGCAGGACCCTGCACTTGCCTTTGTTGAACTTCAGGAGGTTCCTCTCCGCCCACCTCTCCAGCCTGTCCAGCTCCCTCTGAATGGCAGCACAGCCCTCTGGTGTGTCGGCCACTCCTCCCAGTTTGGTATCATCAGCAACCTTGCTGAGGGTGCACTCTGTGCCTTCATGCAGGTCATTGATGAAGAAGTTGAACAAGACTGGACCCAGTCCTGACCCCTGGGGGACACCGCTAGCCACAGGCCTCCAGCTAGACTTTATGCCAGCCCTCTGAGCTCTGCCATTCAGCCAGTTCTCAGTCCACCTCACTGTCTGCTCAGCTCTCCTGCACTTCCTGAGCTTGCCTTAAATTCTCTTAATGAACTGCATGCACAGGGTTGAGATGTAGATAAAGACATATCTTGGATTCAGATAAATGCAGCATTTCAAGAGTTAACTAGGGTTTGCTATCAAACTCAGAGGGCATTGCAAGGGGTCCTGCGAGGGTCTTTCCTCGATATGGCTTATTCAATATTTTCATTACAACCTTGGATGATGGTAGAGCAAAGGCTCATAAGATTTGCTGATGATGTCAAACCAAGAGCATTGCAGGCACCCCAGAGGACAGGATAGCAAACCAAAACGATCTCAACATATTGAAGAGATGCTCTGATAAAAACAAGATCAATAAATAAGTGCTATACTTAGGAAGAAGAAATCAGATGCGAAAAGGGAAATAACTGGCTGAGCAGCAATACTGCAGAAAAAAAGTTGGGGTGAAAGTCCACTGAGTAGGACTCAATGATATGCTGCTGTTGCAGAATTCCTGACTGAATTAACATATGGAAGACACAGGAGGTAATTAGAATTATCCTCCTTTATCTTGGTGGTAAAACCTCAGCTGGAGTATTGGGCGTCATACTAAGATGTAGAAAGATTGGAGGGAGTCCAGAGGATAACAGCAAGGATAGCAGGTTTAAAAATGCAGCTTGTAGGTGGAACTGGGTTTGTATTGTTCAGGAAAGGGTGATATGAAGAGGGATATAATAGTGGTCTTCCAGCCCATAAAAGGTATGTTATGAAAAACAACTACGGGGAAAGAGCAAGAAAAGAAAAACCTACCTAATTTGCAGAAAAAGACAATTTACATTAGACTGTTGGGTGATTTTCATGACAAAGGGTAGCAGAATGCCCTCCAGCAATTTGAGGATCTCCTTCTCGGGAGCTTTTTAAGAACAGATTAGGCAGACATCTACCACTGATGAGATCAAGTTCTGCTTAATTCTGCCCCATGCAGCAATAAATAAACTTCCAGCCCTACCCCCCTGAGGAGAGGAAGTTACTTCCCCTCCCTCCTCTTCCTTGTCTGGAAAGCATTTATACAACAGGGAGACACACCACAAAGATCTGCTCTGGCTGGAGACAACCTGGAGACAGGAAGGAGCCGTAACACTTTCTAGGGATGGTCAAAGGCCGAATGCAGGCAAAACGGAGGCACTTCTCTGCAGCTCTGAATCAGGCAGTAGATAGCCAAGATTTAACACATCCCTGCCATCAGCATCTTCTGCTGGCTAGCTTTAGACAGCTGCATGCTGAGCACAGTGGAGATGGGCAGCTCTTTACCGAGAATGCTGCATGTTTTGGATACTTTTCTAATCTTTTGGATCCTTTATTGTATATGGCCTTGAGAAACTTGCCTGGACAATTTTCACTCCATATTTGTTCTTTATTCCTTGAATCCAAGTCTTTTTTCCTATCTTGTGGCTAAAACGATAAGTAGGACAATGACGGATGTAAGGAAGTTTCTGCACACAAAATTGACAGAAAAATACAAGAAAAAAAAGCAACCAGGCATATTATCTTGAAATACTATTTTTATTCAGAAAGTGGAGAATTGTTTATTTCTGCATGTCTAGTGAACATATTTTTGATGAAGTTTGTCTGTCTTTGTCACCATCACAACTGCTACTCCTGTCAGATTCCCTCATTTCACTGTCCCCCCTCCAAAATTATCCACTTAAAGAGCAAGTAAAACCCATTTCCTAGTAGGTTTCAGCTTGTCAGCAGAACAGTGTGATTTAAATCATGTGCATGAATGGTTCTTGCAATACTATAAAGCTGTCCCAGTTCTTTCCTCCCAAGAATAAACCAGAGATTACCATAATGTCAATGTTTTTTGAGAAATGAGAGAAAATCAGATGCCTGCATTTATATCTTATCCTTGGCAACAGGCATTACAAAGGAATATCTCTGGATGAAATTTAACTTTAAATACACTTCTTCCCTGAAAAGCCCAACCTTCACGCTGGAGTACAGTTGGTTAACCAAACATAACCAGAGAAAAGAAATCTTGAAAAGAATGTTCCAAAGAAACGTACTTTACCTTAGAGATGGAGTCAAATTCCCTCAGACTTCTCAGACCTTGGGCCCTGTTGGTTCGTTCCTTTACAGAATCAAACTGTAGGAAAAGACAAAAACTTTTAGACCGTCTAATGTAGCTCCCCTCCAAAGCAGGGTAGTTCTTATGGCGTGTTTTATTATCTGCGCAAGTAAAGAGAAAGGGAGCATGGTTAGAAGACTGGTCCAGGACTCCTCTCTAGCAGAAGTGCTTGGAATGGTGTTACTGATTCAACACTCGCTTTCGTAGCTTCATGCCCGGTGCTGCTGGAGGTTTGCCATGGTCGTGGTCGTTCAGCTGGGCACACAAGGCTGCCAGCAAGGTTCCTCTTTCCCCAGGACTTCCGCAGCTGGGACTGGAGCACCCCAGCAAAGGGACAGCACTCAGCAGCCAGCAGATGGGCACTATCAGCCAACAGCCAAGGGCCTGATCCTGAATTGGCCTGTCTTGGTCATTCGGGAACAGCATAACCCTTCCCTCTCTGCATCAGAGCCCACATGGCCCAGAATAAAGCAAAGCACATGTTTACCATGGCTTCTCCCTGATCTACCTGGCTTGTCCCATCAAGCACTGCCTTGGAAAAGCCCCGTGGCCCTCAGAAAGGACCGGGTCTGGGTGTGAGGTGGGGACTGATGCAATGCACACTGCCCTGTGACCATTCAGGTTTAGGCTTAGGGCTGACTCCTCTGTAGTGCTGAAGAGAGCTCATCTGATCACAAGCTGTAAAAAACGACTAGATGAAATAACTGAGATCCACATAGCGCATTTATGAGCTGCACTTGAGGAAAACGGAACCCTTGGCCTGGATAATGAACTCTTCAGAAAAAAATGCACAGTTCAAAACCACAGCTGGTGAGTCTCACAACCAATGTGGAAGAAACAGTTGTATTTCTCAGCCTGCGAATCCCTTCAGTAAACCCTGGCAACTGCTTAGTTTGCTCAGAAAGAGCTACCAGACTCCAAAGGAACACTTGCTCAGGCAGAGTCCGACCCTTGAGCTCACAGCAGGCAGGAAGCACAAATAAATCAGAGGAGAGGAGCTGCTTCACTCCCGATACACCACACCACAGCAACAACACAGCAGAACCTGGGAAAATGTGTGTAAACGGGAGATGAACACATAGGGTTCACTGGAAAACAAAAGTCAGTGGCTCTGATACAGAAGAAGGAATCCAGAGTTAAATAATGAGTTCAGGGCTTCACTTTTCCTTTGCTAGCAGGTCTTGCATTAATAAGCTGGGTTTAGCAAGGTTTCAGTAAAATCTGATTAACTCAATGCTCTCACAGAGATTTACAATATAACAGGCAAGGAAGAGACCAAAAAAACTCCCCAAGTTTAACCTGTGTGCAGCAGTTGGACAACTTAGCACAGCTCTTCTCTGCCTGCCACCTTGGTGCTGTCGAAGCAAAGTTTTGCCTGACTTCACTTGCAGAAAATTGCTATAAATGTAAAACAGACCAGAAAGCAGACGAGGGGAAAGTATTCCAAGAAGGAGAAAAGAGTATAACCCAATGGACTGAATCTGTTTTATTCTGACAGTGCAGTCAACTTTTTTAATTATCCGGGAGGGGTAACCGGGATAAAGGAGCGATGTGAAGCACATGAAGATTATGCTCTGAGACCACTGTGCGAGTCTGCAATGGGCCAAAGGGCCGTGCTGCGGCTGCTGGATCAAGCCAGGTTGTCCACATGTGCAGCGCTGTGCTGGCACGGTCGTGCTTGGCTGCAGACCTGAGCCAGGCCAAGCAAGTCCAGGCTGAGTGGTTTGCACCCACAACGGGGTTAATCCCTGCCTTAGATAGCCCCCTCGCAGGTAAATAAGAACTGACCATATCCCCAAACACCTGAGAACTGCCTATTACCCTGCTCATTGCAAGGTGGAAAAGTCACTGGAAACTCACTGGAAAATTCAGTCACAGACTCTTACATAGGGTTGTACTGACGCAGCAGACAGACCTTTAGAGTAATTTGCTTTTATTCAGATGTTCTGCATGGGAAATAACTGGTAAGTTACTCAATACCGCATGCTGTTTGGATGAATGCACTGCATTATGTGAAGGATAAATACTCATATATTCCTAAACCGGCTGGACAGCTTTCACAGGACATGAAGCAATGAGAGAAATTTAAATTAACATTTAATAAGGAATAAATCAGATCGATACCTGTGCAAATTTTTGTTGGTGCATTTACTGTTTGATGGATTAAATTTCTACAGAAGCAGTATTACAATACTTAACCTATACCAGATGAATTACACAGGGACCTATATCCCCTGATCTGATATTTAAAACTGCTCAAGTAATGTCTGTGACTTTACTGAACAAAGATGTCCAGTCCCAGAGGCGAAGGCCAAAGTGTTCCAGAAATGACCAATATTTTCTAACATACCAATTTCTGGACATTTAATTTGAGATGTTTCCAAAGGGGCTTGATTTTACGCAATATACTAGTCTGCTCACATCTGAGAACAAATCAGGACACCCCCCCCACCACCTCCCAGACATGGTCTCACCTCAAAAATGAGGCATCCAAGTTCATCAGCAATTTCAGAAACCATCTGGGCCTAAAATAAATAGGCATTAAAATGGGAAGATGAGAGAAAACCAAAAATAATTAGAAAAAAAAAAAGCCTGGCACAGAAAGCTGCACTCAAGTATTGTCTTTTTTTCCAAGTGTGTGTCTACGTGAAAGTTTCTCTTTGAAGATGTTCCTTTTTTTTTTTTTCCTCCCTCTGATCTGATTCTCAGCACTTAGGCAAGCTGCCAGCAATGGAGGGGCGGCCACGTTTCACATGCCTCCCTTGAACTTTATTTGATAGAGCCTAAACCATTACGTCAGTTGATTGGATTAGGAGGAGCGCAGTGCGGCATTGCGTCATTACCTGAGTGTAGTTGACCTCTGGGGAAAACGCACTTCTGACGTCTCGATCAGTCCGGCCTTGCGCTTTCAGCTCCGGCTGGAAAGCGGGGCCTGGATGCCTCCAACGCAGCTGCTCCTGCTCAGGATCCGTCCCGGAGAGCGGCCGGCACAGGAGCTGCTGGCTTGCGTGACTTGTGCAGCCACTTGACTTTGTACAAGGTGACCAGCTCCTCAAATTGATGGGAGACGAGCCAGGAATAAGCACAGTTCGTGTGAAAACACAGCCAGGCGAAGTGCTAAGCAGCCCGGGAGGAGGGTGGAGGAAGGCGAGGAGGCAGCTGGTCTGTGAAGCAATTTTTCAAACAGGTGAGAAGCCTTTTCTCTGTCTTTTTTATATATATATATTTTTTTTTTCTTATATTCTCAAACAGCCTCCATTTATCAATGTACGAAGGAGATTTATTAGAAGAGAAATATTCAGCCTGTAAGAGGATGGGGCTGAAGGCACTGCAGGCTCTGAGCACATGCAAGGACAGCTTGGTTTTCCAGCTCTCACAGCCCCGATCTGATGGTCAAGGCCCCCGGAAACAGGCATCGATACCTGCCCCTTCAATGCAACCGCACCAGGTCAGGGTCTCGGCACAAAAGAAATGCATTTCAGGATGCAGAGCTAAAGCAACTGCTGGCAAAAGCTACTGTCCTCTTCCAAGCATGTGCCTGTGCTCAAGTCCTGCTCTGAATGTGAGTGAGGGGGTGAGTTTAGTCTCGGTGCCAAAGTCTTCATCAGTCAAAGATGCTTTCATAAGTGGCTGGTTGTGACTGAAGGGTCCTTGGGTGATAGCCGGGACTGGGTTTGCACTGGGTCTCTCTTTGAAGAGTTTTTTTTCCTCCTATGATCTGATTCTCTGCACTTCTTTTGTTGTGACAAGTATTTATTTACTTAGGACAACAAGATCCCAGGTTTCACAGGGAAGTGTGGCTTGGCAGAGCTGGTTGCAGCGAGCAGAGCACAGAATGGGGTAAAGGATCATCTCGTTTTCTCATTTTCTGAGCGGGGCAGTGCCATGGGAACATCACAGACGTGACAGCTATTCCTCTCTCTCCAGACGAAGACTCGGCCGTGTCACCCCAGCACCCCCATGTGAGGTACAACTCTGAAGAGCTGCAGCCCCATCACAGATGTTGACGCAATCAGATGGGGAAGGAACCTAGAGCTACTGCCCAAAAAGTCTGCAGTGCTCATTTTGGAAAGAAATGTGGTCAAGCATTCCTTGAAGATTGCCTGTAAAGGGTTAATTTATAAATGACCACTTAATAAATACTTTGAAATCAGCTTTGAGAAACCCCAGCAGCCCATTAGGTTGCCCATGCCAAGGTTTAACGTAATTAAAAATGCCTCTTTTCCAGGTGCTTGTGTCTATAAGATGCTTATAGGAACAATTAATTATTTATTAAACCTTTAGCTGCTTATAATGAAAAATTCGTGGAAAATGTGACCATAAAGAGACTAAGCTAGGAAACCCTTCAGCAAATGAAGAAAAAAGAAAACTAAAAGCATTTCGGTTCAGGCTGTGTAAGGGCCTTTTCACCCAGCAGAGTTCGTGGTGCAGAATGGAAAAGGTCTCTTCTCCTACACTAATGTTTAAGGTGCTGCTTGCCACTGAACAGAGAAGTACCCAGCTCTTTTGCTGCACTTTCTTGCTTGCATTAGGTAACCTTGCACACAGCAGTCAGCTCCGGAGAACCTTTAAAACTACTTTCAAAGCTTCTCAGAAAGCCAGCAACATCCCCATACGGTGCTATGCAAGAAATTTCTCTTCCTAAGCAGCTTCCTATCTTCACACAGCATTCCCAGGTATCCCTATTTGTGCAGGGTGTAATTCTGCTTCACTCTACACCTATGGTACCATCTAGTCATATGTTTTTTATTATTCCCCAGTGTTCCCATAAAATGAGCTTTGAGGGATAGTTGTATTGGATATCATGCATTCAAGTCAACAGCAGGTATAAAATGCATAAGATCGCTGGTTTTGTCTACTTTTTATACTTAACTAATAAAATGGCTCCTTTTATTTTAAAAGGTGGAGGTACTGTCAACTCCTCCATACCATAACCCAGGAGAAACAAGATACTTTAAAGATGCTCCACTGCCTGCACCATTATGTCCCATTTTTGTCACTGGCAAGACAGTGACTGCCTTCACCATTATGTCCCATATTGTCACTGGCCCCTAAATGAATAAACCAATGGAAGGCTGCTAAAAGCATTGTAAGGTTGTTATAAGAGACAGAAAACAAAGGTGTAGGCTGTATTTGGAACAGCAAATATGTGTGATGAATAAAAAGCATTACTTTCTGGAAAACATGTTTTTTCTACCCCAGTCCCCAGGTGAGAGAGATCCAAATTCTAATATGAACTCAGTCAATGGTTTTGAATGGACAGGTGGAGGTTTTTGTGTCTCAGGTCCCTCAAAGCATGCAAAACCCATAAGCTGAGCTGACCACAAACATGCATCATTTCCCTATTTCACCCAGGCAAGAAAAGGGGAGGGGAAGCACAGGAATTTGGCACACCTTGACATGTGTCTGTGGCCAATATTTTCTATTCCTCTAGTTCTTGGCATAGCAAGTTGCTCTCTGCCATCAGGCACAGGCAAACGTCTCAGTCCTGGCACCAAGCACGTGCCCTGTGCTTCTCCCTGCAATGATCTTCCTCCCCATTTCTCTCTGCACTGCACAGATAATGTTGTGTATGGACAAATGTATGGATGAATACGTGTCCCTCCAACCAGCAGCTTTTATAGCTGAATCCACCTGAGCAGCTGGGCAGCGAGGAAGTCCTGTGCACAGGCTGGAGGGGGAGATGATGGGGGCATTACAGCAGTGCCCTATCTATAACAGACAGCTACTGTTTACAGAGGTAAAGCTCTCCCTGTGACTCACACTCCCAAAGATCTGGCTTTCACAGCAGTGGTGATATTATAGGGTCCGCATCTGATTTTCCTCAAAACTCCCATCAACTACTGCATGTTGATGTAATCTCATGTCATTTGACACGACCATGTTACATCAACTGTAGCCCAGACATGAAAATTATCGTCCTTCTTCTACCCTTTCTTTTAACCTTTCACAAAGAAGTTGCATAGTGCTTTTATGTAACAAGGCACTGGGAGATATAGCAGGTGCATAAAACACCCATATTTAAGCCAGTATCACTCTGACTCACTCTTGTCCTGTTGTTTTGTTTCTCTTTCCAACCATCAATCTTCACTTGTAAAAAGAGTCAATAGACAGAAGTTGCTGATATCCTTGGAGGTACAGGAGAGGAAAGTCTCTCTGCATTATGTTTTTTCTCTTTCCTTCTCAGATATCCTTTAAGAAATAAGGACTTAAGTATGTAACAACAGACAGCTCTTCACACAGACATTTTTATTTTCTCTGGCTCAGTAAATCTTGAATTTAAACAATTTATTCCCCAGGACTAAGTGAGAGACCTCAGCCCAAAAAAACTGTATACCGTTGTGGCTACATCTTTGTAAGCTTTCAAACCCCTGCTTTAAATGAAGTAGAAAGAGAACTCGAATCCCGGCTTTTCACCCTCTTTGGAGATGCCCTCCTCAGTGCACTGTACAGTTATCTGGGACAGAGCCATTTTATTTACTTCTGTTGACACTGCTCTTCTTTATAGAGCTGAATTAAGACCTAATGAGCAAAAGAAATTGGGAATTTCTCCATAACACAGTAGTTTGAGCATTCACCTGGGATGCAAAACACTTTATCCTAGTTCCTTCTCCAATGAATAATTAATTATTTATGCAACATGGAACAGCTTCAATACAAGTAAATGAGAGAGACACATCTTCATTACTGGAGAGGCTGAAGTAGCTGCTGGCGTGGACTGTAAGAAAATGCAAGTGAGGCACATTCACAACAGTGTGCCAGGAATCCGCGATAAACTGCCAGCTGCAATTTGGCTGGATCTTCCTCTTTTGCTTTTGTTTGGGACTTCAGTCCAAGAACTGTAACAACTAGAAGCAGGAGGACAATATCCTATCTCTACACAAATCTCTAACAGTGCAAGATTTTTTCCTTTAATGCATATTCACTCCATTCTTTATTCTTTCCCATGTTCAGAGATTTAAGTGACATGATTTTTACTATGTCTCCTGGAAGATTATTGCACAAGGATGGAATTAAGGTCTCTTTTCCAGTTTCTGCCCATCTGACTTGTCAGCTTCACTGGCAGCCCTTAACCTAGTTTCTTTTCCTTCTACTGTTCTCCTTTTGGAGGGCTTTTCAGCCATCTCTCCTCTTTTAGAGACTCCCCAATGACTTCTTTTCCACCCCCCTTGCTTAGTGTCCCCTTAGGATTTATTTTTAGTTTCCGCTTTTTCTTGGGGGCATCCATAATCTTGACTCATGACCATGTCTTCTATAACAGCCTGAAATCAGTCTCTCTCCATTAATGACCACTTCAGAGTAACATCTGATAACTCTGCTTAAAACTTTCCTTGGACACCCAGCCACCTTTGAAGTTGAAAGCTGGAAAATGTCATCCTTTTTTTCTGTACTCCCTAAATCCTCCCATATTGTGAAGAGACAGGACTGTACTCCCAATCACCCTGGTTAGGTTACATTCTGGGCTGCATAATTTAACCAGTGTGACTTTACTATCCTTCTTTTCTCCACAAAACTGCAGTCCCTTGACTAGATGTACTTTGTCTTATTCTTTTCAGACTCCCTTCTCAGACTGTTCAAGCATTCAAATATTTCCTCTTCCCTTGTAAACTATCTGTGCCATCCTCTTCACCTCCTTTGCCATTTCTTTCCCCCTACTCATTAGGTGACAATAAAACCAAACAGAATCTCTCAGCTCAGTAGATCTTTGACGATCAAATTTTTGGAGTAGACCAGATGAGGCTCTTTCTGCAAGCTGGTCTCCCTTGTCAAATTCAGGATTCTCTCTCCTTCCGTGTCACTGAACTGTTCTGCTGATGTCTCTCTTTATTCCTTCTCTCTTTTGTGACTCCACCACTTAAATCCCACGTTCTGCCAGTTCGGTGCCCCTTATTCATTCAATGTTCTCATCAATAGGATCTAAAATTGATATTTCTTCCACATGTCTGAGCAATACATGCCTTTTTTTTTCCTCCAAGATCTCATGCTAAACACCTCCCTTGACAGTCCCAAGGGATGATTTTTTTTTTCTTTTGCTTCTGGCCATGCTTCCTGTTAGAGCTTTGTATGTCTCTGAAGATGCAAAATATTCAGCCTTTGGTTCAGGGATCACCAAGGAAGACACTATTTAAGACGCAAATCCTTAAAAATATGAAGAGATTTTTAAAAGAGAAACATTGGCAAAATAGCACCAGTCTTAAAAGTGCAGCTGTAATTGAAATTGAGATAGAAAAAATGGAGGGCATGAATCCTTCTGTTGTTTTCTCTTCCATTATATTTTGAGTCCATTTGAACACTTCTGGTAAACGCTGTTCTCATTCTTTCCTCTTTCTGCATCAAAAAGAACGAATATGTAGGCTGGGCCACACCCTCACAGCCCATGCTCTGCACGGCAATCTTCCACAGTGGTCAGAGAAAGATTAATAGCAATGGTAGACTAGCGAGAGCAGCAATTTATGTGTGGAGACACATGGTTTCCATTAAGAAAGCACTTGTTCACCACCAATAAATTTTCTCCTCAAGTGAAAATAAATTGATCAATGTTGACCTGGTCTAGATTCAAACGAGTGACATAGAAGCAAAAAAGTTCTGGAGCTCACAAGCCATCCTCTCAGCCATCCATCTACGAAATCAAAAAGCAGAAGGAGAGAGATTTGACTAGCTAGTTCCCCTTTTGAGCCTGCTGCCCACTTAATTTCCATGACTCTGGTTGAGGAAGGTGCATGCAAGGACAAACCAGAGCAATGCAGATGCCCTACGCACAAGTACATGGGGGTCTATTTACCCTCGTGCCTGAGCCCTATGCTTGTGACATCTGCCAAAAATGCATCATTCCTCTGCCACTTCCTGGCACAGTGAATGGGCCAACACTACTTTCTTCTAACAGGGTGAGCCCTTGTTCTTCTCATGAGTTTAGCAAAGGTGCATTTCTCACCCGTGTCAATACCAGGGCAATTCTAGGAGTTCCAGATGAGATGGGGAACTTGCTCTGTACACACAGGTTCAGAGACACTTGACTCTGACATTACCAATAGGCAACTTAAATTCAGAAAGCAGAAAGCTTTTCTATGGTTGCCCTGCAGGTCAGAAAGCACAACCAAAACCAGAGTCTGGTTTCCTTACTGATGGATCAGTGCGCTCTCCATTGACTGTTATGGGGGAAAGCATTAATCCTCATTGGGCTGGTAATGAAGCGTGAAGTGCAACTTGCATGTCCCATATGTTACATATGAGTGTTAGCAACTACGAGCTATTGTGCATTTATATATGTATATGTGTGTTCACATCCATACTTTCCCAAATTCCCACATGCACCTCTGCACATGCACATATGCACATTACATTAAAAGACCCAGAGCGTGACAAAGTCAAGCACTCAAAAATGAGCAAATGTCAGAAGCGAGGCTTTCTGTGTAACCGCTATTTCACACAGAATCACACAGAATAGCAGAGGTTGGCAGGGACCACTGGAGAACGTCTTGTCCACTCACCCTGCTCAAAGTAGGGTCAACTTAGAGCAGATGGTTCTCAGTGTGTCTAGTCATATTTTGAATATCTCCAGGTATGGAGATTCAACAACCTCTCTTGGAAACTCATTCCAGTGTTTGACCATCCTCACAGTAAAAAGAAAAAGGAAACTTTTTTATGTTTAAAGGAAATTACCTGTGTTTCAGTTTTTGCCCATTGCCTCTTGTCCTGTCACTGGGCACAACTGAGAAGAGTCTGGCCCCATCCTCTTAACATCCTCCCATCAGATGTTTATACACATTGATCAGATCCCCCGAGCCTTCTCTTCTCCAGGCTGAACAGCCCCAGCTCTCCCAGCCTCTCCTCATATGAGAGATCCTCCCTGTCCCTTCAACATCTGTGTTGCCCTTCGCTGGACTCACTGTAGTAGGCCCAAGTCTCTCTTGTACTGGGGAGCCCAGGACGTTTCTGGCCTTCTTTGCCGCAAAGGCGCATTGCTGGCTCATGTTCCGTTTGACTCCTTGTGCACACATGAGGTCGGATTTCCATTTCATGATCTGGTGCTGTGTTTTCCACAGGATACAAGCCTGATTCAGTGCACAAAATGAGCTGGTCCCTGTTGCATAGTCTGCTTTGTCTCAGTTTCTCCTTGTCCTTTCTTTTGTCCATCCCTGACACCTCATCACATTCACATTTGCCAGCGCTAGATACCGCTCCTTAAGTTTTCCATTCCTGTCCCAGTCTCACCAGCCAGATAGGTCTAGTTTTCCTTCATTCCCAGGTTTCCCAATTTCTCTCTCTTTCTTCATCTCATTTCTCAGATAGACTTTTTCAACTATTGTCCCAGTTCTTTGTCTAATCTTCCCCTCCCTACACTCCAGTCCCCACCTCCTTATTTTACTTCTCCATTCCCTAGTGATTCCAAGTCCCATGCTCTTTTTTCACTGCCTACTTCATTTTTATCCCTCGTACCTTAGATGTCTGGGCCAGTCTGCATGTCCAGCCAGTTTCTTGTACCTGAGCTCCTGTCTCTCCTGTCCACTATTTCTTTCTTTAGCTCTACTAGCCCCAAGTCCCACTCTACCACATCATTCATTCTCCTCTCCTTTCCAGTTTCAGTGTTTTCCCTCCATCTTTCCAATTTCAGTGTTTTCCAGCTCCATCTAGTTGCCTCTAAATATCTGAATCATGATGTTCTCGCCAATCTATACTATACCAGGCTATTTAATTGCTACACTTGCTTTGCCAAGTTTTACACCCAAGATGCAGTTCCTTCACCAGTATCACTAATGACACTAGCAACGTTGTCTGTAATGTATGCAGACTGTGGAACAGATTAATATTGCTATCAAAACATTTTTGTTGTATCCATGAACTGTGTGAAAATATTTTAATTAAGTTACCTTAATTCACTAAAACTTAATTAAAAACTTGGGTGCTCATTGCCCAGAGCAAGTTAGCATGAAATTCAATTTATGCTCATCTGCTTAATACTGGCAGTGTAAGACACAGTGCCTGAAACACCCCATTCTACTAATGTCCACCAGTGCGTGCCATCATTTGTATTACAGTCATTCTTTGTGTCCCAATAGTATCTGAAAGATCCAGTGCCTCCCTATAATAATGCATGTGCCCAGCACTTACCATAACATTAAAATATCTAAGTCTTGGTGTTCTTCTTGCTCTGTCTGAAAGCTTTTGCATTTACGCAGGCTATACCTGTGGGACACAACTTTCTTCTGAGTCCACACAATTAACATTTGTCCAGGCCCATCTCAACAACGTTTTCTCTGATTTTGACAAGTGTCACCTCAGCCTTGCAGTTCCAGTCAAGAGGCTGTTGGTGAAGCTATATTCCTGCTCCGTGACTCTGAAAACATTTCATTTTCTGCCTCCACAAGAAGGCAGGCCTGGGAAAAAACCTCTAAGGTCGAAAGATCCACAGATTCACATAATCCACATTCATCCAGCTTATGCAGTAGTTTATCCAGTTCCTTGCACGTTTTATAATTCATATATTAACTTCCAGTTTCTCTTGCATCATTAATAAAGTCTGACACCGCACCAGTTCAATCACTTTCCTGAAATCTAGAGACAGGAAATATACCGCATTTCTTTTATCATTCTGTGAAACACAAAGTACAGACCCATGTAACACACTAAAAAGAGACAAAAATAGAAGAAAACATATCTTTCAGACCAAAAGAATGATGCCTAGGGTTGCTGATAACATAAATGAATAAATGAAAAGATGAATAAATAAATGAATAAATGGATACAGTAAAATGTTAAGTAAAGTGGTGAGAGAAGTGACATATCTTTAAACTTGTTCTTTTCCTAAGCAGCTTTTCCTATACAGGGTGACCAATTACATTCTTTCCCAGCACTTAATAGATGATTAATGACACTTTAGCTTGCCTAAAATCTATTATACCATTACAGATTCACCTGGTATACCACAGTCATGATCTTTGACTGGCAGGTGCAGCCTGAGGCTGCAATTTCTAATTTTGTTAGCTCTAGTAGGCCTAAAATGTTGTTCAAAAGTAAGGTCACAGAATAAATAAAATATTGAATGGGGAAGACAAAATATAATTTTCCACCCTTTATATTCTTATAGCTCTATTCCAGCAATTCTATAGTATGACAAATAATTTGAACAGGCATGTCAAATTCTCCCGTAGAATCTTACACATCACCCTTTTAACTTTCATTATTTGAAATCATTCTCTTTATGAAACTTTTCAGACCCAGTGGGGCAAAGAACCCCATCAAACATTACCGGGGCCAACTGGGAGGTGCTGCATTTAGTCATTCACAAAATGTATTAAGAACAAAAACACGACAGCTCTGATTATTACAAATGCATCATTAAATCCCTTTCAATTGCAATGTGAAATATAATCTCTGAATAGCAAGCATTTCCTGGAAGAAAAACTCTTCTCTGAAGTTAGAAAAAAGATCCATTCTGATCTGAATGAGATAGAAGGTGAAACGCATTTTCCTAATGAATGCTAGTGTTATTAAGACATTAGTTGCTACTAATGGGGAGGAGGTCTGGGATGTGAGAAGCAATATTTATAGTAAAGGTAATCTGCCTGGGATTTTCATATTTCAGACTTAGATTTTACAGCATACAGCTTTTGGGGGGGGAGAATGATTAAGGTGACCTTAGACAAATTTCCAGTAACTTTCTAAAAGTCATTCTGCAGAGAGAGAAGAAAGGTTGCTCTTATACATTGTCAAGGGAACTGGTGGAAGTCCCTTTCCTGAGTACACTTGAGAAGACATGACATTGCGCATATGCATCTGCTCATTCAAAATAACGAAGGGAAAACAGTGTGAAAGGAAAACAGCCCAAAAGGAAGAGCTGAAGATGCAGCAGGCAGTAATAATTGCCAAAATGCTGTACTAGACCTCTTTTTTCAGCTACTCTCTTCCCATTTCTAAGTGCTGGACTCAAAAAGGGCATATTGCAAAAAGGAATGACAGACAACATGCACTAGGGGGGAGTTCACAGGTCAGAGCTTATGTTTGATATGCAGCTTACACAACACCAGGACAACATACTCGATGTGCATTGAGGAATCAGTTATGCATTGGTTCACATGAGCCAAAGGTGCACGACACCATTAAGTAGACATTTTTCCTATAAAACAGAGTATTTCAGACAAAAATCTGGACCTCCTTATCTGTAAGAGCAAGGTAAAAGTAATTAGCAAATTGAGGTGTAGACATCTGTGACAGATAAAACCCAAAAGCTTGTATCCAAGCCATTCTGACTACAAGCAGCAGTGTAGGCAATCCATTTTCATCTGCAGTCCAAACCCGTGTTAAATAACTTCCTCAGATTTCCATGGGCTCATTGATAAAAGGTCATATTCTTCCTCCATGGATGTCTCTTTTCTGGACAATCTGCCTCATGTGATAGGGACAGAAAAGACACAGAACTCATAATTATTTCAGAGGGAGACACATGCTAAGATGTTCCCTACACCTCTGAGAAGAGACCTGACACAGCAATAACTACCAAATCCTTCTTATAATTCTTGCAGTACATACTTGCAGTTATTGTATGCTTATGGCTATGATGAGTGATGGTCAAAGAAGGCAGGAGGTTTGCAACATACACATACACATTTAGTACTGTACAAAGAATAGCATGCACGATACATACAACCACCACTCCCAATTCTCCCTTCCTGATAAAAGCCAAAGGCATCCACCAGCGACTCAGGGTCTCCCCTTCGTTATCACAATTACCTTCAGTCAGCCTGCAGAAGCAACACAATGGGAATGAGGGGACAAGTCACAAAAACACATAGCAGAAATACTGTTTGAGTCATCCCTAGCTTATCTTCTCTCCCATCAGAGGTAATCATAAGTAATAAATTCATAAACAAGTTCAAGTCTATTCACAAGGAACTTTTGAAGAGGCAAAGAAATGGTCTACAGACTAACAAAAAGGAAACTTCATGCGAATTTCCATTCCAGCCAGTCAAATGGCACTATCAAAACACAACACTCAGTTAAACATTGATGTGAAATAATTTTTTATGACCTTGGAATAAAAACAATGTCTTGGTTCAGCAAGTCCAGGTCCTTTACATTCAGAGCTATAGTATGCTGTGCCTTTATTAAACAAATAGGAATCTTCCTCATTTCTCTTTCTAGAAATTTCTCATTCCTCTAAAATAAACATTCTCCAATTTCTAGCCTAAATGTAGTCCTGGTTACTTTATAACTATTTGTTCTCTTGCCGATATTGTCCTTCAGTTTAAATATCTCTTTTACTGCCCGGGTGTTTACCCTCCTGGTACATTTATAGGGAGCATTCCCCAGCCAGACTATTTTGCTAATCTGAGCAAGCCAAGCTCTTTCCCTGTCCTCAGTCAACAAAGGCTCTGCCCTACTGCGAAGATCCAAATAACATCCCCTCTGTGAGTTCCAGTCTGAGTCCATTTACCTTCAGCATAAATGACCAAAACTGAGTAGTGTTCCAGATAACATAATTTCAGCACTCTAATAATTCTCTGTATCCACTAGACCGGCTCAGCAGATGTATACTGAGACACATGTACCCTTTTGTACCTTTTTCACAGTTTTGCCACCTTGGCATGTCATTGTTAATTTGCAAACCTCTAACACATCCATGATTTTTTTTTTCCTCCTCAGTCATTTTCAGCTGATGAGCCCTGTCATGTTGCTGGACTTCTTGTCTACTCTCCCATATGACGTGCACATTTTTCTGATTCTATTTGATTTCATTTCTCATACTTCAATCTTCAAAGTCATCCAACACTTCGTTCACAATAGCCTCATCTTCCTTGGCATGGAGGATGTATCTATTCTGTCATAAACTAATGTTATTTTCATACTCTGAATTTTATGCCAAATTATTAATGAAAATATTAAATATAATCAGTCTCAAATCTTGTCCTTGAGGAATTCTGTTAGTAGCACCCCTTGGTGCTGATATTTCTTTGCTATTGTGACCACTCAGTCGCTTCTCTACAAGTCTTTCAAGCAGTGCACCCATCTTCATTTCTCCAAGTCAGCTGCTAATTTCCACTGAAGAACTGTAGAAAATATGTCACATTGATAACACCTGGTACTTTCACATTAATAAAGATATTGGGTAACCTAATGCAATCCTAACTGTAAGTCCAGCTTGCTTTCTACCCTATTTCTCAGTCTTTAGTTACCCTTTCCTTTAAAAATTGCTTTAGAACCTGATAATCTGTGGGATTAGACCCATGATGCTCTCAGTTTTTCTTCCTTAATGCTGCTCTTCAGATATGTGAAACTTTTTTCAAGGAGAAATGTATCTTGTGAAGAAGTAAAAGCAAGGCAACTACGAGTAAGGAGCATGAAGTCTGTTTCCTGTTGGAAGAGAGCATAAAAAATAAGGTAGGGAATTCAGTCACTCGGATGTCTAACAGGTACGGTATACAGGAAAGTAATAAAATTGTGATGACTGGATGGGGTTTTTTTGTTTTGGTTTTCGGTTTTGTCATTTTCAGTCCGGTTTCTCAGGAATACAAGGCTGAAGCCATTACTCTGTGTGAGTGACTGTATGAATCTGAGAGTGCCTTCCTACCTGCCTGTCTGTCTAGAAAGCCTTTGGAGGAGAGAGATGCAGTCAGTGCAGCCTGAGCTCGTTCTTACCAAGCGTTAGAGAATCCAGTCCCCCTTACGAATCCACAGGAAAGTAGGCTTTAGTTTTCCACTGCTTGTGAAATTTGGTTTTTTTCTTTTTTGAGACGGAATCAAGTTACTGTGCCATCACACTGCTGAGAGTGAGGTCACACTGAAAGATGCGCTGGGACACCACATTTAAGTGAAGAATGTTGTTCTTCAGTTAAATCTAAATTTTCTCCTGAGCATCTTTGAGCTATTGGTTCATACCTCACTGCTACGAAGGACATCATAAAAAGTCAAGCTGGCAATTACTTCTGAGTGAATAATTTATTTAACAAATTTAGATACTTTCCCTTTGTGAATTGTGCTCTGTGAGTACAGGAGAATACTGCTTTCTTTAATTCATTATTTTAAAAACTCTACTGAACATTTTCTGCAAATACTTTCTGAAGTGAAAATGGTCTTGAAGGCATAATTTAAACAATCCAATTATCACAGTGACCGTGATTATCTCATGATCGCTAGGTAACATTCCTCCTCTCTTCATTGTATCCATCTCTTGTTTTATTCCAAGTCTGTAAGGAGCAGAGATCTTCTCTTGTTTTATCTGCATGCACGGCTTAACACAATGGAGCTAAGCGCTCTACATCTCACTGCAGCATGAATAATAATTCAGCTATGATCTGTGTTGTCAACACACATCAATCTCAGGTATTATACCGCTCTCTAAGATAGCACCTCACAGTATCCTAATAACACCTCCATTAGAAACAAGATTACTAAAATCCCCACTTATTGCTATGGAAGAAAAGGCCATATACAGACTGCTCACTTTGGGCATCTACTGTAATGCTTAACAAGATGTTCCTAACCATTTAACTTAGGTATCCAAGTTAGTGTAGGTCGATGGAGAGGGTTAAACACCTCTGAAGGGCAGAGTTAGCTGAGGCACCAGTCTCCCCAGTGATGCTACTGGAATGCTGCGTGCCATCAGTAGGGCATTGCCATGTTCCTAACTGGGAATCCAGCTGCTGTGGGACAGGGATTACAGGACTGTTAATTCCTAAGGCAATACCCTTCCCCCTGCCCCAATCCACAGAGTTAAAAGTGGGGAGGAGGCAAATACACTAAACACTTGTCACGGGAAACCTCACAGTAAGTCAGAATGGAGATGGAAATCCAGCAGGAAGTGTAGTTTTCCTGCATGCTTTACGGCACATTTCTCTACATCTGGAAGGCCTGCTGGGGTGGTGCTAGCACTTGTGAAGGCACACAAAATGTGAGAGGAGAGGGAAAGTGTTCCTGGAGGCAAATTATAAGTTACTGGCAAGAATTACAGACCAGGACACCATGGGAATGTCCTCTGAAACATTCCCGGTGCCACACACAGGACCTGATCAGAAGCAAAGTCCCAGTGCCTGGATAAAAGGAGCCATAGGGAAGAGCAGTTCAGATATATTAGGAACTACAGAAAATCCTGGAAGGGATGGAGCAAGACACTGACACCAAAACAGAATCAGCCTGCAGGTGCTATAGAGGGGTCTTAATCTAGAGATGCGACAAAGCAACTGGTACAGAAAAAACACAGTTTGAGATCACAAATGTCTGCTTTGAAGAGCAATTAAAGTCACAAAACCTCCCTTTCTTTAACAAGATATAGCATAGAAAGGCATTAAATTAGGGTAGGAAGCAACAAAGATCAGACTCAACAAATACAGACCCCTTTAAGGAGGAGGCTGAAAAGGTGACAGTCAAGCCAAGACTAAATCTGTCCGTGCTTCTGCATAAATGCTAGAAATTTCATAAATAAGATGGGAGGACTAAAATGCCTCTTTTAAATGCAGATATTGAGATTAAAAATGGCAGAGGAGAAAGGTCATCCATGTAACGGTGTAAAAGCTGGGATAGGGACTGCATGAAAGAGCAGGTTGCTCTGGTGGAGGGTTAATGCTATTCATCAAAGAGAGCCTAAAGTCAAGGAAAAGAAAATTAGATATTCAAATAAAGACCCCATGGGTTGAGAGTCCATATCTACAGAAGAATAATATATTACTGGGACATTACAGTCCATCACCCAACCAGGATGATACAGTGATGGAAATCACAGAGGTTACAAGACAAAATATAAAAGAATAATGGGAGGTTTCAGTTATCCCCAAGTCAGCTGGAGATATACTACAGCAGATATGATGTCCCTGTTCTTGACCACCATAACCTTTCTTTATGGACCAAATAATTGAAAAATCTACAAGTAAAGAAGCAATTCTTAATCTACTCCCAAGAAGTACACACAGCCTAGTTCAAGATCTTGCTGTGAAAGACCCATTTTCTTATAATGACTAAGATATATTCAAATGTGTTTTGGGGCTAGCATAGGCCAAAAAAATCCACATAATATTGCTGAATATGAAAAAGGACAATTGTACAGGAATAAGAAAGTTTGTTAAATTATTTGTTCCAACCAACATGCAAGAGCTTCAATGGCAGGACAAAGAGCTCTTCCAAAAACAGCCTTAGATAGATAGGCTGAGCACTCTTTGAGGAGATATGGTTATGAAAAATGAAAAAAACAGTACTGATCCAGGCTTCCTGCATTGTTAGAGATTCAGTTAACTCTGAGATACTGGGTAAAACTAACCTACAGATCAGCTCATCTGCTCCAGGATCATCAGTGAAGGAGGAATTGTACTGCCACATCCTGAGGTGCTTAGGGATGTTAGAAGCAGCCAAAGGTGTGCAGTATCTGGGGGATCTCATTTTGGATTTAGGTGCCAACACCGATAGAGAGGTAGGGATGCGGCACTTGCATCCTTTTGAGAACCTGGCCTGGAGCAGCTCACCCCTGGCTCATTCCCTATCTGCCCCTTCCTTAAAGAAGCATTACTCCAAAGGAAAACCACCAATGCTTGCATTCTAGGGTGCAAGTGTTGGACTTTGTGTATGTATTTGTGTCTCTGGTTAAGACAGGCTCCCTGAATGGCAGTATACTCATTCACTAAAAGATCTGCAAAAGCGCACGCAAAAGGGGCATGAGCTTGAGGTGATTTCCATGCTTTATTCCCAGTAAATGTGTTGAACTCAGCTCCCACAAGTAGCGAGCACTATTAAGCCATCTGAAGCTCCAGAGGTTCCTCTGGAAGGATGCAAGAAGCTGCGTATGAAACGGTCTCCTCGGCCTTCCTTCTGCATAAACAGGGGGCTGCTATTACGTGCTCAGGGCCGGGCTGTTTTCTCCTGATATTCCCATACCAGATCCTCTCTCCATAAACATCAGGGTGGTGAGAAGAGATTACTCGTTGCCAGTCAAAACATGTATAATTCTGCTTTCATTAGACCAGACTGAATGAAGGCTCCAAAAAGTGCAATTCTGTATCTTTTATTTCCTTTTTAAAGCGGAATAAAACCCTCTTTCCTTTTTTTTCCGGCAGAAACAGTCATTTTACTAGTTGGTCCTGGCAGCTCCAGTCAGAACCACCTACATGGCTCTGTTCTATCCCACATAATTTTGTGAGCTATAAACAAAGTGCTGCTCCTCGCTCCGTATCGGCAAAGTGACAATGCTAATTACAGCCAGGCAGCCCAAACGTCCTGCTGCCCTGGCGTGGAGGAAAGTGCGCAGGGATCCGAGCACTGACTCAGACAGAGGCAGGGAAAGGGAAGAGGGGACAGAGGCACGGCGGTTCAAGCACTCCCGCCTACTCAGGAGGTTCATCGCTGCAAATGGTTCCAGCTGAAAAGGGGAACTTCTCCCTGCTTTGTGCAAGACGGTGACCCTGCCAAGCACTGCATATGCTGTGAAGGGCTAAATGAGGCACATCAGACTGCCAGAAGATATGGCTGTTGCTACACAACTCCAAAGAGCTCATCATGGCTATCTCCTTCATGCAAGATGAAAAGCCAGTCTGGGAACGCTCTCAGGCAACCTCCTGCTTCCAAGCTTCCCAAGCGTTCCTCTGACTTTGGCTCAGCATGCAAGTTCCCGTCGAGCTCTGCACATCAGCTTGGGCGCCCACCCACGGACAGGCAGATTGCATGAGTTTAAAAGCCAGCTTCAACTGATCTAGAGGTTTTTCTGTGTGTGAACAAGAGCTTGGGAGGAGAAAATACACAAGCTCTGGCTCCAGCAAAATCCACAGGCAAAATCTGTATGAAATGTCTTCATCCTTTTTCATGTGATAAATATTCAAGCCACATGTCTTTACGGCACTAGGTTAAGGTGCTTAACATTTGAGTACACACCATTGAAAAAGTAGGTTGGTACTTTATTACTAACTCATCTCTATTTTTAGTCTTAACACAGCTATAACATCCCTAGAAGCCTGACCACCCTGCTGTGATTAAATATCATATTTCCACAGTGAACTGCTGTCGAGGTTTTAAAGCAGGTACATTCATTTAAATCTCTGATCCGCATAGTAAACCCTTATTTTCAGTCTAGATTATTAAAACAGAAGAGCCATTCTTCTCCTTTTTCATATTTAACCATGCAAAGGAATTGTTAATGGTGATTTACATTTTAATTTGAATTAGTGGAAGGCCTTATTTAAAGATAATTGGGAGTTTTCATGCCTGTCACCTTACTGGAAGTTGCTGGGACAGTGAGGAAAAGTAATTTTAAAGTGCTAAAGCATTGTGAAAGGGCAAAGAGAAGTTCCCTAAAGAAGTAAGATTTGAAGTAGCCAGTCACAGCAGACAGGTGATGAGCACTGCGAAGGAGCAGGGACTGGAGAAGCACGCCCATGGCACTACCTGGAGAAGTCTTATTTGTGAATATCTACATAAATGTTTTAAGTATTAAAATATTTATTTTTTATTTTTTGTATTATAGCAATTCATAGAAATCTCTGCCTAGGGCATTTGTCCTAAGTGTGCAAATATATAGCAAGGGTTGGGCTGGTCAAAAAGAAAGTAGTTACTCAGGCAGAACAGAACATTTTGAGGGAAAAAAGTAGCATTATCTGCATTTTGCAAGTAGGGGAAACAAAGCAGGGCAGTGCTAAGTCTGAGCCCTGCATTTCTCTTCTCCAACCCTCCCCACCTCCTCTGAAATGATAGAGTGGTCCAGACCAAATGACTGGATCTCCTCAGCCTCTGCACCAACTCGGGCCCCATCATCCCCCCCAGTTTGGCCAAAATCGGGCAAAGTGGCAAGCTCCAAAAACAGGCTGTGTGTGGCTGGGAAACTAATACCACAGACCATCACACTGGAGACTGGCTATGCAGCAAGCTGGGACTGGTGCGATTTCTGCTGCCAATGGACTAAAAACTGAGCACTCAGCTGGTTTGAGTTATTACAGCTTCTTACAGCCAAAAGCTTTTCCTCTTCACTTCTATCTAGTCCTCTTGTTTGTGTCATCCACCTTTTACGTCTCATCCATCTAAAAAAAGCATCTCAGGGTAGGGACTGCAGTTTACTTTGCATTTGTACAATTGCTGTGACTGCAGAAGAGATGTCCGAACGCTAGCTCTCTTTAGATATCAGTTATTATTGGTGGTTCCTCCAGGCACTGTCCAACCACAAGTGTCTATATACGAATGCAGCCTGAGCAAAGCTTTTTAGGGCAGGAAAAGGGACTTTAATCCCTAATTCCTCTCCTCTTTTGTAATTGTACTACCTAATCTGTTTTCCTCCTCTGCTCTGAAAACTATAAAATACAAGGTGGCTCCAACGCTGGAGGGAGGGTGAGCCAAGTGAAGGGAACCATCTCCATTCCTCATCCCCCTGCAGATGTTCAGAAATGTTAGGAGGAATTGGGAGGCAGAAAACTAGCCAAAAAAAGTCATAAAATCCTCTGATGTTTCCGTTGCAAGAAACGGAAATCACAGAAAAAAACTGGCCCAGTCATTTTCACTTAGCAAAATCTTCTCCCCTAGTGTTTCTGCATTACAAGCAAACGGTTGGTAATGATTTGTGTGCCTGAAACACTTCTAAGTAATTAAAACAAACCTCTGTCTGCTGCAGAACAAGAATGTGCCAACAAACTAACCCAACCAGGCCAACTTTGTCTAGGCTCAGTAAATTCACTGCAGATTAATATCACCTTGGAATGGCCAATTGCAAGGCAACAGTTCCAGAAAGCCAGCTGGCCATCCACTTCTTTAAAGATAAGCAACTCCCCTGCTGAGACAGCACTGTGTGTCTCCTACCCTAGCTTGAATGCTTGAAGCATGTGGCATATTACAGTTTTACACGAGTTTCATACATCAGCTATTGTTGCAGAGGAAATGGGAATAGCAGCATGACTTGATGTGGCAGCAGAATTCATACATCACTGTTCAAGCTCTTTATCTCCAAAATGACAAACCCCCTAAATCTTCTCCACTGAGACAAACCCTGACATAGTCGTGAGATCAGTCACAATGATCAGAACAACAAAAAGCTTCTGACTTTTCATCTTCTTGGCAAGCGGAGCCCACTTCTACCATGAAGAATTATATCACTTCAACTGGAACTACCTGTAGCTTGTGAGGAGCTGAGGACATCCCTGGAGAGCAGAGGCAGAAGTTTTCTGTTGGCTTCTGCCACTGGACACGAGAGACAAACCATTAATATTAGCATCTGCCTTTGGAGAAGGTAACATCTGATCCCGTAACAGCTGATTTCAATGTTTCATCCATATCCTACAGGTGTCAGTAGAAGTCCTTCCGTTTGAGTTGTCTGGATAAGGCCAGTGTGGGCGGTAGGAAGATTTAATATTTCCTAGGTGAGGAGTATGACCCCTAGAACTGGTAAAATGACACACGGTGTGCATGTGTGTGTTTGTGCGACAGGTATTTTTAAAGTACCTTTGAACTGGCTTTTTGGTCATAACTAGGAAAAGAACCCACACAAACAACTCCCTATAGAAATTAAATGAAAAGCTTTCATCTGCATGATATAGCAGGAACAATGAAATGTTTAATGATCTCTGCTAAGCATCACTGTTTCTTTACATAAGAAAGAAGTGTTTTCCTTCTGCTTGGTGTTTGCTATTGATTTTGCCCCTTGTCCTTTTGCCCAATTTGGCATGCATTTGAAATTGTTCATTCATGTGTCTCACAAGCTTTGATGTCTGTATGGTTTTGAGGAAATTGCAAATTGCTATTGTAAGTGCATTTTCTGTATTATGGTAATAGCCTATAATATACCAAAGGCCAACATTAAAGGAAAATATCCTGTGCACTGTTGCAGAATTGCACAGAACCCAGCACTCAGCTTAGCGTAAGGAAGAACTGTGTTTTTTATAGAAAATGTGATAGAGGACAGTTACTTGGTCCAAAAGTGAATTAGGTGCATTTCTTAAAATCCTGTATAAGCTTCTATTTCTCCTAAGGTCAAATTCAGTGAGAAATAAAGAAACAACAGGAGTGTAACTTTAAGAAACATTGACAGAAGATGAGAAGAGAATGATTTTCTTAACCTCAGATGAAACATTCACCTTTCAACTCTTCAACACACATCTCTAGCAGGCATTATCTGATGAGCATGCTGTCATTGTCAACTCATTTCTATTGCCAAGAAAATCACTTGCAAAGGTAATTAAAATGCCAAAGAGTTAGCAAGTTTATTATAAAACTACAGGAACTACGTTAAATCACTGTCCTTATTTTCCCTTCTGCAGAATTTCTCACATCTCCCTCTATAGCTCCCTATCCATTCGCATTTTTTCCCCTAGATGTGGTAAGATTTATTTCAACTAACTGTAGCCATCTGAAAGTTAGGCATGCAATTCAAGCCAGCCATTTAAGCTCCCGCTGTGTTCAACAGAGAAAGACTTTGAGAAAGATAACATCCTTCAGAAGGTAGTTCATCCACTTATTTTGTAGGTTTCTGTTATGATGGGATGAATTGCCTTTTGAAATTGCCAATTCCTCTCTATTTTCTACAGAGTGAACCCAGACGACTCTCTTAAACCAGACTTCGAGCTTCTAAATGGTTAAATGAATTCTAATCTCTGGCTTTCTCTCTGCTTAAGTCTAAATACTACATGCTCCTTGGCTTATTCCCTCATCTCTCAACCAATTACCTATCCACTTAGGAACTGATCTCCTGGGTAATCAGCTCCAGTCCTCAGTCACAGCAGGAAGTCATGTCATATCACCCCAGTCGTACATTTATCAAACTCCCTCTTAAAAGTAGTTATGTCATCTGTACCCACCACTCCAAGCGAACAGCTGATCTGCATTAATCTTCTTCCTCTAAGGCTTCTTCTAATTCCCTGCCTAACCATATTTATGATCATTTTATACCCCATTTGTTCTTTAGCTTAGATGGTTCCTATCCCTTCCTGGAATTTACCCGCTTGTGGATATTTATAAACAGTAATTACATCCTCTACTAGCTTTCATTTTGCTAGTCTGAAGAAAGCAAGCTTTCAGTTATTTTTTTAAGGTAGTTTCTTTACCCTTTGTTCATTCTAGTAACCTTGTTCTAGTTTCAATACCTCTCTCTCCAATACTGCTGATCAGAGGTGCACATTGTATTCCAGGTCTGTTACAATGGCATTAACATTTTCCTCTCTCTACAGAAAAATCTCACCTAAAGCATCCTAGTATGCTTTCTCCTGATGGTCTCATACTGATGGGTCACAGTCACTGTGAACCAATTACTTCATCTGTGTCCTTCTTCTCTTTTGTTTTCTACTGAGAAGAATTCATCTTACAACAGATCTTCAAAACTTCCAGACCTTCCTCCAAATTTCATCCTACATCTGTTTTTCCAGTATTCATGGCCATCTATTCCTTTTGTATGGTAATCTAATACTCTTCTACCTTGATAATGAATCCCAATATATGTCATCTGTTATTTTTACTGACATGGTTGTATTTTTGTTCCAATATCCTTAATGAAAATAGTAAATGACATTATGTGCAAGAATTAGCTTTGAATAATAACAGGAGTAATCTCTCTCCAGTCTGATGATTCTCTTTTCATTATAAACAGTTCTTGAATCCCATTGCAGTAGTTTTGGAGGCTTTTCAGTTCCTTTACAAATCTTTATCTTCTCTATCTTCATAATTTTCTATGTGGAATTATCAAATATCTTACTGAGGTATGAAGAGGTTAAAATCTGTGGCATACCCCTTCTCTATAAAAATCAGTTCTTTGATCAGAATATCAGGTTAATCTTGTGTGATGTAGATTTGCCTTGCTTTTGTTAATCTTATCACTTTGTCACTCTTTGACACAATAAAACCTAAGGTATTCTTTTGCGGGGGGTGGGGGGGTCTGTTTTATGGGGAGAGGACAAATACAGTTTTCTTTGATACCTATTGCTAGGTCCACTGCCTTAGTTCGGAACACCAGATTTCATTACTAATGAAATATCTACTTGATATTCATATAATCTCTTCTGGAAAGAATGTGGCCTTTAAAAGTACCAAACCATGTTTATTTTTGTGGAGAAATTCATAGAAATGTTTTTACAAAATTCTAAGTTATTTACAATTTTCAGGACCCCAGACTTACTGTGGAGCCTATAGCTATGTAGAAAGGGTATTTGTTTTTTAGATGGCATACCAGAGGAAAAAGTTTACATATATATATATAGTATATGAACTCTGATCTTTCCAGTGCATGACACATCTCAATTCATTTAGTTGAAAAGAAGCTATTCACTACAATGCTGCAGTGTTCTGGAGACTGGAACAAGGCAGAATCAATAAATTCTTCAGTAGTCACCTGAAAGAAGATTGGATATATATCTTCCGCAGGCAAATAATAGTGGTCTACCAAACACACTTGCCCTCATACTTCTCTTGGTTCCACCAAAAGACTTCCTGAACAGCAAGAACTACCTTCACTTTATTTATTCATATTCATAGTATTGCCTCTTTTTATCATCAATCAGTTCTCTCTGAATGTCACTCATTTTTAATATCTTTGAGCAATTTAAACCTCATAATTCTCCTAGTAATTAAAAATTATATGAACAGAGACAAATACATTCTGATCTATCCTATACAGGAGCTGACTGCCTTATTTTGTGTTTTGGATAAATGCTGCTGAGTTCCTCTTTTCCATAATAAGCTATATAAGGAACCTAATTTAGTCTCGCTAACAACTTTATAATAGGATGAAAACTGTTTTTCTTGGTCTACAAAAAAAAGATTCATAGAATCACAGGCTAATTCAGGTTTGTACAACCTCCTGCCCAAAGCTGGTCAAACTACACCAGTTTGTTCAGGACCACATCCAATCAAGTTTTGAATGTCCACAGGGATCTGTTATCTATTATGGCTGTGGCATCCGTGAGTTGCCCTACTCACTGAGTTTCAAATAACAGCAATGCCATTAGCTAAAAACCCCACAAACATTCACATATTTGTAGAAATTTGTCCCACAGAGTTTGCAAAATAAGATGTCTAGCTCTCTACCTGAATAAAACATATGTATATGTATGAACATAACACATGCATGCACTTTTATACCTATCTATCTATCTATCTGTTTATCTATCTACCTATCTTTCTATGTGAGAAAGGGAGAGAATTCAGTGCAAAACTTGAGATATGAAAAAATGGGATTGGTGCTACTCTGCCTCTAACACATATTTTGCAAATTTGACTGAGTTAAAGCAGATACCCCACAGAAATTTCCTCCTAAATGTACCTGCACCAGAATCATGAATCTTTCTCCCTTGTGCTGCATTAAGTATGAGCTTTTTTATGACCTATCATTTTTTAAGTCTTCATTTTACCTTTCATTAAGCATTACAAAATGTGTCTCATCAGAAAGCACTGTTTTTTATGGCAACATTTCAAGCTCAGTAACTGAAGAGACTTTATTCAGCATCTGAATATAATCTCTGTTTTTCTTTTAATGAAATATTTTTATAGTGCAAAAGCATGAACAAATAAGAAACTGAGTGGGCAAAGGTGCTTAAGTTGCTTTCATAGAAACAAGCTTAATTAATATCTGGCTTTCAAGAGGAGCAACTTGGAATCCATGTAACAGTTTTATTTGCAAACATTAAGAAGAAGCTATAGGGCAATTAGCAAGACCTTGGTTCCGGAAAGCTGATTTGAAGCCCATTGCATCAGTTTGAAATTGAGTCTTCCATCAAATACCTCTTCCACACAGCTGTTCAAGGAAAGTTGATCTAAGTATTAGCACGAAGAGAAAACTGGCTATACAGCTCAAATCAGAAGATGAATGGTTCACTAAACAGTTTCAGCAGACCCATGGGATTAAACCATAGTATCTCCAAGTGTTGGACCTGGGACTTGAGTCTTACTCTTATGTTGGATGGTCTCATCTCAGTGTTAATGGTCACACAGACCACACCTCTGTCCTATGTAAATTCTATTTCCCAGAAATTGGTTTAAAAAGGAGGTGGTTTTTTTTCTTTGTTTTACAGACTTTCTCTACTGTCGGCATCTGAATCAACTGTAACATGTATCTCTCTCTTAATAGAGTGGATTTCTTTGAGGAACTTAGTGTCCAATTGTTTCATTGTGCTACAGTGAAGGAGAGTCATTAGTACTCACTTTCAAGCGTAACAGCGGCTTTGTGTCGCAGTCCTCAGTTTTTCTCTCCAAGCACTTCATCACCAAGAACTGTCATTTCACTGAATTATTTGTCCCTGTTAGATATGAGCTACTTCTACTTGGCATCTATTCGGGTTTTTTTCAGTAACTAAAAATTTAACTGATCAAATGAAACACCAAGACATTTCAATTATTTGCAAAGAATAGCCAAAGATACATGTAAAATCTGGGCTGTACCAATCAAGTCAGGATTCAAGATGACTTCAAAGATATGGCCATATCAGTTTCTGCAGGAAAAAAAATCAAGCTTAATTACAAATACTTTTTTTGAAAACTTGGCAGTCAATCTAGCTTTAACAATAACTAACTGCACAGTCATTAATCCTAGAACTTAAGCCAAAAGTAGTCTTGCGTACTGAGGACATCTGTGATTGTCTTCTTTGGAATTTGTTCTCTGTGCATCTTATATAAATGTAGCAGAAAACTTCCAGCTCTGATTCCTTTGTTTTATTTACAGCACATGAGAAGGCAGGCTTGGAAACCTGTCAACAAAAGCTTGGAGGGAAAAGAGAAGGGGAAAAATGAATTCCCAAAATAGTTCTGATTAACTTGTTTCTCAGAAAAATGAAGAGAAAAAAGAATAATCATTGTAGGTTTCATTCATACATGCATAAAAGAGAAAAAAGGAATGTGCAGAATGTAGCTAGAGCAAAAAAAAAAAACCAACCCAAAAACAAAAACAAAAAAACACCTAAAAAGGATTTGGTTATTGTTAGAGGTTGAGGTTTGTTCAGAGCAATGAGTGTCTCCATTCTCTGTTCCTTGCAGCTAAAGGAAGCCTTTTCCCAAAACCCTGCTTGTTCCCAAAACACACACAAATCCTCTCCTGCTTCCAAGGAAACTGCCTCCGGCTCGTGACTCCCTTGAACTCTATCCACGACCTCCTTTAGGTACGTCAGTACACACTGATCTATTGGGGCATTTTAGTTCTGAGAAGGAAGAGCATCCTCTGATTTCACGCTGGCTCACCCTGCCCTCATCACACTCGGCTTAACAGTGAAGTAAAGAAATATTTTTAGGTACTGAGGAAATGAATTTTGAAAGAATACGCAAGATTTCCACACTGTTCCTTCCTGAGTTAATGTCTAACTGCTTCTCAGAAGCCTCCATAGATCAAGGCTTCTGCTTTTATGTCTTATATTTACAACAGTATATATACTTAGTGCTATTGAAAAAAAAGTGCAAGGCATCTAACTTCAAATGGTGCCCTTAAATGATGCTGACAGTGTACTTTACTTGCAAAAACCACAAGGCGGAACAAATAAAAAGAGCTGTTGTAAGACTAGCTAAAAATGTTCAGGTACTTGCCATAATCATTTTGCAGCTGGAGATAAGTCTGGAAGAACATTAAAGTTTCACAGCAGAGATGTGATGTAGAGTTGATTGTGCCAAAAGGTTAAAAATTGTGTTTTGCTTATGCTTTGGGAGAGCAGATTGTGAGATATGCATAAATCATCTGCATCGTAGTAACACAGAGCTCTGATTCCCTTTTTGAGACTTTCAACAGATTACCATACCAAAGTACACTTTCTGTTCAGCTTCCACTCTTCAGCTATCCATCCACTTCACCCTCCTTCATCCTCTTCAAAAATCATCCCTACATCATTTTTGAAAACTAAGCACTTTGCAACTCTAATTTTCTGGCATTATCATTTCTTTTTTTCCTTTCAAATAACTGGCAAACATACTACTTCACTTATAACAAACTCACTTTTTCTGTGACAAAAATTCGACACATACTGTTTTTGGAAACTTAAAGAGTGAAAAAACTGTGTAGAAAAAAAGAGTGTATGAATCAGATTCTTTTTAAAAGTATCATTCATCAAACAAACAGAAGTTTGATGCTCCAGAATAATGCTACTATGAAATTATAATGTCAAATGCATTCACGGAATTTACCAATGACATCCCGCAAAACTAGATGACATCATGATAAGCCATGAAAAATTAATAAGTTTGAGAATTCAAAACCATCTTTAAGACTGAGTTAGTTTGGGAATTAATAACTTCAAGAATACTTAGAAAAATGTAAAGAAATTCAGAGCGTGAATGCTGGAAAGTCAGGAAAGCCAGTTCCATTTCACAAGCTACCAATTCTAGTATTCTGGGGAACAGTTCCTACAGGAACCTTGGGCAAAAGCTGCATCTGGTCTAGCTAATCTTTATGTTATGTTAAGCCTAGCTTAAGTCATCTCAGTAAAGATGCCTGCACGTTTTATTGCTGGAGGGCCTGGGGTCATCAAGCACATTTGCTTGTAATGGTTATACATTTCTGTGGTGTCAGCTGTTATAGTAATGAAAAATGCTAGTACTGTACATGTCCATAGTATGAATGCAGAGAGGAGTTCTATTGCGTAAAGAGTCTACCATTATTCATACTGAACACTGAAGTTATTTCTAGTGTGGGTCAGGCCTACATTTTTAAATATTTTACTGCATACTTTTGACTAAGTAAAATATTCATGAATATCTTTCAGAATAATCAAATCTAATTTAGATTCCAATTTAGAGCTTTGCCATTCAACAGGTCACACTCTTCGTATTCTGCATACTTGTGAGTAGGAGAACTGTTTCCTGTTCAGGAAAATATTTCTGAATGTTAAACAGCTTGCACTGAAGATGCACTACTCATTATTTTCCTGTGAATGTGTCTCAGGCACTCAAGCAGCATGCAAAAACCAGGCCACGTGAGCTAACACATATGATGAATAGTGATGATTTGAAGTGAACAGTTTGCAAACAGTGCACAGATTGAAAAGTTTTCATTAAGGATATTTAGCAAACGCTTATAAATAATACAGATATTCACGAAACTCAGGAAATATTTTTGAATGAAATGGGACTTAAACACTTCAGGGTTCAGGGCTGGCATTTCCTATTTCATCAGCTGCACCTTTAGCTCAATTGAATCGCTATTTCCCAAGATGGTGCTCTGTGTCTTAGAAGCTAAAAGTAATAACTTTTCGCCAAAGATTGAATTTATTTTCATGCATAAAATGCAGGACGCGAGAGTGATTGTACAGTGCAGGAAACCCCCGCAGCCCACCCAGAGTGTTGAGCTGGTATCTCATACCGAGCTTTCTGTAAGGGCAAGCACATCGTGAGAGCTTTTTAAAACCACAGCAAAAGCAAACAAACAGAAAGACAGACCAGTATGCTTTAAGGGACGGGCTTTTCTCAGACTACACGGGCTTGGAGGCAATGCTAGATGCCAGCCGTTATAATACTATCAAAACCAGCAATTCTGGGTATGTACAGGCTTCGTACCAAAAGCCGTAGTAGTCTGAGGGTGGCTAGAGTACTACAGAGGTCTTGCTGGGGCACCTTTTTCCTACCAAGTCCATATGAGCCATTTGCTCATTTTAATGCTTACTTTTATGGGTTATTCTGTAGCTTGAAACAGACTGCTGAGATTGAAAATAGGTAAGTGTGAGGAGCATTCAGAGAGCTCAGAACAGAAGGTTCTCCTTCATGCTTTCCCAGGGCCAGTGCTGAGGAAGCACAACTGGACCAACTCACTGGCTGCACCTTCACAACGTGAAGGGCAGCAATCAGGTGCCACCTGAAAGCTGTAGCAAACAGTTCGTTTCAGCAGACTGCCAACTCGACTTTCGTTTCAAGGTGAAGACGATGAATTGGGTTCCATCAGAACTGATTTCGGTTTTGTCCTGTGGAGATATGGTCACTGTTTTGGTGATGGGAACACTAGTAATAAAACTGGTAGAGCATGCAAGGCCTTCCAGGGTCATTGGATCTTGCATCCAGAGCCCCAGTTATTTCTGAATCAAAAGCTGATCAGGAAATCATCCAGTTTTTACACAGATTTTGATGATACTACAAAGCATAAATGTGTACTACCAATTGTGCATACCTAAGCATTAGATTTTTTTTTTTTTTTTTGAGAGAGAGAGAGAGAGAGAAAATGTCTGATTCATCTCTGAGTGACAAAGTATTTGAGCTGGAAGAAATGAAGGAGTTTCCCAAGGAAGATATGAATAACCCCCCTTGCCTTCTCTCATTGTACAAGATCAGCAACTATTTCTGCTGTTCCTCATTCAAAATTGTGCCAAGAAATGACAATTCAACCATCCTTCCTTTGCAATTCACATTTTGTAAAAAGAATTTAAAAAGGGTCTCTTCTCAAACATTGAAGCAAAATAGTTTGAGTTATCAGTATGTGTACACGTACTGTGAAGATACTGTCAGCCCTGAGAAAACATAAATGCTCAATGTTCTAGCCATCCTGATCTGCCTCCCCAAATTTCCATTAAATTTCCATCTGGATAAAATATTTGCTCTTACATCCACTGCTATCTGAGAAGTACATCAAAGAGCAAAGTCCCATTTCCAGGTTGTGCCTCAGTCTCAACTGGCAGGAAATTTTTGGACTCCACATGCGATTAACGTTACTTCATCACTCATGAATTTCTTCACAAAGGCAGCAAACCAATTCTAGAAATCACAAAGTTTGAATGAATGTACATGGTTTGCCTAAGGCGACAGAAGGAGTCAGTGTCAAAGCTAGGATAAGAGCAAGGACACATATCTTTCCCAGTCTGTGCAGAAATTACTAGAGGTTTTTTTGGTTTGTTTGGGTTTTTTTATACAAATTTGTCATAAAAATTGTCCCAGCACTCAGCAGTGAACATTGAGTGGATTCATTTCTCTGCAGTCTGGGGTAGAAACAGTAAAATGTGGTTGCCATAAAATTGTCTTAGTGCACTCTATAGACCTGGTCGTGCTCCTCTCTCTCTGCATGTGAGTATGCTTATTTGCCTTAGGGGTTTTTTCTGTTACTGTTGGCCTCAGGTTCTTGAGACTTCTAATCATTATTTATGAGGCATTCTTCAATTTAAAATGAAAATTTGTGGAGCAAATCATACACTTAGATGAATACCTACCGTTTCCAGAAACAACTTTAAATATATATATATATATTTTTTGTGTGTGTGTGTGCGTGTGCGTGTGTGTGTGTGTGTGTGTGTGTGTGTATATACACATACATAAATTTCCAGGCAGTGGGAATTAACCTGGCCTATGGTAAACTGGTTAATTTAAAATGCATAAAACATCACAGGAGCTCAGAAGAGAGCAAGCTAATGAATGTGGTGGTATATGCTCAGTTGCATTCTTCATCAATATTTATTTGTTTTCTCTACCCCGCTTTCTATAACTGAAAGACTTCAAAAAGTCTTTCTTCATTTTAAAGATGACTCTGAGACAAACTCCCACTCTGAAAGAGAGTCTACACCTCTGTTGACTGTGTCCAGCTCCAGAGTGCAAAAGCTGTGCCTGCTGCTGCCCTTCACAGCAAGTAAGCCACTCTGCTAAATGTCCTTTGGAGACCTTCTACTAATATCAATTTAGTTAGTTCAAAGTGGCTGGGACAAGTCAAATCTTCACTTTTGGTGTCAAAGGATCCACAGAATCACAGAATCACAGAATGGTTGAGGTTGGAAGGGACCTCTGGAGATCATCTAGTCCAACCCCCCTGCTCAGGCAGGGTCACCTAGAGCACATTGCACAGGATTGCGTCCAGGCAGGTTTTGAATATCTCCAGAGAAGGAGACTCCACAACCTCTCTGGGCAACCTGTTCCAGTGCTCTGTCACCCTCACAGGGAAGAAGTTTTCCCTCATGTTCAGATGGAAGCGTCTGTGTTTCAGTTTGTGCCTGTTGCCTCGCGTCCTGTCGCTGGGCACCACTGACAAGAGTCTGGTCCCATCCTCTTGACACCCTCCCTTCAGATACTTGTACACATTAATAAGATCTCCTCTCAGCCTTCTCTTCTCCAGGCTAAACAGGCCCAGCTCTCGCAGCCTTTCCTCATAAGAGAGATGCTCCAGTCCCCTAATCATCTTTGTAGCCCTTCGCTGGACTTGCTCCAGTAGTGCCACATCCCTCTTGTACTGGGGAGCCCAGAACTGGATGCAGTACTCCAGATGTGGCCTCACCAGGGCTGAGTAGAGGGGCAGGATCACCTCCCTCGACCTGCTGGCAACACTCTTCCTGATGCACCCCAGGATCCCATTGGCCTTCTTGGCCACAAGGGCACATTGCTGCCTCATGCTTAACTTGGTGTCCATCAGCAACCCCAGGTCCTTCTCGGCAGAGCTGCTTTCCAGCAGGTCAACCCCCAACCTGTCCTGGTGCATGGGGTTTTTCCATCAGGAATTGTTTCTTTACTTTAGTTGCTGTGGCAATACCTTAACTTTTCCCCCTGAATTAAGAGTCTTCACGCTCTAGACTGCAATAATTTCCTGTGTATGTGGTAGCTCCAGATTTTCAACACCAGTGATCTACCTAGACCTGTTCCCCCTCCTCCCTTCATCTGGCGGCAGCTCTGCCACCCAGCTCTCTGTGTCTGCTTATAAATAAAGCATCTTTCAGGCTAAGAACAATGTACTGATACAACCCTAATCCAATGCTGCAATTATGGGTGCTGCTTTAGTCTAGTCGAGCTGAATTTCCCATCTTTGTCATTGCAAGCATCATAATGCTTTATGTGAGAAGAGGTCCATGCCCTTATGATGATACACAGTTCCCTGGAGACTGCATGTCAACTTCCAACTCCATGACTGGTTTATTTTTCATGCTGATGACACAATTTTTTGAGGTCCTGAGTGATATTCCTTCTGTGAGAGTTTCCTTTCAAGACAGCTCAAGCTGGAAGAGTTGTTCTTACGTGCTCTGTCCCATATGGGTTGTGGCATTTCCCTGACTGAAGCTTCAGTTATTTTCCCCAAGCATGGCTGCACAAGGGCTGTTGTATACCAACCTGGATTCATATGGCCTAAATCCCACCTTGGGCCTTGTGCTTAAAGCGTCTCATGGGCTGAATCCAGCTGGTAGAAAACACTAGGCACAGAGGCTTAAGTGAGACTGAGAGCATCTGAAATGGAAACGATGCCTTTTCAGAAAGACACTGAGAGGCCAATGTACCTTGTTTCCTGACCCAGCGCCCAGAGAGGACCTTAGCACCCAGTGTCTCCCTCTTCTTCTGGGTGCATGCCTACCCACCCAAGAAGACCCCCCATGTCTCTGGGTCCTGATGAGCTCTGGCAATCTGGGAGAGGGATGAGCTTCAGGGACCTGCTGAAGGGAGACCACCAGGCACACCAGTATGGCTCAGCTCCAGAGCCCTGGAGGACAGCCTGTGCCCCAAGACTGATGACTACCAGCACAGCACTCCTGGTGTGGGGTCAGCATTTAGGCACAGCCAGGGACAGGGCAACGGACATGCCAAAAGCACTCTTGGGACACATGGCATGGCCTGGGGCCAGCCAGGTAGGAGAAAATTTGTATAAAATGGAGGCTAAATGTTTGAATGTATGGTATGTTTCTCTAGGCTACCCTACTGGCAATGTGGACATAACCAAGTAGCCTGCATTTTACTTATCCTCATTTTTCCATCTATTATCTCCAAGTTAGCCCAAATTACACACAATTGCTTTTACATAATAATCCACTCTCAGGATATTCCAGAAATACTTACTTAGCAATGACGCAATACTTAAACTGTGATAAGCCCCTGACTTTGGTAGGAACTCCCTAAGCTGAGAAACTTGGGGCATAGATCATGCTTCAAGCAGGTCCAAAGAAATAGTGGCTTTGCCAAGCAGTAATTAGGTAACCCCTTTATCCTGTAATAACTCTTTTCCCTTATTTTTCTCTTATATTAAACTCTGGTTATCCTGTGCTTACAGTATCAGAATTGAAAAGCCTTTTTTGTCCTGGAAAAGATTTTGCCCTGCAGAGGAAAATCTGAGACTGTGAAAATCATTTGCAGATCTTTTCACATTCAGTGATCTGGAGCATTTGGCAATTTGGAGCATTATTAAAGTTTGTCACATTATCACAGGATTAATTAATTGACTTTTCTAAAAAGATTATCCAGTGGTTACAGCCACCTTGTAATTAAGGTGTCAGTTCTCACGCCACGGATAGTAATGGTAGACTGTCTTGAATGTCTCTTTCTGAATGAAGAAGGACAGTTTGACAGACCTTCACTCCAAGTAATTTCAAGTTTATGAAAGGAGTGGTCATTCGGAATCTGTCATGGAAGCAGCTGAACTTAAACCTCTCAGATGCTGTCCCTTTGAATTAACAAAGGCATCTCAAGCAAAATCACACCATTTCCAGTGATATCTATCATGGAGAAGAAAATAGAGACATTTCAACCCTGAAATAAACTGCAAAATTTTCCCTTGTTTCCTAGGCAAGTTTGTTGATTCTAAGTTTTTCAATCCCCTGTCCATGTTCAGAGGCAACTTAAAAAAAAAAAAAGTAAATTCCTCACTAAAAGGTAAGTTCTTTCTATTGTTAAAATATTAAATACTTAACTGTGCTGAGTGAAAAAAGGCTAATTTCACCCACAGCGACTGCTGCACCGCAATCCCTTTAAACAGTTTGAAATATATCAGGAAAAAAAAAAGGGTAAATTTGAAACACTTTCACTGAAAAATTCAAATGGCTTTTCTTCTAGGAAAACTCCCTTTTATTTCTCTCACTTGCACAGAGATGCGTCAGAGGGAAGTCTTTTGTCTAAACAGTTGCTTGCTAGCACCAGCAATGTCTCTTAAGGGAAGGAAAAAATCAATCATCTACTCTGGAATTTTAGGTCAAGAAATTTAAAAAATATATATTCCTATGAGTTCTTTTCATGAACATGAAGGAGCTGAAGGAATTAAAAAAGTGAAAAAGAAGCCATGCAAACTTCTGTCTGATCCTCACTCGTGCACCTCAGCTTAGCCTGGCATATGACTGCTGTGCCTTGATCCTACTACTCCTTCTGGCAGCAGGCTGTTTGGGTCTGGTTAACTTCCTGAGCAAGTTTTGTCATTGAATCGGGTTACTTCCAAAGCCAGATGAGCTTGGAATCAATTAGATAACAAAATAAAAAAGGGTGGACCCTGGAAAATAGTGACACTTGCAGGACGGAGCCCTTCTTCCTGGATTTTCCTTCAGGCTACTGAGGCTGGTTGCATTTAGACGCACTTACTCCACTCTCAGCTGATTTCTCGACTAGGTCTAAAACCCGAGTGACCCTTTGCTCTTGCAGGGAGGAGGTGACACCTTCTTCTCTCCCAGCTAGGACTCACAGGGCTTCAGGAAATATCTAAAAGCACAAAAACGCCAAATTGGGCTGAGTTCCTGTAGGATTCAT
Organism: Apteryx mantelli; assembly: GCF_036417845.1. Classification (NCBI taxonomy): domain Eukaryota; kingdom Metazoa; phylum Chordata; class Aves; order Apterygiformes; family Apterygidae; genus Apteryx; species Apteryx mantelli. Next base: position 5,736,381 of record NC_089979.1, on the reverse strand, counting down.
TGAAGGTCACAACAGCACCTTGCTTGGTCCCTGGTATCTCCAAGAACCCGCAAAAAAAATGTCTCGGGTGTTTGCATTGTAGGGACAGGGGCTGTACAGGAGCAAAAATCTTTGAGAGGAATTGAAAGAGGTGCCAGTGCTCCACTTGCTGCAAGAGTCTGGCACTGCCATGCAGAGCCTCTGCCACCAAGGAGTTAATCTCTAAAACCTGCTCTATAACAGGAAAGCATCGCCAATCATATTTCGAGACACGGCACTTCACTGGGGCTTGAATTAGACCCCAATGTCATTTTTTATGATGTGGAAGTGTTGTGATGGAGGAAGAACGACAACAACAACAAAAACTAGCCCTTGACAAGATAATTTTCTTCTTCCAAAGATGAAGCATGGTGACCCTTTCTATAATGGCCAGTAGGAGAGTTTTTCTTCCAGTTTTCTGAAAAAGAAGTGAATATGATATATAGGAATCTGCAGTTCCCTTCACTCCCCTTTAAATTTCCCTTCCAGCACTGTAAAATGAGCCATTTATTCTCTAAGATCATCAAATTTTAATTTTTTTAATAATCAAATTACCAGTCAAACTACATGTGACAGGTCCATTTCCAACCCTTCTAAAGAGCCTCCCATTTTGCCATCTATAGTTGCCTTCCTTTTTCACTTTCTCCATTGTGCCTTGGCTGACACCTACAAGCCCTAAAGGTTTTATTTATGTTAATTAACAAGGAAGTTTCCTTCCAACTGAATAGCCAGACTATCTGACACTCGATTTAATGACAGAGTCAGCTTTATATACTGTGATTTATTGTTAAAAAATATGAACCAAGAGAAAACTGGCCTTCCAAAGTGCTCAGACACACAATATTACCAATCCAGGCTGGGGTATTTCAGTTCTGGCTGAGGTCCAGCACTTGAAGCAGATACTGCAGTTTTGCTGCTGCCCATTTACTTTTCCACTCATTTTCAGATTTTCTCTGCAGCCTCAGCTCCCTTCACGTCCCTGAAACTATGATTTCTCTCTTTGTGATGTTATTCATTCTTTATCTCTGGGCAGCAATTTAAGGATGCAGTTTGCCCCACAGACACTGTGCAAAATGACGTCATGTTGTAGGTGGTGCGGCGTATTTGGAACAAAGGCAGAGTGAGAAGAGAGCTTGACAGAGTCACTTAGATTGGATTTTATAGAAGGAGATTTTAAAGATTTAGCAAGGCTTGCTGGCTCTTGTGACCCAGGGCATTTGCTGGAGAAGCCTGCTATTTGCATGCAAGCTCTGGAGGACTAGAGGTGGGGAGGAGGATTTGAACAGTCAAATGGGAAGCTCAGAAGTAGGTGGAAAGCTGAAGATGCATATTTAAGGTCTCCAGAAACTCTCAGCATTCACAAGCCAAGGGACTGCAATTAAGTCAGCACGCACAAAGTTACTCATCCATTAGTCACTCACTGGCTTCTCCAAATACGTCATAGCTGGAGGTCCCTCTGTTCCCCTAATATAGGAAACTACATCTCACGGCTGTCTATGGAAGATTTTTCTGCTGCTTTGTATAACTCAGCCACATTAAACAACTCACCACTGCCACCCTTGTTAATTCACAGCCAGTGAAGGTAAAGGTCTTTATTTGGTTGGACCTGTTTGTAGGACATGAGTCTTTTCATATTCCCTGACATATGTGCAACCTTGACTTTTCCTTCCCATCCCTTCATGTTCCCAGCACAGCCTCTTGCCAGCCCTGAACAATAATACCTCATTTGTCCATCTCTAGAAACAGCATTGCTTCACATCAGCAATTGGGAATAAAAGTCTAGTATATTGGGTAGGAACATTGTGAAGGCTAATGTACAATGTACATGCCCCAACTTCCACCCCAGGACAAAATCTGTCATGATGAATCTCCAGGACACCATGAGAACTTGGTAGCAGGGGCATCCAGTAGCAAATACTGGTCAGAGATCCGGCACATTCATGACTAATTTTCATGATGCTGTTATAGACAGTCTCATCATTCCTTTTGCTCCCTTACTGCATTTGTATTTCCTCATATAGAGAGGGGAAGTTCTCTGAAAGGCAATTTCTTTGCTACACAGGTCATCAGTGCCAGTAGGGCATCCAGGGAGTACTATGTTAGAAGCCACAAATCCACTTAGGGCAGAAGGAGGGCTAAAAGAATAAAGTATGCATCTAGGAAATTCCAGCATGCACATCTGTGATGTGTATCAGAGATACGGTGGTCCTGATCTTTGCCTGTCTAACAACCAAAGTTATCTTCATCCACAGCATCTGCCTAGCAACAACAGAGCTTCCAGCTTCTCCTGGTGGTAAATCCCAGTGCAAGCTGTGTTTTTGTGGGTGTCTCACAGAAAGGTCATTGCCAGTGGACAGATAACAGGCATTAGTAATTCTGAGCATTTTACCAACCTCTCTTAGAAGTGCTGCATAAGTCAAACAATGACCTGTTTCGCCGGGCTCTGCCCCTGAATGAAAAGCGCGTCAACAGACTGGAGCATCAGTGCCTGGAATAACAGAATATCTTTTTAATGATTTATGATCCGAGCTAGCAAACTTGCTAGCCAGATGGATCTGCAAGCGAACAAGCCAAGGCTGACCTGAGGCTACAGAATCTATGTCAATGCTCACGGGCACTGCAGAGGCTTTATTGGAGACTGATTGGGTTATCTCATTGCCACATAATCACCTGGTTAATTTTCAAGACTTTTTTTTCTTTTTAAGTTATTATCATTTAATCCAGACACTGTCTCTTCACTTTCTCACCTGGTGCTGATATATCAGGTTTCGGGGTTCAAACCTTTTTATAACTTACTGCAAGATACTAAGCTTTAGTATGTATTTTGCTTCTGTGAACAGCAGGTAAAATTTGCAAAGTCATAGGAGCCAGACAGAAGATTGAAAAGAAAAATGAAGAGCTATCTCTTTCTAACCAACAGGAATTGTAACCACAATTTAGAAGATATATCAGGAGATTTCAAAGTCACTGTACCAACAACTAGGGGAGGAAGATTGTTTACATTTATTTATTCAATGTAGTCATATAGTATTAGAATATTAACTGGACCCTTTCTTGCTGGACATGTCTCTAACAAACAATTGTGCATATAGGAAAAAAGAAACAAGTGAACAAAATATCCACTTTCCTTTACTATTTTAACTTCTGAGGCAGTATTTGAAGACAACCTCTTCTAAAAGATGCTATCTATCTAAGTCTGCATGCAGGGGCTAAAGGGCCAAAATCCTTCTTCACCAGTGCATTGCCTTACAAATACAATCCTTTTTCTGTTCATGACATCTTTCAAATAAATAATTTTATTTCACCATTTTGCTTCTATTTATAAATGTTAAATTTCCATGCCTCTGCTGTGAAATTGTCAAATGAACAGGTATCAAAAGATGTGCACAATGCATATGTCTGACTTTCTGGGCAAAAATCTTGCTTATATTCGCAAATCCTATTTTGCTTTCGTAAATATGGTCATCAAAGATGAAGACCTTCTTAATCATAGTAAACCAAAGGTGGATTATTCACAAATACTGTGTATTGTTAGACAGTGCTTTCAGGTAAACTGAGATTTACTGGAAATTTTCCAATCAGTTCTGCTGTACAGGTCAGAATGTAGGAGTCTGGAAACTCCTTCTGACTGGTAATCCCTGGACCTCAGGGTGTCCGCAGCCTCTTGACTATGCAGTGACTGAGTTGTTTTCCTTCTGGTGAATTATGCCACATTACTAAATTCTCAACATCTTCAGTACTTTGTCTGACTTCTGATGTACAATTTTCACGTCTTAAAATTTTCTCCTGTATTTCCACCTACTTGTTTTTCATTTCCTAACGTCCATCTAGTCTGTGCTTTCCAAGGTCAGTTTTAATTAGTGAACTTAAGATTGAACACCTTCATTAATGATCTAGAAGAGGGAGCAAACGTCATATTAATGCAATGGATTGATGATACTAGAACAGAAGAGGACACATCCAAGGAGGAAGGAGAATTCAATGCCAAGGAGGACAGAGAAGTTATTGGTCTTCATCAGAAACATCCTTTTGTTCTTTTCCCTAATATTTTCCTATGTTCTTCATCTCTTAGTTTGATTTTCCATTCTGAGCCCTCATTATTAGGTATACCTCACAATTTAAATTTTAAACTGGAATGTAATGTTTATGATCCCAAACCCTAAGTCTGTATCCAGCATGGGCTTTGCTGAGGACACAGTGAAGCTAAAGATAATCCAGGCAAACAGGTAACCTCTGCAAGAGGGAGACTACCTTAAAGTGCATAGTGCTGTAACATGCTGAAGCCACCTGTCTTATTTTACCCCACCTTTTATGCAGGTGCAAGGATATATAAGGTCTATGTCAGAAATGGGCCCAACTCAAAATTGCAAACCACTAATGCAAGATGTGAAAAGGTCCAGAGGAGTTCAAACAGAATTTTTTGGAACTCATCTTTGCCTTGCTGATCATGAATTTGTTTATACCAGTTTAAACCAGATGTAACCTGCTATCATGCTTGCTGGTAGCTTTCCAGATAGACCTTGCAGTGAGGAAGATGATGCCACAAGCTGGAGAAAAATGAAGAACAAAGTCTCATATATTTTGTATATCAGTTCATTAAGATACAACTGTTCTGTTGTCCTTCCATTTCTGGAATGAAAAAGTACATGCAAAATGTTGCTGATATTGCATTAATTTCTGCCTGTACTGATGCATCAACACAAGGTTTCTGTGTATCACAATTGCCTCTTCTCTACTAAGCCAAAGAGCAGCAAGCAAATTAATTCTGGACTCTCCAGATGAGAACATCTTTGAAGACCTTACATACAGCAGTTTGCAGGAGAGGAGAAGGAAGGAAGTGTTGGAAGCATAAACTGGTCAGTGCAAGAACTGGTCAGGAATTTCTCAGTGATATCCATTTCGGTAAGGTTCCCCAGGTCTCAGCTGTGATTCAATGAATAAATACAAATTTATCATACAAGAGTACAAGTGAGACAAAAGGGGACCATTACAGGATAACTAATTGCCTGGTGGGTAGAAAATTCACTATAAATGTGTATGAAGCTGCAATTTACTGCTGTATCCAAGCTGGTTTTCTGAGATGCATCTCTCTGTTACATGTTCCTTTGAGAAAAATTTATAAAAGACCAGTTTGTAAAAGACTAGTGGAAAGAAAGCCAAAAGATCCTTGATACATTTTATGAAGCATGTTTTTTATTTTACAGCCAGCCCTCCATTTTCCTCCTGCCCTGGCCCTCGTCACCATACGTGAGTTTCAAAGGGATTTTTGAGACAACATGTGCTGCAAAGTTACGTCAGGGGAGGAGCACATATGATAACAACCGGTCCCTCTAATGCCTCACTCCAGTTTTTATGTTAATGTAGTTATGTTAATAACTATTAGTTTTAGGATAAGCAGGTTTGCCATTCATCCCGTCAAAAGACTCCTTCTCATGTCAAAAGCAGAGCGTCTAGATACTACACTAGTAACTATTTTACAAACCAGATATACAAATGCACAGCAAAAAATGGATGACTGATGCCTTCCTGCTTTTTCTCCCTGTCCATCCCTGTGTGGGGTAGCTGGTGTGGCTTTCTGGCAGCGGTGGTACTGACTCAGTACTTTCAAAGGAGCTCCAGCGATCTTCCCTTTTCTGCTTAGCTTAGACTCCCCTGCAGCTCCTCTTGGGACTGTATCCATGTGCCCTTCTTCATTAAAAGCTGTTACATTACTTGATCGTTTCAAAGATCCTTTCATTGATCCCAGATACTCCTTGCTTATCCAATTTCCTGCCCAACACCATGACCGTAGTGTGTGCTCTGCCAGACTTCCTCTAATGAGACTCCTAAAGATTTGCTGGTCCCTGCAGCAATCCCAGCTGGAGTTTGGTCTGCAAAGAAAGGCAATTAGCAAAGAGCTCTACCCAGTTTTGCCATAGGTGGTTGGGATAAGGAAAACAAAAATCCCACTGCAAAAATTCAGTCTCTGTGTGTTTCAAGCTCGTATTTTACTGGTTCATCACCTTAAGACCCTTAGGTGGAGGCCGATTCTCATCTTGTTCACGCAGATAATAACTGGTGTTACACCATCGCCACCAGCGGTGTGGCTCCCTCGCTGCCTGAGAGAAGAATCGAGCACACAGAATCTGTCCCACCACAAACAGCTTAGACAGCAGTACAGCAGAAATCCTTAAGAAGCAATATTGTGTGCAACTCTCAGAAGACTGCTCCAAAAATCTATTAAGACAACTTGCTTTCAACACACAATTCCGGTATAATTACCCTCCCTCACACTCCATCCATCTCAGCTGTGGGAAGTTTGGAAAATGTCTTTGAGCTTTTTTCCTGCTAATAGTGGGGTTTTTTGTTTTGTTTCCATACATCTTTGAAATTCTGGAACCTACGCTGATACCTTATTCAATAGATACATTTGGCTGAATCCAGAAATGAGATAACAGAGCTTTCCAGAAGAAGTTCATGTCTGGGTGTAGCCTACCAACACCTCCAAATGCAAAGGCCATGCAGTTCCAGGGGGAGAAACGTGTAACAGTAAACTCCTCCATTCAAAACAAGGAGACCTGAGGAGCAATTTTTCTGTTGAGTGAGGAACGGAGTAGGGAGGCTCACTATTTCATCCCATCATAGCTAAAAGTAAAGAGAAAATACCTTGCTTCTCAAAAGCATTTTATTAAAGGTCACAGTCAGGATCTCCATATTCATTGTGCTGTCTTTTCATGTAGGACCCCAGCACTGAGAGATGGTCTTCTCAACCATCCATTTTGTCTCATTGTTTGTATCCTGCTACTCCTATCTCTGTGACAAAACCACCTCTTCTGTCTTTACTTCCATTTAATTTGTGAGCTCTTGGTGGTTCAGCCGTTCTGTTCGGTGGTTGTACAGCACTCTTCATAGCAGAGCCCTGATATGACTGGAGAGCCTAAGAACTAACTCAGCACAAATATCCTCTCATCTCCTTTCTAAGGTGTATTATAAATGCAATATTTGTATGACTATTAGCAAAAGGAGGTCTACAGTCGATGTTTTGGTGGTGTTCTAACCAGCTCCATAGAAAAGTTGTGTACGTTGCAGACCACCAAGCATACCCCTTTGCTGGGGTAAGAATGGGAAAGAGGTATACATCCTTAGTTCACAAGGGGCAGAGATGAGAATCTAACATCAAACATCAAAGATTCATTCTGGGCTTCATGTGATTTACATAGATTTTGAATTTTTTTTTTCCCTTTTACAGGTATTGAAGACACATATGCCTGAAGATGATATTTTAATGGGCTTTTCAACAATATAAGAAACAATCAAGTCCTGAAATCAAGATTTAGCATTGTAGACACTTTTAATTTGTTATTGTTGTTATTGTTGTTGGTGTGCTAAATAATAAGATCACTGCAAATGAAAGTAAAGTTCTCAGTTTGCTAGTTGACAAAGGACCAAAGCTAAACACCTTCCAGCCTGAACCATCAGAGATTCGTATTTTTCCAAAAGATCTTTACTCCCCTTTCGAATTTTAATATGCATTGGGTAAGTGAATTATGAGTTCTAATGTGCAACTGGGGAACATTATACAGAGCCCCAAAATGTTTTGCTCTTCCAACATAAAATAGGATTGTGGTTCATTTCATATTGATTCTGTTTAGAAAGCACAGCCTAGTAATTGAAGCACAGAGTATCAGGTGTTAACCAGCTCTCCAGTCCTTGCACGTGCACTTTTCATCTTCCTATTGGGAAAAAATGGGATTCAGTTTTTTGTGTTCTGATATTCTTTCCCATTTCAAACTATCATAGAGGACTGATTTATACAAAGGTAGCAGGAGGGTGATTCTTGCCTACTTACTGTTTGTATTGCCTTCTGCCTCTTGCCCTTTGGATCCACTAGGGTGCTACATTGACAGGGGAAAATGACTCAGTTAGACCCAAGATGTCAAAAAATCAAAAAGAAGCAAAGTCCAGATACAGCCATGAGCATTATGTTTTCTGTTCCATAAGGATATGAAATATTGGGAAACTTCAGAAAAACTTCTACAGGGAATATGACTTCTGTCGCTATCAGCAACCTCAGTCTTGAAAAGAAGCATTTGAGAACTTACTTTATTTTTTGTTTTTTTTTCCTCAAATAACCTCTTCCGTATGTTCATGCTACAGGACAGGTATTAGGATAGTTTGGCAGAAATAAAAAAGTAAGTCTTAAAATTGAACAGACCCCATTAGAATTCATCTGGCCAAATGTTAAGAGCTGGTCTAGTATTCCAGACTGCAGTATGATCAGTGCACATCTGGGGCATCTTTGCCTGGAGGATATGTCTCAGACCAGATGAAGAATGTGCTAGAAGTGCCTATTCCAATCTACTGACTATAAAAGGAGTTGAGGTCTACCTCAGAGGTAGTTATCTACATTAAAGACGTGGGGAAAAAGATTACAATACCTGTGTGTGGAGCCCTACTTAAAAATTTCGTTGCTTCCATTTTAGCCAGCAGAGATCTGGGCTGGTTTTTGTTGCCTAAACACAGGCATCTAGTGTCACTGGAAATTTCCTAGGATATCCACACAGGTTGCCAGGTGTCATGCACATCTGGCAGGAGATCTTCTCTCGTTTAGAGTGGCAGGAAGAGAACAGACAGGGTACCTTAGGGCATCTCAAATGACACTAGACAACTCCCTGCAGGCAACTGGGCTGAGCCCTTTGTCAATACAGTCAGTAGAGCCCAGGAAGCAACCCAGGTGACCAGACAGTAGATATCTACTTTAAGGTGAGCCAAATCACTGTGTGGACTCCATTGACAACTGACTAAATCTTCACTGACTGCAAAGACAGCTTAGAAATCTAGTACACATTTGGACACCTACTTGTAGAATTTAAATTTTAGGTGTCTTCACCCAGAATTGAATGCCACTCCTAAGGTCAGATGAGATGAATCCAGTCCCAGATATCAAGGAAATGATTCACAATAACAAAACAAAGTTCTGCACTGCCTCTGCATCACATGTCCCAGCTGAATAGTTTCATGTGTAACATAGTATTGTGCATTTCTCAGATGAATTCTCCCCTTTATTTGTATTTGTATTTGTATTTGTATTTGTATTTGCATTTGCATTTGTATTTACTTCACTTTGTCTATAAGGTCAGATGAAGGATGTTAGGGCATGTTCAGATAACAGTGTTTTGGAAACAGATGTAGCAACTTTTTGTCTTCCAGGGGTCAACCTGTTTTCATGTCTAATGACAATTTGGTGACCCATGGGGAAAAAAAAAATCAAACAGACCGCCTTGTAGCATGATCATTCAGGAGGATGTGAGCCTCTCTTCCATGCATTTCACATAACTTCAGTGAAAATGTTTTTGATGTGCCTTCCTATTCAAGAGAAGGTTAAAAGGGATGGGATTCATCTCATTCCATGCTGGCTGAGCTGGTGACCTTAGGTTCACTTTATAGTTACTGGGGAGAAGTAATCACTTCCATAGCACAGTAAATCAGATGTATTTTGGAGGTATACTTTAGAATGAGATGAATTGTAGCTTAGTCTTCACTGACTATAACGAACAGACATCTGTTGACTGCAGAGAGAGGAAAGGGTGATTGTCCCAGACTTTTTAGGTTACACTGCATGTATATCTACGTATAGTTAAATGAAGCTCACCCACGTTGCCTGCTCAGCCTCTAAATACTTACACTGAGGGAAGATTTCTGAGGGAAGTCAATTCTTTATTCTAAAAAGTAAAGACTAGGTACCTAATAACGGGTGACTGAAATTAGACATACTTGGATAAAATACGATACATATTAAAATGAAACAGATACAAACCTGGAGAGAAATTAAAGGTTGCTTGAGCTTACCTAAAGACCTATGAATCCTCCATCAGCTGAATTTTTTCATCCAGCAATGGATGTCTTCAAAAAAATACTGTTACCTAAATGGGTTTATGTATGACTCAATCACTTGAATCGTAACTCACAATATTTATGGAAACAGTCAAATTAGGTAATCGTAATGGTCCTTTCTAGCCTTGTGATCTGTGAATGAAAAAGCTCGTGGCTACGCAGTAAAATTCATAATTGTGGCTGCTTTGAGGAGTCACAGTACTTTACACACAATATTGGAATAAATTTTGGGTGCCTAATTTTTCCAACATTGTAATATTCCCCTTCTCCTCAGTGCTAATCTGTCACACTTGTGGAGATGGGCAGGATTTGAATATATTCCTGGATAATGAGCTCTTCAATCACATAGACAAAAGTAATATACAAGGGTCCACAGTTGAAAAACAAAGCTAGACAGAGGCCCACAGTTTTAGCACAGAATTATTGGAATAGGAATTGTGGAGGATTCCACAGCACTTCTAGCTGAATCACAGTGTGCTGGAAACAATATGCTCTTGTTCCGATAAAGGTAATATCAGGGAGGTCCCAAAGCCTATACCACACAACAAGTCAGAATATTTGACCACAGTGGTTCCTTTGGATGTTTTAATCCTGGAATCTGTGAGCCTGCAGTTGATATTGTGTCTCAAAGCATAAATGTAGCTCTTTCTGAACAACTACAATGCATAATTAAATCTGAAATACCAGTGATGTTGCATGCAACTCTAGCACTGGAAGAGAAGAAATTTCAACCTGCGAGACCAGAAACACTGTAAGAGAAAGATAGGATCATCTCAGCTACCAGAAATACCAATAACTGGAATTTACTCTGAATCTCCTTTGTTGATTATTTCACAGCTTTAATCACCTTTCCAAGAATACAGTGTGGATGGGAAATAATCAAGTGAGGAGTCCTCGAGAAGCAGCATGTTGGCCTGTTCCCTTTCCCTTGATAGAGTGATCTGACTCCAATTTGCAATTTGGTATCCCTTTTTCTCCTGAAAGATAAAGCCACCCTGAATTATTGTTTGACAGGATTGCTGTGACAGTGGCATGAATTTGTCTTCCACTGTGTGTGAGGGATTGAAAACAAATGAGCTGCCATTTATGGGAAGGATGTTATTTTGTTTTAAATACAAGTGATTATAATTGGTTACACTACAACGCTATTACTTCAACAGGAACCCTCGGAAGTGTTAGAACACCTTTTTTCACCCAGTTTGATTAATCAGTTAGAAGATAAACTTCTAGGACACAGACTCATGGAAGTAATAACTTTGATGTGTCACGTTTAGAAGAACTGTTTTTACTTACGCTGTTTGCTGAGCATTTCTGGGCACAGCTTGCCAACATTGTCCCATAAAGGATGCAGAACTTCCAGCTGCATAGAGCTTCACCTCCACCCGGGTACTCTGTCACTCCAGATGAAACTAGCTTCATGGATCAGCGTCCAAGGTGGTGTCCACAGTTAGATTAAAATCCCCTCAGACAGGCGAAGTTGTTGGCTTCTCTAACAAATGCTTCAAAACCCACCATGGATGAAACATCCCTAAACAGCGTGCACTGTTGTTTTCTGAAGAAAGGTCTCTGGCTGTTCTCTCCAACAGTGCTGATGAGCCAAAGACCAAACAACATCTCGACATGCTGTGCATTGCGCCTGACAGCTTTTGAGGACATATAGAGACAGTGGCTTATTAGAAGCTCAGTTACCAGCTTTACTTCTAATTTTCATTCAGTGCAAAGTGCTTTTGGCAGGGAAAAAATAAAAAATTATCAGTGACAACAACCAAAGCAGGACAAGTGAAAATGGACTGATTTGCGGGGTGAGGGAGGGCCTTCTGTCCTTTCCATAAGTGTGGGTGCCCCAAACAGCTTCCAACTAGCTTCAAAATAGTTTTGAATAAATAACCATCCAAATGTCTACTTTTACTATCTTTGGCTTCCCTGAAAAATTAGCTGCTTATCGATTTCAGTATTTTTGTGGCTGAAAATCAGATTGTTATGAGATGAGTACTGTTGTCAGTTTTTGGGAAACTTCCAAATGACAATCTCCACTGAGTAAGGGATATCAACAAGTTCCTTTCCAAATGGCATATTTTATGCTCTTTGGCTTCTGAATAATTATAAGAGGAATTTTGTAGAATGAGAAAAATATCTCTGTAAAATATTACTGGGTAGCTGATGTGCAAACCATTAATATAAAAATTATGGTTGTATGAATGTAAAGCCTTTCAGCTAAGATATGAATAATTGCCAGGAAGGAGGATAGAGTTACAGAAACCTTTACATCATCAAAGAGAAACAATTACAGGTAAAATGATAAAGATATTATTTGGAATTATATTAAATCACACTGAAATCTTTAAATCACTTTCCTTTTACAATGACTTTATATCTTCTACTTTCAAAAAAGTAACTTTTGAAAGAACAGGTTTTTGGAGGAAAGAAAAAGACTGCAGATTGAGCAGGACTAAATTTTAAAAGTTACAATATGTGCAAATACTTCATTTTAACTGGCAGCAGTTGTTTAAGGAAGTGAAATGCTGATCGACTCTACTGGAAATAAAGCAGTCATTGAATGCACCTTAGTGCCATGGCAGGAGGAGGAGGTGGAGCAGAGCGAAAGCCTCCGAGGCTGAGGAGCCTCCAGTGGCCCCAGCTGCAAACGGACAATTAACCAAGTCGCATGAAGTAGGGAGCTCAGCTATTCATTCCTCATATAACAGCCAAGTTTAAGTGGCCCTTAGGTGTGTTTATGTTTGCAGAACTATATCTTTCTCTCTCTGCAGGAACGACTGCTTGGGGGTCCCTGTTGAGCTGCCCTGTGTCCAATCTGTATTTTTATTAGGACAATAACCTGTCGTCTCCACTGTACCCCTGTGGCAGGTTCCTTCAGCAGCCAGGAGGGACCTGATGTGTCTTGGATAGTGACCAAACCCTGGGAACGTTCTTCCTAACACCAAGGGGGCACCACGTAATCATCCCATCTCAGCCTCCTTTAACATGCATGCACAAAGCAAACTTGGTAAACCTCCAACTAGACCCCCGGTGTGGAGCTTTGCTACCCAACAGATGGTATAGATGAAACCCAAACTCTGAAGGTAGGGGCCAGAAGTCATGAGAAGCTTTTGTGCGGGCCTCAACCGACTTTCAGTTAGGCCCTAATTGAAACATGAAATATTTAATCACAGTTCATTAAAGGTCTTTAAACTGGTATTTGTCAGGCAATTCAGTTTTCTGAATTTTCCACTCATCATTGTTTAAAAATTCTCCTTTCTTTTTCGCGTGGCTGCCACCGAGAAAGATAATAAATGACTAACCCTGCAGCAGGATCCCATAGTACGCTGCACATTGGGACCTTCACAATGAGTTTCTGCTCCAGGGATCATGGCAGGCGCAGTGAGCTGCAGATCTTGTTGATGGCATGTCTCTGCCTCCCTGTACGCACTCCCTGTATAGTGCTATTGACAGATATTTGGCACCCTCCACCCCGCCACGGTTGTTCTGTATTGACAGGCAGGGCTTTCCACACTCGCAAAGACGCTTGGCACCTGCTCTACGCTGCCATGGACCAACCTGATTTACTCATTTTGGGATCCAATTAAGTCCCTCACTGCCTTATTGGATGAGTCATTTCATTTTTAATGACTTCTTTCAAGTTTCCTGCAGCTCCCTTTAACCAGCAAAGAAAAAAGCATGAAAACAGAAGTCCTGGCACTGGGGCATTTATGCTGTGTTTGAGCAAGTCTAGCAGTCTAACTTTGGGGAGCTGGTGGGAAATCTGCCGATCCTTCAGCCTCATCCCCTGAACCAGCAATGAAGGTGATCCCAAATCCCTTCTGAATGACTTTGAAGGCATGACCTAAAAATCTGTTGAACAGATAGGTAGGCTTAATTTGATTTTTCTTGGTTTTGGATCGGACTCAGAGGCAGCATGGAAGGACTAGACACAGATTAACCAAGAAACAGTTCAAATATCTGAGAAAAAGAAGGGTAAATTAGCCCCAATGTAGTTCTCACTGAAGTTGTGGATCAATGACGCCTTGAAAAGAATAAGATGCAATCAGACACTCTGGATTACTCCCACACAGCCCCCTCTCCTTGTAGCCGTCACCTAGATGATTCTTTGGCAAATGCCAGCTTTGTTGCTTTGGTTTGAATCAGGTGCACAAAAAGTCTATAGACAGACTAATTCTGTATCAACTAGAATTACTGTGGTGCTTGCAGTATCTGATCACTTCCTGCAATTCTTAATCCTGTTTGGATTTTTTTTTCCAGCTTTCAGGTCCAGAAGTTTATCATCACCTTCCATGCATTTTCCCAATTGTACTAATCCAGTTTCAGTTTCCCTTCCTGTTTTTAATTTTACTGCAGCTCTCCGTATTGTATCATATACAAGACCATCACTGTCTCCCACTTGGAAAGTTACCTCAGACAACGCTTTCCTAACCATTTAACAGGGGCTTTTCCTGTAATTGCAGACTTCCATTTTAATCATTTCCTTTTAAATTTTAAAATCATTAATCCATTTGCCCCAGTAACTTTTTCACTCATATCCTTTCTTCTTCATTACATTTTCTTGACTCCCTGAATATAATAATTCTTTTCATTTTACCTCCAGTAACTGCAGCTCCTATTTCATATCAACTCTTCCTCACGTTCTGTTTGAGCTCTCTTTTCAAACCACAGCTACAAATACTTTCCACCCATTACTCTAAATTGACCCATCTTTTATTTTACTCTTTTAACACTGGTTGGCTTCTTTAAACCAATAAAACCTTTTGGGATACCGTTTGTATAAAAGATCATTGTCTGTTTAAAGTTATGCCCAATTTTTGCTAGGTGCAGGATGGGGTTTTTTTATGTGCAGGAGCTCATGATCTGAGGACGGATGTAGTTTAAAGGAGAGAAAGAGAACCAGGCACACAGCCAGCTTTAGCCTACTTTTGCGAACAGGCAGGAGTACTTCGCGCCAAGTTTTTGGACTACTCCCCATCAGACTTGAATAGGATCAGACTTGTCACTCTTGCAAATTTTAATGAGGAAAATTTGCTACCAAATAATAAATACCGGCTGCACCTAATATCTGAGGTAGAGAACCATCTACTTTGTCAATCCTTGAGGCTTCTGCCTAGGCAGCGTATATTCGAGTCAATTCATTGTTAAGTAGCGCAACACAAAGGAGTTTTTAAGACGCGGGTGGAAGTTGTGCCGTGGATATAGAGGGCTATACGTGAAAGGGCTCACGGGCAACGGTGGGAACTGCAGATAAACAACCGGCAAAGCTGGAAGTGTTGGCGGGGCAAAAGTGGTCGTGGGGGCAGGGAAGACACAGAGTTTGGCAAAGGGGGCAAGCAGGGAAGGGAAGAGTTATGCAGAGCGTTGGAGATGGTGATGAGAAGCTTTAATCTGGGGCCGTATTGAATGGGGAGCCGAGAGCCACGTACTCTTGCATGGGGCTGTCTGGTACTTTGTCTCCCTTTTCAGCTACGGTTGTCACAGTTTATCCCTGCCACTGCAGTGCTATAAAAGTTAAATATTGTTATCTAAACACAGAAGGAGGGGGAGAAGTTAGACAGGTTTAGAAACCCACTGTCATAAAACCAGCAGAAACTGTGCTGGAGAGACAGCCAAAAGGGGAGATTGCTCCCAGTCCCCCAAAAGCCTCCAGCTGTGTCGTCCTGTCCCACCTTGCAGTTTTCTCCCCAGCTTAAACAGAGCCATTATAGGGTGATATATCATCCCAGCTCCTGCACCGGAGGGTTCATTTTGCTGGTGCTGCATCATCATCACCATCATCCTCATGTCAGCTGTTCAGCGGCACAGCGTATCAGTCAGACACATCACTGGAAGGGAAACAATTTGAGGATAATGTATGTAACAGATAATACAATTGTAAAGCTGTTGGGGCTTAATTATGGGATGCAAGCAACCGCTGCATCTGCACCACAACCACCTGGGAACACAGAGAAATGAATGATTTTCAGTGTGCAAGTCATATTGATGACTCTCTTCTATTGACACTCTTGATACCGGCAGTAAATTAGATTAGACAGAAAGCGATTTTTCCCATTTCAGTCCATGCTAACTGAGAGCTAATTTTAAGTCTCTGCATATTTACTGAGTAAACTTCAGTCTGGCAGCTTTGAACAAAGGAGAGAGAGGAAAGGAATGAAGAGGGTTTTTTTCTGAATGCCACCTGTTTTCATGTGCAGCAGACTGTTAAATCCTATTACCAAAGTTTCCCCAGGAGTAGCTACAGTAAGTGAGAGATGTGGTGCTCTCCATTGCAGTGATGTTTGAAGATCCACACATTTGTTTTGGTGTTTTTAACTTTTTCAGATAAAATCAATGGGAAGTGAAACTCTACTGCCGTTCAGGTCTCTGAATCCACAAAGCCAGCCCACACCCTTCAGGAGCGTCTGGATGCTCTTGTGGTCTCTGAGCCTGATCCAAGCATCAGTGATGTCAACGAACAGCATCACTTGAGTAGGCTTTGAATAAGGATCTCCATGCCTGAGTTGCCTCATTATTTAACTTGCCCAGGGGTGGTGGTGCAAGTCACTACTTGAGGGACGCCTAGTAAAGGGAGAATCTCTTTTCACTAGGTTTCATGACTCTAGTGTTGATACACAAGCAAAGAACATCTCATTGTCTCATTTCTGAATGCTTTTAAACAGATGGCATACTCTTTATTTTTTCAGAATTTTATATGCATTTGGGGGGCTTTTTTACTTGTAAACAAGGAGTCGCACCAGGAAAACTTTGATTCAATCCCTTTGTTGTTCCAGGTGTGACCTCAGCTGTTCTGGTTCAATACAGGTTTAAATGCAGCATATTTCAAAAGAACAATTTGGCTTTAGCTCCATTTCCAGGGAGAAAAAAAAAAGTAGTTCAGCTTCAAAAAGATTTCATACTGACCAATCCAGTTCATCATCAGCTCAAGAAAAAATATTTCTTTAAACCAGCTTTTGGTTTGGGTTCAAGCTGAAGTCAGCTCTCTGCTTGTAAACTCCATTTATCTTAGGAGAAAGGCATTCATAAGCAGTAAATCAGAGATGGTGCATAACAGTCACTCTAGATATAAAACTTCACTTCAGCATGATAGAATCACAGAATCACAGAATCACTGAGGTTGGAAGGGACCTCTGGAGATCATCTAGTCCAACCAATAGGGACAATAACAGCTAACATATTTGTCAAATTTGGGGATAATGAAGCAGCTCTTAAGTTTTCGTGCAACTAAAAAGACAAGACTCCCTTCTGTAAGAATGAATAGAAAAGAAAAACAAGGAATTGAGAATAACTATTTTCAAATAGCTATTCATTCAAAACCAGTATGACAGCTAATGACATTGTATTGGAAGAGCCATGCTAAATTGATTGAGAAGATAAAGTGTTGCTTACTGGTCTGGGTTTTCTTTGGTGGTCTCTCATCTTGGTACTAATTAAGTTCAACCTTGTTTAGTTTAGAAGAGCTGCCAAAACTCACAGCTTGGCAGTGGTATTATTGCAAGTGTTGGTAACTTTTGCTTGTTTTATCTTAAGTCTTCTGATTTCCTGTAACTGATTGATCGTTTCTACCAGTGTGGCCGTCTTAAAGATTAAGCATTTTCCAGTAAAGGGTGTGAAGGGAAAAACAGATCAAATAATACTTTGCAAATACAGAAATAACAGTAGTCAGGCAAGGGGCTGAGGGAGAACAGAGAATAACTGTTCTGCTGTACCAGAAGAAGCCTAGATAATTTACCCAAACTATATCTCAATTCTACTTGTTTGGTTCCTCACATCACTGATTCTTCCACCTGTGCTTGATTTTTGGTTCCCAGACTGGCCAAAGGCACTAAGCAGATGTGTTCTTCCCATGACATCCACACTGTTTAAACATTTTGCCCTCACTGTCAGCTCCCTTATGTTTTCTTGCTTAATGCAACAGGTGTCAATATATGCTTTGATGTTGTCAGTTCCTTCTCCTTGCATCCTTGCCTCTCTGTCATTTGTCATGGCTGAGAACCCAAGAATGCATTAGTCCATCAAACAACAGAAATGAAATCATAGCAATGTTTCAATATCCTGTTTTTTGGGGGGTTTTTTTGAGAAAACATAGATCAAGTTTCAACATTTATTCTAACTTGGCCATTGATGTCTATGCACTGTTTTCAGCTCATGGTATCCATCAAAGACAAGCTGATGGGTCGTTTATGTCATCTCCTATGATACAAATGTTACTTAGCTATTGTAGTATCTCATGACAGGCCAGATTTGGATTTTGGATTTGGAACCATTTGAAGACATTGTTTTCCTATGTATGTTTGTGTAAGTATAGTCCTCAACCTATGTTTATGTCTATGACAATTTTCAGTATTTTACAGAGCCTACTGTGTGTTTGAACCCCATCATCAGAGTAAATGTTTCCTTTACAGAGTATCTTACTGCAGCTGAAGTTAGTGAGTTTTGTTTACTGTCCAGCCAGCAGATCCATCTGCTCAGCCGTCCACTCTCAATGGAGACCAGCACTTCTGAAGACAGGCAGGGGCAGGAAACGACCCTTCAGGAGAAATGTGAACATGTAATATTTCAATTAAGTATCAAGTTTATGAGTGATAGAAAGTCCTCGAGGGGAAAAGTTTGAACTTGAGCAGAATCCCAAGCACAAAATGAGTCTCTAGGGAAGCGTTTGTCTCCAGATCAAGATCCCAATCGATGAAAGCAATTCTGAAGACTAGAGCCTTGCCTATGGACAGCATCACAGCTAGGAGAGCTGAGCAAGCAGACTGAAACCAAGAAAATCCCTTCCAGGCAAACAAATATACACATAGTTATAGAAGGATACCCTCATTTCCTACACTGCTGCTGTATTAATTATGAAATGTGTTAATAAATACATCCTCTACTTTTACCGTAATAGCTGTCTGGTTTAGAGGGTTTTCAAGAACCAAGCAAGCCAGAGGGAGCTTCCAAGGGAGCTGCAAAAATAGGGAGAGAGATCGATCCTTCAGTGTCCTACACCCCCTACAAGATCAAAGGAAATCCAGGAGTCAGGGGCATGCATCTCCCCTAGGCTGCACAGGTCCCAGTTTGGGAGAGACAACGTTAGCCAGGGCACGGGACGAACAGCGCCAGAGCTCCTTTGAATGTTGTGACAGTCCCTGTGTTTAAACAGGCATGATGCAAATATGTCATTTTAATGTCTTCAGTGCAGCCTGGAGATGTTGCTTATTTTTTTTTAATATGTCTCAGCTGAATTCTCATACTAGAAGAAAACAATGGTGAGAAAGCAAAATGCCTGTGCTGTAACCTGGCTGGCAGCCCTCTGCCTTGTTACAGCCCTCCGCAGCTTCTGAGAGGTTGCAACAGATCATCTTCTGGTGATTTTGTAACACTGCTGAATGCCCGGCAAGGACATGCTTAAGAGAGTGAAGATCTAGTAAATTAAGGCAGATTTGAAATCTGTTCTCTAGAGCTTACAGGTTAGTGCTTTTTATTTTAAAAATACTATACGCTTCATCACAGTCCTTCAATAATGCAAAAAATAATTCAGGCATATCAACCCCTAATGGGCTGGAATGATGCCAGTAAGTAATCTGTTTAACTAG
This sequence comes from Apteryx mantelli, assembly GCF_036417845.1. NCBI lineage: Eukaryota > Metazoa > Chordata > Aves > Apterygiformes > Apterygidae > Apteryx > Apteryx mantelli. The sequence continues at coordinate 5,716,915 of NC_089979.1, read as the reverse complement.
TGGGACTGAAAGAACAGATGGGAAAATGCATCCCTTTTCACCTAAAATAGCAGTGTCATACCTTCAGTTCACAAGCCTTTAATGGCTCTATAATATTACTTTACAGTTTAGTCGTGACAGCTGTAACTCTAGCCACTGTAATCGACCTCTTCCAAAACATGTGATGATTCGCTATGCTTAAGCCCTTCTGATGTTTGGATCCAAAAGTAAAGAAATAAAGAAATAAATACCTATATATACATACATATAAATATATACATAAAAATGAAAGAAAGAAAGAAACACGGAAAGAAATACCCACTGGTACGTAAAGATGTAACCAAGGACAAATGCTCAGCTCAGTCATAGGAACTTGTCTAACAATGCTATAGCCTAATTATTGTTTCTTCAGCAAACACATTCCCCTTCCTGTGACGTGGGAGCTCCCACGCAGTTTCACAATTTTCCTATTCTGATCAAGGATGTTACCTGCCTTTGCTTACTGGGTTGGGTTCTCTTTGATGGTGTTTCTCTGGTATAAATGAGACAATGTTTGGCCCTAAGGTACTAAAAGCAACTGAACAGAAAACACATGATTGAACACATCTGCTAAAGTAAAACCCAAATATCACCATCAGGAGTATCTGACCATCACCTTGTACTATTTCATGCATACAAGCCGCTAAAAATATCTGACCTGTGCCTAAACCAGATGATTTCTGTCTCCCCTGTTCTCTCAGGATTAAAGTTTACGTCATACAAACAAGATGTTCATCACTTAGATTTTAAAACCTTATTACTTTATTCTGATTCATACTCAATCAAAAAATACATTAACTATGAAATAATAGAGAAATATCTATTAAATTCCTATTAACCACAGTTCCTTTTTACCATCACCACTGTATGAAAGTGGATCAAATTGCAGTCTGCTCCTGCTGAACAAAATATTAGGAACACAAGAGAAATATAGCAGAGTACCTGATCATTAAACCATGACCATTAAGAACTATTAATGTCATAATGAACCATCCTTCTTGGCATTAAATAATATTATGTATATTAATTCAACTATCTAAAGTTATTATGCTAAAAAGCTATGCATGGCCAAGTTCTTTATATAAGTAAAAAGAAAAAACACTATTGGTTTTGGAGGATTTTGGAACAGTAGCTATTAAACTAGGGCATTTTTCATCCATGGGCCCACATTTTTTGCCTCCAAGCTTCTTAAAAGAGAAGGTGTTTGGAATCCTTATATTTATTTTCAATATATTTTAGAATACTAGGAACATTCCAAGAAACTGGGAGGAAATTATTCTGAGCCAATATTTTAAAAGATAAAGGTTGGTAATTGTAGGGCTAAATTTCTGTCTGTCACCTATTCTGGCCAAAATAATAGCCAGGCTAATATGAGAACTGATTAATAAGGAATTAAAGAGAACAATATGTATATCAGAATTCAAGTATATGAATAAATCTTGCTAAAATAATACAATGTATTTTTTTCCTGAGATTGCAAGTTTGGATGAAAAAGACAATTATGTCAAAACAGTAGAAACCAAAAAAGTATTTGACTTTGCACCAGAAACGATTTGTACAAGAAACTAGGAGGATGCAAAATGAGCATGTAGTTGTTGACTTTTTACAAACTGGTTGACTGATAGGCTTCCACATGTAATTGCAAATAGAATGTATATTTAGTTGGATTTCTAAATAGACAATACTGAAAAGAGAGGTCACTGAGACAGAACTACCTGGTGAAGTGGACACACACAATGTTTTTATCACAGTCAACTGTCAAATTACATACGGAGAAATAAAGAATAAGGGCAGAGCCCATTCCCTCTTGGATATCAGTGACTTTGGAAAGGTCATGACTTCCCAGTGCAACATGTAGTCAGAAAGGCCAGTATGACTCGTGGACACATAAATTTGAGGATTTCTGAATGTATTAACAGTGATTACACAGCCTCTCAATTTGTTAAGGTATCACAGTTGTAGGAAGACTTTTCCTCATTCAATGTATGTATCAGAATATTAGAAAGTTAACATAGGCAGCTTAAGCTGTCCACCAGTTCCCACATATGGAACCAAAAAGTTAATTAGAGGTTCCTCTATTTCACAGGGAATGATGCTGAAAGATCTAACCTAGTCTAGACAAACTCAGACAAGAAATAAGTCACAAACTTTTAATAGCCAAGGTAATTAACCATTGGAACAACTTACCAATGGCTGTGATGGATTTTCCATCACTGGAAAATTTTAAATCAATACTGGCTGTTTTTCTAAAAGTTACATTGCAACTCAAGGAGAGATAATGGGCTTGAAACAGGAATCAGCTATACCTTGTCGTGTGGCTTGGCCTATGCATTTTACATTGACTTATTACTGTAGTTCCTGCTGACTTTGAAAGCTGTTAGACCAGGAAAAGAGCAACATATTTCAGAGATTTAGGATTTGATGATTAGCATGCAACATCTTTCTGCCTAACAGTGAGTACATGACTTGGGTGTACTTGTTGCAGTCAGAGTGCTTGATGAGACTGCAACTTGTGAATTCCATCCTTTTTTGTGTTTCCAGGTGTTTAATAGATGTATCACTGTGTCATCTGACATCAGCAACCTGATGTGGAAACTTTTGGAAGAGTTGGAAAGCAAAATCCTTAATTTTGTGGAGAAACTTAGGTATATTGTGAGGTCATGGTCCTTCTGCTTCTCATAAAAAGTTCTCAAAATGGTCCAGGGAAAGCTTAACCATCTGTTCAAGCTTGCTCTGTCACAGGTTTCAACATTTGCTAAAAGCCCTGCTTTTCCGAAACAGCTCCCCTCTCTTCAGTCACTACAACTCCCAGGCTATCAAACCTTATGAAACTCAGTTCCCCAGCCTAATGTGGATCTTTTTTCCCAAGTATCCGCTCCCTGTTTCCACAAACATCCTGTGAGACCTTGGGAAAAAGGTCATTAGGTATCTTCTGGTACAAATTTCCAGCTGTTTATATAAACTCATTTCACCCATCCCTTACCTGCTTATCTTCTCTATCGAAGCTATAAGAGTTTGGCTATTAAGATCAATGAATCAATACGACAGTGCAAAATCTCTTTGTATGGAAATTCTGATTTTGTTGTTACTGTAATGACGTGCTCCAATAAGTTAACAAAGAATTCAAAAAGCTGTTGTGTCACAATGTGGGAGATAATGCAGAGTATATTAGAAGATCTTTTTTCATACATTCATTTACAATCATATAAATTCACTCTGAAGCTTATTTTTCATTCTTTCAGAGATCTTGTATCATGTTATTATGATCATAGATAGCAGCAAGAAATCAGCGATGGAAGTCTGCCCATAATGCATGTTACTTAAAGGATTTCTAAGTGCGTTGAAAATTCACCCTGCTTCCACAAGTTCTTGGTAACTTCACACTTAGTTCTTGACAGAAGTGCCCTTCCCATGGGCAGTTTCAAGATGACCAGTCAGACTTAGTTGACTTTACTGTCCATCTGCTCTGTAGTGCTGAATATACTCTAAAGAGCCCAGAGCAGGAGAACCAGTAATTATTAAACACCAGCCTAGGTGCAAAAATAGCTTTACAGAGATTAATAAAACTACATGGGTAATAAAGCAAGACCTTTCATCTCACAGAAAAAAATATTCCCTTTTATAAAATTTCTTATATTCAGGCTTACTGAGGCTAGAATGGCTTTGTTTTTGGTTATTGATTTCCAAGTCTACATGATGATTGCTCTTTAAACATTGCAGAGTCATATTGTGCTTTGCTGCAGATGCTAAAGCAACAAGCAGTAGAAAGGCCACTCGAGTCCCAAAGCCAAGAAATATCATGTGAGATTTTTTTTCTTCTTCAACTGACACTTGAGATTTCTGGTTAGACCTTTGTCTTTGTCAAAAGTAAAATTATCTCCCAACTACCTCTCTTCTTCCTTCCAGCTTGTTAACAAGTGATTAGCAGCAGTCTTTATAGACAATTATTTCTCCCTTTGTATTAATCAGTAGGAGCAGGGTGACTCACTCCATCGCAGAACGTAAACGTCCTCTTAGGTCATCTGCCCTTCGCTCTGTTGGAGCAGAGATATAAGCTAATGCTCAGTGCAGTCAATTCTCAGATGTCTCTAGCTATCAACTGTCTTTTCAGCCTAACAGATATGCTATCAGAAAAGTTTGTCCTTAATAGATGATTTACAACTTTTTATTTTTGCTTCAGAAGCGCATAGATGAGGAAAGAATCAGCCCAATACCAAAATCATTTCAAGGAACTGTAATTCCAAGTAAATGAAAACTGCACTGTTGAAAGACTGTTCTGTACTGCTGGAGTAGTGTGAATTTTGGTTTCGTTTCCTAGTATAATGACAGTCAGCCTAAAAAACTGACAAATATCCTGCTGTTCTTTAGTGTTTGCTCCTCAGAGAACCAGTGCCCCCAGCCTGGCATTCAGCACAGCGTGAGGCAGGATGTGTGCTCTGGTGCCTGTTGGTAACAGGGAGCTACACCAACACCCTACACGCATGCTCACGCACATCCTGGAGCAGCCCTCCATGACAAGTGACAGATGCAAACCAACATCACTTGCTCTTGTACGGAAAACAAGAGTTTGCCAAGGCCCAAATGTATGAAAATCCAGCTATGCTGTGTTCTGCACATCAACCCTCCCCATCACCCTCCAAACTTGAGAAGAAAAGAGATTTTTCTTGGTTCTCTCTTCAAGAGTTACCCTTTTGCTCCTACACCATCCCGCGAGGGTTGAGGCTGCACCTCAGCAGCAGGAAAAGGGAGACTGGCTACATGAATGCCTGTGGGAGCGAGACCTTTCGGCCATAAGGTCATGCGAAATGTGCAATAATTATTGCTTTCTTTTCAGTGGTCATTACATGTATCCAGAGCAGCGTGGAAACTGTGTGGGATATCTAATGTGGTAGAAAAAACTAAGCCATTACTGATATCTTAATATCTGTGCAGTATTTAGCAGAAGAGTCTTACCACGCTTCACCCTCTCAGTCGGGAGAAATTACAATACCATATGAATAATAGATGAAGTGCTATTTTGATGATGCAAATTAGTATTAATGCAGAAGATTATTTTAATAGTGTGCATAAATGGAATTTTCAGTGCTGAAAGGAAGCCTAATTAAATGTGATTCTTTTAACCGTTCACTGCTACGCCACTCAGCGTTTTGGCAGGGGGGGAGGCTGTTTGTTTTCTCTGACATTTATTTCTGTCTCCTCTTTAAATCATGTATTGTTATATTTAGTCACTACAATCAAAAAGTAAAATAAAAACTTAACGATGAGGTCAAACAAGCAGCTTTTTAATCATGCAGAGCATGCTGCACCAGAAGGAAAACATGCCGGCACCTAGGAAGAGTCATACTGGGGACAGGCATGCTGTACTGCTAGAAAGCTGGGGAAAACATTTTCCATCCCTTTTGCTTGTTTTCCTGTAACAAGACCTTGGAATTTCATCAGCACAGAACAGCCAATAGTACTTTTCTTTCAGAAAGCACAAGGGATTTTGCTGGCGTGACCTCAGTTTCACCCATTGCACACCTGTACAGTGGCATACAGTCACCATCTCCATATAACTAGGGCATTGCATTAGGTTTTACTTGGGGAAAGATGCAACAATATAGCATCCTTCCAGGGACTTTGTCCCTCAGCAATTTCCCATTTAGCACACATCCACCTGAATCCCAGTTAGCTTAAAACTGGCCAACCTATTTGGACAGTCCTTCTGTAAACTCAGGTGCTTCTAAACCACGTTTTCTCATCTATATGCAGGAAAGAAATTACATTATATCAATGGGATGATACAAGAAAGATTAAGGATCCCAAAAAGCATGGCTGACCTGTTTGCATTGGAGGAAGAGCAAATCCAGGATGACGCTATGATAATTTGCTAACTCTTCTCAAGCTCCACTTCTGTTTCTTCACAAGGGATGTGGGATCAGGATGAATCAATAAAAGATGTTTACTAACTTTGAAAGCAAAATGTCTTTGCTAGAATAAATGAGTGTGAATCAACACTTCACCAGCTTCTAGGACAAGCTCGGGTAGCTCCACATCCTTCCTCTCTTTGCACAAGCAGAGCAGCTGAAGCTGGGCCCTGTTGTGAAATGACTGTGTCAGTTACTGGAAAGGACAACACCAGCGATGTTGTGTGTAGGCTCTTTTCATTACACTTCTTTTGGGGAAGAGGCTATATTTTAGTTTGTTCTTTATAAGTGGCTAGTACACTTTGATGTGTTGCACATTATTAGATTACATGGATCCTTGCTTTCCAACATCTTCTGCTCTCTCTTCCTCGGGGAGAGAGTATTCAGACAAAAGTGTAGTCTCTCAGCTATGTGTCCAGTGGCAAACCCCTTCAGACACTGGATGGTAATAAAAAACCCACCAAGATAAATCTATCTTCTCTGATGTGTCTTTCTGCAATACAGTGAAGACAAGACTGTCAACAACTGAAGAACAGTCCCGCCCAAGAGCAGCCAGTTACCTCCACTCTGCCAGACAATTGGGATACTGGTCAATGCTCCAACTTTCCCCCTTTGAGAAGCATCAAAAGATATGTTTTAACAGAGCTAGGATTAATATTATGGGTCTCTGCTGAGATCCTGATGTTGTTGTGGGGTAGTCCAAGAGTAGCTCCACCAAAATCAATGAAAGGAGTAAAGGAAAAAGACAGGATCTAGAAGGAAAAAGTCAGGATCTAGACTCAACATATAAAAACCCATGGTAGTAACACAAATCCCCGTAGATGCAAGAACAATAAAATTAGAGGTCCTTGAAATGCATCAGTCTAGCTCTACATGCTCTGGCTGTAGAGTGAGGTGGCTGGAGGCTGCTCTGTCTTATAGTGGGGGCCTGCCAGTCCCTTCCACAGACCCTGCTCAGCGACTGTTTAAAGCTGTGACTGCATCCGCATCCACATCAAACCGAGGGACAGTATTACAGTACAGTCCGTCATGCGTTAGTCGTTTGAGCAATATTGATGGCCATGATTTGTGCTGTGAAGCATAATAAACAGTGACAAAATGTCGATGGTGTATTCATCTGAAGAATCATCATTTATGTTTTTTATGATGGAGCTGTTTCATAATTTATTGCAAAGTTGTTCTGTGCTGTAAGATACATTATCCAGCAGTTTCTAATGTATGGCCATAATATATTATCATGGCATTGAGATTAAGCTAAGGTGTTTATTACTGAGGCATTTTTAAGCTGGGACAACTCATACAGGAGGAGCTAAGAGTGACTAGCCCATTTTGGTAGAGATTTGAGTTAATGGAATACTTAAGTGAGTACAATAGATGCTGTCAAAATGGACAGGCTATTAACAACAGGCAGGGAAGCATTTGCATTTAGGTGAGAGAATGAGTTTGATTTCCAGCTGCTCTGCTTTTGTTCTGGTGGCGTTGATAAAGATACAAATACCTGCCTAGGGAGAAACTGGGATTTTTGAACCACTGTGCTGGACACAGAGGGCCAGAAGACATTTAGAGATCTGCTGTCCTCCTAAGGCCCTGAATAACATCATCTCCTAGACAGAGATGTGCAGGTAGAGATTACTATCCTGCATACACAGGCTTCCACCTCCCAGTAGCTGTTACCAGTCCTCAAACCCATAAGCAGTGCAGATGGTGCCAGTGCACCCCAATCCACCTCAGCAGAAATGTCAGTGTTCTAGATTGAAGGGTCTAGGGAGTCAAGCAATGGCTACTTGCACTGTGCATATCTACCTACCAACTAGGTCATACCTACCAACCAGGTCATACCTGCACGTCCTCCTAAATTATGTTTTGCTGGTAAAGAAAGCATCATCCTGAACTGTGCAACCACCACTTCTATCCTCTCCAGATTCACCTCTGCAAGGATGTGAACAAAATGCACCACCTGTCCGTTGCTGGCCAACTCTAACAACTTGCTCCCGGGATGAAGCATTGCTCATTTTGTTGATACGTTATTCACTCTCCAGGCCACAGTTTCTTTATTTTTTTCACTGATTACAGCTCCCCATAGAACTAGGACAGGATGATAAACCTTTCTTGACTGAGGGCCACTTACCTATTTCAGACCTGGATGTAACCACAGCACACAATGAGGTTCAGAACAGAGAGCCTCAAACAAGGCAGTAAATTCACACAACCCAGCACAGCTATATGGAGAAGCCAGTTCAGGTCCAGCAGCAAGGAATCTGCTCCAGCCCTGATTCCTGTGGCTACTTATGAATTTCTTCCATGACTGGCACCGAGTGACTGAGGTGTGCTTTCACTGTGCTCCCCTTCAAAGTCAATGATGGGGTAAGATTTTTCCATAAGGCCTGTACTTTTCACAAAAATGGGAGGTTAAAATAGCTAATAGTAGCTAATAATTAACTCATTTTTGCGTAATTTAAATTTTTTCATAGTACTATATTAAAAAATATAGTGCAGACATAGACCTTTAGGTATATTATTGCCACCAGTGTCAAAAAATTGCTCTCAGAGAAGTAATAATGAGAATTCTAGCATTGCATATTCTCAGCCAACTTTTGGGATGTGTTATGTGTCACTGCTTCTTGTCTGCAGTCATTAAGGAGGTCATCTGACAGGAAAGACCTGAACTTGGACTTCAATATTTTCATCATGGAAATTTCAGCTTCACTTAGATATGTTGACCTGAAACATGCACTTAATCAAAAGGGAACTCCACTCAGAAACAGAAAGCAGAGCTTTTTCCAGTAATGACTAAAAATATGGTTGACCTGACTGTGCATTTAATTGCGTATCTGTTTGCAAGGTTACGGTTTCTATTCCAGGTCAGTTGCATTTACTCTGAAGACATTTCCAATCTGATTAGCAATTCTGCATATAACTCTAGCAACCAAGAAGGTGGTGAACAGGGTAGTTTGTTTCAGCTGAAGACAGAAAAGTCGCATTTCAAAATCCCTTGTAACACTTTCAAAATACTCTTACATCACCTTATATCACCTTAGGAAAATTTATTTCTTCTTCGACTTTCTTTTGAAGTGTAGAAAAAGAATTCTTTGTTGAACTGGCTTATCTAAGCTTCAGTTTCATTCTGAAAGAATTTACCAGTCTAATCATATGTGTCACAGTTTTCCTTTCACCTTGAATTTGAAGATTGAGGTCTTTAAGTTTGAATGTCAGCTCAACAGTGAAAGCCAAACCAGACAGCCACAGAAGACCATTTAGTTCTTCATATTGCTCACCTCTCTGATCCAAGAATTGGCATGTTTCTGGAAGAAGATGTTGAAAACTTTTCAGTGTTTTTCTCTTGCACTGTTGTGTGAAGAAGATAGGAAGCTGTAATGTGCACTTTTAAAAGACCATTCAAAGAATAAAAGTAATGGAATCTGACAGGGATGCAATTTGCTGTTCTTAGGATGATCTGTGCTACATGAGGATTGCTGGTAGCCTGTGCAGGCTCTCAGGGGCTCTGGAAAGGTAAGACTTTCCTGTACAGTAGAAGACGATCAGTATCGTTAGGAAGCAAGGGAAAAGCACCAGCTGCTGTTATTGAAACAAGTTCTGGCGTAAGCACATCCATATCTTCCATCTATCTTTCAAATAGCTGGGAAGTGTTCTCTCCTCAGTATTTCCTTTTGGTATAATTTTAAATAGCTCTCCTTTGAAACTGTGCTCTGTGGACATCTTTCAAATGAGTATTGGGCTGTGTCGACAACAGCTGTTGACTCGTTCAAGAGGAAGCTGGTGAGCATGCATGCTTCAACTTTTCTCAATTTCCCATCAGATCTTTCTGCTACAGCATCAGTTTTCCTTTTTGCCATACTCCTAGAAATCTGGGCACCATTCATAACATTCAGAATATATATTTATAATTGTTAGAAAATAAGTTTGCATCTGCAAGGTGAACCTCTTCCACCAGCTACATCTGCTTTCTTTTTGGCATGGATTTCTGGTGCAACACACAACTGTTGCAACTTCAGGTTCAATTCCTAAAAAAGTGAGTAGGATCAAGGCCAACCCCAGACCTGGGGATGCATAAAAGAGCTTTCACAGCTGGCTGGCCTCCTAGCTTCACTATTTGGGAGACTCAGCCATGCAGAAAGAGAGCTTGGTTCCAGTCCCTGCTCCTCACACTTTGCATTAAATATTCAATTTTTGAAAGTATACAGACAGAGGTAGGACTAGAACCCTTTTGTTCAATTTCTAGTCCAAAGTCTCCTGTATCTTTGACTGAAGAGTAAACTAGCTTCAGTAAAATATGTGGTTATGAGTTTCTCTTCAGTGAGGTGTATTTGAAGGCTGGGGAAAGCCTAGAGGCAACATAACCACTGTTTGGGGTGAATGCTCTAACCCCCAGTCCATTACATAAAAATCCATGATACTATCACCTTCAAAGGGAGAAAAACCTCCTCACATCACAAACTTTTACTCAGCCAGTGATCCCAAATGGGTGGAGGCAGCTAAGCTCTATCCTTGATTCAGACATACACGTTCCAGAGAGCATGTCTGAATGCACTCCTCTGCCCCTAACTACCTGGTTATTTAATGCCAGGCTTTGTGACTCGCTGGCCCGGGGGATGGTAACTCTCCCCAACGACTATGCAGGGAGCATAGATGCCAAACTGTTCCTTTTCCATACCAGGTGGGACAGGAGGTGAACAGATATCTAATTTTTCACCTTCTGACACTTAAGTTGGATGTGCCTATGGTGTCTTTCCAGATCTTGTCCTTTGGCTTAGTTTTTGCACCTACTGTCAGCAGTGCTGAACAAGCCCCTGGACAACCAAAATGTAAGTGTCTTGAACTCGACACATTAATGGATACTTCAGAGATTACTTGGCCTTAGCTTTCTGTATTTCAAAAATTCAAGTAATGATTGCTACTTACCTTGAGGGCATACTGGAAAGCTTAATTCATTAACTGTGCCCATAAAACAGAGCAGTATCTTTTGGATCCTAATTTACATTCAGTAGCCAATGTTAAGTTCCTAAATCAATATGTAGGGATGTAAAGGAAAAGCATTTGCCTTTCAAAAGCGTTTGGGTCCATGCATCTCCCAGCAAGAACTCTCCTCAGCTGAAAAGCCAGGCAACTTTTAATTAGCTCAGTTGAGAATTGGGAACCAACATTTGACCATTATGACCTAATTTGTATCTGTCAGAGTAAAAATCCAGCCCAAGTCCAAATAATGTGGTTATTGTACTCCCCACAACAGCAGCTATATGTGAGTAAAGTGTTATTCTCAGTAGTTCTTTACAAACATCAAAAATCAGAAGATATTTCACAGACAGGAACTGTCTGAGTCTGCCTCTCCCCTGATTACTTCTTTGCTGTACATTCACAATTCTATTTGAGTGAACATAGGTACTTATAGGTTAACATTTCAAATGTCCATGCCATACTCTTACCACTGCAGGACCATTGGCAGGTTTTTTTCCCTCATGAGTGAGAGAGCATGTTTACTTTTCTTTCCTTTATACCCTTCCCATTTCATGGACCATCTGTCCATGGGACACTCATAGTGTAGGAACACTGGAAGTGATCTGAACCCACATCTCAGATGTAGTGGTTCTCTTTTCTATCCTCTCATTTCTTTTTAGATGCTGACTTCAATTTTTCTGCTTTCTTTGTAGCAGCCGATGCTTTCAGATGATGCTTTTGGTTTGGCAAGCAAGCCTAAATCATAGAATATAATACCATTACCATTCTTCAGGATTTCTTCTGGCAACCCCGAGAGAGGGTGGCGGAACTGTTTCCTGTCTGAGGTATAATTTGTCTCCTTGGTTTCTTTAGAGGAAGATCTCACCTTCTTCTGAATCACTAGAGATTGCTGCAGACAGGCATAGGTGATAAGTCATCTCTTTGCTGGTGTGTTTCCCTGGCTCTCTCACATCCTTGGAGGACACGTGCCTCTCAGTTCAGAGCAGCATAGGCTGCTGGGGCCAGATTTTTTGCCTCTTTATTTAGCACAGTGCACTGTCTGCTTCCTCGGAGTACCTGGGGGATTTCATGGCAACGCCCAGCGCACTCTTTGCATGGCATATCATAGTGGTGGCATTTGGTCTTTGATTGTAAGTCTTGTTACAGTCTGTTATAAATTGTTTTGTGGTTTTTTGAAGGTAGGTAGAATAGATGTTCTATGGCCCCTTCTACACTAGACATTTATTCTACACTTGTTTATAATTGCAAGAAATTGAACTTTTTGAACCAAGTAGTCTAGTTCAGTCCAGATGTTCCTATATTTACTTTGGTGTGACCAGATTTTTCAGTGGATTTTTCAAATCTCTTAAGCAATTGGTTTCTAATGAATTCTACGCTATTTTTTTCAGATACAAAGGCTACAATTATCTAGACTAGTCTAAGTTTTAACCACATGTTGAAACTGTGAACTTGGAGTACAGTTTGGATTTAGACAATCTGTTTAAATTCAGTCCAGGAAAAAATCTCAGTTCAGGGAGAATTCAGTTCACATGCATCCTCAAAGATAATTGCTTGCTAAGACTGGGATTATAATGGCAAGATTTGCAGAGATTGGGGTTCATTTTCAAGTCAAACAGGTCACTGGGCTACTACAGTTAAGGTCGCCTCATGTTTATAATTAACAGAGCACCAGGAAATGGTGTGATTGGCATTGTGCTCAGATACATCGTAGCAGATTGTAATTAAGCAACCAGGCACAGATTTACTGGGTGAGAAGGAGAAAGTTCTGCCTTAGCAAGCATGCTTACTCCTGGCTGTGGTGTACTTCCAGCTGCACATCTGACTCACTGAATTCACAGCACAGCAATGTCTGGCCTGGCCCAACGATCACATCAAGCTGCTTTTGTGTTTCCAGACTCATTCTGAGAGAAGAACTCTAAATTTCAATGGGTTCCCTCTTTCTAAAGGTTCATCACTTTGGAGAATGGCCTTACTCTTTCCCCCACACCATGTGTGATACCATGACATGTCTGTTTGTCTCTTTCTCCTTGGAAACATGTTCTAGCTGACCCTGCTTGAGCAGGGGGGTTGGACTAGATAATCTCCAGAGGTCCCTTCCAACCTCAACCCTTCTGTGATTCTGTGATTCTGTGATTCATTCCTATTTTTCTCCTCTAGGAAATAACAGGTAACTACCTACTGCTAAGCCATGATCAAAACAAACCACTATGTAAGAGTAAAAGCCACTTTTGTTGCTAAGAATTATTCCTGTTCTTTCTAGACTATAGAGGGGAAATGGTAAAGAAGATGCCAGACTACTCCTTGTTTCCTGCTAGGACTTTTACACTTGTTTTGATTTCTCAGGTCGAAATAATGGGTTAATACCTGAGCAGTGCCTGGAATCCCCAGTGAGAGGCTTGAATCCACAGCATTATTAAAACAAGCTGTATCTTCCTTTACCAGAAATAATTAATAAGCAGGCAGTAAACATGTGTCAGAGAAGGATGAAGGGTTACATGAGCCAGTGTGACCTTTCTTATGTTTCTGTAGTGCCAAAACCTTGCTCTCATGAACATCCTTCTCATGCTCCCTTCTCAACTTCCTGTTGGGTGGTCAACAGCCGAAGCCCAGAATGCGAGTGAGACAGTGAGAAGATTTCTTAGTAGGGTTTCAAGTCGATGGAGATCCAGAATCACTGAGGCCAAAGCTTCAAAGGCCTGCTACAGCCACTCTTAGCCTAGCACTGCTAGAGGAAATTACTTCCTGCTCTCACATTCTGCTTTCTATCTTGCTCCCTCTTTGTTTCCCCAAGCAGAAAAAATAAATAAATAAAAAATCAAGGATCTTCATTTACAACTGTGTAAGTGGGAAGTCACTGGCACTTTAAGCAATATACTGTATGAGGTACTCACTGCACTCCTCAATAGAATAGTTGAGGGAAAAGATCTTGAAAGGCTTTGGATTAAAGGAGTGAAGACAAGAGGAACACAGTATGCTAGAGACACTGGTAAACAAACAAAGGTCTTATCCGAACATGTGTCTATAAGTGTCCTCAAATGATTAAGGATCACCATTTTTTTTGTTTTGGAGAAGTATGAAGAAACAAGCAGCGTTTAAATCTTTAAACAGTAAGACCTGTGGTCTCACCTTTTATTGATTCAGGTACTCTTTATCTCCTTGTATATTCCACAGCAACCAACCAAAAACGGTTCCTATTATATTCTATTCTTTTTAGAAAAAAATCAAATGTACCAGCCTGGGAGGAAAGCCAAAATGTTGAAAAGATATGACGAATGAGAGTAGACTTTAGCTGACGCAGGAACGCTGAACAAAAAAAAGATAAGGCATCGGCATGTCACTGCTTTTATTGTCACTAGCTAATCCAAAGGCTTCTGCTTATTAAAGCATATCATTTATTTTTTTCAGCTTAATAGTAAATTCCACATAAATTGAATACTGGCTACATTTAATTAAACAGTCCACCACTGCCACCACCTATCCCCAAACAAACAGACTGGAAAACACAAATAAGGTCCACAGAGTCTGTTGTCAGTAGACTCCCGAGATGCAAGATGGAGCTGCTCCACCCTGTGTCTCAGAGCAGGGAGCCAACATGTTCCTCTTCCCCATGCAAGAAGAAAGCTGTATGTGAGGAAGGGTTGTAGAAATCTTTTTCTGAGTAGAAAAGGTTTTTTCTGGGGGGAAAATTCCCAGGTAATTTGAAAGCAGGCTCCAAAGCACAGTGAAGTTTTTGGCAATATTTCCATGGACTTCTAAGATGTCCTAGATATCCAAATGAGCAGATATGACATGCATCCAATGGGAGGTTCATAACCTGTTGGAAACCAGGTGGAATATGCCAAAGCATCTAAAATAATACTAAACTCTTACATTTATGCAGTTGGTCACTAAGTGGATTGTGACTGGAGACTTGTCACCTCAATATCCCTTCTTCGTGTCTCCAAAGGATTGGCATGGCAAATTTACCAATCCAAATGAAACTTTCGGTCCCTTTCAGCATGCAACAGTAAACTGAATTTGCTCTGTTCTGCTCCCGGTTGGCTTGGCATGAAACAGTTTCCAGGAGAGGATGTGTAGCTGTGCTAGTGCAGCCCCATATCCGAGCTAGGAAACCCAGCCTCCTGTTAGCATGGTCACAGATCCTTGGTTGGAGCTTGCTTACATGTGGCCAGCTTGATATTGATATTGGTGATATTAATGTACAGACAAAGTGAGCTGGGCTCTGTCTGTACTTTAGTCTCACCTTAGCACCAGCCATATCCTGTAGGCATCTTGTTGCAACAGTATCTGGCGTGGAGATTAAATTCCTGTTCATGCTTAATCTCAGACGTTCAAGTCTGAGCTTGGGTGATACTTGTTAATTTCAAGACATCATCTCCTGGAAGGACTTCTGTGGATCTGCAGACTCCTAATTCTCTCAGGCTTCCTAAACACTTCTTCAGCAGCCTCTGTAGCTCCATGTCTACTACAACTCTTCCAGTAACAGTCTGGATACAGTTTCTTGCTCTTGCCTTCTGCACTAGCTCCTTCAAAGAGTCACTCATTGCTATAATTTTGTCTGACATCTTTGTGCTGACAAGACATGCACTTTCCACCTTGTGCTCTGAGGTGCTGGAAGGAGGAAATGTTTCCCCTTTGAAGGGTACTACATCTCCATATGGCTTTACTAGCCCTATGGCCTTAGCAGCCAGGGAGGTCTCTGCAAGCAGACTGTTCCCCTCGAGGCAGTCTCTGCAGAAACCCTCTCCTCAAGACCACTGAGAAATGGAACAGGTAATGAGAGTAAAGCACTGATCTTTTAAAGCTTTGTTCAGAATGAAAAATCTATATGGATTATAGCTATAAACAGAGTCTTCCTGAGCTTCTGAGTAGCTCTGTGTAGCTCTGCCCCATCCCCTTCAGATACCTCAAAAGAGGTGGCATCAAACCTACCTGAGCATCGTGATTCACCAAAGGGAACTTGCAGTTCAGTTACAAGCCTGCCCAAAGTGTCCTGCTCCATCAGGATCTGGGTAAAACCCAGAATAAAGCAGAGAAATTATTCTTATGCCAGGCTGCGGTCTGTTTTTATTAGAACTACATCTGAAAGAACAACCACCTGGTGCAGCACGGCTTTTAAGATCTAAACTAGCAATACTCAGAACTCAATACAGGTCAGCAAGCAGCTATCAAGAAGCTTTAACTTCCCTGGCTTCATCAAAAGCGCAGGAGTTGCTCTTGCATACCTGTGCATCATTATTAATGAGGCTAACATTTGTGAGAGCTGTTTTGGCTGATGTGTGAGCTGCAGAATCACCGCCTGTCAGATCTGTGACCGATGTGGCCTGAGATAGCAGACTCAGCCCAGGCACACTTAGCTCACTGTCTGGGACTCATTTAAAACTCTTTGTTTTTATTATGAGATGACAATTTGCCAACCCTAGTACTTCTATGTACTGACAGCTTAACTGCTGATGTCAGATGTTGTTGAAAAATGAGTTAATTTATGATTGCATGAAATGTTTGTCAAAAAGACAAAACACTTGGATCTGTTGGCAGTATATAAAACTATAAATACTAGAGAACATAGTGACAGAAGCCAACATTTATTAAAATTATGGCCTGTAATGTTTTCAATAACCTCTTTCATTTGTTTATTATCATTTCGCATCAGGAGGTTTCTAAAACCATACAATCCAGGCAGCCAGAGCACACCTAGAATATAGGTAGGCAGCAGGCTTCAGCATGAAGGATCTCCAAGAGGTAGGCACATATTCTGACAGAATATTTTCCAGGCTTTTCAGGAGAACCTTTGGCCATCACTAGTCCCTTTTTGGTTTGGAGAGAAAAACTAGTCAGATGAACTGGCAGTACATGACATGAAGACCTGGTCCCTTGATCTTGAAAGTGTGGTCAGTCAGGTAAAGAAACTGTTAGCAGAATACAAAGAGCAGCAATTAACCTATTCCTGTACTTAGAGGGTCACAATAACGCTAACTATGCTTTTCCGTTGGGATTATTGTCATGAAAGGGCACTCTAAAGACAATATACGGTTTCTAATCTTTCCTAGGGACAGCCACCTCAGCCTCTATTTGAGGAACTAAGATGCAGTCTTCTCTAATGATGCTCTCAATAAATCCTCAGTGGTGTGCCAGTCATTAAAATTTTCAAAAAAAGTTTGTGAGACTAGACATTTATGATGAAGTCTAAATGGCTTTCTACACAAGCTGCTGTTCCAGCAGTTTTCCATTTACTCTGGCGCCTTCACCTTGACACAGGAAAGATCTTCAGGCATCAGTTGTTAGGACAGTGACAAGGCAGTGTTTTTTCCAGCCATCAGAAGAGTCAGCACTGGGCAATTTTGCTGGAATTTTGTACATGCAATCCTAAGGAAAGATATCTGAGAAGTAAAGAAAGTGAACAAATATGTTTGAATGATCCATTTTTCATGAGAAGAGTCTTAAACTGGGACTTAAGGTATTTCAGTTTAAGGATCATTATAAAATCTTAGCTTAAATATCAATTATAAGTATATAATGCTAGCCAAACCAATCAAAGAAAAGTTATGGAGCTGTGGAGTCTCCATTCTTGGAGATGTTCAAAAGCTGACTGGACACAATCCTGGGCAATGTGCTCAAGGTGACCCTGCTTGAGCAGAGGGGTTGGACTAGATGATCTCCAGAGGTCCCTTCCAACCTCAACCATTCTGTGATTCCATGATTCTATACAACTAGAGGAAATTTACATTGCATAGATCTTACAGGGGATTCATAACTTGAACTATTTGATCATATGTCTGTGGGGCAGGTTTAGTCTCAGCTCTTCAGAGAAAAGGCAATGGACTAAATACCTAGCGATGTCCCTTTCCTCCCTTACAGTTCTGCCAACAAGGAAATCCAGTTTGATGGTTCTCAATAAATACCACAGCACAACTGAAGTTTGAAGGAAATGACTCTCTCTCCTTCTCTGAATTCTGTCACAGTGCTCGCAATGAGTTGTGCAAATTCCCTGTCCTGGAATGGCTAGGCTTCATCTGCCTGCTCTTTTATCTGTCTCCTGTGCAGCCATAGATGTAAATTCTGCTTATATATAAAAAAAAAAAAAAAAAAAGTTTGAGATCTTGTACTTCAGCCAAGATTCGATGTACTTTTCAATGTCAGCAAATTGGAAAATCTCAGCTTAAGCTGGAAGTTGAAATAAATGAGCTCTGAGATCTCTACCTCAGTGGGAGGATTTGTTTTGTCTTTTCTTCTTCTTGGCTCCTTGCGAGTATTTATTTCTGAGCTTTCTTGCCTCTTGCCTTACTGTGTCACAAGCAAAATAAAAAAGCATTTGACAGGGCAGTCTGTTAGGGAGCACAGAGAACAAGGCAAGCTGACTGCCCAGCTGCAGGCGTCGCAAGTGGATACCTCCTGGTGAAACGGGTGTGAAAACTCCAGCTGTGTCTGTGCACCCCGGTGCCAAAGTCCCATTCCCAGGCACGAGATGCTGGACTGCTCTCAGAGTAGCAGCTGCACTGTGAAGTAAAATCAAGATCAGGTGTTAAATTATATGAGACAGCCCACAGGTAGAAGAAACGGTTTCCTACCATGCACTAACCCTCTCTGTCCGGCCAAAACCTCCCGGAGGTTCAGTCAGCCACTGTGATGCTCAGGATGACAGAACCTACTTTTGGTGCATGGCTTTATAGCAGAAACCATGAACTTGGGATAAGTGCTCAGGGTCCCTGAAAAGAGAAAGGAGATTTAGATGTTTCTGAACAGCATCTGTAACAGCCTCACATGAAAGCCAAGAACACCTATGCTAGGAAATAGGACATACTGAGAGCAAATTAATCCCCCTCCTCTTCAGGACCTAAGTGTTTTAGTTAGTGCTATATTCATTTAAAACCTTTCCTGAAGGTAGGTTTTATTCATTTATCCATTTAAACTCTCTCTTTTCAAAGAGACCTCTAGAAGTGCAAGGGCCTGTCCAGGATACAGAAGACCTAGACAGGGAATCACACGTACAAAACCTCTGGGACTGCAAGCTGGGCCACACTGCAGCTCTCGTCTTTTCCATACCAGCCAGTTTTGCTGGATAAGACCTTCCCCGTAACCGTTCCCTTCTTATGCAAGGTGAGGCACCCTGCCTGAATGAGCAACCAGGATTATCAAAAACTTGTCAAAAGTTTCAGAGATAAGAGGATGTTCTGCCGACACTGGGGAGGAGGACACATGAAAAACAAGCTATGGTAATGGATTTTAAGATGTAATTTAATGCTACTCATAATGGGGGAGTGTAATCTCTCAGACTGATGAACAGTCTAATTAAGACTAATTTATGAATAATAATTCCATCTAAACAGAGCGTCTGTGTGTGTATGCGTGTGTATGTGTGTTTGTGCAAATAGTGACTCTGCCTCAGCGCTTGGTAATCTTGTGAGTGTTTTGGCAGGGGTGCTAATGAACCATAAAGTACAGAAAGCTAGTTGTCTGACAATGCTTCATAATAAGAAAAGGAAATGAAGTGTAAAAGGGGACTGGATATGAATGCATTAAGCATTGCTGGTTTTTACACTTGTATGGAAACAGTGCGCCACCAATGAATGGAATTCTACCAGGCAGCACTGGAGGTGCTTCAGATACCATCTCTTTGATCACTCATACTGCTGAAGTAGAGGAGATTTTGTTTCTCACATTGGCTTTAAGAACCACACATGAAATTCGTTGTTGCAAGGTTATTAAAAATATTTTTATTTGTCACAAAGCAAAAGCTATGAATTCCCCAAGAGGAAAAATAAGGAAAAAGAAATCCACTCTATCATTTATTGTAAAGTAGTGGTTGCAGACCAGTATCAAGGTTTTATATATTTTGGGCTCTGGTTCTTATCTCTTAAACAAGTGTTTCTAAGCAGGATTAGATTTATACTGCTGATAATGTTTAAAGCAAAGTTTCTTGGCATGTTGTAGAAGGGACCAACAGAAGAAAACATGATATTCGTCATTTTTCTGTGTCCTTGCAAGGAACACTCATTAAAAACTTTGTTGAGAGATTACATTGGTGTATTCACAGTCTCCTTTTTTCACTCAGGCAAGATGTATAAACAGAAGAACATAAATAGCAATAGGAGAGAAGAGTTAGCACTTACATAGGACATTGGAGAAATGACTACTGCAGTGGCCTGCTCAGGAATCAGGTCGAAGAATACTGTGAAAACAAGTAATAAGGATAACAGTTTGGAGCTGTAGCCTCCATCCTTCCTTCTTAAGAAGCTTTAAGCAAAGAATTCCCTGCAGAGGAAGAAAGAGAATGCTGACCTTGATGTAGGAGTCACATGCTGGCTGGTCACAACGGCACTGTATTTAGAAGATGGTGGTTTAATGAAGCGTTGGGAAAGACAGACCAGTGGAAATCCAAGTCCATTATGATTTTGTATGCTGTCCTATCTCAGGTGGGACTTAGCTCCTGATTAAGATAGGCATGTCTAAAAATAAGGTAGGGGTCAAAGCTCTCATTATAATCTGCTTTGATCTTGTCAATACAGTGAATGAACTCTAAAGAGCAATTTGACTGACCAGCCAATAAGTGCCTACTTTAGGATGAACTGAATTGCACTTTTTGACTAAGCAAGTAATTCAGTTGCCTAAAAGGATGTGTCTAGAGGCATTTGAAATATTCTACTCAATACACCCACATGGGTTTGCCAGATATGATGTAGATTTAGAAGAGATTTGTGCCTTTCCATATTGGGAGCTGAAAACCAGATTGGATGAGCTGAGAAATTTTAAATGGCACTAGAGAGCTATGTTTAGACAATTGAATCAAGTCCTAAATCTCCACTGACTGTAACAGCTTATCCAGTGCCCATGTGGACATCTACAGATAAGCACTGAGAGCCTGATTCAGCTCCCACACATAACCATCTCAGACCTTTTAAGATGCCCTAGCAGTCCTGCCAGCCCTGTGCAGGTATCTCAGAAGCAGAAGGCTGTTTGAAATGGAGTTACTGGCCTATCCTTGGGTAACCAAATCACACCCCTAAATTCTTCTGTCTCAATTCTGGGGCTGAGTCCCATTATATGTGTCTGTTATTGTTTCCTGTGTGTATATCCTCACAAGTATGGTTTTTTCCTCATTCAGACACACTTTAGTGCCTGGGGAGCATTATTCCAGAGATGCAGCCTAATAGGAAATGTCATAGGAACTGGGGAGAAGATAGAGCTCTAGAAAAGGGAAGGCTGAAGGAGGACAGTCCACAGTCTTCAAATACCTAAAAAGCTGCTGCTGGGGGAAAAAAAAAAAAGAGAGAGAGAGAGAGAGAGAGGAGGGGGGAATGTGGACTTTGAATATTTTTGGTGTTCAGGCCAACAAGTCCTCACGAATAACGACAATGGGAGGAGAAATTCAGGTTGGACATTAGAAAAGTCTTAGCCACAAGTTAGGGAAGCACTGGAAGAGACTGCCGAGGGCAGCGGTGGGAGTCAGGAGAGGCTTCTGTACAGGTTAGATCAGGACTTGTCATCCCTTCTTTCAGCCCTGTTTCAGATTAAAATCTCCCACCTTCTTACTTAATAAGTTGGGACTGTTCTGTCCCACCTTCTTCTGCACAGATAGCTTCCACCTTCTGCTCTCACCAAACCTTCTGCCCTTCAGCCTCCAGCCTTCTGATTTCCTCTGGCAATCTGCAATTGCCGGTTCCCTCCCCAAAAAGACTTTAATCCCACCCTCCTGCAAAGTCGCTTCTGGTCTTACCCAGCATAGCCAGACTCGAGTCCCAGTCCATCATCCAGCAAGGATCCCCCAGACCCTTCACTCCCCCGACTCCCTCAACTCCTGTCCAGCCTCTCCTCCCTCGGCACCTCTGCAGCCATCACTGCACTTCTACCAATCTGAGCTTGTTCACAAATGCACAGGGGGGAAAAAGGAGCTGAGCTTTGGCTTAGGTCAAAGGGATGATTAGACAGTTTCTCAAGGCCCTTTTTTGGATGCTGTTTTCTACTATTTTGTTATTTTTGTGCAATGTCTGAATCTCAGGCATCACTGTAGAGTATACCTTTACAAAATTGACCTCTCTACTTAATCCTCAAGGTAGAGAGTTACTTTCTCCTATGAAATCAGTTATGACTGTTTTAAAAAGCTGATTGAGTCTTCCAAGAACTAATCATAGAGTTACTTAGATTTACTTTATTTCAAGCTAATTTTTTCTTTACAGATGCTGCAGAAGATGAGAAACAAGGGAAAGGCAATCATCTTGCAATGCACTGTTTACATTCAGTATCTCATGGTACTCAGCAGTAGCATCTAAAAATAGGCCTCAAAATTCAGATACCCTTATGTATACCTATACATATATCTATATAGCTATAGCTATATCTATCTATAGCTATATCTATATATTTGAAAGTTGCAGCAAAAATCCTTCTGCTGTTTCCAACAATGAAGCTAGGCAAAAATAAGATGTGCCTATATCATTTCTGGATTCATACTTATCAAAAGCAGGGAACAAGTGGATGCTGAAGTGCTAGTTTTTCTGAGGGGTGTGAGAAAGAGAAGTGGCGTGATGGGAAGCTGTCGTACTGACTCAGGTAAGAAACATCAGCGGCAGGGGAGCAAGTACCAGGTTGGAGCTATGCTGGGCAAGTGAGAGCGGGTTGATACTGTAGTGGCCCCAGTACAGCGCACATACAGGGGATGCTCAGTATTAGCAATGCCCTGGTGCTCTGCTGCTCCTGTAGGACCACTGTTATTACCAGGAGGATAAAATAGTTTAGTTTACAGAAAGGAAAATGTTCTGGGGAAATGCTGCTTGAAAGCATCCATCGCTCTCACAAGGTATTGCTACAAATAACTGCGTGCTTTACAACCAAGTGAAGGAATTTGGTGAGTACAGGATTATACAAGATTTACAAAGGCATATTAAGATGTGAGATAGGAACTCAATGTGATCTACAAAAGAGCCTAAAAAGGGAACCATAGAGGATTAGGCACCCCCCCCCTTGATCAGGTCCTTTTGCAAGTGCTGCTAGGCACCCTTATCCATCTCTGCATGCAGAAATCCCTTCAGAGACTTACTGAGGCTTTAATCACATCCCTTTAAATGAAGTTTGAACCTTGAATTTCAGGTTCCAAGCACAGACATGAATCATGAGTGGAATTTTCCCTTCAGTTTTCAGCTCCTCTCCGAGCCTTCCCTTCCCCCTCTCAGCATCTTCAGTGAGACACAGGCTGTACTCACAGAGCACAAAGAGGCATTTTTTTTCTGGAGGAAAACAAGCAAAGCTGAGCCATCAAGGCAGGACTGCATGTGTTCACTGATCTGACACTTTTCGACTGATCTCTCCTCTTTGTCTCTTGTGCTCCCGTCTCAGTCGTCTGTCTTTGTCCTCAGCTTCCACTGAGATCAATGGAAAGTTTCGTATCATGTCCTAGCTTTACTTACGAAGAGCAAGCAGAGAGTTGGAAAACTTGAACATTTTTCCTTAAATGCATGCTTTGACTGAGGAAAAAGAAAAGTCCTTAGAAAATTTCAGCAAAATTCCTTCTAGTGTTTCAAGGAATAAGATGAAGGATAGAAGTATCTTCCCTAGATATAAAGCAATTCTTGCACTGTTTCCCTGAATATTGTCCAGCACCTTCATGTTCACCTCCACGCCTTTTGTGTCGGGGTGTCCTGTCTACTGCCCTGGTGCCTGTGGAGGTGCAGTTTCACTAGGGCATGTTGCACAGTGTTGCAGGGTCCTTCTAAGACTCTGGATCCGGCAAGCATGTTCCATCCCAGATTTTGGAAGAATGGAATAACCTTTCCCTCCAGTTGTTCCTTCTGGCAGGTGGGGAAAGCTATGGGACTGAGAGCAGGGAGCCAAGAAGCAGGAGGGACAAGAACCAGGCTGAAAGTGGACATGGGCTGAGGAGGCAACTCAGGAGGGGCTGAGGAGGCAACTGAGAGCCACAGTAGGGGCAGTTGGGCTGCAAGGAGCTGTGTGCAGGGTCAGGGCAAAACCACAGCAAACATAATTCCCTGAGCCATATTACTCCCTGGGACCCTGGAGTTGCTGCTTTAGTCCCACTGCAAAAGAGACAGGAGGGAGAGCATGCTGCCCACATTCTGCAGCATCACCAGCCCTTGCAGAGCCTGCAAAAGGGGCACGTGTGCTGCTTCCCAGCCCTCCCCGCACTCCTAAGGGTGGATCTAGCCCCTATCCTGTGAGACAGAGGACCACTGCAAGAAATGTGTCTTGAGGCTTCCTGGCAAATTACAAATGAAGTTCTCAGATTGACAAGCTTAGCTAAGTCTTTAAGAGATCCAGACACAATCTTGTGCTGGGAGATAATGGCAATAAAAAGCAATATTGCTTTTATACTGCTGAGCAGAGACAGTAAGCATTTAAAGAAATGCTCAGCCAGCAAACTGAAACAGTAACAGAAAAACATTAAATTTTTGTCAAGATTCAAACTACCTCAAGGAGTAAATAACACTAACCAGTTCTGAGCTTCTCATTCCATCAGGAATGACAGTGTTGCCATATTTATTGTTAAAGTAAGTTTCAATTGCTTGAACAATGAGCCTTTAAAGGAAGCAAGGCAATTTCAAGATGTGGTGGTGATGTTAGTTGTGCAGATGGTTAGTTCTTTGCCTGGGCTATTTTTAAAGACCATAAGAATTACTCATCTGTGTTTAATGCTGCCAGAAAAAATATCTATCCAGTATATCTCAGACATCAAGTCAGCAAAAGAAACTGGGCACTGTGGAGTAGATACTGGGGACTATAGGTATTCTACCATGCATTCCAATCAAATACTTGCGTCTCTTGATTCCATCTAATTCAGCTATGATCAGTGGGAATAAATATTTCTAATAGTTACACTTTGAGAATAACTCCTATGTTAAAATCTCTTTAGGAAAGTCTCAACAGATAAAACAGATAAGTTATGGTCACATTCATGATGGTGAAAGGTAAACAGAAGCCCTGAGGAATCATGTCTTCAATGCCAGAATTGAGAACAAGGACTGATATCCAAGTCTTCTGTCTGGTGAACCTCAGCAACACTTCCTTCACCATGCACTATTGCCAAGAGAGCTGTTTTGGTCATATTATCCCAAGAAGAGCATGCTTGACTGAACGCAGGTTTCATGGAAGAGGGTCACTGCATGATCAGGCAAACTGAGGCTACCAGTCAGACTGAGTTACTGCAGGAAAAGCAAGTGTCTCCTCAGGTTCCTCTCTCACTTTCAGCTAAATGGAGGAACCTGCTTCCTTCCAAGAAGCATATCAACTTAGCACCCCTGATTTTCTTACCTAATGCTGTTCATTTCTGTGACTACCACTGAAGAAAGAGAACTGGGGCCTTTTTTAATTAAGACATAGGGTATTTGAGTTCTTTAGTGAGTCAATAGATTTTGCAAAATATTAGTAGGACATAAGCAGTCAAAAAAAACCTCAGTGAGATACAACACACCAAATAGAATCTGATCAGATGCCAAACTGTTCAGATGTCAAACTGTTTCATACCTCTGACACAAAACAGCCTGCTTCCAGCTCTTGTACACTTCATTTTCTGTTCAAGTTTAGTCAGGAGTTTCTTGTTCATCCATGCAGGCTTCCTACTGCCTTTGCTTGATATCCTGCTTGTTAGAATGGACCATTCTTGAACTTGGAGGAGGCAATCCTTGAATATTAACAAGCTCTCTTGGACCCTTCCTCCCTCTAGGGCCATATCCCTCAGGATTCTTCCAAGAGATCCCTGAACAGGCCCCCATGAGGAAAAGGGCCACATTCATCCCCCCCAAAATAAATAAATTATTCAAACATATTCTTCCACTAATCATTATACACATGGTTGTGTATGAAAACCTATCTCATTTAGAAACCAGAAGGTCCTTGAACATGGAGCAGATAGGCCTGGGTCCCATGTTCTGAAGTTGCATTCCCATGTGAATTCTCCAGGACCTAGTAAGAGTTATCATGACTATGACAGAGAGAATGACTAGCATCTTTTATCTTGAGCATGTAGTGAATTCCTGTCTCTGAGATCTCCCTCCTTCTTTTAGATTTGGTTGGAACTGGCCATCAGGTTAAAATAATAAGGGAGTAGGGGTTACCGATTAACAAACAGCCAGTGTGTCTACAGAGCCTTTTATTTCTTTAAGAAACCAGGCTAAAAATAAAGCAAGGGTGCCATGATTTTTACCCATTCTCTTCACTCGAATTTAGACAAACTATTTTTGTCAGGACGCAGTTAAGAGCTATCATCATTAATATTGAAGATCCCTGGGGTATCATTTAGAGAAAAGTGACTGCAAACATCTGCATTCAGCTTCCCTGGAGGCTCAGACTCACATGTAAGTCAGCACACAGCTCTCAACCTGTGTGATCATATTATTCAGTAGCAGTTAACCAAAAACCCAAACCATGGGCCTAACGAGCCATGACTACTGAGTCAGACTGTGTGGAAAGAACAGGCATAAGACAGACATGTCTATTTTTTTTCAAAACTCCTTCCAGTTCAGGTGATTTTACCACACAGAAAAGCAAATCTGATTCGCTGTAGTGGAGACAGAAAGTATTAGGAGGAAGAGGTATCTAACCTGTTAATTGTAATGCACTTCTCACAAAGAAATCAGCCTGTCC
The DNA here is from genome assembly GCF_036417845.1 of Apteryx mantelli. NCBI lineage: Eukaryota > Metazoa > Chordata > Aves > Apterygiformes > Apterygidae > Apteryx > Apteryx mantelli. The sequence continues at coordinate 5,690,426 of NC_089979.1, read as the reverse complement.
TCAGAAAATTATGAGCTTGGCTTAAGGTCAGAGCTTTTATTAAATGCTGTCCTCTCAGCCCACAGGGGGACCTCCATTCATGCAAACTTTCCTTAACAACATGGAGAACTAGAATTATTTGATTTCATCTTCTCCTTTTTTTGTCTTTCTGAATGAAGGCTGAGATTGTCAAGTCTTCACTGTTGATTCTGGCAGCTGGGACTTGCTCTAAGAAAAACATCAACTTATATGTGACTCACAATTGTGTCACAAAATTTATCAAGAATACCAGTGCTACCATTCCAGACTGCTTTGTTTTTAAGGTATTCAGAAGACATTATCTTCTCTACCCATGCCTCTATCTACACTAAATCAGACCAGAGCACAGACTCGAGTGCTATCCTGCGGCTGTCTTTACTATTTAGTTATTCATGTACTCCATGGCATGATTTTGGTCTATACGAATTAGCATGGGTAATGTCTGTGCCTGGTTCACAGACAGTACAGCCTAACCTTTAGGTCCAGGATGTACCATAGACTGTTCTGGTCCCATTAGGCAGTTTGGATAAGAGAGGAGGGAAGAGGGTTTAACCATATGGATGCCGTATTGTGCCATGCCACCTGCTCTCCCAGTGAAAGAGCAGACCCTGGTACCTTTTATTACCAGTGAAGACGTTGCTCTCCAGCCCAAATACAGAAGGTATTCAAGAACCTTAAGTATTAGCTCTGCTAAAGCTTTCAACTCAGCAATATTCAGGCTTAAATTCATGATTTTCTGCATAAAAAGGTCTATAAGAGTGTTCAATATCCTGCCATCGAACCACCATTTTGAATCTTAGCTTTCATAGTCCTCTTGCACTGTGCAGATCTTGAAATCTTTCTGACGTACCACAACATTACAGTTCAGAAGATCCTTTGAGATTTAAGAAACATATTAGTACTAATCTCTTTCTTTCTCTCTCGCTCTTTCTCTCTCTCTCCTCACCTGTGCAGTTGGCTAGATGGTAACTAAGGCAACCTGGATTTATAGCATCATGAAATGTTTTATAACTCTCTAATTCATAATATTTCTATAAGAATCTGCAGCATAAACAAACCAGGAGTACAATGGCTGCTCATGAATAATATGGCCATTGTAAACTTCCAAGTGAAGCCTTTAATGGGTTAAACAGAATCTCCAGCTCTCCATCAAAATACAAACCTGACATCTCCCATCTCTAGAGGCTGCCTTTACCATATTTTTGTAATAAGTAGCTTTGCAATAAGACACCTCATTTTGCATTCAAACCACTGTTAATCTCCAGCTAGGTTATTTTCAAAATTCTAACTTGACTGTGTCAAGCAAATGACCTTGAAACAAAAAGTCTGCTTTAAAAATGAAATCCCTCAGATCTGGGCTATCATCTCACTCTTACTAAATTATTGGACAGAACTTGCCCCAACATCTAGTTTGAAGTCTGATGTCTTGTATTGCCATAACACTAGAAAATGGAAAGGGAGGTGAGGGAGGCAGTCCCTATAGGTACCCATACAGTAGTAGAAAATAGGGATAAAATAGTTCTCATGAGCATGTCCCAAGGCAGCAGAGTATAAGTTAATGTCACAGGGAGATTGCCCAAGGAAAAGGAAGATGAATTCAATTCAGGAGCCACTTGAGGCAGAAGTCTTCATTCTGTCCTTCTGCTCTTCAGTGCAGCCTTTTGGAGACCTATTTCAATATGTCTTACATGCTGCAACCAGAAGAGCAGAAATAGAGCATGTTGTTTCCACTATGTGCCTGGACAGAGTCAGCCTAGAACTAGAAACACTTGCCTTCTTCTCAGATTACAAAACAAAAGACTCAAAATCAGGTAGAGAGCTGCCTTATCTCCCAGATTATTCAAGGTTGTCCAGATTTGAAAAGGGCATTTCAGTATAGTAAAAAAAATTGCAGTGTGCTCACAGGCCAATCCAGTGTCTATCCCAAGCCTGGGCAGTCACTGAGCAAAACTCACCGTTGTGTGTAGCTGAATGCACCCAATAATGTGATGGGATCCACTTTGTGCAGTGTCTTTGGTTCCTTCTCCTGCTGAGGAGGACGCTCAGGTCCATGCTCAGTGCAAGGCTGCCTGGGCGCAGCAAGGCACAGTTTCAACTCAGATCTCCCGATCCACCTCAACTGTTCTTCCACTGTCTGTCCGCTTTATACTTGCAGGGTCTTTATAGATGAACAAATTTGGTGTTGCCTTCCACTGCTAGACATTGCTTTCCTTGCACAATACAGTCTCTGCGTCTCCTTCCCTAGGAGCAAATACACGTGAGAAAAGCAACCAGTGCACGTGAGTGGGCAGTGCTAAGGCAGGGCTGTGTGGAGATGGAGCCATGATTTACCTGTTGCCCTTACAGATTCTTCCCATGGTCACTGTTATTACCACAGGCACTTGTATGCCAACAAGGAACAGCAGCCAGCTACCAGCAACACCCTGCTAAAAACACTTTCCCTCCTGTGGACTGTGTCATCCGCCTGGTGACAGCAAGAGCTGGTGCAGAGCATCAGGACACCAGCCTAGCAAGGCGGTGCTCCAAATGGCTGTTCGTTATACTAACACCAGTGCGTATTTTTACCCATTCATGGACAAGGACACCCTTTTGCAGAAAACATTGAAAAATAACACAACAGAAAAGCCTGCTGTTATGATGAATGTTACAACACCCTTCCTGTTCAGAAACCCCTTGGCTGGAGAAAACTTGTAGAGACACCTGAGCCAGATAAGGCTTTGAACTCACGGATACCGATGCCACCAATGGTTTGCTGATGAAGGCTGTGTGATACTCTGTGAACCAGGGAAATAAAACTCCTGGGAACAGGCACAGAAATGAAAGCTGTAGAAGCTGCTTGGGAAAGGGAACAATCAGTGGTGTAATGACTTGAAAGCAAAGGGATCGTGCAAGCGATGATGTCTGCGCTACACACAAGGAATTCAATCCCTTCTCCCAAATGAGAGCTCTTGACAGATTATAACACTGCATTCTGGACTGAGAGATATTGCGTGTCTGATGCCTATACTTTTTACTAAAGTCCAGGATTATAAACTGTAAATCATTTAGCTCGCTTTAGATAAGTATCGCTTTCAAATCAGATTATAATTTGCAAAGGCACAACATGTTCAGGGCAAAACCTGGTCAGACACCGAGATAAAGATTCCAAGAGGTTCCGCTGCACATTAGCTTCGCGGAGGAGGAACCAGGGTATTGGGAGAATGACAGTAACACATGCACTGACAAAAGAGGCCTTTTTTTAATTCAGCTCAAGACAAAGGTGATTTATCAGCCATCCCAAGGCAATTGCCACAGAGAAGTGGGAAAGACTGTGCAACATGCAGCCGTTTCTGGGTTTTGTGGTGCTTTGGCACACAAATACGTTAGAGATGCTGCTGTCGTTAAGTCTTGTTTTCCCTTGTGTTGTGTGAAAAGCAATGGCATTCACCACTATGCCAGTGACCATCCTTCGGACGTATTTCCATTTCACGATTTCCCCTGTGATGGATTTGTATACGTCCAGTGAAACAAACAAACAAAAGAGCCGCCAGCTCTGACTCAGAGGGATGCTGGATGCCACGAACTGTTGGCCAGAGGAAGGGAGCATGAAGGTTTCTCTAACACAGCACGCAGACAGCCTGAGGAGCACTTTGCCAGCTTTGCAGAGAAGCCGGAATGTAAATGAAGGAAACGCAGATCTCCCTCCTGCCCCTGCTTCTCTCAGACGTCAAGGGAGTGAGTCAGTGGTGAGCTGCTGTTGCTGCGTCACCGCTGCAATCAGCAGGGAGAAGTCCAAGTCACCAGGAGAAGCTTAAGCCACCAGTGTGCTGAGGTGGGCAGGGGAGGTTGACACTCTGCAGTGGGCTCAGCAGCAATTCCCTATTAGGATTAAGCTGCTTTGAAGAAGAGGCCTCCCTTCCCCTGGAGTGTCTTCCCTGACAAGCTTTGCATTGACCTAGGAGGCTAAAGCCATCAACAGCTTGATCAGGAAGAAGAGTCTTGGCTAAGGTGTTCCAGCCCTTGATACCATTAAAACAAAGGGTGGCAGTGAACAGACACACAACTGTTGTTCAGTTTTACGTCTGGCTAAGTTTTCTGACATCAGAGGATGCTGGAAGATTTGGCTCCAGTTTCTGGCTATACCACAAAATTGAGGGAATTGGGTGAACCACTTACATTCTATTCTTCTCCTACCCATCTAGGCACCTAAAGCCATTTCTTAAGCATCATCAGTATACTGAAAACCACTGCTCAGGCCTCACTTAACCTACATACCTTGGAAACATAATTTTCCGCATGCTCAAAAAATACATCATAACCAGAGAAGGAGACCCAATAGGACTTGCTGCGGCCCAGTCTCCCCCATCACATAAGAGAAACACTAATCCTTAGCGTTTGAGTAGCGTGAGGATTCATTAGCTCGTGTTTACATAGTGCTAAGTATTAATTACTAAGTCAAGCTGCCACTGAAGGGAACAAAAGGCCGTGGCTTTCTGAATAGTAGGGCAAGCATTTCTTGGAAGACTCCCACAGCCAATTTGACAGATATACAGAGTGACATGGCATCTAGGAAACTGCAACCATGTTTTCCTTTAAGTCACATTACTAATTAAACTCATGAGTTGGCTCAAGCTTCACTGAATAGTGTGATGGTTTGGAAGGAAAACTGAAAACCTTCTTGAATTGCTGCAGCACAGAAGCAAAGGATTTACTGATGAAAACTATAAAAACAACATCACCAGTGATCAAAAGCTGCATATTTTTCTTTCAGCAGAATTTTTGTGTAAAAGGTGAGGGAGGTGCACCAAGAAAGAAGGAAGTGAGCATTTCCCTTTTGCAAACAATTATTTTATCTACAGTAAAGCAGCAACCAAAACCATATATAAAATTAGGACTCCATTGAACAAAATATTACACAGTAAAATAAGAGACAGCCCCTGCTCAGTGAGAAAGGTTTAAGCCAATGCCAGCTGAAGGCAGCAGGGAGCACAGGGCATGGCCGAAGACTTATATTCAGTCAGCAGATGAATGATAACTTGATTGGAAAATTGGGCAGTTCATGATCAAGCATATGCCGTTAAGCTAAAAGACAGTTTATGTTCTAAAGAACATCTTAAGTGAGAGAAATGACTGGACTGTGCCATACCAGTAGTAACCCTTTCTGCCCAGTTCCAGTGTTATCTCCTTAAACTGAAAGAAATAAGTGTCAGGGGGCAGACAAGCTCTTGACTTAGCTATTCTGTGCATAGACCATGCCTCAGCACAATAGCTGACCCACAGCACTATGCAGGCCACTGTTTTACGAAATAGGGGTATATTTCAACTTGGAAACACAGGGAGCAACCAGGCATCTAGCTCTATGGACATCTTATCTGCTCTGAAAATTGTAAATGAGCTTCAGAGCCATACGGCACACCCATGTGAATGTGCCCACAGTCATATTTTCATCACTGGACTCTGATAGCATGCTTGTAACAGGTTACAGCTCCAACTCAGCCTCTCCCACCAGGCTATTTGTCTTCAACCCTCCATTTTAGGCATGTGAGTGTGAACACATTAAAATAGCCTAAAAAGCCTTTCTTCCACCATTACATTGGAGGCACCCTGCAGCATGCACCAAAATCACCCGAGAGTTCAGCAACAAAGAACACCAGCTCCAAAGTGACACCCTAGGGAGCTCCTTGGTGGACAAACTGCAGCTATCCAAGGTCAAATGGTGCCAGGGAGTCAGAGCTAGTCTTTTTATTCTTGCAAAGGGATTTTCAGTGCTCAGGAAGGGTGAGGAGAGCTTCTTTATTATTACTATTTCTTGTTGTTTTTTACCATTGGTATTACTAGGTTTGCCACACCATAAGTATTGGTAATAGCAAAAGTAACAGCAACAGTCCTAGGAGCCATAGTCATGACTTCAGCTTTACTCTTATCAGAAATATAAATCTCCTAAAATCTCTCAAGTTAGTGTCACTAGTGAAACAGGTTAAGGGTGGGGAGGGTGTTTTTAACACTTGTCTCACTTGAAACTAGTATGGCATCTCTAGCACAAGACGCTGTCAGATGGCAACGACACTTAGTCAGAGCCAACCCAGGCAATACCGGAGATGGAAAAACAAAATGCAATTGAATGAGTAAGGGAGGAGCACAAAGATCCTCATTTGGAGCGTACAGGTTCTGCTCAGATTTACTGTCACTAGTTAACTGGTTCTGTAAGGCAACCACTTATGTGTAACTGATAGGTAGTAAAAAGAATTATTTGATGATTATCCCATTGCCTTTCCATTACTGGCCTGACCTGATAAGAAGCAGCTCCTCTATCCATCACAGTTGTGACCGTTCTAACTGAACTCATTTTTCAGACCACTATCAGCCAACCTTGGCTATTTTTACTCCTAGATTTATGGTGCAAATTCATCCCCTAAATTCAATTTTCTTTGATGAAAGCTTTCCAGAGATTTTTTTTTTCCTCCTTTCTCCATTGTCTGTGAATTATGCTTTACCTTCCCTGTCCCAGGTGTAAGTCCTGGAAGGTTATCTGCACCTGCAGGGAGATTGCATTGCACCTCTATATTTCTCTAAAACTATTGAAGTTATTATTTTCACAAATAATATTTTTCATTCAAATCCCACCGTAAGCTTCAGGAAGATTTAGAACAAGGTAGAAGCTATGCTTGTGTGTGTGTTTGGGGGGGGGGGGGGTTCTCCTTCCCAATAGACCTTGGATCAGCTGATGATCTGTGAGTTTCTAGTAGAAGTGAGGACGTCAGTGAATTACATTCGGGAGGATGCTCACCATTCACTTGCACGACTGTTTCAATTATCCATTAGTACCTGCAGCAGACTCGGGTACTGGTATTTGTGTGTTAGGCACCAGGCAGACAGCTTGTGCATCGGTTTGAACAATAGACAAAGAGTGTGAGGGAAAACTAACTCTTACGGAGGAGAAGGAAGCCCTCAGGAACAGATTTTAAATTCCCCAGTACCTCAGACACCTTACTCAGTAGGACACGTCCTCTCCCCTCCTGTCAGCCGTACGTGGAGATTATGCTGCAACGCCCTTGCCCCGGCGATGCGTTTGGCTCTTGGGGGAAATTTAGCGACCTTTCATTGGAAAAATTGAGTATGCAAGTTGCAAACGCACAAGTGTCAGGGAGAGAGCATGGTGCCGATGACTCCTTGGATGCTCAGTGCTGCATTTAAAGAACTAAACCACATCCTGGCTGTGCAAAAAATATTTCCAAAGCAGAAAGCCCAGCCCTGCCCAGACACAACTAACTAAGGGAGCAAAATCTGACATAGTCCAGACCTCTGCATCCTCAGAAACCCCAAAAGTGACTTTGGATGTGAGGTCTTGGCTTTTGTTCATCCTTGCTTACATAGCTGCTTGAATTGTTAAACCAAATTGCTTTGATGTTTTCAGTTTTCAGTTTTCACTCCTCTCAGTTAGCTGTTTTGGTAGGTTAGTGAGGCAAAAACTGAAGGTCAAACACCTCTCCAAACCCTCTTGGCACCACATAACAATGCTGGGAAAATGAGAAAAGAGAGTACCTGATTTTGTCAATCCCGAAATTCTAAAGTCTAGAGTTAGGCCTGACCCCAGGAAGCAGGCTGTTCAACTATTCATGCTGTTTGTATGGAGACAGATGAATTGAATCAAAGGGCTATATCAAAGGTGTTAGTCCATGTAAAGACTACAAAAATCGCACCATACTTAGAACTTGTGACTTAGAAGTTCCCTGACATCAAGGCATGGCTCCTCCTGTGGAATCAACGGATAGTATTTAGCAGTTCCCCCTTGGGTGTCCTCAGTGGTTTTACCAGAATTGTAATAGACTGGCATTTGCTCTTTTCCTCTGCTCTTATTCCAAGAGATAGAGCTGGACCTCTGGCCTAGCATGGATCCCATCTGGACCGAGCTTTATACCTCAGTCACTGCTCTCCTTGAGGCAGCCAGCACGGTCAGGAAGGTTTTGTCCCTGCACTGCCCAGACCCACGTGGAGTCTGCTGAAATGACAGGTTCACATTACATTCCCATGGTTGCTACCTCCAGCAGCAGCACAGAATAATAGTCATGGAGCAAAGGAGTTGTCAGTGGTAGGAAATAAACCCAACAACCCTCAATCTCAAAAGACTTTCTGAATTTACGATGTGGTGGCCCTGTGGCCTTGTCTGAGCACTTCTGAGTGCAAAGTAGCTGAGAACAGGCAAGCGTGAGGCATCAAGTGCCTTGCTCAGTGCCTGCACAGTTCTGCTCCCCAGGCACTTTTGGATTGTACAGGCTGCCCTCCACACTTGCTCTGAAAATCCCAGTCCTCATTCACTTGCAGCCCAGGAATGTCACTTCTGATCATGTTGGTGTTTCCCTTTGGCTGCAGCACTCTTTTGTGCTTTGAGAGGCTCTTGATGTTGCAGGGGAAGAGAAGGCAAAAGAGCCAGACAGTAAGGGAAAAGTTGCATGCACTGGTGCCTCTTATCCAGGAACACACTTCCTTTTTGAAGGAAAAAGCAAGAGTGACGGGTATTGTGCCTACTGATCTGCTGTGCTCTCCTTATCTCATCTCATGGTCATGGCGTCTAAACGGCAGTTTCCCAGGGCTAGCATGGGCTGCCATCTCAGAAGGACACACTGAACAACAGGAGCTTCCTAGCTCAGCTGGTACCAGTGCTGAGAGGAGTTACTTTGCACCATTGTTGCTTAAACACTTCTCTGCAGCAAAGTGCAGACAGCCTGCGGTGTGGTGGCAGAGGTCTCCCACACCCACGTTCTGAACCCACCTCTCTCATCTTGGACATCCTGGCACTTAGCACTGCTTGGACGAGAGACCACCTAAAAATTAGGGGTAGCAGAGGTACTAAGCAGTCATGGCTGCAGAGCTGGCGGGTCCAGACCAGAGAAACCAGATGAATGGCCCTACCAGTGGTGCTAAGCTGACAGAGGTCAGGAAAGGTGACAAAAGACCACTTCAGTACTACCTTGCCATGTCAACCCACCATTTCCTGATCTACCTCTAAACTGCTGTACAGCTGCAAGGGAGGAGATTTTCATCACCAGTACAAGCAATCTTGCTGGTCTGTAGACCTCCCAGCAGTGTGAAATCAGACCTGATTCTCCAGGGACAGCATCCTGCACAAGTTAAAACTGGATAGGCATGGTCTGTGTTCACACTCCCATTGTGCTGGCGCTAATGGCTGTGAGAGGCAGGTGTATGGGGATCAAGACCTACTCGTGCCGTAATACAGGGTTAGGTATGGGAGAACAAAGGTGTTAGCCAGTCCCCAGGAGATCTGGCTTTGGCTTTTGCTTTCAGTAGAGCACAGCAATTCAAAACCAAAAGCCCAAGTTCTCAGGTGGTTTCAAATGATGCCTGTAAGGAAGAGATTTATTCCCTCAGTACTGAATTTTCAGCTCAGTTTGTTCTAGCCTTTTCCTGCCTAAGCAATAGTTGTGTCTTGATTTTAAATACCAAAAATCACATCATGACTGGTTTTAAGGGAATAAAGTTCTAAAAAAAGGTCATAATTCTCTACAGTAATCGTATCACTCTAGTTTCATAGCAGTTCTGATTCCTATTTAAAAATCTTCCTCTGAGGCACTCAGTGGTGATCGTCAAGCAGAAGAGAGCAGTAATTCAATGACCCACTATCCCAAGCAATCACTCATTATACCATGACATTGTAACATACTGGTAGGCTGAATCATTATAATCCCCACCCCCAAATCCCATCAAAACTAAGATCTGGCTACAAGGTAGAACAGATTAAAAAGATCTAGAAAGATTATGTGTGATATATGGATTTTCCTCCCTCACTCAGCAACAACTGTGGGAAAAGCAAAGACTTTGAACGTAGTTGGCTTTGGGAACTTGTGGGAGTGGGGAGAAGAGCTGACACCGTTTTGCTGCAGGATGCTGATAGGTATTAATTGATACCATGCATTAAAAAGGCTTGAGATAGAAACTTCACAGTGATAAATGGTGTCTTCTCTTCCCTCACAAGGCATCCCAGTTCCCTCTCTAAAGCCAAAGTGCTTGGCCATCCAGCTCTCACTTTGCACCCAGTTACTTCCCACTGCTGCTTCTGTCCTCTCTGCTGCCACTGTCCTGTGCTTTGTGCTTCTCTGTTCCTGTGTCTGGTAGTTAGGTTCTCCTCTGGAAGAAAATTTCTACTATATCAGCTGTATTTTTGCTTCTGTCTTGTGACAGTGATTAGGAGCTTCACTGTAAGTTACAACTGAGGAAAGAGCAGTTCACGATCAGGAGTTCAGCTCCCACTTCTGGTTCACATTCGCAGAACTGGAGTGCCGTCGTGCTAGGTGCTGCGCAAAGGGCTCCTCTCCTTAGTCCCTCTCCCTCCATCCTGTTGGGGTGCTGCAAGGCCCCTGCTCTGCCGACCAGGTTATCCCACCGCCGCGCTCCCTGGCAGCCTCTTCCCACCATCGGCCAAGGGATGGGGCCACCTTGGCTGCGCTATCACCACACTGCCCCTGAGCCTGGGGGACGGACATCTGGCTCAGGGATGCTCCCAGGGCCCGGACACATCCCCTCCTCTGTCTTTTTCTTTCCCTGCTTATTGCCTTGTGCAGTCTGAGTGTCACCCACCATTCCCTGCGAACAAGAGCAAGAGACGGTGCCCAGACCAGTCCTTAACTTCTCAGGTGCCCTGTTTCCCTTGGAAGGTGTTGCTCACATGAGTCACTGTGTCTGCCAGGAGATCTGGTTGTAGTTAGCTGGACACCCCCTAAGGACTGTGGGAGGCGGTTTTACTGCTCTGCTGTGGACCTTTTCTAGGACTAATCCCCTGCATTACACTGGTCTGCTTCTCTCTGAATAGGCTGTGATTGATTAAGGATGTAACTACTTCTGATACTACCACTAACCTTCCTAACCAGTCAGCAGGAAAAGTACAAAGACACTCAGAGAGAGATCCAAAAACCCACCAGCACATAACTCCATAATCAAGCCCAATAAGCACAGCTACTTTTTTTTTTAATTGGTGGCAATATTTACTACCAAACTGCATTATGAAGGGAGCAGGACTCTCTCCGTGGCGGGCGCTGCACATACTGACGCTTGTTCTCACGGAAATTGAAATAAATGAACTGCAGCCACTCAAAACCCAGTCTATTCGAGGGCTACAACAGTAACCCAAACAGCTGGGCTCGGGGCCAAGAGAGGACCATTTTTCTCAGGACACAGAGTCTCAGCAGAGTGAGTCTGTTCCTGCCATACCAACTATTACCTACATCTCTGCAGAGTTACCACATAGCCCTTGCAAACTCAGTGGTCTTATCACAGGGGTCCTTGGGGTTTTGCTGAATGTCAGAGACCTTCTGGCTTAACAGTGGCCACGAGGAGCTTCTCCTTCCTCCCAGGTACCATGTCGCCAGGTGCCCAGTCAGCTGCTAGGATGTAAGTGGACGTATGTTCCCATTACCCTGGGATTGCCTGGAAATTCAGCACAGTTTAAGTATCTCAGCAACTTCATTTTGAGGAATGGCACACTAAGGGGATGGAATGACTTGGAGTTAGCCTGTTATCTCTAAAACACTTTATCTCGAGCTAGGCTGAGGTAAGAGCATATAGTCATAATGTCCAGTCCCAGACAGAGCATGCAGTATAGGAATAGATCATACAGTTTACAGAGACGTTTCTATAAATATGCTGCTTTCTAGTCTAGCAGGTTGTGAAGTTTCTTTCACACTCTGTGATTCAGCTAATAAGCTGAAAGATGCTTCTCACCCTTCTTATTCAAGGACGCTGATACTCAAACAGCCCATTCACCATCTGGCTGCCTCACAAAAGCAAACCCATGTATAGAGCCCTTCTTTCTTTTATATTTTCACAGAATCACAGAATGGTTGAGGTTGGAAAAGACCTTTGGAGATCATCTAAGTCCAACCACCCTGCTCAAGCAGGGTCACCTAGAGCACATTGCACAGGATCGCATCCAGGTGGGTTTTGAATATCTCCAGAGAAGGAGACTCCACAACCTCCCTGGGCAACCTGTTCCAGTGCTCTGTCACCCTCACAGGGAAGAAGTTTTTCCTCATGTTCAGATGGAATTGTCTGTGTTTCAGTTTGTGCCCGTTGCCTCGCGTCCTGTCGCTGGGCACCACTGAAAAGAGTCTGGTCCCATCCTCTTGACACCCTCCCTTCAGATACTTGTACACATTGATAAGATCTCCTCTCAGCCTTCTCTTCTCCAAGCTAAACAGGCCCAGCTCTCGCAGCCTTTCCTCATAAGAGAGATGCTCCAGTCCCCTAATCATCTTTGTAGCCCTCCACTGGAATCTCTCCAGTAGTGCCACATCTCTCTTGTACTGGGGAGCCCAGAACTGGATGCAGTACTCCAGATGTGGCCTCACCAGGGCTGAGGAGAGGGGCAGAATCACCTCCCCCAACCTGCTGGCAACACTCTTCCTGATGCACCCCAGGATACCATTGGCCTTCTTGGCCACAAGGGCACATTGCTGCCTCATGCTCCACTTGGTGTCCACCAGCACTCCCAGGTCCTTCTCCGCAGAGCTGCTTTCCAGCAGGTCAACCCCCAACCTGTCCTGGTGCCGGGGGTTATTCCTCCCCAGGTGCAGGACCCTGCACTTCCCTTTGTTGAACTCCATGAGGTTCCTCTCCACCCACCTCTCCAGCCTGTCCAGGTCTCTCTGAATGGCAGCACAACCCTCTGGTGTATCGGCCACTCCTCCCAGTTTTGTATCGTCAGCAACCTTGCTGAGGGTGCACTCTGTGCCTTCATGCAGGTCATTGATGAAGAAGTTGAGCAAGACTGGACCCAGGACTGACCCCTGGGGGACACCGCTAGCTACAGGCCTTCAGCTAGACTTTGCGCTGCTTATCACAACCCTCTGAGCTCTGCCATTCAGCCAGCGAGCTCTGCAATTCAGCCAGACTTTAAGGCCTTCCTTGCAATTTCTTCAGATTCAAAGATTTCTTACCGAATCAAGAAGAGCATCCTCACACCATGGCCTGGCCCCACTAGCATTCAAAAGAGTAATGTCCTTTGGACATAGCCTAGTGCAATTTCTGTTTGCCCAGATGGTCAATAATGTTATCTAATGAATATCCCTGTGGTCACAGCTATCATTAAGGACATTATTAAGAATGTCATTAAGAATAATGAATATTCCTGTGGTCAGGGAATAAATCATTAAGTCACTGTAAAAGAAATGCTCTTCCTCTGTGCAATGGCTACAGTGGAAAGTGAGAGTAAAGCCTCTTTATTCATCTTCATATTCCACAGAGCCAAGTAAATTGACAACCACATTTTACCCAGTGAAATAAATGGTGCTGATGTCTGTGGCCTACTGCTGAATTATGAACAACTTACACCCTGGGATGCTAATGAATTTGGGATGAAATGCCCCACTAATTCTCGTTCTGAGGGACACAGTGACAGAACTACGCTAGTCCCAGCCTATTCCACGCTGCACCCCAACTATGTATATGGCAAATACAAGAACGATGATAGAAAAATCAGGTCTGATGGGAAACTCAGCCCTGGAAAACTGGGCAGAGACATTCAGTTCTCTCCATCCTGAGCACAGAGCAGCCCGTTACTTGCTCTGTGGACATTAGTCCTTCTTCGGGACAGGATTTGTGGATAGTTACCTTATTACATTTCCTATCCTTTAAGAGATTCATTTTTCTTGGACGTTGCTGTTTTTTCCTGTTTCCAATAGTTCAGGTGTTTAATGTATCAATCGTAGAATTGTCGGCTATATCCCTTAGAAGAAGACAGGGGGGTTCTTAAATGATTGAACTGAGCCTTATGCTTCAATCCAAAATTTCTTTGCTTGAAAATCCCGTTCAGCTGGTGCCTGTCCTCCCTAACCTCCATGTTTATGATCTTGACATTCTCCAAGCACCTGAAATTTGCACCAGTTCTGAGCATTTATCCCTACTAGTGTAAATATGATTAGGATCCTAGAACAAGGCATAGTGTTGCCTTTATATCTCAAGACGCCCCTGACTGGGCACCATCAGAATATCCTCCACACCACAGGGAGGACTAGAAACCTCTAAAAGGGGAGCGATAGCTGCATTTTGCATTTCAAACATAGCCATACAAAGCAGAGGTAATAGTAAGGGCATCCATCTCAGCTGAAGAGGTTTTCTATTGGGCACTGAGAAATGTATGACTCAAAAGTGAGGAAGGAATGAAATCCCAGTCTCATTTCTTGGGCAAATGTCATAACCTCAAAGCTGTGGTCTAAGAGGAGGACACATTTATCTCCTTCACTGCTAGCAGGTCTGTTCTTAAAGAAAATATTGGTTCAATTCATTGAAAAAAAGGTTGGAGAAACTTACTTCTGAGAAGATTTGGAAACAGAAGTGCTTCTTTTCTTGCAATAAAATGTTCCTGAATTGTGGGTTTATGGCTTATCCTTGTTATCAGTTCACTAGCAGGAGGCAACTGCAGGCTGTACATCTTGATTTTAGCCAGGATTCTGCTCAAGCTCTCCATTCCAGTGCAGATAACTCTGCCCATGCACGAAATCACAGAATTAATGAAGTGGTAAGGGATCTCTGGAGATCTTCTAGTCCAATCCCCCTGCTCAAAGTAGGGGGCAGGTTGCCCAGGACCATGTCCTGTCAGATTATGAATATCTCTAAGGTTGGAGACTCCATAACTTCTCTGAGAAACCTGTTCCCGTGCTCAACCACCCTCACAGTGAAGAAGCATTTTGTATGTTCAAGTCGAATTTCCTGTGTTTCAGTTTGTGCCCATTGCCTCTCGTCCTGTCACTGGGCACCACTGAGAAGAGTCTGGCTTGGTCTTCTTAACTCCCCCTCACCCAGTATTTGCACATTGATAAAATCCCTTCTGGGCCTTTTCTTCTGCAGGCTGAACAGTCCCAGCTCTCTCAGCCTCTCTTCATACAAGAGATGCTTCAGACCCTTAATCATCTTGGTGGCCCTTCATTGGACTTGCTCCAGTATGTCCATGACTTTCTTGTGCTGGGGAGCCCAGCACTGGACACAGCGCTCCAGGTGTGGCCTCACCAGTGCTAAGTAGAGGGGAAGGATCACCGCCCTCAACCTGCTAGCAAGGCTCTTCCTAATGCAACCCAGGATACTGTTGGCTGCTTCTGCCATGAGAGCACATTGCTGA
This sequence comes from Apteryx mantelli, assembly GCF_036417845.1. NCBI lineage: Eukaryota > Metazoa > Chordata > Aves > Apterygiformes > Apterygidae > Apteryx > Apteryx mantelli. The sequence continues at coordinate 5,675,305 of NC_089979.1, read as the reverse complement.
CCCACGTTGAACTTGGTGTCCACCAGGACCCCAAGGTCCTTCTCTACAAAGGTGCTTTGCAACTGGTTGGTCCCAGCCTGTACTGGTGCCTGGGGTTAATTCCCCCCGCAAGTGCAGGACTTAGCATGTCACTTTGTTGAGCTTCACGATCTTTCTGTCAGCCCATTTTTCCAGCCTGTTGAGGTCCCTCTAAATGGCAGCACAACCCTCTGGTGTATCAACCACTCCTCCCAGTTTTGTCCTGTCTGCACAGCATAGGACACCCACTCAGGAGGCCTCATTTCCACACCTAGAGCCAGAAGAATAAAAATTAGATATCACAGAAAGTAACTTCAATGGTCTAAGCTCCTTTTTGGTTCCGGCTCCAAGAACTGCTCTCCCAGTATCTAAATATCTTGTTTTCCTTCACTGCTCACTGAAAAGACCGTATTAAGATATCACAGCCTTGGTGCATACACTTTGCTTCAGCTTCCCCGTGTGTTAATATTATTAGTATTGATTTTCTGAGACTCTGCAGGAGAGATGGCGAAGGGGTCTCTCTCTGCCTCATGCTCTGTGCACAGCACTCCACTCACACGTCACTGCTTTTGCAAATACAAAAGCTCCATCCCAGTTCTCCACATGCCACAAAAATTAACCAACTATGAACCCTGAAAGCAAGCCACCTTCCAGCTCATATCTTTTTTTAGAACTATTTGCTCAGCTTTGTATTTATCTCATGGGCTTGACTTTGCTTGCTGAAGTTAATTTCTGCAAGGAGGCAGTGAGATTCTTCTCCTTCCCTTGCAGCCGAGGCACAGACAGTATGAGCACAGACAAGAGCTTTTGTAAAACTAGGACTCATTTTTCTCCTCCTCTACCCTTTGCAGGAGCTCCACTAGAAGGACCTCATTAGGAATTCTTACTAGGGGCAGCATCAAGCCATCTGTTGCTACAGAACAGTGCTGGTTGAAAATATTTCTTTCCTACATCATTACTGAACAGTTGGTGCTGTCTGGTATTTGGGGTACTCTTGAAGGGTGGTCAGTGTTCAGATGAGACCCATCTGGTGGAGAACTTTCAGTTGTGCTTTTTGCTAAAACATACACAGCCTCAGGACTTGGCCAAATCCCGGTGGATGTCAGCTGAATCTACCAAATGCCTTTCCTGGACTTCGAACAAGGCTCATGTTTGTTATCAATTTGTTCTCAACGACTGAAGTGGTCTTGACCAAACAATTTGCAGAACTCAGACATTCACAGTGTCATGAATCACTGCCCACCTCACAAGCTGTGGTTTCTTTTGCATTACAGAAGATGTTAATCCAATATTAGGAAGGGGTCCTCTGCCCAGAGGGTTTCTAGCTCACTCTTCCGATGGGTTGTTCTCTAGTCTAGGAATCTGTTTTGCACTCCCTGAGCATTAGTCCCTTGGGGATCCTTGAGCCCTTCTTGTGAGGGGGTAAAAGGCTAGTAAGACCTGCGAGCTCAGGTAGTGCCTCCCCCTTGGGCAAGAAAGACTCATATTATACTTAAACTGTTATTAGTGATCAGTGCCATTGTTTGCTCCAGGATCCTCTTGGAACAGAGCATCCATGGTTTTTGTATCAATCTCAAGTTGTTTCACTGCCTTCAATGGCCTTGAAGGTGGTGAGCATTACAGCCAGGCCTCTTCCAGGATGAAATAAAGAAGCAGACAAACTCTGTGATCAGAGCCACTGTCCAAAACACAGACCAGCAGAGTGGCCACTTCATCAGGGACTGATATACGTGATGGGGGAGGTGATGCAAAGGGTCCCCGTTAACAGAAGCAGTCGCAGCAGGGCAGGTGGAAGGGCTGGAAAAGAAGGGAAACAGCAAGAGAAGCTCTGACAGTATGACCCTGAGAGAAAGCCAGGAGAGATGTGCTACTGCACTGGCTGGAAAGAGGTTTTGAACTCCGAGCAAAGAGACTGATACCCGTTGTATTCGGAGAAGCAGCACATTGTACATTCATTGTAAAAAAATTAGACTCTGTTAGAGAAACACATTAAGTCCATAACAAATAAAAAATTAATAAAATAAAATGAGACACTATAATATTAAAAAGCAATAGAATAATAAATTAAGTCCAGTAGCAGCAACATCAAAAGGGATAGGACTACATTAGACTTCCTGGGCCCCATAGCAGTATACCCACTGACTTATTTACAGCACTCAGAAATTCGGTTGCGCTTTCTGCTGGTAGCCAACTCAGTATTAGTGCAGAAGCCAGTCTGTCACTAAAGGTGAATTTCTAGTGGCTGAGTAAGGACCTCATCCACTGCCTTTATAGTGAAGTGAGGGCTACAAATCCATTTTCAAAGTGCTGCAGAGATTTTCATTCATTCATATGCTTTTATATCAACAGCAAAGACAATGTCACGAAAATCTTTGCCACACTTGGAAGCAGGAAAAAACAACTTCATGGGTAAGTCCCATTTGAAAAATAAGCTTCATCGTTACCACATACAGACAGGAAGAAAAGATATCTCAATTTCTTTCCCAAGTCTTGGGCAATATCCTCTTTTTATTCTCTTCCTTGTTGAAGAATCCTAAGCTTTAGCCAATGCTACTGGGGCAAACATAAACCTCAGAGACCAAAACATATGATTAAAGAGAAGAGTGGTCTTGTTTTTAAACACCAGCCTGGATTCAGAAAACTGAGTTTCTGGCTGCATGATCAGCATGCATCATTCAGAAATGTCATTTAGTTTCTCAGCTTGTAAAATAATGACTCTAATCCTCCTTTTCTTCTCCATTTGTCTTTCTTCCTCCTCTGGATTTTAAGAAGGAATTAACTTTTTGTTTAAAGGGTTAAGACTTCACTGCATAATAATAATAAAAATAGTAACACTAATAGATTATTATGATTACTTTCACGGTTATTACAGAAAAAAATAAAATGTCTGTTGAAGTTTCAGGTCCTCAGACTCTTTTAAGATACTTCCACACCATTCTCTGAATCTCTGAGGCTATGAAGATCAGTGTCCTTCACATCATGCTTTGAGGAAGCAGGACTAGACGATTTCCTGAGGTCCCTGCCAACCTGAATTATCCTATGATCCTGTTATATTGGTGTCATTAGCTAATGATGCTCGGGCTACACATTTCATCTCAACAGGTGCCTTCGTGTCTGGCTGTTGCTATATCAAAGGTCTCCAATTACTAAAGTAAATAGTAAATACACAGCTCAGGTGTGCTGCAGTATCTCAGCCAAGGACAATACTGAAACGGAGGAGAAAGGAGCAATGTGGAAATCTGGTTTACATATTTATTATGAGAAAAATCTATAAGATTGCAAAATGGTCTTGGAAAGGAGGCAGTAGAAGGAGTATCATTCCAGCTACCTTAAATACAGACTAGGTGAATATACAGTGCAGTAGGAGAAAAGGCTCTTGGACTGCCTTGTGACAGGGAATCGCAGAATCACAGCTGGAAGGGGAAATTGATAATCCAGCCCCCGACATAAAACCAAGCCAACTTCAAAGTTAGATCAGGCTGTGAATGATCTACAGGAGTTTTCTCAGCACTAATCCTGAGGGTAATTCCTCCATGTTTTTTCCTCTGCATGATTCCCTGACTTGTTTTTCTTTACATGTGGACCTCAGCATTGTCTTTCATGATGCAGAGAAACAGGACTATTTAATACCTCATATCCTAGCATCTACTCTTGGTACCTCACTGGGATATTGCCATGGAAACAGGGATAGTTTGAAATAAAGGCAAATATGCTAGCTTTTCTTATTTTTCAGTAGGGACTTCAAAATTTACAGCTTTATAAAACAAGCCGTGTACCATCTGCTTATTGAAAATTGAATGCAAATGTTTATTTTTTTCCCTCTGGAGCTCTAAATCAAAGCTACAATGCAGCCGCTCAGAAGGGCCCTTTGACATGGTACGTGAGTTCACGTAGTTTCCTGTCTGATAGTTAGGTAGATGAGAAATAGTGCTGCCCTTCAGCAAAAGATGACAGAGATAAAGAGCAGACAGAACGAAAACTGAAGGCGACACGTACTAGAAACAAGCAGAGCCGTGAAATCAGATGCTGGAAAGCGAACCTGTGTATAAGTCGCATGTCCTCCCAGCTATATTTTGGAATGGCCATTTTTTCAGATGACAGAGGTGTGTAGGAGAGTCTTCACAAACACGCCAGTACCATTTTTTCCCTTTGTGGTCACTTTTTCTGTGTATCAATTGAGTCAAGCACTGCTGAACCGGGGAGTAAAGTCCTCTGTTCACAGAGGCAACAGTACGTGCCTCCCAGCTGATGTGACAGTGTGATTTATTCAGATGGTCTTCTAACAAGGGGCACCAGAGCATGGTTTTCGATAAAGTCAATAGAGATAAGTAGTTACAACATCTAAGTCAGCTAGCTGGAGGAGGCAGACAGTCTGTGTATAGCACCTTTTCTTTCCACCACCTGCCGGGGTCTGGAAAGGATCTCAGTCACCCTTGAAGTTATATGCCACAGTAGGGACCTAAGACCATTGTAGGAGGTGGCTGGAAGAAGGCTCTTGATTTTCCACACCCTGATCCCTCTCACTATATTGAGATTTCCACTTAGGGAAACTTCTGGCATCATTTTGAATTGTGCTTGTATGGCCCTGGACACTTGTCTGTCAATGAACTGTCTCTCTGAGGCAGGGTACTGCTCTCCACACCAATGTCAGTGACACCGTACCACAGGAAAATTCTCCAGGACTTGAGGAGATGGTCCAGAGCCACCACTGAGCTTCAGGGGACAGCTTCCCAGGGGACACGCAAGATGTAGCAACACCAACGAGCACAGTTGCTGCTCTGCCCCCAATTTCCCCAACCTTTCCCAACTCACTGGTCGAAGAAGTTACGGCTCTTTATGAGTTTCTGTGGAGTCAGGATAGGGGGAGACGTGGGGTGGCCAATTTGCTACCATCCTTACCTACCAGGTCACCCTCTCCTCTAGAAGCAGAGGGGATAACCCCACATTTTTGGCATGTAACGCCACTTCGCAGCCGGTCTGCAGGGCTGTGAACGTTGCGAGGCAATCTGTCTGTCACATCTCTCTGCCTTTCACTGAGCCATTACAGGGAAGAGGTGTTTGGGTACCGGTTGCAAACAGATTGTGTTTTCTGTTGCCGTTTCTCTGGTAATCAGACAGCTACACTAATAATCATGTCCTTACAACCCTGGCTCCTGCTTATCACAGTCTTCTTTGAGAATGAAAGCACGCTGTGCCCTGTGCGCTCAGCCATCCATCACTTTGCAGTCCTGAATGATTAATGTCTACCTACCCGAGACTGCACACAGCTCTCCGTGGGAGGCCACAAAGCTGGATATATGGTGTTTTGGGCTCGGTGGAAGAGAGGCGTGAATGGACCAGGGTGAACCACCAGGGAAGCCCAGGGTGCTGTGAGAAGGTCCAAGGGGGACTATACTGCCTCGGAGATGTGTTTTAAGGGTGCTTAGATTACGCTTCATTTAGACTTCCTCCTGTTATGATCTAAATCTTGTTTATGGGCAAAGAGGAAACACACCTTATGTATATAAATAAAGATGGGAATCTATTGCTAGTACAATGGAAATCTTAGTCTAATTCAAGAATCATCATTAGTCTAGATCTAATTATTACGGAAGAATAAAGAATAACAACACAGATAGAGTACTCTATATAAAGAAAAAGTCATAATAGTAATAATACACTTTAAAGTGTAACACACACACTTCTTAGTTTCTACCTTACTTCCTGGTTTTATGCTCACCCTCCCACTGCTCCTCTGGGTTACAAGGTTGGTGTTTTCAACAAGTCTTTAAAAAGATCTGCTTACCTTGCCCATAAATCAATTGTTTACCATAAACAAGACACTTGCAAAGACCACAGGAACACACATTAACTGCATTCCTGGTCTCCTGTGATTACCATAGTCTGCATACAAAAATTTTGGGGCAGTCCCCAAATTGCCATAAGGGCTCACAGAAACATTGCCCACATTCTCCACCAGCCCTGATTCATGGATGCTCAGTCAAATCCCACCAGCTCTGTCTGTAGTGACAGACCTATTGTCTCCTGAAGAGTGTTATTGATATTGATGAGAGTCTATATTTAGGTAACCATGGTTGTGTCTCTTGTATTATACCTATGGGAACAACTTCACCAGTCACCACAAATGCAAAGGCTGCATCCTGAATCCAGGAGGCTCCTTCAGTTACACTAATTCAAATATAGAGCCCCAGTCTTGTTCAGGCTGGGAGGGACCGCAGGAGGTCTCTAGTCCAACCTTCTGCTCCAGGTAAGGCCAACACTGAATTCAGATCAAGTTCCTTAGGACTTTGTCCAGCTGGGCCCCGACTCTTCGCTTGCTCTGGACAATTTCTCTCCCACCCTTTTCATCCTTACAGTGCCTTCCTTACAAGCGCCTTTCCTCCTTGATAGAGATTTTGAGTAAGTCTTTTAACCATGGCCCCATGAACAGCTGTAGCCTAGTGTTCACCCCTTTTCAGACACTTCAGAAACAGCTCATGACTATTTGATGTTTTGGAGTAGCAGAGTATAGGTTCTCTCCATTAATTCATGGTAACATTCCCAAGAGAGCAGTGCATATTAGATTATAAACACTTCAAGGGAACAATTTGCCTCAGTGGTGTCTATGTACAATGCCAACCGTAATGGCCCCATTTTTGCTTGGCATTAAGCACAACTGTAGTCAAAATAACACATAATCATGAATATAAGACCAAAGGAAGAGTAAGAGACAGTTTTTCCAGTCCCTCAGGGTCTGCCTTGTACAATCGTAGCTGAAACAGCATGGATTCTGCTGGATCCCTGGGTGGGCTCATTAGCTGTCTTGGGTGCCTCAAACCTGTTGTGTTATGAGTTAGTAGCAGCTGAAATCAGAAGAGTGTTTCTGAGCCTGCTGTTTAAACAAAATAAAGGGTTTGAGTGGACTTCCCCATGTAAAGACTGGATATAGGAATAAACCAATTTCCTACAGAGACTTAACTGGAGCAGACCAGGCCAGACAACTCCCCAATAAATATGAGGTAGAATTAATGTCTCTGTGCATCTGTCCAAAAACACACACTCCATCACAACTGGCTGGAAAACTCTGCATAGCATGGCCACGGGCTAAGGACAGACACAAGGCCAGGTTTTACAGCTCACCTGTTACATGACAACTTGTTAAGACACCATAGCATCATGACAGAGGTGAACTCCTATACTACCTTTGTGGCTGCATGAAGTTTGGCAAGCTCAGGAACACCTCCAGGCCATCGCTGCCTCCATGAATTCCACTCAAGGCCCAGACAAATGAGAGACACTGCTTGTTTTACTGTAGCTCAGGGCCACAGGATTATTCTGTTTCCACAACTTATTGAGCCCTGGATTTTGTAAAATTATCTAAAAGAGCACAGGGAAATAATGGTAAATTTTCAAACTCATCTCTTACAAGAAACAGAACAGTTATTTGATGGTCAGACCCTTGCCCCTGATATCAGCATAGTGTGGATTTAAATAACAAAGATTGGCCAAAATCATCTTGAAAGTACCTGACTGCAACCACTATAGACTGCATTTGTGATTCCACTTACCAAACAGGCTCCCAGAGCCCTCCCTTTTACTGAAACAGCATCAGGTCCCTTGTAGTGCCTCGTGCTAGCAGATCCACCAGACCTGACTGACCTCTTTGTGGAGCCTGACAAGGCCATATCTTGCAAAGTAGCATTGGCCTAGGAACTGCTCCAAGGAGACGCTGTTCGAGGTGGAGAATTGCTGCAGGACAACAAACACGGCAGGATTTGCGTTCTAGATTTCTCCCTCTCTCTCTTTCTCCATCCCTCTTCTTCAGGAGAGCAGACACTAATCATTGCTTGTAACAGCTCTAGGTGATTAATATAAGTGATTTAGCACCTGGGGATTCACCTTCACACAGAGATCGATGGTTTGGATGTTTCCTACATTATCACCCTTACAGCAATTACCTCCCACAGATACTTGCTCTTGTACTAATGAGCCAGAAGCCATTAGCATCCACATCCACCATCTACACGTTTTATAGCTGCAGGAGGGCTCTTCCTTGGTGACCAAATCTGGGCAGGAAAATTTATGACATAAATGGCAAAGCCTTTTGTGCAGGCATTTTTGGAATGCAAGAAAAAAAGAAAGAAAGGGGAATTGTATTTTGTATTAGCATTAGGAACAAAAGCATATCATGAGTATGAAATCAGGGCCAAGAAGAATACAATAAGGCTCCCAGTAATGTAAATAGAGCTGGGATTTACCTGGTCAGTGCGAGTAGTCCAGGAAGGAGTAAACAGATGGAACTAGCAAGGTGATAGAATTTGCACCAATTTTCCAGGTAGGCTCAAATGAGCAAAGTTCAGCCCCAATGTGGATTGTGCCTGGATTTAACTGCTTAGCACAGTGCTAAGAAATTGAATCAAAATCTGTTTTAGTAATTCTGACTAGTTAGCTACTAGTTATTAATTGCTGCTCTAGCACCTCCTTTCTTTTTCACCCCATCTGCATTCAGCTGAGTCCTAACTCAGTGATGGCTTTTACACCACCACTCAACAGTTTGGCCCATACCATCCCATAGGTTGTTGCACTGAAATATGGATGAATTTAACCCATTAGGCCAAATATTCCTTTCATTTACAGTAATGCAAATTCAGCAAACTGATAGCAGATTTACTTTGAAACGCAAAGTCTGGACCACAAGCGTCAGAGCTCATGAACGATGTGGGGGACTACAGACCAACACGGAACTACAAGCTGGGATCACCCATACTGCGCGGTCAGTGTTTTACAAGGGCAAGGTGAGTCTAGAAAGTTGGGCGTCTCAGTTCTTTTTCCACCTCTGCTCCTTGTTTCCTTTAAACTCTTGGGCAAATTATTTCAACTCACATCTTCAAAGACAGAGATAGGGACATCATTCTCAAAGTAATCTTTGAGGAGCAGGGTGACTGCAGGTCATGGCCTCCCCTTTTTTATACATGGAATTTCTTACCTTTTATAAAGCAGAAATAATGAAAGGAAAGCACGGTAATAGGACTAAGTGTGAGCACCATCAAGAGGCGTAACTCATAGTGTGGGACCAGGATCAATCCAGTAGCAAACTCACCTCGTTTCATCTCACTCCTGTGTAGAGCACAGTGAAAATCTGTCCTAAACCTCCACAGATGTGTCAGCACCTTGCAGCTTGTTTCTGCATCCTATTACTTAATGCAGCAGGTAACATCACCAGACACTACAACAATGAAGATATAAGCTGTTGCAAGATATAATCTGCTGCTCATCATGCATTGTGCTGCAATGGACACTGCAGGGTGGCATGGACTGTTATTCCTCATTTGGAAAATCAGGTGCTGGCTCACGTCTAGAGAAGGACAGCAGATTAAGCTAACAGTGGCATGACACACTTGGAGATGCTCTTCCTGTCCTGTGGCACCAGCAGTCTAGTGTCTCTGTTTCCACGGGTCCTCTCCAGCAGATGTGTGCAAACTGGAGACAGACAAGCTCCACAAGGGCTGGCTCTGAAATTCCCTGGGATCAAGATGTATCGTATGCTCTCCTTTTATTCAAGCCTAAATCTAATGTCACAGCCATGGATTGTTCCCTTTGGAAATACCAGGTTTATTCATATAATCAGAGAATCCCAGAGTCGCTGAGGTGGAAAGCGGCCTCTGAAGATCATCTAGTACAAATACTCAAGCAGCTAGAGCAGGTTGTCCAGGACCATGTCTGGTCAGGGCACGAATATCTCCAAAGATGGGGACTCTACAACCTCTCTGGGCAACCTCTTCCCATGTTTGACCATCTTCATATTAAAAAAGTTCTTTATTATGTTTTAATGGAATTTTTTTGAATTTCAATTTGTGCCTATTGTCCTGTCACTATACACCGCTGAGAAGAGTCTGGCCCTCACCATCTTCTTTACTCCACCCATCAGGTTTTTATGCACATTGATAAGATCCTCCCTGAGCCTTCTTTTCTCCAGGCTGAACAGTCCCAGCTCTCTCAGACCCTCCTCGTGTATCAGATGCTCCCATCCCTTACTCATCCTCATGGCCCTTTGCTGGCCTTGCTCCAATATGTGCCTGTCTCTCTTGTACGGAGGACTCTTTGCCACACCGGCATTGGTATGACCTAAACCTCCAACGTGAAAGAGGAGCCTGCTGCAATACAAGCCAGGTATGAGGTATGTAGAAGCAATATCACTATTAAAGGTTTTTCTTCCTCACACTCTCAAATAGGAAGCAGAAGGGAAAGATCAGCCTCCAAATAGAGTCCGAGGTATCCGGATTGGTTGTATATGCCAGTATAGTTTCTATATCTGGCATTTCTACCCTCTTAGAAACCAAGCAACACCCTCCTGCCCCAGCCAGAGCTGGAACACACAACCGTAGTGCTAGGAAGGGACAGCTTGTCTGAATCCATGTCAAGTGTTAAAGCCAAGAATTTCCATTAATAGCCACTATGTAAGTAGCATAGCACACTGACTTCATCTATGGGAACATTATCTTCCTTTCCTTCAATAATCAACATTTCCCAGCAGTAAAATGCTGGAGCCAAGGTTAGTCCTAATATAAGCAGCAACTAGTCTTTTATACACTTTCCAGTGGCTGAACTTGAGCCTTCGACTGACACACTGATTGCAAGCTTTCCAGAGCTTGTGTTCTCTGCCTTTTAATCAAAGAACAGTTTTTCCTGGTTCTGAAGACCCTAGAAATGTAGCTTCTTTCCTGAAAAACTGTTTCTTTTTTTTTTTTTTTTAATAACTGAGCTAAAAATATTTCCTTCTCTCAGTTCTAAATGTTTTGCTTTCTGTTTAATTAGGTATTGCTTTGTCCTGGGAGAGTGAGAAAGCACAACAGGGAAGAGCTCATTTACCTTTTCTGTACTGCTCATTATTTTGTACACTTCCAGCACAATTCCCTCATTTGTTCCCTCTCAAAAGTCACCACTTTTGCAACAGGGCAAGCAGAACTGAAGGCATTGCCCGAGGTGAGAAGGATGCAGCGGTTTGGTCACAGCATGATTATAGACACAAACTCGTTTTCAGCTACCGAAATATTTTGTTTGCTGTCAACCAAACAGTTGATGTGTACTGAGCAGGCTCTTGTATTTTGCTGCAGGATGCTTAATTTCTTTCCTCCTCTGAGACATTCACAGACAAGACCCAGGCACACGGCAGCAGCCAAGCCCTAAACTATCAAGCATCCATGACTGATCCAGATTTCTAAAGATCATTTATATATCTTTATATGAAAAATTGGAATTTTTTTCTCCAAGAATTTTTTTCCTGATGTCTCACTTTCTTATGGTTGTTAAGAAAAGTTCAGCACATGAGCTCTTCTTCAGATTCTCCTGGGTATGCCTCTGCACTACCTGGATCCCTTTAAAATGTGGTCTTCTAGTCTATATTATTGATTGCTCAATTAATTACTCTAAAAGGCTTTTTTGCTTGTAAAAGGGGAGGACAGAGTTCAATGATTCTTTGGCTTGTCAGTGCATGCTGGATAAATTGAGATGACAAAATATGTTGGCAAAGACCACTCCAAAAGTAATGAAATTGTTGATCCTAATTGCTAACAGAGGCGTTATCTGATGCAGCACATTAAATGTATGTGAGATTGCTCGGGTGTATTTATCTCTATTTTTAAAGCTGTTGTTCTCTTTTCTGTGCCACGAGAACTCCTGTCTTCATCATCAGAAAATGAAGCATTTATAAATATTTTGTTTGTTCGTTTTAATTCAGGCCAGTAACCAATATATAGTATGTATATAAAACTGGCTGTGTCCCACTGCACAGGATATGTCAGCCCAGTTTGTTCATTTTTAAGTGAGCCACATACACAATAAGAGCAGATGAAGGCTATCGTGATAATCTAGTTTCACCCGCTGTACAATATAAACCAGTGAATTCTACCAAGTACTTTCTGCATCAAGGCAATAGTTTTTTCCTGAGAGAGAGCACTTGGTAGCTGGTCTCTGTTTAATTGCTGCAAGTCATCACAAATTCACTGCAACCAGTTACTTATTCTAATGGTTAATTATTCTCACTCTTCATGTGGACATTTCTCTTTCTTTCATTGATGCTGATGGAGTGAAACATAAAAACCCACATTCGGTGTTGCTGCACAGCTGGGATCAGCTTCTGACCATAGCGTTATCATCATCAAAAGAAAGAGGCAAGATCTTTATGGAATATCAAATATTAGATCTGGGAACTTTTAGAATTCTTCCATAAGTAGCAGTGTGCAGAAATCATACCATATGGACAATGGTCTTATGCCTGATGTCACTTGAGACTTACCTGAAAGGGGACAACAGTCAAAATTGCCCAATACTCTGTCGTAAATGAGGAGTCGTGCTTGTGCCCCATAGCAACAGGGGCCACCTAAAATCGGCACTAAGATCCTCCTTCCCTCTGTGGCTAGGCAGCACTAGGTGAATGATTTTGTGTGTGAAATTCTGATCTCCTCAAGTCAGGGGAAGTTATGCTGTTGACTTTGGTATCCTGAGACCTTGCCCTTCAGTTCCACAATAGTGAGGTGGGAAAGGCCACTCCAAAAATAATGAAATTGGTGATCTTGTTGATGGTGAGGTGGGTGCTGTCTGAATAGCTAACTCCAAACCACCATACATTGCTCTGCTCGATGCATTCCCTAAGCACTTTCCTTTTGCTTATTCTGCACTGTAATCTTTTGGGCACAGCATGGTTGGGTATTTGATGAAGGTTCATATTTCACTCAGCACATACTTTTGTCAAAAAAGCTTTTATTGCAATGCAAAATATCTTCTGTATATGACATCTCTCTTTCCCCGCCTTAAATTTAATGAGTAAATCTTTCTGGTTTTGTACATTGTGATTGTTGTGTGTATGTATGAATATATATACATATCTATCAATCTATAGATATTATATCAATACAATTGTATATAAATCTGAACCTATATAATTTTATATATATATACACATAGTACTAGATATATGTATGTGTGTGTGTATATATATATACACACATTATATATACATTATATACACATATATCCACACACATACATATTGTAAAATCATAAACATCTGTTAGTTGCCAAGGGACTTTTCTTTAACAAAATAGGTTCCATCGGTGGATTTTACTTCTGTAGTGCAATTTTACAGGAAGTTAACATTTCCACATTCAATATAAAAGAAACAATATACATTTGAAAACGTGCCATAGGATTTTTAATGAAAAAATTAGAAAAGTGCATTATTTTACAACACTACAGTAAATGATTCTTTTTTTTTTTTCTGTAAAGACATTGTAAAATATATACAGGGTTGCTTAGTGCATTCATTACAAAAGAAAGATGCAATCCCTTGCATAAATTACATATTGTACAGGGGTTCGCTGTCTACTTGGACTTGTAAACATTTGTGTGATACAGTTTTCATTCTTCATGTAAGCTGCAATACATCTTATTTTCATTTGACTGTTGTTGCATTCTAACTAACTCCGGTACGGCATTCTAAGGCCATGTGCGCCGGCAACCTCTCCAGCTACGGAGAAGGCCAGAAAAAGAAACGAAAACACAAAGGAGTCTTTAATTTGGTTCTCTGTAATCAAGTTATCACTGGTTTAACAAATTGCATCTTGATGCTTATGACCTGCTCTTTCTCCATTGCTAGGACCAGCTCAACAACTGTGTTGAAGTTAAATGGTCTGAAATGAGCAGAGAAAACAGCCTCCAGGAGGTAAATTCTCAGTGCAGTCCACAGCCCAGCAGCTAGCCTACTCCTCTTTCTAGATGACCATGCTCCTAATTCCCTGCGTGCTGCACAGAAAATGTATCAACCAGGGTAGAAATTTAGAGAGTTTTGCTCTATCTCAAGCTGCTGAGGGCCTTTAGAATGCCGTTGATACACCATCAGTAAGTCCTCTTATGCACATTCAAAGAAGTACAAAAATGCACCAAAAAGTGTCAAGAGATCCAAAAGAGACATAGCATCAACACACACTCACAAACACACACATACACGCACACTTCTATCTGAGCGGGAAGGCTCAGTCTCCAAAGTAGGAATCACAATTTAATTTCAACATGTATGTGTGTTTGGAAGAAATCCAAGAATTTCCATATAAACTCCTTAGGTCCCAAATTGAACACTTTTATCCCTGTTTCTCATAGATGAACAGTTTGTTGAAGTAAGAAATTGCACCTTGAAGAGACAGTATCCACATTCTTTTGGCCTACTGGAAACAACTTTTAAGCCCCCCTCCCATTCCCCATTGACCTATCCAGCTCCAAATAATTCCTTTGCCATCACCAGGATCAAAATTTTTAGTCAATACTCCTCAATGGCAACAAACAGCCACACAAATCTTAACAAGCCAAGGCAAGAGGAAAAAGAATTTTTTTTCCACATTTCACTCCCGACCTTGCAAAAAAGGAACAGCTGGATTATTGGTTGTACAGCGTATTACAGGAAATTTACATTCTGTAGAAGAAATACAGATTAGGCTTGCTTTCTAAGAATGAGTCACTCTCTCATCATTTCTGCTTATTAGTTAATTGTTAAAAAAATTTGTAGTAGACAAGATTTTTTCTGTAGCGTGTACTAGTCTTTTTTCATGCAGGGTTAAAGCCAACGGTACTCATACACCCAAACTAACTTCAGGTGCATTAACCAAATTTGCTAATCTTAAAATCTAAAAGAGAGGTCCCCAGAGTGGTACCCAGGAAATGACTTAACAATAAAGCCAACTGCTAGAGTCACAGAGTGTCAGACGTCTTTGTAACCTGGACACTTGGGTCCCTCTCTTGTTATGTAGATAGTCTGCTCTTCCACCAGTAAATGAATAATATTCCTGCATTAACAATTTGTACAGAAAGTATTTGCCACAATGAAAATGCAGCTGAGCAGCCAAAAAAGAAGAAAAGCTGTCATGAAGAGATCACTAAGTTGTGTTGAGCATACCAGCAAGCTCTCGGTGGTAAACACTGAGATTCTGCAGCACAAGTCTTCCCAGGAGAATACAACGGGCACAGTATCAAGGATGAAGTGAAATTTCTTATTGTTACCTCTGACTGCAGTATTTCTCCATGCTGGAAATTGAAAAGATATGCTAAAAAGGAACAATGTTGATATCGATCTTTGCTGGAAAAATGTGTTTGACACTGAGGAATTCTACAATGACAAGAGAAGTCCTCTCACATGGAAAGAGATGTTATTGTGCAGCAACTGGGGCTTAGATGTTGAAGAAAACTAGATGAGTAGAGTAAAGATAAAAAACCAAAAAGCCTAACTACACACTCCAAAAAGGAACTCACAGAGGTACTATGTCTTCACTTCTGCATGCATGCCTGGCCAGCCTTTTGGCAAAATGACAGCTTTCCAAGGCAAACAGAAGAATTTGGCCCCTTTCTGGTAGCTACGAGCACAATGAATCTCTGTGAGCTGTCCCACAGATCCATCTGGATGACTTGCACAAAGCAGATACGAGAATCTGCTCCACTGCTGCGTGCTCAATGAGAAACTCTGATTCACCCACATCACCATTCACGAGAGGCTCTCAGAAGAGCAGCTTTGAATCAGAGGGATCAGAGAAACATATTAAGTTGTTTAAAGGAAACATAATCAATGGATATGGAGCAGTCTGATGCTCTGTCAATACGCAACGGAAAGTCTGGCTTCTTAGCAACTTCGAGCAGATTTGTTTTCGGTTCTTCCCAACAGAGGCAATGCCTCCAGAGAAGTCACATTATATCTATTCCAAGGACTCCCCTGAGCTATTGAAATCCAAGCTCAAATAGAAAAATGTAAAAAAAAAAAACAAAAATAAAAATAAAAGAAAGGGGCCAAGCAATCTGGCTCCTCTTCTTTTTTGAAGTAAAGATTGCTTGAGGGTTGCTTTTTTTTTTTTTTTTCCTCCCTACAGAATGTTGCAACTCATTTTTTTAAGTGGAACATGCAGGAATAAAACCCACCACACACTAGTTTCATGGCCCTGGACTGACACTTGCTAGTAAATCTTTTGCAACGCACCTGTGTAGGGGGTAAGCGATGTTACTCCTCATTTACAAAAAAATGCAGATGGCTCCTGACTCCAGCCTTGGTCCCTAAGGAGAGTGCTGTGCCGAGCCCTTGCCCAGCGTGTAGTCCAAAGGCAAGTGTTAGAAACCATCCCCGCTCTCCACTACCCTCACCCAGGCTCCAGGCAGAAATCCACCCTGTTGCTCTGCCTTTTTTAACCTTGTTTAGGTAGGGTTTGGGAGAAGGGTACAGCAATAGCATGTGCTCCCTCACCAAAACAGGTTGTGACAGAGAAACGTGACTGCACCTTCCCCATTCCCCAAGGGGTCCTGACGTGCTGGCACATGTAGCCAGCAACCCATCTCTATGCTCACCCTTGCCTTGCCCCAGCTTTGGGCTCTGTCCTAGAAGCGTGATCTATCCCAGACAGCACAACTGAGATGCTTTGGCCATGCAGCAAATTAGTGTCAGAACCATGCTCCATCCTGAAATGCAACCCCTTGCTCAGCACCATCTGGATCATGTCATCTATCTACAATACAGCACTAGTTCTTTCATCTACAGGTAACACAAAATCAGGTCCAAAGCCTACCTCCACAAAGATATTTAAGTACCTATTTAATTCAGTGGGAATTAAGGTCCTCTCTCCACATATTGGACCTTGCCTCAAATTCTTTCCCCAGAAATTCCCATCACGAGAGCCAGGCAACTTGCCAAGATGACGCCTGTCAATAGGACAGCTGTGGCATGACCTCCCTGTCAGCAGAGATATCGCCAAGCAGGCCCTTTGGAAATCATTTTGTAGACTTGAGACTTCAGTCTCTGGGAAGCCAAAAGCTTTTACACACTCTACTTCAGCTAATCTAATTAAATACTCTTATCATATTAATCAGTCTGTTAACAATAATTATAATAAAGAAGCTGCATACCAGCATTGTAGGGAGAGTCAACAATAATGAATTATTATTATTTCTCTAAAGGTCAATTTTGATTATTGCTCTACATGTAGGAACTGTCCAAACATTGTCAATAGAAAGATGTTTCTTTGCTATATTGCGACCTCCTGCACCCAGCCGGAGTAGCTCAGCATTTCCCACACATTTCTGTGGCACAACTCTTGGGAGGTACTATCAAGATGGGTAAGGATACGATGGTCCAGAGCTCTCAAAGCCACAGTGGTTAGACTGTGGATTTGCAGCAGCAGGGAGGAGGGATGATGTAACTGACCTCTACTAGGACAAGCAGAGGGAAGAAGCCTCTAGAAGACACCTTTTTCCCTGCTCCATGCCTTCCCTCAAGACTGGTAATGTGATTTCACCAACAGTCCACCCCACCATGAACCAGCCGTGCTCCATCCTTCCTGCACCTCCTGCTGCTTCTGCTGTGGGAGGAAGAGAATTAGCAAATAGACTAAACCAGGGAGACCCACAGCTCTTCCTCCGATTTGAAATCACACCACAGACTTTGCCAATGATCTACAGGCAATGAGTAAACCATTGCGTTGCTGTGTTTGCTCATTCCCTTTGTGCTGCCCCTTCTGCTGCTGCCCAGGCCTTCTCCCAAGGAAGCACAATTCCAAGTTCTCCTCCTGGGCTGACACATTGCATCTGGGCCAAGAAGTGGATCTCACACGTGCAGGTTTGTGCACTTTACATTTCCTATTTGATTCCCTGGGTATTGTTTTTAATCAATCTGTAGATTTCTTTTGTCAGCAGTAATTAGAGTGGAACATTTTCTTCCCCAGGGTTCAGTTTTTTAATATAATGCTTTTCATTAAAACATGATGGGGGAAAGTACAGAATGTGGCGATCTTGGACTTGAACATACATTTATGAAATGGCTAATGAGTTAACGTCAGGGAAGGAAAGGGGAAGAGTGAATGGAGAAAGCCTGAGGGCCACTGTCTGTGAAATGGATCTTTCTTCTCGCCTCAAGTATAGTGCTCTGGATAGAGCAATTACTGCAAGCTGTTCCACAGACCAGATAAACAGTGAATCAAAGGCAGGCTAGTGGTATCAGAACTCATGCACGAGGAAGATGCATTATAGAGCATAGTTTCAATTATTATATTTGCTAGCTCCACTTGTGAATTAGCCACCTATGATAAATTTTATCATGCTGCTGTTTGCTCTGCATTTCTCAAAGTGAACCAAAGACGACACAGCTTGGAACTGTGAATATTAATTACCAGCAAAATTGCAGCATTAATCTTTCCTTTCCTTTCCCTTTTTTTTTTTTTTTTTTTCTTTCCTGATCTGTTGTGGGTGTTGATGTATGGCAGCACTCCTTACATGGTCAGAAAGCAAGGAGGGGGGAAGGCTCTGGGATACTTGTTAATTACAATATTCACAGAAGAAGAGACAACTGAAGGCTCCAGGGATAATATTTCCAGCCTAAAATTAGCTAAGCAGCTTTGGTTGCCTGGATTCCATAAGCAAAATACAGTAGCATGAGTTATACAGGTTGACTGTTGTCTTTAGGTTTTTCTGCTCCCACCATTATATTTAGTAAAGTTTGTTCACACCAGTCACTAGCTGGTGATAACACTATAATATCTAACAGTAAATAGATACAGGTCTACATTCCAGTTTTAGTAAGAGGGATATAAATTGGGACTCATTGCATTGCACCAAAACCAGATAGAAAATACTAGAAAACTGCACGAACAAAAATTAGCCCTACAGTGCTAATTTTTTGTTATTTTAGTGCCCTACATTTCTCTTTAGCTTATCCGTTCACAGCGGTATAAAGACACCGGTTTCAGAGAATGCGCTAGCAAGGGCCAGCTTAACAGCTGCAACATCCACCTAGGGTATGGGCAGACCCAACAACCACGCATTTGCCGTGTCTGCTTCTCCAGTGCGCACAGAAAGTGACTTCTGTGCAGTGAATGGAGCTCCCAGTGTGAAGGGGCCACAAATGCTGAAAGCTCCTCCATTTGAACCTTTATGCTGGAGTTTTCCCTAGAGGAATACTGATGTGTACATGTACACGACTTGGAAAATTGTGCAATAGATAACACTGTTTGACTAAGAATCAGTCAGGGATTTTGGAGAAGCCTCTTTGGGGAAAAGATAAAAAATAAGAACAACCACCAAACAATTTCCAAGGAGGTGAAAGACTTAGGGCCAGTCTGGATAAGTTTAGCTTCAGCAAAGCTTCCATGGACTTCAGAGGAAGGTCCTGTCACTCCAGGCTCTAGACTAGCTAAGTATTTAAGAGTTTCCTTACACCCTACTGAGCTCTTGTACTTAGGACCACCACTAAAGGAAACAACATCCCTAGCATAATATATCACAGGACCAGCAGTGTTCACGATGGGCTGGCTGAACCAAGTCTCAATTTCCATGAAGGGTGCAGTAAAAATCTGCCTGGAGGATCAGGATCTCCATGGACTTCTGTATTAGCAGTAATCAGTGAAATGTTGTGCATGAAGGGCTGCACAACACACAGCAGGCCAGGGCCTTCAAAATCTGCAGCCCAGGGGGTCTGCAGGACTCCAGACCCCCCCATGGAGCCCCATTTCATTGCCCTTAACCCTTCCCTGTCACATCAGCTCGCCTGTTCCTGACATACTCAGAGGTGGGCTGGGAAGCTGGAAGCATCTGCAAGTTAATTTCTGCTCAGGTTAGCAAGGATAAGCGTAGACTATGTCTGAGCAGAGGACATCTCCCAGTCTGATTCTACCCGGATCAAAACACAACTGCCTTTTCAGAATCATCTCATTGTGGTTTCAGACGGAAATAACATAACTACTCCAGCTGTTAAGCAGAATTTAATTATTTCTGTCTTTCTTTTTGCCTTGCTACTACTTATTTGGGTGAAAGTTCCTCTGCTACGTTCGTTACGTACATCTTAAATAAATGCGAACTTTATTTTGGCAACGGGTGCCATCAGATTTCATGGCTTTAATTCAGTCTCTGAGTTCAGATTAACTAGCACAAAAGTCCCAGAGCACCTTCCATCTGTAACCAATTTTTCCTCATCCAATGTCATTATTCTATTTGTTTCAGTCTCGGTGTATCATTACGATGGCTAAACCTTTTCATATAGTTTATCTTGCTGAAGTTCCTAAAATAAAGTTTGATATTGAAGTTAGATGACAGGCAGCCTAGTCAAACAGGCAATGTTTCTTTTTCAGTTCTGTATTATACAGGTGAATATTTCACCTTTAGTTGGTGAAAGTAGTGGTAATGTGATTCTCATTGTAATTTGCACAATATTCCAGTTAATATGAGTATCTTGTGGAAATATGCATTAAAAAGTCCATAACATTAGTGTAATGGACACACTCCGGAACATCTCTGTGATCTAGCTTCCTCATAAAGTTTTTAAATGACTGTCTTAATTAGACCCTAATATTAACAGGAATATTACATAAAGCTAAATGAAGATATAAACTTCAATAAAGGCTACTTTCACCCAAGCCTCTGCCCTCTGGTCTCCATGCACCAGATCATTTTGGAACATTTTCATTCTCCATCCTGGCTCCATTGATTGCTCTTTTTTAAGCTTTAGGCAACAAAAAATGCCTTTTTCCCAACAAAGGCTTTCAAACCTGTCAGAGTGAAAAAGAAATTACCTTGCTTGGGTTTGATTCACGATACTCTTGATTACTGTCCAGCCATTCCTTCAGTCAAAGCACTAGGAAACTAATGAGATGACCTGCAACACAGTAAATTAACTTGGTCACTTCCCTCTTTTCTTATATTGCTGATTTTGTTCTAATGAGCTGTTAGAGAGGAGTCCAAACAGAAGAAAGTCTATTGCTCAAGTTGACTGTGCATCTTTTCCCTTCATTAGCAACCCAGAGGCTACTGCAGAGCCTTGAAGTAACATCCAGACGTGCCTTCTAGAGCTGTCTCTTTAAAGTCACCCCTGTAAAGCACACATACGTGCAAATTTCTGGCAAAGCAGCCCCAGTTAGATCAGTCAGGTTCTTCCTTACACAGCAACAAGGACTAAGCGTAGAGTTGTGCCTGCATTGTTCTATTAAGTTTCCTCTTTCATTTTCCATATCACAGCATGCTCAGTCAAAGCTATTTTGGTGCTTCACTGATCAAACTGATTTTTTCCTTTGATGATAATATGAAATATGATAGGATAATAGGGTTGTTATATAATCAAAGGCGACAGCAGGGAGCTAAATTTGTGTTGTTTTGATGAAGAGCACATTAGTGTGACATAAATAGACTAATCTGATTTATTATTATTATTTCTAATGCTTAATAATAGGGAAGGGTAGGGGAAATGAGACTCTGGAGAATGAAAATGCATCGCAAAGTGATTGCGAAAGTCAGCATGCTATTGAAACATGTTAGGCATTTTCGACATTAGGATGCCTTCTTGTAAGCAACACCAATACTACCTGCTTCTAGCTGAATTTCAAAAGAAGAAGTAGAGAGCAAGAGAGGCTGTTTTGAGAGAAATAATGTCTTAAGTGGAATAAAACTAATAACGTAGCAGACAGACTATTCTGTGAAAAGCAGAGCTGTGGGAAGAAAGCCAGTATTTATGTTGGGCAATAAGTAGTCAGAGATGGAGCAGACAAATCAGCTCACCTTTCCCCGACTGATTTTGCATGTTTTACCAAAAAGATGGAATTAACCCTAGGACAAAAGCTTCTCTTTCACTATATTCTGCCTGTTCCAACTCCAAACAGCCCAAGTTGTTCATTTACATAACATCAGGCAAGAAGCAGCAAAAAAAAAAACAAAAACAAAAAAAAAAAAACAGAAGGCATTTTCAGCATATTTTGCCTGGTTTACTCATGGGTACACGAGAATTTTTGTACTGTGGCTGCTCACAAAGCAAAGTCCTGAAAGAATTCATGCAAATGTCTGAATGCATGAAGCCTTGCGAAGGACTTGTCTGGCCACTTTAAAATCTCGTGTGTACCAAAAAAAATAGATTGGACAGAATCACGGGTTCTTCATGCAGAAAATAAAAATAATAAAATATTTAAAAATCCTACAGAATGCAGATACATTTTACTGCAACACTTCCCCACATACACACTTTTTATAGCTTTCAGACTCAAAAGTATCACTGAGGGCATCTCCTCTCGTTCCTTCATACCAATATGCATAGATTTTTTTCAACCACATCCATAAATTTTGACTAAGCTAAAGCAGAGTTTTTAGGAAGCCACTGGGTTTTAATGCAAAGATTTTAAGTGACAGATACCTAGATAACCTAGGTTAGTTGTTCCGCTGGTTAAATACCTCCTGTATTAAAATTTACTCATAGTTTACAGTTCCTGAAGGAAAATTTTGTAACAAATCAGCTGGAATTTGTATCGACTTTGAACTTCTGGAGTTCAACACCATATATAGGACATTTAAATATTATTTTCACATGGAACAGAAAGAGAATTTTCCTCTTTTCTTAAAGGAAAAAAGGAAAAAGCTAACCACCATTTTTTTAAGTATTTTTTTTTCACAAAACTGCTTAAAGTTTTTGTGACTGCTAAAAGTTCCGTGACAAATATTCTCCTTTACAAGGCAGACAGACGTTCATACTTCTGAGTTCTGCAAAAATGCAAACTTTTGTTTTTCTCCAGTGCCAAATATACCCAATAGATGTACATGCTATGGACATGCATATTCCAGAAATACGTATCATTTTCTTATCTCCCTAGCAGGAAAGGAGACCTGCAACTAGTTGCACTTTTGGGATGCCATCAGCAAAGTCTGTGAAAGTTAATCTTGGCAGCACAGTGAGCCCTGTGCATCACCCTCCTGGACACTGGCTTCTAGGTGGCTATCACTGAGATGGTTTACAACATCCCAAAGCTGCTTTTCTAGGTATGCTTGCTTCAACACTTCCGCCATCAACATCTGCCTTAGGATGTGATACCAGCAGCGCATAATTAATGCACCCAGCATTCTCGCATATTACGCTGAAGGTTGTTATACCCATACGTTAGGCTGAAAAAGTCCATTTTCTTCCATCCTCATTAAAAATCCTTAAGCTGTTTCTTCACTAATCTTAACGGAGGTTTTCATGCCACAGCGATTTAAAATCCCAAAGGAAGTTGCACAGGGAAGTCAAAGTTATGGATACTTATTTTTCATTAACTTGTTGAAAGATAAATAGGGAAATTAGGAGAATATAAACATATTTGATATAGCTAATAATTTAAAGTCAGGGAGAAGAGAATAGAGAAGGGACATTCCTTATTTCTCCCTATTAGTGGTCTTTACAGATGCCTCTTTGGAAGGATATCAAGATCCATCAACACACAGAGCTCAGAGCTGAGGTTTGTACGAAAACACACCATCTACTTAAGAAAGAATATGGAAGATTATTGCTTTTACACTGAAAGCACGAAACAGTAGAATCAGCAGGAGGCGATTAGTGCCAAAAAAGATTATTTTTTTTTTACAGCAAATTAACTTGGAAGGCAATTTGAAAGATAGCATTAATTCAGAGACAATGGTGCAGGTTTGTAAAAATCCCAGTCCTGCCCCTGTCAAATCGAAGATAAATCTCCCAAAGCACTAAATCCCACACAATCTTTGCAAATTCCTATTGTCTTCAATGGGAGCTGGATTAGGCCTCTAATTTGGTTCCGTAAATCTGTACGGTCCAGATCAACCGTCGAGCGATGGACAATCTCCAAGGAACAACTCTACTAAGTGGTGTCAACATCCTTCACTAAAACTCGCCAGTGCAATCCACTCCCAATGCTACCCTCTAAACACTGGAGTAAAACAGCTTTTGCCCAATACTGCTACATGCATTTTGCCTTTCCGCCAAGCAAAAAAGCAATACCACATCTAATCTCACAAGTTCCCAGTGAGCCAAACACAAGATACTGTCCCTTGAATTCTTCCTGAGACCAACAAAGGCTTTCCATTATTTACAAATCAAAAGCATTTAGAGACAATCATCTTTATTATTTTATTTAAAACAAGGAATGCCCTGTCACTGTTATATAAGAAAAAATATACATCCACCTATTTATACCCATCCTAATCCAAGCATTCCAAAAAATATAATTCCTATTCATGCAGGTAATTGCTGCACAATAAAATAATAGTAGTAATAATAATAATTAATAATAATAATAATAAAAAATTTATAAATAAAATAAAAAATAACAAAATAGACACTCTTTACTTCCAACAATTCTCCCAATTTATCATAAAAATTCCACTTGCACAGCAAATTGTTGGAACAGCTGCAAATGGTGAAAGTAAATATAGTTAAATCAATAGGATTATTTGCTTTTGATTATTAATTCCATTGCTAGTTTTTCTTGTGTTTTTATTATGCATACCAGTTTTACAAAGTGCATGCTTTATTTTATTTTTTTAATTTTGAACTGGCAAGCTAAAATGATCCATCTTTTCCTGCCTTTTTATGTTAATACAATCTAAAATCTAGCATTAAAAAATTTATCATGATACACCTGGTATATTGACTGCTTATGGCGCATGCTTGACTTGGCAAAAAACAAAACAAATTGCCTCCCCTCCCGCCCCATTCTTTTTTGGAAGCAATCTAAAAGTTAAAAGCAGGCTGGAACACAATTGCTTCGAGGGGAAAAAAAAAAATAATACCTGATGCTTTAATTTCTGTCACATGGCACTAGTTGTGGAATTGCACGCACACATACACACACACACACACCCAACACGCACACAAGCACGCACGCACGCAGCAACCTGCTCGTGAGGAAAATAGTTTATTAGGTCAGGAGTGCCAGTGGCACATGAAGGCTCCCAGCTGTGTGTGCAACTTTGGATTTGGTACCCACTTCACGTCACCTTGAATCCTCTGACATCCACCGAGGGGGTAATGTAAGGCATACTTTGCTGGAACAGTAATAATCCATGCTTCATGCTCAAGAGCTGAGTCTCAGAGGAGGACTGGCTTTCTCTACTCCCTTTGGCCTCGCTCCGTCTCACTCAAGGAACGAAACAAAAACAAGACAACGAAGAAGAACTGGGAAAAACAAGGAAAGCAAAAGAAGACAAATCACTTTAAATGGACTTTCGCCTTTTCATCAGCCTGTGGTTATCTGTAAAGCTGTGCAACCCAGGTGAGACGGAGCTGACAGGAGATGGGAAAAGGCTGTTTTTTAATGTGCTTGGCGAGATCTCCTCTATCTTGTAAGAGATGGAGTGAAAGTACTGGGGGTTCAGCTTCGAGCTGAACGAATTTTGGTGGGACACCACCCGGCTGGTGTACTCGTGGGACCTGTAACACATGCAGGAACAAACTGACTGAAGGTCTGTTACTTCGGCCTTGTACCGTGGCCGACCGTGCTGGGAGTCCTCTTGGATATGGATAATCATGCTGTTGCGGTTCCCTGCCAGGGATGCCCGTTCCTCGGCATCCCGCCTCTCGTCCTCGCTGTTCATGGTCAAGAACCTGAGAACAACCAGATTTAGAAATGCCCCAATGACTGTCAACCCTACTAGAATGTACATAAAGCTAAAAGCCACGTAGAGAGGCTTCTTTTGAAGGGCCCCTTTGGTCTGCAGGGCCACATAGTCTCCAAACCCTATTGTAGTCAATGTTATAAAGCAGTAATAGTAAGCATGGAAAAAGCTCCATTCCTCATACTGGGAAAAGGCTGCTGCTCCAATGCAGAGTGTTCCCATGCAGGAGAAGAAACCCACAGTGACCATGTTTTCCATGGAGACCTCGGTGCTCCTCATCCCACAGCACTTTTTGATGCGTTTCAAGAGGTACTTGACGAAGGTGTTCATGCGCTCGCCCAAGCTCTGGAACATGACGAGTGTCAGTGGGATCCCCAGGACTGCGTAGAACATGCAAAAGGCCTTCCCCGCGTCAGTCCCTGGGGCGGCATGTCCATAACCTGGGAGAGGGAATGAAAAGACAGGACAGTCAGCAAGGCGGGTGATTACCACAGCTCCTTCTTCACGCAGGCCACATGAATCTCAGTAACTCAAACACTGCAGCAGATCCCAAACTGCAGTGGCTCTGAGAACACCACAGTCAGAGGATCTTCCTATCTCCATGCCCACATCCTGTATCCAGAAAAAACAAAAAAGACACAAAAAACGCAGGAGAGAGAAAGTTGAAAGAATGGGCAATCCATCCTACTTTAAGTAACCACACGGTCTCCTAAACAAGAAAGAGTTGGTGTTGGTCTGTCCCAAAATCAGAATACACTGATAACATCCAAATTCTGTATCTGCTGGCAAAGAGGAGTCAACAACATCCATAGACCTACCAATCGAAGAAACTCCTTTTCAAACTGCTCTCCATATAGAAGTAACCCTTTTCCTAAAAAACCTGTGAAAGACACTCACTGCTGGAATACCACAGGATTTTAGGGGTTTAATGCCTGCTCTATCTTTAATTATTGTAGAACGAACAACTTACCAATTCCTTTTACAGTTCTACAGCTTTTACAGCAAGGCTGGGAAAGGCAACTGTGTCAGGATGCCGAACTACTCAAGGACAAAGGATGTAGCATGCTTCACAGCATAGTTTACAGAGAATAAAATCACAGCTAAACCTTCATTCAAAATCACACCACAAGTGTGAGAGGTTCTGTTTCAAAAATTGTAATTTCACATCATATTGCTTTAGAAATGTCCATTTTGTACTGAGAGGGTAAGTGACAGTACCAAAGTTCCTGAAACAGGATGGCTGGGACTCACCTGGCCATGACGTTGACAATGTATATACCACTAGCTAGACTCCCCTTAAGGTTAGATTAGAAATCAGCACTTCCCAAGTGCAGTTCATGTCATCTACACCTAGAGATCTAAAACAGATCAATGAATTATTCTCAGGAGACACCTATTTGTCTACAGTGATTATAACAGAAATGTAGGGACAGAACTCAGTTCAGGATTAACATACCTAAATTTAGGTGTCTACATGTGCACTAGATGTCAAAGCTCCTATTACAGTCAACAGAGATTTAATGAAAACAGGCAAGAGAGTCATTTAACTGACCATCCACACACCTGTCTACCTTACGGCGAGATGAAATGATTGTACTGACCATATTGACTAGGTCCCCATTAGACTGACTAGATCTCTGCTGACCAGAAAAGAATTTAGACACCTACTGCACAAGCAGACAACTATATACAAGCACCTAAATGTGGGTGCCTTAATCGTGAGCAGAGCCCTGCCTTTAGTGACTAGCTCAAATGTAGATGCCTGAATTGTAGACACTGAAGGTTCAAAGCAGTTGCCCAGACAGAGGTGCCTAGCATCATTTGCAGCCCCTGATAATCTCATATCTGTTTATAATGTGGCAGATAACACATAGGACATACATCAGATCCACATTCTTATAGACCAGAAGCTGGAGGCCAGAAAGAATCTCAGATACTATCAGGCAGACCAGGTGAGCATGGCCACTCTCTGAAGAGCATTCCCCTCATACTGCCCCAGCCTTGCCTATCATTTTCAGAATCTGGTTATAGAACTGATGCTCATGAATTTGTCTAATGCTTTTTTTTAACCTGTTAATACTGCCCACGTCCACAAGCTCCTGCGGCAACAGATTTCAGAACTTCACTTCCTGCTGTGTAAAAACGTGCTTTACAATTTTAAACATATCCCCTCATTTCAGCTAGTGCCCCTTGGCTCTGGTATTAAAGTTCTACTTCCACCTTATCCACCACCTTCATGAGTTTGTAAACCTCAGCTCTATCCCTGCCCTCAGCTGTCTCCTGTCCAAACTGAAGCCGCAGCCTTTTTAGCCTCTTCTCATATAGCAGATATCTCATGCTCTTGATCGTTTCAATTCCATTCTCTAGACCTTCTTTAGTTTTGCCAGATCTTTTCTGAGGTGCAGAGAGGTGCCTAGCCTTCAAGAGGTCAGCGCACCTCCGATTCTGCAGTTTTGCTAGAACAAAAGTGTGAACACCAAGCAACCTTCAACATGAAAAGCAACACTGGACAAGGGAAAGAAAATTAGAAAACCAGTAAGAATGCCCTCTAAAAGGCAACAAGCAATTCTTTAGCTCAGTTGCTAGTTGTCGGCAGATAGATGGGATGTAAAAAACAGTTTACAAAAGCAGTAGATAAATTAAAAGAGGAAGACATTATTTTTCATGTTATAAAACAAAGAGATTCACCTGTTGCATTGGGACAGGTAGCCTGTTCACTCTAAAAAGCATTTTCCAAATTACCTGGAAGGGGAAGTGCCTCCAATAGATTGATGCTGGATTTGTTCCACCTGACTGTCCCTCAATAAAGCTTATAATTGCCTCTCATTACT
Source organism: Apteryx mantelli (assembly GCF_036417845.1). Classification (NCBI taxonomy): domain Eukaryota; kingdom Metazoa; phylum Chordata; class Aves; order Apterygiformes; family Apterygidae; genus Apteryx; species Apteryx mantelli. The sequence goes on along the minus strand of NC_089979.1, from coordinate 5,647,085 downwards.
AAGATCAGCTTTTGAACTACAGGGGTGTTAATTAAACCAGGGACATCTTCCCATTTTATAGCTTCAGTTACAGCTGAGAAAGAGAAAGAAAGCTTCAGAAAATGTGATTTTCCAGATGGTTACAGAGATGGCAGTTGGTGGAAACAGCTTTCACTTTGGGTTCTAAAGAGAATGGTTGGGATGAAAAAAGATTTCTTTTGATATCATTATATCCCACTTACTAAAGATATTCACAAAGATAGTTTAGGGAGATTATAAAACATTAATATTATATGCTTACACACTATCTCACAGTTGAATTTCTAAAGTTCATAACAGACTTTGTAATTAACTCAGATTCACAGCGTTCTCATAAGACAGGAATATATTCATATCCCTGTTTTACAGATAGGAAAGTACAGTCACAGACAGACTATAATTTCTCTGCAACTCCTACAGGTATACAAAAGATCCAGAAAGTCTGATTTCTATTCTGCCCCAGGTCATGCTCAGTTTCCACAATATTAAATTATATGTCTTTTACCATATTTTGATCATGAAGCTGGGAGACAGACAAGGCTTATTCATGAAGCTGGAATAAAAGTTTACAAATAAATTCATGTGTAGGGGATCAGAGTGATATTTTTCTCCAGTCACGTGTCTTTAAAGAGTAAGTACCTTAGTCATTGACTTCGGCACACTAAAATGAGCATTTTGAAAAGACCCCAAAGAAAGACTAAATTCTCAATTACTTTAGCATTACAGAATCTGTCCAGTAATACGTGAAAAGCAAACTCCAACAGTTCACATTCTCCAAAAGTCAGTAAAGCTAAAATTTGAAACACCCTGTCTTTTTAACATCAGAGATTGCCCACGGGATGAAAGAGAAGGTCGGTGTTTGCCAGAGGAAGAGGGGCACAGAGAATCATTCTCCCCAGGAAATAGCCCTCTGCGGTGGACAAGGTCAGTCTGCAAGTAGATGGGTTCCACTTACGTCAGGCCTGAACAGGCAAAAGCAACTGCTTTGGTAGCAGATTTCAGCTACCAACATTCTGCCTAGAGACTTCTGTTAACTTCCTCCACACAAATGCCGCTGTCCTTTCGCAGAATATAAAGAGAGGGCTCCACGTGAACAGTAAGAAACACCAGGATTAAAGAGAAATAGAGAGTTAGGTTAAACACGGTATTGATATTTCTTTCTCTTCTGTGATGAAGGAAGAAAGGTCAAAGAGAAGTGATTACAACTAGATGCAGAGAATGCATCCCCTAACAAGCCAAGGCACTGAGATAACAGTTAGAAAGCCTGCCTGCGTGTCCGAAGGGGAGATGACCATAACATGATGCATCTGCTGTGTGCCAGGGAGCAAAACACTCAGGCCAGTTCTTTCTTCTGGAATTAGAGAGATTTCCGCTTATTTTGCAAGTGGATAGTTCACCCCATCTGTATGATGAGAGAAACTCTCAAAGGCAGGAGGGGCTGTTCTGCTCACAGAGCATTAGGATTGAACAGCAGAGTGTCCCTGAGCTTCCGGAAAAATGGTCAAGCCTTGTTATTTCATCTAACAGAATTCATTAGAAGGCCAGCTGGTCCTTCTCTATAGCTTACACTAATAGTATGTACAGATGGAGTATATATAGATAGAGTCTTACCTTGGTCCACATCTAGGTAAATACCTGTGCCTCCCTCTAGCGTACTATGCAGTTTGCTGTGTCCCACAGCACAGCAGCACGACCACAGCAGGCAGACTTGTCTGATATTTAATGAGATAACATTTGAATGATCAAGGAGACTCTAAAAAACTTTCACCTTGACTGAAAGTGATTTCATTAGTGCCCTCTCTCTTTTATAATCCCTCTCAATGGCCTGAGCTTTCAAGACAGAACTCGTCTAGTTTGGCACCAAGAAAAATAGTTTGGCATGAAGAAATGTCATGTCTCAGAGTGTCATTCCAATTCTGGAGTACAAAGCACCAATCGACCGCAAACGCCACCTCCTCCAAGTTATGGAAAAGGTTGCACTACAGATGTCAGGCAGAATTGCAGGAAGGTTTAGTCAAGGGAGGCAAAGAGTCAGACCATAGGAGCTTACACTAAACGGGTACTTCGTTGCTGTCTTCTCTGTCTTTGATTTCTTCCAGCTCTTGTCCGCTCTCCCGTGGAAAGCTTATTTTTCCACGGTGCCTTTCAAATGAGACCCAGAGGGAAAGCCCTCACTAGAGTTTATGCGAGGTCCACTGAGGAGGACAAGCAGGGATAGCTTCCTCTTGCTTCTAAAGGGACATCGCAGCAAGTGTGCTGGTGTACAAGGACACAGCTGTAGCATGCAATAGAGCACAGTGAATCCAAAAGTGACCAAAAGCAGATGGCTAGGGAAGACAATGAGAATGGTAGGAGTATATATTATATTTCCCCAAGTACTCAGGTACCCAGCTCCCAACCATTTGTAGCTCAAGGGCTTCCTGACCCAGATATGGTTTCACTGTTTTCGGTAACCAACAAAGGATTTCGCTTCCATGACCTTCTCTCCTTGAATCTGTATAAAATTTTAGCATTTACAGAATCCTGTGGCAAGGAGTTCCATAAATCAACCCCATGTTCTTTAAAAAAATCACCTCCACTTTTTTATTTTGAATGTCCCTCCAGCTAGTATCATTTCTGGTCCATACCTCCTGTATGGAAGAGATCAGGGATAATTATCTCCTGCTCACCTTCTCTCTTTTTTAGACAGTTTATCAACACAGATGCAATGTTCTGCTAGTCCACATTCAGGCCTTGAGCAAATATCTCCGTCAGTGCACTGCTTCATGTGGACAGGCCAGCTTGCTTAGATCTACATCAGTGATCTTTGCACCACACTCAGCTGCAGGGTATATACATGCCCATAAAGTCTGAGTTGTCCTCCAAAATGAATCCTCCTGAGTAACACTTTGCTTCTGGAACAAAAAACATCTCAAAAAACAATGCCATGCTATTGCAATGATGCAGACTGCCCAGAATAAGTCAATTCGTAACAAAAAAAAAAAACATTGTGAGGAAAAATCCTGAAGGTTCCCAATGTGTTGCATCTACACAGTAACCATCTCTTTAAGATTGCAAGGCAATACCTACGCTAGCAAACTAAACTGGGCCAAGGGATGGATTCCAGCACCAGCTTGTGATTGTCCACACTGTTAAAGCACAGTTCCTGTCACAGCTTTGGCCTGTCCCAGCACTGTCCCAGGCAATGCCCATGCACAGTAGACCCATGGAGGTTAGCACTAGCCTGGGACCACTCCAGCCAAGCACCACCCTGGGGCAGTAGGAGGATCTAGCTGTTACACATTCTCCATGCCATATCTGTTGGCGTCTGAAAAACAGGTCCTGCTCTACTCGGTAGCAGAGATGTAGCCAGTGTAGTGCAAAGAAAAGGGTATTTCTCCATGCAGGACTCTGTGCTGTCAGCGGTTTGGGAGAGGTTTATCTCTAGATGTGCATTGATACCAGACCAAATACATGGTCAGTGCTAAAGGATAAAAATGAAATGTGGCAGTGATAAGTTATTTATAGTTAGTGCTCAAGCCAGTGTGTGGCTGCAGAACAGTAAGCCTCGTTCACATTTGCATTCAATTTACAACAGGTTTTAGAGGTCTTGAATCTTGAAACAATGACATTCTGTATTATTCATGAGGGATGTTTTGTTCCTCTCAGGAGTAGGTTTCTCCCATTACTCATCTATGTATCGTTCATCCCAGTGACGGACATTTCGGCCTGGTCTTCTTTGACAACAGCCTCTGGAAAGAAATGAGCTACTCCATTCCCGTGACTCAAACCTTTCTTACTCATGCTGGCAGCAGCTCTGGGTGTGAGATAATGAAAAGAGGATAATGGCACCTGTTACTCAGATGGGCAAGCATAATTCAGCTTGAAACATCTTCCTGATGTCACACACTCACTTCAGAGGTTTATCTACATCGGGAAAACTGCCACAAAGAACAGCCTGGGCTGCTCGTGCTTTGAGCAGAGAGAAGAAATGATGCTGTCTTCATGGTACAAATGAAACTGGTTTCAAGAAGAATTGGGAAAGGAGCTTCTGCTACCATTTTGACTCTGGTAGCAACAAAAAGCCATTGCCATGGACTCAGGGACAGGTGTGACAAGCTGCAAGGCTCAGGTTCCTGAGCAGTGGGGGGAAAAGCGCCATCATAACTGGTGAAAAACACATGCTAACATGTATAAATGACCAAGTAAGGTGCTAGAAAGCAATGAATACTTGCCGACCCCACCTTTAGGATGCATCTTTGACCACGTGTGGTTAAATATCCCCTTAATTTTTTTGCAAGTGCAGAACACTATCACTAGTTCCTTCTTTCTTGAGTGATCATATTCTATTTAATTATACCTCCATTCATAAATTTCAGTCAAAGGCACTCCCGTTCATTTTTTACCACAAACTGCAGCACACCACCGTTGGCAATGTTATTCAGCTGCAGAGTTCCACCACAGCAGCGGTTGCGTTTAACTGAGAGATGGACAGATACTTCATCTAACTGGTAGTTACCCGTAACTCAATTACCAGCACAAAGCCATTCTTCTGTAAGGAAATCAGAGAGCAAATCACATCTCCGCCAGGAAAAGTGCTGATCTCTGTCCACCTGTAATACCATAGCCTGATTCTGCTTTACCTGGATGTAAGCTGTCATGTTAATACTTCAGCTTCCTGGTAAATGAGCATCTTTAACTTGCTCTGTCTTCTTTCTCCCACATATCTGGGCTCTCCCTAAAACCTGCTGCATTTGCCCCTGAACATCTGCAGGACCCCCTTTTTCTCACAATTCCCTTTCCAGCCCTTCAGTTGATCACTCCAATATGTCACCTGTATAATGTCCCTTGGTTTTGCACAGCACTGCCCCTCCAACTTGCTTAAAAGACAGTCTCTAATGTCAGGTCAAAGTGTGGCACTGCAGCTCCCTACAAGCAGATGAAGAAATATGGGACAATATCATCTAGTGCTGCGAAGACATGAACAGCCCATAAGAGGAGGAAAGATGTACCAGCACCAGCTGCACCCTCAAATCCAAAATCCCTCGACAAGGGTGGCACAGCCTCTCACTCCTGCTCTGTTGTGACTGCTTCCAAGTCCTGGCTGCAGAGATAAGGCCATGCTTGCTTGGAAATTACACTCACCGCTTCATATTGAATCAAGACCCACATAAGATCTCCTGTTACAGACAGCAAGGATGCAGCAGGCTTCTCTAGCTTTATTATCCCCACCATGAGCACCAAAGTCTTTTCTTGTTGATCTTGGAATCAAGCTTTCAAAATGTTCAGGGAAAACAACTTCAAATGAAGGTCAGTAGAGCTCTGATTGGACAGGCAGACACGCACAAACACACATGGGGCCCAGCAGAGAAATGAGGAGGAGAAGAAATGGTTTTGTTCTCCTCTGATCCGCTGACTTGCAGGTCAGGTGGCAGCTGAAGCCTTTCTTCCTGCAGGTGGGCGGTCAGCCCTGACCTGTGCACATCGTGAATCAGGATAGATGACTGCCTCAGCCTGTGAAGTTACCCCAGGAATAGCGATTTCTGTAAGAACATCCAGCACATCAGGCTGAAGGAACTACCAGGCAGCAAACTGAGCAGCGGCAGCCCAGCAGACAAGTTGAAGGGCTCATCAAAAAGACTGATAACTACTGTTGAATCAGCAACACCATCCTCCACGCCACCCATCCCTCCACAACGCTGGCTTCTCTGGCCTCCCATTTCTTTACTCCCTCCACTGCGGTCTGGTCTACACTCATCATGCATTGCCTCCCTGTCATAACCCTCCTGCTTTACGAAACTGGAACCCCTCCTCTGGAGCATTACTGATAGTAATTGCTTCCTATAACTTCTCTTCCAGCAACACCGAGCTGCAAGTATCTACCAACACAGTGAACATTTGCACTGCCCAAATTCCCTGCTGGCAATTCCCTCCCCTGACTATTACCAGCGGATTTTGCTAAACCATATCCCAGTGGAAGAGGCAACCATAGGAAAACTGCTATGGAAGTGTGCTTGGGCACCTGCTCAAGAACAGAGCCGTGAACTCTTACAGCCTTGAAGGAGCAAAAACCGAGGCCATCAGCTGAGACAACATTCTGGGTACTCCTGCTGTGAGTGTAGTTTGGGAAGACAGTACATTTCTCAGACTACGTTAAGTTATAGTGATCCAAAGGCTCAGCTCTGTGAAACAGCCACACACTGCCATGTTCATTTCTGATTCAAGGTAGGAGTTAGGAATTCATGTCTGGCTAGCTTGAGCTGGGGATCACATGCAATACATTCAGGCTTTCCCTGTAAGATGGTGCCCCTCTGGAGAAGACTTCTCCCGGATTCTTAGAGGATCAAGGCAAACAGTGTGTCCCAGTCTCAGTAAGGCTGTCAGTAAGGTCACCTCCATGGCAGATATCAGAGAACTGAGTTTCTGAGGTTCTCAAACTGCTTAGATTTGGTTTACCTCCTCCTTCCCTGCCTGAACTTCAACAGCAATATAAATACACCCTTGAGGCTCTCAAGCCACGAAGAGGAAGACAAGGGATGTCCACTCCTCCTGCCCTGTTGGATTGCTGCTGGTGGGGAGGGGTGGGGGAAGGGGTGTCCATTCATTTTGCTGGGGCAGAGTAGCAGTAGCCAGAGGTGCTCATTCAGCCATATGCCCATCAGAGGTGACTGCCTAGGCAGTTTCCACCTTCCCACAACTGAAGAGATATGGGGGATTCTCTGCTTCCCCTAGGAAACATTTCATGCTCTTCCTGACCCCCACACCCCTGACGGGGACACTGTTCCCCCATCTTGAGACCTATTGCTTCTGCCTACTGGGGAAGCATAGAGCTGGTCACAACATTCGGCCCTCTCAGACACCCACTGGGACAACGCGAGAACAGATTGGCTGACAAGTCTAAACCAAGGCATAAGAAACTTTTTCTAAAAAATAGTTCTGTTTTTATCCCCATTTCTTGATAAGGCTCAGCCACATATATATATTTCTCTACCCATCTGTCTTTCCTCCCCAATTGCTTTGAAGTCACTCATCAATTTCCACCACTTACAAGAAGTTGTAATGTGAACTTGATAGTAATCTGTTCTGTTGGGCCTGCCATCTGGCCAATCTGTGAGTATACACAAAGGGTCCAAAAAAATCAACACACCCACAGTCCAGATCCTGCTACAAACTGATCAGCTTCCTGTCTGGCCAGTTACAGGAAAAAAAACAGGAGCAGGGCATCCTGCAAGGTGGGGCGAGATGTAGGGGCATGGGAGAGAACTGGAGGGATAGGACGTCTCCATCATCTTATGAGACATCTTGCGATGTGATGCCTAACCCCTTACAAGGGGGAGAATGTAGATAAGGGTTCAAGAGAAATGGGGAATTTTATCGCAGAGCACAGGAAAACAGGTGTCATTAGTTCTGCTGTTCAGGGAACTGCTTGCTTCCAACAAAAGCTAAAACTTGGAAAATGTTGCTTTAAAAAAACAAAAGATTTGAGAGTTTTGCATCTTTTTTTTTGAGGGGGGGCATATGCAACTTTTCAATCTTTCTCTGTAAAAGTTTAATTCACTAGAAAAGGTCCTTAAGAAAGGAAAGAGGAAATTTTCAAATGGCCACAAGAAACCACTGATGGTTTTTTTCTGCTTGTCTGTATTCTCTAGACACAGAAGACTTGAGCATCTCAAACCTGCTTTTGCTGAACTTATACAGCTTCTATTTGTGCTGCTTAGATAAGAGAGAACTGCAGTCATTGACAATTATTTTGCATAAGAAGGTAAAGCATCCAAAGTAACTGCTAGCTGGTGTAGCATCCCAAGAAGTCAAGGATACAAATATTTGCTAGTTGATACTGTCCAGCCATGACAACATTATCTCTACTCATCTCTGCAGTGATGTCTGTAGTGGAACGGTCTCCCCATTTGCCCCAAACACGGAAAGGGGGCACAACACTACTGGTAGTAAAGGTTGCGTTGCTAGTGATGCTGAACATACCCTTGAGAAATAAGTTGTTCTTTCTCCTGAGTTAAAAAAAAGCAGCAAGAGCATTATACCTTCCATCCAGCCACTGCCTCTCCTTCTTCCCCCAGGCTCTCAGTGATCCTATAGTGCTCCTGGCTTGCAGAACAAGCAGAACAAGCTAGAACAAGAGGTTTCCTCTGCCTGGGAAAAGAGACTGGGAAGACAGAAAAGATCCCTTCTCCAGCTCTGTGACGAGACAGGCACTGAAAAGGGCACAGATTTGGGCCATTTTTCTCATAATACCATTTCCCAACTCTTTCCTAAACCAACAGTGATTTGGTTCTGGATTTCCAGCTGGTCAGCTGTTGACAGTTCCCTGAACTGCAGCTGAGCCTGGCCAGCTTTCTAAAGAAATCAATAATGGTACAAATCAGCAGCCAGATACACCAGCAGGATAAATTCACCTCGGACTGAAAGAGTGTGTGCGCATCACAGGGACTCTGAAAGACTGATCAGCAGACTACCTGGATTCTCATAACAGCAAGAATAACAAACCTCCAAAGACCAAGGACAGGAAGGTTGACAGTGACTCTTTGGGTTCAGAAGCCTTGGTAGCTTCACAGTAACCACCAAATGATCTGGTTCTCTGGTCCCTGCACACCACAGACTCATGTCTTTTAGGGCTGTGCAGCATGAAAGCTTTCCATTCGGGCCAGAGTGTGTTTAATATCTCTCTGGCACTGAGAGACGTGACTGCACAAAGCCCCGTAGCATTTCTGAGTCAACATTTTCCCACTCAACTCAAGCTCTCTATTTCTGACTCTGCCCCTGCCTGCCTTTTCTCCATTTCCTCCTCTCCATTTTGTTCTCTGAAACAGTCAGGTTTGACCTGAGGCTCACATCACATCTAGTCCCAAGACAAATCATGCCCAGAACAAGATCTCAATCTGAAGAGAATCTCAGCAACCACTAGGAAAAGATTTATCAGATCATGTTATCTATTCCCAGGGGCTGGCACATGATTGTTCCCTACAAAATATTCTCCAGGGCTTTGTCCAGTTTTGTTTAAATGATTGAAATAACAGGGTTTCTGCTCTTTCCCTTAGGAAACTACTCCCCTGTCTAACAGATCCAGCTATTAGGAAGTTTTTTGATACACAGCCTGTATTCTTCTGAACTCTCCTGTAGCACAGTGCTTTTTTATAGCACTCATTCCAACACACCCCATTTCTCTCCATCATTGTTCATTCCTTTACGCTGCTTGGAGACAGTCACAGCTTCATCCCTTAATCAATATTAGATATGGAGCTCTTTGGGGCAGAGCCCTGCAGCAAGGAAGACAATAGATGTTTTACAAACTATACATAGATTTTAAATGTTTCCTCAGAAACATTTAAGGAGCAGCTAAGGAGCTGCTAAAAGTGTGGACATTTTTACTGTACTTCTTTGAGATCCTTCCCATTCTTCAGTAATTTTCCAGGATCTTTGCTAGAATTGTGCACAGTCTTCAAAGGAGAAGGACCATGGTAAGCAGGATAATCAGTTCCCCCCTCGCCAAATGTACCCTTTGAGTACGCGCCTCTGACTGGCCATCGTTATAACATAATGATCTCATTGCATTACAAACTCTTTTTGATGCTGCCATTTCTTCACATCCAAAAGCCTCCTTCTACTGCACATATGTCATTAAGTGCTATTCTACAGTATCCAGACTTCTTCATAAATGGCCTTCTTGCCCTTCTTCTTTAATTGGGATTTTGGCAGACAGGTTACTGGTGGACAGATCACCAGTTTATTGGTGATGACCTAAGAACTCTCAGTGAGGGTGGAAGGGTGAAGGACTCCCTGCCTGCAGGACTTAGGATTATCCCAACAGCACCCTGGGGAGCAGGGAAAAATCAGTCAGGAAGAAGTGTAGGGGCTCGTGTCTTAATGCGAGGCCAAAAGTGAGTGGGCTCCTTCTTCCTTTCCTTTATTATGCTCTGATGACAGAAAACGGGTATGAGAAATTTCTGATTTATTTTTGTTTAGAGGGTTACTTGTTTTCAAGCTAAAAATAAACCAAGCCTGAGCCTTGGCAGGGTTAACAGAGTTCTGCTTTCAGACCTGCTGAATGCCTGAGACCTCTCTCAGTCTGACACTGCCAGGGCCTGGGATGCTGACTCTTAGCAAAAACCTCTGCTAAACAAGTGTTACCGAAGGCCAGCAAAAAGCGGAGTGGCTCGAAATATCGAACACAAATCATTCCGGCCAGAGTAATCATCACCTCCTCCGGACCTGTGGTGTCATTACCCAGTGCAGTCCACAGAGCTTTGCTTGCAAATCGGAGTGACATCAATCGCTGTTAGAGCTCGTCTGGTAAAACACAGCACGTCCAGAGGAGCCCTCTGAGAGGCACAGGATGGCGTTTAGAGAAACTGTTCGGCTGTGATTTCACGGGAGCAATTACATTTTGCCGCTATGACTCCCCTCTTCTCTATGAAACTAAGAGACTTATGAGAGCACAGATAATCTGTTATGAGTTTGCCTACGTATCCGCTTTTATTTCCTGCTGTATCTACTGAAGATTGTTCCCTTGTGAGAGAAAAAAGGATATTTTGCAAACTTTTAGAAAACACTAATAGGCACATGTTATCTCCTTTCTGCTGTTAGAGAAACGAGGGCTTCCCCTATTCAGCTAATGGAAGGGTTAGTGATTCTCACTATGTTTAACGGGTCCACACTAGAAAAACATGCCAGCAAATCAATTAGGAGGCCTGACTTTTACTAATACAGTTAAACTGATGCAAGCTCTGCTCTGGACAAAGTTATAGAGACTGAAAAGTGCTTGTTCCAGTGCAGTTTCTGTGTCAGCAGGTGAACAGTCGAGTGTGGAGGAACTAGCGATTCCACTTCCTTCTCCTTTGCTTTTTTGTCTCTGTCCTTTTTTTTTTTTGTGATTACAATATGGGAATTAGCCAGCTGGACAACATCCCTGGGCTTTGAAGGGTCTTTCACAGCTTCTGTAATACTGCTAAATGCTAGTTTTCCTGGTTCTAGATCCTTGCAATCACATGCTCCTTTACATCAGTCCCAGCTCTCAAACATGAATTTTTACTCGGGCGGGCTGCAGTTTTGGCCAATGCATATTTTCCCTGCAGACACTCTAATTTTCCAGCAGCTTTATTAGCTGAAATCTGGCTTCAGTGATCTGACAGCCAGACCAAGTTTGGCTTATTACATCACATATAGACCAAGCAGTGATTCAATCAGATTTATAGACAGATTTGATTAAAGGGGTATGTGTATTTCATTAAAAAAACAAAAAAACCCTAATGTTATGTTCAAATGCTTTCAATTGGGCTTATTCTTCCCAATGTAAGATTTTTGATTTCTGTTGCTTATACTCCCAAAACAGAATTATGCTTGAAAAGGCCAGCAAAAAGAGATTTCTCAAGTTTCTCAAATTTCAAGTGTGTTCAGTCTTAGAAAAACTGAAATAATTCAATCAAAAAACTTCTTTGAAGGAAGAAGTTCAGTTTTGACTGAGAATGCTTTTTTGGAATTTGAAAACAAAAACGTTAATGGAAATATATTGCCCAACTTTACTGTCCAGTTCAGTTGCCCATGAGCCAGTGCTAAGTCTGGCTTCAGTTTATCCTTGGACTTTGAAGACATATTCAGGGTTACGTGAGAGAAGATTTGCTGGAATTGCGGTATCAAGGTAATTACGCTGCCACAGTTATACTGGTCTAACTGACTGGGCTGGCACTTTCGTTTGGAGTCACCTCATCCTTTTTTTTCCGATAGCAGCTTTCATCTCAAATAAGCAAGCCCACCTGAGGCGAGTACGGACTGACAGTACCCTTCCCCACCAAGACAAGCCAGAGGCTTTCTCATGAGATTCTGTCCCAATCAGCAGAAACTGTACAAGATCAGGCAGAGATTTTAGGAACTTGAGACTAAGATACATTAAACCCAGAACCTGCTTTCACATACAGTGGAAATCCCCTTCGTAAAAAGAAGGAGATCTATCTCAGTCAGAATTTTTGTCTCCACTAATCCAGCTGAAAGGCTGTCCCTAAACTCACTCCTCTTATGACTAAAAATATTCCTATTTTCAGCCCAAATTTATTCATGGTCTGCTTGTTCTCATATAAATAAAGCCCTTAGATAAACAGCTCTCCTCCCCGTTTGCTTTCCCTACTCCATTAGATTAAAAAGAGCAGCCATATTCCACCAGCCTTTCTTTTCGTAGGATGAATAAGCCAGCCTCTTCTAGTTTGCTGCCTAACTGCCAACTAACTGCTTTCATAGAATTTTGCACCCTTCCAGTTTGAATTCAATTTTCTTTTGCGTGGACAACACAGATTTAGATACAGAAACACAGAAATTCAATTTGTACAGATTTAGAATAGTACTTTATACAACTTTGGACAGATCTTGGAGACAGCACTGGCAGGAAAGTTGAGATAAAGTACTGAGTCTTGAACCTACCTGTCTTTGGATCACAGTACTAAACATCCATGTGACCTTATTTTGTCTCACACTGATAGAAATAGAGTAACCTTCCTTGGTAACCATGAACTCACAGCACTATAACTCCAGTACACATGAGTTTATGGCTTAACTAAAGACCCGTGCTTGAGCTAAGCTCCATGTTAGCATTCCACAAGTGGATGCTAAAAAGAAACTTTCCAGATGCTGCAAGCTGCTCTCTAACAAATGACCCATGAAAAGCAGGACGGGTTTTGTGCACTAATGAATCTTGAAGCTGACAGGCATATCCCAATTAGTTATTCTAAATGTGGCTCAGTTTAACCTTCTCAACACATCTTCAGTTACTAACAAATATTTTTGCTGAGGCCAGTTTGAGGTCTTTTTCCTCCCCTTCTGTTTCCTTATTGTTTACGAACACCTACCTTTTCCACGTCAGCCCTGATAAGCACATGGAGAAGCAAGATTGCAGAAGGCAGCAGAGTGAGACACCATTTAGTGTACCCGACTAGGCATAATCAGACCCATCCATCACTTCAATTTTCTATTCCTAGCCAATAGGAATAGTCCAAGCGAGTGGGAGGAAATGAGAAGCCACTTACCAAAACTTCTTCGGACTACAACCCCTCATCATTTCTCTTTTGCAGGGTCAAAATCCGTCTCCTGCTATATTAGTCTAGTATGATGACCAAGTGTTTTCCTCCATACAAGGTAATTCCAGAATTCAGACTGGCAAAGTACTTCATATGACATTCCTGAGCACTCGTAATCATCATTAATCATCGCTCTTTGTACAGCTTTTATCCCTGAGAATCTCCATTATGGTCCAAGACCCCGCAGTGGTAAGGGCTCTATAAATGACACAGAATAACATGAGATGGTTCCTGACTCTTCACAACTCTTCTGTGACATTGAGGATTACCATCTGCACTTTCATGATGGGGATACCAGAGAGAGAGGGGGACTAGTCATGAAGAATATAGCTCAGACTGAGAGTTTGACACCCCCAAAAAAGGACATGTAATGAAGAGAATTGTTAATGTATCCAACAAGAAAACTTACTAGTAGGAATATTTTTTGGTTTGGATATATTAGTAGCATATATTTGTTCTGGACAAAGCCGTCTAACATTCTCTAGAACCACTCCCCAGTGTCATGGAGATCAGGCAAGATAACAGTTACTTGCCATATTTAATTTCCACTGGTCAAATTCTTCTGTAAATCTTCTCTGTAAATCCAAATAACTCTGCTGAGTTCAGCACATCTACTCTGGACTGGAAAGAGTAACTGCCAGTGGGATTTGACTCAATGAGGGAGCTAATTCCCCACCTGCACAGTATATAAAAGCAAAGGGTCTGCAAGATATGAAAGTCTGGCTTCCAACTGATGTTAGCAAAGCTTAGCTTTGACCAGACCAGCTAAAAAGAGGTTCCCTTCTGGTCCAGCTGGCGCAGCATGATTTAAGTCTTGGTTTCAGCTCCACTCCTAAGCTTTGAAGCTTATACAAATACAGAGAGAGCAGCACCTCTGAGAGTCCACTAGAGTTTCTGCCTATAAGACATAATGACCCTTCCTTCATTGCACTACCCCTCTCATGCATGCCCTGTATTTCTAGTATGATATTATTTAACACTGCTCAGTTTGGGAATGGAATTGCAGACACATGCTCAAGTTTGGCTTCCCTGTAAGGACCTTAGTGGAATTTTGTAGAAGTCAAGTTTCTTCATCTGCATATTTCCTACAATCAATACATATAAACAACAGCTTCTTTTTATTTGTTTTTTTGTAAGAAGTCTTGGAAGTGACAGCTCCACTTCCTTACCTCATTTGCTGCGGGGTCTCCATTTGCTTTGCAAAGCCCTAAGCAGTTTGACGGAGCTGTTGTTCCAGCCACATGTGCTCACACTGAGACTGAAGCTGTTTCTGAGTCCTGAACAGCTTTTGACTTCCTGACTGAGTAGCAGCAGCAGAATTACAAAGTGGGCAAATGTTTTCTTTATCTTTGCAAAGGACCAGATCTCAGCTTGAAAGAACATGTCGCAGAGAGAAAACTCCAGTAAGCATCAGCACATCTGCTGGGTAACTGAGTTGCTTTTCTTATTAGGCCAATGTGTAGTATATGACCTAAAGACAGAGAAGCTGAAAAATATCCTTCAAAGGAAAAAAATCTGCTTTGGCAGCACTGCATCTCAGCTACAGACCGCTATATCCACTGCCCTATTTCTCCCATCAGTTTCTTTCTACCTCTTTTCCATACCTTCTTCCTTCCTGTTGGATTATTGGCATTCCTCTTCTTCCCCTGCTCCATCTAGATCTTAGTCCCATGCCATTCTCTTGCCTGTCTCCTACTAGTTTGGATTTGTTGCAATCTCCTTCTCTTTCTTCCTTTTTCCCTACTCTCTCTCATGCCGACGTTCCTCTCTTTCATTCCCACCTTCCTCTTGTTCATTCTCCTCTGTCTTGACTATTCCAAACACCTATCTCCTTAGACAACGCACAGCTTAGAGAACTTTATAGCCTATAACCACTCTGTACAGCAGTTGTTTTATGACCATAACAGCCAACTATAAACCATCAGCCTTATTTTTGCAGACAGGATTAATTCTGGCATGGTGCATTATAAAATTAGCCATCCTTGGCAAAGCTACTGGCCTGTAGTTTCCACAAGAACACAATTAAACGGCATTTGCACAGTCAAGCTAGAGCAAAGCTAAGAGGAGACTGATATCACAAAGTTATTAGATTAGGAAGTAAAACAACCACGTCTTGGTTAGCTTAAGCGTTTGAACACATTATATAACATTTCAGAGGTAATACAGGCAAAATGGAGCTGCTCTGAGGCACTTGCCCTCCCTTCCTCCCTCCCTAGCCAGCCACGGGGAAGCACATGCAGTAACAGCAAATGAAATGCAGAGGGAAGTCGCCACCAGATCTCCAGACTTTTGGTTTGCTCAGAAGGTAACTTCCACTGCATCAGGGAAAAGGTTAACTCAGTGGGGCCTCTGGAGCATGCACACAGCCTGCAGTCTCTCTTAATTAAACGCACGTGCACACATCACAAGGAGAGCTGCTCCCTCACCCCAGGGCTGGATCCTCAGCTCATGTAAGTCAGCAGAACACCTCATGACTTTGATTTATGTTGGCTAAAAATCCAATCCCAGAGCCTCTGTGTGTAGGAAAGTATAACTGTATAGTATAACTAGCATAACTGCGGTGAGTATCTGAGTCTAAACAAGCCTTGCTCACACATGGATTTCCACCATGAGATTAGGCACTTGCATACACACCTACATCAGTAACGGTTCAAGCCTCACCTTTCCTCCAAATCAGCTTTTGATTGGCAATGGGCAATACTCTGGAGTTGTTTCCACATCCTCCAGCCTGTTGGGGCACTCTCCCCACCAGGCTCCAGCCCAAAGGAAACAAAACGGAGACAATTTGTTGAGCATGCCCCACTTTTCCATCACAGAAGTCCCCAAAATCACTGAATTTGGCACAATTTTTGAAGAAGACTACACACACACAGAAGAGCTCAACCCACCAGATGTTACAAAACCTGGAACTTGGTTTGCTCACATAATTTGGAAAAGTTAAACATTTGTCCAAACCCCTTTAAGCAACTATTTCACATGAGAAAGCAAGTATTACTACTAGTAGGGAACCAAGGATCCTACTCTGGTCCTCCTTTAGAGGTGAGGAGATAAGAGACCCTGGTTTTATGGTAAGATCTGTAGTCCCTTGAAGTCTGTCAAGACATAGTGAGGCTGAGTGTCCTTGGCATTCAAAACAATATGCCATGATAATATGTACCCTGGGAACTGGGTTCAACCTTTCACAACCCAAACAAGTTTTATATGTGAAACCTGTTCAGCACAGCTCTGTTTTTCCACCCAGCCACAGCCAAAGGAGCAAAACCCAGGAGCAGATCAGCTTAATTTACTGCTCTTTAAAAACAGATACTGGCCTTCAATTTATCTCTATCAAGAGAAAAAATACCCAAGCTACTCAAATGAAAAGCCCTGCAGGATATTGCCTGTGTGAATGCGGAATGGAGATTTGACAATAAAAAAAGATATTTCATTTGTCTTATTAGTAGCTGACTACTGTGGAAGGTGTTCAATCAACTAGACTGATCTTGGACTCCTGAATTATTGATAGAGAGAGCTGGATTACACTCTCAAATGCTTTTAGCTTAATTGGCCAACCCATCATTGCTTCATTTTCTTTTTCTTATATATATAATTTTTTTTGTTGGTTTGGTTTTTAACTATAGCAGTTTGCCAGCAGCTGACCCCCTTATTCTGGTGTTATTGACAGCACTGCTGAATGCCGATCCGGGCAGCGAGTGTTGAAGCCACGGCTGGGCTGTGCTCACACATCGCAGTACAAAGACTACATGAAAATAGTGCTGGCTTTCCCCAGAAACCGAACGGGATGGGGAGCAGGAAACAGCGGCTTCTGTCTATGAAAGAGAAGTGCAAGGGAGATCAGAGATGCCCCATTTCTGCCTCCTGCTTAATCTTTTCGTTTTATAGCTCTCAGTCCCTTTCCAGGCCCTTCCCTTCATATCCCTTCTCTTTCTGCCTGCTTTCCTTCTCCCCTGATGTAGAAACACAATACAGCTCCTATTTGGAGGTCATCTGGGCCAGCATACCATCTCCAACAGCAGCTGAGGGGTGGCCAAATGTCCCTTCCCCTCCCATCTCTGACAATAACGATTCCTCCCAAACCCTGGTAATTTTGCCCTCTCATTTCCTCCTCTTCACCTTCAATACCTTCCAGTCTCTTCTCATTTCCCCCTCATCATCATTTCTCATCTCTTACACCCTCTTCCCCATTTCCCAGACTGGGCCCATCCTCTCCCTCCTCCACCGGCGGCCTGGAGTGGGCAGCTTGGTGTAAAAATCAGCAGTATTTGGCAACCCAAGCAAAACAGCCAGTTAAATGCAGCCAAGAGAGATAAGTATCATTATTTGCATGAGCTTTGAGTAATCCAGTCTGCACACAAGCTCTGAACTGCACTGACCTTGATTGTTTAACTCTCATTGACATATTGGGACATTAGCAAAGACAGATTCACTGTATTTGAGCATTCTCCATATTTTATAGACTAAGCACATCTTAAATGCCTTTAAAGTGTGGTTCCCTGTTACTCTTTTGCAGGCTAATCTAAAGCAGAGATACAAGCACAAATGGATTTATAAGTACTTGGGAGCTATTTCATAATAAGAGAGGAAAAAAAGAACATAATAAGACATGTGATGGGAAAGGATAAGAAAAAAAGATGAACAAAGAACAGGTGAAAAAGAAAAGAGGATATGAAGAGAGAAAAAGAAGAGAGAGAAGACGAGAAAGTGAGAAGAAAAAAAAGGAGATGAGAAAAGCTTGCCAGCAGAAAATGATAGATACACAATGTAAGTGTCTGGAGGAACTAGAACTCCTGGTGCTAGATTTGAAACTGATTATTTCTGTGATAACAGAACACGATAGGATCGGTATTCTGACTAGAGCACAGTACTGGTGGATATGATCTGAGAGAGACATAAAAGCTATAATGGCAAAACAGCAGTGCAAGTGAATAATATGAGTGCTTGTAAGGAATTAAGAAACTAGAACATGGTTATAACAGGATCCATCCGAATATAATTCAGTTCCTGGGATGTTGCTACAGATCTCTGCCATTGGATCTAGACGTGACTGGGATCTCTTGGAAATTATTAGAAAGATGAATAATACCGGGAATGTGTCATTATTCAATTTTCTAGATAGCAACTGGAGAATTATTGTTACTTGTAATACTGGAGCTCAGTCCTTCCTGGATTTAATGGGCAATAGATTTTCCACACACACACACTGAAATAGCACAGGAGCCAGCAAGAAGCAAAATGATCATAGAAATAACTTTGACCAACTGTTCACTAGTACTGTTTAAATTAAATAGAAGGATAGAAGGAAGCAAAAGCAGATCTGCAACCCAGGTCCTCAATTTCCAAAGGGCAAAAGGTGAAGAATTAAAGGAAGTAGTGAATCACTTGGTGTGAAGAACTCAGGGATGATAAAAAAGAAGCTTGAAACTTCTCCATCACAAATGTGCAAAGAATACTAGCATTTTTTTCTGCAAGGGAAAATTTGAGAGAAAAGCACTTCCCACATAGCTGATAACTACCTCGGGCAAAAAATAAAAAATAAATAAATAAAAACAGTAAAAGAAGCATTTGTAAGGACCAGGAAAAGGACAAAATCAACAAATCCATGTCTTCTAGATCTGTATATGTAAGGATAAGATGAGAGCTGCCTAAAGAACATTAAAACAAGTAGAAAAGGGTTCTTTGGCTCTATAAGGAAAAAAAGGTATCATCTAGAGAATAAGGGTAGGATGAGGACGAGCCATACTATAAAAGAAAAAATTGCTTTGGTTTTCAGCAAAAAGGAAGCTACTAGATGCTCAGGCAAAGACCAGATGGAGATCAGTATCTGGGACAGACAACTTGTAACAACTCATCAACTATGTCCTCAAATGTAGAATATCCCCATATCAATACTCTCTCCAAAAAAAAAAAAAAAAAAAAAAAACAGGAAAAGAAACTGCAGGTCTGTTTCTTATTCCACTCCAGTAAGATAATTAATATGCCCCACATATACAGTCCTTAGTGAAAATGAGAAATGTTAAATGATTAAACAAGAAATGCCAACAGGTTGTATAGAAAGAGAGAGAATTGACTCAGAAGGAGTTAATGGCCATCGTTTGTCACCGTGCTTAAGGAGACATCTGGGTAGCAGCTTATGACTGAGGCAAGTCTTTACTATAATACTGGGTAAGCAAACACACATCAGAGGAAAAAGCAGATGAGGCAGAGGGAGAGATCCACAGACTGCAGCAGGCTGCAAACACGGGTCTGGCTGGGCGACTGGCCGAGACTCCAAGAGCAAAAGCCTTGCCTGAAAGAGGTCCCATCCCAACAAGCACAGGTGGAGCTCCTCAAGGTGGAGCTGATTTTATTCAGTATTTTCATTTGTGTTCCTGGCACTGCAAGTGGGATTCCAGTGACAAGACGCGCCAGCTAGCAAGAGTCACAAACACATCCGCAGTAAAGGTGGGTCTGTGGCTAACTAGCATGGACCTGGTGGCTGAGATGGTGCAGCCCCTCTTGCACACCCCGAACCCACGCTCTGTTCGAGCAAACGACCAAACGTAGCAGCACACTCCATGAGGCTGATCTCGGTTCCTGCTGACTCAGAGGAGATCCAGAGCACAGGCGCTGTGAGCTGCCTCTCACTAGGTCAGTGACAACAGAGACAAATTGTATGGAAATGAGGAGACACCTTGCTTACATCAAAGAAGCCCTGGAGAATGATTTCATTCACAATAAATCTCCTTCCTTAACAGTGCTTACAGCAAGGTGCTGGGCAGTTCTTCTCCTATGCATTTAATTCCACTGATTGAAGTTATTCCCACCTTGCTGTGTATAAGTGCAGAACTGGGTCCAAATTTTCTTTGCTGCTGCTTCCACTGTATCCTCCTCATTTAACTTTTCGCTACCTGAGCTTGTCACAGTGCTAAAAGCCATCCTGAAAGATTCAGTTTTATACTGCGCTTTCCTTGCCCACTGTTTTGGGTCAGCCGCTGACAGACTCCCACTCTCCAGAACAACGTGCTACATAGCCCCAGTGAGCTGGAGCTGCTGAAGACTTCTGGATGGACCCCGTCCGAGGTTACACCAGGACTAAGCAGCAGGTCCACCCCACGGCAACACCACAAGATCCTGGCTGCCCTCAGTACTCCATGGCCCCCTTCCAGCCCAAGGGTTGGCGAGACGTTGGTGCATGCTCAGATCCCAGCATGTTCCCAAGTCCGTACCTGAGACGCAGCCAGAGAGCAAAGAAATGCAAATTGCCAGATCAAGGTTCAAGTCTCAGAAGGCCAAAACAGTCTTTGTTTTCTGGTGCTCAGACACTAATTCAGTAGGGGCACAGATGTATGTGGGATTAAAGCTGCTTGAAATCATTTTGACACAGCATATTGAAATACTAACAAGTGAGAACCTGAATGAATACATGCAAGTTTGCATAAAAATTATAAAGATTTTTTTCAATTAATCTTAAAAAAAGAAAAAGCAGAAACCACCTTCTCTTCCACTAGAACAGCTTTCAGAAGTGAGTATAATTCCCTCTTTTGGGATTTTTGGTGAAGCATTTTGCACAGTGGGCAAATCCACACACAAATATACAATGTTTTTTTAACCTTTAACATGAAAACTGAAATCCTGATCTTGCCCCAGTACTCTGGGAGAGGCCAGTAAAGGATCTCCCTGCCAAGCCAAGGCAAAGCCAGTTATAACACGGCTTTGGTGTCACCACATGGCATTACGGCCCCTGCCACTGCCAGTACCTCCTTAGGGACAGAGTATTAGCGCCCCAAATCCTCCATATTAGCCTGCTTACCCTCACCACGAGCAAAGACATAGCCTGACACAGAAGCAAACTAAGCAGCAATGCACTCAAAATGTCAAGGCAGCCACGCAGGAGGAGTTTTCCTACACAGAGCTACCGCCAAGCATTTTCCAACACATTTCTTCATATTACTTAAGCTATTATGATCATGACCCAAGGCATTTCCTGGGGGCCAAAGAACAGCTAAAAGTCCCACGCACACAGACCATTAACCCCAGACTGTTGTTACCTGCCAGCTTGAGCACCACAGCATACAAGTCCCCCTACATGCCCGGTCAAGGTCTCCAGCTGCTACCACGATGCAGATAAATACTGTGAAAGCTCCTTTTGCATAGGTAAGCCCAGAGGAGCGCCCGGCAGGTCGGCTGGCAAATGTAACTAGGGAGAAAAGGCTTCAGACCACCTTCATTCCCCGACTCTGATGATTTTAACCGGCCCTTCACTTCCTTAGGAAGCAATCTCCATTGAGATGAAAGAGTTAAAGGGAGGGGTGGAGGTTAGGGGCCTCGGGATGTAATTCATTACCTTTTAGCCAGGGCATGGGAAAATGCCAGCTCTCCGCTCATTAGCCACTGGAAGTAAGGAAAACTGAGAGGAAAGCTCCCTTTGGCCCCTGTGGGGAAAAGAGGGATACCAGGCTGACTGGGACAGAGGAAAAGGGTGCAAGGAGACATCAGGACTCTGGAGAAGATTTCCTTCCAAGACCCCTTTCACAGTCTTCCAAGGGTTATGGCATAACCACAATTACAGAGAAGGCACTGGCAGAAGGTCCCTCAGCACCTCCTGAGGCTACATTCATCCTTGTAATCATCCCGTGAATTTGCTGTCCATCAGCAGGTGTGGGAGCTTCAGGTCGTGGTCCTCAGTGGCCAGAGACCTGGAGGTACATCAGCCTCGCTGGTGCTTCTGCTTCCTACCTGTCTTCCTCTCCCTTTTCACACCCTCATGTGCTGCTCTCCTGAGGTGCCCGGGGAGCTGGTCTGTGCCATGAGTGTGCGGGAAAGCCCAGGAGGCAGGAGCCGCTTAGGAACACCCTGTGTTGTGCTCTTTGAGCTCAATAGTCCCTGTCACTGCGACAAGAAAGCCGAGTTTGATAAAGCCCTAAGTGTTGAGATGAGGTCTTGAACTGCCAAGCCTCTATTTTAACTTGCCCTCAAATGAGGAGAGTGAAAATATTAGTCAAGTGAATCTATTACCTGCACTGCTGAATGCGGCTTTTCTGATATTCCCCGAGAGAGATGCTTAGTACCCACTGGGTACTGAGATACATTCATTTCCGTTTCCAATTCCCTTTTATTCACAATCCATCTCCCAACAGCTGTACACACACACTCGCTTGTTTCCATGAGCAAAGAGCCCTCTTCCCCAGCCCCTTCTTCACAAAAGTCGTCCTGTTGACCCAGGACCAGCTGCTCTAAGCTTTGCTAGCACATCTTGGGTACGAGTGTCTTTTCGGATTAGCCCTCGGCTCCTCCATCATCTCAAACAACCTTGCCCCTACTTGTTCTGGAGCACCTAGTGTCTCTGGTAAAAACTACTTTCAGCCCCCTTTTCAAGAGAGACATGGTTTATTGTCCCCTAAGTAGCCCTTCACTGTTCCCCTTCTCAATCAGCACTGGGTAATGGTTTCCCAGGGACTATAATACTTAGCAGCACAGTAATTGAATGATATTATTAACAGCAGCAGCATCTGTGTTGTCTGTTTAATTAACTGGAGAGCAAATGAGGCCCTAAGAGTCATTAGTCTGATCCTTTATTGTTTTCCTAATGATCTGCAGCTTCTCTTATTTGATTATTGGCTAAGGATCCCCTTTACCAAAAAATGCACTTTTAATAAAATAATAACAAAACAACTCTCTGTACTCCTGAATGACATACTTTACTTCTCTCAAGCTGCAGATTAGATAACTGTAAACTTCTACTCTAAATACTCCAAATACACCATCTCTACTACGCCATGAGCAGTATAAGGGAAATAGAAGACACTAGCCGACATTTCAGGGACAGAAAGAACAAAGCTGCAATAAACATTGTAGTGTTGCGGAGCTGATCAGTGACAGAGGCAAAGCTCACCCCTCTGTCACTCACAGGAGGTCTACAGGGGCTCGAGGAGGTAAGACCTCCTTTGCACACTGCTGGCCCCCAGCAAAGAGAATATTAACCCAGCACTGCTGTTCACAGGATTTCAGGCCACTTCTGTACTGAAAAAGGGAACGGGACCAAATGATGAAGACAGCCTTTCCATCCCTAATTGTGGTGAATTTATGGGCAGTCCAACAGCAGCAGTTACCACATCTCCACCTGGAAACTTCTTCCATAGCTGGAACAGCCACTCAGTAGCAGCCCAAGCCTACTGTGCAAGCAGTCACGCAGACCTTCGCAGGCAGCAGCCCCTCTGCCACCACACACTCAGGAGTCGAATAGCCGCCATTCCCTCCACTCCCATTTAGCAGCAGTCCTGGTGGGGTGTTTGGTCTGAGGTTCATTGCTTGACAGCTGGTTATTGGCTTCTCTGCAAGGGGGATATGGAAATTTCCATGAAGATTACCCCAACTGCAGTTATTTAGCTTATCAGGAAGCACAGACAATTGGTATTAACAGAATTAGAAAAAGATCCCATCCATCTCAGACAGGAAGGAGTTCTTACTGTTTGCATGCCTAAGATATTGGCTACAGCAAGTCTGTAAGTTAAGCAGTAAATGGTGCCAGATTTAGTCACATACAGATCTGGGGACATCTGGTATCACTGTGTGCTATATATCCTCATCCATGGCCAAACCAGGGCACATGAGTCTTACCACTACATAGCTTTGTCTTTAGCCTAATCTTGCATAGCTGGTTAAACCCCAGTGTTTTAGCTAAGACGGAAACCAACTCACTGCAGCAGGAAACCTGGGCTGGCAACTGTATGCATGGGCGATCCCACCACTGCACCAACATCATGCTAGCACCTTTGTATGCTCACGGAATTGGCAGCATTGTCTTTACACATGCCAAGACTATAGCTAATCTGCAGACTACTGGCCTCAAACACGGGCCTTAGGTAACATCTTACCTCCCTTGGGATCACCAAACAACACTAAACACGGCCTGAGAGGAAGGGCACAGCAGCTCTCTCCAAGGCTCTGTTTAGGTTTAGAGATGCAGTACTTAAGCAGTACCTTTTACTGTCATTTGTGGGACTGATAACCAAAATGTAAGCGTTGAACATCAAGTCCTTCCTGGATGCTCTATTCCAAGTCTCAAATTCACCTCGCAGAGTAACATCATCAGTGCCAGGAGGTCAAAGCATGTATGAACACGATAAACCAGGAGCATGGTTGAGGATCAGAGTGGAATCACAGGAGAAAGTTGCCTGTAACTCCACGATCTCAATGCAAAATCCTGCAGGAGTCATTGCCTACTTATGCGAATTGTCATTAGGGGGGAAAAATAAGCCATCTTCTCCTGTGATGGCCTCATTCAGTTCAGTAGCATGTTTCATCAACCAACTTCTGCATCCACGTATCAGATAAACAGAGAATGAATAAGGAGCAGAACTGGATCCTGCACCTTTAAAAAGGCTGGGAAAATGAATGTGGCTTTTGTGTGCGGAAAGTAAATAGGAAAATCAAATAAGCATGAAAAGAAAATTAAGATATTTCTTGACACCGCTGGACTTCTCTGTCTCAGGAGCAATTCACAACTGCTCCAGGATCTGTAGCCTTAAAAGGGTTATGATTCTCTGGGCATTTCTTCGGAGATCCAAACTGACTCTTCACTAGACTAATTTCTTAGCTATAGACCAGCTTCTTAAAAATGACAGATATTACTATTTTTTTCTTGTTCACCCGGAAATTCTGCTACACTTCCAACTGGACAAGGGACTTGCTTGTAATCCTTGATTTGCCATCATTCCCTCCCTCCCCAGATCCTGATGCAACAGCTGTTGGCTGCCATCTGCTCACTGAATGCACGAAAAATAAATGAATGAACACATGAACTTTGTGGAATCCTGTAAATTTAGAACATAGCAGCTCCTTCACATTGGGTATTACAAGTACAATAACAAGTCAAGGATGCTGTGGTTCCCTGGATGAAATTTCCGTTATGATGGCTGAAAGGGCCTCAAACATCTCTTTGGGTCTGGAGAGGCAACTACAACTTCAAATATTGTTAAAGGACATTAAAAAATGTCTCAGAAGTTGTGCTGGCAATCTGACAAGTACAGTCTTTCTCATGATTCAGTTGGAGATCACCCCCCCTCCAAAAAAGATATCTTCCCAGCAGCACTTTGGTATAGCAGGCTCCAGTACTGATTAGGAATGGGAAAAAAATATGAGCATGGTACACTTCTGTGGAAAGGCTAAATGATAAAAAATAAGAATTTTTGAGGTCAGCTGCTGATCCACTAAGTGACTACAGTCTTGGCCATCCAAACCTTCCCTTCACTACCTCTGTAAATTGGGAATAGTAGTGTCTGTCCATCGATAAGTGAAAATGGTTGTGGGATCTCTGAATAGAAAGCACTGGACATAAAAATGTGCCAGCAAACTCTGCTGATTTCTGATTCTTCCCGTGCCAGTCTTCCTTTGGATTGCCTCTTGGAAAGTCATCCCACTTGATTCTCCCAGCTTCTTTATTACTGTTATTCATGGGCAAAATATCTATGGGACCTCACAACACAGCTTTACATGCATTCATATGTCAACAGGCCTGTTTATACAGCATTCCTTTCTCCAGATGCCTTTATATCCTGTGTGCATTTACCCAGTCTCAAAATGCGAACCAACTGCCACACAGCTCCATGGGAGGTTATTCTCTAAATTAACACATCTGACTGCAGATTTGTACTGTACTCAACCCTGGATTTTAATCTCCCCTAATTTCTCCCTGTTACTGCTAAGTGCTATGGCCTTTGACTAAGCCAAAGCACTCCCCTCTTTCTTTCATTTTTACATCCATTACATTTTTGTAGCTAGGTAGCATAAGCCCTTTTACTCATCTCTTGGATAGGTTCTTCAGATTTAGCCCTCCATTAGTGTTTTGCATCACCTTCCCACTGACTTCTGTGTGCTTCCTAGTAATCCATACCTTTTTGGTAACAAGCCTGAATATCTGCCCTTGCTGAAGCTATGAGAAGGGGACTTTCCATTCCCAAAAGGACAGAACAACGCGTTCAGTTTCCCCCGCTTCTTCCCAGTGGCTGATTGCTTCTCCCTCCTCTGCTTGTGCTTGCAGGAAGTGTTGTACATTTTATTTCCTGGCATGAAGCCATCTACTTATCTCCTAGCATCTATAGCTATCTGGAGGTCATGCTAAGAGTCCAGGGAGATTCCACGCAAGCTGCAATCTCTAAGCTCGTCTACTTAGCATCCTTCCAGTTGCATTGGCATTCTGCAGATTTAAAGACTGAAGCATCTGAAGAAAACAGGAAAGTAATAAACAGGAAAGAAACCCAGCTCTGTGGGTGGGATCCGGTATAGGCCCCTAAGAAGGTGCATTAAAAGGAAGCCCCAGCTCTGTACCAAATAACAAAACAGGTGGCAACGTCACATGTGGCGGAAGAGTGCAGCTATTGCCAAGTGGCAATGCAGGGAACCCGAAATCTTGGCTCCTGGTCTCTGATCTCCATGTGAAGCCACTGAGCAAAACTGCATAATCCACTTAAGCATGAGCCTCATTTTCTGATCTCTGGATGTAACAAGGTGGCAATATCAACAGCCTCACTGACCATATTTGAAACGTGCATAAGGCAGAGCTGCCTGACTTGTTTTTACAGGGTGTTCTTTGCTGCGGTTGTTGAAAGTTGCTGTAATTATAATAAGGAGAGAGCAATTCCAACCGAAAGAAATCCATCAGACAATATAAACGCTCTACTCAGATCTGCAGGACCTCACCAGCCAGAGGTTGAATTTTAGGTAATTGATTTCCAGAAAATTTGCTCCTTGACAGAATTACTGTCTATTTCACTAGCTTTTGCTTTTTGGTTTTTTTTATGAAACAGTTTATTCAGCTAATTTGGCAGCTCTTTTCTTGTATGTGTGTGGGAGGGGGGGATCAGCAGGAAATAACTGCCCTGCTGGTGTGAAGCAAGCTGCAGCGCCTGGCTGCGAACATGCACGCACAGCCCTGCCGCCTCCTCTCTAATGGCTATTGTGCCACAGGGCGTCACTTCCCATTCCTCACCTTACCAGAGCTCTGGCTGACTGACAAATTAGGGACAGCTCTCCTCTCATTTTCTTTTGTTTCAACTGGAGAGGCACGTCACATTCCTTCTTGCTCCTGGCCGTGCGAGACACAGCCATCACGGCATGCTGAGCCTGCCACAGTTTGACTTCGTGGCAGTCTGATCTTCTCTGGCCCATTCAAGAGAGAGAAGCTCCAACTGAAGGGAGGACAAAGTCCAACTGAGGGTAGAGAAAGGCCAGCCTATGCCATGCTATGGCTGATGCAGCTGGACCGGAGGCTCCTGGGATGAGGTTGGTCAGTCTCCTGCTACCTTTGTCTCACCAGGGAGAAATGGCTGGCAAGGGATATCAAGGATATTTTGATGGCTGGTATGAGAGGTCATGATCTCTGCTTCCTCCTAGCATGTTCTGGCTAGAAGATTCGGGTAGTGCTGGCTCCAAGTCTGTTTTGTATTTATTTGCCCTATTTCTCTTCTGCCTGGCTCTTCTCCTGTCTGTCCCTCCCTTTCCCTTTCTGCAGCACATACTCCCTGCTCCTCGAGAGTTTTCCACGGGGCTTGTTGGCACAAGACACATGTGAGTGTCTTTTAGCTTCCTGAGGTCGCTGTGTGAAAGGATGCATCCCCTCCCGGTACAGAGGGAAGACTGCGCTGGTGAGCAGTAGGAGAGCAAGACTGCCCCCCACCAGTGGCCTGCGCTGTCTTCCATACCGCTGGGCTTCACCAGCTGCCAGGGCTGTGTCAGGAAACCCAGAGGTTCCTCGTGCATCGACTCAGACACACTGGCATAATACTTGCTGGCAAATAATGCCTTTTGAGCAGGGGATGGATCTATTTTCCCAAAGCAAGTCCGTGCCATGTACCAGTGATATTTTGAAAGGGCCCCCCTCCCGCTAGATGATTACAGTGAGCTGTTTCCTGTGCCCAAGAGGGCCCCAAGTCATTATCTTACAATATATTTCCCTACAAAGGAGGCACAGTCCCAGCTTTTGCCTGTTTAGCCCTCCTCATCTGCTCCCCGTGACTGACAAAAGACCTCGGGAGAAAGCAGAGGCGAGAAGGCACGAGTGCAGCCACGCTCCTACCTCCCTGACAGCTGCTAGAAAGCACTTCCAAGTCTGTTTGCAGGTAGAAGCAAGAATAGCCTTACAGCTACGTGCAGCTATAGATAGTGTACTAACCAGCCTTGTCACCAGCACCTCTCTCTCAGCCAAGACTTGACTGTTTTTTAATGAGCTCAAAGTCTTTAGCAAAACATTTTGCTCCCCATATGGCCACCAGTGTACTCTGGCAGCTCTGAAGTAGAAGCCAGGCTATCCAGGGGAGAGCATCAATGGCAAAGGAAAGAGGCTGCGAGCCTGCGGCAGAGTTCGAAGCAGAACCCTGATCTGACAGCTATGCCGGCATTTAAATCACAAGACTATCCTTCCTCTCAGCCACAGCCTAATTGTCTCCTAAGCTGGTTAGCCTTGCTTTTTGCCCATGTCCTGACTCCATGTGATTGTCTCTTGCATAAAGCAATATGTTCTATCTGCTCAGCTTGCATTTAGATTGTCTCGTTTGTTGTGTTCTTAAGGCTGCTCTCAGCAAGGACTGCTGATCTCATTCAGATTTACCAAATCACTTTGTAATGCTGACTGCTCTTTGCTTGGTAACCTCACAGCCTTCAGTAGGAACAGACTCAAGTCCTTAATCTTTGCTTATATATATAACAAACATTTTTGTAAGCCGAATGTAATGAACATCATTGTCCGGTGCTAGCCACCAAGTTCTTTGCAGTGAAAGCAATGTCTCTCCAGGAAAAAGCAATCAAACAGCACATAGAGTTCCCAGAAAAATTGAATTGTCTGTTACCATAGGGTAGATATGGATTTATATTCTTGAAGCCTGTTCCTCCATTAAAAAAGCAGCAATAACACCTCTTCAGCTCTCCCTTTTCTCAGGTACTTGTCAGCACTTATCTCTGCACCACTTAATGCATCAAGGATGGCCATAAGGCTTAAGTCCATGCTTAGTACACTTGCCACAATCTGCCAGATGTTGGGGTTAATGGCCACAGAGGGTCACAGCATACATGCTATTGGTATTAATCATTTGTATAGCAACGGTCCCCAAAGACTCCATGGGTGTGTTCCAAGTCCCATTCCTTTAGGCCTGGGTTTTGGTAGGTGTTGGAGCATGGGATGTTTAAAATTAAGGCCAATTTAAGAAATATAAGGTGTGATTTGGACACACCAACAGGGCAGATGGGCAAAGAAGTAACTACTGTTTTCAAAGCATGAAACATCTACTGTGCCAACTAAATCAATCAACACAAGCACTGACTGTGTATGAAGATCCCTTACTGCCACCAGTCTTAAAAAGCTTAGGAGTTCGGGAGCAGTATCACTGTCTGGATGCTAAGCACAGGACCATATTTGCCCTGACACAGAATTATGTGACATGGAAACAGAGTCAAGCCCTGCAAAGGTGTAAACTGGTAGATCTCTACTGAAGCTGGTGGAAGTCTCAATTTTGCACCAATCACAGGAAAACATGGCAGGTCTGGTTCTATGTCATGCTTCTAGTAATACCATTATCTGATGGTTTAAAGAGCTCTCTTTATGTAAAAGCACTTCCATAACCAGTCATTGATATTTTACCTGGCAGGGATGTCTTCTTTCTTGATCTATGCAGAAAACATTTTATGCTCTGAAATTCATAACCAGAACTGTTATCACTGCCCTCAAAATTAGTCAGCTACAATGTTAAAAAGCCAGCCTCATCCACCAACCAACATGCTGCTTTGCATGATCATCAAAAGAGGTAACAGGAGGTAATAGTCTGATTTCAGCACCTACCGTGACAGGAGAATAACATTTAATTTCCCTAGCCCCTGATGAGCCAGATTTCTTCCCCTGTCATATAATCTGTAATAAAAAAACCAGCAATCCTTTCACTGGGTGGCAGGCTGCAGAGCTTTTCCATTTAACATATGCACTTTACTGTCCCCAATGCATTGTTTGACATTAGTCCACATTTAAACCGTATTTGCCATTGAAAATCTCACCCAGAGAAAAGACCCACTCCTCTTGCAATCTACATTAGTCACCATCACCAGAGAGACTCATCCCTCTGCAGCAAACTGAAACAACTTGTCCTGGATAATCCAGCTTCATTTTGTTCTTCTCTCTCTGGCCCCCTGACCTTCTTGTTAACCATTTCAACTGACGCCCTCCGGGTTAACTGTTATGATAGTTAGCTTCAGTAGCCACTACATACTGACTGAGGGACAGCGTCAAGTCCAAGTTCGTGTTTCAGGAGGCGAGAGGAACGCCAGAGGCATGCATCCGCTCGCCCGCTGTAGAATGGGAGAGGCTGGACTTCTTTTGAAGCAGGGAAGATACCACTTTATCACTGGCACTTAGCAATCTAAACTTAGCAACACTAAGGGCAACACAGGTCCCCTGCCTGAATTTGCATCTAAATGCAACCTATTTTTATAGCAAATTTGAATGTAACTTGACCACCTTTGCACCTGAGACAGACAGTGAGAAACTGGTGACTGGCCAGGTCTGCCTGCCCTAAAAACCTTCAGCCGACCACTTTTCTCCCATGACATTAAGGAAGGACAAGACAGCTATGAATCACACTTAGCTCCCCTGGACCACAGTTAGGCCTCAGGCGAAACCTTGAGTGCTCCTGTCCTCAGGTATGTGGTCCCACTCACTGACAGAGAGGCAGCACAAAGCTGGATGGACTCAAGGTGGAGAAGCGGCTCTTTGTGCCCTGCAAATACTCACATTTCCTGCAAACATTAGACGCCTCCGCTGAGCCCTTCAAGCCCCTCAAGGCAGGGCAAGGAGGCTGGGCTGGACTGGGGAAATGTGCTCTATCCTTGTTAGAACGGGCATAAATTGAAAATAGCCTCCTGCTAGATGAGCACATTAGTGGAGCTCAACTTACCAAGCAGGAGAAATGTTTCACCAAGACAAATCTATTGCCTCTGAACTCTCCATGAGAGTGAAGGAGGCAGCACCAGTAGCAGCTGTTCACACCAGTATGTTTTCCACTTTTACCTCGAGTAACCTCTGGATCCTTGCTGAATCTTGCAGGGGCTTTGAGGAGGGAGAGGACGTCAAGGCCAAGACCAGCACATTGAGCTCTAAATGATTAATCAGAGACTTCCAGTTTGTTTAAAGCAGTAATTTGATGATAAAAATCCTGACAATATCCTGCTCTCTTCAACTTCAATACGCTATAATCTTATTTAACACATTAAAAAAAAAATCTTGTAGTGAGCAGGCACCAGAGGGAATGTGGGCTAGAAAAGGATATTACAGTATCACTTCGGAGAGTGCCATAAATAAATCTTTGCCCAAGATAGGTAGGCAGATTGGTGCAGCACTCCACACAAAATTGCGCTGCTCTACAAGACAGTGACTCATCAAATTCTCCACTTCTGATAATCAGTCAGGCAGGGTATTCATTACAGCAAGAAAGAGAAACCAGGGAAGGGAACCATCTCCGAGCCTTGCTAGAAGAAAACCTCGCTGTCAGAGTGGGGATACAGCTCCTGCCACTGTTGCTCATTTTCTGACTGATACAGGACAAAGCCAGACCAAAATTTGGAAGACCAGGTGCCTCGGCATGGCCCCTAAAATACTCAGGTGAGCATGCCAACATGACGTGAAACTCCTGAAGACTTGGCTTGTAGCCAGGTTGCCAGTGCTGGGCTCCTCAGTGCAAGAGACATGGACATCCTGGAGCAACTCCAGCAAAGGACCACAAAGATGCTTGAGGGACTGGAGCATCTGACATATGAGGACAGAGCTGGAACTGTTCAGCCTGGAGAAGAGAAGGCTCAGGAGGGATCTGATCAATGTATATGTGGGGGTGTAAAGAAGAGGGAGCCAGACTTTCTCAGTAGTACCCAGTGACAGGACAAGATGCAATGGGCAAAAACTGAAATATAGGAAATGTAAACATAAGAAAAATGTTTTTTTTTACTGTGAGGGTAGTTGAACACTGGAATGGGTTACCCAAAGAGACGGGGTGTTATTTCCACTTGCCTTAAAACTTCCCTTGAATACAGCATTCTGTACTCACCATCTCAAACAGATGTGTGGTGCATTTCATTGCAGCCAGACAATAAGCCCGACTTCAGCTGGAATAAATCCACGAAGCTCTGCTGAAGTCATGCAGTTCTGCCACTCTGCACCAGCTGAAGGTATGGCTTAGATTTTCTGGTAGCCCAAGCAATAAGGGATGTACTACACACATGGGAAATGACACCCATGTGATGAGCTGGAGAGTCATTACAGTAACACTGACCATTACTGATGCATTGTGATGTTTCCCCTTGACCATCTTGCCTGCGTGATCCCTCTGCTCCACCTCTCTTGCCACACAGGCTAACATTTAACAACCCAGACACCCCCAAATGCCTATCACTAATTTAAGAGAAAAACTGATATCCTACACATTCTTTCCATCATGCCCTCCTCCAAAAAGAGACGGGAAATTAGACCAGACAGAAGTACGTACTACTAAACTGGTACTCTAGGCCTCAGTTCATGCTCTGCAACAGAAGATTAGGGCAATTCATATTCTGGGAAGGAGGGAGTTATGCACAGCAATATATATCACTTGCTCTGCAAATTAGATAGTTGATTTCAAAGGAGCAGCATTTATATGTGCAGAACAGCTATTTAAAGTTGCTCATAGACGCTTTATGGTTGTCTCCAAGCTCTGGAGAGCTCAACTCAGGATAAGTAAAGCACCTGGATTTCCAGGTGGGAGGATGCTAATCTAAACCTAATTTTAATGTATTACAGCTCTCTATAATATTTGCAGAACAGTTGCTCTGTAAGACGGCACATAAAAAAACGCGTGTTAGAAGACGGGATAGGAAGAATTTGTCAGTATATGTTTTGCCTTCTTCACTTGTAGGCCTCCATGCATTACTTAATCTAGGATTTCCAAAACTAGTATAATTGTCTATCGTATCCACTAGAGCCACTGTGAGTCTTGCATGACACCCAAATCAGATAGATGATAATTTCCAGTCAAATTATCCCACTAAATTTTCATGGCTAGAGGTCTTCTTCCTCACAGGCACAGTGAAAGCAGACCCAGGTGGAAATCCCACATGAATCCAGGCGACTGCAGTCCCGAGCAAGGGGAATAGAGCTGCAAGAGGACTGAGAGAAGGTCACAGCATTGCCCAGTAATGGTCTGTCCCATGATCCACATGCTCTGTGAAGAAAATTGAGCAGCAATTGGAAAGCGAAGGTGCAGCTGCTGTTTAATTGCAGTAAACTACTGCAAAATCAGTTGGGTTGTCTGTCCTCCCTGCCCACAGGAACTGGGGAGCGAGGATAATGCAGGTCTAGTTTCCAGCATCTCCAGTGGTAAATCCAGTTTA
This sequence comes from Apteryx mantelli, assembly GCF_036417845.1. Classification (NCBI taxonomy): domain Eukaryota; kingdom Metazoa; phylum Chordata; class Aves; order Apterygiformes; family Apterygidae; genus Apteryx; species Apteryx mantelli. The sequence continues at coordinate 5,613,639 of NC_089979.1, read as the reverse complement.
AAAGATTCCCATGCCCCCAGCCATACATTCCTGCCTGCCTCCTTCCACCCCATTTGCTGCTGACATGTGAACCCCAGTTCATCTGTCCAGCAGCCACCCATTTAAAAGCATAAGCAAATGATTGTGTTCAAAAAACAAGGCAGAAAAATCAGCTCAAGAAACCTCACTGTAAGGTACTTGCCTTTTCCTGATCTTTAAACATTGTGAGATATATATATATATTTAGCTAGCTACCACTTTCCTATGTCCTACCAATCAAAGATGACCACTTCCAGTGACCTAAGTGTTGAAACAAATGTCCAGCCAACACTGGACAGGCTAGAAAGGGCAGTAGACTTTTCTGCCAGCTCTTGGTTTGGATGGTCATTTCTCTCCCTCACATTGCCTTTGAATGCTACCCCAGATGAGAGACTCTTTCTTCATGCTGCTCTTTAATATGCCTAGCCTGTTGCTAGAGTGACACCCTTTATATGTTATGCCGTAGTCACCAGGGGCAACTCGACAGGCCAAAATGAAAGATTGCAATAAGGGGAGGGCACCCAGTGGGAGGCACTACTGTCTGGGGAACGGCCAAGGCCACAAAAGCAAAGAGGACACTGAGGGACCTCAGACTCCTTTGCTCCAGAAACCCAGTGCTTTACGGCTCTAATCATTTAGGCAAAATTGTGCAAGCATGGCCAAACTCCACCACCTTTCCTGTAGCAAAGAAGAGAGAGACACAACAACCATCATAGCCAGACAACTTTAACTCTCTAGTCCAAATGCCCAGACACACATGTTTTCCTGGGCTGATAACTTTTAGCAGGGGTGCAGAGGGAAGCTCAAACTCAAATTTCTGGATCTGTAACAAGAGGCCATATCCTTCCTACCTACACATTCTTCACGTTGGAGTGAACTGTATAGTGACATACAGCAAGACTTCAAGTCTAATGGGCAGCCCAGCTACTTTGCTGCATCCACATGTAGAGCACTCACTGCTGTCTGTGGGACAGCCTTGGCAACACAGGGAGAAGAAACAAGATCAGCTACTCATACTGTGTATTTAGTGCAACCACCACAAGGCATGAGCAAGAAGTTTTGCACCCCTGGCAATAGTTTTCTAAGATTCAGGCACTGCATATGGGGGCAATCTCTTGATTCCTGACAAAATACATTTCTGAATGTAGTAACAGTTTTCTGTTGTTAATTCCATGCCTTCTTACTTCAGACTTACCAAAAACAATCTGGGAAAAGAACTACTGTGGTAGGTGGTCAGGAGATCCTGTGGGAGAAGTATGAATAAAAGTGCCAGGAATTCCTGAAAGTAACTCCACGTTTTCCTGAAATCTTTCTGTGTTGGGGTCAAGTGTTCACAGCCGCACCACTCACAAACTTGTCCTGTGGGCACATCAGTGGAGGAGAGCATGAAACCACGTCTCCTCCTAAAGCAGGGCAGCTGGCACATTGAACATGCATTTTGAACATGCAGTTACCAAATCATCTATAGAGCCACAAGCATCTGTGCTTTCTCTTGACAGCCCTTCTGCATTTCCACCCTGATGATATCCATTAAACCCTCCTCAATTAGTTTTTCCTTGTCACATCTCAAAGGAGAGAGGGTATCTGTGGATCACTGGCATGGTCATTAAGGCCTATCAAGTCAGTGCACGCCTAAGGAAGGATCTGAGCCACAGACCCCCAATCTGTGTGTGTGGGGGGGGGGGGAAGGGTTGTCTAGACTGGCATGAAGAAAGAGTAGAAGGGCAGTAAGAAAAGACTGATATCAGCTGAAGGCATTACTTTCAGTGAGAGCATGTGCCCATGTTGCACGTGTGTGACTGTCTGTCTCCTTCCAGCCCAGCCCAGCCCAGCATATGTCCTTTAGAGTCTAAGCACTGCACAGCAGATGCTGCAGGCCAGATACCTTCTGGCACCCCTCCACTGACTCCACAGATCGTCTCCAGGACAGACTGTGCACAGGCATTTACTTGTAGGCTTATTCAGTGAGCCCAAAGGGGCTTTATCCCTAGTGAGAAGACAAATAACAGTGCATTGCAATGTGGTTCAGTATTACCTTCTCTGGGTTTCTGATTTTTCTCCACTTCCCGCTGTTTAGCGCCATTGTTTAGAGTTATTCAAAAGCTAGGGATATCATGAAAGTCACTGCCCAAGGTGCTTCTAGGATGCTCTGTGATGGGTATATAATCACTGATTCTTGGCTGCCTCTGAATCCCCTTGGAGGCAGAGCAACATGGATTGAAAGGTGCAGTTTCAAAAAGCCCCATCACCCAGCAAACTATTATCTGTGGATCACTGGCATGGTCATTAAGGCCTATCAAGTCAGTGCATGCCTAAGGAAGGATATGAGCCACAGACCCACACACATGCATTAAGTCTGCAGATGGAAACCATCTTGATGTGGTTAAGGCTGAACAGCAGTGACTGCCTTTGACCCAGACCCTCCTTTTTTTCTAAGGTTTTCAAATTAAACAGAACATTTCCAAAGGGGATTTATTAAAAGTAGAAACCCATGCCTTTTAAAAAACATATTTGTAGGGAGATCAGAGAGATCTTATGATTACTGATGTTTAGCATTGAAAGAATTATTCACTGGAAAGAATAGAATGTGTTTAATTCATTTTAGAAATTACCCATGATTAAGAATTAATTTTTCTGGATCACTGTTGTTATGAATTCGTATAGCAGCCCTGAAGCGAGGCTCATTCCCCAAAGAATACCCCAGAAAGACCTGAACTGTCCATAACTTACACTAAATGTGATGCAATGAAGAATGATGACAAACAGGAAGGAGAGGAAAAGGTAGTCCTGATAAAGGGAAGGTCAACCTTCTCCTTTACACCCAGGGCCAGAATCCAGGACATGATCCTTGTGTCACATGTTATCAGTGTCCTAAGCACTTATTTAACATCAGACTACCGTTTCCTTTGCACAAAGGGTCCTTCCTCCTTTCTTGTCCTACTTGTCACGTTTGTGGATAACAGCAATAGCAATAGTCCTGCAGGGAAATGAGGTGGGGAAGAAGAGCAGATGGCCTCTCAACACCAGCTGGAAGAGCCTAGTTAGCATAAGGCTGGGGCAGCAAACACTGTTATGGGCAAAACAGACCTATCAGGTACCTTGGGTGGGCACATCTTAAGATGCACTTTGAGTGGCTTCAGGAAACAGGAAAAGACTAGACAATGCACATTCAGTCCCCCAGCCACCACTTCCCCAGCGCTGGCATGGGGGAGAGACATCTCAGCAATCCTCCCCGTTGGCAAGCATCTTCTTGCAGCTCTCTGTAACTCAGTGTCTCCTATGCCAGCACGTGTGTGCCCAGTGACAGTGTCACAGCCTGTGCCAGGGGAGTGTCACCACACACGAGTGCTTCAGGTCTCAGGCAATTTCTCAAAGCACTCTTCAGCTTTGGATGGATTTCACTTTGCTACTCTTCAGGAAAATTTATCAGGCTCTTTGCTGCCCAAGAGCTGGGGTGAACACAGCTGCCCATACTTCATTCCTGGGGTTCAAATGAGCTCAAAAACTGAGCCTGAAACTGAACCAAAACTGCTGGGTTTCTCCCAGCTGCAGAATCATATATAGGCAAGACCTTCCCAGCCCTGCCCAAGTCATCCCAGATTGGTCCAGGACACCATATACTGGGTCCTGGGAACTTCTAGGTAGCCTGAACTACACCCAAAACTACCATAACACTGGAACGATTTGGAGTTTGGAAAGGGGCAACCCAGGCTGCAATCACTGCTGTGCACAAGGCATTCTGTGCATACCAGTACTTTTGAAAAGGGTGACATTTCCACAGGGTGACATTCCTTCCCATTCATAGCTCTACATCAGTATGAAGCTTGAATATTCACAGCCCATGTAATTTTCTTTCCTTTAATGATATTAGAGTCTTAGCTAAAAAAAAAGATGTATATCACACGTTACTAAAATATACAGCTTCCCCCAAGAAATCCTTCTCCCACTGAGGTCCACAAACAAGGAACAGTTGTTATGCAGCCTCTAAACAGTTTTCCCCTCTGAAATGAACTACCTTTAGCTTTCCAGGTTTTTCTATGCGCTCATCATTCCATGAAAAGGATTAAAAGACAAAAAACAAAAAAGGACAGTGACAGATGAGCCCTCCCCTAGGAGTATTAACCCTGGGAAATACTTCCTGCCTAACTTATTTATCGCCTTTCCACATGAATTAAACCCCGTCACTTTCCCTTCTTATCATACAGAAGAACCACATGCTGCTGATCACCTTCATTTTTTTCCTATTTGTGCTATCATTTCTCTTTTCAACAAAAGGGTGATCAGGACTGAATACAGCAGGTGGTATAGATGAGCCATTAGTTCATCGGATTATTATTAGCCACATCATTATTGTTAGCCACAGCTTCCTCCACACATTTCTTACTTCAGCTGAGTGGTCCTTTCACTGCTCCAAGCCCCCACTGCACACTGAGCAAATCCCTTCTTTCAGCTGTTGACAACGATGCCCAGAAGTCTGGAGGGTGAGAACGAATGCAAAACCCATCAGTGTGTACGAGGTGTTTAAGTCAGTCCTTTCAAGCGGCACTGCCTTGCGCTTGGCTATATTGAAATTCATGTTGGCAATTTTTGAGGCTTATTAAGCCTTTATGGAGTGGCTGTTATTCCTCACTACTCTTCACTAACCTGATTCTGGGCGGACTCTGTTATTAACCTCTTCCCGTGTTGAGAATTGAACTCTTAGCCCTCCTCTTTCTTTCTCTCCTCTTAACCACTGCCGAAGCTGTACTTCTGCCTTCCCTCTCCATCCACAGTCACCAAATGCCATTAATAGCTTCTCATAAGATGCTTTTTGAAAAACGTCTTGAAAATCTAAAATAACTGTATTTACCATTTCTCCTTTATCTGCTGTGCTGTTAATCTTCTCAAAGAAATTGAAGGGGTTATTAACATTAGAGACATAACTTATTATTTGTATTCAAGTGCGGTAGTGTTCAAAGACATCAGCAAGGATTATGTGGCAATGTGCTAAGTGCTGTCTACACAGAGGGAAAGTCACCATCCCTGTTTGCTCATGATCTTAGTAGATACAGAAAAGCCAGTGAAAGGAACAATTGTTACCTCTACTCTAGAAAATGGGAGTGGAGGCATGCTGAATTCTTACCCTTAAAATCCACGGTGTTTTGCTGTTTTCAACTTTTACTTACCCTGGCGCTTTACTGCCTGTTTTTTAATTAATTTCTCCGTTATTCTTCCAGCTACCGAAATAAGACTGAGAAGTCTATAATTCTTTGGATCACCCATAGTTCCTATTAAATAGATGGATACATTGGCCTCTCTCCAGTCCTCCCTAGTCAAATTATTCATCATAAATAGTATTTATTATGAATAAAGCCCCATTTTGGTTAGCAGAATGTTTGGGAACCATCCTGATTTTCTTTAACTGTATTGATTGTTTATAAATGTTTGGCAAATGGACCTTAAGATATTTGCAAACAATTTTCTTTGACTCTTCACTTTTAATGGTGCCTGGTTGGTTCTCCAAGTCCATGATCTTTTTTAACAGCTCTATTAGAGAAGCAGCACGCTACACTGGAAAATCATTGATAGAGTATAACGTCCTGCAGATATGAATTTCCAGATGAACATCAGTGGACTTCAGAGAGTGGAGGATGCTTTCACAAATCCTTTGGGGTTCTCATTATACAGCAAATGAAGCGAATTGAGCAAAGCAAAGTGAATTCAACAGCTCAGTCACAAAACACAAAAACTATATTTTAACTGCGTGATTCTTCCATTTCTCCAGCTGGTTTTCATGATAAACAGCATGGCTGTGCATCTCCAATATAATACTGAATTACTTAGCTCATTCAAGACATCTAGAAGATTTTCCCACTGCTCTGATCTGGGCCTCTCTTCTGGGAGCCGGCTCAGCAGGATATAATAGAGGTTTATTGTCCATGACGTGCTCCTTACAGCATCGGAGCCTTACCCTCTCCATCGCCATATTGCTTTCTGGTTCCCTCTCCCAGCATCTGCATTGCCCTCTCCCCCTAATTCTTTTATGTGATTTGAGCATGAGCAAAGAAGGAAAAATTCTCTGAAGTGGGATCCCGGATGACTTGCAATCCCAGTCTTAGCATAGCCCTTTAGGGTCACTTGCTTTGGCGTGATGTATTCATAGGGGAGACAGTTAGATATACTTGGGCTCACAGGCACAGAGCATTGCCTGTAGGAATAGTTCCACGGTACTCAGACACTAACGCTCAGAAGAGGAAAGGAATTCCCTCCCACACATCTCTTCTCACCCTGCCACCGAAACCCTTCCCAATTCAGCGTGAACACAGCTTTGGAGTGAAGATTGAGGCAACCAAGTAATTGAACTCCTCTACAGTCTCTTTATTGTCCATGATTGTCTCCCTTTCACCTTGACAGTCTAGTATTTAGAACCATTGCAACTAGGAAGATGGGATGAATCAATTGTTTATTAAGGCAAGCAGCAAATGAATCTGAAATGATGTAGCACCTGGAAGTCCACTAAGCTTTATTAGAAGCCCAATTACCTCTGCATGAATGAAACCTATAGGAGGGGTCCCCATCTCTATGGAAGGGAGGATCTATGGATGCTGGCAGTATTGCTACCATGCTATATCTCAGCAACAGGAATGTTGTATTTCACATTCATTTTATACATAAATTTACCAATAAATTGGGGAGCATATTACAACCATCAATTTATTGTCATAGTAAAATATTCTGGTTTTCACAAGACAAATAGCAGCCTGATCACTACTAGGGCTACTACTAAGAAGACCCCCAAGTGGCTTGAATTTCTTCATTTGCCGCTATTTACACCTCTGCCAGGCAGCACTGCCAAAAATCTCCAGTCACACCAGTGCTAGTGCCTTGCACACCTGCTAGAGCCTAAACAGTAGAAAGCAGTGGTGATCTGATCACAAGGGCTGCAAATCTGGTGCTGCACAGATGGCTGCACAAAGGCCATCTGTCACCATCAGGCTGAGATACCCGCAGATACAAAAGGAAGGGTCCTGTCTTCCAGAAGGGACATAAAGACCCCTCAGTGATTTTTTTTTTCCTTTTTTACAGCCATCAGCCTTTATATTGCCTTCACATTTTCAGTGCTGGTGAGTGTAAGTAGCCAGCTGACAGATCCTGAAATGTCAGCTGGATTTGGCTTTTTCTGTCACAGATTCATGGTGCACGGGTATGCTAGTCATACGATGCACGCTGGAGAGGGCTGCATCTCAGAGAGGTGGGAACACAAGCCATGTCTCCAAGAGAATATACAGACCTGTGTCCAGGGATGTAAGATAGGGAAATCCCACTACTGCTACATTTCTTCTACAGTGGGAGAAAAAAAGGTTCCCTAGGGGCCAAACTCAGAAAACCCTGCTCAGATTTTACTCTTTACTTACTCTGTCTCTAAACAGGAAAGTTGAGTAGGTATGTATGTGACTATTACTCTCCCCATCTCTCTCTCACTCTCGTGGTTTCTGCTCCTGTATAAACAAGTTTAAATACGATTAGGCTTAAAACAAGAGTGACATACTGTTGTCCCAGGGGTTACGGCTCACGCAAGATGGGGGTTGTTACAACTGTGAAATAGCACTCAGCCTTTCACTGTAGGATTTCCATCACTTTATAAACACCAGGCAATCAGACCTTCTGACACCGGCGAGACAGCTAGCTATCTGCTTTGGAGAGGGAGGGAGATTGCTTACACAACCTTCACGGCGAGTCAGGATCAGAACGCAGAGGAAGACGCATCGGAGTTAATTATTAGCCTGCTCCTCTGACTCTCAGAGTGCACCGTCTCTCCTCTTTGAGATTGAGATGGTGGGAGATTTCTCAGTTTTCCATTGGACACATCACCCTGGGCTTAGACTAGGTATGAGGTTTTAAATCTGTATCCTCAAAACAGCAACTTTTGAACACTTCAGGTTAATATTCATATAACATAATCAAGTGGAGTTGGTCAATTTTTCCTTCCTTCAGGTAAAGAGTAGAAGATGCTCAGCAATTTTATAATTAAGGAAAAGTGTCATGAAGTAAAACTCTGTAGTGTTAGACTGAATCCTAAGAGATGTGGAGCAGTTACAATGCTACTGCTAGGCCAAAGAGACCCCTGCATGCCCTGGAATGAGATATTTAGGACCTTTTAGTATTAGACATATTCCTCCTGTTTCCAGAGAAGTCAAAAGAAAAAATCCCCAAGTTCAGTGGGTCCAGCACTGAGTCCAGTTAGTACACACATTCCTGCCAACTCTTGGGTGAGGCCTTGGCTTTGCATTTTCAGAACAAACACATCAGACCTCCTGCCACATAATAAATCTGAGCGAGACACAGAAATCAGCAGATCCTGGAATAATGCTGCAGGGAAATCAGCCTGACCATCAGCTCCAGCCCTTGTTCTTCTGCAAAGGCTCAGTATCTGCTGCTTGGCAATGACATCATGGGCTCGGGGGATTAAAGTTAACATTTTGCAGTCTGACAGAGGCTCAAGATGTTAGTTTGTGAATTTTTCATGGCCTATCTATACCCCTATCAGCAACACTTCGCTGGTCTGGCCTGTATTAACCTCTTGATCTAGAAGGGATTTTTGTCTTTACTGTTACCCTCCCTTCCATCAGAACTCATTTCCTGTTATTCTACTGCACTACATGATGACAGTAGTTCAGACCTCTCCATGAGACATCAGTAGGCTTGTGGATATTATTCAACTTCTACTGGGTCACCTGCAACACTGCGCGGCACATCAGTGGCGCATAAGATGAGTCAGATACGTTGTGCTGTGCTCCCAGCAAGTCCACTTGGGACAGAGGTTGAGAGTTTGCAGCTTCACCTGTCAGATAAGGACACTGTCGTTACCCAAAACCAGTGCCGCCGGGTTCCTTGGCAGCAGGGAACTCCCTTGCCAAAGCCCATTTAGGGGAGCAAAGCAGGTGCACAATGAAATGATGCTTCATAGATCGTGTACCTCACCCCCTGCCTGCAGATCCATATTCCACAGTCCAGGCTCGCTTCACATTTCCAAGTGAAGCTCTAGAAACAGAGCTAAGCTCTGCTAGAGACCTGTCTAACAAAGATACTGGTGTGTCATATAGCTGTGGTTAGAAGGATGTCCCCTGTATTTCCTTCTTTGGAGCTGGCAAGGGCAGTCCTTGTGAGGGCTGCCAGGTGTGATATTTGCTCTCCTTCACACTTCAGAATAGCCAAGACCTTTGTTTCCGTGAAGTCTACTTATATCCCGAAAAAGGAAAGTAGCATAGAGGCTGAACAGTTCAAGAGCCACTCACATTTCAGACACTGGGCCAGGTGAGCCACAGCTTTTGGGTAAGCTGAACTCTCAGCTTTACAAAGAACCCAAGACTACTGAGACCAGCCCCATCAGATTATCCAGTAGAGCCAAATGAGGGACAGACCCTTGAAAAACCACAACCATCTCCCACTGCAAACTATTCCTGAAGCTCCCTGTCCCCTCCACTCTCCCAGGTACACTGATGCATCCTGTGGCTCACACACTTTGCTGAAGAACAATCTGGTATGTGAGTCAGAGGATTAGGAAAACCTGTCACCCTTATCCTCCAGCTTGAAGAAAAGTTGAAGTTTCTGAAACAGGTTCAGGCATACTTGTGCTTTATATTTACTGGATGGCTAGAATCACTTTAATTTTGCTGTCTGGGACCTTGGCTTTGTTGTGGGTACTCGTTCTTGCACAGATGCTTCTTTTAAATAACAGGGCACCCACAGCACTGGCAAGGCTATAATTCTGTCATCTGACATTTAAATCAAAATCAGCCTTTCCATCTCTTCGCTCATTGAACAAAACAATACCGAAGATAAAAGTCCCGAGGTTCTCTGGGTGTCTAACCGAGGTGGGAGGAGAGAAGGGGAAAAGGAAGAATTGTAAGCGTCCTTGCTTTTATGAATATCAGCTAACATTTCCCCCTCTAGTCCTGGCAAACTTCCATCTACCCAAGGAGACAGAGATATGATTCTAATATTGAACCTATCCATGCTACTTCCGGAGCCACATGCAAGGCTGAACATATGGACTTGATTCTGTTTTCATACTAGCACAAATGAGGATTAACCTCACCAAGGTCACAGACAGCCTCGGCACTAGCAGTAGGCTACACACAGCATTATCTGGAGTGGAACCTAAATCGTCAGGAAGAATTACAGCACAACAGGGCCTTAGATCTCCTACCATGGAAGTAATCCCTTACCAGTGCTGTTTTGACATAGGAAAGGGAAGCAGGTGAGATTCCACAAGCTTCAGTCACAGGTCAGCCTGTTTACTTCTGAATTACATTTGGCTCAAGTTTTGGTATGGATGAGGCTATGACTGTTTTAGACTCCTTTCATTTTATCACATCAGAGAAACGCGAAAGAAATAAAACCTGGAACCGTGCAGTGAAACCCCACAGTCACAAGGGGAAAACATAAGGCAAAATTCTGTATGGCCTCTGTGACTTTTGTTTTCACATCTGTCCAGAGTGTTGGTAAAATGCTACCGAAACAGATCACCTCTGTGATTTATGTCACAGTTCACACCTATGTAAATGATGGTAAAAGGTGAGAATCAGGTTAGCATGCACTGATTTACAAAGAATTCTCCCTTGATCACACAAGAGATGGGAAGTTACTCAAAAGCCTCACATTAATCAGCCCCCTCAGATTTATTAGTGTCTCTTAGGGGTCTCTAATTTTGGCTCACCTTCCATTTCACATTTACCTCTTTCCTGGAATCATAAAGCCTCCAAGAGTATTACCTCTCACTCATCTCACATCTATTTCCTCATAATTCGTACCTAGTTCTGTGCTTTTCTGTAACCCCAGGTAGTTCAAGGTTCAATTCTGTAATAACTCTTTGCTAGTTTAAATACTTCTGGCATCTCAGTGTTGGTCTCAGGTTAGTTATATTTGAACGAAAACATTTTCAGACATGTCACAAGAAGCGAGGATCTCTGGAAAAAAAAAAAAAACAGAGAAAGTCTTTAAGGGACTAGCAGTTCTTCAATATATTAATGAACTGATCTAATACCAGAAGATCTCTCAGAATTCCTGTTAAATCCATGCAAAGAGATTGTGTGACTATGGAAAGATCTTCTGAGCACTGTTTGTCTGCAGAAAGAAAAGAATCAGTGACATAAATCCCCGAATGTTTCATTCACATCAATATCCTGCAGTTCTGCTCTTTATTCAATTATCTGACCGTCTTGGTTTTGCAAAACTGCCCAAAAGAAATAGATCTTTAAAAGAGATCTTCAGCACTTCTTTCCTCATTAAAAACAAACAAGCAAATAAAAACGAACATACTATTTTGCATAACAGCCCAAATTCTCTTGTTCACAAACCACAGGCAAATCTAAGTCAGTTAATGATAGTCTTCATGAAGATCCCATTCAGGGGCCCCACGGAGCAAATCTGTACGGGTGGAAGCATATTCTGCCATATCCCTAAAGAAGTCATGGGATCTTCGAGGTTCAGAAGTTAAACCGTTGTCCATCTGCAGAGGATCCCACAAGCCCATGTTCTAACAGAGGATCTTGACTGATGAGGATTTCTTTGACAAACCTAACAATGACCACACAGGGCTGAAGGCATTTTTTAAATGCCATCTCGAGAGGTTTTCACTGTGTGGAAATCCAGGCAAACTGATTCTAAGTCACCAGCATCAGAATAGTCCCTTAGGATCTTCAAATGTAAACCTTACAGGCAGGGAAGAATCAGGTGCCTTTGGCTGTAAAAAGGCCAAGAAATTGGCCTGAGAGCCAAAGTATGCTAGAGTATTTATTTATTCAGGAGTAAAACCCATGAGGTTTCCTGACAAATCTCCACAGTCCACTCCCAAATTAATACACATGCCATCTTTATATTACTAAGGAAAACAGATAAACTGTTCTCTCTTGGGCCCACCTCTCCCACATAATCTGTTTCTTCTTATAAGCTTATAAAGAGCAATCTTGCTATGACATTTCAACTGAGAGCCTGCAAATCTCTCAATCTCTAGCTACAGAATAGCAGCAATTATAAAAACAGCAGTTCAGTTCCTCTGAGTGTTTTTCTCACATGCCAAACACAGCATACAATGGAGAATTTGCTTGTGGAAAGTAACTTTAGCAAGGAGAATATTCCCTTTCTCAGCACAGACACTGTTCTGAATTGGGTCAGAGCTGGTCCTAGGTTCATACGGCCAAGGTGCAGGGAAAGCAAACACAGGGAGCAATTTTTTATGGCAGACTTTGCTCTCCACCAGAACAAGACTGAATTCAGCTTCAAGCCTTTCCTCAGTGCTCAACTAAACCTTCACAGCCTAAAGCAGCCAAACTGCTGTATTTGCCTGTGAGTATAGCTGTGACGACATCCTTAAAATGTCTTCAGTGCCTGTTCTTGAAACAAAAGACTGTGTCTGGCCCAGATTACCTGGGAAAATCAGACGTGGGCCTAATCCCTCTCTTGTACCAACAGCCTGAAGGCTAAGATAGAAGAAATCCCATCATGAGGGTCATCTAACTTTGGCTTGAAATAGCTGATATGGGCAAGCCTGACTGTGCCAGTTCCTCTGCTCAAAAGCCAAGCCGGAGATTTTCAGAAGTAGAAGAAAAACTGAAAGCTGGGGAAAGAGAGGAATAGGAAGGAAAGCCGTGGGCAGACCTCTACAGAGCAGGCTTGCTACTCCCACTGCTACCAAATCAATGGAGATGGTAGGGACAGCCACCAAAGTTGTGGAGCATGGCCAACCTCCAACCTCAGCCATACTCCAGAGCAGCCCACAGCCTCCCTTGGCAGGATAGCAACCCTGGCTCACCAGGCCCTTGGAAAGTAGGCAACAAGGCCATCGCCATCTGCTGCCTAAGCGACTGTCTACTTTGCCTCTGTCCAAAGTCAACCCTCCGCTGCTGTACGCAGAATATAAGCCATGGCAAAACCTGTTCCCACAGAGACATTAGATCTGATCCTGCAGCTCTCAAACCACCAGGAAATTGCCTGGCCTGATGTGCCTGCTCTTTCCCTGTCATGGGGCAGGTCACAGGCTCTTGTAGCCATCATGCAAATTGTCATTGCTATTGCCCCTTTCACCCTGACTGTAGAGACTGAGCCGCAGTGTACTTTACACATCTCAGCACATCAGGATCCCTCTGTAGTCAATGGAGAGAGCACAGCATCTTCAAAGGGCAATTAATCCTGCCTCCAGGCTGAAACAGCCTCTGAGCATGCCTGTCACTGCTTACACGCAGAACTGCCAGAGAAAAAGGAGCCAGGGACAGGATGGCAAAACCACTTAAATGGAGTTAACTCCATTAATATGCAATTGAAATGGTTGGCAGCCACCAAACAAGAGAGGCGTTCTCGCGTGGTAATTGGGCTTGGCTGCAAACTTACAGCATTACACCCATCTTGTCTTGCTAATAGACACTTTGCTGATGCATATTCGATAGTTTCATTGTGTAATACGTAACAATATGCTGGGCTAATAATTCAGTGGCTGATAAACCCAGCTAAGCGGGACCTCGGAATGAATTGTTTTGAACATTAGCTAATTTGCCACTAGCCAATTCATCCAGCAAAAAATGAATTATTGTGTACAACAGCATTTCATCACTTGGGTTAATAATTAGCACTTTTAGAGGTATTTTTTCACTCCCACAGAACTGTACAAATATTAGCTAAATCATCCTCACCAAGGATTCAAGAAAGAAGGATGTGGATACTGTTATAGCCAGAGGAGGAAATTCAGGCAGAAAATTTAAGCTACTTGCCCAGAATGAACCAGCGAGACAAAAGAGAGGGGGCAAAACTAACAGGCTCTCTACCTCAACTCTACCTACTAAACCAGATTGTTAGCTCAGGCTTGAAAGATAGTTTTGCACTTGTCCAAAATGGCTTTTTTTCCTCTTCTTAAAAGCCCATCTTCAACACAATCTGCCATGGGGCAGAAAGGGATGAGCTGCTCTCTCAGAAAGGTTTGTCTGTCCCTCTCAACGTCTCTAGATAAAAAGATAAATCCACAATACCACCACCGTGACTAGTCCAGCAGTTCTGATATCTCACAGGGCTTCTAGGAGTAACCTGGTTATTCCAGCTTTTGAGCACTTGCTTAAATGTCCTGCATATACAAGATGCTCTTGTTACAATCAAAGGTGGATTTCCAGGAGCACAGCGCAGCTCTAGCTCCCCATTTCCATCACTGCTCCCTGCAGCCCTGAGAGAGGGCCCCATGGGATGGAATCATAAGGCCTGGGACACTTCCTTACCTGGGTGGATGACACCAACAAATGAAGACAGGAGGCAGCAATGAACCAACCACAGTTTTGTATTACAAGCAATGATGTCAACACAGGTGCTTGTAGGACTACTGATCCCACGTGTGTGAAAGCCTCACAGCACCCTCAGGGGCAGGTATTACCTTCCTTTCTCATGTGCAGAACTGAGTCCCATAGTCTGAGGTGTAACAGGAACCCTAAATCCCTTTTAACAATGCCATAAATACGAGTCTACCCTCCCTCTTGCTGGATAACTGTCAACCGACAGTGTTCAGTAGATATTACAGAAGAGGGAAGTCTGAAAGAATAAGTGAGGATTAGATGGAGTTGGGTGGATTTTAGTTGAAGGCCTTCACCCTGTTGTAAGGTTGTGAGAGCTTAGAGGTGGTTGTGATGATAGAGAAGAATGACAAGGCCCCAGAGATGGTAAGCACTGAGGGGTTGGGGTGGAAGTCAGACCATGACTGACTGATACGCCTAGTTGGGAAAGCAAACAGCAAGTATTGTGTCAATTATAAATACCTCCATCATTTTCACTAAACATTTTAGTAGCATTTTGGCTAGAAGAAAAATGAATTCTTGTGTTTGTCTTCACTAGGATTCACTATTTCATTTCCTCTTCCCACCAAACATCATTTTGCTGAAGATACTAAAAATGGTCTCTTATGATTATGACAAAGCAGTTGCACTTCTGAATACTCAAATCAAGGGGATAGAGAAGAGAAATGAATCTGTTGATGAAAAGTTGAATGATTCAGACAAGGGAATTGATTATTTGAGTCAATTCCATCAGAATGTGAATGTCAGTGTTGTTCTTAAAATTCATTTTCTTTTATTGAAACCTTATGATCTGGAAAGTAAAAAAAAATTATTACCTTAACAAAATATCAACAGAGACCTAATTCTGCAGCATTTCTGTGGAATTCTTTGGCTATCATGAACATATATTTGACTATATACTTAAAATAAGTACTTTGGGGTGCATTTTCTAATGACTTCTGGTATTAAAACCTCCTTAAGTTAGCAGTTCATCTATCCAAAAACAGTGTCTATTTTCCATAGTGCTTTATGCTCTCTTACAATCTTCTAAATGAAAAGTATAAAAGCAGAATTTTCTTAGCCTCTGAGTTTTATTAAATGTCTATTAACCCAAACATAATATGATTTGTATATACTCACTGACACATTCATCGAGGCTAAGGTTTTTTTATTTTATAGGTGTTTCATAGACAATAAACAGGTCAAATTTAACTGGATACTGCCTAATAAACAGCACATTTTGAATGTAATATTTTATTATGAATGAGATCCTCACATGCTGAAATGATTTTACACAGTATTATTGTCCTTTTAATCTAACATAGCATTATTACTCATGGCATGCTGAGGACTTAGCCACCAGCTATTTATTTCTTGTTTATACATCACTGCCTGGAACAGCCAAAGAGCTTGTTAATTTTTTTATCATTTACCTAAAATTTTGGATTTAAACTACTTAAAAGAACAAAAAGAAAGGCTCTCCAATTCCATCCCCATTGAACTTCATGGTTGCAGAGAAGGCGGCATGTTTCTTGGTAAGAAATGCCAAACGGGCCAATTTTAGGTCAGGTCTGCTCCAGCAAACATTTTATTGTAAACAAGTGCCACAGCCTCTCTGATGTCGCATGGTATTATTCTGCTGACCAGTAGCTGCATGACCCTGGGGCACAACTCTTCAGGAGAACTCGACTGACGTCAAATGTAGTTTCTGAAGAACATGTTACAGCCTTTAATATTCAAACCATGAAGGGACCAAAAAAAAAAAATCCTAAATAAATCCCACTGGTTAGAAAAACATAATGCTTAAAAATGTACCTACCCTTGTCTCTCTTGCTGATGAGGAATCTCCTGACAGCAGCTTAGGGATTTACCTTGGGTGATACACACAGCATGGAGCCATCTCCACCACAAAACATCTTCTCCAGCCAGGTAAGAACCCTGAGAACATCTTCACTAACAGGATTACTCAGGGCTTGAGCCCAGACTTCGCAAATGGTCGCACTGCTTATACGTTGGCTCCCACTCTGGCTCAAGTCTGGAGTAAGATGTTTGTTAACAAGTGAAGAAACTCCTCACTGGAAAGGGAGAAACCTTCTCGCACTCTGCTCCCTGCTCATTACAGGCAGTTAAGGGACTTGAATCACATTGGACAAGTGATTTCAAGCCTTTGCTCAGATAGAACAGGTACAGTCTGAAAGTTCATAGACTGCATAAAAAGAAGAGGGAAATACCAGAAAATAATCCTTAGTAAGCACCTAGCCCGTTGGAAAAGCCTAGCCCAAGTGCCAAAAAGAAATGCAGTAGAGAACTCATCAGTCTGTGCATCTCCCAGCCAAACACATAATAAGTTTAAAGACGGGAAAGAATGTGTGCGTGTGAAGCGTCAAACAAAACAAATGCAAACTGAGAAGGATATTCAAAAAGCCACAACCCCGAAATGGGAACTCACAACAAAGAAACCGGTATGCCCATAACCCCCAAACTGCACTTCCCTCCCAGTTCACTGGTTCACTGGAGCATGGCCAAGGCCTGGCTGACAGTGCAAAGATTTCTGCCTTCTCCTTCGTTTCAGGGAGGCTAATGGGACCATTCAAATGTCACCTTAATGTTAACCAGACGCCCAAACACAGGCACAGGAGATGAGTACTGACAAAGCAGTAGCATCTCCTCCTTCTATAATCCCTTGCATGAAACGCATGTAATTCAGAGTCCTGACAGAAAACCAGTTTAATACCTATACCTCTTCTCCACATGACCCACTCACAAGGTTGAACAAAAAGTTCCTACACTGCAGTCTAGCTGATGTTGCTATTCTCCGTTGCCCATTTCTCTTCACCACCATAAACCACCATTTTGGGGAGGAAAGGAAGGGGTGGGGGGTGGGAGGAGTAATCAAGCCAAAATTCCCCAGCAAAACGGGGAGAAAAACACAAGCGTGTGAAGCGCATCCCGCAAGCCTGCAGAAGTCCTCACGGCTCAGCCAGGAGCGAACGTTACCTAGAGACACATCACCAGGTTCCCAAGAAGTGGGAGTTTGGTTTGGCCAGGAATCCACAGTCAGTAGGAACAGTGAGGTAAAAAAACCCACAGGAGGTAAAAAACAAGTACAATGAAGTCCCTAGAAGGATTAGATACGAGCTTCCCTTCTCCTTTCTCTACCCATGCTCCAGTGACGGCTCATACTTGAACAGCACAGGCATAAATGGACAGGCTGAATGAGAGACGTTCATACATACCCAGCCATCTGTAAATCTCTTTTAACCTGAAGTGGCTCCTAAAAAGCTAACGCCAAAAATAAAGCAGTTAAAATTGTTTAAAATAAAATTTGGAGGGTTTTCTATTTTTTTTTTTAATCCCACAGTCTGTAACAGGCTTAATAACTGACTTCTGAGGGTGCTTTTTTTTTTTGCCTTTTCTTTTATTTTCTTTTTCTTTTTTTTTTTTTTTTTTGCCTAGCAGATGGTGGTGGAGCCGTGCCCTATTCTACAAACAAAATCCATCCGCAAGGAAGGAAAAATGCGCGGGGGGGGGGGGGGGGGGAGGGAGGAAGAGCGGGAATCATTTCTGCAAAAGATAAATGCTTTACCCACGGCTTGCTTTGGGAAAGAAGAGAGGAAAAAAAACCCACAATAATGAAAAAAGCCCAAAGCGGTTGGGTTCGCAGCCGACGCGAGCTGGGGGAGGCCCGGGAGCGCCGGGGCTCGGGCTCGGGCTCGGGCTCGGGCTGGCCCCGCCGCCGAGGTGCCGCCGCCCCGACGGGCCTCTGGGGGGAGCTCGGAAATCACAGTTCGCCCCCCCGGGGCTTTTCCATTTCGCTTTCTATTCTGGTTCCGTTTCGGGTTTCTATACTGTTAAATTAGCCTTCTCTGCCTTTTATCGCTGGTTGGAAAACTAACTGTCCTCTTCCCCTGGAAATTCAGGGTGGAAAAGCAGGTGTCTGTTTTAAAGGCATTTTGCTGGATAGTTCAAGAAAATAAATAGAAAGACCAGGGCTGAGCAACAGCATATCCGTCCTGAAATGTAACTCTCAATAACAGTGTCTCTTTGGGGGTGGCACCGGTTGTACGTGTGTACAGTATCAAGCACAGGAGGGGCCTGATCCAGGTCAAGGCAGCTAAACACTACTACAAATATCAGCAGTGATGATGAAGTTGCTTTCACTTGCTCCCCGGTGGCACGTTCTCCACCAGTTCCTGCGTGATCTCTAGGCGCCTCAGGCATTTTGAACTGCTTCTAAATTAATCAGTCTCAACATGTTCTGCCTCGGTCACTCACTATCCTTCCTAACCATGTCCATCAGTAATATCACGAGGAGTAGACTAGTTTGTTCATATGCGTCCTGTGAAATACAGCTCTGTGAAAACCTCTTGTTCAGAAGGACCCTGCAAGGGTGTCAAGACACCGAGATACATCCAAGTGCCACGAGACAAACTTAACAGCAAGTATTTCAATTTCAAGCAGCTCGGTAAATTCCCCAAAAAATGTTCCCTTGGTTCTTGAATGGCAAAAATGCACTGCACCCATTTTGGATTCAGCACTCAAACAGTAAATGCCCCTGCTCTGCCCCTGCAAGGTGGGTCCAGGAGCGGTCATGCTTCTGCAAAGAAGAACGTGGCACTGCTCCACCATGTAGCCCTACTGAGGAATATATGTTATGCATCCCTTCCTTCTGGGGGGGATGTAAACCTGTGACCCTTCTCTCCCCAGCCCCCTTGCAGGCCTGTCTTTGGTCATGATTTTAGCTGCTGTGGTCCTTAATGTTCATTAAGCTGAAGCTGGGAACAGCCCTGTTTCAGAGGAGCTTTCTCTGCACAGAGAAGTCTGTGTGTGGTTCCTTCATTTCAGCCTAAGTTATAGACATGGCTTTGAATTCCAGAAGTTCCCAGGTCAAGCCAGGATTCACTGACGTAGTTGCACAAATCTTGTATTTACACTTGCATCAGAAGTAGCAAAATTAAAACTAAAATCACTGACGAAATATAATTGAAGTGAATGTTCTGATGAAAAAATGAGAAGAGAAAAGCTCTCCTGTGATTGCTTTTCCACTGAACTCCCAGTACCAGAAAGAGAGGATAACTAATTGTACAAGATAAGGAAATCCAGAGAAAGCATAAGAAATTATTGCAATGTGGGAAAGAACTAACAAAGAGAGATTAAAACAGTCAAAAAATATACAGTTTGACTAAATATAACCTATGGTGAGGACTTTATAACAGTCTATAAATACTGAAAGGATATAAATGCTTTATTTGAGGTAGTAAAACTAGCAAGAATTGAAGGAAGATAGGAAACAGAAATGAAGGCTAGAAACCAGGACTTCATTCTGAATGCTGGGCCTATACCTCTGTGGAACAGTCTCTCAAGGAAAGTGATCTTTTATGGAAAACACAAAGATTTTATTTAATACAGGCTGTAGCCTTTCAGAATCTTCTGACATCTATGAGGATTCAGCAGAAATCATTCCAGGAACCTACAGGGTCAAGTGTGCAGCCTCACACTAACAGTTTAAGGTAATATGTTTGCAAGCTGTAATGGTATTGTTACAACTGATACTCTACAATTTTTAAGGACTACTACACTAAGGAAGGAAAAAGCATCAGCACAGCTACAGAAGGAAGCAGCTCTGCTCTGCTCCTTGGTGACAGATCAGGGGATGAATTTTTTCCATTCCTTTTTTCTAATATTCATCTAGATGGATTCCAGATTCTATTGCTCTTGCCACTACATGATCCTCTCGAAGTGTAAGTGCTGGACATGAGGGGAGTGCAAATCATCATGACTGGTAAGAGAGCAGCTTTGCAGGAAAGATCTGGGGGTCCTGGTGGACAACAAGTTGAACAGGAGTTAGCAATGTGCCCTTGCAGCAATGAGAGCCAACTGCATGGTGTTGCATTAGTAAGAGTGTAGCTAGCACTTCAGGAGAAGAGATTATTCCCCTCTATTTGACACAGACAGAGCCGAACCCCCAGACGTGCACTGCGAAATGACAGGCAGTGGTCACAAGTTGCAGAGAGAGAAATTCCAATCTGATATTAGAAAAATAATCTTCACAACAAGGGCAATCAAGCACTGGAACAAGGGCCAGAGAGGATGTGCAATCTCCAGCTTGCTAAAAGTCTTCCCTGAAGATGATCGAAACACAACTGGCAAGGCTCTGATCTAATCCAGGACTAGGCCTGCTTTGAGCAGGGAGTTCGACTAGATGACCATCAGAGGCCTCTTCCAACCTAAACCCATCTATGATTCCATGTAAGGGGCTTCCTTGAACCAAAATTTGGGGCAAGACAGGGAGCAAGGGCTGTCAGAAGCGCAAAATGAATTTAGGTCTGCATCAGAAACAACTCACAGAAATCACTCTCATTCTCCCTCTCCCCGCTATTCAAGACCTAAAATTGGCCCTGAGATCCATCCAAAACCCCAGAGATACAAGAGGCAACTTACTGCCACTTTTGCACGTTCCCCACTTACCTTTGGAAATCACTGTCTGAGCTGCTACCTTCAGGAAACAGCACATCCCAGCCAACAGATTTTGTAATGAACAAGTGCAGTTTCCATATGACTCTCCAGAAAGGGGGAAAATATAAACATACATGAGCTTTTCTTTTTCATCCCACCTCAGGCACAGCTACATCAGCTTATCACCACAGTAAACTTTAAATATGAATGTGGGAACCAGAAACAAAAGGTAAAAGTCTGCAGTTACCACCATGCCGAGGTAAAAAGCAGCCCCTTCTTTCTCAAGGTGGCATGTGCCTGAGTCAGGTCTTCCTATTTCATTTAGAGGAACAGGTTTTTACTACTCTGAGCATGATAGGGTCACTGAACTGGGAATGAACTGGTTTCTAAACTGGCTCACATATCACCAATTAAGCTGTTTCCCATGTGGTGATTGCAGAATATTACTGGAGATGACAGCTGTGAGGGAGAAAACACTGTTTGATTTCCAGAATCCAGCTGAGTTTATACGACTGGCAGTTGGAAAAAAACTGTTGACTTGAAAGTCAAGCAAACCCAGTCTAGAAGTCATTGAGGGGGAATAAACATGGAGTCCCAAGATGCCTTTTGTAGAAGCACTTTACCATGGAAAAACTCACTTTGGAATGAGGTATTTTTCCAACTCCTTTTTTGTGTTGATGTTATGTTTCAACCAGGAGTAAGGAGCTTCCTACAGCTTTGTGTGTGTGTGTGTGTGTGTTTGTGACTTAGATAAGAATTGGCTTTTGCTAAGTGCCCTCATCCTTACCTCACCAGGGACATTTCTGAAGTCCTTATTGCTTGAAAGCCAACTAAGAGTAAATGACTCCATATCATAACCCAGTCCCAGCTCATCAGAGAAAAGAACTGTCAGGCTCGTTCAGGTTGGCTGAGTCACAACATCATTGCTTTCGTTTTTATGATGAATGTCAGGGATAAAAGAAAAAGCATCACAGTTACATTATTCCTGCTCACAGGATATTGGAAAATGTATTAGATGACTTCGAATTGGCTGTAGCACAACGCCGGGCTCTCTGAAGTTTTTCGTAACGAAGTTCCTAGGCCAGGGGGAACACGCATCTGCCTGCCATGTCCCACCTGACGGCTACCTTCCCAGATGTCCAGGACCCCTGTGACTGCAACCACAGCTTTTAAAATACCATACGGTTTTCCTAGGCTCCTTTCACGGTTGCCTGGCTCACAAGTGGCCAAGAAAGGTAACTTCCTCAAGCGGCCACGATAGTGCAAGTAACTCAGAGTGAGAGACATTCAGATTGCCCTTTAGGTGCTGCCTGGCAGTAATGACTCTTCCCCAGTGTGGGGAGCAGTCAGTCTCCTGCCTACAACACAAAACCAAAGTGAACTTGTGAGGACTGAACTGTCTCCATCACTTGAGCTGACCGAGACATTCCCTCCTCTCTCTTTCCTCTCTGCCTGCTTAGGACCAAAATACCAGGGTGCATTTCTGAGGTTCCTGTTGTCTATTGTCCTGTTCCTGTGCCCTGTTGTAGGGACATATCAAAACTCAGGTCAGAAACAGAACTAATTGTATCAGGAGTGTGTTCAACTTAAGCTCTGGAGAGATGATTGCCCCTGATCCTGGGAGACGTTTGGGAGACCTAGTGGCCACAGTCCAGCTGGATTTCCTTGCAGCAATGAGAACAGATACGGAATACATTAATTTCCCTGCATTTTTGTTTGAAAGTTTCAGTTCAGCCCTTGGCCCCTTGCTTAGGGATATACCACTTTTGGCATATAGCATTTCTCAGGAGCAGGATGGAATTTCAGGCTGAAAAGCACCATCATTAGAGTGAATGACACAGCCCAATTAATGATGGGCCTGAACCCTGGCCTCACACCACCAAGCCTCCGATAACACCACCTCCTTTCCCCCTCCCTTGGACCTATTCCTCTCTAAGTATCCATTACCAGAACAGCACCATGAATCCCACTAACATCTCAAAGGACTGTCTTGACTACTGCACTAGTTGGTCCATTTCTTGACTGCTCATTCTCTCTGGAGCAATGACAAGCCCCATCCCCAAAAAAGAGACTGTCTTGAAAGCCCTAGGAAACCCATGCAAACACCAGCAAAGGGACAACTGGGGTGTTGAACCCAAGTAGTCACATTCTACTGCAGTATTGCTACCACACAGACACAGCCATTCTTCTCCCTCTAGCCCCAAATAAAAGTCACATGACAGGAAAAACACTCTCTTGGGCTAAGGTTGTGAGTGCTCTCAATTCCCAGTGAAACCTGAAACCCAGGTCTTTCTGAGAATTTTCTGAATGTCTCAGGCTAGCACCCAGTTTTGTAGGTTATTGAATAGCTCAGAAAAGCATTAATTGGCACTTTTTAATTTTAGCCATCACTGTTCATCTAGCAGACACTGTTCTGATACCTAATAGCTGCCTGCTATATAACTCTTCAGCATCTGATCCTAGGTAGAAATCCCATGAAGTAGACATAACATGGGCTAAGGATCAAGGGAAAAAAGAAAAAAATGAGGGAGATGGCTTGAGATATAGTCAGAAGAGCAGAGTAATGCAAAGGGAGTGAATCTATCAGTGAATGATATACAGAGCAAGAAAAACCAAATACAGGATGATTTGGCTGACTGGGAGTCTGTAGGGCATGAGGCTGCTTATTTTTTCAAGGGTGGGATTGGATCTGTGACATATTTGAACCAAATGTTCATGTCCTCCCTGCATATTCACACTGGAAAAGGTGTGCCAAAAAATTCTCTGCTTTCTGCACCCTGCCCAGCAGTATTACAGCTCTCTTGCTGAATTTGAGGCTGCTGTGCCAGTCAAGGAGTCCATAGCACTTGCCACTTGCTTTAGTTAGCAACAAGGAAATTTTACTAAGGCCAATTAATCTCCCACTCTACACCATACGGATTATTTATGTTTCCCATTTGTCTACCAGGACAATTTTTAGGTTGTTTTATTCCTGACCCATCAGCCAGCAGTAAGATTAGCTGATTGCAAGCTATCTTTGTGAGTATTCTGTAGTATGACTTGTAGATCGTGTTAACTAAATGCAATTTATAGCCAGTTTGAGGCTTGGCCTTTCACTAATACAGGAGAGCTATCACCATGCACTGGTATGGAAGACCACCATCACCACTTAGCATGCAATGGGACATTTCTGATTCTAGCCGATACCAAACAGCTCCATTATTACGACCCAACTGCTTCATCACAGCTCAAAGCACTTTGCAGGATATGCAGTAACACAGCACAGTGATAACTTGAGGTGATAATTTAGGTTGCTGCACTTTCCTAAGTGTCTGGAGTTTTACAGGCTATCTGCCTTACTTTAATTCTCTCTGCCCATTAAAAGCTCTTTGGGGAGAATGAGCATGAATGTGTAAAAGGAAAGAATTTTCCAGGAATCTGGAGAATGATGACAGGTGCATACAGAAATTGAAATGATGCATAAGTTCATTGGATTCGATCTGTGCATTTAAAACCCCAGCTGAGCACCTATACGTTACATACTGCATGAACACATAGTAAGAGACAGAGGAAGAATTCTTTCTCAGTGTAGACTGCACAAAGAGGGGAAGAGGGATGCACTGTTATACCTACTTCACTTGTAGGAAACTGAGACACAGTACGATTAAGGGCTAGAAGCAGTACTGTCCTTGGACACCTACAATAGAGCCATAGCAATGCCTCTGTTTTAGGTGTCTAGTTCAGAGAGTGAAGTTCAAAACCTTGTCCTAGGGGCATGGGAGATGTGGCTGTCATGACTGCTTAAGTATTTTATTCAAATATAAAATCCAGAATCAGTGCAAGGAACAAAAAACAGAGACAAAGACTTCCTCCACCTCAGAACATCTGGCCCGGTTAGCATGCTACAGCATCACACACTCTGTCACTTAGGGTCTCTCTTGCTCTCCATATGGATCCTTTCCTATAGAATGGCTCAGTTTTAACAAGAAGGGTAGAAAGTGGCATTCCCTACTTCCTCTTGCTCCAGAGTAACCTCTCTTCCTGATCCCAAGCATGCCTAATGATGGGTTAGGTGTTGAGATGCTATGAGAGGGGCAGTTCTGGGCACATGGAAAACTGTAGCAACCAGGAGAGCACAAAAGTAAAATTAAAAAAAAGGCAGAGGTATCAAATGTGTAGAGGCTTCAGTACTTGTAAAGACAGCAAGCCTGCGACCTGAGAACATATCTCTTCTATCCCAAACCACTGGCAACTAGAAGGCCATGTTGATTTGGCTTTAGAGCAAAAGTTGCAACAGGAGCGGGAACTAACCAGGACATCCTCGCAATTCTGGGGTCGTGTCCCCCGGATCTGAACGAAGGCTCTGTGAGAGCTATGTCACATCTTCCCTGCCTATTCAGTTCCCTGGGTGTGAACAACTATTGGATCTGATTCTGCTGTTGCAGCCACAGCATCCCCAAAGCTAGAAGAGCAAACACGCACCATCCCCATATCCTTCATGACTCCTGTAACTAATTCATTCCCTAAAGAGCCTCTTTTCCTTCTCCCCTTTGCATTCTAGCTGGCCACACGCCATAAAAGGAAAAATCAGCATAGGCAGCACATTGGAGAAGCCCAGAGCCTGTGACAAAATAACACAGAAGCTAACACAGCCCTGAGACGCCCGTCAGTTCTGTCATCTCCACACAAAAGCAACAAGAAAGCAAATCACTGAGATATTTCCATTCCACTTTTGAATTTGCCCTGGGCACTACTGACTTTTCATAAACTTGCATAGATTGCGCTCTCTCCCTTATCAGCACCACGACTCATCTTTTCGAGCTCGTCTGCCTGGCATGCATTTTTCAACAATAACACTACTAAAGCAATTAACATTTCCTTTTAAGTTCTTGAGTCAAGGCAAGGTAAAAGTACTCAGCCTGCAGAGTGCCACTTTCATCAGAAAGGGCTGTTGTGCTTTTCAAGGTGCACAGTATGATCATTAAACAGCTAAATACACCCAGGCATAGTGACAGATTTGTAAGAAATAACTTGCACAGTGAGGTTTGGAAGGCAGCGTATAAACAAAACCAGATTGAGGGTCCTGGCAACGGACATCCTAAGAACAGATGAAGGAGGAGAGCAGCAAGCCATGGATTTTCCACCTAGGAACTGGAGAGGAAATTGTAACCTCCAAGCAGCTCAAAATAACCTTCTATTTCCAGACTGCTGAATTTTTTGCAGGTCCTGAAGCTTTTTCCCTGTAATAAAACAGAGCTACAGCACTGAAAAGGCGAAGAAGTCCTGTCCTACCACACATCCCAAACCACATCCACATTCCTGACACATCTGGCCTACCGGACCCAGGAGAGGTGCATGTCAGCCTGTCGGCCCTAGGAAGGGGGCTGCACCACGGTGCTAACCCAAGAGAGCACCGTGCCTTCTAGTTGGTCTCTTTTCAGCACGATGAAAAGATGACACTATAAGCCAGGCAAAACTGGTCAAGAATTCAAAGAATGGGCCAGCTAAATGTATCTAACACATGAGGACCACAGGAGGAAGAGAACCCAAGGCGCCTGGCTTCCCACATGTGCAGAATCGGCCTCGCTGGGGGAGAGAGTGAGAAGAAAGCCAGTTCTGCAAGTCTCTCACTGCACGTGTGGGTCTTGACAGGCCTGCAACATATCTCAGTGCCAGCTCAGAAGGACCACAACCAGGAATGAGAAACACTCCTTCCAACACAGTCTGCCTGCAGAAGGTGCTAAGACAGGTGGCATCAGTCGAGGAAGAGATGAACAGTTTGGCATGAGCCCTGCAGGGGGCTGGGCGAGGGGGTGGCTTTGAGTGATCTGAAAACCTGGCTGCCAGAAGTTGGACTGAGATCCACCAACTCATTCCACACAGATCCCCAAACAGACACACTTCCTTTTCTTAGAAGCACAGATGCCTATATATATTTAAATCACTGCTCTAGTCAGGGTTTGTACTAGCTGTTAATTTTGAAAATGGGGGGGGGAGGGGAAAGAACTGAAGATTCCAATATGTAATTTTCTCTTTTTTGGCTTATTAGATTATACCCTTGTTTAAGAACTAACTGTTCTTTTACTTGGTGTCCTTTTGGCAACCATCTCTACCTAGCAGTACGTGGGTGTGTGCACTCCCCCAAGTTCGCTTGTACTTGCATAGCAAGTTCAAATGAAATACAGCTCAGAAATTGTACTCCCGCAGTCCAGGAGCAGGAGTATTTAGAGCAATTAATCACTAAAATGAAGAAAAGGCAATGACTGGCACTGTAGAGGAAGGGAAAAAAAATGTTAACTCAGAGCACTACTGAAACGTGCTCAAAATACACAATTTAGAAAGGAAGCGGCACATCTCTCAGCATTACAATGACGGCAGCTGAACATCACGACAGCTTGGTGTTGAGCTGTTCACAATCAAAATTTTTCTCTGGGGTGACCTGGCTAGGAGAGTGGATTTGGCTGGTTCCTTTTTCCTGAGGTAATTTTGCTCTCTTCAGTGAAACAAATAATAGTAACAATATTTAGTACTCCCAGAGCATGGTTTAACCAGAGAACAGGTCTTGGAAGGTTTAAATAGCCCTGCCCCCACTTTCCAGACCGGGAAACAGAAGCACCAACATATCTGCCACACATTTACCATGGCGGCTTCCCTCCTTGGAGGTCTGTTTTCAAGATACCCAAAATTGGAAGGTGTCCACAAATCCATCTGAATTCATAGAGCAGCATCTGGCCTTGGAAAATTGGGACTGCAAATTATTGATTGAGGATCTGGGTTCTATGCCATAGACTTTAGGCCTAGCATTCCTATTCCAACATTGTCTAACCCTGCTGAGATACGGCTGTTTCCACAACCAAATACCTCCACAAACCCCCCCAGTGGGAACAATTTTACAGCTCTCTCACCGGTGTTTTTTTTTTAACTCCAAAGTTTGCTGAAAAGCGTTGGTGACCATTAAAAAAAAGCTGTGGCACTAACGATGCTGACCCAGTGCCAGTTCTCTAGGATGCTAAGCCTAGTGCAGAGAGCACACAAAACCTATAGGCTCCGGTTCCAGCACCATGCTAACATGCTTGAACCCCTCTATATTGCAGCTTTGTGAGCTTTTTGAGCCTTTTGTGTTGTATTAGATTATATTACAGTTAGCTCTGTGGTGCAAATAGCCTGGCTACTTATGGTAGCACTCATCCCTAGAGGCTTAAAAAATCATCTGCAGCTTCAGACTCCTTCAGAAGGGACAGTGTGCATCCTACATCCAGATCCCCATGACCATGCAAGGAATTAAGAAAGCCCTCAGTCAGATACAATTCCCACAGGCATCCCAGGGCAGGTCAGCAAGTCATAATTGTTTGAAATGACACTTGCACAAGTTGTGATGTACCAGCAGGCTACCATGTTCAGGTGGGAAATTCTAACCTATCTTGAAAAAGCATCAAAGGAAACCTAAGTCAATACTTCTATTTTGAGCAGCAAAGTACCCTAAGAACTTCACCCTTTCCCCTCTGTTGGCTTTTCTCTTCCCCACATCATCTTCAGCTTTTCATGACCACAAAGCCCTACTCCATCCTTCCCAGCTTCCATTTCTCATCTCATCACCCACTTCCCCATCTGCAACATCATTTGTGCATGATGTGACTAGCATCTGTTGGCTCATCAAAAAATACCTCCACACATTCTTCCTCATAGCCTCTTGGACACGAAAGACCTCCCTGACCTAACCCATGAGGCCAGTATTTTTCTTGAGAAAAAAAGAGTAAGCTTTTTTTGAGCTTACTCTTCAACTAACCAGTGATGGTGACAACGTAGAGCAATTAGGAGGAGCTGGTTTTAAATACAGACCTCCTGAACAAAAAATTCCAATGGCTGGGAGCAAAAGTACCCAGGATATCATGTAACTGTGTTATCACTTTCATGATTTCCTCCCCTCAGTCCTATTTTTTTTCCCCACTCATTCTTGTCTTCTTTCAAAGAGACTGAAATTTCTTCAGGCAGTTGCTTATTTCATGTTTTAAAGGTATTCACCAAGCTCCTGTGAATATCAATGGGAGTTTGTACCTCACAAGTCAGAATGCAGAAGGGGTTGTTTAAGCCTTCCCTATACAAGCAGACCAGCACCAACTGCAGCTTTCATTGATACTTCAGGTGGTGACTCATTCCCTTAGGAATAATAGGACAGCAAAATCTTCCAAAAGAAGTTTGTGTGACAGATAGCTGTGTAGAGAGATTACCAGAAGATTCAGAGTTACAAGGCACCTATACCTTTTTCAAACTACCCTAAAAGGCATATTTTTCACATGTTCCTCAATGGCTTCACACCTCAACCTATCTTCCAAACTCATATCTGGCATGTACAAGCTTACTTGGCTTGAAAACTAGCCTCCTAAGTGCAAAAGCTACTTTTGAAAATGGAGTTTCAGTTCTGAGGTCTTCTGTAGACACTTTTTTGAAATTACCCTGAATTTCATGCTGGTACTTAGCCCGGTGCAGTGGGGCTTGAATCCAAGGACAGGACCAATCATCATGACTAGCTCTAAGACAGAGAGAATGGCAATTCAGAAGAAAACCAACATCAAATCCAACTGCAGATATAGTTATGCTATTGTCACTGCCAAGTAGTCAGGCACACAGTTCAGCACATGGCAATTCACCTTCTTCACAGGTGGGTCTTACAACCTGTGCTAAGCGCTTGCACCAGCAGCACCCCAGTTAGGAAGGCCAAAGCTAGCACACGTATAGCCGCAGTACATTGTGATTTCAGAGCAGATGCACCCTGGCATCTTGAAGGCTTCAGAAGATAACACACAGACACAAGGTGAGGGCTGCACACAAGGCAGGCACTTGCAGCTGGGTTCCCCACATCACTGGCCTCACATCTTTTTGGAAGGGACCCTCAGTAATGCCACCCTCAGCGTCTCTGCCTCACCTCTCCCAGCCTGTGCTGGGCCTGAGTCCTTTGCATCACAGTCTCCCTACTCTCTCCTGAAACTACTATCTCCTTGTTACTTTGTCTGGTGGACCCAAGCAAGGCTACTGCCACCATCGCAATAGCACAGGCACTGAAGAGGTATCACAACCTCAAGCGCAGCTCAAGTGAGAGATGGGTGAGGAAGAGGTAGGACCATGTATGCAGCAGGGTAGGAACTGCTGCCCACTCAACCCTGGCACAACCCTGATGGTCTTGTTGTCATGGTCATGGCCAACAGCCAGACTGCCACAGCCATTTGCCAATTCCCGTTGCAGTGGGACTGAAGGAGAATAGGCAGCCAAAGCAGCACCACATCCTCCTCCTCAGTACTGCCACCTCTCCATCAAGCCCTTGTGCCCAGGATGGCCTCTAAACACTTAGACAAGACGGGGCCTTGTGACTGGTATGCTCACACCTCACTAGTTACAAATACATGCTCAGTCCCTCTTACACTTGCCATTACCTCCTCTCCCCAAACCTGGGGAATGTTCCCAACAGTTTCCCAAATTGATGCCTTGCAATCTCAGTGTATTGGTATCTTCTAATAAAAATATTTCATCCTCAGACTCCCAACCAGCTCTGGAAAGGAGATTTACTGATCTCAAAATCCATATACTGCTTTCCAGCTTGATATACAGAGCAAGTCCACACTGGCACACGCACTCCACCATCTTGCCCCTTGCTAAGACACTTATTTAGGATTAGTAAATAGATCCTGTCATTAACCCATTCTCCCTGCTCCCTGCCTCACTTATTTTATTTCTTTTAGCTCTCCAGCAAAGGAAGAAATTGGGAATTTTCCTATCTACTTCAGTATTTAGCCCTAAGATTGCTGGGCTCCTGCCTAGTCTGCTCAGTGGTAAATAAAATTTGCATGATGACATGAAGATTGGAGGATGCTTTGCAGCTGAACAGGGATTTCTGTTCAAGCAAAGGTTGGTCCTTCATTAGATCAGCCCACGGGTGAAATGAAAGTGTGGTGACATTAGTGAACACCCTACTATAAGCAAAGAAAAGACTTCAGACCCACAGATGAGTCATGAAATCTGTCTGTTTCAGTGCTCTAATTACATTGCTCATCCAAGAAAAGCCTCTTTTGGATCCATTAGGTCAGAACCTGCTCTCCCCCAGCTGTAAATCCCTCATAACCCAGTGAAGTCAATCGATTCATACTGGTGTGAGCAAAATCAAGAGCAGTGCACTTGTACAGCCTTTGATCTTTCTGTCTCTTTCGGAGCACAAGCTCACAGAAAGCTGTTAAAGAGACAAGAAACCCAGGCCCGCAGGACTCCTTCATGCTGCAGGCACTCTCAGCAGTGAGACTGACATCAAGCACTGCAGTTGGGAGGTAAAGGGGAAGCCACAGGAGAGACAAAAGTCTTCTGTCTCCCCTTCAAGGCTGTGGACCTCCCAAAGAGCCTTTGGAGATTTGTAAAAGGGTTGGAGTATGTCACATTTAAAGGTTACCTAGAAAAGAAAAAAATAGAGAGAGAGACAGAGATACGGGTGCATATTTTTTTCTCTGTTTCAGATAATGCTATCATTCCAATAGAAAAGCAAACACAGTGAAACACAACTCCTGTGGGCTCTCCAACAGCTTCAGTGAGCATGCACAATCTTTCTGATATACAGAACTGAAAACACTAGGAGGCCGAAGACCAAACAAACCAGACATTTCCATTTCAGGAAATCACCTGAATGAATGATTCCAACAATGGTCCATTTTGTCCTAACGGATGTTTCCAGCTTCTTCCTCATCTTCAATGTTTCTACCAATATGCTGTGCAGGAAAATTTGCCAGCCTCTCCTTGGTAAAGAGCTCTGCAAGGAAGCAAGAGTCACCATTCAAAGGACATAGGATGCTCCCCAAATAATATGTATATTATGCAAACAACCAAAGAATGATCTCGTGTCACAGGACCATTTCTTCCTTTTAAATCTAACATAACTTCTACTGAGAGAGTTGATGACATGGTCTTCTAGCTGGGATGGTCATCAGCCACCTACTTAGTCCACAGTCTTGTTTCTTGCTTACTGGATCAGTAGGGACATCCAGTCCTCAAAGAAAGACAAGAGGCAGCCAGAGCACTTGGCTTGGACAAATTCTATAGGGAAACCTACAAGAATTGCTAGGATATTACTGAATGTGTTGGAAGATGCGAAGAGTAAAGACAGAAGACCATGAGAGACAGACTGGGAAGCATAAGGGCATTCCTACATCTAGGATTCCCTCCAAGCAGAACAGCAGCTTAGGAACACAAAGCTTTTAGAATGCAGAAAGCTGAAGGGTTGTCCCCTCTTGGACACCCTGAACTTGCACCTGCTCTTGCAAAGTCATTTTTTTAAGTCAGTGGGTATGACCCAGGGAACAAGAGCTTTGGAGGAGCTATTTCTAATAACATTGAAACACTCATGAATATATATATCCATTTTGGATACACATTTGCACTTGTTCTGTTCAGTTAATGCTGTTTGGGGGGCAGGGGGGAAAACCTCTTCTGTTATTTAACATCAACCTCTGTCAGACTTCACATCCAAGACCTTGCATTTAAGACCAAGACCAGCCCTAAGTTCTGAAATAAGGTCCCCCGAGTTATACATTTTCCAAAGCACTGAAATGTGCACAGTGTGACAGAGACAAAGACAGAGGTATCTGTAATGGCCATTATGGAACTGTATTGATTTTGTTGGTTATATGTTGTTTATTTACTTTTTTAAGCCCTGTTTGGGAACATTTTCTGTTCCTTTCAGGCTGCTGCCACATCTTACATTTGTTACAGGAGCTAATATTGATGCTATACAGTGTGTGTGTGAATTTGTTGGGTGAGTAGGAGGGGATGCTTTCTTCAAAATACAGGCTCTCAGGACCAGATTCTGAACAAATCCATCTCAGTGTAAAGCCAATGACTCCACAGAAACAACCGAGTTACACAGGATTTACAAAGAGCAACCATAATCAGAATCTGTCCCAGTCTGCCAGGATCCACCATTTTTGTCTGT
Organism: Apteryx mantelli; assembly: GCF_036417845.1. Lineage (NCBI taxonomy): Eukaryota > Metazoa > Chordata > Aves > Apterygiformes > Apterygidae > Apteryx > Apteryx mantelli. Next base: position 5,580,933 of record NC_089979.1, on the reverse strand, counting down.
TGGGAAAGACGTAGGCAGTTTCTCCCACTCCGTGTTGATGGAAGGGGCTGGGAACACAATACCACGTGGGAATAAAAAAAGCAGCTTTATGGTGAACAGAAATATGAACAGGAATTAACACAGGGTGGTGGGAAGGGAATGAATCAGCCAGTCCCAGCAAAGACAAAGAAATTTTTCAGACACTACCCTGGTTCTCACCCACTCAGCCACAGCATCTTTTCTTGGCCCCTGTTATATATCATCTCTTTCTCTCACAAACAGTACTATTGCAGTATCCAGAAAACCTATAAAAATGACACTTTCAGGAGCAAATCAACTAATCCGACATTCAACCAGCGTTAAACAGTCTGTCCATGCACGCCAAGTCCATCTGAGGCCTCCAGAATGATTCGTGTTCACTAGCCTCCCAGGCCATGCACATGGAGGAAGTCCAATAGATGCATCAACTCACTGTGTGAATCTTGCGCTCACATTTCCATCCAGGAGTTCTAGCTAAAACATGGCTCTTGGCTCCATCTTAATGGCCTTTCCAAGAAGGAAGGAAGGAAGGGAAAGAGAAAAGGAGAAAAAGAAAGAAAGAAAGAAAGAGAAAGAAAGAAAAAGAAAGGGAGAAAGAAAGAGAAAGAAAGAGAAAGAAAGAAAGGGAGAAAGAAAGGGAGAAAGGGGAAGGAAGGGAAGGAAGGGAAGGAAGGGAGGAAGGACGGAAAGAAGGAAGGACGGAAGGGTAAATAAAGACGAGATGAAGCCTGGACCAAAAATGAAGTCTAGAAATTATGGAATCCAGCCGTCTTATCAAAGTTTGGGCAACTTCAGTTCCAGATTTAATGAAGAATCTACCCAAGCCATGAAACACGAGGACCTGTATGGTCACGATCTCTGGGGTTATTTGAAGAATGGCATATATATATATATATATCACTGTTATGGTATAAAGACCTGAACTTGAAGCCCATGGAGAGGGAAGCAGGTTGTGATACACAAAAAATAGAGGCTGCAAAAAGGCTTAGAGGGCTCTTCTGAGAAAAAAAAGTACATTTAGGCTTAAAAAATGTGTAGTAAATTATCTGTTCTCCCCTCGGTGCAGGCAAGTAATTCCTCTCACTTTAATGGACAATTTTATGGCTGCTAATAACATTTGTAGCTAAGATAATGACAAGGATAATCAAATCCCATGCTTGAGGGCATAGACTGATTGCTGCAGGGGTTAGCAACGAAATCACCATTGCCATATATTGCACAGGTGGATTATGGGATAGATTTCCTTCCTCTGTAGAAAGGCATTGGTCCCTGCCAAGATAACAGATTGCATGATTGTCTGTGTTATGGCAATTTGCTGGTTTGTATGCATGGGATCTGGGGAAAGAGGAGAAACCTCTTTGTTTCAGCACGACAGTATTTGTAATACAAAATACAAAATGAGCGGGGTTGCAATACCCATACTGATGCATGTTCTAACAGAGCAGCCCCCTTAGCAAGTTCAGCCTTGACTGAATGAAGTCCACTGCCAGACAGCAAATGTTGCAGTGCATTTAGTATGTTATTCAGCAACATCCATGGGGCGTAAATTCCCAGCAGTTCAGAGCCTGGAGAAACCTCAAGAGACCATTCAAGGTGTTTCAGGACCCTTAGATCCTCAGCCCATCATTCAGGGGCTGTTCAGAATAGCCAGTCAGCTTCTGTATAGCACTATCAGCCCCGCACTCCTAGAAACGCAAGGCTTGGAGGGATCTCAAGAGGTAATCTAGTCCATTCAGCTCTGAGGCAGACTAAAGCATACCAAGACCATGCCTGTTGGACAACTGTCTCACCTGTTCAGATCAATATCCTATCGTCAGAACCCCGCAGGTTCCCTGCAGATCATGTTCCAACACGTACCCAGATGTTTTCACTGCTGAAAGTGAACCTACATCCCCCATGCCGCAGATTAAGCCCTGAGTAGGCATGTGGAAAAACTGACCACTGGTCTCTTTACAACAATCTTTCACATATTTGAAGACTGTTATAATTCTCTTCTTCATACTTCTCTTTTTCAGTCTAAACAATCTCTTTTCACTGCAGAATGAAGGCAGGACAAGTTTTCTCTTGGCATTTTTGTTGCTTTTCCCTCCTGACACTTTGATTTTTCTGTTCCTTTCTCAAAACACTGTGCCCAGAACTGGAACCAGTTTTCAAGCTGAAGCATTACCAATGACAACAGAGCAGAATAATTACTTTCTGTGTCCTACATCCAACACTTGCCTGTTTTGAAAGTCTCACACCATAGACTCACATTTAGACTGTAATCCACTTTATCACCATGAAGTTTTGGTTGCAGTACTTGCATCTAGTCAGTTCATATCATTTTTTTATGTGTGCATTTGATTTTTCCTTCTGCAGTGTAATACTTTGCACTTGTCTTTATTGAATTTCATCATATTGATTTCAGACCGTTTCTTCAATTTATCAAAATCATTTTGTATTCTACTCCTGCCCTCCACAGTGCTTGCCACCCCTCCCACCATTAATAATATGTGTACTCACTGTTCTATCAGCCAAGCCATTAAAGGAAAAATTGAATAGTATCAACCACAAGACAGACCCCTGTAAGACTCTACATGTTATGTTCATCCAGTTTGACAGTAAACTATTGATAAATATTTTTAGCATTTTTTTCATTCTGTTGTGAAATTATCCTGTGGTAGATTTAGCAGGGGCCAGCTGGGGTTGCATTTTCTGCCCCATTTCCATCCTCCTGCATAGAGTAAGCTCTCGAGGCGCAAGGGACGAGGGGGAGCCCAGCCACAACACAACCTCTAGTCCACAGTGTGTGCGTATCCAGCCCTTGCATCCACCCATGGTAATTCAATGATAAGTCAATGTTATAACATTACATACAGTAATTGCAGTACATTGTAAGTGTAAATACATACAACGTATGTACTAAAAATCACAATCTACTGTTCTACTAAAAGTCAAGATCTACTAGCTAGATCAACTACCCTATTGAAAAAAAAAGCAAAGTCTGACATGAGCTACTCATGAAAAATTTGTGTTGGTTCTAGCTTGTCCCTTGTTACCCCCTAGGTACTTTCACACTCATTGTTTAACAGCTCGCTCAAATATCTTTCTGAGTATCAAATTTAGGTTGACTGAGCATTAACTCCCCATGTTCCCTGCTGTCCCTCTTTTAAAGATAGGTACTTTGTTTGCTTTTCTCTGCAACAGCCACTGGTAGAGCTGTTCAAACAGCAGCCATAAAAAACTGGTGACACTGCTGACAGTGAACAGTTGCTGCTAAGAGAAGAGGTTTGATTCTTATCCAGATATTCAGCTGGAGACGAAATTGTAGGAAGCACTGATAATCCCTCAGGGAACCAGGAACCTTCAAAAAAAAGGACAAGATAAACTTACATAGATCCCGGGCAAGATCCAAGACAAACTTCAAACAGCCTGTGTGTGTACAGAACCATAGAAAATAAGGCAGGAGGGGACTAGTCCATACCTTGCCACAAGGCAGGACAGTGTGCATAGGTCACTCTTGACAGATGCTTGTCTATCCTGTTCTTCAAGAGATAGCAAAGGAGAGCCCACACCCTCCCCAGGCAACCTATTTCAGCGTTTCACAAGTATCATTGCTAGAAAGATTTTTTTCTCCATGTCTAGACCAAATCCTCCTTGTCTGTTGTTTAACAGTTTTTCTTATACACTGCACCACATTCAAGTTCTTTAGGAACAGACCCTGGCCTGGGTCAGATGTGGAAAGCTCCCCAGGCTGGATCCTTTATCATGGAAATATTTTTAACTGCTCATCACTCTGCCTGCAGTCAAGTTTCAATTAGTTATCCAAATTGAGAACACAAATGCTGAAGAGCCAGCAGCTTCCACTGTGATATCTATAGCTAGATATTCAGAGCCAAGCTTGCATCCCATGCATTTACCTCTTTAGCACCACCAACCTTTACTGTGTCCCACCTCGAAATCTTTAAAAAAAAAATCCATGTCAGAAAATACTTATCCTCCCCAGCTTTGGAAGCAGAGCTACAGAGGCAAACCACCATCAAAACCACGATTAAAAAACCATGACAAAAGACCAAAGTGCCAGCAGCTGGTCTACCTACATTGTAAGGACATTGACTTCTAATTTCATACGACAAAAGCTACATGCAGATACACTGAAATACAGTGAGGCTTTATGAAAAATTGTCTCTGGTGCCAGTCCAAGAAGTCAAAACAGAGCTAAATGGAACCCATACAGATTAAGCTATCAAAAGCATAGGAGCTGTACAAAGGCTTCTAAATGAAAATATAATTGGGGGTGGATATTTGGGAAGAAAACAAAAATGAAGCCATTCTGAATCATATCTAGTGCTTCTCAAGCATTAAAATAAACCTCTTGGGTGTGCAGTACATTCATGAACTGACTTGTAACATTGCTAATTTGCCTCTGTTGGCCTACATCAGTAGGTATCAGCTTATGTTGTTTCCTCTGACTGGCAGAGTGCACTCATTAAGGCAAACATATTGCTACTAAACCCCTAATTGTTTTGAAAAGTGCCCTTTAAATAACAGGCCTTTTACTACTAGGCAGGATGTGTTTTAAGAGCAAATCATGAGCTTAAGCCTTTGCTGCCAAAAGACTCGATGCTCATTTATTTGGTTGTCAGACAGAAATACCAAAAAAGAATGCAAAAGCTGATATGGCATCAGTACAGACTGAACAGTTACCACCTCCTTCCTCTTCTTGGGATGTTCATTGCCACATGAAATAACAAAGGATGGAAGAAATTCAGAAGGGGTGAGATCAAGAAGAGCCCTGAATTCTTAATATATCAGTTCAAGGGTCAACTGAAGAATTCAGGAACAGATCGAGGGTTACTGTTCTGACTATCTGTTGCCCAGAATTAGCTTTATCTCATTTTCTAAAACACCTGTGTAATATTGCAAAAAAGACTACAAAGATAACTCACATTTGACATCCAATAGCAAATAAACAGTAGATCAGGGACTTTTATACAGGATGTGGAGGAGTGATGATGGGCAGATCCCTTCAAATGCTGGGAAACCGTCTCACTTCCCAAACTTTGGTCCCCAAACTTCCCCATGTCCCAAAATATGCTGTTTTCCTCTTGGGGAGTCTAGGGAAGTCCAGGTTTTTTGACAACCTAGGATATGTAATGATCCTGAAAAATGCTGAAAGGGCATCCTTCTACTGTTCCCAGTCCTCAGCAGAAAATACTAGATATTTTATCATGAAAGTAGGCTTTTAAAACTCCTAGCCAATCTCTGGAAACCCAAGAGGTTCCCACATACCAGAACAACTATGGAGGAGCACTGAGACTTTGAGTCACCTCTGTGAGTAAAAGGTATTCCTCTGGTGCAAATTCCCAGCACTGAGTTCAACCATCATTATTTCATCAACAGTTTTATAACATTTCAGATGCAGTATCTTATACTACATAGCTTGTATACAGAGCATTACAGTCAAGGCCCTATGTACTTCTTGCTGTTGGAGGTCACAGTATTGCAAGTCCCTTAGTTTCCACAGCACACTTAATGGAAGTACCAAGTGCAGATTTTTAGAAATTACTGGTGATTATTATTATTACTGCTGATAGCAGTGTTTTCACTGAGTGAAGTCAGGCCTGTTTCACTATATAGTCCAGACTATTAACAGCTAACAGAGACTGTTCAAGTAATAGAGACCTGGGCCTTTGAAACAAGAGTATTTGACCTCTTTTTCTACTGTGTCTGGTCCTGAAAACTTCCAGATGGGTGTGAAATGTAGCAAAGTGACAACTGGAAACTCCAGGTGGTCACAGGTTTGTTAAAACAGTCGATTTATGATATAGTTCCCATAGCAATGAACCACTGTGGTGGTTTAAACACAGGAAGAAGACATCCTTTCTAGAGGGCATCAAAAGAAAAGAGGGTGGAAGGAAATAAAATACTCCACCTGCACCCAAAATGTCTCCATATCGAATATCAGAAACTGCTCACAGTGCCAATTGCCCTGGGAATAGATCTCTTTTATTTCCATCTTCCCTTCAATATGTCAAGAATATCCCTAAATTGCGAGTCTATGAACATTTCCTTACAGCTAATCTCCTGCACTACACAATTAGAGAGCTGCTGTAGGTTTCATTCATCAGTCTGTGTCCTAGAGCTCTCTGTGAAATTTTCCTGTCAGAGAAAGCTCACACAGTTAACAACAGGAGCAATCCTCTTCTGTGATGGGAGAGTGAGGAGACAATCAGCTTCCCTTCAGATACCTTCCAACCCCACTATTTGCCTGCTGTCTCCAAAGCACTTCTTTCTTGCAGGTGCAGAGAAGTCAAAGGACAATATAGTCTATTCCCTCCTAATTATCCTAACAAGTAGGATATTACTTGTACATGAGTCCTTAATAGAGATATGTCTTTCACTGACATGCCCTAATCATCTCCATAATGAACGCAGTTGAAAAGGATACTGAACCCTTTAACCAACTGACTATTGCATAAGCCTCCTGTGGCAATCGGCCAGATATTAAAAAAAAGGTCACGTAACTCTTAAAAAAGGAAAAAGCTGCTAAGAAACGTCAAAGGATTTTCCCCCAAAAGAGGTAAGAAGAAAGTGCACATTACACTTGAAAAAACAAAAAACAAAACAATGTCTCAGTGGATTAGAAGAGGTTGTTAACTGTCAGGCAACGAGGAAAGAAAGTGAAATTCAAAAAACTCACCACCGAAATAAATAAAAAGAATAAAAAGCATCCACATTCTTCCTTAAGACTTCTCTTTGCTAAAAGTTAGGTATGTAGTAGGTATGTAGTTTAGCTTTCCACGCCTGGTTGTTAAAAAAAAATCAGTATAAACGTCAAGGACAACATAAACTCTAACTCATCAAAATTTGCTTGCTTTATCATTTGAAAAGAATAAAAATCTAAAAACTGCTCCGTACAGTGAGATCCAAGAGTGTCAGCTCAGAAAATTACTTGCATTCTTCTCTTTTAATGATTATTATTCATCTTGTATTAGATATATTTTCTAGGATTTGGTTTGCTATGGAGTATAGCCCCTTGCATTGTGTAATTCATGTCAAATAACAGTCTGATTCAAAGCTAATGTGACTTAAAATATTCTCTCCATTATTTACAACCAGCCTTAATTTCTGGTTCTTTTTGCTTAATATTCCCTAATTCATACACCTTCTTGCTTTAATCAAAGAAACTGCAGTCGCTACATTGCCAGTGATATCAACTTCAGTTGTAGCTAGTCACGTCTCAGACTCCTGGAAGGATACAGGTAACATGGGGGAAGGAGCCTATCCGTAGATTTTAGCCTGGAGTCCGTGGATTCCAGGGACTACATCCAGAGAAGGTAACCAAGAAAAAATACATTTGCATCACAACAATCTACAGATGTGAAATTTCTAAAGTAGTCTATACCTCCATTCAAAAAATCCACATATTGAAAAGAGATGAAAAACACAGGTCTGCTACATACAACAAACATCTGTTGCAAGTGCACAGTAACCTGTTAGTCCTACTTAGAAGCAGCAAGGTCTCTTCCTGATTAGCTTTGCATCATCAGCAAGTGTCCTTGCCAGCATCTGTTACATGGGCAAGGGATATTTCAGGCAGCCATTATCTGAATCTAGTCAAGGATTTTCAGTAAAAATCCTTAGGAATCAGGTATCTAAATTCACAAAAGGGCCTTTGAAAAAGGACACATAGTAATAACAGAGATAATAATCCAGAATTGTATATGTCCCTTTACATAATAAGGCTCCAGGTTCTGTTATTATTGCAAGTCAGAAGACCTAAGGTGCAGGAGTTTGCTAATATCACCATGAATTCATTACGGATTTGTGCCTTTGGTTCATCTTCACTGTTTAATCTGGCTATAAACTAATGCCATGTGGTCTGAAAGACAGTGAAGTGAGCTGTTTGGCAATTAGAATAGTTCCCAACCTGAATCTTCAGAAAGTCACTTTACCTTCTTGTCTCTAAATTGAAGATAATTTTTACACAGAGGTGTTGTGAAGATGAATCACCTAATGTCAGCACAGTATTCTGAATATAAAGTGCTGTGTAACACCAGCTCTAAGCTACGAGCATTGCCTTCATCATTTATGAAGGAATATTCTCCAGCATTGAAGGAACTAAGCACTTCAGCTTAGATTGCCTTCAAGGGAAGATGACAGCTTTCTGGCCCTTGCTTTGTGCCAGACCAAATGATTCAGAGAGTCTGTCCCAAAACCCATGCAGTCCAAAAGGGAAGCTCTCCATTAATCAGTTTTCCTTTACATCAAGCTTCATAATTCTGATGCTGAACCCACAGAAAGCAAAGGGATTTTGTTTTCTCTTTAGGATAAGCAGGCATAAGTCCATAGCTAACAGCTATGGCTCTTCCTTTACTCTTAGTCTATAAGACTTCTTCCTCCCAGTTCTATCCTGTAAATTTCTGTTTCCCATCCTTATATCAGTGGGATCATTTTCTTCTTCAGCTAATTCCTATCCCAAAAGACTCACTGACACCGTAACTTATAGCATTGTCAGTGGGCAAACATAGATATTTCTATTCTGACACTTGCAAAGGCACGTAAATTATTTTACCACATAGAAAAATAATCAATGAGCATGTGCAAAAACCATATAATGGAGAAAATGTCATTAAAGATCTTTGGCTTTCTTTCTCAAGAAAAACAAACTATCCCAGGAACTATCAGAGTTCAAGACATATGGAGAAATGAAGATTCAAAAAATCATAGAACATTTGTCTTGTAAAGACTTCAAAAGGTTAGCTAGTCCATCTTCCTCCCCAAAGGCAAAAGCAGCTATAACTTAACCATTCCTGACAGATGTTTGTCTAAACTCCCCTTAAAACTCCCCAGTGATGGAGATTCCACAGTCTTCTAAGCAATCCCTTCCAGCATGCAACCACCCTGACAGTTGGAAGAGTTTCCTAATGCCTAATCTAAATCTCACATGCTTCAGTTTAAGGAGGAAGCTAAGAAAAGTTAGGAAGAAAAGAAAGAGCACCAAATCCTGACAAAACTGTAAGACACTCATTTCGCAAGGCTGTTTCCGCTAAGGAAATCAGTTGACACCATCACCCAGCTGAGTGGCTAGGGGTTTCTTAGTGCTTCCCCAAAACCACTTTCAGACTATTACTGGATATTGCAGTTACACTGCCAGCAAGCCATACAGCAGGAAGTTGCAGTTCAAGCATCAGTCTGAGCTATCTTTTTGCCTTATCAGTGATTTTTAAAAAAGCTTTTGCTAATGTGCCTCTGGGAAGAACATGAGGTATCATTGCAAAACCAGTTTTCAAGAACTGAGAAACTGTTTCTGTGAGCATGTGAGCAAAGCAGCCACACCAAGGCCCCTCTGTGTCAGCAGAACCCTATTTTGGATTTTTTTGTTTTGTTTTGTAATTCTCAATGAGACAAAGGATATAGCGTGAAAAAGTCTTGCAGGATATTGTAATGCAGGGAAGCAAACTCTGTCACAGAGTGCATCTTCACGTGGAACACTGAAGCTGACCTCCTCTTTGCCCTGGACACACCACCAGCAGATATTACAAGTCCCCATCATCCAGTATTCCCCACTGAAGCTTCAGATGGTGTGAATCGGAATAGCTTCATCACTTCAGTAGATCTACAGGCATTCATATCAGCAGAAAATCATGCTCTCTGCTTTCACCTGAGTGTATTAATAAGAGTGTTTCAAATGAAGTATGACCTTCACAATCCTGGCAAGCCACAAAAGCAGCAATTAATTGACCAAAGTATGGGTGTTTGTTCTCTCTCTTTCCCTTTTTGTGTCTTTTCTTCCTTTCTTCTCTTTCTTTCCATTGCAAATTGTCCATCTGCCACGATTCTGTACTCAAAGCTTTTCAATGGTCTGCTGTTAAATATTGCTATCTATCAAAAATCAAGAGCAGAGTCCAAACACCAGGAGATGGCATTAAAGAAGGAGCAATACTGACCAAACAATTCACACTTAAAAAGACTTTTTTTTCCTGACCCAAATTAGAGACATCACAACACTACCAGCTTGGTGAGTATTTTTATACCCATTTTACAGAAAGGTAAACAGATGCAGCAAAGAAAGGCTATGAAGACTTAACTACTACCCTGAAATGGGTATAAGCATGTGTTTGTTTAGTTCATTAATGCAGGATCAAACTCCCTGTCAGGCAACCATCTGCCAGAAGTAAGTAATCCTCTCATCTGGATGTAGCCAGTTCTTAAGTGGTTAGCTACTAAGTAGCCAAACAGTTGTCAGCAGGTAGATATTCCATTCATCATTACAGGTACTGCACCACATTCTTTAAAAATACTTTGTCTCTGTTCACCAGAACAGTTTGGTCACTGCTTATAGTAGATTAGAGACTGATATTAATGGCCTAAAGCTCGAAAAAAGAGCCTTCCAATTTGCAGCGCACACTCTGTCTGCATTTTGCTCTTCTTACATAGTCGCTTCTGAGAAAAAAAAATAAATAAATAAAAATCCTCAATCTGTTTGTTGTTTCAGTTCATTTTAGGGTGACATAAACAGCTTTCATTTCTTTACATTCTACACAAGCCTCCAGAAATAGTCAGTGTTTACTAGAGCTCGGTGGTGTTAAATCAAGTATGACTATCACCCTTTAAGGCTTAAATGATGGAGCGATATCCATACCAATAACACATTTTGACAGTGCCAACACCTGCTTATATATAAATAGTTTGTTCATCCCTATAAACCTGCAGAAATGGGCATTAAAAATAATAGAAATCCTAGGAATTACATTTTATTTTCAAAACTTGATGTTTTTATACATCATATCCAGCCTCTTGACTAACTCAGTAGCGTATTCTACAGTGTATCACATAAAAGACAAGTAGCTGGATGAAGAACTGGATTAATTCACTCCCTGTCATCATTTTGGCTGGGTAACTGGAAATGGATAGGAAATGATACTAACTAACTCTTAAGTGAGAAGAATCCTGAAATAAATTTAGCAAGTGCTGAGAGCCAATAGGAGCTTATTAGTTCATTTTGATCACCTAAAAACTTTCTCAGAATTCAAACGTGACCAAAATTCTGTGAAAACACAGTATTTCTCTTCTGCTACTGGATTTTAAGAGCAGAGTCCTCAAATGTGGTAGCATCTGCAGTTGTTAATTTCCTTGCTGGGTCAGTTAAAAAAGTAGAATAGAACAACATTGCACCTGGAGAGTAGAAAAAAAATCTTGGGTCACAGGTGAAAAAAACCTCTCCCTGTTCAGTTGATCATCTCTTGCTTTGTTTTCTCTTGCTCGGATGGACAAACTCGCAACGACTCCCTACCACCATCGAATACAAGCAAAATGATAGCGACTGGAGGAAACGTGAAAGCTGGCCAAACCTCGCCGCTTCACCTAGCGTGGAAGGCTTTCAACGTTCTCCGTAGTTCAGCCAAAGCAATTCTTTGGGAACGGGGATTTAAAGGAGACGAGGGCGGCGGCGGGCGGCGGAGCGCGGCGGCGGGAGCTGTCCAGTTCAGCACCACGGCCACGTGCGGCGCCGCGCCGCGCCCCGCTCCCGCGCAGCGCCCCGCTCCCGCGCAGCGCCCCGCTCCCGCGCTCCCTCGGCGAGCACAGCAGCCTCCGCCAGGGCGCTGCCTGCAGCTGGATCGCGTTCCCTGGCCAACCGGAACCGCCTTTGGTTACATTAAAGCCACGGTAGTTTAGATCCACGCAGTATAAAGAGGTAATCACTTCAGACATGTTGCTAGCGCGGCAATCTCGAGGAACACAATTAAGTTAGATGTAAATTAGCCTGCTATCATATGCATATCGCTAGGCTTTGTGGTCCACTGATTGCTATTGCACTTCTTTTAAGAGAACTCTGTGGAGATAAATTTACCACTCCGGAATAGGCAACAAAGTATTTTATTCAATCTATTTTAAAATTCAGCCTGAGATGGTTATTTAGATAATAAAGAGGCACTTTTACAGGGACACTTACTGACTAAAGCATGTTCACTAAGGCATACAATGCATGTGCTTCTTGAAGTCTGTCTGGAAGGTCTGAGAGGGAGAAGGAAATGTATGTGAGAGCATACACCAGGTTAGACTGAAAATAAGAATCATCGTAGAAGATTAATACAAACATTGAAGATCACTGCCCCGTGCAGAAAACAATACCACAGAGAGGAAATCCTTTCTTAAATTCCTCAGAATTTAAGTAGAGAAAGTATTTTTCCCCCTGTGAACCAGACTCTTCTAGTACAAATAAGAAATTAAAGAAAAACTTTCCACACTCACTTCTACAGACTACCAACGGAACAGATAACATCACTAAGCTACTCTAGCACTGAAGACATATGCAAAATAGAAGAAAAGTATATTTGGCAAAATGCAGATAGTAACTATTAATTAACTTTTGAAAGACTGATCACGTATCCTACTGGAGCAGTTTTTCCTAAATGAACAATCATTAAAGGACGTCTGTCTTTCTGCACCATTCTTTATTACCACTCTTCCTCCCAGTGGTTCCCCGTTGCTATACACATTTTAAATTTAAACATTTCTGACATCCCAAAGCATCTCTGCCTACAGAAATGTACACTTATCCTCTGCACGTTGACACGCTCTGAGCTTCCTAAATGAGTCTCAGCTCTCTGCACGAGAAAATTGTAAGGTTTCCCAAGCAAGTTGTACTTGTTTCCAAGTAAAATACTGTCTAAGCAGCCAACATCTATAGCCCTTTCTACCTGTCACCAACAGAGCGTAAGAACACAGAAAGTATTGCAGTCATCTCTTAGAGCGGGAGTACAGGGCACAGTGAGCGTATGGGCATGTGTGTGTAAGCCTTGTACTTAATTCAGAAGGGCATGATAATCCAGTATTCACTTAGCACAAATAAATGACAAGACACGTATCGAGGAAGAGAGAATTAGTGATCAGAGCAGAAACAGAGTTTTGACATCGTAATGAATGATAGGAAATCTAATTCATTTGCCTTGCTATTACAAAGTTGTATTCTGCACTATATTCTCTAGCCTATTCATATGTACGTATATATATATATATATATATGCATGCAGTAACATAAACAGAAGAAGAAATTATCCCTTAAAAATCTTATCTTTGTAAGGACAAATAGGCTTCAGATTGTTAGATGGTCTTCCGTAGGAAATTATTTACTGTCCCAGCTAATAAAATCAAATACAAATGCAAGTAAATTCAAAGGACAGTGGATTGGACATTCTGCTGAAAACTGAACAGTATCTTGAGGTGCTAATGTGCAAATTTGTTGTAACAAGCACTAAAGAGTAAAAAGATCGAGTCTTTCTGTATTAATGAGAGATAGTCTTTCTTGTCCTGTTCAATATAATTCATTATCAAACATCCACCGAGCTAGAGAGATCTTTTCAGATCTCCCCAGATGTTAGAGGGGCACATCTAGAAGGGCTGTGAGAAGGACATATCAACTGCTTCACCAAATGCACCCTAATTAATGCAAAACAAGGAAAAACACCCCTGCTCATCAAGCCGAAGCAAGAGTTGTAGCACAGTTCTGTCGGCACATTACAGCCTCTAGTTATCGTGGTATTTATTTTTACGGCGGGGAAGCAAACTTTATGCGAAACGCTCCGTTTTAGCTGAGCGAAGCAGAGAAGTACAAAATGACAGTCTGTGGCTCTGTCCACTGACTGTCCCTCTACAGTCCTGGGACGTGGCATGCTTACGCTCAGCGACAAAGATGTGACAGCAGGTATCATTTTGCCTGTTGGACTGTGTGCCTGCAAAGCGGAGACACACTCTGTGACCTGTTGGCACATCAGACTCTCTAGCTGCACCGAAAACTTCAGGAACACGTTGGGAATGCAGAGGAGAGGCCCAGCTATGGGACCACAGGTGTAGGGAACCCCTACTGCAGCCCCTGTCAACGTCAAAACAAACTTTGTGAAAGCAGGACTAAGTGGCTACACCAAGGGGTTGCACAGCTGATCCAGTTCCTCTGTCCTCAGCATTTCCGTCCTCATCCAACAGCTTTTTGCCTAAGTTTCCCCCGTGTCTCTTAAGTGAAGGTGCATGCACAGTCCGAGGAGGTGCACAGCAACAGGGCCTCGTTCTCCTTGCAGAGGACCCCAGGAGATTGTCATCACGCCTCTTCTCCCCTTCTCCTTGCCACCCCAGCCACAGCTTGCTGTTAGCCGCCTGGCCAGTGCCAGTCCCCCCACCTGGCCAGCCCCACTCCTCTCCAGTCCATGTGTCCCAGGGGACACATGCTCCATCTCCAGGGGAAGAGGTGCGGGACACCTCCAAGTTCAACAAGTGCCCGTGGAGAGCAGTGAATTAGATAACACAGTCCCTGCGGGAGGGAAAGCCAAGAGACTCATCCTGCACTTAACCTTTTGCAAGCCACAGCCCCCTGCCCCCCTCCCTTGCTCCCAAACACGGGGGCTTTTTGCCTCAGCCCCGGCCCTGGCCCCGGCCGGCCACCCCGAGGCGAGACACTCACCGATGGTCGTGATGACCGTGATGGCAAAGTAGAAGGAGCCGGCGAATTTCCACTGGACGCCGGCCCGGTGCGGCTCGGACTGCATGATCACCAACTCCAGCTGCCGGTAGTCCTCGCTGGTGATGTTGTACTTTCCTTTGAGCCGGATCTCCTCGGCTTTGAGTTTCTCCTCCTCCCGCATCTCGTTGTCGGACTCCAGGGCATCAAAGACGGCAGCCCCGACCAGCAGGTAGGTGAACGTGCAGATGATGAGGGACAGGGTCCGCACGTTCTGCCTCTTCATGGCCGCCAGCAAGGGGCGAGTGAGGGGACCATGTCCCCCCCTGGCCGCCCGGGGATCCGACAGGCCGCAGCAGCCGCAGCAGGGGGGCGGCTGCCGGGGGGGCCGGCGGCGCCCGCCGCCGCCGCCGCCGCCGCCGCTGCCGCTGCTCCGGGGCAGCTTGTGCTGCGGCGGCGGCCGCTCCCCGCCCGCCTGCTCGGGCTCCTGCGAGGAGGAGAGGCACAGGAGGCTGCTGGAGCGCCGCGACCAGGTGCCCTGCAGCCGGGACACTCTGCGCAGGACCTGCCCGAACCAAGCCGTCCCGGTGCGCAGGGCCATCCAGGGCACGGCCGCCGCTGCCCAGCACGGCGGCCGGCGGCAGCGGGGCCCCGCCGCGCTCTCGCCGCGGGCAGGGGGCGCCGGCGGCTGCGGCCGCAGGGGCGGGGGGCGCCGCGGGCCGGAGTGGTGCGGCAGGCGGGTCCCCCCGCGAAGTTTGCGCGGCGGCGCGGGGCTCGCCCGCAGCCCGGGCGGGGCGCCGAGGGCAGCCGGGGGCCGCCGCCGTCCCAAGTTTCTTCAGGCGGCGCCGCGGGGCCGGCGGGGGCCGGGCGGCGGCAGCGCGCCCATCCGCGGGGGGCGCGGCGGGGCGGCGGGGCGGCGGGCGGCGGGCGGCGGCGGGGACCCGGGCGCGGAGGGCCGGCGGGGCCCGGCCCGCCCCGGCCCCGGCGCTTGGCGGCGGGCGCCTCACTCCTTGCGCGGCGGTGCGGCGGGCGGGCGGGCTGCTGCTGCTGCTGCTGCTGCTGCAGGTGGCCGCGGCGCGGGCAGCGGAGCGGCGTCCGGCGCGGCGAGGGCGAGGGCGAGGGCGAGGGCGGCGGCGGCGGTGTCAGGCGGCGGGCGGGGAGTTGGGGGCAGCATCCCCGGGCGCGGCGGGCCGGGCCGCCGCTCCGGCGGGAGGCGGGCGCGCTCGGCCGCCGGCGTGGCGCTGGCGGCGGCGGCGGCGGCGGCGGGGAGCCGGCGCCCCGCAGGAGCCGCGGCGAGCGGGAGGAGCCGCCCCGGCTGGCGGCGGCGGCGGAGGGAGGGCGGAGAGGAGGCGGCTGCCGGGCGGTCCGGGAGCGGCGGGGCACCTGCGCGGGGCAGGGCGGCGCCGCGGCGAGCTGCCGCCGCGGCCGGGCGCTGCCTCCAGCCTCCGGGAGGAGCGGAGCAGCCGGGCGCTCCGCGGGCGGCGAGAGCCGGCCCGGGGAGACGGGAGGGGGCCCGGCCCCGCGCGGACACGGCACCGAAGAGGAAGGGGAGAAAAAAGAGGAAAAAAAAAAAAGAGGAAAAAAAAAAAGGCTACTTTCACGGCTGCTCCGCAGGCGCGCGGGGCTTTATTTCGGATGGTTTTAGAACAAAGCCGTTAAGCAAAAGAGCAACCGTCCTCCTCCTCCTCCTCCTCCTTCTCCCAAGCTCTTGACATCATCTCGGGGAAAAGCAAGCCCGCGCCCCTCAGCCATCGCCCGCGCGCGCGTGTGAGCGTGTCTGTGTGTGTGAGTGTGTGAGTGTGTGTGAGCGTGTGCGTGTGCGCGCCGGGGCGGAGGGCGGCTCGCCGCGGCCCGCCGCGGGCAGCGCGTTAACCCCGTCGGCGCCGCCCTGCCAGGCAGAGGCCGTGGGGCTCCCCCGGCGCGGCGCCTTCCCGCCGCCCCTCCCCGGGCGCGGCCACGCCCCGGCGGTGAAGCGGGGCCGGGCGCTGGCGGCGGGGCCGAGCTCGCCGCGCTGCCCCGGGCTCGGCGCGGTGTGTGTGTGTGTGGGGGGGGGGGGGGGGGGGGGAAGGGCGGCGCGGGACGGGTCGGTCGCCGCGCGCGCTGCGGCCTCGCTGCCGCCGGCGGTGGCGGAGCGTTAACGGCCGGGACAGGTGGCGCGCGCCCCTCCCCCTCCCCCCTGCCAGCCGCGCGCCGGGACCGCCCCGGCCTCGGCCGCGCCCGGGGCTGCTGCCGCCGCCGCCGCCACCCCGCAGCGGGAGGCGGGAGCGAGCGGGGCCGGCGGCGGGACGGAGGCAGCGCCCGGGGGGCGCCGCGGCCACACACAGCCCCACGTACAGCCCTACACACAGCCCTGTACACACCACAGCCCCATGTACAACCGTACACACAGAGCCGTATACACACCACAGCCTCACGTACAGCCGTATACACAGCCCTGTGCACACCACAGCCCTGCATACAGCCACACACAGCCCTACATACGCCTCAGCCCCACACACAGCCCCCCACAGCCTTACACACGCCTCAGCCCCACACACAGCCCCCCACAGCCCTACACACGCTGCCCCACACATACACAGGCCCACACACAGCCCTACACACACCACAGCCCCACGCACACCACAGCCCGACACACAGCCCCCCCATACACACAGCGCTACACACACCCCAACACCCCCACAGCCCTACACAGCCCTACACACACAACCCCCACACACCACAGCTCCACACACACACAACCCTCAGCACACACAGCCCCCCCCCGCCGCCCTACACACACCACAGCCCCCCCCACCGCCCTACACACACCACAACCCCCCCACAGCCCTACACACACCACAGCTCCACACACAGCCCCACAAACACCATCCCAACCCCCCACACACCACGGCCCCACACTCGCCACAGCTCCTCCAGCACAGCCCCCCGCACGCACACCCACACACGACGCGTGGTGCCGCTAAACAGCCCCCGCACACGCCACCCCACCCCACAGCCCCCGCACCCCCCTCACACACACACAGGCCTTGCCCCCACGCACACCCTGCTCCACGCGTAGCGCACCATCCCGCACACCGTGCCCCCAGACGCGACACACAGCCTCCCTCCCACAAACCCCATCCTACACACGGCCACACACACACACACACACACACGGCCTCGCATGCCCCACGCGCACACGCAGGTTGCCCCTTGCAGGCCACCGGGTCGGACCGTGGGCCACGTGCCCATGAGCGGTGCCCACTTCCCCCCATCCGCATGCCCATCTCCACCCAAGCAACAGCACGCGGTGAAGGCTGAGCTTCTCCAGGCTCTTCCAACTCTCAGGACATCGTATTTTAGGTCTCCCCCGAATGCTACTCTAATCCCTCCATCCCTAGGAGCAGCTCCATGTACCTCACTCCTGACTACGCACTAAGACCCTTGGATGCCCTTCCAGAGATGTTAGCAGGTGGTGGGAACCCAGGGCCTTCAAAATGGATCACACCTCTGGGCTGAAAAGGCCGCCTCTGAGCCTGAAGCCCTTTGAAAGGGAGGTCTCAGGCTCCCCATGAAGCCCTTCATGAAACTCATGGACTCAGGGGGTTCAGTCTGAGGAGGATTTCAGTCGGAGGAGAAGGAATTCATTTTGTTAATTCAGGGATGGAGATTTCATCCAGGGCAAAGTCTGGATCACATCACCTGAGCGTTACCAAAATCGTTACAGCACCACACGGAGCAAGAAGGCCTCGCCGGCTGAAGGAAGCCTGTGTGTAATAGCAACAGGGGGAAGGAGGGGAAAGAAAGGGAAAAGAGGAAATATCTGGGTTCGATCGACTCCTTCTTAAAAATAGAAGTCTGATTGCTGTTGCCCATTTCTGATTCCCCAAGGGAGACCGGGAGAAAAAAAATGGATCTATAAATAGTTTGCAACACAGAGAATCCTATAGCAAAGTTGCTGGGAAAGATCAATAACATGATTCAAGGAGGGCTCCAAATTACATCTCAGGAGAGGGAGGTGCTGAACTGAATTGATAAATGAGTTGCAAATACTGTGTGTGTTGTGTGTATCTAATTAACAGAGGGTGACTGGGATCAATAGCAACGAAGGAGCTGGTCTAAAAATAGCACTCCGGCAGGGATTGCAACCTGCGGGCAACAGCCTGGATGAAAATGTCCCCCAGAGTAATTAACCTTTAGCTGGAAGGTGGTGGTTAGCCCGGGGTCGAAGCGGATCCTGTGAGCAGCTGGGAATGGATGAGGTCTCCGTGGTGCGTGGGGGTACACAGTAGTGTGATGGTCACGGAGGTGCAGGGCAGAGGCACACGTGCATGGTCACAGGCTTGCAGTCTTCCTCCGTTCAGGCAGCAGCGTCAAACTGCAGACCGGGTGTAGTGCTTTGTGGAAGAATATCTGAGTATTTCTGTGAGGCCATAGGAGCAGGAAATATTTGTAGTTGTGTGTATTCTCAAAGGTTTCATCATTGTTTAGATAAAAGCCGCAGTCACCTTTTAAACCTACATTTACATCCACAGGAGCCACCAGAATTTGGGATTTTCTTCTTGTTTGCCGATCTTGTTGCAGAGAAAGCATTATTTTCTCAGAGTCCCCAGACTTTGCTCGTCCAGACTTGCCAATAAAACTCCATATTTGAACCGTGGTGCAAATAACATCCAAAGAGAAGTTTCTGTCTGCAGCAAAGCAGTCAGTCAAACTTGAGGGAGAAGGAGTGACTGTCAACAAGCTGATCGATGGCTCAGCTCACTGGCTCTGCCTGAGTGCCAGACTGAGCTGAAATCACCGGAGTGAAAGGCAGAGACAGATAAACTCACCCTGGAACAGAAAGTGTGTTGTCACCCTGATTGCAGGGTTGGGACCCAAGGGTGTAAACAGCATGACAGAGAGACAAGGAAACTGTAAAGGTGAAGAAGCTAGAAAATATCATTGTGTAAATGTGACAGGGAAAGGGTTGGAGGGGTAAGGGATGGCTGAAAAGCTTTTCCTTTTTTACTGTAAATGAAAGTAGCTAAAAAGGTCTCTCCTGGCCAAAACTGTTCTCCATCAAAAAAAAAAAAATCACATCTTTTCTTCTATGGAAAACTGTTTGACCAACTAGGGACCTGCACAGTTGCAGGCAGAGCTACTGAAGGAGTGAACCTTGATCGTTCATTGGAAAAAAGGTTAACTCAAGGTGTCCACATATAGTTTAGCTGCTCTCAAATTAGCTAACTGGAGGGAAAGCAAACAGGCTGGAAGATAACCCCTGAGCTGGATAGTGGTTGCACTGGCTGCTGAGAGCTGTGCTAATCCAAGGTTTCCCCCACTCCCTCTACAAGAAGCCAAGGGAGGTAAAAGTCTCCCATAATCAAGATAAGAGAGTGTGGGTGCTCAAGCTTTACCTTGAGTTTACTCTGCAGTGAAGGAGAGTGCTAGCTGCAAGGGGAACTTGCTTTCTGGTTGCTTTTGTGGCCCTCTCTGGTTGCTACTGCTGACCTGTCAGATATTGCTTGACAGAGATGTAATGTCCGTGCCTCTGCAAGATGGGCCCAAGAGCTTCCAATCCACAAGCCTTCTTCCTGCTCAAACACTGGCCTCACAGCATCCCAGATAAGGAAAAAAATCAGGACAGAGAAAACAACTGAAAGAAGTGATCAAAACTGAAAAGAAAAATAGCTAACCCATTCATTTTTCTCCATAAGTTGTCAGGAAATTATTTTCTTTCTCTTAAAACAATGGCAAGAAGATGGTAAGAATGGCAGTACTTGTTCGGGGCAAGGATTCATTTAGCCCAGTAGTCTGTCTCCAGCAGTGGTTGTAGCAGACATGTAGGCAGAATTTCAAAGTGAACAAGTATATGTGATTCTTTTCTCTGCCCCAAATGCTTTCCCAGCCTCAGACTATTTTAATTCAGGGGATTTTCTGAGCCTGATGCAGTTGCTCTGTTAAATGACCTGTATTAGATATCTCCTCCAAGCACTTATCCTTTCTCTTCTTGAATCCAGGTTAAAATTTTGCATCCATGACATCCCCTGACAAGGGGTTCAACAGCTCTATTTATTCACAGTGGGAAGAACACTTCTTTCTGTTAATTCAAATCAGGCTTATTTCGATCGTCCCTTTGACTCCTGTACTGAAAGAGAAAGTGAAGAATTGGTGTCTATGCAATTTCTCCATTCCCCTCGATTTGGTGGAGTTTTTGAAGGTCAAGCAAGGTAGCTTCATTTTGCGTCAGTGTCCCCACATAGGGGTATAACACGACAGCTCTGTGTGGCTTCCCCATCTGTCTGCCACGGGTAATAAGAGTAGAAGGCTCCATGCCCAATTCTTTCCTCTCATACAGGCAAGCAAGACAGAGGTGTAGCCCTGGCTCGGTTCCTGCCTGTGCAGTGTCTTGGCCCTTTCTGGGATTTCTTTGAATTACTGCTATACAAATATTGTGCTAAGCTTTGTCATCTCCAGCTTTGCAATCTCCTAAAGAAGCTTAGATGCTGAGGCAGGAGATACATTTCTACGCCTGATGAGTGATGAAATTTGCTATGGTTATTCTTTTAGGTGGCAATAGGCAGTTCTTCATGGAAGGAGGTCACACACAAGGGGTGGTTATTACCACACTGTTTACATAGGATGAGTTTTTCAGATCTGTAGCAATTCCAACACTCAGCAAGATCGGGAATGTGTAAGAAAAATGTCAGCGGTTGAGAATAGCTCACCAGTGCTCCCCCATGAAAGTTCTTTCTTGTAAGTTTAAAAAAACATAGTTCAGGAACTGATGTGGCCATGAATGAAGATTGTCCTTCACAATGCAGCTGCAGCACTGAGGAGGACATTGAAATGTTGAGAACAGAGAAGTGGCTCAAGATAAAAATGCAATGCCTGACTCAAAGCCTGTCATAGTCAGAGTTTTCTCATCAGCTCTGGCAGTCTTTGGATCAGGCTGTTAGCGTAGACTCTCCAGGAATGCAAAAGTTATCACAAAAAGGATTAGATGCTGGACTGTAAGGAGGCAAACTTCCCTTTAGCTTCACAAGTTCTCTTCTTGTTTTGTGTTTCTGTCAGGTCTGTGCATTTGCACACTCGATGAAGTGTTCATGGCACAGGGACTTATTGCTCTGACTGCAAGAGGAAGCTGAGCTCTGCTTAACAGGTGAATATGCCTGGGTCTTTAGGAAGCTCAGGAAAATGATGGAGAAGGGAACCTTTCCTGTGCAGTTCTTGTTTTATTCTTTTTACCTTTTCCCACTGTTGTACAACCTCTGTTGGATACGCTCAGGCAGGTCCAAAATCCATCGATAGTGTTCTCTTCCCCAAGCAGTGTTTACATAGAAGAAGGCAGAACAGGGAGACGATGCTTTAATTCTTGCCTCCACTCCCCTTCTGCCTGCAGCATGACAATCCTCTTGAATGAAATCAATGGTGACAGAAAACATGGGCAAATAGTCTCACTGACTTCTGGAGAGGGTGCTTGTGTGAAGCAAGTTCACATGTGGGGGAAAAATGAACAGGACCAGACCTACGCTTCATATTTTTCCCACACTTATTTCTTTTTACAGTGAATTCACTAATATTTAATCAACCTAGGTGGCAGGAATGTGAGCATCTGGTCCAACCTAAATAGCCTCTTCTGTTCTATTTTTATATTCATATATCATTTTTATTCTGCGGAGCTTTTGCATGGCAGAAAGGGTGAGTTCACTCCTCAGTATTCAAGCCAAAGGTCTCTTCCTTCTCTGCTGTGAAGGATTTGGAAGATGTTTCACTCAAACACAGAATTTCTGTATAGGCACAAAGGTTTGTTTGAACATGAGCAGTTAAGGGGACGTCAGTCACTGACAGTAATGTATGCAAGGCTTGTAGGCATGCTGTAGAGAAACAGGCTGCCTTGGAGAAATTAATACTGCAAAGGTGTTGATTATTGACACATTCATTACAGAATTGACTTCACCTAAGTTTCTTGAGCCAATGTGACTTCCAGGTCTATTTGTAGATTTCCAGTTGCCCACAGTGTGGCTGTCACTTTTGCATTTACTGTAGTTGACGCCTCAACATAGCATTTGATGCATGCTTTATATGAGTACCTTACATACCAAAATTGCTGCTGAATAAGAACAGTGAGTAGTCAAGAAGAATCCTGGAAAAGTAGAAAGGAAGAACCTTGTTCTGGTACAGGCTTCATCATCGCCATAGGCAAGTGAGCAGCAAAGAACTGAGATCTAGAGCTACAAGAAAGACAGCAGTCTTCACATAGCAGTGGGCAATATAATTTAATGCAGCAACTTCTGAAAGAATTTATGGAAGTGTGCATTTTATTAAAATCACCACTGAAGGAGGAAATGAATTGCTTAGGGGACTTTCTGGCTAGTGGAATTGTCTATAGCTATTACTAATGGGGTGCAACCAAAAAAGAGAAAACAGAGACTGACTATCCGAAATATTTACAGATTCTGAAGTCTGTTAGGCTGTGGAAAAGTCGTGTCAGGAGAAAAGACTCCATATAGTTTGAACTATTTAATATAGAGATGAATTAAGTGTTTTGATTTACCTTCCTGACTTCTCTGAGTTGATTGTTTGAGCAGCAGGATCTAGCTTTTATCTCCTTGGAATAAATGATTGATGTATACACATTCTTTATATTTAGAAGAGCTTGGGTGGGCTTTTCCCCAACTCCTTCTGTTTTTCTCCTCCTTCAGGACACATGAATGCACTCACGCTTCAGATACCTCCAGAACTGCCAGAGTGCATTCTGTTCTAGCCTATTTTTGCTGGCCTCTATTCCCATCATTTTTACCTTACCACCTCTCAGTAATGGAAAGATTTTTTCCGTCCAGCATACTCACACAGTATTTCCCATTTTTCAGGTGAGGAAGAGCGAGATTTACCAAAGCCGTGCCGAAAGTCTGTGGCAGGTGAGGTATCCAGCTGCAGCTTTAGCCGAAGACGGACATACTGTGCATCTTGCCAGTGATACACAGCTTACTTTAACGGGGTGTTCCCACTGCCTCCACTACTGCATCTCTAGCAAACCTATTTTAGTGGTCCAAGACCTGAATACTCCAACCTATTCCCTGAATACTCCGGCTGTGGGTGCAACATTGGAATCTACATAGGACAGACCAGGGCAAAGCAAGCCTGCCTGCTGTCAAGCAAGTGGACGAGCAGCATCTTTCCTCCTCTCCATCCCCATGCTGGAAGCGTCAGCTTTATCTCACCAAACTCAGGCACTGGCTGGACTAATTAGCAATTAAGAATTTGGGTGCTAAGTATTATTATTACCATATCTGACTGTGTTGTTATGGAAGTAAAAGCACAGCAATACGTTAAACCTCAACTAATTCAATTACATTTAGCTGTGCCAAAGTCTCTTAGGGCCATTTTCCAAAATAAATTCCAACCTGTATATACACACAAGGCTAAACTATTTCTTTGAAAGGAAAATTATAGTTTTACTTGTAGAGATCAAGCAGGATATATGCTCTAGTGAAAACCTTTCCTGAGAAACTCAGACAGTCAGGGCAAAGGCAGTACCACCTCGTGGAGAGAATTTCCCACCACCTCATATTATCACTTATTTTGGAACTGGAGGAGGGAGAGAAAATGAACCTTTAATAACTGCCCCAATTTAAAATCAATTTCAGCGCTCAAGACAGCCAGTAAACACACAGTATGCTTTAAAAAAAGGATTGATGCTGAGGAAAGTGAGGTGCACACTTTCCTGCTGTTGAAGTCAAATAAGGCTTTTAAATAGCTTCCATTCTCGAGGGTGTGTAAGTGGCTACGGTACCAAGAGCATTCCTCTGGCTGAAGAAAAGGGATTTGATTCTCAGCTCAGTTACACGCCCTGAAATCAGGAGTAACCCACTGAGTACTGACTGGTGTACATTTGTTACGAGAAAAGAATGCAACAAAGACTTTGCATAGAAAATACCTAACAAGGACATAAATTATGATGATTTACTATTTCGGGCCAGGAGAGTCCTTTTAAAACTGCAGTTGATTGATGAAGCCTCACAGCATCCCTGTGATTCGTTAAATACTATACTCAGTCTGCAGATGGTTGCTCTGAAGCACAGTATGGTTACATGGTTACAAGCCCAACAACTGAATTAGTGGCAGAGCATGAACCAAACTCAGATCACTGTATCCTAACTATCATGCAGCAGTGCTTTGGGACAACATTTCTTCCTGGTGCTTGCATCATACAGTCCAGAGTGTCTGAATAACTTAAGGTTATAATAATAATAAAAGACAGTGAAGGAGAATTTCTGCAATTTCACTTCTCTTGACTACCAGAAATGATGGCTTAGTGCTACTAAGGGATGGTGCTACTTAGGCATGGTGCTACTGCCTTTATCCTTGCATGGTATGACATTTAGATGCATTGTCAGTCCATGACCCATGGCTCTGCTTAGCAATCCACACCCCAGCCAGCTCTCTGAGGCAGCCAGTGGGATTTTGAAAAAGCATGCTGAATAGTAGGCTTAGAGATGCTCATCAAGTTCATTAAGACCATTTTGAAGGACCAACCAAGAACAGGGTTCTGTTGGGCTAGGAATGCCTGATACTGATGGCTCACAAGCTCTGTGCACAAGACAGATGGGACTAGCACTAGGGGTAGAAAGCACAAGGTGAGTGAAGAGTACGATAGTGTTGCTTGTCATGCAGGACATATTCATCAGGGGAATCTAACCTAGATGGAAAAAAATAAATAAATAAAGGAAAAGAAAGTGTGGGAGAGCAAGGAAGGAGGAGGACAAAGAAATTGGGGGCAACTGCATGTTGAAGCTAAGGTAAGGGGCTGGGAGGGAAATGGTTGGTGCATTCAGCCATTTGACACTGGCCAGAAAAATTCCATTCAGAACTGCAGAAAATGTTTATCAATGTCCACTTCAACTGTGTCTGCAGCTTTTCCAGCTGTTTGGAGTCTCTGGCTGAATCCTCTTGGCAATTTTTCTTGAAGGCAAGAAACTAGAGAAGGGGACAGATAGCACCCAAATTTTAGTTTTCCCAGAGGGCCAGATGGTCTGCCTGGCAGTGTTCAAAATCTAGGGGATTCTTGGAAAAGGCATGTCCATGTTCAGTGAAGCTACCACTGTACTGGTGATATAACCTGGACTCTCAGACACACAAGGTGTGTTTCCAGAGTACCATGCCTTGAAGATTTTTGAGCACAGTTCTTATTAAGACTTTGGTCTTGCATAGACATGATAACAGTGCAGAGACTTTTGCTTCTGCTTGTGTGTTAAACTGATGGTGTGAACTAAAAAAGAGCCAGGGCTCCACCAATGCCTCAGCTTTCTGATCCCAGCCCACTGCTGGAGATTGCCCATGTGCTCTGAGATATCTGAGGGACATTAGCCCTAATGCACCTCCCAGACAGTCCTTCCCTCCATTCCCCTGAACAGACTGCTCAGGGCAGACTAGCCCTGGGAGGGAAATCCGGTGCTTAAGTAGAATTTCCCCAGGATTAAATTTATGCTTACAGTAAGTGCATTTCTCTACAGCTAGGCTACAGTGAGTGGCAAAGCATCTTTGCACGTATACACAGACACCTGCAAAGTTCTGCTTTGCACCAGCTTAGCAGCTTCCCCCATTAGCAAAGCAAACTGCCTTATTAAAACACACAGCTTTAGCCATACAACTGCACTGCTTTTGGGACTTTGTGCCAGCACAGCTAGACAGTCACGGTTCACACCTCCTCCAACCCCAGGGCAACGTCACTAGGCCAGCAAGAGTTTGTGGTTAGTGCAGGCTGAGCAGGGTGGCTGGAGCTGCAGCTGGAGGTGGCCCTGGTTCTGTGCCACGTGTTCTCAGGGCGCTGCTGAGCTCGCATTCAGTCAACCTTCTCTGAAGCCACTTTAAATAACAGGCACCAGGTATGGAACAAAAGCCTACAAGCAAACGGAGAATTACTGGCCTGCTGAGTCAGCCAGTGGAGATGGGGAAGGAGGGAGCTGGGCTTTTTGGTTTTCCCAGGAGATCATGTCTTGACAAGGGTAATAATTTTGGACAGATTGAAAAGTCCTCTTGGGCAGGTTGAAAAGCCCTAAAAAGGCCTGTTCTGGGCAGATTGAAAAGGCAGAAAGCTGAGCCCTTGATATAAAACTGCTTGATGGCTTCATAAGACCACTTACTATCAATCTCATCCTCTTAGCAACTCTATGAACAGCAGGGAATATGATTGAATGTTTTTCATATAAATGTTGTGAAATAAACCACACTCCATTTCCTGCTGCAGGTTTCCTTCAACAGTAAATGTCAGGTGATAAAACAGTGGCTGAGATCCACTCCAGATTGCTTCATCTTCTGCATTGCAAATGTGCAAAGAGCTGCCTCTCCACAAGCTACACAAGACTGAATTACTAAGTAAAACAGAAGACTGATGCACTGCTAATAGTTGAGGCTTCTTATAGCAGCCTCATCTGTTATCACATCCTCCTCCACAGTCCAACTTCTACTCCCACCTCTCAGTTACTCTGGCCCTTGTGCTCTACTTATCTTGCTCTTCCTCTCCTGAGTCCATGCCTCCTTCCATGCCTTTCATCTTCCTTGGCTCAGTTTGCCTGCTGACCCCTCCATCCCAACAACTCATGCAAGTCCTCACTAAAAGTCATTTCTGCCATGACACGCACAAGCCAAAAGCTCATGATGCCCTTCATGGGATGCCACCATAGGTTTGTGTTCCTGGCTCTGCAGGCTGGCTGCATGGCTTAGTGCAACTCTGCACACTTCTCTGTGCCTCAGCATCTCTGCATGGTGAATGAACAACTGATAATCTGAAGCCACACCCAAACCTTGTGAAGGCTAGATGCTTGACTCTCTGTGTGTCTTGACGTCTAGTCAATCAGAAGTCTGGATTTGGAAGAAATGCCTGGTTTCACTGGGAGCTTGCATGAATAGAAACTGAGAATAAATGAAAAGAAATTTAGGATTTAGCTCAAAGATTCTTTTATTACTGTGTCATTAAATTGTTCCTAGCACAACTTGTGTAGCTAAGGAATGGGTCAGGAGCTCTAGGCCAGGCCTGGAGCTGAATGAGGGACTTCAAGGAGGAGGGAGAATTTAATCCTATGCAACATCACTACTAATTGCCAGGCTGTCAAGATGCCTTAGAGCAAAGGAGAGGGAATGATTACAGAGGGAGAGCAGGAACCTCAAAACAGCACTTTCATTTTTCAAAATCTTTTTGTAACCTGGCAGAGCAAATGACAACAGAAGTTAAAGCAGCACTTTCCAGTTTTCAGTTCTTTATTTTCACAAGATTCTTCCCTGGAATTGCAGTTAGGCTATTTATTTCACCGCCTTGTGCTTTTTCAACACAGAACATCAAACAGTTTGATAGCAGATAGGAAAACATGGTCTTATATCCATATAAATACAACAGAGTGCATCCCTGTATAAGACTAGACCCAGATATTTGTGATGCTCATAGCCACCACTACTGTACTATCTAAATGTCTTGCATTAATGTATTTCTCCTTGCATCATTCAAGTGAGAAAACACTATTATTAGCCTCATTTTACAGAAGGAAAACAAGATCTTAGAGAAATTACAGGATTCTCCAGGATCACACAGAAAATCTGTGCAGATCAGAAACCTCAACCAAAAGTCATGGAGACACAAAGGCTATAAACACTTGCCAAACTTGCCTCCCCGTGTGCCTCTCTCTAGTACCTATGGGGGCAAGATTTCCCTGAGACTGTTCCCTAAGCAATCACACAAATGAGCTATCAAAACACTATATGATAATCTAAGTGTCTGGCTGAGATCTTTACCTGACATAAACTGGAGTAGATGCACAGCTTCAAAGCTACCAAGGGCATCAGTTTACACCTGCGGAGAATTTGGCCCAGTCCACATCCAATTGCATAGATGATAAACCACTGAAATTGTCAGATCTATCATATATCTTTAATATGAGATCAAATCAGTCTTTTAGACTCTCAGGTTTTAGGGAATTGCTTTCTCTTGTTTTTTAAGAACAAAAAATTTTAACGTTTCTCTTTTTATGATAATGCTACTAAATTTATTAGAAACATGGAATTTTCTTTGTGAAGAAATTTGTTCTCATGAGAACTTCCATATGAAGAAACTTTCACCCATTCTGTCTTCTCATCAAGTATTATTCTGGATCTCCCAATGGGATTGATGATTAGCAGTATCTCCCCCAGACCCATGTAAACTCTGGCTGTGGAATGAGAGTATCAGGCCCTAGCTTAAGTTTGAAGGTGATTTTGACCTCTCAGCTTTTGGGCAAAGGTATTGACACAGAACACAGCAATTATTCAGGCTTTCAGCACAGGTCATAGATTTTCTTCTTGAGAAGACAAAAATCATTTCCAAAGAAAGGCTGGAAAATCTGACGCTAACACAAGGTACATAAAGCAAGAGTTGGTCAACCCTTAAACATAGCAAGCCTTCCCATAGCACTGTGTCCATCCAAGTGCTAAATAAACATCAAATAGCGAGTGACTAACTTCCCTGCAAAGTCAGTAAACATTCTTAAACTCCCTTTTCAAATTTGTACACCAGCATTTCGGTCCCAGCGAAGCCAATGATAAAATTCTCACTGGGGAGACATTCTCAGTAGGGCCAAGATTTTACTTAGAGAATTTAGATAATTCATATGAAGCCCATAGACCTAATCAGTGGCTAAAGCAAAAGCAGAGCTCGGATGACCTGTGTAGGAGAAGGTGCTTTGGTGCTGGAATGGTTCGTAATTGCAGTGCTTCGGTACTTCTACTCTGCTTCTGGTATCAAAGTGATTGTGTAATCCCGCTTGTTTTTTATTAACATCTGTAGTTGCTAGCCTCCCACAATAAAAATATGGCTTTTTTATTATTTATTGAGAGAGAGAGAGAATCAGTGTGCCTGCTTTTCTTCTTGTGGGAATTTGATCAAATTTAGCCTTACAAATGCAGAAATAACTCCATTCAGAAGAGAATCCAGAGACATTATTGTGTATGTGATATCCAGTGCTTTGGTTTAGCACTGCAGGAAATGTAGGCTCCATTTTCCAGCACTGAGACTCTTCTTCCCTGAACTAAAGAAACACATGAAATCTTTTTGCAAAACTTTTCATCTTCTCCCTGCCAGAAGGTTTTTCCAGCCATCTCTGGCTCCAGGTCATGTCCTTCTAGTATCTTGTCAGCTTTCAGATAGTCTCACCTTTTCGTACCTATTTTCCTTTTCACTTGCTCATTATGTCTCTCCCTCATTCTCAGCAATCTAGTCCTTGGTTTAGGTAAATGTCAACCTTTTTCTCCACCGGCATGAAATGATATTTTAACATTTATGCTCTTCCTTTGCCTCGACTTCATAATTAAAATGATCAAATTAGCTATTTCATTAAAGTCAATGGCCATACTGCTAACAGAACCCCTCTTTTAGTATAATTTAACATCAGCGCACAGCGCAGTAAATGTGCCCAGCACTTGACATATGCCAGCATCAGCTGGAAAAAAATACCAGTTAGCGCTGAACCTAACTGACGTCATTTCATGCAACTGAGATGAAAAAGGGTGTTTTACACCAGTTGCTATAATTCAGGTATCCAGGACTCAACAATATCACACTTCTTGTCTTAGCTTCTGTTCCAACCATCTGCATTCAGCACAATAGCCATCTCATAAAGATTGTTTTAACTTACCTTCATACCCTCCTGGTCCCAGTGATAGCCCTTAGTCTGCCTGCTCATGGTGTTAATTAAAACAGACTCAAGATTGTTGATAGTCATCCCACCAGCCCGGACTAGTCAGCATGCAGCACTTCTCTGTTCAGGACCTTCATCCCCATGAGACCTATCACAAGACCCCCAGTATGAGACCTGGACAGGACAGCTCATAAAGAATTAATATATTGACTCTCTGCTGCATAGGAATCCTCCAGTGCCTTGGAGAGCTCCATCAGGGTTATGGACAGGCACCAAAAACAGCAGTGCTGTAATGAGAATGGGTCTGACTAGTGGTACACATGTGCTGAAGATTTCCTTGAAGGGCGAAATTAGCATACACAGAAAATGAGGTTTCTGTTATTATTTAATGGTTATTTTATACTTTACCTTCTCAAAAATGAACCACACGATACTGATATTAATAACTGACCCAGCTTGCTTTCCAAAGGATTTGTTATGCTTTTCTATGCAAGTGTGGCCCATAAAGCACAAAGCTTGTTTTACATAGGCAAATCTGAATACTGATGAGGAACCCGGACCCTGTTGGGTCCTGGCTGTTCCCACTGTGGGAAAGGGGAGCTAAGACAGAGAGCTGAGAAAGCCCCTGGACAGATAGATGTAGCACTCATATTGCCCTCGGGGGGATGGAAAACCACTATCCACATACCCTAGACCCATTTTTCCGCAGCATTAACAAACCTTGTCCCTCAGGGCTCCGGCATCAGCAGAGTAGGCAGTGGGGACAGAGCCGTTCTGCCGTGAGTGATAATCAGGAGCTCTGCACCACTAGTCCAATCAAAGGCCATAATGCTGTAACTGCAGATCCCTGGTATCTATGCAGTCTCATCTGAAAAATCCTCCTTGGTGATCCCATTCATTGCAGTGACTAGTGTAAGCTAGTCTGAGTTTACCGTGCCATTACATTGCAAATGGTATGGCCTATGGAGCTATTTACTTGCCAACAGCATGCACTGCAGTTTCACCTGAATGATAGGTGCCACACAGGCAAGCATGGGACTCAGGATGGCACAGCCCATAGATGAGTTTGCTCTGGGGTGCTCCCCAAGAGTTAAAGAACCCCAGATGCACCACGGCTGGAGTCACCACACCATGGGGTTGCTGTAGCCCTCCAATGACCCCATGAGTGCTGAGCGAACCTAGTCAACCAAGGGAAGTGACACTGCAGACTCACACTATAAGCATCTAGGTACTGTGGAACTTTGCACTGGGTTATCTGTTGAATATGCGCACTGTTATCTGTTGACCATATTGCTGACCATCCTGTTATCGACTGAGGCCATCTGTTCTATTGTGTAACTGTGGTCGGGCATTGATCGACTGGATAACGAACTAAGCACGGGAAGGATAAAAGAAAGTAAGCCACATACCTCTATGTGGACTCAGACTCACCATCAGCTGGCCTGCGGACCCGACAACCCACCCATCAGCGGGGACGCCCCTGATGCCAACTGCCAGGGAGAACCTGAATCATCTTGGCGCAGTTCAAGCATGGTGAGAACAGTCCAGGGAAAACTGTACCAAAGGGGTGGCCCATAAGAACAAGGAAAGGGCGAGAATGGTCATTGTACTGTGCATCCGTGGCTTAACCATAGAACTCTGATATGTGTATTCTATTTTTAGTTTTTTACTATACTTTTTAGCTTTGTTATACTTGTAGATTGTCTGATGCTAATCGTTTAGTGTTGCCCAGTGTCCATCATCTGTGTAGAACTGCTTAGCTCTAATAAATTCTTATACTTGACAAATGATGATCTCTCAAGTTCAGTGCGGCTAACCCCAGAATCCGAAAGAATCCAGAGCACCCCTCTAGTGGCGCGTCACGCTGGATGTGGTGGTTTTTACTCCTCCTGAGATGTCCTATATGGGAACCTTATAATGCCATGAAAGTACTGGCAAACTGCAGAGGAGCAGTCATATTTGTGACAGCTGACATGAGCATTGCATGTACACACAAAGAAGGCAGTCCAGGTTAGGACCAGGAGTTTTGGAGGGGAGAAAGAGCGCTTTGCTTTAATGAGAAATACTACAGACATAGAAACTATCCTATTCATTAAATATGTCTCTGTTTGATTTCTTTACTTTTATGTTTTCATTTGACTTACCACAATGACATCTGTGCTACTTGACTAAGAAATTTTGCCATTATAAGCAAGGATTATATCCCAATTATTTATTCTCTAAATAAGTGCCTCAGTTTTGGACAGAACTTCATACAGACAAGTATTGCTTCCAGTGTTTCATATTTGCCCTTATTAAAGCTGAAGACATCGCATTCAGATATTCCTAGGGGACAATCTACTCTCTCAGCAGAGCTAGGCATACTTTGGGGTGGGGCAAATAATGTGAATATTTATCTCAATATTAAAAATAATTCATTGCCATCACATTTAGGTTTCTTTTACATCGACTTGCCATGTGATGCAGAAAGAGAGCCTGACACTGCTGAGTTGGATCTGCCTGCAGAAGAGAAAGCTAAGGGAGGATCCTGTTGCTGTCTTAACTGCCTAATGGGAGGTTACAGAGATTATGGAACCAGATTCTTCTCAAAGGTACATGATGAAAGGATGAGAGCAATGGACACAAGTTGCCATAAGGAAAATTTCAACTTCCTTGGGGGAAAGTATTTCACAATAAAGTGGTTAAGCACTGGAGCAGACTACCTAGCGAGACTGTGGAACCTCCATCCTTAGAGATATTCAAAACTCAGCTGGACACGACCATGAGCAACCTGACCTAACTTTAAAATTAGCCCTGCTTTGAGCAAGAGGTTAAGACTAGAGACCTCCAGAGGTCTTTTCTGGCCTACATTAATCTCTGATTCTGAAATATATTTGCAAGACAAGTTTATTGTCCAGAGCACTGAGGCAAAGAGCAGTACTCTTCATTTTATATGACACAAAAGATGGATCTGGAGGCCTCTAGACCTGAGCTCATGAGTTTCTTCTGCTTTTGAATTGAAGAGCTACCAGATTCTTTGTGAATAACCAATGGAGAGAGCTCTTAGAAGGGAATACATAATGCTCTTTTAAAAGAACTTAAAGGAACACCAAAACATATTTGAATCAGTCAGAAAGCAGACTCAGAACTTGTTATTACAACTGTTTCTTTCCAGAAGGCTTTACTCTGAGATTTCCTGCCATCCAACAATGGAAAAGAAACAGTCCTGCTGCTTGACCTTTGCCCATCATACATTCAGAGGAAAATGTTCACTGTGGATGGAGACTCAGTGGCAGGAATTATTCAGCACATAATTCCAATCATAGCCTCTATTCATGGACAGTTTGTAAACAGAAGAAAGAAAAGGTAGCATTTATCAGATAAATTATCGATTACAAATTACTCTCCCAGTTCTGACTGCCTGTTTCCTGTACTCCATTAATGCTACCTTACCTTACAGCTTGGAGGAAGGAAAGCTAATATATTAGCTAGGCTGCTATATTAACTGTCACTCAACAAATGAGCAAATCACTATATTTTCAAACTCAGTGAGCAAATCACTGTAAGCAGCTTTCAGGAACATGCACATTGACTTCACTCTGATGTAGATTTTGGCATGTCTGCAAATAGAACAGGCACTATTTAATTTAAAGTTTGATTTTATATCACTTTGGGTATACTGATCACAGATGTTCCTATTTAAAAAAAAAAAAGCTAAATTCTTTTAATTTAGCTTAAATCTACAAGTAGATTCTGTAGGCCTCCGTAATGGTCTAGTTAGATCAGTTAAGGCCTATATACCAAGTAAATTCAGACCAAAAATATAAACAAGGTTATTTTTATTTCATATGCAGCTGTTCTATGGAAGCCATGATTATATGAGGACTTTAAATCTTAGAAACTCTCTTAATCAGCCGTCCCCCAAACTTGTTTAAGAGTGCTAAGAGGCATGAAGTTGTACTCTGGGACACACAGGATGCGCTGTGATCTGATAACAAAAGAAGGCAACTTAGTAAAATTTCTTCATTGAAGATATAGTTCAGAGGAAAACACCTAATTTTGAAGTGCTTTCAATTGAATTTACTAACAGGATCCTGGTTATTCAGTGCATAGTAATGTTATTTAACAGGGATGTGATTACCCACCATCTGAACTTCAGGCTACATGAAGATGTCTTGAGCTGAGCTCAAAAAATTGCAGCAAATTATTGACTGTTTTGTAAAATCTGGGACTGTGTATTCACAACTTTGCAAAATATTCTGAAAGGCTTTCAGTGCAGTGTTATGATTTTGAGCACAAGCAGAAATGAATAGTACTGTGAGCCCCTACCTGGTCCTCTTGAGCTGCATTTTTCATCCAGG
This sequence comes from Apteryx mantelli, assembly GCF_036417845.1. Classification (NCBI taxonomy): domain Eukaryota; kingdom Metazoa; phylum Chordata; class Aves; order Apterygiformes; family Apterygidae; genus Apteryx; species Apteryx mantelli. Next base: position 5,546,512 of record NC_089979.1, on the reverse strand, counting down.
GATCATTGGTGTCTTCCTCTCTTAGTTTCCTCTCTTCCATGTTCAGCTTCTCTTTCTTACAGCTAGATTCCTGCAGAGGTTCATTTCTTTTCACTTAAGAATAGCTTTCCCAGGTGCAATCCAAGTTTCCTTTAGCTCATTGCACCATCCTTGAAATTGGCTGAAAGTGGTTTCCTGCGAAAGAGAACAAGAACAGGATCAGCATGTGCTGACACTTGCCCAGCTTCTGCAAATCATCATTTAGGTATTCCTGACCCAGAGGCTCTGTCTTTGTATTGAATAGCCCTTAGCAGATCTTTTCCTTCTATGAATCTGCCCAGCCACTTCCTGAACCCATGTAAGCTTTTCACATCTACAATATCCGATGGGAAGGAATGTCATAGCTTAATTACACATTACACAGAGGGCTATATCTTCTTGCTTGTTCTGGACCTGCAACTTGCTAGTTTCATTATTTTCCCCTAGTTGTTTTACTGAAAGAGAACGCGAAGGAAACTCTCCTCCTTCATTTTCTCCATGCCACTCGAGATTTTACAGGCTTCTTTAACATTCCTCCTCTGCTATTCCCTTTTGAGGCAGAAGAATCCCAGTCTTTTTAGTCATCCCTCATACAGAAGTTGTTCCGTGTCATGTCACCCTTTCTGTGCCTTTTTCAGTTTTACTATAACTTTTTGAGACAGACGAGCCAGAACTCCACACTATCTTCGGGATGCGTTGAGTTACACAGGGGTATGGTGAAGTTCTCTCTCATGTTCTCAACTCCTTTTCCAAAATCTAATTTATATTTTTGACAACTACTGAGCAGCATGCTTATGTTTTAATGCAAAATATCATCCTAGCCTCAAAACCTTGCTCCTGAATGGTAATAAACTGCTTTGTGCATGCTCAGACATCTCTCAGTCTCACAGGCCTAAGCATCTCCTGTCCAAGCCCTAGAAAGGTTCAGGAGTGATGAGTTCCTTTATTTAGCTCACCTGGCCTTGACCCAGTGGTTGTTCTTGCATGCTGATCCCACAAAATGTGGTATACTGTCTTCTGTCCACTACAGTAGAGTATTACTGCTTATTTCCCACTTCTACCAGATAATTCTGCAGCTAGTGTAACATTTTGTTTACACAGAAAAGATCTGAGAGTCCCTGGAGGGGCTTAATTCTTTTGGCATGCCATACTGAAGGGATGAAGCACCATCTGCAAAACCCAGGCAGAAATGTTCAGCTGTGTAAACCCGAAACTTTCTCTGTTGCTTTCTATTGAAAGTGTATAAAAATAAGGTTGCTACACATCTCCCCACGTACAGACACGCGCTTCTGAGAAATGCAATAGCAACATCTGAGATGAACTGAAATGTGGATTACCAATGCAGGCTCTGGGAAATTTCTGTCAAAAGGCCATACCTGGCAGGGCTCATAACAAGCAGGGCCCAAGCCAGCACCACCAGTGAACACACCAGGTAAATGTGAGATGTGCAAGTTAAACACCCTACCAGACATATGGCTGGGTCACATTTGCTGCTCTGATTGCCTGCTCATCCACTGGTAGTGGCAGAAGTAAAAGCATATATGAAAATTCAAAAATATACAGTTTTTGAGAGAGGAGTGTAACCTTGACCCACCTACAAAGCCATCCCGACTGAGTGAGGGTGCCAGAGCCTTGGATGTTCTTGCACTGAGCTACATTTCCCATCATTTTCTTTAGTTATTCTACTCATTTTACTGCCTTGTTTTTGTGAAATGCTGCTATCAAGAAAGTGTGGTACAAACAGCGATGGATTCACTGAACCACAAGGCAGAGCAACAACCTGATAGCCCCTTCAGTTGAATGGTGGCTGTTATGTGCCATTATTCTAATAGCACATTAGTCCACTTTAAATGGATGTCACCACCTTCATCACAGCTTTTCTTAGCCCTTCTATCTATGGAAAGGCAATCTTTCTCAAATATTTGTAAAGAGAGAATCCTTGAAAGGTTTCAGCTTTAGCCCATTATCTATGCAGACGTTTTAGTGTTTTGAAAAGGTGTGATACATATGATATAAGACTCATCCAGCCTTAGTCCTATACATAAGACACAGAATGAAACTTGAGCAAGATAATAATTAATTTAAAATGGCCAGACCAAAGGTGGAGCAAGAAATCTTCTTGATATCCTTGAATACCTTTCTTTTTGTGCCAGTCTTTAAATTCATTTTGTGCTGGAGCATGCAGAGGCCATGATATAACAGCCATTCTGGATAAAAATTTGTCTAAAAAGTTGGCTACTGACTGTGGCAGGCAGGGCCATTCTGGAGATGGCTCCAGTGTGGACTCTGCTGAGATTTACACTGGCAGTAGTAATTTTATGATCAGAAAATGGGCAAAGCCTTCTCCAGAAGCACATTTGCTAAGTTAAGGGATGCTTTTACTCCTGATGCTTTTGCAATACTTTGTTTAGATCTTGATTATGGATGTCAGTGAAGGGGCAATGAACCATAGTGCCACTGAGATGGCAGACCAGCCTTCTAGGCTTTCCAACAGAATGGCTTATCCTCTTTCAAAATAACTTGAATCTGTAAAATATTTCAAAATCCTAGGCATTTCTGTCTACATCTTCTGAATGGAGAAATAAATTTGGTGACCTCAGAGAACGTTGGAGATAGGTACATGCCTGACAAAGCACTGAGGTGGCACTGAGTTTGACAAGGACTTTAGCAACTTGCAGCTGGGCCAACAGCCTGTTATTTATCTAATTTACTGCTAATGGTGTTATGTTATTTTCCTTCTTCAGGCATCAGCTGACGGACAATATAATGTACTTGGGCTGTGGCCCCACCAAAGAAAGTGATTTGATTTGCTCATTGTATGCCTTCTCCAAAACTCTAGATTACAGTCATCCACTTGCCCTAAAAGCAAATAGTTCTGATAGATACAAATACCAACCTAGCTGGTTTATTATATACGTGTAGGTTCCTCCACAGATCATACAAGACACTGTGTCATTGAGCATTCTACTGTGATCCTACAAGTAAAACTACTTCAGAAATTCTGGATTCTGTGAAATAACTTTAGCTGGATGTTAGCCAGTCAGTCAGAAGAAAGTGACATCCTGGAAAACACAGGCAAAAATCTCATCCAACTATTCAGCGTGCTTACTAAAGTCTTCCAGCCTTCATTTCTCTTTCTTGTCTGAGAAGGGCATTGGAGCCCACATCTCCTGCTATCCAGAGGTGTATCCTCATGACTTGTAAGCTTTGGGTATGGGGAGGGAGCAGCTCCACCCCTTCTGTTGAAGTTGTTCCACTTTGCAAGGGAAAAAAAAAAACAGGATTTGCTGAGCAAAGAGACAAGAGTGAAAATGAATCACCAGTTGAGTGATGAGTGTATTCTGCTGGGAGAGAAAGAGTTCCAGGTTCCAGCTCCTCTTCAGAAGACTATGCATTTTATATATTTGTGCAATGGACACTTCATCTCACACTCCAAGGCTTCCACCACTCTAACACTGAACCAGTCACCTGCCAATCAGACTACCAGATTAGTACACATACTTTTTTTGGATGCCACCTCTGGTTTCCATAGAAACTGTTTTAAGCCTCATCCTCTCTCAATTAGAACTTCTTATAATTTCTCCACCCTTATGCGATCATTTGTGGTTCCCATGGTAATCACTGAAAATGTATGATCTCTCATATACTGTTTCTTAATCAGAGTCTTCACCAATAGCAATGTCCTGCTGGAGCAGTACAGAGCAGAAAAGGCTCCAATCCTCTTTTTGAGAGAAGAGAGAGGAGTGTATCCTTGACCCATCCATAAGGCCATGTGCCACAAATCCAGACTAAGTGAGTCCTCTTAACTCTGACATCAATGTTCTGGTCACTGTAGATTTCACTGTATTCACAGAGCATGCTACAATGTCACCTTTTCAGTGACTGTAAAATTGAGGCAGAGTTATACTGATTTTGCCCAAGATGGTTCCATAGGTCAAGTTATCCCAACAAAGCTGGTAGAGAAATTCAGGTCTCCTTAGCTGCTGTCCGGTTCCTTCTTCACCGGAACACAGCACCATGCACTCAATGATACAGACCAGATACCAATGGCCCAAATGCCCCATGCACCTGCAACTCCTGTTTAGGGTTTAAAACTTCACAAAGCCACTGGGAGAAAAAAGTATCTGTTATACACACACTGCATTGACAAAGCATATTGATACTCTCTCCTTAAAGTCTAAATAGTCATTTCCATCACTGTGAATATGCCAGCCCATGATAGTTTGTTCCATGACATTTCCAGACTTAGAAGGCTTCCTTTGACACTAAATGCAGTGGTGTAGCTGATCCTAGCCCATTCTTTGAACAATCAGCCCACACTGCCCTGCTTCTGTGACAGTGGTACTTCTCCTGCTGCTCTGATTCCATTTTCAAGGTTCAGAAGCAAGGCCTGTAGGTAATGTCCTTGGGCATTTCTGACTCAGCTCCAGCATTTCAGCAACTGCCATCTTTATTCATCTGTAATTCTACTAGACACCTTTTCATCAAAACACTAGTAATGCTTTTCTGTTATAGCTGATTTTTGAGTTCTTCCTATACAAACCAACTGATACCAGCTGATACAAACCAACTATGTTTCAAATTTCAGTTTAATACAAAATGCAGAGATGTCCACATGCCTTCCGGCTTTAGAAGGCATTGCCTGATATGTTGAAATCCCGGCCTCATCTGTCCTAAAGAAGCCAGGATTTCACCCAGGGGTTTCAGGTTGAGAGGGAACTACTGTAACCACCTATCACTAACTTCTACCCAGCAATGTTGCGTTCAGCTCCTCCTTTCTCTTTGAAGCAGGTCATGCCTTTTGGAAAGATATCAGCTGTTGATTTAAAAGCTTCAAATAATAGATCATCTTCTTGCCTCTCCAGAACTGGCCCTAGTGGTTATTTAGTAAAGATATGCTCTTTATTTCCAGTAAGATGTGCTACATGACATGCACAGATCCTGCAAAAGTGACTGTCATGTATATCCCTGTAATGTTCAATGTGCCTCTACTTCTACTCCCTCAACACAATATATCATCCCACCAAGATGTCTCAGACAGCTTTTTTCCAGGATGAATCTTATTGCATCTTTCAAATGTGGGTTTTCTTTCTCAAAGTGATATTAGTCCAACGTCTGGGCTGGTCGATATGTTCCTGGATGTGACTGTTTGAATAGTGTTATGCATTGACGACTAGGTGTGTGTAGGGATCTAAAAAGTAGAATGTTATATGCCACTCTCTGCAGAAAGGGTTCATTCATGGAGAAAATAATAGATTATTAACAGTAACTTCATGCAGAATTGCTCCCTTAGTTCGCCAGGTCAGGGTTTTCCTCCATGCCAGTAAACATCTGGGGTTCATAGCCTGTTGATGCCCCATGCCAGGGGTTGCTCTTTACACTTCCCAAGAAGATAAATTTTCAAGCTGGGATGAGAGCTGCCTACTGGAAAGCTTCTTCAACAGCCTGTTCTCCCTGTGGTTGGCTACACTCAGAGATTTCCCATCAAAGAGAATTGAATTTATCTTAGTTTATATAACTGGTAGGCTCTAGGAGCTGTTTAACACCGTTAGTACCAAGCAGGGTATCATTTTATTTTATAAACTTACATAGCATTTAAAATAACAGCATCTTAGGGGTGTTATGACACATCAGAATTTAAGAGAAAGTTCTGTAGCTATGCGTTCAAAATTGGTAGGCATCTTGGAAGAATTTGACATTTTTGTGTGTCAAAAAAGGTTAAATGAATACCTGATAATTATATAACTGAATACTGGCATCCATTTGATATTCAAAGAACAGGTATTTGAAACCTAGAGCAGATCAAAGAGCAGGAAAAATACTACACTTATATGTTGAAAAGCCAGCGTGATGTCATAGTCTTCAAGGGCTTTGCAAACATGTCATCAGAAGGAAACAAATTGCCACAGAGACTTGTTAGCACCTTTATTAGACACAGACAGTAACACCCACTTTGAAAGAAAATAAGAGCACATATAGCAATGCAATAGTGTTATTTAGATGCTGCCCCAGAAAGTCGGTAATTCATCACAAAGAAAGAATCTTTTTTTCACAAAATACCAAGGCCTCAAGTGTTTTTCAAGTGTAGTGTATCCCCCCAAACAACAATGAGCCTTATAGAAAGAGCACCTCTCTTAAAAGGGGGAATTGAATGACCAAAGATCTCTCAAGCATTTTAAAGGCTCTCATGGCCATGCTATCAGAAATAACGAGTTTTACTGCATTCATTGGTATCCTGTCCCTGGGAGATGGGTGATGGTTCTGTATATATGCTGTGTGATTCTGTGTGTATGTATTTACAGACATGGGTATGAGACCACATGCACCTTGACAAAGGTTGTGTGGAAAGCTTGCAGGGGTTTGCCTCCACTTTCCACATCTCAGGTGTGGCTCTCGGAAATCCTTGTTGAAATGGACCAGTTTATGCAAAAAGGGATCTGTTTGATGCCCATGGTACAATGATGTGCCTAGTTTGCTGCCAGTGGCACAGCAGTCCTGCTTCCATGCACCTTGCATTATCCGTTTCCATCTCACCCAACCTCAGGTTTGCCTCCTCAAAAGTACTGCCCAGCTTGATGCAAACTGAAAACAAACAAGGAAGTGTGGCCGGAGATCAGAAAAAGAATCTTTTAATTAACATCTCAAATTCCAAATGACTGTTTGTTTCCTAAATTGCCTGTGCTTAACAGTGTAAGCATTTTATGATCCCCCAGCAAGGTCTGGAAATAAAAACTGACTGAGGCGAATGAAGTAGGAGAATTTACACCTCATTGACATAAAAAGGCTATTGCAGCTATTGCTTACCTAAATTTCTCCAAGGCTGAATTAACAAATGACAGTGCTCTGATTAGATTACCCTACTAGTTTTGCTCAGAGCTCACTTGTGGATCTTGGGCACTTTCCAGCGTAAGAAATCATAGACACCATCATACCTACTGTGCAGGCACCTGACCTGGAGGGGGATCTAGGACCCAGGACTGAGTGCTTAGTCCTTTTGCATTGCAAAGGGAGATTGGGTGCCTCCACATCTTTTCTCACCCTTTCCTCACCCTGATGGAGGATTCCTCCATCTCCTCAGAACTGAGAGTCTTGAATGCTGCCCCCAAAGGGAGGCACGTAGGTCAATCCTCTGAAAGACATGAGCGGGGCTCACTCTTGCCTCTTTAGAGAAACGCTCATGCCATACATGCTTGCCACATTGCTTAGCAGAGGTGTTGGGATCAGTGCCCCGCTCAAACCAAAGGGTATCTATCTTGCCCACCTCTCTTGCTTCCCAAAAGGGTGCCGTACACCAAGATACAAAGGAATAGGTTTGGGGAGGTGGTCTCCACTCCTTGTGCCAAAAAACAAAGAACACAAGCCTCATTGACCCATAGGGCAGAAGCCCAAGAGGGAACAGGGCTCGAGCCTGCTCATGACAGCACTTCCTGGGGAAAGGGAAGGCCTGGGTTTCTGTCATTGCCTTGGCAGCTGTTAAATGTAAAGCATATGACCAGCCCTTGGAGGAAGGTCCGAAACCAGGTCTTCTCCTCCCAGATAAGGCAAAGAATTTAGACCTTTTTCTGGTTCCCAGGTGGATTTTGGTGCAGATTCCAGCAGTTCTGCACGTGAATAGAGCAAAATTTCAAGTACCTGGAAAATATCAGTGCCAAATAAGCAGACACTAGAAGATGTGTTCTTCCAGTGGGAGCCAGTCATGGGGTTTTAAGCTCACAGATTTGGACTTAGGTACTTTGATTCTTGCTTGTCATGATTATCTTCTTACTCCAAGAGTGAACTCCTGCCGTTTTCATTCTCCAGTAACATCTTCTGAAGTCAATGGATCCTCTGATAAGGCTGCTGTAAATCCTGCCTTCCCTATGGTTGTACCAGTTTATCTGTAGAGATGCAAATCTCAAGGATAGGCAGCAATAAAAACAGCATTTGGGAGGTGGTATTGGTGAACTGATTCCAGTCTGAAAACGGAGCATGCAGTTCCACTGTAGACTGAGTCAGCATAAGATGAGGTTGCTGTAGCCCCAATCCTTACCCTGTGCTGGCACTCACAAAATAATGAGATGACCTAGTCTAGGGAACTGATCCAGCAGAAAGCCAAACCCTTGAAAAAAAGTGGTAAGCTTTCATCCAGATCAGTGTCTGAACTGGGTCATCATGCAGCACCCATGCAGGACAGCAAATGGGATTCCAGCCACCCAGTCTTAAATCAGCTTGGGTGGTAGAGGTACTGTGAATTTCCCTGTTAGAAATGCACGTTCTGCATTGTTTCAGCTGCACCTCTAGCTAAAACTCCAATATTGCAAAGCCTGGTTTTAATTCAAATTCTGAGAATAAATAAGTACATACATACTTCCATACAGCATGAGAGATTCTGTTCATAATTGCATAGGTGACTTTATTTACATCTTTGTCAGTCAGGCCAGAATCTTATCCAAAATGTTCAGCTTCAGTGTTGGCTAGCACAAATTTTCACACTCTAACTGGATCTGTCTTATGAATCACCTTGACAGTCCTCTTAATTCAACATAATAGGGTTCTTTACAGAAAGACTTGTCTCTCATCTGATGCAAGGAGATGGACAAGATAACCTAAAAGGGTTTTATGTCTATGAAAAATTCAATTCTTGACCCTTTTTTTATTCCTCTGTGACTCCACCCATTCAGGAGCAGTTATATCCTGAGCATTAAGGAGATTTCTCTCCATTAACTCCCCAGATCTCTTTGCTAGTCAGTATGCTGCAGCATCCTCCTAGTTAGCATATTCCCTCTTTATATTCCTTGCTCCAAGACTCATTATTCTACATTTATCTGCACTGAACTGAATTTGTCATCTTTTTGCCCAATTACTTAAATGATCTAAGACCTTTTGTGTCTAACTGCATCGTTCTTCATTATTTACCTTTCCTCCCAATTTGCTGTCATGCAGAAATCTTGCTTTCAATACTAGCCGAGTCATGGCTATAAATAATAAAACATTTAAATAAACTATGGCTTAACACTCACATTGAAATGCCTTCCCAGTTGCGACATGAAAAATAAACACAGCTTCGGTATGTTTTACACATCTTACTCTGATGCCTTCCTGTCACTCTTTGCTACCTGCAGCCCTCAAACCTAAAAGGCACATATTGAAGCTGCCAACACAAATGTTAAATTATGAGCTGACTGTCTCAAGGCCATATATGAAAGGAATATTTTCCACCTAACTGGACTCTCTAGGAACAGGTTGGAAAATAACCTTGTGAGCACGTTGATGGCTGTGAGAGTTAGTAATTATGCAAATCCTTTCTGCCCACTCCATTGGCAGGGAAGAGTGGAGACATGGTGTCTTTCTTTGGAGCTACAATTTCCCACCCAGCTGGAGAGAGCCCCCTTCTCCCCATCAGTACTGTATCATCTTCTGTGAAAAAAGCCACACTGCTCAGGTCAAGCCCTTCCTCATTCACAGAGTAACACCCCTCTGTAAAGCTTCTGAGAGATGTTTCTAACAGTACCAAGCGCCAGACTGAAAGGTCCAGAAGTTTTTCCAAAAAATTAATCAATACCACTAGTTTTGTCTGCTTTCAGTGGCCTGTATTTAGCCACACACCAACACCAGATCAGTGCAGAATCAGGAGAAAACTATATTAGGGTATAAATGAAATTAGCACAAACTTTGGACAAACACAGCAGCAGCAAGTCACTAGAAAAGCTAATCAAGTAAAAAGTAAAACACCTGCCATTACAGTATCTATGCTTCTTAGTCCCCCCCTGCCCCATCCCCTGCCAATCAGAGTAATGGCGAGCAGCTACAGGGAAGCTGAGAGCTCAGCTCATTTCCTCGGTAGCTGTCTTTGCCTGCTTCTGTCCAAGAAAGCAAACAAGTGGAATGAGCAACTCATCATTGGCAGCTTGTCCCATTCCAAGTTACAGTTCATGAGAAGGATGGAGCTTCTTCTTGTCCTGAAAACTGGTTTCAAGCCTCATAAAAATCCCATCAGTCACAAGAAGCTCATTGAAGTGGGAAGCATTGATTTCTGGATGGAAAGAATATCCACCAGCCCACAAAATACCAGAATCTGAACACTGAAGAGAGACCTCACTGACGTCTTTTCAAGAGTACCTGATTTACAGTCTTGGAAGACATACTCCAGCTAGTTCCAACCTCTTGCAACTTCAGGAATGATCTATAATACATTTCCTAGTGCCTAGTCCCCTTCCTACCACAGTAGTTGAGATGGACATACTAGATTTGTCTACATTAGAGGTTTAGTTTAGATCAGAGTTTGCTTTAGAAGTGAATTTATCAGTCATACCCACAGCACCTTCCTTCACAACATTGAGTTGGCAGTGGTGAAATGGGCTCCTGGGTTAAACTGAACCAAATGATGCCCTCTGGGAATGTACCTAAGGCACCTGAGCCATTAATGGGCATTTGATTCATGAGATCAGACTAGACATACTCTGATGTAAAACCCTCCAAAATGCCTGTATTGTGTGGATGTCAGGTCCTCAGGTCAGCTCATTAGTTCTACATACCTACTCCTATTGCTAATATATTTACCATTTGCTGTAACATATCATATCATTTGCTAATGTAGGCATAGGCACTGTATTTTATTCATTATCTTATTGCTGTTCTAGCAATTTGGGGCTGATTTCCTTTTATGTTTCCCATGAAAGCACACCTGCTTACTGTCAGATAGTCCTATATTAAAGGTGGTTGCCATCTCCTGCTGTTTTTCATAGTTATATGTAAAATGCCTGTGAGAAGGGGGGGGGGGATGTAAAGAAATCGGTGAGAGACACTGAAGGAATGAAGAAAAGTTTGGATGTATGGGGGAGAATGAAGGTGAGGAAAACAGTAGCAAGGGCTGCAGAAAATAAGAGCAGATGGCAGTTAGGGGAAAAAAAGTGAAGTCGTCTCTTGACAGCCAGAGTAGAGGACTCATTTTTAATGTAATTTATGTCACAAGGGACATCCCTTGTGAATGGACAAAAAGAGTTATTTTTACTTTCAGGTGCACTCTCTTGCTTTTGGACTGGATAGCACACCCCTCCAGTTTCAGGAGACCAGGGGAATATAACATGTCTTTATTAGCTAAACTCAATTTTTTTGGTTGTCTGTTTCACTCATTTTGAGAGCACAAGGTTAGCAAAGCTGCTTCTTTCAAATTAGGTAGCTTCTTAGCAGCCGAGATGTTGCATTGCAGAAACCTTGATCACTTTTGTCAATGTTGTTTCCAAGAGTTTCCCGAACTTGGTTTCCATTAAGCCTCTGTTCTCATACCATGTCCATTGTCATATATTTTTATTTATGTCTTATTAAAAGTTTGATGGGAAAAAAAAACAGCAACACACACACACACACACACACACACACACACACACACGCCAGAGTGACTCACCACAGAATCCAGACACTCTGGCCCTCACCCTTAGTCCTCCTGCTGTTTGCTCTTCTCACACTCAACATTGTATTTAAATAAGCTTGTAAGGCCTACCAGGGTTGAAGCCTTGTTGTAACTACTTATTTTCTTTCCCCAAAACACCTCAGCACATTTTTTTGCAAGTTTTAAGATAACTAATAAATAAACTTCATCAGTACCTGTGAAGGCTGAAAGCAGGCAACAACTGCAGACGAGAACAGTAGATGTTGGAGACGCGTCTTTCACTTGGGCTGATCAATAGGTGAGATCTTTTGCTATCTATCTTCAGCAATCCATTCAGTCTTGTGTCTTTCTCAAGCTTCCAGGTATATGGTGCTGCCGGTGAAGGGCATCTCCAAGAAAAATGCATCAGCAGATACTTTCCATTCCTTTCTTAACCCTCTGTACAAACTCATCAATGTTAGAATGACTAACATTATTTAAAGTTACTAATGAATCTGTTTAAGCTGCTGGAAATGCAATGCCCAGTATTGACCAGTATTACTGACCCATGCACGCACTTTGCAGAAAGCCTATTAAAGGTCTTTTAAAATTTCTTTTCCCATACATATATTTAGGGCAAACTACAGCAGACAACATACTGAATTTACTGCCAGCTCCGAGTTTCCCCACACAGCATCCACGCACAACTGAAGACTGCTTTCCTCCCAACGCTCCTAATGGAAAAAGGAAGCAGGAGCAAAGCCCTACCCCTTTCTCCCCCTCCTCCCCTTTGCAGTTATGGCTGGAAGAACACGCAGCGGAGGCATGCTGTATCCCATTAAGGGTGGTGGCAGTAAACACACTCTTCAGCAACACCAGGGATCGTCATGATCTCAGGTGCAATAGCTAACAAACAGTCAAAGAAATTTCTGGATGAGCAGTTCACAGAGGCTGCCACAGAGGCTACCGATCTGATCAGGGTTCCCACCCTCTGTTGCCAGAGATTGCTTCTCCGAGGCTCTCGCTGCGTTGCAGACGCTGCCTATTGAATGGCTAGAGTCCAGCGCTAAAAATGCAGATGGATGACAGCTGTGAGAGTAGGAAAGCACAAGACATATATCAAGAGACCAGGGAGTCTGCTGGTTGTGCATCTGCATCCTCAGTCTCCCACACAAATGATAGACTTGCCCGCTCTTTACTGTTGGTCCTTAATTGGTCTTTAGGAAGTGTAACTGGGGATTAACCATTCTTTTTCCTTTCTCTGGCTCCTGGAGAAGAAAGTCTAACCACAGCTACCTCATGTGCTGAGAGATCAAATAGATGTCCACCTCCAGTGGGTCAGCTGCACTTCTCTGTCATGTTTTCCACTGAAAGAAATTCCTTCTGCCTCCCTGAAGCTCTTGCTTTTCCTCCTTGTTGTAGAAAAGAGGATCCTCCCGGTGCTTGGCTTCTTTTGGAACTCCTGAAGGGGTCAGAAGCTGGGGAAGGAATTAAAAGGCAGGTCTGGGAGAAAGGAGAACCTAGGGCCTTGAGGCACTGTGCTTCACTAATTTCTTCCGGTGTACCGTTTTATCTTCTTGAGCTCTAGAAATGTGATAGGTCTCAAAAAATATCTGCAATCAACACGGTCTTCTTGAGCATCCCATGTGCAATGTCAGTGTGACGCACTCCTTCCAACTGCCACCAAATTTTCCCTGGTCTGTCATAGAGTCACCCCTAAATACTACAGATTATGCCCCAACATGCCCTACAGGTTTCATCCCTTTTCCTTCACCCCTGTCTCTGGATTCATAACAAATAAACAACTATAGGAAATTTTCAGGGGAAACACTTTATAAAATGAAAATAGACAAGTATGTCTCTGAAAATTGCAAAAGTTTCCCTCACTGAGACTGCAGCAGTAGTTGCCTCTCTAGACTGTAGGTAGGTACAGCTGACTCTTCTTTTTCTCTGCTCTCTCATCCCCATCTTTTCCTCCTCAGCTAAAAATAAAAAATAAAAAAAAAATCCTAGAAACTCTCAGCTCTCTGGTGTTTTCTGTCTAGTGTTCTTCCCTTCAGGTTTTCCTCCTATTGCAGCCAACTGTTAGGGTGACCTCCACCCCAAAGCACAAATGCGGAGAGACTTAGAGACAAGTGACTGTTTGGGTTTATCCTATATTTCCTGATTCAGTCCCCGATCCTATTGCAAGCCAGAGGGCACCTGCCACTTAGCCATTGCAAATCCCAAAAGCCCACCACCACTAGGGCCCTCTCAGCAGAGTGTCCAGCTTAAGTTTGGCATAAATTATACACCCAAAGCAGGATGTAGTGGCAGACTTATCCAATCAGTCACAGCCATGGTCACTCAAAGTCTATCCACAGTCTTAGTAGATCTCATGTGGTAGAGAGTGTGAGGTCAAGCTTTCTCCAGCCCTGTAATCCCCACCTACCTGACCTAGCAGTGTGATTACAAAGCGAGTTGGGGCTTACACACTGGTGCCAATAAATGCTTTAAATACAGCGAAGGTAATTCATGTTACTCAGGAGAGCAAATGGGGGAGGGAGGCTCAGTGCAAGTGCTAAGAGTGGCCGCGCAGGCTTTCCCATCATTGGTCAGATGTACCCAAGCAAGGTTAATAAGCCTGCTAGACCAGGATATCAGCAGAATTTGAGCCTAACAAGTCCAGAGATATCATATAAACTCCTGATACTTGAATTAGTTTGTCACAGTAGTATGCTGCCGCTTGTTACACGTGTATTTTAACAGTAGGCAATCCCACTAGAGTTTATACGAGTCCGGATCTCACATTTCCTCCTAGCACTGATTTCCATAATTGTTCTCCAAATATTTAAACTCTTTCACTTGTTCTAAATTACATATATTTTGTGTGAGAGAGATTTTCTATCACAGAAATATTACTTTTTGTTGAAAAAATGTCAGTTCAGATAGCATTGTTCATTTTGTTCTTAATCTTAGCACAATGAAAACTTCCATTGGCATCTCACTGCTACTGGTTAGCTTGATACTTGATGGGGTTTTTTTTCTTATTACTCTATTCCATTAAAGAAAGTGGAATGAGCCTGAGATCCCTAGCAGCTCAAGTTAATTTGGGGAGAAACAGTGTCAACAATTCCATCCAAAAATGATGCTAAACAAATGTTCAGGCAACTGTAATTCCTCCCTTTATAAATTTAGGTATGACATATGCCCAAGTCGTGCTCAATCCCTACAGCCTTGAATTAGTCAGTTACTTTCAGGTCCATTCATCTCAGCTAATTTGACATGTCTACAATGTAGATGTCTGCACCTGAGCTGTTAACCTCCCCTGGAGACCTAATAGTGTTCCCATCAAGAGCTAGGGGTTCTGGGTAAAGCTGACCAAATGTAGGATGAAATAAAGCATGTGCTGAACTCCATTGGGTTCATACTGATCTGGTCTGCACTAACGATAAGGGAGCTGCGGCTTTCTCAGATGGACTTGGAGATGTCTTCATTGTAGATGAACACATATAGCCAGATGTATCATAGATAGTTATATGCCCAGTCCTGGCGACAAGGAATTATGATGAGGGAATGGAGCACACTCAGGGTGGGTGGCATCTTAGCAAAATGTAGCATCCAGACTCCAATACACCCCTACTGAATATGTGCAAACAGATTTTTCAGCAGTTTGCAACTAAGATTAACAGGGATGAATATTAATAGGAGTAGCAAAAACCTGGCACTAGGGGCATGTCATCTCTGCTCAGGAATATGTGGATGCTAGACTTCCCAATAAACCTCAGGACCTGGGCAAAACAAGCAAAATTTTCCATATTCTTATTACATCTTCCAGCCAAACCATTTTTGGTGCAATTAAGGCATGGGGGGGGGGGTGCAGAAAGGCAGCCATTATGGAAAATTTTAGCCTAAACAGTTGAAGTTATTCCATGATTGTGTGAAAGCCTGGCAAAACTTTTGAAAAGAGAGGTCACGTACAAGTGAAAGTGATAGACAACTTTATAGGCTGCACTGTCAGCTCCGACTGTGCTTGTTAACTGAATAAAGACCCAGCTAAGATTTAAAGCCTAACATTATAACTACTTTCATTTGCTCCTTCATTTGGAGAGAGGCTTTTCCATAGACAAGAGGTTAATAATAAGATACTAAAAAGGGTACAGAAGGTGATTGCTTAGCTTAGATTAAACCAAGATTCACTGGTACACAATCATTTGCTCCTGTAATTGCATTCAAGTATATCTATATTTGATTTCTTTTCCAAGCACCTTTAAAATGTTGTTCCACTACCTGTGGTGAAGTTACCAATGAAAAGAATGGGACTCAATATTTTAAAATGTGGTGTACTGAGCAAGCCTCTAACAAGGGAGATGTAATACTGTTTAATTATGAGTTTAATGCGATAAAGATGATCATGGGTTATCACAGTTAAGGAGGTTTTTAGCCTAAAAACATAGTTAAAAAACAGAAAAAAAACAGGATTTTTTTGTGCGTAAAGTCAGCTTCTAAAAAGTTTGTGGGAGACTTTAATTACAGTTGAACACACTTAGGGAACTGCTCTCTTTAGGGTTTTTCAGCCCTGAAACAGCTTTTCGTTTAAGGCTGGGCAGGCAGGTGGTGTTTTCTGGCCCAATGCGACAGCACCCCATGGCCTCTGACCACCTCTTCGGCCTTTGCCTTTTCAATCACAGCCTAGCCTTCCTCCCAAGCTTAACTGTTCCCTAACGTTTCTTCATTCAGGATTTTCTCAATTCTCACTGCTAGTCTGATCAGAGAAAGTGCCCAACTCCATTACGCACACCTCAGCTGGTGTCAGCAGAACCTGTCTTGCCTACATGCCTTTAGTGCTCATGCATCTGTGTGTATGCGTCTGGGGAGAGGTAATAAAAGAGATATCCAAAGATGTGGATGAAAAACCTGGAGGTCATCTCCATTTCTTTGAATCAACACTTCATTGGCCATGAATTTCATCACCACCATGTCTTTGGTTTAGCACCTTTTCACCATCTTATTGACCTTGGTTTTTTTTCTGTTATGCTACCAGATTTCTTGTGCCACAAGGCAAGCAGTCCTACCCAGTGTCCTGTGTACATCTATTTGCTGAAAGTCTTGCTGTTATCAAAATATGTAGGGCACAGAAGTATTGCAAGGAACCTATTCCCTCCGTGCTGGTCTGAGTAGCATTTGGTTATGCAGATTCATCCCTCTTCACGGTATAGAATTTATGAAGACAGATGTGCCTGATTCACTTGTTTTTCCTTCAAAAATGCATTTCTTTATATTGTTCTTTTACAAGGGTTGGTCACAAGGCTGCTATCAGAACCAGTCAGGATCCCCTGAGATAGCCTGCGTTATTAACTGAGCCTGAGAAATTGTTACCTGTGGAATAATGTTGTACCTAGTAAAGTTTTCCACTGAAATCAGTGAATATTGGGGTTTTTTTTATTATTTAAGGCAATATTTTTAGAACTGAGAGACCCAAAGCTTGACATCTATTTAACTAAAAGTGTAGACTGCACCTGAGTGCAAGTAGATAGAGGTGTAGAAGGACATATAGAGCCAACAAATTAAATCCTACCACTACAGGCTGACTGGAACCATGAGTTCAGTGTACTGTGAAGGAGTGCCAAGAGGATCTGCAGTATGTAACCAAATGGTTTATTTTCAACATGATTAAAAAAAAAAAGTAATTATGGAGCACCACAAAATCTGGATGAGGTTCTGCTTTGTTAAACAGTTCTGCGAGCTGGAAAGCTGCAAAGGGAGCAAAAAAATTGCAGATGACATGAAATTATTCAATCAATAGCAGAGGGTTAAATGAATGGGCAACGGCAAGGGAAATTCGGGATAAATAAAAAGTAACACATGATGGAGGCAAAAATGTAGACTATTTGTATGCTCGACAGCCTGCTAAATGAATTGCACCAACTCAAAAAGAGGCATCAACGTATGCAGATAAGTGAAAACCTCTTGCTGCTCAAAGTTCAGCTACAGACAGAAGACAGCAGACAAGATGTCAGGTTACATGAGATGAATGACAAGACAGTATTAGAAAGCCTTGATAGAAATAAATGGCCTGGTCTCATCTGAACTACTGTTACAGTCCCGGTCATGCATCTCAAACTGTTGCAAAGTGAAGGGGGCTCAGGATGTTGTGGAAGATGAGGGAATTTCGAGAAGGATGACAAGGTCGATCAGAGTGAACCATGACAAACTGAAAAACTGTGAACAGACACTGAGGGGGAGAGGGTATTTTCTCTTCAAAAACAGATAAGTAGGAGGCAACTTGATAAAAGTTAGCAGTTAATTATAAGCGGTAACTAATTATAGAAAAAAAGTTCCAGGAGAGAGTCTAGAAGGACGAATCAGAAATGTCTTTTACTCACATGCACCTCTCATGAGCCATGAGCAAGACAAGGGTCAGTAACACTGGAAGACGGGAAGCTGTAAAAAACAGAAGGAAGTCTCTTTTCTATAACACATAACCAAGAAGTGGCTGACAGAAAGAGTGGAACAAGGGGGTTATTTTTGTTTGTTTGTTTTTTTTAAGTACATTTCTGTAGCTATGCAGCATATCCAAAGTTATTCAAAGTGACAATAACAAACATTTCCTGGAAGGGATCTCTAGTCTCAGACTTCAGTGCTCGTGACAGGCTTCCTTTGAACTCAGAGAAGACCTAAGAAGGGTGGCAGAACAACCCCATCCTGACATACTGAGGTTCCTTCTCTCTTCTACACTGGCAGCCTGTTCGCAGCTAGATGGACCTTGCATCTGATCCCATCTGAACCTCACTGAGCCACCAGGTATCACAAGCTGCCTGAGATCATCTTGTCCAGGTCCCTTTCTGCACAGCACCTCGTGCATCTGCGGCAGTTGGGCCCCTCTCCTGTGCCCTGTCCAACATACTGGGCAGTCAGCCTGAGATTCACTCATCAGCTGTGTTTGTCATGGGATGTCCACCAGGACAGGCAGGGGGACTGGGCTGAAGATGAGCAGCAAAGCGCTTAGAAGGGAAAGGACCCACACCGACAAACGCCAGGCTAGAAAAATCACCTGCCTCCCTGCAGCTGCGCACCGTGACCCCCTTCTGCCAGCCGCAACTGGTGGTGAGCCTGTTTCACATACACCAAGCCTTTGGCAAGTCCGCGTCCTATAACCATGGGCCAGCACAAGAGACTAGAAGCAAGTCAAGACGTGTGGGTTTTCTCATGTGGGGAGGGAAGGGGGCAAGTCTGGGTTTCATCTCTACCTGTGCTAGTCTGCATGGAGGAAAGGGAAGCATAAGCCAGTAAAAAATTACTTCTCTTGGCAAAGCAAAGAGGAAAAAATAAAATAAATATAAGAAATCTTTTCCTAAGGCACACCTCTTGCCTCCTGATGCTTCTGAGACAGCAGGCCACCCCTCCTGCAACCTGTGGCCCACACATTCTGTGGCCCTTTAATAACAAAAACACAATTTTCAAGGGTTATAGCATCAACAGTTTTCACCGATCTCTGGTTTTAAAAGTTTAGCCCAAAGTATGTCTATGACTGTGCCAGAGACCTCTTCAGAACTTTAGAGAGCCAGAACTACTTTTCTCCTTTAACATTTTTCTTTTTGCTAAAATTATATTGCTACTTGTATTATTATTTTATCACAACCATATTTTTTCCTCTTCCCCTCTCTCCCTTGCACACATATACACAGAATCAATGGAAGGAAATATTGAAAATGGCCTATTTTCCCCTTTCTATTATAAAAGGATTTTTGCAGCAGCCAGAGCTTAAGTTTCACAAATAAGTGACACTGCTAACTGGACCTAAACAGATAGGAATGTGAAGCACAACAAAAGATTGAAAATTATAACAACATTTGGGGCTGTCTGAGCCTTTGATTTTTCTGAACCTTTTTTTGATTCTCTCATGGCCAGTGAAACAAGTTAATGGGGCTAGAAAATGAAAAGCCATTTTTCTGTTTTGTGTTTTAATAATTTAAGGGCACGTCCAGCAACCAAAACAAATATATTTATCATTGCACACAAAGCCTTTAGGCGTGAACTCTAAAGAGCCACATTCGTGTCAATGCATCTGGTACACTGTCACTTTCCAGTTTAGTTTAACTCTTGCTTTTCCTTTTTTCCATAACACTTATGTCTGAAGAGACGCTGTCTGTTGCTGCCACTTTTCAAAAAAATCAAAATCTGAAATGTACATTGACGCAGGAGTCACTTTGTAAAATTCAATAGCCTGGCTACGCAGAAGATCAAGTTCAACAGTTTTATAATGGATGCACTTTACCTAAGATCTAAGAAATAACAGTACCCTCTCCCTACTCAGAGGTCTATTTGCATGTGTTCAGGATAGTTCAATTCACTGGAAAGAAAAAGCTATATAGATCCATAACACAATACGCTCTCGAAGGAATTTTCTGAGATTAAGTGAATGGAATACATGAAGGATTAGACCAGCAGAAGTGCTGTAGCCAATCGGACTGTAATCTGTAAACTGAAAAGAGCGAAATGATATAGCAATGCCAGAGCGTCCTTATGTTCAATAGCTCTTCAGAAGTCAGCTTTCGTGGTGGAATTATAGTTATAATTATATATTAAGGGGATCAGCTTGGGGCGATGTTTCTTTTGCATCATTACATCCAGCAGTCCAGTTCATGAAGCAAGCCAAGTAAGTGGTACACTGGAAAAATTACTACTCTGCATGTTAGCAAACAGTCTTGGGAAGGTGGATTGCTTAGGATTCATACACCCATTTTTACAGATGGGAAAATAAAGGCAGAGCCTCTGGGACTTGATGCAAGGTCATGCAGTAAGTCGTTGCCCAAGGCAGAGTGAGGTCTCAGCACTTTCGGCTCCCAGAGCCATGCTTTGACTAGTGAACCAAACCTCCCATTCAGCAAGAAGTAAAGCATCAGTCTCTCAAGAATGAAGTGAGTTTGCCTCGCTACTTCAACGATGCAGCAGCTTAATCAGGGTAAAATCAGCGCTAGCTGCACTCCCACAAGCCAAGATATACTTAACTGTAGCTGCAGTCGTATGATAATCTGCAAGAGTCTGACAGCCTGGCTGCTTCAGAGCATCAGAGAGCCCTCTGCTAGCCTGCCCGAAAGTGGGAGCCCCCCCAGGGCTGCCTTCCTGGGGGGAAAAGCGTATCAGCAGCCGCCGTGAGGACTCTCCAAAACATAGGCTGCTCTGCAGGGCAAAGCAATCACGCCAAGCACATGCCCTTTTCACCCAACAGATTTTTTGTGAGCGAACTCAGCCCGGCACCGTCTTGGAGCCAGAATGTGCCTAGGAGGACTGATTTTGCTGTCTTTAACACTACTTTCAGTGTTCGGTTCCCTTGGTTTCAGAGGCATCAACCATTATTCACATTAGTGTGAAAGAAGCAGCAACACCGAGGATGCTTTCCGTTTCCCACTGGGGCTCTTTCTTGGACCCCATCTCATAGCCAGGCAGAATTATCAGTCTCTTCTCAAGAAAGCTCTTTTCTCCAAGCTGGAAATCCTGAGATGCTGAAGGTCAGGAGGTGTAAGGTGCATTGGCAGAACTTTATATCTCCAGCTTGCATTATTCTGGGTGCTGGCCAATGCTATCAGTCTCTTGCCAAAAAGGAATAGCTATTATGGCATTGATTTGCTGCTACAAAATCAGGGAGAGTGACTTCTAGTTAAATGCAACAGTAGAAAGTGCTCCAGCCTTTTACTGCAAAAAGGGCTGTGTCTTGCTCTGCAATAGCTGAGACCTGCACTAAAATCCTTCCAAGACCAGTCTTGCAAGGAGTAATTAGAAACAACGAGTAGAAACAAAACAGTGTCCGTAGAGCAAGATTTTCAAAGTTGTTAAAGATCGATCCCAACTACTAGGGCTTCCCAGTGACAATAAAAATGGTTAGAAAGCCGATAAATTGTGTTGGAATCCTAAAATTTAACAGTGGGTTTAAATCTGCCGACTGTATCTTCATAGCTTGATAGTGCCATACCACAGCACTGATTTTTTTCAAGCGTGTCTCCCTGTTGAAAAGCATGTTATATGCTTATTAATAAAGAAATAGTCCAGGCTACCCAAAACTGTTCACCTTTTAAGGGAACAGTAAACATCAAGCAATCGCTAAGTAATTCCTAAGCCTTGTTGATTTATCTAGATCACTTGGCCTCTGAGAATATATTCTCCTACTGAATTTCTAGTATTTCCACTTTGTTTTCGGTAAGAATGGATATAATCCAAGTTTTTGTTTTTGTTTTTGGCATTTCATTTTCCTGGGCTTGGCCACAGCACAGACAAAGGGAAAATGAGGCAACAAGAGCAAGAAAGAAAGAAGGTGAGAGAGAGAGACTTGTTAGCACAATGGGGAAAATATCTAACATGTTCTGAACCTTATATAATCATCTGCTTCAATTCTATTATTTGAGCTGTTGAGGAAGTGGAGGGCCACATTTTATTCTTATTTCCACAGATTCAAACAAGTCAGAGACAGATTAAGCTCACATTCTCCAAGCTGAAAATGAACCTGAACTCATTGTACCCAAAAGCAGCCTAATCCATTAAAAAAAAAAATCATCTCAGAATTCACAGTGATATCTGTTGCCTGCAGTATGTGAATAGCCTTGGACGTGTGCCACAGAACAGAGAAAACACAAACACAAACAGCACTTAAATTCCCAACAGCCCCAGTTTAGGAGGGTACATCCGGGTGGCCCCAGGGGGGGCCACCCCAGCCAGGCCGTGTCCTCTCTGTTGCCTCCGCCAGCAGTCGTCAAGCTACCACCCACTGCAATTTTATTTTTAGTTTTAGTAGTATGCATATTTTCCCTCAAAGACTGAAACTAGTTAAGTATTTGTCACCGAGCCTGCTGCTACTGCAGAGGGTTTCCAGCATCATTGACCCAGGTCAGTTGTGGACCAGTAACCTGGACTCCATCCATTAAAGCCTGTCTTCCAGGACCAAGAACCAAGGTGCCGAGTCCCTCATAACTGAGCAGTTAGAGCCCTCAGCCAAGTGCCTGCATCACCCTAGCCTTCCCCAGTACCTACACTTCTTTTTAAGCCATCACAGTGGACACACTGTGAATCCAAATAATTTATATGGAGAATGCAAGTAGAAAACTTGGCAAAGTTTTCTAGCTGCAAAAGCTGTCTAATACAGCATCTCTTTAGAGTGGCTTTGTTGAAGGCGAACAAAGTAAAGCTCCCTTAATTGTTGTCATTGTCTTTAAGTTGATCTACCCAGTTACTTGCGACAAACTGTATTTCCCAGTTTCTTTTCTCATCCAAATGAAACTCAGTTTCAATTCAGTCTCCTGCAATGCACTGTATGTTCATACAGATAGCGTTCCCGTAGTCTCCTTGGTGGTACCGGGAGCCTTCAGTGAGCATTTACGCTGGAAGATGAATTTGGGTGCTCAGTGGAGACTAATCTTTGTGAACAAGTGCCCGTAACTGAAGACACAGCTTAAAACCTTTTCAAGCATTTCATCTCAAATGTACTCATCCTTGAGAAAGGACACAGGAGGATGGGAGGAGTGGGCACCCCGACCCCAGCACCCCCTTACGCTCCTGGTCCTCCGCAGGTGCTGGCCTCGGTGGGTGAGATGCTCAGCCAGTACCTGCCCTCTGCGAGACAGAGATGGGGCAGGTTGAGATCAGCCTCCTGCTCTGCTCAAAGTCCTTTTGTCCTTAGGGAATGCGAGCTTTTCCCAGCCCCAGCTACAAAGGTTGACTCCTGAGCTCAGCCTGTAGGTATGACTCATGCTTTTAGCTCTAGAGGCTCTTAATTCAGTCCCGGGTGTGCTAACCACTGGCCATCATCACCAACACATGCGAAACAGGGCTATAATCATCTAGTCGCAACATATGAAGATAGAAAAGAATCATTTCTCAGTAATGAGTCACAGTCATGGAGATTTAAACATGGGGATTGAAAGGGAAATTAAAGTCGGGTTTCCTGTATGGCTAATTCTCCAGCTCAGTGTTAACTCAGCCAGGGGAGAGAACTTGTTGCGTTCATTAACAATGTGGGCAGACCAAGTAACCCTCCCCAGCGGTGACCACACGACGCGGTTGATGAGCTGCATTGGAAGCTGGTGCTGCTCTGCAAGACGTACAGCTCCCGGGTGTCTTTTGTCACACGCATGGCCGCACACCGCAGGGGACATTTTTAGCCAAACCTGTGGCAACAGGAAAACCTCCCCTTCCTCAGGGGAACTGGCTCACTGGGCGGCTGTCCCCATGCTCCCTCAGCATAGCACACCATAATGTCCTAGTTGCCAAAAATGTGTTAAAAAAAGCAGATGGTATTGACTTCAAAAGTATTTAAGCACAAGCCTAAGGCTTTGGTGAGCTGAAGGCTCATCGCAAAATATGCAACTGTGAGAAGGAAGGTGGCATCCTCAAGCAAGCATCCAAATATGGGTCCAGAAGAGCCTGAACGCTTCCTATTGGATCCCACATAGAAAGCGCTCAGGAGCCCTGGTGCAGGACATCCCTGAGCAGCAAGTTATCTTCACAAGAATATAACAATTTATGGCATTTTCTAAACCTCTGAATAATGAGCAACACAGTAATCTTATTAAACAGGACTTTAAGGGCATGACCAGCTGCCTTCAGTGTCAAGCACGACAGCCCTTAGAAGTGCTTAGTCACACTTTAACTCCAGTTATTATTTTCCAGGCCTGTATTTAAGCCTCACAGAAATGTGGCTTTTTATCACCCTGCATTACAAGCTGGCGTGTTTAACCGTAACCATCCCACACAAGCAAAGGGGCAGCTATTACATCTCCTTTCATTAATGCAAAAGACACAGGCTAGCATGATTTTCTTAAGGTTTAATGTTATTGTTGCCTTTAAAACATCTGCTTCTGGGGCCAATTTTTGCACTGATCTCCCTCTGAAAAGTCAGGTGAAGAACTATCTTTAAAAAGGTTGCCTTTACTAACTACCACAGGACTCTGGAGCGGTGGAGAACAGCAAGGCAGAAAGCAATCCGAGGAGTAAACACAGGGTGAAGAGTCAAGAGAAATAGGAAAGAGAAACTCTTGAACATGTCACTGGTGTGTGGCAACTCCTGGAGGAATTTGCTTAACCTCTCTAAATCCTTGCTTGAGCCCCTGCATGGCATCTCTTCCTAGCCTGAGCAATTCAGACCAGAAACAACCTTTCCCAAGTCCCAGCGCCCAGTGCAGGTGAGGTGTCTGGATGTCATTTCCATGCACTGTCTTCATCAGATTATAAAAGAGGTGTTTTTATGATGATTTCAAAGACATTTACCAGAAAACAAACTGATCTTATATGGATGAAGTTACAGGAATGATGCCAACAGATCTGGGAAGTCACAGTCCTGCGAAGAGGAGAAGATGTCAGATTAAGACACGTGGAGAAGGGAAAGTGTGCAGAGAAGAAAAAGGCTCGTATCATATTCATAAATAACAGGCAAAACTTAGGAATCTTCAGATATTTAGAGTCTCCTGTACTGGGTAAATTCCCTCTGCTCTAGCAACTAAAGGGGGAGAGGGAAAAAAAAAGAGAGGGAGGGGAACTGAGGGAGGGAAAATGAAGAGATAGCTAGTTAATATGAAAGGCTTCCCAGAAAATCAGAAAAGGGGAGAAGGAAACTGAAGGAACTACCAGAGTTTTGAAAAAAAAAAAATATTTATATATATATATATATATATGTATAAAACATGGCAGCAAGAGCTCAAAAATATCAAAAATAATAGCTCTCAAACTAATGTCTTTGCAGCTGCAGGCTACAGAGTTTATTGCTTGCAGTATGAAATCTAATGATGTGATGATAATCTGAAATCTCTTCCATCCAACCCTAGACAAACTGACAGCCCTAGACATCAACGTCTATTATTAACTTGCTGACTTAATGTACAGCAAGGCAGAGCACAAACTTCTCTGGTTCTCTTCAAATTTGGCTTAATTGGATCACCCACAGGATGAGAGGATAATTTAGCATGCAGGTCCACTCAGATCACCGTTGTACCCTTGTCTAGCTGAAAGGTGCTGTTTTTGAGGACGTGGACATCTAAGCACGGAGAGGAATGCACTGAGACTATTCCTCCATGTCTCCCACCCCACCGATGGCACAGGAGAGGGCAACTGAGCCAGTCACTATTGATCTGAATTGTCCCCAAGATAAATGCCCGTGTCAGACTGTCCTTTTGAAGGAAACCTAATGAGACATCAAAGAGAAAGGTCCACACTCCTGCCTCCAAATTATTCTCCTTAGGTATTTAATCTAACCCTACTGAAAGCCATGGGCATTTTCCACGATTTTGGTAGATGCAGTATCAGGCCTACGAGGTCAGAGAGGATCACAGATCACAGGCAATGGATTTCTCCCCTGAGCCATCACTCAGAAAGCTTGCTGATACAAAGGCACATCCTCCATCGAAGTCCCATACTAGAATTTCCCTCTGGAAAGTTATCATCATTTATAGGGGATGGGACTATTCGCAGCTTAGAAACCAGTTTCTCAAAGGAAGAAAGAAGCAGCTCCGTCATCGCGGCAGTGAGAGAGCCAGGGGCTCTTTTATGCCTTAGTTGAAAACAACACTCACTTTTGATCACCTATTTCCCCACAGATCTGCTAGCAAAAGTCTCCAGCCTGTGATCCCGGGCTTTGCACACGCCAGGCCTGGATGGCCCGTGTGCATGTTAATCACCCCCTGGAGACCCGCTGGTCCCTTCTCAGATGGCTGCATGTTTGAGCACTGTGTCAGAGTAATGAGGCAGGAGTCGTCCTTACTGCCACTGACTCCGTTATCTCACACAATATCAGGAGTTAAAAAATGGCTGCTGGTTTTTTTTTTTATAGTCTGGCAGAAGCCTTGTCGATAACAATTCTTTACTTGAGTTTGCTGGAAATTACAACCATCTCCTCTGTTCAGCTCCATTTCTCAGCCTCTTACAATCCTGTAGGAAATAGTCTTGAAATAGCTTTTCTGGCTTTAGGAAAAAAGAGAATAATAATAAAAAAAAAAAAGGCAAGGTAAGAAAAAAAGGAAGCTTGTGAGTGTTGAACGTGCCTTCCTCTCTGTTAAGCAGCAATAAGTGATACTCTCTGGTTTCTTTATCTCTCACTCTACTGTGTTAATATTTAGAAGTCTGTACTAGCAGGACGGTCTCTGATTCTCAGTTATGGCTTTGGATTTATTCTACTGATCCCAGCACACTTCTGGATCCCTGACAGCAACTAACTTACACATCTCATCAGCACTCTGTGATACAGGGTAATCTCAAAGAAACGAGCAGCTGAAATCCTGCTTCTGTCATGTTTCCACTGAGCCGGAGTCAGTGCAGAGGCTGCACGGGCTGTTCCCTGCGCTCCCTTCCCTTGGTCCCATGCTGGGCCATACGATGCTCTAGAAGCCTCTTGATCTCAGACGAGATGCAATAATTGCCTGAAATCTCCTGCTGTAGCAGCGCCTATCCTGGGCTCGTTTCCTGCTGCAAGTCAGCATTACTGAAGAGTTTTCTGTGCCACTGTTAGCAGCTTTTCTTTCCCCAATGTTATTCTGCTCTTTAAAACCAGAGACCTGGACTATGAACTGCTGACTTGCTCAGCGCAAAAACCAGTCTGAACTGAAGCTCGTACAGAGTCTCTTGGGCGCCGGCAACTCAGCTGGGATGAATCTGTGCTATTCCTTTGACTTTAGTGGACCCATGCAATATTACACCAAACACAGTTCTGCTCTTGGCTATTTAACATATTTCTCATCTCGATGTTGTGCTGGAAATCTCCTGAGAGGTTTTTCTTGCAAAACGTCCTTTACTTTGTGCTTCAGCCAGAAATAATCTTTATCCCCTGTTATTTTAATGACATTCAAAGCTATTCCAGGCACCTCCCACTGCAGATGAAAAGCGTTGGCCTCTCTCACACACCTTGCAAACTAACTTCAGACTAACTTTCTGTAAAGAAAACTGTCAGATACAGCTATCAGCAAGCAGCGTGTCACTATGGTGACACAGTTATTTGGACAATGCATGGATTTGAGGGTGAGGAGTGGCAGAACTTGAACAAGGCATCTGCCTTCTGATGGTGATGTGAAGATGGAGACATTTTAGCCCTGGCAGAGAGCAAGGAGTGCCCAGAGAGAAGACAAAAAGTCTTGCGTCATCCATCTCAGTCAATGATCCAGGATGAGATCTTTTAGAAAAGATCAAGAAGCAGCAGTGAACCAGGAGGAGCACTTTGAGAGTAGACTGCCAATGAAATGTCAAGCTAGAAATGTTAATACCATCCGTAGGATCCAGTGGAGTCACTGACTGGGTATAATGCGAGAAGTCGACAAGTTTCCATACGGCTCCAGGGAAAAATGGAAAGTGGAGAAGAAAAACAGTCTGCCAAAATGCATAGCAGTGGAACAGCCATGGAAGGCAGGAAAGGAATGGGAGAACCGTGTCTTGGGGAAGGCAAGACCTGGGAACGAGAAGTGCAGGACACATAAAAAGCTACTTGGAGAGAAAGGTGTTGCATTACAAAGTTCCTTAGTCGATGCTGTGTGACTGCCATAATGGGGTAAAGCATCCAAAAGGTGGCAAGGTGTGGAAGGTAGGAACGAGACCCATAAAGAAGTGGCATCAGGCAGCAAGGGAACCGTGATGGGGAAGGGATTCAGCACAGAAAGAACAGACTGAGACATTTGTTCAGCAATAAAATCTCAGCCAGTGCTTAGGAAGCAAAGAGGAAACAGCTCCAGGACATCATCAGCTAGGAGCAAACACGGTCTAGAAAGTAATAAAATAATCCCTTTCCAAATCAAGTAGTTTTCAGAGAAACTGTGAATGACAGGACTGAACAAAAGGTTGATTTTTTTTATGAATAAGTTCACCTCTTTTTAAGCTCCAAAGCTAGAACAACAACTACTTCCAAGGCCTGTCAAACACTCTCTCCTCATTCTCCAGCTAGCAGACTGAACACAATGTATTTTAATGTCATCTTAGCCCACGCAGAGGAAAAAAAGTGCCAAAGACCATTTACTGTGTGCGGACATCCTTTTAAGCTCAACACAGTCAGTGTTTCTAATTTTAAAGCTAGTTGCCACAAAGCAGAGAAAAGTTAGGAACTCTTTGCCTCATCTTGTATTCTCTGTTTCCTCATGACCCTTCCTCCGACAGGGACGAACACCTCATAAATGAAGTATCCCATCAACTTCTAGGCATTATTTCCAGGATTCCAGTTCTTTTCTTGACAGGGTTAAACTGAAACCGTTGTTAGCCAAACCGAATCCAACATTCACATGTTGCCAAACAAATTCACCTTCACTGAGTGAACTAGGATAAACGTCCTTTCTCACATGAGCTGTTGGGCATTCACATGCAGGAACGGTCTTCGCTTTTGCTTCCTGTAATTGCCAGGAAGGCATCTGCTGCATTAGGCCAGCAGATTTTCAGACATGCATCTCGTGGCTTTTCTGTGGCTGACTCAAACCCACCTCCTGATCAGCACACAGGACTCTGTTTCTAGACTTCTATATCTAACACCTGCTACAGTAGGCAACTCATTTGTCATTGTCAGATCTCAGCCCTTCAAAAACAGAAGAAAGAAAGGCAGGAAGTCACTGAAGGAGAAAATGTCTTGCTGTTATCAGCTTGTCCCAGCTAAATAGATAGCTTTGAACCTCCTGTAGACCAGCGCAGATTAACTAGGAACATCAGAAAATACGCAGGGCACTAGAGAGCATGTGTCCTATCCAAGGATTTGGTGCTGGTTGTGTAGGGGATGCACGCAAATCAAAAGAATCACACAGACTCACAGAATGCTTGAGGCTGGAAGGGACCTCTGGAGATCATCTAGTCCAACCCCCCTGCTCAAGCAGGGTCACCTACAGCATATTGCACAGGATCGCGTCCAGGTGGGTTTTGAATATCTCCAGAGAAGGAGACTCCACCACCTCTCTGGGCAACCTGTTCCAGTGCTCTGTCACCCTCACAGGGAAGAAGTTTTTCCTCATGTTCAGATGGAACTGCCTGTGTTTCAGTTTGTGCCCGTTGCCTCCCGTCCTGTCGCTGGGCACCACTGAAAAGAGTCTGGTCCCATCCTCTCGACACCCTCCCTTCAGATACTTGTACATGTTGATAAGATCTCCTCTCAGCCTTCTCTTCTCCAAGCTAAACAGGCCAAGCTCTCTCAGCCTTTCCTCATAAGAGAGATGCTCCAGTCCCCTCATCATCTTTGTGGCCCTTCGCTGGACTTGCTCCAGTAGTGCCACATCCCTCTTGTACTGGGGAGCCCAGAACTGGATGCAGTACTCCAGATGTGGCCTCACCAGGGCTGAGGAGAGGGGCAGAATCACCTCCCTCGACCTGCTGGCAACACTCTTCCTGATGCACCCCAGCATACCATTGGCCTTCTTGGCCACAAGGCCACATTGCTGCCTCATGCTTAACTTGGTGTCCACCAGCACTCCCAGGTCCTTCTCCGCAGAGCTGCTTTCCAGCAGGTCAACCCCCAACCTGTCCTGGTGCATGGGGTTATTCCTCCCCAGGTGCAGGACCCTGCACTTGCCTTTGTTGAACTTCATGAGGTTCCTCTCCGCCCACCTCTCCAGCCTGTCCAGGTCTCTCTGAAAGAAAAAGCTTTTTCTGTGCTCTGGTCCCCCGACCTTGGCAAGAGAGCTAGTCACTCATACTTGTCTTCTCATGAGTGTCAATACATGCTCATGAAAGAACCACATAAGCGCTGAGTATTATTATCATTATTCGTGTCAAAGGGTTCCTGCTTGTCTGGTGTGATGAGATTCCAAAGTCAAGCACAAGGAGTAATTGTTTGAAGAGTGGAACTGAGCTGAGAATAAACCTTTCCCATTCAAATTTTAAGAGTCATACTAAATCTTCATCTTTCCCCTCCACTCTGTTCTACATTTTCTGTAGACCTGAAGCATAATGTGATTTCTTTCAGCTGCACAAAGATCTGCAGAATAAGGCCATATTCCCTCATATACCCTCACCAACGCAGCTCACTTCTTTTAAGATAGATGCAGACACACAGGAGCCTTAGGTGCTACAAGAACTGAATCTTAAGCAGGAGATATTTGGTTATACCAAGGCCCCAAGAACATCCTTACCTAAGGGCAACCTTTGCTTTTCAACTCCTCTTCCATGCGTTTTCCTTTGAATCTCTTAAGTCCATGCAGGTTCATAATCAAATCACCAAAAAACGTGTTCAACAGAATAATCAGCTTGTGATTACATTTTAAGGGATAAATAGCACATGACCAGCATTAATCACTCAGTACAGCCCAGGTGGGTGGTTGAGTCCCAAGGACTTATGATAAAATCTAGAAGGTGCTATATTTTTCCTTGAATGCAGTAGCCTTCAACAGAATCAAATGGAATTTTTAATTCCACCTAATTTTTTAACACAACAAACCTCAGAATAGACCTGACAGTGCTACTAATAACAACATTTAAAAGTTATTATCCTTACTGAAGTTCTATAGGATCTTATTAGAGCTAATGCAATTCCCCTAGACTCTAAAGATAAAAATGCACTTTTTAAATCATCTTATAGACATATCATTGCCATTACTGTACTTATTGGTTTCTTTAAATACGAAAATATATCAAGGGAGAGAAAGAGAAAGATTGTTTTGGCAGTTAGATTTCCTGCAAAACATTGTTATCAACCATTCTCTAACAAGACTACAGCATTTATGAATTTAATTTTAATTGCAAACTATTTGCTGATCAATACTGGTTGAAGGCACCTTCCTTTTTAGTTCACAACCTGCAGAGAATCCCAGCCCCCACTGTATTTCCTCGTGTTAGGATCACTGCTGGTGCCTTTATGCAATGTAGTTTTAAGTGTACCCTACAGATTGTGACTGCTTTACTAATATTCTCATGCAAGCCAAAGTGTTCAGTTGTTGCAGTGCAGTGGGTGGAGGGGGGGGAGATAATCCTTAAAAATAGATCCTCGATTCTTTTCTTAGATTGCAAAAAATTTCTTTAAAAAAAAAAAAGAGAGAGAAAGAGAGAAAGAAATCCAAGCTACCACACACTCCCCCGTTTGTCTGAAAGTGATTTGTTGGCAAGAATAGAAGTTTGGTTTCCAAGGTACAGTGAAAGAACATAGAGACGGTCTGAGGTATGGGATAAATATGCCATATTATCGGTTACACAAGGTGCTGTAGCGAAGCGGAGGTTGTGGGGGGGCTATCAGGATTAGAGCCATTGGCAAAAAAAAAAAACCAAAAAAACCACCCAAGAGCATTTGTGTGTAGTGCTTTTGTGTTCAAAAGCAAAGTACAGGTGTGAATCGCCCTACCGACAGCGGTGTGTAACTAACTCGATGGCGCTCGCATGCTCGTGATCCTTGAATCTACCCAGCGGCTGCAGAGTCTGGAGCTCCGGTGCTTTTGCTGCAAAATCAGCATTGAAGTACAGCTGCAGCTCTGCAAGGCCTTTTCGCAGGCCATCGCCCCTCGCCGCCTGCAGAAATGCGGCCGGTGAGAGCTGCCATCTATACTAAGGGACAGCCCTTCAGCGGGGAGAGCTGCCCCCAGGGCTGCGACGCCGAGCCAGGACCAGGGGAGGCACGGTGCAGAGCTCGGTGAGCATGAATGAACCTCAGAGCAGCTCTGCTCCGCAGAGCCCTTTGCAAGAGAGGGCGGATTTAATTCCATTTTATTGCAGCTGAACTGACGGCAGGAGGAGGGAAAGCGGGTTGTGAGCGAGGCAGACAGGAGGGACAAGAAAACCCCGCAAGGGTTGGAGGGGAGTTGGTGGTAACCGCTGTCGCCCTGCAGGCTGCTGTGCCCAGAGTAGCCCTGGGAGGGCTCCAGCGCATGACCATCAGCTTTGCTTTGGGGGTGAAGGAAAGTCCAGATTTACTGTGTGGGTCTTCAGCTCGTGTGGTTTGGAAGGACCTCAGCTTGTGACCCAGCTTTTCCTGACAAGTCCTTTCTCCAGACACTGGTTTTAATAAGAACTTTTTTTTCATCTACCAGTAAGGCTCATTGCCGTTGAACCCTTACTGGGATACAAACCTGCAAACCAGTACGTGGAAGGAGCTAATTCACTGCTTCATTTTGGCTCAAGTCTTCATCTCCAGGAAGCAGAGATTTCAGCTCTCCCTCAACTGGGGGAACCCCCTCATCTCACATTTCCACTCCCTGCAGACTGTGCGAGCTGCCAAGCTGGCAATGATGCAAAGACCAGCCGAGGGCAATCAGATGCAGAAGACATGCCATAGAGAAAGCACCCAGAAGACACTCATACATATTTCCTTCCCCTGAGATATCCACAAGCACTTTTGCATTCCTTTTTTTTAACACCATAAAACCTCCCATCTCTGGGCCCTTTGCTTTTTCCAAGTGGACCCTGCTGGAAGTATCTACAATCTTCCATGATGGGGCTGTTTCCCCATCACCAGATTTCTGTGTCTGCTCTGAACATGTCCTGACAGCCAGTGGCAATGGAGGGAAAGGAAGAATAGGGTGAAAGAAAGCAAGAGCCAGACATATCCTTAGGCAGATATCCTGCAGGATGCCCAAATCTTCTTCAAAACCAAATTATCTTGAATCGCACCTTGTAGGTCAAGAAAAAAAAAAAGACCTAAGACACCAAACCGCCTCTCTGTGCCTCCACCTAAAACCATAGCCCAGAAACCCCCTGTTTGGTGATGCCCTAACCAGACAGGGCCTAACCCTGGCCTCTTGACTGTGGGACCAGGACCTCCATCTCACACATGCGGAGCTGCTCCCACCCCAGCATCAGCCTTGTGGTCCTGCCGGAGATCTGGTGCAAACCCAGCCAGACACAGAAGTCTCCTGCAGAGCTGGTTTGGGAGCAGGGTCAGAGCAGCCTTCACGCATGACCTTCGGAGGCAGGGCCTTGGGGACAGGCAGGTATAGCCGGCTCCCAGATGTGTGCCATAACCACTGTGTGTTACACCCCTTGCTTGGCCCCACAAATCAGTTTTGTCTTGCATGGGATTCAGCTTCCAGAGATGGCATGGTGGAAGCCCATCACCCAGGGGAAGAAGTGGTGCTGAGGAGGGCCTAAAACAGGGCATATCCTATATCTCGGCCATTATTTGGACATATTCCCTCAATTTTGTTCCCCCTCCTGTTAGTGTTAGCATGACGCTCGCTGGCTGATGCTCACCCATGCTCAAAGTCACGGGGTGCTGCAGAGCAGAAAGGTGCCGGGGAGCCTCAGCAGCAAAGCGAGGGGATAAGCTAAGCAAGGTGGCTACGGCACATTGAGCCCTAAAACCTCTGACTATCCTCCAGGACCACTGCGCAGTAACACCACAGTCCCTGCCGAGCGTGGTGTCGCATACTACGGAGAACAGCACTACCGTTCTTCCATTGAAGCTGAGCTGGAAGTGGGGATGATTCATAACACTGATAGCATCTAGCAGTTGGGTTATTTTCCTTTAATAAACCTTTCCTGAACGGAACTATTTTTCCTTTCTGAATCCCCACCCCCTTATCCTGGCTCTGCAAATAAAGGCATTTCCTACTACAGGAACGGGAACCCTCCATCTCTGCGCTGAAATTTCCTATAGCCTTCCTGGCATTTGTCCTCTGAAATGCCTGAATATGTATGAAGTCTTTCATAAAGCCGAAGCGCTCGCAGAAAACCCAGGAGCAGAGCTCGGCAGGCTGCTACAAAGTCAGCCGACGCGTAGTCGGGTCAGGTCTCTCTTCCTCGCTTGCCGCCGCAATTATTTCCAGTGTAAACTCATCACAGCCTGGACTGGGGGGGTTAAGGGGGGGAGGAAGGGGAGCGACGTTATTTTGAAGCAATGGCCTGTCTCTCCCCACTCGTCCACCACTCAGCCGTCACAAGTCTCATAAGCTACCGGCTTTGGCTTGAAATCCCTGATTCCTGTGACATGTCCATTGATTTGTGCAGCTAATATATTGGGTAGGTCAAATAGTTTATTCACTTTCAGGAGCGCTGCGCCAGATCCTGATAATATAACTTAGGTTTTGTTGCAGAACTGTATTAGGTTTGTGCACTAAGCCCTCTCTTTTATTATTATTATTTTTAATAGGTGTGCGCACAGTTTATTCCCGGGTGGAGGGACGTTATCACCTGTGAGCCCGGACTGTACGTGCTATCTTGCCAGGAGCACGGGAGCACACTGCCTCGTGGGTGACGCAGTTGATGATGCTCTCCCTGATGTTTCCCCGGGAAGGTCCCACCCAGACCCTGCGCGGCAGGGGTTAGTGCGCAGCAAGCATGGGTCCCTGCCGCACAGAGATAAGTGGGTGACGGACCATACACGGTATTTTAACGGATGGGAAGGCAGCTCCTGTGGCCATCAGAGAAGTGCTGTTGCTGTGCCCAAGCGCAGCTCCCCACCACGAGCCCTGCCCCAGCGTCCAGGCTGCGAGGACAGGAGGTGGCCACGCTCCCCAGCCGGCCACAGATCCAGAGCGGAGAGTTATTTGCACGCCGCTGCCTTCTGCCAGGTGGCACGTGCTTGCACAAGGCTGGATGGGTGGCGACCACGTCTGTTGAAGAGTAGGGGGATGTACCTGCACGGCACGGTGTCATGCCACGTAGAGCAAGGATAGTCCCAGGACAGCGCGTCGTGATGAGCCCTTCCCCTACCCTGCTGCCCATTGCACCACCACGTGCCCAGAGCCACCCTCCTCCACGGGACAACTCCACGACACTCTTTAAACACATTTTTGAACATAGAAGGGGCTGTTCAACATTCATTTTGCAAGGCAAGAGATGCCAGCGGCAGGCACCGAGGGCCAAGCTGGCAGCTGGTGGCTCATCCAGAGGGCCACCCAGTTTCTGCTCTGCTGATCCCTGCCACCGCCTCCCCAAACTGGGCCTGGTTCCTCTCCTCAAAGCCCCCTTCCCCACCTGAGCCGTCGAAGGAGAAAGGGCTGTTGGGCCCGGCAGGAGGGGGTCATTTACTGATGTATTTTAGCCTGTGTTATACAGCTCCTGCGGGAAAGAGCAGCACCGCACTTCAGCGGGATTTTTTTATTTGATTTGACTTTTCCTTGCCCATAAAAGATTGCTGCAAACACTAAGCTTTTAAATTAAAGGGAGTTAATGAAAGTGTACCTGTGATAACTATTACCGGATCCCTTGTACATTCAACAGCCACATTAGGATGATTTCTTATTATCTCTAAATCCATTCCAAAGGCATGTTCTTGCTGTTACAACCCTCCTGTGCACCATCACAGGTGCGAGTTTGCTGCCCAGCATGGCAGGAAAAAGGCTGCCTGTGTTGCTACAGCCCTAGCCTGTTGGGTTTTTTTTTTCTTTTTCCAAGACAGACGAGTTGAGGCTTATAAAGAACCCTGTTCAACATTTTCCTCGGATAAAAAGTGTTCATGTATCCACGTCCCCTGGGCATTCTTAATGCAAATGGAGACTTCACCTAAAATGAGAGGAGATCTTTCTTTTGTTATAAGAATAGCAATGCAGTTTTCAGCTGAGGGTATGCTGCCTTGTACAAACTACATCAAACAAGACAAAAATGGAATATTGTGTTGGTGTAGCCAAGGATGCTGCAACCACTTCAGCCTCTCGAGTGTATTATGTGGAGTTTACTAGCAATGCAGACTGTCCAAAATATATTTGGTGCATTGTCAGTCACAGGTAGCCCATGAAATATGCATTTTCATAAAGCAGCCACTTCAGTTTGATTGAATCAGGCATTCATTCCCGAGCATTTTTCCTCAGCTCTCTAACACAGCCAGGGGTTTTGACACTGTTTCGGCTTTGGTCTGTTTATCTTCCAGTTATTGGAAGCAAGGCGGGTCACATAAGCTTGAGGTCAGAGTCACGTCTTCCAGCCTCGCTTTGTGGTACCGGCAAAGGAGCCACCGCTCATCGCCC
The DNA here is from genome assembly GCF_036417845.1 of Apteryx mantelli. NCBI lineage: Eukaryota > Metazoa > Chordata > Aves > Apterygiformes > Apterygidae > Apteryx > Apteryx mantelli. The sequence goes on along the minus strand of NC_089979.1, from coordinate 5,510,347 downwards.
CTACCGGAGAGAAGATCCTGGGCAGGATCCTGGAAAACGCTCTCCGCTTGTCCGGAGGTAAAAGCCTGAGGCGGCTTAATAGCAAATCAGTGATCGTTGCCCTGCAGGAGGCTCTTCCCTATTCACGATGCCTGGCTGTGGGGCAGGGGGTGGAATATTGCTTGTGTTGGACCCGCTCCAGAGCAGAGTCCAGAGGCCCGGCACGAGGTGGGCAGAGCGTCTGGAGGGCGCTGAGCAACGCGTTTCCTGGCTCAAGGCTCTCTAGGGCAGCTGATGCCCTAGTATACACGGTGCCTGCTGCTATAGAGTCAGACCTTTTGTAGCTCTAGGGCCTCCTCTGTGTGAGTTATAGCATCACCAAGACAGAGGCTTGGGAACAGATAGATTCATCTTTGTATCTTCAGATGGAAGTGGAAATAGAGTTGCTAAAGTCTTTCCTCCCTGGAACAAGCACAGAGCGAAAATAAGCTTCAGGCTAAGGTTACCAAGGCCATGTCGACACGTATCTGAGAAGGTAGCCATGTACTCCTGAGACCGGGCTTTGCAGACTGGTTTGAAGGATGTTTCCCTTCAGGGCAGTCTGAGCTCAGGCTACCCCCAGATCCCATCTGCCTTGACCAATGAAGTATGGGGCACATCTGGGATGTCGTAGGATGGTCACAAGGACAGATGGAAAACGCAGGCCAGCTCAATGTAAGTATGTACCTGAGTATTTTCAGGAATTTCCTCCAGAGATATCAGCTAGTCCACCCTAAACCCAATCAGCTATGTTCCCATGGCTGATAGGAAGGGTTATGATTGAACAAGGCCTTGTGGCCACCTTTAAAAATACAGTGTACATACACCCAAAGTGACCATGGCACTGTTCCCAGCTGAAGCAAGTGCAGTGCCCGCGGTGGGGCTGTGCTGTACCACCAGTGACAGACCAACACCACCAACAACACTTCGGCAAAGAGCCTGTCTGCCACAGAGGCAGGGCCCGTGCCATTTTTTTAGTGCGAATATCTGAATTACCCTTCAGCAGTTCAAAGCAGAGTAGACAGCTGCATTGCAAGTGAGGCCAAAGCGGAGCAGGGAGACTTGGCATTTAGCAAAGCTTAACTTCTCGCTGCACGGCAGCACTTTGCATTTAATATTTTACATGTAGCGCTGGGACTGCTTATAAAGATGTTGTCACTAAGCAACAAAACAAGGATTTTGCAGGAGATAGTAAGGTGATACTAAATCTCCTTTTCTCATCCTGCCTCTCCACTACCCTAAGGTCACCAGAACCCAGAATCTTGCCTGTTTGTTGTCGAGAAGCCGGTGGGAACATTGATAAATAAGGGGAGGGAGGACAACAGTGTCACGGACTAATTCAAAACAGATGCATGAGGTCTGAAGGGAGAGCACAGCCAGGCAGTTCTCTTTTTCTCCTCTTAGTATCTGAGCTTTGAAATAAGGCAGGCAACAGAGCAGGGCAGGGAGGTGAAAGTGGCCTTGAGCAGGTGAACACTGCACTGCAAGGTGGACAGGAGGACTTCATCCCGCAGCATGACCCCCACTCCTTTCTCCGGCCGCTCTAAACTCAGAAAAGGGGGATTAGATCAAAGGGACAAAATGTTACAGCCTAGCTGCAGAAAAGCTCTACAGAAAAAGAGTGAGGGATTACAAAATAAATAAATTTGATGTCAGAAAATTTCCATAAGCTTGAATATCTAAAGAGGGGGGGGAAAGAAGTTTGGAGCAGAGCCTCACAATGGAGCAACCAGCAGCAACAGCATGAAACAAGGCTAACGTAGGGCTTTTTCTGTTTTGAACAGAGACGTCTGTTTGGTCTGTGATCTGTACCAGTACCACTGCAAACTGCTGCTCTTCACATTGCCATCAAAGAAACCAGCTGATGTCAACGGTGTACTGAGCAGAGGCAAGTTAAAACCCAGTAACGATGATGGGTGGCACATTTCCATTAACGTACTGTATGTGCAAACAGATAGACCATTACCTCCCAGCTGCCAAAACACTGCAGCGTTATCTACAGCGCAGCAAGAGGAGCTGGGAAAAGGGAAAATATGACAGTGGTCATTCAGTAACAGCGCAACACCTCTCAGCCGAGGGTCTCATCGGAGCAGATTTGCACAAAGCCGAGATAAAGCTGCAGCGCGCCTCCCCCTTCACCCAGACCTTTCACATCACTGGTCCAGCCGCTCCCAGGAGACCAATGTTTCCTCATCACATGGCTCCTAGCTGACCCGCTGCGTGACGCCCTGCTCCCCAGTAAGGTCACTGCACACCTGGCTGGGAAGGAAAAACACTGAGAATGAGCAGCATTCCTGTTATTTGCAGTACAGTAGCGCTGAAGAGTCCATGTATGAAAGGAGCCCACTGAGCTGCACCCTGGATGGGGAGGGAAAAGTCCAGATTTTGCTGTTCTGTAGCTGCGGAGTGGTCTACAGCAAACGTCCTCTTAGGAAGGATTCAGGCTGGCATTAACATGGCGAGGTCACTGCCTGCAATCCTAGATGCTTGCAGTAGCACAGACATTGCTCTAGAGACACAGGGGCTCTCAAAAATCCCAGCTCACTTTTTTTCACCACAAAGGTATTTCTACTACTTCCAAAGAGATGAGGCCTCTGTGCTCATGCTGGTTGTGCCCTCCTTGGGTCCTCTTACGCTTTTAAACTCATCGGGTAATTTCATCCATATTTGATGGGCCAAGGCATTGCAGGTGGAAAGGGTTCTCTCAAAAACATGAAGTTCCTGCCAGGTTTATGAAATGGAGGTCCTCCTGGTTTATGAAAACGGAGATGACCCATAGTCAGAGACAGACCAAGGGCTCATCAGAGATCCTCTGAGAGGCAGAGAGAGAGGGAGGACACCAGTGGGTGACTTCAGTAGGTATTTGCACCTTATCAGTCAAAGCCTCCAAGCAGGAGAGACAGAGCTACAGGAGAGCCAGCTTTGCTAGCTCTGCTGCCACAGAACAACTTGATGGCCCTCAATAAACGGTGGGTCCTTTTCTTCCTAAAGATTTTTCATGGAAAATGAGAGGGTGAGTGACTCAATGGCTGACAGTTTCATCATATGGATGGCTACTGATTTGACATTTATCCTGGGGCTTCCCCCGTGCAAAAATGTGGTTAGGCATGTGTGTGCAAATGCTTGAAAAAATATGAAGGCTGAGAACAATTCTGGCTGATTTGCTCTGCCCCTTCACCAGTCACTTCACACAAGCTGCCCACGCAGATGTACTAAATCAGAAGAACGAGGTAGGATCTGGCATGGCCCAAGTTAGGCTGGGGAGCAGGCAAAGAGTCAGCTTTTCACTGGGATTTCTCTCTCCTGAATGCAGCAGCCTGGTAAGTAGACCTCTCCATCCGACCTAGTCACTGTGGCCTCTCTTTGTAGCCAATGGGAAAAAATAAGCCCTGTGGAACATGACTTGACCACCCTGTAAATGGTGAGAGCTCGTTACATGGCTCCCCTACACATCCGGCTGGTTTAAATGAAGAGCACTGTGTTAACCACATCACTGGTCCCTTCAGTCGTTTCTCCCCACAGAGCCCGTGTGACCCCAAGCCCCCAGTACAGGCTGACCACTCACTTCGGAGGAAGCGTTTTTATATTGAGCTCAACAGCAGCAACATTTGGAGAGCTGTGGAAAGGGGAAAAAATGGTTGATTTACCCAATATTTGTATTAAAAATAATATTCCAAAGCATTTGCACATATTTTGTCTTATTTTTTTGGTGCTTCTTCTCAGTGCTAAATTTAAATGCTCATTAACCAAGAACTGCAGGGCTTCTGTCTGATGCCACTTGGAAAAGGCTAATATTTATACACAATTTTGAATACAATCATACAAGGCCAGAGCCCTGTAATGCCCTCCTGAAGATGCTTGTAACGACACAGCCCTGGCCAGCACTTCAGCGAAGTGTAGGAAGATAGGAACAACTTGTATCTCCTCTGCTAATAGCAACAACAGTTCTGTGCTCTCTCTGGTTTCCTCCACTGCTGCCTCACATGGCTCAGCTCTGCAGGGGAGAGCTGGGAGGGGATGGGTGGACTTCACACCTTCCTCTGGATTTCTGTTTACGTCGCAGACACCATGGTAGGGAGCCAGAGACCTCCTTCCCTTGCTCCCTTGTGTCCAGGGTCTGCAACGGTGCCACCTTCTCTGGTGGCATCTTCTCCAGAAGCAAACACCTACAGAGTTAGCTGCAGGGCTTACATTCATGAATTCAGTTACCCTGTTCAAATCCCATTTTCACAGCTCTTTTGTTGTGGGTTTTGCAGCGACACTTACCATTACCTTCGCTCTTGTGCTTCCTTCCAGGATCTGCAGACATCTACCCAAGCAACGCCAAAAGCTGGCAAGGTGACATCCTTCTGCCTCCCGGGAGCCCAGTCCCCCACGCTGACACAAAACATATTTGCTCATGGACGGGCACCCATCCAAACGCTGCATTGGCCTTGTTCCATGAACCTTTTTTTTAATTCTCAGGAGCCTGTGGCCTCTTTCAAGCCAGGGGTGGAGGAAAGTACAATCATTATTAAAGAAGTGTTTGGGGAAGGTATTTAAAATATTTTTTTTAGGAGGAAAGAAAGATGAAAGGGGAACAGTTCTCTGTTTCACACATCTTAAGGTCACACTTCATATTAAGGTTCCATTTATAAAGAACACATAAATGCTTAATACATGTTTAAGTGATTGATGAATCATTTATGGTATATTGCTATTGAACTGTTGGTCTCTAGAGCTGTGACTTAACCATCTATAATATCTGCTGCAGCTGTATATAGAGCCATCGATAATGTTGAAACATGAAGTATTCGTGTGTATAACGTGCTTACAGCATCTAACATTTATGAATGCTTTATAAACAATTTATAAATGAAATCTTAATATACAGCGTAACCTGATTTTAATGTAGTGGGAGTTAGGTAAGCCATTTGGCCTTGATTCATCTCACTTAACTATGGGCATCTCTGGTTGTAGCCCCATGCCACTTCTCTTTCCTTTTCAACCTGCCCTTCCTCCCACTGCCGATTTACCCCTTTCCCCCCCCCCTCCAAACAGCACTGCAAATGTGTCTATCTGGGATGCTGCACCCTCACAGGCTTCAACAGACTGTGCACAGATCAAGTTCCACATCAATAATCCCCACGCACACGCTCGGCAAGGAAAACACTCCTCCGCCTCCTCTTTTCCCTTTGCAAACCACATCATTTCCCGGGTTCAGCCTGGCACGGCCACCCAGAGGGGTGAATCAGGGCAGCTGATCTGGCGAAGGGGTGGGGGCAAGATGCCTGCTAATGTAAAGAAGAGAGTGGAAAACCTTTAACTAGGATCTACAACCACTCACCCAACAGAAAAGCAACACGAAGCTACATCCCAAATTAGCAACTTACATGTCCAAAGTATGTTCCTGAAGAGGAGGATGATTCGGATCTTAACTTGGTCCCTGGAGGTGCTTAACTCTTGCTATCTCCCCACAGCCTCAGGCAACTAAGGATCCAGCCTAGTTCCTAAAATGAAATGCTTCACTTAGGTGGCCTGTATCTTGGCATCTGTGCTCTGGATCTGAGACATTGGGAAAGGAGGTGGTAAGAAGATGCCTACACTGAACCATGATTAGCTGGCATCACTTCAGCCATAGGCCTGGACCTTCACCTGAACACACGGTGAAAAGGGGCTGTAATTCGTCCTTCTTCATGGGTCAGGCCAGGTAATTTCTGACTGATGAGTAGAGTTTCTGGGTAGTTACCAGGGACATTTCCTGTGCGTGTGGAGCTGGGGAGGCAGAGAGGAGGTACAGCACAGTCCAGGCTACCTGGCCTGGAAGAGGAACGCTTGAAAGAGGAGCTGCAAGCAGGAGGCGGAGGAGCACCGTCTCTCCTAGTACACAGCTCCAGGCACAGCCTTTTGGTATAATGCGATTTCCCAAGCAGGTCCATTCATATGATTTATACCTTCAAGGTTCATTACTGTGGTTTGTAGAGGCACACACTGAGTACATGCTGTCCTGGAAGGATCTTCTGCACTCCCAGACTCCTTACATATATGTCCCTCAAGTATTAAAATGACAGTGCCTGATCTTGATGAGACCTCTCCTCACCGTACCATCGTTCCTGGGAGCCAGGGGCGATCCAAGAATTAGATGGCCCATGCAACTGGTAACGGGATGGGGGCCTTAATATCAGACTTACGGGTTCAAATACAGATTGTGCATCTAGGCACTGGTTTAGCAAGTTCCCTAGGCAGATGCGTGACTCTGAGCTGGCTACAATCTGTGGGTCTACTCATGTGTTTTAAATTAGGCACACACTTAAGTATCTTGCTGAATCGGGAACACAGGGACAAAAAGTTGTCAATATATATTTGATGACATGTCAACTACATACAGCACAAGTTCTACTGGTGCTATGAAACTGAGGCATCATAAACGTACTAGCCTAAGTATCACTCCAACAAGCAACACCAGATGGTTATTAAATAGGTGAGGTCCCATTCAGCTGAAGCATCTTGAGATGTTTCCAAGAGAGGATGAGAGCATCAAACTCCAGTTTAAAAACTAAAATACGGTTTGAAACAACTTTTTTTCCCCAGAAGATGAAAGCCGGGAAAGCCTCCAATTCCCACCTGTGCCAAAGAGCTGAATTATAATCCCAGAGCGCCACAAGGCATGCTTAACACCCTGGGGAGTTTGCGCCATTCTCCCCCCCCCAGCTCACAGTTAAGACGGGTTGGCCAGTCAGCGCTGGGCGGCTCACGCTGCCTCCGCTCCCCTTGTACCTGCTCGACAGAGATGGACACGGGAGTTGCAGTATGAAGCTTACATCCTTCATCAGCTCTAAATTTATCTGGGAAGATAAAGCCTGAATGAAGCTGAAATTTCAGTTCCAGGGTCACATACATTCTCTGTCAGAGACAGAAGACAGCACCGTGGGATATATTATTATTATTAACAATAAAAACACACACGAACACTATTAAGAATTACAGACAGAAGAGACAGGCAAAGGTGTAAATAACACGAGATAAGCATTTATTCAGATAATTAAATTTACATGGTTTATGCTTCTCCAACACATACATATATTGGACCAACTTCTGCTCTCAGCAATGATGATTTAAATTAGGAATGATTTAATTCATCCAAGTGGGATCATATCAGATTTACAGCTGTGTAACAATGCACAGATTGGCTCATCAGGTTCAAAATAATAGCTGGGTGGTTCAGAGAAATAAAAACAAGTTTTCAGTTCCAGAAAGGGAGAGCAGATCAGAAAAGTATCATCCTTTATTCAAGCCACTGCAAGCACCAATCCTGACAGCAATTCCAGTGAAAGCTTCCACTAAAAAGAAAACAAAGAGCCACACAGTATTCTCATTTTAAAGCACCTTCCCCTCACCCTTCTCCAAATTACATTGACACTTTAACATTCTCCTTCTCGAGAAGTCACAAATGATCCCCAGAAGGAAGAATTTCTTGTGTTTCATCTCTCTCACCAAGACAAGTAGAAGTGTGAGAAAATTGGGAAAGATATCATAAATGCCAAAAGCAACTAACCATCAAAGTTGACAAGGGACAGAGCAGTATACTATATAATGAACAGACAGACCGTTAAGGGTCAGCTCACACATAAACGCTTATGAGCACGTATTGCAGGTTTATAATGGCATATTGGAAACCTAGGGAATATGCATCTTTATTTTGCTATAATAAAACCTGTTCCCATCCAACAGCTTCAACGGGCTGCGGATCAGGCCCTTTTATAAGTAAAGGTCACATGAGTGCTGTACCTCGGTAGAGGCTTCACCGAGCAACACCCTCTGCTCTCAGGGACCACTCTCAAAACCAAACCGTGAGAAGCTCCCTTAGCTGGGTAAGCTGAAGCATCCTGACTGCGACAACATCTGCTTCACAACATTTTTGCCTCAAATGCAATGTGGCCCTTATAAAGCCTTAGCTGTACTCCTAGCATCTGCAGACTACCTGCTGGGAATACTGAATAAAACACAATTTGGATTTTGCTGCAACAGTGTTGTGTAACATAGCACAGAGACACGTGTCAAAAGCAAGCTTTTACGGAGAAGAGTAACTGGTTTAATTCCTGCTCTCCTGGGATCTTATTTTATGTGTACATGCCTATCTAGTGGCAGAGACGCAGCCTCATGGCACAGGACCTGCCCAGCTCTGCTGCTTGGACCCTCTTCCCACTGGTGTCACTGGCCCAGAGCCACTGTGCAAGTCTAGGGAACGGTTTTGTTACCGGACGCTGCTCACTGGCAGCTGACAGAGCAGCACATCATTGCAAGTAAGTGTTCATTCAGCCTCAGATTTCCATCACTTTAAGTCTGAAGACTTCTACTCTGAAATTCAAAGCCCTGTACAGAGCCACAGCTCAAGAGCAAACACTGATGAAATTGCCTCAATACAGATGGAGAGATAATACCCTGAACACGCTGGAAACATAGCTATCATGCTATAGCTACAGTTCCCTCAAATTAAGAAAATATTTAGGATCAATACATTACAGTCATTTGCAAACATGCAATGAATCGAGTTTTGAGCACTGTCATGTTCCTACGGAAAACACCAGTCACATCTGCAATTACAACTGAGCATGGTGCAGAGACCCAGAGCAAGTGGCTATCCAGCCTAGTGCTCCATGGCATCCGCAGACGCACCAGTGCAGGCGTGAAGTAGTGTATCCACATCTGGATGAAGCCTAAGCGAAAAAGGTTGTGCATGTAGGTTTAGCACAGATAGAGCTAACTCGAGCGTCCCACCACATCTTGGCGTATTCATCCTCAGTAAGTGTGTTCTACCACCAGCTTTAACAGCTGCAGGAGGCAAATCTAAGAAAAGATTGAGCCGTGTTTGAAACCTATCGTCCATGAAGTAACATATAAATCATACAGATGAAATATCTTCCTGCTTTGCATGGAGTAAATTCAGGTTTCTTTATGCAAAAGCATTATTTGGAAAAACAACTGGTTAAATTTTCACATTCAGCAACTACTGTTATGGTCAGGAATTCTATGGCCTTAATTGGCTCATAATTAAACTTAATCATTCTACCAAAAAAAAAAAACCCCACATAATCAAGCTCAGTCTATTAGCATGAAAAACCTGATCAGAAGAGTCTGCAAAAAACTCACACAAAATGATAATAGTGGCCAGCTGATTAATCTTGGTGGCACTTTAAGGGTCTGCAAATGTTTCTGGTGGCTGCGACTGTTTGAAACACGAGTTCATAGGCTGAATTCATAGGATAGCCCCCAGCAACCCAACATTTGGCTTATTTCCTTTCTCAAGGATGAAAATTTAGCTCTTCTTTGCCATCTTTCTTTTCATGTTCATAGATCTACCAAACAAAAGGCAGCGACTCCACCAGGAGCAGAGACACTGAGCTCAGGGGAGGAAGAGAATACCTGGAGGCACATTTGCTATTCTTACTTTCACTAAGTAACACAGGCAAAGGCATCACTACCACTATTTACCACTGAAAACACCAAATACTCAACAAACAAGTGGAACAAGAACAAGCCTGGGAACAAGCCTGACACAGAACTACACCCCAAGGGTTCACACCACAGGTTCATTGTGCGCCAGGCATTTAATACAGATACACAACTCTTGCTGAAACGATAAAGAAGGATTATTCAAATTGGAATTGATACCTTCAGATACATGGTTAAATTCAGCCCTCAAGACCCTTTCAAATCCACTGATATCAATGGGGTGTATGAAAGCATAATGCATGTATTAGCTGTTTCAAAGGCTTTTTGGAAACAGAGGAGGACTCCAGCATATTTATAAACTGTCTTTTTCTCTCTCTGAAATTAGCTAGAGCAGCTGCCCAAATGACTACCAGCCAATTCAGAAAGTGTTCAGCTGTTCCTCCAAAGTAGGGACTGTGGCCGGGGGCTGGACAGAAACAAGCTGGGGTCAAGCAGAGACTGTGCCAAGCATTTCTGTGCGCTGCAGTTAATCAAATAGCACGTGGTACATCTACAGCTTAGTTTGGATCACAGGCTCCATCGCACGGATGTGGACACTCGGAAGGCAGAACCAGGAGAGAGGGAGCTCCCTGCTGCAGTTGTCTTCGTGGAATTTGATATTCAGATAGAAATCGCCTGTGTAGAGAAAGAGAAGCGCTCCGAAGTACACAGAGTCTTTGGTTGGCTTCACCTGGAAAGGAGAAGGTGAAAATCAGTAAAACCGAACCAGCAACAACACAAAATAATTGCACTTTTCAATTCAATAGCTCCTTCAAATGATCCCAAAGTACTCTAGAAATAGTCATACTTTAAACATCTCAATATTGCCTTCCCACAAGAAAAGGTAAATACCTTGCCCTTATTCTAACAATGGTAAAACTGGAGCATTGAAAAATAAATCCTATGTTATTCTCTCATGCAGCAAAGCTGTGGCACAGCTCAAACCAGAACACAGACCTTCAGGAGTCACTGATTCCAGAAGAGAGTTAGTTTGTGGCAGAAGTCACCCCAGATTTCCTGAATATCCAGAAATATCCCTGAGACTGCATTTATCAACTTCTGTATTAAAGGTCTAAATCATGGCTTTGAACTCTTGTTAAACACATGCTTAAACACCATTTAGCTACTTAGCAATAACTAAATTCATCTCCAGTTATTATTCAGACACAATCTGACTGTAAATTCTAATCAGTAATTTTTTAACATTCACTATCATGGGATTAATTAAATTTGGAGGGAAATACCCCACTAAAAGTAGCCCTCCTGATTTAACTTGTCCTAATTAAAAATAGAATCAGCACTGTTTCCACATTTATATATCTCCTTTCATCCCCAAACCATTTGCAATCCATATCTTTACAACAAATATATCTTGATCCACCATTTCAGCAAGACATTGAAGTACTTCTTTAATAATCCCATCACTATTCAGCATGTGCCAGTGTCTGAATTAATACACTGCCTCCACAGAATGTTAAATCCAGTTTCAGGGTGCCTAGAACTGAGTTAAAACTGCTGCAGATACAAAAAGCTGAATCAGCACAAATTCCATTGGACCGAATTTATTCCAAAAAACAGTGAAGAGGCAACTTCAGTTCAGCAGAACAGACCCAATAAGAGGCACCTGATGCTCTTCAGCATTGGCCCTCCCTCAACCAAGACCATCTTACCAGTCCTTCTCTGCTCCCAGGACCCTGAAGCCAGCATCTTAAGATGTACCCATAGTATCATGCCTTCTCTCCCAGTTAGGCCCATGTCTGTATATTTTCTTTTTCACTTGGATACTCATTGGTAATGGGCCTTTCTTTTCTCACCCACCTCATCTCCAAACACCTCAAAGCCCACCATGTTACAGTGTCTATGGCTGATGCCAAATGACAGCATGACTGGTCAACCAAGCCCAGACCCAAATCCAACTGCAATGGAAACTCTTGTGTTGCATCTACAAGTGCTGAGCTGTCCACATGTACTGGACTTGACTGGATTCAGGAGAAAATCTTTGCAAGGGAACCAATGCTTCATTACTCCTGAAACAGTGAAGGGACAAGGCTAAGGCTCCAAAATGGGGCTACAAGTGTGGTCAAGGACTGGGAGGATCCCTGCTCACCAGTGTCCCTGCTCCCTTGGTCCTATCTTAAACTGGGACATCATCAACTGGGGATTCACTGGGGAAATGTTTATGGGTGCCCTCTGCTGAAGGGCACCTTGTCATTGCCTAGGAAGATGTGAAGAAGGATGATGTCTAAATCAGAGGAGGAATGGGAAAGGAACCACTTGGAAAGGTGTCCAGGAGTGGAATTTCTTTGAATGTGGGGCACTTCAAGAATATGCCAAAGAGCTGAAAACTGCCTGGATTGCCACTGCCTCCAATGAGGAAGGTTTTCTGTAGTTGTCAGATGAGAAGGGAATGAGCTGTTCATTTTTGTTTTCTTCTATTCTAGTTTTTTTTGGACCTCCATTGCTCGGTCCTGAGTACTTTGCCAAAGGGACAGTGTGGAATTGCTGAGCAGGCCTCATGTTGCATTTCCACTTTTCGTTTAAGCTTCCTTATGCTCCATAGCTAACTCCCATCCCATCACACAGAACAGTCCCACTAGCTGGGCTCAACCCAGTACACCCCTAACCATCTATCCTGCTCCATCCCCCTTGCACCTGACTTCTGATAAACCACTCCCAGGGCTCATCACTTCATCATACAATGACAGCGCAGCAAGAAACACCGAATGAAACCACTTCTTATTCAGAACAGGAACTCATGCAGTAAAGAAAAGGTGGAGAGGACTGAGGTCTCTCCTTCAACAAATACTTGCTGATTATACATGAACATCAGCTAATACCTCAGGGATTACAGCACTGAACTTTAGATAGCAGGCATGCACCCCTTATACTCCGCCGGGATATCAGGCTTCTTTGCTGACCCTGCCTAAATTGCTGCTCCTGCACAGGAGTTTGGCTGTTCACAAGCAGTAACATCATCAGAGCTGGAGGAGCTCAGGCTCCCTTTGGCTTTGACGCCGAGCACTTTTGCTGACCCACAGCAAACTTATATCGGCATCGTATCATCCATGGAAGTGGTCAGAGCCGTCACAGCTGTTCTCCTGATCCCCTGTCCTTGCGCTCACTGGCTACAAGTTCTTGCCCTCTGGAATTGGGTCTGGACACACAGAACATCTCACTAGAAGTCTTCCCTCTTGTTTTCTTCCCCTTCTCCATTCATTTGCTTGACACGGGTCACACGTACGCCACCTTGCACAAAGACTGCGATGCCTGATCCAGCAAATCTGACAGAAACATGAAGAATCATGTACTCACGTCTGCTCCAGATCCATTTTGTATTGCCAACTGATCTAGCAGCACACAGATCCGGTAGCGATCCCTGTGGAACCGCAGCCTAGACACACGCTCACAAGCTGTGCCGATCTGCGATGCTGTTGATTCAGCACGCTTGCTGAATCAAGTCACAAAGTCTGAACAGATTTTACTAAAATTCTTCTGCCGAATCTTTTGCATGGAGACCAAAGATGGGAAGCTGCCACCCTAGAAAAACATGACTGGAGAATCAGTAACACACTGCCCACATTCCCCCTCTGTTCCTCAGAGACAGAAGAAGAATCTTCTGCCTCCATCCTAATCCTTCCCTTATTCAGGCTACTGTGTGGGACTGTGATTGCGAAGAACTAATTACTCCTTATTTTCACTGCTGTAGTACTCAGGGAGCCCAGTTGGAGATCAGGGCTGGTGCCAGCTACTGTACACTGCCCCAAAGAGTTTACAGTCTGAGTAAAACAGTGCCAGGAAAAGTAATTTGTTCCAGATGGGCCACAGGGGACATGCCAGAAGTGAGCAAATGTTCATCATAGCTTCTGGGCTGATTCAAAATGACTATCTATTAATGAATTTTTCCTCATCTTCTGCTACCAATCATTTGAGCTACTTGGTGTTCACATACCCAGGAAAAACACTGCTTTCAGATAGTAATAGTAGAAGTGGGAACCACAAGGAAAGATGAATTGCTGGTAGTTACAGGTATCTGCATTTTTCGCTTTTAATTTGGCAAGAACCAACTCTGCTTGATCAACTAATTATTCAAGACAAAACATTGGTACAAACTAAGAATTTATAATAATATATCTAAAGATAAACCTAAGGTTGTAAAGTGAGAGAAAAAATTAATAAATGCAAAGGTATTTGAAGAGGTGATGGTCCACCATCCTATCTCACGTTTCAAAACCCTACACTGAAAAAAAAAGTCTACAATCTAAATGATAACTGATAAAGTCACCTTTTCAGTTAAACGAAAACACAGCAAGATAAAGTTAACCAAATTAAAAATTATGCTTAAAAATAAAGATTTTGCACAATTTAAAAGGCATGGAAATATCGTGACATCCTTTAAAATCTTCAATAAAAGAGTTTGCTTTTTTGAGCTGGGCATATCCCAGCAGAAATTTTGTGATGCAGACCCAGACTGCCGCATTATATTGAAGTAAAGAGCACAAAAAGGTGAATAAGCACTCATTACATTACCTCCAGGAGGCATCAACTAACCTGGACCTCAGGTCATAAGAAATAGAAATACAAAATCCTATAACTTTTACCCTTGAAACAATTTCTGTTCATACTGTAAAGCAGTGTGTGCATGCTGAAAAATACTGTATATATTCCCTGCCATCCAGATAGGTGTGGAAACAGATTGGAAACTTTTCAGTCTGAAAACAAAAATAATGTTGATTTGCTGAACAATTAGACATCTGGCTTAATCAGAAGTTAATGTTTAGGAAAGCATTTTTTTCCCCCCAAAGACCACATTCACTTCAGACCAGTAATGCTTCAGTTTCCGTATTAGCATGATGACAGACCAAATCTTCAGGGCTTGAGAAGGATCTTCTCTAACTTGTGCTGTAACACCTGATGCTCCCAGCTGCTCTTGCCCATACACTGCCTGTACATCAAACCCTACACTGGTTCTCCATCCTCCCTCCCACCCAGCTCAGCAGAGCAATAAATCATGTCACCACCTCCTTGCTACTGTCAGTGTAAAGTCAGCCCAATTAGCTTAAACTGCTGACGAAGGTAGTTTGAGCTAACCTGGCCAGCTCTGCACTGAAATGAAGGCTCGCACCATCTCTTCTGCTGGGTCTGCTGGGGAAGAGGGGGACAACTCCCCACCAAGGGCCACAAACAAGCAGCTGGGAGACGGGAACATCTCAAGTCAGCTCTGTTAATCAAGCAAAATAATCCTGTGTCCATGACTCTAGTTCTCAAAAATAATGGGCACACGTTCAACAGAGCAGCACTGGGGAATTTGGTCCAATGCTTCAGCTCTAATTTATAAAAAGAGAACCTATCAATCTCTTTCGTCTCATCCAGTCATGAGCTTCTTCAGTTTCTCAACCAGCATCTGTCTGAGTTTCTGCCAAACTCAGAGCATTAACACAATTCTGAGGATGTTCGTCGTTCCCTGAAGCATCGAATGCACAAACCAGGACCTTCTTCTTGTCCCCAAACCAGGTGCCGCTTCCTGAAATCTTTTTTCCATTACTGAATTAGTTATTACAGGGGATGAAAGGGCCTCTGACAACATTAGATACACTGTTCGAAGAATTTTCTTCCATCATCAGTGCTCTCTGCCTCAAAGAAACATGAGTAAGCATTTTCTGGGGGAGCCTGCGGAGGACAAGTATCAGCACTATATACCGTGAAATACAACACTTCTTGCCTAAGAGTCAACATTTGCTTCATTTCTCCTTTTTGAATGAAAAGAAGGAGAAATAGCAGAAAACAACTCTATTTTTAACTTATCAGGGACTGTGTTTACAGAAGAAATGTCACAATCCTGAACACTGGGGCAAATAAGGGGCCCGTAATGTATGAGAAAGCTGCCTGGGCAAGCGTAAGAGATGTGACCTCCTGACTTCTTGCCCCATCGGAGACTCAATCAGAAGGTAGGAATACATCACGCTGACATCTCCCTTTTCCCTCATTAGCCTTCAGGGTCAGCCCCTTCGGCAGCTGGCCATCTAAACACTGCAATTCTGATTAAAAAATCCACATTGTCTGAAAGGGAGTCAAAGCCATCTCTCGATTATTTCTGTTGACGTATCTAAATTATTCAGCCAAGGATACGGTTAGCACCCATTAAAATTCCCATTGATGGTGTATTCCGTGCTCATTAGCTTTCTAAAATATTTTCTTCACATGATGCATAACTGAAAAATAAGCACAGTGACTACCCCTGGGCTTAGCCTTTAATTTCTTTCTTACTAAGGTTCACTTAAATATTCAGTTTTGACAGGTGTATTTTATTAGCTAACTGAAGAGCTGACCTAAGCAAAGGTCCTAAGCACTATCCCACACACTCACCCTCTTCTTCATGTTTATTTTATAAGTACCAGAAATACTGCTTTTTCCACTCTGCAATATTTTCCCTATGTTTTTCATTCCTCTGATTTTTCTGTTATCTTTGCTCTTTGGGGAATGATGTGGGACGGAGTAGTTGTATCTGGGAAGAATTTTTCAGTATTTTGCCTTAGAAGCAAAAAACTCCTGGACTTGCAAGTTCTGAAAAGGTATTTGTGAGAAAACTCAGTTTTTCTCTAAAAGGACACTTTTTGGCTTCCTTTAAATATGTTTTCTATCTTTTTATTTTTCTATATAGTTTTATAAGAATATGCTAAGTGACAGGAAAATGAATCAGCTCATCATATTGGTCTTTAATGTTTACCATTTTGTTTTCGCTTTTCCTCAGGACCTGACTAAAACTGGCTTGCTAGTGGTTTATGATATATGAAATTACAATCTTTGACCATTTCAGGGAGATGATTCTATATCCCCAAACCCAGCAACATCTTCAGCAGTAGCTACCATAACTGCGCTACTTCCTGAAAATTAACCTACCTTAAAAATGCACGATTGAATACTGAAACCCCTTTCTGCAAATGGTATCTTGTAACTTTTAACAAGGTTTTAACAAAAGCCCTAGAATTCATGCAGAATAAAGCTGAACTGCTTTTCAGGATGGTTATAATTAAGTTTATGATTAAGTTAGGATTAAAGCACTTTGCCAGGGCAGCACGAGGAAATTTGCATGACGAAATGAAAGAACTCCTTCTCCAGGGCGGTCGGTGTCACTCCTTAGAAAAATTTGATAACGTAAAGCAAGACACACGGGCAATCTACTTGGGCACATGGCTTCAAGACACACGGGCAATCTACTTGGGCACATGGCTTTCATCATGATGCACGCCATCCGAAACACGACCCGTCCGACAGAAAGACTCACCGAATCAATGTAAAAGGTGTTGGATCCCACAAAAGTGATAGCATCTTGCAGCTCATAGTTGTGCACCCCATTTTGGTAATCCTGGTACGGTGTCACTGTGAGAGCAAAAGGGCCCACGCTGTGTTTGCTCCAGTTGGTCAGCTTCACCTCCAACGGGATGGGGTCCCCAACTTTGCAGTCTACCACAATATCACAGTCGCAAAGCTTCCCATCAACAAGGATATCTGTAAGTCAAGAAAACAATCCCACATTACGCCGGATCTAGAAACTGTATTAACTTTGGTTGTTAGGAAACCTAACAACAAAAAGCAACCTGAACCATAAGCGTGCACAACAGTTAACGTTAGGAGAGACAACCGAGTCCCGCAGAGCGTTGAACCTTCCTCTTGCAATAAGCATTGGCCGCACACGTGTGATTCCCTCCTTGTGGTCCCTCAGAGGCAGCGCGAGACCCCAACCCTTTGGGTAGGGTAGTGCTGCAGGGAAACTACTTTAACCAACCAGTGCGTCCATCAAGGCCTGACGTCTGTCCGCAGCTGTTGAAAGAGCTGTTGAAAAAAATGATTATGATCTCCTACACACAGGTACCAGAAGGTATCTTTTTTTTAAGAGTCAAATTCTCCTGGCTGGTGCTGGGGTCCTCTTCCACCAGCTCTGAAGGGATCAGCACCTCCAGTGGTACCATCCGCTGGTATCCGCCCTGGCTCTGGCCCAGAAATGGAAGAAGAGACAACCCCTTTTGCTCTCCCTTGCAGGCGAAGCCACAGGCTGGCTTTGATGAAGCTGCCCTTCTTTCTCATGCTTCTCCTGCACACCAACACCATCACGGGAGAGGAACTACAAACAGGAATCATCAATGCAGACCGTGGCTCTACAGATCCAATGCTGGACGCCCATGTCACATGTTATGGCCACAAATAAATCCTCCCGTTAGGAGGTGACCTTCTGGAGCAGGATGGACACTGCCAGAATTTGCAATGTAATACATACATTAAGGTCCAGATAAGAAGGAAAACTGGGATTTTAAAATTATACAGCAGTACTACAAGCTTGTTCACACTTTGCGCTTTAATTCATTCTGGGATTTCTATTTTTAACTTTATACTTTTCATGGGTTTCTCTCACTTACTGGGATAGCAGAAGATATAAAGCCTCTAAATTGGTTACTGCTGGGACAGTGACAGCTGGAGTAATGTGTCCACTAACCTTGCCCATTTGCTTATACAGAACCAGAATGTTTCATTACTAACACGCTAGGAAATTGCTAGTCCAATTCCTCGCTCTGAAAGGTTCCCAGTTGTGCAGTATTACTGTATTTTTTTCAGATGAGGGTTATCTCTGATGCACTATTAATACAGCAACATTTCTATTTCACTACGGGTTCATGTTCAGAGATAAGAAAAAGCCCTGGGCACAGGTAAGAAAGCATGCTCTGTGTGAATACCGATCCCCACAGTCTCATACACCCACGGGGCAGGCATTTCCATCACTTCAGCTCCTCCTCGGTCGCGCGCCTTATGACATGCAGCATGTTATTCCTCTGCCGACAGCGCTGGATTTACATCAGTAATATCCCGTCTTCCAGAAAAGACACTCTCGTTTTATGCTTCAGGAACTTTTGGAGAGAAAACATTTGGCACCAAAGTGATTTTTTTTTTTAAACTTATTTTTGTTTTGTTGCCTTAGAAGAAAACCAACAAAACGACGCATGTTGTTGCAATGCCCTTTAGCCTGGCAAACTGAACAAGCCTGAGCACAGCGACTAAAAAAAAAAACAACCAGCCAGTAACAGAGAAGAAACAAGTTCAGAAAAGGACATGAATTCCAGAGGTTGGTTCAACAAAGATGAGCTGCCCCGGGTGAAAACCCCTCCGTGACCACAGCTGCTAAAGCGCGGCAGCAAATCCCGGGTGCAAGAGGCTCGGCAGAGGGAGGACGCCAACGCTGCGGCACTCGTGCTGCTGCTACGGCTTTCCAAAATGCGGGCTGCTGTCCCAGCTGGGACAGACCCCATGCCACAACCTCCTTTCCCCAGCAAGACGCCTAGTTCATGATGACGAGAAGGAGAGGAAGTTATCGTCACTGTTGCATTTTAGGAAAGGGCTGGAAAAACTGGGTTTGGGGGGTTTGTTTTGCAATGGCGCACCCTAAAATTATGGGCTCTCTTGCCCGACGTGATCAAATGGGTTCATGCAGGACACATGAATATGGAAGTGAGGTAGCGGTCATTATTTGGGACACACTCTAAGCTTAACTGACTTGAATTTTTTTAAACACAGAAATAGGTGTGTGTGTTTCCATATAATCATTATATTTCCCAACCTCCTGCCACAGCAGTTGAGTTGTTTCTTTCTAAAGTAAGGAGTTTATATCAGTTCAGGAGTTTATATCAGTTTATGTTTTCAAGCCTCTCTGCAAGGTAAGTTCTTTCATTAAAAAATATATCTTTTTTTTCTCTGGTTGCTCCAGCCAGGGGGTCTTAGAGCCATAAAAACTGCTAGCTCCCCAGACCAGCACGAACTCAGCGAGCTAAGCGGATGAATCTTTATTTTCAAGCGGCTCATCCGCTTGCCTTTTAGTTTTACATTTGACCCTCTGCTGCAAGAATTATAAACGAACCCTTTGCCCTCGGTCTCCACCTTTGCTTCTAATAATAGCAAGGAGCATTGCTTCCCAATATCTCCACGTAAAAATAAAAAAATCCAGACAAAAGGGAAGCAATTAAGCCTGACTCATCCAGATTAATTTTCTTTTATATTCCTAAAAAAAAAAAAATCGTTTAAGATTGATTTGCACGCATGTTTGTGTACGCATTGAGAGATTAATTATTTCCTACCCGCCCAGCAGCACCCTTCCGTCTTGCCGCGCTAAAGCCAAGGATCTCGATGAAATGCCGGATGAGAAAACACGCAGGGGCTGTGGGGCGAAACAGGATGGCCAGGCGTGTTTAAGTTTATCCCTCCCGCTGACACAGAAAACATCGCGCGGACCATACGGCTTTGCTTTGGTATTTTCAGCCGCGAGCGGAGGAAGACTCGCCTGCCCAACGCAGATGGCGCAGGGAAGCGGCGACTGCTCGCGCCGCTGCCGCGCGGGTGAATCGTCGCTGGCTGCCGCGGGCTCTAGCTCCGAGCCACGAGCCACGGTCGCCAGCACAGAAGACGGGGGCGGCCGGGTCTCCCTCTTCCGAAGGTTCGGGTGCAGGATACGGAGCGCTTCGGAAAAGCAGGAAGGTACAAGTTTAACGCAAACGGCAGTATATAAATTGTATAAAAAGAGCTCGAAGCGGAACAGCTGGCTGTTGGGGAAAACAACACAAAGACTTAACGATCGCCCTTTAGTTAAAAGCTGTACCTGTTTTTTTTCTAGGTATTTCAATAAGCCAATAGCTTCTTTTTTAATAAGCCAAGGCTCTTTTCTTTCTCCCTCCTTTCCTGCTCATTTCCCTGCACACGGCCGTTACGGGAAGCATCCTTGTGTGCCAGCACTGCTCTGTAACGCTTGATGGCCACTGGAGAAAGGAAAGCCACCATCTACGAACTCATGCTGGACAGCCCCGAGGAGGTGCTGTATGTTTAATTTTCAGGACGTTCTCTAAGTAATTATCCTGCCACGGGAGAAAACGTTTTCTACCCCATTCTGGAAGGCGGTGGATGAGGCTAATACAAGCTGTTGAGAAGGGACATCAGGAGGCCTTGCTTTGTCACTCATCTTCTGCGTGACTATAGCCAAGCTCTCAAGATCTCTGTGACCTCACCTTTTAGCTGGAAAAACGATTCATGGCCCACCTTACACGCTATGCTTATTGATAGCGCAGGAAACCTGAGAGACCTTTTCATGAAAATAATATATCGGAATTCACACAGCGTCAGACTTTCAGGATCTCAAAACTCTCCAGAAAAGGGAATGAATGTTACTAAAGGCAAGACAACCACTATTCCATGAGAAAAACATCTTTTAACATCACCTGCCAGGCACACTTCTGTCTACATTGCCCAAAGGAGCTTGGAAATGAATACTAAACGCTATCAACATTTGATGTTATTTATTCTGCTCATATTAACCACCAGCAAGTTGTTCTTGCTGCTCTGTCAGGTTTGCGTCTGAGCACTGGCAACTCATTGCCCCGTCTGCACGTTCAGAGCCCAGGGTGGTGGCTAATTGGTCTTCCGCACACAGCTCCCCAGTCACCACTGTGAAAGTTTTGAAAATTTGGAAAAATGCATATAAATGCTTGTTTTTTTCTCAATGGAAGTACATACTCCTGCAGTGTTTACACCCTTCACTCAGGTTTGGGCTGATTTTAAAAAATAAGGAATAGGAATATCTTCTGCATCTATGCATCCTGCATATGTATGCATCCTGCATAGGAAGATATGGTGTTTCTGCGTATTGTTACAGTGGGGGATGGAGAATTTTCTGCTAGATATTTGCTTTTAAGCTGGAGGTGGGATCCCCAGCTGATGTGGACGCATTGACTTTCACCATTCACCGTGGCCAAGAACCTGGCTCGAGACTTTGAACAAACACCTCTCGGAGACGTTGCTTTGCACAGATGAGAGGGTCAACAAAACTCAAGGCAAGAGATGCCCAGAGGAGTAAACAAATCTCACGCAAGAGATAAAACAGATCTTCAAGCCCAGCAAAGCAAGCCTTGCTCAGCTGTAGTGGGATAGTTTGGGGAATTTTAGTCAATCAAATATTTTTTATGCTGTTAGAACTGCTCAAAAATGCTAGTTTTCTTCCTCTCAATCTGTACACTGGGAGAAGGAGCAGCAGTCAGAGACGGAGGGGAGAGGAAGAGCAAACACTGACTTCTCCAGATAAGATGCATCAGATACTTCGATGGAGGAAAGCCAAAGATCGAGAGCCCAAGCCAGAGCTGCTGCAGTGAAAGTCTCAGAATGATTCAGGTACTTTGCGTTCACCAAATCTAAAGTGCTGATTAAAATGCCTGCCCAGGCCAGTTTTGCTTCTAGTTGTCCTAAAAGAGCAATCAAAGGGCCAGCAACGCTGTCTGGAGCTTCTTCTACCTTATTGCAGGAATGTTTATTCAGGATTTTGCGAGGAACTTAGAAGCGCACAGAGAAGATTGAAAGAATCAGCAATTTAGAAATAGGCTGAACAATTCAGTCCAATTCTAGTTTTCTATATTGTACAAATGGAAGAAAGATCGAAAGGAGCAAAAACCTGCAGTACAGACAAATTCAGTGTACAGTATTAAGCTGCTTCTGCCAATCTCCAATCAAGCAAGTATCCTGCCTCTTCCCTCCTGTTGCATGTCAGGTCAGCAGCAGCTTTAGCAGCCTGTTTTTGGGGGTGGGGGGGGTTGTTTAAGTCAGCTGCTTAGAGGAGCTTTCAGGTATTCTTGTAATACAACAGGATCTCTGAATTTTTTTTTAATGTACCTTCTCCAATAAACGAACCTAAACATTGTTTCTGTTTCCCTCGTTCCCACTTATTCCCTTTCATTTTCCAAACTGACGGTGCAAATTATTTACACACAGTGAGATAAGGTTGGTATCATTTGCTTGTCCATCACAAGGCCCTGCAGTATTTCCAGAGCTCAGTGCATCCACGAAGGATGATATAGGAAGATATTGCTACGAATATAAAAGCTGTGTTCCCTGTCGTTCTCATCAAGACAATGCTGAACAGGTATCTAATAACACAAGAGCCTCATATCTATTTGCATAAAACCTACTGTACGTGGTTTGGATCTGCTCCTGACACCAAGCCTAAGCGCCTTCGCTTGGAACAACATCCTCATGTTCATTCATTGTTGTCCTGACAACACGCTGAGCCAAATTTATCCCCTGCATAATTTCATTACAGTCAATAGTAAACGCAGGTACAGAGGTGTACGGTTGTTTGAATGGTAATAGGTTCAAATTATGCCAGTGTTTCACCTTGTGAAGGGGAAAGTGCAAGCCCTGTCCTGGAAAGCGCTCAATAAACCCAGCACCTGCAGATTCAAACCCACTAGGGACCTGAAGCTCCTCTTTGGGTCAAGGCCCTTGGACAGGGATGAATAAAAATACAGGAAAAGATAGGGACAAACTAGGGAAGCTTCCTGCAGGCACCAACAAGTCGGAGACCTTCAACTCGCAGCAGAGCGCAGACCTGAAAACAGGAAAGTTGGCAGAGGTTGGGATGACTGAACGTGAACGTGGACTCCTTAAAGAGGCAACTGCTTTCACAGGACCTCCGAGCTACCCGATTCATGGCAGGCTTCCCATTCCCAACCGTTTTACAATTGAATTAAGGACACTTGGCTTGTTCCAAAAGTAATTAAAAAGAAAAACACATTTAAAATATAGTTCTAGCAACAATAAGCAATTAGTCTTTGATAATTGTCTGTGTCTTCCTCTTTAATCACTCTGTTGCAGTGGCCAGTCCGCTGATGACAGATCCTGACTGGTCCCATCATGATTCTCGCGGAATCGTTTGGAGTTGGTGCCTGTCCTTAACCCTGCGATGACAGGGGCCCTAAGCACGCCGCGGCGTCCCTTCAGGGCTCTCTCTCCAAAGGGTTTTTCAAGCTTGTTCATTCGGGCTGGGGAAGCTTCCTCCCTGCACATCGGCAAAATGTTAACGTCCAATTTTAATTCCCAAATCTCGCCTCAGCAGAGACGTGATCAGCACGATCAACTACGTGTCGACGTAGTAAAGTCTTCTTCAATTAACCCTAAACACCAGGGTCGCGCGAGCTGAAAAGAGAAGCACTAGCAGAGACAGTGCTCTGCCTCCAGCTTTTACTCGGGATCTTACACAGCAAATCTGAATGCCCATTAACCGCCGGTTTATTTTAAGCAGCGAGCGTATTTGCTCAGCTCCGTCGCTCTGGTTTCGGTGGGCGTGATTTCATTTTGCACATCGTCTCCAAAATGCATTTCTCCTGCCCTGCGAGATTGCTGGCACGCGGATCACACCTGCTCGTCTCCTCTCTCCTCCGGCAGCCAAGATGACGCGTCCTTTGGTGATTTGCCCAATTTGCTATCAAAGTGAAAAATCACACCGGAGTTTTGTACTGTTCGTGTTCAGTCCTAATCGAAACGCTCCAAAGAGGACCCCTGAAATTTTAAATTCTTAGAGGGTCTTTGCTTTCCGCTGTCTCCGAGCTCCTTTTGACTTACTTTAAAATATTCAGTGACATAGTCCCAGTTTGCTTAAATAATCTTATTTCTGAATGCAGGCCAAGCCCTTTTTATCTAGTCATCACAAGCAGGTTTGCAGAAGGCTTCTTTTGATTATCTGCTCCACAGCTAGATCTGGCTGGTACACACTACGCCTGTATTTTGAAAATATGCTATCTCAGGGTTTGCATGTTATTTCAGGTTATTGAAAACTTTATTTCTATATTTATTTCTGGTTTGGGGCAGAACTGCTTTCAAAGTGTCCTTGCCCTGCCTTGTCAAAAGAAAAAGGAAAAAAAGGAAAAAGGAAGAAAAGGCAAAACTCAGCAAAACTAATCCAGATCAGGATGTATCATATAACAGGCAGGTTTGTGAAAAACCACTGTAGGTCATGAATAACGTGTGGCTCAACCAACAGCTTACTGAAAAAAAAAAAAATCATGATTACTCCTCACTAGTTGCATAATGAGACTTAAAATTTCCTCCTTCTTCCTCCCACTCCGCAATGATGCATGGACATGAACCTCTGTCTCTGCAGGGGGATTTTTGAAGGTCTCATGCAATCTTTGTGAGAGTTTCTGACCTGAGGCCAAAAAGTTAATGGTAAAAATTGGTCTGTAGCCCTAATGTACTGGTTCAGGAGCCTGTCTGATCTCTAAGCAGGTTTGGTCCAGATGCTACTTGAACTGGAGCCTTTTGGAGAGCGTTGCCTGCTCCAGAAATGAGTGGTAGGGATGGCACATTTCCTATGGAGATAGTAGGGAAGTAGCACACCAGTCACATAAGAAATAATGTTTGCTCAATGGAGGAGACATGAAACGAGGCTCCTGCACATGCAAAAGCAAATGAGGATTTCACCACGCACAATCTACCTACCTAAACTCTCACTAGATACGGCATTATCAAGCAGAGACAGTATTTTCTGCATTATCTATTCAACAGTCGCATACTGGTACTCTGGACTCCTACATAGATAAGGGATCATACCTAACAGATAGCTATTTTTTTCAATTCCTAGTTAAATTATTCCTACATGTAGTATAATTGCTATATTTGAAGAGTATTTGGGGATCCTGTAGGATGAAATATGCTATGCACTGTCTGAAGTAGGAAGGAATTTTAATGCAGAAGAGAAGAGAGATAAGACAGTAGATATGCTGGCATCTCCAAGCCCAGATATATAGAGATTTAGTGGCAGAATGCTTTAACAAAGCAAAAAAAGTGACAGGGATTATTTAAAGAAAATGATGGGTAGATGCCTGGAGATGTTTTTTCCATGCTTGTATTAAAAAGAACCACGAGATATTAGATCAGATGTCTAGGCTCTAAGAATTTTGTATCTTCATAGAGCAGCCAACGCCTGCTACAAGATAATATATAACCCCCTATTAACAGGCAGGTAGATGATTTACCACATTTCAGTAACTGTGTAAATATGAGCACTAGGACACTGAGCCTCTTGGGCCTCCTTTAGCCCTACCATGATTGAAACGCAATGAGCTGAGTTAAATGAGAGATATTAAATGACTCCGTTCAGGTACAAATGCTGTATCTCAGCACTTTATGTACAGGGAAGGTGTGACGTGTGGTTACCAGACTACATGCGGCTAATGTCTACAGACCAGAGTTGCTCAAAAGCAGAGGTCGCTTACA
Source organism: Apteryx mantelli (assembly GCF_036417845.1). Classification (NCBI taxonomy): domain Eukaryota; kingdom Metazoa; phylum Chordata; class Aves; order Apterygiformes; family Apterygidae; genus Apteryx; species Apteryx mantelli. Next base: position 5,484,787 of record NC_089979.1, on the reverse strand, counting down.
GCACTGTGTGCATTAAAACAGACATATCCTTAAGGAAGGTTCATTGAATTTCAGTCACAGAATATTTCAGTCTACTGAGTCTAAGTTGTTTTAATTACCAGTGGATTGAGTTAAATTTTTACTGCTTCCTGTATGTATGGTTAGTTCTTTTTCCCACTTCTGCATTAAGACATGAGACGATAATCTAGGTAGCTGTGACTCGGAAATTGTCAAGCCTACTGCTCATCTCTGTGGTGCTACTACTTCTTAATTCTGATCAAATCCTAAAGCACCTATCATGACCTGCCTAAAACTCCAGTTTGAATCCACTTACTAAGACCAGTGTCAGCTCTCACAGGATTAAACCATACCTGCGCAGCTAAGAGGATTTCTGTCATCTGCTCCTGTCATCTAGTCGAGTCAAAACCAAAGCCAAGCACTGACTGCTAAGGAGATCTCCAGTGTTACACCACAGAACAAATAGCAGAACATAGAGAAGATCTGTTGGATGGGATACTTCCAAGCCAACCCAAACCAGGAAAGTAACCATTCAGACTACTTACTGCACTACTAGATACATGTGCATAGAAGGTTTGAATCATCATCTGTAATAAAATCCCCATATTCGTCCTCTTTAGATAAAACACATAAAGAACAATCAGACTCACTGAAAACAAGAAATCTTTAAGCCTAGAATGATCTACCCAAAAACGATTTTTGGCTTTTCTCTTTGAGATCTTTCTGTTGATAAATCTACCAACTGCTAAAACTGAATGTGCTCAAAACTGAGTGCCTGAATTTTTCCTGAAGTCCTTTCCTCTCTATACCTTTATCAATCTGAGGAATAAAACCAGAATCTTTCCTGCCAATCTTGGCTTTATCTTTGACTTTATCTCCTCTCATGATTCACACCTCCACTCTGTGATTAAATCCTGATGCCACTTCCAACAAAACTTCTCCAAATCTGACCTTTTCTCTCTGCCCACACCACCAAACTCTTGTCTAATCAAATCATAATCAAATTATGAGCCTCAACAATTAAAATCTCTTTTTCTCTGGTCCTGACACATCCAAACTACTGCCTTTCTAGTCTACTGAAAATCTCGCTTTCAAAGATCCTCTTGTAGGCCTATAATCTGGTTATGTCCACATGGCAGCCTCCAAGGCCAGCATGTTGACTTCGTCCACATCCGTATCCCTTTTTTCTCCCATAGGGACCTATCTTTGTGGTAGAAGCTGCAAAGGTCGACTTAGCCCTCCCCCAGCTCCTTCACCGCAATGTGCTCCTGCTGTAATAGTCGCAGGAAGCTGCTATCTGCTAATTGCTGCAGCATTGAGCAAGTTGTGCTCACTGCTACTTACTGGCTGTAATTTGTGTGCAAAGCTACTTCTTTCTTATTATTCCGTTATACTCTTCTCCCCTCTCCTCTTCCCTGCTAACCTGTTGTTATGACATATATATTTATATACCATATAAAGAACATGTATATAGTATATCTATATACACATGCCTATATACAGATATATGTATTCCTAGATTATAAGCTCATAGGGAAAGGGATACTGATGTTCTTTAGAGCTTAGTTGTACAATTTGTATGGCACCTAGACCTATCTGCCTGGGATGTCCAGGCAGTACCGCAAGAAAAATTGAAAGAATAAAACAAATTACCTTAAGTAGAGGCAATATTTATAGCAAATTGAAGGCAATCTGGTGAGGCAATGAAGTGAGCATTATCCCAGTTTTCCAAACGGGAAAAGTGAGATCTTTTAGGAACAAGGTAAGCTGTCCTGCAAAGAGCCATCGGGAGTTTTCACTCAGAACACAACTGAGCAGGCATAAACCTGTCATCGTCTTTGCTTTGAGCTGGCCGCCTGGGTGGCCAAACCCTTCCTCACTCCACATCTACCGTCACGCACCAGCCTGCTGGACCGCTGCAAAGCAGAGCCATGGTCAGGTGGCAGCTTCTGTCCTTCTACCGTCAGCTTTTAAAGGACAGGTGCAGTTCTGTGCAAATCCATGTAGTGTGGCGGCTGATGAGGTCTCTTTTCTAGAAGTTATTTGCCAAACAAAGCTAAGTGACACCGAATTGTCCGAGAAGGTCTCCATGGTGCGGTTCACGTATTTTGAGAATACGTGTGTATGTTAGCGATGCATCAGTGGAACTCCTAAGAAATGAAGAGAGGTTATAAAGTGTTGACAGTTGACAAGATGGAAGCTAATAGTCTTGAAAACCTAATGTATGGAAAGATTTCATGGCTTCCTTAGTTGTGTCTCTGAGGTCATCTTGTGGGTTACATGTGAAGTGATGATGACTGCACCTTGTTTCCTCTTAAAAAGCAAACAAAACAACCCCCCCCCCCCATAACCATCACCTCTCTGCTGGAAGGGGACAAGATTTTTAGCTTTGTGAGAATCAGTGTATTTACATTATCTAAGTTTCTGGCAAAAGGCAATTCACAGAGTTTTTCTTTGATGATCCAGGAAGCATGAGGTTAACAAAAAAAAGAAAAGAAAAAAGAGAAAGAAAAGAGGAAAAAATCATGTTTGCTGTCTTGAACTGATCCAAGAAAAGAAGCCACCTATTTCATGGGAACAGGCAGTCTTCCTTGCAGTCTTAACACAAAAACTGAGGGTGAATGTTAAGAGGTCCTGGTTGCCACCCCAGTCCCAGAAGCAGCTCTTTAGCAATGGCTTTGGTAGGGCGGTATTCAAAAACATGCCCTGATGACGTCTACACCGTTCCTGCTGTCTGCATGAGTTTAGCCGCCAAAGTGTGGATATAGGCTTTGCCACTTGCACTAATTTATCATCCTTACATCCAAACTTGGAAGGGGTTTAAGTAGCCTCATAATGCAAAACAGGGGAGTAGAGAGGATCATTTTGTCCTGATCCTTTCTAAACTACTCAAAAATTAAAAGGCATCGTCAGTGCAAGGGAAACTTTTTCCGGAAATTTTCTAGTCTCTAGTAAGAGTTTGGGCTATGCTCTTCCATAAATATTTTTGAAGTAAGAGAGCAAAGGCAAGCTTGTGACTTGGTCCGAAAGTATATAAAGCAAACAGCGACAGGTATTGGAAACTACTCCCAGGAGCATTGGTGGTTTCAGCAAGTACAGCGCATTGGCAGTTAACCGCTCTATTATGCGGGCTGTCTTTTCCAGCATTAATTTGTGAAAAAGTCTATCTTTCATCCACTCGCAAGCCAAACAAAAGAACAAATTAAAAGAACTAAGCACACAAACCGTGCTGGGCAATACAGCGTCACCGCCAAATGCTGCCGGCAATCTGTATTCACATTGTAGCACATGAACTGACCCAGAATTAACTATGGCTGCCTGCTCCTGGAAAATTCTCTGAAACAAAAGAAATTCGCTCTTATCCATTTCCATCAATGACGTTACCACGGTTAGTGGTAACAGGGAAAGAGCACAAACTGCAACACCGCAGAAGAACATGACGACTGGATAACCAGCCAAGAGGAAGCAGGTTTTAAAGACTATCAAGTGACAATAAAACTGAAATATTTTTCAGGCCTCCATAGCTCATCAGACATCACCTACAAGTATATCACTAGTAGGCATTTGTTGTGAAGACAATTCTTGCTCAAGCCTACTCAGTAAGACTCTCTTAACATCCTTTCTTGAGAAATGACAAACGGCATAAGGTGGCAATTTGGCCAATATCACTGGCCAAATCCAAGTTACTTTTGCTTCCATAAGGCATTACTAAGATTCCTGAGTCATATCGAGCGATAAGAGCACATATTTACACTCTAATATTGTAGAATCATGATGAGATTTCATGACCAGGTTGGTCAACAAAATATCCCTGACCTTAAACACAAGCAAAATAAAAATCAGAGGTGATAAATTACACACCTTCATGAGAGGCTTGGCTTCCAAATTGTCCTAGAAATAGCATAAATCTGAAGCATCTATCAGAGCAGGATAATCTGTTAAAGTGAAGCATCCCATTCAGAACTATAAAAGAACATGCAAAACCTATAAAGTTAAGGTCCAACCATTCTTAGAAAGTCAGTGATCAACATCTACAGATGTAGAAGAATTTTTCTTTCTCTTCCTCACTGCTTTCCTCTCTCCCCACGTTGTTCCTGACTACTTCTTAATATCCCTTTTGCATTTACTTCTGACAGCCACCGCAGTGTACCAGGCACCGTGTGAACACACAGGCCAAATCTCTGCCCTCAGATGATTGCTTTCTGTCATGTAATGATCAGTGAAATCTCCATGTACACAAGAGCCATCTTAGATGATGCTTTCAATTTACCACAAGGAAAGGCAGCTGGGGTACAGATGTCGCACGAGGAGTCTGCCAGCTGTTGACATGACATCCAGATGTTGAGATGTACCAACCTGCACAGTCAACCTTTCAGTATAAAGGAAGGCCAAGCTCTCCCTCTTCAGTAGGTTCAGCCAAGGTCTTTATGACTAAGTTGCAGCAGAGTTAACGCTACTTTCAGGTTTCTCTGACAAGCACACAAGCAATATGCCCACAAAACAAAACACTGACAAAATACAGAAAAATAATGGAGAGTTTTCTTTGACAGAGGAAATCAATTCCAGTTGTCCTGAACGATCTGAATCATACAAAAAGTATTTGTCCAAGTAAAGAAGCCAGTATCTGCTGCAGTTTATTGCCTCCAACACTTGTTATTAACAACAATCTGAAAATAAACTTTTTGAAAGTGGGACGCTAGCTGGCATTGGATATTTTCTCATATCAAAGAACCACTACCAGTAAAGGACAACTGGAGATCTACTGGCACTTACAATCTTATTTTATTTTTTAACATTTCAAAGACCTTCTGCAGAATGGACTGCCCTCTTTACCATCCCAAAGCACCTTGGTAAGTTAAACAAGTATTGCTTGTTAATGAGCAAACATGATTTAAAAAGTCCAGAGGTGTGAGAGTGCAGAAAAACTTTAACAGACCAGTCAACCTCTTTCCAACCCCGGAACATGCCTGTGGTTAAAAAAAATGTAAGCTGTATTTAACTCTGAGAGTCAAGAGCAAGTAATCTGGTCAAGAATTCATGGGGACAATTCTGGATAAATTTCTCTCCTGCCTACAATCTGATGGTCTAGAAAGGATCTTCCAGCTTCACAGTACATAAGACATTGCAATTCATATATGTGACCCATACACTCCTGTATTGCTTTGGCATTTGGGCCTTCTGTGTTTATTTTAAATTTGTGTTTAGGACCTTGCTGAACTCATAATAGGTATCTTTAGCCATTTACATATCCACTGGGTTTATAGAGCGATGTGATGTGAGTGTTGATAGAGCAATGTGAACATGAGTGATCACTCACTGCAGGCTTACAGGTTCGTAGAGAAGATAGCTAATCAATTACGCTATTTGCTAGTAGCTATCTATATAGCCACATAACACACTTTTTACCGTGTCAGCTTCCTTCATCCATTGACCCACCCATCCGAGAGCCGCTGGAGCATTTCAAACCTTGGGAAGTTTCCAATATCCCTTGTTCATTCCCGCCCACAGCTCACCAAGTATAGAATTTCCTCCCAGATTACTCCTGCCCCAAAAGGCTCCCTCCTGTGCCAGTAACAGCTTTTTTACGCCTAAAAGTACTAGGGCTAGTTATATCTGGAATATTTCTACTTGACACAGGGATGGAAAAAAGCCTACGTTTGCTCAGCCAGCCTTTCCCCTGCCAATGCAGGAATATTTCATGCACATATTTGCTTGTGCATTGTGAATCCATGGAATCACAAAAACCCCAACAATAAATCTAAATATTTGAAAGACAGCATGGTAAAATCACTTTGGAAAATCCATCTGAGATCAGCGCGAGGTTCATTTCCTTGCAATCCACTGAAATATTTAAACAAATCTGAGCAACAATTTACCTTACCTAGACTTATCATCCTATCAAAACAGTCATAAATGCTTGAACACTGCATGAGAATACGTATTGTCTGGGGCTGGAAACCGTAATCCCCTCTTGGATCATTTGCAAGCAAGGCTCTTTATTGCTTGGCCACAGTGCGAATTGCCATCAAACCCAGCAAATGCCATTTCCCTGACTACTCACTCGCCAAGCCCTGGGTAGAAAAAAAATACGACACCGACTTTATTGAGAGCCCTGGATAACCACCTGCCATCTTTGGCTCTGAGAACCGAACAATTTCTGCTGGGCAGTCACATGGATGGCCTTTCTATTGAGATTTCCAAGTGAGAACAATACAGCTGTTAATTAATAAAATAGTTCAAGTTTGTCTGCAGGTTGATTACACTAATGAGCAGAGCCAGTATTACGACTGTTGCTTTTCAAGTTACCAGGCCCCCTTGCAGAGAGAGAACAGTGGCAAAGAAGGTAACTGTGATTATATGAAATGAGTCCTAATAGTTCCAAAATGGTTACTTTTCATAAAGATCACTTGAGCTGGGGGAGACAAGAATTCCTCTCTTCTCCAAAGACTAAAAAATTGGTCATTTGTCTGGCTGCTTTTTCATATATTTTCATCCATTACCTTCAAAGCAACACGGTCACCATTCTCTTCAATTGGCAGCACTGAAACAAATGTCTCAGAAGTGGCCTTCCTACTTAAAGCTGATTCTGCGTATCCACCATACCCAAATCAGTGATCACTACACACACTAGCTTGTTCATAGGCTCAAAGAAAAAGCTTCAAAAGAGCTTAGCTTAAGCGGCAAAATAGTCTGGCTTAGTTTCCCGGGCCATCATTTTGAACATACTACACTTTCTTTGGATCCTTTCCCTGACTGCATATTGTCCACTGAAAAATGTTCCAGTTGCTACTTCTAACAGTCATTAGAGCTGTGCCCCCATCTCCACCCATGACCACAGTCTTGTTCTTCCCTGCATCTGCCCTGCCACCAAGGTTGGTCTCAGTGGCTCTTTCAACTGCAAGTTCTCCCAAACTGCCAGTTACGTATATGATGGCCTCTCCAAATGAGACTGCTCTGTATCAACATTACCTTACTTCACACGGCACTTCCAGCACAAAGCTTCTGGGGACACCACTGAGAGATAATGGCTCGGGAGATTTCTAAGGAACAGAAATTTCCACTATTTTTTTTTTTCCCGGCCATTGCAGGCACATTGATATGAGGGTTTTCCTAGACATTCTCCCCTCAGATGTGCAGACCGAGTGTTTTGCTCTCTTGTTGCATCCTGTCTCAACTTCACAGGGGCTGCAGAGATCTTTACTGCATGCTCACGTAGCGCTGACACCCACGGGTGCTCAGATCTCCCCTGCCACATCCAGATGCTACCGCATTACACTTCCATCATCATCATAAAACTTCCAATGAGAATCAAACTGAGCACATCAAGAAGTCACGTCTCTCAAATAAACTACCAAAGTTCAGTTTTACCATACTGTCGATGTCGCCATAGCCATTCGAAGAAAAGAACTTTAAAGAAATTCAGTCTTCTGCATTTTTCTTACAAAAAGTACTATTAACTAGGAAAGCAAGTTGTCTTACTAACTCCTTGGGTAGCAAAGCAGAGAACAGCTGTGGCACTCATCTCCCAAGCAGGAGGAGAGAGGAGAAAAATCAGAGCTCTGGTGGCTTCTTGGCTTCTGTTGGAAAAGGCTGTTTCCACCGTAGCTGTTTCTTATAGCGTAGCTTTGTCAGGTAAACCAACATTCAAATATAACATACTTTCTTCTCCATAAATGCTTTCCAGTCCCACTGAAGGATCTGGATAAAGCCAAGAGAAGAAATAGACAAAATTTAGACTGAAAAGAGAATTAATCTCCAACTATAAATCCAAGATTGTTCCACGTATAGTTATTTTTCTAATTTATCCAGTCTAGCTGAAACTGTTCAAAATGATGAGGCTTTCAACATTTCCTTTAGGAAATAACTCCACAGTCCAATAGATCTTACTGTCAAGGCTTCTTAATTCTCATTCTAAATGCTCCCTTCTTCATTTAATCCCATTACTCTTAATTATAACCCATATTCTAGCCTCAGAATAATTCCAGTCCCACATGGGGTTTGCAGCCTTCAAACACTTCTAGCCTCCATTACCCTGCCACAGGAAAACATTAGAAAAATATACTAGAATAAATTAAAATTGACAGGAAAAAAAACAATGAAAGCCAGATAATTTAAAAATAAATAGAATTATAGCAGTTAAAAAGGGAGAAGGCCTATTAGATTACTGAACACGTCCCTGAATACAGATGTCTTAGATTAATCTGATATTAAATGTGATCTAAGCCCAAAGGTCAAGAATAATCTTGCATAAATTCTTTAATTTAGAATTTCCTGGCCTTTATACCATATGTATCAAAAGGCTAATATATCAGCACCTGAAGGTGTGTTATTCAAAAACCGAATTCTTTTCTTTTGTGAAGAAAATGTTGGGCTTTGTCTTACATTAAACTTATCTCTAGTGTGAAGATCTCAGACGGGGCTTAACTCAAGTACCTGTCAAGCCTGTGCCTTCTTCAAACTGAATATTGCTGTGTCTGTCTGCAGTCAGGTAGAACTGCTGCATCCAAACCTCATTTGAGCTGCAGCTTCAACAAAAACACATGGGAATGCAGTACTGGAAGAATATTTGATTGTGTTTGTTTACCAACAGTGTTGATGCCAAGCAGTCCTGCCTGGCAAAAAAAAAAAAAAAAAAAAAAAAAAGATGAAATTTGATTTTTAATAATACCGTGACTCTGATAGGAACTGGGTTACAAGCAATCCATTTCAGGGTATCGGAAGAGAGATGGTCTAAATGAAACAGCAATATATCAAAATCTCAAATGTGTAAGTCTTGGGAAAGTTATTTAAGGGGAATATAAACTTAAAGAGCTATTCCAGAAAGTGGAGTGTAATTGCGATCACCAAGGCCCCTGCTTCAGGTAGGCTTGGTTTGGGTTTTCTGTGGGGCTATATCTGCATTTGCTCAAGGTAGAAGTTGCTTCATTTCTTCAAAATCCCTCAAGGAAGAACAGAAAAGTTGTTCCCAAACTTTTTAAACCAATAAACCACAGTTAATCTCCAAAATATCTAGCAGACCGCAGTCCATTACAGTCTGCATTTACTTTTAACCATTTGGCTTGCGGACCAAGGAGTTGCTTTGAAAATTTCAGCCAACTCAGACTAGGATGAACTCTATTTCTCTGAATGATTCAAAAATCTAAATCCAAGAAGAAGTCTTCTTGCAACGAAACCCTTAATTGTTGGGTCAATAAGAGACAGATACAAGAGCAAACAGGGTTCCTTAGCAACTTCCGCAAAGCAGGAGAAACTGTATTCATTGCTAACCTCCGGGGGAAAACAAGGTGCCTTGTCCCTTTGCTAAACCGCCTTGCTTTATTTTATCATTAGCCTCTTCAGCCTGTTGTATGACAGACACGTGTTGCCATGTGCAAATGATTTCAGTACGGACGCTTTCAGTTGGCTAAAATGGACATGGAAATGCCGGTTTAACCACAGTGGAAGCCGGGCTGGGTGCAGGTCTTCCCTTTGCCTTGTTCTTAGAAAACCTGAGGCATGATAGGCTTCTAGTTATGAGTTGGAGCTCATGTTCTCTCAGCAGACAAAAAGAAATTTCAGGTCTTCTTTAAGCCCTCCAAATGCATAATGTAATGACTTAACCTGTCCTAAAAGATATCCCACATCTAAACCAAAATACAGTACCTTTGGTCTGGGGAAAATATCATTATGTTTTGCTTTGTGTTTCTTCAGTACCTGGTATAAGATGGTCACTGCTTTGGGGCTTTGTTTTTAAGATACCATGTGCAGCAATCATTAGAATAATAATATTCCTTTCTTTTAGGAAAAACAATGCTGTCTACTGTGCCAAATATGACAAACTGCTTGGAGACTGCAATGAAAGAGCGAATGAAGAAAATTCCTTTCACCCGTGATAATAAAAGACTACAGCATCTAGAATATCTTTTAGAAAAAGAAAAATTCTTCTTTTCAAGATACATCTGATAGACCGTAGCTAGAAACATATGCCCCAAGCACTGGTTCAAATGCTCACTGATTTTTGCAAAGGCAAAGGAAACAATTCTGAGTTCCTGCATTTTCACATAGGGCCAAATATCTCTGCAGTCAGCCCTTACAACAGGTCAAACTGGTACAACTTTGACAACGATTTCAACTCCTTTGATTCTGATTTGCAAATGGCATCTTACATCATGAGACACGTTTAAAAAGCTGCATTTGTTGTTGCTGTATACTGCAAGAATACATCCTAAAGATTTTTTTTGTCCCTACCCGTTAACTGATTGTAATTCACGTTGTGAATGTAAAAGTCTCAAATGCTTGTGTGATATTACAGACTCTTGGGAGAATCCAATTGGGAAAACTGTTGGGAGTGGCAAAAAGACCGCAACACAGTGGGAAAAATAGAGCCGCAAGTCTGTTTTATAACAGTATATTTAGAATCTTGTAAATATTTATCTTATCTGCTGCTGGACAGCCAGGTTGAACCAGGTTTTGCATTGCTGAATTATTTATGTGCATTGTATCCCGAGAAGGAAAGAAAAAAAAGCCCTGATAATATGCGGAAAATCTGCCGTCCTATATATCACAGTGGTTTCCATCTGCGAGAATTAGCACGCTTCTTGAATTTGTTCCTAATCTTTCTTAAGAGAGAAAGATGACTGAATCTCATTGCCAACGGGCCAAAGCACAACTGTGCTGCCGACACATCTTTCTTCTCTGCACGGCGGGCAACAGCTTCCTCTGCTACTGTATTGTATACATAGCATCAGCAGATTGAAATTTTGGTAAACACAATGAATCCACTAAGCCCTGGAAATGACAGCAACATGTGCTGTTAGTGGCTGGATAAAAAGGTCACTTGGCTTCTCCTCTCCTCTCTGAGAGTGTGGTCTACTGTTTAACGACAAAAAACACTACTGAAGGAGACTGAAGCAAACTTTTCACGTCTTTCTACCTTCTTTTTGCCTGCTTTCCAGGAGACGGTTACCTTTTCATCCTCCGCCTTAACAAAATAATTAGCCGCGTCCTACCTGTGTGTGGTTCTGGCTCCACACAGTCATTTTTGGATGTTACGTGAAGGCACGCTAAGCGGTGCAAGTGCCTAAGTAGGAAACGCCATGCTGCAAGGAAGGACAGAGGTGCCCCTTTTCCCGTGAAGTTGGCCTTGAACTAATGCCCAGACACAGCGCTGCTGCGGGTTTTATGTGCAAGCAAGACCTCAATCCAAGATGCTCCTCAGCCCCAATTATTTTCAAGAGTCTGCTGTCAAAAGCAAAATTTCTAAGGAAAGTCCAAGGCTGAGGGGCTGTAGGGGATGTTCTGTCGACCTAAACTCTGAGCTGGATAAAGCAAGCATCATCTTCCACCTAATCTGCTTTGCAATCCTGCTTGCACAAGGCAGAGAAAAAGTTGGTGTGTATCGACCGCAAAAAGTTGGTGTGCCGAAATGGTCCGGGGAGTGCATAGCAGCAGGCAAAGGGAAGACTTGATCACAGACCTGGATGCCATATGGGTTTATCTCTGGATAAACATCCCATTCATATCCATTAAGCAAAAAAGTGGAAAGGAGGCACTCAACAGAAATAGTGGGGCAAAGGGTATATTCCCTCCCCTCCCCATGTCGTTAGATAAAGGGCAGCTCTGCCATCACTTCTGGCATTTGCCATCAGCATTAATCCTGCTGATGGGACACCCTCACTGCTGGTGACAAATTGCTCCTAAAAGCTGACCACCACGTTCTTCACTTATGCTAGTAAAAAATGAAAGCAAACAGTGCACTGAACATGTTCAGTACTTCTATATTGCTCATAAATTCCTCCAAATTAACATCTTGACTGCAGCATAACGGCCTATTACTTTACAGCCCTCAAACACCACAATAAGGCACTGCTTAGAATATTTTGTAAAGTTATATATAGCATCAAAATGACTGTTTGTTCAAAAAACAGCTTTTCAATCCCTAGAACATTTTTATCCACCTGATTCAACAACCCACCTAAGTCTTCAAGTCATTAGCTGAACCTCACCTATACAAGAGTATTTTAGCTCCAGTAAGCACAACTTGCTACATGCAAAATAGGAACCTGGTGAGATATGGTTCAGTAGATTTCCATGTTTTTGCCATATTTAAAGGACTGGAAAAAATCCTATCACTTTATTTCCCCAAGGAAGTGTTTTGCCATTTCTCTTTAAACACCTAATCCTCGTGTGTCCTCAAAGAGCTGCAGTGAGAAACCCTGGTTGCTCAAACACGGGCTGTACAACTCAGTTAGTGAGATGCGAAGGCAACTTGCATCCTTGGGCAGCATCTCTGAAATTTCACCCTGAACAGTGCCTGATCTAATTAGGAAACACTCAGCATCTCTGTGGCAATTACTAAAGAAAATAATTACGACGTGACCACTGTCTTCCTTCAGATGGAAAAGCAACAGAAGATGACAGGAAACAGGACTTAGCTGGGAGTTAATAAAACAGCCTTTGGCAAGAGATGAGAGAAACACTGATTCCAGGAGAAGGTGGTACAATTCTCTTGACCGGAAAAAGAGGAAGAAGTAGCACTTTGCAAGCTAAAGACCAGCTGAAAAAGAATTAGTTTCGTCATCCTGTCATAAACAGGCCATAGACCCACCATAACAAAGCACAGCTTATGCTTGCAAACAGCCACCGATGAGAGTTTATTATAGGAACAGAGCCTGTAATGGTGCTGTATTACAGGTCATGGCTGACCAACCGTCACATATTTGCCCTCAAGAGATACCGACCGACAATGCATTAACAATCCCACTCCTATTAATGGTATGCATTAAATTTCTTTCAACACAGAAACCAATTTAAATCACTGAAAATACTTTTAAAGTTCCCGTGGGAGTTAGTCCAGTGGCTTTAATAGACAACTGGAAAGCGATACTCTAATTCCATACCCAACCTCAACTGCTGATTTGTTGCAAGGATTTAATAATATGACTTAACCTTACTGCCTCGATTTATTGATGGGCACGATATTAAAAAACAGCTCGACAGCAATCAAAACATGGCAGACACTTTACAAAACAATGAACAAGATCAGGATGGCACTTAGGTAACACAGAGGTGCGAGTCTTAATTAATGTTTATAAAGTGCTTGAGGAACTTGAGAGGGCTGGTGCTGAGGGAATACAGAGTATCATTACATTTATTTTGCAAAGAGGTAGGAATATGTGATTATAATTTTATTACCCACGCAGATTTATACCAAGGGTTTGAGCACAAAAGAAATTCAACTTTTTGACACTTTCTCTGCAGCACAGGTTCATTATCTGAGCAGTGGATCAGACGTAAGGGATTTAATAACTTGTTCTCCAGATCAACTGCGAAATCACACCCAAAACTTCTCTGTCTTAAAGCAATGTATAAGCAAAAAATGATGCGTGAAAAACTGTTTTAAAAGTTAGGATTGTTATGTGGATATTATAACATTATACAATCTGAGTACTTTCAGAGCATTCATTTACCGTTGGAGCTGTAATTTCCCCTCTATTTTGATGATCTTGACATTTTCTAATCATGAGAGTTATAAATTTTAAAATGATATGGCAGGCTGATAGGCTGTGGATTCACCTTCCTGGAGTCAAGTTACTTTTTTTTATTAAATGTTAAATTGCTTTTCTCTAAAAGGAGAATGATATTTTGGTTAATTTTTGTGTTTTGAATGCTGCCACAGATTTCTTCTGATATTACAGTGGTCTGAGTGACAGCAGAGATTTTCCTTTTCAATATTCCTGGATAAATATTGACCAAAGATGCCAGTTCTGTCTTTCACCATTGAGATGAATTACTTAGCGCAAAATTATAGCGGCCTTTTTTAGTATGACTTCTAGTATGAGCCAAAAGTTTCTAAGATCAGCTTAGAATTCACATAGATGTTTTTCCTGAAGAGCTCTAGCATTTTCACAAGTTACAGACATAGTCTAAAATTTGGCTTGGGATGTACAGTTGCCTGAAGGTAGGTATGAACCTTTAGCTGCTAAACTTAAATTTCTGCAAACTATAAGCTTCATAAAGTTATGGTTGTGTATTCTTAGTCAAGACTTTTTAATCCAAATACCACCTACATTCTCTTTACAGAGTAGTTTAATTTCCAGCATCAGAAGAAAGAAAGATTTTGTCCTAAATACTGTGTGAAGCCTATTATAGCTGTGAAACTGGAGGCTGGAAGAGCTTGTTGCCTCAGGACACCGTCAGCTGCACTCAAAGCAGTGTGAAGAACTTCAAATTACGAGTTAAGCAGGATGGCTATGGACAAACACGGAAATCTTTTCATGTCACTTAATTTGGAGGAAGAAGAGCAAAGAGAGGTTTTAAATAGTTTCCTCAGCGAGATTTCTTGACTCAGACCTTTGGCCAGTCCACCAGTGCATGCAACTCCAAACCAGCTGGTTCTAACAGATATCTGTTTTACTAATAGCCAGAAGGCAGCAGGAACCTGTACAGCAGTGACATTCCTAACAGTATTACATTCAAGGCCATTACTTCCAAAAACAAGATAAGGAACACATTTTTCAGTCTTCCTCCTTAAGCCTGTGTAACTGCAGTCCTCCAACCCCCAACTCAGGCATTGGACAGTGCCTTACAGGCCTTCTCTATTTTGAGAAATATAATCTGAAAGACGACAACACATTGCAAGGTAGAAGGATTTGTAGTTTTTCAAACTACAAACGAGTTACAGCTTTGAATCCCCTCACAACTACCATTTGCCTCACAAGAAGGAATGTGACCACTATTAGCCCTAGTTGCACAGACATGGATTTCTATTTGAAGCTCAGTTTAACTCTCAGAAGGGTATATTTGTGTACGCTGAAGTCTTATTCTTCCTGCTCAAATGGCTACCAAATAAGGTACAGATGTGAGGTGGATCACCAGGACTGACTGGGGTCTCCAACCAGAGGTCAGAGGACAACATTTGGGAAATCTGCAGTGAATATCAGCTGATAAGTTAAACTAAGATTGACACACTGGTTTCAATGCTGTGAGTCATGCAGGTCCCTTCAGCAAAAAAGTAGATGAAATATTCTTCCCTCACCATCTTTTTCAAGGGATCCCAGGTTTAGTCAGGCTGACCTACAACTCCTCTAGAAACTCAAGGTACCGACAAGCATAGTAGTTCCACCCATCCACGTACCTCCGCAAGGATTTTCTCAAGAAGAGAGTATTGAGTCCTCAGGTCGCATTGAGGATTCTTCCTTGTTTGTGGATCTTATTCTTCCTGCATACATTCACAGTGACCAAGCTTTTTCTTGAGACACATACAGAATTTCTCTTTAAATACAGCTCTCAAAGTAAACAGTAAGACAGAAGGAAAACAGACTGTCAATGCTGTCTCTGCAGCAGAGCTGCTCTGAATGAATTCCCTAAAATACTTAACCCACATTGAAAAGCTCTGATGGCAACAGCATTACCAGACCTTCAGAGGAACCAATGTATGATGACCAAATGGTTATAAACACAAGAAGCTCAAGGCCAAATTACCTTTGAAGTAACCAGATCCTATCATTCTGTACTGCAATACAAATACTATGCCTTGGAGAAATAAAAAAAGACTATTTTTCATTATTTTTGGTAAACACTATAGTGTTTAGAAACAGGCACAGAGAGATGAAACAATTTACTCTTAGGCCAGGGACAGAGGTGGGAATAGGCCCCCAACCTCCTCAGCCCTGTCCAGTGTGGTGCAGGCTCTAGAAACCAATTCATTTCCAGCACACGTAAGTAGTAAATTATTTCCAAGCTTCACAAAGGCAAGAAGAACCCCTTTACCTGCAGCCAGGCAAAACAATTTCATTTGGTTTTCTACAGGAGCACGTCACCTTTTCAGGTTTGTTTTCACTTCATTCATAGCTTATTCCCTTTCAACAGGGCAAGCAACAGCCTCATCACCCCTTTGAAGTTGCTTTCTTTTGCCCACACTGGCATTAGATGCGTAGACGATTCCTCTCCCCCCATCAGTGGGGAAAGGTGAGCTGTGGTAGAGCTGCTTGGCATAGGTTTAGGACATTATTTGCTATGTTTCTGAGAACAGCTGCAGTCTTGCAGCGTACCTATTTTTAGGGCTAACTTTCAAAGTAATACAATGATAAATAATAATGGATTTTCTAGGAATAAGCCAAGTGGAGAAAAGGAAATATATCCCTGCACAAACCAGACTTCATGAAATAAGGCTGACAAGAAGAAAAAGAGAAAGAGATGAAATCTTGCAGTCAAGGTGAGGGAACAGAGGAGGTGCAAGAGTAGAGACCCTGAAAGTATCTTGCAAACGAAGGCCAAAGAGGCATGAACAGAGACTAGAGGTAGAAGGTGATAAGCCTCTGTCGGTGACAAATTAGTGGAGGAATGAGAAAACAAGCAAGCAAGAAAGGAGACTTTGCCAGTCTTCACTTCAACATTGGCCAGATCTTGCACACTGAAGAAACAAGAGAGGAGAGAGGCTGGAGGGATGAGTCACTAATTACACATAAGCAATTAGCACCACGGGCGCAGGAGGAACAGGGGACAGGCAAGGCACGCCGTATGGCAAACGGCAATAGTATTCTGCCAGTTTGTTCTATAGCTAAGGGCACAGGCCAAAACCACGATACCCAGTTTTGCATCGCTTCTTCACTGCGAGTGATCCTGAGCCCCAGAGGCAGAATGTGGGAACAGACCACCTCCTTTGGCACAGCGTAAAAGGATAAACATATTTATATATCGGTTGCCAGGTGGTTTAGAGTTGCCCACTTCTGCTATTACAGCTGCCCTGGTCAACTCTTTGGCCGCGTTATCTACCACCCAACATGCTTCTGACTGACTGCAGATACATGGTACCAATTTATTTTAGATAAAGAGACTCTGTTTCTGGAGCCATCTTCAGTCTGAAAGATGCCTTTCTTCAGTTAACTAAGTTTACCTTGTGACTCTTTGTCACCATTTCTGCTTTAACCAAAAAACCTTCTTCTCCTACGTTCTCTGAATGGTCAGCAC
Source organism: Apteryx mantelli (assembly GCF_036417845.1). Taxonomy (NCBI): domain Eukaryota; kingdom Metazoa; phylum Chordata; class Aves; order Apterygiformes; family Apterygidae; genus Apteryx; species Apteryx mantelli. The sequence goes on along the minus strand of NC_089979.1, from coordinate 5,467,840 downwards.
CTGTGCTCCAAGCCTACCTGTCCTAAGCTATGTTTAATCACATCCACTGCATAAATTACTGGAACTGAGCACTTCGCAAATGATGCAGATTTCATTTGCTATTGAAATACATGAATTAGTTATTCATTTTATGCTGCTCTTATCAGCAGATAAGCAATGAGCTGTTCAAGATTTCTTCAGAGTATCACTTTAAGGGCAACACCAGCAATTCTGACTACAAGCCTCCAAAATCTTCTCCTTTGTCCAGCTTGAGCTGAAATCCAGATGTTTGCCACACAACCACTGCCTGTTCATTATTTTTTGGCTTTCCTTCCTCCACACTGCAAGGACATCACATCACTTGATCTCTACCAATTGTACCAAAATCATGTGTCCTAATTCTTCTTTGGAATATTTCCAGCTCTTTCAGAAAGCAGATTGCAGTGTACCACTAATTGCAGTTAAAGAGAGTAGATGGCTGAAGTAGCTGTTATTTATCCATCTGACATTCTTAAACATACATTCGGAATGCATTCGGAATACCTACAGAGTTTCAACAAAGCTTCAGTGAAGTCTAAACCCGCACTTAGTTTTTGTTCCCTGTAATTTGCAGGTCAACCTTGTGGTTTCTTTTATTGCCAATAATTAACCAATTCAAGGTGGATTATTTCACTCACAAAAGTTTACAGAGCTCTAAGCAAATAGGCTCTGGGAAAGCTGTGCTGCAAACTGTTCCCACTTGTTGTCTCCTTAAGCACATTGCAAGCACATCACCAGAAATCAGGTTCCTTGTTTCACACTGCTGTGTGCTGCTTTGTCGATGTGAAGGAAAAGGAAGAATGGTTTCTTACAGAAAGAAAAAAACCATAGAAAAGATGAGGTTGGAAGGGACCTCTGGAGATCATCTCCTCCAATGCTCAAAGCAGGATCAGCTACAGGCAATTGCCCAGGAATGAACCCAGTCAGGTTATGAATATCTCCAAGGATGGAGACTCCACAGCCTCTCTTGGCAACTTGCTCCCGTGTTCAACCACCCTCACAGAAAAAAAATGTTTTTCTTATATTTAAATGGAATTTCCTGTATGTCAATCTGCACCCATTGCTTCTTGTCCTATCACTCAGCACCCCTGAGAAGAGGCTGGCTCCATCTTCTTCACTCCTGCCCCCATCAGGTATTTATACACATGTTTAAGATCCCCCCTGGCCCTTCTCTTCTCCAGCCTGAACAGTCCCAGCCCTCTCAGCCTCTCCTCAGGTATCAGGTGCTCCCATTCCTTGACCAGCTTCACAACCCTTCACTGGACTCGCTCCAGCAGGTCCATGTCTCTCTTGTACTGGGGAGCCCAGCACTGCACACAGCACTCTGGATGTGCCCTGCTCTGTCGTCCCTCCAGCAGATACTGGGGTGGTTAAAGTTCCCTAGGAGGACCAGGGCCTGCAACCATGAGGCCTTCTCCAGTTGTCTGAAGAAGAGCTCATCTACATCTTCATCCTGATCAGGCAGTCTGTAGCAGACACCACCACAGTGTCTCCTATGTTTGTCTGCCCTCCGATCCTGACCCATAAGCTCTCAGCTGACCTCTCGCCTGTCCCCAGGTAGAGCTCCATGCATTCCCACTGCTTTCTCGCACCAAGGGCGACTCCCCAGTCTTGCCTTCCCATCCTGTCCTTCCTAAAGGGCCCGTATTCAGCCATTGCAGCGCTCCAGTCGTGTGAGCTATCCCACCACGCTACCATGATCTCAATGACATCATACCCCTGCAACAGCAGACAGACCTCCAGTTCCTCCCGTTTGTTCCCCATGCTGCTCGTATCACTGCACAGGCAGCTCAGAGAGGCACCCAGTCGTGCTGGTTTCCCAGAAAAGGTATGAGAGCTTCTCTCACAATGCTGGCCTCTCGGCACTTCCCTATTTGTGTGCCTAAGCTTGAGGTGGGCCCCTTTCAGCCCGGTTTCATTTTTTTATGAGCTCTTTCTTCCACATCATCCTGCACTTTACTTGCCAACCCAGTCCACCACCACTTCTCACTTGAATGTAGGTCATCATCTCCTTCCCCTGTCATTCCTAGTTCAAGGCTCTGCTCACCATGTTGATCAGTCTGTTGGCAATGATGTTTTTGCCCCACTTGGTCAGGTGGATCCTGTCGCTTCCTAGCAATCCTTGATCCTTAAAGGAAGTCCCATACTCGTAAGAGCCAAATCCCTGTTGTTGATATCCACAGCGCAAGCTGCTGTTGACCCACAGGATCCATGCACTCCTCCTCAAGCCCCTCCCCTTCACCAGCAGGAACAAGGAGAAAACTACCTGAGCCCCTATGACCTTGACCATCACCTCCAAAGCCACGTAGCCTCACTTAATACATTCCAGGTTTCCCCTGGCAGAATCATTGATGCCCACGTGGAAGAGCAGCAGGGGGTAATAGTCCAAGGGCTGGACAAGCCTCGGCAGTCTTGCCACAGTGTCCTGGATCTGAACCCCTTGTAAGCAGCAAACCTCCCCAGACAGCAGGTCAAGTCAGCAGATGGGGCCTCTGCCCCCCATAAGAGGGAGTCACCCATTACTAACACTCACCACTTTCTCCTGGTACTGCTCTGGGGCTCAGGCTCAGATGCTTTATTGGAGAGAGTTCCCAGTCCCTCAACCACAACCAGGGCACTGCACCTCTTCTGTAGCTGCAGATCTGCAAAGGGAGCAGGAGCCATCCTCCTGGTGCCAGAAGTCACAAGCTTCCCACCTTCACCATCATGAGACTCTCCATTTCCCAAATCGACAAGGAAAAATTCTGCCTGTCCCTCTTTCGGTAAAGTTGCAGGTTCGGGCTCTTGTATCTTGAGGGTCTTGGAGAAGATCCAGTCAATCTCTTTTTTGCCACCTCTGATGCTGTGCAGTCTGCTGACCTCCTCCTGCAGCTCCTTTACTTGGTGACACAGATGCTTCACCAGCACACACCTCCTGCAGGCACCCCAACAGCCCCATGCCTGCAGGGCTGCAGCTCTCCTTGGGAGCTCTCTTGAGTCAAGGCTTCTGATGTGCCAGGGGTAGTTGCTCCAGTAGGTGCTGGGAACCATGCCCTGCAGCACCATCACTGCTGAGCACACAGCATCCACAGCAGAGCTTCTGGCCCCCTTTCATGCACCCAATGCATCTAGGAGCTGGGTTCACAGCCCAGCAGTTATATAGGCCTCTCTCTAGCATCTGCTGAAAGGCTGCTTGACCCTCTCTAATGAGGAGTCAGCTGGAAACAAAAAGCTGAAAGCACCCTCTGATCAGGAACAGCTGACAGAGCTTGTTAGAAGCTGCTAGAGCTTGCAAGAAGTCATGGCCTCCTGCAGCTATCCCTTCCCAGCAGCAGCAGGCATCCTGACGTTCCTCAAAGTGTTTCCAGGAGTCCTCTGACAATACCAGAAGAAGTTCTCAGAAGATCTCAAAGCAAAGCACAGAAACCGCTGTGCAAACTGCTGCGTCTGTGGGCTCTCTCTTGGCTGCACTCAGTTTACCAGTCCTGATGAATGCCATGAACCAAGGCACCTTGTGTTCAAAGCATCTTTTTTGTGGAAGTACAGAGTACAACTTTACAGATTAACAATACTCAAGCTCCCAAATGGAACTTCTCAGGTTGCAATGAGATACAGCTGCTAAATCCTAGCCCCTCACTGGCCCAAATGATGTACATAGGCATTTAATGGAAAATACTGTAAATCTCAAAATCTTTGTTTATAACATCCAGTCTTCTTGATGCTTTGATTTTGCTGTGTAACCAAGAGCCATTACAATTCTTTATGGAAAAATAAAATGGAAACATTTTAATGATTTTTGAATGGCAATGGAAGAAATAGCAAAACAGTAAGTTTGCAGTTTTGATATTATTTAAAACTCAGCTCTAAAATGCAAACTAGCAAACATTAAGGGAACACTATGATAGATCAACAAGGCATTAAATAAACTCTTTAAATGAGGAGACTGCCATAAAGGGGCACAGCAGCTACTTAGTTAACTACACATTATGGCTCCTATCAACCACTCCTGGAACAACAAATTCCTGCTTTGAAACTCCACTAGAGAGTATGTCAACTTATCATGAAATACAAAATGCTGGCAGATAGACAATTGATTTCTGTTCTTTAATGCTGACATAAGGTAAGATACTTTATCATTCGTTTGGAGAGAAAGCACTCGTAGGTGTTCTTGTAGCAATAGCTGTTATTCTTCAAAGACTATAGAAAAAAATAGAGATCAACGTACTGCAGGGCTGCACTTATACATTTCTGTAGGAAGTGCAGGAACATCTAATTCCCATCCCTCTGTCTTCCCATTTGTAACACAAAAAGTAATTCCAGCAATACTGGAACTAATTGATCCTTGTTCCCTATGATTTATTCTTCTTGTTCTTCACTGAACAAGCATCAGCTTCTCTATTCTTGTGAAGAGGAGGCTAAGGCGGGATCTAATCACAGCTTACCACTACCTGAAAGGGAGTCGTAAAGATGATGGAGCCAAACTCTTCTTGGTCATGGCAGAAGATGAACGAGGGTAAACGGCCACAAGTTGCTATCCTGGAGGTTCAGACTGGACATGAGACTCACTTGGAGAGTAGTGCAGCGCTGGAAGAGGTCACCCAGGGAGTCTGTCAAATCCCCACCCTTAGAGGTTTTCAAGACTCAGCCAGACCAAGCTGACTTGGTCTAGTCTTGGTGCTTTGAGAGGGAGCTTGGACCAGAGACCTCCCACAGCGCCTTCCAACGAACACAGCTGTGTTCTGTGATGTGGATTCGCTGGTGCCTAGAAAGGTCTGTGCCCAGACTGCAGTCTGCTTGTTAGAGCCTTTCCCTAATTTAAAATCTCTCTCCTCTCCCCCAAATTTCACAGATTCACAGGAATTTCATTATCACTGAGCTCCCTACCTCTCTATCAAATTGGAAAAGAAAAATGGCGAACAAATTCAGAAGACATTGGGGGAGATACAGGGAGAAAAGACAGAAAGACGGAGACGCAGACAAGCACACACTGCTTCTCTCGCTCTCTCTCTACAAAGAGAGTAATCACACACTTTTTTTTTAATGGGAAACCAGAGTAAAAAGTATTTTTGGTTTTGCTCCCACACCACTATGCCAGAAAAGAGGTCACCACAGGCCAGTGCATGTGTGAATTCTTGTCCTTTTCAGTATGTTCTTAACACTTAAGATACAAAGGCACAAAATCACCATTTATCTTCCCAACACGCTTACAGTCTTATTTTCCAGCATACTCCTTTTTCTGAGACACATGGTGCCAACACTGCCAGACATAATTCCAGACGAAGCAGACAACTGTTCTGACCCGGTATTGTAATTCCTGCATTCTGGCTCTCACGTAACGTTTACGTCCATGACCTAATTTGCAAATCCAGCTGAGGATATAGGCCAAGACGGAGCAGATGGAACATCATGTTATGACCTCTGAGTGGTATTTCTCCTAATGTGTTGACTGAGTCAAGAAGGTGAGTTACAATGCCGAGCTCGCCCAGATGCCAAAGCAGAAATCAAAGCTAGCATACAAAATTGCTGAGTGAAAGATGTATTTCGCCTCGCAGATACCAGCATTTCCAGGCACTGAGTTCAGTGGGAAACATTTACTTACCCATGTTGGAAAGTTATTTAGGAGAGAATCTGAAAGTCTTTCTTAATACTATATATATTTAATTGTTCCTTGCCACGCTTACTAACAAACACAACGTACAGCCACAGACCATATGAACTGATGTCTCATATACCAGCTGTTACATACATTAAACTGAGAAAAGATCGTGCTGGCTCGCCTTGAAGAGATTAGCTGTCCGTTTTGTACTCCCAGCCAGGGATGTTGGTCCCCTGGGTAAGGAAAAGAAGGCATATGGGACTCCAGTGAGCGTTTTGAGCTCTGATTCCATCTATCGTAAAAAGTGTTTTATTTACCACCACCCTTCACCACAAATGCCCCAAACCTCCCACGCAAAACCAATAACAAAAATCTTTAGGGTTTCTCGACAGAAAGTTCTGTCTAGATAAAAACCCAAAATGAGAACTAGCTTTTAATTTGACATTTTATCCATTTGCTGCTTTGATCTTTCTTGGTTTCGCTATTTGTCAGGCATTTATTTATTTCTTTTTCCTGCCGTGAAAGAAAGGGTAGCAGCACTGAGAATACCAACCACATAATTCCTTTTTGAAACCCATGATGTGCCCATGGGTCATTCCCAAGGCAGATCTCTACTGGCACAGATTCTTTACCCTCAGCTGAGCTTGTCCAGAGCTTTCTGATCTACCTTACTCCTTCCATTTACCCCCCAGGGGCCTCATTCAAGGAAAAAAACAGCCAAAAAGGTTTGCCCTGGCTTTAACACCAGCCTAGGGACTAGCTCAGATGGAGACACCCAACGTCAAGCCAGCTGAACGCCACCCTAAACATCTTCAGCGCCTGGGCACAGCAGTCAGGCTGTCCCTGATGGACAACAGTCCTTTGCTCATATCCTCGCAGCATCGGCCAAAGCCCACCGAGCCTTTAGCAAAGCCACCCACTGGCTTCCAAGAGTTGTTTTTCTTTTTTTTTTTTTTTTAATCAAGGGCCTAAAACTGTCCTTGTCAGAGATATGCAGGGGAATTGTGTCATACAGGCTTTCTTCTACAATTTTCTTATATTTTCCTACACTTCTGAACTGAAGCATTCCTCATTTTTTTCTCCTTTTCTCTCTTTGTCTCCTATTCTCATTCACCTGAGGTTTTTTTCTTTCACTCACGAAATTCATTATTGTACACAACTGTAAGCACAACCTACCAGATAAAGCAGAAGAAAAAAGAACAAGGAAGAGCACACATAATGGACCCACACCGGACGATTAAAATGTATTCGTAATTATTATTAATGCTAAAAGTTTATCGTGCGACAAAGAGTTAATACCAAAATACAGCTACACAAAGCAAAGCAATGCAAAAGCACCTTGAGAATTAGCAATCATATTAAAAAGATAAAGAGCAGCGGTGAATGCATTATGCCTGATGATAACTATGTTTGATGGAACCGCCAGATTAGTTAAACACAATCCTGTGCGGAATTACGCGGTCTTTTCTGCTGCAGTGCTGCCCTGTTCATTGCACTTCTTGTTTTAAGGTTCCTCACCGAATACCTGGAATTTTTACATCGTGCATTACTTTAAATCCATGCCCCGAACCCAGAGAAGCCCTGGAGAACCCACCATTATTTTCTGTTTTCTCCTTCTAATTTTGTTCCTAAATTTTACCTTAAAGCCATTGAGAATTTCAGCACTCTCCCCCCAGTTATTAAATTATGAAGTGAGAGCCAAGCAACACGCACGCTTTGGTCCTGTCGGTTCCCCAGCTGTTTCAACAGCCTTCTTTAGTTAAACAGTACGAGGACTTACTTCCATTACTAAAGTCAGGGCTGCATTCAGAATAATCTGCTACCAGTAGCTAATTTAGGTATCACGACTGCTTCTCTCCCCTGACTGTGCAGACAGCCGGGTCTGGCAGCACTGGGTTGTAGGTGGCCTGAATCACTGATCACTCTCTCAAATTCAGATGCTAAAGATAGGCTTCGGTAGAAAAACAGTCTGAATATGGCACCACAGCGCTGCCAATTTTTCTCCAATGATTTGTGTTTGCCCGGCTCCGAACCTCTCAAAATCCCATCAAAGACGCTGTAGGAAATTCTCGGTGCTTTAGCCACAAAAGCAGCCGCCCTGCAAAGAATCGCTTTCCTGGAATCAGGACCGTGACCCGAATCTCTCGGCTTCACAATTTCGATCCCCCTTTATTAGAATTGCTCCCTGTAATCCCTATTGGAAATCATCTGTAGATCCTGTTTGTATTCTGTTTAATACAATTTACAGTTTACTGCTTCAAAGAGGGCTGGCGTTGCCCTGTGCATTAAAGACCACGTAATCCAAGTGCCCTCCGACGTGATAGACATGCTCTCTCATTCAAAGCATGTTCTCTACTTGCCGAAGACCTTTTTTTAGCATCGCTTCAACCTTCCCTGTTTTAGATGAGTTCACTCTTAATTCATCTGTCTGCTTTCTATTTACCAGGCTTCAGCACCGTCAAAGCAAATGTAGCCAGCTGACTGACGTGAAGCTTGGTCTGAAAGACAGACTGCTGCGAGAATTTTAGGGCCTGATCCTGCCAGCCTCCACTCGTAGAAGTAATCCTGATTTATAAAAAGGGGCACCTTTGAATAAGCGGCAACAACATGGAGAAGAATCTGAACTGAACCTTAAAAACCTCATTTTTGCAGGTTATTTACAGAGAACCAAATAAGCAGACCATCAGATTTACACATCCACTTTAAATGCAGCTCTGTAACTTATCCAGAGACCAAAATAGATTATTACCAGGAAATGGAGTTTTCTTAATATTGAATCTGGTCCTGCCTTACTGAAAAGCAACGGAATTTTGTCATCGACTTTTGTGGGACAGAGGCGTAACACATTTACACACCCAAACACTCGGCAACACGTGCAAGAGCTGAGCTATGCCAGCCGTTAAGAATAAAGCTGAATTTGGAAAACCCTTAAATTTCAATACAAAAACATTTACGCTGGAGAAAGGAAGAGGAACAGGGAAAAATCCAAATGTCAGAATCTAGCGCTACTGCTGAATGCCGGTGGAAGCATTCAACTTTCCGCACGATCCACATAGTATAAAAATTAAGAGAAAGCGAAGGAAACCCAAACGATTTAGGTACACGGAGTGGCGCTCCATGCCGAAACGTTCACGTGGAAGGAGCTAGGACTTGTGTTATCAACGCTATTTGCATTTTCGCGTCTTCAGCCAAAAATACCAGAATATTTTACCGACGTTAATTAAGACTCAGAAGGCTTTGGGGACACGCATCCTTATCGCGCCCGTTTTTACCGGCTACAGTGACACAGAGTTTGACTCATTAAAGGCCAGAAAATGAGTCAGCAAAGAAAAAGAAGCCCCAAGCCCCAGTCATCCATCTTCTGTGATAACCACCGAATAACCTCTCCTTCCTCCTTCATTAGTCAGCCTCGGGACCAAAGCCACTTAGCTGAAACGCCAAACTGTTCCGTACTTGATGTTTGCTTTTTTTGCATGTTTGTTTTGCACTGTGATTGCCTCCGAACATTTACCAGCCTCGCACGCAGGCTGATGCACTTAATTTTGACAGACACAAAATCCCTCTTAAATCTGCCGCAGTGTTTATGCTGGGATGTATAAAAATGACTTTGTGAAACAGAGTCTCAAAATAGAAAACGAGATTAAAAATATTTTGCACATGAAGACTTCTCTAGGCGAGGAGAGAAAGAGAATATTACAAGCCTTATTCTATTTTTCCCGATTGCCTGAAGGGGCCCCTACAGCAGAACTATTATCTTTAATCTTATGTTCTCTTTTCAGCGTGTATTTTATTTTCTTCTCCCTGCTAACAATATCCTGGCCTCTTAATAGCTCCTGAGTTCACCTCCTGAAAAGATATGCCAGGATAAGATTTTTCTGTATTAGATTTGCAAAGGGTTTTGAAGCAGCTTGGGTTCTCTCTGTGCTAACAAACGCTTAGCCCTAAACGCCGTCTCCAAGAGGGTATTGCAGCCGCGATTTGGTCAGCGGATGAGCCAGTTTGCTTAACAAGCATGAACCTCTCTGGCCTGCCAGCGTTACCGCAAAATAGAATCATTTTCCTAAGTGGTTTCATTAAAGGGACATTGTGCGGCTGAATAGCATGCATTGACTGAAAATGGACGGAGTGAATTTTTAGTCATTCCGAAACAGTCTGTGGCATCAGTCAAACGGGTTTCACTGAAAAAAAAAAATGCCTTCGTTGCTTTATTTGGAGATGCCACATTTGCGATGATCCTGAAAGAATCTCTGTCACAACCATTGGGGATAGACAACGCTTAGCAGCCGCGTTCAAGCCAAGTTATCAGAAGAAGCCAGAATGAGTTATGGTCCAACAATGCCAAGACTTACATTCGCTCCGGAAAAATCGCAGTCATGGGTTGCTTCAAACAATCCCAGCTCAGTTGTTGCCTCCCCAACTTATTCATCCCATGCAAAGTCATGAGAGGCATATCAAGAAGGAAGAGCGAGCCACACAGAGCAACCGCAAATTTTCTTTGAAGGGCTGTCACACCAAGCAGCTTGGAAAGCAACAACAAATTCTGCATTTTTAACAGATACCGGGAAGAACGGGGCCAGGAGGGCACTGTGTGAGAGAGCTATTGCTATTTTTAACCCACAGTGGAGCTGGAGCAGAGACTGAACCTCCCACCCTTTGGGATTTTTCAGCTTTCTCGGGAAGATGGGACATGGCCCACCTATTAGGATCTTCTGAGGCAACTACACCTACACAGTAATTTAACATGGGTCATGGGCACTGGGATTTTTCTTGCTTCTTTTTCTACCTGAAGCCCACGTTTTAATTTCTAGAGGACTGAAATATATATCCGTAATGTCTTCAGGCTAGTAATAGTGTAGTTGAGTGACAATTAATAGCCTGTGATAAAAAGAGTTGATGGTCTGCTCTTAATTTCTAACGAATCTACATGGAACACACAGTGGAACAGTGGAGTTCTTTAATCAGGTACAATATACTTCTTCCCTACATCTGCTCCATAAAACAAGTACCATTAAAGTATAATCGACACATAAGGGGCTCCACACTACTAACGCAAGCACTCCCATGAACAGGATTCATCTCATCCAACTGCAGCTGTGTAAAAGCAAGATCCTCTCTAAGTTCATGGGGAAAAATATACCTCCAAAATGTTTCCATCCCACCTAACTTGGGCCGTTCTCGTAGGATGGGGAGAATTGCCCCCCGGCTACTCATCTCGTTCCTCTGACTGTGTGCAGAGCCGGGGCTGGAGACAACTGAAGTTAAGGGAGATAGATAAGACCTGTAACATGCAAGACAGATAGTTCTGCAAAAAACTCCTACAGTCACAACTCCACAGTAATTCAGGGGGATGCCTTTTATTGTTATCAATATGTTGAAGGCACATTTCTAATGCCAAATCCGTTTTCGGATAGCATGGGCATAAAAACAGTTGAGAAACACGTAGGTGTTGCAAGTGTAGGTGGGGTTTCTATAATTCATCTTGTTTCACATCCACTGTAAAGATAAATATCAATGCATGGAGATACTACAGTAAGTTGTTTATCTCGCTGCTGATTTATGGCTTACTGGTCATTAAAAGAAATCAACAGCACGAAGTTAAACTTTTGCATAAGTAGTGACTAATGTAAAAAATTAATGAGGACAAGCAGATGCAAACTTTGTTAGTCAAAGGGCCTAGGGAAACGAATCGTTTAACAATTGCGTGATGTTACGCACACACTCCGTTAAAAAAGGAAAAAAAGAAAAAGGCTGCCTTACTTTCCTGAACTCTCCCCCACCTCTCCTTCCAGCTTTCTCTACTTTACAGATCCACATGCATCTCTGTCAAGCCAGCCTACCTCTTCGCATTGTGAGCTACTGTCCTCAAAGCCGGGGCTTGAAACAAAACTGAGAGACCAATAAATCATGCTACAAAAGGCATCTCAAAGACCGCATAGCGGGCGCTTTTCTCCTTCCCCTTTTGATTTCCCGGCGCTGTGTTTTTTTGCCTTATGCGATGCTTCTTGCAAAGGCATTTTGCAGATCAAAACAGCTTGTAGACAAAGACAATTAATTAAGTCCCATCATTGTTAGCGTGGCTCTTACTAACCAGCTAAATTTAAAATAATCTTCTTTAAGAAATGGGCTTGGATCGAACCCTGGGATTAGGAAGCGACTGAACTTTCAGGACCTGAACACATGGTGAATTTTCCTGATATATAATTTTTATTTTCATAAAGTATTAACTTTTTTTCTTAATGCACTCTTGATATCAAAAGGTTTCTCACTCTCTCCCTCCTATAGAAATGCTTGCAACGCCGTCTCTTTGCTGTGACGCCGATCACACCTATAGAGGACTTAAATCTTCAGGGCTGTCAAGGCAACATTCTTAACCCAGACCAAGTTTCTTACCGTCGTGGCGATGGCAAACCCGCAAATTTATCTCTGGGCAAAAATTCAGAGCTTTCTTCTGCAACTTTTTTTTCTTTTCTGTATGTCAGACGAGCTGTTTTGAGAGACTGATTTGCATAGAGGGTTACGTGCTCTTTATTCCACGTTCTGCACTAGAGAATCTGAGATGCAATTACTTTGGTCTGCACGCTGGAAGGGAGAGGAAAGTCGGACAGAAAAATCTCAGTAAAAAACATACTCAAAAGTGTGTGGCGTTTGCAGAAAAACAGTAAATTGATGACGTGGCTTTGAGGCAATTTAATACACCGCTTTTTAGGATCCAGGGGTCTCTGCACCGCCTATTGCACAACTGCAGCTGAATGCCTTACGTTCAGGTTGAACTACCCAATTTGGCTCAAGTAGCGTGAGTTAGCTTTCCCCCTATATCAGTCCCTGCCGGTGTTGTCTCATAAAAAGAAATGAGGATATTAGTGGGTTTTTTCAGATGGCATCCGGCTGGGTATTGTGAAAATACTAGGGCAGTTGTTCACATCCAGTTTACGTTTAATCTAAATGAGCCTTTTAGATTTAAAAATACACCACACTTCCCCTGTCTTTTTCTCCTTTAATATTATTTCTGAATATCAGAGCCGATGGCAGTTTCAATCAGAACACCGTCAACCTCCAACAAATTAAACATTGGGAGAGCATATTAAGCGGATCACAAAAATTAAACAGATTTTAGAAGAGATTTTAAAAGGTTACAAGCAAATTGGAATGAAAGAGAGTTTTAAAAAGAAGTAAGACTCATACATAAGATTCAACTCTGATTTAAAGACCAGCGCTCTCTGGAAAAGTATGCAGGATCTGGGCCTTGCAGTATAACAAAAAAAAAAAAGAAGTAATATTTAAGATTAAAATAATATTTTCTATTTCAACTTTCGTGGACACAAGTAAATTAACAAAAAGAGTTATCTCAGAGGTAGGTTAGTGCACGCTTACCAAGATGTCCCTTCTTTAAAAAGGACCGATGATCCTGAACACAGTTTCCCCCGTGCAATGGACAGTCACAGCCTGAGCCAGATGTAAAGCTCTGAGGCTCGTGATTCCCAGTCGTGTGTTTAGACCTCAGCATTAAATCACAGTTTTCTCATTTTTCATTTTCTTAAACCTGAGTTTAAAACATCTAACCACCTCAAGCTGCCCTTTCTCATATTGTCACAGACCTAAAACTCCTGTAAGTCATCTTCTCTTAAGTCATTGCTCTAAGCTCTGCGGGCCGACTCAGGCAGGGCTACAAAATAGGGCTGAACCAGAAAATAATCACTGATATTCCCAGAGTTTCCTGCTTCCAGCTGGGATAGAAGAACAGTGATGACAGCTTTTTCCATGGCATTTCGTTATCTGCCTTTCCATTTGTGGCCTGAATCTTTATGTAATGCAAGTGATTCAAAGATAATTGAAAATCTCCGTGCAAAAAGAGATCATTGATAATCTGGTGTCCTCTGCCAAAAGCGTTTCAGAGGCATCTCCCATGAAGGTGAGTCCTGAGGTCTAGCCAATATTTTCTCTGGTAGTGTAAATTCTAGAAAAAATAAAAAAATAAAGGAAAACTGATTCGAGCTGGAAGGTGCTATAGATGATGTGGACCACACAACTGAAAATTCAGTGGGATTTTGAGAACTCAGCCCCAAATCAGCACAGCGCAGCTCACCTAAGACGAGGATGGACTACTGATCTTCAGAAAGAGAACGCAAATGTGCACATCCAGCATTGAAAAAAAAGAAAATAAATAACCGGCTTTGGGAAGAGAAGCTCAGGGAAGGATCTCTGCTAGCAGACTGGCCAACCAGGCACAAGGCACTTGTACGGCGAAATACCCACAGGTCCCTCTGTGCTGTTTTCACCTAGACGGGACAGTCCAGGAGGACATCACACCACCGCGCTCAGCGCTGCTGACATCTCAGCAGAAGAGTAGCTTTGGGTTTGGCCCGTGTGTCAAGGCTCAGCACAACTGGAAAAAAGGTCAGAAGATGGTACCAAGAAAGGCAAGAGGTTTTCACGTTAGCAGTGAAAATCCTGAAGGGACTGTTTATTCACTCCGGAAAATAAATCCATATTTAAAAAGGGCTGTAAGCGGGAAGCGCGGTAACCAGCTCCTGCCTGTAAGGATTTTTAAGCCGGACGGGATCAGATACATCCACAGGACTCAACTGTTCAACGCGAGTCTTGTGTTTATCACACCCTGAGCGTCTGTTCCAGGTAGACTGTATTTAAATTTAAGTTCCCAGAGAGACACAAATTCCCGTTTCTCATATAAATTTTTAATGCGCTGCCATTGTTAAACCAAATTTTATTCCAAAGAGCTTTGCCTGGAAATCTAATCACAAGAGTTTCGTTGTACGCCGGCTGAAGCAAATACCGAATTCCTAATGCGGGAGCCAGACTTCTAAAAACAGCCTGCGGCCCCGCTGCCGAGGGTGATTTGCTCGAAGTCGGGTGGGCAGGTCACCCGTCGCGCTGCTCCCAGCTGCTCGGCGTCGACCAGGTGCTGCCCGAGGGGGAAAGCAAAGAGACCGATCCAGCGCGGAGCTCGAAAATACGCACGGATACGACGAGATGGCAGAAACGACGAGAAACGCAGAGATATCTCAGCGCATCAGAAAACAAAGTTTGAGGGTTTGCTTTTTTTTTTTCTTTTTTTTCCCCCCCCTCTGGCATGTTTATTACTCTGCATGCAAACACTAAAAATAAGACTCCCCTAGCTACGAATACGTGGGAGTCGGATCTCCATCCAAAACAGAAACATACCCTCGAACATCTGTCTCCGTCCTCCCAAGCCGGGCAAATTAATTCCGGCTACCAGCGGGGATATTTCGCACGCGGGAGCCCGACGGGAGCTGCAGCTGGGATCATCAAACGTAATGGGCCGTGCGCCGGCCTCCCCCCCGCCTTCAGCCCGGTTCCCGGCACAACCGCTCGAACCTTTCCAAAGCGGGCGCCAGGCTTTCAGCGTCGAACGTTCGCTCCCGAAAGGTTGTTTTCTGAGGCCATTTGCCAACCTCCAGGAAAGAGAGAATAAAAACGCCCGTGGGCGCTACTTTAACCTGACACCAGGTGACGCCAACGGGGATCTGCAACCTCTTCTAGCTGACGCCCTTCGGGCTGGACCAGCCCAGCGTTCTTCAGCGCACGAGACGGTGGAGCGGTGGGGTCACATGCCCGGTTGGGTTCCAGCTTGAATCCAAAGCTGCTCTTGACACGGGCCCAGAGAAAACTTGGCAGCTCCGCTGGCAGCGCCTGGGCTCGTTCCCCAGCACAGCTCCAGATGCAGCACACGGCCCTAAATCCGCACGGATCGAACCAAAGGCAACGCTGGCACAAGCGCCCGCGAGACGGGCGGCCAGATTTTACTGCGCTTCTCTTCCAGCTGCCCACAGAAGGGCTAATCTTGCCTCGTGCCGGCGATTTGCCCTAAAACTCCTTTGTGGGGACTAAGGGGGCTAAGGATTCCTCCTTCCCAAAGGCTTCCTCCGCGATTAGGCTAAAACCACCTAAAATGCGACGTCTTTGCTTGGCTCCGGTCATACATTTGTGCACAGGGGGACTAGGCAGAGCCCGGGAATGAGTAAGGATGCCAAAATCGCCGCTTCAACCTTCCTGCGATTCATCCCTCGCTCCTCCTTGACACCTAAGGCAGGAACGGTGCCCACCAAAGTCAAACCAGCGTCTCTCATGCCGGCGGAGGGCTGCGAAATCATTGCATGGGTGACGCTGTACAACCCTCAAAATAAGCACATGACAAGTTTTCCCTCAAAACCGCATGGATTCTCATTAGCCTCCACTAAACGGTGACCAGAGAACGGCGTCAGGTCTCCGAGGACAAGCACCAAGGCGGACGAACGCCGTCGGCGCGCCGGCTTTGCAGCCTGGGAGGGGATTTCTCATTCCTTCGAAGTGGGCAGCGAAGCAATAGCTCGTTTTTCACGTTACGGTTATGGGGGCCACCGCTGGCTCCACGGGTGCTGCGTTCTACACAGCCCCTATAGCAGCCGCTGAGATTCCTCGCTCCTGTTTGCTCTGGCAGTGGCCGTAATTGCAAAAACTCCCAGGGCTCGCTAGCGTTTAGCTCTGATTGGAAAATACAGTAGCGGGCACAGTAAAAGTCAAACAGTAGCCCACGAGAGCACCCCACAGATATGGAAACAACTGTAAGACGGCACCTTTCCAGTTCCCTCGGAGCGATTACCCCGGTGGCAACCAAGCGCCTCCAAAAAGCACATGAAAAAGAATTTTTTTTTCCTTCCCCCCAAAAAGTGCCTTTCATCGTCCGCAAGAAACACTACCGAAAATTGTAGCAATGCTGCACGCATCCCTCGGGCTCTGTTCGCAGCAGGTTGGGACGAGCCGAGGAGCACCGGGAGCGCGGCTGTCTCGCCCCCTACGGGACTCGCCTTCACACCAGTGCACCAAAATGTTCTCTCGACATCACGGTTTTCAATGTAGCTCAAACTTAGTCAAATTTTAGGGCGCAAAACGTCATATGAATATCAAGCTGGGTGCTGAGGGGAGCTGGCTGGCATACACATTCAGGCGCACTCCGCCTTAAACACATCTCTACCTACCTAAAGTTAAGCAGAGGATTCACAATTTGGTCAGCGAAGGCCTTTGAACATAACTCTTGTATATATGCAAGCGTCAAATTTGGCTCTCAAATGTGTAGTGGCAACATGGAAATTGTAAGGTACAGTAAAGTACCGGGAAAGGCAACTTGCACAAAATCCACCTGACAAATCCAGCCTCAGCACCAATATTAGAAAAAAATAAATAATGGGGAAGCTAATATAGAGCTGTAGTGAAAAGCAATATCTGAAGGCTGGTGGCTGCAAGAACAAATATTATTCAGTGCTCTATACAGCCTGTGGATCACCCAGGCCACCGTCCGCAGCAGAAAACTCATTTGGGGGGTTTGTAATAAGCCAGACCCTCGGAGCTGACAGCTCGGAGAAGCACTTACTCTTTTGTGCGATTCCTCTTGGAGGAGAAATGGCAAAACGCTGAAGGTTGAACAGCAGGAAAAGAACAAGCTGGCTGGGCTCTCCTATTCAGTCTCTCCCGAAGAGACAAGCAAAAGATCTATCAATAAAACTAAAAGATAAAAATTGAGAGGATAAGGCAGCAACACGTCGACTCTAATTCAATTAATCTGGGGAACCGTCTGCCAAAATTCTTATATCAGGGTTGATTTTCATGTGAATTAACATAGTTTTCAGTGACTAGGTTTAAAATTTCAGAGCGACCTATAGCATCAGGGAGCAAACTTGACTGTCCTCTGCAGTCAACAAGCTGCCGCAATGTTCAACCACCATTAAACTGTATGACTGCACTATACCTTTTTTCCCTCTACTATATACGCTTAGCTTTTGGCCGTTGACAAAAATATGAATTTGATCCTGAAAAGATTTTATAATATTTACGTTCTACGCAGAAACTTAAAAGGAGGCATACATAAAAATAAGGGATATCTGCGAGAGCAACGGTTTGCAGGCTCAGGAGTGAAGTAGCCAGATTTGCCGGCAGCCTGTGCTGAAGTGGTAACTCGGATGCTCAGCCAGGTTTTACTGATGCACTGTATATGGCAGGCGGTGTACGGCATGGAAATGCCAAATTTCATTAAGACTCTCTCGCAGCTGCAGTAAAAGGAATTAGCATGAGAAGCAGAGCACAAAGCTATCAGAAGAACACTGCGCAAGTGAATAGAAATTGAAGAAAAATGAGCTCCTTGTGAAATATTGCAATCACTCCTTAAAGCAATAAAGAGATGGTTTGTTAAATAATAGACTAGAACAACTCCAATAAAATAAAAGCTGTCAAAGTACCCTCTTTTAAAGTTGCTACACAATCTTCCAATTTTGCTTTCATTACTAAACAGTAACAGATGATCAGATTTTATCATCATCTTGTCTGGACAATATCTTACCAGCATTTGAATACATTAAAAAAATGAAAGAATACCGGAAAAAGAAAATTTAATATAATTACTGCTTTCTGAAAATAGCTTGTGCATAACATTCACTTAATATAGCTCAAATAAAGCGAGAAAGAAATCGAGGATGGAGAAACTGCTTCCTATTTATGACCAGCTACAAACAGCTTGTCCTAAGCATCTTTTTGGCGCCCGCTTCCCTTCCCTGCGTGCGGACCCAAATCAGCAAAGATAACTGTGCCAAAAGAAACCGCGTGTTATTGCCCAACCAGGAGCCTCAGCTTTAATTAGCCCAAGGATGATTGATTGACTTCACCAGCTATAACCCTTGCAGCAGGCAGAATCCTTTCTCACAAACACCTTTTCCTTCAGGGAGAGGGGGCACGAAAGAAAGCGGATGGACGGAAATAGCAAAATGTATCTAAAACTTGAACTAAAGCCCTGCTGTGCCTGCACAGACAGTAGGTTTCCCGGTGAGCAGGAGAAGAAAAAAGGCCCCATTTCCTGCAAAAGTTGTGCTCACCAGCCCATGCCCCATATGATCACCCCAGCTCCCAGCCCGGCTCCCGTGACCCCCTCACCGGACAAGAAACCATCTCTGACCTGTTGCCACCTTTGCTGCCTTGTAGGAACGTAACTATTTTTGAGACATCCATCCTCGTTCGGATATTGTTGAAGTTGGCCAACGTGTTGAAAAGTTACAGACTAACAGATGGACAGAGGGTTCAGCAGAAAGCTAATTTTCTTAGGAAATGAAGCTAAAAAATAGCTCCAACTGCCACACAGAGTCCCCCTTCCCGACGCTGCATGGCTCATAACTACAGATACTTCAACTTCAGCTCTTTAGCACTATCTACAGCAATCTGAACTTATGCCCGAGCCAAAGAAACTAGCCAGGGCCTCGAGTACATCAATCCTTAACACGACAAGGACTGATAGCATAAGTGCACAACGCACAATTATCTGTGTGTCATCAGGACCATAAATATCCTTTGATTTTCTTTTTAGTTCTCTATCAGCACAGAAACAAGTCACAGTTGTGAGGAACTCTTCACTACACTGGGGCAGAGAAGCAACTTTCCCGAAGCCTTTTACCACCGAATCCATAAAAGATTTGTGCCCTTTTCTCAGCTAGTCTTGGCACTGTCAGGCCCAAGCAGAAAGGCAGAACGAAGAAAAAATGAAGTACCAGCTGGGTCACAGCATCTGCTCAGGGAGCAGATATTGGAGGAGATACTTTAGTCTGTTTGATATTGGAAGGTGCTTCACTCTAGCAAAGGCAAATCCTGCAACTCTTCAAGCAGAAAATCCTGCAGTGCTTCAGCCAGAATTTACTGGGTTCAGTGGAAAAATTAAGAAGTGAAGGTGTAGCATCTGTATCTGGGGACGGGTTGACCACAGCAATCCTCCTTCAGGCCTTTAGACCGTTAGGTCTGTGAAAAGAAGTGAGTGAAAAAGAGCAGGATGCCTTAAAGGACAAGGTTATTCTGGGGATCAGACTGCGCAAAGAGATTCCAAATGCAATTTGTATTTCTAGTATTTCCTTCATGTTTGTTCAAAATGGTACGTGGCCGATTGCAGCCGTCCTCGTCCCTCCACGTGCAAAGAAGGGGAGCCGAGGGCTCGAGCAGGACTCAGAAAATCGGCATTAGGTTCAGAGCCGTGCCGTTGGCTTGATGAATGACCTGGGTGAATTGGGCGCTCACCCCGTGCCTTCGTTTCCCCGTCTATAAAGCGGGGCTGGATGACCCTGATGTCTTCTGTTCAGTACTTCAAGATCCACTGCCGAAAAATGTTCTGCTGAAGTGGTGTTATTATTAACCCAGGAAACTATTTCACCAGCTAATTGTAAATCTTCAATATAAAAAATAACACACTGCCATTTTTCTAAAATAATAGGCTCACTCTGCAGCAGGTATCTGCTTTAAAAATGAAATACCTTAGTCAAGTGAAGGCAAAACCCTTTGAAATGAGAACAAAAGGCGCACTTTTTTGACTGCCAAATTCTTTCAATGCTTTTCTTTTACTCATCTGCTGAAATGCAGAATTTAAAAAAATGCTAAATTAGGTATCTCCAGTTTTATCAATGAACGCTTTAGATTTTTGTTTGAAAGGTTGCTTACTTGCCACCCCCTGCTCCAAAGAAAATACAGAAGACTTCTGCTGCATTGATAATCTACCTGTCAATTGTAAGGAATAAATTCCAGAGAAGCTTAGATGGCACATAACTTACTGGGAACCACTCTGCAGGATTGCAGGCAAGGTTACAGAAATGTCCTTTAAACAGGACAAATAATATATCCATTCACTATGAGCCAATCCTGTCATGTTACCTCATTTTAATCAGCCCTTTTATGATATGATATTCATGTGGAAATAGGCATAAAAATACCCCCTGCCAAGGTGACTGAAGCCATACAATTGAAAACTTTATTTTGCATATTTTAGAGATCAGGCTTTATCCTAAAATAATGTGGCATATTAATTGAGCTTCACGTTGGGAAGAAAGACCATGAAAGCACGGAGGGGAAGGAGGAGAAGGAGCAGGCACTGTGTCCTCTCTATCAATGATTAACCAGCTAAAGCTAGCATGATATTCCTGCACTCCTCAGACGCAGAATACTGCTTTCAACAGCATTATTTAGCACCTTCTATTGCAAAAAAAAAAAAAAAAGACAGCAAAATATTTTGCTTGGATTTTGGAGCACAACTGCTCGGCAGCATCCACACAAATACGAGCCGCCAGGTCACCCCTTGAATTGGCTTCCAGGCGGGCAACTGGGCAGAGATGCTGCGTGTCCCTTCTCTAGAGAAGAGAGCACTGCTCTCTGGGGATGGACGAGGGAAGGAGGATTTTCTCTACCTGTAATCCTCGACACACAGTAAAACCGTCAGCTGTCGACTGAGGTGTCTTCATCCAGAAGAAAGAGAAATCTTGGGTCTACTTGTGTAGCACTAGCTAAGGCTTTCGCAGAGGAAACCATGCACGGCCATGGCATGCTGCGGTTTCCCAGTTATTCCCCCGATGTGTCTAATTCTCGGCTTGCTCAGCTTACAAATCCAAACAATATATTTCATGTAGCAAAGCCTGCAAGCTCAGCCCGGCGCGCCGAAAGCTCGCTCGGTGACCTTTTTGCCAGGTCCAGCCTCATCGCCGGCACGGAGGAGTCCAGAATCGAAAGTCGGCTGGCAATTGCGTCGCTCGTGCGGGAAGCGGAGCAGGAATGCAGCTTGATCTTTTGCTGTTATATTGGCTACGCCGTGCGGACAGTAATGAAAATTTGTATCTCTCAGTTTATTAAATTGATCTAACTGAAACGAATCGCAGGGGACCGAGGCTGTAATAAAGAGAGGCCAGTTCTTCAGACCACATATTGAAGCAGTCCCCTTTTGTTTCCCCAAAACCTTGAACTAAGTTCACATAACCTTTCAGCAACCAAACTCATAGGAAGTTCAGGAAACTCATCTTCTACAGACACACGGATACGTCAGTATTGCATAGACCAGGACCATTACTGGCAGTTCCATACCAGTAGTTATGTGAAGTATGCAAGATTTAAGTTGGTTTTCAAAAGGGCATTTTATCTAGAAAGCTGCAGCAGTGCATTTGGCTATCTGCAGCTGAACTGAAATAAATGAGGGGACGAAAGTAAGCCTATTAGGACAAAATTTAATAACACGTTGCATACAAAAATAATACAGGAATGATCTTTTTCTGCTTTTTTATGTAATACTTCTGTTCTACTGTGTTTCCATAAAAACTGCTAAAAAACATTCACATTCAAAGAAAACTGACATTAGGAATTGAATTTTCCCTTTTCAAAGAAAAAAAGAGAGTTTGCTTGCTTTATAACCATTCTTCTTTTTCAAGGGCAAAAAGAAATGATGTGATCATAGCCAAAGAGAGCTGCTGTTAAGTCTGAACTTTGCACAGTTGGTTACCTGGGATATTTCTAGGGGTCAATACAGGAGCTGATACTGTCTACCATCTTCACCGATGACCTGGATGATGGGATGGGGCTCACTCTCAGCAAGTTCGTGGATGACCCCAAACTGGGGAGGGAGAGCTATCAATATGCTAAACGGTTGCCATTCAGAGGCACATCAACAAGCTGGAGAACCAGGCTGCCAGAAACCCCAAACCTATTGCTCTTTGGAGAAGAGTCAGCTGGCCTCCTGGTTCCTTCTGGAAAGAGTGTCTTCTGCTTCCATGCAGCCAGGGGACCAAAATATGACCAAATATAGGAGATCTGTAGTGGTTCTGTACCCGGTCTTCCCTTTGGGGAACTGAGAAAGAAAATATAGAGGGCAATATTCTCAACCGAGCGCATGGAGAATTATACTGTTCTTCAAAACAGAAACTGTACCTCTGTGTCACTGTGTCATATTAGATCGTGGAAAACTAGCATCCCTGCCACGCATGCTGTTGCACAACATAAGCTCATCTCGCAGTAATATCGGTTTACTAAGCCAAATGTCTTTAGAAAATCACTCCTACTTTTCGAGTTGAGAAAAAGATAGATCAAAGAACATTTTTCTTTTCTAGGTAACAGCGAAAGATTACAAGACTTACGGTGAGTGATAGAAGGCTTTATAAAAGAATATAGACATAGATCTGATCGTAAGTAAAAAGCCATATGGTAGTTTTATTTAATTATTCCAGACGCTTTCACTACAGGCTAGGCTGAGGAAAATCGCTCTACCAGTACCTCAGGTTGAGCCATTACTTTCTATATTGCACTTCTATATTTTAGTAATTTAGCTTCTGCACAAGAAAAAGCTTTGTTGAGCCAACGACCTTTTGACAAAGAGAAAAGATTTACTCTGATAGCAACAGAGCATAAAAAGGAAAAATGTTCTTGTGAAAACACCACATTTTCAATACTATGTGTCAGTAATACTCTTGTCTTAATGACCTCAACAAAGTCTTAGCAGAGATTTTACACTTAGCAAAAGCATAAAGTTTTCCTAAATTTAGATTAACTGGAATCATAATAATTCCTTTAAAACATTCAAGAGAAAAGCAAAACAAATATGGAAATAATCACTGATAAGGTACTGGAAAGGAGTGCTCTCCGGCTCTCAGGAAGGAAGAACAGTAAAGGAAAGGTAGCTTTTTGTGTATTTGTGCCCCTTCTCCTAGGATTACTAAATGAAATGGTTACTTGGGTAGCAAAAATGAAATGAGATTTCCCTTTTTCATCATAGAGCCACTGAAATACCAGAAGAACAGCACCCCCCTTTTTTTATTTGGGGCTTTTAAGAAGTTCCTGAGGCACTGAGGTGATCTGTGAAATACAAATTTCAGAGAGGGAAATTAAAAAAAAAATCATTTTTTACCTTGCAGTATCCATCCTCAAAACTGGAAATAAAGTAAAAAGTGACTGAATTAATAGCTGGCCATATTTTTGCAACACTTTTCACACTGGGATCATGGAACATAGCTCATTTTTATGAAAAATAGTGCCTTAGAAAAGCAGACCTGAACATGTTCATTCCTGGATCCAAATGTAACAGCTGGAGCCCTTACAGAATTTTAACTTTAAAGCATCATATATACAGGGCTTCCATGTAGGGATCGCTAGTAAAAAACTACCAAAAGAGTCAGGCTGAAAACAGCAATAAGGAAACAAACACAACTTCTTCGTCATAACAGGGCACCTGAATAGCACCCTAACGAATACTATTTCTTTACGGGTAGCAGAAAATTGGAAGAAAGAAATCAAAGTATAAAAATGAAATGAAAAGATTCTGCTTTTTTATTGTGCGCATGCAATCTATCATCGCTCCTCTACTAATTTTAACCGGTGAGTCAGAGAAGTGTCGTTGCTCTATTGATTAATCGTGTTGGACCACCATAACAGCTTTATTTCTGCTATTTACTTATATTTGGTAAGTGATGAATTAGCCATGGTGTTGCAGACCCCCTTACCCCTGCTATTTTTTTCTTTTAAAGGTACCCATGGACCTAACGCTTTCACTTAGACCAGAGACATTCCTTATTTATTCATCTGTCAAGAAATATTTCTGATAACACGTCTCCTTAATAGAACACAGTAATATCAAAGTGAGCTGGAAATTTAGGAGGAAAGGGAACCCGAGCATTTTCAATGACCTCCTCTAAAACTCTGAGGCTCAAATTAGACACGTGGTTCTAAACAACGGATGCTGTAGTGCCAATAATGTCCTTAAATTGCTTCGGTGAACCAGAGCAATGAAAAAAGAGAGAAAACACAGACGCAATTCTTTCTCATGTGCATGATTTTTTCCCCCGTATTAATATACAAAGAAGTGGGATGACTTTCATTTAAATTGAAGGGTTAAGGACGTGATGGACCAAGCGTTCGTTACTAAGGAGAAAGGATTTGTGAAGGCAACCAGCCACCCTTAATCTTTAAACCTCCAGGTGACCCCCGTTACGCACGCCGTCCTCTTGGCACTCCTTTATTTCAGAGCTAGAAGGACTCACTGACACTTCCTCACGCAACCAGACAGGACAGTTTATATCAAAGCTATAAAAAGTAATGACATTTGAAGAAAACAGAAGCCCATTAATTTTTCCAAGAGTTAAAATAGGCCTTTGAAGCATTACCCAGAATTAGACGTAGCAGGCACAAGTTTAATATCTGCAGCGCTCCCGGCCCCTACAACATATTTACAATATTAAGAGTACCATAAAACCGGAAAAAAAGGAGCATTTGCCAGCCCTGCACAGGAAAAACCTGCCAATGTTAGGTTCAAAAAAAACCCCAAAAGGAAGCAGGGAGAAAACCTCTTATTCCTGAGATGAAATTTTAGAAAGCAATTCTTTTCTTTGCCAGGTTTCCTGCAGAATTAGCTCTTCAAAGGCCATCTTCTTGCTCTTTGGTGGCCTTTCAGCTGCTACATTTCACTGCCTGCCCTCAAGGATATCGTTTTAATATCTCGTTAAATGGGAAAGGAAATGTGCAATGAACAAAAGCACTCCAAAATGGAGGCACTTCTGCCTCAGTAAATGCTTTGAGGAGATATGAACTGCCAAAAAGGGTCTCTTATTTCCAAAGGCCAAAGATATTTATAGAGTACTTGCTATCGGCGCTTCAGGAAACTGGTTCTTGTGCGGTAAAGGAACACCAGACTAGGGAGGATTTCACTGACTGCTGCACGCTTTGTCAAAGAGAAGATCACTATTAATGTAAGTAATACGATCGTTTTAAAAGCAGCCAGTAGTGGCCGATCCCTTCAAGTCTTCGGGCAGCAACCTGACATTTCACTCGGGCTTCCAGAATACATCAGGAGAGGCTCCACGACCAAGCACTGAAATAGATGATCAGCTGAGAACATCTTCAAATATAGCTGTGAAAGCATATGCTGATCCATCCACCTGTGATGAGGAGGAAAACGGCTCTTTCGATAAATGTAGAAGAAATGGTGCTATTTTTCTTCTTATCCTCATTTTTGCTGCAGTAGGAATTTGGATATACTTTTGCTCACCCAACAATTTTCCTCAGTTTCTCCCCTCCCATGGGACACAGCAAACTTGAAGGCTCCATTTGCCTAAACATTTTACACTATATTTGCTGCAAAAGGCACCAAATTAACTGTATTCAATTAGACTGCCCGTCTTGTGTATCTTTTCTTTTGAAGAAGACCCTGGCAAAGATTAACAGGCAAGCAGAAGAGTGGTTACTATTTTTAAAGGTGTTTTAAAGGAAAACATCAAGCTCTGACATTGGAACACTGTTCTTGTCGGAAACTTTATTTAAAAAGATAAATCAACCAAAAAACAATGCAAAACCCCAATGTCTTTAACGCACAAGATTTCTAACTCCCCACTCATCTCTTGTTGATGTGTTGGGTAGCAGCGAGCGCCTGGGGTGGTCCCTTCTGCTCAAGCATGTGCTTGAAAGGAAGACTGTCAAGTTCAGAATGACTTTTTTAAAAGAGAACTTCAAAATAATTAGCTCCTACAAATCACTGGGACAGCCAGGGAAGAGCAGGAAGAGAGGGAACGGGGAGAATTTACCACCCTGCGTGCTCATAAAATGGATGCTCGGGACCAGCACGACAGTAAATTTCTCCAATTCCTCCGCTTCCACAGAAGAGGAGATTGCTCCACAGCTCCCGGACCGAAGCGGAGCTGCGAACGCGGGGCCGCTGCGGGTTGGCCATGGCACGGCTTTCCGAAAACGCTTTTCCTTTCCCCGGAGCTGCTGGGCAGCGTAAAGGTGTCGCGGTGCAGCTGGTCCACCGATAGAGTCTCACTAAACCCATGCTCCTCTTCAAACCGCCGGCGAGACAGCAGAATTGAGGCAACACCCCTATAAAAGACTCAGCTTTCTCTGCCTCATGCATTTAATAAAGAGGCTTGACTCACTGTGAATTTTACTGGCAAGCTTTTTTTGGTTTTAAATGACCTTTTTTTTCCTTTTAAATACGTCTCTCAAGTAGAGCTTTCTATTCCACCTGATGCCTTCATTCACTCGGACGTGATCACTTTTACCTTTAGCTCTCAACCTTTTGACTGGACTGCAAAATAAACTTGTAAAAGATTATTTTGGGCTCCTTTAAATCAGCTTGAGATAACAGAGAGCTGGGTTACCGCAGCTTCCGCTAGGAATTGCCCATGACAGCTGGGCAAATAATTGAACATGCATATAGAGGCAATCACCGAAAAAGTCACTTATTAACTTGCTCAATTAACATTAGTTTATCTATCTATTAGTTACTACTCGACTACTCCTGAATGCAGTTACAAATAATTTATTGGAAAAAAAACATAAAATTCATGAGATAAATGATTTCCATGAGCAACACGTCCAT
Source organism: Apteryx mantelli (assembly GCF_036417845.1). Lineage (NCBI taxonomy): Eukaryota > Metazoa > Chordata > Aves > Apterygiformes > Apterygidae > Apteryx > Apteryx mantelli. The sequence continues at coordinate 5,441,090 of NC_089979.1, read as the reverse complement.
CCTGTACTACTAGAGACACGCAAGGATTTGCACCATGAAGCCAGCTAGTCTAGACTCTAATAATAAATTTATCACTTAGACCACTCTGTTGCGAGGGCCACACATCATGTGCTTGAACAAGCATGCTGGAGCAAAATTAGTCAATTTGTTGTTATTTTTATCAGAATTCTCTGACATTAGCCATGATGCCATTTCAACGCGAATGTGCAAACACGGGTTTGAAACCCAGAAGTGCATAAAACCACACGAAATAAAACTAAGTGATGAATGATAAATGCTTGTGGTTAAAAGCACTCTTTTCCCCACAAAATGAAGTCATCTTCCAGAGGGGCTAGAAGTACAGTTTTACTCTTAAGGTTATCTCTGACAGAGGTACCTAGGGATACAAGTTAGTCCCATGCAGAGGAGTAATTTCACCTATAAAAAATAAAGCCAACCCTAATTAGGAAATTTTGAATCCTTTGTAATGTTGGACTGAAGATTTGGGGCCAGGGGACCTTTCAGCCATTCAGTGAAAGACATGGCTCTGGGTTAAGAGCATGAGTAAGAGTATGTTTGCAATATCTCTCCCCTTATTACATTATATTATTATAATAAAAGACACAAAAGGGTGGTGAGAACAGACGTACAATTGCTCTGATTTTGATGCTAAACTGTATTTATGTATTTACTTCTTCTTTAAGAGCTTTATGAGTAGTCCCCAGTAACAAAGAGATTAAGACATCGCCTCTACTGACCAGTGCAGTCTTTCCAAAGCCAAAAATGATAGTGTTGACGTGAGGATGCTTCATGAATACTCTGTCAGATGCAGAAGAACTGAGATCACATCAAAATAGATGCTACATTCCTGTGTCTTGTTTGAATCATACCTTCACGCTAAGGCTGCTGCAGAACTGAAATCTTTTTTTATCATCAACAGTCTTTAAGTTATAGTTCTCTGCACCCGTCTGATTTTGTAAACAACTACCCATAGTTTGAACTTAGGCTACAAATTTTATGGTTTTAAATGTATGTCCTGACATGCAATTAATAGAATCTACATTTTTCCCCCCACTTTGTTTCAAACACATACTGTACTTAAACCACGGCCAAGCAACAGCCAGATTTTTAGCACCTACAGAACTAAACTACTAGTATAAAGGATATTTGCTTGCTTTAAAAAACGATCTGACATAAACTAAACAGCTTTTGAAGATGGATATAGGCTTCTAGCAAAACGTAAGGCTCTCTGTGACAGAAGCGCTGCTCTGTTAGATTTTGCTGTTCTATTAGATTTCAAAGGGAATGTCACCCTGCCTCCACAATGTGAATTATATGACCTACAGCCCTAGCTCTTGGACATGCATCTTGGTTATGTTCTCATTGATGGAAACACGCTCTCTGCTCCAGTGTCCTGGTGCACCATGGCCCCCTCTCCCTTTGCAAGTTAACTGATTACTGATGAACTTCCACTAAAACTTCAGAACGATCACGAGATTTTGACTTTTCATTAGTCAGGGAGTATTTTAAAAGGTGAAATTTCAAACCTCCTTATAAAACAAGAGCATCATAAATGTAAACACAGAGCTCACGGGAGCAGAGTTGAGTATTTGGAGGCTTAGTAATGATCCTATGCAAACTTCCAACTCTAAATCACCGATTTAAAATCACTATCAGGCGGCTCGGAAAGCCAATGCGAAAACACAGAGATGTTTTTGGGTAGTTCTACGTGAACCATCATAGAAACCATCCTCAGACCAACCCCCTTAGCACCACCTCAGGAGACACAAAGATTAAACAACCCAAGGCAGCGACAGTAGGGATTTCTTGGCCATCTGGATGAGGAGGTGCTATCTATGCCCTAAACCCATGTCGTCAGACTTCCTTTAACTGTACTCGTTTTGTAAGCTCTAGATTTGTTTAAAACAAGAGGAGCAATGACCATGCTAACAGGTACTTAGCTCCCAAGGCAGAGAAGAAGCCAGAGAAAGTGCACTTCTCTCCTAAGGCTGCAGTACTATCAGAAACTGCTCACTGTGTGTTTAGATTGCACATCTTCACAGCTCATATCTTTAAAGCCCCATCTGGACAGTTTATTTTATCTTCATTTTTAGTGCCGGATAAAACACAGTAAAAAAGCAATCCCCAGAATGGGGACCCCAAGGAAGCAACACGAACCGACTGTGGATAACAAGACTTATTGTTTAGGCTACGGAGGAAGGACACAAATGGAAAACCATAAAAATGATCCATGAGATTAGGTCTCCAAAACACAAAGCATTCCGACAGAAAAGCAGGCCTTCCTCACATATTATTTTAATACGTATAATACCATTAAAAAGAAAAAATTGGCTATGCTCTTGAGCAACACAAATTCTGCTAAACCCCAACTGATTTTTTTTTGGGGGGGGGGCAATTGCACGTAATTTCTGTGCATCGTACAGCTGTTGAAAAAGCAGAGCCTGCGCAATCTTTCAAAGTGTCATTTGGAGTCTGGCATTCCTCCCCGTCAAACATACGTGGCGCCCACAGAAATAAGCTTTACCAGGTCATGAGGCCTGCCCTGAAAATGAAACTGGAATTTTTAAGCTTTTACGAAACGTATTAATGCCCTCTCCTTTCCTAAAGGAGGCCAATCCTCTACCACAAAGAGGAAACCTGACAATTAGGGCATACCTAAAGGATGAAAAAATTCTCAGTTACATTTATCATTTGCGCCCGGTAGCCTAACTTTTAGCACTTAAAAGAAAAATGAAACAAAACAGAGGAACTATTTGGGCATGCAAACAAATCCCCCAAATCCTATTGTAAAAACCTGTGCTTTCCCTTCGTAGCGATGGCACCCACTATTAAAAACAAACGAGAAATTTATGAAGAAATAGAATATCTCTCTCTTTCTATCTGGGGATACTTAATGTTAAATTAATGGTGTTATGTGCAAAAAGCAGGAATGTACTGACACAACGGAGTTTGCAGACCCCAGTTCAGAAATGTGTGAGGGAGATGGCTTCAAATCCTCATTAATATGCTGGATTTTACATAGGGTCTTTCTCCTTGGGTAGTCACGGTCACGGCATTTTCTTTCTTCTGACTTTAATAGATTCTGCTGTTCTCAATTTTCCATTACTTTGCTCATGGACATGTTCTTAAAACCAACCAATACAGTCATATTCTGGCAAAAACAGACCACCATCAAAGGAGCCTGTTTTTATTCCATAGAGCCCATACGAGCTAAACTTGTCCTTCCAGTGTCATTATCAAACCAAGGCTCAGTGAGACGGAGGTCAGGTGAGATAACGGGATGTCACAGGAAGATTTTAATTAGCCCAGTGGGAAGTCCATTCTCAAGTGGTTACAGAAAAGTGGAAAGATAATAGATGCAAGACAGTGAGGACAGATTATATCAGCCTTTTATGAAATTCATTCATATTTCAGTTCCTCCTGGAATTAAAACAAAATAGTCTTGCAAACCTTTCCTATGACAGCTGCCCTCAGTCACAGCAGTGGATGCAGAGCATTCATCCAAATGCTAAAACCAGGCCACTAGCAAAGAGCGGTAAGAGCATATTATGCTTATCTTTGTCATCTCCCCTCTGCTATTTTTTTGTAGCTAACCGGAGTCTCTCTTTGGTATTTAGATGATAAACTCATTGGTTCTTCACAGTATCCACATGTACACTATGTGAACTACAATGAGGCTGGAAGCTCTACAATAATAATAAGACTAGATAAACTTATTAGAAGGGGACAGCTTGATTAAGACTTACACTAAGCATTGCACTAGAGCCCATAATTAATGCTAGCATTGGACTTGCCATATACAAAAGCACTTTATGCAATGAGGCACTTGGTTATCACAGTTATCTACAAGTAATAGATGTTTATTATGTAGATACTCTTCCACCATGCATTACAATAATGTTATGTCACTTAGCTAGGAGAGTATGCAAAGGGAGCAGTAAGTATTCACATCACTGAATCCATTTAGGAAGGAGACATATTCACAGAGCACTGGTCAGAAGTTAGTGCGTTGCCCAGCTGAGCGGATAGGTGATTTCAGGTTCCTGGCCCGTATGTATAATTACCCTTTTTCACCACCAAAATTTCTATTAGGATTCTACTCAAACTTCTATTAAAATTCAACTAGTCATGACATCAAACACCACTGTCTGAATTTGTACGGATGCCTAAAGGAGCACATAAAGGGTAAAAGGGCTTATCTCCTCCAGCATTAGACAACAGCAGTGTGTCAGAGTCAGTTCATGAGTTTATCTCATGAAAGGTCTGTCCCCTTGAAAAGGGCAGTTTGTTATGGAGCTGAGGGAAAAAACAACTCAGCGCAAGAGACCATGATAATTAACTGGGAACATCTAGAGAGGAAAGGAAGAAGGATTCTTCTTGTTCCCTCCACTGAACAAGCAATGGCTTAAGGGAATACCATGACAAATCACGAGTACAGCAGGCATTTTACTGTAAGAGGAATCTTTCCAGGTTAGACATTATTTCTAAGAAAGTGCAGAATAAACAGCAAAGGCTACCATGGTTCACCACATCACACATGTTCTCTACCTCCTCCTTAACAACTTCTCTACATCTTACACGACAACGTGAAAAGAAAACTGTAGGCCTACTGGAGACCCAAGAAGTTCATTTCTCCTCCAAGGCTTTGTCCTATTACAAAGTTCCTCCCACCCATCCAGCACCCCAAAATCTGGCTGCTCTCTACAAGACATGTTCATTGCTAGCATTTCTTGCAGAAGGCCTTGATGAAGACAGAAGTTTAACAGAAGGAATGGCTGTAGCAAATATGGTGAGACTGGGGAAAAAGTCTACTCTTCTCAGTCACTCAGCATATTTTTACACCAAAGACTTTAAACCAATGGCTTTTGCTGTACAAGGAGAACTTACTACATATTTGCAAAACGAAACAGAATTCTGATTAGTAGGGAAAGGAACACAAGGGTAAAAATGCTGCCCTAAGTCCAAATACTGAGGGATAGTAATGAAGAAGAGCTGGCCTCTGAGCATGCTGAAACACAGAGCAGCTTGCTCGAAGTTCATCACTTGGAAATGCGCACCCATCAAATCTCCACCATTGAGGAGCAGGGCCTACGGTTTCCCTTAAAGCTGCCTTTGAAAGGCATCGTTCCCATAAGCACAAAAGAGCTGTTGCATTGGGAGAAATCAGCTCTCTGCGACTTGCAGACTTTAAGGGCAGAAATTATTGTTCTGGGCCTTTTAACCTCAGTCTCAGCATTTCTCATTATGGAAGCTTGCAGCCAATTGATGTCCACAGACATCAGCGAGCAGCCTCCTGGAGAAGGACAGGGTGGAGAGCTTCACAGGCAGAACTGCTGCTCAAACAGATGTCAGGAGCATACATCTGAGACTTGGACCCGAACATGGAACAAAAGAACTGGAAGGAGCCTGCTACTGGAAGGATCCACTGCCCCAACTACCGCAGAAAACTATACTATATTGTGAACTCATACATAAACTAAAAGGACGAGTTCGCTGAAGTTGATGTAACCCAGAGAGAACAGGAAGAATCAGAGCACTGAAGCTGCCTGAGAAACATGTCAACTGAAGTATACAGATAACATCTTACTCTGCTGGAGATATGAAAGCCTGGGAAAGAGCAAAGCTTTCAAAGTGCCCTTTTTATCATCCTTGTACATCTTTCAAGGTACAGACTACCTGGATGGTGATGAAAGTAGAGAGGCTGCATAAGGAATACCTAATGAGGTCCTGGACAGGTAGATTTGTTATGCAAATCCAAATCTTGCTGCTCTCTTGTTCTGTTGGGAGTCCTGGAGTGAGAAGGGAAGGAGTCCTTTAGCTTGGGCATCTTCCAGTGAGCCACAAGAGACTCTGAAGCCAGACTGCATACCTGCAGAGCCCAGTTCTGCTGCCCCACAGCCAGATCTGTGGCTTTTTCTCCATCCAGCCAATCGGCTGTGGTGGAAGAAGCCCAAGTGGCCTGCTGAGAGCTGAAAGTAGACAAAAAACTGGATAAAATAGGCCAGTTTGCCCATAAAGAGTGTGCAGCATGGCAGAGAGAAAACCAGGAGAACTGATGATTTGCCCTCCTGCCTTGGAAGTAACAGCACAGAGAGGCCCTTTGGCTGAGACCATAAAAGCAAATAAGACTTGAAAGGTCCTTGCCTACCTGTTGCTTCCTCAGCTAGACACCTTACCTCCACAGGCACTGAGTATCTGAACACTGTTTTTTTCTTAGTCCTGAAAGCCTCCACCTTTCAGCAGCAGCCTGTATGCAAACTGGCACAGCAGACCATGACCAGCCTGCAGGTACGGACTCCTGACATTATGGATTAGGTCTCCTCCTGTTTGCTTTCCATCTCGGCACTTTGTAGTGCCACCAATTAAGGGCTAAATTTACAACGGATGCATTTTTGTAAAAGAAATTTACCCAACACTTCTCACTTGTAATGCGATTAATTTTTCTTAGGGTGTCCTAAAGTGTTCTACAAAATTAAAAATTACAGCTAGCTCCAAGACAGCACTGAAATATTGAAACCTACTCTAAGCAGCGTGGCATGAACCACCTTTTGCTGTAAAAAAAACTATTTATTTAACATGCCAAAGCTAATTGTGGTAGCCCACCCCAACATATATTTATATACACAACAAATAATTACGAGCTGAATTTAGGAGCATGAGGTAATCAAATTCTCTGCTGCTTATGAAATGCATATGAAATGTTTAAAGAATATATCGGTATTATTTCAAGAGAAGGGAGCCTTGGCTTAAACAATATGCTATTTCTGAGAGTATGAGTCTATCTCTGTGTGACAGGAGAGGGAAAAGATGAAGAAAGAATAACCTACCTTTTAGTTTTAGCCTTAATAAATAGAAATTGAGACAGAGAGCTTACACAGCAAGAAACCTTTTTCTCCTTTTCCCCACAGCCTGGTAAAACAGAAGTTAGGGACTTAAGAGAGAGAGGGCGGAGAACAAGTCTGAGTCCCTGTTATTATACTGATATGTATTTAGTTGCACCAGTTGATGAAGAGAAACCTTAAAATAGTCCCTGTGTGATGCTGTTCAGAGGACAATTTATACTGTGGATAGTTAACCAAGAATTTAATTCTCACAGCATCTATTTTTGCTGTGGAGTATCACTTTCACAACTCTGTTCTCACTCACAATTTGGCTTATGATTTTGGATCATCCGATGTTTTTTCCAATGATTCAACTCATTTTAAAAAGGTAAGTATCGCTCTGTTTTGCAGGGAAGGGAGATCGCTGCAAAAATTCTCAAAATCACAACAAAAATCCTTACTTGGGGTAAGAAGGCAAAACTTACAGTATCCAGTCCCAGAAACACAGATAACATCATCACTTGAGAAAATAAACACCATTAAGGGCAGCTGGGAAAAAGAAGGCTGCCATTCAGTGTGACTAAGAGTTACGAATATCTAAAAAGATATCTGAACTGTTTTAACATTTGTTATATTATTCGTTTCTACATAGAAACTGTGGTCATTACCAGGCCAGGCTGTTGCCTCTTCAAGCCTGGGAAAAACTGCTTCTCTCCAAATCTTTTCTCTAACGCCCTTATCTAATTTCCACTGGAGGCACATTCAACATTGCAGCCTGAGCACTTTTAACAGACCGGGGCTAAGCGGTGACACATTATTCCCTACTGTTCCCAGTTCAGTCGGCCTTTTTTTGTTGTAGTAGAATATAGAACTGAACTAACCTAATTTTCACTTTAAGAATCTCTTTTAGGGCTACGAAATACCTTGTCAGTCGGTTTCTTTCAAATTATCGCCAGCATAATTTAAAAAAAAAAAACAACACAAACCCAAAGCCATTTATGCAATGCTGTTGGCTTAGAAGACCAAGCATATGGAAGAGGCTACTCATTCGGGGGCTTGTCTTCGTGCCAGCGTATGATGCACGCAAGAAGAGAGAAGATTTGCTTCTCATTTTTGTCGGTAAGGAGTTCATACCCGATCCTCTCCCCACAAGTCAGTATTTGCACAGATTCAGGCTACTGACTAGCTGCTCTTACCAGGTAAAGGTAAATCCTTGGTACTTTATAGGGATAAGAAGCTATTTTATGCATGCAAAAGAACAAGCGTACCAGTGGGTTAAGTTCACCTGAAGCCTTATGGAGTTATATAAAAGGCTTCCTAATCAGCTTCCCTAAAAGAGAATTCAGAGGGTTCGGGGTTTTTTTGTACTAAGCAGAACAACCTTTTGCATTAAAGGATCTGTAAAAAACCTCATCACAAAAATTCATAAATAGATTAATATTATATCCTGCTTAAATATCTAAGGTTGCAAGCTGGAATTAATAAGGTGCCAACGTTGCTACCGAGCTCTGGTTTCTGCTAACCTGTTTGGGAGAGAAAAAACAAAACAAAACAAAACAAAACAAAACAAATATATATATATATATATGTATGTATAAGCCCATACTTTTAGAAAGAAGCTCACAAAGAAAAGGAACATATTACACAGAAATAACGTTACACCCCTTTTATTTCCTAGTAAGCGCAGACACAGTGATAGATTATGAGGACAAGGAACTGTTGAGCACAACGTAGACCACTTGGAAAGCTGGGCTCATTTATTTTGATACGAACCCATAAAAATGAACACATGTGTACGTATTCAAGGAACAAAGGCCATTCTTACAGAGGCGGAAGACCTGCCATGAAAATGAGCAGTTCTGAAACCGGTGTAGGAGGGTTATGACACAGACCTATAAAACCAGGAATGGCAAGGATTAGGTGAACGGGGGCCGACTGTTCACAGTCTCTTCGAGCAGACGCCGTAGAGGAAGTCAAACAAAAGTGGCAGATGGCACAGTGAAAACAAAGCAAGCGCATACCTCGCCACCCAATCCATAGGCCAGCTGCAGAGTCTCTTGCCAACATATGTTATCAATGTAAAAGGTTTCCCAGGGTTCAAAAAAAGCGATTGGACAGACTGATGGAAGAGAAACTCGTCAAGATCTACTAAATATAACACCGCTACTTCTTGGGTGAGCTATAAATTGCTATGGAAAAGCTCCACTATGCTTACTTTGGTCTTGACCGCTGTGGGGGACAGGATCATGGACTAGACTGGCCCACCTGGCCCAGTGAGGCCATTCTCATGTTCTTGCATGTGAAAGTCATGGGAAAGAAGAAACTTTAGCTTCTAAATGTTGCGTTGCATTAAAGAAATTTGCAACCACAACAAGTAAAAAGCAGAACGGAAATAAGTTATTTTTGTATTTTGTAAGACTAACCTGAAAAACAGAATATAGTTCTGATGCCCCTCTTTTCAGGACAATGAAGAACAACAGGGATGCAGAGAAGAGGGGAAAAAAATAACTGGAGGTTGGAGAAAATATTTTTCAGTGACAGAATTAAAAAGCTTAATTGTTTAGCTTATCAAAAAGATTGAAAAATGACTTGATTAGTGTGTAAGTACCTCTATGGGGAGAAAATGAAGAGTCATGAAGGGTTCTTTAATTAGTGAAGAAAGACATTACTAAAAGTAATGCTGAAGCTGGAGAAGTTCAAATCAGCAATGAAGCCTGTTGTTTCACCCAGGAGGGTGGTTTCAGGATGGCCAAAAAGCAGGCAGGGAAGAGGGGGATTACCCCTATCCTGACCTCTTCACTTAAGACTAGTGCCTTTCCGTAACCAAGCCCAAGTTGTGGAGCTCACTGTATTAGCAAGGAGCAAAAGACAAGTTCCCGGAACATGCAGGACATCAGACCGGATGCTATCTTTTCATTGTAAATTCGATAAACCCCACGGACTCAAGGCCGTAACTTGCAGTGGTCAGTGGAGAGAAGGGAAAGACAGTAGTGAGCTGGGGCTTCCCATGGGGCAAGGGAGATTGGAGTGCCTCCCTTAGATCTGAAGTCTGAAGGTAACTCCAACCTTTCAAAAGCAATCAATCACTAGTGATCCAAGCTGCGGGAATAAGAGGAATCAGCCCCTCACTTGAGATGTGGATTCAATCCTTTGTGCTTTTCTTGCTCCTCAGTCACCTTCTGAAGATAAACAGTGGCAGCAGACAGGATTCGAGGATAACATATACTCATAAAGATGTCCATGGAAGACACAGAAGACAAAGACAAAACATTAAGCTGAAGACAAGAACAGAATTTATGGCTTTTCTAGATAGCATAGATATAAAACAGATGACGAATGAGTTGTTTTGGAAAAGCTGGAAGTCTCTGGTAGGGATCTAATTTTATTGGGTCAAAATAGCTATTAATTAATAGCCACTAGTTGTCTATAGGAAAGTAGATCATTTTCCAAAACTTTTGCTAAAGTCTATCGCTTTACAAAGAGACACCAAACATATATTTGCTTGTATTGAATGTAAAAGGGAGGAGAGATCCAATCAGAGGTTTGCAAGAACTAAGAGTTTCTCCATCTTCTTGGACTCAGGGCTTTTATAAAACTGATTTGCTACTCAGCATCTCAAATATTTACTCATTTGCCAGACTAGTTCCCCCCAAAGGCTATTTCAATTCAACAATGCCTGTACAGCAGAGACGAAGGCAGGTAAACAGGGGACGATGGATGCTCAGTAATACAATGCAGTGAGAGAGTGGAATGGCAAACGCCTCGTCTAGAGTTCTCCAAAACAAACAGAAGAATATAAAAACATTCATTACTGAATAAGAAAGCAGACCGCACTGAAAAACAAATGGGAGTTAAAGAAAGCCAGGGAGGGCAGTCTGAAGACTGAGGCGTAATGCGCAGGCAGAGCTGATGTGGACTCAGGGATGGGTATGTCTGCTCCAAGCACGTGCTACAAAATATGTTAATCCCTAGGTCATACGGGAGACAAAAGTAGAAAACAGTCTGCGGCTCTTGAAAGCAGAGCGTGAGCTTGAAGGCACTGCTGTGGCCACAGCTAAGAGAAACTTAAATTTCATCCTCTTATCCCCTTATTATGTTATGTTTCCTATATTGTCTTGTGTCATTTTAAATACTGACATACAGTGGATCTCCCAGCAGCTCTCTTAGCAAGCTGCTCAATGAACCAAGAGATTTCACTAACAGCCATTTCCTTCTTTTTCCTTTCCTCAACATAATCATATTGTTCGAAGTTATCGTTCCCCACGCAACTTTGAAGAATTTCTGTGAACAGCCCAGCAGTGGGTGGGGGCAAACTGGATATCAGAGAAGACCTTTGCTAAATTTCTTCCCTGACATTGATCAGTACCTGAGAACAGACACAGCGAAAGAGAGGACCATTAGACTTTCCCTCACTTTGCTGTGTGAACTGGAGTTTGGCAAATCTCAGAATCACAGAATGCATGGGCTTGGAAGGGACCTCTGGAGATCATCTCCTCCAATGCCCTTGCTCAAAGCAGCATCAGCTAGAGCCAGTTGCACAGAACTGAACCCAGTCAGGTTATGAATATCTCCAAGGATGGAGACTCCACAGCTTCTCTTGGCAACTTGCTCCCATGTTCAACCACCCTCACAGAAAAAAAAAAAAGTTTTTCTTATATTTAAATGGAATTTCCTGTATGTCAATCTGCACCCATTGCTTCTTGTCCTATCACTCGACACCCCTGAGAACAGGCTGGCTCTGTCTTCTTCACTCCTGCCCCCATCAGCTATTTATACACATGCATAAGATCCCCCCCTGGCCCTTCTCTTCTCCAGCCTGAACAGTCCCAGCCCTCTCAGCCTCTCCTCAGGTTTCAGGTGCTCCCATCCCTTGACCAGCTTCACGACCCTTCACTGGACTCGCTCCAGCAGGTCCATGTCTCTCTTGCACTGGGGAGCCCAGCACTGCACACAGCACTCTGGATGCGCCCTGCTCTGTCATCCCTCCAGCAGATACTGGGGTGGTTAAAGTTCCCTAGGAGGACCAGGGCCTGCAACCATGAGGCCTTCTCCAGTTGTCTGAAGAAGAGCTCATCTACGTCTTCGTCCTGATCAGGCAGTCTGTAGCAGACACCACCACAGTGTCTCCTATGTTTGTCTGCCCTCCGATCCTGACCCGTAAGCTCTCAGCCGGCTCATCACCCACCCCACAGCAAAGCTCCCATCAAGGGCAACTCCTCCTCCTCACCGTCCCAATCCATCCTTCCCACAGAGCCTGTATCCAACCACTGCAGCACTCCAGGCGTGTGAGTAATCCCACCACGTCCTCGTCACCCCCATGAGATTATAGCCCTACACGCAGTCCTCTAATTCCTCCTGTGTGTTTGTTCGTTTACTTATCATTTAAATAAAGGCATTGCAGCACTTTATTGGATGACTGTTAGTGCAGAAGTCTCAAAGGCCTGTACCCTCCCATGGCAGGAGAGCCATCTCCAGCAAGGCTTTTAGGTTCTGACAACCCTCTTAAGTTTACGCCTGCTGTCTAAACATCTTGTGCTGCTTATGGGGTTGTTTTATGTTTTAGCATTAAAGCAAGACAGTGACACAGTGTTCTGGTTTATCATCTTCCCTATTTAGCTGTGCTCTTCTGCTTGACTGCCCTTGCAGGGACCATGCTGTAACCTACCTCCGTTTCAAAAGGGGCGGTTGAAAGAAGGAAAAGAAAAAGAAAAAGCTGCATCAGGGACATATTTATTAAGGAGTCGCAACTGGAAACGTTTGTGGCCATCGATACTTTGGAGTTTCCCTGATCTTACTGAAGGCCTTCCTTTCTCCCAGGACCGTACACTCTGAAACCAGCACGTTTTAGATTTGCATTTCTCTAGCTAAAAGGGTGTTTATGAATTTTGGTATTTTCCAATAGTACAGGAAGTTCTGCAAATAAAATGTTGTTTTAACAGTTTGCATGAAAACATAGCGGTGACTAAGATCCATTACATTCCATTTCCAGCCCAGGCATCTTGAGAATTAGCTAAATGAGCACAATTTACCTCCTACATAAATGAAGATTACGGTTAACTCTGTGGAAGTCACTGGAGTTAAGTCAGGGTAAGGTAAGATAAACTGGAGTCAAGTCTAAAGTATTCATTTAAAAAGTAGGTAATGCTAAAAATAGCTGTAAACAGACCATAGGCTTTATGCTGGAGAGTGGTAAGAAGCACCTAGATGAAGAAAAGTAAAGTAGGTGTGCACTGATTATTAGTAATATAACTAAGATCTGTTTTATAGATAAAAATTTATGTCTCAAATTTCTACACTGGAAAGTTATATAATTTTAATTATTTTATTGAAAATTAAGGTTTGGCAGCTGCCATTTTTCCTGTTGATAAATCTTCTGCTTCCAGGAAACAGAACTTTAACATTACAGAATTTAATGTTGCCTTTAAGGCTACAATTTTGACATTTGACATCGTAAAAGTTGCAAAAAAAAGCAACAACAAAGGTTTAGCTGAAACAAGAGACTACTGGACTTTGCTTGCCTTTTCTACAGTGCTTTCACCTTAACAAGGTACACCGAGCAAAACAAAAAAGCCATTTCTTCCTATATTTTTTTCTAAAATAGGCGTGCGTGAAAAAGGCTAGGATGAACTTGGAAAATCTCGCGCTGCTAGGAAGCACTGGAAAGCGCCGGCTGGGAGGCGGGGAAGACCTGGGGGTAACGGAGGTGCTCGGAGAGCGGCAGCCGGACGGCGCGGCACTGGAGGCAGCAAAACGTGATCAGAGTCGCCTGCGATCGGTGCCAATTAAAAGAGCTGAAAAACCACCGGGATAAAAGGATCGGGCATTCATTTCGGAAATCTTGACTGCACAGTGAACGCACTATGAGCTGAGAACAAAACTGTGGCTGCGGTTAATAGAAAACACTGCAAATCTTATTAAGCGGGAAGTCTAAAGAGGCTTTTCTCTCGTTTTGTACCTAAGAGTCTGAAAATCGTTGCTTTATTAGATTAGCGTACACAAAGGTAGTCATTCAACATCCCAGGCTCATCCATGGGGAAAAAAACTGTTGAAGAGGATGATTTATAAAAACCACCGAAGTCAATGTCTGTAATTGGAGAGAAAGGACGGTTTAGCCCCGAGTCGGGCTGAAAGATGTGAGCTCAGGGAACTCAGACATGGAGTTCAGTGGGGATGATGAAGCTTAAGAAAGAGCGGTATTAGTCAGCCGTAGCTCAGCTTTTCCAAAGTCGAGACACGGAGCGGCTGCAAGCGCTGGCTGCGACGGTTCACACCAGCCACAGACTCAGTCCACCCTCGGGCACTTGCAGCCGCGCAGGGTAGGGGAGCAAACGTCCGTACCCAAAATCGGTCCGCGCTCCTTGGTCCACGCCGGAGCAAGCAGCTGCCTGAAAAGCAGCAAATCCAAAAGGAAGCTCCAGGTTCAAGATTTAGCAGCTCTGCTGCAGCCAAGGGCTCGGGAGACCGAGACTTCGTCCCCTGCTCTGCCACCGAACTCTTGCCCAGCTTGGGGCAAGGCACAAATTCCCTCTGCCTCGGTCCGCGGCTGCGCTACAGAGAGAAAAGCTCTTCCCTAATTTAGGAGAGTGGCCTCAGCCAAAAATTCTGCGGGGCTCAGATATAAGCATGCCTAAAAAAATCCAAATCTTCAAATTAGAAATTCAGGACAGCATTTGTATTCAGAACAATGCTTAAGCACATATTCAGTTTATTTAAATCACTACGAAATATATGAAATTTGAGGTCACTCCTTAATTTCGGCACGTTTTTACCCACTGTTCTAACCAGAGACGAACTTCTCGAATTCAGCCAGAGCACGTTCATGGATTCCCGGAGATCCACAAATATCAAAGGAAAAATTAGCTGAGAAGCAATCCAGGAATTCAGAATTTAATTTCCAAACTAGCCTGCCTTAGTTAGCACAGCAGAAACAGGAACATACGAGGGGGCAAAAATAACTTTGATGATTTCATACAGTTTTGGTACGACAATTCACGCTGTTTTCTAAACTAGAAATCAATTCACTTGCACTTAAGTGCAATGCAAGGTATGTAAGCATTTCATGCCTAAAGCAAACCAAGTGAAGCCTGATTCCGATGAAACAGAAGACAAGATCACACACTCAGGTTAAGTTTTCTAAACCATCGACACGGCATAACCAACCTGCTGTTATCCATAGCTGAAGGACAGCCAAAGCAACCAGACATCAGGACAGAGGGACAGTTAGTTAGATATTTTTCTAGGCGCGCTGCACTGCTGAAATTTAATTTCTCGTGCTACATGCCAGCCGTGAAACGCTTAGAGAGCTTTGTGTCCATCATTTGCTGCTGATATGCCAGCTAGGTTTTTAACCTTTTTTAGTCAAAAAAAAAAAAACACCATTGAATTTATCTTCATAATGTTTGGGGAGCTTTTTGACTATTTCCTATATATCAGCAAACATCCACTGCCAGGGTGTTTCTCTTCGATGGCCTCAATATCGCTACATTCGTTTTGTTCTGTTCAGCGTTATCCTTTGCTCTTGGCTAGCTGTGCTGCCTTTCCAAAGCTCTCAGTAGCATCGCGTATACACAAAATAGGAACTATATTCCTGACTCATCCAGTCAAACACGTGTGCTCTCATCAGCCGCAAGACAGCACAGAAACCTGAACGAGGCCGCTAGGCTGCCTCAATCTGCGAGCAGGGTTCACAGACTTTTTAACTCAATATCACAGCATAAATGCTGCCCAGAATCCTACAGCAGCTCTTAGCAGAGCTGCATCATATTTTTACATAGCATTTATAATACAATATTTCCCGCTGACTACAAAAGGTGCCAGCCCAAACGCGGGCTGTAACATTTCACATCCTTTTCAGCGGGGTTTTCCTTGAAGGCATCGGTGCAAGCGACTATTAAAGTCAAAAGGCACCTTCGTGTGCTCCAGTTACGGTGCCACGTGGTTGGCACTGGCTAAATAATAATTTTGCATCGTCAGAAGACAGCACAATGCTGCAATGAGGGTATTCAAGCATAAAACATCCTTCCTCATCCACATACAAAACAGAAGAAAAAGGCCAAACTGGAGTTCCCCTCTGGAAATACTCTCCTCTCTAAACAAAAATCACATATTCTTAGTTGAGTAAAGATTTGTCGTTGTTGTTGTTGTCTCCAATTTATCTCCAAGTTCCTCTTATTTTTCATCACCCTGTCTTTGATGACATTATACTAATTGTGACTGATACCACTTCAGAGGCTTCTTGCCAGCTCTGGTGACTTACTGACATGCATGAGAAGTTCTCGGTACATTTACATCACAGATACTTGAATACGGTCATTATTATATTTTAAAGGAGGCATGATAAGCTGTTGGTGGACTGCTCAGCAAAATTTGCATGTAGAAGGCTGCTTTCCTCTAGGCAGACTTGACTTCTACATGTTGTAAGAGACTGACTTCTCCTCTACCACGCCAATCTAGTCATTTAAGGCAACAGATCCTTCCATTATTACCAAAAGGTCTGAATCATCTGGCTGAATAGTCAAGCATCCTCACAAAAGACATTTTTGTGAAGATCCAGTTTCTACTCCTAAACCACAAATGTTACTTTTCTAAGAATTTATTCCTGAGACTATAATGACACTTATGAAATGAGATTTAACATTCTACCTTTGAATAACTAGGAAACCTTTCGGTATACCCTAAAAAGGAATACATCTCTCAATCAAGTATGGTAGAAACCACAATAATGGTAGCGTGAGAACATTTGCACACACAAATCTCCAAAATTACGAGTCTTCTTTCAGCTTTCATATGTGTCTTTCCAGTGCCTATGTCGCATTTTTAATTATATTTATTTTCCTTGCAAACATAGATGGAAACCGTAATTATTTTTAAGGTGTAAGGGGAGGAGGATCTTTCCTTTAAGATGCATCACAAAGTAGAGGAAATGCTGGAGGAAAAGAAGTGCCATGTTTATACATGCACTAAGGAAAACCAAAATAAAATCAAAAAAAGTCATGATCTGCTCGTTCATAATATACATGATTTCTAGCTACAGCATTATTAAGGTATCTCTCACCAAGGTATCTAAGTGCCAAGACAAACATCAACAAATCATGTGGCCTACACAGGAGCAGATGGTCCCCACAACCAGCCAGAGAGGGTTTCAGTTCACTCACCAATACTGGCCATTTGCCCCATCTCGTTGACATCCTGATCTCCCTGCAAACTTTTGCAACTTGAAAAGGTCATTCAGAAAAACGCTAGCTTGAAGAGACGTAATGATGGTTTACAACCTTTATTTCCACTTTGGTCCCAATAGTTCTTGGTTTTGCACTTCACTTCAAGTGCGTAGCCTAACATTTAACCCTAGACTAACCAGAAATGTAAGGCAACATACTCTCCTGAAATTCATGGAAAGCTGTAAAATTCTTCATTGGAAGTTGGAGAAAACATCCTAGTGCTGATTCCAAATAACTCGGCGGGGCGGTCAACTGGCCCCTTAGTGCATCCCTAGGCAGAACTGTGTGTCATTTAAACGCAACTTATATCTCCCACAATTGTATTTTTATGAGTACCACGCCTGCAGTTAACCCTTTCAGCCACTCGTTGGAAGTGATTAGCCAGTACACATTTCCGCTTTGATCCCACGCGGCACGCAAATCGGCCACACAATTGATTAATTCCAGTTCTCCCTCCGAGAAAGCGAAAGAAAGGTACGGAAATCCTAAACAAAACACGTCATGACACGTATAGCTTATTGTGGAGGTGAGAAAACCTGCAGCACGCAGAGCAACGGCTTTGCTGAGCTCTCCAACAGGTGACCTCCACGACTCCTGTTTCTAAGGGATTTTGAAGGTGTAAAATAATAGGAATCAGCACGAAACAGTGGCAGGTCCCACATCTAAACTTTGAGTCAGATCACTGAATTACTGGGGCCTGCTGAAAAGCCTGAATGTCAATCAAGTTGGAGAAGGAGCCTTCATTTCTTCATTTCCTAACTTCTTGAAGACTTGACTTTGTGGCTCAGTCTTAATGTCCTTGGTGTCGCATTCTTCCAGTGTCATTTTCAGAAATGATGCAACTACACGTTGACCGCAGCAGCAGACTGGCTTTTGAGTGTCCCATCACATTTTGACAGAGCATCAAAGAAAAGCTGACCGAGAGCCTTGCGGTTGAAATTTACAGCTACACAAATCATGGCCTCACCTTGAAAGTGTCTTGAATGTAAGAAATTCAACCTTCCTTCCACCCGCAGGAACGGATGTGGCTGTGTTATAGCTGGGGACTCTGCATATCACACCAGGGAATAAAGAATTCCTGTCTGTGCTTAAGTAAAATACCACATGAGACTGCCGTGGTGTATTTAATGACCAAGAAGTGCTGCCAAAGGGAGTTCATGAGTAGTAAAGCAATTTAGCAGAACAATATTCACTTGCACTTTGAGAGAAAGCCACTGAATTAGGTCAGAATAAAATATAAAATTGAAGAAATAGTTATAGTGTATGTACACAAACAGCAGACACACACACACGTGTTTAAGTAAGGTGGCAACCAGAGGTGAAAGCACTTGGGTTTCATTTTGAACACCACAATCCAGTGCTTGACGCATCCCTACAAAAGCAGTGGCTTTGGCCTCACTTTTTTGGTGGAAGCAGGAACAAATGACAAACTTATTCCCCACAGGTCCAAAACACCTATCAGTATTTTATGACAGTCACGGACTTGGGTTTTTTGAGGACTTTGCCCTGAAACTCAAGCATTTTTGTGAACTCCAGGTTTAAGGGAAGGCTTTTTCCAACTGTTCCTCTGGAACCGAGCTAATGAAGTAGAGGTGAGGTTGCATTTGACTTCTGCGAGAGAAGCACAAGGTTGTTAAAGGCCTAACAAAGTTGTGTAAATTTTGCCAGGAGATCCCAGGGGTTCTTGCTAGAGGTTGTCCTCTTCGGCACTTACTTGCAGAGCTGCCTTTAAGTGCACGCTCAAAGCTCTGACATTTCTAAGATAGGAGTCTGTACTTTTTAATACTTTATGCCCTTTCTCTGCTGGCGGAGTGATTTAAACCTTTCTTAACTGCTATCTAATTAAATCAGGATGTTATTTTTCCTACATTTGCTCCAATTTAAATATTTGGTTACATACTTTTTAATTAAGCCAGGATATTATTCATATGAGAAGTCAAGATACTTCATTAATCATGCACAGCAGAGAGCTGCAATCTTCTTTCCTAAGAAACGGTCTCGGATCACAAGATTTTCAACATTATAAGCTAAAAGCTGAAAGTCTGAGGTTTCTTCCCTCTCTGTTGACCTTAATGAATAAAATTGAATATTAATTTTAAAATTTGGTGTCTGGGATGAAGAAGCCTTTCTTCTTCGGAATGCCGGCTCTAAAGATCACTTTTTTTCTTTTTGATATGGAAAAGCTGAAAAAATTTCTGAAGCACTGATATATTAATTTTCCAGCAATCAAGCTGTACTGAAAATAGCAATAAAATTGACATTTGACAACGGTATCAACACTACATTATTTAGTGCTGACGTTAAACAAGTAATATCTTTTGCTGCCGCTGCGTGCAGTGCCCTACAGTGCATCTATATTCCAAGAACTTTTCAGGCTCCCTATGCATTCAAAATGCTAATCAAGTTAAACAGTTACCGAGCACATCCTGGTTTAATGTTTGCTTTGATTTTAATACCTGCAAACTCCACATTCGGTTATTAAAACCAAACTTTGACGTACCGCACAGCGTCAAAGGACAGGAGGACAGAGACCGCAAAAGCCCAGAAGGATCCCAGGAGGACCTGCTAAGTGTAGCAAGGGTGTAGGAATCGGCTCGTTTCGACTCAAGTTAAACCAAAATCCTAGAGGCAGAGATGAGTTTTAGCCCACACGGACACATTTGGACTTACCATTTGCCAGATCAAATAAATGGTACTTAGCAAACTTTGGTTTTGCTGCACAAAGTCAGCCTCTAATCTCTGAATACTCCTATTAATATGCTATATTAATATGCAGTGCAATACTTTTACACTATTTTGGAAACTCTGCAGGAGGCTGGCGGTAAGTATTTCATCTGGCAGAAGGCACCACTGAGAAAGGGATGGTAATGTGCTCTAGACCACATAACAAGACGGCAGCATCTATTAAGCTAATTGCTTCAACCTCAGCATCTTATCGCACGTTCACGTTTCCCGATGCACATTCAAAGTCTCAGCCCAAACGTAGCAAGAAACCAGCACGGACAGCCCTAGCTCCCAGGAAAACATTGCAAATAGTATCTTGATTAGGCGTCAGCAGAAACTGCTGAAAATCGAGAGTGACCGGCGATGCTTTTCAAGGCGAAGCATCACATTTCTGCAGGCTTTCTCGGAAGACAACCGCCAGCACCTGCACCACCTGCTTGCAGCACCATGAGCTATTAGCACCTTCTCTATAGCAATTCGCTGATAAAACGTGGCGCAGTGCAAGCCCAGTTCTTCAGGGCTGTAAACGAGATCGCTGCACTTGGCAGCCGCTATCACGACAGGGCCGTCTGCTCCCGCCGGCAGGGATTTTGCTACCCTGATTTTTAAACTCCATACACCCTGCTAGGGAAAACCAGGGCTAGCAAAGCAAATCCTAGAAGGATCTCCATTTATTTTACAACTAAATTATGGGTTCGACGTTGAGAAATAATGCTCAGCTTTTAACTGGAGCTATTCGCTTGCTCTCAACATGCTCCCAAAACGTGGGTGTAAGAGGAGTCCTGCAAAGAGTCAGAACGAAACTCATCCTGAATCTGAGGCAAGAGGAGGAGCTGTGTGGGGGCTGACTTCACACTTGATCTCAGCATCCTTTTTTTTTCTCCTCTCCATCGACGGTCACATAGAGAAAATAGTTAGACATTGAAGACAAGTGTTTCTTGAGAAGGCTTCAAATAATAATAATAAAAAAGACAGCCTGAAGGCAGAGACATGCTAATCAAGGTATTCAGTGAAGTCCTGAAGAAGGAAAAAGGCCACCACGTAGCGTCTCTCAGTGCCACATAGCATTCCTGTGTCCAGCCACAGGAGAGAAGGAAATAAAATCTCGGCATTGCGCAGAGGAGGAAGCTAAGGCATTTATTCTGGTTTAGGGTGGGATGGAGACAGGCTCCTATTTTGGGGAGAGATGGAGAAGGCAGACAAAATCCATCCTGAACTAAGAGAAGGAGATGCACGTTAAAATCTAGGACAACTGTATCTGGTTAAAATAGAGCTTTCCTCTTATTCCAATGGTCTAAATGACCTTCAAATTTCCATTGGAATATACTGTGTCTTCCTAATAACTATGGAATAAAACATATCAAATTTAAAACGAAAGACAGATAAAGCTCTCTTTTGACCAGATCCATTCTCAGCTTTTACAGATTTAATTAAAATGGAGATGGGCATTTTCTCCAAAAAAGGAAAAGAATAAGGGATTCTTCACTTTGGAAAGAACTCGACATTACAAATCAGTGGCTCATTTTTGAACTGTGCATTCATGACATCCTTTCTTTCCCTGATATTTCCAGAATACATTAGCTCAGCAGTATCTGTGGTTTACAGTAGCAATTAGCATCCTGGGGAGTCAGCCGCAAATAACAAATTCATAAACTAAGTAGAATTAATCAAGTGTAAAATGAAAAATAAGGTGGAGCTTGCATAATCTTAGAATGACAGAACAGCTAAAAGAAGCCCTTGCTCCAGGCAAGGATCAGTCTGTCAAAATCAGGGTCAAATATTTAACTACGCTTCTTTTTCCTTAATGGTTTAAGAAATTAATGAAAGTTAATTATATAATTAAATAATGATAATGGTATGGCCTGCCTAGCAATTACACTGGAACCATAATTATCTCACTAAACTTCAAGATGTCCTTGCAAGCTTTTCATTTCAGTAGGAGAAAGTAGGAGAGAGACACTCTTTACCGATAAATTCATGCCTAGACAAAACAGTGGGCAATAGCATATGATTTCCGGGAACAAAATCCCAAAGCGCAATTGTTCTTATTCTTTAAATGTAAAGACATGGTGGGAAGGTCTTCTGCCATTACACTATTAGACTATTAAATCAACAGCAAGCACAAAATCAGCCCGTGTACTATTTATTTCACACTTCAAGATGGAAAGGGGTGATGTGCGAGAACACAGCACAGAGCTGCAATCTTATCCTCTGTTTGCTGAAACCTGGAGTTAACTGAATGAAAAACTAGGATATCTTTATTTCTCATGACGTTCTCTGGACACTGCCCCAGTGTCGCACCTCATCCTCATGTGCTGAATATCAGGCTGCAGCCATCGAACCAAGTCCCGTGTGGATTTTTTGAACGACAGTGGGAAAGAGGATGGACAGAGAAGAGAAGGTAGAGATGGCGCCTGCAAAAGTCTCATTTACCTTTTCTCACAGTTAAAATCTCACACCAGGAACTCTGACTGTATTTCTGAAACCCCAGTCATGTTGCCTACGGTGTCCATACTAAGTGACGCACACATCATAGTCTGTTATGATTACAGGAAAAACAGGGTCAAAACATCTCATAGACCTCTGCCTGGCACTTTACTGCAAACTCAGGCTCGAGGGCAATGACCATGCTTTTCCACTGATTCTTCTATTTCAACGTTTCAACATTTCATATTATCTGGACTATAATTTCATTTTTTGTTCCCAGTCTATGACAACCAGGCAAGAGTTCTCCTTAGGGAGGATGTTTTTCACAGAGCTCAGTATGGACCACAGTGGAGCTCGAGCTACAGCATTTCTGACCAACCGTTCCAGCATCAGACTGGCTTCTCTGCAGACACCAGGCTGAGAGATGTTTTACTAGAACAAGGAAAATGGTAGGATTTACATTTTTTAGGAAGCTTCCTCATAGCTGATGTAACTAAGTATGTATGTAAGGAGAAAACCGCTTGGGAGAAGATTCCATGAAGTCTCCTGGGAGACTTGCTGTGAGTCCAATTTACCTAGGAAGTGCTGAAATACTGACAAAGAGAGAAACTTAAAAACGAAAAAAGAAAGAAAGAAAACCCTAATTAGACAGAATCATCCAAGATCATCAAAAAGGCAGGTAACGATGCCTCGAGTTGCTACTCAAGCAGTCCTAGCAACTTTACCAGAAAAGTTACAAGTGCAAAGTTACTCGCATCCTTAACTGGTGGCAGGATCGGGCCGTTATTGAAGTGCCATGATTTGCTTTGCATTTCTATCTAAAATCGTTTCCCTTTAGAACTTCCTGCTGAAAGGAAGCAAAGGACTGCGAAGCACTATTTCCCTCGCGATGGTAAGAGAAACCTTTGTGCCTAAGGCTGGCCAGGAATCATGGTATTTTGAGACGGCAAAGCCCTGTTAGATTAACTGCCTCATCCCTGAAAGCACTGAGACCAGTTCCACAATAGCAGATTTAATCGAAAATGCTCTTAAAAGAGGAAAATCAAAGCAGCGCTTGTGCGGCAATTTCTTTTTTCCCACGAAAACTATAACAGCCACTAATTAGACTTCTTAATACTCCTCCCAGCTAGGTAACAACTACTGCTGCCATTTTACAGGTCGCTAATTGGGGAGGTTTTGTTTCGTTATCAGAGGCGAGAGGATCTCTATCGGGCCCCACAGCAGCTCAAAAGGACAGACATCGCTGGAAATCCAAGTGCCGCAATCCATCAGGTCACGAGAAAAGGTGATATTAGCCATGCATTTCCTCTGATCCAAACCCTAATTTTACATCAGATTATCCCACCGTGGCTCAGCATGCTGGCACCTTTCCTCTCCGCAACACATCAAGATTGCAGTGAAAAGAAACAATTTTCTATGGCGTGAGCCCTAAACACAGCTCTACAGGCTCCGCGTCTTCGGCCAACATCCAATCATCCGTCATCCGCGCCGCCTCCTTATTCCGGAGGCAAAGGGTGCACGTTTCATCGGCCGCAAGCTGAGAAGTCGATCTGCGCACGAAACGAAGAGATCTCGTGCCTCAATATACGGGAACGCAGAGGAGCCGCTTTAAATTATCCTCGATGGTAACAACAAGCCTATAGCTAGGACTTGATAACGGAAAAGATATTTCCAAAGTGCTTTCATAAATTCTCATAAGGGCATTTCAACCACACAAAATAAGGGATCAATATCACAAGATAAGGGGGATTTTAAAACTTTTTATGTGTGTCTACGTTTCAATTTAACCTCCTCAAATTCTCTCTTTCCTCCCTGTCCTTCAGTAGCATAGAGTAATTAAACGAAGCTCTAATTTACCTAAATATTTGCCATATTTTATTATTTGCCCAACTGTTATGTAAGATAAGTGTCTTAACAAGGGTACTTAAAGGATATTTAGAAGCTGAAACAGAACTGATGGACAGCTATAAATCCACATCAGCCATGAAGAGGTATTTTAATTTCCCAGAGACTTTGACTGACCAGGCCTGACTTGCTGGGAAAAGGCTGATGCTTTAATACTTGGCTGCAAAAATACCTCGCTTCAAAAGCAAAAGAATTTGTTAGGGCAAGAGTCGTTTCCTCGTCCCTTCCCGCGTGCCATCAACCCCTTTAGCCCAGCCCTCGTCTCTGCAGCACGTTGTTCTCATTTTGCTCTCTGGAAATACATCTTCTACCTCCTCCCATTTGTTTCAGTTTCTGTCCTTCCTTTGAAATCTCTGCCAACAGTCAAATCCAAAGATTAAAAGATTCAGGGATATCATCTTGGTAGGAACAGTGTAAGCCCTCCCATATATTGTTGCAACACCCTTTCGGCCCAGATTGCTCCTCCGTGCGTGTCCCCTCAGTGCACCTTCTGGGACGTGTGCCCAAAAGCCCCCTGGACGACTTCAGACACATCCAGGCTGTCCAGGGCACAGATTCCCACTTCTGTTTCTAGTATCTCTGCTCTGGCCTGTCATATTTTGGCCAAGACTGCAATATTCTCATAAACTATCTACCTGATATATTGATAAACTCACTTGATATATTGTAGAGATGGAAATGACATACATGGAAACATGGGTTTTTTTCCCCTCCTCTCTTGGTTACATTTCTTAATTTCTCTACCTCCCCTCTATCATACGGTGTTTTTTTTTTTCTATTTATTCTTTTCCATATGTTTCTATATAATAGAAGAAGTACAAAGGAGAAAAGAGATATCTCTATATAGTTATACATTTTGTTGTGTGATGCTTTCATTCTGGCAAGCATTTGGGAAAACAGATTTTATGAACAGGTTCCATTAACAGTAATGGGACAAGTTTCAAAAGTAATACAAGCTGGTGTACTTCAGAAGTGCAAAGGCTTCAATTACTGGCTCCGGGCATTTTGCTCTGCAGTAACTAAAACCACTAATCTAAACAGTAAAATCTGCAGCCTTCCAGCTTGCTTCCAAGGGTAATATAGCGGTCCGTGCCTCCTTCTCAAGTGACAAGTGTCTACACTGTAAATCTCTGCCCAGGCACACCGGTGATATAATGCTGAGGGAAAAAAATATATGTTGTAACTGCTTCCCAAGCACTGTCAATTTTTTCGACTCTTAACAACGCCAGTTCGTTACTTCTGCGTTGTGCTCGCTCAAGTGCTCCAAGCAGACAAAACTACCCAAGCCAAGTTAACCAACGTCAAAAAAGCGCATTTCGTTTGGTTTAACGAAACAGAGGGCTGCGGAAACCATCAGCACAGCCCTGCCTGTGGCTGTTAGCCATTTCAGCAGTAAGAAACAACAGATTGCTAATAATAGGTTTTCGCTTGCATTTCATTGGCAAGTTCTTTCAGATCCCACGGATGCCTGGCAAGGGAATGGATGGGCACCTACGTGCACAGCAGCTCCGCAAGCCAGTGGGAAACCCATTCCCAGCCCTCGAATCCGAGGGATGCTGCGAGCAGCTCCTCAGTGCATCACTCACGCAACACAACGGCAAACCAAAATACAATGTCAGCGGCTTTACTGAAAACAGGAGGTTTGCAGAAGTTCTTTCCAACACACTGTCCAACAGGAAAAAGAAATTAATACAGATTTGAGCTAATAGGATTAAAGAAACCATTCCAATCCCAATTTGAAATGCAGGAGGATTAGTATGTAGTGTTTTGATCTGAGACCAAGCATCTGATTTTCGCTGGATTTACCCCGTTAGGAAGTAGAACGAAGGGAACTGAAGGCTGCACCCAGACCAGTGAATGGCCTGATGAATCCTCACGGTCCCTGGCGCTTGGCAACCAGTCCTATGGGCAAACTTCTTGCCCAACTGCCGTCGCTAGTGTGGATTTTCCCCAGGGTTTGGTGGGGAGGGCAAGGTTATCATTATTTAGCGTCTGTTTGCACGAAGGAAGGGAAGAGAGAACAAAAAGACAATTTCTGCTGGGTGAGAACAAGCCAGCCTATTTCAAATGAAGTATGTACTTCAAAGCCTCCTCTCTGTCAGGCAGCCATGCCAAATTCAGATTGTTACTCTTTGCCTCAGACTCACTTCAAAATATGACATTGGATTTGTCTTTCCATGCCTGCTATAGACCTGACAGACTACCGAAAAGCAAGCGCTGATTAAAGGCACTTTTATTGCACTCAGCCGCGCTCTTTGCAGGCTCTCTGGTGCCCTGCTTGCTCTCTGTGAGAGGTAGCTGATGCACTTTGGAGAGCTCTCTGCATTTTCTGGGTGCTGTAAAGCGGAGAAGCATCTGGGGGCTCTTCCCCACCACCACGGGGTGTCAACGCAACCCTCCGTTTCCAAGCCCTGTCCTCAAAACCCATCGCACATGGCCATCATGGTCTACCTGCTCCCAATGGTCTGCCAAGGTGTCCGGAACGGTAACTGCGCTACTCAGTCGTAGTCCCTTTATTCCACCTCTTTTCATCTTTATCTAATATGCAGTGGTTTAGTGCAAGGCATACATTTAATGAGCACCTACCTCCATTTGGACTCACCATTTCCAGTATTTTTTCTCTCAATCCAATCACACTGATGATAGATCTCTTATAAGAATTTGCAACCAGGCTCTATTTTAAATACAGACAGTGCTAGTAAACATTTTTGATAATTTAGCTAGACATTTACTTCTTTTCAACTATTCAGGGCACATAAATCTACCGAATTTTGCCGTAGGTGGTATACTATACCTTCACTATAAAAATATACAACTCCAATGCTCTTTTTTCCTCCCACTAGTTCTTAAAACAGTAAAGTAAATATATGAAATTGGAAGGAGCTGATTTGCCTCAATTGTTAAGACCTATTCAAGAGCCTCAAACACATTCTGATTATAGGGAACGAACCAGGCAGAACAGCACAAGCAACAAGTATCACTGTAGGTACGCCTCTCTTAGTAGACATACAGAAGTTTTCGGCCATATACTGCGGATGACATAGAAATTGCTTTTGAAAAGCAAAGGCTTTGCTTAAGTCTGCTCGGTAAATTTCAGAAATGCAAACATTAAAAATTAAAACCAAATTTTGGTTGCTTGGGCTCTACACTCTGCTTAAAATGTTTTTAAATATACCAGTCTGATTTAAATACAAGTTCTAAATTCTTCCTTATGGATGTTCTTGTATGATTGCCAAGTCTGTCTTCAAACTAATCTCTCCTCCTTTCCCTTCCACTCCTGTATTTATCATTACTGCCCTTATTAATTTTTAAAGGTTGCATTTCTTTACAAGGGCTAAATAAGAAGAATTTGAAATGCTGAACCATGGCAGATAATATAAATACGGCAAACAATTCCTTTCCCTATCCGTATCTGCCAAAACTCAAAATACATCCTTCTTTCTAACTTCATGAGCTATTAGTGATTTAGAAGTGAAGCAGCAATTCATTCGCTAGCATTTTACCAAACATGAGGAATGGCCCACTGGCACGGATGCTTCTTTTTAGTAGCAATCGCCAGGTGTCTCGGCTAGCCAAATACGCTTTTTCTTCCTTCTGTGGAAATCTCGTTGCTGGCCCCTGCTCTGCAGAACAAAGCGATGCAAATCCAGACGAATCCTGTAACTTCCAAGCATTTTGCCACTTTTGAGCACCCTCCAGTGATGAAAACCTGACGCAGAGCTGTTCCCTAGCTGTTTGCTATTAGAAATCTCAGCTGCTGCACTGAGCTGAGCACCTGTCCCAGTTCTCTTCCTCTTCTGCAATGATATTGTTGCACTTGTTGTTATGATGTTCAACAAGAAGTCTTAGACCAAGCCCAGCTTTCTTCTCTGTGGTCCCCTAAGGTGCTAGTTTAATACAGATAAAACAGGCTGAATAGTCTCAGCTCAATAGTTCACACCAGAGAGCTTTCTTCTCCTGATTTCACAAAGAATTCAACATGATTAGAAAGCCGCTTGGCCAAAGGCGGCCTAGGGTTGAACAAGAAAGTAATAAAAAACGCTAGTTTGGGCCACGGGGAAGCATTCTTTCTTCTTGGTGTCCTCTAATGCACTGGCATCCATCACGTGGAAACATTACACAGATTAATAATTTCCCAGTGGAAAGGATACACGGTGCCAGAGCACAAGAAGTTTTTACGTCACACGATGCTTTTTTTTGACCTCTGCAGCACTTCCAGTGCATTGGAGAGAGCGCGGAGGCAATCAGCAGAGCCTGATATGCCTTTGCTGAGACAGGAACAACAGGTTGCTTTCTACAAATTGCAGTCTTTCTAACCATGTTGTGGGGTAGAGAGCTCACAGGGACGTTATTTTATATTAACCGGTCACTAAGCTTCCGAACGTGCTACCCCAAAGCCTTCCTCTTTCAGATGGAGCCACTTTTTAAATAACTTTGCCAGGATAAGGAAGCTACATGCTTTCTCTCTAGCCACCAGCAAGCTTTCTTTAGGGGAAATGCAAAAGATAAAACCATAAACTAAGAACCTAACATAAGACCAAACTAAAATTCTGCTTAACCCTTTACAGGCTGAATTATTATCCCATAAAGACTTGAATGGTATTCAAGCTGTAGATGTAGGTGCACTGTGTAACCAAGGATATAACCTGAGCTGCAGGATGTAATTGCTTTTGCTTATTTAATAATAAGAAAAAATTGATATTTCTGTCTCCCATTCTATTTAGGAGCAGATGAACAATTTTTACTCAAATAAAATAAATAAATAAATATATATATATATATATATATATAAAATCTTTCAGGCAACCGGATGGGAAAAAATTTCTCTTCAGGGGGAAAATTCAGAAAGGTTTAATGCTGCAGTCAAGGACTTAGAGCAGAAACAGTCAAGAAACCCAAAATGCAGAGACTGCTACAACACCTTTTGTAATCAATGTGGATGTATTTAGGTAAAATCTAATTTTCCAGGGGAATCTTAAATGTCTCATTTTCATGAGAAGCCCGAGGGAGCCTATACATACCAGAGATAACACAGAGATTGTATCAGCCGTCGAAGGCAATGTAATTGGATATAAATAACAAGAGGAAGTACAGACGCAATTTCATCAGATATCACCTCCTCAGACTACGAACGGGGCTCGTCTCGCTCTTACGATACGCCGAGCATCTTTCCGCAGGGCTCTCATTACAGCAGCGCTCAAAACCGTCTTGAGTGACATGTTTTAAAACACGGTTCTCGCCTGCGAGGTGGTAACGTGCTTTCTCTGGCCAGGCTTGAAGAGTGCTATAAAACTGCTTTGCAAAACAGTACACTGTGCTGGTAGGTTATAACGTGCTTTACAGCACAGCTTTGTAACCACAGTTACAGCTCAGTTCGTCTCGGTAGCTACAAGGCAGAAAACTTCAGCGCGTGGCCGGGAAGAACCATGAGTGCCGGCAGCTTTCCCTAATGGGGTTTTATTTCTCTCAAGGGAGGACCAAAAGAAACCCACGCTGTAACCGAAGGGATGTTGCCAAGTGTGGTTCGGCCCAAAGATTACACAAATTACACGAGAAATATAAATACTTCCCTGCTTTAGGAACTCTAAAATGAGCAGTCATTAATTGAGTGCAAATACGGATACTTTATCCATCATCAACATGGACATTCTCCATTATTTCCAATGAAATATCGATATTTCCTTCACTCTACTCTTTCTTGGAGCCCAGGTGCTTTAAAAAAGCTCTCCTTTTTTGCTTCTTCAGAACCGCTGTAACTGCCTTTGAAACCTTTAGCTATAACTTGAATTAAAGACATGGAGGAACAGGAAAGTTAAGAGCGCTGCTTCAGATCCTGGGAAACATAGCTTGCAAATAACAGAGCTGGAATACCAGCAGAGGAAGTGGTAGAAATCCCACTGTGAAGATCTCGAGAGCACATCAAAAATAAATACTAAGAAAAGCACTAAAGAACCCAGTTCTCCACAGAGGGGCTGGAATAAGCCATTTTTCATTTCAGAGTCTCAAAAGTTCAGTTCTTAAAAACCGCTAGAACTCCAAATTTAATTATCGACCTTCACCTCCACTCTTTGCCAACGCACAGCCAGGACTTCAATCACAGTCTCCCACTTACCGTGAGACTGTTGGCCACTTAGCTACTGGGGGCTCTGAAACAAATCTCTCTCAGGCCCCCCTGACTGTAGCTGCTTCACATTACACACAGCATTTGCTATACCCAGGCAAACAAACAACAAGGGCTGGGATGCTCGCTCCAGTCGAGGAAATTCATGTTTAATTCCACGTTCCACTGCACTGAGGATTTCTCTAGCAAGGGACAGTCCTGCTTTCACCTCTGCAATATTTCACTTCGTTCTTTTGAGGAACATGCAAACCAGATCGGTGTGTTTTGTCCTTTTCTCCCCATTTCCTTTGGGTAGGAGTTAAAAAAGATCTTCTTTAGTTTGATTCAAACAGAATTTTTCTCCTTGAAAAATCAGCTATTCACATAATGGCTCTCCAGCCTTCGTTTTTGATATGTCAGGCTCTTCCCACCTTTCTCCCTCCTCCAGAAGCTGTTCAACAGATTTAAGAAAGTACAAAAATAAGTCAAAATGCAAATAGATTAATGTCCTCTTCTGGCCTCTCCCAAGATGGAGAAGATTGTTAAGAAGATCCAGTCATAGTGGCAATATATTGCCGTATTCTCCAGTACATTTTGAAAGGAAGATGATAGAGAAGGCGAAGACCAAGTTTGGGTGTTAACAAGAGGCAAACTTTGCAATCATAGCGTGATCAGGAGACACTGCAGCTTGTAAAACAGGTAAAGTTGATAAAAGAACTGGTTTATCTTTTAATTTTGGCCCTTGCAAGTACGTAACTGGAGACAAAGATGCATCGTCACGACAGTTTATAGCAACAGTTCCTAAACATTTCCAATCACAAGTTCACTTCTCTGCTCTATAAACCTACTTTCGTTTACACTCCCAGCCTCTTTCCCCACTTCTGAAAACACCAGTCTAACAAGTATGCGACAGCATAACCCCATCACACTCAAAACTCATCTGTGCATTGCTGTTGCACCTACGGGGTCCCACCAGGCGTATGACAGTTCCTCTCAGCTTGACCTCATCTCTTCTCCAGAGGTTGAAGAGCAGACATGCAACTAAAATCAAATTACTCGAGAAACTGATGGAAGGTCCCAACTCAGAGGATAAATTATCAGCAGAAAGTGTGGGTGCGTGTGGGAGGGGAGCACAAGTAGTCATTTGTGCAGGGTTTCCTTTTCTTTTGAGTTTTTTAGTGGGCGTTGCCTTCCCCTCAATCTCAGCCTTGCCATTCGAGTTAACCTGATTTTAGGACAGTGTAGGCCAATTGAAAATAAACACCCGAGTCATTTGTCGGGTAATGTTAAAACAATTAAAACAAGTTCAACCAGAGATATCATTATACATTTGCCTCTGCCTTCCCTGTAGCCATTTAATAACTGTGTCGGATTTCAAAAGAAAACGGTCCATTCCAAATGCAAATTTTACACACATGAAAACACCCAAATTTGAAAGCAATTAGCTGACTTGTCACTTAGATGCTGTAAAATCAAAAGACAACAACTTATTTTAAATATTTTTAAATTCAATTTTCCAAGGTATGAGTGAGGCCAATGGCTCAGCAAGACCTGAAATGACCCTTCCCTGCCAAAGCAAGAGACTTCTATTGAAATAGATAAAGAAGTCATGGAGGAGAGGTGTGTTTTCACTTTTTGAGGGGCAGGGGAGACTGTGGGAGGGCTATGAAGAAATTTTGCCTCTTGGCAGGTACTTCCAGAGATGCCTGCTCTCCCATACGTTCATCTTTGCCCAAAACTTCTGGGAGGGCCTGATCCTGAAGAAGGGCCAGTGGCTGGGAAGGACCAGGGGTATGAGCTGGTAAGAGAGCTGCTACGTTCCTATTACTAGCTATCTGCAGGCAGGCAGGTCTGCTAATGAGAGGACAGAACAAACTAGAGGAGACAACAACCGAATTTTATGCAAGTTTATTGCCTAAATATTACTTTTGAGTTTTGTACTAACAGACAATCCAATAATGGGGCTTCTTTATTTATGGAGGGGATAGTGTACGCGGTTCAGCATTGCAATAAACTGGGAGACTCCAAAGCGATAAATCAGGAAGGCTTTGTAGAAACCAAAATTAAAAGTAAGCCTCACTAAATCTTAGAAATAGGATGGCTACATAAACAACTTGATGCATAGTTTCTATTGTTGTTTACAGATAATAGAGTTATCTATTTTCTTGAGCTATGAAGTGCTTTCTGTATTAAAGTCTACTGCCATCATAAAACATTTGAGAAAATTAACAGCCAGCTTCTCTTCTGCATTGTTTATTAATTTCTACATGAACATTTTTTGCCACACGCTGCTTTCAAAACGTCCTTTCTCCCAGGATATTCAGTTTTACACGGAAAGCAATTTTTGATCAAGTTACCCAAATCAGTGAGCAAGGAGGACACCATGCATCTAACAGATCGTCTGACCTCCAGGAAAACACTCCCCACTGTGGGTTACTAGACGTGAAATGAAAAATTAATCCCATTTTTTTATTTATAAACCAAAATTGGCGAAAGAGCTGATAAGAAGTGGTAACGGCAGTAGGTGGTTACTAACTAGAGTCATCAGGTGGATGCTGGACCTGGATTTATTTAAAACGAAATGGTTTCACGTATGTCATTAGAGTGGGAACTGGCAATAATGTGAAGATGAAAATACAGGTTCAGAGTGATCAGAACTATAATTACAGCAAGTATTACTTGGGAGGGGAGGAATAATCTCAAACATAGGCGTTAAAAAGAGGGAAAAGCCTTGAAAGTAGCAACATCGGAGAGCCCCAGAGTAACGACAGACTAATTCAGGCAGAGGCTCACAACCAACTGAGACAGCAAGGTGCTTTGGCCGCTTCCAGAATATGTGTATTAGCATGGTCCAGGCAGGCTAGTTTTTCCTATATGGCATATAGGATTCCACATCAAAACCGGTTCATACACTTTGACACATCTCAGTGCTAGAGAGGTTTAATAAGATTCCAGAGCATGGTCAGCATTAATAATTCAAAAGCTGGAGTGCCTGATTTAGGATGAAAGATACCGCAGTAAGCGCCGCTTGGCCAAATAATAATTAGATGACTATTAAAAAAAATAAAAATAAAAAGGAGTTGAACAACAGCTTTGCTTGGGGTGGTCCTCCAGGAGCCAGCAGAAGTCCCCCCAGTTACTGAATTCACTACTCTGTTGAACATTTCTGTATTGGCAATGGGAGGGACTAAAAACACTACTAGTTCTTTTCTCTCTCAGCCCTACTCCAGGACACATTTATAAACAGCAATAAATCACTGCCTATACACATCCTAATTACGGTTTCTGCATAAATGCTTTCACGATCCTGACTCTGATCTCTCCATCTCTGCCAAAAACATACAAGCGTTTTATAAAGCCGTTCGTAAAACACAGGCTGAGAGCGCATACCTTACTTGCCTAGCAAGAGCAACTGAAATGATGCTTCATGACTGAAATTAGTTTTTGTTGTTCAATCCTTTCCCTTGATTCAAATATTCAAACCTCTGTTATATTCCTCTCATTTCCTTCCTACTTTGAATTGACCTCAGATATGCCAGATAAAACTTTTTGCGCTAAATTACACCGGTCAAAACCTTTAAGAAAGAAAAAGGAAAAAGATACTGGCTTTCTAATGTTTATATCTATAAAGCACCTCTTGTGTTCTTGATATTATGCTTCTAAATAATTAAAATATATGAACAGCAATAATAACGAAATAATTTCCTTATTAGGCTTGAACTCAACTTTTTAAACACATTATCACCATGATGAGCCTCTATTTATCTTTGCCTGTGGTAGTACTTTATAATGATTACATAAAGAGGTCTATTTTTGGAAGGATATATCTTGGATCTCTGTTCATATACATAGAAATGATTTGCAACAGACAGATCTATTGCACTTGCACATGATATTCTTCATCTGCAAATAAACCACTATATAAACAACTCAGGGAATCATTTTGTTTCCTTTAGAAAAGTGCATTCCTGCTTCCCTCAGCACATATAAATTGAATCCATACTGTGAAAATCAAAGAGGGTATTGATTCCTTGAGCAAGCATGTAGAATTCATCACACCGTAATTTTGTTATTTGGATTAAAAAAAAAAATTCAACTGCCACAGAAATGCATCTATTTATAAAGCCTGCTTGCAAAGGACCAGGCATTTGTCAGGCAGGTTCAGTTTGTGTGAAGTTTCCAGAAAGGAGAGAAAGTGAAAGAGATGGAGAAGGGTTTTCTGGCTGGCCTTAAGGAACGAGCACGCCGCCAAGTTCTTGGAAGCACAGAGCGGAGTTCACAGTTCAGCTGGACCTGCCTTGCGTCCACCTCTTGACCACGATCTGTCTTCCTTGTCTTTGCATCCATGTCTTACATACTGTGATTTTATTTTCCACATACCGTCAGCACTGGAAAAACTTGGGCTTCTCCTCTCCTTGAGAGAATAAATTCCCGGATGATCATTCCTTAACGTCTTGAGCAAATGCCTTGAAGTGCTTGCGTTCCACCTACTTCGTTATATGCTGCACCTGATCATACTCAGAACGATAGTTAGTAGAGCACAAATAAGATCTATGGGGACAAAGCTAAGACTCTCTGTTTTCCATCAGAATTGACCAGCATATTTCCAGAGGAAGAAAGAGGGCAAGACAACTGGGGAAAGGAGTGTTTCACAGGGCTGCCAGGAGATCACTCCCAGATGAAGACCAATTTACCAAGGAAGCAGTATTATCTCAGCATCTGATCAGCAAGCTCCCAACAGTCTCTACATGCCAAACAGGAAAAATAAGAGGAGAAAAGAGAAGAAGAAATGAGGAAAAGGTATTTCAGAGTGAGAAAAAGAAATATATTTCTGCGAGGGAACTATGCACAACATTAAGTGCTAGCATCAGCTGAGGATGCTAATCTCCATTTCATGATTACCAAAGATAAACCCGTGTTGTGGCTCCTAACGCTTCCTAACAGAGCCCTTGCTCTCCTTTGGCGAACATATTGCTGCGAGCGTGGCAGAGTAAGCACTGATCCATGACCAAGATGACCTGAGAGGTTCCTCAGAGCTTCAAACCCAGCAGGAAATGGAAGCCTTGAAAATGCCACGCTCTTCTGTTTTCACTCATACCAAACAAGTCATCCCCTGATATAATCCACATTTCATGGTCAGGTGCAGCGTAAAGTGTGGAGAATTACTACGTTAGGACAGCCTCGGCTCATGTTACTTAGTTTTTGATCCCAATGATCTGGAAGCAGTTTGCCATGGTAAGCTGTGACCTGACGGGCCATAGTGCAGAGACAGAACGAACGCTGGGAGGACTTACTTATCTACAAATACCCATTGCCTTGTATCCGCTGCTAGAGCGGGTGACTTTCTCCAATATAAGCTCTATACTCAAGAGATCAGGAAAATACGGTTCTGCTCCCCACTGGGGTATGCTCTCTCTACTGGCGTGTAACTATATCTACTCTACTGACACACTAGATTTAATAATGTTCTTTAATAATGTTATGGAACTGCATTAATATCCTCAGGCAAAAGTCTCCACACAAATGAAAAGGAGTATTGTTTCTATTTCAGAGATGCAATAAAACCCTGTAGCCAACCACCTACATAATGATAAGTATTTCCATTCATCCTGGCTACTGAACAACCGGCATTGAAATCACCTTGAAGTTTAAAATAAAGTGGTACGAAAAGGGATAACTTTTGAAGTTAAACACTTCAGCAAATTCGGGATTGCAATCACCTTAGTTAAAGTACATTCCTAATTTATCACCCAATTATTGCTAGATATCTTTCTGTCACCTTTCAAGAAAGAGTAGTTCATGAGCACACAGAAGGTTCAAGGTATACAGCAAATTATACACATTGTATGGATTTTGGAGAAGACACCCTTCCATATACCAAGCTCTTAACACCCTGTTGACAGAAAGCAGCACGAAACCAAAGCATTGGAAAGACAGGCGTAAAAAACCACATCAGCATGCACCTTAAAAGCACAGAGTCTCAAATAAGCAGACCCAAACCGCACTCCCCCAAATGCCTTAAACTCATCTTCCTGTTTTGGATGTCTTCTGTGCTCACTATCAGAGCGAGAGACCTCTGAGCTCGTTCACAGAAAGTTTAGACTATATCTGCGACAGTCATCAGCAATAACTGCACACTGCCAGCACTTTCTGTGCAAGTTTCTAACATACAGTTTTAGTACTGGACTTAAATCCTTACCTATTTCACTTCTCTTCCTCAAAACACATACATAAAATAGTGTCAAACACATTGTAAAAAGCCAGTAATTCCCAGCTACCTTATTGAAACACTGGCAGGTTGAAATAAAATTTACTGGAGAGGCCGCTCTGCCGTGTTATATATTACCATGGGATGGAAGGCCACCTTATTTAGAAAGGGAAGGTTCATTGAGATGATATCTTCACACCTCTTCCGATTGATTACCTGCCCAATAAATATATTTATATTTCAAATAAATATAGCAAATGTAGATTCCTTCATTATTTCTTCAACCAGACCTAGAAAAGCTTTTCTGTAAAACAAGGACATAGTAGGAGGCTGAGGTGTTTAATACTATCATGAACAAGATTCCTGTACTTTCCAAAAGCTTTAATGTCACAGTGGCAGCACAAAATGGCCATAAAACCACTTAAGCTGCCAGGATCCAAAATGGCACATACAACCCAGCAAACTCACAGGAATTACACTGATCCTTACATACAAGCATTGCATGTATTCAGATTCCCAGCAAAATTAGAAAGCTTCATCATTGTCACCAAGTGGGAAACTTCATATGCAGGGCCAGCGTTCAGGTGACATTTTACAAGCAAGAAAAATCCACCTGACTGACACCTTCATAAATGACTCTTAACTTGCTGGGCAATAAATGCATTTCTAAGATTCCTAACAACAGCTAAATAATGCAGTGAATCCATTAAAATGACATGCCCGAAGACGCTGCAAGCCTGTTTGGAGCAGTTTACCGCTCTGATTTTTGATGCTCCGCTATAGACAACGCACTTGGGAAAATGTATGTGCGTCGATGGAGGCACGGCATTGCCTTGGCGGCCGGGGAGCTGAGAGATGCTGTTCTCTTCAAAAAAGGAAGGTGGTGAAGGGGGTGAAATCAATTACAATAAAATAAAATAAAATAAACCTTCTCCCAAGAACAGAAGAAGGTAGCAGTCAACGGTATTCCTGCAGCTATCTCTTAAAGCATACAATTCTGGCGTTGCTCTCCATTTCTTTGTTCTACTCAAAGCTGCTAAGCATTCGGAGCTGACTTGAATATGTATAAATATACAAAAGGTATCATTGCTTTGTTCGTGTCTTTTTGTCGTTTTTTTTCTTTCTTAGAGTAAAGCTCTGAGCACACGCGGCTGTTCTGGGAGGTCACTTGGCCACCGCTTTCCCACCAGATCAGCTGGCCCTCGCTGCTCCCTGGCCCTTGGGGTATGTCCGTTCTTGCTCCTCATCAACAGGTCCCCGAAACTGCCACAAAACGTCCTGAAGTATTGCTACAGAAAGCAGAGCCACCCCGAGGAGCACAGGTCAGGATCATGATGTGACCCAGCCTAATCCTGTTACTACTTGAATTCTTATTAAGAGTAGCTCAATTGCTAATATGGGAATCAATAAGCGTACATTCCTGGTGGCTCTCTGATTTGTGCGAGAGGTAAATGACACAACTTCCTTCAACCAAGACATCTGCAGTCACAAAACTCGGAGATGGTACAAATCCAAAAGATTTTTCCTACGCTAACAGACTCTCATTTTAATGTTTTAATTATCTAACAAATTTAGAAGCAGAGCTCTGCTCTGTTAAGATCTGCACAATTTTTTTCACTACTGACGTGGTCGTTTCTATCGAGGCCTAACTAGTCTTCCAGGAAAAAAGCAGCATAAAACGGAAACATTTTTCCTCCATGAACAAAACTGGTAGAAGCATTAAGCCTGCAAGCTCTTGAAGAAGGAGCACCACCAGGGACACATGTCAATGACCAACCAGTAACAAGATTAGTCCACAGAGCAGAAGATCTTTCTATTTTACATGAGATACTTTGCTGTAACCCTTCACCTTTAAATTCCCAATCATATTTTTAGTTGCAAAGAGCATCTCGATGATGACTGCGATCCCAGATCCTCCATTTTACTTTCCTTTCCAGCACAAGCTTTCCCTGTGACCGCCGTGGCAGTAGATAGCCCTTGTCCACACAACCACTAGTCCAGATACTCAACCTGCAACATTCGGACGCATCTCCAGGATGAGATAACTTTAAACCCGTAAATTTCTTTGAAAACAAGATTCCCTATTCAAAGGATAATTCACAGATATCTTAAGGAATAATTATTCAATGCCGCGCGCACAGAATTAAATAGCACAGCTCTATTTTTGTTTCTTTGTTTGTGGCAATTTCATGGTGAAGAGAGCTGAAATGTCTTGCTAAGCTAACGACAGGATTTTTCTAAGAGTAAAAACAATGTGTAGGTTTAAGTGGGCTAATATTTATGTTAGCCCAATGTAGCCGCTCTAAGTACACAAAGAAATGTAACTCAAGCTTTGGAGAAAACTGCAATTAGAAAATGAATTAAAATCAAATTAATCTTTGCCCTATCCCACTGTAATGCTTAAATTGCAATTATGAAATCTGTAACAGGAAAAGCTTAAATAAAGAATAAATTACACATATAGCTGAACAAAGGGAGCAAAAGCTGCAGGAGAAATGCTGCACCGCAACAATACAAGTGCTTTGCTGGAGGTCGGAGCTGATTATTTGCACCAGAGTCATTCGGACTCATCTGCCTAACTGAAAAAAATGAGCAGTTTTACAGCAAACTTGGAAAGTTTGGATTGAAGTAGACTCAGCTTTGGGGAAAAGACATTTCCATAAGCAAATGTTGACATGCAACGGATGGCATGGATTCAAGGGCTATTTGGGGACTACCGTGCGCATTAACGTTCTTCATGCTACACGTTGCTTTACAGACTTCCTAGCAACAGAATTTCTGCCTAAATCCACAGGAAGCCGCATGCTTTCTGACGGACTCGCTGAACGTTGCGAGCGACTTTAGATGTAATATCCCTTTTGGGCCTGAATTTTAGCTTTTGAATTTCCTGGATCTGCAAGCAATGGTGGAGAGAGTCACAGACCGCGGTGGGTTAGACGTGGCCAGGCTTGAGCCCCACGAGCCAAGCCGAGTAGCCCTTGAGGAGAGGGAAGGGGGAGCGCAGGTGGAGCTCAGGACGTGACACTAAATTTAAATAATCAAAACTCCCAAAGGGTTTCAAGGTATTGGACAACCCATTCCCCCAAGCCACAAATATATGGGCTCTTTTGCAATTAGAACAGGGAAGCGCGGTAGAAAAATCGCCGGGGGACGGCAATATCTTCCTTCGTTTGCCAAAGGAGCAGTAAAAAATGAAAAGCCAAACCAATCTGCCGCAATCTGGTATGCATGCTTTCTTGAGTTCAGAATAAAAGATAATGGAATTGCAGCAGAAATAGTGCTAGGAAGCTTTCACCCTGATTCCTTCTCGCGTCTTTAACAGACTGCAACAGATCCTGAACCTGAAGCCACGAATTCAGCACAGAGGGAAGATCTGACGGCATCCAGGACAGTGAAAACAACAGAGGAAAAAAGACAGGATTATTGCTAGATACAGTTATATTTGTAGCAATGAACATGCCAGATTGTTGCCTTGGCGTTTATTTGTTTATTATTTTCCTTTTTTTGTCCTTGAAGTTAACTAAATTCTTGCAGCTCCTCAACACATGCAGCTCCAATAAGTGGATTCAGGGCACACCTAAGCGAAAACCACAGCCTGCCGTTTACTCCCTAACGGATAAGCAATTTCCCCAAGATCAAAGCACACATTTCAAATTCATTGAATGCGAATTTATCAGCAATTACTCTTCATTCGCAGACACGTTGTCAGGATCCATTAATGCCTTAACAATGCCTGGGATACGTAAAAGCCTGTAAGTGCCAAACGCTACAACCGCCATGGTGTATGCTTCCTTAAAAATCACATGGGAACACACATGGGAAGTATTACGGGCAAATCTATATTACATTCATATAATCTAGGCAAACCAGCAAGAAATGCCTTTACTCGTTTCTGGGCAAAGGAATATTTGGGGTAGTAATTATGGCCAAGCCCCTATTACTGAATTAAGGAGTATCCTGGCTACTCAAAAGTTTGAAGCTTTGAGGAAAACTCACCATTTCTTTCTGCCGAGGAGACTGTAGTGATTTCGAGCGTTGTCAGCAAAAAGTCAAAATACAAATTGCTGGAGGCACCGTGGACACAGATTAATGGGGCCAAGCAGCACAGCTTCACCTTGCAGCGTTCATTGAGCTAAGTTCTCGCTATTACCTCAAACACCAACTTACTTTCGTTAAAGCCAGTTCAGCTCTTATGCTCTCGTTCAGGTAATTCACGTGCTGTTTTGGACATATTAATGGGCATGTTTTCAGCTTTTTTCACCATGGATTTGGCTGTCTTCTTTTATTACTGTTTTTTTTTTTGCCGTATATTCATTATGACACGGATCATAATTTTTAAGTGGAGAACCTATTACTCCATAGTTCGCCGAGATCTTTTTGTACCCTCACCAGAAAACTGCAAGGTTTCAGATTTAAAAAAATGCAAAACCCCTCACAAACTTCTGGAATAATTTATTGGATTTATGTTACTTTATGCTTTTTAATCACAACACCAATGACAAATGTATTTGTCTGCTGAATGCTGACTGAGCCCATGACACAGCGGTATTTCATCTTAGACTTCTAACATGGTACCGTTTACAAAGTTAAAGGAATTTATCCATCGCTCGCCCCTCACCTTGTAGACACCCCTCGCTACGTCCAATAAGTCCCTCTCCACTAATGCTTCACTGATGCTTGATTTTTGCTGTTTAAAAACAACTTTTCGTGAAGTTGTGTTTGGCTAATTTGCCACTGGGAAAAGAAAGCAATCAGGAATGGCGCATTCTTGACTACTGCATACCTTCAGGGATCAGGTTAATAAGAACAATGAATTAAATGGAACAAAGAAATGAAAATCCATCTGCTGTTGGGAAAAATCGAGCCTCCCAGCCTTGAATCCCCAGTAAGAAACTGTAAAATTTTCTGCTTTCCAAATTAACATCAAAGGTTGCGGGAAAAGCAACACACACAGAATTGAGCCAGGCTGTATCATTGATTTCACTGCGGTATTTACCTTGTCAACTTTCTGGGGGGAAAAGAGTTGCGATTTCACTTGCGGAATAGCAGGGCATATTGCAGGCTCAAAACACTAATGCATCTCCAGGGAGAACCTGACATTTGGGACATCAGCTCAAATTTTGATTGCTTACAGAAAAACATACCAAATAACGTTGATTTAATATACTCCTAATATCAGCTACAATTATCTGGATGGTTAAATTCAGCTTAGCGGCAAATATGCTTGAAAAATTCTTCAAATTTATTCAGCTGCATACATCACAGTATTCTGTACCAAAATGTTCATCCCTAGTCTCATTTTGCTGATGAAGAAATCAAGGCACAGTTCAATGGCTTGTTGGAGACAGAAAAGACATCAGTGAGAAGCTCTGAGTTGTATCTCCTGCTGCTGGACAACAGGACTCTGCAGTAAAAGAGCTCAGTAAAGCTCTGCTTCTTTTCTTCTTTTTTTAAAAAATCTTTTTCTCACTTAAAATATCAGAAATTGAATTCTTTCCTTTTTTGTGTCCCAGTCCAGCACTTTATTTTTCCTCTCTCTGAGACAGAAAACCTAATTACACTATTTATTTCCTGACATCACACGTGACACCACATCTTCTTGCTGCATTCTTTTATTAACTTCCTTAAGCAGAACTTTCAGTTTACAGCTTGGTTGTGAAAAATTTAACTGGAATAATTTCTTCCTAAGGTAACACGTATAAAAGAAAAAAGAACTCGAGAGGAACCGCATGGGCTTTCAGTCGACTATCATGACAATTATATTATCCCAAGGATTTTCATTCGAGGAAAGGGTCCCTGCAGTGAGACATTAGAACAAATATACTTTCCATGTCCTAAGTATCTTTTATCAGAGGTTCTCCGTGCATTTACAGTCATTCAGTAATTAAACTGTAAGTACCCCCAGTATCTTCAAGCAATTACTGCTTATCTCCCCTTAGGAAATCGCAAATCTGGGATGGGGACAGATAAACTTTAAGGTTCGAGAGGAAGATTTTTAAATCTGGCCTTTCCAACTGATTGTGCTTTTATAAACAAATTAGGTTTCCTGGGCAGAAATCTGGGATACCTGTGAGTTGCAAATGAAGTGGATGGAGCTGGAAAGCGTGAGCTAGTGCATGCAAATGCTGTGAACGCCCGAGGCTATGCAGCGCCAAGGGCACTGTGGAGAAGTGAACCAGAGGAGTCCGGAGACAAAGTCTGCTCTTCCCCACCCCATAAGATGCCCAAGAGCCCAGTGCGCCAGATTGCCTTTTCAAGAAAAGTGGCAAGAATGGTTGAAGCGTGTAATTACAATCATCTACTGATGTTACAGTTTTATGTGCATTTTCTGGTTAGTGTCAATAATGCTTTCCTCAGGCAGTCCTTCATGGTTATGATCAACTTGCCAGAGTATCTTTTAGTAGCTCTAGTATCGTACCCGTCTCTCTGTGACAACGAAGAGGACATATAAAACGAATGGACGTATAAAACCAAAGATACAAAGTCCTGCCTCTTTCAAACAAACCAAGAAAAATGAATTCTCCTTCCATCTGTGACAATTCAACTTCAGAAAGTATCTTAGATGCAGTTTGTATGCAAGACTCTACATAAAATAAGCACTTTTATTAAAATTAAAGCTGTAGAATGCCCTATTCATTTCAGTTTAAACACCCAGGAATTCTGAAGCCTCCATAAAAGCCCTTTAGTTTGAATAAGGACATACTTATTACTTCAGTTTAACTTCAGTTAGCACTTTGCCACAAATCAGAAGTAAAAAGAAGCAGAGGAGGTTGTATTCTTCTCCAAAGTTGGTGTTTTAAACGTCTTATCCTGAACGAGCCGAAATATTTCTTTGGGGCAGATAAGTACTATAAATGCATTTATAGAGAAGTTCCAGAGACACGACGGGTTGTATATAATGTAATAGCCTTTTCAATGCAGGAAGCTAAGATTCATATCTACACAGGACAGAAGCAAAATTAATTTGATGGCCTCAGCACAGACCTAATGGACCTAATTAACATTCCAAACCTCTTTCAGAAACACTACTTGAGTAATTTCTTAAATGAGACCCAAAACTAAATAACACTGTGAAGCCTGAGATGACAAAGCTCAAAGCGAACAATCATTTTGGTGCAGGATTATGTTTTCTCTAGTGGAGGGAACAGGAATGCATATTAATGAGGAGCAAGGTTTGTAGAGAGAAGTAACAAAAGAGATGACCTCTTCCTATAAACTTTAGCTCATTAATATCCGTTGACTGTCATGGCTGCAACAAGGTTACTGCTGTTAATAAACAGTTCTTTCTTGTGTGAGTAAACGCGGTCAAATATGGAGAATTTTTTAATCAAATCTGGCTATGGAATTCAGGAATCAGCAACTTATCGTAGGTGTTGGCTTTAAAAACTTGTAAAATGTTACTGAAGCCATCTATTGCAAATAATCTTGCATGGTGGACAGTCTTCATGCCGCTGCCTACTAACAGAAAGTCATCTGAGGTTGAAATGAGTCGGGCCACCCA
This sequence comes from Apteryx mantelli, assembly GCF_036417845.1. Classification (NCBI taxonomy): domain Eukaryota; kingdom Metazoa; phylum Chordata; class Aves; order Apterygiformes; family Apterygidae; genus Apteryx; species Apteryx mantelli. The sequence goes on along the minus strand of NC_089979.1, from coordinate 5,397,187 downwards.
TTACGTCGTGTTGTTGTACTGTTTGCTCCAAGTTTTCACCTCCTACTTCCAGGAACAAAATGAACCTAGCGAAACTCAATTTTTGTTTCATCTTAGTGTTTCGAGAGGTACTGTGGATGAACATATTTAACCAGGGCTAAGTAATGCATGACTGGAAACCAAGCTGAAGTACTATAAACATTACCCAACAGCAGTTCCCAACCAGACCTAAAGCTACAGGTAGAAGTATTATACTTCAACCTCCGCTGCTGTGAGAAAACCAGCAGTGGGGGGAAACCCCATGGAAAACCCAGTGCTGGACATACTTGCTCCCCAGGCATCATTACTTAAGCTATTTCTCAGAATGATAGCCTTGCCGCGCAAGATTTGGTTGCCTTGTGTCCAAGCCCCAATGTTAGCGAGTTCCCCGTGGACCTCCGGGACATTTTCATCTCCTCAGTCTGCTACACAGTTTGATGTAGTGTGATCTTTTTAAAAAGATATGGTTTTCTATTACAATCATGGGTGAAAAAAAAGCTCAAAATTAAGAATCTGCTTTTTCTCTTAACGCAGCATTAGGACAGCTAGCATGTCACAGCCCACGCTGTCTGCAAAGCCAGACTATGTTTGCATACAGGTAACTTGCCGCAGACAGCATTGAAGCATGAAAATAATCTGATTCACCAATATTCAGTGAGCTTATTTACAGGTAAAGAACATTACGTTGTTACAGAGAGCACCGCACTCGTCAGTTGAGTGAAATGTTAGGAAAGGCATCTCCTTCCCCGCGCTTCAACTTCTTATCTACAAAACAGTGTTAATGCCGCTTGCCTCCTTACGGAGTCCTTTGAGCACCAGAGATGAAGAACACTATCACAGCTAGATGTTACAATTCTCAACATGACTTGCACAAATTTTAATCAAAGGAAAATATTAAATTGGGAAGATCATTTCCCCTGTTATAGGCTAAGGGAAATCGTGGTCTGAGTGTAAGGGAGAAAGACTTAATGAAAATGAAATTTCTTAGGAAAAAACAAATCTAAACAAATCCCGTGTTAATAACCCTTCTCCTCACAGGACAGCGCTGGATCACGTGGCTGATCCCTCCAGTTCACGGAAGATTTAAAAAGACATCTAAGAAATTTTACTTGTGTAACTTTGATACCAACCAATTGGCAATGCAAAGAACAGATCAAGTGATGCTTCCTCAGAGCCTGAGTGAAGCAGTGAGATGATCCTGTCCCGTAGTTTGAGCCTTAAGTAACCACTTGGCACATGCACAGGACAAGACCTCCCTTCCATCTTCTCATACAGAATAGAGCAGAACCAGAGATTCCTCCATCCTTTAAAAATTCTTCATTTCCTGCCTCTCTATTCCATGCCGGATAAATTAAACCCCAACAGAAAGACCACAACAATCTTTGCAGTTGCAAAACAAGCAGTAGGGAGCTTCCTAGGTTTTCACATTCGACAGCAGCAGATCTATTTTAGTACAACAGACCAAAGACACGCTCCTGCTAAAGTGACGCTCTCGCAGTGCAATGCCGCTTTCAGCTCCGCTGCCTATTATTTTAAGTTCCATTGAACTGAACTACATTGTTTAGGGAAACTGTCTACAAAAAGAAGGATAACAAGCTAGTCCCCAGGGTATCAACAAGGGCCTTTTCACGGGCCTCTCTACTGAACAGTGCAGGAACACATGTGAAGGCAGCATGAGAATTCATTGTGCTACGGAGGCTTGCTGTGATACAGACATCTCAGCTACTTGAAAGTCCCAGCAAGTCTTTGTCTGAGAAAACAAGTAAATAGCTTTTTATTTCACTTCTACTGGAATAACTGATGTTCCTACCTAGAACACAGTCATAAATTTGATCATCATTCTGACAGAAACAGAAAAATCTCTTCAAAGAACAGTCTGAGTGCACGTAAAATATTTTAGCAGATAGATATAAACCAATCACAACTGCAGAGCAAATTTGCACTGGAAATTAAGAACCTACAGATCTAAATCTATACATTCAAATAGGAACATAATGGTACCTTTGCTCAAAGTCAGTTCCAAGTATCAAGTGAAAGCAGTTCTCAGAAGTCAAACACTTCAAACACTGACTTTTGCCAGTTTGTACTTCTGTAAGAGAAAATCATCCCAAAGACCTGAGGTTTCAATGAGATCTCGGACTTCCTGAGCTGAGAATCTGACAACCAAACAACTCTTTTTTCAGCTATGGGCATAGTAACAGGAGGGATTCTGGGGTAGTTTTTTTCTATGCAAAATGACCACCAGATTTCCACGAAACTTTGTTATTCAGCCGTTTCAGCTTTTTTCGCTGGGCTGCTAGTGACTGTGTGCTGGTTCTTAAACAGCTCTTCTGCTAGGTCAACATGGGACAATCTAACAATACCACCTCAAATATGACTCAAAAACTGAAAACCTCTCTTACCCCTACACCTTTTACCTGAAGGGATCCATCATTTCAGTACGTGAATACATGCTGATATTGCCAACGTCCCAGTGAGCCTTGAAGCCGGTCACCACTTGCCAACCTTTCGTCTCCGGAATGTAGTTGGGATTTCTTATTTAACGCTCCTTGATAGCAAGCTGATCACATTTAGCCCTGGTGTGGGATCTGAAGGTAGAAATACTGCTATAATTTTTTTGAAGTCCATTTTTAGTAAAAGCCAACATTTGAGTTTGTTACAGAGTGGTATCTGAGATATTCTTAGAACAGACAACACAGCGTATGGAAAACAGTATTTCAAATACCACTGACTAGGAGAGATTAGTAAATATATATTTGATTAAGATTCATTGGCCAACAACAACTTTCCTGTTGTCCAGCATATTTTTAAATACCAGCATTAAATACATACACAGATGGACACCTGCAAATATGGATATATTTGCATGTTGTGTGACATTGCTACAGGTTCTCATCTGCAAAGTAGAGATCTCATGTGTGAAACAGAAGCACTGTTTCTCAAAGCACAAGCACCGCTTTTATTCATATTAAAAACTCTCACGTACACAGATGTCTACCAAAAAGAAACTATGAGCTTTTTATATCCGAAAGGCACATTTCTGCTTTTGATCGGTAGTCCACTTGCAACAAAAGAAAACTGTGAATTAAATTCCCACCACTTCCTCTTAAATATTTAACATCCAATTTTATTCATCCTAATCTCTGAATTATTTTCAGCCACAAACACAAATTCAGAGTAATAGCAAAGTTTTAAGGAAACCAGGCTCAAAGTTAGTATGGAAATAATCAATGAGCTGCCCAATGCCCTCAAATGAAATGTGCTCACTCCCTTCCAGGTAAGTGAGACAAGGCCTAAGTGCAATGGTCACTGATGAGACCGGCTGCTGCACCGAGGGCTGCCCACTTGAGTGGGAATCGTGCCACCAAAAATGAAAAACCTCTGGCAGCTGCAAAATTAACTGGTGTAATAATAATCAGATAATTATTTCACATATCCTATATGGTGTTAATTGTACCACTTAAGCCTGATTCCTGGCTTTATTTGGGAACTGCTTTTCTGGGAATGAAGAGTGTAGGACTAATTCTTTGTTTCAGCATGTTTAATAACTTAAAGACCAGGTGTTGATCCAATTTGATTTTCCTAACATAAGTTCCAGAAAATTCTGCATTAAACTGTCTTGACTATTTTAATTTCTCTTGGCTGCTTTCCTTTGCAGGCAAGGTATGGTAAAGAAATCTTTAAAAGGTACAAACAGAAAACCCACAGATTTGGGAACAACTACGAGACTTCATTAGCTTAAGCTTGTATTGAAAAAAAGTGCAAACTGTAGCACGGTTGTTTTCAATGGAAGCCATGCGATGGGATGAACCACGTGCATGAGAGTGGAGCAGGAAAGCTCGTCACTTTGAAAAGTCGTTATCCATGCATGTTGGTTACAATCATCTCATTCCTCAATAACAAGGAGAACAGGAACACACTCTTCATCACTAACTTAACTTCATCTTCATCTCATGAGGTCAGCAGTCGCTGTTCTTGTCAGGCTCCTTATTACGTGTAATGGAAGCAAGGAAGTAGGGCTTTTAGCAAAACATCTAAATTCACAGAAAGCAATCACACCCCTGAGGAGACTCGACACCAGACCAACCACACACTCTCAACAGATCCCGCTGTCACATCTACAGGTCACAGCATCCCTAACATGTCCACCCACGTTAGCGGTAACTCGGAGAACAAACGGGTCTTCTCAGAGCTTGTTGGATGACCTACACCGCTTAGGCCACCGGATTCCCCCTGTTTAATCTGTGTTTGCACTGGAATGACTTTCAGAGAAACGTGGGCTGCTGAGCGATGGCAAATCCAACCCCACTCCTGCGACAGTGAATTACTCTCCCTGTTCAGAAATGCCACCTTATTTAAGTCTGAATGTATCCAGCTTCAGTCTCTAGCTACCAGATCTTTCTTTGCTCGGCTGAAACCCCCTCCATTACCTTTTTTTTTTTTTGTTCCTCAAGTAGATATACCGAGATTGTGATCAGCATCTCATAACCTTGTCTTCTTATATTAAATACATTGAGCTCCCAAGCCTTTCTTTATAATGTATTTTTCTAGTCATTTGAGCATTCCTGAATTTCATCCAATTTTTCAAAACCATAGCTATCTTTCTTTATAACAACAGCGTTGTTGTTACCATGATGGTCTAAAGATATAACTACGCATAAGCCTGTTCATATGTCTGGAACCTGACCTCAGACAACATTTTAATATCTGTATTGTAAAAGGATTACTTTACAAAAAAGGAAACATAAAAATAATTGACATCCGAAAATGTGTAAGGAATATATCTAATATATAATTTCTACTATCATCTTCAGATTTATCAAGATTTCCTTACTGCTATTATATAAGAGAGCTGGAAAATGACTGAATTTAATGCACTGTAGATGATGAGTGCTGCCTTTGAACAAGGAAATTTTGCTACTTAATGTTTTCCCAAAGGCTTCTTTATAATGAACCTGGGCCAGCTCAGAGAAGAGATATGAGAGACCATGACAATTTTATCATTGCTGCCATCTAAACAATTAGAAGAACTAAAATAAAATCTAGCTAATTGTAAAATGTAATTATCTCTGAGAGGAGTAAACCAGCATTAATTCTGCTAACCCTCTAAAGGGGTTTCTCAGACATTCTCTAAGTAGACAAGTAAGAGTGAAAACTGGAATATTAAAATGAAGAGGACAGCGTCACAAATCAGCCCAACAAAAAAGTAAAAATTTCTTTAGGGAAACATTAACAATCTTCAAATCACAAACCTTATTAGTTCTGTTCTTATTTTTTGATTAATGCCACCTAGGATGTTACTAGTGCTCAACTTCGCTTCTCCATGAGATACATCGAGCTTAATTGAAACATTTTATCTTTCCTGATATTACTGAAAACGGAGTCAGTAACTCACTGGTCTAATTTTTTTGACGTGCATACAGAGAGCAATGGTGCACCCAGGCACAGTACATGATGTTGCAAGGGACGCACATAGATAACCTCAGCCTGAACACATGCGCGGTGTGGGAAACCTCTAGTCCAAACCAACAAGTCCTTCTCAGAATGCAAACATTTAAGAAAGAAAAAAATTTCCGCAATCTACCATTATTAACCTACAAATTGCTCTCATTCTGGACTGGCACGGGATAGCTGATTAAAAGGTATACATCAAAGGGATGCATCTGACATAAATACATGCCATGCTATTTGTATTTCGACAGCCAATAAAATCTGCATTTTTCCTTAATATGAATTTCTTCTAAATCGGGAGACATTTCTGACATCAAGAGATCTCTCCTGTCTTAATGGCAGTTGCAAGTGATTCCATGTGTAATTTCATGGCATAGGGATACAACAGTAGAGTAGAAATCAATTTTAATCTTGCTAAGCTTATGTTTTGTAGAAGTAACGTAAATTAGTTAACTCTAGCTATCAGTGTCACAAGTAGCTCAAAGATCATCAGATACCAGAAAAATGCCGAAGATGATCAAGCCAAGCAAAATTTTTCTGCTTTATAGAATTAGTAACGCAGTGGCTGCTAGCTTTGAAGATGAGCATTTGGCTGCTGTGAAATGAAAGAGGCAACTGGAAACCAATTAGCTAAACTGTGGCAGAAATGGAAATATTTCCAGCCCCAGATCTGCAATCTGCACGTAGAATCGCATCAGCATTCTTATTTTAACCTAAGCACTGAAAGAAATGGACTTCGTCTGCTGAACAGCTACAAACGTTCCCTAGTTTGGGAGAATTTGAGCATTTAGACATTTATTAACAGTGGCAGCAACAAAACCACCACCGAGATTCTCATTTATCTGCGAACCTAAATGTATGTTTAGGCAGATGCTTTTTTTTTGTCTGTCTAGCGGAAATTCAGATCAGGAGGTTTAGCCCAGGTCTGCTAGACACTACTAAATCCTGTTCAGATTGAACAGGTTAATCTAATGCACCTAACACAATAAATGTGATGACAATATAGAACGGTTTAGAACATTAGAGGACACAGAAAGTCTTTCCTTTCCTTTTTCACCTGCCTAGGCCGTGCAGCGATGTTTCAGAAAGGGGATGGAGTAGGTGAGCAAAGTTGCAGCAAGTCAGGCCTCACGCTCTGCGTTAAGGAAGATCACGGGCACAATTTGGTTTTGAAGTTATGGAGATCTGTTAATACATGAGTGGCAATTTGTCCTGCTTGTTTTCACTTAAGAAACAAACTTCCCTGAAGGAGCTTTCTATCACATACAAAAAAAAAAAAAAAAAAGAAATATTTAGTACAATTAGAAAGAAAACCCATTCTGTAGATGAGCTCAGCTGTATCCTGTTCAGTAGCCTGCTTTTCAAGCATAGTAGTTAAAAGCTCTTACGTTTATACCTCCACAGATAAAATATATATGAAGGGGTAGCTCACAGTTTCATGCTGTGGAATCCTCCAAGTTCCCACAGATAACTGTAAACTTGGGGGTAGAAAATCCTGTATTTTCTGTCATCTTTATTTAGTAACATATCAGCAACATCCAATCATGAAATTATTTCAGAACTCTGGATATAAATGGGACCTTTTACCTGTCCCCACCCCAGGAAAGAATTGCCTGTGCGTCACTGTGAGTAGTAAGGAGAAGAGAATTTACTAAATATTAATTGGCTATTGGATGAATTTTATTCTGTGAACATATTCCTTCCACAGACATCTACAGTTTCAGCGCTGCAGATTAAACTGAGTGCACGTGGTATTCTTAAAAGACTAGCACGTGGCCATGGCCAAGACAGAAATATTCCATATGGTGTTGCTATTGTGCCTATAAAAAGGCTTTAAAGAATTCTGACATCATACCATCACATAAGAAGGGTAATAATAGTATAGAAATGCATTGCCCATCACATTTTGTTGCTTTCAATGTTTTCCACGGTGTGTCCTCCCCTGTCTTTCCCTCTTTCTGCGCTGGACGGTTGAGCTCCCCTCTAATGGCCATGTGAGAGCAACATCCGTCATCCATCTGTTTGATTTTAGATCAAGCCTTTTTCAAGCTGTTGCTCGTGTTGCCCATTGCTTCTTGGAAGAGGTAGGCTGCTTTGCTCCCCAAAACACTTCCTTGGTGTGATGCCCACAAATGCTTCACGACAGCGACGCTGTTGATGTGTTAGAGGTCCTTGTCTACCATGGTGAACCGGAGTATCTCACCATTTCCTGGTACCCTCCCCAGCTCCTTCAGCTATTTTCTCTCATCTTCTGCACAGACGGCTACTTTCTGGATAAGGTCTCCCCTTTTTGTCCCAGTGCTTGCACCAATATTAGTTAGTCAGCAGAATTAGCCAGCAGAGACTTACAGGTTTTATGGGAATATAAATAATAGAGAACAATCAACTTATTAAGAGCGCAGGAAAATAAGTCTTTACCATGTTTCATAGACTGTATTTTCTAATTTACTTTCCCACACCAGGGCTAATTAGCTGTACTATTTAAAAAATCAGATATTAAATTTTAGGTTTCTCCTCATTCCTACAGTTCACCTTCTCTCTTTTAAGCTAACGTACGACTTTCCTAATATCGTAACGCAAACTATTTCTATACATTAGAGATAGATACCCAGAAATACAATCGAGCTTGAAGATACAGATTTTTATTGTCAAATAGGAATGTATTTATATCTATGTCTAACGGCTGGCTTTTCAAAATCCTCACCAGGATCCACAGACGTGGACAGAAAAAGCAGTGCTATTTTTGGTTGCTGGGAGAAGGCCATTATTCACAATAGGCAGTTTCTCTACAGGTGGTATAAGTTGCAGGGGCTGCTGATCACATAAACCTTTAAAGGAGAGCAATTTTAAGCACAGTAGAACATGGCCACACACTAACTCCTGAGAGAAGTAAAAAAGGTCTTAGGAATTAAGGACAGAAAAGCTCTATTAAGTCATCCACTACATCTCCTCGCTCAACTAATGCAAGACCCTATCGCAAGAATATGGGGAATTCCTCAGACGGGGGACCTCAATATTGGCGATATGCAGCTCATTTGGGTGCTGCTAACCAACCCCTGCAAATTTAACAGAAGCTACTCAAAAACGGACATTATTCTGAAATCAAAGTAATTCCTTATCTCAGGTATGCTTTCTCTATCCTCTCTAAGTAATTTAATTGTAACGCTTTCTTCAGTAGGTCTACTTTACTCTCATGTGGACTTACCACTTTATCAGTGTTAACTGCATAGAAGAGAGGGGTTTGGAGTTATTGGTGGGACTTTTTTAACAACCTCCTGAAGCCATAATTTCATATGTTATCTTACCTGAATTGACTAATGGCCAAAAGTGTCTTGTGAAATATTCTGACTAGTGAGCAAGATTAAAGAAGAATTCCAGGCTGAGCTGTGAACTAGAGACAAGAGAAAGTTGTCAGACCAGGACAGGTTCAGCTGAATATTTCATTTCAGGGTAGGAAGCAGGCTGAGGGGGTCCAGAATATGAAACAGAAAAGGTATGGTCCATATTTTCCAGTGTTTTTTTCCTAAATAGCCACAAGGGCCCTGCAGTGATGGGACACCCACCACTCCTCTGGGGAGATCATCTACCAACAGCAAGCATCACCTGGACATTCCTCCTGATAGCATGCATTTTCCTTTTCCTTTTGATCACAGTTAGATACCTCCATAGCACATAAAATGCATGGCACGTTGCAGAAATGAGAAAAGCAGAATTTTAACACAGAAGAGGAGGCATTACAGAGGAACTGAAAGCAGAAGTTATTTCCTGCATTTATAGAAATTAAATATCATACATTACAGCTAGCTTTGCAATGCTCTGGAAAGAGCCCTGCTCAGCTGTCAACAGACTTCCATAGAGAAGACTTCCTTTCCGCTCCTGTAAAGCATCTCTTTCTCTCTCAGTAACATCCAGTTCCTGGGCTACAGCTTAAAATAGACTATAACAAAGAAAGTCACTCAATTTCCAACCTGGAATAACTCTAACACCTTGAAAAATCAAACCTCAAGGCAACAACGAAAAGTAAACAAACATCAAAAATTTGGTTTCATTTACTTCCCCATTTTCAGCAAAGAAATTAGTGTTTTAACAGTCCCTGGGCAAACTACAGTAGTTGTGCTGACAGAGTTCAAGACGGACTAGAAATCTTTTCCTCCTCTCAATCTTACATATTAAACAGCCCATCTCATTAGGGTCTCATTCAATAAACCTAACCTGCACCCTTCAAATATCCTTTAAATTCAACATGCCAGAGTTTTAAAGATAACTTTACAAAAACAGTGTGTGTTCTGCCCTTCCTACTCACAAAACTATGACTCGAGCATGTTCACAATTCACCCTGTTTACTAGTCTAACGGCACGTACCTTAATTCTGCCCTCATGAGCGTTATGGAATATCGCACAATGTTGCAGGCTTCCTAGAAGCAGAATCCACAGTGAAATTTTATCTGTGACAATAAATATTTCTCCAAATGAGTTTAATTTACAAAGCAGCTATTTAAATAGATTTCCTCAAATGATAGTGCCTTTTGGTGTTACCAATCTTATCTCATTTACAGCTTATATGTGCACTGCTGCCGTATTTCCTTTAACACTCAGATCTTTATACACTGGTATCGCCCTGGCATTGTATACATGCCAATGACTGTCACCGGGATGGAAAGCAACATTTGGATTGGTATTTAGGGCAAACCTTGCTTGCCGTCTTAATGACTCTAAGGATTTTATCATCATATCAAAGCATCCTGTACGGCTGGAGATGTTCCAAGGTTGTATTCTATAACTCATGGACCTAAAAAGAGGTTAGTTCCTTACTAGAGGAAATAATTAGGGCAGAATTCAGTTGAGCAAATGTAGATATTCTTCACCTGCGTTACGGCACGCTTATTAATATCCTTTCAGTATAAAAGCTGCCTAATACAACGAGATTAGAAGCAGACATCTACACCAGGTGACATGAATCCTGTCGCTATTGTTTCTGTTTGAAGATATCTTCCCTTTGTGGAATACCACCTGACGATTTTTAAAATCATCATTTTTCTTGGATGCTTATACATACAAATTAGAGGCCTCTCAAACAATTTCAAAGTTATGATTCACTTTCTTCTTAGCTATTTAAAGTATTGTTTTAAATGCAATAAATTTGTTCCCACAATAGCGACATGCCTTTCATCCAACAGTTTCCCTTTTGGATCTCTTCGATGCTAAATGGTGGATTGGCTTTGAGGGTGTTGTGGGGGTTTTTTGTTGTTGTCGGGTGGGAAGGGACAGGGAAATAGCAGCCTGTTATAACGTAGTGTCGTCACACAGTACAATGTTATGTTAACCAGTCCCGAAAGCTCTAGCTGGGTCAGGAAGTGACAAATGTATCCATGGTCTCTCTTGTTTCATGGCTTTTATGTAGTCACGCAGATCACTGGGAAAATATCAGGCAGAAACATTCATCATTTTTGCAAAGATAATCCATCAGCTGACATTTCAGATTCCTATATATCAAGTGGAGAGAGGGTACTTTGCTGCTGTTCATGATGCAAAGAGGTCAACCACCAAGCTGTCAGTTTGACTGAAAATAAATTGAGCAGGGGAACTAGTTCAGAATTATTAATGTCTCCTTTGGGAGTTTGTCCCTGATTCATAGACATTACAACCAACAGGGAACATTATATCTTCTTCCCTGACCTCTCATATTTCCCAGGACATATAATTTCACTCATTTCTCCTACTGCAACTCCAGTAAGTTGTGTTTGGCTGTGATTCTACCTGCTGGGCAGGGGCTAGAGGCAAGGTTTATAGTCTTCTCTTTCCAGTAGGGCCCAATGAGCCTCTCCTGGAAGGTGTTGGAGATTCAACTTGCTAAAGGAGCTCCGAAGGACTCACAAGCTGAATTTGTATCAATAAATAAAACTCACCAGGTGGACAAGTGGCACAAGTCTCAAGTACCTATAGCCAGATTCTTCCTCTCCAGGACAGTATGGCCTCATCCAGAGCGCTTACTGCAAACAGTTCCTGGCCCATGCTATCCCAGGAAGAGGAGAAGGATAGCTAGAAAAGGCCAGGACAGTGCAGGGAGCATGCCAGCAAGTAAACTGTATGGGCACTCACAGGACTGTGCTGGAGACATAGCTCTGATATTGCCCTTCTGATAGTCTCTTCAAGGAGATGGCAGAGGAGGGATGGAAGGGGAGACTGAATTTTCCTTTTACATAGCCTGCGTGCCCGAGAACAAAACAGAGGGCTAGGAATTACGTTATTCACTGCCATTAACTGCACTAATAGTAAAGCACAAACCCAACAGGGTGGGAAACCGTGCGACAAACCTGACTGTCCAAAATCAGTTCAGAGCAGTGGGAGGAAAGACTGTGCTGTGGCCACTTCCATAGGGAAGTCTCATGCATGGGAAAAAAACCCAAAACACAGAGTCTGCAACCATCTATTTGGGAATTCCATGGGAGGAGAGAAGCTAGAATCGTTACCTCTACATTAATTATTTCGTACTTATCTTCCCTCAGTCCTAATGTTGTTTTTATGCAGTTGTTTGTATTTATTAAATTGTAATTTCTTTCAGATAACTCAAAAGGAAAATAAACACTGGAATGTCTTGCCCTAATGAAAGTGGAAACCAATATGACAACAGAAATTGCTAATATGATAAAATATGTATATCTAACCAAGGCAGAATATCAGTCCTGCTTTTTCTGGCTCACATTCGGTCTTACAAAAAGACAGAATGATGATTTTTTAAAAATATGTTTATAAACACAGCACTAGCACAGTCCAATTAGAACAAAGGTTTCCTTCCCCAGGACCGAAAAATATCACCAGGGACTCACACTAGGAGGGTCTCATTGCTCTCATATATTTCACTTCTTTGGGGAAAAAAGTGAAAGATTCTCCCCATTGCATAGAGTCTTTTACTGGTGGATAAAATTGTGGGCTTGATCCGCGTTGGGAGAGTATTTCTGCCAGCAGAAGCACTGCACAAGAGAGCAAAGGGTAAGAAAGAGCTCTAGCTCCACCAAGGACCAGTGGTACCACAGTCACTTCCATAATTTAACGTCACTTGCTTGACTTGTTGATATTTGCAGCCATCTACAAGCACAACAGCACAGTTGTTTGCACAGCCCGAGTCCTGTTCTTCCTTCTCCCAGGCAGCTAAGCAATGTGTACAGTACTTCCAGGGCTGATTATGGTACACGATGCTCTATAATAAATTCAATTATTAAACAACACCGTATGTCACTTCCCTCCAGCTGAAAATGCATCATACGGTTACTTTGTCAGAGAATCAAAACCCGCTGGAAAAAAAGGTATTAGATGTCACTAAAAAGTTTCTCTCATTGCTACAATATGGGGTAATGGTTTAATTATAAGTTTTGGGAAACTTTAACCTCCTTCCCTCCAAGCATTCGTTCAACATCTCCCCGGAACCACCACCACCACCACCCACCGATCATCTTGCCCTGATCATCTCCCACCTCAACTGCTGCGACTTCTTCCTACCTGGCATCCAGTTCCCACACACTTGCTTCCCAGCCTGTTTGAGTCACAGCCACTAAAATTATCTTCCTAGTCCGACAGTCCACCTTGGCTTGCATCTTGTATTGCATTTCTTACTGGGGCCGCTTGCTCCTTCTTTTCTCCACCAAAGCCACAGCCTATGTTTCCTCCTCACTTTTGTTCTCCTGTGTTCTTCTGTTACCCTCCCTCGGTCGCCCACAGTAGGCATGGCGGAGCATCAGGTATTCCTCACCCCAGGATTATTCATTAAATGACTTTTCATACCAAAAAATGAATTACTGGACAAATCTGCTTTACATAAAACAAGCGACAACACTTATCACCACACAATCTCTAAAACCAGTGCTTCATGAAAATGACAGATGTTGGCTTCTAAAAACAAAAAAACCCTCCACTTCCCATTTTTATTCTTTTTGGAATTCATTGCCTGGATAATTTTTAATATTTCGCTAGGTTGTGGGCACTGGGGATTGATCAGAAGGAACACTGGCAACACGGCTTGACAATTTAAAAGTAATTTGAGGTACTATCAAATCCACAAAGTACACACTCTTCAGTATTCATCTCTTCCATCTTCATAATAACACCAACTGCTAAGAGTATCCAAATTATTTTAAAATTTCTGAATTTACCTTTATGCTAAACTTGCAAAAATTGCCAAAAAGAAAAAAAGCACTAAGAGACGGGGAACCTACAGTGTCACTGCTTGGGCTGCAGCTTGAAGGGCGAGATGTCAAAATCTTCCAGCAAATCCCATTGCTCCTTGGCCTGCTAGCTCCCTAATGTTACTCCCTCGGCTGGGAAAAAGATAGTTTAGGGCAGGGAACGATTAGAAATGCTGTTCCCCAAAAGACTTTCCCGGGGGGACCACAGCTCTGGATACCGCGTGGGATTTGGAGAATCACAGCTGGCTGCTCAAGTGAGAGAGCAAATATGCAGGAGGGAAAAGGAGAGATATAAAACAGCCCCTGCGAGGAGTGAGGTCCCCGAGGAGCTAGGCTCAGAAATCATACCTCCAAAACTGGAATCAAAGAGGCAGAGGGAACTGGAAGCGTATTTTTCAAAATCTACCATTAAGACAAGATCGGTAAGATGAAGATCATTGTAAAGAAGAGGCGGCCTGCGGAGGACATGGAGGATGAAGAAAAGCATGGAAGTATCACTTAACAATGATAAGGCTTCCAGAAGAGATATCCTGTTAAATATTAAAGCAAGCCCTTGATTCCTTTCTACAGCTGGGAAGAAATACACTGAACACTGTAGACACAAAATCACCCATTAATTTAGGGTGAAGAGGACGGAAATAAAATACAAATAACATTCATAGGCATTCAACGCGCCTTTACTTTGTGCCCCTTAAAAAGATAACGAACAAGCAGACAAAAACCACAACAGGATACTAGCTGTGATGAAAAGTGTCCTTAATTGATAAAGCTTCCAATCCTACAAACCAAGGACTAAACAGTAGCTAAAACTTTTCAAAGAAAATAGTGAAGCCAGAAACAGATCTCTTGAACAGCAAAAGAGAATATAGAAAAAATAACAGGATGTTAAGCTTAAGGAAAAAAATGGGTAATGAGGCCAGTCTATTCATTAGGAATAGCAAGAAATATCTGATAACTAGCTCAGAATAAATAGCAGAAGTTTTCGGACAGGTTTTATTAAAGGATTATGTGAAACAGATATGCCAACCATCCTACGGCCTGACCATGGTTTCAATAAGAAAAAGATGATAGGGTGAGGCTGGATAATCCCATTATATTTTTAATTTTATATATACATAATATACATACATACATGTATACGTATATATATACATGCTTTCCTATATTTTCCTATGCACACAAACAAAGCAGCAGTCCTATATGAGCTTATATGTGAATTTTACAAGCTTTAAAAGAGTTTTAAATCTTTATTAGTAGATTAGATTTATTTAGCAAATTCTTCAAAGTAAAAGCATTTCCTTCTGCTACAGCTAAGAAAGAATAGCTGTAATACTTAGAGAGGGGAGAAACTGGAATAACAGCTTATTATATAAACCTATAAATGTTGATGCAGAGATGTTTACCAAAGTTTCAACAGACAGAATAGAAGGTATACTAATTGGATTTATACACCCAGATAAGGATTTATGGTAGGCAAACAAACTGTAGGTGATCGTAGGAGGCCCTTTAAGCCAGCATAAAACATGCATGAAAAATTCCTGCCTATGATACAGGCACTGAGAAGTACAAATGGCTTCAAAGCCTAATTAGACAAATCCATCAAAGGGAGTTCCCCGCGAGCCCTTAAACACAGAGATGCGGATACAACCTCGGGCGCAGAAAGCGCCTAGGATGTGGAAATCCAAAACTAGAAGTGTACATTAGGGAAAGCGTTATTGTATGCTTGCCGTTTCAAACATTTTTCCCTAAAAAAGACTCCTGCTGCTGGCTGCTGTCAGGACACTGGGTTAGAGCTGCACATCTGGTCTCACCTGAAACAGCTCTTAGGATGTTTTACCCTTTCTTGACCCCCTTCACCAAAAGCCGGCGACTAAAGAGAATGAAAATACATAAGTGCTCCATTGGAAAATTTATCTTCCAGCATAATTTAAGAGAACCTATTTCAGGTTTGTATAATGCTCTTAGGACTTCTGATCTGCCAGATGGAAATAAGAGGGGCTACGAGTGAGACTTGCTAATATGCAATGTCAATATGTCAGTAACTCAAATGGGATAAAAACTTTTCCAATATCTTGCAAGGAAAAATGAAAAATAAATATGGAAGAGCTCTCAGTAGACTCCCTTTTGAGAGACAGAAGTGCACAGACCAGCACTCTTTTTTATTCGCTGCTAGACTACGAACTTTTCTAATGTAAAAGAGAGAATTTCCTTCCCTCTTTGAAAACTTGCAATTTTTCTATATCTTCCCCAAAATGTAGTAAATTACATTATACATCTGCCAAAGAAGAACTTCAGATTTTTCCTTCTTATTTCTTCTCCTGAAATTCCAGGGTGACATAGCTTCTGACAACAGGTCAGCCTCTCCCAATCTTGTAAATAATTTTCTGATGTGGGCAAGGCTTTTAGGAGAGGTAATATCTTTTGGCAAACAAACTACTGAAACCAGCTGACAAGCTTTCAGGCATCTAAAGCTTCTCCTCAGATCCTGAAGTCAAACAGAGAAGAATACAACAATGATCCCAAGAACGATAAGACTGGCCTCAAACTGAGAGACACCAGCAATGCAGTTTCTGTGGAGGTTCTAATAGTGCAGAATCTTCCATAGAAAGGTTCTCACCATCACGTTGGGGACCTGGGAAGGTCTCAGTGAGGCTAACAAGGTGACCCTTTACAGATTGGCAGCCTACCTTTCCTTAAATTGGTGTCTGACCACGACGTGAGGCTAGCACATGTGCTTTTGAAGAAAACAATGGAAACTTTTTTTGGGCAAAAATAAAAGCGACCGGATCCCTCGCACTTTCCATTTTGGCCGAAGGGTCCCAGTGCACAGTCACTACCACTGAACTGAGTCACCAGATATTGCTGCCAGAAAGTTAGGAAGCTTAGAAATTTGAGATGGCCTGAACCAATATAGGACACTGACCACCTTAAACAGTCTGCGACACAGCTGTACGCCACAAAGGGATTTCCATCTCGGTTTCATTTGTGCAGCAGATAATCTTTGTCTTATTCAAACTTACCACGCGCCAGGGGGCAATGGCGTACACAGGAAATATGCTGTAGTTGCTGCTTAACATGACAGACCTTCTTCATGCGAGACACAAACGCATTCGGACGTGTGGGTTGACCGAGAGGCGACACTCGTGAGATTTTCCTGGGCTGTTTCAACCTGCTCTCACGGCCACATGTTGAAAAGCAATTTAATTCATCCTAGATCTGTACCCTTCCTGCGACAGTCAGGATTGGGAAGCTTATTGCACCGCCCATGGCAAAACACAGCTCGCTGCTAATGCTCCCAAACAGGAATCTTATCCACCTAAAAATAGTCCATCCCCTCGACAGAAGTCTTTGGACAGGCACCATTTCCACAGCACAAATACGTATGATCTGCAGGGTTACCCCATGGCATTAGATGAGTCAAGCAACAGAGGCAAATTTTTCTGTAGGAACTTAACTATGCCTCTTGAGGTCCACTCTTGAGGTCCACTCTTGAGGTCCACGTGCCGGTAATGACACTAACTGCAGGAAGCACATCCAGACCTACGTATAAAAACTTGCCTGCAGATCGACTGGGGATAAAAATATAACTTGGCTGTTAATCAAGACAACGAAAAGAATGCTAATTTTTCGTATATATACATTATTCGGAAGAGAATAATTGCAGCGGGAGGAGGATTTCACTTTTTCTAAGCGATACTGTTTATTCAGAGTGAATTCCTATGTAAACCGGAGCAGGCAGGAAACACAGGTGGGAAAACCTGGATAAAAGAAACAGTAATGGTGAAGAAAGTCTTAAACAAGCTGCAACCTTCGAGGCACAGCACCTACACAAATGTCACTCCTAAAAATTGAATTCGCTCATTCATAAGCAAAGAGCGGCGCTCCGTTTTCGAAAAAGCCACTCACCAGTATTTTACGTTTGAAACAGCTGACTGCAACGCACACCAGCAGACCGGACACGCCGACAGCCAGAGATGTCACCGAAGGGAAGGCGGCTTTGGAAAGCCCAACCTGCTTGTCAAATCTGAACGAAATGGAGTTGAACGCCGGCCAACAGGCGCTCTGCTCTCACCAGAAGAGAGCCGTGAGCCTCTTTGTACGGCAAATTCAGCAGCGCCTTGCTGCCCATCAAATCCACAAAGCGGCATGGGAGCTGCAAGGCCAGCAGCTTACCCGGAGCTAATTCAAAGGACCTCATAAAAAGGCTGCGGAGACGAAACAACTATCCTAGTGGTTTCAAACCAGCGACGAGCTCTCGCAATGGATTAAAAATCTAGGCTAAAGCGCTGACAATTGACACCAGAAATGCCAAAAGCCGAAGTTTTTCAAAAGCTGCGATTTCAGAAGACATTAAAAAACAAAATCCTTTTTTCTCCTGCTTATAAATCAAAGAGCTGGAGGTGGCCCTTCGGAACAGCAAGCTGTATTTGTAAAGAAATAAAATCTCACATTTCTATACAAGGCAAAAACGTATCTAAGACTGAAAGTCTACAAAGTTGAAAGGAAACATATGGCCGCTTTAAACTGTTATTAGCCTAATTCAACTTCACCATTAGCTTAACTCGGAGGTTAGCACATTTCATATTTCATATTACCAGCCCTATCCGCTAGAGGCCTGCTGGACAAATACCATATAAATCAGGGAGCCTGACAAGATTTAATAGAAAAACCTACTAAATTGGCCTATAAATATAACGCACTGCTAATGCATCGTCTGCTGTTGCCACTTTTTTGGAAAGCATGGAAGAAATCGGGATCGTTGTCTAAGAGCCTCTTTCAAGTTTTTTTCCGTGAACATGGGATGGACTTTCTGAACTCAGACCGAGGAAACCAATCCCACATACAGTCCTTGACATCTAAATTATACTTCAAAAGTGTGCTGGGAGGGGGAAAAAAAAACCCAAAGACGTGTTTTAGAGCAAGACTTCAAGATCTTCCACTGTCGTAATCGTCTCTGATCTCTCCGAAGCAATGGTTTACCTCTTGGACAAGCGCACTTACGGTTATTTTAAACTTGCTTTCTTGAAAAACAGCAGTTTTGCACACTCAGTTTGCTTTGACTTTCACTTCTTCTTTGCTGGGGGAGGCAGAATTTAATATTTATGATCTCTGCTCCTGTAAGGGAGTATTTGCTATTCTTCTGATGCATGTTACTAGGTTAATCATCTTTTCTTTCTGAAAATGTAAGTATCTTTTGTTCCTACAAGGTAATGAAGGAGAGTTACTCATCTTCATAATTAATCTTGAATTTTAATTAAACCAATTAACTGAACGTGTCAAATGTTTGTCACTTTCAAAGCAGCATAAAAATTAGACTTTGGTAATAAATGTTACTTATTCACATATTGCCCTGGGTTATACTGCAGTCACAGTATCTGTAACAAGATCCCAATGCTATTTTATTCAGTATTAATATGATTTATTATGCTATAATAAATGTATTTTATTCAGTCTTCTGTGCCACCAGCAGCACAAGGATAAATTTCATCATAGAACATATTGCTATGTTCTTTACAATAAACACAGCGAAATAAAGGAGCTTGCAATGACACATACACACTTTCCCCTATCTTCCTTAACTCTGGGCTAGTAAACTCAAAATGCACTTTTTATGGGTCTCTTACCCTGCAAACACACTGGTAAATGAACAGCTCACATGAATAAACATAAGCATGTAAGAAAGTGTTTGAAAGATCAGAGTTCAAAATCATCAGGGTAGGGATCTTCTGCTCTGTGTTATTGGAGCAGCTGATAAAAATACATGATATGAAGGACACTGAAGAAGAGAAAGAGAGTTAAAAGTATGACTCTCCTCTGAAAAATGAGCCTATAAACTGGGATTATGGGTTTCCATGCTAAGTATCCATAATATCATACTTAACACACTTGATTCTCAAGCACCAATTCTGTTTTCCCCTAAGACATATTGCTTCATGATTAACCGAGGATCTAAAAGTCAACCTGTGTTATCATTTTCTCTCATACCATCGCTGGTAATAAAGATCTTGCAAACCAAGTTATACACCAGCTTCATCACACAGCCCTGCAGTTCTCCATGCCTCCAAATGATTTGCAGTCAAGACACCTAAAACATCACCCGATATCACCAGTTTGGGGGTAAGAAATCCATTCCTCAGATACTCTAGAGCCAAGGAGAAAATTCCCCCTGCGACCAAGGACTGGTGCAAGCCTGGAAAAATGCTAGATGCCCCCAGCCACGTCTTCCCATCCCGAAACACAGGTGAACCTCTATAGCTTTATCTTTATTAATGAGAATCCATAATGTTAATGAATTATTCAATTTAAAAGGTCCCCTCTTCCCTCACCCCAATGTTTTCTTGGGAGGACAGCAAGAAAAATGCTAGTCGTTAGACTCATTAGACAGGCATTAGCCGTCGGTCTTCGGTGAACTGGCTTCCAGGTCCTGAGCGTTAAGAAGCAGTATGCTGCCATACCAGGCAGCAGATGTAACTATGTGTAAAATTAGAGCCATGAGTAAGCTCTTAAGAATGACATAAAGCTCCTTTCTAGGTAACTGGGTGAAACCAGACATTTGCTTCCTCTTATTATAACTTATACGCTAACTCCAGGCAACTTAAATACTTGTCAGCTCTCTCCACACTAATATATGCCAATGTCATTTTAGTCTTCATTACCGCTGTTCTGCCTGAACATGCGTGAGAACAAAGCATACTAACGTGGCGATACCTGCCTATGAGAAATTAGTATTTTCACTTGTATTCTGGTGAGTTTTATAGACATGCAAAAATGGAAGCTTTAATTAAATAGGGGGGAAAATGGAGTATTCCCCCCCATCCCCCCCAGCCGGTTGCAAACAGCTCCCTTTCCCTGGGAGTCCAGGCAGAGGAAGATTTGCCAGAATTGCTTGAACCAGTTCTTTTACATCTTTTATATATATATATACATATACATATTATATATATATATATTTTTTTTGTCAGGCAGCATCTTGCCAGCCTTAAAAGATAGCTGAAAGCTCATGGTCCAGAGACACTACACGATATCAGAGACCCCACCATAATCCACAGCCTTAATGCGTATGTTCTTGTTCCATTACATAGATATTGATTTACCCTGCACAGCGATAAATAATGCAGAAGCTTCTTGATGCTGACCAGCTTGCAAGCTGGTGATCAAAGGGAAGCAAGTATAACGACCAAATCCATAAAGAAGCATTTTTTTTACAGTCACGTAAGTGCCAGAGTAAAGACTGAGAACGCCAAAGTGACAGAGACGAGGGCAACGATAGAACAGATGGATGTTCATATGCAAGAAAAGATCCAGCTAGACCCCTTCCTCCGCTGTTTAACAAAGCGCTAAAGCCGAGGTAGCCATATGGAAGCACTTTAATTTGCATGCTTTGGAATTTCAATGACACACATGATTTGCCGAATTGCAATCATATGCATAACTAGCCCTTGGAAAGCCACTTAGATAGTAGGTTTTGCAAAAAGAAACAAAAAACAAACAAAAAAAAATTAACAATGCCAGCATTGCCTTATTGCTAAATGAGACTCCGATGAACACAAAGAGAACAAAAGGAGTGGTAAATTTTAACACTAAAACCGGATGAATATTTCTGTGGATGGAAATAGCAAGCTTTAGCAAAAGAGAGAAACGTTCAGTAGGCAAAAGCGAGATTTTTCCCTGCATTTTCGAATGCAATGTGAATTCATGCTCCATGCAGCAGGAATGGCAGTGCAGAAGACTTGCACTAGCTGGATCAAGACACAGTGAAGGAACCCAAAGAGCAGATGCTGCCGGAGACCTCGGCAGTCGGGAGGGAGAGGAGGAAACCTGACGACTTCTGCCGGATGCTTTGAGTGGACTTCCTCACGTGCTCCAAGTGATAGTCACACATTCTCAGTTGAGTACGGTGGCACGTTACGCATCTATTTGCACAGCTCTCAATGATCAAGAAGTCAGACTGACAGACATCCTCACGTGAACTTAACTGTGAAGGCTCGGGCACCCATCCAGCTTCAAGTTGGTCCACTGTCTTAAAGCAGTTCGTTATCTCATCTACGCAGACGCCAGGCTCAGGTGTTCCCGGACCATAGGAGGAATTAATAAGTAAACTGTGTGTATCCCCAGGCACAGCCCTGACCCCCAGCTACACCTCAGTCATACCAAAAGAGCAAGCCTGGTACTTGCAACTCACTTATAACTTAAATCCTAGAGCTCTTGCCACACCTTCAAAGCAGGCAAAGAAATGGGTGACATTTTGGTTAAAGCTATCAGACAATTCCTACCGCTCAGTGTAAAGTATCAATTATTGTGACTTCTCGTAGTTGAGAGGTTTAATTGGGCATTTAGTATACGGAACCAGAAATATTTTAATCATGTGTCTTAAATAATTATTGAAAAAAAAGAGAAAGGAGCCCTGACCACAGAAAACACACACTGCAAGCAGCTTTTACTCTCAAAGTAGCTATCGAGTTACGAAGGCAAATCCCCTGGCTTCCTTCAGAAAGACTGCTTTTTATAAGCTGAGGACAATAGCTTAAACATGTAAATAGTTTAACTTCAGACCAAATTCATAGTAAATATTTTGTGTGTCACAATACAGGCTTACTTAAAATTTGTCATCAGAGTTTATAGCCAGAGAACTGATTTAGGAAAGTCCAACCAGTTCTGTACCTTGGGAGAAAAGCTGATAAAAAGATGATAAAATCTACACATGCAACCGAAAAGGAAGAAATAATTTGCTGATCGCCGCATATAGGAACCTGTTAACTGAAATACATAAAAGTGTGGATAATTAATTCAGAAAAAGAGAAGCGCACAAACTGGAAAGACTGGATGATTGGAGTCTAACACTCAAGATAGAAATCGAGACCAGCTTAAAACTTCAGGGCACGGCGACCTCCCCACATGCCTAGGCCAGCTAGTCGGTGGAGAAGGACAATTTTTCCTGGTGCCCTGATACTAAGGACATAGGGACAGTGTCACGTATCAGCCAGCCTTATACAAATACATACCTGCATCGCTTCACTTCTTCCCTCCGCACACTTAGACAGTCTTTTAGAACAAGCAGGCAAATGTTTTTTATGCTGGAAGAAGTTTGTGCCATTCTTCTTCTGCAGAAGATACAGAGCGAGGATGCTGGAAGGATGATTCACTTCGGGAGAAGCAGATGGATGTTTTTGGTCTGATTATCTGATGTTGCACCACATACCACTGCTGATTAACTATTACTGCTTAGCATATGAAAAGAGAAAGTCCAAGAAGCACAGCCCATTCATTACGTTGCTAGTTCACAGATAGTTGGTATGAATATTTAAAAAGTGCGACATCCTCGTGGTGATGGATATGAAAGAGTAATCATCAATTTACGGGCCTAATTATGCTTATGCTTTTGTATATGAGATGAGGGGTAGAATTAAGGAACCGTCTTCCCTTCCTGCACAAGCTGTGCAGAGGGACGCCACTACTCAAGGCACGTTTCCCTTTACTGGCACCTTCAGGCATATAAATCCATGATTTCCCAGAGATGGCAGGGACCAGTTATCCCCTGGCATCGCTCCTTACCTCTCTGATGCTACCAAGGTGTGGTTTGAAAGATCTCCTGCTGGACTGCAAACGTATTTACCGTTTCAATCAACCTTAAGAGACAAGGGGCAATGGTGTACACATCCACACGCGCTTACATACAGCCCCAAAAGTCTCTTAAAATGTTTTCCTCCTCACCTGTCTCTTGGTCTTTCGCAATCAAACTATTGTGCAAGAACGTCCACCTGGTGTGATAAAATCTCCCAGAAATACACACATTTATACCGAGATAGTTTACACCCCAAGACGCACAAGGGGCATACCGAAGATGTTCAAACGCGTGCCCCTGCTCACCCGACCACGCGAGCCTGAGCTTATGCAGTGTGCACACGCGTGAAGTTGGCTGTTAGAAGGAAACACAAACATGATGTGCCTACCTGTGTGTGCGTGGGCATCCCTTTCTGGCAGTGAAGGCTTAGATGAGCGAGAGGTGTGAATTTAACGCGAAGCAATAAAAACAAACCGGGTGAGAACGTAATTAATTGAGCTACGTTCCTCTAGAAGGTCTTCACCCCGAAGAATTAAAATGTGTAACATATGCATTTATTTATTTGGGAGGTAGAACGGAGGAAAACAGCGGTAGGCTTGCAGGAATCAATAAAAAACCGTATTGTAGCTGTAAATTAATTTACTGCCTCTCTTTCAATTCAACCCACTCCCAGCGGACAAGCCTGTGCGCGGATCCAGCTCCGGCTCGCACAGGCGACGGGAACAGTCATATACTATTATTATAATCTTTTAAAGGCGACAAGGGAGAAGCCGTCCCGAGGCAACGCGATCCACGCAAAGCGAAGGCCCCCTGATTAGGGAGCGCAGGTTCGCCTCTACAGCTACCTAATTTGGGAGATTTGATGAGGTCTGCCACATCAGCCAGCTCGCCTCGTAAATCTGCGCCTAGCGGTTCGGGAGCCCGAGAGGCCACAACTGCTCAGAAATAGCGGCTTAGCCATTCGTGGCCTTGGAAACACCGCTTTTTGGGTGCTCCTTACTTCACTGATATTCTGAATATTTTTTTCCTAGTCTACCGCGCCGCTGCGGGGAGGACGGGAGCGTTTCTGGAGATGACTCAGCACTGGCTTTCCAGGGAAAGGTGTCCTGCTATCTCAGCGATGACAGGTATATACCGCGTGGGCGCGGAGGTATTCAGAGCACACGGGAAGAAGCGAAGCCTCTGCAACAAGGTTAAATGAATAGATTAGACAGGGAGCAGCCTCTATTTTTAAAGCTCCGATAATAACCACCTGTGAGGAAACCAAATAATAGCGCTCCGGGAGAGCAAAACTCAAAGCAGCGGTCCAACGTGTTCCTGAGCTTTAGGCACACGGATTAAATGGGAATTTGAATTTAAATGCCACGCGGGTCACAGTTTCACGTACTTGAAATTCCGGCTTCCTCGGGATGCTACAAACTCTCTACTGGCGGCGTGATTCTGTCACGTTCCTTCCACCGTCAGACGTCAGCATTTGTTTATATCTGTTAATTAAGAATTTCTAATTAAGAAAGTTGCCGGGCTGCACGTGCCTTATTTGGGCTGCCTTTGCGATGCACACGGGCACAGTAATTCGATTATAAGAGGACCGCATCAGAAGACGAGGTGCAACTGCTACGTGCAAAGCAGTTGCTGCCTCCCGCGGAAGAGCGCTGCGGCTACTACCCCTACTCGCAGCGCGATTTAACACATCCATCGTACTGCTCGCAGAACCCGCAGACTCCAAAGAAGGGGCTAAATAAACGAGGGGGAAAAAAATCCTTTCGGCCCCAACCGCCAAATTCTGCACTTCTGTTTCTGCTCCTTGGAGATGAGCCGCTGTATTTCGGGTTTTGCCAAAGCAGCTCCGAACGTGTGAAATCTGAGACACCACTGGACAACGTCCACGCGGCTCCGCGCCGTCGCCGAGTCTGAATCTTTCTCGGCGCGAAACAAGAGGAAGCCGCCCGCCGAGCTTCGCGGTAGGGGATCAGCGAGAGGCAAAGTGCAAACCTCCCCGATCTTGTGACACGAGCCGAAAAAATAACGAGCGAGACCGCGGTCCAAGCAATGAGCGGCAAGTGCCAGGCGATGCTCTTCTCCTCCTCCTCCTCCTCCGGATGGCTGGCTGGCTGAATTTTTAAAGATAACTCGCCTTTCTTTTCCAGCGGGGAAAGAGTGGGGACAGACTTCCAAAAATAGGCCAGCCTGTCACAACTGCTAACTGTCAGCCGGTGCGGAGATTGGAGCTGATCTCCTGGGGAGGAGGCTGGGAGCAGGGAGCAAAGGGAAAGAGCAGCTCCTCTTGCCATAGCGAAGGCACAGAAAAAGTCAACGGACGACCCGCCGTCAATCGCAAACAATTCCTAAGCCAAAAAACAGGCAGCCGGAAGTAAAAATACCTAAATGCATCAGTTTATCATCAATTATTAGCACACCT
This sequence comes from Apteryx mantelli, assembly GCF_036417845.1. Classification (NCBI taxonomy): domain Eukaryota; kingdom Metazoa; phylum Chordata; class Aves; order Apterygiformes; family Apterygidae; genus Apteryx; species Apteryx mantelli. The sequence continues at coordinate 5,371,557 of NC_089979.1, read as the reverse complement.
GCAGTGTTCTACGGTATCGAAAATGATACTGCACCACCACCGCCTCAACGTGCTCTCCACCCAAGGGTGCACCAGGGCAAATGCAAGATTATTGCTTATTCAAGCAGATTGACCCAGCAAATTAAACCAAAAAAGCTCTCTTTAAACTTAATTTTCCAATGTTGTCCTAAAAAGGCTCCCGTCCATGTGGTCTCTGCAGCAAACAGACACACCTAAGCCACAAGATGCTTAGAAAGGAAATATGTTCAGCCTTTTAGGAGCTCAGGCGCAATTCAAATTGCACTAACTGAGAGGTTATTTAGAAAAAAATACATAAATAAACCCACCGGAATCCAAGCAAAATTTTCTCAGTGCTAAACATTTAAAGTTATACGAGAAGGTAGGGAAAAACAGTACAGCCGCATCATTATTAAATGGACATCCTCATCATCCGTGCTGGCTTTTTTGCATCCCGCTGCACGAAGGAAATGTATTTTGCCTGCATAATCTTTGCCAATAACGGACTAATTTTTTTTCACTGCCTGCCTGGGTCACGTGGCGCTGTGCAACATTAAAGATTCCCTCCGTCACGCCGCAGCACCAGGTGTTTTCTGCTGCATCTGTGTGAGATGCTAAGAGCACCATCTTAACATCGGGACCAAAAAAACGCCGACGTGAAATTGCGTCTCATCACTAACTCGGGAAATTCATCTCCCTTTCTTCAGGTCCGAAACGCAGCCCATTTGCCGGCAGACAACAATCGGCGTTTTTGTTGCATAGAACCATAAAACATTGATTTTATAAGGCTGAGATACTGACCACTGAAAAATATTATTATTTTTTAATTGTGACCATAGCTAAAGGCCTTATTAATGCCACCGTCGTGCTTCTAGGCACTGAATACAGACAGCACGAGTGCAATCTCTGCCTAAAGGCCATTTTTTCCCTTTCTTTATTTCTTCACCTATTTCTTTATTTATATTTCTGCGTAACACTAGCATGCAATGCAAGAATGCAGTAGCGAAATTTCATCATCATCATCATCATTATTATTATTATTTATTATTATTATTATTACATTGTTTGGAGCCAAAACCGAGCATTGTGTTGCTCAAGACACACGTGCTCAGTCCAGATGCCGTGTGTGATTCCCGAGAGCGTTCCCGCAGCGCGGGCGGACGCGACAGCGCTGCTGTCATGCCACACGCTGACCCCAACTCACTGGGCAGCGATTAAAGAACTCAACTTGCACGGGAAATTTTTTTAAAATTTGTTTTTAAGCTGTAAGTAAAGAGGGCTTTTTTTTAATGGCAGGTGAGGTTGATTTTACGATTAAGGCAACAGACGGAGACTCCAATGATTTAGGTGTATTTCCTTGCTTTGCCACATAATTCCTCTAATACCTTTAGCAAGATGTGCGAGAACTGGTACTATAAAACACCAGGGAGAAAAGCCAAAATTTTGCTTCACGTCAGGAACTACCCCGAGCTCTGATTCATTTCGAGGAAGGAGATGATGATGCTTTTCCTTTCCGCTCATTTTGTCCGCAGTCAGTTTAAACCGCTGGTTCCTCGAGGCGAGTTCCTTTATTACGTGTGCTATAGCCCGTTGCAACAAGGTTGATTTTCCAGGGCACAGCGATGAGTAAGGACAGTGCCGCCGCACACCAGCATTGCAGGCATCCCGGATAACAGGGGGATCCAATACCGGGGAATCACGGGTCTTCCCACCCCTCTGAATGGGCATCATCAAAAGGAAATAAGGAAATCAAGGAAATAAAATAATAAACAGTGCGAAATTAATAAAATTAATAATACAATAAAATTAATGCCAGTAATCCACTCCGGGACTCTGAAGATGAGTACATGAGAAATACAGCACACGCTCACTATCTTTTAAACAAGCCCCAACCTGGAGCACCTTCTTCTCGCCCAGAAAGTGTTTATGAGCGCTTTTACGAGAGCTTTTGCGGTGCCCATCCACACCATGAACAGATCCGGAGATTACTGCTGGCAAAAGCTCGCGAATAACAACCCGGCAAGGCGTCGCAAGCCAAAAGAGAAAAACCACAGGGACCACAAAGCCACCGAGAAACAAGCAAAAGAGAAGTGTCCTCCAGCTACAGCAGAAGAGCTGCATCTGCGAAGCCTGCTGGAGCCTGAAGGCAACAATTTGGTTATCTCAAAGGGAGCGGAGAGGCTCTAAAAGTCAGAAATTTCACCCCAAAACCCGAGCACAGGTGGTGTTTAGGTGGCCACATGTAGGTACAGCATAATCATTTCAGGATATTAATTCCTAAGAGAGGTAGGTTAGGGGGAACCAACATACTTTGTGTTGGTCCTTTGCTGGCAGTAACTTCTGGCCATCGCTAACAAATTTAAGCAGAGAAATACCCAACCGTAGCTGAATTTTCTCTGCTGTTTGAACACACAAAAAATTAGACCTAGTTATAGACGCTCTCAAAGCCACCCAGGAAATATTAGAAGGGTGGTGAAAAGGGGGGAAATAATAAGTCAAGCGTCTGAAGCACAGAAGTTATAGTAGAGCGTATCTTTAAACCAAGCAACGCAGCACAAAACGAGGCACTGGGAAACAGCGATTGCCATTTCTTCATTGAGCCGACTTAAAGACGCTGCTTTTGGGCAGACAGCAAAGCAAAACTACTGAAGATACAGCATGGCCACTTCCTAACTTCTCTCCTGAGACACCTCGGCAGCCTCCAAAGCTGGAGGCTCCTCAGCTCCTCATTTTGCCTTGTGAGAGCAGGAGGTGAATGACGACTCTGGGAGGCTGAAGCTGGATCGAAAAAAACCCTCTTCTAGTTATTTTCTCGGGTCAGATCTAAAGGGTTGCCAAATGGCTTGGAGACCAATGTGCACTTAGTGAAGCAGAAGACTGATTCATTAGCCTCACCGGGATGTAGAGCGGGTTAGAACTACTTCCCGATTATCTGCTCCCACCTTTCCAGCGCTGAGATAGTAACGCGTGTACCACAAACTCACGCTTTGGAGTGAAAAAGCAGTGCTGCACATTTTAGCAAACCAGAAGGTTATTTCAAGACAAAAACCACCATGCAACGCTGTCATTTAAATAATGAACGGCTCTGCCTCCTTGCTTGATTTCTTTCTCCTAAAATACTACTTCTTGCTTTCTGGCAGTCGGCAACAAATAGATCTTAGCATTTGCATTTCAAGCAAGACGACGAATCCAGATCGTCGCGCCAAAAGGACTGAAAAGAAGTAAACAAGAGAGACCGAATGTCTTTTAGTCCGTGATGCATAATTTATGACCAAAAGGGCCCAACAGAGCCTGAGATTTAGTTAGCACCAGCAGTCACTATGGAAATCACGAGCACAGCGTTCAAGCCCCCAAAATGCCCGTTCAGCCATCGCCAGATAGGTCCAACTCTTTAGGATTATTCAGTGTAATTACAGAAACTAAAAACTAGCTAAATAGTTATCACAGTTTATATTTGCAAAGAATTAATATCTCTCTGGGACTCGAGCAAAGGTGGTTGGATGTGGCAAAAAAAAAACAATTTCAGTGGCTTTTACCCGAACAGGCAGTGGGTGAATTTTCAGCAACTAACAGATGCTGAGCCCTGTCGGCAAGGAGATAAAACTACCACACACGCAGGAAAAAAACACCAAACCACCAGGTTTTTGTACAACCATGTGGCTATGCTTATAAAGCTGATGGGTCAAGCACGCTGCCTGAAAAGTTCACTTGAGCTTGCTGCCTCGAGGACTCAAAACAAGTCCAATTTTGAACCTGTCCCACTCGACTTTGCGCTGGAAAAAGCACTGGGACAGGTTGCCCAGAAAGGTGGTGGAGTCTTCTTCCTTGGAGATATTCAAAACCTGCCTGGACACAATCCTGGAGAAGGTGCTCTAGGTGACCCTGCTTGAGCAGGGGGGTTGGACTAGATGATCTCCAGAGGTCCCTTCCAACCTCAACCATTCTGTGATTTTGTGATTTTTTATTTATTTATTTATTTTTTTGCCTAACATGGACATTTGTCAGAGAAGGCACAAACTTGAGGGCTGTAGTTGTGGCAGGCTCTGTTCCCTTCCCAAAAGGAGTAGCAAGCAAGTCTCTCGAATTAGAAAAACTATCTCAAAATAAGGTTCAGCACCCCTTGGCTGCAATGCCTTATCGTGCTAATAACAGAAGAAAACAAAGAAAACACGGGAAAGAGAAAAAACTGCTCAGGGATACTCTTGGATTTTTACAATCTGAGGATTATGTTAAACACGGTTGCTCCACTGATTTGCTACCATGTCGAAGATCAATCGGACAGCAACTGTGCAATCCTCAGCACGTCCCGGCTCTTAAAACAGTGGTGTGCGATAAATAACACGTGTAAGGCATGGGGGTAAGAAATCAGCCTGGGAGAGTAGATATGTGAATTAATACAGTTTCAAATATATATACATAGACAATATATAGCTTCTCACACATGTCCGGAGCTGGCTTTCACCTTAGATGATGCAAAGAATTGGGGGTGAAGCGGGTGTTTTTAAAGAATGCTTATGCCATTTTATCACTTTCTCTCTCAATATCCCTACAAAAATAGAGGAAATATCCAATTTATTTATTTATTTATTCTCTTTTTCTGAGCGTCCAGCAATCCCTCACTAAATCATTTTTCATTGTACTCAAAGAGACACAATAAATCCACCATGGATGCAAAGATCCTCCCATCCAGAAATAAATCCTGACTGTTGCATATTTCCAAGCACAGAAGAATATTAAGAAGCAAAACCACAGTCTTTCAGGTTACATTGAAATGAGTGGAGAATTAACCTTCAAAACTATTTTAACGCATGGCGAAAGTTAGGACCATGGAAGAAAGCCACAAGAATACAGACAGACCTGCAGAAAAATACTGCATTGAGAAAGGTCTGCAAAAGACTAGCAAAAACAACATTAAGGAAATTAATGTGCAAGAAAACAGAGATTTCCTATCCATGTTTCTTAAACTGACGGGATATTTTTAGAGCACATTAATATTTATGAAGATTGGTGAACTCTCTGAGCAGAGGGTTGGACGAGGTGGCCTCCAGGGGTCCTGTCCTTTCCACCTGAAATTATTTTATGGACAGGAACTGCGTACATTATAAGATGAAGTATGGGTGCAAAACGCCTAGTGAGAAAACATCTCCCTAGATACTTAAATAATGTATAACAGTATGATGCAATGGTCACATTAGGAAAATTTCTGCCATGCTCAAAGATTCTATGAATTTCAGAAGTTTTGCTCATTTGATATATTAAACTCATTCTTTTTGCACTAAGGCAACCTTTCAGAATTAAAAGACCTTTCTCAATATCATATAAAACTGATGATTCTAATGGTCTTTCAAATATAACTCCAGGCAGAGACTCAACTAACATATCTTCAAGGGAGCAACTGAATTTAGAGGCAATGATTTCTTCCTTATATTCCATTTTATTCCTGAACATAAAACTAATTCTAATGGATTATACATGCAAAAATGTAACAGTAATGTCTATTTTTTGGGCAGAAGTACCAGAAAAAAGGCAAAGAAATTAAACCACAAATCTGTCTGCAGCCTCAGACAATTCCTCTTTGCATTTATGTCTATAAAAATGTGCTAATTCAAAACGGCCTTTACATTTTCTCGCAAATAAAAAGAAATAAATACCAGCAAAATTTGGCAAGATTCAAAACAGCCCTCCCTAAACTGTAATCCTACAGCAAGACACAAAGATAACGTCCCCAAAGAGCACTTATTAAAGAATACGTGCGGAAAGCAGTCCTGCCATTAAAACTCTGAGGACCATCGTCATCATCACAGATGGCTACAGTATCCAAAACATGACAAAGTTGTATATTAAAACTCACCCAATCGTGAGAAGTATCCGACACCCCAACCCTCCCTAAACCAAGCAGGACATAAACCAAACCTAGGTAATATATCCTGCCTTGGGATACAAAATGTGGTAAATTTTTGTGCCTCTATGTGTGTGTGTGTTTATGTACTTATATATGTATTGATATACACACCATAAACTACAGGCAGAAAACCCCACCAATTCCTGCCACACGCTGGGAAAATCACTGCCAATTTTCCCACGCTCCCGTTTCTTCATTGCTTGCTGCCTATTTCTACTCCAGTGAGGCAAACTCGAGGCCTGCATGACAATACGAATCATAAAACCGTTTTTTTTTTTCCCTGTCTAATGAGACACGGTGGCAGGAGTTCCGTCTGGAATAAAACAGAGGCTGTTTTTGAGACATTCTGCACAGAGCCGCCGTTTGGCTGGTTTCAGATTACTGCACGAGGGCCCTTTTAGCCTCTCAAAATGGTCACAGCTTTCAGCAAGGCAGGTTCAGCTTAGCAAGTCTAGCCGTGAGATTTCAGTCATCATTTCCCCATTTTAAAACCCCGATCTCCGATACGTTTCCACAAATAACAGGATCCGAAGGTTGATTACTCGATAAAGCAAACGCAAGGCATTTAATCAGCCTCAACTTATCAGGTGTCTTCAACCAAGGAAGAGAAATCTATTTCTTGGATTAATCCCATTTGCAGGCTGCGCCGCTGGGTAAAAGCATGCCTTGCTTTTCAAGTCCGGGTACAAAAAGGCACATTTTGTGCACTGCGCTCCTCTGGAGAGCCACTTCATCTTTTTTCTTTCATTCTCCTAAAAACGCCGGTCCCAATACGACAAAGCACACAAATAGGCTCTGCTATAGACCGTGCCGAACCGCAGCTTTTCCGGAGGTAATAATTTTTTTTCTATTTCGTTACCTAGAGCCAGGGAATGGAGTGATTTTCCTCTCAGGATCCAGGCATATTTTTAAAACGCGATTAACGGGACATAATGTCGTCCTGACTCTTACACTTGATAGAGAATAAAAATTCGGCTGAGCGTGTTCTACTTTTAAAAATGCATAAGGTGAACTAGAGCGAAAGCGAAGCAGTTAGGTACCTGTGATGTCCTCTCAAGCCTGCTCTGAGAAAGGATTAGCAAACTAAGACATATGCAGGAAAAATGAAGGTGGTGGTATGTGCCTGCTCTATTCAAAACCTCGTAGGAAAGGGGTTAGGAATGGAAAAGGAAGGACTTGTATGTTCATCTTTGGTTTTAGGCCTCCCAAAATGTTAGTGATAACAGCTCCCAGACTTCAGTAGGCTCTCCTGTCCACCACCAAGAAATACCCAAATGTACTGTATGTTCTTCAACCTTCTTAGTCTTATCAACCTTCACATACGTTGATATCAACTGTAGCATGAGAAAGGTGCTCTCTCTCAAATTCTCCTCATTTGGGAAGTTACGTTGCCCAAGAATTAGTGAAATCGCCACTGATGAAGTCTGAGATTAAAACGAGGAGTTACTGTGTTAAAGGTTGGACAGCGCCAAGCTTAGGTCGCCCGTCTTGCATAACATCTGGGCCACCCTATTCTATAAAAAACAACTACTGAGCCACTTTTCCTTCATGTCTACTTAGTTTGGAGACAGCCAAATTAATAAATAAGCAAATGGAACGAGGCTGAAATTTAAGCAGCATTTTTAAAGTCTTAAACTTTCATCACCTTCTAGCATATACTGTTTTTTTCTCTTTTAGGCCAGAGCAGTATCTGATGGATAACAAGCTGTCTGACTGTCTCCTTTTCTTCCCCTTCTCCTAGAATAAGTGTCTGCAGCAGATTAATTATCAAGTTACTAATAAACATATTCAGCTTGGTACATAAATTCAATTACAGCTAATGAGCTCTAGATAAAAGCTACTGAAGTATAACTGATATTCCCACAGCCTGCATACAACAGGCAATGATAAAGCGATCCAGACGAGGGACAAGAAAAGAAAAGCTTATTCTTCCTCAAAAAGCAGGAGAAATGAGATTTTTCTGGGGAAAATTTGACAAAGAGGTAATTCTCAGTATCTATTGCATTCACTACTCTCATCCATTTTTCATAAAATTCCAGTGAAAGTTCAAGTGGCACTCAAAATTTTCATTCTTAGGGTTGTCCTTTCACTGAGATGTTTACAAATAAAAGCTTATAGTGTTTGTTAAAGCTGAACTTTGTACTACCACGAGGATGCCCTGCAATACACTCTGCACTTGCAGATAAAAACCTAAGAAGAAGCCAAGCTTGAAGGCACATTTTGGTAACTTCAGTAATTCTAAAAGTCCGTAGTGATAAACCAGATAAATCCCAAATATTAGAAAGTTGGGAAATTCAGATTTACAGCTTAAATTAAAGGAAATGAAAGCATTAAAAACATAGATGGGAAGAAACGAAGTTGGCGGAAGACCCTGAAGCGTGCCCAGAGAGCCGGGCAGAGCCACACTGATGACTTTTTCAGCTTCAAGACAATTTACAGATACTACACATAGCGCTTTAGATATACTATAGCTATGAATGGTTATGAAAATGTCACGTTTTCTAATGTTTATGGTGTGAGAGTTTTGTACATTCTTTTCCCTTCTAACCAAAGTTTTCATTTGCAATGGTATTAGGATTCAGGAGATCCTCATGCAAACCTTATCAGAAACGAAGTTTCTTCATCTCTTCAAGAACGACAACTGCAATGTCCCATCTGAAAGGTTCACACTAATGCCCCAGCCCAGATTTAGCTTATTCAGAGTCTAAATATAAAAGATCCTGGCAATGCTATCAATGGCTTCTTCTCAGCATCTGCCCAGTGCTCACAGATTCATCGCAATTTTTCATCTCGGGCAAGTCAGTTCTGACTGCATTCTCCCGACGCCACCAAACTGAAACCTCAAGTGCCACATTCGACTTGCAGCCCAGCAAAAATAGCAATACGGACAGCCAAAATGATTACAGATCACTGAGGGCTTTTGGAAGGGGTATTGCACGTTGCTGCCTATTGCTAGAGGAGAATTGGTTTCTCTACCCATGACCCATGGCTAGCTTACTAATGATCACACCTATGAGCGGTACCATGGGGTGGTCAGCCCCTAGGTTAACCATAGCGAAGGGGAGCAGGCAGCACTGAACAACTTTTTCAGCTTTCAGCATAAGAGCAAAGAAGTCCGTTTCACCAACTGGGTCCAGTATCGTTCAGCTTATTCCTCAGTGACCTGGATGAAGGGACAGAGTGCACCCTCAGCAGGTTTGCTGATGATACCAAACGGGGAGGAGTGGCCGATACACCAGAGGGCTGTGCTGCCATTCAGAGAGATCTGGACAGGCTGGAGAGGTGGGCGGAGAGGAACCTCATGAAGTTCAACAAAGGCAAGTGCAGGGTCCTGCACCTGGGGAGGAATAACCCCAGGCACCAGGACAGGTTGGGGGTTGACCTGCTGGAAAGCAGCTCTGCCGAGAAGGACCTGGGAGTGCTGGTGGACACCAAGTGGAGCATGAGGCAGCAATGTGCCCTTGTGGCCAAGAAGGCCAATGGTATCCTGGGCTGCATGAGGAAGAGTGTTGCCAGCAGGTGGAGGGAGGTGATCCTCCCCCTCTACTCAGCCCTGGGGAGGCCCCATCTGGAGTACTGCGTCCAGTTCTGGGCTCCCCAGGACAAGAGGGATGTGGCACTACTGGAGCAAGTCCAGCGAAGGGCTACAAAGATGATGAGGGGACTGGAGCATCTCTCTTATGAGGAAAGGCTGCGAGAGCTGGGCCTGTTTAGCCTGGAGAAGAGAAGGCTGAGAGGAGATCTTATCAACATGTACAAGTATCTGAAGGGAGGGTGTCGAGAGGATGGGACCAGACTCTTGTCAGTGGTGCCCAGCGACAGGACGCGAGGCAACAGGCACAAACTGAAACACAGACACTTCCATCTGAACACGAGGAAAAACTTCTTCACTGTGAGGGTGACAGAGCACTGGAACGGGTTGCCCAGAGAGGTGGTGGAGTCTCCTTCTCTGGAGATATTCAAAAGCCGTCTGGACGCGATCCTGTGCAAGGTGCTCTAGGTGACCCTTCTTGAGCAGGGGGGGTTGGACTAGATGATCTCCAGAGGTCCCTTGCAACCTCAACCATTTTGTGGTTCTGTGAATATGGCACAAAGAGTAAAATCAACTCAACAGAAAAGTGGCGTTTTGTGGTGAGGAAACTTGCATTTGCTTCACGGTAACATATTAGCCAGTGGTTACAGCATGCAAAAGCATCATGTGTTAGACTTTCTAACGAGGCAGAAATCAAGGAACTGCTGCAAGGAACAGCTTTAGTGTTTGAATTTATTTTCTCACTTTTTTTTTTTTTCCCCAGTATAGGACTTGTTTTGCCTCTTCAAATGATCTGGTTCTTTCGCGGCTATATCAATTCATTGCTGTTGCTGCAATCTTGGCAATAGTAACATTTAATGTTTATTACTTTGTGCCTGCTATGTACTGTATGGTCTTCCAAGAGCTGAAATGCTTAAATTTAAATGACACAGCTGGCCTCATACAGGCTGCCACTGAACTCAGGAATCAGTGGTTAGGAATTAGAAAACAGATAAACAAACAACCACTTAAAAGGATCAGAGATTGGTCATTTGGAAGGTTTGGAGATCATGGTTTAGATTGAATATTAGGATAAACTTCTTCACCAGAGATACTGCAGTGCTGGAACAGGTCTCCCAGAGGGGCTGTGAGATCTCCATCCTTGGAGATTTTTAATATCCTGCGAGAAAACCACATCTCACTTCATCTACTGCTGGCAACTGCCCCTCTTTGAGCACGAGATGGGACTAGATGACCACCATAGCTTGACCAAAATTTCTATGATTCTATGAAAGCTTAAGTTACATTATATGAACATATAAATACTTTCATGTATATCTGAAACCAGTATAAAAAACAACAAAGAAAATACTTCTTCTGCCCTTACACAAAAGGCTGCTCTAAAGAGACCAACATGTAACACTGAAGGTTGGGAGGACAACGCAGCCAGTGAAACTCCAGAGGGAGGATTAACCAGCCGGAATGGAGATATTCGATTGGGAATAAGAAAAAAGGAATATTTTCCATTTCCCTTAAGAATATAATATGATGGGCAGTAAGAAAAAGCATGCAGATAGGACATACTTTAAGCACTGGAACAGTCCTGGGGCATTTGTTCCTTTTTTTGGTTTGATTTCCCCCGAGTAAAATACATGCGGTACCACTGTTTGCCTGTCCATCAATCCTCCAGTAACGTTTGGACACACCGGCTTATTTCATCCAAATTTGACAGCATTTCAAAGAAAAATAAATTTCTATGGGTTTTTGAAAAATGGTGACTGGGTGAAGGAGACAGGTCCCAAAATACCAAAGCACAATAGGTCCTTTGGCTCTATTGTCACCGTTCACAAAAGACTGCTTTTTTTCTATGTTCATGTCTAAGTCTCCTCTGAAGGCTTAATTTTAATTCAGCATTTTGGCTGGCCACATTTAGACCAGTATAACAGGTTGAGCTATTTGTGATGTCTCCATCCCCCTATGGAATATTTCTGAAACTGATTTTCCAGTTACAATCCTCCTGTTTGCATTCTACAAAAGGAAAAGGAAAAAAAAAAAAGAAAAAGAAAAACACAAGCTTGCTAGTCTAACTAATGTGCAAACACTTATAACAAAAATCAATATCTAACATTGTCATGGGTCAGTTATAATCAATGCATTATTTTAAAGAAACTGTTATTATGATATAATTCGAAGAACATTTCTGCCTTTAACAATCTCTGTTCCCAACAGGGTTGCACAGCTTTTTTTTTTTTTCTTCAATTTCTTCATGTAACCTATATAAGACAGAAAAGCAATATATCTGCTCAGTGAAATTACAGGATAAATTCCATTAAGTCCCCCAAAAGCAAGACACAGATGAGCACATGAAAGCTCTGAAGTATTAATGTATTTCCTGAGGCTGGGAGCTATGGGCAGAGATTGCAAAGTGCTTGTTAAAATTGTATTTCTTGAGCTAAAATCTAGTGGTCACCAATGAACCAAGCCATAAGAATATTGAAAGCTCTTCTTCTAGTCCCACTAACTTCCTCCTCTTAATTCTATTTATTAACTTTTCTTTGAGCATTGCTTTTGATGTACGGAAAAAGAAGTGAAAACCAAAGAAACCAGAGATGGTAGAAACTATGGCAAACCAAAGCAGCATTTATTACACTATGAATAATATGTGAAGGTGAGCAGAAATGATGAGAACCAAAGTACCGTATCTCTGTCAAGAAGCGTATCTCCAGTTCCTGGGCACTGTCACACTTTCAGGATGTTATCGTAGAAAGAATTTGGGGTCATCATTTTAAAGGGTGGGAGAAAAAGCACATAGAGTATATTTTAGACTTAATTCCTAGCAATAGGATTCCTGTTTAGCTAAAAATAGCCTATCAGACCAAGTCTTCAGCTAATGGGACAAGTCAACGTCTGATGCAAACATGCTGAAGATGAAGAAAATGTATAAATGAACCTCGAAACCTCTGAAGCTCTATTGAACCATAAGTGAAAGAGAACCAGCAAAGCAGAGGGGTGAGGCACAACCTGAAGTGAGGTGCACACAAGTGCACTTTGGTATGGAATCTGGATGGAAACACAGTCAGGTCTACAGGGGGACAGGGGAAGAACTGCACTACACCCAGTTTAAGCAAAATGATCCTCATGAGGAACCTACAGGAATTTAACACGAGCCAGACAGAGCTGCAACATATGCTAGAGGCCACGTAAGAGAAAAAATGAAGGCAATCACCTGAAAAGCTATAAAATGAAACTGGAGATATTGGCAAAGCAGGGGACATAAAGCTTGACTAGAAAGGTGAGAGCTGCACAGAGCTTGGAAGGTGGAGCCAAAGCCCTTGATATCTGATGGAGTGATGAGCTGGGATCCATGTGTGGATCAATAAATGGTCAAATAAATGATGATATCAGAATGGTATGATATCAGAAGAGGGCAAATGGTGTCAAGGGGGCCAGTAAATAGCACATTAGAGCAACAGAGGGATCCTATCATGAAGTATTACAACAATCTGAATTCTCCTAATGCATTTGGAGTCCCGCATCCTCCACTGTCCTCAGCGCCTGGGCAAAATGCTGAATTCCCCTCATTAAAATGAGCCAGCCCTGATGGCAAATACATCTGAGAACGGTCACGATCTCTGGCCGAGTGCTGTAGAGGAGATACGGTTCTTCAGAACGTGGAGTGCAAGCTCTTTAAGAGCGCTGAGGTGAAATATCACACACGGCAACTTTACACAAACGCTAAGTAAAGCCCAAAGGAAGAAGACGTGTGAAACAAGCTAACGTTACTCCCCTTAAATTGGATTTGGGGGGACACTGGCACTGCTGCGTGAAGGAAGCGTGTGCTGCTACTGCTCATGGTCATGGAGAGAAGAATTCAGACTGCTCAGCTACTGCACCTGCAGCTTCCACCAGCAACATCCAATTACACCACATTGTGAAATAAAGGACCTTAAATACATTTTCTCTCTTTTCAGCAAGCGACACGTGAGCCAAAAAGAGATACAGTAAGGAAGATTTAATAAAATCATATCCTTAGCATATTAAAATAATTGATTTCAGCTCATTATTTAAGTATGCACATTTAATTTTAAAATAAGCCCCAATAAATGAAAGAACAAGATACAGGGCAGACGTTAGTCATGTTGTTTGATGTAGTCCTAGAAGGCATCTATAGTTGGATCCACACACACGAACAGACGTTACAATATTCTATCTTATCACCTAATTTTCAGTTTAGTAGAATCCATATATCTGAATCGGGAAATGCGAAGGACACATGGGCACACAAGTTACTGTAGCATGGACTCCACAGTCACCAGTGAGCTTGGGAGGAGATATCAAACTCAGCTGGTAGGAAACACAGAAGTGACAGGTGCATCTTTAAATCGTGCCCCTTACTGAGAGCAAGATCCTTTTAAACTGCAGGGAAGCGGGTTTTATTTCCCTGAAAGCCACAGTCCTAATTTGTCTCCGAGTAAATGCAAATGTCAGTCTTTCTAAAGAAATACAGTCACAGATGAAGCACTGGTTGTGCCTTCCTTCACCACATTGCTCATACTTCGAAAACGTGAGAGTCTGCATTTCCCACCACCTACAGCATGAAAACCAGGAACGTGTACCATGACCTCCACTTCTCCTGCTGCAGCTCTTCCATAGTTTTGGAACAATAAAGTAATGATTACTCAAGAGCAAAGGAGAAGAGAGTGTAAACGGCTGTGATGCACTGTGAGGACACCACGGGGCACAGGGGACAGGAAGAGCCCAATTGCAGTCTGGGCTTCAGTGACATTTCAAATGCCTCCCTCCCATGCGTGTTGCTTGGACCTGTCTTTCGTTGATCCACGAAAACCACCGGATACTGGCTAAGAGGCAACACAACCATAACCCACATCCCTGATCCAGAAGGTTGGTGTTACCTACCAGATGAGGTCCTCAAAGCCAGATGGGCTGAAGAATCTCTAGGCTGCGGATCATAATTGCAATTTTGCTAGCAAACGCATACAGCCAATCTTTCAAAAATCCTGTGACTAGAGGGGTTAGCCACTTCCTGTGACAAACCCCACCACTTCAAATCATTCCACAGCTTTCTGCAATCTTCGGTTTATTTTTCTGCTCATACTCAGAAATTGTCTGCATATTTTACAAGTAGTTTGGCCACAGAAAAATCCACTTAAATAATCAGCAGTGAGATCTCTCCACTGACACACATGTTTTATTCATCACTGTGCAATCACAACACCTTGCTTAACATGCCATGGGCTTCTCTATCTTCCCATAAAAAGGCTGGTGGAGAACTTTTTCCCTTTTTTAAGCACACACACATTAAGGTTAGTCCATACGCTAAAGCTTCCCTGCCTCCTCTTCCCTCAACCCCAAAGCATACAAATCAAAGCAAAATCCACCAGGTAATAGTTTGACTGAATGATTTCCCAATTTCTCACCAGACCATAGTTTCAATCTGTTGTTCCAGATGGGCAAACCCGACTGCATTTGCACTGCTCCCTTTCCATGTGAAAAAAATAAAGTAAAACTTTGATGAGTTCTCTGCACATGAATTAAAAATCAATCATATAACTAAACACTCATTTTGCTTCAAGAAGCAGGAAAAAAAAACCCAGAAAAATCTGAATACAAGTATTTTGAACACCAGCATCATGATAGGGGAAGAGGAAGGAGAGAGAAACAGATCAGAAACTGCAGTCTGTTACTCGGGCTCGAATCACCTAGAAAAATGTCAGCGTGCTTGGTGAAGTCCAAGCAGAGCGCTGATTCCAATTACGCAGTATATTCACTTTGCTCTTCTGCTGATTTCCCACTTTTCTGTGTTCAAAACTGCAAGATCTGTGGTCAGCTGCAAAACTAGAGCTCCTCTGTGCTGCTGCTTCTGCGGACAATCAGCCGCTTGCACACGTCCTTCTCAAGGGCATGTCTTTGGGTGAAAATAAATCAGCGCCAGCCACACGAGATGCCACATCTCACTGATATCGTTTCTTTGCTGAACTTTGGAGCTCTCAAACGTGCCTTCAGCCACAGTGAGGAGAGCTGCCCGGCCCAAGATGAACTATTTCAACTTTCTGCCCATTCCTTCAATTGTTTCTTCTTAAGATGAACCCACTTTATCAGCTATACTAAACCAACCAACCCACCAGAATATCTTTCCTGAAGCACTGTACTAACTGATTTCTGCTCTTGCAAGCTAAATCAGGCTAGGAAAGAAATCTCTCTTTTTGAGAATGAAATGGCTGTTTTTTTTCCCTCTAAAGCACTTTTGTTTTCCTCATGCTGTTGTCCTGCCCAGTTAGGGGCATGCAAGTGCCTATCTTCAGCTCCATGCAACTGAAGTATGCCATGTTATTTTCCCACAGACAGTAGCTTTCTGCTTAGTCCCAGATATCAAACAAAACATTTCCAGCAGGCTTGAGAAGAACAGCTGTTGATACAACAACTTAAGGTGGAAGAAAAGGAGAAGCAGAATGGATAGATGGTTCCCCTTCTTATAAAAAAATGTTGAAATAGTCTCTGGAGCTGAAATATTTGTTGCCATCTGCCAGCTCGATAGATCTTACCCCTTCTTTGTGTCTGAGCATCTAAAACTGGGGAAAGTTACTGATCAAATCCCACCAAAGCAGTAGGACACCAGCAGAAACAGGTAACCTGTTGCTCCTCTTGCTGCGTCCGGATGCCGTACGCCCACAAGCGGCAGGACTCACGGCTATTAGCACTACCACCGCTAAGGGATCAAGGCTGCGCAAGAAAAGTATCTTTACTTTCATATTCCTTTTCATCACTACCCAGCAGCCAAAATAAAGGCCAAAACATTATTCGCAAATAACTTTGTGCATGCTGACAATCCATCATATCGCAGTACGTGTAGCTGTAAGCAAGTTTGCTGAGAATGACCAGGCTTCTCCAGATTGCATTTAATGTTCTGCTGCACCAGTCGGTAAGCAAATACTCACAATCGCATATTAAAATGACATTAAAAAAATGCATGAATTCTTTCCAACAACAGCTGAAACTGCTGAACAAGGAGCAGCTACCAGTTTTTTGCAGCCAATTAGGGGAAGCATGTAGCAGCTTTTCAAAAGCTCAGGTCTGGATTCCGCAGGCAGATCACAATTTTTTTTCTCACCAATTCCTTTCTGGACTCAAAATAACTATTTGCGATTAGCCAATGTAGGATATCTTTGATACGACAGTAATTCTTTTCATTCCACTATCAAAAGTGACAAGAACAATTCCTTACATTTTTAGGATAAACTGAGTTACAAAGAAATTAAGGACTGGATTCTACTAGTCTTATACTTATTACACTGTGTCTAACTAAGTCATGATTCCAGCAAAGCAGCCCTTCAATGACAGCTGAAAGTCATATGGCTAATTGGGCAAGAAAAATAAAGTATCCCTAAAAAGCAGAACCTTAATTTCTGGTCCTTCAGTTAACTTCTGACCAAGTTCTTAAGCAAGCACTAAAAAATATGCTGATTTGCTGTTAAAACTATTTTTAGTTTATAAGGGACTTTTATTGGTTATACTAATGCCCTTACAGCATTCGACATATGGGCTGGAACATCTTTTTATCACATATGACAGGGCAGGTCAGACCCTGAAGATATTGTGAAAATCGTATCCGTATAGCCTAAGAATAACTGGGTCTATAACACACCTTGAGAACTGCCAAAAAATGCACATTTTTTAGGAAGAAACGGATTTTTTTTAAGCATGACTCTTGATGTTGTGGAGCATAGCCCAATACGTCCACCCAGATGCCATTTTTAAACGCCAAGGATATATTTAGTACAGCACGCATCATCCTCCTGCCGTCAATTCAATGAACAAAGCAAAGCACAGGATCATGCTAAATGATGCATCCTCAGCTTGTGTCAAGAGCACAGCAGTGAAAGGACTGCAATACCAATGAAGTTTAAAATGCAGTTCAATAAGCTAAAGAAAGGAGCGGAAGACGGTATGACGGACATCAACGGGTTTGAATTATGAAGTCAAGAATAAAGAATGGAAGCCTAAAACATGCTGACATACGAACTCTGTCTCTTCCTAACTAATCTCTGCTCCCCTGCCATTCACACAAGGCACCATCTGATCTTTCGAGTTTTGCATGCATGATGAGCTCTTGGCTACAGACTCGAGTGGCACAGCCAAATCTTTGCGATTCCACCTGGGCAGGACAGAATGCAAGTTATCACTTCCGACTGGCACAATTTCCTCTGCCCAGAGTGACCCGGCATGATAACTCTATGCCTCATTACGCCAGCCAAGAAATTAATGTACAGCACCAGCCCAGCACAGCTTATTGCAATCTCAGTAGAAGCTGCAATTCAGTTACTGAAGTTCAAAACGTCTCATGGTTTTTTTGGTGCTTTTTTTTTTTTAAGGGCAACATTTAGCAAATGATAAAATGTAACTGTTTCAGCTAAGAAGTATAGACACCTTTTGTTGTTGTTACTTGATGCCCATCACCACAGATTCTTTGTTCATCTGACTTTCCTGTTAATCAACCATCTTTCTGCTGTTGTGCTCTTCGAAGCATGGTCAATCATCTGGTACTGGTTTTGTAAAGGACAAAGTCTTCTTTTGCCAACGGACGGGAGCACGGGGAGCAAGCAGAACCGTTTCCTAGTGCAAAGGAGCACAGGAAGGCAAAGCCAAATAATTCAGTCTGCACTGAAGGATAGCTCCAGAGAAGACATTTCGTGGCGTGCATATCATTGAAACTATACTTTGGTGGGGTTTTACCCATACTTAAAGTAGGGTGTAGAAGGTACTGTAGGATGCACTTTGGAGAGAGACTTTGTCTTCTGATACTATTGCCCAAGCATAAGGGAGTAATTTTGTTTGATACTAATCCACAGCAATAACTGGCCTTTATGTTTAACAATATAAGCAAAACCGTTGTCTAGTGAAACAGCAACAGCACAGTGACATCTGAACTGGTTTCAAAAAAGCGAGTTTGAGTAGGAAGTACAGTACAGCCACAAGCTTGCTCACTCTGCTTTCAGGCTCCCACGCTGGACTGCTGCTATTTCCCACTCTGGTTTGTTAAAAGTTTGCTCTAAGCTACAAATAATTTGCCAAAGCAATGCCAGAAACACCTGAGCAAACGGGCTTGAAGCCTAGTTCCTGAAGGACACTGTTTGGGTGCTCCTAGTCATCATAACATCACTGTCACTAAGCATAAGTGAGCAAGCGCTGGGGCTAATCTGGACCCACAAACTGCTGGACCCACAACTGCTGCCAAACGTGACACAGACCAGACAAGTTCTCCAGCCTCTCCTTGAGTTCAGTAACATTTGGGGTCGCTCTCTTCAGTTTCCTGCAAAACTGGTAGAACTTTAAATTACATTTGAGCGCGCTCTCACTCTTTTAAATTTGAGTTTGGTTGTCCAACAGGTTAAAAAGTTAGTAGGGACAAGGGAGATAAGCACAAGCACAGAAAGCCTCATTCCTCAGAAAACCAGTCTAAAAATAAAAATAAATGCAGCAAATAGTAACTGAATTCATAGTACTGACTTTCAAAAATTGGATTTTTCTCTCAGCTAAGTGCCTAAAGACTTGACATTAAATGAAACCTCTTCTTAGAAGAGCATCTTTGAAAATGCACATTTCTTCCAAAATATATTAGGATAGGAAACGGTTAATTTGACCTTCTTCCTTGAGCGTCCCAATTAAGACATTTCTTTTATAGAAGCAAGATATTTTCTGCATTGATTTGGGGGATTAACATTACCGTTAGCTTGTTGCACAGTTCATCCAGTTCCTTGAATATAAAATTAGCAAGGTTAACAGATAAAAAACATCCATACATAGACTTTGAAATTTTACTGTACCAACTAAGGGAAAATGGTTCTGTTTCTCTCCATGACAGGAATTTTATTTCCCTTGTGCATTTTCATAATGCATATGCTGTGGCCTTTTCTTTCTTCTAAAGCTTATTAAAGCTTTAATTTCACTCACCAAAAGGAAAAGGCCATTTCCATAGAATTATTTACTCCAAATCAAGCATTTTCCAACACAGCAAGGGAGACATCATGCGTGCAAGACCATTTGTGGAGACTATCTCCACCCTCAGGACAAGCCAGGCCTCTCTAGGCAAATCTGCTCTCATCACCGAGAAGGTGCTGTTCCAGAACGACTTTTCTAGGATTTATTCACTAATAACTCGCTTTCCTTCCAAAAACCGTGCTTAGATTTTGCTATTATTATTGTTAGACTGAGTAGCAGAGGTTACTCTACAGATTCTACTGTGTAAAACTGGGAGATCCCTGCAGCTTTTACTTAGCAGATTTGCTTTATCAGTTTAAACGTACCACAGTGTCCCAACCTGGTTCAAATAAGGCAAGGAGCTTCGTATTTCCATGGGCCAACAGCACTTCTGAAGTCAAATATCACCCTCTTGGCTTTTGAATTTGGCAGTTTCACCTTCACAGAATCACAGAATGGTTGAGGCTGGAAGGGACCTCTGGAGACCATCTAGTCCTTGTGAATGCTAGCTCTGACTTGAAGATTCAGTAATGTTTTTGGCTTTGCCACAGTTTGCTCAAAGTTCATTAATTTGGCAACTTCTGTCATGCATGGGAAGTATTTTGCTAGCTACCTCCACTGTCTGATTGAACGCAGGACGTTCCGGATCCAAGCACTTTTATTCTGGGTGCCTCCGCATGGGGGAAATCATCGCAAAGGGCCAAGTTCCCCACTTTGGTTCTTTTATGCTCCCTGCTGCTCTACTTAAACAACAAAACTCAACTTTTCTTAGCTGGGCTTATTCTGCACTGCCTGCTGGGCAGCAGGGCCACTGCGATCTCCAGAGCTCAGCAGCCTGCTTATTTTCTGCCTATCTGAAGCACTGCTGATACACCCAAGGGGACTTTGAACTGTGCTTTTCTTGTAAGCAAGAGAAGGGAAGCCCAAACGGCCAAAGCAACTTTAGGCAAATGCAGAAAAAAGCCAGAGTGCTGAGACGGATAAGGGCAGAGCATCCTCCTGCCCATTTAGCGGGAAGACAGAGTAGATGTGTGTGTTGCTGTTTGAGTGCTTGCACTCCAGCCTCTTGGGCACATCTGAGGTTCAGATGAAGGTATTCCATCTCAGTTCACCAACTATCATCGTCTTCACAATCTCCTTACAGAGCAGCAAGGAAAGAAGAAGAGACAAAGTGAAGACTTCAGGGGTGGAACATCTGAATTTCAATAGGAAAAGATCCATAAAAGAACCAGGGGATGGCATCAGGGTGAAGAGCACAAGATGTCTAATGAAGGGAAGTGGGAATTAGAGAATATTCTATTTAGAGAGAGGAAATATTCTGCTCCAGGTATAGTAAAGGAAAAACAAGGAGAGGTAGCAGCCATTGTGATAGATACTACTTATTTCCACTACCAAACACCACAAGACATTGTCTTGATAAAACAAAAAACTAAACTAAACAACCTAAGCACAGGAATCATCTGGTGGTCTTGAACGCCAGTTCCTTCAGGCTGCAAAGGCTCAAAGTTTCAGGACACAAGAACAGTTTCCATGGACTCAGACAGATGCCCACGGCTTCAAATACACAATATGTCAATGGCAGGAAGGGTTGAAAGCCAGAGCTTGCTTGACAGCCTAAGGCACAAAAATGTTGCATGATCACCCTGAGTCCGTTAAAAGGTACCATAAAGACAGTATCTCTGAGGCTAACTTCTCCACAGTGCAAACAAATCAGCTTAATCCGGGCTTGGCAAGAACACATTTTAGCTATACATACCGTTCTTCTTACTTCTTCATTCTACATATATTCTACTAATTCCTTTTAAAATCAGATTTTGCTGACTTCCAGGTCTTGTTCCATGCCTCTCTTGCAGATTCAGAGAGATACAACAAAGACTTCAGCAGCCTTTTTTTCCCGCTTTTTTTTCCCATGGAAAATACTCAACTTGGCCTCTTGGACCCTGCAGGAGTAAATGTCTTTTTTTTTTCAGGCTATTAACACATGAATTATTGATAACATTCTTACATTTATAGTGACTTTTACTGAAAGATGCTAAAGCACTTGAAACACTACAAAGTGACTGCATAAACTACAAAGCAAATTCCACCTTTCCCTTCCTGCTTACACAGTCCTGCCTATATAAAGAAGATCCAGTGTTGTTCTGCTGTGTAAATCATGGGAGCAAGAGGCGATACACTGAATTTCAATGCTCGGATTCAACATGTAGAGGGCAGCTAGACGTCTGTACAGAAGAGAGAGTATCGTATTCTCTTGGGAGTTTCCCTGTGTCCACAGTGGAGTTAGTTACTGCAAAACCTGCTTATTTATTTCAGCCACCTACCGATGGTCTGAATGGAACAGGTCTTTGTGGAAGAGAGGAAAAGGTTCCTCTGCAGATTTGGATGAGAAGGTGGACATTTCACAACACTCATCTGGAGATTGGAGGTGGGAACTGGGCAAAACCTTTGATTCTTAATATATAGGAGTTGTTTTGCCTACAAATGTTAAGCAGGATTGTTTTTAAGTGATTTCTTTTGAATTCCTTCCTCTAATCTACTTAAGTAAAAAATAATTATCCCTTGCCGAAGCTCATTGTTTTCACATTGTTCAGGTCAATTGCAAGTTTTCCAATAAAATTCAAAGAAAAAAAAAGGCTTTGCTTTTATATTCAAGCATCCAGATAAGTAGCCTGATATTCTGAAGTCTTCAGCATCCAACAAGTCCCAAAATATTGTTGGGCACAGGATCAGTCATCAGTTGAGGAATTTCAACAGGAATTCAGAAAAGGAACTGCGGAGGGGGGGGGTGTTGTTTAAAAAAAAACCTTTGAACAGCTTCATCACACAAGAAATTTTTACTAATCACCACTTAGCATTGCAATATTAGTAATATCAATTTATATGGATCTATTAATAATCCCGAGAAAAAAAAAAAAGCAAAAGAAAGCAATGCCACCAGCAGAGTCTCTATGATTAACACACTATCATCATCTTTCTGAAATTCAAACTTGGTTTGGGGCTGCCTTCCAGAATTGAAATTCATTCAGACAAAACACAATTAACACAATAAGATCAATACTCAAAAAAAATCCCAGCAATAAACCATACGTGACTGCTAAACAATATTAAGCAGTCAGTGTGCAAATGACAGCTCTAGGGGGAAGTTGCCATCTACAAATTGCTTTATTTAAGATTAGGCAATATGCAATAATGGTCCAAAACTTGCCAGAAATGAAAGATATATTTTAAATTGATTTAACTACTCAAGCAAACACTGCCTTTTCAAAAACATCAGCTTCTGTAGAAGTATACATGAGCAATAAAGCATTATGTCTGTAGTGTGCAACTACAGCGCTCTTCCTTAGCTGCCAAAGAAACACAACCAGAACAGTCCTCTAGCATGGCCGCGTAAGGGAATGACGACAAAGCTGAGCAAAGACAGAACGGCAGCTCTCACACCTGCTGTATTTCCATATTAGCAAAGACAATAAGGTCAGAGAGGAACCAGCTTCTTTTCTTCTTCTAAGGACAGAAGTTCTGGAATCGGTTCTGGCTCTTACCTTCTCATCCTCAGCAACTAGGCTGGTCCCTCTCAACTTGCCAAAATAAAAACCAAACAAAACACAAAAAAATCCTTAAAAAGAAAGAAATGGCCCTTCATTTTATGGTTTCTATGGACTTAAGAGTATGTAAATCACCAGAAGCTCTATCTGTCTATTCGATCACCCAGCGCAGGTTCACCACTTGAAACAAGTTATGGCAGCAGGGACATATTTAAACTTCATTTTCTGCCTACAGAGGTAGCAACAAATGTCAGGAAACAAGGGTCACTGCTCCAGGACACCCTAGGGACTGCAATGAATTGCTCTTTCCAATGAACTGATGTCATCTCCTACCCATTTATACCAAACACAAGTTGTTCCCTGTGCCATGGAACTAACCTAGGACAAGATTCATCTGAGAGTGGTCTGCAGGCACATGAGTAGGTCACTGCTCTGATGAACAGCACCCTCAACTCCCCTGAGTAGATGTTCAATGACTGTTATGAGAGCATGCACAACCTCAGGCATAAAAATCTACACTAAAGACATCTAAAGGTAAGGAAGATGGATTTTATTGCTGTTTTCTTGTAGATTCAAGTCTTATCTCACCCTCACAAGACAATAACCTCTGCTCCCTCTTGCCTCCATGACTTTTTCTGCACCAAACCCACGAAGAATTCCCTCGGTTCCCTTCCAGCTTCCCTACCCAATGGCCAAGGAAGAGGGAGCATGTTCTAAAACTGGTTCTCAGTAAAACTTTAGCTGACCGGGCAAGTAAATTGGCTAAGCAGAACAGAAAACTACCGAGGCCAGGCTGCAACCTTTCTCCTAAGCAGGAGCACAGGTAGAATGCGTCTCCTCTGTCCAGTTGTTTTCCTGCAACTACTATGAAATTGCTATCCTTGAGATGGAAATTTCCCTCTCCAAGGTTGGGTTAGAGAGTTCAAAAGTTAACAGAGGGTGGGAATTGACAGAGCAGTTGAATAAGCATCTTTTTTATTTCTTTCTTCTTGTTTTTTATAGAAAGCAAGCTAAAAATGAACAACCCCGGAAGACACATCGTAGGCTTCCTACAAAGCCTACAGCGGTCTTGCACTGGTGGTAGCAGCTGAGCTCCAGCTGTTTAATCTTCCATCAGGTCCAAAAATACAATGCAATTTGTAGGGTGACATAATATTTTTATGAGACCAGTTAATATCCTTGTAAAAAACAAACTTCCTCTCCTTCGGGCCTCACAAAGCAGCAGGCAACTGCAAGCTGATCACAGACACGGCACAATTGCTCTTAATGAATCTATATTGTAATATGCAATTAGACAAGCTGAAAGAAGAGGGCAGTTAGGCCCAGCAAAGCATAAAGGTGTAGTAACAGGGCTGGTGGTGACAGGTATTAAGTCAGCCCCTGTGGAGGAGAGAGAGGACAGTGGATGAGAGAACACCCTAATAAGGACTGGAATGGGCCATAAAACTAACATCTCATTTTCATCAGCTGTCATGAATTTTAGCACTCAGGTGCATGTACTGAAGGTATTTGGGCATCTCCCTTGAGTAAGGTTGCGTTAAAATTACCCTCCCGCTAACAAATGAGCGTTCCTGTCCGTGATTACGTTCTGCTGTGCAAGTCTCACCTTCTCCCAACTTCCACGAGGCATTTAGCTCACTGGGGAAAATGTACGTTAGGGGATGCTCATTAAGAAGACTCATTTCATGATTCTGAAGAGGGCACTGATGATGGTCGCTGAGGAGAAGCATCAGCAAGTTGTATTCTGGTTGCCTTCATTTTTGGTGCCTACCTGAAGTTCCCATTCGGTAAGGCATCTAGCAGTGCTGGAGAGTTGTTTGAAGGTGGGAAGAGGATGAATGTCCCTCTTCCAGCACACATTGTCACTATTTGGCGATTTCAAAATATATTCCAAAGGAGGGTTGCATGCAATCACCAGGTCTGGTCGGAGGCACCTTCCTTTCTGTGGTGTTCCCTATTTTGAGGTGGCTCATTAAAAATGCAACTCATTCCCCAGGGGAACGTCTTTGGTACGCGGAAGTCACGTTTGGGCCAGCATGAACGGGCGCCACAGAGAAGACACTGTGCTACCCAAATGTGGCAATACCTGGTTGTATTCACAGCTTCTTGTTGTATTGTACAAGGTCTCTGGCAATACACCTGGCATGCATTTTGTAAAATGGTATTTTGCAAAGAGCATTTTATGTCACCCACAGCATCTACGGAATCGTATAACATACCTGGAGACACTGCTTTCCAACGTTTAAGTATTCTACATAGTCTTAACGGACTAACTACTAGTAAACAGCATACCATACTAGAAAAAAAAAGGCTAACTTTTAAAAATATTTAGCCCTGATCTTCTTTAGATGCTTTTGCTTCATTCTGAATGGACAAAAATAAAACTTCTCTTTTTTTCCTGGAAATACTGGTAGAAAAATTTTAATCTGTTTCCTTTTGTGCTAAATACTGTAGATAAAGAGCCTGAAACAAATAATAAACAAAAGAAAAAATTCATCCTGTGATCTCAGCTTCTGCTGACAGCAAGTTTCTAAGAATATGCATTTCCTACTCGCAGCTCTGCTAATTCCTGCAGCACTCTTATTTTATGTTCATTAACTTCCTCCTAACGCTACTGCAGATTATTTCTAGGTAGTCAGAAAAAAGGTGCAAATGGAGCAGAAAACGGAGGAGTGACTACAGAAGTTTTTAGTTTCCCAACGAAGCTCCAGGAGCCATAACATTTTCAAACAAATGCAACACTAAATCCTCCTACGCTGCAGTGTGACAATCAATTTGTTTGCCTCAAAAACTTCTAAGGCTCTTCCAAGGGGGAAAAAAAAAGTAAGACAGATAATTCGACGGTATCAGGAGATGGAAATTCTTAGCAAAAACTCCCTACAGCAAATAGCAGGCAAATAATAATCCACTGAAAAAACCACATATGCAATTAAAATAATAATTAGCATCCCAGTCCTTACTTCAGCTACATTGACCTCTTTTGCATGAGTTTTCACCCAGAAAATTCTTATCAAAAAGTTCAAACGCTAGCACGTAAGCACTATTTAAATGAATGTCTACATATTCACCTCCTAAATTATTGCAGAATATTTTACACCAAGAAGACAGATTCTGGTGCACAAACTGGTGCAGCTCTTTTAAGATCAATAGAGAAACACCATTCTGTAACAGCTAAAGCTTTAGAACAGAGACACAAACAATTTCCAGGGCCAAATTTCTTTACAAGAACAGCGTTCACAGAGAAGACCCGATAAAAACTGAAAAGCTGCAGGAACTTGGTATGCTCATAACGGGACCTTACTTCAGTAGCAATCAATTTAGTTTTATCCCAGATGCATTAAACGCACAGTACAATTATGAATAAGACAATAGCGCTGTGCACACGCCTACCAATTCGGGCCTGTGTCCTGCAAGAATAATAGAGAACATGCACACGTTTGAGAGAGGGGTTTTAATACATACGGAAATATATTAGAAATAATGGCATTAAGAGCGGACACATTGCATTCCAACATTAGGACTTACGTCCTTGTTTCGCTAAAATAAGGTTCACTATAAAAATGTATTTCATTATACCTGCTACTGGTTTAAAATAACTAACTTCACCAAAAAGCAATCTTCATTAAAGGCAGCTGCCTTGCAAAGGCATCAGTGCCTGTTCGTTCTTCGCCTTACTAATCAAAAGCCCCTTCTAACTCCTGGCTGAAATTTTTGCTCCCCAGGCGCCACGTACCCCACGGGCTCGCGATGACATGACTTTGCCCACGCGTCGGCCCAGCCTAACGCCTCTGCATAACGGCACCTTGGCTTCGGAGCCCACTTCACTGCATAATGCATCGTACGGCGTACATTCATTCGGCTAATTTCCATAATGACAACAGTACTTGAAAAAAGTACTCGTCTAGTAAATTGAAAATGTGACGTCTATATCAAGGTAAACATTCGGGTCCGCTGAATACTTCATCGGCAGCCACGCTATTTTAGCTCTCCAATAAATTTTCCCCAATAGCAGCTTTTATTTCATTTCAGATCCATCAGATCTTCTAGCTTCTAATTCCCAGCGCTGCCCCTTTGAGTTTTTAATCTTGTCTTCCTAGTGTGAAACTGCTGTAGACCAGCACTTTTAAGCACAATAACGCAACAGTTTTTGAAAGCTGTATAAATCATGTGAGAGACTATCCTATTAATTCCTCTTCTCATTACCAATTTTTCTCTTTTATTTACAGGGCTCGGGGACTTTAAAATGCAGTTACTCCGAGGGAAGGAAGAAGTGCAATTTCATCAGGACCTCCCCTCTGGCTCTTGACATTTTCAGGAACCTGTTGGACAATAACAGGCGGGTCAGCGCAGACATGGAAATTATGCTAACTCTAAGACAGATCAATTCCAGTTTGTAGCTCTCAGATAATGACTTTGTGCTCAAGGCTCTTCACGGGCACGCAAGCAAAAAAAAAAATCCATCTTCAAAATATCAGACTTGCAGCGCTAAGAAAATCCTGGCTGGGAAAAGGCCGGTAAACTGATTAAAGAACACCGGCGGGTAAAGAAGCAACTGGTTGTTTTATTCTACTTACAAAGATCAGCATTTCTTTAAAGAGAAGGAAGAAATTATCCCGTGAGCTGTGAAAAGACAAATTTTCTGATTTAGATGAAATCATCTACGAGTAACAGAAAAGGAGGAATTTAACGCAAATATTTATTAAAACACTATTGCTAAATTCAGCTAATTAACTGAGCAAGCCTAACATTTTAAGGGACTTCTGCTCTTAAAAATGAAGTCTCAGAAGAGGGAGAGGATTAAGAAGCAGCCACATGCCATAAAGGAGCCAATGCGGAAATGCTGCATTCGTCTTTTGCTCTGAACCTAGAAGGACCGGCCTGAGCTATCTGGAAGTTATGAATACTCAGAATAAACTACAAAACTTGCCTCCAAAGGCTGCAAGTTCCTACTGACGTGACAACTCTTTCTGACCACCCTGATCTGTGCCACAAAACTCCTCCAAGCATCTGGATCAGGATTTCCCTAGACCAGCATCCTTTTCCCTCTACTGGTGCAAAGGACGTGGCACCTGGAAACCCTCTGAGGAAAGAAAAATAGAGTTTACATTTCTCCGAGACCCCCTGAAAGAGAAATGACACATAAAATCTCTTTACTTGCAGGCATGAAAGGTCACTTTCCCTCTGAATCACTCAAGAACAAAAGCTGATTTTGCTGGAATAGATGATCTTAGAAAGCAACTTCCTTCATCGGTAACATCTGCAATGGGACTTATCCAGCAACGCCTAACCACCACCACCACCTCTAGCTATGGTCCCAACCAAGGCTTTCCAATTCCCATTCTGGGTAGTGGGTAGATTCCCATTCTGGGTAGACATCTCACGGGTCTCCCTGGCTTCAGACATCAATGGTGCTCGGTGCCCTTGAGACTACCTGGACACATCTGCTATGTAACTGGCTTAATAGCTTCTTGCCCGGGTCCCCTCCAAAAACAAACCTTCAAAGATCTGAGCACCCTTGGGCCGCATTCAATTCTTGCCACATGTTTGGGTTTGCTGAGAGAATTAATTGGCTTTGTGGAGCATGAAGAAACAGAAATGGCAATATGTACCTCAATTAGACTCTATTTTTACAATCGTTTTTATACTTGGTAAATTATGAGACTTTAAGGACTTTAACAAGTTTGTTTGATTCGCTCGTATCAAACCCGGCTAGGGACTCATTATTACAGTACATGCAGCAGTTTAACAAGATTAAAATATACCATCAAGTCAATCTCTCTGTAAAAGGCTTCAAAGTGCCCCGTCAGCACATCTGAAAAGCACTGCAATTTGCAACTGGCAGTCCTCACGCCGGTAACACTAAGAGGCTTTCATAATTCCGCTGGTGTTTAAATTCATGAGCCAAAACACAGCATAACTTCTCTTTTATTGCTGTCAAGTACAACGATATAGATTGTCTTATTTAGCCTTTCGTGACTTACGGGGCTCCTCCGAGGGTTTGAGGGGGGGTGTTGGCTTCACCGCGCAGCAGACAGACGCTCCCATTCCTGTGTCATAAAGGCACAGCACATAAAGTAACAACCTTAAAACCTGTAGCCGGAACATATTGGCTCTTTCGAATCAAACTTACTGAAGTTCTTAATTATTGCACCTTTTTTTATCGGGGCAATGATAGAGGGTGACTGCTCCAACTCAAGAAGAAACTGTCACCTTCTGCCAGAAATCTGAGCCTACTGTCCCATGCTTTGTCAGTGGCTAAAGGGAATATAAATGCATTAAGAAGGGAACACGTAATGAGTTCTGAAGTTACTGATAAAATAATCTGGCATCACAAAAGTATCAGTAGCTATGGATCCACCAAAAGATCGATAAACGCGCAAAAAGCAGCCTCTTTAAAAATCATTGCTTTCCGTCCAGTCCGTGGGAACAAGCTCAATGACACTATTTACTTCACGCCACCGGCTTCATTAAATAAGTCAAAGTAACCTCATCCACCCACAAAGCCATCTCCAGAAGTCTATGGAAAATATTGATTTTTCTTGACTATGTTCAGGTCAAAGCAGCAACGCAATAAAATAGCTTAAGATAACTACTCCCTTCCCAGCTTGTAATTAGAGCCTTGAAAACCATATTTCCAGGTCCTGGTTTTGGATCTGTTATCAATTCACTTTGACCTTAGGCAAGCAATTTTAGACTCTCAGGAACTGCCTTCTTTCTGTGAAACAAGCACAGTTAACCTATCCCAGCAGCCTGGTTGTTTTGCTTTGAGACATTTTGCTCTTTTAACTTGTAATGACCGAATGAAATCCACTTCGGTTTGAGCCCATTAAGGGGGGGAAAAAAAGCATCAGTGATTAAAATTATTATATGTGAAAGATTACACAGCTGAGGACCTCAGCTAGGAGATGACTCTGCCTGTATGTTGAGAGATAGGAACAGGCTCACCAGAGTGTGATGTGCAGAAATTACTCCGAATCATCACCGAGAGGAGTTTTTCTTGGCATTACCTCTACTGGGAGGACCCACATATTCTCCCAAAAATGGATAAAGCAGTGTGTAACTAGCTCTGACTCACTGAGCTTGCAAGAGCGAGGAGGCAGAGTTGAGAAAGTCAGAGCAAGAAAACAAGCAACTTATCTCAATGTTGAGCATCACTTGAGTGATTGCGATTTATTTGTTTTAGGTAAGTCACTGAACTACTTCTCCGCTATCGCAATGGCCAAAATCAGCAAGGAAATTTTAGATAAATGGTAGTGAGCTCAGAGCCCATGAAAAAGTGCTTTTACTATCTAAATCAAAAGAACAATGACGGTAACCTTCTTTTACGGTTCATTCCATTATGATTCACAAAATATTTACTCCATTTTGTGCAATCTTAGTAATTTAATATCAAATATACAATTTTTATTGGACACTTGACTCTTTAGAAGTTTAGAAAGATGGTGCTGTTGAACTCAGTAATATTAGTTTGAGGAAAAAATTGCAATTTTTAATCTCTAATAAATTATTTTCACGTTCTGTCATGGGACTTCCATCCAGCGAGTCACTTTGCTTCCTACCCATAATCAAAATAATTGCAATTCCAATTTCACGAAAGATACATCTATCCCTCAAAAACATTTACTGCAATGTTTTCTGATAAAATACATGTTCTATATAGAAAAGGACTTTCACTGTTAAAGTTTATTAATCCCATCTAGGATGGTTCCAGCACTACCAAGAGTATCACCCTGAACTTATCAGATCAAGGGTGAACTGAAAGGCCTGTAATATGGTTTGGTATAAAAGGATGCAGCAGATTAAGGACAGAGTTTATAATGAAATTCAAGACTCTCAGATCTAACTTACACTTTCAATATTTAATACACAGCAGAGAGATCAAGCTCCTTGCACCAGCCAGTCCCATATAGTTTAGAACAATCTTCAAACACTTGTGTTCCAGATTCTGCAAGACACTAATGTTAAGAATTCACCATTTTCCAAGGCGTAGCAGAGGAGAAGACCTGCCGGCCTCCTCAGCGCATTCGCATTTGGCCTTTTATGGCTCTGTAAGCTCGGACAGAGATTTGGGGGGAATTCCTGATGCCCAGTCTGGAGATGAATCCTCACCACTAAAAGCACGCTCTGACTACCCTCCAGGACAGAGTCAGATGTTCCTGCCTTTCCAGAGTGGAAGAAACAGGCCTCTAAAATGTTGTATCGGGTCCTTGAAATTCAACCCGGCAGCCCACATTAGGATCGAACAAATATTAGTATGCCGCATGATTAAGTCAGCTTTTTCCTCCTCCTTTCCTCATGTTGTTGTCCACTTTAATTTTTTGGACAAGAACCTGAGTTTTGTGGCTTTTCTTTTACGACCTCTTTCTAGCTCAGGGGCTGGATATTGAAGGCAGAGCAACGTGCCTTTATGAAGTGCCAAGCATCCTGAACTACCGCGCACATAAAAGATTCAGAGATTCATATGAAGTCCTTGAAACATCAGGAGTTTCAGCCTCCGCTTTGAACCAAGGAGAGCTCTCGCCTTGTTTCCCATTCCTGAGGGTACAGTCCGTGGCAGCAGTGTGCTGACTGTGCTTGCCTAACACGGTGATTTCAAGGTGATTTACTTTTTGGGGGCCCTGTAGAACCACCAGCTGAGAGTTAAACAAAACTTCTCCTTTTCATTACTGTTTGGGTAATCACATAGCTCTGGAAAGAACCACATTTCATAGATACCAAAAATATCCAGCCTATCATAGGAAAGTAAATGTTTTCTCCTTCTCTTCTTTATGGAGAGTAAAGAAATAAAGGGACTGTTCTCGAGTGCTAAAGTCGGTGCCAACCCCACGTATTTTTTTCGGTTGGGAGCTTTCCGGTTTACCCAGCAGCTCTCCAGCGAACAGCTGCATCCCAGATATTGTGAGCATTCGCTACATAAAAGCCTCAGAATCATCGGGGAGATAGAAATGCTATTCAAGCGTTAAATTTCCAAAATGTGGGATTTTAAATCTTCAGATTTCATTTTTGCTAGGTAGGCTACAAGATACGCGTTCAGGTCGTTAAGCTGTCTTCTCAGACTATATCCTATAGGAGTTGTACGAGCAAGAATAGTTCCCGCAGAGGCAGCGAGTTTGATTCCTGTGGAAAAACACCCGCTTTGAGACCCAGCAGAACAAGCCGCTCGTTCGGGCTCTCGTGAAACTGCGGTCGCGGCACAGCAGCACGGGGCTGCGGCATGGCCTGACTCACCTGGCTCTCCCGTAGTGGGACTGAAGAAGACACCTTGCTCAATAACGCAAGATCTCATTGGAAGTAAAGTGCTTTTTGGCTTCTCACCCAGCAGATATGGGACACCGACATGCTGGGCAAATTCTTTGCATCTTGGTGCTAGCAAGACCGTTTCAATTTGCAAAGGAGGAAAGATTTAAAATCTGGGGCTACGGAAGAGATTTTTTTGATGCGTGCTACAAGAGGAAGCTCTCAGACCTGTTCAGCAAAGCAAACAGGAAAGGATAAAGTAATACAGTGTCACCGGGAAAAATGGCTCGAAAGTCTGTTCTCTTTGGGTTATTTTACCATAACTCAATAAGCCCAGAACCATGGTTTCATACCTAACTGGAAAACACCTGCATAAAGCACTACTAATAATGTAACAATGTATTCAGCTTATTAAAAACATTCTTTTTTCAGCTTTCTGAAACTGCAGGAAAAGCAAGCAATATTAAATACGTGCATAGGTTTCAATTTACTACATGATAAGCTGCAAAGTGTAGAAGGAAAAACAAAAGCATGGAGAAACCTACATTTTCTTGCTCTGAAACTGAGTACTTTATTTTTTAAAAAAAAGAGGTTAACTATTTGATAAAGCTTAAAATCAACAGTATGAGCTATGTTAGAAAAGGCTAGCATATAGCATCTTCTGGTTATTAAATGCACAGTGCAATGCGAATTTGAGGGGTCTTTTTTCATCAGATGAAAAGCAGCGAGGGGAATCGGCCTCCACCTCCTCACGCCCTTCACGGTCCCCCCACGTCACCGATGGAGCGGGAGGCCCGGAGAGGCTATGGCTCAGCAGCTCTGCCGCCAGGTCTGGCGGGTGTTAGCAGACCAAGGGATGGCGAATGGAGTCTCCTCACCCCCAGAAAAACAAAAATCGGGAGTTTTTCACAACAGCTTTTGGGAACTTGACATTCATTCCTAGTTGTGCTGAGGGAACAGTGGGTAACAACCCTCTGAGCTTTAGGGAAACTCAACTTTCAGCCAAGGAATAGGTTTACAGAAGCTACATACTCAGGGCTCTTTGCAAGCAAAAGAGCTAGCAACCTCCTTTTCTTCTTATTATTAATGAAATGTGAGATTCTTCTATTTGCTCTCTGCTTTCGAAAGAGAAAAGATTGCCAAGCTTCAAATCAACAAGAGGAGAAAGGGAAGGCAATGCAGAATGAAGTTACATTTTATTTACCACATAAATACACACACACACATTTATTAACACACAATGCAACAGGTTGATCTCAGTTTAAAATAACCAGCCCTTCTTTGGCACAGTAGAGCTGAATGAACTCTTAGAACACCCTAAGCATTAACTTTACAAATAATTGAAAGATTAAGTAAAAAAAGAAACCGCAGTCAAGCACTCACCCACAACATTCTCACAGAGTCAGTAAGCTCCATTCACTGATTGCAGAAAGCCAGTGTGTTGACACATGCACGAGGAATTAAACTGATGCTACTTTTACAAGATGCTGAGGTCCTACTAGGAACCCCAGTCAAGACTGTAAGCTTTTGAAGAAATACTTGTAGGGGCTGGAGAATAAATCATTAACTGCTTAGCGACCTTCTGAATCCTCCTGAGTTACTCAAATGCAAATTCTGGAGACGTAGAGTTTTGTTTTCAACAAGTCTTGAGCCATTATTTGAAAGAACGTATGAAATCTAGAGCCTTCTGACAAGCGCTTACGTTACACAATTCCGAAACCATCAGGCTGAGAAGTTCTTTGTTTTCTCCTGTTCTCTCTCATTTATCTCTACATACTTTCTTGTAGCCTCAGCGCGTGCTTTCTGAAGAAACGGTAAAAATAAAATCTTTCTATTGCTCCTTCTCCAGTCTCCAGGAGAAACCGAAACATAACTTTGCCAACTTAGAGTTACATGTTAAATCCGCACAGTTTACCTACGCGCCCTGCTTCTACCGTTAATTAACAATTCAAAATGAAGACATTCATATTCTGCAACCCTGCGGGCTTGCAATCATAAAACACTGCGCAGTAGAGAAGCCAAAGGTCCTGCGCTACTTGCCCCTAGGCACTGCCAAAGCGGGCGCTACTGAAACACAATACCAAATTAGGCATACAAGGAAGCAACCAGATGTTCCCTTACTGAGGTCAACTTGTCTACGAAGAAAATATCTACTGCATAATAGAATTTTAATAGGAAATATTTTGGAAAAGAACCAGCACGAGGGCTTCTGTTGGACGGATAGCAAAAAATAATCAGAAATGGCTAGCAAAATATGCCGAAGCAGAGGAACAACTCTTCTTAACAGCATTAAGCCGTTGTTACTTTATTTGTATCATACATAGCAGCTACGCAATGCAGATGATGAGAATTTATCAGCCAACTGGAACGACACCAGCTTTGCTGTGCCTCTTCAATTTAAAATCATCACGGTTCAGAAAGTGGCTCGAGGACTGAAGGAGTACTTTGAGAAAACCTAAAATCTTGAAAAAAAAATTTCAGTCTGATCATCCTACCGGGCAATGTCAAAACCAACACCTTTCTGACTGATATTTCTGCCAAATATTTGTCTGCAAAAAAGTAAAACCCACGGCCCTTTTTGTATGCAGCAGATATGCTGTTAATAGCTGCCTATTTTTCAAGTATTTTGGAGAAGTTGGAAAAGTCAGCTATCTCCTAATAAATTGGTGTTCTTTGAGGATTACTGTAGTGAAAACTTTCATAATCACATGACAAAGTTCAAAAATAACACTTCTTGTTTGTTATATAAAAAACTACCTTGTGTACTCTGATTTATATCCTCATATTTCACTACTTCAAGAAAACAGATGCTTTGATTTTTCTTGAATCATATAAGTCCTAAAGAATAAACAAAGCTATGGGAAGCTGGACAAATCCCATTCTGATTCCATCGCCATCCAGAATGTTTTTAAATAAATTTGTCATTGCAAAGTCTATTTAGCAGTGATTATTTATAATCCCAAAAGAACAGGAACTGACATTCAGATCACTAGGGAATTGAAAGCCAAGTAATAGCTGAGCTATTTGAGCTGGAAATCGCCAAGATGCAAACATGAAAATTCAGCACAGTACTTCCAATATTGTCACACTGTATGATTTGGTGGCTCCATAATGTACAATGTGCACGTTGAAGGAAAATCCTGTTTAAAGTATCTTTCACAAAGGATACTGATGTCAAAAGTAGTGGAAACTTTTTATTCATAATGATTTATAGGCAAGGAAGGAAGTCAAGGCAAGTCCTCCCCATCAATGATTTCAACTGTATGATAATTGCCCCTGGAATACGTTCTCCATCCTCCCTATACTTTTGTGGCTTCAATTTTCTTTTGCCAGCTATATGAAGAGATAGAATTGCCCCATGTGTTGCTTTCAGACCTTTCTGCACCTTCCCTCGCCAGGACTTTTCCAAATAATTCTCTACTCACTCACTATCCCTTACCAAAAAGCAGAGACATTGAGCATCCCGGCGTTCAGTGACTCCAAATAGCTGCTTTCTTCCCCCACCTCAAACGCACTAACCTATCAGAAGAAATCTGTGGCACGAAACATTTCTCTAAATCAAAACTATTTGAAAAAACTTTCTCTAGAGATCCTTAACAGTACATTTAACTGAACTTAATGCTATTGGAAACAGATGTAGAGTGGTCTTATTTCATTATAAGCAGACTTCATAAAGTAAAATACTTTATAGACTGCAGTTCAGACTCTTGCCCATACATTTACCATCACTCCCTACATTTTGATTTATAAACTTTGCAATATTATCAGAATCTGGAAGCTGTAGACAGACGGAAGAGGAATGAAAAGCAAGAGAACAAAAATTCAAGATTTGGCAGTCGTATCATGTCGTCTGAAACTTTCAGTGATTTATTGTGACCAGGCCTTTTACAAACCCTTTTACAATAATCGTATATATTAAAAAGAGCCACGCGCTTTCCGGGGCAGTTTTGACTAGAAAACACTATCTAAAAAATGTAGAAAACAACTGAGGACTTTCTCTCTTGCGATTTCCAGTCATTTCTATCTTATCCTTTGGTGGGCAGAAGCTAAGAGTAGAAATGTGGACAGGTCTCTGCCTCAAAGAGACAGTTGCTGTGGCGTGACCCTCTCCAGCCAGCCTGGGATCAGCACCGCCAGGCTCTAGGATGGAAAGCACTCAGCCTTGCCCAGCAGTGGGTTTGGAGGAAACCCAACTCTGACACACAGATTTTCTTATTTTCTCATACTTTTCACGGGGTGTCACAAACAATTTACAGCCAGGGATGCACTTTCCTAATCAACTTGCTGCTGAATATCCTAACGATCTGACTGTTTGCCACTTGCCTACTCAAATCGCGTCATGAAACAATGGAAATGGAAGAAGTTATTTCACCTTCCTTTTTCAGCAGTCTACCCAGGTAGTTAGGAAGACCAAAGAGGGTACAACTGTCTTCATCCTCCCATGGTGTTCTGCTCCCACAGATCCTCCTGATTTCAAATGGACCTTTCAGGAACCCTACACTTTGTAAAGTTAAACTCTAAGAGACTGCCCAAGGTAACAGAGCAACAGAGTTATTGAGCTGGAGAATGAGAAACAGAATCTAGAACTGTACTTTTCATTGCAGATTCAATAGTCTAAAAGCTCTCTTATCCGTATGCTTACCCAGATCATCTTGAAATTTGCCTATCACATTTAATTGAGGCCAGATTAGAGGTCCACATTTGGATTAACTTGAGCAAGGTGCTCCCCAGGTAACATTTTCCCCAAAGGACTAAAATGAATTTGTCCCAATTTCTTTTTAACACATTAGAAGGGTAAGAGTATGTCTCCGATTCTCCCGAATTCATTTTAGTCACTCTGTCTGTGCCTCAGACAAGCTGGCACTCATCCTCTCTTGAGGACAGGGTGTTACACTCAAGGATTTGTTAAGGACTAAGTCAACGATTCAGAGCAGAGCTAACATCTGGCAGCCCAGGACTCTGCTGAAGCGAGAAGGATGGGTCGTACAAGGGAACAAGCTGTTGCTACTGAGCCTTAGCTGCGTCCAGGCACTGAGGGCTCAAATTCCGATTTGTTAGAACTAGGAGAATAACCAGAGGGCCAGATGTTGCTATCAAAGGGAATTTAAACTTTTGCAGCATGCTTTGAATAGCAGAACCATTTAAGAAGAAAATCTAATTATTTCTGAAAGGTAATATATTACACATGCTCAAGGAAGATATGCGAAAACAACTCTTAAATCCTCAACATCTTCATCTGTTCCAAATGATCTTTCTCCTTTCCCCTTCAAAAGCCTCCTCCCTCAGCCCTTCTGTCCTATGCTGTTTCCAGCATCTTTTCCTTAGTTCCTTGATATGCAGGTTTCTTGGTGAAATCTGCTATTTATGGGAAAGAGCTGTGAGGACAGAAACAAGGATGCAAGGATGAGACGTAACACAGGGACGGGCAGATCCCACTGTGCTGCCAGCACATGCTGTAGCTGAGACAACTGCTGCCGAAGAGCGGAAGGAGCAGAACTTGACCATTGCACACGGCGGGGTCATTTTTTTTCCCTTTATTTCATTTTTTGAACAATGCAACCAAAATTCTCAGAAACACTTCTCATGGATAGCTAAGGTTATCAAACATTGCTGTGTGTCCTTCTGGAGTCTCTAAAAATTTCAGCTATAAATAAGCCTATGAAAGTAGGGAGTTCAGAGTTAGGGTAGCTGCTGCCCTAAAGGACAATTTCATTCTAGTTTCTGGAGCTCCCGGCTGGCAGTGGGAAGCAAGAACGAAAGGGAAATGGGGAATTCTCCATTTCTTGAAGCTCAAAGTCCAAGTGTAACTCTGGAATCTTTCTAATCAAACACAATATTACAACCCATCTAGAAGTGAACTGGAAGAAGTCTACTCTGACTTTCTGCCCTATACACACTGTCCTTCATCATGCTCAGACCACAAGGCTACAAAAACATTAATCTTAAAGAGAGAACTCCAGCATTTTTGGTTTGTTCCACAGCTTTGAAACCCAGCTGCCTCCACCATGCCCATACCAGGCAGCTAATGAATTACTGGGAGTAGTTTGTGCAAGTTGTAACTGATAAAAAGACGGCTGAAGCAACACTCTCTACTTTCTGGAAAGCTTTAAGATACCGCTATACTATTTTAAATCAAATTTAAGGAAAGACTTTTGTCATTTCTTTTGAAAGTACTGAGATAGGTATACAGACATAAAAAAATACCTTGCTCTTCAGCTTCTTAGATAAGTTGAAGAATAATAGCTAAGGTAATGTATGTTCATATGTTTTCTTATTAATACATTACAATACTTCATTGCCTTTCAGAGGAGCTTTGTAAAATGGTCGAGCATCGTAAAATGTCTCAGTACTAGCTTTTTCCTGTGGATTTTTAGATTTCAAAAGATAGCCATTGGTCATATGTTCCTGATATTTCAAAAAACTTTCTATATGTTGCTTTATAATTAAGAATGATTCACAGTGGATAATTAGAGCATTAAGTTGTTGAGCATCAAACTTTTCCAAAACCCTTGTTGTCAAATAAAGCACACAGCTTTTGTAAACTGAAGCGGAAGCAGCAAAAGCAGCCAGCTTTCCTTATTTAGCAGTTTGAGTTATTTTTCCACAGATTTCCTAAAACAATGCCAACCTAATTTTGAGGCTGATATTCTTCCAGACTAAACACTGCATCTTCTCTTACAGCTTTCAAATGTTAGTGAATAGACATAACCAGTAAAAACCAGCATTACTGAGTTGAGATACAATACAAATCCATGACAAAGCACTGGCTTCTGGTATTTTGCCCCCATCCTTTCTGTCAACTGCAACTACTCAGTCATACCCAAAATAATACGGCTGATGATGCAAAAAAGCAACAACATATCCTTCACACTTCGTCTATTTTCATAACCTTCCCTATTGCTTCCAGTAGAAGGATATAACGGTAAAGACCTGCAAAAGAGATGAATCTGCTTCCAACATTTTTGTGTAGATGCGAAGGCAGTGATTTATTTGAAACACCAACTCCCAGCTCTGCTGATGCAACCAACGGAGCCGCGTCGTGATCGCGACAGGTTTTGAAACACGCGGGTAATCCTGCTTTTGTGCATGATCCTTCTAACCTTGAGAAATACAACCAAAGAAAAAGAACAGTAAAACTGAATTTAAATAAATTATTAGAAAAGTTTACTTCAGATTTGAGGGGGAGTTATCAAACTTATGGAAAGCCAAGGAACAAGTTTCAGTCCGAGGAATCGGACAACAACCAGGAGAACCGCGCTCCCTCGTGCCCTCCACGTTGGAGTCATTCTGCCCTAGCATTAAATAAGAGAGCAACAGTGAAGTCTAAGGGCTCCTGTCTGCACAGTTTCAGTTAGACAAAGAAATCAAGGTCTGTGCCAACAATTTCACTGAATCCGTGGATTTAAGCTGACATAAAAATGCAATGAGACAGAGCTGAGTAGGGATGGCAGGTCCCATGCATTTAGCTATTTCACCTTCTCCGGTAATTCCTATACGCCATTGGGTTGCTGACATACATTTTTCTCAATAGTAAGAAATATTGACAATAAATACATATGTATTTCCTGGGAATAAAAATTGGAATTTCTCCCATCTGTTTCACCTACTCACATATTTCTCCTACATTGTCACATTACAACCCATTTCCTACCGCCCGTTAATTTTTGCAAAAGCTTTTTTTCACTGAGATTGTACATCTGTTTAAAACAAATTTTTGCAATGGCAAAACTCCAGTGAGAATATTATCAGGGCTTTGGTTCGCTGAGTTATCTGAGTCTAAGGCTTCATTTTAATCATATGAATAGTCTCACTGAAATGGAATACTTCTACGCTCAACGCTAGTCATAGTTATTAATAGCTTTTGTATCAAGCAGCGCCTGGAAGCCCGAAGAGTAAAGCTTCATTGTTCCAAACAAGATACGGAGAGGCTAAGAGATGATCCACACTTTGCAGCATGCTCACTATATCACGGACTAATTAAAGCAGCATCAGAGGAACGGCAACAACAACTTCATATTTAGTTCATGCCATTATTATTCAGCACATGTTCAGGGAATCCAGTTGTTTCGGATTATTTACAAATTAGGCTAACTATGTTGTGAATCGGCCCTGAAAAAAAGCCGCTCGTTAATTTGCCTAAGGTAAACAAGGAAAAGAAAATTATTTAAAATTCTTCCCCATTGCGCTTAGAGCAAACAGGCGAGCCAGTAGATTGTAAATATTGCCTTGCACGTTTTCATGGCAATTTTTCATGCTAATCATTTTCCTAGGAGGTGGGAACAACTTCCCCATGTTCTCCAATGTTTTTCACCAAATGAGCGTGTCCCAAACAGTTCAGCATAGAGAAAGATGACTTTTCCTGCACTAGTTGGTGCCTTATTGTCAAAGTCTTTCATCAAAAACACTCAGGGTAGGACTCAGCTCAAGATTAAGATATCTAAATTTAGTCACCTCCCTGGAGGTATGTGCATGTGCACTAGGTGTCTATGGACCCTCTTATACTGTCTAAACATGGTTCAGCGGACAAGTAATCATGCTAAGACGTCCTTTTAACACATACCGTAACATACATATTACGTGTACTATATCACTGTAATACGTATTGGAACAACATCTGAGCCAGCCCAACCAGTTTTGATTCTGACAGGGTTATTCTCTGGCTGTGAAAGTTAATATTCAGCTTAGCACCTTGCTTTAAAGAAGCAAATGTAGCCCCGTGTCTCATGTTGCATGCTTGATAAAGCCATTTATTTTCTCACACTTCCACTTGTATAAGAAGGCACGCTTTAATAGCTTCGAAGAGCAGCTGACACCTTGTGGGAAACTTAAAAAAAAATTCCATTTGGAAGGAGTTCTCATAATATCAGGCATGTTTTCTGCTGGCTTGTTCTTGATATATAACATGAAAGTATTTTTTAAGATAACACCTCTTTCAAAGGCCTGGTCCCCAAAAAGAACAGCATTTTCTCCAGCAACCAGTTGTGAAATCTTAAGTATGGGTTTCGAACATAAATAAAGCAAAGTGTGAAGAGAAAGGTTCCTTGTCTACACAAAATCTTCTGTAGTGAAGAACGAGAGGAAAAAATAAGTTGAGTGGAAGAGTTTGCTCTAAAGTTTGCTGTAAAGTTTGCTCAAAAAGTTTGCTGCAAAGTTTCGGGA
Source organism: Apteryx mantelli (assembly GCF_036417845.1). Taxonomy (NCBI): domain Eukaryota; kingdom Metazoa; phylum Chordata; class Aves; order Apterygiformes; family Apterygidae; genus Apteryx; species Apteryx mantelli. The sequence continues at coordinate 5,330,213 of NC_089979.1, read as the reverse complement.
ACTTTATCAGCTAGATCAGTTTATCCCAAACATCTGGAATAGCCACGCGGTACTCAACTGCGTCTGAAACATCCTTACCCTGCCTACCATAAAAATGCATAATTTTCCAGGTCTGTTCTCATATCACATTTCCCTGCTGGAAGTTTAATTGGCAAGTATTATAATGTCTTTTTTCCCCCCTGATTCAACCCTCCTCGTTTGCTCTAAACAGAGCAACTATTGAGGCTCAAGTGTACTAACGTAACCAAGTTACTATTATGGAAGCATAACAGCAGAGAGGGAAGAAGAACATACTTGGAGGAAGACCAGAGGTATGAGGAACGTCACTGGGGTTATGGAGATGGCCTCATCGGAGGGAAGTATGAAAGTCCTCGAGGGCTGTGCATGCCTGGAGAGAAAGTGGACCATCCAGATGAGGATGAGGTTGAACGACAGGAATGAAGAGAATGGGGAAAGGCAGCAGAACATGCACAAGGCAGTCACGGGGTTATACTTTGAAGGAGAGATTAAGCAGCTAATTAATTGATTGATCAAAACAATTAACTAGATGTCAAATCAGCACAGCAGCAAATTTAAACAGTCAATTAATTCATATATTCAAAAGAACAGTAAATAATTAATAAGGAATTAAAGAGTTGTTAATTACGTGGCAGCAAATTAGTTATGCAGAGAACTAAATGAGAAGCAATTAATTAATTATGCAAAGAATCAAATGAGCCACAAAATATTTATGCAAAGAATCCATACAAATGGGCAGCTTCAAAGCAGATGGGTGGCAAAAAGGTTGAGATATGTTAAGGAAAAACGGTTAATAAGATCAATTACTGGCAACTGTAGTTAGCTAAACTATTAAGTACATCATTTGAAACAAGAATGAAAGTCAGGTCAGAAATCAATTGACTGAGGAGAATTAGGTTATCAAAGAGATTCTAAAATAAAGATTTGTCCAGACGTTGGGAGTCATTGACAGTTAGAAGGAGCAGACCTGGTGAAAAAACATGTCATACGGGACCTAGTGAAATTAAAACGGACAGCAAAAATACTCCTTTGTCATGATCTTTCACTGTTGCAACCTCATCCATCCATCCTCTTTGCCATCATCCTTTGCTTACTGCTTCGCTGCTGTAGCCGGCATTGTATTTAAATTAGATTATAAAAGAATTAGGATTCACTTCTTACATTTGTCTGCAAATTGTCATGCATACAACTGCAGTGTTAGACAAATAAGTAACACATTGCATGAACATTATCCCCAGAGTTTAACTCCACGAACACGCCTTCCTTAAAATTTTAAATGAGCTAGGTAGTGGATCTGAGAAGAAGGCTCCACTGACATTAGCAAAAGGGAACGAGATGCACGTTAAGGCATCAACGTGACTAGAACGTGAGCTGCACTGATATGATGCTACAAACTTGTCACAGTGGTGCCTTGGCATCAAAATCAACCCAACACAGTATTTGGGCTCAAGAAAATATGGTGTCTATCCATAAGAGCTATTCGGCAATAAATGCCAATTTTAATACTCAGATGACTGAGATGAATTTGTAACACATCAAGCAATGCTAGCACATGCAACAAAAATACAGAATATTTCTTTGCTCTGAAGTAATGTGAATTTGAAAAGGCAAAGTGGTGCAGACTGCCTGGGGGAGGTACAGCTTCCAACTCCTCAGGCTCTACAAGATCATCCATCCACTGCAGCGCAGCAGCCCAGTATATATCGAATTGGCATTGCTAGTAATCTTTATATAAATAGTAGTAACATGCAATTATTTGGGCTAAAATGAAGTATTTACGACTCTAGGGTAATGGTGTAGCACAGACAAACACAGCCCCCAGTAGGACAGCAGAGGCCTTTGAAAGCAGGGACGTGGGATATGGTGCTGAGGAGTACAGGCACGGTGTGGTAAGGAAAGGGTCACAGGCTGACACTGGAGACCCCAGGACCCTAAACAACTCAGCAGCGGTAAGTTAAAGAAATGCACATCTGGGAGTGGAAAAAATGGTTTTAGGGGTAGGAAAGAGATCAAAGAACAGATTTAATGTATCTAGCTAGCATATGTAAAACCCACTACATACAGTGAATTCACTCGTTACATGGACTTGTAGATCAATGAAAAAAAGAGCAAGGTGTAAAAGCGTATCAGAAAACATAAAAACAGCCTCAAGCGGACCCTAAAGTACAGAGGAAGAAAGCAGCAACATCATACTCCTCTTGAGGAAGGAGAGGAAGAAGAAACTCCATCATCATCATCATCATGCTCCTTTCAGGGAAGAACTTGGGGATGCTGATAACTCACTACAACCCCCTGCTTCTTCTGAAGACAGCTACCATCAACCTTAGGATGCCAAAGGGCAGTAGAAGGATGAGTACAACAGCAGAGAAAGAGGTGTGTATGTATAAGAATTTTAACTATGCTATTATCGAAACTTTTTCTGTAATGGCATTCTTTCTTTCTTTCTTTCTTTCTTTCTTCTTCTGTAATAATGAGATCCAGACTAATATTAAGTCTTTAATTCGCCTGTTAAGATTTCAGTCGTACCAGCAATAAATTCTTGGCTTTGCAAATAGAGGTGTTTCTTTTCTGTCCAGAAGAAAGATTTTGGATTGCAGCATCATTCCCTTGGAATTATGTGTGTTCAGCTAACTACAACTTCCAAATTATAGAGACTGGATACAAGATTAGATTTCATCAGTCTTTGAAGAGGGAAAATCAAGCGAAAAATGTGAGTGCTCGTTCTCTCATGAAGGGGTTTCAAAGCACTCTCCAAACTACTCTTTCCTACACAAAAAGGAAATCCATTAGAGTTTGCTGAATTGCTGAGACTGGACTTCTCTTTTTACCTCTTTTTTACATCAAGAGACAAGCTTTTCTAATGGAAAAAAAAAAAAAGAACGGTTAATAATTTTTCCAGAATTTTGGAATTTCTCCTGAAAACTTTTGGCCAGAATATTTAAATAAAAAGTTCTTTCCAGGAAAACCAGTTAACTTGTACCCCCTGCGCACACACACAGAGCTTCAGAGAAGCTGCTATACTAGCCTGTCCTGAAGGTCTACAAAAAAGTTCTCCTCCAAGATGAAATGCTTAACAGTTGTACAAAATTTGGATAGAAGCACTATTTATTACAGAAACATCATCTATTTCAGTGACGGAAACAAATCAGAGCTGTGTGAAGCTGTACAAATGTACAAAGCAAAAGTAAAATCAACTGTGACAACAAGCCACCACATCAACCTCTTTTGATTTAAAAAATAACCTATAACTATTATCTCAAAAAAAAGGTCTGAACAGAAGTAGACCACAGCTGAAAAGGCCATTTTGTTCCCCTAATGACTGCAATGAAGCTCTCAGAAATCACAGTTTACCTTGTTCTTCTCAGCATGGCCTACTGCTCGGCATGGCCACGCCAAACCTCAGCATGGGTTTCTAACTCAGGACAAAACTGCAAGAAAGTTGTGGAATCCTCTACGGTGCGGTAAAGTATATTCTTGTTAACATCCTCTATCTTAGGACTTCTGTCTAGGCACCACTATGGCCCCTTGCTCTGCGAGATGCCAAGCCGCAAATAAGAAAGAAAATAAAATCAGTAAATTATGCTTAAAATAGCATTAGAGAAAGAGTAAAATAAAATGTTTGCCAAGTGGGAGAAAGAAGAAATCAATATTATTTAATACATTTCTAGATTGCCAACCACCAGAGAATGCAGGAGCTTACAACAATAAAAATACAACTTTAATACAGTACCAATAGCGAGCAGCAACAAAATCAATCAGAAGCTAAGTGAAATGCATGAAGTTCCGGCTCTAGCTGAGAAAGCCCTGTCCTCCCAGAGCAGACTGCAAAAAACAAGAGTGGCTCTGGCTAGAAGTCTTTAATGGTTACAGCAAAACTAAGGAAACCAAGGTTACATCCAAGCTTTTAAATCCATTATAAATACAGAGGGCAGAAAATGTTATTAAGTGCAAGAAAAAATAATTCAATGTATATTATTTCAAAGCAATGCAAAGACTAGCAAGGGATGGACGGCAGGCAAATACCCTGTAGTATTCTTTGCAAAGGCCTCTCTGAACTCATCACAAGACTCCAGATTCTCCAGACTAAGAGCTGCAAATTTCTGTGAACCAGCTGGAAACATCAGCTCGCTGACATATATTCTAGCTGTTTCCCCCCTTCCATCTCATCAGAGGCTCTGCCGCTCTCTTCTCTCTCTCTCTGGCAGCTACAGGAGCAAGAGAAAGGGCAGGGCAAACAGACCAGTGGTCTACCAAAGGGCAGGGCTCCATAAAGTATAGAGAAGGATGGGAAGGCATCAGTGTCACCACAAAGCAATGAAGTCAAAGCAGCTGAACACAAGAAAACACTTCTTTACTGTGGGGGTGGTCAAGCACTGGAACAGGTTGTGGAGTCTCCTTCCTTGGAGATATTCAAAACCTGACTGAACACAGCCCTGGGCAACCTGCTCTGGGTGACCCTGCTTGAGCAGGGGGGGTTGGACTAGATGATCTCCAGAGGTTCCTGCCAACCTCAACTGTTCTGTGACTCTGTGAAAGCATTACAGAAGACCAGTATCTCCAGAAAGAGTAAGATAAGAGGTACAGAGGGACGGGTGATAGTGAGGAGAACTTGAAAGTGTAGGTGCTAATGCAACCATAAACCTGAAACCCAGGCAAAAGGTTCCCTAATCCCACTTTACCTATTCACAGGCGTGCTTTAACCAAACCCGAGTTTCTCAGCTCAGTGTCTGTTTCATTGGATGAAATTTAATGCTTTCAGGCCTTAAGCACTACAAATCTGTGAAGAAAAGACTTTCATTACTGGGCCTGGTAGTGCAATCATTTGAATAGTCCACTGGTCTTGGCAGCATCTCCTTTTCACAAACCAAAACTCGAGTTTTTAACATACAGGAGCAGAATATCTAACTCTCCAAACCTCCAACTGCTCCCAAAACCTCTCCAGTTAGGCCTCTGTCATTAGGACGAAGGAACACACATGCCACGTTTTTTATTACTTTGCTGATCACCTTTATGGATATTTGCATGAAACCCAACTGTTTTCTCGGTCCATCTGTTCCTGCTGCTCATTTACAATGTGAACTCTTAATTCTGCCTTTTGATATTAAAACTGGCTCCCGTGAAGATAATTATGTCAGCAGAAACAAAGGATCATGATGCCTAATGGGGAATGGCAAGCAGAAGCTACCAGATTTGCTATTAATGGCCTTTCTAACAGGTATTTAAATAGAACTGCTTCTATATACAGAGCTTCTCAGGATGCATCTACTGCATTAAAAAGTCAAAGAAATGTTACGCTAAACTGAAAAGCACACATTTTAAAGAAAGAATAACAACATTATCTCTTCATCTGGCTTTTATTTAGCACTACCAGGGCAATAAATAATGATTTAAGGCGTTCACAAGTCACCAAGCTCATTCTGCTACCTATGTACGCTTTTCATAAAAGCCAAGGTCAATTCTCAAGAACTCTTCATGCACATGTACTTAAGATATAAAAACACTAGCCAAAGCTCTTCAAAAATACTGTCTCTGCAGATCTGCACCACAGTTTCTCACTGACATTATCCATAAATTGATCGGGCATAAACGAAAGTCCCATCCCCGTGGTGGCCAGCACACGTCTACATAAATAAAATCAGAATGTGTGACCCAAACTACAACACAAAAATTTTGCCAGCATATCTTTATAAAATACAGTAAATATCAAATATATTCAGTACCTATATTGACATAAAACAGCCAGTAACATGACTAACCCAGTGCATACTCTGCCCTTGGTCTTAATGGCATAAACACCTGCCTTAACTGGTGAACCTCTGGTGTTAAAAAAAAGTCTTCCAGAAAAGCTTGTAAATAGGGAAATGGTATAGATGCTCATTTTGTCTATCAGAATTTAAAACTGGGCATTAATGACTTTTCTTGAGTTGCACTACAGTCTAAGTAGATTCAAGCTTGCTTCACACAGCCTAATCTGAATGTCCAATCTAATTTTTAAAATAAATGTATTTTTAAAAGACCTGAAAATTCCCCAGGCTATTCACGCCTATTCAGAAACCCATTAAAAAAATTCTAAACTGTTTTTCACTGAGAAAATAAAATGACATATGTGAGACATTCTCTGCTTCATGGGTAACTTTCATATATTTCTAGTTTGAAACTTGTTTCAATTTGCAAAGATAAATGTCTTGATTTCTCCTCTTTGCTTAGTAGCAGCACGCAGGGTAATATAAGCCGGGAAAGTCGGCATTTTTCTTTGAGCAGATTCTACTCAGCAGGATCCAAATCCTTAACAGGAGAAAATCAGCATAATTTCTCAAACATTAGATCCTCAAGAAACAACGAGAGTCATACCTTTCTGAGAAGTCCCAAAAAAAGAGACCTTTTTTTTTTATTATTCTAGCCTGCAGAAAGTTAAATTTGATTAGGGTAATCAATATGGCTTGGAAATTGTGATACATAACACCAAAGCAGCTCTTTCGTAGAAAACCGAGACTGGGATGAATGAATGAATGAAGGAGGCATAGCCGCAATGCAGTGCTTCTTCCGGCAGCTAGACCTGCAAACTTCCCTACCAGTTCTCTAAATAGCAGCTGTGATTTCTTCCTCTAATTAAAATTCGCTCTCGCTCCCCTCTTCCAACCCCCAAACTAATTTTAACATAGCTTCTTGTTAATTAACTATGTTAATTGGTAATGCTTCTTGGCAAATTCAGCAGGTTTCTGCAAGCACCGACTTTAATATCTATGTCTACTAAATGCATATTCATCCTGATAAAATTCATGAAAAATGCCTCCCTCTCCTCTTTACAGAATTCTCCTAATTCAAAAAAGTCTCTTCTTCTCTTAGGTCTGGTTGTGACGTCCCAGAAAGTTCTGAGAAAAGCACCACTGAACACGTCATAAGCCAGAAATTAAATAAGCACAAGCTGTCCTATCAAGTTACGTTCTTCAGGATACTTTCCCCTGAGGGTCTTTGGAGATGTCATACTTACTAATTTCTGAATTTATTAGGAAAAAAAAAAAAGAAGGATTACAAGGGCAAATTAATCTCATCCAGCCCGGAAAATACATTATTAAGTGTCTAAGAATTATCTTCCCTGAGATTTGGTATTTAATGAATGAAGGAGACAGAGTCACCTGTAACAACATGGAGCTCCAGCAGATGCAGTTGAATTCAGCCCAATACTTTCTGGAGTCAATGGAAGCCACTGGAGATCAGCATTACTGAAGACTGTTTATTTAGGTACCTGAACATTGGTTTATCCAGGCAACTAAACTAACTACGGATTTCAAAATGCCGGCTTTAATTGTTTTAAATGAGTTTTTTTAAACACTACTTCACACATCACAGCAGTGAAATGATACTACATAATGACAGCGATGTTTTTACCAGGATTTCAGAGCAGGGCGATCTTGCACGAGCACCCCTTTGGTTGGCCAACATCTCATAACCCAAAGGCCCACCACCAGGTACTACGGACCTGCTCTGCAAACGAGACAACAGTACCTTGGAAACATCTGCAGTACGTTACTGCACAGCTCAACATTCAGTGTTTGTAATTCGAATGAAGGTAAAGGGTTTTTAGAAAGTTCCCTTCTAGCAAAGCATGAGCTTTCCTGCAGGAATGATGCTGCAATACCTAGAAATGGGCAACCTCTTCCAGAAGTCTGGAAAACACTCAGAGCTATCTTTCGATTGAGGAAAATAATTTAATAGACCTAAAAGCCATTCCTCCTTCCCTCATTGCTGCTGTTCCAATACACGGCTACTTCCAATAGGTATCTGTAATGAGGGATGTTAACCATGGCTGTGCAATAAGACTGATGAGAAAAAAAGAAAAAGAAGACTCAAAAGCATTTGAAAGTCATTCTGCAAAAAATCTTGCAGCCATACAGTACTGAGCTGGGTCCTGGGAAACGCGAGCTGCCACCTCAGCTAACGGGGACTGAGTAAACAGCAGAGTGAAACTGCTGGAAAATAACTGCTAATAGGACCAGGAAGAAAAGTGCCAACTGCATCACTAACAGGAGTCCTATTCACAGCAACGGGGCTGCCTGACCTGTAGCATAGCAAATAGTTCACAAGTCTTAATCTATAGAGTAATGAATAGCTCTAAAAGCCATAAATCTTTCAATCTTTCATTACGAAGTGACAACCATCACGGTGCCAGAAAGGTGTCATCTCTAATTTGCCTCTTCACACCTCTAATAGGACATTTTATCCCTTGATTTTAATGTATGTTCAAAAAATATACCATGTTTGAGCTCTCTTCCTGTTTAATCTTTAAAGGAGTCCTTGTAATCTTGCGTACCCATTTAAATTGTTCTTAGCAGAGCTTCAGTTCAGAAGAGGGGGGACTATGGAAACTTCTTCCCTTCCACTCCAACATGGACCTTTCTTTCAAAAGCTCTACCAAACAGAGAGGTCACAACTTCCAAAAGAGAAAATGCTGAACTACTATCAAAATGAGAGGAAGACACAATTGGAAAAACAAACAAAACCCCAATTCAAGACTGTTTTCTGCAAAATCTTCTTTTCTGGTCAACAATCCAAAAACCCTGCCATGGTTATTCAACCCGTTAAGATCATAACCTACAGCACTGGTCAGAGCAGCCAAATATATTAACAAACCAAAATCGAGTATTAGCAAAAGTAACAAGCTCACAGAAAAAGCTACCAGCAGTACAATCTCAGTATAAACACAAATAACACTTGTGATTTTCCAGGAGTGTATCACAACAGCATGTTGGAACTACTCATATCAAATTTTCTGAAATATAAGAGTATTTCACTGTACTACCACTAAATAGCCTATGCTTTTTGGTATTACAGAAAAAGCTCTCTAACTCTAGGCATGATATATTAACTTCATAAACTTTATAATATGTATTTCCACAGTGGAGCTCAGCTGTGCCAGAATTCTAAGAAATGTAGTCGTCTTCAAAATTAATGTGGACATTTCTCTAACGAATACTCACACAAAATAATTTTTTGCATAAACTATATCTTATGTGTTCAGATTTTGTTATTTTTGGTTTTAACTACTTCCAAGAAGACATAAATTCAAACTCTCATACTAATAAGCAGAGCCTCCAGAGCTTCCACTTAAATATTTGTAGCACAAGAAGCAGACAAAGAAAAGCCAATGCAGACAGCTAAACTTTACATATTCAGGAAGATTCCTTGAATTTAACTGCAAACTGTCAAATATCTGACACATAAGACCATATCTTAGCTTGCAAAGAACATGCTGAGCAACTGCTGGATCCTGTATCTGCTTGATCTACCCTTTATACTTGAAGGAATAGCAAAATGATTTGTATTTAATGAGTTTGCAAATTAGCTAGGATGGGTAACACCAGCAGTAACTGCACCTGATCTACCCTTTGCACTTGCAGGAATACCAAAACAACTTGTATTTAACGAGTTTGTAATTTAGCCAAGATGGGTGACACCAGCAGAAAAGGCAGGGCCAGCAAGGCCTCCAACTCAAGCTGTGTAGGTCCACCAGCAAGAGAGCTGAGAGCTACTTCATTTGACACCCTGTACTGAAATTTAGGCTGCCTCAACCTTCTTTGCCTGTCACCACCCTAGCTTCATGGAAATTAATGCAAAGCAGCCTACAATACTACAAACACACCTCTGTCTGGCTCTGTCTTGCATACTCCCCACGGCCAACCGCAGTTCCAAGCTCAGCTATGTCTGACAGTAGAGAAATGTTCTCTCACAGTTGTGTTTATTTTTCTTTTTAAAGAAATACTAAGAAGAAAAACTCGGAGGTGTTTATAGTTAGAAATGTAGGCGGGTAGTTTAAGTACCGGACTCATGCAGCAGCCACCCTTCAGAAGCAGTGGCGTTTTAAGAGAGGACACCTTGCTTACCGGCACTGCTGCAGGAATTCTTCTCAGATTCACAGAATCTGTCATTCTACTAAAAAAATCAGCAGTCTAGATCTGCTGATGCATCACGGTTCACACCATGGCCATTAAAACTCGTTGCTGGAATGCTACTAAAAATTACCTCAATATAAACTTTTGATACATTATGTTTTCTGGTGTATTGTAAAATGTCCACTATGGACCTTATTCTGCCATGGCAGCATACAGCGTCACACTACTTAAGGAAAAACAGCAAAGGATGTTAAATATAGCAGCACTGATCAAAGGTTTAGCTTTGAAAAAAGGATCATAAAACTGAAATATGTCACCATTACTTCATTCTGATGGCCAGTCTAGGGCTCATAGAGCAAACTCACAAAAGGAAATTGCACTTAACGCGCATGTAAATGTGGGGAATATCAGATGATCAATAGTTACTTGCTTGCTATTTTTCTGTCCGAAGATTCATAATACGGTAACAGTTGCAGCAAAGGAATCATTGCAAAGCTTCATAAACTTTCCCAAAAAATGGCAATCTGCGCTTATGAGCAGGAGCTCCAGATTGATGGCCATTCATCCTTAAATCCTCGCTTAATTCACAGAAGTCCCTGTCCTTTCTTCGCTGTAACACGACGGCGCTGGCTCAGAGCAGGATGCAGAAGCACACGAGGGACCCGCGCAGTTGCGAAGCTTAACAAACGATGCGGAAAAGGACTGACGAGCGGAGGGATGGATTTTGCTGACAATGGAAAATTGTTCAGAATAATCAAAATGAAAAGCTTCCTGCGAAAAATCGCAGCGTTGCGAAATCCATCTAAGTGATGGGGTGATAAAATGGCAGTTGAAATTCAGAGGAAGGCAGATAGGTCTTAAGTACAATGACAGGCTCTTAGTCAGTCATTACCAGTCGGGAAAGAGATGCTGGAGATACGGGAGACAGCTCTATGAAAATGGCATGAAATAGCAATGCTCAGCAGTCATTACGAGAGAAAACGGCATGTAACACATAATAAGGAATGGTATTGAGAGAATGAGAGAAAACATTCATTGCGACTATATAAAAATCTATGGTGCGCCCATATCTCAGATACTGCCGTCTCAAAGAGACAGCAGAAGAAAAACCACAGAGTGACAAAAAAGGATGAAACAGGGCAAGTCTAACGTATGAGAAAAAAAAACAGTATTTTGATTTCGCAGCCGGTGAAAGACAACCCAAGGAGGATCTGATACAGCTGTATAAAATCAAGAATTCTACGATGAACACGACCGGGGGGCGATTATTTCACAACTTCACGTAACACAACAACTGGGGCACGAGCGAAGTTCACCAGGGCCCTCTCCATTTTTTGGCAAAGGAGAATCTGACTTCTGATTTACTGCACGGTTACCGCACAGTAGTTCAAGTGCAATGGGATCCTTTTCCTTCCCTATTCAATTTACTGGGCTTCAGGATCACAGATATATTTTCCTGCTCTTGGGGAACCTCAGACGGTCACTTCTTCTTTCCCTATGGTATATTTAAGGATGGAAATATAGTTTATGATACCAAATTGTCTAATGCTTACAATCTGTTTCTGCATAAAGGGGATCATTTTTCCACACAATATTAAAGGAGAGAGATAACAAATAGCAAGGGCTGGATAAATAGTTTTCTCTCCCAATTTAATATCTACAGCATTTTACAATGAAGTAATTTTAACTGAAAGGAAAGTCTAAACGGTCATTCATCAGCGGAAAGAAATGCTGCTATTGCTCTCCCAGCCTAAGGGCTGAAGCCTGCTGGAGACCACCAGTGTTCCCGGCAAGTCAAAAATCATTACTTGTTAATATAAATCAATACTGATGGTAACCAATCAATAATGCTATTGATACCATTATTTACTGATATAAAATTCTGATGCTTTTCACTTGCTTTGTGACAACTCAGTTGCCAAGAAAATTTAAAAACTAGGAGATGCGCTTAATAACATGGGTACTTTACACATCATTAACTTCTGTTGACACTTCATTTTGCCACTCTCTTCCTTTAATAATATTTTAATTACAGAGGCTGATTTTAAAGTATCATTTTTCAAATCTGAAAAGTACTGCTAATGCCTAGTAGGTCTGCAAACAATCTTCTAAGGAAAAAAAAAAACAAAAAACCATAGATTTGGAGTTCTGTTATTACCATGACAGCTGAGCATAGATGCCGAAACAATCTGTAGGTAATTACTTCAGAAAGACGGCAATTAAAGGACAGTTACTTGGAGACCACTCAAAGTCCCATATTTTTTCCTTTTCTTTTTTGTAGTTAATTTGCAAATGCAGGGGGTTAAAAAAATCAGGCTTTGTCAAAAGAAAAAAAAAGGCAAACAAGGCAAAAAAGATGCAAAAATTAGCCTGCATTTTAAAAGTCGCAAGCGACGGACAAAAGAGAAGCAGGTATCATGTATACATAGAATAGGCAGTGTGGTTATGCTCCCCTTTTTCCTAAATGCCTTTAAAAAATGTCATTATCAATTGTCAACAGGTTTTTTGGCATCTTAATGGAAACGTGTCTTCTGGAAGGATCTGAATGTCACGAGGAAATGCGGCGCTGGCCTGGCTGGAGGAGAAGACAGCCGAGGGCAGACAGCTAGGCAGGGAAACAAGGCAAGAAGCAAAGCGGTGGGCACTGCCTGGCCAGCTGGAAACAACGGGAGACAAAAGCCGAGTGTGTGAAATAGTCCGTTTCAAACTGCGAGAAGAGAAAAACTTTTTGAAGACAAGATCATGGAAATTATAAGAACGCAGAATGACAGGCAGGAGACTCCGAAGCACCCGAAAACCTAAAGCCCCTCATCTGAAGCCACCCATGACTCGAGAACGTCTTTGAAAGTCCTAGTTCATCACAAGAGAACTGCAATGAGGCTTTAAAAGAGGGAAATTAGAGATATTTAAGAGTCCCAAGAGTTTTCTAGGAATATAGTAAACGTATTTCCTATTCATAAAAATCACAAAACCATTCAAAACCTCCTGTACTGGTATGAAGGTATGATAAGAATAAGGTCAAAGGTTTGGGTGTGTTGTAAAAATCAACGTAACTGGTACTGTGGATAAGAAAAAGACCTTTTTGAAGTATACATTTTTCATTCCTGCAGCAACTCTGAGTAGAGCTTCCAACTTGAGCAGTCACCTGGGTTAACATAGTCACCCTACAGCTTCGGCGTTAATTTTATCAGCAGCCTTTAATAAGAGCACATCAGTTGAGGCGCGAGCTGCATCGCAACCGCTAGTAACTCCGGACCGCAGGGCTACAAGAAGAGGTGCTCACCTATACCAACACGAGCAAGGCAATGTCTCTCCAAAGAGTTACAACGCACCTAGAAGTCTATAATAAAATTGATGACTCCAAAAGGCTTTATACTACCGAAAGATTTTAAACCACAAGCCGTAAAGTTTTATGCGTGCATTTGATGGCAAAAGGTTAAAAATAGCTGCAAACTTTCATGGGTTTGTACTCTCATATGCAAAAGCAGCCAGCTGCGTAGGGACGGCTCTGAAGGATTTACTACCTAATATCTACCTCCTAACAAAAGGAGAAGAAGGTCTCCCATATGTGATTATCATAAGTAATGAACTAACAACATTTTAAAAGGAAAATAAAGAGGCTGTCAAATCACCCGCAGCTGCAGGTTATTCCAGAGCAGAGGCTGAGCTCGCACCAGGCTTGAGCTGGTGCGCAGCTAGGAGGATGCAGAAAAGCCGGGACGTAGAAGAAAAGGGACTTTGAACATCCACACAGAGCACAGGACTGTTTCCACAGGCCACAGCAACCAAATCGGACCTATTAATGAAAAAACCCTCAAACTCCACAAGATCATTTGAAAAGCAGTCTAGTTTTCAGAACAATCAAGTTATAGCTTGCAGCCATTTCAGAGTCTATATTTATATGCCTCTTCTGAATTCCACAAAACTGCAATTTCAGGGAAAAAATGTGATGTTATCAGTATAGTCTAAAGCAGCTTCAACATTATAAGAATAAGCAAGTTTTTCCACGTATTATCAGTACAGGTGTTTGCAGCAGTACAACACAGTAGTAATTTAAATGTCAATTTGTTAATTAAGAAAAAAATACCGAAGACATATTATTCCCTAAATTCAGGAAACATCATTCACTACATCACTGGCTATCTATACCATCATAACTTGGGACATAAAAGGCGAAATCCTTGCTGTCCCTAAACCAAAACCCATCTAAAATAGAAGCAGGGTTTCACCCCTGGGAAGATCATACTACACCATCGGACGACAGATATTTCCATACAAGGAGACATTCAACAGCAAAGAAGCTCTTGGAAACAAAGTGTCCAACAGTCAAAAAGAAACTAAAATGGTTTTATTTTAAGAAAAAAATTATTGTGCTTTATTTATATGGGAGATGGTGGTCTGAAAGCTCAGCAGTGTTGGTTGCTGCACAAGTGCAAAGACGATAGAGCAAGAGGAACAGCAGAGTAAAGTTGAGTCCAAGCCTTCGGTACTGAAGAGGGTCTAATCAGCTCCCAGGGCCCACTTCAGCGCTTTTATTTTCTTAAGACTGCCAAAAAAGATGCCAATTACAGCTAAATAAAACAGAACAAGATATGCTCTTGTGAAGTGCGAAATAAGTTGATCATACGTTGCCTTCAAACTGGTCACCAAAAAATTGTGATGGATTTTTCATTGCTTTGATTTCGGAGACAGAAAACTAAGCTGCATGCAAAAGCCATCAGGATGCTTCTGCTCAATCTCAGCCAACTCTATGAAGTTGGGAAACATAAGAAAGAGGTTATTTATTCAAAGCAGCACATAATGTATTAACAGGATACCTACGCTAAATGTATTACTTCTCCCCAGCAGCCTCAGTAGTGCAACCCCTAACTCGCCCCATCCTGAACAGAATTGTGAAAATGTGAAATTAGACAACCCAGACCATAGCGTTTCCCAAATGTGGCCTGAAAAATAAAAACAGGATGTTCTATTTATTCCCAGAAGTAATCTGTCCTCACATGTTGGCAATTAAATATCAAAAATAAGAGGTACGGACACCAGTCGAGCTGTATGCCGGGGCCTGAGGAGCTGCACCAGCAATGGGCAGAGCCCCCAGCGTCTCCTTTTCCGAAGCAAGCAACGTACCCTTAAGGCTGCCCCGGCGCGGCTGCCGATTTTGAGCACCTCGCTTACAACTGGATCAGTAAGTTCCAAGTGGGGATGCATAAATAAGGTAGGCGGTTGACTTTAAAGGCAAGCGAGACAAAAATAGAAGGCTCTTTTTATAGCAAGAGAAGCCTTGGGGGAGATCTCACCACCTCTCTTCCCTGCTGAAGAATGCCATTTGCTTTTTAATTAAAGCTTTTTCGGTTTCTTTTTGCAGCCTAATTTTCACCGAACAGCAGCGTGTCTGCGGGGATGAAAAATGCACACCGTGATGAATTTTAGATTCGGAAGGAGTCAGCTCTAGAAATAAAAAAGGCTTCCACACGCAGCCGAGATTTGAAGGTGAAGTGATTTAATGGCTGACTCGACTCATTATAATTATCATTATTCATGTTAGGGTGCCACCCAGAGGCTCTGCGTTCGGCACCATACTAATAATATACTTTCAATAATAAATCTGTTTGTTTGCACAACTCTGCCCGGATTTAAAGGAACAAGCAGCCCTTAGGCAAGAGGGAGAGCAGATGCGCGGGAAGTAGGCGACAAACGAAGGGTCAGTAGACAGCGACCAACACAGCTTTGCTTGTCCGAAAAGGATGGTACAATAAGTCTTCAGTAATTCAGATAATATTTCAGTATTTTTTCATCCAGGGAAGACAATTTAGCTTAGTGTCGCAAGGAGAGAGACGGCACTGAGCGCGATGCCCCAAATCGTGCAGCACGGCACCCTCCGGAGCACAGCTGCACCGAGCTCCTGCACCATAATCTTAAGTGAAAATCTTCAGGCTTTTAATGCATTTTAGGTTCTTCCTTGCCAAGTGACTAAGCTAAACGTCCTCGGTAGCAAATTTTGCAAAATTCTCTGCTGACATCTGCCAATAACGTTTCTTGTCCAAGGAAACCCACTCTCCACATAAGAAGTAACTCTCTAAATTAGTAATTGAAAATAATTACATACCAATTCTGTTTAGACACACGCAAATAAGCTATGTGCATTAGAGCAGTCCTATCGGGCACAGCTCAAAAACAGTGTTTTGAAGATGGGAAGGTATCAAGTTCCTGTTAAGGTATCAAGTTCCTGCTAGCAAGAAAGGGTTGTTAGGATCTCTCAGATCCTCCAGGTCAGACCCTCACTACGTCAGCCACAGGCATCATGAAATCTTTTCACCAGAATTTAGCAGCGATACAACTGACACGCAACCAAACTTTGTCAAATTGACAGAAATTTGATCCTAATTGCAACGGCAACAACAACGTAAAACAGTGACTCGCTGTGATGCTGTGGGATGCCCTTGGGTATTCCACCACCCTTCTTCTTTGGAGCCGTTATCCTTGGACCCTTCCAAAGGATACATACGTTTCCTCTGTAAGCAGCATGAATCAAGGTGCTTTCACTTTTGCAGTTACCAGATCCTACTGCAGGAAACAAAAATGACTTCAGTTCTTTGGGTTTTGTTACTACTCATCGTTTGGCAAGGTTTTTTCACTCCACATTTGTGCAATCAGAAGGCTATCAAATACCAAAAATTTCTGTGAGGACATTTAACCAAACCATCCTCTATTTTTATTAAAGACATCTCTAACTGTTCTCAATTGCACAGCGCTGCTGGTTAAATAAAACATAACTGCAGCCATTAATTCCCAATCAGCCCTATAAGGATACAAGGTCAATTATTTCATCCTTCTAAATTAGAGGCTGGAAACGACATACCAAATAACTAAAAGCCTAACAACAGACAGGCTGTTTTCATTACACTTCATATCAATAACAGTTGTCAAAACGAAAAGAACGGAATTCAAGCTTCATTTGCTTCCTACAACCCATTAGTAAAAGTGTAAGTCTCTGTTTTGATAGGCAAGGGAAGCCTTTATAGTCTCACAAATGTAAAAATAAAAGATCTAATTTACTCACTCATCTGCAATGGAGGATACAGCTTGACAAGTTTATATGCCTGAGCATCCCCCCTCCCCAATTAAAATGGTGAGGATGGACGATCACGGCAATGCGGGTGTGCCACAGACGGCAGCCTGGCGAGACTGTCACGAAAATTAGATCTTGAACCAGAAGAAGACTTCTGCTCCATCTCCCTTCCCCAAAAGAGAAGCTTGTTATACCTAATCATTCCTGAGACGCCTCTGTCTAGTCCCATCTCCAAAACCACCACAGCCTCCCTTGACAATATCTTCCATAATTTTGCTATCCTTACTATTGTTTTTCAAATAGTCTGTAAAAATCTCTTTTTCTGCAACTTGTATTTCAAAAACTTCTATTAAACAGAAACACAAATAATCAGTTATTTAGGCCTTGCTCTTCCTTTTTACAGCAGCCTTTCACATACTGGAGGTCCCTTATGGTCCTACTAGTCTTCTATCAGGTTAAATAACACCAATTCTTCCATCCTCCCCTCACAGATCATGCTGTGTAGATGTCTAATTATAACCATGACCATACCCTGAATTCTCTATAATTAGTCTGCATCCTCCTGGAAAGACACACCTGAGAATTAACCAAGCACTCCTGCCTAAACTTAGCAATTCGTCCTTGTTCCTATAGAAATTCTTATTCTTTGTAGTCCAGTTCTTCAGAAATTTTTGAATTTTAATTCCGTACTCATACACACTTGCAGCCCATCCCAGCTTGTTTCCATCTGCAAATTTGACAAGTGTCTTCTATTCCACTGCCCAAGCTGGTAATGAAAATACGCACCAGAACAAGTCTTTGCAGAGCTCCGTCCGACCCATCTTTCCAGTCCTACAATGAACCATTCGTCACAGTTTTGTGAAAACGGTTTTCCAATGAGTTTTACATTCACTGTACAGTAATTTAGCTAAACCATATTTCTTTAGCTTCACGTGATGTGAAATGTCAAAAACCTTATTAAACTGAAAAAAGTACATCATCTACTGATTCTTCACTCTCCATAAGGCTTGACTCTTTCTCATGAAAGGCGATTAGATCTATGTGACACTGTTTCTTTTTGCCTACTTCCTGCTCATTTCTCTTTACCACCTGGTTTGAGGGCATTAACACCTTCAATTTTTTCTTAAGCTCAAAAGGAGAACAGTGTTTCCCCTCTGTAGATTAGTCCTGACTGATGAGGTGGACACGCCAAGACATCAGACCCTGTATCACTATCGGTTTGCAAAATGGCATGCATACAAAATCAGTAGAAGTGCCAAACAGCAATACCACCCCGAATATTGAGCTGTTCGAAATGACACCCTTAGTATTCTTTACAACCCGATCGTGGTAAATAGGCTGTTGCTTGAGCAGGGGGTTGGACTAGATGATCTCCAGAGGTGCCTTCCAACCTCAACCATCCTGTGATTCTGTGACCATTTTTTTAAAGTACGAGCACAGTGTTTATCCTCGGTGGACTTCAGGCTTACGTCTGCCTCCGTGCAGCGCACGATGGCTCAGGTAGATGAGACTCTTTTAGAAAGAGAGTAACAAATGGCTGTGTAGTAATATTGGTATTTCTGTGAGTCAATGTTTCTCGTCTGCCGCTGACGGCAGATCAAATCCGCTGAGTGTACAATTAGCAGCCTACTTTCCCAATTACGTACCCTCACAAAAGCTCAAGCTGACAGGTAGTAAAGAATGAGCAGGATACACCATATCTCAACCAAGCACTACATAAAAAGAGAGATTTATATTTCCTAAACAAACAACAAAAAAATGCAGCTACCTCATATAAAAGCAAATATGCACCAGGAGAGCGGCTAAGCATTCTTCAAAGATTATTTCTTTTTAATCCCAGGAGCAACCAGCCATATCTTAACCAGCTTCTTAGTCACAAGCACCAAATACCTTTTAGCTGGTTGGTTTGAAAAAGAAAATCTAAGAGCCTGAGAAGCAGGAGTATAGCAAACAGGTAACCACATCCTAGTCTGAAAACTGGGATTCCTCAGGCCCCACTGTAGGAAAAAAAACGGAGTGAAGCTCTATATGCACCATGGAACTGAATTTGCATAAGAAATTAAACAGAAATTGGGAACGTAACAGCAGAATTATTTTAAAAATTTCTTCTTACTGCCTGTAATGCCATCTTCTCTATGAGCAGAGCTCTTAGAAAGGGCAGTGTCTCCTTCCTGAGAGAGAAGTTCAGATGAAAAGTGAGCAGAAAAAAAAGAAAATCTTTTGCCCAGCTTTTGCAAAACACAATTCACACTTCTGAGTGAACAGCAACTCTGATAGTTCTGCATCACAAACGCTTGTCTCCCATAATAAAGCCCACTCAGTGGGGCTTGCAAAGCCAGGAGGAAAGGAAACTATCTGTGAGTGAATATGGAGAAGGTTGCCATGGATGCCCACCTTCCTTGGTGGATGGTTTCTGATGGACGGCTATTCGGCGCCATGCGTTCCCGCTGCAGGTTCAGCTCAGAGGAAGCCTGCAAGAAGCAGTGTCGGCCCCCAGTTTTATTTTTTCCATACTTACTCCGGAGTGTTAACAACGGGTTCCTCAAAGACCAACAGAAGTAGGAATCTTCTAACCACCTGCTCCTTGCACAAGCACAAATTTACACAATTTCAAGCAAAATGCCAGGAAGATCTCTACATTTCACTGCAGAAAATGCCAGATACACTGGTTGGACTCTCAGAGGTTAAAACTTCATCACCAAAACTTGCCACTTTTGATAAAAGGTTTCAAAGGTCAACCAACACGATACCTTTTTAGATGCACATCTTTCTACTCCCCATTCTTCCTTTCAGTCAAAGCTAAAATCGCAACACAGTAGAACTAACCTCTTCGTTAGCTTAATATACTGCAAGGACATGAAAACAGTAACAACAATTCCTGCTTGAATTAGCAAGAAATTCAAAGAAAAGGGAATCCTTGAATTTTAAAACTCAAATACTTGCTTTGGACAGCCCATGGTACTGATCTCATGACCTCATTGCGGGTAGGTTGGAAGAAAGATGTTACCAATAAACACTCATATTTTTCCATGAAATGTTTTGTGATGAAGGAAAGCAGGCCCACAGAAAATAAATGATATCCCATCTGTTAAAAAACATACGGTTATTATCCTACTGTAACAAATCTTGTTCAGATCCAAAAAAATTATACACTTTAGTACTTCTCCCTGTGCTATAAAAATTAGTTCCAGGGGAAAAACAACTGACACAAAGTAATTTTATAACAGTTTGACATTTATAAAAAATTAATGTTTCTACTAATTGATTGGCTGGGAGAAAATATGGTGACAATCCAGCTAAGTTAGAGCCTGATGAAAACGCTTGCAGAGAAAAAAGGCAAAACTCCCTTTGCATCTGGCTCAGACCTGCTCACGTGTACCTATTTTCGCAATAAAACAGGGTTTATTCAATCACACTGGCTCCACATTCATCTGTCCTCCTCT
Organism: Apteryx mantelli; assembly: GCF_036417845.1. NCBI lineage: Eukaryota > Metazoa > Chordata > Aves > Apterygiformes > Apterygidae > Apteryx > Apteryx mantelli. Next base: position 5,309,796 of record NC_089979.1, on the reverse strand, counting down.
TCATTTTTTTTTAAATCTTTGTATTATTTCAACCAAATTTCAAAAAAATGAGTAGAGGTCTTAAAAGTATAATGTTCTGACAGAGGCTTCTTGAAAAATGAATGCCTCAGCAGAGAAACTCCCATCAATTCTCACACTAAGCTAAAGGCAAGAAGAAAGCAGGCATCATCTATCTCCTAAATCCAACACTCTTTATGCTGTTAGAAAGAACAAGATTTGTTTTAGTTTTCAGCCATCTCCCTCCTTCCCAACCCACCAAGAAAAAGAAAAAAAATCAATCATCTCCCTACAACTCTGAAATATCACCTCCTGTCCCTCGGTAAAATCTTGTTGACACGTTTCCAAAAAATTTTGCAATGTTAACATGAAAAGGTAAAAAGTTAAAAATATCTCTCAGCTCTTTTATTTTGTATTTTTTAATTTAAGATCATCGAGCTCCATAGCAAACCACGTTTCTTCGCTCATCACGACTGTGGTGATGGTGAATGAATGATAAAACTGTACATGATGAAGAAGTGGGGTTGGAGTTTGCAGTAGATAGGAGAGGGATAGACTACTGAGCCGAGATGTGTAGCAAGGTTGCTGGAGGGTGCAGGCAGGGGAAAAATCATCCCTTTATCTTTTCTGTTCTCCCCTTTCCTTCATGCCTGAGGAAGGAGAAAGAGCTAAACACCCCTCTGATCCACACCAGAATAGTCCACGGGGGTGAATGACAGCAGGGGACAAATGCCAACTTGAGAGGGGAAACCAGCTAGTCAAAAAAATTGGCTTACACATTTCTACAGAGTGTCGCTGTAAGATAAAGCAAATATAACGTTACGCGATTCCAACGAAAAGGTGTTCAGGGCTTTTGGCTTTGTTTCCTGATGTTTCCGAAACTGAAACGGGAACGATCAGAGTCTGTTTAAATCTGAAACACTGCCTAAAAGGCCAGCTTATAGGCCGTGGGAACTTTCGCAAAACTTAGGTTTCACTCTTTCCCTCACTGCTCAGCTGAAACAGAAAAGGAATCTGCTGAAAAACCAAAAGGAAAAAAAAACACTTCCTGCGTAATTTCAAAACTTACCAGCCACATAATAAATATTATTCTAAATCTATGTTGGAGCTTCCTCCTCATAACCAGCAGAGAAACTAGAGGCAAGATGTGTGACTTGAAACTTCTCCTCTGCTGGCTTCCAGCCAGCAACCTCCTTCTGTGCTGAAATTAGCCCTAACTAGACACTTTCTCTTAGTTATCAATGATACTTCTTGTACATTCATTTGGGAGGGGTTTTTTTAAGTATATATCATCAATGCATGTCAACGCAGCTATAATTTTCCCCTCTGCTTTAATTTTTTTTAAAGATCTAATTGGCAAGGTAGCATTTGTTTTGCATTCCATCACGACAAAAATCCCATTTATTTAGGCCCATATTGCAATGAAACTATGATAAATAGTTCGAAATAAATTCACTTAACCAAGCTATTTCATTAAATCAGTGCAATTTGGAGATTTATAAAGCAATCTTGGAGAAACCGCTGCAAGTGCTCATTATAGCAGCAGTCTACAACAAGCAGGCTCACAGTCCGGAGCTTCAGAGCAAAGTCACCTATTTGCCAATATTCCGCTTGCATCTGGGATGGAAACCTTGCACAACGTTTTATCGAGAACTTCACGTCCACTGTGATAGATGGTGACCTTTGTGCCAATGTATAAGAGATACCATGTGCAGACCAGAGGTTTCTTCCCTCAACATCCTCCACTAGGTTAATGATAATATTTTGATACGTGCTAAACACAAAGTACCCATCTACAGCATCCCATTATATTTCACATTCCCAGCTCCAAACTCGTTTCCACCTTATGGCAGATCCCCAACACTCAACATTTCCTGTTTTCCTGTTTTTTCTGCCAGAGGGAATTCACGATGATAACGAACACCGGGGAAACAAAATCACAGACAATGCACTCTCTCATTCTATACAATTTGATCAACAAATGCCAGCTTCAAAGTCACTGGTTCAGCAGCCTGCAGATTTCTAAAGGATTATTCCAAGGGAGACGACGTGGGTACGTTACAAGCTCTTAGGCTTTATACAATATGCACCAACACTGTTAGGCTGCAGAAGGCTGCCACCGTACATTTCATCATAATTAAAGTATTGGTACAAATTCACCCTGCGGAAAAGGGGTTGAAATTGTACTCTCTTCTTACAGTTCTTGTGAAAATTGAATTTTAAATGAGAACGGAAATATGGCTTTCTCTAAGTTGTCTCACACCCAGCACACAAACGACACCATTTGCAACAGGTCTGCGTGGCAGGACACTGATTCCGCACCGAGACTCCTCTGGGCCTTTTCAGGGTATTTGGATTTTATTACAAGTGTTAAGAATGGAATTTTTTCATGCTGAAAATATGATTCCCTTATCTCATCCCTCTGTGAGTCAGACAACTCGGGACACGCAACCCCGACGACACTCTGCACCAAAGCCTTTTTCTGTGCTTTGCAAACTCCGCAACGTGTATGCAGGTTCTCCTCCACCTTTCAGCTACTCTTGCATGCAACACCGCTTTCCCGCTGACGCCCTGCGGCAACGGAGACGACTTCTTCTGTAATTACTGTTCTTCCAATAGCGGTTGTATCTGATTGTTACTTTAAAGCTGGGGCACTCGCAGCCACCATCTTGTGCCTTATCTACTCTGTTTTGGGTCTCCAGATCTCCATCTAGCATGGGAATCCCCCGGCAACACTGGTCACTTCTACAACTACCCATTGCTGTTGCTACCAGGACCTTGCACGTGGTGGCTGCTAACCTTCTTCAAGTTTGAGCAAAAACTCCGAAGAGAGAACTGTTCCCTTTGTCAACGTCTTCAAGCTGCCGTTCGAGCTACACGTAACGCTGTTTAAAACGCAGCCAGTTTTATAAAGGTTTCAAATAATATTTCGCCAACTTTTGGAGGGTACAGAATCACTACTAACGGACCGGAATAGAATCGTTATTTGACCCCAAAATAAAGCCATCGCTTTATACGTTGCATGGCATGGTCACAATGGTATTGCAAGCAGCAAGACAAGGTGACTACCTGGAAATAGAGCATTGTGCCCCAAACCAGGAATTTATCTGAAACAGAGTTCAAGCACAACTAGATGGGAGAGAATGAAGGGAACGGGCTGGAGCTAGTCGTGCTGTCTTCTCCAAGGGCCCTTTCCTGCAGAATGTTTCCCTGCTTTCAACTCTTTCCTCCAAGTGGCAACAGCCTCAGCCCCTTCCCGTCCTCTCTGTCTAGGTGCCCTCACCCTTGTTGAAGGGACCTCCACCGCACCTCTCCCCAACCGGGCACGAGAGTCCGTTGGCTTTCTTAACAGGCGGCCAGAAGTCAAAAGACTCCGTATCTGCATCATTTTATACTCTGCTTCTAATAATCTTTTTAAAAATGGAATTTCTTGGGAATCTGATAAATTCATTTTTGCTTTTCTTACTCTCCTGTACCCACACGATGAACTGCAACAAATACAGTAGCCCACTCATTCAACCAGAATTAGTGGAAAGTTAAATTTAAAGTATTTAACGAGCGGGGGAAATGTGCAGTTAACCGACACTTCCAAAACAAGGCTCACTGATACTAAATTAGAATATACAATCAAAAGCAGTGAAAAATAAAAATACTTAGACTCCCTGAATAACCACAGTGCTAAGTTATAGTTATAACTTCATTAAGTCTTCAGAGCAGATGCTTAGAAAAGTCTCGCCTTAACAAAATTTTGGAGAGAAGACATTGAGAAGAAAGTAAATATATTTTAAATTATTTTTGGTAATGGATGATATCTTACCCAAACTTCTTTTCCAATTTCATACTGTAAGGAATATTTTAAATTTCTATTCTTATGTCCGACCCTATGCATTATGATTTTGTAAAAAAAGACCTGCAAAATTATTTTTTGGAAAATTCCTAAAAGTAAAAACATGCATAATATTTCATTTAAAGAGAACAGTTGTTAAAACACTGATAACTATTATTAGGGGAAAAAAATGTGCTCAGAAAAAATCTCATTCAGATTAAATGCTTGCTAATCAATTTAATTTGTATTTTCAAAACCACTTGTGCCAGCCAGATGTACCGCCAAATTGGAATAAAAAGTCAGTTAAAATCAAATGGATTTTTACAATCAACAGCGAGGAAAATTAGTCCTTCCAAAACATATTATTGCCCATGCTGTTCCAAAATGTATAAATATTCCCAATAACTTCCCACGTTATTCTATCACTACAGGTTTTTAACTCATGAAACTGTAATGCCCAGCTGAAAGGGGCCGTTAAGGAGAAAAGTATCCGCACAAGAAAACAAGTTTTCCATAATCTCGCCAGCAGGCAAATAACACAGCTCCTAAAATTAAGGATGACCTGACGTAGCTGAACTAAAAATCAGATCACTGCTCGTTTTGAAGAGCATTTGGCTTCCCGGATTGCTTTCCCCACCCAGAGCACGCAGATCCCACCAGCCCAAGCGCAGCGCTGCTCTCCTCGCTAGGGCAGGGATGCCTTTTGCAGGCATCACTCGGAGTTGAAAATCGAACATCGTCGGCTTCCGCAGATTTGAAATTTTCTGCTGAAACAGCAACTGTTGCGTTCCTATTACGCTGAAGGAAATACCTGGCAAACTCGCCGCATAAACGCTCTTGGCTTTGCACCCAGCAAGTTCTCGTGCATCGTACTGTTGGTCAAACACTGGCATACGAGAAACACCACACATTAAATTGCATTAAAAAAGTTGAGCTTTGGGGCTTCCAAACTTAATTTGCTGTAATTCATCACAGGGAGAAAATTGGGAGCAGCTGCTCTAAGTGCTTTTTTTTTTTTTTTTTCCCCCTCCTCCCCCATTTGGGAGCAGCTTGCAGGCCATAAGCATAATATCGTTTGGGAAACCAAAACTAGCTACTGCATCTCTCTCACATTTTATTTTAGCAAATACAATGAGATTTTATTACAAACAAAAAAGTACAGCATTAATGCCAAATGGTCAGAACTAGCGACAAAGGTTTTCAGAAACTTCTAAAGTTTGTTTCAAGCTCATTTCCTTTATTATTTACTTGTTGAACTTAATCTGAAATGCAAGACTGATTTTTACTTTATTCACTGCTTTGCAAGGATCTTAAGACGACATAAACCAACCTTTTCTCTTCCCGTGATTTACGAAATCCACCAACTAAACAGAATCAGCATTTGTGATTTTTCCTATTTTCTGTATCACCTGAGATATCACTGTGCTTTAAAGCATCCAATTCATTCTTCTTTTCCTCACATTCAAACATGACATATTGTTTTTCATGTGACTTTCCCTTTCTTTTCCACATTTCTTTTTTTTTGAAGCTTTTTTACACTGTATTTTGAGATTAAGGCTGCACTAAGAGCAGCTGGTTTTCCTAGCAGCCTCTGCCATCGGAGGGGACTGCAAACACTTTCACCTCAGGGTAATCTGGGAAAGGGAATTCAAGACACACAAAATAATTTTCTGGGACACAGGTCAGCAAAAATGTCAAAATAATGAATGTCCGAGTAAATAAGTTGGAGAGCGGGAGAAGAAGAAAGAGCGGATACTTAATTATGGATTGTAACGACACATTACATTTCCCTCTGACGGGAAGTGATACGATTTGTTCTCCGTGGCTGATGGATGCCACCAATTTTGGTTCAGCTTCACTTTGCTCAAGGGCTCGGAGAAAATTTCAGCAACAAAAACCACAGCAATAATGTCATTATGGCCCTCCTTTACCTCTGTGTTGGAAAACCACTGGGGAATATAATAAAATTCAGCAAAGAGGAGGCACGAAGGGTATTGCAGGTGACCTGAAGATCATCATCCGAGAAGCAGAAGCTTATTGAAAAACATTGTATTAACAGCATTTGCAGCACATGCGCTATTTAGATAAGCTCACTTTATTTAAGATTTGATTATAACCTCTAATCATTATGCAACACAAGTATTCAGCAGAAGAATTTGCAAGCTAATTTAGTGGCTTTATTAGTTGGATCACATTAGTTTGTTCACTCACAGGTCCATAGTTCGGGCGGGGGGGAGGGGAAGTCTTTATTTCACGGTGAGCCCATTAAAGGTTTTCAATCTCCTAACTCTTCTATTTCCGAAGTATGAAAATAAAACAAGGAGAAATCCCTTCCTCAGTCTGTTGCCAGTTCGGATAAGCAGTTCTGTAATTCTGCCTTATTTTCTGCGCATTTCTCCGGCACACTTAACGAATATTCGAACTAGCACCCACGCAAGGCAATTCCAGGCGAAGGGATCAAGTCCTGACGTTGCCCAATGTCCGAGTAATACAGGAACCTTTTTCTTTCCTTGCTTTATTTGTAACTACCCATTGAGTTTTAAACTTTTTTAATTCTTAATGGTGCTTACGGCAGATTTTGACAGAGATTGTAAGCGTACCTTATCGGATTTATGAACTGCTCTTCATTAAATGTTTGCAAAATTCGGTGCAAAGCTTAAGTAACACTGACGTTGCAATCAAACACATTATGAATTTTGTACGTTTTGCAAAGCAGCTGGTTAGAGGATGTTTTCATCCCTTGTGGATTTGTTGCTACAGAGGAAGCAAAATATTCATGATTCTCCCTTATAAAAAAAGAAATAGAGTTCTTCTTCTGACATTTTCATTCAGTTCAATATTTCTTTAGGACTTTCTTACATCTTTCTGATGCTCTAGATTGTTCCATCTAGTGAAAAGCCAAAATCCAACATCATGCTGCTTTTTTTTTTTTTTTTTTCCAGTAAATATATATGCTATTTTCAGATTCGGAAGGAACAGAGGTGGGAGTCAGGTTGTAGGAACGAGGGAAAACAGTTAGAGGCTAAACCCCATTTAAAGCGTTATTAAGCTCTACTCTCTCTGTGCTCTATATTCTAGCCATACTCTCACACCTACTTTATATAGCGATACGAAAACTCAAACACACAGGACCTGAGCTAAGAGAGCCCTGGGCTCCTTAAAGAGGACTCAGTAACCTCAGAGCCCCCTCGAGGCTCGGGACGTATTGAGGTCCCACCAGAGCGCTGAGGTTGCTCCGCAAAGCTCAAAATCAGCAAGTCAAAACCACAGTGAATGCCCCTTTTTTTTTTAATTTACGGCTCTTATGTGATCATCTCAAAACTTGTATTTTGCACACACGCAATGGTAAATAAATAGCCATGCACCACCATCAATTCTTATTACGAAGAACGAGGTGACCCTAAGCTGTATAACAGAAACTTGGTCTTGCTAATCCATCATGCGCTTTGCAAAGGACACTGCAGGGACACTAAAAGCCCCAATTTCAACGCGGCAGCGTTTCTACACAGCATGCACGCGCTTGTTGGTATAAGGAAAGGATATCATTTGTCTTGACTAACAGCTTTCATCTTCAGGTAAAAAAAGTCTTCCCGTCCAGCAAAGTGCTTTTCTATTGATCATTTTTATACCCCCATTAGTGCACAGCAGCTCTAGGGTTTGCAGCTCTACGGAGCTGAGCCCCAGCATAAGTTGCGCTGGGAAAATTAGTTCTTGACAGGCAAATCGGGAGCGGAAGGCTTGGCTGAAAAGCGACACCGCACAGGTGAGAGCAGAAGCGACGCAAGGCGAAGGGCCTCTGAAATCACAGCTTGTCGATCAGCCTGGCAGCCCTACTGGAGAACCTTTGTGCTAGTCAGCATCAAATCCTTTCAAAAATTCACTGAGATCGCTTATTTTCGCCTTGAACTCAGTAGGAATCATCTTCAAGCAATAAAACCGCATCGCCTGCCAGAAATGGAAAAAAAAAAAGTCTACTTTCGGACTGCTCGTGGCCTTGCAACATTTATGAACCAGCGCATTTCGGTGAAAGCTGCAGGATTCAGCATTTTCGTGAAGCACGATGAGGTTTCCATAAATTGCAGCCACATCTCTCCTAGGGGCACATGAATAAAGTCTATTTATGGAATATACAGCAAGTGGATCCAGGGTGGAAACATCACTAGCATTTTCAAAGACCAAATTAGCAAGTTTTCTGTATCCTGAATTCCATAATCCAGTTCCTCTAACTTTTTTCTTCTCCAAATTTTATATTTTTGCAGAATCACATGCTAGTCATATAAAATAAAACGGCCTGAATACAGCTCCAGTAAATTTTTTTGTACATGCACATATATAAGCATACATGTGCAGTAGAAACACTATATATATATATATATACACACACACACACAAACATACATAAAACTGTGTCTAGACATAGCAACAGGAACAAACACATTTTATAGAAAAATGTGAAAGCTGAGACTAAAAATATGAACCTCTTCAAATGGATACCAAGGTGATTCATGTGAAGGAGCAGAGACAACCACCTCTCACAAAACCCGGTTCAACTCCCTTCCCGTTGGCGACTCCGATTTGGCTGGCAGAAACAGGAATCCGCAGCGATGTGCCAATCACAGATAGTACTGATGTCTGCAATAACTGTCCGCCCAGAACTCATTATATGGTAAAATCTTATTTTTCCCAGGAGAGGAAAAATCCAACAGTCTCATGTTTTGTTTTCACTTGACATATACAAAAAAAGTGTGGCCCCCCCTAAACGCTCTTGACCAAAGCGGACTTATCAAATTACTTTTTTTTTTTTTTTTTGCTGAAAAAATATAAAAGGATGTACATCTTTGGGAGCCAAAAGCCCTCTTCAGATGGCTCCATGCACTGGAATCTAGATCACAGCTAAGTGCTGGAGTGCCTGTTGGCTCAGAACGAGTTTTATTGCCTGAAAATGGCTTGAACAGCCAGCAGTGTGTTCAAGTCAGTGATCCAAATATTGCTAATGCTGAAGCAAATGAACTACTGTCTTCAATAGAGAATTAAAAAAAAAGCTTGTTTAGACAAGTCCTGAGGCCATTACACTTCCATATATATTTTATCACTTGAAATGATATATTAAATCTTCAATTGATAGGATGTTATTATCACAGGTTCTATTATTAAGCCACGCAAAGAGACATTAAACAGTCTAATTACTGCAGATTTTCTATTAGGCTTCAGTATAGAAAAGTACCTGCAATGAGGTCTTACTGGGCAGCTCTCTCAGTCTTTCCAGACTGATGTCCTACACACAAAGTATACCCCTTTTCCCAAAGAAAACGGGTGGGTTTTCAATATGCCGAAAGGACAGCCACTCTCACATTGATGTTCTTAGAAGTTCTGGTGTTCTTCTCTAGGGAAAAAAGTACTAAATAATAATATATATACTAGCATAATGAAGTTAGCTTGGCACCAGGCATCCAGAAAGAATCTTCTCTTCCAAGAAGGATGTTAAGAGAAAAAACATGAAAACCTCCAAGGTGGAGATGTCGGTAGGAAACATTCTCCAGGTTTCCAAGGAAAATGTGAATTAAAATACACGAAAAGCTATTATATGTTTTCACAGCTCCGAGGAAAATTAGAAATCCTAATAATTAGCACTGACAAAACCTGAGCAGCATTCTCTAAGGCCGACTGCTCTGTTTTCAACATTGCCACAGGAGAAACAACTAAGGCATATTGGTGGCTGTGTGCAAGAAAACTCGATGCGAATCCCACCAAAGAAAATTGTACTCCAGATCTGAAGCCGCGAAGATCCCCTCTGCACAGAGGCAGGGGGGCAGCAAAGAGCATCGCCCTCCCGTAGAGCTGCCGGCACATCCCTACGTGCCCGCTTTAATGCTACGCACTCCGGGGACAACTAAACACGAACATCTCACAGAGAGAGGGAGAAGAGCTAGGGAGGCCCCTGCTGCCTCCCTTTTCCACTTTGTTGCATTGAATCATTTCTTTACACATTTCAACAAACTCTAAAATTGAGGAACAGAAAGAAAAATACAAACAGAGAGCCAGTAAATACCACAGCTGCTCCCAAAACGCTCCAGTAAATCTGCATTATTTTCATGTAAATGAACCAATCAGTAGAATAAACTTTGAATGCACATACATGCCCCGATATTTTTCCATTAAAAAAAAAAAAAGGCCACTTCACAACACTTCAATGACAGTATTACACAGTTTAGCTGGATGAACAGAAATGCTCGGGAGCTAAATCAGTGGTCAAAATTGTAAGTACACGTTCTCTTAAAAGAAAGGATGACATGAAAACATAGCGGTTAATGGCCAACAAGATTTTCAGCGTTGATCTTAGGGCATGTTGACAACGTAACTGAACCCAGCGGATCCATGGCTCACACTCCACTGAAGCTATTCAACTTTCACACCTTATTTTCCCTCTCTTCATCATAACCCTGCGTCCTCCAGGTCACCTTCGAGTCCACATCTAATTAGTGTAAATACCGAAGAAAAACTGCAGTGCACATAAGAGGGTTTTGCAGCTTTTTATAAGCACATTAAGCAGAAGACGGAGCCGGGGTGGGAAGCGCGCTGTCAAATCTCATCTCTGCTGTTAGCTTGCCGCCTGACCTTGGAGGTGTCTTCATCCTTAATCGAAACGTGCTCTGCAACTACAGCTTTGTGGGGGGTCTACGTGCGCTTGCAGAGTGAAATTGTAACTTCGAGAAGTGATTTCACAATTTTAAAGTATTTTTTTAAATTTACTACATGACATTTTTAATTTCTTTTTTCTTTATACCTGTAAATGCTTGCTGCAAAATACGCAGCATGAGAGCTAAATGCGAGACGTTGCAGTGCAGTCTTTATACATCATAAATGAAAGACCGGCAACAGTACACATACACACACTGAAAAAGTGCAGCCCTCTTGTCATCGCAAACAAACGCCATATACAAAAAATAGCTGTACAGACCTTCCTCCCCTCCCAAATCACTACATGGACAGCAAATTTGACTCTAATCCTGTATTTCCAGCCCTCTGGGACCAAGCAGAAACATTTACCTGCTTTTCAGCTACTATTCTAAGGGAGAGTTTTAAGATAAATCACCCTCTATGAATAATTAATCCTGCTTTCTCGGTTAGATTTGTGATTATTAAGTCATTATTTGTTTATCACTCTGCTTCCCCCGCTTGCCTTCAGTCATACTACACTGGAGAAGAAAAACGAAGCTTCATTAGATAATTTGCAAATAAGCCGTCAGCTCTACAGAGTTTTGAAGCTTAAAATATCTAGCCAAAGAGATACAAGGATAAAAGAATATTTCATGATGTGGTTTTGTAGCCACTGAACTGGCCATCTGGTTGTCTAGTAGAGGGAAGACTTCTAGTGGCACAACTTCAGCACGGAGAGCTGGACACCAGGCGTTGCACGTAAGCGTCAGCTAAACTCCTATAATGATGGGGACTGGTGGGGACAGGCACACTGAGGAGTCCCGTTCCTGAGCAAACCATTTCTCCTCTCTTTTGGGGACCGGAGGATCTGAGCCTACAGTTCTCAAAGCAGTCGAGCCAGGCTGGCCTCATCTGACATCAATTTAAACCGATCTTCAAACCACACTTGAGGCAGTAGAAGGAAAACCCTGGGCTGCAGGAGCAGGAGGAGACTATAAATTTGAAATCCCACCTGAAGTCTGGAGGCTTGATACTGACTCGGAAGAAGCCCAGATTTGGGGATGCCGTACCTGCAATTCTGAATAAAACCTTGCACTAGGGGAGGCTTCTCGCGACGCCAGGTCAAGGCAGGTCTCGGCGCAGGACGTATCGCTGCGATGCTGGGAGGGATATTTCGAAGTTCAAAAGAACGTAAGCCTAATGTCCCTTCATCGCCAAGCCAGTGGCAGCTGAAGGGAGTAACAAAAAAAATTTGAGAAACAGCCAAATTCCAAGCAAAAGGACGACCATGTCACACTGATGTGTAAATAAAGAAATTGGAAGTAATTCCGTGCAGAAAAACATTTGTTTTGCTTACTAATCAGGGAAATTGCCAGAAGCAAAATATAGTCTCATAATTTTAGTTTAATTTCAAAACTGGACTGAACGTCCCACACTATCAAACCCGAAAGAGGACATTGATCTGAGCAAGCACTGTCTAAGTTTTATTCACCAGCCTTCATTCGCACTGCATTTTAAGCTGGTATCATAAATGAGTCATTTACTGGTTAAAGCAAGAGACTGCAAGACTGAAATTCCCACTATTTTACTGACTTATTCTGTAGCCGAAGGCAAAATAATGATATTTTCTCAGTCTGTCTCTATGTAATATGCACATTATGCTCCTCACAGGGATATGATTCGTTCACTGATGATAAGAAACATTGCAATGTTCTCAGAAAAACAGCATCATAAATTCGCAAGAGGTAAGCAACAGAGTGAAAACAACCGTCTTCTCATACCAGTGCGGTCGCACAACTCAAAAGTTACAACAAACTTTTACCTAAAGATATACAATTCTCTGGTATCAAGCCCCTTGAGGGTTTCTGTTTGTTTTTTAATCAGCTTCCCCCCAAAAAGAGAGGTTTAACAGCATTATAAACCTAATGCTGGCCAGAAATGAAAAGCTTTAAGTTCATTCTGCCCTCGGTGAATACTACCCGTTTGGCTTTTTCAGGACTTCTGCTCTGGAGCCAGATGGGATAAGAACTTCCCGTCATCTCCTGATCCCTGGGAGAGTGCAGGAACTGCAAGTGTCCAGCCGGTGAGGACTAAACAAGCCAAGGGAAAAGGAGGAGATGGCTTGAGATCCTCTCCTGGAGGTATGGAGAGCTGATGCGGGGCAAAGAGTTTGGGGAAGGAACCAAGCAGAAAAAATGGTGAAAATAGGATTTGCTTCTTTGGTTAAAAAGATTTGCCCATTTATTTTATTAAAATGCTGCTGGAGTCTGGCTGGTGATGGAGTTGCAGAGACTGATAACGATGCTTCCTCAGATCTACCCAGTATGAAAGCAGAGCTCTAGCAGCTCTTGGTGAGAGCATTGCAATGTTTTCTTCTGGGAACTAGTTAGGAATGGGAGCTATTAAAGAGGCCGTCTCTTTATACGGTCATGTTTCTAGCTCATAAGTCACTTTGTTCTTAGATGCAATGCACGGTGTCCAAATTAGACATCTTCATAGGCTTTGCCTCCCTCACAACACAGCAACATTCTCTTTCCATGTTTTTAACAATCAGTTTGGATTATTCATGTTACAGTTCTTGGACTCATATTCATTGGGTAAAAAGGCAAAATTATTCTTTTGTCTCCTACTTTTACCCTCTTGGAACAGATCAGTTATTTTAGCAATCACATTTGTCGGTTGAGGTGTTTCCTTCAGAAGCACCGAGAAACATTTTAGAAGGAAATTTTTTGCACTACTGTAATGCTATTCAGCAGAAATATAGTTTTCCCCAAATCTTAGTTCATTTATTCCTGTTTATGCTGAACATATCACTGAAGAATCCTATGAAATTAAAAAAAAAGTTAATGTATGTGTTTGTGTACTTATACCACAAAAACCTTCCAAATGGAAGGAGCCTCTCGGTTATTTATTCAGCAAACAAAATACACATGGGCAGGCAATAACAACAGAGTACCTTTTCTCACGTCTTCACGATATTTCCAGCGTGACAACACCACACAAGTCAGAGCCTTGAACAAAGAGGAAGATTTTATGCTGGGCCCTGATCGTTGAATAGACAGCAAGAACAAAGTGCACCTCCAGAAGTGCTTACCCGTAAGTACCCCGACCCAAGGTGCTGCTAACGTAATTTGGATTCCAAGCGCTGAAATGGTATCTAAGAAGAGAGACAGTCAGGCAAGGCTACCTACAGCTCTATAAATTCTTTACAAACCTTGAACCACAAGCAGGAAACTATAGAAAAAATATGTAGTGTCTTAAGACTCTTTCTGAGGTTCACGAGAGCTATAAATTGAGCATAAAACGTGTCACTAGTTACACATTTATGAGTTGCTAGCAGCAAGTCACTAGTTACACGTAAAATACATTCACTTAATAGGCACGGGCTCTGTCTCTACAGCGAAGCAAAGCCATGGATTAGCTCGAGTCGGTACACTGAACTCTCCAGCACGGCGTGCACCAGCCGGAAAAGCTGCAGCTGAAGCGATGAGATCCTGCGACGGACGGTTTGTACAACTTGTGCACTTCTCTCAAAGTGACTCGGTCTTTCCCTAAAAACCACCCTTGCTATTTTAGTTGTTGCAAGGAGATTTAAATCGAGATTCCTCAGCTGAAAACTCAGTTATGTCAGGAATCGTTCGTCCTTTTAGAAAGTAACCAGGAGCCAAAGACATTTCTGTGATGGGAAACAGCAGCTAAAAGGACTTGCAGGGCCACCAAATGTGCTAGGGGCAAAACTCAGCAGAGGTATATGAGGTCAGAAGTAGGTCACGTTATCTGCGTATTTTATAAAATTTGACAAGTTACACATTAGAGGCAATCACGCAATAAATCGCCGAACACAAGCAAGTAGGAAGTAAAAATTCCCCTTGGTTAATAAACGAATTAGGAAAAGACTATAAAGACTATACAAGTTGCAGAGCCAGCAGAAAGGAGAATAAATAAAACATCTATGGCAAAATACATTTTCAGAGAACGGTAAGTGCAGGCAAGCATTTTTGGCTTCGCTGAAGATACAGCTTTGACATTTCTGCTCTCTCAGGGAAGCTAGCTATTTAAAACAAAAAGATGAAACGAGTAAATGGCAACCGCCAATTGATGCACACTGGTTGAATATACATCAATAAAGATCTAGAAGTTTATTTTTCAATTTTTTTTAAACCTATCCCCCTGCTTATGGATGAGATCTAGGGGAGAATTTAATGAAAACAACATGTTTTTAGTAACTGACTTGCACTGAGTTTCCTGAATTTACAACAAAGTTCATGTCGAAAGTCGACAGCCTCATGCCAACGCAAGACCAGCCTGGAGCATTACCCCATTAGACCCTAAAAGAGCTGCCTTTATTTTACTAACAAATGCCACTGTGAGAAAAAATACATATATATATATATATCAGAAAACAGCCTGTTCCCCACAAGAATGCTTAGCCAATAAAGCAAATTACTGAGTATTTGAATGGCTAACTGTAAGAAAAGCAATTACAAAAAAAAGAGATGTCATAGTGAATGCAAATTTGCAAGACACCACCATTAAAGTAATTACATCTGCTGTAAGCTCAAATAAGAATTCAATAGTCTAAAAAAGGCAAGAGAGAATGCAGCCCAGACAGCAACCCTACACGGGATTTCACACGGCGAGGTGAGTATAAAAAGCATCACGATTCACTACGCAACGCGTGGAAGACGAGAGCATGCAGTAGGATTTCCATTATTTTATCAGTCTGGGACCTAGAACTTACTTTTATTTCACAAGCACCACGATTACCTCTGAAGGCCATGAAAGCTATGAGCAAATAACATTTTGATTTGCAGTTAGGATCCCAGTTTACGATTTTACGTAATTTTTATCATATTCCAGGCTGGTTCCTTCTGCAATCTAACAGCGACAGCAATAAAAGCACACCCCAAATTCTCTGCTTCGCAGGAGTCCTGCAAGAAATATGCTACCATCAGACAATTTCCAATTCCCCCAATATTTTAAAACCATCACTGACATTACAAAGTTCTTCTGTTAAAAAAAAAAGTGTATATGTGTGTGTGTGTGTGTGTATATACATTTTTTGGCAGGAACGAGCCATTCAAGCACTGCAAGCCTCTTCATAAAGTCATACTCTCCCTTTCTCCGTCATTCCCTTCAGCTGATGCCCATTTACCTAAACCTTATCCAATTACAAGAGAAAATACTTGCAGAATTAAGATGTTTTCAGTCTCTCTCCTCCTTTTTGAGAGGTTTTCATCCTGGGCTGCTGCCTGGCACCACGATCACAGAACAATGCTAACAGCTATAACCACGTGGACTAACTCAAACTACCAAAGCTTGGAAACGATGGTGTTAAGAGCCATCTCGGGCATACAGAAAGAGGAGAATTAAAATAATTTCCTGCTATGAAGGAACCTCTTTGAAAAGGCAGGTGATAATGGTACCCACGTGTCAGAAGATAAGAACAACCTCCAGCGGTGCCAACTCCAAGACGTTCTTAGCGGAGCAGCGCAATTAATTTCATTATACACCGAGAAGAAAAGTCTACCTATCAGTGTACTATTTTACTCATCCCTTTTCTGGTGCTACATAACGTTTCGTGAATAAAGAGAGTTACAGAGCAGCTTATTATTATGAAAATACGATGACAGGGCCTGCGCCTCCCCAAGCGGCACAAAACCCCGGGCGCCTCCCCTCTGAAAAACCTTGTCGTTTTGCTGAGCCGCCTGCCAACAGACTATTTCTTCTCCGCCTTTCCTTGGATCATAGAGCCCTAATTTTGTCCGCGTGGCAATTAATCTCTTCTCCCCCAGATTTTTATATCAAGATATTAGCAGATGCTCTGAAGGCTCCACGTTGGATGCTCAGCTAGTATCTGCAGCCTTGTATTCCTGGAATTATCCCTTTCTTCCCCTCCTCTTTTCTCCCTTTGGTCTATGCTGGTTCAGTAGGCACACGTGATCTCTCCGTGCCCGCTGCGGTCCTCACCGGCATGCTACGGGCATGCCCTGGAGCAGATCTAACCACCACCACCCACGTTTCTGCTCCAGCAGCTATTTCCAGGCTCCTTCCTTCCTTCCTTCGACAAGCCGCACGCCGGCATTACGTCTTCGGCTCGCGCAGCTAAGGAAATGAACGGTGGAGATGTCAGGCAGATATAGCGCGTGCCTAAAACACGTCGCTATAAGGGCAGTTTGCCTTTCGCTTGCGCCCGGTCTTATCCCCTTTAATAAAAAAAAAGGTTTCCTAGAGCGAATCTTTTGACTAATAGGTATCGAGATGGTCTTTGGGAAAATAAAACCGTTCGCTTAAGGAGAAGGAGCACGTTTAATGCGAGCGGATACATCATCGTGCCCCAAGTATTCATTTCATGCACAAAAATCCTTCCGATGCTTTATACCTTTAGTGTCACAATAAAGAAATCGTCTTATTACTGAAGCACGATGAGAGAGTAAACAGCAGCTGTGTGATAGCACCGATGTAGCAGTACGTATCCCCGCGAGGATTCGTGACCTTTCAGCCTCGGGTTTTGAATGCTGCAGCTAAAAATATCTTTTCTCCACTGACAAACATTACAGCGCCATGCTGCAGAATAGCAATGAGGAGCTTTATGCTCTAATGGCTTTACTATAAATAGAATCTCTTCAACGCTAAAAGCTCTTCATTAAAACGATTACTGACTACAACACACAACAGGAACAAGCGATACCAAACCTCAGGCTTTGTAGCACAACTGATCTTAAACGTACTAGATTTAAGATTTCCAAAGGAACTGCATAATTTGGTAAGCAAAGAAAAAAAAAAAAAATAATAGAATTCTCCCCTTCCCTTGCAGCAACATGAAAAGCTTTCTTTGATATAATATTAACAGGCTATTAATAGGTTGAGGAATCTGCTTCCTAGTATTCTCGTTTTCTCCAGTTCAGTGCCAAATTAACTGTATAATGCAACGTCAAATTGAAGCGCAAAGTCACCGATGTCAGTGCTTGAGCATAAAAAATGATCGGTTTATCTGTTAGAGCAGAACGATTTTCTTCACTGCCCTGTTTAAGGCAGGGGCTGTCATCTCACGAGGCCAGGCTACGACGCTGCAGGAGCCAGCTACACTGCGCTGAGAGTTATTCTCTAGGACCGAAGTCGCAGGGTGACAAGGGATGGACGGGACGGCGAGTGGGATGGGCATCCGACTTACCATTTCAGGACAAACCCTCAATAAAGGCAACATTAGAAGGGTGCTTTGAGATGTACTGGCAATGTACCATCAGACTGACATCTCACAGGTACTATGCCATGAGATAGACACCATGGACAAGGTGTAAATTAAAGCCAAAATAAGGCACAGTTTTAAAATGACAAGTAATCCTAACGTATCAGCAATGGAAGGCAGAAACTTCCAGGAAGAAGATAAATATGACCTGCCAATCACCAAAAATTTTTTACCCACTACAATTGCTAGAGATAACAAGCTTGTAGAGTATCCTGTTGAGTTAACAAGGACATGTCTGAAGGATTCAAAGATCTTTGAAACTTCACGGATACGTACCAGAAATTGCTGCATGTATGTGGTCAATCAATGAAGTGTGATCCCCTCCAAGACTGTAGTTCAAAGCATGCAGTAATGCTACACAACCTGCACAACCACTGAGAAAGGAAAGTATTTCATTCTCAGATGCAGTTTACTTGCTCCCATCTAAGCCTGGACTGCTAGCTGTCTTCCAGCTAGCCAGGCCTACAATTAGCAGTGCTTACGATGAGCCTCGTAAATGGGCTAGTGCATCTTCTAAGGACTAGTCAGTCCCAGGCTCATATGAGGAAGACTTCAGCCACTGTCTAACCAAAGGTTATTTCTTGTAGCAGCTTGGTATATCTGTGAAAATGTTATGCAAAAAAAACCCCAAACCCCAAAATAGAGGAAAAGAAAAACAAAACTCTTGAACCTTGCTTAAGATCTGAAGGGAATACGTACTGAAAAACTAGAGTATATGAAGCCTCCAAACTTCTTCACTGTGAGAGTAACAGAGCACTGGAACAGGTTACCAAGAGAAGTTGTGGAGTCTCCTTCCTTGGAGATATTCAAAAGCCGTCTGGACGCAATCCTGGGCAACGTGCTCTCCTGCTTGAGCAGGGGGGTTGGACTAGGTGATCTCCAGAGGTCCCTTCCAACCTCAACCATTCTGTGATTCTGTGAGCCACTGAGGTTGAAAAGAAAGCGGTTATCTGTCTATGGAGCCATACCCACACCCACGTAGTTTTATGTGTATAATTTAGCTGACAAAACAGCACACCATCTGATTGCCCACCACTCAATTCCAGAACTCCCCATCCTTTGACTTTTTGTTCCTGAGGTTCTGCAAATATGTTTTTGCTTCCGCATTTTTAACCTGTTTGAATTAAAGCAGATGTGGTAGGTAATGCAAAATCTTTTTTGTAGGAAAGGCACAGTTTTGATTAGTTGGAACTAATAGCACATTTAAATATAGTATGGGCTTTCTTCTTTTAGTTTTGTTTATCATTAGAGAAATCGCATAAACCAAATCAAACATAAACCAAATTTAGACTACCCAAACAATTAAGGATGAATTTTTCCCCTCTGACATTCAGACAAATGGCAAATTTTCATTCCCCTTCAAAGATTTCTAATATACAGAACTACATACTTTTTTTTTTTTTATTTTAAATTAGAGGATTCGCTACTCACATGCCATATGCTGTGTGATATGTTTAACAGAATGTTACGCTTCTAATTGCCTACCAATCAAGGGCTCATATTTTCCAACAATTAGCAGGCTAAAGTATAAATTTCCTGCTGTAGTTAGTGCTTTCAGGCATCTAACAGAGCCTACAATATTTTAATCCACACTTCTTCAAAACCACAAACATGATTTGGCATCAGTACGAGACCTCCACATACAGAAGAAAAAAGGGGGGGGGGATACGGAGAGAGGAGAATGAAAGACACATTTCTACCTACAGCACCATCTTTTTTAATTCCCAGGATCTCCCATAAAAATTAATGTCAGAGTCCAATACTCTCTGACCAGGTTCTTTCAGATATCGGTCACAGTTACAAGACATTCGGTCCCAAAAAGGGGGTAGAGATCTTAGATGGGGTTTTACGGGTTTTTGTTTGGTTGGGTTTGGGGTATTTTGGGGGGGGGGGGTGAGGATGTTTGGTAATCAACGTATCTATTTATAATGCCTCAGTCTCCCATAATGATGATTCTCCGTTAAAAGGGGTTGAAAGGAAGAATATGCAGCTATTTCTGAAGGCTTAAGCACTAGATGTTCTACATTCTTGCCAATTATAGCTAGTGAGAATGGAGTATGGGAATGGAAAAATCAGGAAAGACCTTGGAATTTTCCACTTTCTTGGGCAGTAGAAGGTGTCCAATCCTGTTCATCTTTATCTTACAGCATAAGAAAGTTTTAAAGATGTTTTATGATGACATAAACTTGCTTTTTATTTGTATCTATCAACTTACTTGCTGATATTCAAATTTCACTAGCAAGTGATGAGTCTTCCCATCATATCATTTATCATTTATGATGGAGCCAGAGAAAGCTGCTTAATGAATAGCAAGATGACTCTGATTCATTTTAATCCCTGTTTTAAAATACAAAGAATCCCGAATGGCTTTTCACCTAGACATTATTAAATCTGAGTCAGATTTTTCTGAACAAAACATTTACTTGTATTTATTTCAGTGTTTACAAACTATAATACACTCCGCCATGAGAATATGAAGTAATGAAAATTAAAGAATGTCTAGTCTTTGTACATAAAAATAGATTTAATTGACAGACACTGTTTACTCAAATTTTGTTTCTAGAGAAATGCTGAGGCCGATTCTACTTTAGCACAAAATATTTGGACCTGTACTTACATCTCCCATTTCTTTAGTGTTACCCCAGATCTCCAAAAAGTCCTTTGACTACCTATCATCTATCACTTGTCCTATCACTACAGTATCTGAGTTTAAAGTTTCTTCCCAAAAGTAGTTCAAAGACTTCATTATTGCAAGTTTGAGCATAAATAATACTATCCAACGATATCCAGAAGACTCCCATACTGGGAATGTGCGTGTTGCGACATGTGAAACCATTAATGCTAGTCTGAATTTTTGTGAAAAATGAAAATAACTGAACAATC
The DNA here is from genome assembly GCF_036417845.1 of Apteryx mantelli. Taxonomy (NCBI): domain Eukaryota; kingdom Metazoa; phylum Chordata; class Aves; order Apterygiformes; family Apterygidae; genus Apteryx; species Apteryx mantelli. The sequence continues at coordinate 5,289,184 of NC_089979.1, read as the reverse complement.
AAGGCTCACAGTTGGAATCTGTGCAACTGAGAAACAGTCACTATCCCAAAGAACACAGTGAGCTCCCAATTAGAAGAATAAACTACACTGTGAGCTAATCTGAAGGAACAAGCAGCTTCAAAAATTCAACAGAGCAACGTTTTAGTTGCTAAAATGTTGCACTAAATGAAATCTCAGGATTTCTGTAATGCAGCTTTGGTGCCCTCATCTTTAAATTTAGATACGCAGCATAGTGAGTCACTAGCCATAGGACTCTCTAGCTTAATTCGACTGAAGGTTCGTTGATTATTATGGCGTGTTGTATGGCAAATAAACAGCTCCTTGGACAGAAACTCCAGATAAAAGATAGGGGTAAATGCCATCTGTGGCATTTTACATAAATTAGGTAATGCCACTGGATTATTACCAAGTTGTGCATGCCAAAGCAGTATAAAAGATAAAGAGAAGGATTAAGGAGGATAGTATACGGAGGTTCCAGAGTTGTTTTTCATCTCACACAATACACTGTTTTAGAAACAATTTATTAAAGCAACCGAAGGAAACCTGCAGAGGTTAGGTCTGCATGATGATCCTTTAGTTTAGTTCTTCCCTCTGTCAAAATACAGACAAACGTGGCTGTTTGCCGTGGTGCCTCTTGAAGACCAGCCTCCAGATTATCGTGTCCGATCCCTGTTGCAAGCTGTCACGTGTATCACAACATGGCACAACCCTAGTTTGCCTCTTCTCATTCTCCCTTGCCTGCATTATGCGCATCTTTCTCAGTGGACTTCGTGGGCCGAAACTACGAGCTGTGACAGCTCCAAAGCCGCAATTTCTCATAAGTAAACAATCATATTTCTGAATTGTCTCATTTTCATTCCTTGCATCATTCTAGCATATTTTTTTCCTTCCCGTAACATCTAATGCTTGCACAGAGACTTCTGAGTATTAATGGCTCCGAGGAACCACACGGACTGCACAACCTCTCCCAAGGGCAATAATTGAAGGGGAAGGTCCAGAAATGGAAAAGTAACATGCTGCTTCTAGTCTCCAAGATTTTATCTATGGGTACGGTGAAAGGTGTAATTGCTGTATAATGCAAACCTGTATTGAAACTCATCTGTACATCTGAGTTTCCTAGCTATTCTATTCCAAGCTATAATACCAAGGGAAGTGATACAACAAGAAACAGGCATTTGGTTCCACGTTCGTAAGGGCAATACAAATACCTGGGTAGACAAATGTCACTGCGTCACTCACAACACAAGCTAGGAAAATAGGGAAAAAAAACTTGTTATACATCTGACTAGTTCTTAATCAACTTCAGGCTTCAATCCAATTCTCAGTAGACAGCTATCCAGCTGCCACGTCAACAGCCACAAGCGGCTGTTTTTCCTCTGCCTTTCTCTGGTTATGGTGTTATGCACCCAAAAATGCCAAATGTAATCAAAATTTTCTTCTGAAAGTTTTGGTGGGTTAATTATTTTGTATTTACTCAGAGTGATTACATTATCACCCATCGCAGACATTAAAGATCCTGATGTACCAGAGGAGACAGAAGCAACTTGCTCCCTACTCTGTTGTAGCTGGACTCCAACCAAAACCACACTGGGGAACATAAACTTTGAAATACATTGGGATAAATAAACTTTGAAATGAGCCGGAAGGTTTAATAGGTTGGACTCATGCCATCATTGCTAGTTTCAAATTAAAGCTTGTGAGAGAAGCAATGCTGGTCTCAGTAGCCCAGACTGTCAGATCCCTTAAATGAAAACAGAGAGAGCAAGTAATTTTGTTTCATCCAAAAATGGATAATACGGGTGAAAAGCTCTGAAAGTTTTGGAAACAAAGTCGTGTATGCAGGATTATCTATCTACCTTGTTAACGCTACTAAAGCTGTGATGGGATAAAAAAGCTGCTGAGAGATGGAAGAACGAGACTAAGCTGAAATCAGGGGTAAACCTAAAACACCCAAGGTACATAACAAATCTTCTATGTGATACATGCTGTTATGTGAAATACTAAATATTTATCATTTAGGTGATCACCTACACGGGAGATGACAATAGATGATGTTGAAAATGAAAGCACAGATTTACTTCATCGAGGCAGAGACTGCCAATGATCTGTGTCAGGAATGACCGTACCGAAGAGCTAATCGGTTGAACACTCCTTATAACCTTGTCATCCATATCTAAGAGAGAAAAAAAATACTACGACAGGCACAGACAGGGTGTACCGAGATAACTATAGGGTGGGGAATAAAAAACCTGTACTATTGAGGCGTCTAGCAGAGTTCGTTCTATGACTGCTGTGTGTAAATGCACTAAAGAAAAGAGGGGAAAAAAAGGCAAACATCAGAGACAGGGAAAAGCTATTTCAAACTAAAGAACAATATTGACACAAGATCAAAAGGGCTGGAAATGAGTCACAAATAAATTTAATCTGGAAGTCCCTGCCCACGGTACGGTTCAGAGACAGCTCACCGAGCTTATAAAAGGCTCTCCAAACAGAATTAGAGGGACGTCTTCTGCAATCTATTTCTGAATTAAGTAACGTTTTACCTAAAAACGGGTATTTCATGCCACGAGCTTCATTTCAAACAGTATGTGGACCCTACGCATCACTGGTAAGCATCCATAAAGGGATTAACTTCTTTTCAAATTCCTCCTGTTAACAGAAATAGTTGATAAATAGCCAATAACGCGAGCACTGCTGCTTAACAGTTTCATTAGGAGCAGATGTTCACCGACAGACTGGTTGTTCTAGCAAGCTACAGGAAATTAGGGTTGCTAGGAAACCCGAAGAGGTCAGTCTGTCCGTTTACCTGACGACGGAGTTCAGGACGTTAGTTCCCTCTGATTGACAGCTGTCTACGGGTCTCGTCTTCATCGGCTTTAAAAACTTTGACTATACCTCTCATTCTTTTTTTTAATTTTCGTTATTTCGCTACCCCAGTTTGGCAACAAATGCTGTGGGAGGATGAACTAGTGGATACAACTATTCTGTTCCAGGTTCAGTCTGATATAGCAAAGTGCATATATATACATATATATAGCCACATTTCATGCAGCGTGGAAGCAAGAGCTAAAAATGACTTTTTAGGTCAAACCCAACCTCGTGCACAGCCAGTTCTGGGATATTTCCCTCGTGGTTCCCAACCCGTTTCCATCATGGTGCTCAACACGTTTCCATCGTGGTTCCTGACCCCACTTTCTATCATGGTTCCTGACACCAGTTTCCACCGTGGTTCCCGACCACCTCCGCTTGGCAGCCCCACATGGAGACACGGCCACACGCAGGCAGCTCCCCTCTTAGTGGGGTTTATTCATTCTGGCCGGGTCAGGCCTAAATTTCCGGGGAGGACAGGCAAGCTCCAACTGTATCTTGTTTCACCCAACAGCTCTGGATCCAAGCAGCCTAACAGAGAGGTGCAAGCGCATGGTCCACCCAACCCACCAGCCTCGGCGGTGGGGAAGGCAAAGACTCAGGCCAGGCTTGAGCTGCTCCCACTGGCGCTTGGGTGCAGCATAAAACCAGCTCAGAGCCTTCCCGTCACGCAATATCAGACTTAACAAATCCTCTCACAGCTGCCAGCATCATTCAAAGACTTCCCAGCAGAACCGGGCCCAGTGGCACCCGCCAAACTCAAGCAGATCCAATGAGCGATTTGCTCTGAAGTTGCTGCGTTAGGACATTTTACCCTTTCCATATACTGCTAAAAATTTTAATTGAGATTCTTCCTTATTTCTCCTCTCATGTCCGGCCTTGCTATAAAAATTCTGTAACAGTTCTGTACATTTCTGATATCACCGAGCCACAGCTTTATGTCATGCCATGCAAAATATATCAAGTGACGGGAAACAACTATGGTATCTTTTGATGAAATCCCTTTTGTCCAAAGCCACGCTACAGAACACATTCACTCAGCTCTTTTTTTATATCTCAAGATACTAAAAAATAGCCCTTATCTTTCCATAACTTTTTCTAATGTATCCCTGACAGTCTGCTCGATAAGGGAACAGATACTAAAAAGAAAGAAAAAAACCCCCAAAGCCTAAGTTCAGTACTAAGTATATGGTATCGATGAAGACTCAGAATCACAGCCCGGGAAAGATCTTCTGTTTGACAGGCTTCCTTTGAAAATCAAATCAAAAAGTTTACCTGCTTTTAATGCCTTTCTGGCCTAAAACTGTGCAATCTTTCTCTTCCAAAAAAGAAAAAGAAAAGAAAAAAAAAGAAAAAGGATTGCTACATACAAAGGTCTAGAATACAATGTAAAAGTGAATATAAGAAAAAAAGTCCTGACATTCAGTTTTACCAAAGAACTGAAAGAACAGTGGAAGAACAGGCAAAGAAAAATCACAAAATAGAGAAAAAGAAGATGGAAACAAAATCTCTGAGCTAGAAAATAGGAAATTAGCTGCCAATTTTTAGGGACTGAGACAGACAGAGCAAAAATGTGGAAGGGAGAGTAAGAGAGAGAGAGAGAGAGAGAGGGGACTGCAGTCATAGCTTATGTTTTCTCCTACGAATCTCTCCGTTCTGGTCTGCGCTCACACTGTTGAGGCTTTGACAGTTGGAAGCTATTAATTTTGGTACTACAAGGCTTACTGAGGTGGATTTACGTTCTTTATAGTCATTAACGCCCTTCTGCTTCCTTGATGAAATAAAGGAATCCTTCAGAACAAACGCTTAAAACGGAACCAACTTCCCTCCTCCCGAAACGCCGGTCCACCAAGGAACCACTGACCAGAGGCCATGCTGACCTTAACCTAAGAGTTAAAGCACATGAAGGGCGGGTGTGCGTGAAAACGCGCACACGGACATATATGTGCATCCATTGGAAAAGTTTGTTTTTGGTAAAATGCCAAATAAAAGGAAAACTTTCCATTTAAATCGATGGACTACAAACTTTTTAAACTGCAGCAGAACACGTGGACCCTTCTCCCCAGCTGATGTTATAATCCAGGCCGATGACCCACTGTCTCGTGTAAAAGAGGATCTGACCCAAAGCACGAGGAAGTCGGTGCAAAGGCTGCTTTTGCTTGCAATAGATATGCCATTAGGTTCCAAGCACACGCAGCATTTTTTAAAGCGAAATCATGAGCTGTTGAATGTGTCCTACACAGGCTATGCATTGCCATTATCATAGTCTCCATTCTCCTTCTCTACACCCTTCACCGTACGGCTCGTTTAATTGCTGGGTAATTAAAATCCTGCCTGATCAAAGCATCCTTCTTGCCTCTCTTGATAATACGTACACCTTCGGATTGGTTTTCCTTTTTTCTTTTCTAACTGTACACAAGCCGAATCGCACTTTTTAAAATTTTTATGCAAATGGTATCTTCTGTGTCCAGCAGAATAATACAAATCTACTTCCCGACAGATTCGGTGATATTTGGCACCAATTGCTTCACATGCCAAATTTCAATCTTGCCTTTTCAATCTTCTTCCGTACAAGTCCTTAGACCTTTTTGCAAAGTGTAACCCATTTTCATGATTTTTTCAATAGCTCTTAAACTTTTAATTTGAACGTTCAATTCATCTGTTACGAAATTTACTTCTAACAATACCTAGAAAATAAAACACCTTGCTTAACTGTGTAACAATTTATCATCCTTACAATGTTCCTCAGTCACCTCTTATGGCTTAAACGTAACGTGGTAAACAGTATTCCTACAAATAAGTACAAAGAGTGTATGCATAGCAAATTCTTTTTTTTTCCCCTTAAAAATACAATTAGGTTCTGTAAAACAAATATTGAAAACAAAATAAGTTACTAATCAGAACAATATGTGACTGAATCAAGCATGAATAATGCATTTTCCTGCTACCACAATTTACCATTTCTTATTCTGATCAAATGCCATTATACGGTAGATTCCTCCCCACCAATATTCCTGATATAAGATTGTGCTAAAATCCTTAATGTTTTTTAAAAAATTTTAAACTATATTCATTAACGGCCAGTTTCTATTCAGCATGCTTTTATGCCAAAAGTTGCCCTACTTCAGCAATTTTTTTCCCCTCCTGGGAGACCTGGGCCTCCGATGCATTCGTGGAGATCAATCATCTCTTTTCTCTATGCCTTAATTTTGCTAAATTAAAAAAATCACTCTCAGAGAAAACGCAGTTCAAAGCAAGCTAGACTGTGTATTTGAAGTCTAAGGAGTGAACACAGACCCCACCTGCCTGACCTGCTTTCAAGATTTGAGGTATTGTTTTTTCAGGACTTCAGCTAATTTTACTCTGCGTAGTATCTCTATAATGTAAGCACAAGAGTCTCCACTCCTTGATCACCTCCAAAACTTTACTTTTACCTATTCTGGTAAGAATTCATCTTTTCTATAGGAAGTTTCCCATGGGAAGGTCCATCACAGACCTGCACAAACATCACATGCACCTTTTCTCATTGCTGAATCACAAGGGTAGCTCAGAGTAACGCTTCCTCAGATGCACCCAGCGTCTTCTCCTCTCCAATCACTCCAAGCAGATTTCTATGTTAACAGTCTCAGAACAGATAATCTCCCTTTCTGACTACATTTCATGCATTTTACTTGCAGCACTTTGGTTTTCAAAATTATCTATTGATTGCTGTGTGGTATCCTGATCCTTTTTTGGAGAGATGATGGTGCTCATCTTTGAGCCATCAGCATATTTCATCAGTTTATTTTTTTTCTTTTTTTTTTAAAGCAAAGGTCACTAATGATTCACACTAGTGAACCTGTAAAAGAATGGTCCAAGAGCAATACTCAAAAAAATCCAATAATACTTGTAAGACCATTTTCCCTCCAGCCTTTTCTCACTGATCTGCTGGAAACAGTGGCCCCGCAGCTTCAGCTACCAGCTGTTTTGGACATCCACGATGGAGGTACCCACAGGCGTTGCACCAACCTGACTGTCTTGAGCTATCTGTCTTCCATAGGAGTTTTTGTTCATTTGTTTTCACTTTATTCTTAGTAGCTTTTCTTTGAAATCACTGCTGGTCCACTTATGTCTGAAACCTTTCTCTACTAGTTCTTCCTTTCAGTTTAGGATAACCAAGACTTCAGTAGGAATTAGAAACAACAGCTGATTCAAAGTATATCACACAATGGCATATTTTGACATGTGAGAACATTACTAATGTGCCAGCTGCCCTAGTTTCATCAAGTTAGTCCCTTTTTCAATGTACTACCCTAGTCCCTTAACACTTCCTCGTAACTAAAGCATCTTGCTGGCTTGACATTGCCAAAATATCCCCCAACAGCCCGCACACAAGCTGTTAGGATATGAAAGCCTTCCCACTTCTCTTGCACTTAAAAATAAAAACAAAAAACCTGAAGATTTTTCTAAATGGATGAGGAAGGTTGGTTACCTAGTAGAATTCATCTCCCACACGATCGTTTCTCAGTTTCAAGTCTCTCTATGAACCAGACCGTGATTCTCCACGTTACGGACAGCTTGCTCTTGCATTTTTTCTGGCTGATGCTCTTGCTTTCATCCTGGCACTGATCATAATAGTCAGTCTAGTGCAATTCTAAACTAGAAATCGTTAAAGAATATTTTACTTTGATACATGAACAGAATGGTATTCGTAATTGTGTTTGAAGGACAGAAACCTAATTTTTAACATTCCATGTGAAACCCTTCAAAGAAAGGATATCTGACTCAACTATGGACTGCTAAAAGGAAAGTCCAGACCAACGTCTAATATTCTCAGAGAACGAATAGCAGGTAAGCTCTCAGTCTTGTTTTGGCCCTCAAATACCCTCCTAATCTCTCCATATTCCCAAGCACAATGCACACTTCTCCCTATATAATCCTACAAAGCAAATGCTCCTATGAAGAGCCTATCAGTGGCTTATTAAAGGAGAAAGTACGACTCCTTCCCTGCAGTTCCCCAGCTGTGATAGGGATGCCATTAAGAAATATTCTGTTAACGAGCATTCAGGACAGTGCTAGCATTTCGTCTAAGGGGGAAGAGCAACCTTGTCGGGCTGCCCTGAGTGAAGCAAAGCTGGTAGCAGTCGGGTCTGCAGAGATCTGGCTCTTTTTAACTAGCCCCGTGGGGACAACCAGCTGTCCAGGTGTCCGGATGGCATCCACAACATACCTCTGCAGCCTTAGAGATGTGTGATTGCCTCCGCTACCTCCTGACAGACATTTTATGGTATTTTCCTCTGCATTCAGGACACTCTGATCTGACACCGCTGAGGTCCCTAAGAGTTAAACCCATGAATGGTGGAAAGAAAGATTTAATTATGGTCTGAGGTCCGACTGGAAAATGCAAAATAAAATGGATGAGTAGGTGCAGTAATTAATTTTAAGATCCATGAAATAAATAAGCTCCGTGCATTAAGAAGCGTTCCTGATTTGGTGCTTTTTAAAACAAATGGTATAGTAACAAGATAATTTATTTAAAAAGTAATACTTCTGTAAGATGCTTTGACAGACTGCCTAAGCAGACAGAACTTCCAAACCAGCTGTCATAAAAGGGACTGTATACTCACAAAACACTTCAAAATACATGTAAATCTACCTTCTCTCCTGATGCATTCACCTATGAGGCACAATTTAAAATCATCCTTCAGTTCCGAGTTTTCCCTAAACACAGTATGCCTGCAGGATGCAAGCAGGCAGCCAACTTCTTGTGAACCCCCAACAAAATGTGCAGCATTCGCCACCTAGAAGTAAATAATTAAGACTTTGGCTGTTTGGCATCACTCTCCTTAATTATGATCTGGAGAGCATTCAGTAACAGAATTGTTACTTTTCCCGTCAATCACATACTGGTAAATGAAACTTTCTGCATTGTGAAAAGGTATCCAGGCTTAATTTGAATGTTATCAACTCTCTTGAAATTCATATTATTCATATTATTTCATATTAATTCATATTATAAAGGAAGAAGCGAGGAATGAAGGAAATGAATGAAACAAAAGAATGAATGAGAGCAAAAATTTGTTTCTGGACTTTTCCTGTAGCGATGCTTGGTTAATGTCTGGTTCTTAGACCATTACTGCTTACATTGGCTTAAGAGTTTACGTATAATCATTCCTTTTCAGTTGTTCAGTTAGTTTCTCCAGGGAGAGAAAAGCTAAATATTTGCTTATCGTATTGTGTTGTACTGTATATGATAATTATTATCACATCTAGCACTTTTAGATTTGTCCACAATTCTAAATTTCGAAATCAAATTTCTCTAATAAACCTTCACTCTTCTACATATGAGGACCATCAAGAAAAGATAAGTATCCTGTCTTTACCTGGAGGTTGCAACCAATGAGGGAAGTCAGGTTTCTTCCGTTTTATGCAGGAGAATAGTTTCAAGAAAACTTTCTGCGTACAGCATGCAAAATGCTGGGAACTTCTCACCTAAGAGGCAGTTCTCAGATCTGAACGTAGGAATATCCCGGTTCCAGCCTATTCCAAGTCCAATCCACCGTCTATCCCAAATTCAGCGCATTTCAAGTTCAATCAGCAACATTTTACTCACGCCATTTGTACCTATGATAATTTTGCTACAAAATGCAGAAGAAGGCTATCGAACTGAGAAGTGTTTAGTCTCAAAATTTTGCCTCCTTGCAAAATTTAGCAACACAAATCAAATAAAGATTGAAAAAATATTGCAGTGCAAGCAACTCCGAATGCCGCCACCCGACCCTTTCCAAATCTAACCCCAGAAGTTGCATTAACATATGTCTTAGAAGAGTCATTAAACTCTGCAGGCTATGTTTCTTTGATTTGATGATGCTAATATCGTCACCTTAAAACCACGTCTATGCCTACATTTGGTTTGTTGCCCAGCAGTAAAAAGAAAATATGTCATAAATTTTAGAGAACATTGAACTTGCTGGTGTTGAGCAGGATTATGTTTTTCAATTACGTGTGATTTAATAACCTCCCTAATAGACAACTCCGTTTTAAAGAGATGTCCTAAATCTTAAAATCAATTTTAACAACACATTAAGAACTCTCACTCTGCCCTTTGACATATTTTCTTTTTCTATGCTCCTTTATGTTTTAAATATTTTTCCTGCCCAGTCATCTACATTATATGAAATCACAAACAACACTGCCCACCAAAAGCCACCTTTTCCCTCAGCACAACTACTTTTAGAGCTGACTTCTAACCCTCAGACCGACATTTTAGTGCCACTAACTTTTAACAGTCTTCCCTTGTATTTAATGCAAAGACAGGATTGTCAAATTTACATAAAAAATTATTTCAATGTGTTTTTATAATTTTAGAAGTGTAATATTGCTCTAGTATGAATTAAATATGTCAAATTTAAAAGGAATTCTGAATTCCAGCTTGTACAAGAGCTGGTCTCTTTTTAATCAGAATCCTATTAAATATTCATTCATGTTTCAGTGTAAGCATATATAATGCAGAAAACCTTTCAATGTAACCATCAACATGGCAAAAATCTTGAATAATCACAGAATCAATTTTACTGCATAAGACTAAGGCAACATTTCTTAGCCAAAATATGCAAAGATTGCATTAAAATGATTGCTAGCATTAAATAAAAATTAAAATGCAAGCAATTCTTACCTACCTAAAAAAGAAAACTCAAAGCTGAGCAAGGCTGTAATTACAAGAAGTGTTATGATTAAGAGAAAGAAGCACCTCAATCTGCTGACAGTACCATATTATATTATTTTTACAGCTACTTTTTTTTTTAATCAATAACACCAAAAAAGGGGAAGAGGCAGGAAAAGAAAACTTGCAAAGAATTGCCTTAATAATTATATATATTAAGATTATAGCTCTTTTCTCCTAGAAATCTTAATCTTTAAAGAACTTTTAAGATTGCTTTCCTAAGTTTATCATCCTGTTGGACCTCAGTGTAGACCACCATCAATGAAAGAGCTGATTCCTACAAGGTAGTTGAGATCTCTAATAAACCACATGAAAACAAAAATGCTACTTCCATTACTTCCAAATTTCGGGAAAAAATAACACAGGGATACCGAATTCACATTTCACATTACATCTCAGATGATTTGAAACCCCAAACCCTTTACTGTGCCTAAATGAGTTGAATGGGAAATACATTCTGGCCAAAGCGCCAGTTCAAACTCTGGCTGACAGCGTCACACCGGGTAAATACTTGACACACACACACATGCTTGGTTGTCCAGACAGCCCGACAACTGCTTGCTACTCCCACCTACCAAACTGAGAACATAATCTTTAAATTCTTATCCCATCCTCTACAGAAATAAAGATAGTGCCCATCACCGTGGAGCCCTTTCTAAGGACCCCCGTGGCTCTCCTTATGGTGACTGCAGGCAGGGTTACCTGGCTACAATGTAGTAAAATCAACTAAACAAAGATTTAACTCCCAAATATCTGAAGTTATAGTTAATTAAAAGAAACCTCTCCATCGGTTTTGATTTTCATTTTCCCTTCTGTTTTCAAGAAGAATGGGGCATTTAATCAAAACGTTCTTTTCAATAATCTCCTCCGTGAGTTACATCTTTTACGTGGGCATAATTTTTATATTATGCAAAACAGATAATATGTTCAATAATGATTTCAGATTTAGAAAGTATTAGACATGAAAACAAGGCAGAAGGCAGACTTCTGCCAAACCAGTATTTTCTGCTGCAAAAACTTTCCAAAAAAATTTAGCCTTTTTCTCAATCTCTTATCTTACTTTCTTGACAATGTCACCACCCCTAAGCAATCTGTATAAGGATATACCATATATACGTTGCGGCAGACCAAGTATTTGAGATCCCATAGGATCTCCCTTTCTCTGATTTGTTTAATATAGAAAATCACGGTGTAGGTCATCCTCAGCCTGCAGACTGTGTCAAAGGATTTTGCAGTGGTCTGTGGCAGCGAGTGTCACAGGCTTTAGGTCAGTGTTCATGTGGGCTGAAACCTACAGGAACAAGGACGCTTTAACCGAATTAAGCAGCAATATCAGGAATTACCAACTGCACAGGCAAGCTGATCTTACTGTAAATCAGCACCGCATTCATGTATTCCAGGGGAGCTCAGCAGACTTGAGATGACACCAAAGCGACCCGTTGGAGATGGACCTCATAACTCACGCCTGACACAAGCCACTTAGTTCACGGATTAGGACCAAGACGACCATGGCCAGTGCAAGTCCTGCAAGCGAGGGCTACCAAACCCCTGAGAGTCTGGCATCAGTTAAGGGCAGAGGTTAAAGTCTGACATGTACACAACACACTACTTTAAACCATTACCCATTTTCATGTTCTCACCTTACAAATTTTAACGTACCAGTTGAGGATGGTCTGTATGCTTGAAAAATAAAGAGCATTTAAAGAGCAAATACACATAAATACTGGAGTTTGGGGTTAGAGTTTGAGGTCTCCTTAGCTTTAACAGTTAACTCAGCCAATAGTGACGTATCACTGTTCCTTAAAATTGGTCCTCTCTAGGTCATTAAATTCATTAAACAAGGAGTATCCAGTTAAACTTGCTTTAAACACAAAAGGCTTTGAAAACAATTTTCTGATGAACTGGAGATTTTCTCGGTAAAGTGTCACTGTAATAGAAGCGTTGGAGATAAAACATCATGTTTCAAAACCTCTAAATAAGCCTTGTTAAGAACTTCAGACAGAAGTCACATTTTCATGACTCTTCAGAATTAAACTAATTCAGTACTTCATAATTTGAACATCATTCTGAATGCACAATTAAGGGAAGTTGTTCTTCTCCACTACCCAAAGTAATAACCTTTTCTGTGCTTGAAAAGCTAGAGTAATGGAAACGCCTAGATTATGATAATAAATATACCACAAAGTTTATTATAATTCCATATGAAAACATTTTAAAGATATTACTCCGTAATACACACTATCAGGTAAAGGAAAAGTTTAAGCAGCAGCCAACTCTCATACAAAACCACCAGGACCACAAATTACAGGAATAAGCGCGTACCCTGGTCTCACAGTTGCTATCACCGAACACTGACACTTAAAATAAAATAGACTCAATTTTATGTTTATCTTCAGCTAAGCAAAAATATCCAAAGAAAAAAACCCTAGCAAATCCTTCTGTATGATTGATTGAAAATTAATTGTAAATGAAAACTGTAGCATTCTCATACACAGCACTGTATGCTGTAACAGGTTTGATGATTTGACGTTACAAAGAACATTATTAAGGAGAAAATACTGCCAAAAATTACAAACCAATACATTCTCAAAAAAGGTCATTGATAGGTTTTCATGTTACTCACCCCACTGAAGAGGAGCCAGCTGTAGATGCTCTAGGACCAGTTGATTGAGAACGCCTTCCACACTGGCTTCCCCTTCACGCTTCAGAGAAGGGTAAATTAGAATTAAGGAAAACTTTGATTCAGAGAGCAAAAATAAAAAAAAAAAAGAGCAGGTAATGCACACAACTTTTATTATTGAAAAACAAAACTGCATCCTGGAGACTCATTAAAGGTTAAGGCTACAGACATGGTCTTATTAACCCATGAATTGGCTGACGATAATAATTAGAACAGCTGATATCTTCAGCTATCCAGATGACAAATTAAGAACAGTTTGAAAACAAAAAGGGTTAAATTTAACAGGGCAATACAAATCAGAACAAATGTGTGATGGGATAGCTGTGAATACTGGCTAGGTGCCAGTTCTGTGGAGGCAGAACTAAGGGCAGTGAAGTACTTCAATAGCCTGTTGGGAAAAGCAGAATCCCTATTTTTTGAAGGACTTCCAAAACAGGTTCTAATATAAAAGGTTAAACAATATCCAGTGTTTCCTAACGATAGTATTTTCCATTTAAACAAATTAATAATAATTTCCTGTGGGTTGTATCCATCAAAATAACACTTGTTTTAAACAAAATTAAGGTCATGGCTACCTTATAAACTCAAATGCATTAGAGGCACGGGACGAATAGCTGCCTGTGGGCTTTAACAACACTGATGGAAAATCAGGCAAACTTTCAGCTCTAATCTTGGATGTTAGGAAAAGCAGCCTTAAATTGGGTTCCTGATTTAGTTAAACCTAAGTCCCAGGATCAAGCACACTTGGTTACCAGTGAGTGTCAAGTACAGTGCGCTGCCATTGAACAGACAGCCTCTAACTAGAGAGGAGAACGGATAGTGTAATCCAAAGACGCATCCAGCATCCTTGAGATGAAGAACAGGGTTGAGCCAGGAAAAGAAGACTGGTCCTCAGACCCTGCGCCCAAGGCAGTGGAGATGGTGGAGCTGCCCTAGCTGCTGGAATGGATCGCCACTGCTGCATCAGTGGTGACAACTGGACAGGTGAGGTATCTGACAGCAGGTAGACATCAGCTCTGACCAACCATCAGGAACACATCCAATAGTACCCTGTGAACAGTTTGGCCAAGGATTCACGAGGCTTATGTCCAGGCCTCATCAGCTACAGATTAACTCCAATTCTGCATTTAATTGCTCCAAAACCATCTCTCTCCACTTCCGTGAACTATCATTCTGAAAAAGGAAAACCTATTTCGGCAGTCAGAGTTTCAGAAAAAAAGGCCAGGAGCAAACTCGCTCAATACCCTAGTCCTGTAAGTCAGCTGCTTTCTGGAAGACAAGGTTTATGTCACCAACTTTGGAGCTGATGAAGCATACTGTAGTTGATGGTGAGTGTCAACCAGAATGCACTGGTCTTGCACGCGTGGGGCGGAAGCCAGAAAGGCAAATCATCTTTTCCAGAGACATGACTTGCAAGCCCGTTGCCCAGGTAAGAGTAAATAGTTACCCTTACGGTACAAAGTTGTACCAAAGCCAGTGAATGCAGCTTTTCATTGATATCATCTAAATATTTATGGTCTCTAACACCATAAATACCTTAATCTCTTACAAGCATCCAAATCTAGAGCATGGGTCAGATCTGTCCAATATCAGGCATTGCTCTCCTTATTAGAAGGTCACTATAAATTTTGGGTGGCTGCAGAATTTCAAGGTTACTGAGCTAAAGTTTCCACTGGGAATGAACTCTCCTTGGGTCAAAAACAGATCATAGATTTCTTGTTTCTTTAGTTAGCACTGCCTGTCTTCTGGGGTACAAGATGCGACTCTCAAAAGCATGGAAAAGATAGATGGAATGATCACCAGATGCCAGAGTATCTTTTCCTCATGGTAGGCAAACCTTATAAGGTTTGCAGATGCCACCTCTTCGTTTGGGAATGCACATATTGCTGACAACAGAGATCTCAGGAGTAACTCCCACTAAACTCAGCAAATGAAAACCTAAGCGCTTTTCAACCCACGGAAAAAAACAAGAAAAATAAATTAAAAACAACAACAACAGAATGAAAGTACTACAGAGAGGTTGGGAGGCAGTCTGCCTGGAACAGGAACAAGAGGCCCCTATCTCAGGTAAGTTGAGAGGAACGGATGGACACAGACTCAGAAATGCTCCTTTTCCAACTTATCAATCTTCAAATGAAATAACCATTAGTAAACAGGTGTCCAACCGTAATTAAGGGCTTAACTCTTCTTGATAGCAAGATAGATCAAGGTTCCATCCAACTATCCCAAAATTACTGGAACTGTCCTACTCAAAAAAAGATCTAAGATAGAAGAATCTATGAGCTTTTATAAACCACTCCTAAGCATGATCCAATACTTTTTCTGCAAAACTTTGGAAAGAGAAGCACATAATCTGACAGATAAAATATCTTCTCCTATAAGTTATTCAAAAGAAAATGAACAGGTACTGCAGATAACTAATTTCTACCACAGGACATAACTTTAAAGGACGTATAGGAGGCAAAGAAAAAGTCTTAAAAACCTCAGATTAAAATGAGATCTAGCAATTAGTGATTTTTAGACTAAGAACTGAAGGAGATGTATAAGAGGGGGATCAATACAACTTTTTTTTTTCTAAATAATCCTCATTATGGCCTCATATGGACTGAAAAATGTCTTAAATAGCTTTAATTTCCCTAAAAGGACTACAATTGAAAAATTCACAAACCTCAAAGAGCCTGAAAGCCCTAAATAACATTAAAGAAAAGCATCTATTTGGAAAATTGAAGGCAACAGAACACCACTTCCAAAAAGTATCACTTCTGGAAAATAAGACCTGGGACACCAACACGACAGAACAATTTCCATAAACCGAGTTAGAGGACAGAGAATACATAATTTGCATTACTTTATAGAGATAGCAGATAAATATTTCTTTTACCACATCTTTAATGTAAGGAATATAAGTAAGTGAGAGAAAAACTAATAAAAAGGCAATATTTTAAAGAAGTTTTAAAACAGAGTGGCTGCCATTAACTGTAATGTTAAACTAACTTAACTGTAATTTACTTACAACTAGCTCACAGTGGTGCCTAGAATATTACAAATTTTTACTGCTTAAAGCTCCACGGAAAGCTTAATGTCTCAGATACCATTATAAAATGACTATAAAAAGGGTGATTCTCCACACTTTACTATCGGTAAATGCTATCAAAGCAGATCCGTGTCTTCATAAGGAAAACACATTTTGCAATTTCAAATTCAACACAGCAATGCATCTACAGCTTATTTACTAGAGCCAACTTCTTAAAGGTTGCGCAGAAGACTTGCTACGCACGCGATATTTCTTCAGAGTCCCACTGAAAAAAAAGTAGTAGTAGTTCTCCAGGGTGGTGGAATAACCAGAAGAAAGTCTATATTTAAACCAGAAGAAAGTCTATATTTAAGCCGCTATTACTCCTCTATGACAAGCACTTACACTGATTAAAAAAATATGCGTACCTATGCCTCAAATAATACAAAAAGAGCGTACCTACACTTCCTAAGTCCTACAGCCCATTTTGGGCTCCCCCAGTACAAGACACTGAAATAATGGACAAAGTCCCCTGGAGGACTGCCAAGATGGTTAGAGGGCTGGAGCACACGACAGATGAGGAGAGGTTGAGAGAACAGGGTTTGTTCAGCCTTAAGAAGAGAAGGCTAAGGAGAAATCTTATTGCTGTCTGTCTTAGAGGGAGGGCATAGACAAAACGGACGAAGACTTTGCTTGAAGTGGTAGGAAGAAGGGCAACGGACTCCTGACAAATTGGGAACACCTGAAACTTCAATTAGATAGAATGAAAAAAATCTTCATATTAGTGGGGTGAAAAGACACTAGAAAAAGGTTTCCCAGAGAGGCTGTGGAATCTCCATCCTCGGGGATGCTTGAGTGGACAAGGCCCTGCACAACCTGACCTACTTGGACCTGCTTTGAGCAGGAGGTTGGACTAGATGACCAGAAGAAATCCTGTCCGGCCAAAATCATTCTATGACTCTGTGACAAATAATGAAAATAAAGTGTAATTTGTATCCAACTTTATCTTATTCTCAGTGTTACAGGAAAACAATGATCTTTATTAAAATCTGTATTAAAACAATGGTCTAAGCTTTTTCATATCCATTCTACCTCTATGACAGTCTCTCACACACATGCAAAATTAAAAAGTAAACAGAAATTTAGAATAACCACCAAGATGAAGATGCAGAAGTCGCTGTGTATCTAGCTCCACTTAAGCTCTGCTGCAAAGTAGACTCAGAGACAAAAATCCCTTAAGTTGACAGAGGGACTCAGTACGGTTGGTATGCTCTAACCATGCCAAATGGACACAAATAGCATTGAATTAAATACTATCGATCTGTGTCTCCTGAGTATACATCAGACCACTATACAAAATTGCTCGTTTAAGAGGCACTATGGACTGAACAGTGTAGCAAAGGCATCGCCTTGGAGTATATAAGTAACAGGGGTGTGCAGTAGTAAAATCAGAGAGCAAGAAGGAGAAAAAGCCTAACTCAGCTTGCCTGTTTTCTAAGAGGAGCCTCTGGATGTCAGTTAAAGCAAAACCCTTGGAGCAGCGAGTGCCAATATACCCTTTGGTTCTTAGCTCAAAGGGGAACCTGGTACATAACAAAATTGTAAGATCTAGAATTTCAAATTCTTTGAAAAAATTGCACAGATAAACAGAAGTACAGATTGCCGAAGTCAAGTTGGACCTTGCAGAATACGTTAACTTCAATAAACCTCCAAACGTTTCGCTGAACTCTCACTGTGATGAAAAACTTGCCATTCCATCGGAGTCAGATGCTTAAAAGTCTTTAGGGACCTGGGCCTTGGCTCCTACCACATAATCTTTATCATTAGCACCGTATGCATCAGCCTGGGATGAAACAGTTGCCTCGCAGTTTCCAGTGCAACTGTTCATATTTGGCAGTTTAAGACACCATATTTTTATTTGCACAAGCAAAGTTTCAGCTGGGGCCTCAGAGCCAAGGAATGCATAGCTACCTGATGCTGTTTCGAAACAAAAAGAAAAAGAAAAGAAAACCTAATTTTTTAGAGTACACCTTTATTTCATGTTTCTTTAGCAACACAACAGATTGTATATAATGTAAAGTGTTTCATACCGAAAACCTGAATGACAGTCAACTGAACTAGTTATTTCTCTAAGGCAAAATTTTGTCTTTGATAATATCTTGATTGTCTCACGCGTGCTTGGGTATCCACAACCATAACAGCACATGCTACCTGAAACCTGTTGCTTAAAAAGACCGGGGATTATATTTTTTAAAAAGGTTTCTATCTTAAAATTGCTGATTTTTTTTCTCTCTGCTATGCAGCACTCCACCTCTTGCATCCTTCTAAAATTTATTCTCAGTAACATATTTCTCCGTTCCTCTGCAAATAAATACAGGTGGAAGCAACCACACCAACACAAACAAATTAGGAAATGTTCATAAATGTTGCATAAATAAAATTTACACTAATGAAAAACAAATTTAAATGATTAATGATCACACTTTACTTATAGCAGTAGCCTTGTCATATTTTAAGTTTTCAGCTTGATTATTATTGTGGTTCTTTATTACTAAAACTAATTACAGAGTCATTAAGGTTCTTAAATAACTGTTACTATTGCAAACAATTGTTGATGCTAAGAAGCTGCATGGAAATGTAAAGCTCCCTCCAACTGAAGTATTTCTAAGGAAACCTTTTCTGATGTACAGAAGTACCACAACACGCAATATTTTCATAACCGGAGGTTCATAATTATGACCATGATGAAATCATTAAAAGCTGAACAGAGAAATGGTTAGAAAAGCAAATTTCAATAACAATTATCAATGGTTTGCTGTCTAGCCCCGACAGCATATCAAATAGCATAACTCAAGGTTCTATAAAATACCTAATCTTTTAAATATTTTGATTAGCTATTTAGATGATGAAACAAAAACAATCCATAAAATTTGTGCATTTGGAATTCAGAATTCAGAAACTTAATAAACTAGTGCAACTTACCAAGATCGATTAGATGAAATTCAACAAAGAAAAGCTCCAAGTGTCAGGAAGAAAGCAAGAAATTCATAAATGGAGGTTAGGAATAAATGCCTAGCAGAGATCAGTTATGTTGGACCGTACACAAAATACTGATTGGTATCGACATGGGACACTGCTGCAAGAAGACAGGTCTAGCTCTCGGAGTACACAACACATTTGACACACAGGAGGTAAATCTCTGATTCCATGAGAAGCCTCACCTGAAATGATGTTTCCAGCTTTGCTTTCCACTCATCATGAATATTGCTGACACGACTGAAAGAAAATATGGTTTGAAGAAAAGCTGACAATTGGCTTTAAATATAGAAAGTAAAAACCAGAGGAAGGGACACCGAATACAATTTCCAGAATGTAAGAAACACTGCAAATATGCCAGGCTTCATACACATCACTAAAATTAATGCTGAAGTAAGAAAAACCCTGTTAGAAAAATTAAAAATGGAACGTGATATTTAAATTGGCAGTGGGGCTCTCATTTTTAAAGGCTATTTGAGCCGGGCTTAAAATGTTCTCCCAAACATTATAGTCTCATTTCACTGAAATAGCAATTCTTATTTGATCTGGGAAGCAGATTAGAAAATTTCTCAGACTGAAACCAAACCTGGACAGAGGAGGAGACAGGGGAAGAAAAGACAGTTTAGTTTGCAGCAGACTTATTCTCTGATCCAGTTCACTGTGAGGCTGCATAAATCACAGAATAATTTATATTGGAAGGCGACTCTGGAGGTCAATATCCAACCTGCTGCTCAAAGCAGGGAAAATGTCAAAGTTACAACAGCGTGCTCAGAGCCTTGTCTCAAAGTTTTAAATATCTTCAAAGACAGAAAATTTACAGCACTTCTGGGCAACCTTTTCTCCTACTTGACTACCCTCATTGTGAAAAGGTTTTTTCCTAGTACCTGGCTGGAATTTACTTGGCTGAAACTTGCTGCAGTCGCCTCTCATCCTTTCACTGTGCACCTCTAAGAAGAGTCTGCTTCCGTCTTCTCCACAGCCATCCTCTGGGAACCTGAAAAAAAGCAATCAGATCCCCACCTAGGCCTAGCTTCTCCAGGTTAAACAAATCCGGTTCTTTCAGCCTCTCTTCACACATGCACTAGTCTCCTGATTGCATTGGTGGCCTCCCATGTCCTATTTTCAGTATCTCCATCAGTCTGAGAGACCAAAACAAGACCGCATTCCAGCTGCACATACAGGAGTGCCAAGG
Source organism: Apteryx mantelli (assembly GCF_036417845.1). Taxonomy (NCBI): domain Eukaryota; kingdom Metazoa; phylum Chordata; class Aves; order Apterygiformes; family Apterygidae; genus Apteryx; species Apteryx mantelli. The sequence goes on along the minus strand of NC_089979.1, from coordinate 5,268,693 downwards.
GGAGAGTAACAGTTACTTCCCCTAACTTGCTGGATATATTCCCATTTATGCAGGACAGGACGGTGCGAGCTGTTGTCAATACAAGGGGATATTGCTGACTCCCGTTCAACTTGACGTCCAAGAGGACCCGATGTTCTTTCTGCAAAGCAGCAGTCAGTTCCTAGCCTATATTGACGCACAGAATAGCTACATTCCAGGTGCAAGAATTTCCTTTGCTTTTTGTTGAAGCTCATGAGGTTTCTCCAACCCATTTCTCCAGCATGTCAAGACCCCTCTGAATGGCATCCATGTCCTCCAAGATATTGGCAGATCCCTCCAATTGAGCATCATCTGCGAATTTGCTGAGGGTGCGTTCTGTCTCATCATCCAGGTCTTCGATAAAGATATTAAGCAATATCAGTCCCCATATCAAACTCTGAGGAATGCCACTCATAAATGGCTGCTAGTTAAAATCTGAACTGCTGATCACAACCCTCTGTACCCAGCAGTCCAGCCAGTTTTCACCTATCTTGTATACCAGCCTTCCAGTCCACACTTCTCCAGTTTGGCTACTGATCACCAAACTGTTTGTCGTCTCATCACAGAAGGCAAACAGACTGATCAAGGCACAGCTTGCCTCTGGGATATCTGTGCTGGCTGCTGCCAATCACCTTGTCCCTCGTGGGCCTGGAAGTGACTTCCACGAGGATAGTGCCATAACATCCCTTGGGACTAAAGGCAAATCATGAGACCTCCCCTCGTCATGGTCACTGCAACTTTTCAAAGATGTTAGGAATCAGTCTTCCGATGATCCTGGGCAGCTCCCTCAGCACTCACGGATGCAGTCCATTCAGTTCCATGGACTTCTGTGTGCTGAGTTTAGTGACGTGGTCTCTAACTTCTTCTACCACTGTTACTACTTCTCCCTCCCAAATTCTGCCATTAAGCACAGAGCTTTGGTAGGCTTGAGAGATGACTTTGATAGGAAAGACCAAGGCAAATAAGGCACTGAACATCCCAGCCTTCTCCATTTCAGTACCTTTGATTACAAAGTTGCCCACCCTCTCAGCAGTGGGTTTGTATTTCCCTTGATTGTCCTTTTGTTGCCAATGTACCTATCGTGCAGGTTTGGTCCCGCTGCCACCTTCCATACATTTCTTTTTTGCATTTGAGCTCTGTCAGCTCAGCCAAACTATTCTGATGCTACGTCTTGCTTGAAGAGTAGGATGTACCTTGTTGACCACTCGGAAACTTTGCTTTGAGAAGGATGTTCTTCAAGGTCAACCAGCTCTCCTGGGCCCCTCTGCAACCTGTACAATCCTGCCTGCCTACCAGTTCTCCAAAGTCTCCTCTCCGGAAGCCCAGAGTCATTACTTTGCCACCTGCTTCCTCACTTCCCTCAGGATATTTAACTCCACCACCTTGGGGTCACTGTAGCCAAGGCTGCCATCACACTTCACATCCCCAACCAGACCTTCATTATTTGCAAGTAGCAGATCCAGCACAGCACATACCAAATCAAGCCATCTAACACCTGTACACAGAAAGCATCCCTAACACACTCCAGAAGTCTCCTTGCCTACAATGGGAAGACTTCTTCCAGTTCTTTATGGAAGACTTCACCCACCTTCTCTTTTGGATCCTCCTTCTCTGTTGTTCTCCGACTGCTCTTCAGGCTTCGGCCTCCATCCTGCAAGGTACCAAGTTGAAAGCCCTTCTCACTAGACTAGCAAGTCTGCTCTTACCTTGCTTCTTCAGGAGGGTGAGAAGAGGCAGCCAGAGCTAGAGAGGGAAAGACTGTCCATTACAAGAGCAGCAAGAGTTATGCCAAACTGAACTACATACAAAACTGAAGCATAAATAACTTCTTGATGACACCTCTAGCCAGGCATTTCTGTGCTTCCTATGAAAAATCCCTTCAGCCATCTGAACGTTGTTAAATCTTTGCATATTCTTCTAAAAATGAAGATCACTTCCATGTGACCAAATTCTCTGAAATGAGTTTGAGCATAATTGAGCTTCTGAAGTCAAAAGTAGATGGCACAAATCAACGGAATATTCTGAGGAGTAATCATCTCTTGTGGGTACAGACCACAAACCCTTCATCTTCCACCTGCGGAATCTGACATTTCTTAAGCTAAGAGTCTGAGTCAAGTATCAAGTATCAATATAAAGATGCAAATCTTAGAGCACTCTGCGACAAACACAGCACCCTAGAAACTTTAAAAGACACTTAGCACAGATGCTTGATCCACAAGTCCGAACGCATAGAAGCTCCATGAGAAAAATATGAATCTTGTTTAAAAATATTTAGAAAATATAAAGAGACGCGTAAGTTGAAAATATTAGCCACCTTAATACTACATGTGCTCCATCTGTTCAAATCCTGTGTTAAAACAACAAACCCTGGTTTTTAAGCTGATACCAGATGCCATTTACCAGATGCTAAAAAACAAGACAGCGTGTTCTTAATTTAAATTATCTCAATACACGTATAATCTCAGTGATACTCTAAATTAAATTACTCCAGTTTCTTTTTAATTGAAAAGGCATGGCAGTAAGCTTTCTCAGAAGACGGTCTATTTTCCTAATAATTTTAATTTTGTCAAAAATGCACAAAGGTTGAATTGAATAGTATGCTGTTTCCTGAGCTCCTGCCTCCCGCCCTGCAAAAGTATAAAATAAAATATCATGCTTTACGATACTTTTGCAAATGAAACATTGAAAATCTCATGATTTGAAGCCCTGAATATTTCAGTGGATAAAACAATGGAAAATGTACTTGCCATACCGGAAGGAGTTGAAGGAGTAAACTGATACTTCTCATCATTTATGGACTATTTTTGGTCCTCCAAGGAGCTCTAAATAACTGACTTTTTATGGCAGTCAATGTCATCCATCCACTTAAAATTTGAAACCTTTGTTTGTGCAATGATTTCATAAAGTATCAACCAAATACTGTAATTCTTCCCAACACAGATGATGGCTTGCTTAAAAAGTATGAAAAACGGAGTTATTCTTTTTCTTTACTGTTCCTGCCATATACCCAAATATATTTTAAATGTAAAAATAGGCTTTGGCCTCCCTATGCTGGAAACATCTTCATGAACTTTTCATTGATTTACTTATGAACACTGAATCTCTCGTAAATTCTAACCATGACAACTCATTTTTCCATTTTATTGTATTGATGGAAAAAAACATCGGTTTCTATTTATTTCTAATAAACTAAATAATATATCCCTTCCCTTTTAAATAATATATGATTACCTATAGTAAAATTATCTGAACTGTGTTTTCTAAAATCTACATTCCTCTCGCTTATATAGGCATATTGGCACAGAAAGGCTAGCTGGAGAGCTCAAAGTAGTTTGAAGACGGTAGACACCTAAGAGATCACCTCGTCTTCCCATACAAAAGGCCTTTGCAAAAATGCCTTCTCTGGTAAGGAATATAAGCAGAAACACAGCTTAGTATTTATGCAAATAAACAGTTTTTATCTCTTGACTGCATTTAGACTGGTTTCTGAAGGAAAACAAAGCTTATACAGCTAAGCTGTCCATCAGTCTTTCTGAAATCAACTCTGCTTGCTAGCTGCAAATTGCTCTAGCAGAAGGACAGATGTCTCAGAAATAGAAACTTTCTCAAAGTTTTGTGAAAATCAAAGTTGTAGAAGTGAGAAGAGAATTGTTTTTTTTTTGCTGGCTGAAATCTAAATGCTATTGTAAGGAATGAAAGGATGAGCAAGACTGACTGCAGTTGGGACATAAAATCTAGAAAACAATGTACAAGTTTCTTCAATAATTTTTACACACAGACACACACACGCTTCGTTGCCTTACGTTACATTAGTTTTAGTTCTAGTTACAAAGAAAACATTCAAAAAAAAATCTTAGAAACATAGAAACTAACTCTTGCACTGAATTTAACAGATAAAATTCATGAATTGTCCTATCAGTTTTCTTCGGTACTGACTTACATATCAGCCGTGACCGTTTTGGTAGCAAAATTCGGTTTAAATACCGAACACAGAACGGATGTTAACAGTGTTGCTCAGCAACAAAAATGAATGAGGGTGTATTCTTACACCCTGATAAAACTATTACAGCTATGGCTTCAATTCCAGCTTAAGAATTCAACTAGGTTATCAAAGAATAGCTACATCTTTCTATAACAGAGAAATTTTCTAAGTGAGTTCTGGTTAAATATTGACATTTTTGCATAAGTGAAATTCTTTCTGAAATGCTGCCTAGCGCACAGGGATGGAGCCAGGCACTTAGGAACCTCATTTATAATTCAAGTCTTGCCTTTGACTAACCATGTACAGCTTTATGCAGTTTTAATAATTAGTAATGAAGAATCATTTCAGATCGTTAGATAAAAGTACAATTAAAAGCACAATAAGGCATCGCTAAAGATGAATCACGATTTTATTACCACTCTCTCACACTTCATGCCACCTACAATCATGCGAATTTGGGCATGATTTGAGTGAAAAAGATAAACCTCCTGAAGGACACGGCGTACCGAAACCCGGCTCGGCGGGCTGCTGGCTGCACACCGCTTTTCCCTGTCGACAATCATGGAAAAGTGTAGTTTTGGTAAGCCTCGCACAAGAATTTTTATGGAAATCACGAAACTTACAGGAAAACAAATGGTTTATTTTAACTGCAGATTGAATGTATATGAAATCTTCTTAATGTACTTCCTTATTAATAATAATGAGGCAATATTTTATTGCATTTAGCATGATTTGGAGGGGGCTATGTTAAGGATTTTCATGACTAAGTCATCACTGAAATCCTTTTTAAGCCTTACAAAGGCTGCCTAAAATTAGTTATACTACTAGATCTGTAACGAATTGGATATAAATATTTCTAATATGCTCTGATTTGTTCAAATATCATTAAATATATGAAAGCTCTATAAATCATTTAACGTATCTTTTATGGGTGTGATTCACTCACAGAGTGTGGGGGAGAATAGAAAATTTTGACCCTGTAAAACTACTACTCATCAATCCTCACTATGCTTCCTCAGTTCCCTAAAAGCTGTGAAAAACATGCAGGGCTTGAGCAGGCTCAATGACTCAGAAAAAAACATTACAGTAAAACCCAAACATCATCTAAATAAAATACAGCACCATTAACCTTAAACAGTCTATAATTATGATAAGCTTCATAGTTCTAATTACTTTTCTTTTCAGTAACACTGCTATACAGTTATTATACAATAACATATATACAGTTATAATACATATACATTACACACACATACACACATATATAATATATATACAGTTATAATATACAGTTATTATAAAACAAAATGTGTCACAGGGTACCTATTTATGTATTTTTAAAGCAAGTATTTATGAAAGGATATAATTTTCCAGCAAATATCCAGCTTGCTGTTAATCTCCAGACCTTTTGCCTGCTGCCTTTCTTCTTCCAGCTGCTTTGCATTCGCAAACTGGGTCCCATCAGCAGGGGATTCTGGGAAGCTCTCAAAATTGAACTTGTCCACTTGGATAGCCATACTGTAGCACAAGGAAAAGAAAGAAAGAAAAAGAATTTTCACTGTAACAACTTTAAAGAGAGGACTTCTGCAGAAACCTCTGTAGACCACTGTGAAACCAATCACTACAAGATGAGAGTGGACTGGGCTCAGTGGGATCTATCCCAAAAAGTAACGACATAGGAGCCATATGATGTACACTACCAAAAACAGGAGCCAAAGCCTACTAAAGATGGTAAGATAAACAAGCATCAAACAACATTTTAATGCCTTAGTGAGCAGTACACAAGATACTTGTTTTGCAGCTGGAACCAGCTGACCTCATTGTGGCTCTACAGAGATTCATCCGCTTTTCCTCTTGGCATGTAAATGCTCCTGGTGTGCTTTATTAAGCTATAGAAGATCTAATGTACTGTGCTGCCAAAACAGTTCTAATTTCTTGAATTGGCTGAAACAGAGAAGTAGTTAATGAAGAATAAAAATACATAGCTTTTGAGACAACTTTGCACTTAAGGAAAACAGAAGACCAAGCAACCAGCACTGAAAACCATTCCTGGTGGAGTGCAACTACAGTCGAAGAGGAGGTACGGGAAGGGCATTTCACATCATACAGCAGCATTACTATTACTCCTTTTCTCTATTTCCACCTATATCAAAGAGGGAAACATGTCCCACAGGCGTTCCCAAAAGGAAAACGCCGGTAATGGAAGTCAACAGGAAAGTGCTTTAAAATCCCACCAAACTAGACAGGTTTTGCATAATTAGCATTCATTTAAGAGGATGTTGACCCTAACAGAAAGTGGAAAAAGAGGCTTTTAAAGGATGAGCAAGGAATAATCCAGAGCTTATAAAGTCTGCTGTGGAAAGATGAATTTGAATAGGCAGGTCATGCTTCACCCTGAGCAAAAAGCGACATCTCAGGAGAAGCTGTTAACGTTGCACAACTATCTTCGTCATTGAAAGGGACAAATACCGCACTGAGACGACGGTGCCACAAGTACCGTGTCTACAAGCTGCCTCCTCTGCAGACTGCATCATCGCTGATCTTCACATTTAAAAATCAAAAAAGTCAGCGGAATTAATCTATGCCTCTCTGAGAGGTGGTTTTGTTTTCATTATTTTTTTTGCTGCAGCAAGAGATCATTACGGTTTCTTCATTTACATGCAAAGACCATCAAACGCCGGGCATATAAAAAAGCGAAAATGAACTACCAAATGTATAACACTGAAACTGTGGGAATCGCGTCAGAAATAAAGAATGTAATGAAAAACACCTAGATAGAATCTGTAGAGTGGATTAAAAAAAAAAAAAAAAACAGGCAGGAAAACATGACTATAACATCACTTCTTACTGGCATATAAATATGACCTAAGTCGGCAAATGCCAGTTGAGCTTCCCAGATTTTTTAGAGGCAATGCGGGTGGAAGACAGAGATGCAACTGGAATATCGCTAAATCATTTCTGCCTTTCTTTCTGAGATCACTCTGTGGTAAAGAACCAGATGCAAACCCATGCTTGATTTCCAATATATATACGGTATTGCTTAAATTCTAACATAAATACTCATCATTAGTTACCTAAATTCGTATTAAAACAACAGATTATTTTCATTTCCAAACAAACACGTTCAGAACCCATCTTCCAGCAGACCTGGAAAACTGCTCATTTATTTAGTGCGGCACACTTTTCTCAGTGAATGATATATTAGAAAACCATTTTAGCTTAACAATATTTAATATTTAATTGAAGGCATTCACACAGCAGTCTTCCTTTAATGGATCATTACTGGCAATATGGTAATTTTTTTCCCCGCCGGAAATTAAATATGCATGTAAGCACTTTTATCCCAATAGTCCACAACAGATCCGCATCGGCTTCGGGGAATATAGTTAGATTTTTTCTTGACAAAAGTCCATGGTACACCTCGGTTTGAAATAACTTTTAATAAGCTCAAAGGTATGGAAAAGTGCAGTGAACAGCACTCCTTAGCAGCTCTGCCTCTTCCTTCATCTAGTGGTCAGAACTCATTTTTCACTTTTTTTAATCACGTTTTATTTTTACACTGTGTAGACTGTATTTAGCCAAGCGACACCTCATACTACATGAAAAGATATAAGAAAAAAAATTCCCAACCGCATATTTGTCTGCTAGAAAGCAAAGAGGTCTGAGAAAAAGAGAAGTGTGGGGAGAAAAATACCACACAGTACAACCAGTAACACAATATTACAAATACAGTTGTAGGCAGACCGTATGGAAGTAACGGAGATAAATAAAATTTTACAGGACTACAGTTACACTCAAGGTAAAGCAGGGTAAAATTAAATTCTAGCTCTTTCTCCTGAATGCAGATGCCTTTTGCGCTCAGTACTCTGCTGCTGCTTCTGCTAAAAATATATTCGTATTGAGTTTGGTCTCTGTTTTGTGTCAATGATGTTTCTTCAGGATTTAGTCCTCAGCCTATGCAACGCACAGTAGATTGGAAGGCTTTCCATCAAAATCAAACCAAAGACTAAGTACCTTAACCTAAACCAGTCCCTCATCACTACTGATTTACACCTAAACCAGCACAGCTCCTCCACTTCACTTTCAACGTGATGATCTCTCCCATCTCCAAAGATGCGTTTCACCGGCGAGGGACTAAGCGACGGACGAACAAATGCCCGAAACTGGCTGACTCAAAGAGAAAAGAGATGAGCTGGACATTGGCTTACAACTTACACAGAGAAGGATTTTTTCAAATTTAAAGTGGCCCATGGAGATCACGCAGGCTTTTTCCTAAAAAACAGCGGAAGGCAGAGCAAGGCGATGCCTTGACCATCGCCCAACTTAAAACCCAAACACTGAAACATCTACTCGCTTCGGGAAAAGGGGCTGAAGTTTCATCTTAACCTACTTTACCTTGCAGGTAGCTCTCCAAATTTTCTCCAGGGAGAGCTTTAAATAAATCAGGAAGATACTTGTACAAGAACACTGCGTTACGTACAAATATTTAATAGCCAACGCTGCAAATGGAAAATAGGTTTTGTTCCTCTGTGGCCAACTCTGCTCATGTGGGAAGAGGGATAAAGCGGCGACAGCTTTCCCAAATAATGAAACGATCATGTTTGAGACCGCCGGGTTTTGCCCCGGCACGAGCCCGAGCCACGGGGACAGCTACGCTGACAGCCGACCGTTGTTACAGCGACGCGAATTATTCACAGACAAATTCACTGAACGAGGAGGAAAAGGTCGGCGCCGCAGCAATGCCGACGGGATGTCTGCACGGCACCGTCTCGTGTCCCCCGGACGCGTAACGACGTACGGAAGAAAAAAAAGACCAATCTTCCCACGGTGCAGCAGGCGTTTCAGTGACAGTCATCTGAAGTGTTACTCTGCAGGATGATTGGAGACACCGGACAGTTCAGTTCACTTCTTTGGAGAAAATGAGTTACGACTTTCTTGGAAATATTATTCTGTGACGATAACAAAATGCACAGCAGAAAGGACTTTATAGAGAGAAAAAAGCCTTCCTGTAAATGGCCTCATGACTAATCGTGAGCGTTTTCCACATCCCGCGACGCAAAACGTGACATGACACGCTCACCCAACAGGGTTAAAAGCAGCGAGGGAATTAAAAGGAGAGCAGCAGCGTGCTGACCCTAACCCGATTTCATCTTTCGGCATGGAAATAAAACACCGCCGCTTAGGGTTGAAGAGTGAAAAAGCCAGAGACGGTGCTTATTCAGTTATCTGCACCACGAGATGACATAACCGGGACCCAAAAACCTCTTCCTCGTGGCTAACGGCCTATTTAAGCGCTATCAGCCGCCGAGGAGCTGGCGAGCTGTTTGCATAACGAAGCCGAAAGGAGGCAGTTTGCGACGTGATCCAATATTACGCTTCCTGCTCATCCTCCTTTTTCATGAAGGAGACAACAGGGACGCAGACGCAGAGCACATTAATACGACTTATGCTTAGGTTTATGAACAGGCCCCGTAGAGTTAATGGCTTTAAATAAATTTCAGGAAAAGCCAGAAGTGAAGATGATCCTGTTGTTTGCACTTCTAAGGGGTAAAAACTGCAGAGAATATTAAAAGGCTTAACAACAAGCCAACTTTTTTAAAAAAACTCACCTGATTCTTCCACGGTACAATCTCAGTAAAACCCTTTTTATAACATAATGTTCAAGCACACATAGTTCACCCTGAATACAAGTTATGCAGCTGATATAAAAAAACAAAACAGCAGAGGAATCACATCCCGGTACATAATAATTCACAGGCTAAAAGGGACCTCAAGAAGCAAATCTCTTATGAGATGACTGCATATCACTAGATGAAAATGAGGAGGAAACGTAATCCAAATTAACATTACCTCCTGTTTATTTCTAATTATTTCACTGCTTTAGAACTGCAATCTGTATTGCATGCATTTCAGTAAAGCTTAAAAAAATAAGTAGCTCAAGAGACCCTAAGTAATGATGTCTCCTCCTGGCCTAAAACTGACTTCATAAAGAAAAAGGATTGCTTTAGTATCTGAACTATGCAGAACAAAAGATAAATCTTTCCATTAATCTTTGAAAGGTCAATTAAATTTAAAAAATTGCATTTAGAGCTTAATTATTTATTTAAAGTAACTGAAGTGAAGGTAAATTCAAACTACAGTGTTGAAGGCTGTAAAATTCAACAGCATTTACTTATCTGATCCAAAATATTTCAGATGATAAAAAGTTAAACCAGGAAAGAATAGTTCCACTGTATATAAGGTAATATTTGAAAATGGAAAAACTGTTCAAAGAATGTTATCTACATAAATCTTCTGTTTAAATGCCACTGTACTACGTGTGCTGAGAATCTGGCTTTTTAATTCCTAAATCCAGATCTGAAAACCATTAGCTGGAAATGAAGAGGCATAACTTACCTCTTTGTTCACTTGCCCGTTAAATGATTTTGACTTTTGTGGCAATCACCATGCTGCAAAAATGTTAGCTACTTAATGAAATAAGAAATTTAAGATAATAATGATGGTAATAGCATACCCCATAAATACAACACTTTCTGCAGGGGTCATGAGAGACTAACAATCAATAGTCATTCACTCCATTAAAATATCTGGGAAAGCATAATATCTGGCTCAGCACTATAGCAATTGAAGATTGAGATGAATATCTTACTTTTATTTATCACAGTTGATCTAAATATGGATTGCCATCCTATAATGACAGGATGAATACTGCCATGCTGCACCTCCTACCTCTCTCTCAGTGGAATTTTAATAATTGGAGAAATACATTTCAAGATGCATACGTTCAGATTCAGTTGCTCATTTGTGTAATTTTGTATTGGTAGAAGGCATAAAAGAAAACTTGTAAATTCAAAAAAAACCGGAATTTTGTGCCAGATGTAAAAAGCAAATCCAAAAAAACAAAGTCTACCATCACTCCTAGCTCTCACTCCAGCTCTCTCAGTCTTCCCAGGAGAAGAAGCCTTTCTCTGGCCACCTCAAAACCAGAGACAAACAGCTGTAATAACTGTAATAATCTCCGTCGTGTTTAGAGAATATCCTTCCTTCAGTCTCAAGCGGAGGAGTGTGCTGCAGAACTGGACACGCAGACAGGAACCACGTGCTCACATGTCCCAGCCCTCGTCTTGACACTGATTCTGCACACGCCTATCAGCAAGGAACATGTGACAAAAATGCCAAGTGTCTCTGCTTTGTAACCCCCGAAAGAAACCAGAAGTAATGATGGTAAGGAGCACCGTGATTGGGAATGGCCATCGGATCACTTCACAGAATGGCTTCTGTCCCATCCCCACACTGCTGGTTATACTTGGTCCAGGGGCCCGGTGGCATGGTGCAAGCGTAGTAGAGTTGGGTCAGCGTAGGACCTAGGTAGGAGACCAGGATACTTTGAGGGATCTCACGACCTCCTGCACGTGATACACCTGGAGCATCAACTCACTTTCTCTTCAGAGAAAAGGCTTAAATTCCCAGCAAATCATACCATACATGGCAATGTGCTTCTCTTTTATGGGAATGGGACCATAACATGGCGCACATTGCTGAAAGGTCATCTTCAGATACTGAGATGATAGTCAAAACAAAATTCGGAGATAAACCAAAAAGAGTGCTCAAAAACCCAGAACAGACTACACAACTGAGAAACCACTCATACATGAGGAAATACATCTCAACGATTAGATGAGAGGAAATGACATGCCACAGGGCTTTATGTACGTCTTGCATAAGAAAGTGATTCAAAAGTTTTGGGGCAAAATGATAGGATACATGAACACTCATTGTGTAGATGTACTTATTCAGACATGGACAATGACTTCAAGAAAAAACTAGGCACTACACTCACAGTGAATTATTCATTAATCTTCTCCTACTTGCTCCTCTTTGCTCTTTATATAGAAAGATAACATTTGCCCTTTTTCCCAGGGCACTGCAGTAAAAGTTCACCTTGAGATTATTTACTGTGATAACCAAATTCCATTCCAAGTCACTGTTTCCCTAAACCATTTCCCTTCCTAGACCTGTAACTTGTATTCTTCTCCCATAGGCATGACCTTCACATTTTCAAGATTTCTTAAAAAATAACAAGAGTTGTTCACAGTGCTCCTCAGTTAGTTCCTTGAAGATTCTTGTACACAAGTTGTCCAGTCCACTGATTTTAAAGTATTTATTTTGCCACAGCCTTATTGATTCTGGTGGTATATAGAGATGTTATATAGATTTTATACAGATTCTCAAGTCCCAGAAGCAACAGACTTGTCAGTGAAACCACACTTCAATTATCCTGCCAAGGAACAGGACACAACTAGTTTAAGGAAACAAAGTGTCAGTACAGTAGAGAATGAGTTTTGCTCTACAGAGCTTATCTTGTAACTATTACCAAGTATAATGTTCACAAATATGAGTAGGCGCATGAAGAAGCTGTTATCTGATTTCTTCGGTCAGAATAAGGAAGCTTTATACGAGGAGGTGTGCAGGCTCCACAGCAATGAACTGCTCAGCACTATTAATAAAAATTATGCACATCTCTCTCACACACACACATACGACCTTTGCACCCAAACAGTATTTTTTCTTAATTGTAAATCAAGTTATTATTAGGAAATGGGTTAAATAGCAGGGTTTTTTCATTAATATACAAGACACTAATGACACACAGTTGAGCACAAAGTCATCAAAGAGTAGTTTCTATTTGCAATATCCTTCAAACAGGTATTTACACACATTTTATCAGTTGGACTGTTCCCTTATGCAAATCCATATGCTATCATAGAACTAGAGAAATCACTATCAAATCACCACCTTAATTGCTGCCTCTCATGTGAGTGATAATAAGCAGGGATGCTAATTTTGGCTTGCAATCACAAACAACATTAAAAGGAATAAAATAATATATATATATTCAAACAATTATCATCTACAAGCTTTCAGGCTCTTCATCTCCAGCTGTTCTCAGCAAACTACTACTTGACTTGTGCGTGTCGCAGACTACCCAATTCACCCATGCTCTGTGCCTTGTCCTTGCAATACTGCACAGGCACTTTGGTCCAGTCCTTGGCAGCTATTTCAGGAGTCCGAATGCAAGTTGGGATCAAAAGTTACTCTAGAAGGGAGACACGAGTGACTGTCCAAGGCTACAGAAGACATAGGAGCAGCAATAGCAACACTTACTTCTCCCCAAGGTGCTTTTCAAGAGTCTCGCTTTCTGAATATTGCCTAACCTGGCAAAAAATAAGGCATCTTCATCCCATTTTGAGAACAATCGAATATAGTTTAGATCATTAAAACCAATAATTATTTCTAAAGCTCCTAATCAGAATATCAGATATGAATTAATGACTCTAAGCACAAATGGCTTCTTGGAACTAACTTAATTCTGAAAATGAAGAGAGGCAAATGGTTTTGCAAACCTGGGACAGCCTCTGTATCTTAAGCCAAATCGAACTTTTCCTTCAAGTAATTCCCAATAAGTCACTCCCTTTTTAGCTGTTTATCTCCTTTCATGCTGTATCTCTTTAGACAATACTATTTTAATAGCAAATATATGACCTTCTGTCTCCTGAAAATTCCTATCCCACTGGAAAACAGCCAACCAGGCTTAGAAACCCTGGTTTAACCATTATTTCATTATCAGAAATGCCACACACAGTTTATTGTGTATTTCACACAAGCACCCAAACTCAAATGGAAGGCTTGAAAAGGAGGTAATGTGATTTTCTTACTCGATGGAGCAGTATGGAAATGTAGAAAACAGAGAAAGCCATGTGGTTTAAATTGCCTTTGAAATATAAGTACCACAAGAATAACCTTTCAGCTGACTTTTAAAAATACTAATGATTAAAAAAATAAATGTTAATTATGTGTATAAATGAGTTCTTGTGTACACAGGATCAAAAGTAAATGAGTTTGTGCAGTTGAAGGCAGTACTGAGAACAGCGAGAGGGGATACAGAAGACACAAACCAGGGCTTGTTTTGGTGAGCATGTATTCAGGGCAAGTCGCACAGACATAACCAACTGTCTAATGTCACCGCGTACTTCAAAATATCATTGTACAGGAGTCAGGCCTGCGCAGACTCTCAGATAATGCCAGATAAAAGGCAAGAAGCTCTCCTGCGCAATTACGGATGGCTGGCTCTTCCCAGAAAAGGAGACCTCACATAAAACTACAAGAGGAAATACAAGAAAGAAGTTGACTTGGACATGCATGTTATAGCCTAGGAAACAAAAAACAAGGAGCACTGGTGTAAGAATAGTCCTTGTTGATTTAGAGTCTAGGTTTAAACAACCCCATGATGAAAGCCCGTGTATATGTAGTCATTGCCTGTTAAACACCTATTCGTTGGCTCGCACATCACTCCATTAGTGGGTTTCAGGACATTCTCTTCTTTCCTACTGAGGAGGTCATGATCCGGAATATTCCTGATTAAGGTCCCATCCTACTGAAGTCACTGTGCATTCAGAAGGAACGTAAGTGGGCTTAAATAAACTGATAGCGATAGCAATCTTGAGATACGCTAAGTGTGTGTCAACACTTTTCATCTGAAGACTGAGAAAAAAAAAGGAGATACTGGTAATATTCTTCCCATGCCAGACGTATCAGATATCAACTGGGCCTGATGCTGCTGGGCATGGCCGTGCTGCTGTGTGATGAGCTGGGGTAAACGCTGCTCAGGACTGATACAAAACATGTTATTAAGAGTACCAGTACATGTTATTAAGCACCAGTACAGGCTGGGGGCTGACCTACTGGAAAGCAGCTCTGCCGAGAAGGACCTGGGAGTGCTGGTGGACACCAAGTTAAGCATGAGGCAGCAGTGTGCCCTTGTGGCCAAGAAGGCCAATGGTATCCTGGGCTGCATCAGGAAGAGTGTTGCCAGCAGGTGGAGGGAGGTGATCCTGCCCCTCTCCTCAGCCCTGGGGAGGCCACATCTGGAGTACTGTGTCCAATTCTGGGCTCCCCAGTACAAGAGGGATGTGGCACTACTGGAGCAAGTCCAGCGAAGGGCTACAAAGATGATGAGGGGACTGGAGCATCTCTCTTATGAGGAAAGGCTGAGAGAGCTGGGCCTGTTTAGCCTGGAGAAGAGAAGGCTGAGAGGAGATCTTATCAACGTGTACAAAAATATCTGAAGGGAGGGTGTCAAGAGGATGGAGCCAGACTCTTTTCAGTGGCACCCAGCGACAGGACGCGAGGCAACAGGCACAAACTGAAACACAGACGCTTCCATCTGAACATGAGGAAATACTTTTTCACTGTGAGGGTGACAGAGCACTGGAACAGGTTGCCCAGAGAGGTGGTGGAGTCTCCTTCTCTGGAGATATTCAAAACCCGCCTGGACGTGATCCTGTGCAACGTGCTCTAGGTGACCGTGCTTGAGCAGGGGGTTGGACTAGATGATCTCCAGAGGTCCCTTTCAACCTCAACCATTCTGTGATTCTGTGAAGAGGCATTTTAGAGCATTACTTATACAATACAGCATAGCCCATTACTTAGGCCTATGGCTATTTTCAAAAACACCTAATGACTTAAGACAAACTTCATTTTCTAAGGTTACTTTGGTACTTAGAAGCCTGAACTCCAGTGAAAAAACAGCAAAACTTCAGCTCCCAATTTCAAACATGAAGCACGTGCTCTGCTATCCTAAAATTAATGCATCCTCAGTTTTGATCATTCACCTTTAGAATCTTAATAATTTTCCTTTTACATCCTCGCTTTATATGTCCCCTCCTATGAATAATGAATAATACAGAATACAGAATGTAATGCATAGATATAAGTGAAAACTGAATTCAGGAGAGGAAGTGTAACAAAATGGTTACATTCACGTCTGGGTCCAAACCAATAAGATCAAATAAAGAAGCTAAAAGGACAAATTTAAAATAGTAATGAGTATCAAATGTATAAGCACAAAAAAATCTAATGCTTTGCGAGTGCATGGAAGTTTTTAATTATATTTGCCGCAAAAAAGGAACTGCTTCTCCCTGTTCTCCAGCTCTGTCCCACAGTGGGGTTTCTTGTCAACAGAGTGCTTCATCTCTCAAGCTTCTGAGAAAACAGTATCTAAGCTACAGGACGTGCTCATCACCACGATCGGCGGCAAAGTAACGACACAGCTTTGCCTTAATTCAGCACGTCAACTGCAACAGCAGCTGTGTGGTACGTAACATGCTACGGATGGGAATAATGCCATCTCAATAAGGCAGATGGATGACACACTTCTGTTAAGGAAATTGCATTGCCAAGGAAAAGTTTCCAAAATGTTCTTGGGAAGTCCTACCAGAGTTTTAAGGAAGCTGCAAGGAAACATCGGACTTCTCCTGGAATTTGGCCAACACAGCTCACTGAAGGATTAATTCTGTGGCCTGAAAGCACGTAGCAGTATGGCACGGCATCAAGGGCAAAAGTGCTCATGGCCATAAGCACCTCCCAAGCAGATGAAGCCTACTTTTTTTTCCTTCTGTTGCAGCTGATAAAGGCTGCTCCACTGAGGTCTGCTCCAAACTACACCTTCAGGAGGTGCCCAGGAATTTTAAGGGGATTAGTTCATTCCTAAAGTACAGGAGAAGTTAAAGTCTACGGCGTCAAGTGGTCAGAAACGCACACATCCCTGCTGGAACATTGTACGCAGGGCAATCGCTCACAAAAGAAAACCATACTTATTTAACACTAAAATGCATCAAAAGCAAACCATATACAAAGAGAACAGAGCTCATTCATGTAAAGCACTGTTTCCACAGCCAGTTTTCATTAGTAGAAAAATACCTGAAGATCTTAGACTTTGATCAAATACTGTGGGTAGAACAACCAAACTATTTTATGAGATTCCAAGACAAACTTATCACAATACTATGAGAAAAAAAAAAATTAGAAAGACATTTCCAATATCTTACACATCAATTTCTCTCAAGGGTGATTTTTAATTCTGAATTTATTGAAAATGAAGTGATTAATTTGGGGATAATTGCAACATCTTTTTTTTCTTGCTTACATTACTGACCCGTACTTCAAATTTTAGACTATTTTAAAGATAGCTGCGGTTTGGGTTTATGCCTGGAATTGCATTGTCAGAAATGAAAACGCATCAAAACAGGAAAAGATGGCATAAAGATCCTTGGTATAAACTACACCTGTTCTTTATAAGGAAGAAATCTATGCAGCCAGAGCAAGGCAGCCACATACCGCTTCCCATAAGCATATACCTGTATTGAATCATTAAGTCAGCACAAGGCTTAAAAGGATGAATCTCAGCTTTTAAGTGCAAAACAGAATTCAGTTTTAACTGCTGAGCTATGACCACTGACTCTTTAACAGTAGGTTGTAAACAGCTCGTTGGCTTCTCAAAGTTAAAAAAGTGAGTGTCACACAAATACGCTCACAAAAGGTCTAAAAATAGCTTCAAGCTACTTATCCACAAGGTCAGAAAGCAGCAGACACTCCAAATTGCAAAGAACTGAAGCTTTAAAAAGACCTTCTAAGAGAGGAAATATTATTGACAAAAGCGACGGTGTTGCCACTAGGTCACAGCTAATTCTCGACAGTTCTCCAGACATCAGCTGATGCTGAGTTATACTCACACTAGTTTAATGGGCTTAAGAGGTAGGGGGAATCCTGAACATCCAGGTCTCGATGTTGATCACACTGCACCAGAAACCATCTCCGTGCGCCTATTCTAATGGTTTCTTTCCAACTGTTCATCAACCTGCAACACACATGATCTTTTCATGAATATAATTTCACCTTTCTATGGAGCCTGAGAACTGTCTTGGTGAAAACCAGCACAACCTTGACATACCACAGCCTTTACTCTAACGTATCTAATGTTTCTCAGGGTTGAAAAACATAATGGAAATAATGGCAATGACGGGGGCTCAGATTTCCTCCACAACGCTTTTATTTTCTGGCTGTGGCAGGTCTATGCTTGGTAGAATATTGTGTTTACCACAGATTAGAGAGTTCCTGTTTGCAGTCCTTGAAAAACAGTTTAACGAGACCATCAATAAGCGTGCTCTGAACACCAGTAAAGTGATTCACGGACAGGCCAGTGGAGGGGCTTTAATGATCCTGCCTAGATTTCAGGTTATCTAGCTTGCAAAAGATAAAGAACTAAGTCAACTCTCCTGGGATTTGGAGCTTTGGTTTAGGGAGTCTAGATATTTCAGATCTGATATTCTCCCACTCCATCCAGCTATGCTTTTTTTTTTTCTTATTGCGCTCTTTTTTTTAAGTTCAATGTTTTCCGTAGAAATGGGTACAGAAAGAATTTGATTACTGAAGAAAGAAGTTATGGGCTGAAACAAAGCCGCAAGAAATACTGCAGCCTGTCAAAGGTGATAAGTGCCTCTGATTACCCTTTACTGCATTCCCTGGGCTCAGCATTTCATTAAATAGCAATGCTCTCTTTTAAAAATAGATTTACCACCCTGGTGTCCTGAGGTTCTTTCATGTTTCTAGCCAAAGCTATGTACAGGAAAGACTACTTTCCTCAGTAATTATATTTGACTTTCAGTTCCAACATTACTGGTTAGGTTGGTTAAGTTCAGATAATACCACCTGAAACAGGTAACGAACACTAAAACAGATTTTTTTTTACCCCTATTTTAAGAATATCTCTTGAACCGGATGAATGAACAGCTTCCCGAGAGGAATTAGGAAATGCTTTAAGAAATATGTATTAAACTAAATGAGGTGAATTTGGCTGTTATCTTCTCTCAAGAATGACAACACATGCAAACATTGATGCACGTCAAAAGAAGTTAGATTTTTTGCTGCGTATTAACAAAAAACTTCTTTGCACATTTTGGGATAGGAAGTGTCTACAGCACCACTTAATACTGCCTGCTGAAAATACATGCGTTTTCTATACTGATTAGGATATTGTTTCAAGTAAAATGACTGACCACTTATTAAAAATAAGAGATATCAGACATTTATGTGAGTGGAAATCTTAACATAATATTGAAAAGAGCAACTATATTCTCAAAGAAATCTTTTTCTTGAAGTAATAGAGATAAATGGCTTCAGCCCTGTAGAATGCTTATCTAATTAGGGACAACAGCAGGAAAGCTGAATTGATGTACTGTTAACCCAGGCTCAGAAAACAATACTTTCTACAAGATGTCAAGTTTCCATTTGCTTTTTTCATCAGTAAAAAACTTATCAAACATCAGATGAGGTTAATGCAATACTACCAGGAGTCAGGACAGAAATATAATGAAACACAATATTGCATCTGAGAAAAAAGTGTAAGCTGTAGCCTCCCACCAACAAGCTTTAAAGTACTGCCCAACTACATCAAATTACCAACAGGAAAAAATTTTTTGGTACTCACTTTACATTAAAAAACTTTTATATAATCTCAGCAAAACATGGCCAGAATCCATAATGCTTCCTACAAGTCAAGATGCTCTTCTAAATTGAAAAGTACCTCAAATATTGATAATTATTGAAAACAGTTTTGAATATGTTTACCATTACATTTGTGATAAGGAGATACTTGGAGGTAAGGCATAAGGAGATACTTGGTCATATACTAATGAGAATCTCTTAAAAACATGATACCTACAACTTATTCTAGTAGCTGAAAAAATAAGGTATATATCAAGGACTAAGGACTGCTGTCGAAAAAGATGAAGAGGCAAAAAGAAAGGAATGAGGTTGGAGTCAACCAAACAATTGAGGTTGGTGTCTCAGATCAACAAGTGACTGCTTTTTCTTGGAAAATAAAGCTAAGACAATAAATGAATATGATGAAGGGACTGCAGCATCTCTCCTATGAGGAAAGGGGATGGGACTCTTCAGCCTGGAGAAGAGAAGGCTGAGGTGGAGATCTTCTCAGTGTGTATCTGAAGGGAGGGTGTCAAGAGGATGAGGCCAGACTCCTCAGTGGTGCCCAGCAACAGGACAAGAGGCAACAGGCACAAACTCAAACACAGGAAATTCCTCTTGAACAGAGAACATTTTTTTTACTGTGAGGGTGGTCAAGCACTGGAACAGGTTGCCCAGAGAGGTTGTGGAGTCTCAGTCCATGGAGATATTCAACACCGGACTGGACACAGCCCTGAGCAACCTGCTCTAGGTGACCCTGCTTGAGCAAGGGGTTTCCCTAGCCAGTCTCCAAAGATCCCTGCCAACCTCATCCATTCGGTGATTGTTTGTGGGATTCTGTAATCTTACTCATAAAATTATCTAATTCTGTCTTAAAACTACTTAGGAAGAGCAGAAGGGCAAAAAAACCTGTCTGAAGTTTTTTCTAGAACACCATGCCCCTGATAGTTCCAGATGCCAGGCTACATTTCCTACTAAATAATTATAAAGTAATGCGGAGAAAATCTTCAATTAATAATAAATAAAATACTCTCAAGCAGTAAAGGGGATGAAAAACATGGAACAGAACATTTAAAAGATTGCTCTAGATAAATAAATATTTACGTCAGCTGCAAAAGGACAGCGTTCCCATTCAACAGGCGAAGTTACGCAGAGTCGGGCTGGCTGTATTTTAACATTCAAGTACTCAAAGCGTTGCGTGCATAAGGCATCGTTAGCTCAGAAAACACATCAACACAATGAAATGTACACAAGAACTCATGGGATGATCTCCCGCTTATTACCTCTGCCCTCACAAAAACTGAAATTCTTGGTGTACATTTATTGCGTGCTATTGCTGCAACTAATTTCACAAGAATGAATTAATTGTAAGGAAGTCTCCGACCTCCAGTTATTCCCAACACCTACACACAATATCCCCTGAAGGCAGGGGGAAAAAACGCAGGATCTTGCCTGGTTTAGGAGACCAGGTCATTTGAGGTGGGGAGGGGATTGAGGGGAAGGGAAAACAGAGCCTTCGCTGGGGAATAGCTGAGACAGAGAAGGGGAGCGAGAGGCAAAGGGAACACCTAAGGAATTTTATATTGCCGATTTTTATATGACTATTTAATGCACTTGCAAGTGATACAAGACAGATGTAGCAACACATTCCAGGCCAACGCTTGAGTCCAAGCCACTAGACACATCTGACAGACAGTCTGCAGAATTTAGCACTTTAGCACCTAGGGGAAAATAGAAAACATGAAGACAAGTGTAAACTCATACAGGTATGCCACTCAGCATCGACAAGCAGCTTTCAAAGCGAGCTCTAAGCTTAATCTAATTAGAGTGCTAACAGTAAAGCCTAATCATCATGGTGATTATGGCATGGCGTTTTACTGTGGCTTTTTAATTACTGTGGTGTTTAAGGTTGCCAGTTTGCTTGACAAGACCCTGCACTAACAAACCACATTATTTGCACAGTAAAAAGTGAACGGAAAACCGGGTTCTAGTGGGAATCTCCTGAAGTGCTAAGCTGTGTCCCACAGGAGGAGGAGGATGCTTTGGAGAGGCACAGGTACAACAAGCTAGCTCAGATAAAGCCTGCATCACTGAACTCCAGACAGATGAAGAATTTGCTCTAACAGTAAAAGTCCTGCTCTCTTTTTATTTGAGAAGGTCATTAGGAAGTTAGTGCATGTGAGCTCAGTATCATTTATCTTCTGGCAGCAACCTGAATCACTAAGGGTCACGATTCAACAGTCTTTCCTGTGTTGGGGTTCAGAGACAACTTCCTGCTGGATTCAGAAAAAAAGAAGAAAAACCTCTCTGATTATCCCCTCAGATTTCTGATTATCACGCAATGGTGCACCGTACGCTGCTGATGACACAGTTACATGAACTTGAAATAATATATTCAGTATAGGGTATCCATTCATTCTTCATTAATATGAGTGCATTTTAACAGCCATCTCTCTGCCACCAGAACTGTAAAGCTCCTTATTCTCATGTTCAGTTTTGGAGACCTAAGCACATAACCCACTCCAGTGTCATGAAAACACCGACAACAATCACTTCAGCAACAGAGACTATTAAAAGCAATCAAATTTTACTTTCCCTCTTCTACGGTTTCATAAAGAAGTCTCAGTGAAATTCAAGTCTCAAGCGTTAGCCTTCAAAATGCTCCATGACATAACAGTAACATATCTGGAATGATTTTATTACGTAAATGAACTGCAATTTCCAAATAATGTTAAATGGTTGTAACTCCTTTGAACAACTGAAGCCTTCCTTAGTTCTTTTGCACTTTTTGTTTCCATTAAATTCATCTTCTTTCACTCAACCCTCCTCCATTAGGAACACTTCAAAGACTGTTTATAAAAACAGATTTTCTTGAGTGTCTCTTCCTCTTTAGTATTACTCTCAGTACTTATATCAGAGCTTGAAATGTGTGTGTTACCCGATTCTTCTTGTTCCTCTCCATCTACATCCAAGTATTTCAAGGTCCTACCGCTCCTGAATCCAAGAGCAGCTTTGGTTGGATTAACAGGTTACAGCACTGGCTGCCTTCATTAACATGTGCCTGAAAAACCAGGAGACTCTTTAAAGACTTCACCATAAGAAAACTGAAAGGGTACATATGGGTTGGAAGAGGCTTGAAGAGTATATAAAATGTCATAGTAATTAATTAGCATCCCGCCTTCACCACTGCTACCAAGCCCCTGATCGATCCCACTGCCATGTTTGTCTAGAAAACATTATGTCATGCGGTAATAAGGGTTCTCCAGTGTGAAAGGCTAAAATAATAGAAATAAGGAGCAAATTAGCAAAACGATGAAAACAATTTTCCAAGGTCATGCCAGTATTCTCAAAAACAACTTAGATTAAACTAATTACTACTGATAAATGCAAACAGAAAAGTTGGAACTAATGACAGGCCTTGGCACCCCAAACATTAAAACACAGCAATTCAGCTAATTTGGATATTTATTTTTATCTACATTCTACAACTTCTAATTCTTGAATTTTCTTTGCCCTAGCTAGCAAAAAAAGATAGAAATCTGTAATACAACTCTTCATCACAATCAGGCCATATCTGACTCACGACCATTTAATTCTGTATTGATTTTTTTCTTTTTTAATCATACCCAACATGAAACTAACTCCTTGTCCTCTGAAGACAAAGCTGACGACAAATAGAAATTTGCAGAGCGGCATAATAAAGACTATCATGTCTTCTACTCAATACCTTACGTAGGAGCAAACCTCTCCTTTGCCTTGACAGATGCAACTCAAAGTGGGGTATGGTGTGAAATCAAAATATTGGAACTGTCAAATATAATCTCTCTTCTGGCACACCATGCAAAATTGAAGCTTTATTTTATGGGCAAGAAAGCTGTTTTATTGCTTTAGCAGACCCAGGCCTGCAAGATGAATCAGACTTGCCCTGAGGAATGTATCGTCTAAGAAGATAGCGAAAACAAACCGCGTACGCTAGAAAAGTGGGCTTTTCTGCGTCAGAGGGAAATCTGTAGCTGGAAGAAAACATTTTTACTATTGAGAAGTAAGTACTGCAGAGGTTATGGGCCTGACTCTCCTCCTGATCGAGATGCTAAACTTGCACTATGAAAGCGGAGGTTTTTACACACACACACACACTTTTTATTTACATTACAATAGAACAAGGCCCGATTCCTTCTAGAAAATGCCTAATTTGTGGTAACTTTTATGCCTGCCGTGCTTTTTTTATGTTTGGCCCGTTTGGCCCCGATTCCAAGTCCTTAGTTTCCACTTCTGATCCTGTCATCCGACCTAGCCAAAGCTCTGCCTTGTCACAGAACCACAGCTCCTTGTTTGAACTCCCTGGTCTCCTCCCGACAGCCTAGCTCCTGGCCATGGTCATACTGTAATCCTAACCTGTAGACCACTCAGGAGCTCTGATCTTCTGAGCTTCAGGCCCAGCACTTCTGGACATGCTTGTGGATTAGACACTTGTTAAACTTCAACTTTTTGCCAGGCTCCAAAGTTGGTTTTAATCCAAATTGAATCCGTTACCCAGCCACAATACCCCAAAGATTATTTTGTCAATTTAGTCCTTAAAATAGGACAATATTCACTTGCAAGTAGAAGGCAGGTCTCTATCCTTTTTCATTAACTGGATGGTGCAAAAGCAGTTTAATGACAGCTGAGGCTCCAGTATTGCTTGTCGGAGAACCGTGGCTGAACTTATCACTGCTTCGGTGTTTTGTGCATGTTACTGCTGCTTTCTAAATCCACTTCTGAAAAGCGAAGTCTCGTTTCTCCTAGTTTATACAACTTACTTCTTTGTTAGCATATTCTGCGCATTATCCAGAATCTTTGAGAATCATTACGTTTGCTTTAAACACTAACAGAACAATATTCATTGGGTTCAGAAACTTGTCACACTGATTTCCAAATTGAAACAAGGAAAATCATAAAAAAGTACAATGAAATACATGTGCAAGAGCAAATGATCATTTGCTTTTTAAAAAATCTGAAATCAGCAACAGAACTGCTGTCATAATATATACTATTTACATTAAATGATTTTAAAAGCCTCTAACTGAATAGTAACACCATTATTGCTGTACAAATGTACTAGATAGTACATTTAAATATGAATACGTTTCTTTTATATGATCTGAAGCAGACTTGAAAAACAATGAATTTCCAAGTGATGAGCACTCAGCATAACTGTAGACTCAAAAACATATTTGTTTCATTGTTAATTTTTTAAGGTAATGTATTTTCAACTGCCAAATTGTAATTATGTACTTCTACACCACATTAATATTATTGGTAGTAGATAAGGGACTACACTATGACATGCAACACACAACCAACACGTAACCTTCAAGACATCACTGATCACCTGTAGAACATCACTGATCACCTGTAGGCTTCCCAGGTACCTTCAAGAAGTCTAAATCAAAGCTAGACATGCTTCAGTCTAACTCAGAGAAGCTTTGTTAATAGAAAATTTCAACTTTTTGTCAGATGCAGTGTGTGTGCCATGTTCTTAAGAATTCTGCTGAAACAATATTTCCTATCAGCTACAGTTAGATACAGCATATTAGACTAAATCAGCATTTAGTCAGACCTAGCGTGGCCACTCTTGTGGGATGCGCAGTGGAGGCACCAAGGCTGAAGCTTTCGCCAAAAGACAGCATGGAGATCTGGGCTGCAGAACCCCTTCCTCTTCCCAACACGGACTTGCTTCCCAAGCACAGTGGCATGGGGGATCTTCCACAACTAAGGGATGACAAAGATTACTTTCTGAAGATATATTTGTTCTTCAGTTAAAATGTGCATTACATATGCAATCATTTAAACTGGTACAACAAAGAATACCCTGTTAGGTTCAATTTCCTACAGTGAGCAAGAGAATTCCAGGTGGCTGGAATAATTTCTACAAATTCTATCATTTCAGTTACAAACATGTCTCCCAGTACTCTATATCCTGTCTTTGCTAGTGTAAAGAAGACCCATGAATAAGATGGGGAGGACAGGATGAAAACGCAGGAAAATCTCCTGCTTTTCTGGATCTAGCCAGAAAGACCAGCTAGACTTCATTTCCAAACAGCAAAGCCACCAAAAACATCTTTAAAAGTGATACAGGAGAACAGTTAGAAAAAACTGAATATAATATTGAAAATAGCTTTTACCCTTAAAAGGCAAAAAAACTCCCCAAACCTATCAAACAAAACAAACCCTTTTAAAAGAGGAGATTTGAAAAATAAGGGGCAAAAAAGCTGGACCTCAGAAGGACAGAGGTTATTGGGCACCACCGATTCCTGGAACATCATTTCCGGTCACGGCAGGACTTTCAGTAGCTTCTTATAAATCTCACTCATCAGCCTGCTCAGTTGGGTGCTCTGCAGGGAACTTTGCTAATCCTCTCATCATCCAGGATCACGTCACCTCAGAAGTGGAGATAAACGCTTGGACGTCTAAAACAGTTCTTCAAAGACATGGGAGCAGAAGGCACACAGCGCCATGAAAGGCTTATGTCTTAGTGAACTCAGCCCTAAAGAGAACGACTACACTTAACACTAGGACTCCGTGCTTTGTCAAGTTACTGTATTCCTAAAGACAACATAATAAATTTTCTCAGATGGAGATAAAAAGATCAGAATCGCTTTAACATAGGTAATACAGAAACACAGGAAGCATTTGGTCAAAATTCTTCCCTCTGAGGAATTTTGGAGAACACCGCTTTTAGTCAAATAAGTTCTCCCATAGGCAGAAGGAAAAATAAAGTCTGTTTCATAAGGATTTGTGTTCTTCGATCCGCCATCATTCAGATGGGGGGGGATTTCCTTTTTCCATGTCCCCTCTCAAACAAGCAAAAAAACTCCACGGGCCAAATGAAACATATATTCACTAAGTTCTGCCTGTCCTTCCCCAAAAAGGGGCAACAATTTTTTCTCTCTCCCCTGCATTGATGATTTTGATAGAACATTTAAGAATGAAATCTATCGTTGAGACTTCTCTTCCTCAATTTCCCAGTGAACTCAAAACTTAGGAGTGACAGAACAGAAAAAGCAATTGCATCAGCCTTGCTTCCATTGAAAACCAGGTTTAAAAAGACAGATTTGAAAGGTCAGACATAGTACTAATCCTGGACATAACAACTAGATTCCAGATTCTGATTGTAAAAGCAAAACCACAGTGTTTAAATCACATGTATGGCTTCATAGCACATAAAATTAATTTTGTTTTGCAGGATTTAAATCAACTTTTGTAAAATAATCGCATTTAATCAGAGCTAAGTCTTGAATCTCGGCTTCTGTCAGTTTGTAATATATTTTGGAGGTGCCCAGAGTCACAAATTGTCTTCCCATCACTTGAGCCTCTTCAGAGAGACAGTAATCTGCTGTCCCTCAAGGGCAGTAATCTACTGTCCATCAAGGGAGATCTCTCTTAGGTGGTCTGGGACTATTACCAGGTCTGCCACCTGGTAATATTAGCCCTCAAACCAACCTTTGTAGATCAGAGATGTACTTAAGAATCTGCAGATATCTACAGTACATCTTGGCATCATATAATGTATGCACAAATATAAAAATGCATGGGCCAATGTTTTCAAAAATGGACGAGTACATCCTAAAGCCCGTAGTTATATTTTTGAGAACACAAGCATCTGCAGTTCCCATGGAAGTCAGGATCTATTTATTTAGGAAGTTAATTTCAGCTTTTAGTTATTTATTTAGTATCAAGGAAAGGGCAAGGCTGCTTTACTGAATTTAGAATCCAGTAAAATCACACTATTGAGTTCAAATGAACAGAAAGTGAACTTCAAAGTTATGGTATTTGCAGCAGATATACAAAACGCTGAATGGAAACTGGAGAGGAGAAATTCTACCAGGGGAGAAAAGAAAGACCAGACTCAACACAGTCTGCTCGCTACAACACAGTATCAAATAACTTTGTATACTAACATTTATCTCTATTTCATTAGTCAATGCACACAATACTACGCACCTCATATTTTAGGTGTACACCACATTTTTACTGTGTCCCAGGTTAGAGACATTTTCATCAAACCAGGGAAAACGCCCACCAAAGCAACAAATGGAACAACGAAACAGTGAACGGGGCGAGCTTGAGCTATCTCGGAGCGAATGCACTAAGTGACCTGAACAAGTCCCCGATAGTCCTTCACATCCAAAACCCAAGCCATTACAGATATCAGCAGATGTGCTTTTATCGGGGTTTCGTAATATCTGAGCGGAGACCCGCAGTCCGGTGGCAGACTACCGTAAGGGGAAGTACACGCAGCCGTAGGTCGGCTCCAATGCAATCGTAGGGAAGAAAGTCCAAACCTACTTCTTTCTCCTTACCGGCTGGAACGGCTGACAAGTAGCCAAGGTCTGAATTCACGAGACCCCCAAATTTGGAGTATTCTTGTGTTTAAATGAAACAAAAATGGAAATAAAATATAGCTTTAGAATTAAACTGGAGCACTTTGCATAAAAGCTACTGATAAGGCGAATATTTTGTTCAGTGAAATTAGGTGGAGTAATATGCATATAATAGTATTTGTGCTGGAAAACCAGTTAATCTACTCACTGCTAAATACAGGCGTTACATATAAAAGAAAATTTACCATTAACGGCATACAAAATTGTGGGTTTTTTAGAAAATATTTGCCACTTCATATAGAAAAAAGGAACTACAATCGAGTAAATGCATGTTCTACCTTCATCTAAAGACACTACAGCTTTTCATTATTTGCACTTCACAACATGTCATAAGAAAACACTACACATTCAGTGTAAAATGAATTTTTTTTAGAATCACAAATGAAGAATAAAACACTAGCCTGTGAGGAGACTTTATATGCACTAACTGCTTTTTCAGGCCTTAAAATAAAAGAAGAACATAGTCTAGGCCAGAACAATGCTACTGTTATAATCGCTGCTATCACATAACCAGCCCATTTCTCCATTAATTACACTAATTACAGAAGCCTACTATTCAGCCCTGCAGGTGATTATCTAAACCAATAATGAAAAAATGCAATTTTTACTTCATAGTTATTTAAAGGAATAAACAAAAAGGGAAGGAAGGCAGCTTTATCCACGAGAGAGATAATGGGAATCAATGCTTCCCATACAGAAGTGTTTTATCATCAGTTCATATAAGTGCATATACATCTAGGGATAATTAGAAGTGTGCTGGGAAGGTTTATTACTCCAGACAAGGTTCCAATTTAAAACATTTCTGTTTCATTATGGTTTAGTTCTATAACTAAGAAAACGATTCTAGATGATTTACACACCCTTACCTTTCAGTGCAGGGAGATGTCAATGCTATTGTACAGTCCCACAGACCCCTTTCAAAAGTTATATATTTAAAGAAAATTCATCAACTAAGTTACCAGGATTTTAAAACTGAAATGAATTTAAAAACATATCTTTACTATTATTCTCCATGAGTTCTTTTTCTGTTTTACTTTCAATCAGAAATACAAATTCTGTTCACATCTTCATTTTGCTTACACTAAATATTTGGGTTTGGGGTCCCGAATAGTTATACTCTTATTAAAATATAGTTCGTTAATATTTTTGATGAAGCATTCACATCCCAAAAAATTGGTCTTAAATCAACTTCCCGTGTATTTAAACCATACCTTAACTATACTATTAACATTAATAAGAAAAAGAACGAAACGTTCAAGCTATCATGAGCTTACGAGCTATATTTTAATGCAAGGACATAAACTTTACCTCCACTCCAAACCAGCTCACGTTTGTTGCAGATTTTTTTTAGATCACTACCCTACATGAGTTTCCACCAACCTGTTATGCTGAATCACTCGTAAAAGGGATCTGTATGGCAAGAAGGTACCAAAACGTATCAACTCCACTCAGTTTGAGTCCGCTTAGTGAGCTGGAATTATCCCGATCTAGGCGTTAGCTACAGACTGCAACGCGGATGCTGAAAATCACACTAAGTACTCACCGCACACTCATCTACAGTCTTTCGAAAAACAGGTAGATGACCAGCTTCCTTTGAAACTCGCTGCTACCTTAGACTTTTCTTCAGCACCTTTCTTTTTCCAAAGAGGAACACACGGAGCTCGTAATCTGGTACGTGCATATTATGTTCTACCACGGTTCCAAAACTCATTTTTACAGTTGCTCCTATAATACTCAAATTCATGTGTGCGACTTGGATACATTCTGTATTCCTAAGTGAAAGATCTGAAAAGACATTCACTGCTGCAACTTAAATTAATGTTTCTTCTTTTTGCATAATTTTACATTATCCCTCAATTTCTTGTAATTTCTGCAGTAGCAGGTATGAGTCCTAATTAGTGATCAGAATCACTTAGCGTCAAGGAGCGCGCACACACACACACACACACACACAGGGAAAAGACAAGCCGTTGTCAATGAGTTCACACACAAAACAGATATAAAATTGCTGGGTAGAATAGAGAAGAGAGAGAACAAAAAATAAAGAGCAAGTGGTCAACACAATAGAAAAGTCAACACAAGAGGAAAAGCTCTCCAGTGGGTGTTCAGCTAGAAATTCTTTTATGCAGCAAAGGCGTGTAATTTGCTACACAAAATTTAGGTTTAAATGCCTCAAAAGCTTGAGAAATTATAGTAGCAGGAGAATGCCATTTTCTTCACTGCATATTTAATCGTGGATTTCTAACAGGGCTCTGGCATTTCCATAATTGACCATAGGAAGAAACCAGTAGTCTTTAACAATGCTGTAATTTCCTAAGCGACTGTAAATCATCATTTCCATTTCAGACCACTATAGCTGATGTATTCAAAGTAAAAACTTTTGGAAATCTTGAAGCTCTTCTTTTTGCATGCCAGCTCTTGGTACCGCTGCAAACCTCGCCTCTCCAGGCACGTTCGTGATGCTCAGAGGCTGCCAGGGCACCGCGCCAGCATTCGATGGCTACGGCAAACCGCAAAGGGCAGGCTGCTCCCGGCACCTTCTGTCTCTCCAGCCTCGCATCATAGCATGCACCTCTTCCATAACGTGCTTAAGCATATGGATTAAAAAAACCATGCAAGACAGACTTTGTTATTCTGGTTAACTACCTGCTAAGTTAAATGGCTGAAGTTTCCAAAAAATGAGCAGAATACGACTTCTGTTTTCTGCTCCTGTTCAGACATACCAGGCGAAGAACGTAAAACCATGTAGAAAGTTCAATGGTGCGGCAGGAGTTACAGCACCAAACAAGACAGAGAACGAGGTTTCTGCAGAAGAACATCGCGCTGGGCTCAGAGCGACAAAACACCAATTTCATATCACACAAAGCTCTGTTACCCTTCCCTTTAAATTATATTAAAGTCAGACTTATTGTAAACAAGATATAAATCCTCTCAGAATCGGATCAGGTCTGATTAGCATAGTGTTGTCCTCTATCTTGTCCTCCAAGTAAAAAGTTTAAGGAGGAGAATTAAAAGTACTGAAAGCCCATGCCAATTTTCCAGAGCTTTCCATGTTGTTTTTATCCTGAACAAGAGGCTTCTGGCCAAAGTTATCCCTCACAGAAAAAAGTGAAATGTACCTCTGCATAATCCTTGATCAGGTACCAAATTCCCAATCTCCATTTCTTTCCCCAAAATTTCCTTTGGGAACTTTTTAGCTTTTGCAGGAAATGTCCATCTACAGGCATGAATTTACAGTCCTTGCAAATTCATCCTGACAAAGCAAGGAGAGAATATTAAATTGTTTTTAAAAGAAGTCGCAGTGGACTCATTCCTGGGCTTCAAAGCAAGTAAACAGGTCATCCCTAGCCTCTCACAAGGAGTCCACTGTGCCTAAACGTTTCTTACAACTTTTAAGTTAGCAGGACCCTAAACTCAAATGCTGATCAACACCAGGACTCAAATGAGAATAATATCATGAGACTAATATAACGAGAAAGCTCAACGTTTAAGAGTTGTGAAGTTTTAAGTGTCTTTCCCTTTCTGATATGTCTGTAAAGATGACGGTCAAAGGACTGGGTACACCTTTGGGCAAACTCTGCCATGGGGAAACCAGTGGGCTTCTAGCGCATACTTATCCTCCACATTACTGAGAAGTTTAGAGTTGTCCACCCCCTCTCTTCCCCTAATAGCATGGTTGGATTTACTCCTGTCACCTTGTCTCCTTTACAGCTACATTTTGTCTTATCACAGTTGCAAAAGTTTCCCACGGTTTGGCAGGACTGAACGATTTGATGAGTCCTTCCACCCTACCACAAGTTACTGTGCTTGACTTCCACCACCACCGTATCACCTGTAACTTCTCTGCTGCTCTGAGCAATTAAAGCGATTCAATTGAGAGTACTTAGCCACGAGATTAAAGGAGTAGTCCTTTAAAACCCTCTAAAACACCCACAGGAAATGAGATGATGATCT
This sequence comes from Apteryx mantelli, assembly GCF_036417845.1. Taxonomy (NCBI): domain Eukaryota; kingdom Metazoa; phylum Chordata; class Aves; order Apterygiformes; family Apterygidae; genus Apteryx; species Apteryx mantelli. The sequence goes on along the minus strand of NC_089979.1, from coordinate 5,236,995 downwards.
CATCAGCCTGTTTCTAACTTTTAATTCAACCTGCCGTAGCAGCTCGTGCCAGGTAACAACATTGGTACAAACGGAGCCCCTGTTCCTTCCTCCTCCTCATCGTGCAATCTTCTCTTTATTAGAGTCTGCCTTTCAATTAGCTTTTCAGCTCTTCAGGATATGGCTAACTTCCTTGTGTCTCCGCTGGTGGCAATATCGGTAATAAACAACGTGACCGTTGTGTGTTCATAATATCACCTTCGGTAATAAACACTAGCAGCACGGATGAACCAAAACCACAGTTCGAGAGCACCTAGATTATTTTCCATCACAACGTCCGAACGCGAAAACAGATAACGTTTCAGTTACCGCTGAAGGTTATAACTTAGATTTTCCTGACCAAGCACTGAAGAGCAAAACGCAGACTTGAGTCGCCAATTAGCCGGGCTCTGGAAAGCATCTTCTCACCCAGCGCCAGAATGGCAGCCAAGCCGCTCAATTTAGGATGCGTGACTTAAACAGAGGGGAGGGCAAGAGCTAAAAATAGCAGCAGCAAAAAAAAAGCCAATTAGTAGGAATTGCCACAATAACCTTTGTCAGGATAAATTTAAGGTATAAGGCTCAGAGATAGTTCCTATGGCAACCGCTGGCGCTTGCAAGGTACCATTAATGAGAAATGCAGTATCTGTCACACCAGAACCTGCATGCAGCGGTGGCCTGGCAGCCTATTTAAAGACCTACCGGTTGCTCCCCTGCCCCCTTTTTCAAACTGGAAAGTAAACTGCTATACAAATATCATTAATATACACATTTTTCTAATTTTGCGTTCTCTTACCACCTACTATCTTCAGTCACTGAACTCTTAAGACCTCGGCGTAAGCTTTGTTTAAATTGAGAAGATTAGATTTACAGACATCGCACGCCTTTTCTCTCCTCTTTGCCAAATAAATTTAGCTCAATACGTACGAAGGACACTCCAAGTAGCGCGAGGGAAAAGGCTTTGCGTGTGCACCCCGAAACATACAGTGGCAGGACTTCAGATAAAAAAAAACAGTTTTATTTTGTGCAAGGAACGTTCTGCCACTAAGACAAATAGGAACTTTAACTAACTCCCTTCCTTGACAATACTGCGTGTACCTGTTATTTTTACAAAACATAACCTACCCAGTGGAAATTACATCAAATGTATTTCTGATATTTTTTCCAAATACACACATACAAGTATTCAGTGTGATTCAAAAACAGCTTTAAAAACAGACACAGTTTCTCCTTTTTCTACAAAAAGTCCATTTCACTTCTATTTCTAGTAGTTAGCAAAAAAAAAAATCACAAACCCAGAGTGTCACTCCCACCACAAGCACTTTCTTTAAAGACAAATCTGCATGAATTTATTCCTACACCCATGACACCGTTTACACCAGGGCCCTAAAGAAGGTATTTTTCAGGAATGTAAAAAACTAATGTAATGTGAGCTGCTGCTTCTCCTTGCTGTAGCATTTCTGAATACCAGAGTGGACAGCGGGATTTGTTCAAAGCTACCAGCATCTTAAAGCTTGGGCCAGCTACGAGCTATTTTTCAGCTATGGCAGGATCACAGCGATACACATGGTTTATACACATGGTCACTGCTAATGCAGAAGCTGCTCAGTAAAATCCTCTTTTCTCGTGAAGTTCCTCCTTGATCCAGCCTGGTTTTGTTCAGATCATGCTGAACCTTTATAGAGTGGAGGAATCCTACTGTAAGAAACTTCTTTAAGAGCTCAGAAATGGCTACAGGTTATTACTATTACTGTATTTGATCAAAGGCAGCTTATGATTCGAATAGGTTAAGCGCGGTCTCTGCAACGCCGTGGCCAAGCTCTTGCCCTGGCATCACCAGGTGTTAGATCTCCTCGAAGCCGTTAAAGCTCTGCCAACGCAGGGAGCTGCACAACTAATTAACACCATTTTGATACAACCGATTCGGCTGAGAACAAAGTTTAGCTGGTGGAAGCAACCTCGGGTAATCTGTAGATATATTTTTTTTATGTTGCAGCCTCGTTAGTCAATGAAAACGATTTTAGCTAAGCTACATCCGCAGCCAGGATTTTGCCACGGACGCGTCGCAGCAGCTACGAGCAGAATGAACATTGTGCCACGTGTCCTGCAGCGTTGACATCCAGTTCATTTTGAACTGAAAAAAGACAAAGAATAAACATATCAAGGAAATACAGATGGAAAACTGTTATAGCTGAAATAATTTAAAGAGATAAAGATTTCCTCCTGCAAACAATGACTCAACAGCTTCTTTCCAAAACAACAGTAGTTCCTGGAGACTTAGACGGGAAAGAAGAAAAATGATTTTAACTGCATTAAAGGCCTGCAGCTGTACTAAACCATTGGCCAAACTCTGTTCTGCTGTATTGGGTATATCTAGTTTCAATGCATACTGAATTTATCTCTAAATTTTTAATTATAGACTAAGACCAGAATTTCTAACTTTGTCTTGTAGCTTATAGCACCATCAGCTGTTTTAAAAAATGGTAAAACAGGTGGTTGTTGTTCCTGCCTCTCCACTGCTTTCACCCTTTGTATCTTTTAGTAAAGAAACAAATCAATAAACCGGTTTCTGTTTAACTGCCTCAACAACAGTTGTAACAGATAGCAAAACTTTAATCCTATAATTGAAGAAATTGAAAAAAAAAATTACTACCAACCCTCTAAGGCTACTAAATTTCAAATAAATTTATAATTTGTTCTTCCATTTATGCTGTGTACTTGCTTTCTGCTTTTTTTTAATTTTATTTTTAAGCGTTTGCTCAAGCGTAGCAGCATCTACAGGCTGCGGTCTCACCATGGTCCCATTCTGCTATCTGTACAAACACGAGACCACAATACCTACCTTAAAAACAGCATCATTATGGGAAATACTCTATCAAATTTCCTGCACCGTATAGTTTAAAATTATGAGCTTTGATCACTACAGCAAAAGTTTGAACTATGTCCACTGAAAGGCTGATCCGCAGAAAACAATTTAATGCTCTCACGTTTTCAAGAAAAAAATCTATGGTGGCGTTTTTTTATATCACATTGCTCTCAAGTGACTCAACATGGGAGGTCTCGCGCACAGAAAAGCCTGCAAGAAGATTTCAGGCTCTAATACTGGCAACAAAGCCAATAACGCTCCACTCTAGTCCCCTCGGAAAATTCAGCGTAAAAGCAGAATTGCAATGAAAGCTGCGACCAAAGTCAGTTTTGCCAGGTGTGTTATACAAGGGCAAGCTGTGCGGCAGTACCGAAACTGGTCCTCTTTGGGAACGAGACTATGAGAAGATCGCAAAATAAAAGATAAAGTCAGTATTCTCAAGCAACATTGGCCTTTCAACTTTGGGGGGGATTTTTCAGAGTCAAGTAACTCTTACAGGGGATATACAATTAATGTTAACAGTTAACTGTTAAGGTCAAGAAGATTAGACCAATTAAGGTGTATTAGAGGTTAATATTTGTAAGGATGCTATAGGATTAATGCACTCACATCAGGAAAGCAGAATCTCAAAATACAATTATTATCATATAATGTTGGAATACAGTATGGCATTACATATTTTGTCGAAAAAAGGTCAAATAAATTATACGTATAGAAATTACAGAATGCTTTGACCCACATTTATTCTGAAATTAAGACCTACAAGTGTCCTAGAGTGAAATTCAAATTTTAAAGGAATTTTGAATCCCAACTTCCAGAGAGTAAAATCTTCTCAAAATATGAAACTAAGCCAACAGCAGCGCTATTTGGAAACTCGAGCTATTAAAGAGTATTAGAAGTACTTCATGTTCATCACAGTGAGATCGCTGAGCACACAAAATATAACTTTTTCCTATGGGGAAATATCCCGTGATGTGCATGCGTTTGCCGATACGATACGCCCGCTCGAAAGGCGAGCTGTTTGCTATTCAACGCTGTTGAGCACCGAGCAGGCATTTTCACACCCGGGAATTTTTGGACCTGCGCCCATTCCCTGAGTGGTAAAGGCAGCCTGAAAGCACTATATAAGGCAAGGAGTAATTTTTAAAGCGTAGATACAGAAGTTTTAAGCACACATACAGCACTAGACAGAAATCAAAGCATGACGGGATTCAATCAGAGTTTCCGTCCGTCAAGTAACAGCCCTTCTGAGGGCCAGCAGACCAAACTGCTCCAACCATTTCATTTGAGAACTGTCTGTTATTCTTCAAAAATCCAAAGCCAGGACAGGATTCTTCATTTTTATTGCACCTGCCAACTGCAAGAAAACCAACTGGAAGCGGTATGCATTTGCATAAGCAGAGCACAAATGCTGCGCGCTTGACTAAAACCCGGCCAAGTTAGCAGGGGTAAAACTCGCCCTTGGGAAAACTCCAGCCCGTAAAAGAGCAGGCTTGAGTGGAGGGGCAAGGGGGCCAAAGACAGGAAAGGCGATGAACTTAACACTGCAAAATTTGAAGCTCGTCACCAACAGATCAAGATTTGTCAACATCACTTACTCAAATCCGTTAATAGAAATAGCAACATAGGCAAGTGGCATGACACAACCACCACAGGTGTTTTGTCTTACTCACATGCTCTTATTTTGCCCTTCCCTCCTAAAGCAGTGCATACTTTTTCAGGGGGAGGGGAGCAGGGTCGCTATTATATTTCTGCAAGGTAAATAACACATTGCACTCAAATTTAGCAGAGCACTGTATTTTTTTAATTTAGAACCTATAAATCAGGACATTATTCCCAGGAAGGCTTCGACTTTTTGTCTAGAATCCTAGTTAGTCTAGCGACTTCAGGGACCGAAAAGAAAACAGAGACTCCACTTCAAACACACTTCTAAAGACACCTTTATGACTTTAAAAAGAGAAATGTCATAATATAGAGAGGCTTTATATACCGTAGCCTTTACGTAACGTCTTTCAGACTCCTCTTTTAGGTCACTGTTGTTTCAGCTTTTGCTTCCAGCTAATGAAGGAAGAAGGCAATGCACGTCAAGACTGAAGAATAAACGCAAACTAGCGAAGCACCAGTTTTAAAGGACTGTTCTCCTTTGAAGGAAAGGCTCATAAAACAACTATTTTAATTGCGCTCTTGATCACCTAAAATAAATTAATAGGAATTGCGTATTTTTGTTTCCAATTTCATGAATCTACGCTACACCATCACGATCTTTTTACAGGGGATCAGAGAGTAGGCAGAAAGCCAAATCAGCGCAGCGTCCAAGTGCTACTTTAATAAATCCTTTGGCCATTAAAGCAGACTTAACTGGCGTCCATTCAAGGCAATCCTCTTTCATCCCATTAATGCCGTCCCCATGTCACCACAGCTGCAAAACACACCAAGTGTTCCTAAATACAGAGTGTGCTATAGGCTAAATTAATCTGTTTATCCATAGATATCCATCAACTCAGTTCTGACCTGGAGCTGTACCTATACTTGACTGTTCACTCTGCTACTGGCAGTGTGAACAAAAATGTCCCAAAATGCATTGATAGCTTTCTTCCCCTGGTAAAGATGATGATTAATTGGGTAAAAAGCATTCAGCTCACTTCACATTTCAATCTATAACCTATAAAGCTTCTGCATATCCCTTCTGCTTTTCCAGATGAGCACAGGAGGCACCAGATTGGTGCCTTCACCAGGTGTGGAGGAACATAAAAAGTAACGCACCTCATCAGGCATACGAAGCAGGATTGTGCAGATACGGACTACTTCCACTAACACACTGCTTCAAGCAGTCTGTGGATCTGGAGGCCAAGAGCCTTGCACGTAACATGGTGCTACGCAGAAGGATACAGGAAGAATGGCTGAGGAAAGGAAGCAAAGCGCAGAGTGCCAGAAGAGGACACTTGCTGGGCAGATAGGCAACCTGAGCAGGCATAAACTGCTACAGCCACGAGAGGAACCAATTCACACGGGCACATGTCCAGCAGAGAAACACCAACACAGCACGGTCAGCTTTGGGAAGGACGAGCGAGTATACCGCCGTGTAGGTAGATTCTTTGAATCGCAGAATATTTTAGGTTGGAAGGGACCAGTCCAAGCCCCTTACTCAGAGCAGGGCTAACTCGGGAGGTGGCCACACATATGCACATTGGCAGCCCAGCAGCATACGTGCAATACTTGTCTTTCTAATGTCTGTCTCACATCGTTTCCTTTAGCTAGGTTTCTAACTTGGACTTCACTATAATGCGTAAACACCCACATGAAAATTTCACATAGGAAAACATACAACTGCAAGATGGCAGACAGCAATACCGTCTCTGGGTTGTGCTGACTACTGAGCAGGTTTGAGACAAGACAGAAATTTTGATTAAGTTTTCATCTCTCCAAATCATTGACCAACACTGGTAGAAAAACCAACGTCGATTAGCAATACTTAGCTTTCTCCTTCCGTGTTCAGAAAATCCACTAGAAAAAGAACAGACAAAATCCATATTTCCCATGGAAGCCTTCCTTCCTTTGGAAATGAGTATTTTGTTTTGATTTAATTTTAATGAGGGGCTAAAAGGCTGACAAGGGGCAACTTTCATTTGCTACTTTTTTCTGTAATCCACCGATGTCGAAACATGATTTTCTAAAACTACAATACAAATTTATTGGCCTCAATGCGTGTGAATGAAGGAAGTGTGTGGTCTGATCTCCACAACGACTTTCTTCAAGAAGCAACACACTTTTCTCCCGTTTAGCTTGCTGCTCCATTGCTATCTAAAGAAAGAAGCATTTATGAATTTTCCTACATTCTGCCCTTCTCCCCGTTTCTCCCACACATCTTTCACAGAAATGGAAAACCAGTGACAAAGTAGAAGCACTTCAGCCAATTTTTAATAGGTCTGCACTTTGTTAAATGCTTCCATTTAGATTGTTAGTTACTAAGGACCAAAATCTGTTTCCCTCTGTAAGTGCCTAGCATCAACAAATTCAAATAAATAAATGATTTTTCCAAGTACTGAAGAAATGAAGGAAGGAAAAAGTCTGGCTTCTTCTATGAAAAAAAGTCTTTTTTAAAAAAAAATTCTAAATCTGAATTCTAAAATCAATTATTCTGACTTTTTTGAAGAGCTGGAACACTGCACTCCAACCAACGTTCTACTTAGGAATTAAGGGTTAAATAAACATGAATATCAGATTTGGAGTGATACATCATCTAAAACTAGGATGGCAAACTTGTATTATGTCTGCCTGATATTTTGTATAGGGGCCAACCTATATAACAATGTTTATGCTCTACCTTAATAAATCCTGTTAGAAATGAACTTGGTCTGCACTCACAGCTCTCCCGTTCCCTGAGCTGCACACACAAAATATTAGAAATGTTACAAATGGGATTTCCTGAGCTCAAGTCAATGCTTAGAGGTCAGAAAAATTGTCACGCAGGCCAGATGCAACCTTGGGCTACCAATTAGTCCTCCGTGATTTAGAAAAACAGTCAGATAGCTGAGATCCACTTTTGATCAGTGATCTGCATCTTCTACCATTTGATCTCCTCTTCCTTGTATCTGTGTAACCAGAACTGAATGTCAGAGACTCTCAGAATCACAGAAGGGTTGAGATTGGAAGAGACCTCTGGAGATCATCTAGTCCAACCCCCTTGCTCAAGCAGGGTCACCTAGAACACCTTGCCCAGGACCCTGTCCACGTCCAGACGGCTTTTGAATATCTCCAAGGATGGAGACTCCACAACCTCCCTGGGCACCCTGTCCCAGCAGTATTTGTTCCCTCTCTCTATTTGCCTGACATCTTCTCGGATCATACTTGTTTTTTCATGGCACACTCGCATGGAGGACTCACAGCCATCCTGCGATCAACCATCACGCCTTTGCTCCTTACCATAGAAGTATGTCCCTTCCATGGAAGCAATTCCCTGAGTTCTCTAACTACAAATCAGTCTAAAAACTAAGTTTTTCTTTACTCAACAATTGGCTGGCCTATCGTTTCTGCAGATCTTCTCAGTACTCTCTCCAATTTTTCCAAGTGCTTTGAAATAAATATAAACATCAGAATGGGACCATAATATTGATCAGACCAGTGCTATGTACATTAATTTTCCCTACCCTACTGAACATTTCCTTCCCAAATTCTTTGCTGAAAATAACTAATTATTTACACCAAATTATGTGGCATATTTAAAGATTGATTTGCCTATTAGTATAAAAAAGGCAAGCCTTACAAAATTGACGTATTTAACAAATTTCAAGTATGAGGCAAAACAAATAATATTACCATGAAAGCAGTAAGTGATTTTCATATTTTAGTTAATACACTCTTCATCATTTTTTAAATTTACTTCAAGCTACCTCAGAAACTGCCAGCTTGCCATGGATTTAACAGGAAGACCCAGGGAAATTGCTGTGAAATTCTAGTTTCCTTTGATGACAGCACGCAGAGCCTTAGTCACAGCAGCTGTGTCTTAAAACACGAACTATAACGTCAATGTAAGGAAGACATAATTAATCTCTCATACAGACAACATGCCCTGTCATAAACAAGAGCACAAATTAAACATCGTCTTGGCAGCTAAGAGAACTAACAATCATGATTTACTTACACATGGACAATAAATCTGTTGAGGGGACTTACTGATGATTTAGAAAGGGGCAGAATATTTACATTTTCGCACCCTTTGGCAGATGACATATTTCAAAATGTTTTAAATATGTACGTGCATTGTTAACTAGCACTGCAGAAATTGCAGGATACGGTATTCCAGTTCAACTGAAGGATTTTTCTTGTTGCATACAAGATCATTGCAAACATTGATCATTTAATATACATTTATTATTAACAGTTGTAAAAAAAGATAGCAAGTATTTAACGCTAATCATGCAACCAGTTTCCAGAGTAATGGCACTTCTGCAAATTCAACATTTAGCCAATTAAGTCTAATAAGATATTCACAGACTTTATAGCTCAATTAATCAATGTATTTAAATAAATTAATTAAGCAGTAGTCAATGGCACTCTTTAAAAATACACACACAACGAACTTTAAACATAATCTTTAGTTTTCATGGATGAAAACACACCACACTAAGAGATAATAACGAAAATGATTTGTTTCTTAAACTAATTATTCTTAACTGTCATTAGGATTAAAAAATATATATTTAAAAATAATTGAAACAATACAACAAAAGTTTACTTATCAAAACTGGGAAAAATACCTACATTCTGCTGATTTAAAAATAATGGGTAACTTATTATAGTGGATATGGATAAGAAAGCTCACTCACTCAGCTCAATAACCCTTCTAATAGGCAGGAACTGGCTACCCAGCAGCAAGATGAGCTGGAATTTCTTAACTTCTGAATGCTCTTGGTACTCTAGTATTTCTTTAGCCTATTTTTTCTCATGCAGCTCCCAAGTATCCCCATTCCACCCCCCACATGCCAAAAAAAAGGAAAAAAAAAAGCAGAAAGAATCTGATCAGGTTATTTCAAATCAACTTTCATATGGGTCACCAGTAGTTGTCAGAACTTATTAATTTTGCTGCTCTGTCATTTGAACTAATAATAAATGGATACTATCATTTATGATGGCCTGTACCAGTAAGACACCTGTCCAGGGGCTTCAGAAATAATTACCTTTCCCAGTGAAATACAAATTTCAATAAAACTTGAATCTCACTCCAGCATCTAATGGAGAAGATGGCTTCTCTAGTGGATGGCATCCACTAGACGTCTTCTGCCATGAGTGACACCATTTGACCCTTTTCTCCCGAGCCTGTTCTTACGGCCTGTTTGCTTTTCATGTCTTCATTCCTCACTCCAGTCCTATCCCCTGCAGTCCCAAGCTTCAATCCTTATGGTCCTCACACCAAGGCCAAAAAAGTCCAAAAACTCCAATGTCTAGAACTGCTATATCTACAGCCACCAGCTGTGGAGCCTTTGCTTATCCCATATACCTGAAAGACTTGCACAGCTCGGGTGTGTTGTACCACAAAGACAGATGAGAGGATTGATCTGTTCAGGCTGCTGCCTTGATAAATCTTCCCCTGATTGCGCTGGTTGGGACGCCTGAACGCCAGACGCACGCCGCGCTGAATGTAAATGCAAAGGCAGTGTGCAGTATGCTGTGCAAAATGAGATATCCTGGGGCACGTAATGAGATAACGTCTATTACCATGAATTATGAAGTGATTTACGCATAAATGAGGGTTGTCATGAAATTTAATTTTAATGGTTTGATAATCAAGTACGAAACACAATAATTACCATACCTAAGTTTTTCAATAAATTAAAATCACTGCTACTGGCAATGCCTTTTTTTTTTTTTTTTTTTTTGTTAACATACATAATACAATTCCCTGCCAGAGCTGTCTGCTATATTCTGCCATTTCAAAACATTCAGTCAAATGCCACATTGTTGTGATAAACAAGTTCAGTTACTATTGATTGCATCCATAACATTTCGACACTGATAGCAGAGCCCAACAATGTGCAACTGTACAACAGCTTCAACAGCGCACAGTTATTTCATGAAACAGCTTTGTAGATGGCAGGCTCCACTAGTCTAGAAATCATCTGAAGACTGAGCTTTCCAATATTATATTTAAGAGGATTTGTTTCAACTGAATAGGTTAACAAAGCATATAGACACCACAGTGTTGTACATCACAAATATTTTAATTAACTGAAGACACTGCAGACTTCTCAGTTTCACTCAGTCTAGTGAGAACTTCTTCTCTAGAGTAACTTATCTGGCAGCTTTTTGCCAGGACACCAACTGTCCAAACAACATATTTCAGATTGTAGATTAAAGCTGAAAAAAACTGCAGATCAACTATGGGAAGCAGCAAAAATCATTTAGTTTTGATCTACAGAACCCAATGAACCCAAAACACACTTTCAGCAATACAGCGAAGGACCCTCCAGCACCCATGCCCCTTTTCTCTTGGACCTGCCACCTTGCAGGAAAGGAGGAGATGTAAATCTCTCCCCGCTTTCTGCTCCCTTCCAAGCAAGTCTTCTGTGGACAAAAGGCCCCAGAGTAAAACTCACCACTCATCATCCCACAGTGGGACATGAAGGACTATTTCAAATCGTATAGAAACTGAAAAGGGGAGTATGAAGATCACTGTCCATGTAATATCCTGGGATATGGGAAAAAGAAAAGGCTGTTCCTTTGCATTTGTGCATTCACAGAAAAGATAACAGTAAAAGACAGAACAAGGGAGTCAAGAAATAACCCATCAACACCATCATCGTTTGATAGTAAGAAACAACCGGTTAGCAAAGTACGTGTTCCTTACAACTCTTTATCCTAACGTGTAAGAAGAGTGCAGCCTCTCAGGAGCTTTGCTTGATACACAAATTTGAGAACGGTTGCACTGCACACACTAAATATTCCTAATCAATGGCTTCTCAACAGCACCCAACGCCTTCCATCGCCTTCAGCGTTTGCCGCAAGAGCAACACAAGACTTCCCTGCAAATCCCTTCCTACCGGGCACGGGAGTGCTTATTCTGTATATTCTGCTTTGACTGCTCCATAACACAGAATATTCACTGTATATTCCGACTGAAAACATTTGATTGAAAAACAACCCGCCAAAGTTGGTTGTCCGACGTTGAAACAGAAGGACCTAGAACCAATGCCCCAAGGAAGGGGAAGATTCCCGAGTTGTTCGTTTTTTCATAAGATTAACAAAAGCCCTTTGCTAGGGATTTGGTAATTTTAAGGCCCAGTTTATGTTCCATTTAAATTTCTCTAGCAGATCGATCAGAATAAAAATTAAATCTTTTAAGCAATATAGCAGCCATATACAGAGTTAAATTAATAGCTTACCATTCAAGAAATAGAAAACAAATGAGTGTAGAACTCACAGGAAACCTAGGGCAACCTCTAAATGAGAATAAAAACAATATTTTACAGTAAGATTAAAATCATTATCCTTAAAAGGTCCAAATACTTTCAACAGTTACACAATCCTCCTTGATAAATGACTGTTTCAAAGGACTTATTGAAAAGGTTTATATCCATTACAATATAATGATTTAAGGATATTTAAACTTCAAATATTAAACCCATAGGAAAATGAAAGCAATTCAGTCAAGGAGATGCAAAGTAACATTATAACAGTATTTGTAGCATTATTTCTATTTACTACCTATCAATGCCAAAACTGGGAGACCGAAATTATCATTATTCCAAGGAACTTACCAAATACATGATGTTAAAAATCAATGGGAAATAGCAAGAGTCATATGAACACAATTACACACACAGCATGGATAAGAATATGCACATTTTGGTGAGTATTTAGTTTGCTTTTTTAAAAAAAGACTGATGCCTTCCAAATAAAATGCAAAAGGCACAAACGCCGTATTTTAGTGATATTTTTGTCCATTCCTCGATAAAGAAAAAAACGTCAAAATTCAGCCTCAGTTTGAGCAGATGTGTTTGCCGATGGCTGCGATATCAGAGTCGCTAACGGCAAAAAGCATTCCAACCTTACTAATATTGTGAGCTATTCCAAATTTCTGTTCTGCCCAATTGCATGTCCTGCCAATGACTTATTCTTACTTTGAACTTAATAACCGGATCGAGATGGTGAAGATAGCAAGCTCTCCATGACCAACCTGAAACGTTTCCTCTTTCACAGTTTCACCTTTCCAGGACAAAAATGACGTCACCTAGACGTAACAGATATCCCAGGAAGATAAACCAAGCAACACTGTGCCTAGGTACAGCCAATGGCAGAAATTCGAGGAAGAAAATCTATCACGGCAAATGATTCTTAAGTGTCTTATGTTGCAGTTAGCTACATTTTACATCACCCTAGTAGGATTATAAGAGCCAATATACATAACAGCCTACTTAATCTAGACTATTTTTTTCCGCAGAAATTGTCACTGCTTTTTCTTCAATTCTATTTTCTTTCCTTCAGTTCTCTTCTTATTAAAATTGATAGAAGGGCTGGGGATCTGTATAGAGGAAAGACTCATTCAAGTTGTGAAAGGATGACAGTCGAGTGCGTTCAGGCTGCAACATCAGAACAACTGTGTTCAGAACGCATGAAAATGCTATTAAAACATTCCTTGATAGCTAAATTATAGCTAAACTAGCCATGTCAATGCTATATCCATTTGTTTATCTCACAGCTATTTCATATTTTGTTATTTTCAGTCTTTTTAGATTCACAGCCAAAATAAATTACATTGAGAAATTACTTGAAATCAATTATGTTACTTTAAAATGAATAAAATTATTGTATTCTTTGACATGTATAAAACGTTAAAAAAGAAAAATAGACCTGCAATAACATCAATAGGGTACAAGAAGTAACAGGGCCACAAATAGGGCCCTTTTAATACCGAAAGCACTCACCGCTGACATTCGCCCGCGTGCAGAATTAAATCTTCGTTGTTCTTAGCACTAATGGTCAACTCGTGCTCTGTAGAGTTGAAGACGTCAAGAAGTAGATGGCATTGCCGGGTGCTGTTCAGAGAAGAAAAAAAGAGTATTAGAGCTTCAACAATACACCACAGAATAATTATAATATATATACGTGTGTGTGTGTGTACATATTGGAATATATATTTATATTTATTCATATATATACACATTCTCACATACATATTTTATACTCCAATTATAAGAGTTTTTTGTTTTTTTTTTTTACTGGAAACTATGTTTCATTTTTTTACTGAAACTAGACAGAAGCATATATAGTCAAAGGAAAAAAAAGTTAAACGATGATTACGACCTGCACAAGCCCCAAAGCATATGGTCACATATTCTCACTCTGCAGCTCTCAGATCCATGTCTGTTAAAAAGCCACAGATTTTTTTTTCATTTCTTGAGCATTCATGTTAGACCGATGTTATTACTTCAAATTACCTTGACACTATCTTTTTAAGAAACAAAGTTACAAGCAAAATTTAAATCCCTGCCCAGCAAAAGAGGGCAATTCATGTACTGCTATAGCTCTTTTGTCTACGGACCAAAGAAAGCTGGCAACTAGGATACTTTCTACATTATAGCAACTGCTCCGAGAGAGAGAACTGGGTCTCTAAGAGGTGAGATAACTCTGTCTCTTCTGGCAGAAAAGCAAACACCGGCAGTCCTAGGAGAAAACCCTACATTCGTCAGCCACTGTCCTTCCAACCCAAATCTCCCTAGAAATCTTTCGTTACGAATATACCAACCTCATCTCTGATAGTCTTGGGAAATACTACTGACAAAGCTCTGCAAAAGAAACTCTGCTCTAAGTTTTCTTTAGGCACTTTTTCTCCTTGTGGAACTAACTGCCAACAGCAGCATTTAGTGAAGATTATAGTACAATAGAGAAGAAAAAGAAAGAAAGAAACAGAATCAGATGCCATGAGGCCAGATGCAATCATACGGCCGTGATAACGCTTTATCAGTCTACTCCGAAATTCAAAACTTCCCGAGAAGCTAATGAACAACAGAGAAATATCCCGGCCTTCCGAAGCATCGCTACCATTTAGCCTAAATTACTTTGACGTTTAAATGCACGTAGACCAAACTTGCCGCTGTGAAGCACAGCGTAAGGCAGCATCGCCATCGCACAACGATCGCGGACCATCACAGCACAGGTAAGTGCTATCAGAGTCTAGACGCAGGGGAAGATGCTGGTATCGTCCGTCAGGAGGAGACGCCCCAAAAGGAAGGAGGAGAAACACATTTGCAAGGTGAGGACCATCAGAGCTGTCCTCCCAATAACTGCAACGTGCAGGTCTAGTGTGCTTTAAAGGATTACACCTAGGCAGGTTATCTTTTAGGAGTAAAGAATAAATAAATATGCTGATCTCAGTTTTTACTTAGCTTTCAGGCGACTATAGGAGTTTTCAAATTGAAGAGCCTCAGCGAAAGCTTGCTTAAGCTGGGCCCTGAAAGTCTGCATGCTCGTGCCGTTCCTTGCCCTTTGGTTTCACCGTGCCCAACAGCAAGCACAGCATGCAAAATATCCTTAATTCCAGTTTTATTCAGTCATTTCACAAAAGCTAAACCTCAGAAGAAATAACCAAATAAAGAAACAATTCTCTCCTGGTAACCAGAAATATCTTCGAGCAGATATGAACACTAAACTTTTCAAGAGTTATATGTATTCAAACTTCATAATATACAGTTGAGTGTCTCAGGTAGCCAAGTACGTTTACCCTACTGCACACTAATTTGCAGTTAAACCCAAATGCCAACCCTTCCAAAGGAAAATTAAACTCTAGCAGTTCACGAGTTTAGGAACCGCTCTTCTATTTTGGAAGCAGATTCTCTAGATCAAACTATGGTTCTCTTCTGAACATCAAGGAATATCATTTTCGGAGCATGCGCAGAAGGGACTGTGCTGCTACCTTGCAAGCCCTTGAGATGGAAACTCTCCTCCAACAAGCCCGGGAGGCTCAAGTTCAGGCGACAGCAGTGATAGCAGCATCCCATGCAATCGGGCACTAAATGACAAGCAAATGCTGCTTGGAGACAGGGGCATCTCTCCTAGACAAAGAGAAAAGCAAAAGGAGATGTGGAGGCTGTTTTTGTATTTTTAGGGGGGTTCATTCTTTTCAGATCAAACCCCACTGAATATAGAGAGGAATGCACAAAGGCAGCTGAGTGCCTGAAGCAAACATGACCAAACTCAAGAATTTAGAAGAAATGAGGAGTCAGAGCCCTTAATGAGAATTCCCTCCCTTAACAACTCACACACACAAAAAAAGAAATACTGGAAGGGCAGCACTCAAGTTAGTAGCTAACCTGTTACCGGTAATGAATGAAAAGGAGAGAAAAAGCAGCCTGGCTTCCATCTCAGCATTGGGAGAGTGGGACAAGACCTGTAAGGACACCACAGACTTCTGCCTCTCCAGTAGATATGAAGTTAAGATCTGCAAGTGAAACTTCTGCTAGAGAGTATGTTTACAAAATTTATGGAAGTAGGATTTTTTAATATATCCCATAGCAACTTCCCATACTGGAAGTTACAGGAGGAAGTCAGTAGGCTGCGCAGCATCCGAGAAGTGGAGCAAGAGATAGACAGGGTATTCTCGGAAACTGTGCAGCTTCGGGAGTCCCAACCCCCCACAGCAGTGGAGTTGCTGGAGGGCTCTGTGCCGTGTGAAATGGTACATCATAACACTGTAGAAGAAGGCTGGAAACTGGTCACTGCTCGTGGGAGGAGAAAGGCTCCTGCTCCTCCTGAAGACTTGCAGCTGAAGAACAGGTTCAGTGCCCTCCAGGATGAGGAGGAGATGGACCTGGCTGCAAGGGAAGTACCTGTGCCTTGCCGGAACGCCCGGAAGAAGTGGCGAGTGATTGTTGTGGGGGACTCCCTGCTGCAGGGGACGGGGGCATCTATCTGCAGACCTGACCTCATGTCTAGAGAGGTTTGTGGCCTGTCAGGGGCTCGTGTGAGAGATGTCATGGAAAGACTGCCAAAGCTTGTCCATTCTTCGGACTATTACCCACTGCTGCTCTTCCACGTGGGCGCTAACGACACCAAGGGCAAACTGGAGACCATCAAGCAGGATTTCAGAGCTCTGGGGATGGTGGTCAAGGGTCTGGGAGCCCAGGTCATCTTCTCCTCAATCCTGCCAGTGAGGGGGATGGATGAGAGGAGGAGGAGACAGACTTTCCAGGTTAACGACTGGCTGTGCCGCTGGTGTTGGCAACAGGGTTTTGGTTTCTACGACCATGGGACCCTGTTTGAAGATCGACAACTGATGGCGAGAGATGGGATCCACCTCACGAGGCGGGGCACGCGGGTCTTTGCCAACAGGTTGGCCAACCTGGTAAGAAGGGCTTTAAACTAGGAAAGATGGGGGAAGGGGAGAGTTATAGTGACAGGGTAGTTGGCAAAAGACTGCTCAAGTCAGGATGCCTCCAGCAGGTGAATGCAGCCAGGGAAGTGCGCATGGGATGTGGCTATGGAGGACCCTCTGGTATCCCTCCTGGGAAACCTGCATGCTCGATCACCTCTCTGAAATGCCTGTACACCAATGCACGCAGCTTGGGGAACAAACAGGAAGAACTAGAGATGTGTGTGCGGTCGCAGGGCCATGATCTCATTGCCATTACAGAGACATGGTGGGATAGCTCGCATGACTGGAGTGCTGTCATGGATGGCTACGTGCTTTTTAGGAAAGACAGGCCAGGAAAGCGAGGTGGTGGAGTTGCTCTTTATGTGAGAGAGCAACTGGAATGTATTGAGCTGTGCCTAGGGGTGGATGAAGAGCGAGTCGAGAGCTTATGGGTAAGGATCAAAGGGCAGGCTAATAGAGGTGACACTGTTGTGGGTGTTTACTACAGGCCACCTGATCAGGAAGAGGAAGTCGATGAGGCCTTCTACAGACAGCTGGAAGTAGCCTCACGATCCCAGGCCCTGGTTCTCATGGGGGACTTCAACCACCCCGATATCTGCTGGAAAGACAACACAGCTAGGCACAAACAGTCCCGGAGGTTCCTGCAGAGCATTGGTGACAACTTCTTGACACAGGTGGTGGAGGAGCCAACAAGGAGAGGTGTGCTGCTGGACCTCGTACTAACAAAGAAAGAAGGACTAGTTGAAGGTGTGAAGGTTGGGGGCAGCCTTGGCTGCAGTGACCATGAGATGGTGGAGTCCTGCGAGGATCCACGAAATGGCCCTCTTTTTGCAGGACCAACTTCAAGTTATCCATGAGCCGTTTTGCTTTAACCATAAAGATCTGGTCAGGTTTGGGAAGAGTATTTCACTGTTTTGGATCCTGTTATTTTCAGTCGGGTGATTTATAATCTAAAGGTCTTCAGAATAACATACAAAATTAAGTTAATAATCATTTCAAACACTCTCTTAATTTTTTATTGAAAATCATAGAGTTAATTCTAAACTGTCTTGAAGATTATTGTTTGAATTTCTCTGTTATCCTCTGTTAGATAATTCAGGATATAACACACAAACAACAGGTATAGATATGATGGATCAAATTATCCTTTTAAAAAAATTACAGTTCCTGTTACGATTCCAAAAATGGTCACAAAATTGGGAGCAGGGGAAACTAAGACAAGAGACAATTATATTTTGATCTAAACACTTCTTTCAGGGGTAGTGCAAGTATTTTTCCGATCCACTCCGAAGAAACATCAGAGGACTTGCTTCAGTAGTATTTAAGGCAGTATTAAAAACCAGATGCAGCTGTCATGTTGTAATGATGGCTCACTGCTGAGAACAGCCTCCTTGCAGTTCTGCTTCTAGCTTAGTTTTACAGGCAGTTTAAGCAAGAAACACTGAGGGGGGGATTTTGGCAAGTTTTTTACATCCTGACTCAGCTCAGTCTCCCCATCGACAGAAATCAATGTGTGTTCTTAAATCCACATTTTTGCTTTAGTGTCTTATTTGTTTCTTTTACTTTTTCCTTTAAACAGGCGTACACAACACCCCTACTCATAAAGTCAAGAGAAGCACTTGGCAACGAAGACAGGCAATGACTTGCCAGAATACCCAATTCTCCAAAAGCCACTGACAAACATAGCTACTTCACATAGTAATATCGGGAGACAAAAAAGAGCATCTTCACTGTTATTATTGTATTTTAATAGGGTTTCTTCAATTTAATTTTTATTAAAAACGAAGCTTTCCACCCTACGTTTGGATGGTTAAGTCAGAAATTTATACATCTCACTGTTAAAAGGTCTTTTCAGCTATTTTAAGGATTGTCCTCATCTGACTTTTCCTAGCTATAAACCCTTTCAGTTATGCTAAATATTCCCAGCACATCTACAAATACTTGCAGATTTATGTTCTCATGTCTTTATGTGCCAAATGGTACATATTTAACATTTTGATCTCAAAAATCAATTCCTTCAATCCATAAACTACTTTTCGCTGCTCTTCTCCAAACTTACTGCAACATTATACAATTACCAAGGTTTAAGGTTAGCAAGATGAATTGAATCTAACTTTCCATGTGCCATGAGTTCTTTGACTTCACTCACTTAAATCTATATTGAGCTCAATGGTGTATGCATGAATAAAGAGTATCTTCTAGAAAGGCATCCAGTCCTGAGAACATAAAAAAGGTTACTAAATCCATTCCTTGACAGCTCTTTCCAATGTTTAATCAGTCTAATTGATCAAAATGAGACCTTTATTTGTAATTCGATTTGCCTGGTATCTCTTTCGACTGTTTTTCATTATTATTATTTTTCATTAACAAAAGAGTGAATTTAACACTCAATATTTTCTCCCTGTAGCAACAGCCATTCATCTTAAACAAGTCAGATTTTAGCCTTCCTCACAATAAACTAAATAGATTGATCTTCAAGCACCCAACTGAAAGGCTTTTTCTCCATGCTTCAAAGATCTGTGACTTTTTTACTGTATCTTTCATATTTGATTGTATTAAAAGATATACACATTTTGTTTGAACAACCTGATAAGGCAGAGCAGGGCATACCTGCTGTCTTAGTCAATTCTGCAGAGAGCCTGCGGGGAGGCTCGGTCTTCACAAAGCTGGCTCATAGGCATTTTGAAGATCACTTCCTTTGCAAGGTCAACACCTTTGCAAGGTCAACGATATGCCATCTGGCTGTCATTAATTAGGTTGATGAAAAAGTTCATCAGCCTGGGCAGTGCAAATACCCCAAGAGAGTAAAACGGGTCAAGCCTTAAATGCTTATGTAAACACAAATATGCTTAATCACTACAAACACGTGACTGTGAGCTTCCTGACTGCACCTTCTTCACTAGAGGTCAACTTCCTTAGTATCATGTAGTCAAAGGTTTTGAATAGTGTATTCTCCCCAGAGCAACTGCTGTCATCAGGGGTTTTAAGGTCAGATAACTAAGACCCAAGACATCTGCTTTTACAGCAAGGGTTTGAAATCTGCATCACCATAGTAGAACACACAGTAACAAAGATCTGCAGATGTTTGCTCTTCCTCCTGAGCAAAACTCCTGAGCAAAACTGGTGGATGCAAAGGAGCAAAAGAAGTAGATGGGCGAAGGGATCTCTTCCTGAGGAGGCTGGATCCATGAAAATAATCTGAGTGGATTAAAGGAAAGGTTCATCTAGCCTGGCACATAAGGAAGAATGTAACAACAGAGCAAGAACACAGTGATGTTTTCCTCGCACGTTCTCCAAGCTACCCTCCAAGGATAGGGAGGGCTGTGGCTGATCTGCAGTCACAAGAACTTGAGCACAGGCAAACACATATTTCCTCTTTTCCTTCTATCAATTGTAATGCATGATCAGGATTTCTACCCCATATCTGACTGCCAAGGAAACTCTGCTGAAATTTAGCGTAGTGAAAAAGTGGGAAACCATGGAAACAGTAATTGTTGTTCCGAAAACTTTGTTTGGTTTCATTAAGACCCAAAGTTCTGTCCACCAAACTCAGGAGCATTTGAGAATACTCAACATTTCAAGGTTGTTCTTTCTTAGTCTCCTAACACTTTGGTGAAACCAAGTTGGAAATAAATGAATTCTAACATTAAATACAAAGCAATGACAGGTCTTAGCAGGGAGCACGTCGTAGGCATCACTGTGGACTTATGTCTTGTTTATAGAATTAAAACATTTTATTAAAAAACATACACTAATGGTGCAAGGAAAAATGTACGTGAATCTACATGACCTGGCACTTACTGAATTTACAAGACCTGCAGCAGGTCCCTTTTCCTTTGACTCAGTTAAAGAACAGACTTTGAGTGTCTGCACTTGCCAGACAAGATCTGCAGCTGATGCCTCATCAGTTGTGCGGTGGTTTTAAGACAAGAAGAAAACTCCATTGCTTCAAGAACGTTCAAAAATTTACCTTGTTCCACCTTTTTGAATTTATAGAATGTACCGCTAAGAAATCCTTAATTATCTGGCTTTCAAGCTTTGCACAAAAAGGAAGGCAGCGTGCCTGATGTGCTGCAGATTGACTTCATCTACAAATTCAGACCAACCTGTCACCCTTGCAACAAGCAAAACAGAGGGATTTTCAGACTTTCGTAGACGGCTCTCATCTAAACCACGTTTGTCCAGATGGCATAATGGCAAGGGACGCAAAGAGAATAATGGGTCCCTTTACAGCATTTAGATCATACCTTACTTGAATTCTTACCAAAAGTACGGAGTAAAGCAGTATGCTTGCTGGCATCTTTTCATGCTCTGTGCATCAGCCACTTTGTGATAATAGGCATTAAGGGACAACATCCAGTGTCTGCCAAAATTGGCAGGTAATGTTTTTGAGAGAACCGACACCTATAAAAGACATCGTTCAAGACAATCCAGCTAGAACAGGTCTCAACGACAAACGCTCTTGGAGCTAACGGTATGCCGAAATGAAGAGGTGCATCACATGAAACCGGCAACCCAACGTTCCCCTTAAACTGAACCATTAGCGCTGTATCTCTACTGGTGGTCTTGGAAGTAATATGCTGGCAACTGAACTGTTTTGTGGCCTGAAGTCGCAGCAGTAGTTTTGGGGCTAAGACCTGATAAGGAGTGAATTCACATGGTGTGCCCAATTACAGAAGACGGTGGAACGAATGTTATTATGCTGATTTATGGGCATTTTATGGTACATAAAGGGTCAAGCAAGTATATCCCAGAAGCCCTCTGAGACTGCAGCAGGCTGTGGGACAGACTGGGAGAACCAGTATCAAAGAAGTATCAATTAAGTTTGGAAGACTTTTACATAAACCATAATCTGTATGTTAGTATTGCAAGAAAAAAGAAATCATTCACATTTTTTCCTTGTTTTTCAGTAAAGGCTGAAGGGATAAATCAATGTTAAGGGTTTTTTTTTATTAGTTTACTTCGATTTTTAAGCCCAGCACCTATTAAGCTATTGTTTCTTACTTTCATTGAGGTAAAATGTAAAGCAACAACACAAACAAAATAACTTAGAAGAAAGGGAAAAAATTGAACTGAGAAAATGAAAGTAATGACAACTTTCATTCTGAGTTGACAGCTGAAAAGCTAAGTTATAGAACACAGTTTCTCATAACTACTAAACAAAAAGTTTAGAATTTAAACTCAAACAGAATTTAAGCAATGAAATCTCAGCTGTAAATCAAAGGGAAATCAAATTCAAGATTTTAGAAGAGCAACAGTGAAAGTGCAAAATTTGACTTATATTTGCTGTAACAGAGTCTTAGAAATTGGCAGAGATGATCAACAGTCAAGAAACAAGCTTTGCTTCACCTGATGATAAATACTTATCCTTAGGTGTTTGGAAGATGACATATTTCTGCAATTTTCACTTTAAAACAATCCAGAATGATCTGCGACTGCTCTTGCTGATGGGGAATCAATACTAGGAAGCGCAAGAGTAAAGCAACAGCATTCTGATCACTAAAACCATTAGTATTGAACAAACTGTGGGAGACGGTGAGCATATAAAAATCAAATGCATTCATGACTGAGCAGTCACCGTACACCTACGCAACGAAAAAATGATCGGAACAGCCTTTGGACAGGTCCTGCAATAGAACATTTCTGAAGGACATTTAAACTACAATTTTTTCCCCCCAATTCAGGAAAGCTTTTAGGCATCCTAATTTAAAGTCGGTCACATCTTTAACTTCACCTCCAGTCAGCGAAATGCTTAAAATAAAGTTTGCACAGACTTAAAGGCTGATGTGTGTGATGAACAGGCAAAGAATGAAGCAAATGCACACAATGTGAATGTACGCATTTGGTTGAACTGGAGCAACTATATATAGCACCTGCTGCTCTAAGACTTGTGCAAGTGTACACAGCCGAACGATGCAGAAACTTCACCGTTGAATTAAGACCTCAGTATATTTTATAGATTTTACGATTAAACGTTTTCCAGGCACAGCGCGTTCCTGAGAACAGACTGGCAACGGAGGGGTAGGGTAACCTTGTGTTACAGAAAGCATCGTTGCGGAAACCTAGCACAAAAGGCAAACGTTTTGGCGGTTGGTTGTCAAAGAAAATCATCAGGTTATGCTTTAAGCTTTTGGGGAAGGTTTGCAGCTTCAAATCCAGGCTACTCTGCAAGTGTAGGAAAGTAATTTCAGTGAACCTTTAAACTTTTACCTTTAAAAGTATACTTAAGAGAAACAGAGTATGAAGGACGTTTCTGACATTTTGAACAAAAAGGACTACGCAAGTAAATGATAAACACAAAAGGAGTATTTTAACCTATGTAATGAATCTACTTGGAAACGAGGATGCTGCAGTACTTGCATGTCCAGGTTGATACAGAGAGGTCACTCAATAAAGCCTTGACGATCTTACGCGTGCCTAACGAAGAGCCGCTGCGGTGCCAAAAGTCTGCATGTCATTAATATGCTAATGGAATTTTGCAAACAACTATTCCAGGTATTAAGTTCAGCCTTTACAGGTAGCGTTAGATTTACTTTTCTACAACAGTTCCTAAAATAATAAAATTAAGTCTACTACGCCACACTTTCAAGCAGCAAAATATTCGAAAAAGCTGCTTTCCAATAAAACCATGCAGTTTTGTGTCTCTTCTACAACGGCTGGACACTACTCATAAAAAAAAATTCCATTTGAGACAATCTCGTTTGTCTCATTTTAAAACATCTTTATACAAATTATTGCAGTGTTTTATTATCCTTGTTTAACCCAAAACTCCCTTGCTGCATGCAAAGGTCATTGTTTACTGTATTATCTGCTGTGAAAAACAGATACCTATCTGCCTTGCGGTGCTATTTATGTAAGTAAAAACCTATCCCCTGCCACAGGCTGGTCTTTAGCTTCAGCAAGTCTAACAATTTCAGTCTGTTAGCATAAGTCACGTTTTATTCCACTTCTCGCTCTAGACTTTCTCCAACTCACCCACATTTTCTTCAAGTTTTTTTAAGTTCAGGCCCCCAGCTAGCCACAGAGAATTTTTCCTGAGGCTTCACTGCTGCTCACAGGAACAAAAGAAATACTTTGCGTTTTGCAAGCTAGGTTGCTGTCTATCCGCTCTTTGCCATTTTTGCAATACTATGATATCGGTGACTTTGAAAATGAAATTTGGTCCCGATACCTCCAAGGCTGGTATTCCTGTCTTGTCTGTCTTTGGATTTTCTTTCTGAAGTTTGTCATGGAAAAGGACCTGAGACTGGAAGGAATCTCTTGGCTCCACTAAATTCAGCCTCTACTATCAAAGCAAGATTATATAATTGCACTGAAAGAAGTTCAAACCTGGAACCAAGCAGAACGCTTGCCCCCACTACACACGCCAGCGTGCTCTTCAATAATCCTGCTATTTTGGTAGTCGGAATTAGAAGGGGGTGTAATACAAACATATTCCTGTTCAGTTTATAACAACTTCTTCTTGTACTAACTTCATCCTTCATCTGAAAGAGCACTTCTTCCTTCCTGGTACTTCAGAAGTATTTATGGACTGAAACAGCTCCATTCTCAGTCTTCTTTCTTCCCAACAAAGCCAAGCTCAGTCATTCATCTCTTGAATAACAGCTATTCCCACGCCACCTTGAAGTCCTTTTGACTGCCAAAAGTCTGACTACATCCCAAATATTTATAAGCTGCAAAGTATTTAACTACTGACATAGGTGAACTTAGATGCAGACATTAAAAAAAAAAGATAAAGGATGAGTAAAATCATTAACTTACAGAATTCATCATTGCAAAAGCCACTTTGCTTAAGCAGTATGTTAAACAATATGAAATTAATAAAAATATACAGATTAAGAACTCTGCACTTAGCCACAAATGAAGACAATTACAGCAAAAAATAATTATTAAAACCGATTCCACTCACAGTTGCAGACGAATTTTGGGCAATCAAAATGTAGTAATTATGGTATTTGACCCCCATCAAACCACTACGATTTTTAAAAATTGCTAGGTACATGGGAAACTACTTTGTGGCTTAAAAGAAGAAAAAAGCCCCAGAAGAGAGAATGATTACAGTTTATTCCTCGCTTCCAAAGACAACCATTTCCACGTGCGTTCTCTGCAAGACGGTGCTGGGGCAAACATTAACCAACGTAAAGCAGAACATGCCACCACAGCAAAGACGTATAGAAAGAAATCACCAAGTTTTACAATAAACAGGCAATATTTTGTCCCCACAAAATAAAGCGTCATGGAAAAAAATACTGGAGCTTCAGAAATTCTCCAGTGACTGCCTTAATCATAGTCTGAGGTCAAATGGGGTTAAACTCCTCAACGAGAGGAATTTTGAGAACTCGTGGACATAATTCTTTGTCTACATGTTGCGGATGATGCCAGAAATTTCCTGCAAGCTTCTGAAGTTAGAATCAATACAGCAGAGACGTGTCAAACACAGGAGTCAAAGCAAGGTTTACCTGGTGGCTGGCAGGGTGCTGACCCGTGTAAAGAAAACGGACGGCTCTACTTCTACGTGGAGGCCTAGCGAAAGGTTCCTGTAATACCCTTCAACGTGTCCTGGTCCACCGGAGTATTTAAAGTTCAAAATGGCTTCCAGCGTCTAGAGAAATAAAATTAAATTATTTGTTAGCTATGTTTCATTGCCGGGCGTTAAAACGGCTCAGTTGTATGAGACCATTCGACGTAATTGAACAACGAAGTTTCTAGGCCATCAAGAATTCGCCCTCCTAAACCATCCACTCTCTTACCTTAAGAAAAGGGAAACATCCACAGTCAAACGACCTCATCGCATCGAACCAGGTGCTATTTTTCCCCCTAATCCTTTCCAGTACTACGGAGTAAAGAATGAAGTCAACCAGACGTCCCGTCACGCAATTCCTCCCTGCACTACAGTAAACTTAGGAAAAATGAAAAGCTAACTTTCGCTTCTAAGCGTTTAGGCTTTATTAAATGATATGCTCTGCTATACTCTTAAAAAATACTGACCCAGTCATTACCTTCCTAATAAAATAGGCTTTTAAAGTTCTCGACTGCAGGCATGGAGAGGAAGGTTAAACAAAACTAAAGCATCTGGTCTTCATATAAGTCAGCGTAAACACACAAAAACTAACACAGTAAAAATAACTGTTGACTAGACGAAATGCATGAACCTTATCTTTCCATGAAGTTCAATTTAGAGGAACAAGATTGTTTAGCAAATATTAAAAAGGAGGACGATTTCCCAGGATTAGTGGAAACCCCAAAAGCCAAGGCAACACAAGTCAAGGGAAACAGTTATATCTGCCAGGTGTCACCACTCCTCAGTTAAGGATACTTTCCCTTTCAATCCAAGATTTATAAGGCAGTTTATGAAACTCGTTAATTTTTTTTCCCCATAAGCTCTAAGGAGCAATCTATAAGGATTTTTTAGCTTCCAAAAAATACTCATGTTTGACACCATTCTGTTTCTGAGTGAAAGAACAGAAACACTCTTACACGCCATTTCTTAAAATTACCGTAACACAGTGATTTAAAAACTACCAAATCAAGAATCCGACGTCTTGCTCCATGTGTGCGCATACATATTTTGCATATTTCCAGCTTGCTTTTAAGTAATGGGGGCTAACTCTATTTCCTGATTTAATTTCATTAATATTCATATGAGTCACCTTATAGTGCAACCCAAAATATCCGCTGGGCACTCTGGACGTTTCCGTCTGCTCTGCGTTAATTCCTAATTTGCAGTTAATGAACTCGAGCTTCTATTATGTCAGGCGAGGCAATCAATATTAAGTACAAAAATAAAGAAAAAATGCAAACCCATTCTAAACATACTTCATTCGAATTAAGCAGCTGGATGATTTAATAAAAGTCAGAGCTAGGCTCTACATGTGTCTGACGCTACTTAAGTCAGAAGGTAAGAAAGAATTTCAATTTTAAGTTAGGAATTCTTTTATGAAAACTCTAGCTATATATGCTCTATATTATTGCTGCAATATTCATGGTGTCCTGCTTTGTCAACCTACTGCGATACGGTTACTTGGTTTATTCTGTATAGGAAATATATCCGAGCATCATCACTCTGCAAGCAAAAGGCTCCCCAACATCCTACAACAAATGAAAAATGTGCAGAAGATGTCTAAAAATACAACCATCAGGTGCCACCGATGAGCACCAGAGTTTAAGGGCTTCATAATAACGTGCCGCAGTGAGGAATGTATCGAAGCAAACTCATTCGTATAATTTAGGATGGTAATAGGATTCATAGCATATAAACAGGATGTAAAAATGAAGATATATACATACTCCTTTAAACTCCCCCACACATGCCTTGGAAGAACTCCACGTATGACACGGATGATTGATTTTCTGTCTCTAGGACAGAAAAAAATCCAGCATTTTTGTAAGCTTACAAAGCTCCAGCGTAAAACGATTTACCCACGGCACCTCCAAAGCAGAACTCCCCCCAAATGCTAACGCCACAGATCTAACCATTGCTGGGTACTTACTCCAGCGGCCTTGTCAAACCAACCCAAATGACAGCCTGAGCTGCAGATCCTGTTAATCCTTAAGGATATCCATAGAGTTTATTCGACTTTGCTAAACCGCATCGCTGCAAGCCAGCGGGAAAAGGCAGGGTGTCACTGCCAACGTAATTTTGCCAGCGGCTGATCCATAAAAAAAGAGGAAAGCAGAATGGAGCGCATCTGGAATTCGAAATATCAATAAATTTGGGGAGGGAGGCAGATTATAGGTTATAGCTTTCAAGCAGGGCTCCGTCGTGGAAGCCCCCCACTGAGAACATGGAAAAGCTGTTCAACCGCTTGGCGACTTTGGCTGGAGGAATTTGCATGCTGTTGACCACTTACTGTGTTGGTCTTTCCTTCTGCTGAGGAAGGGCTGGAAACGTGTCTCCCCACATAAGTTCCAGGTGCCAAGACTCTTAATTAAAGGCAGCAGACATTAATACCACCTTGCTGTATTGAGAAGAAATATTTTACTCATAAGCTATCAAAAAATGACCGTTCCGGTTTCTTGACCTGTTTTGTCCTCAAAGACATTTTCTGCATAAAGTAGGTACTTTAAAAAAAAAAAAAATCTCTCCAGTCCGCACTTTGAAATCCTTGCCATATCCGCTCTCATAACAGAATTAAAAGCAAAACTATAAAAGAACTGCTATTTGAATAACACTAGGTAGCAAATGAAAAGCAAAATGCTGGGCATCAAAGCTTCCTAACTAAATGATGATATTTAGCTTTACTAAGGACACCCTTTCTGTACGCTAGCTCACCAGTAAGGCTTCCCCGGCTATCCCAAGAAAAACAGCTGAGTCGAGAAGCTTTAAAAAAGGTGTTTAAAGTTATAGTTAGTGAAAGAATACCACTTTAGCTCAAAAAAGATTGATCTAGACCAAAATTATGTTAAGGCAACTGTAAGTCAAGGACATAAGAATCTTTCTCTGGAGATGTAATCTTTATTTACTGAATGTAAAGGAAAATAATCATTATATATAATACTAAGGTTTTGCATGGTCTTCTATGCATCTAAACTTTTGCTTACCAGAAGTGGGGAAGACAAATCCCCCAGGCAAAAGAGACGTAAGCCAAGGAGCTCCTGACCACAACTCAGTGCTTCCAATGTTGTAAAGTGTGCAGTATATAGAATACAAGGTAGGAATGATTCTTTAAAAAAAGATGTTTTGAAACAGTAACCAGCTGAAATACACTATTAAAAAAGCCCTCAAATTTCCTTTGGGAAAAATGGATCAATATTAGGGGAAGATAATTTTTAGCTATAAAAACCCACTCATCTGAATATTTTACTTAAAAACCTATAAGAAAGTTTCCAGATCCCAATGAAATCACAAACCCCAAATCCATTTCTCAAAGGCAGATGTTAAGGAGGATTGCGATGTAACTTTTCCGAAGGACAAGTTACAAGCCAGAAGCAGAAGCAGGAAAAGAACCGAGAAAGCTTCATTCCTAAGCACTCGTAGCAGGAATGGTAATACCCAAATTTCCCCCTGGTGTGTATCCTGTAGAGGAAACACTCTTGCTGCTAGGAGAACCAGCAGGCTCTATTTTATAACGCTTCTCCTTATCCACAGTATTGCATCACCACTTATACTGTATATTGTGTTACCAACAGTGAAACCAGCTTCTGACCTCAGTTAAGTATTTAAAGTCCTTGGCGAGAGCCGGCACGCTCCTGAGACTCCGCAGACACCGTCTCCAATAAGTGTGCAGAAATACCAAAACGTACCGCTGCCGGCTTCCCCGTAAGATTTAAAAAAGCTAAAGGCACAAAAAGAATATGAAAAATATTTAAATTCAAAATCCGAGTTTCTTTCCCATATTGATTTTCTCACCTGATTATAGAAAATAACTCTTACTAAAGAGTGTAATTTGTCATAGGATTAGGGCTCGAAATTTGAAAAAGAACGTATTTTAGGTGTGCAATCTTCAACTATACCTTCCTTTTTATCATATTACATGCCCTACAATAAACATGTTTTCTACCCAAATCCCATCATGCTCACCATCTCCTGCTTCTCACCCAAATTAGCACATGCATCAGCAGGACACACTCCAGAAAGAGGCAATGCAATCATAAGTGTTTAGCCAGTCTTTCTGATTTTCGGCCCCTTTTCTCTCCTGATTGAATGTCTTTTATTTTCCGGCCTTTAAAATATATATATATATAAAAAACATTATCTGCCTCCCTCCTTTTCTCTCATTTCTCAGACAATTCCACTCCCATACGCAACTGTGATGGGCCATCAGTGATATTCATCGGTGAGAGAAAGAGATAAAAAAAATGCACTAGTTCATTGAGTCCATCTTCCAAAAGGCACTGGAGAATCTCTCTGCAAAATTAATTTCTAAATTTCTTCCTTTGGGTACCATGCTTCTTAAATCCTTTCAGGGGTTGCACACTTGGAAATAAATAACACTTCTCAGGAATTTCAGCTGCTCGAGAATATTTTGTAATTAATTAAATTATGTGGCAGCAACAAAGAGAAAGCGAGTTTTTCAAATTGATTCAGGTGTCCTCCGTAGCAGCAGGTAACCCTGGAAATAAATGTACTAGTGACAGCAAAGAGCTGAACAACAACAACTCAACTTGGGGCATCCCTAAATCACTGCAGAGCTGCGTATCAGTCACTTCTTTACTAAGAAGTGTGGTGAATTAAGAAAAAGGAGGATTCCCAGGTCATGATGATAATCTCTCTTTCAGTGCTAAGCAAAATACTCCTAATTACCTAAGTGTTATTCAAAGAGGTGTCACCTCTTCTCTGCTTGGTACGTTTAAAGATAACATTGCACTTTGCCTCAATTAAATCAGATCACCTACGAAGCAGACGAGCACCGACTTTATTTTCTACATGCGCGGACTTGAAATATCATGATAACCTTGCTAAAAAAAATAAATCCCACTTTCCAATCGGAACAGAAATAAAAGCTCTCCTTGCAGATACATTTCAGTGCAACAAGCCCAGCTTACTGCAGCGGACGCTGAAACGCACAGCAGCTACGTCACACGACTAATCGGGTCGGCCGCGAGCAAATGCGGTATGAATTGGCCATTTCTCTCCCTTTCTATTAGGCTTTTTAATTTCAAACAAGAAATATTGACTTTCAAACAAGAAATATTGACTAGCCACACAATATAAAAAAATTCATCCAGCCTGCAAAAAAACCCAAAAAAAGAGCTAAAAACGGGTAAGCACGTTCATACTAAGCTCTCTGCAAATATTGGAAGGATCAGTGATTGAATTTGTTTAATGGAGTTCTTTGCAGTTTTTGATCCCGCTCCTTTATGGTGATCTTCCTCGTGGCAATTCCTCACTTTTTCTTTCTGTCCTGAGCAGTTAAGAGACAAACTTCCATCACCAAACTGAGAAAACTTTGTTAACGTGGTTGAATTTTATCCAGACGCCAGAGGTTCCTCAGTTCTGACCTGAAATTGTGAAGCCAAACAGCACCACAATTCACGCAGAAAAGCTGTACGTTGAACACAGATGAATCTTTTTCGGGAAAAGACGAGAATGGGAGCCCACAGCGGCAGGCGGGAGAAGGAGATGCTCAGGTAGCGGAAACCGAGGACGAGGGGACCCAGACGCAGCACGTGAAGCTCCCAGTCCTCGGGCTGCTTCGTGCAGGCACAGGCTGTCTCCAAGTTTGGACCTGGTCTCATGAAAAAATTCAGGCCAGAAGGAACAGTCAGGTGAGATGGCATTCAGAAAGAATACCTCTCTGCCTGTGTATATGCTTTTTAAATGAGCCTGTGGCTTTGCATATCCTTTTTATAATGCACCTATCAGGGACGCTGCTATTGATTACTGTGCTATTTGGGGCCTTAAAGAACAGCATCTACTGGGACTATGTCCATGTAATCATCCGGCCAACAAAATTGATTTAAATTAGCGCTTTCATGAGTTTTAATTTACAGTAGCCTAACAAAAGAAAAATACTTGTCATTTTTGCTTCTTTCTCCTATTGCTGAGTCTACAATCCGTGATTTCACGTGGTAACCTGACAAAGGATAAAGTCTGTATAAAAACCAGGCTTAACAGCAGTGTTGAGAGAAGTAATAGGTGCTTTTGCGTACAGAAGCTGAATATCCTTTGATCCGCTTGTTCTCAGGGAAGAAAAAACAGAAAGAAAAAAGAAAGGCACAAGCACGCACACACCACCAAACAGGAAAAAGCGAGACTGCTGACCAGCTAGACCATAGTTCTCACGGTCACGACAAAAATCTCAAATCAAATCAAAAAGGGCTCCAGCTAAATGTCAGTAGCACCACGTTTCCGTCGCTGTCTGTTGACAAAAGGCAGGCAAAGAACAGCGTTACCGAAATCGGATTGCTCTCCCAACGTACCTTAGGCTGCCCGGCCTAAGCACGCTTCTCAGCTTTCACTCTGCTGACCGGTCTCGCACTGCAAGACGGAGACCGCAGAGCTGATCTCATCTTCCAAGCTTCCTCCATGGAGGAATCCACATTAATCCCTCAAGCCCTGAGCCCTTCCTTTACTTGTAATACTGGTTTTGAAAGGAAATTTGGGGGAGCAGTGGGGTATGTGCTTTGTGATTACCCTTTACACCTCAATTTCTTTCAAGCCCAATGTTACTCCAGAAGCAAAAATAAATTAGTTCCCCTTTACGTCTTCAGGGAACACCACCAGTATCTGGCACAGTTAGGAGGCTGCCTGAGAAAGGTCCAGGACAAGAACTGAAGATCAGAAGTGCAACACACGAACAACAATATACAAAATGTTTCCATCTGTAGAAAACATCGTATCATGGTTCACAAAAATTACCTTCTATCACAAATCGCATTTTTAAAAGGAATTACTTGCGGGAATGAGTGCACAGTGGCATTATGCGACTTTGCAGAAAGAGATCTACTCACTGTTCTGTCTCTCATTGAAGAATATTAGTCTATTCACTTAGGGCTAACGTGTCTGGTTTTCTGAAACACAGAATATACCTTAGGTTTTCTGTATTTTCTAAAAGATACAAAATTCTTCGTGTTCTTTTCAAATTCTCCATTACAGCTGAAAAAAAAATAAATTCTGCATTTTTATGAGAAATCAAACAGTCAACATAGGACAGAAAGTACCTGTCCATTTTTCTGAATGTAAATCATGAGACCAACCCAAATCTACAGAATACTTGGTGGATCAGGGCAGAATCACTAATTTTCCCCCAAATAGAAAACACTGTCCCAGTAGACACTGTTCCTTAAAGCACCAAATAGCACAGTAATCAATAGCAGCATCCCTGACACGTGCATTATAAAATGGATACGCACATGTAATCACCCTGGGGGACTGAACTGCAGCAAGAATGCTCCGTACTCATTTTTTCCTGTGCCTACCATTAAGCATATACATGGCAATTACAAAAGCTATGATAAAATTCTTAATAACTGACTGGCAATAAAATAAATATTGTGCCACCATAGTAAATTAAATCCTTTTTATATATAAATACAAACTAAGCCCAGATTGCTATTGCTGTTACACTACTTCATTAGTCTAAAGCAAGATTAAGTATAAATTTTAGCATGTTACTCAGGTGAATTTACATGCCTAGGCTATGAAACAAGGTGAGAAATATTTGTTTTTTGTATTCAGGCTGTAGTGCAGATTTACTCAAGTACGCCTACTGCGCACACACCGAATTTTAGCAGCAGGACTTGCAGTGCACCAATGTTTATCCAGCTTCATCCATCTGCATTTATGTCTAGTTAAGGCACTGAACAATGAAACTGCCGCATCCCTTGGTAAAAATAGCACAACGGCCATGAAAAGTAGCGGAAGCTAAAAATAGCTTCTGCAGGCATATGCTGTGAATTAAATAGTTCATTTTCCCCTCCCCGACCCTAAATCAGTAAGCTTCCACAAGGAATCCCTAGTGAATACACACAGGAGCTCAGTAAATCCCCCTTAAGCTTGCAAGGCATATTCTGAATGTGAGCCGGCTAAAAATAGCCTTGTTTATAATGAGAACGGAGATGTGAGCAGAATAACATTAAGTTTAAAGGCAGGCATGCTATAGGCGTTGCACATCCACCGGGAGGGTGAATCAAAGGTCACTCTCACAAACATATACAGATCAACAGATCAAATACAAGCATCTTTTATTGTAGGGTATTGATTTCACATTCAGCCATGCACTTTCTAATTGGCTGCTGCAGCTCCTTATTCACAATTTCTGCACTGTGCATTCCTTAGGTGGAACACAAGTTGTGATTTCCAAAAGACAGGAGATGTAAAAGAAAGTATATAGCATTACTCCTCCAGATAGTATTCCCCCTTAAAGTTCAATTCCCCTCTGAAAACACTAAGGAAATGTAATATATACTTCTTCCTGTAATATTAATCACAGAAATCTGCTCTCTTTAATTAAAGGCAAATTACATCCAGGCTGCCAGGGCAGTAATACGGCAGCCAAACACCAAAGCGGCTGATGCATGTTCAGAACTGCCTCTGTCAACTTAGATGCACACGATCCTGACCTCAGTTATCATGGAGTCTGAGTCTCGGCCGAGATATGGATGAGAAATTAGACATAATTTACATATGAGTAATTTTTATTCTTTGAGTGTGGCTGTGGAAGGTTCCCATTGAGAGTTTGGGGTCTATGGACACTAAACCGCAGAGCCTTTTAGAAAAGTGTGTGCTCAGAAATCATGCACCCCTGTTTCCTATTCTATGCATGAGGACTTGAAGGAATGGAGGCGCCAGTCATCACGCGTGCTCTTCGATAACTTCTCTAATTCCAAAATCCTCGCCCTGATTCTGAAGTTGGAAGGTGAAAAGCAGAGTAAATTCAGATAGCACTCCTGAAGATCAATGCTGATGAACAACCATCGCCCCCTCACCCTTTGAAGGGGAAACACTCTCCATGCAAAGACCAACATCTCAGCCTGGCTCTCCCAGCAACCGCTATGCAACACGTCTGTGCTGCACAGAAGCTGCAGCGATGCATCGGCGAATGCCTCTCCTCACTGAAACCTGTTCTTACAGCTCACCGCAGGGTCCCCAAGAGTAAGAGCACAAGATGTTGGCAGATGCCTTGAAGGTACAGGCAAAGGATGATACCAAAGGCCCCAACTGGAAAAATACAAATCATCAACACTCAGTTAATTCCGTGTCACTAAAGGTGTGCAGCCGTGACAGGTGGTTAGACCCAAACCTAGGGCACAACAACGAGAATAAAGAACATGCATTCAGCATATGTAAAGTGTCCAACATATCATGAGAACATAGTAACAAGGATAAAAGCAGGCACCGCCCCGAAAGGAACAGCAGCAAAAGAACACAAAGAAGTGTTGCAGACCTGACACCTACATTAAGAACGACACATCTGACCAATGTTGCTTCTCATCCACGTGCAGGTCCTCTCTCCCTTTGGAGAGAAAGCAAGAGCACTGCTTTTGGAGCTGCTACTCAAACTTCGAGTTTGCTACGACAGGCTCAGCAATCAAGTATTATCATTCAGCATATATGTTGGGTTAAGTAAATTAGAATTTTAAAAAGCAGTATGAGAGTGTGAGAGTTAGCAAGTGTGAGCGCAAGTTTTCTGCTCAGAGCCTCCCATCCAACAAGGTGATTGCTACACCACCACCAAGTCAGAATACACTTGTAGCAACAACCTGAGATCTCTGGGTGACACCACCAAGTTCTTCCGTTATTTCTTTTTCACACTGAACAGCTCTACTCTGCTTCACACTTCCTCAACAGTAGTCCATCCCTCTTCTCTTCCTCTTCTGCTTCTACCACGTCCTTTGCAAGAAAAGAGTTCGACTGCACAACAAGCGGGATAAACACAGAAGAAACATTCTGTTTTGCTCTCAGTTCCCTTACTTTATATTATTCCTAATATTCTATTTGCCTTTTTCACTGCTAAGAATTGAGCTTACATCATCACAGAACATCTCATACCTCCGAGGTCTCTTTGCTGGGAGCCCATCACTGTGTATTCGAAGCTGACAGCTTTTTCTTTACGTGCATTACTTTACAACACACGTGTTGATCAATGTTGATCTCCACTTGAAGTTTTAACACCACATGTCTATCACAGGATTATCCTGCAACCCTTAAAGGCTGGATTTCATATCTGCTACCTTTGATAAACTTTATTACAACACTAGTCACCCAAATGCCCAGATCATTCCTGAGTATGTTGAATGGCACAGGCACAAGACAGATCCCTATGGAATTACGCTGGAGACCACCTTTTAGCGAGTAAATGGACCATTTATCCTACCTTTAATCAAATCCTGACTCGTGGCAGGACCTTCGCTTTTATCTCATAGCATATTTGTTCCTTTCAGAGGCTTTTGTGCGAGTCTTGTTGAAAGTGTTTCAGGAATCAAAGCAAGCCGTATCAACAAATTTTCCTTTGTTCACCTACTCGGCATACGCTTCAAAGAGCTCTGATAGGTTTGCTAGCCATGACTGCCCTCCACAAAAAAACATTTTAACGATATCTCAATCTATATACCCCCTATTATCGTGAAGTCTGTTGTTACATTTCTATTTTTGCTACACACAGCAGTAAGAGCAAAGTAAATATATCAGCTGCTCTGCTTCCCCAATGACAGACAATATGAAACTTACCTTTTCAAAATTTACAAACTTTTAAAATACCAAAGTATTAGAAGATAATCCCAGAGGAAGAAGGAAGACAGTCACAGGCATTCCCCTAGGGCATATAGCCAGATACAGGTCCAGGACTCTCCCGTCACCCAAGCAAGCAAAATTCAGAGCTTCTAATACATAAACCCATCCCATACAAAGGGCACACCATGCACAAAAGATCTCCCGAAGAACTCAACTCCCATTCTCTGGTCTTACAGGCTTATTTTTATTCAGAATATTGCTGTAACCACATCCACACCTTCAAATGACCAAACAAATGCTCCCCTGCAATTGCAGAAGCACCTTAAAAATTATGTATGCATCTAGCAAATCAGAACAAATCAGAACACATAAAAAACACTTGACACTGAGTAATCAGTTTTTTACATCCAAGCTCTTTGGCATGCTTGTGTTAAATGATCCTAGATCAATCTTTCAGGAATTCCTGCGATCAGGAGAGAGAAGCCAAATTACGTGATTGTTAAGAAGCATCAGTAACTGAAAAAAAAGCGGTTTAGAAAAGACTACTTGAATGACTTAATAGATCTGTTTATTTAGCACAGCCGTTAACATATAACAATGGAAGACTGAGTACTCCAGATTTTTCAGCTGCTAGTTGGGTTGGAAACACGGGCTGTAGTAGCTCTATCAGCTTCACAATCAGTAAACTTACTGAGCTAAAATTATCACTTATTTAATAAGGAATGAAAAGGGGTTTAACTGGAATGAATACAGCAACTTCTTTTAAGCTACTATTTAATACAATGATAGAAATGAATAGTATGCAAAAAGTGAAATCAGTTTTCAGGGATTAATACTTCAGAAATTAAACGTGTACTATAGTTTAGCTAGAAATCAGGTCCTAGAGTTGCAAAACAGCAACGCTTTCCATTCTAATGCATCTCTTTTCTTTCACTGGGCACACCACCCTAAAGTTAATATGCCAAGCAACCAAGCATTCACTCAAATTATTAAAACATACAGGGCTTAATAAATGCAGTGTATGTGATTTCCTCCCATATTTTTTCTCAATATAAGGAATATGGCCTTAGCTCTTGTGTAAACACAAGAAGATAATTGCAGATACAAATCAGAAGTAGAGACAACACTAAAATTCATTTCCTCCCTTCACTGATCCCATTTTGCCGTAATTCAGCCAAGTAAACATGCTCCGTGGCAATGAGACCCAACCCCGTTGCCTGCTCCTGGTCCCAACTGCACCAAAGAGTCCTAAAGGCTGAGAATAAACTTTAAATTCTACGAGTGTCACAACAGCAAAAACAGGTTTTACAAAAACGGAAGATCTTCAAAGAGATGAAAGCTATCACAGAATGTTTTCTCAGAAATAACGAATTATAAAGGGCTAGTCACCGATGATTTGGACTCTCTGTGTCAGACTATGGTGCAGGATGGGTTCATGATTGATTTCCGAGCACGATCGCGCGGTTCGGGCGATACTTGCAACATCGCTGCTTCCAAGCTGCAACGTGACTACTCACACACCTGTATTCTTCACACAGATCACTTAGTGTCTAAAAATAACAGAATATCCCATAAAAATAACATCCAAAATAAAAGCTTATTATATGTTGTTAGTTTTTTTCCCCCATCCAACACAACAGATTCTGGAAAGTTAACTAGAAGTGATTACAATTAGGTCCAATAACTTACCATTAATGAGAAAATTAATCAGCTGACTCAAAGATCTTTTCCAGGAGGCAACTTGACAGATCTAATTCCAGCATCTAAGCTGTAAACCATCTGAACCATCTGAAACCATCGTATGCTAAAATATCCGAAGAGCTCTCCATTTTCTAAAAGGAGAATGAACAGAAAATCTCCTTTCTGTGTGAAGAGGAGAAGGTCAATCTCCGATTCCTTCTTCCTTTCTTTTTTTCTTTCTTTCTTTCAGAGCGGAGGACACTAAGTGCATTCCCCACCTTCCAGCAGTTAACTACACACGTAAAAACTCCAGCAAAAATCTCTCTGTCATGTGATCGCTTGTCTCCCTAGTGATCCCCAGCGGTGAACTGACCTAAACAAATTCTTAACAGATTTCCTGCAATATATAGCTTGCTTTTTTTTTTTTTTTAAGGTAACCAGTGTCTGACCTTTAAATCACTATTTTGATTCTGTTTTGGATGCTACTTCCTTTCCAATGTAAGCGGTTAGCACACATTTAAAGGGATTACCAATGCTTTTTTAAAAAACACACTGAGTCAGCTCACTCCGAGAACTTATAAATATTCAGCAGGAAACTCCCAAACAGTGACTCAGAACTTCAAAGGTTTAAAACAGACAAATAATCATGAATTTCCCAACTGTTAGTCATACTTGATTAAATCAGAAGCCACAACCCTTGGCACTTGTGAATCCTGCTTGATCATCCATGAAGTTCTACAGAAATAACAGCACTATGGGGGAAAACAACCGAAAACCAGATAAGCAGGAAAGGAGGAATAATTCTGAACAGCTTACATGGAAAAACTATTTCATATAATAATATACATCAGATAATAATTCTTCGTCTTACATCTAATCTGTGTTCAGTTTATTTAAGAACGCGTCACTGATTTTAGAAAAAAATAACTACCAACTTTTTGTTTTTTAGAAAGAAGAAAAATGAATCACAGAATCACAGAAGGGTTGAGGTTGGAAGGGACCTCTGGAGATCTTCTGGTCCAACCCCCCTGTTCAAGCACGGTCACCTAGAGCACATTGCACAGGACCCTGTCCAGACGGCTTTTGAATATCTCCAGAGAAGGAGACTCCACAACCTCTCCGGGCAACCTGTTCCAGTGCTCTGTCACCCTCACAGGGAAGAAGTTTTTCCTCATGTTCAGATGGACCTTCCTGTGTTTCAGTTTGTGCCCGTTGCCTGCACCACTGAGGGGAATCTGGCTCCATCCTCTTGACACCCTCCGTTCAGATACTTATACACACTAAGATCCACCTCTCAGCCTTCTCTTCTCCAGGCTGAACAGTCCCAGCTCTCTCAGCCTTTCCATGTATGACAGATGCTCTAGGCCCTTATTCATCTTCATAGCCCTCTGCTGGACTCACTCCAGTCTGTCCATGTCTCTCTTGTTGGGGAGCCCAGAACTGGACGCAGTACTCCAGATGTGGCCTCACCAGGGCTGAGTAGAGGGGGAGGATCACCTCCCTCCACCTGCTGGCAACACCAGGATGCACCCCAGGATACCATTGGCCTTCTTGGCCACAAGGGCACATTGCTGCCTCATGCTTAATTTGGTGTCCACCAACGCTCCCAGGTCCTTCTCCGCAGAGCTGCTTTCCAGCAGGTCAACCCCCAACCTGTACTGGTGCATGGGGTTATTCCTCCCCAGGGGCAGGACCCTGCACTTGCCTTTGTTGAACTTCATGAGGTTCCTCTCTTCCCACCTCTCCAGCCTGTCCAGGTCCCTCTGAATGGCAGCACAGCCCTCTGGTGTATCAGCCACTCCTCCCAGTTTTGTATCATCAGCAAACTTGCTGAGGGTGCGCTCTGTGCCTTCATCCAGGTCACTGATGAAGAAGTTGAACAGGGCTGGACCCAGTACTGAACCCCGTGGAACACCATTACCTACAGGCCTGCAATTGCTGGAGGTAACCCCACTTGAGCCCTGCTTTGCTGCCTGCATGGTCTCAATAACTCTCCCCTTCCCCCATCTTTCCTAGTTTAAAGCCCTTCTTACCAGATTGACCAGCCTGTTGGCAAAGATGCCTGTGCCCCATTTAGTGAGGTGGATCCCATAAACATGAAACATGATTTTAGGACATGAAACAATCCTGAAGTCTCTTCTCCCTAGATCTCTGCTCAAATAAACCTTTCAAAAGGTACAACTGGACAATCCTATCTAGTTCCTAGTCAGAAAATGCACTGGCATCCTTATCTACTTATTCTTACAGAATTACAATACTCAGAATAAGTGTTTAAAGGTTTATTGCTAAATATGATCAAAATGCTCTCATTTTGTCTTGAAATAACAGAGAATAACTTGTTAACTTTCAACAGCATTAAATATATATGCAATTACTATAAAGATAGTGAGTTCTATAAATGGACAATGCAAGAATAAAGAATCCCCTTTAAACTCTCTCATCCATATGTTACTAAAATACTGGCTTTTGCTTATAGGCACATTACTAACCATTTCACCAAAAGACATCCTAATGTATGCACAATGTAAGACCATATGATATAAATGCAAATTATTATCATTACATGATAACCAAAGTCAAAAGATTTAGCCATTCCATCATCACCAGAATGGCAGAACTACTGCACATGATGCAATGAAATTCCTCGGGATTAATTTCAAGCAAAGGGTGGGACACCATCCCATACTTCCAAGAATGTAGAAATCATACCTACAATTACTTATTTAGCCTAACGAACGACATTCTAATTAACAAAATACTAAAGCCTATTTTGAGAAGTTCTGTGGAAGCAAAAGAAGTCCCCAGGACTTGAGGAGTGTGAGTGGAGTCAGTTCTGAGAGTTGTGAACGGACAGAGGTTGTGGAGTCTCCAGCCTTGGAGATATTCAAAGCCATCTGGAGTCCTGACCCCTTCCATATCATCAGGAGTGACTTTAGTTTAGTTCCAGCCATATTACAACATAGTCCCCATTTATTTTGAAGCTACTGCTTTTTGGTTTGGTGTGAATATTTAAGTCTCAAGAAAAGGGAAAAGTATTCAAGTGAAGAGAGGCTGATGCGATAGTGTAGAAACCGCCCTTTTTTGCCTGCCTACTGAGGAAGTATGGTGTCCAATCCAGCAAGATAGTTTAAAGAAACCCAATGTCTTATTCCTGTAAAATTGTATTAAAAACAAAGCTTAAAGACAAAAAAAAAAGGCAATTAACAGAACTTTGGCTGGGAATGGTGATCAACAGGATTTTAACTTTTTATTCAAATGGATTCAACTTGAATGAATGTATTTCTCTTTCTTCAAATAAAATGATTTTTTTTTAGGTTATTATTTTTTTTAAAAAAAAAGACAGGAGTAATTAGTTGAAGAATTAAGTTTTATTATTTAAAGTGTCAAAACAAATTATTTCAGCAATTCTGAAGGCCCTTTATGCCCTTTAAGATAAATAATTCAAATTAGGTGGTAGTTAGATTTCATATTTGCTAAAAAATGCACTCCCTTCTGATCCACAGATACGTCCCTCGTAATTGCCTGCTAGAAGAAATTTTGAACACTGAATATTATATATCCATGTTCTATTACGCATAGCTTTTTACTGAATACTGTTAAGGACTGTAA
Source organism: Apteryx mantelli (assembly GCF_036417845.1). Lineage (NCBI taxonomy): Eukaryota > Metazoa > Chordata > Aves > Apterygiformes > Apterygidae > Apteryx > Apteryx mantelli. Next base: position 5,195,841 of record NC_089979.1, on the reverse strand, counting down.
CATTTAAAAGTCACTGGTTGTTTACTAATAAATTTGTATTATTCACTCTTTAACAGAAGAGAAATAGTAGTCAAAACTCAATTTCAAAGTCAAGCAACAATGAAGTATAAACAGTTGCCAACATTTCTTGCATCTAGATGACAAGTGTCACAACCTACTTTGAAAAAAATGTTAAAAATATGAAGAACCAAGTTCTTCTTGTCCATCTCTAACATTTTAATTTTATCACACCAAATGGTAAACAATCTGTTTGGCAATCTATTTTTACCAGGTAACACAAGGGTAACTTCTTCCTATTGAAATAAAGATACATGAGAATTCAGTTTAAATATACAAGCCTCACAGTTTAATAGAGAAAAAGTAAAAATTACTCCTGAGGACTGTACTTGAGGGTTGATGGCCTAAGGCAACTGCTCTGCATTCAACCTATATTAGAGAAAAATGAAGGTCTATGGATTATTGATTAAAAAAGGAAATTAACTTTTCTATAGCAGATAAGAAGTCAAAATGAGAACTTCCCAAAAACATGTGTTATTAGCGTTATATGTAATATTTAAACTATTTGGTTCTAAAATCGTGCCAAGGTAACTGCAGTAGGCACAAAATGTTAAAAAAAACAATATCCAAGTTTAAAACGCTATGAGCTAGACTTAACTGTGAAATTACGATGGGACCTCAGGTCAGTGGGAACTCTGAGATGGATTTACCTGGACTTCTCTCTCTCACGAGCCTCCCCTTCTGCCCCTAATAGTCATGCTTTATTGGATCAGGAACTGGAACAGGTACCATTTTAAACATAAGCAAAATGAGACAGAACTGAAATGAAAAGGGTTTGTAAATAAGTTCCCCCATCTACTAGATTCTTGCAGGGTTTCTATCAGTGCATCTAGGTGACTTTGTGCAAACTCTGCAGTCCACTTTTGGTCTTTATGTGTGCATCTTCAGTAGTATTCGAGTTTGGAAAGGAATGTCCTTTTAAAGTCAGTCTCCTGCTTGTTTTCATTTACTGAGCCTTTGTGCGCTCTGTGGAATGGTCTTGAAGCACACAAACCTGATTCATTCAGGGCGAATTACGAAGGATTGCATTAGGCAGAGCATTGCCAGCAGGTTGAGGGAGGTGATCCTTCCCTTCTGCTCAGCCCTGGTGAGGCCACACCTGGAGTGCTGTGTCCAGGGCTGGGCCCCCCAGCACAAGAGAGACATGGACCTACTGGAGCGAGTCTATTGAAGGGCCACAAAGATGATTAAGGGCCTGGAGCACCTCTCGTACGAGGAGAGTCTGAGAGAGCTGGGACTGTTGAGCCTGAAGAAGAGAAGGCTCAGGAGGATCTTATCAACGTGTATAAACATCTGATGGGAGGGAGCAAAGAAGACAGAGCTAGGCTCTTCTCGGTGACAAACAATGAAAGGACCAGAGGCAATGGGCACAAATTGACATACAAGAAATTTAACTTAAACATAAGAAAAAACTTTTTTATTGTGAGGGTGGACAAATGCTGGAACAGGTTGTCCAGAGAGCTTGTGGAATCTCTATTCCTGTAGATACTGAAAACCTGCCTGGATGTGGCTGGCTCTAGATGACCCCGCTTTGACTACGAGGGTTGTACCAGACAATCTCCAGATATCCTTCCCAACAGCAATAAGTCTTTGATACTAAACTGGGAGATGTGCTCCATCCACTACTAGGCATTCAGGTTCACAGCACCAAAATAGAGCTGGTCTGAAATAAACTCCCCCACCTACCTAAAAGCATGGATATTGCAGACATCGGTTCCTTAGCCACCACTGTTTCACTTTACAAATCAGCACCTATTAGGTGCTATCAGGTACCTATCAGCACCTACTTATTATGTCAACAGTCTGTTCTGTCACCTGAGACACCTGACAAGCTGATCCTTGCTATTCCCAAGACTGTCCCTGTCTGCTGAGGTCAAGGCTCCCTGCTGTCTGAGCTCCCATCCTTTCAGCCACTCCTGTTGCCCCTTTCTCACCCATCACCTGTGAAGCTTCTTCGCCTCTCAAGCTTTTTAAGCTGCTTCCCAGGAAGGAAACATCTCTCCCTCTCCAGAAGGTTGTGAACAACGCAGCATGCAGCAGCCAGGACAGAGCAAGCAGGAACCTTCTAACCTTTTTTTCTGCTACCCAGCCATCCTCTTTTCAAGAAACAGTCTACAGCTACTGCTAGCTGAGCACATTTGTGCTGGGGTTTATAACACAGGTGAATGACTATGTGTTTTTAAACATAATTGACACGTGCCACCACCTCACCATTTTATTCCATTAGAAATCAGTGTCATGGACAACAGTCTGCACCATTCTAAATATATCCTCAGATTAATAAATCATTCATGTTTTCCGGCATTTAAATATAGTATTTGCGCTTGATTTAGGGACGCTTTCATCTGCACCACTGCCTTTTGCTTCTCTCCCCTTGTTTAGTTGGCTTAATTAGAATGCTTGAGCTCGTTCAGGTAGGAGAATTTGCAACAACAGGTCAGGCTTGAGCCAGTCGTTTCGCTAACTGTGAGTCTCTAATATTTTGAGGAAAAGTTACAAAAAAGTTATTTCTTCATTTCGCTCTATTCTAATTCAATTCTTTCTAACTAAATATATATTCATCACCTCTAAGGATGAGCTAAAGGAAGAGCTCTAAGGACGAGATATGGCAAGAAATGTTCAACTAAGATTATATAAAAGCATGGTACTGCAAGACAGTATCTTAACATGATTCTCATTTTATTATTTGAAATCCTATAGGTAGAAAAATGACAAGGCAAAACGGTAAGAAGAAATTTCAGTAAAAATGGGGTTGCTTTTGACATATATAAATTCCGCCTTTTTCATTTACAGGATTGCTACTTGTCTTGAATTTTGTCACAGAGGACTCCCTGTTTTGATAGGCCTGTCATGTGCCCTGTCAAACAAGCTTGCACGATATTGTAAAACTTGTACAGGGAAGTATCTTTCTATTGTGGTGTTGGTATGACAGCTTTATGAATGACATCAAGGAAAAATGTTGTTCTACAGAGCAAATATCTGGCGAGTTCTTTATACACGCGGCTCACCCTCTATCCACATCACCCAGATGTTTCAGGCCTTGCTCTCACCTTCTCCGCCTTCATACAAATTAAATTCTTTTACTCTCTCATATACTAGTTTAAAACAATAAAGAAAAGACAGCAAAGCATAAAACTTAAGCTTGGTCATTGCAGAGAGAATAACTAGCTTTTTCGACTTTCTCCATATAATGAAAATTGTGATACAAACTTAAAAAAAAATGAACTTGTTAAAAGCAGCTGTATGTTTTTGCTCATTCTGACAAAATTATAATATGCGCACTCCTCCATTTTAGAATGCATCTTTCAAATATTTATGCAAGAATCAGTTTACAAACATAAGAGATATAAAACAAGCAAAAAAATTTTGGTTTGGTTTGCAGTAATAGTTCTAATACAAAAACACATCTTTAAAAGTTAACGATGAGTGCAATCATTTAAAATACAGATACTTTGTACTTTAGATGTTTTGTATGAGAACAGCCACCTCCTGGCTCTCTCTCAATCCTTGCTAGGATATAACTTCTTTAAAAATATTTAAGATAGCATGTTTTTATTGCTGATTTACTCTTTGGTCTTTCAGTAGAGAAAAGTTTTTATGTCTTTATACTAGTAAGAGTGGCCACACTGGTTCAGACCAAATGTCCATCTAGTCCGTTATCCTGTCTTCAACAGCAGGCAAACTAGGATGCCTGCAGAACAGAGCATGCACATGAGATACTTCCCAGCGTACTCTCCCAGTCACAAATAATATGAGATTCTTTGAGACAGAGGTAGATTCTATGTATTTAATATCCCTCACTGAATTCTTCTTCTCTGAATTTGTTCAATGTTTCCCTGAATTCACGAAATCTTTTAGTGTCTCCCTTATTCAAGTGTTTCTTCACTTCTTCGAAGAACTCCAGTATGTGAGGCAGGACTGTCTTAAAAAGGAAAAAAGACATAAAAAGCCATGTCCCCAGTATATCTGATATACTCATGTGTTCGCTAGTTCTGTATTACTAATTCTATTCAAGGGTCCAATAGAGACATCAGGTTTTGCAGTATGCAGCTTCCCAGATCTGGAATTCCTGAAAAATATTGACATCATATTTGCCACCTATCAGTCCTCGAGTACTAAGATGATTTAAAGAGGGAGGTAACAAACCACAATTGATATTTTAACCATTACAACCCTTTAGTCCACAAAGGTGCTCTTGCTGGTGGTACTGTTAATTTTATTTGTATCATGTTACCTTCTACAAACACTTGGGTCTGAGGAAGACTGTCACAGAAACATTTCCAGAGCACTTCTAGAAGATGTCATCTTGCTTTTAACAGGCTCCCTTGCTTTGCTGTTTGCCATTTTTTCTTGTCCTCTTCTCAAGTCATTCTTGGTAGACAAAAGGCTGTTCCTATCAGAATATTTTTGTTCTGTGCTTCTGATAGGGTGCCATCAAAGAGTTTCCATGCTACCCGCTGGGATTTAATTCTCTTAGTTGCTCTTTTGGGTTTCTTTACTAGTCTTCCTCATTTTTATGAATGTTCTCTTTAGGTAGCTTTAAGCAGCTGAGCACAGCTTGTGTTGCTCCTGCAACAATGCTGAATCCAGGTATACCATAATCGCTATTATCAGGTGGCATTTCAACTTAACGCTTTGAACCAGGTCCTACATGTTTCCCCAGGAAAATGTCATAGATTGACTTTATCTCACGGGTATTCTAATCAGCTGCTCCACAAAACAGATGTATCTGCAAATTTAGTCTGTGTCATGTCCCAGTGTAGTGTTGGTCCACTCTACAAGAGAACATTTGGAGTCATCTCTTACTATTGTACTGGTAACTCACAGCCTCACTAATCTCCCTTGAGATCTTGCAATCAGTATCATCAGTCTGGCCAGTCCCCGCTATTGATCTAATATAACCTTCTTCTGTATAGGACTGAAATTCCAAGCTTGGAAATCCAGGTTATTCATTTCAACTATTGACAAAGAAATTCTATATTACTTAATGACATGGTTGGTTTATTAACCTGATTTCCCTAAAACTTTCCCTAACTCATACCACCTGCGCCGCTTATGCACTAGGAGTCTTGTTATTATGCCTTCCACTCAGGCCTTGTTCAGTCTCACGAGCCATCCCATTTCTCTCCCTGAAAGCACAGTACTTTCCCCTTGATATAAAAGTATTTTAAAACATTTCTGCAATATAAAGGCTATAAAGGTGGAATTTGACTCCTGTGTTCCCATGAGCCTCCCAACATCTGCAAAGGGACACCTGTGACCAAACAGTCTTAGCAGCTTTCTAGGGGACCCTGCGCACTTAGCCAGCGGGTGCAATGTGTCACCGTAATCTCTTATTGACATAAGAGTCTGCACTGACATTATGATAACTATGGGGATGAGAGAAATGATTGTGGGCTCCCTTTATAAAAATAAGCGCTAAAGCACTTCCACAGTAAAATACAGCTAACTGGATAAAAACATTTGCTCTGGGATTAATGAGATGTATTTTAGTGTCTCTCACACAAAAGCACATTATTTTGCTCAGGACTACCAAGCATCTCCAGGGCTTTCATATTTCTGAAGCTCAGTCTCTTCCGTATATGAATGGGACCTGTTGGCACAAAGCTCAAAGCGAATAGATTTAAATCCTAGATACTTTACTCTTATATGCTTCAGACGGGTTTTCTGCAGTAATCTCGGCAAGTCACAGGATTATCAGTCAAAACGTGGGACGTGTGAGAGACACAATTCATCTATTCAGTGTTTCAGGTTGCTGATTTATCTATAGATGTGGAGTATTTTCTTCTATTTCTATCAACCTAAGAAGTTGGCATCAACTGTTTTAATGTATAGAAATGTAGTGTACAGAAAATCTACTCATGACAAAAACCAGCTTTACACTGCTATAGATAAACAGCACCACATGGAGGAGAGCGCCAGAAACAAAGAAAGGACTGTAGATTGATTTTTAGCACTATATTTCAAAATAAACTTTAAAAGATAAAACCTTTTTCCTTTATAAATCCAAATGTTCCAAATATGACCTACAAATGTCCTACTTTTAAATTTGCCAAATATTTTAACAACAAATTGCTTGTTAAATTCACAGCTATATAAAGCAGAATTTTGCTCTGCTGTTGAAAAAGTAGATCATTTGAATGATCCTGGTGGATAGTGTAATAAGTGTTTTGCATAGCAATATTTTCCTGTTTTGATTACATGCATGCTCAGCAGAGCTTTAGGCTGTTTTTCACTGTATCATCTAATGAAAGATTCCATTTTTTCATGGGTACTATCTGTTCAGTCTGACAGTCTAAGGAATATTACCAGAAAGATCCGATATGAAAATAACAGACACTGGGGGAAAAGAGAAACCAAGGTTGAGGAAAAAATTATCTCTTGGTTGATTTTTTTTTTTTTACATTTTTTTTCTAATTTCTGGAATAGTATACAAAAAAATGTAATTTTCATTTAATGTTTTTTTCTAGACCCCATGCAGATATTCTGTTTTTCTCTTACAATAGCCTTACAGAAAAGGGCATTCGACAGCACACTTCCATCTCCCCTAATTCATATTAATGAAGTAATGAATTTCATTACAGTCACAATTGCAAATAGTCATTTATAGATACTTCTTAAATAATAAAAGTATCTACTATAAGTAGCCTGGAAAAAAAAGCACAGCAGTTCTGATTCAAGATCATAATAGAAACTCAGAAAAACTAGTAAATAACATATGGCATGTAGAATCTTAGCTTAACAATAAAAATACTATTTTAATGACAAGCGTAAAGACCTAAATCTTCCTGGATCTTCCACAATTTGGTCCTTTCAGTCATTATATCTGTATAACCACAAAAAGTTATACATTCAGTGTTTCACACCTGCCAAATTGACGAATCAAAACTAGCAGTAATCTTGCTTTCCATATTTACTTTAGACTGCCCTTCCTAACGTTGCCTTGCAATCGGGTCCTCTACTCTCTGCACTTTTCAGATGATCTGTTCCAGCCCATGCGTCACCGTGGAGAACTGCTGACTCGGTCCAAATGCAAGCAGCTTGTCAGAAACATCATCAAATCCCAGTTAAATATAGGTGATGAACCATAATAAATGTGCCACGTACCTTGCACTCACCCTTCCCAGCTCAAGAAATTAGAGGAGCTATTCAGCATCTATATTTTTACTACGAATGGAGGCTTTACCCACTGCAAATATAGAAGGAGAAGTCTGAGGAAAACAGAAGTCAAAAATGTAACGGGGGGCCAGGCCACCGAAAGATTTCAGAATTGCATCTGAATTCTGGAAAAAACGAATACGTAGCTTAAAAGGTATAACAAGGTCTAGAGAAAGGAAATTCTTCATCTTTCTGGAGAGAGAGCTCTTTCTTTTGGATCAGGTAACAATTTTATATCCTAATACAGTATTAGGATGCATTGCTGAAAGCATTATTTTTCAGAAGAGACGTAAAACTGGAACCCTGGCCCCTCATTCTCAAAACCTGACAGTCTTCATGAGCAAAGTGCTAACCTTCATATATTCGCTAAAGTTCATTTGGATAATTATATTCCAACTACTCCGTAATTTCACATGTCCGGGAGTCACTGAAAAAAGTAACACTGCAGCTTAGCTCTCAGACCAGAAGAGAAGGAATTAGAAGGTCACTGAGATATACATCAATTAATTTGTAGAGGATTTTAAATGCCAACCAAACAATTTTGTAAAAGGTTTAAAATACTATGACAAAATTTTTGAAAATGATGTTGAAAAGTATGTGAGAGCTTTGGTAGCAGCCACATACACAGGCTGTGGAATGTACTCATTAACCCACAAAAAAAGAGTTTTATTTTGGACTGTGGTTACTTTTACAGGCTTTATTTAGCAACAGCAGCCAACGACACAAAAGTCATCCTGCTGCTAAGTGCAATTTGCCTCTGCGGTTTGATTGAAGAAAGCCCTGCTACCTGTGCACAAGCTCAGTTTTCAGAAACAAGGGAGAGGAATAAAGATACCGCTTCAGTATTCCTTACAATACGAGAAATACAACTAGCACAGGAGATAAACTACCCAGCAAGGGAAAAACAAACATATCACTGATATTTTTCATATCAGGAAGCTGATCAGTTTGAACCAACGGCACACTTCAAGAAATTGGAGCAGAACAGAGATGTTAAGACCTTTGTGTTTTGATGTTCAAAAAAATGGGGCAAAACAAGGATTTTTGAATGAGGAAACAAAAAGCCAAGAACAGAAGGAAAACAGCAAAATTTTCTTTCTGAAATACAGCAGGAAGTGTTAGCACTTATACCACATTAAAATCGTAAGAAATCAGCACTTGCTATACTATACCTGAAAAAGAAGTATGGGAAGGACATCAGGAAAATAGGAGAAAATATTTACTTAGTAAATTTGTTTACCTGAGATCAGTTTCAAGCCACATTTTGCATTGTAACTGGTGATACAGAATATTAAAATAACGTATCAATCAGTCATCTGAAAAGTACATGTAACCTCTAATCCAGGGCTATAGTACTTGACAACCAACTATATTTAACATTCAAACTACAGTCATTTTGCTGAAGAAGCCTCCTAAAGCTTCTCCGGGAAGTTTATACGGTTATCGCAGGGTAGATTTATAAATCTGTTGTACTTTTTGAAATACTAAAAGAGTATCATGTTTATCTTTTGAAATAAATTAAAATATAATATAATGTTCTAAAAGGTTGGTTTTAGTGGAGAAGAGATGACTGGTCTGTTTTGTGCATTATACCCTATTCTTGATGCACCTGAAGTTTACGCTCTAGCATTTTCATTTGATAGCACTTACAGAGAAGACGTATGTTCAAGGACTTCACTAAAATTGCTCGTTTTACCTCTGCTGGAAAGCTATCTCTATCAAACATGAGATCCACCTTTTCCCTTAGACAACTTACCTATATTTTCCATAAATAACACCTTTTATTTCCTGATTTCAATGTTCTATAAAAGAAGGTCTTTCTAAAGCCAATATCCAACCATTTTAGAAGCCTTCAGACAGACACAAAGACACTCTGTCTAGTTCTAATACCACCAAATGATTAAGCAGTATTCTTACATTTAGTAGTTTTCTGCAGTATGTACAAGTACACAAATAACTTGCTTCACGATGAAGCAGTCTATAAACGCTTAGCCAATACCGTGTCACAAGAATATGTCAGCTAGAATCTGCCAAGGATAACAGCTAACCCTTATTACAGAATCAAGGTTAGTTGGGGTTGGCAGGGACCTCTGGAGACCTTCTGGTCCAACCCTCCTGCTCAAGCAGGGTCACCCACAGCAGGCTGCCTAGGACCATGTCCAGTCAGGTTTTGAATATCTCCAAGGATGGAGACTCCATAACATCTCTTGGAAACCTGTTCCAGGGTTCAGACACCCTCACAAGGACAAAGTGTTTTCTTGTGTTCAAGTGGAATTTCCTGGGTTTCTGTTTGTGCTCAGTGCTTCTTGTCCTGTCACTGGGCAGCACCAAGAAGAGTCTGGCCTCGTCTTCTTGACACCCGTCTATGAGGTATCTACACATACTGATAAGATCCTCCCCGAGCCTTCTCTTCTTCAGGCTCAGCAGTCCCAGCTCTCTCAGACTCTCCTCGTACGAGAGATGCTCCCAGGTTTTAATCGTCTTTGTGACCCTTCAACGGACTCGCTGCAGTAGGTCTATGTCTCTCTTGTGCTGGGGAGCCCAGCACTGGACACAGCACTCCAGGTGTGGCCTCACCAGTGCCGAGCAGAAGGGAAGGATCACCTCCCTCGACCTGCTGGCACACTCACTCATTATTCACTAAGGAGACAAATATACAGAGAGGCATCAGAGGTGTGCAAACTTCTGACGTCCTGCTGACGTCTGCCTCAAAACAGGAAAGAATTAAAATTACAGGACTGGTGTGGGATCACAACAGTCTTCATAATCTGTTGAAATTTATACCTCAAATCAGATTTCTCTAAGAAGTATCCCCATTTTTTCCTCCCAAACATTTTAAGACTGAAAATGATTGCAGTCATTGGCTCTGCTAATCTCTGTGAGCTATTGCTTAGGTCCTTATTATGCATCAAAAGCCTCACACATTTTCTAAACAGCTGGAGTCCTTGATGCAGAAAGGTAAATAATTAGACAAAAATCTGGAGATATTAATGAGAGTATTAGTAGTCTTAGCCTTAATCACATTTTCCTTTCTCTTATTAAGAAAAACAGGCACTTGTTCAGTGGGAGTAGAAAATCCTCCTGACAGATGCCACAGTCAGATACCCTGAAGAGCTGTCACCCTGTCCTGGTAGGTGTTTGGGACAGTTCAAATTCTGGCCTCAGTGGGAAGTTACATAGCGCCCTCTTTGAACTGACTCAATTTGGTACCAATCTACAATAATTTTTGACTAGTTTAAGCAAGAATATCTGCCACAACTAATAACTCTTTAGCACTTCAGCTGTCCCTCAAAATGGGTATGTGGAATTCCTACTTAGGAAAAATAGATATTGTTAACTTGGGACAGACGTGACATTGTTCTCTATCACAGGTGTGATATACTTCTTAGCTCCTTCTTAGCGTTTCTAACAAGTTATATTAAATATTTGCAGCAGGACCACAAAACTGATTGCTCTGCAGTACGATTATCTCCTATTATAAGCATTTTATATTTTTATTATATCCACTTTAAAAAAAAGCATGTTAATACTTTATTCACTCCGAGTACAATTCATTCAGCCAAGACTCATACAAAGCACCTACGCACGCCACTTAGGAAAGAGATGAATTTTACAGTGCTTTCTCCAAGTCCTGAAAGGAGTTCTTCCATTAGGATAGAATAGCTACAAGAGAGCAAAATGATTGTGTTTGAGGTGCCTCACTTGGTACTAAAAGTATGACTTCAAAATCAGATACTCAGACTTTCAGGACTTTGTAAAACAGTTTTGTGTTTGTCCATTAGCTTAGCTAAAGGCACAAGGGAATCAGAATGCCATTCTCTCGCACCCCTGTTCACGGTCATAAGGTCTTCCCAAATGATTCTCCTAGTCCAAAATGGCTGGGAAATTTCAAATTCAGGAAACGAAAGTAACACCCAGAATATTATTAATGTAATAATTAATCGCTAAGTAGGCCACTGGGAAAAAAAGTCCAATTACAGCACTCAGTCAAATTATGTTCTCATGCTGTCAGGCTATAAAAAAAAAAATGCCTTCAAAGCAACAGTTAGGTTAGCTTTCCCACAGCCAATTCTGCTGTTTGCTTGGCATTTCACATCTACACAAACCTGAAATCTTGGAGTAAACTGAGTCCCAGACCTGTTTATGCTTGCTGAATAGCAACATGTAATGTGGCACTGCAGTGGTCGCAGCCTACAGCAACACCAGGTAGGCAGTAGCATGCAGGTGTGCACCTGAATAAGCAGGGTAAGATGCCTCCTCGAAACACAAACCAACCCGACTATCGCCGTTCTGATGCAACTGCCGTCTCAGATGGGGAAAACAGAGAGGTGAGGTCAAAAACGTATCAGCCTACAATCAGACTTGTACATAAACACGGCACTAAGAAAATGGAATAAATCATCTGTCTAATCCAACCTAATCCATGCTCTCTATACCCATCCAGAGATAATTCGGCATAACGGCTAACAGCCTCGATATAGTTATCTCATGTACAACCCCTGACTCTTCTACAGGGAAGCGAAAGAGTGGGGCAACTCCAAGGGAGTATAAAGAAGCGCTAGGTGAGGCGGCAGAGGCTAAGCTGCTGCCGGTGATAGCCAAGGGATTATACAGATATTCAAGAGAGTATAAACAATGTGCATTATATTCAGGAAAGAAAGAAGACTCGAAGAATTGGCCAGAATATTAGTTCTGAAGTATTATACCTGTCTGCCGTTCTCTGGAGAGACCCTGCAGCATTATGCATGATAAAGTCAATGCGGATCCTGAAAGACTGAGAGATGTAATACAATATCGAGACAATAACAGGGTCTGGAAACTTTTTTTTTTATGCTTTCGTTAAGCAAGCTCATAGCCAATGGACATTGTTTCCAAAAACTGCAGTGACTGTAATATAATTTTATGTCAGCATAACTCCTAATTAGTCCCCACTCAGAAAAAATAACACCACATAATCTGTCAAAGGGACAACAAAATTCGAAGAAAAATAAAGAAAAAGGCATTAAGAACAGCCACAGAAAGAAATAGTTTCTTCAGAAGATACAGCGCAGACAATCACCACCACATAAAAGAAAAGGATAGCAGCATAAAATAAAGAGCTAAAGTAAAGAGCGAAGAACAAAGACAAAAAGAATAAAAGAATTAGAAGAAAACTCCTGCGAGAAAGCATGTTCAGACAGCCAAAGCAAACAGGCTATTTGCAAGGGATCAGCTGAACGCTCCAGCCCAGATCAGTGGAATTTGAGAGGCACAAAATTCCAAGGAAAACACTACTGCACATACACATGCATCCAAGCAGGAAAGAAGATGGGGGTATGCACTGCCTTATGCATTGGTATAGAAAAGGCTCCAGCTTTGAGTACTTCAAGGTACATATAAGTCTACATTGTGAACACGCATTTAGACATTTCCTATTCAAAGACTGCTTAATTCAATATTTTAATCCTTTCCATATTATCGGTGGAATCTCGAGAGAGTTTCCATTTGTTACACGTGCAAGTAATTTAAAAACTTTTCCTTTTTTATGCTAGCAAGGATGTACCTGATTCTATCAGCAAGCAGAAAAGAAAATCTAAGCGGTAACATTAATTGTGAGCACAATATTATAGCTTAGCCTACTAGACCTAGCAGATTGTCACACACATCACAGGCTATTACCATTTTACATCTTAAAAATCACATCAAGCCCACATTAGTATTACTGTGCACGCAATGCAAACACATAGCTACACGGGGGGAAGAAATCCATTTTTGCTAGGTTACCTTGTACAATTAAGTACAAGAACATCAGGAATTCACAGGTTCGTCAGGGAGGAGCTGAAGTTTGGGGTAGTAACTTCAAGCAGCCCTAAAGACTTTGCAGGACAACAGGAGCCCTCGTGTAATCCCGGACCAAGAGGAAAAATGTTTAACAACCAAGTAATACGATACACGTAGAAGAATTAACAACCTACACTAATACACAGCTTAGCCTCAAAGCTCTGCAGAAACACTCAGTCAGTCTCTCATCAGTTATATACAGAGCAGTTTGCCATCACTAAAAAGTGTATTAGATGAATTCTTTCCTCCTACAACAAAATCCCCAAAAGGCAAACCCGTCGCAAAAAGCACGAGGCTTTCCTTCACGTGTTCCTGTCAAATGCATCAAGAGGTTTCAGGCTTAAAAATGCATTATCCCATTTTCTGTCCTTAATGGAAAAAATAATAATAATCTATTGTTTATACAACCTCTGCAACTTATGAATGATTTCCTTACAAAGGCACTTTTTGGTTCAGAATATATGGGTCCATTGAGAAAACAAATACATAATGTTTTCTAAAATATTTATAGCTTTAATAGTAATTATGAAAGAATGTTTTCATTTGCAGTAAATCATTTAATATATTCCATCAAATGGAATATATTTAATATATTTATATATTTAATATATTCCATCAAATGTGACAGTTTAATAAGATAACTGCTGAGGCAAACTGAAGAATCAGCTCCAGGTATATGACTTGCTTATTTAAAATTTAAAAAATTCAGTCCTCTCTGAGTTAAAAAGCCTCCATCAATATGCCAATTTTTAATCAAAAATAATCAAACCAGTGCTGAGTGTACATTAAATCTTTCACAAGCAGCAACAATCGCTTTCACTTACCCCAGGTATAAATAAAACAGACCCTGTATTTTCACATATTTTTACTGTATGTAACATTACTAACTTGGCCTTTCTCAAAGTACTGCAAGGTGAAAACAAGTACGTAGGCAACCAATATCTTCAGGTTGGCCAACTTCATCGCTGCAAGGAGGTACTCTGTGTAATAGTCAATGCATTCAACATTTCATTTAAACAGTACCTAGGATCTTCAGAAAGAAAGGGAGAAAAAAAAAAGAAAGAAATGGGAAAAAAAAGTGAAAGAATTTTTCGACTTCAAATACTCCTTTGTTAGCTGTAACATTTTATCAGTTGTAACCAATTACTAACTCATCGTGCAAGTTTAAAAAGACACCAAGTGAAATGAAATTTCACTTGAATACCTATTTCATATATTAAAGGCCAAACGTTTAAAGGAGTGTATGTTCAATTAAATTTCCTTAATCGATACAGTTATCTGTCATCTTGGTTCATACAGTGCATTCCTTATCAAGTATCTCATATGTCAGCACTACGTACTCTTATGTACTATTTTGCTAAACATCTCTCCCAAAGTCACCTGATGAACTGGAGATTCAGGCTCGAATTAAAACTCTAGCTACTACCTGGGTAGAGTCCTTTGACCTAACTAGCAAGACTCAAAGCAGCTCGGCAGAAAAGACCCAAGAACAGTTGCTGAATAAGGACAAGTCTGATCCGCGGAGGATGGGAAAAATTGGTGTCCACGTCCCCCATGGAGAGGACAACTATGGAAGGAAGAATTACCGCAGAAGTAAGAAAAGTTCTCTCACTGACAACAGCAAAGCACCGGAGAGGATTAAAGGAAGATTGCTGCATTTCCCTCACCAGATCTTCTTCTAGAACGGCCCAGACATTGCTTCTGTGTAAGCTGAACCTTGCGGCAGCACGGTAGGCTAGGTTTTCTCTTAAAGTCCCTTCCAGATCTACCTTCTTCTTTATAAAACATATTTATAGATATACATATTATATATATAAATTAATTATATGCATACATCATTGCTTATTAATTTATAACGGCACATAACACAAAAGAATGGCACACATTCACTTTTTGCTCTATACTTTAACGAGGAATTTTAAAATATTTCAAGTTTTACTGACTTTCGGACGTCGGCTGCAAAAAGAACATCACTGTGTTTATCAGCTACCGAGCAGATAACCTCGCCTCTTAAAGAGGAGAAAGAAGTCACGCAGAGCGAAGCATAATGCGAATCCTTTTGTAGCAATGCCGTCCCCCCACCAGTAACCTCCTGTTTGCGAGGGAAAAATCTGCAATTTCGCAAGTCCTAATCTCTGCGCAGAATACTATGCTGAACATTCACAAGATTCAAGTACCAGCGAACATCTCATGAATCTGAAATTTAAACAGATAATTTAATGTTACTGATAACATTATCGACCAACTCCACAACTTTCTGCGACTTTCACTCAGCGAATGACAAATATAACCACGCTAACTAGCACACGCACTTGTCTCATCAAATATAAAAAATAAGCATTACAGCAATCTTTATGGGGTAATGTACTGTCACTCTGAATAATCTAAAGATAAAAACATACATTTAGGGCAGGGGCAGTGTCTTTTGCTACCTATTATTTTTATTACCAAAACATATACGGCATAAAAGCAATCACAGACTTTTCAAGATGACACAGTATTATAATGCTGTTAAATAATAGACAAAAGATATTAACCTTTATACAAAGGATACTGAAGCTTTTTAAATCACATCACGTAATCATATCTGTTGCCACTTATTATGTTTCGAACTTAGCCTAGAAAGGTGTTTTCTCACCATTTCTCCCAGCACTTAAGGCCAGCACTGATTATGCTTTAAAGTTTGTCTCCATGGTGCATTCATCTGTGCTTTCAGCTATTTTGTGAATCACAGAGTAATTAACCTTTATTCAATACATTTATCAGTCACTGACAAATGGGCCATTTCTCCCTCAAGTCTTTCTTAAAAAAAATATAAAAAAGTGCTACCATTATAATTTTTGCCAACAATGTATGCAAACAAATACTCTTAAAAGGTAGGGTAATACACACAAGTGTAAGAACGGTCAAGCAAAATGTAACTTCCATTAGCTTCCTGTGATCCCCCTTATTTTTAATTAACCTCAAAACCTTCTGCACAGAAGCTCTTCTGAGCACAAAAAATCTGTATGGATTTTTTTTTTTTTTAAGTTTTAAAAATATTCCTCTAGCCTAAGCAGAACACAAAACAATAATCCTTCCAAATTTTTAATCTCCTAGTTTTTGAGCGAGTTTCAAATCAAAATGTTTCTACCATTTCTAGGACATAGCATTTTAAATGTTATTTGATAGCATTCTTTTAGTCATTCATATTCCCCAGAGCTAAATCTGCAAGGAAGAAAGACTGTCAACATAAATTTATGAAAATTGACTGACATATCACTCAGTGGCTGACATAATACTAAGTGGATGGGCAATATATTTTCCTTTTCTATGTATGATATTACATACAACTTCCTTTACAGAGAATGAGCCTGAAGAATTACCTTCCAGCTGGAAGGTCAGTGAATTTTAGGACAAATAAGGACAAACAAATTGCCACTGTGGTATTCGCATTCGAGTACTAAAGGAACTCACGTATGAAACCAGTGAACTACTGGAACAAGCTATCTGCAGGCAGGATATCCAATGCGCCTGTTTTTCTTTTTAAAGGAAGGCGATTCCAGTAGGAAACTACAGATGTGTAAATGACTTCTGGGCTCAGCCAAGAGGCAGAAAACATGATAGTAAAGAACTCGGCAGACAAATGGATTGAAGCGATGCGTTGGCAACACTGAAAATGGATTTTGCAGTCAGAAATGACATCACCCAAATGTGATCTTCACGGAAGTCAAAGTAAACATGACTAAGGATGACCTAGTAGGTTCAAATCTTCTAAAGGTTCCTAAAAAGCACTTTAGAAACCAAGGGACATGGGATAAGAGAAAAGGGTTGTTCACAGAAAACGGGGTCACCGATACGCGGGAAGCTTTCCTAATGGTACGTTGAAGTTAATTATTCACAACAGTTAACTTGAAATCTGGCTGTTTAGAAAATGATTTAACAACTCGGACAGCATGGGTGACAAAATCTGAAGAGGAAATTCTGTGACGACAAAGGCAAAACGGCCCCTTTTGGAAACTACGATGCTAAGTATGCACGCAGAGCGCCTGGTGAGAAATCGGAGCCTGATTGTTGTGGGCAGCTCTCGGGAAATATCTGCGGAGCAGGCAGCAAGCTCCGAATGGAGAGATCACACAGGCGGCGACTCCTCAGCTGGACAGAGACACCTGGACAGAGACACCTGGAAGGGAATATTGAAGGAGCCTACCAAATAATAAACAGCCTGCAGAGAATGAATACCAAATGACTAAGTTACTATTAAGAGGGGGAAAATAAAGCCAATTGATACAATTATTTGGCAGACAACAGATTTCCACACACACACACCCCAAATAATTTCAGCAGGATACTGTGCAGGCCACCAGCTCAAAAGGGGATACGAAAATTTCACAGAAAACTGGCCTGAATGGTAGGTTTTAAACAAGATGCATCAGGTACAACCAAAGCTTAATGAAGCCAAGAAGCAGCTGATTGTTGCAACCTGGTAGAAGCAGAATGGAAAAGGATGACTTTTCATATGCCAGTTTTTCATGTTCTTTCCTTAAATACTTCCATTAGTAGTGGGCAGTATCAGGGACACGATACGAGGCTAGATGGAGCTTTCTTAAGTGCAGCTGTTCTTGCACCTTATTCAGAGCCATGCTTTTAGCAATCTTCTTTTAAAGCGTGCTTAACATAGAAAAGTCCTACCCTAATAAAAGCAGGGAAGCATAATGGCAGTAAAACGTTCTTTTTTTGTAATCCTGTGAAAAAGGCAGGAATAGTAACATCTCAAAACTAGTAAGTAATAACCCAAAAGACTGTTATATAGAATTATAAATCCAGATAGAAGTTGAATCTCCATGTTCTGGTTCAAATTTCTGCTACTTTTTTAAAAGGCTGATCTTTAGAAATTAAAGGACATGTTTCCCAAGAGAACACAGTACGTGACCTCTTGAAACTACTGCCAATTTAACTTCACATATGATTTAAGAATTAATTTTATTGACCGCCCCCCAAACCTTAGCATGAAAAAAGAAATGAAGAAGTCTCCTGAAAATACTGCATTGTACCTGCACTTTCTCATGCTTTTGTCTTCATTAACTGGGAAAACTGGATTCTTATTTATTTCTAGTTTACAATTTTCTGGGACATCAAACATGTACGTTTTCATATAAAAATGTACTTTTAGTAAATAACATTTTAAATGGCATTTGCCTAGTATTCTTACTGATTACAAACTGAGCCCCAAAACTAAGATTTTTTTAAAAAACTTATAGATATAGATTAAGACAGATACATTGTTTGTAAATCTAATAAACCAAGAAGCAAGAAAAGGTAATTCAAGTTTCATGCATGTCATGCTATAGATTATTTTCCACACTAACTGCACAATAATCTTTTAAATATGAAATCTTCAATTGTTATATGGAGCCCTCCTAAGCTTCTCATATCGTTCCACACCGCTTGTGCTAAACACAGCATTTACATATCTAGTCATCTGTTACTGCATCTAAGAAATATATATACTTAAGTATAGAGAAATTGCTTAAGGACTCGCTTGACAACTCCACAGCATGGTAAATCCTGCATCCCTCTGGAGGGCTGCTTTAAATATCCTAGTAAATGTCTGCCACAAACAGTTTTACTGACTTTAAACTGTGTATATGGCTGTGAAACTTCTATTTGTGAAGGACATAGGCATCCATCTGCCAGGAAACGTACCGCTTGCTTAGGACCCTGGTTGGGGATGTCAAAGAGAGCGCTAAGGCTCATCCAGCTCTCAATACTACCCTGTATTTCCCACTCCTGTGGGCACCAATGATGCTACTGGGAAGACCTGAGAGTGCAGATCAATGGCAGCTACAGGGCTTTTGTGCCCCTTGATCATGCCAGTTAAGGGGACAGGCAGGAGCGGACACCTAGCTGCAGAGCTATCTTTCACAGCTGGGCTTTGGCTTCTCTGGCCAGTGCACCTCTCTGAGGAACAAGAACTGCTTCAAAGAGACAGAGACCTGATGAAGCAAGGCAAGCACCTCTTTGCCAACAAACTTGCTACCCCAGTGAGGAGAGCTTCCAAGTTAGGTTCACTGAGGGGTGGAGACCAAAGCCTGAAGAGAAGCAGAGGATTGGAGCATAGGTGAAAAACAAGTATGGAACAGGATAGCTCACACAACAGAGTGCTGCAACAGATGGATACACTTGGAGACAAGCAGAGAAGACAAGGTGGGAAGAAAAAGCTGGGATATAAAGGCTCAAATACATGGAGCTCTGCTGCAGAAGAGATGACCAGACCAGAAAAAGCTTTTGGGTAAGGACTGAGAGAGGATGCGAACTAGGGAACGTTATGATGGGTATCTACTATGGACTGCCTGATCAAGAAGTGAATAAAGCCTTATTAAAACAAATGGAAGACATCTTCTGATTGCAGTCCCTGTTCTTGTGGAGGACTAACTACTTTTAGCATCCTCTGGGAAGGAAATGGTAGGACATGAGCAACCCAGGAGATTTCTGAAACGTAAAAAGGACAGTGTTTTGGCACAGGTGTTAGAGAGACCTACTTTCTCTATCCTTGTAGAAACTTCTGTCTGCTTAAAAAAAAAAATACTACTGCTGTATGTCAAATGCATTAATTTTACCTTGGTAAAATAAATACTTTTCGTGCTGATCTGCTTACACAGCACTTTTGAAGAGACAGAGTATTCTTGGCTGGTCTTTTATCAAGCAACAAGATGGATGTCCTTACGTTAATGCTATAAAAATTAGTTCTTTATACTTATGACTCACAGAGCTCTTTCTGAAGAAGCTTACTCCTTTTCCTCATAATGGACTATTTAGCTTTCATCAGCAGTGCTACCACTAATGATCCTAAAACTGACAGTCTAAAAAACATGATGAGTCCTTACAAGAAGCCTAATAGCAATTATCTTTTCTTAAATATCTATGTAGCAGATAGATGCTGAGCTGGCCAGAAATTTTCAGACAGACGAGAACTTTCTAATGATGGATTCTTGAAACTACCAGGCATGGGACAGTCGGAAAACCAATCATCTGTAGGATTTCTCTTGCAACATAATATTGCAAAGTTCTACTACAAGAAACTCCAGAAGGGAATTCAAAGTCAGAGTCATCCTGGTTTTTGGAAGAGAAGATGTTGATGCCAAAATTTAAATGTCAGTATCAGAGGATGTACAGACACCAGTTTTGAGAAAACCATTAAGTAACTGGTGACCGCAAGGAAATCTAACCTAGTCCATGAATCAGCTTTAGCAGACCAGAATGAAGTGAAATTGTATCCTGGCTGACTGTGTGACATTACACAGAATACCCAAGAGCATGACCCAGACCTACAGAGTGGAAATCTCACTCTGATCTGATCCCTTGGAAAAAGATTTATGTCCGAGATTTAAAGGCAGGGCTACTATAAATACAAATACTAGTCTAGGATTCCTCAGACTAAGGACTAATAATATATTTTTTTTAAATCCCTACAAAAGATTTTTTGAGAGAGAGAGACAAAAAGAAGGGTCTTCTCTTACCTTTGTCATTTTCTTGAACAAAACCCAAGAGATCAGATTACCAGGACTGCATTTTTCACAAAGAAGAAAGTTTTCTTTTTTCAAAATTCCTATACGCTGCAGATTTGCTAACAGATATCAACACAAGTTATAGTTAAAATAACAATTCTAACCGCTGTTAAAATAACCTAATTTAAAACTGCACAGTGTCACAAGCTCCTATTATTACAAACAAAAAGAAGGAAGAAAGGGATATTTGGGACTACTTCACCCCTTCACAATTTCAGTTTGGGAGGAAGGTAAAAGTGGAAGGAAAATAACAGGGAAGATATTCAAACTGTAGTTGCAGCCACAGGAGATGCTACTGGCCAAGATAATCCAGTTATGCAGACAAAATCTGCTCTAATACAAAGAACTAAATCCTAGTGGAAAATTACTTAAGTGAGATATCCTTACAGTTCCCATAAATTATATTAATGAGGTGCTAGAAGTTGCTCAAGGTCCAGTGAAAACCCTTTAAGCACACAACCCACTTTTTCCTCTGACCATCTTCATCAGCTCTTCAGATCTACATCCTTCTCTCATCCCAAGGACAATCACTCTATTTCTTTCATGCTTGAAGGGGAAGGTCTTTTCATGCTTGAAAGGGAAGGTCTCGCGCCTGTGGCAAAGCAGGCACACTGTGACTGCCTGGCACTTGGTGGCTGTCCATGTCCCTTCACTGCAACCCGGCTGCCTCCTGTTCCCTTTCCAGTTCCCCACAGCACTCTCCAGTTTCCATTCAATACTACAAAACAGTGGACATTGCTACATGTTGCATGTTATAGGACATCCCTCCAAATAAGCAAGATCAGAAAATCATCATTTTCAACTCATTATATACTAATACATATACTAATGGATTATGTATAAAATAAATTTAAGTGTGATTTGCATAAAAATGTATGCTTTCTATGTACCTATTTCATAAACACGCACAGGCAAAATTCTTGATGTTCAGCTCAAAACCAATGGAATGAAACACCCCTTTATGAAGTCAGTAACGTCTATGAAGAGCAAACAACATTTTAGGCTCACAGTGATTTTTATATAACTTCATCTCTCTTTTAAGTTTTAATTCAAATACACAATTTCTCTCAGGTATCACATTTGCTTGAGACTTGTAAGCATTTAATTATTTATATGCTACAAAAAACTGTCTTCCAGAACATCTCAGTACAAACAACGTGGATAAAGCCACGGACGTCTGCCACACACAGTTGCTGATAACTGAGACACGGAAATTATTAGTTCTCAAAATGCAATCTATTTACAAAACAACATACAATACTCAGCTAACACAGAACCTATGCATATATACAGAGAAACCAGAACACAGACATGTACCTTCAATGAACTAGCACTGTGAATGCAAAACTCTCAAAAAGTTATGGCAATATTCCTCCAAGGTAAAATTATACAGTACCTCAAAACATGGATTTCACATTAAACCCTAGAGTTTGAAGGGAACTAACATGCCAAGCAGAAGATTAATGGCAGTGTTTAAATCTACAAACCACATTTTAAGAATTCTGCCTGTTCTCAGTCAAGAGAACAGGACACTGAGATACGCAGGTGCAAACAGTCATTTTAAGATCCTGAACAGAAAAAACGTTCTGAAAGGTAATACTCCTTCCAAAAGACTATACCTAACGTCTTTTATGCAGAACATGAAACACAGGAAGGTACATTTCACATCACGGATATACTCTTGGTAAGTGAAATTCAATACCTCTCGAAGACAAAGCCACAGACAAGTATGACATTTGATGTAAGCAACTAAGGTCAGAATCTAGTGAGTAAAACAAAAGCAGAAAATTGCATCTTAATGAAGATTAGTAAATAAGCTTGATATCCAAAAGGAAAAGCAAACATTTAATATAAGTGGAACATCACATCTGTCTTAACAACTAAAGGCAGCTACACCTTCTCAAGAAACAAATCCCTACCATCTCGTCTTTTCCCCTCAGTTAAGCAGTGTCATCTGCTTCAGTTAGGACGAGCTTCAGACAATCAGCTCTTCGCCAAAACCAAATTTCAGTCAGACACTGATCATCTGAAAAACCTGACCATCTGCGTTTCATGAAAGGGAGATGTAAAAATGAGTATTAGCAGCATATTGAGGAAACTGCAACCCAATCTGTCACAACCTCCTTTGCAGCCTTACATAAAAGGCAAGGCTAGCAGGAATTTAAAAAATTTCATGGGAAAACTTCTAGAAAAGAAGAAACAATTGCTTCAAATAGCTTGGTTTTCTGGGAGAGAATAAAAAGGGAATAAGTAAAGCATGGATCTACCAAACACAAAGATAATGTGGAGATCTGGCAACAGTCTCTCATGGCCAATGAAACTGAATGCAGCACTCGTGCTTGACATCTTCCATTACCAACACAACATTTTGAAGCAACAAAATGAATATAATTTCTGTATGTTATGAGGAAGAAATAGAAGGAAATAGATTAAAAGTATTTGAGAACTTCACAATAATCAAACTGCTTTACCTCCATGAA
Source organism: Apteryx mantelli (assembly GCF_036417845.1). Lineage (NCBI taxonomy): Eukaryota > Metazoa > Chordata > Aves > Apterygiformes > Apterygidae > Apteryx > Apteryx mantelli. The sequence goes on along the minus strand of NC_089979.1, from coordinate 5,172,779 downwards.
GGATTCCATAATACTCATTTTTTACGGTCAAGAACAGAAAAGAAAAAAATGGCAGATGTGTCAATATCAGAATCAGTTTCAAACAAGTCTAAGCATTGCATTAGTGGATGGTGATACTAAGGATCTCTCCTCCCTATACCAAACCAGTCCTCATAAGTCAAATGGTCAAGGTCCCTCTTGGCAGCTCTCTGCGAGTCCCTCTCCGTTTACTCCACAGTCTTCTTGAACCATGTACTAAAAGTGGACACAGTATAGCAGGTGCAGCCAAATAGTACGGCATAACGGCTTCCTTCCATCTGCTGAACGTGTTTCTCCTAATGTATCCCAGCACACAATTTGCCTTATTCAAAATGAGGACACACTGTTTGCTCATACAAAACTTGGCATCCCCTGCAATCACAAGGATAATTTCAGCAGGCAAAGCACTTTTCATTTCTCCTTGTGGAACCTCTGAAGTTTCTGTTGGCCCAGTCCTCTAGTTTCTCAAGGTACTTCTGGACTCAAGCTCTACCATTTAGAACGTCCACCCAACATTCACTATCGTCCACAAATTTGCTCAGGATGCATTCTGTTTCACCACCTAGACTGTTAAGATATTGGATAATATCAGCCTCAGTATCATCAAAGAGCCAGCCATTTCATCAAAGAAGGCAACCCTGACTGTGCTCAATTACCCTCTTCTCATTCATGTATTTGAAAAAGATTGTGCTCGATTTTCTTTTCAGGAACTGAGATGAGGCTGGCCAGCCTACAGACCCCTGGATCTGCCTCCTTATCTTTCCTACAGACGGGCATAACATCAACTTTTTTCCAGTCATCAGGAACCTTTCCCAGTTGCCAATCTCGAATCTGGTTTTGTCCCTTTAATATAAAAGCACCATATCCTTCAAAAGACTTCATAAAAAGAAACTGCTGTCACTTCAAAAATCACATCTGGATGTCATTTACGGTATGTTATCTGAAAATCAAATAACTATCTGAAAATCAAATAACTCTTTCCTTCAACGTTCTCCCCTTTTACCAAAACTTTTTTCATACTCTCCAGTATCATTGTCCAGATTTTTGGTCTTTACCATAACCTTATCTTCGGATGCTTTTTTCTTCCTTTTTCTACACATGTCCAAAACCAAACTCCAAATCCTGATTTTCATTCTAGGTGTATGTATATAGGTATATATATCCAGCTGTATATCCGCAATTCTGAGCTTGACAAACCAGCGCATTGCCTTTGCCGTTGCATATGCAATGAAGTTAGGGTATTTTGTTTTGGTCAAGGTGTATCAGAATTCTGCATGTCTTCAATATGCTTTACCTTTCTTCACTATTCAGTCAAATTTGTCTTGACTGTTTATAACTTCATATATTTTTGTGTATGAAAAAAAGAAAAAAAAAACAGTTCGGCAATACAATTTAGATAGGATAGCCCTAAGACCTTCCTTTTGCAGTGTATCTTCTTTGACTTTTATTCCAAGCACTACTGGAAGAGGGACAGTTTTAATCACAGTGACCTTCACTGTAATACATAGTATAGCTTTAATAGCATTACCTGATTAAGAGTAGTAAATCTCACAGATGTAATATGTTAAAAGATGTACATCATGTTAAAAACTCCTTTCCTGCCAATCAATTACTTTTTCTTTTCATAGTAGTAGAATTAATCACTATTAATCACTAGCATGACATTTTTATTGCTGCTTCTTCCTCCATCTGAAGGCAAGTGCAAAACCACGATTTAAGCTTCATGCTTGCTCTCGTGATTTTTACACATTACCCAACATCTAAGCCCCTTACACGTTCTAGAAAACACACACGATTTGAAAAGAGTACCCATTTCTGAGCATACCAAGCCATATTCAGTCCACCTTAAACTGGGTTCTATTCTTTCTTTAAACACAATTTTGAGGGAACTATTTCACATCCACAATATAAGTTGGATAACTGCTTCCCTTACAGGCACAATCAGCCACTTCACAATTCTAGTAATGAACTAGAAAGACAAATTTCAGCATGATTTACACTTCCAGTGTAAAAATTGAGAAAATCTATTAAAAGAATCTGGATCTATATTTGTTCACTCTTCACCACCTCCATAATTAGAAGAAAAAGACTACTTGCCTGTACTGATTACTACAAAAGTTATCTGTAAGAAGACTAGTAAAACTATTAGTGCCTCTGCTATATACAGTCTGCCAGCTACATAAAAGTACCAAGATTACTTCAAAAATATTTGAAAGTCCTGCTAAAAATTTGTGCTGTTACTGAATTTGTACAAAGAGTAAAATTAAGTAACAGGACAGCACATTATCTTACCTATTTTTTTAAACCTGTTCAACAAATTTACCAAATTTGAAAAAAAAAAAAAAATACTTAACAGACCAGTAAAAATTATGAAAAAAAATCTTAAAAATAGAAAGTTTCCACTGATCAGCCCAAACAAACAAACTTGGCATTTCAATTAAGATGGTATGTGATATACTGGATGACTTGTGAACTTCTCCTTATTTTGTAACAAAATCCTTTTGTCACATGGAGTCTTGTTGCTCTTTTCATTAATGCAAGGCTTATCTTACTGAGTCAGACCAGGTGATCTTTTAGCTCTGCATCCTACTATGACCAGTAGTATTTATTTAAGTAAGAGTGCGACAATTAAGGCAACAAAGTGATCATTATCCTTGCTTATTCTCAGCAAACAAAGTTTTTAGGAAAGACATTGCACTTGGATCAGGCTGACAATAGCTACCTATCAAATCCAATCTTCCATGAATTCGTCTTGTTCAATTTTGAGCCTGTTTATTCTTCTGGCCTTCCCACCATTTGGCAGCAATGAATTCTACAATTTAAAGTACGGATAGGGGTAATTCCCACAGCTGAAAAAATCAATAATGCTGATGCTCTTCTGCAAAAGCCCAGAATATTAATCTTTCCACATCTCTTCCTACAAAAACAAAGTACACTTTAGTTTTCAATTTTTCAGGCAGCCATGATCTGTAATTAATGTTCAATGTCTGTCAGAAAACTGATACGTTCAATGGCAAGGAAGATGTACTGAAAAACATATTGATCTTTTTATGAGTAGTTGTATAAAAGGCGAGATAGCTTTCTTCGATCTTTACCTAATGAATTTAAGGGCAAAGAAAAATTAGCAGCTGCTGCCCATCATTCAGATAAGCACTTTTCCCCAACTCCATAGAGACAAAAGAGTATCTAGACTAAGAACACGAACGTACAAATGGTCTCTCATTCTCGTGGCCTACAGCTCAGATCCGACACTGAGTGTAAATTGTCTACAAGTTTCCAGGTAACAAGAAGCTGGACAATAAGACATCCCTGGCATCATAAGGCATTGCTGGTCGCAAAAGAAAAGAGGCCTGAACGGCGTATTTTACAAGATATGCCTATTTCAGTCAGTCATCCTCAAAGATGAAGACCCAGTTAGTCGTAACATGATTAAGTTTACACTGCAAAGCATATTTTGTCCTCAAGCTTGAGGCGTTTCTTAGTGATCTGAACATAAAGCGATACTGGATCACAAAAGTGATCTTCACAGAATCACAGAATGGTTGAGGTTGGAAGGGACCTCTGGAGATCATCTAGTCCAAACCCCCTGCTCAAGCAGGGTCACCTAGAGCACGTTGCACAGCATCGCATCCAGGTGGATTTTGAAGATCTCCAGAGAAGGAGACTCCACAACCTCTCTGGGCAACCTGTTCCAGTGCTCTGTCACCCTCACAGTGAAAAAGTACTTCCTCATGTTAAGATGGAACTGTCTGTGTTTCAGTTTGTGCCCGTTGCCTCTCGTCCTGTCACTGGGCACCACTGAGAAGAGTCTGGTCCCATCCTCTCGACACCCTCCCTTCAGATACTTGTACACATTGATAAGATCTCCTCTCAGCCTTCTCTTCTCCAAGCTAAACAGGCCCAGCTCTCGCAGCCTTTCCTCATAAGAGAGATGTTCCAGTCCCCTCATCATCTTTGTAGCCCTTCGCTGGACTTGCTCCAGTAGTGCCACATCCCTCTTGTACTGGGGAGCCCAGAACTGGACACAGCACTCCAGATGCAGCCTCACCAGCTCGTTGTCCACCAGGACTCCCTTCACTTTTATCTTGACTTTTAAAGATAAATTTCTATTGCATACATATTTTAGAATAGTTTACATACCAATTAATAGGTCATTTGCTTCCCAGCATGGTGGATAGTATCACATCATCCCAAAACTGACATCACCTATGCTGTACAGAGCCCTTTACCACTACTCATGGCCCAATTCCCTGCAAACCTAACAGCTAAATAATAATAATAATAATAATAATAATAATAATAATAATAAAGCCCTAACCGCTACCCTACCATGCAGCTCTACTCTCTCTTCTAGTCTGCTTGTCAGGCACATCACAGTGCAGTCACCAGGAACACAGCTTATTCAAACATGGGACCTAATGTGATGCCTCCAGCCATACTTGCTTAAAGCCTCCTTGGCACTTAGGGTACACTAATAAAGTGGTCAAGTCCCAGATGGTGTACTACTGCTTAGCAAATATTTACCTGAAAGCGATGGAGACTAAAAGGGCTGCAGGACCTCGGATTACTTGGGTTTGGGACTCAAATACAGGAGCTTCCAAAGTTCCTATGAGATCCCTGGGCTCACTTGGCCAGGATGTGAGAAAAGACCCAGATGCCCACGTGCCGTCAGGCAGCCATCCGAAGCCAGTGCCGCACCTCGTAAGCCTACGTTTGCAGCACAGCACACAAATGTAAAGAACATGAAACTTTTTATGTCAAATCACACCTTTAAGTTTATAAATCTCGAATTTACTAAAATTCTGAATTTCTTGGAAGAACACAACCTCATCCTTCTCAGCATAATGACTTTTCACAGTACCAAAAGCGTGTGTACACATACTCACACTGTACTTGAGCGTCTACGCATTAGCAATCCGACATGAAATAAAACCAGTGAAGGCATATAGCTTACACCAAAAATAAATGCAGGCAAAACATAACCTCATACAGCTTCTCCCAGACCCAGACCTCAGAATGTACAATGCTAAAGTAGTCACTGTATTTTCTTAAACAAGCAAATGTACCAATTTTCATTGTTTCGTGCGGTTTTCTGCATATATATCACTTCTTTTAATATCAAGCCTGGCTTTGTTCTTTCTTGCAGCGTAAAAATGTGTTAGCATATTAAAATGTTACTAAGTGTATACAGATGTATAGCTCCTATTTGAGCAGCTAGGGGACTGGTAACCATGGCACTGCTTCCAAGAATAGAATTATCATCTGTAACAGCACTCATGCTGTGGCAGTTGACAGAATGGTTATAAATATATCTATTAGCAGCCTGAACTGAATCTTTAAACAGCACTGTAGGGACAGCAGTTGGCTAAAAATAGCTTGACAATATTGCATTTGAACACTTGTCCTCAGAAACACTTTGTCACATACACATAGCGAATTTCAATTTTTTTCTGCGTGAAGCTGAAAAATGAACATCTGTGGCACACGAGACAGACGGTATGACATTTTTTGACCTCCATTCCCCCCCTATACCAGTATGAATAAAAGCACAACAGTAAAAATCTTGAAAAGCCTGACATAAAACATGGAGTAATGCCTAGAATTCAAAGTACACAAAGCAAGGGCAGAATCAAAAATCATTTTACAAGAAAAAAAACATACATGCCGATCAACGGCACACAAATTATGTTGTCTGAGTTGCTGGAGCTCAGCTTCATTCTAATATGCTTCCATACAATTGAAATAAGAAAATGATGGTTACACAGTCGTTCCTAACAACTGTATGAGCTACCTTTCAACATGAACAAAGGAAAACTGTCCAAAAACAGATTTCTAAATTCAGCAGTCATGACTTCAGACACACATTCTCCCAAAAAAGGGAGCTTTTACTTGCTACTCATAGTATTTTCACCATCTTAAGTCAAAATCTTTGTGACCATAGTTGATATCAGTGCACTAATACCAGTGTGGCTATTTAGGTCAACAGATTAAAAGAAATAAATGAGCTTCCTTTATTGATTAGGTGAATGCTTACATTTCTTTAAACTATCAGATGAAAATACAGACTGCTAAATTCCTGATAGGCGACTATTGCCTGGAAAAAGCGGAAGTCCAAAAAAATGATCCAAACTATGAAGATCTTCACAAACAAAAATGTGCTTGCAGAGACAATAATGTCATAAATCATAGAATATTTCAGGTTAGAAGGAATCTCTGCTGGCCATCTGCTGCAACTCACTGCTAGAAGCATGGCCAAGTCAGAGTAGACCATTTAGGGCCTCATCCAGTCAAATTCTATCTGCATCTCTGCAGATGGAGATTCTGCAACATCTCTGAGCAACCATTTCCAGGGTCTGAGTATCCTCACTGCGAACAAGAAGTTTCCTAACATCCAATTAAAACTCCATACGGTCCAGCTTGAATCCACTGCTTCTTGTTGTTTTACAGGGCACCTCCAAGACAAGTCTGGCTCCCTCCTATCTCCATACCCTCGTATTATACCTTCATAACTTCTTCAGTCTCAAGACTGAAGAAACCCAGTTCTCAGTCTCTCCTCATACGTCATGGGCTCCAATGCCCTCTCCAGCATGGAGGACCTCCACAGGACTCACTCCGGCACATCGATACCTGTCTTGCAATGAAGAGCTCCCAACTGGGCACAGTATTCCAGATGTGGTCTCACAAGGGCGGAGCAGAGGGGAATAATCATTTCCTTCGGCCTGCTGGCCACACTTTTTCTGCTACAGCCCAGTCTGCAGTCGGCCTTCTTCAAGGCTCCAGTTCAACTTGTCGTCCACCCGGTCCTTTACTGCAAAGTTCCTTTCTAGGCTGTCAGCACCCCACCTGCACTGTCGCCTGGAGCAATCTTGTGTAAGATAAGTACTTGATTTTATTTTGGAAGTATATATATGAGTTCGAGTTTTCAGTTTTAACAGGTATTACCTGCATTTAAAATAAGAAATTAAATTTAAACCAAGTTTGAAGTACACTGAATTTCTTTTCTTCAGCAGTAAAGACAAGATCTTCAATGTACTCTCACAAGTAAAACCAAAACACTAGGGAAGAAAAAGTATTTCCCAGCCAAAATGAAATAGATTTTTTTTAGAATAGACTTTCCATCTTCCTTGAAGATTATTTAAGGATGAACTCCAAAGGAAATGCAACCCCTTCTCTCATTTGTGACCCTCTTAAAGGCATATCTCTGGTAAGACAAAGTAATCATCTGTCCTACAAAACTTAAATACTGAAAAAGTAAACTGTACTGTAGTAAGAGGCATATTAATGTTCAGGCAAGGAAATTCAGCTCCTGGGATAATTAGGACTGCTGTTTTCATAAAGCATATGGATCAGCTTGTTCACTGCAGTGAGCTCTGGCTGCAAGACAAATGGAACCAACGCTTCCACTCCAATTTGTCTATTGTCAGCTATGCATCTGCATCTATTCTTTCTCTCAAGTTTAGACACTTCCAATCTTTTTTATAGATGTATCACACAAGAATTACAACATACCGCATACAATTCTGAAATTCTGCTTTCGGAAAATTTATATAAGCACTGACAGTACTATTCCATATCTCTCTAGGACTTTTGCATATCTGCCAAGTGATGTTACTGCCACTAAGATTTTTACTGAACCAAAGTGTGATGCTTAGCACTGAAGGAAAGTGATGTGTGATCTAGTTGGATCTGGTGAGATTTACAATTTTTGCAAACAGAAAGTTTCATGACAGAATAAGACATTAAAATGAGCAGTAACTTGACTGCTAGCCTTCTTTTAAAACACTGCTTGGATAACTGACACCTGCAGTTACAATTGGATGAAATTAGATTACAATTAGATGAAACCTATGTGGAAAAGAAAGTAAATCCTGTTCCACTTAACTTCAACACCTACTACAATAATGCTTTTATTCCAAGGAAGGTAAAGAGTTTGATACAAGTTCTAGTTAAACTTGTGCCACAAATTAAAACAGGACACTGTCACTACTATTGTATGACTTTGTACAACTCATTAACCAATCTCTTCAGATTGAACTTCCTTCTGCGTAAATGTTTCTGGTACAAATCTTTGCTCAAGTCCCATTTGAATCTGATCAGAATGGCTGCATTTTCCGCAAGTAATCTGTTGCACAATTTCAAAAGTTGTCCAAATGTGTTGTATTTTAACCAGATATTCTCAAATCAATCCGTAGGATCAACTGGATGGCTTGAATTTCATAAATGTTTTTGCTTGGACAAACTAGCAGCTCCTCAGCACTAGCTACTGAAGTTAAGGAAAGGTACAACTAAAGTTAAACATAGGAAAAAAAAAAACCACCACTTCATATAATAACTTCAGAGAAAACTAACATTCATTCCAAGATCTGATTGACTATATTTACGGTTACCTGATTTAAATTTCAGTCACAGTGCCATCTGGTGACTATTTATACTCTTATACATTTTAAATAGATGGCATGCTTTTAGGCTCATCCAACTACCTTATGTCATCCAAATACCACATATTAACTCCCTCTCTTGTCTTAAGTTTTAACTGAAGGAGAGAAGAGAAATGATTCTCTATGAACTGGAACGGTACAACATTTCCAGTTCACATGTTCTTCTTCCAAACCTTTAAGTGCACTAGGAACATGGTGAATTCTAAAACTGTAAATGACCATTAAGTCATATGAATAGTACTATAAAAAAATAAGAAAGTTTCTATTGAAGATAATGAACGGCATGATCTCAAGACTGACATAAATGGAAGAGCGTGCCTTTTGTTTGCATTCCCTGGAATCTGGCCTCTAAAAGCCAGCTAGGCAAGGACGAACATTGCTGAACATGTTTGCTCAAGCTCTATCGCTAAAATTACCATGGCTGTCATTTAAAAAGTGGTCGCGGATAAATAAACATAGCGAAGATGAATGGGAATACTAAATATAAATTCAAATACCCTTCCCAATCTCAGTGTATGTTTTCTCTCTTTTAAAGCAACCATCTACAGAAGCAATGAGCCAAATTCTGACGCTTTGATGAAGACAGTAACAGAAGGAAGATTTTTCATCTCGGTTCAGGCCTTCATTTCTTCCCCTTCCCCCAATTCACAACAAATATTCCCACTGTTATTCACCCTTCCCCTCTTCCCACAACAAAATAAGTGACCAGACTATAATATATCATGTTTGTCCTTTCACCCCGCCAATGAAAGAGGCCTGTTTAGAGGAATACTGTGTTATATTTGGTAATTTTTTCCCTCACAAGTGTTTTTCTACAAGACAGAGATGCTCTAAGAAGAATACACTAATTAAAAATTAAGATTACATCAAACTCTTCATCCAGAAACTGTTACATGAAAAAGATAGCTATTGAACAAAAATTACAAGTAGACTTCTGGCTTTCCTTCAGTCTTGAATACAAACACGCCATGTAACACATTTCTAGAAGTTTTTCAATAGGAGTTATCAGATCTCGACTTCATATGAAACAAATGGTGTTTATCTCGCGAGTTAGATAATGAATTCTTTTCATCGACGGTTAGAGTCATTAATACTGCTTCAATTCCCAGTCCAATATCACTTTATTAAATATATCCACAAGGAATCACATGTATAAAAGATGAAATGGTGCTTCAGTTGCTGCAATTTTTCTTCGAACTAGTTACTAGTTTTCTCATAAGAAAAACAGCTGAGGAGCTCTCAAAGAGAACATGTATTTCCTATTTTCCATTACTATATATTGTACGAGTATTTCACTGCTCATTCTTCTTTCCTTTTGCCCACATCTCTTCTCTAACCAAGGAACTTCAGTAAGGATGACAGAGATAAATCTTTGAAGAACGTCAAGTTCTGAGGTTAGTTTCCTTAAATATGACCTAACCATAAATATTCCCCTAACCAAATAATAGGCTGGGTAAGAGGAAAAATGCTGCAGCGTAACAGCATAATTGCAGCTCCTCGCTCCTCCGAAATTCCTTTGTATTTCACTTATCTTCCCAGTTTTCCTGAGACTAAAATCAGGGGCCACCTCCTTCTAGTCTGAAGATGCTCATACTTCATCCACTTCTCCCTGTTGCCTTTTTGTTGCATCCTGTTGTCGCTTTTGCCCATAGGTTCTGACAGCCTCACCACATGTCTGCTGCACAAGATGGTCACCTCGTATTGCCGTTTATACGCCGCAGCGCCAATGCCACAGGTCTGCAGAGTGGCTTTGAAAATATCACTGGGTCATTCAACATGATGTTAATGACTATCTGAAATAGTCTGGGGAAATAACCAGGCACCCAGGCCAATACGAATCAGCCTGCAGATGCATTACTTCAACGGATTAGAGAATGCTCTAAAATCTCAGTGTTTGGGATCTCATCACATCAGGAAGGACAGAAATGCACCAAAACTGACAAAAAGTCTGCAAATAGTACAAAGTTTATAGCCACACACAACTAAAATGGCAGATATTGCTGTACCTATTCATAAATATTCATAAATATTGCTTTTCGCAGTAATCTACTGATTTCCCTTAATGAATCAGGACCGGAAAGCTTCACTAGAACTGCTGTATCACAACTGCTAAGCACCACATGAACTTTCATAATTACAACATTCGACATAAAAATATAATAACAAAACTCACCTTGCAAAACTCTTGGGTTTAAGGATTCATACAGTTATTCAATACTTTTACTCTATATAACTTAGCAGAAATGAACTAGTCCCCGCATTTGTATTAAATAAGTTTTATTCTGTTATTCCACTTTCAAGTCAAAATTGGAAAATATGAACATTGGAAGACCCATTACACAGACAATTGAAATAGATTTGTGAAAAAAAAATATTCAAATGCTTGATTTAAGCTTTCATTTAAATAAGCATCTTCAAAAGTAGCACATTTTCAAGCATGTGTTAAACAGAAGCAGTAATAAGACAGCAGCCAACTTGCAATTTTAAATGAACAAATTTTTAAACTTCAGAAAGTAAATTAAGAGCTGACAGAAATGACAGCTGAAAGTAGTAGAAGAGTCACAGTATTTTTTTTTCTAAATATAAAACAAGCGAGACTGAAATACACAAGTCCTAGTATTTCAGTTTGGTTTATAAAAGCAAGTTATATTTCCTTTTTTTTTTTTTTAATCTGCCTACTTGTATACAATTTTAACTGCCAGTTATCAGTTTAAAATTAATTCCCATAATGCTGAATTAATTCATTTTACCTTGCAATTTCCAAGTTATTTGTAGCTTAGCCTCAGATCCTCACTCATAGGTCAGGACGCTGAAGGCACTGATACATATATTTAAAGAAATTCATATGATTTTCCAGGAAACATACAATCTAAGACAAAAAAGCAATGGACCAAGCAAAAGAATGTGAAGGCTATATTAAAGCAACAATCTCAGCTTATTAACTGCATAGCCTTTATTAATAGCCCTCAAAAAATCAGCACGTCCAAATATCTCGGCTCTACACTTGAAGTATGCCTACTGGGTTTTTTCCCTCCTGAAACGTGTTTAAAAACCGTACCGTGAACCTTCAGTCCCGACTACTGTGAAACCCAAGAGACAGGTTAAAACCAGAATCAGTGAAACAAGTTATTACATTTTCCAATAGCATTTAAATTAGAATGTTTTTTAAAAAACTTTGATCATTTCAAATAATAAAGAAAAATGTTAATTTAGGAAAAAAGATAGCAAAATTTACACTAACCATTCCTACCATTCCCTCGATCATATGTTAATTTATTGAGAGGTCAATTTCCCAAATTCATGTATAAAAGCATAATCCGTTTAGGGCAACAAATAATTTATACATGCCTTCTCTAGCTACCTAGCTATTATTTTTGTAACTTTGAATTCAGCTTCATTTTCAACCACATATTAATGGAACAGGAAAATTTATTAAAAATTAAGCAGTTACCTTTGTAGGTAAACTTGGGGAAATTTCTTTGGGGGGCCATATTTAGAGGCTTGATTTGCAATCAGATTCCTTTAAAAGAGGCTGAGGTTGCAGCCCAATAACACCTTGCTGGGACGCTGTGATAACTTCAGCTTGAGTTGATCCGAGTATCACCTGCAGTTTTGGTCGGATGTAAGAATGAACGCATTTGACACTTGCCAAGACTGCCCTAACACTGAACTGTCCTCTTAAATTAACATCAGAACAGGCGGGTGACTGCATTTTCGTGAACGAGTACAGACGCGCACATCAGTTCTAGCTGGATCACTTTTCAAAGGCCAGGGACCTGAACAGACCCCGCTATCTAAGCATGGCTCGGCACTGTTGACGTTTTAACATGACACTGCTGTCAAAACAACGATACGGATCTGTGTAAGACTCAGAGCCATAATCTCTTCTTCTGAGCTACTAGACAAAAAAAAAGTAGAGTAAAAATGAAAACCATCCCAAAACAAAGCACATGAAATTATGCAATTGGGGAAGTGTTTTTTTGGCAATTCAGTTATGTCTATTTGTACTTAAAATAATTTTGTTTGGCTTTTTATTAAGAATAAAAGTCTTTACCTGCAGAAAAATACTAATTCTCCCTACTAGATCATAGTTTTCTTTCCACTTTGTGCCGCAAATATTTATTAAAGATACAGGGTAGCAATTTGCCATAGATGATACGATCATCAGCTGCTAGAAAGTCCTGAATAAATGTTAGTGGCAGGGTAGGGTGGATTCCTGATAACGGCAAAGAAAAGAGTAGTAATCAGTTGTTTTAAGAATATGCACATTGCTGTGGAATATAAGAGGCAAATAATATTCAGATTTTAGTGAAATTTTACCTGACAGTGATAGGTCAATGAGATAGGTGCAGCCTTGCCTCATGATGTATAAAGCATCCCCCAGATTAGGGACTATGCAGGCACTGGAGTCAAATACGGAGCAAAACTTAAGGTATAGCCCAACTGAATAAGCCAATAACTAGAAAATCTTTTCTTATACATCCTGTCATGTCATGTTTGGTCCCTGTTTCTCTTACAGAAAAGAAGGAGTACTATAATATAGTATTCTAATGTATCGTAGAAGTATAATACACCTTGAAGACATACAGATAGCCCTCATCTCTTCCCCTCAGCTTTCATTTAACAGTTCAATCAACCCATATTCCTGCAGATAACCTCAGTCCCCAGGAACCCAGCGCTCCTCATGCCCTATATCGAAAATCCACATTCAACATTCTCCGCGGCTACATCCAGCCACTGCAGGTCTGGTCCTACTCCACGAGTATCACTGTTGCAGAGAAGCTCTGAATCTGCAACAGCTACCTTCCACTTTATTGCTTTCGAATCAGTGTCCTTAACAAAACCCATAGAAAATACTGCAAGGAAAGGCATTTCCAGTTCCATAATATGGAAATCTCCTTTCACAATCTGCTACTATTCTTCAATTTTTTTCATTATTCATTAGAGGAAAAAAAAAAAAGCAACCTATTTACCTGGACGCACAAGTATGAAAACTTCAAGCTATTCCATTGGACTTGTAAGTTGAGCTAAAATGAAAGACTTAATAGGATTAAAACAAAACAAAAAAAAGCCTACTAGAGCTCCAAACATTTAGCCACTCTTAAAAGTTGAGTAATAAGTTTAAAAAAAAAAAAAAAAGCTAAGTTACCAAAATAAAATGTACCTTCCTTTAAAGGAGGAACGAAGCAGGAAAAAAAGGAAAAAATGAAAACGGGTTAGAAAAACTGTGAAATTCTGCCGAGATGTAATGTTGCAAGATATTCATATGCCAATCCATCACATTTGTTTAGGTTAGTCCAAGACTAACACTTCAGCGTGCCTGACAAAATTTTAATGAAATGTTTCACTACGCTGCAGACATTAACCATTTGAGCAAACAGGATTAATCGTTCCCCAGTCTGCAACATTTTGAGGTTTTTGCTTTCAACCTCTTGGAACCAGCTGTTCTCTTCTCAGAGAGCAAATTTACAGAGGACATTTTCCACTGCTTTTCTAATCCCCAGACCTGCGGGTTTCTGCTTCCAAAAGCAGGTTTCCTTTTTAGAAATTTCAGATAGTCTGTAGGGAAAGCATGGTGGACAACAACTGAGCAGCTTCCTCTCTTTCTTCAGATACATAAGACCACCCCTAGGCACTTTTTAACTCTTTCAATGATCGCAATTTAATCTTTATCCACTGAGAAGACTCCAATAACTTTTCACTTTTTGGTTCTCTTTGCAGGACCATGAATCTAATATACGGCATTGTGTTCACCAGACCAGGTATTTTATACCACTGTTACACCAATGGAAATAAAAACTTTAGATTAAAAAAATAATAATATCAACAGTAGTAGATGTCTGTTTGAAGAGTTGAAAGAAATTTTTTTTTTTTAAGAGTAACAGGATGGCCGATTTTTAACAGTAAGTGTATGTTTGCCCACTATTTTAGGTGGTGTTCAACTAACTCACACACTTGCATATATTAAAATACGTGAGAAAAACTGAATTTTGAACCCTACACTGAATGACTTCCTCACATTGTAGTCTAGGAACACACACGGCACAACCACTTTGAAGTACATAGGGAGATTTTGATGAATCTAGAAAGGAGGTCAAAAGTTAAGATGTAAAATGAAAATTCACTACAAACACAACTATTGACTGACTTCCATTTCCAGTAGGTATTCTTTTCTGTAGCCTTAAAAAGCCGAACGCTCATGCGGTTTGATTTTCTTTCTGAATAACACTGCAAGTCAGTAAGTTGAACAAACAAGGAGAAGAGAACATGAGGAGAACCGTACTGACTTTCACACATTAAGCTAGTACAAGGTACTCAGCAGATGGCAAGATTCCTGAAAAAGAAAGGCAGGATTTTCTGCATGGCAAAGTACTTCAATGAGCAAAAAATACTATAGGAGCGATGAGAAGAGATAAATAACCAAAAGGCTGAAAAGCTCCCAATAGCTTAATTATTAAAGCACTAACCTACCCCACAAAGGCAGTTCCAGAAATGGTTATAAACCCACTAGTTGTAGAAAGAAGAAGAACATCAAGTGAAAGAATAAAGCAGGGCTATGCATGTCTGAAATGATGAGCAGAAATGCATAGGTATAGAGGCAGAGGAAGATGTTCCGACACCACTGACATTGCCCTTGCCCTTCCATACGTTGCTTGGGCACAGGAGGCCCTCTCCAGGCACTGGAACCGATCTTGGCCATTTTTTCCGCCACCAGACGGTAGCAATTACGGCAACTCTTCCCTTCTAGGAAGGGCAACTGAAGTTACTTCAGGTTACTGCTGTCAATTAGTCCTTCTGGTATCTCTTCCCGTACGTGCCTGCCTGGAGCGAGTTGGATTTCACGGTAACAGAGGTTAGAGAAGCATTGTAAATTTTGTCCTGAATGCACAAATTTCTTACAAAACAAAATTATCAGGCTGATGTCTGGATTTCTCCCCATTTCCTCTCTCATCCAGTATCCCACAGAAGTTTGCTCTTGGAGTATAACTTTCATTTCTTATCCCTTGCTGTTCCAAAGGAGATTCAAAGGTACATCTATTAGGATGCTAAAAGGGCCTAAAGTGATGTCCCTGCAATCCAGTAGGACTCAGCCTGGCATTGCACACTGGAGAGAGCTGCCATGCCCTGTTCACCACCTACTTACGCCATCACGCCTGATTTCCATGGGGAACCAAGGTCCCCTGGCTAGACCAAGCATACAGAGAGAATGACCATATACTGACTGCCGGGCTTTTGAATTCAAATGCCAGGCACCTCTACAAATAGACACTGCAGCATCACTACCATTGGAGCATGAGGGATGGCCCTCACTGGTTAAAATCCAACTGTAGCCTAACATTTCCAATTCTACTCCATCTAGACTAGGAGATCATTGCTCACAGTTTTCAAACACTCTTGGATACCAAGTATCAAGAACAGTTAGAACAAAATGAAGTTCTGTATTATGGTAACATGATGGTAAAGAAATCCAAAAGGTTAGTTTCAAAAATGTACCATGTTCAAAAGCATACCTCAGAATTTGTAAAACTGGTTTCACCACTTGACAGAGAAACAGCCTGAATACCAAAAGCAGTACCTTCTGGAAAATGATCATGCAGCTGTATATCAGTGCTGGAAAGGTAACGTTCTCCCTCTTTCTGGATAAGATAGCTCTCTCATAAGCAAAAGTTCAAAATAAACCTCAACAATAATTGGACTTACGCGAGCTCACTAACAACAAGTGGACAAAAGATGTCTAGCACTAGAAGGCCCTCTACCTGCTTCAAAATCCAGTGGTGGAAACTGAATGAGAACAAATCAAGACTAATAATAAAATGCGTTCTTCTGAACGACCTGCGTATTTAACTATTAAAGTAACTGCTGTAACAATATAGAAATTTTCTGTCACTGCAATATTTTAACAAAATTGGATGATTCTCTAAGAACGCACGTTTTGGCTCAGTGTTCTTGGCCTGATGCTGGAATCACCGAGTGAGGTTTATCAGGACCAGACTTGATGGATCATTAGGGTAAGTTTCCCAGGATGGATTAGCAGCATCAGAATAACATATGCTTCTTTATGTCACTACACAACTTTATTCTATGATAATCACAGTGGCATCCAGCCCTCATGATAAGCTACCTTTTCTGGCTTATGAGTGTATTATATATAAAAGGAATGACTGCACAGAGCACTATTATGGTTAATATCCCAGCTTTTTGTATTTAAACGCATTTGCTCTCTATTTGTAGCTATTCCCTCCTATTCTAGGCTGGAGCAGGAGCTCCAGAGGGGGTGCCAAGCAAGCAGATAAACTCAGGGAGCGGGTTTAGTTTGACCAGAGCACTGCAGCACAGCATCAGACCAAGAAAGAGTCGGAAAATATACTGAGAAATGGGCATAGATAATTGCCCACTGGAAACAAGCATCTAGCAGAGGAAAAATCTAGAAATGGGTTTTGGAGCTAATAAAATATCAGGATGTTAAGCAGGGGAAATATCTCACGTTGAATTTCTCCAGCAGTCAAGATAGAGGGTTTGGGTTGCTCTTGTTGGTGGGGGGTTTCTGCTTTGTTTTTTTTTGGAAGGGGGAGGGGGTTGTTTTTTCTGTTAAATAAAGAAAAAGGACTCCATCAACCATTTCTCATCCTCCTCAGAGAGGACCATTTGATGGTTATACCTGAAATACTCCCAATTATACTTCTTTGCAGTGATCTGGACTGTCAACCACTATATCAAATGGCAGCAGTAATAATACAATCGTCTTTTACTTGCATTTGCATAGTGGTTACCAAAAAAAAAGAGTGGATTTTTAGGAAATGCCATAATCCAAATAAAGCTATTTGTACGGAACTTGAAATGTGCCACTCAGTTTGCTGATCATTTTATGCAAAGACATAACATAACTGTAATATTAATAAGGTTAGTATATAGAAATTAACTATTGCCATTAAGTAATCTAGAAGCCTCCATGCTCCAAAGAACCACTTTATTAAAGAACGTGCATTTTAATTGCTTCTTGTCATTTGTCTTTTTCTCTTGCTCAGACCTATTTCAGCTAAATCAATAATATGCTTTAAGAGCCCCAGGTTTAAAATTAGCTACTCTTCATGAGTTCTGCAATGTTAAAAATATAATTCTAGAGAATGATATGTTATATTCACTGTGCTTAATGGCTACAGTCAGTTGATGCACATCCAAGTCAGTTAACATTTGTACTAATATATCCCCAAGCTATAGATCTCTAAGTCAACGGGTATAGAAAATATTCTAGGCACAAGCAACATATATCACTTAAAACGATGAGTCTTCCACCGCAGTAGTACTAATATTTCTCTCTATGTTCTACCATTGGAGAACAAAATTTTTATTCTATTTAAACTTAGTAACATTAGGAATTCATTTAACTATAAGTGTATGCCTACACAAGGTTAGTTCTAAACCAACCGCAGAGAAAAATCTATACAACACACTCCTTTTGATCCTACAATAAAACAGCATCTCAAAACTCCTGAACTTTCACCTCTTCATGTAATAATAGATTTCATTATCTCTTTTTCCTCTCACGCCATCGGTCATTCCAATATCCAGCAAAAAGAGCAGTTTAACAACAATGCACAGAAACCAGTTTCACAAACTGGCTAACAAAAGATGAGTTATAACTTGGATTTATTTCATGTAACAATATTATAAATGGCTTTCTTTTTTTTTTGTCTTGCATTTTCTTTTCTTTTACTAGGATTTTTCTCTCCCCTACTTTTGACCCTTTCAGATCCTTTTTCATTTTTTGGAAATGTAAGGCTTTTAAAGACAGAATTGGCCTACTTACACTAATGAAGATTCAGACTTCACTGCTGAACAACCATAAAGTTAACATGATATTATTCTTAGTACTATATGAAGATATAATGCCTGTGTTAAAGCTTCACTGTGTTGGTTCTATGGCTGTTTTCACTGATAGCAGTAGAAAGTCTTAAACAAATAAATAAAAACCAGAATTCTCCTAAGCAATCCCTCAACCAGAATATTAAGTCAACCCATCTTACTAGGAAACTGCAAAGTATGACATTTAAAACCTGTTTTACCCCATTAACAGTAAATGTGGAGCTTGCTGTGATGATTATCCAGTCATTTCCCTAGGTGAAGCTGAACTTGGTAGATTCTGATGTGCCCTTTCAAAAACGGCTTCGCATCAATTACAGCTATCACATTCCACGCTTCCAATTTCTTCCGCTGAAAAACTACAGCACTTGACCTACTCTTTTGAAGTCCCTACAGTGATAAATTACTAAACTTCATTCCCTTTCTCATACTCCTGGGTAAGGCAGCTATTACGAATGCCACTTTTAGCTAAACAAACAGCAGACGCGCTATCTAAAGATTCAGCTTTTCTATTAAGATGCACTCTAACTCCTTTGGCAAGTTGCCCAAAAACCAGAGCAAACCTCCATGCATAAATGCGATCTGTGCTTGTGATGGAGAAATTAAGACTATTTCAAGAATAAAGTTATTGGAAAATTTACAAAACTAAACTTTCTTGCAGAATTATTTATTCTCAAATATAGAGGGGGAAAAAAAACTGATCCACATATAAAAGAAAAGAATAAAAGGTGAGCAGCTTCATACAAATCATGGTTATACGCTGAGAAAGCCCTGCATACTGCACATGGAGTTGCAAATCAGCTTTCAGAAAAGCTGCTCTTTATTATTTGTCAATAGTATACCACTGCAAAAGATTAAATTGTTAAAACCTATGGAATCCCCAAAAAGATCCAATTAACATTTTGTAAGAAGAGACTATCATCTGCACCATGAGCAATATTTTAGTAACAATCTAACATTAGGTTTAAATAAAATTCAGCAGCAAATGTCTAGATTATTACCTTCTGAACTTGTCCACTTCACATGCAAAGAACTAAACTTTAGATGATCTTCACAGAATGCAAAGAGAGGGAAAAGAACCTAGAATTATCCTTTCTTTTCCACCTCTTCATCCATATATTTAAAAGGGCTGAAGGTATCCGGCAGCAAGCACTGGACAAGAAGGGTAAATAGCAACTGCCAGTAGTAGCACCTACAGAAACGAGTATGAGCAAGACGGAGATACTGCTTGCCACCAGTAGTGGTTAATGAAACGTGAGCCTAACTAGACGTTTTTGGATGTAAAGAAAGATGGTGTTCCTCATTTAACTCCTGCACAGCACCAAAAGTAATATTACATTTATTGAATAACTGTTTCAGTCACTGTCATTTAGAGAGCACGTCTCCTTTCCCACAAACTGCTCTTCCATACCACACATCATTTTTACCCTAAATGATTGTTTACTAGCTCATTTGGTTAAGTCTATCATATTGGAATGACTTTTTGAGACAGGCCATTTGTTATTGTTCCAAGGGAAGATTTATAATAGTAATGCAACATCATTATTAGATTCTAAGTCACAGGATATAACGTAGGTTCGCATGTAAGCTTACATTTCTAACTAAATCACTAAGAAATTGGGAAAAATAGTTCCTCCAGGTAGCATGTTTCCAAAGTAATAACAAAGCAGCCTCCCTTATTTTCAGGGCAAAACAAGACACAAGATACAAAGAAGGAAATAAGCTTGTTGCAAAAAAAGTCCGGAAGGGTGTGCATGCGGCAAAGCTTTATTAGAAGGAGCTATAACTGATTGCATACCTTCACATCAAGGTTATTTTGCAGGAGGAATAGGAGAAGAGGAGAAAGAAGGAGAGAGAAAAAAAAGAAAACGCTCCACAGTGGCCAGCCTGGAGCAACAGGAGTCGCCAGACGAGTCCTCTCCGGGGCATCAGCTCCAGTGCAGCAGGCAGCCTCCCCAAACGCTTTCTTTGGAGTAATTATGTAGTTATTCCCTATCCGTTTGCTGCTTGTGATGCTATTAGTGTTACTGGAGTGCACCTGGGCAGGTGTGGGTGTTGTGTGCTGATGAGCAGTTAAGCTTTGTGCTTATATACTACTGCATAGTATTTATCTGGTAGGCAAACAACTTCCCCACTATGTTACCTGCTTGGCTCTGAAGCCCTGAGTATTGCTGAGCAACCGAAGGAAACTGCATAACGAGCCCAATGGCAGTAAAACAAAAATTGTTCAAGAAAGTTCTTAGAATATTGACTATGCTACAACACATTTAAAAGGATTGAAATTTAAGTATCTAGCTTAGCAATGAAAATGCAGCCATCAATGTTATCGAGCTTCTATGGAAAAACTCGCAAATATAAAGCTAAAAAGCAGAACGTACAGGGAGTCAGTTCAAGACAACTTTTTTGTGTCTTACTAAGTAGCAACAGGATTTTGAAATAGAAGAAGTAACACTAAATTCAAAATGAAACAAAAAGCATGATTCCACTCCTCCCCTCAATTCCGAATTTTACCTTCTAGAAGAGTAGCCCAATTCCATAAATTGCTTTTTACTACATCTCCAATATGCTCTTCTTCAACCGTTTGATGCCCAGTATACATAAACTTTACATTGAAACACTAACCTTACACTGCATAACATTTTTTTTTTTTATAGAGAGACCTAAAGAATTGAATCGAACTCTCCCTGAACTTAGATACTATTCAGTGAGTGGCATAACCTTGTCTTAAACGTCAGGAACAAAAATGTCCTTAAGATAGCGTATAGTTAAGTGTGATAAGACAGCACCTCTATGATACTCTTTGCATTTAACTTCACACTCACAGGTGTTGAATTAAAATCCTAAATATACTTTCAGACGAAAATGAATGATTTCACTAGCTATCAGATCGATGTATACAGGCATTGGAGATCCTTCACATCTTCCGCCCATCAGAGCTGCCCTCTCACTTGGTCTCCTCAGGACTATTTTCTGGTCCCTTTCAGCTTCTGCCACCACGTTTTCCCATTAGAGCAGCTGCCTTCCTTCCAGCCAGTTCCACACTTCTGGTCAAGGTAAAAGGCTACAGTCAACCAGAAACTATAATGACAAGCCTAGGGAAAAGGAGCACAGCAAAATTCAACGTTTATCGTTACCCATAAATTAAATGGGTACAAATATTGCATAAATCTTTTAAAGCATGAAGTGTGGAAATACATTAGGCCATAAAGTGAACAAAATACTCAGAATCTTCAAAAATATGCCATTATAATTGAAACCTAAGTATCAAACAATTGAAAAAGTCTGCACGACACAGAATGCAAATCTCTTCCGTATTTTCAGGTAAGTCTCTCTGGACGAATTCTCGTGTGGCAGAGCAAAACGTTCTGTACTTGGGGGAACACAGACCTTTTAAATACTATCTACAAATTTTTTTCATGAACAGGCTTGAGCTCATTCTGTCCAGAAGCTGGTGTGACCGAACATGAGCCAATTAGGAACTGGAAGACAGTGCAAACAGGGAGACTGAGTATTGATAAAAGGCAGTTCACTGTTGTGCGCTAAGTCCAAAAGGAGAACAAGAGTCTTCAGAGGGCTGATCAACTGCCTGACCTCATCTATCCTCATTAAGAGACAGGAACAAAACTTGCAACAATTTGCAAGAGCAAAATTCAATATATTCATGTGGAGGCATCCTGAATTTGTAACATTTTGATTATGTGGCACATGTGACAGCACTAGAATATAGGTGACCCGTATCCTCCCCTTCGTCATCTCTCCTCTGGAGGAAAGGCTCAGAAGAAGCAGATATCACTGACTCTACTAATGACTCCTGTGTAGTCTAGCAAGCTGATGATAAAGCTACCAGAAATCAGTAGTCTCAAGAGATGCTGACACACACTAACTACAGCAACAAGATTTGACTGTAGGTGAATAGCAAGGCCAAGGACTGCAATGGATGTCTCCTTCAGCAAAGGACCTCTGGTGCCTGTGGAGTCTATTACTGTTCCCATAAGCTCTGTTCATTGTGTTGATGTCAACTTTAATTTTTCTTTGTTCATCTTCAGTCAAAAAGAGGGACAAGAGTTATAGTGTGTTTTATGTAGGAGATTGTACCTGCCGCAACCATCCTTGATGAGATATTTGTTTGGGTATAAGTAGACTATCATACCTTGTTCACGGAGTGACAATGAATAAAAGCCTTGAGAAAACAGTGCTTTTGACAGGCAGATAGTGATTCTATCTAAACTCTGCTATCAAAGCAAGACACAATTTCAAGTATTTCCTTCATGCCTCATAAATTGCAAAAACGGAAGTACTCAAAGTTGTAAACCATTCAGAATTGAAATCGTAGCTACTGCAGTGATAATATTGAATGTAGAATACCAGATGTTACGAATTAATCAAATTCATTCAAAATAGGGGGGAAGGTAGCAATTTTATTTTTCCTGTGGCACTGGGGAAAATTACTTAGGTAAAATACTTTCCTCGTGTTCTGAGGGAGAATCATCTCCAGGGCGCAGCAGAGCGTTCATTTCTTGATGCGACAATTTGCACAGGAAGAAGAGCACTGGGGAGCAGAAAGAGCGCTGAATACCCAACAAACTAATTATAGAACCAAAAAGCTCCTAAAG
Source organism: Apteryx mantelli (assembly GCF_036417845.1). Classification (NCBI taxonomy): domain Eukaryota; kingdom Metazoa; phylum Chordata; class Aves; order Apterygiformes; family Apterygidae; genus Apteryx; species Apteryx mantelli. The sequence goes on along the minus strand of NC_089979.1, from coordinate 5,149,849 downwards.
GAATATAATCAACTGCCAAACAGGGCAGGGAAGTTAGAGGATTTAGATCCAGACTGTTCGAACTGCAGGCTTTCATCCAAAATCAGATCAAAAACAAATTTTGCCTGGTATATCCAATGACCAAGAATTCAACTCTCTCTCATTTTTGCAGAACAAATCCATTTTTATTTTTCTCTTTGTCACAGGAGCAATTGCAATTTTTGGCCAGGGAAGCAACATAAAGCACCTTGCTGACCTGGCAAAGCTTGATTTGGCTGCCAACCACAGTCCAGTAGATGTGACTGGTTTTCGGGTACTTACCTCACAAATCACAATTAACAATCAAAAAAAAATATGATGATGTTGGAAGAAACAAACTTGGGAAGTGAAAGCCCTTTGATTTGGATTTCTATATAATTATTGTCTCTTTTATAGGCTTGAAGAGTTATTAGCGAAACAAAGACCCAGACTTGGATCTTCCTTTTTTTCTTTCATAAGACCTGATGTGTGTAATATTGAAGGAGAACGGTGATCCAGGAATCATTCAAAGAAACAAGTATTTTTTTGAATCAGAACTAGGGTACCATGATAGTCTCTTCCTTAGCATGCATGGATTTACAAAAGGATTTCTGGGGCAGTTCCTTTCCAACTTTACTTCCCAGGTGCAAGAAGCAAGAGCACTGTGAACAGGGAGCGCATATCAGTCCCAGGCTGCAGCACCATCCCATCAGCTTTACTGTGCAACCAGAGACACCCCATATAACGTGAAGGATTACATGCTTTTTATATTATATGAATGTTCTAGCTACACATACAACGCTGGCATGAATACACCAATACAAAATGTGACTCAGGGCCACAGCATTTCCAAGCATACTATTCAATTCCTAAACCAGACAATGCAAAAGTAGAACATCTAACATGGGTTAAGCTTTTATGCCCAAGATCTCACTCCTAAATTCACATTCAGGCAATCCAAATTTAAAAAGTAGATCTACATCTCCCACTAACTTCAGTAGGATCTATAACCATTAAAAACTTGTTCTATTCAAGGGTTTAAACATAGAAGAATAGACTTAAGGCTTACAACTCTAAAGATTTTGAGCTTAAAACAACAACAAAATAAAGTTTGTCTCAATTAACAGCATCCACACTAAAAGAGCATAGCCTGAGAATTGCATGGACAACATCCAAATAAGTCTGACATCTCATTTTAATACACTATCATCTGAATCAGAAAAGATACGCTAAGGATGGTGCATATGGAGCTCCACATTTTATTCTAACACTTCCTACCATCTACTGATAGTATAGGAACACAGTCATTCTTCTAGATTGCTTACATCTCTTTTTCTGCACTTTAATCTCTTGAATTCCAGCTCATGTTCACTATGCAGAGGCAAATTCTCCTGAACATACAAGTTTCAAAACAAGTATCAGTCAGATGAGGCCTTTTTACATTATAAATCAACCTGCAGTCTGCGATGCAACTGGTCATTAATGATAGTCAATGGTTAACATCTTAAATCAAGATTTAAAAAAAAATCCACCACATAACTTTCAACATTTTCTTTCAACTAAAAGATCCATTTCAATTTTTGAACTGGTCTTTTGTCAGATTAGGGTCATGTAGCATTTCCTACTCCCAGAAGATCTGTTTTAAAGAAACCATGAACACTGTGTTGAACCAAGACACCTTGACGGATAATTCGCGTTTTCATCTGGTGATAGATAAGAACTACCAGTGAATTACCACTACACGATGGCAATCTCTGTGACTTTAAGGACCAAATTCGCACCAATTAGATTGATCTCTCCAAGCCTCAGGTCTGTAATACATGGCACGGAGTGAGGGTGGATTTCTTCCACCACTGTGAAGCACTAGACTAGGCCAAATAAACTCAGCTTCCAAGCATGAAATCCAGTACTGAACGCCCTAGGTTAAAAATAACACATTTTCTGCTGAGAGATGATGATACTTGTTTAACTTCTTCTGCAGCTTTTGCATTCAGGCATAGAATAGCTGAATATCTAAACACAGTCTAATGTTACTCAAAACGTAACAAACTCAGCCCTAAAACAAGTCATTTCGTGTACGGGTATAACCACAGCAATGCGGAGCTAAGCATGGGCTAACTCACCCTGCAGCATTCATGTACCCTGGGATGACTAAGGTTTTGAAGACAACAGTTACCACAATTACTCAGAAGTGAACAGTAGAAAAGAGTGTATCTGAACATAATATCACACTGTGATATTCTTTTCCGCTTGAGGGGGTAAGCAAGCGTTATCATGAGGCCATAAAGCAGTTTTTATACTGAATTTATGAGATCATTATAGCAACAGTCATTTCCAGAAGCCAGTGACTGGTTTATCAGAAGACAGCCTGTAGCAAAATTGAAATCGTAGACTGCAGGAAAGTTCAAGTGCAATACTGACAATATTCAGTATTCCAGCACTTTGAAGAACAAAAATTGTAAGTAAAACAAGTTGGGAGGGAAGGCTTAAGCATCAATGCTTGTAAGTATCTAAACAAGGACATTTGAGAAACAGTAACAGGAGTAATACTGATTTATATCAATTTTCATTTGCAAGGATTCACCTTACTTTCAAAGACTAGCTTATGCACATATAGGATTGAAAAATAACTACAGATCCTGAAAATTCACAACAGACACCTATTGCTAGACCATTTTCACAGCATGTTTAAGATTTCACATGTTTAAGGTTTCACAGCAAATGTTTAAGGTTTGTCTTGTTTCTTAACTTAAAAACTCCCACGTGCTTCTCACATTAGTCCTTGTCAAATCACTTTAATTAACTTGACTATTACAAGGCAAATCTTAAAATATAATCAAGCAGTCACCAAAGGGCACTGTGCAGGATGCAGGCAACAGCCCACATGTTCAGAATTGTTCTGCAGCAACAGAAGGAAACCAAAATACCTTCTAAAGGAGTTCTCGGTCATTCAGAAAGATTCATAAACATCAAAATTTTTTTGATTCAGGGTCAAAGGGAATGTTGGATCATCTCTGTTATATATCCCAGATCGCTACACTTCAGACAGCAACGTTCCTTCTGTGCCAAAGCCTTTACATTTGTCAACCAGCATAGATTCATATAGCCTGAAAGACAGGCAGTATGAAGTCAAGCAAATCAAAACTGAAAATACAGCAAATCCACCAGAACCCAGCCAAGCAAACTAGACCAGAATACAGTTTGATTGTATCTTTAATGGCTAATTGACTCAATTATTCACAATAACTGCCTGATTCCTTAATTGGAATTTGTCTGGCTTTTATTTTAAGCTGCTGGTTCTTGTCATGTGTTTTTCTACTAGACTAAAGAGCCCTGTCACAGTAAGTAGACAGAAGTAGCAGACAGAAGCAAACAGACAGCAATAAACAGAAGCAGTAGCAGACAGCGCGAGAAAAAGCTGGATGTAATTAATACCTGATCGCAGAATGGCTACAAGTCGAATGTAACGTAGTTACCTAAAGACAAATGCAATCTACTGAACTGTGGCAGGTAATTTCTTCTCGTCCTTTGGCCTGTATCAACCGTGTACGTCCACGTACATGTAGACTTAATTACGTAGATAGTCTGGTGGATCTAAAAGTACTTCTAAGATACTCTAAGCAGGTCTGAACTTCATAGGCATTTTTAATTCAGCCAGATCAAAGGATTGATTCATAGTAGTTTAATTAGTACAAACTGGGATGTGACTATTATTTATAAATATAGTAACATGGTAAATACAAATGAAGGTTTTAAAAAAGGAGATTTGTTAAAATGATATTAGCCCTTACAATAAGTTATCCTACAGATGATGATACCCTCGTTGTGGTTTTCTCTCTTCTCATCCATAACAGGCAAAGTTTGCAGATCTCGGAAGAAACTAAATCATACTTTTATCTGATGAATTTCACTTGCAAATATGCGATTTGAATATTATAATTTAAGTAACTAGAAACATAATGTTGTAGGCTTCCTCCAGAGCTTTATTCTGTTGGATGTTTGAGCACCCTGATTTATATTTTTCCTGTTGATTCTCTATAGATTTTCTATACCAAACACACTTCACCAAAAATAGGATGTTAGTGATTAAGCCAATTTCAGAACAGATGTCTAACACAGTAAAGAGTTAACTTCAAGCATGTTATGGGAGCTCTAAACCAGTCATATCAGTCAGGTTCAATACACAGATAAATGTGTTCTCCATTGAGTGTGGTTTTGACCACCTGCATGGTGCTTCCATCAGAAAATATCAATTAATTAAATCAAAATGCATCCCACAAACCTAACAGCAGAATCAAGTATGTGTGTGTTTCCACCAGGCAGCTTCTCTGTACACTGCTGAAAACACAAGTTCTTGCTCTACAGCTCTCCAACACCCTTGTAATACCATCACATAGATTACTGTGAGCTTGTATTTTTGTGGTTGCCAGGGCAACTAGCTGACAAGCAAAAAGTGCTCGAAAGGATTTTTTTCATGTATTTGGTGCACTGAGAGAGTCTACATGCCTGGAATTTTATTCCAATTTCAAAATAATATTCCCCTTGCTTCCACAAATCAAGAGTTTTCTATCGGACAGAAACTCTAGTTTCCATACAGTTCTAAATTTAATTAAAAATCAATGCTGACCACTTAACTAGTGTGCATCCCAAATTTTTTTTCTCAATCATGATGATTTATACTGATGAGCAATTGCAAAATACCTTGCTATGCCATAAAATACCAGGACATGCAAAGTGAGATACAGTGAAAGAAACAAAGCTACCGTTTGCATCTTAGCCAAAGATGTGCTGAGCCAAATATTTCAGTGTGCAATATAACACTCAAGTTAACTTCTGACGGAACAAACTAATGCAGAATACAGCTCCCTAAAGGAGCTGTATTAAATATTGAACAGTGTGCAAAACATTCGCCAAAAATATGGAAGATGAAGTCCTATGTTACATTTTTGACAAGCTTTGTTATTTTAACCTTAAATTATATCTTCTGCAAATCTGACCGGCATAAAGCTGTTCTTATTTCACTGCTTGAAATAAAAAGTTTACATCTTCAGCAGGTAAGACCTTCATCAGAAGAACACACAGCGGCTAATTGCAGGGAAGTGGCTCTCCCAGCAAGTACAGCGCAGCTGCTCTTTCATCCTGCTACACCTATTTACATGTCATTTGGCGCTCTCAATTATTCCACTGTATTACTTCCATGAATACTTCTGAAAGGCTTGCTACTCAAAGGATATCAAGCTATTCTAAGAAAACAAAAAAGGAAATACTTATGAAGAAAAGAATCCTTTATTTTTCAATCACAAAACAAACCATAGTGCGGTACAATGGAAACCAAATCTTTCGCGTGTTTTGGTGCCACTTACTTACCTTCACGTGACTGAAGTCACCAGCTTTGCTGCCTTCTGGTGGATTCATGGGTTTAGTCTCTACTCGTGGTTTGACAACCTGTCGGAAAGGGCTGGAAAGTGGAAGTCCGCTAACACTGATTCCATCTGAAAAAAGAATAAATGAGATTGCTTTACTTTTTCCTCTCAAAAATGATGTTTTATTCTAACAAATCTATACCTATTTTATCTAAGAGAGGGAAAATACTCAAAATGAAATATTAACATTTTAAAGAAAAAAGATTTTTTTAAATTATTTTGCTATATTCTGCTCTAGAAGACTAATAAAATAAAAATATACCTAAAACTCGATGAAGTTCACAGGAAAAGAAGGAAATTGCATGTGAAATATCACAATAGATAGCATATGTTTTAGCATACATTAAGAACCAGATTCACAATTTATTATTCAGAGTTTTAGAAGTAAATCAGAAGTCCAAGGAAGACCAGGATCTTGTTCTTTTATATTGTGCAAAGCAGCTACCATGCACACACTGATTAAATACAAAGAAAATCCTCATACAATTATATTTGTTTTATTATGTTTCAGTTACATGGATGACCTCAAATCTGGATCTGCATGCAGATGCGTTCCTCAAAAGCTCAAACCAGAAGAAAAAGATGGAGCATGAAATTTTTTTGCACCATTGAAGACCTTCTTCACTGATATCCCAACAGGAAAACAAAGGACATTTCTCATATTCCTTTACTTCCTACTTCCTCCCATAACTTACTGAATTGTTTAAAAAAGTGCCTTCATTCAGCCTCAAAGATACAGCCCTATGAATACCAACAAATTTGAAGGTGCTGATTCAGAAGACTTACCAGTGAAAAATCTTATAAGTTTTCAATAGACTCATAAGAAAAAAAAAACATTTAATAGAAAAGAAAGATTAACATTCTCAGTCATTTTCATCACGAAATGTCATCAACAGCATCTGCTCAATCAACCCGGAGCCTTCAGAGCTCTTTAAAAGGTCAATCACCCTTACAGAGTCCAAGGGAAGATGGATTCCCAGGCACCGACATGCTGCGCTTGGGCAAAGCCTGCCTTGATGGGCGATGTTAATTTAAAGGAAGAGAAAATGATTTTGATGGCTTTGGTGACCTTCAGAAGCAAAAGAATTATTACCTAAACGAAAAATATATCAATTTTTGCATGGAGTGTATGAAAATTGCCTTTTCCCCTCAACCCACAATTTTCACATTTATATTTAATGTCCATTAGAGGCAACAAGGGCTTGCATCAGAGGTAAGGTGACCTTTGCCACATCTAGTGTTTTGGCACATGGTTTTGAAGCAAATCTCCTAACCATCCCCACTCACTTGGGCTTGCAGAGCAATTTGGGTGCACTCAATCTGAATTCCATTTGCAGTAAACAAAACAAAATCAAAGGCTTCAATCTCGGAGCAGAGAAAACATACACCAGCCTCTAATGGGGGTGACCTGATATTAAAGCAAACTGATTTATTAGCCTAAGATTTGAGGCAGTAACACAATAAAAAGTTCAAGTAAACTTGAACATATTGGACATACAGCTAATGGCTTCGTTAATATTATTATCTTCTAAAAACCCATTCTATTTTCATTTGCTTAGACAAAAATATAAAGACTCAAACTAACTTTTTATTTTATTTTTTTAATTTCTAAATTACACCTCAAGGCAAAAGGGTGTAGGATATTAAAGAATACATTATTTCTGCTTCAGGCTAAGAGGAAATTCTGACGTAATCCAAGCAGTATTTGAAAGTTTTTGTTTAAAGACGGTGGCACTCACATGTTGCTTAGAGCGCAGAGTCCAGGACCGAGCACTTTGTTGTACTTTAAATGACTCACCTCTTCACAACTGACTTTGCAAGGGGACCGTTTTGCCAGAGGATAAAAATAATCAGTGTTCTGCTTATTCTGATTATTTAGCTTGTTCGCTTCTTTGATAGGCAGCAAAGTTAGGAAATATTAGATATCGTCCAGCTCCTTTACCGTACGTTAAATCGGAACGGTCAGCACAGAATGGGGGAACACATCCTTTTAAAAGCAGCTGTAAGTTGCAAAACTTAGTGATTACAGAAGAAAAAAGGTAATTGAGAAGTTATGAGATTCTTGGGGAAGCAGCTCACCAGGAGTTTTAAATTATTCCATGCTTATATTATATGAGTTTTCATAGTGTAAATACAATGCATTTTTTCTTTCGTGAAGCTTAGAGCTTTGAAGATGATACCTCCATCACAGCTTTGCTTCAATAACCCCTAACGTCAGATAGACGGCTGGAGCGGCCTTTCACTAGGCAAAGAACAACTGCCTTTCTGCTCTATCCAGAAATCGTCCTAATTTCTGCAGTCCACATTGCGTATTTCCAGGGTAACAGCATATGACCAACACTTTTTCCACGGCAGCTGAAAAATAAAAGCAACTTGCCTTTCCAGCATCGCAGTCGCTCCTGTCGTAACAAAGCAAAACCTCTCACAGGCGTTTCCTCGCTCCTCTCAAACGTTGAGCAAATTGTCAATTTAGCTTCATTAGCCCCTTTCACGCTACGCCACGCAAACGAATCCCACGCAATTTCATACACCAACAAGTGAAATTTCACTAATGCAGTTAAACTTGTCGGTTCCCAACCCAGCGACCGAAGCACCCGAAGAACGAGCTGCTGTAAAACATTGCCCGCGCTGCTCTGGTCCAACGCGTCTCAGCCCCGTCGGTCGCAATGCTGTTTTGCACAATGATCACTGACCTGATCCAAATGGCAAAAACAGATGTATTTTTAAACAGATGCATCAGCACAGCTAAGGTAGCTGCCAAATCTGTAGCTGGGCAACTCCTGAACAAGCTTACCACCGAAGCCAAAAAGTCCTAAATTCCCTTTGCATTCTAAGGCACTCCACAGCTAACTGGCAACATAATGGTGTACGAGATGCAAAACTATAAAATTTTAATTTAAATTTCTCCTTTGCAGAAGAAATGGTTACTATCAAATAGCAAAGACCAACTCACCTATTGCTGTATTCTAAAAATACAAGAAAAATACTTAACACTAAAAACTATCAAAACACTACAGTAACTTCTTTCTTACCTGAGTGCTCTCACCGTATGACACAGTAAGCAATTTCTCAAAAACATGCAACTTTGGCATAAAGTATCCTTCTTAAAAACTAAACGCTCACTCAACCCATTTGCTTCTTTTGTCAGTCAAGGGGAAAAAGTTCCCCATCTTCACTGCCTGACAGAAGCTTCAGCATATAAAGCCTCTTGCTAGGCAATATTTCTCAGTAATATTGTAACAGTTTCAAAGTACTTTTGCGTGTAGAAAAAGGGCCCGACCAGTTTGAGACTGGAGACAGAGTACGCTTGCTGAACAAGGACGTGTCTTCTATAGTTATATATTTGTAGCGTATGCTAATGTTGTATTTTCTGGCTCAGTTAAACTGTTTTTTGGGTTTTTTCCTCATTATTATTTCCTCATGGCATGTAGTGGAATAAGCACCTCTTCAAGACTTCATTACATCTGAAGAAGATAATAATAATATTTAATAATAGCAAACAGTCAACTAAGGGTTCCTTCCTGATGACGATGAACTAGCATCGGGAAGTTAAACTTGGAATAAGGCAGAATACCAAAAAAGGGAGCAACGAAAGTGTAAAGAAATTCATAATCGTAGACTAGAGACTACTCCGGCACGCTCCAGGAGGCACCAGAATAAAGCTCCTCTGCAAGGAAGCAGCATAACAGGACATTTAACAGGGTGACGGCACAATTAGCCCAGATGTTCCATTAATAAATTTATTACTGCTTGCTTCATGTCTGTCCTACCTATTTATGTTGTACAGATCTGGGGCCTGCACCACTTCTCCCGACATTTGTCTAGTGGCTGGTACAACCAGTATTGGCTAAGGTCTTATGGCTCTTATACGCTGTAAAAAATAAGAAAAACAAATTATATCAGCCAAATCACGAGGTAAGTTAGATGGATTAAAAGGCAGTTGGAAGAGCAAAAGGCTCCTTATCTTCGGTAATCACTAAGGCTGATACTTAAAAAAAAATTCTATAAGGACAATTCCTAAAAAATTAAAAATAGATTTTTAAGTCATATGGCGACGAACTTATGGAGGACGCGGAAAGCATTTGTAGTCAAAAGAAAAAAAGAACCTTCTTTTCCTCAGATCAACACTGCAACCAAAATAAAAGCCATCACCTCCAAACTGTAAAGAGCCATACAACTCCTTAAAAATGAAGTTGCTTTGAAAAAATATTCTCAATTATTAAATGCAATAAAGGCAACCAAACTAACAACATATAAACGATCATACTGTAATATCTTGGAGGACATCCCATCATCATTATTGTAATACAATTATCCTAATACAGTGCTCTGGGCTACTTTCTTTTTTGGAAGACCTGTTGAGACTACGTTCAAGTTCAAAACCAGATCTTTCTGACAATGATATACCTTGTCTATAAGCTATACAAGCACAGGAATATTCTAAGTGGATACAATCCAACTATGAAACTGAAGCATTTCATTTAAGCAGAAAAGCCACAAAGTAATGATGAGGTAGACCATGGTCTTGCATACCAATATCAAAAATATTCAAGAGTAAGGTGAGACCTTAACACTGAAGCTCCTTAAGCCTGGCTGTACCAAGCAGACGCAGTGCTTCCTCCTGTCTTGCCCAGTGCAACCTTCGAATCAAATCAAATCAAATCCACACACTGACTTCCCCGATCTGAGAACCAAGAACACTTGTAGAAGGAATCTCAACCCAGAGACAAAAGACACAAAACTGCAATAGCATTCGCAGCCAACGGATCTCTTAAAGGGAACCCCTAAATCCCGGGCAAGCGCCTTCGAGATGCAAGCCTGGCTAGCTTAATCTCAAACAACAAAATGCGAGTGTCTTTAGCACACCTACCTGGCTGATCAAAGTGCAGGCAAAGGGATTATTTCCAAAGACAGCAAGCCGAGGCAACCCGGACCATGCCAAGAACCCTAAACGCCATGCTTTAATGGAACGTGCACCCCTCGGCACCTCTGTCTGGCAAACTATTAGGCTCTGTTTGCGTTAACGCAGCTCCCACACGGCAGCCTACCCACCAAGGACAGAATAACGTGTTCCTGACGTCACAGCCAAACGTTATACAAAAGGTCAATATTAGTGCTGTCCTTACTGTTGCTGGTACTCCTGCCTGTATCGATGTAAATTTTACCACTTTATCAATGATATTCTATCACAGATAAAAGCTTAATATAGCTCCAGATCTTCTGAATATTAAATACAATTTAATTTTTAATTTAATTCTTAATTTTTTAATTTAATTTGTAGTCTAAAATGCTAAACAATTCCATTATCTTAATCAAATCCAATGACATTTTAATATTTGCAGTTGGCGACACTATAGATCAAATATTTGCCCTAGATTTCCAAAAACACTTCCACAAAGACCACATCCAGATTTGGTCACAGCACTATAACCTAGCTTTAAAGGTTCACAAAATGCATACAGAAGTTAGCGTTCTGAGAGGGATCATGTTTAGCGGAGGATTTTAATCTCAGCAATGACTATCTAAGAAAAGTGTATTTCTTGATATTTCTCAAAGATGTAAGCTTAAGAAATGTTGCCTCTCATTTCTGGCTAATGTCATACAGTAAAGAGCTCCTAACGGAAGCACAGCACAAGGCTGCGTTAGAGTGAAAACAACATAAAGAAGCAACAGAAGTTTTCATTTCCCACATCCCAGCCCAACAAGAATCTGATACAGATGGCTGGTAACAGAAGCTCTTTCAACTTTCCTTGCACCACACTTCTTCACATCCGCTTTTCCCCAATAACAGACTGCTAAAGAATCAGATTGGAGCAAGTGCCTGTGAAAAAAAGATCTGGTTTGTATTTACAGAAGGGCAAAATTGCATTCCCAAATCACGCAGCTATCACGACTGATCCAAAACAAGGAAAAACATAAAAGAGGTAGAGCCCTTCTCACTATTGCCCACTTGCCTTTTCCAAGCTAAAGCTTCCAGTCTCCGACATACACTGCCAGCCTGAATTACCTTGCCTCTGCCCAGATGAGCACGCACCCGGACGCTGATTCACCGACACTTAGCAATTTGTTTATCTGAACCGCTATACAATTACGTGACTGTATCAAATTTAATAACGGGGCTTGAATTTTGCTGTCAATTAAGTGCCTTTGGGAATTTCATCATTATGTCTTGAGGCAGTCTACATATATAATTTTAACACTGAGGCTCTTGCATGCAAAGACCAAAAACCGTTCTTAGTCCCCCTGAATAAATGGTAGATGTCAGACACACCTAACAGCTCCAAAAGGCACTGCCGTCATTCAGTCCTGCTCCTTCTCAGCCACAAAACCTTTGGTTACAAAATTTTGGACACGAAAGAGGAAAATTGCATAGAATTCGAACGGAGGGACAAGGTCAGTCAGTTAAATTCAGTTTCAAACCGGACAGGAAAAGAGATTTCTCATTCTGAGAAAAAAAGTAGAAGTCATCAGACCTGCTGGGACAGACTGAGAAATGACTGCAGTATTTTTTATATGAATATTATGCACAATTATTTCCCTAAACTGTACCGCTGCCTGCCTGAGCACAGAGATAGGGCAAGGAAGACTGCTTTTAACATCCCTAGGGCAGTAAGGATAAGGGGCGACTTTGAGGGACTGCAGAAGGCCCTTGTGAGATTTAACGATTGGCCAATTGAAGGTCAAATAAAACTCAGTATAAATTAACAAGATAAAAGCAATCCTAACCTCACACGGGAAACGATGGGCGCTCAGTGGATAATTACCAGTCAGGAGCAAGATCTTGGAGCTATGGTTCACAGCCTCACAAAACTACCAGCTCCATGCTCATTGCGCATTATTATAAGGAAAGTAACAGAGAACAGAGCAAGGAATATCTTCAGGTTGCTGCAGGAATCCATAGATCACCCACCTCTCCAGGATCATATACAGCCTCTCTCAAGGGTATAGAACGGAAAAAAGATTCAGAAGGGACAAGAAGGCTGATCAAATGTCCCTGATACGGAAACAGTTCCTTGCAACTAAGCTAGCTGGGGATCTTCAGCCCCTAAGTGAGACACCTGCAGAGGTAATAGGAAGGGATGTATAAAATCACGAGGGCAGGTTAGAGGTGTAGATGATGGGTTGTTAGCTGTTTGTCGCAACGCAAGAACTAAGGGGTATTAGGCTCAAAGCTGGTAAAAGAAGTAATGTAGCCGTGGATCTTCTTGTCTCAGGATGTTGCACAGGGCTCAAGGATGAGACTGGAAAATTTTATGAAAGAGAAAGCCATGGAGAATGACTAACTACAGAGAAACCATGTCAGGTTCAGGTCGTTCCTGAGCTGGCAACAGTTGGAGTCCACAAGCATTAAGGGAAAGCAGCACGTATGCTCATGACTTACCCTATGTTCTCCCCTAGACGTCTGATCTTAGCCACTAGTACCGCCAGGATATTGCACTAGATGGACATTTGATCTGATCCTGTAGAGTCACGCGTGTGTTTTTGCTTCCTTTAATCTAGGAGAACATCTAGCATTTTTCTTTAGCAGACGGTCTACATCAACACACAAGATTTACATCAGCAATTCTGACCGACGACTTAATTTACCTTCCAATTGAATAACTATCATCAGAAACATCTGTAATTTATCCTTTTTGTGCTATGTTCCAATTACAAACAGCGTAAAAGGAAGCAATTTCAGCATCGAATGAAAAGAGATCAAAGTAACAGACACCCTCGTAAGGGCGTTATTTTTAAAAGACAAAAGGATTCTGATCATCATTGTAAATGTGGTCTTTAAAGAAAAAGGCACCAGAGCGACCATAGAATTAAAAGTCAGGCTGTAGCAGCCATTGGCTTTTCCAGCTGTTCATATTAGGATCTTACCTACTTCTTTAGAAAGTACTAGATACTTGTGAAATGCTTGTGAATTTTAAAATCTATGTAGAAAAGTTAAACAAACTACTAAAAAAGGCAACATACATGGCATTTCTATTAATACTTTCAAAGTACACACTGTACATGTCATCCAATGATACCAGCAATCAGATCTGCCTCCCCTCATTTTGGGAACTTGTTGCACAGGTTCGTGTTGTACAGAATTACTGAACCATTTCCAGCCAAGGGCATTTCTCAAAGCCTCAGTTTCTTGACATCTGGGTTTTCATAACGATATCAAAGCGTCTTACTCGCCCTTTCCCCCCGTCCCAGCTTTTCAAAAAAGTTCTAACCATCAAGCCCAGGAAGAAAAGTTAAAAAATAAAAAACACAAAAAAACCATAACTCAAATCTACTATCAAGGCTAAAAATCTGTATTTTTAGTTTAAAATTAGAAAAAAACTCCCTGCTTCAAAGCAGTCTCAAGCTTTCCCTCTCACCTTTTCCACTGAATCTTCTTTAAAAAGCTATAGCATAATAGTAATTGAAAAATGGAGTCCTTCAAAACAAAGTTTAGTGCAGCAAAACTGTGGGTATTGTGCAGTTAAGCCCTAAAGTATTTTGATAATTTATGTATTTTATACCAGGGATGTTTAAAAAATAAGAAGTCTTTTAATCTTTACCAACAATTAATATAATTTCAGCCTAAATGAATGTGCAAGATAATTCACAGAACTCAGTCCTATTCACTTTGAATAAGCTATGCATATCATTGTTTGTTGTATTTTTCCATACTGATTTTTTTTTGTATTTTAATAATTAATTATATCAATTATGCATACCTGCAATTAGATCCTGGGAAAGAGTCCAAATTATAATTATGTTTTTATTTATTAAAATACAGGAATATCTTGTTTTCTCCAGTTAATTCAATTAGTTTAACTAAATATGCCAGTTGGAAAAAAAATGAAGACCTAAAATATACAGAGTACAGCAAATACTCTGTAAGATTTTGTGTTCTAACAGAGAGGAAATCCTTAGCACAAGTATCTGATACTTGCAATTCTGGATAATTCTGGTACAGGCAAGTATTGTTCTTTTTTTGATGCAAAAGAAACTATGAGTTTAACCACATGAAACTTTTTATACATTATAAATATTAGGGAGATTACTCCCTGTGTTTCAGTGTGCCACTTTTGGCAAAATGCCGGAAGTCAGCCATGATTAAGAATTTTACAATATTAGATAATTGAATAATTAACTTAATATTCACTTCTCTTTGATGCCCACTGATGTTTGCAAACTTTATTTTTCTTTGCTTTCATAAGATGAAGATACCACAGAGAGACACGTTAAAAATGATCTCTCTGTCAAGAAAGATTTAAAAATATATCTGGGCAACATCTCATGATGAGAAAGTTTGGCCAAACTCTCATGTCCAAAGCTGTCACAAGAATTCAGTCTTCCATCTATACCTCTCACTGAAGAACTGTGCCTTTGCATTAGGAGATACAAATATGAAAGCATACTGCCACATCACACACCATATTTAAAACAGAACGGCATGACAACTCGACATATGTGCTTCTTAGAACTAAATACAATACTCCTAACCAAGAAGAAATTCAAAAACTCACCATCATTGAGATCTTGCAGAAGGTTTTCTTGGCAGGAAAAGTCCAGCTTCACTTTAATGTTTACAGTAAACGTTGCAATCTTCCCAGGTTTTAGAGGAAACTGGGAGAGGGTATCTTCTAGATTCCAACTCAAGAAGTCACCATACAGCTTTTCTATATTAAAAAAAAAGCAAATATTTCATGAGCATAACAACTGTGTTAAGAACATTTAATTTTACTACTGTTACACCAACTATTAACTGATTTGTCATTTTCTGTTTAAATTCTACAGCATTTAGAATTAACGCATTAAATATGAATTTAACAGTAGCAAGACATAAAAGATGTTACTGACATTTGCCTGAAAACATGCTGATCACAAAGCTCAAAGTATCAATTTAACTCAACACTACTACCAGAAAAACATATTGACGATAGGTAGCATGAAATATATGCTCTGAATACTCAAGAATATAACCTAACGGGGAACTAAAACTTCGTATCGTTTTGAATGAGACAGTCTCCCGATCAGGAAATGGCACATGCATGCAAACACCATCTCATCAAAATATTATAGTGCGATAAGTCAGTTAGAGCTCTGACGTAGCTGTAACATCCTGAGGTAGTTACTTACTGAGCACAGGAGAAAACTAGAATGGCTATTCCCTTTCGGGTTTTATTAAAACGAAGTTTTTCTCAAAACTGAGATGCGGAAAGATGTATACTAGACCCAAATATTAAGGATGCTGCCAGACAGGATTAGTGGCATTAAAAGATATTTGTGTCATAAATTATTTATCGTTGCTCCACATGAGAAACGACATCTGTCATTATTAGTTCCTTTCTCCTACACCTGAAGTGCCAAAAAGCACATTGAGGAAAAAATCCATTATTTATTGTTCATGAACAGATTGAGACACTTTACCCCGTTACTCAGTCTCTTTAGTACTCCAGTAACATCAAAAAGGTCTAGTTTGCAATTAAGAAGAACAGAGAATGATAAGTCTATTTCAGGAAAAAAAGAACGTGGTGTTAGTTATGTGCTATTTCAAACCTGAAGTACGTCAAAAATTAAAGTAACCGGCATTTAAGTACCTTCAGCAAAAGCAGTCAGTGATATTCTATTAATTTCATGTCAGAGAAAGCAAAAAAAATTTTAGAATGACAAAACAGGGTGTTAAATACTAAAATGATACAGTAACACAGTAACTTTTTTCTGAATTAATGTTACTTCAGGCACTAAATAGACACAAGAAATATTTGCTAATATCTTATTTCTTTAATGCACTTCGTGAATGATCCTGGGTAAAAAAATCACTTAAATCTCTCAGTGCTTCACTTTTAATCCATAAATTCATTAGTATTTGCAAGATTGCACAACGATGAGCACTACAGAAGTCTATTAATACATGAAGTAAATGTGGTGTTTTGACTGGGAGCATCCTAAAAAGGTATTTATTAAATTATAACGATACATACCATTGCAAAGTATACTAAAGGATTCTTCTAAAGGCTCGTTTAATCACAATTTGAGCACTGCTTTGCATAAAACGGCAACAACAAAGTCCCAGATCTCATCTCTATTTCATACCAGCCTACTGTATTGTGTATGGGCATTTCTGAACCTTTCAAAAAACTTCATCCGTGTGTGAGAAAATGGGGTAGGAAGATTGCCTCAACAAATATAAACTAGAATTAAGGCTCTTTCAAAGAAAACAATGAGAATTCCTGCTCAAAATTTGTTAATTTGCCCAGAAACAACTGCATTTACAAAAACAAGTGAACAATTTTCCCTTTAATTCCTATTAAATAATAACTGTATAACTGAACTGAGGTACATCTTTCTCGCAGACCAGTTGTTGCCTTGTTACTCTACGCTTCAAATCAATATAATGGGCTTCTCTGTAAGAATGAAGATGAGATAAAAATAAAAATTCCTGCTAATAATTCTGTTTCACTAAAGTCACCTCCACCTCCCCTACTGACTTAGCTGTGACCACAGCATTCTGATTTTCTTTTATTTTCGAGAAAAGAAGAAGGAAGTTTAACAAGTACAGCAATCTCTATCCCTTTTTTCCTGATGAGTAAAGACATAGTATGGTAAAGGGATTATTATTCCTCAATGCAAGCAAAGAGGAATGAAATATGACAAACATTGGAGTATAACTCCAGTTTGAGGAACAAATTGTTTCCAAAAATGTAATTTCATCAAGTGGGAGATTTACTTGAAGACACTACGAGTGAAGAGACTGCCCGAGTGAGAACAATAAACGTCATGTAAGAGCTCACCCACAATCTAACTTCAGGTTCACTCTCAACAGAACTTAGGGTCTGTAAAACAAATGCACATTAGCTCTTTGCACAAAGCAGCTCCATAGAATCACAGATCTTTTGAGACGACAGGAACCATCCCTCAGTTCTTCTCAAACTTAGGATCCCAAGTAGATCTGTTTCTTTGCTGTGTCTCTTTTCAGATGGTTCATTTTCCTAATCATGTCTCATTCAAAAGATGCACAAATAGTATATCTCAATGTAGACACATCTATAAAATTCTTTACTGAAATTATTTAACTTTTTCTTTTGGCATTTAAATTTACATGGATAATAAAGCCATGACGAGGAGTCATAATTAACTATTTTTGCCCTCCCACCACCACAAGTGCATGCGTTGTGTAGAATAAGCCATAATATGATCACCTACCATTTTTTTTCAAAATTATTTGCTTTTAAAATAACCAGTTGACAAATAAAACCATGAAAAATGAGAAATCTAAGAATTGCTCATCTTATATATGAACAAATTCAAATTAGACTAGCAATGTGTATTTAGTATTTGGTACATTAGAACACTAATATTTCAATTGCATAGATTACAGAGGTGTAGAATTTATGGACTATCAAGATTTTAATTTCATCCTTGTCTTCATAAGATGCCTTTTCTAACAACAGTGTAGACACAGACATTTCTTTAATAACTGTGTTGAAGGCTAACAGCATTAAGTTGCTTTGCAGGTTAAATCCACCACTTCATCAGATCCATTTCCAGACATTTCTTGACTAGATTTCAAATTCATTTAGGAAAGTAGTAATGTCAATGGCAAGGAACTCAAAAGGACCTCACAGAACCAAGCAAGTAGGCAAGAAGGTGGACTTCAATATACATAAAAGTAATGCAGCTAAGGAAAAAAATCTGAGCCATGCCTAAACTATGCTGGTCGTGGAAGCAGCAGTTACAGCTCCAGAAAGAAACCCCGGAGCCACCACTGACAGTCCTCTGGAATTAGCATAGCGTGCAGCAGCAGCCGAGAAAAAAGCCTAACAAAATGTTGGTCATCATTAGGAAAGGTACTGAGAACACGACAAAGTGGGTCTAAAACCTTGGTGCACTCACGTCATAAGCGGTGTTCGCAGCTCTGGTCTCTGCACTGCAAGGAGGACATTCTGGGGTTAGAGACAGCCCAGAGAAGGGCAATTGAAATGATCAAGGGGGTGAAGCAGTTGCCATGTGAGAAGAGATTAAAACGTGCTGGGACCCTTCAGTCTGGCGAGAAGGCTGAGTGGGGGAAGATGGCTCAGGTTTACAACATCACAAGGTGGCACACAAGCCGAATGCAGAACTGTTATTCACTAAATCCCATGGTATGAGAACTGGGAGCACTTTATGAAAACAGTAGATCCCATTAGAACAGAGACCGAACTTCTCTATCCAGCTGGTAGCGAACTTCTGGAAATTGTTGCTACAGGAGGCCAAAGCAGGCAGTATCAGCAGCTTCAAAATGGGATTAGACAAATTCACAGGCAAGTCCACCGAGGGCTACCAAGAAGGATTAGGCAGGGATGTACAACTATGGATGCTGAGGAAGCACAACAGAAATAGACCCCCAAGCTGTCAGACTTGCGTACTCTCCCTTAATAGCATCCCCTAATGTCACTGGGAATACTGGGCTAGATAGACTGTCAGTCCTAGTAGGCCATTTCTTAAGTTCTTGTGCCTTTTTCTTTCTGTGAGAGAACGGGACAGGATGAAAATGAATCTTCTATTACCTACAACATTAAGCACACACCTGCAGACAGAGCAAACTGAATGTAAAGCATCAGAGAAACTGTATATAGGTCGCATAGCATTCTGAGCACAATTGTGCATTTCTGATGAGCACACATCTAAAAGGAATCACAGGAAGACAGAAAGATGTAGTTCAGCCTGGAGGCCCAGAGACTCTCTAACAGCATTACAGGCAATTTAATTAAAACACTTGAAGTGGAGGGGAAAAGGGTTTAAAAGGTAGGGAGAAAAAGAAACAGTATAGAAATTAAAAAAGGGACAGAATACAGCTGAACGGTGAAGACTGGGTAGAGCACAGCCAAAAATAATGCTGCTTCTCAAGTTGAATAGCTGAAAGAATAGAATGGCAAGAGCATTTTCCAACCAGCACAGAGGGATAAGACCAAAATATCCCACGTGCTATTGTATCTCTGAACACAACATGCACATATGTACTTTGAATGTACATATGATCAGATACCTGATGACAGAAATCTGAAGTATGTTTCAAGGCAACAAAATTCCTAAGGCTTCTGTAGTAATTAATCTGCAACTCCACGTTCTTGATGCCTCAACGATGAGGCATATATTCCTACCAGATTAGGACACAGGACCCCAAAACAACTACCAGTTCTAAACACCCAGGCACTAGCAATCATACAAATGAGCTTCTCCAAGTGCATGAAATTCTAGTAAAAATGAAATGTTGTATTTACCACTAAAAAGCATGCAGGAACTTTTTAGCAAATGTGGAACTGTGGGGCATGCATATTAAGACTATAGGGTTAAAAACACTCATGTTTCATCCACTTGTAGGCAGTGAACCAATTTTACTGCTAATTTTCCTTGGAAATGAGGGAAAACCAGACTCTTTTAAATTCAGGAGGTAAACCAGAATCCAGATATTTCTACCTACGAGCTCTGAGTCCAAAATATTGTTTGGACTCGGAGCTCGTAGATAGAAAGAGACTTGCAGGACTTGCTATACTATACTCTTTCCCTGGTAAATGGATCTCGTTGAGCCTCCTCCAGGCAATTAGTACGTCTCCTTAACGGGAGACAAAACCATCTCAAAAAATATTAGCCATCTAGCATTCATCCTATGACTGGAATAAAAGTTAGTAAGAATTGTAAAAGATCATGAAGATTTGGGTCAACCAGTGTGGGCAAAAAGGAAGGGTCAGCTGAGAAACCCTGATAGCAAGGTCATGGCAGGTAGGACCGGGGCAGGATTACCAACACTCCTCTTTGTCATATCATGGCAGGGACCTCTGCACTAACTGGAGGAAAGCCTGTGCGCATTCAGAACTCCATATCAAACATAAGCCAACTGCAATTCGAAAGACTGTTTTTTGTTGTTAACAAAGGTAAGTAGATTTATTCCAGGATATTCACAGTCCTTAAAAATCAGTTACACGGACCTGAGAGTGAATCTCTCATTCATGGTTTGGGCATCGTTAAACAGCTGAGACTGCAAGCAGATGTGTTCAAAGACCATGAAAAGAATACAGCTAGACAGGTGAATTAATTTCTCTCTGTTAAAATTCCAGAGGTCAATTGCTTCTAAGAAAGATCAATGAGGTTTCTCTTCATCATCCAAGCTGATGCTCATTACCAGAACCTTAACAACCTGCAAGCCTGGTATGAACACCTGGCACACTCTTCTCATGTTTCAAAACATCACTGGGAAACTTGCCCCTGGGTGGACAAGACACCTGGGCTGTCAAAGCTTTTAGAGTTGAAAAGTCAAAGAACTGCAGCCGAAGAAAACAGAACAGGAGAGAGAGTTTGAAGACCTGACCCCCAGAGGATCTCATTAACAAGAAGACATCAAAAACCAATGCCAGAGAAGTGAGCTCCCCCAAGAAAAGTGACTGACTAGCCAACATCTGGAGAACAGAGTAATGAAGGAGGAGGTCAGGTCAGTGCACTGCAACAGCAAACACCATCCAGTATACTACAACAAAAAGTGAGAACGGCTGCCATTTACAGCATTCATCTTTGTTCTAAATTTGTTGCCCCAGAAACAGAAGGTAAGGAAATGGGAGTCAGACAGGCACGCATGCAACAGCTGCACAAGACTCATGAGGGACTGTGAGACCAGAAGAACCACAGCATATCAGATGAAACCAAGGATGACTGCAAGCTCCCTGTATTTGGCCAAAACCAGGCAACAACAACTCGTGGGCTCCCAAGGTGATGGGGAGGCTGGGGTTATGGCAGGTGAAGACGCATAACAGATTTCAAGAAAACCTTGAATAGTTTAAATCACAGCCATGTTTCAGCTGAGGAGTAGTAACAAACATCTGAGACAAAACTTCTAAAGGTACTACAGACAGTTCATAAGTCTGCTTATGCTCTTAACTTGATATATTATATCATCATGGTACATAATATCAAGTTAAAAGCTTGTGCTACTATTAGAGATGGCTTAAACTAGTGTCCACATCTTTCCACGTGTAGTATTTTCAGCCTACAGAACATATTCACTGACCAAACTGAGTCGCTGACATTTCCAATTTCTCATTCTCTGTGAATCACTAGAACCCTGTTAGTTTTCTTGCACTGTATGGTGAGTCCATCTTTATGCATTTGTGTCATTTACACTGATCACTACACTAAAACGAAAGACAAATCCTTTGCAGCACCTACACACAATTACATAACATAATTACTGCATGGTTAATGTGGACTATTGGTTCTTTTACCATGGATAGTCTTTTTCAGCCCTTTATGTGATACCCAGCACCATACTGTCATGTAATAAGGCATGCTTATTTAAATATGTATTTTCCCACAATAACATGCCTCATTTTGAGCTTACAGATCCAAATATGGGGCCTCATCTCACTTCTGTGAGCAACTCAAGGAAATGAATACATAAAAATGAGTGTTTGCAGAGGCACCCCATTACTTGCAACATCTCTACTTAACAATGTTATCTTACTGAATGAATATAATCCTGTAGTGTCCATTAAAAACAGAGCAAAGGTCCATCCTTTGGGGGTTCTTTCAGTAGAAAACAAAACAAAGAATATTCTTCTATATATAAACAGTAACATTCTACAGAATATTGCAGGATATGCATTTCTGTTCTTGGAAAAAAACAAGTTTTGTTGTCACTGAATAACGAATTAATATTTGATAACACATATGTTTGACTTTGAAAGTAAACCGAACACTGAAAAATGTTCTGCAGGACTTAACAACAGGAGGTTAGTGCAATACTGTTATGCACCTATTTCTCCTTAAAAGTTGGTCATAACATGGTAATGCAATTTTAAAATAACTTCGCCAAATTTGCAGACGACCGTAAGCTGGGATGAGAGGTAGGTAACATCAGAAGGAAGTATCAGGAGAGACCCTGATGGGCTGGAAGACTGGGCCAACAAGAACTGCATAAGGTCTAACAAAGATAAATGTAAAGTCCTGCACTTGAGGCAGAATAATCAGCAGTACAGGCTGGGGTCTGACTGTTTTTTCTCCTCTGCTGGGAAGGACGTAGGAGTCCTGGAGGACAGAAAGCAAAACCTAAGTCAGCGGCATGCCCTGGCAGCAAAGAAAGCAAACTGCGTCTTGGGCTGCATCAGCAAGAGTATGGCCAGCAGACAAAGCGATGCAATTATTTCCTATTTTCCTATTTGCCTTCTATGATGGGATGACTGGCTGGGTAGATGAGGGGAGAGCAGTGGATGCTGTCTCCCTTGACTTCAGCAAGGCTTTCGACACTGTCTCCCACAACATCCTCTTAGACAAGCTCAGGAAGTGTGGGCTAGATGAGTGGACAGTGAGGTGGATTGAGAACTGGCTGAATGGCAGAGCTCAGAGGGTTGTGATCAGGGGCACAAAGTCTAGTTGGAGGCCTGTGGCTAGCGGTGTCCCCCAGGGGTCAGTACTGGGTCCAGCCCTGTTCAACTTCTTCATCAATGACCTGGATGAAGGCACAGAGTGCACCCTCAGCAAGGTTGCTGATGATACAAAACTGGGAGGAGTGGCCGATACACCAGAGGGTTGTGCTGCCATTCAGAGAGACCTGGACAGGCTGGAGAGGTGGGCGGAGAGGAACCTCATGGAGTTCAACAAAGGCAAGTGCAGGGTCCTGCACCTAGGGAGGAATAACCCCATGCAGCAGGACAGGTTGGGGGCTGACCTGCTGGAAAGCAGCTCTGCCGAGAAGGACCTGGGAGTGCTGGTGGACACCAAGTTAAGCATGAGGCAGCAATGTGCCCTTGTGGCCAAGAAGGCCAATGGTATCTGGGGTGCATGAGGAAGAGTGTTGCCAGCAGGTCAAGGGAGGTGATCCTGCCCCTCTACTCAGCCCTGGTGAGGCCACATCTGGAGTGCTGTGTCCAGTTCTGGGCTCCCCAGTACAAGAGGGATGTGGCACTACTGGAGCAAGTCCAGCGAAGGGCTACAAAGATGATGAGGGGACTGGAGCATCTCTCTTATGAGGAAAGGTTGAGAGAGATGGGCCTGTTCAGCCTGGAGAAGAGAAGACTGAGAGGAGATCTTATTAACGTCTACAAATATCTGAAGGGAGAATGTCAAGAGGATGGAGCCAGACTCTTCTCAGTGGTGTCCAGCGACAGGACGGGAGGCAACGGGCACAAACTGAAACACAGGAAGGTCCATCTGAACATGAGGAAAAACTTCTTCCCCGTGAGGGTGACAGAGCACTGGAACAGGTTGCCCAGAGAGGTTGTGGAGTTTCCTTCTCTGGAGATATTCAAAACACACCTGGACGCAATGCTGTGCAAGGTGCTCTAGGTGACCCTGCTTGAGCAGGGGGGTTGGACTAGATGATCTTCAGAGGTTCCTGCCAACCTCAACCATGCTATGATTCTGTGATATTTCACTCTACTTGGCACTTGTTAGACCACACGTGGAATACTGTGTCCAGTTTTGGTCCCCCCAGATCAAAATGGACCTTGAAATACTGGAGGGCCACTAAAATTATTAGAGGGTTGGAGAACTTGATATATGAAGGTTGAAGGAACTGGGTTTGTTCAGTTCAGACAAGTGAATGCTCAGGGGAAATCCCACCCCTCCCCAGCAGTACTGAAAAGCCATTACAGACAAGACGGACGTACTCTATGCACAAGGATGCATGGTGACCGGACAAGAGGCAGTAGGCACAAATTGCTTCAGGGCAAATTCTGTCTGGATGTAACAAAAAAATTCTTCACCGTGAGAAAAATGAAACATTGGAATAGGTTGCCCAGAGAAGTGGTGGAATTTTCTTCTCTGGATACCTTCAAGAATCAGCTTGACAGGACCCTGGATAACCTAATCTGAAGCCTTACTTTCAAAGGAAGGTTGGGTAAGATGATCTCCAGATGTCTCTTCCAATCTATACTTTTTTATGATTCTATGATTTTCACAACAGGCATTTTTCAATACATGCAGTACACAAACGTATTTTCTGAAGTTAGTACACTCTAACACAAACATCATTCCTCACTTCTTAAAACTGTCTCGTTCCTGTTTTTCAGAAAAGGTGATTTGTGTTGCATTTTTGAATAAAGGTATGCCTATTTTTTTTAGTTATTCATCAGAACTTCTTCCTGATGAAGACAATTATCATGCTTAATAGCATCTAAAAGACTGTCAAATACACTAGGAGGGTTCATTATAAAGATTTTCTATACAGAAAGAACATGAAAGGATGAAGAAAAATTAAAGTTTTAATGAAGTCACAGTTGAACGTGTCAGCTTTTCTCCTTTTTCTCCCCCATTTCTTAAAATATAATTTTTAGTTATAATTATAACTTTTAATCGTGCTAGTTACGATAGTTGGAAAGTTGAAAAGGATCTCTTTTCCAAAACTCTTAACCAAGTTTAACAGCACAGTGTTATGTATTAAGAGTCTCATTAACACCTTCAATTCAGAGGCCCACATTTTTCACCATTTAATATATGTGCTGTATTTGGTCTTTCCATTATATACATACAGCACCTAGCATATTAGGAGCACCTTGAAATTATTAAAATAAAAACAGTAACTCATTATACTTTTCAGCTTTTAAAATTAGTCTTGCGAACAAGTCTCAGACAGAAAATCTATTCTGAGATGATTGGCAACTCCTATTCTCTCAAGTTGAGAGAAGAGGATACTCTATTGAAAAAAGAAATTGTGAGCTTGGATACTCAAATTGAGCAAAAATCACCAGGTATCACGTTGCATTTTAACACTTTGGCACTGGCAGAATAAAAGCCTACAATAAAATATGGTATTTTCAGAGTAAGTAAAAATTATCTTCCTTTTCACCAGCAATTCTTATTATCATTTTTATAACAGTGCCTCACAGGACAAACCAAAAATGATAAAACACATCACAAAACAAAACTGAGCTTCACCCTACAGACTACATTTTAATATTAATACATACAGAGTATCTTAGAAGAAATAAGTGAAAGCTGGAAAAGTATGTACTGTAATTCTTCTTTACCTTAATCTTAATAATAGCTTATTTTGTTCATTGATTTGTTTTTAGTGTTTTATCCAGCTTTTTCTTATTGCTACCTGAGTGAGAGAGAAGTAGGCTTATTTACTTCCACTCTCTCATCTACACATTAGTGTTAATGATAATTTATTTAATTAACTAATCACCATACTTAGGCATAAGGAGAAAATAATTTAGATCCAAGATTCCTGTTTTTAACTATTTATTGCCTTAGGATTTTTTTTTTAAGTGACATTAAAATGAAATCTAGATTTCCAAAAAGCTGGTGATCCTTCAACACACAAATGTTTCTATATTTTCTTTCATTTTCTTTCTATGTTTTCTTATACCCTCTTTCATTTCCATGTTTCTACAAATATAATCAAACTTAACAGTGATTACGATATTTATTCAAAACTGCCTCAACTTAAGCCTATAGCAAGTAGTCCCCTTTTATCAAAGAAAAAGCAATCATTATTTCTACATATATATCAGCATACACACCCTTAGTGTTGACTGTTTTTGCTGTGACCTCTAGCTTCTCCAAAGGTTCTGCTCCAATATTTTCTAACTTAATGATAAGCTGTTGGGTCTCTCCATTGTAAAGCTGGACAGACACATTAGTAGAGATTTCATCCCCTGAAGAAGGCTGAAGCGTATGAGCAGACCTGCAGAGAGTGATAAATATGTAAACCAAATATTACGAAACACATGTCAAAAGCTTGTTCAAGTTATTATATTCCAATAACCATTCTTTGAAGATTGACAAGCTACTGCTCTACAATCTTGCAAGATATTAGATATCACTTTCCATTCTAATTTTAGCTAGGACCATTTTTTAGAGCTACCGAGGACAAAAGTTAATATGCTATGCATAAGATAATTCAGATTTCAAACAATATAGAATATGTATTTCTAACAGTGAAAGGTTATTAAAAATTACTGCCAGAACCATAATAAATTTAATTATTTAAATAGTCCATTTAAATATTTAAATGCATTTATTTAAATGAATGTCAGGAGTTTGATTTTAAAATAACAAATGTGTCAAATCAGTCAATTTTTGAAATAGCAGATATGCACAGGCCTATGACAGCACATGGATAAAAGAGAATTGAGCAATAACCTTGAACTTTGCCAGGAAGAAGTAATATGGGAGCCTGGAGAGTGCAGTTTTAGTGGACAGCTGAGGGCATAAGCCTTATAGGAGTGGATTCTGGAAGAAAATCACTGAGTGAAAGGTGAAACAGTGAATATAAATGAACTACTTAAGGAACCTGAATGAGGGAAGAAGGGTTGCAGAACAAGACAGATGAGCAGAGGTTCAATTTCTGACCGTATTTTTCATGCTATCGCAAAGTGGCCAGACGGGATCAAGGATACAAGGGCAAAAGCTACTGAGATTAATGACTGATAAATTTGCTGTCAACCCCCTGTTCAGTAACTTCTCTTGGCAGGTATTTTTGCTAGCCATCCTTTCTTAACTTACTACAAGATAAGCATCCTCCACAAACAAGTATCACAGCAGAGTCTTAGTCTTTCAGAAAGCGTCTTTGACAACAAATACATACAACACGCATTTTTTTTGATCATTTAAACCTTGCTGTGGTATATCCTTGTCATTACAACACTCTGAAGTATGGGCATTTGGAGAGGCAATGGGAGAGGAAAGAGGGAATTTCCTTTTTCCCTTCCTACTGAGACAAAAATATCAAGGAATTGTATACTAACGAACGAAAAGAACGGCTATTTTGACTGTATACATGTATATATGACACCTGAGTCCAAGCTAATTCAGCTGACGCATCCTTTGCTGTAATAGAACTTCTTATACTGAGCACTGTCTCACTTCTCATCCGTCCAAGTCTTGTAACCCCATAGCCCAGTAATATGGCAGCGCCTTTGCCAGCTAGGAGCCACGGGCTCCATTCTGAACTTGGAAGGCCTCGAGATTAAGGCGTCTCGGGCTCCCTTTGTCTGAACCGGTCTTGCCCTGCCTGCAACTTGGTTTTGACTTAGTTTAGCTGCAGCAGCGATTTTTCTTCTGACCAGCTGGCTACGCCTGATTTGTTTTACTCTTTATCTTTGTACGGAGCAACCATAGTTTTACACAGCTAGTAGCAACGAGTAGCAATTCTATGTAGAATGTGATATTTATGAGTATAACATAATGATGTAGCAGAGAGAAATACAGGCCCCAAGGCAGAGGCCTTGAGAAGTGGAGACACCAGATGCAGCACAGAGGAGTACTGGCATGGAATGACAAGAGATGGGGCACAGGCTTGGCACTGGAGACCCTCCGGCTATAAACAACTCACCAATGGTCGGTTAAAGAAAAGCAGATGGAGCCGACAAAACCCATTTTCAGGGGGTAACAAAGTGAAAAAAGAGCAAGTACCTAACATATGAAAAATGCACCGTGTCTAGTAAGTTTGGATTAACATGGAGCTGCAAACCAGTGAAGAAAGAGCAAGGTGTAACAGCCTGTTAGGAAACAGAAAAATGACCTCAAGTGTACCCTGGAGTAACGAACACAAGAGACCATCAACGCTATATTCCTCCCAGCAAAGGAATCCAGATGCTGACGACTCACTGGAACACCACAATCAGACTGGAGGGACCAACCTGAGGACCCAGAGGAGCAGTGGAAGGATAAGCATGACACCAGGAAAATAGATAAAAACTTGGAAGTGTGTCTGCAACAATTTTATGTGTATTATTATTAGTGTTTCTTTCTCTGTATAGAGTATTCTCTTTCCTTTCTTTTTCTTTCTTCTTCTGTAGTAATTACCTCTGGACTAACAATGATCCTGAATTAGATAGTTAAGATACAAACAAAAAATTCTTGGCTTTATACATAAGGTACATTTCCTCTTTGCCCATAAACAAGACTTCAAGCATAGCAGCATTGCTGCATTAGAAAGTACTCAAGAAAGCAACCTAGAATGCCTGCTGCATTGTCATGCAGTTTCAAAAATTTGTAGTTCCTGTGGAAATAACCGATTTCCATCCAAGTTCATCCATATTAGAAATTGTCCATAGTTTTATCTATATAGTATTTGTAGTTCTACAAAAACAAAGTCATTGTCTTCACACTGTTTTATTATTTCACAGGGTGTTACACTAACACTATGTTAATTCAGTGACAGATATTTTTATATTTATATATGTATATAAAATATATATATAATTTATATACATTTTTATATTTTTTATATATGTATATATTTAAAAACAATGCCATTCTCAACAAACAGCAAACTTCACTACAGCCTCTGCTAAATTAAGCTTATTAAAACTGACCTTCCATAATATAGTTAAATAAAATTTGTTTACATTTCTAAATAGATGTTGCAATATGCCTAGAAAGGCTTGGGATTATTATATAATATCACCGGCACCCCAAAATTACTATTACATCAGTCATTTATTGAAGAGACAGCAATGGTCTATATGCTTTTAACTAGCATAACCAGATAAACCTGGTCCTACAGACCAACACTTTTATCACCAAAGAAGCGACATAATACATACTGTATCAAGATTATTTCAAATGCTTCAAAAATAAATAAATTTGATGAGAAGGAAGAAAAGTCAGCTCAGTCCCCGCAGAAGGATCCAAAGACAATCAGCTGTAAAAGCTAACATACTCTGCCAGGAAAAGACTCTCTCTCACAAATACAACTTAAGACATCAAGTGTTGATAAGATGGGTGTCAGGAAAGCACGTAAAGCAAATCAGCAAGATGCAAGGAGAGAAAACACATTTAGATTTCATCCTGCTGCCAGTATATCAAGAATGTTCTTTCTTTCATTTCTTCACCTACATCTTTTAAAAGTACCCCATTCTCCAGAGCAGCCAAAGGATGAGAGAGCTGTATGAGCTAATTTGCTGATATCGTAGATGCTGGGAGAAAGAGTAAGTGACAGGAACCAAGGGGCTCTCCAGCATGCAGGAAGGCAGCCAGAAGCACGTCTGGATTCCAAGGATGTCTTAGGAACTGAGACTGAGAACTGAAACTAAAGTATTTGAAGAAACTAAGAGTAAAGATAACATCAGTGGAAAGGAAAATAAAGCTCTGATGCAAACAAAAGCAGTCAACATTAGCAGTTGAACATTTATTCAGCACGTGGAAATATTATGGTCATTTAAGAATATTTGCAATTCCCTCTGTATTTCAAACTCATCATGTATTTCAATATATTCATAACTTTGACTATCCAATATTAATTTTGATAACAGTTAAACTACACAGACTGCCATATCTAGAAAAATTTTTATAGGGAATTTATGAACATGCAACTCAATTGCAGTGTTTTCTTATTTTGCTGTCATATGGTCTTCATCAGGATATTGCTTTTATATCTTTGTAATATGACACCATTAACACAACCCACTCCACATGAGAAAAACAGAATGCAGTATGGAAAAATCAGAACCACACTGATTGCTTTACTAAGTAAACCATATTAAAGAATGCAACAAAAAACAGGTATATATATCCCCTAGGACAATTTAGATAGCCTAATTCTACAGTTTAAAAAATTCAGGAAGGTACATAAAGAGAAAAACAAGTCTCTAAAAAGAATCTTCCCTAAAATGAAATCTTAATCTTCCCGAAATGATAGTAAATCTCCCATCAACTTCAGTGAAAACATATGTATAATTTCTAACAATAGAAATTCACTTACAGTGCACAAGGGAGCAGCTCTGTACTTTTTTGAAAAGTTCCAAAAACTGAATGTGATCAATGTCTTGCCAGCACTTTTATTATTGTGGAATATTATTGTGGAGATTTTTACTGCTGTCATCAACTACCTGAGGACAACACACGGCCACACTCATTTGGAGGTGCACAGTGACAAATTAGGATATGTTGCAGGAAGAGAAATTCCGATTACAAATTTTCACAGTGAAGTTGGTCAGACATTGGAAAATAGTCCCCTGAGGGGTGATGGAAACACTGTCCATAGAGATATTTGAAACTTGACTAGATAATGTCCTGAGCAACCTGATCTAACATTAAAAGTCATATCTACTGTCAAAGGGGGCCCTGTTTTGAGCAAGGTCCTGGATCAGATGATCTCCAGAGGCTTCCCTTCCAACCCTATATTAATACATAAGGTTTTTTGTGTTTGTTTACTTCTACATTTTACAAAAATTTAGCATTTATAGTAACCAGTCTTTTAAAAGGACATCTTTAATAAAGACCAACCAGTACACTCCCCCAGTTAATTAGATCTCAATATATTTTCTACGAAATTCCAAGATTTCAACCAGTAACAAAAAAAGCAAGCAAATTTGTGTTTCACGTTTCTAGTGTAAAAGTTAAAATTAAACTGTATTAATTTTATGCATGATAAACAATAGCAGAGACAGAATCCCCACTTTATTCAGTTTCTCACCTTGGAAGGGAGGTACTGATCTGCAGCCTTGGCAAAGCTGGAATGACTTCAACAGTACAGCCATTGGTCTTGACTCCTGGCAGATTGTCCAGAAGGCAGTCACTGAAGACTCCAAAAACGGAAGTATGATAACCTGATTTTAGGGAGAAAATAACAGCATATTCTGAAATTATTTGGTTTTCTGACAGGTCTAAATGTACAGAAAGCTTAGCAGTCGGATCTTGCCAGTGTTTCCACTACCCAAATCACCACCTTCTCTACAGCAGAATCTTACTAGGACACAAAATTTAAAAAGGTTTTCAATCCCCTAAAAAGGGATAATATTTATAAAAACACCACATCATATGAATAACATGCATCTATGCTTTTATATTTATGACAGGCAAAACAAAAAATAGAGTCCAGGATTTCTACCACGCTTGGCGGTAAGTTTTCTGTAATCACAAGTCACAGTGTGCAGACCACCATTTTACAACAGCACGTCACCTAATCCACTGGTGTACACAAAACTTCTCATCCTTCAACATATGCTAAGAGTCACCCATTTCCTCTAAAAAATATTAATAGGAAACTGTATCCAGAAGCTTAAAAAACACACTCTAAAGCAAATGAATTGTCTAAAAAACAAAATAAAACAAAAAAAACCCACAGAACAAAATACACACACACACGCACAGTCCCCCTGTGAAAGGCAGCTCATTCTTTGATTGTCACACTATCATGTTTTAGTCAAAGGTTACAGTCACTAAAGGAAAAAAAAAAAGGTTCTATTTAACAGGAAATTACCTGAACACTGACTCCTTACCAAGTAATACTAGGGATTGGAAGAGAGCAAATGTCACCCCTATCTTTAAGAAGGGGAAGAAGAGGGATCCATAGAATTACAGCCTGGTCATCCTCACCTCAGTCCCTGCGAAGGTGATGAAGCAGCTAATCCTGGATACTATTTCCAGACACAAGAAGGACAGGAAGGCAATCGGGAGTAGTCAGCATGGATTTGCAAAGGGGAAATCATGCTTATCCAACCTGATAGCCTTCTACGATGAGATGCCTGGCTTGGTGGATGAGGGAAGAGCAGGGGATGTTGTTTACCTTGACTTTACCAAGGCTTTTGACACTGTCTCCCATAACATCTTCATAGAGAAGCTGATGAAGTGTGGACTAGATAAGTGGTCAGTGAGTTGGACTGAAAACTGGCTGCACTGCCAGGCTCAGGGGACTGCAAACAGCAGCCCAAAGTCCAGCTGGAGGCCAGTTACTAGTTGTGTCACCCAGGGGTTGATACTGAGGCCAATACTGTTTAACATCTTCATTAACAACCTGGACGACGGGACAGAGCATACCCGCAGCCAGTCTGCAAACGACACAAGGCTGGGAGAAGTGGCTGATACACCAGAGGGACCTCGACAGGCTGCAGAAGTGAGCTGACAGGAACCTCATGAAGTTCAACAAAGGGAAATGCCACATCCTGCACTTGGGGAGAAACAACCCTACAACACTACACCCTGAGGGGCAACTGGCTGGAAAGCAGCTCTGTGGAGAAGGCCATTGGGGTTCTGGGGGACGCCAAGTTGCACATGAGGCAGCAATGTGCCCTTGTGGCCAAGAAGGCCAATAGTATCCTGGGGTGCATCAGGAAGAGTGTTGCCAGCAGGTCGAGGGAGGTGATCCTCCCCCTCTACTCAGCCCTGGTGAGGCCCCATCTGGAGTACTGTGTCCAGTTCTGGGCTCCCCAGTACAAGAGAGACATGGACACACTGGAGCAAGTCTAGCAGAGGCCTACTAAGATGATTAAGGAACAGGAGCCTCTGTTACACGAGGAGAGGCTGAGAGAGCTGGGCCTGTTTAGCCTGGAGAAGAGAAGGCTGAGGGGGAACTTATCAGTGTGCATAAAGATCTGATGGGAGGATGTCATGAGGATGGGGCCAGACTCCTTTCAGTGGCGCCCAGCGACAGGATGAGAGGCAATGGGCACAAATGGAAACACAGGGAATTCCGCCTGAACACAAGAAAACACTTCTTCACTGTGGGGGTGGTGGAACCCTGGAACAGGTTGCCCAGAGAGCCTGGGCAGTCTCCATCCTTGGAGGTATTCAAAAGCTGCCCGGACACAGTGCTGGGCAACCTGCTGTAGGTGATTCTGGTTGAGCTGGGGGGTTGGACCAGAAGATCTCCAAAGGTCCCTTCCAACCCCAGCTATTCTGCAATACATACAACCTATGTCCAAAGGAAAATTTATTGTTTGACACACTAGTGTCAAAAAAGTGGGCACAAAGAGACAATTCACTGACATTCTTCTTTACTGGAAAAAGGAAAAAAAGAAAGATTTTCTGTGAATCCACTGATAGGGTAAAGAAGAGAAATTACTAGAAAGTTTCCAGAAAAAATATGTACAGTACTAGTGAAAAATCTGTCCTTACTATATGTGCCTAGCACAGCCTCACAATATTCACATTAATACATGAATAACAGCCAAATGCAGAAATCAACTCCTCTACTTGTAATACTTTTTAGTATGTGAAACTAAAAGCAGACATCATAAATGTTTTTGAATGCTTTGATGCTATTCCGAATTTACTAAAATACTTTATGAAAAAAAACCCAAATGGAGAACAGCATTATGAGCAGACAGAAAAGCATTTAAGAAAAACTGAGTCTGAACAAAATTTTTTCAGGTTCAGAGCCCTCTTCTTTTGGTGTTGAACTTTATTAAAATGGTTCTTCTCCTGTAATCCTATATTCCAGGAACATCTACTTAAACTTGTACACTGGTAATATGCTTCAGTGCTACTTCTTGTTAAATCTGTCATCTTCTCATTTACCACCTTTTCTAAGGGACTGATCTGCTAGTCTTCTACAGAAGCTCTTTAATTCTCTTTACTTACACAATTCTATTTAGGCTTATTAATGAAATGATATCTGCACTGCAACAGACTACCCACATCAGCTAAATTGTTTCTACTCAAGCAATTTACAAAAATTTCTGTAGTCTTACATGAACATGGTTAATTGAGAAAAATGAACTGCAAGATTATCTCCGTGCATTCTCATGCAGAAGTTTAAGTAATTTTTCTCAGAAGATTTTCAAATGAAAACATTAATGAAGGGGAGTTTGAGTTCATTATCCTTTTCCTCTCATACTGGAGATATTATTGTAAATAGCTCTTCATTGCTGCCATTACAAACAAGTGATTTTTCAGCATCACGGGCTATGTTCTTAAGGAAGTCTAGCACAGAAAAGGGGGTTTTCGTTTTGTTTTTTTTTTTTTTTTTTGAGGGAGGTTGTTTTACATGGAGAGAATTCAGAGCAGCAAATATATAAAGGATACCAACTGAAACTGTGTCATAGAAACATATGCAATCCGCAGAGACTTAAAAAATGTAACTGTTTTGCTAGGAAGAGAATGACTGAAGATATTGCTTACCATTGATAGTGATCTGCCCAGTGGTTTGAGGAACACCAACAAGAGTTACCGGATAGAGACCAGATTCCGCAGGGAGAGAAAGCGCTGCAGGAAGAGATTCAAATTCTACTCCTGCTGTCAAGAGACCCTGGAAAAAGGCACATTACACATATAAATCCACTTACAAGATACAAACACTTATATTTTAATCCTTTACATTACATCATCAAAACACTTTTAGGATTCACTCAAATTTGTCATAACAGCTGCTTTGGTTTTAAAGTACTGGTGACACAAGCACGCATCTAGAATTACTGTAAGACTTGTATTGGATAGTGAAGCATGCGTTTCAAGATCTGTCTGCGGTGGGAAAATATATGGATTACAAATAAAAATATATACCCAAGCACAATAAAAAACCTAAGTGATATAATCTGCAAGGTGTTTTTTGTACCTACATTTAATTGTATCTGTGACCTTATTTATATAGTTGCTTATATTTTGGACAGTGGAAATCAAACATCAGTAGCAGCCATTGCCTAGCTTTAATTAAAGTTCCTGGCCAAAAAAGACTTATCTAGAGGGAGGAAAAATCTGGATAATTACAGATAACACAGCCAGTCTAACTTTATTATCTAACTTAAATGTCTAAATTAGGAGTTGGAATAAGACATTCACCTCGCTAAGTTGACTGTCTATCCAGCCTAGATATCTGCAGTTAGTCTGTATGATTTACTCCCTTAATGCATGTCAGAGAAATCTCTAAGCTTCCTGAAGTTAAAACATGAGACAAAAACAAGAAATGAAGCCAAAAAAATTATTTAACAAACTTTTAAATACAGCATTACTTTCCTGACTAGATTAATTGGTTTTCTAATCTCCATTTATAAATTTAAGACTTTTGAACACAGTACGTACTGTTAGAAGTAATAAATTTATTGTTGTGCAACACTGTGGCTGCTTAAATATTTATTTTTTATGAAGATGTTATCTAGTATTATTCTCTCCAACTTTTAATATGGAAAGTACAACTGGGTTAAACCCCAGTTCTATGAAACTGCTTCACAGGAACGCAAGAGGCTATCAAAAAGGTGGATACTACTTTTGTAAAGACAGATAAAAAGATTAACAGTTTGAGCCACAGAAAGCCACACAGAGGCTGAAAACCAAACAAAGTTTAAGAACCATCAGTGATACCTGCACAGTGCCAGAACACTAGTACTTGCTTTCCCTTGAAAACACTCATGATTGCCTAGTTTCTAATTAAACAGGTTTTTGAATGGGGCACCTCTACTGCTCATGCCAGGTGCAAAAGGCAAACAACTAGCACTCTTCTGCCTCTTATTCTCAATTAGAAATTAGGAAAATTGATACTTATTTGATAACAAGTACTGCAGGAAAAGAAAATGGCACCACCTGAATTATCCAGGCAATGACTGGAACTTGACCTGTCGTATGCACTTAGTCTTTAATGGCCTGATTTGCATAGGGCCTAATCACCACCAAGTTTTCTTCAAGCAATTCCTGGATACTAACTAAATTTGACCCCTAATGGTCAAAAACCGAACGAAATTCTTCATCAGAATTTCTTCCCTCCTGAAAAGGCAGTGTTTTGTGGAAAATTAGCAATCACCTATATAATGCATACATTATGTAATAAATAAAGAAAAGTTTTGCATTTAAGATTGTGAATAGGGAAGTCGTCAACACACTAGAAAATTAAGAAAGCAAGCTGAATGTATTTGGCAGGTTCTTGACTTCTTTTTTATTGAAGATCTGAAGTCACCAACATTCACACGGTGCCTAATATACCCAAAAGCTATACATCCTTCATTCTAGCAATTGCGTCTTTGTAGACTTTTTTCCCCCAATTCCACATGTAGACTTCAGCTGTCAGGAGCAATGACAACAAATTTCAAGTAAAAAATAATTCTATCGTGCTACACTTTCATCACCCAGTATATCAGAGCACTGAGGCTTTGTGATTCCCACTTCATAAATGCAAACTTGATCATTGCTTTCCAAAAGGATACATCTACGTAGCTAAGAACTTCAAAGGACCTCTGTGCTCTCCTTATTTTGAAATATTGCACAGTCAGAGAATATTTTCCAAAGAGACCAAAGTAATTATTACAATAATCGGCTAGCACAAACTAATTTTAGATATCATACAACATGATTGATTGCATGTGATTCAACAAGAATCCCTCCTGAGGATTCATCCCTCAGAAAAGGGGTGAACATTTACCCTTTCTACTACTGACTTAGCTTCAGTCTTCATCATAATCACTCTGGTTTTGCTTCGACTGAAGCAAATCTTAGAGCATATATGAAAGGTATCCCCACATGCTCCAGAACTTACCCTTAAGACAGCTACAAAAGGCTTTGTAAAATTAGCTGTCCCCAAAGCACTGAACTACCACTTGGGCAAACATTCAAATATATTCAAATTCGTCAGGATTCACCTCAACTAAATACTTTGATCCAGGGACTTGTAGAGTCCTAAAAATTCCAACAAGTGGTTTAATATCAACTATAGAAAGTTGTCAAAAGGTAGAGCTGACAGGGACCTCTCAGTATCATCTAATTCATCTCCCTGCTCTGAAGCAGAGCCAGCTCTACATAAACCATTTCTTACATGTTCATCTAGACAATTTTTTAATGTCCCTCAATTGTAGTTTCAAAAAGCTGATAATTTAACACTATGTTTAGACAGTCTTCCCAGTTTAAACTTTCTCCTAACATCTAAACTGAATTTACCTTGTGACAAATAATATACTCACTGCTACTTTTCCATTCCTACCTAACTCCCAAAATTTATCCAGATATCGAATGCATACAAACATATCCAAAACACTAAGAAATTACAGCACAGAAGACTCATTGCGGAATCACAGTCCAGTCACTCTTCTGAAATATGGGAAGTTCCTCATTAAGACATGGTCCTAATTAGCTCA
The DNA here is from genome assembly GCF_036417845.1 of Apteryx mantelli. Taxonomy (NCBI): domain Eukaryota; kingdom Metazoa; phylum Chordata; class Aves; order Apterygiformes; family Apterygidae; genus Apteryx; species Apteryx mantelli. The sequence goes on along the minus strand of NC_089979.1, from coordinate 5,112,705 downwards.
GTTTTCCTCAGGTAGGGTGGGGGGAGTTGAAAAAAGAAAGCTTTCTCCCACGTTCCTACTACTCTTCATCATATTTGAAATTTCTCTTTGAATGTCAGGCTGCTCAATTCCATTAAGATAACTCCATATAACCGTGTTTGCTTTCACAAAATGACACCTTGTTCCTAAGTGGGTCAGGATTTAGACAAGTAGCACTGCAATTACACAGCCAACCTGAGAGGACCACATTTTGTCTTCATCACTCATTCCACTATTAGTGCTTTTTATAATCACTCAGAAGTTGGTGGGATAGGAAAAAAAGATACAGCAGTCTTAAGGGCATAACGCATTTGAGACTGTTCTCAGATAAGACACGATCCAAGCAAAGGACAGACCAGATTCCTTGGGTTTTAGTAGGACAAGAACCAAGACTAACTAGAGATTCAGAGCTAGCCAAGCAAGAGGCAAAAACCCTACTCCATATAACCTCACTTCATGGAAACTTTTTCGCTCCTGGTGAGGACACCCCAGTATGGGGGGAAGCATTTTCTCTCTAGTGTAAAGAGCCATCTAGCCTCCAGCATTTGAGACACAGGTGCTAAGGCCTGAGTCACTAAGGTGGTCCTGGAAAAATAACAACTTTGGGCCTACAGTATTTATTAACTCAGGAGGACCTAGGCATCACAGCTCTCTTGACTAGATGAATGAGGTCCAAATCACGCTGGTCAATCTGATGTTTTGTATAAAACTCTGGAAATGCTCTGCTTAAAAGGAAATTATACAGCAAGTCTTCCATACCAGCAGCATATTGTGAGGGCCTGGCTCAGGTGGATTCTGGAGCAGAGGATCTAGTACTTCACATCTGCACCCTAAAAGCAAAAGAAGTTGAACTCTGAATGCCCGCAACTCTTAAGGACATCAGAATTTATCTCCTTGGCCTGACTGAATGCCCTGAAATAACAGACTATCCTCTAGAATAGTCAGCACTTCCAGAATATAGGTTGCAAAAAGGCATTTTGGGCGTCCTATTTCAAAACTTAACTTCCCTGCACACGGAAGGGAATTTTGCATTACCTTGCTAGATTCACCTTTATATAATGGCTCTGGATTGAGAAAAGGTAAAAGCATTTTAATCATGCTGGATTCTAGGACATACATTTATACAACCATTTTACTTCTTGCAGTATCACCAGTCTTCTGCTCTTAGATAATACAGTTTAGTCCCTCATCCCAGCAATTAGACATCCTCCATTATCAAATTAGACTGATGAAGCACATGGGAAGACATTCCACTGAAAGACTTTTTAGGGCCCTGCAGAGAAAAAAAAAGTCACCCCAAGGAGAACCATACACCAGCACAGCCCTGAGAAATACATAAAAAGCACCCACATGTCCACAAATACAGGCTGCCATATAAACCAGAAGTGCTGGCCAAAACCCCACGGTCCAGCTGGAGTTTTAATCTGACACCTACGAGTTCTCTCGTTGCAGAGAACTGAGACATGGGATGAACCAGAGTCCAGCCAGAGTTCCTTGAGTAGCTAAAGATCATAGGCATTAAAAAAAGAGTAAAATGAATTGAGGAAAAATGGACTAAGTTAATGATAATATTTTGAAAGGCAAATAGTCAAAGGTCAAGAAGAGCAATGAACAGAACCCGGCTGTCAGAGAAAGCATCTTCTTAGCCAAAGGACTGAGACAATATGAGCATGTTAACTGCAGACTCTTCTACATTCCCTTATGTCAGGTTTGGGAGGGAGGCAAGACAAGATTCAACATAAATACAGATAGTAATAGACAAACAGGCACCTGAGCACTTCTGGAGTACAATCATCCAAAATATGAATGTGTTTATGGACAAGAAGGAAGAGTTACTTTGCTTGAGAAGTTACTAGTAATAAAATGAGTTCATAACAGTAGAACAAAAAAATTGCTAAATACAGCGTACATTGGTCTATACCCCCGGGATAATGTCAGAGTGACACCCTTGGATCATAGTATCCACAAATGCAGCATGCTGATTACAGGATAACTGATAAAGCAAATCAAGTCCTCAGTACAATGTATTTTTCTTATATTGCATTGAAAATGTATTTTCATTCTAACACGTAATTCTTCAGCAACAAAGACAATGAACACTGAGAGCTTTTCTACAGAGCAAATGCAATGGAAATGCCAAAACGTGTGCATTAAGCACAGACTATGACTGGGATAGATATTAAACAGTCTCAATTGTATTATCCCACGAAGGAGAATACATCATTCCCTTCTCTCATTATGTGAGTTTTACTCACACAAAATTTTTTCAGTAAAATTTTGAGTTTTTAAGAGCAAAGATATTAAAACAAAGTGTAAAAACTCATCAAAATTGAAAAAAAATAAATAAAATAAACCTCAACTGGGATTCAGAGTTTCAGGCATAAACTGGGATCAAGACACTCACCCTTAAAATATAATCAACACAGGTAAGTTTTAAAATACAGTGACATATCTAGAATGTCTGAATGACATGTTCAATTTTGCTATTTGCTGGACGGCAAAATTCAGCAATATTTGCCCAACATTGCCCTCTGGTGCTTAAAAAGTTTTCTAATAACAGGAACAACCAAATTCAGGTTGAAGTACTGTCATATCCTTTCCCTAAGCATATCTGATGTACAAAAGGTGGTAGGTGTTAGATTTCTTTTCCCTAGAGTCTTGTACTGTATATCAGTAATAATATTTTAGTAATCATAGCTCTTTTTGACGTTACAGAAAAAATTTACCTGTATTCCAGGTTTTCTTCAGGGAAGATATGAATCACCAGAGGAAAAAAGATTTATTTCCTTATATTCTTATAAAGCAACCTAAGAGTCTTAGAGTGAATATATGTATGCTATTACCACAGTCTGCCTTTCCATCCCTCAAAAATTAGGTTTAGTTTTAGAGAAGCAAAACAACTTGTATGAAAATCACAGCATTTGGGGATGCTGTTAAAATGGGTATGTACGCTAAAGCCTTTTTAGGCTTTACTTACTAATTTTGAAAGGCAATCATTCTTTTTTCAAATAACACTGACAACAAGGTTAGTTTTCCCATTGAAGATACTTTACACAATGTTCATTACTATTTTCAAATATTTATTAAAAAAAAAAAGGTTCTCCTACTATTTCTAGCAAGGTTATTTTATGCAGACCTTAAGAAACACCAACCATTTTTTTCCGTCTTCCCTTTCTTTCGTGTACATTCTTGCCCAGTGGATCTTCAATTATATTGATTATGCACAAAGACTTATCAAATTAGTAGATACAATTTTAGATGTTATTTTTAAACATCAATACCGAAAAACCTCTTGGTAAATAATATAGTTTTGAAGTTTACCAATAGTTTAACAGCTATTCTCATACCATCCTTAATCAAAACACCACATTTGTGTTACTTTCAAATAAATATACCCACCAAACTGAATGAAAACTACAGAATATAGAGTTTCTTTCAAATAATGAGCTTTAATACCATAAATTACCAATAAATTAACAGTACTCCCAGGTACTGTTTTGGGGTAATACTTTTTTATTTTCTCAATATTCATTTATTAAATACAGTCTATACTGTCCTATATATATCATTGCCTTCTTAGAACCATGATTATATTTTCCACAATAAGTGCAGGATGATCCTGAGGTCCCTTCCAACCTCAACTATTCTGTGATTAACCAAAACTTACTTCTAAAGCCATTCCTGTAATAAAAAAAAGGTTTCACTCAAAAAATAAAAAAAATTCCCTCAAAAATTTTGAGCCTGTCTTATAATATTAAAGGCACATTTGCCTTTAATACAAAACTTGAAAAATAAAGAAAAAAAAAGTAGTTAAAATCTTAGGTGATTTAAGACACTCAGCACTGCATCTTCATATGCATTTTATTTAATAGTAGATCTCAGCAGACTTTACCATGACTTACAGCTTTAAACATTTTTTCCCAAGATACAAAACAAATCAGTCAAAGATTTCCCAGAATTTTGCACTTTTCTGATGGTCTGAAATCTGAAGACTTGTCTTTCCTGGGCACAAAAAAGGCTTAGGAACTGTAAGAGAGGTAGAGGCTAGCCTTTGTATATCTGAACAAATCTAAACAGAAACTAATATTTCTGGAAAAAAGTGGTATATGCACTTATTTCCAGATATACATCAAAGCTTCTCTTTACTTTGGTTCCACCACCAGGATAGCAAAAAGATTCTAACCCATCTAAGACAAAATAATTAGGCTTATTTGTATCTCTCCCACTCTGTTGACTGAAGATACCTGCTAAGTTTTACTAAAGCGTTCTCTCTAATTACACCTATGATCCCTCCTGCTTTGCTTTATTGGCCAAAATACATAGTTGTTGGATCTAGTCGCTTCCACATTCCCTGGTTAAACATTTTTATTTGTTATTGTACAAACAAAATCGCACCTTTCATTGGATTAGAGCTCCCACCATATCAAAAGAAATACATGATGTGGAAAAAGAGAGGAGAGAGACACACGTAAAGAACAGGTATCTAAACAGACTCCCAAACCATAGACATGACATGCACAGCAGGGGGAAACAACAGCAAGAACAAGGCAGATCGGCACAAAGAGCTCTGAACCAAGAAAAAAACCCAAAAACGCAACTTTTCAGTGAGGACAGAGCTCATCATGTGAATGATACTGACCACTAAGTCACCTCTCCACGGTTTTAATGTCAAGCCCAAAAATTCAATTATTTTTCCTTAAGCATATTTCAATAGAACTACACAAACTTGACATAAACACTTCAAATGATGGGGGGAAAAAAAGGGTAGGGAAGGCTTTCAGCGGTGAATTACTCTGCTTAACAACTTGTGTTGTGCTTCAACATTAAGTTATCTACCTACACAACTCTGAGCCATATCGAACGGGAAGACACGTTCGGAAAGTATCACGATAAAAGACTGTATTGATGCTTCCAGCGTTCATTTAACTTAAAATAAGTGAGCCAGTATAGCAGCAAATCTTGAGCCAAAAGATGACTGAAAGGGATAAGGAGCAGGAGAGAAATCAGACTATTGATTTCAGAAGAGCTGCATGTTGATGAATGGTGAACCACGAAAGGTGGGAAAGAACGAGGGCAATCGAGCAGAGGGGAATTCAGCCGAGGCCTGCCAGTTACTGAGAGCCAGGGTGAAGGAGTGGGCATGCTGCAAAGGAGAGGCACTGAGTCAAAGAATAAGCCAAAACTGCCGCTGAAGGCCGCAGAAGGATGCGATCACTAAGAAAGTGTCTCTGCGAGTCTACAGTAATATTAAAGAAGGTGACACATCATGAGAAATCAGACAACAAGGAGGCGTGTGGACTGCAGGCACGAGTATGCATTAATAATAAACCAAAACATTTTGAAATATTGAACAGTGCCTTGAATTATTAAAATAAAAACAAAAGATTTTATTCTTGTGATAAAGTAGTAACTCATAGGATGAAAAGGGCTTAGGCTGGAAGGAAATGCTGGAGGCCCTCGGGTCCAACCTGCTGCTCAAAACAGGGCCAACTTTGCTGTTAGATTGGGTTGTTCACAGTCCTTTCCAGGCAAGTTTTGAATATTTCTGAAGACGCAGACCCCATCTTCTCTCTGGGCAATCTGTTCCAATGTTTGACCATGCTCAGGGTTGGAAAAGAAAAAAAAAAGTTTTCCTAATATCTAATCCGAATTTCCATTGCTGCAACTTGTCCGTTGCACCTTATGCTTTGCTCCTCTGGGAAGAGTCGGGCTCTGCTGTCCTGCACCTCCCCATGAGGTAGCTGAAGGCACCGGTACGGATCCCCCATTAGTCCTCGCTTTTTCAGACTGAACAGATGCAGCTCTGAACCTCTCCTCCTCCAGATGCAGCTCTGAACCGCTCCAGCGCACTAACCACCCTGGGAACGCTCTGCCAGGCTCACCGCAGCGCGTCAGGATTTCTGTTGCACTGGGAGCTCAAAAGTGGACGCGGTTCTGAAGATGTGGTCTCACAACCGCCAAATTGAGGGGACTGCAGTTCTTAACTGTATGCAAGCCTTCAGACAAGTCCTCGTTAAGAAATTCTAGGGATAAGCTATCCAATACCAATTTCTTGAATATATAATTACATGATTAGTTACATAATACAATTTAGACTATAAATGAAAATTTGTTTAAATAAATTAGAGTTGCCTTTGAGATACTACTTTACAATTAATTTTTCTATTCGTTCTTAACAATTTGGGATAGCTCCTTCAGTGTTAGATAAAATGCTGCTAAAGCAACCAGTGTGGTAACTTCCAAAAACGAATTTTATTAAGCTATAAACACAACCTCTGGGTGTGTTTGGTCCCGCTGGAAAAATATTTTTTATTTTATAGCATGTCAGTCTGCTAGTTATTTAACAAACTGTTTGACTAGCCACTGGAATAGACCTATCAATAAATAATCAAAAATACTGAGCAAATATATATACCTTGTTTCACTTAGCCAAACAGAACGATGGGCTCTAAAAGACATGATTATTTTTAAAAACGATATTAAATGTTGGGAAAAGGGTAAAATTAGTTAAGGATGACGCTAGATTAGGAGTGAGTGGATATAAAACATAAAAACCATTAAACGGATCACAATTTTAAAAAGTGCTTCTACTCAGTATAAAGAGGACAAAACCAACCTAGCTTGTTGCAGGATACAACGAGAGCAGTCCACCAAGAATATCATACAGTTGCCCAAAGCAGTAGAAGGCTTGGGCTTGACCAACAGGTTCTCTTCTAACCTTACATCCCTGCCTGGTATTTTAGCTGTTTTGCTTCCTCCAGATCACTGTATGTTATTGTATTTTCAAATAACACACATCTTTGGGAACAGCAGCTCCATGAGCTGAAGTTTCCATTAAAAAGCACGGCTTTTTAGAATTAATTATTTTAATTCCTAGTTTTTAAAAAGGGTAGGTAAAATCGGAATTTGGAGAGCTATGACAAATGCAGATTGCTAAACTGCATTAGGAAGAATACACTAATCATTATGTCGCAGGATATGGTTATTGCTTGAAAGCCAGTATATCTAAATTATTCAGCATGAGTTCTAATCAATGCACAGGGAGGTACAGAACTGATTTACAAGTAAGTAACAGTAAAGTTTTTAAACACTCTGAGTGGCAAAGATTTTTGTTTCAATACCTCAACGCCACCACAAAATATAAGGAGAAAATTGACACTACTGCACTGTTAAACTGAGGTTATACCGGCTTAAGCAATTTTTGAACTATGTGATATACAGAAAGCCATATTTGAAAGTTCAACTTAGAAAAGAACTGGGACATTTTTTTAAGAAGAATAAAAGGGAAAATTTAGAAAGATACATACCATGTTTTCCACTCGGAGCTCAAAAGGCATAGGGTTGTACACCATCAGCTGAACTTCACACACATCTCCCTGGACCCACTGGAAGTCTACACCAAAAGATTACAGAATTAATACAGGAATTGCCCAATGACAGTGTTATAAAAAAAATAGCATCAGCTGAGCTGTCAGATTGCTATATCATCTTTACGCTCTAAATTAAAATCCCTGTATAATCGCCACAACCCAAGTCCCCACTCAGGTGCACTGAGGGACACGAGGTATAAACCACAGGCAGAGCGACGGGTTTAAGGACCAGACGCGTTCATTAATACGGGCTGCAGTGCTCCAAAGCCTCAGCGTGCCAGCGTTACACGGGCAAAACTAACTCAGGCATCAATTCAAAGTACTACTCAAGCGCATCCTTGACGTTAAACACTTACAGCTTGCATACGTGGATTTAGGTACAGACTACACATCGTCTTGTCTAAACGAGACTCGGATAAAAAGCAACCAGACACAGAGTGAACAATACAGGAAGGAGGAAATAACAGTAATGGAAACATATCTTCATATACGCTTAGCTGAGAGTAATTCAGGATGTTCTTTTATTTACTTCTTGAGAAGGAAAAGACTGCTCACCAGCAAGATGCTACCTGAGTTTCCTCCTATTAATTTTCTGTGGGAAACAGTAAGAAGTGTGGGAAATGCTGTGATAGGGGAGGATGACGCTAAGGTGTCATAGATATATGGATATATATTTTTTGAGAGTCACAAAATGGAGACTTAACCAATAAAGCAAATTAAGTAACCTCTGAAAACGCTTAGGAAAGACACATGACCAGAGCAGAGATTAGGGACTAGCATGTATTTACGATTTGTATTTCACTACAGTTGTTCAACGACAGAGGTTCGGCTTGAAAGACACTTAACCCTGCCAAGTTTAAAATTTGGGTTTTTTAGCTTAAGAAAGTGAGAAATTTAAGGAAATGAGGTCAGCAGCAGAGATGCAATTTCTGAGGAACTATTCACTTCAGAAAGACTACTTCACATCAGCATGTCATAAGCTTTTCAGTCCAGAAGCTACTGTCTACCTGCCACATTTCTCACAGCTAACCACCAGCACCTTACGCTCAGGCTTTAAACTGAAGGTCATAATATTCTCCCTGTCAGCTGAGGAACTGCAGTCCAAATAAACAAAAGATGGTTTAACGATGGTTGTTAAATGGATTCACTAAATCATGACCATCACCTAATCTATAACATATATGGATTAGCTTTTAACCAGTTTACTCAATAATCTTAACAAACTTTATTAATACTTTTTAGAAGGATATTAGAAGTGTCCTGTATAAACCACGATTATTAAGACTGTAATTTACAGTTAAAACTCTCTGTAATCTAATTACACATTCACAATCATTTACTACGTGGTTACATTTTGCAAGCAATATCAGACAGCTCAAGGGAGACGTTCGTAATGCAAATGATTAACTCCAATTAATGCAAGTGGAATTTAAAAACATATATTCTGAGATACGAACAGGTTATAATGCTGTGAAACCTGGCAATGAAAAATTGATTAAAACAAAATGATCAAAAGCGCAATTGTAGGGGATGTTTGGTAGAATTTTATCTATATGCTTGCTTATTAGCATCCAAAAAGTCTTATGCCTCTTCCACTCCCCGAAAGAATCAGTTATTCCTCTAAAGAGCGGTTGCACGGACCTTCAGAGATATTTAAGCACCGAACCCCCATTAGGGCTGTTCCAATGGAGATGGGCACTTCAGTGATTGTGAACTACGGCAATTTCCAGATTAGACGGACTACTATACAGTCAGAACATCCTTTTTGAAAATGCATCCTATACACAAACACACAACTACATAAAAAGTGACTCTGGAAAAGGGAGTTACCAGAAGAACATGCTGGAGACGCATTGCTTGATCACTCTAAGCTTTCCTCTAAACTAAAGACACACAAACGTCTTCCACTAAGAACCGATCCTAGGCTGCTTTCTTCATTTTTGCAGTTCTGACCCCCTTCTCAGCACAGAACACCTCCCTACAAAACTACTAAAATTTCTTTGTAAGCAAAAATAATATACATTGGGTCTTATCATTGCCCCAGAAAAACGTGACTATTCCTCACCAAAAAAGACACCTTCACTAGTTGCCTCTGGTTTGCTTTCGAGAAGGTCTGTCCATCCTATATAAAGGACCAGGGCAGCGTTGAAGAACTGCTTCCCTGGGGAAAAAAGCTTTTGAACAGAAAGATAAAATTGGGTCCTGTGGTCCTAGGTAAACAGCTGTATTTATATAAGTGGTGATGTAGCTATGACAGAGCAGCTGGAAGATTTCCTAATGGAACTACATGATACATTCTTGCTGCTTTAGACTATCAGCTTTTTATAACACAAATCACTTTAACTATGTCAAAAAACAGTGGGCTTATTTCTCATAACTAGCATGGTATTAAAGCAATTTAACCAGAATATAATAACCCAATTTATTGTTTCAAATCAGAAAAGCTTATCAATTTGAAAAGTCAAAAGCTGAAAGCATTTTCTTAAGACTTTTTCTAAAGGGCTTTGTTTGCCTTTTGTTGTCAGCAATACTTGATCTCCCTTGCTGCAACAAGGATTTATCTGAAATACAGCTTATTATCAATACAAAATGCCCCAGGTAATAAGCCAAGTTTATCTGCAAAATCTTCAGTGAACTACCAGTCATTTAGAACAGCAGAAAAATACATACTGCTATCTGTAATGGAAAAAGGCAGATTATTTGTTGCTTTGTTTATTTTTTAAAATCTATCCATACAGTGATAAATTAAATACATGTCTTAAAAATATTTTGATTCGTTTGAAAGTATGTCAAATTCTTCAGCTTCTTGCGAAGGAAGCACCTGTTTTTGCTCTGCGTGTTCTTTTGTTTGCGAGAGTTTGAATTAAACATTAGAGGTTATTTTTAAAGTCAATATATGATGTTTATATGGCAAAAGATTAACACTTCACATGATCACAAGCAGTTCAAACACCTCCTTGGCCTAAATAAAACCAAAAGAAACGAACTGCCCTGTATAATATAAAATTCCTATGGCACACACAGAATATAACCAAACCTTAATTTGCAGTTTCCAAGAACACAGGCTCCCGTTTGCATCCATGAAGGAACAGGAATACTACATAAAACAACTAGTTGACAAGATTAGCAATAAGGTTTTATTTTAAGAAAAAACTATGACAAGGTACGCTAAAGAGATTAAATGTTAAAATTTTAATCGTGAATTGAGGGTTTTTTAAAGAAATTAATAAGACAAATGGGAACCATTTTCCAAAGAAATTCCATTTCTTTAAAGAAAATCACTTTAAGCCCTTCCCACAGAAATACGTTTTTAATTTCTTATCCTCTCTTAGCCATCCTGTGAAATCAAAAAAAAAAAAAGTACTGGAGCAGAGCAAGCACTAAATCACACCCAGCCAGTCTGCCAGATAATAATCCATACCTCTGCATTTTACATCCTCCCTCATGTTGCAACAACTCATTGAAAACACACATTATCATAAAACAAATTAGAAAATATGCATGTTTTTCTCAAGGTGGAGATTATCCTCTTAACCCTAATCACGGGTCCACCTCAAAGGCAGTTAAGGCCAACAGCTAACCCAGCACACGGCGTGGAAAAAGGCAGGAGCCCTGTGCATTAAAGAGGAATCACAGAGCCACACTCCGACCACAGGCTCTGCCAGCCAAATACAATGCAGACAAACAAGCCAAATCGTTGCTACACCGCTAGAGCAAATTAAGCTTTAAAAATAGAGGAGCGGGGACTGCGGGAAGGGGAAGAGAGAGGCAAGAAGGAAAAAAAAGCAGCCCTGGAGGACGACGTTGAACAACAACAATTCAGGTCCTGAGGAGCGCTCACGCTTGCCCCATCCGCGAGCTTCTGCTAACTTGTTCCTCAAGCACCCATTTGAAGAATTAGATGGAACATTAGCGACGTTCACCTGCTAAAGGTTTAGTTTTTTACGATTCAAAGCATGATATAGAAAATCTAAGAAACCTTGGTGACATTTCAAACCACTCTTTTTCCACTCTTCCCCCCGCCAGCGGTTAGACAGTACTAAGAACCAACAGTAACAGAACGAGTCAAATTAACATAAACACCACTCTGCAAATTTCTGTATTCAAGTTTTTACAATCAATTCTCTTCCACAGGCACAAAGTCCTTTTGTGCTGACACTAATGATTATGTTAAGAAGTATCGTGCATTTGATACGCACGAAGGCAACAAATAAGACTACCAATACTTGTAACTTAATCCAGGGTTTGAAATAAGCCTTTTAGCCTATTTCCAGTAGCACAATTGCTGCACTCAAGTGTTTTGTAACAAATTAAATAATCTTCTAACAGAAAATTGCTATAGTATCCTAAACATTGCTTACAGGATTTGGGGGTATTTGCTCAACTGTCTTTAAGACAAACTGACTAAACAGTTAACCATTCTGAATTTAAGGTAAATCAGAACGGGTATCTATCCCATGGGTACATTTTTTTTCCCTGTAAGAGATAGCAAACCGACGACCAATTTTAAAAACCCAATGATCTAACCCAATTTATTAACCAAAAAGAGAAACATTTTCTATAAGCAATGAACTACCGCAATGCCGTTTCCTATGGATTTGCGTCCTTTGTCCCTGAAGCTGCAGCTCATTCACCCTAATTTCTTCGTGTCCATGATGAAACCCCCATCAGACGAGAAAAACGCAACACGACAACTAGCTCAGGCTCATGACAAGCGGCCAAGCTGGCTGCTGCCAAACAGAATGTGCAAGAACTAAGTTTTGCCTCGTTTCTCTTTGTCTGAGAAGGAAACACCACTCGTTTATCTCTCTGAAAAAAATTCAGTCACCTATGAGACTTCACCCCCCTTTTGAATTTGGCTGAAGCTCTCCCATGTGTTCAAAAGTCACTTGGGAGACCAAAGCTTTGCTTCTTCACAGTGTCAGGCAAGTTGATTAACTCAAATACAAGAAAGCAATATTCAGGTTCAATCTGAGTTTCAGTTTGACTGAGAAAATGTTTTACAACCTAACAAAACAACTGAAAACAGTGTAAAATATTCTCACCTATTTTCTTATTTCGTTCTTCACCCCGACTGTGTGCAATAATTGGAGAATATATGAAGGGGCTTTTGGTTGACATATTCTGACCAAGCAAACTCTTCATTTTGTGAGGTCGGAGGCTGGTGGGGAGATTCAAGAGCTTCACAGATCTGTTAAGTATAAATATTTATAGATGATTATGTTAAAAATGATGCCGATAAATACTAAATGACACTCTGGTACTGACTGAAATACTGGAAATGGAAAATACGAAACAACCACCAGGTATAAAAAAGAAAATAACAGCAATACAAGGAAACTAAAGGAAAAAAATTCAGAAAGGTATAAGGAAACAAATACCACAGGAAAAATAAAAAATAAACTTCTTCAGAAACCATCAAGCACAAAATGAGCAAGATCGGTGATTTGAAACCCAGCTATTAGCTTCCGAGCTAAGTGTGAATTAAATGATGGATACTCCATAACACTAGCACAGAAAGTGACTGAATATTTAAATTAAGCCCAAAGTAGAAGACAGATAAAATTTCATTGGACAACATAATACAACAAAAAGTTCTCCAAGGTGAATAAAGCAGATTTTAAAACAGTTAAAATGCACAGACCTCCTTCTGGAAGGAACAAAGTATTATAGCAATATGAGCGGTCTTGCTGAAAGACCAGAAAGCAAGACAAACAAGACAAGACAAGGATGATTTATTAGACTACATCCTTATTAGACCAAAATCCCTATGCTACTATGCAAGGAAACCACCGGTCCTCCAATGCTGATGGGAAATTGGAGACTAAACAAACAAAATAAGAGCAAGCAGCGGACACTTAACCAGTGGATATTTAATAACAGTAGTAGCATTATAAGAGCCCGGAAGATTCCCAAGTACTTAGAGTCAGGAAGGAGTCAGGAAAGGAAAAATAAAAGGTGATCAGAGGCACCACTCTATCATAGTATCGTATCTTTTTTGCTAACTTCTATTAAGCATAAAGTATTCATACTTTTTATTAAAAAATGACAAGAGACCAGAAACTTCCTTTTATAATCACACAAGGATTAAATCGTCAACTTTTCTGAAGTTGGTTTTCAAGAAAAAAAAAATATTTCTCATAGAATAAACGTACAATTTTTGCTAATTGCTAGAGACATCACCACACTGAGATAGATAAATAAGGGTGAAATAAATTGCTCAAAAAAACTTTCCAGGAGTAAACTTTTAAATGGCACTTACTTATACAGTAGGCATGTACCAAGGCTTTAACTATAACAGAGTCTAACTAAACACACAGGAGATTTTTGAAAGCAATTAAGAAGCCAGGTACAAGAAACCTAGAAAACCGCAATGTGCTCACGGACTAATTTCCTTCTTTCCCCCCTTTCCCAAATCCATCTACTACACTGAAAGTTATCTCATTGCAATTCTTTGATAATGCCATAATATACCAAAGCAGCTATACATGTTACAGCACCGGATTAAGTTTTCACGTTTTATGACGTTCTTCAAACACAGCACTGGAGTACTAAGGAAGAAACCTGCCTTTCTCAGTTGTAAAGGTCATTGAAACACAAATTAAGATCAAGTGCCTTCATTTTAAAATGCAGTTCTTTCACGTGCTAAAGTAACTTTGTATCATTTACAGGATATAATTGAAGTCATTCACTTACCGAAGTTACAGAAGTATACTTATTTTCAAAACAGTAGATCATTAATGAGAAGGTGAAAATAATTTAAGTCCTGGGAAATAACCAATGAACTCAGCACAATGAATAACAGTTATAGAAACCAAACAAATCAGTATCCCACTAATAAAAGGTATATACAAGAGAGCAATTTATTTTAAAAATCACCCAAATCATTCAAGATAATGTGCCACTGCGGAAAAATAATGAAGCTGTAAGAGCAATAATACAAAGACATGTTATTTCAGTGATATAAAACACTTAATAAGAAGTTATTAGAGAACATTAGAAGTATTTTAGAACAAGAAATAAATCACATCCATACATTATTTGTTGGCAACGCTCAGTTGCCAACAATCAAATGCAAAAATACTGATAATGAGCTGGAGGAATAAAGAGAAACTATGACGGATTCCTGAATATTTCCCACGTCGAAATGAATGCATTAACTCTTCTGATAGGATTTTGATACAAATTAGAATGCAATTTAAACCGAAACATGCAAATGATACTCATTTGAGGAAGCTAACGTTAAACTACATAAACTGTTAATAAAGGGGCATTTTATATACAGAAATGCTTTGACTCATCCATCATTATTATATAAATACTATTTGAATTACAAAACTAACCTCTTTAATCTTAATGCATGCCTGTGGGGGGAATATTCTTCAACCACATATACAGTAATTTTTTTAAATTCCTTTGAACGGAAAGCTTGCACAAATTAAGTCTTCTACCTCCAGTCCTAGCCCTACCGAATTCAAACAAGCAGCAATTAGGAATTACAAAATAATTTCACTAGCTGCCGAGAGGACCAAAATCTTTTATTTGAAAAACTGTGTTAATTAAAACAACCTTACTTAGAGAGGAAATAATTTTTTTTAAAAAAAGCACTATACCTAAATAAACAGATGAAAGAAAAACTGGCAGCAATTAAAGTAAATTTAAAGTGGTAAGAAAAACGTATGAGGACAACTAAAAAGTCATCAATGTTGAAAAGGAAGAAAAATCTTTCTTCCTTTAAGTATGTTAGTAACAAAAGGAGTTTTAATATGGCTAACTTATTAAATGGTAATAGTTCATGGACTGATATAAAAAGAAAAAAAATCAATAAATTTTTTTATTATGTATTTGAGAAAATACTAGATGATGATTTCACAGTATGCTATAATGAAATATTTTCCAATCCAAAAAAATCAAACTTTTGAAGCTTCAGCAAAAGAATTAAAGATTCATGAAGGAGTTTTCTAGATTGCACCAAAGTATTTTAAATGACAAAAAAAAAAAAAAAAAAAAGAGCAAAGTTCCAAAGACCAAACAAAAATGCATTAAAATGTGATAATGTTTAAAACAAGCCAATAACAGACCAGGTAGCTAGTTAAAAGACTTGGTAGAAAAAAAGTTATGAAGCAGTCTATATGGAATGCCAGGAGTAAATATTTAAATAAAGGACATTTATACATTAAATGCCAGCTGACATAAGTAATGGAATATAAAGACTTTGCCAAGTCTTAATACCTTTTATTGCTTTTATAAGTTTCTCTAAGACATTTCACTAAGACATCTGAATGTTTGACACAGTATTTTGATTAAGAAACCTACATACAAAACCTGCACCACACATTAAATGAATTAAAAACTAGCAAACCCTAAAATGCCGACAGCAAATAGAAGTCGTGATCATCAGTGAACATTGGTGCGTGTTTCTGAAGTGATCTAGCAGCAATTGATTTGCAAACTTGCGTTGTTCAGCACTGACCAAACCCACGTTTGTACACATTTACAATTTATGCCCCCCAAATGAGCAGGATTTAGCTGACGGGGCTGCAGCAAGGCTCTTGGCCGCACTGCAGCCAGCTGCGCAGCTCCACGCTACACCAGGCCTGCTGGGCAGACGTGCCTGCAGGCTTCATATTTAGATGTAACTAAATATTTTCTCAGGCTATTATCATCACTGTGGTTTTTAGAGAACTTTTGAAACACAAGGAGAGCGGGGGGAGAGCACAAACAGCAATTCTTAACTGCCAAACAAATATTTTCAAATATTTTCAGTACTCCAAGCACGGCCAGGTCAGTGAAACCTGGCAACACAAATGGAAGCATCTGGATAGCGAGCAGTTTCTCAAACCGTGGCCTAGGAGGGACAAGCCAGTATATTGTATATAACGTGCCCGTCCCCTTCTCAGCGCACAGTACGTTCCAGGTAAGGTTCCACGGAAGACTGGCAATCTGCTGCCAAGTGTTGACTGCACTTTGCATGCACGACTTCTATAGAAAAGGATTTGGTCAGAGTTTCCCATGTCCTCCAGACCTGAATTCAGTGCCTCCTCAATATTCAGATGGAGAAGAACAAGAAAGTATTACGGAATACATCCAATACAATCCACTTTCTTCATGTTTTAAAAGTTAAGCAAAAAGCTAAACCTGAGACTAATTCAGGATTTAACACTTCCCTGCTAAACACAATGCTGCTCTTTTAGCACAAGCTAAGGGTTAGATTCATAAAGAAACTTTAGTGCTGTGTTCCTACAGCTATTTTGACTACCAAAACAGTCAGATACTGTACACAGTCAGATTAAGGAAGGTGGTTTTGCTTTTACATTCTATAATACTAAGATTATTCCTAGAACAGAGAACTGCAAGAGGCAGTAAGAGGCTGATGGCACCCTTGCTCTCAAAAGAAACTATTTTGCATAAATAAGCTACTCTTAGAAGCTATTGCTCTAACTTCCCTATAATCAATTAACTCAAGTATGAGAAAGGATTATACAAATTTTCTTAATTAACTTAGATTTTTGGAATACTATTTCATATTTTTACTTCTTAAAAAAAGATTAGGATAAAATTTTCACTAAGTTAGGATTTCTAAAAACCACTTCAGACAAAATTTTCAGGAGAAAAAATACGCGCCTTCTATTTCAGAACGTATTTCTCAGGGAAGCCATCTAACATACAGACAGAGCTATCTGAAACTATCACTTGACATCTTTCAGGTCAACAGAAAACTAGTCAGTATAATGCATGGATTCCAGGGATTCAGCTCATCATTAAGCAGGTATCTAAATTGGATCAGAAAAAACTGTGCCTACCTGTGTCTCTTGGCTGTAAAGGAGACAGAAGATGACTAGCTTAGCTGTACGCATACACTTTTAGTGAATCTATACCATCCTTGAGGTAGGCTGATATTAAATTAGTCCAATAATTTTCCCACTGTGATATAGCACCTTACAAAACACTGCAGCACATGTAGAGGTGCATCTAGATTAGCAGCTGGTGCAGCGCAAAGGGAAGGACCAGGATTTGATGTGGTGCTACCGCTCATGGCTTTAGGACATATGTCCACACTGCATGTCTTCCAGCAATGAAGTCAATACCAGCTGCCACTCACTGCACATCCCTGAGTGGGCAACACAAAGCAGATCTCTGCGCAGCCATCCCACATCGCCTTGTCGTTGCTAACCGAATCCTGCACGCTGCTGGAAGACCGCCCAGAAGATGCATTTCCCCTCCTCAAGTACACTTTTGAAGTGGGATTGCTGAGGTGGTGAGCCAGTGCACAGCTTCTCCTCCCAGGAGACAAACCACTGCTTCCAGGACACCTCTGGCGTGTCTGATCACACACAACCGAACCTCAAGGAAAGGCTGAGGACAAATACGTTCTAAAAAGAGCACTTCCCACACACTAAATCACTAATGTGAACACACCTAGAGTGTTAAATGCATTACAAATAGTTGGGGTCTTTCTTCAACAAATGTAACAAATAGAATGAAAAAGTTACAGAGTACATAGTAAAACTCGCTATATCATGGAACACAGATTTAGAACAGTGTACAAGGCCAGTGAACAGGACAGCTTGAAAACACAGTATCTTGAAAGGAACAGCTACAAAAGGCATCAGTTCCAGCTGAGTTCTAAGCTCCGTGGGTAGAGACAGCATCCAACTCATGCTGATGCTTTCGGTATGGTCACGTATCTACTTTAAATCTCAGTTTCAATTACAAAGTGTCTTTCTTAGATTGTATCAGTATCTCTTGAATTACAGTTAAATTAAAAAAAAATAAAAAAACCTCTCTCTCCTTCTGAAACTAAAGACTATGGAGAATATTTCTTACTCAAAGGCTCTTTTTTGGCCTAAGAACTTCTCAATTTGACATTTTGACATTTTTTCATGTTATTGTGAAGAATTTATGTGAAACAAGAAGTCTATATCCTTCTAGTATCATTTAAAATTTGACAGGTTCTGTGGAAACGTTAAGGGTTATATTTTGGAGTCTTACCTCACAATAGGCAATTTGGTGAATGGAACGGGAGGTAACTTCAGGCCGTCTGGAAGAGTGATGAACTCCATAGTGCCGGGGCATTTTGCTGTGTAGCTTTCCAAGCTCTGTGTTACATCCTTCTTTTCTAGGAAAAAATGTGTTAAAAGAAAAAAAAAAAGTCAAACTTATATGAAAAAAAGTTTAAAATGAAGTCATAAATTAAAGGTTTTCTTGCTTTTCGCATTCGTACAAAATTACTCTAATGGATTGCCAACATTTTTTATTAAATATCTTGCGCATTAATATTTGCATACATGCTTACAGGCTATGCTCCAGAGGCCTTAACAGGTATAACAAAAATAATTAAATTGTCATAAGCAAGGCAGTTTTATTGACATTTTGTAATTTTTAAACTTTCAGTGTACACCTAATTTTGACAGATTTTTCATCATCGAGACAACGTCTACAATTTAGCTAGAAAATCCACAGTCCAAAACAAACGGCCGCAAGGTTATTAAATAAGATCATCGCTATGTGAACAAGCCCTGTTCTGAAACATCAGCTGAAACAATCCCCAAGGCAAAAAGGAGAAATAACTGACTTTTGATGTTACCTCATGCTAAAACTACATCATTCTTGAAATAAATGTGCTATACTATGCTACTAAACTGCAACAACCAGTAACAAAATTTTGCTTTGATTTTGTTTAAAAATACAAGAATGTTCAAGCAAATAAACATTGTTAATTAAAATACCATAACTTAACCAGTTTCAGGTGGCGAGTTGTTTGCTAGATGTAGCAATCCTCAGGAAGTGACCAACCTAAGACAGACTCATTCAGAAACCGGGTTTTCACTATTCCGCTAGCAAAAAATCTGCCTTGAGTGTTAAAATTTCACTTTAGTACAAATGGAAAAAGGAATAGTTTGAAATGAGCAAGGGAAGTTTCTTTTGGAATAGGACCGCACTTTCTTTGTAATACTGAAAGTAAAATATCCTGCCTTCATGAAGAAACTGAATAAAAATCTTCTGAAGATTCCCAGACGCAGAAGCATAATGTCTTACAAGCAATTAGGTTTGAACGGCATCACCAGTAATATTTACTACCTAAAAGCCTGAACTAGTTTATGATGTCCTGATTTCCCACTCTCAAATCATTTCAGGTCGAGGGAGGTGATCCTCCCCCTCTCCTCAGCCCTGCTGAGGCCACATCTGGAGTACTGCGTCCAGTTCTGGGCTCCCCAGTACAAGAGGGATGTGGCACTACTGGAGCAAGTCCAGCGAAGGGCTACAAAGATGATGAGGGGACTGGAGCATCTCTCTTATGAGGAAAGGCTGCGAGAGCTGGGCCTGTTTAGCCTGGAGAAGAGAAGGCTGAGAGGGGACCTTATCAACGTGTACAAGTATCTGAAGGGAGGGTGTCAAGAGGATGGGACCAGACTCTTTTCAGTGGTGCCCAGCGACAGGACGCGAGGCAACGGGCACAAACTGAAACACAGGCAGTTCCGTCTGAACATGAGGAAAAACTTCTTCCCTGTGAGGGTGACAGAGCACTGGAACAGGTTGCCCCGAGAGGTGGTGGAGTCTCCTTCTCTGGAGATATTCAAAACCCACCTGGACGCGATCCTGTGCAACGTGCTCTAGGTGACCCTGCTTGAGCAGGGCGGTTGGACTAGATGATCTCCAGAGGTCCCTTCCAACCTCAACCATTCTGTGATTTTCAAGATGCAGCTAAATAAAATCACAGCCAATCTGACTGTTGGTAACAGTCCTGCTTGAAGCAGGAGGTTGGACTACCTGACCATCAGAGGTACTGTCACACCAGTATTTCTACTGTTTTATCGTCTTAGACCATTGTTGCTGCCTCCTGGCCATCAGCACCCTACTCTCCTTCCAAGCTGCTACCGCTTCCCTCTTTGTTCCTAGCAAAACTGATCACAGAAACTTCCAGGAGCAGCTAGAAACTGCAACTGAGATTGTGGGAAGAATTCTCTCATCTTTATCTTTTCTCCCTAAAGGACACAACTGAGATTGTGGGAAGGATTCTCTCATCTTTATCTTTTCTCCCTGAAGGGTAAGGAAGGACTGCATTTAAAGGGAATATTAAGTCTGAGAGAGCAAATAACATTAATCTACCAAATCCGGCAAGACATAAATCTATTCATTTCAACAGGAGTAAAGAGCAATAGGTGAACTGATGAACTTACAAACATTTAATTATTCTGCAACATCTATAAGCTGTTTCTTTGTTCCTATCTACAACTGCATATACAGCTAAGACATCATTGTGCAAAAAAAGATGCAGTGATTTATGACAGAAAACAGAACATGAATATTACTGAATTGTTCATGTCCAACATGAATTATCAGAATCTACCAAATCACTGACTTTCAGAACTTAAAACAGTTGACAGTCCATTAGCAATATATGGCAGTAAATAAATATGCTCAATTTGCTCGTTATATCATTAACTTATCACAGCTTTTGTAACAATTCCAGAGCTCAACAGGGCTGTACTTGTGTCACAGTACATTGCATCTATGCACTTTTTTTTAGCTTTTCCGAGTCCAGCAACTTAAGAGTCAAGTTGACTTAGGCCACCAAAATCCATGTTGAGAGCCTCTCATCTCTAAGCACCCAGGTGATTCAGGCTATATCCCAAAGCGACAACTGTGTACACAATGGCATCATCCACTATCAGCTAATTTTAAAAAGTTAGTTCTTTTAGGCAATAGACAGACTCCATGCATGTACGTAAAGGACCATTAATATTTAACAACCATCTATTTTAATACCTCTGGAATTTCAGTGGCACTATGACAAGAGAAAAGTCAGATGATAAAGTCTCAAAACAGATGTTCAGGTTGGATAGGTATGCAGGCTCAGCTATCAGACAGAATTAATGAACATATAGACTTTTTTTTTTTTTTTTTACATTTTTTAAACTTTTTAAAATGCAATAGTAAGACTACCAGACTCCTGACACCATTAGAACATTTTCTGCATATTTATTCCTCAGACTTAGACATGTATTTACTAGTAAGGCATTTAACCAGCTTGTCTCTTGCACACCTTAATAGAAATAATTTACTAGTTTCATTCCTGAATGAAATCATATACTAGCAGATTGAATGTTGGGATACAGTCCACAGGTCTACGTTATGTTATCATTTACTACTCCTCTTATTTCTCATCCATTTACAGATTAAGGTGATACAACCTGCCTAAATGGATTTTCCACCTTTCTTCCAGTCTGCTGTTTCTCCAGACCTATAATGGCAGCTGACTGCCATAATTACAAAGAGCACTTTCAATAACAAAAGATCATTAGCCCAAGGGACCCTAGATTTATGAAAATATGCATGGGAGAAACACTGTGGTTTCTCTTTTAAGTTTAAACTACTCATGGTTCAGGTAGACCCCATGCCTCTTTCTGCAAGAGAACGCCTCCGGCAGCCGCTGCTGTGAGCCAGCTCATCCCTACCACCTCACTCAGGACAGCACTTTCAAGGTTCAGGATATTTTTTTCATCCAAGGATTTTCAGTGCCTGGTGAGAGTTAGCCAGGGGCATCCATCCTCTTTTATTCTTACCAGACTTTTCTTTCCCTATTTTCTATACTGTTTGTTTCTCTGTTAACTCCTGTCAAACCAAACACCACAATACCGTATTTGAAATGCTATTGATAACACTCCATACACACACTTCATTCTCCATATGCAATGACTGAGCTTCCTCAAACTCAACTTTTCAAGATTCAGGCTGTACGATTCTTCTGATGAAACAGCAATCCAATATCGCAGCACAACAGAGGCTACAGGTATCACACATGTATCTTCTGGTACACATGGCATGTGTCTTCCACTGATATTTTTGCTGCACACACCAGTCCAGCTTAGTTTGTAAAATTCTAAGGCCATGAGTACATACTCTCTTTCAGCAAGTAAACATTAGCTGTAACTACCTATATTGGGAAATTAATGCTACACAACTGACAAATTGCCTTGCTTGTGTCTATGTTTCACTGAACTCTCTCTTGAGACACTCACCACGTTTTAACTGGGTGTAGGAAATGTTCCAGGAATTACATTATTAGACATACACAGACACTCGGACCACGAGAGCAGAGCCTGGAGCTGTAGTGGTTCAAGACTGAATATTTTCATAAAAATTTGAGACTACAGCATTCAGGATGTTATTTCGCTATTTTATAGCGGCAAGGGTATACAGCATATATAGAATCTACTGAGATGGAAAGCATCACAACAGTCAAGAAAGAGTGATGATGACGACGGTACATTGTGCACTTACTTCTGTTTGAAATGGGAGGTCTGTCATTCTAAAGAATTGGCTCTCATTTCCTAAAAGCTGCAGTGTGAAACTCTGTCAATTGTCACATTCGAAGAAAGAATGCTGCCATTTTCAAACAGGATCTGTTTATAGATTTTAGAGTTGCATTTTCATTTCACAGTACGAGCTCAGCATGCTTTCCACAAAAGACGAAGCTAAAATGGGACCTCGTTCTATCCTGATATGATATTGAAAGCTGTTTATAACTTGCTGCTGCCAAGCCAGCAGCTCTATTGCTTTCCACTTAGCATTAGGTCACAACCGAGATGCTAAAGGAACCTACATCAATACGATGCATCAAGAAGCGTACTTGATATAAAAGAGCAATAAGAGCACAATCTTGCCCAAGTGCCACTTTTGAAAGCAAATGTCGGAGCCTTTCTCCCTTGCCTGAGCACCTCTGCTACCTGTAGTATGAACGAATGACACAGACTTACCCGTATAGTCACATTTGCATCAAAGCCTAATGGTTACTACAACCTCCTACAGACTGCTGTTTCCAAACAGCTCTCTGAACTTTCCTAGCATCTGCCTGGCTGCCATCCTGTTCTCACACAACAAAAAACCGCACCAACCTTCTAGGAGGATCTTTTCAACTATTAAGTCTCCTGACTGATAGTTTAGAAGATTGTCTGTGGCTGAAAGAGATAAGATACCGTCAGTAGTTATCTGTCTCTTTGCAAGGAAGGGATGGAAAACAGCTACTCTTGGAGGGCTCTTTACCCACCTAGTGTCTTCACGCTTGGATATGTTAGCAGGAAAACGATAAGCACTTGATCCTTTGACCTGTGAATTCTCCTCAACAGCTTTAAAAGCCCGCACTGCAGCTGGAAGCACTACTGGATGCTCTCGTGTAGGTATTAAAGAGATTCATTTATTGAGTGAGAAATGATAGGTTATTTTCTAAAAGCTGAAAAGTGAATGTCGGCAATCCTGAATCTCCTTGCAATTTGACCAAATTCACTGGGGAGTAGTACAACATCGCAGGTTACTCTGTACAACCTAATGAACTCTTCAAGAGCATTCATACATATATTGCAAACACAAAGCCTCTCTGAGAGGTCCATTTCCTCTAACTCTATAAAACTTTCCTGAAACAAGTACTCCTGACAATTTTATGATCCACAAATTCCATTATCTCATTTGGAATAACTACATTCATGAATTTTTCTCCAGTTTCCTTCCAGACTCATTGAAAGATCAGGATGGTAGAATGGCTGCAAACAAAATAAAGCTGAATAAAGCTACAGTCAGTATTAATACTTGTATCTATATTTCTCAGTTTGTTCAATATAATCTCACAGTACAATTTCCCCATTTTGTACAATATTGTTTTTATTACCATCTTCATGCTTCTTCTGATTACTGAAAATTTTTCATGTCCACCAAAATTCTTTGTAATTTTTTGCTTAACTACTTCATGCCAACACAATGAACATTGGTGTTGTTGCAAACCTGCTTCTAATCTTCTTCTGAGAATCCAAAAATCTGAAAGCTTTAGCTGCATATTTAGAAATCACTTGTGACTGAACACTACTTAATGTAAAAAAGAAAAGTCTTACTGTTAGTTTCACAGTAATGGAACCATTGAAAAATCAGGCCAGGACAGGAAGGAAGGAAGGTCATTTATACACTAACATTTTTAAACATTTCAGTAACCATGATTTAACAGTTTCAAACCAATGGCATTTCATGCATTGGCAGATAATGAAGACAATCAGCAGAAAACAATTGATTTAACTGTGTCTTTTAGCTTTTTATTTTTAATACCTTGAAGAAATGTAGAATATGTGTACTTTGCCCATTATAAATGGAGTCAAATTTAAAAAATAATATATATGTTCTCTGGCAAACAATTGGTTGATCTTGTTTTGCTGAAGTCATTGTGTCCCTTGTAGAACCACCTACAGCAAGACAGAATGAAGAAAAGGAACAGTTTATGCCTGATCCGCCAATTATACTAGAAGACAAATGATTTTCTGTTTCCTTATGCCACTCACTAAAATATTGAAGATGAAAGTAGGGAAACAAATAGCTAAAAAACTTCTGACCACAACTCTCCCCTCATGATGAGCTCAGAATTAAAGGTTTAACAAAAAAGCTATTCCCTGTGGTTCTTTGTGCTGGCTGAGCTTTTCCTTCCCCACTGGAAGAGCAAATGAAGTTCATGGAGGGAAAGTCGGAGAAGAGGAGACCTCCTGAAGCAGTCTGCCGCAGAGAACTGGCAGCCAGCTGGCCTGCCCAACCGTCTCAGGAGCAAAAGGTGAAATATCGCCTTGCCAAATTACATGCAACAAGACAGAGAAGAGTCAATCTGACTGCAGAAAAAGCAGGAGAATGAAGTAGGGATCTGCACCCAGAAACATAGATTTCTCTCTCACAAAAAAGAAAACTCTTTGCTGAGCCATATTCCAGTTAGAGAAGAAAGAAGGCAAGTGTCCGCTGCTGGAGGTCTTCAGCACAACCCCTGCCATCAAGATGCTGCTGATCCTTTAAGGAATAAAGGAATTTCAAAACAGCTCCCAAAAAATTTTAGGACTGTAATACTCACAAAAGCTGGAGTAGCAACCGAGTATTCAGAGACTATAACTGCTACAAACTGTTTTCACCGTGTAGTTAACCACTAGATTACAGGATGCACGCAAAAGATCTTCATGACCTTTGAGCCGTCCCTCAAATTCTAGTTTGGGATAGATGCAGTAGGACACTAAACATACTACTTGTATATTCAGTACATCATTTTTCATCACCACAAGCAAGGTGATGTTGTCAGTGAAGTGTCTTAGTAAGACTTGCAAGATCAATCCACTAATTCAGTATTTCAGTTGTTTAATTCAGCAGAACAGAGCAGGTCTCTTCTAATCTGCAAGCACACATCACCTGTTTTTTTATTACATTAAGTTTGACAGGAATTAGATGACAGCATTTTCTACATTTTTATTAAACGAACAGCATTTTTAATACCTTTCTGAGAAAGAAAAATACACGGAGCAAGTAAATACAACTTCAAACCGCTCAAAGATCCAATGCTTGAACAAGTTGCTTTGTAAGCAATGCACTGAATGCTGGGTTTTCATCTCAGTATCCTCTATTGCAATAACTCTCAGCGCTCACCTATGTTTTTATACTGCCCTGAACATCATGTCCGATTCCTACCTATCAGACTGCCAGACAGAAAGGAACGACTACAGCTAAAGGTCTTTTTTCCTTTCCCTCAGATATGGGCACTGTTAGGGTCTTCCTTTTCTATGTATGAACAAGTGTCACGAAACTGGAACAAACTTAACACCTCTGAGCTCTTTTCCATACCACATTTTGTCAATAGGCTCAAAAGCTATTCTTATGGGAAAAACAGAAAGGCACTGGCAGACAGCATATCATATAAATTCTGGTTCTTTGAGAAATCAAGCAAAATAAATCTCTAAGTAGATACAAAGGAGACTAAAACTAATAAAATTCACAGAGCTTGAGAGGAAAAAGAAGGGCAACAACAAGAAAATAATTAATCTATGCTAGCCAGAGAGCTAGGTGAACAAGACCCGCTTCCATAAACAGATCATCATGAACAACATCAAAGAAAGTGGCTCCATTCATACGAAGAAAAGCATGAGAGCAAAGGGATTCAGTAATCTGTTGTGTAATAGTTCACTTTCAGAAAGGATCAGCTTTTCCCCCTCTCCTGCCCAATCAGTAATAAAGAAGAAATTTTTTTCCACATGCACAAAAAATAAGAGTTGTCTGGGTCAGATTAATGTTTTCTACTTCTGAAGTAGACCACCGCACAGAGAGAAAGAATGGAAAGAAATTGTCTAAACACACAAAGGTCTTTTAATATAGGATTTTTAATAATTATAGAAAATATTTGTATACATTAAGTCACACTGAGCTTGAAATTCACTGCTAGCACAAAAGTATTTTTAGATAAAACCTCATGAAAAATGGATATAACTAAGTCAGAGTTCAGAAACATACCATTAAAATTTCAGTAGCTGCTTCTCCACTATGTTTGAGAAAACTTCAGATGTTTGTGTATTTTGAACACTTCAAAATATATTTTGTAGATAAAAAATCACTATGTAAACCACAATATCAATCATTTTTCATATTAATAATACCTGAAGATCTACCTTAACATAAAATAGAGGAAATTAAACAAAGATAACTTCCATACCAATAAAAAGGTTATCAAGGACTGCTGTAAAGCTGTTATGAACAAAACAGACTGTAAAAAAAATTTATAGATATGATAGCCTAATTGTAAGAGACATTTGATTTTTGTATTTTGGGTGGAAGAGACATATGGAGACAGAAGATGACAAGAACAACATGCTAATTTCTGTAGGACATCTTTCCCAATATACTGTATTCAAATACAGCACAAATTCTTCATGTCCTCATATTGTCGATTAAAGTATGTCTTCACATAAGTTCTTTTTTCTGGAACAACACTTGGCAATTTGTCTTCATTTGAACGCTTATCTTTTTTTTCAATTAATCAATCAAACATATAACACTTCAAAAGCAGAGACAACTACATGAAGATGGGAGCCCTAAGTAAAAGCTTGGAAGCTTCATTTCACTTGTGAATGATTTTAACTGAGTTAATGAGAATTTTTTGTCATCAAGCAATGCACCATTTTATTTTAATGAATAATTTGTTATTCCACCTAAGAATCTGGATATGTTGTAGGCTGGAGTTTGTGCTCATCAACACACAAATCTAAAACAAGGTAAATCACGTGACAAAGACTTTCAGGTTTGTTATAATGTTAGGCAATGTCGGTCACTCTTGATTTTATTTACATTACAGTAGTTCTTCTTTCAAATACCATATCATTCAAGAAACTATTTGCCTTCATATTTTGTGCTATATAAATAAATTTAAATCTTTCTTATAGCTATTTGTGCATTTGTGACGAGTTTACTGAGTCTCCTTTATTTATTGCCCTTCAAAATTAATAAATTCATTGAGTTGGGTCTGAAGCAGAATCTTCACTCCATAAAACAGAGATACTACAGTCAAGGATAAGCAGATGATTATTTGAAACAGATAAACACGTACAGCCATTTTGGTTTTCCTTCTAGTAACCTTAACTTTGAACACAGTTTAAAAGATATGCATTTCTGGAAAATACATTACAGCTTTTTAATAAAACAAATAAAATAAGCCCATACAGTTTTACCATGCAGCTAACATTCTGTATTAAAAAAGGAGATTAAAAAAGGCAGGAAAAACATGTTGCACATAAACAACGAAGCCCCAGTAACAGGAGTATGTAACGCTGCTCAAGTTTTACAGTACAGGGCTAAAGAAAACATGAAATTAAAACAAAAGCAATAAAATTCATATCTCCGCTAGGTATCTTAAAGCAAATTCTAAATACTATCTTATTTATTCTTACACATGTTAACTTTATGCAGGAAAGTTTAATTAGGATCATATAGCATCATTCCTAGAAGTCTTGCAGCAGAGAGAGAGTCAGAGAAAAACAAAACTTTGGCTCATGGGCTTCTGCATGGTGCATAGCCAGTGCTCTTCCTATTTATCTGATCATGTTAGGTACCATGAAGAATAAAGAGAGTTAAGTGACTTCTAAGGAACTTCTTCCTACTTGTTGTATGATCTCTTTACAGCATGGTAGAAAACATCCAGATTCAAGCTTTTTTTACATT
The DNA here is from genome assembly GCF_036417845.1 of Apteryx mantelli. Taxonomy (NCBI): domain Eukaryota; kingdom Metazoa; phylum Chordata; class Aves; order Apterygiformes; family Apterygidae; genus Apteryx; species Apteryx mantelli. The sequence goes on along the minus strand of NC_089979.1, from coordinate 5,084,320 downwards.
CATTCTTGCTTACACCACATTGCGCCATTCCTGGACAACAAACACCTATCAGATAACAAGTCTGTTCAATCACATATTTATATATACATTTTTAAAATTATATATGTGTGTAGATTAGATATAGCACTATGCTGAAATAACAGCTGCAAAAATATTTGCAACTAATGGCTAAGAACCTACTATGCTGCTATAAATAGTTCCTAGCAACTACATTGACGATTTCAGTCTCCATCCTGAAATAGGTTAATTTTAATATTCTAAGACCAAACAAACTAGCTCCCTTTTGAAAGATTTACAGATTATGCAAAAGCAACTTGCAGGCACTTTGTAACCAAAATACAATACAGTCCATTAAAACCAGTTCATTAATGTCATTTAAGTAAACCCTCACTTCAACTCAAAAGTTAACGTCAAGTATTAATTTACATCATATTCTGTGTTCAGGCTGATTAAAACTTCACTCTTCAGCCTTCGAAATCAGTAACTTTTATCTTTCTAAAAATGAATTTATGTGCTATAGAGGGTTCTAAGGAAATGCCGTCCTCATTTAAACATTGTCTTTGTGAATAACTACAAAATATTGCTAAGTACTGACAGGCTATATTTATATTAGCAAGTAGTGCAGCACAAAAGGAGAGGTGCTATGGAGCAAAACAGTTGGCATGGAGGACCCAAAACCTACATCAAACACATTTGAGGGGATTACTTGAAACTAGTCTTAGTATATGTGGCCTGAATATCCACTGGTATGCACAAGCATGCTCCTAGAGCACACTCACTGGTTTAGTTACATCTGAAGGAAATCAGTTTGCATACACCGAGACTGCCACGCTTTGGGTTGGATTGCTGAGTATGGGGGAATTACTGGGTGATCCACTTCCAAAAACACATTTTTGACCCAAACTATAATGCTAATGCAGACGCAGAATAGTCAAAACCATTCCTGAGAACACTTTCACTGGCAAATCTGCTACACTGTAGAAAAACTAAAGGAAGATGCAATGATTCAATTATGCAATAGTTCCTAGGGTATCATTAATGATAGCGATTACATAAATTCAACTTAAAAGATCTTTGGGGAAGACATTTGTTCCAAATGCACATGATGACAGTAACCAAGACAGCTGGGCCCTATTGACAACTATGTTCTTTAATTTCGCCTCCAACATATTTTAAATATATCACAGTAATGGAAATATGAGATGATTCTGACAAACCTTCCTTACCAACTCAATATTAAGTTATAACCAAAATTGTATTTTAATCAGAAAATTATAGTCACACTACAAGAAACAGGAGCAACCAAAAATGTACTGTACTGAGGTACCAAATAATTCCCTACACCTTTCTCCAAACAAGAATAACAGGTTTTATGTTAATAAAACCTACATAAAAACCATGTATTTGGATGTTATTTCTGAGTATATGGTAGACTGCATGTCCTTTTCAGACATACATGGCCCTGTATCACAGACCTTTGGTTAAATAAACCCACATGAAAGATTTAGATTTTTTTTTTTAGTTTCACAAAACAGTTTCTTACAATTTATCCAGCACAGATATCAAACTCGTTGAACTGCAGATGGCTTTAAAAGATGGAATTCAGTTAACTTCACCCTTCAATTGAAGCCTCAGTAACCAGGTCAGATGCAGACACCTAGCCAGTGCTCAGCTAGCCACATACACGTGAAGGGAGTGACAGGTCAGGTCCGAAGAATTACTAGGACTCCTGGTTAGGATGCGGGCATCTACACTGAGGGCACCCACATTTAATTAGAAGAACTCCCCTCCTTCTCCAAAATCTTAAAAAATGCAGAGGTTCATTTGCCACTTTCCATTTTAAAAAAGAGAATGAAGACAATTAAAGAAAACCATTATTCGCAACAGTTAATCATTCAGGTACTTCTTCTTTCTTTTTTTTTTTTTTTCTTTTTTTTTTTTTTTTTTTTTTTTAGCATCTTTGGACCTTATCTGGTCCCTACAATTTACTACTATTCATTTGATGGTTCAGATGATTCCCCACTATAGATCATTTCTAATGACACTTCGAAAAAGTTCCTCAAATTCATTCTCCGTAGAGAAAAGACTGAGCATGGAAATCTTACTTCCTAAAAAGAAAACCCTGCTCAACTTTTCTGCTATGTCTCAGTCTTCCCTGAGTGTCTCCTTCACGTCTCAGTTACGTTTCAGTTCCACAAAAGCTCTGGAAGGCTTCCTGCTTCTGAGGTGTTTGACGAAGTTATTAGCTTTTATGACTTCTGCAAGTTCAGAGTCTTTTCTGACTTGTGGGTTGTTGTTTTTTGGTTTTGGTTTTTTTTCCCCCCACATAACCTGCCAGGGTTTGTGCTCCCTTCTACTCTCCATGTTTGCACACACCATCCACTTTTATAAATTTTACCTTTTTTACCGTAATTGTATGTATTTTGCTGTTTAACTAGACTTGCTTTTTCACTGCTTTTGGAAATTTCTCAAATGGAGAATACACTTACAGAGAATCTGCTATGACATCTTTAAGCAGTCTCCATGCTAACAGCAAACAAGACATTTCTTTTAATTTCTTCTCATTACCTTCTTTACTTTCAGGTACAGGTGAACATATAGTAACAAGTTGCTCCAGCAGTCCCTCAAAACAAGAGGGGGGGGTAAATTATTTCATGCTCTAGAGTTAAGAGCAGTTATTCATCAGCTGATAGGTTATTCTGTATCCCTACCTCCTATAAAATACTACTTAGTTAAATCTGTGTGAGGAAGTATAACTCACCAAGTGCCCATGCAGCTTGATTTAATTTTCCCAGGTCTTTGGGTGGAAATTCAAGACAATGCAAGTCTGGTCTTTATTTCTGCCAATTAATGCTTGGCAGAAGGAGTACGTTTAAGAGCACTTACGTATTTCCTTTTGGTTTAGCTGTCAATTTTTTTTTTATGAGCCCAGTTTAATATTCTTTGTTATTTTCCATATTCTTACACAGCAATTGGAAATTTAAATCTCAAAGTGAATGCATATGAAATCTGTTCTATAAATAAAAACATTTGTAAAATACTGCAGTTTCTTCTTGCAAACCATGAGACAGAAAGGGATATTTTACAGTTGTCAGACACCAAGTCTGACATGATCAAATTACGAACAGACCAGGTTTAGCTATAATTTCTAAAAATATGCCAGGTTCAGGGATTTTTTTGTAAGATCAAGCTCATCACTTCTTTGCAAAAGGCACAGACCTCACACTCCTGTCAGCTGACGTCGGCTATCACCTGAACACAGCAGTCTTGAAAGGAGGATCAAAAGGTTCTGAAAGTGATTTCTGACTTCTCCAATATCCAGGATGATTGACATGCAGTCCCTCAACATCCAGCTACCAACAACCCTAAGCTGTCAAGGCATCAAAATGGTCTGCTCAGCCAACATAGACATGTCCATCAAAACTGATCTAGAGGATATGGGGAACTGAAAGAGCATCCAGCATACATTTTGGCAGAAACTCCTCATCAGGGAATACCATAGGCTGAGAATAAACATCTCCTGGAAGGTAAGAGACTATGTTTTCATCAGAAAACAGCCTGGAGCCAAACTTACAAACCTCTAAGATTTGCATGGCATAGCTCACCATGTCATATGATTTTGAAGTGCCAAGTAATAGCCAGTACTGCAGCTGAGGTGGAATCTTGCCACCATGGAGTTCAGAATCATGTCAATGATATTTAGACAATTAACGCGGCCCCAGGGATATTTCTGAGAACTCAGCTCAGGGCCTTTGAAAGGAACAAAAAACTTTTCCTTAGATAGAACTGTTTCTATCATCCTACTGACCAAGGGCAGCCACGGCATACAAGAAACGATCTCAGCCACTCTGAGGTGTCTCCTGCGCAATGTCTGTATGGAGATATAAAAAAAAAAAAAAAAAAAAAAAACACAGGCATACCGTAAAGAAAAATCCAGAAGCAAAAATCCCTCCTAAAGGACAGTCATGAACTGAGTTTTGCTTCTGAATAAGTGAAAATATCCAGCTACTGCAAGGAAGTCTTAAATCCTTTACCACATGCAGGAGCCCATCTGTCCTCTGGCTGATGAGCAGTGTCATAACAAGTTCAGTCTTCCACTGAAGAGTTTGTGTCCTTGAACAAAATCAGGGGCTGTGGCTAGAATGATGAGCGTCTGCTCTGCAGAGATCAGGCTCTCTTCTAATAGTACGTGTTATGAAGCTCATGATATCACTTGGAGTTTGCTAGGGCTCAAACAAATTCCCTTCTGACATTAGTAGGAAGGCAAATAAATGACGATTGTTCAAAATCTTATACTCAGTAAGCAAAGAAGGTTTGATAACTTCATCAGACATTTTATGGTCATGTCTGTGGAACTTGGCTTTTCTTTTCTTTTTTTTTTTTTTTTGGTCACTGCTGTTGCTGACAAGACTAAAGACAAAGGTCTCAGAAGGACTCCGAATTTTATGATATCCACTATTTTCTGTCTTTCCAATCTTGAAAGGTAAACATAAATACATAAGAGGCCACGCTGTTGTTCTTTGAATTGTTAACCAATTCACGTAGTTCTTTTTTAAAAGAGCTATAGTGCTAAATCTGGGGAGTGATAAGAGCCATAGAAGAGAACAGAAGTTTTGAGGCACCAAAGGCCATGCTAACTCTGCATTACCTGTGCTGACAATCCAGTGGGAGTTGGCTAGAGAAGCCTCAGAAAGTGTCCCAGCAGACCTTAGACATCATACAGGCTGCTTCCAAACTCAGTAACCATGATGGAGAAAAGAAAGATATGGAACACTGTCATTTGTCTTTTTACCTTTGTCAACTGACTCTCCATCACCAGCAGGTAGAACAGGTGTCAAAAAGCCAACATGCAGCTTCATACTAGCCTCCACAATCTCAAACCCCTGCCAAACTGTTTTGGGAACCATCCTCTGTCGTATAGTTTGGTGGTATCAGAGGAAACAGCTGGCACCAACAATGGTGTCAAATGATCACGGTCAAAAATGACAAAGTCAAAAGATCCCAGACCAAGGATCACAACAATCAGCCATGCACAGAAATGAGAGAAAGGCAACCTGCCCTGCTTCAGGAAGTACTTGCAGATCTTGGTCTCCCCCTCACCTAGTGTCACTCATCTCAACAATAAAGACATCCGGAATGCTGGTAATAGATGAAACATGACCTCTGCGTATTTCATGCACGGCTGAGCCATTATCAAGTTGGTAGTCTAATTAATTGCAAGTACACAAGAGCCAGCTCAGCAGAGAACTCGCAAGGTAAGCCTTTCATCTCACCAAAAGGCTGAAAAGAACTAAAACACAACAACAATCAGAAGACAGGACGGTCTTAATGACAGAGGTATACTACCAAGAAGCACTGAAAAGCATACACTATTTCCCAAGTAATAAAACAGACAAACTTCAAGTATTTTTAAAGGACTAACTCATTCAAAGAAAGGAAAAACGCATTCCTAGCTTCAGCCCATACCACAAATAGTAAGAAAAAGCCACCTCAGTGCACGGACCCTTGCTACCAGAAGGAAAATAGCAGGTGTGACACAGCTGGATCTGAACTTGCAGGGTTGACACACACGTTCTTTCTAAGTGGAATCTCCATGGGCTTGGATAATGGCCGTTTCCAAGTAACTCTGCGTTAGACAAGTCTTATTAGATGAGTTAAATCAGAAGCATTTACACACAACACAAATTACAATCCTTCTAAGCACTGTTGATACTAGAATAAAAATCCACAACATCATTTTTTCAAGTATCTGACCTTACCCAAATCTAATTCAGTGTGAACTGTACACACGTTTCAATGTGCATTATGCAAAAGAGAGGGGTTTAATTCAAAGCAACTCTGCAACTGCACATTTTAACTCTCCTTATAGAAAGAATGATTCTCAAAGGGTTAACACACAATGCCTTGAGATTAGAGAGCCTTTATGCTCAATTTGGTACCTCTTTTGCTAACCAGAAGGCTGCATTTTACATATTTATATAACTAAATAGCTTAATTTTAAATCAGACTCTTAACTCTTATGTTGTTAAAATAGTGACTGACATCTCCCATTTACTTGATGCTACTTTTTATTCAGATTTGCCAGGCTGCTAGTTGAAAATTGTAATTCAAGCAAATAGCTACAAAATTTGTGTTTTAAAATAAATAGTCATTCAGTGGCAATACAAGAAAAGTTTGTTTTAAATACAAAGGAATTTAGACAATGCATCTGTATTCTATGAATAGAATCAAGAGCATCTAAATATTAGATCCTCCATTATAGCTATTAAATCTCATCCTCTTACCTCGCTTGTACTTGAAGCGAAATTTTTCTGTTTTCTGAAATCCCGTGTTTCTCAACTTCAACCAAAGTAGCAAATGAACGATTAACAAACTAGATCAAGAGAACATTCCTTTCATGTGTCTACAGGCAGCTAATTCTGAGACAGAAAAGGTTAGAAGCTCAAGTTTGAGCACCAAATATTTAGCTGGTGATTTCCTTTTAGTTTAGAGTTTTCAGTTCCATTTGTTTTGTTTTTAAAGCTTGCCTGCAAGCTACCTTGTAAGTGTATTATCAATAACAAGCTTTAAAAATAGTACATTTATTTTATTTAGGAAAAACATATTCAGATTAAAAACTTAGTTTTTAAAAGAATGAATTTTCCTCCACCTAGTAACTGCTAACCTGCCAAGTTTCTATAAAGAGCAGAAAAACAATAAAAGGGGAGCATTCTTCAGAAATAAACCTTTAGCTGGCTAACAGAAGCTGGAAGTTTTAGTGCGAAAGCAAAGTTTGGCATGTAATTATCAGGGAAAAAAAGTACTAATTACGAGACTTTTAAAAAATTCATAAGATAAGGGAAAACATTCACAGACTTAAAATAGTAAGTAGTATAATCCTACACATAAGTGTGAGTGTGTGTGTATATATGTACTATAATCAAGTGTGAGAGTGTGTGTGTGTGTGTGTGTGTATGTGAGTGTGTGTATAATCCTTTTTTCTAGTATTCTAGCAAAAAAAGGCACAGTAATTTTCTATGCTAAATGAACTCTTGCATAATACCACGCAAAATCAGTTTTAGAAGAATTACAAAAGAATTACAGACAAGAAATATATTTCTCTGTCATGCATACTCAACCCAGTTTGTAACGCTTATGATGTCTGGGTAACATGCTATCAATAACAGTCTTTTCTGGACCTCTTCAGCAAAAGAAAGAAAAAGATTCAGCTATTATTCAAACACTTGGGAAAAAATGAAGTTTAATTTTTCAAAGACACCGAACATCACAGTTACCATAGGTCATATGAAACTGGAAGCTTTACTTAGTCCTATAAGGTCTGAAGACAAGATACACAAGAATTTCAGCTTTCATTTTGTCTGTTTTATACAGAAGAAATCTGAAACCCAGCCAAAGTTTAAGAGATTCAAAGCTTAGTTGCAAATGTAAAAACAAACAAGTTATTTCATTTTAAAATTTCAAACCATTTTAGGATTTTCTGATTAGCAACATTGTAGGTGAACATACGTAATAGAGCAGCTTAAAGTCTTATTTTCAGCCAAACTGTCCCTACATAAATCTATAAAGTTTGATCTAAAAGTCCACAAAAACCCAAGTCACCTTAGAGAGCAAATAAGATTGGTAGATAGAAAGATAATTTATTCCAGTTTATCAGTTCCTCTATGATTCTTTCCTTTCTTCACAGTTTGAGCCACTAAACAAAGTGAATTCACTGGCAACAAAAAAGCTAAAGCTTGCCAGCAAAGTTCTTTGCTGGATAGTCACCAAGAAGAGACATTTGCCTACTGCTAAAGGAGAAAATGGAAAAAAATGGATCATTTTACTCCATTCCTCTGTATCTTAAATGAGGGAACAACTGGGAAAAAAAAATGCACCTTTTACCTAGGTTTATAGGGAATCAAAAACATTTTTATTACCTTTTATCATTGGTTCAGTGTTATTATTCTGGGCTATAAATAAAACCTTTATGAAACATTTTTCCTAAGAAATATGATACTAACATAATAGTCACCTTTTGCTTTCCCATGTGATCTTGTAAACACTGCTTGTCCTTCCCCCCAAAAGCTCTTCACACACATAAGCACCATTTTTGACAATCATCCACAGACACATTCAGTCCTTTGTCATCCACTGACAAATTTAATAAATCGCACTGAAACTTATTGCTGAATTAACAAAAAAAAAGGAAAAAAAACACAGGAGCTGGTTTAACTTCTAGCAACTTAAGCCTACTGTCCTAGTTACACAGGGCTGAATTCAACTCCATCGTGTGCAGCTGCCGCAGGTTCATTGTCTCAAACAAAAGAGCAAGGATTGACCCTGCTCCCTTAGACGACTTCTGTATCCAGACTATTAAAACATTTCATCAGAGAAAGCTCATAGTAGATTCAGTCTAATCCAAGTAAACTTTTCTAATCTGAATTTACTAACCAGCCTCAATTCCTCTCAATCTCTCTGTTAATAGCACTTAAGGAGGTTTCTAGTATTTTCAAATAATATGTAATTTTTTCCATCTACACACAAATCAAGCCCTCTAGTCATATACCTAATATTTACAGAGGGAATAGAGCATTAGGCTTAAGGCAGTCAATCCACAGGTGGACAACCTTTAAGAAAGTTTTAAGTACTACACACCAAGCTCAGAACACTCTGATATCTAAAACTAATAACACTGTATACTTGATTGCATTATTGTCAACCAGCTATCTCCTGCTTACACAGAATTCCCCAACTTCTGGCCTCTCCATTACTTCTCAAATTAAGTATATTTCAAAACAAAGTCACACTGCTTCACTATAGCACAGAAGAAAGTACAGATTCTTCTTTCCTTTTTTTTTTTTTTTTATTTTTTTTTAAATCCTACCTTGATCGGAAAGAAAATCCAGCATGGTCTGGAGAAGGAAAGACAGGTGCCTGACAGATAGAGCAGGATTGCCCATTCTTCTGGAAGCATATACTAGTTCATGAAGCAAACGCATCTGCACTGCAGCCCAGCCTCTATGAGTTCCTGTAAAGGAAACAGAGAGTCGGTTACATTTTTTAAAAAAGCTAAAAGTCATCAAAAAAATACTTGTATTTAGTTTTCTTTATATACTATGTAGTAGTTTAATGATACTTGTATAAAAATCACCAAATTGAACCTATTGATTACAAAACCAAAAGTTTGCATTCAAAACAAAAGAAAAATTAGGGTATTTGGGTTTGCTTGAATATTTCAGTGTAAAGGAATTTTGGTTTTATATGCTTGTCTATCTACTCACAAATTTAACATGAGACTTCAGAAAATCAAGTTAACATTTCCCAGGAAGTAAAAAAAAACAAAGCACGACATCACTTTTATTTGCAATCATCACTCTACAACTTTTGCAGAACTTCTAGAACCTTCCCTCCCAACACACTCCCAACCTAGTCTTCACCTTTGCCATAATAGGCCAGAGCATATTTTTTCCCAATATATTCCCTCTTCCTAGAGGATTTGTATAGTCCACTTGGCATTTTCTGCCTCCTCTCACACATCACCTCTTTCCAATGGCCATTGAGGCTGTATCTGATTTAAAAAATAAATATACTTTAAATGTCTACACATACAGCCGGTTGTCTACATGTCTGCTGCAGTCAATGGAAATCCCATAAATGCAGCTTAAGAGAGCCTGGAAAATCCCACCTAGCGGCTGGTCAGCTGAGCATTTCCATATGCCCAGCTGGCTGAATTGACTACATAGCCATTGACAATAAAGGAGCTGAGTAACCTAGCATGTATAGAAATACTTAAATTTACAGGATAACTTCAAACCGGAATCCCAACAATAAATAGTCAGTGTATTTTCACAAAAGGGAGAAGAATCTACCAGCTGCAGCTCATTCATATTTAAACAGCTCAGAGAGTCTTCTTGCTAGTGAGCCCCCACCTCCCTTCCATCGACACGTGCCCAGCCCACTGCTGGCTGCCCTGTTCCCACAGCTACAGTTAGTGACTGCCCCCCGAAACGCTACTATCCAAAAAGAATACAACTTTGGGGGTAACATGCGAGGGTTTACTCAAAAGGAGTTCCCGAGCAGCATATTAGTTGGCTTTTCTTTCGGAGGAAAGATGCAGCATGGTATATTAAAATAAAGAAAGCTTTAAAAATGATTACCTTACATTCAGCTTTAGCTAACATCAATACCAAACTATAATTATTAAAAATTGTTCAAAAATAGCTTACTTAAAGAAGGTCAGCAGACAGTATATAACTTACAGAAAGTGAACACAGTACTTTACAACTACAAGAATAGTCATGTGTTGTTAAGGCCGTTTTTTGCTCTGCTTTTTAATAGATGCAATAAAACAGTAACTCAAATGATATACTGCATCTAAAAACTGTTGGAGTGCTCTTAACCAAATGTCGGTCTTGCAGATAATATCACATTTATTTAATTTGTGGAAAAAAGTGACATCATACTTAATGCTATAGATACAAGTATAGATATAGCTATTTATATATATAGCTCCCATATATATCTATGTGTGCATGTACATGTGTGCATGTCTATATATAAAAACACATGAAAGAATCTTTCATTCTTTGACTATAAGCCAACACAGACTATCAAAAGAAATACAATTTCTCAGACACAAGATGAAAGCACTTTAATTGAAAAATACTCGAAAATAAAACATGACTGTTTTGTACTGAAGAGTGTATAATCAAACACAACGACATATTTTTGAAACAGAGTAGAAGGGAATACAGCAAAACATTTGGCAGTATTTCTCATCAGAAAGAACAGCTCTACTCGCTGCAATTTGTTTCAGACAAGTAAAGGATTTTGTTCGCATTTGAAATGTCTCAAGGAACTTGAAAAATTTACAGAAAGCCAGTTGAGCGACCTAGTATGCTACTCCATCCCACAGACACTTACCTTTGCTGAAATCTTTCGGATCCAGTGACAGACTATAGCCAGGAAGAGTTTCCAAAAGCAATTTGTAGCAGGCCCGCCAGCCAGGTTCCGGTATGCTAGGTGCAACACACTGCATTGCTGCTACACGCTTGAAAAACGCAGACTTTCGGTGAAAACCAATGCGTTCATACAGCTCAGAAAGAATGCTGTAACGCTGGATTTTTTCTTCTTCCGAAAGCTGAAATTGAAAGGGGAAAGAGAAAAGGATTGTTTTTAATCAAATAAAATCTTAAAGAGCATACAAGAGTAAAACATAACAGGAAAAAAACATGTAGTAGACATTCTCCAACTTTACAGAAAGCCAGTGATTTTGCATTCAGCTAGTCTTAACATCTCCTACCGCCAGGAAAACTTCAGCTTGCTTCAAGTTCAACAGCTAACAAGAGCAGCAGATAGGGGTTTCTTTATCAACTTTTTCTGTCAGCAGTACTAACAAGTAGCTAGTCAAAACAGTCAATAACAGCTAAACAATTCCCCATTTTATGGATGGCACTTGGTGTGATATTTGTATGTGTAATAAGAACTGAAAAATACACTACTTCCAAACACTATTGATTTACCAAATCAGATGTTTTCAACCCTTTAAGAGCAAACGTACTAGTTAATCTTGAAATCTCAGGCTACGAAAGCAAGGAAACAGTTGTCCCAACTTTATGCATCTCCAACGTTGTAAATTACAAAATATTAATTTCACGATTCTGTGCAGACTGCCAACCAGCGAGGAAGAATTTAGCGCAAGGTTAAGGCCAGATAGGCTTAAAGTTGAAACAGGCTTGATACGAAACTCCTGACATGCACTTCTTTAGCTTATTCCTACTGTGGCACCAGTCCCAGGTAATCACGCTTTCCTCCCTGGTCTGAATGACAATCCCACTTTGAGAACAGCCAAGAAACTTGTGCAGGAAGCCTCAAAGCTACCAGGTATTTCAATTCCACATCCCAGCAACAGGCAACAAAAGCTCTGAAAGCAGATCAATGCTGACACCTAGTGCACGATATACAGCGTGCACGTCCAAGAGCATTACAAAAGATTTTAAATTACCGAGAATTATTCTGAAAAATACATCAGCAGCTTTAAAGGCATCTAAAATAACAAACTTCATGCAAAAATTGCACTAACAGAGAAGAAACGGCATTTCTGCAACTCATTCTTCGAGACTGAAAATATCCATCAGTGAATTCCGTGTGTCTAACTTCAGATGCTTTAAGTCTTGGAAACTAAGAGGATGATCCCAGACACACTAATAACTTTTACTGAAACAATTAGTTAAGAACATAGGTCTTATAAATGAAGTTCCAAAACATGTTTTAGTCACTTAAATCCTAACACAACTGTGAGAGATGGTTTCAAAAGTCACTACCAATTTTGAACATACAGATATATACCCCACAGAGACCTAGTGTCTTCAGAAGGCACCAGGCCCTTATCTGATATCTCAAATCTTCAGAAGAGAGACAGACTAGCAAATGACTTTCTGCAGGTTCAATTTTTTGAATCTGAAGTTGCTGTTACCCCCAGAACTAGTAACACAACATATACAATGCAAACATACAGCCCATCCGTATAAGAGATTAACTGTAACAAAAGTTGTAAAAGGGCAACTGCACTAAGCTGAAAACTTTCATAAATCAAAGCAGTTGGAAAGAACTTTAAGGCATGAAATGAAGATACAGAACTTCTTAAGAACAGTTTGTCAGAATCCCCAAAAGCTGTCATTCAGAAAGAAAAGCGTTGGATTAAGGTCACCTACCCTAGCAGGAAAGAAGCTGCTCCAACTTTTTTTTTCTTTTTTCCGTTTATGTCATAAAAAAAAAATGAGTACAGTCAAAAAACGCATGGTAGCAGAGTTGGAAAGGGCATGAGCACATGATCAAATACAAAAGTTTAAAAAGCTTAAAAAATTATCCAACCTATTTCTCAAATACATAATACTGTCAATGTATGTGCATCTATGAAAACTAAATTTTTAATATGGGAAGAGAAAAGGGTCATGATAAATACTTAGATGAACATGATTGCTAACTAATAATTGGGACCACTATCAGAGAGGCAACAAGTTTTCTGAAGATTTCTTTTTATCATATTTGAATAAGTTTTTAACACTGTTACCTAACTAGTTGCTTAAGGTTTGCCCACAAAGTTACTCAAATATTTTTTGTGGCTGCAGGAAATCGCTTATGTTTCCTCATCACAACAAGAAGAACAAAATTTTGTGTTTTCCCTCAGCCCAAACAGCTCAGTGCTACCACCCCAGGATTCAAAAAAAAAAAAAAAAAAGAAAAGAAAAACCCACAGATATCCCAAATCAGTTGATTCTGGGAAGATTGTAGCAGGCATTCTGCAGGCCACTAGTGTAGCAGTCACAATCGTCTCTCCTGGCCTTACAAATGTATAAAAGCTAAAGACCTATTAGGTGGTGGGAAATAGAGACAAACCTCGGAGATATTGCGGGTTCGGTTCCAGACCACTGCAATAAAGCGAATAGCGCAATAAAGCAAGTCATGCAAATTTTTTGGTTTCCTGGAGCATATAAAAGTTATGTTTGCACTATACTGTAGTCTATGAAGTTTGCAATAGCATTATGTCTAAAAAAACAATGTACATACCTTAATTAAAAAATGTTTTATTGCTAAAAAATGCTAACCGTCACCTGAGCCTTCAGCGAGTCGTAATCTTTTTGCTGATGGAAGGTCTTGCCTCGATGTTGATGGCTGCTGACTGATCAGGGTGGTGGTTGCTGAAGGCTGGGGTGGCTGTGGCAATTTCCTAAAATAAGACAGCAGTGAAGTTTGCCGCATGGATTGACTCTTCCTTTCACGAAGGATTTCTCTGTAGCATGCGATGCTGTTTGATAGCATTTTACCCACAGTAGAACTTCTTTCAAAATTGCAGTCAATCTTCTCAAACCCAGCTGCTGCTTTATCAACTAAGTTTATGTCATATTCTCAATCCTTTGCTGTCGTTTCAACAATGTTCACAGCACCTTCATCAGGAGCAGATTCCATCTCAAGAAACCACTTTCTTTGCTCATCCATAAGAAGCAGCTCCTCATCCATTAAAGTCTTATCATGAGACTGCAGCAGTTCAGCCACATATTCGGGCTCCACTTCTAAGTCTAGTTCTCTTGCTATTTCCACCACATCTGCAGTTACTTCCTCCACTGAAGTCTTGAACCCCTCAAAGTCATCCAGGAGGGTTGGAATCAACTTCTTCCAAACTCCTGTTAATGTTGATATTTTGACCTCCTCCCGTGAATCACGAATGTTCTTTATGGCATCTAGAATGGTGAATCCTTTCCAGAAGGTTTTCAATTTACTTTGCCCAGATCCATCAGAGGAAACACCATCTATGCCAGCTATAGCCTTACAAAATGTATTTCTTAAATAATAAGACTTGAAAGTCGAAATTACTCCTTGATCCATGGGCTGCAGAATGGACGTTGTGTTTGCAGGCATGAAAACAACATTAATCTCATTGTACGTCTCCATCAGAGCTCTTGGGTGACCAGGTGCATTGTCAATGAGCAGTAATATTTTGAAAGGAATCTTTTTTTCTGAGCAGTAGGTCTCAACAGTGGGCTTAAAATATTCAGTAAACCACGTTGTAAACAGATGTGCTGTCATGCAGGCTTTGTTGTTCCATTTATAGAGCACAGGCAGAGTAGATTTAGCATAATTCTTAAGGGCCCTAGGATTTTCGGCATGGTAAATGAGCATTGGCTTCAACTTAGAGTCACAAGCTGCATTAGCCCTTAACAAGAGGGTCAGCCTGTCCTTTGAAGCTTTGAAGCCAGGCAATGACTTCTCTTCTCTAGCTATAAAAGTCCCAGATGGCATCTTCTTCCAATATAAAGCTGTTTCATCTACATTGAAAATCTGTTGTTCAGTGTAGCCACCTTCATCAATTCTCTTAATGAGATCTTCTGGATAACTTGCTGCAGCTTCTACATCAGCACTTGCTGCTTCACCTTGCTCTTTTATGTTATGGAGATGGCTTCTTTCCTTAAACCTCATGAACCAACCTCTGCTAGCTTCAAACTTTTCTTCTGCAGCTTCCTCACCTCTCTCAGCCTTCACAGAATTGAAGAGAGTTAGGGCCTTGCTCTGGATTAGGCTTTGGCTTAAGGGAATGTTGTGGCTGGTTTGATCTTCTATCCAGACCACTAAAACTTTCTCCATGTCAGCACTAAGGCTGTTTCGCTTTCTTATCATTCATGTGTTCACTGGAGCAGCACTTTGAATTTCCTTCAAGACCTTTTCCTTTGCATTCACAACTTGGCTCACTGTTTGGCGCAAGAGGCCAAGCTTTCGGCCTCTCTCGGCTTTCGACTTGCCTTCCTCACTAAGCTTCATCATTTCTAGCTTTTGACTTAAAGTGAGAGACATGTGACTCTTCCTTTCACTTGAGCACGTAGAGACCATTGTAGGGTTATTAATTGCCCTAATCTATAACGTTGTGTCTCAGGGACTAGGGAGGCCTGAGGAGAGGGAGAGAGACGGGGGAACGGCCGGTCGGTGGAGCAGTCTGAACACACACAACATTTATCGATTAAGTTCGCCATCTTATATGAGCACGGTTCGTGGCTCCCCAAAACAATTACAATAGTAACATCAAAGATCACTGATCACAGATCACCATAACAGGTATAATAATAATGAAAAAGTTTGAAATATTGTGAGAATTACCAACATGGGACACAGAGACATGAAGTGAGCCCATGCTGTTGGAAAAATGGCGCCAACAGACTTGCTCGACGCAGCGTTGCCACAAACCTTCAATTTGTAAAAAACGCAATATCTGCAAAGCGCAATAAAATAAAGCACAATAAAACGAGGTATGCCTGTACCCAATATCTGAAGCACAGCATCTGTTCCATCTGGTTAATTTTCATTTAACTATTAAAGCAAAACAAGTTAGCAATTACATCTTTAAAAGCCCCAGCTCACCATCCAAGCAACTGGGCCAGCTTTTTCTCAGGCCTGTTCTAAGTCAGACTTTCAAGAAGGTAGCTGTTTATTTGATTTTTAATTATCCTTACTATATTGAAGTAAACTTCTAGTAATCTCTCTCACAATTTGTAATTGGATGTTACAATTTATTCCTCATAACTGGATGCAAAGATAAGTCTTATTACCCTGGAGCGCTCCTATAACTAGAAAACATAAATTACATAATTCTATTTAGAATGGATAGGAGATTGAATATATGGAAAGAAACTAGCATTACTTTTTATCAGAAGCATACACTTTATCCTGGTGAGGTGGTTTTTCGCTTTCTAATATTGATTGTGTTGATGTTTCTGCTATCTACCTGCAACAGAAATACACAATTCTGCAGTTTGTTTCTTTTTAACCTATGAAAAGATGACTTCTCCTCTAGTCCAAATTCTAAGTACCACTATTATCTGCCTCCGTGCTATGTACAATAAATCTTGAATAGCTGAGAATATAATTTTCAGTCATTCCACACACTATGGAAAATAGATGCCTCAACACTGGAAAGATTATCTTCCTCATATTTCTTGTATTAATACTTTCCAGAAACAATTCTATCCAAGAAAATAACAAAATAGTAGATATGAGCAGTTTCAAGCTATGTAAATGTCATCCTTGATTGAAATCAGTAAAGGTTAAGACTGGTCCTCAGCTCAGCAATGGGCCCCAATGGCAGAATAACCAGTATTGTCAAGCTGGTTTTTAAAGCAATCATATACATTTAATTCTGAACTCACACAATGGCCAATATCACAACAGCAGATATCATAGCTTATATTACGAAATGAACAAGTGATTATTAGATATAGACAATGGAACAACAGGAGAAGATTCAACAGAAAAAAAAAATCCCAAATTAAAAATACCGTTCCAAAAGAATCAGTGAATATCAATATCATCTGAGAACAAAAATGACCGTAATGTTCCTTAGTATCCAATTTAGTGCATTTCTTTTTTTAGAACACATCTACTAAGCACCATGATCATCTAGTCTGATCTCCTGCATAATGCAAGCAATAGAATTGCACTCAATAATACCTGCATTAAATCCTTAAATTCTGGT
Organism: Apteryx mantelli; assembly: GCF_036417845.1. Taxonomy (NCBI): domain Eukaryota; kingdom Metazoa; phylum Chordata; class Aves; order Apterygiformes; family Apterygidae; genus Apteryx; species Apteryx mantelli. The sequence goes on along the minus strand of NC_089979.1, from coordinate 5,067,321 downwards.
TGAGCTACAACAAAAATAAGTAATATGCCTAATTTTGATTTCAAGGTTTTCCAGACAGTGGGACATCTGGCATTAATAGTACATTTTTTAAGTAGTGTGACAACGCACACTGAGACAAGCTTTACATGCACAAAGATTTATTTGTGGAGTCAGTATCTGATGTTTTACATCAACTTCAAATTTACTTTAGGGGAAAAAAAAAAAAGCAGAGAGAAAGAAAGAGAAAGAGAAGCTGGCCAGCTGGGAAGAGAAGTGATGGGGCCTCCAGAATGCCCTACTCTGGGCGTTCTCTCCAGTGCAGGAGGTGACAAAAATGATGATGATTTTTTCACCACACTTTTCTACTAGTATTGGATGCTTTTCATCCCTCTTAGTTATTTCCATTTGTGACACTATCAGAGTGGCTGGAGCAAGCTTTGAGCAGGGGCAGGTGTTGCACACTGACTAGTTGCCAAGCTTCGTGCATCTATACTACTGAGTAATACTTAGCAGCTATTTGAATGACTTACCTATTTTGCTATTCATTGTCTTTCCTTCCCTCCAATATAAACTAAAAGTAGCAAAATCAGTAGTAGAAAAGCAGTCGAGGGGGAAAGAGAGAGCGATTCTCACAATGGTGGCAACTGCCTCCATAAGAAACACAGCATAACAAGACTGGAGTTTGCAGGTCAAAGAACAGCACAAGAGCAGCACGGGGAAAACGCTCCCACAACAGCTTACCTGAAAGGCTACAGAGCTGCCAATGAAAGGTGGACCACAGAACTGAACAGAAGGCCCTTAGCGTCAAAAAGGTTTAGCATTTAAGGCACTGTGCACCAAGTAATCATTTATATAATGATAGATAATCATATAACTAACTTCTCCTCTATGTTGGATCAGAAAACTGATAAAATTTACAGATTAAATGATCAAAATAGAGTACCACCTTGCGAATATCTGAAAGACCACAGCAGAACTCCACAGAAAGAATTCTCCACAAACGAAAGAACGAACGCTACATCCCTCATAAATTTGCTATCACCACTGGGCTTAATAAGCACAATGGTATGGACTTAAGAAGCTGCTAGCCTTATCAAGCCATAATGAGCTAAAAAGGAAAAACGGTAGGAAAGCTAACAACTGTTTCTGAATTGCTTCAACCACAGCAGTCTCCGAAATGGCACAAAGCAAGAGACACTGCTGAAGTGCTAGTCTTGTTCTGTGCTGGTACAGAGCACCAGCTTCTCTATACAAGAATCAGACCACCAGAACCCATCTTCTCCAACTCAGACTAGAGAGGTTTTGGCCAATCTGCAGGATCTGTGAATACAGCCAAATTTGTAGGTATATGAACACATCGTTTTCCATCTTGAAACCTTGCTGATTCAGTGTTATCAAGTGTTAACAAGTTAACAAGTATTCTAATACACATGTTCGTAAAGTACAAAAACAGTTCAAAAAGCTGCTTGCAATTACAAATTAAAATTATCAAGTCTTTGTTCCTCCCCTCAAATGAGAAGGTCCAGACTTTTTTTCTCCTCCACATGTTCCTCCCTTTTCTCACAGTTCTAAATACTGCTTTTCTCATCTGAATTCCTTTCTGATTTGGCCTAACCCAGACTTGGCACTGTACAACAAAAAAATCAGCTGATAATGATACTAATTAGATTCTAAGCTCACTTTGCAACAGGCCATTCTTGATTTGCTCACAGCTTCATCCAGCAATAGATACAATCAAGAAAAACCAGTCCTAGGAGATCTGTCCCTAATGGCTGTTTTTCCCTAGCATAACATGTGAAAAGAATAACGATGGGACATTTTGCCTTCACAAGAGAGAAGGGCCAATAAAGACTAATCTCAAACAAACTCCTCGTGTTTTTACATGAACTCTGAATACTTTTTTTAACCACACTCACAGATGTGAAAAGTCCTAGGGAGGAGCAAGGTAGTGAGACAGAAAAGGAACTTGATTTTCCTGAATCTAAGCAACTTTCAATGCTTTAGTATAATTTCTCGCATGAGAACAGAAAAATGACTGGACTTTCTGCACCGACCTGACGAAGGTTGATATAAACTGCGTTCTGAAGAAACTCAGAGGCTTCCATACTCCTTTTCTGTATTGCAAGGACTCTCACTGCCTTCACACAGGCTTCCAGTTCAATCACACCAGCATTCTTGTACTTGAAGAGAGAGATAATTAAAACAATATTAAAGTACGGCACCTGTTAGATTTGACGAGCATTTCTCCTCAACACACAAGTCAGTTGTCACATCTCCCAAAGCCAGCAACTCCTGAATGCTACTGACTATACTGTTAAACTATCAACATACACCCAAGCGAAAATTAAGGTGTCATCCAAAATGTTATTATGCAAAACAACACTTTTCAACATCTTCACTCAACTTTTCTTATTTTAAGACACAGCAGAACTTCAGCCTGTGAATTCAGATAGGAGAAAAGTTTGGAATAACACCATCATTTTGGATATCCCCATGTATAACCTCTGTGTGTCCAAAACAAAAAAATTCTACCTTCACAGCATAGTAGATACGTACATAAGTTAAAAGCCATTAACACACAGGTCAGTTTTATAATAATACTTCACCACTTCACCAATCTAAGCAGTGAACTGAGAAATTATTTTGCCTTTGCTATTTATTACAAAATACCTGAAATAACATAGGAAGCAATAGTAACAGAACTCTAGTTTTCCTGCTTGAAATTTATTTTTAGTTAAAACAGTATTATAGATTACAAATGAATTACAAACCCTTCTAATCTTTGTAATATACAGTTGGGAATATTATCTGTAAATGAACATTTCAGTTACACTACACAGCTTGCTTAAGAAAGACAGGAAACAATGTATACACGCATTGATCTGTTTGAGCTCAGACAACACATAGGCAATTTTCTAGACAAGCAACCTGATCTAGTTATTTTCTCAAATAATATTGATATTGGACATTTGCGTCTGCCTATCACCTATGTAAGTTAGACTCTGTTGAGGTGTTCATCATGTTTGAAATTTAATGTGGGAAAAAAGGCTCAGAATGAAATACAAGAGTAACTTTCCACAGAATTACAGTTACATATTCCTTTCTTGTGCATTTGAGATATCAGCAAAAACAAAAAAAGACTATGGGGATTGAATACATTTTAGAAGAAACTATGAAGGTTTCTTAAGCTCAGTGATGACATCAAAACAACGTAAAAAGTGCTGCTTCCTCAGCAAAAGTTACTCTACAGGTAGGTCTTACAGATCAAAAAAAAAAAAAAACCCCAAAAAACAAAAAAACAACTCTTGGTTACTTGCAAGTGAAGGTGCAGTGAAGCATAGTTGTTACTTGGAGAGAGCACAATGGATATTATTATAATCAAAATAGGAATAACCTGTCCTAAACTAAGTCCAGTAAGTATACTTCAAAAAAATACCCTCTTTCTAGACAAGCAACTTATCATTACGTTAACACAAGAAGTTGAATGCATACTGGAGAATTATTGTAGTATAGCAAGAGATTTTATTATCTGAAACCATCCCTAAAACCATCACTTTTCACTGCACCTCATCATAAATTAACTGATGTACACAATATATCTTCTGTGTACATTTGGAGAGTCTCCCTTTGCTACAACTGTGGAAACAACATATCGTATTTTCATAACTCAATTTAAAGATACTTCTAAAATCAAAGAAGAGAGATAACTGAAATGAACAAGTGATTAAAGTGTAAATGGACAACTACACAATAGTACAACTAAACCTAGCTTTAGCGTTGATGTGGATACTGAGCCATTGCTGCCACAGTATGAAACCAAAATTTTTCTCCATATTATAAATGAGAACATTAAACTACCTTACTACCATACGGGCTCAGCGTTTCCACACTAATCTAGAAAAATGCTCCAGCAGAGCTGAAAACTATTTAATTTTTTGCACATCCTCATTGAAGAATGTTCATCTTTCACATTTTCTCAGTAACCCCTACCTCTGTGCATGCTCTAAATATTAGCCTCCCTGAGCAGTCCTGTAAAATCACACCCAGGATCAGCAATCCCTGTATAAATTCCTGAACACGTTCCTCAGAGATCATTCCAGCAGTCACAATAAATAATCATTCAGCTCACACAGTGCATAAAAGCATCAATAATGTCACTGCCATATGTATTGAAGACCATAAACCTACTTCACAGTCATCAAAACCTTCCAAATATAACACTTCTTTTTAGAGTGCTTTAAAAATAAGACGATTAATCCAAAACGGGTACAAGCAGACATAGTAAATAGTATAACTCAGCACACTGCTATTTTAGATGTCATCTTTGACCAAAGTCATGAGATGCCCAGGCTCTAAGCCAAGCATTTAGTGCAGTGGCATAAAATACTCCTACTTCTCCCATTACTTTACGTTTACTTTTTTGCACATGCTTTAAAAGAGCCTCTGAAACCAAAAACACAACAGTTCATTATCTACAAGAATTTCAGCGAAGTTTCTTAAAACTAAGTAGGACTACCTTGCTGTAGTAAGAAATGGCTTCTTTATATTTATCTATGATGTCTTCAGGACTAAGGCAATTCTTGGCACGTCCTATCTCAGCACTGGTATCTGCATTTATACCATTTGAAGTCAGGGCACCTAAAAAAGAAGAGGATAGGAAATGAGCAGAAATACTTCTAGCTAGCATTAAATATCTAAGAAAAAATCCGTAGAATATGCTGCAGGTTTTACCAAAGCATACACAAAGAATAACTGAAGAACCATGCCATCCCTAGAAAATAAGTGTTCTCTTTTACTATGCTATATTAATAAAGAATGCAAATGAAAAATGAATTCAATCATAAAACAACAAACACGAAATAACCTTTCACTTATTAAAAAACAAATAAATTCATAATATTTTACACTGATCTGAATATTTAGACAATGAATAAAATATTACATTGTTAAAATTAGATTACAGACAAATCTGACTATGTATTTTTAATCTTTAAGTTTTTCATTTACTTATAAATGGAATTTCTAAAGCACACTTAAGAAAGAAATTGTGCAATATGTTATTATAAACTAATTATTAGAACAGTGATCTTCTCCTCCAATCATTTAAAACAAATATTTCTCTTCCCTATCTCCAGCCCCAGAAAACTACTAAACTATTAAAAAAAAACAAAACCTGAGGCCAGTACAATGAGAAATTGCATTTCATATATAAGAAAGAAAGAGAAAGAGACAGAGAGGCTTTACATAGATAAGGGATGAGAATCTGAAATAGAAGACAAAAAAATCTGGGGTATTGCGAAGAACATGACAATTTTATTTTTCGAATTTAATTTTACTGCAGAGTTAACATAATAAAATTAAACACATACATCAAAGGTTTGGAAAGGCTCTACACCTTTTTAAACGTTACTTAATCTGTAGGATTCAAAGTCCATGCCTATGTTTATACTATAATTTATTTCTCCAAGAGGTTTCTCTGCTAAGATGGCAAAGAAACCTTCACGTTTCAGAGCTGGACCAAACTCTTGGAATAGTTACGGTCAAGAACTGCTGTGAATGCTACTTTCTACTCCTTCTGTGCATTCAGAAACATGTTATTTTATATGCTTAAATGCTAAAATAACATTTTTCTTATGTCTGTCAAACCTAAAGAATCATACCTGCAGGTTAATGCTTTAGGCTTTTAAAGAAGTCTTAAGCGCAAAATCTTTGTTGGTGATGACTGAAAGAGTACCTTGAGACTACGAGACTACATGTGATCATGCAGGTTTGTTTGCTAAAAATTTAAAAACCCCACTACTCATGAGAAGAAACAATTTTTGATAAGGATTTACTGGGATACAACAATGGAACTACAGAATTTATTTTGTGCCCTTCACAGTCTTTGTGCTTCCTCAAGCTTTATAGCCAAAAACGGAAGCATCAGGAATTAGTACTAGTTTTGGCAAGTGGCAGTAACTACCTATACAAATGCAAAACAAATGCAAGTAATAAAAAGAAAAGACTTTGGAAACATGCACGAAAATAATGTACCTGGATCAATGAGAACTTCTTGTGCCCCTAAAAGGAGGAACAAAAATGATTTTTTTTCAGCCTTCAAAACAGCCAACAAAATAAGCTCTTATAATATGGTTTATAACTATCATCAGGCTTGAACAAAATTATAAAATTTATTAGAATCATCATTCCTATATTGAAGGACTGCCAAATATATAAGTAGTCACCATACGTTAAATCTAATTTTGTTAAAAACCAAATGTAAAAATCCTCTAACCTTACAATCAATTTTAAGACACACCAACAAGAATTGATGAATTTTCAGGATATATTTTAAAGTCAAATCCTCTTTTCACCCTTTTCTTTTTTCTTGTTTTAGTTGGCAAGTTTCTATGACAGTCCACTTACTATATTTTACTAATCAGGTCCTACAGTGCTTAAATCTCCCTATGTGAGCTCATTTAAGCTACACAATACTCTAGGGTAACATTCTTAAAGAACTGTAACCAATATATCCCTTACAGTTGTCATTAATTTCACTCCATGATTTTTTTTTTTTTAATGATTTGAATAAGGCCAACTCAACAAGCCAGACTATTTACAACAGAGTTGACAGGACTGTTGGAGATAAGTTGGTTTAATCAGAAATACAACATCTTGTGACCCTAAAGTCTGATCAAAAATGGCAATGAAATTGTTAAGATTGAGGGTTAAACAGTCCAAAACAATTGCTCCACGAGAGTGGCAGGACCTCCTTTTAATTGATTTTCTCCTTCTCCAGACTAGTGGACTACAGATTTAGAGCCAGATCAAAAAGGGACTTCAACACCTCACTCAGGTTTCCTAATTCTTCTTGGGGACAGGGAAAGGTCAGGTGACCAAATTAAGAGCCTAGCGCTCCATACAAAACAAAACAAAACACAGTAGAATGAAACCCAGAACAGCTAGTAAGTTAAACGTGAAGCAATCTGAATTCAGCTTATTGGACATACAAATCACGCAGCCAATAGAACATGTCCAGGTTCCTGGTCAACCAGAACTACTAAGCAATTCTCCAATCTATTTTTATACTAAAGGCTGCAGAGAGGTGAATCCATCAGTTCAAAGGGACACACTCTGATGCTCTCCCTCTACGAACACAAGGTTCTAGGAACCTGAGAAGCTGCACTTTTTCTTTAAAACATCTTTTTACCATTAGCAAGATACTGCAGCCCAGTGGTTCAGGCAATGACTGTAAGGAAGGAATCTGTCTTTGGAGAAGACAAGACTCCACATCTCCCTCACTCAGGCAAGTATTTTAAGCGCTATGTTATTGACTAATTCTCTTCTGAATGAACTATTCCTGAGTAGCGACACTCTTTCTAGGGAGTTTCAGAAGAAAGTGAAGGGTTCGCCACCAAAAACCAGACAATATTCTGATGGCTGCAACACTTCCCAAATAGGTGTGAAATATGACATTACAATTCTGCTTAGCAGAAAAACAATTTAACACCTCCCTTTTCTTAAGTTTGTGTTTTATACTACAGAAAGAGAGACAATATTAATGCTTTTCTCCCAGATTTTTTTTTTTTAATAAAGCAGATACCACACCATTTGCTGAGTAGCCTAGTCCTGCACGATAGCCTAAAAATGTCAACTGGTGGAAGTCACAGGAGATTCAAGAGGAACATGTTCTTCTTGACTAGGTCTGGGCACAGGGGGAACACCAAGAAAACTTGTCCCATCAAGGCTGAAGTTACACGTGCAAGAAGAGGTGTAATTCCAAGCATGTCAGGAAGATATAAAGATAATTATCACATCTATATTCTTCAAAAGCAGGTGTGATTTGAATTTAAGTTCCAAGAATGCCATATCTTGATTTGGGTAGAATTTGGAAACCCAAGGCCCTTTTTGGATCTGGCCTGATTCCACAGAAAGGTACACTGGAATTAGTTCCCTAGGTTAAATCCTGTTCTTACAAAATTAGTCATAACAGGTGGGTTAACTGTATAAACAAGGTTGCGATTTTTAAAAAAAGGTTTTAAATGAAAGGCATTGCAGAGTCAGCAAAGGGTAATGAAAAGAATCTTTCAGAAAATACAGGAGAAAGACATCACATCACTAGCTATTTGGCTAGACGTTAGAGTTCAACATTTCAGATCTCAAAACATTAAAAGGTCATAACTAGATTAAGGGAACAATAACTCATGGACCATGAAGTAACAGTTTCATCTGAAAGGAATGACAAAAAAATGTAATCAATTTTTCTTCATTTATTAATGTTTGGTTCATAGTTTCTCAAAAAAACCTTGTCACATGGAATTTACACAGTTTTAAAGTAAAACTGCATTAACAAGCTTGCAGACTAACAGTGACAGAATGACTTTGAGTTACAAAACAACTTATCAACAAAAGCAATGTTACACCCAAAATATATTTTATTCAATTATTTTTACAGCTGTGACTTATTTGTTACATCCTTTACTAAAAAGGAGCACCCTTTAGCAAAGAAGAGATTGCCACACATACCGTTAAATATTTGCTGAAAAGTGGAGAAAGGTTCTTAACTGTGTGACATTATACCATAATAGCCGACATTTAAAAAACACTCACAGGTCATAAGACCAAATGAACAGATTTTAATCCCGATATATTGTATGTATACCTGGTATCTTCTCCTGAAATAAGGTAATTCTAATTGTTGACCTCAAAATTATCTGGGGTCAACACACACCTCTTGTATTAAAGATGATACAAAGCATATGTTTGCTAGGTTGTGATTTATATATGAATAAACTTTGGGCTTTTCTAAATGAAGGAATTAATTTTAATCACACCACACACAAAAGAGTACTTATACCAGCAGTTAAACTCAGTTTCTATTTGTTTCAATACTTTATAAGAACCTAACTATGTACAAAATAACAGCTGTAGTGAGTTAGACCAGAGGTCTGTCCAGCTTACTGGTCTATCTCCCACAAAGCATATGAAAGCAAAGCAAGCTTTTATGATATTTTACTGAATACTCTCCTTGCCTACCATCATTTGGAGCTCAGACTTTCTGAACCAGAGGCAGTTTTCCCATATTTGTGAAATCATCAACAGATTTTTCTTCCAAGAACCCTACCCAGCCTATCCTGGAAGCCACCTCAACTTTCAGCAGCCTCAACACCTTGTGGCGAGCGTTCAGTTATGTGATTCGAGGCTCATGTCAACAAACACAAAGGAGCACAGGGGAACAGTATCAGGTGGAGGAACCCCAATAACCTAATCAGATCCCACAGAGCTGTCCGGGGTGAAATCCATTAAGGTGAGTCACCAGGAGAGGCTCTCCAGATCACCTTACAGACTGAGGTGGGTTACTGCCTACCTGGGTATGGGACGCATCAGGGGATACAGAGGAAGAGCATCTCAGGTTCATACAAGAGTTATTATGGTATTTTAGGGAACAAACCAAAGGCAGGGAAAAGAAGGGATCAAGGCAGTTTGGGGAGGAACAAGCATGGAAAAATAGAGGGAGAAGGGGATAACACAGGCCGGTCACGTGTAAACAGGTTGTTGGTCAGTACACTTGTCTGGCTATACCCTGCAACGCACGTCACTACAGTCTGTCCTGTCTTCTTATTAAATTCCATTTACTATTTTCATGGGCGAGCGGACTCTATTCCATGTACATACGTGCTTAACAATGGGAAAAGCGCCCACAGGTCATGGGGTACATGCACCCAGGATGCCAGCAAGTGGAGAGACCAGAGTGTGTGCATACTGTGTGGATGCATATGCCAGGGTGTAATCACTAGCAAACATCAAGCCAGACTAGCCAGCAGGTAGGATAAGAGGTTTGGGAGCTAAGTACTGGAGTAGCTGGAAGTTTGGGCCAGATACTGGAGGGATCCACAGTGTGTGTGTGTCTGTGTGTGTGTGTGTACATGCGTGTGTAACACTAACAGGCTTTCACACTGATCAGCCAGAAAAGGAAACAGGATTAGGCTGTCAGCACTGTCTGTGTTTGCATGAGTGCCGTGTTTTCTGCTTGTGTCGAGCTGTGTGGTTGGCCACGTGTATACGTATTATGTGTACGTTTGCATGTGTACCTACTGGGGATACACACAAGCAGTCTCACAGCTGGCTGGATCTGAGAACATGGAGCTGAGGCAGCCTTGCCTCTATCAGTCTATCGTATTTGGCAACTCCTAACAGCAAGGAGTTCCACAGTATACCTAAAAATTGGGTGAAGACTAATTCCTTTCATTTGCTTTGAACCTATGATCTGCTAGCTCTCTCTGATGTCCTCTAGTTCTTGTGTCAGAAGAAGCAGTGAACATCTGATCCTCCCCCAGTGTTCACGGTATTACAGATCTCTGTCACATTTCTCCTCAATCATCTCTTTTGGCAGAACTGAAGAGTCCTAGTCTATTCAGTTATTCTTTGGACAGAAACCATACCAAGTCTTTGATCATCTTTGTTGCCAAACTGCAACCTCCTTCCAGTAGAGAAACTGGAGATAGGGAACATGGACACCATTTTGAGCTGGGAAAATGAAATGGCACATAATATTCCAGATATAGGTGAACCATGGATTTACTTAATGACATTTTCTCTTTCTTTTCCCTCTGTTATTCTCCTAATAATTCCTATGCATGTTAAGCAGGCCAAGTCTCCAAAGAACATCTACCGAATCAATGTCATATAATCATTGTATTAGTTATGCAATCTAAGAGTTTATAAAAAGCATGCTGAATCTTGAAAACAATGCTGGTTTATAGGTATTTAGTTAACCAAAATTATTTGTTAAATGTTGACTTTGGAACAGCAAAACACCTCAGCATAAATATACCTAACTTATCCTTCTCATATGTGTGGCTCTTCCATACCATGTATGTTTTCTGAAAACTGTCTGCATTTCCTCCGTCAAAATTCAAGTTAATACTGAAACTAAATTTTAACAATCAGATGAAGTAGTATTGATCTAAATCTTTACAACTCTGTGTAAGGCACACACTCTGACATGAGTATCAGACCAGCAGAAGAATCACTAATGCAAATTTTTCAAAAAGAAATATAGCTCTAGTTTGCCTCAGTTCATCCTGTTATGTGTAAAATTTTACTAAACATAGGAAGTGGGGAGGATATTACCATTACTGAACATCTGAAAACCAGAATACAAATAAACTCCAGCGCTTACCTGGTCTGTGTCTGTTGCCTGCCTCAGCAGAAAGAGAACCTCCTTGTGCCCTACGAGTTCCAGCTTTACCTCCGGTACCACCAGGGTAATGATAGATGACTGATGCTGAACATAGTCCTTCAAGAGCAGCTGGAAATTAAAGAACCAACAGATTAGTAGAGTCAGCTCATTTACACGAAGTGAAGTATCATGTAGTAGTGTCAGTTTATTTACATGAACACGAAGTATATCTCAGCTGGGGACTTAGTGACAAAGGTCACGGAAAAGGCTGAGATACTTGACATCCTTTTTGCCTCTGTTTTCATTGGTAAGGTTTACCCTCAGGCTTTCCAGGTCCCCAAGCCCACTAGCAGAGTCTGTGGGAGCGAAGCATTATCCATAGCAGAGGAAGACAGAGTTAGGGAGCGCTTAATCCAACTGGACACAAATCCACAATACCAGACAGGATGCATCTGAGGCTGTCAAGAGAGCTGGCCAGTGTCGTTGTGAGGCCACTTTTTATCACCTTCAATGGGTCATGCCAACTGGGAGAAGTTTCTAATGACTAGAACAAGGTAAACATCACTCCCATCTTCAAGAAGGAGGTACCAGGGACCTATGGGCAGGTCAGCCTCGCCTCAATCCCTGGAAAGGCTATAGAGAAAATCCTTCTGGAAGCCACTTCCAAGCACATAAAGGACAACAAGGTGCCTGGGAACAGCAAACATGGATTTGCAGAAGATAAATCAGTCCTCATCAACCTCACTGCCTTCTATGATGAGATGACTGGCTCAGCGGACAATGGAAGAGCAACAGACATTGTATACCTTGATTTTAACAAGGCCTTTGATGTGATCTCCCATAGCATCCTTATAGCCAAATTGATGAGATATGATTTGGATAAGTGAATCACGAAGTGGGTGGAATATTGCCTGGACTGCCAGGCTCAAAGAATGCGACCGGCAGCACAAAGTCCAACTGCTTGCCAGTTACTAGCGGTGTCCCTCAGGGGTCAATATTGGGACCAATACTCTTCGATATCTTTATTAACAGCCTGAATGATTGCACAGAGCTCGTTCTCAGCAAGTTCACAGATGATACCAAATTGGGGTGAGCAGCTGGTACGCTGAAGGACAGGGCTGTCATTCAGAGACTACTCGACAGTCTGGAGATATGGGCCGAAAGGAACCTCATGCAGTTCAACAAAGGCAAGTGCATTTCAAATGGAAAAACCCCAGGCAGCAGCACAGCCTGGGAGCTAACCGACTAGAAAGCAGCTTTGCAAAAAAGTACCTGGGGGTCCTGGTAGACAAGTTAATAGGAGTTAGCAGGAGGTTCTTGCAAAAAAGAAGGCCAACTGCATAGGAGGCTGTAACACCCAGCGTAGCCAACAAGCCAAGAGAAGTGATTATTCCCTTCTATTCTGCATCTGTGAGGCCTCATCTGGGGACATATGAGGAGAGTTGTGGGAACTGGGTTTGCTCAGCCTTAAGAGCAGGAGGCTAAGGGGAGATTTTATTGCTGTCTTCAAATATCCAACGAGAAGGTACAGAGGAGACAGAGCCAGACTCTTCTCAGAGGTGTACAGTGATTGGAGGAGGGTCAACAGACACAAGTTGCAACACAGGAAATTTTGCTTTAATACAAGTTTTTTTTGTTTTGGTTTGTTATTTTTACTACGAGGTGTAAAATGTTAGAACAGGTTGCCCAGAGATTGTAAAACCTCCACTCTTAGAGAGATTCAAAACTCAGGTGGAGAAGTCCCTGAGCAACCTGATTTAATTGGACCTGCTTTGAGCAGAAGGTCAGGCTAGCAGGCCTTCCAACCTAAATTATTCTATGATTCTATAATTTTATAATCCAATAGATGGAGCTTAAAATATTTGCATGCCTTGCACAAGTAGATAAGTTATCCTTTCCTCCTTGAAGAACCCTAAGCAATTTAATCTTTTGCAAGAGTAGAAGGGAAAAAGCGGAAAGCTGGAAATTGTTAAGGTTTTTGTAGTTTGTAATCTACAGAGCAGATAAGACGCCAAATGGATTTCTAAGTAAAATGAAAGAGAAAGCTAAAAGTAGAGCTGGAGACAGTAATTCTACTAAAAAAGTAGGAAACTAAGAAAAAGGAATTTAATTCAGAGATCATGTCTGTATCCAATAAAGAGAATAGAGCAGGAGAGGAAATCTGAAGGAAAAAAAAAAAAAAAAAAGGTGAAGCCTAGGATCTAATGTGAAAGTAAAGATAGGTCAATGGAAGTTAAACCCCTGAGGCTTCAGCAGACATAAAAGGAAAAATCTTTTGCTATGCTAGCAGTCCTAGTAAATATATGCAGGAAAGATTTCTAAATCATCTGTACAATCCACTGAAAAAAAGAAACACTTTCCAAAAAAACATTAAAAAGTCGCATTCAAATTTTTTTTTAAAGTACATGCCTTACTGCAATAGCACATTTTATATCGTAGGTGTTTGGGTTTTTTAAAATCACATTTTTTTCTAATGTCTTATTAACCAATTTTTATTTCTGATTTAATTCTTAGTCACTCTTGACATTCAGATTTTGATCGCCTAAAGTTTTTCCTCCTTTTCATAATGTAGAAGGAATGTTATAGAAGACAGCTTGATTTCCTTGGATTTAGCAAATAATTATTTGATCCACTATCATCAATTAATCCTACCTCCAAGCCACAGAAAGTCATTTACAGATCGCAGAAGTTCCACAGCCATGTGATAATGCACTAAGGAATCCTGTAACATCCCAGCTTGCAAACACAGGTCACCAACATGTTTCCGCATCCGGCCTTGACAACGCTTCTTGTAGTGTCTGCAAAATAAAAGATGCAGTTTATAATTACATCCAGAAAACACCTACTTGAGATAATATTTAACCTAAAGTCAATTTTCTTTCCTCCTTAATAATGTATTAACATTAATTTACTCTCTGAGCAAACATCCAGTATGAATTCCAACCAGCATAATATGCAAAAGAACCAATGTTCTGAGGAGATATGGAGAAAACTGATGCATCATATATTTTGGCTATATAACATTAATATATACAGTCAGACAAAGTTTGAAGATTGTTCTTCAGTGCGCTTAAATAGCATCTAATAATATCATAAATTAAATAAAAATATACTCATAAAAAATAAAGAACTGCCTATGTCTGTAAAGTAGTATTACCTCTTTAGAAATATCATGGCCTGTTAAAAAAAGAATGGGTTTTTTTGAAGGGATAATTAGCAGAAGAATTAAGCCTGCAGCTCCTTTCCATTTTTCCTCCTACTCTACACTTAGAGGCCCAACGTGACCACCATCATTTAAGTCAAGAACTGACAGGGTTTCTGTTCCTACCCTCTTTTATTTATTCAAATAGAAGTTCAAACAACACCAACAATACAGTTTCTTTCCTATCCCAACAACAATGAATAGACCAGGACAATAAAGTCTTACTGAAAATATTAAATGAACAGATACTTTCGTACAACTGGAAAGGCAACCAAAGTACAGCATATTAAATTATTTCCTTTAGGCATAAAGGCTAGGAGAGATGAGAACAATGAAAACATTTGTATTAACTACATTTTACTGTTTTTTACTGAAGACAAGCATCAAGTCCCAATGATAGCCCCTACATTCAACCATGAAAAAATGTCTTATTTTTTGAACTTGGTTAAAAAAAAAAAAAAGTTCATCAAGAGGAAAGGTCTGAAGGCAAAATAACTGACTCATGGCTCAGTCTGGGAACAAAAATTTACAGGTAAAAGTTATATGGAAAAACATGCAATCTCATATTTACAAATCAAGTAGAAAAGCCATCAGAACCAGTATTATTGACAAGAAGTCAAGAAGTATGCCTCCTATTGCTTCTGTCCAGCCAAAATAATGCAAATAAATCCCATAAATCCATAAATATATATTCCCACTTCTCTGATCAATCACATCATATTCACAATTGATATGATGAAGAGGGCAACACACAAAACTACAAAAAGACTGTTTATCTTTCAGGTATGTCAAGAAATAGCATTATTTCTTATCTTTTAGTTTTTCAACCAGCTTGTACTTTATGGATCTGTTTTAAGCAAAAAAGCAATAAAATTCAAAGTGAAAACTAAAATTGCTCTGCACAAACTCAGAAAGGACACCAAATCTTAACAAGACTTCAATATGAGCTTTGACTTTTAGAGAAATACAGTTGGTCAAAACGTTGATTTTTACTCTTGTAAACAATTTATACTCTCCTATACCATCCTGATTCGAGTCAGGGTTTTGTTAATCTCTGCATTTTAGAATGAAATGAAGATTACAAATGTTATAATTCTTTTAATTTGTTACACAGAATAAATAGTGGAATGTGGAAACATAGCTTCCTTCCGGAGCTATAATTTCATTCAGAAATGCTAACACTTCAAATTTCCTCTCCCTAAACTTTCAAGTATTCTGTAGGTTTATGGACAAATTGCATTCCTTATTATTGCAAAATTGTAATTTCGTAAAGGCTTTTCTTATTAATACATACAAAATTATTTTTATTCATTATCATCCTAATTCTCTTTCCTGATATTAATTACAGTATCAATTTGTCATCATGATCTGTAACAGGTTTTTTCCTCCAAATGTTAGTATTACAGCCAAGAAACAAACCTTCTGATTAGCTGAAAGGTTATATAATTATTTTTTTTAAGAAGCTACTGTCCATATTTCAAATGAGATCATTTCACAGTTATACCAAAGCGCCAGCAATCAACAGACTAGCAGTAACACTTTAAAAATATCATATGCAAATTTAGAGACCAAAGAGAAGAGTTCGAAATATCCAAACAAAGCAAACCAAATGGATTTTATTTACCAATTTTTGGATTGCATCAATTATTCAATTTTGCTTGATTTTATTATTGCTTTTTGCACTCAACTGGAAGAAATTTTTAAAGAACATTCTTTAAAATAAATACTACTCAAAAAATTCAATATAATCTTAATAACATCATTAGACTTCCATGAGAAAGGTCAGAAAATTTTTACAGTAACTAATATTTTCCAGATAGCATATTTTTAAGTTCTTAGGGGTATGTTCTTAAGTGTAAGTCATATAGCAAAAGCAGAATAAAGCTCGACTTCTAAACCGGAATCTCATACCGGAAACACTTCAGTCATACAGCCTCACCAACTCTTCCTAACCAATATCTAATTCTGCTAAACGTTTATGTGCATGTCAATATATTCAAAATGTGAATGCATCTGTTCACTGCAGTAAAGCTTAGACATCAATAAATATTGGTTGTACATAACATTTCTCTTTCAGAAACTCTCCCTGTTTATAAGCTAAAACATGTTATTCCTGATGATGGAGATATGAACTATTAATCATTCAAAGGCTAAATTCATTCTACCTACTTTTAGGCTCTTAAATGGGGTGCCAAGATAGGAGCTATATCCTACACACTCTGCAAAGCCTTCACCATCCTCCTTGAGAACACTTCTCCACTGATTATAGAGGAAGTTTGCAATGTATAGATGTATAAATTGTGTCTTAATACAGCACTCACAATTAAGTGCTATGAATTCAAGCCTTAAACTAGAAATATACTGGTTCTCAATTACTGCAAGTGTGTCTGAAGAGAAAAAAAGCAGTTTCTTTAAAACTAAACCCATTCTCCACAGACAGCAAAACTCAATTTACTTTGTATTTGGGAAGCTTGTTTCAGAAAAATCACATCTACAAAATCGGGTCATTAACATCATGACTAAGTGAATTATGATTTAATCAAGTACTGGATCAATCAGTTACTGTATAGTAAATCCAATGGAAAAAAAAAATCATACATGCTGACCCTTCTAGGATAAAAGCATGATTATTCATAAAGCTTCACAGCTTTACCCAAAGAATCAGGCTGCAAAGCTGAAAGCAAGAAGCTTATGGATACCTTCTTCCTAATTTAATTTTGATTAAAACATTGTTTAATTGTTTTGGTTCTCTATTGCTTAATCCTAATCTATTTGATGACAGGAAGTCCACACAAGCTAATTGCTACTTCTTCTAGGATAAGCAGAGGTCAGGTCCTTGTCATATCCCAGTGCGAAGAGTTGTTTATCTGTCTTTTTCCCCAGGAAGGTTATTTAAGATGTTAGGTAAGCAGTCTCACTCAAAGACACAACAAAAAGAGGCCCTTCCAGGGAGTGCGATGCACCCAAAAACATCTCAGAGAAGGCAATGTCATGTAATTCAGGACTACGTGCCATATACTCCATAACTTCAGACCATCATCCAAACACCTCTTCAGAAGGTCCTTTCCTCAACACACGTACATTCTCATGACTATAAAGTTTAAAAATCTAGTTTAAAGTCTTCTTCTCTAAAGTTGCCCAGCAGTGTTAATTTTGTACCAAACATATGGTGCTCTTCAGAATAACAACCACCATCATCACCATCAGTAACCATTACTACTACTTCAAATTGGAGGAGAAAAATCCAGTTCCAGTTCTCAAAATGGAACCAGAAAGCACTACCGTAACCCATTTCCACTTCTACCCCATTTGATATATAGGATACATTCTTTACTCCTCCATCCCCAACTCTTTTCTTCTCTGACCTCCCCCTTCCGAAACTAAAATTGCCTGGAATGGCTACAAGGATAACATTTGGAAAATTCGGAGCAACAGTATTATATTTCAAGACAGAAATTATTTTCACTAAAAACCATCCAGCAACAAGTTTGAAAGGAATTTCTGAATCCTCAAAATTTCAAAAAGGCTAAATTTAAAAATAAAAACATGCAAAATGAATTCACAAAAGTATTCATGCAAAATGCTTCAACAAAAATTTCCATCAAATTCTGCCAATTCCAATTAGCATGCATAACTATAGATATCACCAATCATAACATTATCCAGACTTAAAAAACACAGCTACAGCATTTGACTGACTTCCAGAACTTTTGAATTTGGAAACCAAACACAGGCAGCAATAGCTTCATGGCTTTAGAGTTTAAAAAATAAAGCAAATTCCAGAGGCCAGCAGCCACCTAAGCAAATTATGTGTGTCCTACAAAAAAATTCAGCATTGCTACCAAATACAGTTGCCAAATGCGCCAAAAGGGGTCAACCACAGTAGTGAGGGTCCAGGCAGCAATCATTTTTGTATGTACTGAAAAACAAATATAAAAAGCAACACTAAACTATGCAATGAAGGCAGAGTGGAAAGGCAGTACATGGAAGAAAGCTAACTATTTTTAAACATACGCGATCACAGCCTACCTTTTTAGACCCAACAACAAACTCACAGGGCAGTATTAGAGAAGAAGAAAAAAAGAAAGGAACAAAATAAAAATTAGAAAGACAAAGAACAGAAACAAAATTAACAGCCACATACACATACTTAAATATCACAAAGTTTGACGGATCAGTGAACAAATCCCACCAACTATACTATTTAGAAAAACAGACTTTTATAAACAGAGCTCTACTTTCTAATCACTCAATAGTATTAAATGCATGCCTTATGAGCATTAAAAAAAAAAAAAGACCCTAGCACACAAACTGACACAAACAATATTAAAATGTGCTTATCTAAAAAGATTATACATACAAGCACGTTGAGGATTTTTTTAACTGAAAACAGAAAAGTCACAGAAAATTTAAGCAAATGGAGTTTGTCAAGGTGGTCAAGAATGGACTGATTTCAAAGGAAAGGTCTTATCCTACATCTTGAATAGAGCCCCACAGTATTATACTCAGTAATACGGATGAAGAACATGGAAATTATCTCTAAAACAGTGCGCGCTAGCTATGACCCTACTCTACTATTTCTGGCAAGTCTGTTTCCCAGTTTCAAGTTGGGAAGACTTTTGTGTTGTTATGAGAATATGCAATTCCATTCCCTTCAATTCGAGTCAGTTCCCAGACATCTACAAACAACTACCAAGGGCAACTGATCTCAAAAACTTTTTCAACTATCCTCAGCAGCCCTGTGACAATATTTTATGTAATTTACAGATGAAGAACAGAAACATAGGAAAATTAATTGATTTGCCATGATCACCTATTGGCTGGCTACTCTACAAATTAAACCTTGGTCAGACTCCCAGTCCTACAGCTTTCTGTTAATGGGCCTATCTTTCCAACACTTCTTAGGACTCCCTCATAGGGATCCCACTATTTTTGCTATGTAAAAAAAGTTTTTTACCAGCCAAAAAAGTTACTCAACCCAAATTGTACAATGTTTTTCTCTATATTATTGTCTCCATATGAATTCTGGGAACACTATCTCACCTGCTCAGTATACAAACAACCTGTCAAAAGACAAAGATCAACTGTACCTTTCCTCAGAATCTTATCTGAAATGCAGCTTAATTCATGTTCCTAATTTATGAACACCGCATCTCAAAAGATGACAGTTAGGTTTCAATGACTATGCAACCTAGTGGCAAATATTCAGTCTTGATACTAATGTCAGTCTTATAAACTGGGCAAGATAAAACATCAATCCTATCCATCTAGTTCTGATCACAACACTGGCACTAACCTTAGTATTTTACCATAAATCTTGGAGAAAAGTCTATTTTCAACTTAAGATACTAAAAAAAGGTGAGTAGTTTTAATTAGTCTTTTTTTTGGGGGGGGGGAGGAATCACATGATCATAATTACTACATCCCATGTAACTTTTTAACATACTCTCACTCAACACGTCAACCTGGTCCATTAGCTGAAGGTTACACCTATACTCTAAATCTAATGAGACCTTTGCTACAGACTATCAAATTCAACTTCAAAAATTTAGAAACTGATGGAAAATATATGCTCATTTAGACTACGCAGACATCCACAACTACAGCAGCGAAGATGCGTACTGTCTGTTACAAGCACTAACTTCCATCTACTTAATACAGAACATTGAGGGTCTTGCAGCAGTTAGTTTCACACTGACTGCAAGGTCAGGATACACTATACCAATTAAATGAAAACAGAGTGGGGATGAATAAAAACAGGTTGTAAAAAGATTAAGGGGACAATCTTTGCCTTTCACCCTTTAGAAATTTCCCTCTATTTAAGAAAAGCCGTTTCATTGTCCTCACTATCTCAATAACATCTTGATTTTTGACTTCATTCTTTAAACTCATCATATCCAAAGATCCAAATAACCAACAAAGTAGCAAAAGTTATTATACTGGATGTTTTCTTATGCACTCCAAGCACTTAGACAACCTTTAGTCCCTCATTGGACAGAATTATACAAAGCAGCATCTTGCCAAAACAGAAATTGGACTCAGTGTAATAAGGTCATTTCTAACCCTGTATCTTCATATGATGACTTAAAACAATGATTTCCCCTTAATTAGGGTATCAGTCACAACAAAAGAGAATACGCTACAATAAAAACCTTTTATTGAAACCCAAGTAACAAAATGAAATACACTAGTATTTCACATCTAAAGACTTAGGTGTAAGTTGTTTTAAAGTGTAAATTTGTTAATAAACTGATCTCAGTTCAACCACATTTCACATTCCTGAATTTCTGCTCAGTAGACCACAGAAGCAGAGATACGTCATGTTCCACGAAAGGTGCCTTGGAGATTGTGCAAAGCAGCTCATGTACATTATGCACGTGTATTTCTAACTGAACCAGGGATGACAACTTTTCTTAAAGGCACTTTTTCCAATTGGGAATGTCATCCCCATCCATTTAGGATTACATACATTTCTCCTTTCTGTTACAAAACTCAATGATGTAAAAAAATCTCAGGTATTTAGAACATTTTCTTAGTTTCCTGTCTATTGCAAAATACTAAACTGAATAGAAAGATCTTTTTTTTTAGCTTGTATATGCTATTATATATAAAGTCAAGTTTTAAAACAATCATAAGTGCTAATTCCACAGCAAAATAAAAAACTGAAAAACATTTTTATTTTTCAACTGAAGAGGAAATATCAGAACATTTATCACCTTTACTTTTAGGAGTTAAGTGCAGAAAGCATTTAGTTAAAGTATATCCATTGACTTAGACTTACTGAAAATCTATTTAGTATTCAAGCCATTCGACAAGGTTGTATGCATATCTAAACTACTGCTTAATTCTTTGTAAATCCATACGTTTACTGAACTCGGGTCGGGGAAAAGGGACATGCACTTTATATTTTGCAGAGAGTTGAAGCATGACACTAAATTTGTTTCCAGGTTTCAGTGCAACAGCACAAAACCTCTTCTTGGATATGGATGAATAAATAGACTCCTTGTTATTTGAGCTACCCACCACTTCAGGTATTTCACAGGAAATATTTGGCCACTAGCTACACACAGTCAATGCTCATAAGTAAGTAATTTTACCCTTTGGAAACATGTTACTTAGAAGAAACAACAGAGCAACAAAATTAATTCTGATATTAAGGCAAAGATTTGGGGGCAAAATTCATAGTTTTCTTAGTTTAATCGGAAACACAAAATCTTGGTGATTATGTTCATCCAAAATTCATCCAAATTGAGTAATTAAAGCCAAGATTCTAAAAGGGCTCATGTAGCCTATAAAATTTTACTGTCCATACTATCCATGAAAAAACAATTACATAATAATTTATATTACTAATGAAAGTCAAATAGTGCAGGCACTAACCAGAACACTGAAAGAGTAGCTACAGTTGGAAACGATACTGGTAGCAAGTTGGAGCAAGTTCAACTGCACACCACCAAAGAGGATCTGGAGCAGGGGAGGAAGGTAGTGTTGGCCATCCCTTCAAGGAACCAGAGATAACTTAATGGAGGCTTCAAGCTACTTAGAAACTTAGAATAATGTCTTCCAGCATATTACACTCTTATACAGAGATTCTAAGGCTAACATTAATTATGCAAGTCAGGCTAATTAACTTGGTCAGGAGGCCTTACAAGCATACCTCTACAGCAGGCATACAGTATCCAGATGGATACCTCTGAGCTTTAACCACTGCTAGCATCCCTAGTCGTAAAAGACTGATTTGAAAGATATTACTCCTACACATACTATGTATTCTGTTAGGACTTCCACATCTCTGTCTTCTCCAAGACGATAGGAAAATGTTTGATTTCTTACTTTGGATTTGCCTTTGAACAGTGGAGTCAAATAGATTTTGCATCTGCCTGTAGCTAGCAACCCAGAATTACTAATCCCTAACACCAGAACTATGCAACACTCAAATCTGAAAGCTGAGCATGCAAACGGTTAGGAGGGAGTGATGTGATGGGAATTAAAAATAAAAACTATAACATAGACAAAACCTCTGCACAAAGATAACAATTGTGAATGGAATGGTAGCAAAACAAGATGGGTCAAGAACATCAAATAATTAAAGAAAAGAAGAAAGATAGGGCAAGACGCTGAACTTAGCAAAATCGTATGATCACTATTTCATAGCATAAAAAAGAAGAGTCTTGTGGAAAAAAAACCACAGTAGGTATGATAACTCAAATATTACTACAAAAAATATAAAATTAATTTTGTCAATGTTAATTGAATTTCTTTATTAATACTGTATATCTATAAAATATTTATTTTTTCAGTAAAAAGTCTCATTGTAGTGGAATCTGTCAAATCTCTTCTGTGACTTCTTCCTACTATTTGATTAGCCTCATAAATATTTATACAGATAAACGCAAAACATCAAATATAGTCAGACAGCAAATTAAGTTCTCTTAAATTACAGCAGACACACACAATAAAACAGGGGCGTGACCTCTGCAGTAACAAAGTATGCTTTGTCCTTTCTAATAGGCTTACTCTAGGGGCTAGCAATTGCCACATACGTTTTTCAAAACCTGTCAGCTGATAAAAATAGCTGCTTACCTACTATCTGTGTCCAGACCTACAAAATCCTTCTTTTCAAAAGGAACACAGAGTAGTGGGATCTTGTCTCCAGACTTATCAGTGGCTCTGTCAAGTCGCTTCGATTCCAACACAATGAAGAGGGATTCAATAAAATCTTCTATTCTCTTCTCCACAGTCTCACATTCATCATAACTGGGATAAAACGCCACATCTGTGCGTGGCTGCTCTGCAATCTCTCCCTGAAGTCCGAAGACAAACAACCGGGAATCATACAGTGTAGAACCATACATTTCCTTCTGAAGATGGAATTTTTCAAAAGTCTGAGGCCAGTCCTTTGCAGAAGAACAGTCTGTAATAGTTATCAGCCCCACAACTTTGCGGTGCGTCTGAAAATCCCCCCATTCATTATTCTCTGGCGGATAATGGTGCCTATAACGGATATACAACACACGCTGAGAGTCGCGCACGTTAACTTGACTCACTGCTGAAATTCGCTTGTAGATCCTAAAGAAGCTCTCTTCTGGTACAATACCAATTGGCTGAACCACAACCAGGAGAGTCTGATGGTCCTCAGCACACTGCATGTAGTCAGGAACACTCATTTTGCATCAACTGCGGGCTAATAAAAGAAAAACGATTATTATTTTTTTAAACACTCAGATGTACCCGTGGCTGCTGAATCGAGGACTGTGGTTCTAAACATTTCTACATTCTGTATATTATGCACTCCTTTAAACTTCTTTCATACTTAACTGTTCTATTCTCTTCTCCCTTTTTCAAGTTAAAACACTATTTGCTCTGCGATACTTTCTTTCATAATTTTATTAAATTTTCAATGCCACAAAGTTAAATAGAGCGCTCTTAGTCACACAGCCATACAACCACGAACAAAAGTTTGTAAGTTTTGTTCTTCACCCAGATCCTATTCCCTGTGCAGCTATACGAGTAACTGTGCAAGCAACGCAAACCTGCAGAAGCCCACGGGGCAGTGAAGAATCTCTAGCTACTCTTAATCTACCACTGCCACAGACCAAATGTTTGCCGAAACCTCAGCACAGGCCTCTTCTGAGACTTGGACTCTCCAGTCTGTCTCCACAATACACCTTGCGGAAACACCGAAAATTGGGTAAGGTGAAGGGTAGACTAATGCCAAATCAGAATGACCATACAGCTGCCAAAGCTTTTCACAAGGCCAGGTGGAAATCAGGTCCAGAATACTTCTTCCAGCAGAACTGAAGCCATTATTTTCTCAAAACCCACGCAGGTTTATCAGGACCAGGCAACTACTTCTTCCTTTATGTTTAAATATCTAAAATTCCTTCCCCTCTGAGCTCTAAAACCGACTGTACTACTGCGGCTGTGTCTTAAAAGAAGACGTGCACAGCTAAAACATTTTATCTCCTCTGAGGCCTCCTGGACCGCAGACCTGCTGGTGGATTTCAGCTTCAAAATACCCTCTAAAAATGTACGTATGGGGGGGGGAGGCAGCACAACGACACTAATTGCTTTACCAACCAGAACCAAGAAAAGGAGTGTTGTGCGCAGGCATGCAGGTGGCGAAAGAAGCTGTTTCAAGGGTGTTTTTTTTAATTACAGACGGCACAAAGCAAGGGACACCTGTTCCTCCGAGCCCCCCTCGACCCCCCCCTCGCCCGCTCCCCTCACAGCGCAGAGAAGCGCGGCTAACGGCCAACGGCCGCCGGGCGCGCGCGGCGGGGCGGGGGGGGCGGCGCCTATCGCGCCGCTCCCGGCGCTCCGGGGTCCCCACGGCCGAGCCCGTGAGGGGGCGACGGCGGCGCCCGCCGCTCCGCTCCGCGGGCGCTTTCGTTTCCACGCTCCGGGCGCGGCGAAGTTTGGCCGGGAAAAATACACGTTGTTTTTCCCAAAAAAAATAAAAATTAAAAAAAAGGAAAAACGAGCAGCTCCCCCCCCCCGGCCCACCGACTCGCAGCCCCGCGGGGGAAAGGGGGGGGCACGGCGGGGAGCGGCCCCACAGGGGGAGGCGGCCGCCCCCTTCCCCCCCCCCCGCGTGCGCGCGCGCGGGGCAGGAGCAGGTGGGTAGCGCGGGGCGGGGGGGGGAGGGGGGAGGCACTCACAGCCGGGACAGGAACCGCCCCCGCCTCCTTCTGCTGCCGGACACGCCGGAGGGGCGGGGCGGGGCGGGGCGGGGCGGAACTGACGGCAATGGGCGGGCCCGGCGTCGCCCCGCCCCCCCGCCGCCGGGCGGCGCATGCGCAGAGCCGTTGTTCCCCGGGCGGGCGGCGCTGTGAGGAGGCGGCGGCACCGTTGGCGGGCGACGCTGTGAGGAGGCGGTGGAGCCGTTGGCGGGCGGCGCCGCGCCCCTCCCCCGCGCGGCCCCAGGGGCGACAAAACTGGCAGAAAGGAGCGGCCGGTGGCTCCGGGAAATGGTGTTTATTCAGGGAGCAGGGAGGCCTTGCTTGTCCGTCGGTTCGTAAATCGGGCTGTCACCGAAATAAGAGTGATTTCTCATGGCCAGCTGCCAGGATCTCTCCTTATCGTCCAGTTGACAACTACTCTGACGCTTACTTGGGGCAACCTTCTCCTCGAATGAGCATTCAGCACCTTCGAGCTTAAAGAACAAAAATCCTGAGAGCCTGGGAAGATGTACCTTATATGAGAAGGTAGTCTTAATCGCACAGGAGATCCAAGTTACAGCTAGGGTGGGAATGGCATGTCTCATGTCTCGGTATTTGCCAAATATACCTCTGAAATCAGGCGATTTTCAAGCGCAAAACAGACCACGTTATATTCTACTAAAATACAAAGTGAAGGAACCGGGTCCAAGGTTTGGTGAAGAAAAGCGAGGTGTTGTCACACCTCATTACAACAGCTAGCCACATTGAGACTAATTCTCAGCGTATCCCTTGTTTTTTCTCTCAGCCAAGAGTCGGCAGGACGGACCCGTGCCAGGGCACCCAGAGGACATCCTTCCAGCTTGCTTTCCAAACGGAAGGCTCTTAGTTGGTGCCACGCTTCTCGGTACTTACACCTCCTCCCATTTTACGCTCCACTACGTGCTGAGGAATTTGCTGTAATCCAGAATCTTGACAGTCAATTTAACTTAAAATCGCTATGAAATTATAAACCTTCTGTCCACGAGCGAGTCTGATAAAACGTTGGCTTTTGATAGGGGGAACTTCTTCACGCAGGCAGCCCAAAGAACGTCACCATTTCATTTCTTCAACAGATGGTTCATGCGAGTGGTGCAAACGTATCCCTTCCCGAAAAACAGACCAACGAAAATGAGTCGAATTACCTCTGCGTTTAACTTTTCTAAAACAAACAATTTTAGAACTAGTTATTATACAAACACTTTGGGGATAATAAAAAACACAGTTAACTACTGGCTTTAGACAGAAAACCTCATTTAAGTTAATTATTGTTAATATGGCCCCCTTACAGCTCATCCTTGAGACCTTGTCACAAGTATATTGCTGAGGAAAGATTAAAGGCTTTGGGAAGGGTCATAGGAGCCCAAACCTACTTCCAACACACAAATATTATATATAAATGTAGATAAATGAATTGTCTTAAACCATTTAGCTTGATAATTATTTGAATAACCTGAAAACATATATTTCTCAGTGACAAGTCAAAAGCCTCTGTGATAAAAGGAGCTGGAGATTTCTCAGCTGACAGGTGTCTCTCCTTAGAAAGCACCGCGTTTTTTAGCTTTACAGATGCATGTGAAGACACAAGGGATATATTGCAGACTTACTTCTTTGCACATTAGTGGCCTCTTGACAACTATGGAGAGAACTGGAAATCAACACTCCGCAACCAGACTTTTCTACAACAGTTTTACTTTTTTTAAAATACATCCCTGCTTACAAAACACCCAAAACCTCTCACAACCTTTGCCTCACTTTACAAGGCTGGGGTTTTTTGTATTCCACAGAAATCCAGGAGAGCAGACATGTGTCCCTGGATGCCACGTTTGCTTCCAACATGCTACTCGTTTTCCCCGTAGAAGAGACGCCTGCTGCCATGTCATTCCCCATGGAGACGCTTGGCCCGAGTATTTTATCCATTTATCAAGCCAGATCATCAACCAAACCATCTCACTGCCTGATCTGTTCTTACGCACCCCCACCACCACCACAGCTATCAGCCCAAGCCATGGAAGTGAAAACTGCTCTCTGCCTCCCAGTTTGCAATATCTCTGGCACGATGGGGTACTCAGCTTCCCTGTCTCTACTTTCCCAGTGCAGATGCCTGTAGGAGAAGAAAGGAGCATATCAGGACTTAAAGGTAGGGGCACTCCAACAAGCCTGTGCAGGCAGATGCTCCCCTAGGGACTGTAACTAGCTGGTGCAGTTTAATTCAGCCTCCTTATTGCTCTCGGAAGTTGGAAGTGGTCTGTGCGCACCCATTCTGCCATGCTGGGCAGCAACAAGGGGCAGCAGAGAACTGGACCCTCCTATTCACCTTCTGTTTTAGCCCCATATACTGATTCACAATCAATTAAAGGTCTTGAGACTGTGTTCAAGAGCCACTCTAGTAATCAAAGAGCCACTAATACTGTTTTCTTTCACCTCCTCCAAAATGCTTTGGATCCCAAGAGCCGTCTGATGCCCTAAGGCATTGCAAAACTGGCCACTGTAGGACAACGTGTCACAGCATTAGGTTCTGTCCTAATGGAAGTTTAAGACATAAATCTCTCATCTTCGCAGCTAGCATATAGTTTAATAGTTTTAGCTATGTTCTAGAAACCTGTAATCCTGAATTATTCACTGTGGGAAACAATTGTGACTGAAAAATTCAGGCTGATAAGGACTGTGGATTGAAAAGCAAAAGTTAACTTCAATAGCATTAACGCTTATTTGAAGATTATGGACAGGCAATTGCTTTTAGATGGTATTCCTTTAACTGGTGTAAATTGATTTAACAGTAATTCAGAGATAATACAGATTAAACTACAGTTTTCAAATAGAGCCATTCTGTTTCAGAAGGAAAGAAGGGTAGGAAGCTGCACATCCTCTTTGGGAAGGAAGACAGGCATGATCAAACTTAGCCAAATTTAGGATGGAGGGGGTAGAGGATGACAGTTTTTAATAAACAAAATAATCATTTTTCAGTCACATAATTTTGCCAAGAATGTGACTGGGAGTGTTCCTCACTGAAATGTGATTGCTATGTTTAGTTCTACAATCATGATGCAGGTACTAACTGGGTGGCAAATGTTGACATATTTAGTTGTGGTATCAGTGATACCAAAGCACCTTAAGGATTTGGTCTCACGTGAACAGAGCCAACGCTCATTACTATTCATGAACTATGTCAAAAGTGTGTCTGAAACCCCCTCCAACCAATGGTACAGAGTAGCGTCAGCAGTTTTTTTGTTGTTTCATTTTTTTCCTACCATACAAAAAGATGATGGTGATACAATATGGCTTGCAGAAATCCAGAGTTACGACTAGATGTAAATTGCAACATCTAATATTTTAGCATCTCTAGGAAATGATTGTGGCTGTGTAAACACTGTGATTTAGAGCTTTGACATTGCTGTAAAGCTACGCCAGGATGCAGGTATATAATATACTGAATAATCCCAGGTGGTGAAGCAAGTCTGCAGAGAAGTTCCCTAAATGGGTATCTATCAAAACTGGAAATGGAAGATCATTGTCTGCCTAAAAACCTGGCTTCCATTCAAACATTTTTAAAGTTGAAAATCTTCATCCTTTCAGCTGTTCTGATGGAGGAACTCTGCACCAAGTCTTACCTGACACGTCAAAATGTTTAGATATATTAAAGTGACCATTGTCAATTCAATCATTTGCTGTTTGCATTTGTGCGTTAACATCTAATTTACCAGTGGCTCAGCTTTATCTCTTACTTTAAGTATAACCCAACTTTATATATCCCCACTCAATAACACTTCATCAAATGCCTTCACAATCGCTTTTTTTTTGCCTTGTGCAAGACAATGCTGCTGCTTCATCATAACCTTTGTCATAAACTGTTTCCATTATTTGTGAATGCTGCTTTTGTATTGCTGTGCTTCAGATGCGGCATAGTTAATGATGTCTTTTGTGATGGTATGCATTTTTGTGCTAAACAGCTTTTTCTTTTAATGTATCTTTACATTTACTGCAGTATGTGCCAATTGCTTATCCATATACCGTGTTTATGCTTTGTCAGATTGACTCCAGCTTCCTCCCTTGTTCACTGACACAAACACATTTTTTCACTAGTCCAGCACTTTCCCACTGTTCTTCACGACATAATGGTCAGTGCCAACAGTCTTGTTTCTGATTACAGATCATAAATAATTCAATCTCTAATTAGTCTTAATGCACTTCTTAAATGCACATGGGTTAGTTTTAAAATGTCACTCTGCAATGTAATGGTCAATTTTTTAGCTATGCTCTGCTTTTGTGTAAAGAAAATGTATTCCTGAACTTTTTTGGTTTTGTCAAGCAATTTGCAGTCTTCATTATATTCTCTCTGGAATAATTGGAAGAGCTTCAGTGCAGCTAGAATTGCTTCATGTTCTTTCTATAATATACTTGCTCTTTATCTGATAGTACTTTAACGTATCTCAGTAACTTTGGGGAATTCTGCAGACACCTTCTCCAGATTCCCTTCCATGGGGAATTCTGATACATCATGTTTATCATGATTTTTAATACCATACAATAAAGGTCTGATACAGAAAAGTATTTTTCAAAGATTCAACATGCTTTTCTGGTTTCAGGCAGCTCACTAGTACCTATGAATGAGCTCTGTCCCTGTTTGAGCAGACCAATTATTTATTGGAGCAGGAAGTTTTACTACCACAATTGCTCTGTTTCCACTCAAGAGAGGACAGTAGAAGTCAAACTAGTAAATTAGAAAGCCAAATCAGTAATTTTTCTTCAGTTAGGTTCTGCTTCAGATTCAGCCCATGAATGATTTTGTTCCAGTTTTGTTCTGGTTCAGAACACTAATAATTCATACCAGTAACCTGGGATTTATAATGCACTGCCTCACAGATAATAAATTAAGATGGCCATGCTAGAGGGTGAGCCTGCAGCGAGGAAAAGGCTTTAGTCCCAGCCTCCCGTTCTGCGGAGCCTGCACAATCCCTATCCTGTTAACACAGTGCCGCCGGTTCTCTCCGATGCCCTAAAAACGAAGCAGAGCTTGAGAAGCTCAACAGAAGCTGTGGCACTGCACTGAGAGTACAAACTGCAGGAGGGGAATGAGAGAGAGGGGGGAGCGGAAGGTGTCTGATCTGTCTTTTCCTGGGAAACTTGTGCATGTCCATACACAACCCAGAGACACCTATATCTAGAGTGAAATAAATGAGATTGCTGCAGGGAAGCTCAGGTAGGCAGGTGGCAGCGACAAGGAACAATTCCTCACTATGGGACAAGAAGAATTGTAGCTCTGGTCACTCCTTTCCATTAGACACAATGTAGTTATCGCTCATTAAGCGCAAAAGTACCTGCACTGAGCAGGTTCCTATTCAAGTCTGCAAAGCACAGCAAAAAGGAGGACTAGTGACTCAAGCAGGAGTAGGAAGGGAGAGACCATGATGTGACACTGCTCTGCGGTTTGCAATCGGTGCAACCAGGCCCTATGCTGAACAGATTTCCGCTGGCACATATTAGTTTTCTGCCAAACTTGTTTTGAATTCATCATGAGAGATACTTATTTTAGCCAGGTTTCAAGTCAGGTTTAAAAAATAATTCCTAGTAACAGTACCAACTCAGTTCTGATTCAAAAGAAATAATTCTAGTTTGAACTGCTACATGGGTTGGGGTTTTTTCCGAATGAGGAACAGGTTCAGGCAGTCGCTGGTACCACAGTAATTTTGCCACTTCAAAATGTACTAAAAATAATTATCAAGTGCCAATAATATTGCAATATAATGGTGTCCTCAGAGTGTGTACACATCCACCTTGTGTTCCGCGCTGTGCTTCTGCCTCCTGCGAACCAAAGCGACGTTCGCCATGGGAAGGGAGAGATGCCTGGAGTTTGCTGTGGTCCCACTCCCGTCCTCCGTCAGTCCAATGCCTTCCTCTCCCCGGCACAGTGCTGACGGACGACAGAGGTGTCCCACGCGCCGTGAGTCCGGGCGCGCTGGGTGGGCGAAGGGATAAGGCTCATAGTAGCACAGGAGCCAGGCAAGACTGAGCGGGTCCCGATTTGCCCGGACCACCTTACGCTGCATCGTCCACTGCTGAGCAAAAGGATCAGTAACAGGCGCCTAGCTCCTACAGGATCTATATGGCTCCCAAACCCATAGCCAAATGGCTCAATACAGTCAGAAATTTTGGTAGTTTCATGGACTTTTGCACATATATTGAAATCATGAACGATATGAGCGGTATTCGCTGTCATAGTAATGTCGAGTGTTTCCACAAGATGTCACAAGTGGATAAGGATCAAAGAAGAAACTGAGCCTGCAAAATAGCAGCAGAGCATCACAGTACGTTATGCTTTGCTTTAGACATAACTTACAGAGAACAGCGTCAAAGAAATTGTACCCTCAAGGGATTCTTGCAGTCTAAGAGATACAGATTGTCTTTAAAAACTAATCAGAAAAGATGTCTCCAAATACAGTAGTGCTGGTACTGCCACGTCATCCTTGCACTGTGGTGTGGACATGTGCTGAAGGTGCTGTCTTTCATTAATAACCAAAAAAATCAGCTGTATGAAAGCCTTGTCCCAAAACTGAGCAAAACCCACAAAGCTAGTTATATCCTGCTAACAAATTCCCTGTATTTTCAATTTATGATTCTTTATTGACACTTTCTGCCCCAAATTCAATGTGTACTATTTCTGCGTGCTATAGAAAAGCCTCCATGCTTCTCTCTATTAAGCAGCGATCAAGTCACCTTAGCAGACTTCTTACAAACACACGCGATCGGGCATATTGCTCACAAAGCACATCGAAAACTCCTGAATAAAGACATTAATGAAATGCAAACACCGCATCATCATTTCTGGAAGCGCCAGGCTGCCCTCGGGGGGGGGGACGGTGGGTCTCACCCCCACAGGCGCACATGAAATCTTGGGTCCGACAGGGTCAAGGGCAAAACCCCCGCTGCCTTCAGGGGGCCTGAGCTGACGCCAGTCGCTGGAAAGCGGGACACGAGTCACCTGAGCAGGAGACGATGCGCTGCTGCGTATTCAGGTATATGGTGAATGTGCTAATTAATAATAAACACACAGCCCCATCACCATTTAACCGCTTCCCTGTGCTCTCCACACCTCCACATACCTCCCAGCGTCGCAGCACTCCCTCTCGCTGTACTACAGCAGCCACGGAGGTGTTTAGCCGCCTGTAATTACAGTTTAATTAATCATTTTGCAGCCTGGCCTGTAATTGGGATAGATGCAGGCTGGGCTGCTCCGACACTCCAGCGCCCGCCTGGGGCTACGGCCCGTGCGGAGGGGCCGCAGGAAGGCGCCAGGGCCCCCCCCCAATCCCATCCCATCCCATCCCATCCCATCCCGGGACTGGCACCCGAAGCCCCCCGGCGCCCGGGGAAAGCGCAGCCCCGAGCCGTGCCGCAGCGGCTCCGGGCGCCTGGCGCCGCCATCGCCTCAAGGCCGGCGGGTGCATCACGGGAAGGGCAGTCCTCCCACCTCCCAGCGCTGGGCGAGGTGCACCATGGGACTTGTGGTCCTCCCTCCGGGAGAGCGGTGCTTCATGGGATTTGCAGTCCGGGCCTCGCCAGCCTGGCCGCAGCGCACGGGGTCCCGCTGGCGGCCGAAGACTACAGCTCCCAGCGGGCTGTGCGGCGGCGGCGGCCGCCCATTTCTCCCCGGGCCGGGGTTGACGGGCCGGCGCCGCTTGCGGGGGGGAGGGGAAGATGGCGGCGAGGCTGAGCGGCGGCGAGAACCGGCTGGTGTCGCTGCCCCTTTCGCGCATCCGCGTGATCATGAAGAGCTCGCCGGAGGTGTCCAGCATCAACCAGGACGCGCTCTTCCTCACCGCCAAGGCCACGGTACCGGCTGCCCCTTCCCTCCCCCTCGCTCCCCTCTCCTGCCGTGCCTGGGCCAGGCCCGGCGGTGAGGGGCTCCCGGGCCTGCTCCTCGCTGAGGCGCCGCCGCCCCGGGCCGCTCTCGCCGCATCTCTCCGGCCTTTCCTGCCCGCGGCCTTTATCCCCTGGCTGCCGTAGTGTAAAAGGGCTTTGGGCATCGTCTGGAGAGACTCCGAAGCCCCCGCTTCCAGCGCCGTCGAGAAATGAGGCCTGTGTGGGAACGATCCCCTGCTGTTTGCCGGTCCCGAGTGTCGCCCGCTGGGCCGCGGGAAGTCTCGCGGAGCAGCACAAAATAAGCTCCTTAGGGGAGCCCCAGCCTGCGACCTGTGCTCCGTATCGGGGCCTTACGCCTTTCTGAAATCCGCGGGGCTTTGCACAGAGTGCCCGGTATATGTACTGTCAAACAGGGGGCTTTAATCGGGGATTAAAGAAAACTGCTGCCAACTATGCATATGACTTCACTGCTTGACTGTTTATTTTGTTTTGATTTCTAGGAGCTTTTCGTTCAGTATTTGGCTACGTACTCCTACAAGCATGGCAGAGGCAAGGAGAAGAGTGCTCTCACTTACAGTGACCTGTCTCATACTGCGGAAGAGTGTGAAACCTTCCAGTTCCTTGCAGGTATCTATAGAGTAATAGTAAATCCAGGATGTAATTTGGAAAATGAGGATGACAGAGCACTGGAACAGGTTGCCCAGAGAGGTTGTGGAGTCTCCTTCTCTGGAGATTTTCAAAACCCGCCTGGACGCGATGCTGTGCAACGTGCTCTAGGTGACCCTGTTTGAGCAGGGGGGTTGGACTAGATGATCTCCAGAGGTCCCTTCCAACCTCAACCATTCTATGATTCTGTGAAATGAAAGGGTGCTGTCATTGAATAGTTCTGTAAGGACAAGATTCTCCTACTGGTCCTTAATCTCCTGAATAACATTCAGCTGTAGCTCTCAAACTACATCACTAAGAACATTTATTTGTTAATGAATTGGGATTTTTCTAGTGCTGGAAAATGACACAAGGCTCTTCAGCCTTCAGCATGTTGCTATACCCATTTCTTAGCTTCAAATAACTGCATCCGAAAGCTTTCAAGCCTATAAATGAGACCATTTTACATCCTTAGGTGCCAACTTATGTGGCCTCAAAAACTACAAATTTAAATCTACAAGTCGTCTTTCTCGGAGAGATTTATTCTGTGGTTCCTCTCTCTCTTTTTAGTGTATGGAGATGCACGTGCATGCGTGTGCATGCACGCACGCTTCTTGGTGGTACTGGGATTTTTGTTTTAACACTTAGAAAAGATATTGGCATAGAGCATGGGTTGAGAATGAGAGATTCGTAGCCCAGTTTTTCCTTGGGCACCTTGTGGACATGCTTTCAGAGCCTGCAGCCCTGCTTTGTCTCAGGTCCATCGTTATTGCCCTGAACAATACCTTTCTGAGCACAGAAAAGCCTTTTCCACAGAGCATAAATGGGATAGCTATCCCGTTAAATCTGTGCAAGCTGGCTAAGTAACTGAGCACTCTGTTTTACCTTTACATCAAATAAAAAAATGTAAGCGAATAGGTAGCAAACACAGTTGTTTGTAATCAGTTTTATAAAATATATTCCTCATCTTTGATTACTTGTGCCCTAAGTGAGCAGTTCCCTCCTTTTCTTACAGCTTGTTTATAAGGCAGAGTAAATAATCTGGTTACTCCCTAAAATAATAATAATTTTTAAAAAACTGCCTCTTTTGGACTGTGTTTCAGTAGTGATATGGATGCAGCAGTATTAATGAGATAATTTAAGCATTCAAACTTTCTATAAAAGAAGCAATTCTACCTTTCAGATATCTTACCAAAGAAGATCCTAGCTAGCAAATACCTGAAAATGCTTGAAAAAGAGAAGCGAGATGGAGAAGTGGGGGAAGATGAAGACAACGATGAGGAAGACAACGAAGATGAAAGTGTTGAAGAGGACATTGGATCTTAAGGCTGACAGAGAGTTACTTCATAGTTAATCCATTTTCTGTTGTATAAAGGATGCTGGTTTTGCGACTGAGAATCCAGATGCTGGATATATTTATACACTGAGCCATCTGCTTTTGCTTTGTTTAAGAAGTTTAGAAATTGAACTTCATCCTTGCTGAAGAATGGAATTCTTCTCCCAGACGCATGACGGGGAAAGAAGAGTTATTGTAAATCTGACCGCAGAACTTGCTCGGACGATTTTTAAAATTACTTCTTCAGACAATCGTTAAACAAATCTAAAACGTCTTAGGAGCAGCGCAGCTTTCAGGCCAAAGGCTCGTCCTCCCCCAGTTCGTGTCTCTCCCCAGCGTGGAAAATGAGGGGAGGGGAGGCTTCTTACCCGACCTCTACAATCCTCTGCCTTTGCCTCTGTGGGCAGACAGTAGCTGATCAAACCGTCCCCCAGTTCCCTGGAACAGTGCCAGGGCGTTAGCAGTGGACTAAGCCCATTTTTTTTAAAAAAAAATCTTTTTTTTTTTTTTTTTTTAAAAAAAAAAAAGCTGCTTCTGTAATGCAGCCTAAATAGCCGTGTCTGCACAGCAGTGGGCTGGAGGATGAGATCCGTTCCAATAGCTAATGTGGCTCTGCGGCCGTAGCGGTAAAAAGTGTTAGATAATGATGTAAATATGTATATCTAGAATCTTCTTCTCCGGTGAAGTCTCTACTTCTGCAATTTGTCTGCGGTTTTCTACCGAAATGGACATTGTTTTAAGTTTATTGAATGTGGGTTGTTGAATGGCAAGAGAATGAGCAACCCTTTCGCCAATTGAGTGGTAGAGCTGGATTTTTTTTTATTATTATTATCTTGTGTGGTTTTTTTTTTAAATACAGAAATGGCAACAGTCCTAGGTAAAACTTTGTATGCAACTTTTTAAAATAAATGTTTTATATGAAAAGTGACACAATGCAGAGACTTTCTACAGTTCTTTCCGGCTTCAGTCGTGTACATGATCAAGGCACAAACCTAGTGCGCTTGCTGTTCATCTCCCTAGAAAGGAAGGGGGCAAAGAAAGAGCTGCGCGATGCTCGGAGCCCTCCGAAGCCTTCTCTACTAGCAGTGCTAAGTAGGTCTAGCCTGCTTTGGGAGTCCTACCTGCGTTAACCAAGAGTCGCTGCAGATGCGCAGCTGATGTTTAGAGAGAGATCGAAGCAACTAGCAGCTCTCCAGATGGCGGGAGGTTAAGAGATGGACACTTGTTTTGCTTCACTGCCTCGCAGTGAAACCAAGCTCCCTGCTCCAAGTAAGCATGGGAAGAAGGTTATTAAGGCACTAAATCTCCAAATCCAATAAGCTTAGGCAGCAGCCTGCCCTTAATCAACCAGGAAGTGAGAGGTCTCCTGCAACGCCCTAATTTGGATGGCATGGGAAAGAGCTGCCAGGAAATGCTCTACCCTGCGTCCTCCCTGTCGAGCTCCTGCTATGCAAGGCAGAAAGCGCTGCCAGTTGCGTAATCTGGCGCACTCTGCGTTTTTGGTCGAACAATGCAAAAATTGGGGTTAGACGAGTAAGATCAGAGACTGGCAGAAGAATAAAGCTGCAGGGCCACAAAGGAAACTTTACAAGATCAAAGCAGGCTGCACTATAAAAGCTTTTCCCAAAGTTACCATAACCCAAAAATCGCATCAGGAACACTGCAGTGAAGAGTAAGCGATGCTTTAGCTGCAGCAAAATTCCCAAGCTGTATGCAGAAGGATAGTGTTGAAGGGCTTGGGTTTTTTTTTTTAATTATTAAAAGTACATGGAGATCTGTGGCAGGTGAGTACCTCCCGCTATTCATAAGTTGCAGGGGGGGTGACCATGGCTGGATTTGGCACTTGGATGGCTTGTCACCTGAGTGCGCTCGCATTTGTTGGGTGACACAGCAGCACCCCTGTCAGACACTGTGCAAGAGCCCCAACCCCTTCTGCCTCAAGAATGGTCTCATGCCAGCTAGCAGCTCTGCCTGCGCTCTTGGACCGGCCTCCCTTGCTCTTGAGTTGTGTGCCACCGGAGAGGGGCGTGCACAAATCTTCCCAAGGAAGAGTCACCCGCCCCAAGAACGCTGAGCACTTGGTCCGTGATGCACACGTGCCTCGCACAGACTCGGAGCCATCTGCTGCCAGAGCTGAAGACACCAGCCATGGTTGTGCTGCTTTCTAAGGGCGGTGCCTGGCCTGCTTCCTCCCCTGGCTCCCGCGGGAAGCACCAAGACTTCACGGGTTCTGCAGCCAGCTGGTCTGAACCCTCCTCTCCTCCCCGCCTTCCTCTCCAAACCATCAGTCTCCTGATGAATTAAGATGCGTCCAAAGCACAAGAATAAGCAAGAGGCGCATCTCTGCCCTTGGCCGTGAATTCCCGAGACAAGGCACGCGCGAGCAATGGGGTGTGCGCACGAGCAATTGTGTCCATAGAGCGGGACGTGCCCTTTCCGCAAGGCTACGCAGCCTGAGACGAGCCAGACTGCTTAGGTACAGGCCTGGTATGAAACAGGTCCTTGTGCTGGCCCCACAGCCAACCCAGCCTCTCTGGTGGGCAGCTGCGTCTGCAAAACGCTCACCTGGGGAGAGGGGAGCAAGCAGAGAGGTTGAATGATGAGATCCTTCCTCCAGCCTCTGCTCAACGGGTGTCTTTGAGTGTCCCCGTAAAGCCAATGAGCAAATCTAGCGTCCTTCTGCGTGGCTGTTCCCCACCACCACCGCTCCCACCAGCAGATCTGCTAAGCCAGCACATGCGCGACCCCAGCAGCATTTCACCCCAACGATGACCCCTGTTGCTGCAGTCCGTGCCCTGGCGTCCCTCTCCGGAAATGCTCTGATGGTGCTTTGATCGTCTCTCAGCTCCCCTCGCTCCTTTTACTGCTATATCCTATTTCCAGCAAAACTGATACGGCCACCAAGAGATGCCGGAAGCGCTAACGAAGCGCTAACGTTAACGCTGGCTCATACGCTAAAGGAAATACCTTGTGAGCGCACTGACCAGCACGACAGCCCACCAGGGTAAGATCTCAAAGCGCCATCTCCCAGTCACCAAGCAGCCGGCCTTTAGCCCTTGCGGGAAATCAAGAGCTGGATTCGTGGGCTATTGCAAAACGCAGGCTATAACCCACAGTATTTAACAGTAATTTCCCCGGGTGGGTCCAAAAGCACCTCAGGACCATAGTTATCTGCTA
Organism: Apteryx mantelli; assembly: GCF_036417845.1. Classification (NCBI taxonomy): domain Eukaryota; kingdom Metazoa; phylum Chordata; class Aves; order Apterygiformes; family Apterygidae; genus Apteryx; species Apteryx mantelli. The sequence continues at coordinate 5,029,264 of NC_089979.1, read as the reverse complement.
CGTCCCCGGCTCCCCACGGCTGCTGAAGGTCACTAGTGGACACCGCAGCACTTAGGCTTGGAGTCCAGCTCCCGAGCAAGCCAGACGCTGGGGGACATGAGCTGGCCCCTTCCAGGTGGTTTTCCGCGAAGGCTGCCTTAATAACGTGGGAGATCCTCCTCACCCAGGCTGCCTGAGGAGACCGTAAAGCTCCCATCTCCCGAGGTTTGCAAAACCGCCGAAAGGACGACGGCTCCTAAAGGTCACTTACCCTCTTTCACTCCTCTCGGAGCGTCCCGGGGCACAGTGAGCACCCTCAGCCACCTGGTGAGGACACAAGAACTTGAACGCTCTTCTCCATCAGCTCAGCCTGAAGGCTCCACGGTGACTACGGCCAAAGCACCCCCGGTCGCTGCGGAAAGCGCCCCGCTGCAAGCAAAAGGCCTTCAACGGAAGCTCGTAAAGATGAGGAACTTTCTTTTATTGACATACTATGAGGCAAAACAAAATTGACACCATACAAAATAACTTTATAAAATATCATTCACATCATTATTTTGTCAGGAATTACAGCATTCTGAGCTTGTTACAAGTCGTATGTTTTGAGGTGAAAACCACTATGCTAAATCTTTAGTATTAGTTGTATAGATATATACAGTAAGAAACCAAAACAGAAACTGTTAGGTTTTTTTCATGAGTTTATTGCAAAAGTAGTGCAAACTATTTTTACCTTGCAAGCTGTAAAACAAACTCGGGAAAGGACCCACCTAAGCTTAAAAACACGACAATAAATGCTCGATTTCACAGCCTTAGAAGCTTCCTTCAACGGTTCTCGACAACGCAATCTCCCCGTCTCCGCACATTTTGTAGATTTTCACCGGCTCGGAAAGGAAGAAGCAGAAAGGCGCTCGCTCGAACGCCGGGCCGAGGCGCCGAGCCCGGGCTGCAGCTGAGAAAAGAGTCACGAAAGCCGTACGAGCGGGGGAGAAGAAAAAAGGAAAAGGTACTAAAAAACGAGGAACACGTATTGTCTGTTTTGGAAAGACAGTATCCTTTTCCCGGAGGCCCCCGCGCAAAGCGGCTCCCCTCCCGCGCCCGCCGTTCAGCCGAGGCAGGATACTACTTTCGACGAGAGCTACGGAAAACGACGGTCTAAACGCTACCGGGGTCCCCAAAGCAAAACGGGTAGCTAGGAACAGCCTTAAAAAAAATAAAAATAAAAATAAAAGCAAACAAATGCTACATGAAAAATGTTAAAGGAACAAAATGCAGCATATTCAGGCTCTTTTTTTTTTTGTTTTTCTTCTTTTTTTTTTTTTTTCCTTGAGGTACCTATATAAATATTACCTTCTGCCCAAAGTACTATTGGTTTGGTTAAAAAACTAAAGTCCTTATCGTGAGCCAATTGAAGGGCATCCATTCTTACCGAGAAAGTGCAACCATGCTGATAATTTAGATGCAGCATCTTAAAGGATGATTAGGCTTTAGGAAATATAGCTTAAGTAAAGACCTGATGGAGCAGTTTTATAAAAACGTTTAACAGAGGCGTTTTCCTTTTTTTTTTTTTTTTTTTTCCTTTTTTTCTTTTTTTTTCGAGTCTCTCTGCAGCCGAAAGCCTTAGGAACCAGCTCGGCAGTCCTGCCCCTAGGGAATGTCAGCACTTTTACTATTCCACATAGAGATTTTCCTTGCGTATTTAAGCTAAATACAACTGACGGAACGGATTCCCCCCCCCTCTGTATTCACTACTGATAAAAACTTTTTTTTTTTTTTAATTTCCAAAAAAACGATAGCGTATCACAACTTAAAATTTTCCCCAAGGGAATCCTATTTGAGTAAAAAAAGGTTTACGGAGATAGAAAAACGCGGACAGAGTTGTAAACTGTGAAATACAAAACTGGGTGGAAAAACGCAGTGACGTTTTACTCCCTTCGCTTTATATACGTGTCCGTACGCACACACGTACACAAACACAACCCTGTGTAACGTGCGTGCGTGCGTGTGTATACATATATATATATATGCGTAGGTATATAGATAGATACGCACAGAAACGCATATATCCAGGGTTGGGACTACATCTTTTGAAAAATTCACTCCTGGGTATCTCCCTGCCTCGCTCCGCTGCGCCACCGCACGTTTTCCGATCCGATCCGCCGAAAAAATAGCCTAACGCTTGCTAAAACTACCTTTTGCTGCTCTTTTTTTTTTTCTTTTTTTTGCAATTAAAAACCCACTCCGCGGTGAAAACGCGGCTGCGGTTCCAAGGGGGACGGCGAGCGGCGCGCGCCCCGCGGGACGAGCCGCCAAGGCACAGCGAAGGGGACGCGGGCGGCCCGGCGCCGCCGTCCCGCCGCTCCGAGGAAATAGCACCCGACTGTTTACATGAGGTAGATCCGAAGGGGAAAGGCGGCCGGGCGCCGGCACTCGAGCCCCCCGGCAGCACCCGCCAGGAGACCCCCGGCGCCTTGGCTCCTGCTATTTTTTTTTTTTAATCTTTTTTTTTTTTGCTTTTTTTTCCAAAAAAATAGTAAACTTCAAATGGTTGTAAAAAACAAAACAAAACAAAACGCATTTTGTTTGGAGGGAGCCCGCGGGACGCGCAATTGCTGAGCTCCTTTTCGCTTCTTTTTCAACCACCTTACAAAAATCCAAATCGGAAAGCGGTAAAACAGGCGGCAAAAACCTCGGCAGGTGCCGGTGAAATCTGCAGCGTACCAAACGCAACGGGGAGCAGGGGGGGAAAAAAAGAACAAAAAAAAGGGATTTAAACGATACATTCTGGTTTCCACCTCGCCCTCCCGCGGCCCAGGCAACCCCTGGGCTGCGCGAAGCCTCGAGCTGGATCCGGATTTACAAACCGCCGGAAATTTTGCCAGTTCTCCTGATTGTACCAACGAACCAAAAACCCTACTGAAGTCGGCGAAACCGCGCCTACGACCCCAACAAAATTCTGCCTTTATAGCTTCATACAGAAATAACAGGCCCATTTTCCTTTTGCCAGCAGGCACGACGGGTCTATACATGTATGTATATATATATATGTGTGTGTGTGTGTATATGTAATATATACACACACACATATAATATATAAAATTTGCTAAATTGCCTCAGCAAATTACCCGAAGTGAAGGGCAGCGTCCTTCGGGAGAGCACATGGCTTTTCCGCGTGAACTTCTTCATTGCCCCCAATTTACGGCTTGATTTCTCAAGAATAGATCATTCTGGAATTTTCGCCTTAGTTTTTTTTCCTGAGCAAATGCCCTCATTTACAAAATGTGGAAAAAAAAAATAATAATAATAATAATCCCCCCCCCAAAGGTCTACGGTAAATTATTCCCTAAGTCTATCTCCCTTAAGCAAAACACATAAAACAGCTAAGCCTCCCCCTAACCACGTAATCAAAAATCACTATTTCTACCGCCCCAAACTAGATAATGAAAAAAAACGGGAAAAAAAGCTACTACCTTCTTTTAAGTGGGAAACATTCTGGGGATTCAACGTTACCGCCGGCCAGCTAAAGAGGAGTTGAAAATTCACGTCAGCCGGGCTACATATATATATATGTGTGTGTGTGTGCATATATATATATATATATATATATATATGTTTTCTAGCAGGAGATCTAACCTGAGCGAGCAACGCAAAGGCAGCCAGCCGGGGCCGCGCAAGCTCCCCAGCTCACTGCTGCCCGCCGAGCGCCCTCAAAACCATCCTAAAGGTCATAAAACCCTAAATCTCTGTTTCCGGGGACAGTTTGGTCACTTTGCAACTCCTGCCGGCCATCAGCGAGCGGTTAGGCCAGCGGGTATCTTCGTTGCTCTTAAGGAGAAGACGACGGGACGAAGCGAAAGCAGCCCGGGATGCCGGCGCATCCGAAAGGCGGGGGGCCAAAAACCAAATCGACTACGGAAGAAAAAAGAGCATCGCCTTTTGCGTAGATTTGCAACGCAAACATTCAGCTCTTGAAAAGCCGCTTCCTAAGCGGACCACGGCAGCGTCGACGGCGTCTACGCATCCCTAACGCAGGACGCGGCGAGACAGTTTCTGAAAAGCAGCCGCTTCCTAGGGAGCAAAGTCCTTTCCTTCGGGATTTGGGGGAGCCGAGTTTGCCTAAGCTCTAACCAAGAGCCGAACCGAGTCTTCCGCGTTTCAGCCCGGCCAGCCGCGAGCCGGTAAGCTCGGTTTTGCAATCGCTCCAGAAGACTTTCCCGCACCAAGGAGCAAGGTCGGCCCGAAAAACCCGGCCGCCGCGTCTTGCCACAAAAGCCGAGCGCCGAAGGAAGCCAGGGAACGGCGGGACGCGGCCGCAGCTCGTCGCGCCGAGGCTGGAGGTCAGCGTTTAAGTCACACGAACCCTAAACACCTCCGCTGGCACCACTAAAGCGACGGCGCCCTCGCGTTCACGCCACGACGCAAACAGAAAGTCGAAGGACCTGCAAAACCGCAGCTTGAGTCTCGATGCCGTAAAATACGGCAGGATCCCTAAAACACCAGCACAACAGGGAACGGCATCCGCAGCGTTTCGGTATTTGCTGCACGCAGCGCTACGCACGGTGTTGTCCAGCGGCTACAGCAGATGCAAAAAAAGAAGCCTTACAGTAAAAAGGGAGTTTAAAAATATATATATATATCAGTGCAATTACCTTCTGCTTGAAGTTTTCCTTAAAAAGACTGCACGCACGCATCCAGAAGCGTGTCACCAAACGGAATACGAAAGCAAAACAAGCGCTGCCCTGTATCAGAAGCTGAGAAAGCCGCGCCGGCGGGACAAGTACGCAAAAAGAGGTGTTGCTGTAGGAGAAGAGTATTTAAAAAAATAGGAAATAATGTCATTTTAGCACACCGGTATCGAGGGTGAAAAACACAGCGTGAGAACTTTTTTACATTCCTTTTTTATGTGTAAGAGAGTGCTTAAAAAATAAAAATAAAATAATAAATCCCTTATGGGTTCTCTGTGCCACCAGGAAGGGTCACGGGATCACACCGAGGGGCAAGCAGGTCCCCCAAAGCCGCCGGGGCGCCAGCTACCCGCTGCGGAAGCCTCTTAGCTCGAAACCTCGGTCTTCTCACAGAGCGACCCGAGCGCGCGGGAACCGAACCCGCCGCCTTGAAAACCCTCGTGAAAAAAGTGAGCTTTTGCCTTCGTTAGAAAAGCGACTGACATTTCGACAAGACGGCGGTTAAAACGCTACGAGGGCTCTAAGAGCTACTGAGGGAGTTCGAATTAAAGCTAAACCTTAGCGACGTTTTGGCTTTACCAACCAGGGAAGCTACGCCTGGCAAAAGAGGAAGGAGATAGATAGATATCTATATATTTAGGATTTTTTGTTTCAAAAATAGCTGAGTTTTCCCGCGCTGGCTCCAGCAGCTGAACACACACCTCCTTCCTGATATCTTGGGCAAATGACTAAATAACTGGGCTACCTCGGACGCCAGCCCAAAGCCGGGCAGGGACAAAGTCACCCGCTTCCGACGCCGCGCGACAGGCCGATTCCTCCCAGGGCTCGACGCGACCCGCTTCCCCGGGTGCCGCGAGAGGCAGAGCCCGCGTTACTTCTGCCGAGCCGCCTGAGCAGACGAGTCGAAAACCAAGCAAACCTAGTGACAGCGTTACATTTAGCAAGCAAAACGAACAGAAAAACCCTTCCGACTATTTCGCCTTCGTGTCTTCGCTACTCGTGTTTCTGGGGGGGTTGGAAGGGCTCGCGGAAGGTCTCCGGCCCCACGCTGGCCGCTGCTCCGGGACCGGCCAGCCCGGCCTGAGCCTGCCCCAGGACCGACCTTCCGCAACCCCTTCCGATATTGGGATATTTCCGTTCCAATAGTGTTACTACGTCAGAAGGGCGACAGAAGACAGAGAGCCAAACCGGGCAAGTCGGTCGCCTCCGCTCAGCTCGCGAGCAGCCTCCTTTAAGGGCTCCGACACGCGGGGGAAAGCGCGTTGGTGGCCGGGCTCGCTTTGGGCACCGGGCACCTTTAGCGCCTGCCGTCGCGCGGGCTCGAAAACCCACTGCCAGGCGGTAAAAACGCGTCGGGTTATTGCTGACCTGAGCTGCGCAGCGACTTAGTGGTTCTAAGTAGCGACGGCGGCAGCGGGAAGGTGGGCCTCGGCCTCATTCTCCTTTTTCTCCTCTTCCATCGTCGCCCCGCTGGCGAATCCTGCTGCTGCGTTTACCTGAGCTATTGCTGGTTTTACCAGAGGCGAGAAAAGCACAGACTGGAGCCTTGTTCTTGACTGGAGGCGTTTCCGAATACGTTGTTTCTATTAAAACAGGTTATTTCTATTAAAAAGCTGCCCGGAACGACAGCGGCTGGGCCTATCGCACGCTGTCCTTACTTCCAAACTTCACGAAAAGCTTTTCGGAAAAACGCTTTAAATCATTCGCCGCTTTGCCATTTTGTTGGAGGACGGGCAGGGAAACCAAAGCCGAAGGATGAACCAGCGCTACAGGCTTAAAAAGCCAGAAGCGCGCCCTGCACTTTGCTTTCTGTTACCCCAGCAGGATTTTAAGCCTGGATTTACCCACCTACGACCAAGAAGAAACTCCGACCCCGCAAGCCTGACTGACAACGAGAAGAACACGACTAGTCTGCTACGAGAATTCAAACTTATTGCAGCTAAACGACGACAACGACGCCAGCCAAGACGCTGCCACAAGGCGAAGAGCTGAGCTCGCGCAACGTTAGGTACCTGGAGCTGGCAGGCAGCAAAAATGGGCATTTTCTAGCTTATTCAAGAGGAAGCCGTTCTCCCCGACCCGCTACGTGGCACAGACCTCGGTATCGGTTAAAGCTTCGCCCAGCTCCGCGGCTAGAGGTAAACGCGCTCGAAACGGCGCCTGAGCGTCCGCCGAGAGGAGAGAGAAAGCAAAACGGACGCGCGGAGGAGGAGGAGATTTCGGGACGCCGCCTCCGAGCGCCTAGTCCGGCTCGCTGGCGAAAACCGCGCAGGAGCGAGGCGGCGGCGGCCGGCTGCCCGCACTCGCTCCGCTTCCGCCCGCCCGCGGCGTCGCGGTTAGCGCAACGGTTCCCCGAGCGGTTACGAACCCAGCGTGCAAGCTAACGGAAGCGCCTGCGTGATCGTCGTCAGTCTGAATTAATGCTTCTCCCGCGAGAAGGGCAAAACTCCCACGTCTCCTCCGGACCTTTAGGCGTAACGAAGAGAGCGTCGCCCCCCTCCGTCAGTAAACTTCGGTTCCCTACGATTTACCTTTACTGCATAGATTCTGCGACTCGAGCCGGCGTTACAAACGGCGGCCCGCCCTCCTCGGCCAGGGCGCCCGCTCCGCCGGGGACCGGCACGTAAATAAAATACAAATCGTTTTGTGCTTGAGCCAAGGTGGAACGGCTCCGAAGGGCGCGGGGAGAAAGCCGCCGGCGCGCTCCGGAAGCCGCCCCGCGAAAAGACGCGCTTGTCCGATCCCCACCGCGCGGATTGCCGGGCTCCACTGCGTATTTCTGCATCGGAATAGCCGTGTCCCCACGATAAGGTTTTAATTTCTAAACCCAAAGCCTTTCTTGATATGTTAACAGAAGTATAATGAGCACTCCTTAGTAAATAAAAATAAATAATAGCCTCTAGTCTATCACATTAATACTGCGAAACATATATAAAATTTACATTAATTCAAACATAACAGTGAAAAAGGATTGTACTGTATTTATCACCACAGACCCGTATTCTTTAGAGACTTTGGAAAGTTAAGTGTCACAGTCCTGTATGACAAATTCTAAAATTAGCTGTCAGTATGATTTAAAAAAAACTCTTTACAAATTTTTTAAATGGCACCTCTTCTTTTGCCAATCTAACTGGACCTATTAAAAGTTTAGGTACAAGTTCTCTCTCTCTCTTTTTTTTTTTAATTTCATATTTAGTCTATGAAAAACATTTTTAAATGCAGCACAATAAAAAACATTCAAGGACGAGCTTCAGAAAATACATTTACCCTTAGACGCACAGAGAATAATCTTTTTAAGACAGTTGAAAACCAGAATTTTGTCACTTTCTCCTTTTGAAAATAAAGTTTTGTAAATGCATCTAGAATAATCAAGGCATAAATAGTCAAAAAACGCTTTGCTTTCCTTTGTATTAAAAGCTAGTTCACAGCATTGTAGCCCATCAACGTTAGTGTGAATTAGATCTCTCCAAATTATTAAAAGCAATTAAAATGAATAGCAAACTGAAGGATGAGTTTTGCGGGGGGGTGGGGTGGGGGTTTCCCTAAGCCCTGAGATCACAGCTCTTGATTTAATTATAAAATATGGGTCTGTTTTATACCAAGCAGCTTAGAGATTTTGGCAAACCACGTTTCCGACGACTGCAGGGTTTTGTAGAAGGATGCAGTTCATAATCAAGTCTGAAATTCTGGACGGAAGGCTTTCTTGCAAACGGGAAGAGAAAAAAATTAGGACGCATCGCTCATGGCTGGCGGTCACTGTAGCTTGGGCAACTGGTGGTCTAAGTGCAGCTGGTCTCGTGTGAATCCAACTCCGTACTGTACTGAGTCGCTGAACATCAGAACATGTCAAGCAAAGTACATAGTGCGCAACGTGTCCTGGTGAACCTGAACTGCTTTAGCAAGTGCCTGATGATCTCTGCCGTTACTCTGACCAGAAGTGTGGCTTCCTTCAGCACTGAAAGAGAAGGGAGGGGAAAAAAAAAAAACAAAAAACAAAAAAAAGGGGGGGGTGGGAAGGTGAAGAGAAGCCCTATTTAATCCGCCTCTCCTTAAATACATGATTTTCATATCAAACACTTCTTCTGAACGGTCAAAAGTTAACACTGTTAAAACACCACTGAAGTTCTGAAACAGAAGAAAGCGCAGAAGGACGCAGAAGCAGCTTCTGCTCTTTCACAGCGTAATTCAGCGGAAAGACCAAACCTACCCTCTCCCTGCTAACCGAGGAGCCCCCTGACCCCAGAGTTAACAAGTCCCTTTCCTTCCTACCGCCTTCAAATCACGCCGTAATTCAGAATCGCGTAACTCACCTATCGTGTTCTTTGTCCACCAGGTGGTACCTGGCTCTGAAGGCGACCAGGTGCGCGTAGTACGCTGGCGCAGGGATGGAAACGGAACGAGTACAGCGTACGTACGTGTGACACAGCTGGTAGGTAAGGATCTGCAGTTCGTCTGAAGAGAAACGATTGTCATCCCAGAGGACGTGGTAATGAGAAGGTCTGCTTGTTCCCTGCAGGCAGATCACGGAGGACATCAGCACTTCAAAAACATTCCTAACTAACAGCAATTTAACTGGTGCCCGCGTTGAAGAATCTTTACGTAGAGTATTACATTTTGACTGTCAGTACTGTTGCTATCGTTTAATTGTTGCTGTTTCTGATCGCAGAGAAGAAATCGCAGGAAAACGCAAAGCTACAATGGTGATATCTAAAAGCGCTAGTTACGTCCTCGCAATTGGATACGCATTTCAAGCGAATTTAACGCAAGAGGCACTTTGTCTCTTATAACTTTCAGCCACGCAAGTGAGATAACTTCCAGACAAGCAAAAGGGTACGGAATGAAACTAAGGTGCTTATCGATATATGTGTGTCAGCAGTCCAGGCTCCCCTTGCAGCGCACGGAGAGAACAAAGATACTCTTTAGAGCAGCAAACAGGAGCGAAGCACAGCAAACCACATGCACAGGCTGCACTTCGCATCAGTTTGGTTTCGTTGCTTCTTTCAGGTTTTAAGAACGATAGAAGAGCATCGCGCACGGCCCAGGAACGCACAGACGGACGTTGTATCGCTTGTCACCTGTGTAACCAACACACGAAATACCAACAGCCAACGTTGTTCAAAGTTTTCATCGCCCACGAGATGCCCTACCTGAATACCAGCATGACTACACAGGTAGAAGTCAAACTCTGACGGATGGGTGATTTTTGTGTCCACTGTGGTACCGGCTGGAATGTTTCCGCTTTTCCCAACCTGCGAGAACAAAAAGTGCAAATACAGTAAGGCTCAGATTAACTCTTCCTTTTAGCTGTGCAGCCAAAAGAGAAACGCGACAAAGATCTTAAAATAAAGAAATCGGTAAGAAGCAAAAAGTCAAAAAAGGACCAGTAAAAATGAAATTTTGTTCAAATGAGAATCTGGAGCGTCTCTACTAGAGAAAAAGAAAAAAAGCTGCAAAATCTTCTTAGAAGTTACCCATAAAAATTTGCTTTTCTGATCAATGCAAAAAGAATTTCCTGTGATTGAGCTGTCAAATCCTTTTCACCTTCCCAATCCAAGAGAGACTGTTCCAAACTTTTCTTGTTTATTCTTGAAAGAGGAGAGTCCACAGCTGTAAGGGGGCCTCCCTTTCCCTTAAAAATACTCTTTACGTAAGAGCAGAACTTAAAAATATTCCTTACTTTTAAATACTTTAACAGTTGCAATCTATAGCATGCTCTCAATATTCAAAACACATACAAATCAGCATTAAAAGTAACTAATTACTGCCTTAAAGCCTAGTGGGGCTTCTGCATGTATTCACAGAGATATAATACGGATTAAGAAACATTCATAAAACAACTGGAAGTGTTCAGCACTATAATATAAAATAATGCGTTGTGACACTCGCTATGCCCAAACTGAATTCCACGTGTCCAAGATATTAGACACCTAAGACATATTAAAGGTAGCATTCATGGAAAAGAAAATATTCCAGAAGTGCAGGGTTCATCCCACCTAATTTCTGTGTCTGCTGTGCACGTGTCTACGTGTCAGCCAGTTCCCCGGGAGCCACTCTTCCGGCAACCAAAATCAAATCAGTGAACTCGGCGGAACTGGCTACTTCGGAATCAGATGAACTGTGCCTTAAACTGTGTTGGCAACACCAATTAGACCTCTGTTAACTACAAAAAGCGCCTGAAGCGACTATTTTGGATGTAGGGACCTTCACTGTGAGACCCTGCATTACTCGGGTGAATCTCAACCCTTGAGGAGCTTGAGCCAGTACGAAAACTGAAAGGAAGCCTGAAGAATTTGATAGATTGCAAAAAAGGACGTACGGACACGTCGAAGGACATTCTGCCGCGTTTTCGTAACAGCTTCGTGCCTTTTTATTATATAAAATAAAAACAGAAAATGAAGGTTTTCCTTTGCAGGCAGAGAAATCCCACCGCGTACCTCCTCCGACCAGTCCCTTGCTACTTAGTTAAGCGACACATTTTTAAAGCAGCACATAGGCAACTGGGCTAGTCGCAGATCACAACGTACCCGTTCGTTTTTATCTGTGCAGAAGAGTCTGGTGTGATGCCTTTTCTGCACAACTATAAACGTAATCCCAGGCTGGTAATCCTTTTCTAGCTTAATGCATGCTTCTCTAATAGCCAGCAATTCGTGATGGAGAACCTGAGTCATAAAAATAGAAAAGGGTGATAAATACGAGACAGTTTTCTACTAATTAGTCTTATTTATAACATCCCTTCTTGCACCGTCACTCAGAGTAATGAAATGTCAAAGCATGTGGGATCAAATCTTCATTTCTTCACTTGATGAGAACAAATTGGCTCACCAGCTTGCTGAGCCGGGCCTGAATTAGCGTCCGTATTTGTACAACTCTAAGCATGCGGCTTGGACTAATAAGCTGGATGTTAAAATCTTTTTAACTGCCAGATACAAATGAACATTTAATTAGATTGTTGAATGTACAACAGCCTAATTATTTTCCAGACTAGTCTGAGGAATAAAATCCAGAACTGCTGAAGCGAATACTGTTTCCCAGCTTTGCGAACTCGTATGGTGGACCAATAAAAACTGGAAAAAATTGAAGCGTCATAAAACAAAAAGCAACGATTTGGGATTTATCATAATTACCTGAACTATGAATGAAAGATGCAGTGGAAAACAGCAGCAAACGGAAAAATCAATATTAGTGAGAGGAAAAGCCATAAAGTTCATATGAAAGGAAAATAAATATAAGAAGATATCTGTTAAATTTTATAGGGAATAAATGAATAGTGACAATGTGAAAACACAGGATTTATAAATTCTGGGAAAGAAATAAGAATATTAGCTTACACTTAGGTTTTCTTTACTGTCTATGTTTATGGGATCCAATTTGACTAACACATCTTGAATAAGTCCCAGATGTTCAATGCTTTTGAGCATTAAAACTGTACTTGATCATTTTATTTGTGCAAAGGGAAGTGTTTTAAGGGGAAAAAAAAATAAAAAGCTCCTGAAAAACACAAAACCACTTTTCCTGCTCCTCTTGGTTAGAGTCCAACGTATTTGCTGAGGGAAGAACTGATACACTACTTTCCATAGCTCCACTACACAGAACTACATCTACTACAAAGTCTTCGACAGAAAGCTACGTAATCAAAATCTTAAAACACAAATGTAACCTGTTGGAACTGCCCCTCAGAAACGCCATCTCGGTAGAAAATAATGCGAGTTGGTTTAAATCTGGTCGACTTGTAGAACTGAATAAGCAACTCCCTGACCATGGCAGCCAAATCTTGGATGATTTCTTGGCGGTGCTGCTGGACCCGGACAGTGGCACAGTATCGATTAGGATGAGCATCCATGCTTCCTACAACCTGTGGGGGGGGAAAAAAAAAAGCTTAATACCAAACTGAACTTGAAAGCACTTTAATACAAGTTATTCCATGAAAATAACTGAACTGTCTTTTTAACAGTATCTTGCAATCTAAAGGGCTGACCAAGCAAAGATGCAGTCAAAACCATAATTATAATATATATATTTGTATAAATATAAATATAAATAAATAAATATATATATAAATAAAATATAATAAAAAATAAAAAAATCCAAGACAATTTGTTTTGTCAGGAAGCGTGAACCAACAAAAACCGCAACTGGGCCAGCATAATTCACTAGCAGCAATGGGCAAATTTTTAATATTTTTAACTGCTGAAAAAGGCAGTTTTAAAGATACACTGACTTATTAGAGGTCACCGATAAATATCAGCTGATAAGAAAAGCTCCTCTGCCTATTAGCATCTCAGGCATTTTACAAGCTAATACATACATTTAAGTAATTACTATCAGAGCAAGATCCCCAAAGTTTCATTAGATTCTGCAGAAAAATAATACATAATGCTGTAATTGGGCAATTAGAAGAACAGGAACTCCAAGTAATTGAAAGTAAGCACCAAATTGGAAGAAACGCATCAAAACCGAGCAGCCGGGCAGAGCAGGGGCTAAAGATTTACTCACCGCAGCGATAGAAGGCTTTTTCCCGTCGCCAGCTGGCGGGTGAGTTACGTCTGCGCCGAGGAATATGACGGGCTGCTGAAATACTGGTGGTCTGCAAAAGAAGAAGCGGCTCTGTGAAAGCAGCAAGGCTGACGCTTAGCGGAGCCGGTCGTAACTCAGAGAGACAGCACTTCGTACGCCCGCGGTACAGACGGGAATGAGTCAACGGTTTGCACCCGTCCAGAGCTGATCCTTTGCCCTGTGACAAGACTTAGAAGTCCTGACTGGGGTTCCCATGCTAGATCCTAAATACTTGCGCCTATTTTTAAAGCGTGGCTAATTGCAAACTGTTAATTTTTATAAGAAATGAGTGGGGAAAAAAAAAAATCCTTTTAAGTTTAAGTCAAAGAATCGCAGCCTCCATGGATTAGACCGCAGAAGAGATTAAAAGCTGTTCTCTTGGCATCAAACATCTGAGAAAATTAAAGGATTGTGCTTCTATACGTCCACGGTGATTTTGCACGCAAAAGGAAAAACAGCGCCAGTAGGGAAGTATGAAAAATCTGGATGTTATAGGTGTGATTTTAAAAATAGAATTTTTAAAAATACGTTTCAAAGTTTTAATTAAATCATGAGGTGAGTTTACTGCATCAAAAGCAGAACACCAAAACACTGCACTGCAAATTTTAAAGCTTTAAAACTCTCTTGCTTAACAAACCATTTAATTTTAAATGGGAGATTTTAGGCCACCAGAACTGCCTGTGTCTGTGGATGTGGGGGGGAACAGTTATGTAGATAGATGCCCCTGTTATCAGACCTTTTCTAAAATGTATTTGAAGGTAATTGTAATAATGTAATTTATAATATACAAATAGAAAACTGTTCTATTCCCCCCCCAAAAAAAACAAAACAGAAAATAATAATTAAAACATTCTGACACAAGTAACCCCAAAATCCACTTGTCTGGAACAGCTAGGTGTTATATGTAGTTGTGCCGTTTTGTCTTTTTCCCTTTATTTAACTCCATTTTTGTGAACAAATAGTTTATCGGTAATAACAAGCAGAACTCAACTTTCTGGCCACGTTACTGCTGTCAACACGGGCGACACAGCAGAGAACTCGTATTTATGAAAACAACATAAAACTGCTGATATGGTGTGTGCCTACCTTCATACTTGTGCCTATATTTATACTTTTAACTTTTTAAAAAAACATTTTGAAGGGCATGCTCTGTAATATAATGATTTTTAGTTGCTTTAATAGAGGAGACTTGGACAAGCACATTATCCAAGCTGAGCATATTTAGAATTTAATTATAATTTAATTTGAAACAGAATTTACAAGGTACACAAAATATACATCCCCTCCGATAACATGCTTTTTTTTTCTCCCCAAGTGCTTGTTGTTGAATTATTTTTCAGCAGCTGCCTTCTGACTAGCCTAAATATGAAGCGAACATTTGCTTATCTGAGCAAAACAGGGTGTTGACTTCTTTGAAACGGGATCCCAAGAATGATACGGCAGGTTATTCCTTGAGCTCTCCACAGCTCGACATGCAAGGAGTGGAAAAAATCCATCTTTTTACCCAAGTAGAGACCTAGCTGTTCATTTTGATGGACCTAGCTAGACCTATCTTTAGGTTAACCCTCTCGAGCCTACAGAGGTAAGACAAAACAGGCTGAATTTTGTTCATTTTTCCATCAGAATTTTTTGGAATGGGTTTTTCCATAAAACCGCCGAAAGGTTTCCATTTGAGAACATTTGTTACAAAGGGATACACAAACCCATCAGAATCTTGAACAACAGGGTCCAGTCGTTTTTACAAATAAAAAGATATTATTTCACTCTCACTCTAATCAAGTATACAGAGAACTTAATGATCTGTTAAATATGGGAGTCCATAGAATCAGAGCAACTTTCCAGACTATATCACAGTATAACTAAAGCTCATAGTGCTTTAGGGCTTAACTAAAGCACCGCAACGATAATAAGAAACTGCAGAGTAAACTGGACCTGGAAATGAATTAGTCTTTTCTGCTCCCGACTTTTGTCTTTTCAAATATCTGTGTAAGTCGAGACACACAGTGGAATAAAGAATCCTTGTGATAATTAAACTATATAGGAAAAGGTGCTGCTATTCAAGATGTTTTCTATAGGTCTCTACAAACTCAAAGTGAGAAAAAAAATCGTAAATTCTTCCTTCAAATGAAAGCTGTAGACTTTAACGATCAGATTGCAATTAAAATATTTTGATTACTTTTTCTTACACATTTCAATGGGAACAACTATTTTTCTTCAGTGTTTATAACCCAGCTTTTGCAGGACCATGTTAGAACCCCAAAAAGAGTTTTACTAAATAGTCACTTAAAAAAAAACTACAGCGTTATCTACTACAGATAAAAGCACCTATATTATGTTAATATGATCCACATTCTCTTTACAATACAATACCGTCTTCCTCTGTGAAAGGTCTTACCTTCCCTGTGGCAGTAAAATATTATTTACGCCTCCTAATTTGACGTTTATTTTTAAGCAAAGGTTAGACAGGGTTTGCGGTGTCGTTCTTTGCACGTTTTTCATCTGAACGCACTGCGTAGCCATTCCCAGCACGGTGTCGCCAACACGCTTCACCTCCGCTGCAGAGCAAAGCAAAAACAAAAAGCATTTGCACGTTGCTAATCCAAAGATGAAGGAGACATTTAATTCAGCGCTGAATACCTACTCCTAGAGTTTTAGCAAAGCGGCCGTTCGAGCTTTTTTTAAAAACAAAAAATACAGAACCACCCCAGCCTCCAAGCAAACCTCCTCTCGGTTCTGTATAACTTCTCCCTGCTGACAGTACACTAACCGGGTCCTAAATGTAACAAACGGTATTTTTTTATTCGTCTTAACTATGGATTATTTTAAATCACCCTAACTGTAATTTCAGAGTTTTTGTGTTTCATCACCGGCACAGAAGAAACTTTGGCTAGTGAAGTCACATCATACGAAAACCATTAGGATGAACAGCTATTTTGTCATTAAACCCCGGACTAATAATGCAAACTTAATAAAGGCGGTAAGTAATAGTCAGCCAAGCCAGGAACATCATCCTTCCTGTTCATCAGCTCATTAGCTTTAAACCTGACCTGCGGAGAAAGCGGACAGGTTAGCAAAGGGTGGCCCGTAAAAACTCCAGAAGGAGCATCGTTAAGAGTTTCACTCTTCAAAGGTTTAAACAAATCCTACCGTTAATAATAAAACCGAGATCGCAGGCTTGGAGAGCGCCATGATCTCACTTTCTGGAAAAGCAGACGTTTAGGCTCCACAGGAATTGAAGCAACACTGCCCTCGGAGAAGACGCAACCGCCCCTTTGGTGTCACCAGAGGGAAAGAGGAGGGGAAAAAGCAAAACTGGGCGTATAGAAAGCCCAGGAGCACGGAAGAGCACAGGGAGGAAAGAGAGGGAGACGATTAGAGGGGCGAGGAGAACCCTAACGGAAGGCAGCGACGAGGAGGGCGGGTGGGAGCGACGCCGCCTCCGCTCAGCGGTCAAGGAGAGGCAGGAGCCCCCTTTCAACGCCCAGCAGGGAAAGCGAAGGCGTCATTTTGCACCGGATTTCTAGTAACAAATTGGCGATGAGCAACTTCCTTTAAAGGAAACAAAAACGCCAATGGAACGGTTAGCATTCGGGGAGAAAAAAGGCAGATGATGCTGCAATGAGGTGGAGTAAATAAGTGAGAAAAGGAGGAAGACAGGATGGGAAACGGAGCAGTCCTGTGTCCAGGAAGAGCGAATTAAAAACAACGTACACGGTTTGTCTGAAGCGTATTGAACCAGTATGGATGAGCCCTGTAAACTGGACAAACGATCGATCTGTTTCCGAAACCGTTTAACGTCACTGAGCTTTGACCTGTGAAATTCTATGCGTTTGCGTCCTCGCAACCCAAGAGTTAAAAACAAAAAGACCAGGAAAAAGCCACTGGCAGAAATCTTCCACTTCATGCAGGTTTTTGCCAAAGGCTGAGTCAGCAAAGGCGTTTCAAAAGCTACACACGGGTTTTGAGTTCACTGCTTGCTCAGTCACTCGGAGCTTTTAGCACACAGCTTGCTATAAAGTACTTTGTAAGCCACTGAAAATCAGGTTTAAACAATTTTATAAAAAGCCTTGATTTTAGCTTTCCCACAAACGGAACATATCATGAGCAGGATGAATGTGAAAGAGCAAATTAAAAGGAGAAAATAATGAAGCAAATTGAAATGAAAAATGATTAACCAAGTTACAGTATTAATATGAAACATCATGCAGCACAAGAAGAGGAATAAAATTGATGCACAGCCCATTCCTACCTGGAATTTATACAAATAAACCAGAATTAAACTTCCGTCATTCAGACACTTCACAAAAATACAGGAACTAGTGATCAACGCGCGCATACGCTCATGATTTGCACGTACTCACCATAGACTGGTGTTTTCCCTGGCAAAATGACTACGACGAGCTGCAGCCCCGTGTAAGTGTTCTTCAGGTGCCTGAACATGGGCTCCACGCTGTCGGCTCCCTGCGCGTATTTACAGAAGCACGGCTGCCCCTGGATCGGCATCCCCGCATCTCTGGAAATCTTCCTCAGCTGCTCTGTGAAGGACCTAAAGGTTGTACACACGTTAGACTCTTAGGTGGCCAAAACCATTTCGATTTTGCGCCCATTTTCAATGGAACAATCCTGTTAAACTTGAAAAGCTTTGCTGTCCAAAAAAACCCCAGAATTCACCCCGAGTGCATCTCTAATTAAATGGCTTTCCCTATTCAGTGACTGAAGGAAAAATAGAGGAAGATAATCAAGCACCTTGCACAAATAACACTGTTCATAAAAACTTCACTTGCAAAGCAAGTGAGCTACTCCAACCCGTTAGCTCTGCCGATGAGAAACACAGTAAGAGCTGCTTTTTGCACAAAACACTACAGCAACACCATTTTGGATAGGCAGCTCTACAACACTTCAGCGCATATCGCTAGAAAAACGTCAGGAGCTTGTTCTTTTCTTGCTAAGGAGAATGACCAGCAGAAGTCTTTAGCAATTGTGGCTCAGCGAATTGAGCAAAGAGCAACAACACTGCACAAGAAAAACTTGCTGGATATCGGAGGAAGGGCGCATCCTGGAGGTGTTCAAGACAAACCTGCTTCAGGACGGTGCCAATACGAGTGTCGGTACTGGAGACAACCTAATTTTGTCCAAGGCTTTTATCAGTGAAGAGTCCGTCAGGGCCTCTGCTAGCAGCTCCGCCGTGCTGCAGTCTGCCTCCGTCTCCTGGCCCTTGTTCACGTTGCAGTGCTTGGCTATCTTTCCCTTTGAGAGGTGACCAAGAAGCAATTTTTCACTGTGCCTCTTTTAAGCAAGACAACCAGAAGCACTTAAGTGTAGGAGTCTAGGGGCCTATAAAGTATACGGAGTCTAGAAAGCATCTTCAAAGTTGGGGCACTTCGATGCCTGCAGTCAATAGCGCATGCATAGTCCGTGACTCCCATCCTGATAAGCAAAGGCCACATCCAGTGTAGCAAGTAGCGAGGTGCCACCGAGCAGATCTGTAGGGTGGAGAACTTGGCGCTGAGGAACCACCACCCACACCAGACTCGTTTCTGGGATTTTCCTGGCTGTAGCCAGGTGTGGTGGGCTGAATGTCCGTTAGGGGCTGATGTATATCCTCTAGTTGAGTTTCATCCTAAAGAAATCCAGAGTGTGCACTCTGCTTGCTCCTGGATGCAGAACGTGGCCTGGCAAGTGGTGACCTGCAGGAGAGTCTCTTCAAATACGCACTCCCAAACCAACCTAAAACACTAACACAGAAGCACCCAGAGAGGTCCTTTTTTGGCACTTGTCTCTACTACCAGAAGTTTAATTGATACCTGCTTGATCCCTGGTAGCAACAGTTAACTGACATCAACGTTGACAAAGACCTTTTATTATTTCAGAGTAGACATCCCCATAGGTGCCTAAGAAGTTGCTTGTCTTCACAGAAGGGAGCCAGGTAACACAGTCCTACCCACTTAGAGGCTGTGAAGTTTTAGTTTCTTCTATATCCAACATTATTTTCAGGGATCATAAAAGAATGTGAGCCTCAGCCCGGCAGCTTGTGACTTCTTGTAAAAATAGGTATGTAACACGTTTTCCCTGGCAAAACAGGCACTCACCACTATAAGCAGAAATAGTAGCAGGACAGACAAGTCTAAAACGCTGCAAGTTTTGAGCCTGTATTTATAGGAGTCTATCCACTAGCATGGTGTCTAACAGGAAAGGTTACCTCACTGTTCCCAACAGCTGGAGCCGAATGATTTTGAAGACTTTTAGGGATTTTGAAGGTGCTTAGTCTGAGCTAAGAACTAGACAACTCAACAGCAGCTGAGTTTCAGCTTGCTCAACAAGATGCAACAAGAAGGGACTGGATGCAGACAAATTCCCAGTATGAAAGAACTTCTTTGCAGGATGAGGACAAATTCCATCTAAGCTAAAATTAAGTTATTTCAGCTCATTATGTTGCAGGCTTGTGCCTATTCCTCCGGTGAGCTTTACACCCCAAAGCTGACCAACTTCTCCTAAGCAGCATTGGACTTAGAGAGAACACGTCCTTAACAACAGCACAAGAAGCGAAAGGTAAGATTTTTACTGTTTCATCACCGCTTGTTAGGGAAACGTTCCCTAGCTATTTGGCAAGTTATCAAAAAGAACATTGTTATGGTAATGCTACTGTTACGGATAATGACTGCCTCGCATTCCCCTGGAAAAGAGCAGTCGAGCAAGCTCCCAAGAGCTGCCTCTGCCCATGCACGAAGGGAAAGCGCGACTGCGTGCCAAGGAATGAGATAATCCCCGTACATGGGCAGGCACGCTCTCCTTGATCTAAGGACGATAGGTGTCACTTTTAGCAACAGTCTTCCATTTATTTGTGCCCCCCAAAATAGAGAAACCAGGTTTGAAAATTGAGTTTCATTCAAATGCTCGAGGTCAACAAAACAACAAACTGCTCTTACTCATCTTGTAAATACAGTAATTTATACATTACTGTACCTCTGGGGGCAGAAAACTGGAGACCAAAATTTGATTGCTTTACATTAAAGTTTACCTTTTAAATAGGTTCAACACTGATAGGGTTTTTTTCTGGGTATATACTTAAATTGAGACGTAAGACACGCACATGCTAGCTTGCAGTACTGAGAAATACTTAGTGATAAACATTGTTCATTGTATCATTTCAACAGTCTCCGCTGTTCTTTATTCATCTTTAACTCTAGGCGAAGGCTTCAATTGTGGTAGGAAACTTGCCATACAGTGTAAGTTGGTTCTGATCCTGAGGATTTCACAAAACCATGATGCTAACACTGAAATTGTATTTGTACGGTTCAATACCCGTGACACTGAAAGCACAGCAAGAGCAGTGTTACAGACATATTTCCTTATGTTAAACAATTTAACAAAATACATATACCTAGTAAACAAATAAGTGCAACGTATGACACTTCTGTACGTAATGAATACGTAATAAAGCCATCTTCTTAGGAGACACTTACTTAAGATGAACTTCAGTGCATTGGCGCTGGGGAGCAAAGCATGCAATTGCCCACACCTTTATTTCGATTCCAGTGTGAAACTGCTTATTCCTCATGTCCCAAACACCTTGAACTGGTGTAGCAATTGCTTTATTCTGGAAGTGGAAAGAAAAAGAAAAAAAAATAATGCAGAAAACGACTCACACCAACAAAAATCAGTTACACTCTTGCTCTGCTCTACCTACCAGGCTATTTAAACTCTCAGGTCTTTCTGTATTATTCAAAAACCTATTCTATCTTCAAAAGATAGCCTGCTACTCTGGTGAAAAATAAAGCTTATGGTAATCACATGCTCATTTTTACTGCTGACGATTTTCTTTGGTTATATAAATCAGCAGCAAGTAGAAATTACGTATGGATAGTAATTCAGAGATTCACAACCGGCAAATAATAGTAAGGAATGCACATTCCTACAGCGGCTTCACAACTGCTCAGTGAACTTTCCAAGAATTAATTTAGCTTCCCAACACTTGAGTGACTTAATTCAAGTATTATCAATATTTTACACATCAGTAAATAGAGACAAATAGCGGTTCAAGGTCACTTGGAAAAAAAAAAAGGGAAAGAGCTGACAAAAGATGACTGGTTATCGAGCTTTGACCTGTGTAACACTCTTTCTCCTATTGAGTGGACATTATTGTGATGGATTATCTAGAGGAGAAGGGATAGAATGACTAAAGCGATTCTGCTGATGTTAATTACCTTATTAAGTATTAGTATCCAGTAGCTGTTTTACACAAGTTCCTGCAGTGTCTGCCCTTCACTGAGCAGCAATGGCTAAAACGTACGGCAAACGTTCAGGACACAAATTTAATAATTCGTTTCGTCAGGAGCTGTGTGGGCTGAAGGCTGTACCTCCCCCACCCCGACTTGTCACCATTTATCTGCCTTTAAGCTTTCGCTGCCCCTTCTCTGGTGCCACAACAGCTCCTGGGAGCACTCTCCCTAATCAGGATCAGGCAAAGGCAGCCAGCTTAGCTTAACTTGTCAGGGAAGGAAGGTTTGAGCTCATCTGTCTGGTTTTGACCGGAGAACATTAGGGAGAAGGCTCAAGATCCCGTCCCACGGCAGGTTTACAGAGGGAACGGTCTGATTTGCGCCTGGGAACAGAGCTGTTTTCAGCTGCAATGCTTCAATTACATGACGCTCATCGGAAGTCTCCACAAGTGAATTTATCGTAGACATTAAGACTCTCCCTCTTGCAGAAAAATTACGTTATGTAATTGATAAAAAATAAAAATCAAGAGGGACATTATACAATCGATAACAAATCCCTGCTTCTCAAGCTTTTTTTGAAAAAGTAGTAGCAAGGGCATGTGCGACAGAGGCCACTGGACAGGCCATTTTAAAGAAAAAAACCTGTCAAATACTTCCAACAGGCAGGGGTGGCTCTAGAGAATAACATGCTGATAGAGCTAACACCTTAAGATAGTTGTCCTAAACACAGCTGCTCCCCCCAGGACTCTCAAAACCCAACCAGAAGTTCAGGAAGAAGATTTCAGAGTTAAGGGAGGCAAAAATAAATTAAAAAAAAAAAACAAAAAAACCCCCACAACATTTGTCTTTGTTCTTTTCTATATGCACTGATTTGAACCACTATTTGCAATTTTCTCCTTGCAAAACCTCCCAAAACAGTGCACGAGAGAAAAACGTGACTTATACATATTTTCCTCTATAGTTGATACAAATGTATTTTTGCCCTAGCTTTTCTTTTAAAAATAAAGAAGCGATGGGGCAGGTAGCATATCACATAAAACATGGCCACTAAGTTTAAGGATTTTTTAAAAAAATATTTACGTGCTAAACATTACACCAAACATGAATTTATCCCATTACATTCAACTTCATTCATTTAAAATAACCTTATTACAGAAGTTACCACAGCCGGTAATCAACGCAATCACAGACAGTACAGCACCGGTTTAACGTACCCTGCCTCCGTAGAGGATCGAGGGAGGCTGTAGGACTCTGCCGGTCACATCGGTCATCTCATCTTTGACCATTATCCCAAATTCACGAACATAAGGGTCAGTATTAAAACTTGCGCTCCGCATCTGAAATTAGAAGGAATGAGATATTGCTTGCAGAAAAAAAGCCCTTTTCATGAGATCTAAAATTTTCAGAGATGACCGCATTTGAGCGCGTGTCCCCACCACGGGTGAGGCCAAGCATTCAGAGCCGCTGTTAATTCCACTTGGACACTTGCCTTAAAATTTGAAATAAAGCACCAAAAGAGCATTTGAAAAGCCTGTGTGAGAGTACGTTTCTCTGTGACTAACAGAGAAAGCCTTCTAAAAACAGACATATTAGCTGTGCGCAGCGGTACAAACTACTTCATATCTTCTAGCGGTAGGAGGAAAATTAAGTTTGCTACCACACTTTGCTCTCATCGCTTACAGAGCACTTACCAATTTGCTAATCTCCTCTTGACGGTCAGGCGCTGATCTGGCAGTCGCCCGAATCATAGTGGAAGTTTGATTGTCCGTCAGCTTCTTTATGCATCTTTGCCCTGCCACTATGTTGCACACCTAAAACAGCCCCACAAAACGTAAGTTAAAAAAAACAAAATGCAACTGTTATTTTTTTTTCCTGCTTATTTACGCGATTTCTAAAGTTGGCTACTCGTAAAGCACAATTTGTCAACAGTTCAGCCTTTTTGCTCTGCCCCCCCCCCCTTCCCAGAACACAGTATTATATCGAAGTTGACTTGCCTCAAGAGGAAGGTACGTGTGTTTCTGCTCCTGTCCGACTTGTAAACATGGAAGGTGAGGATAGCGTAGAACTAATTTGTGCCTGTCCTTAAAATACTGAGCTACAGTGCATTCAACTGTTTGTCCATTCTCCTGCTGAAGCGGGAATCTGTTGGAAGTCAAATGTGAAAATAAGCCATCGCTTTATCTAAAGCACTTTCCCATGCTCTATGCACCTCTTGGCACAGGTTAAATTTGCTGGAAATTCAACCTATCTTTTTTTGAATGACCTAAGTATGCTTTTATAATGAAGATTCCATCACTGCCACTATCATGTGTCTTTTAATAGTACCACAGAAGGCTATTTCTCTAACATTCATGTTATCTGAAGCTATAACATAAGCTCCTTAAGAGTGGGTGCTTCAGAGGCAACAACTAATATTTTCTGCTTATTTGTGATACTTGGTCCTATATTTTATGATATGCCAAGCACAGAATACAGTCTTTCCACTATAAGATTCACAAAACCAACAGGATATCTGTGTATTTTGAAGTTATCTGCAAGTCTCTGGTTAGCGATAAAAATAAAGATTTCTTGGGGAGGGCATTGGATTGGCAGTAAGCAAGATTAAGAACCTGATCCCAATTGACATCAGTTTCGTACTCAGCAATTCTGGGAAACATCAGGCTACCAAAAGGGCTTTCTGCTCTTCCAGTGTTGAAGAAATCCATAAAGAAAAAAAAATGAAACAGGTAACAGGTCTAAGATGAAGGGATTAGTTGAAGTGCCATGAAGGCCTTTGTAGAATAAAACAGAACAAGAATAGCAAGACTGAGAAATTACTCTGAGGTAGATTTTAAATCTATTGACCAAATAAAGTATAATTTTGCAAGACAGGTTTGCAGGCAAGGGACCCTTCCAGCAGGAGATTAAACATATGCTTAAAAAGAAGCAAAATACTTTACGTTTGGTGACTTGCTGGTCGTCTGGTGACATTGCACACTCTGTACTTTCTTTTCATTTGTCCACAGTGTGTTATCTCCACCTTTAGACCTAAAAATTGGAAAACATGTATCATCATTTCTTCAAAATCAAGGGGTCTGTCCTCTTTATTACTAAACAAGACTACTCAATCTGTACAGTAAAGCTTAACACTATTCAGCATGTTCTCAGAGCACTGAAGAATATCCCAGACAGAACTAAAAAAAACAATTTTCATATTCAAAACCTCCTGAGCTTCAGCCAAAGTCCAACAAAGAATTTTGGAGGCAAGGTGAAACCCAAAAGCCCCAACAGTTCAAAGACAAAGCCGACCGCATTCAAATAATTTTAGTTCTGTACCTCTAAGGAAGTCAAGGATGGTGGAAGGAAAAAAAAAGACCATGCAGCTTCCTCCATGAAACAAAAGCTTGTTTATACTTTATGTCTAAACATACAGTGACTGGGAGGCCTCCAACTGCTGCAACCAACCCTGACCTAATGAACCTGGAAACAAAAAGTACCTATAGGGACCCTGGGCACCCTTCCGAATGAGGCGGCTGGGCTGTACTTCTAGTGAAGACTAACAGCTGTCACAATCCCCACTTGCACAAAAGCCAAGCCTACCCAAAAGCCAACAAGCTTCGGTGAGAAGGCTAGCCAAAAAAGAAGGGGAATTGTCCCCACTCTGCACATTTCCCACCCCAAAACAACACAACACAATACAGAAAAGTTTCTCATTTACCGCTACCCTCTCAAAATTAGCTTGAATACTGCATTTTCATTTGTATTACTTTCATATTCAGACAAAAACAGATGCGGGTAGACTATTAGAAAGAGGAAGCTGAATGTAGGGGACTGGGAAAGAAGGGGCTGCAGATATAAATTCCTTATATATCTGCACATGGGTATAGGCTCATGCAGCTGCTGAAGAACACTGTATATTTAACCTCTCTGCTAAAGGCACCAATAACTTGCCAAACAACATACAAATCTTTCCACGTTATTTGCCAGGGCTCCAGGTGCCAACTGTTTTGAAAGCATCAGTAAATATCAAGTTGTCATGAGTATCTCTGAAGCCTGTATCATAATATTTTCATTAGAAGATAAACTGTTACCTCAGTACATCAATTTACGATTAGCTTTGCTCAAAATCCGAGACGACTATTTCTTATCTGAAGATTGAAAATCCTCATGGAAAAAAATGACAGTAATACCTGGCAATTCAGTGCCTGCTTATTATTTTTGCAAAACATTTATGAGTGGTACAATCCCATCATAAAGCACCCAACAACATAAAGGCGTGGATTTATTTATACTTTTATTGCAAACTCTTAGCTGGGCAAATATATGTTCTCAAGATGATTTTCTGGACGTTTGGTGGGAACAAGGAAGCCCTAAAGTTGCCTTCACTGCAAGACAGATTAGGGGAGTTTGGTTTTCTCTTCTGACTTTCTTTCTACAAAGCCTGACCTCCCTAAAGGCACACTTGGCTTGCTACGTAGGAGCTCCAATAACCCGCTCAGGCTTATGATGTAGTCTCCCTTCTCAGATATATAAGGGCACCAAGAGGGTTGCCTGCATTGCAAGCCTACATCACCTCATCAGGTAGGAGATAGGTGAGCAGAGGGAGGACCTTGATTTCCCAGAAGAAATCTTATGAGCGAGGATACTGTGAGCACAAACAGTAATATTCCCTCCGCTTACTCTTTGATTCAGTCATTACGTATTAGAATAAGTGTAATTTTCTTCCAGGAAAATATATGTATGAAATATACCTAAGTACGGAAAAACATATCGTCAAATTATTAGCAAAATCTGGCACGTGAAAATCTTAAAATCAGCAGTAACTGGGAAAATTTAAGTCCAGGTAATTTAAAAAATACGAATGAACTCCTGGCCTTTACAAACATTCTGAAATCATTAGATTCAAATCTAGAATTTACCTTGCTATCAAATCAGGATTGGCACTACTGACATATGTTGCAAAAGTGGAAAAAGAGTGTGAAACTTTTGCATTTGTAACTAACTTTTATTTACTTTAGAAAGGGGGGGGGGGGTACTTTAAGAAGAGTTAGAGCGCTGCAGTAAATATAACCTTTAACTACCAGAAAGGATAGCAATATTCAAGCGGGAAGAAAAAAAAATGTTTTTCAAGAAGACTGATATAATAAGAGATGCTGCGCTATGTACTCAGGAGAAAAGATGCGAGCAGTTTGCACTGAGATATTCGCAGATGCCAGCGTGCAGAGCTAACTTTGATGTGACGCTCAACCCAGCGCCTGGGTGGGGGTGAGGCACGAAGAACTGGAGCTATGTCAAGAGAACATGCAGGAGGAGAAGCTTGCACAACCGCAAGCCAGGAGCTAATCTCAGTACAATAAATTACTACCCATCTGCTAGGAAGCTTTGGTTCATCCTGACATGTACAGTAAAATGCATCATCTTCACTGAAGCACTTTCATTAAGGGCAAAGCTAATTAAAATTACCCTATATTTGCCGCAGGCTAAAAGCACATGCGTATTATCATGACCATGGATTCTCAAACACGTGCTAGCTTACTTATGTGCATACCTGAGCTCTAAGCATGCAGGGTTTAAATAAAAATAAATATGCTCGCTTAGTATTTTATACTGGTGATGAATCAAGTAAGAAGCCACATATTTATCTCAACTGATGCAACTTTGCTTATAGTCACAAAGTAACTCAGTAACTTTACAGAGCTCAACCCAAGACACAGTAGGAAAAAAGGACAGGTACAGGCTTAAATGTAAAATTGATTAACAGAGTTCCGAAATTCTTGGAATATACGTAAGTAACAAAATGATTCTTGCGCCTTAGTTTTGCTCAAAAGTCTATGTTCGCCGTTCATTGTGACAATCTGTCACCCAACAAGAAATCAACTGCTACAGAAAAACTTTTTGAACATGTGGTTTTCATATATCATCACAGGGAATAAAGCAGTTTTATATTATTATTACCTTTTATTTCTTTGGTAAACTTTACCCTTTGGGAATCTGTCAGAGGTTTCTGTTGTTCTTCAATACTTTTGAAGTCCAAAACTTCACATACAAACTCAATAACTGGCTGTGCTTTGTAAAATGCGGTTGCAGATACTACAGACAAACACATGTACATTAAAGTTATATTACAATAACAATGAGAAAATTGTTAAGAAATCCGACACACGGGATTACATTTTTGGCTTTTCATCAAAAGAGAAAGGAGGAGGAAGAAAGAATTTGTATAGGACCTACCATCAATATTTAACATCATTTTCCATAACGAAGGTCTGACTGATTGATGAAATCCAAACCAAACTTCTCTGCCACCACCTAATGGGTTTGAGCACCCTTCTGATGCTGTAAAAAAAGATCGCCCCACAGGAGTATATCTGGAATAAAGAAAATGAACTCATTAGCTAAGGAATCAGATCATAAAATAAAAGCAGAAGGAAAAAACTTAAGCATTAAGACAGTAACTAATACAAATTCCTACTCAAAAACACAGAAATATCAGTGTTTCCTATTATAAATAACCTGAAACTCTCATCAGGACTCAGGTTACACCTCTCAATTGCAGTTAGTTACAGTGAGAAGTTAGCTAGTACTCAGTTTGTTTGTTTTTTTTTACCCATTATCAGTGTACCCCATTAACATACCCACTAATACAAACCAAAAAGCTTTACAGCGTTCTTTGTGCTCTATTAAAAACTCAGCTACGATTCAGTTAGAAAATAATTAAGTATCTCTAACATTAAAAACAACGGTCTAAATCTCACTCCTTATTTGCAAATAGCTTCCTCTGAAATCCATGGAAACTTTGCCTGAGTAAAAGACTGATCTAACAAATATTTTTAATGCATCTTTCATCTTGGTATTTAAGTATTACGCATTTAATATGAAATTAATCAAAACCAGTGCTAATATTCTTCTCTGAGCAAAGATGTGTGACTAACTGGTATGGGCTGTTTTCTCTGTTGTAAAAGCTGACTCAAGTACCTTTTTTTAATCCTCACATTAGGGATAAATTCAACTTAATATAGGATATTTAAAGATATTTACATAAATTTAATTCTCAGTTTCTCAGTTTAGTCCTTTAAAACAGGAAAGTTCAGCCTTATTAAGCTTTGTTCTTTACTTTCCAATTGACTTTAATTTGAACAGTGGTCTGAACAGCAGAATTTATGCAACCTAGCGTCTCCTGGGTTGGACTGAAAATGCTGTGGATCCCACTTGCTTGGAAAAGAACTTTTTCAAGTGTTTTCTATAAAAATAGCTCTATCAGGTGAGGTCAATGCCCGTCTAGCTCAGTATCCCGTGTACCGAATTGGCTATAAACATCTGCCCAGGAAAACCTAAGAACAGGCTAAGGATGTTTGAAACCAGCCTTACGTGTCTCCCAGCCTCCAACTGCTTTCAACTTGGGGGACGTCCCTCTTTTAAGACTTCAGGGGGATGAGGGATGGGTGAGATGGAAGGGCCCTCCCTCGATCGGACCAAACAAACATGGAATGAGGCTGAAGACCAGCGAGGAAAGGGACTCGTGTCCGCTTTGGAGGCTACTAGTTTCGCCCGATGAGCAGAAAAGCAGCGGTATTGCTTCTCGCCTGAGCACACGAGATCTACTACTGTTGCGGTTGATCTATCAAAGTACATGCTAGGTAAAATAGCCCCTGAAGCAGAATGAGCAGTAAGGCAATTTTCTAAACAACGTCAAGGTCTTCCCCTCACCTCATGGAAGGCAAGTGCCTCATGACTACATCCAGTGCCTGGATGGTCTCAAATGGGACACTTGGCAGCCGACCAGAAAGAGCATCATGTAAAGCCTGCAAACTCACACAGGACATCCACTTTATAGCCACCTTAAATATTCTGTCCTTCCCTTCTCCTGGCAGCGTGACCTCCAACTCCACCTGCAACAATGCCAAACAACAAACCAAGATGATTCTTTCCATTTACAGGGAAAAATGAAAGGGGCTTAGAAGGGATCATGAATGCCTCTGAGTATCAACTCTAGAGCATGGGAGAAGACACAAAGCAATGCTGAAGAAACAACATATATTAGGTACAGCCTCTTTTTACAGCTAGGTTTTCCAAAGGTGGAATTCAGAAAACCAGCATACTTCCCAACTTGCATCTACCTCCCTCATTAAGGCAACGTACATTTTGGAAGCGCTCGTGTATCACCAGGAAGGTCTCAGAGAAAATCGGAAAACCTGAATTCAGATATCTAACACGTACCGATGTGTCAACACTCACAACGTCAACTTCTGCGTGTGCAGAATAAAATGTGGGCTGTCATTACCTGCCAAGATTCATGAACTTCAGACCTTCTCTCTCTAGAGCACTAGACAGAGTACTTTATATATACTGGGAATATAGTTCAAATGAGAAGAAACAAGCCAGAAAGAGCTTTAAAAAAAAAAATAAAGAAATAACTATTATTTCTAGATGCCAAAGAATAAATGATGGCTCAAGTACCAGCAATAGTAACATGCAAGCAAAGGCTTGTTATGCTCCGTTTTGAATTTTTTGCCCACAACATTGACAAACTATATTATTTTAAATTACTTTAGCTGTGATGCATTTTAGAATGCTGCCTTCTCCTCTTTATTAACACAAAGAATGTCTGAATATAGACATTCTTTAACTAAAATTAAGGCTTGTTTAAAATGATTAAAACTTCTGGGAACGACGACAAGAAATAACAAGATCAGAATATCCTTTGTGTTGGATATAAACAAAAACACTAGATTTTCCTGTCCCAAGGAGCGTACAATTGCAATACAAAAGGCATCCACTTAACAGACAAACTGTAATTAGTGGGGTAGCGAAAACGATACGTGGGTAACAGCGAGCTAATATCTGCAATCATCTGGTCTTTTGTGCCAGTTAACTGGTTCGCTCACAGGAAAAGAAAAAAAAAAAAAGAAGTAAAAATAAAACACAAATAATAAGCCTTCCTATAAGCCAAAAGCCTAGTTGACAACTTAGAGTAGATAGTTAAAATTAATATTACAGCCTCAGCGCTCCTCTTGCACAAACATTATTCGCCGGAAGAGTCGCGCAGAGGAAGGAGAATGATGGAAAAGGGAGTCGGTAACTGCTGGGTCACTGGTTTGAATCTGGCCCCGAATGTTAATCCTACCGGAGAGCGATGCAAAGGCAGGTATAGGTTTTCAGCTGACACAGCTTGGAAGCTTTTTATGAAGTCTTTTTCTGCTATGCCGTCAAAAGGTCTTCAACCTACATGTCACTTAGAGGATGGAAAATATTTGTTGCACCTGAATTACATATTTTTTTACACTTCTCTCCTGCTGCCAAACACCATTTTTATTACCCCTGACACTGCTGAACACAGAACTTGGCTGATTATTAATGACTCTGGTACCATGAATCTAAACAAAGACTTTTTTGTCTTTTTTTTTTTTTCCCCTTCCCTCCAGGTTTCAATTTCCAAAGCTCCTTACCCATGATGGAATGGAAACAGATAAAGAACTGAACTACTTGTGTTGCAGTAACTGTGTATCCCTGGCGGAAATAAAAGACACGGGATTGAAGAATTTGTATTCCAGTTGCCTGAGTGCAAACCTGTGTCCAACCCGCTCCCAGATTCTTTAATTTTAAAAGTAGGTATGCCAGAATTCGAAAGCACTTTACCCTTTTCAGCAGCAAAAATATGCTCTGTTGTAACACATGCACGTACTCAGCTATCTTAGATAAATTTATCAGTAAACTATCAGATTAAGACAGGAGACAAATACCTATTACATTTAGCATAGCTGTAACTGAATTTACACTGGCATATTTGGACCAAATAGATATTACTGCTGAGTCTAAAACCACTTCAAAATAACTGAATTAGTGTCACCGTTGAAGTACATAAGGCTTAAAACCAGCTTCCCGGGTTTTCATCCTCTAATATCTCACGTGAATGACGTGCTTTTTAAGCGTTTAAGTTTTACTGAGTCCATTAAAGAAATCATAATAATACATTAGGACCAAAAATGATTCCATAATCCACATTCATAAGAAGATTACCTAGACTTTTAAGTGCTGCAAATCAGAATTTAAATCTGGCGATCATTCGTGCTTTATCCCGCTCTACATTTTTAAGGGCACATTTAAGTTTGATAGAGTGAGCAAAATATGAAAAAAAGAAAAGCAGTTTTAAATGGGAAGCTTTCCCGTTTTACTTTACTATTAGGAATAAATAGCAAGGCTAAATTTAATCTTTGACTTCCTACAGTTGCACCAGGAACAACCTGTCCCAAAGGAAAGTGTTCAGTCTCGGTCACTAACCTATTCCTGCTGCAGCAATTACTAAGCTGCAACGCAGTTAATGCAATTTTGCAGGTAAGGAACTAAGCAAAAGGGATGTTACCGTATAGCCATGCAAAAAGTCACTAAGCCGGGGCAAAATCTGAACGTTGTTCTTAGAAAGAACAGCTCCTGTAGGTCTGACTGACTCGTAGGAGTCAGCGTACATCAGTAATTAAAACTGGCGCTCGATATACGGAGCTTCCGCACTCTGTTCCCAGCTCTCTCGAAGCCCGGCCACGCGGCCCTGGGGATTTCGGTACTCCAGTCCCCTCTCTGTAAAACCCATGCCTCGCTTCGTGACTCTTCAGTCACGTTTTCAGCGTGTTTTCAGAGCGTTCTTGCCCAGCAGCCCGCGAGCTTTCTCCTTTCCACGGCTTCAGAGGAGAGCAGAGGCGCAGTTTCCAACCAAATACTCGAGGCCTCACCTCCCGTGCGCTGCTCTGGAAGCCCTCCGGGTCACGAGTCAGGAAAGGTGCCTACTTCTACCGCGCACGCGGCCCCCGGTACTATCTCCGTGTTTCAGACGGACAAAGTCAAGAAGAGGAAGGTTAAGTAACATGGCTGGGGCCGTATCCTGGATTAACCGGCTGCCCTTGGGCCTCGGCTTCCCTTCCAAAAGGGACCAGAAGTAATATTTCTGTGCCAGCCTCCTGCTCAGTCTTTCAGCATCAAATTCATGTAAAGCGCTTTTAATTAGTTATGTGCATCTTTTAAATTAAAGACTGTTTAAGATGTATTAGTTGTTCTTGAATCTTGCTAGGTAGGAAAACATTCCAAATGAAGTTAAAATTTAGTTCTAGCTTTTAATTTTAGAAGCGCAGTTCAGGCAAATAGAGAAGTAATGCAGCAGGTTCGTTAAAAGCCACAGGTAAAGGCGAACTAGGCTTGCTCTTAGAAGCTACAAGCAAAGAGACTATTAACGTCTTTATAATTTGACAGTGTCCTATACATTGCTTTTTCCCGAGTGTGTAAGAGTGAAAACTAAGGAGATATTCTGTTAATATTTACGTATTTCATATTTCCTCTGAAAGCTCTAAAGAAACAAAGGAAAGAACATATAAGTAGGTAGGATAATCACAAAGGCCGAGAAGAAAAGATGAAAAGAGTTTATGTAAGAGAAAAAGTTATAAAAGAAGCAGGGTTGTCATCAAGGACAAAAAAAAACCCCAGAGCCACCACCGCTGACCAGAGATGAGGACAGAGTACGTAAGGGCAAGAGCAACAGGAGGAAGATGCCAGCAATTTGGGTATCAGGGTTCTGCGCAGGATCAGTTCTTCCACTATCGACAGGCGCTGCAGCTCAGTCAGGCTCTGCTCTCGTTTAGATTTAGCACCACGTATTAATCATTTACGTGTTAATCTTTCCAACAGGATTCTATACACAGAACAATTAAAAAAACACCCCACTCGTCTAATTGCCCTGGAGGAAAGTCCTATAGCTGATGGGAGAAGGGGAGGGGGAAAAAAATGAGAGTTTATTCAAGTGAGCCTAAATGCGAGCCAGTTACGTAGATGACGCTCCTGAAGCCGTCCTGTGCTAACTTCCACGCAAAACGGGCTCCCCAGTGAGATCCACACCACCAGCCCTTTGCAAATTATCATCGCTCACGCTTCGTAATTCTGTCGCACTCAGAGCGATTAACAAAATTATTCAAGTTAACCTTTTTCTAAGAGGAGGTTACAACATTTATCTTCATGCGCACAGAGGAACTGAGCCTTCAAAGGCATTTCCAGTACAACCACCTTAACTTTACTTCTCATTTTAAAGCATTTTCCGTACTTTGACTAGAAGTAATACGCACTAATTTGGAGTCAGCTTCTCAGTGTATACCCTGGGAAAGATGGGCTGGAAATTTTGAGAAAACTACCTACTACGTCCTGTTTGGGCAGCTCCTTTCAGGCTTTACAAAAAGCGACAGATAAAACTCTCGACTCCTGACATGGCCAAGAAGAAAGTCATGTGAATGGCAAATTTACTGGCAAAATACCCACTTCTTTCCTGATGACACACTGTCACTACACTTCATTTTTACCATGGACTTCAAAACTCAAAACATCAAGGGTAGAGGCCTATTCAGCAAGCGGTTACTCAGCTACAGACCATATGGAATTACATAGGTTGGAGGTTACCTGCTCCAACCCTCGATCAAAGTAGGGCCAGCTTCCATCTTCTGAAGTCTCATTAGATCAGGAATTAATCTGATCAAAGTTTGTTTATTCTCCATAGTTTTTCATTTAGTCACTCACACACAACACGGACAATATTACGGCTATAAACTGATTTGACGTGTGTCAGGATGACTTGGTTAGACCCCCCCACACACACTCAACACACATCATTCCAGCTATGGTAAATACCTCAGAATCTTGCCCGTCAAATCTGTAGGAACTGGGATACTATATATTAGTAAACTAAAAGAGCGAAAGTGAAAAAATTTTTGCTCTCCGATAATCTTAAATGCTTTGAGTTTTCCTAGACGCGAGTTCATAAGTTGAAAACTAATTCAGACTGGAGCAGAGACTGGCCTTTACTGCTCTACACTCACTCAAAACCAGAGAACATTTTGGGGGAAATCAAGAGTTATACATTACATATATCAGAGTAAGAGCTAGATGAAGGTAGAAGTATTAACAACGTCAAGCGTATGAGATGGAGAAGAACACTGTGATCTAGTTCACAACACACTGTCACTGCATTTCAGAAGACCTAAGCTCTATTTCCAACTTCATCACATAGCAAGTTTCCACATTTCTTTGTATTTCTCTTTCCTCTTACATTTTATTTCTGTTGTCTACTCTGGCTGTAACCAATTTCTACGGGGCAGGACACTTTCACGGTAATTGTACGTGCCTTGCCTCGCACCCACAGCAGAAGGGTAAAATGGCCTCTGGGAACTACTGTAATACAAATGAATAACGAGAATGACCTGTAACCTGAAGTGTTTCTCATCTA
This sequence comes from Apteryx mantelli, assembly GCF_036417845.1. Taxonomy (NCBI): domain Eukaryota; kingdom Metazoa; phylum Chordata; class Aves; order Apterygiformes; family Apterygidae; genus Apteryx; species Apteryx mantelli. The sequence goes on along the minus strand of NC_089979.1, from coordinate 4,994,600 downwards.
AATAAAAAGACCACAGAAAATTCAACGTGATATTAGACCACAGAAGCGTAGAACTAATTATTCTATAGGTTTTGTGCGTTAGCATGTTCTAACACAGTACTTTCTGCTTAATGAGTCATCTATGGGTACAGACATGTGTTTTAAAACTACAACTGGAGTGCCTGAAGATGTCGGTGCCCCCAGAAGAGAGCAAAGCAGAACATGTGAGTGCTCCTCAGCTGCTCCAGTGCTAAGCTAGCAGTCTTAACCTAAGCAGTTTAAACTAATTTGGCTCTCCCGTTGCAAACGATTAGGGAAGAGATGCACGTGCCATTCTGCCAACCGAGCGCTGGAGGAGTTTCTTCCAACTAGCGGATAGTGAGAATCAGCTTACAGTAGGTTTTGACAAGATTAACGAGCTGATACAACAGCTTGCTGCTGCCAAGAGGGGTGCTTCCTCTCCCAAACCCAATCATGTTTTCACCTTCCCCCTAGCACCAGTATGGAGTTCATCTCCATGCCTCCTTGGGCAACTGATCCAGCTCACCAAACCAGCTGAAAACTACGCGAGTGGGGAGAAAGAGACAGAGGAAAGAAGGGATATGGAAAGGGGAGCGACCCTTTTGATGGCAACAAGCTCATACGTCTGCTCAGCCTGTCTTGTCAAACCACCCCCTGAGTAAGGTGATACCGTAGATCAGCAGAGGAACACATTTACGCCAAAAATATACAATCGGTTGTTGTCAGTTGCTGGAAAGGCTCTGCAAATATTACATTAAAATGTCCAAGTAGAAACTCCTGTTTTAAAACTTACTTTATCTCTCCCAATGGGAAGCGGCATAGCTGTATAAAGATTTTTTCTTCCATCAAACACTGGTTTGCGGTCCCCAAAAATCTGTGTTTTAAAGTGCTGAACCATATGCTCCACTATTTCTCTGGAAATACAAAAAGAATGTTAAATCAATGATTTGGTTTTGATGTTAAGTAGCAAATGAATACTATCACTAACATTTATGAGTATAGGCATAACCCCCCCAAAATATTAGATGGAAAATTAAAGGATTGTCTACTGTTGGGCATTAGAGGCAAGATTTGTTTGACTGATCTGATTTAACCCAACCTTTTCACAGACTGAACTGGTTTCTTAAAGCAGCTGTTTTTGGCTTTTTCAGACTGAAACTTTTCTTCACCTTTTCCATGATACACTTGAACCAGCACATGAACAATCCTTGCTATCTCATCCCCAAAACTAGAGCTGCGTGGTATTCTCCTGAGGCTTCTGCTCCCCTGTCCTCCAGTCCTTTTTGCATGTCACCAGAGGAGCATGGACCAAAAGATCAGAGGACTGAGAACCTTTTAAAGAAACACTATCAAGGTTTCCCTCACCACGTTTCACCAGCACAACGTTCCCCTGATGACAGTGATATGCAAGCTTTTCTGCATCACATTCAGAAGGATTACTTTTAAGCCTAATCTTTTCCCATAGCTAAAACACCAGCATTCACCAGGTCCCACGCATACTAAAAACACGTATTAATTTAAGCATGGCTGGAATCAGGTTCTGTTTCAGCCTGATGTAACCATTCACAAGGTTCTTGTCAAACCGCAATGTTTACTTACAAGCCGACCCGGCAAAGCAGGTCACTAGCAAATTAGTGGCCAACTGGAATAACAATATCCTTTGACGCCGAAGGTCTTTGGTTCAAACACCCCAGGCATCCTTCAGGCTATCTGTAGCACACGTTTGCAAAATCTGAAATACATCTTCCAGGCAGTGAGTTGCAGACCACTGATTTGAAATACGTCAGCGGTCTGCAACTCATTGCCTAGAAGATCCTAAAGACATGGCTTGGGGCAAAAGGGTGTTCAAAATTTAAACAGACGAGGAAAGGAAAGCCACAGCAAGCTATTTCTTCAGTACTGCTGTCAACTAGCTTGCAGGGGCTGGGAAACCACTACCCTATACTCCTTTACTTGAAAAAGTATCTAATCTAGCATACAGTTAGATATTACAGCGACGTGTGCAGCTGCAAAAATCTGAGGCGAAACTCTGAATCACACACTGTAAAGAACGAAGACTGTCTTAATTGACAGTTTCTTTGCTATGTCCCAAGGCTTTAAGACAGGATGGGTCCATTGAAAGAAATTCGTCTGCCCTCTGAGAAAGGATAAATAAAACTTGGTCCAATAATTTCTGCTTCAGGTCTGCAACGTCTCACTGAACAAGTACATAATTTGGAGAGTGGAAGGAGGGAGATATTTTTGACCTTATGTTAGAGATTTTGAGCAATGGAAAACCCATTATCTTAGCAGGTAAATCATTCTGATTGTAAACTGTCTGGTATAAATATGAGCACTTCGTTTTAATTAAGGTTTTCAAGCTTCAAACCGTACTTAGCAATGGTGTTTCTCAGCTGTGGGTGGAACTTAATGAAAAGTGAATTCTTTTCCCTCTTTGAAGTTGAAAGGAAGGGTATTTCCCAATGCTCTAACTTCAGCCCTTTGGGACCACTTTTCTGGTGAGATTACGCATACACCCCAAGAACCCGAGACTACTGACTGCCAGCGGAGCACATTTTGATCCTTTGAGGAGTCCTAGCTGCCCTCATGAATTAAACCGAGGACATCCATGGTGCCAAACCAAACATCATGCTGGTTCTTGCTTTACTTTGGATCCAAATGGATCAAGACACATGATTCTGAAAGAGGAGGGAAGGGAGGCAGGGGAGCGCACAGACAACATCTCCATGAACTGCCCATGGAGCAAAGGACCTTTCTTCCTTCAAATGCTTATGCCCTTGAGCCTCCCATTCCGGTAGACTATTGAGCCGTACTAGTGCTCTGGGGCATCAACAGACACCACTACTAACAAAGTTAGTTTTTTCACGCACTGATAATATACTATACTATGATTTAAGTCTTATACTGCTACTTACAGATATCATTTGAAGCACAATTTCTTAAAGAAGGCCCAAGTTAAATAAAACTCTGATAGCTGCCAAGAACGGGGCTGTTAGGTCAGAAGAGATCTGGGCATCACCCACGCTGACTATCAAACTACCACGTTAGACCTGGACTTGCTGTGACACATGAAAAGATGAGCAGGACTGTATTCATTTGGCACATCCTGCATAATCCTATATGTGTGTGTGTGTGTATATATGTACACACATAAACATATGCATATGCATTTACGTAGGACTCAAATGTCATGGCTGGCAAAATCCCAGGCATAGGCAGGTGACTGGAACGCACATACATCCACAGCATAACGCAAGCAGGAATAAGCACTCAACGAAGAAATAAAACAAACTTCATGAGGTGAATCCAATTTGTATTCTCCCCACGCCGCACTGAGAAACACACGCTGTAGTATTCCGGAATGCATTCACAGCATCCTCATTTACCGCAAAAGGTATTTAATCCAGGTGGGTTTATACCTGCTCCTATTACCACAACAGGAGTGACTAACCAGACAAAGCAGAACAGGTCAGAAGCTGTCACTGAAAAACAGCTTGTTGCGGAATACAATCTGCCTTTTCAGTCAGAAAAGCTATTTTATTATTTAATAATTACGTTCTCTACCTTTGCCTTCAGCCAAGCCTGTACCGAACAGGGTCAGCATAGTCCCCACTGGTAAACGCAGGGATGGGAGAGAGGCAAGCACAAAAACACTGCGCCACGAAAGAGGTGACCACGTACAACAAACACACACCGCACAAAAGCTGCGCGGCACTGCAGCTTCTGGCGGAGCTCCGGAGGTACGGCAATCCGCAACAGGCACGAGCACGCGAGCTGTTGGGGCTGGAGCAGGAGGGAGGGAGACAAGCTAAGGAAAGCAAAGCCGTCATGGCTCCCGCTACGAAAAAAGGGACTGATAAAAATGAGTTTCAGCGCTCCGAGGTGCTGAGTGAAATCCAGGGAACTCAACGGCGTCGCACTTGGGCAGGAAGAGAATCTGGCTTAAAGTACTTACAACGGTGTTTGCTTTCGAAATTAAGTCCAATTTTAAACTAGCTTAAAAATTAAATTTGTAATAGAGGAAAACAGCAAAGTGTAACACATAATTAGCAGCTTTACGGTATCATCCATAGACTTTCCAGTATAACGAATAACGTAGTCCAGTTTATTAGTTCATCTTAGGAAAGCTTTGGCTTTCGGGGGGGGGTTTGGACTCCATAGTTTGTGTATGACTACACAGTCTGCCCATCGCGACCTCTTTTCAAAAAGGAAAGTTTTAGCTCTTCGATATATAAACAGTCCATTCCAGTCCTCTATAGTCAAGACGTAGGTAGGCCTGATGAAGACACTTGCGGTTTCTAGTTAGTGCCAAGCCTCGTTCTCGGTTTCACTTTTGGCAGCACCACTCAAGTCAATGAGGTTGCCACACTGTGACTAATAGGGCACATATGCAAAATACAGGACCTAATTGCTTGCTTTCTTAGCCAGCTGATCCATGTTTTCACCTTGCTATCTGTTTCAGGAGCACAGCGTTCCCTTATATAGAGCCTGACGATGAAGGATAATTTCTTACCTAATTTAGCTCCTTCAAGATCTTCTCGCAGCAGTACCAACACACGGGTTTACCTCCCCTTGTCAGTAGGGGAAGACAGGAAAACAAGCTGGTAACACAGCTGAACGGCTCCAATATTTAACCAAGCACTATTAAGAATCATCTTTATCAAGTTGGCACATACTGAGCTAACTCCACTAGAGTTAATACAGTTTATACTGATGTCCCCAGTAGCTTTGATGAGCAGCTTTTTAAGATCCTAAGAACTTCATTCAAAATAAAGGACCATCAGCACAAAAGTCTTAAAGAATCTCACTTGGTACCGAATGACTTGGAGAAATGAAAGTATAAGAAATAATGGCTGCTGATGGATATGCAGAGCTGGAAACTATCAGTAAAAACAATAAATAAAGACGGACGCATCCTCCAGAGCTGTCAAGGAAAACCGGCACGTGGCTCCAGCATTTTCAAATGAAAACAAGAACAGAAACAAACTGAGGAAAAGCAATGCACGCTATTACCTGTTAACTCTTCTAGGGCATTTTTCTGGCTTTATATCCAATTCATAATGGTAGATATCTATTTTAGGAATGTCCATTTCAAAGAAGTTGGCCTGCAGTTTGATTGTTCTCCCAGAAGTACCAAAATCCGGTCGAGGGGGGGGTTTGAAGGCATATCCCTGTATTGGCGGTGGCAACGGTGGAGGGGGGGCAAGCACTGAAAAAAGAAAAAGCACACGTTAGCAATACTATTTTACTATACTGTATATATACTATACAATATATACTATACAATACTATATTAAATCGACAGCCAAACTTTACCAGTGAAGTATAGCACATTTAAACTTGTAAATTTTTTTAACAATCTTAAAACTGGAAAAAAAAAAAAAAAACAGTATCAGGAGTCTGCAAGTTTGAATCTGCTCTTCCCACGCCGGCTGATTAGTTACTATACCTCCTAGCCCTTATGACTAAACAAAACCTTAAAATCAGTTGCATTTTCCTGTACCACAAGTAAGTTGGATGGGAATTTGAGAAGCTAAGCAGGCACTGCTGGAAAAGTGAGAACTTACGCATTACAAGGAAGAATCTTGGTTTCAAAACAGACGCCAAAGCCATGTTAAGATGAGCAAACATCTATAAAATGGAGTTCCTACCACTTAAAACACCTCTGGGATGGCATTTGAATGAGCTGTATGTATGCAAATGTAAAGCAAATACTGCGCACACGTTCCAGCTAGATGTATTCTGCTCTCTGTGCAGCCTGCAAGAGATGGGAATACAACACAGCAATCGTTCCTGCCTGCTACTATTTCCTTTGAATAGAAAGCATACAGAATTAATGGTTTACTACTGCTGTACTGTATTATTGAGCTCAAACGGTAGCTGGCTGATACAGATCCTCCAATATGAAACAGGAGTGTGATAGTCGCTTGTGGTTGTTTCAATCTATGAAATTCCATTAAAAATCCACTGAAAAGCAGGTAAGGTAGCAACTCGCATGCTGAAAACTCACAAAACATCAGTACCCAGGTTTTCCGGACAGATTTCTCATGTGGTGCAGGACAAAAAACACTGGCAGGGAAACACAGCTCTAATGTTCAGAAACATCCTTCTGCTCTTCAACCTAAATTTTTTCATGGTCAGGTTATACTCACTAGTTTTTAGATGAAGTATTTCTTAATCTATGCTTAGATTCAAATCAAATTCCCATTTAACTCCGGTTGCTAGACTGTACATCTTCTAATAGTCTCCTCTCCTAAAACAGGCTTCATCCTTCTTCTCGCTGTTGCAGTAACATTTTCAGGTCACCTTTCCTCACCAAGAGGGACTTAAGGTCTCGTTATTGCTCGAAAGCGTTCCTCTCGCCATTGGAAATGCCCCAGGAACGAACCCAAAACTTCATTTGCCTATTTTACCACTGCCTTACAAGGGCAGTTCTCAGCCGCCCGGTGAGCAGTCGGGAAGCACGTGTCCATCCCAGTTGTTTATGACTGACCATCTTCTCATTTACTGGAAGGTAACTCTATTAACTCCTGGCTATACGATCTTATCATATATAAGAACTAATAAAACATGTAATGAATTTCAGTAACAATTTCCCAGTTATCAGATACTTTATCAAAATTCAGATAGCTCGGTTTGACATTAGGAATGCAATAGAGCTTTTTGCACAGGCTTTTTAATAAGATAAACAATTCCTTGGTTGTGATTTCTTGGCTAATGTTTGGGAAGCTTGTTCCAGGTCTTCTCTTCCAAATATAGGCCCAGCTATACACCCCTTTGACGTACAGACATTCAATGTGCTTTTCTTCCTCCCCTTCATAAATACAGGCATTGAAATTTGTGATTCTCGAACACCAACTTGATAGATTTGTTAAACATGCTTGTGACTGAAGACTTGCATTTTCATTACCTGAAACTTCAGGATTCTGTGATAAAACACTATTCAGTCTCCCTAATTTAAGGATGCCGACTCCTTCCATTTTGCCTTCAGTGCAAACGCAGCAAGGCTCATTAAAATATTATTCTTTCTGTGCATCATCTTGCCTTTGCAATGTCATCACCTCTAGTGAGAAATGAAGTATGTGCTTCGTTTCCACACGACAGCTACCGAATCTGTTGTCTCAAAGCCAGCCCTCACTGCAAGCAGCCCCTCCGCCTCTCCTTTTATATTTACACACCTGAAGAAAGTCAAAATACTTTGCTGACTAATTCTTCTCAGCCTGTGGTCATTTCCCTTTTATTCCTGCACTTCTGAGACAGATTTCTTCACCGACCTGTCATTTCTTTCCTAATCCTTGTAGGATCTCTGCCTCTTTCAAGTGTTTTTCTTAGGGTGGTTAACTCAGCCTCTGCAACCCCTCTCTCCCCTTGCTTGGTATTACAAATTTCAAAAGTATCTGTATCTTTAACCGGAAGGAGCCAGCTGTTACGGATATGATAACTAACGGATTTATTTATAGCTTTTATTCTGCAGCTGGAAAGTACCACAGAAACCATTCCCAGGAATACTTATACCTATAACGTTACAAAGGTTTCTATTATCCATATCCACATCAGACCCTGGGAATGTGCAGCAGGCGTTCAGCTCTGCTCTAACCATCTCAATCACCATTTCTTCCCAAAGAAACGTTGACACCCACCGACTGTTTCCTCCGTTCTATTGCTTGTTTCTTTACAGTTCATCACTGCATTAACGCATTTATTTCTATGCCCTTCCTTCTGTAACGCAACACTCCCACTAGCCACAGCACTCAATCATTAACGTTATCCCATGATTTTTTTGTGTGTGTTCATTCCATACGACTGCCATAGTACCACCCGTTTTCTGTCCAGGCTCCTGGCATTGGTTTTTAAACATTTCCGCTTCTCGTTAACCACATTCTGTATTCTAGCTGGGTTAGGTATTGCCTTACCGCTATGACCGGTTTAATTACACACTTGTAGGATGTGGAAGTGCAAAGACTCATTAAAATTAGAATTACTCTAGACCAAATGTGCTCAGAATAGCAGGGGAAAACTCCCCACAAGCTACACACGTGGCAAAATCAAGGCATTTTGGAGAGCAGGTATTGTTAAGTTACATCTTCCGATGAAAACGGGACCGTTTGGTACTTCCCAGGAGCGTAAGGAAGAGGCAAGTGTTCGAGGATCAAAACCAGCCGCCTGTTGCTCAAAACCACTGCAACAGTCTTCCACGGGCGCTTTAGCGACAGAAGCGAGCGCATACATTCAGTTACGAAAATAAAACCAAAACCGGAGAGCAGCAAAGGCTCCTGGGGAAACGACGTGGTCGCACGGTTTTGTAACACACGCGTAAGATGGAGAAGGACAGAACCGAGCTGTTCAGAAAGTAAAACTACTCCCACTGTGTATTTCAATTTTAAACACTTCTTTGAAATGACATGTTTTTATGATCCAGTAAAAAAGGAAGCTATTTCTGGCTCAGCTCACTAGACAGAAACTTATTTAGGGCAGGGTGTTGCTTGAATGAGATAAGGCCTGTTTACTGAACAGCCGTACTGACCTGATAAAGAAGCTAACCTATATTTTCGCCACATAAAACTCATGTGCACGCGTCAGCTACGGGACCAAGGGATGCGAACTTAACTTCAGATCACAGCTGTTGATCTGAGTTCACCTTCTGGACTACCGCCTCAAATTAAGAATTTAACATCAAGCGCTCTCATGTAAAATGCATGGCAGCAACTACTTGCAGAGTTTCCAAAGTCACGAAACACTGACTTCAGTAAAGTCAGGGCAGCCGAAGGGTATCTCCTCTGACGGATGACAGCACGGCAGACAGGTCTAGAGAGGACACAGCCTTATTACTCATTTCTGTTGAAGCAGAAACCTTAGCCTTAATCAATAAAATGCAATGTTTTCCGGAGACTCCTTCGAGAGCACGGATCAGGCTTCCAGAGCCAGTATTTCAGAGTGTTCTGCGATCTACGTGCACACCCGGATTTTATTTCTAAAGCGCTGTCAAGGGAAGAACAAGTTAGAAGAAAGATGAAAGACTAGTAAACTAGAGCATCGGTGTGATACGTATGTGAAGCGCCTCACTTTTTGCTCCCTGATGACACAAATAAAGAGAAAGTTTCAGCCTTGATATAATGACTGAGACAACGAAGAAAACGCAGAAATCTTATTTTAGGGCTTGAAGTAAGTTAAGCTGGATACTGAACAATGAGGTGCCACTACGTGGCCTTCAGGCTTATTTTTATGATGAAAAACAGACTTCCCATCATAATTCATCCAATTTACACAGACCAGATGTTCAGAGTTATCAGTCTTAAGAATGGCAATTTCTACAACAACAACAACAACAAAAAAGAAATCTGGAGAAAGACAGAAAGTAGCAAAGTAACAGTTTCGCGGCACTTTCTGAAATGAAAGTAAACCTCAGGCAATACTCGCTGCCAAAAGGAAGCGGTACAGAAACCATCCACTGACGCAGAAAGGCTACTCTAGTGCAAACACGGAGTTTTGCAAACTTGAAGCAGAACTGCAAACGCAAGGCAGCCCGCACGCGTGCTTCTCCCCCATCGTAATATTGTGGATCAGGAGCAGAGATAAGAGCGTGACTCAAGGAGTCACCTGGCCCAGAAGCTCCTAGTACCTAAAAGGTGTCGGCGAGCCCCATTTTTGAATGAGTGCGGCTCGGCTCCTATGCTGAAATTTATGCAATTGTTTCAGGACAGTTTGATTTATAGCTGTTTCCCAGGCTTAGAACATTCATTCTTTCGGTCTTTAATTCCCGATAATTTTTTTAAAGCTTAGCTGCTGGTTTGCTTGGTATTCTGGAAGCCCTGCCGGCCAACGCTAACCCGGCGCATTGAAGTTTTTTAGCCATGAATTACACAATTTTAATGTGCAGTCAGAGGCTTAATCAGTTACTAAATACAAAGGGGCCAAACTAGTTGCATCTAAGGGCTTGTTGACACAGGAAATTGTCTGAGTATAATTACCCTAGTGTAATTATATCAATAAGTTTCCTTGTGTAGCAAGTCCTAACACATGTTTAATAACCAGGTGATGTTTTCACAGCTCAAAGAATGTTTCAGCATGGGGTTAACGCTGCCTATGTTTGGCGATAGGAAGCATCTCTAACACCATTTTTCTAAAAATACGGTCTCTAAATGAAACTACCGTTAAGGAAGTCGTCTTTGGAAGCTCCGCTTTCAGGTAAAGTTCCTAATATCGGACAACAGGGCAGATCTGCCGCATCACCAGGACGGGTGGTTTCAGATATTGCTGCGTTTATGTGGAATATAGCTGCCACGGGGAAAGGATGTCTTGAAGAAAGGCTTCAAAACATTTCCTAGCTGTGCATGCCAGTATATGGAATCTTAATTCAACATAGCCCTGCAGCACTTGATTTGATGTGCCTTGCTTGCTGATCCCAACCAGCACAGCAAGAAGACCACCTTATATATTACTTTTTATAGGGTGCCAACAATGCCAGCACCTGCACAGGGACTTAGCTGCCTCCAGGTGGGTCACTGACACCATCCTTTGCCCAGAGAGGTGGTGTTGCGCCTTGGAAAAAGCTTATAAGCTCGGCCTCAGCTGCTGGTAAGCTGTTTTGCCTCCAGAACTGCAGGAAACAAATAATGACAAATAAACACATTCATCACGATCAGGTTAGAAAGAATCAAGACCAGCAAAGCGAGGGGCAGGAAGACACCCACTTGAAGGGGCTCTCCAGAAGTGCAGGGTATCACAGTAAGAGAATAACGTAGGTCAGATGGGACCTTAGGGTCCAGTTAGATTAAGCCCCTCAGGTCTTATCCAGTCAAGTTTTGAATATCTCCAAAGACAGAACTCCCACAGCCTCTCTTGCAACCTGTCCCAATGTTTGACCACCCTCATGGCAAAATAAAAACTTTTCTTATGTCCAAGTGGAATTTTCTGTGTTCCTGCTTGCAACTGTTGCCTCCTGTCCTATTCTGGTGCACCGTCTGCTGCTGCCGCCTTGATCTTGTCCATACCTTCCCATTAGGCAGTCGTAAACAGCAAGAAGATCACCCCTTAGCCATCTCTTCTTAAGGTTGCACAAACCCAATTCTCTCAGCCTCTCCTGATACGCCATGTGCACCTGCCCCCTGACCACCTCGGGTGCCCGCCACTGGGCTTGCAAACAGGATGAGGAAATGGTCCCACGTCGGGAGTGGGATCCAAAGTGGGAGCATGGAAGGCCTGCAGAGCCAGCAAGAAGGGAAGTATCCTAAAATAGGGATATGGAAATGCAGATGGGAACCAGTGAGGATAATCTGTCCTTGAAAGACAGGAGCAACGTGTAGGAGCTGCTGCGAACAGCAGTAACCTGGGGATGCTGGCAGTCAAGAGGGCGATGGCCCCTAGGAGCACAGCAGTAGCAAGCTTTAATCCCTAGCTACTCCTTGGTAGCCCCTTTTCACCCTATGGTGCTGGCAAGGTCCGTAGGAGTCTACAGGCTCTGATCTGCCGGTCTGGCACAACAAATGCAGCCACCATTCTCCACCCACCAAGAGCAAAAACAGCGCTGGAGGAGTCCCTGGGTTTGCTTAGCGTTGGTGGGAGCAGCTGCTGTTAGCCATCACCGACCCGGAACCCAAGCGTCTCAGAAGCAAGTCAGGTTGACGTTCCTCAGCAGCAGGTGGAGAGGGGAAGATATTCCCAGCCAGTGGCAATACCACAGGGTAGATGCAGTTGAGACTATGGCCCAGGTCAGTAAAGAAGTGGGCTCTACCAGAAATGCAGAACATGGGGTGGCAAATTTCTGCCCAGTATTCCCTTAAAACACACGGTTTCTAAGACATCTGTGAGGATAGCGGTGTCCTAATGCATACAGGCTCTCTTAGAAGGGTTTCAGCGTACAACTGAAGTAAGATGCGAGGCTGCCAGAGCAAGGGACCAAAGGGGCTGGAGGAGGAGGGAAACAGGGTTTCCGCAAACGGTTACTGCAATACAAAAGACAGGGGGGACCCAGCAACAACGTGGAAGACATCATACACGAATCCTTGACAAGGATCTGCACAGAGTTTATACGTGGTCAGAATGTGAAAAGGAACACTGGAAGTTAAGCTTTTTATTTTTTTAATACCCAACTAAAAAAAGCTTTGGGCCATCATTAAGTTTTGCTACAGTCTGTAGTTTAGAGAGAAGTTTAACTTTCACATCGGCTTTCTGTTAAGAACCGTTAGAGAAAGATAGGGAAAAGACTTGCAGTGTTTCGTAAGAGATAAGGAGAACTCAAAGCTGCAGCTAATAGTCCCTTGATATTACAAGGGCGAAGGAATCTATATGGAACCTGTGTATCTTCCTCTGCTACTCATTATTAAGCATGTTTTGGAGTATGGAAACTATGCGATACCGTGACTGAGACATTTTTAATGTAAGTCGTTGGGTTAGACGATGTACAACAAGGTAATGGACTTATCCATTATCCATGAGAATTCAACAAACTAACCCCTAGGAAAGGAAGGGAAGTAGAAGAAGGGATGATGTGGTCCAAATTTCATTTGAATTTAACATCTGTTATAGTGTTATTTTAAATATTAACTATTGAAGGTTCTTTATTCAGGCGGTTGTCAGAAGATTTCCTGAGGTTTTCTGCTAATAATGCACCCTCTAGAAAAACAGTACTTTATAGAGTCGCACGGCAAATAACCTGGTAAGCATCTGGCAGGACTGGAAATCGGTAAAGACGTATTGTATTCTCCACGTCTTTTCTAGCCATGTATCTTCTTGTAGTTGTTAAGCCATTGCTCATTCTCCTGAAACGGCCCCTAAAATGCTATCCACGGTTAGGTTGCTTGGGGACATGCTGCCCTTACTCCTCGTCACGTTCAGACCGTTCCGCACCTCCGTCAAATACCCGCTTGTCCCAGGCCTCCTCACGTCTCCACGCGCACTGCGAATCTGAGCCTTAGAGCAACTCAGCTCTTCTCGCACTCCTCGTTCTGTCCGGATGAGGTTTCTTTTCCTGTTCTGGCCATACATGAACTGTGCCCAGATCCTGCCAAGGATTCGTATGTGATGTCTTTCACGTTCTTGATGGAGCCCCTCCCTCTAGAAGTCCTTCTGGTCTCTCAGTGAGCAGTTGCCAGGCTTTCTAACCACAAAGCATTGTATGCACCCAGTTGGCCTACCAGAGCGGAGGGGGGCGGAAGAAAAAGAAAAAAGGAGCTGTCTTCACATTTGGCCATATTTTAAGGCCCTTAGATAACTCTCTTCAGAACTTTAGGTTTCTTGTTGTGCCAGATTGCTTCTAATTTCTTAGTGTTGTAGTATGAAGTTAAATGTTTTAATAAGGAGGAGTACTGGATAAGCAACATTGCCTTCAAACCTATAACATTGTTATGTTCAGCAGACCTAATCTAGATATGATTTTTATGGTGTAACTGTCACATAATACAAAAGAATTCAAGGAAGGTTAATTCTTATATCAGCCATTTTATTATTTTGCTTGGGATAAGTAAGCAGTTACAGACCTTTTGCTGCTCTAGTTATCTCAGTTACTTCCCCCACCCCATAAGATAGGGATGTGATCTCTTCATAATGCTGAAAGTGATACTATTCACGGAAATCAAATTACTCTCAGGCATCAATGGTGTCAGCCGGTGTCAGGGTTGGAGGCGAATGGGAGAAACAAGACATCAATACAGTTCACTTTGCAAGTTATGACCAGGTTTCCAATGCGAATACGTGAAAGACTGTAAGAAGAACAACAGACCAGAGCACCGAAGAGGAAGAGATCGCTGCTTTTGGTAAAATGCAGTAGGGGAGAAACTAATAACGGTTCTTCTTTCTAGCCCACGAACCTCTTATGGACCATGTCAACTAGAAAAAGCCACCAAGCGCTAGTCTTATTTTCTTCCCCTCCCACCTTCTTCTTGCAACCTAGACCTTCAGAGTTATCATCCAGATTTTTAAATATTGACAAGCTGGTTCTCATCTGCTTGTTACTTATAACAACTGGTCACTTATAAATGGGGCTGAGTGGCAGAAGAGCAGCATCAGAACATAGGAGGAAAATGTAAGGACTCTCTATCCTTACTATTAATAAGCTTATTAACAGTTAGGATAGACTTTAGCAGTATTAATATTAGTAATTTTTCTTTTATTATTACTAATTGATCTATTTTCATTCATTAATAGTAATAGCCTTAGTAGTACGGATAGATTTAAACTGTAAGAAAATACGACTGAAATCCTTCTTAAGGGATGCAGAGAAATGCTTTTAATTACAAACTGCAATATTGAATTAAGTCACCAATTTAAAACAGCAAGCTTCATCAAAACAATACACTGGATGCTTATGGCTTACCACAAGCAAGCAACCCAGATTAAAGTTCAGTGTGAATTCAAACTGCAGAATAACTCCATCTTTAGGCGAACCTCTACTAAAACAAGGGGAGGAAATGGAGAACATTTAGTGCTGCTTATTGCATTTGACCTTAACAACTCATTCATTCTTTCTTACCTTAGAAAAGGATGTTGAATTTATTCCAGGTGACTTTTCTAACAATTTAAAATAAAAAATGAAGCAGTATTTTCTATATTCATAAAGAGCAATGCCTCTATTCAGTCGAATCTCTGTTATTTGCCTTTCCAGAAGGCTGATGTCGTGAGTATATACATCTTGTAAAAGAAAAAGAAAACACCCACTACCTTCTACGCCTTTCTCCAGGCTGCTTCTCCCCAATAAAAGAAAAGGCCAGAAATTCTGTTCTCTTCATCTCACCTTACCCCTTCCTTTACCCTCAGTTTTCTGAAAAGTTGCATTCAGGTTAGGAAAGAAACGTGGCTCCCCACTTTTGTCTTCATTGACACTTATATTCCTACACTTACGACTGAGCAGGTTTGAACATGCAAACAGTATAACCTGACCGCTATTGTCTTTATCACTTTGTTGCTAGTAGGTTCAAAAAACCCACGACTTCCTCATACAGGTACACTGACTCTTCCATCGATATTTACTCCAGTGGACAGACTGAAGTTTCTATTAGACTTCTTGGTGTGACTATCAGATATAAATGAGAACAGGCGTTCAGTCCTGGAGAGAGCACACAGGACGCGTCAGTCCAGCTACCGCCCGAAGCAGAACTGAACTCGGCGATGGATTCCTAGCCTAAAACCTACCACGTTAAGTGCTTCGACGCCACTTGCACACACAAACAGCAACCAGAGAGCAGCTTGAGAACTGTGCGCCTCACTAGTGACACCGCACTTCCATTACCACAGTAACCGAAGATCTCAACATTGCATGGGCTTTCCCCAAACTTCCTTGCAATTAGCACAGACTGATCTCCGTGTTACAGACTACAGATACTGGATAGATCAAGTCACCTGAGCAGAGTCCCAGCTCTCAATTCAGTGTCGCACCCCCAGCCTTTCTCCCAACACCTCTTCCTCGCCCTCCTTCTCCTCTCCGATCCCTTGCCATCACATCCCATGCCTCTCCTCCGGCCTTTTGTGTTACTGGAGGCTGCGGTGCCAACAGCAAGCTCCACCAAGCCTGACAAGCCGTAATAGCTGGGGCTTTACGCTCTTGTTGCTGGCATGCCTTTCCAGTGAGCTGTGCCTCACCAGCTGGAAACTGGTGCCAGAGAGGCCCCGAATCAGCGTTCCCTGTGGGATTCACATTGTATAACACTTAATGAAACGCAGAAGTGATTTGTTCTCAGATTATTAAAGAAATAAGCTAGGATGGCCATATTCTGTGCTGTACCTTTGCAAGCGCATTCATATTCCCCACGGACTTTGGCTAGCCGTTTTTTGGGGTGTAAAATCTAAAAATATAAAGTTGTCTCCTTACCTAAAACATTTTCAGTTTACAAAATTAACCTGTTAAGCTATTAACTGCAAAGCAGTCGTGCTTTCCTTGAAAAAGAGATCTTTGTCCAGTTCTACACTGAATTAAACTGAAAACATGAACACTCTCGAGGCTTAGTTTCAAAATAGAAAATGCACAGTTAAGAGCTGAGGCTATGATTTATCATTTTAGATAGCGAAAGCAGCTGCAGAAGCACCTTTAACATGCAAGAGATCCAACAGCATCTAATGCGGTTTCAAGAGATAGGGCTGTGGTTTTCGGTGTCGCCGTAAAGAAGGGGTAAAGTACAGGTTTATAATAATGGAATAATTGAGATATGGCAAGAGCGTAGGCTTTGGGTAGAAGTCTTCTATAATAATTTTTTCCTATTACATCTTGTTTTTTTCCCCCCCCGCCTGCTTCTTGTAACCAACTTAAGGTTCTCATGATGTGAATTAGGATTCAGCTGCGGCACTGTGCCACCCCGGTCACAGTGACAACAGCCTGGGCAGAGGGAGCAGGTAATGACATCTTAGTGTAGGAAGAGCCAAATCCCCACAGAAATTTCCTGCAGAAACAACTCGTTTTCTCCCGCAACGTCACTGCCAAAACCTAGTACCTCGTCCCGTGAATTGCCATTTTTGCTCTGCAGATTACTTCTAAGGGTTCCGTGAAAGGTAACTTTAAAAAAAAAAAAAAAAAAAGCGCACATGCCTACTGTTAAGCTGAACTTTGTTACAGAGAGGCCTGTACCTCCACCGGAAGTTTACATTAAGAGGGAGACTGTATTAAAAGGAATACTACTGTATTCTAGTCACAGATTGTGACTCAAATAATAAAGCTCCTTCTCTTCCTTGCCCTAACAGGAATCCATTTTCAAATTTCTCTCAAGAAATATATAAAACCGATTTCTTCCTTCTGAATGAAGCTCTCGCTTCTTGAGCGACACACCTTTATTCAAATAGTCTGCCCCTATACCAATCACTCCTAAGCATCCTCTCATTAAATACTGAAGCTTTTCCTAAAAAGAAATGCACTCGGTTCACCGAGACATTCATTCTGCTGTATTGTCATTTCTACCTGAACTTGAGCGTCTTCTCAATTCTATTTTTGTTTTGTTTGTGGTTTTGGGGTTGGGGTTTTTTATCTCATACTAAGGTTTTCAATAGAAACATTTAAGTCAGTCGAGTTGAAGTCAAGGGGAAAGTACTGTTGTTTGAGAAACCTTATATTTGACAGCCAGTTAACAGGCTAAGAAAAAAGAAACCCACACAAATGGAAAAAAAAAAAAATCTTGCTCTCCAGAAGTTCTCAGACTTGTCTTCCACAGGCCGCAAATGAAGATTTCAGAAATGATGGAGAAGTACAGTGTGGTGGGAGTGGACAACCAACAGGGGAACAGAGGCATAGACAAAAGCTAGCAGAAAGGGAACAGCCACGGAAATCCAAAAGTCATGTAGAAGGACAACGGAATAAGTTCGTTACCAAAGGATAAGCGAAGCCAAGAACACAGCAACGTTTAGACAGAATTTATCCTCTTCATGTATAAAGCCTGTCCTTTAAGAGTAAACACTAGCTAAGCAAGTTTCAGAAGGTATATAACAAGGCCCCAGTAATAATTATGTATTAAAGCCTTATTCATCTACACGACAAGTTTAACTTCAAACAGTTTTTAGACTGATCTAGTTAAGCCAGTGAAACCTCCTCTCTCAGGAATATTTCTAAAATTGGCTTATTTAAAATAAGTCACAATTAGCACATCCACACACTTCCTACTACTAACTTAAAAGACACATTTCACTACTTTCTCACATCAATAGGTTGCAACAAATTTCATTACTAAAACTCAGAATACAAAAAAGCCTTACTAAGACAAAAAGTTCTGAAGATCCGATCTGCGACATTAGCAGCTCTAACAGAACCACCCACGCTCGCTTCACAGCGTTGAACACTGCCTGACAAGTCAGTTCATCGTCTGGCCCGAAAAAAAAGTTGCAAGAATTTTTTTTCTAGACTAGGTACGAAATTATCATAATGATTGTCTATGCACAAGTCTGCACCGTAAAACCAACGGAGTTTCAAAAGCTTATTTTTAAGATGACATGCTGAGAATTTACCTTATTCCTCAAAAGCTTAAGGACTTTTTTTTTAAATATGTAGGCCCCTTGTTTCAATCCCATCCCAACACAGGTAGGAAACGACCTAGGACATACAATGTACGTACTGTTTAAGCACAGATTTATACATACTTTATAAAATTACATGTTACGTGATTTAATTCTTCGCACAGAGGAAGAGCTGACATGGAGCCTATTTTCCACATTCTGATTACAAAATAACATGTATCATGAAACGCAACCAGGTTGCTGCCAGCAGAATTGTTAGGAAAGGAAACATATCTGGAATCCAGAACAGTACGGAATTGTGTATTCATTCCACATCTCTGAAAAGCTGAAGTATTTAACACCTCTCTCAGATAGAGACCTTTATGACTGCAGAGCTATCACGGCGTATTTTCACTTTGGAACCCAGGCCCTGACAGCTTCACTTCAGGCCATAACAAATTCACATATAACAACGCTAGTATAAGACAGAACTAGCGCTGAAAAACAAGTCTTGCTTTCATGCAGCCGTTCAATCTGCCCTGCAGTCCCAAAACTTGTATTATCATGAGTGCTCCTGCAAAGCAGCAAAGCAGGTAAAGCTAACTAGGGAGGAGGAGGAGGGGTATGAAGGCAAGGAACGGAGGGGGCTTGGTTTGAGCTCGGGCCAGCTCGCCAAATGGTGCACAACGCAGCCTCGTGCACTAATGCCAGCATTACCGTTTCTTTCTGCAGCAGTGCTAAACTGTGCTAGTTTAAGATGCATGTAAAACTACAGGCTTACGCACGGACAGCTTTTACCTCTACTTTTGGCACTGCAGAGTTTTATTTTTCAGGTGCCTGTTTAATGAAGACTGAAAGAAGACAGAGTAAAGCCTACAAAAAAGACAGAACTAGCACAGCTGAGCAGCACTGACAAAAATAGAGAGAAAAGCACGAATTGCAACAGGCGAGAATGAACTGCTCTCACCATGACTGTGATTAAAATCAGTTTCGCAACCCAAATACAACCAAAATTTGGCAGCACTGTGGACAGCTCAATGAGAACTGAACTCAAAAGACACCAGAGGAAAAAAAAAAAACATCAAAGCAAGCTTTGGACTGACTTAATTACATCATTATCAACAGTACTTATCTAAATCAATAGCTTCCAGCTTGACTATGCCCAATTTTCAAAAGTCATAGGTATAATATAGCTTCACAGATGTAGCAGAGCTATAAACAAAGATATTTCAATGATAAATGATAAATATCTTTCCTTAGTACAAAAAAAAAGGATTGAAGAAACATATGAAATAATGCTTACACTAAGAGGGTTTTTTTAAAGCACTAGCTGTAGTCTGACAGAAGAGCAGTAATAGCAAAATAAGTTCAAATAGAGAAGAAATTAAAAAGAATTATGCTAACCTATGATGCCCACCAAACACACCGAAAGACACTATCTATTAAAACCTTTTTAATGAGTACATGAAAAATTATCCTAGGTAGACAAAAATATGGATATCATCCCAGTCTAAGGATTAAAAAAAAAACAACCCACTGTGAACAGTGCTAAAAAGCCTTTCTTTGAAGCATGACTTAGAAATGGCTATCAAAGAAAACACTGCACTACTAAATTACAACTCGGGTGTAAGGCATGAGATACATTACACAGGTCCAGTCTAGATGCGACTGAAGCTATTCAGGTCCGTCTTTTACTTTACCACTTTCTTATCAGTTTTATGCTATCAAAATCTGGAAAAACTTTAAATTCAGCTTTGGATATCAAAATAAATTGGACAGTAAAAAAAAAAAAAAAAAAAAATGCACCGAATTAGAAAGTGAGGTAGCTCCATAGTTGGTAGGGTAAGGGCTACTTTCCACACCAGTGGGCTGCTTTTCGTGTACATCAGAAAGGATGCATGATATTAAGCCAAATTATTTAGACAATGCAGAGAGCGAATCCTTACCCACAATCATTATAGGTAAAACTACAGAAGATTTTTCCACCAGCTACCCTTTTCTAGTTCAAAAATTAGATACTTGAGGCTGACTTTTCTTAATTGTCACTTAAGACAGAGATGACATTTTAAAGCTGAATACTGTCTTCTGGTACTTGAGTATTAGAAATTCTGTCACGAAAAATAAGACCAAGTATTCCGCTAAAACTTGAAATAAGGAAAGAAATACACAACAGCATTTTGACAAGTCCTGCAAGCTTTGAAAAGCTCCTGACGGCACACGCTTAGCTCATACAAACAAGGCTTTCATTACACATGTAAAGTTTCTAGTTAATGAGAACTGCATATGTTTGCAAAGCCAGTTCAGCAGTTAGAAGTTTCCTGTGTTCGTCG
Organism: Apteryx mantelli; assembly: GCF_036417845.1. Taxonomy (NCBI): domain Eukaryota; kingdom Metazoa; phylum Chordata; class Aves; order Apterygiformes; family Apterygidae; genus Apteryx; species Apteryx mantelli. The sequence goes on along the minus strand of NC_089979.1, from coordinate 4,974,366 downwards.
GTTTGATCCACGCAGTTTCTCGATGGCCAAAAGTCCCTAGAAGCGCTCAGTTTTCTGGAATAGCAAAAGCTTTCCCTGTTATGCTGTTTAAAGAGGACGGAAGGACAGAGCAGCGTATGCTAGGCTAACCCCCCAGTTTTCTCCTGCAGAGCACATGCATTTAGCTGCCTTCCCCACCCCTCGGTGAAACAGGGGAAGGCCGAGGGTGCTAACAGTGCAGAAGAAGGTATGCGAAGTACGAAAGCGGTACTTTCCTCGACCTCGGGAAGGTCTGGATGTTCCCCACGCCCTCTGTACTCTTTCTATATACATTACAAAACACAGTTGAATATATGAGTGCCCAACACTTCTGCAAAAATGAAAAACTTCAAGTCGACGGAAAAATAAGCGTACAAAAATCCTGCATTACTGCATAGTCGGTGTGTCAGAGCCGCTGCTGGAAACTTTCACTTCTCACATAGCGAATCTGTTGTAAACTTTGGTTCACTAAGAAAAGGAGAAAGTTTGGTTCATGTGTATGACGTCAGGCATCTTTTTACCAAATAACTACCTCATCTTTAAGCCACCTAAAACTATACAGCTAGTGGAAACATTAATACAGAGTCTTTTTCTTTCTTAGGAAAATATACTGGCCATGACAACAATACTTTTAAACATGGCTTTGTTTTGTACTTTGTTTTTACCTTTGTTTTGCAGGCTCTAGGGTTGACAAATGTGATTTAAGTTTAAGGAAAAAAAAAGTCTCAGGAAAAACTGAGAGCACTGTATATTAAATTCTCATTTCCTCTTTTACATATGGCAGCTTATAATGAATTTCAGCACAATTTACTGTCTAAAATTAAGCCCAAAAAAAGTGCAACCATGGGATACCAGCAGGATAGCACAATACGAACAGGCCCACTTCCAACCTAAAAATAATATTAAGAGGCTTGCTTAAAAGTGAAAGATTGGGCAGGTGACAAGCAGACCCTTGACAGGTAGTCCAAGGGAGTTGTTGGTGTTATTGAGGCAGGTGCTGAGAGGAAGCAGGTAGAATTAAGGTCCAGCAGATGAAGACGTTGCCTTTTCCACCACCTCTCCCAGTGAGCCATGAATACACCCTTTCCCACAACAAAACTAAAGATCAAAGAGAGTTGACTTCCAACCATCGCATATCTTCAGGAAGTATACATGAATTGAACATAAGTACACACACCAAAGACCAACACGATTTAAAAGTTTCAAAATTACATTAACAATTTTAAGAAGGTACTTTATAACTAAATGACAAGTGATAAGATAATCTTAGCTCCTATAGCCTGCTACAGAAAACTCAGTCAAACTTGTTTCTCATAGAGAAACTCTTTTTTTTTTTTCTCCTGGTATTTTATATTTAAAGCCACAGCCCCCTTTATGAAGTCACCCTTTTTCAGGCAAGTGCTGCTTCGACAACAAATTAAAACCTCGGGTAGCAAACAAAAAACAAATATTCTTTCAACAAAGACAGAATCCATAGCATGCAAAGCTTAGAATTTATAAATATGTAAATACTAAACAGTATAAGTTTCAAAAGTTTATGAAAGTTTTAATCACTTCCTCAAACTCAACTGATCTAGCAACAGTGCTTTTATTATACCTCCTTGGCATTTTCCTGTCCTTCTAGAAAAACACATCCTAATAAGCATCACTATGAAACTTTTCTCTTTTTCAAATAAGATTCACACTCTCAAAATTTTAGTCTTTCTATAGTTTCTTGATGGAGAAAAGTTCACGGGTGCAAAGTCTCAGCAAATAAAACAGTAAGTCAAGATCTCAAAGTCGAACAATGTTTTGGGAAAAAGGAACAGAGCTTTTCTAATGATAAAAAGTAATTTGTATGGAAATATCTTACTCTCCTGTATAAAAATATCTTCCCCCCCCAATGTAACAGCATGTTAGAACAAAGTTTCCATGTTTAACTGCAATTTTTTTAAATTAGTCAGATACAGGCCCCTAACTTGCTTTATAGTGTCTCCAGAGAAAGAATGAAGATTAAAATAGCAAACCCCGTGGCAAATTGAGCGATTACGTTGGCAGAAGGCCAACGCCACAAACACCCTCGGAACGGGGCTGGCTGGGGTGTGCAGTTTGGTGACGGGAGCAGGACAAGTAAAGTGGCTCGTATGCAGCAGCGCTGTTCAACGAACCGTCAGACAGCGGCCAGATCTAAGTTACAAGAGATCTGAATGGAGCATTTAAGCTGCATCAAGGATGTGGTGACAGACATGTAGAGGCTGGAGCTCTCCCGCACTTAGAGCAGCTGTGTCGTGCCGAACGTTTGCGAGCCGCGCTCCTGCTCGCCCATTCCTCTGAGGAGGATCTCGGCATACATTCGCCTGATAGGTATCAGGTTAATGTATAGAAGGGGACTTTCACTAGCAGTACACGGGCCACGTTTAGCCTACAGGAGACAACTAAGCACCCTGCTGACAGTCTCCGTTTCCAGACTGGTTCATGGTACAGCTCTTCTCTCGTTACAAATTCTCATCCCAGGTCCTGCCGTATGATTTGATGCGGAGCAGGAAGCTTTTTGGACTGCTAAAAGCCCTCGCGCTGCTAAGGCTCTCTGTGGATGACTGCACAGGAAGGAAACAGAGCGCCTCACGACGTGGAGAACAACTTGCAGCTCGTGCTCTAGACGAGACGCTGTCCCTGCCCAGCTCTGCAGAGGGAAAAAGGCTGAGCCCGGGATAAACTAGGAAGTAAATGAGACAGAAGATGAGCTCAGTCAGAGGGAGCAGAATAGCAGGAGCCTGCAGCACAGGACAGCAATGTTTGGAGAGGACCAGCAGCTCAGTAAAGGTATGGTGTTTGTTCTCTGGGGCTCAGGGAGGGTTGTTCTGATAACATACACGCTGAATCTGGGTCCCTGGCGGTAAACAGCAGCCACCAGTGCCAGTGCTGTGGAAGTAAAATCATTCTGTGCAGAAGGGACAGTGTTAGGATCAGATAAAGCGCAAATGAAGGAAGATAGAGGCTGCTCCCACATGTAAACCTACTCCCAGCCCATATACAGGCAGTTTTTTTCAATTATTTGGTTTCTTTAAAAAAAAAAAAGAAGAAAAAGCCCACCAGATAGTTGAAGAATCCTTACATACAATTTTACAAAAGATGTAATAGTAAGAGGTGAACGTAACAGCCTTAGCAACAGCACAATTTAAGCACCAAGATTATCTGCATACCGAAAGTGAACAAGAGAACCTGACACTAGAAGCCGAGCAAAATGATAAAGCAAGTATTTATGCACAGCTATTGCTACTGAAACATGAAAACAGTCTAATTAAAAAAAAAAAAAGTACTGAACGTCATCAGTCTGGATGCATACAGCTACAGTGGTCTATCTCCCTGCCGTATCTAGTAAAAGCCTTCACAAACTATAGGAAGAAAAGCAAGGAAAAGTATAGCTCCTGTTTTTCCTAAGAGGAGAACTACCATCCTGATCTTCCTTGATTCTCTTCCCTTCAAGGTAATCACATCAGAAGGGAAAAAAAAAAGAAGAAAAAGAAAAAGAAAAGGAAGCTAGCACCTAACTGTGGATTCTAAGGTGTAAATGCTCCTACAGCAGCAGCACTCAAGAGAGAGGCTGTAAAGGTCTCCCAGCTACAGGTCCTGTGTTTCTCTACACTATTCCTTACTAGATCATCCCTCTAAGGGAAAAAAAGATTTTACACAAAACTATGAAGAACGGTAAGCTAAAAATACAGGAAGTTTCACTAATTTTTAAACTTTTCTAGGAAAAAAAAACAGGTAAACACAATAGTTTCTATATTAGAACAGATTTCTCGTGGCAGAAACAGCCCAACGCTCAAAAAGAGAAAGCAAATTAAAGCATTGCCCCACATTAACCATACAAGCTCTCACCGTATTAACCTATCTTTCCCCTAAACCGTATTAACGCCGCTGCTAGCGCTCCTCCTGCCCACGCTGCCCTCCTGTTTGCTCCCGAGAATTCACCGCAAAGCCCGAAGACCTCCGCCGAAGGCGATAACCGTTTCGGCCCCTATCCGGCACCTGGGTGCCGCCTGCCGGGGTCCAAAGCGGCGGCGCCGCCAGGCTGCGGCTGGAAACGCGCCGCCAGGCCGAGGCGGCCCCGCACCCCCCCCCCCGCCCGCCCCAGGCGCGGCCCGGCAGCCGCCACAGAGCCGGGCCCCCTCCCCTCGCCCCTCCCCGCTGCCTCGGGGCTCGCCGCGGCGGCGGGAAAGGAGGGGAGGGCAGAGCAGAGCAGAGCGAGGCGACCCTCCTCTCCTCTCCTCTCCCTCCCCTCCCCTCGCAGGGGCCTCAGGACACGCAGGCTCACTCGCCTCCCTCCCCGAGGTGGCGGCGGCGGCGGCGGCCTGACCCCTCCTTCCCCCGCCAGCGCGGCCTCGCAGGGCTGCGAGCAGGCCCGGGAAGCCGGCGGGCACCCGGGGGGGGGGGGTGCGCGGGTCTCCCCCTTCCCCTCCCTCCCCCCTCCAACGCCTCGCCGGCGGCCGTTGGCGCCTCGCTGTCTCGCGGCGGCGGCGGCGGCGTGGGGGGGGGGGGGGAAGGGGCGCGCGCGGCGCCTCGCGCTGACAGACCGCCGCGTGCGCCAGCGGTCACCCCCGCCCCGAAACAGAGCCCGAGTTCAAACCCGCCGCCGCGCCGCCGGCGAGGGAGAAAGTCGGCGGGAAGGGAAGAGGAGGGGAGGAAGGAAGGGGAAAAGAGCCGGAGCCTCACCGGGTCCGGCGGAGGTGGCTCCCGGGTACATGTCTCCGTGTGCGGCGGCGGCGGAGGCGGCGCCTCTCTGCGGGTCCCGACCGCGGCGGCGGCTCGAGGGGAGGGAAGGGGGGGAGGAGGGAGCGAGCCCGAGCCCCGGCTCCGCTGTCGCCGAAGGAGGAAGGGGAGGGGAGGGAGGAAAAAGAAAAGAGGGAGAGGAGGGGAAAAAAAAAAAAAGGAGGGAGGAGGAGGAGGGTCAGGCCGGCGCCGGGAAACCAGGTTCCTCGGCGGCACCGAGGCGCGGGGCGGTGGGTGGGGAGAAGGGAGGAGCGGCGGGGTCACGGGGCGGGGGCGCCCCGCCTGCCCGGCCGCCGCCGCCGCCGCCCGCTTCCCGCTGCCCTCCGCCCCCCGCGCCGCGGCCCCGGGGCGGCGGGAAGCGGCGCCGCCACAGCGCGCCGCTCCGCGCTGATCCCCCCCCCTTCCCTTCCTCCCCCTCTTCCTCCTCAGGAATTTCATCAGCCGGGGCTGAGCAGCTCCTCCCCGGCCCCGCCGCGCTCCGCTCTCCTCACCGCCCGCCGGCGGGCGGCTAAGCAGGCGCCAGCAGCCTCTGCAGGCCCCGGCGTCACCCGCCGAGGCTCGTTCTGGGTCGGCCAGGGCTGCCAGAGACCCGTCTCTCACCCAGAGCCTGGAAAACGCGACTCAAAGTACCTCTAGCTCCCTCCCCGCTACCTCTCCCTTAAGGCACTCTGCCCAGTTGCGCGCGGGTGAAAGGGCTAATAGAGTGGCCTCGATGTTATACGCGCTGCCTGGTTGTGAATGCCCCGCTGACTTGAAAATTGGACTTCTTTCCTCTCTTCCTCCCCAAAGCCTCCTGCGACAGGGGCAATGCTGCTGCGAAACCTTCAGATCGCTGACCTCGTGGATCTCACATAACCACATCCACTTTTTGTCGTGCCTATTAAATGCAGCTGTGATCTGGGACCTGAGTGTATTATACAACAAGATAATCCCTGGCCATAAATTTAATACAGGAGAATACCACCAAGCAATTTCTCTAACGTGAAAGAGACGGTATTGGTCAGTATGACACACTGAGACCCAGAGATAGCAGTGGTGATGATGATTCCTTCAGGAGTCATCGTCCTTTTGAAATCACCTCGTTGGGACTTCTTCCTTTCAGGGGGAGAAAGTAGGAATAAAATTCTTAAACCTGCTAAGGATGCAAAGGGCAAGCTAATGACACTCACTTCCACCAGAAAGTGTTAGTTATAGAAGTAGAATACAGCACCTATGATCCATAGTTTCACTCACCTGCTCTAGTAATCTCATTTAGATGAAGAAGCCTCTTAAAAAAACCTGAAAGGACTCATCCCAGGACAGTAAAGCTCCTTCAAAGTCAGCTGAATTCCTTCAGTAAATACTAGCTGCGAAAGCACAAGGTGAACATACTGCTTGCGTGGTCAGTCAAGCCAATTAATATCCTCCTTCACCTCCTTCATATCTGAAGCTCTACAGAAGCATCTCGCTATTCCAGAGTTACGTCAGCTGTGTGTCCACTCTTCCCTTTGGGTTATACTGATGGATATTCACAGGTCTCTATTCTGAGCTCAGCTTTAGTTTCAGGCGTGCTGCTCCTGAAACCATTGTCACCACTAGGCTTTCCAGTGAAGTGATTATGGATTTGTCTGCCTTCCAGGCTCCTCTAGTTGCCAGAGAGTTAAGATTTCCTGGTAAGTGTAAACAAATAAAGGACAAAAATCATGATTCAAAATTAGTTCTAGAGTAAAGAGGCAAGAAGCTGTAGCAAAATTATAAAGATAGACTTTGAAGAGAGCCAAGGGAGCTGTCAAAGGGGTTGCTGTTTTTCCCTCTGAGGATTTGAGTAGATTTTTGCATAAACATCACTAATTCCTTGTTTATGCTAAATAGTCTTACCAGAGGCTGGAAACAGAAAAAAAAAAAATCCCCAAAAACAACGAGCCAAAAGAGAGTCATCTGCAGCAACTCTGGTCTTTCTGCTATATTAGACAGTACTAAATGCTGAGCTGACAGTGGGAAATCACGCAGTCCCTATATAGTATCAAAACCTCTGATGCTGATATTTAAATCAATCTCTTCTGTTCCTTCTGATTAGAAGATAACTCTCTTTAACATGCATTGTACCATGCCTGTTAGATCTTCTGCATTTACGGACAAGAGAGCATGAAAATAGGTTTCTCGAAAACGGTCCACTGAAAGTGGTGATCATGGAGAAGTTCGCATCCAGTACCCATCACCTGATCTCGCGCATTAAGCCTAGACTCCCGGCCTCACGCCAGCACCGGCTGGGCTAAGTAGCTATAGCCCTCCCTTAGCACTTACCATTACGTATATCTACTCAAAAGTTTCATGTGAAAGGATGGAAGGAGGGGAACTAGCACAGCTCTCATCATATCAGCAGTTTGTTTATTGTTTTAGCAAGAGAAATAACATAGTTTATGTTTGCTCCTCACGGAATACAAGATGAAAATCAGCCTTCATCACAAGTAACCACAGCATCTCAAAATTAGTGACCTCTGAGCCCTGTCACCTGCTGGCAGTAACATATATACCACCACCACCAGCAGCACATCAAGCAATGTGAGAGCCATTAGTACTCCAAAAATTTATCAAAGGTTACATACTTCAATCAAGTATTATAACAGAAACTTTTCAGTTCTAAGATTGTACTCTAAGTCATATTTTGTGAGAATCAGCTTTTACATTGTAAAAATTTTACCACACAAAGTGCACGGACTTAGGTTATGAGGGCTATGTTTTAAGTTATGAGGATTTGGTCAACAGACTTCCAGGACTGTCACTGCAGAATACAGTAAAATAGCCCTTCCTAATTATAATGCCAAAGGCAATTCCTAGGGGGAAAAAAAAACAAATAACAGATGCATGGGTCTCCTCAAAAAAACAACACAACTTTCATCTGCAAAAAAAAAAAAAATCAGTACTCTAGGCTTGCTTAATTTGGTCACCTCAACTAGTAGCACTCAAGCTAACCTCCATGATGACATTCACAACTTGCAAACCTGCAACACGGAGAGAAACAGGACAGGAGCGACGATTACTGCATGATATTTTTCCACGTGAAGGAAGACCAGCTCGTGTTGGTAGAAGGCCCTCTCCGTCCTCTAGGTCTATAAACACATATTGTCCCGTCTCACCTTTCTACATCGTTCTGCATGTGAAATATTGGCGTGAAAGCAATGGTCGGTGAAGCTTACACGCCGAAGGGATATACCCACGTGGAACTTCATCTGACGCCTCACATGGCTGCAAAAGAAAAAATATATATACTCACGATTGTACCTGCTAGCAGTTTGAAAATAGCACAACATAGCTAACACCACTTCTCTCGGGCCCCAGAGGATACTCTGCAATTGATTTCAGAAATTACCTGGAAAACATAGATCCTGAAAGCAGCAATTAATACCTGGAACATCCTAGACTGCAATATACTCATATTGATTTAGAGCCGATTTTTGTGGATTTAGAACTTTATAAGCAAAAGGGCAGATCACTGTGTGTACATGACTGCAGGCTTGCACAATCGGTTAAATAGTAAATTGGTTAAATAGTTTTATTTAAGTACGGTTTTCTCATGCAGACAAGTCCTGTTTTTCTTTTAGGCTATTTTCCTGCTACTCTGCACTTCGAGCAGCTTTTCTGTGTGTCGAGGAAAGGAGAGAGTTACAGCTCTTTTCTACCCTCACCTCGCAGTAACAGGGCACACGCTCATTTTGGGCCTGGTAACTTGTTCTACTTCTAATGCTTTCTCTTATTCATTACACCTGACAACTGATGTTTCCGAGCATGCCGAAAACTAATTACACCTTACCAGGCAATTTCACCAGAAAAAACGCCAGTTTTTGAGAAGATTTGAGGCCAACGAGGTCTGAAAACTATAAAAGCATTTTTATATGCATGCTCCTTATGCACCATATTCACAAGTACACAGTAGTATAAGAAGAATTGCTGAAACATGTAAAAATGCTTTTCTTTAAAGAAAGACTTGTCTGACTGTTGGCCACAAAACCCTACCATAACTGCTGGATTTAAAGTTGACATTTCGCAGAACTGATATCTGCCAAAGAAGGAATCATTGTTTTTGGAAAAAAACAAGCATCTTTTAGTCATTTTGGAAGAGAAGATGGTATTTATGAGCAGCTTTAAAAATGACCTATATCAGCAGAGGCAATCTGAGATAAAAATTTTGCATACAAATAGTCTAGTGGCAGAATATACGGCTTTTCTTCTGGTGAGAAAACGTACATTGATTTCCACTAAGTAACAACCCTCCCTTGAATTCATTTTAAAACCACATTTTATGAATGTCTGTTAGACATTGTTAGCAGTGTTAAATGGTAAGAAATGTTACTGGGAGAAAGATCATGTAGATTTGATTTGTCACTCTGAGAGGATTCAAACTTACATTATATTAGATGGAAAGTATTAGATTTCCTCACATATTCTGTATCCCCCTTTGCATAATAATAATATAAAATGAATGAGATCAGAACGAAAGAGCAAATGACCATGACTCTGCCATCTAATGCTTTCACATGGTAGATAGATGCGGGGGTTCTGAGCTCTTCTCCAAGGACTGTTTACGTGTGATGAAATCGGTGATCACTAAAATAATAATCTGCTGTGGAGGGACCAAAACCTAATGTTGTCTCCCTATACCCCGGTGACTGTACTAACCACTAGGCTGAAAAGCCATGCTTGATTTCCCTTGCCAAATGAAATGTAACATTTATATTAAAAAAATATATATTATTACTAGATTACTAACTTCAATTTACTCAAGAAAGACTCACCCTCCTAGGTGATTAAGTCCAATAACACAAAAATTAAACGCTATGAAAAAGATGCAGCACCACCTATTGGGGATACGCACCGTGCGCTGATCATTACAGCAGTAATACAATTTTGTTCTGTTTTTCTGCTAGGGGCCTGCCATCTGCACAGGTTTCTGAGCTGGGCTTCCCACTTTGGTCGTGAACTCAGGCATAAGAATATTTCTTGGATTTGAACCTAGTTATCAGCAAGTACAAAACACAGATAGAAAAAAATTGAAAAAACCCTCAGCTATGGAAAAAAGACCTTTCCAAAAAGGATAAGGGAAGCAGATACCGCACCTGAGGCTGTTCTTGAACAAATTTAGAAAAATCAATTTAATGATCTCCAGGTGCTTTATCAAATTCCAGAAAAGGCCACCAGACTCAGCATGGCACAGCAGAATGCAGCATGTCCTAAAGCCCTGCTGTGCAAAGAAGACACTGGTATCTTTACTGGGAAACAGTTGCGGGAGGGGAGGGCTGTCTTGGCTCACAGCAGGTAAATGGTGGCTCAAAACGGCAATAAACAGAGAACTGGGCAGCCTGAGAGCTACCAGCCCCTTCCCCCTCTTGGAAGTCAGGCAGACTTTACCTTGGGTGAAGGAGCTGCCATCACGATCAACAACCTGAAGTTCATTAGTGTTGCTAATTGCTAAAACCAGGAGATAAAGCTTGCATGGCCAGATTAGCACCCTCCCAGGGCTAGTGAATAAACTGGACTGTTTGGACAAGAACGAGATGATGACAGTAGACTTCCACTGACAGAAGAAAAGCGTGAAGAGATTAAGGTGGACAGTAGGAAGAGAGACCACCTGAAAGGGTTTAGCTACTGCTAAGTCCCTTCACTGTCATCCAGTGACTGCTTTAAGGAGACCATGAGACTATGCAGAAGATGTGATTCTGGGCAAAATGAAGCCTATTTAGAAGCTAAGGTAATCTGGTTTTCTTTTTTGGGGGGAAGGGGGTCCTTTTTTCAGCTGAGCAGTCATATCTTCTCTCATTCTTGGGTAGCTGGGCAGGCACTGACTTTCTTACCTGCTGGTCTTATGCCTGGCTAAGCTTCTAACTCATGTGTTGTTCCATATTTTGAAATACTGTCTTCAAGTAGCAGATGTCAGATGCTGCTGTTTCACCTGTCTTTACTTATTCTTACTACCTCAGTATCAAGTCACAAGGTAGTAAAGTTTTCCAGAGCCCTGGAAGGATTTGGGTGAAAGAATAACACATGCTTGTGTGCCAGCTGGGCAGCTGCAGGTGGCCCTCTCTCTTGTCAAGCCGCACTGAGCTAGTGTTGTAGCTGGAGCACGGGTCTGTGGCACCCCTGAAAGCCGAAGCACACCAAGCAGACTTAACACTAGCTCGTTTTGAACCCGAACGTAAGCACACTAATGCAGCATATCTTACAAAAAAGAGGAAATTCCCAAATTGGCAGGCTAGGGTAAGAGAAAGATCCCCTCAGTGAAGAGCTCCTGCGTTTGGCCACCTTGATGACCACCGAGGACCACAGTCATGCCCTAACTACACAGCGTCAGCTCTGCAGTATTGTATTCTCACAGCTAATTTAGGATAAAAGTGTTAAGGACCGACTGCTTTGTAGATGTAGCGATGGGTAATGCGTAAGAATGACTATGCCGTGATAACAATTGTGAGAACTAATTATTAGTAGGGAGTGTTTTGTTAATGAATGTCAGTCTAGCAAAGCTTTGCTTTAAATTAAAAAATCGGTGTGATGTAGCAGTCTCCTAAGCACTCCCATCACACCAAGCCCTAAATGAGTGTGTGTGGGGGGGTACATGAGTATGGATGCGGAGGTGCTGAGTGGATTGTACAAAGTATGGACAATAGCAGGATCAAAACCAACAAAGACCGCACTGCTGCAAGTTTCTAGACCTTATTCTGGCCCGATTAGGTCCTACTAACCAGCAATGCTGCCTGGATAGCTAAGCTTAAAAGCTCTGGGAAGCAGCAAAAGCTGTTCTTTCTCTGTTACTACACAGTGATCTGTTTTCATCGTAACTTTACTCTGAGCCCCTCCAGATCAGCCACGTCAGTGCCACTCAATAAATGCAGCGAGACAGCCATGAAGCAAGGGTGTAGGCAAATCTCATCTCATTAACGTCCCTACCAAACAAAGCCTAGGCTCATGCGAATGTCACGCTTAAACTCTAAGTTTTAATAGTTTATTTCTTAACTCTGCATCTTGATGGAAGGTTGTGCAGGGACAATATTAAGGCGTTTAGGGTTACTTTCCATTCAATGCAGGATGTTTTCAGTGGAGCAGACTTATTTCGGAGCGTTGTGGTTTCTTACCTGGCAGCATCTTTAAACGTATAAAGTATCAGGTATCTGAGCAGGTCTTTGAGCTGTTCTAATAAAGGCTCCTGGCCTTTATTAGGTGTCCTGCATTAGCAATTTATAGTTCCCCTTGCTTCCCTCTGCTTAGGCAACTCATTCTTCAGTTCCTTCCTCCACATGTGTAAGTGCAATCTGGCATGGGATCCACTTGGGGAGGAATCCTTCTTATTTGAAGTTCGAGTCTCCTGCAGTGTTTTTAGCCTGTTCACAAGCTGTACATTTCCCAAGGTGCTGTAGCTGATATAAAGCAATTCCTCCACATTTCTGATGCTCTTAAAGAAACTCCGGGTTCTGCTTCCAGATCAGTAGTTCTGCATATAATCTGGAACAGTTATAGCCTGCATATGAACTTCCTGCATAAGCAAATTATGACTGGTCTCTTAATAAGTCTGTACTCTTTTGTTTGCTTTTCACACACAATTTCTGTTACTTATCTCCTGCGCCAGCTTCGTTGCAAAGTCCCTTCAGTGTGCACAGCCAAATATATGGCCATATCCCTCTCTCCTTCCCTTGCATCCTAAAAGAAAGGAAAGGCCAAGTTCTGTGAATTCTGATCTTCTGATAAAATTGGGATACTTTTGGTTCTGCCTTTTCCTGCCTCACGCTGGCACTGGTTAAACTCATGCAACTAGACAATAAATCAGATCTCCAAGCTCATTCAACTGAGAACAACTCTTCTCTTTGTGCTGCCAGTTCTCGGGCAGCCCATCTCGCCGGCCTGCCTGCCAGTGCTGTGCGTGCCGGTGGGCGCAAGGGAGGCATGGCGAGAGCAGAACCACCCTGTCCATCACCTGAATCACTTGGGAAAACGCATCCTCGGGCCCCTAACGCTGAAAGAGGGGCCCAGGGTACTGCAGCCTCGTGAAAGGATGCTTTAATCTGCTGCTTGGAATCAAGCATTAAAACTCCACAGCACGGCAGCATGCGAGACAGCCCCGTCCTCAGGATTCCCTGCTGTTTAGCAAAGCATCTACCCACTCAGATGGTGGCTGCTGGGAATCTCTCCTGCGGATTTGCCCTGTGCCTGTTACAGGGAGCCTAAGTGCTTAATTCAGAGGTGCTGACTCCCCTAACAGGGTTAACAAGCAAGAAGTTAAGTGCTGCAGCACTCTGCGTTTGTCATCTCCAGCAGCAAGGAGTGTCAAATGGTAATTTAGTGATACTTCATGTCCTTTCTGATAACACATAAGGGATACAGGGAAGTCGAGCTGCTCTTGTGTGCCTCGGTTTTAACCTGTAATGGTCTAATAAATCCTCTTCCTTTTTAATAAAGGAGCATTACAGTATTAGGGTGTTGGGTACATTCTGCTGGTGTTGGTAAATTGTCGTTTTTGGATTTTAAACCTTCAGGCTTATTGCAAATCCTTGAACTGGATTCTGCACAAGTTTATTTTTTGAAAGTTTGACCTATTTGTCAAACATAAAGAGTATTCTGAAAAAAATGCTGTTTAAGTAACTCCACTTCTGTCTAGAAGTAGACTGAGAGGCTGCATATAAATAGAAAATAAAGCTCTTATTTTGGTGGGAAAGATAGTTTGATCGGTTAAGTGCTCGCCCCTCCCTCAAAATAACTATTTTCCAAACTGGTGTTACAGCACGGAAGCTGTAGTCCGTGTGGCTCTCGGGTGTTATCCCCCAGACACGCGTCAAAAACACATGAAGAAGGGAGAAGATTAATTTCTCGTCTTCTGATTAGCGCTATTTCAGCGCTAATTTGGAAGGGGGGAGCCGCACAGGAGCGCGGCCCGGCCCCTCGCCCGGGAGGGTCGCGGAGAGCGGGGGAGGCGCCGCAGCCGCCATGGCGCAACCGCCGCCGCCGCGCTCCCCTCGGGCCGCGCCGCCGTCCCGTCGTGCCCCGCCGCGCGGCCATTGGCGGAGCGCTCCCCTGACGTCATTGGCCGGCGCTGCCCCGCCGCTCGCAGGTTGGGCAGCGGCGCTGACGGCTCCGTGACGTCTCACCTGCCGCGGCATGCCATTGGCTCAGGGCGCCCTTATAAAGGCCCCCCGCGCGCACATGCCCCCTTTCCTCAGTGGCCGCACAAGGTGCTGTGTCCTTCAGCTGAAGCTAAGGCCGTTCCACCCCGGCGACTAGCACCGCGCCCCCCGCCATGGCCTCCGTCTCCGAGCTCGCCTGCATCTACTCCGCGCTCATCCTGCACGACGACGAGGTCACCGTCACGGTGAGTGCGCGCGCGCCCGCCCGCGCCCTCGCAAGATGGCGGCGAGCCGCGGCATGGCCGGCGGCGGCCGTTTAACGGCCGCCTCGGAGCCGGGCGCGCGGCGGCGGCCGTTTAACGGCTGCCTCGGAGCCGGGCGGGCCGCGCCTTAGCGCTGCTCTCGTTGCAGGAGGACAAGATCAACGCGCTCATCAAGGCGGCCGGAGTGAACGTGGAGCCCTTCTGGCCGGGCCTCTTCGCGAAGGTAGGCGGGGGGCAGCTGCCCGCGGGGGGGGGGGGGCTGCCCCGGGGCTCCGCACCGTCTCCCTCCCGGCGGGGGTGGCTCCCCGCCTGCAGCCGCTGAAGGCGCTTCCCCTAACGAAAGCTCCGTTAGGGCCACACCGCGAGGCAGAAACCTGCCTCCCACGGCCCGGCCTGGCGAGGCTTTCTCCGTGTTTGCTCTTCCTAGGCGCTGGCGAACATCGACATCGGCAGCCTCATCTGTAACGTAGGAGCCGGTGGCGGCGCTCCGGCCGCCGCTGCTCCCGCTGGCGGCGCTGCTCCTGCGGGCGGTGCTGCCCCCGGTAAGTGGGCTCCGCTGGCCGAGGCGGCGGTGTTTCCTTGGAGGAAATGCTTGATGGAAGCTGATGGCAAGCAGCTCCTTAGCTGACTCTGCCCTTGTAAATATTTAGGGGGGTTGAGCTTCTTAGTGTGCGCGTAAGTGTTCAAAAGCAAAGCAGCCTTTAACTTTAGAAAGGCTGGAATTGCACTTAGTCAGTGGGCACGGCTAGCATTACTGCTGAATCAAGTCTGAACTACTTGTATGCATCATCGGGACCCCAGGGTGATGGCTAGAGAGAGATCGCCTGCTTTGTAAAGCTTTTCAGGTTTGACAGGAATTTGGAAAAAAAGATTTTAACTACATTTCTGTCCTGCTTATAAGACATAACAGTTTCTAGTAATGGAGACACTAGTCTCGTTGGGCCCCATTGGATTAGCTTGTTGTGATTGTACAGGCTTTGTTTCTTAATGTTATGGTCTTTCTGTAGAAAGTCTTGTGACTTTTGTGACCTGAGAAAATGAAAAAATGCTGACTATTTTCTCCTTTTCTAGCTGAGGAGAAGAAGGAAGAAGAAAAGAAAGAAGAATCAGAGGAATCTGATGATGACATGGGCTTTGGTCTTTTTGACTAATTAGTTTTGTACATGTCTGTAATAAAGAACATTTAAGTGAACTTTTTGTTTATATAAAGATGATGCATGTGAAGGGGAGTGGATGGAGGACTGGTGCGTTACCTGTAGCTACCAAAGCTGCTTTCATACTGCGCATCAGTTCAGAGCTCTGCAACCCTTCCTGACAGGCGGTGGTACTGAATGTTGTCACTGTCAGTGTGCTGCGCCTGCGACGGTTACAGCTCTCACTTGCCTTCATGGCTTATGAGCAAAGGGAGAAGTGTAACTGCAGTGAGTGTGGGCTGTGGTCAGGTTTAACAAAGCTGCTGCTACTGCTGAAGCTGCAGCACCTGGGGATCATTAACAACACTGCGCTTTCTAGCAGCAGGTAACTTAACCTGTTCAGGAGCCCTTAAAAGGGCTGGGCCGTGGCAGGGTTTAAATGCACTTCACACTGGAGGGCAGTTGAGCCTTGGGAAAATGCTGTAATTAGGGGCTAAAGTCGTGTTGTTACTTACTCATGGTTACATGTGACTTAAAAGCTAACAAAGTCTTGGAAGGCTTCAGGCTCTTGGCTTGCAGCCAAGCCTAGGCTGTGTAAGGTGCTTAAACTGCCTAACTTGTTACTCTTGCAAAAATAGTTAAGGAGCATCTCTGCTGTGAAGGGTGGGAATGGGAGACTGTGTGACCTTGTTCATAGTAACTAAAGCTCTGGAACAAGGACTCTCCAGAGCAACTGAGCAAGGGCTCAGTCTGTCTTTTAAGTGTGTATGTTAAGTTTGTCAGTATCCTAGCAGAATGTCCTGATTTTGCAAGAGGAAGGACTCCAGAATTACGCAGGCTTATTCCACATCTAGAACAAGAAATGCTCCCTCTTCCTCCCGAACTGGCTTCCAGTTGTTTTCCTGGGGGGTGCGGGTGGCCTCCTCGCGCACGGGTCCTGGAGCAAAGGCTGTACCCATGGGTGGCCCTTGTGTAGCTGCTGCGATGTCCGCTGCAGCCTGCCTCCCCCTGCCCACCCCTTCTTAAAACTCCCTCGAGGAAAACTGATTCTAGAAGGCTACAGGAGGGCAACAAGTGACAGCAAGCGGATTGCGAACGAGCTGCATAGGCACCAAGTGACATTAACCTGTTCCTGTGCTCTGTATTTAGAGAGAAGCTGTGGGGTTTTTGGAAGAGAACATAAACCTTGGTTTTCCTCCTTGGATGCTCGCTGTTTCAGTCAATTCTTCAAAGTTTGGGGGATCGGGTAGGGGGATAAATCACAGCAGACAAAACTCAATGATATTGTCTGAGGTGCGCACACACATCACATACATGCAAAATATATATTATAGCCAGAATTTCACTGGTAACACCTTTTTAATAGGTCAAAGTAACTGTACAGTTCATTATATTCTTCCTGAGAATAATTTATATCCCTCAACAGCAAAAAGGGAGTGTGGTTTTTATTTTAACAGAACAGATGGTATAACTGGAAAACCAAGGAAAATCTAATTACACTGCTCTACTGTAACTCCTCCCAGGCAAGATAGACAAAAAGATGGGTTAGTTAACTACAGTGGGTTTAAAATATTCAACATGGCTTTAATCTTTCTTTATAAATTATATAAAAATGGGGAACGTGAATGGTTACAGAACTCCTCTAAATGCGGCTCTGAATTGCTCTGGTACAAAGCAGCATTTTTGCTTCCAAGGAAAATAACATTGCTACAAAAAAACTGGCACGTTATTCTGGTGAAAGACACGAGAGTTTTCGGTTGTGTTCTACAGCTAGTTTCCAAACAAATGCTTCACACGTCCACAGAAAAGGAAAAGGCAGGAAAATGAAGAGGGCTTTAGTTTGTCTTGAAATGACCGAAGTCTTGAAAATATAGCTTTTTATTTTCTTTCTCTGTAAATTGTGATTAGCATATTGCGACGTAAGTGTTCTAATAAAAAAATTCCAGTCTGGATAGTTTATATACTGTGGGCAAGAATTCTCAGCCCTGAGGTTTCCCCGAATTCTTCACTTCACAATATCTTTCCCCGACCTGCCGCTCGAACCCCTCCGGCTCCGAGACGGCGACCCCGTGGCCGCTTTAGGCTAAGCACGTCCTAGGCGATGGCGGGGGGGTTAATTGCGCACCAGAGTCGTGATTTTCCCAAGGACTTCTGTACAGACTTCATCTGGTGATAATGCCACTTTTTGAATCCCGGACCAGCTTGGCTTTAGGATAAAAACCGGGTTAAACTTTCGTAAGGAGAGAGAAAACCAACAGCCGTCAGTCAGGTCTGCTGAAGCAAGAGTCGCTGGAAAGCCAGGACTACGCTGGGTGAATCCTCGCTGCTGGTGGAAGGTGGAGTAACATCCTTTCGCAAGCAGAGCTCTCTAACGGAACGCCGAAACTCTTCCCTCGGGATTTAATGCGGTCTGGACTGACCGATCATTTTCAGTCTGGCTTGATCGATAACATCCAGCAAGTTCTTGGCGTCCACAGCCAGAGCGTGAGCAGCCGTGAGCATCTGCTTTTTGTACTCCTGCTGCAGGCTCGTCATGACGTACTGCTGGGCCAGCTTCATCTTGTTGATGAGTTCGGCCAGGTCGGAGTTGAGCAGCTTCTGGGCCATCTCGATCTGGAAAAGCAAGGTGCGGTCAGCCGGGCAGACCGTTGGGAGCGCTGCGCTCCCGGCAGCGGCAGCAGCACCACCGGAGCAGCGGCGCTGTCTCCCCTCTCACCGAAACCTGGGCAGCCCCCGCTCGGGATTGAAGCTGCAGCAATTTCCCTGGAGACTACGTGGAGCGGGCAAAGTCTCCGCACTCGCTGCTCTGCCCTGATTATCGGCCGCATGGAGCTCAAGAGCAGTCTTCTGGTCAGCCACCCACCGCTAACCCTCATCACTAAGACTGGATTTAACCCGAGTCCAAAAGTTAACGCTTTGTCCTAGGTTTCCCGGTCCTTATTATCATCATCTCCCTCTTTTTTTTTCCCTAATAGCTCTAAAGCAGTAAAAATAAAACAGGGCAAGAAGCAAGCTGCAGATTGCTTAGCAGAACCACATTAGCTAAGGCGGGATGATTCTCTAAGAGCGTATTTAAAGAATCCTTCTCAGGCCTTCTCATTATCCCACTCATCCAGGGTTTAGAGGGAAAATGTTTATTCCTAAGAACCTCACTGAAGGATCTCGGTCAGTTCTCATTGAGAACTAGGTTACTAAGGGATATTTTCTCAGCAAATGCTTCCAGCTACACCGAGCTACGCCAAATTAAGCGTTTAATGACTGTGTGCAAGCTGTAGTTTAATGAAAGATTAAACTTGCAGTCAGAATTAATTCCCAGATGGCGTTCCTGAATTGGAATGCCGATTTCCATACAAGCATTGATACCGTTCTTCCTTTCACTTTGTATACGTGTTGTGCGCTTTTCAGTTACACCCACTTCAGGTGTCCTCACTTTGGGCAATACAAGCACATGTCCACACAGCAATTCAATTCTAATAAAATTCATTTCGTGAAGGATTCTAACCTGAGAGTTCACTCTGCTTAGTGAATCTAACACGTGCAGATGCAAAGAAGTTAAAAAAAAACCCTAGTACTTCAATTTTAGGAAAGCCCAACCCCATCCAGACAGTTGTCCTGCCTGAGGACAACTTCAAACTTAACGCGTGAGCTTTCCGTGAGCGGAGCTCTACGTACCTCTCGGTGAGTGCTCGCAGGAAGCACTGGCAGGGTCTCATCGACTGTTGCCAGTAAGGTTCTTAGCGCCAAGCCAACCTCCTAAGAAGAAAAAGAGAAAAGAAAATAATAAATTTGACAGAGGACAGCCCAACGGCACACGTCACCACGTTCTGATTCAATCACCCCTCTCCGTAGCATGTTGTTTGGTTTAAGCTCATCAGCTACATACAGGAATTACTCTAGACCACGTAAGCAGATGTCTATTGAACTTTAAAAACCTGGAATGGATAGAAAAGTCTTACAGCAGAAGTGAAGGAAGCAGCGGGTACTCTTATCGCTCATCTCGGTAAGAACAGAGTTAAAACCACATGGCTCAGCGGCTTTGAAAACCCCATCCGTAATTCCTTACTTCATACCGTCAAAACAAGGTGTCACAGGATTAATTGAAAAAGCTTCTTTTTAAAAAATGAAATGCAGAGAAGTTAGTTAGCGCACAACTCCCCACCCCCTGATAAGCGCAGGCAAGCCGGGGAAAGCACCCGCGTCCGCAGAGCTGTAACAGCATCCAAAGCTCCAGCGCTCTGACCACAAGTCACCCTGCGCAAATACGCAACACTTTTCTACGTCCAGCTTTCCAGGAAGCTTCTCCCACATCATGTAGATAAGAACAACGTCATCCAGGAGAGAAAACAAACCCTGACTGTAGAAAACGCCTTCCTACCTTTACCATGGGCACGTACTCCTCCGGCGGGGCTGGCTGTATTTTACTGGACATTTCTATGACAGCTTTCACCAGCCCAGTCACGTTCTCGTAGACTTTGTCGTTGGAGCGGTCCAGGTTGGCGGTGGGAGGAGGGCTGATCTCCTGCGGCTGGATCTGCAAGCGGAGAGAGGTTGTTCAACCTCGGGTCCCCAGCAGATGGGGCTCAGCGACTTCCCAACCTCTCCTGAGCGCCAGGAAGACCTCGGGTTGGGCGCAGCCCTCCCACCCGCCGGCTCCCAGTCCCGGCCCCGCGCACCCGCTCTCAGACCGGAAGGAAATTCCCTTCTGTTCTTCCGACTGAGCCTGGCCGTGACAGGACACTGAAGAACTTCCCACCAGGAGTTCTCTGAAGAGCTTCCAGTGCAACTCCCACAACACAGAAGCAAATAATTTGCGGAACGAGGAGCGGAGTATTTGCAAGACAAATCTATGTCTAAGTGCTTCACTACTGACGGGCAAGTTTCATCGCTAAGACAACGAGTTATCAGGTCCCTCGTTCCGGAAGGCTGTTTTGTGCTCTAAAACAACGCCAAGGGACTCAACACAGGGATACAGGAAAGAGAGAATATTGCAGCACACATTCTCAAGTGTTTCGTTAGTGAAAACACACAGCAAATTAACAAAAACGGTGTCACCAGTACGGGTGGAAAACACTGAATATTTTCATACGCTTTGTTTCCAACAGATCAGAAAAATGCCAATAGGCTAAAAATCCTGTAGTCCTCACTCAAGCAAAACTTCCACCAAGTTGGTCCTGGCTAAAGTTAAATCCAAGACAGGCTGAAATTATCCTGGTCAGAAAAGAAACAAACTTTGAAAACTTCCTTTCCTCTGTAAAATCCTCAGTAGCTTTGCTCTTGAGCTGTGAAGCTCTAAGCCTCCCAGTACCTTGCAGCTCTTCAGGACTACTGGTGCAAGCAACTACCCAGTGGGAGAAGGTGGTGAAGAAACTGCCTGTTTCCGGCTGGTCACGCAGCTGCAGTCCAGCCTGTCGGACCGAGATCAGCTCACAGCGCTGCAGACCACCAAACCGGGTTGCTGCTGGCTGTTGCTACTGGTCCTGGTCACAAGGACGTTTCACTGCAAGCACGAGACTCCAGATTGCAGAAAACAAACGATTTGGACTGCACAGTTTCTCTTCCAAAGCGAGAGTCTACCATAGCACCAGCCCCTCGAAGAATAAAATTAAAAAACTGATTTCTTTGACGGAGCCCTCACTACGTCCTGCAAACGCCCGCTTACAAACGAATAAGCAAACGAGCATTAACTCAAGCACCTTGCAGGATATCCTTACTGAAAGGTTTTTTTTAACTTTCTAGGAAGCACTTGAGATACCGCCCTGCTGAGACTATAAAATCCTTGGATGAAACTTTGCCTAAGGAAGGAGTGCAGGATTTCATGCATGGTGATTCCATTTTGCTGTGTCCCACCAAGGAGGTACTGGCCACCGTGACGCAATTTCAGTCTCGCGTTTTGATCAGAAGATGCTTTAGGCAGACGAACGTTAGAATTGCTCAGATCAGTAGTGAAGGGACGCGATTGCAATTGGCTTCCGTGATCAAGGAGTTAGAGAGCCATGTCGCAAAGTCGCATGCAAAGAGGTCGGCACGGGGCACGTACACGCGCGCTCGCGCACTGCTTACCCTCCACGGCTATGGTTGAGCAGAAGGTGGGGGAAGGTTAAAGAAATTTACCAAAAGAAGGGAAAAAAGAAAAACAATATTAATAAAACTCAGCAGGAGAAAAAAAAAATAAAATAAAACCAAACCAAACCAAACCAAACCATGTGTAGCAATAAGAGACCAGTTAAAAAGCCTGCAACGAAAAGGTGCCCCCCAACGGTGCGGGCGGCCGTGTTAGCTCGTGGCCCCCCGGTACGGCAGCGCGGCGCGCTGGCAGCCGGCTGCGTGCCCGCGGAGCGGACATGCCGGCCATGCGCCCATGCTCGCATCTCACTGAACACGGGGGGAAGAGACCATGCAAAGCTGGACAGCAACAAGCCAGTGGGGCAAGCGGCAAACGGAGTAGAGGGCCTTTGCAATAGGGGGGAACCGTGCGTCCTGCGAACCCCCCCCCCCGGGCCCTTTACACAACCAAGCCGTTATTGTAGAGATCGAGAAAACGTTGCCTTAATCTCGCTCGGTCTTTTTGTTGTTGTTCAAACCCGTGATAGGAAATATGAAGTCATCTAACGGTGCAGCTCCTGTTCACGATGACTAACCACGGTGGTGGTGAAGAGCTACTCGGGAGCCATTCCAGAGGGATTATACCCAAACCACTTCATTCCTACCGGTAGCTCCTAACATTTCAGCGTAAGGATATCCGCGTTTCTTAACTCTTTTGGGTCGCTGTTTCTATAGCCAACATCAACACTAAGGCTCCTCTTTGCACAGGCAGGCTGACACTGCCTCAGCAAGGAACGGTACACTGTTAGACAAGGGAGAGACCGTGGTGCAAGTATCACCACGTACAAAGGAAGTTTTAGCTAGAGAAGCCAAGTTTAGTAACGCATCTGCTGCTGCTTTTTAACGTTTTCTGAGGCTTGGCAGCTTGAAAAGCCCTGGCACCAGTCTGCAACAAATAACCCTGCTCAGACTCGCCGCTGCCGTCCATTTATGCTGATTCTCAAACATGCAGATAATCTCCAAAGAGGAGAGCAGGAGGGACACAGAGGCAGCGGCTGAAAGGCCAGTTTGTGCTAAACACACTGCTTTGATGGCTAGTTTTGAATTTTGCGGTCAGATGAACTGGACTCTTTTCCGTACTTGCTTAAATCCCCTAAAATAAGTGTCGTGTCCCGCCATATCTGTGCCTACCCCGGCACCGAGTCCAGCTCTTTCGTACGCACTTGGCAGGGCTCAGACTAGCGGGAGGTTTCCTTTTCCTTCCGTGGAAACTAACATCTCTTGCGGCAGCAATTGCTGACTGTGTGTCTCTGCAGGAGCCTGCGCTCTACTGCTGACCCCATCTTCCTCCTCGCGCAGAAGAGCTGGAGCACAAACAAATCCCTTCCTTGGGTGCTGCTGACGGCGTCAGCAGAGGAACCGGCAGCAGCAGCCCAAGCGACCCTGCCTTAACGCTCGGGGTGGTAACACTGCAGTCAGAGCCAAAGTCTGCGTGTGTGTCGGGGGGGATTTTTTCCGGCAGCGAAGGTCATAAAGTAACGAAACCGCTATGTCTATGCGCAAGCTGCGCTTCTCTGCGAGGACATTAGGGACAGGGAACGGCCAGCCAGCACTGTGTCTCGCCGCTGGAAACCGCCGCCGGCAGAAATAGCTCCGCTGCTTGTCCTCGGGAGGCACCGAGGTCACTCAGGTTCCTAGTTCCCAAGGATAAGGAACCTGAGGAGTCTCAAAGGCAGAGAACGGAGCCTAGAGACACAGTTTAGAGGTGGTTGACAGGCTGAGGAACCGTTCCACCTACACCAGCTGCTGCCACGGGGGACCAGGCAGCGTTTTATAGCTCCCCATAGCACTTCTCTGCCAGAGAGCTCCAAAAAGTCTCATTTTTGGTGTTGCTGCCTCTTTACTGGAGGCGAAACAACAAATTAGAGAGTATTTCTAACCACGTATCCTATCACCTACACAGGCAGAGCGCCCTGACCACACCGTTCGCCCTCTTCCCTTGTTCTCCAGAGCCAGCAGGGTTTTAGGGGCCTTGACACTGCAGCAGGCGCTTGCTGGAGCGTCACAGCTCAGACACGTCTCGCTCATCTGCGACTGAGCGCTGGTGTAGGTATGACCCAGGACAACACAGTGAGTTGGGAAGTTTAGTTGCTTTTGCTTTCCGAGGTCTCTCTGCTTCAGGATAAGTTAACCTCTGAGGGGTAATTTCCCGAAACATATTGCACGGGACATTGAGCCATGTACCTTCACCCCTTCGTTGTAGCTGTCCACGGGGCTGTTGAGGCTCGCGAGGCTGCCCAGGTGGCTGGGGGCTCCGGGACGGGGAGGTTTCTTTGGCGGAGCTGCGTGATCTGGTTAACAAAACAATCTGCGTTTTAGAGGACCGATGTATCAGCTAAACCTGCCTAATTCCGGCCTGTCATCGCGATAAAGGTGCTTTACTGCACCGGCAGAGGAAATGCAGATCTTAACGCCATCACGTGTCTTATGAAAAAACCCGCCTGGATGAACTCCGCTTTTATCTGCGTTTCATCTCAAGAAAAGGTTGTGGAATTCATCAAGCCCTACGCGGACGTGGCCATTTTGGTGTGGCACCGCAGGGCCACCAGCCCAGACCTGAGAAGTGTTTCGCACTTGGTACCGCAATACCTGAGTGCCGCCCACGCTCTGCATGTCTGGAAAACTAGACTGCTTCATGGCAGAAAGCCTAGATGTGATTCAGAGCGAGACTGAGAAACCTGAATTTAGGTGTCTACCTGCGTTTTACGTGTCTGAACTCCGCGCTCCACGGAGTCCTACGGAGTGACTCAGCTTCCTCTAGACACGTCCTGGCTGCTGCTGCTGAAACACTTTCTAGGCTTTGCTGACCAAATCCCTGGTGACTGTAGGGGAAACTTGAACACACAGAGTACACCGAAACCCCTACGTGTCGTGACTTTCATCCAGAACCGAATCCACCCCTTGGGTGAAAATACCAGCATAAATCTGCGTTCACTACTGTGGCTGGAAGACTTGTAGTCAAGGGCTCAAGGGGACAAGAGAGGAATTTGCCGCTTACCTGGTTTACCCACGGGCTGATATATGTGCTGGTTACCAGTCTACAAAACAAAATACACATTTAAACTGGTTATTAGAGTGCTCACAACTTGCATTAGTATAATCTTAAGCACTGAGAGTAGACAGTTCTCAGCACGTTTCCCAACGTTTAAAAACACTTCCCTATTTGCTCTCATTAGCTACGCTAACTGTATCATTCACAATATGAAAATATTTTCACGTATTTTATATTCTTCACAACAGCCCTGGCCTCCGCCTAGGCTAAGAACAATTTATCCTTGCAAGGCTGATATCACCGTTAGTCAAATGAGCTGGCGTGTTCGCAGTCGCTTTTGTCCTTTATGCAGAAATCAAACTGTGTAAGTCATGGTGGTGAGGAGCAAACTGCAGTGGAACTATTAGAAGACTGAGGTATTTCTGCACCGCTGAACCGTTTCAGTAACGTTAACAGGCTTCCAAGCTGTTTTACTTTTGTGACTTTCTTTGGTAATTATAGTTACACAATTTTCATGCCAAGAAAGATGAAAATCTGTTGAGTCGCAACCAAATTAATACTTCAAACAAAACTCGGAACTGTTGTGTCAGAAGAGACACTGTAATCCAATGAGTCACATTTTATGCAAATGCATCTGCACAAAGGAATTTCCACTGCATAGTAAAACCCTGAAGGAAGCTAAAATTTAATAGGTCTAGTAGTAAGACATCTCAGCAAGGCATTTGTTTATAAAATAAGGATCATTTGCTGTGCAGTCAGAACACTCCTTTGCAGCAGACCCTCAGGACGCTGCTTTTTCGACACTGAAGAAGATGCTCAGACAAGTTAGAATTCACTTTTTATAGCAGAAAAACTTAGTATTTGCTCAAATTCATCTTCAGCTCTGCATAATGCTATCATAAATCACTGCCTAAGAATGTTAATTCATTAACTTTCTTCTCTGACCCTTTAAGCAACTGTTTTTGACCACCTCACCTTCTCTATTTATTCTCAAAAACATATCCAGGTAAGAGGGACAAGAGCAGTACAGTTACGATCCGTAGCTCCCAATTCCATAGGCACCTAATCTTGGTTTTAGACAGCTGAAAACTGCAAGAACACCAAGCACTTGGCCAACAGCATGCAGCAAGTCCGCAGGAGACCCTCAGACCTGAGCAGAGAAGCTCGTGTCTTGACAACTGGATCATCTTTCCACTACGAAACTTGTAGGACACTTGAGATTTCTACCAGTTTGTCATGGAAAACTGTGGCAAGAAGCACAACTTATAGCAAGCAAGGTCAACTAATAATATATCACATGGGGAGAAAGCCGGAGACAGACGCTAAGAAGTTCTTACAAGCTTCAGAGATGATATTCTCTCAACTTAGTGCTCTAGAGCAGAAATGCGATGGCTAGAAAGACAGGAGCACGTTCAACCTGCCTCCTTCACGTCGGTAATTACAGACTTGAGAAATAAAAATGCACCTTCAGGAACCGGGAGTAGAAACCAAAGCTCCAAAGTTCAAAAGCTTCAATACTGAAGCCGAACCAGGACTTTACAATCGCATCCCAGACTAAGTAGGAAAACGAATTTAAAACATTAATTTCAGAGAAACGTTTTAAAGGTGATCGCCGAAGACGAGTAACAGAGCAGCCGTCAGGCTTCGGTCGCTGCCATGGTCTCCAGCCCAGTCCCCTGTTTCCAATCAGCGTGATTCAGCGATTCCAACGGTAATTAAACAGTCGGAGAGTTATTTTTATTTAAACAGACAGGAGTTCAGCCCGTAAGAAATACCGCAGCTGCAGCTGTGGCCTGGCAAAAAATGAGTGGCTGCGGGGTTTATTCCTTTTGTTTCACAGCGGATCATTCCCCCCGGGCAGAGTTCTGGGTAACACAACAGTAACATTTACATTCCTTATAAGAAAACCCTTCAGATATTTAAACAACTGCCAAAGTTATTTTAATCCCGCTTCCTGTTGACAGAAGTTTGAGCAACTCTCTGTATTTTTTAAATAAAAGGCCCGGCTATATATCGCACAGGCACTTAAAAATAATTGCGACGTGTCTGCGGAAACGTTTTGGTATCTGTTTCACCAGCAGCTTCTGGGGGGGGAAAGAAAACCACCCAAACTGCTGCCTGAACGAGTTTTGCCCCAGCTGCTGTTCCCGCAGAAGCTGAGCCGCTTGGAAACTTGTGCCGGCATGCAATCGTAGTGGAAACAGCTAGCAAAAGCTTTAACTCGCCTCCCAAAATCAAGCCAGCGTACAGCGTGTTCTACCCGGGAAGCGGAGAAAGAGCTGGGAGCCGGGAAGCTCCCGCGCACACGTACCGGGCCTTGGAGACCTCCGTCCTCCCGGTCCATGCTGCCCCTGGAGAGCCGCACGTCGGGTTTCTGCAACGAAAGAAGGAGAAGCTTCATGCTGCGCTTTGCCGGCAGCTTCGACCTGCCTGGGATGGAAATCACGGTAAAGACAGGAAAACACGGCGGAGGAGCGCGTGCTGGCATCCCGCGCCGCTCTGTGCCCCCGCGGCGGCTCCCGGCGCCCCGGCAGGCTCCCTCGCAGCTACCCCGGCTAAAAAACCCGGGCCAGAAATACTGCCAGTACCGTTTCCCCAAGGCAACATCGGAAAAGCTGCATTTTCCTTTTCCCAAAGGCAGCGCAAGCCGCTTGGCGAATCGCTTTCTCCCCTTGCGGCACGATCCCCGCCGCGGGAGGAGCGCCGCTGCTGAGCGTTAGCTCCCGCTTCCTGCTCCAGGGAGGTCACGCGCGCTTGGCTCCCGCGCCGAGCCGGAGAAGGCGCCGGCCGCCGGAGCTCTGCCTGCCGGCGCTGCGCGGAGCTCCCGAGGGAGCCCGGCCGCGCTCTTCCTCCCGTGCAGGCAGCAAACGGCTCGATTTCTGCTTTGCGAGTTTTAGGCAAAACGCGGGAACGAGGGAGTCGGGTGTTCCATGGGGGAAGGATAAAACCACCCGGGTTTTTTTCTTGTAGTAACCGGTCGTTTCTCACATCTCCCCAGCAAACGCAGACAGGCGGCGTTTATTCTTCCAGAACAAAAACTCGGCATGGGGACAGGCAAAGGACGAGCTGGTCTGGAGCAGAGGTTAACACCGCCCTGAGAGACAAGTTCAGCAAAGGAAGGGGAGCTCGTTTTTATTTCTGTTCAACTATAAAAAAGAAAAAAGCCTCGGCAAGTGCCCAAAGTCTTTGGAAACGGCCAAAGCCTGTTTGATCTCAGGGGTCTTTAACTCAGTGATCTACGAAATCTAAGATTTTATTTATGACTCCAGAAGTTCCCCCCAGCCCAGACCCCAAAACGAGCGAAATATTTAGCATTTTACAAGATTCGGAAGCACCAACATCCACCCTAGGCCGAATAACGCGCTTTTCCCGATTAAAAAGAGGAGAAGCAAGCAAAAGTTACCCCAACGCTAACAGACTTGCTTCACCCGCTGGCAACCGAAGCAGCCCGGTCCGGCTCGAGGGCCGCCCGCAACGCAGCCCCCGGCGCGGCTCCCTGCGCCGCCTGCGCCTTCGCCCTCCAGACTTCCACAGACTAACTCGTTTTTACAGTGCAGGTAACATCTAAGACCAAACTTGCGTTTTAACCCTTTGGAGTAATTTCGCAGCATCCTTCTAAGCGATCAGACTCCACAGATCCTTCAATTTTAGCCCCCCGATCGCCTTAGGTAGCAACGTGCTGCTCAAGTTTCAATCCCGAGATCCTTCGGAGAGCTTTGCCATAACATCCTCGTGCCAAAATTCACCCGCTCCGTGCTTGACCCGTCCTGCTGCCGCCCCGACACCGCCCCGCTGCCCCTTCCCAAACGCCGGGAGGCTCCTTGACACGCCTCGCTCCTCCCGGCGCTGAGAAAATCCTCCTGGGAAAGCACCAGCGGGGCTAAACTAAAACACAAGTTTAAGCAAAAACTCTTGCCCTTGCTGTTACATTCATTACAGGTATCGATTTCGGGGAGTAATTGTATTTTATTTAAATCTTGCAGAAAAGCAAAACCCTTGAAAAGTTTCTCTAACGAAACAGTCCTCCGTCTGAGATCCTTGGAAACGTCAGGAGGACTTTTCAGACAGGATGTGTACGTTGGCATAGTGGAACATCATCTATTTTATTTCCAGTATTTCTGGTCCCTCACTAATAAAAGAGCGTGCACGTCTTGGTATTCTCACGACATGCCAAATTATAATGCCTCGGTGGGATTTTCTCAGGCTAAAAATTAAAATCTTATTTTAGCAACAGCTCACATCAATTACAGCTGAACTGCGGTTCTCAGTGTCAAAAAAGGACAAACCCAAACCACAACTATGTGGGAATTTCAGAAGAAAAAAACAAAACCAAACACGATAAGGAAACTATGCAAGTTATTTCTTCTAAGCCTATCGCGGGAAAGGACTATAAATTTCTTAATACAACGTTGCTCTGTCTGCTGAGAAATTACTGAAAGGCATGCGCACACATGCTTGCTTTATATAGATTAAAACAAGGTCCGGCACCGTCAGCACAACCACAACAGAAAGGCTCGACCTGCAAATTAAATATATGCGGGGAAGGAGCTCAGTAAAAAACCCCAAAGAAGAAAATCGTTCTGCAAAACACACAGAGACATTAGCCCCAGCTTCTGAACCTAGAGGGCAAAAGTTAGGGGATAAAAATCACCAACTTCCCTACGCTACGCCCTAAAAAGATGCGCAGAGACGCAGAGGATGACTCTCGGTTTAAATTTTAGCGGTTCTTCACTCGTTATTTTTTAAAGCACAGCTTTGTTTTTATTTGGGGGCTTCCCACAAAGCTCCTGAATCGGAGCGAGCAGCTTGCTTCCTTCTCCTCCGAGGCGCATTCCCGCATTCTGGATGCCGTCACGACCGCAGCTCGCACACCGAAGCTCTTCCCAGGACTGACCAGTTCCGTGTTCTCCAAGGAGCAGCTTTAGGCAAGCTGCTCACGCACACACCAGCCTGTCCGAGCGCTGGCAGATCTTCCTTCCAGTGCCACCGCACCGTAACTCTTGAGCCGGGGCGTCGCTTCCAGCCAGCGCGGCATCAGCGCCGCTTGCGCTTGTACTAACGTGTTGGGAGTCATGTTTTTTCGCTGCAGAAGCAGCAGTAAATTTTGAGTCACGAGCAAGCTGGCGTTACTCGGGGGAAACAGCGGTCGTGCCAACAGAAACCCCACGGAGGACTTCTCTGCTCATCGCAGCGTCTCGCGGGCACAGGAGAGCCACGCTTCGGCAAGACGGCTTACCGAAATCCCAGGTTTAGCTTTCTGGCAGCAAGGTGTGTCAGAGCAAGCGCGGGACGGGAACAGGACTCTTGAGCAAACGAGTTGCCTCTCCTCCCTCAAACACTTGGAGTCATGTTAGGAAAGTCCCAGAGAAGAAATGTCATTCCTTGACTAGGAAACACGGGGCAGGGAGCGAGAGAGAGCACAAGTGTGTAATATTTAGATTATTGCTTTTTAGATACATTTAGATTATTTCTACACTGGACCTGTGTTTGGACTCTTGTGTGTAAACTGTGGCTATCTCCAGGAGATCTGCAAGGCCTCCAAGGGTGGCTCCCCATGATGACTGCTGCAAACAGGCTCGGCCAGATGCAGATTATTCACTTCAAAGACAAGTGAATAATTTAGAAAAAACCTTTACTTCTCTGCACTATTCAAAATCAGAATCAAAATAAACACGCCCAATAAAGAGCCTTTTAACACTCTTAGTGCCTAAGAAGAAAAACAAATGGTCTAATGACTGTCACTTCTTTCTGTCACCTTGAGTCCCTCATGGCTAAAACTAGAAAATTGAAATACCTACCTATGAACCAAGCAGTTTCCTTTGACATATCCTGCTTCGGGTTCAAATACATCTTGTTGCTATCATCACAGCCTGCTTAGCTTTTCACACCATGTATAAATCCGTATCCAGTTTGCAACAGGCATTCAAATGCCCGTCGGCTCCCCAGCAGGAGCCCAGAGTAACACGTCACTGCTGTCCCGTGCCGTGACTGTGGCCATCAGGCACCTTCAGTCTCGAGGAGAAGAATTTGAACACAGAACTTGAATTTTGACAACTGGGAAGACAGAGTTGAACCCCAACTGACAACAAGAAACCACAAAACTGCGGAGAAACGGCAATAAAAAGTCCCATTACCAATGCATTTCTTCCTCCTCCTCCTTGGTGGTACTCAGAGCTTTTCCCCTTAAAGAGAGGCTATTTCCTCACACTCTTTTAAATTACTTCTTCCCACTAATGTGTCTCTGTTTACAAATCTTACTACAGTCAGGATTTTTTTTTAAGGGGTAGAGCAGGCACCGCTCTATCTCCTTAAGAAAAAAAAAAAAACAGCCAATCTCCAGATTGCCACAGAATTGTACCCACAACTTCCTATACATAAATATTCATGTGAATAAAGCGAGACTCACGAAAGAAACCAGCTGTCTGAGATATTTATAATACAGGACTCGCTTACTAGCTGATCACTTCAATTAAAATCTGTTTCCAAACCCACGTTTTGGGGCCAACTTATTTGTTCAGTAATTATTCTCATTTCAATAAAAGTGATCAGTTTAGCAACCTTTAAAAAAAAAAAAGCCAGAATGAATTAAGAAGCGCTATGAAACAAAGCATTACCAGGAATCGTTCCTCCTTTTCAAGCCAGCGCTGATCTTCTTCCATCTCCTGTTGTTGTCGTATCAATCTCTCCTCCATGAGATGTGTGGGAAGAATCTGTCCCATTCCTCGTATGTCCAAAGTGCCCGAATCCTACAAAAGTTAGCTTTGTTCAGTCTCACAACTCCTCGAAATTTGCATAAACAGCTGCAATTTCTTATAGATTACAAAAGAATAGATTTAAAAAAGCCCAAACACACAACAGTGCTCAAGCAGAGTCCCTGATCTCCTTAGGAACTGAAGCAGACCATCAGAAGAAACTCTTTCCCACTGCTACATTTTAACTGCCTTGTTCCTAATCCCTGAAACCCAAAAGATTTGAAAAATTCTGCTTTGTCTTCCAATAACGTTGTCACTCCATACTTTGCACTTCACTCGAGTAGGACAACAAAAACATTTACCAAATTCATTTTCTTGGTCTTGAGCAATAATGCAACAATCCGGTTGCTAGAATTGCAAAACACTTTTTTATCCAAATGGGTATCTTTTCCAATTTTAGCCAACACTTGTAAAGCACACAATGAAAACATATTAAAAAAGCAAAAAATGTTGAAAGAGAACAGGAAAAAAAGAAAAAATCAGAGAGGACTAAAGGGAGAAATAATTTGGTGTTCCTCGCAGCGCTATGCAATCCCAAGAGGCTGAAGAGCACCTCCTAGGAACACAACTCAAGAAGAGGTTTGTGGACCACTTCAACACAAATGTTCCCTCCTCTATTAACAGCCACACGTTTCAGGAGAGCCTTCTTTTAATAAACCTAAAATGTTTGCAGTCGCTCATTTAGCCTCAATGTCTAGGTTAAGATGCTAAGCAGCAATAACTTCATCAAGAATTAGCGTAAAGAGTACAAACGCTTTATGCCCAACCTCACGTAAGAGATTTTGGTTCAGAGAGAACTGAACTCAGTCCCGACTCCCATCCCACGGCAATCAAGGAATTAAAAAACAAACAAAAAACCCCAGACAAATGCACTTAATTTTCCCACAATAATCTCCAGATGTACCTAAATAATAATAACAAAGTGCATTTAGTGTACAGCGTGCCACAAGAGACGCGCTGGTCCACGATACCTCCATGTTTGGTTGCCACGTTGATATTTCTTGAGGCCGATGGTTCCAGGACTCAGTTTGGTCCAGGAGAGAAGCCTGCCCAGGGTAAATGCTGCCCGCCATGGCGGGGATCCCGTGAGAACCAGGGTAGCCAGACACCTTCGGGAGAAAGGGAAAAAAAAGAGGTTATATTACCGTGCCCTGTGCTTCTCCATGTTTAGAAGTTCTTTTTTTTCCCCCTCAAGGGAGCCAAGAGGAGAGCACAGAAGTGACTCAATGCAGGCAGTCCTGGGGAGGGAGGAGGGGAAGCGACACCGGAAGAAGGAAGCCGAGCCAAAATATGACACACACAAAAACCCCTTCTCTAATCCTAATGCTATTTGAGGCCTCCCAGCCGAACAGCAGCACTGCAAAGTAATTTGTAACCTCTGGAGGCAAAGAAGATCGAAGTCCCCCGACGAGCAAAAATATCCCTACGGACGCATTGCTAAGTTAGGGACGCGGAGCTCATTCGGGTTGTCCGGAGCTCGGCACGGGTCACCCCACGGAGCCAGAGGGAAACGTCCCCCCCGTGCACGCGACGAGCTTAAGGCTTGAGGGGCAGCAGCAAGCACTGGGCTCAGCTGCACGGCCCGGCAGCTCCTCCCGAGAAAAATCAGAGACGTTTTAATGAGTCTGACGCATTCTCATTAAAGCAATGGAAATCTCCTCTATCTGGGAAAAAAACCCCAAACACCCTCAGCTGAGCCTGCTGTATAGGGCCGCAGCTTTGCGCAAACCCAAGAATGCTTAAAGTACTTTCAGGACTAACTTGTGTTTTAAATTTCGTCGGCAGTGTTAGGAATAAAAGCAAAGCCAGCGAGTATACTGAGCGACAGATTTAAAGGAGGCTATATATATATTTCGCCGCCCAGCACGAACGCCAACGTGAACGCCGCCGCGTTCCTCCAGTAAATGCAAAAACGCCTACCGTGCCTCAGCGCGGTTTTAGGCGCTCGAGGGCCTCGGCGACTGCGGAAACGTTTGCCGCCTGCAGCAAACCTGCCAGGCTCAACCCGGCGTTTGCTCCGATGTGAAACGGAAAACACCTAACAGCACCCGATGAAACTAAACCGCGCAAGAGGTGAAGCGATCCCACCAGCTGCAAGCGAGTTACAAGCTCCGCGTTCAACAGAGCGCGTGCACAGCGTTCAGCGCAATACCTGGTAGTGATTTGGCTGCACCATATGCTGCGGACTTGGATAAAATCCTTCGCTGGATCTTGGGCTGGGGTAGCCAGGCCTACTGGGCTGTAAGGGTAAAGGGATTTTAAAAGAGGCTTTAAAGAAGTGTAAAAGCAGAGGATTAGTCTTTGGCAAGACAAACGTTTACAGGAGCTAAATCACAAAAGCAAGCTCTAAAAGCAAACTGAAATAAATATCGTAGCTGATTTACAACGTTATTTATTTTTATTACAAACAATTGAAGTTTCCTCTATTTTTGCTCACAAACAGAACAACCTAAATCGTTTGCTAGATATTTCAACAAAAAAAGCCTGTGCTGGAAGTTCTTTCTGCCTATTGACTTGCCAGTACTAAAGACCCTGCTCTGTGCTGCTTAATTCTAGAGAGGGCACCAGAGAAGAGCCTAATTCTTAAGTCAAGGTTCCAGGAGCAAATAGTAACGTTTCTAAGTTCATAACCTGTGTTATACAAAAATCTCCAAAGTTTCACCATCAATCTGTTGTTTCTGTGAACGTTCCCAAAAGCAAATTCTTTTGCTGAGTGTCCCAGGAGGAGAAAAATCAGCAAAGGAGGAAAAAAAAAAATGTAACAACTCATCGTTGTGCAAACGGGCTGCTATAGTCCCTCTGGCAGCTAAAGGCTCCCACCGCATTACTTTGGGAGAGCACCGTTCTATCATTACGAATTTCACAGGACAAAACTGCTGTGATAAATTATCTGTGCACACGTAGGATTGAGTTCAAGCTCTATAAAGGGCTTCAACTTTTATAATTGTCCTAAGAAAAAAGTCAGTCGCCACCGCTAGAAAACATAAAAACTTCAGAGAAATTTAAAACCCATAGCCACAAAATTCAATTTGGACACATGCCATTAGTACACATGCCAACATCTTACACAAAAACCACTGCACAAAACCCTAACCTAACTACATTGCACATATGGTGAGGGCATCTCAAAGAGTTAAAAACTTCACCCTCCAAATGGGGGTAGGAGAATTAATTTCAGTCCTAACACATCTTTTTTCAGGTGGTTCAGTTTAGGCAGCGTCACAGCCCAAGGCTTTAACGATGAGCATCTCTAACAGCATGTTGTTCTTCACTACGTTAAAAGCATTTATTCTATCCGGATGAGCCCCCAAAGAACAAGGCTAAATAAATGCTTCAGACAAGGTTTTAATTACCAAGTAGCGTTTTTTTCCAATTCACACAGTTCACCTGCTTCTGCAACTTTTTACATTGCCTATTTATGTATGCACCAAAACCTGAGTTAATCTGAGATGACTGAACAGACTGATGGGTTATTTGCTGGTTTTAACACTGCAATGAAAGCAACGCTCGCGTTGTCCATATTCCTTGGTTGCCTACCACTATCAAAATGGAGAACCAAGCTCCGAAATCCATCAGGCAACAAGCGGCCTATGGGGAAACTAAAGAAAACAAAACTAAGCGACCTTCCCATGGCAGCTGGGGGATGCGCGTGGCAGAAGGTGCCGCGGTGGTACACCTAAAGCCAGCAGCAGCAGCAGCAGAGCTGGCACAGCGGGCTCCAGGACTTCACCATCACAAACCGGTTATGGCACAGGTAGTATTGGACGTGATGGTGGCGACTGCACAAAATAATTCTTCCAAAATACAGGCTCGATCCTTCCAAGTGCAAAATGTGTCTTTTGAGGGACACTGCGAGAGAAGAGGACCAGCAAGCGGGGAGGTTACGACTTCACAACTGCAGGATACATCAGGGACATCCAAACGGGCCGATGCAATGAAATGAGATTAAACATAAACTAACATACGTAGGTACGGAAGCAAAACCGCAACTTTCTGTTCAGAATAAAGAAAGCAAAATTAATTCTTTTCTATCCCCTCACGAATGAGTCCTAAGCAAACTTTATGGTGCCGTCTCACTAGCTAGTATTTATTTAAAGTATTTATAGTATTTATAAAAAATTACAGTATAGATCAGTTCTAATAACTCAGTCTAAACAAAGCTGGGTCACTTCAGGCAAGTATTAGCAGACGA
Organism: Apteryx mantelli; assembly: GCF_036417845.1. Lineage (NCBI taxonomy): Eukaryota > Metazoa > Chordata > Aves > Apterygiformes > Apterygidae > Apteryx > Apteryx mantelli. The sequence continues at coordinate 4,939,079 of NC_089979.1, read as the reverse complement.
CAAAAGTAGCCAAAATGCCTTTGTCTGTGCCAACCGGTCAAAGGAGGCTTTGAAGAAATAAATGAAAGGAAAAAAAGGATGTTGTTTCTTTTCTTTTCTTTTTTTAGCACATGCTTTGCATTCTGCTGTCTTAGCTACCTTAGGAGGGGCTTCATCGGATCCTCCCGAGTCCCAGGACACGGTGACTTGCCGCCTGGACTCCATTCGCATCCGTTCCTCTTGCTGCAGCTTCTCTTCCTCCAGTATTGTACTGCGGAAAACACAAACGTTGCGTTTAATACAATTCCCGTTCAGTGTCTAGCAGACCTCTCGCCGGAGCCCCTGCGTCTCGCAGGCAAACAAATACTATTCAGCAAAGGGAGCAAGAACGGAAGGACACACGTCTTCTACATAGATTGGTTACGTTTCCAAAAAAAAAAAAAAAAAAGGCTCGCGAAGAAATGCTTTTGTAGGATTATCAGTGTGCCTTCAACAACAGAAACAGCAGCTAGTTTTTAGAAAGTTGTGGCTGAACCTGTAAAAAAAAAAGAAAGTTTCTTTTTTTGCGTGTTAACATTTCTTTAGATGTTTAGTTACACAGAAAAATACTCAAACACAGTAAACGAAGCATTTACTTGCACAAGGACTTATCTTTCGCAAGAAAACCCTTCTGCTAAACTGCTGCAAAAGTTCAAAACAAAGGAGAAAATGTTCTTTACGGAAACTTGACAGAGCTTCAAATTACCAGGATTTGCTTCTTTTTTTTTTAAACAAAGCAATCAAAACCATTGCAAGCACTATGCCTCCCTCTTACATTTTAGCCTAAGCAGGAGCACATTCAGCAAATATATTTCCCAGAGATGTGTGACAGCGTTCACTCGCCTCCTAAATATCCAGGTCGCCAGGCTACGTTTTCACCAAAGCGCAAGACAGCAGCGACGCCAGTTTGCTACTTACCACCGCTCTGCCGAGGCGAAAGAGCGCTTGGAGTTCAGTGCGAGCCGGCCGCCTCCTCCCCGGCAGCCTCCTCCCAGCTCTGCTACGCGGCTTATTAACGTTGGATATTTGCCATTTTAAAAATATCCAGAGGGAAGCTCGGCGATGGGGCCTGGCGAGCCCACCGGAGCTGCCCGCCGCGGGGCTCTGCGGGAGGGGGGCGCGGGGCCCATCGCCGTCTGCAGCGTAACACGGTAATGCCGTCACGGAGCGATTCCAGCTGCTTTATCGCTCCGGAGTTTCTCGTGGCGGAGCTGAATCCCGCGTTTTTTTAATCTGCTGCTCGGTCCGCTCAACAGCCACCCGAATTACTCAGGCGAGCGATGAGCTCGACTGCAGCAGCGTGCTCTAATCTGGGAACTTTCCTGCTTCGTTCCGGGAGAAATTCCTGCTTGGTGGGAGACCCGAGCTGTGCTTCTCCTCCCTCGGCCGGAAAAAAAAAAAAAAAAAGAGGGAAAAAAAAAACCCACGCCACTTTTAAAAAGCAGGGAAGCCATCTAGCCTGACGGCAGCAAACCCGCGTTTATAAGCGCTGCTGCGATTTCCATCCATCGCTGCTGAAGCAGCGCAAGAATGTGGAACGAAAACAAAACCAGGCAAGTTATTCGCACAAGTCATCCCGATACAACCAGCGCGGAAACGCGGCGGCGGCCCGCCGGGGGGGACCGACGAGAGAAAGAGCTTTCTATTTCAGCACCCTCTCCCTTCCGGAGAGGAAAATCATTCCCCTCAAACGATCCGTACTCGAATCCACCCAGAACTAGCGGGAACGCTGCTTTTAAGGCTAGGTCGCATTTCGGGTACTTGGCACGCGGCTTTCCGGAGCTTGGGAAATCGGGCAACACGCACCCATAGCCAGGAAGCACGGTTACAGTTTTTCCAGGAAATATCAAAGGATGCCGAGGAAAAAGAAAAAAAAAATACGTATTTTGCATAAAACGTATTTTGCGACAAGCCTTTGAAATAGCCGTCAGGCTCTAACTGGAGCACAGGGAACGGGGCAAAAGTTGGCTAAAAGCAGCCGACTTTTAGAGGTGGCTTATGGATGGTCAGGGCCACGGGTGGCATCCGTCTGCTCTTTTGGCACGGGAAAGATGGAAACGCCGTTCCCCGTCCACTTCGCTCTCAACGCCACGGTGTCTGTGACGCCCGGGTGTTTCACACAACACAACCGAGCTCAACAGTGTCACTGGAAGGGACAAATTTCTACTAAAACGAGGGGTTTTTCCCAACGGCGCCTCGGCCTCGGCTTCCTTCCCCGCTGCTCGGAGGTCCTCTCCCAGCCGCCCAACGGGCCACGTGGCGCGAGGACGATCCTCGGGCTCGGATGCCCTCGAGCGCTGCTGCCCAGAAGAGCGTATGAAACGGGAACGCCGCCGAGAAGCCGTACGCGGCCCCGGGCAAGGAATATAACTGACTTACAGCAATGCCTTTGTTTCCGCACCGGGAAGACCGATCCATAGATGGAGCGCGAGGACGCCAAGAGATATTTTTGACCTTTTCTCGGCGCAGTTGCTCGAGTACTCTGAACAGTTTATTGCAATTTGCAGAAGGTCAGGAAAGTCAGATCTAGGCATATTTTCCCAAACTGCGTGTATTTTTAGCAGCAAAGAGGAGCGAGCGGAGAAGCATTTCTATTCATACCATTTTCCCTGGCAAATCTTAAGGTGGTACGAGCAAGCGTCACTCGTCTGCTCGGCTAGGTGGAGACGTCTGCGGAAAAACTCCCAACTATTAAAAGCTTGCTTAATTGATAAGCTTATTTATTTTACAAAGAACCCTTTCCCTAAAACACGCCCGTGACATTGAAAAGGAAACCTTTATTGAGAGTTTCAACGTAGGAATAGGGGAAATCCTGAAATGTCTCCTTGCATTTGAGGAGACAAAGCAATGCCAGCGTTCTCCGACGCCGCGGTGCGGGGACTGTCAAGAAGCGCCAACATTTTAACGCTTCTTCCTCTCTCTCTGCTGTCTCCAGCCACCAGAAATACAAGGCTGGATGCAGAGGAACAGGTTTTGCATACGGCCCTAATTTAATACTGCTTTTACAGGGAGATTATTCCTCGTGGTCACTGTCAAAGAGCAAAAGGCTAATGAAGTGTTTTGCAGCCTACATCATACGTATCAAGTATGTGCTTAAAAAAAAAAAGGGAGAAAATGTTGGCAGGATGCTACAAAACAGCAGGACTCAAGAGCTGTCCGTATTATCAGTTTTTCTTCTATTAATAAGCAACACTGCAAGAGCTACAGCGAATGCGGTCACAAAAAGCCCCAAGTCTGACCTTCATCACTTAATTATCTCACTGTTGTCACTCAAACAGATTTTAAGACCGTGAATCAGTTGTTACTTTTATGTTATTTTACATTATTTGTAGAGCTGTATCTGTATTTAGTGTGTGATTTGCAGTCCTGGGACACTAGCAAGGTCGTCTGCTCCGTTAAAACCTGTGCTTCTTCATCAGCGACCAACAGAGGGCCCAGCAGACAATCTTATCACAGCAATGATAAAACCGCTCCTTAATTTGCTGGTTTTAGTAGAGAGGAGAAGACAGCAGTGGGTACCTGATGGAAAACGCATTCAGTGCTGCAGTGAAACATCACTGAATTATATCAAGAGGCTCAAAAGTAAAATCCTGCTTAACACAGAATGCAAAAAAAGAGTTTTAACAGAATTACCAACCAAAGGGACATCTGGGGCACCACACTTGCAAGCCCAAGCCTGGGAGCTGACTTGCAAGAAAGCCTATGACTGTACTGGTGCTGCCTTCGCAATACAACGCCCGCAGCATATTGAGCACGTACAGACAGCAAAGAAGCGAGGAAGACGTGAGACTGCAAATCCACAATCTATCTGTTTGCTTCTGTGCTTGCTCTGAAGCCTAACTGATCCCTATACACTTCTTTGGACCCATACACATTAGAAAAATACCCTGCTTTCTTACTACCCTAATAACACTATATAAATTCTACAGAAATCAGCCTCTTCATGGGGCACAGGCAGCTGCAAAGAATGTTTGTGCAAAGCAGATGTTGGTATGAAAAGAGTAAAGCAGCAAATAACAAACTGAGAACACGAGATGTTTATGCTCCCATCAGTGCTATTTCCGACGCAGAAAAAAAAGGTTTTTTTCCCAAACTCATGGACTTTTGTCGTTAAAACACAGAGGAATGTTGCGGCGTTGTATCGTTGGCTTCAAGAATATAACTAGCCTGCTCTCAGCTTGAAAAATGACCCTGGAGAGTATCCAGAAAGAGCAGCAGAAACAACACACAGAAAAGGCCACCAGGGAAATGGCTTGTTTTCGCAAGTTCATGGGAATTTGAGTTCTGAAACCCAGTCTTGCTTAGTTGCCTGAGATTGCCTCATCATAAGGGAATTGGCAACCTTTCCAATGAAAGGCGGACTTTGCCTTTGTGCGGCGCAAAGAAGCCCTAAGGACAGCAGTAGAGAAAGGTCACCCTTTTGGCATGGCAGAAAAGTCTCTGCTTTGGTGAGAAGAGAAGAAAATGGATTCTAGGCTTGCTGTCGTCCCAGAAGAGAGCTTGTCCTCCAAAGACTGCTTCAAATCAGGTAGCACCACAAGAGGAGCAAAAAAATCCTCCCTCGGTTCACCCTTCAGCTAGAGTGAGTCAATCATTTAGGTTGGAAGGTCTCCTGGAGGTCTCCTGGAGGTCTCCAGTCCAACGTCCAGCTAAAGCAGGGCTGATGAAGGTCAGGTCACTCAGGGTAGTTTCCAGTCAGGGTCTAAAAGTCTTCTAGCACAGAAATCCCAGTCTCTCCAGGTGTCCTGTTTCGGTGCCTAACCACGCTCACCAGGAAAAAACATTTGTTCCTTTACATCCAGCTGGGATTTGCCTTGCTGCAATTTGTGACTTGCTTCTCGCCCTTCGGCTGTGCGTTTCTGCAAAGAGTCATTGGTCTGTCCCGTTATTCTGGTGACATCTCTCCTGCCCTTCACTTTTGCCCTCTCCCTGCTCCGGACGCGTGCTGCTACAAGCACTGCTGCCTTTGCTCTCCCTCCGAGTACAGGCTACGTTTGCTTCACTGCCCGCACAATTACTCTCGCTCTGGGTTTATTTTCCCTCTTGCCTTGCTGGTGAGATACTCGCTTATTATGGTAAGTTCTTTGTGAGAAGGACCACGTCTCTCTGCAGTTAGGCCAGTTATTAGTCTACGCAGGAGCTCCAGGCAGAACAGGCAGTGCAACAGTGCGACATTTAAGAAAGAGGAAAAAACTCAAAGGTAGCTACAGACCAGGACAAGTTATCCATACAGCAGCTCTGAAAGAGCATCGTAATTAGAGTAAAATTATCATTTATTTTAATCACCTATGAATCATCCTGTATAGCTGAACATCCAGCGACAGCCCAAATTGTTTTATGAAAATAAAACATGCCACAAAGCACAACTTTGAAACCAGGCGAAACATAACCATGAAGTATTTGGCAGCAAATCACAACGGAGCCACTCGCAGATTTATAGCTGTAGAAAACTTAAAACAGTGCTTCCAAGGCTAATGTTGACCTAGACAAAATAAACGCTGAGCGCTCAGAAGATCGCAAAGGTGATCACAAACGTTAAATGTGCCTATACAGTATCTTTGTGATGTTTCAAAGTTTAAATATCAGCTGGAGAAACTGAGATACGGACACAGGAATCAATGATTGCAGAATAAATTAGTGTGCAAATTTAGCCTGGTGTCACAGGCATGTGCTCACTTACTCCATGATAAATGTAAGGTTGTCCACCCCTGCTTCATAGAGGGGAAAGTCATTGCTAATTCATCATGCTGCATTCATTGCAGGCTACAGAACGACACAGAAAGAGCTGCCACAGGGCAACCTGCACGCTACGTCGGCTCACCTGGCACGCTGCAAATCACATTTTGAGGTACCGGGTGGATAAGTGATTTTCAAAACTAGCTTTCATCAATGCCCGCTTCAAAATTGTGGAGGTGCTACTGAAAATGTTCGCGCACCCAAATCAGGGCACCTGCTTTGAAAAGTGATGGTTCCTTTATTTTGGAAACGATACGTTTCCACCGCTACACTGTGACAACTGCACTTTTGATCAAGTAATCACTCCAAATTCTGTCCACCACTAGCCCTGAGGACTGTGACATACGTTATCTAAAGTTATAAACAAATTGCTAAAAATTTTGAATTTTGGGGGGAGAGAAAGAAGGTGACTTGTATTTCCAGTTACGGTGTATTTATTGCCCAGTCTGATTTTCTTCATTAGATAAGGTCCAGGTTTCCAAAAGAGCCCCAGTGACCCGACCCTCTGGAGATAAAACTGAACACACGGTCTTTCATCTTCCCTGGAAAGAAAACATTTTAACGGCAAAAATAAGCATCTTTGAACACGGAAACCACCTTTCAGAAGTATAACCCTACCTGAGTTGTGCTTTGAGTTCAGTAAACCTGGGTCGCCGGCTAGGGTCGTACGCCCAGCACTTGGTCATAAGGCTGTAGAGGGTGGGAGGGCAGTTTGGAGGCATCGGCAGCCGCTCGCCATTCTCAATGCGACCGATCACATCGTTGTTCTTCACCCCTTGGAAGGGCTTTACCCCGTGCATGAGGATCTCCCACATACACACACCTGAGAAACACAACACATCTTCCTAGAGTCAGCGGACGGCGAAATCGGTATCGAAACCCCCCCTTTGTTTGCTTTTCCCTCTGACTCGTTCTGGCTGGCTTGTTTTGACCCGCAGAGGGTATTTTTGGCTTTGAGGGGGTTTTAACGCTGGCGTCGAGCCAAATTTTTGGTGCAGAAACTATGTAATAAAACAGTTTCTGTTGAAATGGTGTTAAAAGCACAAAGAGAAAAATGGCGTGCTGGTTTAAGATCAGCCAGAATGAGCCGGAGACTTAGTTTTTCAAACTCTAACTGCACTCACCTTTTCTTCAAACTGTTTTACACCTGGCAAAAATCATGTATGTTTAAAATCACGTATGCTTAAAAAACATTCAGACTTTATTTTTTAAAGAAGCTGAACCCGTATTTGTTTGTTCAGATGTTCAGAATGCCCAATAAAAAACCCAGCCAATTCTCTGGACATTATTCATCTCGCATCACTTAAAATGAAACACAGCTTCTCCAGCAGGACGTTTAAGAAACCAAACAATTGGTATTCACTTACCAAACATCCACACATCACTAGCTGAGGTAAACCGTCGGAAGTTGATCGACTCCGGAGCCATCCATTTGATGGGCAGTTTTCCCTTGGAAGCTGCGGGGAAGGGAAGAGCAGAAGGGCCATTAGTCCTGCTGCGGGGCTCAGGCGCATTCTTCTGATTTCGCGATACACCGATCGCACTCAGGAACACCCCGGTACCAAATCGGAAACTGCCATACAAAATCTCACGGTGTTATTGCGAGAAACAAGGGGCGTAAGGAAACGTTCTGGGGAGAAGGGGTCCAGATAAGGCATATTTTTAAATATATGAGGCAAACTTAGAAATATATTGAAGATTAAATATAGAAAAACATGCTTTCATAATAGGCACCAGATTTAAAATGTCGTTGGCTCCGTATACTGCCATCTCTATTCTCCTGCTGTTTCCCATCTATCAGGTGCTGCAGGACATCTCACAGCTACCAGAGTTAACTTCAGTTTTCCGTACAAAATGGAAAAAAGTAGGTTTCAAAGATTTTTTTCTACTAAATCTCCCTAGTCTATTGCTATTTGGAGTACGCAGCATCTAATGACAGGACAAACTCAGCACGAATATCTGTAGGCAACCTTGAACTCACTGTAGGCTAGTTAGATTGTGCCGTCAATAGGAACATCATCTCAAACAAGCCTCACCTGTGGATCATCCAAAAATTGCAAAGCAAGCACTACAAGCTTGTCCTAAAACCCACCATTTTACCTGCGAATGAATTTCCTAAGTTTTACAATGGAAAACAGACCCTGTGATTTTCCTTTTTGAAACATGCATGAAGGAATCTACCGCCATCTATTAATTGTTGAATAGTTTGCCTTTTTATACAATTACAGCAGCTAGACCAAGCAAATCCGGCTGTTTCCTTTTGACAACAAACTCAGTACTGTGAGAAGCAAGTGTGTTCCCACCGGCCTGCAAGAGGAATCCAAAATATTAACTTACCTTTATAGTAAGTACTGTCTTCCATATATCGGGATAAACCAAAATCTCCCAATTTCACACAGTCGGTGGCAGACACCAGCACATTTCTAGCAGCAATATCCCTGCCAAATAGAGGAGACACTATTTCCAGTCATTTAAAAAACGTGAAGTGGTAAAATATCATCATCAAAAAATGAATATCTATTAAATCCCAGAAGTATCAAACTCCTCGGAGAGGGCCAAATTATTTTTCTAATCATGGTTTAGCTGTCCATGAAGAGAATAAGACTACATAATATTTTCTACTGATAATGGAAAGCTTACAGAAATACTGTAGTATACTTGATCCTTATAAGCAACAACTACCATCCAAAAATACAACTGTCAACGTCAATGTTTGGGAAAACACGTTGCAACTGCAAAGCAACAACTCAGCTGAACTCCACCCTTCTGATTAAAGCCAGGCAACATCTCCAGGTCAATCTAGCAGTGGGCCAGCAGGTGGCACTCTTGGAAAGGGTGTAATTTTGGTTGCAGAGCCTCAAAAAACAGCCAAAGTCTAATATGGAGCCTGACATAAAACAGGCAAGTGGATTTTAGGAGTGTCTAAGTATTGCTGCTACACGTTCCTCAGGAGAAGTCAAGGAAAAGAAGATAGCAGGTAAGCTTCAAAGCATGCAACTAGGTACTGCAAATGCTTGTCGTCACTCAAGCAGGTTTGCCAACCATCTAAGGACACTTCTTACATCCTAAAATTTTTGCAGTTACACATAAAAACATATATATACACACACAGACATGTATACATAAAATCTTACCTATGTACAAATCTCTTGCTCTCTAAGTAGGCAAGCGCTGTACTAAGCTGGTAAGCGTAGAGTATCAAAGAGGCCAGATCCAAGCTGTATTTTCGTACTTGCAAAAACGATCTCAACTTTTTGCACCAAGAAGAGAAAAAGGACAGAATTCATGACAGAAAGAGAAAATATTGGAACAAAACATACCTCAAAGCGTAAAGTTCACCCAAGTACCAACTGACATGCCCTCCCTTTAGACTGGAGGAGAAAACCAAATCAATTGTCACGCAGAAACGTGACCCTGGGTGAAAACCAGACAGATTTTCTGGTGTGTGAAAACTGTTTAGCCAAACCCAGATGAAATTTTTGCATGGCTTTCAGGCTCTTTTTGAAGACAAAATACATATGCTGCTGTTGGTCCCCACTCAAGCACTCCTGGTCTTCTCATGCATTCTTCCCTTGAAAACTGCTCATTTTTGGCCTAGATAATTTCAGGAAGCAGCGGTATACGGCCAATATGAATACCAGTTAGATTAGTATTGTTTTGGCAGCATTAATTTTAACCTACATTTGCATTTGCTCAAATTCCCAGCTTTAGCTCAGAGTAGCTAATATTAATGCAGACTTTTTATAAACTATACTTCTGGTATAAGGCAATTAAGACCTAACGGATTCTCCTCTTAAAATTAATACAAGGCTTTGAAAACAATTTGAGTACTGGAAAAGAGATCTGTAAATTCTCGAGAGGAGATGACCTCTCCAGTATAGCTTTCCTGCCCCTTTTCTTTCTTTTCTTTTTTTTCAACTTGGACAACTGTATTGCAGTTTGGTAATTAAAACGAATGTCTTATAATGCAATAAGAAAAATTACTTCATCTCAAATGTTCAGAAGCATGTGGCTCAAAGAAAAACAGTCAATTATAAAAGCTGAGATCCAGGTCTGTTTAAACCACTCATCCAAAAGACATAATAATGAGGAAAACCATCTTTTCTAGGGTCCCTGCTGCAGACACTGGACAGAAAATAATCATAATAAATTCAGTGTTCACAGGGAAAAAGAAGCATCACTCAGGAAGCTACTTTCCAGAAGGTGAAAAATCGTAGTTTTAACTACTGTCAGTGAAACATTATGAGCTCTCTTTGCCCATGAAGAGCAAACATGCTCACAATTTTTTCCAATTGCTGCACACACAACACAAGCTACTATCGCCATCTTTCAGGAATAAAACGTACACTATATAATTTTGCCTGAAGAAGGTATGTTTGCAAATGCTGTTTAAATGCTATCTCAAAATCGTTGTCTTACTTGCCACAGCTCTCATTCTCACTTTGGAACAGCACCTGAAGTTCTCTGAAAATCATGACTAAATCACGCTGGTCTCAGCTGCTGCAGTTCCCTTAGTGGAGGGCTTAGGCCAAATTCTGCTGCTCCCGAATCCACAATTCTGCACACAGTCATGGTACCACATTTGAGGACTTTGCCTCCAAGTGAATTTTCAGACCCCTTTGCGTCAGCATCGAGACAAATGATTTTTCAGCCTTTTACAAAAGTACAAGCTAAAAGGGTGAAGACCAAAGACGGATGAGAACTTTCCATACCTCTCCAAGAGTACAGAGCTCCATGATGATCCAGACTGGGTTTTCTGTAATAACTCCAATGAGCTTCACAATGTGAGGATGATCGAACTGACGCATTGTTACTAAAAGGGGGGAAAAAAAATCAAGTTAGTGCATTACATAAAACCTTTTAGTCTATAACTGAGCCACCAATAGCCAGGAGACACGATAACAGTTCTGCGGGACTTCAGACAAGTGCTCGCGTGTCAGTTTACGGCATAACCACAACATCTCCTTTAATGATTATGTTCCCATCTGATTTTATTTTCTGTGGGCTTAATTAACTTTCCAGGCTCAGCAGTGCAGTCACAGCATATTTGACGCAGCAAGATGGACAAATGCTTATTAATGCTGTGGGGAGGTGTATTCAGTAGGTTAAGCAAAACATCAGTCTTCCGATTAAGCATTTATCTTCTGACATACACATGACAAGTATCCTTAATTTAATCTTAAGGTAGCATCTCTTTTACATTTACAGTTTACAATGTCAACAGAAATACACGGTATTTCCGCAAAAGTCTGCTTCAGTTCAAAAAACTGGACAAGAAGAAACCTCCCATATTTTGGTTTTTAATTAATCACAAATGAATCCAGCAAAAGCAGCAGGTGTTTTGGGATTTCCTATTCTGATGAGCTCAGAAGTACACTGGCACACAGCAACCATATAATCAACACGTTTTGTAATATCTCAGTCCCCAAGAAAAACCTTTTGACAATTCTATTTATAAGAGCTAATCTCGTAATAGTTCAACAACACATTATACTGCAAGAAAACCTATATGGACACACATAAGAATATACACTTTAAAATATTTACCTATTAGGAATAATACTGAAAAGTCAATAAAACAGACATCCCTATCAATGAAATAGTTTATTAATAGACATTAATAGAAAGGAAGAAACAAAGGAGTGCATGGTGAAATATCAACTGCGCAGTAACAACCAGTAAAATATTAAATAGAATTGAAGTTGGATCCCTAAATCATTCAAATTTGCCCTCCTTTCCTCCTTTTTGAATTAAAGAGGATTTCAGAGTGGGGGAAGGAAGCTATTTCTGGCATCCTGAAAAAGGATGCACTACTAAACTAGAATCTCTGAACCCAATTTCATTATTAAAATCTTTGTAAATAAAGTATATATTCCAAGAGAAACCCCAGCCATTTAATTTTAGGGTTCTCTTATGCTAACCAAGCTCCAAGCAATTTTGAGTATGATTTATAACATGAAAACGTTGCTTCATTGATGTCAAAATGAAGCAGGAATACAGTTTGATTAAATCAAAATTAAAAAGCACTAGTTATCTGTCTGCCACGCTAGCATTTCCTGACCTGCCAAGCTCAAAGAACAATAAGGAGCCCTTTTAAATGAGTAATTATTTTCTAGATTGTTAAGAATCAGCAGCGTATCTTTGACTGCTAAGTTACTACCATGAACAATGGTATTTACTTTTCCAACAGCTAAGAATGTAATTGCAAAAGAAATTGGAAAAAAAATCGAGTATTCTACATATAGTCATACACACGGGCAATGCCAGGGTATAAAGCAGTCTGCCTGGCACATATTGCAGGAGAGGACAAAGCTCATGCTATACACACATGTATATAAGCATAGGCTATATATATATATATATAAAAATAAAAAACCTATTATTATATACACATTTTATATAAATATACAAAACATTTACATCTTTTCATAACTTCTTGGTTTTATACCTAAAACATTTAATTGAATATCAGTAGCTTGTGGCACAGATGGCTGCAAAGTCTTTGCAAGGACCACTGACAGAAGCTGGCCCTGAAGAAATATTTTAATACTCACAGGCTTCTTGTAAGAACTTTTCTCTAACGCTGTCTGAGGTGCAGTTTTTACACGTTTTGATTGCAACAGCCATAGCTGGATTTTCCTGGAAGACAAAAATTTAGAAGTAGCTGAAATACAGCCCATCGCAAACTCATTCCTTTAAAATCCTAGCAGAACTGTTTCAAAGAAAATGACTAATAACTAAAATATCTTTAGTTAAGAAATTACATTTTGAAAGCATCGGCATGTTAAAACTTAAAATATTATAATCAAGATAGTGTACAACACCTGCATCTAATGAAACCAAGAAAAATTTTATTTATTTTAAAGTGTTGTGATTGATACAGAATTATAGAAAGATAATGTTTAACTGAATAGTACTGTAAATTTTCTAGTGCCGCTGAAGATGGTAAACTATGATAATATTTAGCAAAAACAGAGGAAACGAGTAGATTTCTGCCTGAAGAATGTACTTGGCTTACGCAAGGAAGCAGCTTGCAAAGCCAACTAACAGATTTTCTGAGGCTTTTGCAGTGCAGAGATTGGCTGTAATTTCGACGGACTGAAATTCTTTACATTAAGCAGATTGCAGGATCCACAGTAATTAAACTTTTCAGCTGAACCCAAACTACGAAAGAATGTTTCTGCTCTGCCAAGCAGCTCTAGGTGCTCGGGCTTCCCTAGCGCCCACGAGAGCCCCCCACCCAACTGGCTTGGCCAACGCTGTTTTGAAGCAGGAGGGTTCAAACGCAGGCGAGGCGAAGGGCAACGCCGTGCGTCGCAGAGCGGGCAGCTCACGTGCCGCTGGCTTCTCTGCAACGGCTCTGCAGAGGCCTGGCAGAAGCTGCTACACCCAAGGCTTCCTCTCGCCCACGAGAAGCCCATATTCCTAATATGTTATCAGGTGTTTCAGGGATATTTAGTAGCAAGTGGCATTCAATGCAATAAAAACCTCTGCAAGTGCAACTAACGGGCATAATGAGATGGATATTCAGATTCACATCTGAGCGAGCAGAACCAGCCGCCAGAAACCGCCCCCGTGTTTTCACAGGGGAGCTGAACATATATATACAAGGATGGAACTGCATCGTGGTATTGTAACCCATCCTTCACCTACCATAACGTTTCTTCCAAAGGTTTAAGTAACAGCCTGTTTAATGCACCTAAATTTCAGGCTAAACCCTTACTAATTTCCCTTCACATATTCCAGTGTCTGACATGTAGTAAAAAAAAATTATTAATAAAAGCAATCAGCAGGTTACCACTTAAAAAACTCTTACTATGCACTGGATGACTGAACAAAATGTATTTTCCTACTGAGGATAAAGAAAGACTGCGATGGAAAGCATTTTCAGAATGGAATTCCTTAAAAAAGGGGACTTCAGTTGGTTTTACAGAGCACTAGATTTATCCACTCTGCCCCAAGTTCAGTGAAACATTACTCGTCGGTTAACTTGGACAGGATTAAATGAAAAATAAGGATACCCCTTAATGCAAAGTATGTCAGCATTGTTTCTAAATGAAGATACCAGAACAGATTTCAAACCTGTATAAGTATTTAACATTTTTCCCTGTACAGGACCCCACCATCTCCAGTTTTTACTGCACAACACTTCCTGAAGTCAATGGCGTTTTTCTGAAGTTCAAGCTAGGTTGTTGCATACATGAATTATTAGTTTAGCTGTCAAAACACCAACCCCCTGAATCCTTTCAGATGAGAAATGGATGCGTTCACTTGAAATGTGCAGAATCCTTAGTCATTATAACCTTGAAATTTTCTGTTGAAGTGAAATAATTTTACAACTTTCTCTTGCATACTTCCACAAAGTCAATCCTTCATCCATCTAAACTGCAATTTTAATCTTTGGGATTGCATTCTGCAAAAACACATAAGCACCAGGCGATTAGTCATGCCAACCCCTCTGGTTTCAGTGGGGTGACTCTTGTGCTGGATCAATGGCCAACTATTCTGTATCTTTTCTTTCAGGGCAATATAGTAATTTATTAAGATATGAGCTTCTTAGAGAGAGATATGGTTAGGTGCTCACTGTAGAAACAGCCCCGTTGGTTTTAAGGTTGTTGCTCTGTTGTAGGTTACTGCCCTTCCAGCAGAGTGACCAGGAAAGTTCTCCCATTCCCGCGCCAAAGTCAAGCAGATGAGCATATCCTGACACAAATGGCAGCTTCTGCACTGAATGTCAAACCTAAAGCTAACTTAGGTTTACCACCCATAAATACGGTGTCAAACTTCTGACAAGGCTCTGAAGCTCTGGATGCCCAACAGTGGGGCATGGCCAAGGGCACACGCGCTTACCATGCTCGGACACACTCAAGCTAAAGAGCGGGCAAGCATACAGCTGGGGTTAAAAGCAGTGACTTCCGATTCTGACTCAGCCAGGAGCTTTGGTATGGGCTGAATAATTCACTTGGCTATTTTCATTTATTTCCTGATGGGGATATAGAGCAGAGCGATTACCCTGGAACGAGGAAGTTTTCTACATCAGCTCAAACATGGAGAACATGCTGCACACACCTATTATTCTTAGGAGTAAATCACAGTCAATGTTTGCTTCTCCTAGTGGACTCAATCCAAGGCATATAAGAGGCATACAATGTTTTTTTTTAAACTAGACATCAGCTTTATTAACTCAGAAGAGATACTTACTGGACTCATGTAAACTCCCTGGTGTACGTCTCCAAACTGTCCTTCCCCAATGCAGCGCCCCAGTTCAATTCTCTCCCTCTGAATTTCATAATCCCTGGCTGCAAGAGCATAATGCACTTAAAATATCACGTTGCTGACGAAGGGCAAAGAAATAATCCACAAGATACCAAACTCAAAGTCAGTCACTCAAATGTCTCACATATGAATAACTAAGATTAACATCTGCTGCACACCAACCTATACAAATACTGTATACACACAGTGGAATCCTCTTAAACAAATGTTTGAATCAAAGCAATGAAAAGGGAATTTTGAAATTGAATTTGCTAAATTGACTGCATTATTTATTTCAATGCAACAGATGTAATTAAATCCTTCTTAATTAAAGCTAACAAAAGACAAAGAACACAAACAACCTAGGGCAATATGGAATGTATTAAATACAGCCTGTGCACACAGGCTTTTATACGTTTAAGGGAACTCCACTATGGGGTATTTTAGATCTTTGAACCATCAAATGAGCCAGGAGAATTTTTAAAGAGGTAACTGCAGGGAAAAAAAATTGAAACAACACCATGGCAAATAAAGATCAAATGAAAGAGCAGAATTTTGAGCGCACTACACTTCTATCAGCGAATAATTGACATAAAATTGATACGATGCTTCGTGACTTATGCAATTTTGTTCACTTTATGGTTTAATAGAGTGGGGATATTACTGATAATAATGGCTCACTACTTCAGAAGAACATTTAATCAGTTGCAATTGAATTACTTCGTTTGCAATTTAATTTCTAGCAGACATGGAAAAATATTTCAGGAATAGCAGAAAAACATGTACACTATGTTTTCACCTCTTCTTCTACTATTCAGAGAAAAGTATATATATAATCGACCAGCTTAGACTTCATGCCTGATTATTTTATGGCTTCATTAACACTACAAAAATAGTGTCTTCTAGATGGATAACAAGGCGATAAATGTCTTTTTCATCTCTTGTTTTAGATACTGCATTTTCCTCTTTAAAATCCCCAAGCGAGCTGGTTTAACGATAAATAAATAATGCTTATTAAATGAAAGTGAATAGTAAAACTGAAAAATTCCACATCATTCCAAACTGCAAGCACACAGAGATGGGGAAAGGGTCTCCTGTTACCTTCATCTATTCCATAGCTTTCTGCAGTGCAATTAAGAGAAAAATCAAACGCTTACTTAGAGATAGCTTCTTAACATTAACAAGACAAGGACAAATATATTTTTTTTAACATTTAAAAAGAAACTGAAGAAATAACACACTGAAGCAATTTCAAGTTTGCATTAACAGAAGTCATGGCGCTGTTCTCGTGATCTTTCCTGGCTCAGTCCTTCGAGAGCTGAACACCTGAATCCCCTTCAGTGCAGCAACGCACTTAATGAACTTCCCTTCAAGGGTCCATCTCGGGGGTCTCAGCTGAAGGCATACTTAAGTGTTCAGCATCATCCAGGGCTGAGCTCACAAGTAACTACTTACACGAGAACTTAAGTGAAAAGATTGCAAAAAAATACATACAGAGTTAATATGTTAACACCTAATAAAGTACATAATCTATCGCAGTATCCTTTGATCCTGCAATTATTTTAGTAGAGTCACGTACTGATTTACTGCACAACATTCAAAACACGTTTGTTTTGGGAAAACATATATATTCTTGCTTTTCAAGCATTTTCCACAATAGCGTACTATATTGTAGATGCTGAAATGATTACAAAACATTCCTCCCCTGTAAGGGAGGCTCTAGAAATCCTTACACACATTCATCATTCTCCAGCTGATCATGGTTATCAGTTTATCAGCATCTTTCCCTTTCATCATAGCCAAACCTGACATTTCTGCAGGTCTGTACACTGATTATCTGTTTCTACAGAAATCCTAGACTGCCATAACGCAACCGTAATGTGCGGACACAACTTTTAACATGACAACACTAGACCTTCTTGTTAACTTAATGAACCCTAACCTTCCAATTCAGGATTATGCTCCAATTCAGATATGCCAGAAGACAACATCCTTGTATTGGCTGTGGTTTTTTTTGACTTCAAAGATGAAGACTGAGAAAAACTTTGCATTTTTATGTTCCTAAAGCTTCAAGGAATTAGAGCAAGTCTATCACAGAGCAAGGCTGAGATACAGCTACAGAGCAACACGCAGAAGCTAGAGACTTTCCAAACTGTTTGCTCTTATCAAAGAAATTATATCCGCTTTTTCTAAGCATGTATTCATCATCATAATGAAAAATCCTGCATTTTGAGATAAAAAAGGGATTTTACTGTAAAGTCTTTGACAACAGCAAAACTTGTTGCAGAATTTGGTTGTCATTGCTCCAAAAGTTGAACTTGAAAGACACCGAATGCATGAGTTTTCAGAACATCTTTCACCATGAAGCTTTTCTTTGCACGCATATTACTCAAGGCTGAAATACAAGATTCGGTCCCCGCTAAACCTAAGAAGCTGTCAGACAAAAGTTCCCAAGTTAACTAGCATACTTACTTGACGGCATTGTATAAGTATCTTCTTCATCTATAATCTCCGCATAGTCATCTGTTTCTGTAAGGGAGGAAGTAAAGAGTTTCGGGAAAAGCAAGTGAAAACAAACTCAATGTTTTTACCACTGTCTCCAATTTATCAACGCTGATACACCACAACCCCAACTTCACCGCTGCTGGGAGGCGTTTACAATAGCATGACTTAAACTTGCTCATGCATGAATTACTTATGGAAGTGATGATGACTTCAGTGCCCATTCTACTACGTCACGTAGATGCATTTAACAAGGAATAAAAGGAGAATTCATTTGTACTCTAAAAAAGTGTAAGTTCTGTAACTGAAACCAATCCATCTCAACTGCTGACTTAAAAAGAAAATATTTTTAACAGCAAATTCCCGCCACAAAAAAGAGAAAACAACATTGTTAATGGATAGGAACAGCAAATATCGACAGGTTAAATTCCTTTATTCTCAATGAAGTGTGAATAAAGGTGTGCTAGTTTTGTTCTACCTAACAGGCAGAACAGACAGGGAAGATGTTCCAGGGCAGCAGCTACCTACGGTCAGCGTGGTAAGGTGAATAATTTTCCATAGATTCTCTTAGAGCATAAAGATCCTTCAAGGTCACACTCTTGCCTTACACCCTTTCTTCCTCTATTCATCTTAGTTTTTCCTTGTTTAATGGAAATTCACTCCAACAACTAGCCAATTTTGATATCAAGAACCAACACCTCACAGTTAGTTTTTGGAAAGCATGCATTCTCAAGTTTTAAGAAAAAAGACTCTTTTTCTTCCTTTAAGACTTATTATTTTTACATCATCAGTTCTCAAAATGATCTAAATGGTGTCAAGTCCTATCAGAAGATCCTCCTCTTGCTCTAAAGAGTTTCCGGTGTGAGTAGGTCATTTCCTAACAACTGGATAAATTCTCCTTCTGGTTGACAAACCCAATCCACAACAGCGAGAGGATTTTTCACTGCAAGGCCATTAAATTCTGTTCACCAACTTTCTTTAAATACATATAAGGGTTCTCAAAACCGAACAATTTCAAGGTCGCTATGTGGTTTCCAGGGTTGGTTTCAGCCGATCGAATCCAGGGCTGCCTCTGAACGGCCTGATTCGCTCCCCCGTTCCCCATCTCTCCAGGACATGTATATTCCTACTCCTCCCTGCTATCCTTTCTAGAGGTTGGGTATCCAAATGGTGAGTGGGATAAAGCCGGAGAGAAAGTGGACAGAAGGATGGGATGATCCCTTTCGCTGGCAGCCCTCAGTCCAACCAACTTAAGCCAACTCTGAAACCCAAGCAAGGCTCCTAATTATTATAGAGGTACGTGAAAAAGAGGCTTCATTTTCAAACAGCAGGAATATTCGACAATTAGGAAATTACAGGTTGCCTGTAACCTTTGAAGTTCAGCACACTTTAGGGATTAAATGTAGATTTATGACCCTACCTTGGCACTGTTAGAAAACAGATAAATAAATAAAGCCTTTTTTTGTCAAACACCCATAGGAATATATTGTATCTTGCAAAAACAGAATCAGAAAATCCTATGCCACTCGAGGTTTTTGCCAAGCAATTTTTGCTATGCCATTTAAGATTTTTGCTAGGCAAATAGAAAATAAATCTCTATCTAACCTGGCAAAAGAGAGTCAGGTAACAAAAATTCAGTGTATTATACAGAAAGTGCACAAGCCTAAACAGGCAGCATACCCCAGTGGAAAGAAAGAAGCCTTTATTTAATTTTTTTTTTGGTATGTTTTTTTCTTCCCTATACTATAAACTTACTTTTTGTGAGAAATAAGCTCTAGTTTGAAAATAAAAAGAAAACGTCTGAAAGGAAACATTAGTGTGATAGCAACATAACTGGGATAAATCGTTCTGCTTTCCTGTCATATTATGGTGAGATATTTTTAACTTGTTAGGCCAAGCGCGACTGATATATATATATATATGTGTGTGTGTATATATGTATATATATATACACACACATATATATACATATATATATATAAAACGCTTATCTATATATATCAGCTACCTTTATAAGCTATTATTTGAGGCAGATACCAGAGAGTACTTTATATAGGCATGTAATGAATGAATGAGTGAGATTATAAACAGCTTCAAGAAGAATTGAAGGAACCTGGGCACTAGAACCGGTGCAATGCTGGTCATTAAAAAAAAAAATCAAAACATTTGTCACTGGATTATGGAACAGTGCTTATAAAATGTGATAAATGACTTGGCTCGTTCATCTTTCCGTTTTAATTAATGATGTTCCTCCATACTAGAGCATTATCAGAACACTGCAGCCCACCTTACAGGCTTTTGATACATTGCCCAAAACCGTACAGCAGCTGGGAGGGTCTTCAGTTGGCCAATCCAAATAAATTAAATGTAGTCAATTAACAGATGTTCCTTGGTACACATTTAACATTTTGGAGAGGAATATATAGTTCAGAAGTCAGAAAACAATTCCCGCATATCTCCAGTCTTTTCGGGAATCGGAGGAAAATTTCCTCGAGGCGTAACAGTGACAAGTGCTGAAAGTGTTCTGCACCGAAGACATCAGTGACCTCCATCGCTTGCAGACTTTACACCACGACTAGAGAGTCGTGCAGTAGGACAGGCTTCCACGAGGGATTTTGCAGGACCCACGCGGAAAGAGAGCGGAAAGCAAAACTCAGCCGGGCAAGGCTCTCGGGGTGGCTTTACGAACATGGTTGGGCTGCGGCACCCTCAAGGTTTAACCCCCCTCCCAGCAAAGCCGTGCTTCCAGGAGTCGTTCTAGCTTTGAAAATCCAGACAAAGATATAAAAAGAGGGCTCTTCCCTGCTGCTTTCTCTTGCATCTTAAAAACGGGACTGAGCTTATTCATCTGCTGGCCAGCCCTAGGTTATTCTGGATGAAAAGCAAATAGGTCTCTTCTGGACAAGCATGCAGTGGTGGTGGTGTAGAGGTGAGTTAGCCAATTGGAGCTTTATTATATCAAAATGTATTTATTAGAGCATGGGAAAAAACACATCCCTGTAGATGACATCTGTGACAGCTCATTCCTGAGTTTTACCCCCTATGACATTTCCCTTTTTATATATTTTTTTCCCAGATCCCAAAAAATTATAAAAGGAGATAAGCACCCAAAAGTTAAGATTAGCCTATGAAATAGAATTTCTGAATTTATGACAAAAAAACCCACCCTTTGTGTTTTTAATGGTTTAGGAAAGAAAGAAAATTGTGGTAGCATTACCTTAACATGATTTATATCTGAAGGGGAGAAAGGAGAAGAGAATTTATACACCCCTTTACATTTTACCGAGAGGAAGGCCAAAAGTCATTATCTCTAGCTCTTTTCCTCTCCTTCCTTTTCATATCTTCCGTTAGAATTAGGCCTTAGAGTAGCTGAAATCTGATTAACGTTTCATATATTTAATCTAAATTAATCCATTTTGCATAGTTTCTTTTTTTGCAAGGAACGCTAGAGGACAACGGAGCACTTTGATGCTGCCATGCCTTTAAAGTCAAGCATCACTTAGTAGACTCATTTATCAGTTTATATTACGTCCAATTTACTTGCTCATTCACAAAGAAAAATGTGCGATAGCACCATTTTAATCAAAATGAATGGACACTCTTGAAAACCCGTAAACCTCCCTTGCGCCATGCCAGAACTTGCACTGCAAACACATGCAATACCAAATCCCCGCATGTTTGAAATACTTTTTCCCCCCTTTTTCTACTCCAGTTGAGCAGAAAGTGTTAGTCGCGTGGCCTGTAAAGTACAGTGTTTCTTAGCTAATATCCAATGTAGATTGCTTTTTAATACTAAAATTTGTATAAAAGTGATTACTGAAATGTGCATTAAGCGGTATATGGATATAAGAGCTGCATATTGCATGTTAGTAACACACAGACTAGAAAACATATTACCGTCCCCACTAATTTCATCTGCAGATCCAGGTGGCATGCAAGGAGAGAGAAAAACAGAGGGGGAGAGAGAAGGGACAGAGAAGGGGGAGGGGAAAATATACTATTAAATTCATGAGTAATCCAAAAGTATTAAGACTGCAGTTATCTTATATACCTGACTCAAGAGAAACCAGAAAAGTAGTGGAATTTAAGACTTCTCACCTAAAACCCAAGGGACAGAGATACATTCTGAGAAGCTCGCATGATCAAACAGTTAATGACTTCCAAACACAAAGTTACACAAAAATTAAATTTGGGAGTGGAACTAGTTACGTCAATGCATCGTTAAGCAACGTCAATTTGTGGCTTAATTCAATACTTCCACTACAAGACAGATCTCCTACAGCCAGATAGTCAGTTCAATTTGGCTAGCAAAGCTTCGCACATACACTCATGATTTTTGAAAACCCAGGTTGGCGTTGACTCTTTCAAAGGACCTGTGCTCCTAAAGCTATCGCTAGGACACGAATAAGAAATAGAGTAATGTAAGTATTAATTATACAGAACATTTACAGTTATACAAACTTGAAAGTTAAATGCGTGGTACATGGAGCAACTCTACAGGGAATCTGTTCAAATAAACACTGTATTCTGCATTCCCGGCAATGGCCGTATGCCACACCAACACCCACACCACAAGCTGATGCACTTCAGACATTATTTAAGAATAAAATGAAAATGCATACGAATATGGTAAAAATAACGCCCCTATTCCTCCAATTCTTTTTTACCCCTAACAAAGCCAATCTGGTCCTCTCAAAGTGCTGAACCAGTAAGCAGCCACAAGCATCACGGTATTCAATATTTAATTTAAAGTGATCTTAATTGATGCTTCTTGTTGCTATTCTATTTCATTCACGAGCATGCTGTATCAGGGGTCCAAGAATGAAGTTCAGATATATTCACAAAAAAAGAAAACAACCAAAACCCCAAGGGTATTTGGGGACTGCAGAGCTGCACAAATGGAATTACTGATGTATTTGTCATTGTAGCACATGACACGTGGGACAAAGCCCCCCATAAACACGGCAACCGGCAAGTTTGCGACATTGCATGAAAATCCAATTCAGGGGGAGGGCAAGGGCAGCAGAAATTTGAAGGAAATTATTCTTGGAGCTCTGTTTACCTGCCGCTAAGGTCGCAAACAGACAGTAACCGAGTTAGTACACTATTCAGCTGGGGGTTAACAAGGCAGCCTAGGCAAAGAGCAGTGCAGTACCCGTAGGCGGCGGCTCATGGGAACAGAAGACGAAAGGGAGAAAGCGTCTAGCTTTCTTTACTTTATGCTGACAGTGATTGACTCCTTTACAAAGAGGCAAGAAAAAGAAAAGAGAAAAAACAGAAACAAATTATTTGGAAATAAAACCAAAGGAGACCAGAGAGCACATCTACAACGCATGAACACAAAAAGTAAAGGTTTACATTACAACTCGGCATACGCAAAACGGATATACGGAAGGTTTTGAAATTCCCGAGGCCGTTAGGCATTTTCTCAAAAATTCCCTTCCCCGGCAATAAATTATTCTTATTTCACTTCTTAAAAGTGAGAGCAGAATCTATTAAAAAGTCAACTTTGGCCAATCCTCTCTCTATACATCAGCTGTTCCTAATGCAAAGAACGGCATCTTCCCAGAAGTTTAATCCATTTTTGCAAGCTCCCCTCCTACCTTGTACTGAAACGCGGGGTAGGCAAATTCTGGCTTAAGTGGCACTCACTAGACTTAAACACAAAAGTATGGACCTGCTGGACTCTCACAAGAAGAGCTGAACACAAAAGCAGTAGTTCACACGGCACAGTTGGGCAGAACAAGGCAAAGCGCTCGCTGTCTCCATCCCACCAAAAACGCCCATTATGCACGGACGCCCATTACGATATGAAATAACTCCCTGGAGTTTTATGCCCAGCGTGGACCTGACTTGGAATAGATATTCCAACTCTTTGAGGACCTCCTGGAGAAAATGCTCCAAGGTCCTCACAGGCCCCTGTCATGGTTACCCTCCCGCATGCGATCAGCTTTTATCATAAGGAGAGAGATTTGGGGTAGGAGAGAACACAAAGAAACCACAACCAGTTTTACAAGGCAAGAGAGGAGAGAAGGAAACAAAAAGATGCCAGAGCCTGAGGACAGCTCTGCTCCTTCCGTTACTTCTCGTGTCAACCTGGTTGCTCCCCTCTGCTTCACTCCTTCCCCCTCTTTCCTCCATCTCAGGAGACGTGAGATGTGGATTAAAAAGACAACCAAATAACAAAAAAACCTGCACCCTCTTGCTGGTACTTGCTG
Organism: Apteryx mantelli; assembly: GCF_036417845.1. NCBI lineage: Eukaryota > Metazoa > Chordata > Aves > Apterygiformes > Apterygidae > Apteryx > Apteryx mantelli. The sequence continues at coordinate 4,915,350 of NC_089979.1, read as the reverse complement.
GTCACAGTCAAAAGTGGAAAAAGAGAATTATGGTACCTTCTTTAGGAAAAAAAATAAAAGGAAAATCTTGATACTTTTTGTGGACTCCAGCAACCTAGGAACCATCAAAGCAGATACATTCATGCAAAAGCGTCATCTTATAAACAGCTGGGCAATTTTTCAGTTGCCAGCTTTTGAGGGACAAGGTGCAGAATTTCTTGAGGCGGTACCAAATGTGCTCAATCGCTGCCCAATCCGCAGGCTGCAGGTTGAGTCTCACACATGCAAATCACACGGGTGACGTGCTGCTGTGTACGACTCATGCTTCGCTGAGCTGATAACTCCAATCAAAACAACAAAGTACCATTACCAAAACCGCCAGGGTGACTGTAAACAAACAGGACTCGCTCAGCAACTGCGAAAACCGACATTTCATTCAAAACGACAGAATGTTAATGAGATTCAACGTTATAAACCAAAGGAGGTTTGAGGAGCGGGCAAAACTATTATTCAGTAAGTTAGTGTACCACCAATATTTACGTGACATATTACGGAAATGACAGGGACGTATCTTCCTAACAGCACAAATTTCAGCACTATCACTCTAACGCAAGCCTGAGCTTCATAACAAAGCTTTGGACATAGTACGAAAAAGAAGAAATACTCCTGCTATTATCATGAATAAGAAAAAAAGGAATACAGCACTCTGTATTGCAACAGCAGAAGGGCTCATAGAGCCACTGGCAGCAGCGCAAGCTATCCCAGAAAGGGAAGAGGTGCTGCAACTCTTGACACGTTGACCCAGGCTACAAAAATAATTTCAGGTCAGATGAAATGCTGGGCTCCCTCGTACCGACACACGGGTAGCAAGCAGCTGCCTGAAGCCTGACTAACCTAGCTCAGACGAAGCGCTCAGCAAATGCTCAAGGTGTTCCTAATTCATCGCGTACTGTATGTATGTTCCCGGAAACTCAAGAAACTCAGTCCAACTCATGGCCTGCATTTAAAACTTTGCCCTGATGATCCACTGTCCACAGTTAAATTTTATGCAACTATTCTGCTAGATTAAACAGAAGTTTGCCTCTGTCTTAAAATCATATCTTCAAGTCTAGCTACAAAAAAAAAAAATTATATTCCCATTCTATTTTAGTCCTATATTCCTGAATTAAACAATTTGAGAAAAGCTTCCAAAAAATCTCTAGAAGGAATAAATCTATTTGTTTTCAAGCTTTTGAAATAAAATGAGCATTATGCGGTTAGAATATTTACCAAATGTATTTGTCAAAGCAAATGTGCTTATGCATAAATAGCAAAAAGCAAATCTAATAATGTGTGGGACATTTCCGTAGTTGTACTACAGGGTCATTACTAGCAGTGCAAAAGCATTGGCTCAAATCAAAAGAACGGATCCTAAGGGAGGAGCATGGGAGGGAAAGCATTCCTTAACTGGCGACCCAGGTCCCTGAAAACAGGGAGAACTTCCCAGGCGCTGAAAATCAGGTTAAACACAAGAAATCACCTTAGACTGACACCGCAGTCCAGTCTGGTCTTACTGTCCGAGAAAAGAAGCATCAGTAGTTCAGCAAGGCTAAAATACAAGAAGGTAACACACCAGTCTATTCAACTGTGATGGGAATCCCAAACACTGTAATTTAGCAGCAGCAAGGATATTTTCAGCATATTATCTTATTAATCAGCAGAGCAGCTGGGTTAATTGAGAAAAAAGTAATCTTCATGAACTTGGAGGCTAATGACTTGCCCAAGGTTATAAAAGCAATCTGTTAAAACTTGGGCTTGAACAGCTCCTAGTCCTGTGACCATACAGGAGATCTATAGCTGTACACAGTCTTTACATTCCCCCAGTTACTGAATAACTTCAGTGCCTAACCACATATGCTAAGAGTTTTGGAGTCTTTTTCCTTTCGGAAACAGTAGGTTGTAGAGTATGGTCCTTTCAGATATAAACTGATCTAACAGACACGCTCCTGAGCACCGGAGATAAATTTCTCATCTTAAAAATTGTTTACCTGCACTTTTCAGCATTGGCTTTTTGAAGTGACTTGATAAAATAAGCACGTCCAAATTAAAAAACAAAAAATCACTTTTCAAACGCAGGCCAAGAACACCTTTTCCTTTTCCCCTACCGACTTATCCAAAGGGAATTGGGGAACGGGAGTCCTACACAAGAAACCCTTTCAGAGACCTTCCTTCTGAGCACAGGAATCGCAGAATAGAGCACGCACTGTGCTGTGCCAGTAGAAGTGATTCAATAAAACCTTATTTGCCTTCCCACCCTGGCTCACGGCATTGCCTGTCACGAGCCCTCCTCATTCAGGGTGACGTTCAGGCCCTTCTGTCGGCCAACGTCTCCTTCATTTCACTTCTAATTGCAATACTGAAATCAGCTAAATGCACTTAGCGTTTTTCCCCCCATCCGTTGCACTTTGACAGTTGGCTCCTGCTATGCTTCGTTCTTCTAAGCAAGCGACTGGGAATCTCTCAGAGATGTATTATGTCCAATCTCCTTTGAAAGCGAAACTGTCCTCCAACTTTCTTTACCTTTTTAAGCCAGGTGACACGAATGAGATGGCAACTGCCTGAAGCTGAGGATCTGCCATAATCGGCAGTTCGGTCCCAGGACGTGATTTCAGCGCCCATAATGATGCTACTATAAACTGATGATTCTTCGGCAGAAACCTGAAACGTGCTAAGAAGCCAGTCTTTCCCGGATGCTAAAATCCTTCAATTCCAATAAACTAGCTTTCTCCAAGAGAGCGGATTTCTCCTATACGGGGCATGTTCCTCGATAGCCCCAAAGCACGGCATGCAGTTAGAGTTTCATTTAAAAACGCTGTTTGCGTTACTAACGACAGCCGTGTCAGCCAGGGAACCTGAGGACAAGCAAATTTCTCTTTCAGTTGCCTATTTCCCTATTAAAGAGGTCTGGCATGTGATCTGTTACTTAGACGGTGTAAACAGTTTGCTGTAATGTCTGTAACCACAGCTTTAAACACCCTGCAATTCCCATCGCCAAATAAGCACATATTAAAGCTGCAAAACCAACACGCACCACGACCCAAGCCTGGCTCCTAAGCCAGCCCTTAAACCCCTCTCAAGGACGTGCCTTGTGCTAGTGCCCGCAGAAGGGCCCATCTTCCTCCTTATTCGTCTTCCCCTAGTTATGGTTTCTTCCTCACAGATGCATTATTTTATCCACCAGGACCAGAATATCCCAGCGTCAACTGTGATTGCTTGTTCAACACGTTTCCACCCCAAAATGAACGGGCCCAAAACGTCGTATTCTGTAGCTCTGCATGTAACACAGGCTTTGGTAAAGCCAGGATTAGAAGAGCTTACAGCCGCAGGATTCATTCACGCAAAGGAAGCATGAAGGTTGGCCAAAGGATGCAGAAGTACGATATTTATTCTTCCTAGTCGTATTTACAGGAGGGATGGTGGCGGTGGGGAGAAATCAAGGAACTCTATGTTAGAAGGAGTTTATGTGAAAAGGGAGCAAGCAAACTATGGCTTTACTGATTTCATTTTATGAAGAACAACTTATAATACATAACTGACTAGGTAAGTTATTATTTTTGGAAATACATGCGTCAGAAATACATGCCTCACCTTACTAAGGCCAACGTTTGCTATTTCAAAACAAATTGCTGGCCAAAGTAAGTTCCTGCAGACTAGAGCAGGGCACTTTAAAAAGGCTCCAAGCAAAACAGCATGAAATCTAGTCAATAAAATTATAGTAAACTGCTATGTTACTTCTTGCAAACTGGATGTGTTTATCTTGACTTCAAGTACACAGCAAACAGTTGCGCCTTACCGCTGCCCAAATGCACACTCTTGCTAAGTACAAAGACTTCTTTTTTAATGTAAAGACGGATGTAGACGGAGAAGGGGATAAAAGCTGGAACTATCTAACTATTAGTTAGAGCTCTAGTTGCTTCGGGTGAGTCACAGTAACTTAAGCCAAAACATCAGATCGATACCAAAGAAATCTGAAATCCAACTCAAACTTAACTGTGCTTTTTATTTATACTTTTGTATAAACACACACGCACACACACACAAACAAATATAACAAGTTGTGAGGGATAAACATTATTACTATGCTTAAAAAACTGGGGAAGAACTGGTAGGCATCTTATTAGCACGTGATGAAAGATGGTGCCTGCTGCGAGGACCGTATGTTTTAAACAGGCAAGACAGACAAACAGCGCAAGAAGAAATGGAAAAAGGCAGGCAATAACAGCAATGTGGTCAAACAAGGTTCGGGGACACACAGCCAGAAGAGAACATTTCTTGGCTCCTGGGTCCAGTGATCTGATGCTTTGGATTTCTGGAACCAGCTTCGCCCTCCACTAGTTTGAAAAGGTCTTTAGTTAAGGTTAGAGAAAAAAAAAAAATTGGTTTTAATAACCTTGTACCTTTGTATGCCTTGGAATATCAAAATACTTGGAAAGAACAAGTTTTCATTTCACTAGGCCAGACATTTTTCAAGGCATGTTAATAAACAGTTTGGAAAGAAAGTTCAGAAATCTTTCATTAACAGGCTGATTAACAGGCAAACCTCGAAAACTTCAGACAAATACCTGAACTTCTAGACCAAACCATGCTCCACACTGGCTTTCAGCACTTGCTGGTTTCCAGTTTTGGCGGGGGGGAACTCACTTGGAAACTTTCCTTTTGAACTAAGGGTATTAAGACTACAAATACGTCCAACTGCTTAATTTTTCTGCCGAATGCCCGGCTCAGATATTTGCTACGAAGCTTTAGCACTGGGAGAAGCCTCAGCAAAGAACCACGATCTCACTGCAAACAAGCAGCAGAGATAATTTATGATTTCAGCCACTGAAGGCCTCAAGGACATTACAGCTGTCAATAAGTTATAAAGGCTCGTCTTACTGGAAGCCTCTCGCTCCGAGACATTTCAATGCCACCAGAGAAAAGCCCTTATTCTGCAAGCCGAGAGCATCGCCCACAGCTGGCTTTGTGCTGGATGCTGCCAGCTGTCCGGCTCCGCTGCCCCGGCCCTCTCGGGTCAACCCAACATTTCGTGCATCTGTCGCCTCCGTCGTCCAACACCGGGGTATCGGTTACAGGCGTCGGCAGGAGCGACACTTCCTCGTGCCTACGTGAAGTACTGCTGCGTTTGAAACAAGTCGGTACCCTCAGGGACTCAAATTCTTAAGGAAAGCACCTCCCAAGGACAACATTTATCAGATGACTTTATTTCTGTGGTAGAAATTCAGTGCCCTGACGTCCATGCCCCACTTGATGCACTTCAAATAAATTTGGGGCATAAAAAAAAGAAAAAGAAGTGTTCCACCCATCCTTATTAAAAGGAAGAGCAAACTTAGACTGAATAATAGATGCAATGACTCGAATCATTCCAGTCTTGTGCCAGCGTTTCCAGTGGTTTGTAACATGGTATAAAACCCAAGTATCAAGCATAACGATTTCACTGGGGAAAGATCTTAACCCTCACTACAACACAAGAAAAATACATACGTGGGTTTGATTTTGGTATTGGAAAGAAAGGGAGGGACGTTTGCTGCCCGTTTTGCCTACGTCATCATGGGGCAGCTTGGTCCCTGAGAGCTTCCCTGATGTTCGCTGGGAACAGCTAGCGATCCCGCAGCGCTGCTGCTTTTGCCTCTCTCCCGTTTTACCGGATGCTGTGTTCGAAGGCTGGTTCCCCAGCCAAGCTCTTGTCTGCCAACCATTCGTCTTCACGTGACACCCTAACCTCCCGAGTCAGGTGCTATGAAGATGAACTTCCCTACGTTAACCACAAACTGCTGCTTCAGTAGGAAAGAGGCAAGGTTGCACTCTGAGACACAACACTAATTCAAGATACAGTGTATCAGGCAATGCCTGAATTTGGCTAAATTTGCAAAGAGACTGCAAATAAAGGATTGTGAAGGACCATAATAAAATCAAGGATCGTTTATTACCATGATTTTTTCAATAATGACAGTATATGGGATTTCTTAGAAAAACTGACAGGGTGGCAAGGAAGTATGACTTTCTTTTTTTTCCTGAAGACAAGCTGTTTTGTGCAAGCGAAGCAATTAGAAAGCGCTGCCCTCTTCGTTTAAGGAATTTCCACTCTTTCTGACAGCTAAAATGAGCCGTGCGGGTAAACCAAGAGCGAACAGGCTGCTTCTGGGTCCCCAAGCTTGCCGGGCAGGTCCTGAAGCAACCCGAGCTGCTATTCAACTCCGAGAGGTAACAGTACCTGCAAAGCTCTGTTACACCTCTGCGGCTAGGTGAACACCTGAATGCCAGATCCCCTCCCTTATTTCCCTGCACAAGGTCTGTTTGGCCTTGCTATGCCAACAGGGGAATCTTAACCGTCTTTAAAAAAGGACAGGGGTGGGGAGAGGAGCATAAAAAGTCGGGAATTAAATAAACATCAAGACATCTTCTCTCCTTCTTGCGAGAAATATGCAAGTTTTCTTAATATGGGCAACTAATTGATCACATAAACGTTACGGTGGGGTTGCGAGTCAAGAGCGGGCAGTTATTTTGGTCACAAAAACGCTTCTTGAAGCTTGTGGCCCAATATTGTGTACATCTGTAGGGATATGTCACAATATTGGTACACTTTTGCGTGGAGAACCTCCTTCGTAAATGTTACGTGCAAGGATTCAGAAACATATTCCTACTAAGAAGGACACTGAGTCCCTCAGAAGGATTTGTTTTCAGACTCTGTAAAAGAAAAATGTTCGCTGTCGAGTATAAAAACGTTAAAAACAGAAAAAAAAATACAGTAACTCCAAACAGAAATCTTAGAAGCCCATGGGCTAGAAAAACAACATATATTACCTCACATCCTCACCCTTCAATTAATGCAGTGACTTTCAATGGGAAAAATGTAACCGTACTTTGATCTCGACGGCAGCTACACAAAATTAGCTGTTAAGCTGCTTCTTTCAGAAAAGCGACTGTTAATATTTAATTGCCTGTTCTCCCTTGTTTTAAGCAGCTCCTTTGCAACCGCGTTACAGATCGCCACATATTCAAGCAACTTAAGATACAGTATATATATATATATGAATATGCTCCAAAATATTCTATGGCATTACAAAACACGGTGGAAATATTTACAGCCAAGCCTTGCTTTGGAGTGTTCTGGCCCTGCTTTCCGGCACGGATACGGCCGTCCTCGGCAGCGACGCGACGGAGAGCTGGAGAAAGCCTCTCCTTCGAAATCCCGCTGCAAAGGCAGCCCCGGCATGGTCCTGGGAAAAGCCGCGGCATGGGAGCGGGACGGGGGCTGCGGCGGCAAGCGCCCAGCCACCCCGCCAGCCGCCAGCGAGCCTCACGCTGCTGCTTTTTTGTTTTTTCTTTTTTACCCCGTAACGATTCCTTACCTGACACGGAGACCGTGTGCGACCTGACCCCCTGCTTCTCGTTGTTGGCCAGCCTGCAAAAGAGCGGGTGAAATCGCTGAATGCCGTACATGACTCTGCAGCGGCGCGGGCGCCCGCCCGCCCAGGGCGCCTAGTGCCGGGCCCGGGCGTTTTCCACAGCTGCACATTTCGAGGGGGGGGAAACGGGGGGGGGAAAAAAAGGGAAAAAGAAACTACCATTTCCAAGCCAGCTGGGGGAGTAGGAGCGGAGGGAACGTTTTACGAGGACTGCTTTAACAGGCATATAAATTCCTAAGGGCACATTCCGCTCGAAAAAAAACCCTAAATGCACGTTTTAGGGAAGTTATGCAAGTTTTAAAACCAAGCAGTGCATGTCTAAACACTGCCGATGCATGCAACTTTTTCTATCTGCTTTCTGTAGCAAATATTGGAGATAAAAAGTGTATCTAAAATAGAGCTATGCACCAAGTACTGTGACTTTTATATGTAATATTTCCAGATGAATGAATGGAGTTTTTGTCTGTTGGATAACTTATCCTGTACAGAAACACATTGAAATTGAGTTACATGCCAAGTAAATGAAGGAGACCAATTAAAATCAAATTTATTTTATCTATGGAAGATCATTAGTAAAAGAAACACTCCAATAAATTCTTTGCACATTTTTTTTTCCCCATATACACGTACATATATAACTTCAATGGTAAGAAAGCAAAAGAGTGGCGCACTTCCACGCTTTGAGAAGTTTGAAATTTCATCTGTGAGAAGCAAATTTCTCCAGATGCAAGATGATGCTGGCTAGTACTTTTATACGTTTGACAAAAGAGCATTCCTCTGCTGTCAGACTAACAGCATATGTAGTACCTGTATTTAAACAAACTCAAGTTTACAAATTCATTTTAGATGTCCCAAAAATGGGAAGAGGAAGCTTTTCCTGAAAAATCTTAGTTTATCCCAGAAATCCTTAAAAATGGGAAAAAGTAATATAAAATTAATGCGATTAGAAGCTTATTCTGTCTTTCTCAGCCGTATCCACTCAGCTAAAAGCAAATTTATATCCATCTTGCATGTCAGTAAACAGCGAGTTCCCTGCTCTTCCCGGCTGCGGGGGTTTAAATTGGGGCAGAATGTGGCTATTAACAAAACAGCCAGATTACAAACAAACAAAAAAGCAGCTCGGGAAAAGGACAGGAATCTAGGAAGCCACAAAGAGCGCAAGCGCCGTTAGGAAAGAGAGAAGAAATAAATCTCGACACTAATGTTAATAGGGCAGAGAATCAGCAGGGAGAATTAATAGGCTTGCTATCAGTGCGTCACGGAATACAGTCTCCAGCGACATAAGGAGCACGCTTAGTTCAAACCGATTTAAATGAGAAATCTATTATTATTTGTCTGCGAGCTTGAGATGGGGGGGAAAAAAAAGAGGGGTCTTAGAGCAGTTCAGTTAAGAATTATTAAATGCAGCCAGCAAGTGCCATCATACCTGGAACCCAGCGTCACCATAAAAATAGCCAGAGAAAAATCAAATTCATTTGTCTGACACGGATTAGCATTCTCTACACATCCACAGTTGTTACTAGAGAGCAATTTTGCTACTTAAGTACCTTGTCAAAAAATAGGTTAAAATATTTGCTATGTTAAATACTATTCTTTATTACAGTTGAACCTAGAGGTCCCAAATTAGATCGGCTCAACTATGCAAGTGTTATTAAGAAAGGAGACCAGACAGGTTTAGGACAGAAGTATGTTCTCTATTTCACATATGCAGGGAAAAGAGACAAAAAGGCAGAACAGCATTATAGATGTACTCACAGAGGGGCTGAACTCACAGTTCAAAAAACTGTTTAGCATCACTCCTATAATTAAATTTACTCATGGACTTAAATAGCCCGCATTCCAGTGCGGTCTTTAACCAAAACATCCTACTTTTGCTGCTGTCAATCTAAACATTATGCATTTTTTTCATTAGGTTTTATGTCTAGTATCTTTATAGTTGAATGCCTCTGTCAGTCCTTTACGTCCCATGGTCTCTTCTGACTACCTGCTATTCTGCTAGACTCCAAAAGCAACAACAGAAACTAAGCATATATAAAAAGTCCCAAGGTGTCATTTAAGCAGAACTATTTTTCAAGAAATTTGTAATATATGAAAAATGAAAGCATGAAACTTACTTTGGTATTGATGGTAAAGCTCTTTCACCTTCTGTGTAAAGAAGAAGAAAACAGGATTAAAATTTCATTCAAGTTTCCAAATAGCCTCTTTCAATGTGCAATAGATACATGCATGAAATATTAATCATCACAATCTCTCAGGCAAACTATGTTGATTCAAAAGACTGTTCTAGACTTATATCATCAGCAGCATATCAACGCATCTTCTAACCAGTGATACAGAACTTCTGACAAGATCCCATCTGAGAAGAAAAACGTGCACAAAATATATAAACCTCCTTTTTTATTCATAACAATTTAACTCTGATAGATCACCTGCACAAGGCATGACAGTATCTCATCTCTCGACTGATAAATGCTTCCCCTTTAATCTCCAAGATGTGCTAAGTACTAACATAAATAAAATTACTGAAGTCAACTTGAACTTCCAGACAAGACAACTGATATAAATCACTAACTTGCGTAACGTATTATACCAATTTCACATTTGGTTTACACTATAAAATAGTAATGCTTAGTAGCCAGAGATGAACATAGCTTTTTATAAACTATCTGCAAAACCTCTGCCAGTGTAACTTGCTTTGATAATGTTATTGTGTACAAATGCTTGGATGTAAATAATCAAAGCTGTTGTGTTTCCTGATGATGAGACACTTAGTATCCATGTGGGGGAGGATGATGAGGAAATTACTACGCCTTTACTAAAGGTACCAACAGTTTATGGTAAATTGAAATATGCAGCGAAGGAGAGAGGAGTAGGCAAGTAGAACAGACGCGTATCTCTAAGTCACAGGAGCACTGATGAAGCGACCTGAGAGCAAGTGGAAGAGCCACACGTTTAGAAAATCGCGCCATACACTGTTTTCACAAAATCTTGTAAATTCTAGAGGTTTTTTTCTTGTATATTTAAATTCCTGAAATTTCCAGACCTTATAAAAGAAAGCTACAATCTCGTGTTTGTGTGCTCTGGGACAGAGTGGAGAAATGCCCACTACCGATGTGATGGTGCTCTACACTGCATAACAGAGTATTTTGTTACACCTATTTTGTTATCCAAAGTTTTAGTGACATAGCTTGGCTCAGAAACATAGGTTTGTTTTAAGCACATTTGGAGCAAAGTTTCCAAGATAAAAGATGCTAACAGCACCACCTGTTAAGGTCACAAAGATCCATTCTCAGTTTCCCACAGCATTGCTGTACTTTCACCAACCAGGTCCATGGCTTCCACACTGAATTTCTGCCTCAGGCTGGCTAGCTTATTTTTAGGGGACAGGTCAGACCTTCGCAGTGTTAAAGAAAAGGAAACAAAAATCCACATATTTTTGGAAATTGCCTGGGCCTCTACGATTTGGAGCAGGAATGCAGTTGTATCAGAATATTTCCGTTTGCCATCTCAATGAAAATTTGCCTAATTTTGGTCAAGCTATCCATTTTGGGGGGGGGGGGAAATAAACCTTGCAATGCAGGCATGCTCAGCAGAGCGCTAACAGAGCCTTGAAACTAGGCTGAAAGCATCTCCTCTTCAGTGAGGATGCTCAAGCCTTTAATAACACCCAACGCTGGCCAAGCTGCACCTAGCACCGCTCTCCATGAACCAGCATTTTCCAGCTCCTGGGCGACAAACCAAACAGGCACCACATACCTCAAGCATGTGCTCCTTAATCCCCTTAAAGCTTTCACATATGAAAAAGTGCACATGCACCGTGTCCACAAAACGACCGAGCGTGCTCTCCGCTGCCCCCCTCCCAGCACTGACCCCAGCGTGCATGCAAGTAACTGAACATGCTCCATCTCTTCAAGCTCTCACGCGGACCTGGGCTCCACAGGCTCCCTGCCTATGGAGCAGGCAAATACGCATGCTCCAAAACCAGCCCAGGGCTACAAAGACAGATCTTTCCTAGGGCGTTTAGACACTGGAACCAAAAAAAGACAAAAAGAAAGGAAAAGAAAAGACAGGCAATTGTACTTAAAAGTGTAGAGCAGGAAGAAGTCCAACTCAACTGCACAGAGGATAAGAGAGGTGCACCTCAGGGTCAGACTGGGGGTTCAAAAGGAAGATATGGGAAGGAAGGCAAACATAAGAAAGAGTTGAGATTTGGGAGATGACCTAGAGTAGCCAGGCAAAGTGACCAGAACAAGGACCGGAAACCGGGGGACAGACAAAGGACAGCAAGATTATACAAGAAGCATGAGGAAGGAGAGAAAGGTATTGTGAAACATGAGGAGGACCGAGACCTTTTGGGAAAGGAAACCAAAGGCAAAGATCCTGAAAGGCAGCATGGGGTGACAAGCACGGGATCAGAAGCTTGAAGAAGCCTAGCACTAAAAAGATGAGTGGGGGGAAGAGGGGAGAACCCAAAAGAGAGAGACCAGAACGGGCACGTTCGAGTTGGATGGATCTGAGCCAAAGGCATCAAGCTTGGAGAAGTTTTGCCTGCTACTGTGCAAGCCTCGCCGGGGTTGAGAATAAGACTCAAGAACCTTAAGTCTCACCTCATCTCTACACCAGCAGTAATTATTTGTGAAAGTGTCCTGTGCGCCAGTCCATATTGCAGTATCTTTCCTAGATTTGGCAGTGGATTTAACGGTTCAGACGGTGCTGATGAATCATGTGGGTGTCACAGATAAAACACACTCGCAGTCTGTTACTTTTAAAGGCTTCGGAAATGATACACATGTACAAACCTCTATGTCAAAAGAATGTTACTAAATTGCAAAGTTAAACATCATTTCCATATTTCTAAATCAAGATAACTGGTGCTCGATTAGTAACCAGCTTTTCCAAATAATTTTCCTTGCCGTTCACTCTGTAGCTCCATGACATACTAAATACACACCATTTACACTGTATTCTAAAGACTGAATTTTTTAATTTTCCTCTGGGGTTTTTGTATGGGGCACATCAGTATCATATTTGAGGACTTCAGAAACATCAGTGAATTATTCCATAACACTGCAGAGACACAATATTTTATATGTTCAAAGCACGGTTCCTACTGATTTCAGTTTCAGGTCAGATTGTTCATCTCTCCTGCAAATGTAGACCCCGACGCCTTGACAAAATGAGAAATAGCCTTAGGTGGCAACTGGCAATGTAAGCTGAAGTCACTTGCTAATTATCAAAAAGGATCTCTCTAAGAGAGAGAAAGATTGAATCTAACTTTCCAGGGCAGGATTAACTTGCCTTAACCATAAGATCTCCCATTCTGTTCCTGCAAGTCTCTGCTTCATTTACTAAACAGCTTTCTATCGGTGCAAAATATATAGCAAGGATCTTACCAAAACATCTCTTTTACTACAAAATCCTGATTCCATCTTAAAGTAGACCCATTCTATGCATTTTATGAGAGAAAGAGAACATGAATAGAAGTGGTATTAAGTAGTAAGTGGAGTAGTGGTATGTAGTTAATGAGTAATAACACAGAGGGCCACAAGATGGAACCGAGAGTAAAGAAGCATTTCCTACATTTCTAGTGTCTTGTGGTATATTAACATCCTCTTATTGTATTTATTTGTGTCTCATTATTGTTCAAATTTTGAAAAGTTGACTTATTTTCAACTGCAGCCACACAAGGCAAGGACGGAAAAAGCAGATCACAGCAGGCAACAGGAAGAATCAGTAGTTGCAGGAATGGACAAGCAATAAATGGTCATGGAGTGAGGGCTCCACACAAGAAAAGGTTTCTGCTGATCTTGGAATGAAGGAGGGTGGTGGAATCAGGAAAAGGCAGCATCCACAGGGAGTGAAAAAAGATTCGCAGAGTGTGATAAAGGCGCAAGCATTTGAGGATGGCTGGAAAGTGATGCAGGGAAATGACAGGAACAGAGAAAAGCAGAGACTCCAGGCCAAGTTAAATGAAAGTTTAAGTTTCCAGATGGTTAAAAAAAAACAAACAGGCAGGACTTAAGTTTCCAATGTGATTAAAATCCCATCATTCCTGATTATCATCCTTTTTGCTGTCCCTTACCCTCCAAATGCCACAGGGGGCATAACGGATTTTATTCTCCCTTCTGTGCTACAAATTTATAGGAAAGGAGCCTGGCTTTGACAGGTCTAATAAGAGCTGTCAAAACCGGGCTCCTTTTTCTTGCAATGTTCCCATTTGCAAACTCCCAATACCAGCGACGTCTGAGGGTACTTTTCAACTCTCATTAGCAGCGGAGCGATGCAGTGAGCAGCACAGGCCCTTGCCCGCCGGGCTGCCGGGGCGGGAGAGCAGCGGCGAACGCCTGCTCAGCCCCGGCGAAGGGCAGGAGCCCCCCGCGCCGCTCCTGAGCAGCGGCCTGACTCCTGCAAGAATTAGCATCGGCCAGCTGCAGGGGCCACCTCCGCCTTACTGCTGTTAGAGACATGCCCCACCAACAGGGGAAATGGGAGAAGTAAGCATATATAGGTATATATGTGTTTATAAATATATATGTTTTTATATATATATATTTTTAATATATATATGTATTTTTTTATATGTGTGTATATATGTAAACCCCAATGAACCAAAGAAAACCAGATATAAATCGATCACTTCAGGTAGTGTCTCCCAAGCTGGTCCTCAGCCATTTGCAGCTTATATACCAAGTAAAATCAGAAACATTCACGAGTCCCTTTGTAGTTGCAAAGTCAAAGCATATTCTTAACAACACCCAAGTAAAAGCACATGTTGTTTTTCAAGAGTTGAAACCTATCATGTTCTACCCAGTTGTCCACCGAGTTAAAAAAAAAGGCTATGCACGAGCAAGGACACATGAGAAGAGCTCTCAAGTACTTTGATTTACCACAATGTAAACTGTGTTCCCATCTGACTGAAATAATTTGGAAAGCAAATACTGTAAAAAGATGCCTGTCAAAGTGACAGTATCGTAAGAATTAGAATACATACGGCTATTCTGATAAGATGCAAATCATTCAGCTTTCACACGAATGAACTGTGAACAAATACCTTCTGGGATAACTTCATAGATTATTTAACTTCATCATGAAGTAATGCAGACTAGTTTTCATTTAGTGGTGATCCTTTTAGATTCAGAGGGAAAAACTGTTTAAATGTAAAGATTAGTTCTGGCATAAAGAAATGACAAGCAGTTATCTATTTGAGTTGCTTAAGTGGTTTTTTTTCTGGAGTATTTTTAGTCTTTTATAAGAGGTTTGACAATTTTGCATTACTTAAGAGACTTGTTTTAACTGACAGACACAGAGTTCAGACACTAGACTCAGATCACCGGAAACTACTTAGCGCAACGTCCAGCCAGTAAGCAGCCAGTTAGTACTGGTGTAAGTTTTTATCAGTCACTTCATTTGTATTCTTCCTCTAGAAGAGAAAGTAGGATAATGAAAATACAAATGCTAAATTTAAAGTTTCTACATTGACGGAAGGGGAAAGCTCAAAGAGGAAGAAAAAGATGCATCTCTTGGATCCAGAGCTGCTACGAGGATTTTTTTCTGATATGTCTTATACAATCAGTGCTCACTGCGGGAGGGCTCTGGGCACGCAGCTCGTGGTGGGGAGAGTTCTCCTGCAGAACACTTAACTAATGGGTTGAGTATCGCTACGAAATAATAATTAAAAAAAACCACCCTCAGACAAGAAAACACAACTGATTTTAAATGCACAACAAATGGTTTAGGTGAGCTTGTATCTAGGAAATCATACTTATGGAGAAACAAGAAAAAGAGAGTTTATTTAAGGGATTCTCTTCATGTTTGCATAAAGAAGAGTCTTTTAAGAACAGTTCCCGAAGTGCTATATAACAAATGTTCCTTAACTGAATCACTGCTCATTTGCTTTATGTCAAAATACACTGCGAATATCATACAAATAAACACATGCCACTACATGCATTGATTTATTCTGCATTAGTGCCTAGAGGCAAACCACAGTGCAAGACATAGCTGTGCTTAGTACTATACGACACATAGAAAAATCAGAGGTCTTGCCCTTAAAGAGCTTAGTGACTCTAGAAGACAAGCCACAATAGCTGGATGACAAGTCAGGTCGGAGGAAGACAACATTAGAAAGAAACAAACTGAAAATAATAAAAGGTTGGGTCTATTTTTATCGCCACTTAGGGCAGTAACTCAGGGCTCATTTGCCCTGCTAGTCTTAGACGGCAGATAATTGTATGCATCGTGGAAGAGGCTGGAAATTAAGGAGGACATGGTGATTTTTGTATAGATTTTGACTGGGAGTTGTTCCCTGGCTTGGGCAAGAAGAGCATAGAGGAAAGCGGAGCAGGGCTCGGCAGAGAAATGGAAATACAGGTGCCTGGAGCACAGCGCGGCGCTGGAAGCTTGCAGATTAGGTGAACAGAGATAAAGCTTGATGATGAAGGCTTTAATGACCCTGTGGTTGTTACTGTGAAAGGCAGAATTGCAATCATCACCCAGAAAGAAAACAGCAACGGCATTTTGGGTAGTTAAGAGCATTTATGTGAAAAGCAAGCCATCCTAGTAACTGAGAACAAGCCGATAGGGGCACTGGCAACGCAGACTAAACGGACCAAATCGCTGAAGTACCACCTACACAGAAGTGGCAGGAATTGGCCAAAGCCTACACATGGGCAGAGGACAACAGCGGCAGAGCGATGGAGCTATCCATTAACCTAGGATGAGCGAGAGGTGGGGAGAGGGAAAGTGTTAGGATATAAGAAACTTAAAGGCTAAATTTTGTCTACTTTAGTTCAGGTTGGCAAACTGCCGATCTGAACAGCTGGGGGCTATTGGAAGAAAGTTTGGGGAGAGAACAAGGAGAGCGGCAACAAACCCAAAACCATGATTTTCCGTAAGAGGAAAGAAATAGTGATTACTTTTCAAACCAAGAGCAGGTACAAAAGATAATCACTTGAAGGTACAGACTAAGACCAGTGAAATGAAAATTTTGGGGGTGTGGTGCCAATTTTACTTTTAAAGGAACAGTTAGCTAGCCTTATCATTGACGCTAGCTTATCCTTTTTTTGGTGTTGCGTTTTGGTGCCAATGGTTCATCCTCGCTGAGCTGCACGTAGTTTGGCCAGCGGAGTGGAATTGGTGTAGCAGAGGAAAGATTTGCCGTTGCACGGAGATGAGGTTGCATGACTAACACAAATTCCAACAAAGCTGCTTGTGTTGGAGCTAAAAGTTAGCTGTACACGTTAGAGTCAGAAATAAGAAACAGAAACGTTCAGATTTAAGAATAATTTAAACAATTATTAAGTGCTATCCAAATGCCTAACACCCTAAAGTCACAGTTCTTCGATACTGAATGACCCAGTATTGTTCTTTTTTTGTTAACAGAAGGGTACGAGCAGATTTCAGAGCCGTGCACAAGCAGGATGCTAATTATGGACCTGTGAAAGACCCGAACCATGTCAATAATATTACCCAATTGGAATGACAGATTGGAAAAAAAGTGGCACAAAAAAGCAAAAACACGGCTAAAAGGGGACTTCAGATTGTAGAGCTTCTATTTCATAACAACACTGGTAAAACGTCCACTTTTGTACTTGTATTTAACAGAATTCTTGTGTGTAAATGAAAAGGGTAGCCAACACAGCTAATCTTCCAGTATTGAACAAAGTGTTCAGCTGAGTAACCCAACTCATCAACGATGACAGCAGTGGTTTAGCATCTTCCTGGGATGATGCATGTACTGTCTCTTGTATTACAAATACGGAAGAAGGAAAGAGCTTATTCCTTGCTTTAGGAACCAAAAATGCTGCATTGATTTCCACAAGTAAAGATTAATACAGAGGGCAGAAATTTCCAGTTTTAAGCAGCTTTGCTTCAGTATTTTTCAATAATTTAAGCCTTGCTGAAAGGTGAAGATTTTCTAATAAAATCTAATTACAATTCTCTCTTTAAAGCTAGCTGTACCCACACCCTAGTATCACTGCTACCAACTTGTGGCCTGCTACAAAAACAACTGATCAGCTCCACAAAATACTTGCTTTACTTTAATTCTGTTTCATGAGAAACACTCATCAGCCACCTATCAAAGTTTACAAGATAAAAATGGAGACATTTTGTGTATCTGGGAAGAAGGTGGAATTTTTCAAAAATTATCAATTGTCAGAATCTTTTCCAAATCCAGTCTGACTGATGTCTCTGAATTTCCACTCAGATGTTGGGAATCACATTTCAAGATAACATTGCTTTGTTAGGAGTGTCTTTAATTACAATTTGTTTACGTCTGCTAGTTAAGTTTAAAAATAGTGTAAAAGCATTGACTCCTGGAAAAAAGTCTGAATTATCATCTAAATAATTTTCTATGGAATGGCATTTATTATCAGTCTTTACAAAAACACCTTTAGTTTCCTCCTAGAAAGACAGCAGTCTCCAAGGGGGGGGTTTGCTCCTACCTTGTGTCTTCTATTCCAGTTTGAAACACTCTGTCAGCAGAGAGCAACTAATGATCTATCAGAGCATAGCAAGTAGCAAACCACGCGTTTCCTGCAGGACGAAACACCTCCTTACCTTTCTGTGGCCTGATAATAAAAGACTGCGTGGCTCCGTTCACCAGGCGGCAATATCCGTCTATCAGGTCAGCCATGTTCTCTGCAATGGTTAAGGATGGTGCTGTCACTGTCAGAGGCTGAAGAAGGGAAAAAACAAGGCACCAACAAAGAGGTATTATTGTAGCTGCAAACGCGGAGTAGAACAGCTGCGTCGTTGCATCAGAACTTCACACACATTTGCAAACAGTAAACAGAAGAAGATGGGTAAGAGAAGAGCTATCAGATTATAAAACATTAGTTGCACTTCGCTGGCACCACAGCATGCAAGGTGCCATACTCCTATACAGAGAGATCCTTAATATTCTGGAGGTGGTATATCAGTCCTAATCTGCTTTCTTTACCTTCTATTTAGCACATTCAAATAATGAGGTCAGAAAGTAGAGCTGACAAAACCTTACACCCAAATTTAAGATTGATCTGGGCTCATCAAATGGTTTCCTGGTCAAACTTCTGGCCAACAACAGTTTACTACAACTGCTATGACTTTTACGGTCATAATCACGGCAATTCTGTAGAAGCTGCTTATTCCCTAAAACTCTTCCAGGTGATACCTTTCTTTTTGTGTTTTCCACTCTTTTACAGCAATTCATTCTTTGCCCTAAAAAGCAATCTCCTCAACTTAAAAAACAGATTAACGTTAAAAAAAGATGGAGAGTGGAGAAGTGGGGAAGGGGAGGAGAGACATACAGGCAAACTGTTCGTGTTAATAATGACAACACTCATCCTCCCCTGCACGTTTGCCAACTTGCCTTCTATCCTTGTCTGTCACAGAGACTGTTTTCCAGGAGATAAAAGTTAATTTTACTTCCAGCTCTCTCCCCATGTAATATTCCCTATTTCCTCTTTTCACAAAAGTGAAGCCACTTAGTATCCACTTCAGCGTAAAGCACCATATGCATATACAGGCTATTACTAAAAAGTTGCACTTAAGAGCTAATATTTCTAAACTAAACTTCTTTAATAAAGACTAGAGTATACAAGAATCAAATGAACTACAAATCTATTTTAAATACGAAAATATCTGAGTAGCATAATGATTATACCTACTCATGATCACCTTTCATTCCCCCTTAAATAACAAGAAAAATGGAATAACTATACAGAATGCCTGGAACGCAAAATATGCTTAAATATAATTCACTGGCTGTATTACAGAAGGAGAGAGTTTAGCAATAACCAAAGTCTTTGGCCATGCCACTATACACATATAGTCAGGCAGTCCCAAGCTCAGAGATGCTTATAACTGGATTAGGCAAGATGCTTGATAAAAAGGAAACAAGAGTAAAAGCTATTACATGTTTGTGCCGTGCCATTCATTCTCTGTATGGCTTCAGGCTATCTCTACGTACGAAAAACATCACATGTAGATTAGCAGTGAGAAAAAATGAGAAAAAAAAAAAGAAATCAAAGAATAATTTCTGGAGTCTTCAATCCCTGGTAAGGGTATGTACATTTATACAGCTGTTTGCTAAAAGCAGTGATAAATAGAGTTTTCTTGTATGTATAAATGTGAAATACACTTTTAGAATAATACATTTATCATAACTACATTAACAGTAGAAAAATCCAGAGTGAAGCTGCAGACAAAAACCTAAGTATAATACACAGAACATCTTCATTAAGAGGATGCTAATTCCATTTTTTAGGAAAACCAAAGCAAATAGGTTTATCACAACTGTCAATACCGTACCTCAGGTGCACCTGCTATCTTGAGCTGTAACATCCCTTTTCTGTCCTTGTCTTCACTATTTGAATACTGAATAGTCTGCACTTGATTAAAATCTGCCAGGTGAGTTGGCTGCAGAAAGGCAATGGAAAAAGTGGAGAAGATTCAAAATTACAGCAAAACACTTTGGCTTTACTCCTGAAGTTGCAAAAGTATATGCAGACCTTGATCTCCAAACCACCCTGTAAAAAGTCTGTTCCTTTGTTTCCTGCTACAACTTCTTTGGGATTTGGGTAACGGTATTTACAAGAATTTGCAAAATTAAACCAAGCACCAAGTTTGCCTACAGAGGTCACTGTTGAGTAACACTGGGCACACGCTAAGTACACGGTGGAAACAACCTCTTGGACGTCAAGACAGAAAACTCAACAGGTCAACCGCATGGTGTCCGCACTCACAGCATACATCTACACCTCCAGACTGCTTTAAAAGGCATATTCTTAGCTGACTACATATTCCTGATCTCCACATCTCTTCACCACCTCTGAATTAGTTTCAACAGAAGTTGGGAATATTGCTCAACTTAAATCATGGCTGTAAAGCTCCCAAATGTTTCATTATTAGCAGAATTGGACTGAACAAACTTCCTGAACACCTCCATGGTGCAAGGAAATGCTGTAACACAGTCAGTATCAGGCAAAACTAAAAGGCTGTTAGGAGAATAAAGTGAATTATGAACCAGCAATGACTGCATGGCAAGTGCTAGACACTAATTGATTAAACAAGTTCTTCATTTAAACAGTCTCCCTCAGACAGGGGAGAATAATTTAGAATAACTTGCATGTTTCACTGTTAAAAACAGTCACCACTAATACTCCAGTTCCTTGAGCGAGTGCTTCACTGGGTACCAAAGCCAGCAAATTCAGTACTGAGGCTGACACCATCCCTACTTAACCCGGTTGTACTTTCTCCCATCCCACATCATGAGTTAATGCCTGAATAAGCTTCTTACTTTGAATTTCTTGGCTGTTCCGAGTTTAACTCAAGGATTAGACCTTCCACCCTCTTTGTCTAAAGTTCAATTCGCAACAGGCCATGGCTGACTCGATAGCTTGTTAAGGCACTAACGGAGAAAGGAAACCAGAAGCAAACTTACATTAGCGCCCTTGTCCGTAAGGTAACTGATTCCCTCTTCTGGGCCGATTGCCAGCTCCACCGAAATAATCCAGCTTGACTTCGGGATTGAAGGAGGAAGACGGGGCAAAATTTCAAGAGTAAGAGAAGAAAACATTATGGAACACTATCCTCCAACGTTATCATTACAGTCTCTAGTAATTAAGCTCTAGAAGCCTCTAAACTCTTCAAACATTTAAAATATATTAAGATCGAGTAATTCTGTGGGCAGCAAAACTACTGAGGCCTGGTTTCCTGGGGATCTGCAGTACTAGAGTGAGTTTCTGCATGTTTTATCTTGGGTCCACAGGAGAAGTGAGTTCCTATGTTTTGTCTTCTCATGGATGTCCATGTTCATGTTCTAATTTCTACCCGAGCGTCTATTTTCAGGAAGCTTCCAGATTTAAGGCCCTCTGTCACATGTGTTTGAGATGGGTGGAGATTAAAAGGTATGAGAGGAGGATTTACAAACAGACAGAAGCACAGCAGTCTCATTTCCGTAGGAAACCAGGTTAAAAATAGCTTGACTTTCACAAACTAAGCACCAACACAAATAGTTATTAAAGTACAATCCCTGCTCTACTAATGAATGATACTTTTTTCGACAGTCATCTGAGAATGTTGGGAATAATCAGTTTATTTCGGTGTTAATGAAATCCAGGGACTCTTCTTGAAATCAAAGCATGAACTAAGCAGGCAATTAACTGCAGGACTAAGCAAAAACCAATCAGACTCATAACTACAGCACGTATGCTGCTGTCCCCACCCCGTACTTACACCGAGAGCACATTTGAAGCATTCCTTGTCAAATCTGTACACTGGAGAGAGGATCTCAAAGAACTTCAAAATACTTTCTTCTCTATTGAGGTTGGCGAATTGTCGAAACGTTTGTTGGATTAATTTTCGTAGTGTTTTGGCCTGTATATTAAGAAGTTTAAATTTGAATTATTTTCATTCTAACTAGTGATAGTGTACAGTAGAAGTATCAGTCACTTAGTGTCTTAACAACAGTTTCTTTATCAATGAAACACAGCAGACGGTTCTCAAGGGAAAAAAAGGAGCTTCACAATATGAACAACAGACTGCTGCCTTCAAACTTCTGCTTGAGAACAAAATTATTTCTGCTGTACACTACAGCAGGAATACCTGGCAAATACAGTTTCAATTAAATTACAATGTAAGTCAACATGTTAATTTCTGCAGAAACTGTTTTTTCTAAATTCCCCATTTCTCCCACTTTCTTAATTGTCTACCAGTAGAAAAACACTGCCACCAGCAACCTATACCTTCATACTAGGTCTTAATTTTATGTCATCATACGTTACTCTCTTACGTGGCAAGAATAACCCTCAGCTGCAGCTATGTCTTAATCTCTGTGAGCAAGTATCATAGGCTATCCATAACATACCGAACTCTCAGAATCTGCAAAATAACTTCTTTTACATGCCCCACCAATCCCCTAACCAGCAAGTTTGGCTGGGCAAAACCGAACGAGGCATCGAGAACCTCTAACGAATGCCCCGTCCCTAGACGCCAGGATTCATCTAGATGCTGCCAGCAAAAGCGCAGTAGCTTCTCTCCTGCGTCTTTAATCAAGAGCATATGTATGCTGTGTGTCAAGCCAGCTGATTCACTGTCTTTCACCACTGTTTATATCATGTAATGCCAAAATGCCAAAGCCACATACACAGCTGTTCTTTCTTCTGTTGCCAAAGCCTGATTTGCATCTAAAGTAGCTGGATGGGATGTAAAAACAAACAAACAAACAAAAAAAAACTACCTTTAACCGCCTCTTTCTGATGCATCTTCCAACTAACAATGATAGAAGGTAAAACCAGATCTATTTTTGTAGAAAGTCAAGGTTACGACAGGAAAGATCACTGTTTCCCTAAAAAAACATACCTCATTTCCCTACTGTAACAGCCTTAAAACACTTCATTCTTTCACGTTGCCTAAGACAGCCCCAGGCACTACACAAACAAACATAAACTTCCTCTTCAGTCGTTAGCACTTGCACTCAGTTTATGCATTCATTTTTAGTAACCCTTTAAAGTACATTAAGAGCTCAAATTAGCCAGGGATTTCAGAAACGAGTATTCAGAAGAGTCTGACTCTAACAGCAGTGATCCAGCGAGCAATCCAGTGGTATTACACGTTCACATACAAAATGATCCGTTTTGGAACGCTAATGCCCAGGGCAGATGCAAAGCAGGCTGAAAAAAATCTCAGTTGAGCACACAAAGTCGATGCTGTTACTCGCTGAAGAAACTTGCCATTTTGTTGTAGTTTCAAATTACTGTATCGTTTTGGCAGAAGCCTTTGCCAACTAACAGGCTGCGGATACTGGGTAGGATGAAGGCAGGGTCCGGCAGCCAGGACACCTCCACCCTGCGCCCCGAGCTGCCTCGGACTTTGTTGGGACTCGGACATAGCAGACCTTTCTGCTTCTCAGCATCCTTACCTATATAACGGAGGTTATTCCCAGTCTAACACTGAAGAGTATTTTTTTACTAGAGACAAGATATAGAAAATACTGTCATTTTCCAAAACTTATTGCAAAGTACAATGTAAGTAACAGAACTAACGTCTGTCTTCTTCTCCATTCCCACCATGGCTCTTGGTTTCCAGTTGCTATGTTTTATGCTGTAATGAAGCTGGGCACACACACATGTATGTAACTTAAAACATTTTAAATACATTTCTTAAAGTTTCCATATCTGAAGAAAACTTTTCATGTTCCAATTTTTTTGGACTCAAACGCTTTCATAAAATGATCAAGCTCCACCTTATAATTGTTTTTTTTTTCTCCACTATTATTTTAGGCATGTTCTAGAGTGCCGCTTCTCTGGCAGAAGAAAACTCCTCTTTTTCAAACTAATTAGAGGCTGGTTTGTATCTATTCCCCCCAATATTGTTTACTGTGAATAAGTTTTTTCCCCCATGCTGTTTGCGTACATGATATAACCACAGAGGGAAAGAGGGCACAAATAAGCTGTCACGTCCTCTTAGAGGCATCATTTACTAAGCTAAACATAGGAAAGTTTATTATTCTCCTCTAGCAAAATAAGGGGAATAGAAGGCCTGTTGACATAATAACTTTTCTCTGTGCTTGATTTAGGCTGACATATTCTATCTTGAACACAGATAAGCAAAGCTATTTGCAATATATATGAAATCCAGCGCACTGTGCGATGACTTAAACGTTTTATCCTGGACAAAACCTCACTAGACACTTCCTGGGACTACACTTGCTTTCTTTTGCAACATTATATTCATGTCTTATAGTCACTCTGCGATCAGCTAATATACCGGTGTCTTTAAACTCACAACTTTAACGACCTTCCCAAATAAAGCTGAAACTCCTGCTGTTAATACGCAAGTACATGCACTGTTAAATATTTTGATTTGCATTATTCCAGCCTTCTAGGCTTCCTATACATAGGGTGAGATCCTCTGTCTAGCTGACATCTCCGAGCTTTGCAACAGCAGCAGATTTCATTAGCACTGCACTGAATCGAAGTTTTACCCCACTGACGGAGCGAAGCAAGTGCTTTTACACTTCATGGGCATCAGGAGCCCTCCTTTCCCCGGCAGCTCAACATTATCAGCTTTCACAGAGTGAGACAGTCACTTAATTACCTGAACCAATCCTGGATTATGTTTAGTAAGTCCTTCATTTCATTGAAAAGCAGCACTATTTTTCTTTCCCTTATTTTTTCTTTTAATATATCCAACTTTTTATTATTAATATCTTTGCAAGGTTCAGCTCAGCTTGACTTTCTGGTAATTCTTGCTACTTCTGCTATTTGGTTTCCTGATTTCTAAAGAGCAGCTTTCTTTGTTGATCAGGTCTTTTTGGCTCCCCCCCATCACATTTTTTGAGGTAGCTGTTTGTTCCTTTAGGTGAGGAGCCTTTCGTCACAATTTGAGCATGTAGCAGAGAATAGAGTCCTAGGTAATTCCTTAAATTAAAATGCATAGGGATTACTTCCTATTACTTCCTACTCAGCTTCATTAGTCTTTTTAAAAAAGTCTTTCGAAACAAAAGCCCCTTCATGACAGACCTTTTCTGTTTACCCTTCCGTTTAAATCACAACAATTAACTCTCCACATGTAAGCTAAATTCTCTAACTAAATCCTCCATAAAACCATCATTGCTTACCAAAACCAGTTCTAAAGTACGAGTTTATGATAGTTTATTTCCACACGAACAGCAGAGACTTTACTGTGATTTTAATATCAAGACTGTTATAGATGCAATAAAGCGACTTGGTGACAATTCTTAACCCCTTCTTCATAACATATTGAGAAAAATCTGCATTTTTTTTTACTCAGGGACTATGGACTTTATTACGGACTTCAGTGGAAGTGAGATCTGATTAAAGTTTGTAGTCTAACTACGATTAACATGAGTGGAAATTGCTGTAAATCTTCCTTGAGTGAGTCGGATATGTTGGGAGCAAGGAAAGCAGAATTTGGTTTATCAAGTTGTCACTAAAAACACGCTGTTTTCTTATGTGTCCCTTTCCCCTTTCTTCAAAAAGTCTCATTTTTCTCTTAGAAGAAAAGTAAGTTATTTGATATCAGAGGAGCTGAGGAGTCCTGTCTGACTCTTGTCCGCAGGATCCGAGGGGCAGAGGCGTACCGGTCTCCTATCCGCTCCGCAAGACCGTGTAAAGCTTTATCACCTTAGTTTCTCCTGGTTTGCATGTCTGTTGTTTAACTAGGGGATCTAAATCTCACCAATTTGTTAGGCGGATTTGCAATTTTTTTCACCGAGACAGAACTGTACAACAATTTACTTGCGACTACACAGGGAAATCGGTCATGCAGCTGTCAGATTTCTGAAGCACGTTTTTTTTTTCCAGGAGTACACAACGAACTGGAACTATACTTACCTTTACTGAATCTAGTAAACTCTTCGGAAAAAAACGTCTTAAGCCAACATCTTTCCTGAAACAAAAACACACACATCATTAACGAAAAGCGTGAGATACGGTACTGCTGTTTTTCAGGGTGTTTTCTTTTAGCCAATGCATGCAATATAATTACGATTTTCGTAGTAAGGTCCATGATGAGCTCAGAGTACGAATACAGTACCATCAAAATGCTGACCATAGCCAGTCCACAGCAAACATGCTACAGCAGCATCCTCTCATCTAAAGGACGCTGCATTTACAACGGGTACCTAGTGTGTAACGTACATGACTTTAAATGTTGGCTTGGGCACAGAGAGGTTCTGGGAAGAAAAACTGTTAATTGTGCATGTTTTATTAATTTAAAGGAAATGGAAAAAAAAAACCCTTACTGCATGCAGTCATCTGAGAAAGGAACAACATGAAGACTGCAAATTCTAATAAACTCCTCTTATTAGAACTGATTACAAAGCGCAGCCTAAAGGGGAGGATCTCTCATGATGCCACCTCAGAGGGATGCTGCCAGCCTTTCCTCTACCCCTTCACCCTTTGCAGCACGACAAGTAACATTTTGAAGCAATCGCCACCGTCGCTTTTCCCCATATTTACAATCTAACGTTAGACTTCCCAGCTTTTACTGAAAGCAGTCTCACTTCTCGCATCCACAAGGCAGGATCCTAACCCTGTCTGTAAGCTCCGTTTCTGCAAGCTCAATTACGTCACGCTCACAACTTCACAGTTCGAAATAGGGTTGCCAGCCCTAGTTTGAAAACCAAAGCCATGAAGATTAAATATAGTCTTGGCTGAAACGTGCTGCACCTAGCTTATATCTGACAAGTATCTGTACCACCACAACCGACATTAGCTTGAAGAAAGAAAGTAGGTGGCAGAGAAGTTGCCAGAGGCGTTGGTGCAGGAGGAGCTCACTGCACAGCCAGGCACATCAAATATTGCAGGAGCACGAACTAGCTGCATCGACATTAGCATAAAGTCTCCATGAGACAGAGGAAAAATTGCAAGAAAAATTTAAATAAGAAAATTATTTTTGTTGTTGCCTTCTCAGTGGTGTTACCAACAACTTGCTGTTTTTCATTTGCTCAAGAGGTTACAACCTCTTTTCAACAACGACCCTTCTCTATCTCCGAAACGAGTAGGAAAGAAAACTTTCCGTGACTGCATGCTTTGCACGTAAACAGAAATAAAGCTGGAATTCAAATATTCAACAAAGAAAAAAAAGCTGTTAGCCAGCGAGAGAAATACAGTATCTATTCACTGCTACCCAGCGGCGCAAAAGGAAAACCAACATTAAATTCAATCTAAAAATAATAAGAATAAAACATGCTATTTTTAAAGCTCCCTAAAGACCAGTAGAATACAATTTCACAAAACGTACTAAAAACACCCTCAGCTCCGAGAAGCAGAGCGTTCACGTTCAGCAGCGAACGCTGGCATCTGTGCAGTGACAGTAAGCTGAAAGAGATGATAAAACTTCCATAAACGTTAAGTCCTTTGATGCATTTTTTCTCAAATGCAAATTGGATGCGGTTTATCATCCCACGTAGTTAAATAAATCTAACACACCATTACCATCTAAATAACATGCAAAGACGTTTTGACAAGGAATGTGTTAGTTGAACGCGAAGCATTTTAGAAGGAAATGGTGCTTTCAAAAACGAGCACCCGGGACGCCTCCAGCGCTGCTCCTGTCCGCAGTCCGGCAGCACAGGGCTGCCACGTCCTGAGCCAGCGCGTTATTAAAATAACTCCTGCGGTGGCTCTTGGTACGGACCTGCACGCTGCGAATCCAGAAGGAATCCTCACGTAGAGTATAATGAATGACAGCTCTTCAAAGACGGCGTTTCCTATTTTTGCATTAGGCAGTAGATTTATTTGCTATAGGAGAAGGTGCAACGCAGGTTTATTCACGCGATCCTGCAAACTCCTTTTCCATCCTCAGCTGCGTTGCGTGGGCAAAAAATGGCCAATTCGGGAAAAAAGACCAACTCAGTGCTCCAGATTAAGGATTTGGACACCTATTTTCTGATTGCCAGTAATTAGTAACCGGATCCTGGTTCACAAAGCTTTATATTTAGCTTTATCTCTTCTATCCTACCCATGGATTTATATGTAAAATTGTATTGTTTTCATGCATAAACATCAATAGGATTAATAAAATACCAACTACAGATAGATGATACAGCTTGTTATATAATGATTAAGCAGCTTTAGGCAACATTCACCTTTATTTCTACTTTTTATCTCCAAGTTATATCGAAAAAGCCGTATTAGGATAGCTTAATAGATTTTATATGCTTTTTCAACCCTGTGGATGCAGCTGCTTTTTCACATAGCTCCCATTTTTCTATTTGCAATTATCCTTGTTCTATGCAAAAAGGCTTCGCATTTATTATGAAAAAAAACCCTCCTTTCATTGTCTGAAGACCCAACTATTAAAGGCTACTCAGCAGTTTGATTCCATCCACCCTTTCCCATCCAAATTTGGTCTTATATGAAAATCTGATCAAAGATGAATGTACACCAGGCAGACAAAGACAGGCGAGAAGCAATCGTACCAAGTGCAAAAAAGTGCTTTCTGCAATTGCACTCAGCTGGTTAAGTGTCTCACGATGTGACCACAGCTACCGGAAAAAAAAACAAACAAAAAAAGAAACAAAAAGCCTCACTTGAAAAATAAATGTTAATTGTGTAAGAAAACCTCAGTAGGCTATTAAGGTGGTAGGATCAAATGAGTGCATTTGGGGGATTACTGGCACTTTCTGCAGGCTCTTACTAGCTTATAATTATCTACAGCTACTTTAAGGTGCTTTTATCCTTCACCTTTCCCAGCTGAATCCCATACAAGATATACATTGCTTCTCAAAAAAAACCCCAAAACAACCAAAAAAACCCTTGAAGTGCACAATTCTACTTTTCTAGTTCTGCACGGCACTAAGTTGTCATATTTTGCACATCACAGTTTTGCTTCTTTTTGTCCCTGTCTTTCACAACAGCAATTAATTTTATACCTACCAAAACAGACGCTGCTTGGAAAACGTCTCCGCTGTGAACAAGTCTTGTTAAACTGGAAGCGACCCCCATTCAGAGTCCTGAAGACCCTCTTCTCCATGATAATTCTTAACTAATATTTCGTGTCATCTGTTACGAACCTTGTTTCCTTTATCTCACTGTTTCTGAAATTATTAACCTAATTACAAATGTTTGTAGTTTAAAGGTTGACCAATAAGTGACTCAAAAATACCTTTCTCAAGTTCTTGATGAAATATATGCAAATGGAAACCGTCACCTTCTCTCATTTGCATTATCTCATTTGTTTTAACACATCTTCTAAATCCAAGGTGAATCGCCAACAGGTAGTCATTAATCACACAAACTCTCTTCTTTTAAAGGGGATGACACAAAATGGGACTTTCAGGCCACGCTACTTTCATATCTTTTTCTATTGCCTTTTAACCTTTCCTCTCTCCTCATTCTAGTCATCTTTATTATTCCTTTCTCATTTAGTTATGTGTATTCTTAACCAGGATATATTTCTCCTGGTGGCTGCTGACATAAAACTAAATAAAGTCCTTAAAAAAACCCCTTAGTTTAAACAACAAAATGTCATAAAGTCTGTGCAGCTATGGGATCACTGTATAAAATCCAAGTTGTTCTTCTAAATTAACTGATTAACTTTTGAAGTAAACATTACTTTCCATTTAAAAAGGTGCAAGAAAATTGGATTTCTAACCCTTAAAGTTGTCTCTATCATGTTCAGTCTGGAATATCTGCCACTAAAGACTAAAGATTTACAGATTCCAACCACACACAAGTCCAGGCAAAATCAAAAGGCCAGTGTGTGAGCTGAATCCTCCTCCAAAATATTCAAACAAAATGGACAAATTTGATAGCATTCAAACTCAGAGGCTGCTTCTGAAAGTTTATGTCTAATTGATTTTGCCAGAATAACCCAAAAGAGGCAATGTCAGAGCTAAGAATGGCATGAACTGTCTACATTAAATTATATAGAATAATGTCCTTTTAAAGGATGCACATGTAGCACATTGCATCTGCAGTGAAGAGTCTGAAGATACGGAAACCTCCTAGTGGAGCACTGGAAGGTGCAAATTTTGTTGTCTTGTAAGTAGGCAATTGCCAAAATTTAGCTTTACTCACAAAATTATGCGGTTTCCCTCAAAAGCACTCATAAATTTATTCACCCTTTACAATAATCTTGCACTGTGCCTCCAAACTACTCCAATTTCACATCTCTAAGTTAGTATATTTATTTTACAAAAAAGGAAAAAAAAAATCAAGGCTTTACCGCTACACCAACCTTTTCTCCCAATTTTATGTTACACTGTACAGCGTATTTTCAGAAAGACAACTAGCAGCGAAGCCCAGCTCGCTGGAATACGTGTGGACACGCTGCGCCACTGAATTAACACAGATAAAACCAGTCTTCAATCTGCAAAACTTCTTAAGTACTTCAGACTGCCTGGATTGAAGCCAGCTAACACACAACATGCTTAAGTAGCCAAAATCGTTTTGGTAGAAGGATGCTTCTGGGTCTTCTTAAAGCTTGGGGTACATCAATACATAATAAAGGGGTTAATTGCAAGATCACAATTCAGCAAAACCACATACTTAACAAAAAAAAAGGAAAAATGATACCACAGACATTTCAAGTAACTCAGACTTTACCACAGATTAGTCACAACTGATGAATGCAGCGATGCACAGAAAATCATTTAGAAACAAAATCACCTTAGGACCAGACTTGATGATCCCATAAGCGTTAGCAAAATTGAAAAAAATCACCATAATCATCCTCATCAGCAACTTTTAACAACTGCAACCTTCTTTGCCTTGACCAGAGTTAAACAGGCTCCCTCTACTTCTATAGTTTGAAAGGTTTTGTTATTCTTTTCTTATTTAAAATACACTTGAAGGCCTCAACAAGCTTCAAGAAATATAAAATGGCAACAAAAGCTTTCTTTTATTGAGGCAAATTTAATATTCCTGATTAAGAAACAGTTCAAACCTCAAGCTAGAGCACAATACTTACTCTAACACTTCATAGTTGGACTTCTTCTCTAATGCATTGCCTCTCATCTCTCCGTAGGATCTCCTGAAGTCAGGAAAAACAGTGGAAAGCAACAATTACTGGATGATCCAACCTAAAACTACAATATCAACATATTCAAATCTTTCAGCAACTTACCGTTTGAAACCACTTGCAGAATGAATTCAAATATATATTACAACATTATCACCCCATCATCTGGGTTATCACAGCCATTACACGTTTTGAGTCATTACACGAAGCTGTAATTTTGTAAGCGTGTAAGGAATTTGTAATTCCACAGAGAATTTTTGTTTTCTCCGGGGCTACCGGTAAAGCGTACAGCCAGGGCATCGGGTTCTCCTACAACGCCCAGCAATTCCACAGCTACCGCGGTCCTACTGACAAACATAAATTCCGTTTTATTTTGGAAAACTGCTGTTCAAATTCCACTTTTCTTCTTTGCTAAGAAGTTTAAGCTTGCCATCCATTTCTTCTAAGTTTTACTGCTTTCCTAATCTCTCTGTGCAAGACAACAGTCTAACTAAATCAAACGATTCAGGCTGGAAAGTCTCTGTAAATCAGCAAAAACAAGACACGCGCTTCAAGAGCTGCGATGAGAACTCTCTCGAGGATCTCTTAGTCTGATAAACTCATCTTTACTTTACAGCTGTCTATACCATTGACAAGAATGCTGAAAAAGTTAAAAAGAAAAAAAAATTTGATCCTTTACCTTTCCTGAATGATTTGTTCATTTGCCTATTTGCTGAAAAAGTAATTTTTAAAATAGCACAGGAAAAATTGAGGAGATGCAGAGAGAAGAGGTAGCAGCGTTTATCCTTAATTACATTCTTCAGCTGTAGTATATCTGGATGCACAACGACAAGACTATTTGCTCACATCTCTGATTTATTTTCCTTTTACTATATTTCATTGTACTTTGCAGGCCTCTGAATTATTCAAATGAAAAATTCACCAAAAAGGCAATATCAAGAGTAGTTAACTATAATTTTAATATTAATTTTAATTTAAAAATCACTAGAAATTGGTTATAATGCAATCAGGTTTTTTTCTTCAAACTACTTATAGCAAAAAGGTTTTATAGTGTTTTATTCAGCTATATGCGTCAGAAATCTAGGAGCTAAAAACAGCTTCAACATTAATGTATAAATTCAGTCAGAAACATGTTGAATAATAAATGAAATTATCAGCTTACCGGATTTCAAGGCAACCTAGTTTCAAAGCAATTTCCTGGTCCACTTGATCTGCTATTTCTAACATATAGTCATTTTTCACCTGCAGCAAAAGAAGGAGGTTGGCATCACAGAAAGATCGGGGCAGCGTTGTTACAAACTGAAACACCGTCCAAGCAACTCTGGAATAAACACGTCTTTCCTTGGGTTTAATCTTTGCGGGGGGGAACTAGCTACAGCGCGCAAAAATATATAGTTCTGCACATATCCTCCATAAACAAGCTGCGTTTTGGTGAGAAAGCCACTTCCGCCGCAGCGAACTTGGTACCTGCTTCCCCGTCCACGTCGATTTAGCCACGTTTTATTAAACGCAATCGCGACCCTCGCGGGAGGTTGGGGCGCGAGGTTGCATCGCGCTCAAGGCAGGCGACCGCAGCGTCTGCTCTTGAACCGCCGTGGTGAAGCCGCTTTGAGTCGCGCACGTGCGGCTGATCACGTGCGTAACGCGGACCCAAACGTCCCCTCGTTAGTGGGAAATTAAAAACGGCAGCGTGTGAAAACCAGCTTCACGCCGACTCCGAGCAACCTTTTAAATTGCAAGGGAAAAAAAAGAAAACGAGAGGGTAAATACTTACGCGCTAGGCAGATTGCACCGGCTGCTATCTAAAGCAGAAAATAAAAGAGGCCAAGAAGCGTCCTCTGCCCTTGAGGCCAACGCTAGGGACGCGCTGGGGCCACGCTGGCCCAGCGGTGGAGCCGGCCGGCCCAGGACCGCGCCAGCGAGCAGGCGAAGTACTAAATGATACGGCCTACGGGGGGGTCAAGGCCGGATCACACGTCCCGGGCTTGTTTTATATACGCTACCCTGGCCGTAAGCCAGCATGCCTAATTTTTAGGTAACGCTTTCACAACTGGAATAAATCATTCATACAGCCATTAACAAAAGCAGCGAGAGAACAGAACGCAGAACTACTGCTGAAAAAGTTATTTTTGCAGCCTCGTCTTCAGTGCACCAGGCGTTTTTCACCAGCAACATCTCTCTACAGGCGTAAAGCCGTTCCTTCTGCAGCGGCTCACATTACGCTCCATCTCATGAGATCCTCAACTGGCTAACGTGATCCCACAGCCTCCTGGTGCAGAAAGGCTGGAAAGACCCCCCCAAATCAACATGACTTAACTGCAAATCAAAAAGGAGATGATACACTGAGAGGTACGCTTTAGGAAACATTTGAGTGATGGAAAGTTGTATGAAAAAGTATTTCAAGCCTCCACCCCCTCTGAAATCCATGCTTTACAATGCTAGCTGGTGGCACAGCCTTCCTCCCACCGCGACGCAGCAGCTGCACCCAGCCCTGCGCTACAAAGCGGCAAATCCGTGAGACTTTCCCAGTCGGGAATTGCGTGAAAAATTTTAATTTGCTCCTGGAAGATGTGGAAGAAGAAATACGATAAGCTTTATAAGGGTGAGAACGTGAATTATTGCAATAGCTGCAACTTCAGGGAAAAGTTTCTTGCATTTGGACTTATCCAGGGCTCAGTATTTTGAGAAAACAGTAAGTTTTTAATTTTTCTCACTTCAGCTCGAAACAAACACCAATTACAGAGACAGAAGCCAAAGACTGAAACAACTGTCCATCAGCATCACGTAGTCTGGAATTTATATACACATATGGAAATAAATAGGCAATCTGTACTCCCCATGATAGTATAAATTAAGAAAGTTATACACAAATTAAAAAACTTAGAATTAGTATCTTCTGCCTCTTCGTAATGCTTACTGTTTTAAAACTTAGTATCTCATGCGAAACAGCAATCATGTATAAATCAGAGACAACTGTCAGCTATGTGATCGCAGGTATTATGCATATCTACAGTACAGATTACCATCTAGCTGCTTACAGCTTCATTTGAAAACCTGTTGCGTGATCAAAGTTGCAAATCTCCATTTCTGTGAGCTCCAGCAAAGTATTTTTACACTGCTGACACATAAAATTTCCCCTTGCTGAAACTACGTTAATTTGAGGCTACTAATATATAATGATCAAATATTAATTCTTTTATCTTCAGCTCATTGGCTTGCAGCTCCCAGTATTGAAGGCAATTCACTTGTTAAACTTCGCAGCCTAAGAACATCTTTAGTTTCACGCAAATATATTTAAAAATGCTGCCAGCCTCAAGTAATTACTATTCTATAAAGAAATGTGCAATGTTACCCGAGCATTTCTAGTTTGGCTTTTCTTTCCCCTTGCCCTCTAGCTTGTGAGCTTTCACAAATTCCAGCCATGTTTCCCCAGTTTTGCTTTGCAACTACGGGCACCAGAACTGGCTGAAAAGTTCCCCTCCCAATGCCAACAATTTCTAGGAAAAAGTAAGAATCGTGAAACTTCTCAGTACTTTTGCAAGCCAGCGCAGAAGTGAGGCATTTTCACAATATTCTATCATGCAAACTGACAATCGCCTACTCGACCGCATAATTTTATTAGCTTGACAAGGAGAAAAGCAATTTTTATTTTGCGTGTCTTAATGTGAGAAGGGATGGACATAAAGGTGGAAGAAATTAACTGCATTTCTTCTGCCTCACATTTCCAACAGAAAGGTCCAACAGATAATCTGTCCCCTTCTGATTTACTGCATGGGGGTCTCTGAAGGTTTTGTACGCTCGTCTGGAGGTTGAACTCTTTCAAAGCCACTGTGTTATTCAACTTGAAGAGAGAGAGAAAAAATTGCCTTCATCTGCTCAACACGCAAGATGAAAACATGGAAAAAGCATACACCGCTTGCACAAAAAAACCGGGCCAGTGACACCGTTTACAAAATCAGTCATGACAACCTCTCATAAAAATGTGCACTTGGGCTTGATTACCATGAAGCATTGCATACACATTACATGTTACACGACCTATTTATTTTCAAACTTTGGAAGGTATGCGAAGAAATTATAAGCTTCGGGAAGCCCATGGCCGTAAACTTGCCGTCTAATCAGATTGAACAGTGTTCTAGTATGGATAGCAAAGGTTTCCAATATCACTACTCAAGAGCTTAAGCCTAAATGTATATAAACACACGTACACAGTACTTTGAAAATCGAGAGGAGAACAGTCCAGTCTTTTCTGTTCATCATGACGCCAGAAGCGGCACGTTAAGAGGAAGGATGAATCACAGAATCACAGAATCGCTGAGGTTGGAAGGGACCTCTGGAGATCATCTAGTCCGAACGAATACTGATCTTCAGTGATATTATTATTACCTGGGACCTCACGTGACGCCTGCAGAAGTGCCCTCTCCTGAGATATCTGCAGACCTTTACCGGCGCCTTGGAAGTTCAGGTAACAGTATTCAACCCCGGAGGAGGGCTGAAGCATTCACCGTAACATGTACTCTCCAAGCACACAAAGGACCTTGGCTGGGGTTCTTTTCCCCATTTTAATTGCTTAAAATCAGACCTGACGGCCAAAACGGAAAATTTATGGTATGCCATTTAAGCTACCTTAAAAGGTACCTTAATTTTTTCTAGCGTGTAAGAGAACATTAAGCAGAAGTGAACAAAAATACTGTATCTTAATGAAGTGAATTAATCTGGTCTACTCCGCTAGCAACACAATCCTGGTTTTTCCACTTATTTACCCATTTGCATTCTAGCAGAATGTGCTTATTTGAACTGGCAGAGAAAAAATACATTGGGAAACAAGGTTTAAAGGAGGATAGAGACAAAATAATTTCTCGCTGCGAAGCGAAGCGTTAATTTTAAGCACCTGTCCCCCCAGATTTGTCTGAAATGTTCCAGCAAGTTTAAGTGACGTTTACACTCAAACGGGTGCATGCTTTTTGGTACATGAATAGTACGTTTGATTAAATGTAATACAATGGAAATTTGAAGCACTTCAGGCTTCTAGATGAGTACTACCCCAAAGTAAGGGTTAAAGCAAGAACTGTGCTTACATTTGCTCACTCACAGGCTGCTGAATAAGCATTCAAACGTGACCTACGTGTCACGTTCACAGCAAACCTCTCGGTCCCGACAGCTATGAACGTTCTACTACAACGAAAGAACACAGCACGGGGAAAACTTGAAAGCCAAGCTTAAATTCAATCCTCAAAGGCAAGACGTACAAGTCTTCTCTACGCCTTCAAACAACATAAAGTCCAACAAAACAAGACAACCCCCATGACGTATGGTGCCTGCGCTCAATACGTGGTTAGAAAGGGGGTTCATAATTAAAACAAGCAAAAATTTCAAAGCCCAACATCATCTTAAGCCACAGCGCATTTCTTCAGCAGCTCGCCAGTACTTTTGCTTTTTATTTTTTTTGGCCACTGGAGTGGCCTGCATTGGTTACCCAGAACAAAAATATCGGTTACGTCGCTAGCATCTTTTGAGCAACCAAAGAGCCCAAAGCTGCTCCTCAGCCAGAAGAAAGGAAGAGGTGGACAGCGAACCCCTTCAAAACTGCAAAATCGAAACAGCACGACCAAAGTTAACAGCCTTTTCCCCAAGGACAAGAGGAAGCCGGGCACATAAAGAAAAGCCCGGGTTCAGTTTCAGTTCCGACGTCAGACTTGTAAACGATTTGTGCTTTTCGCTAGAATAGACGAATTGCTGATGGTGCATCTCCTCCAACGTTTCAGAATTTCCTAGGAAATACGGGGCAGTTTGCTAGCTATACAAATGGCTAGCAAATTCCAGCTGGTACAGTTTATAATAAAAACCAGAGACAGAAGAAAGCCCGTGTTTGTGAATGCGGAGAAACGAGAGAATAGTCCGATGCTAGTCCACGTGATCCAAGAAGAAATCTATCGCAGGTCTCGTATTTTATATACCAGCTGCTGCTCTCAAGAGCCATCTGCTTCATTTTTCCGCACGGGATTTTTTTACGCAGCTGCAGCGTTTCAGAAAACCGCTCGCTGCGGCTGACGAGCCATCTTGCCAGCGCAGTTCATAAAAACGCTATGTTGCATTAAAACTGGTATTTATTAAGAACGTGAGTAAAATAATTTTGAACTTACTGTTGAACGCTTTCCAGGAGTTTAGGAATAAAAGGACCTACTTGTTGCGTCCTAATATTATAATCCAGTTTTAAATTTGTTTCTATCCTACAGAAAAATTACAAAATAAGATTATCAAACTTTCTATTGAGGTTTTTATCAGGCTAAGCTACTGCAGAAATTCTTCAGCAATAGTACTATCAAACGGTGTCTTAAAATGGGCTACAAACCAATAATTAGCCTCTCTACTGGCTTTCCCATCTCATTTAACATTGCCAAGAAATTTCCCACAGGATAATCTCCAATTTTTCAGAAGGACAGTTTAAAAATAAGTAATCTATTTCTCTCTCTTTACTTTCAGTGTCTATGACCTACTTACACCACTTAGTTATTTTAATTTTTAATTTTTTTTCTTTTCAAATGGGCATTTGAAATGGGCTTTGAAAACTGCATTTAAACAGTACGTAGGAAGCGGTGAAGGACCCTCCGAAGAGTTTAAAGCACAAACATTGGGCTGGTGATTCTTTGGCCTAAAAAGAAATCTATGCAAGCAAACAAACAAACATAACATGTCTTTCCAGATGACCTAAGAGTAAGTAGAATAAAAATCGTAATTAGAATTAACAGGGCCCACGAGAAAGACTTCCATTACATCATTCTCTCTGCAGGACATGCGTTTTATCCACAGAATTTTAGCCGGTGTTTTTAAGCGTTATATTCAGAAATGATGTATCTGTGCTTGGCAGTGACATATACATAAGGAAAAACCAACCCTACTCTTCGTCTTCCTCTATGTACAATAATTATTTCTCCTCCTTTCTAACAGCTCACGTGCATCCCCTAACGCCTGCTGGTAACCATTCAAGAGTCCAACACGTGAAGGTGTTTAGGCATTTGCTTTTTGCATGTAGGAACTCAAGTGTCAGCTAGCACCAAGGCTGCTCATCAGGACCATCGTTCTGTACCAACGCACAACACTTGTGGGGGCACCAAGTCCTGAGAAAGCCCAGCAAACTCCTTCCCATCATTTACCAACTCTTAACTCCGGCTTCTGTAACACAAAGTCCAGATTTCGCTCAATGTATCGGTCTCAAAAGCTGATGTTTGGCAACCCCGCATGCGACCGATGATTAAGGCACAGCACATTTGTTTTCATCCTGCGCCTTCACATTCAGAATTAATAGTTCCTCCGCGTTCTCAAGTTCCCGTTGCGTTTTTGTCTGTACTTACAGCAGTAATCATAAGCAAGTCCACCTGTTCGGGACTCGAACCCTTCTGGGATATAATACTGGCAATAATTACCACAAACATTTTGCACATTCTGCTGCGATCTGTTTTGTAGTGTTAAACGCACTGCTGAAATGCTGTAGGACGCCATGGGACAGATAAATCATTCAATGAAAGTGTTTCAGTCACTTTACATAATTGTTTATATTTTTAATCATAAAACTGCCATAAAGAGAAGGTCCCTGCATCTTTTCTCAGCTAAATCAATCCTAAACTATCAACAGTAGGTTCCAGTAGGACACCAAGTTTTCCTCACTACAGGATCAGAATAATCAGCTTCAGACGTGACTTTGCCTTGAAAGAGTACGGTTCCAGCTACTAAAGTTTCAT
The DNA here is from genome assembly GCF_036417845.1 of Apteryx mantelli. Lineage (NCBI taxonomy): Eukaryota > Metazoa > Chordata > Aves > Apterygiformes > Apterygidae > Apteryx > Apteryx mantelli. The sequence continues at coordinate 4,876,715 of NC_089979.1, read as the reverse complement.
AAATTTTGTGCAAAAGTAATCCTCAAATATTTGTGCCTAATCTGCTTTGAACAAAGCCACATTAGCGCAAAAACCCAAAGTATGCTTCTAATGCCACCAATATTTTTGGAAGCTACCTTAATGATCATAACGATAGCTTTTAAAATATGCAGGGGACAGAGAAACACATATGTGGTTGCTCCCCACCCTTATTTAGTCACCCGATAATATGAGACTCGTTAGAGAAGATGAGTCCACATTAGGGGAAAATTAAAGCTTCAGCCTTTTCTGGGGGAGTTAAAAGCACAGATTCAGTGTTGGGATAACATTCATTTGCCATCTGCCCTCAGCTGCTCCTCCTCTTCATCTTCCAAGGTCACAGTCTCTATATTATGTAGGAGATGATCTTTGACATCGCTAACTCATTTTGGAACCTCCTGTGTTAATAATAAGGGCATTAGAGATCGGAAAAAAAATCAACTTTTGACAAGGCTTTGTTCGGGGCAGAATGGCTAAAAACTATCCCTTCTGTCAGAGCGGGCTGCTCTCCAGATGTCACCGCAACAGACACTGCTGCTGCTCCGGTCTTCCGTAAAGTAGGACTATACACGTGGGAGTCATATAGTACTCAACCTCCTAAGCGCGCTTTGCTAAGGGCTAATTTTATACTCCTCCTCTCCCACACAAAAATTTGCTTTTCCACATCAAATGAGTACGAGGATCAATGCGATCCCACTTTGGTTTTGTCTGATGTGCGTTATATACAATGTAATTTAGTAAAGGGAGTAACAAGAATGTTTTGCTCAGTAGCACAGAGATAAACGCATGCATTGATACATGGAAATATAGGCCCTGCATATTTTAAATTTAGTCTTGAATTAATATTAATTCACATACCTCAGTGGAAAAAAAGCCCACAAGTGCTATTTTCAGAACTCCTGCAGACAGGGGGAAATACAAAATCAAAGCAGCCACTTTACTCCAGTCCGAGTTTGAGTATTTAGGAAGTATTTAGGAATATGAGGATGTTTTATGTTCCTGCCATGGAGGACTGTTAACAGAAAGCAGACCCGTTTCACGCAGAACGGCCAAGGAGATGCAGGAACAGCCCCGCCACCGTACAAGCTGCGAGATCTGCTGCAACAAGAAGGGCAGCGGAGTTTGGGGATCGTAAATCAACCTTTATAGCTGGAAATGAGCACTTTACTAGGAACTGTGAATTGCAGCAATTTTAAGAAACAGATCCCTATAAAAGGGTAGTTCACTCGTAATTACTCTCACAAGCCGTACGGAGCAGACAGGTGATGCTCGGTTTGATTTATCTTCTCACTTTGGAAGCAGCTGCAATTCTTACATTTATTCCCCTTCCCTGTAGGGCACGCTTGGTGTGGCAACCCTTAACCCCTCCTGCAGGGTTTTTTTGGTGTTTGTTTTAAACAGGCTGCCACTATTAGGCCCTCTGTCCCCGATCTTCTTCACAGCCTTTATTGGCAAAGTCATTTGCTTTAGCTCTCCTATTTTTATTACCACGTAAGAGGTGCTGTTATTTAATTAGGTTAAAGAGCCTAATTCCCAGCCTGCATTTCAAATTATGTCTCATGCACCAAAGCTTTATAAAGCTTTAATCATTAAGTTATTACAGTAATTGCACCTTGACTTAATATTTCTTACATGTCAGGGAGAGCATTAAAAAAAATGATATTTAATTTGCATGATACATTTCTCTACCACCATATAAGTGAGAATTTTCATTTCAAGAACTACATTTAAAGCGTTGAAATTATCTTCACAGACACTGCGGAAGCTGAACAAAAAGGTGCTGTTTGTCCACGAGAAACTTTGCCTCATCTTTCCTTGGAGTGCTGCATTTTTTCTTTTTTAATATAAAGCTAGTCACACATTTTTTCAAACCTGTTTTTTTTTTTTAAAAACAGCACTAGTACATAGTTTTAAGAACCTAACCAGAACATCAAAAAGCGCACGTTTATTCAGAGGTCTCAACTAGTGATATACCATATTTTAAGAAAACGCTGTGTGGCTCAGCTCAGGTTCTCCTGCTCCACCTTTGAGATCATCCTCTCTCCACCTGCAATTCTTTCTCTTGCGCTTTACTTCAGCCCATTAAAAAAGCAAAGCTGAGACACAGGTCAGGCCTAGGGGCTCCTTCATTACACCTGGGTTCACCTCCGGAGCAGCTCCACACTGCAAGCTAGCAGAATTTTTCTCCGGGCTGCATCTGCGTTGATCAAAACAACTTTTCCCCTGTTCTTCGTGGACCTAAAAATCTCCAAAGTTTCTTTTGAAAGTCTTCTAGGAGAGGCAGGAGGGCAGCGACAACGGCCCAGCTGATGCCTGCGAGCTGCTTCCCCCGCTGCACCCGTGCAGATGCTCCTTCCCCTTTCAGCAGGGGATAAACCAGCTCCAATTACTGGGCGCTAACACGGTATTCAGGCAGAAGCGTGGGCAGGCTCTCGTCCCCGAATCAAAGGGAGGCAATTCAAGCAGCTTACGTTGGATTCTAATTATATGAATGTTTTAAACGATGTGTGTTCTATCTCCAGGCAAGACGGAGCTTTTGTCCCGCGCACGGCTATTAAGGAAAGAGACGGAGACGCCTGTACCCTTTACCCCCCCCACTTCATTTTCACTGGGACCTAGGGAAAGGATGACACAACAGATTCTGCCAACGCTTTCTCAAAGCAATTTGAAAGGCTCCCCGAAAGTCTAAAAAAATATGAAGCATAGCTGTCATTCCTTGAAAAATTCCAAATTTTCAGTTCTCCTCTCAAACCTTTATCCTTCTGCTTAAAAATGTTCTTGAACATTTGTACAAATTCATACAAAAGAAAAATACCTTTATTCTTTCCAAAATTACAAGACAGCCAACAGAATGAAAGATAATAGATGTTGTTGATAAAAGTCGCTTACAATATTTTTCTTCGCCTATCTTGAGTACTTTGTGTTTAAGGGCTCGGAGGGTCATTTTGTTTAGAGTTCAGTTTATGTCAGATTTGGGTACAGCAGAACAGGACAGTAACTGAGGAGCTGGCTATAAAGTATATGCCGCAAGCATCTGCAAACTGCCCGGATTACCTTACACCTGACATTTCCCACCTCTTGAATATTTAATCTCATGATCCAAACAACACTTGGTAGCATCCAGTTGGCCTAACTTTCTAAAATTTTAGGCACTTGGGCCCAGGGGGATAATAGAGTCAATGCAATATAACCACCTAGTGCTCCACTTGGCGGAGAGAGAGACACGGAGACATCTGAAGACCCATCACCTGCTACCTTTGACACCTTCCACACCCAGCAAACCAAAGACAAAACTCTAGAAAAATTCTAGCGTGTTAGTTTTTTAATCAGCGGTCTCAGTTGGGAAGTGAGGACCCAATTTCAGTGAACACGCGGCTCCTCCCGGCCAGAGGAAGGACCGGAGCGCCAGGCTTGCCTCCACCGCAAGCCTCCACGCCAAGCACTCCCAACGCCAAAGTACGCCGTCGGTATTAGCGTGAGCAATTCCGACCTTTCCAGCAAATTCTGGGGGCTTTCCCCTCACTGCTAAATTTTAATCCTTTGCTGTACAGATTTCGAAACTGGGGCACCCTTGTGAAAAGCCTCATTAAACGCGCTGCTTTTGTGCTTCCCATTAGAACCGATTACGCCCACTGCAGATGGCAGAACGACTGCCCCCGATGGCACAGGGCTCCTCTTGGAGCGCCTTGATTTATTCAAGGCTCTTGGAAATAAAGAATATTTAACACAAAGAAGGGTCACAGCGTTCTTAATATAGTCAAAAATCAAGGAAAAAAAAGAAAGATATTTCAGCTATTAAGTCCAAAGTGAGACTTAAATGCTTGCATATATTTATACCAAGGCAGGCACTCATTGAAGTGAATGGGAGTAGTCATGCATGCGAAGCTACAAATGTGTGCCAGTTTTCAGTTTAACAGCCTCATAATTGTGGTTTGGGTTAACTATATGAATAAACTGTGTCTGTTGACAGCGATTAAGGTAACACTGTGTTATCTTTACAAATGCTCTTTGTTATCTTTACAAATGTTCTGCGCTTTTGTGAGGAATCGCTCATGGATTCCGTCTTCCTCCAACTTCACAGCTTGTTTTTCAACAATATTGCTGCTCTACAGCAACTTAAAAAAAATAATTACATGGTTTCTAAAATCCACAGACATTTCACAGGTTTCTCCTTCACAGAAGTCACCATATTTGTTTTTTCTCCAGGGCCTTTTACATTTGATACTGTGTTTTTTTTAATAAGACAGACAACTTGCTTTTAGATGTTATCAGGATAGTAACAGGTCCTCAGCCACATCTTGAAAAGAAAGATTTAGTCATGGGCAGCATCTGGTCCTCAAAATCTTTATTCTCAATTGTAACACATAAGGCAACAGCATATTTGACTTTTACATCCACAAAAGCCAATTTGATTTCAGAAGTGTTACTTTTTTTGTTAACGCTGTAACTGGGTCCTATGTTCATCATCTCTAATGTAGTTGTTTCTGGGCAGAAAGTTCGAGTTATCTATATATGCACATATGATTTATAAGCATTTCAGTGTTCCTGCCTCCATACAACACGCTGTGTTTGATGACACAAATCCAAGCGTGGCTGAGCGGCGGCTAGCAAAAAGAGAATGTTAAAATGTCGCGGGAACGACAACAAGAGATGAACAGAACATGAAGATCTGTCTTTCCTTGTCTTCCCGTTTTCCCTTTTGCTTTAGGTCTGTTGAATGCTGCAGCACCATTGCTCTAACTCTTCCCCTTCCGTCTTTGCAGAAGTCAGTGAAGTTGCCTTAAGGGTTAACCAGATAAGACAAACGTAATTGCCCTGATTTACCCAAGAGGCCAAGTGAGACTCGTGGAGCAGAACAGTCAGGGACAGAGAGCGATGGCTCTGAAAAGTTGTGCACTGATTTCCATGACAACGAAGACCCAAATACCTTGCAGGACCCCTGAATGAAGAAGAGTGACTTTGGAAAGAGAGTTGGCTTTAGAAATACCTTGTGATAAGGGTGAGGAGGAGAAAAGGGAAGAGAAAAAAGCCTGTATGGGGTGCGGAGCAAGGAGAGAAGAACATCTGAGTTTCACTTTGTAATAGACAGACCTGGGATTCAGGACATTATCAGATAAATGCAGATGTCTTCGTGTGCACATCAGCACCTGCACACCTTCTAAACTGTCTTGCTATTCCCAGCCATTTGTAGCTGTTTCTAACGTTTTTCCCAAATTCAGTAAATGCACGTTTCTCAGAAAATGCTAAGTATATTCCTCTGGTACTTTAAATTCCCTGCTTGAAAGAAATAGCAATTTGAGACATAAATGAGAAGATGTTACTGGTCTGTAGTGCCACTCTGTCATTTCTGCAATCAAAACAATGCAGATCTTCACATATGAAAGAAAAAATAAGGACATCAGAAGGGGTTAAAAAGAAATCACTCCTTCCCTTCCTGGGTTTGAATCGGGGGATAAAAAAAGAACACAGCTCTGTGTTCTTACCAGGCTTCAAAGCTGTGATAGTCAGGGGAATTTTGTTACGCTATAATAATACCCTCCCGGTAAGAGAAGGGGGGCAACCTGGAAGAGTTCTCCTGAACTTTTCTCAGATGTTGAGCAGGTAAATGACTGAATTCAGGAAATTTCTTATTTTGGAGCCGATCACAAGATCTCATACGTTGAGGATATGTTTGAACCCGGCAGAGACGCAACAAAAGGATAGTCCATGAGAACAGTTATCGCTTGTAGAAACTCTGGGGTTTGTGTAACGCTATCAGAGCTTCACAAGGTTGTTCCTTTGACCCAGCAAAATGCATCGGCTAAAAAAAGAAATCCCATTTCAAAACGTAACTCCAGCTTCACGGTGTAGTTCTTGAGCTCGGCCAGTGCAGCTGACTTAACGAGTCCAAGGCCTCTCTCCCTGCTTCCCATTCCAACCCCATTTTGTCTCAGTTATGATAATATTCCATAAAACGACTCCTTGAAGTGATCTAGATTAAAAATAATCCTCCATATAGTATGATATAGTATTGTTTAAAAGTATAATGTAGAAACATCATGTAATATGTGGTTCACAAACTCACCACCATCAGTAACGCAAATTGTTGGTAAAGCACTGACAATATTTCAGTCATGAACAAAGACATCGCACCAGCCAGACATTGGAAAAGACTCGCCTAACACGTAGCAAATAAGTAATTTTAAGTCGGAGTTTTTAGAGATGCATGGATTCTTAAAATTAGCAGCCACTTTACAAATTCAAGTCCAAACTCCTACCAAAGTCATTCTAACAGAAGTTTGAACTTGCCAGTCTAAAGACAGCTTGAAAGTATTTATTTTAGAGTACAAAATGAGGACATAGGTGCTTAATTTTTAGGAATTTTTACCATTACACAGTTTTGCTAATTGGTAGGAGAGTTAGACTCTAAAGGGATACTGATATCAAGAAAATAACCTAATAATGCAGTCAGAAAAAACATCACATGGTTGTAAAAAAAACAAAACCCCCCCACAACTGCCTGCTTATTTACACTTGCAAAAATAAAGAAATTCAAGAACTTAATAAAATGGGGAAAAACTATCAAAACTCCTCTGAAGAGCAGTAAATTTCATCTGAGTTAAGACGACTACTGCAAAATTGTCTTGTCCTGGGAAAACAATCCTCATCACTTCTCAGGGAGAAAGATGTGATGGTCTGTTCCCCATTTTACCTACGCAACCTTAAATTTTAACAATTTGTTTCTGCAGCAGTATTTTTTCTGCATAAACAAAGCAAGAACTTTCCAAATTGATGCCAGCAAAATAAAGAGTAGCAGAACTGACTATACCTGTTGATAGAAAAAATTTAGAGTTGGCTTGTCCTCAGTGAACTGGTTTAGAAATCCTTTTGGTAAATATCGGATTCTCAGTTCGTATCTGAAAAGCAAGAAAAAGAGAATTAAACTGACAATGCATGAATAACAATCAAGACTTCATCACAAATTAAAGAGTCTTCAAGTGTTCTTGAAAATAATAATAAAATCAAAACAAACTTAGAAAACTAAGGGAAAATTCTCTGTTTTGACAATTCAGAAATCTAAAGAAGAAAGCTGGAGGGCACACAGAACATGATATTTCATGAAGATGGTTAGAAGGGACCTTCTTTGAACAGAAGCACATGTAAGAAGGTGCCCTGGGACCTTCTCAGAGCTTCAGTGAGGACTGAGGCATCAAGACTCAAAGCGGGTAAGCTATCAGGTCCAGATCCAAGGCAAGGGAGGCCCCAAGTAGGTGATGACAGCAGCTGAGCTGACATAACCACTGGCATGACCTCATGGCAAGAGCGATCTTTGGTTTCTCAAGCAAGAATACTTAATACGCAGCTGCCAGCAATGAGCACATACACCCTACCGTTCCAAGCCACATCCTACCGACAGACCAAGGGCTCACTCGCAAAGAAAACGACCCGGCTTCTTCTCTGATCAAGCACCCCTGATTTATTCCACAGGTTTTGAAGAGATTTATCTGTAAAAGGTTTTCCTACTTCCTAGTAAGGCATTAAGATGCATGCAAAAGCTGAATGAACTAGTTTTCAGAGCGACAGTCATATTCTACAGGATAACGGCACATAATGGAGTGAGACAGATTCAGAAGTCCCCTTAATTCATGACCAATCCCAAATTTATACGCCTTCCCAAAGCTTAAGCTTCTATTTCCAAATTCTAAATTTAGGATTATTGTTTGCCCTGCAGTAACAGCTAGTGACGTTTGACACATATTGCATGCTTCCTCCTCCAAGTCATTTCTGCAGTGAAGTCCTGACACTTTACTTTGGGTGAGTCAATCCAGCATATCCCAAGTATAAGATTCTCTACACTCCGTCCCCAAAATAAGTATATCTAACCATTTACTCATGATACTAAGAGTGAACTCTGCAACATTTCAATCTCTGGGCTTCATCACAAAGAGAATTTTTTTAAGCAGCTGATTTGGCTGCCTGTCATCAAGGTTTATTTGGGGATTTGGTAAAAAGTTCCTAGAAGTTGCTTTTGCTTAGGATTCCACGCAACAACATACTGCAAGCAGAAGCTGCAGGATTCTTTGCTTTGAAATCATTGAAAATATATTGCCTGGTTATGAATCTTCAAAATATGGAAAACTATGTAAAACTGTAGCACACAGCAAACAGACTAGGAATATTCATAATACAAAGTTTTTTCATAATAATGAAAAGCCTCTTTTCATAAAGAAAAACGCACGCTCAGTCTTCTTACACACAGAAAACAACCCTCTTAAAAGAGTTTTCAGACTATAGGATATAAAAAGATGGGTGAATGACACAGCCAGGTAGAAACCAAAATACAGAAAGAGTCAAAGTCGCAGCTGAAAAACTCTCGTGAAAAGGACTCTAATTTAGAAAGCACACAGAAGCACCTTTTATTGTTGGTTAGTATTTACATTTCATGATACATAGTGGCTATCTTCAGTTATTTACTGAAATTTTAGATATGAGCCAAAACACACCTAAAGGTGGTTATGTGCTGAGGAGGGAAAGCAGTGTCACCACACTACCAAGCAGCTGAACAGAGGTCCCCAATCCCTGCTTCTGCCCCTGCAATTTATCTCTGAATTATACTGTAGAGATTAATACAGAATGAAGCAAGTTTTCTGCATTAAAAAAAATGACTTCCTTCTTTTTTTTTTGCTCTGAAACATTTTTAATTGCCTTTTTACATTTTAAGATTAAGACCAAAAGAACGTCCTCTGAAAACTGTCCTTTCCAATTTCTCGTCACTCCTTAGGTGTATTATTTTTCCCTCTATTCCCTGTTACTCCTTTCTCTGTTTCTATCTTCAATTCTCTTCCTTGGCAGCAGGCCTCTAGATCGCTTTCCAAATACATGGCCATGAAAAAGCAAGCAGGAAAGAAGTATTCAAAAGCGAAGAGCCAACCTCTAAGCAAAGAAAAGCTGACTGACCTGGCACTTAAATGTGACTAAAGGTAGCAGACTATCCATGTTGTAGTACCTCCAGGTTAATTAACCCAAGCGTTCCTACACTAAGGAGGTGTCTTCTATCACAAATGCCTAAGCAAAGGGTCCTTCTAAATCCTGGAAGGGAAATGTTATGATTCAAAGCATGTGTTTTGGACATCTTATTCAATGCCAGATTCTGAAACGGGGTTGAATTTTCATGCTACACAAACAAACAAAACTAATAAAGACAAAGTAGCACTTATACCATCAAAGAGTAACTTTTGGGTTCAATTCCCACTTAAAGAAACCATCTAAAAACAGAGCTGATTTCTCTCTCCAAACAGTAACTCAGTTTTGAGGCATTACACCCTACAAGTTGAAGGGGCTACATGAAATCATGTAATCTATTTTACACTGTCTAAACTTATAAAGCCATTGAACATCTTACAAACACTATGAAATTAATGTAACAATATATAAGAAGAATCCTTTATCTGTTCTTCCAACATATTAAGAACAAATGTTTACTAAATACTGTTAGTCATTCTGAAACATCTCTTTTTCAGTCATCCTGCTGGCCAAAAAACAGAGATTATTCAGGCCTGAAGAAATGCTTACAGAACTCATCTCAGACCTCCAACAGTGTACATCTGGATTCAGTCACCCCCATCTAGAGTGGATTATAGCACACCTCTCTTCTCTGGGATGAGAAAATACAGGAAAAGCAGGGATTTTGCATGGCTCCTCAGTGAAGCAATGACAAGTACTTCTTTTTGTATCAAGATCTCATGAGAAAAATCAGGAAGGTAAAAAGCTTGGCTGGGACAGTCACTGAAAGTGACCTTCATTATCTGCTTATAAACTAATCTCTGACTACATCTAGGGGAATGAATAAGAAGCTGATTTCCAAATGCCAGGTCAAGAATGGGCTTGTTTTTCAGGATCATCGAAATCTACTGTCTTTGAAACGCAGCCACCTGAACATGACAACAAGTCCTTTCTCACAAAACACATCTGCTTTCTGAGTGAGGATCCCAGCTGATGATCCCCTCCTACTACCAAAAGGACTTGCTGCAGAGTACTGGGGTATAGATGCCTTCCATGCATGTATTGATGTTGAAGGCTGGAAAAATTTCATCCATCCATCTGCTGAACAGTCCATGCCTTCTGAGGATAACTTCTTCCTGGAATCTTCTGAGACCTGACCGTCACTGCTACTGAGGTATAAAACCTCCTTCTTCCTTCTGACACACACTACGGACCCGTGGAAAGGTGGGCTTCAGAGCTAACAAGTTGCATGGGGAAACAACCTGCCCATAGCACACACTACTGAGCACTTCTTGGAGGTTCCCCTTGAGCAATAAGTACCACTTGGGCAGCTGGTGCAGTTGAAAAAGAAAGGATGAGGCAAGTCTTAACATCTTGTGGCTCTGAAAGAAGCCATCCCACCAGCCCTAACCATGCCCCAGCAGGTTCCGATTCAGTTCACAACCCCAGCAGAAAAGTACCCTGAAAAGAGAGGAGGAGAATGACAGGGGGAACGAAGGAGGGAGAAATAGCCTTGTGTGAGTTTAACAAACTGAATCAGCTCACTGCAGGATTAGACAACCATTAGGACTTGTACAAAGAAAGGGAAAAGTCTGTGCAACTGCAACCAAGAGAGAGAAGAAGAAAGGCAGAGCAGGGAAAAGGAGCAGCAAGCTGTCAGATGAACTCAGCTGCTTCGTTAAATCAGACCTTTGGTGTTCTGGCCTTCGTATCAGCGCAGAGGCTCTTCTATTGCAGCTACCAAAACCTACAGTACAGGACCGCTAAGTACTAGGCTCCCTTCTGGCCTTCTTTTACCGGATGGAGCCAATGCATGATGTCTGCTCACAAGCTCCTGCTTTACCTAGGCTCTCAACTGCAGAACCAGAAGATCTCTATAATCTGAGACCTGCAGAGTTTGTTCCAAGAGATATGATTTGTTACTTGAATCTCTCGATTTTCCCTTGTGGGACAAGACCAACCAGCAAATGGAACCCTTCTTTGGGACATACCATTTCTCGGGACAGAAAGGATAGCTGCTATGATTGCCATTTAAGACAAAGTACTATCAAAAATTGGCCAAGGTTAAACACTAGAAGCTCAGAATTCCACATCCTGGGAATCCATATTTCACTGTACACAGATAAAAACGAAGGTTAAGAGGAAGGCTCCTTCATCCTTCACCATACCCGCCCTTGGAAACATCCAATCATTAAAATAATAATACTAAAGTAAAGAGACATTTCTTCATTAAAAAGTGGGCTTTACACCTGCCCAGTTCTGCCTTGCTGCCACAAACACTAAGAAAATCTGAAACAAATAAACTGAAGGCACTCCAGTCTTTATTACCTTTCCATAAAAAAGCCAGGGGTCTTTCTGTTTGTTCAGTTTTCCACCTATCATCTGGCATCTTCTTGCACACGCAGCTACACAGGCAATCACACAACCAAATGCTCAAAGAAGAATTAACAATTCATGCTACTGTAAGATAACACCAGCAGCATTACTGGAATTCAGTAATTCAGTAACAAAAACCCTCTCAGACTGCATTTGGAAGACAGTTATTCTAAACCAATTGCATGAAACTGCTCAAGTTATACAGTGCTTCTGTAGTCCTAGATCTCGCACACCTCCAAGAGAAAAGACAGTATTACCCAATGTGACGTATAATACAGCAGACCCCAGAATACTTATTTCCTGAACCATTATAAACAAATAAGCACGCAATTCCAGTAATTATAACTCTGATGATTTCTGACACCATCAGTTTGGATACATTCAGAGTTTTCTGACAAAGGAGGGAATTATCGTCATTTCCAGAGAATAAAATAAAAAGAGGATATGTTGCTTGATACAGTTAACGAGCATGAATGTCCCTAAAGTGAAGGTACAGTGAAGATGCAGGCACAGTTAATACTATGCTTTTATCTGCCTTTTAGAACCAATCTTTCTAACTTTTTTTATAGGAAAAAAATTGAAGTATTAGGTGTTCACTGCATGTTCTTTTTAAGCAACAAGACAGTCCAACCTTTGCTATCTTATGCAAAATGCAAAACTTTGACCTTATTCTCCTTTCCGGAAAAAGTAGTATATCAAAGCAAACATGGGGGGGGGATAAGAAAGACTTGCAGTAAGCAGTGATTTCCTTCCTGCTCTTCTGCCACGTAACTGAGGTTTGCCCCTGGCAGCTTGGTGAAGCTGGACTGTGTGTGCTCCTGCAGCTGGACTGCTTGCCATAGGAAGAGGGAAGAGATACTTAAAATGACAAAATTCTGGGTGACCTTCCTCACCTCAAGTCCACTATTATTTACTCTTCCTAGGCTTTAACTACGGCTGGGTCATCTGGGGCAAACAGAGTCATATCCCGATCGCTGCCCTTCACTGGCCCGTTCCGGCTGCAGCATTATAAATAGTACAACAGCCCCAAACAAAAGCTTCGTATACGGGGGACAGATTTTATTCCAGCAACTTTTGCCTACATCCTACTGACAACCACCGTAACTTCCAATGTCTGGATTAGTCCAGAAGAATGTCTGAGAATCTGCTTCTGTAGATACTGAATATACAACCATTTTAATTTAGATAATTAAAAAAATTCCACAAGAGGCAGTTAGTGGATTATTAATATTATAGAAAGCTCTTAATTCGAGTACTCTTCCAAGATTTCTCTCTCCCTTTACTAATCTAAATATTTTTACAAGTACTGTCATATGATCTTAAACGCTCTGCTTTATGGTATTACAAATATGACAGCAACATTTTGATTATGCACAGCAAATCTCCATGGGTTTAAAAGGTATGTCAGGCTGCATGTATTCGATAAAATATAAAATGACACGCTGGGAAGGTATTGAATAATTTATATCTTATCATAGCTCTTTCATGAGTATTTTATACAAACCCTCTCCACAAACTTCAAAACAATCACCTAACTTTGCTTTTAAAACCGATTAACTTTGTTCTGCAACATGTAGAATGCGAGTTGCATTGCATAATATAAATGCAATTGGCACTTGCGTACTATGTAACAAATTTCCATAGCATAAATTATTCACATTTTATATACAACACTAGTATCACGGGATGCATTTAGGAATACTCTACTTCTAAATCTGTAATTTCAAAATGTTATCTAGGAAAAACTTCGAGAGGTATGGGGGGAAAATACTGATGCACATCCCACAAACATACTAGAATCCATAAAATGCAAGATGCGTAGAAAAGAACGTGCTACATTTCTGACACCTAGGTTTTAAACATTCCTCATTTTTTTGATAGATTAAAGACAGGCCACTAAAGTGAATTTATAAACTGAAAATTGCAAACCGTGACATCTGCTAGTACATTATGCTAATTCAATTTGCAAGAAATTAAGCATAGACTATTCACAGTAATTCTGCAGAGGATTGTACTTGTAGGCTTCAGCAACTGTATTTTTAGCAGCTTTTGCACAAATTGTGGTTACGAATAGAAAGAAGGGGAAAAAAAAAAACCACACACAAAACCCCTGCCGTGAACTAGTAAGCTTAGTAATCTACTTTTCAACGTCCTCTTATGACTTTACTGCTATACCCGGCTCTGTGGTGCTGCACTTTAAAACTCTGAGCTCCCCTCTGCCCTAGTAGCCTACTGTGTCCTTTTGCAGATAACATTAGTTTCCTCTTGTCCTTCTGCCAGGGAAGCGGACAGTCTTTCGCCTCTTCCTCTCCAGCCTACGTCCTCTCCTGAGCGTGCATCAACTTGCTCTTTGCCTTTTCCATTTACCCTGCTAAAAAGCTAAAGAAAACCCAACCTTCAACACAGCACAGGTCACGCCGCTTCTTCTAACCAACTAACGGATATCGAGAAAGCATCTTAGCAAAGGGACTTAGGCTTTGGGGGGGGGGGGGGAGATATCTGCAGTTATCTTTCTGCTGCTCATTACTCCAAGGATAACTGAAGGTCCCAGTTAGGATAGGGAGAAGGAGAAGAAAAAAAAAAAAAAGAGAGAGGGAGGGAGGGGGCAGATTTCACTTCTCCCTTGGGGCCTCAATTTATTGGCCCCTAACAAGTTTTACAATTGCAGAGGACCACGCTGATCTATTCTTTGCAAATTATATTTGTCCTACTTAATCTACATATAAATGCAGCCGCTACTCAACCATATTTTCTTATTTTCATTTAAGGAACAAGCTTTGTCCATTTAAATTTGTAGAGGCGTGCTTATACCATAGATAGGAACAAGATTTGGAGTAAGACTCTTGCATTAAAATTTTTAAAGATGACAAAACGTGAGATGGTGTTCACCAAGTTTTGCAGGTTTTTAGGACAATTCTGACAAACAGCTCAGAGCTTTCTGCTCCTATCTTAGGCCTCCTCTAAATCCCAGGCTAGACTCACGTGTTCTCCTCAGTTTGCAGGAACCCCTTTCCAACCATAAAAAGCAAACCTCCCCACTTCTTCTTCCCCTGTGCCACCCCCCCTCTATTCCACCACAAGAGGATTTTCTTCAATAAAGCAAATTATAGAGTCAATTTTTCCGACATGGCAAAAAGACTTATACAACTTCATTTTGACACTGAACAGATTCACACTCTTACTTCCATTCTTCTGGAGGGTGGGCTAGTTCAAATTTCTCTCTCACATTGGACACCCCCATGTCCAGGTGTAGCCAGTGAACCTCCTCAGATTGCAGGTGGCTGAGCCGTAACCCATAGCAGGCCACATTTTTCACTTTGTGACTGTCCACAATCTTCTGAATTATGCCCTAAAACAGAGAAACATACACTCCTTATAAGCCGTAAAATGCAACAGATATTTCAAAGAAATTCTACAGCAAGGCTTTAAAATGTAACCGTGTCATGCCCTATGCACAATGCGAAGCAATAAATCAGGTATCACCTTTAAGAACGCTAAACATGTTAAACTGAAAGCTTTGGTTTCAGACAACTGTTTACCATTTCTGAAGCTTTGCTGGCGTACGTTCACAAAAGATCATGTAAATATGTTTCCCTGCATCTTATCAGAATTAAGCCACTATTCCCTCTGTGTAAAACAGAATAACATAAAAGCCAAAATACGAAGAGCAGATTTGTGGATGAAAGGGACATGTATTTGTTAAATAAATAATAATAATAAAAAAAACCTGCCACCAGCCTTCAAAATCACTCTCGATCTACAGCCGGAAAATTTTTTAGACTTTCATCTTAGTGAGGGCCCGAGCAGCCAGGATTTAGCGGAGGTCGCCTCCCAGCTCTTTGATTTGCCCCCCCTCCGTCCCCACCGCATTTGCTCCTGAGGTGCAGCACAGATCCCTCCCAGAAAGCCAAGCCATCGTTTGGGAAGGTTCTCAAACAAAACCAACGTGTCGCTGCTTTGCTTGCCGGTACACGTCAGAGTTTGAGGATTTCTTGCCAGCGAGAGGAACCTTCCAAAAAACATCACCTATCAGGTTGCTGTTTGCCTTCCCAAATGCAAGGTTTAACACGCTGGGACCTAAAATTCGCGCGTGTCAGTAGATCGCGGATTAGCAACCTTTTAAGTGCAAGGTGCCGGACTGCCCTCCTCTTACCCAGATTAGAAAACCAGCAGGGGCTCAGCCCTGCTGCCTCGCAACTCCGTAAAGGTACCAGTTGGTCTTTGCGAGGCAGCAGCTCCAGAGCCCAGCAGGGGCACAGGCTATCGCCGCTCCCATGTGGGCTTCTGGGCAACCACGGTCCATGGCTCCTGGCCCTGCAACCATCCTACTGAAAATGCTCTCCAGGGTTTATAGGGAAGCTGCTGGTTCTTGGTCAGAATTTCAGAGAGCGTCGACAGATAGCCAGAAATAAGTTCTTCGGAACCTGGCGGTGGCCTACTGGAGTCAGCCAAGCAAAAGTTTGTAAGGCATGATGCCGTTTTCCAAAACTTAGTATTTTATATCCCAAATAAATTGTTTAAGACTCTGGTTCTGCAAATTAAGCGAGCAAAAAGCTAACTACAAAGAAAGGACTAGGGAAGCGCTAAACAAGCTGCAGAGAGGGGGAAGACAACACACATAGGAGGCAGGACCATGCTTTGGAAGCAGAGAGCTGCTGGACCAACTCATGTCTCTTATCAAACCGCAACCTTCAAATGATCTTCCAACAGCAACATGGTGCATAGTGAGATGTAAGAAAACCCTTTAAAGCCTACAAAAAGGAAGCACAAGCCTGTTTAGTAAGTTCAGAGAAAGAGTCTAAGTTAGCGTTTCCATCAAACCCAGCACGCTGTCTCCAAGAACAGCAGTATGACCACCTGCAGCAGTGTCTTCCATACCAGTGACGGTAGTACCACAACACCCTCATCTTCCACAGACAGGAGAGGGCTTCCTTCGATAATCCTCACCAATTATGAGTCCTCCGCTTGGAGGAAGACGCACACAAGCAGCAAAGCCTGTGAGATACTTGCTGAGGACCGCATCATGTGGGAAGGAAACTTCAAAACACCCTGGTAAATCCTTCAGTCAGAACAAGATTTTCAGATGGCCACTGCCTTCCAGGAGCACTAGTAGCACTTGAGACCGGGCAACCAGAAGGAGCCCAGGCTGCTGGGACAAATGCCTGATGCCAATGAAAACAACCTCCCCACCAGTATGCTGGTAAAACAAATGAAGGAAAAACCACAGTGGCCACAGACTGGTACTTGGGGAAGAGGGAAACCAGGACAAGCAGATACTTCAGCCAGGCGCTCTGCCAGCCTCTGGCTATTCTTATCCGAGTGGATCGCCTGAGCCAAGCATTGTTTCTGTCTATTCGTCAACCTTCAACTCAACTCTTCCGATTGCTTGTCCAGTCTCCTCTTAAAGCAGTTAACTTTTTGCATCCTTCAGCAACGAGCTCCACAGGTCTGCTATCTGGCCAGCAAATTGGTTTGAGTCTGGCTTGAAGGAACCGACTAAAGGATGCAAAGCTTGATCAGGTTTGTTTCTTGCCAGTATTTATGGGTCTTTGCAGAAGCTCGCAAACGCTCCGAAGGCAGAACAGTCGCCTGCATCCAGGGTTACAAGTAACAACAGCTCGGGACTCTGAGAAGCGACAAGCAGAGAAACATTTAACCTCTTCCTCACCCAAAAGACAATCTCTGCTTGGTTAAGCAAAGCCTAACATTTTGGCAGGCGTGCTTTCCTCTACATGGAGCACTGCCAAGTTCTCCATATGTGCACGAACAGAAGACAGATTCATTCATTTTCTTCACTTTCTGCACTTTGTGTAAACAAAGTAGATAGCATGCAGGGTTTTGTTCCAAAATCTGCCCCCTTCCTTGTCCCCAATGCTGTCGGCCGATAATGCAAATGGGGGTATGTGTTCTTAAAATGGCAGTTACGCCTGCTGCTATAAGACAAGAGATGAGTTTGGAAAGAAGAAATCAAGGCAAAACTGGACATTTTCTAAGACCATGGACAACTGAGAATACTGATGCATAAGGTAGTCGAAAAACCATTAGTTTATGTTCAAAAAAAGAATCATGTGGGACATTTAAGAACCTCTCTAATTTTCAGGTTGGGATTTCAAATAGGCTGGAAGAAGTCAGGTATCTCAATTCCTACCAAAAGTGAGATTTTCATGCCTCTATCCCTTTTACATCATCAATCCATCCTAAACTTATCACAAGAGCTATTAAAAAAAACAAGCACACACTTTTTTTTTTTTTTTTTAATAAGGGTGCAATATTCCTTCTGGTCAGGTGATCAGTACCACCCCATGAAAATAATTATCATGAGCATATATTGCAACTCAAAAAAAAAAAAAGAAAAAAAGAAAAAAGAAAAGCCAGAGAGGAGAGTTTCACTGTAAAGCACACCACAGAAACTCCTCTCAGAATGCAGATTAAGAATCGCCTGCCACTAAAGAGATTGATAACGAAGATTTACACCTCTCCTTTCAAAGTCTAAAACAGACATACGCAGTGAAAAGCATTTTAAATATCAGCTACCTAATCAGGCAAGTTAGATGCCCATTAAAATTAAATATGACATAAACAAGTAGTATTGGAGAAAGGAGGTCAGGTGTTTGAAAACGCATCCTAAAAACTTTTATGTGAACCCAGAACGGATGAACTGATGCTTCATGCGAATCAAACATACGTGGCTTTTAAAATTGTTTTGGTTTGTTATTTTAAATCAGGAATGCCTGCGAGATCACTCCACATACTAGCAAATCACAGCTGCAATCAAAAATGGAAAGATAAGGAAATACAGCGATGAGGGCTCAAAATGGCTGGTCTGCAGGGGAAGCCTCTCAAGCAAAACATCTATTTCCTTATTTACTTTTTTATTAATAAAACTGAGAAGTCTGATTTGAAACACTGAGAGTCCCACCTCCGAGTCCGTCTACACGGGCACGACAGCGGCAGCGTAGTCCATTGAGCACCGCGAATTCCCGCGAGCGGAAGCGCGGCGCATAAACAGTGGAGTAAACTGCCGGGCAGGACGACGGGATCTGTTTTATCTGGCGGCTGCTTCTAAACAGTCCAAGGTTAACCTCCGCGTGCCCGACAGGCACGGCGGCCGTAAGCGGGTCGGGTATTCAACGCTGCTGCGGTGGTAAATAAGGCAGAGAGAGCCCCCGGTTCCGGACAGGCTCCGCAGGCCAACCCCAGCCACTGCCCCTACCCCAGGCGGGCGACAGCATCTCCGCCTTTGCCAGCCCCGATTTGGGGAGTCTTGCCAGAAGCCCCCTGATGTTGCTTGCAACAGTGATCAGAATATGTAATCAGAGGTTTCCCGACACACAATTTAACTGCTTAACCGCTGCACGGCAGCAACGGAAACACCCCTCCACACCACGTCCTGACAACCTTCTACCTGAAACCAGAGCCAAAGAAACCTGAAAACGCTCCGCACTCAGCTCCGAGCAGCCCCTCGGCTCGCGACGCTCATCGAATGCTCTATTGAGTGAAAAAACAGGTAAGGAGCAGGGAGGTTTCGACCTTGATTACAACTTTGTGACCTCAAATTCATCACAGTGTCTCCGAGTCTTACGCTAGAAATCCTGCTTGTTACTAATTTGTCCAAAAAGATATTCAACACAGCCAATTTGCCCAATAGGCTGATATTTGTCCCAAATTAGAAGGAGAAAGTGTCCAAAAATAGAAAGAACACCTACAGTAGTTAGGAGGCTCTAGAAAATCAAGACAGACTGGAGAAAGGCTCGGATTATCCTGGACATGTATCAGCAATATTTCGTGCTTCTGCAAATGAGTGGAAACGAATTGCTTGCTTGTAAATTAACAAAGCTGATGTGCTGCTATGAATAAATTGAAGTTGGAATAACATACTCCCAGGGTGACTGCCAACCTAATTTCCCCATTTAGTAGAAAGGAGAAAGTCTCCTGCACTAGAAAAAGTCTTCAGGTAACTTCTCCTACATAGGGACACAGCGTTAATGCTTGGGAAGCACTTCAAATATGTCAAATATTTATGCAGTAAGTATTACTACTCCTGGTAAGACATTTAAATGAGGAGCTGAACAGAAGTAAACAACAAAGCCCCGACGCAAGTTAGATTCAAAATTTCCATGAAGCAGAACTCTGGAGTCACTTCACAACACCAAAATTCAAGCTGTCCTCTGACAGCACTGAAAGATCAAAGCCCACATCCCTCCTCTTCTCATGTTTGCTATCCATCTCCCTCCTGCACTAATCCAGCACACGCTCACATATGACATGACAAACTAGACCAGGGAACTGACCCAGCTGAGCAAGAACTCCCCCAGTGAAGCCCAGCCAGGTATATTTTGAAACTACAGCCCGAAACCACGCTATCAAGGTGCCTAGGATATTGTCATCGTGCCAGCCCAGAGACACCATCAGCTAGGACAACAGAGCAATAAGTGCCTCAGCATCTCTCTTGCACTTGAAGCCATACATAGGTCAGTCACCCAAAAGAGTCCCTCCATGCCATGGCCCAATTCAACAGAGAACCTCTGCCCACAACCGGACAGCGTTGACAACCAGGGAGCAGGCATGGCCATGCTCTCCAACCCTCTCCGCTGACTTAGCGCTCTTCTGGTGCTACTGCACACTGCTCCAGCTTCTTCAACCAGCAGAACATCGTTTTAAACATTTACAATAAGTTTAGTTTTCTGGAAGGTTAACTTCCAGAACTCACTGCGGAGTCTAATGAGAAACAGAAGAGAAACAGCAGGGAGTTGTGCCTAGAAGAGGGTCAGGGAGAAGGTCTAGGTTAGATTAATCCAAATTATAAAGTCTTAACTGCACTGTTAAACCCTATCCTCAGTTGCACTTGCAAAGTCTAAGCGCTTCCTTGGATCCAGTCCTATATGGTTAGATTCTAATGCAGTAAAAGTCCTGTTGACTTGAAGGCCACATTTGTAGATCTAGGTGATATTTTCAGTAAAATGTCAAAGGGCTATTTATACTGCTTTTAGAAAATTATTTTGCATGCCTCTGTCATCCAAGGATATCAGAATATTTTGCACAAATAAAACAGGTATTCTAACGACTAAAGCTATTTTTGTCTAATTAGTCTGATGATCACGGTGCAGTACGCCTTCTTTTTCATGCTGCTTACACACGCAAGTCTATAGTTCTGTGTTCTTGATACCTTTTTTCAAGATTTTAGAAGTGAGGCACAGATTCACTAACAACACAACGCTGCCCTGTCATCCAGCGCAATCCGTGGAGGCATGCAGCACAGAAGAGGGAAAAACCTGTAAATGGCACCTGTTTGCTAGCTCTTTTACTAGATCAGGAATGATTTCATACATTTCCCCATATGTAATTAATGGGAGAAGCCAGTGCATTACCGAGTCTGCTGCTGCTCCTACCACACAGTTCCACTGTCTCAAAGCAGATATATTATTGCACATACGTAGAAATTAAGAGTCTGAAATCTAGCCACTGTGTATACAGCACACTTGTATCATCCAAAAAAATCACATTTGGCACAGTTTTGAGTCCTGCTAGTGTTCACAGGCCCTTTCCATTGACTACAGAAGAACTCTGTGTGACCAATCCCCTACCCAAGTAGTACATTATCAAAAGGATCCATTTTAAAAGAAAAATCTAGTAGATAAGTTCTACTGTCTAATAGATTGACATCGTCCTTCACAGCTAGCAGCAGACATACCAGAACAGTCCTACAACACGCCCAATTTCCCATAACTCTTCAAGCAATTTGCTTGTTTTAGGAGAAACCAAGAAGCAATAAAGCATATCTGACCCACTCAGCAGCGTGTTCAGCTTCTGGCTATCCGAATGTGGTGGTGACAGCCTAGTAGTCAGTCAGAATCAGTATCATCTAGACTGGCTCTGCACTGAGCTAGCCACAGCATCTGCTACCTTTTGTCCAGATATCAGGTAAAAACAAGATGGGTTTGAAACAGGGGAAATGCTTGGAAGACAGAGGTAGGGCTGAGTAGGTGGAATCATTGCTAGAACATGAGAATAAACTTCTCAGGGACTAAGGTTAGACTGGCACGCCTTTAAATCCCTTTTGGCCCTTCACGAAGACAGAAAATATCCTGCTTTAGATGTAGAAGGAAACCAGGAGTATTTCCATGGATGATGACAGATGCACCATACTGCTCCTTAATAGCCTATTCACTGATGGTGCAGTATCACTGCAAGCCTGAGTAGCGCCAGCACAAACAGGCCTTTCCCTTCTTCTCACATTTGTGTCAGTCTGCAAGGCCACGCAGTTAACAAGACTGCGGAACTGATCTGGGTTTAAAAAAAAAAAAAAAAATCAAAAAGAAAGGTTAAAATTAACCTGGACCGAGTTTGCCAAACAGTCACACCACCTGTGCCAACAACTAAGGTGGCAGCAGGAAAAAAACCCAAGCAGTGAGAAGGAAGCTGGCACTGCTGCCAAAAGAAATGCTCGTCTGACTAGGATATCACTTAAGAGTTGTAGACCTTTGCACCAAAGCCTTACCGGGAACTGTATCTCCAGATCAAATTGTGAGGTCTCCTGTAGTGCTGGGTAAAGCACAGCAACAATCCACAGTGCAGAAATACCCCCAAAACAACTTACGGGTCTAATGCAGGCAGACTTGGACAGAAAGGAAACACTGCTAGCCAAAACAGAATGAAATACAAATGCCGTAGGAGAGACTAAGAAATAGAAGTTGCCAGTGGTTTGGGAACATAAAAACAGGATACGGATCAAAAGGGAGAGGCAAACAAGAAAAAGCAAGAAACAAATACTAACACAGTGAGGCAGCTTAATAAACTGCTTTAGTGATGTCTCGACTGAACATGCTTTAAGTCCTTCTCTTTCTAAAAAGCTCAAATTATGGAACTGCTTGGAATACACAACTGTTCCAACCATGCACCTAGGCTTTCTCTCTGCGGAAAATAAGTTTCAGCAGCTGGATAAGGAAACTGAAGAATTTGCTCTGGACGTTTACTCTGTTCCAGGAACGGGACACAACTATGGCATACTCCTTGACTTCAGAAACTTTTTCAGGTCCATCAAGTTAGATATATCCTCATCCTTAGTTAAGGATGCTCCTCCTTTTTACCTTAGCTTTTTGAGTTCTCATTCTGCCAGCTTTAAAGAGGCCAACATTTTGGGTGGTACTGCATAGAAGAGTGAGGAAAAGGCATCTTCATCATGAGCAGGCTAAATGAGCCATGGCCAAAGTATCTTTATTTACTGAAGACTTCTGATCGTACCACTCCGTAACTCCAGAAATAAGGACAGCATGGACCACCAAAAGTTTTACTGTTATCTATCCAGTGTACATCTCACTCAGCTGGTCTTACAAAATTGGAAAAAAACAGACCTGTATAAGAAGCAAGATGTAATGTATACCTGACAATAACGTGGTCTGAGATTTCTGGTTGTTACTACTACACACATCTTTGCTTCTCACAACTACTATTTAAGAATCAGCAATCAGTTTTGAAGGCTGTAAGCTTAGAAGAAGGTATAGCGGATGCAAACTAGGCACCTCTGCAGCGGGGATGTGGACCACGGAGCAGAACAACACTTCAGTGTCAGCCACCTAGATGGGGCTCACGCAGAGTTTTCAAATGTTTGTTTTCTCATAATAATAATAAAAATCTGCTAAATGTCAATTGCGCCTTTGTTTATCTAAGAAATATGGTCGTCCTAATTCTGCTTCGATCACATCTTCTGGAAAAAGAAAGGTTATTTACTTGTCATTGCTGATCGGGATGCACCGACACTGTCTCCATTCGCGGGTGCTCGAGACCAAAGAAATTCCCTCAGGGCACCCACCTCCTCGCATGCCACAGCCAAGGCTGGAGACAGGGCAGAGCAAGCTCAACCTCCTCCCAAACCCCTGCAGAGCCTCCTCTGTAGACAACACCTCCAAATGAAGATGTACTAAGATAAATGGCGAAGACAAAGATCCTTTCTTTCTCTGGCACACGCATGGCTATATAGGCATTCACAGGAGAATAGTGTTTGTACATTTTTTTTATATATATATATATATATATATATATATATATATATTTTAAATGAAGTACGTCCCTAGCGTGACACCAAGGAAAGGAAGGGGATAAAGAGAGCGTGCCAGCTCTTGAAAACCAAAAATGTATTTCCAAGAACTGAAAAGCTGCTCCTGAATCCTTCGCAGAATACAGACTCTCACCCCTCAGGAGACAGCTTTCTCCGAGGGACTAAATCCACCCAGAAAAAAGAGGTCCACAGCCAGGAAGATCCCACTGAAGCAAAGCCCAGCCTGGCCACAGACATTTCAAGACAAACAGCAAGGATATGGTACTTTTAGTCTAGCCGCTTAGGGATAATCCTACAGAAGGCTAGATTCTGTTTAACAGAGCTAGCAACAGGCATTAGTCTATTCATTAAAAGGGCTTCCCCTCATGATCAAGGATTCATGTATGATGTCTATCACTGAAGAGTGGAAAAAGCACCGTTTCCACTCTGCTTTTTGGAAATTACAAGGGAACTTTAAATATATACATATTTTGGGGAAAGAAGAGTAAAAAACATAAGTCCTTTTCCGAGGTCTTGGACCGTTAAACACAACCTTTCCATTGACAAAGGCGAACTTGACTTGGCTAAAAATACAAGATGTTAGGTTAAGGAAATATGAGAAACCAGGAAAGAAAATATCATCCTTACTTTCCCTTGGTATAAGTACTTTCCACAAAGTCCTCTGCTTTAACAGCAGAAATACCTTTAATAGGCCAGTCTGGAGATTTCAGCCCAAGTCAGACTTCCTTTGAAAACTGGAAAGGTTCCTCGGCTATGATCCCAGAAGCCATACTAACCAGTGAGAAGACTTGAAAATAACTTTTTATTTCTTTTTTAATTGCAGAGCTGTTTCAAAGGCGTCTACCACTGAATATGCTTAAAGAGCTCCTTGGAAACAAGCTAAAACCCCAAACCAGCACCAATCACCTTTCTGGATCTTAATTCAGAAGAAATGAAAGCTCTGCTGCAGACCACCTCCTCCACAAAACGGAGAGACAATCTAAGGCATAAAAACCTTAAAGGTTATTTTCATTTTAAATTATTCAGCTCGGTGTAACAGCAGTCATTTCAAAGGAATGTGGACTTGTTCTCCAGCGACAGTTTACTGTTTCTAAAATAAGTGTCAAGACATGGTGATACATCAGGGCTAGATCATTACCATGAAGTACCTGCACATTTCAGCAGTCATTGTACCATTTTCACAAAATAAAATTAAAAAAAAAAAATCCTTTAACTTCAAGAATAAAGTATAACCATGACCCTTGCCCAAAGTACATTCTTCTTTTTTAGGAAAACAGATCAGTACAAAAAAAGAAAAATGCTACTTTTAGAAACAAATATCCAAATAAATCAGTTATAAATGGGCATATATAAATGGGCAAACTAAAAATTAAGGCAAGCCTCAAATAACTGCTGTTTGTCTGTTCTTTTGATCCAGTTTTTACAAAAATTCCAAGAAGTCTGTGCTTTAAACAACAGTGTATAACTCTGCAAATTGAACTCAGCACTGAATTTCTTACAGGGAGAGCAAGTTTCAGATCCTAAAAGCCCATAACCACAGGTATTTTTGAGTTGGAGAAACCAGAGATGTAATCTCTGCTTTTGTTTTCGAAGTTTCTAGATATTTCTTTGGAAAGACCGATAACCTCAATTTAAAGGACTATATAAAAATTCTTGGACATACTTCCACAGCAGATGCTTGCAAATAAGCTTAAAGACACCCAGAGACCTACTTTTCCTTCCCTTGTACCCAGCGATACATTTCTATATCAAATGAATCAATCACATAGGTTATATGAAACCAACATACTGAAGTCAGGGATCAAAGATATTTTAAGTGGCACTCAAAAATCCCTACTCCATGGAAAATACATGTATGTGTATCGGTAACAAAAATTCCGATTCTTGTACAGAGGTGCAACTTCTCCACTCACCAAGACATCCCTAAACATAGATGTGAGCTTATTAAACTGACAAGAAGCAGATTTTCTGATAGTCCCCAAAGAAAATCCTTGAATTTCACAAGATTTACTCCACTTAGGAATGCTGTTAATTCTCTTCATACACAGTGATGCTAGAAAATAAACAGTAGGAAAGAAAGAGAAAACATTCAAGACCCCTTAGGCTTTCTCATTAGTTTTCTCTTGCAGTGGTCAGGAAGAGACAACGGATCTCCTGAACTCTGATTACTCCCTCCTTTCAGCAGATCAGAATTATGTCCTTAAAGTGCAGTGTGAGGTACTGTACAGACAATACCAGTGTTGAAAGGAATAAGCAGATGGGAATCTACTTCTGCAGGGAGAACCTTACAGAGAAAAATCGACCCCCCACCACCACGTCCCATCACTCAAAGTTCTGCTCTTGGGGGATAATTAAAAACGAGTGAACCAGAAAGTTTTAAAAACACTTGACATGTTGACATGAGCCCCTTCCTGCTTCATTTCAGTTTACCTACCATAAGACCTCAAAAAATGAAAAGAGTAAGTGTAGTAAATGGTCAGTAAGGGCCTTGACATTAGATTTCTGCCCTACACCTTCCACACAGAGCTGCTCAGCTTCCCTCTTCAGAACAGATACTGTACTTTCATGCACACATATGTTTCCACATATCTCTAAGACTACAGATACCTTAAAGTTCTTCTTAAAACAAACTCAACCCTGGTTTTTGGGCAGATTAACAGAAGGACCACACTGCACAAACAGAAAGACCAAGTGGGAACAGGGTCTGCAGTAGCAACTTCAGTGCCATTTCCCCACACTGGCATGGGGCACAAGACTCATTTATTTATTTGTTTGTTTTAAAACAGTAAGTTTGGGGTTACACACAAGAAAAGAGTAGTTTAATGGACCACCTCTCTGAGCTTACACACATGCGCACGCCACAAAGCGCCACACAGGCTTTTGGGGAGTATAAAGTGGTAAAAGTCATCTGACATAAATCAGCAGTGGAGTCTAGACTGATAACGTTTCCTGAATGTAAAGTCTCAACTCTGCAAAAACGAGAAGAGTTCTGATATTACTTTAAGGTAATACATAATACATACATCTGATTTTTCTTAAAGAAAGTATCACTTAAAGCTTTTTCTGAAATTATTCACGGGATATGACAAAGATTCTTTTAAAATAAACTGCAAAACATCTACGCTGCTTTGTTTCCAAACTTTTACCTCATACTTTTGGAGCATGTAGTTAACATGTAGCCTAAAGATGGCCTGAGAATGCTGAAAACAGACTTACTCGGACATCAGTAGCATCTCCATGCCGGATAATGCTGGCCCACGTTGTTGGTTCACTGCTATTTTCAAAGTAGTGAAAGACCTTTAAGACTCGTTCCATGGTCCCCGGGGAACGCTCCATCCCAGTACTGAGGTGCGTCTTTGCACTTGAACTTGGCGTGTGATTCAAGTTCGGATCGAGGTAAGCTGCTGCCATGGTTTTGCTAGATGCTAGGTATCTGTCATATTCTAGGAAAGGGAAACAAAAAACAAATTAACTTTAGTTACACCTAAATCTTACACTGATTCATACAAAGTATTTATTGGCAATCCTAAAAGACTCATTTTTAAGTGACAGTTGATTGCTCTTTTGGAGCCCCCTACTAAAATAGCTACACATCTACATACATACAAAAATTTAACAGGATTACCACCAGAGAAATCGCTAGTGTCTTTTTAAGCAAGTCATCCCTATCCAAACGATGTGACATTGCTTCTCAGGCAAGACTTCCTCCTTTATTTTCTTCATGTCTTAACCCAGCTCTTCCCCAAAGCCTCTGAGACCCAACGGTTCAGAGCCATTCAGTTTAACGAGCCATCCACCCATGTCCAAGGTTCATTTTGACTGAACTAGTTAGTGCTTTCCAGTTTTAACAGGAGTTTGCATCCCAGGAGATCTCTCGGTCCGCCTTGCGGTGCCCCAAAGACCAGCATGTGGAAACCCTGACAGAGCAATCACCAAATTGAAGCTCTGCACAAAAACGCAGCACGCCAACATTAGGCTCTCCTGCTTAAGGCTGGGACACTCTCAAATCACTCATTTTGGGTTGTTTTGAAAGCCAGTGCGACTCAATCTATTCGGAGCCATGCAGAAATTCATTCTTCCATCAGAAGCTAACAAGGAACCACTAGGGACATCACTGTCCCTACTCCCATGAACTAAGTGGCTAGTTTTATTATTTACTAGCCTGGTTTCCAAGTGATTTCCAAGTCTGGTGGCAAAAGGCAGACTCCTGGAGTGATCCGTGCATCTCAAAGAAAAAAAAATTGTTGCCTCTAGGTTATGGCTGCAAATTAATCAACCGTGAGCTGATGGTGTGTGAGAAATTAATGTACTACGAGAGAGAAAACAAGACATTGTGCCTTCCTGACGCAGCCGCAAGAATCATTCCAGGCCGCTAGCTCAGACAAGCAAAGAACCACCAGGCTCCGTTCCTAGCTGATGGGTCTCAGCCAAGAGCACCAGGGTTTCTAGCTCCCTGAGTTAGCTCCCCACGGAGGTCAGGCAGGCCCAGAGCCAGAGAAGGAGAAGTGGGTGGCCAGGGGCAGGAGACAGACCTTTCCCCTTCCAGCAGCAGCTAGCCATTATGCAAGGTTACCAGCAACGTCAAACCCCACGGAGGGCCTAGACAGCAGGAATTCAGCACTGTTAATATCCTGGCTGGAAACGTAGATAACATCATTTACTGGAGGATGAAACAGGACTTTTAAGCATAATGCAATGTTAAGTGCCTACATAATCCATACCCACAGTAAAATGATAAACAGGAAAAAAAGAGCCTGTACGTGTGGTATGTCTGCACCTCTTGAATAAACAACTGAATACTATCCGTCCAGCAGAACTGTAAGAATTCAAGACTGGCAGCACTGGGTGTTGTTAACCTCATGAAGTTCAGCAAAGGCAAGTGCGGGGTCCTTCATCTAGGGAGGAATAACCCCATGCAGCAGTACAGGTTGGGGGCTGACCTGCTGGAAAGCAGCTCTGCCGAGAAGGACCTGGGAGTGCTGGTGGACACCAAGTTAAGCATGAGGCAGCAATGTGCCCTTGTGGCCAAGAAGGCCAATGGGATCCTGGGGTGCATCAGGAAGAGTGTTGCCAGCAGGTCAAGGGAGGTGATTCTCCCCCTCTACTCAGACCTGGTGAGGCCACATCTGGAGTACTGAGATGATGAAGGGACTGGAGCATCTCTCTTATGAAGAAAGACAGGGAGCTGGGACTCTTCAGCCTGGAGAAGAGAAGGCTGAGAGGAGATCTTATCAATGTGTACAAGTATCTGAAGGGAGGGTGTCAAGAGGATGGGACCAGACTCTTTTCAGTGGTGCCCAGCGACAGGATGCGAGGCAACGGGCACAAACTGAAACACAGACAATTCCATCTGAACATGAGGAAAAACTTCTTCACTGTGAGGGTGACAGAGCACTGGAGCAGGTTGTCCAGAGAGGTGGTGGAGTCTCCTTCTCTGGGGATATTCAAAAGCCACCTGGACGTGATCCTGTGCAACATGCTCTAGGTGACCCTGCTTGAGCAGGGGGGTTGGACTAGATGATCTCCAGAGGTCCCTTCCAACCTCAACCATTCTGTGATTCTCCCAAACACCCTCCCAGCACCTAGCCCTTGGGGGACCTGCCTGCTACCTTGTTCAAAACCCTCAGCTGCCTCTGTGACCGAAAATTCAATAAACTATTACAGCTTTTGCACCTAGTTTTATTGTTCTCCGTTCTCACAACTGATTGGCTTAATACTTTTAAGCTAATCTTACACTCACCTTAAAACCTCTTCTACACCATCAGATACAGACCAGAAAACACAGGGAAGCCTCTAACAAAGTTAGTCTTGAGTTGTCTTCTCTAAAAAAGCATGCAAACTGTTTTCATATAATCCTTGGCTAGAAAGTTGAAGCACGTATGTAAACCTTCCCCACGGCAGAGTAATACCGACACAAGACGACCTTACATGCGCATTCCTTTTCCTGCGAGGCTCCTCTCCGTGACATTAAAATAGCCATTGTGAAACTAAATGGTTGGAGGACAGGGAGCTTCGTTAGGCCATTCCCTTAGATCAGGTCCTATCTGCACCCAATACGGCAACTAGCAGCAGTTAAATGGGAATTTTCATCTCAAACTTAGGCTGCTTTTAAGCCTTCTCCACAAAGTTCTGCCTCCTTCAAAACAAACAACCCTATCTCAAAGTCTATAGTAAAAAGGGAAACATGCAACTGGTGGAAAATTTTGCCACAGACCAAAGCAACACAAAGAATTTTGTAGTAAAGGAGGAATAAAAGAAAGCCTGCGTTTTAATACTAATTCATAGTATGCCATCAACATAATTTGTGTGTTCATCAAGTATTACTTGGCAGAAAAAGCAGGGAGAAAAGTGACATGGAAGTGTAGAAATGAGCTTTTAGAAAAATGCCTGACCACAGATTTATTATGGACAATCTACACCCCTTGGGAACAGCAAATGGAAAAGTGATGAAAGACATCAGTTGCCATATACAGGGTCCTCTTAACCAGCATAATTCCAGTGGACAGGCAAAATACTAATACAGAGCTAATTTTTGCATAGAAGAGCTCCATATATTCACCGCATTGAGGGAAAAATCCAGGATCAAGCATCAGATGGACAAGACCGGGTAGAGAGTACTGTCAGTTTTCAACTTTGAAAACAACTGAGCACCAAAGATCTCACAGCATAGAGCTGTTTAAAATATTCTCCAGCTCAAAATTACAAAAGCAAGTTTTTCTTCAAAATTCAATCAACTTTGGATTCCTTACAACCTCTTTTACAAATCCCAATGTTTACTTTATGAGGTACCAAAATAGCAATAAATTTGATAGCTCTAAAATTACAGGAACACAGGCCATATCTCTGGTTATGAACCTATTAACATCTCCATTAAACCAGCCCCTGTTCTCGAGTTTATAACGTGACTGTAAAACTGCCCTAGGCCAAAAATTTGTGAGGCATAGTTGATATTGAGGCAAGCATAGCTAAACAACTATTTTACGAGATCGGGTTGGTTATTTTAAGTTATAAAAAAAGGTAAGACTACACAACCAGAATGCTTACTTGAGCTCTTCTAAATTCAAACCAGACTGGTTTGTAATACTGCCATTAGAGATCTCAGTTTAATAGACCAGATTTAGACCTCTTGGTATTAGAACAGACAAGCAGTATGCTATTACAGAGCAGAAACATGCTACAGTGCATGTGGAGACTTAATTCTGCATGAAGACTTAGCTCTGCAGTATTTTATTGGATATTGTGGTGCTTAAAGAACAGGGGAACATTAAGACTGATGGTCTAAAATCAAGTCTAGTCCAACCTGTTTGTACGCAAAGCTGTGTGCCAACCATCCCTTTGAGCTGTCAGGAGTAAAGCCTACCGCTCCCAAATTCTCAAGCTTTATGAAATACGTTTGTATTTCTCAATACTATGAAGAGTTGTTAGAGGGTTGGGAGAGAGGAATGGAGGGGGGGAACCAAACTGCAGAGCTCCCGGCCCACTGATACTTAGTGGCTCTGCTAAGATGTTGCAGTTGCTGCCAGACTAATGATGCATATCATTATTCAGACAATTTATGAGGTTAAAAGGTATTTTAGGGTTTGTTCGTTTTTAATAGCAACGCTGTACTTAGCTTCTCAAATCAAATACAATACAAGAAAGCACTTCTCACTGTTCTTCCTGCTCCTTTTTCTCCCCCCCCCTTTTTTTTTAAGATACAATTTGTTTTTTGATTCATTGCCATTTTCTTTATTCAGGCACCAGATACACTGGGAAAGTTGTATAAAAACTGGTTATCTGAGGTATTTCTTCTTACAAGCACTGCGTATTCCCCATAGCCTGTAGATACGTCAGGAACAAAGTCCATATTATGACTCCTCACTTAGTACAAACAATCAAAGCTCAGTCTCATATTTCACTACCAGCTCTCAGTACTTTGAAACTAAATAACTTCCAGTAATGAGACACTCAAAAAAAAAACCCATAAAAGACATTTAAATCAATTAATTTTAAAAGTGATTAATAAACTTATAATGAAGTCATCCTAATCTCATAAGGCACTCCAGTGCCAATAATAATGTCTTCAGTATTAGCAAATTAACAATAAATTGAAAACAGAAAAAAAAAAGCCCCTCATACTAGCGATGGCAGATGGCCAACAACAAGGTGTGAACATGTTCATGCAACACTGAACCAAGCTGCTGTTACTCACACGGTAACTTCATGTTGCCTTTTCTAGACATCACGAAGTTTTATAATGTTGCTGAATCTCCATATTCTGATTCCTATCTCAGGCCTGAAAGCATGTATATCTGTGAGATAAAGTCCCTGCTAGGCCACATTTCCACAGAATAACCTGCTCCATCTTGCTTCAAAATTTTGAAGCTAATTCCTCCCGTAAGAATCTAATCACTACCTCCTGCACAAACACAATCAAAATGCAGGCTTCATTTCTTTCTCCGGTCCGAGTGTAAAAATTCTACATCACTTAAACTCTGAAGCATTTTCATATTTCTAAAATACCTGAAGTTACTAAAAGCAACAAACCCCTCTGGGTTACTTGCAGCCTCAGCAAGCAATGCTGCTTGACCAAATAAGACATCCCAAGTTAGCTTCCTTCCCTACGTTTGAATGCAATAAAACATGGACACAGCACGCCAGGAGATATCACAAATTCATTAATTTCTCAGACTTGAAGATGAACTGTCTTCTCAGCAAGTACCGGAAAGAAACCACATTAGATGATTTCATTTGTTTTCAGTGATCACTCCCTCCAAGCTCAAGCATGGTCCATGCCAACATGCACGAAGCAAAGCAAAGGTGGCAGGAGGCCTGCCTGGATGATCAGCTCCCGGCTAAACACAAAAATACGAGGGAAAAATACCAGAGGTGGAAGGCCCGGCCAGGTCACCCAGGAGGGACACAGAGAGACACTGGCCAAGCATGCAGGGACGGGGTTGGGGAAGCCAAACCCCCTGGAGCTGAATCTGGTGAGGGACATTAAGGGCAATGAGAAAGACTTCTTCTAGTACAGCTGCACAAGGAAGACTAGGGAAAACGTGCGCCTGCTGCCAAATGGGGCAAGGGACCTGGAAAAGGCTGAGGTACTCAACAACTTCTTCACCTCAGCCTTTATGGGTAAGATTTGCCTTCAGAAACCCCAGGACCATGAGACCAGTGGGAAAGTCTGCAGCAAGGAAGACTTACCCTCAGTAGAGGAAGATCAGGTCAGGGAACGTTCAAACAGACTGGATATACACAAGTCTGTGGGACCTGCTGGGATGCACCCGTGAGGGCCAACAGATGTCCTTGCGAAGCCACTCTCCATTATCTTTGATAGAAAATGGCGATTGGGGGATGGTTCCTGAGGACTGGAAGAAAGCAAGTGTCACCCTATCTTCAAGAAGGAGGACCCAGACAAAGGACCCAGAAGGAGGACCATTTTCAAACATATGAAGGACAAGAAGGCAATTGGGAATAGTCAGCATGGATTTACGAAAGGGACATCTTGCCTGATGTACTTGATAGTCTTCTATGACAAAATGATTAGCTTGGTAGATGAAGGGAGAGCAGCAGATGTTGTTTATCTTCAGTTTAGCAAAACTTTTGACACTGTCTCCCATGTCACTCTCTCCCATGACACCTCTCTGACAAAGTGATGAAGTACGGGCTAGGTGAAAGGACAGTGGGCTGAGCTGCCAGGCTCAAAGGGTTGTGATCAGCAGCACAAAGTCCAGCTGGAGGCCAGTCACTGCCGACATACTCCAGGGGTTGATGCTCTTCAATCTCTTCAGTAATGAACGACTAGAAGAACTAGACAATCATTACAGGTCCCATCCAACCTCAGCTATTCTGCAAGCTGGTGCTTCAGATTGTAAATTAAGAATTTCATCCACACTTTAAACTCCTTAGTTATCCATGATATGTCATGTCAGTCAGTAAACACCTCATGAGTTTACAGCTCAATCCATTTTCACAGTTATTACTAAATATTCCTGCAGCTTGCCATGCAAATATTGACTTGTCTTTCTCAACCTCACAGAAAGTACGGATGGTAGGTACAATTTTAAACCATTTTCCTCACTATAAATCTTGTATTTTGTACAGTCTGCATACAGTTTTGCACATTGCTGACTTCTGGTATGCCATCGCCAGAAATGCTTTTTTTTTTTTTTTTTTTTTTAAACCACAAGATTTAGTCCCAAGGTTGGATGACTCCCTAAAATCCTTCTTAGTGGCACTTACAAAAATACTTTTCTTCTAAGCAAACAATGCATATTTAAACACACATTGATGATTGCATGGCACAGCTGCACACATGGAAAGCCTGGTTATGGCAACAGTCCCATTCCCACAGGCTCAGACAGAACGGAAAGGTGGAATGACCCAAGTGGTAAAAGCGGTACCTGCAGAACGTGTCCATGACCCAGGAAAGAGAAGCAGCAACCATGCTAAAGGTGCAACAGAGGTTGCTTTCGCACTTATCTGATGCTAACATCTTGTTACGGATTTAAGGATGAAACATTTCTTTGAAGAAACCCATGAGGTTTGTAATTTCAAATTAGGGATAAACACAGGGAAAGAGAGGAGAAAGGGTAGTTTTTCTTTTATATTCACTTTTGCCTTCAGAAACAGTTTGTAATTTCAGCTATTTCCATGAGACACATTGGAAACTGGCTGCTTACTCTCTTCTGAGTTTATTTTTGTTATCGTTCTTTCAGATAACGCTGATTATCTAAAGCAAAGGAAAAGACAAAGGAATAATCACTGTGCTCCACCTTAGGCATCTTCCAACTATATTCACTCTTCTTACTAACACCTTCTACAAACATTTCCAATAATGCACATATTTTCTCTTCCCCTCTACCTGCCTAATCCCTCCCTCCTTCCCCCAAAGCTTTTGTACACACATTAACTGGAGTCAAAAGCATTGATCAAGACCTCCAGGCCAAAGTATAAAACAGCCTGGCGAGACACATTAACGCCATTTAATAATGATCTCTCAATATCTATTTTAACCCAAATGGACACATCGGATATTTTACTATATCAATATAAAATGGAACAATGGTCTGTTACCGACCGTTTCGCTGACCACTTTGTTTGCAGAATATTGCCTAAAGATGGGCACTAACTCAATGCCTCAATGCAGTTCAA
The DNA here is from genome assembly GCF_036417845.1 of Apteryx mantelli. Taxonomy (NCBI): domain Eukaryota; kingdom Metazoa; phylum Chordata; class Aves; order Apterygiformes; family Apterygidae; genus Apteryx; species Apteryx mantelli. The sequence goes on along the minus strand of NC_089979.1, from coordinate 4,842,148 downwards.
AGCACAGATTTATAATCTTTCTTTCTTCACACACAGTTAAGTATTTTAGAAAGACACTAGAAAGCCAAGGGGAAAAGATAATACAAAGCAAAGTCAAAATAAGCTTAGCAATGCAAGCTACAAACGTGGAAAAAATTTCAGCTGTATAAATGTTCTAGGAGATTAAACGTTTGGGGGAGCATGAAAGAGGAATCCAGGGGAAACATCTACGAGATCCACATGACGCAAAGCAACATGACAATCTCAGGCCTGTTAAACTCAAGGCAAGCACACTCAGCAAAAATCAATTTATCAATTTATATATCCACTAAATTAATTTTAACAGGGGCGCATTCCATAGAGAGGTGCTACTGAGGCAGGTTATCTTAAGCACTCGCACGCCACTTTTGCTAAGTGCTATTGAAGGATGAGTATTTTGTACTGTACAGTAGTATCTCAAATTAATGAAGATGTCTTGCCATTTCTTAATTTTGCAATATTCAAGACAGACCCCACCCTTCTCTCTCATGGAACCAGCTCACAGGATTAAGTCCCGACATACCCCAAAAACTCAGTGTAACCCAATTTTAACCATAATGTCGTGCATACTCTGTGCTACTCAGCAGCTCACTTTGGAGTTGGCACCAATTTCTATTTTAAATACAAAAAAATTTAATAATGAGGAAACATCAATTGTGTTGGGAATACAAGAAAACTAGTGTCTATATATGCTTTAATTAGTACGAGATATCCAGCTAGATACTTGCTTCGTTTTTCAACAGCAGTCTGAACCTTCACTTGGTACCACTGAAGTCCAAGTAAACACTAATACCACACACTGCATACATCTTCATGGCGGCCCTAAATACCATAAGATCTTCTTCTAAACAGCTTTAAAAGCAGCAAATAGAAGCACTGAGTGATTACGATCTTTCCAGAGTACTAAAAGTAAAGAGTGTATTAGGATTAGCGATAATGCAGGTGTGCTTCTCGAAGATTAAGAACTAGAAATGCCTGAATTAGAAGAAGTTAAGGAAAGAAGTACGGTACTCTGGCTATGCATTATCGCAGCTTAACATATTTGTGTTTTGGTATCATTTGACTTTAATCCTGCCTTTCCTAGTTTTAGGTTATTCTTTGATATCATCATCCCAGTCCTGTATTTTAAATCAACCAGCTGCACAGGCTCTCAATTTTTGCTTCGCTTTAATACAGTTTTAGCTGCCTTTGTGTTCTCCACACCTATTTCTCATGCAAACCAAAACCATCAGATAAAAGGCGCGTTTGAGCAGGGAGAGGAGCGGCATGACAGCAGTCACGTTGCTGCGCTGCATGACAACGGCTTATTACAAAAATCAATGACCTGTAAAAAGTTGTACTTAAGCCTATTCTGGCTCAAGTGTTTTCCAAAGCCAGTAATTACAGCCTGTTTTATAGACAGAAATGAAATACAAAGCGATTCTTATTCAAGTAACTGAATGGTAGTTTAACGTAGGGCAAGCGCAATCCTTCTTTTTCTGATTCTAGCTTTTTTGAGATGATGCTTCTGTGTATCTGCATATAAAAATCAGTCATTTGCACAGGGAAGTCTGTGTGTACCACGTGTCTCCTTGTGATCGTGAGGAGCAGAGGACCTTTCCCTGAATCCCCTTACAAATCACAGCTCTTGGCTGCTGAAGATCTTCATGCTGCATTTGGGAACCCGAACGCCAGCCACACCAGTCTTGAGCTAAGCATTTTTTCCCAAGTTTTTATCTGTTGCATTAAACAACAGTGTCACACCACGAAACAGAATTAGCCAAATTAGTCCAAAACCAGCAGCTGTCCCTTCTCACATTTGGCACTTGATCTAACACTTAAGTCAAAGGCATAATGCCTGATAAGAAATCAGCAGGTTATTTCATTTTGCTGGCTTGCAGGCTTCAGATGCTGACGCAACCATAAAGCAGGTACAAGTCCAAGCCTGCAGGGTAATGATTAAGTCAGCCCTCGGGGGAAGAAGTTTGCTGGCCGAGCAAGGAGCGGATGGATACACACGGTATGGCCCGTTTCAAGATTTTTGTAAAGGCCTGGGAACAGCCTTAAAGATGCAATCTAAACCACTTGATCTGCTCAAGACAGTGCATCAAGACCCTCTTTAGCCTTCTGCAGTCAATGCCAATGCTCCCATATCGTGTTGTGGCGGGGCAGGATTTGTGTGTGCTCCACCAGTGCTGCCACCACACGTGGCTCCTTCTCACGTGCCACAGAGGCAGCGTAGGGCTGACACTATCTAGGACCTCTGCCCTTGGCCTCCGAGACACTTCTCAGTGTTGGATGTCAGTCAGCAGCACGATCCCACTGCGGCTGGAAACGCTTTCTTGCACAGCTTCCCAGCCCCACGCTTTCCCCACAAAACCAGGGAGGTTTTAAATTTTGGCCTGTGAATTGCACAACTACTGGGAGGGGATTTCTTTGGCTTTGTTCTTCCTAATACTTAGGAGGCTCACGGTCCTCACGGGGGGGGGGGGGGGGGGGTGTCTTGTCCAGTGAAAGCTCCTTGAAGTCTTTGAGTAGCACCATCAGCACTGAAAAGCTGTTGAGGACAGATGATATCCAAGATGTTATCTCCTCCCCCCCCTCAAAGGCATGCTCCAGGCCCTTACCTCGACCCAACACAGGACTACCGAACCTAGAGAAAAGGAACATTTGTTTAATATTCTGGACATTCTGGGCTTCAATAGTTGCATTATCCTGAGAAATAAGGAATCCATGATTTTAAGGGAGAGCTGTGACTTAACTGACTGAAGAGGATATAATTTGAGAACGTGGGTTTCCTCCGTGTGCAGTCAGTGGGGACAGACAAAGACAACTGCTTACCAAGCGACTGATTTTTAGCAAAATCATATAATTTGTTCTTTTCTATCACATGGGAACATCTCAAGAACACTTGATCAGGATAAGTGAAGCACCATGTTTTCCTCTCCCTCCCCTCCCCCAACAGCAGGGGAGGGCCTGGATCAAAACTAGACTAAGCTTTACAATCCACGTGCAGTAAATAAAACACAGCCTTTGCCACAAAGCATTTTAGCCTATTTCCATTAAAGCAACTGCTTGGAACGAGGGTCAGAAACGGCAGAAAACGAAGCTGCTGCAAGTTTTGTGAAAACCAGTAGCAAAATTCAGTCTTCACGCATTCTCCGCCAGCCCATCCGCCAGCTAATGAGCACAAACCTAACAGCTTATCAACGCAGCGGAGGTCCAAGGCCACCGGCATGCGCTGCCCCTTGGCAGGCGAGGGTGGCATAAAGGACGCGTGGGGTGACTGGAGTCAAGTCGTCCTTTCTGAGCACGTGCCAGACCACAAAGGCAAGCCTGGAGAATTCAAGCGAGCAGGTTCCACTGCCTTCACAACAATTTGTTGCATCGTTATTATAATATATTTGAATGTACGTAGGTGCTAAAAAGACTCTGATCATGATAAAACTGCTGCTTTACAGTGCATTTTTGTTCTAGTTATTTTTTTCCCTGGAAGCCATAAATCAGTTCACCACCATGTCACGGTGATGAAGTATGCTATTCGTACACAACAATCTAACTATCAGCAGAAACAGGCGGCGATAATAAATTAAGCTGACGTCACATAAACAAGATGCCTCCATAAACCAGTGTTATACATAGACCTATCAATCCTCTCTTCCTTCAATCCCTATTAGGACATGCAAAACTTTTTGTTGGGGGCTAAACGCGAAGTGCTTAAAACGCTGACGTATACTCGCCATGCAAGAGCAATCCTCTAACTCGATACTGTTAAAAGAGGGGGCAGCAACTAGCACTTTAGCATCCTTAGTATCATACAATTTCCACCAGCAGAAAACTATGGTTTTTAAGTTTCCGCTACCCAGCCTCAAGGCGTATCAGAGTAAAAGTCCACGGCGTTTCCACCACATCTTAATGACTGTCCTGAAAGCCCCGAGCAGGGTAACTGAGCTGAGTAAAGGGAGACCGAAAAGGCTGGGAGGGCAAGGGGAGCTCCATCGAGGTTTAGAAAAACCCACGAGGAGCGAGGCAGGATAAACTGAGCCATATGTCCTCTAATAAGAGCTGCTAGAGACTTGATTAAACTAATCTCTTACTAGTTTCAGACGAAAGGCTTCACACAGGAGGCGGTTTGATTTCTGACAACCAGTATTCAGTTAAGTTATATTCTTCCCACTCATTACCGTTAGAGGTGTACAGCAACGCTGATGGTTTGGGGCCGAAGGTTATCTAGCTGTTAATAAAAAGAAAGTTTTTTCCGTAAATAAACCCGTTTGCTAGTTTGGATGTAGCTCGAGAAGGTGACAGACCGGCCTGGCTTCAGCTGGGCTGCCACTGAATTCCTTCTGCTCCCCAGTGACTGGGTACAAGAGCTTCCAGGCTAGTGTTACGATAAGCAATAACAAACACCACTTCGATTGGAAAAAAAAAAAAAAAAAAAGGTATTTCAGAGTACAGTTATCCCACTGAAAACAAGGAACAGAACCTCCTTGTGAGAGGCATTTTTCATCACGCTTTTAAACTATTTTTAACTTGTTTAGAGCCAATAAAATCAGCCATGGACAGGGGAATTCAAAGCACTCAACAGTTCACCTTTGAAAACCGCAAGCACATATTATTACTAAGATTTGTACATATTATTACTAAGATTTGTACATATTATTACTAAGATTTGTACGTTAAAAGTCACTGATGTTCAACAACGGAACACAGTACTCTGCAAAAGCGCTAATATTCTGCCTTGAAAAATCCCAATTGCAGCCCTCAAGATAGCCAGCCCAAATAACAGAGCTTGGACAACTTTCTTGCACAGGCAAACCAGAAATTAAAGAATCATAGGAAAAAAATCACCATATCTACAAATGCATCAGAAAATCTACACTGCGTATTCTGATCCTTAGAGGAATTTGTAGAAATAGAAATTAAAAAGGGCCCATCGCTCATGCAGTACTTTCACAGAGCTTTTTCAACAGCGTGAGATACTTTTGCAAATGCCGCCCAAGTTCCCAGGTACAGTTTAACATTCAAATACCAATAAAGGAGCCCTCAAGTCCGCGTTCCCAGACCGCGAGAAGCACGATGTCTGCGCACAGCAGGATCGACGCGCGATTACTTCCACAGAATATGCTTGTCCAGAAGTTTGAGGTGGCTTCTCAAAGCCCAAGTTGTCCCTGCAGGCTGCTGCAGTAGCCTAGCAAACCCAAGTTGTCCTTGCTGCTGCCAAAGCTGGAGAGCTCGCCACCCCCTTCCTCATCGACTCGGCTCCCGCTTCCCTTCTGCGGCCTTCCGGTGCTTCTCAAACACCTTCTTGAGCTGCTTTTACTTGTTAAGACAGAAAAATCTGTCCAGGCTTCTTTTTTCTGGTTTTGCGTTGAGTTTTTTACGCCAATTAAATGAGGTGAAGTGGCTCCGAGAGAGGTCTAAGAAGCTCTGGAGCCGGCACAAAGTAAACAGCCAAAGCATCCGGCCAGCAGCAGGGAGGAGGCTTCCCGGTTTTGGCAGCAGCAGCCTGATGTGTCGGATCCCTGCTCTTGTTGGCCTACACCTTGGGGAGGAAGAGGAGGAGGGGAAAAAAAAGGGGAAAAAAATCCGTGGGAGTTAGAAACTATCTTCCTCTGAGGCTCTGAACTGTAAGACTCTTGTCTGCACTCGCGGAAGGAGTAGAAAGGGTCGTGTTTTGGTGAGATTGCTTTTCCTAATACAGCCACGTGAACTATTCGTGGTCCAAAAGCGTCAGCTCTGAGCCTCTCATGCTAACCATTAAATTGCATTTGATGATTTTTCAGTAGCTGGGCAAGGGGAAGGGAGAAGGGAGGGCAGGGCACTGATAGGAGAGGAGGAGGAACTCGCCTCTCTTAATGGCCAAAGACGACAAAAACAATTTGGTTAAAATATTATAACTCAAGTGTAATTTTCAACTTCAATATTATTTTTTCCCTTTCCCTTTAAAATCATTTATCAACTATTACCTGGTACCCAGATTTGATACGTATGACCAACTACACGGGGACACGCGAAAAAGAGACCAAGAATCTTTTAACACCAACACATTGAAATGGCTCAGAAAAATATCCCATGATGGTCAGAGCTGCCAGAAGAAAGAAGGACATGAATAAGGGACATGATCACAGCAGACTGACTTAACTTTCACCGTGCTTAGCAGCAGGCCCCAAAATTAGAGTCCAGCCTCCCTCCAGTTGAAATAAGGCTCCCCTTCCACTGCATGTCCTACCGAAGAAGCTCCTATGTGCATCTCCTTAATAACAAGAGGCTGAAGAGCTCTTGAGGTCACTGATGGATCTACATCTCTATTCCTTACTCTTCAGAGTAAACAAAAGAGAAAAGAAACTGCACAGAAGGTCTTATGTTATGACTATTCACAATACAGCTTTTTGCAATAATAGCTTTGCTGAAATAGAAGTTTTAATCCTATAACAGATGCAAAAGCATGGTATGCAACAGACTACATGTAAGACCTCAGAAATACATTAATTAATTGCTTGTCATTAATCTAAGCATGTTCTCGTGTCTCCTGTTAGCAGAGTAATGGAAGCAATTTATCTTGTAGGCCAGCAACTTCCGAGTTTGCAGTGCTTGCAAACCGGCCAGCGAGACTGCTACGGCACCCAGTGTTCTTCTGGGACACAAGTAACTGCAAAACACAATCTGATGCTATGTCTGGCCACGTGCAACTTTGATGGTATCATAAAATGCGAAGGAAGTGGATGGAAAGTATACTGTGAAATGCTGGGCGCATGGATATAGCTTACGTATACACGGGTAAATCTTCTTATGCACACACCCCAAAATATATTGGAATTTCATATCTCTGGAAACTTATTAAAAATTGATGCACCTCCTGACTTTTGGTTAAGATTAGACGCTGCGCAACCTGAAGCCTTGAAGGCGCAGTCTGAGAGGAAAAAAAAAAAAGTTGTCTGAATACCTAGTTTCCTCAAAGAGATGATAATTTGCCTTTGCTTAGGAGCAAAGTGTTTACTACCAGAGTAGGCAGTTCTGATGCTAATTTTACCTTTTTATACAAAACTCCAATAACTTGGCAGGTGCAGAAAATATGAAACTTCTGGGAACAGGATAGATAAAACAAGGTTGGTATCTGATACAAGGCTGAAGCTAGAAGGTGATAAGCACCTACAATTTGCACCAAAATCAACAGAATGTCTGATGCTTAGCTGTACTGAGATACTATCTGGAGATCTGCAGCTAGGCATCAAAATTTAAAAGGGTGGTGCAAGTACCAGACTAGCTTTTAAAAGAAGCAACTTTCCAGGCAGAAACCATTTGAACACATGATGATAGAACAACAACGATGAAGTGGAATGGAAAAAAGGGACGCTGAAATAGGCTTGGCACAGTAACGGCAGTACGGGCAAAGCTAATCTCTAACTATGTCCACCTATTTTGTAAACCTCCTAAGAAAGGTGTGGTTTAAACAGAAGCTCGGGGTTTGTTTGAATCTTGACTCTCAAACACTACTGCAGCAGATTTCAACCAGCTGCAGGACGTTTCACTGAGTGGATGAAGCAAGTTTAGCAGACAACGGACAGTCGAACGGGAAAAAACTCTATTAAAACACAACTACGTTCTTTTGTCGAAGACAAGGGAGGAACAACGGATGCTGATGAGAGGCGATCAATGGAGAAGCAAGCAAAGAGCAAAACGTGGAGCTTGTCAGGCTTCAGACACGCTTGAACCTTTTTGTTCCACCTGTACCACACAGACCCAGGACATTACAGACCAGGCAAACCCCTGGGACACACCGCGCTTAACTGCTCTGGTGCTCCTTTGGGTAGATGCCACGTCAACGTTCCAGCTACATGAACGTCGAGTTTTTGAGACTAAGAGTTAGTAAGATTTGTTCTGAATACAGAAGGATGTTACAGTAAATGGGAATAAATGGGAATACAAAGCATCGTACTCAATTTAGACTTTGTGCTCTACTCCCCCTTTCAGTAAAAACATGCCCCCAACCAACAGTCTTTCACTTTAAGACTATATATTTAGAAGGTCTTCAGAATAAAGGGTAAATTCTGATTCATTCATGTGTAACAGTAATTGCTCATTTAGTATGCCAGTTAATGAAGATGACAATTCTTTCCTGTCCCATGCTAGTCGCTTGTAAAAATGTATTTCATGCTTGCAGTTAAACAGAAAAAAGCACATTTATAGCAAGAACTTTAGTTGTACAGACTGCATCTTTTCTATACTTTGTAGCAAAAACAAAATACCCATGAAAAGGGTTTTTTCCCTGCAATAACATCCTTCAGGAATAGGTGTTCCCACGTTTCTTCCCTACAAAAATGGCAGCAGAGTCTATGCCCATTTACGTCTTTATTTTAACCATCCCCTCCCATGTTCTTGCTAGGGATCAGACAGCTGTATTTCTGTCAAGACTTCTTCGTTTGGAGTTAAGTTTCTGCTTTACAGCCCAGCGCTGGAACTGCAGAGACCTTTTTCCGCACTAAACACACTCCCAATCTGTGCTCAATATTGGCAAACTGATTAAGTATAGATTCATTCAGTTTTTTAATTCACCAATCGAAACCAGGAGCTCAAAGACTTCAGAGATGAAGATAAACAGGAAAACAAGACTGCTTCAGTCTCTCTACTTCACTTTTATGATGTGAAGTTACTTCTGGAAGAAAAAAAAAACACCAAAAAAACCCATTCCTCATATCCATCTTCCCTTACACATATATCAATTAAGTTATTTTTAAAAGCATCTAAAATGATAGGATTTAGAAAGACTTTCTCCCCCCTCCAATTTCGCTGGCTTGTCTGCTTTAAATTCTTACATTTTCCATCATCTGCAAAATACTTGATATAAAAAAAGTTATCTGAAATTAACTTTTTTTTTAAAATAAATAAGGATAAATACCCAGTAAAACCATCAAACACTTTGTTCCTCATTTTCCAGACGAAAAACGTATTTTTAGAACCGGATGTGTTTTCTCAGAGTTTAATTTAGGAAGGGGGGGGGCAGGATATGCTGCTGCATGAATTTCATCTCTCATTTACAGATCTACCTTGCTGTTCATTTTGCATTAGAAGGCGTAAGAAGCAGCAGTCTTATTTATAGCAACCAGGACGTTTTTTTGGAACAGGTTTGTCCATTCTTCCAGGACATCCTCTAGGAGAGATTTAAACTCCTTGTTTGTTTTAATGCAACAAAACTAAGATTAAAGAGCGATATAACAAATTACTTGGGGAATCTTTTTTAAGAATCACATGTTGTTTTGACAGAAAGCTACGAACGTATAAATCAAGACAACACGTTTATATAACCTGCTCCTCCATCCTAACCAAAACAGTTCACAGCGACAGAACAAACAGCCTCCCCGCGGCCCGAAAGGAGTGAGGGGAAAACGGAAAGAATGCAAGGAAGGAGGAATCAAAGCCAGAAATAATATTTCATGTAAAAGTTCAGGGTAAATTGCACTATGCAACCAATTTCAAAGAAAACACACGCCATAATTTACAAAAAAATCGTTATCCTAAAGCGTTTAAGATCCACCCTCGCCCTTCAGTCTGGCCTTAATTTTGCAAAACGATGAGCACATCCACCCATTTTCCGGAGAAGAGCAGGTTTAAATACGTAAATATATTTATGGTACACTGATAACAGAGCGTTAGAAACAAACTCCTGTATTATACAATTATCCCAAGGCTGAGGCAGCGAGGGTGCTACGGGGACAGAAATCAAGCTAAATTCATGATAGCTGCTGTGCCCTAGGTCTGGGGCACATTAAGGCATCCCCGACTTCTTGTCCTGTTCCTATCGCTGAACAGGAAAATACTGACCGGCTTTAGACATAAGCGACCCTCTCTTTAAAAGAAGCGTTAAAACAAATCATTGTAGTATTTCAACACCCTCTGTAGATCCACAACCACACACTAATAGTAAGTAAAGACATTTTACGTTAAGGTTAGGCTTTCTACTTAAGTCTGCCCTCTTGTCTTCCTCTCTCCAAACACAGCATGCTCCTGCTCAACTCCGAACTGCCCAATATACCAAAGAAAAATGGAAACTAGAGACACAACCGCAAGCTTCAGAGCTGGCTTAACTTTTCCACTTGCCAGAGGATGCACAAAATGCAACGACTGAGCAAATTAGCACAGTATCTCTCGAGATACTGAACATAAATATCCGTAAGTCACATTTTTCAGATGCCTCAAGAATGGTGAGCATCCTTGTGTCAAAATAATGATGTATTTGTAAATATGTATCCAAGCATGATCCTCACGGTATAACGGGTTTCAGGCACGTAGCTTACTAAGTTATGCAGAGATGCAGCGCTAGGACCCATGCTGAAGCTCACCTTATGACGATTCCCCTCTTTTTGACTGATTTTTACTTGTTTCCGAGATTCTGAAGACCAGATCCTCCCCACAGGTTTACTTCACTTTGGCTCAAGTGTGATTTTAACATAATAAAAAAAGAGTAGAGATAAACCTAGATTAAACCGAAACGAGTGTTTGCCATTGTTTTTTCCATGCTGGATAAGTGTTAGTGTAAAAAAAAAGATCATGTATTTGAATTAATGCAAGCTTTCTGTGCAGGCAAGTCTTCAAATTCGTTTCCCTAAGCTCAATAAACATACATCACATCTTAAAAAAGCTCCCACCGGGCTGGTCATCAACACATTCTTAACAATTAAAGACTTAATCACACAAACAGTAAAATAGTACTGTTTCAGAAGAGCGACTGTCTCCATCACTATTTTCTCTATCTATTGCGGGGCAGATATCAACAAGTTGCGAAAGGATACGTATTACTTGAAAAGAAAGAGGTATGTGTTGAGATCTTCATGGGCATAATTGCACACCTGACTTTCCTTACTTAAAGGATGCTAGTGTCCAGTTATGGCGTTACAGAAGTGCTCAGCAGTGCTTCTTCCCCTTTCCTTCCCAAGGAACCTGCGAGGCTTGGCTTGAACTGCGCGACGAATGCCCTGCAAAAAGGGCTAAGCCGATGTCTACAGGAATATCTTCTTCGTTACTCTGCAGTACAGAGTGAGCTTTCTCAAATCCATTTGTGATTTTACCACATTTCCTGCTTCACATTTTACCAGGAAACAGAGGAAGTAAATTTTGTTACAGCTGGAAGAGAATTTTTTCGCGCGGTCGTCACTCTTAGCGTCGGATGCACCCGGTGAACATTGCAGTTGTTCACTAGAATGGAAGAACGAGAGCGAAGTAGTCAGACTGCATCTTGGGGTCCAAACCGAAGAAAAACGCAAGAATAGTGAACTAAAAAAAGGAGTACTAAAACTGCAGGTGTAAAATATGCTAAAAAGATGCACTGTGTTTACACAAGCACTACATACATTCCCCCTTCCCCTTTATCTTCAGTAGAAAAGGGCCCAGTATACAATTCCTTGGAGGAAGCAAGAGCAGCACTGATGACCTACGGGCAGCCTGACCCACCGCTCCCCACGAGCGGCGAGCTGCGGCACCTTTTAGCCCCAACTCTGTCATTAATCGAATGGCAGCACTCTAGTTAAACCAAGCAAGTCCTTATGCCCTGCTTTGCCTGCAGTATTACACATTACCTTTTTGCTTTAACTATCAGATAAAATAACGGGCAGAAATACAATCCGGGCGTGCTTCTTTCCGAATTCAGGAAACTACAACTTTATCATCCTCTTGTCCTCAGCAGTCACTGCTCCTTTACAGACCATACAGGGCTGAGAAACAGCACAAATATTTTCCCTCCAAATTTCTAGAAAAGAACAGTTTGGGGGCAAAGAGATTCCTGAGTTTAGGTGTGAAAAACTTCAGCCTGAACAATAAAAAGTTTAAAAATGAAGAGTTCAAAAAATTAACCGAAAGAGGGATTCACCATAGGGACTATTAGGCAGCCACAAGTCCTGGCAAAAGCTGCTGTTTTTACTGTAATACACTGCTTTTCATCATGAAATTATAGCACACTTGAATGCTACAAGCATCCCATTACAGAGCCCAGAGAAAGCAGCAAGATGTGGGGCAAGTCAGTCTTCAACAAGTGAGAACGATATTAAAAGAACGATCCCAACAAAACAAGTCACTTTAATTCTTACTGAATCTTCAGATTGACAAAATACATTTAAAATTATGCTTAGATGTGCAAACTTGATTCTTCATGCACCATGTCCACAGTGCAGATCACACACTTCAGTTTAGTAAAAATACATCAGCTCATCCTAAAATAATAAGACATTTGTTCAATAACAGATAACAGAACCAACTGGATTCCCCAAATGGCTTTGAAAGAAAGAGCAGGTAATGGAAATTTTCCCATCCAAGTACTGACTGTGACTCATATCCATTCGGACGTATATAGAAGCAGTATGGCTGAAGGTACTCAGCAGCAAAAGCATAAAGACGCAAACCCTCAAAGGGCAGAAGAGGAATGGTACGATGACATTCTCCTACATTAGTGCAAGGAAATCCCTATTATTAAATCCCCACGCTATCACTACAGCAGGAGTTCAGTATTAGAAGGCACAGATTTAGAAAAGCGTACAGAAAATCCCACCTTCTACCAAAACCTATGATGAGTTTATTAAATCCTCATTTAGCTGAGGGTCAGTGTTGCTGTCTGTCCATCCCACGCATTCGCCAGAGGGCATTATGCCAGTACGGACAGGTATAGAGCTGCACACAGGTCACCGATCTGCTTTCCATTCATTCACACTGTACCGCAGTGCTGGCTGAAGATGCAGAGCGCGGCCTCTGGTAAAGGTCTGGGATGGACCGCTACAGCACACGTACGCTTCAGTTTGGACAGGTAAATCTACGTAAAATCATAAGTCAGAGACCTTTGACGCCAGAGTTTTAATCATACAAGTACGATTCAAGACAGCTGCAACCATAAACACCTGAACGGACAAAAAGCTGCTGTTCCGTAATAATACATTAAGCAGACCGGCAATGCAAGTTGTTGTAGGCGAATCAGCCGTTATCATCAAATTGAAAAAGCTGCTGCAGTCTACAGTATTTTAGCTGTACTTCTGCTTCATTTTATCTTGGCCAATTGTCATGTCACGGACTAGATAAAAACTCCTCTTAATGGAATACACCACAATTTTAGGAATACGAGTCCTACTAGTATCTCCTAAGAACAGCAAGGACAACAGATCATGGCAGAGTCGCAAGCAGCGTAATAGCAGAGAGCCTATGAGCGGAGCTTAAATCTTACTGCTCCTTATCTTTAGAAGCCAGCTGAGAAGCTTCAGGAATACATCTAGTCGTCTTTCCCATCCTCCTCCCCAGAAATAAAGATTTAACGTGACTATAGACCATTACCCATCATGCAGCTATTTGTGATGAAAGAGTTCTTTGCTACGATAATCCTTTTATAGATCTATTAAAGGCAAAAGTTCAACAGGCAGAGGAATCCATGACCAGCCAACAGTAACAGAGTGAGCAAGTAGGCTAGCTTCATCAAGAAGTAGTACCATGTAAATGAAGAAAAGTCTGGTTTTCCTGACAGTTTTAAATATTACTGGTTCAGTCCAATTCCCTACAGGAACTAGGGAGCATTCAGTAACAAGAAGGACCCACTATTCTTTAATCATTAGTCAAAGGACACCATAAAGTCTGTCTCCACTGTAAGGAGCAAAGGAGCATGACAGTGAAGATGATCTGCATCTTCTACGAGGTTGAGAACCAAAAGCGTTTATCAGGTTTTTGGACACGTTGAAGATTATTGTATCGGTATCTGTTTCTGAAAGGAAATTTCCATATCCTTGAGGGCACATTCAGCTAACGTAAGTTAAAATATCAAACACTGGATGCATAGGAGAAGTTATGACTACTCAGTTTCCTCTGACAGACTTAGTTCTGAACTATGTCAAATTACAGTCAAAATTTAGCTTTTAGTCTCAAAATGACACACTTATGTTCATTATCCTCCTCTCCTGCTGAGATGACACCTTCCATTGCTCTTCACTGCTAGCTTCTACCTCAACATTTTCAGCTGCCTTGAGTACAGCAGTACCTAGTAATTGCAAAATTGAAGGTCCCACGCTGATTTTCTTCCTGCACTTGCACAAAATGAGGAGATTGAGACGATGGAAAAACTTTTTCTTTAGAAATTTCTCAATAAAGCAATAGACTATACTTCAGAGAATTTCTGAGTCCAATTAAAAAAAAAAAATGCAAGTGCTTCATTTTGGGGGTCTGAAGTCTTTGGCAGGGGAAATCCAGTTTGGGAAGTAGTGGTGGTGCTGGGGAGAGGTAATAAGCAGCTCTCCTCCTGGCAAAAAAACAGTTTCCTCTTCCGATAAATCTTTCTATCAAATGAATAATGGAAGTTTGTTTGCAAATTATTTTCAATGAAATGACTCAACAGGATTGAATTCCACCCAAAAATACATTTTTAGCAACATCTTTGCTAAGCTACATTGAATATGAGAAGAGGGGAAAGAAACCCTCTCTTGTATTCCAGGAAATGAAGTGTCACCTCAAATGTCAGACGTGTCTCAGTTATCAGCGTAACCCCACTACAACTTGGCTGAGAAATCGGGGGCATTCCCTCTCTTCTCCAAGATTCAAGAGGATCGCAGTGGTCTCATTTATTTGGCAAGATACTGAGATCTTGATGAATGCTACGATACTTTTTACAACTATAATATGATATATTAAAATACCATTTATGATACGCTGCGCCTGTTTTTAATGGAACATTTATCAAGACGTTTTATTATGCCTTTGCTTTGTTTGCTGTGTTAGTTCACAGAAGTCAGCGCCTTGTGCGTGCTTGCCTGCTCTAATGTGATCAGTGCCTATTAATTTAAGATATCTCCGGTTTTTAATAGATTATGATGAACAAATACATGCCAGGTCACAAGATAAGGATATTAAAGAGTTCTTTGGACTAATGACTGATGAAAACTACATCCCCTTTGCTAATACACTGAAGTTGTTAAACGACATGAATTTGCAACTATCCGGTTCCTTTTAAACAGCACTGCAGGAAGTGGAAGAAGTGAAGTGAGCTGCTATCTTTGTTACAAACACGTAAAAGCTTATTTCATTGCACTAATCCTACCAATAAAAGCTGTATATGCAGCCCAGTTGCCCAAAGGATTTTGCTCGTTAAAAGCAAATTTAAAATAGGTAAGAGATCTTCAGCATCTAAAGATACTAACTTCTAAATACTCCAACTGTTGCCAAGCTAACTGGGGGAGGAAAATCACGCTTTCTGAGAGTGAGCATGTGTGTTTATATAATGTATCTATATCCTTGGTGACCTGTCATGAAAATTTTCAAATATAAACTGAACAAGATATTAAGGTCAAATTCCTGTTTCACCATTCAGCAAAAAAGCATTATTTCAATCAATGTACCACCATCTGAAATGCTGACTTCCAGGCACACTCCTCAGCCTTTTTCTACGGCATCTTCAAAAGGATATTTAAAACATTTTATTTTCCCTGCTTACTTTCTAGTTTTTCAAAGGCAGCTCGGAGTTTAAGTCCACACCGGCTCCTCAGTAGGTACTACCGCGGATAAGATCACCTGTGAGATGGGCGACACGAAATGCTCCCCGAGGGCTCAAAGCAGTCCTTCACCTTTTTTGTACAAATATCCCAAGTTCCATTTTCTGCCCACTTTGAGCAAGAAACGATCACCCTCGCAGAAACGCATCAGGACTCTCATAGCTGTATCCTTCACAGGCATTTTGAAAAAGAGCCCTGCTACCACATGCGGTGCTAAAACACTGAGAGAAAGAAGGGAAAAAAACAACCCCGTACAACCTCCCTGCCTACTTTTCCAGGCTATTCTCACTTTTAAATTCCCACAGGCATCTCAGGAACTTTTCTTACATTGCTTTGGAAGAATTAGTGATGTTTGATGAGGTTAATTTTTTTTTTTTTTTTTTAAAATACTTCCAACACCAGAAGAGGCACACATTAATTGAAATAACAGTCCCTCTTTCCCTGCTTGCCATGTCCTCAGAAACCAGGGGAGAAGCAGCATTCCCTAACAACGTCTACAGATTGGCAAAAAGTGCAACAAGTGCATCGGGTGCCTCCTCCAGTCACCTCAACTAAAAGTCGCCACAAAATTGAAGCGGAACTTGGAAGTCATTTCTCTGTTAGCAAAACAGCAGAGATAGATGGGACAGAAGAGGAGCTCTTCACCATTCCTCCCCATGCATCTAACCACTTGGCTTACACTCAAAAGACGAGCAGGAGGCACCACGTGTGAACACCTCCTCACGTCGCAAAGTTCACCAGAAAATATCCATTTACTTAAAAAAAATCGCTCTATCGCTTAAAGAAAATATTGCAATACTAACAGACTGCAATACGTAGGACAGAACTTCTTTCTAGCGGATTAAATAAGTTTCACAACATACTTGGCTTAAAAATACCAAGTCAGCACAGCGGTTTGGATGGAACTGGGTTTGATTATTTGGAAACAGGAAATATCTATTCATGTTATAGTCTTAAAAACTGGTAGTTAAGAACCACAGTCGCCCTTCACTAGAATTACTCACACAGTCCGGGGACACCTAACTGCATCGAGCCAATTTATTGTTCGTGAATTATTAAACAGGCAGCTCTTCATATGGAGCGTAAATTAAAGAAACTTCCTCCTTCTTTGGGTAGATAATTTACAGCTACGCAGCAGAACTATCAAACAACTCCTTACCTGTTAAATTCACATTTCTTTTTCTGAACTATTTTGTGAACTTAAAATGGCAAACCACGTGAAACTCGGTGGGAAAAAGGAAACTAGCAAAGGTAGTTACAATAAACCACAATAAATCATATCATTTAAAACTTACAGTTAGCATCTGTAAGCTTTGGTAAGATTAATAATGATACACAAAAAATTATATAAGATAATTTCAATACTCTCTAGTCTACTGTTACAGTCAGAAAAAATTATCCCAAGACGACTAGCCCTATGAGACACTGACACAAAATTTCAGTACTTAACTGGAGGAAACGCACTGTCTTCCCAGCAACCGAGATACTCGCATCAGTGTTCATTTAAGCTCTAGCCAAGCTCCAATCCCTTCCTTTCACTAGATCAGAGATTTAATTTCAAGTCTGAAATTACTTAGTATGGGAAATGAGAGAAAGCAAGCCAAGAATCGATGCCTTACCCCTATCGTTGCTGAATTAAGGTAACACAGATTTGCTTGCTGAGGAGAAGTATTCCAGTAAACAAAACACAAACTTTTTCTCAGTCTGCCAAACCAAATATTCTCGGATCTCGAGCATGCAGATCCAGACTGAATTATCAAGTTCAGTGACATGACTCAGGGCTGACGCTAGCGCGAAGGAGGCGGCAGAAGCTGGCAACGCAGACGGCATGAATACTTTATAAAGCAAGCAAGTACTATCCGACTTCTCCTTTGATGCAGTCCTAGCGCCCGAGAGCACGCAGAATTAACTGCAGTCAAGTCAGCACACAGGACCGCGAAGCAGATGAAAGATTTCAGATTTAGAAACCCTAGAAGAAAAAAGTATATGCATGCTATATTTGAACACGGATTTAGTGAAACATTTCAAGGTATTTTCAAATGCTTGCCCTGAGATCACACGTAACGCACCAAGAGCTCTCTCACCATCAAATAGAGAGCAGACCATTTAGAACGGCATCTTACGGAAAATAAAACAAATACATCAAGATCACATTTTAAAACACATTACCGAATACTTAATAAAGGTTTATCAATTTTGTCCAGTTTAGCTTGTTACGGCAGGTAGCAAACTGCAGGTTTAACAGATTAGCCAAAGGGCCGGAATAAAGCCACCCAAATTAAATGCTTATCTCATTAATATATTACCTTTCTTTGACTGTAGATATCTCGCAGCCCTTATCAAAGTAGGCCAGATGCGTTTCATTTCCCTGCGGTTGCACTGGTGAACGGTACCCAGAGCGTTCATCAGCTAGGGAACAGCCGCCCTCCAACCACAAATACGGCACGAGCAATTTCTCAGCCGCCCCCTTTTTTGGGGGGAGGATGTGTAGCTTTTTCCAGAAACGATCACAGCCAGCAGAGTCGGAGCTGCTGCGCCTCCGTCCTCTTCGGTAGCTACTGGCGTCCCCCTTCTCCCCCCAGCAGGGGCCTCCAGAGATTACAAGGCCCTTCTCCGTGTTGGGAAGGAGAAGGCAGGGTAAGCCATCCTCGGCGAAGTCGTGCCGCAAGGACACGTTGGGAGCGGCAGCGATCCCACCTCGTGCACTACTGGAGCTGCTGGAGCGTGTGGGGGGAGCAACACCTTTCACCAGGACCCGACACACTCATCTGCTGCAAGGACAAGCTAGCCTGCTGCAGGGCGCCTCCGGAAGCGGGGCACAAGGAAGAAAACCGATATCCCCAATATGAAAAAGTCTCAATAACAGATGGTAACAACCTGCTTTTCTTCTTTTAAGAGAGAATTTTTCTGTCCTACTTGTACATGCTGAAAGTCACTCTCCAGAAAGCATCTTCATTTTGACTCTGGAGTTTCCAAGAAGGGGCTGAAGCCCAGCTCCATCTCCTCAGTTAGCTAGTCTGCCACAGACTAGGTGGTGATTTCTTACTTTCAGCTATTTTCCCTATATATATATATATATATATATATATATATATATATATATATGAGGGTATGTGAATAGTTTAGCCCAGCCAGGCCAGCAAGGCAGAGAAAGCACAAGACACGGACAGCGTTAAATGCTCCTCCACACGTCCTCCGACCAGGAGGAGGCAGTTAGAAATTCAGCACAAGTTGAGCGGTGTTTCCTACAGGACCACTCACAACAAGTTGCTTTCCGTCTAAGGAAGATTTGATTCTTTGGCTACTAGCAGAATTTTGAGCTTAATCCCTGCACTGTATCCTCATACAGATACTCCCACCCACACCACCAACAGGGAAAAACCTTTTGGACTGCAATAGGGTAAATATTGATGCCTTGCAACTCAAGTTAAGCAGCACCGTGTGAGCAAGTTTCACATTTCCATGCAATTTTTGTTAAACCTCAGTTTCAGGACAAACCCTCTCACCATGATAAATGCATACTTTGGACCTAGTTATTGGTTTTTTGTTTGGTTGGGGTTTTTTGCATATAATATAGGTGCCAGCTCCTAAGACATCAATTAAAATGATGTTATCGTTTCACCTTAAACGCTGTATCAATCGCTTAAAAACACCTTTGCCCAAAGGGGGGGGCGAAAGCAGAAAAAGCAGAGTTACAGCGCGGGGTTTTAAAGCACACAAACACGAACGACAAAGCAACCGGATCCTCGCATCAGCGCAACTAAAACGAAAACAGCTAAAGGGCTTCATTGCAGATAATTCTGAAGAGCGATGAGAAATAAATAATAATAATAATAATTTACAAAAGGCGCGTTACAGCTGTCAGGTGAAAGAAGATGCAGCTGACTTGCTTCACGTTACAATTGCATGATCAGAATAAAAAAATATATATTTATTTTGCATTCTTTTTTTTCCTCCTTTGATAGAAAAAACCCCCCCATTTCCCCACAGGTGGTAAAGCATGGGGGGGGGGGGGGAGGAGAAGACCCGCGGGAGAAGGCAGAGAAGGCGCGCGTACCTTTCGCCCAGCACACGGGGAAGGGGCTGCAGCCGCTCCTCTCCATGCAGGCGGCAGCTGCCTGCGGCGGGCCCTGCCGGCCTGCCCCTTCCAGCAGCACCATGCGCGCAGCGGGGCAGCGCCGCAGCCCGCCGCCGGCTCGCAGCCTCCCAGCCCGCCGCTCCGCTCCGCTCCCGCCGCGCCGGGCCGGGCCGGGGGGGGCTGAGGGGGGCTCGGGGGCCGGCGGCGGCTGCTGAGCTCCGCCGCGCTCGCCGCGGCGCGGTGCCGCAGCGCTGCCGGGGCGCGGGGGGGGGGGGGGGGGGGGGCCGCGGCGGCTCGGCGCCCGCTGCCGCCTCAGCCCAGCCCTTTCCGGGGCGAGCGAGCCCCGGCGGCGGCGCTTCCCCGGCTCGGCGGCAGGAGCGGCAGCAGCAGCAGGAGGAGACCCGCTGGTGCCGGCCCCCGCCGTGCCGCTCCGCTCGGCCCGCGGCGGCCGCCAGCTCCGCGCCGGGAGCCGCCGGGCGAGGCGGAGCCGCGTCGCGCCGGCAGCTGCGCGGCCCCGAGCGCTGCGGGCGCCGCCCCCGCTGCAAAGCCCGGCGGCCCCGGCTCAGAAACGCCGCCGCCAAGCACTCAAACCTGGGGGTTATCCCCCCCCCCCATCACCTGCAGATGCTCGAGACATTTCATAGCTAAAAAACACGCGAGGGCTTCCGCGAAGTTCAGCGGCCCCCGGCTCAAAACGCGCTTTACCTCAGGCGCGCAGCGGCAGCCAGGAATAAGTAAAA
The DNA here is from genome assembly GCF_036417845.1 of Apteryx mantelli. Lineage (NCBI taxonomy): Eukaryota > Metazoa > Chordata > Aves > Apterygiformes > Apterygidae > Apteryx > Apteryx mantelli. Next base: position 4,821,827 of record NC_089979.1, on the reverse strand, counting down.
CACCCCTTCTACTCCTCGCAAAAGGTTCCACAAAACAGACTAGGAACAACCGATTCGGCTGAAATACAACGCCAGGAGCCAGCGGGACCGAGGATCTAACGCAGAGTCATCAAGCTCCTGAGAGATCCCGCGTTAATCGTTGCTCGCTCGCAGCCCTCAGCAGCGAGGCTTAGCCAAGACCGCAACCAAAAGGGAATAAATCTAAAGCTAGCAACCTTCAACTTAACCTGGCTGCCTGCTGGTAGCGGCACAGGCTAGTCAAAAACAGCCATTTAATTAAATATGTGCTCTATTTTTTTTTTTTTTTTTAAATGTACAGCCCTGCCATCTTGACTTCCCAAAACACCGGCTACGTGGGACTAAAGCAGGGTATTTCAAAACTTGGGAGAAATGCAATGCTGCCTTTAAATATAGAAAAAAGTAGTGCTTAAAGAGGAAAAAAAAAAAAATATATATATATATATATATATATTCACTGCAAAAAAAAAAAGAAGGAAAAGTAAAAGAAAAAAGCAGCGAGGCCGCATGGCAGCCCCAAGATGTTCTGCTTCGCTGCTCAGGCACAAAGCTCAGCGCAGGGCTGGGGCTTTGCCCACGCGCCTCCCCTTGCCAAAGTTTTCAGAGCCCCAAAGCGCTACCTAAATAGCCAAACGCTTTCAAAAACAAGGTCGATTATATTTACCGTCGGTCATAAAGCAACACATGCTGCAGTGGGTTATAACAACATTCCGGTTGTAAAGTGAGGCTACAAAAATGGAAAAGGTGAGAAAAAAGTATCACACTAAGTTTTTTTTTTTTTTTTTTTAAACTCAGGTTTAGAAATTATCAACTATTTTACATTCTGAAAATAGAGATTTTCAAAATAAGAATCAAGGAAGTGCCTGGCTAAGATTAAAAAAACAAAAAACCTCCACACACATCACGGCAATTACTTCATATCTTTTTGTTACTGTAAAAATTATGTAATGGACAAATGCTTGTTCTCCTCTTTCAAATTATATTGTCTTTCAATACAAAAAAAGCCCAAAGCATTGAATTTGCATTCTGGAGTGAGTTAAAAATCCCAAACCTTCAGTTTAAAGAAAGAGAAGGAGGGAGGGGGGGTACAAAGAGAAGACAAAATTTAAAAAAGTCAAATATTTGCCTCTAACAAATATATTCAAGACCAAGTATTTGCAATACTTTATAAATACGGTTCTTCAGGAAGGTATCTGAGGACCATTTATGTAAAATAATCTGTCCTAGGTGAGGCCAGATTATAATTTATACTGAGGTAACCAACTGTCGTCAGAAATTGGAGCTGTAGAACGCTAAGAACATTTTTGTTATGGAAGATACGTATGCTGACATCTACTGATATCATCATTGTTAAACACACAGTTATCAGAGAAAATACTGGAAAATATTTATTCCAAGAGAAATCCCTGTATCAGAATATACTGAGAGTGTGGAGAAGCACCGTGCCTTTTCATAGAAAACATTCTGCAACCAAAACCAACTCTCAAACTACCCAGTAATAAAATAGAGAGCTCAAGGTCCTCAGCTAAGAAACTGAATTTTGCCTCCAAGGAAATTTAAGCCGAGGCTTTTCTACAGTGACTATGACTTTGGTTGCTCAGTTTCAGCCTGGTTTTAAAGACTACTGAGTATCAGCATCAGCTCTTTGAAGGCAGGGAAAAAAGTCAGAAGCTTAAGTTGTATTAAGGCATTTGGGTGTTGTGTCACATCGGTTAACATCTCCATTTATCAATTTTTGACCAAACGGGCTGAGAATTCGGACACTGTTGGGAAGGGGAACAGGACCTGGCCAAACATACAGAATCCTTACAGAAATCGCATCTCCCCAAGGACCTTGACTAAACTCAGTATTCAGAGACCATGAAGAAAGTCTGCAGATCTATTTCAAGGCAGTGTCTCATTGCAGAATGAAGAAGAGAGACTTGTTTTATCCATTTCTCTCCTGCAACTTCGCAGCTCCTGGACAAACATACCAGAACCACACATCTCCTTCCAAGAGAGAGAAGGGACAAGCACGTTTACTTGTTACGACAGAACAAATGCAGAGGTCCAGCCAACAGCATATTGATCACATCATTATTATTTTTTGTTTTGGACTTGACCACTGACAGACTTGGCCACTTTCTCAGCTATTGCTTTATCCCCTCTAATAACTACAGACTTAAAATAAATATGTTTGTTCCTAAGTTCTGCAAACAGATATAAAAGATGGAATAAGAAAGTTTAATTGCATTTGTTTTGCTAAGAGAAAAAGGACAGCTCCCAAACCAAGTCTGCCCTCACAAAAAGCAGAGGGCTTTTGGCAAAGCCACCAGTGCTTTTTACTGAGGCTATTGCAGAATAGATTGTAAAGTTAAAAATGCCTCATGACTATTCTAATGTTAATTTTAAAAGAGTTTATTGGTCATGGAACAGTCTTCTTCATCCTAACTCATTTGTTTGTCCATGTTTGCATCCAGAATACAGCAAAGATGCTCTCCAGCCACAGAACCTGCACTGTAACCTTCATTCTCCCAAGCTTGCTTTTTTCCCCTCCTTTTAATTACTATAATTTTCTGTATGTGGAACATTTAAGAATGGAAAATATTATTCCCATAAGTTTCCCCCTTTTTAGGGAAGCAGAAAGATGCCTTCAGCCAGAGTCAGACCTCCTCCCCTGTTCACAGAAACCATTGAGACGTGCATCACCACTACATCACGCCTGGAGGTATGGCTCCCGAACTATACATCGCCCTAAGCTCAAGCCTGCTGAAACTCTGCTGGAAGTTTACCTTAGATGAACAGGTCTCTAAATATATCATCCCTTTCTGCTAGCAATCCCCTACCCTGCTTGATGCTCCACTCATGTTTTCTTCTCTAGCACAGAGTCGTCTCCTCAACCCCCTTTGACAAAAGGGCAAAGGAGAACAAGGATGACAGGTTTTGTGTGCTCCATAAAGGATCTCTGAAGACAGAGATGCTCAGTCATCTCTGTGGCAGTACCAGAGCAGCTCTTTCTTACTCAACTATCACTATCCTGACAGATAAAACTGGAAGACAAATGACATTAGTTTTTGAGCATCAATGTTCAATTCCAGTCCTCTGGCAGGAATATTTCAGCACAACTGAGAAGCAACATCATCTCCATGACCTCATTTGACTCTTGATATTACAGACAAATTCAAATTCCATATTCTAGATCAGAATTAGGCCATTTTTCTCCTGAAGAAAAAGGGTAACTAGTGCTTGGGAAATATTCCTTAGAGAAGCAATCCAAATAAAAATGCAAAGCAAACTATCTATTGCCTGAAAAGCTAAGTTCTCTCTTGTGATGTTCCCATAAATCAAGTGTGTAAAAACTCAGATTTGTGAATTTAGTCTTCATTTTCAACTTCTGGGGGAACCTACTTAAGAATTTCTTGTTCAGTAATGCTCTGCTTTAAGAATGCTTGAGATTTGAAAGAGTATGATACAGTAAAGTTCAACCTTTCCAGCTTCAGTCTGGTGCAGCTGTTATTCAGGGAGAGGAGAAAATATACAGAATTACATTTACATTACAAAAATACACAGAAAAAATCCCTCTGTAGTGCTTTAACTGACCAGAGGAAGCTGCCAGTATCCCAACATAAGTTAATTCTAGAGCATAAGCTATTTTGGATCTCTCTAAGAGATTCTTCTGGCATGAATCTGATCCACTACTGAAGTTACTGTTGTTTTCCCCATTTGGTGAGCTTTACTATGCATTTAAGGTCATAATTCCTGAAAAATGCAGAGTTTTAGAGCAACACTTCTCTTCTGGGTTATGGTCACCTAATTAGCCTTACTATTCTCAGAACTAAATTTTACAGGAGCAGTCATATTTCTTTTTGAGCTGTAAAGCCTCCTTGGAGTTATTTTTGGGGTTTCCATGGTTGTTTCATGTACAGTTACCAAAATACTCACCTCTCAAAAAGCAGCACCTACTTTGCCAGGGGACTGGCTAAGTCCTTGGGGACAGCTGAAGTTGACAGAATTCACTGCTTTTATGCTAAATCTCAACCTACTGACAGTGGGGTGGGGAGAGGAAACAGAGTAGGAAGTTGGAGAGAGGAGGAAGAATGTGTTGTTAATGAATTTCCCAATCCTTCCCCTTCCCAAAGGATGCTCTGATGGTGAGCAACAGAGCAGGCAGCAGGCAGTGTCTTAGCCTAAGCTATTAGGACAGCAGATGTTAGAAGGACCACTGTCAGCTTTATTTTTCTTACTCTGTAAATAAAGACTTGCCATTTTTTAAACTCTCAGGGGTTGCATTAATATTCAGGCATATACAGCATAGCAGATTTTCTTGTGGGTGGACTGACTCCTCATCTTCTCCCACTTCCTTCCATTTACTTTTTTGAAGGCTTATGGTAGAGGAATACAAAGCCAGCACCGTGAAATCTGAGAATGTTTTAAATTACTCTTTTCCTTCGGCACCAGTTCCAAGCTTCTACCTCTTTGGATTCTAGACTATTTACAGAAACAGCTGTTGCTACTCTCAGGATGCATTTGAGAAGTCCCTTCACGATTTTAAAGCTTATACCCTGCAATAATCTGCTTCATGGGGACCTGGAAAACAAAGAGGAGAAAGAACTTAACTTTACACATCCTGCTCCATGTTTTACTGCAAAAAAAACTTTACTGTCTGGGAATTTTGCTCATCAACAGGCTCACTGTGCTGTTTCATTTGTATTGTTTTTCTCTTCAGATTTCTCAGATGGGGAGGAAGGAGGTGTGGGAGGAGAGGAGGGAATGAGAGACAGCTATCCACAGTGGTCAAAGGGATGTTCCTCTGTAGAAGACATCTGAAACAGGTGGCGGTGAGGGAACAAGCCTCTGTTGCTGTTTTAAGGAAACGCATTCTGCAAGGATTGCTTTCGTTCTGTGGGAGGCATCCATGATCTTACAGATGCTCCTTAAAACCCTTCTTCATTAATTCAAAGGTAAACGAGGAATAACTAGTCACATCTGAAAGGGGATATAAGAAACTGAAGCTCGTTATGGGTTTACGAGTCTCTGTTCATATCTAGGCTGCTTTCTCCTTCATCCATCCAATAACTGGTTATACAAAAGACAACAAGAAAGTTGCATAGGAAGAGAGGGCCCAGTTAATTTACTGGAAATGGTATAGTCTGGACACTTCACTCCCTTCTTCTATCAGCTTCTCCTCTATATGTTAAATACAAAGTTAGAACAAGAAGTTTACCACAACTTTGTGCTAAGATGTTTACAGCTAAGAGTTCTAGTTCTGTATCACGACACCTCAAAAGGAAGCATTTTCCAAGGCTCCCACCTGTTACATAGAACTCAAACATAGTATTAGTGACTCCTCATACTTCTGAATCAGTAAATGCAATTACAAACTGAATAAAAATCCATCAGCTCAAAATAACACAATGTTATTCCGTTTATATTTAAAAACATACTAGTGGAGCAGTTAGCATAAATTCCATACATGTAAGTAAACTTTCACTTATAGGCTAAGATATAGACAGCTATCTAACTTCAAAGTTTCAGTACCATAGAATAATCAACAAGCCAGTGTTGACACCCTTCAAGTCTCTAAGAAAAGAGGAAACTAAAAATGCATTTTTACATAATGCCTTTTCAATTAAAGTTTTATAACGCAAGCTGTATTAACCAAGCAAGTTCTCTGCCTAATCACATCAAGCAAAAAGTCAGTTTAAAAACAAGAAAATACCATCAAAGAGACAAGAAACCCCCAGCCCCTCTCCAAATACTGTAGTTTCAGTTCAAGACAGTCTCATGAGAAATCTGGACAAGCTGGGTTTGATGCCTTGTACAGGACAGCCCCTATCCCGTATAGCAGCCAAAATTCCTTAAAACTGCAGCAGAGCCCAGGCGGGGTTGAGCCCCTAAACCACAGAAAATTCACCTCCTATTTACTTTAGTCAACCCCTCTTCCAATTCGGTACCAAGAAGCACCATTTCCTTTACAGTTTTCACCCAGGTCTCTGCCTTGTGAGAACAGCAATAAACCTGCAAGTGCTGGTTCCTCAGGCAGTTGCTCTCTGCAGAGAATCAAAGGGTTTCTTCAGGCAACACACAACTTACTTTTCCAATGCCAAATCACCCCTGAATAGCCTCATTTGTTCCTACAAGCAGAAAAGACAACTCTTCAGCATTGTGTTGTTGGAACAAGTTATGTTTATCTACAAAAATGCCTGCAAACTGATATCACAAAGTGCCCAGAGTAACAGATCTATGTTGCTCCGTCTTAAAAAGTTTTCTAGTACCTCACCAGAGCTCAACTATGAAACAAGATGAAACAGCACGCAAGTCAAAGGTAGCAAATATTCCCAGTCTGCATCCTTTAATAATACGTTGATTTATGAGCAGACCAAAGCAACTTCTTCACTGTGGCTCCAAATTCAACAGAAATCTCAAAGCAGCCTTAACTGTATCCACTGACTTGAGAGCAACTTGAGCGCCAATGAAGGTGTTCTCATGAAGCAAAGATTATTGTTATAAGGATTAAACTAGGCAAGAGCTGTACAGAGAAGCAAAAATCCACAAGACCAGCTGATACAGTTGAAAAAGAGCCAGCTGTTTGGGCACGGTCCTTTTTCGGGTCTAGCGGAAGGGATATTAAACAAATATCCACGGTCTAACAATGGCAGGCAGAACACTAAAAAGCCCTTTAATAGCTGCCTGAATGACCTACATTACCAGATGTCACGGGAGCAAGGCTGTCAGCACTTAACAGCGCCTGACAGGGCCAAGAACTCATCTCTCATCTGGCACTGAGTTGTCAAGCACCACTTGAAAAAGCCTGTGGAATTAGCCTCCACTGTCCTGTTTGATGCATTTCAAACCAGACAGTTTTAAAGTTTTTAAGTTTAGAAAACAGGAGATTGTTGAGGAGCCAACGATCAGTGAACGTATAAATGGACAGAGGACGGCCGTAAGCCTTGTGCTGTTACCAGGACATGGAAAACAACGTAGCTGGCTTAAACTGCTGGTAGAGAAGTTTAGCTTAAATATCCTGAAATGAAATTACAGTAGGAATTCTTAAATTGGAGAAAGAGCTGCGAAACTGCCATCGTAACAGGCTAGATATCTTCAGGAATGACATATATAGTCAAGTCTGTCTTAGGGCAGGAGGACAGACTTCCTTTTCCTCTCAGGCTTTGAAGGAGACAGGTCATTAAACAGCCAGGTTACTGTCCTCCTTCAAAATTTCCATACAAAATCCTCAACAATTCCATGGTCAATCTTTCCAGAACCTCAACTCTCATGATCGCCTATGACATCCCACTGTACTGATCAGCTCCCCCACCTTTCTGTATCACAAGGCCTTAGGTTTCAGAAGCTTCGTAACCACCTCTCACTCCTCTTCTTGCAGGATGCAGAGTTGACCAGGGGGACAATCAGCAGCAGCTTCAATGCTAATCAGTAACGTGTTACTGAGACTGCAAAAAGCACCAGCAAAATGCTTCTGTATTTTAGTGGAGCAAACTTCTTTGGACTCAAAGAGCAACTGAACTGCTAAATAGAGCTTCAGCTGCAACTAAGGCTTTCAAAGTGTCTGCAGGACAAAGAGAAGAAACAACAACAGAGACATGTGCTTACATCCTGGCCCATCCAGCCTTCGGAGATTTAATTCAAGAAAGCAGGTAAATCTGAATCACAAGATAAGGGCTATTAACCTTGGAAATACAGTCCCAATATTTCTCTACATTAGCCCTTTCATAGAAGTTACCACGTGTTGCTGCACAAAAACACCTGAAAAAAATATTAGTGCAAGTAACCAATTTGAATGGAGACCAACTAGAAACTCTAAAAGAAAGGTTTTAAAAACTTAAAGGAATAATTAGCGAAGATATAATCTGGAAAACAGCTTTGTGCTGGAGTTAAACAAATTCTAAAGAAGTTGAACAGCTTCTAAAGCGAATCCGCTTCCCACATCAAGCATTTGGAAGAGGACAGTAGAGAGATGAGACAAAGGCTGGATCAATACCTCTTGGCATCCATCTTGACCGTAATTCTAGCTCGCCAACGGGAGCACAGTCATCTAACAGATTACTACTGTTATTCTGGCCCCTTAGCAGGAATAAAGGCCAAAGGAAAAATATGTTTGCAACAAGAATGGATAGTGGTTTTGTTTTGTTTTGTTTTAGTTTGGCCTTCCGTATGAAAACCTGAAGAGCATCCGTTTGATGCCTAGCAAAGTAACATCCACAGTCTTCCAAATTCCATCAAGGTACTAACTTCCCTCCCCATCCTTAACAGGGGAAAGGCCTGCAGGAAACAACACTGCTACCTTTAAGCAGTTTGGATATTTTCTTAAAGGTGTTCTTCACCTTCTTAAAATAAAAAGACAGCAAGGGGGGAAAGAAGCCAGAGGTACAGTGTCTACAATTTTTCTTACTACTCCCCTCCTTCAGTCTCCTGTCGAGCACAAAAACTTGCACAAATAAAGTTATTAGCTAACTAAACAAGCAAAGCACTGGAACTATACACTAAGGATTGTTAAGAAAGTAAAAATAAACTGAAGAAATTCTCATATAGTCTTTTATTTATGGTCATTTTAGGCGTAACTTATAACAACGTAGTTGATAAAAATTCCACCACGAAATGTTTTTCCTCTCAGTTCACTGTAGCCTGTGATGTTCAACTTCAAACATGTATATGTGTATTTTGGGAGACGATTCCAAGCCGCTCCCAATTCAGGTCCTGCAGAACAAAAAACACACTCTAACAGCTAACATTTTATATAAACAACCTCACAAGATCCAACTTGATTTCTAGAAACCTCCTTTCAGCCGTACTTTTCTTTATTCTCCCCACCCTTCCTTTACTTCACACTTGCTGCTACCAAACTTTAGATACGAACGTACTTCAATACTAGAGCAAGTGTCCTTAACGCGCTCATGCAAGAAAGCTCCCGGTTCTCATCAAAACCTATTGCTGACTCTGCTCATTTCCACTAACTACTACCCTCTCCACAAAATGGGTGGAGGGGGAGAACTTTCTTCCCAACATCCTTGCAGGAGGAAAAAAAAAAAAAAAAAAAAAACACAGAGGTAACCTCATGCAAAGTTCAGCAAGGCTCAGTAAATCACTGCTCGGTCATTTAGGTTGCTTCAGTAGTAGCACACTACGATATGGGATGTGAATGTAACTGCACAGGGGACCAGTGTGGTGCAGGGCTTTAACAGAAAGCTGCACAGAAACCTCTTAGGTGCATTATATATTTAAGTCGAAAGAACTGCAAGAGTTGAAGGGATTACAGAGTTTAGCAGAAATTGTACTTTCTGTGGAGTAGTCCCATAAAGCAGAGTGAACGCATATCATGGGCACAGCAAGATATTGCTCAGGCGATACACTAAGGGACACATGGTTATGTACATTCATTATTAATTTCTTTAGTTTTTCAGCAGTTTGCATTTTCTTTAAGATGCTCCGAACCAGAACATCAAGATACTTTCAGAGACTGCCACTGAAGGTTTCGTTTTGTAAAGAAGTGGCAGAATCTCTCATTCAGAATACCTTAAAATGCCTAGTTAGCTCTGTCCTCCATTTCAGGGTCTGGCTCTGCTCTTCGAATTTGGGGGGGGGGGGGTTGTTTTTTGTTTTTTGGGGGTTTTTTTGTTTGTTTTTGGTTTTGTTTTTTTTTTTTTTTTTGTTTGGTTGGTTTTTTTTGCAAAAGAGGACAGGCAAATCCTCCATGCTGCAGCCCTCTTGGTAGATACCTACAACTGCCCTGCCTTTTGAACAAACTTTTATAAACTCAGATTAAAAAAAAACCCTACATGAAAAAAATCCCTTGAATTCCTAGCCACTTATCAAACGTCCTTAAAAAGCTCCCTTAAAAGTTGCAGCCGGTTACACAGAATGGCCCAGGGTAGCTGAGCAGGCACGCACTTTTCAAAGCGAGCGCAGCCTTTTGACTTAAAAGCTACTTTCCAATTTACGCTCTACTGCACCGCTGGAAGTTGGTTCCTGGTTTGCAACAGGAAGTGCAAAGCAAACAATGCAAATTTTGCACGCTTTGCCGCTATCAGCATGTCTCATGCCAACCGATTTTGCTATCCTGAGCTAGAACGGGGATACTCAGTGAGGTCTGACCAAATACCCTTTAGAAAGGGGTGCCCCAGCTTCACCCCTCTGCTGGAGACCAGAGGCCGCCTTCACTTCTGAGAAGCGCAACGGCATTCATTATACAACAACTCCCCGAGGCCGAGAATTACAGTTTCTGCTGCGGAAACATGAGCGATGTCACATTTCTGTAACCTTGGCAGCGTCCGGACAAAAAACTACTTTAGATGTAGATCAAGCATGCCATTTGATTAACCCTCATCAACGTCCCTCAGGCTCTTTCTGCATCACCGTTGCCCGTCGGTTTGCTGGTAAGAATATACATATACATGTGCGGCGTGGAATGAACTTCTTTCACTTTGCTCACAGCAAAGCGCTTACGACCTACCTCAGCTGAATTTGAACTGCCAGCTGCTAGACGCTCGTTCCCCTGCAACAGGACCAAAGAGAAAACGTAATAGCATGGAAAGCACAAATAAGCATCTGCCGTCTGTACTCCCTCCTCTCCAAACCAGGCATACACCTTTCCGTAGCGAATAAGCACCTGGATCTCTCTAAAAGAAAAACATTACTACAAGTTACTTATTTCTGACAGCACTAGAGCACGACACAGCTCTGAGCCCTGCTGCAACTCCTCTGCTGCTACTGCACACTGCTCGTTTGTCTGGAAACACGCTCTCTCAGACGATTAAGCCGGCTTATTAACATTTATAGGAACCCTGGGCCCAGGAGTTGATGACATGAAAGGTCCTTTGAGTCCCAGCTCCCTACTTTCACAGGCAATCATGTCAATCACATTAATTGATAAATACATCAAGCTTCATTACTTTGAGCATCGCAACAGGTTGAGCCAGTTACGATGGGTGCCACACTACTCCCGACTTACCTCCACAGAAATCATCTTGCTCGCCATACTCTATCTTAAAACCTCTTTCCTTCCACACTCCCAGAAAACAGCGGTCTGCAGCCAAGGCAAATTTCTTAACTGTACCTCATTTTACAGACTGGTTACAATTCATCAAGATTATCAGGGCAAAGGGAAAGATTGCAGCCTTCCAACGAAAGAGCGGGCTCTTATTTGCGACTTTTCCTGATTCCTTCTGCCAGCAGAAGTTTTACACTTAGCATAACTGTTCTAGATCAGCTGAATAAAACACCTTATAAAGGAACGAGGAAAAAAACACCTTCATGATTAGAATCAAATAAACCCACCAACACAGTTCTAGAGGTGATAACGGAAAATAAATAGTCCCAATAGTTTAAAAGTCTCTAAGCATAATTCTAACAATTATCTAAAATGGGGCAGCAATATATTCAAAGAACACAACTATTATTAGAAACAGCTATATTAGAAAACTTATTTTTCTTACAACAAGCAGCAGATATTAGGTAGCCAACTGACAATATCTATAGCGTAAGGCCGAGGTCCCAAATATAACCCTCAAACAGTTTTCAGCTCTGCACGGTTGGGAGAGAAGATAATCGCTGTTTAAGCTACATTTTCACCCTACTGGCAGTACATGCACCAAAGTGTAGCAATGCCTTGTAAATGGATTTATATGAATAGCATTTTTTTTTCCGATGTGGTTACACGGACTAGATCTAGAGACAAACATATACTATATTACTGTTTAGCACCACTCTGCAATGCCCAGAGGAGAAGCAGCACCTTCCAGCCACCCTGCATTTTAAGAGATTCACAGATTTTTTTTTCCCTCATTGCGTTAGCCCGTTTTCTTTCCGTACTCTGTTACAAGAGGAATAGAGGGTCTCTTCTCCTGTTTCAGACTGCAGCGTATCTAAGGCCGTGTTTCCTGAGCCATCCCAAACCCAGTTACACCCTGAAATGATTTCAAAATGAGCAAACCTGGCTTTAGTAGCATTTAAAGTTTTCACATAGTAGAAGACTAACAAGAACATCATTTTCTAAAGGAAAAAGAGAAAACACTGCTAAGCTCTCTGGATTTTAGTAAGTTTAGTACGCCTCATCCTCTTTGATATGAACTCTAACATAGGCCAAACTCACCGATTACAACTTTTTATCATCAAAAGCGCACACTTGACACTTTGCTATTGAACTGTGGGGATATTAACTGCAAAATACGTAGTTTGGGGGGCAAGGTTAGAAAAGAGCAGCCAAAATAAGGCTAGAAAGAGTCACTAGAAAGGTTTGTAAATATTCAGATTTAATTCCGAGGTCTTAACTGTCCCCTCACCCGATGTAGTGGGCCAAAACAGATTAGTTTAATGCTGGCACCTGTAAACACAGACATGAGGTACCACGAGAAAGGCAGACAGTGTTATATTCCCGTTCATTCAGATACCAATTTCCCACCTCTGTTAAGAGTTCAATGCAAAGAGCCAGACATCCTTTTAAGCTATGGCTGGCAGGCATATAGTACTTTTTAAAGCAGCAGAGGTATATAATGGGAAAAGGCATTTTGCAAGGTGAGGATGATTATGTTATGAGAACTGCAGAATAAAGTTTTAAAACAGGAAAAAAGCTAGCATACAAGCAGCAAGGGAAAAACTTCCTCAAAGTGAGATTTAAGTTCTAGCAACAGTAATTTTCATCCTACAGGAATACAAGCTTTGCGATACGATATTTGGAAGTCTAGAAATAGCACATTCCTCGCTGCTGATTGAAAGAGTTTCAGCTATAAAGCGCACTTTCATCAAAACAAAGGAAACCTTCATGTCTTCTGAACACTTAGGAGCCAGGCAGACAGCTCCCCTAATTCGATAGCACTGGCTTTACTCAAATTCAAAAAAAACCCTTTAATCCCATACACTTTCATTTGTAAGACTCCATTACAAAACCTCACAACTACAATTAAAAAATATATATATACAACTAATAAAACCAACTGGAGAAATTAAAAAAATTAAATTTATCGTTGGATAAGATGCTGAATTCTTCGTGAAATTTTCAAAGATCCCTTGGAGAAAAGAAAAAATCCTGATTTTGAAAAGGCATTTCTGAAAACGCTACCGCTAGTGAAGCAGATCCTGCAGACTTTCTGGTACAAGCCATGGGGCGCTGTAAAACAGGAATTCTGAAATCAGCAGGGAGGAACTGTTTAGTCCCTAATAGAGTCTGTATTTAGCGTTCATCCTAATTTAAATGGAAGTGACAGATCCAGAAGCCACAGTTTAGCACTAATATTTTACTTTTAACTACACAGCTGGTCAGGTTTTTTTTCCTTTAAGCAGAGATGTTAACAGCAGTTTTCTGCTTATGTTATTGAATTTGTTCTCAGCTGCATAAGTCATTTTTGCATAATCTATTCCCCCTCATAATAAATATGAACATTTACATTAAAAATTTTGCATATCCTCAGCTCTGTCATGTTCTTGCTACTGCGGCTTCCCCTGGCAATTAGCTTCCCGTAAGCAGCCAGGCAGGACGCACTAATGAAAGACTGAACGAGGACACATTTTTAATTCAGGAAGAGCAACTTCTTCAGACCGACTTGACAGTGTATCACTTCAATGCGTTTTGTTTTTTTGTTTGGGGATCCTAAAATGAGCACTTGGAACTAGAACTGATGCCAAACCCATTCAATATTTCAAGGTGACACTGATTGTGTGAAGGGCACCTACCTAAACTGTACGCTATACAGCACAAAAAAAATCCGCCCAAAAACACCAGTCGGACTTTAAATATACCGTCTATCTGGAATTAAGGCTACACGGACAACGGGTACTCATTCCCTACTAATTTTCCGTACCTTGCAGTAGGAGAGCAACACCTGTTTGATGATGACGTGGATGATGGGACCAAGGGCCCCCTCAGCAAGCTGGTTGTGCTGCCGTTCAGAGGGACCTCAAGGGGCTGGAGAAATGGGCAGAGAGGAACCTCGTGAAGGTCAGCAACGGGAAACGCCACATCCTGCACCTGGGGAGGAATAGCCCCAGGCACCCGGACACACCGGGGGCCGACTGGTCAGAGAACAGCTTTGCCGACGAGGACCTGGGAGTGGTCCCAATTCTGTATTTGAGATTCTGGGATTCCTGACTGAAAACCCAGTATATACTATCCTGAACTTTGCTTAATTTTCTCTATCCATCTAGTGTACCTCTTAAGTAGAGTCTCCTGGTTTCTTACTATTTCCCGATTCTAGTAAAGAATACTCATTTGCACTGCAGGATCAAGAACAAAAGACCAAGGCCAAAGAAAAAGTCAGCTATGTCACACACAGGTTATCACGCCGTATCTATTTAAAAGCCAGAGGTTAGCAAAATCCAGGAGGGATTACTTTTAAATGCAACAGTGCCCACGGACAAGTCTCAGCTGATTTTACCAAAGGAAGCTGGTCTTCCATTCCTCCAGGCATACTATGAACACGCTCCTGTTCAAAGATAGCTTCATACGCAGACAGAAGTATTGCATGTTCCCTAGTTGGCTTTGAAATGATGAAGCTTTAGCAAGTTGCCCTCTAAGCCTCTACAGGTTCACATTCCAAAAGATTCACAACCCTCATATCTACTGCCTCAATTAAAAGGTAGCAAAAAGCCAAGCTACCTATAGACTTCAAAGTAGTGATACAGCTTAATGTAGGATAACTCCCTTGAGTGAGGATTTAATGACTTAATCCACTAATGCATCCAACAGCATGCAGTCACTCTAAGTCACACTAAGATTTTACCGTGAAACCAAAGGGAAAGGAAGTGTTCTGGGTGACCTTTGTAGGCCGCTGACTACAAAGAACAGAATTTACATGTAATCCCATCTTAAACAAAGACACTACGACGAAGATCATTTGAAGCATCCTCCGTGCTACTGTGAAGTCTTCAAATACTGCAAAAAACACAAATGTGTTATGACACAAATTCAGAGTACTAAAAGACAGGTGACAAAACTGAGAGCATGGCTAGCTACCTCTGTTCATTGCTAAAAGCGGCACCAAGGAGAGGGAAGTAATAAAGTTCTGTAAAATTCGAAATAAGTAAATATCATTATTTATTGCAAACATGAGTTCTGAAGATAGAACAGCATCAATTAAAGCCTCCTATCTAAATTGAAACCTTGTCTTTATTCAAATGCATGATATCTTTTATCCTGGCCATTCCTGCAATTCATCAAGTTTCTTTGAATTTTAATCCGATCATCCAATGCGCTTGGAGCCTTTTTCTATGGGCGTCGCTTGTCGATTGAACGAGCGCATTAAATCCGTCAGCATGGTTATTAATGAAGACATTGCAATGCTACAGGCCAAGCCAGACCTCGGTAGGATTTCATTCGATACACCCTTCTATTTGCACAATACTTTAAAAGCACGTTTTGAAAGCAAGTTTCCTTAATTTGCTTATTGGCAAGTACTGCCAAACGCCTGCTAGAGTCAAGCTACGGCGTATAGCATTTCTACTCTATCTACAAAGCCTGTTGCCTTACCGCAGGTCGCCACGTCAAGACGTAGGGCAAATATTTGCCCTCTCTGTACTTCAGTGCCGCAGCTACAAGTCCCAGTGCCTCCTAAAAGCCTTAGGACACTTGCGTGCACACGCAAAGTGAGAAGGTGGCACATTTCAGCCGCTAATCCTGCTGCCACATCCTACCATCGTGCAGAAAGTACAGGGAGGGGAAACAGCAGGGGGAAGAGGAAGGAGGAGGTATCTCCCCCCATCTGCCCGAAATGCCCTGAAGATAGAGGTCAGAAATCAACCTGAAACCAGCCTTAAATAGGGAACACACTCTAGGACAACCAAATTTCAGTTGTTCATTGTGAATCCGAGTCACATATCAGACAAAAAAGCCCTTCAAGTCCCAAATGGGAGCTCAGAAGTTTTATCATGCATCCTTATTTTAAAAGCTGCAGAAGAACAAGACACCCCACGTCCCTCCCTCAGCCTGGCTAAACACCAGACAAACATTTATTTTCCCAATACTCTCTGCAAGCACTTTGCCTCTTGACAACGGCTCTCAGGGTTCTAAAATCATTTTTTCTTACAAGAAAAATAACTTCATGTTTAGCATTCTCTCTGCTGTTTCAAGACGACACAGATTTCTCCCAGAACAGCCGCTTAAGAGTTTTTGTGGAAAGACTGCACACCATACTAGCTACCAAGCTTTTAATCAGAATTGGCATTTGATTCCAAAGGGAAAAAAACAACTACCTCCCCAGCAGACTCAAAGTGACCAAGGACCATTATACTTCAGATATTCACTTATAAAAAGATGTTTTGTAGATAGGTATGAAGCACAGTTCTGTAACAAGCAATAAACAACAGCTACATGAGCAAAATCACCAACACAGCAAGGACCAACAGCAGCCGGCCTGACGATGAAGATCCAGCCTGAAACTCGCTCAACTTCAAGTAAAAGCTTACTGCGAGTATGACTCTGGAAGAGCTTCATTAACAGAGAACTTGCCGTATAATTATAAACAGCGACCTTTTCCCTTGATTACACATATTGGGAGAACAGACGGACAAAATGCTGCCAAGAGCAAAAAGCATGCATCGTCACGCTGAGCTAGTTTATACAGATTAACGATGCTTATTACTAAAAACAGTATTGCAACCAGTATTATAAAACACTAATGAATGCTACCGAAGGTGACACTATTTCCAGCTCTGCCACAAATCCCCTGCGGCCCCGGGCAAGTTAACCTGCCTGCCGCCGTCCCCACCACCACCACCCCAGCGGAGCGCTGCCCTCCGCGAGCCGTCCCTCCGCGCTCCCTTGCGCCTTGCCCCTCTGATTCACCGCTAATACTGGTTGTGACTGTTGCTACTCTGCTCTTTTGACAGCTTTATCCCATGCTGTGCTGCGTTATTTTAAACATTAACTGTATCACATGCGTTGTTAACAACCACATATCTTTGTATCTCAATTACCTTGTCAAAATACACGATTTAAACACAAAGTGCCTGTACCTCAACAGGTTTTGCTTTCTCCCTAGCCTGAACTCCAGTCGCCAAAACGACCGGATACCAAAACAGTGCCGGTAAGAACCGATACTCTGCTTATATAAAAGCGTCACCGTATCACAAGCAAGCCTCTAAAAGCTGCCTGCTGGCGCATCAAGACATAAGAAAGAAGAGAACTTACCTGCTGGCAAGGAAAGTCTTGAAATATCTGGAAGAATAAAGAAATATGTTTAGAAACAGCAGGAAAAGTAGTTTTAAAACAACTGCATTAGCCTAACCACCTTTCCGCAAGGCCGTGCTTGCTTAATACAGCCCACGGTCTGAAGCAGCTTGCCAGCTGCTAGGCAAGCCCCACGCAAATCCAAAGCGCTTTCCCTGTCTCACCCCGTTCATTAACAGGATTACGGTTTGCCTACCTAACCGGGGGATAAAGATTATACTGCTAAGCAATATATGTGTAATTATCATAGCAGGATGCAGGTCACTGAACTAATGTTACCTATAGATTTTGCCATCATCACCCACATAATTTCAGAGCTGAAACCGTCAGGTTAGTCCTCGCCTCCTCGCAAGAGGACGACACTGTTTATTTTTCCTTTTTTTCTTAAAACTTTAGAGGCAGCCAAGCTTTCAAATGGGTAAGGTCAAAACATGAAAAGTAAAATTAAAAGAAAAGGAAATCTATCTGGGTAAAGCTGATTGTTACTTAACATTTTTATAGTAAGTGTCAAGTATGTCTTCAGGTACAGTATAGCATGCGTCTCTGGGAAGGATCCCCCCACCCCCCAAAAAAATCACTGCTTCAAAGCCCAAATCATATGAAAAATTAAACCCTAAGGAATGACAGACATTAATGCAAATACATTAAATTTCCCTAAAAAGGTAATTATAGCTTGTTATATTCCTTCCGACTTGTTATATTCCTTGTTATTTTTATATATATATATATATATTTTTTTTTTTTTTTTTTTTTTTTTTTTTTTTCCCAAGCTATAGCTTGTTATATTCCTTCCAATAATCACCACCATAGCGGGGGCTTGGGGTTCCCAATGAGAATTCAGAACAAACACCAAAACCCACAAAAAACCTAGGAATCAAGAATTATTAAAGGCAATAAGGACTAGGACTGGGGACACAAACTGAGAAGGTGATGAATAGCTGAAACAAATAGAAGTAAGAAAAAAATAAAAGAAAGGAGTAAGAAAATAAGAAAGCCTAAGAAAGAGGTCAGAGAAGAAGCAGCATAGTTGTTTGGATTTAAAAACCAAAATACCTAAATGCAATGCTGAGTGACAAAAAAAAAAAATCAATGTATTGGGTACACATCCATGTGGACTCTGAACGTTATCCCCAGGCTTAAGAACTGGAGCAGCTTCAGAGACTATCAGGGCAGATGGTCACTACTTTGCTACCTATTAGGAAAAATAGGGAGACTGAATAAATTTAGTACTGAGAGACACTAAATGTCATGCTTGGTTCTGTTCATATTCCGTTTCCGGGTCTGCAAAGCCCGATGGAACCTGAATACCAAATGCAATCACATCCGAAATAAATCGGTCTCTAAAAAGGCAGCTTACCCAAACTTTCAAAACTAAACTTTAGTGCTCATTCTGATGAAACAACTGTCCCGGAGAGGCAAGACACAAAGCTAAAACACACTTAAAAATGCAAAATAGAAACAGCAACAGGACACCCCCCCAAAAACACCAGAAAACATTGCATGCTTTATTCCAGCAAAAGCACACAGAGTTTTCAAAGGTAACAAACTACATTTATAAAAAGATAAGCTCACCATGCCTCCTCCTACAAGCAAAACCAGCTGGTGCACTGAGAAATGCCTTTAGATGGTAGCGACAATAAACAGGCAGGAAGACGCCTAAGCTGCAGAAACTGCAGGAAGGAAAAGCCTCAAGTTGTCTCCGGCCTTAGTTTCTGTACAGAATACAGAGCAGCGTGTGTGTGTGTGTATGCATGTATGTATGTGTATATATATATACACACACACACATACATACAAATACACACACACACACACATATATGGAATGAATCTTTGTGCTGGCAGAAAAATACATTGTAGTAACAGTTAACTTTGAAAGTTAAATGAACCAAGAGAAACGCCAAGTCCTTCTATCGGTTTGCATGTTTGTAAGAGCTTTGCTTGATAGTTTCCGCACGTGTTTTGATGCAATCAAAAAAAATTCCTGCTCGTCACAAGGACATACAATAGGAAGAGTTTTATCCACTTGAGTTAAAAATAATCTAAAATAAAATTGCAAAGTAGAAAGTATCATGGCTGATTTTAATTTTTCTACTATGATGGAAACTAACTTCTAAATTCAGTTGTCTGTAAAATTACAGAATCTGAAAAAATTTAGTTTATTATAAAGAACAGCTACAAGCTCCAGTAAAAAAATGCACAAGTCTGGATGTACAGGAAAAGTTTATATCACAGCATTTATTGCTCTCAAAGCAGACTATCTAACTAAGCGTACCTACACAGAAGAGTAAGAAAATGCTAGTAAACATGACTGCCAGATAAGAACATTATAACACGCACACAGATATGCAGAAAACATTAACTCGTATTCCATGAACTTAACCATGCAATTTCAAATACCTTCAGGGAAAGCTGGGCTGTTAAAGCACACACAATTTTTAACTTCAGAAGGAACCGCTCGCGTTTGGCATTCGTGCCTAGCGCTCGAGCTGCTGCTTCCTCGGCGATTTACTTGCGAATAAGGCACCTGCATTCCCACAAACCCCTTTAACTTCACCGGGACCGACCCAAGCAGGGTACCTACAGGATCAGCACAGTGCTATATTTAGTCAACAACTGTAATGATTTCTTACTTCCAAGTTCCACTTCAAATTAGTTCCCTAAGTGCATTAACTGAAGAGATGCTACACCTCTGGGACAAGTATACTTAATGTAGCTTCCTGCAAGTACCTGTTCTTCTAATACAACTGAGTGTAAGAAAGACTGTTTTCTGAGATTAATTCACACACGCTAGATTTAAAAACAAGAAGGACAAAAGAAATTGAAGCCTGAAGGTCACATCAGCCTGCTCAAAACTGCAGAAACGCACTTAGCAAGTTGTATCATATTTTTCAAGGATTTCCATTAAGCATAAGATCTTTTGGAGGCTAATGCATCTCAACTGCGGAAAACACCAGCCACCACAGAACAGCAACTCGTAATAGCATAAATAAGGCATTAAAAATTATGTCATTATTCCAAGATAAAAATCACCAATTCTGTGCATTTTTTGTGTTCACTATTTGCGTATCCAGGTACCACTACACAACTTTCCAGGGGTCAGTCGCATTCTGCATTTATATTCTTACAAGTCTTTCCATGCTACTAAAGTAGGGAACAAACTGCTAGTGATTAGGCAGAAAGAAAAATATAATTTTTGGACGATACTCCTTGCAAATTTTTCACATGCCTAGCAAAGATGGTCTAGTTCTCAAAAAAAGTTTTAATCTTAGATAGCAGGAGGATGGAGCAGACGACCTGCAGAGGTCCCTTGCAACCAACATTCCTGTAATATTATACACAGATGACAAAAGCAGAACTTGAAAAAAGCTGTAACAACATTAGAGGCGCTACAAAACAAAGAAGCTCCTCAGCCAAAAAAGCTTGCCAAACAGAACAGTTGTCTACACCAATTCGCTGAAGAACAGGATGGACTTCATGTTAAGACAGACTACTACTTCTATACCTGCTGAGATGGTTTTGGGCAGTATAATCCTCATATCGATTTTGTGGATCTAGCCACAAGCAGCCTTTTTTACGACATCCCGTAACTAGAAGGCATCCATATACCCGTAATGCTATACGTGCTTTTGTGAAAGTATGCATTTTGCATTGCAGGTTTTCCCTCAAACGCTTTCTTGGAAACGGAGCCACAATTTAACATCTTGCTTTCCAAGAGTAACATCTAAATCATCAAAA
Source organism: Apteryx mantelli (assembly GCF_036417845.1). Classification (NCBI taxonomy): domain Eukaryota; kingdom Metazoa; phylum Chordata; class Aves; order Apterygiformes; family Apterygidae; genus Apteryx; species Apteryx mantelli. Next base: position 4,800,920 of record NC_089979.1, on the reverse strand, counting down.
ACAGGAATATTGTGAGAGCTTCATGTTCCTACCTCAAGGTAAAATGAGAACATGCCTCCATGGACAACAACGGAGGCTCACGCTCGCACTCAGTCTGCAACACTGGTGCTTCTCCAGAACTGCGGTAAGCAGCAGACCACAAGAAATTTGATTCTGTTCTAGTGCAGCAGCAGCAGCTGCGTCTCTAGCCTAACAGTGCTCTCTTGAAATGAATTTGATACTCAGCTCAAGAAACGCTCTCTCTCTAATGGTAGTAAAGGCTAGCAGCACACCGAGAACCGCAGACCACAGTCTCCAGGAAGCGGGGTAACACATGGCACTCAACAGCACAGCGAGCCTTCCAGCTGAAGGAGGAGTATCGCAGCCACAACGTAAAAGGCAGTTTTCCTACTCGCATCCCAGGACTAAAATCGTTCAGGAATACACGCAAGCAACCAGCTTTTAGTCTCTGCATGGCTGACGCTTAAGGATATTGCCTTAGAGGCTGGATTCAACAGGCCAGAAGCCTCCCTTCCTACGACCCTCTGGCAGGCTCAAAGGCTGCCAAATCCTCCTCCAGGCTTTAATGAAGCTGCGATCTCATTTCCTCCAGCAGAGTATATTAAAAGGAAAAGAGCAAAGGATTAAGCAGAAAACGCAAATCACCTTTCAATAAACTGCTTGGTAAAACTACAACATTCGTTGGTAAACTGGAGGACATATTCCTGATTATCTATCTATTGAGCAAAGTCCTTAAATATGGAGCTACCGTGGATCCTATCCTGAATCTGTTCTGGCAGCACACCTTCCACCTGCTAAGGAAAAGTTGCCAAAAAGAAGGAGAGGAAAAAAGAGGAGAAAAAAAAAAAAGCCTCACATTACAATTAAAAGGTTTCCACGCAAAATCTACCATAACAACTGCTCAGACTGCTCCATATAGATCTTTTTCCTCGTTGTTCAAAGTACAGCCCTTATTCCTAACCCAAGTCTAACCTACTTCTGCTCTAGCAGCTGCAGAGCTGGATGATAACAGCCCTTTATTAGCTCATTTCCCATTAAGGCAGTTTTAGGTTAAGGAGTGACTCAGTCAAATCTTTTCTTATATTAACTACACAGAATGAGAACCAGAAGCGTCTCAGTGCAACGGCACATTTTTCTAAACCTGTGATCATCCTTACAAGTCTCACAATTCTCTATTTTTGTTTTTAGGAACTTCTCTGACATGCAGACACCAACGTGTGACACAGGATTCAGAAGTCAATCATAAGAGCACTGAAAATATCATTTGCTTCCTTAGCCCGAGTTCTTTTTCCTCTATTGACATATTTATTGCGTTTGCCTAAGGCACAGGAACAGCTGAATACGTACCATGAATTGCAAATTTTTATCCCTTACCCTTGGAAAGCTAGAGGGGGGCGGTTATAGGATGGATTCCTCCATCCACCAGCTTACCAGCATTTTTTGTCCTTTGGCCAGACAGGAAGACCTTCAACGTACAAAACCACACGTTCGCTGTTTACAACCCAACTTCACAGGAGATCCAGGTTGCACTGTAATACTTCGTTATTCTGGTTTAAGTCTTTGCTTCAACTGCAAATAGCAGCAGTAATGTTTTAATGCTTTAATCTCCGTCTGTTAAAAAGGTTAACTAGCAAACAGCCAAGAACTAACTGCTCTGAGACCCTCCTCAGGAATGATGCACAGGTCATACTATGTTTTGAGGCCTCCTGTGCAACTGTTAGTTATTACCTTTAATGCTAGCTGCTGTTCCTTAATCACAAAAGCAACACAGTATTAAAGGTACTGAAAAAATTAGAGGATCAATTGGAATACTGCACAGAACACTACTTTTTTTTTTTGAGATTATGTTTGGTTAATAAACTAGATGCTAGGTACAGTCACACTGTGATCACCAAGCGCTGTGAAGGGTTGACACACTTCAGGTAGTTTTGAACACACAACAGCGTTACATCATGTTACAGCAGCACAACTGTCAGCGTCAGCTAACTTGTCCTGTATCTTGGGGAATCCATGCAGTTTGTATTTATTTCTACAACTGACAACAAATGGACAAATCAGTAGCTAAACTGTCACGTTCTTCTCGCCACCCCCAGTCTTCTGTTTATACCTGCTTCCCACCCACTGCAATTTTAAAGCAAAAGCCACGTTTAGTCTCCTTAGCTTCCAACATCTACAGAAGTCTTTCAAGTTTCCAATTGCAATTTCCCCTCTCCCACTGAATAAAATACTCCTCCTAAACTATTTGGATTATAATTGGTAAATATTAGGGTTTTTTTTTTTTTAAATCTAAAATCCATATTCCGATTAAGATGCTGAGTGTAATCCACATGTTTTTCTTAATCTCACCTGGACTCTGCCCTGAATTAGAAGAGATATGCACTTGAAAACTGTAAATTCATTTACACTACATTATTGAGCACATCCACAGAGTTCTCTATCCACTTACTACTAGCCAAGTTTTAGGGAAGGTATATTAAACAATAAGAGATTTAATGAAAAAAATTGTAATGCAAGCTATCGTACAATTCAAGGAGATAAAGAGCAGCAAGAAAATTCACTGAATGGTTACTTGGTGGGGGGGGGGGGAAAATCAATCCCAATATATATTAAGAAACATGCAGTATCTGACCAACTCTTATGTTAATGCGTTTATCCTCATTATACACACAAATACTATACCCCTTTCGCCTGTGCGGATGAGAGGCATGGCTAGAGATGAGTCAGGAGTGAACTCCCCCCAAAATTGTTTTTATTCAGCATTGTGAAATGGGAAAGTGAGATCTCCAAGTCTGCAAGCGTTACGGAGCGCAGCCAAACGCCATGCCGATGGCAGGGAACCCTAGAGGGCCTCACAAACCAAGCTCATTGCCAAAAGGCAGCAGATAAGCTTCAAAATAGATAAACATGAAGCGATGCATCTAGGGAGGGAAAGGTATTCTGAGCAATACCTTCATTGCACTGAACACTTGCACTTCTGCAGTTACCGCTCTGGAAGGAAACCCATGTGCAGTGACTCTTTCCTCTGAAATCATCAGCTCAAAACGTGGCAGCTGACAAACACGGCAGATGCAAACCTGCTGCTCCACCAAACCATAAAGCACCCACATCTCGTGTGCTCCTTCTGGTGCCTGCACCAGAAGGAAAACATAGGGGAGTTAGGGAAGGTCCAGAGAAGGGAAGCCAAAACGATCCCGCTACAGACTAGGCACAAGCTTTAGACGTGACCTATGCAAGCCCAGGAACCTTAAACTGCTTAAGAGGTTGAGGGAGGACGTTCTGTGCTGGGTCTACCAGGAATGTCTCCAGCACTATGATCTGTGATCACGTAACCCCGATTGAAATCCTGTGACATTTTACCAACCTGCCATTTCAAGCCCCCGGGCAAACTTGGGGAAAACCAAAGCGTTACACCGCCAGCACTACACAGCGCTGCCTCTTAAACGTGGTAGGTTTAGAGGCGTATTTTAAAACCCCATCAACTCAGTGCTGCTTGCTGTCATTAAATTTCCCCATCATTTTTTACAATGGAGTTGTGACATGCCATGTTCCACCAGAAGTTATGCACATTTTCCAGAGGTGACAGGTTTTTATAGTTCCTGTACTAAAATAAAGATTATCGTTGCACGCCAGTAAAGCTGTTTTGCACTCCAAGATATGACAGGAACTCAGCACGGAGATGTTTCATGATAAAAAGAAAAAACCACACATTTTTCCAGGTACTTTGCAAGGTGAAGCCTTATCCTTGTAAAAAAAACGAACACCAAGGACAAAACCAAGGACGGGAATTAGGAGAAAGTACTTCAGGCATGGATATTTGAACATGAAGCACAACGGAGCTACAGATCCCAGAGCACAAGGCAGAAGAAAGCTGCTTTCTTGTTTTTTAAAGATAAATTGTTAAGAAAGGTTACAGCAACAGACTAACAACAAGAAAACTGGAAGTTTTTTTCTGAATATCGGAACAGTATTTTTCTTTTTCTTTTAAAAGACTGAAATTCTTAAAGAGTTGGGAGAGTCATTTCCCTTCGTGTGCTGCCACTGTACAGTTATACGATTCCCATGGGCACAGCCCACACACGGACTCTGTCGTCACTGCAGCTTTCCAGAAGCCAGAATTAAAGTTTTTTCATTTGAAGCTACAGAATATTAAAGATGAGCAAAAGAAGGTCAAAGAGGATAAATCAACACCACTTGCATGGAGGGAAGGAGAAGGAAGAGAAATTAAAAGACAGTTTTCCAGTAAACACACACGTCTGTGAGAAGGCAGTCTGCCAAAAGTTTTATACAAGATAGTTATCATCTTTGCACATTTAGTGTAGTTATCTAAAAAGGGACTGCTACTTAGTTAATGCTTGAAAGCATGAAAAGACTTACCTAGTGCCTTAACTTACATAGTGCCTAAAATTAAAAGAAAATTCTATTAATTTCAACGGGAATACTGCAAAAGTGAGTTTGACAGCAGTTGCAGAATTTTATTTTTGTGTTCAGAAATCCACTCCAATAAACAAGATGAAATCTCTTTTCAATGAGAATGCTGCTGTATGTGTAGGGTTAGATGGAGAAAAAAATATTTGGGTACAGCTAAAGCTTATTTCAAAGCAAAGCGTAATGTCCTTTTCCAATAAATGGCCATTTCCACAAGCACATGACCTACGGCATTTGTAGTCAAAGCTACGGAGGCCTGAAATCGGTTCTCAACAGCGAGACGTGACAGTTTTGGAGTCTAACAATGTAAGAAATAACAGAAAATTGAGGACACCGTGTTCAGCCTGTTAGACATACTTTCAATAAATTTACTACTACAGGCACTTAAAAAAAAAAAAGAAAGAAAAAAGACTCCTTTAACAACCTTGTCGCTTCAGCAAGTCTTCTGCTTCTTACCAGGGACACGGATTTTAAGCTTCAAACTACCGTAAAAGTTTGAAGGTACAGGACACCTCAAAGCATAATTCAGATGTAAATCATCTTTTTTAAACTTTCTAAAGTGTAGGTCACGAAGAGAGGAAGATCGTTTCAAGAACCATCTAGGTTGAACATACTATTTGTCAGAGAAGAAACCAGACAACGCAGGGTACTGAGAAGCAGCAGAAAGATTAATATTATTTCTGTTGTTACAAAAGCATACGTACACTGTTTTTAAGGCAGAACGACGTGGATCCTAGCTCAGCGTCTTAAATAAGACCTTTGATGCCACAGATATAAAGACAACAGAAATCAGGAAAGGACAAAAGAGCAGTTACAAAGCAAAATACTATGTGTTCATCTAAACTGATATAATTGCTATACTTGGTGATGGCTGTATTTGAGATACGCGGGTTCCCCAATCCCACTCCAAGCAGGGCAGAAGCACTAGCAGAAACGGAGAAAAGTCTTTTCCCTTGCTTCTCCCTCTGCTATCACCTTTTTTACTGTTTCTCAGTAAGAAAAGAAAATGGATAGGAATTTAAGACAGCCCAAAAGGTGACAAGCAAGGCAGGGAGGAACCACAGGCAGAAGAAAACACATATACACTGGGACAAAACCCAGAAGAGAAGCGACAGATGAAAGCTTGATCTATCCAAAGGGGGGAACAAGACAGCAGAGTGCACAACTCCAGCGCGCAACACGAGCCGGGCTTTCTTCTCCCAACTGCTTCTGCCACGCAGCCATCAGCGAGCGCCTCTCCAAAGATGCTGTCACTCATGTAACAGGAAAATCCCCTACGCAGCTCTTCTCTGCGAGAACGTGATCAAACAGGAGACCCCATCAGCTTGATGGAAGACAGCACACGTGCAACCCGCGTACTTGGTTTGTGGCGACTTCCGAGCGTGCCCGCGGCTCACGTCAGCAACCCGAGCAAGCCAAATAGATTATTTCTAATGCAGCAAGATCTGAAGTCTCGCGTCCGTGATTGATGGTTTTTCATATCCACGAGCCCATTGAAAAACTTCAGCTTGGCATCATTAAGATTCTATCAGTCTTGAAATGTAATTTAAGAGTCTTTTTCTCCTTAATCTGCTGCTCTATTTAATCAATTTAATGCACAGTAAAAACTTAATTTGACAAAATTGAATGCATCATTTTTCTCTGCCTCCGGCATAAAACAGATTAAGACCACCAGAAGCACTTGCAGAAAGATTTAAGATTCATTACATCTTCGGTGGCAGATAAATGTCAGATTTGCTATAAACTCGGCATTCTGCAGACTCAATACTGTGTTTACTAAAGCTGCTGGGGTTGTTTCAGTTAACGCTCTGATTGCATTTACCTTCCCGGCAGCTAACTCAAATTTGGCCTCCCACGTAAGCGATGATTGCCTTTTTATGTCCAATTTTTAGGTCCAATTTAAACTAACCAGACCATCCACCAAAATACCGAAAGGCAACGACAGAAAGTTGCCCTGCGATGACCGTATCGGGGACCACATCGAAGAGCGCTCCCGGCAGCAGCTCTCCTCCCTGCATCAAGGCCAGGGCACGGCAGCCCTATTCGCACCGCTGCTGTTTGAACGCGTCTGCCTCCAGGGCTGCCAAACTGATCATCCTCGCAAATAATGAACGAGCCACTTCTACGGGCAGCAGCGGAGAAGGGAATGCTGACAGAGTACAGCCCACAAAACCTGCTCATTACTTTCTCAGCTGAAAATCACCATCCTGTAGTTACTCTTAAACATACCTGCCAATACAAGGTCAACAAGCATTTATTGCACATCTATTTTTAAGTGAATTTTTGAAGTCTATCATAATTTTATAATTTTCTAGAAAAGACATTTTTATTTTTGCAGGACAAAGCATATCTATTACTTCAAAAATCAGCCTGAAATTTACTTTTTCTACTGGTGAGTGTTTAGAAACAGCATTGTTTTTCTTGTAAAGTGCATAAATATTTCACTAACAGCTTTTTTCCATTTATGCAAAATGATCATACAGTATATGTACACTTGTACAATTAAGTTAACTTGTACTTGCTTTGTTGATACGTAAAATGCAATACCAATGCTGAATACACATACTGCTGACATATAACGATTCCTTATCAGCAAGCAAATTAGCTGCAGTATGCACTGGAGCAAATAAGGGAATCGTGGATGACCTCTCTGAAGGATGAATAGAAAAGGGCCACAAAAATCCTATTTACGCAGGTATATTTGATAGGTGGGACTCGGTGAGCAAATGAATTCTTACCTCTGTGCAGCAAGTAAGCCCACAAAGATGAGTACCAAAGAGAACCTGTATACTTTCAACTGAGCAATGAACTGCAGAACGGCAATATAACAAGTCTTCCTTTACAAAACATAATGTCTGTACTACAGAAAACGTTATTTATGCAGAAGAACTGTACATAGCATTTAGCATAAATTGTTATTAACATCCAGAAACTTAGCGATAAATATTTGGACATGAATTACAAGCCAGACCAATACCCTTTTCTCGTGAGCTCATCGTGATCGGCACTGAAGCCAGGGGAATCTCTCGTCTCCCTTCACACGAAGTCAAGCAGCGCAACCAACCAAGTACAGTGACCCCCTAAACAACAACAGCCACAGTGATAATTTTTGAACTGTTCAGTAATATTTTAGTTTACTGGTTGCCCCACCATCCTGTTTGCCTTAAATACCAACACCAGTTCACCACTTCTGCGATTTCAAATGAAAATGAACTATTTGAGGAACATTCCCTAAACAGATTTTTATTTTCTGTTGATTTGTCAGGTGTGGAGGAAAGAAAGATCAGTTAAAAGAAATACATAATTTTTTTCTACTCCTTAACTAACTTAGTCAAAAATCAGATGTCACTGAATCTTTAAAAAGCAAGAACAAAAAAAAATTTAGCTTGGTTACAAGGATTATGAAGAACAGAACTGACAGTTGTTTCATGTACTTTTAACCTCAGTAACATAAAAAATGGGTAGTTATATTTATTATACTATGATCTAGTTACCAAATTATCCTATACAAAATGTCATGTCTGCCTAGCAGTTATTCAGGATGGTAACAATGTCTTCTGCTCTCCTTAAATTGCAGACAGAGAACATATGCAACACTTAATTAAAAAAATTAAAATTCAGAGAATGCTATGGAGCCAACACTGAGTCCATCAACATCTTCTCCCCAACCATCCCTCTCCCACTTGCTGGAGAGGGCATCCTAAAACTCACTCAAAAACAAAACAAAAAATTCATTCGAGTTCAAGCTTAAAGCATAAATTAAAGAGAAAGAAAATGGTTCAAGGCCCAGCTTAACAACCTAAATCAAATTTCTGATAATTATTATAAAAGACCCCTTTTCAGTGCAAGCTGCTTCAAGATCCACTCAAGTTCAGAGGGGGCATAAAATTAAATTTGATTTAAAATGCTACGCTACTCTGGTGCAAAATCATCTAGCTCTACTGCATGAGCAGTATTTCAGGCATTTCTCAATACCTGCATCTTATAGTGATATGCAGAAAGAAATCAAAATAAAGAACTGTAGTGTGCAACTATTTAGTGTAGCTCTGATATAGTTAATATTTCATTATTCTTCAATTTAAGCATTCTCGACAATATAAAGGAATTTCAGGTTGCATATGCTAAAAACATGTCATGGAACTGGAGATGAAACAATTTCTACTTATTTTTGTCTGCTATAGCACCACATAGGAAAAAAGTGCACTAGTCCTTAATAATTGGATACCAAGCTCGGAGCAAACCAGAGCAAGCTCAAAGAACCAAAGAATTACTATTATTTTCAGTCTCAATGACAGGGATATCATCCCTGTTGCCAAACGAATGCAATTTAAGGAGGTCCATTTATCTCCTTTCTTTCAATTCTTGAATCACAGAGCACAGAAGTCATAAGTCCAAAGAAAACATATGGAGTCTCCCTCTCCTTCCATAGCTAAGAGCACGACCCTCTACTTGCTCACAAAAAGGCACCAGCATCAGCTATCAAACACCACTGTTACTTCATTCCAGAAATCTTCTAGAAGTTTTTCCCCCAAAGATCTCATCTTCTCCTGCTTCTCCCTGCCTAGTGGTCACAGAGGAGAAAGGCTCTGAGCGTATTCTCTCAGAAAATGTTAAAATGCTCTTGTGCAATGAAGGCAAGATAAATCACGATCGCTACAACTCTAATAAAAAACTTCCAAAGTCATGTTTAAAAATAAGGTGATTATGTCAGACTTGGAGAAGAACAGATTTATCATCCTATGCCTGTTAGGAATGAGGAAGGATGCAGATTACAAAACTTAAGGCAAGGACTTCTCATGGCCTTTTCTCCAGTGGCAAAAGCTTTCAACAGGATCTTTTAGGGATTTGGGGGGGGGGGGGGTGGAAGGCTGAAAGAGCACCAGGAGGAGCACAACAAGTAAGATCAGGTCTTGTAAGTCCGTCCTGGTAGCTAACAAGCTGGCTCAAGGCCTGTGAGTTCATACAGCTACTTCACACTGGTCCACCGGCAAGAACCTAGCGAGGACAGTCAGATCTTTTCAACTTGAGCTTCTGAGTTTCCAGAAAGCAACGTGAGCAGCCCAAACTCCTCTGCCCGAGCCTGGAGGCTTCCTCGTGAGATTTGGCTAAGCTGCCCAAGTTGACCCTGAAGCAGGTAAGAGCTTGCAGTCTGTTTTGCCGATTCCTCCGTGGGACGCTGCCCTCCAGGAAAGCGGAGGGACGGACTGTCAGGGCAGTAACTTTTCACATCCCTGTACCAGATCTAGCTAGACTGCGCCTGTCGGTGCCCTAAGGCTTTCCCCAGTGGAGCCAACAAAGCTGCAGTCAAGCAGAACCTTTTAGATTCGACTCCAAGTATACTAAGTTTTCTGCAGTGCAATTACATCCCTCTCTCTGATCAATCTACAGCTAAAAAATAAACAACAACAACAAAATCCTACAAACTCTCCACAGCCACTCCTAGACCCCTAGCTGGTACTGCTCTGCAAGTACAGTCTTAAGACTCTCCCTCCCTGAGAGGGTTTCTAAAGATAGCAACTCACTTCACAAAATGATTAATTGCTCCCTCAATCCCACTGAACAAATCAGCATTTACTGTAAGTGTCTAGAGTGGCTCAGACGAGTGTACCAACCATGCAGACACCACCATTTAGCCAGACGAACCCCATCCCCTTATTGCATGTTTTTTCACGCTTTCAGACTTATTCTTGCTCCCAGCAGCTGTGAAGATCACTTCGCTTTGTGCCATGCCAGAGGAAACAAAGAAACGCCTGAAAAACCATCTCCAAATTTAAAAAGCAGGACTAAGGTGCAAATGAATGGCACAGTATGGTGCTAAACAGGACACCTAAGATCACAAAACCTTCTTACATGCTTACCAAGAACATCTTACCTTCTTAAGTTGACTTCAAAGTTCATACCTACAGATATTGTTTTGAAAATTAAGAAAAACCTGAATAAATACAGCTTTATTCTGTATAGAATAGATAGATTCTGAAAAGATAGATTCATACAGCATTATTTCCCACACCCCCACGTACACACCACTTCATCACAGTAACTATAACAACACCTTTCTTGCTTCGAGAGCATTTTCTAATTATTTAGAAAAGCAGGCTAACACTGGGCAGCACTGTCATTTGTAAGAACATGACTGGGGACAGAGGGAAAAAGCAAAGTCAGGGGTGGTACAGACCTTAGCTTGTAAGAGTTTCATCCAAGAGAGTTTCTCTACAAGTAAAAATAGTGTTATCTGGTCCAAAATGCCTCTTACAGACAACATACACGTGCAAAAAGGCTTATCCCAGTGATACAGGATTACAGTCTAAAACTCACTTGAGTCACCTCAGAAAAAGCGATACCAAAAAAAAAGCAAGATCTCAGGTTTTTTCCAACCTTGCTTTTTCTAATTAAGACATCTTCACATCTGTCTGTAGACATTACCTAATGTCAATAGGTTTGGTAATTGCATACAGCTCTGAAATCTAAAGTCTACATAAAAATTGAACGTTGCTCCAAAAATCATTACGAAGTGCAGTTTTGAGGCTAGGCACACGGTACTGAGCCGTGATGCACTCCACAGCCCCTTTCCAAAGTACTAACGTGAATGCGAGAACACCTGAGTTTTAGCTTTCTTTTATAATCTGACCTACATCAAGCACATCCATTTGTGAAAGGCTTGAAGAAAAAGATCGTGTTTGACTATTTAAAAAAATAAGTTAATATTGAGACAAAGCTCCAGCTCCCCCACCTCTTCCCCAAATCACAAAAATATAGAGCTAGACTCTGAGATACTAAATAGTTTGTTGCATTTCAGCTTCTGAGATTTAGTTTCCAGAGGACTTAACTCCGTTTTTTCCCCTCAGCCTCCACCCAAGCCCCCCAAAAGCAAGTATGTTGCTTTTACAGCTAGCGTACAGCAAATCTGGTAGTTTTGTCACAAAACCTTTGGTTCCTAGGACTTGCACCCCCTCCCGTGCAGACCATTACTGCATGGATACCTTGTCTCCTCGCAAATGGCTGGTCAGGCAGATGGAGCCAGACGACGACATCGGACGCCCTTAGGCCAAAACAGCTCTCCTTTCTGATGTCAGCTTTTCCAATGAATCAACCGGTTTTTCCAATCTCATTGCATTATCTTGACTTTGTCGGCTTACCAGAGGCAGAGGCAAGGTTTGCAGGTAGTAAGCGGCTCTTTTCAGCAGCTGAACTCAACAGCTGTCCCCTATCACAGCTCCTGGTGGGCTTTTGAATTTCACATAATGACCAAGACCAGGGGCCTGGTGGACTTCTCCCTCGCCCGCCCTTAGCAACACATATGTTATTCAAATGAAAGGCAAGCAATCTTAGCAATGCAATCACTAGTTAAGAACAGAACAACAACATGCATCAACCAAATGTTTTTAAAGTGCATAAAAGGAAAAAAAGAAAAGAAAAAAAAAGAAAAAAGAAAAACCCTCATTTGGCTTCATACAAGAGCCATGAAAATGTATTATTCAGGGACAAAACCCTGTCATTCCAGAAAGTCCTGACAGGTGACAAAATCTGCTCTATTCAAATGAATATTCTGGAAGACTACAATAGCAGAGATCTGTGAAATTTGGTAACATTTATGGACTGGATTACAGCTCTGATTAATGGCAAAATACTAAAGTGGGTTATGGAAAGCTCCAGTAAACTGAGCTCTGACTTCTGAATTCTCTGGGGGAACTGAAGAGCATGAGATGGACAGAGTGGATAAAAAAACCCCACTGAATTCCCAGATGTTTTACATGTAAGCAGATATAACATCACTTTCATGTTTTCAAATTAGAAAGTTGTTAGCAGTAGCTTATTTTCTGTCTTTACTTTCCCATCACATTTAAGCCAAGCATTTCAAAGAGTCGCTTGCTCAGCAAAATGATCTGGTCTCATGTTAGCGGAATCAGTTAAAGAACACGTGAGCCACACACGTGAAAAAAATGCATTAATTTGTAATTCAGATGTCTTGCTTTCAGGACAACCACTGTGTATTCAAGTATGAAGCCAAGTTCAATTAACCACAATTCAGAAAGGCTTTAAAGTTTAAAAACAGCAACGCGCAAATCAATATTTAATTTTCAATGAATTTAGGCTTTTTTTTTTTTTTAAGAATGTAACAGAAGTTATCTACAAAGTGAACATATTACAAACCACAACATGGGGAAAAAAAAACAACCAAGGTATACTACCAAGTCTCAACAACTACGCAGTATGAATATTTCAACTTTTTTTTAATACTCCATGCTTTTAACAAAAATTTGTAAACAACCACCCCATTTAAGGTAAAATACATACATACCACTATTTGCACAAACCAAAAATCCAAACCAACATTTTTTTCTCACATTTTTTTCTTCTGCAGGGAAAGGAAAGTATGCTTGGATAGGTTTCCCTGCCCTTGGGCTGCTCGCATCTCCGACTGCCTCCCTCCTTCGAATCTCTGCATTCTTCAGAAATTTAAGAGCTCTCACTAGACAAATCAAAACATGCCCTCACTTCAACAAACATTTTATGCAACACGAATGATAAGAGGGAACATTAGGAACAAAAGAAAATCCCCCAAGATAGCAGAAGAACAATTTCAGGATTTCATGAACAGACTGGATATGACCTCAATTAGTCATCACACCAGCTGTACAGAGAATATGGATGCTGCAGAGGTGAAAAAACAAGATTAAAGGAATGTGTAAGTTTGCCAAATTCCTCCACTGCTGTGTATTTAAGGTGACTCAGCCAAAAAGTTATACTTACACCTACACAAAAAGACTTGGTGCTTTTGTTCAGTTTCTTCTCATTCAGTCCGTTCTAACCAACTATAACCTTCACGACAGCAAAAAATCTAGACGCGAGGCCAAGCTTACAGCCTTTCCAATAATCCAGTTTTCAAGTGTTCGCGGGTTTCTGCAAGCTCCTCTTCAAAAATTATTTTGAGGAAAGGGGAAGAAAGAAGTTCATCCTAAAGTACCAAGTTTACTTTAAACTCCATCCGACTCCAAAATAATACAAAAAATCTCTGCTGACAAAAATATTTTAGAGTTCAGATACAAGTTTAGGAGTTAAAAATATTATTTTTCCTAAAAAAATACAAGACAGGCAAGGAACTTGAATGAAGATGTGATTACATAATCTTATACATAAAAAATAGATGAACCTTCTGACTGATGGCAACCTTGCCTTCTCCAACTTAATACTTCTGCATTTTCCCCATTAACTGAGAATTAGGGAACACAAAAAATGCATCAGAAAAGTGTTCGAGGCTAAATGAATAAGTCTAACTCCAGGATTCATACATTTCGCATTTAAGCTACCTTTTAAATCTGTGAATATAGCCACCACATTAATTTTCTTTGTACAAGCATACCTTCAAATGGGAGTTTTAGTTAGAAAAGCTAGAACAGCAAAATCTGACCCATATTATTCACACTGTTTGTATACTGTTATTACACATTGGCAGCGGCATTCTGTGCAGGTTTTCCTGCTGTCACAGAATCACAGAATGGTTGAGGTTGGAAGGGACCTCTGGAGATCATCTAGTCCAACCCCCCTGCTCAAGCAGGGTCACCTAGAGCACATTGCACAGGATTGCATCCAGGCGTGTTTTGAATATCTCCAGAGAAGGAGACTCCACAACCTCTCTGGGCAACCTGTTCCAGTGCTCTGTCACCCTCACAGTGAAAAAGTTTTTCCTCATGTTCAGATGGAACTGTCTGTGTTTCAGTTTGGGCCCGTTGCCTCGCGTCCTGTCACTGGGCACCACTGAAAAGAGTCTGGTCCCATCCTCTTGACACCCTCCCTTCAGATACTTGTACACGTTGATAAGATCTCCTCTCAGTCTTCTCTTCTCCAGGCTAAACAGGCCCAGCTCTCTCAGCCTTTCCTCATAAGAGAGATGCTCCAGTCCCCTAATCATCTTTGTAGCCCTTCGCTGGACTTGCTCCAGTAGTGCCGCATCCCTCTTGTACTGGGGAGCCCAGAACTGGACGCAGTACTCCAGATGGGGCCTCACCAGGGCTGAGTAGGGGGGAGAATCACCTCCCCCAACCTGCTGGCAACACTCTTCCTGATGCACCCCAGGATCCCATTGGCCTTCTTGGCCACAAGGACACATTGCTGCCTCATGCTTAACTTGGTGTCCACCAGCACTCCCAGGTCCTTCTCGGCAGAGCTGCTTTCCAGCAGGTCAACCCCCAACCTGTACTGCTGCATGGGGTTATTCCTCCCCAGGTGCAGGACCCTGCACTTGCCTTTGTTGAACTTCATGAGGTTCCTCTCCGCCCACCTCTCCAGCCTGTCCAAGTCTCTCTGAATGGCAGCACAGCCCTCTGGCGTATCGGCCACTCCTCCCAGTTTTGTATCGTCAGCAACCTTGCTGAGGGTGCACTCTGTGCCTTCATCCAGGTCATTGATGAAGAAGTTGAACAAGACTGGACCCAGGACTGACCCCTGGGGGACACTGCTAGCTACAGGCCTCCAACTAGACTGCGCCGCTGATCACAACTCTCTGAGCTCTGCCATTCAGCCAGTTCTCAATCCACCTCACTGTCCACTCATCTAGCCCACACTTCCTGAGCTTCCCTGTGAGGATGTTATGGGAGACAGTGTCAAAAGCCTTGCTGAAGTCTAGGTAGACAACATCCACTGCTCTCCCCTCATCTACCCAGCCAGTCATTCCATCAGAGAAGGCTATCAGATTGGTTAAGCATGATTTCCCCTTGGTGAAGCCATGCTGACTACTCCTGATCACCTTCTTTTCCTCCACATGCGTGGAGATGGCCTCCAGCATGAGCTGCTCCATCACCTTTCCAGGGATGCAGGTGAGGCTGACTGGCCTGTAGTTCCCTGGGTCCTCCTTCTTGCCCTTTTTGAAGACTGGGGTGACATTGGCTTTCTTCCAGTCCTCAGGCACCTCTCCTGTTCTCCATGACCTTTCAAAGATGATGGAGAGTGGCTTAGCAATGACATCCGCCAGCTCCCTCAGCACTCATGGGTGCATCCCATCAGGGCCCATGGATTTGTGGGTGTCAAGTTTGCTTAAATGAGCTCTAACCCACTCCTCCTCCACCAAGGGAAAGTCTTCCTTTCTCCAGACTTTCTCTCTTGCCTCCAGGGTCTGGGGTTCCTGAGGGCTGGTCTGACCAGTAAAGACTGAAGCAAAGAAGGCATTCAGTAACTCTGCCTTCTCTGCATCCTTCGTCACCAGGGCACCCACCCCATTCAGCAAAGGGCCCACATTTTCCCTAGTCTTCCTCTTGCTACTGATGTATTTGAAGAAGCCCTTCTTGCTGTCCTTGACATCTCTAGCCAGATTTAATTCCAAACGGGCCTTAGCCTTCCTCGTTGCATCCCTGCATACTCTGACAACATTCCTATATTCCTCCCAAGTGGCCTGTCCCCCTTTCCACTTTCTGTATACTTCCTTCTTCTGGTTGAGTTTTGCCAGGAGCTCCTTGCTCATCCATGCAGGTCTCCTACCTCCTTTGCTTGACCTCCTACTCATAGGGATGCTCCCATCTTGAGCTTGGAGGAAGTGATGCTTGAATATTAACCAGCTCTCTTGAATGCCCCTTCCTTCTAGGGCCCTAACCCATGGGATTCCTCCAAGTAAGTCCCTCAAGAGGCCAAAGTTTGCTCTCCTAAACTCCAGGGTTGCGATCCTACTTAGTGCCCTGCCTCCTCCTCACACCATCCTGAACTCCACCATCTCATGGGCACTGCAGCCAAGGCTGCCCCCAACCTTCACATCTCCAACCAGTCCTTCTTTGTTTGTTAGTACAAGGTCCAGCAGCACACCTCTCCTTGTTGGCTCCTCCACCACCTGTGTCAAGAAGTTGTCACCAATGCTCTGCAGGAACCTCCGGGACTGTTTGTGCCTAGCTGTGTTGTCATTCCAGTAGATATCAGGGTGGTTGAAGTCCCCCATGAGAACCAGGACCCGGGATCGTGAGGCTACTTCCAGCTGTCTGTAGAAGGCCTCATTACTATGTCATCACTATGGATACAGATACCATCAGTATATCAAGCAATATAACTTACTGTTTGGCTTGTGCAAGTCTTTCTCCTTCCCAAGGGAAGAGCTATATTTATAGAATGCTTAAAACGCTGTTTGTCATCAAAAGCAAGGTCAAATAAATATGAATCGGATTCAGTGACTTTTTTGGTCTCTGGAACTTTGGATTCAGTGTAAGAGCTCTAATTCTTATTCTTTTCCTTCTAAAAGTCGCGAGTAACTGATGTGAAATCTCACACCATATACATACATCTCCCCCCCACACCATCCCCCTCATGTGTCTTCCAGGTAGCTTTAGCCCAGCTCCTCTTTGAATTTTACTAACAGGGAACTTCTGAGCTGAAGCCCAGACTTCCCCACCATCGCCACCAGATGTCCTATTCTTCACTGTCTACTTAGATCCACTTAAGATCTGGTAGAGAAGGTGAAGAGAAAACAAACAAACAAACAAAAAAAAAACCACTCCTTCCCCCCCTCAAAACCACCTAGTGATAGCTAGTATTAGTACTAGCACTAGTATTTAGGGCAGAGCTAGAAGCACAAGAGCTCAGACCGGACAAACATACTCCGTGCTTAGCAACTAGCTGTCTTGAGAAGCAGAACATGAAACTAAGACTGGTTTCAATGCAAAAACGCCTACGCTCTGGTAGATGTGAAAGGACACAAATCCACTCTGACCAGCAGAACCGCAAGTGCACAAACCCACAAAGCGAGAAGCTGCTCTGCCGGATGTTTTTCGCATACACACAGATCTGCATGTGGCTGACAGTGGATAAAAGCACTGACTTGCTGCTCTGAACAACGCACGGGATCCCAGCTTTACAATATGGACTAGCTGCTGCAAGAGGGAACGCCACTAGCTTCTGACCTAGGGAATCTTTTAGGTTGAGACTTGTTTTAAGCAAAATTGTTCTTCAGCACTATTTCGACCCCAATAAATTAGTATCTTCATTTTCTGTTTTCAAACTGCTTTTTTAAGGTATCAAACAAGGGTCAATACAGAGCCTCTAATATTATGCAAAAAGGTGGTGCAAGTTAAGACCCTGCTTTTAAGACAAAAATTGTTATGCAGAGGCTTGTAAGTTAAGTTATTCACCATAATAAGAGTGCAAT
Source organism: Apteryx mantelli (assembly GCF_036417845.1). Lineage (NCBI taxonomy): Eukaryota > Metazoa > Chordata > Aves > Apterygiformes > Apterygidae > Apteryx > Apteryx mantelli. The sequence continues at coordinate 4,783,375 of NC_089979.1, read as the reverse complement.
TTAAAAATAACCTAATTTATAAATTTGAGAGTCAGCATACATTAAAAGCAGATCAGCACAACTTGAACTGTTCCACTTAAAATAACTATGATACAATACCACCCAGGCTCCTAGCAAAGCTAGTACTAACAAAACAACATTAGGAGACTTCCAGAAACAGGAGAAAGTCACCAAAATACATTTCTAGTGTTAATATTATTAGAAAGAACCTACCGTTCTTTTTGGACACTGCTCTGCAGAAATCATTTAAGAATAAAGGAGTGGGCTAAAAGGAAAGAACTTGATGATCGTGGCTGTCCCAATTTCTTTGGGCCTTAACACCTACTATGACATTGTCAAGCTTTTATTATCCTGTCCCGAAAGTTAAACCGAGTAGACTGATCCTGGAAGAGGGAAGTGATGACCCCACCACCTGCTTACAATAAATACAAATATAATCTGGAATGCCAGACTCGGAGGCCTGTGGACAACCCTGACTTTAAATGCCTTTTTTTCCTTTCTACATGCCTAATACTATTTTACTAAAATAAGAAATGACTTATTTTTTTTAAATCAGAATCTTGGTTAGCCATTTAAAGACTGTATCTTTCACACTATAGTTGTGAGCGAACTGTGTTACCAGACGACTTCCACGTGTTACCAAAGAGAGGGTTGTATTTCAGTGGTATCTGAACAGTTACAGGTCACAGGTTTCATTATGTGATCAAGGCTCCCTCGAGGCAAAGGGGGCTATACCTTATCTAACATGTTCATTTACGGGCACAGTTATAGACTCTTACCGTCTTCTCCTGTCCTCTTAATCCTTCTCAATAAGCAAGCTGTACAAGCTGCATTTGTCCAGCATCTTGCCTGCGAACTCGAGTTACCTGCTTTACATCTTGCCACAGAAAAAGGTATTAACTGATAGCTGCCAACAAGAAAGAAGCATAAGAAAACACAGCACTTCTGACAGCTACCTCCTCTGCACCCGAGGGAGCAGTACGTGGGAAGAGAACACAATATAATCAAAAAGAAACCACAATTTCTGTCAACTCCCACTGCTGTAAATGCTTTTCATGAAATTAATTCAAGCACATGAGAACACAAGTGTCATTTCCACTGCCGTACGTAATGGTCAACACCGTATACCCCAACCTACTGGCCCAAAACTGTCGCTCAGCTGGGACCTTTTAAACAGAGATGGCAAGCAGCACAGGAGTACTAAATGAACGAAAGAAAGCTTTTTAAAAGTATTTTCTACTCAGCTGCAAACATAGACAAAACAAATATGAAACATTTAAGTTTCAAAAGAAACTAGCATCCAGAGAATTATGATCCGTTACGAAGAATTATGCAACTCAAGGTCCCAAAGAAATAAGATACAAATTAAACAAGTTATCTGTAAGCATCTAAAGGAGAATTAGGCTGGTTTGAAATGATTTGTCCTGGCTGTTAATGTATAACTGGTAATGTGCCTTACAGATAGATAAGAAGCAAAGAAGTCATGTCTTACTACTCGGACATCTCTAACACTTATCTCACATTATTTCCACCAGCTTTACACCTAGGTAGGAACAACCAGCCATGCATATAGGGGAAGTTACTGGCAAGAGAAAAATTGCACAGAAAGTCATCTGGAGGTTTTAGCAAATCAAAAGTGAACAAGAGCCAGAAGTGAGACTACTGGGGAGAAGGAAAGGGGGAGAAAAAAATTATACTGGGACTTGTGAACAAGGGTGCCAAAAGTGAGAAAGATAAGTAATCTCTCCAATTTATTCAGTTCAGCTTGAATATAAGGTCCAGTTTTGAGCATGACACATTTATAAATCCTGAATTTCCTGAAGAGCGAAATTCTTTGCATTTCTGGCAGTGCTGACTAAAATTCATCTCGGGAAGTATATTTGAGAGCGCTGCCTTTCAGAGGACTTCTCTGTGATCATCCGCCAGGAAATAATCCAGCTCTCTCCTTCGCTACAGAGCACAGACCAACCTTGGCAGTCACTGGCTTGTCATTTGCTGGGCCTGCTGCCTATCAAGCTGGACAGTATTTTTTCCCACAATATTTTACAACTTCTCAGTATGTTTGTATCCATCAGTTTTCCCTTTTTTTATATTTGAAATGTAATCTCTTTGGCATAGGGACGCTCATTACAACCTGGTCTACAGTTGCAACTCAAGATGCTACACCAAACAACAAGCAGTACCATAAAGGATAGTTGGGAAGCCAGGCACATCAAATTGAATTTGCAGGTGAAAACTGGAATTTCCAAGTCTTGGAAAGGCTAGGGTCTGCTTTGGATTTTGGTCTTTTTGTTGCACTCAGAAAATTCTCTTCGTGTTTTCTTTCCACAAGCAGAAAGGTGAATACACTTTTCGAGGTGCACTCAAAGGCTGATGCAGAGCTGATCTGCTGAGTGTCTGAAATTTGGATGTCCTGGATGGGTAAAGTCTATCAGCTAGCAGCGAGAAGCACATTATCATTGATTATTTTGTATAAGAACGGTCTAGATGAATGATTCAGAACATCCTGCTGCTTTTAGAAATTTCTCTAGGCCACAGCGTTAAGTATTGCGTATTTCCTGCAGACTCTAACAAGCAGTACAGATTTTAACCCATTAATCAAAATACAGGACAAAAGGACAATTATATACGAGTAGCTAAATAAATGAAGTAGTCTCATGGTAATATCAAACTACAGTAACTTTAGAACATAAATAGCGCTGCACCCCCAAGAGCTCTACATCTATTTTTAGAGCAGTAACACACTAAAAGTGGAACAGAATAGCTACGGTGAACCAAAATTAGTTTGCCTTTTGAAACAATAAAATGGGTTGCATCCACCTTCCTTACAAGTATAAAGGAGAGCCTGCCACCACAATAACCAAGCGTTACGATCCTCACTCTGAAATTCAAACATGAATAGGCACGCTTGACTTCAAATCAGTAAGTGGTTCTTGAATCTGAACATTATCAACACGGTTGCACAAACTTAAGCAGGTATGTGTTTTCAGGGCTGGGGGTTATGAAGAAATTTGTTGCTCCAGAAAGACAAGTAGTATGCATTTGGGGGAAAAACGATACTTTTCCAAGCTGAAATAATGCTGCAGTGTACAGGCTAATAGCTGGCATACAGGGGAAAAGTCAAACCAAGTGACTAACTCGGAAATCTGCAATTTAAGCATAGTCTGGAGAATATTATCAGCAGCATTACATGGCTGTGCGTGGCATTACAAGGCTGTAATACTACAGATCCATCCAACCTGTATTACAAAGAAACATGTATTTACTGACTGGCAAACTATTTTCTGTTTTGTTTCCCTACTTGCATTTACCAGAAGGGGTAGCAGGCAAAACAAATAATCTGTTATAGCATACAGAAGTTCTTTAGCACCTCTGGAGGGAGGACTAAAGCTTACTTCATTCTACTTCGGTAACGCATTCCCAGACAATCCAGATAGATTGATGTTTTAGGAGTTAAAACCCAATGAGGAATGAGAGACAGCTAAGGAGAATATCCCAAGCAGGGATTATTATTATTTTTTTTAATTCTATGTTTATTTTCCCCCTCTACTGAGCCCACTTAGCTTCATTTAAAAGACCACAGTTGCTTCGGAGACAGGCTCAGGAACAACAGCTATGCCGGGCAAAGGCCAGGACAGAGTTCAGGAAGGCCTTAAGTACCACACAGCATAGTTTGCAAGCATAGTTTGCACTTATGAAATTCAAGTTCATTGCTTTTAAAACTTGGCATAATAAATGCCCCTGGTGATGTCTGCCAATATAGATGAAACCTAGAACCCTTCGCAATAAGAACCCAGATAGAAATGTTACGCACTGAACCACTGGTGATCTCGCACACTCTTCCAAGCAGGCTGGGTTTGCATGCATGGAAGTTTACTGTAACCTTGGGGGAAACTTAAATTGTCCTCCAATGCCCCAGAAGTCTAGAGTAATAAGCCAGATAGGAAGGCCAGCAAAATTCCACTTTCAGAAGCCAGGAGGAGCTATAAGCACATAGGTGGTTATTGACTTGAAGCACTATACATTAATTATCTTGGCTCTTCAGAATAAAGTGGTTATTCTTTAGTTTTAACTGCATAGTGACATTTATTTTGAAACAAATTTTGTGTCAAGAAGGGAAAAGCTCTTAATGTATCAAAACAAGATTAGATGCATAACCTCCAAAAGACAGAGAAAACATGGTTCTTTATAGACTTCAGGAGGGAAATATTTATTACTCCAAGAGACAAATAGGAAGCCAATTCAGCACAAGTTTGTTTGCTTAAGCCAATCCAGCTTAACAACACTAGCACCCTACTCCTAGAAAGATACTATGATAGTTAAATTTATTCATCTGACACACTGTTTTACAACAAGTTCCACGCTAGATAGAACAAGGCTGCTTGTCAAATCATTGCTATTAGTTTAACTCCAATTAAAATAAAGCTGGAAAGTTGCAAAGCACTGGGAGTCACCAGCAGTAGGGACACAATCACCGGAACATCTTCTGGAAAGCTCCTTCTTAGGTGGAAGTGCAAGCACCACCTGCCGTTAACAGGTGTTCAGCATTTCCTTTGAAAATACACAATTGCACCTTGTTTTACTTGCAGACCCCCTGCATCAGTTCAGTTCACAAAGACTTGCCTGAGGAATAAGTCAGACTTATAAAGGTAATAAAACTGCTGCTCATAACCCCTCCCCATTGAAATCCGTATTCTGCATTTGCTGGGACATACAAGTAGAGAATCAGAATTGGCATGAAGACAAAAAACACCTTATGAGCTTAAGCAATTAAATGTCATCTCTGCATTCAGGGTTTCTGGATGAGGTGAACAGAATCATTCAATCAAGCTTTCCACAATCTCAATATTTCTCTTTTAGGGACGCATGCCTTGAGACCCTGGAGGTTAAACACAGAACTGCCAAGTACTTCCAGGTGCTATTCAAATCAGTGAAAGATTTGTTTTGAATGCAAGAAATTTAAGTATCACAACAACAAAAAGCATGGCATGTGGGGCCTAAAATTATTCTGTCCTTTTGACCCTACATTCAGTGATTCCATCCAAGACAGATGCTAACAACCTTGGGAGAGGAATAGGTAAAGCAGACACTACCATGGCAAACTCTGTGGAAAAACCCATCAGGAAGTTTTGTCAGAGAAGGACTTGAAGAGCGCAGTGAATACACAGGTATATTTTCGGCAACAAACAAGGCAGTGGCTCTGCGGAACAAAGTATATGATCGTGCAATGAAAACACTATCATGATACATGTACAAGATCTTAAATACTGGCAATCCGAATGTGCGACTCTGCAATAACGGTCTTTAACCCAGCTGGGTAAGCAAGAGATTCGGTACACTGCAACTCTCATTCCAGTATTCGCACACATAATACAAAGAGTAAGTAGTACTAATCTCTCCCTCCTACCAAATTCCCAGCCAAAAAAAAATAAATTTATATATGTGTGTGTATATATATATAAATATATAAAAGATACACACACACTTCAATTTAAACCTGACAGATCAGAAATATTCACCATTTAATGTCTTTTGCTGTTTCTGCTCGCTTGACATTACATTTCGCAACCCTGTCATTCACAGAGCTGGTTTTCTACCAAGTCTTATCTAGGAAGATACTGCAAGATATTTACCTAACAAACTAATAAGCACTTAGTTGTCATGGTTTTACCAGGATATGAGTCACTTCGATCTTTTACAAACTATGTATTCCGAAGAACAAACAGCGCACAAAACATACAAGTGTGTGCTTTTGCCTATGACATCAGGACAGTAGTCGCCGTTCCTTTTAAAAGGTCAAGCAAAATGAAAGGAAGCATTAAAAATAAACCCTGAAACCATAGGTCTGATCTATAGTCCTTCATATATGATAAGCTGAAGGCAGCTGCCCTGTTTAGTTCCCTTCCCCGACCCAGAAGAAACCCAAAGCTTTTCAGATCCTTACTTTTTTGGATTTCCCACATTACTAATTTTTTCACATTACGAAGCAGTGACTCAGGGAGAATAAGTATAGTAAGAAGTGTAAAACATGTCTGGGATTCCATCCGAATTATAACTTGGATTTAGCAAGACACACAGGCCAACAAATACTGGTCTTAATTGATAAAATACCATTACTGATGCTTTCTGTTCCACCTACAGTGCTTCAGGCTTTCCAATTTAGTCACAAAACTGAAGACTACCGTTTTTAAACCACTTTCAATTTATTCCTTGGAGCAAGGAAAGTTTTTTCCAAGGAATTCCATCCAGTAACTGTACAACACATACAAACAGCATCCCAAACCAGAAATGGGAAGGAACAGTAGGTAGAAAAGAAGAGCAATTAGTCACCAAAAACTTGAAAATTTAAGAAAGCCTGATTACCACCCGGGCCACTCATAGCATAGGAAATTAGGCAGGAAAAAAATGCTACTGAAGAGCAAAAGACATCTATTCCAGCAGATTTAGATAGTCATAAGATGCTAAGCGACCTCTGCTGTTGCCTGAAGGTAGAAAGCTGGAGAGATCCTGGAGAGCTTTTTAACTTCAGACTACTGCCTCTAGCATATAATCTGCGAGACAGCAGTCTGAAGAGGCACCGGGGCTTACCCCATCCAGAACGCTGGCAGTCCCACCTCCTCTCCTCTCTATATTAAAAAACAGGCAAGACGACCATTAGCATGATCTAAAACAGATGATATAAAAGCCTTCAATAAGGTGCTCTGCATCAGCAAGTTAGATAGAAAAGTGCTCTTGAAGTGTCAAGAGATGAGATTTGTTATGCGCCAAAGCCCGAGCAAAAAAAGAACACGAAAAAACTTGTAATACAGGCTCCCAAACTGTTAACCACAGAGAAAGCTGTAGCGAGAAAGCAATAAAGTATAGATAAAAAAAAGAATCCAACAAGTTCCTCTAACTACACTCGAATGCAAGAATATTCCAAACATCCACGTACATCAGCAGCAATAAAAGCAGAAGAAAAAAAAAAAATCAGAAAAATACCAAGGATACAGAGGATAAAACTGAAGTTTGCAAATATAACCCTTCATCTTGGCAGAGCACACAAAGATCAAAAAATAGGAGACCAAGACTAGAGCCCTGGAGTACAAAGAATAGCCTGTGGTTATCCAGTTTTTCTACTCTTTCTTATAGCTAAAATGCTTGAGATTAGGTGAAGTCTTCCTACAGCAAAGATTTTGCCTGAGACAAATATTTATGTATTACAGAAAATAAGAACATGAAAATAAAGAATCATTAACATTTTGCTCCAATGCTAGCATATCACTCTGGTCAGTGAATTTGCAGCTAAGTAATTTTAGTAGGTGAGAAAATACCTTACAAATTCCTCCCGTGCAAGACAAACTGCTACACAGGCCTGCCCACATCTTTACCCATCGCGCTGAACAGCAAGGCTGTATATGCAGTGTCAGAGAAAGGCCTGTGCTAAGAGGCTCTGATAAAAAGACAAATCCAAAAACTTCTGTTTAACATTCAGTGTTTATAATCAAGATTTCCACCAGCAACTACAAGGAAAGAACCAGAAAAATCTTAACCAGGATCATTCTACCTGTAATAAAACCTTGTGAGAAAGTGAAAGTATTAGATACTACATACCTTAAGTAGACTTTCCAGCTCTCAGCAGTAGGTGCTCAATACAGGATGGAACATGAAGTCTGAAATGATCATTTAAAATTGATTAGGATATTTTCTTGATTACCAACAAAGCAGTCAGATATCTAATAGAAACTTAAACATAAATAACTTAACCATGACATTCTCAGTCTTAAGACAAGATAACTTTCCAAAGAAATGAACTGCAGTAGATACAGCTAAACAATCTGCACTTGAAAATAGGGTAAGTCCTTAGAAAAGCCCCACAAAAACTGCAGAAGAAGCCAGGAGGCATAGATTTAAAATGGAAACAAGTACCTTACAAAATAATTTGATGACAATCCTATAGGTCTCAAAAATAAATTCAAAATTTTGAAAGTTTTATGCTTTCAATATTTTGAAGGGGGAAGAGAAAGATTCTGAAGTGAACAATTAATATAGCCAAACCCATGTATTTAATGGCATTACAATACAGGGAACATCGGAAAGCCTGAGGAGTGATTCAAAATATTAGCACCATCCAGATCTGGAATCAGAGTCAGCTTGTTTCCTGGGGGCCGGGGGGGAAGTGTGGGAAAAGCATGTGTGGGGGAGGAACCAGCGAAAAGCATTTATTTCCTCAGGGTAGGTGCATCACAGCACAGACAGGCCACTTTTTAGCTCAAGCAACAAACATGTACAGATATAGGTCAAAATATGCACGTAAGACTTCAGTCCAGAAATTTTTTTTTTCCCCCTAAAGGAAATGATGGCAGCACAAACAGAGAACTTGACAGAGCAATCTACAGACTAGTTATTTCTGCTCTTTTGCCTTTTGAACAAACATGTACTAGAGAGATTAAGGCAGTACAAGTAGAAAGAGTGAGCTTAGGTACATACTGAGCACGGAGAAATCAATTTTTAAGAACATCTCTGAACCTTTATTCACCTTAACTACTTAAGTTTTCCCACACACAAAAGCCACTGAAAGATTTCCAGAAGAGAATCTGATGAGGTAAAATAACAGAGAGATGTTAAAAGCAGCAGTGCAAAGAGACTTTAGAATAAATTACATTAAAAACACAACACAAATACCATTTTGTTCATAAAAACTATAGCAAATTGAAAAAAATAAGAAAACCGTAATACTTGGAATTTCTACGTGAAACATTCACAAAAGTTTAAATGCCTGAACATGCGCAAAGTGATGGAAAACCATTCATGGGTCTTCTCTTCCCCTTGCACCTTTTATGCACGCTAGCAGCATAGACAGAGATTGCTTTACAGAACTTACAGTCTGAATTTTAACTGTTTCGTACAAAGTTGATGTGCCTATGTTAAAAATTAACCGAACAACTTCTGTATGGGAAATAGGCTCACACATGGCCAGATCTGTGTGAACACATGCCAGTGTACGGACCAGATGCAGTGATGCAGACTAAAGAGGCCTGATGCAACTCAGCCTCCTCCTGCTTCTAATTCATGATTTTGCAGCAGGAAGAAACTGTCTCACCCTGATAAGAAGGTGCAAAAGGGTGACAGCAGTGGAGAGATGTTCCTTCCGCTCCCCACATGCACGCCCCTACACCTGGATACGGGGGAGGCAGAGACTCACTATATTAAATGTCATTAGCTACTTCAGACAGTCAAAACAAAACAAAAAACAAAAAAAATCCTCCTATGCTCATGTAGTCCCAGCACCTACGCTTCCTCAGAAAGACTAAAATAGGTTATATCCATAAAATTTCTCTAAGAAGAGCTGGACGACATGAGAACTTCAAGACAGAAAATGATTACTGAATAACCAGACTGGTCTTCCATCATTACTTGCCAGTGTAAGACTTCCTTCATTTTTATGGGTAAACCTTCAATTTAGGCACTTTGAGCCACAGACACTCACATGACATGTATCCATACCAACAAAAAAAATATCACCAACAACTACTTTAATAGTGGCTACTTTTAAATATTTAATAGTGAACTACTTTAGTATTTTGAGGTGGTGTTATTCCTGTTAATCTTAAAGTCAGCATAGAACCTGTTAAGTCAGCTGGCTGTTCTGGTACCAAACTACTGACTGGCAAATGACAGAGTTCCCGAGAACCATGGCTGCTCCAAGTATTTTTAGGGAATTAGTCATGACTTGGGACAATTCATGAAAACACCAGTGATTAACACAATGGGAGTGACATCATGACAACTTTTTATATCCTTTACAAAAAGAGAAATCCCTCAAGAGACTGCTTCTCAGATTGAAAAATACATACAGTTATTGGTTTGCTTAGAGAAACAAAAATGTTCTCTGATCCTGCAAAAACTACTTTTTATTTCCAAAACCAACAGTGACCACCTTTCCCCACTCGGGAAAAATATGTCAATAGCACCCTTAAGCATGTTAAAAAATATATATTGCGTGTATTACTGTGGGAGTCATGTAACATCAAATGTGCACCAAACATATCAGAAAAATATTGTTTTAATTGCTTGGGCATCAATAATGCAAACACTGATGATCCCACTGAATTTTCCACACAAGCTGTCCCACCGATTTTCAATAAACTACCCATGTGTGCAAAGCTGAGTGGACAAATGCGTGTTACTGCGATCTGACGCTGGACTGCATCTCCGAAACACAGATAATGGGCCTCCCTTTCGGTCATCAGCCACTAGCATGCAATGCAGGCAGAGACGCTCCAAACACAGGGTCGTTTCATCCTCTTACACCAACAGTTGCGTCTAAGCGCATCTTCCCAAGACTTGTTTTGCTGGGTATCCACTGCTTGCTCATTTGCTGCATGTATCGATCTACTTCATGAAGCAGGAGGTAGCAAGGACTCCTCTATGCCTAACTCAGTTTGACCAGTTAGGATGCTTTTTAAATGCAAAATATAAGCTAGTCTCATTCTAATTGGGATAAACACTGAAAACTTCTAAATTGGCCAAAAGAAGATTTAACATAAGAAGTTGTTTGGGTTAAACAAAATATCTTGCTTTTATTTCAACTTTTAAAAATCTCTATGTCCTACAAGACTGTTTATTTGAAACAGCACGAGAACAAAAAAGACATTTGTTCTGAGAGCGTTAGGATGGAACTCTTCATAGCTTTTGGAACTGCTCTTTCTCCTCAAGGGAAAGGTTTCAGCAAACTGACAATATTTAGATGTTTTAACTTTGACATGCTTTTTCTGGTGGAAAACAACTCCTTTTAGACTTTCTCCAACTGGCTGAAAGTACTGTTTGTTCCAGTTTTATCTGTTTCCTTATCTCTTTTTTTTTTTAAATCATATTTATCTATTTCTCCCTTTCTTTCCACCTACAGCCATATTTTAATCTCACCTCTTAAAAATCACCCATAATCCTACCTGTTCTCAGTTAAAGTTTTATCATACTTTTAGGCCTAACCCTTTAAATACCCTGTCTAAAAAATTTAGTTTATAGATTTGTCTTCCAGTCTCACTCCAGTCCCTCTCCAGTTTGGCTTCTAGACCACATATACCACTGAAGACATAATCCATTTGCCTAGGGAAGGAAAACCTAAAAGCTCATTTAAGGCATGGAGCCCAATCTTCAGCTTCTTTATGTTTTCAGACACCTTCGATGCTCTACAATCATGTTCTTGAAGACACCTTGTCCTTTTACTCCTTTCTCATCCTTCCATTAATTTCCTCTCACAAATTCCTCTCCTTTAACCCTCTCCACTCCATTTCCATACAGAGGCTTGTCATCTCAAGTCCTACAAAGCTAAAGATGAACCAGTAAAGACCAATATGATTTATTTCCTTTACCTCACCTTCTACTTGCGGTCTGTGACAGCAAAGAAGGCAAACATTTTCGTGTGAGACAACATTTTTATTCTTATAAATTATCTAACATGATCAGGTCTGGTCTCTGATGATGCCCCACTGGCACCACAGTAAATCAGAGGAAGCTCCAACAGATGATGCTAGACACAGAAGACTCCAAGAATTATGCCAGTGCAAGGAAACACCAGCAATTTCTGAACACCAGTAACGTTTTATGAGAGACAACACCGTTAAAATTAGCTACATTCGTTGCCATTATTACCGATGCTTATATAGTACATAGATTTTTATGCTCTCTCCTAAATCTCTCATAAGAACCCCTATAACGAGCATAAGATATTAGATCTCAGAGTAATGAGGTCTAATATGAGCTGACCTCAGCTGAATACACTTGGCTCCTCTGCTCGCAGAGCAATGGGATAACCGACCTGCCTGAAGCACTTCCGGCAATAAGTGACACCAAAAAGACAAACCAATGCAAGAGTGTTGTACAACAACCCTGAATACAATCTACGGACAAATCATCCGTTGCCTTCAGGATAAGTCCTACAACAGTCAAGGCAGTCAAATTCTAGAGTACCCAAAAAGCATTATTTGCACTGACACAAAGCTGTGGAAAAATTAGCAGCCTTGAAACCCTTAGTGTTTTGGAATAACTGGTGCACAAGGACTAACTCAGCCTTAACATTGTTCAGTGACTCAGACACCAGAAGACCACAGCCCATAAAATATAGTTTATGACAACAGAATCATTGCACCCAGACGTAGATAAGTGTGTTGCCACAAGACATAACCAACCATATTGGCCACTCTCAACTTCACCAACAGATCTGCAGAAACATTTAACCAGATTGTTATGACCATGAAACAGGGGAAGAAATACTAACTTCAATAAGATCCTGCATCTGTAATATCATATTAAAAACAACACAAAATAAACGGGTCCATACTCATTATTACCTCCTATTCATAAGAGCCATCACATGTTAAAAGTCACACATAAATCCAAAGATTTAACAACCGAGAATGTAACTTCAACATTCTGACTGTAGGAACACTTAAAACTGCTGTAAGAGTCCAAAAAACTATCATATTTCAAGCGAGATGTGCATTAAGTACTTATGTTATATATACATGGCCACCACACTGCCCCCCTCCTAACTTTTAACTATCCTTCCAATCCTTTTTCATGACTCCCTACTTTCATCTTGCCTTTCCAAAACTGACCTCTATGAAGCAACTCACAAGATCTTACCTTATTTTACTTTTTCTATTAACTTTAAGCACTTCCACGTTAATATGCTGCTCTAAATTTATTTTTGTCACCTACTTGTTGCAATCCTTCTTGTATTTCCATTCTATGATCTTCTGCTTGCTGTAATATAACCAATGCTCCTACTCCCTCTTGAGAAAACTGTAGTTGAATCAGAAGTTACTTTCAACAGAAGTAAGAGACTTTTGTGAGCAAGCTCTTCAATGTAATGCCCATTCAACCTCAAAAAGTCATACAGATAAATAGATTACAGAAATGCAAAATCTGTTTCCTAGGAAGGGAAGCTCCATTGTTCAGTATTTTTCCTTGGACTATGAAAGTTTAAGGGCTTTGTTTGCCTTTAAGGGAAGGCAAAAGGGGAAGAAAAATGGAAGGGAAGAAAATGCTGATTCAGTTGTAACATGAAGCCAATGATACATACTCCTGTCTTACGAATTACCTCCGCTCTTTTGATGAAACCAGAGCAAGGCATAAAACTATCTGTTGAAAGCACTGAAACAGCATGAGACAAGCACTGCTGCTATTACACAAAGAAAATCTTTCCCTTCAACTAAGGCTGAACCAGTGGAGGCTTTGTAGTCTATGAAACAATTAAACTTTCACTTCATTTAAATCCCCATCTAAGAATTAATCTGTGCTGCACACCACCTTCTTCTAATTCATCTAAAGCACTCCACCTGCTTATTTATTAATTTCACATAGGTAACAAACTTTAGGGAACAAAGGAATATGAAATCCCTGGAATTGAAGCTAGTTTTCATATAAAACTGAAACATGAATGTTAAATCTGGGCAGAGGATGGAACAGAGGAATGTTTGGTTTTCAAGTTATACGACACAGAACCTACTACCATGAGGCAAACAAGAAAGTTACAGTTGCTATTAAAGAACATTTAAATCTCTCTCCTTTTGACTCCATTCTTAGTCTAAGTTTTATAGGGGCACTGACTACATTATGTTTATTCCTTCCACTATCACATGACTAATAAAATCAATGTAATATTCACACAGCATTCAAGGAGACAGACAGTCAGGATATTCCCACAATAGAAGCACATGCCATACAAGTTGCTTTCTATTTCTCTTATTAATTTCAACCCTTAATCTGGTCCATAAAAATACATGCGCAAAATGAAGGAATATCATTAACTTTTAATAATTGACTGAGATGATTGATTTTTCTGATATACTATTGACTAATATATCTGCGGCAATTTATGCATGTATATATTAAGGTATGCATTAGCAATGCCCTCCTCCTTGTTTAAGTTGCAAAATGACTTTTGGAAAAAGAAAGAAAAAAAACTTACAAATGCCACTTACAAATCTGAAATTATTAAATTATACTGATAATGAAGATTCAATAGCTAGTCTATTTAGGTGGTTTTACATATTGATTAAACAGAATTTAATACAAATGATGAGAAGAGGCTTCCCCTTGCCTCCTCACCACCTGATTTTTTTTTTAAATGACTGTTTGCCAAACCATAGCAAGCAATTCACTGAAGGTTTACACACACTCCATAAATGGACACTCTTAGCTCCACCTTTTTGCTTGAAGACTTCCTGAAGACCCAGATGTACCACTATAATGCTGATTTAAGAAGCTTCTGCCTCCAACTTTTGACACAGCCTCAAAAAAGCTGTTAGATCAATGAGTTTATTGTTTATATGCAGAAGGAACACCTCAACTGAAGGGCATGTCATTAATACTAGTTTCCAGCAGAGGCTGTTACAAGTAGAGGCACACAGACCACATTTTGTCTCTGTACACATTTTTGCTAAAGATTACTTAATTCTGTTTCCCAAACACAGCAGTGACTTACTCCTTCCATGACAAAACGTTGGGAAACTGGATTTTGACTTGCTTTAAAACAGATTCACTGGAGTTATAATCAAGAGGAAGCCTACTGGTGCAACATCAAAATGCAAGCTGTTGTATGAAAGAATGAAGGAAAGAGAGAAAGAGAGAGAGAGAGAGAGAAAGTACATGTTCATCAGAAGTTCTAGGCTATTATTTTGAAAGCAAGAAAACTCAGTTTATTAACATGTAATAGAATATACTCATTATATAAAGGGCAATACCAAAGGAAATGAGAGAAGTCATCCTCCAAGGCTATTTTATTGATTTGCTTATACAGATTAGAAGTGTTTCATGTTTTCTTTCATTGAATTTGTAAAGGTACAAACAAAATGGCAACTAATCTAATTGCTGTAGGATCAGTAGCTAGTCTGCAAATCTGCTTTTCCAGTCATATCCAGGTAACATCTGCATCTATAGAAGAGCATAGCAATTTTATCTGTGGAAGAGTTCTTCTCATCCTGATCTTTACAAACATAATTAAGAACAGCATCCCACCAAGAAAATAAAAGATGCTTTGCCTGAACCAGATTTACATCAAAACTGAAAACTATCAGGCAACAGCCAACTGGATAATGGAGAGGACTTACAAGGGCTCAGAGAAGACTCTCTGTTGCTGGGGTTACTGCCAGCTACCTTCTGACTGTCCATGTAAACCTGAAAATACAACCCCATCTTCTTTACCTATTGACATAACTAGAATCAGTGCTGGAAACTACTGAAGAGCGCATCTTGTTAATCCCCCAGTCGCGAGGCAGGGGGAAACAGCATTTCCTTTCTGGCAGATGTTCAAATTGTTCTTGAAGACCATCAAGGACAAGGGTTCCTTCCACTACCTTCCCAAAGCAGTCTATTCCAAAGCTTTGCTATTCTTAGCATGGAGTTTTTCCTTCCCCCCAAAGTAATCCAGTCTCCACTCCTACTATTTAAGACCACTGTGTTTTGTTTTAGTTCCCAGGTCTAAATCTTCCTCCTCTCTGTAGTAGCCTAATGTACATGAAAAACTTATCTCCTTTTAGTCTCAAGTTAAACACTTCCATTTGTTCAATTCTTATCTGCCATATTCTTCAGGTATCTGATCTGTTAATGACAGAGTCCAGGAGACAGAAAAACTTTCTTGAAGTGCAGTGCCCAAAACTGAACAGAGCATTCTAACTAAATCCTACCAGCACTGAATTCAGTAGAAGGGTTATTCCAAGCATGTACCCCCATGGAGACACGGCAGCAGAGTGTGTCCTTTTCTGCAACAGCAGAACACTGTTAATCACAAACTGAGCACAAATCAGTAACATGCACATCCAAACTTGCTCAACTCTTGTAGGACTTGAAAAGTATGCCTTGAGCAGACAGCTGAACAAGTTTGTTTTTTTAAAAAAAGCACTAAATACAGAGTAGGAGGAAAGGCTGTAAATGAGAGGTACCAGAAGACAGATGCAAGTAGGAAAACCAATCAGCTTTGCAATTTATATAAAATAAAGTGAAAATAACAAGATAGCTAATAAATCAAGTAGGATCTAGAAGCCTCTAGGATATAGCGCTTAAGCCTGATATAGAGGGACGATAAAAATCCAAAATTACTTTTCTCGCTGTTAGTTAACAACATTCCCATAATGGTGCTGTTAACAGAGAAGTAAGAACAGAAACTATAATTTGTAACATTTGCAACAAAACTTCACTTTGAGCAAGAGAACCTTACACATCAGCAATGTGTAAAGGTTTCCCAAATGAAGGTTAACAATATAAAACTACAGCTAAACATGTGACAAAGTTAAACACTCTTCCATATAATGAAATATGGAACTTACAGATTAAAACCCTTCAATTTGTGGTTTATCTTAAAAGCATCTGCATGTGCCATATACATATTATCAACCTCCTTTTGTTCTTACTTATTAAATCAGATGCACTGGCATTATATTTCATGAATGCAAATGTAGTTCTGTAGTTTCACAGTTCAAGTACTGTGAAAGGTTAACAAGTACACTGACAAATGTGAATTAATTTAGATTGCCATCTCAAGATTCATTCCAAGCAGTAAGACTGTACCTTAAACTAACAGCCTCGATCCAACTTCATGGTTGCTCCTTTTCCTCGTGAGGGATAAGCACCTCAAACTCCTGTTACAGGAAGCACTTCAGAATTACCTTGTGTTTACCTAACAGTGGACAAAACCCGAGCAAAGCACAGTCCTTATTTTAAAGGGAATAAACAATAGCATAACAATTAAACTAGCTTAGCCAACATCAGAAGAAAAAAAAATCCACAGAAGGAGGCAGAAATAAAATCCTTGTCTTCCAGTTTCCAATACTGTGGTTATATCAGTGTTTCCTATCTTTTTCTACTATCAGCAGGCAAGAACAGTGCTATTAGGCATCAGAAGCGTTAGTGGGCACTAGCAGAACTACAAGACTACCTAAATCAAGTTCTGGAACTAGTTGGGGATGAAGAGTGAGAGTTAAGGACTAATACAAAACCAATCAAGGAAGTACCAAGTTTAATTCTTTACAAAGAGTAAACAAGCAACTGAACTATTAAGGTATGTTACACTTTTTGCTTTTGTATGCCACTACCTAGATTGTAAAATCAGTTATGGAGAAATACCCCTGCCTTTAAATAGGTTCTACTACAGAACAGTAAACTACAGTGAACAGGATGAACAGGTGGAACCAGCTACAACCTGAGGTCTACAAGGACATGAAAAGAAACACAAAAGCATTCAGGTACCACAGAAAGAAATTTCTGCCTCAAGAAAGCATATTAGAAATAGCAGAAGTAAGAGCTGAGAAACAGTTTGGTTAATTAACCAAAAATAAATAGAAGGAGCAGTACTCTCTTAAACACTAGCTTCACTATCATATGTACTAATCTTATGTTTGAAAAAGATGGGCAATACAGATTCCAATATTCTAAACCAGAACACAGACAATTTTTCTCTAAGAACATAAAGATTATGATTGCTTAGTGCAAAAGAGGAAATGAAGAACAGATTCCTAAGTAAAAATAAAAGAAAGACAGTAGATTTTATGCTTTTACACTATCCTTCATAGAAGAGGAATAAAAAAAATTGCCTAAAATTAGTATGAGGAAGTGTTCTTTTAAGACCACAGGCTTTCTGAAACTCACTGTTGTAAGGTATTATTGAGGACAAACTTGCATCAGCATTCAGTATTCATGCTGATCATGAAAACATTCACAAATGACAGTATAAAAAAAGCTATGGACATAAATCCCTACTGCTGGATATAACTCAGACATTAGAATTTATAAAAAGTCTCTTATTAGTACCTTCAGTACCTTACTAATTTATTAGCAGTCATTTTGAACCTCTTTATTTCCTAGAGATGCTTCAATAAAGTGTCAAGTGTAGACGAACCAGGTCTTACTGGCTATGGTAAATCCCACGGCGTATTTCAGTAAACACTCTGTTCAGCATCAAAAAAGGACTGGGAAGATAGCGAGGTCCTTGATTAAAGAGGTGTATTCAGAACCACACACACCGACACAAAAAAAACTATCACTGTTCATTTTTAGCTTCTGCTAAATTAGACATTTGCTACACCTTTGCAACCCAATTACTTACTATTCTAGCAACAAGAAAATGGGAAAGAACAGCAGCTCCTTCCTTCTATCCTCAAAAATCTGCTGCTGCTTCAAAGTCTTCTGTAATGGGACTAAAGGAAAAATGATTTCTGCCTTCCAAAGATATTTAATAGCCTGACATGATCTGCTCCCTCTCCCAAAAGAGAATAAAACAAAAGCAGGAATTCCACATTTTCATGTGTGGGTAAACAAGGAAAAAAAAAAAAGATCATCAAGCATGGAAGCAGGAGTAGCTAGCAGCCAGTAGAGCCCTCTGACCTTTATTTTTTTTAAAAACAAACAGTAAGAACAGCTTCGGCTGTATCACACAAACCACTACAATCTCTGAAGAGGCATTAAGGGCCTCACTGTGTGGGCACTCACTTCTACACAGCCTAAATGCTTCTGAGTTTCCTGTCACATCATCTTTATACCTAGACAGCCAGCAGTGGGGAAAAACATGTCATCTCCCATTACTGCCTCCAGGACAACCGATGCACACCTTTTGCTAATACTTTTTTAATCAAAAGTAAAGGAAGTAAATTAGACCATGGTCTCAAAGCGAGTTGAATTATGGTTCCATAGGCAGGGAAAGGGTCAAGATTAATCTTAAGGATTAAACTTTAAACTGACCTGCGTTAAAATGTGTGAAGTTGGAACCCTGCAGCAAAACAAAACTGACTAGAGTGCTTGCCAGTTCCCCTTCCCAGCCAAAAATAAAGGAGAAATATTTTGGTGCAGTGGGATGCTAGGTAACCTATATAAACTTTTCTATATGCCCTTTCACTGTTGAACATGATAAAAAAAATGGAGAGAACAGGTAAAGCAATGCAGTAACAACGGAAAAAAATGCGGTGTGGGAGTGGAAAGGGACAGAAAAAGCCAAATACAGAAAGTTATAGAAAAAAAGGAGACTTGAAGTCAATGGGGACAAAGAACTTCCAATAGAGAAGTTTTACCAGTTTCCCCTGTGGACTGCTGCAGATGTGAAGCAAGTTCAGATGTCCTCACACTTAATGCCGATGTGAGAGAATAATCAGATGTTCTATAACACAGCCTAAGGCTTTCGGTTTCTCTTCTTCATCTATTTTCATTCTCAATTTTATTTGACAAAAATTGCTTTCAAACCTTGTAAACCAGATTTCCGAAACTATTGTCTAAATTCTTCTTAATCTAGGAAATGTTGACAGCACTAGTGATCAGCACCTGCAAACTTCAAGTACTGTCAGAGTCAGAGACCATCCAGTTTCCACGGCTCTCCTCCCACCTCTGATCACACTGGTGGCAAGTCTTCTGGTGGATTTTCCTCACTCCCTCTTTGAAGGGAGACACTTCTGGCCCCCTTCTCTCTTTCCAGGGACTATTTCTTCCATATACCTGATTCCCAGTGCCATCTCTCTCCATCCAACAACATAGCCTCTGACATAGCCTTCAGTGTCCCCCTGCCACTTGCAATATAGTTCATATAGCTTCCAGATAATCATGGTGGTCTCTTTTAGGTCTTCTAAAAAAAGAGGAAGAAATCAAATCAAGGGTGGGTTGGTTTTTTTTTGGTCTGTTTGATTTTTAAAAATCACAGAGCAATTTTCTATTCATGAAGACCTATCACTCAAAAGTCACCGGTCTTAATATTTACATCCCAATGTCAGAAATATTAAATGCTGAGCAAACAGTCAAACTTGCACCTTAGGAAGCCTACATGGAAAAACGAAGAAAAACTTACAAAGGAAAGGAGAGGAAAACAAATATTTAAGCCAACAACACAAAAATGCAGGTTCTTCTTTAAGTTGCTCAATTCCTAAATAACCAATTTCTTCAATAGTTTATCTGATTAGCCATCAACTGCTGCCTGAATACAGAGAACATGACATAAAAAAAATAAAAGTTTTTAGAAAGATCTACTTGACCATCTTCCACAAAAGGTCTTTTCCAACATTAAAAGGCTATTTAAAAAACAGACACCCATCATCAAGTTTTCAATTCATTTCCCATTTACCTCTGTTCTGTCACCTTCATGTTTCTAACACACACAATAAACCATGTTCTTTGAACACTGTGGTACAACACAGACTTCAGAGTATCCTAAATATCAATCGTACATGAATTGAGAAACTCGCCTGAAATTGCTAACAGTTTACACAATGTAAACTTGCATTAATCAGAGTTAAGTTCTGTTTTTTTCCAGACACTTTAAAAAGATAATAGTAAAAAAAAAAAAAAAAAAAAATCTTAAAAAAAAAAAAAGAAGAAGAAGAAGAAATTACCATTCAGGGAGACAAGAATTACTGTAGTTCAAGTGCTAAATAAACACATTCAAAAACAGAATTTTAGGTTATTCTTAAATCATTTCTGTAATCATTCTATATAAGAAGTCAAAAGGATAAGAGTAAGAAATGTTTTCTTTGTTAGGAGTTTTAAAATCCTGGCCTCTAATTAAAATCTTTTCAAGAAATTAAGTCCATATGTCCATGTTTTCATTTAGCAAAGGTAGCTGGAACTTTAGAATTACACTAGCAAGTAACACGCTACATTACACTAGATAAGAGACAAAATTAGAGTTAGACTGGAAATTACCAGCTCATGGAAATTAACAACAGTCACACACTTGAGTTTTCACTAAAAGAGCTTTCTGAAATGAGGAATCATATGTTTTCTGGTGAGAAGTAAGTAAAACCCAAGTTTTCACTACTAGCATCCCAGAGTGGCAGTTGTAAGACGGGGGGAAAAAAACAATACAATTTCTAACACAAGAGCATCCTTTTTAAATATCTTCTACTGATTAACTGACATTTGTTCAGAACAGGAGAATACAGAGGCACTGTGTGCAACAGTTTATATCAAAAATAGAGCTAGGGACTCAAATTAGGACAAGAAATTATGCAAGTAAGATTACAAACATACAAGATTTCAACACACAGGTTTTACAGCAAAACAACAACCTATTTATAGTTACCAATATTTTGCAAAATGCTACTTCTCTTTAAACATCAGTGCAGGGTAACTGTAAAAAAAATGCTAGTGAACACATACACGTACTTCTAGGAACATGCAACAAGGCTATAAATGTTAGAATACAGAAAGTTCTCTGTCACTGGGAAAAAGACTTTTCCACAAGTCTTAAGCGATATGAAAAGAATTAGAATAGCCTTCATTTTCATCATGAACGCTATGTCATATTAAAGACAGTATGCCATGTACACTGCAAAGACTAGAAGAGGGAGAAAGTATCGATCACCTCATTATGCAAACAGCAATAACTAACTTCTCATTTTTCAGAGACACTCAGTTTTGGGTTTTTTTTTTTTTCGAGTTACCCTCTTATTGAGGAAAAGAAAATAGCTTCAAATATGTATATTTGGTTTGTGTATGTATATAGTTAAAATAATCTGCTAAACCATCAAAACCACCTGGTCTAGCACTTATCTAATCTCTCCCCCCCCCAAAAAAAACCCATCCCCTATCTTCCTCCAAAATGTTTGTTAGTCTGATAGAATTTACAAAACCAAGATTCCCCTATTCAAGTATTAGTCATAATGCAGTAAGCCATTATATTTAAAAAACAAAACAAAAAGTTTCACAACATGTAACACACTTTGAAGCAAAACTGCATCACTACACCAGATATCTGAAGTTGAAATAATTGTTAAGGTTATTTCAGTAATTATATATTCAAAACACAAGAGCACTATTCTAAGAATATTCATTTCTCAGTGACATGCTCTGCTACCATTACTACTGGTTGATTGCTGTATCAACTACGTATGTTCAGTACTCTTAATAATACCCAGGGCTCAATAAAGCTTAGAGCTTTTGAAAAAGAAGTACTATGCCATCTTTTTTACATGAGTATATTTTAACCTTCCTAAAAAATTAAGAGTCAGCCAAGAGAAATATCAACCCAAACCATGCTCTACCAAAACTGGATTTAAGACATAGTAGCATAAAAGACAAATTAATTCCAGAACTTATTTTTAAGACACATAATATTTTTCCCTTCCTCTACACACATCCCCTTTTTGAATAGCCATTAGTTTAGAGTACTGTGAGAGAAAATTTGATTCCCTGCTACAAGTAAAGTGCCTACCCCCCCTCTCTTTTTTTTTTTAATGAAGATAGCACCTGCAAGCTTTTTAAATCCATTAAATTTGTTACACAGGCTCCCATCTCAAAGGCACATGTATACTTTCTTTACAGAATCTCAGCCATAACACTTACATTAAGAAATTCAAAGGCTGCCGGCCTCTATCCTTCAAATCAATCCATGCAGGCAAAGGTGGTCCAACACAGGCCCACAATAGGATAACAGCCTGATTTCAGAGGTAACAAAAAGGGAGGTGGGTGGAGAAAGGAAGTGGCGGAATTTTGGACATAGACAACATCAGCAAGATAACAAGCTGTTCCGAGTAACTATGTAACATTTAATATTTTCTGGCCCTGATCCAGCTGTGCCTTTGACCTTACTCAGGTTTAATACAATCAGAGATGATAAAGGCAGATTAGCTTTGAGGAATGCGGGACTTTTCTGATTAACATAGAAAAAAAGATGTTGTACGGACAACAAAAGGCTCCCAAAAATCTGAATTTAAGAGACACTGCAACACCCCTTTACTTTTAAGCTCACATTTGCATTAAATCCAATACTCCCATTTATTTAAATATGAATCCCCAACTCTTTTTGCTTTCGAGTGAACTTTCTGTTCAACACATTTACTACAGCAGTGCTATTATCTTAACCAAACTGCAGGCTGACACTGCAAGGGTCTGACACTGGTGCTAGGGCCTACGGGATCATTCTGCTTTCAGAGCATTTAAATAACACAGACCACAACTCCACTAGAACAGAAGCAATGTAGTTAGTGAAGTACCGTTTTTAAGCAAGAAAAAGACGGGGAAACCAAAGAGAAAGACCACCTCCTCCTCCTCAAAAAAAGGTCATGTGAGTAAAGAAAGTTTGGAAAGAGAATGGATGTGAAAATTGGTGATACGCAGAGCATGCTTCAAAATTAGCCCCAGGGATTTGAGCAGGAAGATATTTTGTTATAGCTGCATCAGGGTACAATTCTCACTTTAACCTCCAAAGCAGGTTTACATGAAGAAAAAAAAAAAAAGAAAAAAAGAAAAGAAACTGAATTTCTCCCCAAACAGCAGGTGCCCCTTTATCTCACCCAACTTCTGCTCTGCAGCCACACTCGGCGACACTTGCCTCCCCTTCCCCGCGCCGGATTTGCGAAGCGATCCCGGCGTTAAAAACGCGCCTGCGACCCAGGAGCTGCCGCCGCTTCGCTTGGGCTCCAGCGACCGCGCTCTCCAGCGAGCACGGCAACAAAAAGAAAAAAAGAAAAAAAGAGGAAAAAAAAAAAGGAAACCAAAATGCGAAAAAAAGAAAAGAAGAAAACCCTCAACCACTTCCCCTGCACCGCCGCCCCGGCTCGAAAAGGCGACCGCAGATTTACCAGCGCGGCCGGGGAGAGAAGGAGAGCGGGGGGGGGGGCGAGCACCGGGCCGCCGGGGCCCCCCGCTCCCTCCCGCGTCCCTTTGTTTACTTGGCGGAGCGTCCCGCGCCCGCCCGCGCCCCGCCGCCACCGCCGGGGCCTCCCGCGGCTCCCTCGCCTCGCCCCCTGCTCCCGCGGGGCAGCGCTGCGCCAGGTCCCGTCCCCGTCCCCCCCCCGCCGCCCCGGACAGCGGAGCCTCCCGCTTCCCCCCTTCCCACAGCGCGGCGCCCTCCCGCCGGCCGGGCTCTGCCCTCGCCCCCCGCCTCGCCCGCGGGCGGCTGCAGGCCCGCACGGTGTGTGCGTGTATATATATTTTATATATATATATATATATATATATATATATACACACATGGCGTGAGGGGCCCCCCCCCGGCACAGCTCCCCACGGCGACACACCAGAAACGGGCCGCTCTTCCCCTGAGGAGACGGGGCCGCTTCCACGAGCCGGACGGGGGGGGGAAGGAGAGGGCGAAGCCGCTGCCCCCCCCTCCCCACCGCCCCCCGTTGTGTAAGTTACGGCCGTTAGGACCGTTGCGCCTCGCTCCCCCCCCCCGCCCCCTCCTCCTCCTCCCTCTCCGCGCAGGCAGCCCCCGCCGCCAGCACTCACCGGGCTGCGGGGAAGCCGCCTCCGTGCGGCTGGGCCGAGGCGGGGGAACGGGGAAGCCGCGAAGTGGTGCCGGTGCCGGCGGCCGCCCCGCTGCTCTCGGCGGCTCCGCGCGGCTCGGCTCCGCGCGGCTCGGAGCGGCGCTGCGGGCGGCTGCCTGCCCGCCTGCCCCGGCCACTCCAGGCCGCTCCCCCGCCCTCCCGGCGCGCTGCACCATGGGATGCGCCGCTGCCCTCTCCCTCCCCGCCCGCTTCGCTCCCCACACTAACATGGCTGCGAGGGAGTTGGGGGGGGGGAGGGTCGGGCTGCCGCCCCCAAACCGCGGGGGCGGGCGGACGGAGGGGGGAGGGAAGGAGGGAGGGGGGGAGCCGCCCGCCCCGCGTGCGCAGGCGCGGCGCGCGCGGGCCTCGGGGGCGGCAGCCGTTACCCCCCGGCGCTGCCCCGGATCCTGTCAGGGGCGGCGCGGGCGGGCGCGTCTCTCGTCCCCCGTCTCCCCCCCGCCGGCCTCGCTCCCCGAGGCGGCGCAGGGGGGTTTAAGCCCCTCGTCCTCCCCCCTCGGCAGCCCCTCCGCGCACCTCAGGCCGCCGCTGGTTTGCCAGCCGCCCCGAGGAGGGAAGAGAGCCCCCGACAAACTTGCTTCGCGGCCTCCTCGGGGCCCGCCGGCCTCTCTTCAGTCCCGCAGGGGCTCGAGTGAGCACAGTTGTTCTCTTGTTTCAGGACGGCGATATCCTCTTTCAAGGAAATACTTAAATTTTAAGTTATATAGGAGTGCACTGTTCGCGCGCTTGTCGGTCGTTGAGTGCGTTCAACCTCACGAGTACCACGGCGAAGCCCGGCAATAGTCACCCCCTTTTCCCAGGGAAGCGCTCTGGGGAAGGAAAAGGCACAAAGGACGGGATCTAAAATCACGGGCTAGTTAACTTCGATAGCCTAAATCCGAAACGGTCATTTTAAAAAAAATCACTGTTAATTTTTTAAAATGACCTGTTAACCGGCCGCTTGGCTTGGAGTGCGGCTGAGCTCGGTCCTCCCCCCGCTGCCAGCCCCGAGCGGCGCCGGCGCGAGCGGGACGGGCGACGGAGACGGAGCCTCGGTGACCTCCTCAGACTCACCCTTGGACGTGTCGGTCTTTTAGGACACCGCTGTAGGCTTGACCGGCTTGCAAACGCGCTCGACGCCTTCAGTCGAAGCTGGACCACCGTGCAGCGACGGAGGAGAGAAAGGAGGAAGGAAGAACGATTTCAGTTGTTTCGTAATTACTGGTCTTGGAGCACTGTTGATGCTCTTGCCGGAAAAGGTAGAAATGGGCTAATGGAAATTACTGATGAGGGAAAGTTGGGAGGCATCGATAAAGAGGAAGATCACAGTAACGCGCAGGACAAACTGAGTGCTCTTGAGGGCTGACGTAGTAAAAATGGAAGGAAATGCATGAGTAAAAGCAGTATCAGAAGCATGATTGTTTTCTGTATAATATACTGGGAAGTGAAGGGGAGGTACAAATACTAGAAAGGGAAAATGGAGCTTCATAAATTTTTACGATGCAGTTGCCAGCCATGGCGGGGAAGTGCACTAAATGACCTTTCCGAGCATTTGGTCCCAATTACTAATTTGTTTCTCCTTTGTCTCAGCCTTCATCCAAAGATGTCGAAGTGTTCCAGCCTCAGAACAAACTTGTGAAGAAGATATTGTTATCCCCATCTTTTACACTGCAAAGCTGAGGCAGTATTTGAGTTGCCAAATTCACAGATTAGTCACTGGGTGAACAGGCCTAAAAACAAATAGTTCATGTCTCCAGGGCTCTATCCTAAGTGTACAAGAAAATACCTACTTTCTATCATGCGTAATATAACCTATAGTTTTTATTTACAGGTTTCATAGATATTCTTTTTTAGATAGCTTTTCAAATATCTTTGCTTCAATAAATAATGACAATTCCTGAGTATTTATAACTTTATTCTCTGCATATTCTCTCCAAAGTATCAATGCAACGATTCTCTCCGTTTTACAGATGGGAAAACCATTAGGAGATGTATGAGAGTCTGATTCTCATCTTTCTGCTCAATCTTTTCATAGGTTTTTTTTTTGCATGGAAAAGAACTATGCTTTTTGAAGTCTTTGGGAGCTTTCCCATTGCTTTTAATGGGATGAAGGCAAGCCCAAAATAATACATCAAATTGGTGGTTTCTACCAATTCCTGAAAAGTCTTTGTTTCGAGTTCTAGTGAATAATTTCTTTGGGGTTTGTTGTTGCTTTTTTTCATCGGCAAAATGCTTATCAAAACAGACACTTTCAGCAACATGCCAATTTTGACGAGACCCTTGCGGGGAAATGTTTCTCAAGTTACAGAACGCAGTTTTTAGTCAAATGTAGAGCAAGTGCCATAAAAGCTAGACGATTCAAGCTCTTGGCTGGAAGAGGGGAGCAGGGTTGGTGTTCCTGTTCAATGAAAAGTTACATACTTACACAAAACAAAAGTTTCAGCAGAAATTCATGGGAGGGAGCGCAGGGGTAGTCATGGCTTCTGTACGGACTATGAGGCATACAGCTTCAAATCCCTGCTCTGGCTGTAGATGTAGTTTTTTCCCCTTTAACTTTAGGGTCTGAGCCAAACCGCTTGCCTGGAAGAAGCACAGACACCTCTAGCAAATCATTCATCCTAGCTATTGGGCATACAGTGAATTGCCCTCTGGTTGTACCTATTTTTCTCAATTGACTACGGGAGAGCCTAGGTAATTAGCTTAAATCTTAACATAGCTAACCTTTTACGAGATGTGACTTGTACCTTGGTCTTTTAAGATTCTTGTTTTCTTCTAATCTTTGAAAACTCGTGCAGAAAAGGAATATAATTTCCCTCCCAGCTCTGACTACACAGAGGTTGTAGATAGGTGGAAAAGAAACTATCCCCTATAGTTCATTACTGAGCAATTAATATTGAAGTAAGACATTCAGTTTAATACTAATCTTATTATTTGTCCAGTCCATGACATTATCTCATTTAATTTGCAGGGATTATTAAACCCGTGAAGCATTGTGTTGCATTGCTATAAACAAAAAAGTAGGAAACTTCATTATGGTGAAGCATGTATTATCTTTCCTTTTATTAAATGGTGGAGCTGGGGGTAATAGCTTTAAAAAGATCCAGTTCTTTCCGGTGTTTTGGAGCACAGCTGCAGTCAGGCATCTTCAGCTTTTCTGCAGGATGGTAAATATTCATTAACACAACCGTAGTGATCAGGCTTACAAGAGGCAGGTAGCTCTGAACTGCAGGGCTATTTCAAGCGGTGACAGTGAAATGCAGGGGGATTTAGGAAAAAAAATGAGAAAATGGCAACCTGTGAAATATTTCACAAAATACACAGCAAAATTCTTCATCATTAAGAGAACAAACAGTATTTTTTTAATCATTTAAATCAATCGCAGATGAAGAAGCCTTCTTCCATAAAGGAAGGAAAGCAGGAGGTGTGACAACTGCATACATAGGAAGACTATATAGTACTCTGACATTGGTGAATGAAGAGCAAATAGTAGGTACCTATTTTATAAGGTAGATATAAATAAAATGACAATGCCCACCTTATCAGAGTTAAAATCTACTGCAAAAAAGGTGATGCGTGTTTTTCTCGTATGCAGTCTTTTTTTAGGAGGGTCGGTGGCATGGGTTAGCCTGAAGGATCAAATCCTGCATTTAACAGTGAATAATGTCACACAGATGGAGGATGAGAGTTACAGGAATTAGGGGTACGGTGGTCTAATGGTTAGAAGGTATATACTCTTAACAGTGAAAGGCACCAAAATGTGTAATGTTAATACACACATCTCTTCAGCTTCTCTCTGGGTTCAAAAAAAAAAAAAAAAGCCCAAACATTTCTGGGCAGTGTCTAGAGTAGAAAGTGAATGGAAAGTCACCAGTGGAATTTTTTCTGATTTATTAAAAAAAAAAAAAAACAAGAAAACTCATAGGAAAAGCTCCAAGGAAAATCGGCAAAATTACACAGGATCAGGGAGGAAATTTCAGGTAGAAAATGTGGTGTGGAAAAAAACTAATTAGTGGCTGTGGGACCCTCTTGATGAGTTGTTGTTATTAACTAGAACCTCCAAAGCAAATGTTAATGCCTTAATTAGAAGCATGGCAATAATCTCCTAGATTTCCCAGTGGGAAAAACAAAAACAAGACCATTTTTTTCTGGATATAACTGGCTAAAAAGAAACATGGCAGCAAGGGAACCCCTGGTACTCTTTCTTCGTGGAGATAAGCCACTTCATTTTATGATGTGTGCTTGCAACGTAAATTTTACTGTCTTATCTGGCCTTTCATGTTGATGAAGTGGTAGTAAGGGATCAAGAAGTTTATTTATCTTCCTCGGAAATCAAGCAAAATCTCTGTCTCTTCTTAGCTTTCCAGACAGAAAGGACAAATCCCGTGTTGGCTTACTAGACGGGTTACAAATAAGAAATGGAAATCAGTAGAAAAGAGGAAAGATTCATTCTCTGTCCTTTCAGTACAAAAGCACAAGAGAATCGGGAGACTCTCAGACCAAGTCCAGATTTGATGGCATGGGAAGTAACTTCGTTATCCCTCCTAAAGTGTTGTACTTGCCATCAGAGATTATGTAGGCTAAGATTGTTTTCTTCCCTTTTTGTTTTGCGTACCCGGATAAAAATCAACTTTGTTTTTATTTTTTTATTTTTTTCTGCCAGAACCTCAGAGAAACAGGTAGCTTACTACGTACCTTAACCACATCAAAGCGTATGTTTCGAAATTGCATTCTGTCGAGACCAAGCAACATAAAGAGATGAAGTCCTTACGGACAGTTAGAAACCCTTGCCTTCTTCGCCTTGGCTTCTGCAGCTTCCTGCCGTTTTGAAGCCTTTAACTCTGCTGCGCGCTTTCCTCGGAAGGGCTCAAGAGAGAAGGAAGGGATTCAGGAGCACGTGCCACCGGCTGCCCTTCAGCTGGGATCGCTTGGGGAGCGCTAAGGGGCTGGAGCCCTAAGGCTGGCTGCCCGGTAGAGCATGCAGTGCTTCTCCCAGTGAGGATATAGTCTTTTGTCTCTTCCAGTTCTGGGCTAACCCACAATACTTACATTTTCAGTTCGTCAAACTGGAAACGAAAAAACTCCACAGATTCTCTACCTCTTTTTTTTTTAATTTCCTCCTCATGCAGTTCTCGTTCTTTGTTGTTAATCAGATCAAGTCACAGAAACTGTGACAGTAGTGTCACCACTCTGTTCTCTGTCAAATCCCTCCCCAAATCCCTTCAGTTGCTTTGGTAAGCTTAGACTTTTCCTGTAGAGCCCCCTTGATGTGTAAAACGTATGCTGGGTTTTGATCAAAGGAGTTCTTGTACTTAATGCAAATTTCAACACATTTCCAGCAGTCGGATGTGAATGTATAGATCTGATATTCCTGATCTCCACAGAGTGACACGGGGCCCAAGGGACATCAGTCCAGCCAGCAAGGAGGGCAGGGATGGTTGTTGAGGAATATTTGAACTTTATTTAATTTTAGACTGTGTTAAGC
The DNA here is from genome assembly GCF_036417845.1 of Apteryx mantelli. NCBI lineage: Eukaryota > Metazoa > Chordata > Aves > Apterygiformes > Apterygidae > Apteryx > Apteryx mantelli. Next base: position 4,753,672 of record NC_089979.1, on the reverse strand, counting down.
ATTATTTATTTATGTTAGAGATTAACTAATGTTCTGGACACCTGTATTCTATTCTGCTTGCTATTATTCAAATCTATTCTATTCTATTCTATTCTATTCTACTCTACTCTACTCTACTCTATTCTGTTCTACAATGACCACATCCGAGAAAACTTATCCTTTTTTCTTTTTAATTATTTTAATCCCCTGAGCAAATGACAAAAAGTCTCACTGCAGTCCTTTCTGCCACCTTAAATGATATTTTAGACATTAGAGAATAGTTTTTCTTTAAGTCTGTTTTCAGACACACACATTAAGTAGGGGGATTTTTCTCTGTGGGTGTTGATGGTCATTGCTGACCAGTCTCATATTCAGTGAATGATCCTGAAGGCATGTGAATTTTTTAGCACTTCCTTTATTTTCCGGTCTCTGTTTATTCAACTAAAGTATCTGCATATTTGTTATCAATCTAATTTTTAATTCATGGTGGATGGTGAGACAAAGGTGAGACAGGTGAGACAAAGTGACCCAGTCATCTTGGAACGTATCCCAGAATCACAAAGACTTTGCAGTGCTATTTTGACTTGAGTTTTAGGAGTGGGATACAGGACCAGTAATTGTACCATATGCCTTTCCTGGGGTTATAGGGTTCTCCACATCTTCCTTAAGCCGTGGCCCTGGAAATTTTCTCTGCATCCCAGCAAAAGAGCGGGATATAGGGGCTCTAATCGCTCTGTTGGATCATGCATCCTTGGTTTGGACAGCTTGCGCTGCACTGTGTGACATGGTAGAGGGGACACGTTCTATCACCTACTTCTGGCGTGGGGTGAATCTTCCTATCACATATCCCGCTTCAGGGGCAATCCCTTGCATTACATTTTCCTTTTGTTAAAAAAGAGTTACTTTAAGTTACGGTCAAAATATTGCTGACCTGTATGAATTCATTTTACGAGATGGCTGCACAGGGAGTCCCCGCTGTCTACATGAAGTCATTGCTCGAGAAGCACTGAATGAGCAAACTCATAAGTTTGAGCCAGGCTGGAGGAGCGTATCTAGGCAGAAGGCTTCTGTCATTTCTATAATATGTTCATCCTGTGCTGCTTGGCAAGCTGGAGTACAAGAGGACTGTGATTTTCTTGCGTTCACATCCTTGCTCTTCATTTGCCTGATTACAAATTGATGATTTGTTAGCATCTAGGATTCTGAAGAGAAAGAGTACTGCTCTTAGGGGAAGTTTTTGAAGAGAGCCTTGGAATGGATGAAATATGGAGCTAATTATCATAGCAGATATGTTTAGAAGACAGTGAGGCAGTGGAAAATATTTTCTTCACAGGATTGTCCAGCCCATGAATATCCTATTAATTATCCCTTCAGTATGTTGACTGACGTTCGTGGACATGTATGCGTCTGCAGCATACAAAGAGAGAGATTTTCTGTATTTTTTTGGCATCGGCCCCAACCTTTCCCGCTATGCTACTTACATGCTTAATTCTACCTCCTAGTCTTCTCAGTACAGGCACAACAACTTTTTTGGAGGTGCTCTGGGAAATGCCTTTATGTTGACTACCCCAATACCACCTTGACTTTATTTGTTTCGTAGGAAAAGTATTGCACCAGAAAAGGAAGGGAGAAGACCTGTGGTGTATCTTAAATCAATCCGTTTTGCTTCGGAGGACTAAATGAGTTGATTACGGCACACCTAGGGGTGAGTTCATATTTTACAATAACCTCTGAAGAATAGACCACATTCTTTAGCAGTTATATTCTTATATAGCCCAGTGTTGTCTGCTGTTTCAGTTCAACATAGCAAGCACTGAGTAATGCCAATATTTCTCTTTGGTTGCTTTCCTGCGAAAAAAATGCTGTAACAGAAAGATTGCAGCCAGCCAAATTTCAGTTTGCACAAAGATTCTTGTTCTTTGTAGGAATCTAACATTCTGGCCCCAAAGTCACTATTAGTTATAGAAAAGTAAACTGACAGCAGCTGAAACATCTATCACATAGCTTTTAATAGAAATTCTTTCTTGAAAATATTATTCTGCCCCAAAAAGAAAACATTAAAATAGTCTTCATATTTATTGAACCCGTTAAAAAAGTCTGACTATCTGTCTTTGTTACAGAATTATTGAATTGAAAAAAGGCTGCTTCAGAAACAGCAAGAGAGAAGAGTACCAAATTACGGCTTCCTCTTTCAAAAATAGTCGAGCATTTCTTTCTCACGGATTGCTGCCTCTCTGGAAAGTTATTTGGCTCATTTGGTATGCAGGTAGGGAAACAGCCTTGTAAATCAGCTGTGAATTACTTCTTATTATTTATTTAGAAGCATGTATTTTTTGCACATCACAATATAACTTTGTAAGTGTATTACTTACCAGCATAATAGATATACAGGATATTTAGCTGTCAGAGAATTTGCAACTTAGAAGAAGCAGTGCAATGGTAGGTCTTTTCTCTGTTATGAATTTCATGTGGGATTTAATGTCATTTAGTGTTTTGATGCCCTCAGTTCCAGTCTGAAAAATTGACGAAGTAATTCCATAGCTATGAATAATAGTGGGAGTTACAATTAGGAGGTGCTCAGGAAAGAGACTGAAGCTGCACAAATATTTAAGATGGGGTATATGAGAGCAGGTGATTAACATTAAGACATTTGAGAGATTTCATACTTAAAAACCAAATTTTTGTCTTTAGAGGTACAAAATTGTTCCTCTTCCCTGTGACGAGAGGAGCTCTGCAATTTGTCTGAAAACAGAAAATGACAGGTGTTGATGTCAAGAATAAAAATAAACTCCATTGCTTCCTACCAGGTGACAAGAAAAATCTTAATATTTGCAGAGAATATTGTTTTCCCTAGGTTCAAACTGACCATTGTACATAAATATGCTAGGAAACATATGATTTGTTTTTGGAATATTTAAATGTTTTGTCTTTATTATGGGTTAGAAAGAAAAAAAAAAAAGCTCCTCGAGCATATCAAGGTATTATAGCGATGAGCGAAGAAACTCTGAAGCAGCTGCAGAGCCACCAGTTGAAATGTCTGGGCAGGCTAACAAAGAGCCATATGCTGCTGCTGCAGCATTTCTCCCAGAGATTAGCATCTGGGTTACTTGGCACCTAAGCCTGTCCTAACCTTTCGATAGCACGAGACCACTTTTAGTCTTTAGTTTTATATGATTATCTGTATCCTTTAAAGAGCACCAGTCTCGGTTAATCTTTATAACATTTCAGAAGTGAGAATTCCAAAATAGTTAGAAGCTTTGTAGTGTTTTTAAAAGCAATTGTCTTTGTTAAGGAGCAGATTATACCAATCGGTATTTATATGTTCTGTGCGTATGTGTTTGTGTGCGTGCATGTAATATTCACACTGCAATAATGTACTTAAATGTGTGTGCACATGGTTGTAATTTTATTCCGTGCTACTGGAAGAGGAAAAATGCATGTGGCAAATGTAATGAGTAGATGTAACTAGTGCTGAAAGCAGGATTCCACTCTACTAGAATTACTTCTAAATCAGAACGATACTACATTTTAGAGAAGTTTGGAATTTAAAATGTTTTTTAGATTGCTGTTTAAACACTACTTAATAGATTTCTAAGGATCTCTGCATTAGCTTTTGGATAACACAAGGAAGAAATCCTTCAGTTTAGGTACTGACGTTCTCAGAGGAGGGCTGAGGAGGCTGCGGGCTTCATCGTTAGCGCAGGGCAGAGCAGCACACGTGGTCGCCACATGCTGGGGAAGTGTTGGCGTGGCTCTGTGCCTTTCGCCTCTCCCTCGGACCTCCTTCGGAGCAAACATCGCTCCGCAGGATGCAACCCTTCCAAAATGCCTTGCCGAAGCATCAGGTGGAACTAATGTGACTGAAGTGTCTATAATGGAGGTGTTTTTGCCTGACAAGTCACCCCAGGCGCCTCTTACAGTCATTAGAGAACGAGTCAACAGTCGGAGAAGAGGAGAGTGCCCCTCATCTCATCCTGAATTGGACGTCTATGTTTGGTCACCTGAATCGCACCCTAAACTTACTGATGAGATCTCTGCTGACCATACCGGGTGCTTAGAGCATCACCAAAGATATAAACCATTTAGAGGCTAAAGTAGGGGAAATTAGTACCACCCGTGTTGTGCGATCCAGCCCAATATCCACGGTCAGATGCACGGTCAGAGGCACCCTAAAGCACGGGACTACGCTCCGTCAGACTGAAAGGCAGTAAATACGTTATCGCACCTCCTACGTCTGCGCTGGAGAGCCGATCTGCCAAAGCGATGCGTCGGATTGCTGCGTGTGCAGAGCGGATCTGATCTCGCTGTGTATTAATTGTGCTGTGCCTGGAGTCTCCTAGCTGGTAAGACAACCACGGAGAGCTGCAGAAAATTCCCACTGATTTCAGTGGCCTTTAGACCAACCCTTGAATCGCTGCAGAATGCCTACGTGTACTGTAGTGAATGATTATAATCCAGAAGTTACAGCTAGAGAAATAACGTACTGAAAGGTCCCTCAGAGTTCCCAGCTCCCAGTTCCGTTTTCAGTTCTCCAAACTGTGCACAAACTTACTTAGCAATGTTATAGGGCTGAGAAGAGAAATAATAGATTTTTAAAATTAATTCTGAATGGTTTTGTTTTGTTAAAGACAAGTTGCAGCTCACTTTTTTAACCCTCCTGCAGTACAACATTCTAATGTCTTTTAAGTACACTTGGATCATGGTATAAATCAATACTCCTTTTTTTACAAAACTTTAAAATAACTTTTAATAAAATCAATTATTAATTTTACAATTATTGCTATTTTGATCTCCAATACATGTGTTCAGTCTTACCAGTTGAATTTTCTTTCTGAATTGGAAAGTTTCAAAACAATTATTTAACTTTTTCTAAATGTATTCTATTACAAAAAAAGCTAACTTTCAATGTTTTGTGTACAGAATTACTGTCCTACTAGAGTTTGTTTAAGATGGTACCTGAGAGCCTTTAACCACTGAAGCGTTTGTAAATAGTGTGCCTTTGCACATGGCAAAGATAGAAATGTTAAGCATAGATAAAATATATAAATTTTGTGAATAGAGATTCTGGAATTTTAAGTTTATGTATGAAATCACTGCGGTGAAAAGAACATCTTTTCTCTAGGGCTGGTGCATAGTTGGAGCGGTTTTTATTTACATTTAGCAGAAATTACGAGAAAGATTGCAGCACTAGCTTTTTATGTGGGTAGATGTAGTCCCTGCATCATTTCATTCAACCTCTGCCTGAGAAGCACTCCATGGGAAACAAAAATTAAAAGAAAAAAATCAGTAGCAATAGGAGTGCTATTTTTAAGCTACTGTGCTGAACGATGTCCCTTCAGTAAAAATAATAAAAATACTATACTAGCTACCACAATAAATGAGGACTGTATTAGATTCCATTAGGTTTCTGTTATCTTTCTTACACTGCAGCCATAGTGTCAAATATTTATAACCCCTGGAAAGTCACCTGTGGAATATTTGATGTCCTTAGACACAAACATAACTATGTTTATTTTAATGATATTTTTAGATACACAGGTCAACAATCCTTCATTATTTTGCCTTTTCATTCTAAATTAAAATATTTGTCTGTTGAATTTCAAGATACATACTTGATACATTCATTCATGAGCTAAAATAAACTGAAGCGAGCCCACAAAGGAAGAGAGTGGATTTTACTACTGTTAAACCAGCCAAATATTTGCAGCTTTGCAGTGATTCATCCTTTTTCCTCTCTTGTTCAGCAGTAAGTATTTTGGAAGAACAGACTGAGTAAGGAGCTAATGATAATCATAGTCCAAAGAAGATCAAGTCCTTTTTTGGTTATTAATTTTATCTAAATTAAATCCCCTGTTGCCATTACGTAGCCACAGAAGTGAGCAGGGCTATCCCTATTCATACCGCTGAGGAGCAAGACCTTCATCATACATTTTTATTTAGATGTATCATTTATTTTAAAATAAATTATATTATTTAATATTTATTATTATTTCTGTTAAATGAAATAGTCAGGCCTGGAGATCTATACCGAACAAAGTACAGAAACACGTAGATTAGGACCATCTTGCAAAGATTTGGGGCATCAGAGGCCGGGACAGAGAGGAAGCTCCTGAGTCATCAGCGCGGCGCCCTGCTATCACCCGCAGCCTTGTGGCAGGAGCCTGTTCCTGAACTGGTCATATTCGACCACAAAACAGTTAACTTCCCCGTCCTGTGCAGGGACGTACAGCAAACCCGCCGCAAGCGAGAGACCTTCTGCCAGGCTCCACCCTACGTGTGCCAAGGCGTTAGCTGTGTTTATCCGTCTCCCAGGGTTGCGCCTCGGGTTAAATAGTTTTTCTTTCCCTTCTTTTCTCCTGTCCCGTATCTACAGGCGGCAGCCAGTTCCCCTCTCGCCCTTTAAGGTGCCTCGACACTTAAATAACTGAGGTCCCCATTCGCTTCTGGGTCCTCTCCCCCGATTAGCCGCGCTGCATGGATACTAGCCCAGTCGAGCTCCCTCTGGGACTCAGCCAGCCACCTCCGGCTGCAGGAGAAGCTGGCTGTGCTTTGTGGCTTTGCTCACCCCAGGAACCGCTCCCAGGAGACTGCGCAAACAGGAAATCCCTACGTTTATCTCCCTTTGCCCTAGGCTGTCCTCCGATGTTCTCCCAACAGGCTTTACACTCTCAAAAACTCCCCCAAAAGTCTTATGGCTGGAGGGGGTACCCAAGGCCAAGCACTGTGTGTCTGCCGGGGACAGGTCAGCCCGTTCTGGAGAGGGTCTAGCTCTCCAGATGTGCTAGATGCACGCACACCACGCACATCTGGAGATGCACGCACATCGCTGCTTTGCACCTCCTAGCTTCGGGGCAGGGATCACTGACAGCGGCTGATATATTTAGCAGTGTAGATACATCCTGAGTCTCCTCAGGCTTGTGGTTTCCCTGATGGCAGAGATAGCCCTCCGGGCTTTGGTTTTAAGATAAATGTTCAACATTTATGCTAAATGTTCAACAGCAATACTAAATGAAGGTATTCTCATTCCTTGCTGTTCACTCCTGCCCCTGTGACGCTACAGTCGTATCGGTACAGCCGTCTGATCGTGAATCGGACTGATTTAGCTTAAAAAAAGCATCGCAGGGTTCTAAACCGTCCATTTTTGTTAAATATAGTTACAAATTATTAGTTAACTACATACATACATGCATATCAACTGAGGAAGCAGGTAGGGAGAAGAAAACCATGACATTTGCTTCCACTTATTTACTTCTCTTAATCAGAGTGAACTAGAAGCACCAGTTTCTAATAAAACAGGTTAAATGGATAGTCTCACTGTTGATCCGACAGTCTGTGCCTAAAAGAAAAAAGTACGTTCGGACTGTTGTGTCCAGAATGTACCAAGGATAAATGCTGCATACTGGCAATCCAGAACATGATAGTCATAGAAAGGCTCTCATCCCCGGTTTCTACCTGCATGCTTCGATAATACCTGCGCTTCCATGACGTTTCATCCGAAGAACTCAAAGCACATTACAGATGCAGGTTTAGCTAAATGTACAGTGGTCTCTGAAATGTAAAAAAAATGTTCCCATGCGTAGGTGAATCAAGTGATACCTAAACAGATAAAACATCATGCTCAAGGTCAGAAAAAGAGTCAGGGGCAAAGCTGAGAAGAGAACTGCAAGAGGTGAATTTAATAAGCTGTGATGGCAGCCAGCTGCCAGCCACAGCTGGGCTCAGGGAACATTGATCTTATTCCAGTTGATACAAGTGAACTTCTCTACAAAGAATATCATGGAAAACCAAACCATTTATCAGCTGTTAGGAGAAATGGACTGTAAAATGTTAGGCTGTCGCAACTGTAATGCAGGCAGCAATTAGTAAGCACTAAAGTGGTGATGTTTTTCCTCTCCATCCTTTTTACATGTTCCCATAAAGCTGTGGTCCTATCTGAACTATCCGCTAGGCTCTTACCTTAGCATATTCTGATCAGAGAGTGCTTCAGTCTGGAAACTCTCTCACCACCCATGCTTTTTTAAAATTATAATGCAAGATCTTTCCATTTTGACAGTCTAGACACGTTTCTGGAAGCAGAAACACCTAGCTTATATCTAAATCTCTAGAGGGCTGAAAAGAGAAATATATAGCCTCAATACCTGAAATGAAATTGCTGTGCCATATAAAGGCAGCATGAAAACTCTTTTTATACGTAAATTAAAAACCTGTGAGTTCAAAAGCCTTTCAAAAGGGCTAAAAACCCAGAAGTCCGAGTTGTGGAGACAAAAGTATAAATTAGCACCCTTTTCCACCCTGCATCTATTCACATCGGAGTTGCCCAGTAACAGTAAGGGGAGAGTAAGAACTACAGCAAGGTGCCTTAGACATTTCTGGTTCGCCCATCTCTATACTAGCTATCTGCCCATGGCCCTCAAAGAGATACCGAAAGAAAATCTTAACTTCTGTCGCAGATGGGTAAGCAACAAAATGACTACAGCAACGGGTAAGCAGTATTTTATCTGCCCGCTGCCAGCTATAACAGGGATACCACATTCTTCTCTAACTGTAGGTGACAGATGAGTCTTCTTGGCAGACCCAACACAACACATCCAAACTTGAAGTCCTACAAAGGAACGTATCAAAATAGGTAGATCATCAAGTCTGGTGACATGCTTGAGGGTATTCCCTCAACCTATTCTACCCATGGCTGATGCTTGACTTTACGATTTGATCTTAAGGTACCTTTTTTTCTCCATCTTTTCTTACAGAAGATCACAAATGGCTGTCTCCCCTGCAGGGACTCAGAGGTATTAAAATGTCACTGCTAGATCAAAATTAATATGCTTTTAAAAATATATATATTTCCTTCAGTTGCCAACCATACCTTAGATTATTAAAACTGTAATAAAAAACATGCAGTTTACCTGCATGATTTTTGTGTATCATTTATCTTAGCATACAAAAAATAAGAGTCATTCTTCTCCCCTGTAGCCAGTTGTTCTTGCTAGTTTTATACTTGCTGAAGCAGTAAGAGTGCCAAAGCTGCAAGGAAATATTTAATCACTAATTAACTTCTTGATTCTGTGTGTGGGCAGGCCCCTTGTTTCCCCTGGAGCCCAACTGATTTTCCAGATATTTGTTTGGGATTTCAGGGTATTTGCATATTGTGTATGGCTCCCTATGTATGTGCTGGTATGTGTGTGGGATGCCTCCGGCTGTATTTGCCTGCAGCTGAGCCTGCGTGACATTCCCCTCAGAACAGGCAGGTTTTCCAGTCTGAAAGTTCAAAAAACCTCCTCCTATTTTGTTTCAGTCACTAGAAAAAAAGGCAGCAAATTACCCAGCTATTCCACCAAGCCGCCTGTTTTGCAGTAACACAGTCAGTGCATGTCGGTCCTCCTAGCTGCGGTGTGCTAGGAGTGACCAGCTTTCAGCATCTGTCCAACAGAAGTTCAGTTTGAAGTAGGCACCCTGGATGGAGGTTTCTCTTTTCAATTTTTCTAATAAACTGAGTTCTGCACGGTGTTATTGCTAAAGCTAATCTGATTTTCTCTGGGAGGTGGGAGGGCATGTGGCTAGAATTTGTATTAGTGGTTATTAAATTTGCTTGTGTTTCCATACTCATTTCTCATACGGATTCCCCTTTACAATTCACTTCTGCTGTGGCATGTAAGAAAGGATGGATAACAGTATTTAGATTTTAAACCGTAATTGTTTTTAAAATGTATCCATGCTGTATGTTTCTGTGTGTTCCATGTACAAAAGAAGCATTTCTTCCCCAAAAGAAAGCTCGTAATGCAAAGTTCAGCCCTCAAAACATTAAAAAATGCTGGAATTAAGAAAGGATTTAGAAATGTTTTGTTTAAAACAACCACAGAAATGGCTGCGACTCAAAATCACGGTTTATAATGTAGCCCCTTGTGCCCTGAAGTTTGGTGGAAGGAGCAGGTGAGAGACTCACCTTGTTCATAGAGGTTTTCTCTCACCAGTGAAGAGCAGGGCAAGAGGAGGAAATGGGCCCCAGCCTTCTAGCTGGAAATCTCTGAGAAGCCAGAGCCGTTCACACGTGATTTGGGTGCAATTGCTGTCACCTGGCTTCAGATGTGCGAGTTGCCTCGGTTTCCCAATAGTCAGGGGACAGACATAGGTGCTGGAGGGCCAAGAAGGCCAGCTGGAAGGGGGGCACCTATGCTGCAGACAGCTGAAGTTGGGAGGAAGGAGTATCATCACCCTTTGGGGCTACAGGAAGGCTGAGCTAGCAGTGCTTGAAGAACTTGTTTCATGCCTGCCAGACAGGAAATTGGAGGCACATAAGACTAGATTAAATCAGCCCAGTTGGTGTTATCGTCTGCATATGTTCCCCTCGGAGCGAGGGCAAGTGCTGCAGGGACCGTCCTATTCTCCAGCTACTGCAAACTCAAACCTGCAGGTTGCTGGACTCCTACAAGGACTTCTGCTGATCCAGCTGCTGTTTCAAAAAAGCCGAGCCCTTTCGCAGGAGAGAAATGATCCATTCATGACAGAGCTGTAAGGACCGTGGCTTTTAAAACTGTTGTCCCTTTGATTTGTTTAGTTGTGTGTGCTTTTATTGTGATAATATTTCCAAAAAATGAATTATATATGTAACAGGTTTCCAACAATGACATGGGTAAACCTGAGCATTAACCTTAAATGTTTTTTCCTCTTGTTATGTTGCACTTAACAGCACATATTTATATTCCCTGTGTGTTGGGAGAGCAGGAAATTACACAGTAAATGTTAGCAGCAGCTGAAGCTTGGGCTTTGATTGTCACTTGATAAACCCATGTAAATCCCATTAACACAGAGAAGAGTTATATGTATGTATCAGGGGGAAAAGAGACCATTTGCACTGGAGTGCATGTAACTAATTAAAAATTTAAGAGCATATAGAGCATAACTATATTAGACTGCAGGTTAATACTACTGAATGAAAAATGCTAGATCAGCTGAAATTCATAGAACAGGAGAGATTCTGGCTGCCTCTGTGCAAAGAGCCCCTGTGAATAGTCCTAGCAGTCTCTGCTTGTTCTCATTAAATGGTTTGGGGCTGAGGAAAGTGGGCACCTAGCTGGTTGTAACCTTGGTCAAGACCTGTAGGGCAGAAAATAGTGCAGGGAAAGATGAGAGGATGTTTGCATCTGCCGTTAAACATGGCTTCTACCAATACTTCTGCCAGCATTTTACTTGCCTAGCAGACAGTCTTATTCAGGAGCTTTTTCACCACGCAACAGTCTATCGCAACCATAACTGAACCTCAGTTTTAAGGCATATTGCTCTCCTGAGAAAGCTTAGGCACTTTGCTTTAAGGAAAGCCATTTGGAATGGAACTGGAGGAACAACAGGATTTATATTCAACCTGTGACTGTCAAATGTGACCTGACGCGATCATTTACTGTTATGAAGGTTAATTAACAGAGGTTCATCCCATGCTCTGCTTCTCCTGTGTGAGATTAAATTAATGGCAACTTAGTGCAGTTGGCCAGTCCATGGAGTTCATTGCTGCGGGAGATAACTCAGCGACAGCGACAGCCTTTGTATTCTTCATGGAAGTCTAATTTTTATATCCTAAGTTTCAGGATGGGAAAATTTCATATTTCAAGACCTGAACTGATTGGCAGAGGGTTCAGAAGGGAGCCCCTGAACCAGACATGGTCCGCAGTGACCCGGTGCCGGCAGCCCCTAAATGCCATTGACCCTGAACTGGACGTCCAGAGCACTTTTGGACACGTGTACGTTACACGTGGGGCGCCTGGCACCGAGGGGGTCACCTTCCTAGCCGCAAGACGGCGTTGCTGACTGGGGGTAGAAAACTGAAACACGAATCCATACCTTCCGCTTCCTATGTAATTATGTTTTATTTCATGGGACTGTCTTAGAGCCATGTGTTTGGAGTTGAGTGTAACCACAGCTCTTCATTTAATGTAACTGTAAGTAGCCACTAACTTCTGTTATAAAAACAGATAATTGAAACAATAGCAGCAACTATGCAAATAGTTATATGCCCCTACCGAAAGGTGTATGCAGGACATATGTATGTAGAACAGCAAATGTGAGGCTGGAAAATAAGCCCCAGAGCTTGGCACCAAGGTGATAAGTATAGTCCTAAGGAAAAAGACCACGAGGGAGATTTTTAATTATTTGATTCTTCCTGAATCTGAGGAAAACAAACATTTAAATCCTTCATAAATAAAGAGCATGGAACCAAAGAAATACTCATCTCCAGTACAGGTTTTGCATCCTCATAGAAAAAACTTGCAGAGTATTATAACCTGATACTTAAGGTAACGTTTCTGGCTGTCATCACATTAAATGGCAAGATGCAATTGCTAGAAATAAGTCGATGGGCAGATGCACAACCAACTTCTTAGTGCAGACTGTCAGCTTATTGCCATTTCCTTATAATCCTTCTGTGGTTTTAGATAGCCCTAGTAACACGTAAAAGCAACCTTTAAAGTTTCTGTCATGTGATTTACACTCTTATAGCCACTGCTGGTTTGAATTTCACATCCATTCTCAAAATGAAAGTTGAGCTGATTTTTTTTTATGATAAAAGAGCAGCCACTGAACTAATAGCAGGTCAGTACGACATATATTAGAGCGTGGTTTGGCATTTATGTCGAGAATCTCCTGTCATCTTCACTACCACCCACAAGTGCCATAGCAACCACATTGCACAGGGAGTAAAATGCATGCACAGTTTAACGTGCTGTTAAATGAATGCACTACTTGTTTTACTATTGTGATGATGAATTCATTTCAGCTGCAGTCACTGATTAGTAGAAAGCTTAGCTCTCACTGGAGAGAAAATAAACAAACAGCTCAGATTTTGCCTTTCTATAATTTAGCAGTTTTGTGGAATTCAGCTGTGGGCAATTAACAGAAAGGACCTCAAATTATATGTTGCACTTACATATTAGCTTTTGGAGGTGCCATAAGAAAGTGATCTTTTTAGTAAGCAAAAGGTTGAAATGGAAGAAGCAACAATTTGTTGGAAACCTCCTACAAAACAATACTTGTTTATTCACCGTGTCTGAATATTAAAGTGGTTCATACAATTATTCTTAAGTATAATGGCCTGATTTTTACCAATGTTTTGTAAAGCTCACGCAAGTGAATGAATAACAATTTGCTGCAATTAAAAGCATGCTGCTAACATTGTGATAGCCTGAGAAAGAAGGGAACGTTGTTTTTAATACATTCTCGTAAGGACACTTAAAATGTGTGCTAAAGCATTCAGCTTGTTCCTCATCATCTATTTTCTGCACAGCTTGTTCCCCTCTGAAAAGCCACCTTCAAAGATGTGGGCTTTTCTCAAAAGATCCCACTTTGTTACACCCACTTCCAACTTTCCCACATCCCTGTATATCACTTCCAGGTACTAATTATTCCATACTCCTTGTAGGGAGGGCTAGCGAAGTATTTCACTCAAAACACTGGCTTACATATTGTCCCTGTACAGCTCCAAATCCAAGAACAAATTGTTCCTGTTATGTATTCACCGGTTATTTTTCCCCTCTTTGTGCTTCCAACCATCTCCCAGTAGAGCTGAAGGAAAAAAAAAGCCCCCCACACAAAAAGGGAGGGATTGCACTAACTGCAGTATCTGCAGCCAGATGGATTCAGCTCCAGTTTTAGTCACCCCTCTCTGACCTTTGGTTAACTGTCATGTTTGGCCACTGGCCTTTGAAATGAAGGGAGAGGAAGTGTCCAAAAGGGGCAGGTAGGACCGTGGAAGTAAATGCTGCTGAGAATTAATGGAGTTATGGGCACAATAACTGACCACTGTTTTTTAACATCTTTGTCATGTGCAGCTTTCCAAAGGGCTGCTGCTCTCCAGCCTGTCAGTATTTCTTGTGCTCAAACTGGTCAATGCGTATCCCTTCATTTTTTGGGAAAAGGCATGGCAGCTGTCTGGCCTCAGCCTGCTATCCTCCTCTCTTGCTTTAGTGCCTCTGTTCAGAGATTAGCTGAGAGCTTTGAAAGCGCTGAGACAAACAGACTGTGCCACCAGATTCAGATCTCTCACACAGTGCAACGCTGCTCTGGCACTGGGATCAGAACAGAGACGAAAACCACGGAATGAAAACGTAACTTAAGGATCCTGAACCCCAAAATTTTGGCCACATTCGCATTCAAAAGCCGGGGCGTACTGGGGAGCACAACAGGTTGCCAGTCCCCAGCTTGTCTAGATGAGGGGACCTGTTGGAGCAAGTCACAGGTCTTCTTCTGACCATGCACCTGGATTTCTCTTGGAGAGAAAGGTCGGTGTGTTCCTCACCTATGGGGGCAGGATGCAGCCAAGGCACACACCTGGTGTGGGAGCTCCAACACAGTCCCGGGGCTGGTGGCACAGGACATTGCCGTTCGCCAGACAGAAGAAGACTTCTGATAGCAGACTTCTCCCCGGAGGCTCTTGGATAAGTGTCTAGCCACCCCTTGGCCTCCTTTTGTCTGGCTAAATAGGCTAAGCTCCTTAAGTCTCTGCCTGTAGGTCATCTTTTTCAGTCTTGTGTACATTCTTGTGTCTCCTCCTCGAATCGCGTCCAGCTTTTCAACCTCCCGCTTGTTTTGTGAACACAAGAGCGAGACCCAATATGTCAGCAGCAGTTTCAGGACAGACAGAGTACTCAGACAACATAATCTTCCTCTTCTGCCTGGATTTCCTCTGCTTATACACATACAGATCGAGCCAGTTCCTGGTCAGTTGTTTGCCCACTCTGACTTGCAAGCCTTTTTCGGTCACTGCTTTCCCGTCTAGGACCACTGCAGCCCCCACCAGGCAAATACCATCTTCATTCTCTGATCTCTTGACTTTTTATTTGGCCCTACTTGCTTACCTCCCTGTTACCAAGAGGTCTCACTGGTTTGTATCGGTGACTGGTATTCTTTCACTTTACCTTTCTCCCAACCTTTTGGCTCATCTGAAAAATTTGTCAGTACTGATTTAATGTTCTTTTTTTTTTTTTTCCTAAGCTGTTGATAAAATACATCATTAACACAGAGCCAAGAATCAGTCCCTCTGGGATCTCTCCAAACACACACCCACTCAAAGAAAACGTCTCTGTTTGTAATTATATCTGAGACCTTAAGTTAGCCAATTCTTAATCCATTTAATGTGTTTCATGATGGTTTTGTATTGTTTTCGTTACTTCATCAGCATGCTGGACTGTTACAAGGCAAATTTCTTACAGAAGCCTAGCGTTACTGCCCTCATCAGCCGCGCTTGTAAGCCAATGCAAACTTACATTAAAAATGGTACAACGGGGGATATATCTGCCCCACAGCCAGAGCGGTGACTGCGGTGTAGAGCAGAGGGGCCCCAAATAGCTTTAAACTACCCAGTTTGGGTGTCGATAGCACGGTAGCCACAGCAGTACGGAGCTGTGTAAGTTATCTGCATCCCCTGCTCGGCCCTGCAGCCTACGGGACAGGCGTGCGCTTGGCAAGGTGAAAACCTCCCGCTGCGGACGGTGCTGGTATTTCAAGCTCTCTTTTCGGAAGCCCGTTATACGATCCACCGAGCCGCGTCCTGGAGGAGAACCTGTTTTCCCAGGACTAAAGCCACCCCTTTGTAACTAGAGCCGCTCTTGTTTATAATTCCATAAAGGCTTTGTAAGTTTAAGGTGTTTTGGGAAGATTTTGAGAGTGTTGGAGGTGATCGCAGCCTTCCGGCGTGGTGTCAACAAACTGCAACACCTCTCTGGTTTCTCAAGCACTTGGAGGACAAAATGGGTGGAAGGAAACTTTGAGACAGGATGTTTATGCTCTTATCCCTGAGTGTTTGGCTTGATTTTTATCTGGGAATGAGGTTGATCAGACTTTCTTTTTCCCAGTAACAGCATCTTCCATGGTATGCTCCTTACATCATATTTGCCCTGTTAGAGATTAATGGAAGAGGGTTTATCTTACAGTACATATCCTTAATTGCCTTTAAGTGGTTTGGTCCGTATAAATTTAGCCATTTCCTTGGATGCAAAGAGGGCAATTCGAAATTACGTCCTTTCCAAAGACATCTTTTGAACTTGGATAAGGGAACTGTGAAATGTGCTAGTCTTTTGTGCAAATGGAAGTTAAAATATTTGCAACAGCCTCAGATCCCTTGACTTTTCCGAAAGGTAGACAACCCGCAAATTATGTACACACAGAAAATCAGACAATTGTAATTTGGGTTTAGATTTGGGAACGAAAAAGATGTTAATGAGATAATGTTGTCTAGGCATGGTATGGTTTCACTTCTTGGCATGAGAACGCAGAATAAAATCTCTTACACTGTATATTTATTAGGGTGAAGTGTAATGATACTTTTTTGTGTTCCATGCGTATTTATTTCTGTACGCTTATTGTAATTATGTTACTTAGAATGTTAATGTCTCGTGGCGTGCATATATTACAGTCTGATGCTTATAAATAATTTACATTTAAACCTTAAAGGATAATGAGAAAACAGGAAACGGCGGCACATAGGGAGGTTAACGTGTCAAGGGCAACGCTGTTACACTGGCAACTTTATCTACTGTCTAAAATGTCCCAGTTTGCTGAGAAGTCTAATAATGCTTTCGGGTTCAGTCGGATTGCCAAAGTGGGAATTATTCCGCAACAACGGCCAGAACAAAAACCATTGAAAGCACAAAATAAGAAGGCCAGCTCTCCGACACCAGGGTTTAACTCACGCTAATACGCGCTAGCCTGCAATGCGGAGAGGCGCTGCGTTGCCGGCGAGCGTGCCTGCTGCCAGGCAAACCTCATTCCCGCCGCGGCAGCCGCCCCGCGCGCCCGAGTTAATAGATTATCCGAGTCCTTATCGCAGAACAAACTATTTGGGGTGGAGTCCATTAGTATAAATAAAAGACGAGGAACATCAGTTCTTAACGGAGCAGCGGCCGGCTCAGTTATGAGAGAGAGCAAAGAGGCGCCGGTTAATCCTGGGAGACGGCGACGGCTCCGCGACCACCTGCAGCTTCCTCTGCTCTTTGGAGGGTTCGGAGCCGCCGTAGTCGGGAAGCGTGAGGCAGAAATTCTGTCTGAGCTGCGTTTTTTTCATCCCTTGATCGGCAAAAGGGATTAAAAGAAATTGTTGCTGCTGCTAATCGTTAATCACTCTGCAAACAAAACTGGCCTTGCAGAACTAACTGTGCAATCAGAGCACTAGGGAAATTAGGGAGAGGGAAAAAGCATTCAGCTGCTTTTTAGCTGCTTAAATGTCTCTAATTTGGGGTTTCCTATATTTTGCTTGTGTGATTATTTCGTAGTCTCATCAATTACACTTTTGAGAAGCTTTTCTTTGCACACAATCTGAATTTTCCTTCGGACAATTACATCCAAATATTTCCATTTATTATTCCCAGATCACTTCTGCTCTTACAGATCACCGTAAAGGCGTTCTTCTACTGTACCATTGATTTGCTGATTCAGTTTGCTCCAGCAGACTGAATGAACCTGCGCTGTGCTCCCTACCACAGGAAAAAAATGTGGGTTGCAAAGCCTCGGTGCTCACCACCAGCCCTGAAGACCATTGATCTTCAGTGGGACAGAAAGGGAGTCTCATGGAAAGCTGAAAGCCCCAGGAGATACTGCTGAATGCAGGTTAGAGTCTTCCAGTTAGCTATTGCACCGGGAAGTGTCCATGATATAGCTTGCAGGGGGCACAGTCTTGCTTGGGTCCATGTTTTCTTTTAGAGGGGAAGGGGCTGCAGCTCAGCGCTCGTAACTGCAAGTCCTTCAGGGTCCACAACAACTGGACTTTCCCAGCTATAAATCTTGAACCATATTTTTTAGGAATTGTTTGACTATGGTTTTTATACAGAAATGCAAGAGTCACAAAATGTTTGCCCGCATCTTTTGCTTCTCCTTTGCTTCTTCTCACTGGTTTGTTGCTGTAGAGGGGCTCACTGAGAGGAAAGGGTGGCTGGTGTGAACGCGCATGAAGGAAACGGAGCTGAACACATGTTTTGAGGAAAAATAAATGCAAAGAATCACACGGACCTTGCAAGCATGTTGAAAGGCAAGAAAAAATGGATGGTTTCAACTCCGGCAGTGAGGAAATAGCATTGTTTAGATGTGGGCACTGAAAGACCATCCAAGTCTACTCTGCAGCTGTCATGAGCCGTGTCTCAAGACTCAAATGCTCCATTTTGCGGGGGATTGCCTTGCCTTTCAACGCGGGGAAGGTGAATTGCTCTCTGCAGCGTGCTGTGGGTGGGATTTGCTCAAATGCAACTTTGAAGTTGGCCGTTTTGCCCACTCTGTGATGTGGTGATGTATGTTTATAATTTGTGAAGCACTTCGGGGTGAAAGGCCTTCTGTAAATGCTGTTATTCATCAAAAAATAACCGGGCCTTTCCTTTCAATGTTATCTGGCATTGGTCCCAACCTCCTCCCCCCCACATTTGACTGTTTATTATTTTTACTACAGCAGCACCCAAGGATGAAATGAGAGTGGGGGTCCCTTGTGCTAAACTCTAGACAAATATAAATGTCATCTTCTCAATAACAAGAGAGGAAAAGGCTGTGGGAAGGGAAATGTTTTATACTCTGTGTCTGAGATTATTTTTTTCCCAGCTCGGCAAGGATGATTGGAGGGCGGAAGGTCTCTACATTTATTCCCTTTTCCTCAGATCTAACCTAGAAACGGTCCCTTACAAGGAGTAAACCACATCTGAGGGAGCAGTCTAGACCCTCTTTTTTGCTGATGGGGGCACAGAGGCATTTTGGGGCCAGTCCTCCTGAGCCGGCTTAGACACCAAACTTGAGATGAGACGAGCTGCACTCTTAACGTACCTGCTTCTCTCCACTGATCGGAAGGGGAGATCATAAAACTAGCCCAAATATAGATTCTTATAGGTGAGATGAATTTGGCCATCATATGTTGGGACGACAGCCCAGGGAGAGAGACTGAACACTTCTTCTCCTGGGACCGGGGGCAAACCCCACTAAATCAACTTGTAAAAACTGAGAGGTCTCTGCTAGCTCGAGATCTGCTAGCTCAGCCTTGGGGCTGAGCAACACGCTGAACTCCAAGACCTTCCCTTTTTCCTTTGCTTTACAGGAGAACCCAAATTTAGCAGTTAAACAGAGGAAATGTGAGAAATGCCGGAAGATGTGAACCCTCCCAGTAGCACAGCGAAGAGGATTAGGATAACAGTGGGAGTATATGTGCCCAACCTGAATGGGACAAGTAGAAAACTCATAGTGAATTGGACCTTGTGTGTCTCACAAGAGACTAGTCAAAGCTGCAACAAGCCTCCATTTATCCCCGTAGGAATGTAGTATGTCTTGTGTGGTGCTAAGGACAGTATTCATGTTAAAAAAAAAATTAAAGGTCCTCTGTGTCAGTGCTTCACACAGGGATTTAGCCCGCAGGGAGAACTTAGCTCTGGCCACAGTTTCGGTTCAGGGTCCAGTTCCAGTTCCTCTTCTCCAGGCTTCAGAAAAGGTGATTTCCGGAGACTCTCCTGGACTTTGGGGCTGCAGCTCCCTGCATGTTACTTCCAGAGCAATCACTATGCTTGAGAAATGTGCACCTGCTTACGAGCCACGGCCGACCATTACAGGTTTGATTGAGATGTTGGGCTGAAACCCAGCTTCCGGAGTTCGCGGTACCGGGCAGGCACTTGTGCATGCAGGAGCTGCCTGTGGCTGCCGCTGCTTCCTGACTCTCACTGATTCAGAAATGCTCCAGCGCAGCCTCTCCTTTTTGGCATTTTAACATCCGATTTTGGCAGGAGGCCACCATATCAGAGGTGTATAAAAATAATGGAATAAAAGCCATGTAACACAAGAAAATCGTTTTGAACAAAACATAAGCACATCCTGATTAAAACATTGAGACAGCTTGTTTAAAAATTTTACCTCTGATCATCTCAGCCATCTCTGCTGGCCGCTCGTCCGTGTTTCGCACACATGCAATACCTCTTCGCTACGTTACAGTGGCTCTACGCTTAATAAGCCGGGACCAATTTCTTTGGAGCTGGGCTCAGGCTCTTAACAGCTGGTTAGGAAAAATGGAGAGATTCTTCCTGTTTGCATCAAGGTTCACTTCAGGGAGTTAGTTAGTAATGATCTTCGTAGTCCAAAATGTCCTGGAAACATCTAGCCTAGAATAACACTGCGTTGTGATGGTTGGAGAATGCTCCATTTCCCTGCCAGAGTCTGATTGTGCAGACTTTCGTGGCTTGATATGAAAGCATTTGTTTTCTTTAGGCCTCGACTAAATATCTGTGGTGAGATTTTAACTCTTCCCCGTTGGCCTGGATGAGGGGCCCGAAGCATTTCAGCTCCGTCAAGGGGGAGATGGAGCCCACCAGGGAGAGAGGTCCCAGTACGTGGTGCAGTACTGATTTGCACTAATTTGTACTGATTTGCACTGATTTGACTCTTTGCCATGTGCTTCTTGTGCTTGGGACGAAGAGTGTTTTCCGAGACTAGGAGGAAGTTTTGATTATTTCAGAACCAATTGCCTCCTACTTGTGAAGTTATTGCTGCTACACGTCCTCCTCGCCCTGTGTAAATGCGACTGGACCAAAACGCTGGCATTGATAAGACAGTATTTTGTAGCACTGTGCACATCTTTCCATCTCGAAATCCTGTGGACCTGTCAGTGCTCTGCTTTGTGAACAAATGTGACTGCAGACCTGCTGCTGGGTATATCAGTAGAAGAAGATTTGCTGTTACCGATTGTCTTTCCAGTACGAAAATTTTTTGCATCAGTAAAAAGTGACTTTTCTTTTTTTTCCATTATAACAACTTATTATTTGGACTTGGTACTGATATTAAAAAAGAAAAAAGTAAACACACCCTCTGACTCAGTCGTGGCGTACTTAAAAAGACACAACCTATAAACATCCTTTCCTGCTAATGCCCAAACAAAGACTAAAGGCCTTGCCGTAAGAAAGGCTTTGAACAGCCTCTGCAGAGGCTACAGTGTCCCCAGCAGCTCTCTGTCTTTATCCTACTTCTATTAATTTTATCTGTTATTCCCCAAATGATCGATTGACAACAAGACTTACCCGCAGTTGCTCGCCTACAAATAGGGTACAACCAGAAACCCACCAAAAAATGACAGCAGATAATTTCACCCATCGAGGTAGATCACGTGCACAAGAAAATTGTCTAAATTCCACTTTCAGGGCTTGGAGTTTGGTGGCTGTATGAACGCTTTCCTCCATTCTTCACATTTCTGAGGAATATGGCTAATGAGAGGAATTTCAAATACAGGTTAATTAAAAGAAATTTGATCAAATTGACAAAACTGGAGCCAGAGGAGGATGACTTATATGACCAGAGTATTGAAACTGCTGAATGCAACCTGTGTATGAAAATAGTATGGGCACAAGTGAAAAGGCTGGGTAGGACGCTATGGTAATGTGACTGCTACCCGTTTAGCTGTTAAATATATAGGCATTAAAGTGCCAACTAACAAAGTTAGGGGATTTAGTGAAGGGCAAGTGTGTCTGTGTGAATGTAATGGGAATTACAGACCATGGAATCACATTAAGAGGTAAGTCGCTCCTGAAGCTTTTATCTGTAAGATATGGAAAGAAATGTCGGCTAACGGGTGATTTCAATCATAAAGATGTATGCTGAAAGTCTCATGTAGCCAGAAATAAATCTCTCTGAAGTTTCTAAAATGATGTGTGATCATTTTGCAGCCCAGAAGATATTACGCCCAACATGAGATAGCCGTATTTTAGATTTCAGGTTGACAGATTGCTCTTTGGATTGGAAGCTGTTGATATCTTAGAAACATATGGCAGTGACCCAATTTAATAGAGGCAGAGGACGGACCGATGTGGTAATGAATACATTCGGTAGTTCAAAAGGGATAATTTCCCAGTACTGAAGAAAAAATATGAAAGAACGAAAGCTGGGCTTTATATAAGAAGATTTTACCAGCTGACCAACCGCCTCAATCTCACAGTTACGGAAGAGGACGATTTTGATTAAAAACCCATCCCACTAAAAATGGGGAGTTTCACATGAGCTGAACTGCTTAATAAGCTCGTCGGGGCGGACGCAACGTTAGACCTCCGAGAGCAGCGAAAGCTGGCCCCGGTATCGGAGCCGGAGCTGGCGGCACGGAGAGCGGTGCCTGGAAAGGGCTGGGGGACACAGCGGCAAGGTGCTCTAGCAAAAACCTCGGCTGCCCGTACGAGCAGGGAGGGAGAAGGCTTTGACCTTCCATGGCTGAAATACGGCCACCAGCTTGTGTGCCCGCATTTTGAAAATGTTGAAAAGAGGGTCGGTGCCGGTGGGAAGGAAGAGCCACAGCCAGCCTGAAGCCCACTGAAAACGCTTCGCGACCAGATTTAGGAGCTCGGCCTGTTGGGCTTACCCAAAAGAAGACCAAGAGGTGACTTGATTTCTGCGTATGTACTTTGTGGAGGAAGCACCAGGTAACCCGAGGCTCTTTAATGCTGTGCAGAAAGGCATGACAGAAACCAGCGAAAGCTAGACAAATTCAAATGAGAAATGAGAGTTTCATTAAACACAGGAACACGGTAGCGGGTCAGTGATGGATTCTCCATCTCTCGATGCCTTCAGATTAAAATACGGAGCCGTTCTGCACAATGTGGTTAATTAAGAAGTAGGTCACTGGGCTGAAAACAGAGCTAGAGAACGCAATTCTTTGCTACGTGCTCTCGGAAAGTGATCCCGCTGTCCCTTCTGCCTTTACAAACCTCTGAATCTGTGAAAAGCTGGTAAAGACGCTGCTGATATTTTATTATATGAAGGCTATTGAATGCTCGGTGCAGCGTTTTGGTGTGATGCAGCACGGCCTTTTGCAGAGAGCAGACTCCGTGCGGGGCCCGACGTGGCTGGTGCCGGGCAGAAGAGCCTGGGAAAAGGTATTCAGAGGCACTCGGCTTTTCCATTGGTCCTCACCATCTATCAAAAGCCAGGTGAGAGCCAGGAAAAGGGGATTCTGGGTCCCTGTTATGCTACGGGAAAGAAAAGTGGTTTAATGAGGTCGTTGGGTGGAGAGAGCGTTGCTTCGGTTCCTCTATAAGCAGCCTCCTATGGTGAGGTCTGCCTGGTCTGCTCCACTGGGAGAGCCCAGGAGCCTGCTGGCAGGGCGGTGAAACGGCAGCCAATTCTCCCAAAGTCCCTCCGGATGGCTGAGGACAAAACGGCGCGTGTTTGGGCCCAGGTGGAAGAGCGCTGAGGGGGCTTCCTCCCTGTTTAACAAATCCTTTGAATGCTGCTTTGCTTTGCTTAGCTTCAGCTGAAGAACCAACTTGTCACGCCAGCGACAGGAGGAGAAGGCTAAGAGCGAGGAGAAAACAGTCTAAAATCAGAAACGCCGCCTAATGGAAAAATATCGGGGAAAGGGCTGGAGGTTGCACGTAAAGGCGACTTCAGCTTTGCCACGTGCTCACAGAGCTGGCGCGCGCCAAGGGACCTCGAGCTGCGTCTCGGCTCTGCTGAACGGCGACAGGCAAGTCTTCCCTTTCCCTGGCTGTAAAACAACCTTTTATCGAGCACATTGGCACCTCCTGGGGAGAACGGCTCTTTAAGAGCTTGCTGTTATTATTATATTATTATTCTATAGTGGGAGAAAATAGCTTCTTCTGGCCTGCACGGATAATTGAACTGACCCAAGAGTGACATGTTGATGGGTTCTGGAAAGTGAGCAGAAGCGATATCTTTTACTGGCCTGAAATTCTGTCGACAGCTTGTAGCATATGGGAAGCCTTCGGACTAGCTGGTGCTGTGTCTTCTGACTTGAAAATGATGAAAGAAAGCGAAGGGAGAAATGTGGGCTTTTTGCAGGCGGTCAGATGAATTTCTTTCCTAGGAGTTCTCAGGCAACCAAAGTTTTCTTTTCTTTTTTTCCAAACTGCAGCCTTTTTATTGATCTCATGTGTGATCCTGAATAATTTGTGTCACTTATTACCATGCTTTCCTGGGGAAGGAAGTGACACAAGGACAGTTAGCATATACTTAGCATTGGAGAAGGACCAATTGCGGGTGGGTCAATAGGTTTATTTCAGCAGAAAACTGGAAAGAAAGGGCCTTGATCTCACCAAAACTCATCCGTCTGGATAGCTGTGGTATATTTATACAGGTGTATAAATCAGGCCCACAGTAAGACCTCACAAATCCCTCATGATCATACTACAGAGGAGTAGCTGTGTTGCAGCGCAATCAAATGCACTTTACAAGTCATCTGATAGCTACCCTGAATTCATTGAGTGAGAGAAGAGCCCCAAAAGACTGAAAATACCACAAAGTGCAGCTTGGAAATAGCTTGCACAAAAAGCTTGAATGTGACTGTGTATATTAATTCATTTGAACTACCAAACGTACCAACTCACTTATTATGGCATAACATCACCTGTTACATTTCTATCATGGGAAGGATGTAGGTGTTCCTTGCATGTACTACGTATTACAGAAAAGGAAAAGAAAAAGAAAGAACAAGAACAAGAACAAGTGAAAGAGAAAGAAAGAGAAAGAGAAAGAGAAAGAGAAAGAGAAAGAGAAAGAAAAAGAAAAAGAAAAAGAAAAAGAAAAAGAAAAAGAAAAAGAAAAAGAAAAAGAAAAAGAAGAGAAGGGAAAGAGAAAGAGAAAGAAAAAGAGAAAGGGAAAGGGAAAGAGAAAGAAAGAAAGAGAAAGAAAGAAAGAAAAGGAAAAGGAAAAGGAAAAGAAAAAGAAAAAAAGAGAAGGGAAAGAGAAAGAAAAAGAGAAAGGGAAAGGAAAAGAGAAAGAAAGAGAAAATGAAAGAGAAATAAAAGGAAAAGAAAAAGAAAAGGAAAAGTCCCTCAGTGCCCCATAGCTAATCAGGTATTCACCTCGAATGAGTACTATTGAAACCAGCACCACATCAAAAGGAAAGCTGGCTCCAGTGGAGAAGGTTATTAAAAAATTTAACAATACCAGACAGCCCCCAACCAGCTTAAGTGACTAAATTTTACATTCTGTTTTGTAAAAAGGAAAAAGCCCTGTTCTTCCACCTCTCAGCTGCCACCTGTTTTTGGGATATCGCAGTTGAAGAAAGACATTGAGAAAGTCATCTTTGCTGGCAAGGAAAATTTTTCGGCTGAACAACTCAAATATTTCTCTTCCAATTTTCACAGATGCAGGTTATCAGTATGGACCAACACGGACCAAAATGACCAGGTGCTGACATCTGGTCAACAACAGGAACCAAATATCTAGACTCCTTTATGTTACCAGGGTTAAAATACATTAAACATTCAGATTTGGAAAAGAACCTAAACCATTCTGATTGCAAACTTAGTAGAAGAAAAAATAAACACAGTTGTATTAAGGAGCACGTATCAATTTGCTCAAAGTGGGACACGTGCAGTTTGGGCACCGGCTGCACAAATTTTGTGGTGGCAGGAGGGAGGACTCCCTAGCTGTGGTGAGGAGAAGGCCCCTGTGAACTCAGCTTCTGCTGCCACCAGGGTGGGTCTTCACATCACCTCGCGTTCGCCTGTAGTGGAGACGTGCGGCTGAGGAGCCTCAACCAGCAGAGATGTGGGCTCATCCCTCCCAATCCGCGTTTCAGTGTGATACTCCCAAGAGGCTCTTTCCTGTTACAAGCTAGCTGAGATTTCACTGGGAATGAGGGAGTCTTTAACTCTACCATAACTTGTGCATCTGCCACCACTTTGACAGTGTTGAAGCACACCTATGTGCTTGCACATACACACACAGAGGTTAGGGTAAAAATTCTTTCAATATTAAGTCTTGTAATCTTTCTTGTCATCCTATTTAGTTTTTCTACCATTTTGGACTTGTGTTATCTGAAATTATGTCTTCCGAGTGCAAGCAGATCTTGGCAGCAGTGAGCTACAACTGAAGACATGCAGGACTTTATCTAAAAATAATGGCATAGTCCCATTCACCTTCAGTAATGCCTAATGCACAAGGTCTGTACCTTCAGCCCACAAGCTCATGTGGAAAAACTCCTCTGCAGATCATCAAAATCCAGATTTCAAAGTAAGCTAATGCCAAAGGAATCCACAAGGATCTGTTCCAATGTATATCTGGATCACACAATTTTACAAAACAACCTAATTAAAGGAGCCAAATATCTCTTTACTCTAAACAAAACCTCTTACATTGCTGTTTGAAAGTTACAAATTGGTTGTAAGAGAATATGAAAAGTACAAGGGAAGTGAAAGCACAGTGTATTTTATTTCAAAAACCCAGCACCTCAAAACTAAAAGCTACCTAAATTCATTAATAAACTGTCTTTGGGGAAGATGGCATGAATCACCATATGAGTTCAAAATGACAACTTTACCAATAACAGTTCTTAGGTCTGGAAATGTCCCTGATAAACCTTCAAGCAAGACTGCACCATGGATAATCTGCTAATAGTGTTTGGGCATCAACAGCAGATGCTGTCTGGTGAAAGTGTTAAGAGAGTTTTTCTTGCAAGAGCTGGAGACAAGCAAAGGGGGGAAAATTAAGTGATCAGAAAAATGGAGAAAGCAGGAGACCTAGTAGAAACATGGAGGCAAAGAGAAGTGCTTGACCTTGCAATGCTCTTAGCTGAACTCCCACCACATAGGACTCAAGAGAAAGAAGTAATAATCTTGAAAGTGTGAGGTTGGAAACTCGCACAGTTTCTAATACATCATGTTTCTGCTGCTGGCTCCTTAAAATGCTGGTGTAGACAGAAAAGTGGTTCTGTAAAAATGTCATCATCTCACTCAGTGTGTCTGTTCTGGTGTCAGGTCGGGGTGCTTTACAGAGCAAAAGCATATTTTGCCATACAAGCCAGCAGAGCCAGGCTCTCTGCTGCCTGACGCGCCGCGATGCTGCTGATCGCTGAGTCTGGACTCGGCAATTTTTGCTCCTAGGAACGGTGGGAGAAAGGGAAGGAGATGTGTTCTTAAGTAGTGGAAAGCCACATACAAAATATATATTTATGCATTCCTGTATGTGTGTTTTACGAAATGGATGAAGTTGGATCAGAGAAGGTTGTTCAAGAAAACAGCCCAGAAGGCTAACCAGTGCCTTACGAATGGGTTCTGAAAAATCACCCTTTCAAACGCACTAGTCAGATTAGAGCTATGGAGGGGGCCATTCAGCCCAGCTTGGTGCAGAAGGTAGCTGCTGAGGAAGGTGGTCTCACAGAGGACACATCTCGTCTACATCTATACGACCGTAGCGCAGCCCCCATCACCTCCTCATCCTCTGACCTGCAGCTTGGATGCAGGTGTCCAGCCTATCCTCTGCCCAGGCAACATTGAGGGCAGGCTAAGCAGGGCTCTGTGGTCACCCCGGAACAGCAGGGAGACATGGACACCCCGGGACAGAGGGGAAATGTTTGGAGAGCAGGGTCTGGTTGCATGGGGGCAGACGGTTGGGACCATGCTAACAGGTGATGCAGCCCCCCAAGCCCGCTGGTGACATGTCAAAGGAGCCCAAGGTCTCCTTGGCAGTTCCTGCTAATGTTCTGGAGGTGGGGACCAAACTTTCGGCTGGTTGGAGGAATGGTCAAGGGAACACAGGGATCTCAGTAGCTGGACCATGGGATCTTGTCCGGAGAGAGGCTGGCATGGACCTCCACAAGGTCAGCCTCCCAGCGAACCACGGCAAAAGGGTCTGAACCCCAAAGGTCCAAGACCTCTACCATGAATCTCATCTTGCAGGAGACCTTGTATTTCCCTCCATCTCCTGGGCTTGGTGAGGCAGCTCCAGCAGGCTGCTGCAGTGCTCACACAGGAAAGCAGGAACCAGCGCAATGCTTCTGACTGAGAAGACCTTACTTGAGGTTCATGAAGTAGCCCTGACCTAGAGCATCCTTTCCCCTGTTGTGCAATCTGCCTTTGTTTGAGACCTTTATTGTCTCAGTCATGGAGAAGAAAAACTGTAGCTTGGAGCATATCGCAATGAGAAAATTGCCACCCAGAGGAAAACTGTCCTCATGCCCTGTTTCCAATAAAACCACATTTTTTGACCATCTGTTTTCAATAAAAAGTCCAGAAAAAGGAATTGAAGGGGGCATTGCTTTTCATGGAATGCCAGCAAATAATTGCGAAAAGTTGCTTGTTTTAAAAGGGCTGGATGAATAGGGACAAACTAGGGTGCTTGGGGCTGCATAGACATGCCACGCTCAGCACCAGTTTGGGATTGAGTTCTGTTTAATACTCTTCTCCTTGAAAATGTCTGGCCTGGGCATTTATCTTCATCTTCTAAAGCTTCTTCTGACACTGGCTATTGCAAGGACACAGAGAGCGGAAGCTTTAGATGCAGCTTGGTTGCTCGACAGGAGCATTCAGTCACAACGGGATTTCTTTATGAAGATATCGATCTTGGCACTTGACAGACTGCACTCAGACATTAGGGCTGATGCTGTTTTCCTTTTGCCGCTACAAGGTGAAAGCGTGGTCGGGATGGAATTGCACCGACAAAACTCTACATCTTCCGCTTTGAATTTCACTGAAGTTGGGTGATCTGTCTCTTCTAATAGCCTCAAAATAACCCTGAGACGAAACAGTACCAGAACATTATAGAAAGTCTCGTAAAATTTATGGCTGTAAAAATGCCAAGCATACAGATCTATATTATATATAAGCTATGGTATTCTTTCTCACCATTTACCCTTTTTTTTTCCAGTGAATGTTGTTTTCCTTTTTTTAAATGCTGTATTTGTACAGTGTCAAAGCACTTCTGGGTCTTTTATCCACTGTCCCTAAAATAGCAAGTTCCTCAAATGTTTCTGCTTTGCACTCCGTGATAGCTCCTGTCGAATTCCCATCACACGTCTATTCATGTCACAGAAAGTTTCACACCGGTTCGTGTTCAGAGCATGTTCTTGGTGGGGTCAGGGAGCTTAGACTCCATGACGTAGGACGTTTTTGCATTTTAAATTTCACTCTTATTTGGAGCGTGTAGCCTGGACTTTACAAGGATATTGACAATGTCCTGACACCAGAAATTTTTGCAGGGAGACTTTTGGCCACTGTTGACCAGCCAGCAGACGCACAGTCCCAGCTGGCTTCCTTTGAGGCTCAGCATGTCCTCGCAGCCATAGGCTGTGCTGGGAAAAGGCAGGATGCTGTATCCTCCACCCCAGGCCCAGCAGTCTGTCCTGCAGGATGCTTTTCATAAATATATGAGAAGACTACGGAGGAATTTCCATCAGACCTCTGTTTCATCCCACTTCAGCTCTTTTTTGTGCTGTTTTTAATATTCCCTGCCATTTTGCCGCAGAAGCATGGCTGCAGACTGACTATGACAACCGTCCTCTGCATTACAAGCACAGGACAATATGGTCTTCGCCATTTGTGGGATCATTTGGGAGGCTGCTGAAGGTAATGACACAGGAGCCAGAGTGGCTCTATTGCCGCGGAGTTCAGAAAGCATTGGAAAAGCTCTGCAGAAGCAGGAAAACGGACAGCAGAGGAATTGCTGCCTAGGATCTTGCCAAACTGCTGTTATGGGTTAGTGGGTAATTACTGTGGGGATGGTTGTCATCTAGGTCTTCAAGGCTGCAAAGACTCGGACCCTGGGTGCTCAAGGTGGACGTGTGCTGCCCCGGTCAGATTGCTGGAGACATCTGAGCTGCTTGGTCCAAGATGCTGAGGGGCTGCCACACGGCATCGCAGTAAAGACATACCAAAGCCAGTTGTTTTGACGAGTCTACAGTCATAGGTGCCGCGTGGTCTTTTAACTCACCAGGATCACACGTTCCCACCACTCGGCAGCCCCCCTTGGACCTCTTTGTAAAACATATGCCCTCTTCAGTGTGTTGAACGGCGGGAGGGTGCAGGAGGAGCGCTCCTCCACTGCAGCATCCCCCGGATCGCTGTTAATGATAACAGTAGTGATAAATAGCAAACAAACAGGGCAATGGGTAGGTGACAACAGGCAGCAGAAGGCAACTGCTCTGTGCTTGTCCTTTCTCAGGCCAGGACGCAGAGCAACGCAAAGAGCCTCAAAGTCAGCGTTGCTTCACAAGCTGTTAACAGCGTGCAGCCTCGGGATGGTTTTAATCTCCCTGGTCATGAAGTGGGGGACCGAGTGTGGGAGCTCTGGCAAGATATTAGGGATGGTAAATTGCAGAACTTGCCACAGGCAATCGTAAGCCTTGGGGGTGGCGAGGCTCTTAGAGGAACAGAAGAAGAAGATGCATGAGGGAGCTGGCGATTGGCTGGACCTAATCCTACCGGGCTCCTAAAAATTACGACCTAGGGAATGGCGTGGGAAGGTGTCCTGCCACGACGGAGGAAATTAGACAGCTCTGCCTTGAAACGTCTGGGCGAGGATTAAATGCTACTTGCTGGAAAAAAAAAAAAAAAGTTGCTCAGATATTGTGCCAACAGGCCACATTGCCCTTCACGTTAAGATTAATTCTTTCCTCCGCGAGCAGCACGGGGCCCTGCGCCTGCCCGTTAGCGAGCTGGGGGGACGCGTCGCACGCTGTCGCTGCCCTCCGCAGCAAGGTCCTCACGGGCTGCGCCTGGTCCGGAGCACGCGCTCTTCGAGAGAAGGAGAACTCATCGCGACAATTTTTCATCATGTTTTGCCAGTTCAAAGCCAGCAGTGCTTGTTTTAATTAATGAATATATTTCTCTTTTCTTCCTTTCTGGCCTACTGCCTGGGACTGCATTTTCATGCCTGGAGAATAAAAGGCTTCATTCAAGACAGAACCCTCTTTGTCCCCGTGTGTGGCCGGTTTTGGGAGAGGTGAGGGAACTGGGGAGGCGGGAGCGATTTTGATTTTGGGGGTGGAGGAGGAGGAGGGAGGGAGAAATCGCCGGGATTACAGAAGAGCCGCAAAGAAAAGGCCGCTTTTGCAGCACTGATTACGCTTCAACTTTCCAGATTTTCCAAGAGCCGTAGTAAATCCTATTTATGCAAATCCTCACCTTAGCAGCCGTACAGTATTCTTACAGGCACTGGTGCAAAAGAGATGTAAAAACAGGCAGTCGAATAATGCCAGTTAACGCTGGGTACATGCAGAGCGTGCTGCAACGTTTTTGAGTAACGACGTGGCACGTGGAACCTGCATCTACTGACCACCACCGCCAGCATCAGCTGCTTTTCAGAGCTCGCTCTTGGCTTATCAGCCCTCCTCAATATTAGACGAAATTACAAATAAAGCAAGGGAATCAGCTGGCAATTCGTTCGATGTGTTACGTTCTTTCTCCACACTTAATCGAGCATTCCACTTGGAATAATCCTCAGCGTTAGATTAAATCTCTGCTGATCTCATTTTAATGAGCTCACCACTGTGACCAACAGCCCCTTCTCTCGGAGCAGATGGAGATGTGGCCGTCTGGACGCGCGGCAGCCGCGCTTTTGTTTCGGAGGACTGGCGCCGTCCCTCCAGCACGGCCGTCCTTGGCGCCCCGTTGCCACCGAGCTCGTGGCCCCGAAGCCTGCCCGCGGCTGTGTCCTGCTCTTCGGACTGGACCTTTGTGAGACTGGTATTGCAATGAATTTTGGGTTAGACTGCTGCCGGTCGCTCCTAGCTTGGAGATTTCATTTCTGAGCAGGGCATCAGTACGAGCACAGGTAGCCAGCCGGAGGCCGGACATGAGCTCTGTGCCGTGTCGCGGGGAAAGCAGGCGTGCTGGAGTGCTTGCAGCTCCCGGCTGCCTGGTTGGCGGGATCTATCGTGAATTCAGGTCTGGGGCAAATCACTTTTGTGAGCTACAGGACTGTTTCTGCTCTTGCATTTCACTTTCAGACATCTACATTTAAATCTCCACTTGAGATTAAAACACAAAGTGGAGGAAATCTCCCTTTTCTTCCTTATGATGAAAAGAAATGTTTGAGTGATGTGCATTTAAAAATGCCTATTTTGCATAAATAACAAATCCTAATGATCCAGCACTTCTGATGTCAAACGATTCACTGCACCACAGCATTTTGCAGACTTCATGGACCAAAGGACCATTAGGGTCCGCTAATCTCGCTTTCTGCATAACAAAGGCCATGGATGTTTTCTCCGTGTTTTTTGTATCCAGTTTAATTCTTTCTGAAGGACCATAAGTTTGATGTGAAGACCACAGTTTGGGGGTGACCTCCTGAAAAGACTGCTGGAAGCAATGTGGTTCTATGAAAGAGACAACTAGTGTGATTGAAAGCTGCCTCCTACACAGCTAAGAGCTTGCATCATCAAAAGAGGATGTACACTAAATATTTTAAAGCCCTGAGTATGCCCCATGTAGGATGTGGCTTTGTGGCAAGTAGCATTGCCTAAAAACACTCAAGGAGATGCAGTCACCTGAGACAGGGACATTGGCTGACCTTTGCCAATAAGGTTTGACAACGTGAATTTGCAAACGCTGCCCAGCATCATTTTAAATTTTGGTAATTGCTTGCTTGCTTTTCTCCTCTTTCTTCTTCTCTATCTACGAGAGACAGTATGTCTTGCATCAGCAGATTATGATTAATAGTCATTACATGTAATGACATTAATTAGCAATAGCTATTGCTAATGATTAATAACAGCAGCTAAGCGAAACCTCGGCTGCAGTGATTTATTTTGTTACTTTTCTTGAACTGGGCATCTGGTGTTGCTGTGACGTTCCAGCTTGTTCAGGGCTCTACGGCTGCGCGGGGAAGTGACAGGCTGAGAAACTGAGCCGGGGCCCGGGGACTGGTCCCTCCTCGCCGCTGGGCACAGCCGCCCACCCGGACATTCAAGGGCAGACGGGGCCTCACCGTGCAACGTGTCCTCCGGCCTCAGCACAGGGACTCGGTCGAAGGGGAGCTCCAGGAGGAGCTGGACACGGGATCTCCCTCTGGTGAGGTGTCGCACGGTCTGTAACAGATACAAACCCAGTCTGGGTTATAGAAGTTTTTGCCCTCATGCTTCATCTTTGTGCTCCCACCCGGATAAGAGTTGCTCTTTCCTTCCACAGGATGCTGTAGCCTCACTCAGCAGTGGCAAACTGTTGCATTGGTTAGAAGATTACCAGTTCAACCTCTTTTTAGTCCTGCCTTAAAGACCAAAATGTAGGTTGTTGCATAGGTTTTGTACAGCTTCTTCACAAGAACATACTATTTTACTATCTAAAACACATTTTGACATTGGATGGGAGACAAGCCAGAAGTGCAAAGCATTCATTTACAACGTGACTAGGAAGGACCTGGATCAAATGCCAGCTCCGAGTATCCCTGAACTTTGGTAAAACTCGTCTCAAATTGGAAATAAGACTTTGCAATATGGGCACATAATTGCTGTTTGCTACCTAGCTGAAACAAACCGAGGAGGACCCTCTTTACCATGGACTTAGCGGTGGTTTCACCTTCAGAGAGAACTGAACTTACATTTAGATTAAAGTGCAATTATTCCTTTTTCCTCCTGCTTCCTATTAATTATATGCAATTTACTCTGAAAAGATCTGTTACTGTGCTAATCTTAGCAATCATCATACTGCAGTAAAAACATTACACAACACACTAGGTCTGTAAATGCTTCCAGAGATGAAATTTCAAATTAAAAGGCAACAACAAAAATATCCTGGACTACTTTTACAATTTCCCTCTGTGGAACAAAGGTGTCTAAGAGAAACATTTTCCTCTCCTTATTTATAGTCGCTTCTCCTACTGCTGCAGTTGTTCTTGTGGTCTATTCTTTCTAATTTAAGTTGCCGGCAGTATGAGGCAGTTATTTGATTTGTCTTGAATGAGCCAAGCAAACAAATGATGCAGGCTGTATAATAATAGTCAACTTGTTCCTGGCAGAGATTTAGAGACTTAAACATAGTCCGCTGACTGGTTGTACAGAAATATTCCACCAGCTCGGAGAAAGTGATGGATAACAGAAAGGTGAGTGGTTGCAAACCTTTCATTTAAGAGCCAGTGGTCTGAATGCAACCCCAAGTAATTGTGATGGAAAGTTAGTTTCTGAGTATTGGGAGTTCCTTTAGTGCTTTACACGTTACAGGTGGCAAAATGGACTTATGATGAAATGTGCAAAGGTGAAGAAGACAGAGGGCACCACTGCCAAAGCGTGAGTGGCATGAGCCAGAAGCATCTCCAGTGCTATGGGCCGTCTTTGTCTATGGGCTTTATTTGAAGTCCTTTGACAAGGTGTGAGAAGAAAGCGTGAACTGCTGCAGCCCTCCTCGTAGCTTTTCTGGGGTACTGGAAACAAACTCCTCCACCGCCAGCAGTTGTAAATGACCGAGATGACCCTCTGCTCTGACATCCCGCAGAGCAAAGGCCTCAGAGCTTCCTACCCTGAGCCCAGTAGCTTGCAAACCAGTTCGATCACCTCTTTTAGAACAAGCCACTGTCTTTTTAGTGATCTTTGTGAAGTGCTTTGAAGAGCATTACAAGGAACACCCATTTTTATCGCCTTCCACTGGCGACTGTCTGTGACCTAAAAGGTCAAAAGGATCTAGGCAGCAGATTCTTGTTGGTTAAAGAAAGAAATGAACCTGGTATGGTTGCAGTCCAGCCAACCCTGCCTAAGCAGCTACGAGACCCTGAAAGCTCCTTGGCATGGGGTTCCTTTAACTAAATGTGAGTCTACAGTGCAGGCCCTCCAGGTGCATAAAAACTCACCCCAGGTCCCGTTCGTAGTCAGTGGGGTGAGAGTCACCAGCCAGCTGAACACAGGGTGTAATTCATCTTGTCCTGAAGAAGACACCTACTTTTGGTGAGATGATTTGCACCGCACAGTTGAGGCTGATGATTAGACCTCTTCTAACTATGATGGGTACCCAGATCCTTAGCTCAGACGTAGACTTCTTGGGTGAGATTTGGTTGCATTAACAAAGGTGGCAGGAGTGATGTTGCAGAACGTGCAGATCTCCTGTATGGTCCGTGTCACAACTGCCAGCCCTGAGTGGAGGTCTTGGGTACCACAGAACATCCCACGGATGCCTATTTTTAGGAACTGAATCCCACCCCTGCATTTTGTAGACTACTAACGTCAGGTGAGATGAATCATATCCTATGTGTCACCGTCTGATCTGAAAAGTCCTCAGAAGTCCTCTGAATGTTCCTAACTCTACACCAGAGAGGGAGCCGAGGGTGACAAGCCAGCTGAGGATGGGGCTGCTGAACACTGCCGTCCTCCCCACAGTGCTGAGCCCCAGAAGAAGGTTTTGAAAGCCAGACTGATGGAAGGGGCCCATTTTGCAGCCCATGGGCTCCAGAGAGGGGAGATGTTCTGGTGCAGCCATGTGCTTCCTGTTGGTTCATTCTCCTCACCCCCCTGTCAGCATTTGCGGTGTTGTGTTGCCTTTACAAGGTGCCTCGCTCTCCACAGGGCTTGCAAAAGGACTTTCACACCCCTCTCTGGGCTTTCAGTTCCATGGTGGGACCAGCTTTGCTGAAGGCTTTATAAGTCTTTGGTCTGACTTTTAGAAATCGATTGAGTTTAGTGCCTTGGAACGTGGCTGTGACTATGTAATAAGAGTTTGTGGGGCTGCACGTTCCCTGATCTGAGCTTGATGATAAATGAGTGTATTAGACTTTGCACTGAATTTCCATATAATGATGCAGCTGGTTGACTTGCAAAAGTAATTTGAAGCCAACTTTCAAATTTATTCCCTTCTACTATGGGCGCAGTCTGGTGTGCAGTTCTTCAGCGGTAGCGCTGATCTAAGTAGACGCTCCAAGGGTTAAAAGGGTTTTAAGAAAAAAAGGGAGTTATATTTTCTCGGGTTATTATTATCCCTAATCAGTTCCTGCAGGATTTACAGGGCAGCCCACAGACGGTTGTACTGGCACAAGTGAGTGGGCAGCATGAGGGGCGGTTGGGACTGCTGGAACTGGCACAGCCGCTAGAAGAAGTGCTTGTCAGCCAGTGCATTGCGGCAAAGTGAAATTTCGAAGCGAAACCGGCCGAGTGACTCATCTACCAGCGCAGTAAAAAAGACAAAAGCTAGGAGAAGGCCATGTCTTCTTTAGGTTTCGTTGAGAAGGACGTGACACGCAGAGGATTACAAGAAGATGTTCACATAAATGTGTTCAGGACTCTTCTGTAGACAGTATGGCCAGCTGTTAGGAAACTCCTCAGCTCAATTCATGTGCACAGAGCCAGAAAATGAAAGTGGCTAGAAACGAAAGTGAGGCAAGCCACTGTGGAACGAAATATCTCAATGAGCTGTAAAACCTCAGTGTCAGAAAGAAGACTGTAGCCTTAAAGCTAGTGACTGTAAGACAACAGCTTTGATCTCTACGTCCAAAAAATGCCTGAAGATTTTGTCTGTGCAGTTTGTTAGATATTCACCCTAAGACTCATTGCGTGGGCCTGACTTCCAGGGTGCACAAGACTTGACTTCTCAGATTTGGCCCTTTCACACCAGGTGAAATAGGGGCAATATCTAGGGCAAAACCTACTTATCTATAGGCACTTCTGAAAATACAGGAGTTCGTGGCTGGGACTTTCAAATGAACTAAGGCTGCCTGGCACCTCCTTTTCCACTAAGCAAAGTGCTGAGTCCCCTGAGACGCCTTTAAAACCTCAGCCTGTGTTTCTTATTACCGTGATATATGGAGTCCAGCTTCAGTTTAAGTGTAATACATTGAGCTTGTTATCCTCATTTTCCAGCACTGCAGAACTGAATGCAATTATAAAGTCTCTTAGAGGTGATTTGACTATGCAGACGGTCTGCAGCCTGCTGATTTTTCAGCCACATTTAGTGCCTGTTGAAGAACAGAAATCCTTCTAGGCAGATATTGGAGCCATCTGGTGATGTCTTTTTCGGTCCAGTAAGCATTTATGAGTTCAGTTTAGAGGATGTCTGTACACAACAGTTTATTTAAGACCCCAAAACGATGAACATTGCCTGGGTGGCTATCAGAAACACATATACCTTGGGAATACTGTGCAGGCTGAGAGATACAAGTGCGAGGGAATATTTTATTCCTAACACTAATCCCTAATGGTAGAGAGGAGAAACCTGAATAGTTTCTCTTCAAGCATGGCTTAGGGTTTTTAATGGAATTTCAGTGTCATCCTTGGAAAGTATAGGGAACCTCCTATTTTGTGGGATGATTTGTGTGTAAAAGGGTATCCGCACTGAGCGATCTCACGTTGCACCCCTTGGAGCAGAATAACACCATCGATCCTACAGGCTGGGGAGGGAGACGGAGCAGTTCAAGGACACCCAACTGCTCTCATGCAAAGGACCGGGCAGCGCTGCTCTCCCTGCCGGGCTCTCTATCACCGCGCAACCCTCTGGCTCAGCTCTGCGTCCACCCAAAGCACCGTCCCCACCGCTTCCTCCCACAGCCGCGCTTTTCCTTAGTCACCTCCCGTCCGAGATGGGACGAGGGTGAGCTCTGCGGGACCGGTGACCTCTGATGAGCTCATCCCCTCGGCTGGCTTCGCCCTGGGCAGCTCCTGAACTTTCTGTCTCAGGCCAAGCTAATTTCTGTGGCGAACAATATGACTCAGTGCGGGCAGCGATTTAGAAATAACCCCCTTCTGCTAACGTTTCTAAAGAACAGAAAGGTCCTTTTGTTATTGGTTTTCCTCCTAATTGAAGTGCCTCTCTGTAACTTGTATCGACACTGGGCCTAACTCTGACAGCTATCGGAGCCCATTTTCTAATCGATATGATACGTTCTCACATATCCAGCTGCTCATACTCCCCCCCCGGCCCTCCAGCTCCGTTTTCCAGGCATCTTCCTGTCCCCTCCTGCCCTCTGCACGCTAATTGAATGCTGGTGCTTTCTACCCTCTTTCCTTGCAGGCATCAACGCCTGCAGCGGGTGCGAGGGGATGCTGAGAGCAGGGGAACCACCGCAGCCCCTTTTCCTTCAGATCCGTCCCTAACAACCACCCTTTCCCCACTCATCTCCATGGGGCAAATCAACACGATGGACTTCCAGCTTGCTTTAAAACAGCGTCGTCCAGATGTTCCCCTGGCATAAACCTCTGTGGTCCCTTCCTTGCCAGACATCGGAGGCTCTCCCTCCTCCTTGTCCAGCAAACCACTGTGCCGTGTCCGTGGCTAAGACCAAGCCCCACGTCAAGACTTGCTGCAGTGAGGAGCTTTACCCAGTGCCCTTCCATCTTCTTTTCTCGACACCAGCCGTCGCGCTCCCTGGCATTAATCAGATCGCCGGTTCCTCAGGGCTGCTGCCCTGCCTGTCAGTCCCGGCTGCGAGCCATTCGCGTTTCAGGTGAGGTTAAGCCATAACTAATACTTGTTAAATTAACTGCTAGAGAACAAGGTTGCTAGGTGGTTTTCAGGCATTTCATATCATGAGACATATTTTACGGCAGAAGTTAATTCTCACGATCATTCACAACTGCATGTTTCTCCCCCTTACAGCCCTTTGCTTTTCCCGTGGCATCCACGGTTGTGCCAGGAGGCTGAGAATAGGATTTTACCATCCTTTTGATGCTAATTAATGGGTAGCTGCTGTGGCGAAGGATGGTCAGGCTCCCACCCCAGCTCACCAGGCTGCACATTTCCACTCTTTCCCTTGTGCCGACACTTGCTCGATCCTGCTGCTGAGCCACACCAGCAAAAAGCTTCCACGGCATAAAAAAAACGGAGGTCTAGGCACTGGTTTAGCTCCCTGAAGCAGCACGATGTGGGTCAGGGAGGCAGCAGAGCGGTGAAATGGAAGTTGCAGGATGCGTGCTGGGGTCAGGGACAGCGCTGGGGAGCTGGACTTCCTTCTTGGCCGTGGCTGAACGGTAGGTTGGCTCGGCTGTATAATCAAACCACAGCGAACCAGACCGCTATGGAGCTGTGTCTCCGGTAAAGGCTGCTCTCAGTACTGGTGCGAGGAGTGATGTGTTGAAATTTGTTCAACAAATGCAATATCTTTTCTTGTTCGGGAGCTAACAGAGCAGATTATTACTTTTATCACATCGAATCCTTATTTCTCACGTAATTTTTTTTCCAGTAAGTCATGGCTTATCAATTATCCACTAACAGCTCATGGTAGGTAGGTTAAACTGAACTGTGCTGTCAGTTTTGACTGGACACATGAATCACAAGTTAGGTTTATCTTTCCTGGCTGAAGAAATTAATTCAAAATTAGCTCTCCTTTGCCGATATTCATGAATGACCTCCAAGCTCATTTCCACAGTCTGCAGTTGCTCCCCAGGCATTTCCTTCAAATTTGCGTTTATATGAACATTCCTCCCTGTGAATGGAGCAAAAGGAAAAATTAGCAAACACGAGGTGGAAGCAAATGGAGCCTGAGGGATTTCAGTTCAGGTACTTGGCGTGGTGTACAGCCCTGTGAGGAGAGTCTGAAGAGCTCAGCGTAGTCCACGTTTTCCTACAGCACTCCCTGCGTAACTGAGACAAATCACAGTTTTATGAAATGGGGATGTAGGTGGCAGCTTCAGGATTTTCCATCCATCCCTTCCCATGGCCATTTGTTTTCATCTCTACGTTGCTCCCCGAGATGTGCAAACCCCCTGCAGCCGGACAGAAGATGGGACCCTGAGACAACACTATGAGTTTTCAGTAGGAGAACGTCGCTGCCTCTGGTTTTCAATGTGGATTTCCATGCTTGAGTGAATGAGGACAGTGCTTTGCACAGCAAAAGCTATTGGAATATAGCTATTCTGGCTATTGGAATTTATCTCAATAGATATCTGGATGAGCAGAGCGGGCTGGGCATAGCAGATCGTCATAGCAGCTATATTTCAAATTGTCCTTTCTCTGCTGTCAATACGGGAGTGCACGCAATGTGTGCTTTGTACAGGTCTAGCGTAAGCCCAGTAACACTGGAGAAGGAAAGTCTAAAATTGGAAACTGTGTTCATCCAATATTCTGCTAAGTAGGACAGATGTATCTTCTAAGGCAGTTGGTTCATTTGTTGAGCTCCTTCTCAAAATTTCCTAGTTTTTTTTACCTATTGGAAAGTTCTTCTAGGACACCTCCAAGGAAGCAAGCCTGTCTGGGCACCTGGAACAAATGGGCAAGTCCCCAA
Organism: Apteryx mantelli; assembly: GCF_036417845.1. Lineage (NCBI taxonomy): Eukaryota > Metazoa > Chordata > Aves > Apterygiformes > Apterygidae > Apteryx > Apteryx mantelli. Next base: position 4,713,853 of record NC_089979.1, on the reverse strand, counting down.
TTTCTGTTATGCATCATTTTGTAATGGGTTCCTTTATTGTCACTTTGGGGCCACTGCTTGAGAAGAGTGCCTAGAAAAGGCTAAGGGCTGGGTGTAGTTCCTATTTCTTTGGGGTCAGGGTACCACTAAATTAGACAAGAAAAGACTCTGTATCATCATTTTCCCTGAAGGTACAGTTTTCCTGTCAACTCTCCTTTCAGATTTCAGGACCTCTTATTGTGGCAATCTCAGGGCAGCTGTTCTGTGCCTGTGCTGGTATTTTAGAGTGTGCGTCATGTTATTTTAATGACTTTTCTCCTTATTCTCAAAAATGCATGGAAATAAATCATTTTGTTCTCATCATCCTTCACCTGCAGTCAAAGCTGTAGGTGGATCTCAGTCTCCTGAATTCAAAAGGCTTGGGTTTTTGTTTAAGATTTTCCTCAGTCCTTTATTTTCCCTTCATGTCTACTTCTTCATTTTATGTCGTGGGAAGGGGTTGGATCAAAACATATCAAAGGCTTGTTTCCAAAACTTCCTGGAGGATAGGGATACTCCTCACTGAAGTTTTTAGGAATGAGGTGTCCTTGGTAAATCAGATGAGATTTAGGACTACCTCTGTCTTTCTTAGGGGAACTGGGATGAGCAGTAGACTAAAGTGCATCCTGAGGTCTGCCTGCCCACAAATCCCATCCTTCCTCACAGGGGGTGATCTCAGGACCCCTCTGAATAAAACCAGAGGCTTCTTCATTTGGTAATCTGAGAGAGGCAGGAGGCATGGCAGGCAGGCATGCGACGCGCTTCCCCTCGGTGCCGGGAAGCGGATGCTCTTGTCCGTGAGAGCGGACAGCGTGGCTCACATTCAAAGCACTGGGAAGACATAACATAGACTCCTGAACTTGCCCAGGTAAGGACACAGCTGGTTACAACATCCCATGCATTGCACCAAGGGCGTACGTGCCTTCAGGTGTCCTGCTTGTGCTCACCTGAATTACTCAGAGTCTGACAAAGGTTTGCTTCATGCACGTCTGCCTTCTGCCCAGTAGCGCTCGGTAACGTGAGTCACCTCGCAGTGCGACAACTGGTTCCTACTGGTGTCTGCAAAAAATCTTTACACCTCTTTAAGCCTCCCAGAGAGGACAGCTTTGTGCTCTGAGCCCGGTGCAGCATGTGGGAGTGGGTTTCGTAAAAAGACTCAAAAAGTGATTCATTCCTTGGGGTAGCTCTGGTCTCCAGAAAGAGAACGCTGCAATTAATGCAAGGTTTATAGGTGCTGGTGTTCGGGTGCATTCAAAAAAGTCATTAAAAACTAGAAAGGGATGACATGCACTCGTGATGGGAGGGAAGCGTGCTTATTTACCTTTTGGTGGTTTATTTGGGGGGAAATGGCCACAGGGCCCTTCCTGATCTGTTTAGCAGCTGTTCTTTTCCCATCATTTATTTTTCTTTCTGTATTTTCTGAAGTACAAAGAAGTCATAAACTCCCAGGCAGTGGTGGGAGACTGACTGGGACTGACTAGATGATGTAGCAAGTCCTCTGCTTTCCAAGGTTATCACTGCAGATAAAATCATCAATCTGTGCCTTTCAAGACCAAAATTCATCATTGAAATCATCAGGAAATAATTCACACCGGATTATCCAACAAAGCCAGATTCTCGTGGGCGTGTACTTTTCTCCCGAAAGGGTGGAGAAGGTTTGTCTGCCCGGGAGCCATAAATGTGCTCCTGATTCACCGCACAGAATCATTTCAGTGCATGCGAAATAGCAGCTTTCCCTCGGGGACTGACTGCAACCGGCGGCTGGCAGCGACTAACTCGGCTGGCGATTTCCTCCCCTCCTTTGGCAGGACTCCTGCCCCCGGGGTTGTAGGGGACGCAGGGAGAAGGAGGCATATCCTGCCCCTCGGATGTGACCAAAGGGAGGCGAGTGCTCCTCTTGCAGCTCTGACAGTGCGGAGAGGACTGACGGCGGCCGGGAATTTTGCTTGCAACGTTTTGGAGTAGGTAGAGGAGTCCTGGCACGGCGAAGCGATGCTGCTTCCTGAGCGCTGTGAGTCCACTTGTCTATCTGATCGAAAACAACAGCAACAAACACTAGGAGGAAATTCTGGGAAAAATATCCCAGCTCCTGTTCTTCCGGCACCTGAAAAGCTGCAGTCTGGAAAATACAGATCCAGGAAGAGCACCTTTGTCCCAGTCTTTCAAATTAACACCTGGTCTCACCTCCTTCAGTGGTATAAGAAGCTGAATGCAGATTCGTGCGGTACTACTGCTTTATTGCAGCTAGCAAAAAAAACCTGAATTAGTGGACACATGGATAAATGTGATATACTGCTGAATAGTCAGCACGGCTTTTATGAAGGGAAGTCCTGCCACGTGGTCCCACCGGAGTTCTCTGAAGGTGTCAACAAGCCCTTGGATAAAGGATATCCTGTTGATTTAACCAGCTTTTATTTCCTAAAGGCTACAGACAGCATCTCTCACCAAAGCTTTTAAAGAAAGTCAAGGCGTAAATCGGAAGGCCCCTGCATGAATAAAAAAGTGATCAAAACCTAGGAAACGGAGAGTTGGGAGTTCATGGTCAGGTCTCACGGTAGAGGCTGATCAGCAGTGGTGTCCCCCGGGGATACGTGCTGTTCAGCACATTCCTACGTGAGCTGGACAGGAGCGAACAGTGAAGTGACGAGGTTTAGTCACAATACAAAACTACTCTGGGTGTTAAAGGTGAGGACAGACTGTGAAGAATTACAGAGGGAGTTTACAAATCTCAGTGACTGAGTAGTGAAATGATGCACATGACGAAAAACAACCCTCAGCTCACATGTAAAGTGATGGCCCTGAGCTGGCCATTACCAAGCAGGAGTGAGATCTTAGGGCTATAATAGATATTTCCATGCAAATGTCAGCTAAGCATTTAGTAGCAGTCAATAAAGCAAATTAAGTGTTAGGAGTCACCAGGAAAGAGAACAAACAGAGAACACTGTTACACAACTGCATAAATCTATGGATCACTTCTAGCTTGAATCCTGCTTGCAGCTCTGGTCCTCTCATTTAGAAAAGGAAATAGTAGATCTAGAAAAGGTTCAGAGAAAGACAAGGATGATAAGCGATATGCTACTGCTCAATATAATGAAGGACCAAATAGGTCCAATTCCTCAATCTGAGAGATAACCAAGACAGAATACCACAGAGGTCTATAACATCATGAACATCATGGAGAAGGTGAAGAGAGATTGATTTCCAATAAACAAGTAAGGAAGCAGCAAATTAAAGTGTGAGAGAACAAGCTCAAAGCAAACAGAACAAAATGACTCTTCACACCTGTAGTTTAACTGCGGCACTTCCTGCCATAGTATGTTATAGGAACTAAAAGTTTATGTGGCTTCAAAAGCCTGGACACATTTAAGGAAGAGAGATAGATTGAGGGTTATTAGTATACAGAGCCCCCTTTGCAGGAAGTCCCTGGACTGAAAATGATTGCAAACTGGGAGTGTGCTTGAAGGAAGTATCTTATATGTTTGTCCAAATCCTATCCTCTTCCTTGGGCTAACGTCAGAGAAGGATCTAGATGGACCTGTGCTCTTGCATAGTGTAGCTGATCTTATGTTCTTGCATTCACATCCTCCATCTGGGTTCTCTTTGGACCATCTCAAAGCCTCTAATTCCTCAATCACTTTTTTGCCCTGCTTTATACTTTCCTTGTGACAGTATCCATAAAGGGTTGGTAAATCGTGCAGAGATCAGAGTGATGCTGTTTGTTATGGGGCTCGGGTGCTTTATGACTGCTTTCAGAACTGGAGGCAGCTAAAGGAACAGTATCTTAGCAGGGGAATATCTCCACTACAGTTATTACGGACTTTTATTGGGAATCTTACAGACAAAACAGATTGGGCTTTGGCTGCACTAAAACACGGTATGAGATGATCCACTAACTATCACCAGAACCTGAAAACCTTCACAGTGGAAAAAGAGTATTGCACACTGTTCTCAACATCTCTGTGCATTTAAGACCTCAAGAATCTGGCCTGGGAAGTAGACAAAGCAATGATTTCAGATATTCGGTTGCTTTATTCTTTTATCTTATTTCCTAGAGCCTGTGTTCGCCTCACTGTCCTTCAGCTTGTTATCTCCAAATTTTTTCTTCTCTTGTGGGAACACGACTTGCTGCCATTATCACTGTGAGGATTTTACTACTATCTATGTATAAAAAGGTAGAATGATGACAAAAGACATGAATTCTTAGTATATTTTTTCAAGTGCTATATTTAACTAAATTACCCCCTCTTTTGGAATTGTTTGTTATTCCTTTGGTGAGAGAACAGCATCCTGTTTGCCTGCACACATTGCAGCTGCACAGTTTAGAGAAATCCTCATGGATTTCTTGAAATAGCTTCATAACTGAAACCTCCCAAACACTGAATTGTACTCCCCTCATTTATTTAATCAGGTCCTGACATGAACCAAGACTGTTCCTGACACATTGTTGTAGTTTTTCAGAATGCATGACCACAGCGTTTGCTTAGTGCACGTGCATAAAAATACCCCTGCACTATACAGCTTTATCTTTTCCAAACTGTGTGACTCAAATTGGGCAAATTCCAGAAGGTATGTTTGCTTCCATAACCTTAACTCAGTTATGCCGCACATCCTATGTGAATAATCCATTGTCAGCTACAGGAAATGTGGGTCTCGTTGAACTATCACAACCTGATTGCAGACAATGATCCACAAACTGGTAGTTCTGAGTAATATTCTTTGTTTCCCCTGGACATATGAGTTTTGATATATGTCTAGGTAATTAATTAAGCACTAATGAATATGGAGAGTTTGCAAGTATTAAGCTGTGCTACAGTTACGGCAAACAGCTACGTGTTTTAGTAGCATTTCTTGCTTTCCGTCTTCTACAAGTATTTCTCTACATCAGAGTAAGAGACTGGGAGCTAGGATTGCTTTTTCCTTTTCAAAGAGGTGATCATCTTCTCATTGAGATTATATTTTGCAAGCACAGAACTGGTCTGGATCCAACCCAAACCAGGGCTATGGATTAAGGATTCTGGTGTTAGTTCATACTTAATCATAATTGGGAAACTTTGCAAAATGCTCAGAATCCAAACATCTACTGCTACATAACAGTAGAGAGCAGAGCTGAAAAAGTGGCTGGTAGAAAAACCCCGATAGGAATTTTGGATGTCTGCACAATTAATAGCTTGCCAAAGCTTATACACAAAATACGCAGAAAAGAACAACATATATGGAGTCAGTTCTGTATTCCATGTAATTGAGACCTGCCAAATACTGTCTGTGAGATTGTCACTGTGCCTTTGCAGATAGGAGCATGAAAATTTGCTTAGACAAAATAATGTTTGTCTTCTTTGTGCCAGGATAGACATGGAAATGAACAGACAAAAGAACAGAATCAGTATCATTGGCAATACCACAGAATCATAAAATACAAGGCTGGAAGGAGCATTTTAGAAGTCATGTAGTCCATTCTTCTGCCTAAAGTCCAATGAATTATCCCCCAGATATTCCTGGGAGATGAGAAACAGGTTGGACAGATTGCCAATGCTAGAGGTTTTACAGTCTCCCTAGGCATCTATCTGCTGTCCTCCCCATCAGAAAGCTTTCTGTCATCTCTAACTTAACAGCCCTGTTTCAGTTTAAACTCATTAAAACCTGACCCACCCCAGGGGACATGGAGAGCAGTTTACATTCTCCCTTTCTGCAGCTACCTTGCTCTTATGAGGACATTGTCATGTAAGATGCTCCGAGGAGCTCTGAGTGTGAGAACTTACCTTCCTTATTAAAAGAGAAACGAGGATGAGGATGGCTGCAGTGAACGATGGAGCTTCATTGCCCAGCATGTTATATAGATACTCAGAGTAGCAACTTGTTGCTCTTTGGTTAATGGTCTGAGCCTAAAATTAAAAGCGCAGGTACAGCAAATCGTCATTCCAGACTACTCTCCTCACCCAAGATGGTGTTCCTTAAAGGTATCTGGGCACTGGAATCATCTTCATGCAGAGGCTCAAACTGCATCAGGAGTAAAGTAAACAAAACAGCAACTTCAGCTGGCTGCAGTCCAAAAAAACGAACAGGGCCATTGCCCTATTGGAAGTGACCAAAGAAGAGCTCGCTCCGTGCTGACACCCTCATGGCAAAGTTAATGTGCTGGGTTGAGTGACTGTGTATTTCTTGTAGGAGAGTGGGAGGACTTCTTAGTATGTGAGGGAGCTAATGACAGTGCCTTCTGCTTGACAGACAATCTTGCATATGGAATCCGTTTGGTCTCAGACAGAACCACCCATCGAGCTGATCACAACGATCCCCAGCTCTGCAGCTCTGCACGATTCCTGCCACTCTGCCAGGACAGACGGGTTTACACATAGTCCTTAAATCTTCATTACCTCCATCCAGCAGACCGAAGAAAAAAGAAAAGCAAATCACAGAGACACAGGACTCTAAAAGCACCCAACAGCTGACAGTCTAGCAGACGCTTAGGTTTGCTTGATACATCTATCGCATGAACATACTGAGTAGCAGTGTGAGAAAAAGACTTCCAAAATTATTATCTTTATTTCAGATCTTACAGTTTTAATATACAAAGATGAAATGTCCAGGACTGATCTACATATAAGCACAAAATAATCCCTGTCAAAATAGTCCCTGTCAGCATAAAGCTCTGGACCTGCATGAAGATGAACAAGAGCACAAACACTCAAAAAGTGCCCTCTTAAGGGACCGGTCCTGGACTATGCAACAGAAACTGCAGTATGGAAACTCATTGGAGCAGATCCTGGCCGAGATCTAGCAAGAGTGTCAGAGATGCTTAATATATTCTAACAGGGGAAGAAGCAATGGGCAAATAAGATGGAGAGGGTCTCTGGCCAGATAGGCTGGGAATTCGAATTCTTCCTTTGCCCCAGCTGACAGCGGAGATTACAGATACGGAGCTGTAGTGCTGAGTCATAGCTTTTCCAGAAGTTCTGTGTTGGAGGGGATTTCCCATGTGGCAGGCAGAAATCCTGCATCTCTTCTGGAGAGAACATGGGAGCAGCCCCTCTTCCCTCTGCCACCCTTACAGCCTCCTCGCGGTGCCTAAAGGTGCTGCTTGGGTAACAGGAGTGGAGGCCAAAAAGACCGGGAAGGGTGTTAGGTCCTGCCCGGAGCCACACTGCCCTGTATGCAGGATGAGGGCACTGCATCCAGTGGGAGCGGGCTTCTCTGTATTTTCAAATATAAATCTCTTAACCCTCTTGCTCATTCACTTGTCTTTCCCAGCTCAACTGTAGGACTGGGTGGACCATGCTCTAGGGAAGAGAGGCACAGTCCTGGGTTTGGAGGCCTCCTGGTTTTTAATGGTGTGCAAGCTGGAGAGATTTGGAGCACTGAAAATCACCACCTTCATGGAATGGCATGTTTGTCAGAGTGAAATGAGGGAGTTGGGCTTCGCTCCAGTGCCTGATAGGCAATAGGTTTCTTGGTCATTCCAGTGGCCAACTTATGGAGATGTGTGATAAGTACGTCCTCAGCACCCACTAGACCTCTCCCTGCCTCATCTTATTCTGCTGTTATTTTGGTCAGTGACATTATGTTTAACATTGTTCTTTTTGTGCAGCTGATGTTTGCTTTTTTTCCCCCCCAGTGTGATGGTTATCACCACTGACGCTGGAGCTGCAGAGTAATAAGCCCCAGAGAGAGCTGGCTGATCAGGTTTAGGCAGCACCTATAACAGTCTGGCAGGGACAGGACTCAGACCAAACACATCTGCTCAACAGCTCATCCAGCACACAAGTGCTGCCCTTGCCTCCGACTGAACTTCTAATGAACTGCAAATTGCAAAAAAGGTTATTGGCAGCTTATCACTTGCTCCAAATGCTGAGAATAAAGAAAAGTTGCAAGGAGCCAGTGGGAAGTACAGGAAGAGGCAGGAGAAGTGTTCCATTAAAACAGACTAAGGGCAAGGAGAGCCTGGTGCTTTCTAGGGTTATGCTAAGAGGTTTTGATGAACGGCGGATCCCAAAGGATGGTCTCAATTATCTATTTCTAGCCTGTGCAAACTTGTTGCTGTGTCAGCATCAACGCACAGACAGTTTTCTGATGTCATCCTGATCCACATTAGAACAGTCATCCTCCTTTTCTTTCTCCACCCCATCCCTCTTTTTCTCTCACCAGCATAAAGCTGTACCTACAGTCTGCTTTTCTTTATCTTTAACATTTCTTTCTTTTCCAACTCTTCCCTCCTGTTACCTCTGTTTCCTCTCACTTCTAGTGCCCATCTTCCTCCTGTCCTTCTCCTTTGGTTTTGCAGTCCCTGGAATCCTTCTTCTATTGGCAAGAAGATCACAGCTATCCGAGACCATTTTCCAACTCCTCAAGTCTTTAGGACTGGATCTCTTTAGGGAAACCTGCCATTTGTCAGAAAAAGGAAGAGGGCAGCAAAGTGAAATTTAAAGGTTGTGCTATACAGGACACCAAATCCAATGGTTGCATCTGGCTGTATTTCTGGTACCTTGCTCCCTCCACCTTCTCTTTTTCTCAGAGGTCTGGTCCCCTTCATCTGGCAGCTGTCTTCTCTTACAGGGAACTCCATCCCACTTCTTTTTTCCACTCTTTCTTCTTTCGAACAGTTCCTTCATTTGATATTTTCCTCCCCTCACCCATCCATGCTACTGCTTATCCACGACCACCCAGCTTCCCACCATCAACCTTCCTCTTTACTTTCAAGTTCTTTCCTCTGCGGTCTCCTCTCCAACCTCCCCCATTGGTTCTCTGCAAATTTGTTAAACTAAATTGGTACTGGGCACCTAACTGGCTTTTAGGCTCAGATTCTTCAGGGATACCAAAACCAGGACAACTGCAAATTAAGTGCATCTATCTTTTCTTTTTCTGAATATTTGCCGAATAGACGTTCAGTTCCCTATTTCCTCATATTGATTTGCTCAGCATCTATGCACAGGATTTGTTCTGTGAATTGATTCAACATTAGGGTTCTGTTATTTCCACTTAGTCAGAGAAGTAACGTGATGCTGTTTCTATTCCCTGCATATTCAAGGGCATGAAAGATCAGGCATGAACACTTGTCTGCAAATGAAACTCTTTTAGCCATTCACGCTGAATGCAAAATGTGCTCCCTATCAATGCTTTTTTCCCCAAAACTATATAATTCGCAGAGTTATGAACTTAAACACTAAATATAAATACTAACTTTTCCACTATTGTGTCTAATATTGATTGGAATTGGGAATAAATATTCAGAAGCAGTTGTCTTTCAAACTGTTCCCTTAACTGTAACAGCATCTTTCTTCTATTCAGATAGTAAATCCATAGCAGAGCTGATAGTTTCATGATTTGCGGTCCACGGAAACTTCCTCCCATATATGTAAAAGAATTAATGCAAGTGGAAGAAATTTTGTGGTTTTTTTTTTTCCCTAATCAGGTAGATACTGGCTACTGTTTGGAACCTATTTTAATCTTGAGTTGTTTACCTCATATATAACAATATTAATTATGTCTCTGACATATGTACTGGTTACTAAGGAAATGACTAAGAAGCCCATTTGGGTTTCGATATCTTAATAAAACATGCAAACTGAAGTTTGTGGATAGTCCCAGGTGTTACTTAGCCTGAGCGCATTTACCGGAATCATATCCATGGAAACCTTGCCCACAGCTATATCTCCGAATGCAAGGCCTCTGACTGCGGGTTGCCTGTAGCTGGTTACACCACTGGGAGGAATGTGGTCGGACAGCAAGAGTGGAGGACACAGAACCAAAATTCAATTTCTAGCTCTGGCGCTTTCCTCTACCTCTGTTTCCTCCATGGGCCTCATTACATGGTCTCCAGCCTCTTCTTAATTATGCATCCCATAATCTTGTATAGCATCTTCTTGCCGTGAGATAGGGTGTTATCATTAACCTTATTCTATTAATGGAGAAGTTAAAAGGCTGCTAAATGACTTGCCCATGGTCACAGATATCTCATATCTCATGGACTGGGGCCATCAATTAAACCACTACAGAAAAATCTTGTGCGGATTCTTAAGTGGAAGGCACTCCAGAGAGAACAGTAATTATCATAATTAATTATACCAGTCATTAACTATTTGCTCCTTTTAAAAAATGAGCACGTATCAGTTATGGTTGGGTCCTAGCCCTGCTGTGGCATGTGCTCATCAGCTAACTGTGACAGCAGAGCTACAGAATGCTTTGCAGTGAAAACAGTCCCATTCATTGCTAGAGTATCCTGTAATTTGGGAATTTAGATCCTGACTGTATACTAAGATTTTTATTAGAGTTTTGTGAACCTTACGTTTGAGAGCAGGAGGGAGAAACTTGGCCACAAAATATTATTCTGCAGAGAAGACAAGGACCCATTCTGAGAGGCACTGAGTGTGTGTAACTCCTACTGAAACCCCAAAATGTTGCAGTTTCTCAGCATCATGTAGCACGGAGGCCATGCAGCTGAGAAGATAGGACAAAAAGTGGTAATAGAGCTGAGGAGAATAGTCAGTCTGGCTTCACCTTGCTATGCAAGTGGAAAACAGCTGGGTGCTGGGTAGCAAACTGGGATACAGCAGGCAGAAGTCTGGTCGCTCTTAGCGTTGCCCGAGCTCGCTCTGCCGCTTTCTCGGAGCAAATAAGAGACTCTGTGTCTGCACCCACCTGGGGGAATGAGTAACTCAACGCCAGGAGCAGCTGCCGTATGGCACAGATGTGGTTTTGAGCTAGGAGAACTTAGCTCAGAAGGACTGGACTGGACATAAAACAATATTAATCCCAGGAAGGAGCAATTTGACAAGCCCTGCAGTTGTTGAATGAAATCAATGCTCTTGGTGTCGCAGCGAGTGCTGGAGTGGCCGAGGATCCTGGCGCCAAGCAAACCCCTTGGACAAAGCTGCCCCGAGGTATGAGATCTTCATCATCCCAGTTTTTCCAGGGCAACCAGAGATGGAATTTAGATCTGGTGAAAGATCACCAAATCTGAGGTCTTTCAGACATAATATTTTTCACTGGCTGAATTGGCATCTTTGAAAGTTGTTTCTAAGCAGTAGCTCCAGTGTGCACAGCAAGGGCACAGCAGGCAGACATACATTTCTGGAAATAAGAGGCAGCTCCTTTGCCTTCAGTCCTGTTATTATCCCTTAGGAACACAGACGTGACTACACTGTTGGAGGCATGGCCATTTGGTGGGGCAGCTTGTTTCTGAGAGGGCTTAGTAATGCAGACATCTGTAGAGGGTAAAAACGACCTCTGATATGCTGTCTGTTTTCCCTGATGTTGTAATATTCATGCCTTATAGATAATAGCTACTGAAGCATTTATTCCAAGACTGTTTTTAGCTTTCAGCATTGCAACTGTAAATGTTCTTGTTACTTCATCAAGATTTTGGGTTTTTCAGTAAATTCCAGAGTCCCATGCATTCTAATTATGTCTAGCAAATGCTTTCTGCTGTAAAATTATAATTTGCTACTTCTCATCTCTTTGAATGACACTTTGCTCTTTTATTATAAGAACAGGATAGCAGAAACTCTTAAGCCACATGTCCTAGACCATTCATTTTTTGATTTATTGCATCTTACCCTTCCCAGATAAATGGCTCCAATCCTTCTTTTAGTTTCTCTTTTGCTCATCACTGTAAGAACGTCTCTTGTCCCTGAACTCCTTCAGCTCCGTTATTTATTTTTAATACACAGTAGCAAGCACTGAAGACGGCCTTCAGGTGAGAGCAATCACATACGTCATGCAATTGCACCATATAATTCTCCCATCCCCTCCCATCCCATCCCATCCCATCCCATCCATCTTATCCCATCCCACCCCATCTTTTATATAGTCTCATATATGTTTGCTTTCTGGATGTGGCCACACACTGAAAACAGTTCTTAACTGACCTTTTTTTGGTAATAGCCGAAGACTTTTCCTGAGTTAGTGCTAGTCAGTGCTACTCATTTATGGTGGCACAACTGCGCAGTGAACTATGACAGTGCACTCGTGTAACTCCCAGGTGTGGACATGTATTCTGCAGTAAGTCTTTCCACCGAGAGGATTTATCCCAAAACCACTGGAAAAGTCTCCCACGTAGAGAAGTCTCAATACAGGGCCCTGTCCCAGTCTCTAGAAGCAGTTTGGAAGGAAACATGGAGATGCATAAAAGGAAAAAAAGAAGGTATGAGCCATGAAGTTTGCCATGGATAGTGGAACAGGGAGGGTGCAAGGATGGTGTTGCAGGGCAGCTAAACAAAGTGGAAGCGACATGGTCAAAGACCTTGAAACATCCAGAACAAAATAAAATATTTGCCCCAAAGACAGATCACTCAATTAAAGAAGAAAAAAAAAGCCCTGTTTCCAGGCAGCATCAATTGTAAATCTCCGTAAGAACAGAGACAGGAACATTCTTCTCGAATTACTCTGAAAGGCAATAAATCTGCAGGTAATTCCCAGCGCGACCGTTCGGCACCATGACTGACAAAGGTCTGCAGAGCTCTGCCGTGCGGCTGGTAGCTCTTCCTTTTTGCAGCGCAGAGACGTCGCTTGGAGAAGCGTACGCTAAGTCAGGCTGCTTGGATCGTCTGGGGGCACTACCTGCTGAAGGCAGTGGCCTCTGCGGAGGTGACCTATGTACTGAAGACACAGGTGATGGCAGATGCAGAAAGACTGTTTATGGGAAGGTTTAAGAACCCACATTTCAGCTGCAGCATCTCTGGTGAAATCCAACAAAGCTTTCACACGCCCTGGAGCTGCTTTCATAGTATGTTTAATTATCTGACGTCATTTAAATGGCTGGGGAGTTGCAGCTGGATGGGGAAATCGTCGCATCTCATGCAGACCAGTGGGTGTGACTTCCTTGGGAGCTGCGCAGAGCCGAATTTTTCTTAGCGGTGCTGCTGAATGCCCCCAGGCCCTCGGGAAGTTTGCCTGTAGCTATCGTCCTTCACGCTGGACTCAGCCTGATGGCAGGACAACCTTTTCGTTCTGCTGTAATTAAGAGGCTGTGTGGAAATAGATGGCCACCTCGGAAGGTGCAAGTGGCCGGGTGGCTCCCTCGCAGTGCTGGGAACATCTCGGTGCCATCGGCGTCTCCGTGGCCAGGGAAGCCTACCACTTCCGTGCACAGAGGCCATGCCAAACAGGGAGGAGAGGAACCGATGAGCCTGAAAGGTTTCTGTACGTGATGTCTATCCCCTTGCCTACTGGGAAGCTTTGGACGCAACCACGTTTCCTTTAGCAGCTGCAACAATCCCGCCCCAGCCCGTATCTCCGACACAATCTGGTCCTAAAATAGCCTGTTCCACTGCACAGAAGGAGGAGATCTCATTTTCAAAGCATTTCCTCTCCTGGTAGTATCCCAGCTTTTACTCACAGCACTGGTATTCCAGCATCGCTACTGCGAACGGGCAGCTATTCCTGAACTGGGGGAGGGAGGGCAGGAACCCGGCGAGAGGAAAAATCGGCCCCTCCGCAACGCAGGAAGCCGGCGAGCGAGCGACCTCCGCGGAGGACAAGGAAGCCCGGAGCTGTAACCGTGACAGTGCCGGCCCTCCGCCACGCTCGCTCGTCAGGCAAACCCCCGCGCACGGGAAGCGGGGAGAGGCTGCTCGGAGGTCTCGCCCAACGGGCTCCAGATGCAGGGGGAGGAGATTCAGCGCCGCCTCGAAGGAGATCCCACGTCTGGTGCACGGGCAGTCTGGCGAATGGCTCGTCACGGACCACGGGCCCTGTTTCTTCAGGCCGCGTTTCAACGTGCACCCAGAAGCATCAAGTGTTGCGTCCTTCAAGACCTGGCAAGAATTCGTGTGAGAGCCGATACGGGGATTGATCATGGCGGGACAGAGAGAAACACGTCTTTAACATAGCAATGAGCTGCAGTGCTCACAGCCAAAGCTCAGGCGGGAGAAGGCCATCTCAGCCCGTGGTGGGAAGGACAGCCGTGCTTAGCTGCATCTGCAGGAAGGGAATCTCCCAGGCCTTGTCCTCTTCTGCCTTCTTTTCAGTAGCTCAGGTCCTTATTTTTGGTCGTCCTACTCAGACCCTTTGGTTCAGAGTCATTCGTCCTTGTCCAGCCCCTTTGTGTCTTCAGGTAAATGGCCAAACGTCCTTTGTTTCTAAACTAATTGTTTCTTCATGGCTAAGCAGCTCTGTCTTCATTATGAGAATCCTGCGGTATTTCTTGCTGCTGGCACCTTATCGCCGGCTACATATTGTCTCTGTATGCCACAAAACCACACAACGCGTCGCCTTCCCTCCGAGCGTGAACTCCAGCGTCCCGGTCGAGCAGGACCTCACCTCCTCCTTTCCTTCCCACCTGCTCCATCTCCCTTGGCGCTTGTGGGTTAGACAAGGATGGATTGTTCTCCATGGGGAAGGACGCTGTGAACCTTTGCGCTACTCTTGTCTCTCCCTTCCTCTGCCAGGGTAGTTTAAAAGATGCTTTTGAAAAACAGTCTATTTCCCAAGTGGCTTTTTGTAGCAGAGATCAGTTCAAACAAGATCCCTTTGCAAGCAAAGTGTGTCTTTAGAGCTGATGTAAGGTTTTGCCAGGGTGTTTAAATGAAGTCCAGCTGTCTCAAAACAAACTTCTACCTTTTATAAGAAAACAACGACCTCCTTTCCCCATTCAAAGCCGCTCGCTGGGCAACATCTGGAAACAGGGTCTAATTACTGCTCCTGAACGTAGCCGTTCTGAGCGGCCCTGAGAAATCCTTCCTTGGCAGAGCACTAGAGCTGAATCGTAACCCAAAGCCGTGTTTTCCTGATCGTAGCCTGCCCCGTGCTCATCTCGGCGGGATGCTGCTGCCGGAGCAAGGCTGATGCATTCGCCCAGCACCCTTTGCTGTGATCACCTCCCCCTAAAACCGGAGAGCGGGCTCAGCGGTGAGGCAGCAGCTGTTCATGGCACTGCAGGAGGATGAGGAATCGCTTAGGAAGTGTTCGGACTCTCACATCACACCAGAGCTGTCTGCACACTAGGGAAATCCCACCGGCGGTGAGGAGATGACTTCCTTCCTGACAAAATAGCCCCGCTCCAGCTGCAATGCGCGGCGTGAGCGGGGAGAAGCGGACAGATTTGGCGCTTGGGTGTTTCTTTTCGACCTCATCTGCGTTTTGACCTGGCTGGGTCCCCCAAGGCCTCCATATGACCAGCAAAAGGGACATTTCCCTTCAGATTTCCTTCTCTGCCTCAGAAGGTAAGAGTTTCATAGCAAGAGCTTCTGTGTTGCAGACTCGCACAGCAGGCAAATATTGGTGGTGATATAAAAATAGACTAATGCATAAAGAATATACCTCAGACTCTGGAAATGTCCGTACATTAGAGGTGGACATGGGTCTGCATTGAGTTTTCAAGAAGAGAAATGACTGGTGCCAGTATCATTGAAAAGAGCCAGGCTATGCAGTACTCACACGCTTTTGTTTGAAGGGAGCATGCAGCAATTTTGGCTTGCAGAATGTAAATAGGAAACAGTCAAATAGTCTTATCTATAGCTTGCAGCTAACGAAAACAGTTGTCCCTCTTGGTAGCTAAGCTTTGCTCTTATTTCAATACATGTTTTTACATTTTCCTTAGCTGTGGAGAATCTGCTCTGTCAAGTGCGCCTCGTTCTGATGTTAAAAAGTGCATCTGAAGCGCTGCAGCCTCTAACCAGAATTAATAAATCGGTGAGTACGCATTAAAGTTCATGATGTGTTTCATCACACCTACTTTTTTTTTTTTTTGGGCTATAACCTAAAACAGATCTAAATTTATATCATTTATACAATTTTTATCATTTTTTCGTGTTTAAGTTTTGCTGGTTAAAGAACCTCCCCCTACAACGTTTTGCCTGGACAGCACCTGGTGATTACCACTCCGAGCAAAAATAGTCAGAGCAGAAAGTGCAGAGCCGCATCAGGAGGACACACGGCAAATTGCGCTGGACTTCATCCACCTGCTTACTGTGGCTCTGTTCACATCGTATATTAAACCTAGGCCTGCTGATCGCAGTGAAAAGCCTCGCTGGGGTCTGAATCTTTAGGGGAGCCCAGGGTCAGGTCTTGGTGGGGTGAGCTGGGATAGCGCCGAGCTGCTCCCAATTGCTGCTCAGCTGTTAGTCCCTCTGTCTCAGCTGGTCCCTGAGCTTAGACGTGAAAATCGGAGCTCAGCTCTCTGCTCAGCGATCCAGGAGGCAGCGGGACGAGGGCGTTGGAGGAGCACACAAGCAGACACAGCCTCAGCTGGGTAGGTCACCCTGCCCGGCAGGCTTAATATATAGGGTGGACATACCTTATGGTGCCTATGCCAGATGGAATAATACGGCACACTGAGTGCATGAGAGCAATTCAGGCCACCTGCTACCCACGGCTCCTAGGCCATGGGGCCGGGCTCTGCCAAGCCGGGGTAGGGGGTCTCTGAATTATTGTTAGGTGCCACTTAAGATGCTGCAGTAATGGTTTAAATATGCTGCCTTCCGCATTTAAATTGGAACCAGCATGGCTGTTTGCACCTGTATGCTGGGAGCGATGCAAAGGTGTTGCAGACTGTTATTTCACTAAAATTAAGAAGAGCTTGGGTTTAGGTACTCAGTGCCATCTAACGCTGTATATTCATGCACGGGAGGGTAAGCTGAGATTTGGATAAGGGCCAAAGACGAGTTTGCACATGACTTACGCTTGATGTTAAGCACGTGACTTTGCCGCCTACAAGGCGAGGTGTTGTTTGCACACAACTGTATCCTTATTGCCCGTGCAGCTGAGCATAAACAAAAGATTGTGCGTTTGTTTGGAAACACCAACCCTTGCGGAATAGGGAGGCTAGTTCTGCAAGCGCTGGAGCTGCGGCAGCAGCTATTAACTCCTTTCAAAGCACAAAAAGGTACAGATGTGTGTGACATAATTAGCATCATGACAACGAGTGTTTTTCTGCTGGGAATGCAGCCAGCGGAGGTTTTCTTCTTGTCTGTGGAAAGTCGTTACTCCTTCCCTCTGTGCCGTTTTTATAGAATTTATTTTCTCTGTAACCGGGGAAATAAAAAGCAGATTTAGCAAATTTGCCTATCTATTCTTGCTTTTTGGAGATCAGATAAAGGCCTAGACCTTTCCCATGTACAGCTACAACATACGCAAGCTGAGCACAAAGTCCAGTCAATGCTGGCTTCCAGAGGAAAAGGTTGGGTTTGGATGTTCTGTGCTGCCTGGAAAGAGACTTGCACAGAAAGTGAAAGAGTTATTATATCCCACTGTCAGAGCATCTTCATTTTGTCTGATGAGAGCTGCATCTTCCCTTCTTTCTCCCATGCTGGCTGGAGTTCAATTGCTTGTTTTCTGATTGCTTTCCTATGGAGATTTACGGAATCACGGTACCCGATGGGTTTCTCCCAGTCCTTCCCTCTTCTGCTCATGTTTAAATCTATTCATCTGTTTCAGTCAAATGCGACAGAAGGGCAAAATTTTAATAATTTACTTAAAGTTCATACCCATTTTGTGAAAGCAGGCAGATAGACAGAAGACAGACACCCTGTAAGCATCCTCAGCAAAGCCAAGGCTGTGAACTCCTGCCTCGTTCGAGAAGCCAGATGGGAGGACACCTTGTAGGTGCTGCTGCTGTGGGGAAAGCTTCCCTTGGTGCTTTCACTTCTTTAGACACTGAAGCCAGTCAGTCAGGGGCAAAAGTCTCTAGGAAACCAATATTCACTGGTTCCGTCGTTCAAGAATTACTTGTACAGCTTGCTGTATGCTGCTAGAAAGATTTCTTCATGCAGCAGGCTTAAAATAGCATAGTCCACAGCTATGACACTGCTTCCTTTTTTAAAAAAAGGCTGTCAGCATGTCAGCATCACAGGCTACAAATGCTGGCTGATCTTCCTCTGAGATTATGCGTGTACTACTTAATAAAACATCTATATTACCCCTTTCATCTCCGGTTTTCAAAGCGCTTGGCACACGGCAGTGAGTGATCCCCACGGATGAGGGAGGGTTTCTCATTCCCGTTTTGCGGAGAGGAGAACTGCGCGGCAGGCGGGTGAAGCGATTCGCTCAGGGTCACACAAGAGGCTGGGGACGGGGATGCAGACCCGAAGACGCGTCAGGAGCGTGCAGCGGACGCCGGGTTGCTCGGTTAGCGCACATCTGCCGCATTGCTGCCGCGCACCCTGGGTCCGTCGCACCTACTCAGTCCCCGGCGGTTTCTTGCCCAGCGCCACGGTTTTCAAGCTCTGGCCTCTGCCGTTTTTGCTGATGGAGCGGAGAGAACTGGCAAGTCGTGTACAACTGGCTCTTTACGTCTAGCTGTTACAATATCCAGCTAATTATGAGTCTTTGGCCTGAATGATCTGGTATAAACGGATACAGCCATCAGCTGGGCCAGCTGACCTACAACATTTTTGCCAAGCCAGATTCAAACCTGTGCCCAAAGCAGGACCTACTGGTCACTCTGCTATCACACACTTTAATAAAAGTGCATTAAAGATACCGCCAGTGGTCTTTCTTCTATGAAACGGTTACTGTAGTTGTTTAACGGACTTTTAATGATAAAGAACAGAAAAGAAAGTATCAGCAGGGGTCTTCCTCTCTTCAGTAGGATATAGCCCAATCTATGAAGAGTGAGATTTCCTACCTGAGACGAGACAGTGTCACAGTTCTGGTCTTCAACAGCAGTGCTCATTCCTGCAGTTGTCGTACGTGGTGTTTGGCTTGCGCTTTTTGAATTCTAAACCTCATGTGGCCAAATTTGATCTGTTGATTATTTAGGTGTTTGTTCAGTTCTTCTTCTTCATATGAGAACTGCACAGCACCGTACAATCCTGTTTTATCACCCAAAAACTAAATGCCTCAACTAATTAATCCTCCTGACTCACATCTGGAATAGGCAGGGAAATGCTGAGAGGTTTGTTTCTGCTCCCAGTGAGGTGACCAGTATAGCGGGGCTATGGAAGCTGCTATAATAAATCACAGTCATGATATCTGAAAATTTGAATTTGCATTTTTAAATGCAAACAGATATGTTTATTATGTACTTCCTTGTGTAAAGAAAAAGTTAACAAAGGATTTGCTTTCCCAATAATTTTCTGAGTTTTGGAATTCTGTAACGAGCATGTGACTTTTTTCTTGCAAACTTTAGTGTGTGCGAACTGGTTAGGCTGCTGGACAGAATTTAACTGAGAAAAATGGATGAACTAAAAGTAGCAAAGCTCTGGATTTTTTTGCATTGTTGAAGCTCTTCACATTTCGAAGCCTGTTTGGTAAAAAAGGCAGTGGATAGAGACATTCCAGTCTTTCTGCAGCGGACCTTGCATAATTTCTAAAGGAATTCATGACATCTAAGCCTTGAAAAGGTGAATTTCACGGACGTGTAAAATCCCCCAAACAGACATTTGAAGCTTTGCAAGAATTAATATTTAAAACCATCAATCACCCAAAGTCCTTGAGTTTTGAGACAGCTGCAGGCACAAAAGTATATTATCCCACAGTAATTAACAACCCTTGCCAAGCCCTGTTTGCCTCCTTTCCAGACCTCTGTGGAGCCCAGAGCTTTGTGAAAATAGGATGGGTCATTAATGACAATGGACTCTTTGCTGGAGTGACTTTCTGGGAAACAGGAGTTAGAGCGACAAACCCCTCCAGAACCAGAAAGGCCTACAACCCTCTCTTTGCAAATTTTGCCTGAGGATTTTGTGTAAGATTCAGGTGGAACCTCTCTCTCCAGCTCTGTCAATGCTGGCTGTCCATGCTGGGTGTGATGTGATCGCACGCAGAAGACTGGGACACTGAGGAAATCCAGACTGGATGTAGGCACCTCTGATGAGCTGGAGTCATAAAGGAGCTTGTCTCAGCTCAGACTGGGACATATTCGAGCATTCCTGGGAGTCTCGGGACTCAAGGATGGAGGAGGTGTAAGCGATTGCAGCATCTGGCAGCCCTGGATGGTAGAAGATCATAACTGTTGCCTTGACCCAAATGCTAAAATTTGCCAAGTCCGTTGTAGGTGGGAGGTGGTCTGAACACGTCTCCTAGTGGCTAAAAGCAGCCATGGCATGTGTAATAGGAGCTTTGTCAGAGAGCTTTGATGCTCTTGGTGCATTGGATGATTAACTCTTCGTTACCCTAGAATTACCCATTATTATCTTCCTCGCTGTTTTAACTTCTATTTTTCATCCTTGCTGGAATGCTTGGACTTCGTCCACAATGAGAAGGATGACGACTTTATGAGTTAAAGGACACAGACACAAAGAGGTGGATAGTACTCTGACTTCTAACGACCACGGGATATTTTAGACAAGTCATTTAGCCTTGTCCTGTCTGTCTCCCCATCTGTTCATTAGTGGGAATGTTGCAGATTGGAATTTCAGTCACAGAAAAAGACCTCACTGTGACTGAAGCAATAAAAATCTGCAATGGAAAGGTAATCCTGCCCCAAATTGCTTACGAGGTGTAAGACAAAAACCAGCAGATGGGTACAGTCACTGAGGGGAATTTAAGGCAACAGGGAAGCAATACAGATCCGCGTGATGGGCAGTCACCACAGGATATAAGCTGTTGTCGGGGCTTCTGTATTGTGGCAGAAAAAAATTAATGGAGGATTTGAAAAAAGCTAATGAGAAAGCTCTGTAAATATTTTTGTAAGCCTAAAGCATGAGAGAAAGCACAGAAGCAACTGTGTGAACATCTAACTAATTTGTGTAGTAAGGATGATACCCATGAATTCATAATGCAGGTTACGAAGGTTAATTCATGAGTATGTCTAAGTGTGTTAAACACCACTGAAGAGCGGAGTATCGTTAAATTAAACATTCCAGGGACAAAAAAAAATCTTAGAATCCTTTTAAAGAATGGAAGCATGACTTTAGACAGGGGATGAGCAAAGAAATTGGAAGTGGCTGGGCCACATCCCTCTGGTATGAGCAGAGGAGGTCATTAACATGAAAACTGCCACGGGGATTTTTTAGCAATTGCAGACTGTGCTATATCGGATTGGATTTGATTTTCATTTGCAGTGGCTCAAATATCGGTTGTGTCTGCTCTGACTTCCAGCGTCAGTGTGTGGGTCCTTTCCCAAACTTGGTTTATTTCAGGAAGCAGAAGACATTTCACTGGGGAAGAGAAAGCTACTTACTCGTGTTTTGGGATAAAAGAACTAAAATATACAGTAAGACTCTTAGCCAGCATATTTTAGTATCAAACGGGTTAGCCTATGTGGGCGCAAGTGATGTAGCTATAATGAAGGAAATGTCTTAACTAGAACAAATGTTTCTTTTAAACATGTCTCAGCGACACATAAAATTTGATTTTGAAACTATTAGTTGGAAAAAAAAAACCCTTAAAAAACAACAACTTTTAATCTCAGAGTCTGCTCCTGATGTAGCCCGCTGACCCTGGATATTTTTGGTCGGCTGTCTGCGGTGGAAACAACCGGCAGGTCCATTGTGAAAAAGACTCTGTATGAAGTTACAGTTATCCATGACATGCAACAGCAGCTACCATGGATCCTGGATCACAGATTCTCTGGCCTGGTATCCTTTTGAACCACTGCAAAGATTTTTCTTTATTTTTTAGACTTACGGAGATTTTTTCTGTCCTAGGTTTAAGAGGTGAATTTGGGGTTGTCAAATCTGATCTTTTTCCAGGAGCCTTGAAAAAGATCTTTTCTTGTGCAAGATGATTCAGGCCCGAGCAAATGTGACCTCTCCGTGCCCTGTTCCTGCCTAGACAAAAGCAGTCGCCTGCAGCTGTCTCCACCTCACCCCCAAAAGATTTTTAAGATGCCACTTGAAATGCTGGATGTATTTGAATGAATATTTTCTATCATTACCAATTGAAATAACTCGTGCTTTCTACTCACGACCCTCAGAGCTAGAACCCCACAGAAGAAGAGCGTTCTTCCCTTTTAGGACAATTAAAAGTCTGACCTCTCTATGACAGGGAGGAAGTTTATGACATGGGAAATGCTTCCTTGTTCTTGAAGAGAGGTGGTGGGTTAGAAGATCTTTGTAGACATCACAGGGAACTAATTTAACAAGTCCTAAGCTCTAGTTTCAGGCTAGCTCAGACATGAGCCCGCTCTGTGGCTGTGGACACATGTGTTGGGGTATTTTATCAAGTCCAGATTTTTGAGTCTCAGTGAACATGAACAGGATTGCCAAGCCACTGTGAAAATCAAATATTCTGTTTTTGCAGAGAGTCTGGAACTAGGCTTAGCAAGAGTTAAGTGGTTGTGAACAGAAGAAATTGGGGTTTTCTCAGCTAGAAGATACTGCACGTGAAAAGGAAGATAAAAGGAGTAGTTTGTGGTGGGGGAAATCCTTATCTGAATTTAGGCCCTCTGGAGAAGACAGGACTTTCATTTCAGTCCGTACACATGCTGGCAAGGAACAAATAATTACAGCTTTTTTTTTTTTGGACTGTTATCAACAGTATTGGGGAAGGGAAGTCCACACTTCAGCATTTTATCGAACTTCTGCCTTTTGGAGAAAGGCCAAGTAATTTCCCCCAAGCTTCCTCAGAGAGATCTTTGGCTGCCAAGAAGCCATGATGGCCATACACCTCCAGTTTACACTGAATACAACTGGAGTTTGAGAAGACAGCATTTCTGAAATTTTGGCCTAAGGTGTTTCAAACTCAGCACATAAAAACAAACAAAATCAGCAAATACTTTTGAAATGCCTTCCCTCCTTGTTTATGTTCCAAAGAAAGAAATAAAGAAAAAAGTATATTCTTAATTTATGCTTAGATGAAGATAAGGCGGCTGGGGTTTTCAAAAGAGGGAAGGGGTTTGGTTTTATCCTCAAGTTTCTCTTTTACATTTTCATTTACTGCTAACCCAGGTTAGAATCTGAGCTGCGATACTCATAGCAGTTTTAGCTCAAATTGTCCACCCCGGTTAAGAAAACACTTTCTTTTCCCCCAGATCTGACGTGTTTTGAGTCTTCTTATTTGGGAAATTGTTGCTTGTTACCTGCTCCTTCACAGGTATGTTCATGAGTTAATGCTTGCACAGAGCTTGAAATAGTTTTGAGATAAAAAAGATAGTCTTTGTTTATTAAATTTGAAGACCAAGGATTGCATAAAAAAGAACAGAGGCAACCACTTCTGTATATCCAGCCCAGCCTCTTACCTGTCCTGTTCACAATGTTTGTTTGCTTTCAACAGATGGAACAAGGTAAATAAGCTGGTTAAAAATAAATCCTGTGGAGCTATTGTACCTGCTCTTTCTGCACGGAAGGCGAAACAAAGCAGCAGACAGCTCAGGTCCTCAATGTCAAGGCATGATGTAGTTCATCTGCAGCCAACTTTGTCTGCCCTACACAGAGGAAAGCGGCATGCTGGTTTCTCCCGTGCGGTATTACAGAGGTGAGTCGTGGCTAAGAGAGATGCAGCAACAAATATTCTATTTATGAACTAGAGGAGACATATGACAGCATTACTATGCATCATATGGAAAACGCTGGGGGTACTCCTTAACACGAACGGGCTGGCAGGGAAGGGAGAGGCAGCTTGCCATTTTTAATTCATAACCTACAGTTCATCAGAACTGTAAAGTTTGGGCAAATCTTTCAGGCAGGCTCATTCACTACTCTTAATAACTGCTTGTAAGCAGTTAAAATGGAAAAAACCCTATATACTTTAGCTTCTTCGTAATCTTTCCAATGACAGTATAAGCAGAGAATGCACAGATGACATCAGGCAAGGGATCTTTTTTCCCTTCAGTTGTAACTGGAAAGATGCAGATGTGCAAAGGCTTCTTGAGACGTTTGCAACTTCCTATATGTGTTTATTAGTTATTCTTGTGTCTCTGTAGTCTTATTAGGCCAATCAGGCCAGGTTTATCACGTCTGTCTTTAGGTACCCGCTGCAGTTCCTAAGCTGAGATTCACCCTAAGCTCTCTCTGTTCTCAGTGGTATTTTCACCCCACTGTCAGTTTGAATCCTGGTCTCAGTTGCTCCACAGCTTCTTATGAGCAAGAGGTACAGACACTTTCCGTAACAACCGATCATCTCAGGCTCTTTAAAAGCAGTATCTACAAGCCTGAAGAATGACAGGCTGGATGGAAAAGACTTGCTCTGGTCTGCTAACAAAAAAATAATAGCAGTAACGGTCAGAAATTAAAACTGCTTGTGGAACATCCTTAATTCTCACCAGTTTTTGCAGGGTTAGTTACATGAGGGCAGTCCTGGGAGAGAGGGAACTTGTGGTTACAGAACTGCAATTATTTCTCACACCACGAGTCAGTCAAAAGTAGACCATTCCACCTTTGTTTATAGCTTCACGGTCTGCATCCAGGACGTTTGTACGCACTTACAAAGAGAGGTTCCTTCCCAACAGGACCCTGCAGTGTGTCACAAATAACCATGCTATTAAATAAATCAATAGTGATACCGAATTTCTCCTCCTTCCCCAGGAAGAGTCATGGTTCCACCCAAGCTCTTTTTATCAGCTCACCTCCTGTTTTTTCTGTTCTTTGCATGAAGCTATTGCTGGTGTGTTGCCAGCTGGGGTGGCTAGATTTGTTGTTGTGAATCTAATGTGACAGACTTCATCTGGCATCGCTAGTCCCTTGGCTGTCATCTGGGCCTGGAAGTCTCTGCTCTGCAGCTGCTAAGTTTTCAGAGCTTTGCTTTTGTTTGATCTGCAAGCGCCCAGTTTTGAAACACTCAAAGTAGATCGTATCAACACATGCAGTATAAATACTTAGCAATACTTTACTAAGCAGTAACACCCTTCTAGAAGAAAAGTGGATGCCAGTGAGAGCAGAGGATTAAGACTTAAAAAGAAAATAGATGCAGTGGAGGAGGGGAGATAACGACTCCTGCTCACCTTTATGTGTGAAACTAATCAGTCCTTCACTTTGCAGTAAATAACTCTGGTTTGCCATCATCTACTATTGCCTTAAAACTGTTCTTTCTTGTTTTTCTTAACCCTGTAAAGAGAGAGAGAGAGATTTCTGTGTTGCATTTATGTATCCTGCTTGTATTTATGCACCCAAAAGATCAGCAATGAAAGCAAAGAACTAATCTCGGTAATTGAAAATGTTATCATTTCTTAGTGTCGCAGGATGAGCCTGCATTAAATGATTAAATACCCTCTCTAATTAAAAATAGAAAATGCTGTCCAAGCATTGCTGCCACATTTTCTTTCATTCATATTTTCTTCAAGTACACGTATGAAAAATACTGGCAGTAGAATCTGTTAGCATCACTTCCAGGGTTTCATAAGGAAATATGCATTTACAGCGGTACAGGCATATTTTGGAGATATTGCGGGTTCGATTCCAGACCACCGCAATAAAGTGAACATCACAATAAAGCGAGTCACACAAATTTTTTGGTTTCCTGGAGCATATAAAAGTTATGTTTACACTATACTGCAGTCTATGAAGTGTGCAATAGCATTATGTCTAAAAAAACAATGTACATACCTTAATTAAAAAATACTTTATTGCTAAAAAATGCTAACCGTCACCTGAGCCTTCAGCGAGTCGTAATCTTTTTGCTGATGGAAGGTCTTGCCTCGATGTTGATGGCTGCTGACTGATCAGGGTGGTGGTTGCTGAAGGCTGGGGTGGCTGTGGCAATTTCCTAAAATAAGACAGCAGTGAAGTTTGCCACATCGATTGACTCTTCCTTTCACTAAGGATTTCTTTGTAGCATGAGATGCTGTTCGACAGCATTTTACCCACAGTAGAACTTCTTTCAAAATTGCAGTCAATCCTCTCAAACCCGGCTGCTGCTTTGTCAACTAAGTTTATGTCATATTCTCAATCCTTTGTTGTCATTTCAACAATGTTCACAGCATCTTCACCAGGAGCAGATTCCATCTCAAGAAACCACTTTCTTTGCTCATCCATAAGAAGCAGCTCCTCATCTGTTAAAGTCTTATCATGAGACTGCAGCAGTTCAGCCACATATTCGGGCTCCACTTCTAAGTCTAGTTCTCTTGCTATTTCCACCACATCTGCAGTTACTTCCTCCACTGAAGTCTTGAACCCCTCAAAGTCATCCAGGAGGGTTGGAATCAACTTCTTCCAAACTCCTGTCCTGAGCAGTCAGAACACACACAACATTTATCGATTAAGTTCACCATCTTGCATGGGTGCAGTTCGTGGCTCCCCAAAACAATTACAATAGTAACATCAAAGATCACTGATCACAGACCACCGTAACAGATATAATAATAATGAGAAAATCTGAAATATTGCAAGAATTACCAACATGTGACACAGAGACACGAAGTGAGCACATGCTGTTGGAAAAATGGCACCGATAGACTTGCTCAACGCAGGGTTGCCACAAACCTTCAATTTGTAAAAAACGCAATATCTGCGAAGTGCAATAAAACGAGGAATGCCTGTACTGTACGAGACACGTGTGTGAGCATTTTACACTGTGAATGGCAGAGTGCAACACCTTTTCAGCTCTGCTGTGCCCAGGCTCCACGGAGTTGGTAGTGGTGATGCCTATGCGCACTTGAGTAAATCCACTGAATTTCACAGTGTTCATATAGTTAAGGCGATCTGGAGATGGCAGCAATGACTTGCAAAGTTCAACACCTGCTGTCATAAAAAATAGAAAAAAAGTCAAGTTGGAAGGGATCTCTGGAGGTTCCAAGTGCAATCTCTTGCTTAAAGCAGGGATAACGTCCAAGTTAGATCAGGTTGCCCTGGAACATAAAGTCCACAACCTCGGCTTGTCAATTAAAAGGAAGAAAAGCAGGATGGATAGATGACTGCAAGAGTAGAATCCAGAGCCTAGTTTGCAATTCAGGCTTAGCCATTACTGCGAGTGGCTGAATGCCATGGAATTAGTAGTGTGTTTGAAGAGAAATCAGCGTTGGCATCCACCCCGTTTGCAGTGGAAAGTGGTCACGTAACAGCAATCATCATTACAGTTATCATTAAGGGCTTTCATGCTGCCTTGGGGGCGGATTGGGGAACGAGGGCAGAGGAAAGGTGGAGAGGGAACGTTCCCTAGGGCACAGACTATGAGCTCATACCGCATTTAGCATCAAGTTGGGATCCTGCCGGCTTTAGGTACTCCTGGAGCACAAGCGCTGATGACTTCTGTAGGAACCATTCTGAGCTCCGTTCTCAAAGGTCACGTGCACTGTGGAGGAAACTACATGTAACTAGAAAAACTGATGACCTCACCCTCCTTCCTGACTCTTAGCTTTCATACGAACCCTGCAGGCTCCTCTGCTGCAGATCAGAATATGTCTTGCAACATGATGAAAGGAAAAAAATGATTCACTGGGTATTTCTGTGATACTTGGAGTGGTGCTACAGCTACAGGATGAAAGCAAAATAAAAATAAGCTAAGCACTGAAAACTGGAGGATACCTATAAAACCCCTGTTCTTCAGACAAAGGTCATTCATGCTTATCATCATTGCAGGCAATTTGAGTAGTGGCATCTTAAGGAGAGAGGACAGGCGCCTGGCTGGGACAGGGTGCCTCCTGCCATGGGAAACAGGAGGAAAAGCAGACGGAGTAGATCTGGGCTAGAAAACTCCGGGGAAAGCCTTGGAGAACTCGCTTTGCTCTTTCTGCCATTGAGGAGAACGGGAAAGCAGAAATCCGTAGCTGTTGCTTATGGGGTGGCCCCTTCTGAAACTTCCCCTCCTACGCCGCCCTCTTCCCTCGCTGCCAGCCGCAGAAGCAAGCTTCAAGGCTCTGCCATAGACTGTGGAGGTAGCCAGAGCCGTGGAGGTTTTGTTATCGTAGAGCTGGCATGCGTCTGGAGCTGGCTTTGCTCTCTGAAATGAGACTGGTAGTGAAAGATAATAAGGGGAAAACATCGCCTGATGATACGAGTGAGATGTGGTTGGAATTAATTTGAAAGCAAAGCTGCAAATTCTGCATATTTATGCAATCACTTGTCTGGAAGATGTAGCTGTTATATTTAAGTTCTGATATTTATTTTAACTTAGCAGAACCGAACACCATCTGTACTCAGAGAATCAAGACAAAACAAGCCCAGGCTGCTTGGCTGTTGCTACTGCAAGCTCTTTGGAGAAGACACTATGCCATAGGTCTGCAGCGCACTTAGCACCAACAGCATCTCAAGCCCCCATGGGGCCTCTAGGTGTTAGGAGAAATAAATCAGATTACAAAAATATCATATGGGGGATCCAATAGCTGGCTCAGTGCTGAACTACAGATTCTGCTTAGAGCCAAGGTGTGCTGTTTAAGGGTTGCTTTGGCTGAGCTGAAAAATAGAAGGCTCGAGTGTTGTCACTTCACAAGATGTGGATAGGTGGGGATCACTTGCACAAACTCAATTTGAGGGCTGCTTTCTACCAGCCAAAATCTGCTGCTTTTTAAAGATGTTAATTTGGAAATAAATGCAGCCTTTATAACATACTGTAAACATATTCTGCAGCACAGTGCCCTGTAGCACTTTTTAAGGCATTGCTTTATTAATAGGCTCTTTGATTCCTTCCTGGTTAATTCAGATTGGTCTTGTTGCAGGAACTCTAAAGATTTCCATAATCAGATTCAGGTTTCTCTCCACATCAAGAGACTGAATGTTCCTGGGCAGTAGGTAAATAAATTACCTTCTCTCCTTTGAAGTCTTTATCATAATTACATGATTAGCAAGGGCAATCATGCATGTCATTACGAAGCGGTGATCATGTCTCGTTCAAGCCAGTTAGCTGTATGCTGGTGTTATAATATATTGGCAGCAAATCACTGTAACAAAGCTGCTGTGAAAAAGAGTCTTTAAATCTGGGAGAAAAACAGGAAGAATGAATTAAGGAATAGACTTGACAGGAAAATCTGTTGATAGATTCATCTCTGAACTCTGTCAATTTTCTTTCTCAATTAAACAATGCTGCTTTCTTATAACTACAGCCAAGGAAAGACACATCCAATTTTGTTGAACCAGCTTTTATGAGAAACATGTGCGCTGGTCTTTAAAGACATATGGATTCTATCAGTGTATGATCAATTTTTGATCTATGATCAACTTGTGCAGCCTGAAGAAAGGCCTGGAGGGGAATGCCGTAGTGCCACAGTATGTACTCCTAGCGGGCTTTAAAACATACCTCTGATTTGGTGCAACAGGGAACACTGCAGAACAAAATATTTTGTAATTTATGTTAATGTCACTTCTGGCCACATTTGGTGAAGGGGCCCAAATGCGATCTGATGAAAGATATAAACCAGCTTTCCTTTAAAACAATGGCAGAACTTTAACAAAGAAATACCAGAAAGCCATTAGTTGCTGTTGTGCTCTTATGCAGATGCTTTGGATCAGTGCCCTGTTCTGTAGGTAACTCAGGGAAATGTTGCTTGCTCCCACGCTAAGGTATTTAAAGTCTAAGGTTGCAATCCTGTAAAGAGTTGTGTGGGCCTTATCCTGAAGAAGAAACTCAGGGCTGAGGGCTTTAATTTTAGAAAAGATGCAGCAAGTGAGCGTAGCAATACATAGAACATGTGGATGAGAACAAAACCAGTATGAAAAAATAGCTGTTTAAGCCATCTGTCTGCATAACAAAAGAAGTCCGGTTCTTTCAGCCAAGACTTAAAAATAGTCGCCGTTCTCTGTGAAAGTACTAATAGATGTGCTTCCTACTCTAGATCAGTGTATATCCATTTTTAGTTTTTCATACAAATGCGATACTTACATTTAGGAACTATGAGGTCTCAAAATTCTGTATTATTTAAAATTGTTTATGGAATTCGCTCTCAGTTGGTGAGCAGCTTTGGTAACAATTCAAAAGCTATGACCAAGGCTTTCTGAGGCGCTGCTTCTCTTAGGAGGAAGCTTCCCCAAACCACGAGACAACCCCTTTTTTTCACTCTAGAATTGCATAATAATTGCCTTTGCACTCATAACAACACTCCACAAAATGAAAAAAACCTTCTTCATTGACAATCATTTTGAGCACGTCGGTAATGTTCACCAGCTGACCAAACTAAGGTCCTGACGTTGAGTTTGCTATACAAACACAGAAAGCTAACAACTACTCTTCAGAAAGATCCGCTTAGGCTAGAGTAGTCATAAATGGTTTCCTCTTTCTGAGACTTGATGACTGGACATCAGGTTAATCTTTGTGGAGTATGATCCTACTTTTATAATTTGCAGTCATTTCCATTTATGTTGGGCTATTTTACTTCACCAAGATGAAATGTTGTATTTAGACCATTTTCTGCTTCTTAGAAGATTTGCGGTAAATTAACTCTGAAAAATTCTCCAAACACCACGAAAAGATAAATCCAAATAGGGAAAGACAGCATTAGATTCAGCTGTGCCAGAAAGGAAAGCCTGAATTGCTCTAAAAATGATTTCTTAAACTACCTTTGATGAATAATTCACCTTTGTAGATGAAATATTCTCTCTGCTCTTTGAGGAACAGGATATCCTACAGAAAAGTGAAATTGCTGTTATGGAGGAATAAAGATGAACCATGGAAAATGTGGCAGTGGGAATACACTTACAACTAAGTTTTCTGACCCCAAATTTGGCAGTTTTTTTTTTTTTTTTTAATCAGGAAAAGTGTGACAAGGAAAACAAGCACTATTGGACAGTGTTTGTACTGTTGCCATCTTCCTTTGTGTAGTCAGCTATGCACATGGTCCTCCTTACCTTGTGGCAGTGAAGGGTGTCTGCTCTTGTGATAGACAGGTTGTCGCATGATGTCCCTATGCAAATCAGGGATTCTGAAGCACTAAACAGAGTTAATTGTTTATGAGAAGTTACGTTCTTTCTGGTTACAGCCATACATGATACCGCAACATGTGCCAAATTGCCGTATTTGTCAGCGTCAGGCAGTATTTAAATGTACCCTTCTTATAGTAGTATAGAAGTGCACCTAAAAGTATATGGTATGTTTAGCTATGCAAATGTTTGAGCTGTGTTCTCTCTCTGCTGCACTTTTAAATCTCTAAGGACCCTTGGATGCAAATAAAGCAATCTGGGTTTAATTATTATAGAATCAAAGACAAATTCTGGTTAGAAGGGACCTCAGGAGTTCTTTAGTCCAACCCTTTGCTCAAAGCAGCGATAATTTCAAAGTTAGATCAGGTTGCTCTGGGCCACGTCCAGTCAAGTTTCAAAAATCTCCTAAGAAGCAGATTAAAGAGCCTCCCCGGGGAACCTGCGCTAGTGCTTAATCACTCTCATGGTGAAAACTTTTTCCTTACATCCTGTCAGAATTTCCCTTGCTGCAACTTGTGCCTGTTGCCTCTTGTCCTCCACTGTGCCCCTCTGAGAAGACTCTGTCTCTGTCTTCTGTACAACCCCTCTTCAGGTAGATTGCATCACATGCCTCCCGAGCCTTCTCTTCTATGGTTTTATTCATACGGTCCAGTACCCAACTGGCCTTTGTTGGCATGAGGACGCTCTGCTGACTCCTGCTCCAACTGTTGTGTGCAAAGGACACACAAAAGTCCTTTGTGTACAAAGACTAGGTCCTTTTCTGCAGAGCTGCTCCGTGGGCAGGCAGCACCCAGCCTCCAGGGCTGATGGGGTTACTCCACCCCAGATGCAGGACGCTGCACTTGTGTTTGTTGAACTTTGTGACGTTCCTGTTTACCCACTTCTCCAGCTTGCTGCGATGCCTCTGACCGGCAGCTCTGCCCTTCAGCCCGCCAGCCTCTCTCCCCCGCTCAGTGGCATACGCCAACTTGTTGAGGGTGCATTTCATCCCAGGGGCCAGGTTAGCGATGAAGATGCTAAGCAGTATCACCCCACGTAACAAACACCAAGGAACGCCACACATAACCAGCTGTCAGTCGACAACTGTTGACCACGACCCTTTGAACCTAATGGTCCAGGCAGTTTTCAGCCACCTTGTGGTCCACTCATCAAGTCCATATTCCCCTAGTTTGGCTAGCTATAAGGATGCTAAGGGAGACTGTCTCAAAGCCTTGCTAAAAGATAAATGACATTCACTTCTCTCCCCTCTGCCACAGAGTTGGTCATCAAGGAAGGCCATCAGGTTGCTCAGGGGCATTTGCCCTTGGTAAACCCATGCTGACCGTTCCTTGTGTGCTTAGAAATGGCTTTCATGAGGTCTTGCTACACAACGTTGCACTGCCTGCTATAGAGCTGGGAACTCCAGCGTGAAATGCTGTCGAGCCAGAACGGTCCCTTGTCAAACAAAACCATGCCGGTTAACACCCACGGATAATCTTCTTTTAGTGTTCACGGTAGACTGCTGTAAAGGATACGCACTGTGTACTGCCTTACTTCGGTTTCTTCTTGATGCATTTCTTATCTGGTGATAAACTGAGGTAATTTGGAAGCTAGTTATTTTAAATGGAAAATACAACTGTTTAGTATTCTGGTTGGATCTAACCTGGATTAATCTTCTTCAACAACCTTGTAATATGAATACTTAAAAATGAACAACCTTATCATAACAAGCTTACATGAAAGTTGGTTTAACATAATGCATTTTATTTATATATGCTGTTTTTTATAAAGAGAGTGATGTAGGGGTAGCTACAAAGAGGGAAAGAATTTGGCTTATAGTAAGTATTTTGCTAAGTTAACTCCATTGGTGAAGAGGTTTAATATATTGTGGTTTTGTCAAGCCTACTATGAACTGCCAATAGACCTTTTCTGAACACAATGGAGCCTCCCAAGAGATTCTTGAAATTCCAGGGACAGAATCCAAGTTTCCTTTATTTAAAAAAATGTTGTTCGTAGTTGCAAATTATGACATCTGCACTTACGTATTTTAAAGTTTCTTAGGTTCCTGTATGCGTGGAAGAAGAGTTATTACACAAAAACTGTTCTACCTGAAATTTTATTTTCTGTATCTGACCTTCCATCTCTCTCGGCTAATTGACCCCTTCTCTATCTTCTCCCACTCCTTCAATAATTCTGAATCTGCACTTCTTTTACAACACTGTAGTATAATGGCAAAAGTTACAAAGTCTTAATGCTACTACAAAAGCAGCTGTAAAACTATCAAAATCCCATTGGCTGCCTGAGATTGTGCAGGATGGTAAAGAACTGGAAGCCCAATAAATGTCACATTAAACAAATCGGATCTGAGGGACAGGTTGTGTGTTCCTTGTAAATAAAATACTTCTAAAACTGACCCTGTAGTGATTTGATTCAGGAGGAAGCTCTTCTGCAGGCTAAGTAATATCTGACAACATTTGCAATGCAAAGTGTTGCTAATATTCGGAGCATTCATGTTAGTTTGATTCTTTGCCAAGACGTGACACATTAGTGTTACTGCATCTAGATGCAGGTGTTGTCATGAAGCTCAGCTTTTTTTTTTTTTTTCCTCCCAGGACTTTCAGCAGATTTTACTGCTCTGGAAACTAAAACTACTGCCAGCCTATTTATCAGAAATATAGAGACAATGGGGAAACTAAATGCCGCATTTACACCCAAAGCTATTTCCTTGTGGCTCAGTTATAATCCTGTCACAAAAAATTATTTGTTAAATGGAAACGTCACCGATTGTACAATTGGCTGAGGAGTTTCCTTACTTGGTTGACTAGATTTCTAACTTTGTTTCCTTCACATGAGAAGTCTTAACTCTCTTGCTGTATTTGTATGCAGAGAGTCACTGAGAATGACATAACCATCCAGGCTGGAAGGGAGCCCTGGAGGTCTCTACTCCAACCTCCTGCTCAAAGCAGGGTCACTGCTGAGGTCAGACTGCCTTGCTCAGGGCTTTAGCCCGTCTCATCTTGAAAACCTCCAGTGATGGAGGTGGCACATCTCTAGGCCCCTGTTCCCACACTTAATTATTCTCAGATCAAAAAATATTTTCCTTGGATCCAGGCACAGTGTTGCTTGATCTATCTTTATATATCGAAGGAGATAGCAGTTATTAGAGTAATTAATAACAACCATAATATGAACTATTATCTATACAGCATATTGAATTGATCTGCTATTTTTACAGGTTAAAAGACTGCTATTGACAGTCTTAGGCTGTGTCTGTGCTGCATGCTGCAGTGCAGGATAGCAATACTAGCTCAGGTAGAGGAAACTGTCTTCCCAGGGAAAAACGGCAGACCTCACTGCTCCCTGTTTTTAGTACTTGCTCTAGCTTATTTAGAGAAGGTGGAGAAACGCAACAAAGCCCTTCAGCATACGTGGACGTATCACAAGGATCTGAGCCTTAACGGGTGCGTCACCCTACTTAAATTCGGATTGGGGGTAACTTTTCATAGCTTGAGAGCTGTGAAGAAACAGCAGACAGCAGCTGACTTCTTTAGTACACAGGCAGTGCACAGCACAATCTGTGGAGAATACAAATCCCATCTGGTGATGTTTTATAAAAACTGGTCTTGTGCTGGCAGTTTTCTGTAATCTCAGTGAAACATATCTATTATTAAAGATATGCATGCTACATGATATTTAACCTTGCAAAGAATTTATATTCTGCTATACCATAAACTGTGGCAGAACAAACCAGACGAGCCAAGTAAAAAAAGAAAAAAGATGCAGATGCAACTGTTAATAGCTGCTAAGATCCCTGAACTGTCCTCCTTTTTCTCTGATACATTTACTCCGAATCTAGTGATCCTTTACAGGATAATATTGGAGTCAAAGTCAATACACTCGGTCTGACAATACCTAGGACAATAAAGAATTCTCACTGTAGGTTTTTGTAGTGTTACTAAGAATGGCAATAAATATTTGCGACTCAGAGAGAGAAATTTTAAGACCATGCAGGGCCCTTGTCTGAAGAAAAAGGTTCCAATTTGCATAATCAGTTACCAAGTGGTTGCTTGGTTGCTATTATCAGTGTAAATTTAGAAAGTGTATTGTCCTGCAGTGAAAGAAATGTCCTATCTTTCAGCAAAGCTCTTTCTCTGCTGATTCATGGAATTCTCCTGCTTCATTATTTTGAAAAAAGGAATGTAAAACTGGGAGACACTGAAATTACAATATGACAAGCTGCACTCCCCAAGTTTTGTTTAGAACAAATCCTTCCCACTATGAAAGACCTAGTTAATAAGAATTGATTTTAGAGCTAGAGGGCTCAAAATCTTGAGATGCAGGGGTGTTTCACAGACTGCAGAGAGCTAGTCTGATGCATGTTAGAGCAGGATAATTCATGCTGTATTTCCTGTCTTGTCTTTGGCTAGAGCACACATTTCTTACCGGACAGAATAAAGACTTATCTATGCAATCTTGCACAGCACAAAAAGCAACAGAGAGTTGACACAGAAGTGTGTATTCAGGGGAGCCAGGTAACGGAAAGAAGCTGTGGGCTGAACCTCAGTTCTCACCTACAAATACTGCTCTGCAAAAACGTTAATCGTCAGAGAAGATACTGAACTGAGCAACGTATCAGTCAACGTGTACCGTATGAGCGATGTCCATATTCGGTTTTAAAAGAACTATTTTAAAAAATAGTTCTTCCACAGTGAGGTGACACCCTTCATGGTGAAAATCTTCAAAAGTTCAGGTACAAAGTCCTGAGTTAGAAACTATATATAACACCCTACCTGGCCTAAATGTAGTTCTCAGCACTATTTGAAAAAAATGCACAAGCAGGGATAGAAGTCAGCACTAAAAGATTAAGACAGCATTTTATAACTTAAGCACTTTATAGCTTCCAGTCCTAGTAGTTGTAGGGAGGACAAAGTCCTTCCCCAGCCTTACCTCAGAGCTGTTCTTGTCAGGCCGTTGTACCATAGCTGTTGAGAGGCAACTCATAAGGGTTGAGGACTGAGTCCTAAACTAAGAGCATCATAGATGAAAGAAGACGTGTGGGAAGGTGGTACAATGAAAATGCAATGTACAGCTTTACTATTACATGGGCCAGGATTCCTCTGACTAAATATAGGTGTTTGCAGTGTAGAAGACTTGAAGAAGATTTTGCACAAAGAAAATAGATAATAAAAGCTATTTCCTCTGTAGTCGATATTTTTTCTTAGAAAAAATTAGATTTAACTATATGAATCTTTCCATAGCAGAGAGGGATTCTTCTCTGCATGAATTATTTTGCCCCTCAACAGTGACTCCATATACCTTGTTTCCTATTTCCAAGGTTCTTGAGATTTTATCACAGATTCACATTATTAGCTTTCATCTAGTAATTCTGTTTTGATAGTACCTTGACCACATCCTTGCTTTGAGGGCTACATTAAGAATAAGAATCATTCAGTATTTATCATTGCAGATAGCAGAAAAATCTAATAATCACACAGATGAATTAACTACAGTGAGATCTGCAGTGCTTAATAACCTGGGTTCATTTGTATGATTCTTTTAATATAATCAAATGCCAGGTTACAGGTACAGGTCAAAGAATGTAAGATGTAGGACTGTCACATTGGAAATAATAACCCTAAGACGACTGTAGGGGGATACAGTGGCTAACCAGTTAAATGTCACACCCTTTTTGAATGTTTCGTAAATCAGTCTTTTACTGTTTCAGTTCGGCGGGGATATCCATTAGAAATATTGAGGTGATTTATTATGATGTTCAGCAACAGTAAGTCTATTTTTGGTGTTCATAATTCAAAAAGAATACTGGAAAAATTGGAGGAGGTTGGCAAAAGATGTACAAAAGTGATTAGGAGAGAGAAATCTAAGAAGTATAAACCAATTGCTTAAGTTTCTGTTAAAAATAAAATGAGCTTAAGAATTGACTTGAACACTCTCTAAGTTCCCTCTGCAAGGAGGTCTTTTCATAATAAAGAATCTGTTCAGACAGCAAGCAAAACGTAATACGATCCAGTGGCAGAAAGCTAAACTAAACAGTGAAACTAGAAATATGGTGTCTTTTAACAGTGATGGTTATTAACTCCTATCCCAGGAACTTGTGCATCAGCCAGAAGTTAAAACTGAACACAGGAATCACTCTGACCCTGTGGCCAGCTAAACAACATGATTTTAACAATCCCTTTTGGCCTTAAAGTTTCATTTATATAAATCTGTGAGCCCCCTGAAGAAGTGATCTCTCATCTTCCAGGTTTTCAAGAATTTCCTTCTTTCAGCGCTATATAGATGTAGTTTCCAACATTCAGCATTTGTGACTTCCTCTAAAGAAGTTATTTGAGAACTCTGGAGGTCAAATACAGTCCGGAGCTGTAATAAAAGAAAAATTCAGACAACAAAATCCCCCCAAACACCGCATCTTGCATTTCTGTTCTTTGTACTTCTTGAAGAAGTTCCCAGTTCCCTGAATGCCAAACTGACAACAGGCTCTGAAAGCCTGGGGCGTACTGGGATTTCTACTAGTTTTAATGGATGTGAACACTAGCCCATAAAAAAAAGTTTGTGACTGCGGTGAAACTGCATTTGGCCTCTTTAGTTTCGCAGAAACGTCTCTCTACGGTTTTAGGTGCCTTACGGTAAAATGCACCGATCCCAGGGGAAACGCATTCCCCTCAACGAAGACCTATTCAGAGCCATCGCAGACCGGGTGACTAATTGCCTGCTTTGATTAAAGAGCTCAACAAGAAATCACGGCGTCCCGGCGGTCGTTTCTCCGCTGCGTGGGCAGCGCCGTCCGCGAAACCCGCCGCTCTGGAGGCGAGGGCGCCACGCAGCCTGCCGTCAGCTCCCAGCTCGCTGAAACCGTGACAGGTTATAAAGAAAAGGCTCTCGCTTAACGGCGCTCACGCACCCTGCTGAGTCACCCGGAGCAAACAGGAGGCGAGCGGCGAGGCCTCGCAGCACGGGGCCAGGCCGTGACTTCCCCCCCTCCCCGCCAAGCACCGGGACGGGCCCG
The DNA here is from genome assembly GCF_036417845.1 of Apteryx mantelli. Classification (NCBI taxonomy): domain Eukaryota; kingdom Metazoa; phylum Chordata; class Aves; order Apterygiformes; family Apterygidae; genus Apteryx; species Apteryx mantelli. The sequence goes on along the minus strand of NC_089979.1, from coordinate 4,676,245 downwards.
AGGCGCTTCCACCTCCCCGCAGTCCCCAGCCTCGCGGCTGGCGGGGAGAAAGCAGCGGGTTTCCCCTCGGGGCGGGAAGCGGCCTCCCCGAGGGCCGTCCCGGCGGGCAGGGAGGGAGGGAGAGTTGCGCACCAACGGTCGCCACAGCCCCTCACAGGCCCAACGGCGCCTCCGGCGCGCGCGGCGGGAGCTTCGTCTCCACAGGGCGCGCGGGGGGGGGCGGTGCCAAGGCGCGGCGCGGCTCTGATTGGCCGCAGCCTGCAGACAGAGGGGGCAGGTGGCCAATCAAAGAGGGAGTCGCCATCTCCGAGCGTTTGGAGGCCCCGGGGAAGGGGGGGGGGGGTGCGCGCCTGCTCGCGGGAGGGGGTGGCCGCCGCGGCCCGGCCCGCAGGGAGGAGCTGGGCGGCTCCTGGGCGAAGGAGCCGTCGGCGCCCGGCCGCCGGCCGCTGCCCCGCTGTGCCATGGAGGACGTGCTGCCCTCGGGCCTGCTGGAGATCTGCCTGCTGGTCGGCGTGCCCTGCGAGAGGGTGCGGGCGCTCCTGCAGGTGAGCCGAGGGGTCGGAGGGCGGGCTCGAACCCGCGGCCCCGGGAGCGCGGGACCGGCCGTTGCCGCCGGCTGCGGCCGTTTAACGGCTCCCGGTTGCCTGCGCGGGGCGGTGGCCGCGCGCCCTGACGGGGGTTTAACCTGGGTCCGAGCCGGGTCAGCTCTGCCCCTCCTTACTTCAGTAAAACCGCTGGCTTGCCTTGTTGTTGCTGTGGTCTGACTGAGCAGAAACGCTTTAAAAGTTGGTTAAAACCCCTCCTTTGACAGGAGACCAACGATAGGGCGGGAATAACTTGGTAGAGACTTCAAGTAGAAACTTAAACTTTTTGTGAGGAGTTGAGCTTAGGTGAACACGAGCCTTATATAAGCCGAAGCAGCCAGCAAAATGCTTGAACGGTGCGTAGCCTTTCCTGGGTAATATCTCTTTGCCCATCCTCTGGTGGAGGTGAAAGCTAAAGAGAGGGGAGTAAAGCCTGGTGGCTTTTATCCTTAGGACAACAAAAAGGGCGAAATCCCTGTATCGAGACTGCCCTGGGAGTCATTACGTGCCCTGAATTTGGCAGAACCTGCTCAGTTCAGGTAAGGTAGAAGTCGATAGGTTGGCTTCTGTTTTGAACGACTGGTTTAATAATTTGTTTATAGTGAGCAGCGTCCCATGTGAATTAACAATTAAAGGCCTCTCCTTGACTTTATTAAAATGTGCAGAAGGTTTCGTTAGGGCTGTCCGTGCTGTCTGCCCGATGAGCTCTTGCTCCCACGGATCTCGCTTGTCTCGCTTGAACTTGAATTTGGTTGCGCGCTCCAAGGGCGTTCGATAAAAAGGTCTTTGTCAGACTTGTGGCTGTTCACTCACTTGGGAGCTTCCTAACTGACGTTGGCTAACGAGTGATTCCATTTATGGAATGTCACTCACGTATATATTCAAATTAGGGAAGTAGTCGGGCCATAAAAGTCACCACCCACTTATTTTGAAATAGGCGTGTGTGTGTTCTTACGACATCTGCTTGAGAAGTAAACCTAAAATGGGCACTTTTTTTCTTTTCAATCGACTGTATACTGCTTTCATACTGTATACTCCAGATCTCACTGCTTCCAAAAAACCTGTTGAACCACAAATAGGAAATTGGCCCCCAAAGATGGAACCCTGTTCTGATCGCTCTACCTGTTTTGAATCCTCTCTTTGCTCTGGATAGCAAATGTAGTGTCAGAAACGAAAGTATTCTCCGAGCACGTTGAGTATTACTATAGTAACATCACTGCAAGCTGTTGCACCACAGAGATTTTAGTCACGGTCTTAGGGCAAGTTTGTAGATTTTTATACCACATCCTTTTCCTTCCCAGCACTAGTTACACAAGGAAATGGTGGCATGTGGTTTGTGTCCAATTTTGGCAAATGCAGAAAGAAGACACCTGATGATATTTACAGAGAACAGGGTAAAAATTTGAAAGTGCTTAAAATCTTGGTCATGAAAGTGTGTTGTGCATTTTAAATTTTATTGCAATATGGAACAGTGAAGTCAGCGGGAGCATGATATTTAAACCACTCCCAAAGTAGGAAAAGGTTTAGCTGACTGATCTGTTGCCAGTGTGGTTTCCGGGAACAGGAGCAAAAACACATATGGTTTTGCAGGGAAGCTCATGATACTGATCTTAAGTTTCCGTGCTGTCATTCGTTAATTGTCCTTATTGTCAAGATAATTGTCCCTGTAAGATTTCAATCTGAAGAGGTCAGACAGCTATTTTCAGCTAGAGAAGAGGTTTTTAGTGTTGGGAGTGTGCATTTTGTCAGAATGGGATGTAAAATAACGAAGATTGTAGAGCCATCTTTGATAAGGCTTTTTTCCCCCAAGCTGGCCTCAGATAAGAAGCTGGGTTTTGACTTGGCAAGTGTTACATGCAAGTTATCTGCCATCCTCAGATCTCCTAATTGCTCCATCCCTGGGTTCTGTATCTACCTCAGGCGGTGGTGCAAATCTTGTCTCTTCTGACGTCTGTATCTTGTTTTCTGACCTGGCTAATTCTGTAATCCCTTAATCAATTTTTTGCCTTTTTCTGTAATGGTTCACTGGAAATGAGATGTCATGCAGTGCACAATAAACATGTTGTGATCAAACATTAGTGAGCAGTGTGCACTTGTGGCAGTGAAAGCTAACCGCATATTGGCCTGTGTTATCGGGAGTCTAGCTAGCAGATAAGGAAAGTGATTATTCCCATTTGCTTAGCGCTCCTGAGGCACATTGGGAATACTGTCCCTGTTTTGGGCACCTTGATGCAGGAGAACTACTGATAAGCTGCAGGGAGACCAGAAGAAGGAGCCTAAGATATCTGATGGCTGGAGAACATGTTGGAAAAGGGGGGGACTGAGGGAACTTGGAGAAGAGAAAGCTAAGAGGAGATCTAACTGCAACTTTCATCACTTAAAAGCGGGGTGGGAGATTACAGAGATGACAGACTCTTCTCAGAGGTTGAAGGGTGAAAAGTGACAGTCACAAGCTGCAGCAAGGGAAATTTTGATTGCATATAAGGAGAAAAGTTTTCATCCTGAGAGTGATTAAGCACTAGTGCAGGTTCCCCAGGGAGGCTCTTTAATTTCCTTCATAAGAGATTTTTGAAACTTGACTGGACGAGGCCCAGATCAACCTGATCTAACTTTGAAATTATCACTGCTTTGAGCAAAGGGTTGGACTAAAGAACTCCTGAGGTCCCTTCTAACCAAAGTTTTCTGAGACTTCATAATATTCCCTGCCAAATTGTTCCTTAAAGAAGTAATTTCTTTCCTAACGTTCTAAATTTAGTTAACTTTTTTCAGTGATGGGGAGAAGAGAACAAGATCACGGATAACAACAAATAACTGAGCTCCGCTCCATTCTGTGGTTTCAGCACACTGCTTCTTGTTTGTGTCCAAAATAGTGTGGTCATTGTAACAAGCCTGTCTCCTATCTGTGTCCTGTACGGCACCATTGTCACAGGAGCATAATAAGTAAATAGTGTTGGAATATGATCACTGACTTTGGGGATCTTGCAAAATTACAGGGAAGAAAAGGCATTAGTGTTTATAAGGAAAGTATACTTCAAGGACATTTGATAGCAAAAAGCAACGGTTAGAAGAGAAGCCTTCCAAAATGAAGAAGTGACAGTAGAAGCAGAGAATTTAAAATGTTCAAAGAATAGTAGAGACAAGTGAAGATTGTTCTCTTGTGGCTTGTCCACTATCCCTGAACTGAGAAGATTAAAAAGAAAAAAAAAGAAAAAAGAAAAAGACTACTTTGGCCATGGAAGTTAATATGAGCTGACTTGAATGCTGACAACTGGGTCACTGGGTCAGTGACAGCGCTGGCAATGCCGTTCTGTGAAAAAGTTGGTGCTTAATGCTTCTGTTGTAGTCCAAGACATCAAGGACCTGCCCTTTTAGAGGCTGTTACACTGTGAGGCTGTTAAATCGCTGGCTATAATCCAGCACTTTGTAGCAAAGAGATGCCTTCAGTGCAAGTCAGGGATTGCCTTGTCGAAGCAACTTTGTATTAAACCCTCTGCAGGGCCCATCTGCCAAGGAAGAGTGCTACTATGCAAGGAGGTCTGTGTTTTTCCTACTTAACAGCCTCAGGGCTGAACCTTAATTCTTAATTTCCTTCTGAAATGTTTAGCAGCATGCTGTTTGAGAGTGATCATGCTGGATTTATCTCTGTTCCTGGTTTCTTCAGTTGAAACGGATGTCAGCTGCCAACTAAGGAAAACGATGCTTGAAGCTCTTAGCACGTCAGGATATAGCGTTGGGTTCCCCAAGCTGTAACATGCTTTTTTAAAGTTATTGTTATCTTTGGAATAACCCAATGGATACTTATCTGAACGTTTATCTTTTCCACTAGTTCATCTTTTCTTTCTAGTTCAGACTTTGTGTGTTCTGTAAAAGAATATTTTTTCACTCTATTTTTTTTAAAGTATTTTCTTTCAAGTACACTATTATAGATACAGTAACTAATATATCATGAGGATAAGTATTCCTCCTTGCTTTTCCTATGATGTTCGAATGTGAGGAAAAGTACTGATGGGCTCATCTACTAGGACAAATAAGCTGAGACTTTCTGTTCCAAAACTTTGATGGAAGAAGACTGGGCTTCAGTGAAGCAGTAGAGCTTTGTATGTTGTAGCTGCTTTAAAAAGTGGGGAAAAAGGCCAGCAGTGGTTCTCAAGGAATATCTTAAATGCAAATAATACTGTTGCATTATATCTAAAGGTGAAAGTAAGAAGTGAAATGTATGCTTCATCTATTCTGGAATCGGTTAGCAAAGACTGAACACACAGCAAAGCATTTTTAGCCACAGTGAGACTCGCCTTCCCTGTCTCCAAATATCCTTTGACTAAACAAAGCCTTTACTTGATTTTTTTTGGCCAGTAGAATGAGTTAAAATTATGATGAAGTATTTCAAAATGCAGCTACTTGCATCTGTCTCACTGTAAAGAATAAAATAAGCACTCCCAAGTCCATGGGAATCTCCTCTTCTGATTAATTCCTCCAAAGGTTTTTTTGAAGTGAAACAGCAAGGACTTTTAGCACAGTAATACTTTACAAAGCTGTGTATTATGGAATTTTGTAATTTCATACCTAATCTTGGGATATATGTTCTACTCTCCATCAGTACATGCAAAAATTTTCATGACCTGGTATTTTACAATGTCCTGTGTTTATTATAATTTTTTTTTTTTCACGGACTTTCTTAATTGCCTTATGAAGTTAAAAGTTTGTCTTGTGAAAGTTGTTTTCCTGTAAAGCTTATTCTGAGTAAACATGTAGCTTTTCCGAAAATTGAACAAAGATGTATCTGGGGAGTTCAGCTTTCTCTGCTTGTTTTCATTTATTTGTTGCCAGGTTTCTCTTACTACCAGTTTTTATTTTAGATATAATTTATGCTTAATCCTAGTGCTTCAAAGAAGGAAGCATCTTATTTGCTATTTGTTAGTTTTATTATGCCAAAGGTGCACTACTGATATAGTGTGTTTTGAATGATGAAGAACGTTTCTTTGCCTACTGAAAATGACAAGAGTATTCACATTGTATTAACATATTTCAAACAAGAAATTAGAAGGAAACATGAAGAATTTAGGAAGGAGAAAAAAACGCGTTAAAAATTCACAGTTTTAGGACTAGAGAGAAAACAGGAATAACAACAATTAAAAAAATTAGCAGGATGAGTGTCAACTTCATGTATTAACATATATATTTTGTTTTTATAGGGTACTCAGAGGAAACCCAAAAACCTCCCTCCCCTTGATCCAGAAGTTCTTTCTGTATTTGTGCCTCCGTTTATCAGTAAAGATGATATTCAGGTGATTAATGCAAGTAGTAACTTGAATAAAAGTAAACGTCGGTCTTTCCGAAAGAAGAAAGAGAGACCAAAGTTTGAGAATGTGAAGGGTCTCCATGGGGACCAGAAAGCAGCTGATACTGAAGAAATTACAGTTCCAAAGGACATTGATCTTATTGGTTTGCCACAGCTATGCTTCCCAGGTACTGTGGGGTTCTCTCTTCTTACTGAGAACTGTTTTTTTAAATATAGATAGATAGATTAAGAAAAACAAAAAAAACCCAAAGCCCATCTGTTGTATTTTGCCATTTAAAGTGCAAAAATGTTATGTAATACTCTTGCTTCTTCAGTAAAGTGTGGCTTACAACCTTCATATAATAATTCTTAGATTAAACGGATTGTATATGTGCATTTGAGTCCCTTAAAATGAGACGTTTCTCTTGATATTCAGTGGAAATGTGCAATACTTGTCATGACTAATCATTTTTCAAGCGGCTGTCAGTATATATGTAGTTATAAAAAGTTTCTGCCTTAATTACAGGAGGACTTTATTTAGCTTCTGAATCAAAAGAGGACCACATTCATTTCCTGGTCTTCACAGATGTCTGCGGTAACAGAACATATGGTGTCGTTGCACAGTACTACCAGCCTATGCAAGTATGTTATTTGACTTATGCTTTTATTAAAACATATTAAAAGATATAAAATAAAACACATTGAAAATAATGGCAAGTTTAATTTCTGAACTTAGTTAACAATTATGTTTTTATGCTAGTAGGAACAGAGAACAAATTGTACTTTATATCGGCACTCTTATTTAATGCGATGCTGTTCCAAAGTACTTGGGAACAACTGTTACGGATTTCAATTAGGAGTTTTGACTTAATTTTTTTAAGAGCAGACTTTGGCCTTTGGGCATGTTTTTAGTTCTAAGAATATTTGTGTGATGATTGTACCCTGTGTTCTTGGTAAGCGTCTTTTGCGCTAAAAAAAAATTTTAATATATGTGTTGAAGTCTTGTAGGCTGAAATTTTTCTGAAGAGCTTAAGGGAGATAGGCGTACAAATTCCCTTGAAATTTAGTGGGAATTGGGTATCATATCTCTTATGTTCTCCTGAAAATATTAGCCATAAATTCATGATTAACGTCAACACGTTAATCTGTAGTTTTCTTGTAGGATGGCTGTATTTCCTCAAATGGGCAGGACCAGTGGGAATCCGTGCAGACTGGGAAAACGCTTGGCTGTTTTGTACCATTTGCCATTTGTGTTATATCCAGATATCCATATTTTAATGCCCTCAAGGACTGCTTGTCTTGGTAAGAATTGCTTTCCTCTGTGTTTCTGCTAGAAATAACTATGCAGGTTTTAATACATGAATTTGCATTATGTGTGTGATAGCTGTATGATGGTAAAACTGGACTTAATTTTAAGTTAAGATGGCATGAGATGTGAGGCAAAGGAGAGGAGAAATGTCTTGTGAATGGTACCTAGACGGTAAGAAAAAGTAAGTTATAAATATCAAGGAAAATTCATATGTTCTTCTTTTGAAGTGGATTAAAAGCTCCTTGCACCAGGGAGCCTGTCTTTATACATTTGGTTATTACTGGATAATCTGCATTTACAGACCTTCTGTTGTCCAAAGGTGAAAGAAGTTTTTTCACTAAATTCCAGGGCTGCAGTGCTCGCTGGCTCTCCCTGGTTTAGATGAGGAGAGCCCTGGAGGTGCACAGCAGCACCTTCCTACTGGGCAGTTCAGATGTTGCCTTTAAAAAAACCTGTTATCACAAACAAGTGACTGTTGACTGCTCTTAAGCAGGAGCAGACACACTGCTGGCGTTCATGCTAGTGCTACTCTGTCATTTTCAAAGCGTTAGGCAAGGGGTTTAATGTGGAAAACAGGCTTTGACGTGATGGAAACCAGCTATTTATGAATTTGTGCAAAATCAAGATCCTCGGTAAAATAAAAAGGAAATGTATGTCTCCCTTTCTCCCTTTTCTGCCCAGATCACTTTTTCTACTTTTCAAGTTTAAGTCGGCTACATCAGCCCTCGGTATTGCAGGAGCTGATTCATTGCTGCTTTTTTAAGCCTCAAATCTCCAGCAAGTGCTAATCTGTATGTGTAATTGTTAGAGCTGTATAGCTGAGCTACTGTGGGAGCAAAACCTTAAATCTTTATGCCTTATGGTACTTTGCCTTTTATATACAGTCTTTATAATAAGATTCATGCTTCTTTTATACTTGTGAACTTAATCTCTTTGGGGCCTACTGTGCGCTAGCTTTCCACTGGGAGGGAAATAGCATAGATTCAGCTTTATGGTTGTGGTGCTCATCAGTGGTTTATATAGTATATTCATAAGTGAGTCATTTCTCCTCCCAGTTCACAGATGTCTCGCTTCAGAGAAGCGGGCAATTTGTGAACAGATTTTTAAACAGCCCACTAAGGGAGAGGAGGGAAAATGTTCAGGAAAAGCAAGGAAAATTCGAGAGGTTACGAAAACATTTCAGGGCGTCTCGTATTTGTTCAGAGCAGACAGGAACTAGCCTGAAAGAAATTTGGAGATGGAGTCAACTCTCCTGAGATGCAAACGTCTGCCTCAGGGTGGGTATTTTAAACATCATGATTAAGCATCTCTGCTTTGATCGTCCATAATAGGTTTCTGCACATACTCAAAACGTTAGCCCCTGAGCTAAATGCTGTGGATGGCTTTCCCCCTTAGGCTGAGTCTGTATTGGTTAATAAGGGGGGTTCAAATTTATCAGTAACCTGCCTACTAAGTTCTAGGTGATTTATAAATATGTGACTAATTACAAAGGAGATCTGTACGGTAATAGCCTTCCATGTTAGTATTGTGTGTAGTCCTGGTTATATGACAGTGGAATTTGTCGTACAGGCGCACAGCTCTCCTCCATCCATGTTAGCAGCTGTAACTGGATATGAGTTTAAAGACTTGATCAAAGTCTGTTTAACTGAAAGGAGTGGGGAGAATGAAGCGACAAAGCTGTTTTTGGTGTTCACGTTTCCTGCTCTACTGGAAAATCAACAGATAATGTTTCCATGTTGTTTTCTTCTGTATTTTTTTTAAAGTCATTATCACAATGTTTTTTTTCTTTGATATCATTTGATAGATAAGTTCAGAATGCCTGCCCTTATTTTTTTTTTGTGTGTGTGAACACAGTATGTATTTTACTTTGCCAGAGTAAATTTAAGTGGGAGGAGAGGAAGGGGTGGAGAGGTAGCATTTTCCTTTGTTTGTTTTGGTTGCATTACTGCATTTTTTTTTTCTTCCATGTGGCACAAAGCAATTAGCTAGTGGGATGTGCGGCTGCTCTGGGTGGAATATAAGCAACTGTAATAAACAAGACCTCGGGGATGTCTTTTGAGCATAGTGCGCCTTATAGTTGGTGATTTTTCACCTTTTTGTAACCTAACAAAATTTTAACATTGTCTTCCTGTAAACCAGAAAGGGTATTAGAGTTATTTTCATTTCAGAGGTCTTAGCTGTAATCAGAGGGCAGCGGATTATAAACTTAATTAAATAAATGTTCTAATGGAGAAAGAGTATGCCCTTAACAAATAATAACACTTTCAGCAGAGGTCTTATATCCTTGGTATGCTTCAGTGATGTTTAAACTGATTTATTGTTCTGCAAGTCTGAGGATTCAAAGACACTAGGTGGTGGACTTGAAACCACCTATTGCTAGTGTGTAGCCCTTTCCTGGTGGGAGTTAGTGGGGAAGAATATTATTTATTATTGATACTATAGGCTGGATGTTGAAGCAGCATCTGAAGGGGTTCTGCTTCCACTCAGGATCCTTGTTGTAGCAAAAGATTTCATATTTCTCCAGAATTTTGCCATGCACAGCTTGTTTTCTCCAGGACCTGCAGTGAACAGGATTGCTCATAACTGGGGTAGTATTTGTATTCATTTAAGAGATTCATCCAAGGTATTTTATCATCCTGAGCATTCCCATTCCTAACCTTTTTCAAATGGCAGAGTATAGTAGAAATCACAACTGACAACTAACTGAGACAAAACTAAAATACAGAGGCTAGGTCAAACTATAAATCCCTTAAGGTGCCTCCAACCACAAAGGGAACTTTCAAACTTCTATCGTAATGATGATCTTCATATTCTGTGTCATTAATTTTATAATTAATTGACATATTACTAATGTACAGTGCTTCCAAATGCAGAACAACTTGAACAGAGTGTGTATGTCTCTCTCCAAGCAAACAAGTATGAATCTAGACCATTTCACAACAGTGCCACTGCTGAATTACTCTACAGGATTATTTGAAAAGATTGGGGTTTAAATTGAGAGGTTTTGGCACTTTGCATAATTTCTTTTATTTATTTATTTATTTTTATTACCCCAATCTGTTACACTCCATGTAAAGTGAAATATTTCTGGCAGTAATCTGCTTTTGGAGGAACTGCCATCTCGGATGGGTGAATAGGCTCCACTAAAACAGTAAATCTTCCAGCCTGTGTATTAGTCCTTTCAACTGCCTCGAGAAAAGGTGGAAGTGTGCAAATAGCTCACGGCACTGAGGCAGTGCAAAAGAACCATTCTTAGGTGTTCTCGCTTTCTGAAAAACCTTTCTGCGGACAGTTAGTAGAGGTAATGGAGAGTTCATAAACTCCTTAGCTCCCTGCTTTAATGTTTCACGCATTACTTCATTTATAACAGCAGACATTTGCAGTGCAGGGCTGTCAGCTGCTATTACGTTGCATTAATGGGCACAGCGTACTGATTAAGAAGCTCTTACTGTCCCTTCTGTACGTCTACTGCTTATTCAGTGTCAGGGTCAGGCTGTTTCTGTTGTAACAATTACCGGATGTGCTGATATGTTTTTTTCGTCTCAAAAAAACGAATAGGTCTGCTTATGTTGTTAGTAATGTATTAGATATGGCAGCGTACTGAATTAAAATGTCTGCTTTTCTTTGAGAATTTTTAAACTATCCACTTTTGGGAAAATGTTTAATGGCATAACAGTCAGCCCAGGGCAGTCTGAATTTACTAAATGTTTACATCTCTCTAATCCATTAAAAAGCTCAGTAATATAAAGGCAAAATATTTTGATTCAGGAATTTAACTTCCGTACGCAAATGTGATGTCCCAGATTCTTATATATCTCTTGATGTATTCAGCTGCTTTCTAGACCTCTTTTTTCCCCCAAGAGCAAATATTCTTCTTTAGGAAATCAGTAAAACTATGAACCAAAATAAAACCTCAAGGGCTATTATAACCTTATTAAACTCCTAATTTCTTTACATATAAATCTGCAAGCTTATATTTCTGTTGTTTTTTTTTAAAGAATATAAATATATAGATATTTCTTGCTGTAAACATGCATATGAGACTTATTGAATGAAACACTGAACCTTTCCAGCTACAGATGCTTAATTCCTTAATTGTTACATTTTACTAATGCTGTTGGACTTACCAGTTTACAGTCTTAATATCGTATATGTTTAAATGTTCATGAATTGGGCTGACATTTAATATAAACCTTTAGACCTTTGCGGCTTTGAAACAGCTAAGGTAATAGAGTCCAGAACAGAAATATTTGACAGGTTTGCACAACTGTATTTGTTCTTTGTGTGTGTAGGAATGATATCAAAGAGCAGTGTTCATGCAGGCCTGCAAGGCCTCATGCTGAGTATGCTTCTTGCTTCGCGTTCCTCTGCAGTTAAGTCCATCTTTTATATCTGCAACTTCTCTTTTCCTCTGACCCTTTTTGCCAAAACAGTTGCTTGGGTGATGGATGCTTTCATTCCAGAGCTGACGCCTGATGCGATGGGAGACCCCATGGTGCTGTGTTGCAGCTGTGGGTGCGTTGCTCTCAAAGCAACGTCTATAAGCCGCTTCGTCTAGCTACGTTCCACCTCTAGGTCTCTCTTGTCACCACGCGACCCAGTGTGCTAAATTCATCCTCTGATATGTGTGATATAGCTGTATTTTATGTGTGAAAGTAGAAGAAACTTGAAATGTGCTTCCAGCACAGCAGCATCATTAAAATTAAGTGGAGCCACTAAAGTATCTAATAAATTAGAAATTAATTAGCTGAGAATAATAACTTCATTGCTCCCAATAATCCTTTTAGTTCTAGGTTATCAGCAAAAAGTTCTGTTTGTGTGTTAGTATTTATAAATAATTTGCTATAATCTAATTTCAGCTTACTAGTGCAACTGCGACCTTTCAAGAATTTCGATGTTGATGAGCACATAAAAGAATTTGCAGCAAAGTTATTTTTAATACCCAGCCCTCCACCAGGACCACTCCACTTGGTAATTACCTTAACATTATGTATTGTAAAGTACTAGGATGCTGCTTTGTATAATTTAAAGAAAATTCTTCACTGTTGGATCAGAGCTGACCTGCTGGCATAAAATTGATGTCAATACCTATGCTCTGAAAATAAAGGCTGTGTGTTATTAGTAGATCAAATAATGATGTTCACAGCATGCAGGCTTGCACCTCGACATACCAATTGGTTCTGCTGTTTAGTTTTTAGTATCCTGTTGGCAAGGATTCAGCTCATGCCAACTAGGTACTGTCTGCAGTAATGCTTGGACAAGTCCAGGGGATAACGTAATATAGCTTCTGGTCTCTGGAGGGGCAGCCCACATAATCTCTGCTTAAGGCAGCTGGAAGCTCCAGTCTATAATTCCTTTATCATAAGATTGGAAGCTTACCTTTTGCATGAACAGCGTACCATTGCCATCTCACTGAATATGCACGTATAAACCCCAGTATACTGCATAACTCTATTACTTGACTAAAATATGGGATGGGTGTATGTTTGGCCATGTGCCTGAGAAGTAGCATAGCCCCTGTGAAAGATAAGGGGCCAAAGAAATAAGCTACTGGAACAACGTGTATCGCTCTGGACTTGTTTTCTTCTCGTGTCTGAATGGTTTTGGGGAAGCAGAACAGCGGGTGGTGGATTAAACGTTGTGGTGTGTGTGTGGGTTGGCTGCTGCCAACCCGGAGACCTAGCTGAGAGGAGAAAGTCACGTAAAGGTTTGTATTCAGTGTAGAAGCTGAGATGTGTGGGCTATATTTCTTCTTTATAACCCTTCCCAAGCCATGGTAGGTGTTAGCCGAGTTGATGATTTCAGCGTGCTCTCTTTGGCCTGGCTGAAATGGCTTCTAGGGAAGCAGTGCTTCAGCTGTGCGCTTTCCTCTGCTGCTTTCCTTGACCCTGGAAAAGGTGTTAGAGGCAGAGAAAAAATAGCATAGCTGGAGAATTGTCTGACTGATTTGCTAAACCAGCTTCCAAGGGCTGAGATGACAGAACATGCAGGATCTGGCCCACAGAGATTTGAGCTGGAATATTTGAAATACTGAAAAAGCTCATTAGTTTTGGCTTTTTCTTTCTTAAGTACCAATGCAGAGTTCTTTTGTTCATACACTCGTTTCCATTTCTAGTATGATTTTATCAATACTTTGATTTCTCAGTTGTATCTATAGATACAAATCCCATTATTTTACTATGCTTATAACAAAGCAGCTTTTATAAGTCTGTTAAAAGAATATTTCATCATTTCTGTAGGCTTTATTAGCCAAACAACCTATGAGAATGAAAGGAAACAAAGTCCATGCTAATCTTTAGAACTAGTTCTAATGTCTTTTAATATTTCCCCTGTTTCTCTTCCAGTTTTCTGCAGTATGCAAATATCTGTCTTTTTGCTCTCAAGTAATCTGAATGTTTTGTGGTTGGAGCTAAAATTATGAATACAATGTGTTGTGGGAACACTTTCATTAAAGAAGTAAATGGAAAACATCTCTTATAACAGGTATTTAATATGAAACCGCTTCAAATAATAATTCCCTCACGAGAGGATCCAGACAGTCCAATTATTGACCTGGATCTTCATCTTCCGTTGCTGTGTTTCAAGCCAGAGCAGGTTCTGCAGGTAAAACCAGCTAACAAATACTTTAAAATGGGTTTGAGATTGACAGTACTGGTGATCTGTGATTTAAAAAAAAAAAAAAAAAAAGTTATTGTAGTTACTCAAGAAACACTATAAACCCAGCAATTCAGAATAGTCTTAGTTCTGTATTCTAGAGATACTGTCAATAAAGTATATTTCTTATTAAGATATTTTGGTATGTATGGCCAGATTAGATTAAGGCATATTGGATTTGTTTCTCCTGTAGTGGTGTACCAACGGATGCTAAATTTCTTAAGCATACGTTTTAAAATATAAATGCCCAAGCTGATTGACAGATTTGATTTTGAATTCTCATAAAATGCAAGGTTAGAAGATTCATAAGATTTCTTTTCATGTGTGAGAGAGGGACTGAATCCCTGCTTAAAGGCAGACTTTAGCTTACCTGTTCAGATGCCATTGGGTCCCTCTACATCAGCGGAAAACAGTAGTCGTCTCCAGATAGCTTCCCGAATTGCTCTGTGCAGATACCTCTCTCCAACAGCAATGTGAGGAATCTGACTGGCTGCTATCCTGAATTATTTGGCTGAGATGTCTAAAACCTAGATGGTCTTTGTGTTCGATATCAATCAGACGTTGGTTTGCTCGTATTCTTCATCTGGGTGCTGTAAAGGCCTAACACTGTGACAGAAAGAGGGGACGGTTCTTTCCAGCATTTCCAGCTAAATCCTGGCCTCGCTGACGTTGGGGGCAAAACTCTCAGTGACTTCGCCTGCCACTTAAATGTTCTCTCCATTTCTACTTTCATCTCTGATGAATTTTATAAGAATTCTCTAAGTGGACATTACTTTTGTTTATGAATATGTGAGGTAGTTATTAGCAGACAGAACTTGTGAGGCTGCGTTTCACTAGCAGATAAAATATTTGCGTGTATATTGTATTTTCTAGGTATAACTCTTTGTAAACATTTTTTTATTTTGTTGTTTCCAGATTATGACCTGTATTTTAACTGAGCAGAGAATTGTTTTCTTCTCTTCTGACTGGGCCCTGCTGACGCTCGTGGCTGAATGCTTTATGCTGTACCTTCATCCTCTTCAGTGGCAACACACTTTTGTGCCTATTCTCTCTCGTCAAATGCTGGATTTTGTAATGGCCCCGACATCTTTTCTTATGGGATGTCACACTGATCATTTTGAAGAAGTTAGCATGGTATGTCGTAGAGTATTACCACTCTTGCTGTTCGGTTTTGGCACGTCTGTGTGTCCCTTGCTTCTTTCAGGTGCACCTCAGAAATTTGTTTTTGTCGTTTGAGCCTGTAAGAAGTGAAGAAATTAAAACTAATGGAGCCATATTGAGGTGACTGCTGGCTTATCGGAAAAAGCTTATTGCTGTATCCCTTGGATTTCTTTTCTTTCCAGGATAATATATTCCTGAATTCTATGAGTTCAGGTTTCATTCTGGGAAAACCCCTGCTTGCATGTAGTTTTTATATAAATAGCTTCCCCTCAAATCAATGAGGTTACTTTTATTCAAAATGGTGTGTGGGATGAGTTAGGTGCCTTTTCCAGGCATGTGGTTAAGAACTGAGCATGAGTTTGGAAATGCTCCGTGTTGGTGCTGCTGTTTCTCATGATGGACTTGAGTATTCGACAAAAAGAAAAATAGCGGTGTAATGAATGTAATTTCAGAATTTATTCTGAGTTTTCCTTCTTTTCTTTCAGAATCTTAGTTAAATAAGCCTCTTCCAATGGGAAATAATATTTTGGTGTCTCAAAATGATAAAAAGTGTCTTGGCTTCACAGTTGAGGGGTTTACAAATATATTTTTTGAGGGTGGTCGCATAGGTTTCCTGCAAGTGTTGGAAACCAAACACAGAAAAGTTGTCTAAGTTTGTTATATTAATCCATCTGATTATATTGATCCATCTGATCTGACTCTAAGCCAAATTGTAACTGGTCAGTCTGTTCAGTTATTCATTATCATGAATAAGTACAGATTAATCTTCTTTGATATCACTTGAAGATTTTTTTTTATACACTGTGTTACAGTCTGAACTTTTAAAATTGCAAACTGAGAGATCAATGCGGAATTTACCTCCATGTGACCTTTCCTGCATTAATATGTGTTCTCATGTTTGAGGCTGTAATGTATAATCCTTCCCGCTCCACCTCACCCCTTAGAATAAGAACAGAAGTAAAGGCTGAATGGAGACAGCTTTTAGGGAGTTTCTTTGCAATAATTTTCAGATGATTTTGTATATATCTTCATATGTATTCCTTTTCAAGGAAGGGCTTAGAGATTTAGTATTAATTTAATTCTACACAGAGAGCATATTAGGTTACCAAATGTTTGTGTACTGACCTTAATATCTGTTAAATTAATGACATTTATTTTTCTTGAAAATCATTGTTTAGTTATCAATATAATCTTGTAGTTCAATTCTGTTCTAGTTTATCTTCCTCCTGGAATAATTCATTGCCTCAGGAGTATGTAAAGAAGAAATAGATGCTTTTATAATAGAAATATATTTTTAATTCTTCAATTTTTATCCATTACAAGGAGGCTGAAGATTTAATTCTAATCAATATTGATAATGGGGATATTACACATTCAAAAACACCTGAAGAGGAGCCTGAAATTCCAGATGTTCCAGCACAAGCAGCAGAAACTTTCATAAAAAGGTAAAAAGAAGCTGCAGCTGTGTTTATCATAGTTGCATATCTTAGTCCCTCTTTGTAAGTTTTTTATTTTGTATTATTCATCATTATTATTTCATTCATATAGAAAACACTACATCTGATGACAAATTAAAGATTGCATTTAATTAATATACAGGAAACTTTAATCATAACCCTATTATTCTGTAATACCCATAATGCTGCTTTCTTTTTGGTTACAGATACAGATTTTTCTCTGAACTTTGCTGTTCTTTTTTACTGAAAACTGAATGCACCATGATCTATGTGTACTAGTGAGATTCCAAGAACCTTGTTAGTTTTGTCAACATTTGTAAATTGCTTTTTGTACTTTCTCTAGCTGAAAGGTGTGTGAGATCTTTAAGATTTTTTCTTTAAAAGACATGACAAGAAAACAAATGGTGTTAGCATGTAACTTGATGATTTTCTTCTTTTTTGTGTAGAGTGGAGAGTCTTCAGCTGCATTATGATCTGGAGCTCTGCCATCTCGGTGCCAGCACAGATCTTGGCGAACTCCAGATGCGTAGAAGGGCTTGGCAGCAGAAACTGAACAGTGAGGTTCAGCAAACTGCTTTGCAGTTAATTGTTAATATCTTCAGGTAAGGGGGTACAGTGTTTTTTTATTACGTGAACACATGGTACTTGTTAAGATGGACACTTCCACTGTCACTGAAAATACTCTTATTTTGTCTTACTTTATAGATAATTTGTAAATCTCTTAAGTTTCATGAGGGAATACGAGAAGGAGGTTCTGCTAGCCTGCCAGAATATCAATAACTAATGTATTCAGGTGCATATCATTGCCAGGACATCTTCGCTTAATCCATTCTAGTTTTGAACTTAGGTATCTCTTATATGAAGATTCCAGGAAGGGAAGTGCAGCCCTCGTATCTTGACAAGAGTTTAAGACTCAGTATGTGTATTTATTTGTATCTCGTAGATACTGTCTTGGTCACTTGTGCTAGAGAAAAATGAATTCAAACTGAGACAGGGGAGAAGATCCTGACAGCAGGATCAGGAGATCAGAAGACCAGGGCATATTTTGGCTAATTGAACAAATGCTGAGAAGGGATGAGGTATTTGCAGATCACAACCATATGAGAATGAACACGAAGGAGGGAGAAGAGCTGTTTAAGCCCAAGGACAGTGTTGGCCCAAGAACAGTTGGGTATTGACTGTGGTTGTGGGGTGACATTTTAGCAATGGTGTGGGGTATAGATTAAATAGCTTTTAAGATTAAATTCTATAAAATTGAAAATCAAATAGTGTAATAATGGGGAACCAGATTCAATGACCCAACTACCAATTTTACTCTTATCTTTGTAATGATTATTGTCAATAGTCATGTGAGTGAGTCCAGTGCCTTGTAGAGCTGCACCGCTGTGAGGACGGTGAAAAAGGGATATTTTGCACTTAGGAGAAATGGATTCAATTGTCCTAGCCGGCAGACGCTGCTGAGAGGCTTGCTGCTTCTTCGTGACTCTGCTCTCATATCCCCACCTTGTGATCTGGTGACTGATCTCTGTAGTTAACCGGGGTGGTTGTTGCTATCAGTCAGGTGCCATGAAGCTGCTGTGAAAGGCATTAAAAAAGGGAGGAAGAGGAGGGGTGAGAAAAAAGAAGAGTAAATAAGTGATTTTAAGCGTGTCGTACTCCATGCTTAGATAAGGAATTGATAGCAGCCTAAAAAATTAAATTCAGCACTTTGGCGACAAAAAAAAAAAAAGAACATGTGCAGTTTGCTTTGATTTTCTTGTCAGTATGAGTATCTGTCATAAATCTGTGCTCCAGGAACTTTTCATAATTTATGCTTAACATTTCTGATAAATTCTAATTTGGTTCCATGTATTGTCTTTATTAACACAATATTGTAGATTTGTGCAAGAACAAATTCTGTTTTGCTAGAACATTACTCAAGTACTATTGTAACCAAAGCTGCCCCCACCCTCCTCCCTCTGGAAAAAGGTCCAGCTGCACTAATTTTCCTGGTTCTTAATCTAACCTAATGTATTGATACCCATAGTGGGCTTCATCTTATCAGAGCCCTGGCTGCAAATCCTGCTTTAACGTGCTTGTATTGGGTGAGGGAATGGTAGTGTGGCAGGTGATTCTTTCAAAAAAGTGCAGAAAAAGGATCGGTTTGCACGTACTTCATTTCTTTTTGCATAGATATTAACACTCTCAGCCATGAGAACGAAACTGCCTACCTGCCATGCCTGAGGGATCTGATTGTACGGCTGGTGGTCTGCAAATAGCTGTGCAGACGCACGTCCCCAGCTACCTCTCCTGGCCTCTGGCTGGAGATGATGCTCCCTTTGGATCAGCTGCTGAACTGCTCACCTGGATGCTCCCCAAGACTTTCAGTCTGAATGTGCTGGGTTAATTTAAATAGTCAGAATAGCAGGTCTTTGCAAACCTGCTCTCTTTCACCGAATCGGCTCGGGGAGAGTTCGTACACGTAGCTGGGACCTCGGGGAGGGCAATAACTGCTGAGCGTGGAGGAAATGGCAGACTACACAGCTGGATCTGGAAAATGAAACCTATTCACAACCTGATGTGCTGCCGCTGTGGGATTTGGTGGATTTCTGTGTTTGGCAACAATATGTTTCAGATAAAGATGAGCAGAAATGAGTTTTGCTGCTAACAGCTTGAACCCTTTAACGCACTAAACACTTGGCTGCAAAAAATGAACAGATGCTTTGCTCTCTAAGAGATAATAACATGTTTTGCGAAAGGGATGGTTCTTTTCTCGCTTTCTTTCTCCTTTCCTTCAAACTTTCTCTTTTTGTTCTTTTTTTCAGCATTGTCTCTTCTATCTTCTAACGCTATATCTACCAGAGTCCAGGAGTGAAGGAAAGTAAATCTCTGTTGATGCAATTGTGCTGCCAGTTGCTACTGTCTTCAGTGAAGCGTTGTAGTATTTTTGTGTGCCGAGGTTCCATGTTTAAAACAAACCCGTGCTAAATTATGTAGAATTATATGCTTGTACTAGCTACCATTTCTTCTGAACCCATATGGCTTGATAAACTGTTATGGGCTTATATCTCTGATTTGTGAAAGACAAGTGCTGCGTAGGACTTCTGTTGGGTCTCTGCATAGGTATGAGCTTCCCCTGTTGTGCTTACATTCAAACTTTAACTCACCAAATTAGTTTCTTCATTCATATGTTTTCAGGGGAATCCTTTTTTCTTCAATATCTAGTATGAACAGGTGAAATAACATGCAATAAATAAGAGGAACCCTAATTTTAGCTGCTGGCATGCCTCTAGGTTAAATAACTTCTCATTTCTTACTCACCGACTTGGGTTCAGAGAACAGCTTTTTCTCTGACAAATTCCCTTTTCCTGTTCCTGAAACAATTTGTTTTGGCTCATCTCTAGGACACAAAAGTTGCTGATGATACCTGGTTTTCCAGGGGTGGTGTCAGGCCACTGCTGCCCAACATATATAAAATACGCTTCAGGTTTCTATCTCACTTTCTCTTTTATTCCAATAATTCTTTTTCTTTATTTTAACATGACCACCAGTTATTGCTGGCTTTATGAGCAGAGTTTGACAGGGCAGCAAGAAATGCCGTACTTTGTAATATTTTGCATGGACATTAGAGATGCAATCTAATGGGGCAACGGGAGGCCAGATCACATCTTTCAAACTGCCTATGTGGACAGGTACATTTGTCTTCATAGTGCCCCAAATGGATTGTATGTGATTCAGGAATTGTGTATGTAGATATAATTCCAGGACTGGAGTGTAAATCCTGACTTTAATATATAGATTCTCCTCCATGAAGTTGATCCCAGAGTCTCTAAGTGAATTTGCCGACTGGAATGGCAGTGGCAGCAGGTAGCCTGTCTCAGTTCTCTTTATAAATGTCTCCATTCTTCTTCTGTGATTCAGTAACTCGGGCTTGTTCAGAAAACTAAGTTTGCCTTCTGATATGGCATCGTGTTTCTAGTAGTGCCAGTGGGCTGCTGCTGCAGAAGTGCAACTTGCTTATAAATCTCCCAACATACTTACTTACTTATTTATTTTTGTCTCCAGGGAAGTAAAAGACCATCTAAATTATGAACACAGAGTGTTTAATAGTGAAGAATTTCTGAAAACAAGGGCGATGGGAGACCAGCCATTTTACAAAAAGGTAAATTCAGTGTTAAATATGTTTTGATTCTCTATTAAATCTGTATTTTAAGGATTAATGCTAAAAATTAATGGAATGGTCATGATTTGGTCTGTGTAGCGTTACTGAACTACCAGCTTTCAAAAAATGCCTTACCAAATTTATTTTGTTTACTGTAAACAGAGAAAATATTAGAGAGTGTTTTGGAGAGCGAGATACTAAGTAATTTCAGAGCAAATGAAATGTAATTCGTCATGGGTGAAATTAACCTGTGGCAGATGGTCAGTAAAGCTACATCTAAACTGTATTTTAAGCGCAGGCACCTGTCCAAACTGTTTGGACAGAGGCCCACGCGCAGACGTGAGTTTTCCTCAAGCCTGTGAGCGCAGCCAGAGAGAGCTTGAATGACACAAATCTAAATACCTGCTTTATCTGCAGCCTGGGCACCAGGGCTTGGAGTCGATAATGCCCGTTTGGCTCCAGGCCACGAGGCGGTTTCCGGTGACGCACGCAGCGAAAGCTTGCTGCTGGTGTTGAGCACGTGAGTTGGCCCGTGTCAGGTGATAGGGAGTAGGGGCTGTCAGGCCACTGGTATCCTTTGGGCTTGCAGCGGGACCGAGGACATGCTGTGGTTTAGCTGACCTGTGCTTTACCGGCTAATACAACTGCAGCCTACCTGTCTGCTCCTTATGTCCCACCAAAGCCTCCAAAATAATACTTGATCAGTGCGTAGCCTCAGGCCAGGCCCAGGAGGCCAATTTGTAGTGCCGTAGGCTAAAGGACACCCTGAAATCCCCACTTAGCTCGCTCTTAGCCCTCCTACCAACTCTGCTTATTAGGTATTTATCTGAGCTTAAAAATCTGTAGGTGTGTGGAGTTCTTCTTCACCAGCCTTGAGTCCCTCTTGCTCCTGCAAGGTCAGCTTAATCCTTCTGTTTGCCTTAGCCTGATCTGGGTCCTCTGCTGAAGCTCCCCAAGGACTCAATTTTTGCCCAACGTACGCAATGAGCTGTGTTTTTACAGAAGATGGAGGTCTGTTTTCCTTAGAAACACTGACAGTGCTGGTGCACGTATCCACGTATTATGTAACAGCTTTGTACGTGCTAAGGAAATGAGGGGGTGGGTTTGATTTCCTCGTTAAACGGAGAGCGTCCTGGTCACCAGGCCGTAGGACTTGGAGCGATTTTCTGTTCCTTTGGTTTAAGGCTGTGTCGCTGAGCCTCAGAGGTTGGAGATCCTGGGGGGGAAAGGAAAGGGAGGGAGAGCAGAAGAAGGACAGGAACAGGAGAAGGAAGAGAGATGAAGAACATACGGATTCCTATGCGAGCATCTTGCGTTAGCGTGCTTTGCCCAGAAGTGGGGAGGTTGAGATTTTTGAGTTGAGACTGTGATTTTTACATTAAACTGCTTACACCTAATGAAATAAATATTTATATTTGATGAATTATTACTGTTGTGTATGTGAGAAACAGAATCCATATGTTTTAAGGCTTTGTTGTGTCTAGTCACTTATAACATGTTGGGAGAATTCTGTTGTGACACTGCAAACCAAAATCCAAGAGTATGAACTCTGGGTTTTTTTAAATATCAAAGCTAATAACCAAATAAAAAGCATACCTTATTATATAAAAAATAATTGTTTGGAGGACTTATACCTAGAATTGGGAGGGTCTGTGGGTCAGTATCTAGTTTCTGAAGGGACATGGCATTTTCCACAGTTCCTTGCGCCCTTTGATCCAATTTACACAGTTGTTTTGAACAGATACTTTATTAAGTAGGTTCCTGTTCTGACCTATGGTAGGACATTTTTTGTGTTATTGTTTAGGCTTATCAAAAGCAAAACAATAGAATTGTATCCTCTTCGCTTTGCTTGTTTGTTTGGTGATACTATAGTTTGTTTGACAACGTGTGGGTCAAAGCAGAAGCTTAAAAAGGAATGTAAGAAAGTTCACGTGCCGTTTTAGATTTGGTCTTAATCGTGTTCCATGAATATTTACAAAAATTATGGAAGTTTCCTTTGCAATTAGTATTTGGCAATGGGGTCCCTAGAGTCACTGTTTGCAGCTGGCAAAGAGATTTGTTCATTAACACCAATAGGCTGTGGTCGATAACAGACTTTATATTTCCTGCTTCAAAACCTTTTCTTATCACATGTGTGAACATCCGTCTAAAGGAGATGCCAGGATTGGAAGAAAAGATCAGAAAGACATCTTCTCATTTTACTTAAGCAGGTGCCAAGGAACTTTGCAGAGTTTCCTGCAATTCAAACGTTAACGTATTACCGATTTCTTGATATGAAATAATGTTTATTGGATAAGGCTTGTAACACTAACAAACTTTCCTAAAACAAACAAATGAAAAGGAAAAAAAAAAGCCTATTAATATGTCCTCAGGTCAGAAATTCATCAATGTTCTGACAGGGATTTCTGTAGAATAGAAATAATATTTTCAGTATCAGTTTCCATGACTGTAAATGAAACGGTGTAAACTTTAAGACTTAAAGCTTAAAGTAGACATACACATTTATGAAAAGCTTTGGGCAGTCGACTTGCTGAAATACTAAATAACCTAGTGGTAGGCTAGCTTTAAAGTAAATCTAACAAGATATGGAGCAGTTACTAACGGTGTCTAGGATCATATTAAAGGAACTCGGAAACCATTAGAAAGGACTATTTTTCAGTTCCTGCAGCTTGTCATCTCCCTTGCGTACAACATTCAACAGAGGATGCCATCTACAGGGGAAATACTTAAAAGCAGGAATCTCTGTGCTTTGGTAGATGCCATTTTATGGAATACATTGCAAATGGATAGATAAGGTGCATCCTCAGTAAGACTGGCCCATGCATTGGTGAAATGTTTCCATTCATTTCAGAGTAAAAAGATTACTTATGAATCTTCCTCGTTTGCATTTTTAAAACATAATAGTGATTCACTGATGTCTGATCAACGTAAAGGATTTTTTTTCTTTTTGGCATGTGCTAAACTCCAAGGCTAACGAGGGTAATTTAGGCAAGCTTCTGGGGTATAGCATTAATAAAAAATCATTTTTCATAGTTAGATTCAAATATACGACTGTCTTTCTGTTAGTAAGTTTGTAAAGGCTGGACGTTGCATAAACATGAAGACAGGTGACTTATTTTAACACTGTTTTCTCCTAATGAGACTTGCATTTCCTTTTCTGAATAGAGGAATTTGCTGAATTGTTTCATTATCAAATAGCACTAAGAGGCCTTTGCTAAAAATGTTTATATAATATACAAGTTATATTGCCCCAGATCCTAGCTTTCAACTTGTTTTAATTTGAAATGGTGGGAGAGGGTGGCATTTTTTTTTTTTTTTTTTTAATCTCGGCATTTCTTTTGGTTTCCTCAATCCTAAGAGTAGCAATTTGACCTTTCAGAAATTATTTCTGGGTGACACCAAGATAATTACATTAGCAGGAATTATTTTGGGGGTTACTGTGGGGGGAAAAAAAGTGATTTGCTTGTCTTTTCAGTTTTGTGGCATAATGTGTTAGTTTGAAAGTACCGCAGACGCCTTATTCCAAACCATAGAGAACATTAGCATTGCTCAGTTATAGGCAGAAAACGTAAAGTTCAGGAGCTAAAACTCTGTTTTACTCAGTAGCTCTTATTTTTGGTTTTTTTTGGAAGGCAGTTAAGAGATCACTGTTTGTCATTAAGCAAATATCATAAAATTACAGAGTGGGAATGGTGGCTGAGTTAGTGCTTCTGTTGTTGAAGTTTTCAAATATTTTGATTTTTGTGATTACTAAACTCAGCCTTCTCAGCTTTGCATAGGTAAAGATAATAAAAATGAGGAAAATGTGCTAATAAAAATATCACTTGTAAACGATTGACAATTAACTTCAGTTTATGTCTCACAGGTTTTAGAGACCTACATGTTTCACTCTTTTCTTAAAGCTCGTCTGAACAGAAAGATGGATGCTTTTGCTCGACTTGAGCTAAGTACCCAGTCTGAAGAGGATAGGTAAAGATTTTTCACTTCTTATTCTGGTTTTGAATAATCTTCCATTATTTTAATAAACTAAATAAAACTCCTTTTGACTCCAGTGCTAGGAGATCAGGTCAGCTGTGAATAAAATTATGACTTTTTGATAGGTCATTCATTAAGCTACTGTAAAAGGGTGATATCAACATGTCCAGCCGTGGCTGTAAAATCATGTAAATTGTAAGTTGATGCTATAATACAAAAAAACCCAAGTAGTAACGTAGTATGTGTGTATACTGAATTTTAGTATAAAGTGTTATATAACTAGCTACATAATTTTTAATTCTTTTCCTCAGATTAAATGTGATGTTTAATAGCCCAAGAAGACTGACAGTGGAGAAAATGGCTTCTAAACGATTTAATCCACAGTACGTGATTAGCAGGCGGATGGTAATCAGTATGCCTAATCTGCAAGATATCCAGCTGCCGGAAGGCCCTACTAGGATTTCCTCGCTTCGGAGACTAGAAACGGGCCGCGGTAAGGGAAGAACGTGTTTAACAAATAGAGAGACTTTTCTGTTGATATCGTGGGTGACATCACTGAATGATTTCCCACAGAAACAGTGTCAGATGAGGGAAAGAGATGGTGAGCTGGGGCATTTTGAGCTGGGCCCGTCTGTGCTTCTCCTGGCATGTTTTAAGCCAGTCTGAAGTCTGCTGTTAAGTTTTGGGGTGCTACAAGAGCCTGAACGCTCACGGGAGGCCTCGCACTGCAGAATTGCTTCCTGAGTCAGTAATCACGTTTAATCCTTTCCCACTTTAAAGCGAGTGCAGAATTGGACGTGAACATAGGCTAAGGCTAATCACTGTTTAACAAAGCAAGTCCTACAGAAGTCAAGGGTGTGCGTAGTACTTTTGAGAATTGGTGTTATCAGAATAGGGAATATTTTGATAAGGACAATCGGCATAGGAATATGTTTCTGTCCCTAGCACAACTGTAATCTTGAATGTCACACGTTGTAATTGCATATTGCTATCTTGGGGGGTTCTTTTGCTTGTTTATAATATTGATGCTTGTGAAGATACTCACTGCTTACACTAATCAATATATTCTTTTCGTTTTTAGCTGTGAAAATGCCCTCCAAATCAGTTACTACATTCAAAATCCCAGAAATTCACTTTCCTCTGGTATGCCAGTGTGTCCAATCCTACTATGCAGACTTCTTCAACCATCTCAGCAAAGCTATAAATACCTTACCACCTGATAACTCAGCACTGCTGGCAAGGTACTTCTACCTCCGGGGACTTATTAGCTTGATGCAAGGCAAGCTGCTAAATGCACTTTCCGACTTTCAGAATCTAGATAAAACAGATTTAAGAATTTTCCCTACTGATCTTGTAAGAAAAATTGTGGAAACCATGCCACCTTCTGAACGTTCTCAAGCGGACCGCAAACCTGAGCTGAAGAAGCTGATAAGTCGCGTGATGGAAAAACAAAGAGAAATTATGAAAATAGATGACCACGTAAAAAAATTTGAATTGCCAAAAACGCACATGCAATTGGAAGATTTTGTGAAGCGCATCCAGGAATCTGGGATTGTCAAAGATATAGACACTATACATAGGTTATTTGATGCCTTAACAGTAGGTGAGTGGAAAATGTATTTTTAATGAACATCTACGCTGGTGCAAAGACAATTTTGAACTTTTGCAGAGAAAGGATTTAATCTATACATGAATTATTGGACCTGTGTCCACAATAAGGACAAGGAATCTGCTTACACACAGGCACACAATTCAGCTTTTTAGGTTGTGTGTGGGGGGGTGGTTTTGCAATCTGATGGTGTGCAATTCTGTTTTGGCTTGGATTATGAGTAAAGTGAATGTAGAGCCATCTTAACTGCTAATGGAAAATTATATCTGTGATATTAAACATCAGTAACATGGTGAGATAGTAATTTGTTAAAAATGAACTAACGCAACACAAAATTCAAGTAGCTAAGGCTTAAATTCGTCTCGAATGGCCCTCATAGCAAAACAGGAGATTGTTTATATTTGAGAGAACTTCTTTCTTAAATGAGGTCTGAATCTTGTGATTGATTTCTGAATACACAGTTTGAGAGTGCTTTCATAAAATCCTCTTTGCTTTTCTTTTTGTGCTTAGTTACTACAATAATTACCATATTTTTTGGCCACAAAGTATTAAACATTGGTCAAAATAGCAAGACTTTCTGCATATAAGCCAAAGATAGCATACAACTCACAAGAGTTTATATTCATTTGGAATTTTGCTGTCCAAAACCAGTTAAATTCTTAGAATAGCTAAGTACTTAGAATAACTGTTGCTGAAGTCTTTAAACTAACTGTCTGTTATAGCTCTAGCTTTTATCCCAGACTGATAAATGTGTGATGTAGTAGCATTCAGTAGACTAAAGAACTGGAAAACCATAATGAAAAGTATTCAGTTTAGTAGGGAAGTACAAATCCTTTCCTAGTGGCTAACTGGATTTTTGGCACATATTTAAAAAAAATAAGAATGGCAAGTGTTTGCCACTGCCTTTGTAGAGCAGGGTGGAAGGGAGGATGTCAGATGGATGGGGCCTATATCGTAGGCTAACTGCAAAAGTGTCTCTCTGCCTCAGGAGAAGAGTTTTCTCTCTCAAGTGTTTGGGGAGGGAGGGGGCTGGTTTTTGTAGTTTACCTTTTAAGTTGTTATAGATACAATTTGAAAGTTAGTATCTTAAAACCATCTTTCTGTTTAAATCTGTATAACAGTTTCAGATAGTAAACAAGTTTTAAAAAAATTTTTAGGACATCAGAAACAGATTGATCCTGAAACATTCAGAGATTTCTACAACTACTGGAAGGAAACTGAAGCAGAAGCTCAGGAGGTTAATCTGCCGCCCACAGTAATAGAGCATCTAGATAAAAATGAATGTGTCTACAAGTTATCCTGCTCAGTAAAAACTAACTACGGGGTAGGGAAAATAGCTCTGACCCAAAAGCGCTTGTTCCTTTTGACTGAAGGAGGACGTCCTGGCTATGTCCAGATTGCAGCTTTCAGGGATATAGAGGTGAGTATAAAATAACTTGTTCTTTTGCGTGAGTCCGGGTGATAGGCCAAATCCCATTCTGCCAGAAGATCCGCCTCTCAGGCTTACAGTTTCACCGCAGATTGTAGGAAACACCTATAAAGTCACCAACTTAAAAGTGGTTAGATAAACTACTAAGACTTCGGACCAAGAGTTTCAGGGTTGATGTACTGTGTGCTAGGTGCTTAGATGACATGGCATAAAAATCTAGAGCTCGTAAACTCTAGATTTGCAGAAAGATGCAAAGCATCGGAAACGGGCTATAGAGGTAGAGAAGCTTAAGAACACAAGGGTGGCAGCAAGCAGCTTGTTTCTGCTGTGTAGCAAAGTCTGTGCCGTGTTGTTTGGAACTTACATTTTCATAAATCTTGATGAGCGACCATCTGTGCTTAACGGTGTTTAGGGATAATTGAAATAATCAGCTGTGATTAGAAATAGAGAAAGTCGCCCTGTAGGATGGGTACTGCGCCTTACCTGTGACTGTATCTTACATGTTCCTTGCTGTCTTTGTTTCTCCCTGTTTCTAGGATGTTAAGAGCACGACTGTAGCTTTCCTTGTTTTGAGAATACCCACTCTGAGGATTAAAACAATATCTAAAAAAGAAGTCTTTGAAGCTAACCTTAAAACAGAGTGTGATCTCTGGTACCTGATAGTGAAAGAAATGTGGGCTGGGAAGAAAATGGCAGATGATCACAAGGTATAAATATGGGAATTTCTAACTGCAAAAAATCTGAAGTGTGTGCTTGCTGTCTCTAAATTCACGTAACAGTCTTGGAAATTCCAGGTTTCAGCAAACAATTAATAGCTAAGTTAAAAAAAAAAAAATTGTTTTTGCCATTGTTTCTAAATATAATACATCTGGACACAAAAAAAGTGAAATTACATTAAAAATATAGCATGTCTTTTCCCATCCGTTAGCCTTAAGATTTTGTTTAGGCACTAATTTTGTAAAATAGTTCCTTAGTTTATGCTCACAATATGAGAATAATGAACCTAAAAGAAAAGTTGCCCCATCTTGCTTCGTTTTCAATGTGCAACATTTTACAAGATTTTGCCACGCTGGAACCTTGGAGGCCATAGATCCTCTGAATGAATAGAGCAAGATATGTTCCTCTGCCACAGAAACCTCGGGAAAAAGGATCATACAGAAGCAGGGTTTCCTTCTGCAACTAGCATGGATTATGCTTCAGGGAAGGAACTGGCTAGTGAGTGCTTGTGCTAAGCACGACACGCATTGCGATTATTGAAGGCAGAGCCTTGTTTAAAAAGAAAAAAGAAAAAAGTAATAGATAAACTACAGTAAGGCTTTTGTCTTTAGGATCCTCAGTATATTCAGCAAGCACTGACAAATATTCTCCTGATGGATGCTGTGGTTGGTGCCCTGCAGTCTTCCAAAACCATATATGCAGCCTCAAAGCTATCTTATTTTGACAGGATGAAAAATGAAGGTCAGTGACGTTGCAGTGCCACAATGCCTGCTCTTGTTGCATCATCTGTCTCAGCTTTTTCTGCTTTATATTCCGTTTTTCAAATGGATATCTGTAGAAGTATAAAAAGATGCTGGCCTGCTTGCACTTTCCCAGACATAGTTTGTTAAATAGTAATAATGGAAAGCTTAGTTTTTGCTTCTGTGCATTAGAAGCTTAGGTGGTATGTCTGTCTTCATGCGGGCTGTTGTGTTTTTGTTTTGCTTCTTTAGACTGCTTTGGTGTTGTGTGCATGCTTCTGCTACGAGAATTCATAGAAGTGATGCTTGAGCTTTCATAGTCAGTCGAGGTTAATGTCAGAAGAAAAGAAAAGCAAGATGTGTGAATAAATGGTGCAGGCTTCTTCTGACTTTCGTAAGAATTATATGTCTATTTCAGGCTTAAGTTTGCACTATTTTGGAATTCATGACTTTTAAAAATCTGTTTTAGTGCCTATGATGGTCCCCAAAACAACCTCAGAAACACTAAAGCACAAGATCAACCCCTCAGCTGGGGAGATGTTTCCACAGGCAATAGATGTCTTGCTTTATACGCCAGGTAAGGTGATTTATTTCTTCCTTCGCAATAGCCCCGTTTTAATTAGCCTATAAAGCATGTTATCTCCTAACACCTGGTATTAGGACTAACCAGTTTTGTTCATTCTAGCGTGCTTTGGTTGTGTATAGAATATCAAAACATAAAATCATTAAAAAAAGAACAGTTATACTGCAAATGTAGACACTCCAAGGCATAGCTTTCGCTCTTTTAATTTGCCTGCCTGTGTGTATATGCCTTATAATAGTCTTCAATTATGTGTTAATGTACTGTTTTCCCATTAAGACTCCTGCAGCATTCATTGAGCAGGCTGGATGAATGATGCTCCCCTCTTGATCAATATTCATGGTTATTTTTTATCTTCCAGTAGAGTTATTTGGGGGTGTTTGGTTCACCCACAGTGCAGGGAATAGTGTACCTCCTCTTGAAATCCCAGCCAGACCCATATCCCTGTGACCTCCACTGCATAGCGTATGGTTTCATGACTTATCTGACACATGTAATTTAAGTCCATCCCTGAAGAAAGCGTTATGAATTTTCTTGTGAGTTTTTTCTGTGATGCTTGGCACATTTGTTTCTGACTAGTTTGTGGATGCTAATGAAGTTATTTTCGTAACATGCCTGTCAGAGGAGGTATATTACCTTTCATTTTAGAGATGACACAGGATCGCTGGAAAAAAGTTAAGGCCAAAAGGCTTCTCTCATTTTCAGATGCCTCATTTGGGATGTCTTGGATCGGATAGCCATATCTGGCACTTCCTGTGTTCAAGCACAAGTCTCATTAACTGTAGCTTTGCATCTCGGAACTGGCATCTAGAAAATGAGGAGCATGCTGTTAGCACATCCATGAGAAATTTTGAATCAAATGGTTCGAGTAGCAATTCTGATTCAGAGGCACTAAGATCTCACTAGAGATCTTAACTTCTGCCTCACTCGCTCCACGTATTTGGCTAAGAAGTGAAGCAGGGATTCTAGCAATAAGTCTCCTTTTGCTGCAAAATCCTGATTCATTTCAAGAGCAGATCTACAAAGCACACTAAATCTAGTAGTGGGTCTGAGGGGACGTAGTATGTGATTATCCATTTAAAAAAAAATCCCCACATACTTGAAGCTCTGTGCAACGGGTGTGAATTTAGGTAGCAGAGATGATGTTAATTCTGAAAATTCCTGAGTAGTTTCTCTTCATCTTAAACCGTGTGATAACGTTCATTTCTGGTTAAACCCATTTAGGCCTTGTCTTTTTCTTTACCAAGTTGCTTAGCGTAAGTGGATGTACTTTGGGGCATGCCCTTAAAGTTCCCATGTTCAGGCAGTTTAAGACCAAAGTGGAAGGTAAATTCCAAAGTGAAGAACTTGGGCAGGAGTAACTTGTGGGGTTTTGTTAGTGCTTTTTTCTTTTAAATATGGGTTTTTTAAGCAGAACTCTCGTGCTGTAGCAGTTAGAATGAATGGATTTATCAGCTGCATTTTATAGGATCTAAAAGCCTGCCTGCAATCCCAATTAGCTAAGCACTTACAGTCATCAGTGGAGAAGATTATCTCTGCTTTGAATAACTTCAGAGTGTGAGATTAAGCCATCAGGTGGGCTCAACAAATAGATGAGAAGGAGCACAAATTCACTGTGAGAACTGTGTCACCCATTAACTGGTGCTGTAAGTTCCAGGGCACAGACACAGTTCACCAGGAAGATGCTCTGTGTAGTAATAGTTTCTCCACGTGTCGCCAGCAGTGCTGCCCCTACTGACTTGTGGGATTTTGTTTCTCTTTCCTCTCTCACCTTCTCCACTTCCTTCCTAGGACAACTTGACCCTTCAGAAAGACCTGTCAGTGTTCATCCAAAACTATGGTGTGCTTTAAATGAGGGGAAAGTGGTGGTCTTTGATGCATCTACCTGGTCTATTCAACAACACTGTTTCAAAATGGGCAGCTCTAAACTGGTAAGACTGACACATGTCATGACTGCTGCTTTAACTTGATGTTTCTATTACTACAGCCTGTATGACCCCGAATCATGGGCTAGGCCACACTGTGAGGCTTATTCCTTAAAAGCTGTAGAAAGACATTTGGGTTTTCTGGGCTTCAGTTGATCTGGAGAAATGAAGACCCTTGAGAAAAAGGGAAGGGAGAGAAAATGAATTTGTAGTGACCAAGTCAGCTGATTGGAAGTGATGGATCAGATGTTGGGTAGGTAGTGGCCTGAAGGTATGAGTTCTTGGAGCTGAAAGACTGGTTTCGAAACAGTTGAGAAGAAAGAATAGTGGAGATAATCAATATAAGAGAAGAGGAGAACATGAGAAATAGATGAAAAGTCTTTTGAAGAACTGGAAGTTGGGGAAAGGTGTAAGGAAGCCAGTGGATGATATTGAAAGAGTGGTAGCAGTCTAAAAGAAGGAGACTCAGCCAGTGGATTAGAGGGAGTTGCTTGGGGAAGACCATTTGAAAGGAATAACTCTCCTGAACCAGAGCTGCAGGCTGAGTGAAAAACATTCAGGAGAGAGAACATGAACCAAAAGAGTTGGATTAGGTCACTTTTGTGGAAGCTGAGAAACATCACTGTGGATGAGTGTGAGAGATGGAAGAAGAGAGCTGAAAAGGGAGAGGTAAAGCTGATTGGTGAGGGGCTGGGTGGAAGGATTACAGAAATCCTGGAGATGAATCCGATGCAGGGGATTTTCTAAAGAGGAGAAAGAAAGGAGTAAGTAAGTTTGAAACTTAAGGGAATTGGGAGGGAGAGAAATGAAGAGGTTCTGAATGGGGGAAGGTCATTCTGAAGACAGTAGAGTAGAAGACAGCATTTTGCTTAGGCATCGCTTCTAACTGAAGAAGTATATTTATATCAGATGGGTAGGACAGCTTCCAATCCATGAGAGAAATGCACAAACTTATGCGGTTTCCCCGACACCCTTTGTAACTTTTAGTTCATTTGAGCCAGGAGTCAAAACTTTGAGTCAGTTACCAAGATACATTATTAATCCTGTTTTAATGAAGGATAAGCTGGGCAAAGAGATCCATCCTCTTCTTTTATTTATTGAGCAGAACAAAGCATGGAGCGAAAAACCAGAGTGTTGAGTCTTGATCTCTTACTGTAATTGCCAGAAAACTGCAGCATCTTAATGTAACTTTTTTCCATGTTACACTAAAGATTGATTTTGCTTCTGGGTTGTGTTTAATCCTGTTTTTTTTTCTCCGCAGACTTGTATGGTAATGGTAGAACAAAGTCAAGTGTGGATCGGTTCTCAGGACTCCTTTATTTATATAATTAACACCCATAGTATGTCTTGTAATAAGCAACTAAATGATCATCGTTCTGATGTTACAGACATCATTGTAGAGAAGAAGAATGGAATACCCAGGTATATTTAACTGCAACATTGGACAGTATTCACCAGCTTGGAGAATTTAGGTTGTAATGAGCAGAGAACCAGCTAAAGATCCAAGTGACCTAGTATGATGCTTGAATTATTTGAAACAAAGGCAAAGTGTTAATTTTTGCTCAAGAAAAACGAGCTCATACAGGAAACCAGTGACTGGCTTTCCAAGATGTGGGAGCAGTTTATTACTTTTAACAGGGGAAACTTATCCTCCTAACATAAGCCTTCATTTTGCCCAGTGTGGTAGCTCTCATATTGTATATGGTAAACTAAAAATTTCCTTTAAAAAAAAAAAAAGAGCATTATGTGCTTTGGAACAACAAGGATAAAGGAATGCTTTCTTGGACAAAGATGAGAGCAGCTGGGAATTGGCAGCATCCAGCTACGAATCAACACAGATGCGGTTTAAAGACCACTTCATTTTTTGCTTTGAGCACATCATTGACTAGATTTTTACAGCGTACTTCTGGATTTATCCTGTGTGCTTGTAAAGGAAATAATAATACATTTATTGTTTTGTTCAGGCAGAACGCTTTTGATCTTTTGGTACGCCAGGAACCTTGTTGGCCGGGGGCCTTTAACCTGTTGTCTTCCCATGGGGGCGGCAACTCCCAGGCTGGACCAGCTACAGCTCTGCCAGTGGTGCAGCAGTCTTA
This sequence comes from Apteryx mantelli, assembly GCF_036417845.1. Taxonomy (NCBI): domain Eukaryota; kingdom Metazoa; phylum Chordata; class Aves; order Apterygiformes; family Apterygidae; genus Apteryx; species Apteryx mantelli. The sequence continues at coordinate 4,642,590 of NC_089979.1, read as the reverse complement.
GCTGGCTTCTAGGGAGAATCTGCTTATAAATGTTGTTGGGACCTTCAAAAAAGGTTTTCTCATCTGAAGAAAACAAGTGTCAAGGGTATATGGAATAGTGCGATTTGTTTCCTCAGGTGCAATAGCAATGAAAAACAATTCTGAGATATTTCGGTCCTAACCCGAGAAAGAGAAAACCCCCTAGGCAACAGCATTCAGGAGAACTAAAAGGAAAGTTTTGTTCTACTTAACTTCTGATGCATAACCATAATGCATGCTCTAGATCACTTAAAGCTCTGAATTAGCCTAAGTTTCCAGTGATGCAGAGTTTGCGAATTGTAATCTTAAAAATGACCAAACAAACAACCCTCACCCTCAAATTCTCTGTACTTGGAATCCTTTGATTCCAATAAGAGACATAAACAGCTTGAAAGGTGGATGCCTGGCTGCAAACTAGAGCTCTCTGTTGGTTGCTTGAAAGCACTGTGCAGTGCAAGGACAGAGCTTGGGATCAAGAGCCTGGCATCAGGATGGGATGCAAAGCCATTCTGATAAGCAAAGTGCCTACACAAGACACAGCTGCTTAGAGCCAGTTATTTAGAAAATGGTGAGAGGATTTAAATCCTACCCTACGAGTCATGGTGGTCACGGGATGTATGTGCTCGTGTCTATCAAGACTCTGGTCACCTTGTTTCAAAGAACTGAACCAGGCTAATTGTTTGCTATTAAAATAACTAGTGTCAGGCTCCTCAGCCTTTTGGGCTTCAGTCCATTTTCTGTTGGAAATCGTTACTATACTTTAGTCTTTCACTCTGTGAAGTGAAGGTCATTAATTTGGCTTGGTGTAAAACCTGTTATGCTGCAAATGACGGTTTCTCTTGTGTATAACTCTTGTTCTGAACATGAATGCACACTGTACTATTGAATTTCTTTTTTATATCTGTACCAACAGTGAGGCATACTCATGCAGCTCAGATGGGACAGTGATTGCTTGGAATATCAGCAGTCTGAAAGTCAACCGTGCATTTCAGCTGCCCTGCCAAAATCTCACTTCTGTCAAACTTCATAATGATCTACTGTGGTGCTGTAAGTTCATTCCTCAAACAATAAAAAAAAACCCACACAATTTTACGTATTACACTTTTATTAGAAAAAAACAATACCTGAATCCAAAACTGACTTCTGCTTACATGACCAGTTTTTCTCCCATTCTCGACTCTTCCCATTCTCCACCTAGTATGTTTGAACAGTCTTACCAGTAGGTACGGCCTCCAAAACACTCACATAGATGCCTAGGTTGGATCTCTACTGAAGGTAGATTACATGCTTGCATGTATTGCACTTGGCCCAGGCTGTGACTTCTGGCAGCGCTGTATCTGCCTAACCTCCACTGGAGATGTCTGTAAATCGGGATGGAAAGCTTTGACAAAGTCCTTTTAAAGTCTAGTGGGGTGATAACAGTTGGAAATTGGGCTGGGTGTTTGACACAGACTGTATGGTATTGGTTTGACTTTGGTAATCCCCAAACCTGCATTTTAACCGCTTCCAGAAACCTGCTATCCCCCCTGTAGGAATTCAGATGACTTAAATAAGGCTTTGTGACAGTATATAGGATCCTCTTGAAGTTATTTCCTAAATAATGACTGCCTGAAGAATTTGCTCTAATACTCAGTACTGCCACACATGAGAGCCTGGATCCAAGCATATATATAACTTAACAGGACAACAGCTAAAGCCCAGGGAAATTCCTGGTCCTGCTGCAGTCGGTAGTGATGCTGCCACTGTTTTAGTGGGGTCAGGATTCAGCCCTGTAACTTTGTAGCACAGACCCTTGGTCTCTGTTCTGTAGACAAAAACAATTGTGTACTTGAGAACCTGAGTATGAGATCTAATTTTAAAGAACTTGTCTCCTCTCCTCTTGTTATTACTGGACTCTAAACTGATGAGTACGTGCTGCAGAATAGCAGCCAGCATTTGGACGAAGGCAGAACAGATCTAAGGCCTGGGTATTGGGAAAAGCAGCATGAAGTACATCTAAGACTTCTCTGGGCATTGAGAAACGAGACAGTTGTTAGAGACATCCATTTATGCTGCATTTTTTTCCCCCATGGTTTGTGGCGGTGGAGGAAGTGGGCACTTCTGCTACTAACACTTTATCTTTAATATTGAAGGTACTGGAAGCTGCATACTCGTAGTGTCAACTCATGAATTTCGACTACAGATGAAAATTGAGCATAACCTGAAGGACGTGTGTTCATGTGTTCTCTGTTTCCAGCTGTTTCCTGAGGTATTAAATTTAAACTGTTAATTTGGTTTAGAGCAAGTGTGACTCTGTGGCATTAGAAACAGTGCTGTATAATTACTTCTTGCAATATATTTGCTATCAGCAGTGCTAAAGTTAAACATATCTTTGTGCTTTAGAGAGATGAAGTATGGGCGTCTTATTCAGGGAGTAGTGACCTGTATATTTGGAACACCAGAGATCTTGCAAGTACACCTCAAAAGATTCATCTTCAAGATTGCTCTGAGATTACATGTATGATAAAAGTTAAAAATCAGGTGAGTGACATTTGGACTATTTTTACTTGTTATGGAATTTGTTGCCAAAGTACAAAGAATTGTTTGTTTGCAGCTCTCATGGGCCATCATTAGTTAGCTTCCTTACTGGGTGCTTGCGTATGGGCTGATCTGAAACATGAATTCATCTTTGAAATCAGAGAACCTAATGACAGCCCAAAACAACTGACTGTTACAAGTACCCGGCAAGCATGGAGAGCCGAAAGCCTCATCAGTAATTAAATGCATGGTGACTTTCATTAGCCATTGACATTTTCAAGGAACTGCATAAACCAAAAGTTTAGGTCCCTTGATATTTAATCTCAGGGGTCCTAAGACCAAGCCTTGGAAAAGGTTAATAGACAACCAATCAATGCTGATTAGCTGGCCTATTTTTGTAGATGACCTTTTCCTTGTTTAGTCACCACATGCCTAACTCAACAGAGACCAAAGGAGCGAACAACCTACCTAGCCGTCTTGTGTCCCTGTCATGTTGGCCTCAGCCTGTGTAGCAGTAGCTGTGCAAATGACTGTATGTGTGGTACCACATGGACGAGTTTAGGGTTAATTTACAAATAAATAGCCAATGTATGTTGGGAAAGCAACTGGTGCAGTGAGTGCTCCTGGGTGTCTGATGGAGGAGAGACCACGAGGCTTCCTAGGGCGTTCACCTCGCCTAACACCTTTATTATCACAGCAGCATCTGCCTTAGCCACATGCTCTTGGGATCCTGCACCAACCTATAAAATAGAGGATTGCTTGGAAACCCAAAGACATTAAGTTCTCTTTTGTTCTAGTTAAGAGTTTTGTTCCTTTCCTCTTCCACTCATTCCTAGCTCAACTCCACCTTAATTAGCATCATAGCCCAACTCATTGATACAAAAGAGAAAACTAGAAAACATCCTTGTGCAATCCACCTCCTGAGCCTGAGCATTTAATGCACCGTCTTTCAGCTTGCCAACACCTCAGCAGCCTCAGTTATCCAAGGGATAGGCTGGAGCCTGTGGCAGTAGCCAGAACACCCATACTCCTCCTCTGCACAGCATTACAACATTTACTGGGATGCCGGAATGGACTTGCAGCCTGGTAAAGGTGAACAACAGCATTGTTAGTTGTCTGCCAGAGGCTTGTTTTTAAGTGCTTTAATTGAAAACAAACCACTGTTTGTCTTTAAGAAACCTGAGACAAAACCCAATTACATAGTGCGTCTGTCTGAGAGAGGCTGCTTTCTGGCGGAGACGCAACGGTGAGCGCTTACACCGTACAAAACTATGCACAAGAGCACCGCAACTGGGCCAGACCAGGTGCATCCGACCCAATATTCTGCCTCTGACAGCGGCAGCTGCAGTGCTGTGTATGGAGCGAGCATGAGCATGGCCTCTCTCTGCAGTCCATTCCTCTTGAACTCGCTTCCCTGTCCATGGCTTTTGTTTAGGGATAGCAAAGTGTACGTTTCTACCTCGATCTCTTATTGTCTGTTTTTGGACCTGGTCTCTGTGAATCCGATTCCATTTTGAACTTGCTGCTGCCGCAGTTTCCTGTAGCAGCAAGTTCCAGAAGTTCCCCCACAGGCAGGTATGGAGAAGTACTTTCTTCTTTCTGAAACCAAACTCTTACTAGTTTCCGCAAGTGCCCCTTATTTCTCTAACTGTGGGATCTGGTGAACAGTGGTTCTGCATTCAGCTTGTCAGCACTCCTTGTGATCGTGTAAACCTTGACCTCATCCCTCCTTAACTGTCTTCTCTCCAAACTAGAGTCCTCGCGTTTTTCATCTTCACTCCTGTGGCGGCTGCTCCATTCCCTTGATAACTTCTCTTTATCTTCTCTGTGTCCTTGTGGTGCAGAGACCAGGACTGCACACGGCTCCCGAGATGTGGGTGTGCTGTGGTTTATTCTGTCTTGTTCTTAATACCATTCCTAGTGATGCCCAGTGTTTAGCTGTCTTTTTTTGTCTGCTGCTGCACATTTAGTTGATACTGGAGAATGTCAGTGATAACTCCAGGGTCTTTCTGCAGTTGTAACTGCCACCTGCAAGCTCAGGATTATGAGGGCATGGCTCAGATTATTTTTCCATAGTGCATTACATTGCAGCGAAGCTCGTCTGCTGCATTTTTGCCCACTCACTTCATTTTCTGAGGTCCTTTTTAGAATTCCTTACTATTGGCATGACATTTGACTACCTGAAAGAGGTCAATATCATTTGCTAATGTGGACATTTCAGCTCATGCACCATTCTACAGGTCATTGATGAAGACTTTAAAGAAAACTGGCCTCCACAAAGATGCCCAGGGTTCCCCACTGTTGACTCTTTTTTTATCTTGGGAAGTGTCCATTAAACCATACCCATTGCTTCTGGTCATTAACTGGCTTTCAGGCCATAAGCGAACGTTTCCTCCAGTCCTCTGGCAGCTTATTTTGTTTGAGTCTTTGTTGTGGAACCAGAGACAAGTCAAGGGCTCTTGGAAAATCAAAATCCCCGGGCTCCCGTCTGTCCACGTGGTTACTGATGCCCTCCTGGACTCCAGCAGGTCACCGAGGCAGGTTTTCCTCCTGCAGAAGCCCAGCTGCCTTTTTCCCAGTAGACAATGTTTGTCTGTGGCCTCAGAGATCTTATTCTCTACTACAGCATCTGCCATCTTACCAGGGATTAAAGACTTATTAGTTTGTTTTTTTTCCCAGGATCCCTTTCAGAACCTCCTTCTGCAGAGGGGAAGCCGCTAACTCCAATAAATACGTACACAGGAAGTTTTCAGTATTACCCTTTTCCAGCCCAGCAAGAGAGAGCCCTCGCTGTATCTCTGCGGCATGTAAAACTCCCGTTTGGACTGTGTCCTAGACTGAAATGTAAAGAATAATTATTATTTTTTCTTTATTTCCCCCCAGATGTGGATTGGCAGCAGGGGAAGATCACAAGGCAAAATCAAAGGGAAGATCTATGTGGTCAGCGCTGAGAAGAAGACCGTGGAGAAAGAGTTGGTTGGTCATGCTGATACAGTAAAGGCACTTTGCTCCGCAGAGGACAGATATGTCCTCAGCGGCTCTGGAAAGGAAGAAGGGAAGATTGCCATTTGGAAAGTTGAATAGTTAAGCTATTAAAAAGATGGATACCTTTGCTGGAAAAAGTGAAGACCTCAGTCAACCACCCATCAGTGTTATTTGTGTGTTATTTATTGAGGTATTTTCGTAACTACATTGTTGTAGGAAATCAAAACAGAAGAGAATCTCTTCCTGCACCTTGTCATGCGCCTGCACAATCGATAAGGAAATGGAAACGGGAACAAGAGGGGTCGCTGGCTTTAAACTTGACGGCCATCGCTATGAAGGAGCAGGGTTACAGAGCAGATGGCGCGACGTGTGCTGCGCTGCGAGAGCCAAAGCCAGCGCGGAATAAGCTCGGTAACTCCGCTGGAGCTCTTTTGCGGTGGCGCACGGATTGCCTGCAAGCTGGGATTTGATACTGTCTGTACAGCCTATATAATAGCTTGAAATGTTCACGGAAAACATTTTAAATGCATTTGTTGGATTTATGGGGTTACTGTAAATGCGAAGTATCTTTCTAAACTAGCAGCTAGATTTAGTTGGGAAGACTGTCCAGTACTACTGTATGTATATTTATGGTGCTGTATTATTTAAATGTAGATACAGACGGGCTCCCCCTAATAGCACTGAAAGCTCCCTGCTAGCGAAACAAGATACTTGGGTATTCTCCTTAATGGTTTTACTTTTTACACTTGTTTTTCCTTTAAAAACAATGCACTGCACTTGGCGTTTGTAATTTTTTTTTATTATTATTATTTTCCCAGCAGAAGCACTTAATTTATTTAATTTCAATATATATATTATACCTGCTTTTGGCAGCAATCTCTTCGTTACTATGCAGACAAACTTCTACCACTCCTTCCTTCAATCACCGTTTCTGTAATGGGAGGAACTGCTGTTGTTTAGTGCAGAACCTACGTAATTTTTAAGTTTTCTGAAGTCATCGAACATATTCCTTAATTACTGAAGTAAGCATCACCAGATTGTGGTCTAGGCGTTTCTTGTGGTCAGTGTTTCCTAATCACTTCTTTAAAGACAGCATTTGTAAATTCTGAAGTTAGTACAAACCTCATAAAGATACCGGTATCTGTTTTCTCATTAGTCACAGAATTATCTGTATGTAAAACAAGACATATAAGCAGAACAGTTTTGTCCGTATCATTGCTTAGTAAAGTGGAATAAAATATTTTAAAAAAAATTGTGAATACATGGAAAAAATGGGCTGCTACTCTTAACAAATATGAACTAAAATAGTATATGCCTACTAGAAGTGTAAAATAGTGGTAATATACTCCATGCAATGTTTCTAACTCTTTTAATGTGCTGATGAAAGATGTTTATCATATGATGGTAATTAATTGAAATTTTGCCTTTTTATTTAATATTCTTAAATTGAAAAAAAAAAACACTATATTGATATTGTGGCCTCTTTATACCATGTTCTTTTTTCAGTATAATTCAATACACAAATGAAGATTTGTACTATTGACTCGCATTCTTTGTATGTGCTACAGAGAGATTTGCCTGGATTTTGCTATCAATCATTATCTTCATGTTCTCCTTCCTAAAAACAGCTTCTGCTGCTGCTGTGTCCTCCACTGAGCCCCTCATCTGTAACTAACTTTCCGGTTCCTCATTTTCTTCCTGAGCAGCTGGTAAGTGAAATGAATTATTTACTGAATTAAAAGGTTTCTCTGCCCAGAGACACGCAAGAGCTGCTAATGCATTTTCAGTTGGTGCAAAGATCTCCCCGCTATGCACCAACTCGCCGCCTGCCTGCCCTTGCCTTCATTTTCACATCTGCAGAGGGTTTCAGACCTGCCTTTGCCTTCTCAACCCGTTGAGAACCAGCTCGTGAGCAGGGCAGATGCCCTTGGATGTGTGTAAGCGTCTTTTATTGATAAAGGACTTCAGTGCGATTTATTGAAGCAATGATGTCTCCTTTTTAAAATACTCTTTTCTATAATGCCAGCTGCTGCTAGGGTAGCTGCCCATCAGCAGAGAGGACAGTTTAACCACATCGACCAAAACCCTGAGGAACAAAAACCCTTGTAGATAACTAACTAACTAAAACAACCCCAAATCCCCCAGTACACGTTCCTGGAGTAGCAGAACAGCAGCTTGGGCTGTCTCGCCTGGTGGGAAGAGGAGGGTCAGGTGGGTTTACTCAATACTCTACCCGTGATTGAGTCTCTTATCCTGCCAGCAGCGCTCAGAGGACACTAGGAGGTAGCTGTACAAGCAGAAAACAGACGTTACTGCCTGTGTTATTCATCAGGGCTTGGAATTATATAGGTTTCTGCAAAATTTGTTTGAAAAATATCCTATTGAGCCACCAGACGGAGCTGCTGCCTCCTTCCAGCCTGCATCGGAGCTAGACATTAGTTCTGTCTTCTGCTGCCCAGAGCGGTTTTGGCTCTTCTACCTGTCTCCGTTCAGCTTAACACCAACCTCCTCCGGGAGAGGCGGCAGAGTCCTTCTGAGCTGTAAGAGGCTGCTCGCAGGCAAACAGATGTGGCAAGTGGCCCATCCGAACACACACTCTTGCCCCCGTGGGGGCAGCCAGCCGTGCCCCATGCCTCCCGCCCCAGCTCAGTCCAGCCGTGCCACTGCCTGGCCTCCCGGCGCTGCTTGACGCATTGCCCAGTTTTTTTGGCAGCCAGATGAAGTTCGAGGTTAATTTTGGTCGCTCCTTTTTGCTGTTGAGTTTTCGAACCGGCGGATGGCAGTGTTTGGCCTTAGAAAGCCCCGCGCGTGCTGCAGCGGTGGGAGCCGCTGGGAGAGCCAGGATCCGGGCGGGCAGCGAGGGCCAGCGGGGCCGACACGGCCTCTGCCGCTGCGGTTCAGCCTGCGGTTCGTGGGCTGCCGGTGCGGTGGCTCTGTTGGTAGGAGAAGCCCCCGTTTTGCCATCGGCGTGACAGCTCTGCTCTGCCCTTGCCGCCTCCTTTGCCACCCTGATGCTATTTGCTCGCCCTCCGCATCAGCCCAGGGCCCCGCGGTGCTGGGAAAGGCTGCCGGCACGAGGGCTGCGTGTTCCCACGATCGGCCCAAGAGCCGCTTCCCTTCCTGGCTCCCTCCCTCGCCCCGCTGCTGCCCGAGGACGCAGCGTGCCCCACCGTGGCCGGCCCTCCCCCCCCATGGCTCTGGCCAAGAGCTGAGCTGGGGGCTGACGCCGTTTTGGGGCTGAGGGCCCAGGTAGGTGTCCTTGGGGGACGGGGAGCTCCAGGGCGCTTCGGCAGAAGTGGGGGGGCAGAGGGCTGCGCTCGGCCCGTCCTGGGGACAGCGTGGAAAGCGGGGGGCAGCGGCAGGGCAGGCTCCTCTCCGCCGCGTTCCCAGCCGCTCCAAGGCCGCTGCGAGCTATTTTGCAGCAGCCGCATTGAATTGGGACAATAGCTGGGAGGAGTGACGCAGGCGCTCTTTCCTCGGCACGCTCCGGTGAGCCTGGAGCCCGGCGCCCCGCGAGGACGGACCCGCCGTTCCCGGGGCCAGGCCCATTCGTATCACGTCAGCCAGGGCTGGGGCGCCCGCCAAGCCGCTATCGGCGGGATGAGTCACTTTTCCACGGAGCCGGACAATGCACCTTCTTGCCTCCCCTCCGCGCTGGAGGATCACTGGCAGCAATGACAGCACCGGGGAGGTTCCTACTTCCCACCGCTCGCCCCAAGGGCATTTTCCTGGCACATCCCGCCTGTCGCTGCAAAGGAAACGGCGGAGGCGGAGGGCTGCCCCGGCCTCTCCCTCTCTCTCAGCTTTTTCTCCTTCCAGGCTCCCACCAAGCAGCTCCGCCAGGGCCCGTGCAGACAGGGGCACGCGATAGGGGCCACCAACCAACCAGCCCAGCCTCGCTAACACCCCTACGGCTTTTAGGGGGTCTCCTGCGCCTGCCGACTTAGGAGATCCCAGTGGCTGGGACAGATGCTGTCACTTAATGCCCACTTCAATTTGGGCTCCATCAGGTGATCAGAGGCACCCACAGACAGGATGAGAGCCCAGAGGGCACTTGCAACCCCAGGCATGTCCAAACACCTCGTCCCGGGAGAGACAATGAAGAAACATGGACACCAATGGGAAGCAGCACTTGGTGAGCTCCAGCCTGGACAAACGGCAGTGAGGAGGAGAGTCTCGTACCCTCCTGCGGCTTTTCTGCAGGTATCTGCAGAGGCTCCTTCCCAGGTGGGACAAGACCCACAGTTTCCCCTCGGTGCTGGTAGAAAAGCAAAGCTGAGCTCAGGCTGGAAGTCAGATTTATTACGTTTTTATGGTTTCCCTTATTCCAGAACCTGCAGCTCTGATGAGAAAAGAGCCCCTCTGGGCTGTAGGTAGCCAAAAATGACCTGCAGGCTGTGGGGGCCTCAGCTTCTCTGGCCTGCTGGCACCGCTTCTGAACGAGTCCCTACAGAAGAAGCAGCCACAGACCGAATTCATCAAATAAACTGCTGGAAATTAAAGCAAGACAACAGCGATCTTCAGGCTCCAAGTTCAACCCTGCCAGCTGGCATTTGTAACCCGATATAGAAGTCCCTTGGGTTTTTCCCTGTCTCCTCATTGGCAAAGCCCAAGCGGTTAATCAGTTTGGATACGAACCGGTTTCTCCATAAGCTCCTTGCGTCTAGTTCCAAACCAAAGCTGGCCCCGTTTCCCCCCCAAACCCTCCCGGCCTTGCCGTGCCGAGGATCCCGCGCCGCCGCGGAGCCGAGAAGCGAAACCCGGCCGACGGGCTGCCGAAGGCGGGAGCGGGCACCTCCGTCCGCCTACCTAAAGCCCCTCGGCCCCGGCAATCGAAGCGCCCCGCGGCATCTTCTCCGCTTCGTCTCGCCGGTGATCACGCCAACACTCGGAGGCGGCGTTTTTGTAAACGCTAGTTCAGCCGCGGGAAGCGGCGCAGCCCTCCGCGTCGTCCCCAGCACCAAGTACCTGCGTCCTCAGAAGGGGCTCGTGCCGCCGCCGAAGCGCCGCGCAAAACAACACGGCGACACGACCCACAGACTCTTACTGAAATGTTTATTAAGATCGAACTTCAGAACAACGGATCGGAACACAATGTAACGTGGAGCAGAATACTTCTAAATTGATTTTTTCTACGCGTAAATGAAAAAAAAAAATCAAGATTATACAAAAAGAACAGAAAGTGCGGAACACAATAAAACAGTTCTCATGCAACAAATCTCTTTTTTCTTACTTTTAAAACAGAAAACAAGCTCAACAGTGTAGAAATAAAAAACATACATACATTATGCCGTCTACTCACTCAAACATTCATCTGTGACATTACTTTTCTTTATCCCTTTTTCCTCATAAAACTTAACATTATGTGTTTAACACATGCTTATAAACATTGCTAAACTCAGCAAGAGCTATTATAGTGCCCCAACTTAATAAGTTGATAAAAAAGTAGTTGTCATATGGCCAGTTCACAAAGGAACTAAATATTCTTTTTTTTTTTTTTTCTTTTTCCGCTATGAGATGCCTATATGCAGCTTTCTATTAATATGAGGCATTTAAAATAAGCTGGTCATTTGGCTACCAAAAGGGCTTAGTGTTCATGTTACATCAGAAAACCAAACCAAACCTGGGAACTGCCGATCTGCGGAGCGGGAAGGCTTTCTAGCTTTGGGGCTATTAGCTACAATTTGGCTATCGCTGAGTATTGAATAGGTGCAGACGAAATAAGGCTAAGGACTAGTTAAGCGAGGCTACGCTCCTATCAGCTCTACCCACAGCTTCCCAATTTCAGGAGAACGCCTCAGGGCACGTCACATCGAACCAAGGCGCTGGGTTTCCTCTAAAACTTTCGCAGGTCAAAAAAAGGCATCGAAAACCTCTTAATTTTAGTTGGGTGTCGTTACGCGGGTGGAAAACGCTCGCGGCTGAATTGCTGTAACTTCTGCGGCAAACGAGTCGGCTTCGAGCCGGCCCCGCTCCCGTTCCTCCGCGCTCTCCGCAGGACCGGCAAGGCAAGGTTAAAAGACAGGTTGGCTGCAGGGCTATTTGGGTTGCGGAAACACAGAGGGACAAAAATTCCCATCAGTTTGACAGGATATGATCTTAATTTAAATCGCAGGAAAAACTGAACATCCTAATGGCCAGACCTGGCTGCCCTGACAGGCTGAAGTCATCTGTTAGCGCCATATTACGAAAAGACAGTTGAGCCTGTTCGTTATTATCTAATACCATTTCCTAAAACTGTCCAAACTGCTGACCCCCTAAACTAAAATGTCATTTGAATTTGAGCGTTTGCAGCTTGCCTTTGCAAATCGCTTGTTCTGGATGCAACATGAGAGCCAGCAAACTTTGGGTAGCTCAACTTTGTAAGAAAATGACCATTTTCAATGCAATTTTTACAAACTTTCAGCTTTGTGGTTCAAGGAAGAATAACAGCTAGAGGACTATCCGCGACCATAAAGTTCCTGCAAAGAAAAATAAAATTTGGTATTTCTTATACACAGTCATTAATACCATTTCTGTGCAACATTTGGTGTTCGTTGTATTTATTTGGCCTATTAAAAGAAAACAAGGACAAAACAGCTGCAAACAAAGCCAACTTCTCCTTCACGATAGATACTTCAGATGCCGAAGCTGCTACATGTGCTCAGAAAACCATGCAGGATTTCACTTAGTCACTCAAACGGGATATATATTTATAGCTGAGCTTGTGTCGCGTGGGCCTGGGACGAGGGAAAAACTGGAAGAACTCGGTCGAAAACGTTGTGGAGTACAGTGACAAAGAGCGTACAGCCATCAAATCATCATCATCATCATCATATTTTGGCCTGAACAGCGTGTATATATATATATATAATATACACGTACACACAGCCACATATACACACACGCATCTAAACCTCAGCGATCGAACTACAAGTCATCGTAGACGCGCAACCGCAGAGCGTGGCACAACTCGGCGACTTGTCTCTGCAAAAATGGAAACGACCGAAAACGTGAACGACCACCAAAATCCCAACTCGGACCGCTGAGCCGCGCTTCCGGGCAGGAAGCCACCGGCTGCGCGCGGCCGTTCCCCTGCTCTCCCTTCCTGCCCGACCGGGCGCCGGACGCGGTGCTGCTAATAAAATTCAACTTTCTTCCACCTTCTACTCGCGAACGCGACGTCAACCCGCAGAGTGGCGAACGGACGCAACGAAGCCGCCGGTGGCTGTGGAAGTCCTCCCCCAGATCATGGTGGACATTAGCCCAAGGCCAGGCTCACCGCACACCAAGGACGAGCAGCTGGGGTCGGGTTTTGATGGGGTGAAAGGAGGCTTTTAAGGAGGGACCTGGCAACGAAATCGCCGTTGTTGCCGTTGCCGTGCGGGAATTAAATGGGACGGGAGAGGAAGGAGAGAGGCCGAGCCCCGCTTGCACGCCAGCTCTGCAAGGAGCTCGCGGCCCGTTGTGTCCCTGGCTCCACGGCCAGGATTGACGCTTACAAGGAGACCAGGAGGCCACGTTCACAGCCACCTCTCCTCAGCCCTCTGAGCGGGGAATATGTGCTTTAAAAAAGGCTCTGCACGGAAGGGGAAAGGGACACGAGGTGTTTCAAAGAGTACTAACTTCTGGTGGCTTCACCGGCTTCTTCCCTCCCGACGCTGAACAACCCACATCTGCCCAGAGCTCTGCTTACCACCAGCGCTAGCTAACGGCCCGATTCACACTATTACAAGGCTGTTCAGGTAATAAAACTCTAGGAAGGTCAACTAACCAGCAGGAAGGGAAACATCCCTAAGAAATTATTGCTTCTGTAATCCAAAATTGCCATCCACACACAGTTCAGATCCGGCCGGCCTCTACGACAACCCGACGGTGCAAAGTCCGCACTACGCCCACCAAAACGGTTGCGTTTGAGCTTCTCTGCTTTAATGCAAAATTACTTCCAGGCGTGCGGCTTACCCGCTACGAAGTTCTCCTTCAGCACTCGCGAATCCGAGCACTAACGGTGTCCAATATCAGAGGCGTTATGTGTCGCTAGAAAGACCGCGGCAGAGCCTGGAAAACTGTTTAGAGAACAGAGCAACGCAGAAGTCAATCGCCAAACCTTAAACCTGCTGCAGGCAAGACGCTAAGAGATGGAGCACGTGGGATCAAATCGGCAAACCTGAAACGATACTTATTGTCCCCGGAAGTAAAAACAGCCCCCTCGACTCTCTTCTTCCCCCTTCATTTCTGCAAGAAGATACAAAATCTAATACTTTACCTTTTGGATGCGATTGAAGAAAAGAAAATAAAAAAGGAAGTCTTTTTTGCATCAAAGGAGAAGGCGAGGGACACGTGCAGAAGTAAGGGAACGCCCACCCTACCCTGAGAAGCGACGGGGCTCGAAGGAGAAACCTCTCAAACTCGAGGGAAACGCGGCATTAGCACGACGAATCGCCGGCACCGTCCCCGGCGAGGGCCCGCGGCGGCAGAGCTGCGGTCCCCGGCACGGGAGGAGCTCCTTTGGCAGGGGCTCCCCACCGCGCGTTCTCCTGGCGGCACTACAGACACTCGGGAGCCTTTACAATGGATAATTATTTCCTTCGGCTTCGCAGGGGAGTGAAATACAACTTCCTGCTCCAAAGCAGCGCGCGTGCTCACGCGTTACAAACGGTAATCGAGCAGCCCCGTAAACGACCCCGAACACGGATCCGAACGGCCCGTTCGGAGGAAGCGAAACAAATACGCGTGATCTCATCGCCCCCAAACGGTTTTACCTTCCCTCTGCCGGCTGGGTCGCAAGAGGGAGCTTCAGCTCCTCGTCCCTCCCCAGAGCTGGACCGCGGCTCGCTCGCTCGCGCTGCGAAAGGTTGTTTGGGCTTAAGGAGCTGCTACGCGGAGCGACGCAAATCCAAAGCCGCGTTCGCGATCGACGCAACTCGCCGGCGGTGGGGAAAAGGGCAAGGCTGGCGCTGACCAGGGAGACGCAGGTTTTCAGGCCGTAGCAGAACCGTTCGAGAAACGGAGGTTAAAAGAAGGGATACTTGACAGCGTTTGTCTAACCAAAAGCAGAATCTTCAAAAAAGGTTTAAAAATAAAATATTAAAGCCACTTTAAAACGTCTAACTCAGTTTATATTTTACAAGAATGCCAGTTATAGGGTGAAATACAACACTCATTTCTGTTATATATGAATATCACCAGAATATATTAAATGTAACTGAGATGATAAAATGCACTGCAGAAGTTCAGTTAAAGTATTTCTCGCAACTGATTTCTTCCGTAAGGTCTTATATTCTTCAGTAGTATTATTCCCCTGTCTGAACACAGTTCACAGTATGTGTTCTAAATAAAAAATATTCACCTTAAAGAAAAACGACTTTCTTGAGACACTTGGAAAAAAAAAAAAAAAGCCCTGTGCGATCACGTGTACTTTAGCGCTCTGAAATTTCACCGGCCTAAAAACAACATCGCCACCCTTGACAGCACAGGACTTTAGTACTGACCGAAAGCCTTCAGCTTAGAAACACACGTAGGCCACCAGGAACTCATCAGTGACGTCGGCCAAGACTGCGCGTTAACTTCAAACATACCAAAACATACATATTTCTTAAATACATTGACGATTCAAGTAATTTATTAAAAACTGCTTTTCATTTTGAAATATATATTTTTCTTCTGAATGAATATATTGCAGCATGATTTACACATGCACCTTAAAGTACTGCGGTATAAGAAGTTTGAGGCGGCAGAAATCTTGCAGCGAGCTGTGATTTGTCTGTTTACCACATGGATTGACTGCAGCTGGTAGGTCCATGCAAAAACGAGTAAATAGCGTCACAAACACTTCTTAGACAACAACTGGAAGTTCGGTTTCTAAAGTTGCCTTCACTGGCTGCTGGATCTCTGAGCTTTGTCTACTGGGGCACTGCTAGTGATCCCAAAAATATTTTAAATGAGATTAGCATCGCTCTTTTAAGCTCTTCACGGAAAACGTCTTTGCACGGCAGCTACGTCCTGAACCAAGGACGGGGGTACGGAGGTTGCGCTGACGAAATTGGTAGAGCAGCTCAGGAGAGCTCCAGCCTACAGTCCCTCCAATGCAGGGACTGGAACAGCAACGCGTGCTAGCGGATTGAATTTTAAGGCCTAAAAACTGTTTCTGACACAGATTTTTATGCAACCAGACCATGCCACGACGTTACAGAGGTAGGCCTTCGGTTTACCTTGTTGTACTGACACTGCGCCTTTACCTGGGCTGCTGCGTTCCCAGCCGGAAGGTAAAAGGACCGTAAAAAGTGCAATTAATCATCAACTTCCTTTCCCCACTCCAGAGACTCCTCACACCCCGCTCCGTGAAGCTGGCCCCAGAGACGCCCTTCTCCGCGGCAGCTTCATCCAGAGACGATCGGCTTTAAATGCCAAGAAAACCCCAAAGTTCACCGGCACGCAAAACTCCCAGCTAAAAATTGTCACAGCGTGTTCCAATGACATTCACAAAATTCAGCACGTGTTAGAAATACCTGCGAGTGCTGATCACCTTCCCAGCTGCTGCTACTTCCAGCTACGGTTCACGTCACGCACCCAGGGCTATCCATTCCCGACAAGCAGCAGACTCGGGAGTAGCTGTTGAACAGTGCGACTAAAAGAATTCACAGCAGTTTCTTAGAAACCGCAGTAATTGCTTTTGTTTGTCTTGAAAACGACTGCAAGTAAAACTTTTCTGTAGCAATTGCACCAACAAAAACATGAAGTCTAAAATTAACGTTAACGAACTGTAGCTGTCGGACCAATATCATCGTGCTTATGGAAAAGATCGATCAAGATGTCTAAGCATTTGATTCAGGTGCTGTACTAATGAAATCTGAAATGTTCAGACAAAAAGAGCAAGAGACTATAGGTCAAGATAGCTTCCATTTTCAGTTAGTTTAAAAACGGCCAAAAACTTATTTTTTCTAACTGCTAATTGTATACACTGTGAGAATCATGCAGATTAATAAAACTTATTTGAAATCTAAATGTATTCTTAATAAAAAAGTGTTCAGAAATGACATTTCTAAGTTGTAGAGAAAGCAATTAGCATCATAGCTACCTGTTCAAACCTATATTAGGGACTACAGAATTTCATTTACATTTTTGCACGAAACTGCCTGCAATTTTCTGCAAATTTAGCTACAAGAACTGAAGATCCTAATTTGTTCTCTTGGGGAAAAAAAAAAAAGGGTTCCTGATCCTGCACCTGCACTCCCTGGAATGTGTGTGAACGATGAGTGATGGCCTCACACGGCGGACTCGCTCTCCAGCCCCGGCGCGGCGGCCCCTTTGCGCGTGAGCTTCAGAACGGTTGGCTTCTCGGCGTTGGTGCCGTTGCTCTGGGCGGTCTCCGGAGGGCCGACTCCTTTCTGTTCTTCCTTTGGCTCTTCATTGACTTCGGGGTAAATCACCAAGAACGCTGCTGTCAAAAAACCCAGGAAGGATCCCACCGAAGCCACCATGGGAATGACTCTGACCGTGCCAACCACATCCACCACGCCGCCAAGCGCAGAGGCCACGAGGATCTGGGAGATGTAAACCTGACACGACAGAATAGCACAATCTATGCCAAATCCTCGCTTTGAGTTCCCGGGACTATGGTGAATATACTGAAAGAGACAAGAAATACGTGTTAGAAGACAAAACAAAGGATGACGTCAGATGTTTGAACACTAGTATCTTCCCGAAATTTCTCAGCCATGTGGTTGCCTTTACGCCATCCTTGGGCATCATGCAGGCTATGTATGTCCAGAGCAACAGCCTCCTTTTCAACAGCCCTCTTATTTACACCAAGAGACAGGTATTTACTGGGGCACTCCTAGCTTGAACTTGGCCCCAAAATTAGGTTTTGCAAAAAAATTTCAATGAAATCACTGGCGGAAATTGTTCCTGTGATCTTAAAAAGGAATCTCCCTCCCAATCCCCATGCAGAAACATGTTAAAATAAGCGATCCCTGATGAATTTATAGCTGAAACATAGCAGTGCTAAAAACTGGAAAGTAAAGCCATCCTCGTTTCCGGGAGAATCAGTTTGCCTTATAACTTGCCAAACCCATAGCTGCATTTCTAGACTCACCGCTCTATCTAAAAAACTGCTAAGAGCCTCACTAACGCGAATGTAACACCTGTACGAAACAGGAGCAACAACCATGCACACAGTAAATATTTCGGTAATTATTTCACACGCATTCAAATCCTTTTACACCTCAGCACAGGGTAAAGCAACGATGACCCTGCTGTTTACTCTCAAGCACTAATCTGTTCTTGGCCCGTGTCCCAACAAAGCAGATATCTCAGATAACTGGATGTACTAAATCCATTTTGTCACTTTGATCTACAGAGAAACGTGAACGCTCTGCCTCGATCAATATATTTCACGTACCTGTTTAATATCATGATATTGTCCCAAAAGCGCGTAGGGGCAGTAGGAGATACTCATGGAGACTATTCCCATGGTGCTGATCATTATCATGGTGACGTACACGTTGGGGAACATAGCCATCACTGCAGTGCCAAGAGAAAAACCCAGCGTGCCCAGGATGTAGATGACTTTTATACTAAGGTCATAGTTGTCCAAGTACTTCTGCAACAACGCTGCAGAGATTGAGAACAAAAGGTAAGTATCAGTTTACTCGGTGAAGTTTTATGGTACGACGTGACCGTGACAGCTCGATATGCTGTTTAGGACTTGGACGCGCTCTGGGTGTTCGGTGTGTCTCAGCGGCGCAGCTCAGTCCTCACTGGGATAGGACGTGTCGCCACTCCAGGGACAGGGGAACAGACGTGAGTTCAGAGACTTGCCGAGAGCCACGCCACAAGGCTGTGGCAAAACTTGGAGCAGAACTCGGTGCTTCAAGGCTCAAACGTGTCCTGGTCCACTCAGTTGGGGTGTGTTAATTAATGCTATCTATTTATTAATTTAACAATGCAGATATGCTCTAAGCTCTGACCACAGAGTGGATTCTGTATCTAATGCAAACACATTTGTCAAATGAAATGATGAGATAATTCAATTTTATAGCCACATTTCGGTTTGCGTTTAGAAACAAGCTGTCTGGACTTTGATTTGAAACGATTCACCAAAGAGGCAGTCCCCATGACGCCGATCTGTAGAAACATGCTTGCACATGGGCTGCAAAAGGCAGAATTCAAGTGCACCAAAAGCTCTGAATTTTAGAGTCTATATTCCAAGCCTAAATGTTACTGCTAAGGTCCATGGTTGGTTTAGCTGTTATTAGAGAGCAAGAAATAGACTTTAAGCTTCTTGTCTCAGAAATATATTAATTTTGCTTTTAAAAACTCTCTTACATAAGCTTGATTTTTTTTTTTTTTTGACCAAGCATAATTCTAGTTTACTGATGACTAGCTAAATGCCACTCAATATCATTAGGTATGATTTTGTGCTTTATGCCACTCAACAGACCTTTTCATATGTCCACCTCTGTATTTGAAGGGAGTTTTTTATACTGATTCTTAAAGGAGGCTCTCCCATTATGACCATGTGAAATGCTTTTGCATATTATGCATCACCCCAACATGGAGGTGGATGCTAACTGAAGCAAAACAATACATTTATGTAATATAATTTATTCTGCAATATGTTTACGAGGTTCATTCCACTGTCCAGCTGTGCAGACTCTCTTACCTGAACAAACGGCAGCAGTAGCAGCATAAATTACCAGTCCCCAGCATCCCATCTGAACTCCAGCATTATAGTTATGTAACTCAGTTGAATTAGAAAGGGCCTGCAAACAAACCCAAAACCAAAAGCAAAGTCATTGGCTTTTAATCAGCACATCTCGGAAATGAGGAACTATAAGCAGGTCTGCCAGTGGTAACACAGCTCTGCTCTCTTACCTTTGGATCACCTTTATAGATGACCTGCCCCATGAAATCTGTATAGAACACAGCTTCAGCAATGATTGAAAACCAAGTTAAGAGGTGACAAACGCACAGTCTCAGCAGCTCCTTTGGCATCTTTAGCATTGACAACCACAAGAGTTGGACAGTGGTTTCAGTCTCCCCTTCTTCACTCTCTGTGTCTCCACTTGAATTTGTTGCGCCACTCTGGTTCCTGTGTCTGCACTTCTGCCGCTGCCGCTTCTGCATGTCATAGATATCGTTCATGCTGCGCGAGGACTTTATCAAGACGATGGCATTGGCCCGACGAAAACGATAGCGGTGAGAGCCTATTTTGCCATAGTACGAGAAGGTGTAGGATGGCTGACGGTAGAACATGTGCCTTCGCCTTCGCATGGAATTTGAAGTACTAGATTGCTTCATGCCGATTCTAGCGTGTCCGTTGAGGAACTCTTTTGGTAGGGAGCCATTTGCGTTTGGGACTTTATCTTCATTTAAGTGATTATCAAGCAACATTTCCTCCTCTTTCTCATTGTCCCTGAGGAAAGCAGACAGGCGGTTGAGTTTGGACTTCATGATCTCTTGGCTGGTGTTGTGGGGAGTGTTTGGATACGAAGCATCCTGAAAAATTGAGGGTTCGATGTCATGCAGAAAAAGCAGCTCTGATTCAATTTCCAATGTAGCATCAGGCATGTGCAGAACAGAGTCACTCTTACTTCTTACAATGTTCACCTCGAGGAACTCCATATTGAGATCATGCTCTGACTGAACCTCATCGTGGAATATAGAGGTTCCGTATGGATCTTCCTCACTAATTACATTCAGTCGATTCAGAGGGGGGAGACTACTGCTGAATTTCACGCTAGAAAGTGTGTCTCCTTCCTCATCAATCCTGTCCTGCTGAGGGTTATACTGCTCTTCTTCAATGCTAAAAAGGTGGAGGGCAACGGAGACAGAGAAAATGATGGCTGCAAAGAAGAAAAGGACTTGCTTTTGAGATTTAAAAATACTACCCAAGAAGGTCTGTGTCCAGTCCAGCCCTCCTAGCATGTAACCGATTGCTCCCCCAAGACCTGCGGAGAGATAAAGGAGTTTTGTCACATAACAGGCAACAGCCCCAAAATGCCCCAAAACCACATTCAACCTGACAGACAAGTCTCCTTTCCACTCTCAGTTAACTCAGATGTTCCAAAAAATCTCTCTTTTCATAACAAGTACTAGCTTCTGACTGGAGGCAAAGCAATCCTGGGAACACCATTGCTGACTCTAAACTGTGGTTTTTATGGGACTCTTGGATCACCCAGCTTAAATTTAAAAATAGTTCAAGTAGGACACAGCTTTTGGACTGCCAATAATAAAGTGAAAAAAAAGAAAAGGGAGTTTCTTAAATCAGACAACCTCAATCAAATTTAAATGAAAGTCTCTTTCTTTTGGGGTTTGCAGTTTAAGATAAACTCCAAGATCACACAAGCAGGATTAGTCCCTTTTTTTTTTTTTTTTCCTGGTAATGTGCCTTCCTTGTGAAACAAAGCCTTTTCAGGAACAACCTGAGAGCTGCATGACCAATATGTGAGGCCCCCGGGGTTTTCATGGGTCCAAAAAAAGAAAAAACATTAAATAAACACAGCTTTGCACTAAAGCATCTTGTTGATTATTGGGGCTACTGTTGCAAGGATCTGAAACTCCACACCTTTGAGCTGTACTGAGAAGGGGTGAACAACAGAGGCAGCAACCTAAACCTGTGCTGGTGCCATGGGAGACTGGTTAAGAGAGAGGGTTGCCAATCAACAGGAGGAGCAGGAGAAGGGACCCACCAGGAGATAGGCTGCTGCTTCCTCAGCCTCAAGAGGGGAATGGGTTATGGCACATAAGGACTGAAAAACGTAGTTGTTTCAGAGCAAAAGAGATGCAGTGCCTCAAGGGCGCACATTTGGGGAAGGAGTGGGAAATAAAGGTAGGGCCTTAAGTGTTTAAAGGATACTTCTCCAGATTCATGTCTTTGAATGAGAATGCACAGCTGATGAATGGTGCAGTAGTGAATCTCTCCACCAGTCAGGTCTATAGGTTATTGCCCTGTTCTCACACACTTCTATGTATATGAGGTTCATTAACAAGTATGGAAATGTCCATTTTTAATACTTGTGGCACAAGGGAAAAGGAACTTAAACCTACCTTCAGATGTACTAAGATAAATTGTCTTTTAGGTTACACTGCTATTTCCCACTCCATTGATATCAAGAAATCAAGATTAACAGAAATAGCAATAGACTTTGCCCCAGTTTGCTACTGCTCTGTCAGTCTTGTCTACTCAGTCTAAACTTCATGGTAGGGACTATCCCACTCTGGCTATAGAGTACCAAATGCTGAAAAGCCCTAATTTTAACCAAGTGCTTTAAAAACTTTATAATGCTAGCCATCATCTTGTGTTACTTTATTCCCAAGGTACTTGATCTTTGTATTTATCCTTTATATTATATTTTTATTTTACAAGTACTTTTTACTATGCTATGGTCAATGGTCCATACCGATATTCTCTCCTAGAGAGCATTAGGAGCGTCAGTATTAGTAAGGCAACGGCAGTGACAAAAGACGAAAATAATGAGAAGTGAGTTCAGGGAAAATCAGTTCAGTCACAACTGGGTCATCAGGAAGATGTGACAGCTGCAGAAGACACATCGATTAACTACATACCAGCTGAAAAGGCATGGACGTTAAGGGCCATATCTTGCTCTTCACTGTCCACCACATCCAACAAGTAGGCCCGAATTGGCCCTTCCATTGCATCAGCACAAAAATCCAACACCACGACACCAAGCACCGTGAGAACGATACCAATGGGCTGCTTGTCTGGGACATCGCCAATAGCCAGACCTGAGGAAAAACAGAAGAGGAATCTGAGCGTTTCAGTCAAAAAGGGAAAACTACTCAAATCAAGTATAATCTCCTTAAGAGAAAGGTGGCCAACACACTTACTGGAAATATTCCTTTACGGAATAAAATGGCAATTTCAATTCTTTGGCAGAGCTTCGTGGAGGGTCTGGGACAGAAGATACGTTTTTACTTTTGTAAGACTGATGTTTATTTTTCAAAATATTATTTTTAAAGCACCTCTTAAACCTTTGAAAGCATTGGTTATTATTTCACTTTCCTCACACGTATTTTTCTCTAAATGTTGAAGGCTGTTTTTATAAACATGGTGAGGGAGGAGAGCATCCAAAAGCAAAACTATGTACCACATCTAGGAGTTACAAACACAGGTAACTGCTGCTGGCAGCATTCCTGACATTTCACATGGTGCCTAATGTGAAATGGACTGCAGTACAACAGGAGAAAGTAGAATTTACCCCCCCCCCCCAACTCCCTATCTGCTTTTCTTAAACTTTCAGTTTTCTAGATCACTTTTATAAACAAAACTTTTAAAGATGAAGCGACGTGAAGGTATTTATAGGTCATCACATAAAGCATCAGTCCAGCTTCTGTTGATAGCATGGGATGAAGTACTTTTTGTCTACAGAGTAGAAAAGCAGCATTAGTATTTAGCTGGAGAATTTTCAAAGAACAAAGCATTTGCAAAAGCATGAATTTCTTGAATCAGAGAAATTTAGATGTTACACATGCACAATACCGTTCAAACCATTAACATAACGGATGAAAATGGTTATGGAAAGAGATGAACTAGGTAAGCCACTAAAAATCATCTAAACCTCAAGCACTATGATTCCTGCATATTCAGCATTCATTTATACCAAGTCTTCTGAATGCTGAAGAAGTTTATTAGTGTTCCACAATAGGCTGAAAACAGTTTTCTTACATCTGAAAGCATCTACAGTGTCAGTGCTTTAGAGCTGTAGAAAACCTCAACAGTGCGTATGGTGGAGAGAACAACAGTTAGACAAGGTCTATACACAAGTGGACTCCTTGGATGGACATGCTGGTATTAGTCCTGGGGCTGGAGAAACCTTTCAATAGCACTCTTGTAGCACACTCTTGTGCTCCTTGTTCCGCTCCCCAAGACTCCCATTGCCAGAGGCCAGGTTATGAAAAAGGGTATCATAAAAGGGTATCATACAACCATCATCTCAGTTTTGTTGCATCTCCTGTAGTCCCAAGCTGAAATTAGGAGTGCAAGTAGCTGGAGACTAAGGATAGGAAAGTGTGAACATACAATGGGAAGAAGACATACAGTGAAAAAAAATACAAGGTCCATCTAGAAGGAAACCTGGTTACAAACGAGGCCTTTTTTCTGGAAACTTCTAGATAGCCCCTTTGTGAGAGTCTGGTAAGCAATGTCTTTTTTCTCTGAAAGTGGCACAAGCCACCATTTAGCAAAGTTCAATTAAAGAGAGACTAATATTGCTTTAGCATATTGTGCTTTTGCTCTAAATGCTAGATCAGATGGCTAATATCTGATGATGTGAACTGAATGTTAGTGGCAAATCCGCATCTTCTAGTATGGAAATAGGTCTACAGAAGACCAATAGCTCTCACCTGAGTTCACCCCAAGCTCTCTTGGAAGAGGATAGGGTATTCTTTCAAAATCTACTACAGCCACATCCCAGGAATGGAAACCTAAAGAATGCAGCTCACTTTCTCAGCGCACTGCAACAACCTCTGTCTTTTAAAGACTTTTCATTGGACAAAAGTAGCACAGCGCTTTTTGAAAAGTGTAGGTTTTCTAGAAAGCAATGCAATAGACTGCATTTACTGTGTAACAAAGAACTAGGAAAACTGAAAGCAATATTTTGTGCTAATTTATTAGAAGGTGAGATACTTCCAAATAAAATATAAGCTCTGTATTAGCTTTGCTTGCTAGTATCAATGGCTGCGGACCTAGATAATGTGTGGAAGTAAGAGCTTGCTATCAAGTAAAATCTTGTACCAGGGCTGCAATCTAACATTTTGCATACATCTGCTGGAGGAGGGATAGGTCTTGGAGCAGAGACAACAATAACAAAGTACAAATGATACCATACGATACCAATTTCAGATCATTCATACTTACTGCTTGGCTAAGTTCAAAAAACATAAGCTAAATGTCATTAATTGGAACAGTTTGTCCACTGCGATTTGCAGAAAATTAAAAGCTATCATATGGCATCTCAGTCTGGCTTTGAAAAGCTAATGTGCTAAGCCAAGGTAATGTTCCACTCATTTCCCTGAATTAGTAAAACTTTTTCACAATAGAGCTGCATCTAACCCAAAAAAGAGAGCCAAGAGGATATTACTAGGTGCTAAGTTCCTTTCATTTGCATCAGACCAACCATGATGTAACATTTCCCCAAATGTACTTGCTGTCACCTCTCCTACGCTAAATTTACAAAGAGTCTTAGATTGTAGATTAAGTTCTGTAGTAAACTACGTTCAAGGGAAACTATTTTTACCAGCTTTGATGGGGGCTCAGGAAAAATTATTTTCCCACATAGTTTTTGATAAACAAATATTAACCGTGTTCTGGGCTTTTTCAATACCAGGTCTAAGAAAAGAACAAGAAAAAGTGAAAAGATAATTTTTGAAATAATGCTGGAAACAGGATGTGTTGCCAGATATGCATTAAAGGGAAAACGGATCACAACAGGAAACATTTCCCTGTGAACAGGTTGCTACAATTTTCCCATGTCAAGGATTGACCAAATTCATCTCAGCAACTGCAAACATTATGCTGGCAACCATTGTATTAATAACTCTGTATTAACAGTTACAGCTATGATTGCACAATACTTAGTCCCGCACTGTAACTTTCAAATAAGAATGAAAACATTTAAGATGGACAGCTCAAATGCAGTGTTGCAGAGACTTCTAATGCCTTTACACATAAGTTAATCAACTGCACATCATTATCTTTGCTTCTAACATAAAAATCTTAACTCAGATAACGTTCGCTAGAAAAATACGCAGGTGATTTCCTCATTATTTACCTATCTCAGAGCCATTAAGGAAAAGTGCAACTCCAAAGAGGACACCAATGCTGAGAGCAAGAATAAAAGGCCGCCGGCGGCCCCAGCTCAGTGTGCAGCGGTCACTAGCCGAACCTATAAGCGGAGTGAAGATCAAGCCCAGGATAGGGCTAAGGAACCAAGTGAGGCTGTAGTATTGTTCAGAAAGACCTAAAACAAAGACAAAAATGATTTAAAGGTTATGTGGTACACACAAAGCTTTTTACTTTATACACGACATCTTCTTACACTTTTGAAAACTGAGCAGTAATTTACCTATAATAAATTCCCTCCCAAATTCACAACTCGATCAGATTTCTTATCAACGATAAAGGAACTGACAACAGACAGAGGAATGAACGGTCCGTACATCTTTCAAATCCTCCGGCAATAAGAAGGCAACAATAGGTATATGAAAGCTATTGAAATAAAAATTAAAAAACCGAGAGATTTAACAGTCACATCACTAGTCTAGATTAGCTACAACTGTCCGAGAAATCACACTTTTGCTGAACTTTGCTGTGCGTGCTGAGGTTTTTTTGGTGATGGTGTGGTTGGGAGGGTGGGGGGATGCCGTAAGGAAAAAATAGCCCAGGTCCGGTGTGTAGGAGCCCAACAGCACTGTTGCATCCTCTATTCATTTGTGGACATATTAAAAAAAACAAGGAAGCCCTAGAGATGCTTGGAAAGCTCTCTGGTTGTAATATACTGATATATCCCCTTCTCAACAGACCTTTTAAGATTCAACATGAGTTCAACATTATAATAGTATTGCACACCCAAGACCACCTCCATAAAGAGTTATTAAAGATTTAATGGACAGAGCCTGATAGACAGAATTTGACTATCATACAAAACATTCGATTTACAAGTGCAAAAATGCTTACTTACGATAAAATTGAACAACGGGCAATAAAAGAAAAAGCAATTATTTGCTAACCTTTAGAGAGCAGCTAAGGAGGCTTGCTTACCTCTGCAGCGGACTAGCTATAGGATTGGACAGAACCATGGATTTATCATGTAGTATCTACCTGGGAAAAAAAATCTGTTGCGAAGGATAAAGTTTGGAGACGGAAAGCTGCAGGGAAGGTAGGAAATAAATAAAAAAAGGCCTGCTCTATACCTCTTTAGCATGGAAAGTACTGGCCTGCAGATGGCAGGCTGGCTCAGAAGAGGTGCTACGCTGGGATCATGTGAAATCTGTCTCCTCGGTTTATCAGCACAAGCCAGGTAATCTTTTTGACACGCTTCTGAGCAAAGCATTAAGAACAAAACGGCCAATTGCTTAGTTCATCTAATGCCGAGACGGAAAAGCTCAGTGTCTTTACCCCTAAAAACAAAAAACGTTTATTATTCAAAACCGCATATTGTGTGTGCAAGTAGTATTCGACTTTGCTGGTGAGATCAACCTGTACCTTGTGTTCTCCCTTCAGCCCGCCGAGGCATTCCTTACCGAGCGATTTGAACCAACTTTTGCTGGCTTAATAAGCTAACAACAGCCACCTTGATGAGTATGGAGTTATTAGAAGAGACTTGCCTTTTCTGAACTTGGCCAAAACATGTGCTTTTCAGACCAACATACCCATGAGCATCCTGAACGGGGAAAGCATCATGGCTTGGCAGTCTTCCCCTGCTGCAGGCCTGTACCTGAGGCCAAAGCCCCACGTCAGCACCTACCACCCCACCATCGTCTCCTTTTGCATTAGGTTTTAGGTCTGCGGGAAAGGCCCGTGTTTGCCCAGATGTGCTGTGACACCTTGTCCACATCACAGCTCAAACCGCTACTCTGCAAGCTCTTGCTTAGCTTTACCGACTGGTTGGTGATGTCTTAGCAACTAGCCGGTGACACAAAAGTTTTGGCCGAGACATGCTCAGCAGGGCACGTCGGGATTTTGGGGAGCACGTTAAGATTAGAGATTGTGGTCAGGAAGCCACGGTTGCTAGTAGAGCTCCTCCAGATCCCGACCCGCAGTTGCATCAGCCAGCTCTCTTCTGAGCACTCTTTTACCAGCAGGCGCAAATCACCAGGGCAGTAGAGCAAACAAAAGCGCAGAGAAAACCTTCATCTCCCCACGGTTTTAACACCTTCTTTGATCCATTTGATCATTACCCTTCCCAAGTACTAAGTCGGCTCAAGCACTGTGTGTTCAGCCGCCACTTTACCTGCTCCAGGACGCTGATGCTTGTGTAAGCCTGGCCTGGCACAGGGGCAGGGGTTTGTTTCACACAAATTAACGACGGGAAGGAGGAAACGTTTAGCCCGAGGCGTGCAAAACCAAACGCCGGGAGAGTTATGATTTATTTAGGGGTGAACGACTGCCACAGTTTAACCGTTAGTGATCTTTTTCATAGCGATCACCATCCGAAATAATTTGGTATCATACGCAAATGGGTTGTATATTGAGAATGGAAGCTTATTTTACGATTTACAGTGTGACTTAAGACTATATTAACATGTGATTTGGAACATCTAAATTGAGCTCACCCATCGGTAAGCATACTTGAGAGCTACAGGGAAGGTTTTGCAATAAGCCACATAGTCTCTTCAGATATACACAGATGATGAACTCCAAAGGCTAGCAAGAGCTCTGTTACTAAAATTACAAGCATCTTATGGGAATAAATGCCATTACCTAGATAGATACAAGTAAAATGGATGCAATTAAGAGACTCTCTTCTAGTACTGCAATGGCCAATGAGACATCCAGCTTGGCGAGAAGCAGGAAACATTCTCGCTTTCACGTAAACTGTGAGCAGTAACAAGAAGGAAATGCGAGCACGGGCTCCCGCAGGGACTAGCAATAGCAGGGGGGATCCAGGACACCGGGGCTGGCACAGCTCCCTGTCCCCACGTCCTCGCTGCCACCGCTTCGTGTGCGTGTCCCCAGTCTACAGTGACGCTTGTCTGCCGCACAGAAATCTTAATGCCAGCTGCATCTATCTGAAATGATTACTTCTACATAGCATGAACATAACCTGTGTGCAAATATTTTTCCTCCAACTGTAAAAGCTGCACGTTTCTAAATTGGAAAGACCGCTTCTTTCTGTATGCTTTATAGCCGCGGTTAATCAACTGTCATAAAAACGTCGTAAGATTCTCAAAAAACACGGTGATTTTTCCTGCTAGCATTACTTTGATTTCAGTACTTTCAAGGTCAACTTTGCATGCAATAACTAGAACACAGATTAAGGCCTGCATCATGTCTGGTTTTACAAGCTAGCAGAAGAAAGGGAAAAAGGGGTGTTACCCAACCTCTGTCACAAGCCCCAAATCAGCGAGTCTTACCTTTCTATACGAGAGACTAAAATGCTTTCTTGAGAAGGCTTTATTTTCACTGATTGAAAAAGATTATCTTCCCCAAAAGAGCCTAAATCAAAATATTAACATTAAAATGGCTTGCTTAGTAAAGGACATGAATCTCAATGTTTTCAAAATGGAGCTAGGGGTGTATGGCTGCTTCTAGGGAAGGGAAGAAGAACAATAAAAAACCAAAGTACATAATGTTTGGAGATCCTTCCTTAGACAAACCATTTCAATGTTTTTATTGAATTATGCTCTAGCAGCCAAAATACATATCTTTAGAAAAAGAGGCTATGATAAAAATCTATACAAGAATAGCTGCATGCACAAGAAAAATGCAAGAATTTCTAAAAAAGCTTACAGTGCACCTCTAAGCAAACAGGAAAGAGATAATGTTCAAGTCAAAACAGGAGCAATTCTCATATTCTCAAACTTGTATAATGGCAGGAACCATCCACATGAGCACAACACCATGCGATAGGACCACTTCCGTAACCTAAGTGGCAGGGCTCTTACAAATCGCATACCGAGTGTAAGCTAACAGTTTATAAAATCATCACGTGCTTTTATATACAGTTACACAGAATTTAAAATAGTTATTTATTAAGTGAGGTGTGTGAGCTTTCTTTATCGTAAGTATGTAAACAGTGATGTAGTCATATTACAGTTTAGTTGGTTACTCTAGTGGAAAATTACTGAGTGGGGTTAGGGAAGAAGACTACAGATGGGAAGCTGGTGCACATGAAAGCTAGAAAAAAAAAAAGGAGGGGCAAAAAAAAAGGAGGACAGGGAAAATTAATTTTTAGACAAGAGTGGCAGGAGAACTTCCTCCTGCACCTGTTCGACACCTCCTCTACCGTCCTGTGACACTTCAAAACTTACTTTGGAGAAGTTCTTCATAAAACTCATGCTTCATAGAGGCAAGTCTACAGGTCCTTCATCCTATCATCATGGGGTTGCTTTAATATTTTAAAACAACGCTAGATGTTTTGATGCAAGTTAGAAAGTTACAGACAGACAAGAAGAAATCCAACCCCCAAACATTTTTCCCTAAAAGAGACTGTTTTGGATTTAGTATCTCGGGTGTCTATATAAATGACATGCATGTTTAGGTTGGCAGGCATGATCTGGTAGTAGAAGCAACACAAATAAGGAAATTGAAATTTGAAATACTTTTATATATACATATATATAAAAGTATGTGTATTTTTTTGATATCTATATACCTTTCAAAAGTTTGCTGCCTCACAATGAGGATGAACTCAATCAACGCAACTTCAGAGAAATCATGTCTGCGAAGGGTCCTTGGCAATCAAAGGTAATTACATACCCTAATGCTTCTTTTCTCTGTACGTACATGTTGCAATACCTACACAACCCAACCATTTCATTCAATAGTTAAAAAACGGGAGGACAGTGAAGAAGGCACCCCAGACATACAGGACAAGATTAAGACATGCAGAAACAAAGAGATAAAGGGAATATTTTGGCACCAAGAAGTTCCTTCTGATACCACCATCTAGCGGTAAGGACACAGATACAGCACATATTTTAAATAAACTTGGCTGAGGCGACGCGCCGGGCCAGCAGCCCTGCAGAATCCAGCCTCCGATGTGCAAAACAGATGAGGCGATGCTGCGGTTTTGACTCGACGTCAGGGAAGTCCCACGCAGTGAGCTTGTCACCCATATACGCCTGCCTCGCCACAAGCTCTGACAGCCAAATATAAAACGTCTTAACCACCGCGCGTTGCTCTGCACATCTGGAACAGGCTGTAACTGGGCTGGGACTGATTTCGTACGGCCAAGAAAACTATCGGATAGCAAATGTTTTTACCAGAGGCTGCTGGGATGCGCAAGGAGACTCGAAAGTCCAAAGCAGCTGCATCCCATTACCAGTTTAATGCCGGTTCTTTATTTGGTCTGTAATTTTCCACGGCCGCGTTTGCCTTTCCAGGTAGCAGCTCTAGCAAAACAGGCTGCGGGAACGCTAACCGCCGTGCACCAGCTTCGGCAACGCGCGGAAAAGTAACGGGGTGACCTCTTGGTGGGGGGGGGGGAATAAAAAAACGAAAGGTTATTATTCAGTGTTTTACTGACAGCTAATCTGAGGAAACACCGAGCAGGGGAAAAAAAACACAGTGGGTAAACAAGGTCCACGTTTGCGCGGCGAACCGAAGACGGAGCGGGTCACGAGTCAACCTCCGAAATCTCATACGCGTCGGTGAGAAAAAGAGCAAAACGCCCAGGCACGGCTCGCGCTAGCAGCGCCGGCTGCCACTGAGACCCTTGCAACGTGGCATTTCCCAGCCAGCTACAAACAAACAGGACACTGGCTTCTAGTAAATAAGGGCTTGTTTTTTCCCAGACAAAAAAAGGGCCCAACAATAGTGGGACCCGCAGGGCTCGCGGTTCACAGGAAATGCTCACTGTGTCACCCTCGGTCCCAGGGCCGCGGGAGGTCACGAGCTACATGGAAGAAAGATTAGGTCGCATGCAGCAGTTTCTATTCAAAACCTCTCCTTTTTTTTTTTTTTTTTTGATAAGTTCTATTGGGGGGGAAAAAAAATAGGTCTTTATACGCTTAACAATGAGATCTGATATGGGAATAGGATGCTAAGCTCCTGTTTTCATTTGTCAGAAATCATCACCTAGAGGCTTGTTTGTACTCTTAAAGTAAACACCGTACAAACTTCCGCGCTGCCAGAAAGCAGCTGTCGTGCTTTGCAAATAGCTTTGTACGCTGCGTTTTTGTCCTGCATAAAACACTGGAGGCTGCTAAAAATAGTTCACATCGATCTGTTTGGAACGTATTGGTTACACAAGCCGCTTTGTTTTTACAGAGCGCAGCAAGCAAAAGCGACTGCTTGTCCAGAACCTGCCGAAGAGTTAAAACCCTGCTCGTCGTCTTGCGAGGACAGCATTGAAGGAAACCCTGTAAACGCAATAATTTTGTTTTTTGAGGATCTGAGGAATAGGGATTTCAAAACATTGTTGCAATCACTGTAAAAGCGCACTTTCCTATCCGTTCCTTGATATTTAAAACAAGAGTTGCCGCACATTTTCATCTCCCAAGAAACCGGGAACGGAGGCTGCATGCTTATTTTGACAACCGTTTCAACCCCAAACTTTAATTGCAAATCCCCCTGCTTCTTGCTGTTTCCCATCAGATTTCTAACCTCCCTGCAGAACAGGGCGAAGCTGTGGAGCTCAAATGAGCCTCCGAACTGCCGAAAACTTCCTTGAGCCAATACGTGTCGAGCTGACGCTGGAACGGGCTCGACTGGTGGCCTGAGCACTATATTGCAATGCAGTATGTGCTGAGTACGGTTGAGGATCTCGTACCCACGAGAAACCTCCTTGTAACCTGTGAACCGAAAGAGGATCTGCGACCAGCAAGGAAAGGATATGAAAAAACGCGGTAACTTCTCCTGGCAGGCCCGTTACCACACTTTAAAGAGCTTCCAAATGCGAGAGTGCAAGTTTTTAAGGAAACACTTTGAAGTACCGCCTGAAATCAGAGGCTGGTATCATAGGAGAACATGCAGCACCCAGTTTGCACCCCTGGCGTTATAGTTTCTTAGGGCTGCTGGTGGGAGAAGAAATGCATGGGAAGATGAGTCTCCAAATGCAAGAAGCTACGATTTAACAGCGGACTTCAGCTTTATATGAAAGTTTTGCTCTTAAATTACTCCTGCCCAGCCAGTATTACAAGATTGCATTTGCTCAAGCCAAGCGCTTTTTAGAAGCTGTTTTGCACAAGCTGCAAACGCCACAGGAAACTGGAGAAAAACTATACTGACCAGTATGTGTGACCACAAGGGTCATTTTAGTTGCAAGCGTGCAGGTGGAAGAATACAGAATAAAAAGAAGAATACAGAATAATACACTATTAGTACCGTAAGGCTTTTGATTGCCGTTAACTTTCTACAGAAAAAGGAGAGCTAAAAAGTTGTCAGGCATCTTACAT
This sequence comes from Apteryx mantelli, assembly GCF_036417845.1. Lineage (NCBI taxonomy): Eukaryota > Metazoa > Chordata > Aves > Apterygiformes > Apterygidae > Apteryx > Apteryx mantelli. The sequence continues at coordinate 4,610,010 of NC_089979.1, read as the reverse complement.
TTGCTCGGTGTCTTAGAATGACCTATTGCAATAAATACAACAAGAAAACAGAGCAGTATCAAAACTGTTACTTAAATCTTCCCCCCTAGCAAAATTTACATCCTGAGATTAGTCTGTCTGTCAAGTATGAGCACTTCTGCTCAGTCTGCAACATTCGTAAGGAGCTGTCAGGACATCACATACATTTATAAGCAGAAGTAAGTTCATTATGCATTCTCACCATACTTTTCTGAGCATAAACTATCATCAGATTGCAAAAAGTCCATCTCCTTCCCTCTGCTTTTTAGCTCCTTGTCAGCAGGGATCTCTCCGTACAACGGCTGGGCGTGCTGGGCTTTGAGCCTCGCTCGGCTGGGCTCTCACCGCTCCTAGAGACACGAAGCGAGGATGGGGCTGCCTCCTGGACAGGCATCTGCTACAGGCACCAGGGACATCCAAAGCCTTTACTGCAGTTTTGCGCCTTTAAAATGCCCCGGCATTTCTGCTTTAGTCACACTAAGTCGTAAGAAGAACGAGGTTATAGACAAAAGCTGGATCTAGGTGCGAGATAAACGAAGAAGTTTATGATGCAACACTTTAGAGAGGCTGGAAAACCCGTGCGTGTTTAATCTCCTTAAAAGCCAAATGCCAACAAGTCACACTTTTACAGCAGAAAATTTCCAGGAATTTGGAAACCATTAAAACAGGTTCTGCTTGATACCATCGGTGGTGGCACGTCATGCCAGCTAGAGTAAGAACCACCCATTTTGAGAGAAAAACTTGAACAACTAAACTGGTAATAAAATAATGCTCTTGCTCTCCTGCTCCAACAGCTTCAATACAGAAATGCTAGTGTGCTATTTCCACATACAGAGTCCTGCAGGTGTTTTTAAGCCGTAGAAGAGTAACATCTCCTTCTGGCAAAGCTATTTTGCCTTTCAACACAGAAGCAGCTCTTGAAATTAGCCCTGCAATAGCATGCTAGCAGCAACCGTGTTGGGTTAAACAACGTTTCTGAAAAATGGCATTGAAGAAATGAGTTATGGGCCTCTTAAGGGATTTCATCATCATCCAGTTTTCCCATCATCCGTCTCAGTTCAATTATTGCTTCTCAGCCTCCTACTACCATCCTCCCCTCCTAATATTTGGCAAGGGTGGGAGTCATCAGTGTTTCATTAAGTTCTGCTGCTATTTTGCCATGCTGCCCAATGTTGTAGAAAGGTTTATGTAGCTTCCTTGATAATTTCTTGCTTGTAACGAAGTTTTATGGTGCTGCGTCAGGAAAGAGACGCGTATAGGGCAAAAGGGACCCAAAGGTATGTGTGCAAAGGGAAGAGGGGGAGCAACCGAACGAGAACTGAATACTGAAAGGCAGCAGCGTGATTACAAATGACATGCTGTCCAAGAAAGCTTTGAAAGCTTTATTTATCTATTTTTTAAGTCTCTTGCCCTCCTACTAGCTTACTTCTACAGGAGGAACTGTATAATTCAGGTGGAAGATCATTTCTAACTTATTATCCCTGTAACAATTCAGCTTTCTATCTCCTTAAACAATAAATCCACAGATAGCAAATAGACAAATGTAGCAGTATTAACTACTCCTACTGCTGCGGAAAAGGAGGAATCAAAGGCAACACATATGACGGGCTCTGGTCGGAGAAAGACCAAAGGATCAATTGCTATTCTAGATTTTATTATCATAGTAAAAATGCTTAGCAATTCCTAAAGGTTGCCCAGAATGATATCCTTCCCCCAAACGTGGCATTTCTTTTTCCAAGGAACATTTGGTCCAGTGAAAAGCGCCACGTTTAGGTAAACCAGAAACCGAACCTTTTATACTCAAACACTGGCGGTGACAAACACGCTGGAGCAGGTGACGAAGCCCCACCGAGGGCACGGAAAAGCAGCACTGCCGGGAGCTCCTCTCCACCACTGCACCTGATCCACCACGGCTGTCTGGATTACACAGGCCATCCTTTTTGATTCTTGGGAAGCTTGCTGTAACTTCTCCTCTTCTCTTAGTTATTAAGCAATATTTAGAAATATATCGCTTTGACACCAGTAATCAATTTGCCAGCTCAGCAAGCTGCCGATACTGAAGGGCTCAAAGGCCCCATGCGGCAGCTCTGGCACATCAGTAACGAGCGTCTGAGTGTATGCAAACGCATATACGAACGCTGCTGTCAATAAATCGCTTTGCCACACTGATCTCTGCCTCTCCCAGACGGGATGCAATTAAAACGCACACGATGCCCCACTTCGACGCCGCCCGCATTACGTAAGGCTGCAGCACTTCAGCGCTCCGGCTCGCTGCAAGCTTAGGCATCGCTTACAAGGACACGCGTTGCCCGAAGACACGCAGCATCCCCGTTTAGCCGAAGCTCAACAGAGCTGTCGTCGCCCCTTCGGGAATACGGGCAAATTTCTAAACAAAGGCGTTTCGGCTCAGAAGGCGCTTTAAAAGCCCCAAGCTCAAAGAGATTCCTACCTATGCAATGTAAAATCTTGCGGCACAACTCGCAAGCCTCTCCTGTTAACCAACAGCGGAGTTTTTGTTGCAGCGATTAGTGCATTAATACGCTGGAAGATGACCGTCTGCTCAGGGAGCTGACCCAAACCCTAACCAAAAACTGGCATTAACAGTTTTTTCTTCCAAGTAGAGCCGAATCCGAACCATTACTCTGAAATCCTTGCTCAACCCAAGCTCAACCAACCCTCTCCCAACGCCTAAAAAAACCCCGGTTACTGATGAAGGATAACTTTTCAACTCACATGATGGGGACCTGCTCGGGACGGGGGCTGCCCGGCAGCTTCCCAAGGCGCAGCACGAGCCCTTGCTCCCGTGCTACGGCTCCCGGCGGCTCCGCGGGCCAGGATCAGCACAAGGGCTATTTATTTTTTTGGTGCCTAAGGTAAGCTTTGAATACACCTGTGCACTGCTCTAAAACCAGACCTCGAGGAGAGGGAGAAGCCTGAGGAACGCAACCCGCGAGCAAGATGAAGAGCACGGCCAGGAGGGGACATCTCAAATTTCATGAGACTCTCTCTGCCCAGGATGAAGGTTTTTTTAAACGCTGCTCCAGCAAAGCGAATGCTGGACTGGAAGGGCTTGCCTCGATATTAAATTCCCATTCACTGCAGGAGGAGTTTGCTCCTGCCGTTCTACCCTACAACCCAAATCCTAGGAAACCATAAAGGATCTGGTCCGCCCTGCCAAACAAGTGACTGGCGTATACTTCGCTCAGCATGGCATCTGGTCGGCGTACCCAGAAAGAGAGCTTGAAAAAGGAAGGCGAACAGACTCGAAGGTAGCCAAAAGGAAGCGTTTTCGTCAAGCGGGCGGCCAGGCAGGGTCCGGCCGGCACAACATCCGCCCCTGTGAATTGCAAGCAGCAAAGAGAACGGCGTCTTTCCAGCCTCGAGTTGCGGGTATTAGACACTAAGCGTGGAGCAAAGGAAATCACGAGGAGCTTCTCTTTGCAGCAACGATGCAGCACACGTACACCGATGAAAATCAGCCCCCCCCTCCAATTTTCAGGCTTGACTCTGCACTCGGAAGCCAGGCGAAAGCAGTGGCTAAAGGAGGAGCTCTTTGGCCCACATCTCCCTGCAGATACAACCCGCGAGGCCTCATCGCCCCGTGGGGTTACCGAGCAGCCAGCTGATCCCTGTACTTCAGCAGGGATCACATCTGCATGGTCCTTTTAAGGGTCAAGAGAGAGGCACGCGTGGCTCCTTCTATAATTACCCTAGCTGACCTGAAGCAAAACAAATCTAATTGCTCATGAACGTTACAGGGACCTCGTACAACCTTCGTATTCTACAAGCCATTTTTCCCAGCTAGAAACGCCCACGCTTTTTAGAGGGATAAGCAGCTGAAATGATCTTACCTGTGCTCCTTAGGCCGGGCACGGCACGCAGTCTCAAAGTGCTTTTTACTTCCCTTCCTTTTAATAAGCAAAGCCGACCAAAAAGCCATCGTTCCCAGAAAGGGCTTACAAAAAGCGCATTGTTAATTGTTGTTACGCTGCAAAAATCACCCCGCCGTCCTTTCGGAAGTCTTTAGGCTTGCTTCGGATAGGAATAAACACGTTGGCAGCGGTCGATCATTTTTTCTCACAGCCGTGCTATCGGGATGCCCCGCCAGCTAAAACTCAAATAACACAACACTACGCTCGCTTTTAAGCTATTTGCTATTTTAAAAATGTTGCTGAACCGGAGCTATCAACCCATGCCCCGGTTCTTCCAACTCATTATTCATTTGTATATTTGAAAAAAGGGGAATTTTGAAAATAACCCGGCCTAAGCTCCTAAAGAGAAACTACATTCCTCTACGCAGTCGCCTTTATTGAGGTTAATTCCTCACACACACTGTTTTAATTCAACTTATTTTTATTTTTTAAAGTGCTCTCCCCTCTATAGCTATTCGCGGTGGACCACCAGCTGCTTTCCTTTTGGGTAAAGCCTTATAGAAATCCATCCTTTCAGAAAAAAATTACAGGGGGCTGATTAAAAAGATGGTATTGGTATTTATATAAGCCAGTCCAACCACTTTCAAGCTTTTCAAGACGCCTTCTGCTCTAAACTTGTATGTTTTGGCTTGAACGCTAACCTCACCGGAACACGTGCTCCTGATGTACCAGAGATACTGAAATGCATAGCTGATTTCATAGCAAAGTGCTCAAAACTCTAGCTATTAAAAAAAAAAACCAAACCCTTCATCTTGATATTTTGAGCCAGGACAGTTATACTTCAAAGTTGCACGCACAATAAATTTTAGCAATGAAAACAGAACTTAACCCCCAAATCTAAGCCAGGATTCCAAAATAACCTGCTCACCACTTTCTCAGAGGAGTGGCCTCCCCACCCTTTTTTTGAACTCTTTAAAAATAACACAGCTTGCAACTCTGCATGAAGGATAATGAGATCCATGGAGGCATTTTCACCAAATAACTAGGATTGGTAGTTTGGTATAAAATGGAACGGCACTAGATGAAAAAGGCTTCATAATGCAGACTTTTTTTTATATGCAATCTTTACTTACCCGTTATGTTTGAGTCAGCGAGGCTGTGCACATAAGGGTAAATTTACCATTGAAAGCTATTCCTCTGAAGTGCAAAAGCGGAGCACAGCAGTAAATAAGACAGGAAACATTTTCCTTCTAAAAGTGGAAGTTAATCAGAATTAGCTTCCTTAACAGGGATAAAGTAGAACAGAACTCTGGTTCCAAACAGCCAGACAAGTATTTTTATCATATCGTGAAAACCGGTTTTACTTTACATCACTCGTAACCTTTTTGTTATCATTTGAACGCGTAAAGGAACTGAACAAGTTATGTAGACATTGCAGGTGTACTCAGCAGCACAGCACTAGTCAGACTTCCAGCACAAGAAACAATTATCGAGATTGAATTTGGGAATCCTTTTAATACCTGACAGGGAGAAAGTTGTATTGACCCCCTCCCCTGAAGGTTAGAACCTAAAAACATTTGAAAATTTCTCTTAAATATAGTTGCTAGGTCAACGTGGTAGGAATCTATAGTGCAGAAAAACAACCCGCCTCTGCATTTATCTCCGTAACCTCTCGCTTGCTGACTGCTATGCAAACCTATGGGATCCCTGGCACAAGATTTATGATCCCCGACTTCCAACTACGTCAGAAAAGGAGGGAGAAGTGCTTAGAGAGAACTCCGTAATTAAACCACAGAGAAAGAGCCACCCTCAGCTTTTTAACTGATTGCATCTTCCCCTTTTCTCCTCACTGTCCCCAAGTGTCCTTAAGCTCCCACATACTCTCTTCTTCAGCTCCTCCACAGTTATGCAGTGGGGGAAAATAGCCAAGTCGCTAGGGAAGGGATGTCAGCATTGCTGGTCGGCGTAAGCTGTTGGTGGTGACCACCTCTGAGATGCAAGCCAGGTCAGGTTTGTAAACCAGGACAGTCCCAGCTGAATGGGGACTGTCAACGTGTTTCTTGCACACTGCTATTCATTGAACAAAAAGGAAAGAAAAAAAGATATTCAGTGCAAATCCAAGAGTAGGCAATAGAAGCAAAGCTCAATTTTCATTTCAGATTGATGACAAAATTATCCTCTGCTCTCATTTAAAAAAATCAGCATAAAGTAAGCAGCATTTGACTTTATGTTGCAAAGACATTGGCAGTAGGATTATATCCCTTTAGTAAAAACAAAAAACAAAAAAACCCCCTTGGAATTAGCAGTTTTTCTAAAAAGGCAGATTTAGTACAGAACTGCTGCAGAGGTAATAAACTGCCACTGGAGTTTAGCAAACAGAAACCTATTTTTGTAAAGTTCTGGATAACTCAAGGTGGAAAAGAAAGAATACGGCACAGCGCGTCTGTTCTTCATTCGTGCTGTAATTTGGAGCAAAACACGAGCTTGGATGTTTCCGGGGCCGCAGCGGCATCCCATCGTTACATAAACTGCCTAAGCTGCATCAGAGTAGGATAAACAATTATTTTTAAGTCACCTGATGTCGCGTACGCGAGACAGCAGGTATGCCTGTTATGACTTTTCCTTGCCAGAAAATGTCTGGCTTGGAGAGACGCTACGCCTGACTTTCCAAATCAGGAAACGAAACCACGGCGAACGCTGCGGCGGTATCTACTACAACCGACTCCGTCCTTGGTAAACAATCTTTTATCTGGGTGCCACGGGCATTTTGTTGGGTTCAGATTCTTCCAGTTTTCTTCTAGAGCAGCAACTTTTAATGCTAATTTTACAATCGGTAATTTAATACTAGTTTTCCTGACACCTCCATGAACTCTGAAGTGCGTGCGCTGGATCGTCAGCTTCTAAAGCAAAATATTAAATTCTAGTAGAAGCATCCAGATATAACATTTACAGGAGATATTAAACAGCTCCAGAGCAAGGACTCATTTACCCTCAGCAGGACGCTTCTGGAGTTTGTACATTATCCTTGGGGACCTTAATTCTGATGCTCTACCTCCAGCATTTAATTTTCCAGCACATTTAATGTTTTTAAAAGTCTCCCTTCGGCTGCCACGCAAAAAGGACGCATGCAGAAATTGGTCCTGATGCCTGTGTCTAACCGGAATGCCGGCTCCGTCCTCACACTGCGCGTTTCTCCTGGCTGGCTGCCCCAGACCTGTAAGAAGGCCTCTAACCTGGTTGCAGCGCCAATTCCCTAGATACAACAGAAATTCAGACGCGAGTCCTTCCGTTTGTGCAATCCCAAGCAGATATTTGCATCCAGACCTTCACTTTTCAGAACGCCCTACCTGTTTGGATAAGGGGCATTTCAAGGTTGAAACCACTTCATAAAGCACCTACTTTGCAAAGGGATCCCATGATCGGGACAGGCGAGACAGATGCTGCGTGACACCACGGTCATTTAAAGACCTGCTCTCCTGAATTTTTATGCAGTTTTATACAAAGTGGAACAATTTCCAAAGACAGCAACTGGAAGGGGGAAACCTTATTTGCTAAACATTTCACCCAGCAGCAGGAACGTGGCTTACAAACTTTTCTCCAAAACAGGGGTGGCAATAAACTGAGGACTTGAATCCCTTCTCAGTTTCAAAACACAAGAGGAATCACTGACCCGCTCTAGCAGCGCTTGCTGAATAGTTTACTGCTCTCGCCAGACACTGCTTTGTCATCACTGCCCCCTGCCAAAGAGCTCTCCCTCCCTCCTCCCACCACCTCCCTTTCACCAGCTACTCATCTTACCCTGTTTGCAGAGTTTAGGTTTTCAGGCTGTTCTGATTGTGGACAAGTTATGCTTGTTTTCTTGATGAAGCCATTTTAAACCCAATTTATTTCTGTAGAAAAGCAGGTCTCATTCAGTTTAAATGCTTTGAATCTACCACGCTGCCAAGAAAACATCATGAGGCTCTCACTGAAGTTCACCAAAGGAGAAGACAGTATAAGGCTGGTTGTCTATTCAAGGAAAAAACTGCATCTGTACTGCTTTGTGACCACTGCTACTCAAGACTTTATCCAGAGGAACACGTTTACGGAGTGACACGAGTTATTGGGGGTTTATCCAAGCCAACGCAAATAAAATCTGTGACCTGATTTATCCCTGTTTTAGTTAAATGGACTTGTATTAAATTTTACCATCAAACTGAATCAGCAGCTCAAAACTTTTCCAACAATTTCTTGCGAAATAGCCTGCGGGAGATGCGTCTGAAACCTTCTCAGTTGTTGCTTGGTTAGAAGAGCACGACGAAAACGGAGTCCCAGAGGGGGCCATCACAACAAAACTGCTGTTGCAACACACGCGCGGGAGCCTCAGAGGAGAACAAGGCTTACGGGGCTGCAGCCTTGACGATCCTCTTGAAGCGAGCTTTATTAAAGCATGACGTCATTTGGCAACGGCCTGTTGACATTCTTTGCATTTCAAAAAGTGGCCCTAATTTTATTTCCTTGAAAAGCAAGGCTCCGGCTCATTACGGAGTTCTCCACCTTTCTCTTTTCATAATCTGCTCCACAATTAATTCCACATTCAATAGAAAACCGTTGATTTGAGTCTTGAAGTAGCACGGCAATGCTGCAGCTTCAAAAGCTAGGTGCCTCGCTCTCGGTTCTGCATTTGCAAGCCTCCATCACCAGCACCCCATCAAAACAGTTGAAAGGTTTCTTTTTACAGTAAAGAAAAGGTAATTGTCTGCTGGAAAATTCCCCAGGTGGCAATTACTTCATAATAAGGAACATGAAAACACTATCATGTTTTATCCATTTTCACTAAGGGCATAGTTACCTCCAAGTCATAGGTGAAGGTCAAACGCAACTTCTGAACAGCATATTGAAGCTCAAACTATCACCGAGAAAGCCATTTTTAAGTTTACTGTACATGCATCAGCAGGGTCACCTAACGTGCTTGCTCTCCTAGAGTATGTTTAGACAGAAGTATGGAAAGATGAGGGCTTTGGCAAGTTTGGCCAAGAATATACGTGGGTGGAAAGCACATTAAGAGGAAGGGTTTAGACTAGAAAAGAGGTTGTGTAAATGTGTGTGTTTGAAACCACCCAATTTCAGCACATGCTCAGGAGGCCTAAACCTGCCCCACTTCCCCTTTTTCCCATCCTTGCTCCGCTATCCACAGGAATAGGGAGCTCTGTTTCAACTCTACTAATAAGGGAAAAATAAAAATGTAGGAATGCTCCACTTCCTAAATGCTGTAAGCAACCCTTTCTACTCTAGAGCTGCCTCTAAAAACAGAAGAAAACCTAGGGCTCTGTTCCAACCTTCCCAGTAGAAATGAAGACCTCTGGGCCTATCTTGCCTACACCAGCTGGGTGGGTTGGCAGTCCAGTATGGGTGGGAAGCAGGAGCTGCAAGGCAACCCGATGATCCAGTGCAAGCAAGAGGTATAAAGGATATCAGCAATAAACTGATAGAGCCATAGGCTGTGAAAGAAATTTTTAAAAGCTATTGGCTGATATTCAAGTCAAAAAAAAAAAAAAAAAAGCATTTTCTGCTTATACTTTAATATAGTCCCACAAGCAGCCTACTGCTACTAGTATTATTAACTGGTCCTTATTTCTGCTGCTTTAATAAATCTACTTGGGGCAGGGGAGAACAAGAGATTCGAGAAAGGAGGGGAACAGAGATGTCAAAGTTTCACAGATTCTGCAAACATACTCTGAAGTCATTCTAAAAAGTTCTAAAAACCTCTCTTAAATCTTGGCTACTTAAGGTAAAAGGCGGCAGTATGCTGGACAAGAAAGATTTACTGGTAGAAGAAAGTATCTACATAAGAGAGAAGTCCATTCCCTTCTTAGGAGGTGATAAATTATTTTTGGAGGCCTGAAGCTCCGCCCACAGATAGAAATGTCAATCTCTGTAGAAACACGGATTTGAAGAGCAAAGACAGCAACAAAATTAGAACTTGCTTTTAAATCTCCATCCTCCTTTAAGAGCTGACAGCGCGTGATTTTGCACCATTTGCTTTGTCTTGCACCTTGTGTTTCTTCTATTTGTCCACAGTTCTCAGATCTGTTGGTGTTTCCCGTATGCGATATATGGTTACTCACACCAACCTCAAATTGCAAACTCTCAAAAGGAAACTTTTTGAGGATTCAAAGGACTATTCTCACATGGAAGCTTTACTACAAACATTCCTTATGCTAAAAAATACTGAGCCAGTTCTGTGTTAACATTCCCACAGTACATAATTACAAGATCAAGGACTTTGGTTAAAGATTTGGAAGGAGAAAAACCAGCATTAAGAGCAAGTTTGACTTATTTTAGAAGCAGCTTCTTAAGCAGACCTTATTCAGCCAAAAAAAGGAACAAAATGTTACCTACTGCTAAGTAATAAGAAGCATGTTTCATGCTATGGGAGAATCCCCTGAATTCCTTTACATTCAACTTCCCTATCCTTGCAAGGCTATTAATCCAAAATTGCACAGTCTGGAAGATCTTAAAGCCATATTCAATGTTATTTAAGGAAAAAACAGAACTTTGTTATAAAAAACAGCTTTATAAGTGACATTTATTGCACAACTGCCAGACCGTGCGGCATTTGCCTTGGTATGAATATAAAGTATGTGTGTGTGCTGCCTCCAGGATGCAAAATCCTGGAGTGTGGCACAGCTCCATTCCTTAAAAGATGCCTTAGGTGAATCGTCAATTGAACCTTCCACTAAACATCACGTGTTCAAAATTTGTTCTGTTGTTGATTTTAGGTCAAAAGTTCCTTTATGTAAGAGAAAAGTGATTTATGAGACAAAAGCCTTATGGATTTGCCTTTTGTTAAAAAAAAAAAGTTCAGTAATGTTAGTCTTACACAATCCCTTAGTGGGCATAAAATTAGTCAATAACTAAAAAATGATGGGTGTGAAAGTTTTCTAGGGCAATTAACATCTGCCTCAAAGGCACAATCTTTGCAGTTTTATACATTCCACCACTTGAGATCTGAATGCAAACTTCACATGATCTTAGAGACAATAAAAGTGCATTCGATTAAACTTTTACTATTCCAGGTTTTCTTGATCCACTGTAAATTCAGTTCTTGTCCTTAGGTCAGCTGTGTTACAGTCTCCTCTTAGGACAGGTCAAGCTCTCAAGCCATTAATTCTTCCAAGGTGGAATTTAGGTCCTGCCATTCATCCTCCAGGATCAAGTGCAGCTATGACCGGAAGCCCACATGGGGCTGGCATGTACAAGAATTTGACTTTGAGAATCAAAGACAGTTATACATATGTATTTCTTTACTGTAAATGTAACCTCTGATAGAGATGCAAAATAAACTTGATCACTTGAGCTGACCTGAAATAGCCAGCACTGCTTTCACGTTGAAGAGATCCCTCCCTCTGCAGGGGTCTCTCCAGCCAGTCAGCCTTTATCTGAATTATAGGCAGTCTCTAAAAGCTCATCCCATCCCTTCGTTTCCCTCCCTCCCAACCAGGTCTTTAAGGCTTTTAGATCTCCTTTGATCTCAGGGTTAGCCTTAGGAAGACTATGCCCCTCCATGCTGAATTGAGCCAGCAATTGATACTTTAATTCCTTTGAAGAAACATACCTAAAAGCTAACGTATCTGGAACATTTCACGCTTGGTTTCTAACGACATCTCCATAATCTTTTACACCTACGTTCATTCTTCTCAGGCAGGTATCAACACTACAGTTCAACAGGGAAACGAACTGCTTCTTACTGAAGTTCACTGCATAATTTTAAATTTATTTAGGACAATGACTTGTCAGCAACCATTGCGAGATTCCTCAAAATCAGCAGTTTGTATTATTGCTTAATATCCTTTTGCCATCCTGGCAATTTCACATGAACAAGATTTCAAGACCCTTTAGCATGGTCTGGCTAATCTTTAGGCTGGAAGAATTTTATAGGTTAGATAAAGCACTTAGCTACAACAGACGAGAAAAATTTAATGGCGAGCTGACAGCCCAAACCCCAAGTGACTATGCTACATGTATAACACTGCAGTAACTCTAGCATCTTTTTGATTCAAGAGTGTATAATGAGAGAAACCGTTTTTTTTTTCCAAACAAAAATAACCTATTGTATTCTGCTCTGCTTAGCTCAGCCTCTCTCTTTATTACAAACTATTAATTAGCACTGAAGGACTCCGTTTCCTGAAATGCTATTGCTTAGCATTATTGCCTGAAAAGAACATTATGTTCAGGGTTACGCTTAAAACCACGAACTTGAAAATTTAATGCTAGACTAGCTAATGTTTACGACAAGAGCCCATGAACTCTCATAGCATAACAACGCGATGCCCTCAGCAAGGCGCTCACATATGAAATACATAGAAATGAAGCTATTTTACACATTAGACTTGAGATACTTCAGTGGCTGATCGGATATTATCACTCATCTGACGCACTCCTTAGGTTAAAGAACCCAACTGAAATATTTGTTTTGTATAGAAACATCTGTACATTTAAGTCATGTCATAGAGGTAAACAGGACAGGAAAATTGTGTTTTCCTTATGTAAATGTACCTTGTTTCTTTTTAAAAGCACAAGTGTAATATATTTAATGATTTAGGCGGGGGCGTGAGGAAGAGTTCTGGTGCTGACAAAATCACTTCTCTGCCTATTAACTATTCATAAACACTCAGCAGCATTGGGAAAAGCCTTTGAAGCCATAGTAAAGGCTTGGCAAAGCTTTTATCGTCTTACCTTTAAGACATGAAATTGCATGTTTCCAGCTACCGCACCACTACTCATCTGTCACCTGTCAAGTTTTTCATGCTAGAAGTAGAAGCCACAACACGTTAGAGAACACAGACTTTTCTTAAACAGGCACATGGATCCCCCCTTTAGAGAAACCAATGCGTTTACTGGTTGCCCTACAAGCCAAACTGCACTTGAATTACATCCCAAATCATCTGAAGGAAGTTATCAAAGACTGATATTTATTAATAATTTTAAGTGTTGTTAGCAGAGGTCGTGTATCCTGATTTTATCGCCCAAGTTACTTTAAAAAGCTAACAGTTTCTCTAAGTTTCCGTGAGCCCAGTCATTAGTTTCACCTCACCTTCATTCACCCAAAATACCTTGATTCACCCAAAATACCTTGCAAAAGCCTTTCCAAAACGTAGCCAAATTCTCCCTGAACCCTTATGAACTGGCAGTAGATTTAGAGATTTAATCTTTACAAGCCAAGCTCAATAACGGAAGAAAATACACTGTCATTTATAAACAATAGCCGGCATTTTAACTCCCTCTCCCAGATAAGCAGTATTAAGTACTGTATGTTTCCGAAGGCAAAGGCCTCACCACGCTCTACGGAGTTTTGTAATATAGGGTTGAAAAGTGGCAGAGGAAGCAAACGGTACAGAAATCTACCCTTTAAAAGAGACATTTTCCCTTTACCAAGTGAACGCTCACGTGCCACTGCATACTGTAGTTACATATTACATAGTCCTGTAATGCCCAAAGTTATAATTCGTGTTGTTGCGGTCGGTCTTTATTAATTGTACAGAATATCTGAAATAGCAAAATGAAATCACTCAGTTTCTCAAGCGCCCTGGACCAATATAAACATGCAAACCTGGAGCGCTAAAGGAGCTGGTAGTCGACTTTCTTGTACGGTTTTAGCACTGGTTGGGGAGGAACCGTTGACTGAACAGGTCCCTACAAATGGTTAACGAAGATTTACAGAGGTCATAACTTTAGAAAGCGCCAAGCAATACCATCCCAGCTGGAGTCAGCCTGCCAAGACGCAGGCTATCTGCAATATTTTTGGATTCTCTGAATTATTCTAAACACATTAGCTGCTTAATTTTGCATTCTTAAGCCCCGGATAGTGGATAACAAATCAAAGAGCAAGCTGGAATTAAAAATGTGTAATACATGTTTGGCTTGTTCTTGTTGCTAAGCTACTAAAACCAAGTTATGACTACAAGACTGTTACTAATTTGTAGCTGCATTTCTAAAAAGACACTGTAACATCAACTTAAGCATAGCAATAAAGGCACAGATTAAAGTCATAAATTAGAATTTATTTCGGTAGTTGTACAGCATTCAGCGACTTCCAGATCTTTCTAATTCACAGTATCCTTCAATCCAAAGAGCCCTCACTGCTAGCTTTAGCTCTTTTGTTAAAAATTGAAATTTTTGAAAACTTAAACACATCGACAATTCAACCACTGTTGAATTGGAAATGGACTTTTCAAGGGACTGTCTCCTTCAGCTGCTGAAATCTCAGGGCTTGTAAAACAAGTAGGACAAGTCACTGATCTGCCAAATCATGAATAACCAGCAACGTCCCTCTAATACTTGCAAGCAGAAAGCATCTAATATACTAACTGGCCTCGGATTTCAGTCATGGCCTCAGAAGAATTTCAGAAGATTTCAGTGACCAAAGTTTCCTTTGAGGTGCAGAATGCAAGCCACGTATAGGAAAGCTTAATTCTTAAGATTCAAGGTGCATCTGTAAGGAAGAGCCTTTTTTGCAAACCCTTTGACCAAGGCTTCTGGTTCTTTAGCTTGTACGAGCAAAGATAGTTGGTTGTGTCACCACACTTCTCCAGGAGCCCCTTCTCAGAAATGGTTTCTCAAGCCAAACGACTTGGCGAATGACTGAATGTTGCTTTTATCAAAACAAGATGCAGAGGGAATATTATGGCCGTTTAACAGCTATATGCAACCCCTTTGGTGAGGAACAGATACAGCTCATGTTGAGGCAGACAGATGTTGAGGTTGATAAAAGTAAACAGAACCACGTAAGAGGCAATTACCAAACAGACTAGATAAGTCAACCGTGAATTACTTAACCCTTAAGTGAATCCAACATTGTTTGCACGAGCAGAGCGCTAAAAATTTCAAGAAGTTTCCAAACTGCTAACTTTTGTAACCAGGTAACTCCATTTCCTTACCCAGACAGCATATATACACAGCATTGCATCGCCACAGTCTTTTGCATTTGTCTATTTGCCAGCTTTTCTAAAAAATGAGAGCTCTTTTCTTCCCTTCTCCCAAATCTCAACGTTATTTGGATCACCGGGGTTAGGGGAGGAAGGGAAGAGATATTTTTCAATTATCTGGAGGAAACAGATTTGCTAGAAGAGCTCCCAAAAGAAATGGAAACTAGTAGAGTGCTCGGTAATGAAGGGGACGGTTTATTTATACAGTCTGACCTTACTCATCTGGTAAGGTAAAGTCAGCTCAGCTAGCTATACATTTTAAACACCCAAGTGCCAGCACAAATAAGAAAGTGAACAAAAAAAGTATAGGTTCCTTACAAAACTGAAGGTCTCCTCCATGAAAAGCAGGATGTAAGTATTTTGTATTCACGGCAGACAGTAACCGAACCAAAGCTGCTAGTACAATTCAAATGACTCAAGTCTCTAAATCTTGGCTTATCCAAATGATGCAAAATCTCCAAAGAGGTTATGGACATTAGAAACATTCCTAGATGAAGTTGCACGTGTTTTATTCAGTAAGTTGGGCTGATCAGAAAGCTCCTATTCTGGGGACACTTGTAATCTATTTTAGCTATCTTACCAATAGATCCAAAAATACCACTTGAGCTCTGAAAAAGAAAGTTTTCAGGGAAGTTGGGAGGAACAGCCCATCAGCACCTCTCATGAGACTAACGTACTGATTACTGACCCACTTGTTGGTCTAAAATAGACTATTAATTTCATATGAAAAGGCATTTTTAACTGTAGGAAGAGTACAGAAAGCAATTTGCACATTGCATGTTCTTACATTTCATCTCTTATGCCCCGCCCTTGTATCAAATATAAAAACACAGATGTTTCATTTGGAATGCTAACCTTTAAATTTTTAAACATTATAAATATTATTCAATGAACATTATTTCAGAGAGTTGTTTGGGTACTCTTATTTCTGTTTGGCCACAACTGGGCATGTTCTAAGGCACAACTGCGTGTATAAGCCAAAGCAAGCATAAGCATACATATAACACACATATGTTGTATATACACTTATAATATGTACACACACATCATTGATTTATTCACACATGGAAGCACGCTCAGTCCAGTTCTTCCATTTTTCTTCATACAGTATTTTCTGACATCTGACAGAGAACACGTTTGCTGGATTGGATAAAGGTAATGTCAGAAATTGTTAATACTGTTTGGCATTTTATCTGGAAACCTAATTATAGTACTCTCCATAAGACTTAACACCATCTACTTTCTGTTGTAATCTCCGCTTTCCCTCCATTTTATCTAAAGCAATTTGCATCCTGGTAAAGATCTGGAAAATTATTAACGACTTGTGACTTTATAGCACAACCAACAATCCTATGATCATTCGTTGCTAGTATCTCTGATTCAGATAAAATATGAAGTTACAGAATTATTTGCTAATTTGAGGCTTGCAAGCAGTTTGGGGCAGAAGCTTTAACAAAATTCCAGTGACAAGAACTTCCACTTATCACTAGATCCATCTGAATTTTTAAGTTATCTAATCGAGTTGAACAATTTGGGCCTTAAGGAATCGACATACTACTCAAAAGAATGAACTATGAACACTTATTTCCTTTCATCAGGTTACAGCTGAATATTGCATAATAAAAACAAGTTGATAAAGGATTTATATGATTAAAGATAAACTAGGCAGATTAACCATGTAAAACAAGACTCACTAGCGGCTTGAAATACAGGTAACATTTCACTAACAGTTGGGAAGCCAAATTATACAACTACTTATTCTCAAGTACTATAACCTGAAGCATTTGTCCACAAATGAAACAAAGTTTCATCGCAATCCTTTACAGTCTGGTGCTGCTTCTGGTGTCTAGAATACTCACCTTTTAATACAGAATTTTAGAAGCTTTTAGGCTTGCACGTTTTACATGTGAACTCAAAACTTAAATCAGATTAAGCTTTTACAGAGGGAAGAGATATTAGACAGAGGATGAAAGGAGATACAACTCCTCCCCACCTAACCATGGTCATACAATTGTTATTTGTGGCACAACCAAGACCAAAAAAATTCCTTATTGCCAGTGTGCATTTTTAGTTAGCATCCCCCACTTCCTTTTTCCTCTGACTTTAACCAATGAAAAAAAAGATAAATAAGGTTTTGGTTAAAAGAAATGAGAATTACTTACCGATTTGTAACAACACAGGTGTTACCAAAGCTGTCTCCATGGCGTAACAAAATTCCCTGCCAAACATTACCGCACCATGCATCACCCAGAGGCGTATCGGTATCCGGTCTATGGATCCTTCACTAATGGTCTCCTCTCTACTTTCATTCTCCTTGTTTTCTGGTTTCTGAAGCTCTGCCACAGGTAGATCTTGAACTTGCATAGATTCCGAGTCAGCATTCTGAGGAGCCATTTTCATCACCATAAAAAATATATATATTTATTATATCTATATAAATAATACTACCATATCTCCAAGGACAACTTAGGGTGTCTTCTCTTTCAGCTTCTGTTCCTCAGGCAAGTAATGCTTATATTCCTCGTATACAAACAGGTATCTTGCAACTTCTTGAATAGGTATGAGACATTAAGAACGAAAAGCTATTTGGTAGGAATTTCAACATATGGCTTGCTGGTTTACTGTGAGTTAGAGTTAAAAATCCATAATTGCCATTCAGTTAATACCAGTTTCATAATTATTATTGAAGAAGTGCTGAAGTTGTTTTTCTTGCTACAGGGAGGTGGAAAGGCGACACAAAGAGGTGCTCCACTGTTAATCCCCATCGAGTGGCTGATTAATCTGCAACAAAAAGCAACCTTTAAAAAAAATTTCAATAGCATTTTTCAGGATATTGTTCCCCCCCTCCCTTTTAACCATATACCCTATTTCCTGCTTACTGTTTTCCATTGTCCTTGCTTGAAGGGTCTTTTATTCCACATTCCCTCCTACCCCTGGACTTTCCATTCAAATGCAGTTATTCCTGATGTTTAAATGAAGCTTAACTGCACTCATAAGTTCCTCCAGTTTGTGGTCCTACACCACAGATGCACCTGTGATTCTCAGAAGATCTAACATAAGACTAACAATTCTGGGAAATTCAATGCAGGTTCCATTTCAGAAACAGATAGGATATTCCAGTACTGTGCCAGGAAGATGACTCAGAGATTGCCATGTGCTCACCGGCCACAAGGACATCCCAGTTTATACTTCTGGAAGCTGTCAGTTACTTTACAGTAGCATCTAAGACCCAAAGGCCCCCTACAAGCTTCCACAATAATAGCAATTCGACCGTGCAGCTTGGTAGAGAAGTTTACACTGTGGGAACCGAGACCTTCCTACAACAAAGACATTCCTCAAACCAACACCAGTGGAAATAAGCCATTAGGAATATAATTTTTAAGATCAATATTTAAACTTTTAATGAAGAGAAATATGGCATACACATTCATCTTGACTTTTTCTCTGCACACAAGAACAGGCCACCTTAGTCACAACCTCCTATGAGGCCTCTGAGGTCCACAATAGTAGAATGATGCAAATCTTCCATGGTACATTATTCCTAAACTTTATTCCAGCCAGGCAAGACAAGTTTCTCCTGCATATCCCTCATTCATGCCACAGACAAAGTCTCAGCAAACATACATATCATGCCATTTCAATGAAAATGTGAATGTTTTTAAGCACTTAAAGAAGGAAAAAAAAAAAAAAAAAAAAAAAGCATCTTCACGCACACTCCTTACTGCCGATACCAGGCTCAGAGCTGGATCCCCCAGAGCGCTTCTTGCATATAATTTGTTCTTTCAGGTGAAAGCACCTTTTTTCGGTTTTAGCATTGCTCTGATCCTACTGTTCTAACGTACTGTAGGATTGCTCTAAATAATGGCAAGGCATCCTGGAGAATTATTTGCTCTGACACACTTAATTTATGAGGCTATCCCTTAGAAGGAGAAAAAAAAAAAAAAAAAAGGCAAACAACAAAAAATCCCCTTTGTCTTGCTGTGGCAAGACTCTCAAGTTGGTCGGATCTGTAAGATGAGGCTGCTTGTGCCCTTTCATTAAAGAAGTATCACATGACAGCTCTCAAAAGCTAGAGTTCATGAGCAGAAACTAAAGGAGTGAACTTTACAGGACAGAGAAAACAGTGTGAGCGGGAACAGAAACAAAAGGGCTCCGCAAAGAAAATTTACTCACTACTCCCAGCGATCTCATAGGAAATGTTCTTCCCATCAGGTTTGCAGGTTCCTTCAGCCCAGAAGCTTTTTAGTGACTATCTAGGTTTTATCAAATCCTAGACAAACCCTGTGCATCCCTAGGAAAGGTTTCTTCTTGCCATTTCTCAGACCAAAACGTTCAGAGATTTGAAGTCCTGCAACCTCTGCTCTTCCTGTGGTTTCCCTACTTGCTGGATCTCACACGCTCTCTTTTTGTCCATCTCCTCTCACGTCCAGACGGATCCCTGCTCTGCAGGCTCTTCTTGCCCCACAGCTCGCAGCGCACTGCCAGAATACAGCAAAAAGTTGCTGCCTGCCATGCGTGGTAAGGAGGTCACCGAGTTTATTCAGATTTTGAACAGAATGACTAGAGCCGTAACCCTAATACTACAGTCAACTCAAAATACTGGCATTTTCCTCCTTCCAGGCTCACCAAAATTACTGAAGTTCTCAAATTTGGTCACCTTGATAAGAACTAATACTACAAGTAGCTTTTGAGCTGGTCAAACCTTTAAATCATGTGAGAAAAGTTAAAAAACTTACTTATCCTGAACGCCAGTGCTTTCTGTTGTTTGAGTTTCAAGTTCCAAGCGTATTAATCCATAAACAAGAAATAGCTCAGAACAAAAGGTCTCAAGAAACCATTTCTCCACCCACTCAGTACCAACAGGGGCAGCTGAGATACCCTGCTTCGGGTTACTGAATTATGGCGCAGACAGGTACTTATTCATGTTCTTCATAAACTCCTTGCTTTTCTAATGCATTTTATTTCCATCTGTCAGGGTTTGGATTTATGTTCCTGCATGTGGTAGAGCCCATTTGTCTCCTTCCAGCACTGAACTCACACCAGGAGGGGCATGTACACGATCCTCCTACCTTGCTTTAGTGCCTGAGGTTTCAGCTGACTCCTTGAATGGCTATTAGCTTATCATAAATATGAAATTAAGTATGGTGTGTATTAAAAAACAAAAAGCTCTGGCCGAGTAAAACCTCCAAAGTAACAAGTTCCGAGCAGGGGCAATTCTTTTAATTACAGACTAGTAATAAAATGTCTAATTACCGGCAGACTTGTTAGACAAAACCCCATTTGGTAGAATTTAACAGGTTTATGTATCAGCTGTTATTACTCAGAAATCACTCCGAACATGCGTAAGGCATTCTCTTCCTCAGACCAGTAACAGACTAAGGGCCATGGAGAACATGCTGCATTAGATGGCTATAAAGATTATAGGCATTTCTTTTCATGCTTAATTTCCCTTCATTTCACTGTCTAGGAGGGACTGGATTCAATTTCCCTAAACACTTCATTTAATAAGTAGCTACAAGGTAGCAGAATGGGGGAGGGAGAGGCACAGAGCTCATCACACCAGAATATTTTATGACACACTGGGGCAGCCCGAACACGCGAGCAGGAGGACACCGGGCTGAGAGCATTTA
This sequence comes from Apteryx mantelli, assembly GCF_036417845.1. Classification (NCBI taxonomy): domain Eukaryota; kingdom Metazoa; phylum Chordata; class Aves; order Apterygiformes; family Apterygidae; genus Apteryx; species Apteryx mantelli. The sequence continues at coordinate 4,589,523 of NC_089979.1, read as the reverse complement.
TTCCTGGCAAGGGATAAAGAGGCAGGACAAAAGAAGATATCTGAGATTTAGGCCATCTGAGCGAGATTCTTGAGGGATGCCTGAAAAAGTTATGCTTGAAGCGGAAGATGACGGGGAGGGACCAGATAATTTAAGAGACAGGAATAGTGTATGATAGACGGAGGTAGACTTTAAAGTTGTAATTGACACAAATAGAAAGAACGGTACCTTTTAAGCATGCCAAAAAAAGCAGTTACAGTGTTCAAGGGCAATAGCAAGAAGCAGAATGGGCAGGTTTTATCTAATGGAACAGAGAATTGCCGTTCCATTATGCCAATTTTGTGGTAAGCACAATGCTAGTCTTCCTTCAGTGCTTTCATCTGGCTCCAAGTGCGTCTCTAACACCAGAGTCGGAGAATAACAGCCTCTCAGAAAGGTTTCTTTTATGAGTCCTGTTGTGTTCGCACAGATTCTGCTGTTCCTCTTCCAAGTTCATTACGAATTTGGCAAGTCTGAATAGTGGCATTGTGCCTTATCAAAACGGGAGGCAAATTTATTTACCTGCTGGAAGTAAATATTACAGAAGTTTATATGTAGTGAGGAACTCCAGAGTAAATGGCATGTGAAGAGGAGTTGGATTAAAATACCAAGGAAGGCACACCTCCATCTCTGGGTCTAGCACAAATAGTTCTTTCTTCACCTTTATCAGCTAGGAAAACCACGACTTTATTGATAAGATTTTTTTAATACAGCAAAATCACTTACTCATGAGGTTCAAAGGCTTCATTTCATTGAAAATTCCACCTAAGAAACAGGCCAGCATTATTTTCTCTCCTTTTCAAAAAGTGGTAAATTGGGCTTACATTTTACCTATCATTCAGCCAGTGTAGGTATTAAAAGAGCTGGTAGCCCTTCCTCAAGCAGGAGTGGAGAGGCACAGCGGCAGTAAGCTTCAGAAAGACAACTTCCCTTTCACCCGCACCTTTGTGACCATGACACCATGCAGCAGACAAATACTAATAGCTTAAAAATGTAAATTGGCAAATAAGACAGTATTTGTCTCAAGATGACCACGTCGCGCTTTCTGCCATCCAATCTCACTATACTTTCCATAAGGTTTTAACTAACAAAATATAAGAAAGCAGAATGAAGAATTTCATCCATGGGAAGTGGTTTAAAGCTTTGCTTTCAGGCACCGTACGGAGGTTGGGTGTGAAGAGAACTTGGATAAAGATATATTCCTGATCTTGCAAGGGGCGTATGGGGAGGTGGGGATTGATTACGCTAGCTCTTCTTCAACCTAATTGCAGATGTTTCACTTGGACCTTTGGCCACAGAGCAACGACAACACAACCTATAAAGTGGTAGTTAATATTTCAACAAGACAGGCAAGTCATGTATTCTGAAAATGAATCTGTAAGCAAAAAAATTTTACAAGAGCTGCTCAAATGCTTGGTAAATCTTATCTGTTATACCTTTACTCCCTTGCATCTAGGTAGATCATAACATGAGTGTGTGAAGCCCAGCACCACATGTTACAGGCTTGATGAGGCTGTAGCACAATAATCCCGTGCAGCGACAGAGAGCGTTCGCAGACCGAGCCAGAGGAACACTACTGCCTTCTTTTGGGTTCCAAAGGAGAGAAACAGTTATATATATAGATCACATCTGTGGCCTGCAAAATTCAGTGTTTTGTCCCTAGTGAGCACTAAGGTGCTAGAGAAGTGCAAAATGCTCATGCTAGACAATTATGCAACACGATACCTCAGGCAAATGACATAGTTCACAGCATGTTTTTTTTCCTCCTTAAACACAATTTAAGATTTAGAGGTTGACAAGCAATGTTTTCGCATTTGTGATACCATCAACCAGAGATCAGACGATGGGTAGCACACCCATCAATCCCAAAATAGAGCATAAATAGAGTTAACAGTGATCTTGTCCAAATCTTTTAAGGCAGAGCTATTTTAATGCATGTTTCCAGATATCTGTTGCCTACAAGGAACAGGAATGCTCTGTTCTACAAGCAACTAGATTTTCTGAGCCAGTGCCAAAGCATATGATTTTAATTAAGTTACATAGTATGAAGCAAATTTCAGGTAATCGCATACATACTTTATTAAGTAGTAAGTCTGGCAAGTTCAATGAGCCCAACTGGATACCATGAGAAAATTTCAGCTCTTTAGGAGGGCTTCGCCCGCGTTCCCCCCACCACCACCCCGGAGTTGGTAGGCAATCATTGAGGCATTTATTGGCCTAAGAAACAATTCATTTCAACAGGGGAGGTGTGCATTATTTGCAAAATCTTAAGTCCCGAAGGGAAAAATAAGCACGACCTAAGAAAAAATGGAGCAAGGACCTAAGAAAAAACGGAGCAAGCAAACTCAAAAGACAAAAACAGTTCTGTCCAAATGTTAGTGAACATAAAAGGGGGTGAGGGGGATTGAGCAGAGGCAAGCTACCCTCTTCTCTCATCCTGGTCTTTAAAGTTTATTGCATTAACTTCCAGCCACTGATCTAACCATCTCTTCTCTTCAAGATCTGCATCTTCCATTATCATTACTGTCTTTTACACGTAAGTGCACAGGCTCTATAACGCCTTGCACAGTACCCTCCTTTAATTCCTGAGTACATCACAGACATGCATGCCAACAGCCTGTTTCACCTGAGAATTACGTTAGGCTGGCAAGCCCGTAATTGCCCAGTCATTCTATTTATTTGTCAAATACTTCATTTCTTGCTTCCAAGTAGGTTTGTGTTGAGGTTTTCGAGTAACTTGGCCATCTCTTGGAAAGTTGCCTAGACTGACCGAAGTATAGCTTTAATAAGCACTCTAACAGTCTCCCGTGTTCTCATCGGAAAAAAAGTCATTCTGAGCACGGCTGCCTTTTCCTCAGACTAAACAAATGTTTGGCTGAATGCTTCTACGTTGTTGACAAACACCACTTATTATTCCATCTACGATTAAATACAAAAAGGAGACTCGGTTCTGCTTCAACTGGCTTGCAAAGCCATATGCTGCTTGCAGTTCTGCCTTTTTTAATGCACAAGAGTAAAATGACATTCATCCAAGGAAATTCCTAAACTTTTGAGTTCAAATCCTCTAGCGCTCTCCCACAGCAGCAGAGCAATAGCCTGTTGCTGTGAACGAGCAGCTCTTAAAGGCAAGACTACCCTTCATCCATACCCTTCGTCCTAGCCAGCATAGCTATACCTCCCGTTAACTGCTCGGTTCTCAAAACGTTAAAAACGATTCCACAGGAGGCTGATCTAAGCGATTTTGTCCTGAAACGGATGACTCCCCGCACAATTTATTTTGTTCTGCACATCTGCTAGAGGGACAGTTGCTTCCACCGTGCAGGTAGCAGCAGCTGAAACCAGACAGATGCTCCTTGCGCTACAAATCTGATCACCGCTTCCAATCCCAATGGCGAGCTGTGCTTTTGCTAGGGCAACCTGTTTTGCAAGCCAGGGTGGTTTCGTTTCACAGTCGTCTGCTTGCACAGGGCTACCACACCAAATAGTTTACCAGTTTATTATGCTGATCATACTCGAAGTTTCTCAGTTGCTTTAAGCCCACATAAACAAGTACTTCCTCTCAAAGCAGCAGTCTGCTCTTCCTTTTTTCACCCCAGGTTCCTTACCCCCACCCCTTCCTGCACAGCCACATAAGCATTTATGAAGTGAATCAGACAGCGAAACTGCTTTAGGTTAAAAACTAACCCGACAAAAACACTGCCAATTAAAAAAAATCCTGTGCTAAGTCGGGTAAACTTTCTCTGATTGCGTGGCTGCATCGACCTGTATACCGGCATACCGAGGGGAGGGGAGGGAGAAGCGGGGGCAGCTAGGATCATTACTCTGGGTAGCAAGAGTAGCTCAAAGCCGCTGGGAAACGGCAGCTCGCGGAGGGGAACGAAGCTGTCGGCGGATCCCTGCAGCGACAAAGTCAAAAAGCGGACTCACCTGCTCGGCTCACGACTCCTCCTTTGCAGGAGGCAGCAGAAGGATCTCCGGTCACGCCGCGAGCGCTATCGTTTATTCTGCCTGCCGGTGCTTCGCAGATGCGAGGCAGAATACCACTCGCTCGGCCAAGAGGTGGCTATTTTCTCCCTGGCTGTTTTGCAGCTCTGTTGCTAATTATTAGCAGCTGTTTATAGTAACAGAGCTGGCCACGGGGGAAGTTTCTTTGGCCCATGTCAAGACGCAAGCGTTTAGCTGCTGCAGCAGGAAGAAAAGCATCTAGAAAACACAGCTGACGATTTTGGCCCCGCTGGACAAATGCACTCAATGACTCCACCTGAAGCTTACTGAACGAGAGCGTATCCTTCCACGGTCAGAAGGTGTTGATCCTTCATGGAAGTTGAGAGGCAAAAATCCTGCGACTCTCTAGAACCACCACCTAAACGGATCACGAGGCCTTCGGTTCAAAAACGCAGCAATTATAAGCAGGTCCTTGTTTAAATTCCCATCAAGGCTACGCGCCTAGCTAAATGGGATTACAGGAAGATTTTGAGCTACCACTTTCTCTAAACATAACTGCATCGGTCCTAACAAAGGGGAAAGACTATACTTGTTCGAGAATTAAAAAAAATGCAGTTATACTGCATATTACTTAACAGTCTCATATTTGAGCAACATCACTCCAGATATTGAGAGGAAAGGGAACACAGTCAACCTCTAATTTTAAAATTGTATCACATTAAACTGGACTAACCTGTTCTGAATCGCGAGAAGCCTGCCAAAGGAAAAAGGTTAAGGATAACTGCGTGCAATTTGACATGTCCTAACATTTAATCCATCATTCAGGTAATCAAAGGCATTGAAAACAAACCAGCACAAAACAGCTTGTTTTACACGAATATCATGCCTAAGCAATCCTGACACCGAGCGAAGACTTCTCAGATGAGAGTTTTAACAAGGTAAATTTTGAGACTTGAGATTGGTTTCATAAAAAAAAGAAAAAAAACACTGCAACCAGTGCAGCACATTTGCATCATGACCTGCTCTTGAGGATACCACCCAATTTAGGCCACAGAAGCGAGGTCCGACGGGCGGGAGGGGAGATCATTCAGCAGCACGGTGCAACCGGAGAGGATACGGAGCAATCCATCGCACAGAGAAGCAGCTTTATTTCCTCTTCTGGCAATGCAAATTTTTGCCCGCCTTCAGGACTCTTCATATACCGTGATCCAGCTGATGTTTTTTAAGAGCCCTGCCTTACTGCTGTTTAAGTTGGGGCATAACTTGTGAAAATTATCCTCAACTAAGAGAAGCGAGTGATTCTGACAGTTCCCCTACAACAAGGCCAGCCATCTGGCACCCTCGACTCCCCCAACAAATGCAGCTGAAATAAAATCAAACAGCAAGGGTATATGCCGTTTTGTTTAGACTCGTCATGCCATTTCCTTGGTATATATAAAAATTCCAGAAATCATTAAAACCTGACCGAAACGGGGTTCCAGCTCCAGCGTTGCCAGTATTAAACCCTCCATAAGGTTGCCTGGTTACTCCTTTCCATAATGCACGGCCTTGCTGTCTTGCCGCCCTCTTTCCACCCCCTTCCAGCTTATTCAAAACACGACCAAGAATAAGACTCCTGCTAACGCTGGAAGAAGCGATGACGCAGTGTGGTGGCTTAGAGAAAAATTGCTGTGCCTGACAAACTGCCCTGATGGGCTTTTTCCTGCCCAGACATGAACTGCTGAGATGAACAGAGAACTTAAGTCTTAACACGGAGAGATAGAGGTCCTCATGAAATCAGGAAAAACATCTTTGTAAGACAATAGTATTTTTCTTCATATTTTGGGGGCCCAATGTCATTTCCCAAGCCTGATTATATTATTGGGGGGGGAGAAAAAAAGTAGGAAATCATGGCTCTTTATGAAGTTACTGAAACAATTCTGGGAAGCCATCTTTTCAAAAGGGATCCAGAATTTAATGTGAGACAGGCTTTATTCAGTGGATTGGATATTATACTGCTCCCTAAAGGCACAGGCTGCTACTAATATTAGATCAGATTACATTGTTAAATCACTGCTGCTGCTGTTTTTACTAGGAAATACTTTATTTTCTTAAACGGGGAAAGGTAGTATTATCTGATCAAACTTATTTTTGGTTTACTGCTAGATAAAAAGCTACATATATGCTCCTGTTCAGTCTCACGGTTATGAATTAAACAAGTAAACAGGCATGAACAGCAATAGAGAAGCCTTCCTAGCTGGAGGAAACCTGAACAGCTGAGGCTAGTGGTTTTTGATAACACGGGCACTGGGAAGCAGCTCCATTCTACAGCAAAGACACAGGTATGTCCTTATTCATGACAGCAGGATCTCCAAGTAGCATGATCTGCCCAAAAAACTGAAGGTTAAGGGCAAGATATCAAGCACTAAGGGCTAAGTGCATTCAAAAGCAAATGTAATAGTCCGGTCACCACAAGGAACGCAAAGACTTGTTGGGATGGAGACCCCTCAGGCTAGTGTGAAGACACGCTGTTATGATTTGAAACTGCTTCAAATAACAGAGCTTTCACTAAGAAAAGGCACTAATTTGGCCAGATAGTCACAGGCAGACCTCGGAGTCTGGTGTGGAGTAACTATGGCCCAGTCCGAGCATGTCCTACTAAAAAATCCTCAAGATTTTAAACCATGTTGAACATGAGAGTTATCTTCCATCAGAACTAAATTGATTCATTACCTCTCTGTCTCACTGAGGTAGGAGAAGGGAGGAAAACAAACTTAAGGCTACTATCAGAAAACATCTCAATATATTACCAAATGGGTTAACCAGAACAATCTTACCTTTTTGCAGAAGGAAGGACAATATCTAAGCCAATGAGGCTGGTGGTGCAAGAATAATCCTACCTATCAGCACATCATTGCCACTAGCATCTTTTGCAAGTTATTTTACCAAGGCTGTCCTCCTGATTGCACAGTGTGGGAAATGAATTGTATCAGTGTAACCACTTGCAAATTACTCTCCAGAATGAGCAATACGTTCTAATAGGTTGAGACAAGTATTTTGCACGAATATTCATCCATAAAGAAAATTCAGGCCAGGACAAATTAGTCTACATATGCGATGCCAGGTATTTCTTGCAGATATTACTGTACCTAAGCTAAAGAGTGCAGTACATTCTTTATTTTCACGTACCAGAATTTGAACTCATTATAGTCACTGCTCTGAAAATTCTCAGGCTGTACGAATTAGTTTCTTCAGGTTGTAAATACTTAAGAATTCCAAATACTGTCAGAATATGTTTTCGACAATTACAGAAGCTATTCAATAAATCAAGACAAAGAGCGCAGCACAGATATTCATAAGTCGACTTCCTCTAGCATATTATTAATGTCTGTAAATAATTTAGTTGCAAGATTCAAAGGGATTGCACTTGAGTCATTTTCTAGATGCAGGGTTGCTGGCAAAAAGAACATGGAAGTAAAAGTTCAACCTATGCAAGCACAATTGATCATTTAGGAAACAAAGCTAATCTAGCAGTTGTTTCTTTACGCACAGCTAATTGCACACCAGCTAGAATACCTTTTGAGATCATTCTCAAAGGCAGAATGAATTTGTGGTCAGATAGTATCACAGGTATTTCTGTAAGCAGGTAAAACTGCTTTAACACTTGCAGGAACTGACAGTAGCACTTGGGAAAAGCCAACTGGACAATGAGGGAAAAGCCAGAATTTCAGGAAACGGAATGGCATAATGCTAAAAGACAACAGCTGAGTTGCCAGCTTATCCTACTAGTTATCTAATATCCTTGGAAAAGCATCTGATCCTCTATTCAGCAGTACATTTGCTAGAGTCAGACATCAAGCAGAGGTTTTTTTTCTCATTCTGCTGCCCTTGATAATATCCTGAAGTCTCAAACCATGTGGGAAACTCAGCTCGAAAAGAGGGAGAGAAGTAGCAAGCTGAACATCAGAAAAATAGGTTTTCTGCTTTGTTGTTTAAAAAAACACCAAAATGCACATGCAACTAGTGTAAGCCATCTTCAGAGCAAGAAAGATGGAAGGGACTCCCTAGACCACGTGAGTAGACTTTCAATGGAAATAAGGGCTACAACTTAAATTTGGGATCCCAGAATCAGTCAACTGTATATAGATCGAGGCTTTGAGCATCTGGTTATTCACAGAATAGGTCAGAGGAAGCAGTGATCAAACTGAGAGCTGGACAAGGAACATCACTTATCCCACTGAAAAGCGGCTGTCTGCTCATGCACTTTAACAGTTCAATACAAGACGCCTTTAAAGTACTTGACCATTCTTGAATGATAATGCAGAGTAAGAGCGTAGGCTTAATAAGGCAGTTGGATGGCTCTCCATTCATCTTCTCTCACCCCCACACCTTTACTGTGCTTCTTGAAGTTTGTGGTTGCGCCACTGACTTTTCCTCATCTTGCCTCACTCCCGTTCAGTCTGGCTTCACGTCTGCTGCTCTGTTCAAAAGGTGGAAGGATTTTTTTTATCCTTTGACACAGCACAAGAAGTCCACTCCCAAAAACAGAATTTTCTTTTCACATTCCAATCATTTCCAGCCTCTTCTGATATTGGTAGTATTTTAGTAACCCTCATTCTCTACTGATGTCCAACCCTTGTTCTCACCAGGCAACCTCAACTGCAAATGGTTCCCATCTCATATGCTGTTAACAAGCTTTTTTAGCTTCTGCTCTTTGCTCTGGTTTAACCTTTCTGGTGGTTCAGAAGGAGCTGTTGCAAACAGGGACACCCTGAGCTAGGACATTCAGTTCTTTGCTCTAAGCTTTTATTGCTTTACATTCTCCGATCGTACAAGCTTAAAAGATGTTAAGTCTTCTCACTGCTGCTTTGGAAAGCTGAGCCTGACCTTACAGGAGCCTAGATATTACATTTCTCAGCTCCGCGGTCTCCCTATCACTCCTCTGATCAACTCTGCTGGCTTCTACTTCCTGCAATATGCTTGTTTTTCTATTTTCAACATTTACTTGGTGATGATCTTCCAGAAGATGACTGCTTACAGGTGAAAAACAGCAGCAGCCTGAGCAAGGAACATCATTGACCACATGCAGATGTCAGATGAAATATGATGTGAAAACAAATGCACCTAGCTGAAGCTGTTAGGCATTTTGGACAGGATGAACTTCAGAAAGGGATGCTTTATGTATGTGGAACAGAGGAAGACATGGGCTTATTTCTGTGGGGGGAAATAGGAGGACAGTCATCATTCCTAAAATAAAGGGATGAGTTGAATGAAAGGAAATTGCAAAACCAAAGTCACATACTTGAATGACTACTACATAATATTACCAAATTCCATTTTTTCAAGACGGTTTTAAGTCTTCAGAGTATTTCTTTAAAGAATTGTTCTACTTTTAACTGGATATTTTTCTTATCACTTCGTTCCGGTACAAGATAGTGGTTTGGCTTCCAACCCAGTTCCCATGAAGACAGTTAACTCTTACAGGATTCTTAATCCTTTCTCCTACAGGAGTTGAGAAGGCATAGCACATGCGTCCCCTCAATTATTCCACTGCTTTGGGCTGGTTCCCCTCACTGTTTGTGAGATGTTCGTAGACAAAACTTTGTTGGGATTAACAGACTAACAATCCAGGTTAAGGAACAGCTCTACCAAGTATTTGGCAAAGTCTTTGCTTTGACATTTGAAGAGCAAACAAAGATGTTACCTTGATACAGGGACATACCTACTGGGTCTGAAGTATAAGAAGCATTAGACTCGCTGAAAGTCCATGGGTATTAAGGGTGGGCCTCAAACCAGAAATATCACATGAAGGAGCCTTTCAGCAAGTGGCAGAGTTATCCCAGTCAGACTGTGGTAACATCTTAATTGTTTAGCCTACAATATCTAAATAGCCCATTCCAAGTACTTTTGCATATTGGATGGTTTGTTGCATGCCTTTTCCATTTTCAGTTAGAGAAGACTTAAATTGATTCCAGACAACCTGAACCGACTGAATTTGGTCACTCAAGGTCTCCCAGAAAGATATCCAATTCTGAAAGAGGAAGGTTCCAATAAGTTAGGAGTGATGTAGGATTTCACAGGCCTTATTAATAAGCAGTAGATGCCATCCATCCCTATTTAAGACTCTGGCAATCTTGGATGAAACCACCACAAGTGGGTAGGAAACTCGGAGACCTGGAAAACGTTACACCAATTTCACATCTTTTGCTATGAAGAGTAGCTGACCAAAGTGAAAAAATTTATAAGCAGGCTTCAGGAATTTTCCAGAGTTAGTCCAGAAGAAACATGAGCTCACATGCTGAGAGCTGGTTTACTGAACAGAGATCTGAGGACTGCAAGAGATTAAAGGACAGTCTAAAACAAAACTGATCAATTGGCAAGTATTTATTCAAACATTGCTCCTGCTAACAATTAACTGCACAGATAGAATGGAAAAAGGGTTACATTTTTCCCAGAAAAATCTGGGCATTATAGCTGATGAGCAGAACACAAGTCGGTATCCTGCTGAAAGACAGACTAAGTAGAAATATTTATTAGAGGTAAGGATTATTTCACATGACTAAGATGCCTCATTGAGTATAACATCCAGTTTGCGCACTTCAGTGAACAAAGCACACCCTACTTCAAAACAGATGTGGGCCAACTAGAAAAAGCTGGGGTGAATAATAGAAAGGACAATGAAAGCCAGAAAACAACTAAGTCTGACGGGCGTAAGATTATTCTAATGGTTTAAACAAAGTAAGGTTTGACAGCAGGTTTCAAATATAAAAGCTGTTGAAAGGACAACATGAAATGATCTCTTCTTCATCAGAGAAGCAATGATTGGCTTAAGCTGTAACCAGGAGGATTACAGGGTATTCTCCACATGGTATCAGCAACAGAAGTGTCATTAGCCTTCAGGAGGAAAAAAAGCAGGTTCACTCCTTCCTTACCACACTCATTACTGGTGACTTCCTTGGGGCTCTACAGGCTGAGGCTGCTCCTTTCGATCGTTGAATCTTCAGCTCTGAACCGACACGCAACTGCCTAGCTACTGCGTTCCACAAGAACACATGGGTTCCCGTGGCGCACGCACCCTTGTATGCCCTCGCAGATAACACAGGCAATTGGAGGAAGACAAGTGTTTAATTCTTGCAGCTTGTGAACAACAGCCACATTTATTACTTGACTATTACAGATCTTTAAGCAGATGCAAGTTATTGGTCAGCACCCGGAGGCATCTGACATTTTAGTCATTTGTCAAGTGAGAGGAAGCCCTTCGGCTGAAAAATTCCATAGCTGTTGAAGCTTATTTTAATGAAAAAAATAGCTTGCCCTTCTGGACTGATTTATTTTGGCAGCTTTACTGACAGAACATTCTGCTTAGTCACTTTATTTTTCTTACAGTACAGGCTTATGCAATAAACAAATGTGTTTACTGTTAGAACTATCACCTGCCAGATTTTTGGGAAGAATATGATTTGATTACAGGAATGTGCAATTTAGCATGATATGCTTTAATGTTTTAGGCTCCAAGAGCCTAAAAAGACTTCAAATTTCTTAATATTGCTTTGTTTATGCACCAGCCAAAGCTTAATAGCTAAAACAGAGGGCAACACATCTCTGTGTTAGGTCATTTGAAAATGAAATGCAGTTTTCTGCATTTATTATCCTGTCCTAATGTAATAGAGTCAGGTTTTTGTTCACCCAGTAGCAAGTTTAACATATTTCCTCTATAAAAGTATTTCTGCAATAAAAGCAGACTGTTTTGACCCATGAAGTCCTCTGGAGACCTAGATCACCATGAAATATGGTAGAAATAGTTCAAAAGGTCACTTCCACTTTGTAAAGCTTTATTAAGCCAAACAATACTCAAGTCTGAATTCTGCATTAAAAACAGAATGCAAGCTAAGGAGACTAACATGCCACATCATGCTTTTTAATCGAAGAGCAGCAAGTTCAAGGTAACTTAAATGTGGGGTAGACAGAAAATAAGAGTTACTGGTTTATTAAGAAGTATAACTAACTTTTATGCTTCACTGATAACAAATCCTGCAAGAGAAGAATTCATGAGGCGTCTGCACAGTTCTTGCTAGTTATACATGCTGAGGTCTGCACTGACTGCAGATAAGACAAGACTTTTGGCTACAGAAACTGTTTCTCAGCTCACCTTCCTTTGAGGGCTTGCAGCATTACCTTGCCTTAACACTCATCATATGAGGTCTAGAGAAAGAGGATGCATACAAGTATGGCAACGGTATCCTGCATTTCCCCTGATGAGGGAATATTCGTCCTGTAAGGATAAGTTTCAGTCAGGCTGTAAGCTTCACTCCTATGAAGTGCAAAGCCTTGGAAGTAAAGTATTACCAGCTTTCAAAACAGGGAACTGAAATTAGTATGGACACTAGCTTTACAGCTCAGTGTGAAGTGCCTCAGTACAGTTAAAGACTCCAGTTTACTCAAGGACAGACATTGGGTAACACACCCAAGCATCTGGGTAGGAGACCGAGCTGCTTGAAAGTCACCTGATCTCATTTCTTTGCCTGCACGGAAAAGAAACTGAACATGCCTGTGTCTTCTGGCATGCTTTTTATTTTTAAACACTATCGGTTCAAGGAACTGGACAAAGCCCAGGAACTCAAGCAATCTTAAAACACTCCTCCATCCTCTTTGCTGCAAGCAAGCTAGAGGCATGATCTGCGCATCATAAAAATCAAGGAATTGGTGAGTGTAGCAAACTGATTAGGTGATTCTGTGAACTGGCATTTGTTTCTCCAGAGGGCTACCAAGCCACGAGCAGACCAACTCAAAACTAGGGTTCACCACAGTGAGCACATCCTGGTTTGACTCAGTTACGCAAAGGAAAGCTTGACTGGAATAGTCCAGGCTGTTTAGATTGAGAGAGGATCTCAAGTTATGAAGGGGTTGTCTTGGAAAGCTGCAGCTTGTGCCATAGGACAAAAGGCAAAAATTAAAAGAATTGGTGCCTAGTTAATTAGGAGTTCAAGGTGCATTTCCTTGTTGCACAGCCCGGTTCCAAACAAAAACCTCTAAAATCTCCAGTTTCATCTTGCACACAGCATCAAAAGCAATACTGTGTACTCTTTTGTACATGGGGAAGCAAGAAGGTAAATACTCTTTAATTCTTTGCTTTGTCTCCTTAATGCAGTGCTGTGTTAGCACCAAAAAGTCTTTGCCGCCCTAGATATTTTTGGGAACAGACCCTGAACTGTTACCAACCAGGATAACGAGCAAGGAATTAGCTCTGTAGATCAAAGACAAACAAAGCTAGTTTTGAACAGATCAAAGAAAAACACAGCAAACCCCTCTCCCACAAGAAACTCAGATATCTGAATTAACTTTGCCAACAAGCTTTCCAGAAAAAACGCTCATCGTAACCTTTGCTCATAAATTTTGCTTTGAGCAGAAAAGCACTGATGTCTTTTACTGCACCAGGCTCTTCTAGCAGCTGTCAGTGCAGTTCTTATCAAGGTATATAAAAGTCCTGATGCAGGCAGCTTTTCATAGCTTCCCTATTTAGCATGTCTCTGCCACCTCCTCCCCTCACCACATGTTCTGAAAGCCACTGATCCGGGAGGTGGCAGCTTTGAAGAGTTATATAACGCCTGGTGGTGGCAGAGACGAGGCTCCTCTGCTGCCTGACTCCCCAACGAGCTAACGGCACAGCGCTGCTCGAGTCTTGGAGAAACAGCGCAGACGTGACTTCATCTCTACAGGGTGCCAGTTCTAAAAGAAATTCAAAGTCAACTTCTGGCACAGCCACTTGTGACAAGATGGCAAAAAAATACTAATTAAGTTCTGGCAGAATCATCTTCCAGCCTCTTTTGGATGACTCTCCAGCTGTATTTGAGTAGGTAAAACCTTCAGCTTTCCTCAGCATTAGTATGGAAATGGATGGACAAAAGGAGTTGCTTTGTGGTCATATCCAGTACTCAGCTGCACGTCAACTGGGCCGAGCCTTTGGGTGGTCACAGACCGAATCAAGGAAGTTTACACATCACACAGGTGACGGGATAAGTCTTGAGCAGCATTATCCATAATAGCTACATGCAATAGAGAAACACGGTATTGAAACGCACTAGCCTTGGGCAGACGCCTCCCACTTGTTGGTTAGTCTTGCACCCAGACATCCGATTATTGAAGCTCTTAGTGAGGTAGATTTCTTACCATTAGAAGCAGGTGTGACCACAATTTGCTGTGATTATTCTAATTTCAGCAGTTATATCCTCAAAGTCATACTTTGAGTCCCATTAGATCACTGTGACACCTGCATCACTTTGAATGCACCCTCCTCATTCATACTGTGAGTGAAGGTGCTCATATAACTATCAGAGATGCTGCTCAGACCTCCCGACTTTTCCTGGCCAGCCTGCAGTTTAGTCTGTCTAATTTGCTATCTGAAAGTCTTGCAAATACAGATTTAACATTAAACTACAAGCCCAGTTACAAATATAGCTGGAGATTCATTCATTGATCCTGAGCCTTCTATGTTTCCATGCTTTCCTGAAGGGTTGGCATGGTGACAGCATGACTAAAAGCATAAACCCTTTCAGACAAAAAAGATGCATCTTCAGTCCTAGACACTCACATCAAACAACTTTCAAAGCTATAGCTTGTATTGTGATGCTAACCAATTTGTGAAGAGTTTTGGGCTCATTTGCTTTATTGGATAAACTGGGGTCCAGAAGTTTCCAGCCTTGGTCTCCCGATTTGCTCTGAGTCTAGTCCAGTGTCCTTTAAAAAAATACCTCATTGAAAGCCAAGGATAGGCCAGTATTCTTATTGTCTGGATAATAATAAAGTCAAGTAACAGAAATAACAAAGGAAGTTATTTAATTCCTACATTTGCAGTGACCCAAAAAGGCTTTATGATGGCACTTACAAAAGCAAACCATGTAAGAATTACAAGAGATGCTGGACAATCATTGAAGCAAAATAAGGAAACCCTCCCCCCCCCGCTTTTTTTCCTTAATATTCATTACTGGCAGGCTTCCACTTATTTTCCAAGTTACAGGTTGATGCAATATTAACAAGCTGAATGCTGCCACTGGAGATAAACAAAGGTATTGCTTTCGTTCAGCTGCACAGCACTTTCACCTTGACCACCTCAATTTAAACTCCAACTAGGCAACACACTGCATGGAGATGAAACATTTAAATACATTAACATCAGACTCTGCCCTGATCATAAGGCATACTCTTAGTATTGAGGCCCGGGGAGCTATTACCAACACCCCTCCTGGAACAGCTGTCTTCAGTTCAGATCTATTTAAGTGTAAAGCAATTTTACCGGAACTGCTTAAAGCACAGAATTACAGCACCTTTCTTGCTCTGTTTCCTAGAGGCAGTATTTCCATATCATTTGTTGCATTGCAACAATTTTTGACTGTATTTATTGGTGAAGTCTCACGTCCCACTCATTTGAAAAACGTGTCTCTTGCAAGCTATGGTGTTTTCAGTATTCAGTTTTAATACAGTAGTTATGTAGGAACTTGAAGCTTTCTCTAACAGGGATGCTTGACCACAGGCCACTTTAATTACTAAAATCTCAGTGGGGGAATAAGTAGAATGAGGTTATGGTCCGCAATCAAGGCAACTTATTCTCAAGTTGATTGAGAGATCCTGTGGGTGAGATATTTAAAAGTACCTCCACAGGACCCTTACAGAGTCACCCAGACAATTGGTCTGTTGACCAAAAGCTGCTGAAAGTTCACAAAACAGTGTAGCTACTATTGTACCAGTAATAAATGAGGCACTAATTAGTCAGTTATTCAGTAACCAGTCTTAATACAGAATAAGTGTTAATTTAGGAGCATAGTTAATGAGAAAAAGAAAGCTGCTAAGTGTAGCCTAGGGAAATACTATGCAGTGCTGTGTTGCTAGAAAGAGCTGAAAGTACACTGATGAACAAATCATGTTTAATAGTCTGCAGTTATTGGGCACAGCTATTTTCTGCACAAGGTAAGTGCGAGCAACTTCCCATAAAGTAACTTGTATAGAGGTAGTGGGAGCCAAAAAGTCTATTCAAGGAGTACAGGAGTCAAATTTATGACATGCCTCAGACGTACTATATTAGGTTTTATAGAGAGAAAAGTCTGATATTAATTGGATCTAGTCACAAACAGCCTAAGAAGTCAGAGTAAGGCTCCATTTTAAGGCATCACAGCAAATAGGACTACATGCCCACAAGTATATCCTAACATTCTTCATTAGTGAAAAGTCATTACTAACGATTGAAGCTTAAGCCTACTAGAGGAACAGGCACTAGGCATCTGTGGAAGAGCAGGCACTAGATTCACTGGATGGGAATCCAAGCTCTTGTAGTATAGCATAACTGGAAGCTACCTGAGACCCCAGCAAAAAGGCTATATATCCTTTATTTAGCACACCAGTCAAGTTCATATGCATACATCCCACTAGTATCCATAGGGTTCAGAGGCTTACTTTCAGATGGCATCTTAGACTGTTAGGCAGACTATCCTGGAGTGACTACGTGCAAGAGGACACACTAGCTGGTCCAATGCCACTTCTCCCAAGTGTCCTCCAGTGGATTTCAAGACAGACTTACTATCATGCAGCTGCATGACAGAAGTTTTGAACATACCAGACCTTGGAGAGGACTAAACTGGCCAAGCAATCTGGAAAGCAAAGCAGCAGAAAAACCAGGGCTCAAACTGTCAGGCCTGCAATAACTGTAGGAGCATGAGAAGCACAGAAAACTCCGGGTCACTCTCCTTTTTAGCCCACTGAAGAAGGTAGTGTTTTCACCTTTATGCTGTGACATTTGAATCAAAAAGCTTTGGACAGTCCCAAAACCAAAAATGTCAAAACCTATGTAAGTGGTATTCTGAGACACGCAGAAGTATAAGATGTTGGAAACATCAGGATAACTCCTGCACTGAAGCGTTGGCATTTTCCCTTTCTACAGAGGGGTTAGAAGCAGAACAAGAGCCAACAAAAAGAACAAGAACAAGCCTACATCAAGAGTTGATTTCCCCAGACATGTTTCAGACAAACAGGACGTGCACTAGATGTGTTAGCATTGAAGCAAGTTGTGCATTTGTTTTAGGTTATTTTTTGAACCCTTGGGAGTTAGCTGGCCAGCCACACTACTCTAAGGAGCAATAGTTCAGACTGCCAAATCACTCCTTTGGGAGTATCCCAAGCCAGACTGCATAGACCAATGTACTTGCTGAGATATTCCTGAAAGAGGAGGAGTATTTTTACCCCGCGTGCATTCCTTCCCCCTCCCCACAGAAACCCCGAAGCCCTTGTTACCTGAAAGCAAAGATCCAGCATCAAAATTACTTTAATAGTTGATTCTGTTCCTCCCACATCTATTCTCATTTGACTGATAAGCAAGTGGTAGATTATGCAGTTCAAATAATTTACATGTATTCTGGAAGACTGCTTGCTGTATGTAAGTGATGATAGGAAATGAAGTGGCACAGAAAACTGACTGTTCTGTAGTCATCGCTTGTTGGGTTAAGCCACTGGTTTCTGGATGTGGTCCAGGAAGACCGATCATATATTCAAGGGCAGAATGATGATAAGTACAACATGCAATTGTGCTTTTGTAGAGACGGCACTTTGGGTTCAGCCCCCCAGTTAGGTCATTTATTTATCTGGCACCAAAGGGTGATAATGGCTTGTTTTTAAGTCTCCAAAATAAATGAACTATACTGCATGCAAAAGTACTGCAGGCCAGCCAGCAGAGGATAGGAAATATGCAGGGTCAGCACAACACTGGTTTCAATTTCAGTTACAAAAACATTAGAGTTCTCAGTTAAAACAAGATGAGGAAACTAGGTCCTCTCAACTCTAAGAGCTCCAGTCTTGCTCTCCCCAGAACACTGATAAAATCCACTTCAGATATCGTTTAGTAAAACAATTCAGGAGTAATGCTTTCCTGCATCTGTTGCTGTTCACACCCTATTTAATTTTTTTAAAAAGCATCTTCAGTCTGTTTTTAGGGCTAAGAAATCCAAGTTTGTTGTTTACTTTTTTTTTTTTACATTTTTATGCCGCGCTACAGATGAGGCATCTATTATGACCTGCAGTTTTAGTCTTACAGGAAAGGTGGGTTTTATTCTATCCTAGCACCAGGGGCCCCCCAACTTGCAGTCTTTTAGCAGTGTTGCCTTAAGGCTGACTAGTCAAGCCTAACAAGGTTAAGCCAAGGAGACTAGTTCAGTAGCCTGTATCCCTCAGAGACAGGAGGTCCTGGAAAGCAAGTCTTCCTCAATTTTAACTGGGATTTTAGAGTATAGCTGTCCATGTACTGAAGAGACAAACAACCTTCCCGTCACCCAGAGGCTTACATTTGAGTAGACTACATACCAGTAAGAGCCAAACCAAGGTCAGAAACAGCTCCTAAGCCAAACCAAATCATTACCAAATGAAAGCCTTATGTCCTGAAGCTAGCCAGAAAGTTATTGCCAAGAACGAGCTCGATGCGAAACCCTGGCTGCTTGTCCTTAGTTGTTATAAAGCAGTATTCCAGTCGGCAGTCTAAGTGACTTTACAGCACTTGTTGGAAATACCAACACTAAGGGCTTTAGTTAAGCTACTGTGTGCCAGTTTCCCTAAGATGGCAGTTCACAGCACGTAAACTACTGAGCAATGACTCAGACATTGCAGCGCTCTGAAGCCATTGCTGAGATGCCTGAAGTTCAGCTTTTAACTTGAGGCAAATTCGGCCTCCAGCAACTATATCACAGGCCTACATTTAATACTATGAACTCAGCTCTTTCTAATGCAGAGTATCCTGTTCCACTCCAAACAGCGTGAACTATATAATATCGAAGCATTACAGAACAACCAGTATTATTCAGGACAGCAGTAACTAATTTGCGCTGGGATACAAGGGACCCTCAAAGTTCTAGCTTAAGGACATAGTAATATCCTTTACCAGTTGACATTTTGGGTGGTTACTGAATGCACTGGGTAGGGCTGTGGCCCAAATGCAAGATGTGTGGGTAACTGATAAGGTGCAAACTTTTGAACAGTCATCTGACCAGCAGCAGTTTAGTGAAGCATGTGAAGTCTTTAGTAGAGCTCTGGTCTGAGCTAGTGACAGCCCAGAAGCCAGTTCTGGAAGCAGACTAGGAGCGCCCATCTTGAAGGTGATTCTCAAAAAGAAATACCGACTATCTTTCAAGCTACATACAACACGACATTCATCCTGACAGGAGATATTATGTTTTTTAGCTTTCTGGCAAATGGATTTGTCAGAATCATTTGTTTTGTTTGTTTTTTTAGTGACTTGCATATATTGCTGTGCTACAAAGTTCACTGGACTCATTATTAAAGCAGTTACTAGGCAAGAATAATATTTTGATTTGGAAGAGTATTGTTTCAATATATTGGTGTTAAACTGGGGACTGTTTGAGTGAGCAACCACCATCGCATTCAGTATTCCTGAGTTACCTGCACTTTCAAATGGAAGCTGCTCAATAAGACTGACAGCAGGCTGCGTGTTGAAGGACTGGGAGCTCTCACAGAGTAACCAAGTCAGTTTAAGCCTTCTCTGACAGAAGCAATTCCACACACTTAGACTAAAGCTGAAGTAGCTTTGATGACTCTCATGCCTTTGGCTATAATGGGCCAGAGCTTGGGATCTTGCAGTTATTACAGGTAGAAGCCATAAGGTCTCCTTAGGACCCCAGTGCATTACCAGTGAGACTCAGGAAGCTGTTAGAGCTTCCCCCATGCCATGTGATGGCCTCGCTGCTTCCACAGCAGCTACCCTGGCAGATGAACTTGGAAGCCCCATGTCAAGTCAAGTAGCTTCACCTCCATTTAGCATGCTTTTGTGCCAGCATCAACGAACAGGTTATCAAAGTCAGTTTGAATAGCAACTGGAGGTTGTTTTTATCTCAAGCATGATACCACTGTACGTGCAGGGTTGCTCAACACATGCTACTTGATCATTTGATGCAATTATTTGAGGTTAGCTTCTACTGTTAGGAGTAACAGTACAGATAGACCACCAGTTAAACTCAGAAAGAATTTCCAACTGCAGTTTCCCATGATGGGAGATGTGAAAGGATTTCACTGCTTTTGCATAACATGTGAATTGAGGTGCCCACAGTACTTGTGAGAAACTGTCCACCTGCTGTAGGAGCAAAGCCTTAAGTCTGAGGTATGTGGCTATGAAGAGAATGACAGCAGTATACCATAGCAGAGTTTATTTCATGAAGATTCAGCCAGACAAGATCAAATTCAGCTGTATAAGGAAGAACTTCAGTCACAACTCTGCTCATTATATTGCAGCTACTAGGTCAGTTCAGCAATAAACTCCCATCTAGGCATTTGTAAGATGCCTTTCAAAGCTTACACATTTTTCTGAACTACCCAATCAGCAATGCATTTTGACTTCTCAAAAAGATTAAGCATTACCTGCAGTTTCACTAGTAAAATGCTCCACAGGTATTAACAAATGAGAATATTCTCATATAGCTTTTAGGAATGATCCATTTTTTGAAAAAAAACAAGTTTATACAGGGAGACAGAGTTCACACATTCCTTAGCAGACAAACAGAGCAATATTAAATTACCAAGACCAAACTCTTTAGCTGTCAGTGAATCCAAGACTGGAGCGAGTTTAAAAGTAATTAAGCTCCAAGGTCACAGCCTTGTGAGATGGGTCCAAGTTCAGCCTGCTGTTGCAAAGCTCCTCAGAGCCTGTGTTTCCACACAGTAGAATAAAGACAGTTGCTTCAGAAAGCTCTTCACCCAGGCACTCCGCTGCTACATTTGCTTCAGTGTGAAGAATTTAGGTCACATGTACTTAGACATATACACATGGGTATTGGTTGAGTTACATTACACTAAGCTTCATTAGAATCCACATAAATATTCTACTTGTGTTGCACCACTGAAAGGGCGCCCAAATGTCGCACTTCATGATTTCCTTGCAAGTTGAAGACAGAAGCAGCAGGTTCGCCAGCTATGTAAAGATAGTCTTAAATATACCACCTTCTCACTATTAATGAAGGACTCCTACAGGAGAAGACACTCCCTTGTCAGCTGAAATCAATGCAACAAAAGTCTATTTAAAGTGTACAGAGACTAGACTGCTAAGACGACATTTCAGCTTTGTGGGCAAGAGTTACTTTTGATTGCAAGCAGTTCCAGCAGCATTCAAACAAGATTGTGTTAGCAGATATTGCTCATTCTTTTCATGGAAACAACCACCTGAAGAGCAGCAGGTTTAACCGGGGTTAGCATGCATTATGTAAGAGGGTTATCTATAGAGCTGCAAGTTTTCAGTTTTACTCAAGATGCCTCAGTTATGCACAACCAAATGCAAGAACTGTTGTCACTTCCCTTCTCAGTGAGGCATGAGCCGATTAACATGAACTGGCCTCCAATAGTACAAGTAGCTAACTAAAATAGACATTGTTCCACTGATCCCATCCTTTAGATCATGGAAATTGTTATTTTGTCATGAAAAGCCCCTTAAATACCCGATTTAATCTCATTAATACTGGAATGAAGCTCTCATTTCCAAGACAGCAGCTGCCACTACCTTTGACAGGCATGGGAACCAATAAACTGTTTTTGGCTACCTCCAAGACTACTGGATGCAGTATTAAAAGCCTAAGAAGGTGTCATTACCTTTTTAAAATTTAGTAAAAACACACTTTTAGGAGCATTTATAACCAAACTGTCAACTAAAAACCTTAAAACTCTTATCTCAAGCCCTTTTCCTTGTTTAGGAAGGGAACACTTAGGCCTGTTGAACATTTCAACCATTCAGTATAATCATTAAACAAACCTAATGAGGAAGACCTTATCTTTTGCAATTCTGGTACGAGGGAGGAAGGCATACACAAGCTATGCAGGTTCTGCATTTAAGTGGTAGAAATATCAGAGCAATCACACCAGCAACTGCTTTTGCCAGATACTTACAAAAAGCTTGAGGTCTAAAGGAAAGCAGGAAGCATTCACTAGCTCTTTCTTTGAGCTGAAGTGCCAGCTCAAGCCATATTTCATTAAATTTTAGTAGCACTGTCTGACCCAAGGAAGTGGAACATGATGCAGATCATACTGCAGAACAGCTTTCACACAGTATTACGGATACATGCTGTAACAGTGTGATTTCTTCTCACGAGTTCTCCTAACTGCAATATAAATCTGTGCTCCACCTTTCCAGCACTGCCTATTGCTTTAGGGCTGCTTCTTGCAACACCTCTCCTTTCTGCAACGTAGAAAGGAGTCACCTCTTCAGTCAGACACCCAACATCTGCAACTTCACTTTTCTCTCTTCATTTGTAACCAGCTGCAGTAGCCCAATTCCAGCAACATCAACTTGTCACTGCATTCAGTGCTGAGTCCTGGCTAGATCTTTTCCTCCCTCCTTTCCTCTTATATACACACACAGTCCAGGAGGCCAATCCTTCAAATACTAGAGTCGCAGGACTCATTACAATAGAAAACAACTGCCACAAAGGGACAGTATTTTTCAAGGTCAAAAGCAGTTTCTGCACCTGTCAGAGGCAGGAGACCACCACTGCAAGTTCACACCTCTAAGGTGCTCCAATTACTGATAACATGAAACATCCGGAGCTTAAGAAAACTGTAGTTTTTCGGTAGGATGCCTGGGAAGTTTTGTAAGGGTTTAACAATAGGTAATTTCTCTCTCAACCGTGCTACACTAGGCGAGGTGAGACTTCGAACTGTTTCATGGTAAAGCGCTGAGCTCAGGTTACAGATTAAGCATGGAATTATTCAAGTGGCAGAGAAAGCTTAAATCTGAGGGGCTAAACTAACTGCCATCTTTAGCACCTCTGACAAGTCCTCTCCCAGCATATTCGCCACCCAGCACAATCCCCAAGGAGCACTCGGCCACCTCTTCCTCATCCCATCTTCACCTCATTAGGACTGCTTATATTCCCAACAACCCAATCTTTCCAGGCTCTCCAATCCCACCTTATTCATCCTACCATTCACCCCCTCACATTATGCCCACCCTTTCTTTCTCCCCCAGCTCCTCATCCCTTCCTTATTTCTGCAGCCCCACATCTCCCTCCCCCAATCCTTCTCCCCACAGCTCCATATCTCCCTCATCCCAGTCCCACTCCCTGCAGCTCCTCATCCCTTTCCCACCACACAGCCCAATCTCCCTCACCCCAATCCTTCCCCCCAACCTCCACAGCCCCACATCTCCCTCACCCCAATTCCTCTCCAACACCTCATCACCCCTTTCCCACCTCTGCAGCCCCACATCTCCTTCCCATAACAGCTCCTCATCCCTTCCTTACCCTCACAGCCTCAAGTCCCACACCTCCTTCACCCTGAGCCCTCACCCCACAGCTCCTCATCCCTTTCCCACCTCTGCAGCCCCTCATCTCCCTCACCCCAAACCTTCTCCCCACTGCTCCTCACCCTTCTCCCACCTCCACAGCCCCACATCTCCCTCCCCCAGCTCATCTCTTCCTTACTCCCACAGCCTATCTCCCTTACCCCAAACCCTCTCCCCACAGCTCCCCACTCCTCCTACCTTCACTACCCCACCTCCCTCACCCCAAATCCCCTCCCCACAGCTCCTTATCCCTCTCCCACCTCCACAGCCCCACATCTTCCTCAGCCCACAGCTCTTCACTGCTTCTTCACCTCTGCAGCACCACATCTCCCTCATCCCAACCCTCTCTCACCTCTGCAGCCCCACATCGCCCTCACCCCAAACCCCCTCCCCACAGCTCCTCACTCCTCTCCCACCTCCACAGCCCCACACCTCCCTCCCCCTACAGCTCCTCACTGCTTCTTTGCCTCCACAGCCCTCACCCCAACCCTCTCTCACCTCTGCAGCCCCACATCGCCCTCACCCCAAACCCTCTCCCCACAGCTCCTCGCCCCTCTCCCACCTCCACAGCCCCACACCTCCCTCCCCCTACAGCTCCTCACTGCTTCTTTGCCTCCACAGCCCTCACCCCAACCCTCTCTCACCTCTGCAGCCCCACATCGCCCTCACCCCAAACCCTCTCCCCACAGCTCCTCGCCCCTCTCCCACCTCCACAGCCCCACACCTCCCTCCCCCTACAGCTCCTCACCCCTCTCCCACCTCCACAGCCCCACACCTCCCTCCCCCTACAGCTCCTCACTGCTTCTTTGCCTCCACAGCCCTCACCCCAACCCTCTCCCACCTCTGCAGCCCCACATCGCCCTCACCCCAAACCCTCTCCCCACACCTCCTCACCCCTCTCCCACCTCCACACCTCCCTCCCCCTACAGCTCCTCACTGCCTCTTGACCGCCGCAGCCCCACATCACCCTCACCCCAGAATCTCGCCCCTCTCCCCCCCCCCCCCGCCGCCCCCGGCCCAGCCCAGCCCGCCCCGCCGGGCAGCGCGGCGCGGCGCCCTTACCTGCCCCCGGGTCTCCCCCTGCACCCGGGACCTGCTCCGTGCGGCGGGGGAGGAGGCGGCGGTGCCGGGAGGTGGCCGCGGCGGCCGGCGGGGAGGGTGGGGGGAAGGAGGAGGAGGGAGGGGTGAGGTCACTCACGGCGGCACGAGCGCGGCGGGCGACACCGGGCACCAGCGGCCGCTTTATACCGGGCTCCTCGGAAACCGTCTCCCCGCTTCCGCTTCCGCCCCCTCCCCGCCCCCGCCCCCCTTCCCCTCCGCCCCCTCCCCGCGCCGGGGGTCATGAATATGCAGCGAGGGGGCGGGGCCCGGCGCGTTGCTAGGGAGACGGGCGGGCGGGCTACGGGGGCACCTGGGCATCGCCCCAGGGGCGGGGGAGGGGGCCGCGGCGCCCCACCTGAGGGGGGCGGGCTGGGGCCGGCGGCTTCTCTCCTCCGGGGGGCGGCGGGGAGGAGGAGGAGGAGGAGGCGGCGCCGGCGCCGGTCCCGCTCCCCGTGGCGGAGAGGCGCTGCCGGCCCGCGGGGCCCGCTGAGCGGCCCGGGCCGCCCCTCAGGCCGCCACCTGCCGCGCGCGCCCTCCCGTAACGGCCGCGGCCTGCCCGGGGCGAGCGCGGCGGCGGCGCCGCGGGTTTCCAGCGTTTTCCCCCGGCGCCGCCGCCGCCGCTCAGCCCAGACCCTTCCCTCGGGTTTGGCCGCCTCTGCCCGGTTACATCCCCCCGGGGGTGACCGTGCCGCCCGTGCGAGCAGGCGGCTGCAGCGCGCTGCTCTTCCCGCCGCCGGCCGAGGCGCTTTGTGTCGCGCAGACCGTCGCCCGTTTCTCCCCGGGGCGGCTCGTTCGGCGCCCGGCGCGCACCGACCTGCGGGGAATTAAAAGGCTCGGGCGCCCATTGCAGCCCTAATCCTGCCGCGTTGTAAGCCCACGGTGCTAAAGACCACATTTTTTTTAGCGCAGGCACGTGTTTTTTTATTATTATTCACAATTACCCACGTCTCCTAGCCTTAACTGTGCTGACATCACTGGGCAGAGTAGCGTAACACTTAATTTTCGTTACATTAAACCAGGGGTGCGTAAAGTAGCCTGCGAGTGGCACCTAAAAACGCACAGTATGTGGCACAAAGGTATCTGTTTTCTGTTCCTCGGCATGCTGTTAGCATATAATCCAAAACAAAATTATTTGATGGGGAGCTTCCTTCTGTGCAGTTCGTGAATAAATAAACCACCGAGCATACCGGACTTAAGAAAAAGGAAAACCACAGAAAGCAAAATGAAAGAACTGCACACATCTATGCGCTATTAAAAAGCAATATGAATTTTGATTCCAGCAAAAATACTATGACTGTAAACCCTAAAGAAACAAACAAAAGTTAATCTTGTATTTTAGATCTGTATTTATCTCTCTATCTTATTTTAGGCTAATTCAGACAACGGGCTTTAAAAAAGTGCTCCTGATCACAACTGTGCATAACTCACAGAATTAACCGTCCTCTGGTGAAGACCCACAAAGTCTATTCAAAGAAGGTTTTCTTTCTGACATGTTATTGATGTTTACAAATGTTGTGTCCACGTTGCTAGCTTTTTGAAAACATGCAACAAAATAAATCCATGTTAATTAGCCGGATGGTAAAGATAAAGCTACCACAGAGACAGCAGCAGTCCAGTATAACACCTACTCTTGACAGTAAAAACAACAACCTTTATATCACAACTGAAAGTATGTATAGCTTAATAAAATGTTAAAGTTTGTGCCACAGCGGAAGCAAAATATACCTAGTATTTATAGCAGTATAAAAGTGTAATGGCTTGTGGTAAGAGGAAAGAAAGACTTCAGTGACTTTATGGAAGTTACATGAGACCCTAACACCACTGAAAACACCAGTTAGAAAGCTCCAGGTTGTGTGTGTAGGCACAACTTCTAAAACGTGCTTCTTGTTTCCCATCTATTTGTTGCAGCCTGGGCTACCATGGTGCTTTGACACCTCCCTATTAAGCGTACAGACACTTTACCTGAGAAAAATATTGCAAACTGCCCTTTTGTTGCCTGCCGCTGTGGTGAAGCGCGGTCCTTATCTAGCCCTGACATTTGAGACGTGTCCAGGCAATATCTCCATTATGTTTCCTTATGTGGTTTTCACTTGAGACTTACTGTCAGCCGCTAGCTGAGCCAAGAGCCAGAAAGGGCAGTTTTCCATGAAGCAAACATTTTAGTTCAAAAAATCCAAACTGTTACGAACAGTGGTGGTAGGGGGAGGAACAACAAGGAAGCAGACTCACCTCTTCCCTCTGAGGTTTTTATTCAGCCCCAAATATTCAACCTTTAATAAATACAGTCATCCTCAAGTCTTTGCAGGGGAGAAATGACAATTTTCCCTTTTGCTGATAGAGAGTAGTGACTTTTAAAGTCTCCCTAGGGACTCTGAGGGTGCACGTTTCCACCTCGTGGGTCACACGGTAGGAGAACCCCCCCCAGGTACAGGGGATCCCTCACTGAATCCTCGCTTCCGCTGATTTGACTGGCAGGCAATGCCTGCAGATTTTAGAAAAAGTCTATCGGGCCTCTGAACACCAGAGAGCAATATCCTGCCTTAAAAGCCCGGCAGTTTGCTGTATGATGCCTTGGCATACAAAGTTAAACAAGGGGTCTTCCCTATTTGATGAGATGCGTTGATTAACCAGATTGCAGATCATCGACAAGCTGCCGTGAGTTCTGTACTCCATTTCACAGGTACTTGGCTTACAAAATTGTTATGAAAATTTACCATCCAGCCAAGCCAAACAAACAACACCCCCGATATTATTTTACATGCGTGTCAAAAGAAATAACTTGCCGCAGGCAGAGCGGGTGAAGGAATTTTACGAGGCTGTGTCTGATCCTCCCTCTCCCCTCCCTCAGACAGTTAAAGAAATGTTTGTGTGATGAAAGGGGTAAGGGAACAGAGGACAGCTGGTTAGGAATTAATGAAATGTTTGAGCATTATCATGCGATAATGGATTTAGTTGACTGTTTGCCAGTGTTCAGATCTAGTGTGAATTGCTTTATATTAAATGCAGGGGATTCCTACATTATCCAGACCTCCTGAGACCACTGCTTCTAAGTCCTTTGAAAACCGGGACTTTAAAAAAGGTAATTCGTCATCTGAATGGATGGGGATTGTTTTGTCTGGCTTTCAGACTTAATGACATCTGACACAGCCCCAAATTTTAGAGGTGTCTTCTGGTTGGGAGTGGCCATGGGTTTGGGAGGCCTGAGGCTAGACTTGAAGCAAATCTGAGCATCCAGAAACCTAGGTGGGGTCTCTCAGCCAGGACGCTTGTAAACAAGACATGAAAAATGAGTCTCAACTTTTACACATTTGGTCTCTAACTTATCCCCAGAGTATCTTTTGCAGAGGGTGTTTGATTCATTCCTGGTGGGAAACACAGTGCTCTGTGTGTGAAACTGCTGTTTATCCTTCTTCCCACCCTCCCCCATCATATGCTGTCATTGGACTGGAACTTTAAATGGCTGTGTAAAATGGTCCACGTCCCTTGATGCTTTTTTTTTTTTTTTTTTTTCCGTAAAAGCACTGGGATGACTCTGAATTCTGCCCATCAGATAAGGGCTGTAAACTTGGGGAAGCCAACAAAAGATATTTTGTCTGGACTCAAACAAGTTATAAGAAGGTCTCGTGGATGGCAGGATAGCGTGCGCAAGTATGCGACTAGGACCCAGCCAGGCAGATCTTCTGGCTAGTTTAGGTTGCCCTTGGTAGCCAAACTTGACTTCAGGCTTGAATTCTCAGAGCCAAATGAGCTTTGGGCCAGGCCTGCAGATACAGAGTGGGACCAAGCCCTTTGCCCAGTCTCGTGCCCACGTTTACCCATCCGGAGCCAGTTGGCTCCTGTCATACCAGAGCAGCGTCAACAGTCCTAAGCAAACTCAACTTTGCCTCTTTCTAGGGGCTGAAACCTGGTGTAGAAACAGCACCTACACCCTCCTTTTCCGTGTCTCATGATGGAGTCTCAAGCTCATAGCAGTTAGGTTGGCCAGACGCTAGTACAGGCCATAAGATGTGTTTGCTGCTGCTGCTGCTGCCACTTGTGAGGTCTTGCAGTTAGTTCATGCCTTAAAGGATGAGAGTTCCCTATCATTATTTTCCTGGTTTGCGTAGCTAAGGAATGGTATTAACAGCTATAAAATTATGCTGCCTTTTGAATTTATGTGGTCTATAATTATCTTCATAATAAAACTGCAAGGAATTAAGCTCCAGTGCAGTTTATATTTGACAAGGGATGACTTGATAGGCCTTAAAGAACAGTGGTTTTCCATTCTTAGTTAAGTGCTAAGGGCAGTTAAAATACTAATTGACAACATTTTAAAACTGCAGGACTCAGTTCAATTACTTCTTCCCTTGCAGTGATGTTGTCAGGAGAGATCAAAACCTCTTTTTATGCTGTTTACTCTTTCTGTTTCCCTCAGCTTGGGCGATGAATTGAGATTAGTCAGTCTTCCTTCCGAGCTGCCTCATACTAACTCTTGCCTATGATATTTATGAGGTTTCCATTGCTGCACAAGGAATATTTGTACTTGGTTTCTCTATTTGTATTCCAAACAAGATTGAAAAATTGATGTATTTTCATCATATTAGGTTTGAGAAAAAACCAAAACCTTGAACCAAAGCCTGAAATACAGGAGGCTGTTTAAGTCTGAGATGAATTTCAAGTGACTTAATTCATATTAGTTTTACCCTGGCAAAGCTACCTTACTACTGGTTGGCTAGTATTTTTGCCAGTTTACACTGGTGAATATGGAAAGAAGACCAGGCCCAGGAGCTGTGTGAGTTTTCTCACTGTACGTACTCCTGCAGGCGGTTGCTAGCATGAGGGAAAGCTGACTTTGCCGAAGTCTCACGTGAGGGATGTCTTGGCTCATCAGAACAAAATAACTCTGCATTTAACTTATTTGTAGATGATAGCAGGTTGGGCTAGTCCGGTGCAGAATAAAATACTGAATTTTACCTGCTCACAATGCAGATGCTTGGCCTGTAGTGCTGGACTCTAAAACAATACTTTTAGCTCGGCATTCATTTCTCTTCGTACAGCCTTCTTGTCTTGCAGTCTCTTAGCTACAGCAGAATTTAAGCTGTGCAGGTGTTACTGTTTTGATCACCCAGGTGGGACCCGAAGCCTGTATAGCCTTCCCTGGAGGACCTGCTTTACTCTTTGCTCTGCTAAGGCCTGTTACTACCACGCACTCTGCCTTATCTCATCTCTTCCCTTGCCTAATCGGTACCGTGCCTAATCAGCGTTTGCAATATTCTGGGTCCCAGTATAGACAGGATCTCAAATGGTTTAGCCCTGTGTCATGAAAACTGCATCTGGAAAACCAGTACAGTTTTCTGTGTTTTTGGAAAATCTGAGGAAACAGCTCGAAGGAACTACACCTCAGCTAGTGACTTCTGCAGCTATGACTCAGTGCTAGCATAGGTCCATGAACGGTAGCAAAAATAGACACGACTGTGCTGACTATATTCAGGGTTTTTTTACGTTCCCCTAAAAAGATGAGTAACACTCACCTGGGTGATGGAAAAGCAAGTTGGATTGGCATTGGTTGGCAAAGGGATGGAAAATTAGTATGTAAAGAACCTAGTGATTAAGATAATAAAAACAATGTTAAGAGTGTTAGGTGAAGCCAAGTTTTATAGCCCTCGAGCTTTTAATTGTGAAATTGTTGGCTCTCATTTTGTTTCTGAAATAGAAGTCTATTTAAACAACTTAAGCAACCCAAGTTTCAAGAATAACTCTGATCAGACTGTTTTTGTAGTTGTGACCAAAGAACTGAAAGGAATTGGGTAAATAATTTTTATCCTAATTACTTGAAATTCCAAACAAAACCAAACAGCTGCAGACTCTGATGTGTTTCATATTAAAACCATTTTAAACTTTGAGAAAAAGATTAAAATGCATTTCCAAAGTCCAAAGTTGATTGAAGTGGAGAAATTAAAATCCCTGGCAAAATACTGAGTTATCTTAGGGTTCTTTTAATCACTTCCCCCCCCCCCAAAAGATAGGTGAAAATGGTCAAAATCACAATTTTTGTAATCAATGAATATTTAGTGTGCTCAACAACTTTCCCCTTTTCCTAGAACTGAATATCACCTAGTCGTGAATTGTCATGTAATTGTTTGATTTGGGGAAGTCTCTCTATGTGAAGTACCGCACGGAGACTGCTGTTCTAGGGGTCTAGTTTCACTTTACAGCTGAAACGATTTAACACCTAACTGCTCCGAAAAGGGGCTCTTCTGCTCGTCTCCTTATCATCTGGCGATCATATATTCTCAGGATTAGTCAGTTCATCTAGCTGATCTGTGGAAGGTGGAAAACCCTACATAGAAAATGAATAGTTTTTGCTAGATCAACTATGCACATTGAATCGTGCCACAGGCACTAGACCTAGCAGGAATCTAGCGTTAAACCACAGTCTGAGTCTCTGGCTTGCAACAGATACTGCCGAGACCTTATTTCAGCTTGAGGTTGCTGGCAGATAATGGCCAGACCCTTTATCATAATGTCTCTCTCGGGGTAAGTCATGCTCAGGTTCTCACTTTTGACCCTTAGAAAAGTATTTTGTAGTTCCTTCTTAAGCAGTTCCATTGTCTCCCTTGAACCCTTCTCAGATCTTCCCAGATCACAACACCGCCTGCTGCAGAGGAGCCTAGAGGTAGCACAGATCTTTTCTAGAGCTGTGTGTGCGAACCCAGTGCCGATAGCAGACAAAACAGGACGGTAATAGAGACGTGCTGCTTTTCTTACTTGGGCAATCCTCTAATTTCAGTAACTTCTTTCCTTATGCGTATAGAGGGAGTCTGGCAACTAAACTAACTTAAGTACTTTGGAGCCCATTTGGTAGGACCAAAAGTTTTGTATTTCTGATTTTGTCTCCCATAATTAGTGAATCATATATGTCAGAGAATACTTTCTCAATCTTTCAGAATAGAAATTAAGACCTGTTCTCTCTGATTGGGTCTCAGCCCATTTTTCTGGACTTCCACTGTAGTATTTTTGTTGGATGTGGACTGATACTCTTCATGAGGACGTCTTAGCACTTATCTGGGCCATAGCACAGAAAAACTATGAAATTTCTACCTCCCTCTCCCAACACACACATGTGCACGCAGAGTTGATAACATGCTCTTTGCTCATGGGAAGGAGGGATGCTATAGGGACAGAAGCTCAGAAAGTAACGATTTAAATGAAGGAGATTATTCACAACCTCCAAAGCTGGTGAGATGGTTATGGCTTAAGATCAGGAATGAAAAATTTAGAGGAGAGAAAGTTTTTAGCAATAAGGTTATTTGGGAGGTTCAACAGTCTCCCCAGGGAAGCTGCGGAGAGCTTTGAGAACAGACTATGAGATATGTTTTTGAGGGGTTTAGATGTTTCCTGTCACAAAATCAGTTGTATTTCTGCAAACACAGCCTCCTCCAGTCCCAGTTAAACAAGAACTGGCCTGAATGGATTGCTCTAAATTTGAACGAAATATTGTTTCCGAGCTGGCAAAAGTTTCATATATTTTTCTCACTCTTTTGTTCCTGGTAGTGGTTTTGGTCAGACCAGCAGTGTATGTTACAGAATCTGCCAGAAAAAATGTTTTCATACTTGATTTTTTCTTAAATGCCTTTCCAGAATTTCCAGTCAGCACCCTTGGAGACAGAAATGCTCTCTTTAACTATATAACAGGTACAAAATAAACACCAGACACTTCAAGTTTTTTCTTATTGTCTATCAGACTTAAACTGGAGACATGCTAGCTTGACTTTAGGGTTGACTCCGTCTTTGACCTTTCTTCTGAGATACCCAGTGAGTCTGTGATGTTGCCTTTGGTGATCTATATTTTGACACTGCAAAGCAGAACCTCTGGTGGGCAACGCTGTTCGCCAGAACCTCTCAGTTTGGTGAAGCTGTGGCTGGAGCTTGGCTGGAGAAGTTCAGAGAAGTTTTGGGGGACTCTGGGACACTGAAGTGAGCTAAAACTTGCATTGTTTTTTTCCTAATGGATAGTCCGGGAAATAACCTGTCAGATGGCCTAGTCCTTTTATATTGATCTTCAGTTATCCTGCTGCACAAACTCTTCCTCTTCTGATAGGGGTGAATGTATTTTGTAGGGGATATCAGCTTTATGTCATCTCCTTTTTTTTGACCTTCCCAGCAATGAGAGATACTGCAGTACTGCTTCGCTTTAACCCCCTTCCCCCACTGTGCTCTCCTTACTGCCAACGAAGAGTTCCCCAAAACGATTTCTCCTTACGGGTTGTGTCATGTTGACTGCAAACTCAACCAGAATTTTTCCTGTGGTGTAAGCAGATACAAGGTCTCTCTTCCATGTGGATTTACTCATGTCAAATTCCACAGATTCTATATTCCAGATGGGCCATTGCAGGTCTCCTCCTCTAACCACCTATTTTAACAAACTTACAGAATTTCATTAGCTCCATGATTTTGATCTCTCTCTGAAATGCAGCTGAAGCCAAGAGGTTTAAAAGTTATCAGGAGAGGGACATACAGTCTGACAGTTCATGAGAACACACCAACACCACAACCTTTGGAAACTGGCTTAAAATTCAGAGATAGGGACAAGCCTATAAATTGGCATTCCCAATATTTCCAGGGTTTGGAAGTGGAAGATGTATTTGTGCACTTAAAACTTCTGTTTTGCTCCAAATCTCTGAATTTTTTATGAATTCTGCACTTGAAGCCAGCCTCAGGAAATCTTACTGCTGTTCAGACTTTTGCTTTAGATCTGTATGTAACAACAAATTCAGAACTGATTGTAACAGACCTCTGATGGCTGTGCTGTTAATGAGAAGAAGAAGAAGCTGAAGTTGTTCGGTTGATCCAGGACCATTTCCAGTGCAGCCTGTGATTTGTTATTTGAACCTCAAAAATTTCAGAAAGATTTCATACCTTTGCTGGGACAGATATTCCACCGCTCTTCTCCCTGGCGGTTTGCAAGATTTAGCTTTTTATAGTTCAGAAATATTGTGCATGTGCGGAATATTTTGATGCTGCAGAAGTTCCCATTACCTTCAGAGTACAAGTAGATAAGTGTGTGTGCGTGTGTGCGCGTGTGTGTGTTGCATTGGTTGACTTTACTTTCTCTTTAATGACCTCTGAGTATCTCTTGTCTCATGGAATTGAGTGTTGTTTGCTTGTTCACAGTTTCCTTTCCTTCCGTTATCCAGCAAAGAAAGTTTGCTTAAGTGGTTTTTGTGAACTCTTTCAAGATCCCCAGAAGGATGATACAGGAAACAGAGAGTTTCCTTTCTCTACAAACTTCTAGGGTGTTCCCATAATAGCTTGAAATTTATCTGCATTCAACAGCCTGCAATGGGACAAAAAATTAATGAACTGTCAAGGGATCAGGCAAAACACAATTAACATATCAGAGAGAGGGGAGCTCGCAATAAAACGAATCCTCCATTTAAACAGCACCTTTCATCCGAAAGCATGATACTTAGGTTGCCAAACGCTTTCCTTTGTATCCTTATGTTTCCAATTACTTTACAAGTTGGCCGCGCTTTAACCATTCAGCCTGAAATTTTCCATAATTGCTCTCTGCCTCAAGTTGAATATTTTTTCAGAAGGGAATGAAGGGGGAAAAGTTACACAAAAAAACCCTCAAAAAAGGGGTAGTCATTTTACAAAGAGATTGATGCTAAAGAAGTATTTTTATGAATGTTCAAGCTTTCTGTCCGTCTATTTGAAGAGCACTTGCACTGCGGGAGGCTGGAACAGAAATGAGACACTTGGCACGGAAGCAGTGCTGGGGATCAGAGTCTGTCACTGTCTCCGTGAAAATGCATCTGGATTTGTCCAAAGGAAAAAAAAAAACCACACCACAGACAAACCTCTTTTCGAATGCATTAGAGGCTTGCTCACAGCTCACTTCTGATGCCTTCTAACTGCACATAGTCCCTCCAGCCCCCGAAAGCAGCCCCTGCAAGCAGAACATCTGGACAGCTCGCCGACAAAATGGATCCGCGTCTTTGCCGTGCTCACCCTGGGTGACCTGGCGCAGTGGGTGAGAGCTGGGAGGATTGTAGCACTGGGAGGGAGGGCAGGGCCTGTGCTGAAAGCTGACAAGGTAGAAATGTGAGTCATTCAAAGGCAAAGACCGAACTGTAAAGAAACAATTACTTACATATTAAAAAAAAAAAAATCAAAAAAAAAAATCAGTTCTGGAAGGCATGTTTGCCTGATGGCTGACACTCCCTAGCAAAGCGCTGTGTTATTCCAAAAGTCTCCCATGAGATGAATAGAGCTTGCCAGAAATAATAACAGGTATGAAGTTGTATAATCACTCAACTAAATACGGGCTGAGAACAGACAGGGAACCTGTTCTTTTGTTTTCCTGCCCACTTGCTCGATTTCAGGGCTGTGCTGCGCTCAGGGGCTCTGCGGCTTAAATTGGCCGGAGCAGTCAGGGCACCAGGAAAAAAAAAAAAAGCTTCTTAGCAACAACTTCACAGCATCGGTTGTTTTTCACTCCATTCATAAAAGCAGTTAGCTGCACTCTACCGGGACAGGCCTGTACGCTTAGCATACTCATTTCTGCCACAAGCAGAAAGCTCTTGACTTATTTTGAGCTGAGTGCCTGCAGATTTCATACCCTCGCAGCCCTAATCTAGCAATAAAGAAAATGGCTTTAAGCCACTTCAGAGTCTAGCGCTCCCATTAGTATTCTCCAGTTACAGAGATCAAAGGGCTGCAAGGGGCAGTGCAACGAGGAGGGCAAGGAGATACAGATAACAGCTTCTCCTCCCCTCTTCGAGGGGTGTTCTTCTCTTTTCTCAGGCAGCAGAGAGCACGTTTTGGGGAGCCGATGCTGCGGCAGCGCGGCTTGGACAGTTCTGCAGCGCGCTGACTCCCCCGTCGCCAGAGTCCAGGCCTTGCATCAGGCAACGTTAACGGCAGGGCTGCGGTGCCTTCGGTTTAGCAATAATTCACAGCTAACCAAAAATCAGGTACTTAATCTGCTACAGCCTGGAACGGCAGGTCTGTATGCGTAACTACCTATATCTGCATGGCCACGGGCAGGAATTCATGTGAAAATTGTTTGCGTAATAGCAATTAGCACTGCAATAGTTTTTGTTAATTTTCTAAAATGGCTTGGGGAAATTAAAACTTTTTTTTTGTTGTTAAGAAACAACATGTTTCACTTTTAAAACCAAAAAGGTTTTAAAAGGTGGAAGGTACTGAGAAGAGGCTGTCTTTAATGACAGGTCACTATATTTTATCCAAACAGAGAAATTTCCTGTAAAACTTTACTTAAAGTAGTCTCTGAAAAAAAAGTAAAGAGTTTCCACTACAAAACTCAATGATATAGGGAAAGAAATGGAGGGGGATTGCTGACTTGCTTGAGACCACCAAGAGAAGGTGGTATCATCCATACCCTGGGAGACGGGAGATGCTGGGGTGGTTCAGAAAAGGCTGCGAGGGTGATTTGCGTGCTGGGAAGCAGCCTTTGGAGACAAGGGCTCCGGTATGTTTGTCTTGTAGGAGACAAGATTAGAAGTGGTTTGATCGCTCCCCAGAAATACCTGCAGCAGCAGCAGGTGCCAGATATTGCGGGCTCTCCCTCCAATCGAGTAGGTAAAACGCAATAAGAATCATTTGCTGGAAAGAGAAACAAGAGGAGTTCCCACTGGAAATAAGAATCAAAGGTTAATTAACTACAGGAACATCCTACCGAGGAAGCCATCCTGCTGCTTGGTGGCATGTCCTGGTGTGGAGATACTTGTCTCTTTGCCGATTAGAGAGGAATCTCAGGGCTCCTACCTTAGGTACCCAAACTGCGGGACTGTGACTGTATCCCTGGTTTCTGTCAAAGGACGGTGCCCTAGTTCTGTGTTTCTCAGCCTCTCTTAATGAAAGAGCCACCTCAGCTCTCAGGCAGAAAGCAAAACAAAAAGCAGTTTGTGCAGTTCCACCGCTCTGTTTTTCATTTACAGCCAAATACAAATTAGGCTAAACTTTGAGTGTCTATTTAAAACTTTTATTTCCTCCAATCTGGTCTGCTTCCTTCCTTGGGTGCACGTTCTTTTTTTTAAAATAAGTTCTGCAGTTGTTTCACAGGCTACCTGATAATATGCTCATCAGTCCAGATACAACAGGACTCTGATCTGAACACAGGTTACTCCCCCTGTGAAAAATCACAACACAAAACTTTGGAGCATGTCTCCTGTCCAAAGGACACGGCAGAAGATGTCAATGCACTCTTTGGCCTGTGAATTTGTGGCTCAGCATGCAACTGGTGGCTGTGAAAAATTAGTTGATGGGCCCCGTTTCTGAGGAATGGCCAACAAAGTCACTGTGTCGAGGCTGTAAGGATGCAACCTTTTCCCTCTGACTTGCAGCCACTATGCATGCCAGCTTTGCTTGTCCCCTTTGGATGTCACCAGATCACTGTCACATGGGTGTCCTGCGGGTGGGAGAATGCCCTGGCTGCTCTGAGCCGTTGGCTGCCCACGCTTCCTCCCCTGATGAATCTACGAATTTGGCTTGAAGATTTCAAGAGTTTGAGGTATAACCGGAGCTACTCGGGGCTCCTCGCTTGAGACACAGCTCCTGGCTAGCTGAACTCTCCTTGTCCCCTGCAAGGCAGAGCAAAAGGAGTTCATTTAAACCAGGCAGCTTTACCCGGTGTAGCAGGGTGCTGAGGGAGGTGCGGGGAGAGGTGTGAGGCTGTGTCTCTGCTGTGGGTAACAGCTCCTTGATCTGCTCCTCTGCATCTGCTTGGTGATCAGCCCAGATCACCACAAAATGGTGATGCGCAAAAAATGCAATTCTCTCAACGCTGGAGCTGATTCCTTTTGAGCGTGGAGGGCCTGGAGCTGGAGTAAAGTGAGTCCTGTCCCTGGGCAGTTTAATCTCACCAGCCAGAAACCTATATAGATTTGCACTTCCTTATGCAACTGTTTGATAATCATGTTGCCATGGCAACGTTTGAATTTTGCAATACATGTGTAATTTCACACATTTACATCAAAAGCAACTGCAGGACATGTGACTGTGCATAACAGACCAAACAGCTCTCTCTTCATAAACCCTTTCCATTTTAAAAACTGCATTATTGCACTCACTGGTGTTTTGGGGGTGAGGACTATGGAGCGGGTTTGACAGCACAGATGTCAAGTTGTTGAGGTCTTGTGTACACCCAGGCTGAATACCAGGTCCTGAATACCAGGTCCTAGTGTGCATAATGCAAGGAGAAGGACAGGGAAGGGGAGCGGAGCACAAGGCTCCACTCAGGAATCTGATGTCCACCTCTCTTCCCAGTCCGGTCGCCACATCCCCCTCAGCCCAGTCCTGTCGCATCCTCCTCCCTGGCTCCTTGTCTCCTCCTCCATCCAGCCATCCGCCAGCAGGACTCTTTCGTACCTCACCAGCCACCTTGTCCCAATCCTTTTGCCCCGCTTGCCCCAGGCTACCTGCCCATCTGTCACTCGGGTGCCTTGTCCCACGTTCTCTCCTGTGCTTCCTCCTGATGGCTCTTTGTCCCGCATACACCTTCTCCTAATCCCATGGCCAGCTCTTGTCTCAGTTAAGGCCTCCTTCTCTGCCGCTGGTAGGAGGCAGTGGGCAGGTGAAGGTTATTTAGAGAGGGGAAGGCAGCAGGAGTAGCAGAGAAGAGGCTACACGCAGGGTGTAACTTCAGCCCGCAGCAGCAGAACGCAGTGGTGGACGGCCGAGTCCCAGTGCACACCCGCTGAGCATTGGGTCTCGAGAGAGTTTTGCACCTGGACTCTCACTCTGCTTCTCCTGAGCTGATTTAAACAGATTTTTCAGGAAGTCAAAACCTGGACAGTTCTGCCTTTGGTTTTTTCTTTTTTTCTTTTTTTTTTTTTTTGCCTATAGCAACAGCAGCTGGAACATTGTCAGCGCTGGGACACTGCTGCAGCTGGACTCCTCCTTGCTCAGAAGCAAAGAGGTGTTGGAGAGTCTTTAGCTCTAACAGAATGTGGGCAAAACAAACATGTCTCCCCCCTTAACTTCAATCTCAGAACATTCTGCTGAAAGGAAATTTGATCTGAGATAACTCACCAACACTAAAAATTTTGGTGTAAGGAACTAGAAAAGAAAAAAATCTTGGCAAAATATAAGGGTTTTTTTTGGTTGTTTATACAATTGGAAAAGTTAAGTAAACCTAATTACTGAGGTTATTGGTTTTAATGAGTCACTACCTTGTTATTATTATTCCTGGTTTCTGTTGCCATATGACTAGAAACTGCAGCTGTGCTGTGCAATGAATCCTTAATATTTGCTACTCCAAGATTTAGACACAAGAAAATAGATGGATGCAGGCAAACAAGGAAACTCGGGGAAGGAAATTAATTTTGATCAGCGTGGCGTGTGGCAACCTAAGCATTATGAAGACTTCTGTGGGCAAAGATGAGTTTCCACCAGATCCGAGGAGCTAGCATGGGGCTGCTTTGTGGACATTTCTGAGGAACCCTTCCAAGCATGCTACAGAATTATGGTAGAAAGTACAAGGAGGTTGGCCACAGAGGTTGCCATCACGGGCTGGTTGTCGGTGGGAATTGCCACCGTGAGAGAAGTCACAGGGGCTGGAGAGTGAAGACCTTAGTTTGATATTATGGGAAAGGAAGAGCCAGTGGAGGGATGCAGGGTGGGAAACAAGACAGAAAGGACAGGTTAGGAAAAGAGTCTCTGTTATAGTATCCCAGATGGGTAAGAGCTAAGTATGGTCAGGGACCATGGAAGTAACAGCAAAGGAAGAGGCATGCTAGAGATTTACCTGCAAGTCTGGAGGCTGCAGAATCCACAAGGTTTAACTGCAGCCCAAATGCAGGGATCTGGAAAGAGAGGTGTGAGGTGGAACCGACATCCGGGAGCTGTGTCTGAGTAGCAGATAACACACTCTGTCATTCACTGTGTTTATTATAAGATTTAGGGAGAAGGTTTAGGGGGAAAGGGATATCATATTTGTTCAGGAACAAGGCATTAGACTGGCAAGGCTGGTTTCCAGTGTCAGGGATGCCTGCAGGACTGCTGGTGGAGAGGGGACATATAGGACAGGACTGGAGGAGAGGGACCCCAGACTGGACTCGTGGTGACTCTAGAGAAGGATACAGAAGATGGCTACACCTGGAGGGGCAAGGAGGCAGCTGCAGGTGTCTAGAGTTAGGTGGAAATGCAGGAGGCTATAGCAGGCTCCTGGTGTCAGTGAAAGATGGCAGAGAAAAATGGAGGATAGAAGGAGACTGAGCACAGGAGAAGGGTCAGGCCAGGGTGTAAGAAAGGAAGACCTAGATTTGTGCAAGAAATGTCTGCAAATCTCTCAGGGGATGGAGAAGAAAGAACTGAGAGCGGGAGGGAAGTCAGATGTGGAGGGGGAAAGGCACACTTCCATCTTGTCAGCTCAGGTCTGGTTTAGAGCCCCATCATGGCCAAGAGCTGGAGACATTATTTTATTTTTAATCACACCACAGTTTGCTTCTTCAGCCTTCGCTGGCAGAGCAATGAAATTCCTCTGCTAAAAGAGCAAGCAGCTCCTGATCCCCAAGGTCTGGGTGCTTTACAGCAGTTTGAGAGAGAGGATTTTTGTCCTACATTTTTCATTGAATGAATGATTTGCTTTGAACTGACCTTTCTTTGCTAAGATCCAGAACAAGCCTGCAGGAGGACCTGGGATCCCGCTGGATGATGGTGTGTTTGCATGTGCTAAATATGATCTGCCGTTCCGCCCAGGCCACACCACAAGACTGCAGGATGGAGGCAGGGACATGCTAACATGCAGTTTTTCATTGATTGGTTGCAATTGATCAGTTGTGTAGAAACAAGACAAGTGAAGTTTCCGGTCTCTGGGATGTTGCAGGAGGTGTCAGATTTGCAGCAGCAAGTTGATCGTTTCCAGCTGATTCTGCACTTTCAGTTCTCTCTCTTTAGGATGTTAAAGTCTTTTTTTGAGATAGACAGCTGGCTTCAGAAATGAAGAGAAAGACCCTGCTGGAAGAATGGACTCGCACAGTTTCTCTCTTCCTCTCAAGGGCATGTACTAAAAATGCAACGAGAGCAAGCAGAGGAGGGGGATGTGGAGAGCTGAGCTGCCCCGTGAGTGTGAAAGGCACCTCAAGCCGTTGCATTTCCTCCAGCGCAGTTCAGCATGGACTTGCCTTGGCCCCAGGTGACCTTCCCTCCCTCTTGGCTATATGCCTCCTAGAGGACTGAGGGGCAGAAAGGAGGGGAGGGCAAGCTGCCATTAAATACTGTCCTGGAGCTCTTTTTGGCTGATGAGGAACAAGCCCAGTGCCCGAACGACCTTGAAAGACTCCGTGGCCCGGCTTCCCGTTCGTGAGGCACTTCACATCCAAGCAGGGACGCGGCGGCTTCCTCCCAAGCACCCAAGCTCCTGCATGCTCCAGCAGACCAGGGGCGCTGGGGACAGCAGCCAAGC
Source organism: Apteryx mantelli (assembly GCF_036417845.1). Classification (NCBI taxonomy): domain Eukaryota; kingdom Metazoa; phylum Chordata; class Aves; order Apterygiformes; family Apterygidae; genus Apteryx; species Apteryx mantelli. The sequence goes on along the minus strand of NC_089979.1, from coordinate 4,548,760 downwards.
TGCTGCCAAGGCACCGGGCTCCCCTCTGGGAACCGGGAGAGGGCACAACCGCAGGCCGTGGCCACCGTCCGAAGTGAACGACCCAGACACGTCTGCCCAGACACTACACAAAGAGGCAACGCGGTCCCTGCTCCGTTGCTTGCCGGGCTTTGTGGCAGAGGCCCAAGCGGGCACCGCGCGACGTGCAGAGAGCCACAGTGCTCGCAGCTCTTGCCCACTCACAGAAGAAGCCCCTGCTCTCCTCGACACCCAGCACAGCTCGGCGAGACCGGCTGCAAAATAGACTTGTCGACATGGATGCCAAGAGCGCCCAGCCTCTCTGACGTTGCTGCCGACGCTGCCTGATAGCAGGCTGCTCTGCAGGCTAATGCACCTCGCTAACAGGCAAGGAGCATTTCAGATACTTAGGATGCTTAGACCAGGACTGAATAATATATTAGTAGTTGTTGATGTTTTTTTCACTCCGGTCGCCACTTAATTTTTGGATCTCAGCATGCAAAGCCCCCCGTGTGCAGCAATGCCGCAGTGGTTTTCAGGGATAGCTATAGCAAAGTTCAGCTGTGTTTTTCTTCAGGCGTTTATCACTGTTTTCTCTTTCAGCCTGCGCATGTGGGAATTGCTATATGAAACTCCCTCTCCTCCCCGCCAAGGCACGTTGAATCTCTGGCAGCTCACGAGCGGCCGGCAAACCACAAGTTCAGAAACACCCGTCTCGTCCTCTCCTCCTAACAGGTATTTGCTCCATGTCCATAAACACAGGGATCAAGCACAGGAGCCCCCAGCTCATGATGCAGTGATGATCCCAACCAGAAGCTGCTCCCATGCTTAACAATAAGCTGTCTCAAATACCTTGCTGAAATAGATCTGAAAGAACATGTACAGGAGACCTAGTAGGTCACTCAGTTTGCCCCCAGCATTGCACAGGGACAGAGGTCGATTCCCCTTTGTGTGACTGCCAGATTTGCTTCATCTTCCTCCCTTGTAATACTGTATCCTGACACAGAGGTTTCCTTAGGCACTTGCCACTTCTGAGTGTGATTTAGTGCATCATGTTATAAATGAAAGACAATCCTCACAGATGCATTCAATTTCCGCTCAAAATTTTTTTGATTATTTGGAAAGACTTAAAGGGCAGAAATTTACTCGTGACCAGAACAGACTGAAGATCAAGTATAGATAAGAAAACTAGAGAAATCAGGTTTTACATCTGCCAGTCTTTTTCTGGGGGTTGGAATTAATGGGCTTTTCAGGACAAATTTGATCAAAGAAGAACTGGAATATCAACTTTCTAGTGAATGAGACAACACAGCGAAATCTCCATGAGATCCTCCTAAATTCCCCTTTTTTCCCTCTGCTCTTCAAATCAGGCCAATATATAGGGTAGAAAAGGGCAGAAGAATGGGAGAGACAGAGTTGTCTTTGCTTCCCCCTCCCTCCCACAAGCAGGAATGAATGACCCGAAGAGATTTCAAACTCAGGTCAAAGAGAAGCATCTGCCTGGAAGCATAGCAGCTCCCCTCAAAACACCCCTCCAGCTCTCCCATTTGTGAAGGGAGAGTCTACAGCCATTGCATTGCCTTTAAATTAGGCACAAATAGCACATGCCTGTCACTCACCGCTAGTTGAGAAGTGCATTTAATGTACTTGGTGGTACGTCACATGTGGTTTTATAGACGTTTGGCATCCTGGATTGGGGTCACTGCTCGCACCCGTAGGAATAGACCATCCCTTTTAGCCCAGGAAGTCTTATAGCCCTGGCCTGACCTGGGTCTGTGCTCACAGGTCCCACGGGCAAGAAGAGGATGTGCTAGCAGTAAGCTAGGCTTGTATCTCAAGGGCAGGTCCTGTCTGCTCTTCAGGTACTGTTGGATGGCTGAAGTTGATAAACTGGGCCAAGGAAAGCCTTAAATACTCCCTGCTTTCACCGTAGCTTGAACTCCAGGTCAGTGTGAGAGCAGGGTATATGGACCCAGCTGGGACGTGTATGAGACTTCAGCTAGACCCAGGGCTCCTGAGACCCCGTCAAATTTTCCTCCATGGCCCTTTGTCCACCACTGAGAGTTTAACTAATTTAGCAAAGTATCTCAGACATGAGCAGCTAGTGCTACTTGAAGGAACTGAACCATGAACGCTGCTTCTGCAGTGCAACCCGCTGCCTGCAAACCAGAAAGAGTTAAAATGCCCTTCCCGGGAGGACTGGTTCCTGCCACGAGAAGAGGAAGGACATATTAATAGACTGACATGTGCATACAAACCAAAGGCCTAAGACTTCCTGTGGAAAGGTGGGCTCTTGTCTGACTTCAGCAAAACTGGCCACGTGAATTAGAGTTTCTACCAGATCAGTGAAACCTGCATGGTTTTAGTGCAGCCCCGAGGACAGGCTGCTCAAACGTGGCACTCGACAGCAGCCACTTTAGGCCAGGAGAGAGAGAGACACTACCTGATACCTGACAGCCCTCCCACCTCCTCCTCCAGAATAAAAAAACCCCTATGATCAAAAAAAAAAAAAAAAAAAAGCTGACATGAGATGGTAAATGCTGCTCTGCGATGTTCAAGGAAAACCTGTTTGTGTGGGCTGTGCTGGAAAAATTGCTCAAGAACGGTGCATTCGCATAAAATATGATCTGGCTGCTGTTCAGGTCAATGTTTTCTCGTTGGAGCTTCTGGCTATGTAGCTGCCTCAGTTTATGCGTACTGCCGCTGGGATTGTGCTGGTTTTGCATGTGACATAATCCCCCTTGCTCTGGGACATTGGAAATCTTTGCCTTCACCTACTTTTGGTCTCTGGTGGATCTGGATACTTCTCAGGGCAGCCTGCACTAGCACACAAGTCAGTAAGCAGGGATGTAGAGGAGGGTGACTGCGGTGCGAGCATCCAGCCACGTGGAAAGCCGTGGAGGAACATTCTCATGTGACATGTCTTTTTGAGGAATGTCAAGTGCCCGCTGCTTGATTTAAAGGTGATGTTTGTTGTGCAGGCAGGAGGCCTGGGTATGGCTCTCAGCTCAGTGCAGGCTTCTTGTGCAATTCTGGACTTGTCTGGAAACCGCTGTGTCTCCGTTTTTCCCCCATAATAGCAGGATAGTGGCTCCTTCCTACCCTTTGACTGGTTTGGCTATTTAGACTGAGTTACTTAGGACGTTAGTCCAGGGCAGCAGCCCAGCCCAGATCAGTTTGTGTGGTGGTGCTTAGTCACTTTTAGCACTCTGAATAAGTCACAACAAGAAGGTGGGAGGTTGTCAGAGCTCAAATGCTACACTCACTTCAATAACAGCTTATACATCGGTTTCTTAGCCCTGCCAAGCCAAGCAGTGACCATGCTTCAGAGGTGGACGAAGCAGTTCCTGGAGATCCAGGTCATTAATCAGTGTGACGTGCTCAAGGAAAGAAATGGCAGGAATGCCCAGTTGTTAGCGAGAGCCTCCTACCAAGCCCTGCTTGACAAATTATCAACGAGCGCGATGCCGTGTAGTGACAGCCCTCACTCTGTCTCAGTTTCCACCCCAGATGAAGAAGTAAAAGTCAACTGGAAGATCCCTTGCAAGCCGAAGAGCTGCAAGTTTTCCCCCACGAATAGTCCTTGCTCTCCCCTGCCAGACCTCCAGCCTGTCAGACAACAACAACAACATTGTTCTACAAACTGTTCCTATAATCGTAAAGATTAGAAACACCAGAACTGCTGCTACCAAAGCCTGCGGCATTCAACCCCTGCGGTTTCACAGTGTTAGCTTTAATAGGCATATTTTAATATGGTTGCTCACTACAGAGGACCCTTTGTCCTCAACGGTATTTAAAAAAAAATACAGACCATAAATTTAGTGGAGAAAATCCAGTGAAAGAAAACAAAGTAGCAATCCAATGGCAGAGGGCTACTTCTTCGGTGGAAATGCTCTTGGACTGCCGAATACGTTGGTTGTAGTCGGTCATGAACCAGCCATTGGGAATTTAGAGCAGGCTAAAGCTACAAGGAGCGTTGTGTTTTATATCCCTTGCGCTGCTGCATTTAAAAATAAGTCTTCAGACTGACTGCTCTTTTGCTTCCAGAAGGAGAGCTAAAGCGGAGTTTGCAATGTCAAGTTTAATAGAGAAGTAGGGAATGAGCAAAGATAGCTTTTCTTGCAAGCATGCAAAAATCACTCATCTGTGGCTTTGCATGCTCATTTGCAAGGACAGAGACTGTTGAGCTGGTGAGAGGACCGGTTCCCTGAAGTCACATGACTGGGCGTGCATGTACTTATGTATCCTCACCCCCTCCACATCCAGAAACAGCTAGATGGTCCAGCACACCCAAATGCTGTCTTTTCCTTTCAATCTCTGATCCCCTCCTCTCCTGGAGGATTCACTGCTATTCACCCTCATTTCCGATCTCCAGTCTTTCCGAATCAACACTGCCAGCTCACCCTCCTTGGCATTTTCACTATGTCCCCCAGCCGGGGTTGGGTGTCAGCTCGAAGCTCCTGTCCCTGCTGCCAGAGCCCATTTCCCATGTGGCGGGCTCACTCCCTGACCTGTCTCCTTGCCCACCTCCAGCTGGCTCAGCCCGTGGCACCAGCACCAGTCCCACGTTCCCCTAGGTTCCTGCTCTCAGGCTCCTTTTTGGGTCATTTCACCACAGTTTGGTCAGCAAGTCCTCTCACTCCCCAGAGATCAGACCCCAAAACTCATCGTGGAGAGAACTCATCATTTCTCCAATGCTTTTGTGTTTATCCCAATGAACCAGAGTGGGAACACCGAAGCATGCACCAGGAAAAATGGAGAGGAGGGGAGGCAGGGACCCCGTGGCTGTCCCGGCCCTGGAGCATGCAACAACTGCTTAGGAGTGCTCCCTCCGTACCCGCAGGAGGGTCCCTTGGCAGCGTGGGGCTTTTGGTGCCAGCTCTTTAGAAACAGGGACCAGTCTGAGCTACGAGACACCCAAGACTCTGTGAGCACCAAAAGCAGCAAAAACAGCCCTTGCATTAAAACCAGTTGGGCTTCTCCTTTCAAAAGCACGGCCCGGCACGATGCCAGGCACCACAGCTACAGTAACACCATCTCACTGGCTTGGCTGCCCAGACACAGGGTCTGGCAGGGAGCAGGTCCCACCTCCATCCCATCCGTTCCTCCTCCCCTGAGCACAGATACACACACACACGGAAAACAAGTGTGTGAAAAAAACCTTCCCTGCGATGGCACGTTTCCTCTGAGAGCAGTTTTGCTTGCGCAAAAAGCATTTCTGGAAAGGCCTGGCATTCAGACAACAGTCAACACAGCTGGTTGCAGTAATGTCCAACATTGCGGCATCTGGGCTTTGCAAAACAGGCTCTATCTTGGAAAATCTTTGTTATGAAGATAAGGTGAGCCCTTTAAAAAGAGGTGTCTCCCCTCCTGTTTCATAAGCTAAATGGCTCCCATCAGTGTTCCCTTGCCTTGAGCTTTTTATATAATTTAAGAACACTCAGCCTGGCCTGGTAATTCTGCATCTTAACCAGCCTCCTGGGCTGCCTCTTCTAACTGCCAGCAAAGCCCCTAGCACCGAATTAACCTGACCAAAACTGAACTGCAGCAGACTCCACGCAATTGCCCTTCCCACTGCAAACAGTAGATTTAAAAGTGGACATTTCCTGCAGTGGCCAGATCTGCAGGATTCATTATTCTTAAACTGGGGAGTTGCTGCAGGATCTTTATTCTCAGATGCCACCTTTAATGTCAGATACCTCCCTTAGCAGCACCCAGCAGATGCAGCAATCCCACAACGTGCCCTCTTTCCGCTTTGTCCCGGGCAAGCAACGCAAGGCACTCCCGAGAGCCGGCAGAGCAGGGGTGTTTTTTGGCAGCTGCTCAGCAAGAGCTGCATCCTCCCTTGGAGAGGAGCATGCAACCTCCGCCTGCACTGGTGGGTGCCGAGCACTCACACGGGCAGCAGCACGGATCCCTTTGAGCAGGTTAGCTACGATTTATTTTTCTATGATTTGCAGACCCCAGCTGGCAGATCTAAGCTGCTCTCCGCAATGCCGAAACGGAGGTGCCTGCGTGACACGGAGGCACCCAGACCCCGGCTTGCCAGCCGACATGTCAAAGCAACGTTGCAGTTAGCAAATACACTGACAAACAAACCAGCAAAGCAGCCAGCCCACATGTCGGTGCAAACAGCTCTTTCTGCTGCGCGGGGTATCGCTGCTGTACGGGCAGGCTGCTAAAGCCTCTGTCACTGCTCTTGGCTTCACGCAGCCCCATCGGATTCACTTCGCTGTTGCTAGCTAGCGCTTTCTAGCGCTGTTTAAAATAGAATCAGGAATGTTCCCTGCCGATTTCCCCAGCAGCGCTTGCTGAGCTGTGCCAGGCGCCGCGGCTCCCATTCCTGCAACCTGCCTTGATACGGCACGTTAAAAACATTTGCTTGCTTTCTCCCTCCACGCATACGTTTTTGGGGGCTGAAGGGGGGAGCAAGCCCTGACGGCGTTTCTCTCCCAGCTAACAGCGACTCCCGACCTGAGCGAATTCTGCCATGGCCGAAAGCAGAGGATGTTTGCAGTGCAGGGAGCTGATCTGCTGACTTACCCTTCATCTCTCACAAGAACGCCAGGTGAGGAAGCCAGTCTCGCGCTCAGGGGATGAAGCCCAAGGAGCCCGGCAGCAGCCACTGCGGAGCTTGCTCAGAAGTTCACTCCCTCTGTCACAGTGTATGCAGCTTGCCAGGTATAGCCTCGATGAGAACACCCTGTGCTTTTCCCAAGATGAATGAGATCAGCACATATTCAGGCAAGAAGAAAAAAAAAAAAAAAAAACCCTCTCCTAATATATGTGATGGTTTATGACCCAGAGGTAAAGTGTTAGACTGCAAGTTCCTCTGCTTTATGACTCCGGATTTTCTAGGGCAGATTTCATAGGGGGAGGAAGTTTCCCTGCTCGCTTCGATGTTGTTAGACGCATGTTAAAAAGCAAGCAAATGGTATATCCACAGGGGAGACAGGAAGCCTGCCCTCAGCAGCTTGCAGATGGAGGGCAGGCGAAGGGTACCACTGCAAGCAGCAGAGATGCCTTAACACCGCGCATGCTGATGCTTTTGAGTCAAGCCAGTGCCTCGCTGCTACAGATACCACCTGGCTTGAGCAGAGGGATCCTGACTCCACCGGTCCTGGATTTTCTGTGCAAGGTTGTTCAGATTAACTCTCTTCTGGCTGGCTGCTTCACGAGTGCCTGGCTCTGCAGGGCACCTTTCTGCTGTCAGGTGCTTTGTGTCAAGCATTTCTCCAGCCTCACCACTTGCTCTTCCCTGGGGTGTCACTGCACCGAGGCCCTGGGGTGAGAGAGAGGCAGGCAAAGGGCATGAGCTGCTCTAGGCACTTGGACTTTGATCTCTGAAACCTTTTGGTGGCAGGAAGTCAAACAGTGTCACATACATCTGGGGTCTCTGTCCTTGTGTTGGGGGTATCCTGTACTTCCAAGAGGACCGCGATGTGGCTGGGAGGTTTAATGTCTGCTTCGACTTTAGCTAACGGATGAGAATACATGGGGCACTAGGACTTGGCCTTTTCCTTTACCCTTGGCTGGATGAAAATTAATGAGTTGGAGGAAAGAGGGAAAAGTCAAATGATTTGCTCAAGGTCAGGCACCAAGTCCTATAGGACAGGGAACCAGGCTCAGATCTCCACATCTCCATCCATAGCTTTTGCCACAGGAGGTTTTCAAACCTCCTCCCTTTCCCTCTGCTTAAGCACGTGGTTGGGAGTCACCTACATACTGGCCTCTGCCACTGGCTCTCTGCATAACCTTGGATAAGTCCCTGCATCTTCCCACCCTGCTCATCTGCTCATCCACACAGGGAGCAGGTTCCCTGCCTCCTGCGCCTGGCCTCATTCGCTGCTGAAAGTGGAGACTGGGATGTGGGTTTTTATATAGCTGGGACAGCGTGTGCAAATACGCTTAATATAGTGGGCTCTCGGTACAGTTTGGCTCTCTCCAGGTGGCAATTAAAGGATGATGAAGTACAGCAGCTTGCTGTGCTCTTGGGTCACTGTCCTGAATGCCATGTTTGTTCTCCCATGTCAGCAGAGCTTGTGACTCGCTGCCAGCAGGACCCCAGGAGAAGGTTTCCCCATTTGTGCTCATGGCAGGTAATTGCTTGCAGGTGTTGGTAGTTCAGCAGCTCCTGCCCTCCCAGCTGATCATCGTCCTGGCCTCCAGGAGTGTGGGCTAATTGTCCTCAAAACTCACCCGAGACTCCTTCTGCAGAAAATGGCACCTCTGTGCACCTGGTTGGTAGCTGGAGAAGGGGGGCAGAGCTGGGGAAGGAAGCAACCATGCAGAACTGGTGAAACTAAAGGAGAAGAGGCTGTTTGAGAGCAAGCATGGCCAAGAGTCCTGAGCTATGGACATGGTCTCTATTCCATGCCCAAACTGAGGAGATGTCTAATAACCTGGGCAACAGCATGCCCTGACTCCTTCTGGGCCTGGTGACCTCTGAAGTCCTTGCAGATCCTGCAATGCAGAGGGGCAGTGCCATGGCGGTCCCTTGGACAGGCATGTGGGCAAGGGGAATGGTGGATCCCCCCCATCATCTCCATAGACCAGCCTCTGCCTTTGGCCTGCAAGGCAGCCATGGGCATGTTCTGTAGCTACACGCAAGACTGAACTAACCTACCTCAGATAGATGTTTGGATTAATTAGTCAATACATGCTAAGTGCTGCAAAGATTTAAGGCCCTGCTTAATTGTTAAGTAATTCAATCATCAGTGGCTGCGTGGGTTGCCTGAGGCAGATAGTGGATGAATCAGCCAGTTTCTGGCAAGTGCAAGGTACTGAGGGAGAAAACTTTCCAAGGCTGGGTGACAAGACGCTGGGTTTGCTGGGGGACAGCTGCAATTACCAAGGCCATTAGGACTGGGAAAATTTAGAAATACTTAAAAGAGGTCAAATCCTGGGCAGATCAGTCTGCTCGGTGAGGAGCAGGGCTCTCGGACTAGAGATGGAAGGAAGAAAGGGGAAAGCAATGAACTCATAACAGAAAGAGCTTAAAAGGCCACCAGGAACTTCTTTGGGCTCCTCAGGACTATTACGTCCAGTTATGGGGATGAACTGAAACGCTTTAGGGGATATGTGACCAATTCAGGTAAAGGGGTAGCATTCACGTGCCAGGGACCGGCCTGTGCTCACAGCAGGGACTGGCCCTGTGTTATAGGCTTGGATGTACCACCAAGCTGCTGACCGGAGTCTAACTCAAGTGGCTCATTTCAGGGAGGTTGCATGTGCCAGCACCCTCCAGGTCAGTTCTCTGTGCACAGAGATATAAACTGAAAGGCCAAGGGGCTCCCAGTGGGGACATCAGTTCGGTGTGGTCCATCTACAAGCCTGAGACAGGCCACAGCTCTTCTCCTGCCACCACATACCACGTCCCATCACTCAGGGGTGGGTTTCAGACCTGCATCCGTGCCCTTGTTTCTGTGCTAGCTAACTCCTTGTTTCACAGTCCTTCCATTTGCTCCTGCCTTCCTGGCTGAGCTCTGCCCCCTGCTTCTCTCCATGTGGGATCTACCCAGGTAGGCCACCTACTCTGCCCCTGGAGATCTCTGCTCAGGGCAGAGCTGGACCCCAGCACTCAGAAATGACCTTCTCAGAGTCAGCTAAGATTTTCTCCACCTTCCTAGGAATAAGTGATTCCCTTCAAGGTGAAAGTCACTGATAGTAAGGCTTTAACCCCAGGGCTGGCTCTTGTCCAGAGGTGGCTTCCAGCCCTCTATGACCATGGTAAGAGTATGCTCTTCCAGAGAGGTAAGATGGGACTCCTCCCTGCTATGCTTCATCCATGGACATTTTCCCAGGGCTTTACCTGAGGATAGATCTGGGAAAGACCTACCTGGCTGGTGTCTGCCTGGCTGCAAAAATCCCTCTGAGCTCTGCCCTGGTGAAACGCTCCCATTTCAGGAAAGGCACGAGTGGGCTGGAACGGCCTGTACTGTTGCGACAGAGCTGCTTGTCTAAGCTGAACCTCCCTAACAGGGTTGTGATGGTTACACGTGGCTCACGTGGGATCGGATGTGAGCTCTAGAAGGAGACGCAGTCAAACACTAGCCTCGAGAAGGGCCAGCGGGAAAGCACGGAGGCTTCCGAGGTGTGCCACAGTCATGCTCAGTAACTCACCGGTGGCGTAAGCATTCCCCCGGACTCCTGCACCAAGGATAATCCTATCCTTGCCCTACAGCTCTCCTTCCAGAGCAGCACTACAAGAAAAAAGCATCCTGGATTAGTTGCTTGGGTCTCTGATTAGACCTGCCCTAGTCTTGGAGAAGTCAGCATCACGAGCAGACAGCCCGCTGGCCCCAGCACCAGCTGCGGGGCTCAGCATATGTTTGTAAGGCATCCCCTGACCCCAGCCATTGCCCACGTCCTCACAGCCTGCTTTAATCCCTTTTTAATTAACTGCGGAGGGGTGTGATGGTATCAGGAGGGTGGGAGGGGGTGGCCTGCGGTGTTTTGGGCTTGGTGTGTGTGCCAGCCAGCTGGGTTTGTTACGAGCCTGTCAGATCTCACACGCTAGCTTTCCCTCTCCTGATCCTCTCTAGATATGGCTGAAACTCAGGCATTTATGTGGATCATCCCTGTGGCTTTTCCATTGCTCTGGGGTCCTGTGATGTCCCACCTGGCAGGAGCTGGCGTATCTTAGACGTCCATGAAATGAAAGGTGAGGTGCTTCCTCGGAGAGTGCTAAACACCAGGGAGGGAGCTTGACTTAGACCAGAAAACAGCATTGGTGAGATACCCTGAGCAGAGATAAAGTGACTGCAGACTTGTACAAGAAGGAAGTCAGGGGTAAGATCTCTGGCTGTTTGAGCAGCAATGTTGTGAAAAAGGCTGTTAGTGACATTTGGGTTTATCAGAGCTTGAAGAGTTTCTCCCAAGGACTCAATGACCCAGTTGCCCAGAGTCTGGACCCGAAGACAAGGCAGACCCAGGCTTCCCCCCCACCACATACATTTAACATATGTAACTTGGTGAGGGGAGTTGCAGATGTCCAAAGTGTCCCAAGGGAGCAAATGTTCCTGGGGAGAACAAGCCGCAAGCTGGCCTCAAACACAGGCAATGAAAATGCCTGTCTCCAGGCTGAAAACAGTCTCTCACTGGAGGGATGAGATGCTCTGGAGACTGATTACGTCCCTCTACCCATAAGCCAGAAAGAAGGCAGGAGGATCCCGGGCTGCTGGTGCTAGCAGGGTTACTGAGAATGTGTGTGCTTGGGGTTTTTGGAGGCTCTCACAGTGCAAGATATTGAGCTCTAATAAAAATACACCCAGGTTTTAGCATCCATAGGACCCACATGTCCATCTTTCACCACCACTATGTATTTCTTTCAGAGAAACCTGCCAGGCAGAGGCAGGATGCTGGTCTGGCCTTTCCCAGCCCTGGGGTGATTCTCCTGTTGTTTGTAGATCTGAGAGGATCTTGTAATGTGAGTGATCGGTGTGGCTTTGAAGGGAATTGAGGGGACAAAACATGGCTCTTCTCAGCCATGGGGAACTACCAGGCACAGCTGTGCAGCATGTAGTCCAGAGCCATGGTGACACGCAGAAAAGGAGGAGCTGAACTGGATGGAGAAGGAGCTGAATTGATATAATTACTGCTCAAAGGGAAGTTGTGGGTTTGACAGAAGTGATCAGTGCTGCTCTGGGTTTTGCAAGAGGGCAGATTGCTTAGTGCTGTATGCTCCACGTGTCTTAAATCCCATGACTCTGTGAAACAGCAGCTGGTCACTGTTCCTGGCTTGTCAGGGTTACTTGAGAAGCCTTTTGGGTTCATTGCATGGAGAACCGAGCGCTCTGCAATGTTGCTTAGAAAATGTCTGCTTGCTATGCAAATAAATATGCAGAGAATTTGGTGGAGCTGAATTTGATGAAGATGATGGAGCTGTCCTTCCCTTTGCAAAACCCTGACTTTGAGCTGGCCACAAACTGCTGAGCAAGAGGAATGCTTGAAAGGAGGCGACCCGTTGATCTGGAATGGCTTTGTCTGTAACACACACATTTTCCTGCAAAAAAAGCTTCCTGCTGCTCTGGTAAAGTGCCATCTTGGGGTCTTGCATTTAATTCACCTCAGTGTTTCCCAGATCCCATTCCCTAGCTGAGCCTGTGAGACTGCTGGGCCCAGGACACAGTAGTCAAACTACACTCCCTGTTTCTCCTGTCACTACAGCCAGTCACAGCAGGAGTCCATGGACCAAACTTTGCTCTCTGATACAGTCATCTAAACTTGGCGACCTCCAGACATACCTGTTGTCTCTGAATGGAGGGGATGAACTCCGCCACTGGGATTTTGGAGTAAGCAGTGGTGTTCCCGGACCTCCCAAGTCTCCTTGGCATCAAGGCTGTTGGCCATGTGAAGGGAATAACTGGATCATGGGACAGGACTCTCTGCCTCTGAAGGCAAGGCCCTGTCTCTTTCTTGCTGTGAGACATCAGGTCTCAGCCCCAGCAGAAGATAATAGAAAAGATAAATGAGCCACAAGCTCAACTTTTGTGACTGGACAGGTCTATGCTCAGAAATATTGTGAATCTTAGTTCTGCTGCCTTGCGCTCCCCATTTGCCTTCCATTTGCACCCGTCCTACATTTCCAGCAGAGCTTTTCTTCTGCTGAGGTGCCCAAGACCTCTTCATCTGCACTCACACATGCATGCACAGAGCAAAGCCAGGCCAGGCAGAAATGCCAGAGAGGTGCTTGGTGAGGTGAATTTGGTTTTTGGGAAGCCAATGCTTAATCCTAATCACCCCAGAAATTTTCACGCTTTGCAATGCCATAGCAACTGCTCCCATGCTAACTAGCAAACCATGGCCAGGCACCATGGTGCACTGCAAAAATTCTTTTCCTCCTAAAAGCCAGAACCTGATTTACTGCAGAAGTCTGTGGAGCAATCCGGCTGCACTGCCGTGCCTGGTGAATGGACTTGGGCTGAGACACCAGGAAGCCGTTCTGCCTGGTGGTTGTTTCCAAGGGCAAAGCGAACGTGCACAAGAGACGGATGCATTCTGGCCTGTTGCATAAATTTGCCTTGACGTCTCATACTGTTGTCCTCTGTCGAAGCTGGGAAGCTTGGCAATAGCAGGAGCTTTGCCTCGGCAGCGACACTGGGATGGAAACAGACTGCACACGGCTCAGTTAGCCCAGCAGATAACTTGTGGGGAAGATTTCAGAGCTGTTTGAAAGAGCGGCCAGATGAAGGTCTGCTCAGCTGCTGAGATGCCATCAGCCTGGCAGCCTTCATTTTAATTATTTTAAAGGACAAGATTTAAAAAAATCCTGTGGATTAGGGCCTCATAAAGCTTCCCTCTGTGAGTACAGTTATGTTGCAGTTTGGGCTTTTGTTGTTGGGTTGCTTTTTTTTGCAACATCTGCCTGTTCTGAGGGTGGCATCAACTCAAATGCTGTTCGCTGAATTCAGCTTTTAGCTGGAAGCAAGTGCATTCATTTATCCCCTTTTCCCAGCTGTAAACAGATGTGTGTTGTTCTTCTGTAGCTGCGTTACTGCTTTTTGTATCATTGCTCTTTGTCTCCTAGCACTTATCTCTTGGCGTACCCCTGCCCTGCAGCCATGCTGGACGGCAACCCAGAGAAAAGCATCAGAGACCTGTTGCATGCACATGATGGGGGCTCGGTCATCAGTGCTGGGGGGTTCACCTGAGAGCAAAGCAGATTTCTGCAGGCACTGGGCTGTGTGTGAGATCAGAGCTAATTCAGGGCCAACCTGCTTCTTTCCTGGCGACAAATGCATTGCATATTTATTTTACAAGCAATAAAGAGGTAGTGAGTCAGGAGAAATGCAGGCTGTCTGGCTGCTGATTTTCTGCATGCAGGGTGGACATCACCCACGGGGCTCATTAAAACCACAGTGTTTGCCACCATGACAGTGTTGGCCTGGGGGAATAGCCACAGCTTTCTTGGGAGGCAGCATGGAGCTGAGCAGCATGTGGTCTCCTTAGGCCATGGCTATAGGAGGGACTAGAGCAAGGAGAAACATGAAGGGGTTTCAACTGGGGAGGAGATGAGGACAAGGTGGGAAGAAGCGAAGGTCTGCATAGTATACGATATCTCCATAGACCCAGCCGTCCTGATATACCCAACCCTGTGTGTGCAGAAATGACCAGCTTGACCACACTTGGTCTGTCCAGTGCTTCCTACAAGCCCCAAAGTGACGGTGCTTGTCTTGGATCCTGGTCTGTGCACACACACCAAGATGGACCAGGTGGGACAGAGTCCCCCAGCTGCAAAGTGCCTAGCAGCTTAGACTGGGCATCCAGGCATCAGGAGATGCTCAGAGAATGCAGGGAATCCTCAGTGTTTGTCTGGAGAAAATTTCCATGTGAAAGAGTGGAAAACCCAGAGAGATCATACCTTAAATGAATGGGTTATCCCCACCAGAGGCAGACTTCAGGTCCTGGCTTGGCTTAATGTTTTCAGACCAGTGTAGCTCTTGGCTGGCCACCCGCAGAAGAAATGCTGCTGCATTGCACAGCATAGGGCGAGTGGAAGCCAAGCTGAACTGCAACCTGTTGCAGTGTCACTGCAGCATGCATCACTGCTGTGGTTGTCTGTCACCACCTTTGATTCCCCCCACAGTCTCAGACAGAGGGACACAGTGCCACTTGATTTAGCCCAAGTACAGTCTGAGGATGGGTGCTAGAGCTGGGGGAGCTTTCATGGTTAGAGCTGATGGCCAAGTCAGCCTTGGGGACGAGGACTCTTCCCAGCTTGTCCAGAGTGGTGCTAATGGGCATGAATGCAAGGAAAACTCCCTGAGAAAGAGAAGAGCTTTGTAGAGCCCTGATGTTTCCCATGAAAAGGTTCCCTCTGTCCTGGGTGGAGAAGCCGTGCTCTGGGACCTTGGTCTGCAAGGGACGCCACAGTGGAGGAGGCAAAGAGAAGTAAAGGGATCCTGGCAGGGCTTGAAAACACCACGAGGGAGAATTACATTTGCTCAATGAGAAGGAAGAGCTGGCAAGGGACCTTTCCCCTCTCCTAGCATCTGTCCAGCACTGAGCAAACAACAACTAATCTTCCTGACACTTCTGTAAGACAAGGAAGCATTACGCTGCCATAATGATAAGTGCATTGTAAACCACAGCTCCAGTGACGCATGCTGCACAAAACAACCGTTCAGGCAGCCTCAGCCTTGAAATCTGCAAATGTGGCCCGTCAGGAGCAGGGCCGAGCCACGTTTCCCTCAGCAGGTCGGGGGCAGACTTCAGAAGGGAACCCAGGCGTCCTGTCTCACAGCCTCCTGCTCTCGCTTCTGAACTATGCTGAGTTCAGTCTGCTGGGGGAATAACAAGCCAACAGAGGCTGTAGGGGCGAGGAAGTAATTAAAAGCTGACGTGGTCTCCTGCTTTGGATTGAGCAAAAAAATCGTATTTGCTTAATGATTTAAAAGCAACCTTTCATCTGTAAATCTGCAGGAACCATCTATTGTTTATTTCTCTTAGATTTGCTTCTAATCAGTTTTGCTCAGCAGACATAAAGACATGGGAACCAATTTATCAGGTAGAGCCAAGTAGACACTCAAATCAAAGTGGAACGGGGAACGTTACTTCCTATCAACAAATACTTAAAGCTTTGCCATCGAAGATGTAAGAGCTTCTTCTTGCTGCTCACACAGTCAGACATTTGGCAAACAGTGAGAGGAATCGGTAGGCTCTTTCTCAGATGAGATTTTCACAGGACTGGTGCTTGGAGGGAGAGGACTATCAAGATCTTCTGAGATGACTTTGATTCATCCACCCCTGAAATGAATGGGAGCCAGCATCTCCCCACAAGGAGCATACGTGTGCCTTGCACAACTCCTGCATAGGCAGAAGATTGAGGGGAGTGAGGAATTCCCTCCATATGGAGCACTATGTTCAGTTTTGGGTCCTCCAGTATAAGAGAGAGATCAACAAACTGGACCACATCCGGTGGTTGACATAGATGTGGTCATGACATATGAGGAAAGGCTGAGGGAGCTGGGTTTGTCCAACCTGTAAATGAGGATGCTCAAGGGTATCTAACTGCTGTTTTGTGCTACTTAATGGAGGACTATGGAGAAGACAGCCAGACTCTTCTCCAACTTGCACACTGAAAGAATGAGGCAATACACACAAATTGCGGCCGTAGGAAATAACATTGCAATGTTCAACAACGCACAATGTGAGACCTTATAGGATGGGAGGGTGATTTAATTTCAAAACAAAACTGAAACAAAACTGTTGTCACTCATTGCACTCACATCCTCATGCTTACAAGCACCAAGATGTGTGTGCCCTCCACTTAGGCACCAAGATGGTTGTATCCAAGCTGTCTGTCCAGGATTCCTTGCAATGTCAAATGAGTCCTCCTCATGTCTCCTGGGCTCCTACTCAGTGGGTGACAATTTGTGTGTTTTAGATGCCGTTTTTTTTGCCCCCTGGAGGAGCTGCCAGTGGTGTCTCTCTCCATCCTGTCACACCTTTGTGGGTCCCAGCCTGGTTGTCCTGGGACGGTGCATGTAGATGTACTGGGATCTTGTTGACTTGCTCATCTAGGGGCCACTGATGTGTGCCAATAGTGTAGCCCTTCTCCTGCCAGCTGTTCCTTCTGGTGCTTCTGCACAACATCCCCATTTACACCAATTTTAACATTTTTGTTACAATTCCCTGTACAACCAAGGAAATTCTGACCAGACAGAAGGAAACACTATGAGACTGGTTAAGCAGTGAGACAGGTGTGCAGGGAGGCTGGGTATCTCCATTCCTGGAGATGCACAAAACTCTGGATAAGATCCTGATCTAACTTTGAAGATAACCCTTCTTTAAGCTGGGGACTGGACTGGGGGTGTCCAGAGGTCCCTTCCAACCTAAACTATTCTGTGGCTCTGAGATAGCATGGGAAGGAGAAGGTGATCTTTGTTTTGACAATAAGAGAAGAAAGACATGGGGAAAACAATGACTTTAGTGTCCTTCATTAACCTTACTGATTTACTCTGAATCATCATCAGCTGGTTTACTCATTGCTACTAACTACTGGCTGCAGGAGAAACCGTGCACTTTCCCTCTTTGAAGGTCACAAGGAAAGACTTGTGATGGGTAATGCACATACCCTGCCTCCCTCTCCTGTCTCTGTTGGAAGATTTCAGAGCCCAATATGAAGACAGATCTGTATCTTTGTTTCACCAGAACTGGAGGCACGAAAGGATGGGCAGTTTGCCCAGCTCTGCAGTGATTCACTGGCAGAAGATGGACTCCTGTCTCCCAGCCTCCTTGGTCTCCTCTGATAGTCCTCTGGCAGACCACAGACATGTTATGGTTGTGCTGTGGAGCTCTCCAGGCTCTTCTTCTGTCCCAAACCTCTATGTGTTCACCAAAGTATTGCTCAAGGCCTCAGAGCAGGTCCCAGTCCTGGCTGCAGGTAGGCAGAGATGGTTGCTACCTGATGGGAATGACCCCATCTCCTGTCCATCTCCATGACCTTGTGTGTGCTTAAGGGCGGGGAGAGGTCCTCCAGCTTTTCTACAGTGGCCAATCCTCTCCCCTGGTGTTACAGAGGGGGCAGAGGGGCTGTCACACCATGCCACTTTGCTCACACCCTTTGATCCCAAACATATCACTCTCCTTTTCTCACCTGCCTATTTCTACAGTGTGTGTAGGAACACACACTTTTTTTTTCTCTTTGAACATCTAATAGCCCTGGGTTGGGGGAGATCTACATCACTGGGCAGGGCGAGGGGAACAGCTAAGCCCAGTGATTGCACGAGGGGATTTCCTAGCCACTTAGGAAACCTGTCTGAAGAACAAACACAAGCAAAAATACCCTCTTCTTGAAATCAACTTCCTCAAAGAGCTTAGGGATCTGGTAGCTGTGCAGGAAGGACCCTACCCCAACTCAGCAGCATCTCAGGTTTCCTCAGACACCCTCCCAGCCTGCCCTGCAGCCCCCTCTGAGTCATCAGTTTGCAGCAGCAAATTATCCCCCACCTGCCTCAGAAAGCTTTAGTCATCCACCCAGCTGCTGAACAACCCTCTCATCTGAATTCCCCTGAAGGCCCAAGAGGAGTCTCTGCTTATCTAGCACTCATTTGACCGGATAATTTGAAGGCATTTTACAAACTCCGTGGAAGTGACCTGCTCGAAGTCAGTTCAGCTTTTCAATCCCCTTGGCTGCAACATCAGCAGTTTTCCTTATATATTTCCCTCTGCCTGGTGCAAGCTCTGACATGTCTACTGTCACGGCATCGTGTTTGCCCCACTGAGACTCAGCGGATTGGAGAGGTGCCCCCTGATTCGCACCATAATCCATGTTTTACCTTCCCCTGGCCCATGGTAATTTGATTGCAGGCAATCATTTGCAAAGACTAATTGAATTTAAAGGCCTTGTCTCCTTTTTTTTTTCATCCCAGAGCATTTGAAAGTGGCTTCCTAGAGCAGGTCTGTTCTGTGAGTACAGTGTTAGCAGCCTGTTCCTGCCCTTTCTCTTTTTTGAGCTCTGTTGACTAATCCCACTTCTGTTTTCTGTTTTGCTGGAGGAGTTGGGTTGGTTTCTCACTGTTGGGGAGATAAGCTGCAATGTTCCCATGGTCAGAGCACAACAGGTATTTAGTTCCAGTGCTAATGCTCTCCAATAAAAACTTGGTTTTCTGCAACCAATCTTGTGCATGGCTTTGAAACACACTTTCAATGAGTCTATTCACAGCACAACCCCCGCGTGAACCTATGTCAAAAAATTAGTGAGACAATCGCCTTGTGTTTACTCTCCTCTATTCAGTGTGTGCCCCGCTTTTCCTGAAAATACTTACTGGAAGTTGCAATAGTATCTCAGAACTCTGAAATGACTGAGCCATCTTTTCAGGGCTTTATATGGCCAGATTCAGCAATAGCTAATGCATGTCACAGTTGATAGCTAATCTTGCAGGTTTATGATCTACTAGAGATATTAAGCTAATACTGTCCTGCTCTCTTGATGTGCATGTTCCCCTTCACTCTTCCATAATAACCTTGGATCTGTTACCCCATTTCAGCCAGGTCTGGTGAAGGGCTAAAGATTGTAGATACTAAAATTCCTGACAATTTTGCAAATTTTGGTTGCTTGGTAGAACAAGAGTCCCTTCTAGTGCCCCCACCAATGGAAATGCTGTGCTATGACTGCACTGCGTATTACACCCCAGAGCTGAAGTCAGACACAGATCTCTAAAAAAACAAGTTTCATTGTTCTGCTTCTCCCAGGACAGCTTGCTTCCACTGCATTGCAGTTAATGATCTGGGTGGTTCGCTAGATCCTCTCCAATCTTCTTGGGATTCTGCTTCCCTACTCTGGAAGTCCTGGATAGGATGAGTTGGTGCAGCAAGAAAACTATGCCAGAAGGATGACTTTGTGACCTGGGTCGCACTGGAGACAGGCAAGAGGACCACAGTGGTATCCTCTAGCTTTGATATGTGTCTCCATGGTGGTTATATCAACTTCTTTTGCTCGTCATGAGAACCAGCTGTAGCTTCAGAAGCAAGGAATTTATTTGCTGAAGGAAAGTATTGGGGGGTGCAGGGGGATGTTGTATCCTTTTTAGCCTTGAAAGATAAGGGGCCTCAAACTGACGCTAAAGAAACCATTGTGGCAGAGGAAGATAACATGGGGCTTTTAGATCATTACTGGATCATCCTGAATATAAGGTGGGATTTCTTAGAAATAAAGATCTGAACAGAAACCCATCTGGTTTCACGTTTCTGCACTGTAGGGGACATGGCCCCTTTAGGAGGCCCAGAAACATTAGCTGGTCACAGCTGTGTTGTGCTTCAGGGCTGTTACAGTTCTGCCCCTGGGCAGGTGTTCTCTGGTGATACCCACCTCCTGTCCCCTCTGTCCCTGTCCCATTTCTTCCCTTGCTCTGCCACTTCCTTCTTGAACTTGTTCCCCTTCCCTCTCCAGCCCACGACTGTTCTGAGCCATCTCGCAGACTCCCACTCCTCCCTAGAGACCTTTCTGTGGTGGCCTCCTTCTCTTTGCTTCCCATTTGCCTCCATCCAATTACCATTTTACCTTCTGCTATCTTAGAGGAACACTGCCAGAAATCCCCCCCCCATGCTGTTTTTTTGCCAGATCTGAGCAGGAAAATATTATTTCCTGCTATTTCATTAGCAGCAGCCAAGAAGGACTCTCCTCCTGAGGGTAGGCACTTCAGCGAATTGCAACCCTCACTTATCTGCCTTAGAGGAGACTGTGAGAGGTAAATCTGGTCCCTTTGAACCTTATTTTCCCCTTGCAGACACACCATGACAAACCAATAAGAAGAACTGAGATGTGAGGCCCATCCCAAACCCAGACAGGCATCTCCAAGACCCCATGGCAACTTGGCTCTCTCTGTTGTGTCTGTTTTCCCACCTCCTGTTGAGGGCTGAGCAGTGATCACTCCAATTAGCACCAACACCTCTAGCAAGAGGCCTTATCTTCCCTGGGGACAATATGTGTGTCTTAATCTGAGTCACCAACTCAAGAGGAAACCCCAGAGAGGGCAAGAGAGCCTATAGCTTTCCTGTGAGATATCAAATTGTGTTAAAGCCCTGGATCTCCCAGGGGATCTCGTTACCAATACACAAGAGAGCTTTTGTAACTAGTTAATTAGGATATCTGATGGTTTTCTCCCTGGATGTGGTCCTTCAGGACAAGTATATGGCTCTTTATGTCATTTTTCCTGAGACAGCTGCTATGTGTTGCTCTCTACTGATCAGGAGATGGTGCCAAGGGGTGCCCATCATTGTATCTCTTTGCAAAATAGTTGCACAGAAGTAACAGGGATGGCAGATTCACCCATCATAGTCAGTCAGAGAAACAGGCATGGTTAGGACATATCCTAAGAAAGGTGATGTCTAGCTGTGGGTGATACAGTCTAGATGACAAGCTCACATGCTGACATCTGCTCTTGTCTCCATGCTGACCTAGCTCTAGTGGGGGACGCCTCCTCCTTTAACCTCCACCATCTCGCCTTGAGGCTAGCCTGGCGGTCAGGACACCAGATGAGGGTTGAGCCAGACCAAAGAGGGCACTGAACCCAGCATCCCATTTCATGGGCCAGAACTCTAGTTTACAAAGATGGGTACCACCATCCTGTGTCTGTCTGTGCTGCCAGTGGAACAATGCAAGTCTTGTGAGGGGCTTGCTCCCCTTGGTATGCACTGAATTTAAGATTCAAGCACTAATTTCCCAACCTGTGGATCCTCTTGGGGCTCAGGAGAAACTATGGGAAAACTAAGGGACCCTCTGGCAGAGGGAATGGCAGAACAACTTGTCCTTGGGGAACTTGGCTGAGCAGGATGGTGTGTGGAGAGTCTCTAGTGCTTCAGAGTTTTGTCAAGCATCAAGTGAGGTTTCGCTGGCTGTTCTGCACCCACAGATCTTCTTTTAGCCACTGAGTCTTGTTCTGCCCCTTTATCACTTACAGGTACAATCCTTGTCTGTTACTAAGCAGGATGGGGATATGCGTGACTCTGTAAACACAGAGCCTTACATGTTGGGGACCCTGATTTCTATGAGTCAAGGGGTTTTGGTGTGCATCTTCAAACATGCTCCCAACCCTGGAGCAAGATAAGGGATGAAAGAAACTAGTGAGCAGGAATGAGTCATTAAAAGGTTAAAATCCTCTTTCCAGATCAGTCAGACGATGCAATCCGGCTATCTTCCCTCCCTTCCCATTTGATGTGTGCTTGTAAATTTACACTGGGACATCTTTAATGAAAAGGATTGCTTTTGATAGATGAAGGCTTCTGATTATGTAATTGTCCTTGTAAGGAAGCGCAGAGGAGAATTTTAGCAATATTGCTGGCTCTTATGCAAGACTGTTGCCAGTGTTTACTCTGCAGAGATGTGAATCTCCCCTGTCATTTGGGCAGCAAATGATGCCTTAATCTTTTAAGACATTATGAAGTATTGGATTATGCCAGGATCAGTGCACTATCATCTGTAAAAAATTTACTGGCTGATTGGATTGCACAGAACTTCTCTATGCAGATTTTATATTTAAACTCTGCATTTCCGTGCTGGAAGAACAGCAGATATCAAGCCCTTAAGGGCCTTAGGTAAATCATTAGGTCCAAGTTTGCAGCAATTGCTATCAATGGAAAGTTGGGCTTGTGCATCTGTCAAGAATAGAAGTTGTATTGCCCATCACTGGTCTCCCAGATGCATTTTCATTAAATCTCTCTTGGCTAACAGGCTTTAAACATAGCTAAATTGTGCAGTAGTGCAGAGACCATCCTGAATCTTAACTATTCCCCAAAGAGCTGCGAGATAATTTAATGATACGGATTTGGTGCCTCAGTAGTGACTGGAATGGTGACTTGAGAGATACATCAGGAACACAGTAACATATGAGACCCTGAACCAATTTCAGCAAAGCAGGTTTGCTCTTTGCACAGGCTTGAGAATTAGTAATACAGGCAAAGTATTGATCTGGTCTTAAGTGGGGACATGGACTTGCATTATCCAGCTCTGAAGGCCCAGAATATCCTCCAAAGCAGAAGAATTCAAGGCTTGAGGGCATTGCAATTAGTGCCTTAAAAACACTGTCCTTTTAAAACACACTTTTGCTCACACAGTTATCAGATATATTCAGTATGTGACAAGAATAATAATTTCCTGGCCTCTCTCCTTGCTCAGGTAGGAAGCTGGCCCAAGCTATCAGATGTTAACCTTTTTTAGGAAGTGTGATTCTTGCCCTTTTCCATGCCAAATAGAATTAAAAAAGTCAAAGGACTTGGGGCCAGCAAAACTACCTTCAAACTGTTGTTAAAAGGAGGTACATGGTGTCCTGCGGAAATCTAGTCACAGCCCCCAAACTGGGAACTCCTCTGCAAGGCAAATGCCCAGGTTATGCTTGGAGGAGCACAAGAACAACCAAACATTCATGTGTGTGCACACCTGGACTGTCTTGAGTAATGCACTTTGTAGCTGGGTCAAACCCACATCAGCAGGTGTAAATACCCCTACATACACAATACTCTGTGCTTATGTCTTGCTTTTCACCAAACATTTGCATATCATCAAGCATCAGCCAAAGGATTCCCTTCCCTGCTTCCTTCATCTCCAATAACCCAGCAATGGAGCCACTTGTTCTGATTGTTTGTCCTTTTATGGGGGGGGAGGAACTGAGGCAGAGAGCAAGGGACTTGGCAGAGCTGAGGACAACCAATATTGTGGACCTGGATGTTTCAAGGGCAGGTTAAACCCAGAGCTCTCTGGACTGGTTCAGGCATACTTGATCTTGCCTGGGGGTAGAGAGAAGGACGAGGTCACCTCTTCACCTCCTTCCCAGCCCTGCTCTCAGTGGTTCCAAGATCCACCCAGTTACTTTGGAAACAAGGACCTCCCACTGGTGACAGAGTTTTCTCTTACTCTTCCTGTTTATGTCTTACTGATGCCCTCATTCCCACAGGGTTTACTGCCCCCCAGGCTCCAGGGCTATGAGCTGATGATTCAGTGAATGACACACACAGAGCACCTTGAACTGGGTCAAAAACACCACAGTGCATGTTGCAAAGCAGCTCTCCAAACGCTCCTCACAACAAGTCCTGCTGCTGGTTCTTGTTTCTGCACAAAATACTGACGGGTTAATGTTGTACCAGCTCTCTGCTGAATCAGGCATTTGCTCTATGTGCCACACCAACTCTGTGTAATACCAGGTATTATCTGTCCTCCTGGGGCTCCTGCAAAGCTGTCCTAAGAGCGCAAGGCCAGGGGCTCACGTATCAGAAATGCAAACACCCCAGCATGTGGTGCTGGGGACGGGGAGTGCAGAAGTGGTGTGATCTGAGGGAGGCACCAGGATGCCTGCTGTCACCCTTTGTGGCTCACGGAGCACGTCAACATCGTGGTGTGAAGTTTGTGTTTGTTACCCAGTCACCAGGTGATGGCCAGTGCTCCCTGGGTGTGGTGCAGCATCTAGCCGTGGGTGGGAAGGAGTTAACTTCTCCTTGGGTGGGGAGGGCGAGGAATTGGGTGTGGGCCACGTAGGCACATAGTGTGAAGTACAGGAATGGTGTTACCTTGGAGATACATAGCTGGATGTGGATTTAATAGTGTTTTACAAACTCTTCCAAATAGCCCAACCCTCCAGAAAGACTCTGCTGCAGCAGGGGTGAGTCCCTGGGTCAGCCCGGCGTGAGGTTGCAGGGGCAGGACTGGCGGGTTGGGGCTCCCAGCAGCGTGACACCTCCCTGAACACCGAGATCTGGGAACATAGCGTCCGTCCCACCTCGACTTTGCCCTGCTGTAAGTGATTAAACAGGGTGCTGAGTAATGCAGAGTCCTTCTCATGGCCCTGGGCCAAGAGAAAGAAATCATGGACTCCATCTAACCAGCATCACTAACATTAATAGGGAAGAGCTTTGTTTTTTAAACCTCTCACACACAATATTCATAGTGCTATGCAAAGATTCGTCTGTCTGTGGTTTAAGCAGAAATGCTGGAGGGAGGGAGGTTGTCCTACCTCACTGGAGGACAATGTCTGGAGGACCTGGGCCCAGAAAATATCACAGCATCCTGGCATGGGGAGTTGTGAGGAGAGAGAGACCAGCCAAATAGTTATATGGCCATAGCAAAGGCTCAAAGTTGTCATTCTCATGAAACACATGAGGAAAGAAAACTGCTGAATAGCAGAGGGGTTAAATATTACTACCTGCCCGGCTTGCTAATAAATACTGATCATGTGTTTTGTTGGCAAAAGCCGTGTTCAGAACTGGGAAGGTCACTCACCAGCTGGAGAGGAACCACAAATAACGCTACAGCCCTGCTGTGCGGTTGCCCAGAGTTGGACTGAGACGGTGTTGCCCTGGCCCATCCTGCTCTGGCAGGCTTTTCATGGCCAGGCCAGCCTGGGCTTCGCTCTCAGAGCAGAGCCTCTCGGTGTCTCAGCGTAGAGATGTGAGGGAAGGATGCTGGGCACAAAAGCCATTATTCTGGAAACAACAAAAACACGCCCTTTAAACTCACCTTCCTGACATGTGGCCTCAGTGTTTGCATGGGGATGTCGGTGCCTTGTTGTAGGGTCATAGGATCATAAGATAATGGAGGTTGGAGGGGACCCCAGGAGGTCTCTAGTCCAACCTCCTGCACATTTGGAGGGAGGACAGAGAACCCACCTTCTTGTGGGTCGCTCTGGTACCCTGGAGCCCAGAGGATGGCCTGCAGGACTGACACCAGTTTCTGCAATGTTCCTGACTGATAGGTGGTGAATTAGTGCTATGGATGTGGTCAGCACATGAAGCCGTGCTGTCTTCTCATCCATGGACGTCCGTTGGCTTCCAGGATAGCTTGAAGTGTGAGGCAACAGACTGCAGCTGGCTTAGCAAAAGCTCACACCACCTTTCCGTGCTCCTTGTCTGAGGAAAGGGAGAAAATGAGTTGGTGGGGCTGTTGCACTCATGTTGTTTGCTAGTGCTAATGCTACTAAAATCCACAGGGATACCCTGGGTCCTGTAGCCTGTATCCAGGTGAAGATCTGGCTGTCAGGATATCAAAGGGGAAAAGATATTTTTGACTCTAAAGCCCCCGTACCTGTCCTTGATTTGACCTGGCTGCTTTTTCAGCAGGCCAGACACAATGTGATACAACTCCCCAACAACAAACTCATTCTCTCCTGACTAAGGATTGTAGCATGTGAGACAAGCTGTGAATTACTGTGGAAAAATAATAAGAACGTAACTGATGGATTTTTGTCCCTTCAAATTAAATTATCCTGGATGATGACTGTTGTCACAGAGCAGACACACTGACTGAAGGAGCATAAAAATGAGTAATGGTGCATGGTAAAGTGTAGGGGTCATCTTGTGGGTTATTGCGGGGAACAGGCAGCTCTGGGAACGGAGGGCTTATCTTGGGGTTACTGTGGTTGCCTCTCTGTCTGATGTAGGTGGTACCAATCCCCTCTATTTCAGCTGCAGATTGTGTGTGGGATTTGAGCTGCTGGCAGGCTCTCCATGTCTCCATATCATCCTACATTTGGGTGTTTCTCTACCCCCGCTTTACTGAGCTTGCAGGTTTTTGTCTGTAAGGTCCAGACGGAGAATGATTCAATTTAGTGTGTCTGTGAGCATCTGCCTTTTTAGCCCACAGTTGGTGGAGAGTCTAAGGCCATCCCCATCCTAGAGTTTGGAGTTAAGAGCAATGTTGTGAAAGTCCTTCTTTCTCAGGGCTTTGGCTTCTCCAGGTTCCCCTATTACTATTGCTCAGCCCCTGTCCTAGAGCATCTCGCTTCATAAAACCATCCCAGCTTCTCTGACAGCTAACTAAGAGAATTGGCAACTTGTGTCTTTGAGTCAGCAGAGGGGCAGGCAGGGCCCGTGATCCTCTTGCAGTACCTCCGGAGGCAGGGGACAGCCCTGGACCATTTAATGAGATGGTGGTTTCAGTGCTGAAACTGGCTTAAGAAATTCCCATCCCCTCTCCTATGCTTTTGGGATTGCATTGCATTTTTGCTTTCTTCCTCCCTGCTAACAGTACAACTGTTTTTTGGCTCTGCTGGATCCCTGAAATGATCTGAATATTTTTTCATCTGTGAGTTTTTAAATTGTGGGGAAAGAGGCCCAGGCACAGCAAGTTGTTTTCAGTCTTGGGCTGAATTAGGAAGGATGGAAACATGTGAGCCATGAAAAATATATGTAGTGTTTGGCTTCCCCATTTTCAGATATTACACCCGGAGATGAACCAAAATGAGAGCCTAGCATTCATATGGGAGTCTGGCACCATGACTTAGATCAGGAGCTCAGCATCATGGCTTTACCTCCAAATGAAACTCATGTTGTTATTGATATAACTATTCTCAGTCCATGTAGGTGCAGAGCTCTGTACCCTTCTTATCCTGGAGGATGAATCATCTAAACACGCAGCTGTAGAGGAGTGAGCCATAACATTTCCATGTAACTGATGGGGAACAGAGGCACAAAGAGATTGAGTGGGTTTCAGTCAGAGATACCTCTGAGCATCTCAAATAACATGTGGTACTTACATTTAGACAAATGGGTTAGCTGTGCATTGGTCAGCTACACTGCTTCTTAGTCTCCACTGACAGTGCAGATTAGCTCCCTGGTGGCTGTAATGCAAGATCAGATGTCTAACGCCCATGGAGACACCTACGATTAAACATCTTAACCTGGAGCTCCTTCCCATCCCTGATGGGTTTCCAGATGCCACCTCTGAGGCCACAAGGGAGGGCTGTGGTGGAGATGGGGAATGCCTCTGCACCTCCTGACTCCCCTACCCATGCCCTAGCACCCGTCCGCCCTTGCCAACCTGCTGACTCTGCTGTCCTGTGTCTTCACCCCCTCTCTCTCCATTTCAGCATCTCCCTAGGTAACCTCTTGTCTTGTGCTTGGGGCTGAGGCCACCATGGCCAACTCTGCTCATAGAAAGCCTAGAGTAAGGGCGTCCTATCCATGACCTGTACTCTGAGGTGACAGCAATAACAATATTAGTTTTCTGACTGCTAGAGAAATAACAGCAATTACTATTATTATTACTAATAACAATGGCAGTAATAATAGGCATTAATATCTACTGGCAATTACTGTCACTCCATCATATTAATTATCATCACTCTGTTAGTCCTTTTGAAATTGAAGGGCAGTGATTTGGCATTGTGAGATGTGCTACTTTTGAAAGGCCACAAAGCAAAGGCTCAGCCTGACTCAGACTCTGTGGAGGATCTGAGGTAGGACTGACCTGCTACTCATCTTCTGTCTGTGAAGGTGCTTAAGGTTGAGAGGGGGAAAAAAGTCACAGAATGGGCAAAATCTAAAAGTGAAAGAGATGTATCAACATGTATTTTTCAGGGTTGGGAATTATAGCAGGTGCCTGAACTATAAGGAGTGCAAAAGAATTGGAGACACAGGTAATGATCAAGGTTTGGCCTCTGCCAGTATGTCAGAGAGACACTGCCCAGAACTGCAAGTGTGGCGCTTTTCATATTCACTCTGAAGGTTTCTCACATGAGTTTCCAGCCCCATGTTTGGACCACAGCGTGGTATGTAACCCTGCCTGTAGCCGCAGAACATCCTGATCACACTGCAGCGGATGGACAAGTGGAGGGGTGCCCCCTGGGAGGTCAATGCACCTCCACTGCAAAGAGGGGGGCTCCTGAAACAGGGGGGATTCACCACATTCTGAAAAGCGAAATCTGGGAGCAACGGCAGCTTTTGTCCAAAAGGTTTGCTGGGATTACGCACGTGGTCTGACCTGGGTCTCTGTTTTCCCATGCTGTGCAACATCACCCATGCAGGTGATGTTCCCTGCTTTGCAGAAGCAGAGACAGAGGTGGGAATGAGCAGAGATGGGGTAACAGGGCAGCTTTGCCAGGGTGGAGGACAAGGACTCTCTAGGTGTCCATCAGCACCGCTCTGGGTCATGCAGGTGGCAGGGGAGTCACTACTGTGACTGTATAAGGCCCTGCCTGATGCTCTGTCACTGATAATATATATCCTGGGAGCTTTGGAAACTGAGCACTCAGGATCCATTTTTAATTGTATGGGGATTATGCCAGCTATGGGATTGTATCTGAAACTCGGCAACATTGCTGCTTCTAGCTTGCAAGCTACTCTACTGACATCTGCCGCTTGGTGCTTTATCTCCTGAATGGGCTTTGTCTAGTGCTGGGGGAAGGACCAGATGCGAAGTGGAACGCTCTCAGTTCTGATTATCCTGATAGTGTTTTATTACTCACTCTTGCCAGGCTGGCTGCTCGCTGTCACTAATTTGTCACTCCAGCCACAGGATGCTCTTGTCACGCCCTTGCTGTACACGCTGACCTCGGCATGTTGCACAGGTGGTGCCACATGCTGCAAAACTGGTGGACGTGCTGCCTCCTCCAAGGTGGCACTCAGGGAGCCAACACCTATCTCTGGAGATGACACTCAGAAATTTGTTTCTGAAGGGAACATGGGTTAGCTGGACTTTTGAGGAGTTGAACAGGTAGTGCTGGGCCTGGGCTGGATGTGGCTACAGGGCTGACAGAAGGAGAGATGGTGTTATGGGTCTCCCCTGGGTGGTCAGAGAGAGTGTATGCTCTACTGAAGGGTGCTGCAGGGGAAGAAGAGAGGATCGTTGCTCTCCTAGCCCTGCCTGAGATAAATCCACACCAATGCGCTATGAGCAAAGAGAAACCTTCCCCTAGGGACAGCTTGGTGTGAGCGTATAACCCTAGCTCAGTACGTGTTACTTGGCTGATCCACTGCGGTGGATGAAACCTTACAGTTGTTTCTGTCTATGGGATCTGAAGAGCAACAGTCTGAACTTACTGTGATTTGCTGATCCTGCAGTATTTCCCACAAGAGGTAGGGACTGTGTTTGAGATGTCTCAGGTGCACTTTGCTGCCTAGCAGATATGGAGTTACCTTTTCTAAGCCACCATTGAGCAGTCAGCAAATCTTCACCTGTCCAGATAGCAGCTCTTGGGCACCCGAACAGCGCAGCTCCTGGGCAATGCTGTTCTCTGCTGTTAGCCCACAGCCAGTTGGTGAGAGGCACAAGCAGTGCTTCGTCCCCAGATTTGTTCTTGGTGGGGCAGAAAGGAATCTTTATACAGGGACAAGGTTCAGTCCAGGTTGGTTCAGCTGTGGTTTGTGTGTGCAGACTCCTGTGTAGCAACATCTTTCCTCCTCACGAAGGTGTTGTTATACTGTCAGTAGAGACTGGATTTTGCATGTTTTGGGAGTTATAATGGAAATATTGAGACTGGCATGAATGGAGAATGAATGGGGATATTGTGTGGAAGCACCAGAAGGAACAAATGGCAGGAGAAGAGCTACACAAATGATAGGTGTCAATGGCGCCTAGACGAGCAATTCAACAAGATTCCAGCACATCTGCATGCACCATGCCAGGACACCCAGGTTAGGAGACAAAGGCCAGTGAATAAATCCAGGCGATTCGCAAAGGTGGGACATGCTGGAGAGACCCATCACTGGCAGCTCCTCCAGGGGACAAAAGGGCACATTCAAATGCAGCACGTTGTCACCAACCTAGGAGGAACCCAAGAAATGTGATGAGGACTTGGTAGTCATTGACCCTTGTCCTCCATGTCATTGCAAATAATCCTGACCACAGCACCTGGATACACATACTTTGGTGCCTAAATGGTGCAGTTGGACAAATGAGACTTGGTGCTTGGGGGTATGTGGATATGAGAGTGTCAATGAGTAAAATTGCTTTTGTTTAAGGATAAAATCACCTTCCCTTCCTGAAAGGTGCTTCACTGAGATTTGTAAACTGACGTTACAATGTTGCAACATTATTTCTTATGCATGCATGGTGGGATCATGTCATTCATACTGAGGTGGGTACTGCTTATGCCTGCTCTTACATGCTTGGAGCAGAGAAAAGCTGAAGGGTGGTGAGCACCCACAGCGTGAGATGTGACATTCAAAGAAATTGAATGAGGTGCTGAGGCAGGAAGAAGCCTCACTCATTTGCATTTCTGGAGCCAGTGAAATGCTCTCCTTGGATATAAAATTGGATGTGAAATTGCCTTTGCCTCTGAGTCACTCCTGAAATCTCTTCCATTGCTATTTGTCAGATGCAGTCACCTCAGAAATAGCAAGTAGTGGCAGAAGCAGCAGCTGTGGCCCAGGGAATACACTGCAGACTTCAGGAAAATGGTATCTGTAATGTGCCCAACTGATGCAGAATTAATCAGGTTTGAAAAAAGAACACGGCTCTTGCACCCTGGGGGACTGTAGCTAAAAATTCCTGCCTGTGCAGATCTTCCTGTTGTGCTCCTTGACATAACTTCTAAGAGAAATAATTGAGTTTATCTCCTACATTGCCCGGAGACCTTTCACATGGAAATAGTGGGATTAAGGAGATTAAGATTTATCTTCAACTTGAATAAAAAACAACAAAGAGGAATGATTAACACATGAAATGGTTCCCAGTCATTAGATGTGAAGTCCAGTCTCCCTATATTGCCTCTAGTGAGAGCTTTCCTATTGTGTTCATTGCCGTCACATCTGATCCCATAAGAGAACAGGAGAAAATCAAATGGTTCTCTATAGCGGGGTGCACTGGCTCTAAAGCACCTATGATTTGAGCCATGGAGGAGGTAGAAGGTATGAAGGGGAAAAAGGAGGGTGGTGAGAGTTTTGGGATTGATGTGGGGAAGACTCCCCTTGTGGACAATGGGAAAGCAGGGATAACAAGGCCAAGGAGGTACAGAGTAGAGGCTAAGGGCTAGTGTCTTGGTTTGAAGTGAGCAGAAGGAGGAGGAAGAAGGTAGGAGGCCATGGGCTTGGGGGCCTGGCGTGGGTAGAGGATGGGGCTGCAGGAGGAGGTTGGTGTGAAGGCAGCTGCATCGTGGTGTTGGTGGGCAATACCTGGGTGTGAGAAGTGGCCACAGACCTGTGTGGCCTGTTATGGATCTGGACCAGACAGCAGATGGGGAGAGCTGGAGTTAAGGAGGTGAAGGATGTGAGCAAATGTGTCTGCAATGATGCAGGTGAGAAGGTGTGTGTTTGGAGAGGCGGTGGTGAGAGGTGGCTCCCTGAGACTTCAGGCAGCGATTGTGCGACTGGCTGGTGGTGGGGGGAAGGAGACTTCTCCATGACCCCTCATCTTTGTTCAAGCTCATTTACCTGAGTTTTGATGTAAGGGGAACATTCAAACTGCCAGATTTGGTTTAGATGAGAGAATGACTCTTCCGAACTTTTACCCCCATGAAGCTGAATTTGAATTAGGGATTTTAAGGTGAGAAGTTTGGGTCTTTTTCCCTCTTCAAGAACACACTTGCAGTTCATGTGGGTTCTGGGGTGGCAAGGTTTTCAGAAGCAGCAGCTGGGAGTCAAGCTCTGATGGATTTTCAGAAGTTCTTAGGTTCCTCTGGGCCATGAGTCTCACTCCCAAACCAAACACAGCCACCAGATGGTCTCTAATATGCCAAATAGTCTGGGGAGCATTCCAATCTCCCACCTGGAGCACCCCACACAATTTGGACCTTGTTAGTGCTGGAGAAGCAAACACCAGGCAGTTTCCTGAGAAACAATGGCATGAGCAGAGGCAGTGAGTACAATGACGGACTCTTTTAGCCTTGTGCATGCTTTGATGTCTCTAGAGCTTGCCCCATGCATACAGGGTCATGTCAGTCTTCCTCAGTCCAGGGCACAGGTGTTATGGGCTCCAATCCAGAGGCTGTGCAGCCCCCATGTTCGACCAGGAAGAGCTTCCTGGGCTGATGTGGGGAAGAACCTGGGGGGTTTGCTCAGTGGGACTTGTGAGCTGACCTGCTCTTTGCCTGGAGGGACCAACAGAACAATGTCCCTCAAACCTCGGTGTCTGGAGTCTAGCCTGGTCACAGGGAATATTCCTCAGGAGGTCAGTCAAGGTAGGTTAAAAGCAGAAGCTCTTCCTGCTGGCAGAATTAGGTGTGCTGAGCTGCTTGGACTCCTGGGAGGCTTGGTCAGGCTTGGTACAGTGATCCCTGGGAAATTTATCTTTCCTGTTTCAGAGGAGATCTTATTCCTACTCTGCAGGATTTGACCCCTCCTAATGAATCCTGGCCTGCTTCCCTGAGCAGCTGGCTGCTCACAAGTTTTGGTGCTCGACATCTCTAAATCCGGTGCAAGGGCATGTGATCCTGGTTCCAGGCCCCACACATCCCTGTAGATATTAATGATGCTCTGGAGACTGCAAAGCAATGCAAAGCAGTTTCAAACCTGCCTCCTCTTGGCCTGGTCATCAGATCATTGTTGGTTTCTTTACAGAATAACTTGGTGCTTTTTTGTACTTCGCTGTATGTTAGATGAGACACAGATGTTTGTTCTGGCAGTGAGTCATTACCATAGTTGCAGCTGTCAAGAAAGCTGGTGTTTTTTTGCAGCTGAATCAGGAAAGTCAAAGCCTTTAGCACCTCTGAAAACACAGAAGTTCCTGTGCTTTGTGGGAGTCTGGGGACAGCTAGACCTATCAGTCCCAGCAAAGGGATCCCTCTCTGTGGCCAAAGCAGTAAGAAATTTATAGTGAAGGGTCTTTGAATCCCTTCTTCTCCTGCCCAACAGGGGAGTGCCTTGCCTCTCCCTGCTCTGCCTGTTTAACTTACTTGGGGTAGGGAATTACCATGTGACCCCATGCAAGATAGCAGAGTGGGGCCTTGCTGGCTTCCAAGATCTCCAGATATGACTGCAATAGCAGTTCTAGGTTCACTGTCCTTGTATATGTGAGTTACATTTTCAAATGCGCAGGGGAAAAGGAACTGGGATTCCCTTCCCTTCTTTTTGCTGCAAAGTGAACTTGTGCTAGTGGCTTTTGTGATATGGTAGCAGTGGCTTATCTGCAGGACTAGACCTTCACAAAGGTTCCCAGATAGAAAGGCAGTGAGAGATATCATGGGAAGAAATGGGAAAAGTGGGTGGGAGAAGCAATATATCCAGGGAACTTGAGCAGAAGTAATTTTTTCTAATACTTTTTGTGCGTCAGAGGAAAGATGAGGACAGGGGAAGTCCTGCTGGGTGTTCAAGAGATTTACACAGAAATGTGTGGTCTTTCCATTGACACTTAGGACATCCAGTCCATCCAGGACACCCTGCTCTGGGGCAAAGGACAGGACCTTTTGGTGTCTCAGGCTCTTCCTGAGGCTGGTCCAGGACTACGTGGTGTGGAAGTGCTGTGGGGCTGTGGGCTCTTTTGGCTGTCATGTACTGACAAGATGTCTCAAGTGGTGGAAGTCCTCTCAGCCCTGTGCTTGAGGACCTCCTCAGGAAAGAGGAAGGAGGCCCCTGCCTGGGTGAACTGTGATTTAGTTCAACTTCAGCAGCTGATAGACAGCTCCTGGAGTGGAAGACCTTGTGTTGAAACACCAAGTCTAGGCAGCAAAGCCATAATTTGCCCTAAGAGGAACCACTCCCTGCTGAAACATGAGTCAAATCTTGACTTTTTTGCCCATTGCTGTAGCACTGTTTAGCACGTACGAATGTGGTTGCTCTTAGGGAGGAACCAGAGCTCCTGTAGCATTTTCTCTTGCCTTAAAGACTAGCAGGAAAGAGCCTCTGGGACTTTCAGGGGTTACCTTTATTTAGTTTAGTTTAGAGGAACAACGGAGGGCACAAGCAATGTTGCTACTCTGCCAAGGGCATGCACTGAGAGCTCACACCCTTGTACAAACATTACAAGACCTGTAATAAGAAGATTAAGCTGAGGATGTTGGAAAAAAAAAAAAAGAAAGGAAGGGGGAATTATTGAGTTAAAGCTGCATGTGCATACATAGGAGACGGAGAGAGTGAGGGATAGTAATTTCCTGCCCTTGTAAGGAGGGCATGGAGGTCTCTGGGGTGAGAGCACTTTTGCAGAGTGTAGGGGAAAACATGCCTCCAAGGAATATTTGTGTTCATCTCTCCTGGAGGAGCAGCCCTTGTGGGGAATAGATGCCACCATAAACCTAAAGAAAGGAGGTTATCTGTAACCCCCAAAATACAGGGAAATATTTTCCATGCCACTCTGGGAGACCAGGAAGTTATTTTTGGTCTCTGTAGCGCACTGAGTGTAGTTGAGAGCATGTGCAACAACAGCAGAGTTTTCAGCAGCTCCCATTGTATTTGCTCCTATTGACCTTATCACTAATAGGTGCAGGATGTGAATTATAACAGCAAAGATGTAATCGGAGAGGCTTGGAGACAGCTCGTCTGCTAGGGACGATCAGTTGCCATGACAGAGGCTCTTGCATTGCTCCTTTTGAAATGGAACGTCAGGTAAAACAAGGACTCTGCCGCTTCTGTTGACTTTTCAGTATAATTTAGAGGATAAATGACTTCACCATTTCCCTGGATGTGGGAGGAGAGGACGTTTTTATGATTAGGAAGGATAGAGAAAGTCATGTTATTGTGCTCCTGGTGAAATACATTGATATTCTGAACAGCGCACAGGCTGGGAGACTAAATGTTATTATTAGCTAGTGTTTATTAAGTCATCACACAAGGCAGGGATGCACCAGAAGCAAAGGATCCAGATCTGTCCTGATTTACACCAGTTTAAGCAACCTTGGTGGTGCTACACTCATTCACACCAGCTCAGACTCTGTCCCAGAGTCTTCATGAGGTGTAGCACCAGGGGTTTAAACCTTATAGATATTATTTCAGCTCCTTCTTGGCTGATATGATCACACTGGTTTTGCAGAGGAAAAAGCTGCAGCCTATGTGAGTAACTGCACAAAACTAATGTCTTCCCTGTGTTGAGTAGCCCAGCCAAGTGAGCAAGGACTAAGTGACCTCCTTTCCTATAAATGGGCCAAGGGAAAAAGATCTGGTGCTCAGCAACACGTGGTTTATGCCTGCTAGAGAACCAGTATATCAGTGCAGCCCTCCCAGTTGAGGATGTAATGGAGAGCCTGGTCAGGCAGAGGTTTTGCAGAGGGCTTCTGAACAGCTTGGAGACACATATGTCTTCCAGGTCCCTCTGCCTGCCCCTTATGCTGGTCAGAATAGTCAGGGCTATGATCTGGAAAGATGCTAGAGGAGGAAGTGAGTCTCTGGAAGTTGTATGAGCTGATCCTTTTCTTTCATTCTCCTGTTTTGTCTCTGCTGTGAAGTCCTCTTTCAGACAGGGACTGCCACCGGCTGTGGGGCTGTACGGCAGGTAAGGGAATGGTGGCGGTCTCGTCTCTGGAGACAGCTGAGGATGATGGTCTGAGCTTTAGCAGAGGGGATGAATGTAGCGACTATTCTGGCAGAAACTCCAGGACATAAAGGTTTAAAAGGGAAATGAGGCAAAAACCATGCTTTGTAATGATAAACATGTATTTATCTGTGTCCGTGTCTGTGGGCGGATTTATAAAAAGATGGAAAAAAAAGCATTACAATCTGCAAGTGTCTGTGTGTCCAGAAGGACAGTGGGCAAAGGGACTGATTAATGTGGGCTGGGACCAGCACACAGTAATACCATTATTGTCAAATGTGTCAATACTAATGACTCTTTTTTTTTTTTAAAGCAAGGGATTCGTTGTCATTCTAACAGGATAGATATTTTTTTCCTTGACACTACCTGATTTACATCACAGCACCTGGATCCAAGACTGAAGAGTTTTAGGTGGAGATGAGAATCAGCCAGGAAGAAGATTTTTCCAAAGTGCTAAAGAAAGAAATAATGAAGTGAAATGGGGATTTAAAGCCTCATGTGCTTTGAAAGAACCCCGTGTCTGCTTTTAACCAGAGAAATGCAGTTCAACTACCGGATATGTGGACCAGGTAAGCAAGTCCTAGGCACCTCACTGTGCCTTTTGCCAAGACCCCACTGTGTTTCACAAACATCACAAGATTTTGAGCTGGAGTTGAGCACTGTTTTGTAAGGGGAGAGACAAGAGGATTGCCTGGCAGGTATCCAGGCAGACCTCTGCTATAGCTCAGCCTATGCTCTGACCCCCAGGACAGATCTCTGCCACCTCCTCCAGCCATCATTGTTGTTCAGTTCGTATCACTTGTATAGACTACTCAAAATTGCAAATTTGCAGGTTAATGCCTCAGATTGGATGTTATGCCCCCAAACAGGAGAATGAAGGCTGGTATCTCTCACTGTAACTTGCTCCCCATGTAAACAGGCTTCTACTTTGGACCCATGTCTGAGTTCCTCCGGCCAGATCCCAAGAAGGTCTCTGAGCCCTGTAGTTTTTTGAGGTTTTGTAACACATCACTGCCCTGCTGGTGGTGGCAAGCTGTCCTTCTGCAGAGCTTCATGGGGAAAAACACAGCGTATCACAAGGGGAGAAACACAGCGTATTGCATGGAATGAT
The DNA here is from genome assembly GCF_036417845.1 of Apteryx mantelli. Taxonomy (NCBI): domain Eukaryota; kingdom Metazoa; phylum Chordata; class Aves; order Apterygiformes; family Apterygidae; genus Apteryx; species Apteryx mantelli. Next base: position 4,512,047 of record NC_089979.1, on the reverse strand, counting down.
GAAGTAAAGTCCTGGAGACCTGGGAAGGCATGGGCTACATGCCTGTCTCTGGCTGCATTATGGCTCTGTGATTTTCTGTATGTACTGTGATTTTCTGTGTATGTTTCCTTACATGCACACATCTCAGCAAACTCTTGCTGCCCGGTTTTAGGGCACTGTGAAAGAGATTTGGCCATGATACGCTGATGGCTCTATTTTGCAAGAATACGGAGTTGTTGACATTGCTATTTGCACAAAAAGCTGAGTGTTAACCATTAATTAATTTCTTCATGTGATCTGCCCTCCCCAATGCATCCAATGCCAATAACATCTTCAGGGCTTTGTTTGTGTTGCTGCTAGAACTTTGCTGGATCAAACTGCTGTATGGCTTGTGACATCAGGATGGTTCATGGCCTGAGAAACATAAAGATCCACATCATAGTCTGGTAATGAATACGTGGATGAATGATCTGCTGGATGTGTTCTTATTCCCTTCCCTATCCCTCCTGAAAAGGGATGCTCCTGATGAGAACTGGTAAGGGCTACAGTAACAACAATGGCAAAGATTTAATTCATGATCTTTAGCACTGGAAACAAAGGCATTTAAAAGAGATGTCCTCTTCTCCTCTAATGAGGACAGAGAGTCTACATGGCAAACTTAGAGGGGGATCTAGTGATTTTCAGGGGACCTCCATCCTTTGCAGCATAGAGCAAGAATCAGTCTGTGCTTTGGCTATTCCTAGCTGTCTCTATGGACCTGCAGTTGGGTAAGGCCATATCATATAGAGCTGGGGTTTGTACCTCCTAATGCAATGGCTACCCTCTCCAAAGAGCCTAACTCACTCCCAAGTATCAAAAAATACCTTAAAATATCTTGTGTTGATCTGCAAAAAATTCTAGGTCTTTCAAAACTTCAGTAGTGATATCTGGACTCCAGACCAGAGTCCTACCAGTCCATATGGGCTGTCAGGCTGACCTGAACATCATGATGCAACGTGGGGCAATCCCAGGAGCAAAGTTTATATACATAAACTGCAACAGCAAGTGCTGACCTATGTGGTTCCCCAGCCGTTGCAATAAGCCAAACTCCCACGTTCTCCAGAGTGCCGCTGATTTTTCCATCTGCTTGTTTCTCCCAGTGTAGATGGTGACAGGACCTCAGTGACCAAAGCTAGATCCAGAGATACAGTCCTGGTGACCTCCAGGTCCTGAAATGCTGGGAATGGTGTGGATGAATGGGATAATTTGCAAGTATTGTAACTCCGTGCTATATTGGCCACCTATTACATATGAATGCTTTCTCTCTGCACGGATACGGTCTTGTGCTGCACATGGAGGTGCTTTCACATAGACTGAATATGAGCTTTGTAACAGAGTAGCAGACTCTTATTTGTATTTATACCAATTTTTTTAGTCTACAAAAACCCTACATATATATATTTTGACTGCTTTAAAAGGCTTTCAGGAGCACTCCTCAGCAATTTGCTGTGGAAATAGAAGGATGGAAGGGAAGCAGATCATAAATGCTTATATATGCCTGTTGTCTGGATAAACTTTACATGCAGTATGAGCTGAAACTCAAATGCAAATTCATGGTGCTTGATCCAGTGCCAGGGGAAAGCTCCAGTTCAATTGCTTCAAGGTGCATCTGTGTAGACATAGGCAATTTGAGGTTAACTGAGATGAAGCCACTGCTAATTTCACTGATTGGTTATAACCTTGGGCAGACTTGAACCTTCTGCCAGAACCAGAATTTCATCTGAAACACACTGGCAGCCTGTACCACAGCAGAAGGGTGAACTCTCTGAATAAAATACTCTAGCTGGTGGGACTTTGCAGAAGCTGGAGTTTTAAGACAAATGCACAAAGGCTTCTTTCAAATGATGAGACGCTTGCTTCATCTAATGAAATAGAGTCTCTGATGAAGACAGGGCTTTTATGGAGATACAGATCAGCTTGAAAGTTCCTGAGAATACAGTTTCCAACCCATGGGAAATTTGATTTACATATACAAACAGAGGCATAACTAACACTTAAGAAAATTACAGTAGCAGCTATCACCTCCCTTTGAGTTTCCCTTCACATGCTTGACAGTCCTCCTGAAGACACCCACCATGTTCTCTGTTTTGAAAGCTAGTTATATGTACACAGTGATGCTTTGCTGGCTCTTGTACAGTCAGCAAGCAAGATTACTTGGGACATAGCTTGGCCTCCTCACAAAAGCCATTTGCAACTTTTCCTTTTCCATGCCTTCAGCTGGGGTCATCCTTTGCTGATGAGGTTGACTTGGGTGCTGCCTCTTCTAGGAGCAAGGGAGCTGGCCTTTGTGTACCCTCCTACCCCATTTCTGTCCAAACAAATGATGTGCCAAGAGGTCCGAATGATGTCTGAGCTAGGATGTCCCATGCTATCACAGGCTGAGTTGTTAATGCTCCCTTCAAATTTTGTGGCCTGAGACTTGCCAACAAACCCAGAGCCTCGCAGGACACCCTTTTTGCCTGACACCCCTGCCCCATCCATTCTGCTCCTCTCCCTGGGTTGGGGCAGCTGTATTTGCCCTGCTCTGCATGTCTCTGGCCTCCCTTGTTATGGCTCTGGTACCAGCTCAGACCTAAAGGTTAGGCTCAGCTCATCAGATGGGTGTGACTGGTAAGAGGATTAGGTAAATCCCATGTTAGCAAATGCAGGGGAAAGTAGATACAGTCGAAGTGGGTGCCAGGTTTATGTAGAAATCATCTCCACCCAGGATGTAGATAGTACCCTACAATTAGCCAGGTTAATCCTTCCCACTGGGGTTTTCAGAGCTCTTTCCCAAGTTGAGACATCTCTATTGAGGAAAGTCATGGCATAAGAAACCAGGCTGTGGATCTGAACCCCCAGCCATCCTGCTCTAGCTCTTGGCACTGTGGCTTTTGCACAAGGAATCTTTTTTGTGGATTAGTTTAATCGTCTTCCGAAATAAACTAAAGCTCAGAGAAACCTGCAGTGTGGAATAAAGAACTAGCATAGAGCCATTATGGGGGAGCTCATCTGTGCAGAGCCACCTTTGCAAGTTAAACTGGAATAACCAAACGGGTGAATTTAAAGTGGCCTCATTAAACTGGGTCAAAGTGAGTGAAGCTACATAGAAATAAAGTTGCTTTAATTATTACTCATAGTGTCAACACAGTGGTTTAATGTGGTTTAAGTAAGAATGTGTCCCCATGCAGAGCAAAGCACAGTCTATAATGGTAGGAAAATGTTTTAGGGTAGAGGATACAAATGGCCCCAGGGCCCTGATGGACAGCAGTGCCAAAGCTGTATCATTTATCCATAAGGTTATTTAGTCAGATGTAGCCATTCACTACCCTGCCTCTGTGGAGTCTAGATTTCTTCTGCAAGGCTGGGGGTCCCCTGCCTATGAAATAGCAGGAGCCTCCAGAACACAACACTGCTTTGCTAAAAGGGAAAAGGGCAAAGAGGGCAATTTCTGGAGCTGCCTCACCGCTGTGTACAACTATTTCTGACCATAATATCACTATGTTTTTCTGCATGAACTTGTCACTCAGAAACAAATCAAATGACCAGCCAGGAGAGCTCCCTGCCTTTGTAGGCTGGGTTGTAAAAGAGGCTGCTTATGTCAGAGGTTTGCTCTGTTTTGGGCTTGTGCGAATTGCTGTGTCACCGTTTCATTGTGGCTCCATGTTTTGAAATATGCTCTGCAGCTGCTGCTCCTTCTCCTGTTTTATTTGGAGTGAAGCTGCAAGGAGTCATCACGGGCCATTTTCAATGTTCTTCCTTTGTGGCAGTTTGCCTGAGAATGAGATGAATCACAGGCAGGTTACATGTCCTGTCCACGTGAGTGCGAATTACAGGGAAGGCTCCAAGATTACTGTTGATTGTCTCTCTGAACGGCCCACTGAACTGTGCATTTCACGGGGCTGGAGGCTGGGATGGCCTTCTAGCCCTTTGAGTCCTAGTTAAAGGGGGATGAGCTATTATGTTCTCCTCTGCCAGCTGGTAGCAAAACCTGTTAGGTCTGCCTGACCTGTCAAATTGTTAGGGTTCAAATGGATTAAGAAAGGAACATCAGAAAATGTTCCCAGCATATGGATGCCTCATGGCCTTGCAGCAAACTGTGTCACGGAGAGAGGTATGTGCAATCAGGGATAGAATAGGAGATAATGGAAATATTTGCTCCCTTACTGCATTCTGAGCCATGAAATTTCTGTGTCTAAATGAAACCAAGGAGGAATTAAGTATTGGGAGTTACAATCCAGCATCCAGAGTATTGCACATAGTCTCAGGGAGTTCAGACTGTCCCTTGGATGATCAGGGAAAAAGGAGATCAGTTTTGTGAGAGGAGCTTGTGGATCACTTAGTCAACCAAGGCTGAAAGATGCTCCAGTGGCTCTTTGTAAGTACACCGGGGCATAAGAGGCATATATGTTAAAAGATAGTACTAATGGAAGATCAAATGGGAATAAAATGGACATGGGCATCTTTGGGCTGGGAAGGAGAATAATATTTCTAAGCCTCAGGGACATCCTAGGAAAGCTTTCCAATGAGAGGCACCAAACCTATTTCAAGGTGGAATGGGTAAATTTGAGAAAGGGACTGCAGGATAGTGAAAGAGATGAAAAATTGGCTGGATGAGGCTTTGGGATTTGTTGATATCCCCAGCAAGGCATTGGAAGGGTGTGATCATTGCTGTCATTTTTGGTTTGCTACACTATTCTCACAATTTTGAATTATTCCCATGTTTCAGAGTTTATGCCAGGAGGAAGGAAACCTTTCCTCCTTGATGCAGAACTTGGCTTTAGGTTTCTTTTTTTTGGGGGGCTCTTTTCTCTCCGTTCTCTGGAAGCATGTACTGGCCTGACTGAAAATAGGCTGTGTGGGGAGGACAAGCACTCCACTTGTGCTCTTAGTGGGAAAGAGAAATGGTTTGGGTGCCCTCCTTGCCTGTGCATCCAGGTTTTATCCCACAGTCAGATATGGTGTCAGAAAGGAACTGGGCTGGGTCCTTCCTTCTCTGTAGCATAAGGGTGACATCATCTGACAGGGACACAAAACCTTGGCAACACTCTTGCTGTCTTCTGCTTTTTTGTAATGGCACATGGTTGTTGGAGGCATTTGATCTTTTGTAATAAAAATGTCACCTTGACAGTGGGCTGCTTGGATGCTTTTTTCATGATATGTGATGCACATGGAGGGGGGTGGTGGAGCAGGGCTCTGAATAGACTTTCTTGGGGGCTCTTTCAGACATACTGCTAGTGCTTGCAGGAAACGGGTAAGATGTCCCGGGTGGTCCAGTCTGGAGCTACACTCCAAAGTAAGTGATTCACAGGACTGATTTGTGGTGACGTATTTCTATCAGGGCCTTTTCCTTCCCTAGTGACTTGGTTACCAAAGGAAATTCCAGATGAAGACATTGCCTAACCAGGAGCACTTTGTGTTTGAAAATGGAAGGGGCAAGTCATAGCTATTCTTTTCTCAGTTTTTCTAGCAGTCCTGGAAGATGACAAATAAAACATGGTTTCATACAGGAAACTATTATAGTCTAATGCAGTGTATAACTGTATGGGTTTGTCCTGGAGCTGAAAAGTTCCCATACGTGCTCTCTTCGGTATTACTGGCCTCAAAGCATTTCCAAGTCCTGGCTTCAGGAATGCACCCAGGTCAGATATTGACAGTGTTCATTTGGAGACCTGGGTTTGTACCAGTCGTCCTGGGATGGATAAGAGTCCCAGAGGATTAAAGCAGCTCTAGTCGAGTGAGTCTAGGACACGGTAATACAGACTGGTGGGTAAGTCAAGACACAGCCAGTGACATCCCATGTATTTGCAGGAGGAAAGGAGTCATTCAGATTGGACCAGGGCCACAGCGAGTACAGAGTGACTCTTAATGGGAAAGGCTCTCCCAGGGTCATCTATGCAACAGCGTTCCAAGGCAAGAAAGCATGGACCCTTCCCACACAGGTGTCAGGATTGTCCAGTGAGAAGCAGGGCTTGTCACAGGGCTATATCCCTTCCATATGCTTACCTAGAGGAATGCCCGGCATCCCCCAAAGATGGTTTCCAACTCTGAACAAGTTTTGCTACCTTGTCGTATGCCTACCTGCTGCTGGCTTTGGGAGCAGTGCAATACGCAGAGAGACTGAATGTGTGGGGCTAAAACGCAGCTACGTTACATGCTGAGGTGGATGAAAGAGATCCCTTTCCTCACCTCTAGGACTGAGGAAAGCAGGGGGTTGCTTGGAGCAATCTTTGGGCTCCTCTCTCACAGAGTCCTACTCCCTACCTAAGACTGTGGTGTAAGGGGTTGTCCCCCCTCTCAGATGGGGTCTGATCCCTGCCACCAAGGAGATGGTGGACCTGCCACTGAGGGGAAGTGGGTCCTTCCACAGAGGGACAGCATCTGAGCGCTGCCACCAAGGAATAGATCTGAGCCATGCCACTGAGGGGATGGGGGACCAGTCACTGAAGGGATGGGGGAACTGCCACTGAGGGATGGGGTCTGAGCCCTGCCACCGAGGGGACGGAGGACCTGCTGCCAAGGGGGTGGGGGGCTTGTCGCCAAGGGGATGGGGTCTGACCCTTGTCACCAAGGAGCTGGGGACCTACCACTGTGGGATGGCATCTGAGCCCTGTCACCAAAGGGACAGGGGTCCCGTCACGAAAGGGATGAGGGTCCTGTCACCAAGGCACAAGGGCTGAGCCCTGCCACCGAGATGGGGGACCTGCCATCAAGGGACGGGGTCCAAGCCCTGCCACTGAGGGGATGAGCGACCTGCTGCCAAGGGGGATGGGTGTCCTATCCCCAAGGGAGGGGGTCCAAGTCCTGTCATCGAGGTACGGGATCTGAGCCTTGCTCTGAGGGATGGGGGACCTGCTGCCAAGGGGATGGGGTCTGAGCCCTGTCACCGAGGGACGGGGGTCCTGTCACCAAGGAATGGGGTCTGAGCCCTGCCCTGAGGGGACGGGGGACCTGCCGCCAAGGGGACGGCGGTCCTGCCGCCAAGGGCCGCTGTCCCTGTCCCAGCCCGCCACCCAGAGCGCGGCATGGCGGCGCTCGCCCTTTCCGGCAGCGCCATCTCGTGACGGCGCGGGGCCGCCGGCGCGGAGGCCGCGGCGGGTCTCGGCGGGTCCCGCCGCCTCGGCCTCAGCCTCCCCCGGGGCTCGGCGCCCCTCCCCCTCCCCCTCAGAGCTAACGGCCGCGCTGCGGCGGTGCCCTTCACCTCAACGGCCACACGCTGCCCGCAGCGGGACCCTGCTCTTCAGACCTCCGAGACTTGATCCCCCCCCCGCCCCCCATCCCTGTCTGCAAACACACACAAAGCCCCTCAAAAGATGGAGCGCGACACGTTGTTGTCATCGGGGTCTTGCCGAGCGGTCGCCACGGCGGCTGCAGGGCCGAGCTGCGGCGCCTGCCTTCTGCGGGGCCCAGGGAAGGAGGGAGGCTGCCCCGGCTGCGGCCGTGGGGCGCAGGGCGGCCGGGAGGCAGGCGTGAGGGTGCCTGGCCCTCCGGGGTGACGCGCGTCGTGTGAGGATCGCTCCGGGTGAACCCGCCATCTCGAGGGCACCGGGGACTCCTCACCTGTGAGCCCAGTACCCCCCATCAGAGATTTATGGACAGGTGCTCTCAGCACAGGGGTGCAAAAAGCTCTGGAGAGGGGCAAGAAATCCTCACTCACCATGCACGGGCTATGGTGTCCATTACCTGGAGCTCAGGGCTGGAAGAAGCCACCAGGGGTTTCTGTGAGGTCCAGCGCACCAAGGCATGCATGAGATATCCCTCAAAGCTGCTTTGGGCTCTCCTGCTGAGGGACGGACAGCCCGAACTATGTTAGTCAAGAGAAAGATTGACTTTCTGAAGGTGGAAGGAGGCCGCTTATCTAGTCTGGCCTCCATCCAAACAGAGACCAGAGACTTCGCCTCCTGCCCGTGGCTGGGCTCCGGTGTGTCTTTCAGGAAGGCACCCAGGCTTGATTTCTTGTGATGGAGAGTCCACGGGGTCCCTTAGAAATCAGCTTCGGTGGGTGACTCCCTTCAAATGTAATACATTCATCTCTTCCTTGGCTTGGGTCTCTTCCACAGCAGGTGGACAGTTTGCCTATTTGGATGTGCTCTTGTGACAATTCTCATCAGAAACTTTTTTGCTTTTCATATACATTAGCCAAAATTCTTAACCGAGACAGCTAGTGGATGGATGCAAATACAAAATGTGCTTTATTGTTAGCAGAAAATAGCACTTGTGTAGTCTTATGTAGAAACAAGCCCATATATGTACTGTAGAGACTCTGTAGCAGGAATGTGACTTGGAAGTCACAAAATACAGGACCTTAGCAGCTGCAGGGCCTGGGACCTGAAGAAGAGACTCCAAATTTAAGATGAGGAGGAGTTCAGGCTTCCCCTTCCTCCCAGCAAAATAGGATTTTAGTTGTAATTTTCTGGCTAGCTGGACCCCTGGGAGCTCTTTGGGGGATTTCAGACTCTGTTCAGCAGAGGGCAGTGGTTGGTTTGGTCACTACTTCGCTGTCTGCTTCAGACCTCCTAAGCCATTGCCATGGTCTGGGAACCTTGGAGGTACTGCCTTTCTCTCTAAAGCTCTGCTGTAAAGCAGTGCTGTTTGTTTGCTTAAATCTCTCTGCTCTGCAGAGTGTCTGACTGTAGAAAGAGACAGTGCAAGCAGATCCTCCCTGCCCGGCAGTGGTGCAATGCAGAGTGATGCTGGATCAGTGAAATCTCTTGAGGAAATTCAGCAAATCTCCCTCACTCCACCCTCTGCTGTTTTACAGAACCAAAATAAATTTCCAAGGAACAAATTACGATTCCTTGACCTGGTTTAAATCTGGTGATTTACTGCTGCTTTTTAAGAAGCTTGGCATTTTGTTATCTGTAAGTGTTTAATTGAAATATCCCTCCCACAACCAAAACCTGCTATCTGTGTTTATAAAGCTTCCCTAAACAGTATATGTAACCACTACTGCTCATGTGAGCAAAGAATACCACAGAGCGTCTCATCGTCCGGGCATCCTGTTCCCGTGGGAAGGGAAGAGACGCGGGAAAATGGAAAAATTTCTGCAAAACAAGGATACCAGCCACCTGGAACAAGTAGTGAGGCCTAGGTAGCCTTGGGAAAATTACTTAACCTTAGGAAAATTGGCATGGGTCTGCTCTGAGCTGCTCCAGAAAGTCTGGGAAGGGAATGCTGAGGGGGACTGGTCCCGTGATGGTCCCCCTGTGACTGCTGGCATGTTGGATGCTGCTGCAGGAAGGAGGCCAGGGCCAGGGATTCCCAGACAGTTGCTCCATACAGGGGTTGATGGCAGGCGGTGTGACACCAAACTCGTCGGTACGGAGCAGCCTTGGGATTGTCAGAGGAGTCCCCCTTTGTATCCCACCTCTGTGCGTGGAGGGCTGATCTCCCGGGCAGATTCCAGTTCACTACTGGGTGTATTGGTGTGATGTGAGTCCAGGCAGGAAGGTCAACTCCCTGCCACTGGTCTGAGCAAAACCCAGTGTGAAGGGGAACTGCTGCAGTTTGATCACATTTTACACAGTTTAGACCCAGAGCCTGATTTGCCCTGACAACCCTTTAATCCCTAAGCAACTTCAGTGCCACCTTAGTGAATGAAGGTGCCATTCAGCAATAGGAAAGGTATCAGGGTCTGGCCTTGAAGGCAATATCCAGGCTGTTCACTTGTGAGACTAGGGCTGGAAGAGAGGAGGTGGGAGAATGGCTGCAACACAGGTGTAGAGGCAGAGCAAAGCACATAGGAAATCCGACAGGCTGGGAGGACTGGGAATGAAGAAGCTCAGCGATGAGATCAAGCACTTAGCCATGACCTGCTTGTCCAGCTCAGCCCCTGCATCACACCATGTGCCTGCCATGGCCCCTTCCCCATCTCCACATTGGCTGGACAGATACATGTATTTTTATATGTATTTATCTGAAGCTGATTCCTCACTTCCATAACTCTGCTGGCAGGACTGATCTTTGGAGAAGAGAGGGATCAGGACTGACAAATTGCTGAGGAAAAATTAACTATATACGTCCCAAATGGGAAGAGCTGTGAAAGCCTGCAAAGACAGGAGGTCCGAGGCACATGGGAGGCCTGTTCTGTTGTAACGCCAATGGCCAGATCCTGCTTGCTGCTGTGCATCCTCTGTTCCTGCTGCAGGCAAAAGGGATGAACCACTTCCTAGGAAAAGGCCCAAGTGTAAAAAGAGCCAATAGGTTATTTACTCCTGCTTCCCAGCAGCTTTATCTTCTCTCCGGTTGCTGGAAGGGCCTCAGGCAGGCTGTTTCCTGTGATTTTACACACCACTAGCTGGGCAAAGAGGCTTCCCTGGAGAGCTATTAAAGTGTATTTAAGCTGTGAAGATTTTTTGCTGACTGTGGTGGTGGGGAAATGCCGCAGACCCCCCGTGCAGAGTGTGGAGGGAGGAGATGGTGCCCGGCAAAAGGGACTGTGGTTTTACCACAAGCACAAGCATTTGTGCAGCCCCAAGGCATGCTGCTGAATGCCAGCATACACGTCTTCACTGGGGGTAGCCCCGTGCTTGTTGACCTCGGGCAGTGTGGGCGATCCAGCTACATGCTAGGAGTCCTCCTTCGTTTTCCTGGCTAGATGCACAAATCTCTTTCAGGTCTGGGTGACATGGCTTGGTTTCTTCTCCAGATCTGGGCCTGATCCTGCACAAAACCAGAAAAGAGAGTGGACTTCCCTTGCTTTTTCTGCACAGCTGTCTTGAGGCTGATGTGTTGGCTCCCTTCTCTCAGTACCTGAGCATTTCTCCAGCCTTCGCAGGAGACTGCAGGCAGAAGTGAGCTTTTTCTGCCCTGCTCCAAGCCAAGCATGGGCAGAACAACCCCAGAAACATTCAGCTGCTTTATAGACACTGATCCTGCTTGTGTCACTTCTTTCCAGCCTCATTCCTTGCTTCTTGCAGACGGAGTGAGGTTGGAAGCAAAACCTGGCTGTGTGAAGAGAGAATTCAAGCTGTTTTCCCACCCCTTGGCACTACTGGGAGGTGACTGCATTGGGGCAGAAGACGGGATTTCAGCTCTTCCATTGCACTGTGAAAAATCTGGAGGAAGGACTGGATCTGGGCTCAGTTACACCTTCGTAAACCTGGAGATAGCCTGTGTGCCATCCCCTCTTCCTGGCACATCACCCCATTCCCCATCCATGTAACAGTGCCCCAGATGGGCTCTCCACCCCGGTCTCTTCTTCCTTGGTGAGATTATACAAGGTCCTGGAATAACCCCTGTTGCACAATTACTGCTCTACCCTTCTGGGGTGGCCTCCAAACCCAGTGGCTTGGCCTCTTTGATTTTTGCTTTTCTATAGACTGTTCAAACAATTTTTACACTGTTTAAAATCTGTGCTCCCTGCTCCAGATTGGTTTCTATGCCCTTTTCGATTCCCCAGGGCACGTAACAGAGCAGAGCCAATGTGAGCAGTGAAGTTGCAAGGAAATTGTTGAAATGAGTGAGAGATGACTGCGACTGTGACTGCTTCTTGCTGCTGGTGTCCTCAGCACACACTGGCCCATCTGGAGAGGCGTGTGGCCTTCCTCACGGAGAGATCAGCTCTTGGACCCTTAGGGCTGTATTGAAAAGACCTGGATGAGAAGCAAAACAGAGAGGCTGTTACCTCATTTAGCTGGTGCCTTGCTTGGCAGCATGGATGCCCACTGTGAGAGTGTATTTCCAACTTTGGTGTCCCCAATAAAGACAAGTCATCCTGGACATGGCAGTGGCAATGGTGGGTCATGCTGTGGTTGGAAGGTGCCCTGAGGGACCCCATGTGCCTGAAAATTTCTACTTCTTTCATGTCCCAGAGGAATACCCCGCATTTCCACCTCCCTTCAGCATGCTCCTGGCTCTGGCTGCTTTCCATCCTCATGGGTACTCTCATGAAGCCTCTGTGCAACCGCCACAGCACGTTATGGTGTCCCACACTAGCTAACACCGTACTTCGGCTCTGGCTTGCAGTAGCCTTTGGGTGACCCTCCGATGCAGTGTAGATAAACGCATGACATCCTGCCCTAGGGACCGCATGTTGAGACTGTGCCTCGGTTTCTCTCTGGCTTTCACCCCACACCTCCCTGCCATACCCATGGTCTCCTAGTCTCCCTGTCTCTTTGGGGTTTGCACCCTCACAGCATGGTTCTCTGAGTCTTCTCCCCAGCCATGCTAAGGCATTTCTTTCCACGCTTGAACACACACGTGAACACACTGTTCCTTTTGGGTTTATGGTGCATTTGTTTTCACTGCTTCTGAGGGTCTGTGGCCTTGGATGTTCAGCTGGTGTTGGGCTCACTGAAGGCCCCAGGACAGGGGACCCAGGAGGGCTTTGTCTCGCGAGGGTGCCATCACTGAAGCTGGAGGCAGGGAGGACTTCCAGGAATAGCCCAGGACAGACCCAAAACCCTCCACTGAAATCCTCCCCGGCTGTCAGTGGGTGCTGGATCAGGACGTGAGTGATGTCTGATTTGTATCACGTAGCAGGAATTTGCCTCAGGAGGCTGGTGTGTTTAACAGCCCGCAGGCTCCTGCTCCCTGACACAGATGAGATGAGTTCCCTGCCCAGAGCTGTCTCTGCTGGGCTCCGTGCCCTGTTTTTCCAACACATGATTGTAACAGCAAACATGCTCTGTGTTGCCACCCACGTGACCCTGTGCACCTACACCTCTGTGCAGGTGTCCTGCCCCACTCACCCTTCAGGCTCTCCTCCTGCTCCCTCATGGTTCAGCATTGCTGACAAATGGCCCTCCAGGATACTCTTTGGCAGAACCGATTGATTTTTCTTGCCCTCAGGAGCTTGCAGGACAAACAGCTGCTCTATTGATCGTAAACACAGAGTTGCAAATAGCACGTCTCCATCCTCTATCCTGGCAGCAGCTGCTGCTGGATTTCACCACAGCAGCTGGAGAGATGGTGTGCAATGAACAGCCCCCCGCAGTCCTCATGGGCTTAGAAGACCTACATGCATGGCTGCCAAATGCTGCAGAGCATGTGGGCCTTGCAAAGCAGGACCGGCCAGACAGCACAGGGGCTGAAAGGGAACTGCAGATGTCAGGGATACACATCGGTGCTGGCAGACATGGAGCTCTTGGCGGTGGGGTAGAGAGGCACCATGCTCCCCCAAGGACCCTTGAGGGTCAGTTGTGTCGCTCAGTCCTTCTGCATCACCTCCCTATCTTCCCCAGTGTAAAGAAGGGGTTTAACCTCAATTAAATCGACTGATGGAATAACATCCCCCTGCTCCTGCGATGTAGATAGGCAGGGACCAGCTTCCGCCTCCAGCAGATAAGGGCTAGAATGGCAGGGCATAAACATGCTTTTTTATACAGCAAAGTGTCACCTGCAGGGTGGGAGGAGACCTTGGTGTGTAGCCACAGAGGTACCCAGAAAGGAGGGATGTGGGTGATAATCTGCCCAGAGCTGACTGAGGGCTCCTGGTACATTGAGCAGGGAGGTGAACGCTGGGGACACTAATGGCGAAACCTGGAGAAGGGAAGCAGTATTGCCTCTGAGTCCTGCTTGAGAGAGGGCAGTGCCTTTCTCTGATGTCCCTACCCGGAAAAGAAAGCTGAAACGGCTGAAGAGGGCTCGGAGAATAGCCACTAGAAAGCCTGAGCATGGAAACCTGCCTCACAGGAAGAGACGGAGTCATTTAATTTTTCAGAGTGCAGGGGTTGAGTGTGGTTTACAAATACCTTTGCTGGGAGAAAAAAATCTGGCATTGGGGTGTGTAGTAATCTGTTAGACAAAGACAGAGCAAATATCTGTGGCTTGGAACATGACACTGCAAAGGCAAAGAAAGCACTTTATCTTTTCTAAACCTCAAAGAGACATTGTAGTGACTTCTCTAGGCAAAACTGGAGGCTTTTCTGAAAAAGGGGCTCCAGTTTAAACAGGCTGTTGCTGGGATGACTGGGTGAGGTTATTTTGTCTCTGTTACGCATGCAGTAACATGAGAAAGAAGTTCTGCAGGCTTCCAAGTCCTGCCAGCCTTGGGATGCAGCAGGGCTATTGTGCCTGGTTTTGATGTTTTATGGGTTAATATGCTACAGCAGCTTGCTGAAAACTCTGCAGGCCAGGTAAAGCATAAGCAGTAGCAGAACTGTTAGGATTGTATAGATAAACCATCCAATAGTTTGCTTTAATTATGACAATACCAATTTGTTTGCTTTATGCAGTGTTTGTCAGAAGATGAAGCATGGTTACCAAAATTATCATGTAGACTAGTCTGTATATAATAGCAGGCCAAGAGGTTACAAGAGGAAGGGTTTCCGGGTTGGGTAGGAGGCACAAAGTAAAGCTACCAGATAAACAAGCCATAACTTCTGTCAAGAACCTATCAACAGATTCCCACCACATGCGCTGCAAATGGGCAGCTGTGGAGAGAAATCTGTTTGAATTGGCGTCTTGTGCACTGCAGTATTTTCCAAGCCATGCTGGCAGGATGGCATTTCCAACTCTAAATAATATCAATCAAGAGAGGCCTGCCCTGAGAGGTCTGGATTCAGGGTAGTCTCTGAGCTTCAAAAACTTGAAGGGACTGGATATACTGCTTTGGTCTAGGCGCCTGTCTAATGAGCCTCACAAATTAATTTATAAGGGTCCTTCTCTTTTTGGAGAGATGCTGTGTCTGCAGGATCAAAGGAAGGATGAGCTAACAGCTGGGCTCAGGCCCAGGGCACTGCTGCCGTTCTCTACTCTGACATGGACTTTGCCTGTGCAAGTTCCTTTCACCCACCTGCAGGAATCTCCCCCTTTAGCTCTCTTTGTAGAAACAAACAGGCATTTCTAGGCCTATTTTAGATACCTGCTTTTGGAGGAGGTGGAAATAAGGCTACTCTGAGTATAATCTGGGGGTGTCGTTTTGATGCCAGGTGCATGAGCCTTGCTTTAAGGTAATGTCAAGAAGGTCCCATGCATGTCTGCTAAGGGGACACAGAGGGACTGAGGAGTCTGTGGCAAGGGAGAGGGGAAAGGCCTTCAGGACCCGGGAACCTGGAGCGAGGCAGAGGTGCAGAAGAGCCAGCCCTCAGCTATACCTAATCTGGGACTGGAAACTCAGGCTGATGCTTCTGTTTGCTTGTTCCTATTGAAAGGAGTGAAGGTGACATGGTTGGAGAAAGAGATGTGTTTGAATCAGAGCTGTTGATTGACTTTTTGACAAAGTAAGGCCTATTCTGGCAGATCTAGACTTTCTTGGAGCATTGTGCATCTCTACACAGCTGTCTGAGTCAGTCAGCACTCCAATATACGTCCCTCCGTTGCTGATAAGAGAACCAAACTCTGGATTACTTGTGCCCACCAAGGCATGGCACTGCAGCCTGTTCTGACCTCTGCCTCACTTTCAATGGACTGCTTTAGATCGGCTCTCCAGAAAGCTCTCCTGAAATGACCCCTTTGCCTCCTTACGAGAGGCCTGCACACTGTAGGACATCCATTCAGTCTTAGCTTGTAGTCAAGAGCAGAGAGCTCAAGGAAAACCAGCTTTTCACGTCCCATTCAGCCCTTTTACAGCAGCTGCAGGTCAGATGTGTTATCTGAGAGAATTGGACTGAGCGGGTGATGGGCCTGGAAGGAGGCAGGTAAAGGGATTTCTTTGTCAAGCTCAAACTGAGTCAAAGGGACATAGCATCAAGAATGATGTGGAAAATGCTTCTCCATATTATCCCTTTGTTTCATCTCTCCTTGAGGTCTTAAATATGTTCCATTTTTTTGCTGGGCTGTTGCCAATATGGCCTTATATTGTCAAGACAGTGAAGAGAGCAGAACAGCAAAGGCTGCCAGTTGTTTAATTTCTCACTATTAATGGAGCTTAATCTAAACATCAATGGCAAATATTTATCATTGCAGTTCTGTGGCCTGTTGTTGACAGGTGATGGACAGCACTCTGCCCTTCCCAGTATGACTATTTGGGTTTATTAAGGCAAATGCAAAAGAGGGAATGGAGCTGGGAGAGGGCTACTTACCTTCTGGATGGGATGGCAGGAACTCCTCTCTGTGAGTTTTTGTTGAGATTGCAGTAAGGTGAACAAGGATTTTATCCTACATGTAACCTTGGCTTTATTTCATCTGAGGGGCTCTCTCTTGGAAGCATGGGCAGCTGGAGAGGAGAACCTCAGACCCGTGCTGGGCTGTGGGCTCTACATGCAGCCCTGAAGGAAAGGCCACATCACTTGGGATAAAAATCAAACCATACCTAAGTTAATCTAAGCTGGGATGCTACAGTCAAGCATGTATCCTGAAGAAGGATAGTTTCATGAATTAAAGACCTTGATATTCTGCCAGCGCTGGTGGATTATAAAAAAGATTTAGGGAATCTCATGTCCCTGCCAGGGAAGTTTTGGTCATTTTTTACAGTGTCTGCTGGGTGCATGGGAGGGAGTGAACCAGGCCTGAGCAGCTCACAGCCTGCAGGTTGCATGTGTCCTGCAAAGCCAGTTCTTTGCCTATGGCATTGCGTGCCATAAGGACTCAGCTGGTCTAATCGCTGATTCTCAGATTGATATGGGACTTGTGTAGATGATTATATGGACAGCCAGCAGAGGAAGACAGCAGTCTGCACAACTGAGAAAACAGCTGACCAATGGCTACTGTCCCACACCCCCTGTGGTGGACAGAAAACAGG
The DNA here is from genome assembly GCF_036417845.1 of Apteryx mantelli. Taxonomy (NCBI): domain Eukaryota; kingdom Metazoa; phylum Chordata; class Aves; order Apterygiformes; family Apterygidae; genus Apteryx; species Apteryx mantelli. Next base: position 4,495,426 of record NC_089979.1, on the reverse strand, counting down.
ACTGCAGGACTGGGGACTTCTCTTAGAAGAGGGCTGGAGACCTGGGAATGTACAGGGACAGGGTCTTACAGCAAAGGGAAGGAAGGAATGGGGATGGAGAGGACTGGGGACATGTGGAGAGGGAATTGCATGGGGGAAAGAAGGGATCAGAGAGATGGGAGATGGGTGAATATTGCAGGGGATGTTCCCCCCTGTATCCACATCTGACCCCAATAGCAAAACGGAACCCACCTCCAAGCACTGAGATACTTCAGTAACGTAACTCTGATCATTTCCCATGCTTGGGTTCATGCTGCAGTCTCCCAGTCTGCCTTTGCCTGGGATGCCAGTGCAGGGCATGGGACACGTGCTGTGCTGTGACATTTCAGGTAGCACCATCTAGCCTAAAAGCCACTCATCGCTTCCTGTGATGATCCTGCTCATTACTTAGTCAACGTACAAAATGGATACTAATACAAACCCACGAATGTGCACATAACACCAGGCCCCCACCTGCACCCCCTTGGCACAGCCCTCCTGAGAGCTGAGGGGACAGAGGCCCTCTCCTTCCTTTCCAGCATACGGGAGATCTTCCCATCCTCTACCCCAAGACCACAACAGCTCACACAGCTGTGGGGAGATCACTTTTGTCCCTTTTCTGGGCCCCGCCTTGGGAAGGGGATACAATGCTCTGCTTTTTCTTCCTAAAATGGGAGTCTTCCAGCTATGATCCAAGCACTGTAATCCTCTCGAGAGCTCCTGTTTTGGGTCTAAGTGCCCAGATGGGGAAAAGCAAGCCAAGTCTTCCCTAGTATTCCTGTGTCATCCTTTGCTAGATATCAGCTCCTTGTGTTCCCTGGCTGCTTTCCCCTGTGTTAGCTTCACCGTCCTTGTCCTCACCAGCCCTCCCCTCCATTGAGCTTCACTTGTTTAACCCGTTGGCTCCCCCTCCTTTCCTTCCTCTCTTACTGCTTTGTCTGGGGCTTTGGTCCCTTTGCAACACCTTCCTCATCTTCTCCTGCCCTGGGGGCAGCCATAGGGATTGGACCTACTGCAGCACTGCCCTGTCCTCCCAAATCCTTCCCCAGGCCTGCTCTTGCCCTTACAGCCGGGAGGAGGCAGCAGGCAGGTGCAGAATAGGCAGGGAGACAGGCCACTATTTCTGTGATGCTAACACACATGGCCTGTGCTGATAGCCCTAACACAGGTGATTCCACCTTCCCCTGCCTTTCTGCAAATCAGGCCCACACCTGCTAATGGTACTTGTTAACGCTGATTAGGTTGAATAATGAGACTCATGTGCACACATCTGAGGGGCAGCAGAACCCAGAGGACAAACAAGAAGGAAGAAATTGTCTTTGAGCATTGCTGTTAAAAAGCCACTCAGGACTTCCTGAAGTTCTGCAGTTGACAAGGCTAAAGTGTAGTTGGGGGTGGGAGGGAGAGCAGAGTTTGCTTGGAGCCCAAGAGGAAGCCAGTCTGGCAGATAACCCCATGTGTGGAATCAGGGGGCCCTGTTCTGGCACAAAATGCCTTGCTGCTTTGAAACACAGGCTGTGCTGGAGGCAACGCAGGTGAGACACACAGCAGCGAGAGAAAGAGGCTAAACTATATTTCTGGACTCCCATCCACTGGCATGCATCAGGTAGCCAAAAGATTACACACATCAGTGTCTCGTGACTCTGGCAGCCAAGCTTGTGGTTGCTAGAGATCTCTTATCACAGGAATGGCTGAGATCCCAAGAAATACATGTGAGATTTTTGCATGGTCTTTTTTGTTAGCCCCTGGGCAGCTGGTGGAAGAGTATATTTCTAATTCTCTTTATAGCATTTTAGATGCACAAGAGAAGCACAGCACATCAAAGAGGAATGAATGCTGTAATTCCCTTGAAAGGTCGGGGCTTTTTACAGAGCTCTTTATTGCTGTTAAGCTCTTTAGGGAACGCTGTATTCTGTCTACTGCAGACTTGGCCGTGATAGTCAGATATGCAATGCCCATCTATCCCTATTACTATTTCAGTCTTTGGCTAATGACCCAGATCCTCAAAGGCTGTTAAGTGCCTGATTTCATTTGAAATCACTGGGAGTTTGGCATTTAAATCTTTAAATGCCCCGCATAAAAGCCTGTCCTGCAAAAGTCGATGTGCAGAGCTCTCTCTGGTTTCATGGCAGGGACTACAAGCAGAAGGCCAGAAGGTGCAAGCCTTGCAGCTGAGTTAGCAGAAATGGGCATGCAAAGAAACACCGTGAGAAACTAAATTGTGCTGAAAGGAACAAAGCCAGGGCCTGCCTTGCCTGGAGCGGTGCCTCCCTGCCCAGCAGTCTCTGCGTGTATTTAATGGTATATGGAGTTACTCAGGTTGCCTGTGGAGACTTTCCTGCTGTTTCAGTGGGGCTTTGGTTGTGCTGTTCTCATCAGAGAAAGCGCAGATGAGGGTAGGAATAGGACTATTGCAATCCCCATCAGTGATCACTGAAAGGCAAGAAGATACTGTGAACAGACGGATAAAGTGGGTAAGGGCCAGATACCTAGCCCCAATTTCCAGAAATGTGGAGGAGAACTGAGGGAGGCTTTGGCACCAGTGGGAACTGGCCAGTGGCAGGTGTCCGCCAAAACTGTGCCATTTGGAAAGTTGTTTCTGATGACAGCTGAGTTTTTGGTACTGATTTTCAACATCATGCCCATTAATATGAGCAGAAATGGCTGACTTTAAATAGAGGGACAGAAATGTAGCAACTGCTGCACCCTGAGGAAAAAGGGGATGTGTAAATAACACGGACTAAGCAGACAGTGTAAAAAGTCACTGAAAAATAGGTTGGCTGGTGACTGCTTTAGCCTCTTGCCTTTTTTCGGAGACTGTGTCCTTGACAAGGGACCAGCTCCGGGTTTGGAGCCGGAAGAAAGTGAAGAGGGACCACTGGAAGCTCTAGATAAGGCAATAGACATTACCAAGTAAAGAGAATTGTCCAGTCCCAGCTGGGCCTTGTGGGTGGGGGGTGAATAATACACAATTCAGACTATTACAAGATAAGTCATACTGCAGAAAGAGCGAGCTTCAACTAAGAGCCCATTTAGGGACTAAAAATCTAAGCAAAAAATCACAGAGGTTTTATACTGGCCTCAAATGAGCAACTGCACTGAGAAAGATGTTCAGGCATTGCTGTATAAGGCAAAATATTGTTCACTGCAAAAGAAAAGGAGGTGTGAAACTTTAGCTCATTGGAATAAAGAAACTGAAATAAGCTATGTACTTAGTCTGCACTTTTGCTCCTGTTTCTCTGAGATAGTTTTGGCAAAAGACAGTACTGCTAACAGCTTTGCGCTGGGAAGCCTGTTTTCACTACAGACGACTTATCTGGCATGGTAATGACTGCAAGTGTGCTGTGGGTTGGTGGGCATGAGCTTCGGCGGGCTGCAGGGAAGTGCAGAGCTTTGATGTGTAACAGATTGTCTCCAAGTCAGGGGCTGGTGGAAAATGGTGGCAGAAATGTGAAGTGGCTAACCTGGCTGAGAAGTCAGAGCCTAATCCGTGGTACAGTGTATACTAAAATATTTAACCAGCATTGTGGAGAGAATTTGCCCAGCATCCTTAACCTCATGTAACTTTTAAATATGAGTCTTAAATCATCTGAGGGATTTTATACTGGGATGAGTTTTGACCTAGATGCTTCAGATGGATTCTTTTTCTTTCCTTTGAAGCATCAGTATTTAAGCAACTGAGAGGGTGTATTGATAGTGGGAATTAGGATGGCAAGCCCTAATTTCACATTGTGCCAGGAAGGGAACTCAAGCAAGGGTAGTTTAGCATCACAGTCTGGTTCTGCTTTTCATCTTGGATGCTTTTCAAGAGGAGAGTGCAAGTACAGAACAACGGAGTTTGCTGGAAAGCACGTTCATTTTCACAGCTTTTTTATATTTTTGTCTGCAATTTAGGGGATTTAGTGATCCAAATGAAGGTGGAACATATCATTAACCTCTCCCCAAGCCCAGACAGTATGCAGGAAAACATACACCCACATATATTTTTTCATATAGTTGAAGTAGTGAGAGGAGACATTACTGCTTAACTTTATCATCTCTTCCCTGAGAAAGTTTGGAAACAACTGAATAGCTGCAGGTAATAGGCAGGCTAGAGTATTTTCTGTCCCACTCTGCTGGCATCTAAAATCTTTGTAGTGGAAAGCTCTGGAAACATCTCTGTTATTCTTTACTCTTAAACACATGCCCAAGGCCTGACAGCTTTCATAGAAAACAAAGGGATTTACTGCTTTCTAAGTCATCCTAGGAGTGTCGCATTACAATGTCAAACAGGAAAAGAAAACCACAGTAAGGAATTTGTTGCTAGCAAAATGTCTGTATTAAAATACAAAGAAAACATTCCTATTGGGAACAGTAATTAATAGACTCTCTTTTGTATTGGTACTAACAACACTGGAAGTTCTTCTTTCCAAACAGACAATAATGTTCTTGAGGAATAAATTCCACCACTGTCATTCTGAACCTCAGCCTAAAAAACAAAGAGGTCAAAGACAATAGTACCATGAATCCTAACAATATTCCAGCATCATTACACTGGCTTACTGCAGCATGTCCCATCAGAAGTGGGTTAGATCTGGGCACTGCTTGCTGATGGCAAGCTCAGAGGGCTTCCTATTGTGTTTGAGAAGGCAATGATTGCATTGGAGCCCTTGGTGTTCTTGTTCATACCCAGGATGTCCACACTGGTTTGTTCTGGCTCGGTTTTCCTGAAGATGTTTTTCATGGTTGACTGAAAGTTATTGGTGACAAAGCAGTAGACAATGGGGTCCATGCAGCTGTTGAGGCTACTCAGAGTCACTGTCACATGGTAGACAATGAGGCTGACATCATTGGGCATATTTGAGTTGATGGAGATTGCTACCTGTCGCACGTGGAAGGGAGTGAAGCAGATCATAAAGATGATGAGAACAGTGATAAGGAGTTGCACAGCCCTCATCCTCCTCTCCCGACTCTGGTGCATGAGGCTGGGCTTGGACAGAGCACACATAATTCTGGTGGTGAAGAAGACAATTATGATGAGGGGGAAGAAGTACTCGCAGACCATCAGGGCTAGGATCTTGGAGAGGCAGCAGTTGGCAAACTGTATTGCCATGCTCAGGATGGAGAAAGTCACCACGGTTGCAAAGATCCAAATGAAGACACAGATCCCCTTGGCACAGGTGGGGTTCCTCCATTTACGTGAGGCCTCCACTTGTACGATTGCAAGATAGCGGTCAACACAGATGCACGTCAAGAAGAGGATGCTGCAGTACATGTTGACAAAGTAGCCAAAGATGTGAACCAAGGAACAATTCAGGCAGTCACCTGCACTATAGAACATGATGAGCCGGACAGGCAAGGAGAAGCCCACCAAGAGATCAGTAACAATCAGGTTGATGGTGTAGATAACGGAGGTGGTTTTTGTCTTGGTACGGAAGCAGAAGACATACAGTGCCAAGCTGTTCAGCACAACACCAACCAGGAAAATGATAGCATTGACCACCATCAGGGCAATCCACAGGTTGTAAAATTCTCCGTACAGTTCTTTGTCAAGGTAGATGAAGTTGGAGAACAACCGGAGGCTGGAGTTGAGTCCCTGCGTAGAGTTGATAGAGTCAGTGACTGACAGTTGGGTAGAGGAGGTCGGCATGGTCACTGATTTCCAAGAGATCTGGAAGAAAAGAAACAGGGAGACATTGATGGGTATGTCAGCATTCCTTTAGGGCTCAAAACATTGTCCCCTAAGAACATTTTAACCAATGTATTTGCACAGCCTCAATGACAATGTATATTGCTGTAGTTTCTGAGCATTTCACCTGTCAATATATTAAGTGGCAGGCCGAGTTTACCAATAATCGCCTACAAAATACCTGTTTTTATAACTACTGTTTTTTAGTGCTTCCAGCTGGGTGTTTCAGAGAAGATCCCCACACAATCCCCACCGCAAGTTGCTCTTCCCCTGCTCTGGGCACAAGTGTTTTTAGGGACAGAGCAATAACAGAGAAGTGAACCGTGCTGAAGGGAGCAGAAAGGAGAAGGGAAGGACTGGAGTGGTAAGGTGGAGAAGTGTGAGTCATGCTTGGCCCAGCCTTGTGGCAAATGGCCCAGGGAAGTAAACGGGGTTGCTGAGGGCAAGCAAGGTGCATTGCTGCTCATAGAGGGCACCGTATGTTTCCTGTCCTGACAGGGAGGGTTGGACTGATATGGGACTCCTAACAAGTTTTGTTTTCTGAACATGGCACTCACTCTTTTGACTACGTTCTTTTGACTACTTCTTTCATCAGAACAGCCTCTTCCTAGCTGGACGCTCTCTCTGCCGTGCCATGGGAGCAGGGTAGTGCTGACAGACACAAGAAGACATTTGCCCGACCTAATGGCACAACTGTAGCCCCATCATGTGACTCCTAAAATATCGCATCCATTCGCCTAGCCAGGTGATGACATGAGAGTCATGTGCAGCAGCGTTTTCAGGAACTGTGAGACTTGCCTAAAGGCAAAGGATGGCTGAATTTTCCAAGGCAGCACGAGCAGGTTGTGTGGCATCTTCTAGAGATTTGCATTCATAGCAACAGCAGCCGGGAGATTTCAAACCAAGGGCGTCAGCTGCTACTCCTGCCAGGGTCTGACAGTTTAATTTGCAAATCATTCCTGACTTATACACTATTTTAAACTGATTTGTATATTAAAAAGATAAAAAAAAAAGCCCAATATATACAGAGACTTGGCTGGTTTCAATAAAAATAAATAGTTGAAAAATGTCTGGAATATCTCAAAGTGGTTGAACAGGACAGTGAGGTTAAAAAAATCAGCTTGAATCAGCACAGAATGATGCTGAAAGACTTGAGTTATGAGTGTTTGAAATCCCTGCTACCAAAGAGCCAAGTGCGGAAGGGCTAGGAGACAACGAGCTTCAAGAACATCTTCCAGCACTCACAGAAAATACAGTGCGCCTGGGTTGCGTATCTGAATGGGGAAAGTTGAATTGCTAAGGGGGTCTGGATATCCAGCTTGCCTGTGTCCTTTGGCAGCTGGCTTTCTGCCTGCACTAGTCCTCTTTGCTGCTTCTGGGGATAGTGAGGATGGAATGATGGTGTCCCGTTGGCTGTGAGATGTTTCAAGTTGTCGATGGCAGAGGAGGAGGCTACCTGGGCCAGAAGCTTTCCAGTGAAAAGTGACTCCACAGGAGAGTTTCTGCTGGCCAAAAGCAAATGTTTTGTGGGGACTGTTCTAACTAGGTCCAGGGAGGGTCACAACTGATCTTGACCTGCCTGATGAGTGCCAAAGCCCACCTTTCCTACCCAGCTCCAACAGAAACCCTGGTGATCTAATGAAATGTAAATCTCTGTTAGCCATAACTCTCAAGCTCTTGGGCTGCTCCACATCTCTTGAAAAAAGTAGAAGGTTTCCAGCTCTTTGGGATAAAAAGTTGGGGAACTGAGATTTAGGAGAAGAGATTCCCAAGGCCCTGAGCCTATGGATCTTCAATAGCTCCAGCCCCTACAGTTTGTATCTTCAGAACAGACAGCTGGGGATTGTCAAAATATTTTTGTTTCCAAATTTGAGTAAGATCAAAGGCTAACAGAACTGTATCCTCAATGACTATGAGATTTTAAAACCCTCTGAAAAATGCTGGCCAAAGGTGGCGGTTGGCTTGGTTTAGAGTTACAGTAGTAACCCTGGGAAAGAGAGACTTTTATAAGCACAATCACAGACTATTGATGGAGCATGTCTCAGAAATAACAGCAGAATGTGAGTTTTCTTTCTTTTTTTTTTTTTTGGTGTTTTTTGCTGGGTGCACTGATGGTTCTGTAAATGAGCCACTGGTCGTGAGTTAGCTCAGGATGGGAAATCTTGTACTTTCCATCTTGTGGATAAAAGCATCTGTCAAAGTTGTGTGAACTGAGGAAAGGAGAAGTTGTTTAATAAAAAACCATACTTAGGGTCTGAATGGCAGGGGAGGGGTATGAGCTTTCCAGTGGTGTATAGGTTGAAGGCCTACGCTCCTGTCTCACTGCCCTTCAGCATTACGGGAACAGGATCATAGGATCATGGTAACATTGGCTGAAAGGGACCCCTGGGTCTAGTCCTACCTCCACCCTCCCTGTACTACTCTCCTAGTGAAGAAGTTTTTCTTAATGTCCAACATGAACCTCTCAAACTGCAATTTCACAGAATAACTGAGGTTGGCAGAGTCCTCTAGCGATCATGTAGTCCAACCCCCCTGCTCAAGCACAGTCAGCTAGAGCAGGTTCCTCAGAACTGTGTCCAGTCAGGTTTTGAATATCTCCAAGGATGGAGACTTCACAACATCTCTGGCCGGCCTGTTCCAGCGTTTGAACACCCTCACACTAAAAAGCTTTTTTCTTATGATCAGATGGAATTTACTGCATTTCAGTTTGTGCCCATCGACTCTTGTCCTGTCATTGGGCACCACTGAGGAGAGTCTGTCTGTCTTCTTTACTCTCCCATCAGGGGTTCATACACATCGATAAGATCCCCCATGAATCATCTGTTATCCGGGCTGAACAGTTCCAGCTCTCTCAGACTCTCCTCATATAAGAGATGCTCCAGTCCCCTAATCATCTTTGTAGCCCTTTCCTGGACTCCTCCAGTCTGTACGTATCTCTCTTGTCTTGGGGAGTCCAGCACGGGACACACCACTCCCGATGTGGTTTCACAAGGGCTGAGCAGAGGGGAAGGAACACGTCCCTTGACCTGCTGGCAATGCTCTGCTTAATGCAGCCCAGGATGCCGTTGGCCTTCCTTGCCACAAGGGCTCATTGCTGGCTCATGTTCAATTTGTTGTCTACCAGGAGCCCCAGGTCCTTCTCTGCAAAGCTGCTTTCCAACTGGTTGTTCCCCAGTGTGTACTGGTACATGGGGTTATTCCTTCCCAGATGCAGGACTCCTTGGCTGTTCCTGTTGCTGTGACATCTGGCATTACAAAGAAGAGTTTGGTTCCATCATCTTTGTAACTGTGTTTCAAGTAGTTGTAGGCTATGATTAGATTTCCCCCTTTGCCTACTCTTAGTCATACTAAACAAGCCCAACTTCCTTACCTTTCCTCATAGGATATGTGCTCCAAGTCCCTGACTGTCCTGGTGACTCTCTGCTGGACCATCTCCTGTTTTTCATCATCCTCTTGAATGGAGAAGTCCTAAACTGGACACCTCACCAGTGCTGAATTAATGGAGTTAATAATGCCCCTCAATCTGCTGGCTGTGATTCTCTGAATATAGCACAGTGTGCAGTTTGCCTTGTTTTCAGTGTCAGTACACTGCTCGCTGGCATGTGTTCAGCCTAGGATCCACCATAACACACAGGTTCTTTTCAGCAGAGCAGTTCCTGGCCTGTGTTGGTGAATAGGATCATAGGATATGGCCAGGCAGGCTCCTGGGAAGGACTAAACAGCCAAAGTGTGGGTGTGTTCCTGCCCTTCTCACCTTGAAGAAGGCAGGGAATAAAGTACGTTTGGCAAATGGTCAAGTCAACACTCCAGATCAAGAGTCTGGTTATTCTGTGAGGTTCATTCAAGCCAGGTGAGTGTGAAGCAGAATATTTTTTGAGCAAAAGCAGAGACTAGGATGGGGAATTTAGAAGGGGTGGCATGATGTTCCCTCTATAAATGTTTAGAGAAGTGGCTTTACCATCATGAAGGAGCCTGGATCTGCTGGTCTGGAGTGCAGTGATTGTTCTAGTTTCTTCCTGCCTGTCATCTAGTCTCTGGAGATGGTGTCAAAGAAAAAGGCTGGTTTCAAATATCCTTGAACTTGGAAGGATATTTAAAATCAAATGGCAATTTGTGCTTTTTATGTAGCTACTCAATTGCATGTATTTGGATTGCTCATTGGCGCAGCTGGGGCTCATCCATAAAGCCCTCCTCAGATCAAACCCAGTGTTGAGTTATGTGATAGGAGTGAAATCCTGAAGACTGGGGTCAGAGCACCTGTAATGTCCCAAGGAACTGATCAGCAAACATGAGCAATCCTAACTCACAACCACTTTTGCGCTTCTTAGGACATCTCTAGCAGAAACCGGACATTGGAACATCTTGTGTTTCAGGAATGACTGGATTACCTCACTCTGCACTGAACTCCAGTGGCAGCCAAAGTAGCACACATGTTCACATTATTTTGTCTGGGTCTGATTGAGCCTGCAAACTCCTGGGGGAGAGTCTTGTCTCTTACATTTTGTGCCAAGCATGCTGTCAGTGAATAAGAGGAAAAACTAGACCCAAGACTGGCTGCAGGTAGAAGAGTTGGAACATCTGGTACCTGAGAAAGATGCATGGGGAGGATGCAGAGTGTGGCCCCATTTTCTAACGACTTTCTAATGATTTTCTCAACATCTCATCCTCTCTATTTGTTTGTTTAGCACTTTAATTACCCAATAACAAAAACAAATGAGCAGATGCCTGGATCTGCTCCCAGATTTCCCTTTGCAGATGCTGTCAAGGGGAACAACGTGGAAGCTTCTGCACCTGCGCAAACCAGGAAATAAAGACTTTGCTGCTTCTTGAGTGCAGCATGATCTTGTGTATCTGTGTTCATCTAGATGGGGGAGCAAGTGGAGAAGACAAAATCACCTATCCCACCTCTTAGTTATCCCACTATTACCCTGAGGGTGCATTTGTCTGTTTTCCTATTGTACTTCTAAGGTACTGACTGTTCACTCTGATTTTACAGTCTGTTAGCAGCTTGCCTCCTCTGGGAGATTTTTCTTCAGTCTCAGATACCTTCTTATCAGGAATACCTGACATTCATCTTGCGTTTTTCATTTTCTGCTTCAGCAAAATTAGTAACTTGAAATGCATTCAAATGTGCCTCATCCTCAGATTGCTCTTGAGGTGTGTAGGCCACTTTACAGACTAATAGAATATGATCCTTTGAGTATTGCCCATACATGGAAATTAAAATCATCAGCATATACAGTGTGCTGCTTACATATTCACCCCTCCCACTGAGTCCCATTTACAATAAAATAAACCCTAGATGTTGTAGACTGCTAAAAAAACAACAGGTAGCACTTTGTCTGCCAGACTGAATATGCAATGCTGAAGTTGTGTAAGAGCTGGTACTGTATCTCTTTCCACTCCATGGCTGTCCTACATGGGCTCAAAAGCCGAGCAGTTACATGCAAGAAACCCCAACAAATTTAAATAATTCTGAAGATTTCCTCACTGACAGGCTATGAGCTATCTCTTAGTCTGCAATGCAAAAAGCCTTCCTCTAATCAAATTGTTGCTGATGGATGTTTGGGTGAATGACCTTTTTTGCTTTCTTTGTGGGACTGCTCTCATCTCATGGTTCACAATCAGAAGGGATGGAGGACTGGACTGGCAAAGTAATAGCATTCCTCTGAGTACTCTTAATGAGATGGAGCTGGACCAACCCCCTGGTTAACAGCTACTAAGTGTTTTTCCATTGTGGGTCTCCAAGCACTTGACAAAGGTACATTGCCCCATTTTACAGTGGGCTGAACAAGGCACAGAAAGGCAGCGTGACCTTGTGTCCAAGGAAAAAGCAAACATTTCCAAAAGTTTTCAATTCCAACCTCCCCCATTTCTGAGTCCAGAAATTCCCACAACCAGATCACTCTCCGTGATCAGAAATACTTGTGCTGGTGTTAGGTGGGTCAGTTCAGCTACCCATAACCATGGAGTGGTGACATATAGCAGTCAGTGTGGGTCATGGCTAAACACATGGGAAGCTTTGCAGCCCTGGAGACTTCTGCTGTTATGATCTCACTGCTTGTTGCCACTCCAGCTTGCAGCCATAGCATGAGCTCATGCAGAGCTACAGAAACCACAGTTATATTTGCTTACAGAATGAATAGCCTCTGAGCTGCCCCTCTCCCTAAAATCTCCTGAGAGTTTGGAGCTGGGCCTTCCTCCTGCTTAGTTCAGCTCTCAGCCCCCCAGATTTCCATGCTATTCCTGTTTTGTAGAACTGGTAGTCTGCAAAGCCCAAGATGGGTAAACAGGCTCCCCTTCTGAGTGCTGTCTGAAAGCGACACTTGGCTTACGCTGTTATGTTATACCTTGCAGGCTGGATTTTGTCTGTCTGGCCTGAGAGTATGGGTAGCATTTCCTTAAAAGTACAGCAGGCATCTGGGTAGAAGAGGGATAAGGGGAGGGACAGAGATTTGAGGTTGACCTGGTTTCCCTTGTTCTGATAAAGGTCCCTGTTCAGCGTTGGGAGACAGGGACTTGCTGTGAAATACTTTCTCTTTTTATGTGACGCAACCAATTCCATCATTCTTGGGCCAAATAGGAAACAGATGGATGCTGTGCTGAAACCGGGCCCTCCGGCTTCTTCTCTCGCTCGCTCACTGTTTGGCATTGCATTTATTCATTTAATATGGGCAGCTCAGTGCTACATCTGTCCCAGGAGGATTTCCTTGACCTTCTTGATCCTTGACCTTGATCTTCTATTTCTTTCCGCCCAACTTTTTGTTCAATGTCAGCCTTAAACCTCACCCTCCACTTGCAGAAGTCAATTTGAGTTGCTTCCTTGACCCAAGGGATTTTTGGATCTTGCTCAGCAATTCAAGTAATGGGACACAAAAGACAAGACGGGTCAGGCAACTGAACTCTGTCCTAACCGCCCTCCAAAAAGGTTATTTATTGGTGTGTGCAGATAGGATCTTTGCGTGCGGACACAGAGAGGGAGAACCAGAGAGATGTGCACTGTGATGGGAAAGATGAAAAGGACATTAAGAAACGAGAACGAGTGTTATTTTGTATAAACAGCTTCAGCTTTTCTCATCTCCCTGTCTCACTGAATCAGAACATCTGATCTGGCAAACTGGCTCCCCTATCGTTCCCCCTTTCCCCCTCATCTAGTCCAGCCTGCTAACGTTACTCTGCTGCTGGGGATGGCAGCAGCATGTGTTTAGTTTTTCCGCCTCTCCGTGTTTAAAGTTCCCTGGGTGATTTATCATCGTATTTATAAATGAAGGGTTAAACTTACTCTCTTTCAGTTTTAAATTGTATGATTCTCCTTCTGGCAAGCCCTCACTCAACTCTGGCTCAAACTGGCCAAATATGGTGTTTTTGTGCATGTCGAGGACTTTGCCCTATACGTGGTAGCGTTCGTTCTGTGTGCCTCACACACAGCATGGGGAGGGTGGGTTTGCTGACAGGGAATTGAGGGAGAAAGGGAGAGAAAGGGAATAAATCCAGCTGCTGAAGGGGAAGAGCTAGCTTCCGTCTAGCCCCCAGGCTCTGAGAAAGGAACTAATGTCCTGGGGAGAAAGATCCCACCCCGAGGCAGAAAGCGCTTTGTTAATGGGCACTTTTGGCAAAGGACACCCTTGAACTTAGCAGCCAGTTTTCTGCAGGGATTTGAGGGACTTGGCTGCAGAGGGATGCCCTGTGGGACTGTCACAAGCACTGAATTCTCACTGATCTACGAGCGGGGAGCCTTGCTCCCCTGCAAAATCCCCAAAACAACCCTATTTTGCATCGGTAGGTGCCTAAACTAAACGCTGCTGGTTCTCTGACCCAGCCTACCCTCCCTGGCCTGGCCCTGCTGAGTTGGTGCTGAGGAACGTAATTTAGGATTGTAGGAGGGGAATCATGCCTCAGGAAGCAATGGGGCTGTTTCTGGGGCAGGAGGACCCAGTATTTGAGGGCATCAGATCTCTGCTCTCACTTCTTTCCTGGGCATTGATGTGTCCTAGAAACCTCCAGGTCTGTAGATGGTTGAACAGTGTGTGTGAAACACCTGACTGCTGGAGAATTGCATTTGGAAATAGTCAAACAGTCCAAAGCGGGATTTTTTCTTTGCCTTCAGTGCTGTGGAAATACAAGGTGCTTCAGTGACACAGAACACACTGTTCTGTGAGTGCCGGATGAAATGACATCTGCTTTCATACGGTTTTGTGTCTTGCAGTGACTTACGGGATCGGATGAACACTTTCCCCTGGTTGGGTTGCTTATTGTAACTTTTTCCCATGTGGACTCTCTCGTGCCTTAATGAGAACTCACTTTGCAGCTCTTCCCTTGGCTCAGGCACTTGTTAGACTTTCTCTTCTCTTTACTACCTAGTTTCTTGAAAACTGAGGTGATCTTTCCTTTCTGCCAAACTTTGGGTGAAATTAGCCAATGGATTGAAAAACATTAGGAGGACAGAAGAAGCCAGAGCTGACAAACACACAAACATGACCAGCTAATCCTTATTTCCTCAAATAAGGGAGTTTACTAGCACTCTCCACCACATATGCTCTGATTTAGGTTTTCGTCCCTGCAAACTCTCAATTGCTTTGGCACTAAAACATTGTAAACAGGCCTGAGTGGCTTCTTTTCAGGGAAAAAACATTGCCTGTCTCCTCCTTTCTCTTTGTTTGACTGCACTGAAATAATTTCAGATTTACACCAAATCATATCTTCCTTAAGGCAGAACCAGCCTGACTAAGGATAGATATTAGCTGATTGCCTGGTGTCTGCACTGTTCAGCCATGGCCTGCTTCTCTATGTGTAATGGAGAGCATGATGGCCAGCAACTCCTACGCTTGTCTCCCAGTTTGAGTAGCCACATACCGAATTACAGCCAGAGAGCCTTTGGTCGGAGCTGAGAAGAAGGTCTGAATTCCCTTTGCATGACACCAAGAGAGATTAACAATCTCCTACCGACTTTTGCAGCTCTAATGTTGCTCTTGAGAATCAGATATTCTGTCTGGCCAGAGGAAAAACTTGGATGTCTAGCCCCTGGCATGGCCAGAGGCTGTCCTTTGGGCTGTGTAAGCCATCACAGCCTACGGATGTGTGGAGGCTAACACGATGTTAGTCTTTGGGCTGCTGTTGCTGATATGCCATTGAGCCATTTACCTCTTGTCTGATGTGCCTGAGTAGTCTACACTTGACCCTCCATCTCTAAGGCCTTGCTGTGGATGGGATATGGGTACTGCTGTGAGATGGGATTTGATTTCCACCCACCCGGCTGTGTTCAGTGCTTCATGTGCACATGGGTAGACCCCACATCCCCAGTAAGTCTAAGGCCAAAATCAGGTCCTCCGTGAGCAAGGGACCCAGCTGCCTGTTTCAGGCAGGGGCAGTCAAGCTGCAAAAGCCTGTGGGTGCCTGAGCAACGATTTAGTCGAACAGATCATCCAAGGCCCTGAGGGATCATTGCCAGTTAGAAGAGAGAGAACACAACTCTCTGAACTGCATTTATCTTCTTCATGGAGCAAAATGACCCAGATGTGAGGGAGACCACTCAGCTTGGCCCAGAGGCACACTCTCCGCATCTAGGTTCAAACACGCTGGTTAACACCAGGCAAGGGATCACCAGTCCCAGACACCCCAGACACAACTATTTAACATCTGAAAAGATCTGCATGGTCCTCCCCCAGCCCTGTCCTGAGCATGCATGGAAAATATGGAACAAAGCTCCCAAAGATACACAGAGCAGGAAATTCATTTGTCGACAAATCTCTTAACGGTTTATACCTTCTCTACGCTCATTTGCAGCAGTAATGCTTCAGCCTTCAAGAGAAGGAGCTCAGCTGTGCGCACTGGTTTAAATGAACAAAGCAGCAGGCTCACGCATACAAGCTGCAGCTCCCTGGCTGGCCTCTCAGGGCCTGCACATGTGCGCATGGCAGTTGCGGGGGAACCACAGGCCCTTTACAGGTCTCTGATATGGCTTGCTTATACAGGTCCTCTTGTAAGTGCTAATAAGTGCCTCCACTCACTTGTTTATACCACGTTTTATAGAAAAGTCCCTCCTGAAATGTTTAGACTTCTAAAATGCCTTATTGATACCATTGCATTTTTCATATCCCTCTTCTCTGTGTTACCAGAGCTTGGCCTTGGAATGACAGAAATATTAAGTGCCTTGGTGAATGCTCCATAAATCATGCTGTTAGCATTTAAAAGTCCAATATCTCATAGCCTGCCAGGGCTAGTACCAAGTACCATCTGTCATGAAGAAGCATGGAATGACATCTCTGCAATGGATACTCTTTCTAACTCTGATACAAGAAATCAAAGCATGACTTCCCTCTCTGTTCTTTGTGGGCCTATATAATGTGAGGGGAAAGTGCCTCTTTTCTGGGGAAAAAATTTTTTTCCAATAGGTTTTAAAATTATTTTTAGGTTAGATCTGGAAAGAAACTCATGGATTTGGAGTTGTATAAGTATAGTCAGTAGAGATGGATTTATGCCTATCTTCTTGGGAGGTAGTAACATTACAAGAGAAATGAATTTGATTTTATTGGGATTACAGTAATCCATCTAGCATCTCCGGGGTGCCTAGTACACAGTGCTAGAAATGTCAGTTTGGAAGAAAAGCTATCATGGCTGTGTACAAGGAGATCCCTGCAGTGAGAATTGCCATATAGGCACATACAGGAACTTCACAGACAAGCGAAAAAATATTGCGAGAGATTTAACTGAGTGACATCTGGCCAATGCATTGTTGCTAGCTTCTGAAAGGGAAGCTTTTAATTGTAAATCTTTGAGCAAGTCTCCCTCTTTCTGCCTTCAGCTGCCTGTTTGCTTTATCTCTTGATGGGAGGCCCAAGCAGGACAGTGGGGGAAGAACAACAACGGAGGTTTGCATTTGGGAAATACATTGGGTCTTGCATGGCCCAGGAATGCAGGACAGAAGAGGGTAGGCTCTCTCCCCAAGGAGCACAAGGAAAGGAGAGAGATCAAAATGCAGGTAGGGAGGAGATGAAGGGGAGAAACAGGGGAAGAAGGGTCAGATGTACTCCCGCTTCCTGGTGAAGGGCAGACCAGCCTGCCAAGGGTGCAACTCTCTGTGGCACAGTGCACGCTTCAAGTTGTGCTGCTCTCCTGGCTGTGGGGGAAACAGAGGCACAGAGCCATGCCCTGGCTTGGCCCAGGGAATTCAGCAAGGTGGGAGACATCCTCGGGAAGCAGACATTTCCTCTCTTCTAAGCCAGTTCCCTGCGCCCTGAGGGCAGCTTCCAGTTTCCCGTGCCTGCTTGGCCCTGGGTTGGTTTTCAAGGTGCCCCCAGGGTAGCTTGCCAGATCTTAACCTTTTGGGAGACTGGTTTCTGTTGTTTCCTTTGCTGGGTGCATGTGACACTCTGCTGTGCAGAGACAACCCCCCCTCCTCCCCCCCGCCCAGGTCCCTTCAGGGATTTGCAAGTTTTGGATAGACTGGGTCAACTGGAGAAAAGTTGAGCTGTTGGTGGGTGTAGTGCCAAGAAAGCAGTGAACATTTCTGAAGGGCATAAAACACGCCCTGCTTAAGGATCTTGGAAAGAATCTGTTTCTTTTTGGGCTGACCCAGCAAACTGATTCAGAGAAGGAAAACAGCATCTTCCTTAGAGCTGAACTTGCACCCTGCTGCACGGCCGAACAGAGACTAAAATGTCCCCAGCCCTGGCTGATCCCATGCCTGGCACACATCTGAGGAACAGTGCACTATCTCCCCTCCTGACTTCCAAAATCTGCCTGAATCATTTCCCCAAGATTTTGTTATGCCTGGGAATACCTTGATACAAATAAGATATCATTCCTCACATGAGCTGACACAGTACTTTTCACAGCCATTTCGTACACCTTTTCTCACTCCCCCATTTCCTTGGGAAACAGGCAAATATCATGGCATTGACCAGAAACCAAAGTGCGGAGAAGCTTGTGCTGGGAAAGCCCCCTTGCAGCCTGGAGTGACCGCTGGTGCAGCCTGGCTCTCTGGGGACAGCTAGCTCCTGAGGAGCTTCGACATTTGCTACAAAAACAGAGTCAGGGGCTTGCCAAGGTCTTCTTCCACACGTTGGATGCGGGGCCCTCTCCACCTCACTTGCAATGGCTCACAGCCCCACAAGGCTCCCTGCCATGATAACCATGCTTTCCACAGCAGACTTTGAGTTCGGTCTCCAGTGATTCCCTCCTGGCCCCCTGCTGCCACCTCTTCGATACCGTGCCCTCCCTTTCTCTCTGACCAATAGCTCAAAGCATTCACTGCAACAGTCCCTGCAGTATATTCCTTCACAACAGATTGACTTACCTCTGGCCCGATCTCCCTTCTATGTTAGAGGAGCTGCCGTTAAGAAAATTTCCTCATGGACCTGAATGTAATCGCCCCAGGAAAGAGACATCTGTTCCTACAAGCAGAACGACTGGAGTGACTACAGAATATGAAGAAATGCCTAATCTCTCTCTCTCTCTCTCTCCCTCTCTCTCTCCCCCCCTTCTCTTCTAAATATAGCCTTGCAACTAATGGGAAAAAATACACACGACCAAAAAAAAAAAATTTCCACTTGTCTTCAGTGTTCAGAATTTCTCCCCAAACATCTGGCTCCTTGCCCTAAGTCTCTCTGAAATTTATGAAGTGTTGGAAATGCTGAAGATCCAGCCTTCCTCACGGTGTTAATGCCTAAACATTGCTAGTAAACTAAAACTGATGTTGCTGACCCCCTTTGTCCCCTCTCTGTGTCAACTTCCCTGTGTCTCTGCGGGAACAAACTCTCCTTGCTGAGCACTAGCCAGCTCCAGGCCACTGCAATGTGGCTGAGCCATTGCCGTGTTACATGGGAGGAAAATACCTCTCTTTTCATCTTCCCGATATGAACTGTGATTAGACAGAAGCATCTCTGGCAGTTGGAGGAAGGTGCTGTATCAAATGCCGTGACGCCTGGGACATGCTCTGAGCTAAACCAGTTGTCCAGACCCAAAGAGGGGACCTGGCACAGCGAGATGAAGGATGACCTTGCACGCTTTGGTGACTTCTGGCTGCACTAATCTGGGAGAGGGTTAATAAGAGGATCTATCCAAGCCATGGCCTTAAGTGGCTGAGTGTATATGAGATGAGAGTGGAAATGAGAGTCTGAGGTTCCACCAGGGAGCCCCCCAACAACTTGCCACATTCATCCATTTTCACACAGCCCTTACCTACTGATGGTAACCGTCATTGTGGGTATCGGGACCATCTCAGAGCTGGTAAGCAAATGGGTAATCCCCCAAACTCCCAGCTCATGATGGGACTACCTGGTCTAAATTGGGTAGCAATACATGCCATCTTTTGTGGGGCGCGGGGAAAAAAGGGACATGCAGAGATGTTACCTCCAGGAGGGTATATGATAGTTATAGAAGTACCTTCTGGGAAAATGGGCAGAAAAATTAAGGTGAGAAGCTGCATCAAATATAGTTATTTAGAAGGATGGGGAGGATGGATGCTAGATTTTAGTGTCAGCCCTGGACTGCTCTTTTCCCTCATCCTTTAGATAAAGACAACGCTGGTGCCAATGCAATAAACATGCAGGATAGGGCCCGTCACAACACGACAGGATCAACTGAGAGGCATTGAATTCCAGGTCAAGAGGCCAAATCCATAAATAGAGGAGAGGTAAACTCTACACATGCGTGTCTCACTAGAGCACGAACGGTAGCTATGGATATGAGAGAAGGTTGACCTCATTTTCTGGAATTAGTTTTTCACCCTTGGATCTTTCCCAGGAAGGCTGAGCTGATCTTTTTTGTCATGTTATTTTATTGATTTTCTATTTTGAATTTCCTCAGAACGAGGGGCAGATTCTTCCCCCAATTTCAGGAACATCCTCCTTGACTTCACATGCTCCTGATCCAGACATCCAGCCTTTCACAATTGACCTCCAGCTCAGGCATGTGTCTGGGCTCTCATCTACTTTTCACTTCCTTACGACTTGGAAAGCATGTATGATTGGAAGGCCTCCATGAGTCATCTCTGGGTAATAAAGTTGCCCTCACTTCCTTCCATGCTGGGAGTTAAATGGGAGGAAGAACGAAAGAGAAGAAACCAACCTATGATCAAGTGCTGGGCCAGAAGACTGAACTTGGACCCTATCTTTCATGTTGCCAATGGTGGCAAACACTTGAGTTCCCCCCAGGTTGTCAAAAAAACTTTTATATTTAGGGAATAAATCTTCAGGGGAGGAAGCCTCTGGAGTTACAAATGCAAGACTGAAAAAAGGAGGAGACTTTTCTCCACGATGAGATATTGGTACCTACACTCTGTTCACCTGATCTGGGACTTCCTGGCCCTTGCAGTGTCTTGTTTTTGTGCTTTTGCGTGATACATGGGAGCTTTGTTCTCATCCCTCGTGCACAGGATAATGAGTGCTTTGCACTCCCCCGCTATCCCAGCCTCTCCCTCCTTGCCGAATTTAGTGGCAACAGCTGCAAAGTTTCAAGTTGTGCCTGAGATAGTGCAGAGCATGCCATATTGGGAAGCAGATGCTGCTGTTAAGGTGGAGAAGGCACATCCGGGCTCTGGGACATGCTTTGTCCCAGACCCAGTTCCCACAGTTGACTTCAGGAGGAGTTGCAACTGTAGCTGATGAATGAAGAGCTTCTATTGTCTTTTGATTTTCAGACATTCAGACAGAAAGACAGGAAAAAAAGGGAAGCTTTAGTTAAGTGGAAAATTCTCAAGCTTGTTGGCTGCATATTCAACAATATTAAATATTGCAATGGATGTCTTGAGGCTGTAGGTAGAAGAAGGTTCTGGCTCAGCTGAAATTAGCATGTGGGAGAAGGAGTCAGAGCACGAAAGGGTGCTACTGGCCCATATTAATTCTTAGCAGTCCCTTAACTGCTTCATGTAAAATAGGGATGGGACAGGACTCTGGTTAAAAGCCCGCTGTGTCACAGAGCAGCAAAGCAAGAAGCTGGGCAGCTCTGGAGAAGGTGGACAAAAGGGTGATACCACACAATTTTCTGTGGAGATGTCTTCTCTGCTGTTGTCAGAAGGGTTTTCAGTCCTATTCAAAGAGGGGAGTTGAGCGTCCTTTCACCCCTCGCTGCATGAGAGGAGATGGAGATTGCCACAGCATAGTGAACTATTATACTGTCAAGATGGGCTCAAGATGCATGGCCATATCAGTTTTCAGGACATCTCTGCTGTCCAACTCTTTAAGAACCCAAACCAGAATCCATGTCTGAACATGTCTGTTTTTTCAGGATGTTATATCTTGTCTCTGTTAGACCAAACAGGTCCTCAGAAATTCATTGTGTTCTTCAGTGGTAAAAGAGAGCTTCTACTCAAGAAGCTCATGGACCTAGACCTGGAGAATCAGAGCTCAGAAAGCTGACAGGCTTTTACACATGTTCGTGACTGCATGGAGGACACAGAAGAGTGGGATCCTCACTGAGCTCTCTGGGAAACCATTTTTATCAGTTGCTTTAGAGGAAATGAACTCACCTGCCCCTAGACCACCTCCACTGAGCCCTCTCCTATCTTCCCACCAACACAGATGTTCCTGAGATATTTTCCTACTGTCTTTGCTCCTGCACCAGAGAGCAGGAGAATCAGAAGGGAAATGGGAACAAGAAATGCCCACAGTCACAAACAGGAGACTATCCTCAGGAGACTGCCTGCGTGGGAGTTTGCCCTCCTGGTGCAGCTGCAGGGTTAATGGAGAGGCAACACTGGATGTTCTCTGCTCCCTGTCATGCGAGTAAACCATTTACCATGGCACAAAAAGTAAATGACATGGGGGAGGACCTATGTCCATTTTACTCTCCCCAACTCCTCCTTTCCTGCAGTAAATCTGCCCTGGATGATCCCCAGGCCTCTGTAGTGTTCATAAGCACTAGAAAACACTTGTGTATGTCTCTATGACATGCACTGCCCATGGTCCCTAAATTCTTGATTCTCTACAGCATCCAGGGCCGTCATTGGATGCTGTGAATCAAGTGCAGGATTGAGGACCCAGAGAACTTGTTTGGTTCTCATGCGTAGCCCGAGGGTAGAGGCTGTGGAGAAGTTGCTGCACTTGATCCCGTTCTGGGACTCACCTTTCAATGCATGGTGCTGTGAGACCACAGGGGACAGCTGCTAGGGAAGTATTGCATGGTATTTGGTTTAGGGGGAAATGTGAAGACAATGAGACTGTCCCCAAATATGTAGGAATTTCTTCTTGTAAAAATGGTGTTGCTTGGTCAGGTGTGTTTCAGCCCCATTGTGCTTCCTTATCATTAATGAGTGAGACATACATTCCCTTCCCTTGGAAGGCAAGCCTTGGACAGCAGTGCAGGAATATTGTCAAAGGATGTGGAACAAAACACTGGCTTCTGTCCCAGCCCTGCAGCAGAGCACAATGGAGCAGGGCAGGGTCTGGCAGGTGCCAAGCTCCTGCCTGATGGACTAAAGCACCTGCCCTAACTTTCCCCACTCCGACAGTGAGGAAGGGGGAGAGAAGAAGATATCTGACTGAAACAACTTGTAGCTATTCTGAGTTAGTGGAACTGAGAAAGGCCAGGGAGAACCCCTGGCTCCTCATCCTACATCCAGCCCTGACCCTGCTTGTGCTGTGGGTGGCAATCTTCTTGCTAGTGGGGCCTTGGGAACAGGATGGGAGAGGGCTCAAGGGCTGGATTCACCTCGATGAGCTCCATTTACTCTAGCCGAGTCAAAATTGGACCCTGGAGGGATGCCAACACTGAGATGGGTGCAGCACCCAGTGTCCATGAGAGAGAGGCTGGAGAGGACACAGCAGGTTGTGCAAGGAAAAAGGAGTTCACAGAGGATCTGGCCTTGTGGTTACTCCTTGATAGAGTTCATGTCACTCAGTCCTGTTCCATTGCTGGTGCACAAAGAGAAATCACACTCCCCTTTGGCAGCTCCTGACCCACAACCAGTCGGTGCTGGAGTCTCTTCCTGAACTATGCTGCTCAATCACATTGATGGTTGGGGCCATTCTGTGCCTCTGTGGGAACCAGTGGCCATGTCACCAAGATCAGGATCTGCCCTGCTATGCAGCTGCCTCTGGGAAATGGATCCTGCTGGCTGTGCTGGGAGACCTGCTATGTAGTGGGCTGCAGCCTATATTTCGCATTGCTGCTCTGCTCCTCTCTCACCCCAGGCTCTGTGAAAGCAATAGTGAGGAAATGGGTGGATTCTGAAAGCAGATCTGGGATTTGTCTGGGTTCCTTAGTAGAGTCCATGGGAAGCCCAGCTGAAAAAACCTTAAAGTCTGGGTCTGACACCTGGATCCAAGAGAGTCAGCAGTCAACTTTGGGCTCATGGCATTTGCTCCTTTGGATCCAAGCAGAGAGAGATGTAGCTTTAGTTGCTGAGCTGTTGAATAGTCATTCTCTGCTGCTCTCTGACATGATGATCCAGGTGTGCCACATTGGGCTATCTGGGGAAGGAATAGCTTCATAATCCCTTGGGATCTGAACTCTGAAGCACTATTATTCCTGATGGCTATTTCTAAGGTGGCTATTTCTAAGTTTGGAGGGGCTGTAGGGAAGGATCAGAGCCCTTTTTACTGAGCCCTAGACAAAACCTGTGGGGAAGAGACAAACTTTGTCCCCCAGAACTTGTCCCCTCTCCTGATGGCAGGATGTGATGCTGGGGCAGAAACACAAAAGGGGCAAGGGAACATGAGCATCTTCTGCCCAGATAAAGAGGACTTGGATCGCTCTCTCCTGGTCACATTCAGCATCTCCAGGGCTGATTGTCTGGCTCTCAGCATGGGCAGTAGAGGTAGTTTCCAACCATAAAAAAATGATCCAACTGCCTCTGTAATTCCAGCTCAGCAGCGCTCAAAGGCAGCCCTACCCACCTAACATAACTGCATCAGTGGAGAGCAGTTGGCTTTCCCTACAAAAGCGCTGCTCCGAGATCACAGTCAGTTCCCAGAGCCTGCTGGGCTGTCAGTCACCATCCTCAAAGGACTGCAAAGGCCAGAGGGACCATTAGCGCATGGCCCTGCCTCTGAACAAGCTCCCTGTCTGTGTGTTTATACAGAAAGAGAGATCAGACAGCTGCCACATGGGGGCTTCTGCTGATGGAATCCAGCCGTGATTTGTCTGTTTGATGAGGGACAGTGAAAGACAAGTGCTTCCCAAATGACAGTCACAGCTCCCATTGAGTGAGTCAGGCATGGGGGAGAAAGTGTGCAAGAGCCAGTTTCCTTCCTGCCTGCCTGCCAGATTTTTGGGAAGCTACTCTTCTGATCATTGCCTTCCTCTGCATTTCTCTCCCCAGGCTATGGCATTTTTGCTGGTGGGTCTACTGAGTTCAAAAAGATGAAGATGTCTGCAGAGCAGAAAGAGCAAGCTGCTCCTCTGGGCCACCCTGAGATCTCTCTTGGATGACTGGTTTGGAGTACACTTGATCCTGCCTATCTGCAGTTCTTGCATGACCAGGAATGTAAAGCTGGATGTGCCCTGTACTAGTATAAATGTGCTGTGTGGGGATGAGTCCAAATCCCTCGCTACAGTCTAGTCTGCCCAGATCACCACCACTCTTAGGCCAGTGAGGTTTCTAACAAGGTTCCTCAGTCAACACACCAACAAAATGAGCTGGAGAGACCCTTTGGGCACCCAACAGGGCCTGTTATGTCTCCACTACCCCTTGTGATCCAGCCTCCGTTGGGGTCCCTCATGGGATCCCACTCCAACCCTTTCATCCCCCCAACAGCTCTGGCTGACAGCCACTCCTTGTTCTTTTCTTGCTATTTTTTTAAAGATTCAGGAGCCAATTGCCAAGAACATGATGTCCAGTGTCACAACCTCACTGCGAAGCTCTCTCCATTCCCAGCAAAGTATTTCCTGCTGGATTTGTTTGTCACTGGGCATACAGGGACACTGACACTTGGAGGAGGAGGCTGTGCAGGCAGTCAAGGCTCTGGCATTGCTTGGGCACACATGCCCTGAGGAGGTCAGAGCTGGGCCCTGCGGAGTGGCTCTTGCCCAGTTCTGGCTGGAGGGCTGCAAAGCAGAAGTCAGCAGGACACTTGGCATGGCTACACTGGGCTGTGGTTGTTGAGAGAGTCACCAGACAGCTCTCTGGCGCTCTGCTCTTGAGTTCAGGGAGGTGGGAAGCACAGCGTGGCCGAGCTGAGCAGGAAAACCTGGAACTCAACATGAGCTGCAACCTGCAAGACAGCACAGGAGAGTCCAGCTGTGCCTAAAGCCTCCCCCCGATCTGGGGCAGCCCTGCCCACCCCAGCATGTGGCAGGAGTGCAGTGCAGCTTGGGGCTGGAGGTCCCAGAGCTCACTCTGAGCAGATGCTGTGCCACAGAGGTGCTAACTGGGGCTGCTTCCCTCTTGCCCATCTGCCTGCAGACTCCTCTGTGTCAGATCACTTCTGTCCTGGGCATGGGCCAGGCAAGAGAAGTTTCTCCATCTTGGTGGAGTGGTGAGGACAGAAGGGTCATTCACAGACCCGTGGAAGGGAATTGGCAGAGGTCTAAGGGCACCACTTTGGTACCTCCACTTGCTCTGATTTGTCAGGAAGCACAAACCTGGCAAAGGGGAGCAGGATGCTTACGGGACTCTCTGCTCAACAAGCAGAGGTCCTTTGCTGTACGAGCATCCTAGCCCATGCCTCAATGCCATTTAGAATCACAGCTCCCGGGAGGAAGAACACCTGCAACTTAGAAAATCTGGTCTTTGGACCCACAGTCCTAAAAGGGCTTAGAGAAAGTCACATCTCCTCCCTGTTCGCTCTCTGCAACCTGGACACACTAATCCTCTCTCTGCTATCCTCTTTGTTTGCCTGGTCTGTAGAGATTGCAAGTGGTTCAGGGCAGGGCTGTCTTTTGTTAGACATGCACAGAGCTCAGCGATGCTCTGATCTGGAACAGGGCAGCATAAATCTAATGGATTGTGATAGGAAATTCCACTGTGATGAAAAACCCTAGAGGAAAAGGAAGAAAAGAAAGGGCCCCATTTGGAAAAAAAAAAAAAAAAAACAAACCCTGCTGCTGCTGCTGCCTAGTTACAAGTGGTTCCTAAAATTGCTGCCTCTGGAAGAAGCTGGTACAATTGCTGATTTTTTGTCTGTTATTTTGGAGGTGGTGTTTTCCTTTGTGTTTTCAGCTGTTTGGAATTACATTTTGAGTCCCTGCAGGCAGTCTCTGCTCCTGCAGCGAGCCCTGTGTGAGGGGCCTCATCAGGGGCAAAGAGCCACCTTCTGGGGAGGTGCCTCAGTTTCCCTTTTGTTGAAATGACCCCTATAAACACAAGGTGCAGAGATGCCCTTTTCAAGAAAAGTTTTCAGGAAGTGAAGGAGGGAATTACACATGCAATTTAAGGAGTTTTCTTACTGGAAATTGCAATGTCAGAATAATCAATTTTCTCTTAAAGGCAAATAGCGGGCAGGAAAATACAACAGGCACCGTTTCTGATGCTGATGCTTTTTGCTGCAGAATTGCACATCCTTTTGTCCTGGCCATGAGGACCCTCTGCAGAATTTCTCAGCCATTTGAAACCTACCACATTTTAGCTTGTTAATCCTCAGACATTCCCCTCTGCAGTAACACTGCTGTGTGCAATATCAACCATGGGACTCCTGCTCCTCTTGTGCCTACCCCCACTTGTCTTTTCTGGGTGCGATGGTTTGCTTGCTGCACACAGGGGACCTGCTGCGAAGCCGAGACAGGTGGAAGTGCGACTGTTCAGAAATTCCTGGGGATTTTTTCCCTGCCTGGGACAAGGTTATAGACAGAAACAGCTTCACATTGCAGGTTATCAAGGAGGCCTTGAACTCTCTGAGATGTGGGCCATGAATGGTGGGATGTGGGGAAAACTGAGACCTTAATTTGCATTTATGGGCTCAAAACGAGACCCTAATTTGCATTTATGGGCTCAAAGCAAGTTTTTTGCTAGGAGGAAAAGTGCAACTTGCCACTGCTGAACAGTCACCCATTCCTTTCTGTAGCTTTGCCTCATTGCAGATAGCTTCAGTTGCCATTGTACCGGAGGTGCTGTGAGGTGTTGGGTGTCACCTATTTGACACCCTTGCACCATGGTCTTTTGCATCCTCTGGAGGGATTTTTCTTCCAGAAAAACACTTCTAGATGTAATAAATACTGTTGGATGAGATAATAAAAGGGGCGTGTGTCTCTGTCTGCCTTGGAAAAGGTCCAAAGCAAAGCAGTGGGAATGACCTGAAGTCCAGCAGACATGTCCCACCAGAAGAGATGGACAGAACTGGGGTTGTTTAGTCTAGAGAGGCAATGACCGAAGGCAGACCTGCTAACAGCTCCAGAGATGTCCAAGGCAGCTTTCCTTGGAGCAGCTCAAGGTGGTTTCATCTCACCTGGCTTTGGAAGTCTGAGAGTCACCCCCAGCTCCCTCCAGCCAAGGCAGAGAAGCGGGTGTTTTTAGTGGGATGTCTCTGGCCTCCTAGCCTGCATGGTGACAAGGACACTGTGCAGACAGGGCTTTAGCCCATGCCCTCGGCTTGCTTAGTTCATTAGTACAGATGTAGCCTAAATGACCAACCCAGTCCCTGGCGGTTCCAGGGTAGAGAACTCCTTCTGGTCAGAGAGGTCCTACTCCTCACGTCTCCTGAGGCAGGAATATGTGATTGGCAACTGCTGTCCTCTGTCATGCAGAGTGGCCGGCCTGGCCAGCCAGAGGATCCCCCCACAGCACTTGGGCTGCAAGTTAACCACATTGCTGTAACACAACCTAAGTGGCACTTTCCTTTGGGCAAATTTTGCATGCTTCTTTAAAGCAAAAATCCTGTCTGCTGCGGTTGCTAAACTGGGCTATGCTTCTTTGGGTGTCTTTCCATTTTCCAAGAAAAATAAACCGCAGGCTCTGTATTTTTAGATATGCCATCTGATCACAGCCAGTCATATATCATATCAGTCATATACTGTGAGTCAAGAAGCTGAGCTCCACTGCTGAGCTCCCTTGGGCAAGAACTAATGGCTGGAGCCATCTCGAGTGTATTAATAAATCAGTGCATTTAAAACAATTATGCATTTTCCTAGGTAAGCTGCTCACGAGGAGTCATACTGTTGGGATTTATTACTGCTAGTGTCTTAGTAGCTATGGTTCTCTGAGTGAACTTAATACTGTTGTGAGTGGGAGACTAAGAGCCCTGGTATGAGACAGGCCTAATCTAGGCAGCATGACACCCCTTCCTTTTCCTCTCCTGCCCACGTCTCTGGCTCCTGACGTCTGTCCCTTGCTATTTCAGTCCTGGGTATCCTCTGAGGTGGCTGCCAGTCGAGATGAACTCTGTGGTACTTCATGCGATGGTGGGATGTGACAACCAGCTTTCTTTGTGCTGCTGAGACATGGGTGGGAAATATAAGGCTTGTGCATCAGTCCCAGTATTGCTGAACCTCGTTGTGGGCAGCGGGAGAAAAGGTAGTTCAGAAGCAGCCCTGTCCCCCTGGGCTTACCTTGCACACTGTGTAACCTTGCTCTGTGGCTCAGCCCTGGACTCCTTCACAAACTACCTGCTCAACCTGGCCTGCACAACAGCGTGCAAACGTGAAGTTAGCGGTGTATTATATATCTCTATCCCTCACTGGCTTGCTCCACCCTTCACAAGTCTGTGTCTCTAGCACCAGTGCAGCCTGGAGACAACTTTCTGTGCATTTGATGAAAGTAGCAGGAAACCTTGAGCCTGGCATGTGAAAAATGGGCTGCTTCATTCCTGAAAGTTTATTTGCTGAGCTACTTCATCACTCTAATGACAATCAATTTATCCACATAACTGGTTGCTGGAGACAGCATAACGCTGCTTGGCAGCCTGGATTTATCTTGGAGATATATTTCTTGGCATATTCATGCAGGGCAAAAGGAGCCAGCCTGGCTACTGGGGGGCTGCAACTCTGCATAAGAGCCAAGCAGATAAAACCCAGCTGCAATAACCCAACTTTCCTTCTCCATCCTGCCAGAAGAGTGAGGATGGGTGAGGATGGGTGTTCCTCACCTTGGGGTGAGGATGAAACTGAGCCCAGCTAATGTCCTGCTAATGAGCCCGCTCTAATGCCTTGGCCTCCCTGCTGACACGGGTAATGACAAGTCAGGTAGTGTCAGCTATAGCGAGGCGGTGTACTCCGTGTGGCTCGGTTCACACCATCCACCCCCTGGCTGTCGGCGTGCAGGCAATAGCAGGCCTGCGTTGGACCCGGGCAGCAGCATGATTGGGGAGCAGGGGATGGGAGAGCAGGTAGACCAGTAAGACAAACATTCGTATACTCCATTGAGCAGAGGGGCTCATTGGGCGATAGCAGCTCTGCCTGGTGAAGCTCTATGCCCACCGTGTGCCACCTAAGCCATCCATCGGCAATCTCCTGTCCTCTGCACCCAAGCTCCAGAAAGCCCCTTCATCTCATACAAAAAGCTGATCATCTTGCTGAGCCTGTCTCAGCATCCTCTCCTGTTGTGCTCCAGGTTTCCACTTTACTCTGTCCTTCTGGAAACATTGCTCTGAGAGTGTGTAGTTGGGTTACGAACACCTGCAATGATCTCTGCCCCAGTCTGCATGCTCAGAGCTCAGTGCAGTTTCATAGCCAACCTTGCCAATGCCTACTCAGGCTTGCACAAGCTGCTTTAAGATAATTTTTTGTAGTTGTCTAGTGCTCTGGATAAAACAGAATTTCAGCCAACCTCCACAGCATCCACAGATGGTCCTCACCCATGAGGCCAAAGTCTGCTTGTGATGGCTTCACTGTGGGGCAGCTCCCCAAACAGACCCAAATCCATATCTCCAGGTATCCCATGGAGAAGGCTGACAACCTCAAGGTATGCAATGATGGGGAGCTGTCTACTGGACCACCACCACAGGAGCCATAATCCCACATGCATTATCCTTAGGGGCATTTCTCTGTGCCCCATCTTTTAGGCAGGCATCTGGAGAGAAAGTGGCTGAAGTTATGAAGAGGAAACATTTACCAGTAAATCTTTTCCCCCCAATGTGGAAGAAGTTGCCCTTTCTGTTGTGTGATAACAGCTGTAGTGGCACTTTTTGATGCTTTGATAGATGAGATACACATCTTTTATGGATTATGTGTAAGAGGTAATAACGAATTCAGTTCTTCTGTGTTTATGCACTAATGGCATATCGACCCCAGTAAATATCACACTGAGATTGAACAGCAGCATCCCTGGTTAGCGCCATCCTGACGGGTGACATCATTTCTATGCATGTCACAGCCCAGCTCAGCCTAGCCCTATCTAAACCACAGCTTTACTGATCCAGTCTGCTCTGGCCCTGGGCCTCACCTTTCTGTTTCACTGATTCATCCTTCACCTCAGCCCTTCTTCTGCCTCTGGACTGTGTCATACTTGGCTGGGCTCTGCCTTGACTCTCTCAGACTTACTGGAAGGGAAGTCTCTCTCTGCAAAGAATTCAATAGGATTTGCTCTGTGCAGGTATCCTTAACTGGTTGTTTCCAGATGGAGTAAAAACTACAGCTAAAAGCTACAAAGAAAAATGCAAAGATGAAAACAGGAGGAGAAGGGAGAGAAAGAGAGAGCAAGAATGGAGGGCAGGGTCCTTAAAATATTTGCAGAAGGGCTTGCGAAGAACCTGCAGACATTCCTCAGAAGGGGCTGTAGACTTTACCTTAGATGTCATGGGATGTTCGCTAACACGCGCGTTTAGGTAATAAATTGTTTAACCTCTCCCTAAACCTAGCAACTGGGCATTTATAGAAACCTGCTGTAAAAGTCCCTGGTGTAAAGGAAAGTCCAAACAATGTACACTTTGTGTGTTTGTTAGAGCACTACTCCCATGGGGGATTTTTGGCTCCCATTTTAAAAACGGGCTCAGGAATTTGGATGTCTCCATTTTTAGATGCCAGGATTCACATGTCCTTAAAGGGTGAGGTTTCCTTGAACGTGCTGAGCACCTGCCCACTAAAGATCCCCGTTTCAATGTCTCAAGCTGATGAAAGTGCAGACGGCCAAAATCTCACAGCTCTTTTGAAAAAGTGGAGTGCAGGGTTTGGTCTCCCCCCTGAAAGAGACCGTAGGGGCAGGACATCTCCCATCCCTCCAGGAACCTCCCGATCCTGGAAGATGTCCCTGCACTTGGCGGACTGCGCTGCAACCCTGGGGACGAGCACGTAACGGGGAGCAGAGATGCTGCAGCACTGTACGTGCGTGCGGTGGGATTTATTGCTCTGTTCAGCAGCCTCCCCGTCTTGCTTGCCTTGTCTCCGGGAGAACGTGCTGTGAAAGATGTTTCATGTACAATTCTTTCCTTGGCCTTTGCCTCCTTCTTTGAAACGGGGAAAGGAAGACTTGTAGGGTGCTTTTGGCGCCTTTGCGCTCTGCGGGGAGGGAAGAAATGACTCCCTGTCTGTATGAAGTATGTTGTCTCAGACAGACTGGTGAGATTGGGAAGGAGGCTGAAACGGAGTTAAGCAAAACCTCAGTGAAATCAATTGATTAATAAAGTAGTTGGCTGACTGCGCTGCTAGGTTGCCATGTGCCCTTATAAATAGGGAGGGAAAAAAGAAGGGGATTTGCTTTCCGATTTGTGATTTGGCAGAAATTTCTGCATTCAGAGAAGCTAGAAAAGTTTCTCACTTGGGAAAAAAGGTTCCCACTGAAGACACACTTCTGCCCTCACTTGTGCCCTATAGATGCTATGATACCAGTGCCATAACACAGGCATGGAGATGACGGGGGTTTTGCTTCCTTTTTCTGTGTTTTCCCAGCTTTCCTTTATCTCTGTTCAGAGAGGGATTTATAGAATAGCTGAGATGCAGCATTTGTATCTAATCATGAGCAACAGAAGCCTTTGCCCTAGTGGTTTTCAATTGCGACTGTCACATGCATGTAATAATGATTAACTTGTGCACCCACTCTCTTTCATTTCCGAATGGGGGAGTTTTAGCTTTTGCTGAAGAAGCTGCCATTTCAGGAAAAGGGCAGGCTTTTAGCTTAAGAAGAGAAATTAGCCCTGGCATGTAAGAAATGTTGAAAGAAAAGGCGCCCCATGTTACCAAAACACAGCTGAACTGAGTCCGAAGAGCTGCATTTCCAATTCATCACGCTCTACTGCCGAGTATAGTTTGTGTAAAGGACGAGCGATGCTCTCTATACTGGATGGACCGAGCTATAGCAGACCCATCTCAGCTGGCAGTGGCTCACTCATGGGGCTAGCAGGACATTCATTCCTCCCACCCAAGCTGGTTCTGGCCCTGCCACTTTCTTCCATCCACAGTCAAAGTGCCCGAAGTATGGGTATTTCCATACCATTTCCCTGGGGGAAGTTTTCTTCTTCCTAATCCTGTGTTACAAAGTTCATCTTGCTCTGTCTCAGACCACCTTTTCATGGCTTGAGTCTAAACCCTTTGCACCCAGCTCAGCGTCTCTATGCAGTGTCACTTGCAAGATACCAAAGTGTATATGTAGCAGCACTTGACAGAGGTAAGCAGTATATGAAGATATACCAGGCATAAGCAATTTTGCATACAGAATTCCCTTGGACAGCTCTGCCTGCAGCCTGTTTTATATTTATAGTCATGTGAGTGTCCTCACACATCCATAGCCTGTTGAGATAACAGACCAGTACAAGTTTATCTGGCATCCAAACGGGCCAGTTCAGCAACTAGGAAAAATAGCCACATTTCCCTCGTTGAGATGTTCTCTCCCTTTGTGCTGATGCTGGGCTGTTAAACTTCCCGATCCTCCCCTACCTGTGCAGTACTTGGTGTGCGAGCTGCTCCTCGAAATTGCTATTCCCATCCACATCGTACTGCCTGCTTAGTGCGTGGAGCAAACTGATTCAAAACCCACGTGCTTTGCACTCAACCCGGCTTGCAAGGAGTCCCGTCCCCGTCCACATGGCTTCCAAAGAGCCCATGCAGCTGGGACCGGAGCACGCTGCCTTTCCGAGCTGCAGCTGCTGAGACTGCCTCTCTCTCCCCCTTGCTGCCTGCCTGCCTCTCCGAGCCCTGTGCGCGCCGCAGCCGGTACTTACGTAGCTTGAATGAGAAAGCTCAGCTGCCGGTCTCTGAGCCCGCTCCCAGATTCGACAGCGTGTTCACTCCCCAGCGCTCAGCCCGGCACAGTAATACAGGAACCAGACCTCTTTGGTTTACTTTTACATTGACGTCAGTGTCTTTTCTAGCCTCCACGGCTCGTTTTGGTAAAAGGATGTCTTCAGGGTGGAGGGAAGGGGTGGGGAAGGGAGAGGAGTGAAGAGGAGCGGGAGATGCTTTTTTGTGACGTAGGCAGCCACTGGTAGGAGGGTTGAGGGCTAGCACTAAAAGAGGGGGTGCATACTGAGCCCAAGTTGACCCTGTGTGTAGCTCATCACCTGGACGTGGATATGCTGGAGGCCTGACCCTCCTGTCTGCTCAGAGAGCTGCTTTCTCACCTGCACCAACACCTGACTGGGAGCACAAGCCTGGCCTTCCCCCACTGTGGGCAGCCGTTTGTACCCGGGTGCTGGTTCAAGGGGAGAGGGAAGGAGGGAGTGAGGATGGACCAAGGGAGGTCCAGTGCCCCTGCGCAATGCCCTGTGGACATGGCCACCCAGGTGGGCTGTCTCTAGGCTCAGACCAGGGCTGTGTCTATTGCCAAAGGGAATAGGAGATGCCGATTTGGTTTGCTTTTGTGGTCACAAAGCACAGCCTTAAAGAAATAGGCCCCATGGGCCATTCAATCATAGATGAGTGTGCAGTGTCTTTGCCTAAACATGCATGTACGCACATGCAGATCAGCATTTTCCAGACCTACAGGTCACCACCTCTCATGCCCAGATTGAAGTGCCTTGATAACTGCTGAGGCCTTGCAGGACGCTCACCTCTCCGTGGCCCTTCTAAGGTCAGAGAGCACTCGTCTCCTGCAGAGATCTGGCTGGGTCATATTTGGGCTCAGATTTCATCCCGGGATTTTTGCTGCATGGTGTGCACATCCTTCCCCACTCTCTGTGCGCCCACTGTGCAGGGGACGTGTGCATGGGCATAGATGCACTGTGCAGGGCATGCACCAGATGGTGTCTGTGAGAGATTCAGAGAACACCAGCAGAAACTGGGGAAGCTGCAAGGGCAATCATTAATGCTGAATTATTCACAGCAAATTAATCACACCTATATTTAGGACTTCTTTCTGCCTGGGAACGGAGCCAGATTTCTTTGTGTGGCCAAACAACGTGCGTCTTTCATGCCCTAAATGCTGTTAGATTTCTTCTGGGTTTGTGGGTAGTCATTCACTTGGGTAAGGTGATGCAAGCACTTGAGTGCTTGGATGTTAAAGCGTCATGTAGTAGCTAATACAGAGCTTTCTCCGGCGCTTTTGCACAACAGCAATTAAACCAGTGCTTTCCCTGGGTCATGGATCACCTTTCTGTGATGCATTCTTGACATAACTGGTCTGTCATCTGTTATTAGGCTTTTTATATGCTATGTTGGTACAAACCATTCATTGGAAGCCTTTAGAAGCAGGCGTTGAGATTAGTCTGTATGAATCAGGCACCAGACCTCACAACACCCCAAGCATCTGGTGATACCAGTGTAATTGGGTTGGCCAAACCTTGGAAACTGCAGTGATACAACCTCTCAGGGATCTGGGTCTTGTTATCAAGGAAGTATCATCTGGTACCACCAGAACAACCAGGCTGCACTGGGCTCTGTGCAAACCAGTAGTGAAAAGGTGGTTTCTTGCCCCAGTGAACATACCATCCCTACAGAGATGCAGAGACAGAAAGGGGAATCTCTTAGGTTGTTCAGCACATTGATGGCTGAGCCCAAGTAGTAAGTCCAGTTCCTTGGCCCTTGGATCATATGCTGTCTGTCATAAATAATATTAAAGTCTCAAATATTCCCAATGTCCTTGTCATAACCAATCCAATCATGGCTGCAGAACGACAGGATCTTATAAAAAACAGAAGAAAGGTCCTGATAAATCACCATGTCTATACTTAGAAATGTGTTAAACCTTCTTAACTCCATTTCAGAGCACGTAAAGACTTTTTTCCCAAGTTGAAAAATCCATCCAAAGGTCAGTCAGAAACAGGAATAAAAGTGTTTTTGAAATCTCAAGCTGCTGTAATAGCATTTTTGGCAGTGAATGATAAACTTGAACAGTTGAGGTTTACATGACAGATCAAGTGAACGTGTATTTGTCTATACATTAAATGATCCAGCAGTGGCCCTTTTTCATTCCATCTCTTGACCTAGCAGACTATTTTTAGATTTTTACTACAAATGGACCTCCTGAACAGAAGAAGTCAGACCAACTAGTTCTGAAGAAACCATCACGGTGGAGCTGTGCCCATAAGCCATCATTCCCAGGCACCAGTCCCATTTTAGAGATAACATCCTAGGTAGCATGAATATTAACCCTCTATTTACCTGACAGGATTCCTGGTCTTTTTACAGTCTTTCACAGCTTTTGAAGGACATAAAAGGTTTTGAAGGGTTGTTCAGGGAGATCTTATGATGCTGAGGGTCTGTGGATTGAAAGGGAATTGTGGCATGTCCTGGCCAGGGCTCTAGTACAGACTACTAGGGAATGAGGTCTGCTAGCCACTATACAGACTGCATCTGGTCCTGGTCTAGATGTAGCCAAGGGACTGGAGCTGAGTATTCAGAACTCTGAATTTGAATGAAAAGCCTAGCTAGTCCTTGATGGATGGATGGTGATAACAGATCTTCCCTTTCATCCAAGGATGGAAGGGATTTGGAGGCTCTTCTTTGTCAAGCCTAGTAGTTAGGAAGGTTTTGCTGGACACCTGGGTTGCAGTCTTTGTTCTTTTAACTACGGAAAGATATATTCAGTGACTGCTTTTTGGAAAATATCTTAACATTCATCATAGCAGGATCTTCTATGACATCCCTTCCATCATCCCAGTTAAGTGCCTGCACAATGACATGCCTTGTCTGGATGGGGAGTCCTAACATAAACTGCAAGATTTTTGACAGAGGTGACTATAAGATCCTCACCTCTGGACAGTTTAACTTGGTAACTGAGGGACAGGTGATGTGAATTTGAACCTCTTCAGGTGCAGGAGGGATTTGAACTAGAATATTTGCAGTGGGGAAAAAAAAGGTGTCTCCCTTTTTTGAGTGAATTTTGGAGCCACTGGTTAAAAAACCCAAACAAGCAGGTCTTCTTCATCCTTTGGATGCTCTTTATGTAGGCCTGGCTGAGCTGAGGTGCCTCCTGGGCTGAAGTGCCACTGATCTGAGCAAGGCTAAATGCTGAGATGGGTCTGGAGAGCAGACCAGGGCTGAAAAGAGAGATCTTCTAGGCTTGACCAGCTGTTTCCATGCACCCAGTGAGATAGACTGGCAAAAAACAAACAAACAAACAAAAAAAACCAGAGTGGGTATTTCAGAGTTCTTTGAGGGAAGGCAGCTGTGGAGGGGAAGTTTAGGACGACAGTTTTCAACTTCTGTGCTTGAGGTGGGAGCTTAGGCAGCTGTAGGCTCTCAAAACCTCTGTGGAGATGGGCTCTCCCAGGTCCTTTGTTGGGTGGCTGTAGTCTGTGGGACTTCTCCTTCTTTGAAGCTGAATGCCAGCTCTGCAGATCCTGCTGGGGGGATTTGGTTGCTCCCTGTGTTCAGGATGTCCTGGTGTGCATCCAGTTTCTCATGGCTCCAAGTGAGGCTCTCCTTCCCCCAGCCTCCCCCTGCTCCCATGGCAGAGACTTGAGGTGGTGTCAGACAAATAATGTTTCAAGCCACTGGGGAGTCTTTTTAGGTACTTAGATGAACTGGTGAGCTGGCTTTCCAAGCCCACACCACGTAGGGGGACACAGAGCAGCTGGACAGGGTTGGTTCTAATTTGGCACATATCTGAGGAGTTTCCTAGGCAGGAAGAAATGTTCCCTGCAGTTCCTGGTGCTGGGAGCAAAGGCAGCATTTGGAGACTGCAGGAGCATGGCACTGTGCTTTGAAGACAAGAACATCCAAGGTTTCCTGGGGACAATGAGAACAGAGTGGGATCACTTGGGTCCAAGAGCTGCCTCTACTCCACCTTTGCATGCAGGCAAGACAGTGTCACTTCAGAGACAGCAGTGGCCTCTCCAAAAGCAAACACGCAGAGGTGGAGTCCGACAAGGCTTCAGCACTCCACACTGCCAAAAACACCCCTCTCAGCCAGCACAGGAGGAGATACCACTCTCTGACTCCTTATGAGCATGCTGGGAGCTCTCTGCTACAGTAGCATTTGCAAACACATCTCTTTTCAAGATGAAAAAGCATCCCTTTCCCAGCCAGCCTGCTGTCTCCTGCTATAGGCCCAGGCTGGGCTACGGGAGGTAATGGCGTCTGAGCCAGCTGTGGGACACAGGAGCTTGTGGTCATGTCCCCATGGCTGGTCACCCTTGTTGCAGGCCTGAAGCTAGCTCGGCCTGGCACTGCAAGCTCTGCACATAAATGCATTTCAGAGCATGGATCTAAGTGGCTTGTCTTGGAGGACGAAGCAGGAAAAAAAAGCTTGGGGCTACACTCAGCCCCACTAGACACCTTTGCGCAGGTGTCTAGTGCCACTTGAGATGCTGGAGGGTAGTCACTGAGCTCACAGGTCTCCCATAGGTCCTGTGTCATATCTCCCAGTCCTGTGAGGAACTCAGATTTCCTAAAGCATCTCAGACAACACTAGACAGCGCTGCATCCCTGACGTAACAAAGATAGCTATATTCAGCCTGAGTAAAGACTCCCAAATGTTGGTGTTTCCCTGTCCTTTGAGTGTCCAGACTCCTGCTCCGATCACTGGAGATCTAGTCAATACAGTCGTGTAGCCTAGACAGCCATTCAGTGACCAGCCAGGAGGGTCTTGAGGCTGTTGCTCACATGCAGATGCTGTTTTAGAGGTGTTAGCCTGGCCTCTGGTTGCTACTCTTTAATGGCATGGGCTCCCACAGGTATTGGGTGCTGAGGGCAATGCCAATGGCTCGACGTGCCTCTGTGCGAGCAACTGAACTGAGCCCCTTGCAGTGGGTGAGAAGGATCTCACACCCTCTTGCAAGCTAGATGGCCAGTGGTCTCGTCACTTGGCCAACTCAGCAATCGAAGGATGAAACAACTCGGATTTCAGTCTCTTTCTCCTTTATTTATCCCTTGAGTAATGACTTATCTATGTGATCAGTGGGGTGCATGCTGGAGGGGAGGGTATTGCACGAGAAACTCCTAGAGGTCCTTTAGCTGCAAGGGGCCCCCAAACATTAGCCCCAGAGGGAAAATGCCACAGCAAGGTTTACAGGCGCAAAGGAATGAAGCAGGCAGCAAGCGGATTTGTCCACAAAGACATTTTGAGAGTGGCCATGCAGCTGTCCAAGGTAAATAACAGCTGGGCTCCCAGAACACTCCCATAGTGCTGTAACCACACGGGGCCTCAGTTCTTTATTTTCAAATGTGTTTTCTCCTCTTGCCTTGCAAAATCAGGGTTTTTTTTGTGTATCAGAGCTGGTCCATCAATGAGGGAAACAATGGCTCATAAAATTCATAACGGTTAGTTTGGGGCCCTGCCAGGGGTGATTATTTCTCTCAGTGCATTTGTTGCCGAGATGAAGGTTGCATTTGGAGGCTGCGTTTTCCTTGCTTTGCTGCCGACAGACCTCTGTAAAAGGGTGTTCAGTGTAAGCTGGAGGGAACTCAGGCTGAGCTTCTTTCATTAAGAGCTTTTCCTTTCCCTTGATTCCCATTTTTCAGAAATTTAACTGACAGCCTAGACCCAATGAAACAGGAAACCAGATCCAAAGAATTTACTTACAAAAGGAGCATGTGGCATCAGCTACCTGTATTTTTTTCCCTTTTCTCAGTGACCAAGTAGCAGATTACAACTGATCTGCATCTTTACCCTTCCCGTTCCCAAACCAACAAGGGCCACATCCAAATCCTGTGATGTGAGCAATTCTTTGGGAGTCTTAGATCTGGAACTACAAGCTCATTTTGCTACATGAACATATGAGACTTTTAATGCCACTATTCAAAAAGCATATGCCGTAGGGAGCCCTGTCTCATGTCCTAGCTGGCTGTATAATGGCATGTTTCCTGCTTTTGCTTGTGTAGGAATATGCATTCCCTCCCTTCTAGGCTTGTCTCAGTAAACAGAGTCCTGAGAAATCACCCTTCTAACACCAATAAAATCTGTTATTTTTCTTTTTTTTTTTTACAGCAGTCTGTTTGGAAGCTATTTCTGGGAGCTCTGTCCTGTGTAAAATTCCATGCCCATTTCAAATACTGTTGCTGCATTTCTTCCATCCTCTTGCTCTTCCATTCTGGCTAAAATTAAGATTAAAAATAAAAATAAAAACCCAACAACAACGTCCTGTACTGCCCGAAGTGTCTCAGACAAACTGGCAAAGAACAGCAATTTTAAGGCTCAGTGGCCCAACCTTCAGAGCCCTTATGGCTCAACTTTCCATTAGTCAACAGGACAACTCATAGAGGTCCTAGTTCAATAGGCCAGAGAAGGACACACATAATGAACTACCCAATTTGCAAATGGCAGATGATGTGGTACTTGGGAATTTTTCCATGGTTTAACCTTTGATGGATGGAGTTGGGTTCCTAAGGGAACCACCTGCTCCAGTCCTTACGATCGAACAGGATGGGTGACCCACAGTATAGCAGCAATGCCAACACCAGCTGGGCTGGCATACAGGGCTGTTCCCAGACTTGACAACAGTTAGTGTAAGCTATAGACCACAGGAATGCCAGCCCGATACAAAGGAAGCAGCTGGCTATTGGTGCACTTGCACCTTTGCTATTTTAAGTGAGTTTGATAGGCGAAATGGCATTTCCTATGTAGGTGTGTAATCAAGGCTCACCAACCCCTGTAATACGTGAACTTTGACATTAGGGGGATTTATCTATCCCAGAGCAGAAAAAGGGGAAAAAACCTGTTCCTCTTTGTTTCCAGCATCATCACCTCAAGCCCACCAGCTTTGCCCTCGTTAAAAGTGTCCTCACTGTCCCTTGGCTAGCTTGCTCTAAGGGTGAAATGAACTCAGAGATTTGTGGCTGGAATGAGCTGTGATGTTTGGAAAGAAAATAACATGCTTGTTTTATGTAAAGTAGTAAAGCCAGGGGAGGGATATCCAGGACTTTATTGGGCCAAAGTCAGCCTGCTGCTGAAAGGCAAACTCCCAGGCAATGTAAATCTCACCTTGTTGATGAGTCGCAATGTAAAACGCGTGGACATTAACGATGCAATCAAAGGAGTTAATCTTTTGGGGCTAATTCTTCTGTTAAAATCAGTGGGAGTTCTGCCTTTGGGTCCTTTGGCTTTTAGGCAGGGTCTTTAACATGAGTTATAGAAGGCAATATATCATGCACTGTGACACAGTTACAGGAGACATCATGGGACTTTATGTGTGTTTACATGAAGTGTAATAGCTTTTCCTTGGCGTCTGCAGAATAGTCACTTTGGGGAAAACAGTTTCTCAAAGCCTCTTGTAAAAAAGGAAACAACCAAAACTTGAACTGGAACTAAAACTATTTTGATCCTCTTGTGCCTTGCACCGGATGGCTCATGGCAGAATGCACTTCCTCCCATGAGCAGTGAGTGAGATGAGAGTCTACGGAGTGGCTTTGTCTACACCCAGATCAGATCAAGGCAACTTGTCTTGGAAGGAAGCTTTATTTCGCCCTCAACTGCAGTGAAAATGGTCTGTCAAGCTGCTTGTAAGAATACACCAAACCATTAACATGATTGATAGGTGCTATGTGAAAATGCACCCTGGGGACAAATTCACCACTGAAGACTGATTCTGAGTTGTGCTAAGTTTCTTCTGATGATGCAAAGGAGCCTAAAATATGATGCAAATGTAGTTTTTTTTTCCCTGTCTGCTCTAGCACAGAGTCAACACGGATACAAGCAGAAAAGCTCAAGAGGATCTGATGGTAGCATGCAGGTTACCACTCCAGGGTGTTTGTTGTCCTCTGGGATGGAGGCCACTTCGCCCAGAGAGAGCCTGGCAAAGCAAAACCCACTTTTGCTGGCTTTTGAGCCGAGTTGCAAGACCTTGCGCAGAAATAGATGGGGCACATTGACTTGAGGATAGGAACACCTTGCAGAGAGTGGTGACAATCATCTACTCTCCGGAACCACATCTGTTGTCTCCTCATAAATAGGAGCTATGCTGCAAGGATGAGGCCTGCTGGTCTCCCTCTGCTTTGGATGCAGCTCTGCAGTCCCTGAACCCTGCCCTCCTGCCACGCTGTACATTTCTGCTGCCTTGCATGCACCAGTGCAAATGTTGGACTGGCTCTCTGGAGACCTGACTCAAAGAAGTGATATGAAAGGGTCCTGAGCACTGATTAATCCAGTGCTGGATCAGTTCCCCTGTCAGCCTTTCTGCACGAAAGGAGCAGGAGAGCCCATGTGTGCTGGGAAGGTTGTGGTGGGTAAAGCAGGACTGGTCCTTTCTGCAACAGCATGGGCTTGCTTGCAGCTGACCACAGATCTACACTCACGGTCTGTTGTTGGCAAGCAAAACACTCCCCTGTGTGTCCTTACCCTTCCCCTGTGTGTCCTTACCCTTTTGAGCTCAGAAAATGCTTCTTTACTGATGTGCACTTGGCCTCTAACATCACCATCTGCCTCACTGTACCAGCAAAGGGGTGAGTTGCTTATGGCAGGGCCGTGCTATGTAAGCCTGGCAGCAGGCTGATGCTCTCTAAAGAGAAAGTGCCACGCTCCCTCCATCCACTTACGTAACCAGTCATACCCATCACGGCTGCATTCAGCCTCAAGCCCATAAAGAAGATGTATTAACGCGTAAGGGGGCAGTAAAATGCTTAAGGAATAGCTAGTTCATTGGTATATTTTATAGCTTGTTAATTTACACTCTATGAAGTTTTTCTGTGTGTTTGAACAATGAGGCCGAGATCTTTCCTCTAGGAGTTTACTAGAAGCAGGCACACATTTCATTCCTGGAAGTGACTACAGGCCTGTTATTGATTTGTTCCTATTGATTGCTTTGGGAGCTTTTGACAAATGACACTGGGTTTAAAAGAGGGAGAAAGACGTAGATCTCAGCAATGTATTGTTTTGCTTCCATGCATCCAATGGCTATATGAGCTGCAGATTAATGGGAAAGTGATGTTGTTAATTAGCTTTGTCTACCAGCATAGCTCTGAAGCAAAACCATATCAAGCTTTGATGAACAAATGCTGGTTGTGCAATGGTTTTGTGCTCTTCTTGGAAATGACCTCCATTCTGAGTTCTTCCAAAGTTGCTCCTGACCACTTTGGGCTGGACATGATGACACAAACAGGCCCTCTCATTTAGACTAAATTTTCCACGACTTGTGTTTTATGTCTTATTTGATCCATTTAGGACTCCTCTGGCACTGCACTATTTGGAAGGGGTCTTTATTTGCAAGTGATGTTCAGATCTGCTTTGTTCTTAGTTTTAGTTCATTACTTAGCCAGAAGGACTCGTAAATCTGCTTCCAAGTTGTTTTTGGTCTTAAAAGTGCTGTAATTACACCTGTGGTCCCTTCTTACGACAGCTCAGTAAATGCGTCCAGCAAGAGAACTGGCAGGTCCCCTCCAAGCAGCTGCCTCCTTGGTTTAGCTCCTGAAGAGATGACAGCCTGAAGAGATGCATCCTCCATCTGAGAGGTGGGCACGTGTGGTGGAATGTGAGTGAGGATGGACAGGAGCATGGCAGCTTGCTAAGCTCTGTCCAAACTCACTTTCCCCCCACTGAAGGACAGAGATCACGGGCAATTTCTTTTTGTTGTGCAATTTTTTTCTCTTTGTTTCTGAACAGTCAGCCTGCCTGCGGTGGACAGCATACAGAAGCAATGGGAAGTACGAGGCACCTTCTGCCAGCCCAGGGCAGGAGGACGGGCACATGGCAGAGCAACACTGGAGCTTCTCAGAGGAGGGAGGAGGGCCCTGGAAAAATTCATCTTGAAACCAGGCAGGAAAGCCCAAATGCTGGATGCACAGAATCTGTGCAACTGCTGGATCCCCTTTCAAACAGGAACCAATGACAAAATGCAGTGAGGTACCACCTTGCAGGCCTTGCAGGCCCTGACATTAGTGGAGGGCACACTCATGTGGATGCACGACTGATGAGGGAAATCCTGCCTACCCGAAGGCGTGCAAATGAGGAGCCTGCAGGCACCAAGTGAGGATGGAAGTAAGTAGTGACTTTCCATGGCTTGACACTTATTTTCCTTGTTTCTATGGTTCAACAAAGATGAGGAGTTCTCACCCAGATTTCTCCAGAGCCTACTAACCAGCACGATCTTGGGGGTAATTGTGGAAAGGAGAGTATGCACATTCACAGCTCTAGGCTCCTGGGCCAAATCTGCCAGCTCCAGGTGGACCTCTCTGATACTCCAGGTTAGCTCAAACAGGATGAGACACCTATGTGCAGGCAACTGGCTGGAGCTCGCAGAGGCCATGGGATGGAAGACAGTGGCACTGGTAGAGGGAGGCAATGATTTTGGTATGGAAAGTAGATTTTGGCCCTGTTTGTGGAGACAGAACTAGTACACTGACTCATCCTCTGAGATTGGGTGTCCTGATGTCTCAGCATGTCCCTCCTGGTCACTTCCTGTAGCTCTGTTAGAGAATCTGGGGCAGGCTACCCTCATTTTCCGTATGTAGAGGGTCTGTTTTCGGAACTCCAGACATATCCTTTCAGTAAGAAATATCCCCCAGCTAACACCTGTTCCGCAAGGCTGGAAGGCAGGTACCAGATGCTTGTGTCATGGGATCACTACTTACTGTTGGACTATCTTTGATGGCTTAAGCTCTTCCCCCTTCAAAGGGAGTGAGCCTTTAGATTCAAAGATGAACTTTCCAGGAGCTGTGTCAGGTAGGTCCTGCAGCAAACCCAGGCTACAAAACCTGTGTTTCTTCACCCAGGCATTGCTGTATTATTTCCATGGTCCCCATACCCCTACCTCCACATGGGTAGGAATTCATCTCACTAACTCCAGGGTGGGATTCAACTCTGGACTGACACCTGTACATGTAGGAGTCTCCGTGTCTGTATCTCCACATGTGTTAGGTGTCCAAGCTCCTATTATGGCTTCTGGAGACATAGTTAACAGAGACTAGCCAGAAAGTCTTGCTTCAGTTGCTCACATACAAGTTTCTAGCATTGTGTGAG
This sequence comes from Apteryx mantelli, assembly GCF_036417845.1. Taxonomy (NCBI): domain Eukaryota; kingdom Metazoa; phylum Chordata; class Aves; order Apterygiformes; family Apterygidae; genus Apteryx; species Apteryx mantelli. The sequence goes on along the minus strand of NC_089979.1, from coordinate 4,451,672 downwards.
ATGCTGCCTGGTCTCTCACTTGGCCTCTAGCTGCTCTAAAGATCGTGGGTGTTCCAAAGACATGTGGCACATTGTCCTAAACTTTCCTCTGTTCTAAAACATTCCTGTCATAAGAAGCAGGAAAAGCCCCAGATCTCTCCAACTTCCATCCATCTCTGAGAAGCAAAGGGACAGCCCAGCCCGACCCACTTGTCCCCCCCCCCCCTTTCCTGAACACTTCTGACTCTTCAAGGGAATGCCGTGGCCCGTCCTTCCGCAGTGCTTTGCGACACCAGTTTCTCTGAAGGCAGCACAACCGCAGGGCAGAGGCGAGGCGCATTCCTGATGGGACCAAGATAGCTTTTTCCCATAGCTCCCAGGCAGTGGGAACAGGGCACTTTTTCAAAGAATTGCTGTGCCTAAAGTTAAAATAGCAGGAGGAACAGAGTGGGAGATCCAAGCAGAATTATAGTACTCAGGACTCGATTCCTTCAAATTAAAAGAGAAAAAAGAAGACAAAGTCTAAAGGATGTACTTGGGAAGCTTCCGAAAGACTTCTGCAACCACTTTGATATCTCTTCTCTCTCAACAGCATCACGGGAATAAGGTGTTTGCCTGATTTCATCTTGTAAATAAAATCTGAGCTGCGGTGTTATTAACAGGGATTACCCAGGCCTGTGGTTTTGTTGTTGTTTCTGGAAGATTTCTCCTGCTGCTGGGGTAGCTGTGTCCCTCTTCCTCCCTCCTCCTCATGGAAGAACAATATTGATATAAAGTCTCAAACATTTAAAATGAGATAGGCTAAGCTTACATCTTCGAAACCCCAAGCTGTCTTTGTCCTTCTGATTTTTCCACATGTTTAAGAGCCACGGAAAATCTTGTCTGTTTTCAAAGTATAAATCTCCACTGAGTACACAAGTGTCTCTCACGAGAAAATAAATAGACAAGTACTCTGGGGTCACAATGGTGTTGTAGGTGACAATCTTTGAAGCTTTCACAGTGGAGCACATGCTGTCTGCAAGAGCAAAGAAGAGGGGAAAAAATGCTCCTTATTATTTTAAAGATGCATCTTGAAAAACAGGAACTTATGCCAATACAGTTTATTTTGGTTAAAACAGAGTTGTGCTGCAATTCCCCCAAGGCGAGACTGAATTTCAGGACACAGAACAGGAGAGGGACACCCTCAGGGGGAGTCTGAGCATTTAGTCGATGCTAAGTGATCAGCGTGACTCAGGAGCATCGGCGACAGGGTTGGATCAGATGGAAAAATGCTATCTTCTCCCAAAGTGCGCAAATGACTCTGAGCAGTGAGGAAGACTGGGAACTTCCTCAAACCGGGCAAAGCTGTGAGACTTCCTGGTATCCTTAATCTTCTGTGCTATATTTAAGCAACCGGCCTGTTCCCAGGAACCAGGGGATCCCCCGGTCAGCAGTGATCCCTAGGGAGCCGAGGGATGTTCATAGGTCTTCATTGGGAGAGAAAGGAAAGCCTCCACGGGCCCTTTCTCATGGAGAGAAATCCTTAACACTGCAGGGAGAAGACGACTGACGGGGTCAGGAGGAGTTTTTTCCCTCTGGGGATATTATTTCCATCCTTTTTTGGGAGAACCCCTGTGACAGGGGGTTGGCCAGGGGCAACTGTGCAGCTAGTTGTGGTCGCTCTATGGTGATAGGCAGCCCAGTTTTACTGAAGCCGGACAGTTACTTGGGATGAAGGTGAGTCGTGTCAAACCACGGGTGAGCCATCATCCCCCAAACAGCTTCCACGTCGAGCTGCAAGCCCGCTCTTATTTTCTCCAGGATCCTGGCGTTGCAGGAGCTCAGCCTCAGGACTGTTTCAGCCTCACCTCTCCTGCTATAGTTGCAGCCCAGGAGGATGCACAGGCCATGTCTACACCAGTAAATAAAACAGGAGCATCCCAGGGACCTGGCTGTGACCATTTGCACAGTTAGCTGTAGACACAGGCCCGTGGGTTTAATTGTGATTTGGTCACACCAAAACACGGTGTTGCACTGCTGTGGGTTTAAACCTGTGGGGCTGGACTACTGCCAAGGAACCAATAGAGGAATATAACCATGGGTGCAAACAAGCATAGGGTCATAGGACCATGGGATAATTCAGGTTGGAAGGGACCTCTGGAGTCTCTAGCCCAAACTCTCTGCTCAAAGCAGGGTTAGGGACATGCAAGGAGGATTGCCGTCCTTTTGTGGCAAAACACCCGAAAGGTACCTTATCACCTGAGGGCCTGGGAGGACTTTCCTGCTATAGAGCAGGCCTGTTCAGCTGGTCTCCAGATGCACACAGTCACTTCAGGCTGAACTGCTGCTCCCTGACAACTTCCCGCAGAAACAGTGATGCTGGTGGATGGGGATTTTCCCTTTTCTCATCCTTCTGTTACTGGAGGAGGGCCTGTCTCAAATGGGAATCAACAGAGGGAACAAAATGACCATGATCAGTGGCTGGGCTGCTATTTTGCATAGCCTTTGTGTTCATCTGATAAAAATCACAATGGCAGGGACATTTTCAAGTTGCCTTGTGCTACCCTCCTTGGGGTGGCTGGATGTCTCCCTGCAGGATACCTTGTCTTAGAGGGGAATTGAAGCTTTATGGTCTGTATGTACAATGTATAAAAACAGAGCAAACGCATATGAAGCTTTTCTTTCACATGCTCTTCCTATCTCCAATACTTTGTGTGTTGGGGACTTTCTGAGCTGAATGTTGGTTTTATGTATTTAGTAACACTCAGCGTATTTCTCTTGAACTTGCCTACTGTCCTGTTGACATGTGTAAATTTTAGCACCCACAAAATCTGATGGCAGAGAGTTCCACAGTTTGACCACATATTACATGAAGAATCGCATTTGTTTTGAAGTTCCAAGAGCAAGAGTCCCGGCTTGCAATTCACTCCTAACTTTCAGCTTGCTGAAACCTGAGCTGATGTTTTCATGGTTCTTTCAAACCAAGATCTTGTTCCAGCCCATCATTTTAATCTGCATTTTGAAACCCTGCTTAAGCTGTTTCCAGTCCATCCCATATGGAACAAGCAGCACAGCTTGTTACTTAGAGCAGCTAAATTTTCCATACAGAGAGATGTGATCATTTTATGAAGAAACGGAAGTCATCAGAAATAAAAGTCAATGGGAACATGTGGCTATTAAATGTGAGCAGCAAAAGCAATAACCACCCAAGTCCCATGATAGTACTTGTCATCTCTTCCTTGTTCACCTGCCAGGGACATGGAAAACAATGAGCAGCAATGCCAGCAGGCAGCATGGACTCTTGGGTTTGAAATCACACCCAGGGTTTCGGAACCAAATCTCTGAGATTGCAAAGTCCAGCCATGCATGTGAGATCTGCAAACAGGAATCACCCCAACTAAATCTCCTCATTCCTTCCAGGGACGTGACTGTGCAACTAGGGCCCAGGAGACTTCTGTAATATCTTCCATCCTTTTGTAGTCCCCTGGAGATTTGGGCAAGTTGGGTTTGTACAGAGAGGGAGAGGGGAGGAGAGTGGGTAAGGCTTGCTGTGTCTGACTGCAGGCCTTATGAGAACCCTAGCTTATCTTACTGGAAGGTGGCTGGGATGAACACAGCTCAAAGCTTCTCTGAGAGGCAGTAGTGGAAAATGTTGGAGATAGCAAAGCAGAAAGGGATGAAGAAGAAATTGTAGGAACCTTAGCTCATGTTACCCTTTGGATCAGCAATCAGTAGGGTCCCTTTCTCCTCATGCTCAGCTTGATCTTTCTCCTTGCATTGTTTGTGATGTCCCACCAGTCTGGCCCATGATGGTGTCAGGCCTGCCATCAGCTGGGAGGGAACGCCAAGGTGCTCAGCCATGCGCAGGACTGGGCCCAGCACTGCTTGCTGAGCTGTGAGAGCACGGTTGAGATATGCTGATTCCTCCTTCCTGCTTACAGAGTTGTCACATAGACAGAGAACAGACAGGAGAAGGCAGTCGTGCCTGCAGGGTGAGAAAAAGTATGAGTCACGGGTGTGACAGCCCCTGCCCAAAATGATGGGTGCCTTTGCCACTTGGACCGCTTGGGCCACTGCAGGGAGAAGAGCTGGGTTTCCCCTTTTCTGTCCTAACACCCCTGAAACGTGCAAACACAGAGCTGCAGGGCAACTGTTCAATGAATAACCGTCCTGCTGGGCTTGTGTGGCCACTTGCTGGATGTCCTTCTCCTGTCTGATCTGTTTAGAAAGGACCATTTTCCCCTTTTTCTCTTTCTAAATTTATACCTTTCCCACCCTTGTTTATCCCTTTGTGTTTCTGTTCTTTATTCTTCACGTTCAGGAGCATCAGTTGTTTGGGGAGAGCTGTGTGAGATGCTTCTCACATGCAGTCAAGAGAAGGATGGAAAAGCCCTGGCAAGTCTGTGACTAGCAAGAAGCTCTGCATCATTTTGTCTCTCTTCTGCAGGCTCTCCTGTATCAGGAGATTTTTTTTCTTTCCATGCTTTTCTCACCAGCCAGAAGATTTTGTCTGTGATTAAAATATCCCAGAAAGGGGAAGGGGAATTTTCTTCCTAATACTGCCATTTCCTCTTGCTGGTGGCCTCTTGCCACATCTATTGTATCTCAGTTTCCCTGGCTCAAAAGAAGGAGTGTTACCTGGCTACTCTAGCCAGAATTGGTGTGCTTATGTTTGAAAATTGCTGGACAAGAAAGGGCTACTGAGAAGGCAGATCGTCATTATAGATGAAAATCTCCCTACCTAGGACACAGACACTAGAGAACATGTGGTTTAACAGCTCTGAGATTTAGCTACTGCGCGCCTTTCTATGTTTTTTTTTTTAATTACCTTTTTTTCCCCCCTAAATAAATCCCCAGCCTTTATTTTTCAAATGGGAGGACCTCACCCCTCAGCATAAAAGCAAAAAACAAAATCTGATTTTGCTGCGACTAGACTATAATGAATGTGTTAGTCTGGATTAAAAAGCTAGAGAGGATGACTGGTCCGTAGGAGCAGAATGGGAGAAAGGAAGGAAGATGGGGAGAGGCAAACTCTCTGATTCAAAAGGGGGTGGTGAGCTGAGAGGTGATTCTCTGTGAACACCACTGCCAGGGCAGGGGCTGGAAGAAGGATTTTGAAGTGAGGGGAGATGGCGTTCCTGAGGAGGTGGTCTCTCTTGAAGATGTGGGTTGGAGGTAACCCCTCTTAAGGACATGGTTTGAAGGTGATGCTCCTTGAGGATGTGTGTTAGGGTAGGAAGAAGATGCTGTTGGCCACAGACAGCCCCAAAATCCTGAATGCCACAGCCAGTTCTCTGGAGACCAGGGGAGAACGATGTTCTGGGATCCACTGGGATGAGCACAGGCTAGAAATAATAGATAAGGGACTTACTCCCTCCAAACCCCTGTACCCCCACAGGTGTTCTCCATTCTGCCCCCACCCCAACTCCCCCTGTGGGTGAAGAGCAGCAGAAACACTTTGTGAGCTAAGATGGGATTATTTTTCTGACACCTTCTCTTCCTCCTCTCTCTGCCTTCTTCCCATTCCACTGTCTAATGGCTAAGGGACTTCACTAGTCATCACAACATCCCCTTCGATGGATGTGGAGATGGATGGGGTGGGAATCAGAGAAGATGGAGTTTAGGAACATTTGGGATCTACAGGGAAGGCAAAGTGCATGCTAATGCTATAGACTTCAGACACACATTTCACCTCTTAGCTGCTGATGGGTGCAGAGCTCAGTTATCCCCCACGAGTAGCATAATTCTCCCAAATACTATCCATTTCTCTAGTGACACTTGACGCCCATTGGCTTGCATGGGAAAAGAGCTGATCCTTTCATGATACTTGTGAACGTCCCTAGTTCACTGCTGGTAGGGGGAACACAGTCCCATTAGTGATAATGGAGAGTCTCTGCTCGCCAGGGTACCGGATTCAGTCCATTTTACCCTAGATATGTTTGCTGGGACCATTTTACATTTAGCATAGAGGCTGTAGAAAATCTGGGTGTTATCTAGTGCTGAGGAGAGAAGGGAGAATCAAGCAGATGGCTTTCACCATAGGAAAGCACCTCCCAGGGAAATAAAGACAAATGAAGAAATCAGCCATGAAGTCAAGAGGCAGAAATTAGCCATAATAAAATAGACATAATAGATACAAATTTTATTCCATTTTATTTTTAAAAAATTCTTAAGCAGTGGCTTGTTGATTCTGCGGCTGCTCTTGGCCAGGTGCAAGAGCTCGAATCCCTGGGTGTTAGTGTCTGTGTGTCTGACACATACTTGGAAACGGGAGCAGAAAGAGGAGGGTGAGGTCACACCACCTCCATGGGCCCAAATGAGTGCCGACGCACAGTGACAGCCTGCAGATCCGTAAAAGGCTGCTGCAGGAGGAAGGGGAGCATGGGCTAATGCAGGTCGCTGATGAATGGAGTGGGAAGAAATGTCCTAGCCCTGTGGTGTGCCTCCTGACACATGGGAGGCAGGACCATGGGGAGGCACGGGAGCAACTTGCCGGAGGAGGAGCCGGAGAGGGCTAAAAATAGTTTCTGTCGCAAATGCTTTCGTAGAAGTGGTTCCACCTCGGCACAAAGGGATGAACTGGGTGTTTTTTCAAGGGCTGATTGTGCCCTATTTTTAGCTTGGTTTCATAAGGCAATGGGTGTTTATCCATCTCTCCCTACACTCCTCCCTGCTCAAACTTTTTGGCCTTTTGGCCACTGGAACAAAGTAAGACAGAGGGCCGGTAATCTCAAAGAGAAAAACTGCCGTCCAGTTTCTCAGCACTCAAGAGTGAATGTCGCTGTTGACAGTGGCTGCAATATCATAGCCCCTTGCACACGCCGAGAGGCAGCTGCCCACTGGCCAGGCAGCATGGGTACATTGCCTGGCTGATAGGTGCCATAGCATGTGGTCCGTCATTCAGGGACATGGGAATGACTGGAGCCTGCTTGCGGATGTGGATGGCATCCGTGATAACTCAGGCAATGGGGGTGGTGTGGGATAGGGGTGCCCTGAGAAAACAGCCCTGTGTGGGTAGTGCCATGGTACTCAGTGGGTCTGTGAACTATCCATGGGCAGGGGGCTGCGGGAGCGGATGCCGCTGGCTGTAGAGCATATAAAAAGGCACTCTTTGGTGTTGGCTTTCTCAGCGCAGGAAATGTGAGGCAATGCAAATTTCCCATATAAGGAAGAGCAGCAGAGGAGCCCTGTATCACGGCAGGGCAGTGACTTGCAGAGAGACTACGGGGCATCCTTGCCAGAGGTGCTGAGCTGGTGGGGAGCGGCTGCCATGCTGGAGCAGCTTGAGGTACCTTTGGGCTCCTGCAGCCTGGGGGAGGCTGCAAGGAGATGGGGACTGAGGGAATGGGAAGAACAAAACTCCCTCATACTCCTAGGCTGGGATCATGAGCCTGCCTGCTGCTGGGAAGAGCTGAAGGAAGGCTGCTGGGCCGCATCTGGCTTCAGTGAGCGTTTCCCCTTGCTCCTCCATGCATCCTACCTGGGCGACCTCCTCTGCAGACACTTTGTATGGGTTCACTCTGACACCTACTGAATCTGTGTGGGGAGTCTGACCCTGGCCTGGCCAAGGTGAACAAATGAGAAGGTTGCAATGCCAAAGAGACTAGTTCGCAGTCTCTATCCTTGGAGGCCAGACTGGATAAAGCCTTAAGAAACCTGGGCTGACCTCCATTGCTGACCGTCATTTGAACAGGAGGTTGGACTAGAGACCTCCTGAGGTGCCTTCCAACCTGAATTATCCTGTGAGCCGGTGATGATCTCATGGTGATGTGGGACCCTGTGCATTGTGGTGAGAGGTTCCCCCATCTCTCTCCTTGGGGAAGCTGTTGGGCAGAGTCCTGCCATCTGGCCTGGAGAAAGTTATTATTTGCCAACCTTGAAGATGATATTTAGGAGTGAGGTTGTCCATGATAATGGACAGTGCAGCAGTCGGTGCTGTAGATACCAGCTAGTACTCTAGGGTTGCTTTAGCAAACGGTGCCTTCTGAATAAATGGAAAATGGTGGCATTTGTCTAGGCTTTGGGAAGGCAGGAATGTGTGTTCAGACTGAATTGCAGGGCACCTTTAATCAGGCAAAGCTGGATAAAATGACCGATACACGTTACTGAGCTGCTTTCCCCTGACGCAAGGAGGTTATGGGCCAGGACTGTCCCAGTCAGCATGTTGCACTAGGTCCATCATCGCAGGGTGGATGTGTCCCAGGCTACTGCTGGGCCAGAAGGAAGCCACTGCCTGAAACAGTGTTAGCGATAGAGGCAGCCTGTCTCCATGCCCTTTATTTCCATCCTGTCCTTTCCACATGCATCATCTTTGCTTGGCCAGCTTGAACAGCCCTGTCTTCACAGCACTGAATCCTTCTGTGGTACATGTCTGCCCTGGGGTCCCCACAAACACTGATCTTATGTACAACTTCTTTTCTTCTGTGCCGGCCAGAGAGTCTCTCTTGCTCTGTGTCCTCCTTCCTACTTGATCTCTCTCATCTCATCAAGACTAAAACTAGACTGCAAACTTTCAAAGTCATTGGCAAAACTCCTGACTTCAGCAGGCTCAGGTTTTGCATCACTGCTCAGTAAATTGCCCAAAACAATTTTGGGAGGAGCTGTTAGGGAAAAGGATCCTGTAGATGACCTGTGATCAGCCCTCACATATAACTTTCTGGATGCCCTTATTCACCATCTGCGTTAACTCCAGATGCACACAGATTGAAAAGTATGTTTGAGAAGCATTTTTGCCTGGTGAAGTGAAGTCGTCTCCCCCAAATTTCCCTTTTTGGATGATCTGTTCCCATCTTCCTGAACAGAAGCTGTGGGACAGCAATTGGAAGTGAAAGGGTATGGGACAGCTGATGGGATGGTATATACTAACATTTTTTCTGCTCTTGGGCATAGCTGTTTGGAAAAAACATGCTCTTTACTTGGAAGGGAAAAGAGCTTGTAAGAGAGCAGTGATTTCTGGCAGTTCCTACTGAGGGCAATAAAATCCGGATGAGAACCACTGAATGTGGAAACGGCAGGGCAGGCGGACCATGCTCTTGCCCGCACACGGTGTGTAAACCCAACTCTGGGCTCTGGGTCTTTTCTGAGCTAAAGTGGCCAGGTTTCCCCTTAGCTGGCTCCAGGATCAGCATGAGGATGGCTGAAAACTGGGTTTCCTTTGTGGTAAGAAACCCAGACTTCGCAATACATTCATGCTTTGCAGTGCAGAGGGCTCTAGAGACTGTGTCTCAATTTGCGTAAATTGTGTTTGGCTAGAAAAGCCTTTGGTCTTGATTCGAGGCATCAAGAAGTTGCGAATCCATCTCTTCCCATACTGTTTTATTTAGTGGTTAATCATCCTCATTGTTAAAGCATGTGCTTAATTTCTCTTTTGAATTTGTTTGGTTTCCTAAACATGTAGCTTTGAGTTTGGCTGTGCTGACACACATTAAATCTCTCTTGCTGTGCACTCCCGAGGTCTATGCTGACCTTATCTCACTTTTCCTTTGCCAGTAGACAGCAGACCACTGGGGCAGAACAGCTGATTTATCCTGATGTAAATCAGAGCACAAGCATATCCTGAATCTATTTTTATTTGGCCAAGAGAGATTATTGAGCGCAGCTGTGATTACGTGAATGCAGTGGGTGACCCTTGTGAAATCTGGGCTGTTAAAAGGCACAGATAATCCTGTGTGATGCTGTTTTAACTATGATGATCACAGCATGACTGGCATACTGGGAGAAAAGTTTACGCAGCCACTCAGAAGAAGGCTGCTGGGGGAGGTGGGCATGCAAATACACTTGAGCAAGGAGAGGTCAGATATCCCCCGGTAGCTTCCTGTGCTGAAACCCTTTATCCAGAAAAGAGCTGGGTATGGAAATGCTGTTGCTGCCCACTTTATCATGTTCTTGCCTCTGCCTTTTGGACTTGCATCCCTGTGGCTTACGCTGTCCCCGTTCATAGAGCTGATTCCTGCCCTCCGGCTGCTACGCTGGGTTTCTCAGTTGCCTCCTTACCAGAGAGGGGGACAGGACAGGTCCTGGCTAAAAGTTCAGAGCTCCAGACAGCTGCAGTTTTCACCTCGAGTAGGTTGGTTCAAGCTAGATTTGCTCCATGTTAAAATCTGACCTTTTGTCTTAAGTTCAGCACCCTTTACTAAGCCTCTGGCGTTTTTTTTTATTGCTGCTTTGAAAACCTGAGAATACCCATGGAGCTGCTGTTGTTTTCTCCAACAGCACCTGCCACAAAGGGAGTCTGCTGCCAAGAAAAATAAAAATACTAATCCCCCAAAGCCTCAAGCTGCAACAGCTTTCAAACCTTGCCCTGCTGCGGTAAACATCTACCCCATCACAGCGCTGGAGATCTGGCTAAGTGGCAGAAGTCCCTGGTTCCCGGCTTCAGCATAACTTGTGTGGAGCACTCTCAAAGCTTGCACTGCGCCCACTCTTATCTAAACATGCCTAAGCCCCAGCGTGCTGCTTCAGCTGCGCTGGCTTTACACTTCGGACTGTTTTGAAAGTGAATTTGTAAAGCCGTTAACATTATTTAAACAGTTTAGCCACAGAATTACCCAGTGGTGGAATCCGGCTGCCAGAAACGAGGCGCGAGGCTCCTTTGCGCTTAGTATCGAATAAAACTCAGCCAAAGCACGTGCACTTTGGAGAATGCCAGAACCAGAGGTGATGGGGGAGTGAGAGCTAGCTGGCTAAGAAAGCAGGCTTTCCGGTTAGTGGGAAATGTCATCGGGGTTTTTTTTACTTTGTTTTTTATGAGCTGGTTTGGGTCCAAATCAGACCAAAACCAGACTTTTTTTTCTGAAGTTTCCGGAGGACTGGAAGCTGTCAGGCCCCTGGGTCTCCTCAGGCAGCTTCCCTGCTTGCAGTGAGCCCGTTTCAGCCAGCAACTTCATGCCCAGTTTAGGGGCATACAGTGAGCTCTGGCTGGCAGCCGGAGCTTCCAGTGCACTTGATCTCATGGCAGACCTCACCGAAATCACCTCCTCCAGGGCAACCCCCGCCAGCTCCTGATTTCCTCCACCCTGAGGCAAAAATCCTTTTGCAGAACAGAAAAGGTTCTGGTGACACGTGGCCTAGAAGGTGGGGAAAGACTCTGGAAACAGCTATTTCTGGCATCTGCAGATGATTAATTCCTACAAGCTGAACCTGTGACAAGGCTGAGGTATGGTGGTAAAGTCTGGGAACGCCCTCGCCAGTCAGGGTCGCATCATCTGTGGCTTTCTCTAACCACCACAGCAGGAGATGCTCCCTGTCCTGAGAAGCCTTCAGTAAAGATGGACAAGCCTAGAGGAAGAAGTGCAACAGAAGTGGAGAAACTGAGGCACTGAGAGCTCAGATGACCTCTCTAAGGTTGCAAGGGGTTTTTAGCAGAAGCCAGGCTGAGCTCCTGCAGAACGCCACAGTACATGATATTCAAGCTAGGGTCTTTCATGCTCCAGTAATGCAGGTGATAGCAACTTTCCAAAAACATGCAGAAGTCTAAGGGTCATTCTGAATCAGGATTTTTTGTCTTCATTGTCTAGTTGTCTTGACTGGCATCTTAGGACACGTCTTGAGATCTGCCTTAGTTCAGAATAAAGCGCTATCCTGACTACCAATATTCTTCCTTTTGAGCACATTGCCTTAACTGGCTATTTGATCGTATTCCATTACAACTTACAGACATGCAGCTGGGAGAAACAATGGTTATTGTTTTATATTTAGCCTTGAGTGTTAAAAGCTGAAATGTGCAAAGAGACACATGCTGCTGGAAGGGCTCAGACCGTCGGCTCCCTCTGCTGACCTGCTCAGGAAAGAAGCAGTGCTGCCAAGTTTTAGGACTCCTCAGGCTGGAAAAGTGAGAACTGAGGGGGCATATGACAAAATTGCTCCTGAGCAGCAAGGAGGAGGAGAGTAGAGAATGACTCCTCACTGTCTCTTCCAATACAAGAACTAGAGGATACCAAGAGAAGCTCTCAAAGGACAAGTACAGAACAAGCAAGTAGAGGTGGTAGTTCACACAGGTTGGCATTCAGCTGTGGAGCTCCTTGCTGTAGGAGGCTGTGGAATCTGAAGTTTATGTAGGCTAAAAAGGAGTTTGCAAAAGTCTGGAGAAGTTCACTGATGACTACTAAATGCAGTGATCCCTCTTCTCACCGGGGAAATTCCCAGCCCACATTTGATGAATGTTGGGGAAGTGTTTTGAAGAAATATTGTTATATATTTGTCTATTTGTCCAGTGCCTAAGTTCTCTCTTTGGCATCTGCTGTTGGAGACAGGATGCTGACTCACCACAGCTTGTTCTCCTGTTACTCCCAACGGATGGCTGAAGTGTCCACTTTGGAATCAAAGAAATCCTTATTTTAGTGAAAAAAAATGGGTTGTGGTTAGCCTTGTTATTGCCTTAGCCTCCATACTGAAAGAAGTGACAGTGTGGAGACATTTACACCATGTGAAGGTGTTATGATAGCACTGAGGATATATTGACCTTTGATTCAGACATAGCTAGTCAGCCTGGCCACTCAGTCTTTCTTGATATCATTCTTTTCGAGCTAGCATGGACATGGGCTGACCTTCTAGGACCAAGAAACTCACAGCAACATGATGGTGATGGTTTGAACGGAGGTTCCACCAATACAAGTAAAACCACTCCAAGAATTCAGTGGGAAATGGCTCCTAAATACTAGGAAGGCTAATACACAATGACCATTTCTGAACTCCGGAGATGAAGGGGTTGTGCTAACATAGCATGACATTGAGCTGGGGCGTGGTGATTATTCTGCGTGTCTCCTTATAGAGTTAACAGAGTATTGAGGAGCTTCAGACAGAAAACCATGGGAACAGCAGAGTATGCAGGGACCCTTTACAGGCTAAACAATGCATCTTTTCTAATTTGTAATGTTAAATGAACTTTTTGGATGTCTTTCCAATGTGGCTTAAGATGCTCTGGATGCCTTTAGTACAGGATTATTCTCTTTCCACGAGGCAGGTAGCCTGCATGCTGGAGAGCATAGAGATCAGAGCTGGAGGCATTATTATGGGAGAGGGTATCCAGAGTCTGAACAGGTAGTGGCACTCAATTTGCCCAGACAAAGTGACATTTTCATTGTCAACAAGTGTCAACAAGAAGTTTACATCATTCCTGAAGACCAAAAGCTGAGGATAGCATCCAGGAGAAATGCTGACCTCAGACTCTTGTAAGGCCAAAGACATGGGTTTCTGTCTGACCCTGCAGGAATCACAGAATCACAGAATCACAGAATGGTTGAGGTTGGAAAGGACCTCTGGAGATCATCTAGTCCAACTCCCTGCTCAAGCAGGGTCACCTAGAGCACATTGCACAGGATCGCATTCAGGTGGCTTTTGAATATCTCCAGAGAAGGAGACTCCACAACCTCTCTGGGCAACCTGTTCCAGTGCTCTGTCACCCTCACAGTGAAAAAGTTTTTCCTCATGTTCAGACGAAACTGTCTGTGTTTCAGTTTGTGCCCGTTGCCTCCCGTCCTGTCACTGGGCACCACTGACAAGAGTCTGGCTCCATCCTCTCGACACCCTCCCTTCAGATACTTGTACACATTGATAAGATCTCCTCTCAGCCTTCTCTTCTCCAGGCTAAAGAGGCCCAGCTCTCTCAGCCTTTCCTCATAAGAGGAAACTCTGCAGTGGTCTGACACTGTTTCCAAAGTTTGCTGAATGATTTAAGCAAAAAGACTCTTTGGGTTTGCCGAGGACATATCTGGCTACCTGATCTGTTAACATCTTTGACCTCCATGGTGTACCTGTGGATGGAATTCAAATATCTAAACACCTCCTCATCTGAGGTGGAGTCTGTGTCATATCTACCAGCTCCATGTGGATGTCTGGGATACCCTCAGGCCTCTCGGATACCTCCTTTTAAGCAAATGAATCTACCCCAAGCTAGGTATCTGCTGTAGGATGAGCTTAATCAAGCTCTAGGCTCCATTGACTTGATCTCCAGTGACCGTTGTGGAAACTCAGACACCAAACTCGCATGGGAGCACCTAAATTTGGGTGTCTTAATATGGAGGGAATCTCACCCTTACTACCTCTTAGGCAGGGGAGTCAGGAGGATGGTGGTGAGACTGACATGAATACAAATCATTTCATCCCTTTTTATTCCTCTTGGATGAAGGCAGGACGACAGAACATAACATTTGTTCGTTATTCAGAATAATGCCCCTATCCTGGGTCTCTGGTTGTGGCCCCGCACCATATAGATTTCTTTTGTACTCCAGGCTTTGCAAGGTGAGGGATGATAAGGGAGAGCTGTCCTTGAGTACATCTGGGACTTTTCCATCCCATTAAGATGCATGGTGTTACTCTTGTGACAAAGTGGGCAAGCAATTAGAAAAAGAAAGTGAAGGAGGGAGAGTGGATCTCCGTGGTCTTTTCTGGGTTTGTTCTACTTTCCAAAGGATACTCTGGCCAGCTGAGCAGGACCTTGCTTTCCTCTCATAGCAGGTGAGGGTAGCTCTTGACATGACTGCTCAAGGAAGAATTTGCCTTTTTTTTCATGACTGGCCTCAGAATCACTTTGTTTATTTGTGTTGACATCAGCCATGAAGTTGGTTTGAAGTAAGTTGTAACTCTGGAGCTAGATTCTTTTCCTGTGAAGAGCATGCTAAAAAAATGCTAAATTTCCTAGAAGATAAAGCCTTTGCTTGATAGTTTAGACTTCTCTTTATGCAAGAGAGCTGGAGATGATTGCAAAAGAATTTAATGCCCTAATACTTCTCCTGATGGCTACAGCTCAGAAAGATGAGAGGTCTTTACAGAGACCATGGATTTATCATGTTGCACCTGTTTCCCTCTTGCATCTTAAAATATTGCTTCCCCTTTCCTTCCAAGAGTTGTCAAGAGCCTGAAAAAAAAGGGTTGACATATCTCCCAGAAAATAGTTGTATCTCAAAGTCTACTGGGTGTGCTAATTTACTCTGGTACCATGTATGAGTTCCAAGAGAGAGCTATTGCAAGCAGACAAAGTGAGAAGCCAGCTCTGCCCCACTGGACTATGTGATGAGCCAGGAAAATGAAGAACATTTATCTGTATGTGACAGGTGGGAGTATAGTCCAGACCCTCCCACACCTTGGAGTATCACACCTAAGGGTCTAGCACTAGGTCAGGTGGGAAAGCCAGTGTCAGGAACCACAGCCAGAGACTCCAAAGTCCCTAGGATTCTTGCCTGGCAAGCTGCCAGGGCTCTGTTCACTCTCCTGGGCAATAAGGAATCAGAGCAAAGCTGTATTTTGAAACAATACCCAGATTCTCCCCCACAGCACTGTCACTTTCCTCTGCACAGCATCAGCAGCACAGTGTAGGGCTGACTTAGGGGAGCTGTGTGCATGGGCTCTAAAATCAATAGCGTGCAAACAAACGCTGAAAGACGATGCTGTGTGGCAGTGCTGGGAAGCAACCAGACCTAGGCCAGGCTTCCCTCATCTGTCTCCTGGTTCTGGCATGATGGGCCAATACAGTCTGCTTGTGTCTCCTGAACACTGCGTAACATGAGCGATCTCAGTGTGTGGGACCTCCCCTCTCTGCAGAGCGGCACTCTCATGCTGAGCGGCTTGTTGATATATGTCTGTTCTGCTGCGAATGCTGCCCTGACCACCCACATGCAGGCTGACGACTTGTGATGACGGGGATGAGGTTAGCTCACACAAAGTCTTTGCAGTTGGAAAGCTGGCACACAAGCACATTTATGGCAACTGTGAGTTTGCTCCCCTTCTTTGCCCTTTTGCATAAGGCTTTGCTCTGCTGCCACTGAAATCGCTGGGAGTTTTGCCATTGACTGAGATAGCATGAAGAGGAATTGTCTCCATTAATGGCTAGAAGAATGGGTGCACAAGCATGAATCTACCAGATGCAGAGTAGCCCAGATTCACTCTATCTTTGCTGCCTATTCACTGACCCCTACTTTTCTCAGAGCCCAATTAAACAGATATCAGTTTCTCCCCTCCTAGAACTAGACACTTTGGTAAGGATAAGGCATTACATGGACTGAACTGAAGGCATGACTCATGTGGTAGCTCCTGTGGACAGCAGGTATACATCTTGGCTTGGAAGGACTGGGTAGCGCAGTACAACACCTGTGATGATAGCCTTCTGAGAGCTGTGTCAAGAAGTTTGCATCAGTGGGAGCTTTTCACATCCAACTGCTTTGGTGCAGAGACAAAAGCACTATCATCTCCATCACTGGCAATATCTTCAGTCATCCTTGAGCTCAGTGCCTGCCTGGGGATTTAGTGCTGTGCCTGCTCTCCAGTCCAGTGGGAGGAAAATCCCGTGAAAGAAACCACGCAGTTCTCTCCTCATTACAAGGAGTCATTCGCCTAACCTAGCCCCTGGCGTTTCTCACAAGTGCATTTCACAGGCTGCAGAACAGGTATTTTCAGCCTGCTGCAGTCACCATGGTGGTGAGATCACCTGCTCAGGCCAAAACTTCCGGGGGAGTTATCTCTGTAACAGAAAGGTTGCCAACTCCCAAAAGCCCACTCAGGCTGGATGGAAGCCCAGGGCATGGCACGTTTGTCTGAAGTGCTGAGTGTTGTCTGTGGACCTGGGAAAGGAACATCTTCCTTCCCCATCAGAAAGAGCTCAGCACCTTCCAGACGCAGGCCTTGAATGGAGAGTTAGGGATAGCAAATACAGCCGCACTAGGACCTGGAGGACATATTGTCTTTATTGCCTTCTATTTGGACGCATGACATGGTGCTGTCCAGGACAGACACAAATCAACCAGTGATGAGAAAGATACAGAGAGACAGGAAAGTTCCCAGGTCTTCGACATCTCTTAGGATTCTAGTTCTGCCTCAACTTGGACGTCTTCCCTTTGATCTGCTCTCTGCTTAGTGGCCTTTTCTGGGAGCAAAACTCTGGGTCCATCACTCGCCTCCTCCATGAGCAGTGGCCTATGGAAAGTGAACACAGTACACGTCAGAACAGGGACGAGTGAGCAGAGCAGAAGAAGAAAATCACTCATCCTTACACCAAGAGACTCCTTATATCTCATTCTGAGGTGACAAGCAGCTATCTTCTGGACTGAAATTGGACCGGGTCAGTGTGTTCATTATTGACACTAGGTGGGTGGAAGACTGTAAAAAGTGACATGAGGCTTCACATCTGCACCAGAACCGGTTCATATGGAAGAGGTGTAGGGAGGCCAGGCCAGGGTTCAAATGTACGTGTGGATGGGAAAAGGCCTGTCCAAACTTTTGCTGGAGAAATTATAGTGTCCATGTGTGCTGAAGAACCTTATTATGCTTGGAAGCTCTTGTTTTAGTCAGATACCATTTTTCTTGTTTAGCATGAGTCTTCCACAGTTAATACCTTGATGGCATTTGACTCAGTGGGGCATTGAGGAGAAAGAATCCCCTTGTCAACTCTGGGGATGGTGTATTCTTGTAGGTGCTAGCCACAGGACACAGCAGGTTGCCATCAGCACTGTTGCTGAACTTGTTAGCAGTGCTAGCATGTTGCAAAGATATTTTGCTGTGCTAGAAGGCCACCTTCTGCCCCCAGATGTGCATGTGAGGAGACCACAGAAGTCAGCTGATGTCTTTGCCAACTATTTTGGAGTTTCAAATATAGCCCACATCAAGCTGAACATTTTTCCTCATTGATGAGCTGGTCTTGTAACAGATGGCACACAAGAGGGTACATGAACTGAGAATAAATGCTTTTTTTTCATTGGCACTTTTACCCCTCCCAAAGCCTCACGTGGGATTTTTGATTCTTATTCAGGCCATCCTCCTTTTTGTGGTGATAGAGCCAGATGAAATCTTCAGAAAACACATTGCCCATGGGTAAACTCAGTCTGCAGCTATAAAAGCGGGTGTGCATTTGTGGTCAGCAATGTTAAATGGTGGGTTAAGGCTCTCTCAGCACTCCCTTCCCTGGTGAGTCTGTGTCTGATGACAGTGGTTCTGTAATGAGAGAGGCAAAACATCCTCCCCTTACTCTGCTAGAGCAGGGAGGATGAAGGAGGAGACAAAAGAGCCAGACCTCTGCCAACTTACTGATGTTCATTGTGGGCATGACATGCAGCCAGGCATATTTATCTGCTTTCTCAAGGTCTTGTTTCCTCTCATCCAACTCAGGGTCACCTTAACCTACTGTAAATGAACCTCTGCTTCAGTTGTTCCAGCTCTGCAAATCACAAACCACTGCTCCTGCCAACATGGAGGAGGTGATCTCTATAGCCAATGGTGTTGGCATGGCTTTGTTTTATCAATATACACTTAGTCCTCTCCAGACAAAACTTACATATGCTCAGGACAACCCATTATTCCTCCTCCCTTTTGCTCTTTGAAAACTTTTTGCTACTTTGAAAACTGACTCCAAAGTGTCTGGATCAGCTGTGATCCAGCAGAGATGAACAGAATAATGACCCTGTCCTTATCAGGCTGCCTTCTGCCTAGATATGGTAGCATATGCAGGAGGTTGCTCAGCAGAGCATCTTTCAGCCAACAACCTTTCCCAGAATGTACAATACCTGAAAAAAAAAAAGAAAAAAGAAAAGAAAAAAAAGGGAGGCAACAGAGGGTTGCAAGAGGAGC
Organism: Apteryx mantelli; assembly: GCF_036417845.1. Lineage (NCBI taxonomy): Eukaryota > Metazoa > Chordata > Aves > Apterygiformes > Apterygidae > Apteryx > Apteryx mantelli. The sequence goes on along the minus strand of NC_089979.1, from coordinate 4,433,162 downwards.
AAAAATTTGGGGCAGAAGGGAGGAAGGAGGGAGGCTCCTCCAGCTGAGCTGTGAGCAGAGATGATAGAAAAGCAATGCAGTGGAAACGTGCAGCAGTGGCATAGCTGTGATGAGGGAAAGGGCTTGCAGTAGCAGGAAGGAATCTGTGGGCCACCAAAAAGAGATGTCTTAGAGAGGTGTTTGAGGTGTTAGAGAAAAGCAAAGGCAAGAGGTTGGCTTCACTGCACCCACTTAAGGCAAGCCTGTGCAACCTGTTCCTCTCCTCTGCAGCAGAGGGGAGGGTGTTCCTTGCAGAATCCCATGGTCTGATGCCATGAAGGGTCAGCAGCTCCTGGTGATAACTCAAACTGCAGCCCTAGCCAACCCAATGGTGTCTGAGCTGGTATAGCTGATCCCACGACAGCATCATCATCTAGGGCTTCCCCTCCATTCATCAGTCCTGTCCTGCCGGTGGAGCGCGGTGGAGAAACACAAGGGTAAGGGTCTGCCTCCATGTGGAACACCCTTATCTTGCTTCCCTTACTGCAAAGAGGCTGTTTTTTGCTTTTCTTTTTAACACCCATAAACCCAGCCTAACAGGTGCAGGCCTGAGTGTTAGAAGTCTAGTCAATGGCCCAGCTTTTGGATGTGCGCTCATGGCTGGTGCTGCTTAGTGGAGGATGGACATTTCCAGAGGCTTGGAAGAGATTTCTAGGAGGAGAAGACTGGTGTGATTTTGACAGTGATGCAACTTCAGGAATGGAGAATTCCTGATGCAAATAAGGAGATGCAAGCAATCCTTCATGGCAAATCACTGATAACAGAGACCATTTCCTTGTGTATCTCCCACTGAATGTGGAGTTAGCAAACCAGCTCATACACAGGATGAGCATAGATAAACAGAACCAAAATGACAAGCTCAATTTGTCTTCCTTCCCCTTCCCCCTCATGCATTCATCTCCAAACAAAATGGAAAAATGGGCTCAAACTTTGCATTTTTGGCTAAGAGAAACAGCTGACTACTAGCTCAGGGTTACTGTAATCAGTAGAGAAAATGAGATGAATTCTCGTTATACACTGGGACTTAGAGTCTTCGGTTTGATAATCTAAATGCGTATTTGGAGATATAATGTTAGATTCTCCATGTTAAAATTGCAGAGTCCTCTCTGAGATTCCTCCTATCCCCCAAGAAAGGGTTTGCTGAAAACAGACAAAGAAAAAAGGCCTTTTTGTGTAAACATCATACAGCTTTTAGCACATTTTGAGTTCCATTTTTCTCAGTGTTCAAAAGTTGAGTGAGAATAATTTTCAAATTCTCGGCATCTCACTATGGAATTATTGCAAGCTCCCATTAAATTGACTCAAGTGTCTGCTCCCAGAACTTTTTGTTAGCTAAAATTATTTTATGAAAAATGGAAACTTCTTATGTAAACTCCCAGTTTGACAGAAAATGCCTGATTTCATTCAAATAAGTAGTTTCCCACCAACAATTTTGACCAGCTCTAAAATGTCAAATGCTTTTCCCAAACTGGAAGGCACATATGAAAAAATCAAAATGAAGCCTGAGGACGTACTTCAGATGAAATAACACAATCAAGGAATTTAGTCTCCTTTTCTGTTTTCAAATTGTCCCCTAGGCAATGAAGGTTTTCTTGATTGTACACATTACTGGACATTATGTGTCATCTAGTTGTAGTAAATATTTCTTGATTAGTGACAGTTTCATGTCTGGTTAACTTTTTGCTGGAACACAGATTATACAGTAATGTTTTTGATCTTTGATGAGATTAATAGGATGACAGTTACGTAATGAAAATTAACCCTCCTGAAATATTTTCTAAAGTTCTCATAATGTGTGCTGTTCACACCAACTTTCCTGCCAGAAAACTCATCTGTTGGCCTACTAACTATAAACTCAGCAGACACAGGAGAGGCAAATTCATTTTTTCTTTTGCACAAATATTTGCAAAATTAGGGGTCTATTTGACATCTTTGCCCATCTCTCTAGCACTGGCACCCCAAATTTACCAAGAGTCAGTCCACATTTCTGAGTCAGACAGCTGGGAAAAACACGGAAGGGAAAGCAATCCTTACTTTGCTGGAAAAATCACATCCTTAAATGCCAAGAGGGTCTGACTGAAATGACTGAGAAAGAGGCAAATGCCAGGAATTGGCCCTGACACAAACCTATTTTTAGTAAGTCTAAGTAGGGTGAAGTCTAGTCCGCTGGGTTCACCTCTCAGGATCAGGCCCTGGGTCTCCTGGGATCCAATTTCTCAGAGAACCACAGGGATGGCAGATGGGAAAGACTTGTTAGGTCATCCTGTCCACATGCCCCGGCAGGAGCAGAGCGGGATTGTCTCTTCGGTTCATTCTCAAGTGCCTCGTCTAGATTTAAACAACTCCAGCAGTAAGACTGTTATTGCAAGAAAATTCCATTGCCTGCACGTACTTTTGCAAAACCACTTCTTTAAAGCTCTTGACGTTAGTTTGTTAATTTTGCCTGAGTTACGTCACAACGGAGAAAAGTGAAAGTATCTAATGTGACCTTGGGCAGCTCGATCTATCTGGTGACTGAAAAATAAAATTAGGGTACTTACAATGAAATAGGTTTTGCATGGACTTGCTACAGGGCAGCGTTAATGTTTTTAGTTATCTAACCTGTGCGTTTCCTTACATTAACATTCTTGGACTTCTTTAAATTTCAGCTTAAAATGAATTTCCAGTGTTAGTAATGCTTGGTTTTAGCATATATACCCTGTGACATTTTTACCTGAAAATTGCTGATATGCATTCAACCTTGACTCTAGGTCAAAGTTACTTTTAATCTGCCATTTTATCTCCTGTTTCCAGGCTATTTGTGACTGATTTTCTTAGCTATGTGGTTGTATTATGCATACTTGGTCCTTTTTTGTGTAGGAGAGGATATGTAGATATCCATGTAAAATCAACAACAGGCGTATGAAAGACCTACCATTGCAATTGGAATTATTCAGAATCTTTTTGCTAAAATAAAGGGTCATGGGAAAATACTAATTCAGCAAACATGTAATTCTTTGTTTGAAAAAACTTGGTTTTAAAGTGCTCCTACTGAGTCCAAGGGTAGGTTGCAGTGGAACCTGGCCAGTATTCGCTGGAGGTCAATTGTGGACTGGGAACTCTTGAACCTGCTGGTTTTTGAGCCCTGGGTGAGTTCACATAGTGAGCGACCTTGGGAGTGGGGGAACCTGAGTGCTGCCTGCAGCAATGCAGTGCAATTGGTATTAAAGTTTATTGCTACTGCTGGCTGTGGAATTGATAAAATGCCAATTCAATTGGGCGTGCACCGTGTTTGGAGAGCTTCCAGTTTCCAGGAAACTAAAAAATATACATTTACTGATTTGAATCCAATTTGGACAGGAAATTTTTCTTCCTGTCAATTTGGAAACTGTGCTTTCTTGCCAATTAGAGTCACATTTGTATCATTTTGTCTGTAATAGTCTCGGTTTAATTAGTGTGCATGAAAAATGTGCAACTTCAGTATCTGTGTTAAGTTTATAATGCAAATGGAATTCATATCTCTGGAGATCAAATAATGCATTATGCAGGTGCTTATGAGCCGCTACACCACCTTCCCCTTGACACTAGTGAAAAAACATGGAAAAATTCTTTTCAAGAATCATTTTCAGGGAAAATTTTTAGCCTCAAAGCCATGCCTTCCTTTCTCTACAATGAACAGCTTCATTGAATTCTGTGGAGAATTCAGCTCTTGCTTATTGTACTACCTGTGTTATCTTGCAGATGCTCATAGATTTAAAGGAGAATCTTCTGTCTTCACAGGAAGGTATTTTTATGAGAAATAGTTAGCATCTGAAAAGACTTGGTTACAACACCCATGGGATAGTCCGTTCAGATATGAACAATAGAATGAGCTTAAAAGATGAACTCAGATTTAATGCCTAACTGTTGGGGGCCTACAGTAAAATGAAATGAATTGTACCCATGCTCTTCTCGGAGCAACAGTCTGCCTCCTGACCCGCGCTCCTCCCGAGCGGTGCGTTGGGCACACACCGTGCAGCACAGCCGAAACCTCAGGGAGTGTAGCTCAGGTGAAGCTCCTCTGGCTGTTGTGAACTGCTGCACGAAGGGCAGTCAACCCTGCCTCGAAAAGGAAGGAGAAGGAGCTAAACCAGCAGCTCACATCTGTGGTTTGTGGAGAAGAAAGAGGCCTGATTGCGCCTGCTCTCTACTGGCTCAGGACAGAGGGTCAGCAGATCTGCAGGTGGGAATTGCTGTGAAGGATGGGTTGCAGTAGCTTTTGGGGTAAGTAAACAAGAACACTAACAAAGTCCCTGCTTACGACACTGACTTATCGTCCCATAAGGGACGGTCTTGCAAGGACCTACGGTTTGAACAATTCTCAGGCTAGAAGGGCAGCAGCTGTAACGTAAGCTCATCTGGACTTATTGCCTATGTCTACAATGGTAAATTCAACAGTTTCGGGGAATTTTTTACTGCCTTGAGCCAACAGGAACGATCTAGGCACATCCGTATTACTAAACACTACTTACTTACCTCCAAAGCAAGGTGGCTGCATCCAAGTCACCTGGTGGGAAAAGCCTGGTGCCAACTCCTGATTTTTGTGCTGGGGAATCATTTAGGAGAGTGCTAGCTCTCCCGGGCCAAAACCATGCCAAGTGCTGTGCCAGCAGTTTGCCAGTGTGGGAGATAACCATCCAGTGTGATCCTGGGAATGTTTCCCTGCACAGCTGAGTTTGCTGGCATAGAAGTAGCATCAGTATAAAAAGAGGTCCCAGAAGCAGAATAAACACTTCTTGGCAGATCTCTTGTGAGCTTCATGAACATCTGCAAAAACGAGTCCCTTTTCAGTCATTCAGTGGTGGTAGAAAACCAACATTTGTTGCTCCAAGTGTGTAATTAGTGATTACTCTGATTTCTTTGCTGCCAATCTCATAAAGTGCACCAAAGACTGACTGAGCCAAGGACAACCAGCTGGCCTCTCCTGCTCAGGAGGTTTTCCCGTTCCGTATGAAACCCCCGTTCCGTTCCCGTTCCGTATGGTAAGAGACAGTGAGGGAAAACTGCCTGGCAGGTAGCCCTCCTGTACTGGATCTGTGAACTTCTCTGGGGGAAGGATGGGTTTTCCTCTGGATTTAACTTGATGGGAGTTTAATTTTACATCATTCCCTAGAAATTGTCCTGGGAGAGGGGCTGGTGAGTCCCACGGCTGGCTGGGAGCACAGCTCTGACGGGAGCAGGGTTTCACTGGAGAATTACAGCAGTGTCTCGGACTGGAGTGGACTGTGAGATGCTCTCTCATCATCACTCTTTGGCCAGAAGAAGAGGGCCTAAAAGAAGAAGAGAAGCAGTATTTCAATTAAATAGTAGGTTACAATGCACCATGCTCTTCATCCAGCGTATTATTATTAGCAACTGCTTCTCCTGACAGATAACCTGGTTATTCAATAAAACTTTTCTTTGTTCTCTGCAGGTTCCCCTAAGCAATGAGAAGGGCTCATGAAACCTGGCCCTCTTGTTATTTTTATCCAGGAGCAGCTGACAATAACAGCGACAAAGGAACTGAGGGGGGATGTGGGCCAGAGCATGAAAAATCCGGTCGTAAAAGCCAGAGTGTTTGCAATAAAATATCTATACATAAGGAGGAGGAGGGAGGGAAAACCAGCGCTGGACACAAAGCAGAGCAATGAGCTGTGAAAAGTGATGTCTGGACCAGACGAAGAAAGTGTAAATCCAGCTGTCAGCGCAGTAATATCCCTTGGCACCTCTGCCTCATTTCCCTTGGATTGCACGCCCACGCTGGTGGCTAACGTGGAACAGCAGTTGTATCCCGAGGGCCGATACGGTGCCGCAGGGTGAAGCCATGCGCTTGGAGCCTCCCAGGGCCATCGGCAAAGCCAGCGCAACCCTCAGCCCCTGGCAATGACTGCTCCGAAGGGCTTTTCCCCTTTGACAACGAAGAGCTGAGGTCGCTGCAGGGACCTGGGTTTGGAGAAGTGATCTGGTCTGCAGCGTGACCCTGCGGGCAGCCACAGCCACCAGGGCAGGGCAGCAAACTGCATCGAGGGTAAGCAAGAGCAGCTGGGGTGGAAGCAGCTGAAGTTAGTTAAATGCCTGAAATGAGCATATTGCTGAGCTGCCTCCTGCTTTTTTAGGGCTGCTCTGTGCCCTTCGCTGTGCCCAAGGCTCGGGAGAAGTGATGTGTCTGAGACCGGTCGATGCAGTCCTGTTCAGAGACAGGAAAGGGGAGGTGCACAGGGAGGTGAAGCACTTTTATATACATCAAAGAACAAACTGGATGGCATCAGATAGCAGCGGGCAGCCTCGTGGTGAGATTTCTTTCAGTGCAGGGAAGGGAACTAATGCTAAGAACAGATACTATTATTATTAATTATTAATTACTATTATTAACTGACCCCATTCCCCCCTTCTCTGTCTCAGTGATGGATAAAGGCTCAGAAGTGTACATGGGAAAGGCTGTTTCATAGGGCAAAGTGCTGCTGTCTTGAGGTACCGAAACGGGAAAGAAAGCTTCCCTGATCACACACAGCAATGGACTTCAGAGCTGGCATTGAGGACGAAGGATGGCAACTGCTTGTGTCAGGCACCAGGGTTTTTTTTGGGGGGGGGTCCAAATACTTAGTCCCCCGGTCTGTGCTACATCAGAGATGTCTCCATCAAGTGGGGACAAGAGAGAGAAGATGAATGAGCAACAGCGAGACCCTGGGTTGCCTCCAGATGTGAAACGCCTGAAGAATTCAAAGCAAGGAAGGAAGCTGTTTTTCCTTTGGCAGCTCCTTCTGAACTGCAGGATGTTTAACTCAGGAATATGTCTCTGTTACACTCGAGCTCGTGGAAGAGCCTCGGCTGTCTGCTGGACTATGGGACTGTGCTGGTGGGCAGAAGGAGCGTTCACAGTGCCCGCTGATTTGCTGTCTGCGCTTGTGCTCTGCAGGCTGGGGCATGTGGCCAGGTGGGGTAGGATTTCTAGCTGTCGTGCACGACAGCATCACCCATGCTCTTGAGATCCAAGTTTGCTACTATGCCTCAGGTACTCGTGGTGCTTTGCAGCATCCTCTAGCAGGTACTACCCCACAGTGCAGATAGACCCTGTCTGGCTCAGCCCTCCACATGTGTCCTGAGTGCTACTGCAGAAATGTCCAGCATCACCTCTGGGCAGGTGAGACACCAAGAACACCTTCCTGGACCTCTGCCTCCATGTCAAAGTGAGTGTGATGAGTGCTGGGAATGCACCAGACCTTCATCTCTCTCTGGGACTGGTCATCCTTGTGCAGCAGAGACACAGCCCTGTTCTCTGAATCTGTTTTAGGGTGAGATGGGCAGAGTCCTGAACCCTACTGACTCTGTGAAAGTCACTGGCTTAGGGGTAGACACTGCTATTGTAGGAACACATTTAGTCCGTCAAATAAATGAACAGGAAGAGGATATTTTAACTTATTCTTTCCCATCTTCCAGTGCACTGCTCATCACAGGTCTCTTGTGGTGCTGACATGGCACTCTTCTCTCTCCTCGACTTTGCCGGAGCACCCGTGGTCTTTCTGAGGTCACAGCATTCACACCAGCCAGATGTGTCTCCTCCAGGGGTTTGGCCAGATGGCTGTAGACTTTCTGAGCACTGAGGTGAAGAGGTGCAAGGCCCAGCCTGGCCTTGGCATGACACACACCTTGTGCTGCAGCAGGCAGTCAGCAAGCTGGACGTGGCCATGCTCTTTGCCAGGTACAAAGCAGCTTTGCCATGCTGGCAAGAAATCGTTGAAGTGTAGAGGACGTCGGACAAGGGGAGCAGATATTGTCCAGACCAGAGATTGTAATCTGTTATTCCAGGACCTTTTGGGGGCTCCATACAATGAGAGATGGAGTGTGAATGAGCCTGTGTGTGTGTGTGTGTGTGTGTGTGTGTGTGTGTACGTGTGCGCATGTGTGTGCAAGTGAGAGATTTACTTGGTGGCTTTTGGTAGCACAGAAAATATACAAAACTAATACCATTTCCAAATCAAGGGCTGGGAGGCCCGTGCTTCTGGAATGGGCAGGAACTGATCCTGATTTAATTGGTCCTGGCTGAAGCTGCCTCCTCACCCAGTGTGCAGCTCAGCATGAAACTCCTTGCCACAGGATTGTTGTGATTGCAAAAAGTATATTTGTGGCTGGATGAATTAATGGAAGGAAAATAAAGTGAGGTTTATCAGGGAGAAATACAGCCCCTCTGACTGAAGTGGGAATCTTCTGAAGAAGTTTTATTGCAGTCCAGCCCTGTTTGTATGCTTTTCCCTAGGAATGTACTAGCTCTGATGGGAGATAAAAGGCTGATGGAGCCACACCTTTGGCTGTTCTCTACAGGACAGACCCCTGAGAAGACCCCTGCGAGAATAATTGATAGGTTGCAGCTAATAAACTAGGGGGATAGTCTCACATTAAACCTTCTGGGATGTAATAATTCTAGCTAAGGCCAATTGACTGTCTGTGTGCTTTTAGCACGTGACAAGCACGAGGTGAGCAGTTTTACCTTGGCACGGACGTAAATTGAATTACCACACACAAGAACACAGCCCTGATAGCTACTGGTGTTCAGCTGATGCGGTAGCGTGTTGTGCTGTATCGTGCATCTGAGACCTCAGTGTCTCCTCTCCTAGTCTCACTGCAAAATGCCAGACGTGGAGGATCCTGGCGATGAGCTGTGACAGACCATGTCAGACAGCGGCACCCATGCATGGCCTTGGGGCAGGGCCTTCACAGTTGCAGTGTGCCCTTGTGCAGCTGCTACAGCTGCAGGAGACCAGCCGTCCAGGGAGCAGGGAGAGAGATGGGGACGACTGGGGAGCCTGTTCGCTCCAACCCAGTCATGCTATCCTGTGAACTTGGAAACCCAGCACTTGCTGGTTTTAACACGAGCACTCTTGGGAGACATGGGGAAGATACGTTAGGAACTTCAGGAACTGAAGTGTCCCAGAAGTGCACCTAAGAGCATCGCACCCTTGACATGGATAAGGCCAAGAGCATCTTCCCTGTCAATGCCTCCTGAAATGCACAGCCTTTAGCAGCAGTATGATATCTTGGCCTCAGCAGACAGTAAATCCCAGGCCTCTCCCCCAAAGAGCTTGGTAGCTGATGCTAGCTTTGCATGGTGTCTATGGCAATAAAGCTGGCAGAGAAAGGGCTGAGATCATATGTTCTCTGTGAGCCACCACCACCTCAGGCTGGGTCTGTGTCAGCCAGCAAGAACCCCAAACCTTCGCAGCTCCATCATTACCATTTGCAGGCAACATTTCTCTCTAGCTGCCTACAGCAACTCAGCCAGCTGGTGTAAATCCTTCAGAGCAGGAGCAGATTTCCTCTCCGTGTATCATTTCCAGTCCCTGAGTTGCTGGCTAAGGACTGCTAACACTTACTCTTGTGAAATACGATATTGTGAGGGGCGGAAAGTGGGGGAGACAAAGCTCTTCAGTGTTACGTCAGGATCTGATACCGATCTGCGATAAAGCTATCCGTCTTCTGAGCAGCTGGGACCAGTTCACATTATGGGTATTAAAGCTTCTTTAGTGACTAACAGGGAGAGAAACCTTGTAATACTGTAGGATGGTGGAAAATCCTTTAGGACCAGACAGAGTGGTCCCATGTAATGGGTGGGGGCTGCCAAACAGCTGCCCACTGGCTATGCTTAATATGTTCAGTTTTCTCTGCCGGCAGGAGAGTTTCTGCCTTTATTTTTGGGAATGATTTGCTTGCAATGTTGTGGTTAGTTTAGTGGACATGCTATTATTTGCCTTTTTCCCAGCCACTCAAGGTTCAAGTGGATCTCAAGAGATGACCTTTGCTCATTGCTGAGTAAAGCCCATGCTGTACTAGAAACCTCCTCGATTAGCTGTACTAGGGGCTTTTCCCTACCCTGCTGAAGGCAGTTCTGAAGGGAGTGAAAAAGGCTCAAGATCAGGAAAGGGGAGAGAAAAAGGCATCTCTGCCATAACGTCTGCATTGTCCTCATGGGCACAATACTGCAGTGAGGCTCCGGTGACAGCAACAGAAAAGGGCAAAGAGACATGGAGAAGCTCCTCCCCGTGCCTCCTGCAAGCCTGGAGGGCTTTGCTAGAACCCTTTGCAATGCAAGGAGAGCTTTTGAAGGCACAGTGGAAAACTAATGTCCTATCTGTCTGGAAAAGACAAGCAGGGCTAGATCTTCTGCTGGAGTATATCTCCAGAGCCTCATGGAAAAGTCAGAACCCAATCTGACTTACAGCAGCTGAAAATCTGCCCCCAGATCCTATGAAATAAAGGATTATGCCCTTATCTTCCAATCCTTCCTAGCTACCCTGCTGGATATATAACTGCTAAACTCTGTCAGTGCCCCTTTTTCAGTGTCCTGCTTCTGACAAGGGCCAGTAGCAGATGTTTAGTGAATAAGTGCAAGAAACTGGAATGCCTGGAGCAACGTATTTGATAGACCCTCTCTGCCTTTGCTAATCATCATTTTGGGGGCCTCCTAAGGCGGAAGTTGTAGCCAGATCACCATGCTAAGTTGTTCCATTGAAATCCTCCATGATTTTGCAAAAATCCTCTGGGTATCCATTAATAATGCTGGCCGCTATGACATCCTGTGACAACGAGTCCCACAGGTTAATTGTGTGCACCATGTAGAAGAAAAACGCTTTCCTTCTGTTTGTTTCAAACCTTTTGCCTGATTATTCTCTTTGGACACTGCTTGGGTTCTAGCGTAATTAACAGTCAGAAATCATTCCTTTTTTTGCCATCTGTGGCAATGCTTTGCACTAGCTGGACCCTAATTTGAGGAGCTCCATCTCAGAAATGACAGCATTTCTGTAGCACAAAGCAAGCAGTGCCTTGGGATGTGCGTGTGGAGACATGCCAGAGGAAACACATATTCTTTTCTTATTTATTCTCTTTCAAAAGCCAAATGATGATCATGTGCCTTTTGTATTTTTCCCAGATGATCTGTTTTTCCAAGGACTAAACATATAAGCAGCTTCAAAAAGAAAAGAGGTGTTTCTGCCAATAACTCCTCAGGTGGCCTCAAGCTGAACTCTTCCCTTTTAGCTTTCCTGTGACTTTGGACTCAACAGCAGGTGCCTCTGCTATATAATGAACACCAAATGGGGCTTTGCCTTGAACCCAGGTCCAAAAAGGCTTAAAGGCTATTTAAAAAATGAGATCCATGCAGTTTCCTCCTCAGGAAAGGACTGGGACACCCCTGAAGGCAACATGGACTGTCAGATTTGGTCTGCTCCTAACCATTGATCTTTTTCCAAAGAGGGATGTTTCTTCTGCTTGGGAGCTGTTGGGAAAGAGCAGGGAGTGAGAACCGTTTGGTGGGACACAGAGCACAGGGGCAGAGGGTTGACGTAGGAGCAGGGTTGGATGATGTATGAAATTGTTGCAATATGAGAGGAGGTCAGGCAGAAGACACCCTATCTGACTAAGATGCTGATGAACTGCAGACCTACGAGCTGGGGAGATCAGAGGAATGGACCATGCATTTCAGAATATTTTGTTTTCAAAGATCTGCAACCTTTATTCATGATAAAGCCTGTTTTTGTCTGCCATCCAAAGTCATCTGAGCTGAACTGGAAAGACTGTGAAATTAAGAATTAAGTTAAGCGTAGCACTGACGGGAGAATGGTGTTTTAGTCTGTGAAGTTTTTAAGTCTTTACTGCTCATTTAAGTCTGTTTAAACCTATCTTTATCCAGTGAATAATTAACACTGGAAAAAAGGTAGTCTTTATTAAGGATCCGATCTCTTTTCACAGTTCAACTGAAGAATTAGAGCAATAAATATGCTTTTTGAGTCCAGAAGATTTTTTCAACAGAATGAAGGGGGTCCAACTCTAATGCTCCTAATTAAGTAAAGACAGACATATTAACTCAATAAGCACAAACCTTTTGTGTCATTGTTCTACATCAGAGTGAAGATCACTGGGTACAACCTAGGAGCCCAGAACCTTTCCCAAATGTCTTGGTAATGAAGCAAAAGTCTGCCATGTTGGTCTCTTTTGGGGTAGGTATTAGTAACCCTGTCTATAACTGATGGGAATGTTTTCTGATGAAACTTTTTCCATCAGAAAACACTGATTTAATTGAAACTGAAACCTTCCATGGGAACATATCAATTTCAATGAAACTTTAGTTGAGAAAAGTTTCTCGGGTCCCGGATGGAATTTGTGGTCAAAAACAGAGAGGAAGGAGTTTGTGCATAGTTTCACATGAGCCTGGTGGCTATGGATATGGAAATCCCATAGCACATGGGAGACACAGGTTCAAGTCACTGCTCCAGTGAATACTAGCTTTTACAAAGTGGAGCAACTCAACACAGATATGCATCAACAATGAGCCCTTGTGGTGACAAGGAATAACCACATACTGGGCTGTGTTAGCAAAAGCATAGGCAGTAGGTCGGGAGAATTGATTCCCCCCCCTCTGTTCTGCCCTTGAGAGGCTACCAGGGGAGTACTGTAGAGAGCAAGCTGGTGCAGAGGCCACCAAGATGGTCGGGGCAGGGGGGCTGGAGGCTCTGTGGGGAGAAACTGATGGAGCTGGGTTTTTGCTCTGGAGGAGACAAAGCTAAAGGAGGATCTAATTGCTTACATTCACTACCTAAAGGAGACTTGCAAAAAAGTTGGAGCCAGGCTCTTCTCAGAGGGGTGGAGTAAAAGGACAAGAAGCAACAAGCACAAGCATCAGCAAAGGAAATTCCAGGTAGAAAGATGGAAAAAAAACTATTCCATATGAGAGGGGTTAAGCACTGGGATAGGTGCCCAGAAAGCCTATGGCATCTCAATCCTTAGAGATGTTCAAAACTTGACTGGGCAAGGCTCTGAGCAACCTGCTCTAGCTTTGACAGCAGCTCAATTTTGAGCAGGATTTGGCACTCACATGATTCTGTGATAACAGAGTGTAGAGATGGCCACACTCATGCTGGTGTTTAGAAATTGGGTAGTTGTGTCAGATGAGGATTAAACAGAGATGTGGACCATAGTAGGCCATCTAAATGACCTGTCCATGGACTGACTGAGCTGAAGTAACTGCATCTACCCCTTTCTCTCTGATTTTCTGCGAAAAACTCAACAAAGCTTAATTTTTTTTGTTCCCAGTCAGAAAGAGAAGTTCTTCCTTAGAAATCTTTAGAACTTCTGAGAATAAGGAAACCATATTATTACCTGCCCCATTGAATAGAGGGGGAGAGGTGGCCCTGGGTAGGTACCTACCTCCAAGGTGCCTGAATCCTGCCTTCCATAGCCCTTCCATGAACTCTTCCCCAGTCAAATTCTCTCATCCATCTGTGCAGGGGATTGGTATCACCTGCAAATACATCCATCAGTCTGGCTGAATAGATCAGCAGGGATATTAGACACATCACACCTAAATTTCCTGAGGGTTTCCAGAAGCGAAAGGTCAATAAATTCCCAGATCACTCTGTCACTGATCTATGTAGCTTGGATCCATAACTGTTAAATAAAGAGTGATCAGGGTTTGTTTGACAACCTGGTCTAAACCTTTGCACATGGTAATGTTAGGACATATTTTCGTTCTGACGCAAAACTCCGCTGGGATCAAGCTGTGCTTTCAGGGGCACAGAGGGTGTTGGAAATTTCTGTCGGCTGCAACGAGGGCTTTTAAAACACCACGATGTAAGCAGGTGCTTACTACTGCTGTGGACCATGGCAAATCCCGTGTCTCTTGTCTTCCCTTGCAGGCAGCTCGTGAGGGCACGATGTCATGTTGGCACTGCGAGGGGGACGAGCAGGCTGCAGGGTTGTTGGGGAGGAGCTGGGTACTCGCTGTCCATGTCAGGGCCGGGTGCACGGGCCCACGGAGGGGTGTCTCTAAGCTCTCCTGCTGTGGTGTGTGGAGCGTGTGGCTGTTTGTCCGTTCTGCAACCCTGCAAAGCCCAGGGGGAGCCACCTTGCCTTCCTCTGCCTCCAGCCCTTCTCCTTCCCCAGGTCCTGCCTCCTGCTCCAGCCTGGCATCAGCTCTGCCCTGCAGCAGCATTTCAGGCACTGTCCCCTCTCCCGTGCATCCCTGCCTTGTCCTGGAGCCATCCTTCACCTCTAGGTAGGAGGGAGGGCATGCTCCTATCTGACCAGATGACCCTCATTCCCTGTCTTGTTCAGGTGGAAATAAGCTTAAAATACTGGATAGAGAAGGGTCAGGATGGAAAGCTGCATGTTTCAACCTGCGTGGTTCAATACATGTGTCCCCAGTGTGATAACCAGGCCTGCCCCACTCACTGACTGCTGCTTTTCATGCTGTTCTCTGGCCCAGCATTTTGGAGCCTTGTACAGAGAAAATTTAGCTTTCTTTTAGTTAACATTTTGACAGGTTGGCCTGTTTAGTTTCCGCTTCCCTCGTCAGGTTGCTTGTGTCCACGCAGGAGGTGTTTCCATATGCAAACCACAGCTTGGCTCATGCATTTGACAAGCCGAGGCATGGATAGGACGTGAGTCAGGGCTCAGGGAACAAGCTCTTTCTCCCCACCACCACAACAGGACAATCCCTTTGGACCGCACAGCTGTGATTTCGTGTGGCCAGAGGTAAGTTGGTATGTACACCCAGGGACGCTTCCCTTCTGACCCTTCCCTTTCAGGAATGAGCTCTGTAAATCTGATTGCTGTTACCAGGCAGCTCCCTGGTGGGTTCTGGGAGCACTGGGAACATGCATCAGGGTGATGGAAATGCTCGTAGCAAGGCAGATTGGGGTGGCTGCAGCCTGGTTCCCAGAGCCAGGCTCCTGGGAGCTGCTGGAGTGGGACGCCGAAAGACTCAGAGACAACAAAACTTTTTTAGCACCCCTACAAGGTGGGTGCTGCAGCACACAGGGGCAGAGACCAGCAACCAGAGGCAGTGCATTTATCAGGGATCTGTACAAGCTGCTTTTAATAGTGTCCCACTGCAGGACCTTCCATCCCATCTTGGTTATGCGGTGATTCAAGCGAAGGAGCTAGAGATGGGGTGGCACTGCCATCTGGTGCAAGTTTTCAGGAATTAACCAGGTTGGAGCAGCCCTGGGGTGAAAATGCTCACCTGGGATTTTATAGATGGTCTGTGCAATGCTGGTGTTGCCGGTCCCAGCCCAGCACTTCTGGACTGCCCAGCTCAAGGAGAAATCACCTTCCTCCTGGGCATATTCCAGCCTGATTCCCCCCCTCAGAAATATTTGGGGTATCAAACAGCAAGTAGTTGAGTATGGGGATAGGGGGAAGAAAGAAAAGCAGTCGGCAGTGGGTTGGACCCCCATCTTTCACAGGCAGTGTTTGAGGCCACCCTTCCTGGCTTCCCCCAGGCTGCATCTGCTCCCCAAAGCCCCACGGGGTCCACACCACCAGCGTTTTGCAGTGCTGAGACACAACGTGGAGAAGAGAACAGTCTTCTTCAGGGTCTGGCTCTGGGCGGATTTGGCTCACAGACTTCCAAGGACATCCCCAGGACCTAAGAATCGGTCTGGTGTTTGCTATGGGGGAAGCACAGCTTGGGACGTGCCAGGCATGTGCTAATGCCACCCCTGCGTCAAGGCTACAGATCTCAGGGATGGGTGCCCCCAGGATGTGCACAGGGGATCCTTTCTCCAGCAAAGGTGTGTGCCGCTGTCCTGCCAGGAGCAGGGGCAGGGGCCGGCCAGGAGGGGGGATGACATCCCTTGACATATGCCAAGGGATGCCTAGCTATGGTGGGAAATAAATAAGAGCTGGTGGTGCTTCATCTTCCAGCTGCAGCAGACACTTGAAAGGCCTCTCCTTCATGAATCCTGGCTGAAACGTGGGTAGGTGTTTGTGTGAGCTCCCAGCCAGGCACAGTCCCATACCTTGGAGAGATCCAGCGCGTTGGAGTGCAATTTCTCTGCCAGCACCTCCGCAGCTGGGCTATGGCCATGCTCTGTGGCAGTATTCAACGGGAACCTGGACATCTGCAGTGGGGAAGGGGAGCAGCCTCCAGGCTAGTGGCATTTCTGTGCAAATGTGGAGCAATGGGATGCATTGCTGTGGGCTAGCTAAAATTTGGGTAATACTTGTCTTTTAAGATGGCTGCTGCAATTGTTGAGTGCCTCTCTGGAAAAAACAGCTGCAGTTCCTGTTTATGGGGGCAAAAGGCTACAGATGTCCCTAGGTATGTCCCCATGGCTGATTTTAATTTTCCTCAATCTCTCAGTGCTTTCATCTGCTTCTTGTTGGGCTAAGGGGAAGGGAGAGACAATCACAGACGTCACCAGCACAGCTCAGCTGAAACGAGGAAGTTGGGGGGGCTCCATGGGTCATGGCACAAAATAAAAGCAACTGCTTGGCACTAAACTAACTCATACCAAGATATTTGATTTCAGCTTTCCTGGCAGAAAAACAACAAAAAAGCACAAGGAATCATTTGAGCAAAACCTCAGCTTTTTCTCACAGTGAAGCTTGATTTTGCAGAACTTGCCTTTCCTGCTGAGCAGTTGTTCCTGCAGACAATTCCCACAGCCACTCTGGAAAGGCGGGGGGGTAACCAGCTCATGTCTTCAGGGCTCTGTGTAGTCACTTTGTTCAAACCAGTTAGGCAATTATTGACTATTACTAAACTGGAATTAATTTGAATCAATAACTCGAAGACAGCCAAGGCATTTGGTTTGGAAAAGCAAATCCAAAGCATCCCATTAGTGTTCCCCAAATCAGCTACCTCCTGCTCCACTCCCTTTTAGAAACCTTGTCTATGATATTGACATTAGCCTTACAATACTGAAAGACTATCATCACCTTCCAAAGTAGCGGCAAGCAGAGGCATCTGACCTCATCCTAAAACAAAGGGGAGAAGGCTGCCCCGATTCCTCTCTGGAAGAGTGAATCCTGCTGTCCAGCTCGCTCCACCAGGGATGCACAAATAACTGGGGTCCCAAAGATGATCACCCTACTTTGCTCTAGAGCATTATTTCTCTACCCTGAAAGCCCCTTCCTCTGAATTGACATCCTTTCCCAACACGAGTGGGAAAGATAAAAGCTAATACTCAGAAGTGGGATTATTCCTGTGCAATGCAAGGCAATATAGGGAACAAGTTTTTGGGACATGTAGGGAATGATCCAGTTGCCTAAACACATGGTATTATTTGAGATGCCTCAGGATACCCAAGACATCAGCAGGGAAGGGTAGACGTAGCGTGGGACCTGTAGGAGACCCACAGACTGCTGGAGTGCAGCTGCAGGCCAGAGCATAGACACCTGTGTTTAGGCAACTGAATTGCACCCCTAGCACATGATTCCTACATGTAGACTTCTACATCTAGGTGTTAATCTCAAACTAAAATCCTCTCCTACTCTGTGGAGTCCTGGACATGCCATGTTGTAGTGAGGGCATGGATGGACAACGTGTGCTGGGAAAGGACAGAGTTGCGCTGGCAGGACTGGGGAAGAAAGCACTCAAGAAGAAATTGTCCTGTGCCCATACTATGGTAAGGGATAATCAAAGTTGTTTGCAGAAGTGCAGAGAGGTTGAGCTGGCAGCACCACACTGATGCAGCTAGCTGTTTCCCAGCCCAGGTGGTGTCCAGGATCTGAACATGCACAACTGGTTGCCAGTAAAGGAGGTATTTCTGTGTCTTTGGTGGACCAGACCACCAAAACTTTAGTTTTATCCCAGGTCTCTGTAGTCTGTGAGCTGCTGTACAAGCTTTGGATCCAGCACGTGAAGTGGAGGAACCAGCTTTTAGACTGAGCCTTCCTTTGATCTCCCCTGCTCCTGTGGCTTGCCTTGGTTCCCAGGGTCTTTCATCCCAGAGACCAGAGGCAATAGAGCCAACTCCTGCTATCCTTTCCACAATTCACTCCAATTTTATTTAGTTGGGTTACAGGGTCTCCAGCTGGCCATGTGAACAAGTCCCATGAGATCCCAAACATGCTCATCTTCCTTATGACCAACTGAGAAGTAATCCCTCAGATTTATCTGAACACAGTTCACAGTGTTAGAAGTTGGAGACCCTCTGAACTGAATTGTCTGTCTTGGAAAAAAAAATGTTGTTCCCTGTTGGCTGGAGCAAATGTGGTCTTGAACAGGCTACTTGGTTGCTCTGCAATACTCTGGACAGCAAAATATCTATTGAATGCATTAACAAAGACTTGACCCCAGATTTGAGCCCATCTGAAGGATTTGAGCTGGTCAATATGTGACTGAACACAGGAGCTTGTATTTGGCCTCAATATATTAATTTTGAAAGTGGAGGCCCGAGGGAAAAAGTAGGGAGGATTTGGAAGATAACAGGTTGCTAAATATATGCCCGCATAAAGCTGACAGCAGCTAGAGCCACATGTGACATGGCTCTGGAATCCTAGCAAAGTTGATTTATCTTGGTGTTAGGCCTAATATACTTAAAAGCCCTTTATAAATAACCCAGGACCTTTTGCACTTGCTGTTCTACAGACTTGCTTTGTTTATTTGACTAGTTGAGCTAGGCCTGTCATTTTTAATGAAAATAAACTTTTTGTCAGAGACCTTTTCCTTTTGGGATCCTCAAAAGGACACACAGAGCAATTCTCTGCTTCTCCCCCTCTTCCCAGCAGCCCCATTAGTTTTAATCTTTTTGGCTTATGCAAGAAGAAGCGATTTGGAGAAAGGTTAACTGGGCCCTTGTGGGTCATGTTTCTTCTGGCTTACAGAGCTTGCCTCCAAAGCTGAACAACGAGGCTTCTTATTTTGGGTCTGTTTTTCAAGAAGTGAGTGCCCAGTGTGGTGCTGGAGTTCAATTTCACCCCAAAGGACCAAGAGGCATCCACAGGAGAGGGCGGGTGACAGACAGACAAACATCCCTGCCTTGGCCATGGTTTGGAGAGGGTAAAGGAGGGTGAATCCTACCTGATCCCTTCCTATGTCATCTTCTCCCAGGTATCTTGGGCTGCTGAGAGCCACCACGAACTAAGCTGTCTCTGCAAGACTGGGGGAGGAAAAGGGAGCAGAGGACAGCAGCTCTGGGCTGCAGAGAGAGAGGTGGAGGATTGGAGAGCTGCCTCCTGCCCTTCCTATCCTGGCCACTGCATCTCACCCCATCTGGCTGCTGAGAGCCATTCCAGGTCAGTCCAGGATTGCCATGGCTCGGGGGAGAGGAGAGGGCATCATGGCAGAGGGGCCGGGGGAGGATGCAGTGCGAGGGCTCCCTAGATGCTGAAGCTCCTCATGATGCAATCTGAACAGGAAACCTGCTCGCAGTGTTGTAAGCCCTTGTCTCCATTCTCCACTGGTGTACCCATCAGTGATGGGGAATGTGTCCTATGGGTCTGAACTGCTAAGGTGAAACTCTACCAGCCATTCCCAAAGGGTCTCTGGTCTTTAACTGCAGGAGCTCTGGCTTTTCAGCTCTGGAGACCATTGGTTTGATGTCTGAGTGCACCAAGCCAGCTGTGGTTATACACATCTGGCAAGGAATGGTGGGGCAGACTGTCCTCCCCAATGGTCTTAAAAACAACCTAAAGGAAAGGGAGTTGGCAGCTTTACATTTCTACACTCTGACACTCGCTTGTTTCCAAAGATACATCTGAGCTGCTGTACCGCACCCATGAGGACTTAATCTTTGTTTTTGTGATGACAAAGAAAGATGTGCAGGATTGTCCACAGCCTTCTACAGTTTTGGCTGTGCTGGGAGAGAGGTTTACCTGGGCTCCAGCCAGCCTGAAACTGCATTGCTGTCTTAGAAAGGGGCTGACGTAGATCAACCTGGACTCTGAAGTCAGTCAAGCACTGGGACAGGTTGTGCAGTCTCTGTCTGTGGAGGGTTTCAAGACCACACTGGGTCCTGAACACCCCGGGCTGATCTCATAGCTGACCATGCTTTGAGCAGGAGCTTGGACTAGAGATCTCCTCAGGTCCCTTCCCACAGTGACTTATGCCATTATCCTATGATCCCTGCTATGATCACTGCTGGAGAGGACGGGGGGAGCTCAGCTCTATATAAGACAACCCTGTAGATGGCTTTTGGCCCACTGAAGAAGCTGCCACTGCTTCTGAACTTGGCCAGCGCTGGGGACTTCCACGGGGAGGAACTTGGGGTTTGGGAGAACTCAATCTCAAGAGAGGAAGGCTGTGAGCCCCTTGCTTTGGCAAGTCTTCAGATGACACTTGCCTTGCTCCTTCCAGAGGCTGATGTGGTCATGGCTCCTTGATGCTCTGGCTTTCTGGAAATCTTGTCGTGGTGGGTGGGGAATTAACAGGCAGCCTAAAGGTTAATAACTCACTTCCCCCCTCGCTCAAGCCTGGTGTAACCTACGAGCAAGTATTGTGCCAGCCCCAGCCATTTGCAGCTCTACTTGATTATTCATCTCTACTGGGCAAACATGACCTCCCCTTTCTATCCCCTTTTATATCAGAGCTTAAAATCTAGGTGGCTGCTTCTGCGCTCATCTGTGCCACTAAATAACCCACTCTGGGGCAAGATGTGTCTGTGACCTGTAAGAAATGGTACCACTATTCAAGGACAACCAGGGCACTTGTTTGGCATGAAGAAGCCTGGATGAGGGGTCAGGACTGTGTTCACCAGATCTGTGTTGCTCACTTTGTTTTTCCCCTTCTGCCCCCTGAACCTCAGGTAAGCTCCCATTTGGATGAGTTGGGTCTTTTTGTTATACAGCTGGTCTTTCCCCCCACTTTGCTTAGCTCTGGCCCAAACATTTATTTATTTTAAGAGATCATTTGGATCAGCAGAGGGAGTGCAAGAGCAAGGAAAAAAAAAATGTGCATGCTGAATATAGGTATTTGATATCCTGAGGTGGATGCTAATCTGTAGGGGACGAAAGCCAGGTCCTTTCGCCTTTGTGGACACAGCAGGGCAGTGCTGAATGCTCCTGCCAAGCACAGTGGGGTGCAGCTGAGCCGGAGAAGGAAAGAAGGTGTCTCAGGACACCAAAAAGAGGACCAAAGTCATCAGCATGGTTGGTGAGACAGCACCCCATAGACGGCTTGTGTGCAGCTGGCGTTGGGAGATCAGGGTGCTGTTAACCTGGGCTAAACCCCTGTCTTGGTGTCCTGGAGAAAGTCCTGAAGATGTCACTTTGTGCTGGGTTTGAAAAACAGCACCAAATGGCTGTCCCAAATGCCACTTCAGGACATGGACATTTCCCTCCCTCTTTCTCTCAAGCTGCAGCCTGGAAACATAGCCATTCCCTGCTCTGGGGCAGGAGAGTGGGAAAAGAAGACCCTCATCCCATCTCCTGCAAGAAGTCCCACAACTGGAGGATGTCCCAAAAGGGGCCTCTGTTCCAGGAGCTGATGCGACACAAGTGCCATCTCCATCCTGTATTTTTTTCCCATTCCAGTGTGACTACCCTGACTCAGGCTGCGTCTCACCATGGGTGCAACACAGCCTGTCCTCCTCCCCACCTGGGTCAGACCGGCAGGTTTCCTTAGTAGGATTTGTAGGGCTTTGGGTTGGGCTGCGCTGCTTTCAGGGGCTCTGCACACCTCCCTGCATCACACCGTTATTCCCCATGGGATGTTGAGGCACGACGGGGATGGCAAGGCAGTCAGTGGGGAGGTGATCATGGGGTCATCTCCCCTCCACAGCTCCACAGTTACCTTGTGAGGTAACTTCAGCTTGCCCATTGCAGGGCTATGAACACGCCTGGGGAGCCATAGCTTAGCCCATGCCAAGGAGCAATATTGTTAGAAATGTCAAGGTCAAAAAGAAACAAGCTCAGTGGACACAATGGGGAGAGGTTTCCATGCAAGCTGCCCCCGGGCCCCTTGTGCACACCCAGAGCGAGCTTTGTGCTCATGGAGAAAGCCCCCAGGATTTTGATGCGTCTCTGTTGCTTCGTGAGCCCCTAAATGACATATCTGCTTCCCACTGGGCAAGATCAAGGCTAAAACTGCCCATCAAGGGGATGAGCTGCCTTGAGGGAGAGTTTGGGTGAAGGTCTCTGCTGCACGGAGGGTCCAGGTCTCCAGCTCTCCCCTTCCCCTTGCATCAACACATGATAATGTGGGACCTTTTCTTTCAGGGACACAAAATCCTCCAATAAAGACCCTGAAGAGGGGAAGAGTCACAACATTAGAGTGTGACCAGCTCTTTATCTTTGTGGATTACAATGAAACACTGATTCTTCTGGCTCCAGACTGTCTCCAAAGGAATGTACCAAATGCAAAGATAAAGCCTGGCCTTTTCCTCATGATTTGATTTTTCCCAAGCTCTGTGTCAGCCTGTGCTTGCTCAGAGATGTGCCATCAGTCAGGCAGCAACATGATGTCCCTGTGCTGTTTAAAGTTTGAGCTGGGGTAACTTTTTTAATATATGATCTTTGGACAGAAACAGTGCAACCATTGTTTGAGACCTGCCTGTGGTTTGAAGGAACCATGGAAAAATCCTGTCTGGGCTCAGGAGCACCTCTCAGGATGGTAAGGATTCCTTCCCCAGGGAAAGGAGAAGAAAAATGTTGCAGTGGACAAGCTTCTTTCCTAGGAACTTATGTCCTGCCCCTTGGTACAGAAGAGCCTCTGATTCTTGCTTCTCCACCAGCATTCAGTAGCTATATGGCCTTCAAGGTGCTCCTGTGTGAAAACCTCCATCCTTGATCAAGGGCAGGGTATTTAACAAAGGAAAACCTCATTATCAATTTGGGATGAGACAGGAAGAACAGGGAACCCTATTCTTTGGTGAAACTGGGGCCAGAAAAGAAGAAATCCTGCAGAAGATAACCAGCACTGGCTGGAGATCTGGCTTATGTCTCCAGAGCGTGATCGCTTCCCTGGGGTGAGAGAAGACCCACAAAGAGCTGACAACTTTCTCCAAGTCTGACTGCTGCGGGTGTATTTTAAACAGCTGATGAAAGAGTGACGAGCATCCCTGGGGATGGTGAACAGCCTCAGCACAGCCGCGCTGGGCCTGCCCCCCACCAGCAGCAGCTGGATGATCTCTTCCTTCCAGCGGGCAGCGGCCACGTGCGAAGTGGCTGCCTGGAAGGAAATCAGAGAAAGAACAATTAGCAATGGGCTCTCTAACGGACTCCTGCGGCAGCTGCCAGCTCTGCAACAGGGCATCTGGCTCCTTTCTTCACGGGCTGCTCCTTCTCCTGAACACCACTGATGCACTACTGGATGGGAGCACATTGGAGGCAGCAGCCCTGGTGTATCCTCTGCAAAGTGTTTGGACAAGGAGCCCTTGGCTACGTTTGTATGGCAAATTAAACAGTGCTAGAAGTTTCCTGGCAGCTTAATGGGAGTCTTAAACTGTTAGAAGGGTCCCTGGCAGGGTTTTGACCCAGGGACATAGCAGTCTGTCCAGCACATTTCCAAAATGTGCGCAGGGCAGACACCATTCCCAATGGGCTCACCTTTCCCAGTGGGCAGGCTGGATGCAACCATTGTCCTGGATGAAAAGAGAAACTAGCAGTATGGCCATTTTGCATCGGTTAGTCCCAGTGATGGAGAACTGTTCCAGACATGTTTAATTTACTAGGACAGACATCTCTTTGGAGAGGGTGTCTGTCCTTCAGCTGCAATAGCATGGTCCACACAAGACTGTCTGGGCACTTGGTCTTCTTTTGAGGGAGTCCTTGCATACAGATCTTGCATGCACTGTGGACATTTATGAACGAGGAGGGCAAACTGAGGAATCTTTGCTTGTGTCATGTGGACACCAAATGGGACACGGCCCACCACGCTCATGTTTTGGATCTTGAATTCTTTCCAGAAGGAAAACACCTCTCATCATTTCTGACCTGTGACATCATCTGGCCAACAGCCTTAGGTAGGTCTAAACCTTGCTTAACAAGACTTTGGCATGTTTTAGTTGCTCCCACGCTACAAGCCTTACTCAGAGATGAACTAATCCTCCTCTGCAGGAGAAGCGACTGGCCCAGCCACTGGCCAAGGTAGTCCTTCATCATTTTCACTCACAAAAGGGACACCAAACTTCCTCAGCAATATCTCCTCAGCTGGCGGATGTAAGAAAAGCTCCTTACTTCTCTCAGCAGTAAGATACCACCAATAAATAAATAAATAAATAAATAGAAATAAAAATTGTGAACCCTGCAAACCCAGAGCCCAGGCTGAAAGCTTTTCATACAGATTGTTTAGAAATGAACAACATTGCCCTTAAAAAGTAAAAACATAAATATCACCAAGTCACCTACTATCTCAAGAGAGACACAAAATAGATCAAGAGCTTTGTGCTAGCCAGCAGCGTGGCTTCATGACCCTTAACTTGGCAATGACATGGACATGTTGTCTTTGTTATCTAAAAATCCAAGGTCCTCACATTTAGCAGATTTCACAAACATGCATTTAAGTGCCACTGAGGCCAAGGAGATTTAAGCACATGGCTGAGTGCTTTGTTGAACCAGAGCCTCAGCATGTAAATATTTGTTAGCATAGTCCAAGAAAACAGAGAACACAAATCTGATGGATCCAGTGAATGACCGGTGCGCTGGCCAGAACACTTGAACTTTTCTGTTGTTTAACCAAAGAACATGGACTTGAAACAACTATTCTAACATTTGGTCCTCATTAATCTACTCCCAATAATTATTAGTCCAATAAGCAAGCACTTCAGATAGCTATGTGTAAACACAAAGCATTATTTCCCATCCAATCTGCAGTGGAAAAAGAAGAGAAAAAAAATGCCAAGAGTGTTATATGATCAAGATAAAGGTCAAGAAATCAAAGGTCTTCACTAAAATTTACCTGCTTCACTGCCTCTGGGACCATTTTTTCAGTGTCAAGTCCCCAAACAAGAGACCATAGTAATGCTTCTAAATTATTTATAAGAGAAAAAAGACCTGAGCCAAATTTGCGAGGTAGCTCATGGGTTTCTGCTCCCATTATTCAATTTGAACTAGGGACGCATGAACATCCAGCCCCACCTGCAAACTGAAAGGGTGGTTTTCCATTTTGCCTGTCTGCTGTGTGCTTGGAGGCTATTCTGCCTACACTGTGTTTTGATGTAAGGCTGTGAAAGCCACTTTCTGTAGGTCATTGTTAATACTCATCTGGCAGGAGACAGCTCAAAACTCCCCAGACTTTGCGCTCCTTCAGGAATACTTCATCTGAGAGGTACTGCTCCAAGATAAGAGTGACAGCTGCTGCAAAGACAGCATGTTTCTAAGGCTGAGGTGGTGTTCCTCTTGGAAAGTCTTCCTTGGAAGAGAGTGTCTCTTGTGCCCTGTCCTCGCAGTGCTGTTGTGGATGAACGCTAGTCTTCTTACACAAAAGGCCAGCACCCAGGTGTAATTTATTGGGCTAGTCCTGACACGCTTCAGTCAAGAAGGACTTGGTCCATCTGTTCCAAAGGCAGCAGGTTGTGAAGTTATTTTGTGAAGAGCAAGTTCTGTAGGTGTTTGCTCTTGGCATTCAGCGTGGGGCTGAGGGACAAAGATGCGGTGAGTCTTTTGCCACTCCTGAGCAATATTTTGTCCCCCAGTGCTGGGCCACTTTTAGATCAGACAGAAGGTCTCCTGGCTTGCTGCACATGTGCTTCACCATCTTTACCTCCAAGGTGGCCACCGATCCCATATAACGAGACTTTATGGAGACCTGTCATGTTCAGCTTTGGTCCCCACTCAGCAGAAACCTGGAGACAGCAGTATCACCTGGCCACACACTTATTCCCTTTTGGCTCCAGCTGTGCTGGCTAAAGAGGTACCACTAATCCTCCTTCCTCCCCCCTGCTCTGCCAGTTCCCTCTGTCTGCCAGCTGAGCTGCCCATGCAATGGCTCCTTTTCCCCTGCCAATCAACGCACCAGGTTCACAAAGACCTGCTTCATGCACCAGCTCGGCTCCTCTGAGTTGAAGCTTGGAGGTACAGGAAAGGGTGGCTTTGCAGAACACAATAGGGTCCTCCGCCCAAGCTGGCTGTGGGAGAACAGTCACTAGAAACCAGGAGAAAGGAAGGAGGTAAGACTAGGGAAGGGGAAGGAGACCTGCCTGTGATAAAAGACAGAGGTTAGTTCAGCTGAGCTTGTTTTAGTGCATGAGCCAGAATGCAAAGCCCAGACCCACCAGGAGATTTAGGTATCTGAGTGCCTTTGACCAGTACAAGAGAGGTGCCTAAGCACCTTCAGTGCCCGAGTCTTAGCACATAGGGACTCTCCCATTTCAACCTCCATAGCAGGCAGTGATGGTAACTTGTACCTCGCATCCCAAGTGTCATAATTATTAGCAGGTATTGGAGCCTGATGAAACGCAGCTCATCTCCATGTCTCTTGATTGCCAAAGAACCTGGAAAGGCAATTCTCAGGGCCAAGCCAGCAACAGGAAGGCAAAGCAAGCCACACTTGGCTGCGCTTTTAAACCCTACCCTTCTTTACACCGATCCCTTCTTTCCTTGAAGTCTTGCAGCATTGCTGCAGGCTGGATAGTGATTAGCCCAGATTCCCATGGCCTGATATAGTTGGAGGCTGGAGCTAGGGAAAATTTCCTTTTCCGGATGCCAGTCTCTGTGAAACCTATTTGACAGATGCTCCTCACCCAGCCAAGTTCAATGATACATGGGATGGCTTTTTCTTGGGCAGGGAATTGGCCGGAAAAATCACCAGCTCCCTGGCCCCAAATTGTTAAATTCAGCAGCGTGAGAACTGCCAAAAGGGTGGGAGAAGAAAGGGTCCCTTAGGACCCTGTCCTGAGAGTCCTCCGTAGAGAGGCCTTGTGGTTTACAGCCTTCCTTCCAGGGTGTGATCTTTCCCGCACAGTTCCTGAAGAGGGCATTCACACACCGCACACGGCTGGGCTGGAGCTGAGCGGCTGTCCTGGTGGGGAACGCAGGGCTGGACATGCAGTTTTCCTCCCCAGCCCTGTGTCACAGCTGTACTTCCATCCTCACTGTGCAAGGTGCTGTATAAACACACAGCCAAACAACTGCCTCTGCCCAAAAGAGGAATCTGGCTGCTCTAAAAAAAGGAGAATTGATTTGCTGGCTGAGTCAAGGCTAGACCCCAAACCTCCAGACTTCTCTAGCTCTGCTTCCGTACCCTCTCCTTCTGCCTTCTCCCCAAAGAAGGATTACTTTTGTCTTCCCAGATTGCTGGCAGGTTCTGAAATACCTTCAGAAGCCTGCAGCCCTGAACTAGAGGTCCCCATATGGAAATGAGCATCAACATGAAACCATGTCCCCATGGCTCATGCTTTCCTCCCCATGCCAGTATGCATCCTGCCCTGGTATAAACCCAGACCCTAGGGGACTGGTCACATCTTTCTCCATCCTTTTTGGCTGGTTTGCTTCTACAAGTCCAGCAGTTTGTTTCATCCAAGAGAAACGCTAGTGCGATGGGAAATGCACCATAAGCAAAAGCACTCCTTGGCCAGCTATGCAAGACCATGAAAGGAAACTCCTTGGTGAGGTGCACACTTTGCTTACAGGGGGCACAGCTGAAAAATCAGCATGAGTCCATCTTTTCCTTGGAGAGGATAAAATCAGAGCTTGCCCACCCTGGCCAGCAGCAGGGCTGGGCTCAGCCTGAGCAGTTCACAGCGGCCTGTGGAGCAAATGTTCCTTTCCCTGCTGGTCTCCGTCGCTCCGGGGGGGCAGCAGTCCCCAGGACCATAGCAGTCCCAGTGATGCTTTAGAGTCTTTCAAAGCTGCAGATCACAGAGCAGGGATGCAAATCACTAGGGAAGACTTAGCAAACCCAGCAGGGATGCTTTTGGCATAGCAAGCTGGTTTTACAACACACCCCAGCTTTTTTCCTTGTTTTTCTTAAGAAGCAAGATTTATGTGCATCATCCTGGGCAGTTTCAACCCATATGAAGCAGAGCTGAAGATCCCTCAGGGATATTGTGTTCCCTACAGATCTGCGGGGGGAAAAGCAGCCACTGGCCCTAGGAGCAAGGCAGTGACGGGGGTCTTCCCATGCTTGGCAGGATCAGGACAGAGCTTTGCTGCAACCGCAGGTGAAGGAAGTTGAGCCCTGCCCCTCCATTCACCAGAGACCCTCTTCCCCGGCACGAGGCTCTGCCTGGCCACCCCAGACATGAAAAGTGTTGCGTGAAGCTTGAAGCAGCCAGTAAGCTCCTACCACTTCCAGGAAGGAGACGAGCCCCAAGCCAGGGCTCTGCACAGGCTGGGGTGGAGCTGCCTGGGCGGCAAGCAGCTGGGGAAGGACTGCGCGGGCAGCGTTAAGCCACCCCACCCTGTCTGCTTGGCCAAGCTGTTCCTCTCCCCTTCATCCTGTGCCAGGAGCTCTCCCAGCTGCTGGCTCCGCTTTGGATATGTGCAGCGGCAGCAGAGTTCCTTGCCTGGGAGAGCTGGCAGGTGTGGGGCAGGTGGGGACGCAGCATGGGTGGGAGATACCAGTTCATGGTGATGCAGCAGAGGGTGGTGACGGGGGGGGGGGGGCGCAGGGTTGGTTAGCAGCAGGGACAGATGTGAGACTGCAGCCTCTGGGGACGAGGTGCCACCCAGATGTTACACCAGTCTGCGGGCGTAGGCAGTACTATAGCAGAGGGAGGGCTGGCAGAAACTCCCGTACAACCCTCTGTTGACATTTTCCCCTGCTCTCAGCTTGCTTGGGTGCATCTGCACTTCTCAGCATATCTGAGCCCTTGCAGGTGGACCTGGATATTTCCCCAGCCGTGTTGTCTCCTTTACAGGCATGTAGCACTGGTGCCAGGCCTCGGTGACAGCTCAGCCAGCTGCTTGTGCTGAAGTGTCCACTCAGCCTCATCCACAGGACACTGGTTTTTAAAGCTTCCCGAGTCTCCTGTGTTGAGCTTGACCAAGCCTTGTGGAGGGGTGCAAGGTATGAACCACCTCTCTTGGCTGGCCATAGCAGGATGCTTGTTTCTGCAAATCCTGTGTGGAAGTGCAACGATATGTTTTGCAGAGAGGAGACACAGATGGTGAAGAAACCTGCGAGACCTGCACTAGGTGGTCTCTCACCCATGTCAGCTGCAAAGCCAAGTGCAGGGTCCCAGGCCAGCTTGGCACTGCATGTCCATGCTCTGTCACAGGACAACATGACCGAGTCCCTCCATGGTCTAGCAGCTATCAGCAAAAGGGAGACCTCATTGCAGCTCCTTCCACCACCAGCAGGATGGCGGGGCCAAGACAGCCTCTGCTTCCCAACAGGAGGACCCAAAGCAAATGCCCCACTGGGTTAGTCCATCAAGGGTTGCACACACAGCCACTGAGTTCATTCTGTGAGGGGGATTTATTGCCGTAGGAGACACTACAGCTGGACAACCCTGACTGTGTGCAATGGGAGGAAGAGAATCAAAAGGGAAGGATGCCCTGAGAACAATCTCTTGGCTTCATCCTTTTGGGTTGTCATTTCCCCCCCCCCCCCCCCCCCCATGATTTAGCATCCGCTACTAAATAAAAAGCAGCCTGGCTTTCTCTGATGTGGGCAAGTCCTGGTTGCATGCTTGAAGGCAACGAGGCCACAGCTTGCCACATACAGGGAAATAGCTCTCAGCCATTTGAGCTCGGTTTGTGTCCTCCTCAGGAGCTCATGAGCAGAGCAGGGAGGCAGTGAAGAAATATGAAGGGCAGTAAGAGCGAGGCAGGCTATGCTGGGGTAACCACAGCCCATAGCTAAGCTTTTCTTCTGGCAGCTGACACCAGACGTTCACAGTGGGATTTTTTTTTTTTTTTTTCTTTTCTTTCCCCCTTCTGAAGTGGCCTGAATGGGTCCTGGAGGGGAGGTTATTTAACCCTGCCGTGCCACCTCTGGTCCTTCCAGTGCAGTCAGCCCTGAACACTGCAGCTGCTCTTTCACCTTCACTCACCATCCCATCCGCCAGGAACTGTGGATCCCGCCCTCCACCGAGCATCCCCACGGACCCGTTCCCTGGATGGAGGCAGAGGAAGCCATACGCCCCGGCTATTGTCTGCGGGCAGCCCTCGCCATGCCGAGGATCCCAGCGTTGTCTTCCTCGCACCCAGGGAGAACAGACGACACAGCTGGGGCTGAGGCTGAATGAGCCTCAGCAGGCTCATCCCTTGTCTGACTCAGGCGGGCAGGAATCTCTAATGAACCACTTGTGATGCAAGACGCGGGAAGGACCGGAGCCCACAGCGCAGTTTAGTTTGGCAGCGTGTTATGGACAATAAAAGGTCAGACTGCAGAGGAACTTGTTTTGGTTTTATTCCCTGGCTTTTGTTCAAGGCTGTGTCTTTAAGGACATGGATTCTCTACCCTGGTGGCAGGCTGAGAGCATGGGTGGGCGGCTGGCTCTTTGTTCTGGCAGATTTTTAACATGCAAATGATTTCACTCTCATACAAGAGGAGAAGGTTGGGGTGGGTGCAGGCTCAGGGCGAGATGGCCGATGGAATGGGATGCAAGAATCTGGCTTGGTCTCTGGTCCAGAATCTGAGACATCTTTTTTGGATTGAGGTTTTGGGGGTTTCCAGGAGTCCCAGGGAATCATGATTTAAACCCCATATTGTGGAAGAAGCTGCACAAACAGAACAAAATGAGGGCAGTCCCTTGCCAAACAGCCCCAAGCAGAGCCCAAGATGAGGAAATAGGAGGGTCCATATGGAAACAATGAAGTGAAGTTCGTTGGTCTGGTCTGGTGGTCTCAACGAACCAGCTGCTTAACTCCTTGATTTTGGGAAGGGTTTGAGGGTTTAGTAAGGGTGCTGTTGCTTCATTCCTCTTGCCAAAACTTCTTAGGGCAGGGATACCTTCCTACGGCTGTGTATCACATCCAGCTGTACGGCGGGTTTAACCTGATCCTTACTGTCCTGCCATCACAGGGTCAGAGACCACCACATGCTGCTAACACTGAAATTTTTTGCAGGACCACCCCAGCTGTGTATCTCTAACAACTCAGGGGGGTGAGTTAAGCTCTCTGTCTCTCCACAGGACATCACCTGGGACATCCTGCCAGACTCCACACAACCATTTCTTCCCCTTGGCAGCTGTGCAAACGCTGTGAACAACTGTGTGCTTAGATGCTGCCATTACAGCTATCTTGTATCTGAACTTCCCTAAAAAATTCAGAATGCAATAAGGAAACCAGTTCTTGGATGAAGAACAGCTGTTCCAAGCAAGGCTAAAGTTCAGCTCTTTGGAAGATGCAAAGGCTTTGATGCACAGGCCAACATCTTCTCTCAATCTCCATTACCCACGCTAACGTGGTGCTAAGCCTCAGGAGCCTGCTGAATAGCTCAACCGACTTTATGGGCCAGACATGTCTAGAAGTTATGTCAGGCTAATAATAACAGTCTGATTGTTAATAATAACAATCTGATCTGGAATCTGATTAATAAAAACATGAAGAACAGAAATATAATAAATGCCAGTCTATGTGGTTTTATGGAAAATAGATCTTGCTGTACCAACTTGGTTTTCATTCTTTTAGATCATAAGGTTGGTTCATAAACATAACTGCATGTGCAATATGCTTGTAAAATATTTGATTTATGCACTGTGGCATTCCAATGGGGGAAAAAAGCAATACACAACATCAATAGAACACGTGTTAAATGAGCTAAGAATTGGCTAACTGACAGATTTCAAAAAGTGGTAATCAATGGGGAATCATTTGTTACTAGATCTGTTCCTTCAGAGGAAAATCTTAGGCCCAAAGCCATTCAGTGTTCTCAACTAATGATCTGGAAATACATATGAAATTGCTCCTGGTGAGGCTGGAGAGGAGAAGAATAGGTGGAATGAGGTGGACAAGGACAGGCAGCTGTGGGGACTTGTCAGCCCCTCTTGGTAAGCCATTTCCACGCAAACAGAGTTTAGCCTGGCCAACTGGCAGAGCCATACCCATGGAGGAAAGGACCACAGCGATGGGCAGAGGCACTGAAGTCTGATGGACTGCATCTCAGCATCCTCAGCAGCATGACAGATCATGTGGTGACAGTTGACGGAGCTGGAGACATCTCATTGCAGAACTCTGGGTCTGGCAAACCTGCATCTTATGACAAAATTTCTCTCAATAGAAAACAGATGACAGGTTAGTAATGGGTGCGTGCGAGGAAGTGATTTAACTGCTTTAGATAGAGTCTGATACTGGGATACAGCATAGACTTTTGGTGTCCACACTTTAAAGAGGTTGCTGAAGATAATAGTAAGGGGCTTAAGGCTTAGACATCCGACTGGGTTGCTACAGCTCACCGAATGACTACCCATCCCTTGGACTGCAGGGACTGGCCTGGGATGTTCATGTAAAAACTGCATTCCTGTTGGCAGCCAAACACAACTTTCTGGGCTCAAAGAAGTTGTTTCAAGGACCATGTTATCCAGAAAGTCACATCAGATGGGCCTTCATAATTAGCAGTGTGAATTCTCTATGTGGAGACCTTGCAGTCTAGACATAAATCACCCTCCAGTTACAGACACCTTGATTTACTAGCTCAGGAATTTGGAGGAGACAGTCTCAATGTGAGGAGAAGGTGCATGACCCCCCCAAAGAGTATCTCTTTGGAGCCTCTTTGAGTGAACCAGTTGTTTTCTGTCCTTTGAGCTGACAGATATTCTTTCTTCTCCTGGGATCATCTTAGGATCACAGAGTAATTCAGGTTGGATGGGATCTCAGGAGGTCTGTAGCCCATCCTCCTGCTCAAAGCAGGGTCAACTCTGTGGTCAGACCAGCTTGTTCAGGGCTTTATCTAGTGGGTTCTTGAATATCTCCAGTGCTGGAGACTGCACATGTAACAGGCTGAGTAGCTGCAGCCCTGAAGGGACTCTGCTCTCCTTCCGGGCTGGGTCACTGGACTGAGTTACAGATGGGGTAGCTACAGCCAACATCCCCTGCTGTGGTTTCCTTCAATGCTTGTCTCTCCCTGCACTGTGGAGCTGTGTTGTTGTCCACCCACCTAGCATACAGGACAGATTGGCAACCCCGAAACAGCCCCAGGACCTTCAGCCATGGTCTTTGGCAGCACCCGGCAAGTCTTCATGACTGGTTTTGAGTGCTGAGCATCCACCCACGGAAGGTGAGGCCCCTCTTAGTGCCCTGAGCTGACCCCCAATCCTGACTCGCAGCCCTTCCCTGTTACCCACGGCTCTCTCGGCACTGCAGCGTGAGCCAGGGCTCTGCTTGTCTTAAAGATCAAAGCTCATTTAAAATGCATCGCTGCTCCCCGTCTCCACCTGATATCCAGACAAGTTGCACTGGCATCAGTGAGTCAGTCCTGGGCTTAAGTCAACAGCGCTTTTAGCGTCGCAGCTATCTCCGTGAGGCGGAGACAGCTCTGGCACTGGGCTTCTCATGTCAGGTCTCTAATCATCCTCCACCCCCAGTCCTTGGACTGAGCCCTGGCTTGGCCGTGACACGTCCCTGGAGGCTGCCTGATTCCTGTGGGAGAGCTGTGCAGACTCCTGTGCCCTGGCAGCCCCGAGGGAGATGTTGCAACAGGAATGAGCACCTGCAGCCGGGGCAGGGAGTTTTTGACAGCCGCCGCTTTTGCGGAGAACTGCCCAGCTGCGCGAGCTGCATGCTGCTCTCCAGGGGGACGTGCTCGGGGAGGGGGGCTGTGGCAGGGCTGGCACTCGCTTGCTGGCACCTCGGTGACATGAGGCTTCTGGTCTCACCGGGTGCTTTGCAGAGAGGGTGACGGTGGCTTCTCTCCCCAGTGCTGCCGGTGGTACAGGAGAGTCTGCGCGGTGTCTGCTGGGGAGAGAATTTCAGTTCAAGTCGTTTATTTTTTCTTTTTCTTTTTTAAAGGCTGCTCTGACAGAGATCCAGGCGGCTGCTTGGCAGCCGCACTTTCTCCTTGGCTGCTCACACCGTCAGCGGGTGACTCAGCCCTTTCCAGGCGCCGTGAAAGCCTTGTCGACTCCTGCCACTCAAACGTCTTTTCTCTCCGGCAGTTAAAACTAATTCTGCTCACGCAGGTCTGCAAGCCTCCTTGCTGCGATCATGTCAAGGACAAGTGTTTGGCAGAACTCGCTTCTGAACCATGGAGCTGGTCGTATAAGTTTGGGCAAAGGATTTCTGCCTTGTATGGAAAGCTCCCAGGGCAAAACCCAAGCCTGGCAAAGCATGTGGACTATCCACACTGCCGCACTGTCACCAAGCAGTACCTACGTGCTCACTTGACTTTTTAGCTAGGTTTGTTGCGATCGCTTCAATTTTCTCCCCAACCCAAGCTCTGTCCTACATTTTCATACCTTTCCAGGTATCAAAGAGTCTCTGGATATCAAAGTGCGAATGAGGCAGCACCACCCATCCTCCTGTGCCTCCTGTGCTCCCCGGACCCACACAACCGGTCCCACTTGCCACTCCTCAGAAATAGCTGTTCAGATCTGAGATGCTCTGGCGGGGCATGAGATCTTCGCGCCTGCAGCCTCCCATTGCTGCACGGCCTGTCCGTGTGTCTCGCTCCAGGCTCAGGGAGAAGCTGAAAGGCCCATCTTAGAGAGCACAACATCCTTGGGTGGAGATGCTGCAAATCAGCTTGACAGGAACAGCAATTAAAGTCGTGTTGTGCCCAAGAACAGCCAGTGCTGGCTGTGACAGCTCCTGGCTTGCTTTAGCTCAGTGCTTCAGAAAAGCAAGTAGATGTTTCTTCATAGCTCATCATGCAGAAAACAGGGGGACTAAGACAGCCCTGACAAAGCATTTTTTTATCCAGTCTTGTGAGCCTAGACTATGGCAGATCTAGACCTGTGACTTTTGCCTCCACGGCTCTGCAGAGAGTTCACTTTCTGAAGCGGGTTAGTAACATTGACAAAGTCAGCTTTGAGCCACGGGCTGCCTCCCAAGGCTTTGGATGTCTACAGTGTGGGTGTCTCCACATTAGCTGGGTGTCTGGGGTCCCACAGTGGTGGTAGAGATCTGAAAGAAGTATGTCAGGATGAGATAAGTCCTTTCGTAGTTGCCACTGACCGTTGACTCGATCCCTTCTGACTGTGAAGGGAGTCAGGGATGAGACCACACTGTGGACACCCACATCGAGCTGGGTGGATCTCCCTGAGTTCTGTGTTTTCAGGATTGAAGACAATGAAATATGAGCCCAATGGGGCTTGTAGATACTAGAGCAATGTGAAGCAGCTACCTCCTCCACTGATGGGGGACTGAGGCACTGCAGACCATGGCGTGAGCTGGGAAGAGAACCCAGGTCTCCTGAGTGGCCAGTTTAGGCCTTTTCAGACGATTCCAATATGTTGGCCTTTCGTAGTGCTTCTCCTGGGTAGAGGAGAACTTGTGCATGGAGTGGCAGTAGTCTAACACAGAGGCGAGTAGGGGTCTGGTCCGCGAAGGGGTGCACGTTTTTCCGCAGCAGCGGGTGAGAAGGAATGCAGAAGGTAGGAGACAGCGTGTACGGGCAGGAGTGTGGGCGGGTGTTTCTCAAGCACACACACTCATGTTCAGAAGTCCCCCTAGCCCTTCTGGTTGTGAGGCGAGGCAGCAATTAGGCTGATTGAAGGCCCAGTTGATTATTGCACAAACCTGGAGGCAGTGCCCCTTGCAGCTGCGTGGTTCAAAGCGCGTGGGGAGATAAGGATCTGGATTGCAGAGCACTTGGGGAGCGCAGGGGCAATCCAAGGACAGGTCTGGCTGCACACCCTCAGTGGGCTCTTACCCGTAACTCTCCCTTCTTCCAAGCCAGCATCTCACCCAAAAGTCTTCCTGAGCCTACAGTGGTGTGAGTGGAGCTTCCTTCCCCCTTCCCTGATTACTCCACCCAACCCCCTGTAATTACTCGGGAGCTCACACAATTAGCATCAACTCTGCTTGCTTACCAGCCTGTTCATGCAAGCTCCTGCTCCTTGGCTTCCATGGAGCCTCTGGTCTTTGTCTTCCTGCCTGGTCACGAGTGGTGGAGTTGGAAACCCAACCAGCATCATGAGCAGCTGAATGAGCAAAGCCCGGTTTCGTGCCTTGTGGGTGGACTCTCCCAGTGGTGAAGCACTGAGCAAATCTCCCACAGGTGGGGCATGTGTAATATCTCTTCTGGGTGGATTCTCAGGTGCCTAACCAACGTTGAGCCATGCCATACTGGATATACTACTTAGATCTCTCCTTTATCTGCAGTTTTGACTGGCCTTGTAAGAACATGGTGTCGCTGGGAGCTCTTGTTCTCTGCTCTCTCGTTCTCTTACAAAGCCTGTTGCAAATAGTCTAATCGTCAGGAATAATATTAAACTGCTAAACTCTAGCAGTGGAAGTGTAAGGAAACCTGGTCACACTCCTGTATTTGAAGCGGTAACATCAGCACCCACCTTCCAGCAGGACAGGCACTGGTGGAGAGCCCCCAAGCTCGGCACAGAGCTAAAGGAGGGCAGGGCTCCCGCACAGAGAGGGAGGTTTTCCTCGTAGAAAACACCTTCCTGCTCCTGCAGAAATGCTGATATCTCTGCACTGTCCCATGGCCTGCCCAGCTCAATTTCTCAACAATTTTAAAACATGCTCTGTTGGTACTGGGCTGGAGAAGCACTAGGCTGGACTGCTGCTGAGTGCTGGCCCCAGAGAGTGTTAGTGGGGCTTGGGATAAAAATCACGGGTGGGGAGAAACCCTGAGGGCTTAAAG
Organism: Apteryx mantelli; assembly: GCF_036417845.1. NCBI lineage: Eukaryota > Metazoa > Chordata > Aves > Apterygiformes > Apterygidae > Apteryx > Apteryx mantelli. The sequence goes on along the minus strand of NC_089979.1, from coordinate 4,396,771 downwards.
AGATCGTCCTCCTATCCTGACCTAGGATCAGACAAAATGTCTGCCGTGTTCTTAAAAGTCCTCCAAAGGCTTGACCACCACATCCTCCCTCCAAACATCCACCTCTTGTTAGCAGAAAGTCTGCCCTAATATCCAACCTGGCTCCTTCTTGCTGGTTTACTGACCAGTCTATCCAGTTTACCTGCCTAGGTAGACTGAGGTCAGCATGTCCTCTGTTGCTCAGCTGGGAGAAGCTGGCCCAAGACCTCACTCATTGAGTAGCTGCTCTCCACCAGGTACACCTAGCTGTTAAACCGGTCTATAAGAGGAAACTAGAAGCAGCAAGGCAGGCAGAAGCAACCACCAGATCTCAGGTTGTAGTCCATGCCCATTTTCCTAACCCAGGTGTCCCCTCCAAGTATGTTCATCCTTGTGGGTGATGCATGTTTAGGAGCTTGTTCCTTCCATTGCTGCTTCATGCCAGAGCCCGGAGAGGCCGGGCACGATCAATCCAGATATTTGGTGTGCTTCTGGTACAGGTGCTGCTCACTGCACAGGTGACCTCAGGAGCTGGAAGGGTCTTGCATGCTACTATTTAGTAGCCAAAACCCACTGGAAGCACAGCTGGGGCCCTCAGTTGGACACCTTGTCCAACAGTATCCCAAAGCCTTAGTGTAGGGCCAGCTCTTTCCAAGGGGGATAAAAGGCATCTCCGAGCCTTACAACATCTATAGCAACAGCATTTATCCAGCTGTATCAGCTGAGACATGCTGGACACAGGGACGGGTGCGGGGGACTCTGTTTATGCCAATTATTTGACGATGAGGTGGATATCTGAAAAAACATGACATACTTTTGTAAGTGAACAATGCAATTAGCTCGCTCAGACAGCTCAAGTCTGCTGCTGCGGAGCTGCTCAGGGCTCTCCCCACTGCCAGACCCTCCTCCTCTGTGTAAGACCTCACTTGGACTGGAAGCAAATGCTGTGGCAATGGTTGGACGCTCACCGGCAAGATTTTAGCTCCTAACCCTGTTGCAGTGGGATGCTAAGATCAAGGTAACTGTGTTGGGGAGGAGGATGCTGGAGGTGGGGGCTGCCTGGCCTCGTGATCCCCGTGGAGGAGCTGAAGGACATTTTGCTAAGGAGGATCTTGTATCCCGGAGCTGAAATGCCTCTGTTGGCTCACGTTCTCTCTTGCACTTGAATTCTGTGCTCTCCACTGAGGACTGGGACCTCCTTATGGAAAGCCACCAGGAGAAGCTCACTGAAAAACTGCTGCCACTGTGCAGGAGCACAAGCCTTGCTTGTGGTCTCTTCCTGCCTGCGGTGTCCACACTCTCTCCCTGCAGGCAAGGGGAGCAGGGCTGCTCAGACTTCTGGTGGCTCCTTGTTCTGGCGCCTCACTTGGGTCTTGGGAGCAGGAAATTGCTCCAAGAAGAACATGTGCCTCTGTGGGGACTGGACTCATGGAGGCAGCAGGTTTGTCTGTGCAAGGAGCGGGTGGGGAGATGGCCAAGGTTGTGGGTGGAGATGGACCATGCAGTGGCTGCGCTGGATGGGATGGAAATCATGAGAAAGGGGCATTAAGCGAAAACCTAGAGTCCCGGGTATACTCCTTGCGTCTGCCTTGGCATCCAGCTGCAGCGTGTTTGGGATCATCTCATTGCAACAGGTCCAACCCTTTCCCAGCCATCTCTGTTGTCTGTCCTGGCAGCTGCTTCACTCCCAGGAGAGGGGAAGGGGAATACATCCCAGGGAACGGGCTGGGGAGATAGCTGGGACACATCTGGGGTGGGGTGGGAGTGGGCTGAGGTCTCCAGGCAGGGTGATGCAGCAGAACCCGGCTACCCCCCGTGCTCAGCGCACCCTCCGCGGCCCTTTCCAGCATGTTCTGGGTCTTGTTCCATCTCCTGGGCACCGCTCTAGCTCTGCTTCCCCCGTACCCCCCCTTCTCGCTGACTCCCATGAGGGAGGACCGCTCGCAGCACACAGGGATGTACAAAACAGTGAACGCTTTTTTATTTCGCTGCTGCTGGAGTGAAACCACCGTAATTTCAGAAAACTCAAAAAAAAAAAAAATAGTGATTACTAAAAGGCATACATTTTTTTTTCCTTTTTACACAAGACATAAGTAAACAGACAATTTTCTTTTTTAAAAAGGTTATAAAGTGTCAAGATCCTATACCTCATCTGCATATTCAAAGTGATGCTGTCTGATACAAAAAGCATTGGGTATAATAATTTAGCTATGGCTCAGACCAAAAAAAAAAAAAACCAAAAAAAAAGAGAAAAAAAGTCATCTGGGCTTAATCTACACACTACTATGATTGCCCGTGGAGTTAAAAAGGAAAATATGCAGTTCTTTGTTGCACAGAAAGAACCAGCAGGGAAGTCGAGAGTTTTTTGGGAGATCATCGTCTGAAGGAAAGCAGAACGTGTCGAGAACGCCCCCTCCCCTGGAATGTCTGCTGGAGCCTGCGAGTGTGATTGCAGCCGTCCCAGGACCCCACGCTGCGCAAAGAAACCAGGCGCATTTTTCTCCCACCAGACAGTATCCCATCAAAATCCGCCCGCTGAACTGCACCTACCCAGCCTTGTTGGAAGCAAATGAGCTATAAGAACTTGGAAACTGCATGTAAGTCACGAATCTCCCTGTGTGCTTCCCCACTGGGACTAATAAAAAACAAACAAACCCAAGAAAAAACATCTATATAAAATAAAGCGACTCATTCTATTACAGATAGAGCAAGACTCTTTGCATCCTCAGAAAATCTGTTATCCATAAGCCTCATCCAAAGCTCTCAGCCCAAGCACCACAGTGTCAGCCTTATTGCAGGACCCATAATATAAATTTACAAATGAGAAGTCTTTAAATATGTGGAGCCAAATCTTTGTCAAATAAAGAGCTGGCCATTTGCAATGGACGTGTTGTCCTCCTTCCAACTGCTGCTCCCACCATGTGCTGTGTCCAGCTGGAAAATACGGAGAATGGAGGGGAAACACAAACATCGTAACCAAAATGATACAGGTAGAAAGACACATCTATGAATTCCTGGTCACATTCATCCCCTGCCCAAGGTTCAGCCATGATTTGCTCCCTGGGCAAACCCTACAAAGCTCTTGGATGGCTGGATAGTGCATCTCTGCCTTGCCATCCCTTGGATTTCCAAAGGGCTTGCTACAATTTGGAGCCCTGTCACTGCAAATTTGTGAAAGATACAGGGTTTTCACGGAGCGGGTGAGGGAGCTGGGTATGGGTGAGGAGCGATGCAACCCAGTTTGTGCCTTTGCTTCTTCTGATAAGGGCAGGAAAGGGTGGCTTGTTTGTAGTCCAAGCCATGGGGGTGGCAGTTCCCTGGTTTTCCTGGAAGAGTCAATGGAGAGAATTGGAGTAATTACCGAATCGGCAACTATGTCAGATTTTTAAGGCGGTGATCTCTCCTTTCAATATGTCTTGGCATCTGAGGCAAAATAGCGATTAACATACAAATACAGACATCTGATAACCAGCCCATGCATGAAGCCCTTGACTGCTCAGGCCTCACTCTGGTGCTATGTGTCTACAGTGCTGTCAGTCTTCTACTTCTCCAGCTGTCCTAAGACTTTTGTGAAGAATTGGAGCTCACCAGGATTTCTAATTCAAAACCCAGTTGGAAAAAAAAAGCCCAGCTTTTTATGTTTCTCTAAGTGTTTCTGGGCTGACACATTCCAAAGTTGGCACCTTGGAGGTAGGAGCCCAAGTCCATATCAAAAAAATCCAAGTACTCAACAGCCCAGTCTGGAAAAAAAGAGGACAAGCTCTTCAGCTGAGGGACACTTTCAGCGGTGTGTCGGAGGATGGACTTGGAGACCCACCTGTGGGTGCCTGTGCATGAGGGTAGGCTCTTTACAGGCCTTGTTGGAGGAACGACAAAAGCTATGGAGATGTGAAACCCACGGCCTTCCCACCCCATCCTCGGAGCTGGTTCAAACCCTACGTGCAAGAAGGGCAGCTCCTGGGCTGGCTCTTTGCAGGCGGAAAGTGGCCTCGGGCTGCAGCGAGCCCCTACAAATACAGCACAACCTCACGGGACAGAAATCGCGGAGTCGCTTGTGCAACTAAGCCAGGTGGAAGGCAGACAGCAAAAGCAGTCCCACGTCTCTGCCCGGCTTGAGGGACATCAGGAATGAAAACCGTATCAGCACTTTTGGGGTACGTTAGCCTCATCTGCGTCATCCCAGCACTAGCATCCTGCAGCACCACTAGCTGCCCGTCTCTTTTCCATACACATCCCTACCCCACCCCACCAAATTCTCCTCTTGGAGGAATGACTGTGCAGCCTTTAAAACCCCCTGGGCAGACACTGCCGAGCCAGGCCCCAAGGCTGAGGTAGCAGAGTCCCCTCCCTTCCTAAGGTGGAGGTGTCGTGTCCACGGGGCAGAACACAAGAGGCTGTAGCAAGTCCCAGGACAGGGCAGATACAGCCATAAAAAAAAACAAAAATGAAAACAAAACCAGAAAAGCCCAGCGCCCCAAAACAACATTTAAAGCAGCAAAATGGAGCATGTTTTTTTGCAGTGATTCACAAAACCGAAGGACATCAAGATACTGCTCTGCCAGCCAGAGGTGTTCAGCAGGATTTGGCCACATGGATTTTTCCAAATCACGGGAACAAGAGGACTGCTCTTACGCTAGAGACTCACTATGTTTAAGGTGGTTGGGTCGATGTTACATGAAGCAAAGGACCACCCCAAAGCCTGTCCCCTCGTCCCCAAAAGCAAGCCCAGCATGCTGAGATGTCAGTGTGCTCTCAAGCAAAGATCAGAGTCGAGCACTTTGACCACCAAGGCAGAGAGTTCCCATGGCAAAAGAAGGCTGAATTCAAGCCCCCCTGCCCCTGTCCCAACCCCTACTCAAAAGCACCGTAGCCGAAACCCTGGGAGTGATGCCCCAGGCAACCCTGCCACGTGATGCTCCCTGCCTAGGCGAGTGCAGGAGAGGGGAGTGAGGAGACATTGCTCCTTCAGGTGCCAGTGCAGAAACATTTCTACACGTGCAAAGCAATGGTTCCCACTGGCAGCAGCCTCAAGCCCTCCTCAAGTCAAGGCGCTGCCTCTTATGACCAGGGAGCACATGAGATACACGAGGTTTCCTGGCTAGGAAGAATCGGGGCTATCCCTTTTGCAGTGCTGAGCGACCTCCAGCCACCACTGGGGGCGGAGCAGCACCTGGAGCACCTCTTTTAGCAGCAGGAAGGGGATCGTGATGCACCCAGTGGGATGGCTGTGCCCAGCCAGCAATGCTGTACAGGATCAGCCCGGTGTCTCACCCTTCCCAACCAACGTGGACCCTCAGATCGCTGACTTCCTTCCCACAGAAGCTGTAGTAACTAGGCCTGAATGGGACAGAAGAAACTCAAGGGAGCCAAGGGCCATCCCACCAAGACAGGGCTTGGAGCAGTCAGAGACATGCAGCCTCACAGTGCCATGGGGATGCTACAAGCCCTCGTGTGATGGAACATCTCGATGCCTCGCGCACTGGCACGAGGGACCTTGTCCCTCGTTGGTGGCCGACCCTGCAGTGCAGTGCTGCTGGCTCCCAGAGGGGACTGCAAGGAGAAGTGGCACTAGAAACAGCTCAGCTCCTCAGATCAAATTTGGTGGCACAAAGCTGGCCCCAAAACCTCTGCAGATACCAATGGGATCTAACTAGCCTTCCTAGCAGTTCCCAAGAAATAAATCCTTGGAAGCAAGTCTTTCCAGATGGTCCAAATTTCTGAAGGCACACAAACATTACGGAGATACCCTCTACAGGAAACTGAAGGCATCTCAAGGTGGGCGGCCTAAACCCACAAGATGCTTGAGGACTAGCTCCTAGCCTTCTGCATTGCCCCAGCGCTTGCGATCCTCTGTAGCTGAGGGGTGAATGACAGGTGAGTCCAAAGGACACCCAGAGCATCCCTTGGCTCCCAAGCATGCCCTGGTCACACCTGGAAGCCTGCTTCGACCTGGCAATCTGTCTAGCGGGTCATCTCTCCCCTTCCCTTTCCCTTGCCGGAGGCCCGCACTGCCTGTCTGCTGGGTCACCTACACAGCTCCAGGGTGGGAGAAAGAAAGGCCAGAGGACATGTGGAAGACAAATAGTTTTTTTTTTCCTTTAATTAGCAAATTTCTTCTTACCCTCATCAGAAGACAAACCACTCCCAAAGCCCCCTAAGTGCCCACCGCTCCAGCTGCTGAAAGCATTCAAAGGCAGAAGGTTGAGAGACATTTAATGTCCCGGCTCAGGTGCTGCTCTGCATCCACCCCAGAGCACAACCCGGGGGGGCTTACGGGGTGCCAGGCGCTTACAGGGCCACACGCTGCATTACAGATGCCACAGGGGAGGGAAAAGGCAGGGGCAAATTCGGTGATGGGCTCTTGCTGGGAGCACCGAAAAACAAATCCCCGGGAGCCCCAGCCCCGCGGACAGCAAACACCGATGCTACGGTGCAGGACGTGGACATGCCCGGAGATGTGCTTTGCACCCTCACGGCACTGTCAGCCAGAAGCTGGGTTTGCTCCGACACGCTCCCTGCCCTACTCGGCTGTCCTGGGGACCGGATGGGGAACTACGATATGCACCGCTCGGTCCCAGCAAAGTCCCAGCCGGACGCAACCCCGGCGAGAAGCGACAACATTGTGCATTGAATTTGGAAGCTATAAATAAGAGCACCCCAAACTTCGGGGACACAGTTTTGACCCCACACCCCAGCATCTCCCGGCAAAGACGGGGGCCTCACAGTCCCATCCCTGTCCCCGAGCTTCCCGGTGGCCCTGGCTTCACTGCCGCAGGGTCCGGAGGGGCAACCGGGGGAGCGAGCATCCCCAGACGGCTCTCCAGTCCCCACGTGGGCCGTCCTCGGCTGCACGGAGGCAGCGCGGGGAGCCGGTGAAGTGGCGGGGAAAGGAATAGGAGAAAGGGAATGATGCTGGGAGGACTCGATCTCGGATTCGCTGCCTGTCACCCTGCGGAGACCTCTTTCCTTTCTCCCTGCCATCACCACCTTCCCCCCGTCCACCCCTCCCCAAGCCACTGCACCATCCCACGGCTCTGGCCTGCAGCCCAAATTTACGGGGAAGAGGTGGGGAGAGGGTTTTGCTGCCTTGGGATGCTCGGCCACCCGGCACTGGGCTGGGCCAGCCCTCCTGTCCCCAGTCCCTCCTCGGACGGCACAGCCCTGCCCGCAGTCCCGCGGGGCTCCTGGCCGGGGCTGGCCATGCATCGCCCCCAGTCAAGCCCCGCTACGCCCAGGGAGAGCAGCGGGGACCCATCTCTTCACGCCAGGGACGTGCTCTCAGTGCAAAGGCCTCACCTCCCAGCTCCCAGGGAGGGGAAGGGAGGGAGGAGGAGGAGGAGGAGGGAGGAAGGCGACGAAGAACCGACACGTGAATTCATTGCCTGCTAAAGCCAAGAGTCCAGGGCAGCGCTGCCTTCCCTCCTCGGGGTCGCGGCGGGTGGAGACAGCCTTTCTCGGGGGGTTCGGCTCCGGGTGCAAGGACATGTCGGTGGTGCTCCATCGAGCTCCCCCCCCTCCCCTGCCCTGCCCGAGCCCCCGGAGCGGGGCCCGCGAGCGGGGTGGTGGGTGAGGTGTGCAGGGACGGGGAGGGGGGGGTGGGATGCGTGCGAGTGCCCGTGTGTCTGTGTGCACGAATTTTGGCAAGAGGTCATTGAGGTTACATGATGCAGCATTTGTTCTTGTGGTTATGAGGGTCCTTAAATCGGAGTCTCTGCTTTGGTCGGTATTTTTCCAAGTACGTGAGCTGCTTGCTGTTGATGGCTCCTCGGCGCTTCCTGCAGACACAGAGAAGAAAGGTCCCAACAGTCAACGGTGCTGCTCTTGGACAGGAGAAGACCCCTCCAAACCCATCCCTGTTCCCTAGCTCAGTGCAGAAACCCATGGGAACCACCAGCGGGAGCAACACGAGGATTTGGAGACTGCGGATGCATGTGCACAGCCGAAAAGCTCGCTCGGCCAGGCTGCTTGAGCAGCTGTGGAGCTTCACCCTGGTCTAAGCTGAGCAAAGCACATGCTGCCCCCACCAAGGCTGCCCCGCTCTCCCCACCCACGGTCCTGCTGCCTGTCCCACCGCTCCATCGCACTAACCCAGCTGAAAACTCATCCAGGAAAAAAAAGGGAGGGGGAAAAAAAAAATTACAGGCTGGCTGCAAACAGCCTGATTCCCTGATGCAGTTCACCGCGAGGGCAGGCGAGCGCTCAAGGCAGCCCGGGGAGGAGACGGGGACACGTGAACGCAGCCGACCCCAGCAGCGGCGTCGAGTCAGATCAGTGCAAAACGCTCGCAGCGCGGCAAGGCTGCATCTTGGCCGCCTCCTTTTGCGCGGACGCATTGCCCCGAGCAGCAATCCCCGGCACCGACAACCCCGCGAGCCGGCTGGGAGAAAAAAAAACGTGCTGGCAGCAAGGCAGCTGCCCCAAGGATGCGGCAAAAACCTCACGGCTGCGATGCGTTGGGAGCCGATTAATAGCTAGCGAGGGCGGCGGTGAACGACGTCGCTCAGGCACGGCGCGGAGGGCACCGGCCGGTCCTATCCGGGCTTTCTGATTCCTGCTCCCTGCCGGATTCAAGCCGCTCTCCTGCCCCGGGGAGGTTTCGCAGCAGTGCCCGAGGCAGCGGCACACGGGCGGTGGAGTTGTGTCTCTCCCGGCACCTAAACGCCGCTCCTCGGGGGGGACTACTTACTGTCGAATGAACTGGATGGCGTCTTCGTACTTCATGCCGCTCTCGATCAAGGCCAGCGCTACGAGGACAGGAGCGCTGAAAGGCAACGAGAGCGGCAGTCACGCACCCAGCTGCATTTGCTCCCTGCGCCGCAGCCCGGATCCAGGGCGCTGCTATCCCGTCTGTACGGGAGGATGCAGCAGGGACTGCCCCCACGCAGCGTTATAACGGAGCATTTATGGCAAACGTTGGCTTTTCGTTTGCAATTTCTTGTAATTTGGTTGCAAGAGCTGCCCCAGGGAGCAGCTTGTTCCAGCACCGAAGGTGATAAAACCCACAGGACGGAGCTGGCGCCCGTTTGCTGCTCTTCTGCTCGCAAGCACATGGATTTGGGAAGCTTTTAGCAACTATCTGTAGTGAAGTTGGATGCAAACACACATGCAAAATACAACCCTGCTCTTCCCTGCAAACCTCCCCGGTCTGCAGCAGCGAGGGGCGAAGCAGCTAAAGGCAGCAGCTTCCAGCTTTAGTGGGCGACACCTTACAAGACTTCCCACGACGAGCTAACAGCAGAAACCAAACCGCTGCCGGGCACTGGCAGGACAGCACCATGCGCCCCGGGCCCTGCCTGCGTCCTTGCCCGCACACACACCAGAGACCCTGAGATCACCCAGCTGGGTGGATGGATCTACCTGGGGATGGATCTACCTGTCACAGCCGAGAAGACATGGGAAGGTCCCTTGCATCCCCACGACCGTGCCGCTAACCCCTGAAACTCCCCCAAGAACTCTGAGAGTGATGTCCTGGGCAAAAGGGCCTGTCCAGTGTCCGTCTCGCAGTCCCACCACCTGGGTCCATCACCACCACCACAGCTTCTACAGCTTCTTCTCACTAATGTCTTTGCCTCCTGCTGCGTTGCACGCAACGCTCCTGCTAAAGGAGGGGATGGAGAGCGGCTGGCTCCGGCGCCAGCAGCACGCAGCCCCTTGGCGCCCCGGCTCTCGCTTACCGGCCCAGGCCAGCCACGCAGTGAACCGCCACGCAGCAGCCGGGGTCTTCGCAGAACTTGGTCTTCAGCAAGTTGAGCCAGTCCTCCACGATCTTGCTCGGAGGAGGCGCTCCATCGTCGAATGGCCAGTCCTACGGACGAGAGAGAAGTGAGAGAGGAGCGCGCAGCCGGTCAGACCCCTGCGGGTAGGCGCTTCGCCCGCAGCGGGGTCTCGCTTACCGAGCACCCCTTTCACTGCTGAGATGAGCCTAACCGTGCTCAGCTCCCTTGCTCGCGTGGGTAAGCGAGCAGCAAAAAGCCCCGCTGAACGCAGGGAGGGCTGCATCCCCGTCCCACGCCATTCGAAGGGGCTTGGTGAAAACCCACGGGGAGGCAAGCCGTGGCCGTTGGGTACACACGGGGTGCCCTTTCTCAAGGCGATGCAACAGCTTCGAGTAAGCGATTTGCCCCGGTGCAGATTGGCTTTAAAAGGAAAACAGGAAAAAAAAAAAGCCCATCTTCAAAGAGCTCGATGGGGGCCGAGCCAAACGGCGTGCTTTCCAGCAATTACACCGCTCTGACGGCTAAGCCCTCGGGCAAAGCATCCAAAGGAAGATTTGCCCGCAAAGTTTCTGATTCAGTACAGACTTTCCTGCACAACAAGCTTTGGTACAAACGCGCTGTGAGGTCTCCGGGAGGAAAACCGCGATTCAGCCCGACCTCGACGGGGCTGCCCCGACGCCTCCCCGCAAAGCCTGCAGGAGCTGCCGGCCACCCTCTCTCTCTGCCACAACCTCCCCGGCCATCAGAAAGGGTCCTCGAGCCGCACGGACTAAACACTGGGGCTTTCGCCGCTGCGCCGAGCGCGACTGGCTATGCGGCACCTTGCACTGCGGTCGCCTGCTGCAACCCTGCTCCGAGACGGAGAGTTAGTCTCTGGGTGACCGGAGCCCCGACGGATGCGGCTTACGGAGGCCGGCGGCCCAGCGGGGAGGCTTGATGGAGATGCAGCACGGCGAAAACCAGCCCCGGGGCGCGCGGCGGGCAGCAAGCACGTGGCCGTAATCCTCGTGTTTAAGGACTGAGTCACTAAGCTGCTGCGCCGGAGTCATCGCTGGTACAAGGTGCTGCAAAAAGCCGCTAAGCTTTATTTTATTGCCCTTTTCTAACAGGTAACGCAATTTCAGTTGCCTAGGGCTTTGATAGGAAAACAGCACTAGGGAACGCTAATGCCTGAGTCACCCCACCTATGGAGCCTGTGCTTGTACTGCGAGACCATCTCCTTCCCCTGCACGGGGAAAGCACGAATTTGGCCGAGGACACAGGTCACCAGGGGCCTGGTTTACCAGGCTCACGCCGGGGATGATGCACAGTCATCCCCTAACATACAGCTTTCTCCAGCTATCGTAAAGTGCCGATTCTCCGGCAGGATTTCTGCCCGGATCTCCAACTTTAAAGAAGAGCTGCTGAAGCAGCAGACCCTGCCCACCCCAGGAGCGATGGGAATGTGACGGGATGGAACCCGTGCAAACGTCAAGGGAGCTGCTGCCCTGCAGAGCCTTGCAAGGTGTCGGCATCTTCGCTTGCTCTGGAGATGTCCCCAGTGTGCTCCTCCAAAGCGGAGAAGCAGCTCTGAGACGCCTTCAGAGAGATATTCTGCAGACGGAGAAGACGTGGCCAGAAAAAGGAGCAGATACACACGGCGTGGCACAGGACTGGACCCGGCTGGGATGCCTCTTCCAGGCAAGACTCAGTAATCACTACTTACAATCCTACCCGGCATCAAAGCAGGCTGCAATTAAGCACTTACAGCTCACACCCATTCGCACTTACTGCAATTATACTGTCTTTGCCAATTATTGGAGGCTGCAAAGGCCACACGCACGGCTCGGTTTTTGCAGATCTGCAATAGGAGACTTCCAGCTCTGCGCGTGGCCCATGCAATCCCCAGCTGAGCCAGCGGCGTTAGTTTTATACTTTGCTCCAAAATTCCTACGGCACGCAGAGGTGCTGAAAGGAGAAGACGCATCCAAAGCCACACGGTCCAAACGCCAGGAGAGCGTGCCAGGGCTGGACCGCCGCACGGTTAGGTACCGCGGCTGCGGATGTCTGCGCACTGCAACTCCGCTGCCGTTACAGTGTCAGGAGGAGGCTGGAGGACCAGAGCCAGGATACATAGTCTATCTATAGATATATCGGATATGTACATATGTAGACATAGAGATGTATAGAGAGATGCATCTGCACCTATATAGATAGAGCTGTCTACAGATATATAGGATATAGATATCTCAATATAGGCTAGATCTATAAAGATATCTCTATATAGGATATCCTACATAGATATCTACATCCTATATATAGATCCTGTATGTAGGACTTAGTCTCCGACCTTTTACAGACCAAACTCTGCCCTTCACCCTGTTCCTGGTGGCGGCGATGAACAGAAGAGTCCCGACGGATACGGCAGTCTGAGCGTGCCGAGTTAGCGGGCGTCTGCTCGAAAAGCGAGGGCTGTGGATGCATCTAGACACACACGCGCACAGGCACGTGCTTCTAGATGTGCGTCCTTGCTGTCCTCAGAAGAGCCAGCTCCGGGGAACACGGAGCATTTTCACCGGCTGCCTCTGGGGCTCTGCGAGCCGTGACTTCTCCCCACTGAAAAACTATTTCTAAGCGCTGCCTGAAGGTCATCGCGCAGGATCGTCTGGGCTGGCTGGAAAATGCAGTTCGACCAGAACAAGCTTTACGGCTTCAGCCTCCCCAAACCAGCAAGTTCCCTGAGAGATCTCTGCACCACCAGGATCTCGAAAGACTTCCTAAATAAGAGACAAAGCTCACTTGGCAGCTGGGGAGAGGAACAGCGAGGTTGGAGCCCACCAGAAGAAACATCTCAGTTCAGCAAAGGACCCCGGGACCTGCACTTCCGCAGCGCTCAGGCTCCGGGGCTCTCTCTGCTCTTCCAGGCAGACGCAACCTGATGAAAGCTCCCCGCTTTTATCCGATGATTACTCATCGTCTCCCACACGGGGCTGGGAAGCGGGCCTCACATCACCTGGCACAGCCTGCACGAGGGCTGAGCAAATTCCCGAGCGTGGCAATCACGCCTGACATCATCTCCCATCACTTATCATTAAAGATACAGCCCAGGCATTTAAAAGCATCCTTGTCTTTTTTTTTTTTTTCCGCTCGTTCCTCGCTCCCTTTGATTTCCCAAAGCTGCACACCGCCAACTGCTGAAAGTGCAAAAAAAAGAAAAAAAAAAAGTAGCACAGTTTTTATACCCCCTGGATAAGATAACGCATAGGAATGACTCGCCTCCTCCACGTGGGATCAGGCGCTCTAACACCCTGGATGCTTTAAAGCCGGAGCGATAGGCAGAGCTGGCAGCGCCTGCCAACTCGGCTGCATGAGTCACAGTTTCGAGTGCGTGGGCAGCTCCTTCTTTATTTTAAAGTCCCAGCTGAATTGCAGCCCCACACCGGGAATTCGCAGCGGGGAGCAACCCACCTCTCGCCGAGCGCTCCTGGGCAGGACCGGCCTCGGGGAGCGTTCGCGGCAAAATCCGCCGGCGTTTGGATATAAAAGCAATCTCGTGCCCGCGCAGAGCTCCCGGGCTCGGAGGGCACAATTTGCTCTCTGTCTAGTAGCAGCAGACCGAAATCTCACTGTGCTGATCTTGGATTTCAGGCCCTAGAGCTGTAATCGAAGCAACCGCTCTCAAAATAGCTCTTCCCTGGCCGGAGCAGAGCAGGCTGCTGAGCTCGACAGCGGGAAGCACACAGTTATCGAAGGGCAGAGCGGCTTGCCGGCTATTTTTACATATATTTGACACTCTGGAGGTGACCCTGACCTGCCAGCCTGGACACCTTCCTCCCTGCGCTTCTCTGAGCTGGAAAAAACTCCCTTTTGGGGTACAGAGGATGCTCACCCGAAGCAAAACGCGTCTGCTTACGAAGGGCGCCGAGCAGCGGGCAACGCTTGACCGGCGCCTGGCGTCATCACCAGCGAGCAAAGCGCTTTTCACCTTCAAACGCGTCTCGGAGGGCGAATTGCTGCAGCCCCGGGGGAGGGCAAAGCCCCCCCCGCGCCCCCCAACGCCAAAACCGTTTGCCCCGGGCCGTAGGAAAAGCCGAGCGAGTTTGCCCCGCGCCCCGCCGCCCACCTACCATGACGGTGATGCCGTCCTTCTCCAGGGGCGTCTTGTCGTAGGTCACCTCGCACACCCGCACGACCGTGGTGGCCCCGTACTTCTTCAGGTCCTGGGGAGGGAGGAGAGGAGGGGGGGGTTGCTTTTAATCCGCCAAGGTATTCCAAAAAAAACCCAGACCGTTTCCAGGGAAAAGAGCGCCTCAAGGGTTCGCTTTGCTCGGGCGCTACTTCTGCCCTCCGTCGCAGCAGGGGCCACCGAAGCCCGATGCCGAGACCGGGCTACCACTAAAGCGCTTAAGCGCAATATATTTCTCAAATGACCGCCAGCTTGCAAGGATTTATCAGCCCCGGTAAAATTAAGCCTCGCCATCCCTGCGAGTCGAGGGGAGTCGTTGCGGGAAGAGGGAAAAAAAGCCGGTTTGCCGGTTCCCACGTAGGGGCCGCGTCTCCTGGGCCGCTGCAATAGGTCACCCAGGAACGGGAGAGAAAAACCCCTGGGGAACTGGCGGCAATCCGGCAGCGGTGATGGGGCAGGAGCTTTTCAACGCTTTTTGACCAGATATAAACCCGGCCACGTCCCTTTTAGCAACGTGTGCGGGATCTGAGCGCTGCTTCTCTCCGGACACGCAGCTGCTGAGGTCAGAGCCTCGGAGAGCAAATTTTGAAGCTTAGCAGAACCCGAGTTATTACAGTAACTATCAGAAGGGGCTGTATAACCTTTTCCAAAGCTGGAAGAGCCTCGTTTTGCAACTTCTTCTTTTCCAGCGTGCATTTCCCGACCGGCCCCCATCTCCCCGAGCTGAAAGGGCAGCGGGTGCACGCTGATGCCGGCGAGGCGACGACGGACGGACGTGCGGCCGTTGCAGCCGGACGCCCGCAACGCCCTGCGCCGCTCCGTGGGAATGCTGAGGCTCCGCTCTAAAGCGACACCCAAAATAAAGGAGCTAGGGCTCCTCTCCCCGACACGGGCACCAAAAAAAAGGAGCGATGCTCATGCACGGAGCTGTTTAAACCGCTGCCGAAACGCAGGACAACTGCTTTGGACTTCCGTGGCCGCCGCTTGACGTAGCCGAGCCGAACGCAGTCGGCATCGTGCAAATTCCTCGGGGCTCCTTCTTCACCGACTTAGGTGTCTTGCTGCCGCATCCCACAGGTAATTGCTTGAACGCTGCAGGCAGGCAGGGACTTGGTCCTTTTCCAGCGCGGCTTATCACCTGGAGCGCGCATCGGCCCTGGATTAGGTGCCGGCGTATCGGCCGCGCGGCGCGTTGCACGAGATCATCTCCGCGGCTTCTCGCGGAGGGCCGGCATGATCCCTTCCCCTCGCGCGCTTGCCGGACCGCGGCAAATCTCTCTGCGCTCCGGGGCTTCACGGAAAGTTAGGACTAGCTAGGCTGGAGGAGAGGTTCATTTTCTCCCTGCCGGAGCTGGCGTGTTCCCGGTCGCCTCCTGCCCGGTGTGCGCGGGCACGGAGCAGATGAGTCCCGTCTCCATTGCAATGCCGAACGCACGCAGGCGGCTGCAGCCGGCACAGCGTTTTCCGGGCCGGGTTGCGAGGAAGGGGATGGCCGTCTCCGGAGAGCGGGTGCAGGAGGGTCTGCAGGGCTTCGGAGATGCAAAGTCCTTACCGAGAGGCAGGGAGAGCGGCTGCAGGAGACGCGACGCCGACGGGGAAGCCCCGCTCCTCCTCCGCGTTCCCAAAACGCCCTGCCCCGAAACGGCCCAGGGCCACCACGGTCCGGCAGGAGGATGCAACCTGCTTGAGGAGAGGCTCCGCTGCCTCCGTGGAGCCGGATCTAGCCCCGCTCCCGGCCACCAAGGGTGCCAGGGCAGACCCCCGATCGAGCTTTGCGATGGCAAAAGCGTGGCTTTTAGCCCCAAAACCGGGATCCCTTCCGACCTCCCCTCCTTACCTCCAAGAAGGTGCTGAGCGTGGCGTTGGTGGGGTTGTGGGTGATCAGGAACCGCATGTTCTTGTAGCAGACCTCCACCGGCGCGGGACGGTTCATCCGGGCCATGGCGGGATCCGAGGAGGACGGTGATACAGAGTAGTGGTGGGGGGGGGGCAAAACAAGACAAAAAAAAACAACAAAAAAAACAACAAAAAAAAGAAAAAGCGTGCGCGGAGGGGGGAAAAAAAAAAAAGCTCGGCGCTTAAAAAAAAATTCAAAAAAAAATTCGGGAACTCAATATACAAACGTTGTGCAAATATTCCCAGCTCTCGGGAGCGCGTGGGATTCCTCGCCGCACCGCGCCCCCCCTCCCCGGCAGACCCTGTGGTAAAAGCCAAACAATAATAATAATAATAATAATAATGACAATAATAATAATAATAATAATAATAAAAATTAAAAAAAAAATCCCTTTGCTGTAGTGTCGGCTCCCTCGGCGCGCGCAGGCGGGCGCCGCCGTCCTCGCCAGGCGCCGGTGCCGCCCGCTCCCTACGAAGGCCTCCGCATGGGGATGCTGCCGGCGCGACGGTCCCCCCCCTCCGTCACGTTACCCCATCGGGATATGTGGAGTACTTGGGAGCGGCGACGGGAGCCCGGAGCCTACGGGGCCGCGGCGGCCGGCACAAGTCCCCGGGTCGGGCGAGCCATGCGCGGGAGCCTTGAATGGTTAAATCCGAGGGCCGGGCGCCGCTTCACGGGGCGCGATGCCGGGCGTCGCGGTGCTCCGAGGCGCTTCCCGGCGCCTCCATCGATCCCGGGGCCCGTCGGAGAGCGGCTGCGAGGGGAGGAAAAGAGAGAGAGAGCCGTGAGCTCGCCCCCGGCGCCGGGCTCGAAATAACCCCGGGGGACGTCGCGGCGGGGAAGGGGGGGGGGAGCGACAAGAGGGGATGAAACCGCTCCGGTGCCGCCGCCGCCGGCTCGTGCCGGGATGCTCCGAAGCCGGGATGAGCTTCAGGATAAGAGTCGGCCGAGGCGGACGCGCCGGCGAGAGCCCCGAATCCCGCGTCGCTCCCGGCCGGGCACGCGCTCCCCCTAATCCCCGCGCGGCCGCCCGCGTTTTGGCGCGACTCGGCCGCGTTTCCGCAGCGGCGCCGAGAAGAGAGGAAAGCCGAGCTCCCGCTGCTGGGAGAGTGCATCCCGGGAGCCCGGGTGGCAGCGTGCCACCGGATTTCGGGGCTGAGCCGTGGGCGCATCCGGCTCCCCCCCTTGCGCACCGGCCCCGCGGCTCCGTTATATTTCCGTCCCCGTCCCTCTCGGAGACGCGCGGCCCTTATCCTGCATCCTTCCCGTCCCGTCCAGGGGAGGAAGCGCGGGTTTGCAGCACGGATCTGCCCTCTCTTTGCAGGTGTTTGGGATCAAAACGGGTCGCGTCCGGCAAACGCCTCCCTAATGCTCTTAGGTCAACTGAGCTGTTTGCAAAGGAGCTTTTCCCTGTGGAAAGGGGGGGGAGCGGAGCAAGGCCTCACTTCCCCTCCGAGGATGGAAGCCGCAAGGAGAAACGCAGCAGGTTTGCCCCGGATCGTGCTCCTTCCTCGCGGGATATTTTAACCCTTCCCCCCGCAGCAGCCTCCCAAAAAGCCGCAGGAGCAGCCGGCACGGTCGGCAGCGCCCGCTAACCCAGCACCGCGAGCCGTTCCCGCCGCTTAATTATCTCACCAGAGCGAAAAAAGGGGGGAAAAAATAAAAAAAAAAGTAAAGGAGCATCAATTCCTACCGGGGTTACGCTGGCAAAGAGCCGACGGATGGTGCGGGAAGGGGCCCGGGCAGCGAGGCCGCCCGGCGTCCCTCTCCGACCCTGCGGAGCGGCCGGGCGTTATCGGCCGGACTCTTGTTTTGAAGCTCGTACCTTGCCCGGGTCACCGGCTGCTTAGCGCCGGGCGGCCAGATCCTCAAAATAGAACATAAGCACATAAGTAAACCGACACGGGCGAGCAAATGCTCCGCTCGGTTTTCTTCCCGCTTGCAGCCGATGCCCGAAACGCGGGAGGGCGGCGGCGCGGAGCCGAAACGCGGGCGGTGCCTGTTTCAGGAAAACGGGGCCGGGTGGATGGTGGGAGCCGGGCTGGGACGCGTACCGAGCACTGACCGCCTCAAACACCTTGCGGAGGCCGGGGAAGGACATGCAAGATGCGGACCGAGGTCTTCCCACCAGACCACCTGGTCTGCGCTTCTTGCATGAACAGCAAAAACCGTTTACGCCTTCGGACTTCGACCCGCTGCGCCCACTGCAGGGACAACCCTTGTTTTGGAGGAGATGGTTCAAAAGGATGAAGGACACCACCATCCCCTTCTTGAGTTGGCCATCGCCCAGGAGGGGTCAAGCCAAGCAGGGGGCAACCAGCGCCAGGCCAGCCGAGGGACAGTCTTCTCCATCACCGCCAACGGTGGTGGCCGTCCCTTGTGTCACGGTCTCGCCGATGTCCAAGGATGGGAAACCCCTACGTTCCTGGCCCGAAAAGCAGAGTCTCCCGTTACTCGCGCGGCAGACACCTGCTCGCTCTATTTAAAGCCTCGCGTCCGCCGAACGGCGCGGGGTCGGGTTGACGGGCGAGCTGCGAACGCGACAGCAGCCAAGGGGAAAAAACAGGTTCCCGCCGGCCGTTTGCACCGGCTTTCCCTCTCCCGGAAAAGGGAAAACATATGGGGCCCCTTTTTCTGCCGTCGCCCCGGGGGGATTAAAAAAAATAAAGCAACGAAAAGAAAAAAAAAAAGGAAGAAAAAGGCCAGGGAGCAGGCAATGCGGCACGAGAAGCGCGGCTGCTTTCCCACCGCAACTTGCCCCCCTTGGCTGTTGAAATCGCGAGCCTTCCTCCCGCTAGCACCCGAATTATTTAGC
Organism: Apteryx mantelli; assembly: GCF_036417845.1. Taxonomy (NCBI): domain Eukaryota; kingdom Metazoa; phylum Chordata; class Aves; order Apterygiformes; family Apterygidae; genus Apteryx; species Apteryx mantelli. The sequence continues at coordinate 4,378,160 of NC_089979.1, read as the reverse complement.
ATTTGCATCCCCACGCGGCGATGGGACGAAGCCAGCTCCGCGGTTCGCCAAGCAGCTCTTTGGATGAACGTCCTTCGGTTAGGGCGCGTTTGTTCCCTCTCCTTTTTTTTTTTCTTTTTTTTAAAAAAAGCGAGATTAAGAAGCAGAAGAATCCGCCCTGCAAGGATGCTCTGCAAGCCCAGCTCGAAAACGTCGCGGCGCTCGTGATGTGCCGCCGCGTTAAGAGCCGGAGGGGAGACAGGAGGGTTAAGAGCAGATTTTTATCCTCCAGCATTCGGTCAGCCCTTTTTTTTGGCCCCCCTTACTGTCGCCACCGTCACTCCCCAGCCCTTTTCACGCTGTAAAATCCACCCCCCGACCAAAGCGAGGGGTGATACAAGCTCCGGAGACGGGTGCAGAGCGGCAAAGGCTTCGCCGCAAGCCGGCACGGCAGAGCGCGAGCAGGACTTCCCAGCGGGGATTTTCCAGCAAAAGTCAGATTTTAGCAGCTGACCGAGGCTGAAATTTCGGCTGAGCGCAAATACCCGCCTCTGGCCGAAATATGAGCCAAGTTCAGCAGGGAGCGACAAATCCCTGCGCCGACTCACGTGCTGCGAATCCTCGAGCCGGGACCGGGGAAAGGCGGGGGGAAACCTGTTCGGAAAGAGCAGAGGTTGCGATTCGTGCGGTAATCGTCTCAGGGAACGGAAAATTTGAGATTCGCTGCCAGCCTTTTCGCCAAACTTCGTCCTTTCCGCTGATGTTACGGAGGCACCTCTAGCCTGAAACTGCAGGAAAGTTTTTCTCGGCGGAGGGCGTTATTCGGGGTTGAATTCTGCAAGACGGCTCCCACAGGGTCGGCGGTCGGCCCACGCCGAGGGCAGAGCCGTCGGCGGGCGCGGAGAAGAGCGCCCGAAACCCGGGAAGCAAGCGTTTCCCACGAGAAGCTCGCGGGCATCCTCTCCATTTTCTTTTTTTCCCGCTGTTTGCTTTCAAGAAAAAGAGAGGTTACGCCTGAAGCGCTTCAAAGGGACGGGAGGAGCAGCAGCTCTGCAGACGCAGGCGCCCGTGCCAAGAGAGGAGCCGCCGGAAAGCGGGAATCACCCCAAATCGCCGACTCGCAGACACAACCCATCTTTCCCCCGCAGCGTTTCTGTGCGATACTGATGGTTTTTTTTTTCCCCCCCAAAAAACAGCAGCTCATCGCTTTGCACCTGCCTCGGGATGAAGGATGCGAAGGAGCATCTCATTTCAGCTCCTGCCGCGTCGTTAGAGGCTCTAATTGCCCCCTTCAGGCCTCCCTGGCGGGCCCAAGGATCGGCCCTGCGGCTTCTCCGCTGAAGCACTTTCAGCCGATCTGAGGATCCACCGGGCTTTGGGAAACAGCCTCCTTTGCACCCAAAACGCTTGCTCCGACGGCAGGTCCCCGCGGACGAGCAGCACCCCACCCACCGCTGCAGCCTGCTCATGGGGCAGCGTCGAGGCGTTTGGGGGTTTTGCAGGCTCAAAGACCGCAGATTTTGAGTCCGCTCGGTTAAGCAGCCCTGAACAGAGGTTTTTCCGGAGGGGTTGATACTCCAGCTTGACCCCGACGGGTCGGACTAGTTTGGGGGGCTGAATACAGACCAGCAGGAACAGCCTGACGTTTTCCAAGCGAAGCCACGTGGCTTATTAACTCGGCCCCTGTCACTGCCTGCTCTGGGGCTCGCACGGCAGCTGTGATTTGGGCAAGAAGAATCAATCCTCTGGTGGTCCAGGCCACCCCCGGTCAACCCCACGTACCCCCACACGTCCGTCTCGCTACGCTTGACGCTTTGCCTTTTGCAGCCGCGCATCGCTACGGGGCACCGGGCATCCTGCGGCGGGAGGGAAGGGTGCAAAACGTCGGCGAGGACTAAATTAGCCTTAAGAGAGCCGCCCGAGCTGCTTCCCCACGTATTAGCTTGCAAAAGAAAGCAGAAAAATAAATAAATGGCGAGGGAGCTGAAAAGATCCGGAGGAGAGGGCCGGAGCGGGGGACGCCGTGTCCTCCGCGGCGCAGCTCCAGCCGTAGCAGCTGCTGCCAGCAGGAAATGGGAACAAAAACGCCGCTTTTAATTAAAAGCGGCGTTTCAAAACACGTTGCAAGGCTTTCGCACGCGGGAGGAGGCTTCCTCCGGCCCCGAGACCTCCGGGCGCAGCTCCTCATGCAAGGCTGAAGGTCAGAGGTACGTCCCGGTGCCTGCCCGCCGCCCTGAAAAGCAACATCTACCGAGCGTGATTTCAGTTACGCCGCCGGCTTCGAGGTGCTCCTGGGACAGACGGCGCGGAGCATCGGCTGGGAAGAGCCGCGCGGGCCCCCTGCCTCCCTGCTTGCTTTGCCCTGGTGTCCCAGCCCCGCGTGACGCAGAAGTCTAACCGTGAGCAGCTATTTTCGGTGCCGGGGAGGGTGTTTCTTCAACCTCCGGCAAGGTGCATTTCAAGGAGAGCTGATTTTCGGGGCCAAGGCGCTCAGCGCTCGCTGAACAGAAGTTCAGGTCCTTTCCGGGTGTCTCCAGCTGGGTGGCAGCGGCCACGTTACAAATTCCCGTCTTGCTTTTTAAGTGCCGCTGTCACCGCGAGCCGCGGGACGGAGCCGTAGGACCGGCGCGTTCGTGCGAGAAGCAGGAGGTGCTGGTGGGGCTGAAGGAAAAGCAGCGAGGAAGAACTTCTCCCCCAAACAACGCGACGCTATCTGCAACCGCGTTTTAGCCGGCCGCCGCGCAGCGTCAGCGCAAAACCTGCCGCTCTTCGCTGGAAATGCCCAAACGCCCCGCGCACAGATCACGGCAACCCGCTGAGAAATACGGCAAACGATGCACGACGCCGGTCCTGCCCCGCCGTGGGACTAGCGGCCGCGGCGAGCTCCAAGCCTGCGCTGCACTTCGGGAGCTGTAGCTCGCTGGGAACTCTGCGCCGTTGTCCTCCAACCCGCGGTTCGTACTCCATACGCGCTCTGTATACGATGTAATTTTTTATTGGCTTGGCTGCTTTTGCTGCCAGTAATGGAGATTCGATGGGAAGCGACCGCGCAGGAGAAAAGCGAGCAGTCATTTCCCACAAGGTCTAATTTTCAGTGGAAGCATTTCAAGTATTTTGGCAAAATGCACATCCTGGCAATACGGCCCCAAGCCCGTAAACTCTTAATGGCTTTTCAATCACAAATCATCCCCAGCTACCCGGGCTGCGATGCCGATTACCATATTAAGTACGGCAGAACAACGTGGAAAAGGATGTTTCAGCTAATATCAATAACCTGCCAAGCGAAGAAGGGAGACGACAAGCAACGTTTTGCTCGGCCGCGAGGCAACCCCGCTACCTTGCCTCCGCACGCCGACGTCCGCGGCGTGGGGCAACCGTGCGGAAACAGGAGCGACGGAGCACGCCCGACCGCCGCCGGCGAGCGCGCGTGCCCTTCGAGCCGCGCGCGCAAGGGGCTGCGGGGCAGGGGAAGCTCGCCAAGCCCCGAGCGACCGTCCGGGGTAACGAGCCGGAGACTCGCCTCGGTTGCTCCCGCGCCGCCCAGAAACGCCGGTGGTTTTGCCGCGCCGAGCGAGGGTTTCCGCCCGCTACGAGCTGCCTTCAGCAGAGGCGTTCGCCTTTCAATTTACGCAGGCGCTGGCATTAATTTCCGTGTCGGAGCTGTTTGAAGCGGTGGTGCACCACGGGCTTGTTTCATTTAAAGCCCCTGGAAGAAATGCGCACCGGGTGAATTGCAATTAAGTTTTGCGCCCAGCCTGCTCTGCCGGAGCCTCCGCCAGCAGTGATCGCAGCACGCGATAAGCGGGCATCATCAACGGCGTCTCTGAGCCTGCCCCGTTCCCCTTTTGCTCCTCTCTTTCAGGTCAGCACTGCATTCCCCAGCTCCGTCCCTGCCTGCTGATCAAAGGGTCCAAGAGCTTGTCTGTAGCTTTCCTCTGAATTAAACTGAGGCCTAAAATTTGCTCTTTGGACCCGTATGGGTACTCCAGCACACTTAGATGGATGAAGCAATCTCGTTCCAAAATAAGTCCCTACTTCCTAGGGAAGAGCCCCGCAGCTCCGGCATCCCACAAGAGAGGACCGTGCCCTTTGCATGAGCTAAGAAACGCCGAGATGGGCAGCTTGGACAACCCAGACCCACGTGCGAGTCCTCAAGTGAAGCCGGAAGCCAGAAATCTTTCAACATCTCCTATTTACCACTGGGAGCCCTTTTCTAGAAATTCAAACATACAAGAAGTTTCATAGACAAGAGCCTGGCAAGGATCCAGCACGAAAGCTCTCCGACATGGCAAGAGAGCAATGCAATGGCCAGAAAATAATCTGCATGGCCTTGGAGGACAGGGACAATGGTTTCCCACCAACGGCAAGCCACCTCCTCCAAGCAGAGCCAGGAGACCCCTTGGCCAAGGAGCCCGAGTGACTTCAATACCTGGCCTCAAGGAGACCCAGCCATCCTGGGACTTTCCCATTGTCGCAACCTGAGCCCACCTTCACCTCTTTCCGAAGGATGTTTGCACCCGTGCTACACAGGTCTGCTCGTCCTTCAGCTTCTCCCACGGACAAACCTAAGTATCTTATTTCCATCTTAATGGCCCGGCTTGCTTAAATCATGAGGTTCTCCTTGGTTACCCAAGTTTCCTCCCCAGCAGAAGGGTCTGATGTTTCTTCTGGCACCTCTGTGCAAAATGAAGAGTCCAGGTCCTCCTTCTGGCCACCAACGTGCCAGCAGACAGGGACATGTCAAGAGGCGGGCACTCTTGTCCAAAGAGCGCCCGACCACTATCAGAGCTGCTCGGAGCAGCGGCAGCCCACCCTATCTCTGGTACTGATGCGTTGACTCACAGCAGCCAAAAGCGGTGCAGGACATGGATCCTACGGGCGAAATCGGGAACGAAATCTTATGTACGCCAGCAAGTTTCTAGTGAAATGCCCTCTGTGAATAACCAAGCGCTGTGCCCCTTCCCACCTGCATGGCCGAAGCCCGGACAGTGCGGGCTTCTCTCCCTCCTGCCTCCCAGCAAACCTCCCCGAAGGTGCCTCACTGCAGCATTAATTCCACGGCTTGACGGGACCGATTAGCAAATGCCAAACTTGTCAGCTACTTTGCTGGAACGGCCGAGGTTCAGTGTCGTTTGGAGTAGCGGGACATGGAGAGCTGATAAAGTCAGGTCATGCTTTCCTAAACACAGTAACTCCCTAAGCAAAGGAAAAGGAAGCTTTGCAGAGCCAAATTTTCACTCCACATGCTTTTCCAGCAGTGGCACTTGTAACAAAAGGTCTTATTTACACAAACAATATGTACTTACTCGTGTATAAATATAGGTATCTCAGGAGTGAGCACATCTAATTTTCAAAGTTGACTTTCAGAAAAGCCTAACAAAACACCAATTTGCGTTATATTTGCTTGACTTCTGTCCTAGTTTCAACCCACACAGCAAGACACCGACCGGCCCTTTGCCCTTACTAGTAATTAAGTACTTCCCTCTCTCCTCCCAACCTCAACTCTACCAAGAGCATTTCCACCCTGACACTCCTGAAAATTTCACGCACACTTCTGAGCTTTCCCAGATGTTCTTCCGTAAGAGTTTTGCAGAATTCCTCCATGGCTGCGCTCACGCTGTGGTCCCAGCGGACTACGGTTGACATCAGCCAAAAAGAAAAGAGCAGATGAAAGAGGGATGCCGAGCTGCAGGGTGATGCTTTCACAAAGCTCATCGTGATGCAAGATGGGGGTCCGAGAGCCCCACCGCCACTTGCCCCACTGCTGGAGCAGGAAAGCACAGCACTGAAGCTGATGTAACCCCAAAATTTTGTTTTTAAAAGTTTAACTGTGTGTTTTCACCAAGCATGGCAAGGGAGATGCAAAAGCAAAGCGACTTGCGTCTCGGAGCAGGGCAACTAGGTCCATGGGGCTTCGGCGCGTAGCCATGGGGAGGAGGACACGGAAACGCACCGGATCCAGGCTGCGACCACAGCGAGGCTCCGGTCAGAGGGAAGCAAACACGCCGCAATTTCCTCCGGTAGCGTGTGCGGAAGGAAACAGGAACCAAACATGAAAGATCTGGGAGGAGAAAGAAGAAAACAAACCAAAAATCCCCCAGCAGCAGCCAACATCTGCAGGCAGAGCTATAAGCGGCAGCCGGGAAGTCCTGCTCCAGGTACAGGGCCGGAAGGAGCAGGCGGGTATCCGCGGCCAGGGCGGCCGGCCACCCGTCGCGCCGGCCGGAAAACCGCCTCGGGCACCTGGGGCAGGAAGCGGCAGCGGCCATGGGGCTGTTTTTTGAGCAAAACATTAGGGAAAAGGATAAAACTATGTGGGTGCAGAGGGAGGCAGGCGGGGAGCGCTCAGCAGGCACGAGGAGCCCCCCAAAAAGCGCTTGCAAGGTCGCTTTTTGGATAAACCACTTCATGCATCTCCTTCCACCACCTTTTAGCACGTCATACACCGGCTCCTGCACAAAGTTGCAGAAAAGCTCCTGGTCTCCACCGTACCGCTCCGCGGATGACAGCACCGGCCATATTCAAAGCGTGGTGGGATTTCGGCAGAGGAGAAAGAGGCTGAGAAGATACCACCATCCGAGTTGGACGTGAGTGTGGATATTTGCAAGTGGGAGGCACTTGGGAGACGGGGAGGAAAGAGACAGGAACGAGGAAAATCAGACAGACAGGCAGACAGACAGACAGATAGCCAGATAAAAGGAAGGGCCCAGCCTTGACGGGGTTGTGCAACCGGGGAACGCACCCGAGCACCCGGTAATTCGATCAGCTCCTTTTTTTATCTTGCATTTGCCTCTCGGCGGCGAGGGGGGGGACGGAAAAGGATCCCCCCCCCTCTTCCAACCACAGCCCCTTGTCCTTCCCTCACCCCGATCCAGGCACGGGATGGGATGGAGAGACCTGGCAGCCGCAGGGCGGATGGAGGGACCCCGGGCCTCGCTCGAAGCGAGATCCCGGTTTTATGATCCGGGATATCCCCTCCGCCCCCTTGCCCTGCCGGCGGCGAGGAGCTCGCAAGCGCCGCGCCGACGTCAGAGGTTTTTTTCCTGCCTTGGATTCGAAGCAAAACCAATAAATCTTGGGGCGGGAGGGGGAAAGAGAGGCGGCTCCGAGGAAGGCGCTTCGCTGCGAGCTAGGAGAGGGCCCTCCGCAGATCCCAGCTTGATTCCCGATCCCGGGCACCAGCTCGGGGAAGCAGCGGAGGGGGGCGAGCGCAGGCGAGCGACTCCGCGGGGAACCCTAACGCGCTTGCCGGAGCTGGCCGCCTCCCGAATCGCAGCGTGCCAGTGCCGCCCTGGCTCCGCGCGCCGCCGCGCCGGGAGGCCCCGGGGTGGAGCGGGATGGGGGGAAGCCGGCAAGCGCGGCCGGGATTTGGGAAAAGTGGGTAGGTCCCCGTGGTGCGGTGACGCGGCTCCCGGCAGCGCGGCCTCCAGCCGGGCGTTTCCGAGCTGCTCGCGTTTCCCTGGGCGCATCCTTGGGAAGAAATGATAATAATAATAATAATAATAATAATAATAATAGCGGCCGGTGATGTTATTTTCAGAAGCTGCCCACCGGCTTTGGGCCCCGGTCTCGCTGCCTTTCGACCTCCCCGTTTCCCCCCGCATCTGAATGCCGTTCTCCGATTTGTGCCCTTCCTGGCGATGGGATGTGGGCGAGAGGTGGCAGCGAGCAGCCCAGGGGCACCGCGCGCCCTGCCGTGCCGCGGCCCTGACCAAAGGGCACGGGCAGGGCCCCTCCAGGTCCGCTTTGCATCACCGGCGCCTCTTGCACAACGCCGACCGGCCGCGGTGGTGTCGACGGACGTTTGGGGGTGAAGAACAGGGCTGAGGTGCTCGGACGGCTCCAGGAGCTCAACATACCCAACAGGCTGGGTTTAAACCTTTAGGTTGTGTTTAAAGGACACCATAACCCACCCTTGATGTGTGGGCAACGTGGGAGAGGAGAGGAGAAAACATGCTCTGAGTATTTTCTGCTATGAGCCCCACACACAGGTCTTCTCTGGTGGCATCAAGTTATAGACAGCATCGCCCAGAGAAGTCCAACTCTGGAGAAAGGGAGTTGTTCCAAGTTAATGGCCCCATGTTGAGAGGACGTTTGGGGGTCTCTCCCCCTCCTCAAACTTCCTCCACCATCCAGACCCTGTGCTCTCACCCGGTTTCCCTCTCTGTCCTCTACACCCTTGCGATCCAGGCTGTTGCCCAGTGTTGGGTCTCAAGATTTCACCCTATGCTTGCAGGAATATTCCTGCACGGTTCAGCACAGGCTGCAGGCCTGGGGGGCTTTGCAATGCCACTGGTGCCCTCCATCTCGGTGGGTACCAAACCACTTTGCAGAAGGGCCACTAGCCCCCAAGGTCGATGCTGCATGGAAAACCCCAGCTTGCTTCCAGCTTTTTCCTCCGGAGCGGCCTGAGGTGGCTGCTGAGACAGAGGGGGATGGATTGCGAGGTGGGATGGTTTCTCCTCCTCCTACTCACTGCCACCTCCTTGTGGAAACCACCCCTTGTTGATAGTCATTCCCAGTGCGATGGGGAAAAAAACTCCACGCTGGTCGCAAATGATCCCCCCCTCGATTCCTAATAACACAGAGAGGTGCAGGGAGGAATTGCTTTCCGATTACCGTCGGCCGGGAAAATTAAAAGCCGTCGACCAGCCCTTCCCGAATCAGCCCCCGGCACGCGGCGGCACGCAGACGAGTCGGGCAGGCAGCAACGCCCCTCGCCAGCGTGATAGCCTCGCCACGAAACTGCAGCGTGTCCCGACTCGGAGCCCTTTTCCCGCAAGCTCGGCGCACCCCTCGCCCTGCCGGGTGCCCCCGTCGGGATTCGGCACCCTCCTGTCCTGCGACGGTCGCCCCTGGACCTGGAGGCTTCTCCTTCGGTGGAGGAAACAGGGTCGGCAAACGCGTCTTGAGCAAGGCGCCTGTCGGCCGTGACTCACCCCGAAGCGTCCCAGCAGCCCTTCCCCGGCGGCCCCGTTCCCGGCCGTGCCGGGCTCGTCGCTCTTAGGTGCAGAAATGACCCCCGGGCTCTGCAGTCCGAGCTGGGACGGTGCAAAGCCTTCAGACCGGCAGCCGGGTCCAAAGCCGCTCACGGTTGCAGCAGACCTCCGCCGGCGAGAGCAGCCGGAGCCCGTGAAGTATGGCTTTCTCAAAACGCAGCGTGCGCCGTGTACTCTGGACTGGCAGAATTTTGTAATCAGCCCGTTGCAGGATCTGTTCAATCTTGAGAGGATCCAAAAATGCAAACGAGCGGCGCGTTGCCGAGCCGAGTTGGCTGGGCAAAGCGCCACTTAGTCAGCGCTCCTTCGCTCACGCCCTGCGCGGAGCCCGGAGCGGATCCTGCCGACGTGCCGGCTGTCGCTCAGACAGCTCCAGATCCTATCGGGACGCTACGGCATCCTCCGAAACCCGTCCCTGGGGTATTTTCTCCAGGTGGCAGATGCAGACCGGAGTGGCAGACCGTGCTGCCCCTGCCCGTTGCTTGCATGTTGCCGTTTCGGTCCCAAAAGAAGTAGGAGACTTTCGACTCAACGTCCAGGCAGCCACTGCCTGCGACCGTCAGGATCTGCAGGACAGGCTGCTCCTTAAAATGGGGAATTCGGCAACATGCAAAAAAATGATCCATCGATATTTCTAACCCTGCCGGCATCCCCGGTGGGGACCGCCGTGGCCTTATCGTGGGCAGGAGGCACGACGGGGCCAAAGCAACAGCCAGATCCTCTCTCCAGGTCCCAGCTCAACCCCACCGAGCCTCGTCCCTGTGGACTGTGGAGAAGCTGGTTTTCACTGAGTACTCCTTTTAGAAACCATAATCTTGGTTCTGCTGGTGTTCGCCAACCGTCCGCAGCACCCAGCAGTTTCTCCCCTCCTCACCCATCTTTCCCTGCTTCTTCCTTGGGCACTCAGCATCTCAGTGACATCCCAAGCTGAAACAGTGCTTAGACTGTCACGATAAAAGAGTCACATATGGACCCATCTTCCTGGAATTTGTTCAGTCACTTTTGCCCCCATTTATACTTTTGGCCCTGGAGCTGTTTGTCCCACAATTTAATTGTGTGGCGTGCAAAAATTCCCTTTTGCTTGCTTTAAGCCTTCTCTCTTGGGCTTGGTTGAACACTTGCTTAAACTTTGGAGGCCTTCTCAGCTTCTTCATGGGGTTTGAGTGCATCTCTTCCACGGGCCCAAGACCGAGTGATCTGGGGGGAAAGAATACCCATGATTCTGCAAGAAAGGAGTAAGGATAATGCAATAATCCTCCTCTCTCATCGTCAGGGAACCCCCTCCTTAGCTCCAACAAAAATCCATGACAAGAGCACCTCAGGATCACTGGTCTCCAAATGCAACTATTAGGCAAAATTCTTGGAGAAAAGCCCATGATGGGCTCTGAACATAATGTCATGTCTCCGGTTCCTCTGAGCTGCAGGTTTCTCAAATATTGGTATCAGCATGACCTGTTCCTCTGCTCTTTCCTAGCTCTTTGCTCCTGGCCACTGTCAGCAACAGGAAAAAAAATCCAACAGGCCTTTGGTCTGACCTACCACAGCTCTTACGCAAAAGCAAGACCTTCAAGAGCTGCCGCACCAACGTGTGCCAAGATGCGTCCCCCACCTGCGAGAGCTCGCAGTGCAAACAAAGGTGTTTAAATAAAAGATCAAAGGGGATTAAACGCCTAGAAATGAAGTGGCCTGCCAAAAGTCACAACCCCTCTCGTTGACAGGACCGCGGTCTCTCCGTTCCCAGCCCGGCGCTCCGCAGAGCAGCTTAGGGCAATGCTCCCCGGCTTACGTGATGTGATTCAGAGGCCGGTTGCATAAAGCGTTGCCCCTCTTCCTCAGCCACCTCTACACCCCTGAAACCGGGGAGCAGGAGGACAAGACCAGAAGGAGAAGAAATGATCAAGGGCTCATGAATATTATTTTGGAGGAGGGAGCGTGAGAGCCAGTGCAGAGCTTGCTTTGCCTGGTATCTGGAAGCATGGGAGGGTGCAAGGGGGAGCATGGAAAGCAAAGTCTCATTTTTTGGCCTAAAATCAGGGGGTCAGATCAGGAATGCACAAGCTGCCAGGTGCCAGCTGGGTGCTTGCACTCGGAGCCAGTGAAAGGACTCGTCCTTGCGCTAACAAGTCACCTGCAAGCAGGGAGCTAACTCAAAGCGGAGGGGAACGCAGCCTCCGCAGAAACAGGTCACCAGAGATCCCAGCCAACTACAAAGCCCGCACAGGGATTTCCGTATGGACCGGATCCCTAGACACAGCAATTCGGGATGCGGTCTCAAGCGGGAGAAAGGTTTCCCCTATGATAATCAAGCCGACGGCTGAAGGAACGGAGCCATTTAGGAGGCAACGGCAGCCAGTGCCACCCGTGGAGCCGCTCACGCCTCCTCGCCAGCCAATCGTCCCCTCGTAGTGAAGCGCACAACGAAACGGGGACGGCCTCGGCTCCTCCCTACACCACCGCCACGGCGGATCGGGGCTGCTTCTCCCGTCTCCCTGGGCTGGGAACCAGAAGCGGAAAGTAGGTTACTGTCTCAGTGGCAGCCGGCGCTCCAGCCGAGCGGAGAGGAAAACACATCCAAGCGACACCGCGATGAGATTCCCCAGACCCGGCACGCCGGCTGACGTGGACAGGCTGGTTTTTACCGTGACTGGGGAATCATTTCCTGCTCCTGCAAAGCTTTGGTCTTCCGAGAAGGAGCTCGCGAGCGGAGGACGCGAACGCACGCAGCGTTGTTGGAAGCAAAACCTCAGTGATGTCAAACTTCGGAGATCTCGGCGCTCTTAGTCGCTTAAACAAACGAACTGTTCGATAAATAAGACAAACAGAGTCATCTAATCAATACCTTTGTCATTCATTAAAATGATTTCAAACAGTCCCTGTGTTAAATGACTAGTATTAGCGTTGCAGAGGGAGCTGGGATCCCTCCCGGGTGTCTTCCCTCCCTCCCCGAACAGAAAAACCATCCCTCGCCAGCAACGCAGAGCGCAGGGCGCACGCGGAAATCGCACGCGCTTCGGTTAAACTCCTGCAACCCGCCCATGGGAGAGGGCGCCCGGGCCGAGATTTGCGTGGGCATCTGTTCTCCGCAGCAATCCCAGGAATTAGCAGGGAGATATTTTTCCTGGGAGCGCTTCGCAGCGCCAGGCGATGTCCCAGGGACGACCTTGCTCCGGTCCGGTGGGAAAATAGTACTGAGCAAACATTCAGTGCGCTTTTTGCTGGGCTCTTGCACGCCTTCGCCCTCTCGGCGTCGAGGGGGAAGGAGGGACGGTAAAGAGACCGGAGAGCGGCCGGTCCCAGGAGCAGGCACAACCTCTTTCTCTGCCAAAGTGCAGACCTCTCCCAACATACCAGCCGTGCTGATCCTACATCTGCGAGGAGGTCTGCATGTGCTCAGCCGGGCTTTTCCTGGAGATAGCGAGGATTCAGTGACTCTTTTTTTTCCTCCTAAGGAGAGGACTGGAAGCAGACACTAAACGCCGCCAGACCAGTGCAATACTGATCTCCGGCACTGTGGCGCAATGGTTCATTCCCAGCACGTCTTGCCCAGGGCCAGTCTCTGATCTGCCCAAGGGCCACGTCGAAGCGCAGCGCGGCCTGAACTCGTGCTGAAGTCGGGCCGAGCCGGCTCCAAGCCCAGCAGCACCTGAGGCAAGACGCTGAAATGCAGTGGTGCTCCTCGCTGAATCAGTTCGGCTCACAAAACCCATCCTTCCTCTTTGCAAATGCGACTTTACGAGATGCATTTCTGCACAGGCACCTTCCAGAGAGGCAACACCCCTCCTTGAGTACTTATTGCCATCAGAGACCACAGCGAGTGCTTCATTTTTGTTCATTTCTGCAGCGTGGGCATTATCCTGAGAGTTTTGATTACTGCATGGATATTGCTTTCCGTCTCTCTTAGCACGCCCTGCTGAGTCCTCTGGGCTGCAGCCAACAGCTCTTCTCGGAGAAGCTGTCAACCGGCCCCAGAAACGGCCATGCCTGCGCAACACAGGCAAGAAACCCGGTGCTCCACAAAGACAGGAGATAATTTTCAGGGAAAGTGGCCGATCTGCATGTAGCAATCGCCAAATGCAAGTGGACTGAAGCTGCTGGGAAGGCAGATGGGGAGCGCCGGGCTGCTGGCTGGGGCTCGGGGCTGTCCCGGAGCCAGGGCTGCCGCTGCGCGCGAGCTGCCGCTCCCTATTTAAAGAGATTTCTGGGCATTTCCCGGCCGTGTGCCGGGAGCAGGATTTAAAGGGACATGGGAAGAGCTGAGAGACGAGTCCGGGCTGAATTCGCCGCCCTGCGGAGATTTGTCCCCCTGCGTGGGATTTGGTCAGGAAGATCGGCCAAAGGGGTGCGACGGGGAGGGCTGCGGGTCCGATGGGACGCGAGGCGCTGCGCTCTGGGAGCCCTGGATAAAGCGGGACTTGAAAACCTCCCCTCGTTTTTACCGGCACAGCAAGGAAACTCCTCCTAAAAGCCCATGTTGGCTACCCTGGACCAACCCCCAGAGCATTTGGGGGTCTCAGCAAGACAAGCTTGCAAGGGAAATCAAGGAGAGATGCCCAGGCCAGACCCCGTGATTTCACCCTCTTTTTCTTTCACACGTGCTGGACTGATGAGCCAACATATAGGAAGACGGAGGGTGTTAAATCTAGTGCGGCTCGGCTCGGCTGGGCTTTTGGGAACCCCCCGTAGCTCAGAAGGTCTCCCAAAATCACCAAGCGGCCGCGTGGGCCGGGGGCACCCGGCGCAGAAAGCCTCCGGGGCAAACACCCCAACGTCCGCAGCGGCCTTATAAAAACCAGCAATCCCCTGGTATTTCAGAAAGGAAAATTGCAACAGTTTGCGCGAGGGGAATGCCCGCTCCGGGCAAGCCGGGAGTCCTGCCCAGCTGACGGTAACCCCGAGCACGAGCAGAGCGGAGACACCCGCGATGCAGCACGTGGGAGCCAGTGCGACACATGGGATTTTGCATCCCACGGGAGCAGAGTGGCCAGGCAGAGCAAAACCAGTAGCCCGTCTGGTGTCGCAAGCCGCTCTGCGACGGAGAAGGCTTGAAAGAGAGCGTCTGATCTCTCGTGCAGCACCTAGGGACGCTTGCTCAGGAGCACGGTTTGGCTTTGGTTTTCTCGCATCGGGATATTTGCATAAAGACAGCTCTGTCTTTCGGGAAATGCAAATTCCCTGCAGAAAGGGAAGCGTTTTAACGTGCTGACTGCTCTCGGTAGGGACGCAACCCTTTCAACTCAACGCCCGAAACTTAAGTCAAGGCCAAGATCCAAAGTCTCCCCACCCTGCTCAGCAGGAAAGCTTCCCGAGCTCCTCCGGCCGTACGTCATATGCAGCAGGATGGGACAGACCAGACGGGGCTTTTCATTCATCGTATCCTCAGCAGCCCCAGGGGACGTTTCAGTGGCTCGGAGACACGCAATCCAGCCCAGCTCCGCTCTGCTCCCAGCCCGCGGGAGCCTCGGGGGGCTCCCGCGCTCGCAGGCTCCCTCCAAAGCAGCTTTTCGACGCTCCGGCACCTGTGGCAGCCCCAAATCCGTTATCTGTGAGCAGAGAGCAAGCGTTTTCGGCTCAGGGGAGGGCACGGGCATCGAGTAACCCCAGCTCTGCTGCCGTCCCAAGGGGAGAGGCCAAGGCGGCGAATAAAATCCCACCAACCTCGGTAACGCGGCGGAAGCGAAAGCTGCCGTGCAGCGGAAAGGCCCTTCGGACGAGAGGCGGGCTGGCTCCCCAGTGCCCCGTCGGCGGTTTTGAAAGCTCCGGCTTTCGCTCCCGGCTCTGCTGAAAGTTGCACGCCCCAAAAAACCCTTTCCGCAGCGTAGCTCCGAGCGCTCGCCTGAACTTCGCCCGGCATCGACGCGCCGGCACCGTCCCAATATCCTCGCCGAGCGAAACCGCTCCGCTCCGCGTTAGTCGCTGCCAAGAAACGAAGGCCAGCGCCCGCAAGGAGCTGTCTGCCTGGAAGCTCCGAACGCGTGAACGCTTCCCTGCAGCAAGACGTACGTAATTAAATAGCCACCTGGTACCGCCGCGCTCTCCGCTGAGGGGCTGCTTTCTGCTTCCCCTGGCTGGAAGGCAGCCGATCTGCGATTCCGAAAACGTCCTTCCTCCAAATGCTGAGCCAGCAGCCTGCTATTTGCTGCCTTTCCACAGCGCACGAAAGCTCCAGGCATCGGAAAACGGATTAAGGACGTATCCTCCCTGGACTGCTGCCAGGGAAACCGAGGCACGGCAGGCAGCATTCGTTGCGATTAGTTTTAGCAATCCAGCTCAGCAGGAGACGCCGACAGGAGACCAAATGTCCTCCACCCCGGGAGCGTAAGCGGGAGCACAGGCAACCAGAGGAGCCTGTGGCACCCCAAGCTCTCAGCCCAGCACCGCACCGGATGATGCTGTTGCCGAGCCTCTTGGTTTTGCCCCAGGAAAAGAGCTTTACTTGCACAGAAGCCAACTCACCAACCTAAAACCTGCACAGTTGATAGTTTTCCAGCACGTCTTTGACTGTGATTCACCTCCCCCTGCTTTCTGGCACCACTTGCCCCCCGGGATCTTCTCCAGCCCCTTTGCCACTCACCCGGACACCTGCCGATCCAGCCCAGTGGTCCTCACTCACGGGGGTGCAACGGCGGCGTTGGGTGCTCTTGCACTTATAGGAGGCATACAGGAGCCGCCGGGAAGGACGCCGGCGGGACAGACCCCTATAGGGAAGAGGGCTTCTCCCTAGCCGCGCGCGGCAGCGGGGCCGTGGGAACGGCGCAGCCCCTATCCGCCCGCACGGGTTCCCTCCACCCCTACCTCCGCCGCCGGCTTGCAGCGGAGCCCTTCTCCGACACCGCGTCGCGCTGCTCAACCTTGGCGGAGGTTGGCCGAGCTTGCGGCAGCGGCGGGGGGGGATGCTACGGAGGCCGCTGGCTCGCACGCATCCAGCCCGGCGCCCGGCTTGGAGGATGCTCCGCTCCTCCGCTCTGCAGACCAAGGCACGCGTTTGGGGGGGCGACAGTGGTCCACCACCGAGGGGAGGCACCAGGAGCCTTCGGGCAGCCCAGGGTTTTCCCTACCCTTCTTCCTAAGGGTGTTTTTTTTGCACGTCTGCCCCAAAGAGCAGACCGCGGCGGTCAGAGAGCGGAGCTGTCGCAACACTTGCAGCGGCTCGGAAGAAACCCTGCAGCGGCGCTGTACAAACGCGCCGAGCTGCCCCCTCCGTTCGGGCTAAAGCCCCCGGCACGAGCCCGAGCCTGTGCGGAAAGAAGGCCGCGAAACGGTCCGCGCGCGACCTCGAAAGGTGACACTACCCCCGTCTGCTTGCAACAGGCATTTCGTCTTCACGGTACGCCAGGATGCGGCGAGCAAAGCGAGAAAGCGGACGCTGCACTTTCGATCTACGCGCCTCAGCAGTTTCTTCCGAAACGGCTTAAGATAACCAGTTTTTCGCACACACGCAGAGCGGGGCTTGCGAACCAGCGCAAGCTTTTCTCAGACCGCAGCCCAGCCTCGGAAGGGCTCTGGAAAGGAGCCCTAAACCGCAGCGTTTCCTATCTCCGTCTCTATCTGAAACCCCATCGGATGCGAGAGGCCGCTCGCTGACCTTGGCCGCGGAGGGCTGGGGCGCGAGGGAAGGGAAGCACAGGGAAAACAGAGGGCTTTCGGACGTCACTTGGCGGAAAGGGAACTACCCTGGGTGTTCTCAATCTGCCAGAAACGGAGGTCATGTGGAAGCATTTAAGATTTAAGTCCTCATCGGGGACTCGTTTCGACATTCCTATCTTTTTCTGAGAATGCCCCTGCTCTCAAGCCTCGGCTCTCCCCTCCTCTCCTTCCCTTCCCTGTCGGAGCGGCTCTGCTGATGGGGTTAAATACTTGCTTTGAAATTCGGTCACGGGAGCCCAGGGTGGTCTCTGCCTCTCAGCTCCCAGAGGCGCGTGAGATATCTCAGTCCGGGGGCGCGCAGCCGTTCCCAGCTCTCCCGTAGCGTTTGCACCCCAGGGAGCTTCTCTCCGTATTGCTTTTTCATGTCGACTCCTAAAGACCCAGGCTCAAATGAGCAGAAAATGCAACATCGAGGCTACGGAGAGGATGCAGATGGGCAGAAATGCCCAGCACTGCCTCTACCTGTAGCGCTGTTGCTAAAGTGGTCCCAATCCCCCCATTACAACCAGTAACAGAAGAGTCCTACGGCTCCGTGAAGTTACCACCACGAAGGCTGTTCCATGGTTTTGCAGATAATTCAAAGCTGCCCTGCAAATTTTGCACCTCTGCTGCTACCGAGAGCGCTCCAAGAAGTCAACAAGCAGCGAACGAGGCCAGGAGACTCATTACTGACGCCTTCAAACCCTGCTTTTTAGGTGAAAATGGCTTTTTTTCTGCAAGGAAAAGCATAAGGATCATACCTAATTTAACACAGATGGCCAGGGAAGCGTCCCAGATGGATGCAGTGGCTCACGCCAGCAATTTCATCTCCGCTCAACGACTTCTACGCTCGGCTTGGTCTTCTCAGGCCGTCCCCGCACCTCATCGCTGTGAACGGGAGAAGACAATTCTCTCATTACGGGGTGCAGTTTTACCTCCGTAATCCTGCACCGGAGCGAGCAGTGCCACAGGCTCGTTACTTTGAGGTCAGAACAGCCGTTTTACCTCCTTTGTGGGCATCTAAGGCTGCAAAGTCTCTTCCTATCGATATTTCCTCCTCTCTGCTGGTAAATCCAGGTAATCTGATTATAGCTTGCTGGATGCCAACCAGGAGGGGCGGAAAAAAAAGATGAGGAATTGGTGACAACATATCCGGCCAACGTTTGGGAACATGAAAACTTTTCCTGTCTACATCAGAATTCAAACAAGAGTCCAAATCTGCTTTTTCCTCCAGCACTGGAGCCTTCCTCCACCTCCGAGGTCTCCCAGGTAGCATCTACCCATGCATTTCTCCAGCCCCCAACGCTATCAGCTCCCTCCCAGGCCACTGCACCCTGCCAGCTCTACATGCAGCTGACTTGGTGAGCGGCACCAGGGAACTGATCCTGCTGATCCTGCCTTGGGGGGGGGGAAATCGAAAAAAAGTTTATTTTCAGCTGGATCCATTCCCAGGCCATCTCCCTGCAAACAAGCTGTACTGGCACAGCCCTGTGGGCAGCACGAGGGCAGGAACGGGCAGCCAAAGGCTACTAAATTAGTGCTATAATTGAATGCACGGACATGGTATGAAACTCTGCTGCATCTTCCCAGCCAGGAATTTCCCTAGCATTTTTTTTTTATTATTAGCTGGTAAAAGAGAACACGTCCCTCCACCCCTTCCAGATCTACCGTAAGTGTCATCCATCAAATAGATCTACTACATCCTCTCTGCAGTCATTAGCACATCCCGGTCAGGCACTTACTAGAAATGCAGCAGCAGGAGTTCCCCTGAAGCTTCGCCCATGTGCCGCCTTTGCTCCATCCGAGAGCGGCAACTAAAAGACTTCTTTGCGGACCTAGCCAGGAGGCTTCCCTGCAGAAACGGGTGTGCTGGTTCGACACGCCACGGTCGTGCCGCTGCTCTGTGTATTTGCAATTGCCTACCTCGCCTCCAGCCCCTTTGGCTGCTTCGGCGCAAAGTCTGAGCCTCTGCAAGTTTAAAATAACCAAAGCGCATTGCATTTGAGCACCTGCATCCCCACTACCTTTACCGAGCTCAAATGCAGAGGGGCAGCTTCCTAAAACCTGCCCCCAGAGCAGATCCAGCACAAGCCTTGAAGGACCGCGTTGGGGTGGAAACAGGAGGTTTCGGTGAGCCCAGAGGCAGGTTAAGGGGCATATCTGGATTTTGCACAGCCCCAAACACCATTTTAGAAGTTGCTCCTGCTGCAAAGCATCCCTTCCCGCCACTGTGAAGGCAGAGAGCGGACGGACACCAGGGCTGCCACCCACGGCACCGAGCCACCGACTTGTCCGTCCCCAGGCGATCGTTTTGCAACACCAACGAAAGACAAAGTCAAAGATGCCGGATTTCGTGGCCGTCCCGGAGAAGTGATTCTCTGCTGGAGCCAGGGGCTGGGTAAAACCCGGTTTTCCCAGCCGCCGCGGCCCCCTCCCTGAACGAGTGCTTCCCACCCAAGGGACGTCCCCGCGCCCCCGGCAGCTCCCACCGGCCGACGGCCACAAATGCAAGGACGGAGAAGACTTCCAGCAGCTGGTAGCGCAGGCGCATCCCTTTGCCGAGGACACCAACAAAACTCTGGTCCTTGACCTGTCCGCTTTAATAAAACAAACAGAACTTAACAAAATTATCGCAGCGCTTTTCAGGCTAATGCGATTTCACTCTGCCCTTGGAGCTTTTCCACCCACCTTATCAGATGCCAATTTTAGCAGCTGGCAGGAGGACTTTTTGCCCAGCTGGATGCACGATGGCTTCTTCCGAGTTTATCGATAGCATAGCTATGACACTTGGAGAAGCACAGGACGAGCCCGCTGAGAAGCTCTTCTCTGCACCAATTTCAAAATCCATCCCACCAACGCCATCCGTGATGAAGGCACGCTTCGCTTCCAGCTCCAGAGCCTGCAAGCGCCAATTCCCCTCCGTGCACCCGTTTTTATCAAATCCTTCTTTCAAACACTTTTGCATTAGCACGTTAAAGATATCTATGAGAGCTATAGATACACTATTTTTTAGCTTGATTGAATTAGATGAAAAATAGAGTTGACCCAAAGTCAGGAACCATTAAAAAAAATCTGAATATAGGCCTGAAGACAGTTTTGGGGAACATACAGCAATTTTTAAAGTAATAGAGAAAAGAAATCAGTTTTTTAAAGAATCCTTGAAAACAGGGCAAAAAGCCTTTTCCTGAAGAGCTTGCCCCAAAACCGGGTTGTAATAGGATTTGCGGACAAGAACTGCAGCCACCTGTGGGAAAGTCCTATTTGAACCCCATCACGAAGTCGGGCCATAAAAAAGCAAAGTAGGGCCATGGGCTGCCCCTCTGTCAGCCCTCCCTGCTTTTTTTCTTTTCTCGGGAGAAACGATGGATTAAGTTTACGTGGCTCTCCTTTGCACACGTTTTTGCACATTTCAGTAAATTCAGAAGGGCTTAAATGAGGTAACTCTTTCAACTTCTACTTTTTGAAGTGATTTATCATGCACTTATGTTTTAGCAAAGAGCAATGGGACGTAGGAGCGTCTGAAATGTTCAAGAACAGCATAGGAATCCACAGCGAGATACCCTCACATAGGATTAATGCCGCTTTTGAAACGTCAGAACTTGAGCCTAACTAACTTCTAGTCTCCAAATCACCCCTTTCTGAATGAGTTCACTTTCAGGAAGCTCTTCCGTACAATCGCCTCAAAAAATGTTTGGCTTTGGCTTCCGTCCATTCAGTCAGATAATTTGGAGTTCATACGTTTGTAACATGAACTAAAGTCAGAAAACTTGGGTCTTTCATTTTCCAAAGCTGGTTCACAGCCAGCATGGCTTGAAAACGTGGGCTTGGTTCAAATGTGCTAGCATTTTAGAGTTCATTTGTAGTTTAAAATGATGCTCTGGTTACGTCTGACTTCTTCTGTGCTCTCGACCAGACTCAAAGCCTGCGGTGTAAAAACAAGGCACGTATCTACGCTCAGAAATGCCTGCGTGTACCCGACTCATTGACCTTTATTAAGACAATATGCCCCAAAATGCAATGCTTTGCTAGAAATTCAGAAGGATTTCCAGCAAGGATTTCAGTCCTATGGCTAGATGTCACGGGCTCCTACGTGTATTATCAGCCTTGTCGCTGAACAGAGGCAGAGAGGAGCGAAAGGGTGGCAGAGCTGGGGTCCAACACCTTGGACTTATTTTTACGGGCTCTAGAGCAGACATTTGAACTTTTCCAGTTGCCCTCTCTACCACTTCAATAAAAGAGCTCCAGCTTCCTTATTTCACTGTACCCAGCTGTATTTTTGGCCTGCAAAGCAAATAAAAAGAGAAGTGAGCTTTTTGGCTCCCTTTGAAACTTTGCAAGCCAGCAGTTCCAAGAAAATCAAACGCAACATTTTAGGACCCTAAGTTTGCTTGTCAATAGTCTGAATTTTTAGGGATCTGACCCTGCATTCAAACAGACCCACACTGCACTGACAGCAATATTTTTGGGTCCTATGTGAAAGACTCCTGTAAAGGCTCAGCTGCCAAGTCTTGAAAAAGTTCCCAGGACACTAGCTGCTGCTTGCAGCGAGGCCGTTCCTCCGTGAATGTCACCAAGAGGGAGCCCTCCCTCGTGGGCTTGCCAGGGCGCACAGAGGAAGTCGCATCAATCGCAGTGTTTATGCAAGTCGCAGAAACATTTTGGGTCACAGGGAAGGGTCAAAGCATCTACCAAGGTCTACCTCCGTAGCCAAATGACCTTCAGCTGACACCGGGCTGGAGCAAAATGCACGCTCTAAACCTGCTGTGATCCCTCCTCCCTTTGCCTCCAGTGGATGCACGAAGTCCACCGGTCTCTTACATGGGATCATGCAGCTCCTTAGCGGCAGGATCAGGCCTGTCACTCAAACGCGGGATGGGATATGGCCATACTCATGGGAACTCAGCCAAGGCAACATAATTCAACACAGCAGCTTTGGAAGCAAGTCCATTAAACCAATTACTTGCTCGGTTTTGCAGCCTCCACCTGAAAGCAACCCTGCATTTTACTGCGACAAACCGAAAACCTCTGCAATAGCCCCACGAGGATGGCAATGCACAGCAACAGAGGATGTCTTTGCCAGTACAGGCAGGGGTGCGAGCCGAGGACGTTTTTGCTATAGCAAAGGAAGCTTTTGGGAGGGGAAGCTTTCCCCCTTCTTCACAGGGAAAGGCCAGCTTCAAGGAGATGCACAAATTCAGCACGTCACTAGGAACAGACGGGAAAGGATGAACACAGGCATTTTGAGACACCGTGGAAGCATGAAAAACAGTTTGTTCCCCTGACATCTCTATGTGTGTTTCACACCATCTATGAAACATCATCATGGGCATCTCGGGAATGATGCCTTAGCACCTTCATGGATGATCGGAGGAGACAGTTTTCAGAGACGGTCACCACACTCACACCTAGCCTGCTTTGCTGGACAGATGAAATTTCGAGTCCTACGGACCCATGTGCAGAGGTAACACCTAGGGAAGGATCAGTGCGCATTCCTCATGGAGATCATGAAGGGTGAGGGATGGCTGAAATGCAAACCTCCATGACACCCCTATGAAACAGGCAATGCCAGGCAAGGCTAAACAGCACAGACAGGTCCTAGTTGCCTTCATGACCTTCCCTCGGCCAGGCAATCTGCCAAGACACCATCTACAGTCAATGAAGAGAGAGAAGTCCTCTGGTTCAGGATTTGGAGGTGCCTAAGCTGTGATCCTCTTGGGAAATGGGGTGTCTGAACTACACGTCCAATATCAGATGATACAATTTGCTCTCTCTTTGCCCAACCCAAAGTCATTCAAGGACATGCACCCAGATGTAGAGCATCGCAGCCCATCCTGGAGACACTGAGCTTCCTGTCTTGCTGCCGCCTTTCAGCTCCAAGCAGCAGGACAGGAGTGCCAAATGCCACACCACCTTCCTTTTTGGTCCTTCACGTAAATTAGAAAGCATCCCACAATCCCACAAGGGGGTTGTCGCCCTGAGTTCACCATGCAGAACGACCTCTGAAGCATTTCAGAGGCACGCCGCCCAACTGCAGCCACGCTCGGAGCGAAGGACAAGGCATGCAGCCGATCCCACAAGGTGGAAAGTTCAAGTGGATTATATTTATTTTGCTTTGTGAAGAGCAGTCGCCCAGTCTGAACATAGGCCATTCACCTTCCCATTGCAGGAAGTGCCGTGGGAGTCTTTAAATAACCACCAGTGGTCAGGGCTTTGGTTTTTACAGCTCAGCTGGAAGAAAAACTTTCTTTCACACCATGTCTACTTCAGCTGTTTCCTGGGAATAAACGGTCTCTGATTACCCTTCTACCTCCTAAGTCTACATCTTAGTACTCACCAGGCCCCTGCGTTTTTTGGAAGTTTCCTAAAAGCGGAAAAATATCTTTGAACACAGGCATAGTACCTGTAGGCTTTTCCTCCCTTGTGCAAGAAGGATTTTATGTGCTACGGAAGTACCAGTGAAAGCTTCACTTTGCTCTTGTGTAAAATTAGTGACTGATCTCATTCCCTGGTGTCCCTCATTGACCTGCCCTGCACCTCATACTCCTGCTGGCAGACAGGTGTGTTGGCATCAGCTTTGGTTAAAAAAGTTAAAACTGAGCATAAAGAATATATAGAACCCCCCTCTCCTCCATCTGAGCCTACCGTGGGAGGAAGGCTCTCCTGTCCTCATCTCTTCCTCACTTGGAAACATCTCATTCCAGTTGGAGAAAATGTCCAGAAGCAGAAAATGGACTTCTTATGACAGTCAGGAGCTTACCACACTTTTTGCCAGAGGGAGAAAAAGGCAGAAAATGCCAAACGCCTCTAAAAGGTTTTCTGATGTATTTACTTTGGGGATTTTAATCCAGAAACCTTGCCAAGTTCTTTGCTGAATGGGTTACCCAGCAAATCCTGTTTAAAGATGGAAAGTTCCCAAACATTTTTCACTGGGAAGCCTGGCTAGTTTGGGATTTTGGCAATTCAGGCTTGCCAGGACTCTTCTTGGCAGAAATGAGTTTTTTACCTATAACTGTTATTAAAAGATTATCTTAAAATGAAGGTTGGCAAGTGGAAGTTCAGTAACCAACCAAAACAGCTTTTTTTGCAATTGGAAAACAAGACCTTGCCCTGACTTCCTTTCGGGCAGATTCACTGAGGTGCAGCTAACCAGTATTTTATTTTAAACTAAGCCTGTAAAAAATAAAAAAAGCTACTTCCTTGACACTTAAGTCAGGTAAGGACACAGCAGGGCTATTTTGCCATATAAAGAAGCCTGCTCTTGTATACACGCGTTTTAAAATAAGCTTATGAAACATAAACACACAAGCTTTTAAAACAAATAATTCAGCCTCACTGAAATCATTTAATCTGGCTTGAGCCATGCTTCCTTCTCCGCTTCAGAGATCTGGTCAGTGGATCACTTGCTTAGAACAAAAAACCCCTTAAAGACAGAAACAACTCTCTCACAAACACGCAATTTGATTTTAAATTTTTAAACCCTCCCGTCGCCGAATGGATGGCTGGAAAAATGCAGTGAAGACCAGAGTCGTGTATTTTTCTCAAGGAACATTACTGGAGGCGCATTTCTGCCTCAGTTTTGAAGTATGCTGTTATGGCAAGGAGAGGATAGGGTGAAAAATGCTCCTTCCAACCCACGCTTAGTGCGAGCACTATAAATACAGCCTCTCCTCTTCCCACCACTGAGATGGGTAATTTTTCTATTTGTCCAGGTCCTTTATGCCCCAGTAGAGGACATAACCGTCAGTTACTAGGAGCACTGGGCTGCAAAAATAAAACATGATCGTGGCTTCAGAGGGGCAGGTGCAGGGGAAGAAACTATTTTTAACCCTTATTCTGCAAGGGAGGGGAATGCCTGGTCCCGGGATCCCTCCCAACAGGGCTTGCAGAGTTTGAGAGACTTGGAGGCTGCAGAACGGTTTGACCGGCAGTTAATCTTGGTGCCAGGCGTTTGGGGCTGGGGGAGCGGACATCAAAGCATTCCTGGATCTGCCGGGGAAAAGGGATAAGTGGCAGACACCATTCTTCGCCTCTTCCCCACCCGGCTGCTCGGGCGACTGGTGGCACGTGGGTCGCAGTTGCTGCTTCCCAGAAAGCAAACTCGCAGGCCCTGACCTTCTCCTTAATCTCCGAAGCAGCTCGACTGGTAACAAAAGACCGACTGGATTTGTTGGGCTCTCATGCAAGCACCAGTCAGGTAAACCATTACGAAAGGAGCCCAATGGGCATTGTCTCAGGAAAATAATACAATCCCGGTGGAGACCCATCGCTGCCATCAGCAAGGTCTTCAAGAAGAGCTGTGCATGACCTTCTCCCTCACTAGTCAGACCCCAACAAGGACTATTTGGGCTTCCTCACACCTTTGCACTCTGTTCCCTCTTCAATTAATTAACAGAGCAAGAAGGGCAGCTGTGACTCCTGTGGAGCAAACCAACTTCTGGAAGTACTTCCCCATCCCTCATATTAACTACAAAGGGAGGCTGGGGCACTCGCGTCCCTAATTTAAGAGATTTGATTTGGCAGGATGAATTCAGGACCTGCTGTGCACACACCAACCACAACAGAAACGGGTTATTTTGGTCTGTGCCTGTTGAGATCATCCTTATACCTGAGGACCTTTCCAACCACCCCTGATTACCATGGCATTAACCAAGGTCCTAGCCATGAAGATGGAGGACAGTAAGTAGAGGCCTTGAAGAACCAGAGCTACGGTAGGATCCTAGCTTTGGTACACACACATTTATATACAGTGCACTCCAGTGGGATGTTCCCAAGAAGTAACCCAGTTGAAGGAGTCAAGTACTAAGGATATACCTGAAGTACAGCAATAGAGGAACACTGCAAAGGTACCCAGATCCAGCGGAAGGCTGGTTGAACATCAAGCCATGACTATGAAGCTGTCTTACAAACACAGGAGTGGAAAAACTTTTCCCAGCAGCAGCAGCAAATGTTGGCCCTGCTATAGTTGAGTGCGCAGTGACTCTCAACAGCAAGGCCATGCTGGGTGCGCACATCCTCTCCAGTGTTCCTGCTGACCTGGCCTGGCCTTGAGCCCTGTCTCCAGAGGTGATGGATGGTAAAGGAGCTTGAGGAGAAGGAGATGGAGGGAAAGGGAAGAGAGCCTGAAGGTGACCTCACATGGGTAGTTTCACTTCGGACCTGAGTGTTGGCCTGGAGTGATACTGGAAGGTGAATACTCTCACCTGAGTAAAAGCTAGAGATAAGGTTTTCCCTGAGGGGCTGGGTGCTGCTTCAAGTCTTCTGTAATTTGTTGGGGTCTCCTAGTTTCCCTGCGGTAGTAACACGACCAGTAAATGCAAGGGCCCTGCCATCAGAGCATGCAGGTTTCCCCACATCACCTTTCCATCTTTCTGGTGGGATCAACCAACCAGGAGTTAAACTGCAGGCCCAGCAGCCCCAGGAGAGATGTCAGGAAGCACCAGCTTCTTAAACAGAGGAGGTAAAGGGTAAAATTTTAAGCATTTTTTCCACCATGAGTGGAACACCAGGCATTGGAGAATAAGGGAAGTTGCAAGATGAACTCCTAGCAACTTCAAGAGGCCTGTGGTTGGTGTTCTTGTGCTCGTGCTGATATCCAAGTAGATCCTACTGCAGACAGAGGATGTTTTTAACCTCTCATGAGTGTGTTCTGCAGGGACCCAAGTTAACATCCATCTTGGAGATGAATAGCATATGGAACAAGGTAAAGGACTTAACAGGACCTGACATCTCAAAAGGGTAGCGAAGGTATCTTTGTCAAAAGCTGGTACTCAAGACCTCTCCATCCAAGTAACAAAACCGCCTCAGGCAGGCTGGAGCAGCAGTGGCTACCTCCAGGGACTTCTGGGTATACAGCATAAATCTCCGGCCTGTTTAAAGCTCCAAAGACCACAGAATCCAGATCCTGACCTTCTCCAGAGCAGAGACTACAAAACGTTTCCTGTTATTTATAGCAGCTGGAGGGTCTGATGGGAAAACCCCACTTGTGAAATATGGACTGCTTGCAATAGTTTGCTTGCAGAGAACTGTCAGCAGGGTCTGAATTCCTGCCTGCTGAACTTCTCCACCCCGCACCGCAGTTTCACAACGGACAAGACTGGGTCGCGAGGCTGTGCAAGAGGAACAGAAGCGCAGATCTTGCTCCATTTGTTTGTCGAGGTAACACTTGTAGAGCATAATTGAATTAAGACTAGTTGAATAAAGCTGAGCATCCTAGGCAAATGGGCTTTAGTTTTGGGACTTCAGGGAGCTTGACAACCCTTGAGGAGCACATTTAACCCATACAAGGCATAACCTAAATTGGGTTGACATTACCTTGGAGATATTTGTCAGCCTTTTAGGGCAACTGAGGAGAGGCTACAGCCCCTTTGCATGGCTTCATTAGGTGTGACCCCCCACTGCCCAAAGCATGGAGGGATAGGTGCTAGCATGTTTGTTTGCTGGCATCTGAATTTCCACCACCCTGGCATGCAACAAAGGTGTTTTCCAGAATGCTTAGTCACCCAGGTACAGGAAACCTTGCAGCCCAAGGCAAGTTCTTACTGAAATGGGATGGGCTTCGGACAGGGTTCATAGGTCTAGAGTGTCCCGGAATTGTTCTCATGCAAGATAAGCAACTGCTGTAATGCTGTCAAGGATGATTCCCATAGCTTCTGTTTTGGGCTGGAGCCAATGTTGGTTTCTGCTTACTTTCAGGCCTACGGAAGCAAACAGATGGGCTATTTGTGTCTTGTTGCCATGAGTTTCTGTGAATGAACTTGTCATCTACGATAGGAACAGCCAGCTCCTGAACTTTCTGGGTTAGGCTGCCACTACCACAGCTTTTCTCAGGATAAAACAGTGCGACAGCACCCAGAGCTAAGTACTGACAGCCGCCTTGCTACAATCCAAAATAAATCGTTGGGCTGGGGGAACGGCGGCCTGACGGCAACCATCTCGAATGCCAGTGCAGAGCTCTACCCACTGCTGAGGTTTAGGAATGTGCTAGGAACAGCACAGGTCACACTTCTGAACTTCACTTTCAGGATGAATGTGTTGCTCTTGCCCAGATACTGTTGATATGGGTAAGATTCAGCTTGAGAGCAGAAACCTGAATTTAGGGACCCAAAACTCTCATTATAGTCAACAGAGAACAGTTCAGCTCACCCTGAAGGATTCATCTACTGCCTAGTCAGTTGAATGAATCCCTCAGCTCTCTGGGCCACTGTGGGATTTGGAGACTCCTAGCACACCTACCTTCAGCTGTGGGGATCCCACCTTGGATAGCCTATCCTCAGCAGTAAAATCCCAATGCTCAGCAACGGTGAAGTCTCTAGGCATATTTCTAAACATAGCACATTCTTGAGAGATGAGTGTGCAAACTGGTATAGGATAAGTGAGAGAGCATGAAACAGTTTGGGTTTCTGCTGCATTCCCTCCATTTGAGATCTAAAGAGCATTACATGGCAGCCTTCAGCAGTCAGTCAGATTGCTGCTGCCTTGGATTTCAGCGGACGTTGGCAAGCCAGCACATCCTGAAGATATTCCACTAGGAAACGTCTGTTTCCTATGCAGTTTAGCCTGCCCAGATTGCAGGTACAAGAACTGGTGAAATTTGGGCTGTGGCTCACGTTACAATTGGATTCAGAAGTCAGGATCTTGATGTTGCATGAGAAATCCCTGGAGGAGGGGAGAGCCAACTGCCTGCATGTCTGGGGGAGGGAGAACTTCAGTTCATACTTGGACTTCATAGAGGTCTCAGAAGAGCACAGCCAGATCTGCTTGCACAGCATTTGGGACTACACTCACCTAGAGGCTATATCTGCAACACGGAGTGCTTCTTGGAGAGATTTCGGTGCCTGTGATGGGCAAGCTCCTTCTAAATATCCTAGGGCAGTTTGCCTACAATTCCAATTAATAACACTGTATTTTGTCAACAAGGTCTGGTCAGCAGCAATGCTCATTCAAAGACTTAAGGCTGGTTAACCTTTCTCCACCAAACAAGCCCAGGGATATTTTGACTCCCTGTCCTTAAGAAGTTTATTTGTGTAGGCCCCTTTCACTTCCCAGTTTCCAGCAATGAAAGACGTGCAAGGAGCATAACCATTTTCTAATAGGCAGGAAAGAACTTTATGGCTGTGGCCAGGGCTCCCCAGCACTGGAGCTAGAAAAAGCAAAGCACCTGCCAAAGCTGTATGAGAGAGTCCAAAAACCTTGTAATTAGACAGCTGGAAGAGAAACCACGGTGAGTGCAAGAGCCTGTTCCTTGGACTATCATCTCCGATGCATCGAGATCCTCTGCAGAGAACTTGGAGGAGTTATCTAGGGTGGAAGTGAATGACTCATTATTTCACATACAAAAAGAATACATGCACTACATTAACACGGTTTAGTGCAGGGGCTCAAAGTACACGTTGGGCTGGTGGCAGTTCCCTACTCAGGGCATGGAGAAAAAAGAACCCAGAAATGGTTCTTGCTGGAGGCAAAAAGCCTTCCCTGGGATCACAGTGCCCCAAAAGAACAGCCAAGGGAGGAGGCACATCAGAGAAAGCTATCCTCACTTTCAGTCTTCTCCGTGTCACATTACCGAGGATGAGGTTGATCCAAGAAGCAAACCAGTTTGAGCTTCCCCACTGTTCTCCAGCACCAGGGATCATATCTGATCATCTGATGTTCTCGGGATTTTGAACTAACACTGTCAGACTCTCAGTACTGAAACAGAGGTGGCAAATGGCACTGCTGGAGATGTTCTTTGCTGCTACCGAGGTGGGTTTCAGTCTCCTTGACCCAGGACTCCCCCACACCCAAAGACCAGGAATGGGAGTGCTGACGGCAGACAAGTAGCTGATGTTGTGTTGGAACATGGTCGCAAGGATGCGGATAGTAAGAGTGGGGCCAAGCAAATGGCCTGTCTTAACCTCTGGCTTGCAAGGATTTATGCCATTTAGAAGCAGAAGGACTGGGGAGGGAGGTTTCTTGACCTTCCCCCCCAACATCCACCATTTTCCCAAGAAGTGAAGGATGAATCTTTCACCACAGGAATGTGGGGAAGAGGCAGCAACGACTCTTTTCGGTGAGCACACATCTGTTTCTGCTCCTGGCAGCCCAAAAGCATTAGTGGGGATTCAAAAGAGTTTGACAAAAGGGAATCGACCAAGACTCCCGTGCTGTCTGGGCTCTCCTGGAAAATGATTTACAGATGCTACGACTGGCTGATGTGCTCTTCATCCAGACATAATAAGCATCTGCTAGGCCCATTATTTAAGAGCCATTACTGCCTTGCGTGTAGGGTGTGCCTTTAAGAGCCTGGAGATTTATTTTTCAGATAGCAAGCGACCGAGCTCTGTCCCAAGAGCACTGCAGGGGAAAAGCAAAGAGTTTCCTCACAAAAGGATGAAAGAGCCAAACGGCTCACACTTATCGCTGTTGCAATTATTTACACATGAAGGGGAGGCCAGGAGCACGAAGGAGCCCACGGATGACACGGGGAGGTTATGCGGGGCTGGCTCCGGCGGGCACTGCCAGCTGGGCAACGTGTCCGGTCCATCTGCGACGCATGCTCTTGGAGGAATTACCCTTCCTGGAAAGAGGCAGAGAAAGCTGTGCCTTTTAACAGCAGTTGGGATATTTTCTCCGGCACATTCCTCTCCCTCCAGTAATCTTGTGGGAGCCTAGAAAGATGGGTTGTGAAACCCTGTTCCTCCCCGCTGGCAGTTCTGCGGGGACGTTAGCAGCCAGAGCTGCCAGCAGCCGGCCCGCATTACCGAGCAGCCTTACCCTACGTGCCAGAGCACGACCCACGGCCATCCCGTGGCAAACACTGAGACGCGGGCAACAAGACTGGCTGACGAGCAGAAAGCATTTCCCACCACACCCCTCCTCACCTTCTTCTCGAGACCACCAGCCTGGAAGTAGGCAGTGTCCAAGCCACCAATACAGCTCAGCAGCGCAGAGAAAAGAAGGAGGGATCCACACCAACGTAGCCTAGAGGAGGAATAGTTGCAGCTCAAGGGGCTGGGCTGGATGCCCCCCTGGTTGGGAAACGATTGCTAAAATTTGAGTGAACTGTCAACGCAGCTGAGCCCACCTCCTGGTGCGGTGGCACCGTCTCCATCAAGGGGAGCACAGGATTTCAAAGAGCGCTCAGGGACAAGGAAAAAACCCAGCCAGGCTTCTCTCTTGAGCAGGGCAGATTTAGACAGAGCTTGGACTGGGGTGAAGGATACAGCACGCTCATGTGATGCAATATTATTACCTCTTCTTGGGATTCGGGTCAGGTCATGCATCTTCCTCACTTGGGGCTGTATTTGCTCAGGGACAGAAAGTAAAATCCTTTGGGTTTCGAAGTAAATCCCAGTTCAGAGCCAGAGGGTTGGAGTCGAACAAAGTGGGACACTCTGGCTTGAGGATTGCTCTTCAAGGGCAAGGCACGGCCCTGCACGGCGCGCGGCATCCCCGCGACGCCACCGCCATCCTGCCGGCACGGGGCCTCCGCACCGAGACCGAGTGCCAGGCGGCGGGAGCTCACCGGGACGCTGCTCAAAGCCTCCTGGCGCGCTCAGCCGCGCGGGTGTGCAGGCGGCATGCGGACGCGTGACGTTCCTTCGCCCACCTCTGGTTTCAATTAAAGCCATGAATAATTTTAGCGAGAAAATCCAAATAGCGAACCGAGTGCATCCCGCGGCAGGCCCGCTAATGCCCGCCAGACGCGCTGATCCTGGCAGTAGCAGGTGTTTTGGCCGCCGCGCCGCTGAGCGCATGCACGGGCAGTGCTGCTTTGGCTAACGGAGAGGAACCCGCGCGGCGGCCAACACCAGCAGGCAGGTGGTTTTGCAGGAGGAAACCAAGGAAAAAATAAAGTTATGGGCCATTGCAGTCAAATGAGGTCTTCTGGGCTCAGAAAAAAAGGGAACCGAGTTGGTCCTGGACACTTTGCGGACTCTGAGGAATCTGCTTCAGTGAGGCCCCAGGGCGTTAAGCATTTTATTTGGGGCATGCAATAACCTTTGGCTTCTATTGTATTTGTGTTTGCCAGAAAGACAGTTGGTCTGGCTGGATTAAAGCTGACGGTAATTACATGCCAGCGCCTCCGCTGTAGCAAGGAGGGGGGAAAGGAAAAAGAAAACCGCCCGTGCGCGTTCCCGCTCGGCTCTTTGCACAGCGATCGCCCCTCGCCCGCCCAGGATGAGGAGGGGAAGCTGCTGGCGAGGTGCTGCCATCCCTTAGTGGGTCTTTATCAGCCCTGCGGGGAGAAAAGCGTCCTCCCGAAGATGAGGAGGAGGAGGAGGAGGAGGAGGAGGAGGGATAGCAGTAACATGCGCAGCCCGGCATTCGCGGCTGCCGAAGCAGCGAGGGAAGGGGAACGCTGCGGCGAGACCCCCTCCGCGCGGCACGCGGCTGGCGCGGGGGAGACGCACGCGGGCGCCCAGCGACGGGCCTCTCGCTCCAGCCTCGCCCCTCGTTTCTGCCTTTCAAAAGCGCATTTTCATTTCCTCCTGCAAGCTAATTACCCAGCCCAGGCACACGGCGAGATATCTGGGTCAGTGCAGCTTTTGTCTCAAAGCCTTTAGACTTGCAATTGATTGGGGAAGGGGGGGGGGTGAAATTAGATCGGTGCAAACTTTTCTAAAGGAAAGTTGTTTCGCAGCGCCTTATTTTGCATACGCAAGCCACTGTGTACAGCCTTGATTTAATGGAAAAGTGAACCCTCTTGTGCTCTGTGTTAGTGCTTTAAAAAGGAAAAAGTATTGACAGTGCAATTTTACAAGGAGACAGAGATGAGATGTGGAAATCACTCCTGGTGTCAAATGCGTTTTGTAAGCACTAGCCATATTCCCTGAAGGACACCCTCAGAAGCTTTGTCTTGCCCAGCCATAAACACAACACGAGCAGGCCTTCCCTGTTTCCCCAAACACAGATGCAAAATTTAAAACAGATGCTCGAAAATGTCTGGTTGCCTGTTTGAAGCGATTTCCTTTTATCTGATAATTGCTACTTCCAAGGGAGAAGATCTGAAGTAGTTCTTAACCCTCTTTAAGGATCCAGACACCTATTTTGAGACATCTTCTTTTTCTTCTTCTTCCTTCTCTTCTCCTTCTTCTTTTTCCAAACTGGCTTTTTCTGCCCTTCTGCCCTCACCGGTGCCAGCACGCTGGGGACGAGGTGGACTGAGCCAGGCAGGTCCCCTTCGCCCCTTTTTCCCGCGCCGGAGCACTGCAGGGACCCATCTGTTTCACCGGCTGGGCTTGTCCTCACCCTCTCAGCTTAAAATCCTCCCTCTTTCTCCATCAAGGTCCATTTGCTCTCCGCGCACAGCTCCAGATCCGTCAGTTCTCCTCGTATGATTTCTCTCCTTTTCGGATTTCGGGCCACCCTCCGCTTTGGCGGGCTCACAGCACCACGCTGTTTTCCACGCTCTCCCCAGGGCTGGCAGGCGAGAGGTACCAGCCCCAGCAGGGCCAGCCCGGGTGGCGTAGAAATAAGGCACAAACTAAAAACTAACACGTTCTTCACACTAAAGACAGCGGTAACACCTCCATCCAAAACTGCAGCAGGAGTAAATCT
Source organism: Apteryx mantelli (assembly GCF_036417845.1). NCBI lineage: Eukaryota > Metazoa > Chordata > Aves > Apterygiformes > Apterygidae > Apteryx > Apteryx mantelli. The sequence continues at coordinate 4,345,020 of NC_089979.1, read as the reverse complement.
CCCTTGCTCCAAATGCTAAGGCAACGTCCGTCCCCCCCAACCGGTTTTGATGCATGCAGGAGGGGAGTTAGTCGAGGCATGTATTTTCACTGAGTATTTCTTCTTATCTCCTTCAGCTGCTGCGTTTCTAGCTTTGACGAATAAACAGCCAGTCCTCAAAACTTCAGCCCTTTATTGCTTCCGGTTCCTTCCCCTTCATTTCTAAGAAATGAATAACAGCAACAGAAGGTTGCAAAATGCTTACTTACCCCCCCGGCTTGAAATACAGAGAGAAATCGAGCAAGTGGGGACAGGGTTACAGATCAAGGAACTGGGAAGACCAACTGCAAGGAGAAAATGTCCAGTTACACCCGTCGCGAATGCTGGAAGCTGTAGACGCTGCTTAGGCAGCGAGAAAACAAGGAGCCATCGGAAAAAACAGAAGCAGGAACCCTGAGAACAAAATAGAGAAATGCAGGACACGAAGCACTGCTGGAGACCCACAGCGGAGGTGTCATAGGGTTACAGATATACCGCGTGACGTGACATACTAAACAAGCATGGGGTGGATAAGGGGATCTCGGGGTCGAAAATCACTTATGCGGAAAGATGCAACAGGTTCTGCTGGTTTGCCACCAGGAATTTGCCACAGGTCCTCAGCATCGGATTAGAACGGCTCCCTCTGACATCGGAGACGAGCATTAGGGGGAATTGTGTTATTACAGGAGACCAGCTTCACTGGAAACTGGAGAGCGGAGAATGAATCCTGCTAATAACTGCAGAGCCCAGATCTTCCTAAACGATGCCAATTTACGCTTGGTTTAATAAGGCCAAGGCATTACGAAAGGACACTGCAGTGGAATATAAAATCCTGCCTCAAGCTGATGCAGTTTAAATTAAGCAGAAGGAAAAACAAAAAGAGGCCCATAATTAAAGGAAAACTTTGAGAAAGTAAGAGAAGCAGCCAGCGATGTCAAGGAGGCTGGAGAAGGTGGGGACCTGGTGGGAGGCTGGGGATTTCTTTCTGTCAGAGGTACGAATGTTCACCGAGCTCTGCCGGCCAAGGAAAAGGCGAGAGTCCAAACCAGGATGGGCAAACCAGCATCTCAGAAAGGATCACCAGAGATTAGCCCTAGATCCCCAAATTGGCAAGGGACCTGGGCGGGCAGGAGCAGGAGCGCTCCTGGCCAGGTGAACCACAGCAGCTTAAAGCAAAAGCTCTTGCATTGGTCACCACCAAGGACAGACACCCTTGCTAGCCAGCACGGTGGGTTTCCTCCGTTGGAAACAGCACTGGAAGGAAGCCACCGGAGCATGTCAGAAGATCCCAGGGCGGCCGAGCTGCAAACGTGATGCGGCTGTGCTATTTCCACTGGGAAATCTTCCGGATGGGGAAGCGTTGATGCTGTTACACCCCCGCAATGCTACTTAACCACGCTGCGGAAAGAAACGGGAAAGTACGCCGAGAAGGGCGGTGGGGATGACCGAGGGAACCGAGAGTCCACGTTTCAAGCTGGGACAAGGAGAGCTGGGATTATTTAGGTTGGCAGAACTGCAGCGTTCTGCATAGGCCATGAGAGGGTAAATACCAGGGAAGGGAAAGGGACCGTTGCAGTGGAAAGCCAACGTGAGAGTACACGAAGACCAAGGCCAAATGGATGCAAGTCATCCACAAATAAATTCAGGCTGGAAACGAGAGCAGTTTCTAACCATCGGAGCAGCTAGGCTCTCAAACGGCTTTCCCGGAGGACTCGCTAGGGTCAAATGCCTCATTAGTTTTAAGAAGGAAATTGGCAGGGGGTTTACGCTGTGGTTGCCTGCAGCAGCAGGGGACCAGACTTCAAACCAGACAAAGTCCGCGGCAGCCCTGAGGCTTGCTTCAGCTGCTCGGCATCGGGGTCTTCTGCCGCAGCCTCGTGCACCGCGGCCGTACCTGCGATACCAGCGTATTAACGGGTGCGAATCACATCCGCCATAATTGCGCTTCCTCTCGAGGAAGGGAAAACTGCATAGGGATTTAGAGCAAAAAAAAAAAGGCACAGCTCTGTTTTTCCAGCTGACAGGAGAACGGGGTGGAGGGAGGGGAAGCGTCGGCGCTGGCTGGGATTTGGGCTTCGGGCCCTCCGTGAGCTTTGACTTGGCTTCTCCGAAGACAGCAGTCCTAACTCCCCAAGCGCCCAACCAACATTTCAGTAACAGCAAGGGGAATCAGACCTACTTGTAAAGCGCGTTGCTATTTGTGTAAATGTTCCGTACTGGAAGGAAGCTTGAAGAACAAGTCCCCTTTTTATAGTGTGTTGTATGCTGGCACCAAGCCCGCAAATTAGAAGGAATTCAGAGAGGAACAACAACAACAAAAAAGCCTAAGGGGCTGGAGGGATTAGTTTGGGAGGAAAAGAGAGCTAAGTGTGTGGTCCAGGGGATGCAACTTCGGACAGGGAGTCCGAACCGAGGACAGAACAGGGACAGAGCCCACTTTTGCCTCATACGTGGCTAATTCCCTTTTGCAATCTGCAGGTCTTTCCTGTTTCCCTGCCCCATCCTTACAAACAGCGACATGCTTCTCCCACCCCGGCAGACAGCTTTGCCATCGTCACGCCAGGAAAACAAGAAAGTTAAATATATTACAGAAAGTTGATTAAAAAGTTAAAAGAGCGCAAAGGACAGCTCGGCGCACGGCTGCGGCAGGGGAAGAGAAGTCCACAAATAGTCCAGCAAACTTGGTCGGAGCTGGGAGCGGTTCGCTCCTGGTAAGAGAGCACGTAGGGGAAGTCGTGCCCGGTGCATTCCCCCCGGGGCCACGCTGGCAACCACAACGCCCGAAAGCTTTCGGCCGGAGACGTCGCGGAAGGACACGCTGTCATTTGCTCGCAGGGTGGGGACGCAACGGCCCCGCCGGCCTCGTCCCTCCTGTATTGGAGCCGCAGTCCGGGCGCGAAAGGGAACGGGAACGGGAAGGATGGCGCAGTCCCGCTTGGGGACGGGGCGGAGGGCAGAGGCGCCGGCGAGCCCGGCTGCTAGCTCTCCGCCTGGAGAGGGCCCCGCTCTCACCGCTCCCGGCGCTTGGGGCACGGCGAAGGGCTGGAGGCGACACCGATACCGGATTTAATCGGTCGGCCTTCGGAGCTGCTCGCTGGCATTTGCACTCGCAGCAGGGCCCCGGAGAGGGCGCGTTGGCAGGGACCCAGCGCCTTCCCTGCGGGGAAGGAAGAGGGGGAGGTTTGGCTTTCCCTGGCTCCGGGTAATTGGCCTCGTTCCCGGCAGTGCCGGGACGTCCCTGCGACCGGCAGGTGCCCGGCACAAAGCCCGCGGCAACGGCAATGCCACCACCCTTGGGCACGGAGGTGGCGGCAGCCTCATGGCTTGCTCTGTCCACGTCCCCCAGAAACATCCAGGTAAAAATCCTGCCAGTCCTTTCCTGGAGCAGCCAGGACGGCTGCTTCGGGAGAGGGGAAGCACCGAGGAACCCTTCCGAGGTGCATCTTCCTAGACCCTTGGGACCGTCACGGCAGGGACATCATCAGAGGCAGCTCCTCAACCAGGGGCTGCCTGCGGACCACCGCGGTTAGCAGCTGGATTTATCTGCACACGCAGGGGACGCGCTGCGGAGCTGGTGGACCTGCAGCCAGCAGCGTGGAGGGCATCAGCGAGCGGGACCATCCCCAGCGCGCTTCTCGGTAGCGCCGCTTTCCGGCGCCAGGCGCCTCCCGCGCAAAACTCTTCTCCTTTTCAGGCTGAGCCCGGGAGCCTTTTGGGGTGGAGGAGAGGGGAAGAGGCAAAGCTTCGTGTCTGCTCGCCAATAAGCCCCGGCTTTCCTGGCTTCCAAACAAGGCAAGCACGGAGCTGTAATTTAGCACCGACAGGGCGAGGGGGAGCGGGATGCAGAGGGCTGGGAACCGGGGCCGGAGGAGCCTGCCCTTAAATGCCCTGCAGCCTCACACCACCTTAAAAAAATAATGAAATAGGGGCAGCGGGGGTTACTGGTTCGGTATGAGAACTTTCTTGAGCATGAGAAAGAGAAAAAAAAAAAGAGACCACATTGATCCAAAGTTTTTTTTTTTTTTTTTTAAATAAGCTTCAGGAGCTCTGGGAGAGCAAGGCTCGCTGCAAAGTTTGTTTTCTGTTGTGCCCATGTTACCAAGCAGAGCCAGGCGAGGAATGCGCGGCGAGGAGAGCCGATCTTCCCCGCGCTCGGCCGGACCGTGACCGCGGCGAAGCGGCACCAGGCAGGTAGCCCGGCAAGGAAAGGGTCGCCCAGCCCTCCTCCTCGCCCGACACACGCGGGCGGGCGGGCGCTGCCTTCCAGATGCCCAGAGCCCAAAATAGCGCTTGCATCTGAGCAAATCGTCTTCCGAGTTTAATGGAAGCTCTAGCTTCCAGCAAAGCTCCATTTCAGACAGCCGTATCGTGCATGCAGCTCATCAGCCTGGCTTAAAAAAAAGAAAAAAAAAGAAAAAAAAGAATCAAATAAATAGAGAAGTGTTTCCTCGAGCCTGGGATAATAAGGCCAATTCCCTCAGCTCCTTTCTCCGCAGTGCCATGGTGCAGCGTGGTAGACGACAACTCCCAAACCCCCCTCTGGAAAGTTCAAACCCTTAAATACTTGGAATTGCTCTTTGAGGGAATTTATTTTAAAGCTGCTTTAATGGCAGCTGGGAATTACCGCGGAGGCACTTTGCTCTGCAATTTCCCAGCTGCTGACCCCGTTCACATGAGCGGGGCCCAGCGCGTCCGCCCGGCTCGGGAACACGTGCAGAGCAGCGAGCTCCGCGAGGCCGGCTGCAGCGAGCGGCTCGGCCGTCTTTCCCACCACCGGCGGGGAAGGATGGCTCTTCGCCGAGGCAAGCCAAGCGGGGGCACGGTAAAGCGAGGATGACTACGTCAGCGTTTCATGTTTTATTGCACAAAGCTAGTTTTACACGCACGTACCAGCTGCTGCGTAAGAGCATTTAGTACCTTGCCTGAGAACAGCCCCGGGCGTTAACAACCGCTCCGGACAGCGGCAGCGGGGACTTTCCCCATGAGCTCCCGTTCTGCACCGAGACGCAGGCAGGCAGAAGCTCTGCAGCGCAGGCGGGGAACTCGGTCTCTGGGCTGTACCAGTCCCCTGTAGCTTCAGGACCGTGCAACCTGGCCTGCAAGTCCCAAAACACCCCAGCCCCATTTCTACCCACCGGGTGTGGTAGTCTCTCTACTGTTCTTTTTGGATGGGAAACATTCGTTCCCCCCCAGTTCCTCTCCCATCCACGAGCTGAATGGGGAGCCCGTAGGACAATTCAGGCTGGAAGGGACCTCAGGAGGCCTCCAGCCCAACCTCCTGCTCAAAGCAGGGTCAGACCAGCTTGCTCAGGGCTTTATCCAGAAAGGATGATGTTTTTCTGGATGGAGAAGGGAAGGAAATCTCTGGCTGAGCAGGAACGTGAGCCTCAAAGCAGCAGGGTGGACAATGCTCACTGCTGACCAAGTGTCCTCCCTCCAAGTCACAGCTCACAGTCGGGAACCTTGCCAACTGCCAGCGGATTTCATTCATAAGAGTTGAATGGGAATGACTGTTTTGCACGGCTGGTCTGTCTAGAAGCAGTAGGACTTAAAGAAAATGAACCCCCACGTCCACTAACGAGGACACAAGCTTGCTTAGTTTGGATGCAGTTGCTTTTTTTAAGCCAGCAGAAACGCAGGAGGGCTGAAAATTGAACACAACCTTATTTCTTCTCTGGAGTAAGGGCAGAGCTGTCTCTATAAAGCAACCCAACCTGCTGGTCTCAACAGCAGGCTGTCCCTGCTCAGCACACCTGCTTTGTAACTCACACTCGCCCATCCAAAAACCAGCCGTGGGCTGCCAACATTTGGAAAATAAGCTTACATTGCTGAAAAAGTCTCGCTCTGCTGCGCAGACCACCTCAACGCCATGAAGAGGTGGAACCACTGCAGAATATGCTTTGCTAGCCCATCACCAAGACAGCAGGCTCAGAGGACTGCACACATCATACCCCACCAGACCCTGGCACCAAGCCACGGCACGACAAGCTGGGCTGCCTTGCCAAACTGCTTCCGCTCCCACTATTTGATAAGGAGCGCCTTGCGCTAAAAAAAGGGCTATTGAGTGAAGTCTCTGATAGCAGGCCTGACTCTGAGCATAGACCGATGTGCACGAAGCTAGTGGTAAGTCCTGCTTGAAGAACGGACCAATTGGGAGATGCCACCACGAGGCAAAAGACCAGGGTGGTGCAGTCGGATCAGGACATGTGTGAGGCCAGTCCTCAAGTGACCACAGACTCGGCTGTTCCTCCTGGCAAGCCAGTAAACCTGCCCACCCCATTGCACAGGGAAGGTTGCGGGGGCACTGCTCCGTTCCTTGCCTGCACGGGGGCATCATGGTCACCCCAGTCCAGAGCAGCAGAAAGAGCGCCAAGCTCTCCAGTACAGCACTTGCGTGCCGGTGGGATGAAAGGAGAAAGCCATGAGCTCCGTCTGCTGCCGCCACGCAGCCGCGAATCCACCTGCGTCGCGCTGCATCTCTGGATAGCAACTGCCAAAACACCCAGAACAAACGGACCCAGAAACCCACACGCCAACGGTTGGCTGATACACATCAAACCTCCAAGCGCTGGAATCGCTTGGTGCCCTGAGTTTGCTTGTTTTTGTTGTTGCTGTCGCTCTAAAAAGACAGCTGTGGAAAAACACAGCAGAAATAAGAAGGGTTGACTGGCAGGTTGGTGGGGGGTGGCGGGGAAAGACTTGGCAACAAGAAAAGGTCTGAAGGACATAGGTCTTTCCATTTCAGTGCAAAACTCCCAAGGGTGCCACTCCAAGCGTTTGCTGACCAACTCCTACGTTCCCAACAAGCTGGCCTTGTATACTGCAGCCAGGAGGGACATTATTTCTGTCAAAACACACATACACAGACACTTTAACTCTATAATGAATCAGCAATACACAAGAGACTCAAGCACACATACTCAACAGCCTTCCCGTCACCGGAGATGGGTCAGGCTCTGCAAACAACACACCGTGTCATCACCGCACAAGCCATGGGATTGACTTGTCCACCCTTGAGTAGTACCGGGCAGCACCGGCGGGCCGGGCACTGTCCAAACTTGGCACTTCCCTCCCCAAACTACCTGCAAGCTCAGAAGAGACGGGTAGGAAAGCAAGGCTGGTCCCTACCAACCTCAGGATCTCTGTCTCATGCAATTGCGGCCCCTTTCTCCCCCCTCTCCCTTGGGAACCGGTGGAAGGAGTTGGTGGCATCCCAAGGTGACCCCAGCTCTGCCCAGGGATGGGCCGCGTGGCTTTGGCTGGATGCAGACCTGCACTCACAAAGCAGATATTTGGTGCGATGGATGTCTCCAGAGAGGCCAGGAGGCATCCCCCTGCTTTCCCGACGATAAGGGAGGCAGACAGGGTCACGCAGACCCAACCAGGCGCGGGTCCCTGGCTTGGTTTCTCGTTGCCACGTCATGTTCTGCCTTCACAACGGGGAGCAATGAGATGTCTCCAGGTGGGCAAGACCTTTGGGGCTCAGCTTTCCTCCCGAGGGCACACAGGAGCAGCCTGCTCCCCGCTGCCGCTGGGAACCCGGTGGGCTCGGAGGTAGCTGCTCCTTGGGATGCGACAAGGAAGCAGTTTGCTGCTCTGCCGTATGGCCAGGCCAGCCCTTCGGATCCAGCTCGGTGCTGGCCCCTCAGACTATCGGGCCTGCCACCGTGATACCTGCGCCTTTACTTCCCCAGCCGTCTTAATTTCTGAATTAAGAAAAAGAAAAGCAAATGCTCTGCAACCCTGTCCTATCATGAAGGTGTGGGAGGCGACCTTTTGTTTAAGGATAAATGGTAACTGCAGAGAACTGGCCAGGCTAAAATAGAGATAAAAATAATATTAAAAAAAAGAAAAAAGACTATCCTCCTTCCATATCTCAGAGGTTGAACGGCATCCCCAGACGTGGCATCTGAAAGGAGGACACCCTCAGCTTTTGCAGAAGCAACCACTTTACAAGACCCTCTTGGAGATTTCCCAGCCTGTCCTCATGGTTTTTGTTTCTCTCCTGCTTCTCCTCAACACCAGACCAGGGAAAGCCCATCGCCGGCAGGCCTGAGGACATCCTTCAACCGCGCTAAGACGGCAAGGGGAAGCAGAGGGGCTCGGGGCAAGGACGCCAAAGTGTTTTGCTGCACTTGAGTGCATCCTGCCAGCACATCCAGCAACCCTGGACCGGTTCACGGACCTTCATCCAATTACGCGACCCTCAACCAAGAGCCTGTCTCCAAAGCTTCAGGGAAAAAAAAAAAAAGAGTCAAAACAAAGCCGGTCAGGTATGGTCTGCTTAAAAAAATAAAATAAAAATAGAAAAAAACCCCCAAGGAGCGTACTTAAGTCCTTGACTCCAGCAGTGCAGCAGATACAGAAGACTGAGCTGCTTTTCTCAATAGCAAAAGGAGGAGGAAAAAAAAAGAAAGAAAAAAAGAGTTAGATGGGGCCGGGTCAGGTTTATTAGCGGCGAAAGCCAACGTTTTGACTCAAAACCCCGTCCTCTGACCCGAAGAGGCGAGTTCAGCGCGAGGGGCTGATACGATCTGCCCTAACGCGCCCGGACGTGAGCTGCGTTCCCCCCCGTCCCCGCTCGCAGCGCGGCGACACGCAGAGCTGCTCCCCCGCCGAACGCCCTATTAGCTGCGGTGACGCGAAGAGGGAACCACCGAGAGCTATCGCGGAGATGAGACGGAACCAGCCTGCCGTCGGTGGGACGCGATACGGCGGCGGGGACGTCCGCGCGTAAAACGGACGCTGCCCCTCCTCGTCCCCCCCCCCCTCCCTCCGCCGCCGCCTGCCTCATCGCCCCGGTGCCAACCTGACACCCAAAACAGTTCAGACACAAAACACTCGCAGTAAAAATACATATTTTTTTTTTCCCCATAAAAACATGCCTTGCAGGAAAATGTTTGGATACAGACGCCGCACAGCTGCAGACAACCCTATTGCGCGCGCGCCTCCTGCTCGGGATTTGGAAACCGGTGGGGAAGAAAAGGGGAGCGGGGAAACAGCAGCAAAGCCAGCGGCGATATCGCAGCCGAGGAGCCGCGAGCGGGCGGCCGGGCAGCGCTCTGAAATTCAGGCGGTCACGTGAGGCGCCCGTCCGCGGCTCCCGCGCGGCCCCGAAACGCTCAGGCTTCGGCGAGCAGGCCGGAGGCGGCCCTGCCCCGGGCGCGAGGAGCGAGGCGGGCGCGTGGTTGCACATCCCGGAGGACGAGGGATTGCCAGGAGGAGATTAATGGCTGCCCCGGCGCGAGGAGGCACCTGGAAGCGTTGGGGACCGACACGTTCCTTCCCGCGGGGCCTCCGTTTGGGGACCCCTCAGGAGCTGCCTCAGGCAGGCACCTCCCCCCCCCAGGAGCTGCTCCAGGAGCCCCCTCAGGTGCCATCCCAGGTGCCACCTCAGGAGCTGCCCCAGGTGCCATCCCAGGAGCCCCCCTCAGGAGAAGCCCCAGGAGCCACTCCAGGAGCCCCCCCCAGGGCCATCCCAGGAGTCCCCTCAGGAGCCCCCCTCAGGGGCCATCCCAGGAGTCCCCCTCAGGAGCTGCCCCAGGTGCCACTCCAGGAGCCGCCCTCAGGAGAAGCCCCAGGAGTCCCTTCAGGAGCCATCCCAGAAGCAGCCCCCCCTTGAACCCCCTCAGGTGCCACTCCAGGAGCCCCCCCGGCGCCATCCCAGGAGTCCCCTCAGGAGCCCCCCTCAGGAGCCAACCCAGGTGCCACCTCAGGAGCTGCCCCAGGTGCCATCCCAGGAGTCCTCCTCAGGAGAAGCCCCAGGAGCCCCTTCAGGAGCCATCCCAGGTGGCACCTCAGGAGCTGCCCCAGGTGCCATCCCAGGTGCCACCTCAGGAGCTGCCCCAGGTGCCATCCCAGGAGTCCCCCTCAGGAGAAGCCCCAGGAGCCCCCCCAGGAGCCCCCCCAGGAGAAGCCCCCCTAGGAGAAGCCCTCAGGAGCCGCTCCACGAGTCCCCTCAGGAGAAGCCCCAAGAGCCCCTTCAGGAGAAGCCCCCCCAGGAGAAGCCACCTCAGGTGCCATCCCAGGAGCCACCCTCAGGAGCCACCCCCCCCCCCCGGGGCCCCTTCAGGCTCCCCCCCAAGGCACCACCTGAGGCCACACCAGGGGGGGCAAACTGGGCAGGTTTGGACCCCCAGCACCATGGGGGTCCCAAAAAGCAGCCCCCGAGGAGCGCCGGGGAGCCCCCCTCAGACCTGGTTTGCGCTGTTCGTAGGGCACAGTACCCCCAAAAAATTAGGAAAAAAAAATAATTAGGGAATACGGCAGGATTCAGCCCAGGCGGGCTGGGCCGTTTTGACGGGATGCCAAGCGCCCGCGGACGCCAAGCGGGAGCGACCCGGCGCCTCTCCGGGAGGCTCTTCCCGCCCCTCTGCGCGGTGGCGGCCAAAAATCGGGCCAGAGCCTCCTTTCGAACGGGAGAAAAGGCCCCCGGAAGCCCAGCAAAGAGCCTCACGGACTCCCACTCCCGGGAAAGCCCAGAAATCTCATTTTGGAATTAAGAGTTTGCACCGATTCTTCACGTATGGGCTCCGCTGCCACAAGAATCCGGTCCCTTCTCATGTCCTCAAAATCGCAGAAATTGGCAAAATTTAAACCTTGGCTTCCACGGACCGATGGGCGATGCTTCCCTCCCTCAATTTTGGACACGAGATGGGGGGGAAAAAAAAAAATGCAAAACTTGCAAGGAAACCACGTACTTCCCCCCTCCCCGCCACGTGTTGCAGCAGTTATCTACATTTTCCCCGGTTTGCAGCGTAGCAAACGCTGGACTTTCTCATCCTCGCTCCTCGGGAGAGGTGTCGCCGGGTCTCCAGCAATGCGCTCGTCCCACGGTGCCCAAAACACCATTAAAACTATTGGGATGAAACAAAGTCTACAGTTTGCTAGTATAAAATAAAGCACTGTTGCTGCTTTCTATTGCTTGCGGTGGGTGATTAATCGGGAAACTTGCTTAAATGCGGTTTTTAGAGGTTTCTACACGCCGTTTCTGCATTCGAACGCAAGAAGCACGTTGAGGACACCGACGAGAAACCACCTCGACTGACGCCGGCGAGCGATTTTGAGCTATCCGTAAAAATAAACTATTTCCAGGCCGGCAAATGTTAACAGAAGTATTGCTTTCCACAAAGGACCGAAATTTAGTTTGGTTTAAGGAGACCGTGGCAAGCCGAACCCCCCGCCTCCTCGTGCCGACACGACCTGCCGCAGAGGTCGGCGCTGGGCAGCCTCCGCCAGAGGCGGCTTTTTTGCCCCGCTCTCGGGAAATATTAAAATCGCCGCTGGCCCTTCTGCAGTTACGGGCCTCGTAGTGAGAAAACAGAAGGGAAATCCTGCCGCCGGGTAATTCCCTGCGGGTGGCACCCGTGCCAGCTCCCTAAACGGCTGATAAATCACTTTTGCACACCACCTTAAGAGGCAGTTTTTAAATCGGTGCAATTCCCTACCTCGGCCAACACGTCCTACGCACCCTGCAGACATCCGACCCCCGGGGCCGGAGGGTGCAGAGGACACGGGGCTTCGTTAGGATCTGTTCAAAGATGCCACGTATCGCGCTTGCGAGCACTTCTAATCCCATCTCCCCGCAGCTGCTGAAATTCCCCCTTCCACCCCAGCAGCCCCGCTCAGCGGCAGCTAATCTGGAGCTTGCTTTCCTCTGCAGCTGCCCAAGCAAGGGGTGAGGCATCCCCGAGCGTCCCTGCGCACGGGGGCAGGAGCCTGCCAGGCTTTCCTGCTTTTCCGGCTTTCCAGGAGGCAAACGCTTGGGCAACCTGCCCTCAAGATATCTGGCCGAACGCAAACGTGCTTTGGTGTGCTTGCAGAAAGTCGCTGAGCAGTTAACTCTGAAGCCTACTGACAACAGATGAGTAAGTTACTGGATGTATATCGCGACTGGTGCTGGATATGGGTGCTGTGGGTTTACCAGCCCCAACTTTAGGCCCCCCCTGTGGTGTTTCCAAAATCCACTATTAGCAGCGATGAGACCAGAAACTTAGTAATCAGTAAAACTGTGGAATTTGAACTGAGTTCACAACAGGACAGGGAGATATTTGGTATTTAGTATAGAAACAAGGTACTGGCCCCATTTGCTCAGTTACTCTTTTTCCACTGCTATCAATAAATATGAAGGCTTCATTTCAGGCTCTGTTTTCTCGCTGATCCCCCTTCAGCAAGAGGGATGCCACGCTTGCATGCGCAACCGACTCCCAGACTCCCGACACTCATCTGCCCCACTTACATTTCGGCTCCTTTGAGCAGAATGACAAAGTTGTAACCGAATTACTTGGAAATTGGCAGCAGCACAGACTTGCCAGATTTCAGCTAATTGCTGGGATTAGCGATTCTAGTGGCATGCAAAATCCACCTTACCCACTGCGGAGCGAGGCATTGCAAAGAGGGCCCTTCTCCAAAACGATCTGCTGTGCTGCACACCGTGGCCCCTCCACCTCCCAAAGCCCTGGTGAAACGACCAGGCCGGGAAAAGGGTCATTAGCCTAACGGGGACGGGCCGTATACAGCTCCGCAGGAGAGGCTGGCGCTATTGCAGCTCCTGACCCGCAGCCCCGCTGCTGGCCCGTGCATTTGACACCCGTCAGCGCAGCGTGGTGGGCAGCTGTCGGAGAGCCGCTGGGACGACTGCAGCGTACAGCGCCGTGCGCAACCCCTGCCGCCACCACCAGGATTATTGCAACAGCGTGCACAATCCCCGCTGCCACCACCGCCACGGTTATTGCAGCACCGTGCACGATCCTGGCTGCCACCAACACCGCGGTTATTGCAGCACCGTGCATGATCCCGGCTGCCACCACCGCCGCGGTTATTGCAGCACCGTGCACCATCACCGCTGCCGCCACCGCCACGGTTATTGCAACGGTGTGCGTGACCCCTGCCGCCGCCACCAGCAACATTTTTGCAGCGTGCAGCACCGCACACGACCCCCGCCGCCACCGCGAGGCTTACTGCAGCGTCGTGCGTGGCCCCCCGCCGAAGGTGGGTGGTTATTGCAGTGCACAACTCCGTGCACGGCCCCCCCCCCCCCCCGCTCCTCTCCTGCCGCCTCCGTTACTGCAGCGTGCACGGCCGTGCACAGCCCCCCCCTCCTGCCGCCGGGGTTATTGCACAGTGCAGCGCCGTGCACCCCCCCCCGCCCCCGCCACTGGGGTTACTGCAGCGTGCAAAACCGTGCACGGCTCCCCCGCCACCGTGACTGCAGCGCGCACCGCCGCGCACAGACACCCCCGCCGTGACTGCACCGCGCAAAGCCGTGCACGTCCCCCCCCCCCGCCGCCACGCCGTGATTGCACCGTGCGGCGCCGTGTAGGCCCCCCCGCCACGCGCGCGGCGTGCAGCGCCGCGCAGGCCCCCCACCGCGCCGCGCTGCGCCCCGCGGACGCTCCCCCGCCGCCGCCGCCGCGCACCGACCTGCTCGCCGGCCCGGCCGCGCTGCCCGCGCCGCTCCGCGCAGCTCCGCTCCCCGCGCGCCGCCGCCGCCGCCGCGCCCGCCGCACATGCAGCCGCCGTCGCCGCCGCCGCCGGCCCCCGCGCGCGCGCGCGCTCGCGGCCCCGCCCAGGCCCCGCCCCCTCCGAGCCCCGCCCCCCTCCGGGCCTCACCTCGCCGCGGCCCCGCTAGGCCGCCGGGCCGGCACCGCCCGCCGCGGCGTCACGTGGGGCGCAGGGCAGCCAATAGGAAGGGGCGCCGGGCGCCCTGCGGCGGGGGGGCGGAGAAGGGGCGGGGCCATTCAAGGGCGGGGCTAGGGGATGGGAGGGGCCAGAGAAAGGCGGGGCTAGAGAAGTGGGCTAGAGAAGGGGCTATAGAAAGGGGAGGGGCCAGGGGGTGGGGCGGGGCCAGGGAGTGGGAGCTAGTGGATAGGAGGGGCTCGGGGAAGGGGAGGGGCTAAGGGAAGGGGAGGGGCTCAGTGAGGTCCAAAGGGTGTGACTAGATGAGGGGGCGTGGCTACAGGGCGAGAGGGGTGGGGCCAGACGAGGGGGCGGGGCCAGACGAGGGGCGGGGCCAGGCACAGAGTGTGGTGGGGGGTGGTGCGGCAGGAAGGCCTGAAGTGCTATCAGTGATGCATTTAAATATAAGCGATAAATTTAAACATAAGCGATAAATTCAATATATGGCGGCTTCCATTAGCAGTGGGGGATGCAGGGGGGTGGTTCCGACGTCACGGGGGGGGGTCACCGCTCTGGAGACGCCAGGGGGCTGCAGTTCCGCCGCTTGTCAGGCCGGGGCCTTGTCCGAGGTGGTCGCTGTGGCCCTTCATTGCTGTAAATCCCCGGGTACGTCCAAGGCGAGATATAAACAACCGTCGTAAGGTCCGACGGCTGAGAGCAGGGCACCTGCGCGCGGCGCTAGTCGCCTCTCTGCACTTATTTCTGATTTATGGGGGGGGATCTTTTAACTGAACTCCTCGCGGCGGCACCCAAGTGCTCCCCGGGCATTAAAGGGATATTACGATCAGCTTTTTAGAGGGGACACACTGAGGCACGGAGGGACGAGGTGATTCATCAAGAGGTTGCCCAGAAAATCTTTAGAAATCTGGGAAAATATTGGGAGATCCTGAGATGTGCTTCAATCTGAAGTTTTTTTGTTTTTGTTTTTTCTCCCTAACAGGCATTAGAACCGCGTCTTCCAAACCGGAACGGTCTGAGAGTGCTTTACATTTCTAAAAGCACGCCTTCGTTAAAAGGGTCAGCAGGCCACCTTTTCGGTTAAGGGCCGACCTGTCGAGACCTACAACAAGTCCTCCAGCAAAACCTGAGAAAGGCAGATCGGGCATACTGAGTGTTTCCAAGGGAAAAGAAGAAAAAGGAAAGAAAAGTTTCACAATTTTGTAATACACGGCACAAAATCAGCAAAGGGCAGAGGTCGGTTTTAATGCAGTTCCTTAAAGAAATGAGACTCATGCAAGTGCAGCATGTGTGTGTAAATGCCTATAGAAAAAATATGGTCCTTTCCTAAAACTTTTGAATCTGTTGACCAATTTCAGAGGATATCCAAGGCCCTGAATTTCTGCAAGGCTGAAGGGATACCCAGCAGCGCTCCTTCCCCCTCCCCTCTTGAGCGAAAGGCCATCACGTAAGCTCAACCTTTATTAGCCATCAGCAAATCCACATCTTGCAATACTCCACTGAAAGCACAAACAAAACTGTTATATTTCCCTTGCTATTGACATTTAGGTTTTGCTCCTTGATTCCCAGCCACTTTTTCTGAGTGAGAAAATTACGTTAGTCACACTAATGCTTTAATGAAATATTCAGAACGTGGCTTTGGGTGATGCTTGAATCAGTCTGGCATAACTTTGTGAAAGCGCTGGAGGAAAACAGTCCTCCTTAGGTCTGTCTGAGAAACCAGTCTGCAACCCTGTCAAATGTTTTCTTTAAAAGCAAAAAATTGAAAACTGAAACAAACAAACAAAAAAGCCACGGCACACAGAAAAACAACTTTGCAGCTGCTCGAGTTAGTTTGGTATTTTTGGTCACATCCCTTTTTGTTAAAACAGCAGGATCCCTTTTCCTTCCATGGGGATTCCCAGGCGTGATGGGGAACTGCATTTGGCTCTGAGTGAATATGTTTGTTTTTCTGTATCCTTTACTGTTTGTTAATATGATATACCCGCCTCTCTTTCAGACGCAGCAAATGCCAGTAATCTGTTTTTATTTAGTGGAAAACCTGAGAGCGCTGTTTGGCAAGCTGCGATTTTCTTACCATTGAAAATGTCACGTGGCAAATCCTAGTGCTCAAGCAGAATCTCAGTTTGACAGCTCTGGCAGAAGAAAAAGGGGCAACAGCGTGAGCCTCCACCATATCGCCTGTCAAACCCAGCCTGATCTTCCTTGCATGGGTGAGGCCCAAGGCTTGCCGTGTCTGAAAGCTTAGCTTCACAGCCAGGGGTGTAAATTCATACTAGTTATGCTGCTTCTCTTTGGTAGGTGAACATTTGTCTACTCTAAGCTGAAGGGGAAATGAATGCATTAAAAATTGATGTAAAACCTGAGTAACACCTTCAGGTCTCCTGTCAAGCCTGAATCTATCTTCTGCAGGCAGCTGAGTCCTGCCTCACCTCTCTGTATTTTAGAAAAACAGGCAGTAGTGGAGAGAAATGGTTCTACAATCAGGTCACTGCCTTAAGAGGATCAAATGGGCTTCATGTTAGCTGTAATTTTCTGAATTTGAATGGATTTTCAGCGCAAATATTGACAATTTCCTGTGCGTGTTAGCATCCTTGAGCATGCTTTTCAATGTAATGCACTGAAGAGCAACGTGGAACAACTAACCTCTGTGCAGATACTAATTCCAGAGGGCTGTATCTCCCTTAGAGTTAGTGGAAGGCCTGACCATGTTTTGATATGTGTGTATTGTCAAAGTGTCTGTATTACAGCTAGGACACCTTCTTGGATCAAGTCCATGCAGCCTCCACGTTTGCAGGAAGGACTGAAATGACATCCATACACCTGCTTTGTCTGAGTTTCTTTAATCTTTTTTTCCCATGGCGCTTCAGTACCCCTTCTGTCCTTTCCATTTCAGCAGAATACAGCTTTGTTCAAGCCAGAGCACCGTAACACTGAACTGATGGATAAAAAGGCTGTTTTTTGCCATCTGCCGACAATACTCTTCACAGCTGCTGAGTTAGAGGAGGAAGCAGCAGAAAAGTGATAATTCTGTTTTGAAAAGGTTGCAGGAGTAACTACTTCTCCAGAGTAGGAAATAAAACAGAGATTCCTGGTATGTCACTGTTAATGTCTAAACACCGATGCCTTCTTCCCATCCACTAACTGTTTAAAGTGAGCAAGTTCTACACTGAATTTCTCAGCCACTGGAGTCTGTATCTTAACTCTCTAAACCAGGTATTTTTCTTCAGTCATCAAAACCATGTGCAGTTTTTTTGACTCAGAAATAGCTTAAAAGTTAGACCTGATTTGTTTATTAAATTTTAGAGAAGTTGACTGGGGCTTCAAATAGTCCTGAAAGTAAATCTTGTTGCCATGCATCATGGTGGGTAACATATTACGAGTTCTAATTTCAGGTTACAACCAGATAAACACAACCACTTCATGTCACTTTGTCCTTGACAATGGGAAAAAAAAAAAGTTGTTTCAATAGAGCTTCACTTTGGGCTTTTGCACCTGGGAATAAGAACTCCCCCAGCAGCTGAAGCAAAACAGGCCACCAAATGCTTTAATGCTATTGATGGTTAGTCAGGTCTCCAAAGTCTCTCCATATAACTAACAGGAAGTTTGAAGCTTACACTGCAGGTGAGCTACATTATTCCTGAAGTGCTTGACTTTTTACAATATCCTCCTGCTGCATTTCTCCACAGGTCATGTGAGCCTACAGGTGAACAGATGCAAAGCTTGACAGTGTAGTCTACGGATGGAGGATAACAGAGCAAGGGGACTGGTGGAGCACTTAGCACGCTCCGTTCCTCTGGGGTTACAACATCTGGATGAGGTTTCCAGTCACCAGTCTTAACACAAATATCTTGTTCATCTACAGTACAAGCAACCTGGTTTTCTCCAGCTTGCAGAGGTCTCGGAAGCTGCTGTTCAGTGCCTATTGGATGCTTTTTCTTGCTGGGAGAGCTGAGGAAGGAAAAAAGCTATGCAAAAGTTCTCATTCAGATTGTTTTTTTCTTTTCCAGTTAGCTTTTCCTCCAGGAGAGGCTGAAAAGGCAGCATTACCTGTTCAGGAAGAGTCATTCGGTAGCTGGACCAACACTTGGAATTCACTTGAAGGCACTGACTAATTGAGTTGTATTCAGCACATGAGCGAAACTGAAGTTCATCCATACGTGGTAACGCCTTTCTTTTTCCCACACTCATCAAAACCTTGCTTGTGCATTTCACAGACTCCCCAGGTATTAATAACCAAGAGAGATTTCAGACCAGCCAGAACTAAACACAGAAGCTAGGAGGTTGCATTTGCATGAAAGAGAGATGGGGGAGGCTATGAAGGTGTCACTACCGAGTGCTGCAGATAACCTCACTTTTTATAGTGCTGGCTTCAGTGCAGCTGAAGCTCAGTCCTGCTTTCTCAGGCAGAGGACATAGACTAGGGCTTTTGCCTGGGCTGAGAACATGGTTAAATCTTTGCGGTCACCATGACATGGAATGGCATTTTAACCACATCAGGAAAGGCAGGATGGGTCTCCTAGGGCAGGGCTTCTTCACACGCGTTCCCTGCACTACTGGTGGTCCCCACCATGTCTGAAGGTGGTCTGCAAAATGCTTGCAGTTAAGAAAACAAAACCATACATGCACATTCCCACACATGTGAGGAATGGGGGGAAGAGTAACAGTAATAGATGAAGATTTGAAGTTTAGACCTCAGTGATAGTCCTTTCAGTGACGTTACAAGCTGGGGTCCTGAAGTTTGTCCTGTTTTTTTCCAAAAGGTGAGGTAGTCCTTCAGTTTAAGAAAGTTGGTGGGGGCACAGCTGGCTGGCCCGTCCATACCCCTTTCTGTTAGGCACTGTAAACCTGGGTACCTGCTGCAAGAGCCCTGTTCACTACCAGAAATTATCTGCGACCAACCTCATCTGCCTATTCAAAGCACATTGTTTCCCCCTCATTAAAGGGCATGTTCACATAATCTTCCATTTATGATAAGCAGCAGGGCCCACTTTCTGTCTCACGCCCAGGCCTCCAGACTTAGCCAACCCAAAGGAAGGAAAGGACTATTCTGTATAATCAGCTCTACCGATCGAGAGCGTAGACACATCCTAAGGGCACGATACCATCAGCGCGAGGGGGAAAAGGGTGTACCCCAGGCGTCAGGCACCCGTGCTCCGGCAGAGACAAGCTCTGCTACTGATAGGCTGCTGTGGAGACAGCAGTTGGAAAAGGGTGAGAAACACGGAGCTCAGAAATGTCTCTGTGGCTCAGAGGAGTTTCCTCCTTGGTCCCGTGAGAAAAAAAAAATGCTTCATTTCTTTCTGTCAGGGTGATTTTCTTTGCTCTTGTCTCTGGGGAGGACTTTCAAAAGGATGGGGGTGTTGCTGAAAGGTGGCTGAGAGAAGGGAGCTCACCCACTCTCAGGTTGACTTTGGTAATGAGGCGTCCAGATTACCAGCTGAATCCCAGGTAACTTGAACTGGCACCATTCAAGGCAGCAGAGTCCTGGAGCTGTGCATGGGGTAGATGCTGCGACTGGGCTGCTGGTTAGTTCTCCTACAAGGTCCATAGGATCTCAGCTTGGCAGGGCATGGATTCATTCCTGTGTGGATGCTCTTACTATGGACAAAAGCCTCCTGTTCTGGTTAGGTCACTTTGGTAATAGGTTAGGTGAAACTTGGAACTTTGTTAAAAAAAAGCAAGCACTTTGGAGCAAGATCTGGCCTTTCTGAGGTTGTTCGCTTTTGCTCAGTGGTGAACGTGAAGGAAACCTCGTGGTTCCTGGGGTGGTGGAGGCAGGGGGATGAGTGAACCTAGTTTTCAGTTGGGAGTGTGAGAGACAACAGAGCAGTTCTTCCTTGCAGATAAAAGTTATAAACTCCTCTGTGGCAATCCACGGCAGATCTGCGTTGTTATGAGAGAAAATTGCAAGTGACTGGTTTTTAAACTTCACCTGGTTCCTGCTTTCAGTCCTGGAGGGCCGAATTTGACACTGGCTGTGGCAGCAGGGAGACCAAGCCTCCCCCTATTTTTGTTCTCTATTTTACAGGGAGCAGAGGCAGGCAGAGGTTAAGTGACTTTCCTAAGGTCATGTAGGAAATCGGTAGAGCAGCAGGCTGGTCATTAGGGACATCCTTTCTCCACAGTGTATAGCAAGAGAGATGGATGAGCGGAGCAGAGAAAGAGCGGGACTTGCCTGAGGTCAGCGGATCGTCCCACCTCCTCAGGCACTCGCCCTGGCAGCAGGATTATCACATACCTCCCCTTTCTCCACTGCAGGAGGTGAATGGGAAGGGGTGGGGTGGTGGGGAAACAAGCCGGTTGCTATTAAATCAGTTGAGCTTGACTGGACATGCACAAGCAATCTGGAGAAGGAAATAATTCTCGTTCTGTCTGGTTCAGCAGAAACTCCACCCACTGAAGCTTTCCGGCAGGAAATCAAGTTACAAACATTACATGATCTGAGCAAATTCTCATACACTGATCCTGCCCTGGGGACAGGACACTTTTGCTCGAAGCTTGCTGAGGCAGTAGTTTTATACATCTTAACCCTTTCTGGAGTGTCACACTGAGCATCACAGTTCCTTGTGTCGTCCAAGCATAGAGATGACAAGAGAGGAGAAAACGGATTTATGACATTTGGGGTCATTCTTTATCAGTGAAGAAGTCCTGAAAACTGCCTTTATGTGGAGGGAGGAAGGGGAGGTCTGGGGATTCTTTCTCCTACTTGCTTTTCCTACTCAAAAATTGAGGTCTGTTGACAATATATTTCCTGGAACACCCTAAAGATGACCAAAAAATGTGTGGTTTCTGGCACAAGTCTGACCATGCAAGCGAAACTTCTCAACAGAGAAGGGAACTAAATTGTACTTGGACTGTTTCAGAGCCATTGTGTTTTATTAACAGAAATGCCTGAAAAACAATAGGAGAAAAGCTGCCATGGTAAAAATTCAGACACCTACTGCTTCAGCTAAGGGTTAAGATAAATTGTAAACTGCATGTTTAAATGATATAATGAGCCTTAAGGAAATATACCTTGACGTTTGCTAATAGCCCTGAGATTTACAAATGAGATAGCGTGGAGAGGCAGGGAGCCCTTCTTTTTACAGAATAGGAAGGAAAAAGGAGCACAGCTCATATTTTTCCCTTTATCCAATTACCAGTAAAGTAGACGAACATCTGAAACTGAGAAAGGACGAAAGGTCGAAGCTTTCTGCAGTGACAGCAGTGCTGGTTTTTTCACACGAGTGCTGTTTCTGGGGACTTGCAGCACCTGAACATGCTGCTGGTGGGTGTGAAGGTGGGACTGGACCCTGCTAGCAGTGGTTCCCGTTGGTGCATATGGTGTGCCGCTGTCTGAGGTTTCCTTTTCATTCGTGTAAGAAACAGAGCATCTCCTGATGAAGGTCACAGGTTTGATCCCCATGGCTTACTCTTGTGTTTGTGGATGGCCGTTATTAGTAACGTAGGCTAGTTCATGCACTAGCCCATGCCTGCCCTTGTCTGACTGCAAGGGAGCAGGGCAGGATAACAAAAGAAAGTATAAATAGAGTCTCTTTAAAAGCCTGCTAAATAGAAATAGACTTTTAGGGAGGAGAGAGAAAGAGTGAGGCGTGTTACCATAGTAACTGCCAATGGTTTATTTAAGAAGGGCAAAGAAACAAACACCACAAAAAGGCAAAGTCAAGAGGAACTGAAGATTGCCGAAGGAATTTGTGAACAGACGAATGTCCGGATACTGACACCGAAGGGTGAGGTAAGAGCAGTGAACTTCTAGCAAAGCTATGGTTAAAAAATTCATCCTGCTTTACCTATTGCAAAGCAGTCTTGGAAATGTAACTTTGAAATGTGCGTTTCCAGTTAGGTTTCTCTGCGGGGGTGGAGAGTGGGGAAATGCATGGGAACAATTTTCAGATTGGAGAGAGAATCACGTACAAAGGCACACATTACCTACGCCCAACCTGAACCCCCCTGAGTGCCAAGCCCAATTCTTGGTCATCTCAGAGGAAGAGCAGAGAACATTATCTTGCACTAAGTGGGAGGAATGTGACTCTGTTTTTTTTATTATTATTATTTCTGCCGATCCAGGGCTAAATTCAGCCTTGGCATAATTAGATCTGAGAAGTGGGCATTACAGTGATTTTGATCCCACTTCTCCAACTGGATCAGAGATTTTGGTGATTTTTGCTGTCCTAAGTAGCTCTTGCTTTTTTGTCTCAACATCAGGTCATTGCAGCAGGCAGGAGTGTTCAGGCTTCCGTCACTCATTACTCCAAGCTCCCACTCCTTAAAGGAAGATTAAAGTAAGCTTTAATGATAGGATCCTGGGCATTTAGGGCTGAAAGAGATCATTGCAGCAGAAGTAAGTGGCAAATTCATCCCGTTTGCAAGGCAGTTTTACAGGGTTCCTGGAAATGCCTAGTGATCGTTTGGTCAAGCAAATCAGAGCTAGTGGTCTCGTATGCTTATAAGCGCAGGGTGAGAACCAGGGCTGCAAACTTCAACTCAGAGCAATCTAACCTCACAAGAGGGCCAAGAGTGGAGATGCTTGTGGGCTGGTTGGAGCAGGTCTGACTAGCTTTGTTGGTCAGATGCAGTACTATGCAAACACCGCTGCACTGGCCTGGCCCCAGCAATAAAAGCTGCTCCCAGTGCATGCAGAGCTTGCGTGTCCCTGAGTCAGCCACAGGCTGGGAAGAGCCAGCTCAGTTTCTGACCTTTCCAGAGTCTAGTGCAGTGGGACCTCAGGTCACTGTGCTCCTCTGGATCTGTTTTTCCCGCCTGTAGAGACAAGAGCTGCTTTTCCCTCTTGTGCTCTGCCTCAGAGATATTTAATCTGTAAACATTCTGGGACTAGGACTATCTTACTGCTTGCTGGCACAGCATCCTGATCAGAGGGAGCCTGATCAGAGGGGACCTTCAGGGACTCCCACAATGTCCATTACTAAAAATGGGGCCTGAATGTCTTTTTCTGTGTGCGGGCTGCACTTTGACACCAGCAACACTAGAATTGTCTTTATTACTCTTTTTTTTCCCTGCAGGGAAGTTCTCACCAGGTCAGGAGCATGTACCAAAGACTTAGAACATGCTGTCATCTCTGGTGGTCAAAGGTGCTGTCTGCCTTCTCTTATCCCATGTGCTACTTAACTTTCCCCTCAAATGTTTTTTCTCAGATGATGTATTTCTTATGTAAAATGACCGATTATAATGATTTGCATTCGGTCTCATGGTGCCTAGGAGGCTGCATCCTGGCTCAGGACCACTTTGTGCAGAATGCTGCATGTTCACAGAATATAAAGATATTGTCTGCCTCAAAGAGCTCATGACCTGAGAAAAGAAACAAGAAATGGAAAAGCAGGTGTGACAGTACCCAGAAACGCCGTGACGGGACTGTCCCACGCTGAACCCCAAGGGATCAAATACCAGAGGCAAATCAAAAGTCCCCACATTTGGGGTTTCTCTTGCTGTTTTGTTTTTAGTCTTTTAGTTTCTAAATAAATCTAAGGATTCCCCAGGCCCTGACTCATATTTTTTAGAACCTTAGGGTTGGTACTACTTGGAGAGTTCATGCAGAAGAGAAACCACAAAGAGAGAACAAACTGTCCTGTAAGGAGAGCTAAAATTTGCAGAAAATGTGGAGTTTCTTCTAAAACTGCACCAGCGACTTTGTTAGGAAAAGGGAAACAATTGCAAAAGCCTCCTGCCTCTCTTCAGTGGAGGGCAGACACCATGGACTTTCCCACCCTATTGGGCTCCATGATGCAATTTAAAGCAATACTTCACACAACAGGACAGGAGACTTTCCCATGGGTTTCTGTCAAGCTGTTTGAGGCCAGAGGCTCCTTCCTGGTACTGACTTTTTTAAACTCCAGAGTATGCGCTGGAGTTCACCTATTTCTCCTAAAAGTACTCCCAAAGATTGTCCTTGGTTTCCTTCTAAAACACCTCTCTCATGTGGGCTTTGTGGCAATGGTGTGATAGCTCTTTCACATTACTGATCCTCAGGGGGAAATTTGATGCACAGTTTGAAAGGCAATGTGGCTGATGTCTCTATGAGCCCGTTAACAAAAATGTTTGTTGAGGGATGGAAATGATTTCAGCCAAAAAGGGTTCTAGGTTACCTCACTCAGGCTGATTTCTGTGCAAAGTCAAACCTACGGGTGGCATATTTATTTTTAGCTTTTGAACTAAATTCACTTCTTTTTCTCCTCCAGAGCAAAAGGCTAATCAGAACCCAACTGCTTTCTTGTTCCAGTTCCCTGACCTATGGTGAGTTATCCCATATGCCCACCCATGCATGAGAAATTCAGGGTGAGCATTTTAGGAAGGTTTCACACAGTCTTTGATGTCTGTTAGCCTGGGAAACTGGTCCCCCTCCTGCTTCCCAGCTTGGAAGGTCTCGCTGTGGTATCTTTAAGAGATAACGTTCCCTTTTACTGTCTGCGGTCCAGGCCAGTCTGACTGTTTGCCTCTCCGCTGTGGGGCTGCAAAAAGGACTGCCTCGCTGCTGGGGATAGTTCCCTGCACAGATTGCAGTTGGTCCTCTCAGAGAGGCTGGCCCGCCTGCAGAGCTGGGCAGTCCAAGCCGCTGCTCTCCTCTCTTCTCACAGAGACTGAGTTATGCCAGGCTTTGACCTAAGTGAAACTGCTGACAGTCACAGGGATTTGAGTAATCTCCTTAGTTCTCTGTGAAATTTGTGATTCCTTTTAGGGAATAGAATTTTTTTATGATTTTTTTTTTCCCTTTGGGCTAACTTGCAGTGTAAAAATAAACTGAAGCCCACGGTGGGAGATTAATTTCCTCCCGAACTCAGGAAGGGCAGTCAGTCAACACAGGATCCTTCCTCCTGGCCCATCCCAGGAGGACGCTGCTCCTGAATTCATTCCTGGAGACAGCTGCTGTCCGACCTTGCCATAAGACTTCCTTCCCCAGTGCTCTCCTCCTTGCCCTGCCAAAGCCCCGTGGGGTCTGAGTGCAGCCTGTGGGCACAGCACAAACCTTTTCCTTCCCTCCTCACTCTGCTCTGCCTCAAAGCAAGCAGTAGTTTTTGGAGTGTGGAGCTGGGATACTAAAGACTTGATTTCCGGTCCCATCATATTAGATCCATCTCCTAGTGAAGGGAGAAAGCTCATCCCACTGGGATCCAACCTCCAGGGACTGATGAGTCATGGCCCAGAGATCCTCTCTGCAGCCTGGACCTGTAGTCTCCTCCCAGGATAATTGTGTCCTTTCTGTGGGGAAAAAGGAATCACCTTCTCCCCATCACTCCTGCTGCCAGCATGTTCCTGTCCTCTTCAGAGCACAGGAGGATTTGCACCATGTCTGTGATACAACTCCTAGCTGAGGTGCACTGTATTACCCCACCTTTCCTGGCTTTCCTACCATTCCTAGCCAAAATGATATCTGAGGGCAGATTCCTAATACCTTATAAACTCCTCATATGCCCTCAAACTAGTTTTAGTTCTTCATTACGCTCTTGCATCTGAGACACTACAAAGATACTAGACCCACCTTCTACGTGGAGGTTTGTATGTTGGTCTTTGTGACAAAGAAACCTCTGCAGACCCCTTGGCATATGTGGTTGCTGCACAGTGTGAGTATTAGTTAAATTAAAGAACTATTTTCTCGCACAAATGCCAGAGCCAGACTCCTTTTTTGCTGTGCTCCATGGGGTTCCCATTTCTAGACATTCCCATGAATTAAGCTGAGCAAGCTATCAGGGGAGAAATGGTCTCTGAGTGTTGGCATGAAAAGCCCCACGACGGATTCAGTTGTCATTGTCCTCCTGCTTTGATAGTTTTAAGCCCTCCAATTCAGGACAAACGACAATACCCAGAGTGGGATTCCTTTGCTTTTATTTTGGCATCTAAAAGTTAGGTGTCTGAGTGTAGATGAACTAGTCACCATCAGCTCCCCTTTTCATCAATGCAGAGAAATAGGAAGAACCAGAGTGTGATTCAATCTACAGTAGTATCTAAGAGAGGTCAAATGAATCACAGACTGTAAAGGAAGCTGAAGCTGCATGGCCAGGCGTAAAAGTCTACATTTTTGATGTCTAAATTTAAGTAAGATGAATTCCATTCCTGTGATTCAGGTGGCCAATCACACAATACAGTAACAGGTTAACCACGCTGAGTTATGCAACTCTGATTTTATGAGTTACCTTTATCTCTGCCTCTTTTTTTTGCCTGTGTAAAGGTGCAGCAGCATCCTGTTGGTTCGTTTCTTAGCCCCTTAGTGGCAGGACTATGCAGGGTAATATCTTGCTGGCCACAGAGTACGTGCTTGTCTTCTGGAGGAGCAGTCATATGGCTAGCCAGCCAGCCAGTCTCACCTCGTGCTTCCATCCTGCTGTCTTTCCTGTCCCCTGAGACAAGGCATCTTTGAACTAATAGCAGTGCTAATGGACAAAGTAGTAGGCTAAGTCTAAACATCTCAAGCCTGAGATGCTGTGAGATCAAGAACAGTTTAAAGGCTCATGTTGGCTGGGGAAGTTGGGGAAGAGGGCATGGGAGAAGGGCAAGGAGTGGAATGCAGTGGGAATGAAGCAATGAACATGAATCTTTACACAGATGGAAAGCACCCAGCACAAGGTAACATGAAGAAATCCTTGAATCATAGAAAACAGGGCTAAAAGATGAGCTTGGAGACACAATGTAGTCTATCCCAGCACAGGAGATTATGGTCAGGTTTCTAATGTCAGTCAATGAAAGAGAGGTGATTTTACTAGGAAGGCATAGAGACTGGCTTGTTTCTTTCCTGATGTGTTGGAACTGTGTCCAGTGGTTCACATGGTTTATTGTGCAATGAGCAGAATTGTTTCCCTGTGACTGCAAGACTAGGGATTTTATTCTCACAGTGCATTACTAGAAGCTTTTTTAAAGTTAGCTCTAGAATTCCCTGGCTAGGGTATCCCTAGAAATCACCAGATGGGAAGCAGAATTAACAAGCAGTTTGGTCCTCCTCTTTTGAACTTCAAGGGCACGTTGTTGACACCACACTGCTCTACGACCCTCCTTCCTGAGTGAGAATCTATTTCTTGTTCCCAGTAATATGTGGAAGCCCTCTGAATTTGAGATCTGAAACAGATGTGCCAGACTGATGGGGAAAAGTGCCTTGGAGGAGGGCAGGTTTGAGGTCACTGATAGAGACCAGCATCATGGGATGCCTCATGGTTGCTTCTCTACCTCTCTTGCTCCTTCTAATAGAAAAGGACAGGAACCCATGGCTCAGGACTTTGCTTCTGCCCCTGAGATAAGGAAATATGAGTGTGCCCCTGAGGATGCAGTTAGAGCAGTGCAGCTAACACCAATGTACACAGCAGGCAAACGATCGTGCTTGCTGTAGAGGAGAGGAAAACAGAACCTGGCTAGATGATGGTTGTGGTAGGCAATACTATCCAGGAAGAGAAGATGGGTTTTCAACCAAATATCGGTACTAGTCCTGACTGATGGGCTCAAATTTAGATGTAATATACTTAGTGAGAAACCTCCAGTAGGATCCCTTCAGATGGGATTGGAAGTGACCTCTTGGGTCACTGAGTCCTATCCTGGCTAGTGCCAGCACCATCTGAGAATGTCTGCAAACAATAAACAGGTCCCTGAGATGCACTTGAACTTCTTTGAGAATTGAACTCGAACTCCTCAGCACTTGAGTGCTGAGAGACAGCGCCTGCTGGGCTAGGAGGTTAGTACAGCTGTCTCCTTTTTGGAGATCCTTAAAAAATGCAAAAGACTTGTCTTTTTTCACAAAGCCTAAGAAATCTTGAACACTTTAAATCATATTAGCTATTAATACAGCAGTAATTAAAGAATGATGAATGTTCCAGAGGGATGGGCTCAGTAGCTCCATGACCTTGCTGCTAGAAGGTGTCCTCTCCTTTCTGCTCATAACCCTCATGTGGCTTAAATTGACCTTTGAACCAGTGAACAGATCCACATAATCCTAAAAAGATTTCCATTCTAATCTATTGGACACCTATGGGAAAGAGCAATGCCTTAAATTGCAAACCAGTTGGGGTGGGAACAATTCATATCCATTTCCACATTCTTTGTTGCTTTGTGATACTGCATGTTTGGTTTAAACATACATTAGGTTGTGCATTAGTCTGTGGTGGTGGCTGAACTTTGTCCTGAAATATATATGGGATGAGGGGATTATTCATCCCTACATGCTATGCCTGCTCATGTGGACACACCTTGTTTGGTCAATAAGTGCTGTAGGCAAATAGCAATGACGGAATTTGGATCCTTGAGCAATGGGTCAACTTTGCTTGAAGTGCCCATGGTTTGTGGTACTCCCACACTGGCAGTTTAGCCCCAGTCACCTGAAATGCACTGTGTTCTCAGGCTGCTGAGATGCTGAGTGCATTGAGGAGTTAAGCCCTTTTAATGTGGCTCAGGATAGGCAGCAAAAGAACTGAGGCTCTCTGGAGCTCTGGGCTCAGTGTCCAAGTGCTGTGTAGTCTACAGGCTGTGGGCTGTGACATGTCTTTAAAAGGCGTCCAAATCCTAATCCAAATTTTCTTGTCTCACACCAGTACAACTGCTGGAACACTGTGCCTGTCAGTGAGGTTGCTTTGGTGTCTAAAAGAGAGCAGGATTTGGCTCACAAGGAAGGCTGGGAAAAGCATTTCCACCTGAAAGTGTAAATCCAGGCAGAGGAGTTAAGCTGACATGAGAATCGCCCTGATGGAGGCAGTGAATCGCACGTAGAGATTTGGAGCAGTTCAAATCATGCTCTCGTGTGTTTGTGTCTCCCCTCAGTTCCCACGCCTCTGCACTTCCTTGTTTAGCCCAGGCCCGGAAGTAGAACTACTGAAATACTAGGGGGAAAGTTATTCTCATGGTGTTTCCAGCCCAAACAGAACCAGGATGGAGAGAGGAAATCTCACGAGAAAGCTTGACAGACTTCCAGCTCGGTCCCACTCAGGGCCATGGAGCTTCTGGTGTTTCATTTGAGTCTCTGATTCCGGAGCTGTCATCACAGTTCCTTGCATGTGGAAGTCCTGCAGCACCAGAACTAGAGTGATACTGGTGTCCAGGTGCTTTTTGCAGTGCTGCGGAGCTCAGCTTTACTCTGCTCCAACCCAAAGACAGTGAGGAGCTGTGGATTTGCTACTTGTCCCCACCATGTACAAGGATGGTGAAGCTGTGGGTGACTTCTGCAGGCTAGAGATATTTCTAGTGACTGAAGAGAGAAGGAGCTCCTCCTTTCTGGTAGCACTGTCTTCAATCTCAGGCAGGGTATTCAGGAGATAATGTGGGACTTTGAGCAGCCATCAGCACAGTGGAAGAAAAACTAGCTCAAAGTCCAGTGCTCTGCACGGGTATGGGCAGTAGCACCAGACTTTCAAGTATCTTCTGTCCTGGGTTGCAAGAAAGCTCTGCATTTACTCATTTGAGACATGTGTGGTCCATCAGGGAAAGACTGGGGACTGTTCTGGAGCAGCTTCTTTGAGTGCAGAGTACTAGGAGTAGTCACCTCTGTAGCCTCTCTTGCCTTTGCGATGCCATGTCAGCTGTGCATTGCAGATGAGGTCTCCTGACTGCATGGGAGTGGAGGATGTCAAAGGACAGGATGGACTATGAAGCTGGGCAGTGTAAATCATTGCACTAGGAAGTGGTAGAAGCAAGAAACACCTCCTGGTCCTTGGATGATGCCTGCTGATGCCATGATGGATCAGCTTTGGACATTACTATCCCACCCCGTGCAACTCTAATTTCTGTTCTTGCTCGGGTCCTACAGATGCAGGGTCCCATTTGTCTTTATTCCCTTCCCAACAGCAATCTGCACTGGTTAATTGCAGACTGTGTTAAAATGAAAAGCGTTTCCTCCCGTA
This sequence comes from Apteryx mantelli, assembly GCF_036417845.1. NCBI lineage: Eukaryota > Metazoa > Chordata > Aves > Apterygiformes > Apterygidae > Apteryx > Apteryx mantelli. The sequence continues at coordinate 4,315,543 of NC_089979.1, read as the reverse complement.
TTTGGCTTTAAATTTATCACCCCTTTCCGCTACTGAATGATGGTGGTAATTAGAAGTTTGCAGCATCCCCAGCTTTTATTCTGCAGTGCAGCCAATGCAGCAGCAATTAATCCCCCGGCAAACACAGAGGAGGCGAACACAACAACACTGGGGACAGAGATAATCTTGGGATAATTTATAATTGCAAAGCCATGCTCAGAGCAGGAGAGACCTCTGGGAATTGCTTTGCTTTTCATTTCAGAGGGAAGGCTGGTTGATAGAGGGCTGGCGTTGGTCGGCTTATTTGTCCTGTCATTTACATCAGACCCCTTCCCTTTTATGGCACTGAGAAACTGGCTTAGGGATGAATTTTATCTCACATGAAAAGAGCTGAACGGCCTGAAGCAGGTCTCAGCTGAGCAGTGGGAGATATACAAGCTTTGATTGCTCTCTGTTGTAATTGTGAGCAACTTGCCCCAAAGCGGTGGAGATAGATAGAAAACTAGGGGCCTGGGTTTCATGCTTCCTATTTTACAGGTCCCTAAGGAAGCTCTAGGAATGATGCACTTCCTCTTCTTTGGCTGCATAAGGACCCTAGGGAGCCAGCTCTTAATGGAGGTATTTCAGTTAAGCGTGTTTGAAATCTGTGTGAGGTCCACTTAGCACAAGTCTCAGTCACATCACCAGGTACAAAGCAACTAACACATAAACCTTGTGGGCTGCTGATGGGGGAGGATGGTGGCAACCTCCAGTTGCTTCTTCACGCTATTGTGATCACATGTCCTCCCCCACCCTCAGCCCAGCCTTCATGGGGAATGGCTTCCCTCACGGGATGCTAGAGGAGTGGGGTTGGCCTGGAAGTGCTAAAGTCTGTGTTCCCTTTTCTCCAGCTAGATGAACACAAGTTGTTTCACATGTGGTTGGAGCACCTTAACTTACTTCCACTGCTTTGTCCCTCCTGAGGACTGAACATGCAAAGACCAATGGAATTTCCATGGGATTAGAAAGAGGACTTCTGGCAGCCTTCTTCCGACTTTCATTAACCACTGTGAGAGCTGGTTTTTCTTCATCATACCTCTGGGCTTGTCTGGTCCTAACCACTGGGACTAGGTGGTCCTGGGAGAGGTAGACAGCATGCATCATAATTAGCTTATGTTCAGCCGTGGGCCTTTGTTCCACAGTTTATTTTAATTGCCAGCATGTTGGGGAGGGTTTTTTCCAAGAGGATATTTTAACTTAGTGGAGAGAAAACAAAGGAGTGCTTTGCTGGCAGCAGTCACAACACATCACAGCTGAGAGCCCCAAGTCTGCCTGGTCAGTGGTACCCACAGTCACTGTGGGCTGACCAAGAGTCCTGAACATGAGAGCAGGATTTGGCTCATGTGTCTTCCATCTGAAACTCTGAAACCTTTGTTATGTGTGAATCCATTTTGCAGGTGCTCACTGGAATGGATAAGCATCACTGGCTATTTTTAGTCCACAGACGAAGACACTTAGGCTCAACAATGTTATGGGCCAGAGCCAAACCTACACAGGCCTGTAGTGAAGTTGGTGATGTATTATTTGAGTGCTTAAAGTTAAAAGCTGTTTTAGGGTCTGATGGACTAGAATTAGAAATGATACCCCAAAGCCTGATCCAAGGCTCACTGAAGGCAGTGAGAATATTTAGCAGAGATACATACAGGACTTCAGAGAGTTTTTTTCCTTGTGACCTGAACAGGGCAGTTTCATGCTGAGGATCAGGGATCATGAAGCAGAGCCCTGTTAAGACAGGTTGTACAGCCATAGTGAAATGAGATTAAGTGAGCCAACAGGGGAAATATGGTAGTAAACACACAGTCCTACAAAGAACAAGCAAGGACTGTGACGGGCAATGAAATGACCTCTTTGCAAACACAGCATAGGTACCAAGGAGACGTGTAGCAGGCATTAGGGATTGTTCAAGAGGAAGCTTTCAGATCAATCAAATTCTCTCTGTGACAGTCCTTCTGGGAAGGGGAGGTGCAGTAGCTGCCATATATCTTGGCCCTAGCAAGGCTTTCATCACTGATCTTCTCCTAAATCAGCTAAGGGACATGACTGAGATGCTTGTTAACATTTCTCCAAGATGGGAAGGTGACAGTGAATGTGGTTCTGCCTGGTTCTGCCTGGGTCCCGTTCTGTTCAGTGCTTCCATTAGTGGATGAAGGAGGAGAGAGGAGGATTATTCAATCTGCAGACCATGCCAAGTCAGGAAAGACTGCAAAAAGCACTGGAGGATGAAATTGTGATGGAGAATGGTATCAGCACAGTGGAGGAGTGGCCTAGAAAAAGTAGGATGAACTTCAGTCAGGAGAAGCACTATGTGGAATAAGGCAGGAATAATCAGCTACACAAATACAGAATGAGGAACACCTGACTTGGTCAATGGATTACCAGGTGAATGTGAGTCAAGAAGGCCACCCTGTTTTGGAAAGAGCAAACAGCATACTGAGAGGCATAAACAGGCCTGTAATTTAGCCTTTAAGTCAAAGTTTAGTACTCGAAAGCCATCATGCCTTCTTTGGGGTGCTGTATTTCTGGCTCTGTGCTCTAAGAGAGTGATAGAAAGACCTGGGAAATCTAACCCAGGAAGAAAGGTTTAAAGAACTAGAGTTTTCAGCCTAAAGAGGAGAAGCCTGAGCTTACTTGGTCATCACAATGACCTTTGTGATGTAAAAGGCTACCATAAACCAAAAGAAAGTCTTGATATTGTCTGTTGAATTTCTATTAAAAATATATGCTGAATTCTACCAAGATTAAATACAGCTCAGTTTATAGGAGAAGCCATACTTCTGGGAACCGGAATGACATACAGATAATTAATGATAATGAACACAGCAGGATATGAGAGCCTGTGCAAAGTTCCTGGCTGCAAGGTGTTCCAGCAACTCTAAACTTGTTATGGACGTCGAAAATTTGATAAAGCTGTTGCCAAACAGAGGTTGAGAAAAGTACTAATTATATGGAGTATAAGGCAGTGAAGATGTCAGTATAACTCTTATTCCTGCCTATATTCAGTATGATATTCATTGTTGGTTGAAATCTCTTGGGAACTTTGCTCTTCTCTTTTATTGATTCTGGCTGTTTAATGGCTATTAGAACAGAGCTATATTATGCATTGTGAAATAGGGTATCCAGTAAATGAAGTTATATTTTTCTTTCACTCTTAAATTCAATCTGCTACAAGTTTACTTGCAGTCCCTAATGGCCTGAGCAGTATGAGGTGATGTTTCAGTAGCTGGGCTTTTTTGCTGTCTGTCTCTGCCCCTACAGATGTTAAACTTGTTGGATAGATAAATCAGGATGTGGAGTATCTGTCCTCACTGAATGAGTGAGGAGGCAAGGACAGTGAACAACCGTAATGAGTACTTCCCTGGTGAATGATGAATAGCTCTTCTCTTTAGATACTTATGAGAGCATGGTCTTAGCCAAGGATGAAATTGAGGACATCCAGGGCTACAAGCACGAGGTCCTTCAGTCTGAGCTAAAGGAATGTGTTTGGCTGTTTTAGGACTGCCATCCTCTGTGACACGAAGAGGAACATGAAACACTCACCGTGCCGTGGACCTGCCAACCAAATCCTACTCAGGGGATGTGAACACAGAAGAGCCCCACGGTGCCTGGCCCAAAGAGCTCTTTGCCATTCCGGGATACGTTGCACGGGTGTCAAATGCCCTCTGATCTTGGAGTAGCGTGTTCGAGCACATTCCCAGAGCCCTTGATAGCCTCACCTGGCGAGTGGCATCTCGGGGCTGGGAGTGGCAGCGATAGCAGCAGATTCCACAGATGCTTGGGCTGCTCTGCTGCCAGCCCTTAAACATCCAGGAGAACAACGCAGAAAGACGACCCGCAGATGAATAAATAGGAAGGCAAGCAAATAAAGAGATTTACAAATCAGCACAAATGGACTTTAAGACAAATAAATACCAGTTTCCTGGACTGTGAGCTGTCATGTCAGATTTGCAAGTGTCTGTCCTCAGCTGCCAGAGCCAGAAGCCACCCGCAAGTCTGCCATCTCTGGCTGTCACCATGGCTGTGCTTTAAAACCAGATGTGACAGGAAGAGCAATATAATTCCTGGGTGCTTTTCTCCCTTTGCTGATGGAATTCACCCATTGAGCTACTCTGAAATAAAAGAGCAAGGAAAAAGGATCTTGCCCCTCCTGGATGGCCTGCGTCTCACGTGGCCCAGAATAACAGCAGCTCAGTGCTCTGGCTTTCGTTTGCCAGTGTTGGTGGAGCACAGCTGACAGAGCTTTGGCCTCCTCCTCCTCCTCCCGCTCTTCATCCCCATGAGCTGGGACTTCCTGTGGTTTGGCAGGATCTCTGTAAACACGCTCCCCAAAGTGCCTCCCACCGCCTGTCACGACTGCATGCCCTTCCAAGAGAGGAAACACCACAGCTGGGAATGCAGAAGGGGATTTCCACTCACTTTAACGAGATGGGCCTCCTTCACCCTCTGCGGGGCTTGGGGGATGCCGGGATTCCTCCCCCACACCTCCTGCCGGCCTGGCCCGGGAGAGACACCCCTCCTGCTTGTCATATCGCTGGGAAAACAACACCGAGATAGGCCCGCGGGCCACAGAAATAGTGTCACTGCTGCAGCTGGAGGGATCGTTCCCACGTGTGGGGCTGCTAAGCCAGCTCGGTGCTGGCTTTGCAGCCCAGAGGCTGATCTGCAAGAGCTTTGTTTCCTGGGGCAGCATTTCCTACACTGCGGGGGAGCAGCGAGGGTGAGCGGGGAGGGGAAGCAGTGGGGGACGGAGGAAGCCCTTGGAGGAGAGGGCGTGCAAAGGAGACCTCTGTCTGGGGGCAGGGGTGGGTGCATGCAGAGCAGCCCCCTCGCCTTACGCAGTGGGGCTGATCCAGGCACCTCTGCGCCATCTCTGGCTGTGATGAGCCTCTGAGCTATGTCTCTAGGAGTAGAGACTGAGGACCTGATCCCTGGTCCTGAGCATGTGGCACAGCACCTCCAGCATCTGTACAACTATACGGTCTTGCTGAATTAGAGAGTGTATCCCTGTGGAGACCAGTGTCCAAACCCTTCAGTCCCCCAAACCATGTCCAGGCATAAACAGTGCTAGCTGGCACAGGTCATGGACTGTGCTGAGATTTAAACAGCTTGGCAGTTGTGGACCATCTCTTGAGCCTATGTCCTGGCCCTGCTGGATTATACCCAAATACATCGCCCTGTCCCCCAGACTTTAGTGCCATGACAGCTGTGTGATTCCCATCTCCCATCCTGCCTCTTCCACACTGATGTATCAGATCCTGGGCTGGCAGCACTTCTCGAGGAACATCTCTCTGGGCAGCTGGACTAGGTGACCTCTTGAGGTCCCTTCCAACCTGAATTATCCTCTGGTTCTGGGGTGGGAATGAGCTGCACATGGCTTTCCCATGGGGGGACCAGGACAGGGGGACAAGCAGTAAACACAGTGCATGGGTGACATCTAATGTCATTTTGGGGTAACACAGGCTGATTATTCCAAGTTTAATCCTTCTAATTGTAGGGGCTTATGGTGTGAGCAAGAGGATCAGGGCCACCTGACTCTAAAGGGGCACCTTCTTCCCAGATGAAAGGAGGTTATTTTGCTTGCAAAAGATACAGGCGACAGGAGACGGATCACAGCATTGTACTTCCCACCTCATGGCACTGTGGGATGGCAGAGCCAAGACCCTGTCGCCCTGCTCTACGCACAGTCGTTCTTCTCTGCACCGCTGCCGTTTGGGTGGGACCCAGCCGCAAATGGCCCTGGCCAGGGGTCAAGGTGCAAGGGGGGACTGTCACCCTCTCTTGGTGGATTTCACTCTTGACTTACGCCCTGAGGTCTGAGAGACTCAAGCTGCCTCTCCCTTCACACCTCTCCTGCCTCCCTGTTGCAGCCAGCCCCATGCTCCACATCCATAGGGGTAATTAGCTCATCAGGGCTGCATGGGAACTTCCTGGTGAAATCATTTTTTTGTTTGTTTTTCATTGGCAGAAGACAAGATACCCAACCAACTTGTTCCTTAGAGAGGGTGCATTTGGAAAGCTCTCCCATCTCCAGAGCATTTTTTTGAGGCAGGGAGAAAGGCACTTTGGAGGCTTTACTTAAAATTTTGTTTTTTGATCTATAAATGATTTCTTACTGAGAGAGCTCAGTTAATTTGTATTTTAGAAGAAATTGGTTTGAAAGTATTGAAAGAGAAATTTCAGGACTTAAAAAGTTTTGATTGATTAGATCCAGTTTTCAAACATTAGTATTAATATTTGACTTTTTGTCCTGCTTTGTGAAAGGGTGTGTGTGCATGTGCATATAATTTCAAAAACTCTTGCAAGACAGGAAATAGCTGTGAAGGAGAAGGACTCCTGCATACTGCCTATTCCCAGGACTTCTGGAACGGCTCCTCATCTCTGCAGCTACTGGCTTGGAAGACATCCAGGCCAAAGACTATTCTCAACTCCCTGCTTCGTTAGGTTTTCACAAATAGACACTAATCAGCAAGACTATTTCTCTCCAGTTGTCTAATTGGGTAATGCAATTAAGTTAGAGACGTGGTTCCTGGCCTGCATTTAGCCTAAATTTGACTATTTCTCTTCCAAATCTGAAGAAAGCCCTTTTCAGTCTGCAGGATCTGATGGTGTCAGGCTGCTGAGAAACACCACCTCTCCTTGCCTGGCTCGCCTCTGGTGTACCCCCAGATGCAGAACAGCATGACATGTCCAGGCAGCTCAGCCCCACGTCATGGGCAGACATTTATGGTGCTTAACTCTTATTGGAGCCAAAGAGAATCGGGCACCTACATGCCACAGAGGATCTGGGGTTACTCTGGCTGCAGGATTTACAGCTTGGTTAGACTAAAGGTGTGCAAGTGCAATGTTCATGGGTAAATGTGTTGGGGGTCCTCTGAGCTTTCCCTCTCCTGACTGCTGTTGTAGGAGCTGCTGATGTTCATTTCCATTCCTCTTTCAGGCTTTCTGGGCTAGGCAGAGGTAGGGAAGGATGCTTGTATGTTTGGTCTCTACCCTGCCCTATGGATCATGAACCTCTGCAAATCACAGACCGAAGCATGTGTCTGGACCCAGGCATGATTTTTGGTTGAACTCACATAGATCTATTGACCTGGCAGCCTCTCCTGATGTAAAAACTGAAGATGACAGAGTGCCTGCTATTTTCCCAGGTAGATAAATGTACACCTGGCTTTTAGCTTGGATCCTCAATTTTGAAATGCCCTCCCTCTGCTCAGCAAAAGACCTGTCTGCCACCAGAACTCCCTTATGCATGGAAGGATTTGGTTACATTCTTATCTCTGATCCTTCCCCAAACTGATTCCTAGTTTTCAACCAGGGCCTGGTTTTTGGCCGGAAGGCAAATGGCACATCTCAGCTCATGTGCCTAATGCTAAGCCCGACCTTCCTCCTTCCCTCCCACCAAAACTGGGTGGTTTCTCCCATCCTGCTTGCAGGAGCCTGGACTGCTGCTGAACCTGTCTCCAGCTCCCTGAGGCTGCAGGTGTAGCCTCCAAGCCTGGTGGCCTTGGGGACTCGTGGTGGCTGGACTGGCAACACGGTTCCTGCCACCATGCTGTCACTCCAGCACAACATGAAGCAACTTGAGACCTCTCCCAGTTTCCTCCCTTCAGGGCTAGTGAGCCTGGGGCCGCTGCTCTTCTGGGCTGAGGTCGCTGGTGGAGGACGGTTCCAGGTAGGAGAGAGCCACGATGGCCTTGCTCCCCGTGGTGTCAGCAGGTTAGATGTGCACGGAAAGCTCAAGCAAATTGAAGAGTGGAGGGAGATGGGCATCTCAACCTGGGTGCTTTATCAGTCCAGAGTAGCAGGAATAGCAGGGGCTGAGGCTGTTTTACCTTTTCCCGGAGTGCCGTGCTGTGTGTAGGCTGGAGCATTCACTTTCCTGGAGGCTGTTGGAAAGCTAGATTAATTTCTTGGTGTTTATATTTTTTAGAAGCTATTGTAGCGCCTTGGGGAGCCACTTACAGCCCCATCAGTGGCTCATTGATGCATTTAGGGAACCCAGGAAAACAAGCTCCATTAGGACCAGAGCAAACCCCGACTGTTCCTCTCCTGTATAATGATAGTAATTAGCACTTGCTGGCACTTTGCAAACATTAGTTAATTGGTCCTCACAGCTTCCTCTGGGAGGAGAAATGTTATTTTTAGTATCCTTTGCATACAGGGAAACTGAGGCATCAGATTTAAGGCTGTTGCAGAAGGGATGGAGGAGGGGACAGAGGCCAGCATGCTGGCTCCGGTCCTGAATGTGCCTCCTGCCTCTCCCTGTGCCCTAAGTGCGCTGAAACACGTACGACAGGCAGGATCAAATCATGTATTTCCTAGTGCTGGAAAGCTTGTTTGGATTAGAAACAGCATTTTCTTTTCAAAATGGGGCATTTGCCTGAAAGAGGAACCAACAAAACAAAACATTTTTTTTTTGTCTCCAAACTGGCCATTTTTGGAAGATGAAAATCAAGGGTATTTTTAGCTTTCCCATTTCTGCTTCTTCCCTCTCTCTCATTCCGCCTTTTCAGGGCAAAACTGAAGAAACTGAGGAAAGGATACAACTAAAAATGTCCAAATGCACAAAAAGAAGACGGCTAAAAATGCTTCATGGGCAGAAGGTCATTGGGAAGCAAACTGCTGTTCCTTCCAAGCCTGCAGGCTGAAATCAGCTATGAAACTGTTCACTTCCTCGCTGACATTTTTCAATCAACTCCAGTATTTTGCATGGCAAGCTTGTTTTCAAGCCAGTCATTTATTGCTCCTATTCTGGCTTTGTTCACTGTGCTTTTACTGTCTTGCTGAGTTTCCTAGTTACTAGAGAGGATAGATTTTCAGTAGATTTATCTAGGCAAGTGGAAAAAAAAAAATGCCTGCTTCGTAAAGATGTCAGGCACACCACTATTGTCAAGTCATGTAATTTTATTGTTAGTTTTGCAATATTTGAGGTTTTCCTGATATATCCAGCTCCTGGGGCCCTCTAACATGTATTATTCTCAGGTTTCCTGGTCAAAAAGTAAATATTTAGTACTCCTAGTTGAGAAATGCAAGCTGGAAATACAGTAGAAAGCCAAAGATAAAATGCCAAGGTTGCTGCTGCTGCTGCTGCTGTTACTATTATTCATAAATGTCAAATTCTCTTGTGGTTTTGAAGCCAGGCATTTGAGTTTTATGGCCTGACTCAGTTTTTTTCAGTGTCTGGAGTTGGCTGGACTGCCTATGAGTGCCAGTCACAACTGTGGGAGCAGTCAGCACAGCCTGCACTGGTGTCTAGCACAGGTGCCAGTTTCCATGAGTTCATTTCTCACTCTAGCTCACAGGGAGATAAATATGACATTGTTTGTTGGTCATTAATAAAATTTCTAAACTCTAGGGTTCATAAAGTCAGCTGCAAAATTGCCATGGATTTATTTACAAAATACTTAAATAAGTCTGCTACTAACTTACAGAAATGTAACAGATTTTGTGCAAAATTAGCTTATAATTTAATTAACAGGCTAAGGCATTTTGCTGCAATTATACATACAACACTGCCTCAGGCAAATGTACTTAGGATTCAGCACAGATATCTGTCAATCTACCCTTTCCTTTATGTGATCTTCATTACTCGATATTACTCAATTATATTCCCACCTCCTTTGCTCCTTTCACCTCACTGCCTGCCTGGTCCATGTCAGATGCTCTGGTTTCTGCCTTTCCAGGGCTTGCCTGGGAAGAAGTCAAAGCTTGTGGCTGTGGTGCAAGGTCTCACATCTACCTCCTTTCTCAGCCATCGGTCAACACAACCACCTCTCTGGAGCACTGAAGGTTCCTTATGGACAGTCTTCTCTCCAGTTCCTCCCACGTGTCTAAGACTTGCTGCAGAACAGTAAGATATCTTTGCTATCCTTTGTCCTTTGTTATCCACCCATTCGGCTAAAGCTCTTGTCCCAGCACTCCTTGTCTCACGTCATGATTGCTGCGATGTTCCTCTACCATTTGCCCCACACTCATGTCCCTGATATCTTTCCTTTGCACCTTGCCAATGCCACCTGTTAGGACCATGGACCTGTGGGGGTTATTCACCATCCATCTGCTGAGCAGGGTAAGTTCAGGCTATGAGAACCTTACTGGACTTACTGGAGCATTGGAAAGAGGTGTTCCCATGACGCTCTGCAGTGGATGAATACCTGGGAAGACCCTGTTGCCTGAATCCCTTCTCTCTCCCAGGGCTGAGGCACAGGGATGCCATGGGGAAAATATCACTTTTATGCCTCACATGTTCCTCTTTTGTGGGTGAACAGTTGTTACAATATCCAAGGTGTCACTATTTATGTGGACAAGTATGCATTTTAGTAAGAACTATAGCCGTTTGAGGGTTTGCATAAGACTTAAGCGGTGTTCAGATCTGCACTGTTCAGATCTCCACCTCTGTCCACTAGTAATAGGGAGCGCCCCAGAGAGGACCGGTCTTTTCAGGGGCAAAACCGTGATCCAAGAAACTGCATTTCTCCTGGGAAATCTCTCCTGGGAAACTGTTTTAGCCTCACAGAAGTTACTTGAAGCTCCACAGAGGAAGAGAAGAGCTGGTTGTCAGTGATGCAGAGGAATTAAGGAACTTCTCTTTGTTAATGAGCCCATCAGTCATCCTCCCAGCATTCTGTGGCTAAGATCCCTGCTGAATCAGCGGGACTTGTTCCTAAGTAGATCTCAAGCAGAGCTACACAAAGCTTCTCCCAGGAGAGCAGAGAGTGGAGAGCTCGGTGCCTGTTACAGTCACCAGATGTCTAATGCTTCAGCACGGACAAGGACAGAAGGGCCTGCTCTTCAGACTCTCAGAGCAGGTACTTCCAGAGCAATTAAGTGCCTGTAAAGATCTGTATTTTAGCTTCTCTACATTCATAGATTTAACATTGTGCTTCAAGCTCCTTCAGCATCCAGTCTGGCATGAGAGAAGAGCCAAGTGCATGATCTTCCCCTCTCCCACTCCCACTCTGCATTGCAGCAACGTGGTACCTGTGCGCAGGAGGTGAGTGATGTATCGTAAGACCCTTTGGTAAGTCTCAGAAATGGACAGCGATCTCCCCACCTGGAATAAGCAATCATGGCATTTTGCTTTAGCTCATACAGTGCTTTGGAGCACCCTTTTTTAGGGTGATTTGGGCTTCTCACCGTTTGCCGGTTTCCTAAGCTCTGTAACGGGACTGGTGTTGGTTGCACACCTTTGCAGAGATTCTTGCAAGGTTCAGCTAAAAAGGTGAAGAGGTGAGGCATGAGAGGACAGGAGAAGCCGCTGAGGTGTGACGACCACTCTGAGCAGACCTCTTGCAAAAGGGTCATGCTTCCAGCTTTCAGATTCAAAACAAGACCTGGGCAAGTGTTGCTGACAGATGTGGGCAGGAGCATTTTCTGCACATTATCCCCTGGGTCCCCATCTGGATAGATTTTCAATGTGCTAACGGTAAGTACAGAGGAGACTTTGAGGAGGCCAAACATCAGTCCATCTGCCTTCCATCCTGCATGAACTTTGCTCAGACTCTCAGTTTTGCCCTGGTAGCTGGTGGCTGCCATGGACAGTTGCATGGCCTCATGGAGCCAAGAAAAGTGTTTGCAATGCCATGGCTGGCTAGCTCTGCCCTGGAATATGGTGTTGCGGCTCTGATGATGGCCTGAGTACATTTTTCTGAAATGGTTTACAGTTGTACCTACCCCAGTCCAGTCCAGTGTAACACCTGCCTGGGGAAAATAGAGTCCACAACTAACACCAGGGGCTGGGATATAGCTGGGAACACTGCTCTTCCTGGGGTCCCATCACACAGTCACAACAGGGGAGAGCTGCACTGGGAACAGAAGGCCATGCTGGGAAAGAGACATCACCAGCCAACCTTCAGCTCTAGTGATCACTCGTCCAACCTCTCTCCTCCTGGACAGCCGGGTTGTGAACAGTGACTGTGTGAGTTTCTGCCACGAGATGCTCAGAAACCCAAGGGGTATACCTTAACATAAATTGGTAGGTCTTTTCCCCATACATTACCTAAAGCAGCTTTGCAGGATCCCTGCAGTGCAGCCTTGTTTGTCAGAGCTCACTGCCCTGTCAGGGATTTAATCTGGTAGGGCACCTCCACGCCTCTGAATTTTAGGTCAACAATTTAGATATCTAACATAAGGAGCGTTGCCCCTGGGGTCTCTCTAGTCACAGGAAAGAGCAGCCTCCTCCAGAGAATAGCTCTAAGCATGTCTTCGATCATGGAAAAGCTATCGTTTCTAGCAGAGAACAGATGCTTGGTTGCATGCCAGCTGGTAGCACACAGGGGTTTCTTCCATTACCAGCTAATGAGGTGCCTATGTGCCTGGGAATGGGAGATCATGGGGTGTCAGCAGTGGCAGCTGTGTACTTGTGGAGATGGGACACAACATGGCTCAGTAGCTACTCTGGCTCCTATCTTGGCCTGTGGTCCTTTGAATAGGTCTGTGATTAAACTTCTCATTGAAACTCATTGAGACTGGGATTTGAAAAGAGCTGTTATTGGGCCAGATGATAGGCCAGTTCTCCACCCCACTCCAATACACAAGGATCCCATTAAGGGAGCTTTGCTTTTGGAGGGAGGAATGGGTTGGTATAATATAGTTATCTGCTTATCAGCTTTCTTTAAGCTCATTTCTTTCCAGCCTTTAACAAGAGAAAGGCTAAATTGCTATTTGAAATCTTATTCTGCAGTGTTATTCTGCAATTCAGTATTTGTTTTTTACTACTTCACTCTCCTAATTACATTCCTGTTTTGACTGCTTCATGTTTATAGATTATTTTAATCACGTTGACTTACTAGTTTATGGGTTTGAGCTTTTCTTTGTTCTTCTTTCTGGAGAATAAGAGCTACAATAACTGCTTTTCTTATTGAAAAAGCAACCTGTCTATATCTCTGTTTAGGTGGAATGGCCTTTATTGCTTTTATTTATTTTTCACACCTATTTGGGTTAGAGATAATCCTCAGACACGATCTGTCCAATTCTTCCTCCAATATTTCCTAACTTTTATCAGTAGTTTTTTCACCAGCTACTGAATGTAAATCAGAATTCCCTGGAACATTTTTTTATTAACTCTAAGAAATAAGAGCCAGTTCCTTGATATGGAAATCCAGGTTATCTTGCTAGAGATAAGGATACCTCTCAAAGGAATCATCTCTTTATTTTAGATGGAAGATGAGCACAGCATAAAAAAAAAAACCAAAACAAACCCAGAAACTCATCTCCCTTCCCCAGTCTTCCTATTGTAACCTGCATAGCAGAGATCTGCTCTTTTCTGCACTTGTGAGGTGGAGATATAAGGATGGAGGTACCAGAGTGGTGGGTGCGGGATAGCAACCCAGGTAATCGGTGTAGGACAGACACAGGGTTGGCTACAAACTGAGGATGCCACTGCTTAATTTCCAGGTCATTTATGGATTGACCCAGTGAGTTTGCAAGCTGCTTTTTGTCTCCATGCCCCTGATTTGTAGGCATAGGAAAGGATGTTTTCAGGCGCTAGCTGAAGAGCTGTGCAGCGGGCAGACCACAGCTGTGTTTGTGTGTAGGTAAATTGTAGTACAGGGTTATTCTGGCTTGGCTCCACGAGAACCGAGCTCAGCATTGGAGCAGGTTCAGGGATTCAACAGTTCCAGTTGGGATGTTTTGGAAGGGGGCCAAATTTTCACAAGCAGGCCCTGGATTCATGCCCGGAGACGGGGCTGGGTGGACGTCAGCAGTTTTGGTTCAGGAAGGGAGGTCGTGTGAAACTTCATCTCAGTTCTGCCTACTCTTGCACTCGCTGTCATTTGAGGCCAAACTCAAAGTGAAGGGCAGAGTTTTGTCCGCACGGTGCATGGGATTTCCATTTTCTTTTGGGAGCCCTGCTCATGCAGGAAGATGTGCCATTTTTTGGATGTTCGTTCACTTGGCCCTGCAGAAAACTGGGTTACCTGTATTTGGGCACCACTCAATGTGCCCTCTGGTGTGTAGGGGCTCTCATGGCTGGTCCTGCACAGCCCCTGCTGTCCCTGTTAAGATCTTTCCCCCTCCAGTTTCCAAAGGGTGTACATGTGTGGATGAGTGCCTGCTGGGTTGTTTCCTGTTTTCATCCATTTCCCAGAGCCTGTTTTCTTAACCAGTAAGTTTTTCTGCTAACCCATAAGCCACAAGCTCCCTTCTTTTGCTCTTTTATGGAGGACTGTTTGTCATGCCTCAAAGATTAGGGGATGGAAAAGGCACAGCAACGGCAGGGTGGGTTCAATGACTAGCCTGACACAAACAGGGGATGCTGTAAAATGCTGAGGGAGCTTTGTGATTACTAGTCATATTGGACATATTCAAGAGGAGAGGCATGGGAGAAGTGTGCAGACATCCACCATCCCCAGTTACATCAGTGCAAGTTCTGGATGCACATCATTGTGGAGCCCTGCCCTTCTCTGAGATAGAGGTGGGAAGCTGAACAGAAGCATCTCTTTCCACCATGGTAGCTATTTTTCTGTTTTATTAACTCACTATCTCCAGTTTTTTGCCTGGTAAAAGGGAGAATGCTTGCCTTGCCTTCCTTTAATTATCGAAATTAGCTTTATTTACCAAATAAACCTTTGCAATGAAAACATAAAGTATCTTTGATATAGATTGTTTTCCCCCATAGTTGATCTATGATCCAATAAAATTATACGAACCTTTAATCACCAAGAAAGGGAAAGGCCTATGATTTTCTTCAAATAACTCATGGAGGAATTTTTCCCTTACACATTTGCCTAACATACTAGCCTTGTCTGTTCAGGAAAAGTGTAACAGAGTATGAAGAAGGCATCCAGTATTGTTCTTTTTGCTATGTATGAAAGCAAGCAGAAGCAGTTCAGGTGTTGATCAATAAAAAGCAGCTGTGTCTGGTAGCAGCTGACTGTGGAAAAGTTCAACATGTTGTTTTGGAGATGTAGAGGGGGCGACACCCAGGACTCCTCCTGGAGCCTCTATGCCTTTTGCTAGGTCTGATACTTTGGAGTGCCGTAAGCTGTGGGTAACTCACAGCCATTTGCCTTTGAAACTGTTGGCATTGGCTGCATGAGCCTCTTTGCATCTTGGCGGGAGCAACACCTTAATCTTGGGAACCCTAAAAGATACCTAGGTGTCCATGTCCCTGAGGGATCCTGTGGGTTAGGTACCTTGATGGTACCTAACAGAGCACCCTGAGTCGCTTCCTCCCAACCTTGGTCATGCCTAATGATAACAGAGGTGAAGAGTGATGAAGGAAGACTTGGTGTCAGGCCTCTGGCTTCATGACTGGGTGCTAAGTGTGGGACTGATTTGACTATATAATGTATATACTGTCCTCGCAGTGCAGAGCAGTGGGGATTCAGCCCTCAGAAGGCTGACGAGTGACACCCTTCACTGATGGACACCGATCAGCTACGGCCCCTGGGGACTGCAGGCAGTGTGGATTGCTCTTCTTGGAGCAGGCACTTAAGCTGCTGAAGGCTATTGCACCTTTTTTTTGTCTTGTCAGTTATGTCCCAGCCTACTGATAGGACAGTAAATGAGCTACTCATTTGCTTGTAGGAGATGGTAGGCAAGACATTGCTTATATTTGCATTTTGTGAACTCTGTGGTTTCTGGCATGGTACCAGATTTCCACAGAGACTGTGCGTGCTATATTAATATTACAGAAGATGGACTGTAGCAAAAGTATGGTAATAAATTGCTTTAACCAAACTGCTCTTATGCACCCTAGCAAATTCTCAGTTTTAGGTGTTCTTGTGCCATACTATATGTATGTTGTCCTGATTCTGGGGCTTGCCTCAAAGTTGTCTTTAAAATAGAATAACAGAGCTACCTTTTGAAGGGTTGAACCTGTGTGATGGCACAAAAGAAAAGTAAGCTCAGCTGTGCTATAAAGGGGCAAGAGAAGACCAAGGTCATGCAGGCTAGCACTGTTCAGAGACCTTGGCCAGTCCAACAGCAGCTGGGGGAGGATTAGGAGTAAGAGGCAAGTCCCTGGTAGGTAGCATGGCACATGTTTCTTAGACTTGCTAGCGAAACTGCTCCTTCAAGACGTTATGAAAGGAGTTAAAATAGCAGCAAACAAAATAAGACGTTTCCCAGCAGTGATGGAGCTGAGGGGACTGGAAATAGCCACCTAGGTCACTGTTGTGTAGTAAAACAGGAATATTTTACCAGAGGACAGAACTAGAGAACTAGATACAGGAATCCAAGGTTCACCTCTGTCTTCTCCAAGCCCACTCTTATGTCTGTGCAAACAGCATTTACATGACATCTGCGCAGCATGGCAGAAACAGGGAGAGCTGGTAAATGAGAACCCAAGAACTGCCATACAAGTTCAATCCAAAGTCCATCTAACCCCAGTGTCCTGGCCCTGACATTGGCCAAAGACAGATATTTAGGAGAGAATGTAAGAAAATATGTCCGCAAAGTTGTATTCCCTTTGTCTCCTGTGTCGCTTCACATCTTTTGAATGATTGACTGATGCACAGTGTGGCAGATCATGTGGCTGTGACTCTCCGGTGTTTAATGGGGAGAGAAGAAACCTGAAGGCTAGGCAGAGGAATTGGAGTCTTTCTTCCTGTATAAGTTGGGGCACTCTCCCCACTGTACTGCCCTGGCACTTGCCACCTTGGGGCACTTGCACCTTGGTCCCCAGGTCCACGCTGAGAGCGCCCGAGGGACAACACACAACCACCAGTTGGAACAGGAAGAAGTTTTGTTCCAACAAGACCAGCTCTGGAGAAAAAAAATGTTGTCTTAATGTGAAGTAGGTCCATATTGACTCTCAGAAATAAGAGTTTGATGTTCATCCAGGGATCAAAATATGCTGCAGAGTCTCGTAACTCCATTGTACCCACTGGGGATGAAGAAGTATCAGGGAAGAGCTGGTAACTGTGGTCCTACCCAGATCCTGTCTGTAGCTGCCTGACCCTGTGCTATTTGTGTTCACTGCGAAGAGTCCTGCTGCCTGGGGAGAGAGGTGCTGATATGCTCCTGTGTGAGGAGCGTATCAAATAGGTATTCCCTTGCTTGTACTCAGAGGTTTTGCTGCTGCTGTACTAACTCTTCCCAGCTCTGACTCATGAGCAACTTTATGATCTACTTGTGTATTTAATCACAAGTTTTCCCTGCATGATTTGCTGGGTCTCCTG
Organism: Apteryx mantelli; assembly: GCF_036417845.1. Lineage (NCBI taxonomy): Eukaryota > Metazoa > Chordata > Aves > Apterygiformes > Apterygidae > Apteryx > Apteryx mantelli. The sequence continues at coordinate 4,298,408 of NC_089979.1, read as the reverse complement.
CAGCACAGTCTATGGTTGTGACTTGTGTGACCCCCAGGACAGAGGATTGATTTGGAGTGATGGAGAGGAAACTCTGGTAACAAACTACCATGACAGTGGTTGCAGTTGGACAGAAGTGGCTCCAGTCCACATGTCCTGCCTCTCCTCACAGCCCAGTGTGTGCTCACAGCTCTTTAGACACAAGGAGTCCTATTGCATATACTGCGGTAGGTGAGGTTTAGTTAATGGACTTTGCTCTCAGGCCTTCGTGTGTTGGTGAAAATGCTCAACCATTGAAACAATGATTTGCCGTTTATAAAAGCACAATCTTTAGAGGTGACCTCCACATCCCTGGCACTGAACCATGTTAGTCTGCTTAAACACAGCATTTTCGTTTGACTTAATGGGGACCTGGTAAGTTGTTAGCTGAGGAGATGGGGAGCAAAGAGGGAAGAGAGAGGAAAGGGGAATTTAGATTTGCTGAGGAGATACTTTTTTGCAAATTTGAAAGCTTGCATCCCTGGGCTTTGTGCCCCATTGGAGCCATTTTAATAAAAGACTCTTAAATGTTCTTGTTCTCTTTGTTTGGAAATTTAGTATATGCCAGAGACTCCTGGACCCCAAAGGATGGACAGGCACTAAGAAAAGTTGCCAGACACAAATCCCTGGAGCTTCAATTCCTGCTCCCTTCATATACCCTCCTCAGTCCCTTTCCTGGCTTCGATTTCACTTTGTGTGTGATGGAGGTAATGATTCTTTTCTTATCACTTTCTACCTGTTATTAATGTGGGTTATGGCATAGCCTCAGCCATATAATTGATCGTTTTTCGCCTCTGTAATAAGACAAAATGATTTTCACAGGAAAGGTTTAATTTACATGCTAGCTTGGCAGAGAGATTTCTTGTCTCCAGGAGCTATCTTGTAGAGGTTGGTCTGCAAAGCTATTCTTGGGGCAAGAAATATCTGTCTGTGAGATGGAGCATAACTGCTTTAGGAACAGGGCTGGAGGCTGCAGTTGGCTGTGATGGCAGAGAACTGACCTTGAAGATGCAGGAGGTCGCATATGACCCTTATGGGTCTTATGTTCCCACTTTCCTTCCCAAGGGCGTACTCCTGGGGCAGGGGGGTCCGTGGGATAACAAAACACTGAACAGCGGTCCCAATTTAGGTGTTCCTTTCTAAGCTTTGCCCCTGGCTGTCCTGCTGGAATTAGCACTGCAGGCCATGCTGTTTGGGAGAAAGAATTAAAAATTTTCTATTGCCTGGAGCAAAGGGATTGTTTTCTGTCAAAGCTTCAGTCTTTGTCCTTTGTACATTTTTTTGAAAGAGTGTCTGGTAGCAAGACACATTGCCACAGGTAAAGCTCCAGAGTACCACGCTGTGACATGCCATTTTACCTGCTTCATCTACTTCACATACTCTCTTCCAGAGACTTCCTTAACCATGTGGTATGAGGATATATAAGAGGATAATATGAGGGTGTCCACTGCTTGCAAAGGCTAGAGGTTACATCAAACTTACACCAGCATTTACAGTCTTCTTACCATGGTTATAATATTGGTTCAAGTTAACTTTGCATTTGGGTACTAGCTAAACACTGTTCTTCCAAGCCATTCAAATATTCTGATTTGATCAAAGTATCATGGCTTTAATTTCCTTTCCAGCCACCAAAGAAGGTCAGTATAGCTTTTCAGCACAGCTCTGCTTCAGGCTGCTTACCATGTGTATGCATCCCAAGCAGCTCTGCAAAATAAAGGAAAAAAACCTCAGCAGGGAAGGCTGACCTTGTTGGAGGATGTTAGACTAGATGTGAATGATCCAGTTCCCCTTCTTGTGTCTCTACTCCTGGGAGACATGAATGGTGGGGGCTTGAAAGCACTCAGAACAGGCTTGCAGGTGGGATACATGAGTGTGGCTCCCAAAATGGCAAACATAAGAAATGAGTTGTCATACTTGGGGCCTGGAACAGAAGAATTAAGCGATGCTGGGCCTTTGATTTCAAGCTGTTTTCGTGTCCATCAGCCAGCACTCCCTCAACTTTACCTGACCTGCAGTATAACACACAGATGGGTCTGGAAAAGATCCTGGTTTTAGGTCACTGAGAGCCATTTGATGCTGATTCTGCTTTCCACATGTTCTTATAATCTGAGATAAAAAAGGAACATGGTTTTTGTATTTTGATTGCTCCCCTGCTGTATTGTGGGGCTGCACACAGTATCCCTGTGATCTGTTCTGTGAAGCAGGAAGTCGGAGTGATTATTTCAGCCGTGTGCTGGAGGCTAGCCTACCCTCCCGAATCCCAAGGGTAGTCTGCAAACCCTTCATCATGAGTGACCTGGCTCTCCATCACTGTCTTGCTCTGCAGTTATTTTTGCTAGTCCAGAGCTCTGAACACTGCCACAAGATCAGAAGAGTAGTGTTTAATGCATATTTATCCTTGAGAAAATATAGTAGATGGTTTGTTTTATTTTGTAAATGAAGGTAGACTGGTCATTTGAGTAATAATTTTGCCTAAATCCTAGAGGTAGGAGTGAAGGAGAAGATGATATGTGGGGACATGCAATGAACCCACAACCCAGCTTATTGTTATTTCTTTGTCTGCTATGTGATATAACACCTTAATATCAAAAATTTCTCTCCAGGAGTCAAATTAGCCCCATCTTCTTTGCGATTAGTTCCTCAAAACCTTCACTAAAGTCCCTTTCCATAGTTCTTGAACCCTGTTAGCAGGTCTCTAATGTATGCTTTTAAATATTTTTCAGTCTGCTTAAACCAAAATTGTACAAGGGATTGCAGTACACAAAGGTTGAACCCCCCTTAGCCCTGCTTCCTTCTTCATGCACGTAAGGATTTTATTAGCTGTAGGGGATCGCTCTGATCTCTAAATCCTTTGCAGAGATTGTGCTTTCCAGAATGCTGCTTGCCAGCTATAGGGATGGCCTAAATCCCTGTGGCCTTGTTCTCCCTGCAGAAATATGCAAAGTTATTTTGGCAAAAATGGAAAGCACCAGGACTGTGCATTCTGCCATCTAGAAGCTAAATGGATGAACTGACTGAGAAAAATGGATGAAATTGCTGAAGATATTTCTTGGAGAGGGAGGGGACGGGGAGAGGAAGTGGGGATGGAGCTGTAAGAGGAAATGCAAGCAGAAGCCCATGTCAGCGAGTCAAGTCCCCCCGCTGCATAGAAGAACTTGCACTCACCTTTGCCAGGGATATGCCAGACACAGGGGACTGCATGGTATTCTGGGGCAGAACTGGCTCAATTCCTCCTGTTAAAGTGATTTTGCTTTGTGGAAAATACTTAGTCAGTCACAAAGAGGAGAGACAGGAAGAGGAAGAGTTGGAATAACCCTTTGGTGCACAGGACACTCACCACTACCTACCTCTACCTCATCTGGCATGCCCCTCACTTTGTGACCCATGGTTGTATCTGGCTGGCACACCCAAAGACCTGCTGATGGACGTGGAGGTCATGCAGGGGGAGAGAGGTGTGATGTCCAAAAGGTGTGTGCTACCCAGCCGTGGCTGCAGCGCTGTGTGCAGCGGGAGACAGCTGGGGGGCATCTCGTGTTGAGCATGGGTTAACTAGCAAGTTTGGGAGTGACCTGCTCTTTGGAAAGGTCGTGCCAATCTCTCCTGGAGCTCATTGGGGTGGGTTTTGCTGAGTGTGTTCTGCCTTCATGTTAAAGCCTGGCAGAAAAATCGATGGATGATGCAGAGTTGCCGTAGAGCAGCTGGCATGGGGAAACAGGCATGGACAGCAATACGGCATCACTGTTTTATACTCGAAGGAGCTTTAATAACACAAGAATCCTAGAAAGAGTTCCTAGCCCTTGTGCATGAGGTGTGGTGTGTTGCACAGTTTAATCACCCTCTTCCTGATGTCTACTGTGTGATGGTATTGCATTTAGTCTTTGTGTGATAGTCACAGAGAGAAGATAATTATGACTCGTAAGAAATTATGTTTAATAGTTCTTATAACATTCAGGATTTTTATGAATGTGTTTTCAGGCAGCTGTAGCAGAGAAAAGCAGCCTGAGGCCAGGTATGTGCTATTTCAGGTAGGAATGCAGCCCTCATGACAGGAAATAGGAAGGAAATGATCATGAGGAAGGGGTAAATAAGGCCGGGGAATGCTAACTTGAAATGACATAGAAGCTTTCGTGGCTTTCATACCATGCCTCCCTCCTTCTCCCCAAAGGGCAGAGGGTAGCAAGGATGTAGAAGCCACTTTAGAAACTTATGGTTACACTCAGTTTGCTTTAGACAATATAAGAAATTGATAATTCATCTTTAGTTAGTTGATGCAGAATCCACTTAACCAAAGAGAGCAGAAGCTATTTGAGATACTGCTACAGCTAGGCAAGATCTTCGTTCAGCTCAGCCTTAATAAAATCTTCTATCATCACAGTTTCCTGTAACTCTAGTCCAGTGATGCTAGTCTGTCTTCACATAAATATAGTCTTTCCTACTTTAATCTTGTCAAATAATCAAGCTAATTAATATCTCGTGCCATATCTAAGGGCATGGGAGGCCTTTGAACAGGGCTATTGATGCCTTATTCTGTGATAAGTGGGAGAGATACCACATTGCTCTGTGGTATCTAAAGGGTAGAAAGATGTGTGTCCATGTAAGCTCTGTGGCTCTGGGTTTGATATGTAATGCCACAGAGCTCTGAGAGGAAGAGGTGTCTCCTGATAACCTGCAACAGCCAAGCAAACTCTGATATTCAGCAAAGTAGTGACGCTCATGCCTAGCTATCAGTGCTGCCAGCGTGTGGCAAGTCTGTAGGTTTACAGGTGTCTGTCTCCTTTCCAGCTGTGCTAACATTCAGGACTGGACATGATCTGCAATATAGCACATCCCACCAGACAAACTTCCACAATCATTGGCCTCCCTTCAACGCCTTCGTAGGTCATCAGCTTGCTGCCATGGTGATCTCCTGGGATACTCCAGGGAAAACTCTCCGTGCTCCCGTCCAGGAGCAGAGATCCTCTATCCACTGAGCTATTGGAGACTTTGTGTTAGCATGTAGCTGCATGAAGTCTATGAAGCGTGGTTAAGGTGTCCCATTTCTGTCCCATGGAGGGCAGACGTGCTTGTCTCCACCATTCAATTATGCAACCATAACATTATTCAGAACATGCAGCTCTCTTCAAAATGCAGTGCTGGAACCATATTTAATCATTTCAGGAAGATTCATTTTTGGAGGGTGATACAAATTTTATTTAAATTAGAAATCACATCCACTTTTCATGCCTGAGGATTTATAATAAGAACAACGAGCACTCCCAGGCGCAAATAAGGGCGCGAGTGAATTTCTCATCATGAAATTACCACTGAGGTTATCATTGACTGGCTTTTGTTTTTCCTAATCATTAATGTTGTTCTGCTTCTCTGGATGGCTTATTGGCAAGGAGCGCAGTTAGCATACTATGCAGCAAACACATACAAGAGGCAATATAAATGTAAAGTGAGTTAAGTGGGGTGTTATTATTTAATGCATACTTGCAAGCTTAAAATGTCAGGTAGGAATTTTGCTCAGAGAAAAGAAACAATAACTGGCCCAAAAGGATGGATTTGTTTATCCACTGCATTACCTCATGAGGTCACTTAACATTAACATTGGGTATGACTCCTTTTTGGAAGCATTTTGTGTTCATTTTTTGGTAGTGCAAATGGCAACACAAAGTTAGGGTTCAGTTACCTAACATAGATGCCCAGTGCCATCAGAGATGCTTGATGGCATCCAAAAATCTCTGTGGAGCAGGACTTATGTGTTACCCACCTCTTTCTGGATTGATAGCACAAAGGTGTCTGCTTTGGAGGGGACTGAATCATTCTCCAGGCTCAGCTGGCAATGTTCACCCATGGTAGGATTCGACTGTCACAGGCTCCTGGGGCCATCTGAGATACCCCGAGATACCTGAATTATTGACATGGGGCTGGTAGAGAGAACAGAGGACGTGCAGCGGAGTGGTGCCTGTCTGAAGCTGTAATTGGAGCCAGGTGGGATACCCTAGGGTGTCTAATATGGCACTAGATGCTTTTGTCTAAGCAGCTGAATGGTACCCCGATCTCTGTTGACTGTAATGGGAACTCAGACACGAGCACACAGGTACAGGCAACAGCTACATTTGGGTGTCCTAAATCTGAGTGTTACCTGCAGTGTCAGGTGATGAGGAAGGTTCCAGGTTTTCTTTTATTTCAGGCTTGTTTTGGTAGAGCCAGATGCTAAACCATATGAAATCATCAAGGGTTTGCTCATGTGGCTAGTTCAGCATGTGCGTGGGTCCCTTCTCTAGTCCAGCTTCAACCACTGTTTAAAATGTTTATGTGCATGGTGAGATAAAAATGGTCTGACGTGGATGAGGAGTATGTGAGGTCCAAGTCCCTGTTGATGTAGTGTGGGCAGATTAAGCACGGGCAATGCCGGGTCCATGACAAAGTATCTGAGCTTGGCTGTCTGCAATCATGGCTGAGACAGGGCTACAGTCAGTCTAACCGCCTATGGCAGAGGCTTGGCCTGCTTTTATTCATGGTCAGACCTGCTCTGCATCTTGCAATATATATAAGCTCTTGTGGACTTTTGTATAAGGGCTGTAAACAGGCTTAGACCTCTCTCAATTCCATTATCAGCTGAGTCTGTGGCAGAGCTGGAATCCATAAGCAGGACTGGATGGGAGTCTGAAGGGAGAAAGCTTTTTTTTTTTTTTTTTTTGATAAAACCCACTTTCTGGCTTTAGGTACTCATTATTTTAAACATTAGGTAATAACTGTAGCTAAAAAGTCATCACCATTAAGGAAAGTCTCATTAATCATTTGTCCTGCCAGTGCTAAAGACATATGCCATCTATCTATACCCAGGACAGATTGGTGTTGCACAGTTTGGTCACCATTCACAGTAATTTGATAAGAAAAGGAAAAGCACATTTATCTCAATTAGCAACAATGGTGTGTAAATGAGAGGAAATCTCCTCTTTCACCCCACTCACAGACACTTGAGTGTTTTCCCCCAATTACTTGCAAATAGCAGCTTATTCAATTAAGAAGCAGAGCTGAAAAAAATCCCTTTCTCTCTTTAAACTCTTGCTTGGTTCCTTCTTCGTGACACCAGAGAGAAGCAAAGATCTTTCTTCTTGCACCTCCCTTCTAGGTTGGCAGCATTGACCTTGTTTTATAGAGGCAGATCTGAAGGACACAGAGAGATTAAGTAACTTTTTCAGAGTCACAGGGGTAGTTGGTGGTTGAATGAAGACATGAACCCAGTCCTCAGAGGGCTGTCATTGCATGTCAAATCAGCAGAAAGATGTTTGCTTCCTGTCTCATTCTCAAAGAGATGATAACAAGCTCCATGAGGATGATTGTCCTCATGGAAAATTGGACATTCTGGGAGGTGGCAGTGACAGAAGTGGAGACTTCCCTTGTTTCTCTTTGACTGAAAGGACAATCTCCCTTCAGTGTGTGTGGTATAGAGATGCTATATAGTGATGTGCTAAACTGTTCCAGTGCTGTCCCATCCACATAGTACCTCCTGCCTCCCATATATCAGAGGCAGAGTTTCCTTGTTCATGGAGTGTGCAGTAGCCAGGAATGCAGTACAAATGAGAGCAGCATTCTTGTCTAGCCCTGTCTAACCATGTCCGACTATACTTGAAAAAAACCAGAGAGGTTCTTCTTTGATCTACCAGTGCTTTGTAAATCCCTGAAGTTTGCTGTGCCTGTGCCATATGGTTGAAAGAAGCTCAAATCCTGGCACAGAGTACTCTGCCCTTTACTATTGCATAGTGGGTGTCTAGGTCCCCTGAGTATGTCTCTCCTCTTCCTCAAAGAGTCAAAACTGGAAGGAGACTCCAGACTTAATTGTACCCTGTCATTCAAGGGTAGAAACCTTCCTGCTTCTACCAGCAGCACAGCAGACCCTCCACATGGCCATGAGTTGAAAAATACAGATATTTCACACTTATCTGGAGAGAGTCCAGGAGGAGTCCATGGGCAGGACAAGACACAACAATGTGATATTAGGGTGGGGTTGGCTGGGGGACATGACAAAGTCCCAGCAGCCACCTGAAGATGTTGGCCTTGCCCATTCTTTCTGCTTATTTCCTCTTCTGACTGAGGGGACAGATACCCTAGGAGGTCCTGGCAGTTCTGCACTGCTGCAGGGCCAGGGCCATAACATGATAGCCCTTTCTGAACTGCATGGGCAACAAATGAAGCCTGGGAGCCACAGGTTGGCTATTCCCATTCTAAAAATGCCTGTGCAAACAGCCATTGTCTGCAAGGACATACACGATCAAATCCTTTCTTCTATTTGCGGCTCCTTGGGTTCACGCCATGTGTTTCAAAGTAATTTTCCCAGAGTAGGTTAATAAATATGACAAGCCAAATGCCCTTCTGCTTGCAGAATGGGAGGAAAAGCGTAACAGCCTCTCCTTCCCTTTTCCTTGGTATTCAGTACAAGAACAGATGTGAATATAGTGTATAATTCCAAAGGAATGCATCTGTAATTTAGCGTGAATTAATACCCACTTGTTATATCAGCTACTAGAGGGGAGAGAGACTCCTTCTAGCCAGCTTTAGCAGACACCTGGCCTCTCTGCTTTTGTTTTTTTTCCTGATAGCAAGATCCCTTACCACTTTTGTGTTTGCAATTAAAGATGAAAAGAGCATCTAGAGTTCTCTGGCATGAGCTAGGTGGATGGATGCAGAAGAGCTATGGCAAGGCAGGATGTTCTTGGAGCTGGAGTTTTGCTTGGACGTCAGCCCAGGATTTTTCAGAATGGGAGCCAGTTTTGCTGAAAGGTTCATGAACTCTGGAGGACTGGGCCCAGATTTCCTCTGTCAAAGCTTTCACACAGCTCGACTGGTGCAGACTTAAGCTTAAGGCATAGCTGTAACTATCCCAGGAGAAATTCTGGCCCTGAAGCATTCAGTTTTGCCATATTCTTCAATCACTGCTGCAGGTGAGATAGGATGTGGAGTGATGGGGAAAAGACTGCAGTGCTGGGCTGTAGCTGGGGACGGTGCTCTGTAGCAGACTCTGTTGAGTGGGAATAAAGGACTTGCTAAGCCTGGAGATTTCATCACCCTATCCCCTGGGTTTTTCTTAACCATTTGCCGCCATCCTTTCTTCCCCTTCCCCTTTCCTCTCACTGCTTATGCCCACTGCTCCTCCACAATTATCAGGCCTTTCCCCCTCTAGACCGGCTGTGTTCACATTGCTTTGGGCTCTGCCCTGAGTCTCCTCTGGGACTGGTGTGGTGAGGATGCAAAGCCAGCTGGGATCTGGTTTGAATACACTGTAGGGCAGAGGGAGCCAAACCTTGTGCAGTCTCATCTATGTTGCCCTTTGAGCAAAGGTTTTGGAGTAAAACCTACCCATGCCAAACTGGGGTTTGTTTTGGAGGGAACTGGCTGGTTTATTCCAAAATAGCCTGGGAGTGAATTGGCATTTATGCAGCTGTGGGTGATCAGGGACTAGGACCCTGGGGGTGACAAGAAAGCTAAGTTATATGATGGTATAGAGATATCCAGTGAGATCTGAGTCCAAAGGTCTCTGGACAACACTCTTCACATTCATAAGGCTGCTCTGGGACTAACTCAAAAGGATGAGAGCGATACTGAATATAAATTAAATCTCCTTTCTTCGCTTCTCCATTTATGGCTGAATGCACTGCTTCATTGACTATCCTCTCCGTTATGGTGCCCTCCTCAGATTTCCAGTTCTAGCTGAACTTCCCAGCGTACAGCCACATTGCCAGTCACCCTTCAGGTTTCACCCCAAAGTGACCATCCACTGCACATAGGCAGTCAGGCACTGAGCTTCTGTTTTACAGGGTCCAGTTGGCTGAGGGTAGAAGCAAAGGCTGCCTCAAGGATCCTACCATGCCCCATCACCAATATCCTTTGAGATCCTTGGGAAGATGCCGCTAATGCTTAGGGAGAGAGGAAATTCCAGATGGGATCAGCCATTTATCTTTGACAGTAGCCAACAGCACATGCCTTGAGATGTTACAGGTAGTCCTGCCATTATAGGATAATTTGCCAGTGAGAGGGTACTCCTCCCAAACTCTATTAGTTGGAGGTTACCATGTGCCCTGAAGCATGAACTTTTCTCAGCCTTGACAAAACTCTAGAGACTCTGTTTTAAATCATAAATAACATAACTCCAGATTTTCTTGTTTCTCATGGAGAATGGCTTTTCATAAAGGCCTGAGGCATTCTAGTATATTGGCAGATCTGTAGCATGCTCTACTGTGGGTGAATCAGTAGTGGATGTAGTTGTACAAGCTTTGTAAGGATATCACAGCCAAAAGTCTTGTACCAATCAGACACAAATTACTATTTTCCAAGATATATTCAGTCTCATATTTCTAAGCTTTTTTTCTCTGTTCCATGCTCTGTTAATTGCCAAATGGAAGAAATTAAGTTGCACCATTCTGGGGAACAATTACCTCAGTGCTTTATTTCCATCATATGTAATATGCTTTAAAACAAAAGCACATGCTTAAGTTCTTTGCCAAATTAAGGCTTTTCTGGGTAGAGAAAGTGCAGGTTTCTGCACTTTTGCTATAATATGCCTTCTTGCAAGTAGTACTGCTTTGACTAATGTGCATTTCTGCTTTCATTGATTTGATTGATTTTATTCTCAAGTTTTACCTATGCTGGGAGAAATTACTCATTCTGGTAATAATTTTGATGAGTTTATCAAGGAATTTTCCTCCAATAGAATTATGTTTTCCAGGAAATCTAAATGATCTATTTTTCTAATTTCCTTGGACAGAGGGCAGTGGAATTTAAGTAATAGTTTATACTGAGTGTGGATGTAGTTGCTATAGAGCTGGCAGTAACTATTCGTACTGCTACCACAGCCGCCTTTTCATTCTTGGGAACAAAGGGCTAACTTGCATGTTTTCCAGGGAATTCCTTAGTGCTGGAAATTTCAGGTATTAACATCTTCATAAAGGATAGCATTCTTGGGAAAGATCTGGAATAATTTGGATGTTCAGCTAAGTCAGTGTTTCTCAGGTTGTAAACTGATAGCAGGCTGTATATCCTATCCAAGATACTGGCTGCTCCAGCTCACCTGCAGCACATCGCTGAGCACTGAGCATGTGGGTAGCTTGCCCACCCTCTCTATCTTGGATGTATCCCTCTCCTCACTATATATTTCTCCCCTTGTGCTTCAGTGAGAGCTTTCAGCCATCTCTTACCATGTGTTTATTTTCATCCTTTATTGACTGATATCCTTCTTTCCTGCTTGGACACATATCCTATCTGCATTAGATGACATGTCAAGGTCATTTTCTCTCAGCCTTGTTTTCCATGGCTTTGTTTATGCCCATGTCCATGTCCATGTTTGTGCAGCATCTAAGATACCACCGCAGTTTTGGTCTCTCTTCTCTATAGTGCCTGGGACAAGCGACATGCCTCTATTCTCTGCATCGCCTGATGGCTGTGTTAGTCAAATGGGAAATATATTCTGTGTAGGATGGCAACCTCTCTGTTTGATCTTCTTAATGGAAGTTGGATATACTTCTTCCATCCAAACAGTTATTAGTTTAGTCGGTCCTTTCCCAGAGTGATAAAATGTACAGCTTTTCATTAAGCGTTTAGTCAAATTAGCCTTTCCCAAACTTTAAACTAATATGATATACAGATGAAGGAGGTTGCCATTTAATATAAGAATTTAATTCCCTGTTTCATCATCTGTAGTATCTTATTTGGCCTTTATACAATGGCTTCATAGAGAAAACAGTTATGAATCATACAAGGAAATTATGTTCACAGTGTCACATATTATAATGTATAAAATTTTGCCAACTTGTCTTCAGGTAGGGAAAACAGTTTGATGCCTAAAGCTAACCATGTGTTCCCCAATGTGTACAACAACAGTGTCAACCAAGAACACGCAAGGAAAAGGAGAAAATGACCCAGTTGTTTGCATTGCAATGTGACGTCTTCGTGCCAGATCACGGGGAGTGAGTTAAAGGAAACATTTGCCTTCCCCTTAGGGACGAAGCGAGTGAATCTGCTTATACTCAGCCCGAATCTCCTCTTTCCTCCGAGGCTTTTGTGGTTTTAATGGGAGGAAATGGCTCCATTCCTGATGCTTTGGCAGAGGTGTAGCAACTCATGCCCTTCGTGCTGCGTTTCTACTTCAGCCCTAAAAAAGTTCCTGTTCTGCAGCACAACAAGGTCATTAATCAACAATGCAGTAAAAGCGTTATGAAATCACTCCAGTCTATTCTGAAATGGAGACTAAACCTCACTTCGGTAGGAGACACCGCTTCTGAGACAGGCACATAGGTGGCTAGGTGCTTTTCGGGAGCAGGGCTTGTGTGAAGGGGGCCACAGTACTTGTGCCATTGTAGATGGACGTGGTCACTGATCTTGCTGCTGTCATCGCCTTAGAGAGCTGAGTGCTTGAGGGGATGGGTGGGGAGTTCTGAAGAGTGAGCTCGGGGGCTCCACTGCAGTGGTGGTGGTAATGCCAACAGCTGCATCACTGTCCTGCTCCCCACCACCACATGCTGAGCTCTGGAGAGTTAAAGGAAAACAGCAAGATGGGAGAAAATGGGAGGCAAAAATTCCTTGCTGCTCTGGGGGACACTTAGGCACTGAAAGATGCCCCCATTGGTGCTTCAGCTCCAGCAAAGCTGTAGGAGCATTCCCTTTGCTGCTGCTTCTGCGGAGCATTAGCTCTGCAGTTAGCTCTGAGCGTTAATCTCAGTCTCCCCTAAAACCCTATACCCTCCCTGCTGCCTTTGCTGTTTGCTCCCCACAGGGAGGCCCTGCTCTGGCAAGACCTATGCTACATGTGAGGGAACCTCTAATTTCGGAGGGGTCTCTGCAGATGGACAGTCCCTGATTTGAGAAGTTTGAGAGTTTTCCTGGCTGAGCAGGAGAGGGCAGCAAAACATAGAGAGAGAGCAAGGAGGAGATTCCCTTGGAGAGCTTTAAAGAGTGAATTTAACAGTTTCGGAGTGGGTCCATCTGTGCAGCGTGGGAGTTGGGGGGGTGTCCAGTGCTGGGCATAGGGATGTTATCTCCAGTCTGGCTGAAACCACTGGGGTGGGCAATTTGCTAAAATTCACACTCAGAGCAAGCCCAGGGAGATAGACGATCTACACTGGGCTAAAGAGGGAGTTTCTTTGCCTCTTAAAGGATAGTCAGAGGTGCAGAGACCTCAATGACCCATGGAGAATGATGTGTAAGAGTCATCCCCCTCAGAAAACAACAATATTGGCAATGAGAAATGTGAATACCGGGCCTTGGAGAAGCAAGGTGCCTCTCCTCTTTTTCCTCTGTGACATGCAGCCAAAAGCTTCCAAATTGCTGATAAAGGGGAGAAGATAAGGCTCAAAATTTCAACAAAGAAAGACCAAGATCCTGGCAACAGTGGGAAAAAACAGAGTTCATATAACAATTGATGTGGAACAAATAAGGAGTGTTGAGGAATGCAGTTACTGTGGCAACCTAGTAATAATAGATAACAATACAGAGGTGGAAATAAAAGGGAGAACAAAGAAAGCATCTAGAAATATGAATGTGTTAGTCAAAATCTGGAGTAATAAAAACCATGTCAAAGCACTAAAGCTGAAGCTATGCAACAGCATCATTATGCTGATGGTATTTTATCAGGCAGAGGTATGGCCAGTGACAGCCGCTCCTCAATAAAACTGCAGTTTTGATGCATGGTGTGTGTGAAGGATATTAAGAGTTAACTGGGGAGAAATGGTGATAAATCTGAAAACAAAGGGAATATCGGGATGGATACTAGAGCATCCTGAAGTCACACCTCAGAGCAGGAAAGTACCAGCTGTGCTTTAAAGAATGGGAGGGGATTTTCGGTGTGCTGCGACAGAGGAAGAAGTGAACAGGGGGATTCCCAGGGCTTCGCTCTCGCAGGATGTGGCGTGGGACACAGCACTGTGCACAGGCCTGGCTCTCGGATAGTGTACTAATTGTTAGACTTCCCAGTGGAGGCTTAGGCTGCCTTTCCTGACTCATGGGAACCAGATATCAGAGGCAAACCTTCAGCAAAGACCTGAGGATCCAGCTCCCACCGCACTGACTCTACCTATCTTCTCTAGCTCTGGTTTCTGGGATTTGTACGGGCCAAAAGATAACATGAGATAAGCATTCAAGGGGTAAGACTGCTGGAGATACACTGCAGCCATCCACAAAACCCATGAAGAGGCTTTTCAGATTGAAGATGCTCAACTGTCTCGATACATTTCTAGATGATCTGCACATCCTTGCGAGGGTTCATGTAAACGTTAACCTGGTTCCTCCCATGTTCCTCCATCACATTGAACTAGGAGTCAAAAAATGGCTTCTACAGGATGCTGTAGAGAAATGGTATCTCTCAATTTCCCAAATTCTCCCAGGAGAGCTGGCCAGATAACTTATTTCATCGCAAGGGGAAAGTTGTACACTGACGCTCTGTAGCTCGGCAAGAAAAAGCCGTGGACAGCAGTGGGCAAATTAATTGTCCTGGCAACTGGATATCACCAGACACTGTTAGTATAGCACATTAGTTTTGATGGTAAATAAACGTTCTCTTCTGTGGGAAAAGCTGCCACTTTGAAAACTGCTTTTGCTCCAAAATGAAACTAAAATGAAATGAAAAAAAAAGCCATCAAAATCATTAGTGATTGTATGAACATTATAACTTGAAATAGTCAATATTATTCACAGAAAATATAAACTGTACTCATTTTCTTTCATCTCAGATTATGTTCATCTGGCCCAAGGAACAGTTACTATAATAGACAAATATATAAATATAATATTAAAAGGATCGTAATATAAAATTAAAGTGAAATAGAGTGAGAAAGTCAAAACGAAAGCTCTCTCCCTTATTGAAATGAAACATTTCAACATAAAAATGAGATGAGAGAGTCAAAACAATCCCCGTTTCATCAATTTTCCCATCAGAAATTTCACTGAAATCAACATGTTTCAGCAGAATGTCTCTATTTCAATGAAACAGCATTTTCCAGCAGAAAATTGTTGTGCGACAAATGTTCCAAATTGCTCTAATGATGGCACACCTGAGTAGTGGCATGTTTGTGACCAGCAGAGCTTGGACAACTTTGGGAATGAAGCCAGGCAGCGTTCCCAGCTCTGCTGCCTGCGAAGCGTGTCCTGGGATCAAGGACGCACGTATGTTCGCAAACCGGCTTTCCCTCACTTAGCCCAGCTCGGATGATAAGACACCTGAAGTATTTTCTGATTAATCAGACTCGGTCTCACGTCTGCTTGATTCAGCGGCAACCGCCGTCTGAAGTTTCCAGCCTGTAATGTCTGTCTCTGATGTGGGAATCTGCAGCACCAGAATTCATTCGAAGAAGAAGCACGGTTAGCAAAGCTGGGTATCGTTTGGGTGGTTAATGCTGTTTTCCTGACATACCCATTTGATATTCAGGTAACATACTCTTCTGCAATATTTGCAAGCAGGAAAGGAAAGGGCTGCCGTTTCAGCAACAATAATATATTAGTGCTATCTTTATTAATAGCAATCTATATTCCAATACTGCTTGGAGGCCTCCAACAAGATTAGCAGCTCATTATGCTAAGCTCTGTGTAAATACACAGGCAGAGAGAATTTTGTAAAGGAGACCTTATCTAGACTGACAAGATGAACTGAGAGAGGGTGAGAGGAAATTTTATCACTTTCAATTTATAGAAAGGGAAAAATTTAGATTAGGTATGATTAGGAATAAAATCAGCCTAAAGAAACAATTAAATTTGGACTCTTCTAGGGTAAGGTGATCGTTCATCCAGTGAAAGTTTGGTGTTGTACAGAGAGTTTCAAGAATGTTTCCTTAGCATCATTTTAAATCCCCCCCAAACATCTGGACTCCAGTGACTCCTCCAACGCCACATGAAATCTGTTGTGATGTTAGCTGTGAATACGTGTGTTTTAAAGCACAGAGCTGTTACTAAATCCCCCTAAACCTCACCACTAAAAGCAATTAGAAAACAAGCTAATCATTGAGACTTGTTATTCACATGAACTTCCTCCTGAAGTGGTTAGATGTTGTCTCAGCAGATGATTTCTCGGGGATCATTCCCTCGGGACAGCTCTCAAGTGGAACTACAGAAGTCTGTGCCTCTGCTTGCTTTTATGAAACAGCAAAGGAAAAGTTGTTAGTTGAGCAAAAAAGAAGGACCAGCGTGCAGTGGATTTTTTGTTGTTGGCTGGTTGGGTGTTTTTTAACCTGAGGACAAAAATGTCCAGAATAAACTTGTATGCAATCTGTTCCAACCATAGACAATATGAGCTCAAAACAGTATAAACTGGTATTTGGAGCTACCTAAAATAAAGCGCTTTGGAGGTAAGGGTATTTTCCACACCAGTGTGTCTCCTTACCATGCAACTTCTTGAAGAATTCTTGGTAGCTGCAGGCTTTTGGTTCCTTTGCTCTAGAAAATGTGCTTTCCTTTTCCTAGCAAAAACAGCTAGTCATAAGCTGCTGTGTTTAAAGAGGACGTTGCTAGCTTTTCCCCCGATGGCCTGCTGCTGCTCATCTCCTGGCAAGTCTGGCTTTGATGCATGTGACACGAGGATTTGATCTGGAAAGGAGGACGGAACCCCCTGAAACGTGAAAATAGATAAATCTTTGAAAAAGCTGAGTTCACTCAGTGACAATGATAAATCAGCCCTGTTGCTCCAAAAAGCCATTAGATGAGGAGGCGAAATGTTTAGGAATGGAGAGCAGGAGAAACATAGTGACTGTCCTTGGTGGCTTTCAGTAGAGTGGTTCTTCCTGCAGTAATTTGATCTCTGTGCTGCTTTCTCTTCACTCAGGGAGAAACAGTTTCCTGGTGTGCCACAGGGAGGGAGACAGAGGTTGGCATGTGCCTGGAAAAAAGCAGTAGTTACTTTATAATCTTTTTTCTGCATTCCTACTGGGAACATTTTTTGTCTTGACCAAAATAATAGCATTACTACCAGACAATCCAATCCCCCCCCTTCAAAAAAAAAAAAAAAACAGCAAAAAGAGTGAGCTGAAAAGGCCAAATTCTCAGAGCCATTTTCTTAAAACTTTTTTTGTCTGTGATGGTGCATAAATCTCAGGTTAATGCCCCAGGGTGGGCAGAGAGCTGAGAGATGCAGCAGACAGATGGAGGCGAGCGTGCAGGGACCAGCTGCTGGGAATGGGCTTTCCATGTGTTGAAGCGGCGTTGCGCAGACTCTCCCTTGGGCAGACTCGTCTGCTGCTGAAGGCTGCAGTCCTGCCCCAGGCTCATGAAGGCCCTCCAGCCTGCACATAAATGATTTCCTGAACCCTACTGGGCACCCTGCCAGCTAAACCTCTTTCTTTCCAGTGTTTGCAGACAGCCGGCAGAACCGATAATTATACCCCAATATAATCTTCCAAGAGGGGTGGGCATGGGGGCGTCAATATTTATTAGTTTCAACAGTCTTTAAGAGATGTTTCTGGCATCAAAGGTGACTCAAGGCTTCTTAGCTGTAGGCAGAACTGGTTGGGGCTGGAACTGGGCTGCTCCTGCTGTGGGAAAAGAGGAGCAAGAAGAGCTCGGCACAACAGGATGGAGATTTGCAATGAAGCGCTCTGATGAGCTGGACCTGCTGCCCCACCGCAGCAGTGGGAGACCTGGATCTGGGCAAGGGCTGAGTTTTGGCAGACTGCCACAGCACTGCATGTCCCGTCCCTCTCTCACCGGCAGCAGCTAGAGTGTTTTCCATGGCAAAAGAGGCAGTGGAGCCAGTGGTAGCCAGTGTGTTGTGGCAAGGACGTACTCTGCCCATGCCAGAGGTGTCACGGCCTCGAGGACTATGTTGCTCCAAGCAAGAATCCAGGTTTTTGACCAACGCAGCCTATTGTGTCCTTGCAGAACTGCTTCTGCCCCAGCTTCACAGGCAGCGTGTGTGGGAAAATGAGGATATGTACATGGTTTGGTTGCAAATTTTCCCAGCCCTAGTAGCCAAAGGCCAGTCCTTAGCCTAGCTGCACCAATGCCCATCCCAAGGGTGAACATCATATACTGATGTTTCTGCAAGGCAGCCATAAGGCAGAGTGTGGGTAAGTAAGCCGGCTTCCTCTGTGTTTGCAAAGGCAAGAAAATCTCTTGTTAAGAAAACAGCAAAATCCAGCTGCCAGTTCTGCTGGGTTTTTTTTGTTTTTGTTTTTGTTTTTAACTAATGAATGCTGGTATTTTGTTTTCTGCTGGGTTTGTGGGATCAATGCAGAAAGCAAAGTTAATTTAACTAAAACTGGGACAAAATAACAAGTTTATTCCTTAACAAACAGAACAAAATATTCAAGCTCATGGCTGGTAGCAATGGTTCAAGAGGGCTTGAATCCTGGTAGAGTCTCTGGAGACAAAATTTTTCTGAAGAAACAAAAAATAGCAACATACAAGAATTTCCTCTTTCTACGGAGAAACAACAGTCAATCAGTTTTAGTAGATAAAATGTTTTCTTAACTCCTGTGGCATTTCACAATTGATGAACTTTTCCAAAATAGAGATAGTTAAAATATTATCTCTTTCCCACAAGTCTTTTTGGCTTAAATTCTGGCTTTGTTTCAGTTGTGACCCAGGCAGTTTTAATTTATAATCTCACCTCTCCACCATCTACGCTGAGATGACTAATTAACGTGGCTGCCATGTGTAATTGCAGTAAAGGATATCTCATACTCTCACATTGTGTTTTGATGCATTTTACTATCATTTTGAACCAGGGATCCAAAAGAAGACAAATATTGTTTTGTTACTCAAGGCTTTTGTTCAGCCGAAGAACAGGCGTGAATGATCTCAGTGTATCTTTGCTCTGTTAATTAAGACCATAGGCATGATGCATAATGCTTTTCTACCACTTTGCCTCTTCAAAATTCTCTGTTATTATTAAAGACCAGATAATTGGCATACAAGTGGCAAGATGGTATATGAAAATCATCACACTGGCCAATAAAGAGATGACCAGAAACTTCCTCTAACTTTCCTTTAATTTGTCTTTGGGGGAATGGATAAACATACACAAAAATAAGGTTTGCTCTGGATATTCTTCTGCAATAATAACTCCAAAGTTATTTTACAGAGGAAAGTTACAAAATGCATTTTGGTGTCAAAACCCAGGGACTGATGCCTGGAGAATCCAACTATCTCGAAGAGCCCGTTTTCAGCTACACTGCCCATTTCCATGAACTCTTGCTCAAAATCAGGCTCACATATGTGGCTATTGCAACAGATTATTGTTACCAGCCCATCATGGATGTCAATGAAAAAGAGATCTCAAATGGGAGCTCAAGGAGCCAGGGGAACACATCAAACTGTGGGGCTCTTCCCAAACCCATAGCAACCACAGTTATCAAAAATGTGACTTTTCACCAGGAGTAGATTGTAAGAATCCACTGGCACAATGACTTCACCTTAGATTCCCAGGAAGAGGCTTTATGCCTTGTTCCCCTTAGTTCATATATTATACTTCAGATTATTTCAAATTCTTTTGGAAATGTTCAACTTGTGGAAAAAAAAAAGTCATAGAGATGTCAAAAAGAAAAATGAACCCTCTATATCTAAATGACAGAGAGCTTTTCTTCCCAACTAGAAGAGAAGAAAGCTTGGCAGAGGCCCCAGACATCATTCTGAGTGTTGAGCTGCTAATGAGAAAAAACATTTAGACCAATGATGTGCACCTACCTGAAGATAATCTGGTAGTTTAGGGGAAATGTGTATATTTATCAAAAAAAAAAAAAAAAGGTGGGGGGAGGGGAGGAAACATTCAGCCAGTTGAATGTTATCAAAGCATTTAATCTGACAGTCCAGGAGCTGGGGATTATATTTCAATAGTATAAGCTTTTATCATGTTGTTCTGCAAATTTATCTTCATACTTTCCAGAGGGGAATGCCAGATCTTCCTTGACTGTGGACCATTTTTTCCAGTGCTGAAGGAAAGACTGCCAGGTCAAGCGGTAAGCATGGCTGGTTTTATGACCAAAGCAGACATTCAGGAGAAATAAGCTTTTATCCTGTAAGGCTGCAGTAGCAAACTCAAGGCCACTGTCCTTACTCATGAAAGAAATCCTTAATGCATAAGCCCCATTACATCCCCTTTACAGCTTATTTTACTGTCATACTGACTGCTAGCGTTGCTTCACTGGTGCTTTCCGCATCTGCTCCTCTCCATCTCCCTGAACCCTACTTGCTGTGCTACAGAATTTTTTTCAGTACTCCACAGACGCTATTGGACAGCTCTCCCCTGATTAATGGGACCTTGTAAAGCTTACTTATATGTAGACGCTTCCTGTAGACACCTAAGGTTGGGAGACAGAAGCTACCAGCCATAACTGGCCTATGTGCATTAAGGGAAATGGTAAAGGGGGTATCACTTTTCTTGAGATGGACAAGGTGATGTGAGGTTGAGCTGAAAGATTCTTGGAAGATGCAGAAGTTGAAACTGCTTTTGTGTATTCTGGTGATTTTGTTCTCTAAGAGGCTGAGATTGTTGTGCCCAGCTGCACAACAGACAGGGCGGATGGGAAAGAGTATGCTTCACCTCCAGTCTCAGCAGGATCTCTGCTATCTACTGGATATCCATGGGCTTTTGTTGAGTAGTTCTGAAAAATTCCCTCCTATTTCAAGTAGGACAAGGGCCAGATGGAGTCCCTCCTACACTAGCTTCAGTTGGATACTAGACAGTGCCTGAGAGCTTATCCTCCAATCCCAGAAAAACATTTTATCCCCCTCCAAGGATTTTTTTTCCCCCCTCTGTTAATCCTCTCTTTTCAATCTCTGTGTAGCATGTGTCTGGGTTGGCCTGCTAAAGTGCCTTCCCTTTTTTAGTATACAGTGTGGTTTCTTAATGTCTTCAAAGACAATACATTGTGCTTGCAATTTCCCAAAAGAGAGGCTACAAATGAGAGACACTTAAAGACTGAAGCTGCACTCCTCTTTCTTTTTTATCCTCTCTTTCTTCCTGAGTGGCTCTTCGGCTTGTCTTAAGGCAAGTGGGATCAGGATTCAGTGACAGCAAAACTATCTAAATTTAGTCATACTGGAGCAAGTCCAGTGAAGGGCCACAAAGCAGATTAAGAGATGGAACATCAGACATATGAGGAGAGGCTGAGAAAGCTGGGGTTGTTCAGCCTGGAGAAGAGGGAAACTGTTAAAATAAAGGTTTCATTTAATACTCTTTATTTTCTAAAAGTGTCATAGTTTTTCTTTTTCTTGCTTAGTAAGACATTAAGTCGGTTAGGACCATAGTAATAGAACAGTATTCCTGGTGTTCTCTTGTATCCAGTGAATACAAGGCAGTTGGTCTTCAGAGATAAATACCCTTAGGATGTTTCCCTCAGTAAATCCATGACAACTTGAATATTTCAACCCCACAGTACTCTCCTCTTGGAGTCAGAACTAAGTCAGTAGCACTGTGTGTGAGCCTGGGTACTGTGTAATGGGCCAGACTGCATTTTGGAAGAGACTCCAAAGAGATTTTGAAGTCTTCTAGCTAATGCTGGCAAGTCAACAAATATTTTCTGGTCAAATTCCAGCAAGACTCTCTCCAAAAACAAGCAAGCAAGCAAGCAAACAAAAAACCCCACGGTTGGATAGTAGCTTTCCTTCCTTGTCTTCAAGCACATATATGCATATTCTTATATAGGCTGCCAAAAAGCTAATACGTCTCTTTATTTGGAAGTGAATGTATTCTAGGGAGAGAATTTGTTTAAAAATAGACAAAATTTAAGAACTTCTGGAGACAGGTTTTCTGCTTCTATACCAATTGTTAATACTCCTTTCATTCATCATCACAGTGTTGTGGGAACACAAACAGGATGAAGGACTGTTGTTCACAGTCTGCTCCTCTTCCTTTGCCTTCTTTTATGTCCTGAATTAATTTATCTTTGATGACAGTGCTTTTTCCAGGATAAATCTGGAGTGTAAGTCTCTCCGTCACTGATGACAAATGTACTGCCATTGCTGGATATGAATTGCATCATACAACTACTTTCAGGGAATTCTACAGTCAACAGCCCTCAGTCATCCTGGAAAGTTTCAGCCCTTACATCTCTGTTAACTGCAGTTCTTGTAGCCATGCAGAGGAAATATGAGCTTGCTGAGGAGGTCCCACCTATCCTTCTAAGAGCTTTAAAGATGATGATGAAAGTCTAAAAGCAGAACCAGAACTTGTGGCACCAGGAAAGAGCAGAAAGCACAGGCGGGAGATGTTCTCATCAAACCTTTTCAGTAGAAAAGTGGGATGCTGTCATTACAAACCTGCCAGAGAGTCTGCTAGGACTTTGCAGTCAGCATCATCCGTGGCTCCTGGAAGCTGTTTATCTGGGCAGCAAATGTGTCCTCCCTCTCTGCGGAGGAGATGAGGAGCTACTGTGGGATGGTCACTGAGAGTCCTGCTCCCACATGCAAGAGAAGAAGGTCCACAATGGTGTCAGGCTGTTCAAGAAAGAAACCAGTGGACTGACTTGGTCTTATTTTTGACTATTCATAAAGTAAAACCAGCTCTCGTGGAAAATGATGAACTGGTGAAATGAGGGACTAATGACTTCTCTGCACAGCTCAGTGAACCATGAGCAGCATAACACATTTCCTGTGCCCTGTCCTTCCATCGATATTCCCTGCTTCCTCTGTGGCTGGTACGCTAGAGACTCATCCAGCAAGCACATTAGTTTCCTGGCCTTTCTGTTAATAAACATGCAGCTCGTCAACAGTGACTTGGGCCAAATCTCCAAGTAGGGAAATCCCTAAATCACGGAAGTCGCTAAAGCATACGATGGGAGGGAATATCAGAGAAGGACCATTTTCTGTATGCTCTGTCCTTACACTCCTCTTTGACTATCCTGTGCTGGCTGTACCCTGGGACAGGATGCCAGGATCTCTGATCTGGGCCTGTGCAGGTGTTCTTGTGCCCTTCCAAGGCTGTAGACCAATGACTAAGGTGTACCAAAGTTCAGGGTTTTTGTTATGTTTGACCAGCATATAGATCCCTCCTGCCTCTGAGAGGAACTTTATCTCCTCCAACATAGCCTATCCACTGATACGTATCCCACTATAAACTCTGACAAAACACAGAGTGATCTGAAAGTTCAAATTCTCCTGGGTGATGGTGATGAACAGTCGGTAAATTGAAATGCTGCTCATATGATATTCATCTGCTGTTTCTAATGTTTGAAATATAGCATGGTGTGTTCAACATTTTATTAAATATTAACCATGCCTAACACTAACGTCAGTCATCGGCAGAAGTCTTTTCTTAAGAAATTATTCCCCACTTTAAATTCCAAGAGAAATGGAAAGATTTGGAGCTGAGAGAGACATTTCCTTTTATGAAAATGCTGTTACTGGCAGTCCTTAAAGGTGGGATCAAGGGATTTAATAAATGTAATTTACTTTTTATTACTGCTCTGAATTGGAGCTGCTTTGGAGTGGAATGGGTATGTGCAAGTGGAAAGTGCTACCATAAATCTCTCCCCATAATAAGAATCTGCCCCAGAGGGGTATTTTAGAGCAGTGTTTTGAAACAGAAAGGGTAAATCTAGGCAGCAGTTTTGCAGAAGCCTGGTTTGTCTGTGCCCCCTTGCTCCCTTCAACCCCTTCAATCACAACCTTTCTCTGATCCTTACACCGCAGAAACAGTTGCCCGGGCGAAATGTCTGGGAACCATTCACTGTGATATGCTACTAAAGAAAATTGATTAATTAACACATTTATTAAGGGATGCTCTTATGTTGCTCATAATCAGCAATGGATCTTTGCTATGCAGAGGAAAGATAGGCCCTGTTCCAAGACATTCCTTCAAAGCACCGTCTGTAAATTTTAACTGCACCAGGTAAGACTGCAATTCTCATACAGTCAAGAATAACTTTCTCCTTCTTCATTCTCTACTAAAAGATCACTTTTGCCATTTATAAAACATAAGATCATCTACAAAACCACATAGTTACTAAGCCAAACACCCAGGCAGAGATGTCTCAAAGGAAATTTAGGTTAGCCAGAACTAGCTTTGGGATTTTCTCACGTTACTGTAGTGGGGCAGGATACACCTTGAAACAGCCCTCTGTCTGATGTGCAGCAATGAGTTTCTGGGAACCAAAAATACAGCACAGCAAAGGAATATTCGACTTGTAAAGGGAAGTGGTGGGGAAAATGCTGAGAAATACACCTGCTCCTGGAATTTGCTGATACGTCACATTTGAAACACCTTGAGGAAGTGTTGCCCCCCCCCCCCCTTTCAGCAAACTGCTCAAGAACCTGCTCTACTTGCAGGTTGTGTGCCAGTGCCCTGCGAGCAGCATGCTGGATAGATGATTCCCAGCCAGTATCTCATAGCCTCTGGAGGCCTCCATCCCAGCGCCAATGCCTAGGCAGCAAGGCAGCCAGAAAGCATGGTTTCCATACTCCTTTGGGGGAGAAAGAAACATTGATGTTTCACTTTTATCTGGAACTGGCCAATGTTTTGGAATACTTGCATCGGGCCTTCTTCTTAGATCTTTACGTAGGCCAGGAGTGGTCCACTGAAGTCATTGGGTCCAGCACTTGGTCCAGCCATATAATAGACAGAAGGTCCAGAAATGGGGATAAGAATATCCACTCTAGAGCTCTCTACTTTGAAACATTTGCCAACATTTTGTAGCAAATTTAAGACTTTTAGTACCAAAACTCTGGGAAATAATGACATTCTACAGGAAGAGCAGAGAGATCACGGGCATTTCCAGTGTCTTGGGTCACTGCCAAAGCCGGGGGTACATGGGCTGTAAATACCCTAGGAGGTGGAGAGTGGTTCCACTCCCCTGCAATGTCCTGAAGTTCAATCTCAGGTAAATATGCCTCGAAAAGGAAATCATTAACTAATTCCTTGAGTGCCAGTGGCAGTTTTTCCCCAACTTGTAAAGATGCTTTAGAAAATCCCACCAAGACTATTTTGCTTGAAGTGGGACTTCTCAGTCTATACAGGAAACACATTCTTAGGCCATCTCTCCCTGAGCTGCTAAAAATGAAGTATGTGTCCCCTGACAGTGATGAAAATCCAGAGTGGGAAGAGACTGATGGAAGAAAGAACTGCAAGGGATAATGTGACACTGGCAGCATCTGTTTCTTTACGCCCTGCAGCACACAGCATGACTATGTCCTGCTGCTTTCTATATTTCTCCTGAAAAGAAAAACACCCACCTACCTGCTGAAGGCTTGTTAAAATGCTCCAGAGCTTTTGCAGCAGTACCATATGATGAATTTTTTTTAAGGAAAAGCTTATCAGGGCCTTCGCTTATTTGTAAAGCTCGTGCAGGGTGCCGTGGATTAGTGCTCTGAACATTAGATCCACTAAAAGAATAAACAGATACGAAGGCTCAGAGAGCAGAGAAAGTTGTCTTAGGTGGTTTTATAATCTCATTCAAATTGTGGCTTAATGATTTATGGCCACTCTTTTTATGAAGATATCCAACTTAGATTAAAGGGCTCAAGCAGTAGAGAATTTGACTTCACCCTGTCATAATAAGGTTTAATAGTTAATTGTCCTCTGTTAAAATAGGCATCTGATTTCCCATCCAAACTTTGTGGACTTTCAGATTCAACCTAATGTTCAGATCTTTGTGTGATTAAGCAGCCTTCTTCCAACAGATAACTTTTTGCAGGACAAAAGGTTACAGATCATCATAAAGTCTCTTTTTCCACTCCAAGAGAAATAAAGCCAATTAATTCAGCATTAATGGCAGAAAGGTTTGCCAAGGACTGTAGTACCTCAGCTGCAAGGTGGAAGTTAGCTGGACAACCAAGGAAAATGAATGGGGTGATGCCAATTTAACTGAGATGAGGACCTGGTCCTAGGGCTTAGTGTCACCAACATGCAGAAAAGTGGTTTAGTGAGTTGACTTTCTTTGTTGTACAGTAGGCTTGTAAAATGAACAGATTTCCTATTCTGAGGGAAAGTTCTACTTGTATAGGCATGGGATCTAACACAATGGACCCCAAAATTTGTCTCTCTCAGCTTTTACACAAAAATAGTGGGCGTGTACACAAAGATGTTTAACAGTGTGCCTTAGGAAGCAGGAATCCATATATTCCTGAGGAGAGAGAGAGAACTTTATGCTGAACAAAGCAACTAATAAGCAATGAAATATCTCTTGCCCTAAATGCTGCTATAATTCTACAGCTGAGCGATTGGAGAGCTCATAGGTTGTCAAAAAGGATATTCAGCAGTTTTACCGTCTTTGCACCTCATCCCTAATATATTCTTTACTACCTTTCAGATAATGATGCGTTCCGATTACCCTTGTAGGCAGCATACCTTGCACAAGAAGGGGAGACCTGGCACCACCGCAGAGCTAAGCTGCCTGTCTGTGTAGCAATCAGCTTGCGAAAGCTGAATCCGATGAATGGCTTCCTTGAAACGGCTCAGAATCAGGCAGGAATGTAATTGAACAAGAGTAATAATGTACTTATTGATCCTTTCAAGGTCTCAGATTTCCTTGAAGGCAAGGGAAGTAATGAGTTTCTAGGAGCAGTAATGCACCTGCAGTATTCAAATAACAGAGCTCCCTGTGCTGCAGTGTGACCTGAAACATTTGATTTCTGGTACCTCTGGATATCTGCTCCTCCGCCCGTCATAAAAGCAAGAGAGAAACTCCAGACTCCACGGCGAGAGACTGTATGCCTATATAATCAAAAATTAGTGCTTACAACCCCTGTGTCAAAGGCCATGTGAGTTTACAGTCTGAGCACTTGATGAAGGACAGGAGATGGGCACAGAGAGTAGCAGGCACAGGAAGAGCAGAAGGTCAGAGTGAAGCAATAACAGTTGTGGAAAAACAAAGGCTACAGCATTCGGGCTGCAAAACTTGTGTCAAAGTGCTGCAGCTCATTTGAAGTGAATCGTCTTTGAAATGAAAACTCATTCCAGACACTTCATTCGTTTCCTGGCTGCTCTTAGTTATAGTTCATTGGTAAAATGATCACCACGCATTGTAACATTTAGCCTTCATTTAGCACTTCCAGTCAAAAAATGCTAGTATATTTGATGAATTAAAGAAACACAGACACCCTTCTTTCCTTAAAAATACAGTTAGAGGAAGATCATTGTTTCTCAGCCATTGGCTTATGACTTCTCATGTGTTTGCTCCTAGATTTGATTTCATGCCACAGATGATGATGATAAAAGGAAGATTTCCTAAGACCAGAGAAGGGACAAGAGGAGGTAGAAATGGCACTGACTTACTGCCCCATGGCTTTTAAAATCCTGTAGTCAAACCTCCTTTAAAACAGCGTCATCTAGTACATCACCACGAGCTGTGTCCCTAATCCCTATCTTCTTAGCTGGAAAACTTACTGTGCCAGGAATCATCTTTTTCTTTGGGGTTTGTGCAGTTCCTAGCTTCTTGTCTGTATCTGGAGCAGTGAGTTGCTCATAATGCAGGTAACTTCTAAGCCTTGCTTCTGTTCACTATGAAACCATCTGAACATCTTCCATAGCAAATCAAAGCAGTAGTCAATCCTTTCATGGTCTTCACAGATTTCTTCTGCCTGAGCCTCTAATTACCTGAAATAGAGATATTCTCTGCTGTTCCTTTGGGATGAGACTTGGATAACTGGCAGGCTGCAGTCCTGCTAAATTGGGATGATGTTCGTTTCTGAGTTGAACATGTGAGTGACTGAGTCTTTAACATGGGCAGGGATGTTACACAGCTATTGCAAAGAGGTCACAAGAGCTTTGCTCAGCTGGTTCATTGTACTGACATGAGATTGCTGGGGTGGTCATAGTTCATCATCTGAACTCAGGATACCAGCCACCCAGTGAGGCTCCATGACGTGTGTTGTGCATGCAGTGATCTGTCCTAGCTGTATAAATGATGAGACTTGGAGACTTGATAATTCAGATAATTCTTATCCACTTCCTCACTGAATAGGAAATTGAGAATGACAAACTAGCTAGACAGAGTCTTCTAAGCCATGACCTGCACTTCCTTCTCCTTTATAAGACTAACTAAGCTGTCTTCTTGAGGTTGTAGCATTTTGAAGTGGTAATGCTTCCTCAGTTAAAAATAAGGACTCTTCAGGCAACTGAAAAAAGACTTTCAGTTTTCCCAACAGTGATTAGTTTTTGAGTTTTGGGGTTTTTTTGTTTTATTTTTTTTCTCTTGCCTGATATTGACATTTCAATTTATGCTAATTTATACCACTTGAAAAGCCCAAATAAATCACTCGGGCGGAACTGAAGAGAGGGTGAGTGTAAGGAAATTAAAATTATAAAGTTGATGTCTGTGCTAAGATCGCACTTGAGACACAAAGCATTTGCAATCACTGTAGCATGCATCTAGTCTGTATGATACTTAATTAGTTTTTCAACAAGTGGTATGAATTCCTTTGAAAATTTGTGGACCTTTGTTTACTGCCAACCAGCCTCCTCATGTCCACACAATAAATAATCATAGAACTGGGGCCATCTGGAAACCTGAAAGCAGGGTATTTTTCAAATGTTGATAAAGAAGGATTTCAAAAAAAGCAAGAAGGTATCAAAACTTTCTCCCACTCTACCAGTTATCCAGATAGAAAGAACTGAAGGAAATGTCTTCAGATGGCCAGTTTACTCCATTCACTTTTCTTTTCTATGGCAATAATTAAAAAGTTTGCATCAAGAGGCAAAATGGCTGAAAGAGGGGATTTCCAGATTGTTGCCTATGGGGTCCTAGTAAATGTTCTGAAATTGTTCTACAGAAACATATTACACAATCTATATTTATTATTATTATTATATTTATTATTGTATTTATTATTGTTGTTGTTATTATTGTTATTATTATTGTTATTATTATGCTTCAATGAAAAGGTGAATAAGAAGGGACTGGGCAATTAGTTTGAAAGTGGTTATTGTCCATGAAACCAAAATCTGTGAGACGAACTGGTCTGAGGTATTGATAATGAAATACAAAGAGTAGAGATACAGCACCAGTCAAGTCCAGGTGGACAGGTTCTCACACAAACTTTATTCCAGAATATGTTAATCCAGTGGTTACAGAAGACTGGAACGAATGCCTGTTGCCCAAATTTCATTGTTATCCATGCTAATTCAAACACCAGAACAGGCTGCCCAGAAAGGCTGTAGAGCTTCCATCCTTGGAGATATTCAAAAGTTAATGGGACAAGGCCCTGAGCAACTTGATCTAATGTTAAAGACCTTCTTTAAGCAGGTTTTTGGACTAGATGGCCTCTTGAAGTCCCTTCCAATTTTTTAATTATGTTATGATTCTGGCATCTATTTCCACACTTCTTAAAACGGGAAGCACTGCAAAAAGGTCCAGGGAAGGACAGCAAGCATGACAAAAAGTACTACTTCACAGAAGGCAGCTTTTGTAGGTCAATCATGACCTGTTCTTGTCCCAAAGCTGTTTGGAAATCATTCCTATATACAGTATTCTCACACTGTAATGAGCAATACTCTTATCCTATGTAGTTGTTTGTATCCAGTGTGCTTGTTAATGTACAGATGTAAGGATACATTGAGCATAAGGATCAGCAGGAGATGCACTTCACGCTGAAAGATATACACAGCTATAAAAGGAGTTGCCCTTTGCTGAGGCAACAAGTTGTTATTTAGTCAGTCAAGTGCGGGAGATAACACCTGCAGAGAGGCATTTACCTCTCCAAATGCTTGTTTTAATTAAGAAGAATAGCAAGACTATCACCTGAATAAGAAATAGGCAAGCCTGTGTTGGAGAGGAGAGCTAAAGTTGTTCAAAAGGCTGGGGAAGACTGACTCTGAAGAAAGTTCTCTGCAAGGATATATCCTCCATGGTGACTGATACAAAAAGAGTTTTTGTCAAGCTGAATGACAGAAAAGTCTACAGTAAATCAGGTGAATAAAGGGACAGAGAGAAAAATCTCAGTGTCTGCACATTAAAAATGATTTTCTTTCATTTCTTCACTTAGGTCTTTTATGAATATATTGAATTTCATGCCATAGGACGCTGAGAATGCCAGAAGTTTGGGTGGAGTCAAACAGCAGTGGATAAATTAAAAAGTGAGAAAAATCCATTAAATGCCATTAAATTTTAAGATCTCAGCTCTGTCAGAGGAAGTCCCTAATGCTGGAAAATTATCACTGTATGTTGGCCCTGAGCCAAATAACTGTTCTAGCCCTATACTAGACCCTTCTCAACACTTATGTTCCCCTCAGTGTTTAATATGTGGCCTGAGGGGTATGTAGGCCTAGAACTTACCTGCTGTGAAAGACATTTCTCATTTCAAACCATTTTCTGGCAGAAACACTGCAGCCAGAGCAATTCTGCAAAGATTCCCCAGAAAAGCCCAGAAATAAGAGGAGATGACAGTGCTCTTGTCGCATTTGCATAACCTTTTCTTTCAAGAATTTATGTGATGCTCAAATGTATTCCTTCAGGCTACTTCCTCAATGTCTTGCAGAAGCTGCTCGGCTTTGTTGAATAGGGGATGTCTTGTCAGAGAAGCTGCTGCGCTGCTGGACCCACAACCCCAAAAGAAGCACAGGCTCAAAAACTGCAAGGGGGAAACAGCAGAATATTGACCTCGACCCAAGAAAGGAAGCACAATTGTTCCCACTTATGGATCAACAGCTGGAAGGGAATTCAGTGTGCCCTGATCCAGATGTAATGCATTACATAATTATTTTTATATATATTTTTTTTCTTTGGTCCTTCTGGACACCATGGACAGCAATGGCATGTAAATCAGTAATGCGCAGGACTTTTCTGTCTCCCTGAGGCTGTGGCTGGAGGGGGATGGATGGGGCAGAGTGCTAGCTGGCACTGCCCATTCATTGTGCAAGAGATGATATCTTCTGCAAGAATGAGACCGTTGCTCCCGCTCCCCAGACTGCCAGTGTGAATAATTGCTCTATAATTAAACTCAGGGCTAGAAAGCCTTTGCTTTGGTCTCAATCCTTGCAGCTACTGCATTTGTCCTGAAAATGTATAAGAAAGCAGCGCTGCTGGGCTCACTTTTGGCCTGTCTCGCAGCAGGACTAACTCCCTAGGAATAGGAATCTCTCAGCTAAGCCCTTCTGAAGAGTGTGAGCTGCTGAGTTTGTCGACTGCAGTGAAGCAATGCCAAATTACACCGGTTGGTAACCTGGCCTAGGATAAATCTCAGCCCCGTTACGATTATGGCACAGTGGATTAGCATTTATGCATTGCCCAAGGGAAAGGTCTGGCTGTGTGATTTCACTAAAATCAGAAACATGGTATAGCGCCACTGGCCCTTGGGATTAAGGGTGTTGCCCTGTTACGGGGAGGATTCAAGGAAGGAAGTGACTGGACTATTTTTCCCTTGAGCATCTTTTTCGGGATGGAGGGCACTGCTGTTGTCTGTTTAGCAGCTTCTTCTCAGCTTCCTTGCTTTCCTCCCATACCCTGACTTCTCTGCATCCCCTCCCAGTGTATATCAGGGCAAAATTAGGCCTCTGGAAAGCAGTCTGTCAAATCAGTCTGTACCCCTGCAACATGGAGAGTGGTGTATAAATAGCCCCTACTGCTGTGTGCTTGGTGGTTTAACATGGGAGCTCTGGGTGTTAGGGAAGCGCAGGATATATTTTCAAATATGTAGCTAGACAGATTAGTACTCACAGTGATGGAGGATCAGCAATCTGACCCTTGACGTCATGAAACAAGGAGCCGAGCGCGGTTTTTATTTTGTTCTGTACTTTTATTTTGTGCAAATGAGAAAGCAGCTCGTTGGTTCCTTCTGGGTTTTGTAGCCTGCTGCTGAGATTTTTGTGATGTTTATTCCCATTTTAATCCATCTCCTGGGCATGGATGTTAAAAGTGCTGGTGCTCCGAGGAGACCTTTATCACAGGTCCGGTGACTGGCTGACACAGCCAACAGGGCCAAAACTTTGAGTGGAGGATCTGCAAGGTGGGCGAGACATTTGGCAAAAGAGCTGCAAGAGCCTGATCTTTGCTTTTCTTGTTTTCCAGGCTGAACAGTGTTTTGCTGAAGATCTTCAAAGAGTTTTCCTCTGTCTTGCCCTTATTGCGTTGCTCCTTATTGCCTTGAGAGTAGCATCTCCAGGTTTCTCACCTGACAGCAAACTTCCCACTCTCTGGCATGGATCGCTCTTTCAGATCCAATCTCTCTCATTCAAACCCATAGCCCCTTCCACCTTTTGGGGTATTATATGTTCTTTTTGATTTTTTTTTGAAACCAGACCAGTACAATCTGAAATGTAAAACAGCAGCAGGATTGCACACAGCTGCCACGCTACACTTTGTGTAGTTGCCTTCCTGGTGTTATTCACCCTCTGGTGATTTTCTGCCACAAAGAGAGACATATTTTGCTAACGTTGCCACTCTCAGGCTATTCAAAATTTTCTCTTAAACTGTCTGCATTACTTCCCCTATGTTTTCTTTTGATCTGCTGTCCATAACTGGAGGAAGCTGTCAATCAGATCTGCCACAGAATGCCTATCAGAGGATGCAAGTATGAATAGTGTGTTTGTTATTTTCTTCTTGTAAAAAAAAGCAAACAACCTTTTCACTGTATTTAATATGCTCTTATACTGTCAGAAAGAAAATATCATTCCTTACTGATTTCGTCTGACAAAACACACGCTGGTTGGTTTGTATTTACTTATTTTTCCTACTTCGTGGCATCTTCAATACAGTGAAATCATCTCTGTAGTATTTACCTGTAGGTTTGTGCATGGGAATCATTAATTGTTGTGTCCTAAATGTATCAGAGGCATTCTTAGGTGTAAGATAATCTTATCTTGGCATGATATATGGAATGAGTACACCTTCTAAAAAGAAATTTTCTATTGAAAATTTGCTCTGAATTATACACTTTATAGAAATGAATTCTTAGAATTAGAAATTTGAGAATAGTGGAAAGAATCTCGCCATGGCCAAGGAAAAGGTAAATACTCAACCCTCAGCATGCGTGAAAGTTGTATGCATAATATTGCTGGAAAAACTTCCAGAAATAGTAATTGGCAGTACCAGGTGTACTCAGAAAGTGGGTCTGAGGCTCTAGAGGGAGTTTCTTTGTAGGTAATCAGCCTGGAAGGTCAAATTCACGGTTCCCCAGCACTGAGCCAGTCAAACTCCCAGGAGTGAAAAAGGCTCAGATATGAGGCCGTGTTGGTTTAGTGCCTGATCAACGCAGGAATTAGCGGTGTGTGAGCAGTGAGGGCTGTGTCGCAGGATCTCCACCACTGAGGATGCAGGTTACACATTCCTGATTCATCTGCACTTTGTGACTATTATGCCTGAGGTGGAGTGCTGCTGGTTCTGGAAAAACCTCCACTTATTTAGTTGCTGAGAGAGTTTGAGATGTTTGGGGAAGGTTTTTGCTCTGAAGACTCCACGTCACAGACTATGGACCTGTTGAAGACTATAAATCCCCATTGAATTATGAACCACAAGAAAGAGTGTGTGTGCACATGCATGCTAAAAACACCGCTGAAGCCTGAAAAGGACGAGGGATTATTACACCCAGTCCCTGTGTTTTGCTGACTGGAGTCCTGTGTTTTCATACGGCACTTTCTGATAAGCTCTGCAAAGGCAGAAGTTCAGTGCCAGGAGGAGAGGAAAAGGAGTTCAGTGCAGATGTACGGTGTTGCCACAGCATATTCTTTCTCATTTGCATTGTCTTCATTGAACTTGACTGGTGAATGCCCATTGCTTCCCTCTAGTCAGAAGGGACTGAAGTGCCACTTTCCCATGCAAGGGGGTGGTGAAGACCCAAGGAGGAGGCAGGTCCTCAGCTGCGAACCGGCGATTTACACTCTTATGCTGGTGGAGACTCTACCCACAGGCTTCTATGGCTGTCACATGAAAAGCAAAAATGACTCAGAGTCTGGCAAGCTTCAGAGGAGTTCCGAATATTGAGGTGAAAGCTGCTGGACAAACCCACTTCATTTTAGAGCACATCCAGCTCTACAGCTTTGATATGGGAAGGAGTTGGGGAGAGGCCATCCTGGGCTCCTTCTCTTCCTGCAGGAAAAACGGGAAAGGCCAGAGGATAAAAGATCAAGAGAAGGAAACCAAAACTCCCTCTAGCAAAGCGGGATTTCACCCAGCTCATTGGGTTGCCACTATTTGATGAGCCGGTGAGAGGCATCAGAATGGATCTTGCACCTTTTTTTCTTTGGAGCACGGCTTGGTGATTTTCCCTTTTAAATTTCTACATTGCTTCCCATCTGTTTGCTTGCTCATGTAGGGAAAATGTATTCATTATTTACTCCTTTCTCTGAAATTGTGTTTGTGGACTTGATTTTCTCTTGGAAGCTTCTCTTTATGTCCTGCAGAGCTCCAGTCTCTTTTATTAACATACATTTTACTGTTCTTCACAAAATTTGAACAAAAACTAAACACTGGTCAGAAATGTATGTTATATCTAATTTATTAGAAGAATGTAGCCCACTCAAATATCACAAATTCTTGCTAACACATATCCCAGTCTTGCAGAAAGTTAAGCATGAGTCATCCACTTAACTGTAGCTAGTACAACTCCTTGCTGTGTAGAGTTAGCATATACATATATCTGAATGCAGGCAAGGAAACCAGCAAAACACAAAGCTGGCTAAGGAAGGATGTGCCAATTGACTTATTTTTCGGTAAACTGCTCCAGCTCTCTAGCTTGAAAATCACTTGACTGGATAGAAGGCAAGTGGCAAGTCTCTTTCCCGGCTCATCAGGCTTCAATGAATTCTTGGGGATTGAGTCAGTCAAAACTTAGAAGTGCTTAAAAGTGATCCTTGTATATAGCAGAGATCCATGGGATGTGAGATAAACTGGATATGTTTCTTTTACCCAGGCCTTTGAACTGGAAGTCACCTTCCTCAATTGCTTTCTGCCCATATTTTACATGGATGCTCTGTAACACTGCACTCTTTGCCCTTAAAGTTGGCCTGCAGACATAGCTGTGTGTTGCTTTCATCCCTCCTTGCTCCTTACCTAATGTTTTCCCTTTGTATTTTTGTCCTGATTAGTATGTACATTAAGAGAAAATTATGACAGCTGTGGTTCTCCTGAAATGCCATCTCCCAGCTGCTAGAGAGTCCTGCTAACATGGATCCCACTCTTGCAGGGATTTAGGGATATAGGGCTCTCTCAGTGCAAAGCCTGTCTTTACACGTAAGCCAATGCCAGAGCAGGACAGTATCGGTCAGTCCAGGAGAGACCTCTGCCTTGATACAGAAACCAACAATTAGGGTTTGCATCAACAAAGTCAATATTCCCATTCCCTCAGTATTCTTAGTGTAGGACTCTCAGCAAGTCACTCTACTGCAGTCCTCCAGTAAAGGCTGGAGTCTGGGACTGCTTTCCTCCCAAAGTCATTAACCCTTCCCCAAGCAGGACTTTTTTTGTCTATGTGGTGCAATTGAGTCCTACAGCTCTAATTAATTCATTTAAACAGCTGTTCTTGATGAGGAAGTAATATTTTGCAGATCCCAGAGCCTTCCACCTGAAGAACTGCAATAATTTAATTCCAGCCATTGCAGTGTAGCAGAGGCAGTACTAAAATTTAGGTGTACTCCTGGGCTGAAGGCCCTATAAAGGCCATGAACTCAGCCTGGCTGGAGCTAATTTGGAAAAAAATAAAATTTCAGTGAAAAAAAGTGCAGAAAGCTAAAAAAAGTCAGATTTGGTATTTCTCAGGAAAAAAGTCATATCTTGCCTTAGAAACTAGACAAAACCAAAGCTTGTCATTTGCAAACTGCCCTCATCCTGAACTATTTTTGTTCTCCTTGCTTATACAGCACAGAATGTGTGGAGGGGAAACATGGTGGATATTTCTGGGAGAAGCTGTTGACCAGAGCATGGGCAGTCACACCTGAGAGCTGCAGCAGAAGCAAGGCTGGAGCACTGAAGCCGAGGTGAGGACCTAGTGAAGCCATGGGATGCAGCAATCTGAAGGACAAGGCAGGAGCCAGTCCCATGGCTCCCTGGAGGGTCAGGATGAGGAGAGGAGGGGGCTGAGAGCAGGAGCTAGGAGTGCAGCTGAGAAGCTCAGAGGAATAAATAAGGATTAAGAAATAAGAAGATCCGGTCTCTCTTTTCCCTGTGAAATACCACTGGGTTATTATAGCTGTCCTAAAATAAATTCAGCTGAGACTAGAATCTACTTTCTATGGCAATATTTTGCTGATAATTAAGGGTGGAAGCCCATTCTTTGGTCCAGAGGACACGTAGCAACTTCATGTGTATGATTAAACTCTCTTATCTGAAATGGGCAATTCATTCTGCCTTTTGGGAGCAGTCCCTGGCCTGTGCTATTCGTCAAATGATATCCACGCATGGCCTGAGAAACGACTTGACATGGGCCAAAATCACTTCAAATTAACAGGAAAGCAGTCCAGACAGCTGCAGATCAGTGCTCAAGCCTGTGCCCTGCTTACCTTTCTAGTGTAGACACTGTCTATACGGTCAAAGAGCTGGGTGCAGAACAAGGACATGTCTGTAGTCTGATGTGGCCAGGAAGCTGTTAAACGTGTTGTCAAGCTCGCTATCACCTCTATGACTGATACTTGATCTGCACGTCATGTACTGTCTCTCCTCACTCTTGTCCTGTTCAATAAATATTCTGAGCGTGGACCTGCCTGTGATCTCACCACAGCCGGCAGGTGCTCGGCAGGGTCTCAGCTCCCTCTGCCTGCTGCAGGCAAAGCAGCACAGAGCCCTGAAATGCCAGGAAGATTAAAAATCACCTTTTTTTTTTTTTTTTTGCACATAAAAGTACACCTTTCAGCACCTTGTGACTTCTCAGCACCCTGCCTGGGTGACTGTTGTGCTGTGGCAGCTCTCAAATTTGAGCTGTAAAAGGCGTAAATAGTGGTTGGTGTCACGCACACAACTCATCGTTGTCCTATTAATCAGGGTGGTTGCTCTGTCTTGTTCCAACACACACAACCCTGACTGGGTTTCAGGATCTCGGAGGTTTATTAGAGAGACATTTTTAGAAATAAAAGCCATGCCCAGCAATGCTGCATGAAAGGGGATATTTGCTGTTGCAGTGATGTTGGCCTCCGTTGTGTACAATTTCTTGTGAACCTTCAGGAACATGCTGCAGCACCAGGATGCTAATGATCAACTTAGCATGTGCTAATGGGTAGCTAGGTGGGTACCACACCTCCCTTCAGTCACAAGAAATATTTATGGTAATGCCATTCTGTTCTAGCACATATATTACCTGGAGACAAGGTTGGGCTTTTTGTTAGATGAAGAAAGGGGGAAAAGTCTTGTAACCTGTTAAACAAGGTGCTGTAGGCTAACCTGGTAATTTCCCACTTGCTACCTGTTACGCAGGGTGCCTTAGGCCAACAGCTTTCGAGACAAAGTTAGTCCTAGTTGTTGGAATTTGTTTTGCATCATAGATCTGTTTTGGCCTGGGCACTTGCTGTTTTCCAAGAGAAAACATCTTCTTTTGGCAGATTTCCCTCTTTGGCAGGTGAACAAGAGGTTTCACAGTTACCTATTGCACCTCACAACAAAAAAATAATATTTTGAGAAGCAAGCAAAGAACCTCTAAAAGTATTTTCTTGAGAATATATGTAGGCAATGGCAACTAGAAGGAAAAGATAAGTTAGGAAAAAGAGAAACAATAGCTTTGGAATAGCAGAAGATAAGGCATCTTGTTGGTTTTGTAACTTTATTTAGTGCACTCTTCACTTCCCAGATGATGTCTCCCTGCTTCAGTACATTCCTCCCATCTCACACACCCTAACATTAGGAATATGAAGTTGTTGGTGGAGAGTCTGAGGGATAGGTAGAAGGTACTAAAGCATTACCAGGACTATCAGGGCTCCTGTGTGACTGTCCCAGGAGCCTTTGAGTGATTGCAAAGATGCTGGATGCCAGAGACTGGGATACCAGGTTAATATTGGGAAGAGGGGTCTGAGGGACAGGCATGACACTGGCTTTGAAGGTTAGCGGTTTGGTGTGATATTGGTGGGAAAAAGGTGGGAAGTACTGAAAGCCCAAAATCTGTGCTCTGGAGTGAGGGGCTGCGTGCATCTTCATGTGTGCTCTGAAGGGAGGAGGGGATGTTGCTTGCGTGAAGGATGTAACAGGGTCCCGGGAAAGTGGGAAGACATACGAGTTGCTGTACTGGGCCTGTATAGCTCGGTGTCCTGTTTCTGACAGAAGCCTGTGCTGGTGCTAAGGTATGAGAACAGGGTGGGCATATAGTTCCCTCAAGTACTCTTCTGGTGTCCAACCACTTGATGTTCAAGGACTTCCTGGCCTGCAGGTGACTTCTCTTGTCATGGCTGTGTCTATGAACACTCTCCCCTTTCCAGCACCTACGACATCCTGTGGTGAGGAGCTCCCCAGCCTAACTATGAACCTCCTTGTGTTTGTTTTGAATTTGCCTCATGGATTGATTTGAACCCTGTTTCGCATTGTCACTTGCTCTCCCTTCCTGCCTCCGCTGCAGAGGAAAGTGCAACCGTGGGAGAAGTAGTGGACGGGCAGTGGGAAGAGTGTGTCCCTCCACCGGGTCACAAAAGAGCAACTTTTTAACTTTTTAGATTCTTTATATTTGCTTTCACATTTTCAAAGCTTTAGACTTGACACTTCCAACATCTTTTTCACTATCTGGAAATTTACTACACTTTTTAAAAATAGCTGAGGAAGGGGCTATCTCAACATTATCGCATGACTCCAGGAACTGTGATTTTTAAGGTTTAAATTCCCAGTGAGTCTTTCAATGTAAACGGGGTAGTTTGCAATGCTGTGGATGGTCTTTATGAAAGGATCCTGTTGCTTCCCTTCAGTTCCTGCTGGATATTGACCTGAGGAAGATAAAACAACATTATTATCAGAGTACTCAGATTTCTGTGGTTAAATAGTGAAAGCATATGCAGTTTGTTCTCCCCCACCCTTTGTTCTTTTTCTCTCATTGTTTTATTCCGGACACATTCGCTCTCCAGCTGCACATTAGCATTCTTTCTCTAGCTGAATCCTCCCTCATTTCCTGCCCGTGCTGCTCTCTTTCCCTGCTCTTCTCTGGAATTCCTTATCATTATGCACCAAAACATGAACAACAGCACGAACGCTAGCGTGGTGCTCTCGCTCACCTTTGCAATGTAAGAGCCGGCAGATCAACTGCAGCAACAAGGGCAGGTTTCTCTTTGAGGCCTCTCTGTGTTGTATAGCGGCATTAGCCCACTGCCCTTGCCATTTCCAAGGCCATATTCCTTAATTCTCCTTGGCAGCGGAAGCAGTGGCCAAGGCCTGTTGACCTGGGAAATCGATAGTTCTGTGGATGGAGCATAAGAGAGAACCCTTTAGTGGCAAGCTTAATTTAACTGGAATTTTCTACTTCCAGTATCCATCGTGGTACCACTTTCCTTATGGCTCCGGAGTACTTACTGCCATCCATACATTTACCTGATATGACACAGCCTACAAGCTTGATATAAAGACCTCCAAAGAGTTCGGCAAGTCACAGGAAAAGAAAAGACACAAATGCCCATGTGTTCTCCAGGAGTGAGCAGCTAGTCCCATGCTTTGGCTGTGGTGGCGATGGAGCGGGAGTGCTGGCGAGGGATCTCCTGCTCTCAGCCTTCCCCAGCAGATGTGGCTGTAAGACCGTGCTGAGAGCTGGAACGTCTTGCACGTCCTGGACATGGTTTAAACTGAGAAATTGGAAGTGATCTGAAGTGAAAGGAAAATCATTTGTTTTGCTCCCTTCGTTTGCAGTGCATTTTCCTTCTAAATTAGCCGGTATGATAGTTCACTCAGTGAGAAAGCAGAAGAAGAAGAGGCTTGGGAATCTATTTCATTGTGTTTCATTGCTAATAATACCTTCGTGCAAGGCTGAAAGGAATTTATTCTGTGAATGAAACAGAGCTACAGGTGCTTGCCTGCCGTGAGTCGAAGAAGCGTGTCATCTGGATATACGAGGACAGTGCACCCTTCACACATCAGCTCTGACCTCTTCGGGGAGGCAGTCAAACAAACCCCGGTGCAATGAAATAAAGGTGGCTTTTTTTGCCAGTACGTGCCTTTAAGATCAGATGCAAGAAGCTTTCTGAGATACACATCTCACTGCATGGCTGTGAGCAAATTGTGATGCTGTCAACCTTTCTTAAGTTGATACCTGTACTTAGGAATCTTTTGATGAAGCGTTATTATTCAGTAAAGAGATACCAACAATTAGATACTGAAATTCTATTTGCTTCCTGGGCCTGTTTCACTTGCATCTGTATATATGATAGGAATGAGAATAACTAGACTTTTTGGCTCTGCATTAACTGAGAAATAAAATCTAAGGAAATGCACGAGAATGCTCCTCCTTTCTGATAGTGTCTTTCATTCAGCTCTTTCAAAAACAACCCCCAAATCTGAACACTGCTTGAGGCTGGTGTGTCCTTTCAAAATAGAGCTCATGAATCTGTCATCTGATGTGCAACCTTTAACAGGATGTACTGGTATTTGAAGGCCAGGGGACCAACTGTGGGACACGTGCTTGCCCAAGAATGGGATCCACAGCTGGCAGTGCTTATGGGATATAGGAAGATCTGCATGTAGAGTTAAAAAGAGACAGTCTTGGGTAGGATTGGTTAGACCTGCTTTAGTGATGGCTTTATAGCTTAGGCATTACTGGAAGACATGGAGAGACTGATCACGTCACTTTGGACATGCTATTTAGCCTCAGTTCCTCATCTGCGATATGGGGCAGTTGTACTGAAACAGCTGGAACATTTTGGGTTGGCCAGTTTTATGAATCAGCTGATAGCAGACTAAGGAGGCAAACAACTTTCACTCATACACTTTCCTCCAAAGTTCATTAGCCTCCTAGATGTTATATTCGAAACACATCCTGGCTAGCACAGATTTATTTATAAATGGCACTAAGAACAAAATACAGGGATAATAAATACAATAAGATTTGGGATACGGCAAAGGACATGCCTGGGCTCTCCATCACAGCCTACAATATAGGATACAGGATAAAGCACTTCTCCATAGTGGTCACAGCAGAAAACTCAGGGAAATGTCAGCGCTGTGAAGCAGCCAGACCAATAGAGGGGATCACAGGATGTGTGATCTTCCAGAGGGAAAACAAACCTTACAGGACTTGCAGGAAATCTCCTCTTATGATGCTCTGTGTCTCATTCGCAGAGGTGCTCTCCCCATGTTGATTCCAGTGGGAGGACTCAGACCAGTAGAGCCTCGCTGTAGGAAACATAGCTGGACTGGGTTCACCAGCTGCTGAGCTGCACCCAGTGGAGCTCTCCCTGGAGAAAGCTCTGCTGGGGAACTGCTGGTTCTTCATCCTGATTTTGATCACCACAATTTGTGTTGCCCTAGTATGCGTAGGGTAGAATTTATATAACTGGATGTGGGCTTTTAAAATTTTGACACCTATATGAAAGCAAACCACCTTAGATCCCCTTTTTAAGACAGTGGGAGCTAGTTAATAAACACTGTAGAAACATGATTCATTTCAACATAAAACAGTTATCTATGTTTGTCAGTTCTCAACTGTCAGTTGCCATATTGCTTACCTCTCCACGTAGGGCAGCCTCTAGGGTAAGGCGTAATGTCTTAATCATGGGTACCTCCTGTGACTCTGGGGCATTTTTGCCTAGCGTCCACTGCCCCTTCAGAAGGGTGTTGGCATCCCAGAAGTCCTTTAATCTCTCTGCCAGTCCCATGTCGGTGGCTAGGACTAGGCTGCTCCCTACTAGGTAGGATGGCTAGGACATCCTACTGCCTTGGTTAGTCTGAGGCGTCTCTCTGGCATTAGGTACCTAAGTGTAAGTAAATGAATCTTGCCTAGAGAGACCCCCCCCATGGATGCAGATACCTATATTGTAACCACTTACATTTGACAGTTAATTTTACAAAAGTATTGCACTGGTAAAGTGACACCAAGTCCCTATATCCCAGCTAACACTTGACCTTTGAATATTAGCTCTTCAGAGAAGGAATCTATCTTCTGTTATACCTGTAAAGAGCTTTACATGTTCACGGAGCCCAGCGCTGACTTGCACTGTTCCCGTGAAAGCTGTGATCAATACTGTGTATTCCTGAGCACTGTGGACTGGCCCCATGATCTACGAACCATTTCAGTATACCTACGTCTCTTATCAGGTCACTCATGTCACAGGTTTCATAAAATCATAGTGAAAGGGCTGGTAAGAGTCCATAGCGGGATACTGAAGCTACTGCCCTGCTCCATGAAAGGGTTAACACAGTTGTCACCATTCCTTGTAGAAGTTTAAGCTGTTCTTAAAAACCCCTCTAGTGAGGGTTTCCACCTTTTCCTGGGTAAACTCTTCCACTTCCAGCACACCTCTGGCTGCTTGAATAAACAGTCTGCAGAAGACTATGCTATTTTTCAGTGAGTTTACTTTAGACCAGAAACCCCAATGCTTGATTTACCTGAGGCAATCACCAATGTAAAGCATAAGGTTCATAATTATCTTCGAAGATTGAGCAGGTGGAAGGACACTTTGCTGTCTGACCTTACTTCCCACTCAGAGGACAGCTGTCACCTGTGACAGTCATGGTTCTCTAGCAGCTTTGAGTTTCTTGCCTCTGCTAAATGGATTCTATTTACTCTTCCGTTCATACCAGTGGCTAGCTGGAAAACCTCCAAATTTGTGAGTAACAGCTGTTACTTTAAAAGTGACAGGCTTTATTCATCTAAAACAATCTCTGATCTGAGCTGTACAACCAGCCAAATGAACCTAGCCCACAGAAACACTATTTCCACAAATATGCGATGCATGAAGACTCTCAGGAAGGCAGAAAGTATCTACAGTTTGTCAGAGACTGAAAATAGTTTAGGTGAAAAGGTTTTGAAGCAGCATTTAGTCAGGTCTTTCTGTATCAAACCTTTCTGTTGGATCCTGGCTTGGTCGCTAAGAGAAGCAAAAAATGAGACAGTGGATTTGGGTTATCTTGCTGGCATTGCTACCACTTCTTGCTATGACTTTAAATAAGTCACAATGGGAACAATCTTCATTCTGCTGGTGTTTTAAATAATTTGCTAAAATGCTCATCCTGGAGGATCCATCAGGAAGTGGAGTTACCGTGGCCAAGTGCGGTCACTCCGCTTTGGCTAAGCGATGATAACTGACTGCGTATTCTCTTGGTGTATTGCAAGTGAGAGGTGAAACATGTCAGCTTAAACTTCCTCCATTTTTTGTCGGTGGATGACCTATAGCTTGTGGAGCTGCAGTGATTTGAAGCTGTGCCTCGTCCCTGTGTTTCCCTGGTAGCGTTGCTTTCAGTTATGACAATACTTTGCATCTCTGTGGTTCCTCTTTCCCACGGAGCTCATTAAGCTTGAAAAATGACTGAACTGAGCTTCACCGCTCTCTTTGAATAGGACAATTTTGCCCCTTTCAGGTTTCCAGGGACTAAAAAATCTGTTTTTACACAATACATTTGCTTTCCTTTGTAGCATGCGAAGTCACAGGGACTGCTATTTCTTTCTGTGACAGTGGTTCAGGGCAGCCTGGAAGCCATGAGCTGAGCCCAGAGGGAGGTAATGAGACACAGAGAGCTGCAAAACAACAGCTCCTACTTAGGTCCAGTGGCTTCAAAGTCCAGACAAAGCCTGTGACATGCAAAGCGTGGAATGAAGGGGTGGATCCACGCTTTTGTGCTTGCAAATGTGCATTTGTGTGTGCAGAAATCAGAAAGCTCCCCTTCCTCCAAACAAACAATTCGGGGAGTTTTTCATTTATTCGCAGAGATTAATTTAAACAAAACATCAATATAGACAGGAGAGCTGAGCACTCAGAAGAATGACCTTTCCGCTCCTCCATGCTTTGCCTCCCTATCTAGTGACTATCTCTGTGGATATCTCTAGTGTCCTGTCAGTATTGCCTTCAAAGGTTTTTTTAATGTTATACTTGCATTCGGTCATTTTACAACTTCCCTGCTCTCTATGGGATGCTCTCTGTGATGGCCACATACAGCGCTATTCCCTGTACTCCACTTCCCTAGGGATGCATTTGTGTTTCAGCCCTCTTCCTAGACCTCTAGCTGCCAGTCACATATAAGATCTCTTTATTTTTCTACTTATTAACATTCAAAGAAAATATAGGTAGTGACAGTGGTAAAAAGCCAGACTTCTGACAGCTCTTGTACACCAAAATAAATAAAAGCAACTCACTTAATCAATTGGCAGCATTTATAAGAAAACCAAGAAAATGGATAGCACATCAAAAAGCAGGCAGTTTTACTCCCTAAATTTTGTCGAAAGTCTGCAAAAATGTCTGACAATTGTAAAGAAAGTGTTTGTGGCTTGTGGATAGTCTCTCAAGTCACTGTAATTTCCTGATGCTATAATAATAAATTCTGGAAAGACTGCTCAGCCCAAATTTTCAGATCAAATTGATTGACATGAAGACTAATTCCATGGAAACCACAAAATCTGCCCCATTTTCTTCCTCTAAGACCCTCATGCATGACTGAGTCTCATTTACCTCTGCACATTTTAGCATAATTGCGTCTCCCTAATTTAAGTAGAACTTTTTCTGGCAAAGATGGTTAGAAAGACGAGACTGAATGCCTCGCACAGAGTTTTTAGTTTCTACGCTATAGAAAAATCAAACTGCATTCTCCTGATTCCTTCACTGTTTCAATCCATTTTGCTTTCATGTGGGGTGGAGCAAGGAGATGATTCCTATCAGGTTTTAGACTCTTTTATTTGATCCTCTAAAGATGAATGATAGACCTCTCTAGTTATTTGAGACTCTCTGACACTAGAGCGTGGAAGAACGAAACAGCAGGAGTGCTGTGACATCTGGACTGCTTTTCATTCCTCAGTTCTGCTCCTCTTCAGATGTAGACACTTGATTCCAATCAATATCAAAACTCACTGAGAAAATCACAAATATTGCTGTCAGCTATAGATTAAGGAAAAGAGAAGGAAATTTGTGGTCAGGCAA
The DNA here is from genome assembly GCF_036417845.1 of Apteryx mantelli. Taxonomy (NCBI): domain Eukaryota; kingdom Metazoa; phylum Chordata; class Aves; order Apterygiformes; family Apterygidae; genus Apteryx; species Apteryx mantelli. The sequence goes on along the minus strand of NC_089979.1, from coordinate 4,253,551 downwards.
GGAGAGATGTTGATTCTTTAGCAAAAACACACGACAAGACAATTTCACTGACAAGAGTAATTGAAATGCACCAGCACAACAGAATCAGCACACACAATGAGATGTCTCTTATTTTTCCTGTCATCTCAAGACACAGTGAAGTTCCTGTGACTGTTCCAGTTTGTGAGGTAGGAGCTGACAAAAATCTATATTTTTGCCAATTTGTATGCTCTGAGTGATAAATAATTAATTATGAAAGCAGTCAATAGCAGCTTAGACCCCAGATTAGGTTTGCTTAGGCAAATTCTGTTTGCTAGGCACAGGAGAACGTGCACCAGTGAGGTAACAACAGGAAGGCTGGACACAGGGCAGTTGCAGATCTCTTGCACATTCGTGCTATATTCCTGCTCTCCCTGAGACCTTGCAATTATGGGACAACTACAGACACTTATCCTGAAGTCCTGATTGCCTCTAGGGTTGTAGGCATGTTATAGCCCCATGGGCACAAATTTCACAGCCACTTCCCAGACCTCTGATGTCCTTTCTTTCCCAGCTGGATTTCTTTTCCCTGAGGAAAATGGCCACTATTACTGGGAGGAAGTCGGTCCTCAGTCCACCGAAGGTTTGTAGGAGACCAGGCTCTAAAGTCCAACCTGGGGTTTGACAGATGAGTGAGCAGAGGTCCCAGATGAAATGAGCATTGCAAACACTGCTGAGCAGTAAGTTGCCCTTTCCACGCATATCAGAGCTATTTCTGTGCCTGCTTTTTCTTTCCCAAACTCGCACTGTGGTATTAAATCACTCTTGGAAATCGTGAATGCTCACAGCGTAGTGGCCAACAGCAAAGCTTCCTAGCAGGAGGTGAGCTCTTGATGTCTGTGTGATGAATTTGCATTGCTGCAGAGCCAAGGATTCCCAGGGAAGGATCGGGGCTCCTTTCTGTGAGATTCAGTATGAATAAATAACAGCAGAGCTCCCAGCCGAAGGAATAAGCAGTATGCAACAGGAGTTAAAACCAGTAGGAGTGGAGAAAGTGTGAGAGTGAAGTAAAAAAACAGCCTACCTGGGACAGATAGAGCCATTTGTTCTGCTCAGCCACGGCTAAATCCTTGTGCAAGCCTGCCGAGGCTTCATAAACAGGCAAATCATAGACAAGCGTGCCCTCGAAAAAGAAGAGAAACTAATAATATTAACGAGCTGTTGTTTAAGACAGTTGGGTCTTTAAGTAGATCACACTAAAGGTAAGGTGGGACAGGTATAGGCCACCACTGAAAAGAAGGAGGAGCCTGAGCACCCCTGGTTTTGAGTGTGAGCATCTCAAATCAGAATCTAGTCCAGTAAACCTGGCCAAAGGGACAACCAAGCGAACTACAGGGCCCCTTCTCAAAAACCATGGCTTCTGACTGCTATCTCAGCCTCTAGCCCACACAAGAATTCCTCCAAGAACAGAACTCTCCACAAAGGGCATTACTCTGTCTAAAAAACAAACCAAAAATCTGATCTTTATATATACTTTGCTCTAACAGCAGAACAAAATCTCGTCTTACAGCCTGGACGTGAGACTGTTCCCTGTGTGAATGTGGCTATGTGGTATCTTACCACAAGCCATGAGTTTATAGTCATGGAAAATACAATTTAGATGACCCAGGGGTCTATGTTATGGCCACCTGTCTGGGCTGTGATGCTGGCAGCAACCTTGCTCAGAATGACTTGTTGGACCTGGGCCATGCTCTGGACACCAAATGAATCCACAGAAAATATCCTCTGCTGTCTTCTTCAGTTCCCCTGTGGAGAAACACCTTGACCTGCTGGAGAGCAGTCATGTAAGGTTTCTATCATGTGGCTCCAGCCTTTTTAGTTGGCATAGAGGACCTGATGAAGAGGGTGAGAACGCTGTAGAAATGCTGTGCTGGAAGGGATTCAGAGGGCTTATCTGATCAAGCCATTTCCTCAAGAGGGTATTGACTTGGATCTAAACCATGCCAGTCTAAACTTTTCTTCAAAATCTCTGATGATAGAAATTTTGCAACTTCTCTCTTGACAGTTTAATATTTTCTGAAGATTTTTATATTTCCGATTTTTCCAATTGCTTTACAAAGTGAAATGCTTTAACATTTTTGCACTTTTTCTCTCTCAAACAATCCATTTTTTTTTCTTGTTTGTCTTTTTGAGATCTTTTTCATTTCCTCTTCTGCCTGTATCATTATTTCTTTAGAAAGACCAGCTCCTTTCTGTGGTCACAACTTGATAACATGATTATGACTTCTTTAGGAGCCTTGTATACTTATCTAAAGATAGAATCAGACTAAAAGACTCTTTTTTTCAACTAAGACTTTTGCCAGTTAGGGTCATTACGTGGATGAGAATTCATCTTCTAATCAGAGACTGTCATATGTCTTTTGGTTAATGGTGTAAAACAGCACCCATGGGACTTGTGAACACCAGATAATTAATTGCCTGTAAAACTTCTGTTTCAAAATTTGAAGTGCCTCGTGCTGCTAATGAATGGTAACAAGGTTTTTAGAAGACTGGCTGCACAACTTTACTAGTGAAATCCCTGATACCTAGTTGGGAATGCCACACACTTTCAAAGTGCTTACGCAGTACTTTGATACTCCATGGGATTTTAGAGCACTCAGCAAGAAATACCAATATTTCCTTTCTAGTTGCAAATAATTTTTCCTTCATGCTTGATTTCTCCCCAGAGCATAACAAAAAGACAACCAAGGGTCCAGGAGCCCCACTATGAAATCCTTAAGGGATGTCTGCATGAAAATCTGACTCCAGTGAATATCCCACAGTGCATCTTTGAAAGATGAGCATTGCTCAGATATTTATGGCTTTATTTTTTGAATCAGCCTTACCTTGCCTTCCCTCTTAGTGTCTGCAATGACTCATGATACCATTAAGGTCACTGAGATTACAATTCTTGAATAGATGTACGAAACTGCATATCATATCTCCAATTATCTTTTCTGCAAATGAACAGTATTTTTAACCTGGCTCTTCCTAAATATGTTACTTGTCACCAGTGTTAGATGTTGTCCAGATATACTGCCAACACAGTATTCGGTGTGAATCCCCAAGGCCAGTAAATCCCCTTGTTTGTTGTTGGAAATGTCACATTATTCTTGTCTGCATCCCAACCATGGGATTTTTCAGCTTCCAGGCCTAATCTGGCCATCCTAAGTGCAGGATGTATCTGATGAATCCATTCCTTAGCTACTTTCAGAATAGAGCCATAGGTAACTATGGTATTCATCAAAATACAGCGGGACTCATGCATGAAGTGTCTGGCAGGAAAAAAAAGCTGCCCCTTTTCTTTGGGTCTCCTCGGGCCTCTTAAAAATCACTGAAAATCTAGCAGGAGTGACAGACATGATTCATTAGCATGTTAATGTGCTTTGCACCGTGAACCTGTAGTGATTCCAGGCCTTGATGTCGACGCTGGAGAGCAACTGCAAATTTGATGTGTGCTGATCCCTAGCATCTCAGAGGAATATTGCGGTTGAGCGGGGAGGGGAAGTCACTGTGCGTGGCAATGGCAAAGCAATCAGTTGGTGTCATTTCTTAAACAGCTTCATCATCCTGAAGGACGGGCAGAAAGCTGGGCTATCTGAACTCTACGCATGGTTGAGGTATTGCGCCGTGCCGAAAAATGCATTAGCCAGGCAGAGCTGTGGAAAAGACTGCTAAGAAAGGACATACAAAGTTATTTTGAGAGGGAATTCACACCCAGCTCAGTGCTCTGCCATGTTTAAATTAGATTTACTGGTTGGCCAGAGAGCCAGTGGTGAGGTAGGAGGCCATGCTTCTAGTACCTGAATTTTGATTCAAATTCTGCAAAAAAATAGGGAGCCATCAGGGCTGACAAATACCTGCTGCAATTGCTGTCCCTCTGAGTGAAGATTGTGTAGCAGGGTTAATTGAACAGAGTTCAGTTGCTAACTTGGTCTAATTGATTTTTCCAGAAGTTTCAGAGTAAACAGCTATCTATCCTCTGTCCTGAAAATACTAACTCAGCTATGGGCCTGCCATAGGGATGGTCATTTTTAAAGCAGTGCTATTTCTTTCTACTGGTGCACAGGAGTTTTCTTTTGCCTCCATCTTAATAGATTAATTGCCCTGTCCCACTGCTTCTTTATTAAACACAGCTGAAGCACAGACAGTGGCCTACAGGATGCAGCTGCTAATGCTTTATTTTAAATGTTTTGGAGTCATATAGCACGCAACACACTTTCTATTTTGCAAATGGCTCCATTATGATAAGCCGTTAATATTCTAATCTCTTCCATTGGTGAATATCTGGCCTCATCTTCTAGCTAGCATCTGGTTTCTGGAAGAGACCCTTCTGATGTCCCTGTCACTGCCTTCCTGCTGACCTGCAATGATGCACCACGGGGCCTTCCTGCCCGTTGCTTCCTTGTGACACATCATACCACTCACGTGGAGTTAGTTTGTCAGATATCTACTTCACCCTGGTGCAACATGCTTTTCTGTAAATCTGGGGATGTGTGGAAAAAACTTCTGTGGTAAAAATACAGTATTCCCTTGAGTGCAAAGACCAGCGCTCAAAAAATATAAGAGGTGATTTTCCAGCAATTGATCTTTCAATGGGAAAACCAAGGGCATTGACAAAATCCAGATGGAGTCTAGGACAGGTTAGTGCCAATACCAGTTTCTGAAAAATGCACAGAGGATGGCTCCAGTTATACGATGCTCCACCCATGAAAACCTCTGCATTGATTTGCACAAACCCAACTCTCCCCACATAGCCACTGGCTTGTCCTCATCACAGCCCACTCCTAACTGGATATCTTGCCACTAAGACCTCAACTCTGCTGAATTTCCTGAGCTCTTGGTCCCTTGACACTGGACTCCTCTTGATTTTGAACAAGTTTGTTTTTTTTGTTTTTTTTTTACTTCAACTGGTTTGAGGTCCCAGAGTTAGAATTATTTTCACCTACTTTAGACGTAGTCTGCATTTCTACTGGAATGAGAAATCCTAGGTTCATCTTGCAGGCACTGCAGAGAAATAGACACTATTCCTCTGGACCGATTTTTAACATCTGCTTTAGGATGAGATGAATTATATCCTATGAATGACTATTTCTTTCCATTCATCCTAAAAACATCCTAAAAACATCTTGATAACTAGTTCAGGTGTCAAACATCTACATTTTAGAGACCTTTTGATGAGATGAACCCCAGCTACACAAGCCTGAAAGGAGACCCCAGACCGATTTTTCCCTTGCTCCCTAAAATTGCAGTCTACTCTTCTTTATCTAAGATTGTTTGGCAGGACTAAGTGTTGTATGTTCAGGGACCTGAGGGAGCTGCACTTTGGACCAGCAGAAATAGATGATCCCTTGGGAGTAGAGTTACTAGCATTAGAAATGAGTGCTGAGACTGTTGGAACACTACTTGGAAAACTGATGTTCATCTTATGAAAAAATTATGTCAGAAGAAATCTCCTTTTGCTGTCCTTTTGACTGAAGAATGTAATTTTATGTGGAAATGTTCTAAATCAATAATTTTTAGCCTGTTTTCCCAGGAGGTTCTATTTTTTTGAAAAATAAAATCTTTCTATTTTCCATTTTTGGATATTTCCTCCTCTTCTTTCTTTTGCATTTGTTCCTCTTTTTTTTCCTGTTATCAGTGCATTCCATCCCTATCTCTTAGGATATTTTTCTGACTTTTTCTTTGCTTGCTTTTCAGAATGTAAGAAAGTTCAGGAAGAATTAACAACAGGCTTGTTTTCACATCCCAATTTTTCATAAAAATCTTCAAGCAAAAATCTTAAAAATCGTTAGACAAAAGTTGATTTTACTTTTTCAACAAAAAGTTAATACTTTACATGAAATACAATTCCGATGAACTCTAATTATAGCATTTCATATTTGCATCAATACTCAGAAGGACTGTAAATGTAGGCACAATGAGCTCTCTTTTTTGACACTTCCAGAAATAGTTTTGTCTATAAAAATTCTATGAACATGGACTAAAGAATGAGTTATTATTCAATTATTGCAAGAGTTTTTACTTAAATGCTGCTTTTTTTCTATTCTCTCACTGCATGAAGGACACATAGTCAATCAAATGAATAAAAATAATGAGACCATGCAGCAAACTGGAGAATAAGTGGTATCCAGGTTGTGGAACTATTCCAAAAAATTTGTTTTTCCAATAGCAGTACCTCTGATACCACTTTTTTTAAGGTGAAAAAAGGTACCAGCTCCCAGCCTGAACACACACCATCAAGCAAAACCTTAAATTGAATGATTATTTCAGTTACTCCCTTGGGGTGTCAAATGGTATACTGGTTTTCCACAGCTCTCCAAAATAACACTCTGAGCACTTTCTCTTCCTCCACGTACTTCCACCCTGCTTTCTGCTTAGCCATCTCTCTCCTATGGTCGTTTTCGTAACAAGACCATATGCAGGCCCTTTAGAGATGCTTCAGGCTGCTCTGGACGGAGCGGTTCTTCTCCCTTCACTATACAACCACTGCATAGGCAGTCTTTAAATCAGACTCTCTGGGCTGTATTTCTGATAGTCTAAGCAGGATCTGGAGCTGGTTGTCATTCAAACAAGAGACCTACAAAAGTGCTGCAAGTGTAGTGATAGCATCTGAATAGGTCGTTGTCTTCCTCACAAGCTGGTTGCAGCTGTACTCCTTTCTTTGCATTTATGCAATGTGATGCAATTCCACTTGGATGGAGAAAACATCCTTGGCATACTTGTGGGATAGACAGTCTCAGTTTCAAACATTTAAATTTTATTCTGCTGACATAATTCATTCATATTTCTCATCGGATCATCCTGCCTTTCCCATTCCAGGGTGCAGCATGGTGTTCGCGCTCCACTATCTAAGGACTGGGAAGTCCATTTTGAAGAGCTGTTATATTCAAATGGAGAAGCTGGAGTCCCTATGTCATTGGTGTGCTCTGCTTACATACAGATTGTATCAGGAACCTTTAAATAATGGGTGAATGGTCAGATAACGCCCTTTTCACCACCCAGTCTTTCACTTATCTCTGGGTTGCAGCTCTGCATGTGATCCCCATCCTTTTCATACTGTGCGAGTGCTGTGGGTCGGTTCACCTCACCACTGAAATAAATGGTGTCAGCCCATGGGGTGTATGGGACGTCACAGATGAAAATCACAAAGTTGGGCATCATTATGAGTATTTAAACATGATAGATTAACTGAAAACTTACTGTTGGTTTCTATGGGAAGGAGACTTAACTTATACTAACTTTTTAATGGTGAGTTTGCACATTTTGGGGGGAATATTTGAAATGGGGGCAGGTGGTGTGATTGTGTAATCAGCCACCTTATCTTTGAATTCTCATCCAATTCCCATTTTGGAAGTCTTTAATGGAGAAGCAAGGCATGTTTAATTGATTGCCATTAAAATCTTCCAAGGAATTGGCAAGATGAAAGTTGTTTCTAATTACTGCATTATGATGTAAGCTTAACGATACGCTGCTTCTCCAAATTGATTTTATTAGAATTTAAGATGAGGAATTAATTGAGTCACTGTATTGATCCATTTTATTTTTCCACCATTTAAAATGTCCAGTGAAAAAAGGCTATTGAGCTGTGGAATAGTAATGAGTACTTGAGAAAGAAAGTCAAACTGAAGATGAATTGGCCAATAAAAATAACCTATAAAAACCATAATGTGATGGCAGAATGTAGTGGCAGAGACCAATTTATCTCTAGGTTAATTAGAGTAAATTAAGGTTAATTCTTTTGTTATTTAACTTTTATTTCTTTATCTTGCTTCTTCCTACCTGTCTGTAATAGAATAACTGCTTGTCCTGAAAATGCAATATTCTGCCTACAGTTTATGCTTACATCTCCTTACAGTTCTGCTAATTCTCCTTTGAAGATCTCTTTGAAATTACCCAGAAAACTGGAAAACTCTCTCTATATACTTACTCTTCCCTTAAAATCATCTTAATGGAATCTTAAGAGTGCTTTCTTGGTATTACTCTCTTAGAACTAATTCCTATTTTTTTCTCCCTTTTCTCCTTTTTCTTCCTTATCAGTGCAAGACAGGTGTTTTTACAGAATAAGACACAAGCTCCATGCTCTCTCATATATGTTCTCCTCAGACAAGGGCACTGAAGATATCCTGACTGGGTTCATTTTAACAAGTTGCTCATCAGCTGATCCATCGGAACCAACTGCGTATATGCTTTTGTTGTACGACAGCTGTACAACTACACACAGACACTTCAACCTCCAAGAATCTGGTTGAAGTCCTTCACTGAAGTGGGTGAGGCATGCTCACCAGATCTGTTATGGTGAAAATGAGCAGAATTTCTTAAGATGATAAAATTCATGTCCTCATTCACTTTGTTGCTTTGCTTAATCTGAAACCCCAAATCTATCACCTGCCAAATTTGAGTGGCAAATGTTCTGAGGATAAATTGATTCTCAAGAAGTTCATTGCAGCAGCTGGTACTTGAGGAGCACTGTTTTGGCTGCGCTGCTTGTGTTGGGTGAATTAACTCTCAGATTCAAGATTTCAAAGTTTGTGCCAAAGCCATCTCTAGTTTTCATGTTGATTATGCAAACTGGAATATTCTATATATACAAAGAGGCTGTAATGTAATTTAATATAGGATTTAAAATTTTATTTTAAACTCCAATACTTTTCAGAGGACGCAATGTCTGCTTAAATTCAAGGCTCAGTTCTGCTAATACTTAAAGCTGTAACACTGATCAGAGAGAAATGAGAATGGACATAACTGGAGATGTTAATTATAACTGTGTCTGGTTCATCCTTGGCATTTACACCTCTTAATCAACACTGTTGTCTTTCCTTTGAAGACAAAAATCCCCAAATCAATGATGTTCTCATCTGATATACAGGTAGAAGGAAAATAGTAAAGGAAGTGTCTGTAAAAAGTCACTTCAACACAGACATTTAACACTCCTGAAGTAGCACACCTCTCTTCCATTGGGCAAAGGAGAGTGATGCCAAGTTTCTATCCAGGTGGAGCTCCAAGAGCTAATGTGACCCATTTGTCCCCAAATAATTTGCGCATGACTCAGAGCCAGTCAATTTCCAGCCATATAGCAAACACTAATCGAAGCTCTAATCTCAGTAGCTCCTATGTTCAAACCAATAATAGCCTCTTATTCTAGATAACCAACTCCAGGGGTCATGGCATCTCACACGTTTACTAATAAGTGACATTAGCATAAAATAATTGAGTGACTGATTGCAGAAACTGGGTGCTGTGTTCTGGAGGAACTTCAAGGAACTTCCAGAAGACAAGAAATTATTTTGGAAGTTCAGATGCTGCCCATTTCTAAAGTTCAAACAATGGACCAAAACTAGTAGCATTTGAGACATAGTACTAGAGGGGAAAGGAATGTGTTCAGTAACAGTCCAACAAAAGAAACAAAAGTAAACAGCAAATGTCTCAAAATCTTGCTTTCTTTTTATTCAGTTTTCTGTTGGAGTGCCAGGTGTAAAGCCAAATAATCATGCTGAGTATTAAAAGAAATGTTAATTACAAAAATCCCCAGTGAAGAAAGAGACCTAAAATGGAGCCAGAAAATACTCATTAAATAAGGAGTGATGGCTTGGTAAAGTAACTAGGTAAACTTTAAAAGTCTTCTCAAAGGTAAATATCAAAATCCTTCTAGTTTATATATTGAAGAAATAGAGTCTTAGCCCCCAAATGGGCAGATACTTGCCTCACTAAAAAGGCACTGAACAGATGCTGAATGAACATGAATATTACCTGAGTGTTCAAAATTAAAATTAAGTGCTATGAGTCTGTGTAAGCAAAACATAACTGTGTCTCATTTACTCGGTCTCTGGCTGATCAAGAAAATGGGATGGAGCACACAGAGGGCTTGATTATCCACAGCTGGTCCACAATGTCAATGAGATACGCTCTAGGGAAAGAGTTTGGAGGGTTGGCAGAAACTTTGAGGGCCCTGATTTTATTTTGTCCCTGAACTCTTTGTAGTGGAGTAGTGACATTGTGCAGTTATGTCCTTTTCCCTGCCATGCACACGCACACGCACACACACACAAATGTGTATTTCTATGAGTCGCTTCTTAAGAAACTCTGGAGTTTAGGAAGACAACCAGTCCTCTTGGGAAGTGTGACTGCTTTCACAGGTTGCGTAGTCGAAAGTTGGGAGTGAAATAGTATTTTATGAGTTCTCGAATAAACTGCTGCAATGTATTTCACTGCTGAGCGTTTGACCAAGGGATGGTGCTAAGTGCAAGCTCATGAATTCACCGGGCAATGAGAACAAAGTAAATAACTTTGGTGAAGGATCAGTTTGGGGTCACAGTCTCTTTTTCTTTGTCTCTTTTTCACTCTGTCCCACTCTGCTGGTGGTTTTTAGCTCTCTGCAAGGCAAATAAGACTGCATCACTTCTCTTGAAAGTGGAACTTCCCAGTGCTTGGCTAATGGAGCAGAGCAAGGGGATTACGTACCTGTAGCCTTTGCAAAATTTCCCCAGATCTGCTGACTCTGATCAAATATCTGAACATGTCCACGTGTTAATCTCTGCCCTCTTCTCTGAATTCCTCCTATAATTATATATGATGTGTGCACCAAAGCAGAGAGGGAAAATCCATTGAATATTTTAATAAGTGGGGTTTATGTGGTGCCATATACCTGTGATGAGATTCCGCTCACCTAAATTCAACCGTTAGGCATCAATTTAAAGCTAATTGTCCAGGTTCCCTCAATAGTCAGTGGAAAAAAGCACAGGAGAGCCCTCAGAGAATGATCCATTGCATCCTGAAATGGGTATGCAGGAACCATCTTCTGGAGCTTCTTTTTTTGTCACCACTGGCTCCTTAGGGAGACTAATTAGTTCAATGGAAAGATGCTTAAGTGTGGAATGGTGACTAAATTGAAATGAATCCCACTTCAGGTGATGGGGAGTTGGACAGGATAGAGTATCACAATTGATCACCTGTAATTAGATACACCTAACAGAAAAACTGTCAGAAAAGGTTTATTAGATTATCCATCTTTTCCTCCTCTCCTGCCTTGCTTGTTCCAGTTTATGCTTGGACCTTGGTATCTATGGCATCTCTGCTGTGGAAAGAAGTGTCAAAGTAATTCGTAAGTACTTTTGCTTGCTTCTTTCTACCAACACCTCTCTAGGGAAAGCAGGAGACATTGGAATTTCAGCACAAGAACCGCACGATAGCAATTACGGCTTTTCCTCAGGATGCTTAATATTCCTGTTATCTGGTATGCATACATATTTAAATGCTACGTGCTTCCTTTCAGGAATAAACTGCTGGTGGCTTGAAGTACCCATAAAACTGCTGGAAAGTGACAGTGCCAATTAATCTGCTGACAGATTTGTTGTTTAAATATTAACAGAACATTAAGCAAATGTTGGCTGTGGCACTGAGATCCCTTCAGAGTGCCTTTCTCTGAAGTGCTGAGCACTTCCAGACATTTGAAAATGTCCTGGACACTGCAGGGTGAGAAGAAAAATGTAAATTTTCAGTCTCTTTCCCCCCACAGCTGCTAAACACACTGTAAATATCATCTACCCTGTGAAAAAGAAAAGATTTTAAGAAGTCCCATGCAGATTGTAAGCCCCTAACAGCAAGAACTGATTTAGTTGTGAGTTTGTGCGGGGTACAGCAGAGAAACGCCTTGCCTCTGACTATCTCTCCTAGGCAGTAGAGTAAGAAACAACAACATGGGGCTGAATTTGTCAGTCTGCTCACCTGGGGACATGCTCTCTTGGTAGGTGGATCTGTTGTACCTGCTCAGAGCAGATGCATGAAGCAGTGACAGTGGCTTTGGTGGATTTCCCCCACCCCACAAGACAAGGCGGGTGGCAGGGAGCCCTGAGGTGTTTGTGGAAGGTTTTCTTTCCCACACCCACGAGAAAATCTCTGTTTTTCAAATCTCAGTCTCTGAGAGAAGGGTGGATGTGGCAAGGTGTCCTTGAAGGACAGTTCAGCCTGGCCTTGCAAAAAGGCCATCTTCAAGTTTTTCCTCTTGAACTTAACTTGTTCCTGGGGGTAGTGGCTGTAGCCTCAGCAATCTACTGGGTGACAAGCAAGTTCTCTCCTTGCATTACTCCATTACCCTTTTCCCCTTTTCATCCAAAAAGCGCAAATCTTTTTAAGTGCCTCACGTTGGGCCCCTGTGTAAGCCTCTCAGATAAGGATGCTTTGTCACGGTATACGGAGGGGGTGGCATTTTGGCACGAAAGCATGGCATGTGGGCGCTGGGAGGAGGTTGAGGCTGCAGGACCTGCTAGGACACCTTCAGAAGACAACAAGCAAGTTGAGTGGAAGCCAGATCTAGCTCGATCTTGTCCATACTAAACAAAGAGGTGGGACACCCAAATGTGCATTGACTTCTTTGCCTTTGATTTCTGTAGTCAAATATGTGTACATCAGAGCAGACCTGGGGTGCACAGCAACTTGTAGACCATACGAACTTGAGCGTGACGTTGAGAGAGCATCAACAGAACAGTAAAGATGCATCTTGCTCGTAGTTTTGGGGGGGTATTTTTCCCATCTCTGTCTTCCATCAAACATATTTGTGATTCTGAACTGTTTCTTGTTGTTCTTTCACCCTTTTACCTCTTTTATTCCAATGGATTTCATTTCTCAGAACACATCCGTCACGCTTCAACTTGGGCTTGTGTTGTTGCTGGCAGCTTCTCAATTTCATTTCTATTATTTTTCATGTTACACAATAGTGTTAACATACTTTGTTGACTCTTTGTAGCTGTAAATATTTTTTATTTAATGAAGGTCATAATAAAGACTTCTTCAGAGATTTTATAATATTCTTACTGTAATCTTACTGCCCTTCAGTTATAAAAATAATAACTTATTGACTTTTGCTTTGCTACAGGTTCACTCCTAAATGTTACAGTCTTTCATTTTAGCTGCCTACTACAATTCTTTTTATCCAACTTTAAGTGAATACAGAAGAAAAGGGGAAAATCATTTCTTTTATGTTAATTGAAGATGAAGACTGAGGAAAGCCAGATTGAAAGCAAAGGGTCTGCTCTGGAATTTGATTTGTTTTCAGTTTTATATGGATTTAAGAGTAGGAGCTGTGAGCTCTCCCTGTCTGGAGAGTTGTTTATAGGAACTGAAGCAGACAAAAGTCCGTATTGCTCCGCAGGTTATTTCTTGTGCCTGCTCCTCTTTTCTGAGCGATATCTGAGCTGCAGGAAAACTTCTCCTTCCCTGTTAGAAGAAGCACAGAATAGCTATCCATCGTACAAGAAAAGGTGAGTAGAGCTTGAACTGAAGCCTGCCTTCAGTCGCAGGTGGGAGGCAGGAGGGAGCACTCAGGTCTCCTGGGGTCCCGCTCCTTCTGCTGGATAGACATTTCATCTAAAAATTCCACTTGCTTTGCTTTCTTTAAAAATAAATCGTTGGATCTGGTTTTTGATTTGAAACTAAATGAAAAGGGAGTGGATAGCCAGAGACAAACGGCTTCCTAAAACAAGAAAATGTATAGGTTTCTGTGGAAGAAAAGCCAGTTTGCTGCAAAAAAATCCATAATAAGATATTGATTACAGTTTTTCTTATGAGATTACTATTGAGTCAGGGACAGCTTCAGTAAATAATACCAAAGATCAAAAGTTTTCAAGGTTTAGTTTCACAGTAAAGCCTGATAATTACAGACTGGAATAGTTTAAACAGATTAATAACTTCTGTTAAAGAAATATAAATCATTGGAGTGACATATGTTCTTCCCGAGGCAGACAAGATTTGGGTATTAAAAGAAAAATATTAGGCTACATAAAACCTCATATAATTTCCTTATTTTTTTTTATTTTCTTTATATGTTTACCCATATTTTTATTTTATTATTTTCATTTTGTTTTGCCGTGCTCTGGTCTTCTGCTGCAATGGGAAGTGTTAAAACACAGTGGCAGTTTTGATGAACTGTGCTCAAACATACTGTAGGCCCCTTGATGTAGATAGAGGTGGGTGTTCCTGTTTCCCGTGATTATTTTGACTCACAAGGTTTCAATTTGTAGGGGGCCAGGAAATTCTGATAAAGTGGCTGTGCAAACAAAATACAAGGTAAAAACAAAAGTAATCTTTTCTTTATTAATGCATATATATATGCTTGGCAGGGGCCCATTTTTTCTGTGAAGACTATGTCTGGTTGACTGTAAATGATTATTACAGGCGTCTCGTGCCATTTGAGATGCCCTTGAGTATTCCTCTTGGCATCCAGCTGCTTCTGCAGAAGGGTTTGCGTCACCAGTAGGCTTTCTGTCATAGCTATCAGCCCTGTGCAGATGTCTCGGACACCAAAAAATGTCTCAAATGAAACTAGTTGCTTATGTTTAGGCAGTTGAATTGTACCCCATGTTTCCATTGGCAAGAACTTTAAGAAACTCGAAGTTGTGCAAGGTACTCACAAAGAACTTGGGCTACTGTGCAACAGTGCAAGTGAGGACACGGGTAGTGTTGATGGGCTGAGGGACTGGAGGTAAGAACGAACAAAACCAGGGTGCTTCTAATTAACTAATTTAGCTCAGAGGCAATTTGCAGCCTGTTACAGCTCCAAGTGTGTCCAAGAAGCATGTGCTATCAGCATGGTGAATGTAGCACATGCAAAGAAAGGGAACCAATCCACAAATGCAGGGTAATGATTCATAAAAGTGGATGTTATATTCAAAGGGAGTTGTGACTAGTAGTCTTTGGACGGCTGCATGGCTACAGGCTGTTCTCTGTTACTGTCTGAGCAGCGATACATTGGACTGAATAATGAATACACAAATGGCAAGTCTGGTAGTGAGCTGAGTTTGTGGCCTAAGTTTTATGCTCCTGGAAGGGAGGAGAAGCAAACACTGGGAGGAAGAAACAACGGTAGCAACATGTGGATACACAGGGAAAAACTCTAAAGTTCTCAACATTCATGCTTAGGAGGACTCAGCTGCACAACCAGCACAAATAAATGTCATCTCATCTGGATGAAGATGGCTCTTGTGGCTGTCACAAAGTCCGTAGCCACATGCCTTACAAAACATGCAGCCCTTATGTGGCTCACCTCAAATTTCTGCCGTTAGTGCTAAGTGCAATTAGTAGCAGTGTGGCACAACTTCCAGTGCCAGGGATATAGCTGAGAGAGGTGATGAAGATTAATGTTTTCCATGTACCAATTTCCCTGGGCTAGGTACTTCTTGTCTGCATTAGCTCAAAGTGTCCGCGTTGTCCAGCTTGCTGCATGTAACTGAGTTTGCAATCATGCAAACGCATTGAATGTACTGGGACTTTCCTCTGCAAGAAAGCTCTGGACCTCAGTCTAAGTCTGCACTTGTTTTTGAGAGCTGGGATTTGAGAGTGTCTTTGTACTTATGCTTAGCTGACAATGTACCCTAATCTTTGGGCTATGGGAGACCAGACCAGAACTTGCAAAATGTGTTAATCAGCAGGAGAATTCTGGTTAGGGCCTTACTAGATTCTCTTTTGCGTATCTATTAAGTCATTCTTTACTCCTCTGAAATATTTTACTATGCCACCAACACAAAACTCTCACTATTTGAAGAGAGAACTTGGCCAGCATTTTCTGTGCCTATTGTGGAAAAAGAGTTTTATATCACATATTAATAGCTTCATCTGGAAAGTACATCTTTAAAATCAGGGAAATTTTGCCAGACAAGGAAAAGAAAGATCAGAATCAATATATATTTTTTGCCTTTAAAATTTTTATTTTCCAAAACATTGCTCTTGGGTGGAGTCTTCCTCTTTCATAAACCATATCTTGTTTCCCCCTTTTTTTTGCAGAGATACCAAAACCAGTCATGTGAGTGTTGCTGTGAAATATTGTTTTCTCAGCATGGAAATTTGCCATGTTTTATTTCCGTATGTGTTTTTGCCATTTTCGTCATGCCAAGAGCAGTTAACAAATATGAGGCAAGAATAATGAACCATTTCTTTTGCAAACAGGGAGTTGTGATCTGAGCCTTGGCTTTTGCCAGTGCAATAGACCTCAACATGTTTTGCACAGACACTCCTGTTAGTGGCATCCCATGGCTAAACAGTAACATGGCTGGAAACCAGTGCCACTGTGAGAAAACAGGCTCTTTAGAACAGAAAGTTTTGGATTAATTAGAATCTCTGTGATAAGCTGAACTCAAAAGCAGGTGAATCTTTATCCAGAGCAAACACCTGAAAAGGCAGTGTGTGATACTACTTGTAGCTAATCATCAAACAACTGCAAATACAGATGGTGATTTCCCTTCAGGAAAGCAGAACAGACGGTGCAAATAGACTTTTTGAGCCAAAGCTAGAGATAAATGTCAAGCAGGAAGCAATTGGTTTAAGAACAGAACTCAGTCAATGTTAGGTCCTGAGAGCATGAAGAAAAAAAACATGGTTTTCACTCTCACTTTATCAGGCAGCACAAGGAAAATCTTAACTAGACTCACTTTATCGGTTTTAGCAGATCTTCTTTTAAAGGATTCACAGTGTGGGTTCCCTGTGCTGAGCCAGTGAAAGGAGGGTGTTCTGTCTATGGAAGCTTGCCTGGCTCAGCATGGGAATAAGAGCTGGAAGGCTGCCCCTTATTGCACATTTTAGGATCTAAGACTGGGATGGCAGACTTTACACTGGCATAGAACTAAATTCTTAATGCTAGGACTTGAGAAAGTGAAGATGTCATGTCTTGGATGAAAATTAACATCCTGCTTTTCAAACTGAAGCGACAGTAAAATCTGTGTTAAACTGAGGTGTCTCATAATCTTGTATTGGCTCTTCTTGGTAGGTTTGAGGAACATTTATGCAGCCCCATCAGCTGTCCTAGAAGTTGAACAAAGTGTAGCAGCCTAGACATCAAGGACCTTTTGGTCCTGGACTCTTGTCCTAGCCAGCACCATTTCCCTTCTGAGTAACGGTGAGTACACATCACCTTCCAGAAACTGACATAGTTTGAACATGGGAGAAGGCATCCAGATCCTGAGTCTGATTGACATAAAACTGCACTGACAGTTGCCAACTTATCTCATCATGTTCTGCCTGAGCTCTAAGGTGGCTGAACTTGAGCAACCTGTGTCTACTGATATGTTAACATATGACATCAGATATACTGTTGCGCTAATCCAAGCAGGCAGCTTTTGGGTGGATTCAGCATTCTTTCTGGTGAACTGACCATACAGGTATACTGGCCTGTTCACCCTTCCCATTGTGGATGTACCTACTGATTCCAGCATCTGGAATACCTACTGAATGACTTTCAAGTTTCACCTCCTCCAAGCTCAGGAATGGTCCATCCCAATGAGCAGCAAATCAAGTGAAACTGGCAGGAGATCTGCATGGATGATAAGAAGCTCCTAACAAAACTCAAAGAGATAAAGGAAGCATACAAGACATGAAAGCAGGGATAGGTGATCCAGGAGGAATATAGAGACACTGTCTGAGCATGCAAAAATGGGGTTAGGAAAGCCAAAGCTCATCCAGAGTTGAATCTGGTGAGGGACATGAAGACCACTTGGGAAGATGTGGGGCCTGCTGCTGAATGGAGCAGGGGACCTGGTGGCAAAGGACACAGGAGAGTCTGAGGTACTCAATGCCTTCTTCACCTCAACCTTTACTGGTAAGAATGGCCTTCAAGAATCCCAAATCCCTGAGACCAGTGAGAAAGTATGGAGCAAGGAACACTTATTCTTGGTAGAGGAAGATCAGGTCAGGGCACATTAAACAAACTGGACCTACACAAGTCTATCCCATCTCCGATGGGATTCATCCATGGGTGCTGAGGGAGCTGGCCAATGTCAATGCGAGGCCACTTTTGATTATCTTTGAAAGGTCATGGTGACTGGGGGAGGTTCCTGACAACTAGAAGAAAGCAAATGTCACTCCTATCTTCAAGAGGAAGAACAACAAGGATCCAGGGAACTACAGACTGGTCAGCCTCACCTCCGTCCCTGGAAAGGTGATGGAGCAAATCCTCCTGGAAGCTATTTGCAAGTGTTCTGGAGACAAGAAGGTGACTAGAAGTAGTCAGCATGGATTTATGAAGGGGAAATCTTGCTTGATGAACCAGATAGTCTTCTATGACAGAACGACTAGCTCAGTGGATGAGGTGCGAACAGTGGATGTTGTTTATCTTGACTTTAGTGAGGTTTTGATGCTGTTTCCCATGACATCCTCATAGACAAACCAATGAAGATTAGGATAGATAAATGGACAGTGAGGTGAACTGGAACTTAGCTGAACTGCTGGATATGTCCAGCAGTTGGATTATGATCAGTGGCAGAAAGTCCAGCTGGAGGACAATCACTAGTGGAGTACCCCCAGAGTCGATTGCGGGGCCAATACTCTTTAACATCTTCATTAATTACCTGGACAATGGGACAGAGTGCACCCTCAGAAAGTCTGATGATGATACAAAACTGGGGGGAGTGGCTGATGCACCAGATGGTTGTGCTGCCATTCAGAGAGACATTGACAGGCTGAAAAAATGGGCAGACAGGAACCTCATGAAGTTCAACAAAGGGAAATGCAAAGTCCTGCACGCGAGGAGGAATAACTCCTTGTGTCCGTACAGTTTGTGGCCTGGCAGGCTGGCAAGCAGCTTTGCAGAAAGTCCCTGGGAGTCCTGGTGGACAAGAAGTCGACCGTGAGCCAGCAATGCGCCCCCGTGGCACAGGCAGCCAATGGTATCCTGGGCTGCATTAGGCAGAGTGTTGCCAGCAGGTTGAGGGAGGTGATCCTCCCCCTCTCCTCAGCCCTGGTGAGGCCACATCTGGAGTGCTGTGTCCAGTGATGGGCTCCCCAGTATAAGAAGGCTATGGAGCTACTGGAGCGAGTCCAGCAAAGGACGACTAAGATGATGAAGGGACTGGAGCATCTGACATAGAAGGAAAGGCTGTAAGAGGTGGGACTGTTCAGTCCGGAGAAGAGAAG
Organism: Apteryx mantelli; assembly: GCF_036417845.1. NCBI lineage: Eukaryota > Metazoa > Chordata > Aves > Apterygiformes > Apterygidae > Apteryx > Apteryx mantelli. Next base: position 4,234,660 of record NC_089979.1, on the reverse strand, counting down.
ACTGAGGGGGAATCTTATCAAAGTGTATAAATATCTGAAGGGAGAATTTAAAGAAGATGGGGCCAGACTCTTTTCAATCATGACCAGTGACAGGACAAGAAGCAATGAGCACAATTGGAAATATAGAAAATTCTATTTACATGTAAGAAAACAACTTTTTACCATGAGGGTGGTTGAACATGGGAAGAGGTTGCCTAGAGAGGTTGTGGAGTTTCCATCCTTGGAGATATTCAAAACCCGACTGGACATAGGCCTGAGCAACCTGCTCTAGCTGAAAATGCTTGAGCAGGGAGGTTGGACTAGATGATCTCCAGAGGTGCCTTCCATCCTCAATGACCTTGTCATTCTGTGAAGTCATTTATCTTCCAATTTCAACTCCTCCTCCCCCATCTTTTTAATGAGGATATTAACAGCACATCCCCTGTGTCCCAGAGGGATGTGATGATGGAGAAATAACAGGGATCTGAAAGCCAGATATATGAAGGATGCTGACTACTAAGCTGACTTTCCTGTACTTCTGAGCACATCAGCAGTACTCACTGGGCTTGTTTAATGCTGGACTCACTCTGTCAAAGTTAGCTGATCTGTACCACAGTGAGCTCAGATGCAGTGACATCTATTTTAATTCTCTTTGCTTTCAGCTTAGTGCGTTTTGGAGATCCTCAGCTTCATCACCACAACTGTTGGATCCCACTTTTAACAACAGCCCCATTTAATGCTTGATATGGTGTTCAAAGAACCTGATAAGGATGACATTTTTTGACCGCAAAAGTTCAGTTTAGTGAGTGCTGAGCAGCAACAGGGATAACATAAATATGGTGACCTTCTTAACACCTTACATTAGCTCATCAGGATTGATGACATTATGATAAATACTAGACAAATTAATGGGAATTAGGCTGTTGTGATTTGAAATTATTATCTTCATTTTTGGGATGGGTGAAATCTCAGCAAATGATAAAGGGTATTTGGCAATAAATCTACCTGCTCTGCCTAAGTCAAATGCTATGCAATTGAGAGTGCTCTTGTATGGTAGGAGATGAAGTAGATGATTCTCCCAGTTTTGGGAACACAGAGTTCTCCGTTTGCTTGCTTGCAATGTTTTTCTAAGATCTTGCAGTCCTAGCCATAGCACTGTAATGTGACATCTGTTTTTGTTAGTTAGTCTGTTTTTATTTGCCTATCGACAGAGCAAGCACAAACTCTCTTTGTTCAGCTATCCCTAGATGTCTCATGGCACTCTCTGCTCCCCCCATTCTTGCAAATCTGATGGGAGATGCAGCAGGACGAGGGCTAACTAACCCTGACCGGTTTGGGCTTTATATTCAGAGTGACAAATCCACAGCACAGTATACAGCCAGAAGGGACAATTGAAATCCCTTCATTTGAGTTTCCACATAAGCGAAACCAGGCAGTTTCTTGGAATTCATTACTATTTGAAAAAAAAAAAAAATTAACAACCCCCTACCAAGTAGTGGAGAATCCACTGCAACTTTAGGAAGTTGTTCTGATGCTTGACTATCCTTGCAATTAAAAATCTTAACTTCATTTCTCTCTGAACTTGCCTAAGCTCATCTTCTAGCCATTTGGTCTTAGTGTACCTTTGTCTTATGCTCTTCCCTACCAATCCACTACTGACCACTGTTAGAAAGAGATATAGGAACCAAATTGTCCTTTGGCTACTTGGTACAATCATTTTTATATTTTGACTTGGTGTTCTGCTAAATTGAATGCAATTTATTTTCCCTTCATATAAATTTATAGAGTCTGATATTTATAGACTCCTTTGCTTTCTTTTTGTTAAACAAAACCGGTCAAGCTTTCTGCTTTTCATGCAAATGTTCATTTTCTGATCTTTGTATCATTTGCACAGCTCCTTTCATTAAGGACACTGGAACTAAACAAAGGCAAAATAATTTCAACATGTCTCTCTGATATACTGTGGCCTGTACAATCAAAGTCATTATTAGTCCTTTCAGCTGCAGCATGGAATAATAGTTTGCAATGAATTGCAAGTTAGACTAAATATCACTTTACTCCTAAGAAACTAATGACTGCAATGGCACTATATGACATAGTGCAAGAAAACTTCCTGTAAAATAATGGCATCATCCTCTGGCTCAACATTTATGAGTTATGGTACAGGTCTTGAAATGGTGCAAATGGAAGTAAATGGAGAAGGTCAAAATTGTGTTGGCTGAACAATTTTTAGTTGTGTATTCATTTTGTATGGGGAAAAACAGCACAAATTTCTTTCTGATGATTTTTAGTTTGTACCCTAGCAGATGTGATGAAGGACACTGCAGAAACTGTGCCAGGAAGAGGTGCTTGCCCCTTCTCACATGAAAATTCACCACAACATCAGTCTCTGCACATCTCTTTGTAACAGATTTATAGTGCTTGGTAAAAGCTCAGGCCAGCTTTTGGGAGCCCTTTAGTGTGTTTCAGTCTCGCTTAGAATGGAGGTTTGTCCAGAAAATGCTAAAGCTTCTCAGTCGACACAAACAACAGTGAAATCATGGAGAGGCTTGCATTGGGTCTGTAAGATCATCACAAGATGAGAGTGATTTCAAATACATGTGTCAGGCTCTTCTTGCAGCTCTTTGTTTCAGCACCCTTGCACACCTTAGCCTGGGGATCAGGAGATGGGCAGGAGGTCTCAGATGACAGCTTGAAGTCCTTATGGAAGAGTCCCACTCACTGCTTGAACGGGCAGCAGAGGTCATTCGGAGGCTGGAAATATCTGCTGTTTTGATGGTAGAGGGAGGATCAGTAGATGCTTGGAGGCAGCCTAGGCATTATGCAGGATGGTGGTATGGGGGGAAAGGCAGGCACCCTGACACCAAGGGAGAAATGAAGGCCATGCCTCCAGCTCACTTCCACTGCTTGCCCCTGCCTTGCCCCATCTTCGCAGCGTGCTCCTTGGGCTTGTCTAGTCTGAGGGCCCTGCTGGTGTGGCACCACTTGCTGACTTGATAGCTACCCTGCTGAAGCTGTTCAGCAGCCTCAGTCAACTTCAGGAAAGGACTGGAGACTTCTTTGTTCCTGTTTTATTATTAAATGAGGGTGAATCTAAACGTGGAAGGAAAACTCACTCCCAAATATCATCTGCATTGAGCAAAGCAGCATGTCTCCCAGATAGCCTGCAACTGCACAGAAAAATGAAAACTAGGTTTCAATAGCTCACCTAGTAAATTCCCTGTAAAATGGAATTTTGGGGAGATTTGACATACCTGCTAATTTAGATGGATGCTTTTGCTAAATAAAAGGGCATAAAAGGATTTTGTGATGACATTAGTAAGCATCAATATTTTTTAAAAAGTTCACTTTCAAAAAAGCTAAGGTTTTTTTTTTGGCATTTTTGAATTGAAACATTTTTACCTTTTTTTTAAATAACAATTTTTGTTAAAAAAATAAAAGATTAAATGACTAACGTTCCCCCCAGCCTTGACTGGTTAAAGTTGCAGAATGCCCTCTGAATGATAACTCTTGCCAGCAATTTGAAGAGGGTCTGTCCCCGTTACATGTTTCTGGTGCCTAACTCCAGGGAACCTTTGTTTGTTTTATGAATTCTTTCTTGTTTCTGCACATCAGCAATACCAGGATGAGTTGGATCCTTCAGTTCCTTCAGTGTCTGTGATCCAATGACTCTGTCACTTGTGCCTGTGGTATCCACAACTTCTTGATGGTCCTATACCACAGCACTGAATATATGTAAGGTTTTTATTTTCACTGTCAGTTTAGGAGATACTTGCAGCCCACTGCAACTCAGTTTCTTTGACTGGGACAACAGAAGGATCAATGTGAAATATTTACTTCACCAGGATATTTTAAAGTGAAATTAGCTAACATTTTTTTAGCCTTGTTGAGTTTTTTCATGAGAGCTGATAAACACCACAAATGTGAAGCAATGATAGGATCTGCAAACCAGAAAGCAACACAAAGAAAAGACATTAACAGTCTTTACATGGTTGGATTGCATTTTGCATAGGAGTGTTGGCACAGCAGCCACGACCAGCACAAAAAACTCTGTGCAGCCACAGCAAGGCATGTCCCAATCCCCAGGAACAACCCTGCAGTTCTCCAAGCTCATTTCTGCGCATTAGACTCACTGCTCTCTGTCGCAAATGCATGAATAATGCATTGGTTCAGCAAGGAAGCTGGCATGCTGAAAATCGTCAGGACCGGATTTCTTTCTTCTCCCTCTCCCAGAGATCAGAAGCATCAAATGAGGCTTTGTGAGAGATATCGGCAGTGGTGGGCAAAAACGATTTCCTCTTCTCCCATCACCCACAACATGCAGTGCAAAAATTCCCAGGGACACAATAAGCCGCCCAGGGAATTGGAGTATCCACGGGAACATTATGCCCTGGATGGGACCCCTTCCGAGAAAGACCTTCACCTTTTTGTTTCTTAATCAGAACTAGCCACTGTAAAATTAGCATGTTCTGAATACTTATTAATGCCTTTCCCTTCCTATATATTCCAGAGAATCACTGAAAGCAGCTGGAAGGGACTATGAGAAAATGCACAGGATCAACTATTTGCATTTTTCCATGATGGATGTTTGTTCAGCCTGTTCTTAAAAATATGTTTTTGGAGATGGATGTAGACTGTTCCATCCCCATGTTCTCTATCCCAAACTTCCCTTACCCTCCTGTTATAAAGCTGGTTTTTTTTTTAGTGCCAAGTCTAAATTCCCTTTTTTCAATTCAAGACCCTGTTTTTTTCATCTTAGTCAGCGTGCAGAGTGATGTACTCTTCCAGCCATTGTCCCATCTCACCTTGCTTTCTCCCTTTCCGGAAAGGAAAGCCAGTTCCCATTATCCTCCCTTGTATATCATGTTTACCAAAACATTGATCACTCCCCTATGCTCTTATCCAGATCACGTCTTCCTTTTACTGCACTGCCCCAAAAGAGGAAATGATACTCCAGCTCAAACCCTACTGGTGATAGAGGGAAAAATTACTATTGCTATTACTACTGCTATTGCTATTGCATTATTACTGCTAACTTTTCTGTCTTAACCAGTCCCGTATGACTCCTCTTCTTAGTTATAGTCCTCAACGGAGGTCTATTATATACAACAATTTCCTGAACTGCCTGAGCCCTGCAAGAGATTTGGGATCCCGATCCAAGTACAGTCTCTCAACTATGCTACATGAACTGGTATTAATCATTGGGGTAGACTGGCCACCCAGGATACAGATAAATGAATATTGCTTGCTTCTGCAAGTACCCGTTAGAAAGTCAGAGACAAATGGTCACTGAGAGTTCAGACTGCCAGCGATAACCAGACTAACTTCTAATTACAAGTACAGTTAGAATACCAAATGCCTATTTAGAGCCCCAGTGTGTATTCATTTGACTTTACATTTTAATTTAAGAAGCGTAATCAAACCCTAATTTAAAAAAGTGTTTTATATATATATATGAATTTCAGTAATGAAATGAACTAGAAATATTCCAATGCATCAAAGCAAAATGGAATGTCTTGATTGAACTGAAACAATTAAGAAATGTTTCAGGCAATTAAATTTTGTGAGAAATGTCAAAAATTGGCTTTGTTTCATTTCAGTACAACAAGTCTGTTCTGAAGATGTCATAATTTCCACAGAATGGAAATCTCAAGTTTCTACCATCTTCACATTTATCGTTATTGGTTTTTAAACTCCTGCGAAAATGGCTTCGCATATTTTTCCCAATACAGTAACAAGGAAGTAAACTTATTTCTTACTACTTGTGATTAGTTTGGCTTGTGTTTGAACTTGTCTGGTGGCTATTTCCCTTTCTTCCCCCTTCTTTTTTTAATTATATTTATTATGTTTTTTTAAAAATTAGTCTTTGAGTTCAGAGCATCTGCTCTCCTTCGGTACGTATAGGCAGCGCTCAGGCCCACGCCGACGCTGAGTGGAGTCTCCAGCAGATATGGCATTAACACAGCCATGAGTATAGAAAGGTGATATGATTCAGGATGTGAGGCACGGGCTGAAAACCTTGAAATGTGGATAGTCATCCTGACTTTTTCCTTCACTCATCCCCTCTGAGACAAGACACTGCCCTATATTACCACTCCAAGTTTGTGGTTTGCCAGCATATCACTATTATTAGATTTTAAACCCTCAAAGAAAAAACTGTTTCTCTTGCAAAAAATATACAGCTCCTAGCGCTATATTTTTGAGTCTGAACTTTATGCTAATGAATTTCCTTTTGAAGATATTCTTTCAGATAATGAGCTTCCTTTTGCCTATGCATTGTCTGATGAGTTTCAGTAGTCTGGTATATTATGGAAACCTCATAACTGTATTATATTACTGACATCTAATACAAAAGCGTAGCATGAATCTCCTGATTATTGTTAATCCTCTTCTCTTGTGAATAGCGAGTTTTCTATACAAGGACAAAGAAATTCTTATGACTGAGGGTTAATCACTGAAGGCTGTTAGAAAACAATCAGTGCTGGATTTTCAATAAACTGCCTTCTGGTTAGGAGGCAAAATTAAGTACAGGGTATGCTGAAAAAGAAATTCCCTATATCCCTTAAAGTCCAAAAGAGCAGAGCAGAACTGCCTCCTGAAGAAAACATATTAATTTTGATGTTTAGGTAAATATTCATAGCTGCTTCTGACTTAAGGCCAAGACTTGAAGGAACTCGCTGTAAAAGCTGTACAGGACTGTTTTGCAGGAACAGAGAGTAAGGTGTTTTCTGGGGAATATGTTCTAAAGATAGGTGCTTTAGACAAATTAAATGAAAAGAGATATCCTTGAATTGAAATTGGTTCTAACGTCCTATTCTTCAGTCAAGTATTTAAAGATATGCTTAGCTGAGCTCTCATATAGTCCCATTGAAGTCACTGAAAATGACCCTATAAGCAAGCCAAGCCATGCTGAACTGAGTTTCTTATATTTTTTACAAACATATGGAAATTACACAGTTAAGAGTGCTATTGCTGTAGCTTGTCTTTTGCTAAGATAGACTAATAAACATGACATTTTTAATGTAGAATTTGCATAATGCTTCTGTTAATTTGTTATTTTCATTATGGCAACAGAATGAAGACGATATATTACACCCATAAAAATACACAGCAGTGCTAATCCCCATAGTCATTATATTGTTAACTGAATTGCATCTTTTGCATGGTCATTATTATTATTTATAAAGCCCCTTGTTAAAGGCTCAGTGAAATGCAATGGGAAAATTTCTTGATTTTATTACGGGAAGAGTAAAATACCAAAATAAAAGGGAAAGTCATGAGGGAGGGGAATTAGGGCCAAACACAAACCAAAGAATAGGGCAAAGTTATGCTTCAATGCAGAGCAACCAATGCTCTTGTCTAGACGTAGTTTTTCTGTAAGTGTGGAAGAAGCTGTCCTAACACTTATGTTGTCATCTTAGAAGACCCTGGTTCAGGTCTCTGCTCCGTACAGATTTCTTGCCTTAGAAGAACCAGGCTGTATCCCAGCTTTCCAGCTACAGAATAGGAGAACAGCTCTGTCCTCTTCAGAAGTATTGCATATTGTATTTACATCTTGTAGTTGCCTGAGGTAGGTGGAGGTCAAGCTCTTGGGTGGCTCTGCTTCTCGCCTCAGGATGCCTCCAGGCTCCTGGGAGGGTTGATGCCTGGTGGAAGATGGGCTCTTCTGAAAAATCCTCCACACACAAACATCTTTGCATTTGAGCAAGGCCATTTCGGGGACCTGTGGCAGAGCCATGTATTGAATTAAGATCTCCTGAGGCTCAGTCCCAGGCCTCATGACAACAACATTTCCTCTCTATAGGCTGTGGTATCTTCTAGTCCCGCTGAAGCCTTTTCTGAGTAATTGCAGTCAGGGGCTGGAAGGGAAGGACACAGACGACGTGACCTAAGCGGCATTAAATACTGGTCATGTGCAGAGGTGTGTGGGTCCAGATCAGACAGCCTTCCTTAGGAGCTTTGCAGCCATGTCCCATCTAATCCAGGATCTTGTCTTTGACACAAACACAACTCATGCACAGCAAAGAAAGAACATAAAAATTCATAACAGACAACTGAGAAATAACCTTCCCAGGTGGGAAATTCTTGGTATGGTCAATGTTTGGCTTGGTGCTGTAATACACAGTTTGCACGTGTTTTATTTTAGTTATATTTGTATAATTCACTTGCCTACATGTAAGTATCTAGAGCCATTTGTGATGCCCTAGGTTATTCCATACATCTGTGGAGGGGCTGGTAGATATGGTAAGGATTAATGGAAGACCCACACCTTTCTGGGTGGCAGCTAGAGGCTGGGCAAGGTACCCCAAGGCACCTCAAGGCCTACGTGTAGGCAACAGAGTCCCCAGTGTGTGGTCAGCTGAATCCTTCTCTGGGGTTCTGCTGACTGTATTGACCAGATCTCCAGGGGCCGTAATGGGAGTTTGGGCACCTACTGCACGTTGCAACACCAACATGCTGATGCCTAACCTTAGGAGTCATGATCTCAAATTGTGGATGTGATCCAGTTGCTTAAACAGAGGAATTTAGTGCATTTTAGAAACTTCAGAGTATCAGAGACTTCTGTTCAGGGCCAACTGATGTGACACACAACTTACAGGAGCCCCATGCTTTTTTGGGCCAGGAGCTAGCAGCTAGGTGGGTTATGTTAGGACATCACAAATGGACTTGGGTGTGGGCAATCAAACCGGATCCTTTGGGATCGTCTGTTGGTTTTGCTTTATTATAATCTTGGCTCCTATCAGGTGTAATGGAGGCATGGGTGCAAGTTGCATGGGTGAAGACTGCACAGTGCAAAATGAATAATTGTTGCTCGTGTCCTACAGGCAGAAACTGAGGCACAGGGAATTCTTACCAAAATTTGGTGTTTCTTCCAGCTGATAAAAATGGAAAGATCTTGCATGAGTGAGAATTAGTGTAGTCCTCAGGAAAGGAAGAATGATGGTATTCAAAGAAAAGCTACATGAAGAATGGAGTGAATTACCATGATGTTAAGCAAGAGATTTCAACACCATAACTTCAGATGAAAGACCGAGAGAACAGGGTTCACTTAGCATAGTGAAGACATGATAAGAGCACTGCAATGCAAAAGTTGAAGGGAGGGAATAAACTGTTCTCCATGTTCCTCATGAGCCGGTCATGAAATAAAAAGTATTAATGCAACAAGTTTTGGAGTTTCAGATTACACATTGGGAAAGATTATTCTGACAGTAAGCATGAAGAAATGCTAGAATAAATTGCTGGAATTAACCGTAAACTCAGAGGGCTTTATAAATGGGATGAATAAACATCTGGGAAGAATGACCTAGGGACAGGGAATTAGTCTATATGATTTCTTGATGTCCTGCCAGCCCTAATTTTTGATAATTGAATGTTAAATTATCACTACTGATGTCTACCTAGACAGATAGAGAAGGCTGGAAGTAACCCTCCTTTTCTCACTCCATTTCTACCTTCTTATGGTTCCTTGGTGCCTAACTTCCATCTTTTATTTTCTTCTTTTATTTGCTGTTCTGTAATGCACATCACTCTTTCTCCCTCTCTCTCTTCCTTTATAATTCGTCCATCACCACTGTATCTAAACATCCCTCATCTATAAACATTATGCATGATTACATGTCCCTTATAACCTCCTCTATCTGCTCCCTGCCCTGCACAGACACGCAGTGCCTGCTGAATAGTGCCATTAGTTACTGAATATTCACAGCAATGTTACTGTTTGAGGTAGCACTTTTTTTTTTCTAGTGCACAGCAGCACTAGCTGACTTACAGTGTTCTCTGAGAAGGAAAGCAAAATTGAGCCATTCTCTCATCTCATTCTCAAATGTAAAATAGTTAAGTACTATAGGAAGCTATTTCTTTATTGCTTTCGTGCTTCTGTTCCTTTAGCCACCTACACAGCTGCCAGATGATATAAGACTGTGACAGACAAGTTGAGATAAATCTTGCTGCAGTGATATAAGATGTAGCCACCTGCTGCCAGAGGCTATCACAATTTCAGGATGGGAGGAGGGAACAGATGCAGATATTTGGACTTTGGTCATTGAGTTCGCGACCTGACTTATTTGACTAAAGTGCCCATGAAGTTGTAGTGGCACAAGAATCCTTGCTTGGACTGATATATCTGTGGCATGCTGCTGCTGCTCAGTTGATGAGCAATGACTTCTAGCAGTGAGGAAGGGTGCAGGGTGCATAGCTGGGTTGCACCTGTATTTGTAAACCAGCAAGGTCAGGGCACAGGCGATGCCAGGACAGTTGGCTTCACCACTAGGTAAAGACCTTCAGGATTTATTACATAGCGATGACCTTGAAGGTAGTGATACCATAAGTGACTTCAGCACACATGCATCAGAGATCTTAGAGGCAGTGAAATTTGGGAGAATTGCCCTGTCAGAGAGGGTTTTGGGGAACAGAGATAGCAGGAAAGACCCTTTTAGCTTACCGTGATGGAGAATATCTGTTTTATTTTTCTGAGTTTGTTACGCTCCTTAAAAAGAGGCTGTCGATGGGTGGTCTGGAGGGAAGGGAGACTGCCCCTTCTTTTGGGCAACTATTGAACCCACTTTTGGCAGAAAACAGCTGAACACAGGCTGTGGCAGTTTAGGAAGCCCAAGTGTAGAGCAGAAACCATGCGGGTCATGCAAAGAGACCAAGAGAGGACAGGGAAGAGATGGGGGTTAGGGTGGGCCTCAGGGAGGATGAGAACTTGCTAAGGAGCAGAGGGCAGTGTGTAGGATTTGCCACTGCTCAGAAATTCGCTGAGTTAACTGAACAAAGGGCATGCAAGGACACAGAGAGTAAATGAGTGCTGTGCAGAAACATTTTAATAGATATTCTGTTTGACAGAGACATATTGTGTGTTAAGAACGGCTGTGTCACTAACCGTGGTAAAACCTAGGTAGTTGGCAATGTGTGGATGTGTACAAGCAATTGAGTTACCTCAGCTTTGCAAGTTATTTCTCGTTAGCTGAACATTGTTAATTACTGAATGAGCATCACCTGCTGCAAGTGCAGAATGAAAAGTTTTGACTCATACAGCTACATGTCTCACTTGGCACTTACAGTTGGACCGGATAAGATGCTATAAGTCTAGAAGTCACTTATATCAAGATAGCTTTATCACTGGTTTATCCTTAAACAGTTCTTGTGGTAGAGCTATATCAGTGAATCTCCCTAGATCCCACAATCCTGATCTGGACAGTGGGAGTAACAGAGCATATAACACAAACTGGAGCACGTAACTGGAGGATGTATTTCACACTGGGTAATAATAGGAGGGGTAGGGGTTCATAGTTCTGTTAACTTCTTCCCCTCTGCCTTTTATTCCCCTTTTCTACTGGTATATCTACACCAGACCTCTACCAAAAGCATAAAGCAGTCTCCCAGTGAAATATATTCTATTGATAAGAAGTCTGTGCTTTAGACTAGTCAGACTGAGTCACAGAATCACTGAATCGTTGAGGTGGGAAAGGACCTCCAGATTTCTTAGTTCAGCGCCCCTACTCAGAGCAGGGTCTGCCAGAGCAGCTTGCTTAGGCCTGTGTCCAGTCGGGTTTTGAATATCTCCAAGGATGGAAACTCCACAACCTCTCTAGGCAACCTCTTCCCATGTTCAACCACCCTCACAGTAAAAAGTTGTTTTCTTACATGTAAATAGAATTTTCTATATTTCCAATTGTGCTCATTGCTTCTTGTCCTGCCAGTGGGCACCACTGAAAAGAGTCTGGCTGCATCTTATTTGCAACCTCCCATCAGGGGTATATGCACATGGATAAGATCCTCCCTCAGTCTTCTCCAGGCTGAACAGTCCCACCTCTTACAGCCTTTCCTTCTATGTCAGATGCTCCAGTCCCTTCATCATCTTAGTCGTCCTTTGCTGGACTCGCTCCAGTAGCTCCATAGCCTTCTTATACTGGGGAGCCCATCACTGGACACAGTACTCCAGCTGTGGCCTCACCAGGGCTGAGGAGAGGGGGAGGATCACCTCCCTCAACCTGCTGGCAACACTCTGCCTAATGCAGCCCAGGATACCATTGGCTGCCTGTGCCACGGGGCGCATTGCTGGCTCATGGTCGACTTCTTGTCCACCAGGACTCCCAGGGACTTTCTGCAAAGCTGCTTTCCAGCCTGCCAGGCCACAAACTGTACGGACACAAGGAGTTATTCCTCCTCGCGTGCAGGACTTTGCATTTCCCTTTGTTGAACTTCATGAGGTTCCCGTCTGCCCATTTTTTCAGCCTGTCAATGTCTCTCTGAATGGCAGCACAACCATCTGGTGCATCAGCCACTCCCCCCAGTTTTGTATCATCATCAGACTTTCTGAGGGTGCACTCTGTCCCATTGTCCAGGTAATTAATGAAGATGTTAAAGAGTATTGGCCCCAGTGTCGACCCCTGAGAGTACTCCACTAATGATTGGCCTCCAGCTGGAGTTTGTGCTGCTGGACACAACCCTTCGAGCCCAACAGTTCAGCCTTTTTCACTACACTTCACTGTCCACTTATCTAGTCTGTTCCTAATCCGTTTGTCAACGAGGATGTTACGGCAGGCAGTATCAAAAGCCTTGCTAGCCTATTTACATTTAGTGTTTTTTTCCCTGTCCTAACATAGTTACCGTAACAGAACATTTTGGTATTGCCTAAAGATTGCATTTTTAGAGAAGTTGCAGAAGTGATGTCATTCTAAAGCCTTGCCTACAGAACACCAGTATAATTATACCTGGGTAGGTGGCATGACAAAACTATAAATCATGGTAAGGTTTTATCTGTCTACAAAAACTAATATAGCCACAGCTGCTGGTGGTTCTTGTGCTCAGTGCAAGTGACCTCCTGTGTTGACATGATTAAATGTGACCACTATTTTCAGGTATGTCCACACTGGAAAATGCCTGAACTCGTTCTAGTGAAGCTCGTTTAAATTCCTGAACAAGTCTTAGCATAGCACTTCCAAGCCTGGTCTTTCAAGTAAACCCTGGTGAAACATGACACTGACGTCATATCTCCTGAAACTGGCACTGGAATTGGCCAGTTAACATGTCTGCAAGACAGTGCATTGGTAAATGCATAGGTAAATCATTGTGCTGCTACTGACATTCCTCTAACAGCGAAGCACTTATGCAAGGATGAGGCACTGTTATATTAATGGAAGAGCATCCTCCTCCCTCCCCAGGGCTGATTTCATATAATTATTTCGGGAATAAAAAAGATCTTTTCTCTAAAAAACCTCCCTTTCCAAGATAGTTATAAATGAGGAACTGAGGAAGAGGAGGCATGACAAGCTTAGCACATAACTGAGAAACTGTGGAGGACATTTGAGGTTGGTTAGAAATTACTTCCAAAGCAATTCTGTAAAGGAAAAATACCAACTAAATTGTGTCATGTATCCCACAGCCACCTCCCCTCTGAGTAACTCTGTCTATATACTCTCCCTTAATTGGTTTGAATGGCCTTTGCTCCTTTATTTTCTAAGCTGAGGTTCATGTCTTGCAAGAGTTGGTTACGTTTCTTTTGCTCATTACATTAACTACTGAGTTGGAAGAATTAATTAGTTGATTACGATAAAGTCTAATTACTGTTTGCTGTTGGATTAATTAACCAAATTCCCAGAGATCTCTTCTACTCCCTAGCTTGTTCCAGTGTAAGCAAGAAGATGCATCCTAAGGGATAATGACTTGCTAAACTATTTAATAAGCAGCATCTGCAATAGACACCTTTTCAACACTCAAACACCGGAACTCAGCATTGGATGTACCTTTGAAAGGTTGTCATTGACTAGGACAAATAGGAGGATGGAGGGAAATATTCACATAATGAAGCTGGATAATTGATATGAAACACTCTGTGACTGAGACCCGGTTTCCACATGTGAAAGGATATATGCTCTGAAAAAAGTCCTGGACAACACTGTGCAAAAACCACTTAAAACAGTGAATCAGGAAACTTGGTGTGGACTCATTACTGTCCATTTGGCTTGTACAAGGTAGCTGAGCATGGCTGACACGAGCAGAAAGACAGGCTCTGCCTTTGCCTAGAGAAAGATGCATCAAATATGTGCCCACTCCTCATCCACTTCGCATCAGGCAGGCTGGTGTCAGTTCATCTTCATTGCTGGTATGTTGGACTGGGAACCATGATGGCTGAGGTGGGAACATATGTGCCATCTTCTGACAGCCCATCATGAGAAGTGGTTACCTGCAGTAAGGGAGGACTGCTGGTGCTAGCACAGTTTTTACCCGCTGGTCATATAACCTTGCATGCCCTCCAGCGTTGTGCGTTACTATGTGGTGTAGGTTTAGGCTTGACCCCTGTCTAACTTCAGATGTCTACAGTGTAAACTTCTTCATCCAGCTCATCTCCTTTGACTTTCTTTGTGAGGACAAACAGGCAGGTCTAGAGAGAAATTCATCTACCTCAGGATGAGATGATTGGCATACAAGAGAGAGTTATTACTCTCTATTGGTAGAAATCTATCTTTGATTTGATCTATCCCACTGGGACTACTGATGAGTTTTAGTGAAACTGCATGAAAATGGGAAGGACAAGGCATGTGGCTGTACCTGAACTAAACCCTAACAGTGTTAATAGGTCCAGGAAAGAATAAAAAGGGAAAGGATGCTCAGACACTTCCCTTACCTAAGTGAAGTTGTAGTTTTAGTAATGGGACCTAATCTGAAGAGTAATAACACAAAGCAAGAGCAAACATAATTGCATAGCCAATGATTTGGGGCATGATAAGAATAATGACTTATGTGTATGTATATGTATATGTGCAGTGTGCGAACAAGGTTTGTCATCAATTTGACAATATATAATAAGAGATACTGGAGTATATAAACTTTTCCATACTAGTAAATGGAACAGTGCAAATAAATGTTCTTGGGCACTGAAACTAGTTTGGGCCTGAGCAAATGAGTTACCTTTCAAAAAGTTGCTGAGACAATTAGCATGGGCCAAGGATCATCTAGAATATGCAGCTGGATGTGGTCACGCTGTTTTGGAAGGTAACACAGCTTTTTATAGATGTGGTGACAGAGAATGATCCCTAGTATGTTTAATTTACCACTATAGGAGCAGCAATGTCATCTGTAAAGGCAGCTCTTAAACAGCCTCTGGCTTCAAACTGCCAACTCCTTCCTTACTTTCTCACTTCCTTCATTCTCAAACGTATTGCAGCTTTTTAGGATGTCCAA
Source organism: Apteryx mantelli (assembly GCF_036417845.1). Taxonomy (NCBI): domain Eukaryota; kingdom Metazoa; phylum Chordata; class Aves; order Apterygiformes; family Apterygidae; genus Apteryx; species Apteryx mantelli. Next base: position 4,219,495 of record NC_089979.1, on the reverse strand, counting down.
ATAAAGGAAGCTCAAGTATCAGTTCTGATATTGAGTTTATCTCATGGCTTTAATGTGTTGAAGGTGGGAGACGTAGACCTCAGGAAGGAAAAACAGCTTTTGGTCCCAAACTTACAGTTGCATCTTCTACTGCTGATGTGTTACAGGATGGCAAGGAGTAAATTGGGGAAGGGAGGCTTGTTAAATCTATTGTTTAACATTTCTGTACCATCTGACTGTACTTTGACACAAGAAATATTTGTAATATCTGCTCTGAGAAAAGCAGCATGTGGAAAAGTGGCATTCAGTTTGAGATTAAGACAACCAAATCTAAATGTCTGCATCTATATGGCTACCTGTGCCCTGGGTATCTAAGATTTCACTCTAGTCAGTGAATATCTAGCAGCAACCTATGCAACATCCCAACTGACCAGGCATGAAGGGCTTGACTGGATTGCCCACATGTAGGCAACCAGTGGGATTTGAGATATCCTAGGCGCTCAAGGCATCTGCGTTTTCCTGGAAGGTATGACTCAGAACCCATACTCCATACCCTTCTGGAGCATCAGCTGGCGGTTAGAGGGATGCAGTCTAGGATATTGCAAATTGCGCTAGTCACCTTTGTATGGGCAGCCAAATTGAGCTGTTGGTGCCTCATTAAGGACAAGCCGAGCTGTGCCGCTAGAGTTGTGTAGAGCTGAGTTGTGCATTGCTCGATCCCCACTGATTGTAGTGGGAGGTCAGGCCTCTAGTGCACATGGAGTCACCTACTTTTATGTGTTTTAGTCTCAGCTGGTATCCCACCTAAAATGTTGATGCATGGAATATGACTTCATTGGGAAAAAAAGATTTGCTCTTGACTTGGGGTTACCTAGGGCTGAGGGCTAGGAAGCTGTACCCTAGCCTGGCTTTCCAGTTTATGTTAGCATCTATGAAGGAGCACAGGAGTATGGGTCTTCTAAACTGCTTACAATCCCAAATTGCCTCACTGAGTGAGCTGGGATTAGCCATTTAAAGGTTGCTTATATGATCCCTTGCATCATGGTTCTTAATGTGATTGGTCAGTAGATGCAATGTGAAAGTCTAACCATGATGGCAGTAACTGCACGCTTTTGCCAGGCAGTATAGCATGAAAGAGGAAAAGACCTTTTCCAAAAGTAAAATTAAATGCATTGAGTGTACCCTGGTGTTCAGCAAAGACAGATGCCAGAAGATGTTTTGTGATGTTGCCAAACCTGCTGGATGTTCCTTTCACATCACTAGCTGTACATACTGACAAAAGCAGCTGTATGTAATGACAAAAACAAGAGCTGTTAAGGCTGGGATAGCTGAATGCTTTTTCCACTGTGAAGTTATCTTTCCTCCATCAACCCCAATAATTTCATCTCAGCAGTACAAAAATTCAAGGCTCTCCTACAGCTGCTGTTGATATGCTCCTCTCTCGCAAGCTGGCTTCTTTTCTGATTATTTCTCTTCACTGCCCAATTGAAATTTGCAAATAAACTTCCCAGCAGCACACCGCGGAGAGAAATATTGCGAATTGAATAATACTATAGATCGTAGAATGTGCAGTAAGGCACATGGCCAGTGGAGACAACATCTGGAAATGAATAGGAAGAATTTAGTTGTGTTAGGTGAAGGCTGTGAGTCACCACACAGCTGCATGCAAAATGCATTGAAAAGGCAATAGTTCTGTGGGAAGCTGGATGCTAGTATCTCCCAGAAAACAGGAGAACATAACAGAAAGTTGCAGTACTTTGTGAGCTTAATATACATCCTAACATTACCTGGAGGGGTTATTGCCTTTTACAGATATGTGCTCTGAAGCTAAAGAGGCCAGGGGTTCTTCCAAAGTCACACACAGCGTCAGTAGCTAAATTGAGAGTGTCTAGGAGTGAAAGCATGGTCCCAGCAAAAGCAACGGTAATTTTCTAGACTTCAGTGGAACCAAGATTTCCCCTGATGTCTATTCTGGCTTCCACTCCTGCCTCCTATTTGGCTCTTCTTCCAGCACTCCATGTGGAAAATTCCCACAGGTGGTAGTGACACAATTTTTCAAACGAAGAAGGTTGCTTAAATGAAAGAGAGAGATGGATAACATTTGAGGTAGCTAGTGTTAGGGATGGGTCTATTGTAGGAGAAAAAAATCATTTAGAGAATCATCTATCCACCTAAAACCTAAATTCATCAAGAGCAACTTGCAGAGTTTCTGCACCACTGGATGCAAAGCTGATTCAAGATTTAAACTCAGCCCATGTTGCTCTTCTGTTTTGGATACATATTTATGACAGTAATTTGTTTAATTTCATTAATTCGTTTTTATGTCATGTTTTGTGAGCTAAATATGAGGTTTTCCAAAGGAAATCCAAAGCATTGTTAACATTTATTATAAATAATTATTTGATAGCTCCCCAAACTGTGGTGTTTCATCTATATAGAAAATATGGCACTTAATAAAGATCACTCACGTGAAAAACGTCACATAGTAAAAAATCCTTTCCTCTTCATTTACCTTGAAAACAAAAGCCCGGATTCTGATGGCAAGTTGAAAAATCTCCATTGCTTGAGACCTTTATCTAGAGATAAAATAGATGCCTGCATCTGGTTAGATGAATTGAAGCCCTTGAGTGTATGGTCTAGATCTCCAAGGACTATGATGGGAACCACCACAGCTAGCTCATACGTAGGGAGCTAGCTGGTGTCAGGGAGCAGCAAGACTGGGCTGCTCCACAGGGGAAGGCGAGCCAGGAGAGAGGATGACACCAAGGTGACCGGGCAGTGCCACCGTGACAAGGGCTCAGTCCCACAGCACCTGAGCAAGAAGAGCAGAGCAGGTCTGGTGACAGCAACAGAGTCAGCCAACAGTGCAGTGACAAGTCTGTAGAAATGAGGCAGGTCCATGGTCAAGCCAGAAAGTCAAGCCAGCAAGTCAGGGTCCGGCTCAGCACCGTGCATGGCCAGGCACAGCATCCCTAGAGCATAGCTCAGGCTGGGACCAGGAGTGAGGGACTGAGCTTCAGTGCATCTCCTGAGCGAAGGGAGGCTGCTACCATTGAGGCTTCTCATGGCTCTTTCTCACAGCAGTCTGACCCAAGGATACAGCGGTGAAGATATCAGAGCTGGCCTTGATCACGGGCAGCCAAATCCCCAGCTGGAGGTGAACGGGTTGCAGAGCCTGTTGGTGCCTTAGGGCTCTGACATTCTGTAGACTCTTTGAACTAGGTGAAATGAACCCCGCACTGGATGGTTTGTGCAAGTTGTGCTTGAGATGAGGCATGGGCTATAGGACAGGAGTGCAAATGAAAGTCCCTAGCTCAAATTATGCAGGTGGACAGACCAGAGAGGGGTTGCATGCCACCTAACCTCAACAATGCAAAAGTCAGGTTTCTTTTCCAAACTAGAAGTCTAGGCTACATTTCTAGTGAAAAAAAAGAGGAGTGAGTGGTTCCTCCTGTTCCCAGAAAGGTTAAAGGTATTGGGTTTATAATGTGCCTTTCTTTCCTGTCACTGTAACAGGATTCATTCTGCCTGCTTAGAACTAGACATCTAACATCTGGATGGAAAAAGTTATGTGACATGTGTCCCACCTACCAGGGCTGGACAGTCACAGTAGCCGTTTCTAGCCTGAAAATACCTTCTAAGTACTGAAGATGTACATGCTGAGAGGCTCTGCTGGGCTCAAACCTGTTTTGAGTGTATGGGTGATTTTAAAGCAACTTCAAATCAGGCCCATTCAAATCAATTTGAATGACATCAATGCAGACGGGATTACTCTCCATGTCTTAGTAATTTGTTCTGTTAATTTCTCCCTACAGCAGAAGATCATTCTAGCATTTTGGAAGCAAACATGCTGCATTTCAGGCTGTTCATAATGGCAGTTGAAAAACCTCCACTCTCATTGTTTTGTCTGATTGGTCATTTATGTATATTTACAACCAGGGATGCACGATGTTTTACAGATGATTATATTTCTGAATAAAATCCTGACAAGAATAACTAATAAGTAGGATGTTTTTTGTTTCTTTGATGTTCAAGAGTCTGCGGAGTAAGACAATGATTTTTTAAAATTGAAAAACAAAAGATTTTCAATCATACACGATGCACAAGAAGAAAAGAAATCTTTTTTAGTGAAAGAAAAACTGTACCCAAAATGTAATGTTCTGGTTGAATTAAGAACAGAAAATCAGACACAGCATCTTCTGATGAAGAACCTGATTCTACAGATCTGCTGACAGGAGGAAAAGAACTTTTTGTAACGAATATTTTTGTTCTTTTATTATAGAGAGTAGAAGTGAGGGATGAAGAGCATATATTTTATATTTTAATTTTGTTGAAGGTTGTCAGTAAAACAGAACTTCAATGACTGCCACCTTCTGTGTCTCTGATTTGCTCTGTGGATTTCTGTTTTAATGTTAGTTCTTGTCTGGTTCCTTGCTTCAGTGTATACACATTCCTCTGTTTAACATGGTGCAGGTTTTCATACATAATTGTTTTAATATTTAGCACATTTTAGTCATATAGAATAAGAGCATTTAATTTATATTTGTTTACAATGTTTAAGGTAGAGCTGTATCTTAAACTTAAGCTGTCTGGTTACAGATATGTCTACCCTGCAGATTCTGGCTTTCTTGTACTTCTTAATGCTGATTACAGCAGGAAAATACAAATCTCTGAAGCTTCCTTGCCCTGATATTCCCAACCTGCCTCATTTCCTTCTCTTTGCCAAAGGCTGGGCCAGGGCTGCGCTTGGTTATCCAGACCCTCTCCTGCAGGGTAGGAAAATCCAGGCTTGACTGTGCCGTGGGGTCTCAAGGTACGTCTGTCTTCGAGGTGGGCTCTGATGCCAAGCGTTGGGCAGTGGGAGCTTGTGGCTTTGCCCGGTTCGGTCCCATTTTATCCTTCAGGAGAGGCACGAACGGGTCTCCCACGCACGCTTTGCCGGGGATGAGAGCATGCCCTCTTCCTCCCCCTCCTGAAAGCCTTTGCTTGAGCTCACCGCGTTTCGCCAGGCAGGACGCAGATATTGAAATCCAAGCGCTTCCCAGCGGTCAGTAACTCACTGTCGCTGGCATGCGGCGCTAATCCAGCCTGAGGTCGCTGCAGGCATCGGTAAAGAATTACCGCGGTGGGTGCGAGAGTTAATCACACACCAAAGTGCTGCTTGTTGCTTAAACACCCAGAGCTCTCCACCGCATGCAATATTTAGCAGAGAACTGCGGTACCTGACAGATGTACCAAATGAATGGAGTAATCACTTCCTGTGGAAAGATTGCTTAAATGAAGTGGATTTTGCTGCTTTGTCTGAAAAGTATGAAAACACTCTATTAACATTTGCAATGTTAAAAGAGCTAGATAATGGATGCAATCCAAAAGGTATCTGTGGGTCTGCATCGCTTAATTTATTTATTTTTAATAGCAGTGTTTTCTGCCTGGGAATTTTTATCTTTATTTGTGTCTGGAAATCATCATATTCTGAAAAGAGCTAGTGGCAGAGGGAGCAGAATGGGAGAGATTTACTGTTTTCTTGAATGAAAGATGCAGTTAGGTCAGTACTGGAAGTTTTCAGGGCAGGGAAATGATTGTATCGTACCTGAGGAGAAAAATACAGAGACACAATTTGTATAGACCTAAATCTGATATCTTCCAAGGCAAAAATATGATGGAATCAGAATCAATAATTGCAAGACTTCCAGCCAGTCCTTTCATGGAGCACCTGAAGGGATTCGCAGGATATTAACAATATTTTTCCCTCTGTAGCTCTTTTTTAATTAATGCATTAAATGTAAGGGAAATGCACCTGTACTGGAGGGCTCCTCCCTCTGCCCCCTTTCTGTCCCTGCTAATTGCCACCAGTTGCCAGACACTTTTCTTTAGGTCCCTTAATGGCTATGAAGGGAAGAATGGCTGTGTGGCTTCGATGCTACCCAAAATCTCTGCGGCTGAGAGTTCATTCACCGTCTGCGGCACAGATTTATTGTGACATTAATCTCCCTTTGTGCATCCGCTGGCCTTTCATCCCTCTGGCATTGACTGGGGGTGGAGCCTATCCCACACTATGTTTGCTTTTATGCACAGGTATATAAGCATGGAGCATCTAGCGTAACACATCCCTGATCCTGGTTTGGACCTCAAGCCATTATTATAGCACAGAAAAAGAGGAGAAAAAAACCAAGTATTTGGCTAAAGAAGCAAGAATGAGCAGAGGTAAAAAGAACTATGACCGATGGGTTGGAATAATGGGATTGGTTCAATTATGGAAGAGAGGACTTAAGGAAAGGACAATTCTCCACACCCCCTCTATCTGGGACAAAAAGACAATTAGTCTTTAGGAAAAAAACTTTCTACTGGAAAGGAGAGCAAAAGAATTAAGTACCCGTGGAGGAAAGGCCTGGACTATCCATCACTGCTGATTTTTAGCTACAGGTTATCAAGTACCTTGAAAAATGGTACAGGTGTCAGTAGTGGCATGAAAGTGGTTTAGTGCTACACACCGACTGCAGAAAGTTAACCTCTTGTATTTTGACATCTCCTTGCAGCTCAGTGAAGTACTCCTATCTCGGATAAACCTGCCTTAGGGTAGGAGAATGGCCAGTGCTTCTAAAATTAGGAGAGAAGGGTCCTAGGAAGTGCTGCAAGGGTTCAGAGGAGTGTGTGGAATGTTCAAAAAGGCAGTATTAGCTGAAAACACCTTAATTTTGATAATAATTCATTTTTTATAACTGACTGGAAAAGCTGAACCAAAGAAAGATCAGAAGACCCAAGGTCATCCTGCCTTGGATCGTACGAGACACTGTGTGAGCTGGGTTGAAGACCATGACCATGCACCAGGCTGTGTGTTCCCATGCAGGAGATGGGCTGCTGGTGGGACTGAGCGACCATCTCCTGCTCCCAGGACAAGACAGTTTCCATGGCAGCAGCCTGAGAGGAAATTCAGGGGAAAGACCACATCCTGATAGAAATCTGTGACAAAATGCTTCTTGGTCAGCAATAGAAGTCTTAGCCAAACTAGGTGTTCAGCCATCCTGGGATGTGAATATTGGACCATTTCTCCATCTTTTTGGCAATGGTAGTCACATGGATGGTGACTAAAGGCTGCAGATAAGGACTCCATTTCCTCACCCAATAGCTGGGTGAGAGCTGAGATGCAGCACGACCCTTTTGCTGGGGTTTTGCCCCGGGCTTCGCAGGTGTTATCCTCAAGCCCCAGGCTCCATTGCAAGATGAGGAATGAACACTAGTCAGCTGGAAATATGCCCCAGGCCAGTGATGTTATGAGTTGGATTTAAACTGGTGGTTTAGAAATGAAAAGTTCTTCCACTTTTTATGATGCCACATCTCCAAAGCAAAATCCTTCCTCCTTCTAGACTTGTGTAATTGCTCAGGCCAGGTTCTGATGGATGTGGTGATGTAAAAAGGTCTAGTGGGTTAAGAGACATCTCATACTGTGTCTGTGCTGCAGTTCCTCTGGCTTCACATTCATGTTATTGTGAGTGGAGCCTGGGTCTTTCCATCTGTTCATCTGCAATAAATCATGCAAGTCATCTAACCTAGGTTTCTCTTCTCACTGTTTCTGTATAGATCAAATCTCATGCTATATATACTGCCAACACATTATAGAATGATTTGAAATTTATCTAACCTCTGATTCACTAATCTTATCTAAAACTTAATTCCACATGGAAACCATTCTTGTCACTTTCCCACTCACCAAACACACATAAGGCTGATTTATTGTCACTCCAAGTTCATTACATTGCAAACAATTTTATCTTCTCAAACCTCCATGGAGACCTTCCTCACCAATTAATATGTAACATAAATGTTTTATGAGAACTAAATTAGAAGAGGACTCCAAATCATGGTCTAAGTACTACAAACTACTTTCAGAACTTTTTATCCAAAGGTAAAAGGTGGGTAAAAAGTAAAACGCGTGGCTTCCCAGTACTACGAGATGAGACAGATTGCTCCAAAATGACCCTCTGAAAGTCAGCATGTTCAGTCTAAATTGAAAATCCTTAAATGCATTGGGATTGCTAATTGTTCATGGCAAGTCTGCTAAATATGTAAATTTCTAATTAAAATATAAATTAATCCTAACAAATGAATACCTGCTATCTACAGAATGATGAGCAAAAGTTCTATGCCAGTAATTAATGTTATCGCCTATTAGCTTTATTTACATAAGTATATAATTCATGCTGTTTTGCTTCTTCTGATATGTAGCATTTGAAAAAGTCTAGTTTTTTTTAGTATCACTCTAAAGTAATTACTGTCCTTTGGAACCTTCCCTGTGCATTTTACATTTGCTGGGTTGCCTTTTAACAAGCTGGTAAGTTAATTGAAGGTATTTTCCCATGATTAACTCTATACTTAATATAATGTGGTAGGAGGAGAAAAAGTTGGAAATCACTTTGAAACATCCCAAACTAAAAAAGTAAAAAAAAAAAAAAAAAGTCAATACGTATTATTTTCAAAGTCTTGATGGATTAGATAATTATTTACAATTCTCAACTTTGACTTTTTTATTATTAGATAGTTAAATAGAATATAACCATTTCATTAAAAACTTGTAAAGTTCCTTCTGGATTAATAAATCATTTTAAATGCTCTGGCATTCATCTCCTAGGTATGAATATGTATAATGACATTGTCTACACTTCTGACTCTTTTTCTAAGGGAAAATGTGACATTCTGTCCCAGTGTGTATATAAAGTTGCCATGTAATAAACAGTATGTGATGAATTATCAACAGTGGTGGCAACAAAAAGGGAAGACAAATATTATTTATGAATGGGACCGCAGCAATCCCTATTGAAATTCAACAAGGGAAGTTTTTCCGCAGGAAATTCCTTTCCATCAAATCCTATTATTCGGGCCACTTTTCTATATTTGTTAAGTGCCCTTTTCAATCTGCCCTCTGAAAATGCAGCTGATGGATTAATTTCCACTCTTCAGGTAGGGCTGCTCTAACAAAGACATCACCCACCATAAATTCTTGCCAAACCCACTCTCCCGACTTGGTTGCTTCTCGGATGCCTCCCAGGGGCCTGCTCGGTGCTCGTGCTAGACGGTGTCTCCGTGGGGAGCCGTTCCCTCCCAGCCCAGCGACAGATGGGGGGAGCAATCATTTGCCTGAGGAAATCAAGAGGGAGAATCCACTTCACTCTTTCCCCTGGGATCAATTCCCGCTTCCCGAATGAGAGGTGCGAGGCAGGTCCTGCCGGCTTATTGGAAGCTGCTGTTCCAGCCTGGGTTTTGTTTCACCATCACCATGACTCATGCAGCCTGGCTTGTTCCAGTGTCCTATTTATTGATACCATTAACTTTTATGGTATTACAGTGGCAAATGTTTATGGCCAGTCTTTGCTGGATTAATCTTTAATGAGGCTTTCACTGAACAACATGTTCTCTGACCAGAATCTTGCATTAACCCACTAGGAATTAAAATGCAAATTCAGGTCCCTCCTGACTTGAGTTAGCTCTCTGAGCATAATAAACATTGGCCAAAATGTAGTTATTTTGATAACAACTCATCCCTCCTCCCCAAAAAAGGATCCACTCAGGATGGGACAAATCGATACTGAGCTATTCTACACCGGAATTTGTTTTCTTCCTTTCAAAATGCGATCATCTATTTAATGGGTAAAGAAATGAGAATGGGACTATTTGAGCTTATTAACAAGTATCCCGCAGGGTGTAATATCACAGTGCCTGCTGAGATCTGCAATTAAAGTCAAAAAGAGGTGTTTGTTTTGCAATAGGACTTTGGGGTTTCTTGGTGCAGTTTGGTTTGGTTTTGACGATTGTTTACTGCCTTCACTGCGTATGAGCTTCGTTTGAGAGTTATTGTTATTTTGCTCTTTTAAAAGAAGTTTGCTCTTTTATTTAAATCGTTCTTTTGGATATGGAGAATTCCTGAGGAGCAGGCAAGGGCAGGATCACTCCCAGGGAAGAGCTGAGGGTTCAGGCTGTAATAAACCATCCAGACCAAGGAGCACACACATTGCACCTTCTCCAGCCTTGTTACACCACCCTTACACTACTTGGAGGTTTACATACCACAGGATTATTAATGTATTGATGCCAGTTGACTTTCCTGCCAGGCACCATGCTATGGGATCCCATGCATATTGGCTGTGAATCTGACTTTTAGTTGTTATGTGTGTTATTACATTGACTGCTAGAATCCACTTTCCATTTTAGCATATATCTTGTTCTAGTGATTACAGCCTGCTGTAGCCTCCTTATCCACCTAAAATAACCCATCTGGTTCTATCGTTATTGCAATATTAATGCACAATTAGCATATCATGGCCTTCCTTGTCCATTCTAGATGTTCTCCAGACCCTCAGCTGCTAAAAATCACTGTAGTGCAATTGACTCCAGGATAGCCACACCAATTTAAAATGTTCAAAGAACTGGTAAATTAAGCTCCTTTAATCTGTTTCAATTGGCTGTGCTATTCCATTCTTCTTCTGTATTTTAGCTTTATGATTATTTCCCCATAAGAAGACCAGCAATCATTTAACCAAGGAGAATAGTGAACACAGTTGTACAGATTTTTAAATACCATCAGAAATGCTGCTAGGCACCATTTGATCATAAACATCCAAATGAATGATAAGAAATTCCATTTTGTGATGCACGTGGTTTGGAGACAAGTACCAGACTGTATGGGTCACTGGTCTGCCCAGAATGGCAGTTTCTGTTTATATAGGGAAGCTCCCAAAACATTTTCAAAATAAATAAGTCTCATCCTTCACCAATGTGCAGAAATCTCTTGAGTTGAAGGCAGCAGCTGTTTGAAAGTACTCAGAGACAATATATAACAGTTTAGGAGACTTAGTAAAAAAAATCATCATTCACTAGAAATTTCTAGAGGCATAAGTTATCTAGAACTACTCGTACTTGATCAGAATCTTCCCTACTGTGGGTTTAAAAGCCGCCAAGAGATTTTTCGAGAAGTAAAGAATCTTTATCATATTATTCAACATGAGTTTTACTGCTTTTGTAGTGCCTTTTATCTGAAGTTCTCAGAACAAAAATAACCCCAAACCCTACCTTGTGTATTGAGGATATACTCGTACTGGTCTGAACGCACTGAAGAAGCTAAGCTGCACTGTATTACATTTACGTAAAAGCAACATTTTTAATTGTGCGGTGCTCCAAGCACAGGACTGGGCAATGTTTGCAGAGAGGCAAGGGATCCCACTGAAATTCCAGCAGTGTCGTGATCCTTCTGGTCTTTGACGATTTGACATTACTGAGCTGTCACATACTTGACTAGGAAGATAACTCTCCTTGTTGTCTTGCATGTTTCTGTTTCCCACAGCATCTATCCACAATACAGATGTATTTTAATGCTTTTTTTTTTAATAAAAGACAGCATTGTAAATATATTATTAATAATACATATTTTTTTAAAAATTAAAGTTTTTGAATTTTAAAGACAAATTTTGCTTTTTTACAGTGTACATGCCTTTCCCTGAGCTGGTTGCCTATGCTGTCTATAAATGCAGTGGAGAGAAATGGGTACTTGCAGGCGCAGTTCATCATGGCTGTTTCAGACATCTTAGGGTGTCTGTCTCCATCACGCTGAAATAAGGTAAGATTGCCATGCAGTTTGCCCAGACACATGAACTTTCCCCTCTATGTCCATGCATAAGACTCTCTTCAGTACCCTCCCATTGCTATCACAAATGCAGCATATTTATGGATGGGCACGAATTCATTACAACGTATAATGATGCAGGAAAGGTGGGGGGAGGACGCAACAGATCTTGCTTGTTCAGTCGCAACTGTTTGAAATGACATTTGGAAGGAAGCAACAGGCGGCACTTAACATTTAAGAGGAATTGCCTCCTTGCGCTCCTGGGGCATTAAGTGTTCATTGCAGCCTGCGTAGGAGGAGGAGCGTGCGCCAGTGCAATTTGCAACGAGTATTTACTGTTTCTAAAAGTTCACTGAATGCCAAGAGACTCTTTCCGCTCTGTTCCTGGAGAGGGTTTTTCACTTGTGGAGAGAAAAATATTAGCAAAACAATACCTAGAATGAAGTGTGGGGCTGGAGGCTCCTTCATCAAGAATTATGATACTGCTCTGATCTGGTTTACCAGAAAGAACATGAACTGAGGCGCACTGCAAGGGTGTCTGGGTGAGGCTGAAAATTGCCCTTTCCGGCCCCTGGAAATTTACTCACAGCCAACTTCCATGAGGAAACAGATATGGAAAAGTGCTCTTCTGGCGTCCGGTGAACCAGCAAAAAAAAAGGCTTATCTTAGCCCTTTCGAGATGCAGAGGTTGCAGATAAGCACAGACAAGCGTTCTGCCAGCAGCTTTGCTTACGTTCGCCCAGCTCAGGGAGTGCAATTCTGAATAAATGGCAAAGCTGCACTTTCTCTGCACTTTTTGCTGCTTTTTCTCCAAAGGGACAGTGCATTCTGCCCCAATTTCCATGCAAACAGCAAAAATCATGATCAGGTTCAGAGTTAGCTGGATGGAAAAAAAGGGACAGCCAAGACCTCTCTGGTGAGGTCTGTACAAGCCAGCAAAGTCAGCAAAGACTTATAGCATCCCGTGCACCAATCTGACCATCCCATTTCCACACAGCTGCAAGATGGTGGGGTGGAAACTGAAAACATCTAGACATACACTTGTGTTGTTGATTTGTAGCTTTGGGAAAATCCAGTTTTCCCTTGCCCTGGCTAGGCAGTAATGTCTGATTGTAACAAGGGCTATTATAGTTGCAGCAGAACTGGATATGAATAGGAAATAATAAGTATGTAGACCGCATTTCCCCTTTTTGGAAAGACAGCAATAAGAGGTAACTACCTTCTTATGGCTACTGAGCCCAAGGGTTTCTGAGCAATAATGTGATTTAATCATTTAACATTAAAAAAAAAAGAAAAAGATTGGATTTCCTCAAAACCAAAAATGATGTGCTTGAAGTATTTATACTGTGCTTTTGTCAAGAAGCTTAAAGCATGTGACATTTGGAACAACTGCAGCTGAGCTCACATGGAACGGTGACAGGTATTGTTTTACATGTATCTGACCTCATCTCAGGAGATATTAAGCACATTTTGAGGTCTGAGGACACTTGACATTTCTCAGAAGATATCTTAATGCCCTTTAATAGCAAACTCTTTAAATATGACTTTGTATTCTGGTATGCATCTGTGTGTTCTGGAACTCTGAAAATAACTGATTTTTGAATCACTTGGTCAAACCAGTGTGTATAGCACTTGGATCAGTTTGACATGATTTTCTTCTAAAAGTCAGAACATTGAAAAGACAAAAAGCTTACCATGTATCCAACAAAATGTTTCATTTATCTTTTTTTGAAAATTTTCAGGTACACTGATAAAACTGAAGAAATTCTGAAATAAAATATAATTTCAAAACTTAAAAAAAAATAGTAAACCAAGAAGATTTTGAAAAGGAAACTGTGAAAGAAAATGTTGCAGGTTGTAATGGTTGTTCCTCAGATTTTATTTGGACAATTACTTTCTTTGTTTTCTTTAAGGGATTTTGCATAAAATGGCAAAAAAAACCCAAAACTGTAGATTTTTTTTAAAAGAAACACATATTTGCCATTCTGGGCAAAAATAAATAAATAAATAAATAACATATCTGCCTACTGTTGTTCCCTTCTTAGCTCTGTGTAGTCAACTGGTATTTGAATGATTCTTCAGTCTTCATATCTAACCCTCCATTGATGGATGTGAGCAAACATGACCCAATTTCCAGAAGAGCTGTGCAGTCACAATTTACTTTTTTTCTCTGGAAATGAAAAAAAAAACCCAACCCACTCAACTCATTTTTAGGTGCCAGTGTCACTGAATGTGCAGCCTCAAACAGCTCTTGAACAGATAACACTCATCTCCTGATTGAGCCGACGGCGTTGTTGGGCGTATTATTTACTGTCTGTGTACCACTTCTGGCTCTTTAGGTGCAGAATGCTATAGTCATTCAGTAGAGTTCAATGAAAAAGAGAAACAATTTCTTGGTAGGCTATCACAGAACATTTTCCTGCTTTTTGTTGAAGCTTCCTATTTCCTTATGATCTCTGGATTCCTTTCAAAAGATCCCTGATTTTTGTTTAATTATATGGCAAGGGAAGACTTGACTTTGCTAATATAGCATTTCTTGTATATCATTAAAGGTCTTTAAATATCAAATGTGTACAGTCATGACCTGGACTAAACATCAATAGGTAGAAAAAGGGTCTCGGCTGTTGCCTGCAACCTACCTGGCTACTGTGTGAGAGCACAGACCCTTTCTCCAAAGCCGGACTAGATGTTCCTCATGACTGAATCCTTCCTCCTACACCAACTGGTGAGCAGCTATTAGCGTCTCTAATGGTGTCTCAAAGATGCATCTTGTACCCCTCCTCATCCTGCCCACCTCACACCTCTCTCCAAACTCAAGGCATTTCAAGGCCACATAAAAACTGTGGTATTTTACTTGTGTCTGAATGAATGTTTTTCTGGTAAGCTGGGGAATAATCATTTGTGCGAGCAGTGCTTCAAATTAAAATCCTTATGCTACAGAAGAGGAGAGTTATTTTTTTCTTCCCATTTGGTTTATCTGTATAGAGGTTTAACATTTTTTATTCTGCCAAAAGAAATTACTTTCTCTGGTGGGGTTCTTTTTTTTTTTTTTTTTTCCCTTTACAGCCCAGGCATGTAGAAAAAAATGTAAAAACAATCAATGCCAGCTGAAAGATGGATACATCCTCTATTGAGTAAACAAAGTTACTGTGTATTGGCAAAAAGTTCTTTGCATTGGATTCTTCATTGGACTCAAGTTGCCAGTTCCAATAAATCAGTGCGCTGGACTTCTACTTAGTCAATGATTCCAGACAACAACTAGAAAGCATTATACTTCAAAGTGTAATGAATCGTATCAGTAAATATACTCCCAACCTGTGCTGGAGCCTATCTGTGTAACAAAGTGGCTGTCATATTGTTGTATGGACAGACAAGACACCTCATCTGCTAGATGAGTGTGTCCTCCCCTCCTCGGTGAAAATATCCTGCTGCGACCAAAGAGGAAAGTATCATTTCCTTTTTTTCCCCACGTGGCCTGTTTTGGAGGTAGGTACATTAAGAGGAGAAGATGCACTGGGAGGGAAGACAACCTCCTTCCAGAGGATCCTAGAGATATTTTATCCATGATCATGAAATAATGTCACTGTCTAAACAGGACTAATCTCTAAGATTAATTAGAAATCTTGTTCTCAGACTGACAGAGCAAGCTCTGTTTTTGTCAGTTGCTATTTCTGATTATGATTTGGGTCAGAGGAATGCCTTAAGAGTCCAACTAGATTGACATCTGGCGCATTCTGCATACAGAACCTTTTTGGGGTGAGATTTTAATTTAATCCGGAACAAATGGAATAACTTACATCTGGTGCCATCCGGTGACTAGATAGTGATAACTGTTATAAAGTGGATGCCTCTCTGGTAGACTGCTATAATTAAGCAAGACACACATGATTAGGCAAGATGAGCCCTTTGTGTCCTGAAGACTATTTCTATTTGAATGGACAAAGTAGGCAAGGAGTTGGAGGGGGAACAACGGCAAGGAGGAGATTAGCAGCCAACTTGAACTGGTCACCAACATACGCTGGAGTCAACTAAGGAACTGCTCACTGCTAGCTCAGCTTTATTCACTAGGTCATGCCAGCTTTACATTAGGGAACTGGATGGAGAACGTGCATCAGTGCTTCCTTTCCTCGCCCAAATGTCTTCCTGCAATTAGAGTTTGAAATGAGTGAAGGAGGTAAAGTCCAGTGAACGTCAGTCAGGATTCAAGTGCTAATGGGATTATAGCAAATTGTGTGGATGATTTTTGGCACCTCTGCCCTAGAAGGTAGGCACTGGGCAGGGAGCAGTATTTCTCTTTGCTTTCACAGTTGAGGTGGGCGACTTTTTAGTGCAACTGGCAAAAAAGCCAGTCTATTACTCTAGTGCATCCCTTGAAACTTGTCAGTCACAGCTTAGGTCTGCAATGGTTTTGATGTAGGATCTGTTATCTCTTGTTTAATCAAATTGTGCTCCTTTTTCCTCAGGCCCTTTGTAGAGAGCAGATGGCACCACTGTGTTATGCCACAAAAATATTTGGCCTCATTCTAAAGAGGCACTTGGCAAGAGACATGGTAAAATGCTGCTGCAGATGGTCCAGTTGAGTATTACCACAGGAGATGCTCAAATACAGTTTGTCAGAATTGTTTTTTAAGTGCTTGGTTGGCACACCATATGAGTACCATGTTGGCTGTAGGTTGAGACCCAGAGGCAGACATAGCCCTCTTTTCTTAACAATAACTCCTCTGTAGGGAGCAAAATTGGCTCCTTTTTCAAGATACCCTTTACAGTCTTCTTTAAATAGAAAATCATGGTCATGCTAGGATGAACCTGAAGGAGATGATGACTTGGAGACTGAATAGTCCTCCTGGGCATGAAGCAGAATAGAATGAAGTGCTGATTGTTCTTTTGCTCGAGAAAATTGAAATACAGAAATGTTTGCGGGACTCCACTGGTAATTTCCAGGCTGATGACTCAGGTTGCGAAGGCTTACATGCCCAGTTGCTCAGGAAATATTTGGATAGGAAATGAGACACCCATAGCCTGCACCTTATTTGTGAAGGGAAACCATTCCCAAAGATGAAGTTCTTAAAGAGTGCCAAATGCCTGGTTTACGGGGTCTCTTCTGGAAGGCTGATTCTGTTAATAGCTGATTCTGTTAATCAAGCATGCTTTGTTCTCAGACTTCACTCTGTGCTTGGCAATCGACTTTGCCCCCGAGGAATCACAGCTGCTATAGCGAAAGAAATTTAATTTCTGATGTCTCTAGGACATGTGTCATTAAATTCTTTGAAAATTAGAACCCAGAACTTGTGCTGGCACCAGGAGCCAGTGAAAAGCCAATTGGAAGATACAAGCGCAGGTTGAGCCATGGAGCATAGCACCGCTGCAATGGGTACCAGCTGGAGTCTGTGCATCATATTCACATTCAATTTCAGACATGGTAAACCCTGGCGTTCGTGAAGCTCCCAGATACATGGTTGACTTTGGCTAGATCTTTATTTGGCTGAACGGGAAACAACATATTTGAAAGCTAAAGGGAAAGGGCATTTGGGAGGCTAATGCTGGGGAACTACCCTAGCCTTGAGGAGGCAAACAAGACATTCCAGCTTCTTTGTAGGCTGATGAAGGAGGGCTGAATGCCTCTGAGGGTGGCAAAGATGACATTTTGTCAATTCCTTCAACCTTTCACCTTTAGTGTGGAGAACTACCTTCATTCTGCCTGAAAAGAACTCGTCAGATGACCCAGCCCACCACTGAGGTGGACTGCACCAACTGATAGCTCAGATAACTGAGTCTCCCTACCATAGTGTTGATAATCCAGCTCCAAGTCCCTTGTTCTGTCCTCACAGAAGACTTTCTCCTAGCTTGTCTCTGCGAAAATCTTCTTGAAACCAGCCCTGCTAGATCTGGCCCTTATTCTGCCAAGCTAGTGTTGTAAATAAGGGAGCAGTAAGCCTCTCTCTCTAGGAGAAATGAGATCTGACATATGCAGCTCTAACTGTCAATAGAATCCATGCCCCTTTTTGCAAGATTTCAATGGGCCTGTTGCTCTGTGCTGTCACGCTAAAAGCTGGTTCTGCCAGCTTCAAAGGCTGTTTCTTGTTTGTGTCATTTGATGCAGAATAAACAGTTTGCTTTGTTCCACGTATTTAACTTATTTTGTCTTTTATTTCTGCTCATAAAGGCACTTATGATTATTTTTTAAAAATCTATATCCAGAAAAATTCTATGAATGTTTCATGGTAACAGATTTGATATGCATCTGCTCTTGGATGGTCATCACAGCTGCAGGGCTGGTCAACTTAGCCAAATGGAGTATTTTAAGTTTCCTGACTGACCATGTAAAACTGAATAAAAGAGGTTTGGAGGGTGTATGTGTGTGAACAAATCATCTGAACCTTTCATTTTGAATTAGGCTGGTAGGATGAGGAAATATATATTTTCCTTTTTGGGATCCCTTCATAAAATCAGAGCAGATTTTTCAATAGCTGAAGCAAATAGAGGCCTAGAACAGTCTTATCCTGCTCCAGGAGATCCACTTCTGGTGCTGAAGTAGAAGAATAAAGCAACAATAAAGTAGAGCAGCTCCCCACCTTATGATTTTGGTGTGAACAGGCAAGCATCAGGGAAGAGACAATATTTCAAGTGGAGCAGGAAGGCATGCGAAAGCCTACATTTATAAGTAGTCATCTTCTGCTCTTTGCCCATTTGTGGGATGATCTCTATTTCCTTCTCTCTCCCATACCCCCCAGTGCTTTCACTGCTCTCATTCTTGACAATGCCAGTCCCATCCCTCATTAAGGATCTCCTTCCCCATCTAATCTGATTTCTAAACATCTATCATTTTCCCAGCAGAACTTTAACTCACAAACTGCACAAACACATCAAAGGAAAAGGAGAAAATTGTTCTGAGGAACTAGGAAATTCCAAGGAGTGGGTTGTGCAATAAGGATGAGTACCACAGGGATTAGAAATATGAGAAAAATATGCTTGCCAAGGGACCTTCAGTAGTCTCACAACCCAAAAAGAGTCTCTGTTTCTCCTTTTGGACACACTAAAGCCTTTTATTTACTCTTTCATGTTGCATACGAGAATGACATATCTGGCTGCGGTAACAAACTTTTGGAGAGATACACGAGCAACAGGCCTTCCTAATTGACACTAGTCTTTAAGCTTACATTATGTCTGAAGTTACCTACAAATATATATTAGGGATTTGAGTCATCTGTCTAATCATAGGCTCTTAGTACCCTTTGATATTTTCTGGGATTTCCTCCAGGAGCTGTTCCAGGAAGGCTCATTTCTTTGCAGATTCTTGTCACATCTGACTGTCACAGCAATTGCAGGTATCTCAGATATGCTAGGACATCTGAAATGACACTAAAAGCCTCTTTTTAAACAACTGAGTTGAGCCCTAGGGTATGATTCAGCCTGAGACTGTCACCTAAATGTAGGTGTCTCGGCTCCCATCACAATTAATGAAGATGTAGTCAATGCAGTCAGTGGATATGAGGGATGATTTGTCTCACCGTAATGTACCAGTAGCTCCTGGAACTGGGAGCAACAAAGCCCAGTAGGCCAGTAGAAAGAGGAGAGAGAAGGCATAAACCTAATGAGACCCAGGGCCTCTGCACTATCTTTTTTTTACTGGCTTGTACTCTGGAAATAGCTCAAGTGGAAAGGGTAGGATTCAGCCCCTTAACTTTAGATATCTTCTATGAAGGTCTCTGCACATGATCTAGTTGTCTAGATTTCTTTTGTACTAGGTGACAAGACACAAGTGCTCTCGGGCAAGATCTATCTCACAGATGTTTAATATCTCAGTAGAAGTATAAAGTAGGTCAGATGAATCAGACCCACAAAGTGTGTGTTTAATTAATTTATGCATCACTTTGGCCAGCTGCAAAATTCCACAAAACTTACAGGATCACTGTAACTTTAAAACATTTACATCGCTGTTGAATTTGGTTTAAACTGGCCTTAAGGTTTGACAGCTATTGCAGAGCTGATGGGGTGAAAGAAGGGAGGGAGGTAGCCTAGGCCCTGATAGATAGAAGGACCCCTAAACATAATTACCCTAAGAAACTGTACTAAAAATGCTGCAGCTGAAGCAACCATAAATACATGAAGGAGACAAAGCCAATACACATTAAAGATGCATGTAGTACTGTTCGTTTCTGCCCTCCATTTTGTCCCTGGATAGGCAGATACAAACTTTTAACATTGGGGAAAGTCCTTTTAATGATGAGACTTATAAATCTCAGGAAACTCTGCATAACTCATGCTGACAATTTCATTCATCCCAGCATTTGTTCTCCCAGAGAGTTAGAAGAGCAGAAGATGTGTTATACTCTAAAACCACCTTCTGGCTTACATATTTTAATGTGGCATTTGGTAAATTCAGTTCCTTTTTCCAAAGGGATGAACACACATTTATTTATATAAATGGTGTTTCTGTGAGGGCTATTTTGGCAATTGCCCCTCAGAAATACCACATCCTTACAGATCCAAAACGGCCGGGCAGGAAAGAATCAAGGGCTCACTTAGTCTGTTCTCTTGCACCCAGAGAACAGATATAACAGAAGATATGAAGACCTACAGCGGGCAGGTAGAAGATCAAAGTGCCATTGTAAAGGCTGGGAAAATGACACAAAGCACCCAAAAAAGCGGTTTAAGAAAATGAGAAGTTCGGATTTATTGTACCATTTCCTAGAAGACTCTCAGGGTTTTGCTATTAAAAGTAGGGGAGCAAGAAAAAAAAGAATAGCACCTGACCAAAGTTTAGCAATAAATACACTATCAAACATTACGGTCTCTTCAGTCTATACAACAGTGAGATCACGTGAAGCAGAAAAGAGCTTTGAACACTAAGTTGCTTTATGGCAGGCTTTGTAACAAAACAGAGGTAAAAGAAAAACAACATCCTAGTCAAAAAACCAAGGAAGAGAGGTGGCTTTCTAAGACTGAAGATCACTCCTCCCACACTTCAGAAAGGAGCACCTCTAGCATGTGAACCCTTTCTTCCGCCTCCCACTTTCCCTGGTGCTTTCACATCTTGATTCTCATTTCTACAGCCAAGCTTTCTACAACACCTGCTTATGAAAGTGCATTGAGAGAAATTAGTTAATTAGTTAATTGTGCAAAGGGCCAGATGCTGAGTTTCATATTGTAAATATGAAGAAGTTTTAGCTGTTCACTCTATGCTCAGTTGCAAATCCAAAGAGACAATGAAGTACCTGCAGAAGGTGATCTAGAGGTTTAGCTGATTTCTCCCATATAGACCACAGAGGGAGCAATGGACAACTGATTTTTTTCCTTAGGCGGTTATGTTGCTGCTGCTAGATGGGATAATTTGGGGTACAAACATGGTACAGGACTGGTTATTAGAGAATTGCTATGTAACTAGCTATTATACTGTTGCTTATTCTGCAATAGCTTGTCCATGTAAGTCAATCTTTATCCAACCCAATTTGTGATCCCCCACAGAAATGGCAGTCACACCCAAAACTATATCTTCATGGCCACCTTCTTATCTTTTATTTCCTAAAATACACCCCATGTTTGGGGTATGATCTAATCTATAGATGACATAACTGCAAATAAAATTAGTGTGGGCTGCAACCTCAAAATAAAGAGCAGAACTGACTCCCTTTGGGCTGGGGAAATATTTGCACTGGAAATAACAAAACGCATTAGACAATAACTGATTCTGAGCATGCACAAACTTTTTCAGATGGGAAGAGTAACTGAGGCAGACCTTCAATATGGGTATGGTAGGTATGTCTAGCCAGAATGGCAGAATGAAGATGCTACTGGAATAAAGAGCAAGTCTGAGCAAGTTTTTTGCTTCTGGAGCAAACACAGCCTACCTTTCTAAACCATTAATATGCTTTCCAACGCACAATAGCAAATGATCTAATAAAGAATCTCTCATGCCAGCAATTAAGTACACCGATTCCTTTGTTGAATATTAGATAAAAGTAGAGCTATCTCAATTTGGTACAATTTGCTCTTAGTACCTAAGCGACGTTTCATCTTTTTCTCCTTTTAGGAAACACATGTTGTCTCTGACAACCAATCCTGTGCTCTGCATTCAAACAGTTCCTCTAGTTAAGGAAACCAATTGGCACAGAAATGTGCAAGTGCAGCTGATGCGATGCTGTGACCTCAAAAACTGTCAGCAAGGGAACAAGAAAAGAGAGAGGAGGTGCTTTGTCTTAGCACCCTGCGCTCATGGCTCCTCTCTCTTTTATTTAGAAAGTGACTCTCAGATGAATAGTAAAGGCCCAGAGCATATGATTTCTCCAGAAGCAATGAATCAGAGTAATATGGTGTTTGCAGGGAAACTCTGTTAGATCCTGTAACCTAAGACATGTCTGAGAATTTTGGGAGTTCAGATGCTTCCCAGCGGTTTGGAAGCTGGTGTCACTCAGTGATAGGTCTCTTGATATAATCTTCATGCTGGGAATAAACCAACGTCCTTCTGAGAAGTGCCAGCCCTGGTGGGATGCCTTTGGGTATACCTGCTCTATCAGAGTTACGTAATTTCTCTGCTTTCCCTTTTTCTACTGCTGATAGAGTAGTTGGAGAAAGGTTCAGGAGAACAAGGAGAATCCCAGGATATTTGTTCCTTGAACCCAAAGGTGTGGGATGCTCTGTCTTCTTTTCTGAGTTCTTTTATCTCTGGCCTTTGCAGAAACAGATGAGCTGTGATTAATGCTGATGAAAGATACCAGCATTAAGGAGATGATTTCCTCTCTTTCCACCCAAATTATTGACTGGAAAGCACAGTATGAGAAAATCCAATTAAATCTATATCATATCACTATATTTCTTTCATCACCTATGTAAAGGGATGGATAAAGGGCATCTGCTATTCCATTTCCCTCCACAATTTAGAATGTAAAGTAGGTAGTCAAAAGCGTTCTCATCTCTATCTTCAGTTCTGTTACACTTCACACGTTTATCTCATTATTTTAACAGATGGGAGCAATCGCATTTTTTTTTAACAACAAGTATCAAGCTTTCAGTTACATCGTGTGCACTCTGGATGACTTCACCATTAGCAACACTACATTACCTGTCAAATCAAGGTGCAAAGGGTGGGCCTGAGCAGAACTGAGTAGAGCTTGTAAATTAAAACACGTCTTCCCTAGACCTTCTAGGCATGACCTTTGCCTTTCTGAAAATGCAACCTCCTGCCCTATTGTGTGGACAGGATCTCCTTCAGCATTCAGTGCACAGATATCAAAAAATTCCTCTGGAGTTTGGATACCCATTTCCAAATGGCTAAAAGAATAATAATTGCAGATCTGCAAAGGGCTTTAAACATGAGACTGTCTTGTGACAGAAGGATGTTCCTATAGCACTAGGAATATTTCTACAGTTCTTTCTTCACTGAAGGAATAAAAATGCTTTGAATACAAAGGCACAGTTGTGATTGCTGTGGATGGGACTGTAGCTGAAGGCCTCAGTATTAAGAAAGGGTTCAGGCATCTACCTTTCATGTCACTGGAAGTTTTGCTATTGGCTTCTACAGGAGGAAGATCAGGTCCATGGGCACTTTACATCCCCATCCACAGCTTTGCCTGCACCCAGCTTGTTTATTTTGAAAAGTTTCACCCCTATCAACACTATGCTTTAAAACGCATCTGTTAGCTGTATTTGCTTCTTTAACTGGCTAAGCCAGAGCAGTATAAGGGTGGAAAGACAGTCACTCTACAGGCCAGGCGCTGTCTGAGGGCAAGGTTACACTGTTTTAGCTAAGCCTTTTGGGTTCTGATTTTGACTTTCCTGTCTCCTACTGAGGCTGGTGAGTCTCCAATTTATAAGCGACTTAGTGTTTTTGTTACCAAAAGGCCCAGACAAGAAAGAGTCTCAAAGGGGGCGGGGGGGGGGGGAGTGGGGGAACTGTTACCAGCTCGGACAAGAAGGAGTCTCAACAGGAGCCTCAGACAAACATACCCAAGGACACCGGTGCAGCTGGGACTGATACATCCTGAGAAACTACAGATAAACCAGCAGAAGCCAGTGGGAACCAAGGTTAGGAACAAGACAGCTTTTCTCAAACAAGGAAGCAGGCCAACTTGAGACCAAGTATGGAAAAGTAGAGCAAAATTCATGGCAAGACACTGAGTGACACCTCTTCTGACACCACTAGGGACCACCAGAGACCACCAAAGACCCTCACAGAAGACCCCCAGAGACTCAGACCGCATGCGTAATGATTATGTAAATGTAGTAATTAGTTCTAAGAAATAGAATGAATATGTATAATTGTTCCTGGAAATTTAATGCATATGCATAGGATAGAGCAATATAAACTTTAGATGATGCGACACACAGTGTGCACGTTGGGTGGAGCTATCCCCCGTGTACCCGGCGCCATAATAAAGAGAATGCCTGCTTCTTAATGCCACGTTGGTGTTAAGGAGTTTTTCTCCCGATTTCGGTGACACTTTGATAGATGAGTTTGGATCATCCTCACTCAGTCACTTAAAGGCATTGCTATCTTCAGTCATGCTTCTCATGTTCGGATCTTCTATCCCAACCCTTTCCCATCAGAGCTGGCAGAATAAGCTGGCACCCATGCCTCAGAGGCCCCAGTATTGCCTCCAGGGACGGACAAAGGTGAGGTTCTGTTGTGAACTGGGCAGAATCCGACAAAATGCTGGATTTTGACTTAACTTTGGCACGCTGGGTAGGTGGGATGAAGTGAGCCAAAAAGCTGTCTATACAATTATACTGACTTGATGAAGGGAGTGATTACTAAGCAGAATCATCACATTCATGTTACTTCCCACTTGGATACTCTTATTTTAATTAAGAATAACGTTCCTCTTTTCTGCTTTACTTTATATGACTTTCTAAATGGTTTAAATAAAACTGAAAAAAGCTAGTCAGGTAGTTACACAAATAAACTGTTATCATTATAGTAGTGGAACAAAAAATATTTTCCTGTGCAAGCAGCCTTTTTGATTATAAGCTATATTTGCGACAAGCACCATTTTGTTTTTGTTCTACACTAGGACTGTGATCCAGGCCCCTGAGTGCTAAGACTATAAAAATGATGATTACACACACTGTGCTCAGTTTGGGGCACATTTTTTATTTATTTGAGTCCTCCCAGTCCTAATTGACATGCTTCATGAGCGCTCATCCCCAGTGCCTCCTCAAATGCATATTAATCATCTGGGAATGCAGAGAAAACCACCTTTGCTGTGACGATAGCTTGATTTCTCTCTGAGGAAAAGGGATTGAATCTCACTGTCTTTCTAATGGCATTATTTGTTATCCTCAGGACAGACAGTTGCATCCTAATGGAATTCAGTCATAACACAAGAGATAAAAAGAAATAAACAATTGCCAATGTGCTCCTTATAATTACCTATACAGTGACGTAGAAGGTACTTTGTCATCTGCTGAGGAGTTAATGGATTCATAACCCTTCACTAAAGAGAAGACAGTCCAGTGAAAAATGGAATGCTTCCTTCACATATGGTATTAGCTCCTGTAGGATTGATTCTTTGTCCCTTTAAAATGCCATTTTGTTATTCTGTCATTGCTATTGCCTGTTGACCTGGCCAATGAATGCTGACAGTATGTTACATTGCAGCCTCCAGCCTGGTGCAGAGATGCTCAAGCTGGCTTAGACTTGGGTACAAGTCAAAGGCACTGAGGTATTCACCTGCCTCTTTATAAAACATGGGTGAAAAGGCACTGACATCACTCTGTTTATCACCCTGCCACTCTACTATGTGACAAGTCATCTTTCTAGATGCCCAACTTCATAAAAATGTCTACAGCTGCAAATCCATCGTGCCACATTGAGCAAACCATCCAAGACAATGCCTAGAAGGTCTCTGTGAGCTGCACCAGGAAGAGTGTGATGGTTCCTGGGCCAATTGGTGAGGACTTGCTTATGTCTTCATTGCCAAGGACCTGGCCTGGACCTACTTTGGGCTGTAGGTGGCAACCCTACTGCCACGAGGAACAATTACAGTTGCTTAGTTCAAAGCATTTGAAATAATGTAAAGGCTGTGAGCAGCCAAAGGCATAGTGTTTTTCTACAGTGATCCTTAGGCTGTGCATCATGTACCTTTGGTCATGTCAGGAGAGTGTGTGAGCCCACAAAACCTGACGAGAAAGGACTGGAGGATTATTCGAGGTGGAGGGCCAAACCTGATATGATCTGTGTCTGTAATGGCTGTGCACAGCCTAACAAACCTGTCTGCCATGTCTAGGTTTCTTTGGAAGGGATGCAGGGAGTGAATTAAAACGCGTTTGGTGTGGGCGGTGAGGTTGCACCTATATGTTCCCAGTTCCTGGACAACGGTACTCCATTGCTGATATTAGCAAATTGTTAAAACAGGTCCTGTCCTTGGTTTTGGTCTGGCTGAATAGCACTTTCCTGAAAAACTCCTAGGCATAGTCTAGGAGTTAGAATACGCCAAGACTCATTCCCCATAAACAGTTTAGATGTGGCTACCTTATTTTGAGGGGTAAGAGAGTTGCACAGTATGGGGATGGGCTGTGCTATGCCAGATGCTGTCAGCGCCAGAGGATGGTCTGGGTACCTTTCATTTACTTATATAGCTGTGCCTGGAGGGTCTCAGAGCTCTGCCATGAGCTAGGGAATGAGACAAACCTTCCTCTTGAATTTTTGAGGGAGTTAAAGTTATGTGGAATATGAAGATTCTCTTCAGCTGCGAGTCACTCTAAACTCATTTGTCCTTAGATGAGGTGCTTAACCTCTGCAACATCCTTCCTGCTTGCTGTAGGATGCACACTAGACACATGTAGTACCTCTGAAATGCAAGAATACACACTAGCAACGCACTGCCAGCTCTTCTGAGGAAACTGGGTAAGTTTTGTTCCTTTGAAGGCTCTTTTGTTTAATAAGAGCACAGGACTGGAAGGGATGCCTAAATCACTGACCTCTGCTTTTGCTTCAGAATTTCCTAACAGACTCTTAATAATGGTTTTTTGAGATCAGAAACTTGTTGTGAGATCAGGATATGCCAGGTTCCACAGTAAGTGGAAAAAACTGAGATATTTGTGTGCATGGAAGTAAATGAGAAGAAAAGTACTGTAATTAGGGGTACATACAATCTTAAATGCAGGATAACTGGCAATTTCTCCCAACAATGAACAGATTGTAAAACAAGTCTCTCAGTGACAGTAAACCTGGGATGTGTTGCCTTAATTATCTACCAGGAAAGATTTACTGAGAGGGATTTATAGAAAGGTTTGCATTTCTAGCAGATAAAAATCAGTGAAGCTTTGTTGATAGCACCAGCTCATGCCTAATTTCTACCCAGGGAGAGCCTGGCCCCATCAGTCTTTGAGAATACTTTGTAGACTGATTTGTTTTTCTTTGCTGAAAGGAACTTTTAGGCTTTGAAGTTCTCTTTAAAGGATGTTTAAATTCTCAAAACTTATGTGAATGTTTTCAGTGCAGTAACAAATGTTGGAGCAAAGGTTTATTGTGAAGATGAAAGAGGGGTTAAAGAAGATGGGACTGAAGAAGAAGGGAGGGGTGCTGAAGTTGAAAGATTTCCATTTGGAGTGAGGATACAGCTGTTGTGCTGCGTTGGGACCTCATTTTCTTATTCAGCTCTGAGGATAAAACACCCTGACAAACTACATTTCCCATCGAACTTTTCAAAGCAGAGCTGATATCTTACCATCTGTTTAACAGAACAGGCTTCTGTTCCCAGCTGGAGCCGTGAGATACTTGTTGCTGCAGAAATAATAAATAATAATAACACAGTGTTATCTTTTCTTTTCTTCTTTTCTTTTTTTTTTTGGATAGAAAGTGTTAAAGTAGAGACAGTGGTGTGTTGAGTCTATAATCGTTTGTCAGTTCCAAACTCATCTCCATACTTATTTATATCATAATTATCTCTCAATGACGTGAATGATGAAGTGAAAATGCAATAAGTCTTCCCGTTATTGAATTCTGTTGGCTCAGTCCATCCCAATGAAGCATCATTGTTTGGAAAGAGGAGATGGGGGGGAGAATGATTAATTTCCTGTTCGGAGCATAAAAGATATTTCACGTGAATTCTTTGGTTCTTTCACTGAAGACTGAGCGGGTGATTTTGCTAACCTCTTTTTTTTTTTTCTTTTTTCTGCTAGCACTTTTAAAGGTCAGGTAAATTAAGAGAAGTATTGATGCTGATTGCATTTGCTAAAAGATGAGGTTTGGTAGACTAAGACCACATTTTCTTAAGATTCAGAAGTATATATGCAGCACTGTATGAGAAGAACACTGATGGAAACAGGCTTTCCTCACCAGACCCTGAACTAGAGAAGAGAAACCTCTTTTAAATCCTCTAACCAAGGAGTCCAAGTATCTACATTTCCATGGTATGAAGGTGAATAAGAGTAATCAAATGTGATAGGTATCTACAAAAAATGTGATGAGTCTTGAGAAGGCAGTTGGGGCAGGTGAGCTTATCTCCGCAGGTCACCAGATTTTCACACTTCATTCCTTAGTCTGGCATCCACTCAAGCTGGTTTTCTGCCTATGACAATGGCCAAGGGCCTATGAAGTGTACAAGAGCAGCACAAGCATATGTGAAGCGCATATGAAGCATATATATGAAAACTCTCCAGCCTCCAGATATGTCTGTCCTGAGTTAGATATCACTTCTGTGTATTTAGGAACTCTTCTATTCCAATATTTTTTAGCATATGATATCCTGTGGCACAACGTCTACAGCTTAACCACACACTCTGTGAAGAGCCACCTCTTTGAATCTGCTCCCGTGAACTTCTGATGTCCATACTTGAATTTCTCTGGTCAGGAGAATTTGGCAGCATTTATGAACTACATAAGCCTTTGCTATTTTTAAAGATCTTTCTTTGCTTCAGAGGGTTTTTTGGCTATTTAGTGCATGGACTATATTTCCATTTACGCACCTGTACATTTCCTAGCACAACAATGGCTTAGACTTATAATCAAGTTATGGTGCCTAAGTCTAGCTGAGGAAACTGCCAATGTGAATGTTTTTAGTGATGCTGAATGTGATTTCCTGCAGCTTTGGTCAACCCTCTTTCACAATACTTAAAACTAAATCACATTATTTCACATTCATGGCACACACATGGAATAGAATTGATACCCAATTTAAGCTTTGAAACTCCTAACATCGTGGTGGTAAATAAAGTAGTAAATAAACAGATTCAAAGCATGTTCTTGAGCCCTGCCACTGATGGACCAGACCGTTAAATTGTTAGCATGCTTGCTGGCACTGTTTCGGCCCATATTTACCAATATTCCCTCAAAAGACCCCTGGGTCTGCTCTGGGAACTAGCACAGGTCTGCGACCATTCCCTCTAGCCACTCAAGATGCAAACACATGCTTGTGGAGAAGTAAGGGAACTGTATGGACACAAACTGTGCCGTGCCAGCTGGCCTCCAGACCTGTCACCAGTTTGTTCCACTTAGCACTCTAGGCATAAAATATAGTAATTCATTTGTGAGTCTAGGAGGAGCTCACATGCACATAGTGAACTTTCATCCATAGCTAGGGGCGTCGTTGTCTCTTGCAAAGGATATGGAATACATAAAATACTTGGCACTTGATGTTTGGTACTTTTTTCACCATTTGAAATCTCAGAGATGTAACAGCAGAGTCAAGGCGGGGTGACTTAAACCAAAGTACTGGTAAATCTGGAATATTGACCTTGGGAGTATTGGTACGGAGTGGGACGTAGTCTGCTTAAATCTGTCCTTTTTGGGGCTTAAGTACAAAAAACTTACCTAAGTCCCGGACAGTAATCCTTGCACGTATTTTCTCTCATTTTGAACCGGTAAAACTCACATTCATAGCATGTTTCCTACTTAGCATCCCTGGCAGGCAGAGCTTAGGTTTATCTGCCTGTTAAGACTTAGAAGAGCCTCTTCTGGTCTGACAAGTGTCCATTTCCTGCAGTCTCGGGTTAACGAGACAGGCAGCTGAATTATGCCTAAATCCTCTCAGAGAAGACAAAAAAGTTAGACGGGGTGAGGAAAACAACTGCTGCTATTTTCCAGCTCTTACACTACAGCACTGCCATCAACCAGGGTAGGGGATGGGGTGGGATCTAGGATGAATCCATCTTGAAGGAGATTGAACCTAGATAGTGCTGTGGGAAAGGGGACCCAAACTCTTCCCTAGTGGTTAGGGCACTCACCTTTTATCCGAATCCACGTTTTACAGCAGCAGCTTCAAGACAGTCAGGGAAGGGCCCTGCCCCAAAGGGTTTACAGAAGGGTGAAAATGGTGAAAACTAATGGTGAAAACCTGGTGAAAAACAGTAATGATCCATTCATACCCCCTGATGGGCTCTGGGTACTATCGGTGGTCCCAGAACAGTAATGGGCAAAAGGTATTTATCAATTATATGCATTTTGCCAAGCATCTGAGGCTCCTTCAAGAGTACAAAAAAAAAAAAAAAAAAAAGGCAATATAAAGATCATCATAGCTTTTATGGTTTAATGGGAATATCACCTGGGACCAGAAGATAAGCTGATTCTTCACCATGGGTCACCTTCTAACTTTATCATGGTTCTGAAGGCTCCTCAGTGTATTCCAGGTCAGTAAAACAAGCAATGCAAAGGGTTCAATGGGCAAAGGAGAGTGAAATTGCTATCTTTTGCCATTCAAAGCCCATTCTTATGGGCTTATTACAGTTGTTATACAGATTACTATGCTCTGTGCTTTGCCTAGGCCCCTCTTAGACTCTGAGAGTTGAGCAGAATCACTAGAGAGGCTCGATGATTTTGGTATATTTTGTTATATATATTTTTATATATATGTATATTTATTTATATACAGTATATGTATATTTGAAATAGTGATTTATCTACACGTCGAGTTTTTGAGGGGAAAAAAAACAAGCTTTGATAAAACTTTCATCTGGAAAATTTACTTAGGCTCCAGGGTGGAATTACTGTGTAGTTGTGGATGAGGGAAAGAAAAATCTACAACTATCCTTGAACAGCCAAGTCCCCAGAAGTGGTCATAAACCTCTAGGACGTGGCGACCCAGACTCAAGCCCCAGGGGCTTGACCCTGTATCTTTCACACTACAGTTGAGGAGATCATAGCTTTCTCAGGTAGGTGGTTGTCAATCTTGCCTGTTGGAAGCATTCCTCTTGAAATCAATAATGAAATATGAATAAGATCAGTGAGAGCGGCATGAGAGAATTAAGCATAATTCCTTGCTTGAAGTAATATTTATCCTATTAATCTGGGATGGATCAGCTCTGGTTCTGAGGACGCTATCCTGACAGATAGAGGGAAGACAAATGTATGAGCTTGAACCTATTCAAGCAGCGTGTTTTGCCCACCAGTGCTGGAAAATTCAAGTTTTGACTGGAAAGCTCTTCAGACTTGTTTTCAGGGCAGGGATGCTCTTCCTCTCAGAGCCAGCAGGTTGGGATGGAGTGCCATACATGAATGCAAGTCATTGCATCTCTCTTTAAGCTAAGTAAGCTGGAAAATAGCCTCACTTTCCTGTTATACAGCCACACACACACTAAATAACCAATGTGCACTAAATTGACCATTAAAGTAGGTCCATCTGTATGGAAGAATTTTTTTCATTCTGTTTTTTTTTTTTTGCTGTGTATGTGAGTTTTGTGGTAGAAGACAATGTATAATAGAGAGATCACCCTTTACCAGTGGTATCCCTGGCATTGCCTGAGAGTAACCAGTAAAAGGTGCTTCTGGGGAAAGTCCTCATTGGGCTTTTATGCAATTGTTGGTTGTTTATTGAATATTATCACCAATGAAAAATGGAGATTTCCTCTTAGCCCTCTGCAGTTGCAAATCCCTTTGCTGATGGACAAGCTTGTCTGATTGAAAAAGCAAGGATGCACAGCAGGGTTGAGAAGAATTAAATAACATTAAAAGAAAACAAAACGGGAAGACAGCATGAGGGCGTAAAAAACTCAGATGAAATACTAAAGGCAGGAAAAATGGGGATTTGCTGTAAATATTACGATGGGCTGAGCATGAGGATAGGAAAGCTATTACAGAGGACAGAAGTTTAGAGCATACCAATGGTCTAATTGGAAAGACCAATGAGAAGATAAGGGTTTGGCTCAGGAACTGGTAGGTAAAATTCCGTGACCTGCATTATAAAGTAGAATGATTGCAACAGCCTCTTCTATCCTTGAAATTCTGTGGAAGAGTCTGTGGAAGGGTTACATTTAAATAATTAATGCTAAGAGAAAATTTTGAACAATTGCAGAAAAATTTTCAGTGCAAGCCTGGTAGGAACTCTGGGATTTGGTCTTCTTCAGTATCTAAGCTCTTGAACTTTACTGATGAAAATACTAATAAGTTTTTAATTCTAAGCTTCAAGCCTCATTGCAGACAATCATCAATGATATATTCAATTGTAAAATTCACAGAGGGCTTTGTAGTTATATAAATCATTCAATTAAAGAGAAACTGCGTCACATGACTGAATCAACTGAATGGAGTTGGAGAATGGGTTCAGTTTTGCAGCTTTCTCAGCAAGAATTGTGTGCAGAGATACTTGCCATTAATTCAAAAAGTGAAACAAAATTTCAGAAAATTTTGTTTCTTGCTCAAAAACAAACAAAAAAAGGAATCTGATAATTATTATATGAGTATCTTTTCAACGACAATTATTTCCTTATCTCTTAAAAGTGTTTTTTATCCCTCAGCAACCCAGAACATAGCTTTTCTGCCTGTGTGTTGCTAAGCATTTAGGTTTGTGAGTTTGCAACCATTTCTAAGTGAGGAATTACAGTGCTATGTCTTTCTTTCCGAAGATCTCAGTGCACAGATCCCATGGATAACAAATCATCAGCATCACTATGCCTGGGAGGAAAAGCACGTGATACATTTGCTGCCTCTGAAAAGTGCAGATAATCTACACCCCTCTTACTCTTCTGTTGCTCATTGCAGGCCATCCTCACTGCTTTTGTGCAATAGATTACTGCTGACCTCAGTGGAGCAGCAGGCTCATGTAGCAGCTTTTGGAGATTTGGTGCACGATGGTGCCATGAACAGTTGGTCCTCTCTGTTCACGACAGGTGCATTTAGCCGCAGTGCATACATGCATACGTAATAGTCCTGGCTCTTTAGCTAGTGTTTTATTTTGGCCTACACCCATCACCTTTAATAGCAACAGGTCCACTCCACTGGGGCCAGCCTTGAGTGCTGAAGCTGCAGAGTGCATGCTTTCACACCTGAAGCAACTGGCAGTGCTCAAAAGGTTAAACAGCATTTGCAGGAAGCAAAGAAGTAAATATATCTATGACTATGTACAGCATGCTAGCAAGACGGATTGCTCAGTGTGTTATAGGACCAATGGAAAGATGGAAAGAAATATGGTCTTCATTGTAATGATTGTGCTTCTATAGCCTGAGGCATCAAAAACGTCACAGCATTTATGCACACTAATAAAATCTTAGAAGTAATTCTCTCCAGCCTCTTCATGCACAAAACCTTTGCTACAGTCTGTCCTCTGAATCACCTCTAAGGAAAAAAAAATCTAGTTGCCTTTCATTCCTCCTCAGGGAGGAATAAAGTTTGCCCTACTATGAGGCTTAATATTGGTGGATTGGATGTAATGCATGGGTCACCATGCACAGGAGTTTCTGAAGTGCCTAGGAGCTGTCTATTTAGGGGCCAGTGGGAGGGAAAACGAATTGGATCAAAGGTTTCAGATCTAATAAGCAGTTGTTTAAAGATACATACCTTAATCATTGGCTTGATATTTTTGGAAACCAAGAGAAAATGCCTTCCTATAATTTTATTCTGGAGACTAGACTTCAATTTGACTGATAATATAATGGGCTGACTACGTCTCCTTTCTTTTGTGATGGTAGAAGCTAAACGCTTAGGCCTGCCCTGTCCTGAACATAATAAATACCATACTGAAGGAAACGAATAAATCCAGAAATGTGCTTAGTTCCTTTCTTACTGGTGATTTGGCAGGCAGATAAAGAAACCTTAAGCCACCATCTGTAGTGAGCCTCTAAAAGCTCTTTGTGACTGATTTTTAGAGCTGGGCAGGATGGCTGGTCTTTCATACAAACTCTCTTTGGAATTCAGAGAGAGCAAGTCAGAGCACCATGTTTAGTATTTGGATGGCTAAATTTGCACTTCAGCACTCGGCGCTTCCAGCATGAGACAATCTCAACAGAAGGCACGTTCCTCTGGCATACCAAGCCTACAAAACAGCACCGTAAGTTAAAAGGATGGCTGCAAGCCTATAACCTGCACTTATTTACAGAATCCGTTTGTGCAGAACCAGAGTCAAACACTGAATTAATGGTTTAATTAAACCTGAGGTTTAACACTTGAGATATTTGATCTAATTTGGCTCAAGAATACCATGTAAAATGGGACCAGGAGCACAGATGAGGTACTGAATAGTACTGAATAGAGCTTGACAGTGTTGGTTTTAAGACATTAGGGGAAATCCTGAGAGGTCAAGAGCCAACTATTGCCATTGGCAGTATCTGAGCGTCCAACTGCATTTGAAGGCTCGCCCTCAGAAGTGTTCAGAATCCCCAGCTGACACTGCTGATCTAGTGGATGTCACTACAGAACAAACCAAGAAAATTTAATATCAAGAAAGGATGGAGGCCGCCAGATATGTGAGGAGAGGAGAAGACCTGGTTAGATTTGAGTGGACGGAATAGCCAAGGTTGGACAAGGTGGATGGGATTTCGTCTCATGTATGTATCTGTGGAGTCATAGATAGTCTAGTCAGTATAGACAGTGGAGACTGTAGGATTAGTCACCTCACTGGGTATCGTGCCTTTTAACCATTAGCTGCCAACCCTGGTAAAACAGCTGTGTAACTTTGCCTAATGTGGAGTGGCGCCTCTGCATCTAATATCTCCTAACCTTTCTACCATGGCTTAACCCATACAGGTATACATTTCTGTATAACATGATATTCTTCTGGTGCTCATATACTAATGCAGATCAGCTCCCATCTCTCACACCTCTATTACCGGTGGAGGCCAAGGAAGTCTGTACGTGTGTGTCCGGATGAGAGGGAAGAGAAAGCAGCTTGGATCTGGCCTGTGCATGCATGTTCTCATAGGCATGTAGCAGGCTGCTCCCTCTGCGCTGGGGTGGAGCAGCAAATCACAGCACAGTTATAAAAGTGAATGCTACTGCTGAGTGACACTCACACCCTGGAGCCTGGTAAGCAATAAAAAAAAAGCTTTTCTCTTTCCTTAGATACTGTTGATGTATAGGTTAGTCCCAGGTCTGTAATTCTTCTCTCTATCCTCCCTATACTTCTCGCTCTGCCTCCAGTTGCTGGCATTTTGTTTATGAGGGTCTTGATGGGGTTTGTTCTGCTCCTGGGAGGTCTCATCTGTAATTTACTGCAGCCAGAATTGTGAATCTGCTTAAGCAAAGTCATTCACACCCAGAGCTTCTATTAATCCTTGGAAAAAGGATTTTAATTATGTATAATGGGGTTCTGAAGGGTCTCATTTGGGACTGGTACTTTATTCCTTTATAAACCCAACTAATCAGGACTGAAAATCAGATTTTGTTTAATCAATCACAGACATTTTTATTGCAATCAAAGTGTCTTTTTTTTCTCTTTAACGATTTCTTCCCACAAGATCTTTCATTTTTTTTGTCAGGAAAAAGAATTCAAGACTGAACAACCTGACAACATAAAATATTTTCCATTTGGTAGTTAAAAAAAAAAAACAACAAAAAAAACCCTCCCAGCATTTTGGCCAAAAACCCAAACAAGTGAGAAAAATTCTCACTTGCTGCAATGACATTTTTCTTTGCTGGGTGTTTGACGTCAAACTTCTGTTCTCTTTTATTGCAGCCTTCCTCTCCTCTCCATGCACAGTCAATGCTGCAACTTACAACCCATCTGATAGCTCTTCAAGCCTTGATAACCTTTTAGCATGATTTCAAATTTGGCTTGTAAAGTTTGGGGTGTAGTGAGTCAGTTTTCAGAGGAGCTCCCATTTGCTGTAATGCTATAGTTCTGGTGACAGATCAAAGCAAGGCAAGGTACATCTAAACGGGCCTTTTTTCAGGCATCATGAAATAGGAAAAACAGACTTGTTTGGGGCCAGATGTGTGCTTTTGACTGCTGCTGCTTAATAAACATTTCAGTGTCTATTTGCTCTCAGTGGTCTATTCCTTGGGAAGTGTGTACCATTCACCTGATGTCCTCTGTATACGTACCATTTGCCTTGAAATAATACGTGAGTTGCATGGCTAGTACTTGTCTTGCATAGATTATACAGCCATATAGTATGTGTCATATGTTATATAATGTATATAGCATATATATGGATTATATAGCCATGCATTGTCTATTATACAGCCATATATTATCTGGCTCCCTTTTCTCTGTATCTCATGATTATTTCGGGATGACATGGATTCCTTCTGTTCAGAAGCAGCTCTATGGCCATGTAAATGGACTAAGGAGAAACTAAGACCATAGACCCGTTAAATGTGTGGTACAATACTGGGATACTATCATATTTAATTACAAGAGGTTGGCATTAGCATGGTGACAAGAAGACTATGGAACAGTATTACACATGTCCTGTACAAAGAATGTGGTTGGCACTAAACAGAGCAGAGGTTCTGGTTTTAAGCTCTAATCAATTTGAGAGATGTGAAGCATTATAAGAGGCTCAAATGACTATAAATCACTGCTAGGATTCTTAGGAGATGTGGAAAGCTGAGAGCCTCAGAGGACTGACTCATAACAAGCATTTAGGTCCTAAAGACTAACTGATGTATCATTTTGCCTGAATGCATCAATGCCGGTAAGAAGGGCAAATCTTAAAATTATGTCATTATTCACTGGGGAAGTAGTTACTGTGTGACGTGTCAACCATCTTGATTCAACCTGCCAGCCAGCATGCTGTGCATCAAGGTTTTTAATTTATTAAAATGGCTGCTTTATTTTTCCTTTCAAAGGGATTTTATAAACAGCACATTTGAAGGCTGATATTGAGTGTCTTTTGCTTCATTAGCTTCCTTCACCATATATGACTTAGGGCAAGGGAGGGAATTATAAGGCTATTATAAGGATCATAACCACTACTGTCAATAAAACATAAAGGGATGAATTCAAAAATAATTTCCCTCTGGGTCAAATTTGCAAATAAAGTTGATTTTTTCTGTATGACTTTCATGTCTTCCTCTACAGTGGGGACTTGGATAGGATGACTGTAGACCCAGGTTTCCAAGAACATAGCCTCTTTTTCCACCCAGTAGTTTTGTCCAGGCAGAAGAAGGGAGAGTTAGCTATTTGCCCAGGCTTTCTCACCGTCTGGCCATTTGGTCAGAGATGCAGCCAGGAACCATTTCAGATATCTAGAAATTGTGGACCAACAATCTTGATATCCCAATGCACAGCGACTGTGACAAGTTCTGGATTCATCAGCTTTTCTGCACAGATCACTTGTCCGACAAACATCGTGTGCCTCCGTTTCTAATGCGAGGGTACATTTTTGCCCAGGAAATGCTGGACTGGATGATGGGAACTTGCATGTGTGGTCTTCTTCCTAGGACCACCAAGGCATACCTAACCTCAGAGCTTCCTTACCTTTGCTAGACATCCAAAACACCCTCAGCCTCTTCTGCGGTGGCACATTGCAGTGTCTGGAGAGTTTGGTTCTAGGTACGAGGGCTCGTGGAATTGCTCGTGGGAGGGAGATATTGCCCTGCGGTGACTCAGAACAGAGTCAGTGCTCCGTACCCCTTTCTGTTTTTACCTCTATTACCTGGTACCTGTGGTTGCAGGTACAAGCCAAAATGACCCATATGGTTCCTCTCAGTCCTATGTTCCCAGAATAGTGGTGGAATAACCAGTAGTCCTGACCTTTTCAGAAGGGAAACATTTGGATTTTTCCTTTGGAAACATCTTTTACTTATCGTTTAAGTACTTCTAGTCTATTAAGTAATGTCCTACAATAGAAAATGAAATTGGTTTTGGTTTTGTCAAAAATTATTGAATTGAGTCCATGTGGCATTGTTTTTAATCTTTTTTCCCCTCAAGATTTCTCGCAGAAGGTTTGCTTTCCAGTCCATTGATCGGCTCTGTGGCCCTCCTTTGAAACCTTGGTGTGCAAAATACAGAGTTCAGACCCAGATATCACACTTCAGTATTTTATTGCTGAGGAAGAGACAGGCAGGATCATCCTCCTGGGTGCATTGCTGCTTAGTGCACTTCTGCTTCATCACACCAAAGTTTCCCCCAGCTCTGTTTTTCAGTTTTACGCTGATTCTCCTTCAGTTCACAAGAGGTGACTGCACCTTTTCAGAAAGGCCATCTCAATCTCCTCTACTGCCATGTGGTTCTCAGAGATCTCATTCAGGCTTTGGTGTGATATCGCTTTACTCAAATCCACAGTGGCTAATCTGCAACATGGGAGCTGAATACCTGGACACTGAGATATGGGCAAGAAGAATGTGAGAAAAATGAAACAGAAGACAAGGGGAAAACTGTAAAAAATTAGAAAGTTTCAAAAAAGTATTGATTTTATGTAGAACTTTTGTAACTCAATTTCAGGGGTTGAAGGTCGGCAATGTTAGAATAATCACTGAGTAGAGGACACTTCATTCTGCTATGTCCAGTCAGCCTGACAGCAAGGCTGGATGGCAGCCAGCAACTTCCCTTCCTTTCCCTTCCCTGCCCTATATTTTTTTATCATGAAATGAAAAATTGATGATGGAGAAAAAGTACATTGTACAATTAATCTTCTCTTTCTCAAGGCAAATGCTTTTTTTTTTTTTTTTTAATTAGTGATTTGTATAAGGGGGAAAAAGCAAAACCCCCTCACTATTAAAAAAGAAACAAACAAACAGGTAAAACAGGTGCAAGACACCAAGGATTCATTCTGGAGTTGTTCTCTTTGCATTTCTTCATCACACACCTTCTAATATTTCATATACACAGGTACAGAAGAGTCCACATCCCTGCACACATCTGATCATTTCAAGAGGAGTAGCTTTGTGTTGGAAAAGGCTTTGCGTCCCAGCACATGGCATTAGAGAAAACACCAACAGCTCTCCATCACACGGTGGGCTGGAG
This sequence comes from Apteryx mantelli, assembly GCF_036417845.1. Taxonomy (NCBI): domain Eukaryota; kingdom Metazoa; phylum Chordata; class Aves; order Apterygiformes; family Apterygidae; genus Apteryx; species Apteryx mantelli. The sequence continues at coordinate 4,180,849 of NC_089979.1, read as the reverse complement.
GCAGCAGGAATGCCGTCCACCCGGCATCCGCTTTCCCCATGTCTTTAGTTGCAGTCCTGCTCTCAGTAACACATTCAAAGTTTCATTGATTTCCCAAACAATTTTCCAGGCATGCAACTGGGAAAAAAGGGGTGGACCAAAAGAAAATGTGAAATATATTATTGCAATATATGGCCATAGCATGTGAAGCATAGTCAGCTGGCTGGTTGGAAAGGGATGATGGTCTTCCTGCGGAAGAGAAGCAGCAGGAAAGGGGATGTTGCTCAGCTGTGTCACTGGTGGATGGGGAGCTTGTGTGGCTGCACCCCTCTTCCCCCTGGCAGTCATGAACAGCAGTGTGATGGGACATTTCTGTCTTGGTATCAGTCCCTTTGCACATGTGCAAAATTACAGGTCACTGGGAGAAAACAGTCAACAAGTCCTCAGCTTTCACTTTTCCCCTGGGCCGGCGCCAAAAGCCAAGTCTGGATGCTTCCAGCCAACAGCATTGCTGCCTCTCTGCAGCAGCTCCAGCATTAGCCCATTCCCAAGCATCTGAGCTCCCTGGATGCCATCTGGGCCCACCTATGGAACAGCTGCAATGTTCAAAGGGCCACGAGGCAGCGCTGTCTTTCCATGCTGAATCCGCTCTGGGTGAACAGTCAGGAAGGCAAATGCAAGCAGCCGTTCTGCCTCCCGGAGATTCCCACCGCTGTGTCAACCCAATGCACCAAGCATCATTCCCTCTCTTGCCTCCTATTAGGCCTTTGCTATTATGCAAAGATTCAACACTAACACCAAAGCACAACGCTGGAAAACACAAAAACCTAAGAGCTTAGTTTTCCCTCCCCTCAAAAAAACTCCGCAGAAAATCAACAGACCCCAAATAGGAAAAATTCCCTTTAAAAATCTCACAGTGCTTCCCCCTTCGTGATTTTGGGGGCTACCTCCTGATTTAAGCATGCTCAGCAGAAGTAACGTTGGTGAATTGCCTTTTTTTAACTGCACATGGCTTGGGTTTGACTGCTGAATGCTGCCAAAGGCAGAATTCATTGGGAGACATTGAATAGTAAAGTTTAATATGTTGAAAATGAGTTTTAAATTGATTAAGGTTTATAAAAAACACAAGCTTGTTTTTTCAATTTTCCTAATTTTATTTTTACCTGTATTTTATGAAAATTAATCTATTTCCTCACATGCCACTTTTTGGTACCTTTTACAGGTTGGCTTGATTGCTGTCAATTTGTTTCTTTAATGTAAGCAATTAAATGGTTGATAGTTTTGCTGGCTTTCAATTATCTTCCTGCCTGACAATTGCTCCAGCTGTAACTAATTTTCCTTCTTTATGTTCATAATCCAAATCACATCAGCTGTGTCTTGCAGACATTGGGAATGTCAGGTATTAGCTGAGGTGAACAAGACAGAATTGGTGAGGGAGCAGAGGATGGAGATTTGGGTTCTGTTGCTGATCCTTTTTGCTGGTGTGGACTGAGACATGATCCCTGACATAAAGGATGGTGTGGTCCACCCACACTACGAGCTGGTTTCCATGTTGTTGGGTGAGGTGATAGCATGCTGGCAGTCACATGGAACAGATCACCATGCCTGGCTGCATGTTAATGGAGAATTTGCCTGGGGCACCTGATATATAAATGACTATGCGACCTATGATAATTCAGTCTCAGGCCCCACTGAAGTGTTTTTGGAGAACCTGAATCTATTTAAGAGCTTTGAGGGAGCAGGAAAGGGTGGGGAGTACAGGGTGTCTGAGGCCTCAAGCCTAGGATGAATGATTTGAGCTGTTCCTCTTCACTTTGATACAAGTAAAGTCAGCTCAAATTCCTGCTTCTATGTGTCCCTCACTTTACTTTAGTTAGTTAAAGTTCCTCTTGATTGCACCATTCATCTCCATCTCACTTGACCTCTGCCTTCTTCCAGACGCTGTGCTGTATTGGCTGTTCCCTGAGGTCATGAGTGGGAGCAAAGACAGTAAAACAACATTTTCCCTCCTTCAAAGAAATGAATTTGATGGGTTGTAAGATCCCTAGATGGGGGGAGTTCTCTTTAGGAGATGTGTAGACATTACCACCACTATTTTTGTTTCCTTATTCCTGTAGGAATATGAATATAAACAGAATTTCCTAGAACCTTTGGGTCCTAGAGATATGTCTTTTAATGCTGGTTTTCATTGTTTGAGGTGTTGCTGACAATCAAAATTTTTGTGTATAGCATTTTATGTGGAAATGACCTTGTGGTGGAAACACGGATGCATTGATGCTGGTGATTTTTAGGACCATAGTCTTAGGTAAAACCTGGTTGACATGGCCAACATGAACAACGACAGGTTTTGATCACAGGTGGATCAGGTGGGGAAGTACAAATAGCACCAAGTATTCTGGACATGATGTTCTGTTCTCCTGTTAATAGTGACTCTACAACAGAAAATGAGAGCTGTCTCTTACAATGTTGGCTCTTTCAGGTCAGCCTATCCATCCGGAGGTCAGAGGTTCAGCCTTTGCTGTTGAAAAACTCTTCCAGGAACACAAAACCTTTCTCTGTTTCAGAAAAGCTCTCTTTTTTTTTTTTTTTTCCCCATCAGTGTGTTCCAGGGCTCTGTTTCTTAAGGTTGGAATTTCTTAAACACCACCATAATGCTATCAAGGACCTGCTTCCTTGCAATGAGAAGGACTGAAAAAAACATCCAGTTAAAATTGTGGAAAATTGGACTTCTGCAAACTTAATATTTTTAAATAGGGTTGTTTGGAGTTGTTTAGAGAACTGGTCATAAGGGTCCCATCACCCTGGTGTTCTCTGCTCCTTACTTGCTTATTTAGCTCAGCTCTACAGGGATTAGACTGTAGAAAGTGCTGTAAAAACGTGACCTGGCTCTCAGCATGGGAACACAGCAGATCACAGCAATCCAGTGCCAAACACACTAACTCTAGAACCACAGGCATCACAGTCACATCAGGACAAATACAGCAACAAGGCTAATTAAGCACGGAGCTAATTAGCCAGAAAAGAGAACTAACATGGATATCCAGCTTCCTGTGTCTCACCTAGCTTTTTTTTACAGCATGCAGCTCTGCCCAGAGACATATCAGCTTGTTCAGATCTAACTTAAGGCTCTCTAACACAGCACTGCAGAGTCTGGTGGAGATTACGTTCCACCCACGTCACTCTCCACCTGCCTCTCACCTAACTGCCACTGCCTGCTGCATTTACCTGGAAAACTCAGGTGTTATTTTACAGGTTAAAGCTTAAAGAATTGGGGCTTCATAGTAGGAAGCTTTCAGGGATGCAAGTCACATGTGCTGGAAACAACTCATGCAGAACCCAGTCATACTTAGAAATCATTCAAAGGATGTTTCTTTAGGCAGTGTTTCATTATGGGCAGACTCTGCAGTTCCTCCTGTTTGAACTACATCTGTAATATCGTAAGTATTTAATATTGAGCATATTTGCTGTGATGTTGAAGTCAGTAGCACTACCAAGGGTCCCGCAGGCAAAAAACATGCTTAAGTTGGCAGAACAGCTGAGGACTGAGGATGTCATGATGACTTTGCTTTTCCTGGCTGTGCAAGGCACTGATTACTCTTTAAGTGCACACTGGAGACACCTGTGCAGCAGATAACTGTACCAAGGGATGGAGAGAGGTATAGATGAATTTGTGCCTGAGAGCAACATGCTGCCAGGGAATCCTGCTGTCGGCTGTCCCACGTGAAAGTCCCTTTTACATGGATCTCAGAGAACAGTTAAACTCCCAAAATGCTTGTGATGGTTCACTAAAGGGTTTTCACAGCTGGGCTGAAGACCCACACCTCCCCATTTCAGTAATAGAAAAACTATTAAACAATGGGAGCAAAAAGTAAGCAATTGGAATTGGACCATGGGGGTTACAGGAGACAATTTATAATGGCATTCCACAGCTAGAAGTGTGTCATTAGCACCGTCTCTCACTATTGCATGGGACATGGGAAAGATTTGCTAGCAGTGGGTGGGATTTTCATATGTGAGGAGGAAAGGCTGCTTCTCTGCAGTTTTCAGATCAATATGTATGTAATTAATGTAAAGTGACACATCAATTTTACTATGTCAGGCAGCTCTGTGAGAAACATAGCAGAGACAGTCTTGTCATTTCCAATATTGTCAGACACTTCAGGTGGAGACTTTGCATGAAAACTGTATGGTGAAGAAAGAAATAAAGAGAAGTAACAGAGGAAAAGCAGAAAGTAATCGTTTCTAAAGGAGTATCTAAAATGCTCCTTTAGAGAACTGAAGGAGGGTCTGTCTTCCACATGTGAACACATGCAATGAAACATCCTGTGGTTTTGTATCACAGATCCAGTGTTCTCAGTTGGGACTACCTCATCGCTGAGAGGCAGCAGAAAAAAGTCAGCCTGTCCCCTACATTTTGGCAATAGCCAGGTAACTTGCTGTGCTGACAGAGCCACAGGGAAGTGAATGGGGAAATCTGTGTTGCTTTTCTGCTGACAGTTTACATAATAGAAGAAAATTTGTCAGCGACATAGAGGGTGCTATATTTGCTGAACACTATCCACAACCGGATATCTCCCTGGATGCTCAAGGTTTTTGAGCTCTGTATGCCGGTATTTGAGTAAAAACTTTATGACTGGTAATACTTAGGTCAGACTTGATGTGACCGTGATCCCTTCTGCCCCTAAAACCTTTGTGCAGAAGAGGGACACAGAGGCAGATATCAGCTTCCTGCAGAACACTCCATAAAAAACAACGATGAATCAAGATCTTGCATTCTTTGTCTGAGGAGCAAAGCCCATACACGTAAAGATACACCTATTTCAAAGACACATTTTAGTAACCTGACAGATATTTATTTAAATGGTCTCCTACTGAGGCCTCCACAAGGAGCTTGCAGTTGATGATAAATCTGTTAACAGCAGCTAACAGAGATACCTTTTCTTTCCTGGCCTTTGAAGCAGATGGCTATATAATGCTGCGTAACCAGCAAAACAATCATCCTGGTAGTGTCTGTCAGCTCTTTCTTCCTTTTTTTTAACTGATATCACAATAAAATTGTGTCTCGATGCAGGCAAAATCAAACAATCAGACCTGAGGGACAAACAGCAGTGAGTGGAGAGGAAGCTGGTGAAGGCACAACCACCAGCCAGTCTACAAGGAGGAGCCAGCAGCACTTGGAGAAGAGCAATGTGGGCACCAGGAGGCTGGGAAGTGTGGTCCATACTGCTGCTAACTCAGTAGCAGCCTCAGAAATGAATTCACCTAAAAAAGGAGTAAAGGAAATTCAAAAAGAAAGAAAATCAGCTTTGGGCTTTAGTGCTTTTCAATCCTTTGAGCAGAACTTGTCGTGTTAGGAAAGCCCCGTATACGACTTGCCAGCAGGGAAAGTTTATGCCAAAATATCAGTTCAGTAAATGGGAGGTATCTGACGGGTTGAGGGAACTGGATCTGGTGGCGTTCTCCTGCTGCACACAAAGCCGGGGATGATCCAGTGGTCAGAGCATCCATGCAGGGTGCAGGCTCCCTTCTTGCCTGCCTGCGTGGACTTCAGCAAGCTGTTTTGCTCCAGTTACTCAAAAAGGACTCATAGCCTTAAGACATAGTGTTGGATGAGTTAGGAACTCAGTCACCTCCAACTCTATAATCACTGGAGAGAGGAAGAGGAAATGAATCGACTTCGACAGTGTCTAAATCTCTTTCTTAACCATTGAGGTTACATATGGGAGCTACTCTTTAGATAAACAGTGTCAGTTAGATGCCTAAAATTGGGTGTGAGGCATCTGAGTTTGAAATCAATAGGACTTAGACCCTAAACATCTTAGAGGTGTCTCTCTCTGTTCAGTTTTTCATATTTAAAATGAGCACGGGTCACATTTTCTTATCTCCAAGAGGTGTTGATTATTTTATAGTCTGCAGTCAGGCACTGGGAGGTATGTGCATTAGTATGTAGCCTGGCTGGTGTATGTGAAGTGCAAAAAGTATCTTCATTTTACTTGTTAAGAACCTACCGCCGTTAGATGACAGCTCAGCCAGTTGGGCCTCATCCATCCCCTACTCGACCATTTCTTTGCCTGATATCCTTCCTCAGCTTTGGGGTAATTGCTGATTTCTCCAACAGCCTTATAACAGCAGCTATGCGGATAAGCTGAATATTCTGGCACTGTTGCCGTCAGATTTATCTTGTCTGAGAAATATTTTCTCTGCTACAAATGAATATAAAATTGACTTGGGAAAAGAAACAAATGACTAGCTTTGCTTTTTGCTTTAGGATGTCCTCTCAGCCCCACTTCAGAAACAGAGCCTGTCAGGATGCCTCCTTGTTTGTATCCTTAACAGGATAAGTAAGGCAGAACAGTCAGGGAATGCAAAGTAAATCACATGTATGGTGATCATCCTTCAACCCCAATTTTAGACTTCTCTTTCTTATAATAAGACACAAAGCCTAACATTAAGCAGATGCATTTTAATGATGCTTAAATTAGTTGAGTTCAGCCAGAAGACATTTAAGCACGTAGCTGGGTTGTCATTTGTACATTTCTTTCTTCTTTTTCCCCCATTTTGCATGGCGACTTACCTCATGCAGTTTAATATAATGCTTGCTAACAATAATCTTCCCCTAATTTATTCCATGTTGCAGTCCATCTGGTGCTTTCAATTACAGTAGAAAGTTTTAGAAAAAAACAAGTTTAAGAGCTCAGTCAGTGAACTTTGCTGGAAGTATTTATTGGTTCTCATTGAGCATTTTGAAAGATCTAAACAATATGGACCAATTTCTCATTTTGGTCATAATGATGAATACACATATATTTCAGTCTTAGTGGTGGATGTATATGCAATATATCTATTGCTCATTCATATCAGTCATATATATACACACACATTACTATTCCAATAATACAACATATAAGTCATTCCAGGTTATTATAAGTGGACCCAGCAATCCAATCTATCATTATGGTCATTTGGGACTTCCAACCATAAATTTTTGGGTTATTTGACACGAACTTCTGACACTTATTTCTCTTAGAAGTAATCCACTAGGAATATTTTGGTCCAAGCAAGCCTAAAATACATCCTGTACATGTTAAAAAAAACCTTGAAAACCTTTGCTGGAGAAGCTCAGATGCCCTTACTGAAAAAACAAAGATGCTTATTCATATCCAGTTTTGTTGAGCTCTGGTGATATTATCTGTGTCTGCATAACAAGAATGAAAATATATACCATGTCATTGAAAAAATCTGGGTGCTTTCTGTCTCTAAATTCTCTGATGGAAATCAAAGAAAAGTCCTTTACCCATCACTAATTTTCCTTCAGCAGCTGTTGCAGAAAGTGCTGGCACTGAGCAGTTAATTTTTTATATACAGTCAACCACCATGTAATAGGAGATGTGTGTCAGCAGGGTCCAGATACACATCACTAGTCTCGTTGTAATCCAGAAATCTTTAAATTGTCACTCTCTAATGGAACAAGAAATGGGTATTCTAAATTCATAAAGATTTATAAACATTCACTGCTGCTAGCTGACAGATATATGCATCACCTGCCGTTTTCTCATTCTTCAGTTCTCTCCTACGAGCCATGGGAAAATGATGCTCTTGCACTCTTACTGCAGGGGTGAGAAATCCTGAGAAGGTCAAGTTAGTGAGTCTGAGGGAAATGGATGACTGAAAATGAACCACAGAGGAAGAAAAGCCACTTAATTTGATAAAACACAAGACAAAAAGATTGCATGGGAGCTTGCATTGTGGATGTCTCACTTGCCTGGTGTTTGACAGGATAGTCACTGGATGCCTTTATTCTAGGGCAGAGGGACTGTTGAATGACATTAGAATAGCATACAATATTCTGGTTTTGAATAGTCAGCGCAAGTCAAAAAATGATCAGAAAACTGGTTTTCTTCCTCAGGCTGTCATTTTTTTACAAAAACAATACCCTCAACCGCCACACAAGCAACTAGTAAACCTCTTAAAACTGCATCTTGGGATATTACTTGCAAAGGAGAATGTCAGCCTTCACTCCTGAAACTGGGAAGCATTTCCACTGAATTTCACTACTATCATGAATCAAGCTCAGCATAATCCACATGTGAAAAGGACTTTATTTTGCCATTAGAATTCACCCTGATAGCTCCATATTGACTCCACTTATCTGTGTTTGACTAAAGCGGCATCGAAGTTTGATTTGATAAATTGAGAATCCATCATTTCCTGTGGGGAATTTGCTCCAGTCTAATCATCTTCAGTCTTATAAAAAAATGGTGACTAATTTCTAATAGGAAATGGTGTGGATTTAGCTTCCAGCCACTGGTTTTTGATTTGCTTTTCTTCTCCAGATTAAAGAGCCCTATTGCATCTAATATTCCCCCTGCATGAAATTTTTCTTTCACTGTAATCAGATCTCTTTTTAACTTCTTTTTTATTTTTTTGATAAGCTAAAAGTATTTGATTATCTTTACATTTCTCAGAATGGTATTTTTTTCTGTCTCTGAGGCAGAAAAACTCTTTTCTGTACCCACTCCAGTTTTTCTGCCTTCCCTTTAAAATGAAGACACCCCAATCTCAGGCAGTATTAAAATTTAGGTCTGGATGGGTGTGGAGCTGAAATCACCTCCCAGTATATACATACATGGTTTGCATGGTATTTCTCTCCTGAGAGCCTATGCAGAACTGATGCCATGGGTACAGGGCTCCCACTCACTAGACGTCGTCTCCTTCATTTCTGGGCATCCAACTGTGTTTGGCTGTACTGGAACATCATTTGCTTGCACAGAGATGTCTCGGCAAGTGATCCTAATTGCTCTGAGTCCAAGAATATATGCACCTACCATGCGACAGATGTCAAGCTCTTCTGTACCGAATGCCTCATGCAAATCTTATTTTGCCACATCTATGCAAATACCTTTTTCCAGGACACATAGAAATTTTTCCCAAATGAATTCACCTTTGTTTGCCAAGGGCATTTTTCCATAGCTTCCAGATGGTTTTCTTGGGGCTGTATAGAAGGCCAGTGCCCAAGAAAGAAATTAACTCTCTGTTCTGTCCACCACTGGCAGCCTAGCAGCATCTTTCTTGCCCTTGGTAAAACTTGTCATCATCACAGTTACCTTTCTTGTTAAAAAACTATTTTCTTGCAACACATCCTCATTTTGGATCCTTTACCGTAATTGTTTCTTGCCCTTTATCTTCTGATTTTCCCTCAGCTTACACCTGAGGGCATATATATAGATATATATGGTGTTTTCGAATATCACCATGAAACAGGTGAGTGTTCTTATTCCTATAGTATAGTTAAGGAAGCCAGGACAGTCACCGAAGGAAATGACAACTCCTAGGTGAGGCTGAGTTGATAAAGGAGTTTTCATTTCCTAATTTCCTCACTCACCCGACACGTAAGTCCAGCCATCCCTTTCTGGAAACCAGATTCAGAAAGTGAGTCTGCATAAACCTACTCCTCTGCAGAAGAGCAAATCAGCATGTGCCTAAAGCTGAGTCTTCTTTTGGCAAGACTGTGGATTCCGACTAGTTTCCTTGGATTTGACAGGGATGAGATCCCAAGTGTAATTACCTACAGAAGAGAAACAGAAAGTGGATTTGGAACATGTTTATGGAAGCATTTATGAATGATCAAAGAAAATAGATGTACTGAGGCTTTCTTTGTGTGTGTGTGCGTGTGTGTTTGTGAAAATATCATTCCAAGGTACTTATGTTGTGTAATTTGAAAGAAAAAACAGTGGCAATGTGAGATGGTCGATAAGAGATTATGTTAAGCAAACAACAGAGGCAGCTGTGAAATGCCTTTTTGACTGACGATCCTGCATACAGCAGTAGATAGCTCCAGCAATTTGTGCTCAGTTTTAGCCTCTTGTGATTAACTTGGGTAAGTTACCAGCTAGAAGTAATTTGTAATTTTAAATTAGTACAAGACTCATGACATTTCTCTTCTGGGGCTGTTCCAGTGACTGGTTCACTGCCATCATCTACACATTTAAATAGGTAAAGCTGCTTCGGTCTAACTCTATCCATCAGTTACCTGTTACTACCGTTCCCTTGAAAGCCAAAAATGAGACAGAAAAGGAGGAGAAAGATATGCTTTTGTTGCCAGGGCTTTATGTTTCCTGAGCTTGCTTTATTTCTGTTTGTTTTGTTTTTCCCTGCAGAAATGTGAGAACTAGTGAGTATTAATATTCTAATTACTGACTCCTCTGAACTGGAGAAAGTGATTATTAGGTGTACGAACAGAGAAAGCTAGGTGGAAATTTTGAAATAGTTTGATGTGCGTCTGTCAAATAAATGCTTGTGCTAATTGCCAGTTTGGTTTTCAATACGTGGAAAGGAAACCGAAAGGGAAGGAAACTGGAAGGAAGACGAAACTTCATGGGCAAACATTGACGCCTACCTCCACTGGGGGTGATCTCCTATTCCATACCTGTGTACAGCCCTTATCCTGACAAGATACACCTACCGCCACCTCTCCATCATATGACCCCCATATATATTTACATGAGAACCCATGATATAAAGTTCCCACACATCCTAGGTATACACTGCTGTTACACAAGTTACTTCCAAGAGACACACACACACATGTGCTGCCCATCCAGCCTCTGGCTCGTTCCAGGGTGAATAGCTCCTGGTGATGCTAGCGGCATTTGGATGAAAGAAAGTTTGGAGCCCCTATCTCATGTGTGTATTTCATAGTCATTGTCTGTGTAATTCATAGTCACCGATGAATATGAAATGCTTTTTCTCTGATCAGATTGGATTTTGTCTTCTCTGCTTTTGAGGTTTGCCTCTCAACATACTGCAGTAGAAGACATGAGCAGTGATTTAGTGCAATGAAAGAGACAAAGAAATAGTCAGGAGACCAGGGATTAAGCCTCTGGGTCTCCTAGGAAAGTGAACTCATCACCAGGAGACAAAGTAGAGTCTTATTCTCTCTCACCCCAATTCACATTTATGTACTTTATAGACAGAATGCACTGCAGTAGGAGCGACTGGTGGAGCCTAAACACAAAATTATCTAGTGGTCACATCATACTCCTGATTGGTGGGAAACCTGGGCTTGAATTCCTGCTCAAAATCATGCAGTAAGTGGATCTGCACAGAGCCCTTCTCACTCTGCTCCTCCTCACCACAGTGAGCAGCTCAACATTTTTAATTTGATTATCGTCACTGAAATATATGTGAATCAGAAAGTTACCAAAAAGAGGAAAAAAACCCAGGTTATCTAGTGTGAATTTCCAATACTTATAAGAATCTTTTGATCATGAGTAGGAGCAAGGCAGTCAATTATCAAGAGACATTATTAATTTTGTAGTTCAGGAAAACTCACTTCTGAGATAAGTATATCTCCTGGGCATCATCATGCTCCAAAGGGGGGGTCAGGGCAGAAAAACTCATCAGACAAAATATTCCACAGCTTTTAATACAGATAAAATAAATGTCAGTCCCAAAACACCATTTTGATCTGAAAAAGACTCTGAGAAATGGCTCAGTCACTTCAGATGCCTCCCTTGCAGGCATGTGACACACATGTCAAGGCACAAGAAGTTGCTGCCCATACCACTATACAGCATTGCCTCTCCTGCCCACCACTACAACTCTCCCATATTGACTATATTGTCATTGATTGTAATGGGTTGCTAGATTCTTACTTGTGTATACAACGTCTTAGTTTAGGTGTGATTAAATGGAACTGAATCCCATGTGATGATAGAGGAGCCTGTAATCAGTTTCCTCAGTACTGTATGCAGAGGGAAACTCTTCCTCTCAACTCCTCTTCACACTCAACTTTTTATTAATACAAAGATGGCATCAGCCATTTTATGCCACATGGTCACATTGAAAGTTCAAGGTGAACTGCTTATCTGTTGTGTTTCCTATTTTTTTTTCATTCTCTGCATTGCAGGATACAGTACTTTATTCCAAAAGAATGGCCTGCCTTTATTGTCTTCATGTTTTATTTTGTCAGTCTTTGCGCAATCAGTTTTATCAAGACTGATTTTATGTTTACACTCTGTTGATGAGAATATTAAAAAGTCACTGGCTTCATTGTGATCCTGCCAAAATTCTCTAAAACCACTTCTGTTTGTTGGTAAATTGCCAATGTTAATTACTGTGTGTGTGCTATCATTTGGCTAGTCCTTAATTTATTTCATGAGTGATCTAATAGCACTGCATAGTGTTAGTTTTTTAAAGCAAACCCCTCTCTATATTATGTCATATACTTTGCAAGTTCAGATTTTATCCTCTCTGATGTCTGTTCATGGATGTGTAGTTGTCAGATCAAAGCTGACATGATTTAAACAGGAACAGCCCATATTTTCCCCCATCTTTGTCTTCCTTTCTTTTCCAGCTCACAACAAAAAGTAAAACCTAGTTGCTTGGCTCTGACATGGAGGTTGGCTTGTGACGTGGAGGTCATCATCAGCCTAACCTTCTCCATAAGTCTTCACATCCAGACTATGTTTACATCTTGTGGATATTTTCTGTAGAACTCTTCCAAGACTGAGCCTTGAGTTTTCATCTCTAATGTCTTGATTGCCATTCACGTTTCTGTTTGGCTTTGTCAAGCCCAGACTTGTCTCCTTCATATCCACATCCAAATGATCCCCTGAAGCAAGACCATTTTCCTCAGTCATTGCTCTGATCTTGCTGTCTGGCCCTTAGCATTAATCTACTGGTTTCCTCTTCTATTTTGCAACATGCATCAGCCAATTATCTTCAATTTCATGGTTCCTCAGTCTCTCCCTGCATTACCTTCTCACTTAAATATCAAGAATATCCAAGTTCGGTCACACACTTAAGTTTTTAAACAAGAACTTTTGCTTTTTTTCTCATGTTGTCTCTCACTGCATGGAAGTCCATGCAGATATCCACCCATTCATTACTTACCCTTCTTCGCATACCTCCACAGGACTATCCCGTGCTGTAATAATTCCTCAATGTATAATGGGGAAGCAGCTGGTCTTCTGATACTGTTGCTCACCATGCAATCCCATATCAACACCTTCTGTTGGTTTGTGTGTCTCTCTGTAGATGGGTTCACCTGTTGTAAAGAATTTTCGTAATGTACCATTGATATTGCCATGATTAGTATATCAATAACAAGCCGTTACCAAAGCATTGTGCACATTCTCTAATGGACCATTATTTTTGCAGCATGAGTTACTCAATATCCTTAGAACAAGAATGGATGTGTGCCTAGATCGTGCTAACAAAATATTAGTTATGCTACCAGGAAGCCATGCCACCAAGATGTTGAAAAAAAAAAAAAAAAGAGATATTGTAGCAGGGACCATTTTGAATATAAGCAGAGTCCTTGAAAGTGCAAGCACAGGATGATACCAGAGGCCTCCAGGATAAGAACACAAATCACAGACAATGAATTAGAGGGCCACTAAAGAAATGCAACCTTGACACCAGGGTAGATGTAGTTTTAGGGCATGCTTATATTTTTAAAGAATTGTCTAACAGCCTATTGCAGGTGCCCGTGATTGATAGCATAGGCTGAGACACCCCTAGATTGCATATAAGACTATAACAAAATCAACTTGTTGCACAGGCACCTTGCTTCAGAACTGGTCTCTCTAGTATCTTTTGTTGCTACAAATGCAAGCAGTACTTTGATTTTATGAAAGGGAAATGCACAAAGACAGAGCAGTGGGAGAACACTATTGAGTACCTATGGGATACAGGTCCAGACCAATATCCTGCACACCAATATCCTGCCAATGAAAACCAACAACCAATATAAACCCTAAGGAGTCACTGTGTTCAGTTGTGTCCTGAGGATTTTTTGTCCATATCACAGACTTCTAGAATCTTATCCAGGAAGTGAGATGGGACCTATCAGCTGGCTTGTAGAAGGTCCCACAAAACCTCATAGCTCAGTTTTAATTCATATGGGTCCTGCCTCTCCTAATATTCAGCTTCACAATACCATGAAGACTTGGTGAACGCTTCTTTCTAAACACAACTTCAGTAGGGTTCAGGAAACATCAGGTGTAAGCTGGAAATTGTCTACAAGATTTGACATCTTCCATTTTTCTGTGTGAAAGCAGTTTCTAGTAGTTTTAGAAGTGGAAAATGAAGGAATGAGGCAAAGGTAAAGAATGATAAGGACAATTTGTAAGGAGGTAACGTGTTCCAGTTATAATTTGAGTCCGAAACTGTGTGCTATCACATATAAGTCGAGTCTGGTATTACTTTTAACTCAATCTGTTGGGCCCACCAAGGATGACAGATTAATGCATGCATTAGTCTAGTTTTTCACTTGGTGTTCTGTGTCCATCAAGCCATTTAAAGTAACTTGAGAGTCATTTCACAGTGTGACTCTTTTCCCTTAAGTTAGGCCAAGTGGAGTGTGGAGAATTCAAATTAATTCTTCAATGAAAACAAAGGCTGAAATGTGATCAAGTTTGGGGGGGGAGGGGGATATTTGTTTTTTTTCTTCTCTAGGCACTTGAATTCCCCAGTCGCTGTCATCCTCTTGTGTGTGGCATTTTGAAAGGCAATGACAGATTTTAATTTCAACCCATGGTTGCTGAACCCTTCAGTAGAGTCAAGGGAGGCCTGATGAATTTCTTTTATGCCTTTTGCATAGGCATGTATTATACAGCCATTAACAACGTGAGTGATAGTCTGAAGTTTTTGTTGCAGTTGCAGCATGATCAATCATTGTACCTCTGTTTATACAGAAAATCTTCCGCACCTCCTGTGAGTTGCTCAGTTGCCGTGGTGCATAATCTAGTATCCTAGAGGTAAGACAAATCCTGGCAGTTTGTCTGTGGTGTTGACAATAAGCTTAAGCTTCAACAGTTGTAGTGTGTGAATATAGGTATCCAGGACTGTCTGAGATGCCCTAGGATATCTGAGGCATCCATGTGTGGTGGTTAAATATGGCTTAGGGATTATAATAAATCAATGCCACTGGAGCAGCAGCTAGAGGTTCTTTCACATTTTTATGGAGTGACAGATCTTTACTGACCATGGGATTCTGGCATTTCCTTAAAACAGCTGGTTTTGCGTATCAGCAAGTCCAGCATAGGGCTACAAAGATGATTAGGGGACTGGAGCATCTCCGCTATGAAGAAAGGCTGAGAGAGCTGGGCCTGTTTAGCCTGCAGAAGAGAAGACTGAGGGGGGATCTTCTTAATGTATATAAATATCTGAAGGGAGGGTGTCAAGAGGATGGAGCCAGACTCTTCTCAGTGGAGCCCAGCAACAGGACGCAAGGCAACAGGCACAAACTGAAACACAGACAGTTCCATCTGAACAGGAGGAAAAACTTCTCGACTGTGAGGGTGACAGAGCACTGGAAGAGGTTGCCCAGAGAGGTTGTGGAGTCTCCTTCTCTGGAGATATTCAAAACCCTCCTGGACGCGATCCTGTACAATGTGCTCTAGGTGACCCTGGTGGAGCAGGGGGGTTGGACTTAGACAATCTCCAGAGGTCCCTTCCAACCTCAACCATTCTGTGATTCTGTGATTCGGTGATCAGAAATTGGAACAGAAAAGCTGCAGACTGAATCTATGGAGAGATATTGAGAAGTGCAGGCTTTGATCAGCTTGTT
Source organism: Apteryx mantelli (assembly GCF_036417845.1). Lineage (NCBI taxonomy): Eukaryota > Metazoa > Chordata > Aves > Apterygiformes > Apterygidae > Apteryx > Apteryx mantelli. The sequence continues at coordinate 4,165,296 of NC_089979.1, read as the reverse complement.
TCTGATTTAGTCTTGCAGGTTTGAAAGAAAGCTGTGCTCCTCTCTCTCTTCCTAATGGGACCATGAAATCGAGAATGCACAGAAACCTCTAGGCCCAGAGTTTAATATCACCTGCTTCCATTTGGAAGGCTTATCCTTATCACTTTCAGTACGTTTTCTTTGAAAAAAAGAAAGAAAGAAAAAAAAGAGATCTAGTTGAATCTATTCTCCCCATGTCTGGTGAGAACAAGTACAAGTTTTAGAAAGAAAACTGTCCACTCATGTTGCCTGAGCTTGACCAAAAGCTGTGCTTTGATGCTCCCATCTCTTCTTAGAAGCAGAGAATTTCATAGATGAATTGGCTGTTCCAGAAAATAGCACACAGAGATGGTAGAGATGGTCCCTTGAGCCACAAAGGACACCAGAATGGGACATGGATTGTGTCTGTACCAGCAACCTAAACACTTCCAGGGCTCATTCTCTAGGCAAGAAGGCAAGTGGCAAGATGTGGCTTGTACCTAGAGGAGCAAAATCCTTTGCCCTCCTTAACAGGGTGGCCTTATCCATGGTGAGATTCACAGTAGCCTGTGCTATCTTAACCATCCCTGGCCATTGTGTGGGGGAGTGTTGATACAGGTCAAAGCTATATCTGCAACCACAATAACAATGAACCAGTTCAGACAAACAGAGTACAGTGCTCCAGCCTGGTCCTGCTTCGTTTACAGGTATGGATGAATCCAGTTTGGCCTATAAAAATAACTCTGTCTTCATCACTTTACAGAAGGGTAGAGAAGTTGAGGCACAAAATCAACAGTTCTGGGCAGAGAACAGAATTATATTTGTTAGTGTCCTTTGCTCCTGGTATTTACAAGGAAAAGGAGAAAGAAGGAAAATGTTGACTTGGTATCTTGCAACGGTATGCAGTTTAAATGACAGTTAAGGAAGAATGCAATAGCACTGTGCAAATATCTGTAAAGTGTAAATACTCAAGACAGGGGGAGAAAGCAGTCAAAGGACCCTCGTGAATAAGCAATTAAAAGAAACATAATGCAGTAAAGCAAAGGACGATGTAGGCTCCATATCAGGTGGTTTCCATGGGAAGTACTGGAGTCCTGCTGATGGACAGATTTAATGATTGGACAAATTACAGTGTGTAAAATAGTTTTGGACACTGGGGGACTGATTTATAGATTCACATGGCTTAAGGGAGCTGTAAAGATTATCCAGCCTAATTTCCTTCAGTGTTTACCCAGGGCTGGTTAATGTTTAGGTAAGATGGACAGGTATAAAGATTGCTTGAAATCTGTATTCCTTCTCTAAAGCTTCTCCCTAGTGACAGTAGCAATTCTTTCATTTTAAGATAGTTATTTTGTCATGATTTCCTTTGGTCATTGTGTGGTTGGTGTAGAAGGCACTGCTGTTTAATACATGAGTGGTAGGTCTGTACAACTCCATTCTTCGAAGCCTGGTGGTCTGACGGACTACACTCAAGAGATCACAAAGGTAAGAGAATTGCTACTAATGCCAGAAATGTGAAGTCTCAATGGATTTTACCATTTAAAGTGGCCCTCACAACAGCTGCTACTGCCCTCTCTAACTCCCGTGCACCCACAGACCTCTCAGCTTCTTACAAATAGCTTCAGCAGCCTGGGATGTCTCCTTCTGACAAACCTGCTGCCCCACTGTCAGCCTCAGATGACATAACAGGACCGGAGGAGAGGTATTAGGAGACATGTACCAGGGTGTGACATCTTCTTACTGCTACTAATGGGGTAAGAGAGATCCTAGCAGCAGCAGAGGGCAGTGAGCAGCTCCAGCTCTGGAGTGCAGAACATGGGGAGGCCACCTAGGAATGCAAACAGAAGAGTGCTGGAAGAAACACTTCATTACTAATCAGGCATAGCATGCTCAAGCGGGAGATTATTCTTCCAAGCAGGTTTTTCTTTCTTCTTTTTCATATACTTCTTTTGTATGTTCATTATTTGCTAGAAGGTAGAATGACTTTCAAATCATCTGGGCTATCTGAAAGCTTCCCACAGAGATTAAACATCTCCTGCATGCAGTTATCCATGTGCACACCATCAGAGCATCAATCTTCCTTCACCTGGAAGGATAGTGGGGTATTTTAGCTGAATGTCTTTATCAGATCTCTGCTGACAGCCTGTCAAAGCATTCCTGGGAAATGACTCATTTGCAAATGGCTTTCCTACCTTTCTCTTCTCCTCCTCTCTTTCTCTCTATTTCGCTCTCTCTCTCTCCTTAAATTGCACACTATATATAGCTCTTGAAGAAGGAGAGTTTGAAAAGCAGTGAATTTCATATAAATCAAGGGTGGGATGGTGCCAGAATTGGAATTTCCAGGAGCTGCTTCTGCACAAGCAGCTGCAGAAAAATGTGCATCCAAGCTGGTTTTTGCATAGTTCTGAATATGACTGTCACATTCAATCATGCCAATGACCTGCTGTCATGTTTATGGTGGTGACCAGATATCTCAGTGACCAATTTCTATGCCATACCTTGGAGGAAAATTTCTTTCCAGTGCTCAGTATTACTTGTTAAGTGGTTATAGCTGTTGTGCATGAAGCTGATATTATGAATTTTTATCTTATACATATACATAGCTTGGGGACTAAATTGTTAATCAGTGCTAGGAAAGGTATTTGATTTTGGCTGTTAATAATGCCCTGATATGCCTTCTGAGATCATGAAAGATTAAAAATTAAATTCTAGATCCAAGACAAATTCTCCTAAACTTTCTTTGCATTTCAGTGCTTCCGGCTGCGAATTTCAGGCCCTTGAAGAATTAATGGGTTCTGCTGAAATTTCCTCTTCCTTTGTCTTAGAGGTCAAGAGCAACCGGTGTTCATTAAGTGCATTTCCAAGGGATGCATATTCTGTATCGTCTGAGAAGGATTACTGCCTCATGAAAGAGGCATCCTCCATTCCTCAACGGTTTCCTTTGTCTTCCTGGCACCTCTTAGGAGGAAATGTTACACATAGTTATTTCAAAACTAAGACAAATTATCTGCCAACACTCAGCTCTCTCAGATCTTTTCTGCTACTAAGTGGTGTAAGATTGGACTAATCTTTTCTTTCTCACACATCCACACTCTGTAAATTGAGTTCAAATGATTTGGAGGAGTATAAACCGGCCTGACACCACTCTTATGAATACCTAATCAGCCTAACAACAGTTTGAACCCAAAGCCTTTGTGGATGCAGTTACTTGCTTTCACTGCTTGCGAATTTGTTTTCTGAAAGTTAATCAGAAAGAACAATGCATGGAATCAGCTAATAACTGGTATCTCTGTTATCTCCATGCAGTGACCAGAATGTTGCTAATGATGCAATTCCTGGTGATTTCATATTTCTCCCGATGTATACAGGCAGTACTCTGTTATCCTTAGAGTAATTTAATTAAAGTGGCCAGAGATTAATTAAAAATATGTTAACTTATCTGTCTAGTGACTTTCCTGCTGTATAACTGATTTTAATTCACAAAGGTTAGCTTTAGCCTTAGGAGGTTAGATTTGCTCTATAGCTAGTGGAAGAGGGAAAGGCAAGTCAGAACAAAAGGCTGACAGAGGTGCTAATAAATCAGCCTGGAGCTGTTTACAAAGAAAGAGGGGATGAAAGCTGATAAACACAGAACCAACTTGTGGTTTGGCTCTATGAGCGATTTTCTTGTAAAAATGTTGTTGTTCATGCATTTAGCAAGAATTTAAGCCTTTATAGGGCAGGGAGGTTTCTTTCTGTTCTGTCTCTGTGCTGGAGCACCTACCACCAGGACTGTATCCCAGAAAATGATGAGGTAGCAGCAGGGACATTATAAGGCTACAGGACTGTAGGAAGCCTTGCTCCTCTCACTGCCCCATATGTTTAAGCCATGTCTAGCTGTGTTCTGTGATGAAATAATTAACCACGGCAAGGGGATGTGTTTTCTTGCACTAGTTAATGTGGATGAGTTCACGTCCTTGTCTCTGGAGTGTAATTCAATTGCCTAAATGCCGTTGGAGATGCTGTAGGCCTCCAGCAGCTAATCCATCAAGGCACAGGTCTTCCACAGGTTATGTCCTATATCTACTTGCCGCATATGAATGCCTTGGGAACCGAAGGCCTTCTCAGATGGTACCACGGGCCAATGTTTAGGCAATGAAACAGTACCTAAGGCATCTACCATGCAGGGGACTCTGAGCTATGATTGTTCAGACACACATCATAGTCAATGAAGATATAGTCAACGCGATCAATTTTTGATTGATTTGGGGTTTGCAGAATGATTAATCTGACCAAAAGAAGGCAACTATTTTAGGATAAGACAAACAGTGAGAAAGCAGTACTGCCTATAAAGGGAGTCTGTGATGAGTCTTTGAAATGTAAACCCTGCATTGTAGTGAAGTGTTATAATGGTTGTGAAGGCCCTCTCTGGTTGTGGCCTCTGTCTGGAAACAAGGTCATTTTCCAGCCGGAAGCAGCCAAAGGGACTTTCTCAGCTTTGCTGGAACAAGGATGAGCTGCTGGTACTTGGGGGCCCAGCAGTGTGCCCAGCAAGCCTGGCCCCTCCAGAGCTACTGGGCATCAGACCGTAGCTCTCCCTGAGTCACCTGTTCCAGACCACCGATGCCACCGGCCTTCCTATCACAGAGAGAAACAACATCAGGGTCCTAATCAAGATCAGTCTCCCTGCCTGATGTTGCTGTGTGTCCCCCCAGCTGCATACGTTATTTGCTCCACGCAGAACAAAATTTTAGGTCCCACCATTGCATGGAGGGGAAGGTGCCTCAAATCTCAAGAATGCGGCCTGATTCCAAAAGGACAAGACCTGGCCCTTGCACAGGAACATTTTTAGCAGTGTGAACATCCAGGAGAAGCAAAGATGCTGTTGCTGCTGGTAGATAAAGATCAGATGAGAGCCAGTGCCCTCGCTGAAAAAAAATACCACAAATAAAATCCAGAAAGGTGGCTGGTGAGAAAGGAGAGAGCAGTATGTTTTGCCTACTAAACAGAGAAAGCAGATTGAAAAGAAATGTGTAATTTTAGAAATCACTGAGATCAAATCTGGAGGCACAAATAGCACTAGAAACTCCCTTTAGTGAGGGCTTCTCTGGAGCAAGCCTAATCACAAATGAGAGAAGTGAGACGCTGTTGAAAGTGTTAAAAAAAGGCTTTATTTCACTACATGCTTATTCAGCCACAAATCAAGTCAAATGGGAATTACATTGTCAATAGGATCTGCAATTATTTAAAACGTGGCATGAGGAAGGAATTTTTTATTTGTTTATCTGAATTTTCAAGTGAAACCTCAAGACTGAACACTTCTATCTGAAAGGACACGAGAATGCTGTTCCCTGCAAGCTCTTACATTGTTGGCAGAAATGGTAAATAGTGCAGTAAATGGCTTACAGTGTTTAGGGGACATGCTTGATTTAATAAGGAGCTATTTTTTTAGAGAGAGTTTTGCAGGCTGGTGTCCAGTCCATTCATTTGTAGGGGATGCCACTTTCTTTTTGCATTATGGGGAAAAGTGTTGGTTAAGGACAATTTAAAATCCATCATAACTGTGCCATTCATGGTAGGATTCATCCCACATTACTGTAGACATATCGCTGAAGAGCTTTGCAAGTTAGACTCCATCTTTCTCCAATGGAGAGAGGAGAGAGGTACTTGCAGGCTGCATGGACATCAGGAACAGCAGAGCTGGCTTTCATCGGTGCCAGCGTCCTCTTCTAGCCATGACTTGCTTCCGTATTCCTCTGAGGGATGGAGAGGTATTGATGAAATTTCCTCTGAGGAAATTCTTTTTTTGGGTTTTGCTGAGAGCATCATGTCAAGGCAAATTACTTGGAACCAATCATGCTTTGCAGCAGAAAATAGTAACGGGGCTTTAATTAATGTTAAAAACTTCTCTTCAGATATTTCAGGGGAAGAAGAAAAGGTGTTAGACTCTAGATGAAAAACCATTATGTGGGACCCTGGGTAGTATATGCCTTTGTTTCTCCGTGCTCCTGTGATGTGGGATTGTAACTGGGTTAGTAGATAACAGATTTCTCTGATGACGAGGATGATTTGCAGTTGTCAGACTGGATCAAATCCATGGTCTATCTAGAACAGTATTTTGTCTCCAGAAGGTTTAAGTAAACCTGACTGCAGAGGTGGTGTATAAAACTGTGCTGGAGGTTGCTATAGGATTTCTGTGGCCAGAGGGGGTATTCTTCTGAATCAGTCAGAGGCTGGTTTAAAACTTGATGCCTGAGGGCATTTCTTCTGACTAAACCCTTGCTTAGCTTTTTGCTTTTTATCTTAAAACTTTGGCTGTTTTCCTTTTTCATAAAAATTCCTATCACTGGTGGTTGCACCTGGCTAACTCTTACTGTAGTGGTGTCTCGTGACAATCTTTTCCACTATGGAAAATGGTTCGTTGTCTCGGAGAGCTCTTCTTTCCCATCACTTTGTTCCCCCCCCCCTTTGTTTATATCAGATTTCCTTTTACTTTTACACTTATTATGAGCAAAGGTGAACAGATTTACCCCCTGTAGCCCACCCATCCCATAACTAGCAAAAGCTGGTTGGTTTTGACAAAGAAGATTTCTGTTCTAAAATGTCTGTGGGGAAGAGAAAGCTTGGCACCTTTTACAGCCAAATCGGATCGCTCTTTCAAGTTAAACAAACAACAAACAAACAACATCTTCTGCTCCTTAAAAGAGTCCTGCTTTCTGCTAATCACATCTGGTTCCCTCCAGCTGTGTTTTAAATCCCATAATTTTATTTTCTACAGAGTTACTCCACCATCTGCCATGTTCATACTGCGCATTTGCTGGCTTGGTGAACGCTGTGAGACTCGCTCCCCGCCACAACTTTTCTGCTTTGAATAAGCCACTCTTAAGCCATGGGTTAATATGTTTATAGGTACCTGCAGCTTCTTGTCAGCTTGAATGCTCCACACATCAGAGCAAAGATTTGGGTTGTTTAAAACCATTAGCAGATCGTTAACTCATTTGGGACATATCCTTTCAAAAATGTATAGCTATATACTTGTGGCAACTTCTGAAGCCCACACAGATGCACTACTATGTTTTACCCCAGGTGTATATGAAGACTATGGAATCTAAACTAGAAACAGAATTTTATGTCGCTTGATCCAAAACGCCCAGGAATCAATAAATTCCATTTCCTGGAGCCACATGAGACTCATTTTACATGTCAAGGCTCATAAAGAAAAGAAACTTGTGTGATCTTTTTTTCCCTGCGTGCTTGTGTAGCAGTCTGTCCATCTAGATAACTTCTGTATCTGTAAGATAGCTTCAACCTCAGCTGACATAATGACAGAGGTCTCAAAGATATCACATCTCCTGTAAGTTTTATTAAAGTAGGTGGCAGGATACAGAGGTTATTAAGCTGTCAGAGTGAGGAAAAAGATTCAAAGACTGTCCCTCCCTAAGTCTCACAGCACGCTACAGGACCGATGGATGTGATGCTTCGGTTGTTCCACTGCTCACACTCAGTAAAATTTCTTTTTTACCTAATTACTCCTGAGCAGCCAAAACCCTAAAGCTGTAAAAGTTTCAGACATGAGATGGCAAAAAAAAAAAGACCACCCCACCATTTATTTTAAAGCTCATGATAATTTAGCAAAGCTGATGATTTTGTGGGGAGAAGGAGAAAACCTGATTACTGGATGTTGAATTCTGGAGGTCTGTGATACCGAATCTCTCTAATTTCTTGTGGAAATACCATGCTACTTTATTGCAGCTGATGGCTAAGACAAACTAAATATAGGATGAAGTGAGAAGAAGAACAAGTTTTATAAACATGTAAGTTGTCTCCCATGTGTGGACACTTCATTTGATCTCTGAAGGCAGGAAAAAATAATGTAATACTCCCAGAGCTATTGAGTATTTTAGGGGCACTTCAAATTCAACTGACAAATAGGCCTACATAAGGGCCAGATATTACTGCTACGCTGTGAAACATAAAGGCTCTTGCTGGATATGTGCAATTATGCTGTCTTCTCTGGCAACCTGACTGTGGAAAGAAAGGCAAATGTGGTTGTTTTCTGCCATACAACAGCTGTTACAATAACCACCACATCATGGCTCAGAAAGGGAATACACGCACAAACGTGTCCCCTCGGGGGGGTCTGCTTAGGAAGGAGAAGGGAGCATGAACACAACTCACGGAGCTGGGCAAAGCACAGGAGAAAGTGGGTAATGTTAATTAGCAATGAAAACACGTGGGCATGTGTGCAGTTACATGCGTGTGTATATAGGAAGGATAATTATCATGCCTCAGTCTAGTTGGGGAGAATGAGAATGATGAACACAACTTTTTTTTCTTTTTTTTCCAAGTATATCCGATTCACTGAATTCACCGCCTGGTCCTAGCAAAAGGCGTTTGCGTTTTGCTCTTCTAGACGCCAAAAAATCAGAACGCATTCAGCAACTCCTGGCATAACTTCACAATGTTGCTTGTGATTTTTTGTATATTTTTTCTTCCCCAGGAGCACAGTTGCAGATTCATTACATTCTGATCACTCCTCCAGTGAAGCAAACAAATATCTTGTTAGAAAAGGGGATACACATAAGTAGCTAAGTTAGATGAAGTCCAAGTGAGATTAACTTCCTAGTTCATTTACTTGACTTCAGAGTTCCCATGAGAGAGATGTCCATGCCAAGAGTTCATCTCTTAGTATGACAGATGCTAGTCTATGTAATCTTTTAAATCCTTAAAATTTTGGTCTGTGAACTTGTCTTTTCTGGGGAAGTAAAACATTTGGAGAGAATGCTACAGGGATTATGTTTTGTCTCTTCTTCCACATCTGCCCTTTCAAGCTAAGGAAAAAATTTGTGAGGATAACTTCAGTGAAGATTGGGAAACATTCAGATGGTACAGGGATGGGCATCACATAAATAAACTGTATAGAGAGATGCACAAAATGCATTTAACAGCTGAGCCAATGAATCACCATTGTTAGAATACGTTTGATTTTCTGTGTGCACAGCAATTATAGGAGATAGCTTGCAGGTGAATACAGAGGGATAGATTCAGGTCTCTACGCAACAATGACAGCTTATATAATGAAGATCTAATGAGAACAAAATTGAGATTCAGAGTTACAGATGGCATTCCTTTCTGTTGCTATCTGGGACATTATTTTCTTCAACGATCTGCAGTATCATTTTTCCGTGGTGCTTTAGAACAGAACCAGCTGTCTGTAGGACTAGATATATAAAATGATTGGGGAGTGTGTTAGGGGATTATGTCACCTAATTTTAGCTGCCTGAAAGCTAAAAGCCTTGTCTAAGTCAGCTGTCTAGTGTCCTTGTAGATTTGGTGGAAAGAAAAACACCTCAAGAAGACAATTTCACCCCACTCCTAGCAGCCAAGTCCAAGCGTTAGTTCCTGAAAACCCTACAGAATTTCTGCTTAACTTTTGGGACTTTAAATTCCCAAGCCATCTCAGGTTTTGCCAGTAGTGTGCCTTTTGTGTCTCATTTCCGCCAGTGGGCACATGGACAACTTCTACTCAGCAGCTAATCAAGTTCATTAGGATTAAGAAACTAGGGGTTCTTCCAGCTATCCTGTCTGTGGTCATTTATCTCAGAACACGCTTTTCTAAGTAATGCTCACGTGATAAAACAGTATTAATAATATCTTTATGACTTAGGACAATGGTTAGGGTACTTGTGTGAGATGTAGGAGATGTGCATGTCCTCTTTTACTCTCTAAAATGGTGACATTTCCATGACCTAGGTGCTTGTCAGGATGTTATAAGCCAGATAAAACATTGGAAAGCACTGCAGGGTGTTTTGAAGCTACTGAGTTTAAGGTGCAAAAGGACTGACCTAGCATATGGACCTTACACCTGGAGAAGGCAAAGGAACACAAGCTATGAATCCTGCTTGGGAAAGACCCACCTCCAGGGTAATGGCTCATGGCTGAGACTACTCTGAGGTGCATAAATTATCTTGTGTACTGCAGAGGAGGTCTTCAGACCTGAGGGTGGCAGGGCCCCACAGAATTAAAACATTGCAATACTGAATTCAAGTCTCCTGTCTACATTCAAATCTTGGAGTCCTTGAGGTATGTGAGAACTTCACATAGATGGATGAGTCGAAAATGCTCAGACTTGATAGGGATATATTTTTATCCTATTATTAAATTTTTAGAGATTACATGCTTTGTAACACTCCTATCAGCTATAGATGAAGAAAAATGCCAACTGAATGTGGCTGTGTGTTCAGTACAAAGCTAACTTCTTAACAGGTACTTCTTCTTCACTCTTATTTTTTCCAGGAATGTCTCCTGCGGCCTGGTGTTGAAAATGAACCAGCTTTCACATTTATGAGCAGCTGGTGCTGTCTAAACCCTGTGGAGATGCTGAACTCAGCAGCTGTTTTGTGGTAACTAGCTTCACCTTCTTGTGACTGCTGCTCTCTCTCTGCTTTTCCTCCCGTCTGCTGGGCTCTGGCAGGCTGCTCACAAGCTCAGAGACACGCTATGGAAAATAGGGTTTTTGTAGATCCCCATCTATCTCAGCCACCAGCTGGAGCTTCATGTTGGCTCCTTCTGCCCAAAGGGGGCTGTGGGTCTTGCCCATGGACCACATGGGGGCAACCATCATCTGAGTGGTGCTTCTCTGTACCAACTCTTTTTGGCTGGGAGCCTGGGTGTTGGACCAGGCTGATCAGCTGCTGTTGTTTCCTTTCTTTGATTGCAGGCATCGACTTTAAGACATTTTTTGATTCCTTGCAGTGAAGCCTCAGGCGATGCCAACCAGAGCATTGCCATATCTGCAGCCTTTCCTGCCTTACTCCTTGTCTATTTACATTCTCAGCATGGCACTTTCAGATCCTACTGGGGCTCTGCCTCCCCCTCCACCCCTTTAGAGCTGTGAAAACATTTTTACAGCTCAAGCCATAGCAGCAGATGGTTCTTTACTTTTGTCATCATCGTTGTAGTGTGGTCCCTTTCCCAAGTTCTGGAACTGCTGTTTTCTGGCATCCTATCCCCTGACATTTGTTAGAATGCAAAACCAGTGGCAGGCCTGGAAACTGCTTAAATTTCCTACCCAAGCAAAAGTGCAGAGCTCAGTGCAAAGCTCAGTGCAAACCCTGACAGAGGACTTCTGCTAAATTCCATGGAACAACCCCAAAACATGTGGTCCAACCTTGCAGTCACCAGTGTTTGGGGAAGCAATGCAGACTCCTATTGTATTTTCTGTAACCATCAGCGTTTTGTCAGGTAATTTCAGAGCATCTTACAAGGCTGAGCGAATATTAATATGGAAAAAGGAAGGATGGTCCTGTTATTAAAGCATTGGACAGGGACTCCACGTGTTTGAAAATCAGTTTTTAGCTATTCCATCTACTCATTTTAAGCTGTTCTTAGTTGCCTTCCCATAAGACAGGGATACCTATGCATACCTTTTTCTACTATCTGTATTTTCTGCCTTGCTTGTTCATGCTGCAAACTTCTCAAGGTAGGGGCTGTCCTTCGTGATGAGCTAGGCACTGTATAGGCCCAAAGGGATCTTTACTTATTGTCATATGACTAATGGCCCGTGAACAAGGTGATAGAAAGATTTAACAGCTTGGTGAAGGTTGTACAGCTCAGGGGAATAACCTCAAGGGTCTCAGCCACTGTGATCTTTCCTTCCCGGAAAGGGATTTTCGCACTTTCTCATCCTGTTCAGTGCTCCTTTATTTCTGGTCTTGGTCTCCAAGCCATTACATGAGATGGGATGGCATCACCTATATCTCCCGCTCCGGACTGCAGCTCCCTAATAACCATGAAAGCTGCACCAGGTCTGACTTAGCTTTCTGCCTTGATGTTCTGTTCCTTTTTTGGGGTGACAAACTACTATAATCTGTGATCAAATAGCCTCCATATGGAGAAGTATCATTTATTTGGAACAAAAACTCTTCAGAAAAAGTGGGGAAGCCTACCTTCCCTGACAGACTTACCAATCCCAGGCAGTGGGAAGGCCCACATCCACCAGACTCCCTCCACAGAGTTACTCTTTGTGTTTGCATCCTCCCCATTTTACCTCTTTGCCTTGAAAATGGCTTTTCAGCTCTACAGGGGACTTTCTGATTTCTTGGCTTCCCACCAGGAGAAACATTTGGGCATGCGTCTTGGAAACGTACATTGGGGAGTTGTGTTATACAGAAAGTCAGTTGCACTGCCTTCCTGTGAAGTCCCCACTGATCACCAATATTCTACTTCTAATATGAGCTAGATCAATACCTTCTCAAAAGAACAAATAATATCTGATTATAGAATATTTTCTGCTCACTGCTTGGTCTCAAGGTGCTGAGGGGTCACTACCAGGAACCAACCTTCCCACATGCTTGTTTAAGACCTTTATCACGGTGCTGCTTCCTTCCCACTGCTATAGGGGCAGTGGTCTTATTTCAGCATTTTCAGTTTAAAAATCATTCAGAAATTTAGAAAATGCCCAGGAAAAAAACGCACTCAGAGTTTTCTAGATTATGCACATGCATTTCAAAAGGGATAAGCAAAACCCTCTTAACCCAGCCCAGATTGCTCTTCCACACAAGGTACTGGCTGAACCCATTTCTCTGAGAAAATCTTAGAATGGGACAGAGACTGTTTTCAGTAAGAGGAAGAAAAGATTTTAGTAAGAATCTCCTTTTAGTATTACCCAGACTGCAGCCCTACATGCTGCTTAAAGTGAACATTTTTCCTGTTCTACATCAACTTCTCTCTCATTGCTCTACATGGGGAGAGAAGGGTTTGCTTTTCTGCATGCTGTTTTCAGTAGCTGGAGACTATTGTGATATAGTTATCCTAAAATAATTAGATTCACTCCTGATTTCCCCTAAGGTAGCAGGGACCAGAATGGGAACAAAGTCTCTACAGCAGCCAGGACATGACCCTTTGTGAGCTTTGTGGGTGAAAACGGGTGCTTGGCCCGCAAGCCGAGGAGAAAATGCAGGGGAGGATATTGAACGTGGGAAGCTCCCTTCCAACACTGGGACGCCCTCTGAAAGAGGAATGGGCTGTCATACAATTATTTACTCTGCTATTTATAGAACAAACCACACATTTTCCTACCACAGCAACTGGTGCAGTACCTGGTATTTGCAATGCACACTCAATTTCTATGAATCATCATTAAAGTAATCATCTCTGTGACCAATGGACTCTAGCAAGTGACTCATTAAGAGAACCACTGGAAAATAATTAACAAGCATACTTGTTTATATGCCTGCGTTTCCACAGAGGTCTCATTCTTGTTGTGGTTTGGTTTAGCTCCAGGGGAATTCTGCTCTCAGTGTAAAACACTTGTTTCAATCAAGGTAATTACCTGAGCAGCACAGCTTTGTGTACAGTGTTTCCATTAAACCATCCTATTTATCATGAGAGTAAACGGAACAGTTATAGTCTGCTTTAGGGCAGCTCTTGGCAATGGTCCAACCCAGTGGCATTTTTTTTTGGGACATGTCTATGTTCTCTTCAGCCTGAGCATCTCCTTGAATTGCACCTCTCTGAAAGCCTCGTTATGAAACACTTCAGATGCAGAGATTGCTGCCTCAGGTGCTCAGCAGGTTCTTTGAGGGCACAGCCATCTGCGAACCACCATGCATTTTCTTTAGGAAGGAGTCCCTGTGCATTCCTCCCTGACAACGTGCAGGTGTTCCTTCGTGGAATAGCTGAGGTTAACTGGGAATGGACCAAAGTGCATTTTGTTTGTGTGCACAAACACCGCTTGTCAGATGTTCTCTTTTCAGCTGCATTTCAAACGTGTTCTTTATCTCCATCCACAGCTAAGTTCCATCTCATTCTGATGCTTTTCAGCATTTTCTAAAGAAACGTTCGGTGTTTTTATAGCAGTGACTTACTGTGAAGAAATGGAAAACTGTTTATATTTTCTGTGGAGTGAAGAGTAAAAGCCAGGAGCAGGATCAATTTACTTAAACATGGATGCTTAGTGTTACCTGAAATATTGCAAGGTATTCTGCCTGACCTCCAGAACTGACTATAGTCTATATCGTCTATATATAGTCTATATGACTTTTCTATAGTGTTGCATCTGCTGGCCCAAAATGGATGTTTTGTCCATTTGTGCATGGGCAACTGAGCCAGCCTCAGATCTCCACTGACTATAAAAGGAGTTAAGACAAGTGTAAGATTTAGTTACTTACGTGTGGGCATTTAGCGTCATTTGAGATGAGACATCCTTCCTGGCCTCTGGCTACTCCAGAAGGTCTCCTGTAGGTCCTTTGCCATGTCTGCCAGCATGGTGCAGATTATTTTGGATGCTCCAATGCATCTGACATGACACTAGATGTCTGCATTTAGGCAACAGAGTCACAACCATGCAGGTACCTACACCTAGATACCTGCAGTTAGGTGTCTCCTTCCCTCCCATGGAGTTTGTTCCTGGCTCTACTACTAGGTTACTTGACTGACTAAGTGTTCAATTTGCCATTTCATGGAAATGTGTGCAATGCACAGCCGTTAACTTCTTCAAAGATGGTTTTTTCTTTGTCTGTTGAGGAGCAGTTCCTGCTGTGCTGTGTGTTTTGAACAGCCTGGCTTCACAGTATTATTGGGGAGAAAACTAAGATGCAGTGATCCACACACAAAATTCCTTTCATTTAATATAAAAGAACATGCTTGTTGCACTTAAGTTATGCATGCTCCATAATAGCTAGTTGCATTCATCTCTTTGACAAGGATGAGCTGCTCCATCACCTTTCCAGGGATTCAGGTGAGGCTGACTGACCTGTAGTTCCCTGGGTCCTCCTTCTTGCCCTTTTTGAAGACTGGGGTGACACTGGCTTTCTTCCAGTCCTCAGGCACCTCTCCTGTTCTCCATGACCTTTCAAAGGTGATGGAGAGTGGCCTAGCAATAACATCCGCCAGCTCCCTCAGCACTCGCGGGTGCATCCCATCAGGGTCCATGGATTTGTGGGTGTCAGGTTTGCTTAAATGATCTCTAATCCACTCCTCCTCAACCAAGTCTTCCTTTCTCCGGACTTTCTCTCTTGCCTTCAGAGTCTGGGATTCCTGAGGGCTGGCCTGAGCAGTAAAGACGGAAGCAGAGGTGGCATTCAGCAACTCTGCCTTCTCTGCATCCTTCATCACCAGGGCACCCACCCCACTCAGCAGCGGGCCCACATTTTCCCTTGTCTTCCTTTTGCTACTGATGTATTTGAAGGAGCCCTTCTTGTTGTCCTTGACATCTCTAGCCTTCCTCATCACATCCCTGTATACTTGATAACATTCCTATATTCCTCCCAAGTGGCCTGTCTCTGCTTCCATCTTCTGTGCACTTCCCTCTTCTGTTTGAGTTTTGCCAGGAGCTCCTTGCTTATCCACGTAGGTCTCCTGCCCCTTTGCTTGACTTCTTACTCATAGGGATGCACTGATCTTGAGCTTGGAGGAAGTGATGCTTAAATATTAACCAGCTCTCTTGGACCCACCTTCTTCCTAGGGCCGTAAGCCATGGGATTCCTCCAAGTAGGTCCTTCAAGAGGCCAAAGTTTGCTCTCCTGAAGTCTAGGGTTGCGATCCTACTTAGTGCCCTGCTGCCTCCTTGCAGGATCCTGAACTCCACCATCTCATGGTCACTGCAGCCAAGGCTGCCCCCGATCTTCACATCTCCAACCAGTCCTTGTTTGTTAGTACAAGGTCCAGCAGCACACCGCTCCTCGCTGGCTCCTTGTCACGCTATGAAGGTTCGATAGTAACAACTGAGACAGTAATGTAATAAAAAATATGTTTATTTCCTCTCGCAAGCTCTTGGATTAGTAATGTCCATTAAAATAATGTGATTACTAATTTAGGAAGGATAACCCCAAACCATTAGTTACTGCGCTATTAATTGGAAGCACTGCTTATCCCTACTTGAAAGCTTTCTTGTTCACTCTCCTAGGGAGAGGACTCTCAACCTCGAGGAGTTACCTTAACCCAGCGTCCCAGGAAAAGGGGAGGCGGGGGGGGGGGGAATACTCACGGTCCAGCCGGAGAGGATGATCAGGTCACGTTCCCATCCTGCTCAAACTCTCCTAGCTCCCAAGTCTCTTTTTATACAGCTGGGGCTCTGGGCAAACACTGCTTTTGCTGACTTTTGCGAGTTTCACAATCACAGGACTGTTTGTTTGTCTCCTTGGAAAGAGCCTGCTAGGAGGCAAGACCACAATACCTCCGTACTGCTTCTTCCCTCCCTTGGGGTTCATGCAGATTCCAGGTGGCAGACTTCTTCAGTCTTGTTAATTCTTCTATTCCACAGCTTGCGCATATCAGTGGGCAGATTGGCAGACTTCTTCAGTCCTGTTAACTCTTCACTTGCTCGTCATTCCTCCACCACCTGTGTCAAAAAGTTATCATCAATGCTCTGCAGGAACCTCCTGGACTATTTGTGCCTAGCTGTGCTGTCTTTCCAGCAGATATCAGGATGGTGAAATCCCCCATGAGAACCAGGGTCTGTGATCGTGAGGCTATTTGCAGCTGTCTGTAGAAGACCTCATCGACTTTCTGTAGTAAACGCCCACAACAGTGTCACCCATGCTAGCCTGCCCTTAAATCCTTACCCATAAGCTCTCGACTCACTCTTCATCCACCCCCAGGCAGAGCTCGGTACATTCCAGTTGCTCTCTCACATAAAGAGCAATTCCACCACCTAGCTTTCCTGGCCTGTCTTTCCTAAAAAGCACGTAGCCATCCATGACAGCACTCCAGTCATGTGAGCTATCCCACCGTGTCTCTGTAATGGCAATGAGATCATGGCCCTGCGACCGCACACAGATCTCTAGTTCTTCCTGTTTGCTCCCCATGCTGCGTGCGTTAGTGTACAGGCATTTCAGAGAGCTGATCAAGCATGCAAGTTTCCCAGGAGGGGTAAAAGAGGATCCTCCATAGCCACATCCCATGCGCACTTCCCTAGCTGCATGCACCTGCTGGAGGCATCCCGACTTGAGCCATGTTTTGCTGACTACCCTCTCTATAACTCTCCTCTTCCCCCATCTTTCCTAGTTTAAAGATCTCCCTACCAGACTGGCCAACCTGTTGGCAAAGACATGCGTGCCCCGCTTAGTCAGGTGGATCCCGTCTCTCCCCATCAGTTGCTGATCTTCAAACAGGGTCCCATGGTCATAGAAATCAAAACCCTGTTGCCAACACCAGCAGCGCAGCCAGTTGTTAACTTGGAAAGTCCGTCTCCTCCTCCTCTCATCCATCCCCCTCACTGGCAGGATTGAGGAGAAGATGACCTGGGCTCCCAGACCCTTGACCACCATCCCCAGAGCTCTGAAATCCTGCTTGATGGTCTCCAGTTTGCCCTTGGTGTCATTGGCGCCCACATGGAAGAGCAGCAGTGGGTAATAGTCCGAAGCATGGACAAGCCTTGGCAGTCTTTCCATGACATCTCTCACGCGAGCCCCTGGCAGGCCACAAACCTCTCTAGACAAGAGGTCAGGTCGGCAGATAGATGCCTCCGTCCCCTGCAGCAGGGAGTCCCCCACAACAATCACTCGCCGCTTCTTCCGGGCGTTCCGGCAGGGCACAGGGTCTGTTGTCCCAGTTGCTTCCCTTGCAGCCATGCCCATCTCCTCCTCATCCTGGAGGGCACTGAACCTGTTCTTCAGCTTCAGGTCTTCAGGAGGAGTAGGAGCCTTTCTCCTCCTACGAGCAGTGACCAGTTTCCAGCCTTCTTCTACAGTGTTATGATGTACCGTTTCACACGGCACAGAGCCCTCCGGCAACTCCACTGCTGTGGGGGGTTGGGACTCCCAAAAATGCACAGTCTCCGAGAATACCCTGTCTATCTCTTGCTCATCTTCTCGGATGCTGCGCAGCCTACTGACCTCCTCCCGTAACCCCCTTACCTGACGACACAACTCGTCAACAGCAGCATACCTCCTGCAGGAGAGCTGACTGCCAGCCCAGGCCTCCCGGAGAGGCCCCAAGCACTCCCTGCAGCCCGAGACCTGTAGAGCTGCATCAGCTCTCGGAGGGTCTGTCCGGATTGAAGCCTCTGACACAGCTGATGCAGCGACTCCAGCAGCTACTGGGGGATGTGCTCTGCGGCGTGTCATGACCATGCCCGAGGAAGCGTACGCTGCTGGGATTGGAAACGAAGGTGCCTTCTTGCACCCTTCTGCGTGAACTGCTGCGTCTGTTTGCTGCCTCTGTGAGCTGCGCAACTAGATATTAGACTGATGAGCTAGATACCCACAGTCTTTTGAAACACTGATGGGACACCTGTGTTTGAAGGGATTTTAGACTGGGAAATGTCCAACTACGTTACTTAAAGATCTATACCATGAGCTGGCCACATATGCCGTTAATGACTGGAGCCAACCATGTCAATGAAATAATTAATCTGTTAAGACGTACTTAACAGAGCCATGATGGAAAACAATAAACAAGAACAAACCGTGTCCATGAGATTGAATTTTCACGGACTGAAGTTGTTGGACAGCTGCGCCCCAAGGTACACTGTTTAGTCACCTCTGCACGGTGGTACTGCTCCTGTCTACCAAGCTACCTTGAAAAAAGGCTCTGCCTGACAAATCCAGTGTTGAGTCAAGCTGTGCAAGTGGGTGAGAACAAATAGCATTTTTTTTGCTGGAAGGGCTGGGATTGTAAAAATACTAGTGAAAACAGTTGTTGCTGAGAAGACAGCATGTCCATCCAGGTGTACCAGTAGTGGGTTGAGGTCCTCCTGTTTTTGGAATTTCTTAGTGGCCACTGGAATAGAGCGACTGGTGACCAGGGGGAAGCGCAGAACAGGTGACATTTGTCGGGACGATTATCTCTCCTTTTATATTGAGAACAATAAAAAAACAGGGTTAACTGGAGCATCTGGCTCAAATGGACTTTTCTTTTTTTTTTTTCTTGCCTCTTATACTGTGGTATTAAGTCCTGGGAAATTTCAGTAAGTTGTATTTCCAGACAAAAATTGAAATGATCTATTTTTTTATCATTTTCCATTTATTACTGCTTTTGTAAATTACCCTCCTGCTAAACTTTTCACATGAATTTATGATTATAACTGGCCATCTTAAAACTGCATTTATTGACAGATAATATTTTGACCAGAAGCATTCCCTCATTCTGATTACAGTACTAAAACTCAAGGAGAAGAGTCACCTCACAAATGGACAATAAATAGTGGTATCCGCCACTCCTAGAAATCAAAGTTTGTATTCTATGAAATATAGACGTATTACAGTGATGCAGGCAAGAACCTGAGATATAATAATGGGTGTGATATAAGAACTAGAATAGAACAGGTGGGAAAACCAGCTAAACACATAAACTGTCAGAAGCTGATGTCCTTCCCAATAGCATCCTGAAGGAGAGACTAGATTTTATGTCTCAGAATATGTACAAACTGAATAATTCTCTGAAGCAGGGGTAAAAAAACAGTTCCCCATAAGGGAAAATTATCCCTCAGGAGATCAAATCTAACATAACTGTTAGGGACCCAAGGTAGCTTGTTGTTTCTAAGCTGCACTGTAACGTAGAGGATGCAAAAGCATATTCGTGGAGGCATTTTTCTCTGGAAAAGGTAATAAAAGTTAGTATTTATTGCAGCTGCAAACTATTGTACTGTTAACCAGTAGCTGGAAATTGAAAAACATGCTCAGGCTGTGGGTTTAGCTTTCAGATGGTCAGCAGATATTATAATGATGCCAAATGAATCTCTGGGACACATACACGAGCAACTATTGGCCAAATATTATTTGTTTTTCTTAGCTCACAACTAAATCGGACCAGTAAGCTCAGTATGAGAAAACTGAATTTCACCAGTGGATTAATCTATCCATGAGTCAAAGGTTGTGACTACCTTAAAATCAGTCATTTCATTTGGTTAACCCAACATTAGTTCCAAGACAAGCATATTCAATCACAGACATTCTTCCTGCATACTTGGTTATCATAACTTAAGCTCCATGTAATTAATTCCGGGGTCAAATGGTCTGATTGATTTAGTGGCAGCCAAGCTCTGTCCCAGGATAATTAAATAAAAAAAAAAAAAGAAAGAAAAAAGAAGTCAGAGCTTAAATTCACCTTTTTATTCTGTTTTCTCCACTTGTCATTGTTGCTGCATCTGCTGTTTGAAGCATAACCTGAGTAAAAATACAACTTTTGTCAAGCAGCAAAGCAGCAAGATTTTGTTTCATACTATTTACGATCTGATTTATGCTGGTGCCATAGTGTTTCACTCAGCTGCATATCCAATTCCACTGTTAATGTTGCTTCTACAATTTACAGTGTTGGCATCTGAAAATGTAAAAAGTTAGACACTTGCTCATCCATCCTGGGGTAGCTGGGGTAGCTTTTGCTCATGGTGAAGCTTCTGTCATTTTTTCCTTTTTTTTTGGGGGGGGGAAGATTTTGGGGGATTTTCATCAAAGTCCATCAATGAAATACTGTGACATCAGCATATGAAAGGTGTTGACTGACAACTAACAGCTATGAGAAAGAAAATACTGCTTTTGGAAAAGCAGAACGATTTATTACAACATTGTCATTAATATTTTTGTTTTGCTATTTGAAGAAGTCAGTCTCCCTAGAAGCTTAAACATGAACATCAAAACCATGAACATTTATCCTGGAATTTGTATCACTCAGTTGAGCCATTAAGAAATTAGGTGCTAGTCTAAGGTCGTTGTCTGGGATCTCACTATGCCCAGTGAAAAGGGATGCACACTGCTAGAGGCTGATCCGTCTCACCTGTGTTAGGCACTATACAGAAGAATTAATTCTGCAGATTAAATAACTCAGCCATATAACCATAACTTAGGTTTCCTAATGTAGGTGATGACAATTGCATTTGATGCCTAAATTCTCGTGATAAACAATGGGCATCATGTTAATACATGATGGAGAAGAAAGATCTATTCTTCTGACCAGAAAACAGTATTATTCAGCTCGCTAAACACAGGTGTCTAGTGCCATGCGGGTGCCTTGAGAGCCTCATTGGCAGGCCATTAGGACACATGATCTGAGGAGACCAACAGCCTCCTGGAGACCATGTGGGATGCCCTAAAACATCTAGAACAACAGTTGGATCCTATGTTTGGGAAACAGAATTGGGCTACAGATCTCTTGGCTGAAATCAGAGTTTAGTTACCCCATGCACATGAAGGCATCTCCATTTAGGCATTTTAACCTAGAGTCAGTTCTCACCCCAGTGAGAATTTTGTTCTTAGTGTTTCACTCCTTGCATCAACGAGGACACTAGCTTAGATTAGATGCCTAATTCTTAGGTGGTTGAAATTAGGTGACATAAATCCCTCCTTCCCTTTAGGGCTTAAGATAAAAACTTTGCTTTTCAGGCTGGAGGTATTGTAGAGCTACTACATTTTATGAATGAAGCACTCACAGAGGAATTGTGATGCACCCTAAACAGCAGTTTATGTTAGCATGTGTAAAAGTGTGGTTATACTTTTATAATTTTTTGTATGGTCAGTGCAAAGCCAGGCAGATGACTGAAGTGATATTAGACGATTTTCAGGCTCAAGGAAGAAGAAAGCAGTGGCTCAGTATATCTTGAAACAAGGCGGTTTCATGAAATTGTATTTCAAATATGACTTGGGTAAGTATTGTGACACTCATTTGTATTACACACAACAGTAGAAAGCTTTGAGTCATTCCTCCTGAAATTTCCAGTCTAACCCTGGCTTTGGGCTGAAGAGCTTATCTGAATTCATGCAGAAGCCTCAAACATTTTCTGGATCTGCTGGTTGCTCTGTTATGTACCTGCATTGCCGTAGCTTTACTTTGATTTGGTATTTAAGTCCTGAATTCAAAATCTGCTGAAGTCAGTAAGAATCTTTCCATCTAATATGCAGGACTATGGATGCAGTAAGCGCAGGGTGCTCAGTTCCGCTGCACATGCTGTTGGAGCAATTTCCATTTTTTTCTTTTTACAAGATAAACTCTTTCAACAATTTCATTAGTAGGTGAAAAGGATTGTGGCAGGGTCCCTCAAAGCTCTTCTGATGCTTTCATTTTGGGTTGGAATAACCACTTGCAGCTCCTAACAGAAAGCATTAGACTCCATTCGACTTTAAAAGCAACGGAGGTGCTTGTGATTGGTCTGTAGAGATTTGCATAAAATTTCTTATGGTGCCTAGCCTGGCTCGCTACCCAACTGCAGCCCACCGTAAATGTGCTTGTTTGTTCTTTTTATTGCAGCCATCTCCTCCAGACACATAAATGGCTGTTATCAAGCACCCCGTTGTATTCTTCCTAGCCAGATGGCTAAAGGGGCATTACTGTTCTCTCACCATAAACTGTATGCTTTGCTGCAGGCATTAACAAGGCAATATATTTTTTAGGACCCATTAAATACTTGAGATTTAGGTAGTAGCAGGTATTGCAGTTGTGGGCTGAAAGATGCTTTTAAAGTCCTTCGCTTTGTCCTTAAAAACTCTGCTGAAATGAAGATGCCTCAGGAGACAAATTATAATAAAAATAACCCTCTAAACCCAAAGTTTGGTGGTGCTCCTGAGATCTGCTTCTGCAAGGAAAGGAATCCGGCAAGTTGTGAAATGCCTTTTAACTTTCCTTGCAAGATGCAGATCGAGATTTCTATGGGCACAGTAATGATCTCTTTATTTTTTCATTGTGAGCCTGCTGCCTTTACAGGTGCATCTGTTCTTAACACCTCAGCAAAACCAAGCACCCTGAGCCCAGAAAGACCAATTAATAAAGCAAAGGCAAGCAGCCTGTGACCCCATGACAACTATATCTCTTATGAGAGGCCAGGCTGCCAAATCTTTAGTGAACATTTTACTCTATCACATACTGTATGCTGGGTAATAACAGAAGAGGACTCCGTGCTTGTAAAACTAAACTGCTCTGTAGTTATAGAGCCATTTACAGCTGCACCACCACCTTCAAGCCACTTGCGCTCCTGCTGTCATCTCCTAAACCTTCCCCCTTCCCCTCCTCCAGCATTTGTATTCCTCCTCCCGAGTTCCAGCCGTCTTCCTCCAGCTGTGGTTCACTTCTGCGAGCTGTAAGGCCACCATCTGTGACATGTTCACCCCAAATAGCCTGCCTGATTTAATATGCCTGGGAGACCAAATCTCCAAATGAAATGTTGCAAGATCTGGAGTTTTCATAAGCAGGCCTCTTCCCTCCTAGGAATGAACCATTGAAGAGTCCAGCACTGGGGTCTGGCCAGCCTTCCAGTACCTGCTTTTGATTACTCACTTGCTAGTGTCTGGACTTCCCATTCACAATGTCCCTCTGAGGAAATATCATTATCCCCACAGGTCCAGTAAGAGAATGGAACAATTAAATAATTTGCTCAAGGCTACCTAGTGTCTTCTTAGCATGCCTGCAACAAAGCCTTGGTTTTGCTTTCAAAATCCGTGAGCGCTGTTCTCAATGTGCTAGCTCTCAACGCTATCTCGAAACTTCTGCTTTCCTTCCATCCGTGGGGCCAGTGCTGCTGCTGCTGCTGCCTGTTTTTTAGGTTCCTTGAAAGCAGCTTTATACCTTCTCCCAAAGGTCTTGCCCTTGGAAGGAGATCTCTGTAAAACAGCCACGGAGTTATCTTGTTGTTCTTTTCTAACCTCTCCTAGCTTATGACAAGAAGATGACAATTAGGCTACCGGTGCATAAATTTGGCCAGCTGATGGATACTATTTCCTCAAATCCGTATACCCCTCCATCCTTCTGCACACACCTGCGGTGGCTCGTATGCTAAATTGCTGGGGGAAGGCACCTTCTTCCTGGTCTGTGCTTACAGCTAGGCACAGCAGGAATAAGGACAGTATTCAGTGATGGGGTTTTGACACCCTGTAATAATAAAAATCATCATCGTCAAGAATTTCTAATGCTGTGACCACCTCACTACCTCCCTTAGCTCTGTTTGCCTTCATAAACCATTGGTTCCCTTGCACTTTCAGGTGTGGAAGTGATATCCTGGCCCTGTTATTTTTCAATTGCAGGAGAATAAAAAGATTCTATGGGTTTCGTCAGTATGTGTCTTGAGAGACCTGGACTCAGTTCTCTGACCGAATCTTTGGGCATGCCTCAGTGTCTCTGCACCCTGCCCCTCCATGTGCTCCGTTGGATACCAGCACTGCCTTGCCTCAGAGTAGTGAGGGGAAAGTAGTCAAGATTTTCAGCCAGAGCAAACAAGAAGCCAAAGAGAAGCTGTTTCTCCTTATTTTCACCATCTGCCACGTTATGCTGCTGCGCTGTCAAGTCTGTACTCTGCTCTCCTGCGATAGCAGCTTTCCTACCCTGCTCACTCAGCTTTCGACATCTTTCTGTGCAATTTCCTTGCTCGTATGAAGGTGTTAGTGGCCAAAGGGCCATTGCCGTGTTCTCCTCCACACCCTCCCTAGGACATCCCCATGCACCTGGACCTACACACAGTGCCCAGCACTCAGGTGAGCTTATTGAGACCGTTCACTTCTTGCCATGTCCGTGAATGCACAGTCAGTCTTTCCTTGCCCTGACGGCATTTGGGGTAACCACTATGATCTCAAAGCACCCTGCGATTAGCAACCCATTTCCTTTGGACCAAGAAGTGCACATGTGTAAAAATATATATGTATACATTTGTATATGCATATATTTCTCTATATATATTTAGAAATACATGAATGTAAAAACATGCATAAATATATAATTTAGTTATACACACACATCTAGAAAGATATAAAAATTAAATATCTATATCCATAAAAGTGTAGGTATCTAATATATAAAATATTCTTTAATAAGAGCTACTGAAATGAAGAATTGCAGTTTAAATGTGAATAGAAAGTAATTAAATGCAAGTAAAAGGCAGGTTTGGGGCCCCCGACTTTACTGGGCTGCTGAGCCCCCGCTACCATGCCTGGGTTGGGGGAGGTCATGAGGGTGGGGGGCACCAAAAGGATGAAGGGTGTGAACAAGTCAGAGCTTGCCTGAGGGCTACGGCCCGATGCCAGGAAGCCACCAAGGCACCCTGCACAACCTCCCCGCATGTAAAGCAGAGCCACATCCTGTTAGCCACCATGGGAGGCCCCGCACCCGGCCCAGTCCCATGGGACAACCTGCAGCACTGCTGGGTGACCATGGGCTGGAGCAGGGCTGCAAGGCACAGGCAATGGAAAACCAGAACAAAACACCAACTTTGAAGAACATGTAAAGAACATCAAGAGAAGCACCTCAGGGATTCCTGAAAAAGGCTACGCAAACAAGAACTGGCTGATGGACCCCTGAATTGGAAACTACATTTTGAGATAAGTGGTGTTCAAAGAAAAAAGGAAGAAGCTTGGAGAAGCCTGACCAGCAACCAACTCCTCTCATACCCTATTAATAAAGTTTGTCTGTGCATGAGTTGAACTGATCATCCATGTTTCATTTCTTACATGGGTGCAGTAGCAGCACGTCAGTAGAAGCCACCACTTCTGTAAGAGACATTTACTATGCTCTGGGAAGGTGAGAGGCTTCAGTGGTATAAACCCCCTTTTCTAAAGCCACTAAAAGGTGAATTGCCCATTGCAACAAGGCAACTGGCAACCTGGCTTGCAAACCAGGACACGTACAGATTACACAAAGTGTGAAGAAAGTGCTTTAAAAGAAACAAGTTGATTGTGGGAGAGGTGAATGCACAATGCATGCAGACTCAGTGGATATGCAACAATTTTCCAAATACAAAGATGGTGTTAAATACATCTTCACTGTGACAGATATATTATCCAAGCATGTCTGGGCTATTGGTCTAAAAGGCTAAAATGGGTTCTGAAATAGCTGGGGCTTTTAAAACAATCTTTAGCCGGGGTTGTATTCCTCAGAAATTGCAGACTGACGGAGAAAACAATTTTTAAACCAACCTTTAAACAAGCTGTTAAAGCAGTATAATGTCCATAAATTTGTTACTAATAATGAATATTGTTGAGGTGAAGTCATATATCTATCCGTTTTGTGCTCCTAAGTGACCATTCCAGTGCCTACAAGATCCAATTAACTCCTGATACTATGAACAAAACATCTGACTATCTTGACTATATACAGAAGACTGTCCTATGTGCTCATTTCTGAATCAACAGGAACAGTTTACACTGACAATTTGCAGGTGTCTTATCTATGTACAATTTCATCATTTTTGCAGCAGGAGCCCCCTGAAGGAGTTTCTGGGACTGCCAAATCCTCCACTCAGGACGTTAACCAGCAAACCAAAGCACACAAATTGTGCTGATGGATGGATCTAGGCAAAGCAGGAGATGCCTAGGGGAATCTTTAGGACTGATTGAAATTCCCACCTTGGTGAGACCCATGAACATGCACAGGGCCCCAAGGGCCCCCACCATTGCTTGGAGGACCACTTGGCCAGTGCTAGCAGGGGTGTCCCTCCTCCCCTTGCAGCTCAGCACCTCCATGGGAAACAGCTGTCCCTTTCCCTGTCCTGCCTTGCTTGGAGGGCTTCCCTCCACCTCTCCTCAAGACCTTTAGAGATCTTGCAAGACCGGGATGAGGAGTGGGGCAGGCCTTGGAGACCTTGAGCAGGTCACTGATGGGGGGTCTTTCCAGCTCTGCTACACCACAGGGGGCACCATTACCTGCTGGGAGAAGGGATGCAATCACAGCTTGGGAAGATGAATGCGTCTGCTTGTCCTTTGGGCAGTCCTGGTAGGGGTTGATGGCCAGAGTGGGCCAAAGTGGGAGGAGGTGCGGCCGCCAAGCCTGGGGCCGGCCCGTGCTCTGCAGCCCCTTTTGTACCCCCTGGGCTGGCCATGTCACAGGCCACCGCTGTGACACGTTGCCACCATCCCCTGTGACACGGCCATCGCCTCACTGGGACTGGTGCTGGGGCGGACGTGGGGTCCAGCCCTCTGTAAAGGGGCGGACAGGGAAGTTGCTCCAATGTGGTGGGATGGACAGACCCCATTGTTCAACCGCTTCCTAGATCCTTTTCCCCCAGCCCTTCTTCCCTGCCCTCCACCTCCGGAGGAGGAAGCAGGCCACGCAATGGAGGTGTTGAAGACCGGGGAGCAATTCAAGTGTTTCACCTCAAACCACTTTAGCTGTCTTGTGGCCTAATATCCTAGGAATACACATGGAAAGGGCAGATAGGACATAGGACATAGGGAAAAGTCATGCCCTTTTAGTTGGGCCAGGTGGGATACCCTAGGGCATCTCAAACTGCACAAAATATTTATTATGATTCAAAGAGTAATGATTAGAGCTCCACTGATTCTGTCTATATATGTCTATACATAAATGCTGTGCTGCATCTGCCTGCTCTGTCTAGATGTTTCAAATACCCCACAAACTCTCAGATTTTGTTTATCTGTAGGCAACTGAATGTTCTCTCTACGGAATAATTCAAGCACCTAAAGTTAGGTGTCTAGTGGCGTTTTAGATATCCTAAGGTTTCCTGCCTGATCCCAAGATGCCACTTCACAGATCTCCCATCAATCCTATGTCATATATGCCAGCTGTATGTGTCTATCTCAGATATCCTAGGTCATCTAAAATTGCTCTACAAATATATATTGAGGCATTTTGATTGCATTCCTACATTTGGACATCTGCATTTAGTTGTTTGCAATCTGCTACTGAAAGATACCCTGAGGGATTCAATTCTGTGCTCTAGTGGTTACAGTTCATCTGAACTATTTCAGAACTCTGTGTCAGGATGTGACTAACCCAGCCCTAGAAATGCTGTTTTTTTGGGTTTTGTTTTATACTTCAACACTAGAGATGACCCTTTATCTTGACAAATAGAGAATTTCATCTCAGAAGTTATAACTACGTGAATGACTGTTAAATTACTTATTGCAGTATACCTATCTTTTAGAAACTCCTGAAAACATGACTGCCAAATTGCCTCGTAGGAAATAACATGGCAGCAATGTAGCTCAGTGCAGCACTTCATAGGAAGGAAAGTTTAATTTAGTTTAAAACACAACTGACCTCAGCTCGTCACACTCACACTCCCACAGCACCAAGATGCATGCGAGTAGTCTGCGGAGCATTTGGGCACCAGGCACCTGTCTCCAGGCAATCTGTCCAGGATTGCTTGCAATAAGATGGGGGACAAGGGGCATCAGTTTTCGATCCCCTCCCCATGCTTTCTGGGTTTTGCCATCTCTTTATGCTGTCCCACCTCTGTGAGTCATCAGGATTTAGTCACTGTTTTTCTTCCAGATTGCTTGGCCTGAAAAATTGCAGGTAGATGTGTGCTAGGATCGTGGTGACCTGCTACCGTAGGTGTCAGTAACACATACCATTTTTGTAGCCCTTCTCCTGATGGTATTTTGCACACATATGCTCACATTCACTCTCTGTTCATATCAATATAAACATTTTCATTGCAATTTTCCATAGCTGTAGGAGATTTCTGGGCTTCTGCTTTCTAATACATTGTAGGCACTTCAGTACCTGCTGGCAAGAAATGACAGCTACCTTTTATAATTCATAAGGTTTCTTCACAAAAGTCTCCCAAGCTTCTGGTGTTGCCCCTCAGTATTTCAGCGATATATATGGTAAAATTTCCACTTTCCTGGCCCATAATTACAAATCAAGATTACAGCTCACTTCCTTCTATGCAATCATTTCATCTATAAATTCTAATCTGATCCAGTCTTCATATTCTATCTATTTTATTGGATTCTGGTGAGCTTTGTGGTATGCCTTCCCACTTTCTCATCCTCCATTATCCACCTTACATTATCGCTTTTCATCCAAGACAAACTGAAAAAAAGTTTGAGAGGAAAAGACACTTGCCATTGATAGGAGAGACAGAAAAACATCTGTTGGAAAAAAGCATTTTTTTCATTTTTAAATAATATTCTAAATACTATTGTGAATTGTCTTAATATTGACTGTAAAACAAACACTGATTGTCCTGCTATATATTTATCAAGTGCTACTTCATTGGCTAATCAGAACTTTATTGGTTACAATGGAGATGTCAGTTGACATCACATAAAGATCTTGACCCAGGTTCTTTATGCAGCTTTTGTATTTAGGAGCAGCAGGTGACTCTCTCCTGATATTAGCAGCTAGTGAGCAATGCCAGACAGTTAATACGAAGTTCAGTTCCACGAATCTCTGTTATGAGAAATTCAGTATGTTCAAAGGAAAACTGAGCTGTGCAAGAATCAGGCAGACATTTTTAATGAGTTCATATTAATAAGAAGAAACTTATTTTCTGCATAAGATTACATCACAGAGCCTGTTTCATACCATGTTAAACTTTGAAACATAACCTCAAAAACCTCATAACGTTTTAATCTTCAGTCTTACATTCTGCTGCTAACAGCTGCAGGAAGTTCATAGTCTAGAAGTTATTCATATATGGTATACTTGTGAAGTTGACAGTGTAGCAGTAGAGGATAATCTGTACTCATTTGAGGAATAACAGGCCCTCGCCGCATACAAATAACAAATTTCAGTAGAATCATAAAGTTATAACTAGTTACAGATTTCATGATAAACATTCCAGGCCAAAATCACTTTAAACAAACCTTATTTTCCCATGTTATGACAAGATATGAGTATTTGCTGATAGTCTTTAACCATGTAAACACTTACTACATGACCATTAGAAGATGAAAACAAGGAAACAGAAGAGAATTATATTGTTTTTTTTAAAAAAAGTTTCAATAGTTCTAAATAAATGAAAAATATCAATATTAACCAAGGAGAAGAATCCAATCTTTTATTCAACTCTGGCCCTTGTTTCTTTTAAAGTATTTTCTTGCTGCCTTGCACAAGCTATAAGTATCCTGGTTTGCAAGCCAGGTTGCCACTCGACTTCTGTTCAGATTGACAATTTCCCTTTTAGCACCTTCAGAAAGGGGATTTATACTGCCAAAGCTTCCCAAAGGAGCACAGTAAATGTCCCTTAACAGAAGTGGTGGTGTAGATATGTCTACCCACAGGCCACTACTGCATGCGTATAAGAAAGGGAATGCTGGAGAATCAATTAACTCATGTGCTGCAAAACTTTATTAACAGGGTGTGAGGGCAGTTGGTCACCGGTCAGGCTTATCCAGGCTTTTTCCTTTTTTCTTTGAACACCACTTATCTCAAAATGTAGTTTCCAATTCAAGGGTCCATCAGCCAGTTCTTCTTGTTTGCATAGCCTTTTTCAGGAATCCCTGAGGTGCTTCTCTTGATGTTCCTCACATGTTCTTCAAAGTTGGTGTTTTGTTCTGGTTTTCCATTGCCTGTGCCTTGCAGCCCCACTCCAGCGCACGGTCACCCAGCAGTGGTGCAGGTCGTCCAAGTGGGCACAGGTCCTCTTGGTGCGGCTCATGGGACGAGGCTTCGCACATGGTGGGGTTGTGTGGGGATCCTTTGGTGACCTCCTTGGATGGGTCCATAGCCATCAGACCTGCCTTTTACTTGTGTTTAATTACTTAATTACTTTCTATTCATATTTAAAATGCAATTATTCATTTCATTAACTCTTATTAAAGGATGTTTTATACATTAGATACCTATGCTTTTATGGATATATATATTTAATATATATATAAGTATATAATATATATAATTATATAATTATATAATATATAAGTATACCTTTGTATATGTATACACATATATATGTATGACATTTCACAAAATGGCAGACAGAGGTGGCAAGCTCAGACCATATGACCGGAGGAGGGGTGGGATTTCTGGGGCAAGTGGGACATTTGATGGCCCAGAGAGACGGGACTTCCACTGGAAGTTGTGGCTGGGGCGGCTGCCACTTCTCTTGGATGAAAGTCATCCTTGTACTACTCCTGATCGATCACTTGTCTTCATATGTACTTTTTGGCATAATAAATCAATTACATTAATTAAGATTACATAGGGATATTGTTCCTGCTGTGCCTACCCAGGTGAACCTCACACTTTGTGAATGTCAATTTTGACTAAAAATGTTTGCAAGGGAAACTTGAAAGTTTCATGGCATCAGGAACATTATCTCGTAATTTGTGTTGACCAAACACATAGTGAAATGAGTAAATTTACAAACGACAAGACCATTACTAGCTGCCGAGAAGTCTGCCAGAAGCTGTTAGTTCACATATTTGCATCAAATAATTTCAAGTCATGAAGAAATGTGAAAAAATCAAAAGCTGTTAAATGCATAATTTGCAGATGTGAACAAGAAGCTAAATCCCGCTAATAAATTGTACTCAAAAAATAGTTTGCCTAGCCTTATACCACAATCATAACAATGTGAATAGGAGAATTTGAAGGCAAATTTAATCAGTTTCTCTAAGCTATAGTCATTCTATTTCAAGATATGCAAATCCAAAATTATTTTTCCTTTCAAAAACAAATTATTGCTTGGGTTTTGATAGCTTCTATTGTGTTTGGTTTTCAATGTGTCATTGATGTCACCTTATTTCATTTATATGAATGTTTTCTGCTTGTTAGGGCAACTCAATCAAAATTCAGATTTTGGTCCTGTAGTTTCTTTGAGCCTGACAACAGCAAGCAGTTCAAGTCAGGGCATCAGGGCAATAGAGAATAGTCACAGTTATTGTCTGTAGTGCTAAGAGTTCATTTTGGTCCGGATGATCTGTTTTCACACTGCCTAATGATTTCTCCGTTCCATTATCTATTTCATCTAGTGTGTGTTGTTACAATAGCTGTGTTGCTTTTGGCTGATGATGCTTTAATATCATTTTCTTTCAAACTGTCACTAACTTCCAGACTTAAGTGTCTCTTTTGTTCAGATCTGAATGATTCAAAATATCCATGCTCATGTAAATTTCTTTATCGGCCCTTAGAAATGTTGAAGTCTGAAGAGCTGGCTTTGGTTGAAGGTGGCTTTTGAGCGTCTCAAAAAGTCATCTTTGTGGATTCTTGCCTCGTGAGTCTTCATCCCTAACGGGAACACCTTGTTTATTTACAAACCTCAAATTCTTACTTGAAGACAATTATTCTGTTTACTGCTTGGAGGTAACAATGCCAACATGTGGAAAACTTGCAACCACATTGTGTGTACTTTGGTTGTGTTTCTTGGCTTTGCTCTACATGAGTGGTAACTCTGAGGCTATATCCTCACTACTGATCTGATTCTGGACTTCATCTGTACAGTCTATGTTATCTTTAGAGAAAAAGTGGTTTTCACAAGGCACAATGTTTTCATTTTACTATCCTATTCCATTTTAACTTTTCCAGGGGGAGAAAGAAAGAGGAAACAGAGAAAAAGAGGGCAGAAGTCTCTCTCAGAGAAATGAGCTAGACTGGGCACAGACCTCAGACCCTGCTTCTGGAGCTCTGGAGCTCTGGAGTTAGCTCAGTCTTTGCTTACTTTGCAGTGCTGCACTGTGTGAGACAGTTAAGCCCTTTTCTCAACCTCTGGTCTCTCTCATATCTATGAGATATGAGATTTATTTTAGACCTTGAAGAACTCACTTCATCATTGTTGGCCACAGTGCAGCTATATTTCAACTTTCAACTTTCACCTAAAGACCCTGTGCTTAGCCAGCAGAGAGAGGAAGGTTGGAAAACAGTCCCTGGCTCTATTTAATAAAGTAAAGATGTGACCTTTGCTACCCACACTATCATCTACTGAGCATCTTAGCAGTGTACATAAGTGGTAACTCAGAGAGCTAAAAGATTTACTCATTCAGCTCAAGTAGTAACTGCTCATGCATTCAGCAGAAAAGGGATTCCTGTGTCAAACTTTGCTCAATGGAGTCACACTTCCCCACTGTTTATATTGAAGCAAGATATCTATTATTTTTCAAGCGTTACTGATAACTCTATAGCAATAGTAACAGTGTGAAGCTAGAGGAAATCTGAGAGCAATTCCAAGTGAGGTGGGAACACTGATGTTCCTTCATTTTGTGCTGTCCCTAGCATCTCAATTTGCTTTTGCAAAGGGGGTAGGTCTAGGAGGACATAATAAACTATTTCAACACAGGAATTGAACTCAGTGTGTGCTGCAAACTGCCAAGAGCATAATTCATCCTTGAGAACAGTTATTCCCTTTTAAATGACAGTAAAATAAAAATAGTGGATCTTTTCCAATAAAATAAATTGGGCTTGCCTCTTCTGTGCTATGGTGACAGCACAGTGCAGACAACAAGCATTAGTAGAAAATGTGTGGGTATTTTGTTTTAATCAGTCATTCCCCTGATGACTATCCCTATTGGAATTTACATCTTTGTTAATTTCCAGATGTTTTGGAAATAAGTGAAACTCTTTCTCCTAGGCATTTGGAGGCACCAGGCATTAGGCAATTAATTTTTGATGTATTGAAACATGTACTAGGGACATGACTAATTTTCCCTAACTTGAGTTGTATAGAGTACTGTTTTTCACACATGACTTAGGTGTCTAGCGTGCTGCTATGGACCATGGAAAACTTGGCAGTAGAGTCAAAGGAATTCATATCTCAGTTCATCTGTCCAAATGTAGGTTTGCCTTAGACACCTTTGACTATATTGAGTAGATCTCCTTAAGTTATAAATGCTCCACGTAGAGGTGTCCTGTCATATCCCCATTCTAGGTAATCTAGTTTGATGCCTACTGCTGCAACTGAAGTTAGCCTTGTTGTGGGATTCAGTTTGAAAGTGAGACAGCTTAAGCGTCTGTGGATGTGCTAGGGGCTCAGCTCCTACTGTAGTCAGTGAAGATGAGGTTTGATTGAGTTGCCTCAACAGAAGTGTCTAGCACATGCTGAGATGCAGTAGAGTATCCAGCCTGGCCTCCAGCTGCTGGTCCAGATCAGCACTTTTTGGTCCTGTGTTGTACCTGGCAGCTGTGTGTGAATTTCTCAAACTGAGCAAACTAGCAAATACAAGAAGACCTAGGGAGCAATTCAGTGCACACTGAAGTAGGCACCTAAGGGGTGAATATCGCTTTAGGCTTTGTTTGGAGGGGCTCAGTTTGAATTTAGAAGCTGTGAGATATCCTGTCTATTTTTCAGACATCTAAAACCCATCTCATTGGCTCTGTTGACTAAATCTCTGCTAACTATATTGGAGCTTAGACACTTATGGCTCAACCCCATTGAACATGCATAGGCATCTAGCATCATTTGAGTTTTCCTAAGGTATCCAAAGCATCCATATGAGGCTGTTTGATATGTAAAGCAGACCATGCCCTTCTGGAGTAACATCTGGAGGCCAGAAAGGACAGTCTGGAACATCTCAGTGGCTTTTGACATCTGCAAGTGAGCCATTAAACTGAACATCTTTGGGCACTTGTAGACACCTACATGTGGATGCATAAATTCAGATTTGTCAGATTGAATGTGCGTGTCTACAGTGGACTGTGTTGTAACAGATGAGAGATCCTGTCATCACTTACACTAACCCTGGAATAAATATGTTGGAGAACACCCTACAAAATGCTCCATGGTGCTACTCTGCTTGCAACAGCTGAACTATTTTGTGTAAAACTTGCCTAACTATATGAGCTGTGAGACCCATGTTCAAAGCACTGTCTGCAGTGTAGTTATCCTCTCAATGTGAGAAAAGGCCAATATTTTTTGTTCTCCTTTCAGGGAAATTTTTAAATTGCTGCTGGTGCAATTGCCGAACTTTAACATTCCATAAACATTTTGGTGACAGGAACTCACTAGCTACAATTCAGACTAATAAAATAAAATAGAAAATAGATTGAAATAGTTGAAAATAGATTCAGGTCAAATCAAATAGGTAAGAAGTAATTAGATTCAACTGAATGAATCAAAATCTGAGCAAATGTTTATTTCTGGGAGTGGAGACTTTTCAATTTTTTATCAGAGAAGTTCAAATGAGCAGTTTTGAGTCAATATTTTCCAGAATTTACATTCTTTAAAATATATTATTTCAGCTCTTTGTCCCAAGGTGAGGAAGAAAAAAAATTCAAAATGTTCAGTACTACAGAAATCCTCATTTTTGATCATTTACACCTATGAATCCTACTATTTACAGATATTTTCATGTCATATGAGCTTTTTTTTTAATTTTAGATCACTTGGCAATCTTCAGTGCAATTATTTGCTTACAGTCAAGTTAAAGTGCTATCAGTCTATAAAAAAAAGCTACAAAAATGAGTAAAACCATTATCTTTTCCACATGTGGCAACCAACAGCTTTGTTAGCTTTGTTAAAAGGTAATATTTTCTGTTGTGAGGTGCCTACTGTGATGAATGAGGTGGTCATCAGTGTTAATTATGAGCTGGCATCTATTTAGTGAACTGTTATTTTTCCTATTATCCACGGAAGCGCCTTAAATCAAGGTCAAATTCCTCCAATGTTTTAATCTTCAAGAAGCATGGACAATAGGCTTCTCTCCCTCTTGAATGTGCAAAGACAATTGGCTATTGTCATTTTTCTGAGCTGCAGCGTGTGTGTGGTGGAGGGAAACAACCAAAGAAAAAAACTTTTACATTCAGAAGAGACCAATATGTCAAAATTCCTTAAAGCATGATAAATGTACCAAAATCACCCAGCTCTTTCCAAACAGTGGTGAGTGATGGTGATTTATGATTGTGGAGATTTTTCTTAAGCTGGTAGTTTTTGCAGAAGAAAGAAAGGTCACTGTAAATTGGGGCGTATATAGCTTATCTTGTTCTCTACAGTCTGCTATTCCCTTTGAACTAGTCCATTTCTGATTAGAGCACCTGCTTTAGCGGACTACTGTTAATAACCATCATTATCATCATAACCAAAAGAAAAAAAGGCACACATACACACAAATACTTAGCAAGCATTGTGTCTGGGAAGCTTTTCACACCATCACATAGTTAAAAGTAATGGTTTATAGATGAGAAAACCAAATCCTATCAGGAAAAAAATTAGCTGATCCCTAAATAGAGCCACAAAACTGAATCAAAAAAGCAGAATGGAAAAATTTCACAAAGATACTGGCCTATCATTTATAAGTAACAACAGTGCAATCCAACAGTGATGCTGAAAACTATAATATAGGTAGGAAAGTGGATTTTTTTTTCTCCAAAAACTTCTGTCTCTTTACCACAGGTAGCATCACATTTTTCATTGCTCACCTTAGAAGTTGTCTGGCTGCCCAGGACTTGTTCTCATGAAGATCTCAGGTAGGGTCCAACACAGAAAGCTTTGAGGATCCTCAGAGTTGTTGCTACAGAAGTTAAATATTTGAGTACCATCCTATCAGCCCACACCAGCCCATTGCTCTGCCTTTGGCTGAAAAATATGCAGTGAGACTTCCCTGAATACTCTGACTTCTCATCAGTTTGCAAGTCAGAGACTTCCTAAGCAAGGGGTGACCTCATGTTGGAGGCTTCAACAAGAATTGAGTGTAATTTTCTTTCCTGTCTCCCTGCCACCAAATAGAAAGGAAGTCCTGGTTAAAAGAGAGTTAGAAGAAAGGTATGTTTAAGGACAGACTTAAGAGATGTCTTTTTGAAGGCTGGAAGGGATGACTGGAAATCTCTGGTTCAGATCCGAGTTCACAAATCTTGTTAGTTTTAATGGTAACTGAATAACCACATCTTTGAGGTTGCTCAGAAATACTCGCTAGTGGAATAAAATTCACTTTTTATAGCAGATAGTACAAGATGCTGAAAATAAAAATTAGTTGAAATCTCCCTGTTGCTTTTTGATTTTTTTCCTTGCTTTCTGTAAAGAAGCGGATTTCACCCAGGCAGAAGTAAGCTGACTGATGTTTCCTTGATGTTGATTAGAAATAAGGCAACTGATCTCAGCTGGTAGCAAGAGCAACCAGGCAGACAGGAATTACTGGGTGATATCCCACTGATTCATCAACACCTTAGTTTGCTAATATGCTGGGTGAAGCAACAGGAGTGTGCTTTGAGTTAAGCTGTTGGATGAGGAAGGACCAGAAAGGCAGGAAACTTGCAGTGTGATCTAGACAGAAGCACTTAGAACAAAATTTGGTGGGGATGAATGGCAGACGCACTGTCAGAGAGTAATGGAAAATAAGGCTGGCAGCTTATTTAGCTTACCCCCTGACTGAAAACATGATCAGCTCCATGAACATCATCTTCTCAATGGTGTGTCTGACATTTTCTTAAAAACCTCTAGGGATGGAGATTCCACATTCTCCTCAGACAACAGGTTCCAGTATCAGCTTGCTATGACAGTCCTATAGCAGGTCTTACACAAGATGGAGGGAGTGGGAAGATGCATCCTAGAAACCTGGGAATAACTTGAGGAAAGATCTGAAAGAGATGGGAGGGAGCAAACTAAACAGGAGTGTCCCATGCACTGTTTTCAGGAGAATAACTGCCTGGACCAACTCCTCTCAGAAAAAGTCTTTGTGTGAATTTGGATTCACACAAACAAGGAAACAACTGGAAAGAATTTAGATTGTTAATTAAACCACCCCCAAAAAACTAGTACAGCTCCTGTTGGCCTAAGCTTAGTGTTGTTTAGCTCTCAAGTACATGCAAGCCTAATTAAAATATCACACTGAATCAACCCAAAGATTATTTCAGGAGATCTGGAATAGATTAAATCTGGTTGCCTATGGATGCGTGTCTTCTGTTTGATTGGTT
Source organism: Apteryx mantelli (assembly GCF_036417845.1). Taxonomy (NCBI): domain Eukaryota; kingdom Metazoa; phylum Chordata; class Aves; order Apterygiformes; family Apterygidae; genus Apteryx; species Apteryx mantelli. The sequence goes on along the minus strand of NC_089979.1, from coordinate 4,127,877 downwards.
TTGGCAATTAGTAAGGCTTAAACTGTGACTACAGCTTTTCTTGTATTTGGGGCGTAAAGTTCTCTCATGTGGATTCTTTGATATAAGCCAAGAAGTATTCTTAGGTTTATTTTTCTTGTAGCTAGAGTGTCTATAAGATCTGTCTCCTGTATTCAGCCTCCTATCTGCATAGAATGTAATTATCTATGAGTTTTCAACTCTTCTGTGATTTTTGTTAATGAGCTCAAAAGTTATTGGCAGTGCACAGATAGGCCTATGCACAAGGTCACCAAGACAACCTAGGCTTCATTTTTGTAGGAAAACAGCCTAAAAAAGGAACAGTTAACCAGAAAACAGTTAGATGGATTATTTACTGTGAGAAAAGCAGCAAGGGCAGTTTGAAGAGGATGGTTTAAAGGGAGGATTTCAAAGAGAAAGAGAGCACTTGAGGGCAGAGCCAAGGCAAAGTATTTAGTACTTCTCAGTCAGCAGGAAACATGAGAAGATATATGAAATGGAGAGTGAAAATGGAGGCAAGGGACAGGATATACTAACCCTGAGAAGATCCTTGCAGGAAGGGGTGGAAAGGAGCTGGGAGGCATGGGAAGGAGATATGGGTAGTAATCCAGACTCGTAACAGGAGCACCAGCTACTGGGACGTGCTAAAGCTGGCAGATCGCAGGGTGACCAGAAAGTTCCATCTTCTGCTCCTCCCAGTAAAAACCTCTCAAGATCAAGGGATCTTGAAGCATTGTTTATGGCTTGCAATGGAGTCCTCAACTGGTCATGCACACACAGAATCACACAGAACGGTTGAGGTTGTAAAGCACCTCTGGAGATCATCTAGCCCAACCTCCCTGCTCAAGCAGGGCCACCTAAACCATGCTGTCCAGGACCCTATCCATATGGCCTTTGAATATCTCCAAGAATGGAGATGTCACAAGCTCTCTGGGCAACCTGTTCCAGTGCTCACACTGCTATGGCCATCAGTCCTTAGAGGATCACAGCTGCATCTGCCACATGGGGCCCCAAGCAGGAGAGAAACTGCAGTGCAGCCAAACAACCATGAAGCATCTGCCTTGCCCAAGAGTCAGAACTTCTGTGGCGATGTTTCCTCTTCAACATAACGGGGACATCATGTGCTGTATTGCAATTAGGTTGTCTCCACGTCACATCAGGACATCTGGTGCCTCTGCAGCAAGTAAGTGAACAGAAGGTACAGGGAAGGATCTGCCTCATATTCTGGTTTCCACCTAAATGGCAGAGCCTGATCCATCACTAAACAGTAGAGCTGACTGTTATTTTTCATGTGGAGGAGAAAAATATCCAAGACTCAGCAGATTTAGTTGTTTTGGTTTGAGGTTTTGGGTTTTCCCATGAAAGTCACAAAAGTGAATAATGTTTTCCTTATTCTTTTCTTTTGAAATCTTTGGTAAAAGAAATAAACGCATTAAAAAAATATTTTTCACCTTTAGCTCCAAAATGTATGGAAATTTAAGATGTAGCAGCAGAATTTCCCTATCTTTTCAGTGCTATAACCAATTCTCATTAATTCAGACATTCAGAAGCTTATGTGAAGGCATGAAGGGCCTTCCAAACTCATCTAAGCTCTGTATGTGAGCATCCAGTCCACTGAAGTATAAACAAACTTATAAGTTAGATCCTAAACTCCTGATTCTCACCATGAGAGGCCAGTGCTTGACGTACATATGCTATCTAGCCACAGTGATTATCTGACCATGAAAAAAATTGCCGCAGGTCCACAAACACATGTCCTTAACCAGCCTTGTGTAAAAGTAGAATCAAGGCAAGTATTGCCCATTCCCAGACACCTGCCCAGGCACATGTTTGCTGGAAAGGAGTAGGATAAAATCAGTATTATTTCAAGACTGTGATTTTCAGGGCAGTCTGCAGATGGTATAAACACAGTGCAATCAGTCAGTCTGCATTTAAATAGTTAATTACAGATATTAATGTCTACTTAGCTGCATTAGAAAAATAAATGTAATGGCTTTTCCTGCCGGGAGGGTGCTTCACATAATGGATTGCTTTGCTTATGTGACTAAATACCTTTCTGATATTGATCCACACAGAGAAGGAAAGAAACCTAAGAGGGCTCTTCAAGGTGCTATAAAATAGCAAGGGAGGCAGCTCAGGGATATGACAATGGAGAACAGAATTTGTGTCTTCAGAACTAATGCAAGAAACATCTCTGAAATTGCCAGATCTTTTCAGTATGAGCTCACACTCAAACAAAAGGAGCTGTTTCTTCATCTTGTATGTGTCTGCAGCTCCACATGTCCTTCTGGAACAGATAATTGATTTTTGACATGCTAGGATGAAGGGAAGACCTGCTCTAATATTTTGATCTTTAGAGCATGCACCTGGATGTGCTTGCTGTTTGGTGATGCTTATCCTCTGGTCTGTAGTCCCACGGAAGGAGGCCCCAGACTGGATACAGCTGCCTTTGCTTACACACTCCATCTACATCCCAGGTATGTCTTCTCTTGGGCCTGTTTGTTGACTTATTGGTGAGTAGGATACAGGGGTGGGAGTCACTCAACTACCTGGGGTTCTGCAACATAGCGTATTTTTGAATGTGTTTCACCTCACGCTAAGACAGATGGGTACATTTGTACGCTCTGAAACTCCTTGACCTTGTTAACTTCCTCTCAATTAATTCCAAGGAAACCCAGGGTTGTTTGCTAGTAAGTCTACCCTGTAGTCATCTGAAGTTAGATAAAGTAAAACCCGCCCTAGGCTTCAAAACTGTTTAGAGTTTCAGCACATATTTATTAGCACTGGCAACTCACTGGCCAGTGGCTAAAAATATAAAATTGAGTTGCAGAAGAACTTGAGTTGGAGGCAGTTAGGTCTAGTGGCTACAGAACTGCTTTTTTTTTTTTTTTCTCAAGAGACACCGTTTCTGGTCCTGACCATGCCACTGCTTGAGAACAGGAGCTGGTGCTAGTCATTTCTCATCTTCATACCTCAGTCTCCCTTCACTACCTTTTCAATGCTTAAGACTGTATACCTGTCAGGACAGGAACTTTTTGTAGAACAGGAGCCTCACTCAGTATCTGACACTGTAATAACAAGCTCACTACATAGCTTCTTCTAGCTTCCTATAGTGCCTTTGCTCTGCAGGTAAAGAGCTTCATGCCCATTGTGACTAGCCATGATACTTTTAAAACAAATCTTTCTCTGAATGGTGGAAATAAGGAAGCTCTAATTTCTGCAGTTTGGTGAAAGAGTAGGGGTGGGAGCTCTTGCTTGAGTTCTCAGACATCTAATATTAAGCTACAAGCTCTAAAACTGTGGAGACATTTATAACATCTCTTTCCTATATATATTTTTTACTGTCTGATAGCAGATGAGCTCCGATTGCAGCTGATCCTTATTTTCATTAAAATTTTGAGACCTTTATATCTTTGAGACATCTCCCTCTATATCAAATTGGATTTATACTGTCCAAGCAGGGAAGGACAGACCAGCAGACACACACAGAGCATGATAATGTAAACTTTGCTTCTTTAAGAAACCAGAAAAAAACTGTCAGTAATTTTCATATACATTGAATTCTTGGCCTGTGTCCATCCTAATCCTTTTTTCCTTTAAACCTTTATGTGGTTTAGGAAAGCATACCTCTATGACAGTGCACTGAAGAACTCAGAAAAAGTCCACTACCCAGGAAAAAAGGAGTTGACATATTTTGTAATCCTCTCAGGATCATAATTCCAGTCTTTTTGATGTGCAGAAGGTACCTGCATCTCAGGTGAAGACTGTATTAGCTATTATCATGACTCTGGCTTTAGATACAGCAGACTTCAAATATAGCAAATGCACCGTATAGAAAGTCACACTTCCTTTTTAGATTGTTTTTGCTTCCATTAGGTAAAACTTTCAGGTGCTGGAGTAATATTTGCTGAGATGGCTCTTGGGGACCAATTTGCAAATCAGTGGGGATGCTGGTGACAAACTCCTGTATGCTTTTCTCATCCAACCCCTAGAGCACAGGTGTGCTTGGCAGAATGTAATTTGAGTGTCATGAGTTTGCGATGTATCAACATGATGAAATAGATCATTATGTGCTGGTTCTTCAAGTCCAAGTTATCTCACCATAGTTCTTTGAAAAAAACAGAGAAGAGTGAGAGAGACAAAGACCCTCACGGGAAATAGATGAATATAGACAAAAATGTATTTTTGTGTAAGGCCAGCATATGAAATTTGGGGATAGTAGGGGTGGGACTGCAGAAAGTGAAGGCTCTTTTACATTGCTATTACCATGATAATAGTGTGTATTCCTTCCACATAATAATTCAATCAGCTGCTCAGCTTCTCCTGAGAACACTGATTTCAGGGCTGGATTTATATTTTACTGTATAGAGGAACTAGAGCAAAGGGGCAAAGTTGGCTGAAAATTGATGCGGAAATCAAATCCTAAATATCCCCTTTCTCTGTAATTACTAAGGGAGATTTGCTGCCCCATCTACCCTGGTATCCCTGATTTTTTTGTAATGTGTCAGGCTGGGAAGCTTTAGTTTTTCAGAGAGGTTTTCTTAATTACAACAGCTACAAACAAGCACTTAGGCCCTGATTCAGGAAAGCATCATTATTGAGGAGTGCAGTTAATTGTGTGCTTCAGCTCTCTTGCAGTCAATATTGGCTGAAGCGATTTATGGAAATAAGCACATGGTTATTCCCCAGGTAGGGTCCTGGTGTTTATGTGCTGCTCTCATAGATGTTCTCAGTATGAACCAGAGTGAAGTAATTATGTTCCAAGAAGTGGTGGTGGCAGTTTTCAGACCTTTGCTGTATAACTCTGGGAGGACCCATTTCCAGAGGTGGGAATAAGCAGGGGTAGAATTTTACTGAGAGCTGAACAGTAAAGGCGTCATGTGAGATTAATTTTGATAATGTCCTTTTTAGCCTGGTTTCACTACCTTGTCTCTCTGAGTAACTTTTAAGCCTGTTGGTGAATTTTAGCCAAATTCGAGATAGATATAGAGATTTCAGAGGTAATTAAATTCCTACAAGTTTCATAAAAGTGTGGTAGAGAAGGGAGATACCAACTAGTGTCTTCACTGGAAGACAGGCTGAACTCAGTTGTCGTGCCTCCTATCCAACAGCAGTCAGGAAGGCAATTGGCACACGTCTACTGGCCAGACAGACAGCGCACACGTAACTATAGGCTGTCCACAACAGTATTGTTTCTTCCTAGTGTGAGCATCATGGCAGGATAGGATTATGGGCAAGGTGATCAAGGCAAGAGAGGACACGTGGGAAGGACAGGCATCATTATTTCCATTTCTCACAAAACATGTTGTTCACATTGACCGTGGTGGTAGTCCACAGTGACCTCCATTTACACTGGACATGGAGCAATTAGGGAAGAGCAATTAATTTGGGTAATTGCTGTGATTTACTTACTGAAAAAAAATACCTTCATTAAATCCAGATAACCCTCATATCACCATCACTGTTATTATTTATAGTATTGCTTTATATTAATCTAGTTAGGTTTGGGACCTAGTTATTCTGGGTGATGTTTCAACACACAAAGCGGAGACAGACTCTAACCCAGACTGCTCTTGCAATCGGTGCCTCTGCTCACATGTTGCAAAGCTGATAGGTGTTTCTCTTAACACCTAACATTCTTTTAAGACTGTTGCCAACCTCCTTTGCAAATATAATGTCTGAGTGATCATGATTTACTCAGGAGGACTGAAGGAAATCATGTGTGTACCTTAAATCCTCTTCTGACATACCTACCTATTACCTCTCAGGGAACAACCGTCAGCAAAGGTAGTTTTGGAGTGACTGAGAAATATTTTTGCTTTATAAAAATTAGCTGATTCTTGTTGTTTGCTTTATATTTCCCTTGATCATAAAATGTCTGTGGCCAGAGCTTATTAAAAAATTCAGAAGTCTGCATTCACAGACATCAAGCGTATTATTCATATTTTCAAGTCTCTGAATTATCTTCCCATGAAATTTAGTCTAAGTTTCTTTTGTTCCCATTCAAGCACTGGAACAATTCCAGTCCTTGGAGATATTATTTCCTTTTAAGTTCCCAGATGAATAATACACTAAATCAACATTTGCTCTAAGCCTGAAACCAAAGACAGAAAGTGTCTTTTTATGAAGCAACCCCAGCTGTGTAGTATGGCAGCCAAATGCCATTGGATGTGCTCTGTATGTCCCATCCCATCAATCATAGCAAACAGACTGGGACTTTATGTCCTTAACTGATGGCTAGGACCTAATATCGGTCTGAGTTTTACACCCAAATGACTCTGTGCTCAAGAGCTTTTGGACAGAGAATTTCACTCATCTTTTCGGAGGGATATAGAGATACCTTAGTCACTAGGCTATACAAGTAGCTAATATGGATGTATAGATAGGACAGAATTCAGTAGCACAAAGCATAGGATTCTGTTATAATTTTAGGCCCTCTGGAGTATCCCTCCTAGCCTTCAACTTTATGTGGGAGACCAGTGCCATTCTGGAATGGCAGATAGAGGCTGCAATGATTCCCTTAAAACATCTAAAATGACACTGGACATATGTGTTTAGGCTACCAAATTCCACCCATAAGGACTGGACAGGTCATAATTTCTAGCTCTGTTTGGATCCAAATCCAAACTTCTCTGATGTGTGGTGGCTGATTTTGGCTGAGCTGTACTGAAACTTTTCAACAGACCTCTGTTGATGGGATGCATCTCCCCTAGATTTGCATCTGCAGAATAGGTGTCTTCAACTGAGTTCATAGTGTAGGTTCCAGTCAGGGGAGTTTTGGGTGTGAGTCACTGTACAAATGCAGGTGTCTGCTTTAGGATGAAGTAAATGGTACTTAAACTCTCTTGTCTCTGCTGACTTGTTGTCCACAGATTATCGGAGGAACCCAGAGTGGCTACTTTGTGTAGGGATGCTTATATCATAGACATCCACAGATAGTCAGATAAATCCCACCTATTATTGACATAAATCTTTATTCCCTAGGCACTCTGAAGACTGTAAGGCTATGTGGAATGTGAGAGCATCTGCTTCATTAATATTATCTGATCAAGGACCTTTCCAGCATAAAAGAGATAATAAGTAAAGGAGGAAGTGATCGCAGAACATGCAGAGACACAAACCTGATAAACAAGGGATAATGGAGACCATGACAAAGACCAAAAGTCTCCAGTCACTTATTGCGAGGCCATTAGGAAACCACAGGCATAGTTTTGGAGAGGGCCAGCCTGGACTTTGTAACTGATAAGAAGGGGAAACGAGACAAACGTGGGGATTTTGGATATGTGAGAAAGGCCTGTGGGACTATGCAAAACTTACTAAGGTATGTTTGGGGAAGAGGATCGGGGAGGAGGGGAATAGAGAGGAGGGGACATAAAAAGGGCTGGTCGTGTGTAAGCAGTCACCGGTCAGTATGCTTCTCTGTCAGAGCCCTGTGCCTGATCACCATAGTCTATCCTATCTTCTTGTTAAAACCTTTCTTAATTATCTTTCTGTGTAATCTCACTCTCTACCCCATGTGTAAGTGCTGTAAGGTTGAGGGGCCAGCAACTGGAGAGACAAGAGCGAGTGGATTCGGGTCAGCAATGGGAGTCAGACCCCGTGTGAAGGGGCCCTTGTGTCTGTGGTGCCAGCAAGTGGAGCGAGAGCAGGTCCTAGCCCATGGGACCATGGGGCTATGGGGCTCTTTGTCAGGACTGCCAGCTACCGGAAGCACCAGTATGAATGAATTTGGGACCAGCAGCTGGAATCAGACCTTGGGCGATGGTGGTCCCCAAGCTGGACTCAGACCTTAGGTGATGGTGGTCCCCAAGCTGGAGTCAGACCTTGGGGGATGGTGGTCTGTGGTGCTAGCAACTGGATTGACAGAGGGTCCCAGAATCAGCTGCTGGTGTGGGACTGGAGGTCAAAGCACCTGAGTGTCCTGTGGGCTTCTTCCAGGATCATGAGGATTTTTATCCTCTTCATAGACTGATTCCAAATGGCAATAATGTCGACAGGCCTTGATCTGATGCAACACAGACTATAACAATGTATTGCAGCTTTTTTGATAGCAGACAAGACTACCAGTCAACAGTGATTCTTTAATTGATTTTAAAGAGCATTGATGGAAGCCCATATTGCTTTTAGAACTACAGATTATCCAGCTAAAGGATTTGCCTAGAAAAATGTTTTAGGATGCTAGTGAAATCCTAATGTCTTAGAAATTCAGACACAAAGGTGAAAAACATGGCATAAAAATTGAACTAGAACAGAACAAAGTGTATCTTTACATGAATCACGGAAGTCTTCCATTACACTTGCAAGCAAAAGCACATATTAGACTGCACTGCAAAACTACCATTTGTAATAAAAGCTACCTGATGAATTTGGTTTCTAGTTGTTCTAGATGCACTATCGTTTACCAATTTCCCTTGTTTGTTTAAAGTAAAGAAATGATAATCTCTGAGCCTCCTAGCATTTTTATTTTGTATTGTGTCATGTGTATTAACAAATACTTACTCTATTCATTTTTACCCTCGAACACAGAAACATAAACACATGGCCATTAGATTACAGAATCACAGAATCACAGAATCACTGAGGTTGGAAGGGACCTCTGGAGATCATCTAGTCCAACCCCCCTGCTCAAGCAGGGTCACCTAGAGATTCCCTAGATTCCCACCTAGGTTCTCAGATTAGAGGTGTATATATTCTTTTCTCTTTTGCTGCTGGAAGGATTTTTCTTGTCTTCCTTCCATGAAGGTTGTAGTTTTAGTTTAGTCTTTTTATGCTAGTGCCAGCACTTCTAATGTGTGTCCTCAGGATTTATGTGGATCTAAATGAACAACTGCACTGAAGCATCTCATAAGCTTCTATATTTTCATTTTAGATTTACTACCAGCAATTATATGCTGCGCATATAACAGAGGATCTAAAATCAATTGTGCACTTTACATTTTACTGGGTGCTTATTAATTTCAATATCTATCTCAATTTAATTGACATTCTGTGCATAAATAAATGTAGCTTTTTTCAGGATGCAGTGATAATCCATTAGTGACATTTATGAATACTTTTTAAATTACTGGTGATGCTTTGACCTGGAAGAAATAAAGAAATACGGAATGATTGATGAGGCACTCTATCCTCTCCCTAGAGAACTGACCTGTTGCCTGAATTTGTTATTTCCACTTTTTGCACTATGAGTCCCAGAAAAACATGTTTCTGAAATGCACAAATGATGTTACTCTATCAGATTTGCACTCCACAACTTGTAAAACAACACTATTACGGCAAGAGTGCAGCCTTCTCCGATGACTAGCACCGTCCTTTATTTTCCCTTTGTCATGGCCAAGGAGTTTTACTTGTGAACGTCGATGCTGCGCTGGGATGATGACTGCTTAGAGCCCTGATGAGTCAGGAGGAAGATGGTATGTTTTACCACATGATCAGATGCTTTTGGTGGCAGTGGCTGGGGGACATCTGGTGAACATTGCACTGCTGATCATATGTTTTTTGCCTGACTTGTAAACTTCAAAGTTTGGACTGATCTTCCTCTGAATCTGTGCAAAGCTTAATATGATACTAATATCAGCTGCCAGCGGTAAATAGGAACAACATTTTCCATCTCAGTGCTTAGGTATGTGCCTGGGTGCTGTCACTGGGGGTGGTGGATGAATGAGCTTGAGTACAGGTCTGGATTCACATAAAATTGATAATGAAGGCATAAACATGGGATCCTTTAAGCCCTAAGTAAACACAAAGCATGACTTTCTGGACAGTCAGCACTGTAAATCATGGGTATCTGTGGACTCCATGGACTTCTGTGGGAACGGTTCACGTGTCCTTTTGGGCACCTTTCCTGAGAGTGCCTCAACTGCGGCCAAGGATAGGCTAAGACCTCTTCTTGGAGACTCCCCCAACCCCTCTTCCCTTGCATAGCTGGAGGTTTTTCCACCAGACAACTGAAACGCAAGCATTGCCAGCCACGTGGTGCATGGGAGCTGTGTCACACGGGAGACCGTGTTGGACTTGTCACACTGGAAGATCAATTGCCCCTTCGCTACTAGCGTGTAGATGTAGGTTTGTCAAATAACTAGGAAGGGGGTAAGGATGGACTTTGTTCATGTAACAGAGGCAGGCTTGGGTGAGGATGGAGAGGGTTGCTGCAGAGGGCTGTACTGCATTTCTGTATTTCTGTAAGAACATATGTGGCACGCCCCAGCCAAAACACTGAACACCACGGATGCTGGCAACCCCAAGGGCAGCTCCTGCTTCCCCTTTCCCACCTCAGTAGTGCCTTGCACCAGGTTCAATAAAATGAACGAAACTGTTTGTGGAATAAAAGACTTCCCCTTGTATTCATCTAGATCAAGTACTTAACTCACATTTCATGACTTTTCTTTTCCTTCACAGGTCTGCTTTCAGTTGAAAAGCATTTTAGGTTCCTAAGCACCTTGAAGGTCCTGAGAGCAAGGGATTTGGCTCATTTACTTTTGCATGCATATAGTGTAAAAATGCATGTTTTCTCAGACTCCTTTCCCAGTTGCTGGAGGGAAAAAAGACTCTTTAAGGTACTATTCACCTGGCCCATTTTAGACATCCACTTCAGATAAAAATCATTTTACACTGTGCTCCACTGATGGAACTGGCTACCTCTTCCTTGGCTACAAAGGGACTCTATCCAGGTAGTCCAGATGTAGGCTTCTGTATTTAACCAGATATATCTTAGGCTAAATGACATAACCAAAGGTGCCTGGAAGTCTGTGACAGAATAAGGAACCGAAACCATAAATCTTGGTATAGGATCAAAATCACTAATTTATCTTTTCTTAGCATGTCAGTAATTCATAGATACATTGGATACATGGGTAATACTGGCATTTCTAGGTAAGCCATCATAGATGACCTTAACTCTGCCCTTTGTGCTCTCACATGAGGTAAATGGTATTATCTTTAACTACTCTTTTCCAAAATTATCATTTTTCAGACTTTCGCATGTTGTCACTAGGAGCAGGGAATGGAGCCTTTGAATTTGTGGTGGATGTAAATGCAAGCAGTCAGATGCTGGAGTGATTATTCCCAGCCAATTACTTATAATTTAGGGCTCTTATCTCTCATGTGTTTATATTTTCATTTTTCAAGTGTTTGAACTCAGTTGCTTTAATGGCTTCAGAAAACTTGCCACATGCATTCTGAGGTCTGTTCTCCCTAAAGAAAATTGAGAAATGGCTGGCAATCCAAGCAAGTTCAGATGAGGAATTATTAACTCACATCTCAATTAGTCACTCATTAACAAGCTGTCCTTGCCTCTCAGTTAGCAGAATTAACAGAAATCATTAGTATCTATCAGCTGTGACCATATTTCCAAACATATGTGGAAGACATGCATTTAGTAAAAAGGAAATTCGGCAATATGGAAATCAGTTTTGCAGCTGATCAAGAAAAAGGCATATTTCTCTGGGGCATGTGAAACGGTAGCATCACACATCAGAAGGATCACATTTCCACTGATGATAGGTAAAGACTGAGAAAAGCAGGCAATTCTTCAGTCCCAGCTTATCTCTGCAAATTCTCCCTCACCTTGGCCTATCCAACCCCTCTTCCCAGCCCTCACAGAGTCCAGTTTGAGAAACCTTGGCTCAGATGGTCGAGTGGTGGAGAGGAGCAGCACTTCAAGCATAGCAGGGGTGAAACCAACCATTTTCTCGGTGCAAGGTGCATTAACCTGTCAGTTGAGTGCTCTGAGTGGGAGACTTGCTCTTTGGTTCCTCACCTCACCACCTACTGCTTTGCATCTCTCAACTGTTAGCACTTTTTCACAGGGGGATGGACCCTATGTGCCAGGGCAGGGAGATGGTATCCTGCACCCAGCACCTGGGAGCCTCAGGTCCAGATACAGTCAGCAGATTAGTGTCACATCTACCTCCTTTCATGGGGGGGAAAAAAAAATCCTGCAGTTGTACATGCCAACAGGCATCCCTGTCTGGGCCACAAAGAGACCTGAGCATGTGATAATCTCAGCTACTTGAGCAGTTTATGTGCAGAAAGCCAAGGAACTCGACTTGGGGCTCAATATGGGCAATGACAAGTAGTCATTGCAAGATCTGATGTTTCAGGCATTGTAGTCCCCTAGATCTAACCTCAAACATTTTTTTGGAGAGGAGGCTTTAAGCTCCCAAATCTGTGTGATGATTTAAACAACATCTCCTTAATATTGCTTTCATGGGGCTTGTCTCTCTGCGTGCCTCCCAGGCCTTGATCTGAGCTGAGGCATCTCAGTATTGCTGTCACAGAAACCATAATCAAGAATGCTTCACTGTAAGCCAATATGTCATGGTCTGGTCCTTCATAGGTAGTCTCCAGACAATACCAGTAAGCTTCTCAGAGTATGACAAATATCGCTATTACTTAGCTAGCTAAGATCCCATTTATTTCAATTTACTGCCTGGCTCCTGAAGATCAGACACTGTACAGTACTACTCACTTTGTTAGAAAGCTTCTGTACCCAACATCCTTCAGGGGGACTTGCCATAATGTTATGCAGACAGTGCCCTCTGAGACTTTAATTTTAATCCTAATTCAGATAGAGAGAGAGAGAGAGTATTGTCCTTGACTCACTTTGCTGACTGAAGTGAGCTGGAGGTGCCATTCACTGTTGAGGGAAATTCAAAGTGAAGATGAGAATGTAGATAATGCACTACATGCGTATTGCTCTGCTACAGGCTTGAAAACTGAATGACAGTGTTTTAAATGACCTCTGTTGACACTGGGAGCTGGTGGTTTTTAGCTGTCACTGATCATGAAATTGTCTCCCAGTAAGGGTGGGGAGAGTGACATCTTATTTGAAAACAGCAGACTGCATCATCAAAATGAGACCTTCCTCTGTATGTAATGTGTTTTGTCTCTTTGTAAAGCAGCTTGCTGTTTCATGGATATCTACCTGGTAGCTCTGAAAACCAACAGTAACATATCCTCTCCTTGGGAGGTCTGATGAATGACATATCAAGAAATCCAGACTGAATATGCACAGTTGTGACTCAGTTAGAAACCAGAAGACATGATATCTACTCCTCAGTGGTTTTTAGAAGCACAATAGGTACAAAACTAACCTAAGTTATTGAGAGAGGGACTTTGAATAAAGTGTCACAGCTTGGGATGTTGCACTGGGCAGTTCCCACTTTGCAAGCCCCTAGAGATGGGCAACACCACATCAAGATTGCCAATGGAGACAAAGGTTACAAGAGGAATTTAGAAGTCTCAGAAATGTTGGGAGAATGTTAGACAGACAGTACTGTCTCAAAATGGAAAATACTAATAGTAAGCAGGGTAGGCTGGAAGCTGACTCATAAGGTCATTTCAGATGGTGGCTGAGGGCTACCTACCTCCTATGTCCATGCCAGAGCCTTGTGAGGCTGAGCTGAATATTGCTGAGGGAGACATTGGATGTTTCAGGTGGCAGTTTCTCTGTAGGTTTTCTGTTAGCAGTAGCCACATGCCTGACCCTGGAGGGGTTACCACCAGTTTTGAGCCTTCCCACTTACCTACTCCTGGGGCATGGCCCCAAATCCTGGTAGTTACAAAATTCAGTTTTGCTTGCACTGCTGAGAGACTTTGCATTGAGAATAGTGAATGCATTGAAGCTTGGAGAGAAATTAAACTTGGCCATGGTACCCACCAGCTGAACATTTATCAAAGCACAGTGGTGGGTAGTGATTAAGGATCACAGGAACAAGACTGTGGAGAAAGGGTTGTTTAGCATTGACTGTGAGTAGGTCAGCTCTGCAGGGCTAAGCAAATCTTTGGGAATGTGCTGATTCACAGACTTGTGATTTTACAATGTCTTTTAGTTGCTCTCATCATTCACATCAAAGAACTTCATGGCTTTGTCCTCACAACTTTCTGGTGAAGGTTGTGGGGTATGCTGCTATCCCTATTTAACAGAGGCATTGAGAGGCATTTTGTGACGAAGAGACTTGCCCAGGGCCATGACATCTGTCAATGCCAAACCCAGAGATAGACCCTGATCTTTCTGCATCCCTTTGGGATGATTTCCTTACAGCTCTTCCCTGTAGCATCAGTTCTCAAGGCTGTGAGGCCTTTTGTATTTAAGCCTTACACTGAAATGTTGCTTGAAGAAGAGCTTATGGGTAATTACTAAAGTGTCTTTTGCATCAAGACACACATGACTAAAGACATGGAGGTAATGCAAGCTCCAGGTGCTCAGGCTCTTTGCAAATATGGGTACTTATTTACTAAGTACTCCTATAAATATATATTCATCATGGACCTAGGTTTCTAAATTCATAGTTCAAGTATACAAAGGGTAGTTTGCAGTTTGGTATTTTTATATCAAAGAAACTTCTGGGCCACACTGCATGAATATTATGAACAAAAATCTTCCCATTTGTGAGGTGGCAACTGATACATTTATAAACATTTATGAAACGACATGGTGATGGATTCAGTGAGCAAAAAACATTTGGACTGGTTCATGTTTCTGTGCTTGCTTCATTCTGCTTCAGTGATTTGCAGAATAATCAAGAGCAGAATTTAGCTATAGGCTAAAGGTTTTCCATCATTAAAACAGAAACGATACTGTGAGACCTTGTTAAAAATGTGAAAGGTATTGCCAAGGTAGATATTTGCTACTCTCTAATATTTCATGTACCTACCGAATTTAGACAGTCAGTGGAAATTTCATGAGAAAAAAACGCACCTATTTGTGAGGCCTATCCTAAAACAAAGAAGTGGGGAATAGTGCAACTATTTCTTCATTAAAAATATCTCTTTTAATCAGTGCTTGAATTTATATATGAGCCTTAATAGAAGCCTGGAGAAATCTCACTTTCTTCATTTCGATAGTCTGGAAATCTAACTCAGCAAGACTAGGTTCAGTTCTCAGCTTTATGTATCTTTTGATAAATATCTTAGCACTTCTAGGCCTCATTTCCCCATGTATGAAGTGGGAAAAAACAATATACCCTTTTCCTCCTCAATGTATTTTGTCTGTAAACTCTTCCAGGCAAGGACTTTTTCTTACTGTAGATGTGGTCCATAAATAGGAAATGAGTGGAGCTGAACCCCCCAACAAGGATCGTTATTTACACCTGATGTATTTACCTGATTCCATTATATAATTAATTTGATTATATAATTAAAATCTAAGTCAATGGGAGGAAAAGCCTCTGGCAGATGAACCAGAATGCAGCTGACATTTGTGCATATACATAACAGTCTGTCCCAGTTTGGTAGCACCAGCTTTATGCCAACCCCAAGAAGGCAGGCATAAAACGAGCATAATATTTTGAAGCTGAAAAACAGACAGAAAGAATCAGCAATAAACATGGGAAGAACCTGGAGTAGTTTGGTTATATTCTGGACTGATTCTAAGATTTCATCTGCTTTGCAATGAATTGCAAAGTTAAGCCACTGAAGTAGAAATCAGGAGAGACAGAGCGACAACGTGTCCTGTCTGTCTGGAAAATCAGGGCCGGATCATATTTGTGGCCACACCTGTCTTTTTCCTCGTCACGAGAGGATATTTCTCCATAGGGCTTCAAGGCTGGTGGGTCCAAGTGTCTTTCAGAGATGACTGCACTACAAGAGGCCCTGAGTGCAGCGTTTTCCGAGCTGACATGCAATCTCACAACTGCGCTTGCCTCTTGCCATGTCGTGACTTATGCAGGGATTTGCACTCATCAGTCCCGGTACATTTCACATCTGTCTCTGGATGGAAGTGGGAAGAATGCCTCTGACAGGTTGATTTTGAATTGCTTCCACAGTCTAGGCTGACACCCAGTTTCTGAGGTGATTTATACAGCGGCTTGGTGGCAGCTTGTTTATAATGAAATGTAGTCTAAAATGATTTTGCTTGCATTGCAAATTGAGTATTCATCCATCAACGCACTCAGAGGCACTCCTCCAACCCCTGCTAGCGCATCTGGAAAATGTCTTCAATGTTAGGTTTTTGTCCCTTTTCACACACGTTTGTGAGACTATTGTTCCAGATTTTCAGCTGGCGTAAGTCTGAAGAAGGTCAGTGCAATGGTATAGGCAAGGATCTGGGTTTCTGAATGTGTGATTCAAGCCCCAGCTATATCACTTGCCAGAGAAACCATACAAATTATGTTTTGAAAAGTGATTTATAATATGAAGGGCCTAGTTTTGGTACTATTTTCTCGGATATGATCATGGTGAGAGAGGCAGGTATCTAGACCAACTGATAGTGAGGACCGACCTGGTTGTCAGGAGTTTTAAAAATTCTACGAAGTCTGCTGAGTGTTAAAGTAAAACATCTGACTCCATACTACGTCTGTGTACATTTTTCCAGACTTTTCTTTGCTCAAGGAAACAGAAAGGCTGAATCAATATATATCTGTGTGTCAAGACTGGAAGGATAGTTAGAAATCAACCAATTTAGTCCATAGTTGTTCTGCAAAGATTACTGCCTAATGGAGTTCTTGTTTGCCATTGCTTAAGAATCTGCCTTAAAAATTCAGAGCTTTCAAGTAACTCGCAGGCATTTTCATACTGAGTCATTTCCAGGAGGACATTGTCACATTAGAACATCATCTTAGGACTGAATGACTGAACTTAGAGTTTAAAGAAAATGAGCAAAAGAAATGGAAAACAAAGTGTGAATTCTCGCTGTGAGAGCACACTGTTTTATCTCGTTGCAGCTGGCCACAGTCTAGGAAGAGCTGCTGCTTCACACAAAACTGGAAGCTGTGAGTCCCCTCGTCAAACAGCATTTCCGCGTGACGCCTGCCCTGTGGGTTCTCACTTTGTCCAGGCTGGGCTGGGGCTCTTCCTTACCACCACCAAGAACTCTACATGGCTCCAAAAATGAGATATCATAAGCTCCTATAACCATCATGGGGGATTTCCTGCCCACTGAGGACGACGGCTCAACTCCATTGACTTTGTGGGACCCGAATGTTACTCTAGACTTGGCACTGAGCACCCTGAAACTCCACTTTTTTGCTTACCTCCTCCTTCACTTAAAAATGTGATGATCAGAAGGAGACAAGGTGCTTGGATGGTGGGAGATGAGAATGGCAGGAATACATAGCAACATAATGTGAGTGGAGAATGGGAGGAAAATAGGAGTTTAAGCAAACTCGTCTGCAACACTCATGAAACGCTGAGCCACAGGCTCCCTTAGGGCCCTGCGGTGAGGCAGCAGCTAATAGGCTGTGCTGTACTCTCATTAAGGCAGAATTACATCCTCTGTCCTGTGCAGAGTGGAAACACTTTACGTACCCATGCATCACAGGTTTTAGTTTTCTGTCAGTAAATATAAGAGCTTTGCCTCTCAGAAAGGCTCACTTGGTGCACCAAGCTCCCCAGCTGGCATGCTGTACCTCGCTCCATTTTTGCCTGAATAGGAAAAATCGGATATCTTTGTTGGTCAGTTTTGGGAAGGCCAAGACCTCAACCAGTTTGTAGGAAAATTCTGTGCAGACCCTGTATGAGCAGTAGAGAAAGTTGTTATTGCTGTTCAGAGGGTTGCTGATGTTTCTTTCTGTTTGTTCTGAAGATGGGTGGAATTTTATCTTTTATCTTTCACGTTATTCATGAGAAGAAGTTGTCCATTAACATTATAGAGGTTATTTTAATCAATTCTTATTGGCTAGATAGATATTGCTAACCAGTGTGTCTGGATGTGTTTACCTGAATAAACTTAATTCTGGTGGAGTATGAAGACCCCCTTGTATTTCTCTCACTTTGGTGTTCATGAATATTGGTGTACTAACCCCTAGAATTTATCTATGTTCTCCTAAGAGGCTAACACCAAGGACTTATTATGAGTTCCTGCAGAGTGTTTAGGATAAACACAGGACTGGAAAATGAAAAGATAGGGAAGGAAGAAAAAAAAAAAAAAGAAGAAGAGAAGCATCTCACCACCATCACACCAAGACAATCAGAAAAGATTGAACACTCATATTTAGATGGCTAGAGCTGGGAGTCAGGACCACATGTGGGAACACACAAAAAACTCCAACAGCCTTGAGAAAAACTCCTGGAATTGCAGTGAAAATGAAATCTCTCCCCTTTTCTCCCTGGTGGAGATAGGAAAGGGCTGTTTTGGCTGTGGATATCTTTTGAGGCTCCATAACTCGTCATATCCCTGGTCCCACTGCTCAGACAGCTAGAACAAGGCTGTGCTCATACCGGTACCAGAATAAAAGGGGGCAACTGTCACTGGGGATGATGCCTACAGTAAGATGCAATGAGATGTCTGCACAGTGATGCCTACCTTCATACCTCTGCTCATACGTAAATAATTTACCTTTTTTGCTTGAAAAATCATTTGTAATTGTTCTTCTCCTGCCTGCAAGTGCTATAATTGTTAATCAATCTTCATTTTTATGTGCTGATTTGTGTTTGCTTCCTGGCGAGTATTTTAAACTGATATTGTGTTGTTTTGTAATTATTAATAATGATATTGTTATTTGAGCATGATGATTGCCATTCGAGGTAAACGCAATTTCCCAGTGGAAAATTATTAAGCTAAAAATACCGGCTTCATCAATTTCTGTAATATATGAGGACATCTATGCAGTGAATTAAGAAAGCGATACTTCAAATTAAAATATAGAACCTATATTCCAGCATTTTGCCAAGCATAAACCACCTGTTTTTGTCATAATATCAAGACAAATAACAAATTAAGTGAACTGTTTTAAGAACAGTTTATTAGTCATACTTTGCATCACTGGTGCTAACTGATGTACAGAATCATGTTTTTTCTTGAACAAAATGTGTTTCTTAAAGAAGGTAACTGTAAGTCCGGCAGAAAACATGGGTCCCTGCAGCTAGTGAACCACTTTCTCTCCACTTGTTTACCATACCCTGGACCATCTCTGCAATACTCTGCATCATGCAGTGACATCTGGTGTCTGCACTACATACTGCAAATAAACATATAATTAAAGTCTTTGCCTAAGACACTGGGCAAAGACCGGACAGATATTCCAGCTTGCACTTAAACGTGCCATGAAAAAGGAGAACTGCTAATGGCTCAATGCTCTAAAATAATGCTTGCTAATACTAAAACAAGCCTAATCTTTAAGACTTTGCAGAAAATATCCCCTAACCATGGTGGAAACTGCTTCTCTCTCTCTTGACGATCCTCAGAGATACTAATGCTTTCTGTTCTGGTGGCCAACATTTCAGGGTCTTTGGACAGCCCATTCTTGAGCAAGTCTTTAAATGACATTTTGGAGATTCTTTCTTTGTTGCAGAAGAAAATGTGTCTGAAACAGGAAGGAAAGATGCGAGATGTGTTTCTCAGTGCCACTTAAATATTTAGAAACTCGCAAGTACATCTGACTCTTCTTAATATTACTGAGCAGTTCTACTGCAGTATAAAGCAAAGACCATGATCTATTTGGGACCTATTGTAGAGAGAGCTATACAAGCATACTGTGCACCTTTAGGCCCTGTCAAAGGAGTTCAGGATCAAAATGATAAAACCTAAAGACAACGTAAATCAAGAGTGGAACATGGTGCATAGAAGAAATTATGTATCACAGTGGTGTTGGAGGTAAATAGACAGGAAGACATGTTATCAAAGATGTCTCATTTATATTAAAGGTGTAGAGTTTACGTGATGTAAACTGGCAATAACATGCGGAAAGTTTTTAGATATACTTAATATTTGATGTCTCTCATAACTCCCAGGCTCTGAATTGTCATTCAGGTCCATTCCAGAAATCTTCGCGGTGTTCACTTGAAGATCATCTTTCTTCTCCTCTCCTTCTGCTTTCACGTGTTTAATATTTTATGACAATTGAACGAGAACAAGTTTAATATTTCCCACTGCCACCACCAGAATGGAGAGTTTTCATTAAATGTGTCAATTAGTCGATTGTTCGCTTCATCAATATGCATTTGTCACCAGAGGCGTTCACTAAGCTAGACCAAAACAGTGCGAGGACACAACTGTCTAGAGTGTCTTTCAGCCCTGCAGCTGTTTGGGGTTTTTCAATCCCCCCCCCCAGGAAACTCAGATAACATACTGGAGAACTTTGTTAATTAAAACATAATTCCCAGGTACATGGCGATAGATATTCAGGCTTGCTGTGTTACTTCTGCTTGTTGGGTTAATAAATCACTGAAGTTATATAATTGTTTCCCCAGCATGCGTGGAGGTGAAATGATTTTTCAGTAGTAGATTTATTGAGAAATATTGCAGCAGACGCTCAACTTGCTTTCTTCAAATCCTTCAGTTTCTGTGGCACTGAACCTGACTAGAAGCAATGCTGAATCCCATTTGGTCTTGTGAATGGAGATAATCAGTTTTACAGGGGTTTAGCTTTAATTTGTTGATCATCTTCGTAGTTTATTTGACCAATGACACAATTCAGCCACTGACATTCACACTGGCCTTTTGTCAGGAGATGGTGGTCTTGCTTTGTCCACCTAATATAAATTCAGTCTGAACAGAAGCATTCCTTAAGAATCCTCAGAGTGTGTAAGGAGTTATTTATATGACACGTTATGCATTTAAATAACTGTAATGCACAATTTATAATCTCCAAAGCCTCCCAGAACAAATAGATAAGTGTCATAAACATCAAGTGTTTTGCAGCTGAGAGAAATGGAGTGGAAGGTGAAGTCCCTAAAGCTCTATACCAAGTAAACAGGAGATAGGGAATATCTGATTTTTCTTGCTAAAAAGTAAATTCCCCCCAAAATTCAGTTTGACTGTGACCAGAATTATTAGCAAATGAATTGACTTCAGCAAAGATTCTGACTTAAAATAATGTGCAAAGGGCAAACTGGAAAATACTTGTCATTTCTAAATTTTCTGGAAGAACTTTTTTACTTTTATCCCCAAACTGGTATTTCCATTTAGATTTTTTTTTTTCTTTTTAGGAAGAAAGGAAAATGGTTAAAAGTAGTCTGAAAACAAAATGCCATATCCCATTTTTCATCAGAAAGAACATTTTGTTCAGCCTGGCACAAGAACATGTCATTTCATTTTGATTTCATTAACAAACAAAACATTTTAGAGCAAAACGAAACCTTTCTTATCCCTAAGCACCATTTGGTCCCTGAAACGAAATTTGATTATTTTTCTGCTTTTACAACACTTGTTCCATTAAAAGGGTTGCTGAATGACATATTCAATGTTAGCTGCTCACAGTGAAGGCAATAGGCATTTTTCTTTCTGTCAGGATATCTGTCTCACATCCGAATGATGCTATCCTGACTTTTCCCATTCTGAAATTAAGATGCATGTAAATTATGTCCAACTTTGTCCTGTTCAGGTAGCAGTTTATATATTGGGGTAGTTTCAAGCCCTTCCTCTGTGCTTGCTGAGCTAGTAACTGCAGACCATGTGTTTCTAGCATGATGCCTCCACCAATCCCACTTTTGCCCTAGTCCACTGCAAAGTTTGTAATTTACACATAAAGGTGGTCAACCGAAAATTAACATCTTAGAAAAAAGCCACCTGACAACTGTTCATCTTGGCACTGAGCAAGGATGCAGCTGGGCCTGGCTGGCCTGGCAACTTGACATAATATTTTTATAGATGCTACACAAACTATCTAGTCCTCTGTGCTCTGGTTCATGGAGCACTAAGGGTTCATATTGTGTGCAGCATGGCCAGATGCCTCAGTAGCATTGGGTACACCTGCCTAGACTTTATGCTCTTGCTCTTTTCTGTGTGGGTTTCAGGTCAGTTCTTGGGTATTGACCTAAGCAAAATATTGTTCCATCTGATTTTCACCCTTCCTTCCCTAACCTCCTCAGGAAAGTGACTGCAAAGTGAGATCTTTCCTGTAGAAGGTTAATAGAAAAGAATTGTATTTCCGACATATATTTCTTGTCTATGGCATGAAGTTTCACAGATTAATTAGGCACTGTGTGAAGAAACACTTTTTGCGTGAAACTACCTCATACTAGCTTAATTTGATGTTCTGCTAGTTCTTATACTGGAAAAAAGTGAACAATTGTTCCCTACTCCCTCTCTCCATGCCATTTCTAATATTATGGGTGTCTGTCTTATGCTCTTCGTGCCTGTAAGTATGTATGTAAGATCTGCGCTGTGCAAGCTGAGGAATCTTGGTCCACTTAGTGGCTTCTCATCTTAAGAGCTTTACCTTTCAAAGTTCCCTGCCTTTCATTCCTATTTATTGGCATGTATGCAGGTTGACTGATTAGGAAAATAGCATAACTTTCATTAACAAATCTGTGTTCTTCTGCACACGAGTGCCCTGTAATAGCAGTCCATCCTATGGGTCCATACGCTACCTACTGTGTGCACTGCAAAACACCCCAAACCCTTTTAACTAGCAGCGTAAATATTCAAAAGCCCCAGAAGCTACAACCTGCTAAAGGAACAGCACAAGAGACACTGTAAATATATTAATTACTGAGCTATTTTACTGATATTATTCTTGACAGTAGGTTTTTGTCTGGGAACTACCAGATGTGTGTGGCTATGGCAGGGAGTTGTGCTGATTCTATGCCAACCTTATTAATCTACAGTGATTTTGGGGACGTGAGTTTTTTTAATGTGTTTGTTTTCACATTCTTTTTATCCATCCTCCAACATGATAGATGTAGAACTAATCCCGTAAACTGATGGACGCTAGAGCAATGGAGTGAGAGTTGTTCATTTTGACAGACTTATTCTCAGCCACTATTTTTCTGACTCATACTTCAAACACATCAATTACAAACTGCTCTGTATGGGGAGTCCAGAGGCAATACTGCGATTCCATATACTCAAGCCATGCATGAGAAGTTGCAAGATGAAAAAAAATGGTCCACAGATGAGCAGTGGCTTTGTGTGGTCGGTAGTATTGATAACATTTCAGCAACCAACCAGAAAAGACCTTGTTCTCTAAGATAAACCATTATAAAAGACTCATGATGATGCTGTGGGTTACCAGTGCCCTGGAGATTTTTCAGTGTTTGCCCAGTCCTACAATAATTAAGATGGTCACTGAGGTGTCGCTTACTCCTTTCTTGTGTTTGGGGATAGCTTTAAATCCCTTTTGTCTTCCTCTTAGTCTTCTAGGCTCTTCTTGTTTGCTATGAATGCTAACCAAAACCATTTCAGTGCTGCTCTTGATTTATTTAGCGCTTGCCTGCAGTCTCCTCTGGGACATTAAATACAGTCCACTGAATAAGGCAATGCTTATTATAGGCTAAGGGAATGACCAAGGTAGAGCCCTCATCTTGAGTATGCATAGGTCTGGGAGACAGACTTTCTAATTAGACGTTGCTATACTGAGTTTCAGAGAAATAGCAGCTGTCTTTCCAAAACTGGGGAAATTCAGCAAATAATTGTGTCAGGGTTTGGGAACATTTTCCAAAACAACAAAAAGTTTTAATTTCATGTTGTGGAAAAAAAGTCTTTACAGTGTTTCATTCTGAAACAGCATTTTTCACTTATAAATTGTCTTAAAGAAGGGAAGAAGGAATGAAGAAGGAAGGGAGGGAGGGAGGAAGAAAAAGTGGGACAAGAAAGAGAAAAGTTTGAAGGAAAAAAGGATTGAATAACCTAGAAAAGGTTATTTAACCATGGGTGAATCAAAAAATTAAAGAAAGACAAATCAGGCAGTAAATCTGTCCAGTCTCACTTATTCTCCATGAGCCTCACCGAATTACCTTTTCTCCCCCCCGTCTCATCTCTCCCTACCATCCTGTCTACATTCTCATATGTTCTTGACCAAGGACCATGACATTGTCCCCATTCCAGCATGGTTGTGTGAGGACCCAGAGCAGGACAGAGACGTCAGTGCGTTATCCAGCAAGAACCTATGCATGACTCTGAGCTACAAACTTCTGGCTGCAGCCCAGCACTTATCTTTCTCCCCGGTGTAACTAGGTGAGCCTTTAAAGCATCTGATTTCCAATCCCAACGTATGATCTGACATTTGATATCCCACTCATTGGGACTTCAGGAAGCTGAGAGGTGTTTCCTGCTCTTCTTCATTCTCAAAAAGAAGTGTTAAAAACTTAGTAGAGATGTTGCAAGGTCGTGGGAAACAGACCACGAGATAGCTGTTTTTAGGTCTGGAAGTCTGGAGGAGGATTCATAGTTTAGTCCTGAAGATAGCATGTGTATAGCATTTTGGAAGATCCCCCAGATCCATCAGCAGAAAAAAACACTAAAAATGTTAATGTAGATCCACTTTCTTATGGTCAGTGTGGGTTTGCTAAAACCAAAAGCAAAGGCTGTGAATCTTCATCTGTAGTGTGTAACAAGGGAGTGTTATGCATTGGACAAACAATTTGATTTATATCCAGGAGAGAGATGCCACAGATTCTTGTGCTCTCAGGGACTTTAATTTATTGCCTAATTAAACAGTTGCTGCCAAATTGTCCGTCCTGTCATTTTTAATTCCCGGTCTAATATTCTAGACAACAGCACACTTAAGGAGGCTACCTTCTACAAGTGAGGCCTAAATGAAGAAAGATGTTAATGTGTTTCCTAATCAAAGTCAATAGTCTATCAGGGACAATCATTCTTAAGTAGGTCTGTTCTTCTAGTGACATGCAATATGTGTGAATTTGCCAAGGTCTGTTGACACCTTGTCCCTTGCTATAGAGGCAGAAGGCAAGGCCAGTAATACAAAACTGTAAAACCTTTGGGAAGACATCCAGAAAAAAGGGTCAAATGCAATGGATTTCTGTGTCTCCTAGAACTAGATTGGTTTCTTTCAACAAGGTCTGTTGGACTCTAACCTTGGAGAGAATTTCTTTTTTTCCCTTATATCCAGTCAGAACCTCCTGTTTCAATTTATGGTCCATGTTTCTCATTGGCCCTCTGGGCACTTTAGCGAAGAGCCTGAGTCTGTCTTCTTGATGACCTCCCTATAAGTACTATCAGACTGCTATTAGGTCCCCTGTGAAGTCTTCTCTTCTCAAGGCTAAGCACATCCAGTTCCCTCAGCTTGTCTTCACAAGGCGTGTGATCACCTTTTTGTCCTTCAAACGTCTGAAACTAACTCTTATGAGAATTTGCTCTGTAATGTCCCCAGGGAATAAGGTGAGGCTGTCCATCTTGCAGTTCCCTGCATCCTCCTCCTTTCCTGTTTTGAAGACGGACATATTAGTTCCTTTTTCCAGTCATCATCAGCATCTTGTTTTGACCTTCCCTTTGCCTAGTGTCTCTATGGATACTGCATCCAGGATATCAGCAAATGCATATTCAAATTCCTGCTCCTCTTGAGCAGTGGGATCGGTTACCCTCCGGTATGCCTCCTCACAGGCATTGCAAACTATTTTGTTCCCTGTTACAGTGATTTGCTGGATCCAAAGAGAAGCGAGGCCACAGCCACAGCTGTGCCAGATTCCTGTTCAGATAAGAGGAGGTAGCACTGACTATCTGGACAGCTTCAGAGCCTTGCATGAGCCTTCCCTGTCTGCAAGGATGCTCTACACTTATCCCTCTTCCCTGATTGTTCTTTTGTGAAAAGATAGTCACCTTTCTGACTCCGCTGGACACCGTGGAGTGGAAGCAACATGGTGTAGGATACCTAGAAACTGGTTTGAGACACACTCCACTTCATCTTTGAAACTTCTCCAGGTTCAGGAGCACCACAGCTTCAGATAATTACCCTCTGATCAGATTTCTGTGCACCATCCATCTCCCATCTCTCTCTCCCTATTCATTCCTCCTTTCTTATTCAGTTTTTGTTATTTGATCCCTCAGATTGGTGGAATGATGTTTTCTGCCTCTGTTTTACTTGACAGGCCAGCATGGAAGCTGGGAATATGTAGATCTGGTGTATGCTGTTCTAATTAGCACCCTCAGATAAATCCTGTGATATCATATGACAATTTATATCCCTATTATAATCAATTCATATTCATAGGGCCCCTTAGCAATTATTGTCTAATTTTTTTATAATAAGGGTAGTAACATATATATAAATGTGTGAGTGTGTGTGTGCATACACATAAATATAGATTATATATATTTAAATTGGGATTTTCTTCATTTTTCTAAAGACATTTCAATATAAAATAATTTTCTTCCACTAGAGCCAGTTATAATAGTCTTTATGCCTTCCCAAATCAAAAAAAAAAAAAAAAAAGAAGTCTGTTTCTCTTTTCCATCCCTGTTAAAAGCCAACAGTAACAGTAGCAGAAGAAAAAGCCAACACCTCCTTTACTTTCCTTACTGATGGGATACAAGTGCTTTTGAAACAACGCTTCCTTCCGTTAAAAGCTTTGAACGACTCTTTAGACTGGCAGTCCTGGTGCTCTCTTTCTGGAGTAGGACTCTCCAGTGTGTTATTCTGCTCCATCCTTTTGGCTGAGCAAATGTAGGTGCCTGCTGCAGGGTGAGCCGAGTTGCTCCCTGCGCCCCACTGGCTGCACTGACCGAGTCTCAAGACCGTTGCCTGAACAGTGGCAATTAGATTAATTTGAGATGATGCAGCTTATCTCCCATAGTTCCCAGCTGCTAGGTCTCCTGCAGGCACTTTGCCCTGTCTGTCAGTCCTGTGTGAGCCCTCAGACACCTCAGACACCTCTGAATGGTCACCTGAACCAAGCCCCACGTCTCCGGTCCTCTAATGTTTACATACCTAACACACATGCAGACCCTTGTGTTTAGACACCTACCTCACACATATAAGACTCAACCTGGATCCCTGCTCTACTCTCTATTCTGAGCAGCCCATGTGTAATGATGGCACAACAGTGCCTTGACTTTAGCTGATCTTACTGTAATAGAGACATTTCATACCAGCACAGTCTTTGTTCTACTCTTTGTCCATCTTCTCTGTCTTAGCTCTTGCTCCTTTGTTAACAATAAAAAGTTTATGAAACAAGGCTTGACTTGTTTCCCTTGGGGACAACTAGGTGCTATTGAGTTAAAAATGGATTTTCACAGGGACTTAATCTTACCTTCTTTCCTTCTCCAGGTCAGTAAAACAAATATTCTTTCCCCTCAGCCCTGAAGACCTCATCCAGCAGGCTATGGAGAGGAACCAGCTCTAAGGTTTTACAGAGAAATTAACTGGGGAATTGCAGAAGATAAGATGAAAGAATAGATGCTATTGGTCTGGAACTGTAATAACCAGAAGAAAGACACTCTGTGACTTTGCAGGAACCTCTCTCTTTGGGCCAACTCACCATTCATTGCTGGTCCAGCAGCCGAGTATCTGTTGCATGGGTGGGAAGAACATCTGCTTCAGTCAGTGCCTGTGGGCCCAAAACAGCCTGCTTGCAAATGAACTTCGCAAGACATCTGTGATGTCCAGGTGTTTCCTCCTCACTTCTTCTGCATGAGTGCTGCTCACAGACATAGTGAATAGTCTTCATCCCCACAAAGTATGTATGGATCCAAGACTTTTGGGCTAGTTCTGAGTTGTGTGTCTACTTGTCATCTTGAAGAAGTTCTAAGCCAAGTCTTTAAAGCTGTTTTTTGCCCAGCTAGTTAGCTTTGACTTTTAACATGCTGTGACTACACTGCATCTGGTTACAAGGCATGAATGTTAGAGCAACCTCATCCACATCTGCATGGTGCTACATTATGCCGTGTACATAGGCACAAAGGTTTGCACGGCATGGCATTTATGTCCTCTAACATCAGGTGTCTACAACATGTACATCTTCATCTGACTGGCTCCCATTAGAGTCAGTGGAGAGCCAGTTAATACACTCAGTGAAGTCAGGTCAATTAGCTTAGCAAATGTACATGTCTGCATTGGGATGGGGAGCAATGTCCCCCACTCTGTTGATCCTGTTGATTCAATCTCCAACATGCTCACAAGTTGAGGCCTGTGTTGCAGACTGCTGCACTTAATCAGCTCAGTCATACCTTTCATAACAAATACACTTGGGATTCGCTTTAGGAGGCAAGCAAGATATGAATTCACCCGACGCATCCAGATTCATTTTCCTGATGCCTGACTAAACCCTCATGGGAGGGCTTTTCTTCTTTTTATTGCCAACTTGTGCTGGAAGGCCAAGAACCTCCATGTCTGCTGTGCAGTTCCCTGAGGAAGAAGAAATCCTTTTAGCACTCTGAGAAAAACTACCTTTCTTGAATTTTGCCAACCTTTATGGGCTAACTGGCTTGTTTTTCTTCATCCACCAGATAGAGCAGCTGCTAAAGGTATGCCTAAATATCTTTGCCACTGGACTTTAGGAGTTCTTGTCTCTAGTGAGGAGAGAGGGAATGCCGCAGGCACCAGTTACATTCACTCATAAATGATCGATATTGAGAACTACATATTTTCCCTCGATATTATTACCTAAATGTTGTTCCAAGGATGGATGCAACAGACAGTATTTTGCCCTGTTCCTCTCACTACTAAAATGATACTCCACAGACCTGCAAGGAACAGGATAATATGGACCTTAGAAAAGTGCCAGAGTGCATAAAAGTGCTCTGCAGATAAATGTGTTGTGACTGAAAGCCCCTGAGAAAGGAGGAGGAGACTGAACTAAAACTGCATTGCAAAGATGGCACAACACAATCTTTGATGTCCTCTGGAATGCAACTAGGTAGCAGTGAGAAGATTAGAGTTATTAGTTTAATTTACTTTTGTTTGAATTGTCTAGAGGAAATTCTTTTGTGATAACATATTAATTTATTTTCATTTGGGGCTGTTATGATAATTCACACAAGTTTAGAGTATTAAAACATGATGCTGTGAATAAGATAATCAGACATATTAATGGGGCGTAGAGACAGCAATGCAAGAGCAGGGAGGAAACCCCAACACACAACAATGTGGCACTGGAGAAGGAAAGCAGTTATTTGGAAGTTGGCAGAAATTATAGAAAAGATCTGAGGCAGCTGGCTTAAACCTGAACATGCATAGCAATCATCTTTCAAAAAAAGAATTCCCCTACCTGATCATTTTTCTAAGGAAGTACTGGTTCTTTGGACCATCTGAGAGACCTTCTCTACCTCTTTACCAAGAACAGTAAAGCTCTCCTTGCCTCCCAAAAAAGGATCTTCTCTTTTAGAATTTACTTCCCACTCCACCACTCCCCAAAAGCCTGAAATTCTTGGCCTTTAAGACATGCTTCAAAATTTAGTTCCATCCAGGCTTTGGGGATGAGTATTTACAGATGCAAAGATGGGATTTGCACATATTTCACGTCTTTGCTGTGGGTGCAGAGCTGTTGTGAGCATAGTACCACCTCCAGGAACTTGGATGGACTTATTAGCAGAGGTAATTAGCTGATAGCAGGGTTTAGTAGCTCAGGTGCATCACTGTGCTGACACAGCAAAGCTGCTTGCAGTCTGGAGTTAATTGGCCAGACCCTGCTCAGTGTCCTCTGGAGCTCTCAGCTTAGACATCTCTGTATTGCACACTGCTGCATGGTAGAAACCTCTCATATCTTTTTCTGGGGAAACATCAGAGTATAAGAATTACCAGAGTGGATTTAAGGCAGTGCTGTTTTTTCCAGTCTTCTCTCTCTCATATTAGTTAGAACCAGACATTCTGGAGAAAAGTGTAAGATGCAAGAACTTGAGATATGGGTTTCCTCCTAGTCTTTAAAGTGACAGACTGGCCACATGTATGCTCTTGATTCATAGACATTAAGAATGATGGTTTTCAGTCAGTAATTGGCAAAATCCTGGACTACTAATCCTGTTGCAAAGACAACAAAGAAACCTAAACCTGTTGTTTGCTAATTCATACAGAGAAATTTGCAGTCTCTGCTGGTTATTTTTGGAGAATATGCACACTGAAAAAGAGGTGAAATGATCTTCGGTCACTCTTTCTCCTGGCTAGAAAGCGCTACCCTGTGATTCCCCACTCAATAGCACTGGCTACTCCACAGAAGGTCTCAAAGATGGAGGAGAGGTGAGGGGAGCAGTCCTTGCCATGTTATAAGGATGGGGTTATAATAACTGGCTGTGAAAAGACAAAATAGAGGAACAAAAGAAGCAAGAGCATCCTTGGAGGCTGGAAGAAGCTTGAGATGTTTCTGCAGAAAGAAGTGGTTGGGATTCAGGTGCTCAGCAATTCATCTTCAGTGCATGAGGTGCCCCATCCCCATCCCCAGTCGGATGTCATTTCCTGAGGCCCCTTGGGAGGCCGAAGCTGAACTCTCCCTCTCTTGGCCATGCTTGCTCCCTACCTGGTGAACACCAACAGGGTGAAGCTCTCACCTTCTCTGCTGGCCTCAGATCCAACACCTGAAATGGTTAAGGAAGGAGAGGCCCTGGAGAAGGAGCTGAGTGATGGTCCAGGGATAGAACTGGACATATGCATAGCTAAAACTTCAGAGCATGGGCTAAGGAACTAAAACTAGGTAGCAGGAGATTAAAAATTCTTGCATTTAGGCTATAGTTGGGAAGGTCTTTTCATGTGCACTTGCAAGTGGACAGTCTATCTAAGCAGGAGAAGGAATGAAGGCTGTAAAGCTAGACTGGGTCCGCTCTTTATTTCTCAGCTTTAACAAAAGCTCAGTGAGATCTCCTTTCACACTATGGTTCTTTGTGGACCATTCTGGAGCAGTGTTAGAGGAAGGTCCTGGCTCAGGAAAAAGTTTCTTCATCAAACTCCTATGGAAAGAAGGCAAGTCTTCTGGCAAAATCACACCATAACTTGTTGATTTACCTAAAAGCTAACTACGCTTGGAGGCCACATTTGGCACAAACACCGGCCTGCCTCCCAACAGCTCTGACGGGGTGCAAGCATTCATTTGAATCTAGCCTGACAAGTGGAGGAGAGCTGATTTTCATCCCCCAAACCCATTCCCCTGCAGTGACTGACATGACAGCTCTGTGATTATTACCATAATGGGTTAAAAACGGTTATTCCATGAAAACGCCACTCATCGCACTTCATTGACTTCAATTATGTGTCTCGTTCTCTCAGAAGCACCAACTCCCAGGGTGCATCTCTGTTGTGGAGAGCAAACAAACAGTGGCATTATGTCCTGAGTAACAATGAAAAGAAAATGAACAGAGGCTGGAATATGAAGTGTTGTTATAGAAAATTGGTTGGTTGCTAGCCTGTGTTTGCTGGTGCAGTTAGAGAGCTCAGCTCTGTACAAAGCATGCAGAGACACAGCTCATGGCTCAAATTTCAGATGTGTGTTGGCAGCCATTTGTACCCATGTAACTGTCTGTGGAGTCCATGTGGACCTCTGTCCTTGGACTTCCTTGGGCAATAACTAGGCTAATCTGGAGGCAGTGGCTTGACTTTGATTTATGTGACTCTCATTCAGTTCTTAACTCTGTAAAATAAGTAATTTTGCCTGCAAAGTTGAAAAGGAGCAATCTTTTTAGATCCTAAATTTTTCAGGACTAACGGCATGTCTCATTGTGTACTTGTACAGCACCTAGCACAATAGGCATTAATCTCAGATGGTGTCTTGCTGTAATACTGTAATTAATGTAACAGTAATGATATTTCCCTTGTGCGAAGATCTGTGAGAGGGTTGCCACGGCAACAGTCCATGCACATGCTTCTTGCCAGCAGCAAGTGTGAAGTTATTCGACTCATTTCAATTCTTTTAATGAAAGAGGACTAGAGTAACTCAAATTAACTCAGATTTACCGCAAGACAAAAGTAAACACAGGGGCGGTTACCTTGGATCTGCTGATGCACAGAAACTTTTTTCCCTGCACTGACTCAACAGTGCGTTTGAACCCTCCACGCTACCATGGAGGGGTTCTTTAATCTCAGTGGTTCTTTTATCTCAGGAATGTATGCATTTTTCACTACGTTTACTTTTCTACTCTCTAACCATTTCCTGTGAACAGAAACAATGTCCACTTTACACTAGGAGAGCAGATGCTCAGCAATTCATCTTCAGTGCATGGAGTGCCCCATCCTCAGTCAGATGGCGTCTCCTGAGGCCTCTTGGGAGGCTGAATCAGATCCTCATCTTCATAGCTCTGAGAGGGAGGAGGATATGTTCTTCCATGACTTCTGCAGCAACAGTAGGAAATGAACAGACAATCCCCAGGCTAGGTAAGGGGCAGAATAAACAGCAGGAGCAACTCTCACCTGCTCTACCATCTCTTTACTTCTCTAGGAACCAAGGTCTCCCCTCTATTAAATCATGCTGATGCCAGTTTGTTGGGGTGGAACATGTCACTGAAGTCCTAGGCTCAAAGCATGCTAGGAAAATAGGAAAATGAAGACTCAGGCACTGACATAGGTTAGGTTAATCTGTATGTGTGGAAAGGAGAAGGAAAACAGCCAATGAATTTAATATTTACAGATGAAAAATGGGTGGAATAGGAGACTTTCCATTTCAGCTCACTGGTAAGACCTCCCTGCCCATTTCTATTAACCTAATGCAAGGACAAGGAAGGAGGAGGGACATGGGACCCTCAACAGCATGATCCTTTTTGGCCATTGGTGCCTTCTGCCAAAAGAGATGCTCCCTGAGAGCAGGGGCAGGCAGTTCCAGCAGAGAAAGTATGGGATGGGGAGAAGTATGCCGGACCCAAAGCCATGACCTCAGCAGCATCACCAGTGGGTCTGGAGAAAGTAAGATGCAGTTGGTTCTGCAGCGTGTCCAAATCCAGCCCAAGGGGAGGTCTAAAACAGAGCTGTGCATCTTTGCTTCTCAGAGTCTCTGCCTAAGGGACTCTCAGGCATTTCACTGTCAGCGTCGTGGGGTTCTTCCACCACAGACAGCAGGAGAGATGTGTGAATAAACACCCCCATGGCTCTGGATTTCTGCACCCTCAGCATGTTCAGAGCAATGAATTGTCAAGAATTTGGAAAATACGGGCTTCATTTTGTCAGTGTGGGCAAGCATGTCTCCTTTTGCTTGTCCCACTCTATTTTTTTTTTTTCCTTTTCTGATGAATCGTTAGGGCAGAGAGGAAATTCATTCAGGGCTTCTGTAGTGCTGTTCAGCCTTTTGCAAATGGGTGAAAGACAAACCAGACACGGGTGAATCTGGGATAACACACAGCCTGGGCATCTGGAAGTCACCGGTGCCCGTGTTCCTGCATTGCTGCCACTGGATAGGAACATAGCAGCCCCCTCAGAGGGGTGCTGGCTACCTTAAGTACCAACCTTAGCAAATCTTTGATGACATGGAAGAGAACTGAAAAATGAAGCTAGTTCAGGACAAGGCCCAAGGTACAGCAAAAGTGCTGTCTCCATAGGTTGCTACCTTTCCATGTAGTAGAAGCTTTTTATAAGTTGCTTGCTATGTCAGTGAGCACATTCACAGCCAGAGAGAGGCAAAAGAGCAACAAGTTCTGGAGGAAAGGGAAAAGTATAAATTACTTTGCAGATCTTGCAAGCATTTTCTTAGTAATGCGTGAGAAAGTGCCGCAACAGATCATGAGACAGACAATATCAATAAACATTTGCTTTCCCTTCCAATGGGAAATTCTGAATACATCATGGTGAATTTGTCTTTAAAAGGCTTCACTACTCATTTTTAGGGAAAAACTGCAAATATGTTCATCTGTGAAATTCTTCCTGTACTCATCCATCATCATAGACTTGAATTGTTGCTTGTCTGTATGTATACAGCTTGTATGGACCTGATTCTCTGGGGATGTGCATACTGTGGGGACCTGAAACATATTGAGCTAATTAAGATCTCAGCGCAATTTATGATCAGGACCTGGACTTGGCCTGAATATTATAAGACTTGGGTGATTTAATAGTATCAATTATTACCTAAAATCAAAGCAAGGGTTTAATAGCTTTGAAAACTGATGGAAGAAGATTCTCTGACTTCCCAAAATGTAAGGATGTCTTCAACACATAACAAATCAAAGCCAGACTTAGTAGAGATCAAAATGAGACTTATGAGAAGATCTATTGATTTCAAATATGTGAACCATGGAGGTCTCACATGACTTTTATTCTAATGTTTTAGTTCAGATCACTCCCAGAGACAAGCGATGGACTAGAAGGACCATGGGTCTGAACCAAAGTTAGACTCATTGTTCACCCACCCAAAGCTGGAAAACACAACCCACCAAATTTAGGACTTCAAAAGGTCAGTGTAGCAGACTCCCTACAAAAAAGAGAAGGTTGAGTGATTCAAAAGCTTCTGCATCCTTTTTCTTTGTTCCAAACATACTTTTATGTAAGAGACTTCAAACTGCTTCTTGTGCTAAACACACAAATGGAACTCTCACTGCACCACACACATTATTTCACTAAAATAAATACTGTTGCCTTTAATATTTAAAGAGATTTTTGAAACAGTCGCAGAGGATGAAAACCACAAGCCAGCAAAAGCATTCTGTGTCTCAGGGCCCTACAGAGGCATATTTCAACTCTCCTGCTTTAATTTCTTTATCTCTCAAGGAATTTCAAGATCTCTGAAATGGCATGCTGTGCCAGGGAAACAGAACAGCTGTCCCCAGGGCTTCTTCGGCTCTTTATTATTCACCATCACAGGAATTTTTGTTCAGTGTAGGCTGGGGGACTGCATCATGACTCCTCAAAGCTGTTGGACTTGCAAATGCACTGCATCCACTGTTGCACTACCCAGTCCTTAAGGTAGAACAGGGGGCCAGACATTTCCTTAGTCTTGTCTGTGCCGCCAGAGCAGAACTCACATTTGGTTGAAATTTCCTGAGGGCTTTATTGCAATGAGGAGAAGTGTCACGAACAAAGAGATTGTCCTTCACTGCCTGATTCCAGATTTGGTTCTTTGTCTTAACTCCTACCCCAGAGCTGTTAGACTGATACTGCCAGACCTGTGACAACAGAGCGTGTCCCCTCACGATGCTCGGGGCACAGCCGAGTTGCCAAGTAATAGGCAGGAAACCTGTGTGCTAAAGGCCCATCCCTGCAGTTGGGTTTGGGAAGCCAGCAAGGTTCACGCTGCCATTCCTCTGCAGTGGATAGCTGGGCAGACCCACAGTAGCGCAGAGTGTGAGCAGGCACAGTTGTTTGGACCAGAGCCGTTAATAAAAAAACAGCCATCGGTTCTCTGTTGGATGCCTCTAATTCATATAAATGTTTCATATAGGAAAGGGAGGAGGAGAACACCCACTGCTCATTCTGAAGAGGTGAACTGCAAAAGGTCCTTCTGTCTGAAAAATATCTGTCTATTACTTTGGAGACTAATAAAACTGGGAGCACCCATATAGCTCAAGTGCATGGATACGTACATGTGCTTGGTCATTTCTGAATTCTGCATTTCTGGATTAATATTCTGACGTTTTATATTTCTCCTGGAGTTATCCTAACACAACACTGGAGTCATGCTGTGATGAATCAGATCTTTCCTGTGCACAACATGCACAGTCAAATATAATTAAGGTATTACAGCCAGTGAAGTTAAGGCTGAATTGCAATGTCCACTTAAAGCAGAATTCAAATCCCTCTCCTTCATCAGTGTGTTCCCCAATTATTGTATTGCACTGTAACAGCTATTATGTGTATTCCCCAAATCTGGCACAATAATCCTTTCCAAGGATCATTTCGTATTGCCCTCCCACATTTCACTGGGAAATTTCTACTGTGTTCTGCAGAGGAAAGGTTTTTAAAAAGCCTTATTTGGGGACTGTTCTCCTCCTTTCCTTTCTATGCTGTTACATTCCCACAAACTCTTGTCTTCCCAAGCAGTCAGAGAAGGGAGGGCTAAAAGGAACCTGGCGAGGTTATGAACACCAGCTGTCAGCCCTAGGGCAGAATAGACTGAACCAATTAACCAGTTCCTGTTATGGAAATTTCTCAAAGAGTTTCATCACATGGGGCTAATAACTCCAAGCACATGCCCAATAATAGGTTCCTGTGAAAGTTTTCACCTTAAAGCTCCTCTCCCCCTTCCCTTCCTCTTAGATGCTCCAGGACACATCAGCACTTGGGAATCACACGTGCCCAGGGCCATTCACAGGCACTGAGGACTACATGCAGAGGGCTTTATCTTTACCGCTAAAGTGCCTTGCCCTCCAGAAGAGGATGACTGTATCCAACCTGCCTGTCAGGAGCAGTCCCTATCTTTTGTTGCATGCAGAAATTGCGTGGGACAGTGTTAGCTAGTCCAGGCTGCAACAGTGCCATGGACTCTTCCAGTGGTTTAGCAGAATAGATGATTAAGTTCCAGGGCTGAACTGTGCCTCTGACACTGTTTTTACTAGTACAGATCCAGCCTTGGAGTCTTGCTTCCCTACATGCTGAGCAGTGTGGTCTAGATTCGCACATCCTCGTCATGCTGAGCAGCACTAAGCACACCTGTGTTAAGCCAGTCTGTGGCTGGGAAATCTTCAGGTTTGGCCACTTCTCAGCTAGTTTTAGCTGCAGGATGCAATTTTTCTTTTCAGGCCTGGCTACATTTAGCCAATTTGAGTTTGCAGTGGAACAAAGGAGAGGTTTTCGTTACAATGCACCGCTCAAAGAGAAATTATGTAGTTAAAACAGTATTGTTTCTGGAGATATGCATGGCTGCCACTGCCCTCTACAATTATGCAACCTAAGGTCCTAGCTGATTTCATTGCTAGAGAATATTTTTGTCAGTAGTGTGACAGGAGACCGGGGCTCTTCGGGGCAGGGATGTCAAGGCTGTATCCCTTGTGCTGCAGCAGCAGCAAGGCACTGGTGCGCAGGGTGGATATGGGACCATTTCTCAGTGCTTGCTGCATTGCTATTTATGTAGCAAGCAGGTTCCTGCAACTCTTCAATCCTGCTGCCGCGCAGCGATGCTGGAGAGGGAATCAGCTGGTTATTAAGAACCTGCTTCCCAGCTTCACTTTTCCAGCCTTCTTTTTTCCTGCTAAGAGGGGCTCTCTGCTCTTGGTAAATGATGCAATTAAATCAGTCTCCTCAGCCATCTCCTTACTGGCCTCTTGGTGGTAGTCTTAACACAGCGTATTCACTAGGTGCTCGGGCTGCCTTTAACTAAAGGCACCAATCCCCACCCTGCTCCAGGAGAGCTAAGGTTTTTAAGTACATACTAAATATATACAAAGTTTATGGACACAAAGCAAGATGTTTAAAGGATTTGCCAGAGATACAGAAGCTCGACGTCGCTGATCCGTGCTGACCTACTTCAGGGTTTCACCTATTATGCAAAGCCCGATGCCGAGATCTGTCAGATATCCCCGAAGCACAGATATTTGGATCCAGTGCGTACACTGAGGCAATAAAGGCAGAAAATGAATAGGGGGGTTGTCATTTGCATACTTAGTGGTCTGTTTAGTGCCAGGCGAAAGAAGAGAGGGTTTTGCTGCACTCATGTCAGTAACGTGCCCTAGTGAATACGCTGATGGGTTTCAGCCAGTGTCCCCTTTCTAACGCAGGAAGGCAGGAGACCGAACGGGTGAAGGAACAGCCTAACAGTGCAGCAGGAAACACTGAGCAGCGTTCGAGGAATTTAGGGTTTGTTAGAGCATACCTGCAAACATCAATGCTGTGCACCAAAGCAGGGCTGAAGCCTATGCAGGTATTTAGGAAAGCAGCCACTCCCAGAAACATCTAGGTCAGGGTGGAAATAAGGAGAGTTTTAGCTAGTGGTTAGAGACAATGTCTAGGTGTGGGATCCAAGCTCAAGAACCAGGTTAAAAGCCACAGGTCACAAAAACCACTTAAAGCAACTACCCCAGACTCAGCTCTTGATTGCGAAGAAGCCACCACAGGAATTGTCTTGGCAGATTAAACAGACCTCAATGTTTGTGACATTTGATTGGAATAAGTAGAATTATGGATTGCAAGATAAGTTACTTGCACTGGCTTAATCTTCACATTGTGGATCAGCCCTAACCTGCAAATCATTTCCTTTGCCAAATATTTGTCAATGTGTTTGAGAGCCTAATTCATACTGTGGGTGTGCTCACGGTTCTCTTTGTTGGCTTCCTTGGCCACTCAAATTACATACTGCTTTGGCTCTGCAATGAGTTGAATGAAGGCTTTTCCAAACTGCAAAACAGTTAATAAGGAGAGGTCACATGACCAATATACATATAAATATTTACTAAAGATATACTATATACTTAAGATGTTTATTGTGTCTGCAATTAGGACGGCAAGCTGGAGAATTTCACTGGGAAGAAGGGTTCCACCAGCTCTGAGTAGCCACAGGAAAAGGGCAGGGAGAAGAATCAGGATCCTCAGCTGTGTTTATGCCGTACGGTGGTCAGACAATTCCATATTAAAAATGGCAGGCAGAACTTTATTCTTGATGACAGAAGACCAAATGAACCTCAAATGCAATGGCTGAAGACATCTCCCCCCAGAATGCCACTGCCACTTTCAAGTCGTGCTGATCAGGTACCTATCTGGATGGACCTCAATGCAGAGTTACTGTGGTGCTTGATACATTCCTGCAGTAGCAGCTCTTTTACCAGATGTTCCGTCTCTTCTCATATTCCAGCAAGCTGCCTTTTGCTAGTAACACCAGTTGAGGGGCCAAAGCTTTTAAACTAGCATCAGGTATCTCAAGATATCAGATTCCCCAAGATACCCCAAGGGCACAATTCACTATTCCGATTTTGAGGGCGTGAGGAGTAATTTCACAGCTTTTCCTTTTTGCCCCATAAAGAAGAAAGAAAAGAAAGATAAGGTGGAGGTCAAGAGAGAAGGGAAAAAAGTCAGACATAGTAGAGATACACAAATCAGATACAGACTTCAGAATTACAGAATTAGAAGCAAGCTGCATTACAAATATACAGCAGGGCTATCTTTGACCCCTTCCCTCCTCCTCCTAACCCAGTCAGGGAACAGCTTAAAGGAAGATAAGTAGTTCTCATATCCTTTCCCTTTCTCTGAAACCACTAAATAGAAATCTTCCAACACTTGCTACAAGCATATTAATAATCAGATGAAAAATTGATGCCTACAGATCCTCAGAGTTAATTCTTTCCTTCAGCCGTTCTCAATTAATAAGAAAGAGGAATGCCTGGAGAAAAGAAACAGGCCCTAAATATCTGCCCTAGGAGGTCTCTTTAGAGCTCGTAATTGCTGGTAGGTGAATGATTAGGACATGAGGATTTTGCTGGCTGTATAGTGAAGCATGGAGTGCTGTGCATGAAAACAGTATCCCTTTCACTGGGAGTGGTAGGATTTGCCCAGTCCTGCCCCGAAAGGCTGCAAAGTCTCTGTCTACCTATGCACTTCAGGACAGGCCACCTGACTGGCCCCCTGTGCATCGAGTACGGGAGCCAGGAGACCTGGTTCCTGCTGTGGTCTTGTCACTGGCTGGCTCAGGTTGGCCATTTGTCATTCCAAGTCTACGCCTCAGTTTCGCTTACTGTAAATTAGAGGATAAAGATTTCATCTTCTGTAAAATACCTTGAATGGCACAGATAAAAAGTGCTCTGTTTGTCTGAGGTTTCACCTTTATCATTTATCATAATGTTAAAAAAATCAATTTTTTTTTGCTGGTCTCCTCTTATTCCTTTAATTCCTCACCCCTTCTGAGCTTCTGAGCCTTTAAACCTACCACATTTTGGTTTGCCACCTGCCCACAAAGTGGCTGCAGTGACTCTGGGCAAGCTCAAGGTGTGTCTTAGTGGTCTGTGTTGCTCAGCCTCCTCGGACAAACGCCAGCTCTTCTCTCCAGATCCTCTTTTCTTTCTCTTTCCCTGTTGCTGGCTCCTGCATCTCCCCTCAGAGATGAGATGAAGCATAGCTAAGGCAGAATTAAAGCCACCAGGTTTAGCGCAGCCTCCCCCAAGAACATTTCCTTATCTGCAGCTTGCAGTCTGCCTTGGCACAGCTCTGGTCGCCCAAATACGAACAATGTCTACAAGACCCTGTTGGAGCCAGGGAATCATTTTTACCCCAGCTCTCTGGGGAAAAGCTCTTATTACCCAGTGACTGTCCTTTTCCATCTCCTTTCTCTTTGCAGCATGGAAACAGCTCTGAGCAGAGCGTGGCAAAACAAAACTCTGTGCTGCCCCTCAACCCTCTTGGCTTCTTCACCCTGGCAAGGATGCAGGGAAACAACCCTCTAGGACCTCACTGGGAGTGGAGAAAAGCATTTTGCAAAATTGGACTGTGAGCAGTCTGGGGACAGGATGAAGTCCAGTGCACTTACACATGCCCAGTGGGGCTATTGCAGAAATGAGAGGTTGGTCACGCTTTTTTTCTTGCTCTCTCCCTCTTCCTTTTCTTCTGCTGGAACCCTGAAGCTCCAGCAAATGGGTGCTATTATGTGCTCCATGTGATTTATGGTAGCCAAAACCAAGCAAAACTGCCCATTAAAAGTTACAATTGCCGGAATAACAGAATCAAAATATGATATTGCTCAAGTACCTGCTATCCCTCCGTTTGTGGCAGCCGCAGTGTGAATAAATCTCTGCAGACTGCCATATCAGGCAGCCTTCCTCCTCTGTGGGTTACAAAGGCTGTGCCTCAGGGGAACTGGCAGTCAGGCCCTGGGCTGCCTCGCAGTGATGCTGACAGTTACCACATTGCGTCTGGCCCAGGTTAATAGCTGCGGAAAGCTTTTTTTGGTCAGCGGATGTCTATTTTGCTGTCTGCACATGGGATGAGCTGTTCATATTCAGTTCTTGCCTCTCCTCCAAAATCCTCGTGTGAACTTGATAAAGGCATGTAACCACTCCGTGCCTCAGTTTCTCCTCTGCAAAAAAGGTGGGATAGCGTCTCCCACACGTTACTGGAGTGCTTTGGGAATGCTTTTGGAGTGTGAGACATGACTGCATAAACAACCAAGGCAGGGAGAGGCGTCCTTGTATCACCTGGGCAATGCCAGCAGTGAACCTAGAGACTGCATGAAGACGCGCAAGAATTTCTCCGGGCAATGTGACCTCCCTGCACCTGAGAATGGGGACTTTTGTTGCAGCTTTCTGTCCTTCTGGATAAGGCTTGAGACCCACTGAGGGAAGACAGCATCAGCTGTCTTTGCGAAGGAGTGAGAATGTCAGCCAAGTCTGGACTGAAGAACGCCACCATCCAAGGACAACATTGCTCCTGGGGCGAACTTGCAGGAACCTCCTGCAGTGCAGGAGCCGTACACCCCCAATCCCTCGCTCCAGGAGTCCCCCTCGGCGCTTTGCTCTGCTGCTGGGGCATCGAGCACTAGCTCAGGGGCTGCTACACGATGCTTTTTTGCAGGCAGTGAGCATCTACTTTGCTACTGTCTGTGTGGTATTTTCAGGATTCTCTGTTGTCTGGTGTTTTTGTTGTTTGTTTGTTTGCTCTGAATGGATTTGTGGCTGCAGTAGTGGGAATTTCACATGAAACCTCATTGTGAGAGAAGTATCCTCTCCCATTTAACTCATCTTGGCGGAGAAATGTGGTCTTGGAAGGGTCTGTCTGCCCTGGACCCTCTTCAAGTATTGGCCATTTAGATGAATGAAAAGCTTACTGAAACTAGGTACTGCTCTGCCAGCCAGGTAGGGCACATAAACATTGCAATACTTTTTATTTTATTATTCCTGTTGGTCCATTTTTCATGTGAGCTTAGCTTCCTATAGATTTCTGTTTAGAGGGCTAGCTCTTGTGTGGTCTCTCTAATATATTGTAAGGGGTTGAGCTCACAGTTCACCTTTTTCTACAGTGCAGGCGTTAATAGGGTTTCTTTTCTCTACCTGGCTGCTTATTTGCATGAAACTTGTAAGACTTAATATCTTTGAAGTGTCTGCCTCTGTGCCAAACTTGACTGAGATTCCTCATTGGGTTAAAAAAAGGTAAGACGTATGTGTGCACAGAGTTGGAGCAATCATGTATATGAATCCTGATATACATAAAGGGAGATAAATCCTTTTTTCACTAAGTTAAAAAAAAAGGGGAGGAGCTGGGAAATGTCCTGCTTAGGAAAAGAGATTTGATCTGCAGCACAGCTGTTTAGGAAAATGGAGCCAAAAACTTGTCTCAATTCACAAAGCCGTGCTTCCTGAAATAGCTACTGTGTTGTCTGAACTGCAGGAATGTGTTGTTTGCTGGAAAAGGCAGCCAAGTAGAACAGAACAGGAGGGCTTCACAATGAAGATGACTTACCTACTCCCATGACCATGGAGGCATCTCTGTGGGAACACTCAGGAGTTCTGAAACATCTGCTTTTCCAGTTTTTCTACCCAGCTTTGTCCAGCAAGGACAGTGATCTGCTCCTAGAAACATTCCTAGAAGGATACTGATGTGAGTGCATTATAACTGCTATTTCTGTTGGACTTCTGTCCAAAATTGGGTGAAAAACTCAGTTAAATGTTGACCTACTACTGATGTGCCTCCACACCTTACAGAAGGGGGAGTTAGAATAATTTGCCGAGGCACCACTAAGGCCTAGTGGAGAAATGTTTGCTGACATAGCCACTGCGACCAAGGGAATGGTTTCTGCTCATAACATCGATTTAACAGTAACAGTCTTGACCCAGTTATTCGTTTTATGAACATGCCTGACTGAGGTCCGAGGAATTTATGAAGAACATTTGGTTTGATAAACAAACCAGTTTGGTTGGTTTTTGCTTGTAGTGCTCCTTCTTGATGAGTAGTATTTCATACCCTCATAGCTGACATGATAAACCGAAGGTCACCTGATTGAACTCTAGGGCAGGTCATGACATGCTAAGGCTGGACGTTCAGTCTGTGTCCATATCTGCTTGTGTAACTGGCCCACCAAAACGCCTGCTAACTTTGTGATCACAGTCCTTCTTTGGTAAACATGTTTCTTAGTTTGTTGGTTTTCTGTCCTGAATAAGATCCTACAGTAATGATTGCTGATGACATTGAATCACTGCTGACAAAGGTGATATCCAGGCTCAGCTATGACTGTCTCCATCATGAGTTTTCTTCAATTAATAACTATGGAACAATTTGAATAGGAAAGGTGTAATCTAAATACATAACCTTTTCCTCCATTTCTGTCCATTTTGCTTACAGTAATCCAACTCCCATTTTTGACCAGCCTGATAAAGTTAATAAAGACATGGCTGGGGACATCTGCAGCTTCTGCAAAACCTAATGTCTTGACTCTTGTGAAAATGCTTTAGAGAGCAGGCCAGGTGGGTGCCTCTCAGTGTAAAGGAAATTCCCAAGTGTGAATGGCTATGTCAGAACAACGAGTAAAACGTGCAATCAGGGCGCTGCTGCAGTATTCCCTGTAACCACAAAGTAAGTTGACTTCTGCTCCTAAGAGCTTCCATTCATAGGCAGGACAAGGGGGAAACTGTGGAAGAAAAATGAGGCTGATCAGGACCAAATGAATCACCCCATATCAAACAAGAAGATCTAGGGATCTTTGAAGCCCTTGGTTGATGGTGTAATCTGCAGCCCTTTCTTCCTTTCATAGTTCTCTGATTTTTATGCAAATGGATCTTTACATGTATGGATATCCACACTTGCGCATTAAAAGTTCCTCTCCTCAACTTCACAATGTCAACCAACCATAGGTGTCTAAGAGAAAACTCTTGTAGTACCTCATAGGGATGGAAGTGACTGAACTCTGCATTATTCTAGACTCTTACATTATTTAAAGGATAACTTTTACTTTCGCTAAGGTTTTTCTTTTGTTTCAAATCATCTTATAAGATTTCAAAAAGAATAC
This sequence comes from Apteryx mantelli, assembly GCF_036417845.1. NCBI lineage: Eukaryota > Metazoa > Chordata > Aves > Apterygiformes > Apterygidae > Apteryx > Apteryx mantelli. The sequence goes on along the minus strand of NC_089979.1, from coordinate 4,084,509 downwards.
GACTATGTGTCAAGATCTTTTTTAAGGATGCTTTAGAGAAAACAAAATCTATAGAAATGTTATCATCTTCTATTAAACCCAGAGAAATTTTTTTTCAGACTGGATCATGAGGAAGTGTGTATACGTGCACTGCAAGCTGTTTTGCAGTTCATATTGTTTGAAAGTGTTTATGAATAGCATTCAACAAATCTTACCTAGCTCAATTATACAAGTATGTTTATGTGTGTGAACATATATAAAATAAGCTCAGCAACTTCTGAAATTTGCATTTCATGATCTTGGCTATGAGCTGCCCATTTGAAAAGCAAAAGAGAAATATTATTATCTCTGTAAATACAATAAAATATAACAAAATGATTCAACATGAACAGTCCTTACTCAGTGACCAGCAAAGAAATCTCAATGAGGGTAAATGAAACTTTCCGTTTATATTTTCTTTACTGTGCTCACTGTGTATACATACACACCTATTACCATCTAATTACAATCCATTAAATCAATTAAATCACCTTCTCTGACACTTCATATTCATGGAAATAAACCAGTTGATCGGCAAGTGGGAACTACTGAGAATACCAATCATCCCTTGCATGGGAGACTTACCCTGACTTGCAAGACTATCGTCTCATACTTCTGAGACTCACACTGGCTTCTTTATTACATTATTTCCCCTGCTGTTTTGCTTCCGGAAGGAAGAAGAAGAGCCCTCCCAAACAACTGGGAAGAAGGCTATCAGCAGAAAGATTGTAGCTAAGTTTTGTGCTTTTCTGCTGATAGGAGCACAGGGTCAGCTGCTCAGCTTGTGCCCTCTAGCCCGGCCCCGGTGACGAGGCTCTCAGCAGAGCCATGCTGCCTGACATAAACCGAGGTCCTGGAGGCAAAAGCAGCATCCTTCGCTTGGCTGGCATTTCAAAAGTAACAGGACTGAATGTTGGTCAAGTTTATCATGTGTTACCCAGAGCGGGGAACAGCCAATCTTCCTTTTTCCCATGCACATTCTGGAGATGTCAACACCTTTTGCTTTTGCAGACAGCCTCTGATGTCCCGACCTACCCAATACAAGACATGTCTCAACAGTTCCTGGTAAGCTCTGTGACATTTCTATCTTTCTTGACTTTGATTGCAGTCAGGGCTTCTTCTGCTAGGTGACAGGTTGCATGAGCCAGAAAACCATTTTACTTTTCATTACTGTCATTGTCAGCTGCTGCTGGCTCACAGCACGACGAAGGGTCTCTGAGGTCTGTGATCTCTTCTGTCTCTGCTCTTTCTTTGTGTACCTGCATGGTGCTAAAGGTCTGTGGAAGTGGACCAGGATGGGAGGTTCCCTGCAGAGCTTATGAATCAGAAAAGAGTCACCAACAAATTCAATATCTCCTGTTTGCACAGGTAATTGAATATTCAGAGCAAAAAGTAGCTGGCATTTAATTCAAACATCCGACATCCCTGAGGAAGGTGCTAACCCTAAGAAATACAGCCAGTCTTTCTAGACTAATGGAAAAGAAAATTATAAAGCAGAACAACTCCAGCACGAAAGACTGAATTTTAAAAGTTTTCCCCATAAAAATCAGCAGCTGGGGCCAAGGTATTCATCTGGTTCAAGTGCCTGTTACCTGTGTTGTTACTCAGGACTGGTCAGGACACCTAGTAGGTGCTAAGCCTTATGCTCATCTCTCTTCCTGCTTACATGATGGACACTAACTAGTTTAACATGTGGAACCCACTGGGACTGTGCTGGGATCTCAGGAAACAGCTCCAGATATTTATCTCTAAAACCATCCCTGGGCTTACCCACAGATTTAACAGTCACCTAATAACGAGTTTTATTTCTGTCTTTCTTACAATATAAAGCATCTCTATGAACAACAACTGGCTTGGACCAGGATGTGGGAAAGGAAGGGAAATATTTCACTTAAGGCCACTTGGGCATAAGACTGAGCTCTGGCACCAACCAGTTTGGTGAGGTTAGACGTGTGAGGCTGGTGACCACAGACACCGTTGTCTGCATCCTTCCCACTTAGTATCAAGCACAGAACGATACTGGCTTTACAGTCTATTTAACTCTTTCTGCAGCTAATGGGAAAAAGAAAAAAAAAAAAGGATGAATTCACCCAAAGGCTGATACAGATTTTAGGATGGAATAAGCTGCCCTCTGGAGACACCCTTTTCCCTCACTGACTGTGGCAGGAGCCATCTAACTCATTAAGGAACCTGGTGTCAAGTGAATCCATCCCTGAGTGACAGGGGTAACCATGTGCTATAACCCATTTTTTTAAGGCTAGTGGCCTCCTAATTGCTGGGGGCTGGTACCTAAGATGATGTTCAGATGCTAACCTCTGAAGATACAGTCTTCAGTCTCTCAGCTCCTTTCTTCAGAAACAATACTGTTTTGTTTCCTTTGTCTCTTTAGATTTTCTCTTGGGTCAAGGAGAGTTTCTTATCAAGAGGTGAATATTAAAAGTCTGTATTTTAAGATGAGTGGAGAGAACTCATTTGCACCAGCGTTGGGGGACTTTTGTATTGATTCCCACCAGGCTGCGACTTTTCATATTTTCGTCTCTGGCTTCATTAAAACTGGGATATTCCCCACCGTGCCTGACTCCTCTTTCACAGGACATGTTCTTTGTAACTTCCGAGCCAGGGGGAGGTGGCTGCTGGCGGTTGGCAGAGCCGGGTGCCCGGTCTGATGTGGCAGCAGAGTGGACAAGGGGGGGGCTCTCGGGGAGGTGGACGGTAAACCAGGCTGAAAGGTGTGCTCGGCATCGCAGCTGGGCTCCTGCCCAGCATCTGTGCTCGCTATATCGGAGCGGAGCCAGCCAGTCGGTGTCACGCTGGATAAACATTGATGCTTGTGGCACCTGCAGCTCTGTTCCTGTCTGGGAGAATTCCTCTCTGTCTGTGTGTAAAAATAGCATAAAATGAGGGAAGGCACGTTAGGAAAAGAAATAGAAAGAAAGGAAGACAGGAAAAAAAAAAAGCATTACTCTTGGCAAAACTGCAAAACCTACAAGGACAGGATTAGATCTATGCTAAATAATTCAGGCCTAGGTCCAGCTGTCAGTCATACGTGCTGCTGTATCACAGTGTCTGTTCTTGACTGCTATTTAGATATTGCTTTTAGATGGCATGATGATTATGATAAAAGTGTACATTGTTACCTTAAGCTATGAACAAAACACCTACTTTTTTTTTGGGTGCTCGGATTCAAGGCATTGCCAACTGGCTCATTAGCTTTTTTTATTGCCTTTTGCTTTTTTTGGAAGGATTTCTTCAATCATTGATGAATCTCTCTCTTTATAGTAGATATCAATGATTTATTTGATGCACGTTTCTCCTATTTTTCTCTTTCCGGAATACCAGATGGTCATGAGAAATGGTACAATAAATGGTCTATGTGACCCATACATGGGTAAACTGGCCTGCTTTCCAAGACAAGAAGAGAAAGATTATGTAATTTAAAGGGAAGTCTGAAGTCAGCTGTAAACTCAATTAGGTGCAATAATCATCTGCAAAAAGTTCATGTGCGGTTTGCACCAGTGAATTGTCAGTCACCAGGTGGTGACTGGTGGTGTGGCCACATTTAAGAGTGTTGTTCATGGGCTATTTTCTTTTTACAGCTTTAATCAATAAGCTGATTGAGCTGAGCGGGATCAATCCTTCTGACTTTTACTTACAATTAGCTTTTAACAGTTAATACAGTAGCGCTGTATAGCTGAACATCAGCAAAACATCTTCAGCTCAGCCTGATTCCTGCTAAATTCAATGTGTCTGTAGCAGCGAAGCTGTGTTTAAGCTCTTTGCTAAGCTGGGGCCTATGCAAGGATCTTCAATGATATGGTGAGGATTGGTCACAAGGGCTCATTTTAGGCAGAGGACGATAGACACAATGTTCTCTCGTTAGCTGATGGAAAAAATTAGTCTGCTCCAGGGGAGAAGGCAGTGCAAGAGTAATTACTCTGGATAGACACCCATTTGGCTATCAGGTGAACCTAAGAAAAGTCTGCCGAGACCAAACTGAGTCTGCTGTGAACACCCTTCTCAGTGGATGGCCTCTCCTCAGTGAACAACCTCTCCTCCCTTCCTGTGAACGCCTCTCCCATTTGTCCTAAACCATATACTCCTGTAATCCGGTGGCAACGTGCCAGCTGTTAAGAAATAATAAGAAGAAATAAGAAGCTGTTAAGAAATAAGAAATGCTTGCCAAAAAGCTGTGAAGAAGTGTTAAACTGCTGGCTTTTCAAAAGGTCCCCACAGCTCTTGCCACTACAGAAGAAGCCATTCAGGACATTTCTGGGAAAGGATCGTTAATCTTTTTGTCACAGATCTCTCTTTTTAAAATGGTTCTAGCACAAGTTTTATTAATTAAACTGCTAAACCGGCAATATTTCATAAATGCAAAATTAGATTTTGATCTCAGTTCTGTTCATATAAACCTGAATTATGTCCACAGGTCTCAGTTCCATAAATGTATGATAATGAAGATGAGAAACTAGTCCATGTTCTCTTGATATGTAAGAAGGACTATAGCCTGAAGATATTATTAATATTCATACTTTGAAACACCTGCTATTGAGCAGTCTCAAACTTCTCTGTAAATTTAAATCAGTTTATTCACACAACATCACACTTTTATAATAAGGGAAATTAGTTACAACAACATCAAGGTATGATGTATCAGAACCAGAGCATTCCCGTTTCACAAGGAAAGAAAACTTGGGTCTAACGAAAATCAGAGACAAGCCTCCTCATGCTTTCAGCTGGATTGATGTTCCCTCCTCTGGAGGCTTTAAGCATCTTGTCAAAGACAACTTGTAAACCAACGAGAGCCAAGACCAGACTCAGGAGGCCTAGGCATTATTTCTTTTCCTATTAATAATAATGCCAAGGCACTATTTCTTGGCATTAAATCTGATATCTCTTGGTGGAGGTAAAACCATTCTTTATTTGGATAAAGTGGCTAGAGAGGTTATTTGGCTTACAATCAAGCCAAAATTAGTCCAAAACTCAATGGAAAGTGCCCAGTAAAGCCCATTCAAGTCAACAGAGAAGGCAGCCCAGAGTGGCTAATGATTCTTGGCAAGTGTAGGGGTAAATACGAGTGACCATTCATGCCTTGATTTTCTTTGGACAGAGGGAACTAAAGATATTCAGCCTTGGCCATGCCCCAGATAATTCAGTGAATAAATTTGCTTCAAAGGAACAGTTTGCCTTAAAGTTCCAGAAAGCAGAGAATATTTCATAGGACTGTATCAATCATATTAAATTTGACAGAATATTACTAAAATATTGCAATAACGTAGATATATTTCATTTTGACTTCAGCATAATGAATACCATATAACAGTGGAAACTACAAAGTCAATAGTGGGGTGGGCTGGAAAATAGGAATTCCTTTTTTATGAAACCAGCTGAAGTTTCACAATTTGTTTTCATTTTGCATCTGAGCAGAGTGGTTACTTTGGCTGTTATAATTTTTCATTACAAAAGACTGATTGATTCTCTGGTTGTTAGGACATTTACCACTTATGGGGAAGACTTAAGTTCAAATGCCTCCTCTGAATCGAAAGAGGCAGATTCTTGAACCAGTCTCTCTTTCTGTGCTAACCTCTAAGCTATCATTTTTTAAAATGAGATTGATTTTTTTCTGAGCTGGCAACCACCTCTATTGAAATTCCATCGTAGATGTGGGAAACCTGGCCAGAGAAAAGTTTAACTGAATGTTGTCGTGTACAGGCTAGAATTTCACTATTGGCATTTTCTGATTGGAGGCTTCTGTTCTGATGAATCAACATGATCCTGTAGAGCTCTCCTTCTGTTTCATCAAAAAAGAGTGAAAACCTGGCCAACTCTATTCCTCTTTTCTTTTTCAGTGCCCACAAAATTACTGCCTTCAGTAGAAATGAAGAGAAATGGGAGGATTATCTGGGAGGACTGCTGGACAACATATAAGTTCTCATCTGTACTTTAGTTTCTAAACCAAGGTCTGAAACTCATTAAAACCATAAATACAGAAGCTGAAACAAAAAGGAAAATAGAAAGAGAATAAGCAAGACAATTTACATTTGTGACTTTTTCATTTCACTTGCTGTAGCAGCTTCTTCACTGCTTTCACTCTTTTGCTTTTATCAAATGAAATATCTGGTAGTTAAGATTTAGCATTACAGGAAGACTTATGACTGATGTTATCACACATCCTGTCTGTCCTGTTGATGCTTTTCCAGTATTCAGCTACTTTATTCTAGTCTTTCCTCAGGAACTGCAAAATTTTCAATTAATAATGGATAGATGTATACATGTAGTGACTCTTTCAGAGCTAAACATCTGAAATTCACCTCAGCTCTTCCTTCTTAATATAGCAGTAAACTATTAAAATCATTTGCTTTTTCTATTTGCTGGGTTTTTTTGCGCCCTTATGGATTCTAATTTCCGTCTTTATTTCTAATCATGAGAGATAGAAATGTATTTTCCTGTTGTTTTTTTTTTAACAACAACAACAACATCTAAGATTCTTATATAAATCACTTGATTCTGGGAACTGAAGATTTGTGAAAATAAAACAGCCAGAGGCAAATGAAAAAAAAAAAAACACCAAAGACTGTAAGTCTTACCACTGAATTGGGATAGCTGCCAAAGCAGTATGAATCTTTTCTTAACTGCAAGGAGTTCCCCAATATGCTCAAAAAGTAAAGACAAGTTGCTATGGGAAACTGCTTGCTATCTCCCTGGCTATTACTTTTTACGTGAAGCGTCTAACTATCTGACCCTGTTGGAGAGGTCCCATTAGAAAGACCATTTGTGAAATGAATCTCTAAGGTCTGCTTGTTTTGGGGAGTTTTTGTTTTTTTTTCTTGTTTTCTGCTAGCACTGGAAGATAGTTTTATTGGTACAAGGAAGGGAAATAAGATGCAAGTAAAACTTGGAAACTCTTGGAAACTTCCATTTGAATCTTGACTCATGTTTCTAAAACAAAGACACCTGGTCTGACAGGTACCAAAGTCAGATTTTTCTTTACTTCAGAAAGCTCTGAATTAACCTCTTACTGATGTCCAGTTGCTCAGTAAAGCAAAGTCTTGGCCACAGTCCAACCCAAATTGGATCCCATTTCCTGAGAGTCCTTCAGGAAATGCTGGAGGAAACAGTTTGCTTTCTGATCTCCTGACTGCCTAATATTCTCAACGCCTTGAATAAATTGCCATTTTCTGTTTTGTTTATTTTTGGAAATCTGTTGATCCATGTCAGAGCACAGGGCCTTACCTGAAGATGGGAATACAACTGGGTAATTAGCTATTTATTTTTGGCAAGTTTAGCAGATCTGGCTTTCTAAGTGGTTTTTTAGAAACTTTGTTTCTTCAGGGCATTTTATATATGCTGTTACTTAAAAATAAAGAAGAAAAGAAAGGCTATGTGCTTAGTGGTTGAGCACAGGTGGTTCTGCTCCATTCAAAGAGGAGCAAAGGAACCTTTTTCACCTCTATCCTTAGATAAAATCTGTGCTTAGGTGAAATTTTCCTACGTGAGAAAACTGCCTCTCCTCAACTAAGTTAAAGCAGCCTCTATTCCTCTTTTCCTGTTCTTGAGGAAGTTATATTCTTTCTATTCCAGGAAGAAGGAAGGAGATTTTGAATGAGCTAATACCTGAAATGTGTAGAGACTTTGGGAAGAAGAAGAAACTGGGAAGAAGAAACTGGAGGAAGGGCAAGGAGGCTTTGTGGACCCACTTCTCTCTCCACTGAGTGTCTACATGTATGCTGGATGCTGATGAGTCTGGACTCAGAAGAACTTTCCATTTTTCCAAGAAACCTGTTGGGTGTTCTTGCAACTTCATTAGCTTTTTGGTTCTGCACAGACCTGCCTTCTCCAAGAAATATGACTTGTAAATGCTGCAGTCAGCTTAACGTTCACCCTTTTGACAATCTTTCTTCTTCTGGACATCCTGATGTCTGTGGGGAGCCTGTCCCTGCTCTCCAGATTGTACCTTTAAACCACAAATCTGCTGCCCCAGTGACAGGAGAACATTTCCTTCTGAAAAGCAATGTGAGGAGTTCAAGTCTGGGGTCATATTTAATACAGTCAATAAATCCATCCTTGATTCCCTTTATTCATCTTCACACACTTTTAGTGAAAGAATTACTATCCCTGTTACAAAGGTGCTCCTGGTTTTCTGTGTTTTCAGATCTTTGTCTATGGTGAAGAAATAGTGAATAAAATTTAACTTACTATTGAATGGTAACATTTATTTCTTCCTCTGGTAACATATCTCAAAATGGTCAATACAGGAGAGCTGTACCAACAATTCATTGGAATATATCAGGCCAATCCTTTGATAGTGACTGTTGGACATCTCAGACCATTTCGCACACAAATAGCCTTGTACAATGAAAGCTAAGATATCTTTGGTGGGAAAGGCTTTACTTCATCTCTTTTTAACACATTTCTTCATACACTGGTCTCTCCAAAATAAGCACATAGCTGAAGAACCTTCCTTGCTCCATTCGTATCACTTTGTTTGGGTTCAGTCATTGATTTGGGTCTTTTTAGGTCTGGTCCCACATCTGATCTGTTTCTACATTCATTGTACATCATCCCTGAGGAACTGCTGTCTTCATTAAGGGTGTCTTTGATCCCTTTGGAGTCAAGACTCTACCCTGCTTACCCTGTTATTGGTAAAGGATGCAACCCCTTTTATCTGTTCAACTGTTTCATTGCTATCTGTGTGTGGCCAAGTCCTCAGTTTAAATGAAGTTGAAATAAAAATGTTACATCTTTTTAAAACAATAACAACAACAACAACAACAACAATAATAACAATTTTATAATAATAATAATAATTATTATTATTATCATTATTATTCCATGGTATCTAGAGAAGATTTTCACTCTTTCACCCATCCTGTGCCATACTTCATCTCTCCTCCTTGACCTTTCCTCTTTAAGTCTCCCTGTGCAGACTTATGAAGTGCCATGTGACATGTGCGGAATCACCAAGTGTCATGTATTTAGCATGAGGTGTCATAATTCTTACATTATATACTCACTAACTTCATGAATACAGATGAATATATATATAGAAAGGAGGAACCCTGTTAGTGCCTCCCAAAGGAAGCTGCAGAGTGAATTCAATCTGCATAAACCAGTGCAGAATCAACACGAGAGGTTTTCCTAACTCAGACTCACATCTTACGAGATAAGAGAAAATGTATCCACAAGACAGACGATTCTGTATTAATTCCTACCCATCAAGCTTCCAGCCTCATTAAATATATACTTTTTTTTCCAGTTATGTCCTACACCAGCTGAAAAAGCTAGCATCTTCACCTGCCCTCTCCTAGAAGTTATCACCCCCTCCTTTCTACCAGCAGAGATGTTTAAGTAAGTGATCTCTAACCTTTTTCTCACAATGTGAGCCAGATTAGAAAAGATCTATTAGCTGTATGCTCTAATACAGTCTAGTTTATATGGACTGAAACGGGCTAGTGAACAGTCAAGCAGGCCATTCAGTCAGCAAGGGGTAGTTGGGAAGGAGGGTAGGTCTCTCAGAGATGAAGCCAGCAGAAGACGCGTGTTCACTGAATAAATGCAAACAGCACCCAGCACAGCAGGGTCCTACTGCCCTCATGCTACCACAAAGAAAGCAAAAAGAAAAAAATGTGAAATTAACTTCAGAATAGCTGGTTTGTGATTTAGACTGAGATCATTGAGGGGTTGTGACTGAATGTGTTCCAAACTTGTGCTGAATGCCAGTGCTGAATCCCATTCCTTTCCCATTCACAGCTGCAGCCAACTACAGCAAAAACACGGCAGGGTTCAGACTGGGATAGTCCAGGCTGGAAACAAGACCAAGGTGGGGTGCAGGAGAGGCAACTGGTGGACTACTTTTCTTATCAAATCCGGGATCCTACCCCAGACTGTTTTTAGATCATCAACAGCAGGAGAACTGGTCCAGAGGAAGATTCTCTAGCTGTGATAACTGTTTTGTACATCGGCCTTTTGAGATACCCAGCTGGCGCTAGATGTGTTTATCATATTTTAAATCTATGTGAAGAAATTTTCCCGAGCATTAAAAAAGGGTAAAAATAAATATTTGTAATGTACTAATCTGCTTTTTCAAGCCCTTCAGGAGATGGCTTCCTTTTCATGTCTGTGATGCTACCTCAGACTTTGGAAGTTGAAATGAAGACTGTTTGATGCTGACACAGTCAGCTTGAAAGACTGATCAAGCTTATTTGCCTCCTGCTTAGAAACCTATACAAAGATGCCAAGAATTAAACTACGGGATTAGGAAACCTGCCATTTCTAAGATTTATGGCACTGGCAATTGACTTAATGCATTGGAGGGGAACTGCCTGTGCATGGATTCACTCATGTGGCTTCTCTAATTGTTTGTAGGGAAAGGATTGCCTCAATCCTTGTGATAACTGGATAAAGTATCACACTGGACCTGAGCTTTAGCTCAGAGATGGAAGAAGCTTGAGCAACAAGATGATACCATGAGTATGGATCTGGCTGCTAAAATTAGCAGGCATTTCAGATGTAGGCTTCAACCCACATCTCACATTGAGGACAGCGTATTTCTCTCTGTGAGTCTATCTTACAGGGAAATACATTTAAGTTGGCTTGTTTTGGCATCTTGAATTTGATTCTGCAGCAGAACCTGAACTGATACAAGCTGAGGTAGTCCCAGTGCAACGCTGATTTACACCAACAGGTCTAGCCCTTTGTGTGTGTCCTCAGGGAGCCATTTCTCTAAGGGCAATAACCTTCCCTACTTTTGACATAGAGAACATTATAGAGCTGTAAATCATTGAATATAAAACTCCTTGAAACTGTGGTGTGGAAGAGAGAGTGCCTGATTATATATACTTCTTACATACCTTACATCCATGTGTCTTAACTTGACACTTTTTTTTTTTCCAGTGTAAGGGAAAAACTGAAGAATGGGGTGAAGGAGGCTGCAGCAATATCATTAGTAATCAAAACCAGATGAGGACATGGGGGGAAAATCAGATCAAAGTGAAGCAAAGGTGGACTTTAGCAAATGATTTCAGTAACAAAACACCGTAGGAAGTTTTGTCCTGTGATATACGTGCCCATTGTAGCCAGACCTCCCTGTACATAACTGTAGCTGCACCAATCAATTTCCATTAATTTAATCTCTTTCTTGCAGAAAATTGAACAACAAAAACAAAACCAACAAAAAGAGTTAAAAGGAAACAAACTGCAAAAGGATGGCAGAACAAATGTCTCCCAAACCGAGTACCAGCGAGAGTTTTTCTTTCTTCTTGACTACACTCTGTGATATTTTTCTCCATGTTTTCTGCTCCGATTAAAAACACTTTTATCTTCTGTGATGCTAGAAGTGCGTGGGCCAGCACAAAAGCGTGCACACAAATGAAGACTAAAGCTTCATCTCTTCTCAGCAGTATTGCCAATTTACCATCAATCTTGTCTCTGTATAACAGAGAGAGAGGGACAAGAAGGGATGTGTCTTCCCAGCAATTATTCAGGGCATACACTTTCAATGCTCGAGTTAAAAGAAAGGCAAAGAGGTGTAAAGGCTAGATGTCAAAAAAAGAAGAAAAGTAGGATTTCAGTCCAAATTTTAAGCAATAAATACTCTCACTCACCTACAGCTTCACTTCAGAGTTTCCTGTCATCATGTGACAGTGTATAAAGCTACTGAAACAGCTGAAAGTTTAATGCCTGGGCAAGCACTGAGACACATCAGTATTGACGGTGCTGAGCTCCTCAGCCTCCTGCTTGTATTCACAGCCGAGTGGGATTTGGAGAACAACCGTTTTACGCTTTCACTCTCTGAGAGGCTTGTCCTGCTTTCAGGGGCCATGGTATAGAACCCCCAAAAGAACAGACTTGTCTGGAAAATGCTCCTAAATGTCCGCTTTTTAGAGCCCTCACCCACAAAGTAGAAAACCAGGCTCCATCTTCTTTCAGGCCTCCCAAGAGAGAACCTGTCCGATGTTATAACTTAATTACTTAGGCTGCCTCAGCTGATTAGGAAGAATCTAGATTGATTGGACTAAAATTTCCAAGTTGCCTAAAGCTTCCTGCATGCATCCTTTTTTGAAGACTAGCATTTATTATTGCTAAATGCACAGTTATACTTCCATGAAGGAGGATCACAACCTGACCTACAAGGCAGGGAAAAGCACTGGAAAACACCTACCTGGTATGGTAGATGAGACACTCATTTGTTATTCCCAGGGCTGCTGGGCTAATGGGAAAACCACATGAATGAGATACTGGATGCACAAACAAGGGGCCTGGTGTTATTTTCCAAGCCATTGCTGTTTGTAGCAATGAGGACACCAGCTCCGGAAGTGACCAACAGACAGGATTTGCAGGCTGGATACAACACTGACCAGTGACAAGCTTAAAGAAATTGATTTTTTCAGTTTATAAAAGAAAAAAAAAGATTGAGAAGTGTTTTGATTGTAGTATATAAAATGCTTCTGCAAAGAGAAGATGCTAGGTAGTAAAAAGCTGTCTTTAACCTAACAGAGAAAGGCATGGCAAGAAGGAGTAGCAGGCTGTGACAGCCACACAAACACTAATAACTGGCGTGTTTTTAACAGTGGAGGCTATTAGTCACTGCAACATGCAAGCAGAGGGAAGCTGCATTTTCCCCGTTTCTCAGTATTGTCAAATCAAGTCTGAACTCTTTCTGTGGAAAGCATGCTTCTATCACGCAGAAATGCAAACCAGATAGAGGTAGAAAAAAGATGCCGAGTTAGAAAAAGATGCAGAGAAGGACAGTTCAGATTCCTGATGGGATGAAGAAACTGCTTTATGGGGAGAGGCTATGAAGTTCGGGACTCTTCAGTCTGGAGAGGAGAAGGCTGAGGGGGATATGATCAAGGTTTCTGAAATCGTAATGGTGGTGGACAAGATGAATGTAATCAACCAAATCCCACAGTCTGAGAACTAGGGAAAACTCCCTGGAATTGTAGGAAACCAGTTTAAAATAGGAAAAAAGCAAAACAAAACAAAACAAAAGCCTCTGCGGACATCTTGGGCCTCGGTAGAGCACAAGGGTTTCCACCCAAGGGGGATCACAGGAGATGTTTTCCTGCCCTGGATCTATCTTGTCTTCAGAGAAGCTCTGGAGTGACTGGGCCCAAGGGAAGGACGCATGCAGGAGAAGGTCACCTCCTGATGAAGAATTCAGAGGGACAGTCTGAGGCAGAAGGAAGGGAGAAAGGCAGCCCAGAGCTCTCTGGGGGGACCCTGCTCTTGCTTCAGGTGCCAAAACATCTTGCCAAAACTCCATGCTAAGAAACATGCTTTTGCCCTTCGTCAGGGTATCCTCCTGGCTCCTTGCTTTGATAGTATATAAAAACCATATCGTCATGTGAATGATTAAGGGTCCCTTCAGATTTTAGTCTCTACAGAATTGAGAAATGGACAGCTTTGTAGTGCTTTGGTGTCAGACGGGGTAGGGAGGAGCTAAGGCATTCAGACTGCTTTTCTCTTTTTCTTTAAAAGGAAAAAAATCCAAGATAATTCTAGAAAAATATTTTTATCATCATAGAAACTAGGGAAGGAAAGGGCCCTCTTCTGAACATCTGTATCCCTGCCAAGGCAAGATTATTCCTGCAGATCTTTTTCTGCAGACCATCCACAGAGTTTCAGACACTGTTTTCTAAAAACTTTCTCAAAAGCATCCAAAACCATTTGAGTTTAGCTTCAAAGTCTAGTCAGCCCAAGACGTTGTACCAGCACTCTGGTACACGTGGCTGAGAATGTTTGCTTTCCCCTCTCACAGAGCCATCATGTCACATTTTGCTTCACATTAAATCACTGAGAGGAAGAAAAGAGCATTCCTGTGGCTTAACACAGGACTTAGCCCTGAGAAACGCTGGTTCAGTTCCCATCTTGGTCAAATGCTCAGCAAACCCATGATGAATCTCTTGATCTGTCTTGAATCGGATTTGCTAGAGGAAGGGCAATGAATCCTGTGCAGCTCATTTCTCTATTTGTATAATGAAATGATCACTGAAATGATCTAGCCCCTTGGGGAGTTTGAGGACTATTCACCCTAACATCCAAGGTACCCTGATACTTTGCTATTGAGTGTTATATAGGAATTTAGAGAGAAAGACTGATCGTACAAGAGGTAAACAAGTAGCAAATGGATTATATGAGAGTAACTCCATGTACAGCATAGTCTAATAAAATTGGCATTTAAGTGATGACAAAGAGAGAGCCTTTGGGGGTGAGATTACTGGAAACAATGAAACAGACAGTCTTAGTGGAGAAATTTCTAAGAGGTGAGAAATAAAACAAAATGAACTCTATTTCTTCTCCTTGCCCTGTTCTCTTGCATTCAAGATTTTGCTTTCAGGTGCTGAATAATAAGTGATGCAAACAGAAAGAAAATCCATATTTCTGTGTGCCAGGCATCATTAAATGTTGGCCACAGCAGTAAACGGAGCCATAAAGAAGACAGAATGGTAAACTAAATACAAGGCACTGAATAAGAGTAATAGCATTTTATAATAGGCAGAATCACAGAAGGTGGTTTCCTGTTTAGAGTGGTAATGAGAATGCTGACACTTTGACTTCAGATGTTATCATGAATGCAAAAAAAAAAGAAAAAAAGAAAGAAAGGCGGCGGTGGAAGCTGAGGGAGGGAGAGATTTCCGATTTCTTGGAGTCAGGGATTGCCCAGCCACTTAGACTGAGAAGGACTTTGCAGAGGAGAGATGCAAACAAAACCTGCGTGTCAGAAGGAAAAGCTCTCCTTGCAAGCTCGTGCTGCGTACAGCGCAGACTTTTAGGTGTGCTCGTATTTTCAGTACAGCCCAACACTCAAGATCATGTCACATGTCTCTGGGCACCAGCCCATGAGCACATATGGGTTTCATGTAACCTCTAGGGTATGGAAGGACAGGATGTCCCAGCAGCCCTTGCATCAACGCCATATGACAATTTTTGACAAAATTGGCCTTGCAGACTTTCCTAGAAGGTTCCCTTTGTCATGTAAGGTACAAGATAACAGGACACATGGAGATCCTGAACTCAGGCTGCCCTTCAGATAGTTTGAGTGCACTAAATCCTGGCTGCTGCAGGAGCGCAAGCTAACAGAGCATGGCAGGCTTTTGTCTGCTCTTCGCCTGTGCTACACCAAATGGCATAACCATAACCGCGCAGTGTAAGGGAGGATTTAGGGCAGGAGCTTTTCCCCTGTTAGTTCCCAGTCCCTCCTGAGATCTTCGAGTCTGGACTTCAGGACAATCCAAGTTACTCTTCTGTTACAGTCTGCCCTTTCTCAAGGTGTAGAAGAGAGAAACTGAGCTCTGATCCCACCTGGAAAAGTCCCACTGGACTCCCAGTATGGTCAAAGCTGGCTGTGAAATTGGCTGTGCAAGGACCATTTCACAGAAACCAAATGAACTCTTTCTCTCCCATTCCCAGGTGCAAGCCCAGATTCACCTGTTTACCTCCTTCCATGGTGATGCTGTCCAGAAATGCAGAATTATCTTCAATCAAAAGGTGGAGGCATCAGAGTTTGGTTTTGTTCTGCATTAAAACTAAAAGAATGTCATTTGAAATCTTGGAGAAAAAGGAGAGTTCAGCAAGAAAATGCCAGTTCCTGTCTCCTGTCAAGACTTAACATAGGGAAGGAGAAGCTTTCATTTCAGCTAGTGCCTGATTAATCTGTGTCCCTCTCTTTTCTCTGTCTCTGCTTCTCTTTCAGAAAAAAAACAAAAACCAAAAAAAATGCCAACCCCCTATGAAACAGATACCATTCTCATTTCCATATGTCATTAAAATATAACTTTCTGAAGGGAATAAAAAATCAGCTTCAAGAAACTGATGTTTCCATCAAGACATAATTGATTGGTACTGGTGGTGAAAGCTGGGGCAAGCAAAGCACTGTGTGCCCTGCAGTGGGGAACTGCTGCATCCTGCTCCACTTCAGCATGGTTACCTTCATCTTGCAACAGGAGTGACTCCAGTCTTGGGGCAGGCAATATGAAAACTGAGCTGGCTTCGAGGCACTTCTCCAATCAAATTTAGGCATTTTTTTGGGCATGATTACTAATTCACCTGACTCACTTTCTGTTGAGTAGGGATGGAGTCCTGGGTGCTTTGCTCATACACAGAAACCTTTGCGGTAGGTAATTCATGGCTGGTCAGAAGAACTGCTCGTTGAGAGACAGACAACTACAAACCATCCGTATCTTTAAGAAGCCCCCCTACTGACTATGTTGCTCTAAATATCCTAAGGGGCTTCTGCAAGCTTATGCTCCCTGCTGAGATATCTCTGCGCACAGAAGGAGAAATGCAGTAAGAGATGAAAAGATATTAATAATGCAAAGAAAGGTAAAATTCTTTCAGCTCTGCAGTAACATACCTGAGCTCTTTGGAGTCCTTGGCTCTGATTGTGTGTGTATACCCAGAGATGCATTTACTTTGATCAAGACATTATGGCAACAATTTTCACTGTTGGAGTGTGCTTCTGTTAATGAGATCACCTGGGCCAGTGATTGGAGAGATGACAACTCTGTATTCATTTCCAGGTTGTTCAGATATCCCCTGCTTCATGTGCTGCCTCCAGTCACAGTAAATATTCTCCAGTCGAAGTAAATATCCATCAGCCCAACAACACTTCTCTTCTGACTTTTCTCTTGAAATCACAGTTTATTTGCATTGCAGAACTTGGCACAAAACAGGAGATAAGACAAGTCAGGAGGGAAAAATGTGCACCATGCATCAGCCTTTCTTTGTACCATGAGGAATAAAGAACTTGAAATAGTTACTTTTACTCAAACATGCTGATGCAAAAGTAACTATTTCAAGTTCTTTTATTACATATGATTATTTAACTTTTTCAGGGTTTGGAGGGAGTCAGAGGAAGTACAGAGCTAAGAAAAGGTAATTTCCCACCATCTCGTTCCTCCACAGATTGCAGGTCAACTTGGAGTGAGAACACCTTGGATTGTAATTTACAGTTGCTCTAAATTATGTCAACAGCCATCAGAAAACTCACAAGCAACTGGGAATGAGACTGAAACAGAAACTCCAGTGCAGCTCTGACTACAATGTTTGCAGCAAGAAAATTTCCAGAAGAAGGATGAAACTAGAAGAGAGTTAGACTCCTGAAGCTAAGCCCTTAGAAATCCATTCTGTTCTTTTAATGTTCGCATTGCTAGAGCATCAGAGCAGCTCCTGGTAGTGTATTAAGAATATGGTGAAATATGAATAACACAGATTTGCAGAATCATGGAATAGTTGGGTTTGGAAGGGACCATCTGGTCCATCCCACCTGCTCATGCAGGATCAGATACAACAGGTTGCCCAGGACCGTGTACATTAGAGTTTTGAATATCTCCGAGGATGAAGACTTCACAACCTTTCTGGGAAACCTGGACCTTGAAAGACAATAGCTTTGAATCTGATTCACTATTATGAGAATAAATGTCACCATGACCAAGTCTCTGAAGTCCATGTTCGTTTCTCTCCTTTGTTCTGCAGGACTTGAGAACATCACTGTTGGGATCAAGGAAGTAACTGCTGGCGAGCAAGGACTATTAGAGGTGGAAATGTCACCCACCAATACCTTCCAGAAAAGTCTGGGGTTTTGTTTTAATTACTTGACCTGGTCCAAGTGCAATCATGACAGAAGAGCAGTCATATCGGAGGAAAATGCTGCCAAATACTGTCCATTCTAAAAGCCAATATTCAGTTATCTACAACTACTTTATACCCTTTCTTAAGTTAACATTTTCTTATGCTGGTATCTGCCTCAGCAGATCAAATCTTATTTGTTTTTATTTCTGGAACTTTTAAGCAAAGTGGGTTTTGCCATTTTCAGGAATGAGATTAGTAAAATATTGAAGCTGTTCAAGCACTTTTAAGTGCTTTTTTAAGAATTCTGGGGAATTCTCTCCTCCTTTCACTTTGCGATGACCAGTGGAATTTGCAATTTTGGAGGAGCTTTTCCATCTCTGAGGAAATCCACCTAAATCTGAGCAAAGTACTAGTCTTGGAAAAACAATTACAGTTAAGTTCCTTGGAGGCTAGTTCAGTAAAAGCATGGGAAATTAACAAATATGATATCTCTTCTGGATATCCTCCAGCTGAAGGCTGAGCAAGATTTTCTTTGGAATAATAGTTCTGGGCTATGGAAGGTTGGATATTCAAGACAAAGAGTTTTACTTATGCCTGATGAGTGAGGACTGGCTGAAGGCCTAGGGAATAAAGGATCGTCATGTTTCACAGCTTCAGATCCTGATAGGAAAAACTATGATTCTGAGTCTCATCGTTCTGCCATCAATAAATACTTGTGAAAATTCCTGGTGGAGAATCTCAAAGATATATACAGCATGTCATTACATAATTAAAGACCATATGAATAATAATGCAAACCCACATGAGATCTAAATTATGTTGCCACATTGGATTAACAGTACACTTAACAGTTAAGATTCATTGTAGCTTTTCACAAGCTAGGAGTACTTGATTTGATGACGATATTAATGTATTTTTATTATTACTTTGTCAAGTAATTATGACAGGTACTGTAGACAGATGGGAAAACAGGAAGAAAAGGGAGTTGTTGGATGATACATTGGAAACTTTCCCCATGTTCATTACTGCTGACCTATCTCCTTTGCTCCATGGTGAGCAGAGAAAAACAAGACTTCTACTCTCCTACTTTAACATTTTGTCTAGTATATAAATAATATTCCTCATTGTAATACGTCTTCTACAGTCCCCCTTGCTCAAGCTCTCAAGTGAGCAATCATGTTGCGTTGTACTTCAGTAAGGAGGCACCAAAGGGCTGACAGAAAGGCTGGTTCTGCAGCTGGTATAAACTGAAGTCAATTGAATAATAAGGCTGCAGACAAGTAAAGGTTGTTCTTATTATCCATATAAAGATAACACCTGACCAGGATGGGATTCTTCAGTGAGGAAGAGTTTTTACCTTACATGCGCGCACCAAATCACAGCACTTCTGATGGGACTCTCCGAGAGTTCGTCTTTAAGGGATTCCCCCATCCCTGAATGGTCCAGAGGCCTGGGTATTCAATTCTTCTGCATCTGAGCAGAGAAAAGTTACCAAAATGTTTTTACAATGAGATATGACCTGTTTCCCCCCAACACAAACATTCTCCTTATTTATGTCCTTGCCATGAGTGATGTACGCAACTAGTTTGAGTCATGAATGAAGAAGACTTGAGTTACTATTGAAGCACCTTGTCATTCTCATTGCGCTCACCACCAGCAGCTGCCCTTTTGCCTGGAAAACTTAAAAAAGGCACGGTGCTCATGTGGCATGAGTTAGACGCCTAGAGGGTGAAAGCTGCTTCATGGCACGCAGACTGGTTTCCTGGCAGACTGGGGAGGGAACGGGAGCATTTGGATATCCTTGCGGCACCGGTGACACCTTGTGTGCCACATGCACAGCAAGGATTTTACTAACCCTGAAAAAACCCGGCTCTTGTGCTGAAACATAATGAATCCTAAAACCAACGGTGATGCTGAGGGAGGGGATGCAGGGAAGGGGACGTTTAGTCTGAACAGCCTGTTCTCAGGCCCCGCATCTTTTTCTTCCTTGTGTCCAGGGTGCTTTCTACAGACCAGGCTTGATGATGTGTTCATTGGTAATGTGAGAGGAGGAGGGTGAAAGTCGCTTGACTTCTGGAGATAAAGTCCTTTAGGGAGGGTGAGTCAGCCCTCCCAAGGTGCTGTCTGCATATCGAAGGGAAACTCTCACTGCTCGAACCAGAGGTGCTCCATCTGCATTTGTGACAGGCAGGAGGCAGCTAGGAAATTTTGCAGCAGGGTAAGGTTTCCTAAATTACAAGAGAGCCTTGGGAATACTTAAAAGCTGCTGAGAAGCTTCAGTGAAACTTGCTCGTAACCAGAAAAACCTTGCGTATAACTGAGGGAAAGTGTCTAGGGAGGTTGTCAGTTCTGAATGGTAACACTCAGGTGGGGGAAGTGTGGATCATGACCTTGGATCCCGATGTAGTGATGTCTCACAGAGAAATCCAAAGTGACAGCTAGGAAAGGAGACAATATAATCTCATTTCACCTTTTATTGGTTTTTATGTTTCCCTGTTTATTTCCAATTTTGCAATCATGTTCCTAAAGCTTTGTTTAGCAAAGATAAATCTCTTATCTTTATGTTTGTTTGCTGTCAGAAGCAGTCTCAGGTGAACCTGAAAAGCTCCACACCCCTCATTTTCCCAGAAGCAAAAAAACCCCAGCCAAACAAACCCCCACCGCCACTAAAATAAAACAACAAAAAAAGGCTCTGATGGAGAGATTTCTAGGCCCTCTTCAAACTTTTCTGAAAGGATGTGATTGAGAGCTGAGTGAAAAAATCCTGGGAAGAAATATTCCCAGGTGAGCATAAACCAGTGGGTTCTTCCAGGGAGGCAAGACAGCTCTTACTTTCAGGTCACCACATTTATAACCAAGGAAGGATGCCCAAAGTTTGGGGGATTTTAGTGAGGAAATCTTCTTCAGTCCAAGAACAGGAAATTATTTGTTTGTGTTTCTAGAGCAGAACTAGGACTACAATACCATGGCCCTGACACCCAGACCAGCAATGTGCAGGGATCTATACTGCCTTTTATTTGAAAAACAACTCCACTTTTGAGCTCCAAAGTGTAATATTGGCTGTTGAAGGTAACAGCAAAGATGTGATCCTCCCTCTTTGATTGCAATATTCCCAGAGATTCTGGGAATAGAGAGGAGAGAAGGGAAAAGGGAGGGTTATTCTTCGAATACATGTTGAGCTGTTGAGAGAGTCATGGCAATGACTGTTTTCAGCATGTATCCTGAATAAAAGAGCATGCATCTACACATATGGGAATGTGTTTAACTGTGCATTGCAGAGGCTGAGCAATTCCAGTTGAATCTTTCATAGTCCTGAAAAACAGTGTCATGAAACAACAGGTTATTCTGCCACTATTAAGCTGTTTAAGAGATGGAGGCAGGGGGAGACTACCAGGAATGTGGGGTAAAGGGAGGGTCTGCATTTCTCTTTCCACTCCCCATCCTACAGGCATTGCAAAGATTGTGTCTGTCTTTACGTTTACCGCTGGGGACTTCATGTAATGATTGATGCTCCAGAAGAGGATGGCATTAGGGGTGCTGGTCCCACCAGGAGGTACATGACCGTGTCCTGGCACAACCCCTTCCCTCATTTACTCGCCTTTCGGGACTCAAGGCCCCCCAAGGACCTGTGTATGCAGGAGTACTGCTCTGGTTCACACTGTCAAGCAAGGAGGGAAAGGGAGGAAGAGCAGGAGTGGTTAGAGGAAGAGCCATTTCTTAGAAGAGGGATGTGGGGCTGAGGGCAAAGACACAGTAACACAAACAGGAGCAGGGCTGAGCCTTGCAAATGGGCGCAGAGTGGGGCACAGACCTAGTGCTCCTGGGACTGTGGTAGTGTTGGCACCTTGGTGGGGATTCATTTCACTAAATGTGGTTGTACACAGTGGAGGTGATTTGATCTGAGCAAGTCAGGCCACGCTGAGCTCCCTTTACAGTCAGAGCAGAGCAAGTCTAAAGACTTACTGGAGTTTAGGGAGTGATTTGCCTCATCCTAAAGTAGACATCTACATGTGCTCTGAACTCCACTGGCCATTGGTTAGATCTCTGTTTGTTATAATTGAACTTGGTAACTAGACTTGACTGTAGACTTCTACACTGCAGACAGCTAAAGTCAGGGGGAATGAATCTTGTCCTTCACCACTGTGGTTTGGCTTGGTTTGGTCTTGCACATCTCAGCACAATATTCCCGTGATATTCAATTTTGCATATCTTCATTTGCAAGCAGCAGTTTTGTGACTTAATAACACATTATAATAAAAGTAACTGACACCTCAGGCTGCAGTTTTTCTTTATGTGTTTCACATTAATTTTCTATGGTGACCTTGTTCTCATTGTTACCATCCCATCTTCATGTCTAGGTAGAACCACAGAGATCTAGCAGGTGACAGCACAAGGAGAACAGAAAACACTAAACCCACAAGAGATTACAGCCTTTCACAGAGCTCGCAGCAGATCTCAGAGCACCTTCCCACTTTACAGCCGGAAAAAGAGCCACATTAAGCTGAAGGAAACAGCTGAAAGCCAGCAACAAGCAATTAACAGGGATCAAAGTGCAACACTTCTAAATGCCAGGCTGATGATCTAACCACCAGGCCATACAATCAAAATACATAAGTAGTGTCGCTATTTTGAAGTTCTGTGCTGAGTGCATTGATTCATATAAACACAGCAATTTAACACATTTAACAGATTTGCTTTTAATTTTCCCTTTCCTAAAATACTCCTTGTTCAGATTTAATATTGCACAAGGAAGCAGCTTCCTGGTGTGCACAAAAGGACACCTGCCTGCATCTCTGCTTCTGCAAATAAACTCACGAGCCCAGAGCTCCTTAAAAATGTGTGGACCAGAAAGGTTTCTCAGGGATATGAGAATCCCTGATTATACAGGCTGTATTACTGGAGATTTCCAATTCAAGACAAGCAAGCCTTGAGGCAAACATGAGTTCCCAGCAGTCACAGTGCATATGAGAAAGCAAGTGCTGAAGTGATATATATGAGTGAAGGGACAAGTAAGTACAGATTGTTCAGAAATTAGTTTCCGGATGCTAGCGTGGCATCAGACATTCCCTCAGTTTAAATTTAGAGTTCAACACCTAAGCCAATGCCCTTCATTGGTTTCTTCCTAAATAGGACAATTTCTGGAAGGAGTTTAAATGAAAAACATTCATTAGAGAAAGAGAGAGAGTTTGCTCTTTTTTTTTTCTTCTGGTTTTCTCTTCCCACTTTTTCAGCCATTTTCTAGCAGGATCAGAATGTCTGCAAAAATATGAATGTGACTTGCAAACCTTGTTTTCCTGTTGTTCTTCAACCCAATTAATTGCCTGTGTTGAGTGCTAGACTCCTTATGTGATGCATTACCCCTTTATTTTTGCCCCAGCAGTCGTTTCTGTCACATCCTGATCCACATCTTATCTATTACCTTAGATTTGTCAGTGCTTCACTATGATCTGAATTTTTCGGTACAGCTTAAAAACATCTCTGCCCTAGTTCTGTTCACGCAGAGTAAGGGTTGCACAAGAAAAGGGATATTTCAGTTCACTGTCTGACCCATAAAAAATAAACAATTCCAGTTCAAATTGACTAGAAATGAACAATTTTTCACCCCTGAGGGAATTGCTAGATCTCTTTATAGTTAGGGCAAAGTCAAAGCAGGATAAATACACAGGATAAATTCCCTTGATAAAACAAAGGATTTTAATTCTAATTTCACATCCTCAACAAGTTTCACAACCACTCACCTGTTCTTTTGAAGGAGACCATTTTCTTTCTGGCTATACATGAATTCTTCAGCCCATATTCCTAGTAAATATAACCCCAAAGCTATAAATAGTCAGAAAATGTCAGACTTCTGGAAAATACACCACGATCAAAAATAAATAAAAATGTAAGTTTACTGAAACAAGGTGTAAATTCCTGAATATGTAAATGATTGGAGTCTGCTTCTCTTATCTCAGCCTGTCTGCTTCTTTTGGCTCACGTGACGTGCTTCTCCATATTCATCTTTGCTTCATCATGATTGCTAAGACACTTGCTCTTTTCTTTCCCTGCTGCTGTCTATTATTTTCCTCATTTGTCTTCCTGTTTCTCCTTGTCTCTACTTCCAGGAAACCAAAGGTTCCCCTTGCTTCTGCTTTGGCTTCTATCTCACTTATGCTCCTTCACTCTTTTACGGTTTTCTGGGAACCAGATCATGACTTGAATGAGTGAGAGAACTCATATTAAAAACAGATATCAATGGAAAACCTTATCTTTTTACCTTCTGTGTGCCCTTGATCTTACTTATAACATGATTCTTCCCTGTCAGGGCTTTAAAGATCTGCTTGACCCACTCCCAAATATGTTGATTAGAACAGTAAAGATATAAAGCTAGCTATTTTATATCTAGCTCTGAACTCAGACAGAAGAGTGACTAATTTGTTTTCCAAAATACCGCATGAATTGAAGAAGGGTTGATTAACCTAATCAGTTTTTTTTTAATTAGAAAGCATGTTGTTTTAATTAAAATAAATTTCAGTATTGGAAAAAATGAAAACAGGCTAATTATAATAAAATAAAAATGGAAGCTACTTATGTTTCTAGTCCGTATAGTTGATTTCCAGAGAACTAAACTGAAGAAGGGAGCAGAATCTGAACCATAAGGAAAAATTAAGATGTTTCAGTGGTGACATAGAACAAGATTGTGAGAGAGCCATGAAAAGCCACCAGCGGCCATGACTTGATTGGTTAGTCCTAAGTATCTTCTCTTGCAACCAAACGTTTTTGGCAACCTTGCCCCTTGATGTAGACCACAGACTGCAATCAAACACCTTAACTATTTGTGAAAGGATCTGGGGAGCAGTTAAGAGACGCAATTTTTCCCAAACCCATCACTGAGACTTGGTAACTTCTCTAGGCTGTTACTTGCTCTGAAACTGTGTCAGTAAGAACCACTCTTTAAAATAGGAAGACATATTCTAGCCTTTGAATCCACATTAAGAATTTGGCCTTTTCCTCCTTTAGACTGGTAAATAAGAGAGACAATCTTCAAGCTGAATTGCTCTGGGTTGTGAGTCAGCTATAGATGATGTGACTTGGATTCCCCGCAGCATAATTATAGCTGGAGTATATACAAATGATTCTGTTCATTCCAGTGGTGCAATTTCCCATTATTGCTAATTAAAGTTTCATCTTAAGAAACCCTACTACCTTAAGAGCTGCAGATGTACCTTCCTGTTCTTGCAAAGGGAGTAATGGTGCAGACAAGGGCTGCCCTCTTCCCACTAAATGCATTCAGTTAGGCACATCCCTTGCACTGCAGCCTGATCACCTCCCAGGATCTCACCTTGTTCATGTGAGCAGTCCTTTCTCACTGCACTTGTGTTTAGTGGCATTCCCTCTCATTCAGTTTTAACCCATTCCTCCCTCTCCTTCTCTGACATAGAGCTGTCATACTCAGACATACTTACTCTCTGCTCTTTCGTGCCTTTAGAGACTTGCTGGTGGTGCCTATTCCCTTCCCACTGTCCCTGACAGCAACAGACATGGGTTTGAGACTCCTAGGAGCCACCACCATACTTGATATCTTACCAGGATTACTTCTGAAGACTGGGATCTTACCTTGGTCATGAATGGTAGAACCAGAACCCGACTCTACCCCAGGTGTACTTCCCATTCTCTGTGTGGACTTAGGACTTGCCCCAGGAAAAGCCAAGCAAAATTATGGTCCTTACTTTGGGCATTAAAGCAATAATAATCTATTTTGGTTAAGAACTTTGCAGACATCACAGAGATTGAAGTGAGAACATTCAGAGATAAAAGCCTGAGGCACCACATCTCCTTTGCCAGGGCAGCAGCAGATCAAATATCTGAGAATCGGGAACAAAGAAAGACAAATTTTGCAGAGCCATCCATGGCAGGGACTGCAGGAGGGCTTAGCCTGCTGTGCATATCAAAGTTTGTCTTGCACGCCTTGTCTCACTACAGCTTTAAGAAATTCCTGAGGAAGTGAGCTGCCTTAATAGCCAGTTGTACCACTTTTAAAGCCACATTTGTATCGCTCACACAGCAAGAGCTCTTGTCACATGGAAGCCATCGAATCAAAACACTGACATGGCAAGAGAATAAGGCGAGATAATGAAATGAGAAATTAAGACCATGAAAAGTAAATGCTGTAGAAAAGCTGACACTTCATAACACTCCAAGTGAACACTCGCCTGTATTTCAAAGTCGACCGATAAGAAATTATTTGCTTTTCTTATATAACAGAAATAGATAAAGTATTCCGTTTGGATAGAAGAAGATTCCACTAGGCTGCAATTTACGTATGAATGCTCAATATTTAAGGAAATTACTTCTTTCACTTTGTCAACTGGCATAAATGTATGCTAAAGAGGGATTCATTAGAAAAATCCATGCAATGCATGAGCTCAGCTCAAATAATCCCGATCTTGCCAGGCAGGTGTTTTGCATCCTTTTAGAAGATGACACATTGAGCTGCAGGAGGCCTACTGCATGGGTTGTCTTGTTCTTCCCTGAAAACAGACCACAAGGATCTCACCACTTTTCCTTAAAACAAGTTGTCATTTACAGTATGTGTGCTCACTGTGGAGACAGTCATCCTGGCTCTCAGGTCTGCAGTTCTCCAGAGATTAGTGTCTCTCAGTTTGCATCGCTGTGAATACGAGAAGAGCTGTGGTACTTCTGCAAACTAAACTGCATGCTTGGCTCTGCAGGCTGCTGCAGAGTCCCATCTGCTTCTGATTAGTATCAGGATGAGGGGAAGTTTCTTGTTCCCCAGAGCGAAGCTCAGAGACTTGCAGGACAGAGCTGCGTGTGACTGGTGGTGCAGGCTATTTACTGACATGGACAATCCTTTCCTGTGTCATTGTGGCATGAAGGCTTTGTGTAGATAGGAGGAAGGATCTACAGCAGCACTTATGGCAACTTAGATAGGATTTATATGTAAAGATTTAAAAGGATGGCCCAAAATAACTTGTTTAGCCTGAATAGGTATCTGGGAGTGTGAAGGTGTACATATTTTGTTTTGCTTCTTCGCCTGGAAAATTTATTCAGTCCCTCAGTTTTGGATACTTGGCATATCCAGAGATATTGCCATGTTTGCTGAGCTGAGAAGCTTGATTTCTGCATCTTGTCTAAAGCTGTTTTAATTAGATTAGACAAGCCTGGTTTAACAAAGCTAGACTAAACTCGACATGTCCCTATATTCCTAGCTTGCTAGACATGGTGCATACTATTACCCCTGACTTCAGCACCCTCCTTCCCAGCTGCAATTAGATGAGGAGTTGCACCCTTTTTAGCACAGTATTTTGATGGTCAGGGACTTGCTGAGCAAATGGGAGACACTGGTACTAGACTTCCTCTATGTGAAGAAGTTTGAATCCAAGCTTTCATTCCCAGGGAATACACCGGGCTACAGGCTGAGGAAATGGAGGTGTCCCTTTGGTTAACCTGTTGAAAAAGGACCACAATACCCGTGGACTAGTCCACCATCATTCTCTGGAGGGAGTTACAAAGCAGATTTCTATGAAATTGCTGATGATCCATCTGTGGATTTTTCAAAGGCTGACACAAACATGTCACAGCTCTGGTGGATAACTTCCTAGATGCACAGCTCCACTGGATGACTTTTTTGATGCAATACGCTCATATTATTGTACACAAAATGTAAAGGAGAGATCCCACAGGACTGATTTTCTCCTTGACCTCATTTTAGGTTTACCATTAAAAATGTTGGCACTTGAGTTATCCTGTGAGAAGATCTAATTCTCATTTGTTACTTTTATCTACAATGGCTTTCCTAAGCTCTAGTGAGAAATAACTGGGTTAATGCAATGTCATCTCAGATTTCTGTTGTTGCTGTGCTATAAGGAAGGAGGTCATGTCACTTGGATGACAGTCTCTGGATATATCTATACTGTTAAATAAGAGATGGCGATGCTGGGCACTACATTCTTGTTTGTCCATACTCCCCAGCTGTTTTGGACTGATTCAGTTAATTTTTCAAAGACATATTTGCTGCAATGAAAGATAGCTGGAAGCAATGGTGTTGGGGAGAACAGAAGCCTCAGATTATTCACTCAGAGCAATCCCTGAAATCCGCAAAGTGACTGCTTTCAAAGCTGTTGTAGATCCAACAGGACACAAAGGAATGACATAGATGGGCTCTGTGTCAGGCTGGGTCCTTCCCCAAGCTATGTAGCATCACTTGGCTGACACCCTCTGCATAGTGAGTGGGTAGGAAACGAGGCACCTCTCTGACAGTGGGCAGAAAAGGATGGAAACCTTCAGCACAGGTTCAGGGAGAACCTTTCATTCATACTTCTGGATCCAGAGCAAAAGAGCTTAACTGCAGAAGACTGCAACCTTGGGGAAAATGAGACCATCTAATCAGTGTCATGAAAGCTTTTCATGCCCTATGGGAAGGTGCTTAGTTCCACATTAGCGACTCGCTGTTTAGGATACCTACCCAGAAGGAGGTGAATACATGTTCAACTTCAGCTCAGGTCTATCTAATTTTAGAGAGGTACTTTTATTTGATCATTCCAAAGAGAAGCACCATCTCAGGGCCATTAAAAATGCTAAGCAGTGTTTCCCTTAGTTCCATCCTGCCACAAAGGTTTCCCAACCGTTCTCTGAAACATTTCACTGGAATGAAAAATTCTTTTGAAACATTTTGTTCTGATAAAAGCTTTTGAGAGGGCAGGGGGTAGAAATGTTCAGGAGTCCTCACCAGCGATGTACAGACATTTTCTTCAGGGAAGATGTTTCCTTCTTCCAGAATATGTATTATTGACACAGTTCCCAAATAGTCATAACTTGAATGTAAGTGAACATGGATGAAGAGCACTTACATTCAGGCTTTTTGTCATGACTTGCTGCTAACAAAGTGCTAGCCACATTAATTCTCGGAAAAAAAAAAAAGGCTTTGATGTGTCAGTATCATCCAGCTTTCCCTGCTTTCTAAACCTTCATTTCTCGCTATACTGTCCACTAGATTGTCAGTAGACATGAAAGACATTTTATCTGGGATAGCAATGTGTCTTGAATAAACATATCCTAGCCACAAAGAGGAAAAGGAAAAATCAGACAAAAGCAAACAAACTCTGAAAATTTTTATAGGTAACATGAAAGATTTGATCATTTCTTGAATCCCACAGTGACTTCATAGTCATTCAAATAGTCTGAGCTCCTGATAATAAAGCTGGATTGGAGGATTCATCTCATGCAACTTTAGCTGTCTAAAAGGAGTGTCTTTGTGGTCTGGATGACACCAAAGGTTCTCCTCCGATCAATGGGCAGCCACCTCACAGAGCAGTCTGTCTTACCTGTCTTGGATAAATATCTTACAATAAGATGAATCATCTGTCTCCACCTTCCTCCACTGACTGCAGAGTAAACCTAAACTCTTAGTGCAGGCTAGACACAACTTATAGGTGGGTAGAGATGCCTGAGACTAAAATTCAAAATACAGGAAAATTCAAAAATACAATATTATATGCATAGTCTCTCTTTTTTCTTGTGTTTGTTTGTTATATTTTTATTTTCCCCTTAAGTTACAAGCAAGTCCTTAATCTTGCAAAGACATGGCTTGTTTTGTTCCTGTGCTTTCCTCTGTACTGGTTGCTGAAGTTGATGCTAGCAATTCAGGTGATCAGGAATGGAAAAGGAAACACCTTTTGGATATCCCAATATATACATTCTATTTTAAGAGGATACTTACCCTTAGAAAGCCCAAAATCTCTACCGGTAAACACTGTAGATAATCAACGGACAGAGAAGAAGATATTGAGGTTTGTTTGTTTTGTTTTTATTGTCCCTGCAAAAATTACAAACATTTTATTTTAAACAACTTCTCGGAGTGCTCATTGTTTACCCTATACCATTTTTTGATAAAAGCCCCTCTCATGCTAATATCCAGATTTTATAATATCAAACACATGACATTCCAAAAAGACCTACTCCTGGCTAAACTATGTATCTGTCTGCCGGACAAAACTGTCAGTCCAGTTTCCCCCTGAAACCTTGGGAAGAGAAACAGTGAGGAGGTTAATCAAAGAAAGATGATGATACACTAATTGCTATATGGAAAATTAAGTGTCCTCCCTGATGCTTTTAGAAATAGCTGAGATTTACATGGAAATAGGCACTTCTAGCCTGACTCCTGAACTTTAAATGTAAATTAAGCATCTGGAGTGCTTTTTACATGGGCATTTGAAGTACAAATCGAAATTATACACTTGGATGATTTTTATAAAACCCTTTAATAGCCATTATTATAATCTAAAAATAATAATTACAAAGGTTGCTAAACAGTGGTGCTTGCATCGGACTGTCTGACTCATGGCATCAAGAACATTTTTTAGGCTTTCTCATTTGTATCTCTTAAGTTCAGTTCATACCTTAGTATGTCTTAGTGAGTGCTGAGGGAGGTGGCCAATGTCACTGTGAGGCCACTCTTAATTATCTTTGAAAGGGCATGGTGATAGGGGGAGGTTAGTAAGGACTGAAAGAGAGCAAATGTCACCCCCATCTTCAAGAAGGGCAAGAAGGAGGACCCAGGGAACTACAGGCTGGTCAGCATCACCTCCATGTATGTGAAGGTAACGGAGCAAATAATCCTGGAAATTGTTTCAAAAGCATATGAAGGACAAGAAGGTGATTGGGAGTTGTCAGCATGGATTTATGAAGGCGAAATTATACCTAACCAACCTGACAGTCTTCTATGATGAGATGACTGGCTTGGTGGATGAGGGGAGAGCAGTGGATGTTGTTTACCTCAACTTTAGTAAGGATTTTGACACTGTCTCCCATAAAATCCTCATAGCCAGCTGATGAAGTACGTACTAGATAAGTGGACAGTGAGGTGTATTGAAAACTGGCAGAACTGCCAGGCTGTAAGGGCTGTGATCAGTGGCACGAAGTCCAGGGGGAGGCCAGTCCCTAGTGATGTATTGATCCCAGGGGCCAATACAAACATCTTCATCAATGACCTGGATGAAGGGACAGAGTGCACCCTCAGCAAGTTTGCAGATGATACAAAACTAGGAGAAGTGGCTGATACACCAGATGGTTGTGCTGCTATTCAGAAGGACCTCGACAGGCTGGAGAAATGGGCAGAGAGGAACTTCATGAAGTTCGACAAAGGCAAGTGCAGGGTCCTGCACCTAGGGAGGCATAACCCCATGCACCAGGACATGCTGGGGATGACCAGCTGGAGAGCAGTTTTGCAGTGAAGGCCCTGGGGGTCCTGGTGGATGCCAAGTTGACCATGAGCCAGCAATGCACCCTGTGGCCAAGAAGGCCATCAGCTTCCTGGGGTGCATTAGGCAGAGCATTGCCATCATGTTGAGGGACATGATTCTTCCCCTCTACTCAGCCTTGGTGAGGCCACAGCTGGAGTACCATGTCCAGTTCTGGGCTTCCCAGACATGAGTGTGCTGGAGCCAATCCAGGAAATGGTCATGAAGATAGTTAAGGTACAGAAACATCTGTCATACAAGAAGAGGCTGAGAGAGCTGGGACTATTTAGCCTGGAAGAGAGAAGGCCCAGGGTAAGTCTTTTCAATGTGTAGAAGCACCTGAGGGGGAGGACTAAAGAAGATGGAGCCAGACTCTTCTCAGTGGTGACCAGTGAGAGGAAAAGAGGCAATGCATGTAAATTGCAATACAGGAAATTCATTATGAACACAAGAAAAAGCTCTTTAGCTGTTAGGGTGGTTGAACACTTCCCAGAGAGGCTGTGGAGTCTCCATCCTTGGAGATATTCAAAAATCAGCTGGACCTGGTCCTGTGCAGTCTGCTCTAGTTGACTCTACTTTGAGAAAGTATGTTGGACCAGATGATCTCCAGAGGTCCCTTCCAACCTCCTCCTTTCTGTGATGCTGTAATACTACCTCAGAAGCTCTCTGGAAAAAGATGGATTCCTGGATAAGGTCCAGTAGTAGCATTCAAATTTAATTTCCAGGCATTGCTACTATATTCCAAAGTCATTTTGGCTTTCTGTGTTACAGGGGGGTTTTATGCTTGGGGATTCATTCATATTTGGTCCCTCTACAAAGGTGGTGCATCATAAGCACACACTTTAGCAGGTTAAATGGCAGCTAATATGTATTGGGAGCAATACTTCCACCTCTGAGCTCTCTATGACAGAAAGACTGACTGACTTTCTGTCTTTGTTAGCTCAGGGACTGTAGCGTGCATTGTAAATATACTTATCAGTTTCCTGCCTGTAAAACAGTGTTAATTCCTCCATGTCTTTCAGGGGAGCTGTTAAAATAAATGAAGAGATTTTTGTAAGCTACATGAATCCCATGCTCTAACCTGCAGGTCATATACCTTTTTCTGCTTGTTTCAATAAAGCTCCTAACTCCTTCCAACTCTCTGAATGAATATACACCCGAAACATATTTCTGTTAATGGGAGGTAGAGGTAGGAGAAACTCAGAAACAATGGATACAACTATTTTTCTTTCAGAAACAGCAGCAATAGAGGCTGTGTGGCACCTGTGTGGGTTCACTCAAGCATCCCAGAACTTTTCCCTTCATGCTTTCCCCAGTTCTTTGCTTTTACAGACAAAGCTCATCATTCATGCTTTTTGGGGGATTTGACCAGCTGCATCCACTGATAAATGAAAGAAAAGAATTTCCATCAAAGCACAGAATCACAGAATCACAGAAGGGTTGAGGTTGGAAGGGACCTCTGGAGATCATCTAGTCCAACCCCCCTGTTCAAGCAGGGTCACCCAGAGCACCTTGCACAGGATTGCATCCAGGAGGCTTTTGAATATCTCCAGAGAAGGAGACTCCACAACCTCTCTGGGCAACCTGTTCCAGTGCTCTGTCACTCTCACAGTGAAGAAGTTTTTCCTCCTGTTCAGATGGACCTTCCTGTGTTTCAGTTTGTGCCCGTTGCCTCGCATCCTGTCACTGGGCACCACTGAGAAGAGTCTGGCCCCATCCTCTTGACACCCTCCCTTTAGATATTTGTACACGTTAATAAGATCTCCTCTCAGCCTTCTCTTAAACACTTAACACCTCCAAGCA
Source organism: Apteryx mantelli (assembly GCF_036417845.1). Classification (NCBI taxonomy): domain Eukaryota; kingdom Metazoa; phylum Chordata; class Aves; order Apterygiformes; family Apterygidae; genus Apteryx; species Apteryx mantelli. The sequence goes on along the minus strand of NC_089979.1, from coordinate 4,051,879 downwards.
TTCAAGGCACATGTGCCTCAAACTGTGGGATATTGAAAATATGTACATACACACATACATATATATATGTATGTACACATATAGAGATATATTTGTTTATTATTATTATTTTTATTGGTTGGATGACTTTTTCTATATTTAGTATATGTACTAGGTTGTCAGAGAAAGTATAATGCCCCTCTCATCAGTCAGTCTTAGCTACAAATTCCCTGAAAAACACAAAGCATTCATTTGCTTGTTTCCCTTGAGAATTACATATAAAGGATCCTGACAACTGGAAGGCTTTTTTTTTTTTTTTTTTTTTAATGCTTTTTATCATTCCATTACTGCTTACTTGCTTTGGAAGCTCAAGAAAATGACAAGGGATACAACTTCCCATTTATTTCAACACTTAATGTTCTTCTTTAATGGTTTAATATATTCTGAATTGGTTAACAGGAAGAAGTGTTTGGAGGCTGAAGGAGCGTCTTGCATGTTGCTATATATCTTTTATTACTGTAAAGCCTTGCATGCGTGAAGCATTGTTCTCCAAGCCATCTGAATGCTTGTTTACCAAGAAGCAGCAGCTGTCCCCATTGTAAAGGAAGAAGCAAGAGAGAGAATACATTAAATTCATTCTTTCCTAGCAGAAAGGAAACACACAAAGAAAAGAAAGAACCTGTAGCCCGTTGTATACTCATGCTCAGAAATAAAGAACCTCTTGTTCAGAAATACCTGAAAAGTAGGTACATTGCTCTGGAGAGTCAAATAAACGTTCTACAAAGCAGAGTTCTCTATGCACATTATTAACATTAGGAAGAATTCAGTGGTGGAGCACATAGCAGTAGATTTTTAAATGTGTTTTTTATGAAAGCTCCCTTTTAAAGCAACCACTAGCAAAAGGTCCAATCTATGAGTCACTGGGTAATATTCTCTGGTCTGTGTTATGCATTAACGCAGACAAGAACAAGGAAGAGGCTAAATGGGGGTAGAAAACTAAGAGCTTAATACCAAAATCTGTGCTCCCTTCTCTGGAGCGGTGATGAGTAGAGGAGATGCAGGAGGAGCCTGCAGCAGTTGACCCAGGACTTCACCTGAAGTCCACCCAGGATGTGGGACAGATTGTCTCTTCCCCTGCTGTGGGATGGGGCTGCGTGGGACACAGAGGTGCTTGTGGCTGTCCCCGCACTCGCCGCTGTTTGCAGAGATCCCTGTGGCTCAGGAGTCATGAGCTGTCTGCCCTGGAGCAGGAGATCAAGCTGTCCCGGCCAGTTTGAGAAGCTATATGTAAAATCTGTGCGTGAACTTTGGAAGGAATATTTTCCGTGAGTGCTGCACAGGGGAAGTGTTAACAGTAAACTGCAGGAATATTACTGAAAAGAGTTCTCTGGGAAATAACTTCTAAAATTATTTAAAACACAGAATCTAATAAATAAATGCTAAGGCCAAATCCTTCACAGGACAACTAATTTCTATTTGTATTCCTCCTAAATGTTCAAATAAAAACTGTTTTGAGTGGAAATCCAGAATGTTTTCATTTTTAACATAGAAGATCTGTATTTTATAACATTTTCTAACTTTGCTTGTGATTATTATTGCTTTTTGGCTTCACCACTGTGGATGCTTTCCTAAAGAGGACTTGGATTTTCTAATACTAACTAAATGCCGTCATGAGTGTCCCTGCCAGGCCTGTCCCAGAATACACTTCCTCCGGCAAATGAATAAATGACTGGAGAAGTGGAAAAGGGATTTCCTGTCTGAATCAGTCTGTATATTATGGGGCAAAAGGGCCAGAGCTGGCTTCGCTTATGTTAACCATGGGACGGGAAATGTGGGGATTATGGCACAGAAAAAACTGAAGCCAATGTGCTCAAGCTTCATCCATCCACCTTATATATCTGTCTGGTAGTATGCTTGAGAAGGATTTCTTAACTGGGGCAAACACAGATATTTTGCTGCTAGACTTGAAGAAGCTCATTAGTTATGCCTGGAAAATCATCTCCAGTCTAATAACTCAGTGACTTCGAGGTACATCAGGGTTCCCATGGTCCCAGTTCACTTTGCTCTACATGTCATCCCTCTCTTCTGCTTCAAACACCATGAAAGCCTGCCATAGCGTAGAAAGGGCAGGTTTCAAGGTTCATGGCAGTTTCTGAACAAACACCATAAAGCAGCTCATGCCTCCTTGCTGAACAGTCCTTAATAGTCTGCAGAGATGCTGAACTTACTCACTGAGGAGAGTCTGTTTTTTTCTGCAGTTATACTTCAGTGCCTTCACCGAAAATCCAGGGAACAAGAGGAACCACTCAAGGGCAGTCATTTGTCATAAGATTTATGAAAAAACTACTGCTACAGGGAAACAGATTGTTACCAAAGTGACCAACACTCATAAGAAAACTCTTTATTCAGCTAAATACTAGGACTAGATCAAATACTGTGAAAAGGAACCACTACAAAAATGAATATTTATCAGTTTCCACTCACTTGACCACCCAGGGAAAGTCATTTTTGACATTTCCTTGCTTTGTTGGCATCTTGTAGATTCAGGGCAAATAAATTTGCTAGACATGGAAGCAAGTTATTACAGTGTTTTAATCATGTTGGATGAATCATTCTAGATACTGAATGGGTCATGGAACAGGCTAGAAGGTTAGATGGCTTGTCGAGGTTATTTCCAGCTTGACTTTTTATTTTGCTATGGTTTGTAGCATTGGTGAGATTCACTAGTATCATTTGAGCTTCTCAGTTGGGCTGCTTTACAGGCTCAGCAACAAGATTCTCCTTCTATGTTGCCAGCAAGTCCTGAGTTACTAGAGGACTCCAGAAAGCTTCATATGGTTTTGAATTAACCCTTCTTTTCTTCCACCTTGACTGACCAGTTTGCAGTAAGTCTTTCTCGCATCATGACAGAGCCTCATCCGTTTTATACCTGAATTTCCTTCCACATTTAATTATGCTGCACTTTTTTTTTTTTAATTTCTTCTCATACTTCATTACACTATCCTCAGTAAATATGAACCATTTTGACTCAGGAAGGTGCAGGAAGCTGCAAGGAGGGAGAGGTAGGTCTCATGGGTAATGCATTAGCAGTAGATATTTCAGATCTGAAGCTCTGCATATGACCTCCAGTAAGTTCCTGAATTTCCCTGCTAACACATTTCTTCTATCTTCCCCAAAACCTACCTCCCTACCATATGGAGATGATGGAAATATTCCTCTCTTAGAGCAGTGAGGGATGCAATTATCACGTGAACAAGATCTCTCTCTTGAATTTGTTCAGTTCTTTTATTGAAGGTCTATTTTTAAACTCTGTTTCTAACTCAGTAGTTCATGTCCTCTACCTCAGGATTTATTTTTCCTCAGCATCTCTCTGCATTTGTCAGCTGGATGTCATGCTCTGTTCTGAACTGGTAGGTGAAAAGCCTGCATTTGACAGTCCCTTCCAGATGTGCACATTTGACTCCAGGTGGTGAAGCTGTTTCTGGTGACTTATCTCCTTCCTCTCTTTTGTGCTCTCTCAGACTGAGCTATAATATCAGTTTCCAGCTCTTACTCTTTAGGAAAAGCGGCACCTTTTTGCATTTCTTACTGCTGTCAGCTTCCGCTAGACACAGAGAAGATGAACATCAGGAAGTCGGTGAGAGAATCATTTAAGGTTATTGAAAATGAGAGAGAGGGGTGAGTGTCAGGAAGTAATTTGTTTTCTCAAGGAATAATAAACCTGCAGGATAAAGTTTCATCTTCAGTGATCACAGCAAGGTGGTGGTGGTATTTAAGAATAAAAAAAGCAGATTTCAGTGTAATAGAACATGTCTGGCCGAGCTAAATAAAAAGACATACTTGGCATTACTAGCTGGGCCAGATAACAGGCCAAATCTTCACAGGGCTGTGAAGGCACCAGGAGCTTTGACAGGTACAAGTGGAGTTAAAGCTCAATATTTATATGAGTGATTCACCACATCTTTCTGTTTTACTGAAGGCACTGCTGAACTCTTAAAAGAAGCCTAAGTGTACCACAAAGACCTCTACATATATTTCTAGTGCTTCTATTAGGAAGTTTCACAGAAAATATCAATTCATCAGCCCTATAATGTTTCCTCTGAATGTTGTTAGGCTTGATGAACTTTGCTGAATTCAAGACAGGGTTTCCATGGAAACTTTGCTGGATTTTTATCACTGTGCTGCCGAAGTTCACAGCTCTGAGGCAAATCAGCTATGTGGATTAACTAAGGACCAAGGACCCTTTTCCTTCAGGGTCTTCAGCTCAGGGATGTGCCCTCTATCATAACTCTGGTTTTAAGCTGGAGAAGTAGACTTCCAGGGCACTGCGCTGGTGCTTTCCAAAGAGTTGGCACGGTATTTTTATCGAGTAGGTATAGGGGTCAGTTAACACATGTGGACTGAAACCAACTAAAATAAAAAATAAATGGACCCAGGCAATCTTTGAATCCATAAACTTTACTGAGACGACTAAAAAAATGTCACTTAGAGCATTCACTGTTTATAATGATTTGCTGTTCTTAGCCAAATTTCCACAAGACTGATCTTCCCCTGCAATGTTTCATCCGGCAAGTTTTATTGTACTGTGATTTCCAGATGAAAGCCCAGATCCTGCAAAAAGAAAGGAAGGACAACTATGGGGCCACCACACCTGTCAACATTTACTTACCTCTTTCCGTCTACAGTGTTTTACAAAAATCCCATTTGTGAAAGGCTGTATTTGCTTTCCTCACTGTCAATCAGCTCCTCACTCTTAGTTGTGGTAAACCGGGTTAGAGACAATACAGCCGACGGCCATCTTCAGAGAGTGAACGTACTCATTTATGGATGAAGGTGGGTAGAAACAGGGTTTTGAAGCCAAAATTTCTTCTGCTTGAGGGACCACTTCATGAGATGAAGTGAGAGTTACAGGAAAAGAGCAGCTTAAAGGAAAAAGTGGTGTTATGATAGGGCTAGTGAGTCATTTTGTGTTGCAATAGTCACATGCAAATTGCGAACTCCCTGATGTCACAAAACCAGATTTGAGGGGTCGCCCATAATTCTCTAATAAAGACACCTATTCTGTTTCGGTATGAAATGAATTAGAGGACAGTGGGCAAAGCTGTTCAAGTCACTAAAGCCATTTAACAGGATCTTTGCTGGGAGTATCAGCTGAAAGCATAATCTGTAAGGAATGAAAATGACTGCAACCAGTAAAAGCTAGCTGAGTCCTGGGGTTTATACAGAGACAAAAGAAAGTTTCCCAGTGGAAATTTGCATTAGCTGCATCAGAACACTTTCTGTTCATAAAAAGATTTCTTTCATTCTGTCTCTTTTTTTTTTTTTCATTTTGACAAAAATTTTCAAGCAGCTTTTCCTTCAACTCCAAAAGTGTGGAAAACAAAAGTTTCAGGGAAAGAGCACATCTGAAAACCAGTTTGGTAATTTTGGTGTCTAAATTTATGCTTAGATTAAGGTGTCTAATCTGAGACAAAGCAGGTCTGTGAACATTAGCCCTAATCTTTCTGTACCTAATTTTTCTTATCTTCACAATGAGGATGAAGAGACTATTAGCACTTATTACCCATTGTTTTGTAACCTGCTTGGAGGATCTACTGGATTATAAAATCTACATCTAAATATATTTAATGTTAATTTATTTTGCCCATCCAACATCTAGGCATTTTATAATTTGAATAGGAACTGTGAGCATCTGGTCAGGATTCTTTTCCAATATTATATGGAACTTGGTGCAATTGCAATTTCTGCAGAACTGGATGAGGTCAGAACTGAGCTCCTGGGTCTGTTCAATCTAACCTGGGTGCCTATCTGAGGAACATGGTCATGATAGGATTCCTCAGGAGTCAGTGGAAGTAAATAAGTACCTCCAATGGACAATTCAGTTCATCTACTGCTTTATTAGATCTTGTGAACCCAGTCTATACATTTGTGGAAGAATAGTGTTTAATGATGTGCTATTTCATGTGGAAAAGATGATCAGACCATACAAGTTCCCCAAAAAGGGATCTCATAGCACTGAATTCCTCATGTCATTGATACGATGCACTGATAACTTGACGTGCTGGAGATTTCATGTTATTGCTGCTGACAGCTAAACGGCAACACCTTCTTTCTTAATTACAAGTTTAAAAATAAAAATGAGCCCATGATGCTTTCTTGGAGCAAACATTCTGCACTTTCAGTCTGCAAGTAGCAAAGCCCATGACTGGCAGTGTGATGGTGATAACTCTGTTGCTGTTCATCATAACTGAGCGTTGAAAGTTTCCTCTGTGTCTTCCAAGCACAGAAGGGGGCAAGTTTTCTTATTTAAAAGCTACGCTATATTGACTTAAAAAGTTCATTCTGGTTCTGGAAATATTAAATTCCATATTGAAGTGTAGAGGAGCACTGCTGAAGCAAACAATATTTATTAAAATGGAATTCATTTTTCCACTGAGCCTGCCATATAATATCAGGTCAAATCTGTGTCCTCCACAGAGTCACTCAGAGAGGAGAGCAAAGCAGAGCAGAGCAGAGCAAAGGAGAATTCCCAACTCTTTCCTTCGGAATTTTATTTTTTTTTAATCCAAATAAATCTCTTAATCCAACTCATTGTTCAGGCCCATAAACATTTGGGCTGGCCAAGATGGCTTGCTGTTGTGTGTGGGTGGGACTGAGTGAGAGGTAAAAGGAGAGGTCAGGAGTAATTTGAGTGTCACAGCTGAACGCCTCGGACTGCGAAGCCACCATCCAGGCTGCAAACAAAAGCTGTACTACTTTAACTAGCTTGGCAAAAGCAGTATAATAATGTCAGCGCAGTCCAGGCTCTGCTGGTCTAAAACGATTGTCATAATACATTTAAGAAATTTAACTACATCAGCAAAAGGCACCTTTGCACAGTATACTGCATCTCTGCAGAGGTTTATGTCAGCTTACATGGTGGCTCACCAAATGCGGGTGCCTACACAACGGCCACCCTTTGTCACTGTCCCTGGTGACCCATTCTAAGCTACAGGTCACCATCATGTCAGAGCTTAGGTACGTCATGACTCTATGCTAATTTTTGAGGGTAAAGGCTGAAGGGAGAAAGACGTGGCTGTGATGCAAACAACCATGATAATTATTTTTGATTAAAAATATATATAAACCACATCTCTAGTGTAATTAATTAAATTGGTGCAAATAGAATGTGTACATTAGGCTTTATCTATGTCTCTGAAGAGCGCTGTGTTTGAGACACTGCCCAGATAATAATAATATTAATAAAAGAAAGCACTGAGCTCAGTCTGCTGACTCAGCATTGGTGCCAGAAGCATTTTCTCAAGAGGAGGATGCTTGCTACAGGGCCAAAAGCCAGCTGAAGGCTTAGCACCACCTTAAATCCCTCCAGAAAATGACTTTCTACAGAAGGGTAAGTCTCGGAGTAGGCTTTGACACAGTGGGATTTTCACAAATATGGAGATTTTAATTCTTTCCTGCTTTCTTTGTGACCTTTGACTAAATGTGTCTTTTCTGGCACAATCAAGCAACATTAAAAAAATAACAGGAAAGATAAAAAAGACAACTTGAGAGCATTTGCTTTTACTGCAAAATGTCCCGTTCCCTGCCATTTGGGGGAAATGAAGCCTGGAAGGGGTAGCAGTAGATATAGCGCTGTATTGAATTGTATCCCATCATGAGACATAACAATGAAGTATGAAACAGAAATTTTAACACCTAGACAATTCATTCTGGCATAAATACACAGCCTTAAAAATTAATAAAAAGGCTATATCAATTATAAAAGTAATTTACCAAGCCCAATAAATTTTTGTCATCTGTCACTTTTATGCATGCATGCCTGTTTTCTCACTATCATTCACTTTTACACCTTCTATATGCTAAATATTCTCATGAGCCTACAATAAACTGCACACGATTTGACAGCCAGCAATTTTTGTTAAATTAGTTGTTTCTGTTTACTTTTTTTCTTTGCTTTGTTTTGCTTTGTTTAGGGAAATAATTGAACTCATTGTTTTATTCTGCCTCGATTTACAGACACTTCCAGCTTTTGATGCTTGTCTTTTCCATTATTTATCATCAGATGTGTGGTAACACTTAATGGCAGTAGCAGAGATGAGGCCTCTGATTTGCCGTTTACACACACAGAATAAGAGAAAATACCTTAATTCTTTTTCAGGTAATACTGTCAATTTGAAGCTATATCAAACTCCTATATGATAAAAGTAATCTTTAAACATTCTGAATGTTCTGTAATATTCTTCAGTCTCAGCACGATGTAAGTCTAAATGGTTTAGAGCTCAAATTTTTGCAAACATCTGCCATTTGTTTTTGCATTTATTTTAGTTTTGCAAAAGAGATATTGACGGTATTAATACTCCATGAGAGCTGTTTTTTTCCCCATGAATGAAACTAAATCATTTTGATGCTGGGAACTGTTCTCTCAGAAAAGTAGACTGTTATCAGATGCTATATTGGACTTTACCAACTTTTTTTTTTTTTTTTTTAGACTGAACAGAACATATTAAAGCAACAGATAAACATATAAAAACAGTATGTCCCCCCAAACCCTTAATTTAGAAATACAACAATGTGACTTCTAACGAATGGCTTCCATAAAGGTTTCAGATGTTTTACAGAACTTATAGCTCTTTATCAGGAGCTTCCATGATCTTCTGGAAGCTTTGCAGTGTCTTGTATCTATCCAATTATTTTGGCTTCAGAAAGGATCAGGGCAGTGGGGATGTTCAGAAGTAACATATTTATGGGTATTCCCCTCCCCTAAGGATGTTTAATGTCACTTAAATTGGACAGACCTAAAGTGTGATGTTCTCCTTTTGGTGGCAAGAAATTTTAGAAGAAGTAGCCCTTCTGCTGCATGTTCAAGATTCCTTTAGCAGCCCCAACACTGTCAGTCAGATGTCTCACTGCAGTTGCATGGGACTCTAATATCAGGAAGGGTAAAAGTCCATCTTCAGTATATCGCCAGTAAATGCTGTAGATGTATCTGGTACCAGATACAGAGAATTACTTGGGAAGTGTTACTAAGACACAGACTTGTTGATTCGCCAAACCCTGAAACTAGCCCAAAATAGTCACACCAACACTGGATGACTGGGTGACTTCTGTGAAATCACTGGGGCCTTTACCTAAGATAATGAGTTTCAACATTGCAAAAAACACTGGTGACAAGTGGTCATTGGGTAGTCCTGGTTATGCTTTTGGACATCTATTACCATCCTTGGAGACAGCTCTCCAGGTTAGATACTGGCGAGGTGGCTCAGTAGCAGGACAAGGAGAGTCTATTCCTCCTGCCCTTTCCCAGCCTCTCCAGCAGTCTGCTCTCCTTACACACCACGTTGCACCCACGCTTGTGAAGATGAGGCATGTCTGAATGTCAGCAAAATCCTTCTATCATGTTTAGGCAGCTGGAAGAAAATATGAGATGTCAGCATCTATCTTCCAGAAGCTTGATGCTTAATGTTATTTCCACACAGCTAAGCTATTGCTTCTGGTTGTCTGGCAGAGGGCTCAGTCCACCACAGGTTTAAACCATCCAGTGAATAAAAGCAAACTGCAGGAGCTTCCTTGCAAGAGAAAGGAATCTGTTCGCCTCATCCCACATCCTGGAAATGCTCAGTTCAACTACCGTTAGGTAGATCCTTTCTGCAGCTGCTGTCAACGTAGAAGTTATCTGCCAAAGAGATTTGCCAGCAGGAAATTAGTCTCCAGATATCCTCAAATGTAACCTGATGCAGTGCAGATTTTGTCTGTTTCGTGACAGCTGTCTACTTAACCAAAGAGATTTCTGAAGAGAGCAGCCAGGGAAATGTGTGCCTCATGGTATCATTTCCCTGCAGTGACTTTAATTGTACAAAATCTCAAGGGGCTCCGCTATAATTGCTGAGTGATCCTAGCACTGGAAAAGACATGCCTGAAGGTAGGGAAATACATCCCCTTCATGAAGTGCACTTAAGTCACATAAAGTTTCTCATCACAATTAAAGGTAAACAGTTCCTGCCCGATATATATTTTTAAGGCATTGGCTTCAAAAATTAGAAAATTCCCTGAAATGTTGTGTTTTATCCTGGTGATAGGCCTTAGATATTCTCCTAGCATCATCTCTTAATGAACAATAGATGAGTAGGGTTTGCTTGAAGAGCATGAAGAGAACAAGATAAAATGCCTTTATGTCTAACCTTTGAGTGCCCACTAAGGTGGGCAACCTGTGGGGAAATCATGAGCAGTTCTGGTCAGCCTATGTTGCAGGTAACCCATTTTGTCATGCAAGAAAACATTAATTTTTTAAATTTCTCAGCATGTCAGTGTGAGAGTCAAATATTGCAGATTTTAGGCCAAAAATATTCTTGGTTTCTGTGGGTATAGCCCCTGGTTTTGAGGCTGAAAAGGATCTTCAAGAATGGGCCTCAGCTCTCGAATCATTTCCTATGTGGTGCTTTGCCAGACAAATTGTAGACTGTGACTTGTGTCACAATAATAAATTCCAGACATTTCTCATGCAGATAGTGTCTCGTGAGAGCTCTTTAACAGGAGAAATGAAAGTCTGAATGTATGGGCACTTTAATAGGGGTCAAGAGCATTGTTCTTTAGCAGACTACAAGGTGACCCTATTTGTCTGATGGAAGTGGAGACTGAATAGAAGAGAAATGCTTTGTGTCTTGCTTTTTCTTTCTTTTCTCTCTCTTTTGGTCTTAAGGATGCATTTCCAAGACAGAAAAGTAATTCTCATGCATTTTCCATATTATTATGTGACGGAATATAACCATAGCCTCCATTAAATGGAAGCTGTATTATTCAAATTGCAACAATTTGGCAACCTTTTCTAAGATATTGTTTGGCAAGGGTGGATCAAGGGCTTTTAAGATTTATTGTAAAATGTGTTCCTAAAAGGCATTTAGTGCTTTAGAGTTTAGCTCCAGACACACCTTAATCTTAGGAGAAATAGGACCATTATGACACCTTCATGACCTAAGTACAGGAGAGAAGACTCTGCAACTGGAAAGATCGAAGATCCCATGACAAGATAGGTACCATGAAGGAATGTACGTCATAATAAATTAAGTGGTATATATAACAGCTTTTATTGATATATTCTGTAATTTGGAGTAATTCATCTTTTCAGAAAAAGTTCTTTGATCAAGATTCTATAAATAAGGTCCCAGGTCAATGAAGTACTTTACACATGTCTAACTTTAGGTACTAGCACGAGTGTAGTGGGGCTGTTTACATGTTTGAGTACCATCCTTTATAAGAACTTAAAAGAATTCTGTTGTGCAATATAGTGGTGTTTTATGGTTTGGCATTCAGCCTGCTGCAGAACAGTAGTGTCAAACCTTACAGTGGAGGGAGAAGCAAAAAGAGGGTTCAGGTAATGGGGAAAAAAACCAAAACAATTCACTGTAGAGAGGAATATAATGACTGCAGTGCCCACAAGAATCTAGCCAGAAACCATTCAAAGCTTATTTTAAGGAAAATAATGTTTCTTCTCTCGCCCACAAATAGAGCTAGGTAGAGATAAACATGTATATTTAAAAGAATTCTAGAATTTCAAACTATTTTCATGTTTGGAAATGGAGCAAATATATACTTTTATGAACAAAACTTCCTTGGAAATGAAATTCTGGTGAAAAAGTTTGGTTCAATAGATTCATAACATTCAGAATTGCCTTTTTTAAACTTTGTTTCTTGTACACCAAAAATACATTTCCAACTGCTTCACCTCCTGTTTTTAAACAGAATTTTAACCTCCTTTTCTTATTTTAAAATGTTTTGATTTAAGTGAATGAAGTTTATGATGAAGACATCTTTTGAGAAAGCAACCTGACCAACTTTTTCTGAGAGGACGTCAAAGTTTTTATTCCAGCCCACACATTACAGAAACTTTGTGTGAGTACCCTTTAAAGGGTGAATTGAAAAGCTTGGGTAACTGACAATAAATTAGACTTCTAAACCCAAATGTTATCATCCTTCCCAGCAGGTTGCAGCTATTCCTTTCAGAACCTGGGCCTTCAGTCATACGTCTGTCATTGCAAAATGCTGTCTGGGGAACTTCACCTTCAAATTAGCCAGAAACTGAAGTTACTTGGGGAGATAAAATAAATGGTCTTCGCTGTAGTTTGAGATGCCTTGTCTGGGTCTGAGCCACAGTCTGATGATCTCGGAGGGCTGCACTCATTGACAAAAGTCGCCTCCACCTATCTGAGACGAACCAGACAGACGTGCTGCACTGAGCAGGAGAAAAGCCTATTGCCAAGGTCTTAGTCAGTCCCTGGGAACACAGCGAGCCTGCTCATTTCCTAGTTGCTGTAAGCTTGTGCAGCCATAATGTGTGACACATTCACTTGAGGCTGGTCAGAACTGTTCCATCAAAGCACTCATTTGGAGGAAAATCAGTTTTTTCCATCTGAGGTTGTTTTTCACAAAATGTTCTTTGCTATCCTTGTAAAAAAAAAAAAAGTTTTATCATAAAATGTCACATGCCCAAAGTGCTGGAATTATTTCTCTTTTAAAAAGGACAGGCTATTGCTTCCTGTGGGAGGTATGAGGTAGGTGCTTGGGCTGAAGGTATGGACATTTCCAGGGGACTGCAAGAACACCCTGCTCGGTTAGACTGGGCAAAATCCAGAGACACAGCAGCTCCACTATTTCAACATGCTAAAGGGAGAGATATAATCTTCCAGGTGAGATGAAAGTGTCCTTGACAGATAAGTGTTCCTTTTTATTAGCCTATGAATTGCGAAGGGTAGGTAAGGCTGAAATTAAGTGAAGGATAATGTTATTTAACATGCATAGCTGAGCCCTTGGGAGCACTCTGCTGCATCTTGCTTGTAAGGGTAGAATGAAGTTTATGAATTTTTGCATGTCCAGAAACCTGTTCAAGCAATGTTATGCTCAAGCTTCATTGACATAAGATGGTGAGTGTAATGAAGAGTGTTTTGAAATAAAGCTGCTTTCATGCCCTAGAGATGTCTTTCATTAGCCAAAATCTGAGTTTAGGATGCTGACCTTGAGTAAGCTCTTGCAATAAAATCTTGGATTGTTTGATCATTCACTAAGTAGAGGAAGTACGACACATGAAATTCAGCTCTTCAGCGGTTAGTGAAGAGAAAGCTCAAACATAAACTAATTTTGCTGCATGTCACTGTTGCTTCCACTGAGCAAAACTGCACAGATCACAGCAGTGTTCAAAATAGGTCTAGCAGAACTACTAAGGATTTTTTCAATAATATGAAAGCAATTGATCAGAACAGAAAATGTTCATGGGCACATATAAATCACACAGAATCACAGAATCACAGAATTGCTGAGGTTGGAAGGGACCTCTGGAGATCATCTAGTCCAACCCCCCTGCTCAAGCAGGTTCACCCAGAGCACTTTGCACAGGATCGCGTCCAGGCGGGTTTTGAATATCTCCAGAGAAGGAGACTCCACAACCTCTCTGGGCAACCTGTTCCAGTGCTCTGTTACCCTCGCAGTGAGGAAGTTTTTCCTCCTGTTCAGATGGACCTTCCTGTGTTTCAGTTTGTGCCCGTTGCCTTGCGTTCTGTCGCTGGGCACCACTGAAAAGAGTCCGGTCCCATCCTCTTGACACCCTCCCTTCAGATACTTGTACACGTTGATAAGATCTCCTCTCAGTCTTCTCTTCTCCAGGCTAAACAGGCCCAGCTCTCCCAGTCTTTCCTCATAAGAGAGATGCTCCAGTCCTCTCATCATCTTTGTAGCCCTTTGCTGGACTTGCTCCAGTAGTGCCACATCTCTCTTGTACTGGGGAGCCCAGAACTGGACACAGTACTCCAGATGGGTCCTCAGCAGGGCTGAGTAGAGGGGCAGGATCACCTCCCTCCACCTGCTGGCAATGCTCTTCCTGATGCACCCCAGCATACCATTGGCCTTCTTGGCCACAGGGGCACATTGCTGCCTCATACTTAACTTGGTGTCCACCAGCACTCCCAGGTCCTTCTCAGCAGAGCTGCTTTCCAGCAGGTCAACCCCCAACCTGTACTGCTGCATGGGGTTATTCCTCCCCAGGTGCAGGACCCTGCACTTGCCTTTGTTGAACTTCATGAGGTTCCTCTCCTCCTCCTTATCAGAAGAAAAAAATATTTGGATCAGAAGGGAATTTTCTAGTCAAATCTAAGAGAGAGAGCGAGAGAGAGCGAGAGAGAGAGAGCTATCCCAGAAAAAAAATACACAGGTCTTATGACTATGGAACATTTGGCTTCGGATCCTAAACAAATTCATTTTTTTTCATTATTTGAATAAAGTGGAACATCTGAGACAGGAAACAACCGGAAACAAGTTCCATAGTATAGTAGTTAGGCTGCTTTTCATCTCAAATACAGCTCAGAGGCTGGCCAGATGAGGATTTGAAATTGAACCTCCCACAATCTAGATTCTTTCCTAATAAACTTCCTGAGGCCGAAGCAATTACATTTTCTCATATACTATGTCCCAAACATTGGATTGACAGGTATGGACTAAGCGGGCTGCAGCAAATCTCATCTTGCTTTCCAGTCTTATTTTGCTTCTTTTTGATGCAGCAACAACTTTCCTGTATTTTTTCCTCTGCAAAAGTATAATCTTCCCTGGTGCTGGGTCTGGAATGGCACTCTCTAAAACAAAATAACGATGCACTTCCTTCCTCCACAAACTGTGCCCCAGTGGGAAGCTCTTCTGTTTTTTAAAAGATTTAAATACTGAAGCAGCACCTTTGTACAAGCCAGAGATACTGCTTTAGAGACTAACTGCCTGTGAAGCCCAAATGCTGATCTCCTTAGTCAAGCTAATGATAGCTTCTAGTTCAAGAGGAGTTGTTCTTTTTATTACTACTATTACTGTTAGTGTTGTAATTATTTTGTTCATCTCATTGTCTCTAGGAAAATTCTGTCTAGTTATTAATATCTCAAGATACAGCTAAAACTTTTGTCAGCTTCGTTTGAAAGGAAAAGCAAGGCTTCTGTTTGCAACTGAGCCTGCTATCCATTCCCGTTTGGGTTTTAATTTCACTAGAGGTGTTAGGTTGCCATGGCAAAGCTCATATGTTCACTTCCCTTTCTCAGTAGGTGCTCTGAAGAGGGGAGGTGGTCAGAACAAGAGGTGATTTGCACTAAAGCATGGCTATATTGTAATCATCTGTTCCTACTGGGCTCACCTTCGGATTCCACCCCCAAAATACTCCCACAACCAATTCTGTATCTTCTCAGCATACACAGCCAAGGGGATGCACAGAATTTTGTAGAAATTAAGGCCGGGCATTAGAAATCTTGGAATGGTATTCCGTCTTTCAGATGCAGTAAACATCAAGCTTAATGGGCCAAACCCTCAGATCTCCACTAGTCTCCCATTCAGGTTAGTTTAAGAGCTTCTGGAGGGGCACTGAACCATTGTAGTGCACTGATTTAATTGGTTATGTGATGCAGCAGATGAAGTCCTCTAGCAGAGGTCCCTGCAATACCAGGTTCATGTAGAGTCTTTGCTGGCAGAAGCTTGGCAGTGAATTACCCTTTTCAGGGTGACTCCAGGACATAGCTGAAAAGAGAAAAGTTCAAACAATCTTCTATTTCATATTTAGGAGGAACATCTAACTAATGATTCAACTTACCATTTAGTGCTGTATTACTATTAGATTATAAATTCTTGAAGGCATGTAATTGCATTTACATCAAGCACCATTGAAATTTGTGTGTGTTTTGATCTCTTCTAATAAAAACTTTCACAATCTTGTCTTGGTCCTACTGTAGGCAATTTCATTATGACTATAGAAAATAGGGAGAATCCAATCATATGAGCTTATGTCTGTCCCTCAGATGACTTAGGCTTAACCTGCAGGTGGCCAGGAGAAGGGAGACTAGGAACTTTAGTAAAATTTTGCATCCTGGACATTTTGTGCTCCAGCTCCTGGGATGTTTGTTTTTCACTGTTAAGATCCCTAGGATTCCAAGCAGGAAAACACATTGCAGGAGCTTTCAGACAGGTGGTGCCATCACTATAAAGACAGAACCAAATTCTTAGCAATATGTATTTGCTTAGTTACTCTGAAGGCCAGTGGGGGATCAGGGAATCACTGAGGCTGGAAAGGAATCTGGAGGTCTCTAGTCCAATCTTCTGCTTGAAAGGAGAGCTGGCTTCCAAGTTGAATCTGCTTGCTCAGGGTCTTGTTCAGTGAATTTTGAAAATCACAGAATCACAGAATCACAGAATCACTGAGGTTGGAAGGGACCTCTGGAGATCATCTAGTCCAACCCCCCTGCTCCACCAGGGTCACCTAGAGCACATTGCACAGGATTGCATCCAGGCGCATTTTGAATATCTCCAGAGAAGGAGACTCCACCACCTCTCGGGGCAACCTGTTCCAGTGCTCTGTCACCCTCACAGTGAAAAAGTTTTTCCTCATGTTAAGATGGAAGTGTCTGTGTTTCAGTTTGTGCCCATTGCCTCGCGTCCTGTCGCTCGGCACCACTGAGAAGAGTCTGGCCCCATCCTCTCGACACCCTCCCTTCAGATACTTATACACATTGATAAGATCTCCTCTCAGCCTTCTCTTCTCCAAGCTAAACAGGCCAAGCTCTCTCAGCCTTTCCTCATAAGAGAGATGCTCCAGTCCCCTAATCATCTTTGTGGCCCTTCGCTGCACTTGCTCCAGTAGTGCCACATCCCTCTTGTACTGGGGAGCCCAGAACTGGACGCAGTACTCCAGATGTGGCCTCACCAGGGCTGAGTAGAGGGGGAGAATCACTTCCCTCGACCTGCTGGCAACACTCTTTCTGATGCAGCCCAGGATACCATTGGCCTTCTTGGCCACAAGTGCACATTGCTGCCTCATACTTAACTTGGTGTCCACCAGCACTCCCAGGTCCTTCTCAGCAGAGCTGCTTTCCAGCAGGTCAACCCCCAACCTGTACTGCTGCATGGGGTTATTCCTCCCCAGGTGCAGGACCCTGCACTTCCCTTTGTTGAATTTCATGAGGTTCCTCTCTGCCCACCTCTCCAGCCTGTCCAAGTCTCTTTGAATGGCAGCACAGCCCTCTGGCGTATCGGCCACTCCTCCCAGTTTTGTATCATCAGCAAACTTGCTGAGTGTGCACTCTGTGCCTTCATCCAGGTCATTGATGAAGAAGTTGAACAAGACTGGACCCAGTACTGACCCCTGGGGGACACCGCTAGCTACAGGCCTCCAACTAGACTCTGTACCACTGATCACAACTCTCTGAGCTCTGCCATTCAGCCAGGTCTCAATCCACCTCACTGTCCACTCATCTAACCCACACTTCCTGAGCTTGTCTATG
This sequence comes from Apteryx mantelli, assembly GCF_036417845.1. Classification (NCBI taxonomy): domain Eukaryota; kingdom Metazoa; phylum Chordata; class Aves; order Apterygiformes; family Apterygidae; genus Apteryx; species Apteryx mantelli. The sequence continues at coordinate 4,034,615 of NC_089979.1, read as the reverse complement.
AGGATGCTATGGGAGACAGTGTCAAAAGCCTTGCTGAAGTCGAGGTAGACAACATCCACTGCTCTCCCCTCATCTACCCAGCCAGTCATTCCATCATAGAAGGCTATCAGATTGGTTAGGCATGATTTCCCCTTGGTGAAGCCATGCTGACTACTCCTGATCACCTTCTTTTCCTCCACATGCGTGGAGATGGCTTCCAGGATGAGCTGCTCCATCACCTTTCCAGGGATGGAGGTGAGGCTGACTGGCCTGTAGTTCCCTGGGTCCTCCTTCTTGCCCTTTTTGAAGACTGGGGTGACATTGGCTTTCTTCCAGTCCTCGGGCACCTCTCCTGTTCTCCATGACCTTTCAAAGATGATGGAGAGTGGCTTAGCAATAACATCCGCCAGCTCCCTCAGCACTCGTGGGTGCATCCCATCAGGGCCCATGGATTTGTGGGTGTCAAGTTTGCTTAAATGATCTCTAACCCACTCCTCCTCCACCAAGGGAAAGTCTTCCTCTCTCCAGACTTTCTCTCTTGCCTCCAGGGTCTGGGGCTCCTGAGGGCTGGCCTGACCAGTAAAGACTGAAGCAAAGAAGGCATTCAGTAACTCTGCCTTCTCTGCATCCTTCGTCACCAGGGCACCCACTCCATTCAGCAAAGGGCCCACATTTTCCCTAGTCTTCCTCTTGCTGCTGATGTATTTGAAGAAGCCCTTCTTGTTGTCCTTGACATCTCTAGCCAGATTTAATTCCAAACGGGCCTTAGCCTTCCTCGTCGCATCCCTGCATACTCTGACAACATTCCTATATTCCTCCCAAGTGGCCTGTCCCCCTTTCCACTTTCTGTATACTTCCTTCTTCTGGTTGAGTTTTGCCAGGAGCTCCTTGCTCATCCATGCAGGTCTCCTGCCTCCTTTGCTTGACTTCCTACTCATAGGGATGCACCGCTCTTGAGCCTGGAGGAAGTGATGTTTGAATATTAACCAACTCTCTTGAACACTCCTTCCTTCCAGGGCCCTCACCCATGGGATTCCTCCAAGTAGATCCCTGAAGAGGACAAAGTTTGCTCTCCTGAAGTCCAGGGTTGCGATCCTACTTGGTGCCCTGCCTCCTCCTCGCAGGATCCTGAACTCCACCATCTCATGGTCACTGCAGCCAAGGCAGCCCCCAACCTTCACATCTTCCACCAGTCCTTCTTTGTTTGTTAGTACGAGGTCCAGCAGCACACCTCTCCTTGTTGGCTCCTCCACCACCTGTGTCAAGAAGTTGTCACCAATGCTCTGCAGGAATCTCCAGGACTGTTTGTGCCTAGCTGTGTTGTCTTTCCAGCAGATATCGGGGTGGTTGAAGTCCCCCATGAGAACCAGGGCCTGGGATTGTGAGGCTACTTCCAGCTGTCTGTAGAAGGCCTCATCCACTTCCTCATCCTGATCAGGTGGCCTGTAGTAAACACCCACAACAGTGTCACCTCTGTTAGCCTGCCCTTTGATCCTTACCCATAAGCTCTCGACTCGCTCTTCATCCACCCCTAGGCACAGCTCAATACATTCCAGTTGCTCTCTCACATAAAGAGCAACTCCATCACCTCGCTTTCCTGGCCTGTCTTTCCTAAAAAGTACGTAGCCATCCATGACAGCACTCCAGTCATGCGAGCTATCCCACCATGTCTCTGTAATGGCAATGAGATCATGGCCCTGCGACCGCACACACATCTCTAGTTCTTCCTGTTTGTTCCCCAAGCTGCGTGCATTGGTGTACAGGCATTTCAGGGAGGTGATCGAGCATGCAGGTTTCCCAGGAGGGATACAAGAGGGTCCTCCATAGCCACATCCCATGCGCACTTCCCTGGCTGCATTCACCTGTTGGAGGCATCCTGACTTGAGCAGTCTTTTGCCAACTACCCTGTCACTATAACTCTCCCCTTCCCCCATCTTTCCTAGTTTAAAGCCCTCCTTACCAGGTTGGCCAACCTGTTGGCAAAGACCCGCGTGCCCCGCCTCGTGAGGTGGATCCCATCTCTCGCCATCAGTTGTCGATCTTCAAACAGGGTCCCATGGTCGTAGAAACCAAAACCCTGTTGCCAACACCAGCGGCGCAGCCAGTCGTTAACTTGGAAAGTCCATCTCCTCCTCCTCTCATCTTTCCCCCTCACTGGCAGGATTGAGGAGAAGATGACCTGGGCTCCCAGACCCTTGACCACCATCCCCAGAGCTCTGAAATCCTGCTTGATGGTCTGCAGTTTGCCCTTGGTGTCATTGGCGCCCACATGGAAGAGCAGCAGTGGGTAATAGTCCGAAGAATGGACGAGCCTTGGCAGTCTTTGCATGACATCTCTCACACGAGCCCCCGGCAGGCCACAAACCTCTCTAGACAAGAGGTCAGGTCGGCAGATAGATGCCTCCGTCCCCTGTAGCAGGGAGTCCCCCACAACAATCACCCGCCGCTTTTTCCGGGTGTTCCAGTAGGGCACAGGGTCTGTTGTCCCGGTTACTTCCCTGGCAGCCATGCCCATCTCCTCCTCATCCTGGAGGGCACTAAACCTGTTCTTCAGCTTCAGGTCTTCAGGAGGAGTAGGAGCCTTTCTCCTCCCACGAGCAGTGACCAGTTTCCAGCCTTCTTCTATGATGTTATGATGTACCGTTTCACACGGCACAGAGCCCTCTGGCAACTCCACTGCTGTGGGGGGTTGGGACTCCCGAAGCTGCACAGTCTCCGAGAATACCCTGTCTATCTCTTGCTCTGCTTCTTGGATGCTGCGCAGCCTACTGACCTCCTCCCGTAACTCCCTTACCTGACGACACAACTCGTCAACAGCAGCATACCTCCTGCAGGAGAGCTGGCTGCCAGCCCAGGCCTCCCGGAGAGGCCCCAAGCACTCCCTGCAGCCTGAGACCTGTAGAGCTGCATCTACTGTCAGAGGGCCAGTCTGGGTCCAAGCCTCTGACACAGCAACTCCAGCAGCCGCTGGGGAACGCGCTGTGCGGCGTGTCACGACCATATTGGGGAAGTGTACACCGCAGGGAACAGAAATGAAGGTCCCTTCGCACGTCCCTTCGCGCGCCCTTCTGCGCGAACTGCTGCGCAAACTGCTGCGTCTGTTCGCTGCGTCTGGGAGCTGCGCTCTAGGCCTGGCTCTTATATAGGCCTCTCCCTAGCACTGACTCACAGGGTGCTTGACCGCCCAATCAAGGGCCACTGGGATCAAAGGCCCCAACCCCCTCTGGTCAGGGGCAACCCAGAGAGCTCGTTAGCAGCAGCCACTCCTAGCTGGAGCTTTTCCCACGAGCTTTTCCCAGGAGAAGTCAAGGCCTCCTGCAGTTGTCCTTGCCTAGCTTCCCCTTTCCTGTTCACAGCGATCACCTTCTAGGTCCTCGGGGGTCCTCAGAAAGCCCACAACTTCCACAAGATCCTCAAGTTCTAGTCAGAGCCCAACCACTGCTGCGCAAACTGCTGCGTCTGTTCGCTGCGTCTGTTAGCTGCGCTCAAAGCTGAAGATGTCACAGCCTCTCTGAGCCCCCGTTCTAGTGCTTTAACTACTTTCATGATGAAGATTTATTTTTTCTTATGTCAGGAGTTTTCTGATCTCCAAACAGTTTGAATTTTCCTTGCTCGCACCTGTGACTGTTGCCTCTTGTACTTTCATGGTGCACCTCTGAAAGGAGCCTGGCTCCCTCTTCACTGTAGCCCCTCTGTATACTGTGGAAAACTGAATTAGTTACCCCTTAGCTTTCTCTTCTTCTGTCTAAACAAACCCAGGTCTTTTTAGCTATAAACTAATTTAGCTATAATATTCAGCTTTGCTAAGATTTGCAGTTTGTTAGTGAAGAGCTATTGGTAAAGTTTCACCAGTTTATTGCAAACAAGGAAACTCAGGCTGTTGCTGTCCCAGATCCTTTAGGCTCCCGTGAAGACCCAGTCAGTGAAAAGCAAAAACTGCAATAAGGACCAAGTCAATGGTGAAAGAGAAGCTAACCCATGTGAATTCCCACTTTCTGTTTATGAAAGACTTTTCTTTTACATTCTTTTTAATTAAGCCTCTGTAAAACTTATATCTAATTTGAGACAGTGGGGCTGAAGTACAGTCATTAATGACTAAAGAGGAACTGAGGACTGACCTGCAGGAGACCTCCAGATTGAATATTTTCTCTTCAGATTTAGCATGATTAAATAAAATTGCTTTTGTGTCCAATCACTAGCTTTACTAGAGAATTATTCTCCTGCTGCTCTGTCCAGTCCCACAGAGACTAATTTAGATAGCATTAATTGGTAATTTCCCAGATCAAAACCCTTAATCAAATCAATAAGGGTAGCTGCTGTGCACTGTGCTGATTACCATTCACAGACATAAAATATTATTTGTCATGTCTACCTTGATAATGGCATCAGAGGAATACCAAGACCAACAAGGAGAGATGTGCTGATAGCTTAATACGTTGGTAATGCAAACCGTGTCCCTGGATGGTTTGCTCTCTGGGGCAAAGGGGTTTCTCCTTGCTGTGCTTGTCTAAGAAAGATTTATTGGTAGCATAAACATATTTGAATTACTTTCAACAACCTTGGTGATTATTTTAAAAAGTTAGCAGGAAGTTGTGACTTCCATGGGGATGTTTCAGGGGTGAATTTATTATTTGGTTTTGGAGAAAGGGGAGGGATTGGAAAGGCTTAGCTAGAGGGAGGTGTTTCTGTTGAGTGAGTGGTGTGAAATGTGACCTGATGCATACTTCAGGAGCAGCTGTATACTGATGTGGCTTTCCTGTATCGGCACCAAATTTGAGTATTTTCCTCTTTGAAGGGAAAGTTTTAAGGGAAAATGAAGGGAGAGAATTTAGTGAGGGTGACAAAGGCCAACTCACAGGCTGGAAGAGTTGATGGTTTACTAGCAATAACTGCTTCTTGATAAAATCCAGTTCTCTAGGTGTTTTAGAGGGAAGTGAGGAGATTCATAAAGAAGGAGGGGAAAAACACATTCAGCTCTTTTAGAAAATGGGTGAAAGCTGTTGCTGCCAGAGAGCATTTGGTACTCTGGCTGGGCTATACAAGACATTTTGTTTGAGGGTTTGCGGTACAGAGGTCAGCTATCCCCTTTTCTGCTTAAACTCTCTTCCTGATCATCCAGAGTAGAGAGTAAAAGCCTCTGGTGGGAGGTGCTGGGAAAGATGTGGGGCTGATTGCTCTTCTGAGATGGAGATGGATCTGGGAACAGCCAAGTCAAGGTACAATTTAAGTTCCCCCATCTAGTATTGTTCATCTGCACCTCCTTGTGTGTGAAGTTTTTTATTCCATAACCTAATATTTACTAGTGTCTAGATCCAACATTAGCTATAATTCCTAGCTTTTATGTATCACTTTCCATCTGTGGATCTCAAAGTACAGCTAGCAGCTGACTTAGCCCAGAAGGAAAGAGAGAACAGGAGAGAACGGTCACCACTCAAGACATGACTCCTCCTCCAGACCCCAGCTCAGGAAGCCCAGTCCCACATTACTCCTTAAAAAGTGTCAGATATTAAATCATCATTCAGCTATTTATCAGTTCACCATCTAGTCTCATATTTGTAAACTAGTCATTAAAATTCCCAATTTCTTTGGTGAACCTGCACAGGTGGAAGAAAATGTCTCCTGTTTTGTTTGTAGAGTCTTCATTTTAGGGAGGGGAAAAAAAATCAGCAGTCCTGTGGAGACCAGCTGCTTGCAACATGCTTCTCTTGCAGCTTTCCATCAGAAATCTGACAGCTTTAGTTACTGTGATGGAGAAATAATGAGGTGAGAAAAGAGTTGTCAAAAAAGATCTGTTTTCTTCTTTCACAGAAGCAATTTACTTTTTTGTGTGCTCTACGGCTCCTTGAGCCAAGGAAATATTTATAAGGATCCCATTTATATCCCAAACTCTACATTTACCTAACCAAGGCAATTACCAAAACAGAAAAAAGCAAAATTAATTTATCTATAAAAAGGCCTATTATTTATGGTGTGATTCATCAGATGGAGTGTGGGTGTTAACTGTAAAGGTGGCTATATCTGAGCAAGTCCCCACAGGTTGCCTTTATTGTCAATGGAGGCCCAGTCAACAGCGTAAGGAGAATTTAAGGTTAATTCATCTCATCCTAAAATAAACTCCTACCTTTGGCCAGGTGAATTTCACCCTAAACTCATTGACTATATTAATCAGAGATGAGATTCAACTGCCTCAGCAAGATAGCTGGTGCCATTTGAGGAGCTCCGAAGTATTTGAGCACCCATGGGAAGCTGGCAGATATGAAACAGGATCTGGAAGAGGTCTAACCCTTCTGGACAACTGGCTGGATCCAGGAGGGATACCCTAATGCATCAGAAATGTCACTAAAAGCCTATGCTTAGGCAATCAAATCATGCCCCAAATCACCACTGCATACTGTAGAAATCTGGGAAACTCCTTCACAGATAGATGCGTGTTTACCTATCCAGCCTGGCCCTACAGAGGCAGAAGTCTTGGGAGCTGGGATATCCCATGTGAATGTTTATAACACCCCAGACATCCGCAGGGGAAACCCTAGGGCATCTCAAACAGCACCAAGTTGTCTGTGCTTGCACAACTGAGTCCCCCATAGTCAATACAGTGACGGGGTTTGGAGAACTGTTCAGATCACTGAGGTAGACACCAAGGGTGGGGTTCAGTTGCCTAAACATAGCTGTCCAGGGCCGAGTCAGACACTGCAGGTACCTGAGGCCTTCACCTGCAGCTGGCAAACATGACAGAAGACCTACAGGTTATCCATGCCATTTTGAAGCACCAGCTGGAGGCTGGGCAGCATAACCTGGGGCATCTCAGATCACACTAAAAGCACAAAAGACACGTGAATTCTGTCCCTACTGATTGGAGAGATCAATAGTTATCTAGGCTCAGTGGACTGGATTGATTCATTCTCCACTGTCCACAATGTGTGTTTATGTACCTGTGCATATATACTTACCTACATGTTCACATCTGAATTTAAGTTATGTAATACGGAGCTGGATATAATCCCTGAAATTTTGTTGTGATGAACCCCAGCATAGATGATTGGATCAGAATAGTTGCCTATGTTTTAGATGGCTAAAGAATTGGAAGATACTTTAAAGGTTCAGAATCAGGTTTTCAGATACATTCAACTTAGTAGTACAGTCCTTTTTCACACCTGGTTATTTTCACAACTTAAAACTGAGATTCTCCCTTGAGTAGATGGAAATGCATTTTTAAAGAAGTTAGACTACATCTTAAATGGTGCTCGGATCTTAAGTCACCCTCCATTGGATGGTTATTGCTCCACGAAATGATGTTCCTAAAAGTAGTTAGGTCCACATTTTGAAAGAAGGTCCAACATATTTTTAGCATTGGCAGCACTGGAAGTGCAAGACAGACACTGTTTTTGGATCCTCTCAATTTGGCGTGCCACATATGGAATGAATATACCCTCTTCATTTGCACATGAAGCTCAGACAGCTTTGCACATGTATGTTTTCCTACATATGTGCCTAAATTGTGCACACAAGCATGGCTAGCAGAAACAATCTTCCTTAAGCTGTGTGCACAAAACTGAGACCAACACTTGAACTCCACACATTCCCTGGTGCAAAACTTAGTGTTGTAATTCAAGCTGGTTGTCACTATCTTCCATGTCTTATCCACAACCAAGACATCTTGGCCAACGGAAAGACTGAAACTGTTTTCTCTGCTCCCTCAAGGGATGAACTCTAACCGATATCTTCAGTTTCCTCTACACTTTGTTCCAGCACCTTCTTTCAATTGATTTGGCTGGAACCAAACTCCCTTTCTTCCTCCACGCTTTCTTCAAAAAAACTGTTTCCAAACAGAACCTAGGACACAGAAAGTCAGTAGGCCACTAATAACTCCCATATACAGTATTGTTATTATTACTTTAGTCTCTGAGATTTTGAAATAATATAATTTTGATTGCCTGACTTGGTAGTAATGAATATATAAGATGCCTTGAGCTCCTATATATTGTTTTGCCATAAAGAATTTGCATTTCTTTTTTCTTGTCATAGTTCTTTTTCCCCAGAGGTAGCTAAGTACTTGGCTGAAATCTCTGAGAAGATACAAATCAGAGCATCTCCCTTATAACCAGTAACCAGTCGAGTATTCATGTATAAAACAAATTTGTCTCTAAATGCAGAGCCTGGAGGCACGGAGGCACCTCATTCTCTTTGACTTAAGGTACCATGTAACTGTCACTACCTGCAGTTGGATTCAGGCCTCCATACATCTGAGGAAATTAGCATTAATACCCTGGTTGAGATTATTGACACAAAGAGCTATTTGGTGTCACACAACACATGCTCATGCCTGTGTAAAGAACTGTGCTGCACAACAACATATAACCATCACCCAGATATCACCAGACAGTTCCTGTCACCTTCTTTCAAGCTAGGGCTGGGTCTGAACCGATGACATGCCTAATTTCACTACCTGTCCCTCAGAAGTGTCACTTTTATGGACAATCGCTGTGACTGCTAGTGAAATTTCTGTTTCCAGCTTTCGCATTTGCTCCTCACTAGGTTTAGTTGGTTGCAGTTTTGGAAAGTGTTGGATGAGCACAGGAGCAAGAGTTACCCTTACGTTCCAGCACCCTGCCTAATCATCCAGCAGCATAGCTATAAGTGATATTACTCTGTAATTGCATTAGCTGCAGTATTGGATGCTCGTTATCATGCCTTAATTGCACAATAATTTTGATCAATGTGTAATTTCCATGGTGCTGACCATTGCGAATCCAAAATAAAAACACGGTTTAGGAACTGTTGCATGTGTGTCTGCTTAGTGATTCCTTTGGTGTATTTGGTTGTGCACATACACATGGGTTTGTGTGTATGTGCGAGAGGGAGAGAGAGAGAGAAAGAGAGAGAGAAAGCACAAACACTCAGGGCAGCTGCCTGCCAAAATGCTCCCTGCTTGCAGCTGGAGGGAACTGAGAAAAGAGCTCAAGCTGATCTTGCTGCAGTGGTTTAAGAAGTCACCTCTGTCAGTCACCAGCCTGTGGTCGAATCTATTGCCTCCACAGCAGAGTGAGTAGGATGGATGTCTATGTCCACACCTCAGCTACTTCAGAGTGAAATCTAGCACTTGCTTCAGTTTCTGCCCAGGAAAGGCTGCAGCTAAAAGGACAGGCTTTAGACATAAGGGCTATGATGCAAACACATGCGCCTAGCTGTAAACTCCACTATGGGTGAAGAACGACAGAGCAGCAGCAGAGCAATGCAGTGTCAAGTCATTGCAGAAAGCCCTGGCAGAGCTTGTTCGTCAATGCCTGTGGTCTCCCCAGGGAAAACACTATCCATTTGCTATGTTTATGTCCAAGAAAAAACACGGATAAGCAAAGAGGGGAATGGGTGGTAAGGGGGAAAACCCAAGGACAGACACTACATGAGCAGCATGTGCGCAGCCTATTCTATTTGCTGGTTCCTGTGCGTAGAAGGACACGGAGAATTACACCAGTCCCAAAGGTGCAGTGATGGAGAGGGCGCAGAGGAGACCCAAGTGTGAAAATAAATGAAGATTAGTTCACGCTGTTTCAATCCAAGTTCCCTTTTCTGAAAAAAACACTGGGTAGATATGCTAATTCTCACCTGGTGAAACTTCTCTGGAGGAAGGCAATGACATCTGCTCACTAACAGGTTCTTCAGTGACAACAGGATTTGAATTTGACTTAAAAAAATGTCCTTTCTCTCAGAATGGCACCTCACTATGGCTCAGGATGGTGTTTGAAAGAGGAGCACCATGCCCTGATTAAAACAGCCCACTTCCTGTAAAACTGAACAGCCATCACCAATTTGTTAGTCTACTTGCGACTACTGAGAGAAATTCAGAATTTCTTTTGTATGATAAATTTTGACCTATTTTAAAGCACGTCATAATTCCAGACTGAATGGATGCTTACGATGAAAGTATAAAAATCAAAGAGAAAAAAAAAAGTTTTGAAAAAAAAAAGACTTTTTTTTTTATTTCAACTTTGTAACATGATAAATCATATCCTTATGTGTCATGTACTATAATGTTCAGGCACACATTTCAAAATGAAAGTAATTACAAAACAAAACCAAGAAAATCCTGCAATGAGCTGTTAATGCTGAAAATGTCCCAGCGCAGTGTTTTCAAACAGCTGTACTGCTACTTTGCCTGCTCCGTTGGTATCAAAAAACACTTAGAAAACTCCTGCTTGAGAGTTCAACTAGCACCACCTCAGATAACTTGCAACCACCAGAGAGAAAGAGACATAGCTATAGAAAAGGGGGCAGACTGTTCAAACACATGGACTTGGAGCCAAGTGCGTAGAGATTACTTAAGAAGTGACATCCAGAAGAACGAATGGATCCACAAAGGAAGAGCTTTTAAGGAGGACATTACCTGTATGCATCAAGAGAAAGATAATAACTGATTTTATCCTCTTAATCCAGAAAAAAAGATCTTTCCTGGGTCTGAATTTACAATGATTGCTTCTTTGCGGGAGGAATGTGATCTTTAGAGGCCATATGTAGGGGTGCACCATGGTAAATTAAGATAAATCCATGTCAGATTTTCTGCTGCAATGGCCCCAGTTTCATGGAGGGAAAGTCTTGAATTTACAGGGCAAAAGTCTGAACATGTTTCCTCAGTTAGGAAAGATGCATGCTGCTTATGCATAACACCTTTGCTTGTGCTGTGATGGCTTTTTCATGTGTCCATGCCCTAGAAAATACTAAAAATGATGTGAACAAGCTTGGTGCAGATCACTAAACCAGATAAATGAGGATGGGAGAATTAATGATGCTAACTCCTAGAGGGAAATTTCATTGTTAGCAAAGATACCTGAACTGGAGTAGCTTACATTGAATATTGAAAGAGTGGAAAATCAAATCTTTTATCTCTGTTGTTTCACTTGGCAGGACCTTAGTTTTCAGCACGGGCTAATGTGACAGGGGATCAATGTAGTGACTTCCTGGAAGATCATTTTCTTTACAACAACAACAAAAAAGAGAAATGTACAAAGAATGAAAGCTATATTTTGTGCAATGACTATTTATTCATGTTCTCCAGGTTGTATTCTTTCATCTCTGCTGTTCATGAAATCCTGACGCTTTCAGGTCTTGCAATTATCTCTTTCTCATGGCTCTCCTAATAGTTTTTCAGACACCTCTGATGGACTCTTCATTTGTGCTTCAGGGGCTCTCCCAAGTTTCCAAAGAGGTTGAGAGGATTCATACTTGTAGTCCCTTTTCCTCCGAGCATCCCCATGTCCAGTCTCAAGGATCCCTTATTTTTTTCACAATATTATTTGAGACTGATGCCTCAACAAATCATCCCCATGTTTCTGGATCTGTCTCCCACCACACTGTCCCACATCTCAGCCCATCCATGACATTTCCCTTTCAATTTCCAGCAAGGACATTAATATCACCAATCTGAAATGAATTCTTGATTGTTTTTTCCTTTGAGACATTGAGAAGCCCTTCTGCTACTGACACAAACAACATTATGATTATCCTAGCCTACAAATCCATTAATTAGCTTAAGATTTATTTTCTTCCCACAGGAAAGCAAGCAATGGGAAAATCTCATGGTTGTTTCCTTTGTAGTACATTTAAGATCAGACTTTCTTATGGGTTTATACCATTCTTTTTTTCACCCAGCTGCATCTTGACCATTATATATAAAGCTCATTAAAAATTGTGGGAAAAAATCTATTATTTATAAAGTGTTTATTTTCTGAACTTTTTTGTGGGAAATTAAAATTTCAGTATGAAAGTGATCAAGTGGATCATTTCACTATCTTCATTTTGCTAGTTTGAAGGAATTAGTCTGAGCTATCACTTACTTATGGTTTCTACATTATGTTGGATATTATTTTAATGTTATATTTATATATTATATATAAAGATAGAGCAAGATGCATTAATGTATTGTGACATTACTGAAAGAGGTCACTTCTATCTTGTTCAGATAGAAGGAAAAGGGCCCTGTTGGTGTCTCCTGATTGTTAGGTTTTATATTTTCAAGTCACCCCCCTTCCTCCCCTAATTATGATGATGTGGGTATTGTTGGTACGTTGTCATCACATCCCAATGTCTGGCAAAGACAGATGGCAAGATCCTGGAGTCTCTTACAGAATGGAAATTCATTTTTATGACCATACTAAATTACAGCCTTCTCTTTAACTTAACTTTCTCGTACTTTGTCCTCTCAGCTTTCCTCAGCCTAGAATATCCTTTCCTTCTGCCTAGAATATCTTTATGGCTCATTGCTTTGATTTTATAACCTCCCTACTGGGGTCATGAAGGACCCCTATGACAGCTCTTTCTCCAGCCCATTAAAAATAGGGTTTTCCTCATTACCTTTAAGGCTATTTAGAGCTTAGGTCTTTTTTTTTAACTTACTTGGTGTATTAACTCATCATGGCAGGTGCTGCCACATATCTCCTGATAGTCTTCCCACCATCTCAGATTCTCTTTTGCCTTCACCATTTCTTTCTCTCCACCCATAATGCCTGAGAGCCTCCCCTCAATGCTGGCAAAGATCCCATAGGATACTTTCAAGTTCTCTTACATTTCAGACTGCTGCCTTTGGGCATTTACTAGGGCATAGATAAATAATAATCACACATGCACCATGCAAATAAAAGAACATGACTGGGATCACATCCTGAAGTAGTCTTAAATGACATGATCACATTAACCTCCTGGATTCATACTTCATTTTCTGCACAGAACACAGTGATATTTTAGAGAGAAGACAGCCAATGTGTTGTTTTTGTTTTTGTGTTCAGAGACTGGCAGCAAGTTTATCCTTGAACTCTGCTCAACCCTGTTCTAAACATAGAACTACAAATTTCAGCTTAGGCTCTTACTCTCAAAACTCTGGCTTCTGAGAACTTTGCAAACATTCAGGAGTTACCTTTCAAAATCCTACTATTTTGTGGGATCATATTCATTTGAGAGAGAGATCTGATGCATAAAATTAAAGCTAAACATTTCCTCTAATTTTGGGGTGCTGAATTTGTGTTGCCCTGTTGTGAAAATAACCACAGCTGGGCCAAAAAATATTTCCAGCACAGTCTCCCTGTACTCCATGGATAAAAGAGTTGTTTCCTATTTGAGCTGCAAAAGATAGGTAGGCAGCTGGCACCAGAAACACAGGATAAGAGCTTCCAGTGAAGAGGTCTTCCAAATGCTGGAAGCTCTCTGACATGCAGAAAATATAGGGGTGTATCCATGAAACTCGCATACATCAGGAAGTGTTTATTGTGCTGGAAGAGAAGAACAGCCCACACCTTGGCACCTTCTATTTGCCATCTCAAACTCTGGTCATGACCTATAAATTCAGAGGAAGGTGAACTTCACTTGTACTGTACCGAGCAATTGGGGAGCGCTGCCAATTGGAAAAATTACTCTTTTCTGCCCTCTGCAGGAGATATTTTGTCCTAGATGGTTTATTGATCTCAGATGGGTAATGAATACATTTCCTGAGGGATCTTTTCTAACATCCCTGAAGCCACCTATCTGATAAGTAAAACAATCCACAAGTGTCCCCCCCCCAGACAGGACTTTTAAAAGCTTGAGAGTGTTTTAGGAGTTCAATGAAGAGGTTGCCCAGAGAGGTTGTGCAGTCCCTCCACCCTCAGAAGATTTCGAGACCCAACTGGATAAAGCCCTGGGCAACCAGGTCTGATCACATAGATGACCCTGTTTTGAATAGGAGGTTGGTCTTCACCGTCTATATAATCTTTGGGAAAACACACACTTCTGCAGACAGTCAGAATGCAGAAGTTACCCTTCTCCTTGGAACCACCCTTGAAAGAAGCTGTTTCTCTTCATTGGCTACAGAGGTAGCCAAGGCTAAACTTATTATTGTGATCACTTCCCTCGGATGTATTTTCAGCCTCCTCCCAATGTAGTTTAGATTTGAGATTGAACTTTTTTCTCTCTTTAGCTACTGCGCCAATATTTTCGTACTGGTCTTCAGAAAGTGTTATGGAAGTCCTCTGCCCTCCACGGTTCAAAACAAACAACATTATTGTATTTTTGGCATTAGCCTTTTACAGTGAATGCTAGAGGCAGCTGTGAACCTTATATTCCTAGGAAACAGAACTGGGATGTTATTTCTGGGAATGTATTTTTTTGTCTTCAATAGATCCTAATGGATTATACACAGAATTTGGACCCAGACATATTTCTTCTTCAACCATTTACAGATCAAGAGCTCTGCATTTTCTTCTTTCAAAATCACAATATCCAAGCAGAAATCCCCAGGGGAAAGTTTTGCTTTTTTATGCCTTTCATGTGGATTTCTTTGGAGGATGGCCCCACTAACTTGTCTCCCCAGCTAATAGCTCTAGAGGAAATTTTCATATCTGTTAATGCCATTCTGCAGCCCCTCAAGAAATCTGACTTTGTACAGTTTCAGTCTTTTGTTATCATGAGTGTAACAACTGTGCTGTGGTTAATTGCAGTAACTGATGAAAATAGACAATTTGCAGCTTCTTGAGAGAACAGTGGAAGGAATGAAAGGACTAATGACAACAGCCAAGTTTGGTGGCCCAGGGAAAGGAAAGCGACATCATTTTCCCATATTCAAAGTTGGACAACATGAATCCAATTTTCTTCCTTTCATCATCAGCAAATAATTCGGATGTTTCCCATCTCTTAATTGTGCCTTTGTTTCTATGATGAGGGGAAATCATTATCATGATGATCTGTTGGCTAAATTCTCCCCACATCTGCAGAGTGTTTTTCCAAGGGGGCCTCTCCTCTGGATTTTCTGCCCATTTACAGGCTAATGAACAAAAGGAGTTTCTGAATCTTGAGATGGAAGAATATATCAGGAGACTGGGAAACATTGCATTGCAGAGAACAGCCTGGGCTGGGCTAAAGGAAAGATTTTATAGATTCTGCTGAATCTGGGAGAATAACAGAGACAGACTTAGTCTGTAAATCTTGATGAAAACTCCACCAGGTTTCAGGACTGTGAGACCTTTTTCTTCCAGTGTTCACAACAGGACATTAGGAAGCTCCTTATTTGGCCTTGTTTTGTGCCTTGTTTGGCACAAAAGGGCTGAGGATATTACTTAACTGTCAGTCTCTTCAGGCAGAGAGCCACTCAGCAATGCTTTCATCACCCAGCACAGCAACAGAACATCTCAATAACCAGCGCACTGGTAGCAACCAAAACAACAGTCCCTGTCAGGTTTAATTTCCTTTACCAAGGCTTTTACATACAGTAACATCTCATTCATTTACTCGGAAAGAAAAAGAGCTGAATCAAGATCAAATTTTGTCAAGCTGACCCCTGCAGCCCTATGCTCTTTGTCCACAGGGCTGTTGCAAAGGCTCAGGAGACCACAAGGTGCCAAAAAAGGAACAAGACTCATGAAATTTGCTGCATTGGCCTGGCAGAGGTGAGGCTGAGGGTTTATGGCCCAGCTGATGGGTGAAACAGGTCTACAGTGTGGTAGGTAAATGTGCTTAATCAAGCTCTTTTCAGGGAAGGAGAGCTGGGGTCTGCTCTCCATCCCAGCAATTGCCAGTGGAGCTGAGCAGCTTACAACCTTGGTCTCCTACAACCAAACCCGACGAAGGTACGGTGGAGGCAGGCAAAGCAAAGCCCCTGACATCTCTCTGAGCCTTTCCTGGCCAGTATAGGGATTGCACACTCTCAACACAACCTCTTTTACAATTTAACAGCAAAGCAGCTCCTTTGAGCATGTGATGTGGTTTCTTGCCAAACCGGAGCTTCACTGAAAAAGTCCCTTTCAATCTTATTATCTTATCTATCCATAAGCACTTCCATTTGCAATCCATATTCTGGACTGCAAACAAACCACTAAGATGGTGTGCATCATTATGCTAAATTGGAGTGGTCAGGTCATTCTCTGGGCTGAAGAGATATAGGGATATGGAAAGACAAGGTCTTCTCTAGGATGGCTTAATATAAACAGAATTTGGATCCCTCTTTTAAATTCTTTTCAAATCTGAATTAAAACTCATCACAGTCAAAAAGCAAGGAAATAAATAAATCCTTGGTGCATGGCATTGTCCGTGTTCTCTTTTGGGTGGTTAGTAGTTCTGAAGTTATAATAATATGAATTAAGAGTTCAAAGCAGCAAACATTTAAAAGCATAGTCTCCATTTCTGCATGCCTTTCATTTGTTCTTTAGCCCTGGGATATAAAGGAGTATTATCTGCTAGAAGATACTATGCCAGCCTATTGCATGTGGCTTTTCAGCTTGAGTTACACATACTGATCTTGCCTTCTGATATTCTCTACAGGATATTGCAAATATTTCCTTCTAGTCTTTTAATATACTAGGATATCTTGTGTATGATTTTTTCTTTCCTTTTATAGACCTTGGGTATGTGTTCTCTCATCTCAGAGACTTGGATTGACATTTCAGCCAGGAGGGGAAAGTCATAGGAAGTCATTCATTTCACAAGAGAGAAAACTAATTTCCTACTATTTTAAATTTGTGAGACTGTTTTCAAGAAATATTCCAGCTGACCTCCAGTTTTTCAGGCAACGACAACTGCTTTCAGGTATGTTGGATCTGCATCTTCATCAGGTTTTGAACCTGGATGCTTCCCTACTCAATCAGTGCCAAACAACTAAGAGAGCTACTATGCTCATGGAGCTAATAGGCCCTTTATTCTGTAGCAGATTGATCATTAGAAGTAAACACGCTATTCACTCTGACTGTCTGCACTGTAAATACATCCATCTTCTTAAATCTGAGTGCTTACCTTTGAATTTAGAAATGGCAGCATTAAGATCCTAGTTAGCAAGTTTTATCAAAGAGAAGCAGAGCTAGATGTTAGGCTTTAATTCACCATCCAAGAGAAGAAGGAAAGATTTTTTTTTTTAAAAGCAACTCCTCCCGAAAAAGTAGTAATCTGAATTTGTCCCTGTATTTGGAAAAAAACAAAAAACTGAATATCTGAAATATCATAACATGCAGAAATATGAATTTGGCTATACCATTTTTCATTAGCGGTGTCTGGTGGCTCCTAGCAGTGATGGGCACATTTTAAGCATACAGGTTTTTGATGTAGCGAAAACCATTTTGAAGTGTTTTACTCTAGCACTGCTAGTAGTACAAAAAGCACAATCACATTTATTACTTTGTGAGGCTTGATGGATCTGCTTACCTCTCATCTGCTCTAAATGTAGCTTATGGGAACTTGAGCAGAGGCTTATCTGCGTGATGGGATGAATTTCAGCACTGAAAGGATGGATATCCAGCGTACTCCTCTCCTTTCATGGGAGCCAAGGAAACACCATCGCGACTCTTGTTGTGTGCAGTGTGCATGCTGCCAAATGGCATCTGATATTTGGAGATGGTTCTGCCCCAGAAATACGGACATGGAGCTCCTCAGCTTACACATTGAAAAGTCTGAATAAGTTTAGCAAGATTCTTGTTTTTCCTCCTTGAAAATAGATTACTGGAAAAATATGATTAAAAGGGGATGTGACAGAGGTCTATAATCATATGAATGATGGAAAGAATGTGAAGAGGAAATAATTACTCACTGTCTTATGCAATACAAGAGTTAGGGGGCAATGTGTGAAACCATCAGGCTGTGGTTTAAGACAAGCAAAAAAAAAAGTAATTTCTCAGGCAGCACACAAGTAATTTATGGATCTCTTTTCCACAGAATACTGTAAAGGCCTAAAAGAGACTTGCAAGGGAGTGTAGAAATTCATAATGGATAGTTCTGTAGATCTAGTGCTGACTGTTAAACACTGTAAGCTCCACGCAGCCTCCAACTAAGGAGTCCCTAGATCTCCAATTGCCAGAAGGTGGGAAGAAGAATAACTCTGTTATTTGCCTGTTTCCTATAAATCTTATTAAAACAGCCATTTTTGTCCTTTGCTGGAGAGGATATACTGCATAGCTGGACCATTGGTCCATGACTGTGTTCATATTTTCTGATGTAATTAATTTTGCCACAAGTGAGGGTTTCATTCTGCCATGGGCAAAGCACTCTCAGTTTTTTTAACAGAGGTCTTCAGCAGAAGCTGATGGCAAGAGTAGGACATTACAACAAGAGTAGGACATTACAACAGCTGAACCAGTAGGTTGTCATGCTCTGAGGGATAGGATTGAGGTGGCCAAACTTTCATTTCCATAACTGCAAAATACATGGAGAATATTCCCAAGCATAAAAGGGTGGGAAAGAAATGAGGATGAGGAAACCACAGGCCTAGTTTCTCCGTCATGGGGAACTAAATCATAATCATTACCATTAATTAGCAACACTTAAGAGTCTTAGTAATGAATCATCTTGTCAGAAGCTTTAGTGGACTGAACGGCTGAACGGCAACAGATCTTAAATCCAAATGTTTTCACCTGTTCTGCAGTTGTTCCTTCCAGATTAGACTGTGCTGCAGCTTCTGGCGGTGTACATTTTCTGTGGATAAACAGCAGCATTCGCCCTTCCGGGCCATCAATCCCAGGCCTTTTAAGCAGCATTACATTAATTTTAAATTAAAAAAAAAAAAGTCTACAGACTAAATCATAAAAGGCAACACGGAGGAAATCAATGTTTGGGGAAGAACTGATTAAGTCAGGGAAGCATAGGCTCTGTGTATGTGTACCCAGAACTGGAATAACGTGCACACACACGCACACACACGCACAAATAAATTTGAAGTGTTTAAGGAATTAGAGTGTAAAGAAATGATATTTTATAGCACACCAAACTGCCAAACATGCCATAACCCTGTGAAAACCACTTACGCTTTAATGACTGAAACAAATAAAACTGACAAAAGGATAAATTCCCTGTGCACTCTCTGACATCAGAATAAATTTCCTATGGAAATAGTGCTGTTTTCCTCACTGACTTCGAAAAGGCCACTGAATAGGATGACCTTGAAAGTATCTGTCACTTGGCTTGTAGGGCAGTGTATGTTGGCTTGAAGAATGATGGAGAGACATCTCCTGGTGAGAGCTGAGCAGCTGAGGGGGCTAAGTGAGCAGGGAAATGCTCAGGGAAATGCTCAGTGGTAGAACAATCATTAGTAGAAAAAGTGTGATAGCTGGCATGGAGAATCCTGGCCAGTAGGTGCCTGGGGTAAAATCTGCACGTTTAGGAGCTGGAATGGTACTTGGAGCTTGTTCACACTTCAACAGTGGTGCTTAATGAGATGCTACTTATGGAGCTAAGTCTCCTTCACTCGGAGGAAAGCATGCCCTAGATGTTGGATCCCAGGAAATTCACTGTGTGCACCTCCCAATGCCACAAGCCACAAAACACCCTCCCCAACCCACTGCAACTAACTAAACTCAGTATATTTAAATATTTCAAAAGACCAAGCTACAAAAATAGCAAAGTGTCTCAGAAAGTGAACAGAAGAGACTGAGAACATTGTTTTTGGCCTTTCAATAACTGGAGACTTGTAAGGTGAAAAATGCCTGGATTATTGTAGGATGTGGCTCATGCCCTCAGGAAGAAGGTGATCCCTCCTTTCCTTCTGTTTCTCCAAATCCAATGGTCTCTTCTGTCTGGTCTGGATTTGGGGTCATAATAAAATAATGAAAAGAATAAAGGACATCTTTAGTTAGAAAAGAGTATTCTTCAAAGTATTAAACGTTGACATCCCTATTAACCTGAGCTTTCCTGATGGTCAGTGGAAGGATAATTAATATAATTCCTGGAGCTGTGGATGAGATTCATGTATTCCTAAGGTCTAACACAGGTCATAGGCCAGATGAATGAAGCCCTAAAAACACCTAATTCTGTCCATTTACTATAAAAAGAAGTCGAGGGTGACCAACTCAGCAGCAGATTTTATATTACAGACATCTAAACTTAGGTGAGATGAATCGCACAGTAAATGTCCTAACAGTGAGGACACTCATTATTCTTACATGGAATAATTGACCATGGAAAGGGAGAGAAACCTGACCATTGGCTGATAACTTTTAAGCTAGAATGGATATGATATCCTACTGGCAATAAAGCTACAGATATCTACTGTATGATCTATTAGGTTTCCTTGATCTCTGATTTCTGTTACAGTATCAGAGCAGGTAAGATGGTAATGTTGGCATTATATGAGCATTATATGCATTCTCACACTGCCATCATTCTTGTGGGAGCTTTCTCAACCCACCCAGAGCTGATGAGACCTGAAGAAATGGCATAATATAGTGTCACTGAAAGCTTAGGTGAGGCAGCAATAAAAATGCACTAAGCTATGTTTATACTCCCAGTGCTTCCACCATGACCGTGATGAGTCCTTGAACCTTTCTAGGACTCTGCAGATCTGTGTGGGGCCTTCTGTGACAAGAGAGTGATGCCTTGCTATATGTGAGTGCAACCTTCCTAAGCAGTCTTGCATGAATTACCAATCTTTATGTACTTGCCTTCCTTTGCTTGACACATTCCTGGCCTGACATGGGCAGCAGAGCTGCAGGCGGAGGCAAAGAGTAGCAATGCAGGAGGCTAAAGTGTTCTCTTCAACAGAAATGCGTACTCTGCTCTGGATAAAAGATGCAGAGCTAGCACATCAGCACCTGCCTGGCTCCTTCGTGCCATATATCCTCCAGTTTCACTGAGATTTGGAGCACTGCTAAAAAAACAAACTAAAGGAACAAAGCATCCTTCAAGGAACTAATCAACATTTCTTCTTTCATCAACCTTTTTTACCCCTTGTCTTTCTAGCTGCAGGTACTACCCTTTCACTTATCTGTCTCTAGTCCTGCCAGCCTGGTGAGAGCCAGGATGTCCACGTAACATAAAAAAAAAACGTGTTTCTCTAGAATGACTATTCTGATACTACAGGTAAGGGTGGGGGGCGTAATTCTTGTTTTTGAGCATCAGCCTGGAGACCAGTCTTCTATTTCTGCATCTGATGCTCCTCAGCAAAAACAGTGTCTCTAAAATGTGTCTTAATTTCCCCCTTTTACCAAAAGAAAAAAAAAAAAAAAAAAAAAAAAATTGGAAGTGCTCTGATGTCTTCAGAAGCTGTGTCACTTCCACTCAAGCTGTTAGCCTTACACCCATAATGTTACCATACATGGCTTGTTCCAAAAAGTGTGTAATGGGAGTTGTGTTAGCTGGACAATTACAAGGTGTTGGCAGAGCCCGGACTACCTAACAAAACAATTAGTGTGAGGATCTCACTGATGAGGACATGTTGAAGCATGCAAGGGTCCTGGGATGATATAAGATTCATGGACAGAGATAGACAAGTCACAGCTGCCTGGTGAAAGAAAATGCGAAGCAGCTGAGGCAGAACTCCTCAGCCTCAAGAAAGGATCAAGAAAGATTTTCACTGAGAAACAACCAGGCTTCTTCTCCTTCAGAAAGAGGAGAGGTCCTTTAGGACCTCACACAACTTTTCAAATGTGACTTTTCTGTGAAGCAAATGCCATCACCTTCCTTGGGATAGGCACACCTAAGACCATGCCATGAAGCATAGTGCTGACTGTAAACTTGCTCCAAATAGAAGAGTACTTGCACACAGTGCAGTGTGGAGTCCAGAGGAGGTCATCAGGCCTGGAGGTTGTAAGTATAATGCTAGGTCAAAGCAGCTTGGCTCAAGCAGCTTGGCTTGGGGAAACTCTGCACTAGACTTCATCCCATGCCTGCTGGATGCCAAGTTCAAAGTGAAAGAGCAATGACAGAAGTAGCAGGAGTTTCCTAGAGCCTTGATTTTCACTCTCCTGTTCGAACCACTCAATTTCCCTCTCTTGTGCTTTTTGACTCATTCCCAGCTCCCACTTGTGCAAAACACAAGGGAAATCTCTGCATTCCCTCCCATAATTTCTTAAAGGGTGCCTCCAGGTGATGCTTTGGGTTTCACAGTTCAAAAACACGATCTTCTGAAGGATGAGTCAGGACTTGGTAAAGCTGATGTGTAAGTTACATGGTCACTTTATATACCTCGGCTACCTTGTCTTTCAAACTTCAGATGGAGAGGAAGGCATTCGTACCAGCAACACAGAAAGAGAAGCGAATACTTCCTCTTATGTCTCATACTGTGAGACAGCTAAATATGTAGCTACCTTGGAGCTTTTTGTCCACAAGTCTCTTAGGAATTTTGGAAATTCCATAGAAATCAAGAAGTGATGACTCTGGTTGTCCATCACAGGTTTCATAACATGACTAAATGACTCAGAGTACACTGATAAGCCAGACAGAGCAAGTGGTCAGACCTCAAGTCACAGTGAGCCTTGTTAGGCTCAGCAGGTACAAATGCTGGTCATCTACTTAATACATGAGAGGAGGAAAGGACCCATGCCCCAGCTTCTGAGACCCTCCGTGATAACCTCCACACTAAAGCAAAGGGGACAAGTGCATGCTCCCAAGCATTACCATGCAGATATCTATACTGTTATATTGGGTCAAAACAGCACCAGGGACATTAGCTAATTAGGACGTTCTCAGAGAAATCCTGGGAACAGCTCAGAGTTTATCACAGGCCAAATCTATTCCCACTAGAGAAGAGATTTGAATATGGCAAATGTTTCTTAGATCTTTGGATGCAACTTCACCACTGACCTCAGGACCAGAGAATGGTCTTGGGACCTGAGAATGGCTCCAAGACAATTTAATTTACAGATATAGATGCAGTCCATCAGTCTAATGCCAGCTTTGCCTATGCATGCATGGTGTCTATAAAATAACTCTCTTTCTGGATGTCTGCAAAAGCATCATAAGGGTCCAACAGATAACTAAACAGAATAAATTAGACAGGATAAATTAGACATTCTCACAGCAGTAGGAAGTCTTTGGGAAAGCAGGCCTGATATAAAGCAAACCCAGCATATGAGGTACAGCAATCACACAAAACAACAACCCAGAAAAGAGGAACCAGATTATTAGAAGGGAAAAGGTCCCTGATCAAAGCGTCATACAAGTCAGCACGAAGACGTGCCTCAGAAACCTTTTTCCTTCTCCTTTCCTGATCTCCCAGCGGAAGAATCTTATAATCAGAAGTGAACCTCAAACAGCTTTTGTCAGAGTTATGCCATTGTGTGTTCCCACACTAATTAGGACTTTATAAACTTGACAAAGTTAGACCCAGCTGGCCTTTCGTTTTCCTTTTCTCCCATGTGGTGCCTTTGTTACATGCTCCTAAACTTTTTCTTTTTCTTTTCTTTTTTCTTTTTCTGCTAGAAAGCACTGCATACCAAATCGAGTGATACAAAACAGGTGGCTGAGTGAAGACTGGAGAACTTACAGAAATTTAAGGTATCACTGAGGTAAGTTTCCATAGCTATTGAGATATATTATGGTATTTTTGTGTTAGAGAGGCTTCTTCCCTCTCAGTTTTTCCCACTTAATTTTCTTCATCACTTGCTAAAGGGCTGTATTTTTAGTCTTTCTTAAGAAGCTCAGACTGCTACAATGTCTCACATCTTTCAAATCAGTGTACATTACAAATCCAGGGTACAGTGTTTCCAGCTGGAAAGCTCTACTTATGGCAAATAACATTTCATGATAAAACAGTCTTTGAAACCAGTTATGTTCATTCTGTAACTTTACTTCTACAGGAAAATCTGGATTTTCCTAGAGAAAATGCTTGTTCAGTGCATTGGAATGAGCAGTAAGCTCATTTTTGCTTTTACTGAAATACTGCCATAATGTTGGTATTACACAGAAAAGCATAGTGGTACAAAGACATGTCCTACTTAGTGCATAAAAATGTGTATTGCTGTGAGCTCTAAGTAGAAGTAGTGGTAAATAGTTTCATCTCTGAATTAGTGATAGGCAAATATCAGTGGGTGTAGGATTCAGATTTGGATAAGCACCCAAAAATTCAGAGATTTGCTTCTCTGGTGGGAGTAATTAAGTGTGTTTTTGGGAAGAAGACCAACTGTGGATAGCCTGTGCTCACTAGCGTGTTCACTAAAGGAGGGACAACTTTACAAAGATAAAATCACTGCCACTTTCAAGTGCCTGTTACTAAGAGAGGTGTCTGAGGCCTTTGTTAGGGAATGTCACCAAACATATCTTTCTAGGTTTTCACTAATTCTGTTTGTAAGAAATATCTATGGATGTAATTAATTTGTTACTGAAAAGATTATTCCCAAACATTAGGTATGACATTCTTCAAATAGCTGATGGGGTAGGCAAACCGAGAAAACTCTCAGGGTTGTAAGCACTGACATCATGCTGCATTTTATTTTTATTTTTATTTTTATTTTTTCTATAGCTGACATTTCAGCCATTGTTATCTTATGGAAAAAGTTCTGTGCTATCATTAATTTCAGCATCTTACTTGAAGAAATGTGGGGAAAAAGTAAGGATTCCTTCATTCTTGATAAGTGAGCTAAGCAACGGCCCTTCAGGACTTAGGAAACCAGAGTTCTTCTTGGAATGAGGGTAAAGTCCACCGATGCTGCCACCATCCTTGTAATTAAAGATGGAATTTCCTTTCCTGTGGGGGCAGAGA
Organism: Apteryx mantelli; assembly: GCF_036417845.1. Lineage (NCBI taxonomy): Eukaryota > Metazoa > Chordata > Aves > Apterygiformes > Apterygidae > Apteryx > Apteryx mantelli. The sequence continues at coordinate 4,010,227 of NC_089979.1, read as the reverse complement.
GAGTCTTGAAACAAAGTCACTTAGTGCAAAGTTTGACCTATCAAGAGATATTTCCTGAAATGAAGAGATGCTGCTTTACATAGGATGAGGAAAGGGCCTGGGGTCAACCACGATCTTTGGAAGTTCAACTGAGGCAACCGAAGATCTTACTGCCCTTCAGTGTTCAATGCACTTTACATAAGAAGATCCACTGTGATCACAGAGTTGGTAGAATAGGTTTTGGTTCTTTTTTAGCTGCATCAGTAAAAAGTTTAAGGGCTTATTTGAAAATCTACTTTTGGTGATTATTTAAGCTAAGCGGTTAGATTTTACACTGAAGTGGAGAAGGAGCATGCATGCTCTGTTCCCTGAGCTTTTTGTGGTGCCCAGGCAGGGAGTACCTGAAGACGGTAGAAATTCAAACTGTTCATAGCATTTTTATAATATAAAGTTGACACAGCCCAGAGTGAAAACTCACCATTTCCTTTCCTTTAAGCCCACCCAAACTCCAGTTGCTAGGCTGGAAATTTCAAGTGGTTGCTCGCTAGGGGGTCTTTGCCACTCGGTGACAGCCACAGACTTTCTTCAGAGCAGAGCGAATTCTTTGTGACTCAGTGCATACATAAGTAATACCTTGCAGACTGTGAGGGAACTGAAAACCACAAGATTAACCAAAATCAATTTTGCACTGCAAAACCTCAGCTGGCAGAATACCACAGCCAGTCAGATAAAATGAAATTGCTGAAAGTGCTCTGTCTTAAATGTGGGAAATATAAGTAAAAAAAAGAGAAAACCCTCAGCTTTTAAGTATGTAAAGGATGATTTGATTTCACTGCATTTACAGAGTCTGCTGATGATCTGCACTGCTACAGCAAAGGCCTGTGTTTCCGTAAGTTTTAGTATTTTGCATCCAGCCAAAGACTAAATATCGGTGTTTCATTTTATGCTAGTGACAGTTTCCCGTTGTTTAAAAAGCCGGGTGTAAACACACACTTATGAACGCAGCCATGACCTAGCTATACATGTGCCTGATTTATTCTGCAAGTGGCTATGACGGCCCCTGGCTACCTGTGTCCCACAAATGAGCTAGACATGGATATAACATGCTTGGCTTCGTCTGATACAGAACTCAGCCTTCCCCTTGCCGAGATCTCCGTAGTCTGAACTAACCCTAGGTCTGCGATAATGGTAGGCTAATTCCCTTCCTGAGACCATATTGTCTGGGTAACGGTGAGCAAGGGAGGCAGTTGAGTCTGGATTTGAGAAGAGGCTTGAGCATTTGCTTGTGTGACTGTATGGAGGTAACCAAAGAGGCCGAGTAAGGCAGTGACGATATCTCTAAGGACGTAGAGAACTGCAGAATAGCGAGGAATCGTACATCAACATCGCCATCCTCTGACAGATGAACTAAGCCCTACCCCAGAATGATTCTGCAACATTTATTTTTAGTAAGGATGACAGAAGGAAATGGAGTTTTCTTTTCTGTCATCTCATTAATAGCTGTGTGCAAGGTTACTGGCAGTGCTAGGACAGAGGCAGATCTCCATGTGGAGGTACGGAGGTGGTGTGTCCATGCGCTTCCTCCCTGTTCTTGCACATCCAACTGACTGTGAGCAATGCTCCAGTGGAGGAGAAAGAAGATCTTGCCTTGTTGACTCTCTATGTCAGGGGCTGCTACCTTCTCAGAACCAAATGTATGGGCCGCAAATTGCTCTTCCCTCCAAAGTGTTTGGGGGGTGACAGAGCTCAGCTTTTGAGCTAAAGTCTGTTTCAGACGGTGACAAATTTGTTCCCTGAATCCATACTCTTTTTAATCTAAATGTCAGGTAGGAAATTAAAACCCCGCTGAAACGGAGTGTATTACCAGCATTTTATTAGATCACAAACAATTTAATAACCAGATAGAGGGAGAAGGTCATTTTGTTGTCAGTCTGGCTTATCTCATAAATTAGGCATCAGGTTTTGCACAAAAGTGTCTCTCAGCAAATAGAATTATCTGGTTTGATGAAAGGCCTCTGTCCATGGAAAAAAGATAACACAGATGAAAGAGGGAGCCCTGTAACAAAATTATTATCCCAGAATGTAGGAAAGGGGACGGAATCTTTAAAAATACTTATCACGAGTTTGCCCTATTAACAGTAAGTAAATGGCAAAGTAGCAAAGGACACGCCTGCCTGATGAATTAATGTGAAATAGTTTCAAGGTCAATAAACAAAAGGGATGGCAGATGAAATATTGATTATAAATAGGGTAGCTCTTACTGACCTCACTGGCTAAAAGGGAAAGAACCTGGAGCATTATCTCTTCACTGGAAAGATTTATGGGACAGAAGTGACAGTCTTCAGAGTAGGTGCCAGGCAATGAGTGATGCAGTGCTGCCATGGCATTGATTTCAATGCGTCATGCTGCGAATTTTGTTTCTGGAGTAGGGGAGAGGGTGATGAGGAAGTGATTTGGCTAGAGTAAATTTTCCCTGGCATGTGAACACCTGGCGTTACTTAGACTTGTCTGCATGTAGCTCTCTGATCCACAGGGACTTTTACACCCCTGCCTGTCTTAAGTTGATTACATTTTGAGCCCTGTTAGAGTGAAGGTAGACTTGGGTGTAAGTGTCATGCTGACATGTGAAGGTAAGTTGTGGCATGCTATCTCCTGAGAGGTGCTGCAAGACTGATGTGGCAGAGCAGTGGAAACTGCCCATACTGGGGTAGAGAAAACATCTCCCAGAGCAGGAGATGGGCATGGAGATCCAGTGGGCCAATGGCCTTCAGAAAATGAAGAGCTGGAACAAAATTCTGGAGAAAAGGACTGCGGTAGTGGTCTCCAAATGTGTTTTGCAAACCAGTGTTTGCTCTGAAAACAGCTCTGCGATGGTGTCTGAGAGTCGGGTCTGGTCCGTCTGCCAGAGCTTACTGCTCCCATAGCAGTGCCGGTGGAATAGCTCATCCGTCATGCTGTTCTGCTTCACACAAACCCATTTTGATTGATGTCCACTTAGATGTGATTTTATTCATCCAAACTCAAGCTCTGAGATGAAGCACCACAAGCTAGCGATCTAAACTCTATTTCTCTTCATGCAGTAAACCTGGGCCTGCATCACCCAATGCTATTCTGTTAATGAACAGCCTCCCTTCCCCCTTCAAGGCTCCAGAATAGTGCTGACATGTTGGCCTTGTGATCACTTCAAGCAGGGATGAAATAGGTACACACAGTGTAAGAAGTGTTTAGGAAGAAAAGAGCTAGAGACCTCAGTGCATTTGTAGCACATGTATCCCATCAGTGTGAAATCATACTATTTGCAAACACTTTGACTCCCTGCCTGTGCAGTCCAGTGTGAGAAATAAATATATTCTCGGTGAGCTGTTTAACTTTCTGTTTGTGAGAAATATAACAGCAAAATGTCCTTTTTTTTTTTTTTTTTGAGAAGGAAGAGGGGAAGAGAGTATTTTTATACTCTCTTGATAAGGGCACAAAGACTGCTCAATGAGGAGATGGTAATACAAAACTTAACATCTCCTTTCGGTAGTGAACTTGCATTTTGTCTCCTGTCTGATAAGCCAAAAAGTGGCTCTACAGCTAGCAGCATTTTTCTAATGGGGTCTCAGTGTTACTGATCCAATGCCATTCAATATTTGTGCTAGTAATAAATTGTGACATTGCTCCTGGTAATAGTTTAGGCATGATGAATAGATTGAAGGGGTGCAAAATAATAGGTCATTTGTTTATAGAATACTGGATCTCTTAATTGGGGTACCATTAGACAGGACAGGCTTTTTGCTGTCAAATGCAAAGGAATATACATTCCAAAAACATGGGATCATTGGTCATCTTAACAAGATAGGAAAGCTGTGTCTTGAGAGAGATTTGTGGTCACTGGTGGATAAACAGCATAGGACAAGCTTGAAGTATGATATTGCATCTGAACATTTAATCCAATGCTTGGAATTATTTACTGCCTTTATACAGATTATTTCAGTATTGCTGTCAGCAAGAGCCACAGACTTCAACAGGTCTTATAAACATGCTGTCAATGAAATGTGTGGCTAACCCCAAAACTGGTAAGCAGAAGGTAAAGACTAGGACAGGACACTCATGCCATGTAGCCGGGACCCACTGGTAGATGGAGTTCATATAAACATGCTTTAATGCCATTGAATGCAAAATCCTATATGTAGGTAGAACAAATGCAACCCACTGCCTGGATGGGGGACAGTAAAATTTCCCTAGAAAGGTCAAAACAGTAATTCTGAAAAAGGATGGTCTGCTAAAAATGAAAAACTGGAGCAAAACTGAGTTCCCAGTGGCATATTTTGGTCAAAAGGTAACATTGGTCATGGGTTTATACAGAGAGGTTTATTGAACTGGGGTAGACAGCTGATTTTACCTATATTCAATGAAACCAGAGACACAGGGTTGCCACATACGGCTGTGGAGTCCTATAGTTTTATACAGGTCATGGAAAGAATGGAGAAGGTGCATGGAAGAGCCCCAACATATGTCCCTCAAAGTGAAGGTCTTAAAGTGATCAGGTGGTTTAGTGTATTGAAAAGATGCTGAGAACTGACTTGATAGGGAAAACTTGGGGAGAAAACAGCAATTCCTACAGGGCTATTTAATCCAGCAGAGAAAAGCACAATAACTTTCATGCCAGATAAATTCAAAAGAAGGATACACTTTTTAAGCAGTGAAGAGATTTGGTTAAACCATCATCAGAAGCAATGAGATTTCCATCTATTGATATCTTTTCAAAAGGTGTAAAGCTTTCCTGTGATGAGATGCTGTAGCCAAGTACAAGCTATTGGCTTTTCTGTAGGAAAAACCTGATAAAACTCTGTGTCTTGTATTATATGTGAGGTCAGACTATATTACCAATGTACTCCTTCTGGAACTGAAATCTCTGTTTTTTTAAATCTTTCTCTGGTCCAGGACTATAGACTCTATATCCCATGGAGAATGGTGCAGCAGAAGGAAACATTCACAGAAGATAATATTTTAGAAAGCAATCCCTATTCTCCCCCATGTTTTTCTCTGGGCAGGAGATCATACAGTTTTATTCTCCAGGATTTACCAACTTTTTTCCCCCCCCCCAATCTCTCTGCCGAATATGTCCACAAAGATGGTAAGTGTCAAGGTATGCAAGCAGATGACTAGGCCCTTGTCTGAGCTTAAGCTATCTGAACAGGATGTGGAAAGTTGCAGAACATAGCAAATAACAGAGTGAGAAGCTGAAATAGTTACAGGTAAGGCCATGAGGAATGGCCAGATTTCACAGGCAGCTAGGGGAAAGTTATATGAGAGACAGCCAAACTTCACCGCTAATTGGAGGGGAGTACTGGAGACCTTTTGGGGAGCAGAGTCTTGCAAGGCCAAAAGTGCATAGATAACCTTATCAGTAATACTAAATCTAGCTGAGATTACCAAGGCAATGGTATCAGAAATACCAAATTTGGGTACGGATGTAGCAAAAGCAGGACCAAGGGGGAAGAGGTAATTAGGGGTGGGTTGTTTATTTGGGAGGGCACAAGAGCATAGAAACGGAGGGGCCAAGGTGGATGGGGAAGAGCAGGCACGGGAAAATGGAGAGAGGCAAGGGTAAAAAGGGCTGGTTGCATGTGAGCAGTCTGCTGGTCAGTTGTCCTGTCTGGCCAAGCCCTGCTCCTGATCGTTGTAATCTGTCCTACTGTCTTGTTCAAGTATATTCCTGATTATTTTTCTCTGTGAGCGTACATATGTATGAGGGTGTGTGTGTGTGTGTGCGAGCCAGTTAACTGAGAAACCATAGATCTAGGGGATACTGGAGAAACTGGGGTCTGAGAGTTGGCTACTGGGGTCTGGAGCAGCTGCCTGTGTGAGACACTGATGAAGTCCAAGCTGGATCAGCTGATGAGTTGGATGGTCAGGGAGCAAGCTAGCAGAGGGAGAGTACACCACTGCCTGGAAAGACACAGGTCTGAGCTGGGGTCTAGGATCCAGGCATGGATGTTAAATGGACTTAAAGCCCGTTCTAATATTCGAGGATCCACGAATGTGGTCATGTTTGTGAATCCAGAGAGTGAAGGTCTATGCCAGGTTCACGAGCGAATCTCAGTCCTGATCGGACAGCGAGGAGGAGCAGGACTGGGCCAACCACGCTGGTCACGCAAGCGTTTATGTGGGTGCTGGTCTGCGTTGACGTGCAGTTGTGTGTGTGTCTTGTGTATTGTGAGTGTGTGTGTGTGTGGCTGGACCTGGGAACAAAGAACCGCAGCAGACTGGCATCTACCGGGCTGGGAAGGATTAGTTCCTGGGGTGCTGATTTCACTCCCCGATTTCACTCCCCTTAAATCGACACCATAATAAGTGCGTGTGGGTGTATTGTGGGATTATTTCAAGGGACTCAGATGGGACATCAGGTGCTTGCCTTTAGTTTTCGCCTGGGACTGGGCCACAAAAATCCCATGAAAATGGAAGTTCCCATATTTTGCAGATGAAATCAAATGGACTGAGACAGCCCTCTGAGAGAATGCACTCGCAGTTTTTTTCCAATTCCTCTGAGGAAGAATTCAAATAAAATCCAGTCCTGGGTTGATCCATAGCTATTTATGAACACAAATAAGCTTCAGATCAGATGCCTGTATGCAAACCCTGAATATTTGGGAGAACTTTAATCCATTCAGCATTTAGCTCATTTCTCTAATTGAGACCATGCTGGAGTGCAGGGTCTGGCCTTGCATAATTTTGGGAAAGATTGCATTCTGACCCATTCCAAAAGCCAGCTAACTAAAGGCTAATTAAAGTAATATTGATGAAAGCTTTTTAGTTTGTGCTACCATGTTTGGTAGCACCTTGACTTCGACATGGTGCCGGTAAACGGGGGTGGTTAATCACAGGGGTTTATTGCAGCAGATGCTTGATGGAAACAGAAGGCAGAACTGTTACTGAGAGATAAATAAAGAAAACCATATGGAAAATGCAGACAGATGATATTTAATAAAATAGCCTTTTCAGAGGCCTGAATATCCATTACTGTGTAGGTAATGGTTAACAGGATAAACAGTTCAATCCATCTCCATCTATGCACTTAGGCAGAGCTATATCCCTGTCTTTATTCACCACTTCAAATTTATCTTCTTATTTGCCTCTCTGTTGATATCTTTTTCTTTCTCTATAGTGTTTCTAAAGCACTTGGGACCCTGGGATCTAAGTGCTCAGCTTCTGGTTTGGGGCTTATCCTGCACAAAGGGAGAGGCAGAAACTCTGGAAGTGATGCTGGATGGTGACGTTCCATGGTGGGAACAGAGCTGAACGGTGCAGAGGGAGCTCTGAGGGGTCTCGAAATGTAGGATCCCTAGGACCAAAGGAGTCTGAATCCTGGGCCACTGCATCCAGTTCTTTCTATGGCACACACTTACACCACAGAAATCTGGCACCACCAGCGAAATGCCATGTATGGCACTTCCTCCACAGCTGGTTTTAAGGTGAGAAATGAGAACAGATGGGGCAGTTGTGATAGAAACAACCTCCAGCGCTGAAAACTCATGTCTTTTTAGTGTGAGCTCACGAACCGTAGCTGGCGGTCTGTGACAGATTCTGCTGGAGCAGAATCAGTCAGGGGACATTACACATACATGTTTTCCAGGGGAACTACTAAAGCAGCAACCAAATAAATTAAGCCTAGAGCAATGACAATGTCCCGTCATACTTTCAGCCTACTTGTTACAAAAAATGCCACACAGCGGTACTGCCCCAGGAGAGCAAAGCTGGGATCCTCACCATCATATAGTCATTCCCGTTATCTTTTTATTTTTCACAAAAAACACTGATTTCTCACTCTTTTCTGGGTTAGAAGTGCTGGCAGACCTGTAGAGAGGCACAGATGTAGCTGGGTAGCAGAAAAGCTGTTCTCTTTACCTGGGCTGGTGTCCCATGGTGTGAGGGCTCGGAAGTGAAGGGCTGGGTGTCAGTTTATTGTCCTCAACCAGATATGCAACTGATAACAGAATTAGGCCTTTAGTGAGTAATTCCTGGTGCATATTTCATCCAGGTCAGGTAAATTTCTTTTCGTAGACATAGTTGCTCAATATCCCAACATCACATAAAGCCTGATATAAATGATGGGGTGTAATGATTAGTATTATGGAAACAAAACTTGGTACTAAGCCCCCTGCTATGCATATTTGCTTGGAGAGCTATTAAGGGCTGGAAGACGTGTTCGTTCCACCACTTGAGAGCAATGGGGCATTCCTTGCCAGATAAAAGACAATTCTTCCCCAAAATGCTAAAGTTAATACTGTGGCTCAATACTGTACTCTCATTTCTGGTTTTGTCTGCTGTCAAACCTGTGCAGCCAGGCAGCTCCACACATGCATACATTTATCTTGCCCCTTCCCTGAGAAGCCAGATGTCCAGGCTTATATGACGTTAGCCCATACTGTATCAGGATTATGAGCTTGCTGAAGCTGGCTCTTCTGTATGTCACCAGAAAATATTTCATGTGGAAGAAGTAGACTTCTGATTCTTGTTTGAGGTCAGCAAAGAACAAGCATGCTGCTGATAAGCCAGAATGATGGGGAACCAACAGGGATGCTGGAGATCAACTCCCAGAGCAGACTACACTGGGTTGCTTCAAACAGTTGTTGCCCCTAGAGCAAGAAAAGCTGAACTGCTTGTGAAACTGCTTTGAAGCTGCTCTGGTTTTGCATCCAGGTGCATTTGTCATAAACCATCTTTGGTGCTGACTTACATTAGTAAGTAAATGGTGATGGCTCAGGAGCTGCTTCAGCTGTTCCTGCAATGGGGATATGAATCTTTGGGAATGAGGGCAGTAAGCTGCTGGGAGGGGTGGCTGTGTTGGATGTCCACCTTCTCCTTCTGAGTCAATAACCTCTTCTGTCTCTGCAGTCATTCCTCTCCCGGTCTTTTTTTATCCTGAATCAAACATGACAAGGGCCCACACTTATGTCCTATTCACAGTTGCACACGCTGGACCAACCCTTATGCTCTGCTGTTGCATGGGACTTTGTCTGTGCTGTTGTCCAGAGTTTATGGCAGAGGTGCAGGGCTGGTAGCTCCATGCTAAAGGAGGGCTGGGCAGCAGTACATTCAGGTCACCCTCTTAAAAGCCGGTCATGCACTGCTTTTAACAGTGGTAATAGAACGTATTAGCCTCTTTCATAACCCTCCCTCGAAATCTGTCCCATTTAGCATCATACACAAAGGGCTACTCTACTTTTTCCTCTAAGCATTCTCCAGAAGCAAACTGAAATGCTTCTCAGGCATGTTAAGGGTTGTTTGCAGTCCACAAACAAAATATTTTGTGCTGCCTCCCACTAAAGCAATCCTGCCTGGGTAGATGTGGTTTCCCCTGGGTAGAGAGATCCTTAGCTAGTGTGAATAATCATCCCTTCCAACCCTTGGATGTGAGGGGCTACACAAGGGTGCAGGGGTTGATTATGCTGCATTGTAACTACTCTAGCAATCAAAATCCATGTGCAGATCTGCCCTGACACATCTGGATTTTACACTGGAGGAGCATAGCTGGTACAAAGAAACCCTTCCTTAGGAGGCAAATAAAACCAGGGTGATGCCAAAACTAAGGAGCAAGTCTTCAGTTCTTCCTCTGGGTAACTATTCAAATCCCAAATAGTTCTGCCTCCAGTTAGCCTCTTCTGATTCTCCTCCTCCCCCTCTATTTTTGAGCTCATCACAAGATTTTAAGGAGTGACACTTTCATCTTTTGTAATCCTCCTTATTCAAGTGCCAAATATTTCCACTCTCTCCCCCAGTGACCCAACACTGTCCATCCTGTGGTCCACCCTGCTTCAGCCTTTCCTCACTCCAAAATGGCCTCAGGCATCTCTGTCCCTGCCTCCTTCTCTAGCGCCGTAGTAGACATCCATGCACAGCAATGACTGCTGCAAGTGAAATGTCATGTGGGTTTTACTCTGTGTGTGTGCAAAAACGGGACATACTTTCTCATGGCCGAAGTGATCAACTGGTCAGTAATTAGCATGCGATATTCCTCCTTTCCTGGGGATTAAAGGCAGACTGTTGTTCTGGACTTTGAGGTTTCATGGTTTTCCTACAATCCCTGGAACAGCATTCATGAACAAGGAATTAACTCCACCTCAAACAAATAAAGGCAAAGCACCTCCAGTTATATAGCATTTTTAATTTTTATCTTTGTTGGAGGAGGATAAACATCTTCTTCTGGATATAATTACTGATTTTGAATAGAGAAAGTCAAGGAAGATGAATAAGGAGAGAGATCTGAGGCCACAAAGAGGAATAAAGTCAAGATTCCAGATAAAAATATTGTTACAAGCACTTTGCAAAGAGATAGAAGAAAAGATGGAGTGGAAAGAGCATTGCCTAGAATATCACTGAAGACAGAAGCAAAATGCCTGGGATATGCTCTTAAGTGCAACATAATTATCATTGATTTTATGTTTCAATTATCTCAGACTCATTTGCTCCCTTATGCCTTTAAAATAAATATATTAGGTGAAAGTCTCTTGGGATTTTATGCATCTTGAGATCAGCTAATGTCTGTAACAAACCTTTTCCCTTCAAAACTGGTAGCATGAGCAAAACTCAAAGATCTGAAGAGGGGAAAATTAGCTTTGTTAGAGAAAATGGTCAAAGAACATAACTCCATTGCTTGTGAAAAGAAGCAATTAGGAGTTAAATAAATTAATGGTTTGTGGAAATTAAAGCAATAGGTCCAGATTTAATCACCTTCTGCATATACTGCAGAAGACACTTCTTTAGAGGGATTTGGAAAGGGCTGGTACTGACATGGTGGAAGTAAGAAAGCCAACAGCTTTTAGAGGTGTTAATGGCAACATCTTAATTGATTCATTATTACGATTTCTATTAGCGTACCAAATAAGCCAGGCTTAAGGACAGTCATGCTCTTGGTTGCTGAGATCAAGCTCTGGGCTCAGCTCTTGTGCCTTGTGGCCCCATATGTCAAAGGGGGACATTCATCTTTGTGAATTGTGTTTAATTGGAGTTTGAGATTCTCCCTTGAGAAGGAACAAATGAAAAAAAAAAGTTATATAAATTGTCACAGTATAAGTCACCATGTTTCTATTAATCAAGAATTTATGGCTTGTGACACCCCTCAGAAAGCTATGAGTAGGGCTTTTAATTAAGTTCTGGCAAACTTTCAAGGTTGCTTTGTCACAGTGTTTTTCACTTTCATGAATTAGATGCTTGGTGGGAACAAGGAGAAATTGACTCTCCAAAAAGCAGGACATTTCCAAACAGCTTATCTATGACATCTTGTCCTTGTCAAGGCAGAAGCTTCTCTTGAGTTAACTCACTCAAGGGCAGGAGTTGTTAGCTGCTGCTTTTCTTAGATACCTCTGTGAAGATATTGCAGATCTGAGCCTTCTTTTTTGCATTCAAAAGCTGCCTGTGTGCTGCAGGACACTGGACCCTAGCTTTGATACCATTGAGTCAGGAGGTGGATGCAAGCTGTAACCTAAATGAAAGGGGAGATGGTGGAGTTCAGGATCCTGTGAGGAGCAAGCAGGGTAAAAGGCAGGATCACAACCCTGGACTTCAGGAGAGCAAACTTTGGCTTCTTCAGGGACCTGCTTGAAGGAAGACCATGGGATAGGGCCCTAGAAGGAAGAAGGGTTCAGGAGAGCTGGTTAATATTCAAGCATCACCTCCTCCAAACTCGAGAATGGTGCATCCCAGTGAGCAAGAAATGGAGAAAAGGGGACAGGAGACCTGCATGGATAAGCAAGGAGCTCCTGGCAAAACTCAAAAAGAGGAAGATGGAAGCAGGGACAGGCCACTTGGGAGGAATATAGGAACGTTGTCAGAGTATGCAGGGATGCGATGAGGGAGGCTAAGGCCCATTTGGAGTTTGATCTGGCAAGGGATGTCAAGGACAACAAGAAGGTCTTCTTTAAATATATCAGTAACAAAAGAAAGACCGGGGAAAATGTGGGCCTGCTGCTGAATGGGGTGGGTGCCCTGGTGATGAAGGACGCAGAGAAGGCAGAGTTGCTGAATGCCACCTTTGCTTCTGTCTTTACTGCTCAGGCCAGCCGTCAGGAATTCCAGAGCCTGGAGGCAAGAGAGAAAGTCTGGAGAAAGGAAGACTTTCCTTTGGTGGAAAAGGATCGGGTTAGAGATCATTTAAGCAAACTTGACACCCACAAATCCATGGGCCCCAAAGGGATGCACCCACAAGTGCTGAGGGAGCTGGCGGATGTTATTGCTAGGCCACTCTCCATCATCTCTGAAAGGTCATGGAGAACAGGAGAGGTGCCTGAAGACTGGAAGAAAGCCAGTGTCACCCCAGTCTTCAAAAAGGGCAAGAAGGAGGACCCAGGGAACTACAGGCCAGTCAGCCTCACCTCCATCCCTGGAAAGGTGATGGAGCAGCTCATCCTGGAGGCCATCTCTAACCTTGTGGAGGAAAAGAAGGAGTAGTCAGGAGTAGTCAGCATGGCTTCACCAAGGGGAAATCATGCTTAACCAATCTGATAGCCTTCTAGGATGGAATGACTGGTTGGGTAGATGAGGGGAGAGCAGTGGATGTTGTCTACCTAGACTTCAGCAAGGCTTTTGACACTGTCTCCCATAACATCCTCATAGGGAAGCTCAGGAAGTGTGGGCTGGATGAGTGGACAGTGAGGTGGATTGAAAACTGGCTGAATGGCAGAGCTCAGAGGGTTGTGATCAGCGGCGCAGAGTCTAGTTGGAGGTCTGTAGCTAGCAGTGTCCCCCAGGGGTCAGTAGTGGGTCCAGTCTTGTTCAACTTCTTCATCAATGACCTGGATGAAGGCACAGAGTGCACCCTCAGCAAGGTTGCTGACAATACAAAACTGGGAGGAGTGGCCGATACACCAGAAGGCTGTGCTGCCATTCAGAGAGAGCTGGACAGGCTGGAGAGGTGGGTGGAGAGGAACCTCATGAAGTTCAACAAAGGCAAGTGCAGGGTCCTGCACCTGGGGAGGAATAACCCCATGCAGCAGGACAGGCTGGGGGTTGACCTGCTGGAAAGCAGCTCTGCAGAGAAGGACCTGGGAGTGCTGGTGGACACCAAGTTAAGCATGAGGCAGCAATGTGCCCCTGTGGCCAAGAAGGCCAATGGTATCCTGGGGTGCATCAGGAAGAGTGTTGCCAGCAGGTTGGGGGAGGTGATCCTGCCCCTCTACTCAGCCCTGGTGAGGCCACATCTGGAGTACTGCATCCAGTTCTGGGCTCCCCAGGACAAGAGAGACATGGAACTACTGGAGCGAGTCCAGCAGAGGGCTACAAAGATGATGAAGGGCCTGGAGCATTTCTTATGTGAGGAAAGGCTGAGAGAGCTGGGCCTGTTCAGCCTGGAGAAAAGAAGACTGAGGGGGGATCTTATGAATGTGTATAAATATCTGAAGGGAGGATGAGGCCAGACTCTTTTGAGTGGAGCCCAGCAGCAGGACAAGAGGCAATGGGCATGAACTGAAACACAGGAAATTCCATCTGAACATGAGGAAAAACTTCTTTACTGAGAGGGTGACTGAGCAGTGGAACAGGTTGCCCAGAGAGGTTGTGGGGTCTCCATCCTTGGAGATACTCAAAAGCCATCTGGTCACAATCCTGGGCAACGTGCTCGAGGTGACCCTGCTTGAGCAGAGGGGTTGGACTAGACGATCTCCAGAGGTCCCTTCTAACCTTGACCATTCTGTGATTCTGTGAAGGGAAATGGGAAATATAAATAGTAACTTCCATCACTAGTCATTGGGGTAAAAGGTATTTGGACTAAACAGGGACACTAGGGAATCTTTTCCTGTTTCTTTTCCTGTTTTGCTGTGACAGATGTAAATGATAGATATGGAGCTCCTTCTCCTAACTGGTGAGGTATTCTGTAGTAATTTGTTCCTCCTGCTGCCTTCAGAAGAAGGGTGCTTTCTTTGGAAGTCTGGAATTGAACTAATCATGCAAGAAGCGTATCCACCCAACAAAGGAAAATTCAAGTGGCTTTCTTTGTCAGGCTCAGTAAGAGAAAGAAAGATAAGCAAAGAGAGGAAAATCAATGTTTTCCATTCCAATGGTGTGTTACTGTAAAATACTACTCATTGGAAACTGTTTCATTGGGTCAGGCACAATACACATAGGCCAAACTGAGATCAAATCTTTGAGAGCCTAAAGCCCTTCTACCATCTTTACAAAAGGAAGCATGTAGCACTCATTTCCTATTTCAACTGAAATACACAAATTTTAGCAGGAGTTAGCTCTTCCAGTTCAAAAATAAAAGCAAATTAGTATGTTGTCACTGTATTTTTTATCCCCCCAGAATTGCCAGTGACATGCTTCTTGACATGCTACTTTACTAAGGAGCTGATGTTAGGCTATCATCAGAGAGGTGAGAAAGATGTATAATGATGCTACATGGTGCATGAGCGCAGGAGCTGATGATGAATTACTGAATGGGAAATGGATGTGCAGTGTGTTGCAATAGAAAGTCTTTTGAAGTTGAGATTTTGAACCTGCAATTGAGGAACAGGTTTAGTGCCCTCCAGGATGAGGAGGAGATGGGCATGGCTGCAAGGGAAGTAACTGGGCCAACAGACCCTGTGCCATGTGGGAACACCCGGAAGAAGTAGTGAGTGATTTTTGTGGGTGACTCCCTGCTGCAGGGGACAGAGGCACCTATCTGCCAACCTGACCTCTTGTTTAGAGAGGTTGGTGGCCTGCCAGGGGCTTGAATACGAGATGTCATAGAAAGACTGTCAAGGCTTGTCCATGCTTCAGACTATTACCCTCTGCTGCTCTTCCTTGTGGGCACTAATGACACCAAGGGCAAACAGGAGACCATCAAGCAGGATGTCAGAGCTCTGGGGATGGTGGTCAAGGGTCTGGGAGCCCAGGTCATTTTCTCCTCAATCCTGCCAGTGAGTGGGGAGGATGGGAGGAGGAGCAGATGTATTTTCCAAGTTAATAACTGGCTGTGCCACTGGTGTTGGCAACAGGGTTTCGGTTTCTATGACCATGGGACCCTGTTTGAAGATGGACAACTGCTTTGGAGAGATGGGATCCACCTCATGAAGTGGGGCACGCATGTCTTTGCCAACAGGGTGATCAGCCTGGTAAGGAGGGCTTTAAACTAGGAAAGATGGGGGAAGGGGAGAGTTATAGAGACAGGGTAGTCAGCAAAATGTGGCTCAAGTCGGGATGCCTCCAGCAGGTGAACGCAGCCAGGGAAGTGCGCATGGGATGTGGCTATGGAGGATCCTCTTTAACTCCTCCTGGGAAACCTGCATGCTCGATCAGCTCTCTGAAATGCCTGTACACCAATGCAAGCAGCATGGGGAACAACCAGGAAGAACTAGAGATCTGTGTGCAGTCGCAGGGCCATGATCTCATTGCCATTACAGAGACATGGTGGGATAGCTCGCATGACTAGAGTGCTGTCATGGATGGCTATGTGCTTTTTAGGAAAGACAGGCCAGGAAAGCGAGGTGGTGGCATTGCTCTTTATGTGAGAGAGCAACTGGAATGTACCGAGCTCTGCCTGGGGGTGGATGAAGAGCGAGTCGAGAGCTTATGGGTAAGGATTTAAGGGCAGGCTAGCATGGGTGACACTGTTGTGGGTGTTTACTACAGGCCACCTGATCAGGAAGAGGAAGTGGATGAGGCCTTCTACAGACAGCTGGAAGTAGCCTCACGATCCCAGGCCCTGGTTCTCATGGGGGGCTTCAACCGCCCTGATACCTGCTGGAAAGACAACACAGCTAGGCACAAACAGTCCCGGAGGTTCCTGCAGAGCATTGGTGACAACTTCTTGAAACAGGTGGTGGAGGAGCCAACAAGGAGAGGTGTGCTGCTGGACCTCGTGCTAACAAACAAAGAAGGACTGGTTGGAGATGTGAAGGTCGGGGGCAGCCTAGGCTGCAGTGACCATGAGATGGTGGAGTTCAGGATCCTGCGAGGAGGCAGCAAGGCACTAAGTAGGATTGCAACCCTGGACTTCAGGAGAGCAAACTTTGGCCTCTTCAGGGACCTACTTGGAGGAATCCCATGGGTTAGGGCCCTAGAAGGAAGGGGGGTCCAAGAGGCTGGTTAATATTCAAACATCACTTCTTCCAGGCTCAAGAGCTGTGCATCCCTATGAGTAAGAAGCAAAGGAGGTAGGAGACCTGCATGGATGAGCAAGGAGCTCCTGGCAGAACTGAACCAGAAGAAGGAAGTCTATAGAATGTGAAAAGGGGGACAGGCCACTTGGGAGGAATATAAGAACATTGTCAGAGTATGCAGGGATGCGACAAGGAAGGTCAAGGCCCATTTGGAATTAAATCTGGCAAGAGATATCAAGGACAACAAGAAGGGAGACATGGCACTACTGGAGAGACTCCAGCGGAGAGCTACAAAGATGATTAGGGGACTGGAGCATCTCTCTTATGAGGAAAGGCTGAGAGAGCTGGGCCTGTTTAGACTGGAGAAGAGAAGGCTGAGAGGAGATCTTATCAACGTGTACAAGTATCTGAAGGGAGGGTGTCGAGAGGATGGGGCCAGACTCTTCTCAGTGGTGCCGAGCGACAGGACGCGAGGCAATGGGCACAAACTGAAACACAGACAATTTCACCTGAACATGAGGAAAAACTTCTTCCCTGTGAGGGTGACAGAGCACTGGAACAGGTTGCCCAGAGAGGTGGTGGAGTCTCCTTCTCTGGAGATATTCAAAACGCGCCTGGATGCAATCCTGTACAATGTACTCTAGGTGACCCTGCTTGAGCAGGGGGGTTGGACTTAGACAATCTCCACAGGTCCCTTCCAACCTCAACCATTCTGTGATCCTTTGATTCTGTGAGGTGAGCACTGATTTGGAGTTCAGACAAGCTGGGTGGTTCTAGTATGAGACCCACATTCTGGACCTGCTTGGTTTCTTCTTTGACAAAGCGGGTATCCTTTGAATTCCCTCTCTCTCTTTCTCTTTTCTCAAAAGGTTATGTATTTTTTCTTCTTAAAAATTATAAATACTAGCTTAGATGATTTAAAGACAAGAGCTGATGTTTACATCATGTATGACTGATACAGCTCAGGGATGGTACTTGCATTCCTCTTTCCCATCACTTTCCAGCATTGTCTATATAAGCAGCAAAAGCACCTCATGCTTTATGTTCTTTGTGATCCTCATGCAGAAAACTCACAGAAGCAAATTAAATTACTGCTTCAGTGATAGTAAGCAAGCAAGCAAACAAAAAATATTGGCTTTCCCATCTGACAACTTTGTACTGTGCTCACTGAAAAAAAAAAGTTAAGCATTTAAATAGTCTTAGGTGAATAATTTCTAACATAAAAAAAAATTCCCCTTTGTTTTTTACCCTTCTTTAATTAAAAGGAAACTGAGGTATATATTAGTCCAGATCAAGATTTTCAAAAACCTTTCAGTTGCTAAGTCTACTTTTTAATTTATTTTGTACTCTGGTTCCAGTGCAGCAAAATACTTCCATGAGATACATGTGTGTGAAATATGTGCTTAAATTTAAGTGTGTTTTACATGTAGTTAAATAAGCATGTGCTCAAATGCTGTGCTGAACTGGATCTTTGACTATCTGTATAGAAGTATAAAGTAAAGATGTCATTTTTTTACAGAGTGCAAAACGATTAATAACTATGAAAAAGATAAAGATAGGAGAGGGGATATGTTATAATTTTTTAGTAATGTGAAATAACATTGCTTTAAAACATTAGACTCTAAGGCAATTTCCAGCTTCTAAGTTTCTAATAACCTACAAAGGCAAAAACCTGCTTTAAAAACAGCAGTAGGAGAAAAAAATAAAATAAAAATCTACTTTTAGATTATTAATGTTCCTAGGATAAAAAAGTGCTTGGAGACATGCTTTGAAAAGCTATTCCATTACCTGCACTGCAATCCAGTCTGTGCACTTATTTATCTGGATCTGAAAGAAGCTGACAAATTCAAGGCAATTTTAGAATGCAACTACACTCCATGTAGCCTTGACAGCATTAATGACGATGATGCGCCCCTTGTATCTGCTAAATGCTTTGCCATCGTAGAGTAAGCTAATTGAAATTAATTAGCAGCGTAGTGTTGAGAACAAAGACTGAGAGAAGTATTTAAAAGATAGGATGGGTTCATGTGCTCATAGGCTTCGTCTGATGTTAGGGAACTAAATATGCATCTACATATACCTGGAGCTGTCCAAGGCATTCAAAAGCCAGGAAGATGATTCTCCACTTGTTTTGATGGGATATGGAGAGAAGCACAGCCAAAATGTGCATGAGGTGGGTCAATTCCTTCCATGCAGTATCCCCATGGTATGGATTTCAATATCCATCTATCTGCCTGCATGAAAAGAGAAGTATCCAGGAAACGATAAGCATGTGCCCATGTTGTCACTCTGTTAATGTCAACCTTGGATAGCAAAGCAGTTTGCTCTGTTTTCTAAAGTTTTAATGGGCTTCTTTCCCGCCACTGCTTCCAGCTTCCTTACACTTTTCCTTTAAGTCTGAGTGACTTCAGTTTTTGTGAAATCCATGATTGTCTCTAGAAGGACCAAAAGCCACTTCTAGAACAGAGAGTTTGCTGCACTGAACTGCTCATCTCTTCTGCCCATCTTTCTCTCTTAATTGCTAGAGGAGTGGTCCAGTACTGAATAATGCTTCATAATCATGTTTTTTTCCATTCAGGTACTGTACAGCCCCCAAACTGCATGGTTTCTCAAAGCTCTTCCTAGATGTTTCTACCTCACTATTGTCTGAATGGCTTCTTCAACCTCTTTTCCCCAATACTGCCACCTTCCACATTACTGTTTTGAGCTATAACATCTTGCTTGTTTTCGTTCCAGTTGCTTCCATGCCCACCAAGAAACTTTTCCAGCATAATGAGGAATCTGGAGAAGGCACACAAGTGGACATTATAATGAAGCCAATGTATTATGTGATACTGACTGTCCTTCTGAATGCCCTTCACCTCTGTGGCTCTCAGGATTGAAGCCAGTTTATCTTACATTACCTGTGACCTGCTTGACTGACAGGTTGGGGAGGGCTGAGACAATGATTTATGGGCAGTGGAGCACAGCAACACAGAGTGGGTGTTGTGAGGACTCTTCTTGGCCAACATGCCAGGACACGGGCCAGCCTCTGTTCCTACATACAGACCCCAGACTTGCAAAAAGAATCGAGGCATTTTTGAGCCATGTCTTTTGCTAAGTCAGGGCAACCAACATGAACGAATACAGACCCCAGTCAGCGTGAGGGAAATGCTGCCATGGTCCCTTCATAGTCTTCAGTGTCTGGGCATCACTTGTTCCTTGATATGCTTATACACTCTGCCCTTGGTGACATAGCTGTTGTCTTCATTTTGCATGTGGACGTCCCTAGATCCAGCAATTACACGACTTGACCAAAGTTATCTAAGAAGTTGGTGCACAATCTGCTCAGCTGAAGATGAGTCTTAAATCCTTGTTAAGTTAACCTGTTAGATCAAGACACTAGTCTTAACCTAAAAATGTCAGGCCAAAAGACCAGCAAATGACTCCCTGAAGCAGAGAAATTAGAACTGCAGTAAGAATTGTATTGCTTTGTCCCGATATCTCTCCTTCTTCTGTTCTCATTTTTACTTCTTGTAAAAATTGCACATGAATTTTACTTTGGTCTATTTTAAGCATCCACACACATGCCAGCAGCGTGAGTGCTGAGGTCAGTGGAGAAATCTTTCAAAGCTGACACAGTGACCCCTAATGAAACCATCAGAGGCAGCCTCATTCCCTCCCGCTTCTCTGCAGCATGCTTAGTTGAACTTGACATGTATTATCGGGCTATAATTCAGTTAGGCATTGGTCAAAGGATAATTTCCACATTCACAGAAAGTAATCTTCTAGAATCTGACAAAGGCATAAAATGAAAACAGCATGGGAGGAGGGGTGTTACTGCACGTGTGTGTGGAATTGGGTGCTGTTTAATCAGGCTGAAGAGAGAGACCTACCAAACACCCCACTGACCTACAGAAACAGCAGCCTTTCTCATCTGAAGCAATTCTAAAGGAAGGAGAGAAAAACAAAATCTTTTTTTTTTTATTAGCCTGGCAAAAGGTGTTCTTGGACTTTCATCCCTCAGCATCCTCTCCTGGAAACAGATTCAGATGTTAAGGTATCACTTGTTTGTGTCTGAAGAACGTTGTGTTCTTGAGCTAAAAATGAAACTCTGAGCAGATGCTGACTAGAAGCAGTGCCGTTCCTGAAAGCAGGCTAGTTGGATGCTGTCAACAGCCGATAAACACATGTAAACAAGAAAGGCAAAAAAAGAAAAAGAAGAAAAAAAAGGAAAGGCAGAAATTAGACATCACACTTATTTTGCATCACCACCCTTTGACAAAGGATTAATGAACAGGATTAATTAAACAAGTATTATTAACCCCCTACACCAAGGTCTCATTTCCAATTTACAGGTGGAGAAGCTGAGACACTAGTTAATGTCACCAAACGCCTCATTGAGGGAAGGGAGGTGTTTGTCCTCTGCTTCTTCCTCTGTAGAGATGTGCTGCTCTAGGGGTAACTCCTCACACTACACAAAGACAACTACTCATTGCGTGGCAACAGGGCATCAAAAAACTAGATGACATGACACAAGCAAGCTGTACTGGATAGGATACAAAAGTCATAATCTCCTAAGTGTGGTATTATGGAGGAATTAGCATTGTGAGGACAAATAAGTAGTAGGTCTCCAACACCTCAGTGGTCTCAGAAATGTCATAACAGCAGCCAGTCTGTCAAAAAATATAACCTCATAGATGTTTGACACGAAAGCTGGAAGATGATATGAAGATCTGCTGCATTTTCTATATATATTATTGCAAAGTTTGCTGGTGCTATAATTTCAGACCAAGATGTTTTACCTGCGTGAAGGTTACCTGACATCTCACCTCCATAGAAACTCCTCAAGAGACTTTCTTCCAGGAGCTGTCGTTACTCATTTGTAAAGATTAGCTTTCCTCTTTCTTAGAAGAAACTTTCTAGTTAGGAGGTTTCTGCATTGTCTTATCTTCACAATATAGTTTTTGACACTGTGTCTTCAAGGGCATGCAAATTTCTGCAAGCTTTAGTGTTCTGTTTGAATCTATTTTTATTGCACTTATAAATTCTTCCATTCTTTGTCTATGTCTTAGCAGGTGAGTGAACAGAGGAGCACTGATTAACCTGAATTTGACTATTCATTTTACCTTGTTATTGTACTATTATATATCTCCTAAATGTGTCAATTCAGAGAAGTTTTGCATTCCTTTTTTTTCATGTACTTTGTCTAATTACTTTGGCATCATTACTCTTTTGTGTCTTTACGACACCCTATAATTTCACCAGGAAAATTTCACCCCATTTATTTATTTGAAAGGAGATATTTATGCAATCTAAAACAATTCCCATCTTTACTTGAAACAGGAATGATCTGAAATGACTGACTGATTTTCTTAAGTTCTTGTTAGAGTTTCCATCATTAGGTATAAATTTAATTCCAGTATTAATGTTAGATTTGGAATCTTTTTCTAAGGGAAGGGAAGGGGAGGGAAGGTAAATTAGGTTTGAAAACAAAGATGAAATTTTATACAAATAAGTAGGAATTAATCACTCAGTTCTTTTGATTTATTTGTCAAAAACAAACCTTCCAAAGAAAAAAACCCCACTGTTTCTGACAGTTTTAAGGGAAAAGAAAAGAAATCTAGGAGGTAAATAAATAAATATAAAGGGGAAGGACTTAAAATCAAAAAGTCTTATCTTTTCCAGTATAACAAATGATTTACTTTGGTCAATGCTCTCTCACTCAGGAACGTCTCAGTCTTTGAGTACAGGCTAAGCATCTTTTCAGCTTTTTTTTATAACTGCACAGAACTCACTTCCAAGGATTATGCATATATCTGATTGGCCTGTCATGGTCAGTCATTCTCCACTCTTCTGTAAATAAATGCTCCTTCTCTCTACCTGTGGTAGCAGTTTTATCACCAGTCCCGACTCCTTGATTAAATATGACAAGCAATTATCTAAGTGCCATTACAAACAGAGATATCACATCCTGTTATATGCCCAGATAATGTGATTACAGCTCTGTAGCTTGAGTGTAGCTTAGCTTAACAGTCAGGGGAACATTACAGTACAAAGCAAATATTTATGAATATCACCAATGAATAAATAAGCCATGCCCTATAGTAACAGTTTAAGAAATCTGTGCATTATGGAAAAGTGGGGGGATGTTATTTCTGTTTTTGAATAGAACTGATTTAAACAATTGTAATCTCCATCTTTAAGGAATATCATGATATTGCTATGTGTGTTTAACACAAGCTGGAATAAAAATTCAACGTGTAGAAGCTTTTGAAGCAATGGAAAGGTCTGACAAAATGGATTCAGAATGAAACTTTCCATGTCGGAGCCATTTGCTCTCTGCTATGAGCTTCATAGAAGCTATAATCGTGGGTCAGTCATTCTCTGTTCTTCCTTACAAGCATTATACCCTAGTCGAACTCCAACTCCCATGAAGCACCGGTCTCAGTGTGCTCTTCCAAAACCTTTGTGGTACATTCGAGGAGACTTTTCAACTTTCCCAATGGGAAATTTTGCCAAAACCACTCTTTCCCTCTAGAGTATTTCTACCTCAATAGAAAAAAATTTTTAAACAGGAAGTTTCTTCTGATATTTTTTTCCAACAATTTGTAATGTCCATTACAGTAATGGCCAATGTCTTTCGTCAGGTTCAGGATGGTATAAGGCCAATGGTAACACCATCAGAAAAGAAGACATGCTCCATGTTCTGAAGACCTTCCAGTCTAATGTCCAGAGCAATGACTTAAATTCTTATACAAAATATTCTGCTTTCTATTAATCCAGTCCACATGGGGTTTTGGAGGCAGGAAATGGGGGAAGAAGAAATGGCAGGAAGGAGGTGAAGTCAGGAGACAGGCAGACAGCTAGGAGGACATGGTTATACTGTCTTGGCAGCAGGGAGTCAGTGAATTGAAAGAAACGACATTAAGTACAGATTGATTAATGGCAGTGACAACAGAGACAAACAGCTTACAGGCTAAATCCTCTCCTCTGTGCATTTTGCTGTTCCTCTGCCGCACGATGCAGAGCTGTCACTTCTTCTTCTGCCTCGTGGCTGTTTGATTCCTTTCTCAGTCGAGGTGAAGAGCTGCTGTGGGCGAGATGGCAGCATTCATTCAGGACTGGCTCAGGTAGGTCGTCTCTTTCCTTCCCCCAACATGACTACTACCACGTCCAAAGGAGTGGTGAAAGTGGGTGAACAAAGTCACTGATAAGGAAGGTCAAACAGGAGCTTCTAGCATGGCTCTAGTCCTAAACCCATTCTGCCGCACTGGGTTTTGGCTTATTTTCTTTATGAGGATGCAAAGGCATTTCCAAAAGAGAATAAATTGCTTCAAGCAACTGGAGATCTCTCCAGGTTCTCAGCCACCTTCAAGGTGAAAAGGTCTCTGTTTCTTTACTTTGTATGGTCTGCTCTGGCTCTAGGGGTGAGTTTCTTCCACGCCTTCCCTAACCTGAGAGCTTCTGCCTCGATTCACAGTGACAGTTGCGTGCCAGTCTGTGAAACTCCGTTGCTTACCTCTGCAGTATGTGTTCTTGGCTTAGCCACGCTATGTCCTCACACACACATTCCCATGGATGCTTGCAATGACTGAAGGTGGAAAATGGTTTTGGTGAATGTTTGTTTTGTTGGATGGGCAAGAGAACAGGGAACTGTTGCTGAAGATGAATGACAGCCCTGCGTGAGCTGGCTCTGCAGCCTGATACCAAGCTGATTATGCAGTTCTTCAGCATGCTTTTCTTGGTGATATAAATGGCAAAACCAGTGGCTGACAGCAAGGACTTCCTTTCTCATCCAAGGAAAAACGGTTGCTTTTAGAAGAGTGCTCTGCTAAACTGCACTGAGTGCCCTGCAAATGGGAAGCAAAACTTAACCCTGAAGAGGGCAAATTTAGGCCACTAAGACCCCTGTCCACCAAAAACCTTAAGTCCTTGCTTTTCTACAACCATGAAACGCAAGTGCTGCATTTAAAACCCATTAAACGCTTGACTGATTGCTGGAAAGTCAGAGTCACTTTGTTCAAAGTTGTGGCTACAGAATTTTATAAAGTTCATGGAAGGTCCGTCAGGATGGACTGGTCCTTTAAGGACAGAGGGCCACACAGAGACATTTAGCTAGTAGCTCAGTGCCTAATCTTACACTAACCAGTCATGTATTTTTGTCTGATCATATGACATATAATATATAATATATATATATGTTAATATTTGTATTCACAACTACATTAGATATTTATAAGTTATATAACTATGTGTAATATACTATATAATATGGAGAATAATTTATAAGCACCTAATGTAGCTGCATTTTTAAATATTAATAAATATTTCAACATATAAAGGCTATCCTTATTCCTGTTGCACCCACAATGCATTTCACTTCCACTAAGTTTAACTAGAGTATAATGCAATTTTCAATCTAAAAAATTTCATTGTACTAATATTGAATGAGACTATATAGCTATAGCTGTAGCTGTTTGTTTATTACATTTATAGTATTGTGTTTCATAAAAAAAAAAAAAAAGAACTGAGTTAAAACCAATCAGGATGATCTTTAGAAATGAGACAGTTCATTAAAAATCAGTAGAATGTTTTACATCCCTGACAATATTCTTTCTGGATTAGAATTCCCATCAGGAGGCAGTTACCTCACTTTTCCTGTTGAAAGGTTAGTTGTCTCCTTGCAGCTAATTGTCCACACCCCTCCTGCAGGCTCCACAGAGATAAAGACACCTCCAGAACACTTTCTTCTGCATCTTCCTGTGCTGAAAAGGAGAGCTTTATTTTGCAGGATTATGTCAGAAGAGATGTTTCACTTTTAGAGAGTTAAATCCAAGTGAGAAAACTCCTGCCCACAAATCAGCAAAACAAACAAACAAACATGTTTTGACTTTGCTGTTTAGATAAATAATTTACTTCATTTAAAATGCTTTCTTCCTTTTATGCTAATAAGCTGATTGAGTTTAGGTATCTGGAGTTCAGTTTTCTCAAAGCTAAACTTAGTCTCTATTTATTATTGTATCAGCTACAGTTTACAGAACTACAAGGTTCCATGGACATTTATGGAAAATTTGGGTCATTTTTCTTAAGAATAAATAATTTTTTTGTAAAGGAAAAAACAGACTTAATATCCATCTGACATTACTATGTCTGTAAGCTGAGAAGCATTTTTGCTCTTTTTAGGAATCTGAAACCTGAGCTTTTAAAAGGTCCAGTCAAACAGATACAAGGAAAAAGGACAATAGAGCAAGATGAATGCCAAAGTAGAGCAAAAATGTTTTAGTATTGAAAACACTATAAAAATGCAATTATGCTGAGGGGAAAAAAATAAAAACATATTTCTGAACATTCTAAATATTTTAAATATCTATAAATATTCATTATGTATCCATCTCCCATACATATTTAAAACCCAGAGTCTCTGCTTTCATTAAGTGAATGCTCCTGGAGATAAAAGTATGTTTAAAAGAAATAGAACAATTATTGTTGGACCAGCTGTAGTGATAAATCACAGCCAGGCAGGGAGATTACGTTCCAAAAATGGAAATAAATGCACATTCACACCGGAACTCTAGCAGGGAGGAAAGCAAGAAAGAGAACAGAGGTTTGAAAACTGGTGCTATACAGCTAAAGAATTGAAAACAGGATATTGAAAGGTGTTGGACAGATTTTATTTCAGGCTGCTTTGGACTCTTACATTTTTGAAAATACAAAAGGAGAACACCGATTTAAATTAATTAATCCTTTAAATTTCAATAGCAACTCCAGACTCCAGGCTATGCATGGCGAACACTTTCCTTGTGCTATTGTTTCTTTGCTTTCCTGCCATCTATTGTCTCTTTTGTGAAAGTAATTTGGTGGCAGAGCCCTTTATTTTGTGTTAGAAAATGCAACTTCCCAACCCAGAGATGAGTTTCTGAGCCATCACCACTTCGCATACTTTGCACCACTTTTCAATAATAAAGTATTACAGTACTGAACAGTATTACATTTGCATGTGTGTAACCTAGAGATTATCTATAAAAGAAAAACAGAAGCCTGGTACAAACACTAATGTGTCTTAAAGGCATGATGGGAATCCATGGATGTTTGTCTTACGGACATCGTTCCACCTAACCTCCTCCTTTTCTGCCCCAAGCTCCCCCAGCCTCTCGTGGTGATTCCTGGCTTGGCTCTAAGCCCCTTTGAGTGCTATTTGAGATGCACATAATATACACCAAATTATGGTCATGATCGTATCGAAAGAGAGAGACCATTTCCCAAAGAGTTGACACCTCTACAGAGAAGACAAACGGGTCAGAAAAGAAATGGAGACACAGAATTTAAGGATCTGATCCATTAGGCCATTTCAAAACCTCTATCTAGGTCAGACTAAAGCTCCACTGAGTCCAATATTTGGTCTCTAATGATGTCCGATAGTGGATGCTTAAGGAGCAATAAGTACAGCAATCATAAAGTAATAGTTCCCTTCATGCTCATCCACTTTCTGGACAGCTGGAACTAGGATTTGTTGAACTGTGATGGCATTATTTTTTTGGTGAAATTTAGATGTCCAATTTTCCTGTAAATCTGGAACTAATCAATTTGTTGAGGAAAGAATCTGAAACAGCAGTGTCGTGTGTTGAAAAGTCTGCTTAGCTCAACACACCTCACCAATTTACCAGATGCCCTGCTCTGCTGGGGCTTTCCACCGCTTCTGGTACCACTGTTAGTGAAAGCTCTAGAAAGTAACTGAGAAATACGAAAAGTTCCAGTGAAGTGAATGAATACGAAGAAAAAAATTCACCTGGAAAGCTAATGAAAACTTTCCTGTTATTCAGACTTGACCATTACGTATTTTATTAGACCCTGTGAAACAAACTCATAGATAATTAAAAATGAACTGCACTTTTCATCAATACAGTTCTTTGATTCAGAAGTTATGAATCAGATTTTCTGATGTTTCTTTTCCTGCTAGTTCTGACATCTAGTAACTCTAGAGAGCCATTAAGGCTAACAATGATAATTAACATGCAACTTCATCTTATGTATTTCAACAGATTTTTGCTGCATTTTGAAATACTGTAAAATCAATCTGTCTTTTAAAGCAAACAAGGCACATTTGAAACTCAAAACACTGGCAGGCATTTGTTTAATCAGAGTATTTTGGATTTTTGTCCTGATCAGATTATTTAAACAGCTGATAGTATTAAAAGTTTGTGATAAACACTTTAAAAGTTGTTGTGGCAAGGTGGATTGCATTCTGAATATTGTCATTGGTATGTGATAGGTCAGTAAATAAATGCATTAGGAAATAAAATCAAGAAAATGTTCCTGTAAGAAAAAGAAAGGTAGAAAAACATATTAAAAAATTACAGAATACCGATGTCTTTGTAGAAAGAAAGCATAGATTTGTTTTGAAGCAAAAGCTAAATTTTATAGCCTCTAAACCAAATGGAAGTAATTCCACTGAGATGCATGGCCTCATGTTAAGAATGACTTGACCTCTACATTGTTAGTAATGCTTGAGTTACTTTTCTATTTTCTCGATATGACAAGAATTCTTAATTTACCGTATTTTAACAACTTTCTCTCTGGAGATTTGTCCCTGACAAATATAATGGAATGCTTGTGAATTACTCTAATGGAAATTAGGAATAAAAAGTAACACAAGCTTTCTCTCTGTACAGTGTTGGAAAATGAGCAATGAGTTCCTCGAGCTCCATGAATAGATTATTGCATGATTGGTCTGAATGCTTCTGGAGCAGCTTCTCCATCACCATACACACACACTAACTCATCATATGTGTTAAAGTTTGGGGGAAAATCAACTCCAAGGCTGAGCTGGACGGTTTGCTCCCATGCCTGGTGCCTCCTGGTGTCCACCTGGAGGTGATCTGCTGGGCTTGGTGCTGGGTTTCGTGCAGGTCCTTCAGCTGGGTCCTGCCTCAGGCTCCGTCCTCGGCAGGCTGGTGGTCTCTGCTGCAGCCCTGCAGCCTCTCTCTTGCCCTGTGGCCAGTGCGTGTTGGCTGCCTGGCATTGCACTGAGATTGCAAGACCTCGGGCCGTGTCAGACTTGCTCTGTTTGAACATTCCTTGACCTGCCTGCAGCTTTGTTTTACTTGGTTCAGATGTAACAGCAATTTTTCTAATTGATCAGGTATCTATGGCTATTTGTTTTTGTATTTGTGTGTATATTTGTGTGGTACAACACTAGTTTTGTACACACAGCAATAACAAGCAGTTATTCTAGGTACCATGAGATTTTACGACTCTAACATAACGACGTATTATTGAGAAATATAGGCCTGGTATGATAGCAGAAGCCTTGTGAGGTGGAGACACAGGATGGTGGCACAGAGGAGCACAGGCATGGGATAAGAGATGGGGCACAGGCTTGGCACTGGAGACCCTAGGGGTATAAACAACTCACCAATGGTAGTTAAAGAACTGCAGATGGAGCTGGACAAAGCTGGGTAGAAGGATAACAAAAAATAGTATCTAACGTACATAAAAGGCACCATTTACAGTAAATTTAGCCGTAACACAGAGCTGAAGACCAATGAAGGAAGAGAAAAAGGTGTAAAAGCTCGTTAGCACATATATAAAAATGACTCCAAGTGAATCCTCAAGTGAGGAAGAAGAAGCCGTCAATATCATACTCCTCCCAGTGAAGGAGCCCAGAGGCACCCCAGACTCACCACAACAACCCCCTGCCCACAGCAGTCTGAAGATACCAACTTTAAGACCCAGAGGAGCAGTGGAACAATGAACATAACAGTGGGAAAAAAGGGATAGAAACTAAGTAGTGGGTGTATTAAAATTTTAATTGTATTATTACAATTACTGAGACTTTTTCTGTACAGAAGTGTTCTTTCTTTTCTTTTCTTTCTTTTTTTTTCCTGTAATGGTTAGATCTAGACCAAAAATGATTCTTGAATTAGACTGCTAAAATTTCAATTATGCTAACAATAAATTCTTGGCTTTATATATAAAGTGTTCTTCATCTTTGCCCACAAACAAGATTTTGAGCATAACATTTGAGACTGTGAGACAGGCAAGAATTATGATACTGCACTTCAAGGAGCACCACAGGGAGGCACATGGTCATCTTCAATGTAATATCACTTACCGCTTCTCCTCTCCACTCCATTTTGACCTGAGGCGGTAGTGGCACCTCCCATCACATGTCTGAAGAAAGAAGAAGAAGGAGGGTTCAGTCTGTCAGTGACCTGTTACAGAAGTGACCTGTTTTGGCCAGGTCCTCAGCTCCCGCTGATTAGCATCTTGCTTGATTGGTCTTGTTGCAAGGAGGAAGATCTGAAGAGAAAGAACCACTGATCACGTCCACGTGGAGACAATGAAGCCTCCTCTCTGTAGCCCAGCAGATAGCAGTCCAGGCCCAGGGGAGAAGGCTTGGAGCCTGTTAGGTTCTCCAGTCACCGGGGGATGCTATGCCATGTTGGGCTTATCCACGATGATGAAAAATTTGTGGTCCCGCTTTGAGAGATCCTTGGGGAAACTCACGATTGACTCAAATGTCTGGATTTTCTCTGGGAGCTGTTTCACTTTCAGTCTATGCTGGTATGGGGCCCTGTGCAGGACTGTGTTGTTTTACAGGGAGGAACATGCAAGGTATTCCTGAGACCAGCTGCAAAGCGATCGAGATTCTGCTTTACTAACAGCAGGAAAACAAGCACAGGAAAGAAAGGAGGGGTGAGGCTTTCGTTGCAGAGGGAGCTGCAAAGCTTAACCATATAACAATATATTGCAGCATAAATAGCCAGTCTTGGACTGTTAGCAGGGATGAAAAGGCAAAATCTGCTGCTCCCTTACTGATTTTTCCCAGCTCCAGGTATATTTCTGTCAGATTTTGGATATATTATAATTTAAACATCTGCTCTCTCTCAGACATACTTGTCCAGTCCACAGAATTTGGCTCCTTCTAATGATGCATGGCTGTACCTTGTGGAAATATGTTTTCAATTTGGCTCCTGAAACATGGATCAAGCGATACTGCCAACACAAATATCCTTTGCTGTCAAACATTTTTCTCCTCTGGAGAGTGGAACACCTGCACAGCAGCTCGGGGGAAAAAAAAAAGAAAAAAAAAAGATGCTTTATAGTAGTGTTTCCTTTTACTTCCAATTTTTCACTTGCATTTCATTTAACAATTAGCGGAGACAGCCGTGAAATACTTTTACGTATTGGCATTACATATTGACTTACACATGCAGGGCCAAATTCCCAGTTGGTGATTTATACCTGCTGCATGACTGGCCTTGGGCATTGCCTTGCTATAAAACTCGCACAGCCACATCACCTCTTTTCAGACCACAAGACTTGGACTTCAGTACTCTGACATAAGCTGGACTGGTAAAATGTCTCCTTCTGCCTCTGTAATGAAGCAAAGACCTAGATCAATTAGTGAAATCCAGAAATGCTGAGGAAAAAAAAAGTAAGAATTTTAAGTGATGCTTGTGCTTCTCCTCAACTTAAAATGCAAGTGGGACTCCTGATTTTTCAGAAGTAAACCTCAGGGCAACCATATGTAAAATACTGATACGTATGTTGTTAGTAATGTACTAGTCAACTTTCAGAGTGGGAGTGTTCTTCAGTTACTCTGAGAAAGAAACATTAAAACAGATTGAAAGCGGGGACTATAAAATGCTATTGATCAAAAGCCACTGGAATGTAAAAATGCTGGCATTTCTCCCAGAGAATTCCCTATTTTCTTGCAGTTTTATATATTCATCTTCAAAGTTTCAAGTGGTATGGTTTATGTATGCATATGTATTTATATGCATACACACACCTGGCTACATATATATACTTATGTACACACACACACACACACAATATATATATAAAAATAAAAATATAAATAAATATATATATATATGTTGTTTGAGATGCCCAGATCTTGAAAAGAATGGAAACAGCTCAATTTTGAAGCCATTCTACAGCATCAAAACCAGCAGGTAGTTCAGGAATAGTCTCAGTTGGCAATTCCTGCTTTTGGACTAAAGTGGCAGATCCAGAGTGGTTGGTGAAACTGGACATGGTATCCAAGCAGATCTGGGAGCTGGAATCTGGGGAGATACTCCAGATAATCTGCAAGGATCTACACACCACTATTTTCTTTCCATGACCACTGTTATATCGGGCAGGATAGTACAGACCATCAGTTCCTTCAGCTCTGCCTATTTGGACTTTAATTCAGCGAGGCTTCCAACCAAGAAGTTGTGTTTATCTTCCACTGGAAGGAAAGTGCTCTCCTACCTAAACAAGTTGCAGTGAACTATACATTAATGGAAGTGGGATGAGACACAGCCTCCGTTTGGAAAGGGAGGCTGCAGGACCTCATAATAATTCATGTGTCCTTAAACAGAACCAAATCATGCTAATATGAGGAACTCGGGAGGCTATTGTCCCCCAGTTTCTTGGAAAATACGTGTCTGGGAAGTTTATTTTGTAATAAGTAAAGCTGGTATAGCACTTCACTATAGGTAATGTGATATAAGTATTAGAACTTCATTCTCAAAGCATGCACGTTTCTTCAGGCTGTCTTCCCCCGCTTCAAGTTCTCTGTAGCCAAGCTGATTTAAGTGGTTCCCATCTTCCCCCTGCTTCCAGTTATTTGTTCCTGTTCGGGATCATATTTTACTGACTTCTTATCTATGTTGATCTGGTTATAAACCAGGTCAATGGAACGAAATGGCTCTAAAAATAAAAGATAACAGCATTTTAGGGGTTTTGTTTGTTTGTTTTTCTCCCTCCCAGTTGTCTAGTTAATTCAGTTTACACCATTGCTCCATGAATAACGCTATTAGAGCAGGAAGGGAGTTAAACTGCTGCCTGGGGCCAAAGAGGAATGGGGGTTTCTGACACTGGCTGTGCTGCCAAACATGTGCCAACGTGGACGATGCTCTCAGCTCTGCATGGATGGGGTGCTGGATCCATCCACACGTCCAGGACTCAGTGGATAGGAGTCTTACTTCCCCCTCCATGCACGTGCTCAGATTGGGTTGGCAGTCAGCCTGCTGTCTTGTATAGAGACAGTTTTTTTCAGACAAGGCTTACTTCTTTCCACTGCATTACTTTTCCTTTCGGGCCAAAGTCACACTTTGGTCCCAGCAGCCATTCTTTTAGGCAGTGGTGATAACGATTTACAAAGCTTGGGACCAGATATTTAGCTCACTTTATTCATGTCCTCTGATCTTTAGTCGTGGAAGAGCTACCCCAATAACCTTGGCCATTCAAGCTCAGCAGTGATGGTGTGCTCCTAGTGGAATCAGAAGCTGCAGGCTTCAGATCCTCACTAAATCCATGTTGTTTGATTTTATTATCTGCATCTGATTTCCTACCTCTTGTTATGACAGTATAAAAATATTCCTCAGTTCCTATCCAAGCTGTGATACAACATTGCTGAGTGCTGTAAAACACCTGCTGCATCCTCCCTGGAAGTGGATGCATTTCTGCAGAGAGTAATAGAAAAATCAACCTCAAAGAGAAGCTGTTACCATCAAAAAAAAAAAGTAAGAAAAACTGGGTCAGACCATAGGATCCTGTCCTTCAGCGTCCTGTCTCTTACAGTGACCAACTGCAGATAGTTAGGCAAGAATATAAAGAGAGGCCAAGTGGTATCTCCCCATAATATCCTCCCAGTCTCCAGTGACTTGTGGCTCTTGGACTTTCTGAGCAGAGGCCTTTGGTTGACGTTGATGGATTTTTACTCTGTTAATTTGTCCAGTTGTGTTTTGAAACTAGTCATTAAAAATGCTAAAAAATATGTTTAACTGTGTATACAGCATAAGATTTCATATGATGGAATGTGACAGGAGTAAAATTGAAGTTTGACATTTAAATTGTTCAAGTTTCTCCCTTTCTTCACTAGATATCATTTGCTTGCTTCGGGAACAGCCTATTCTCTTTCACAGAGAGGCTTTAACTGTCACGAAGGCATCATCCTGGTAGCTCTGAGTATTCAAGCTAACCCAGAGGAGATGCAGAGTTTGCCCTTCTCCTGAGAAAGTGGATTTCAGGGTAAAGTGGGGAGAAGGTTAGCTTTTTATGCTTTTTAAACCTCCCCCAGAATTCTAGGTCTGACATGAAATCCCATTAAGAGACACCCCACACACATCAGAGCAGGCAAACAGCATCACTGCTCCCTTCTGCAGGGAGGTGTCCTTGAGGAAGGTTATGGAAGACATGTTAAAAGCTGTTACGTTTCTGCTCCCGCAGCACCAAGCACGGGATGCTCACGCAACCAAGAAAAGATGCACCCTTCCTGCTTTTCCTGGCAGCCTGGCATTTCCCAGCGGTGAGAAACATTTTGTTGTCACCATGAACAAACACGGAGGACATGCTTCTTTTTAAGCAGTAAAGACTGTCTCAAGCACAACAGAGCAAACGCAGCTTCTTCGTCTCATGACTGGTTACAGACTGATAAGCATGAATAGTAAGAAGAAATATTCTAGTTTGCAGTAGATTTTTACTTCCCTTTCTCCTGTAGCTTAGAGATATATTTAAAAACAATAAAACTTTTTTTTGTTTGTTTTTAATTACACTGATTCCTGAGGCTAGTACTGGAGGGTAGCCATTTTGCTGAAAAATAATCCCACTTTGACAGTGGAAACATGAGAGACTGGTGGAACAGATTGCAAACCAATTCCATGCCTGGTTTAACTGCTTGACTGCCAGCGTGTGTAACTACTTTTCATTAGGCATTTCCTTACATATATAGCTTTCTCAAGTTCCACATTGCTATAGGACCACAACTTCATCAAAGAAAATGTCTCCTATGCTGCTCTGTACAGGCACAGTTACATCTGCAGGAGCTGCAGAGAGATGGAGAGTGACTGCAGGGAGAAGGTTCCTGCACTCCCAGTGAGAAATTGGCCAGTGTGAAAAGGTAAGAATTTGGACCAAATTAAAAAAAAAAAAAGGACAAACAAACAAAAATAAAACAAAAAACAAAAAACAGGCATCTGTAGTCACACACGTCCATTGACTGAGGGAGCTGGGGGAATGGGAGTGTCAGTCCTGGATAGAAAGTGATGCAAATATTGTTTCTTGAACTTAGGTTCATTGCACTTAACTTTGGCCATGCAGAGGTTAGGAAGCTGGTCTAAAGTAGACACTAACCTAGTCACAGTCAGTGGTAGAGGGAAACTTGTCCAGAAGGCAAAGCATTCGCCTGCTGTCGACGCTGTGCTCCAGAAGTGACTGCTTCTCTCCAGTGAATCTAGTGGGGATCTAGTTGGCCAAACAGATTGTATGAATGATTTTTGGATGGCTAAAATGAAGGGAGATGAAACTTTCCTTGAGTATCTATGGCAATCTTATGCACCTGTGGGAGTAACAGCCTATTCCACCCCTGGAGGAGCACCAAGCCTCAACTTCACCATAGAGCAGTAGAAATCACGTCCATACATTGATCTTGGAGTGAGAGAATGAGCAACTTGTCTGCATGTGAGTGAAGCAGTGATTCTGGCTGTGGTTGATTATCATTAAACAGCATTTGGTGTGTTTATGGCCATGTGGCACATGCAGAGTTGAATCTTGCCACGCTACAGGAAACCTTGCACAATATCACAGTGATCTTACCGATCTTCTGGAGCTGTTTTAC
The DNA here is from genome assembly GCF_036417845.1 of Apteryx mantelli. Lineage (NCBI taxonomy): Eukaryota > Metazoa > Chordata > Aves > Apterygiformes > Apterygidae > Apteryx > Apteryx mantelli. The sequence goes on along the minus strand of NC_089979.1, from coordinate 3,975,595 downwards.
TCCTACCTTGTGGGCTCATCATTTCCAGTAGTAAAACTGGCCCTATGAAGCTATCCCTTCATGGGCTTGTGATCCCTCAGATCTACCCCTCTCACACACTCCTCCTCCAAATGGACATCCAGGAAAATGGAATGGGGGACCCTTGTCCTCCTCCTTCTCTTCTCCCAGCATGGGCAATGAAAGGTGAAGTCAAGGGAGATAAATAAAGTTGACTGCAGTGCTGAGTGAATGATATAGTGTTAATGCTGATGAAATTTGGTCTTCAAATAAAAAACATTCTCAATTTAGTCCACTTTCCTCTTCGCCACACCACTTTAGACTTGTACCAAGTTGATGGGCAACTGCAGAAGGATGCTGATCTCTGAACAGACATCGCAGAAGCATGAGGTAATGCTTTTTCTGCTAGAGAGAAAAGTAAATTTTGAATCCCACAAGGTCTCGAGTTTTTTGACAGTTTGTTTCAAACTTTCCAGCATCTGAAGAGTGAGCACATGAAAAAGAAAGAATAATTACTTCTAGTGTGAAATTACTCAGAGAAACAGGGTGAAAACTAACAGATCGAAATGCAGGTTGAGTAATAGAAGAAATGGCAGGCAGCTGGAGTTATCCGGATGACAGGCTGTCTTTCCACAATGCACCTTTGCGCAGAGCAAAGCACACTCCCAGGGAAATTTCTGCCTTCTGATACAAGTCCCCAGACAACCCTTTCATTAGTTGCAAACACCCTCCAGCTCTAGTAATTCAACCAACATTGACTTTTTTTCATCCGGCCTTGTAACTGAGAATTAGTTTACAAAATATAAATGTAGCATGTGCCCTCACTAGGGGTCTTTCCCAATGCGATGGACCATCTAGGTTATTTTTCAGTTCCTTTCCTCACCTACCCATTTCTTTTAGCTTTCTTAATGTTCACAGCCTTTTTAGGACTGTTACTGGATTTTATCAAATCTGTATCATGAAAACACTTTTCTGTACATATCTTATGAAACGATTTTTTGCTCATAATTAAGCAATCTCAAAATATTACACATGTCATAATAGCTCAGGACAGATGTCAGTCTTGATTTATGAGTGTGGAATACTTTCTCCGAACTCTCCTGTGTTCTAGCTATCATAGAACTACTTGTTTTTAAACAGGATGTTGACCCAAAATTAAATTAATATATTTTAGATATGAATCAATTCAAGCTGGAAATTAGAAGGAGGTTCCTAACTGCTAAAGAAATGAGGTTTTGGAGGGACAAGATTTAGCTTTTTAGCAAAGCAAAACATTTAAATATTTTAGGAGGGAACTTGAGGTGATTATAAAAGGGGATATATGATACCTGACTTAGGTCTTGGTGACTTAAGATGTCCCTTTCAGCTGCTGGTATATCCCAAGAGAAAATGTTTGAAGACTCTTTGTCTGAATCCTATAGGAATGAGTTGAACAGAGAAATTATATATACCCTGGAGAAAATCCAGAACTCCCTGAGCAATGGGAAAGATGGAGCCCTCATCAATTTCTAATATTTTGACAAATCCCTGATTGCAGAATTCAGGTGGACTGCTTCAGCTCTCCTAGTTTGCATGCACAAAGCTTCAGAAAGTTTCTTACTTTCGAAGCTTGCAAGAAATTATAAATGGAAGATGACAAAATCTCTTCCTTGAAGGATTATATATTCCTCGTTAAACTTTAACTTCATTTAAAATCCATCCTTGATCCTCTTAAAGTATTTGCGTAAGTGAATGAGGTCTGTAAAGCACGACCGAAGCTTTCCTCCCCGGGGAAGCAGCTTGACCAATTTACATATTTATTAAATATTTTATATTTTACCAGATAGTATACATTCCGAAATGTCACATCTTATTTTTGTCTGAGCAGTGCACAGCAGCAGCGGCTATTTCCAATCCCAGGACCAAAAAAAAAAAAAAAAAAAAAGTTTGCATTTCCTGATTTGACCACTTCTTAAGTGTCTGAGTTTTTATTTCTATGTTTTACTTAGTTCTGCAGAAGTTTAGCTTTCAGTGTTATGGAAAAGATAAAAAAAAGGGGTTGTGCTAGCTCTGCACAAATGAATCTTTTGTGGGGCTATACAGCTAGCCTCACATTTTTCTTCTGGAAGGAGAATTATCTTTCCAAACACCCAGACTAAATGGCTGATGCTTTTTGATGGTAACTTTGCCTTAAAAAAAAAAAAAAAAAAAAAAGTTGTTGCAAGCCAAAGAACTCATAATGATGATGGTCTTTCCCCAGAGGTACAAGGATATATCATGTCAAAGCAATGTTGATACTACTGGTGGTCACGGTTCTTGGTTTCTATGTCAAGCGTAGTAGTCTTATTTTCATATTTTTTCGCCTTACAGTTCAGCTCCTGGAGCAGAGACTTTTGTTGTTGGTGTTAACAATGTACAGGATTAAGGCCTGCGTGAGAGATCCTAACTAGGACTTCCATGCCCAGTTTTGCTCTTGGTCTCTTAAGTGTTGTTGAACAAATTCCTTTCCTGCATCCATCCCCATTTCTAATGCAAACAGCTTCCTTCACCGAGCACTTTGAGCTGCAGTTGCTGAAAAGAGAGTTAGAGAAGAATTGCTTATTTCCAAGCCAGAAGGAACCACTGTGATTATCTTTTCTCATCACGTCCATAACGCATGACTTCCCTGAACTTAACCCTGATGCAAGTCGATTAATTTTGGTTTTAGCAGCATATATTCTTTAGGGAAAAAATAAAACCAATAAAGCAGGTTTAGAGACAAAAATATCTGGTAACGAGAGCACTTGGTACATTGTTCCAGTGGCCAATTACTCTGACTGCTGAACACTACTATCTTATTTTGAGGCTGAATTTGCCTTGTTTACATTTCCAGACACTGGTTTCTGTTATATTATACTTTGTTAAGAAGACTGTACTACTATTGCAATTTTTCTCCCCATTTGAATGGGGAGAAAAGGCAAGGCCCTGTTAGGTCATTTAATAACCTTGTCTTGACAGAATAAAGAAATCAATGTCCTCATTGAAACCTTTTTGGTTTCAAATGCCAAATCGTAGAATAATTTGGGTTGGAATCATAGAATAATTCAGGTTGCTCCAACTGGACAGCATTCTTAAATGGTGACTATTAGAAAACAGATAAGGTTTTCCAGTTGCAGCCACAGTATATGAACGTGCTGAGGTAACAGACCTTTTCTAACCCTAAGAAGAATCTCCTAAAGCCAAGGAACTCTTTAGCCCTTTCTGCCACCCTAGCTGTGTTTACAGTGTAAAATAAGTGCACTTTCCACAGCGCTAAACCCTGGGCAGAAACCCTGATCGTGTCCTAGCTGCTTGGTGGAATAAACCCTGGGTTCAAATATCCCTCTTTGAAGATAAATCCAGGCTTCCAGGCAAGGTTTAACCCCCGTTACTGTTTCCTCAGTCTGGTTGAGGCAGGGAGAAATCTTTTTCAGAGTCACACTGTCCCTGGGGAGAGTCCACATTATTCATTCTTTCCTCTTCATGGATTTTCTGACAGCCTTATTAGTAAGGATTTCTTCCAGGTCCCTAATAAAATGTTGAATAACAGAGCACAAAAGACAGTCTTTAAGACTACACTAGAAGCACATCATGTTAAACATAGTTTTGCATTATAATTGCAATGTATGATCTGTTTGCTGGCCAGCGTTTGCTCCATCTAATCTGTGCTGTGATGCTTTCTGAATTTTCCATTTTCTTAATCAAATGCTGCAGTGAAATATCTTATAGGAGTTAGATATAAGATCAAAAAATATGTATCCAGTGGGGTCAGACCAGTGATCCATCTAGCCCAGGACTCTAACAGAGACACTGGGAGATGCTGTTTAAACACTTATTGTAGATTAAGAGCTATTAGTTTTCCCACATTATAAACTCACAATAGATTTTTAATGGCATTTCTTTTCCATAGTTTGATGTTGACTGATAATCATGGTATTACCTGCTTTAACCCCAGATACTTCACAACTTTGACTGGAGCTGACATGGGTCTTTTAATCTGCAATTTAGTCAGGTGTGGAATTACACCCACAGCTTCTCTCAGTGTTAAAGGTAAATCATATGCTAACTGAGCAGAACTAGACACTCTCTCATGAAGTGTCAGAGTAAGTAAAAGAAAAAGGTGTTTGATATGTTCCTTTCCACCACCCCTTAATTTTTTCCAAGGCATTAGAAAGCCTTGGATATTTTTGTGAAAAGGAGCCATTCAGGTACTTTAATGCCCTTCTGGGTATGTACAGCTACTCTTCTTGCCAAATGCTATATGTGCTATCAATTCAATATACCAAGAGCTTGAGCAAAAGGGGCTATTGGCAAAGGACACCTTTTAGGCAGCCAGCACTGTGGAGAGGCTTAGAGAAAAGCATCTTCCTTCCCATTTGGAGGAGCGTCCACTTCAGGCAGAAGGTTAAAAACACCATGTCCGTGTACTTGTATTAGTGCCCTGTATCTGATTTTTTTATTGTTTTTGCTTTTTTTTTTTTTGCCGTGGCAGTCCCAAAAAGCACCTTTTCATTGCCAACAAATCTGTTTTTTGCTGACAGCATGCTTATCAATCCTTCATTGCTTTAACATTAGCAAAGGCACGGGCAAAAAGTGGATAAATGAAAGTAATGGCTATACGGCCAACCTCCCCGACAGACTGGGCAGCCTCAGCCTGTGAGCTCAGGCTTGGGCACCAGGGGCAGAAGCACTGCTGAAGTGCATGGAGCTTCCCCCAGTGTGTGTAGGAGGAGGGTTTTTTTTAGCATTTAGTGTCTCACTGAAAACAGAGGAGGCAGAAAGATCAATTCCCTTTAATTGCTGAGCAAGCAGAAAACATAACGTCTCTTAGTAAACTAGGGTAATAGATGTAGGCAAATATTCACTCTTCTTACTGTATGCAACTTCTGCATCATCACCCTTCCAGATGTTGCTATTGGAGTATAGCCCTGAGAAAGAGGTGACAATTTTCTCTGATGGATGCTTTTATGGTTCTCCACATGAAAATCTTAGTGCCTCCTGCTCACAGCAGCCTCATAAGATCGGGATATACCAGCCCTTTCTTAGAGTCTTTATTCATTTGTCTAAATGTAAGCACCTAATCTGAGTCACTTTAGGGTGTTTCGGACATCTGAACAGAGGATATGAAGGAGAAACATCTTCCTGAAGCATCAGTGGGAGGGAGGTCAGGAAAGATAACCTTGAGCATTTCAAAAGCCTCTAAAGACCAATGTCTAGGTATTTGTATAAATCATACCCTGAGAATCTATGCTATCTTGCTAGAATCAAACCATGCTAGAATCAGTATGGAAAGTCATCTTGTGCTGTGTTGTACACTTAGGGTGGGATTCATTTCAAAATTACAGTACTAGAAGTCTGTTCTTCTTTAAAATAACTAAAAAATCTTGTGCATTTGCCCAAGAGTTTTTACTGGCCTCAAAAACAAAACAAACAAACAAACAAACAAAAAAACCAGTACCATAATGTGGGTGATGGACCCAATGTGCTGCTTTAACTGGAAGTAGGAATGAGAGTTTCCAACCTTAGGAATGATCAAAGGCTCTTATTCAGCTCTATAGTGCTTTGCAGAGGTGGTACTTAAGGATGTGGTTATGATTCGTGGCCCTCTCTTAATTTACAAAAGCAGAAATCTAACTCAGATTTTAGACTTTACAAGGTTGGGCTTGAAACTATTCAGACTGTCAGAGTCCAATGGCTTTAAAAAAAAAAAAAAAAGCCAGGAGTGGAATGCATCAATGCTAAATTGAACTGTAATCCTGATTTAGCAAAGTATTTATGTACTTGTGTGACAACAATCATTTCCTACCAAAATGCCTAAAGCTGTGCAGCTACTGAAGGACTGATCTGAATTAGGGCCTACTAAATTAATACAAAAATGGAAAAAAAACATGATCAGCATCAGACAGTCATGTTTGACTGTGCCAGACCCTTTTCCTGACTGCGAGGCATAATTAAACTTTGCCATGTCTCCCAGCAGAGTAATACCACTTTTCTCAGTGCATTCGTTCCTCCGTGGTGGAAGATACTCCCCTTAAGTTCTCCAGGTATTTCTATATAAATAATGCAATGAGAGGTTGTATCTCCTCCGGCCCTGGGAGAGCACATGAATTAAACGTCAGTATATAGCTTGTTTCTCTTCTCAGCTCACCGAAGCCCTCCGAGGCAGTCAATACCTTGATAAAGGGATTGTTGCCTTCTGTTGAGGAAGCCTCCTTTAGCACTGCCATCATAAAGTCAAAGAATATAAAATGCATGAAATATTTATCCAGCTTCTCCACTGCCCATTACGAGCAAAAGCAACCTGTGAATATCAGAGGTAAAATTCTTCTTGCCTTAGTAGCATCTATTGTGTTACGCTGGGTTGTATCAAGGTTCCCACAGCCTAACTGGGCTTGTCTGTGTCAGCAGAGCTCCTCACCGGATAAACCCTTTTGCCTACTTGATTGCCCCTTTCTTTCAGGCAATAATAGAGAACCCAGCAAAGAGAAGTTGAGGAGCTGATCCTGTAACAGCTAAATTTGGGGCAATCGCTTTTCTAGGACTCCCTGTAAAATAATTACAATATTTTAGAGAAATAGGGAGCTTTGGGTAGCTGTTCCTGCCTTCAGTGTTTTCAGGCATCAGTGTCAATTATTCCTGTGTGGTTTTTATCTCTTTTTGCCTAGGCTAAATCCACAATTCGCATCCCAGTTGCATTGCAGGTGATGTGTTTTGTGTCTGGGAACGACATGACGTGCAGATGTTACTGCTCAGAAAGTGAGTGCACAGGGGTTTTGTGTGCTAAAGTTTGTTTTGAAAACTGCCCCCAAATATGATCTGAATGACTCATCTGTCTGTTCTTCTTATTTTCTTCAGTAAAAGCTCTGTGACACGCTCAATTAAAGCTGGTAATAAAATATACTCCACTGGGAAGTCTGGCATGCTTAAAGTTAACCCGGTGCTGGAGGGCTTCCTTAGCTCTTGGGCCTATTACAAATTCATGGTGCTCACCATCTTTCTCCTAAAGGTGCAGGAGCTCAGTACTTCTCTCTATTTGGGTCCAGGCAGTTAGAGGCTCAGGAAAAAAAAAAAAAAAAGAAAGAAAAAAGAAAAATCAACTTTATTCCCCAGTCAAGTGCAGGATTATTCCTGCCAGAACATTCCCTGATGCTATGTCCGAATCAGTTTTACATGCCTTAAATGATCACACATCCACTGCTTCCACTGGGCCATCATCACTCAGGCTGATAGATCAGCCTAATAGAGCCTAATGCCTGTCAGAATAAGCTGTGTTCTCAGTTTCTCAGCCTTATCTCTGCTGGAAAAAAAGAAACGTACTTATCCTTTTGCCTTGCTAGTGGTTGACAGAAAGTTAATTAGAGCCAGACAAAAAAACCTTTTTCCCCAAAAAAATTTCTCCAAAAATGGTTTTGACAGAGGAGTGAGTCGAACTAGTGCTTTCAACACTCTCCAGATAAGCAAAAGGCTGAAGTTCCTGATATAAATATTTTTGAGGAAAATCTTCCCTTTTATAAGCAAAATGTGCATGAAATGGCGTGTAGTATCCTGACTCCTCTGGAAAAGCAGAAGCCTTCAAAACTAGCGCACAGCAGCAGCAACCTGGGGAGGCAGAGAGGGAGTTCAAACAACTTGGGGAAGTCCTGCTGCCTGTCTGACTGCACATCTTCTGCAGACATTGGCCAAAACAGTGACGTCCCTGCTGTTCCTTAAGGCAGCACTAGCAATCATGAGCTGAGTAATTGCAGTTAAGAGATCTTCTCTTTTTTTCTCTCAAAAGCTCAGATTTCTGTGAGCTGAAACTATCTACATCTTTAGGATGATTTTTGAGAAATGAGGATAAAAATTAGAGCAATGTTGCCTAGAATTCACCTTCCCTAAGATTTTCCTTGTGGCCTTTGCTGGATGTAAAATGCTTGCTCCGGGTTTGATTTAGAGATCAGATTTAATATCATGAGGCTGATGTCTTTCTTAAATGACTGCCAGGTTTTATTGAAATAGATTTTATTATTTACAGGGGGACATTACGGGTATGTCTCAGGGAGGTGTTAATTTGAGTGAAGGCTCTATGCGTACCGCTTCTTCCATCAGTGTCTGTCAGTGCTGGGGGGGATAATGTTACTATTCTGTTATTCTGCCATTCAGCAATATTACTCCTCAGGCCAGTAATCACTTTTGCCTTGAGCAACCCAGCCTCTGCTTAAGCAGCAGACCATGAGGAAAGGTGAACTCCAAAAAAGTAAAGCTATTCAGGGCTAACTATGGTCTCACAGGAATTTGCTGGATTCGAGTCCAAAGAAAGACAATGCAGGATTTGTGAAAGGCAGGAAAATAAAGGTTACCAAGGTTTATCTGGGAAGGACTCCTCTCACAGTGATTTATTGCACTGTGGGGAAGCTGGAAGATGAAACATATTTGCCCAGGCTCCTCCACTCCTCAGAAGACTCACCCAGTGCTCCTGGGTGTCGCTTTCAAGTCTAGACTCTGCAGATATCTCTAGGGTGTTGAGTAAATGAGCTTATGGTTTGCTTGTGGCTTCTGGTCTCCTGATCATCCACGCTTCATACTCATGTCCACCTCCGCTCCCACGCAGATTCTCTTTTGGAGCAAGCTGACACAGAAGCAGGGGGTGATGCCAGGGACAATCATTTCAGAGACACCTCACAATGCGCAGTTTGGGTGAGGCCTCACCAGATTTGGGTTCCTCAACTGTATGCAGTCACTCAATGCGACGCCGGCAGGCTTTGCAGCCTTGAACCCTCCTGGCTCAATACACGCCACGCTGTCCGGCACATGAGTTCGGTTTGGTTCTAGATGTACGCAGCTGTGGTGTGCTCTAACATGGCTCTTAAATTATTGGAGACCCTCTGGATTGGAAATAAACATACGCAATGTGCTACTATGTCCTAAGTCCAGAGAGGCCCAACGAAGGACTCAGAGGAGACCCCAAGTGAACCATCACCTAGGGTGGAATAGCCAGTCTGCCCTGCATAGCCCTGAGCTTGCTCAACCACCAGCCCTGGGGGTCAGGGACCACCCAAAAGCCAGCCACCTTAAAGAGGAGGTGAGGTCCCCACCAAAGCCAATGATATCCTGCAGATCTCTATTACTCACCAGCTCTAGGGTTATGCCATTTCCGATTTTCCATATATACATTTGCTTCTTGACCATTGTGTATTTCAATAGAGGTTGGTGGGAAGATTTTCATCAAGCATTTTTTATAAAATAAAAAAAGCAGTTTTGTTGAAATACCACAGTTTTGGTGAGCTATAAAAATGATCAAAACCCAATTCTATTTATTTTTATAAAGTCTGTCTGATTTGTTAAGTGGTTTTAATCATTCTAATTTTGTCTCAAATTATGTTTAATATATATATTTTTCTGGATTATCTGTATCTGTGTCTGTCCAGTCTTCAAAAAGGGCAAGAAGGAGGACCCAGCAAACTACAGGCCAGTCAGCCTCACCTCCATCCCTGAAAAAGTGATGGAACAGCTCATCCTGGAGGCCATCTCTAAGTATGTGAAGGAAAAGAAGGAGATCAGGAGTAGTCAGCAGGGATTCATCAAGGGGAAATCATGCTTAACCAATCTGATAGCCTTCTAGGATGGAATGACTGGCTGGGTAGATGAGGGGAGAGCAGTGGATGTTGTCTCCCTTGACTTCAGCAAGGCTTTTGACACTGTCTCCCATAACATCCTCATAGGGAAGCTCAGGAAGTGTGGGTTAGATGAGTGGACAGTGAGGTGGATTGAGAACTGGCTGAATGGCAGAGCTCAGAGAGTTGTGATCAGCGGTGCAGAGTCTAGTTGGAGGCCTGTAGCTAGCGGTGTCCCCCAGGGGTCAGTAGTGGGTCCAGTCTTGTTCAACTTCTTCATCAATGACCTGGATGAAGGCACAGAGTGCACCTTCAGCAAGGTTGCCAACGATACAAAGATGGGAGGAGTGGCGGATACACCAGAAGGCTGTGCTGCCATTCAGAGAGACCTGGACAGGCTGGAGAGGTGGGCAGAGAGGAACCTCACGGAACAAAGGGAAGTGCAGGGTCCTGCACCTGGGGAGGAATAACCCCATGCAGCAGTGCAGGTTGGGGGTTGACCTGCTGGAAAGCAGCTCTGCGGAGAAGGACCTGGGAGTGCTGGTGGACACCAAGTTAAGCATGAGGCAGCAATGTGCCCTTGTGGCCAAGAAGGCCAATGGTATCCTGGGGTGCATCAGGAAGAGTGTTGCCAGCAGGTCGAGGGAGGTGATCCTGCCCCTCTACTCAGCCCTGGTGAGGCCACATCTGGAGTACTGTGTCCAGTTCTGGGCTCTCCAGTAAAAGAGGAACGTGGCACCACTGGAGCAAGTCCAGCAAAGGGCCACAAAGATGATGAGGGGACTGGAGCATCTCTCTTATGAGGAAAGGCTGAGAGAGCTGGGCCTGTTTAGACTGGAGAAGAGAAGGCTGAGAGGAGATCTTATCAATGTGTACGAGTATCTGAAGGGAGGGTGTCAAGAGGATGGAGCCAGACTCTTCTCAGTGGTGCCCAGTGACAGGACGTGAGGCAACGGGCACAAACTGAAACACAGACAGTTCCATCTGAACAGGAGGAAAAACTTCTTCCCTGTGAGGGTGACAGAGCCCTGGAACAGGTTGCCCAGAGAGGTTGTGGAGTCTCCTTCTCTGGAGATATTCAAAACCCACCTGGACGCAATCCTGTGCAACGTGCTCTAGGTGACCCTGCTTGAGCAGGGGGGTTGGACTAGATGATCTGCAGAGGTCCCTTCCAACCTCAGCAATTCTGTGATTCTGTGATTCTGTGATTATTCTACTTTACAGACTGAAAACGTTTGAAGGCTGAATCAGTTTTGATGGGCAATTTACACCGTGCGATAAATTTTGAAATTTTCTTTGACAAATGAAAACTTTTTTCTTAGAGGCTGAAATTTCCCAAGGGATAGAAATTCTATTTCCCAGACACCTCTGGAGGAAAACTCATGTGAAAATGACAACTTTCCCTGCACTGTAATAAAACATTGTCTCAGCTGAGTGCTATTTATGAGCAGGCCTACAAACTGCGATTCTTTTGGGGCGCATAAATAGCATTGAACAAAAAAAGTCTCTTTTTTCATTAAACTAGACAACTTAATTTCAACACTTTTTTTTATTAGTATTTCTTTTTTTTTTTTTTAAATATAATTCCTGTCATTTGCTCTGAATTGAACTATAATTTCCATGTTTGTTTTAACTGCATCAATAGATACAAATGAATAACATAAAAATGGTCATACTTAGATCACATCAAAGGTTCATCTCATCCAGTATCTTTTCTCTGACATGGACCAGTAGTGGCTGCTTCAGAAGATAAGAACAGGAGATTTCACACTATTTACCCTTCCAGCAATCAGTGACTTACATTACAGTTAAACTAAGAGAAAGTGGAAACAAAGAAAGAGAGAGAAGCAAGAAATTCAGTATCTCCTTCCTTTCCCCAAGCTCCAATTGCTTTAGCTGACTTTCTTTCCCCTTTCAGGGCAAAACAGTTAGTGGAGAACATTTCTTACTTTTATTGGTATGATCCCGCCATTTAAAGCTCCAATTCAGAAAGTGCCTAAGCATCTTCTGAAGTCCCAAATGCATGCTCAAAGTTGAGTTCCTGCTCCAAGACAGTTTCCATAATTGATGCTCATAACATAGGGAGCGTTCATTAAACGGTTTGAACTACATGCAAAGTCAAGGAGGGGTAATAGTAAGAAAATAAGTGCAGAGACAATGTTGGTAAAAGAGCAAATGAGGTATAAACTAGCCATGAATAAATTTAGTCTGGCAATTAGAAGAATGTTCCTAATCATTAACATACTCATGTTCTGGAAACAGATTTTCAACAGGAAGAATGGGGCAAAATACAAGCCAAAATGGGGCTTTATGGAGCTTGATAAATGTATGGAAGGAGTCAGATGATAAAGGTTTGCAACAACAGAACTAGATTTTGTTACCCCAAGGGTCTCAGGAAATAGCCAGAAACTTCACACACAAACTTCTCCTGAAGCACATCAGGGTGGTACAATAAGGTACCTAGCTATCAAATGTGCACCAGGTGAACTAAATTTCAGGTTGTAAGTGGCAACAATCCACTTAAGTCAGTTTACAGCAGCTGAAGATTTGATTCTATAACTTAGAGTTTGCTGACCCCTTAATAACTACATTGAAGAAGGAAAATATGAAATCCATTTCCTAGAAGCTTTATTGCTCTGCAGCCTTGTCTTTATTAAGTAGCCAGTACAGATGTCACCTTACTAACAGACATGAAAAAAACAAGGGTGGTTTTTGATATTTGGATACTTTGATACCTGCCATGGATGTGTTACTGCTATATGTGATTAGCAGTACCCAAGTTGTTCGGTTTAAGTTCAACTCAGCAGTTACAACTCCACCTTTAAATAACAGCTGTTGTTAAGACTGTCTCTATGAAGACATCCTCCAGCCTAGATGAAGGCATATCAGTCTGGCAGCAGGGGAATATTAGCTATAAATCTAATTGATGGTGTTAATTCAGCCTGCTTCATGCTTGGGACAGGTCCTGTCCTCTCCTGAGTGGTTACACTAGCTGGAACCCCATTTTCTGAGCTGGGGGACAGGTTGTGCCCACTACCTCTGAAAGTCAGGCTCCTTCTCTAGGCTGCAGAATGAGGAATGTGTCTCTGGAGGATGATTTCCTTCTCTCTCTGCTAACCCTGGAAGGAGGCTAGTCATCTAGCTAGGACTGGATGTCTATCCTTTAGCTGGCCAGTGATAGATAAAATAAATCTTAACCTCAGCCTTTGCCATAAGTTTCTCAGTGTGACTCTCCCAATAAACTTTTTCCAGCCATACAACTTTACAGAATCTAAAGAGGCTCATTTTTATTATCGCCTAGGGGTTAAGTGTAAAATGCACATTTCTGGAGTCCAGATATCTTAATTGCACTGTTTTCTATACTGTATTTCTTCACAAACCATGTAGTGTGACTTCTGGTGATTGGAAGTACCAAGAAACTTAAACAGCATATGATCACGCAGTGATCAAAGTGACTTGAGATCCATTATAAAATATACCATTGAGGGTCGTGCCCAAAGTTGCTTAATGAGCCCGAGCAGAATTCCTGCTGCGGGTCTCAGCTTTGTCCTCATTGCTGCAGCCGCTTGCTCTCCCATGTAAAATCCTTTCACTCAGGATTAGAAGTAAATCCCAGGGCTGGGTGTAATAAAGCTATCAGGATCATAAAATGAAGACACCCTATGTTTAAGATCAGAACAGTATCTTGTTTCCCCAAAATGGGATTATTCTACAGGCAGGCACAGTACCAGATAAAACCTTGAATTTCCTATAGCCTCTCTACCTTAGTTTATTTATAATTCATCTGCTGATCAGTAGAGTTAATAAAAAATAAAAATGTTTCCTTATAAAGGAGGAAGAGACGCACATACCGGCATACATCTATCTCCAGGATAAAGATTTAATTACCTTGAGAAAAGGCTGGAAGAAAGATGAAACTCTGGCACCTGTTACAGCTGGGAAGACGGTAAGGAGGGCCAGCAAGCAATAATTAAATCTTTATCACCCAGAAAGGAGTCTGCAGCCTGCAGTGTTTTCCTGGTGAATATCACCACATTTATTTTTAAACCTACTCCCTGCCAGCATGTCCCAAAGTCATTTCATATACACAGCTGGCTGGGAAGAGGCGGGCTGGAGCTTGAAAAAGCAAGAGCTAAAATGAGAAAGAAAGGGTCTAGCCAAAAAGTTAGCAGAAAAAAGGAGTGGGATGGAAACTTTCCAGGCCCAGCGTTAGGTGACCTACATTTTCAGACTTGTCAAAGATCCTGAACTTTCAAAGATCCTGGTGCCCCTCTTTCCTGAAGTTACTGCAATTTTTCACTATCTGCTTCTCAGTTCTTCTGGAAATCACGCTATTTTAGATAAGGTGGATATGGATTTAAGGACTGACTCCTACATACCTTGTAGAGGAGGGGCAACATGGCTGCAGCAGAGTGAATTTTGCAAACAGTGAACATCTGGGCAACAACCTTTCACTGTGCATGTGAGCAATTGAGGTGACTGCACAGTACGCCCCATTCGTGCTCAGTACAGCCTTCTCCGACACACTGATGTGAACCAGATCAGCCCCAGGATTTTGGCTTGCTGATGTCCCCAAGCACCAGCTGGTCCTGCAGCCCCTGTCTCATCTGTGCACTGGGTTTCTGTTGTACAGAAACCAAATTGAGGGAAGGGGAACTGGTGCCTGTTTCTTACCATGGTCTTTCTCCTTCTCCGGTTGTTAGACATCTCCTTTCCATCTCCTAGGAGTCCCAGGGCCATCCCTGGCTTTAGCCACTAGACTCCATTCCTCCCAGTGACATGGAACAATTTGAAATGAATGGATAATAGTTCTTTGTTAAAATACAGTGCATGAGCACAACTTAGAAAAGATCTGGCTTGTCTTCTCCTTATGTCTAAGAAACTTTTTTCCTACACATTTGCTGAGGGCTTTAGAACCTCACTAATGTGGAACAGGTCCAACTTTCTCTGTTGCTGACACTTTCCCTTTCATTTATAAGAACTTTTTAGAGTTATTACTGTTGCTGCAAGGGGAATTATTCTGTTGATGTGTATAAAGACATGTGAACATGCACTTCATTTATTTGTACATGGATGTTCATGTATGCCCAGGGGACACACACATAATTGTGTCTGCGTGAGATGGATTCTCTCTGCTGGAGAAGTTACAGCTAATCAGCTACATTAAATAGCTGATAAGGCATAAAATGCCTTAAGGCCAGGGAGAGATGATTTCCTCCCAGGGAGAGATGATTTCCTCCCGCCTACTTATGGATTTACTTACAGAACCAAGATGCATCAAGGAGGGATGTTAGTTGGATATAACTTGGAGATCAGCCCTACAATGCATTGGTTGGACCAGAGATCTCCAGAGATTCCTTACAACCTAAGTTATTCAAATATCTGGCTATTTTCTAGTTAATGAAATTTCTGTTAATGAAGATGTTGGGCCTTCATGGCACATCGGGGTTGGGGGCACTGTAGAATAGCTCTGGCCCTTTGGGCTCCTTTTCAGAGCACAGCCACAAACATGGCCTGAGCTGCTGCATCTCAGCCAACCAATTAACCCTGGCTTCATCTTTCTTGTGATGCCTCTCCCCCTCTTTGCTCCATGGACACAGCTCTCCTGCCTTCAGTGATGCCTCCTGTAGACAGGCAGTGAAAAGTCGTAAGGCTGTGTTTGGATTCAAGCTGCAAATGGCACCATGAATATCCCATAAACCTCTACTGTGAGCACTGTTTCCCCACGCTAGCTTTGTCTGGTCTTTTATCTCATTCCTTTCCACAAGATGCCTGTGCTGCTTGGTGGGGCTTGGTTTTTCTTGTTTGTTTTTTCCCAACCAAATAATAAAATAAACTACTTAAAAATGTGCATTCTTTTGCTGAGCTTTCAAAAGGGAAAGGATGGATGACTTGCCACCTGGAAGGGTTAACTGCAATCCTGATGCAGTATGCCAGGAGTGGACTATATTTTTAATATAGTTATGTTGTTTCATTCTTCACCTTATTCTATGTGTGTGTGTGTCTTGCAGGGATTAGTCATGGATTTACAAAATGGATTTTCTCAGAAAAAGATGCTTTTTGACTCTCATACTTTTGATGAAACTTCAGCGTTTTTTCAATATAATTTTTTCTCCTCATCCTCTGTGTGTGTGTGTGTATGAATGTGTATAAATATATACATACATTGTGGCTGGTTGGAAGTAGGAAAATCCATTTCCTTCAACAGTCATATCTCTGAGAAGCAGACTCGCAGAAAAGCTTTTAAATACTAAATTAAAATACTTGAACTGCTTGGCTTTTCCGGTCAGCTTCTCCTTAATTCTTTTCTCTATCCTTCTTGCTTTCTCTCTCTCATTCTTACCCTTGTGCTGAGTTTTCTGCTTAATTAGAGGGAAAGAAAATAATGACATCAAGTCAAGGACATAATCTCTTTCCAAGCTGGCAAAGGTGGGGTTTAATCCTCCTGGCATGGTCCCAGCCAGAAAAAGGAATATTTCCTCTTAAGATATGAAGCTAAAAATTAGGTCTTGATGTAGCACCTGTTGAAGGCAATGGGAACCCCTTTTTTTCCATCTGCATGTGTTGCTTTGGATGCTGAATCTGTCTGGCTGTGAGTACATCAGTCTCCTGGTGAAATCTCTGGAAGCTGAGGATTGATGATACCCAGGAGCGTTGCACTGAGATGTCTGTAGGACCTTGGCATCAGAGGGCACAGACTTCTGTTGCTCAGCCAGTCGACCATTTCCCTTAACTTAAGGACCAGTGTAAGACTCACAAAAATGCTCTGTCATCCAGCCACCTGAAGATGGCAGGGCTGCACTCCTGTGTAGTTCGTTTTTCATGGAGGGTGGCAGCTTTTGCCATTTACTCATGCTTTGCCACAACCGTCTGTTTGTTCATTGTAACGCTCTGTGTTTTGGCTCATGTTCAAGGTTTCTGCATTCTGGGTACAATTCATCCCACTCAACATCAGCCCCAGGGAGTCCAGCATCTTGCATAACTTACCTATAGTCAGGGGAGATGGAGAACTTCAGGGACTGGAGAGTATATCCATTTTTCTTGGGCACCCATCTTAAAAAGGGATGATTTGCCTATGAAAGTTTCACCATAGATGGTAGAAGTGACCTTGACACCTACTTTAGGTTAGAAGTTAATCTTTTAATTGTCTACGGCTAGACAAGATGCTCCCACTCCATGAAGGAAGAATTTATGCATACAGTTGGATCATAATTTCAAACTTCAGCTCCATGGTGATAGTCTGAAAAGACACTGGAAGATCTCACCTCATCAAGCTCAGTGTGAAAAGGACTCCATATCATGGCACAGCAATCAAGGTAGTATCATGCTGTGCCTTGTGCTTATAGGACACTATTTTCCTCTGAGGTGTGCTGTGGGCATTTTGCTTTTATGAATCATTCCTTATAACGTTTCATCAGAAAGGAAATTAGCAATATAATCTATTAAATCTAAGTTTCTTGCTACGGACTGTGGCAACTATAAGGCACCTGTATACCGCAAATGGCAAATGACTGCAGCTGCTGTTCTGTGAACTATAGAGAAATATTCTGTATACTTCCTATAGAAGTCAACTGTATATAGCATATTGAGGGCTACACCCAGGTGAATGCTGTGAGCAGGCTGTTCGCATGCTGCGTATAGGACTCAGGTGCAAAGTGTGGAAATCTGAATGGCAGAGAGGCTACAGAAAACACTTACTTGTACTAAAATGCAGCTCCTTCCTCTGTGCAATGTGGCAGCTGAGATCACGGAGCAATAGTTTTCAGGTGGAGAAGTGTGGAACAATGTCTCCAAATGAAATTATAGCTTGAGGAAAGGATTTCTTTGAGGCAGGACGGAATGTAATTACCCACGTTGGACTTTTGCCAGGACACTGACGTTTAAAACACTTTCAGTTCTTGTGAAAAGTGCCACAGGATCTTTTAATGACTGCAAAGGAATGTGCTTTGGATTTTTTTTTTTTTTTTGCTTGTTTGAGTATCTCATCCAAGAGGTAGAATAATAAAATGAGAAAGAAAAAAAAAAACTATCAAAGCAAAAGCTAATCTTTGCAAAGTGATGGAATATGTAAATCCCACTTTGAAATGGTAATTTATTAACTTCTTTTTAAGATAAAAATGCAATTAGTTCACTCTTTCATTTCTCCCCATCCCCAAAAATGCACACATATATTGTTATCATGTCCTTTGCTCCTATGTCAAATCTGTATCATTTATTTTTGTTGCAGTGAAACTTGTAGGTTTTATAAAAAAAGATTGTTTTTTTCTTGCCTTATTTCACTCATGACTATAAACAAAATGAAATATTCCTAAATTCAGAAATGATTGATGTCAAAAAACTGCACTTTGTTGAATTTTATAAAAACTATGGGCTATTTTTAAATTAGATGCAGAGTCAGTAAAGAGCAATCAGAGAGTGAAAGGGACTTTTTAACACTCCTGCTTTATTCATAGATATTCTCTCTTGAGCTCTGAAGGAAAGAAGGAAAATATTATGTGTGATGGAAGAGTAAGCTTGCCTTATTTTCCACTCGTTCATTTTAAGGTATTTATTATAATGAATGTAGCCGCATCTATATCTATGTATCTATCCCTACGGATAGCACACTGCAGATTCCTAGCTGGTCAATCCAGCATAACTTTCCTGAATCTATTGTAATTTCATCATCATGTTTTTACATTTCATCAACATTATGTAAAGCTGTGCTTAACTGCTTGGTCATCTCCTATATTTGGCAGAATACCTGTAAGTATTAAATAAAGTTATTAGTGTGACACTGGAAGAATTTATTTGATAACAGTAAGATTCGGAGACCTGCTGTGTCTGTTAACCTACTAATTTGGATGGTCACTGAGGGTGCAACAGGTGTCAGTTCAGATTGGTTTCTGCCTGAGTGGTCTTGAATTCACATCTGGCTCTGAGGAGCGAGCGGTACTCACGGAGCTGTTGAATATCCTACACTATCGTCCTTATAGTCCTTCCTGGTGGAGCTGCTTCACATTGGATAGGATATTTCAATAGGTACCAAGTAAAGGGAGAGAGAAGCACTCTCTTGTTAAGGATTAATACATTTCCGTGGCAGAAGCTGGGGGTGGGATTCACCTTCCCAGCCTTTAGGCAACTATAAAGTAAATGCCTCCAACTGGATTAAATTGTCCAGGCTCCCATTATAATGAATTGAGGTCTAGTTCATAGGATTGAGGCACTGCAATTTGTCTCATGCTGAAGTAGATGCTTGCATGCAGAACAAAGAAACACATCTCTTCCATTCTCTGTGCCACATTATGAGGTCCTGCTCCTTGCAGATGCTTTTAATCCTGAAACGGGATGTGAAGAGATATTCATATATTATATGTGGTGCTTGAAGTTCAGAAAAAATGAAACAGGAGATAAGTCACTGAGCTCATCAGGACTTGGCCTTGGGAGCAGAGCTATTACTGAACCCAGTAGGAGATGGCAGCCCAAAATGACATCTTTTCATGGAGTTGTGAGGTAAGATCCCAAATTTGGGGAAGATGCAGCCCACAGCTCCATTGAGATCCGAGTGCAGTATATGCTTGGCTGCTCTGCCATTTCTGGCAGCAAGCTTTTGTCTTTGTGCACATGAGGGACTGCTGCGTAGCAGCAGTGTCCTACTCAGAGTTCAGAGGGTCTGCCGATTTTCAGCAGTGACTCCTTCTAGCAGGTTCAGGTTTCTGCCTGTGAGCCAACCACTTGGAGCCTTCGAGAGGGCAGCAGCAGCAGCAGCTCGCAGAGGCATGTGAAGGAGTTCTTGCCCTTCCTCTGCAGGTCCTGTGTCTTATTATGAACCAAACAGAAGCTGGATGGATGGCTCTCCATCATCTCTTGCATCCAACACCACCTCTCTCCAAGCACTGATGATGCATTTATAACGAGGAGTTTTCTTCCTAATTCTGACCTGTGCTTTCCCCTCACCCTGAGTAATGCCCACACAACACTTCCCTTATTTCTTATTTCAGAAGTCTTTTCCCTGGGCTCTCTGATATCAGCTTCAGAAAGAAATCACACTAGGTTTAAGACTACAGAGTCTCTATTTCCTCAGTTTTTCTCCATGAAATGCTCACTGGAAAGCTTGTGCCTTCAGATTCATCCTTCTGGTAAATCACAATCCCTCTAATCTAACACCTGATAATTGCCATTTCACAGGCAGGATTTTTGTCTGCCATCTAAACATCCTGTCTCCTGTTAGTTTGGTGACCAAAGCAGCAGAAGAGATGCAGGGGGACGGAGCAGGAAATGATGAGCCCACAAGGTAGGAGTAAAACAGCTCCATTTCTAAGGACTGTGTTGGTATCTTAGTAATTGCCTCACCAAGGAGATGGAAGCCTACGTCTGGAACAATGATAAAAGTCATTGATTTTCGTGCTGGCTCAGATGGTGACAAGAACTCGGGAGTTGTGTTCTCCACCCTCAGATACATCCTATTGCTGGTAACCATGGTGTCTGAATACGTGCGAACGGAGGCCGGCTCATTACATAACGCTGGCAGCATAGCAGCACCACCAGCCTTAACAATTAAAGATTTGTCTTGGCAAGCAGGGATTAAATACTTTCCATTAGCAAATTTAGAGATTCTAAAGCCCTATTGTAGAGTTCTGCCACACGCATTGTGAGCGAAACAGCTGCACAATGAGCGATTACAAAGCAAGAAGACACAGTGACACTTTGGCTAGAAACTTTATTGTCTCCTCGCTCTCAGCCCTACAGTCCCTTGGAAACAATTATGTTTAATAAGAAGTATTGTTATTTCCTTCTGGGCGGGTGGGTTATTTGCTTGATATCCCCACAAAGGTTAAACATAACAATGAGTGACTCTTTGTGCTTTGTTAAGATAGCTTCACATTTCCATCCCCTTCAAAAAAAAATTACATAGACTATTAATAATCTTATGCTATGCAAAACTCAGGATGCAGGAGAGAACAGGATTATTATTATTATTATTGTATATTTTCATTATTTAACAGAATTATTGCTGTGAGAGTTTTCAGAAGTAAAGCTCGTGAAAAAAATTGAAGTGAAATAAACACTTTCTTTCAAAGTTTGAGCTTTAATTCCGATGGACAATAACAAAGCTGATAATAGAAAGGACTTTCAGAGCGCTAATAGCACAGCAACTTACCGCATGTATTTGCAAATCCACTTGCTTCAAGCTGTTTTGATCACTTAATATTCAACACGGAGAAAGGGGTGTTTTATGAAGGCAAAACTCACTAAATGAAAGACCTATGAAGGGAAGTCCTCTCCCCTCTCTCCTCAGCAATTCTCCTAAAGCCCCGTGAAATTTTCAGCCACGATGCACTCCTGGAGCTCAGAGTTTTGCAGGATTCAGAGGCAGGTACCAGCCTTTGTGCGCGCTATCTCAGCTTGTTGTTGCAACTGCTGTAACACCTATTTTTAAATAAAAATTGAGTGTTATAGGTCACTTGCTACCCAGGGTTTCCAGCTTCTAGAGATGCCTATGGTGAGGCTATAGCTAGGCTATCGCTGTAGTAGTAAATTTAATGGTGCTGCAGAATATTTCTGGGCACTAGAACTTGCTGATATAAATTGTTAGAATGGACCCTGGTATGGTTTTAGCCTGGGGACAGTTCTTGCAGTTCCTGGGCACCCGCTGAGAGCTGGCACAGCCCTGAACCGCCCCAACAGGCAGTATGAATGCAGCCACTTCATTTTGCAGACTAAAAGAGTTTAATTGTAGAGACACAGACCATTGCTGGCCTCAGTGCTGGAAAATGCTCTCAGGTTGCTTTAATTTACTTGTATAGATGTAGCCTCAGTGGAGGAAAAAATGTGGCTCCTAATTTAGATGCATCCAGGACATAGTTTTAGCTACAGCCCGTGGCACTGGAATATGCAAAGTCATTATAGCTGGAATTACCACAAAACACTCCCCAAGTGATTAGGAGGAGCTGTAAAGTGCCTGCTTCATGGCAGAAGTCTCTCTAGCAGTGGGTTTTAGAAAGTTCCCTTCCTACCAGGAGATTTAAGGTGCCTTCCTCATAAAAGCAAAGTGTGTGGATATACATATCTATGGCCCACGCCACACTGTGGTTGAGTTGCACTGCTGGGACACTCAGCAGTGCAACCTGGAGTTCACCACTCAAAGAGGGAACAACCAAAGCTTTTTCAGGCCAAGTGGCCTCTGGAGAAGTGAAGACCAGCAACACAATGCAGATAGTCACTGGATCCTGTGTCAGCTGCCATAGCCCTTGGGTGCTGCCCAGGAGAACCGAGCCTCTCAGTCAGGCATATTAACTCATCATCATCATCATCATCATTATCATCATGGACCCCAGAAAAAGAGCTGACTTGTGTTTGACCAGCCTGGAGTGTGGTCAGAGGAGACATTCAGTTCCCAAGAAGGGGAATCCTAAATTAGCTAAAAGCAGGACTTTCAGGGAAGGTGTATGCATTTCATTTCTAGATATGACTTAGATAGTCCAACATGCAGGGAAAGATCTCACAGTTCATCCTTGTACCCAAAAGACCATATTTTAAAGGGTACTTAGGGTCTTACTCTCCTTTGCTTTCCACAGAAGTTAGGCATTTCTATTATGATATATCTGGCCAGAAGACCCACAAGGCTCTTTATTTTAAATAAATGGAATACAATTAATTATTAAATGTCATATAATTAATCATTAAAAGCCAGTCTGGGTTGGTCCTCTTGCCTTTTGTAGGATACTGAAGAAAGTTAGATGTGGTCTTCTTCCCATCCTTTAGGAGGCATCAAAGCTGGGATAGCTGGATATCTAGACGTACCTCTTTCATTCTATTGCTCATATTAGATTAAGGATAACATACATCTCACTTGATTTTAGGTGTCTATATCTAAGTAACCTATGGAGGTTATAAAAGATTTAGTCCACAGTCATCGTGCTCTTGTATGCTATGCACACACATAGAACTACTTAGGGAAAACAGGAATCTTTCCCTGGTCTCTGCTGACAGAAGGACTAGTTTTCCACTGAATACAGAAGGATCCTAAAGCAACTTGCAGATGCTGATGCTTATGCTGTGAACACCACATGTAGTCAGGTGATAATTAGGCAAGGTCCTAAAAGTCTGCTTAGATGGTCTTAGCTAGCTGAGATGAATTCTACAGAGGCTGAAATACCACTTAATTCAGCACCAGCTTGACTTTGCATAATGTGAGAATATAAGACATCAGGATGGCCATATGGGATCCAGTACTCAGTTTTCCTACCCTTGACTGTCGCTGGTAGTAGATACTTAGGGAAAAAGTGTAGGAAGCACAGCATGTTTTGAGTATAATTTGCTTTCTCTGGTCTAAACCCTCTGAGATTCTGCATGCCAATAGCTTAGGGATTTGTTGAGCCAGTGGTTTCCTTCAGACCACGGTGCTTAATAGTGACTGATGAGCTTGTCAATCGTGATGCTTGCTCTTCTGCATCCAGTCATGGAAGCAAACTTTGATTATTGCCATGCCAAAGAAGCACAGTAACATACATACTATTTTTATCCATGGGGTAGCAACCCTGAATACTGGAGCAGCAGCTGATTGGGTTTAAGTAGAAATTCATGTGAATGAGGGAAGCTGGGATGAATCCGAGGGAATCTGAGGGTTGGTGGCCAAGAAGGATGAGTATGGGTGAAGATTTTGGAGCTTTTTCTCTTCCCTCTCTTTCCTTCTGCTCCCCAGAAATGATCTAATCTTAGAGAACAAGATCCTTCCCCACAAAAACCCCTCCATATTCTCCTACTTTCTCCACTGCCACTGGGCCCTTCTCATCAACTGCTCAGTTATTTAGAAGAGAATAAAAATAAGTCTGTTTGTTGAGTCATTTTACATGCATAGTGTGATTTGTGGGCCCTTCACTGAGCTGACTTCTGAAGTCGTAAGTGCATGGCCATAAGAATCAGTTTTTGTGTCTGCGTGTATGGGGTTTAAGACAGATGTACAGTTACACACACAGCAGTGTTTGTTCTTGCTGTCAGTTTAAGTGTCTGTGAATAGAATGTGCCTAATGCCTTTATGTTCTTTTCGCATTTGCTTCTTACCTTGTACAGTAGCATTAAAGAAAACAGTCAGTACTTCAGCAAATAGTAGAGGTCTGCAGAATGTGTAATATATTGCAAGAACAAATGGCTTACATGCTTCACTTGAAGGTTTAAACAGGAGATTGCCCTCTGCACTTGTGTATATCTCAGCTAGAAATTGTTATTTGAATTTTGGTAAGTTTTAGAAGCAAAAATTTTATAAGCTTATGGTCAACCATAAGCATGGCAAGTACGCTGCTGTTGTGCTGGGTGCTATACAGAGGCGGGAAAAAAGTCTCTGCCAGAAAGATTATTTCCAAATGTATTTTGCCCATTGGACGTCATGTTCTCAGTTATTTTCATCCAATTAGAGGATACAGACAATATCATGTGAACTCTGATGCTAATCAAAATAAATCTCCAATTTTAGCCCTTGTGGTCACACGACCATAAGAGGTGTCACCATCAGCAAAAATCGACAGATAGTTGCATCACTGCAGCACATGGAGCATGAAAAGGCTCTTGATTATTGTTAACAACTGGATCAGCTTTGTGGCGGAAGTAAAATGGCAAAGTCAATGAATTGATGTACCCCAACTGATGATCCACTTCATATTTGGGGAGTAATTCCAAATAAGTGAAATTCAAGGAAATCATGAGCTGCTTTGCTTGTACAGACTGCTAGCTCAGCTTTGCTATCTAGCTTGCAGGAAGGTATGGCAGGATATAAAGCATCAGTCCCCTGGCTAGTTTGTAACCAATATGTACACGTGCATTTCTGCATAGGGGGGGAAACGGAACATATTGCATTTTCCTTCCTTACCCCACTACAGAATAAATCTAGAGTGCTGAAATAAAGACCATATTTTATAGCAAGTATATCGCTAGGGTCATTAGCTTTCCAATTCAGCTTTATCAGATGGCTACACAGCGGGATGCATTCCAAATTTATTTGATAGCTTGTCAATAAGCAGCTGCCTTTTAATGGCTCTTAGCTTCATGGACCTGAAAAACAAAATGCTTCACACTCGCATTAAACCAATTGGTCCATCAGAGGGATCTCAGGTTTTTATGGCATATGGGACAGAGTGGAAAGTACCTTCTGAGTCCTGGTTTCACCACAAGTTTTCTGAACATCTTATCACTAGGGAACTGAGATGGAGTCAGCTGGAAGGTGATTTCCAGTCAGCTGGAAACTCACAACTTGACAACAATACATACAGGCTAAAAAAGACACACGACAGTTTGTTATAAAGGGGTCAAATGGTTGCAAATCAGTGATAGTATGAGGTAACTCTGCAAGATGCTGAAGGGCTCCCAGGGTGTACTGCTTGCAGGCACTTCTGAATACTATTTTCTTCCCTTTATTGGGAAATCCCTCCAGTCTCTGAATTTTTCGAAAATGTAGGCTTCTACCCTTATGCAAAAAAAAAAAAAAAAAAAAGCCTCTAGATGATAGATTTTTTCTCCTCTCTTTACCCACAGAAGAACTGAAGAGATTTGACAACCTTTGTGACAAGTACCTACCTGTGTTATCTAAGTATTATTTGAATATCAGTCAGGAGATTTGTGAGTGAACTCAAATATCCTCCCTTCAAAAAAATTTACATTGCTTTCAGCAAACAATCTTATAAACAGTAAAATTGGATATAGGAACATTTTATTTTTAAAATAAAATTTCGAATCCAGAAATCCCAGAAGGACCTAAATGTTTTCTTTCCTCCTTTGGTTTGTTTTTAATATTACTTTCCAGGAAAGACTGGGGGAGTCACAAAGGCCTGTGCAAGCTGTCGGGAGCTGGGTTGCTCCTCCTATTGCTAGCGTGCTTTGGAAGAAAAGAGAAGGAATGGCAGAAAACTGCATTGCTGCCTATTCCTGTAACCTATGGTGCCCAGATCAACATCATGGCAGTGACTGCTTTTGCAGTTTAAAAACATAAACTGATTTCCAGTGCCATACTGGACATTGCTAAGTCCACTGTTTGGACATAGCCTATATGACTCCTTCTAAAAAATATCTTCTCTAAGAGGGCAAGCAGACCATCATTCCTCTGTTCGCACTCCAGTCTGACGGGCACAAGTCAGCTCCCATGTAGAAGCCGTATAGTCATGGTAGCAGATGAACACCCTGACTCAGAAACATGCATGCTGTGCAGCCAGCTGGCTTGAAGTACAGGCAGAAGAGGTTGGGTTTGTCCCTGAATAGACAGCCCCCTGTAAGGCAGCTGTGTGGGTTTCTTCTGGGCTGAGTTTTGCTTTCACGCACCCAGCTGAAGAGCAAATTTGCATTCTTGCGTCTGCAGCGTGCTAAGTGCCTTGACGATGCATCATAAGTACATAGGAACAGGAAAAACTAAGAGTGAGAAAAAGATGAAAAACATACTAGCTGAATCTAGGCTATTCTCCTGCCAGCGTCTGAGAACTTTCCAAACTGTTTTCTTCAGCTCCAGCTAAAATGACTCGAGTATTTGGCCTCCTACCATTTCCACAGAGAGTGTATTCCACAATATAATTTTATTTGTTGTGATTTGTATCCGTCGTTTGTTGTAGGCACTTTTACCCAAGTTCAAGCACAAAGTAGTCACTGAAATCATCTATCTGTTGAGGAGGAAAAGTGCCACAGATGTGCCTTATAGCTGTTATCTCCTGGTAGTTCAAGTCACTGTAAAACAAGAGCATGGCTGAGTCAGCAGCAAAACCCTGCCTGGCTGAAGCTCGCTGCAGGTGCCCCACCAATAACTACCCCTCCTGCTGTCCTCAGGATGACTCTGTTTTGTGCTGTGAGCAGTGTAGCTACAGAAGTCTAGAGATAAACACACGTATGACTATTCTCCATTTCTGGTTTGCTCCCTCCAAAGAGCTTCATGCTGCATTGACCACATTGCTAGCCAGGCCCATGTGGGAACTCACAATTTACATTTCATCTCAAAAACATGGCAAAAATTCAGTATCATTCCATTCAGTTCTGCTTGGTCCTGCTCTGGTGGATGGAAACGTATACATATGCTACTGGCTTCGTGCTGCAGAGCTGGGGTCTTTGGTGCATACAAGAGCAGCAAAGTCATCTCAGCGCTAAAGAATCGGCCAGGATTCAATAGACTTGAGGTCTAGCCCCTTTTCTGCGCCAGATATGGTGGGAAAGGCATCTTCTTTCACACTAACGCAGCTCCCCCCATCTGTGAAATAAGTATGAAAACACTAACTCCTTTAAAAGCCATTTGTAGTCAACTGAAAAGCACAACGTGAGGACAAAACAGTGCTATTTTTTAGATGCAGATAGAATCCTCACCATCTTTCATCAGTACCCAAGGAATCAGCTTATTTGCTCTAGATCTGCAGCCCCAAAGCCACTTCTACGTACTACGTATTACTCAGCCACAGTAATGTGGGGCTGGGTGACGCCTTGGCCAATACAGAGGTGAAAAAATAAGCAGAATGAGAATGCAGGTGAAAGTACACAGAAAAGCAACACGAGAACATTGTCAAGACCTTGTAAAATGATATGTGATTATTGTCTCTGTTCCTCCTACGCCATCATCTAAGATTATATAGAATTTCTTTTTCTTCCAGGCTGCCCCTCACCCCAATTTATTCTACTAACTCTTCCCTATTACACGGTGAATTTTTATTGCCCCTTTAAATGGACACTGAATAGTCTTTACCTGAAAGTATAAACTTAGCTTTAACTTTGGATTTATTCATTGCTGTATTTTATACCTTCCAAAACATCAGCAAATAAAACTCAATTAAGCTTCAGAACAAACTCAGTTATCTCCCTCTCATCCCTCCCCAGTTCTCTCTTTTCACTCCTTGCGATCCACCCAGAGGCAATTAGTATTCTCATCTGTTGTAACCAGGGTTAATTTAACTTAATTCTGAAGGACTCTGATGAAGGAGGAAGCATATTGAGTTAGTTAGGAACAGACCGAAGTAGAACCATTATAATTCATAACTCTAGGTCGCTTTATGTCCTCTTCCTTCAGGAGAGTAAAACCCAAGCAGGGTACCAGATGTCTGTAGGACAGGATGTGCACCGTGAAATGGGGCTTCAATCTCTCATTGCTTGAAAGCAAGTTCATGACTATTTTAGCTGAAGGAGTTGGAGAAGATTTAGAAAAACTCATTAAAACTCCCACACAGTAAGGAGTGCTGGCCATGGTTTTGTTTTGCTTCGTTTTGTTCTTTTTCTCTCTTCTATATATTGTGGTGCAGGCAACACATGGAGGCATCATTGAGCTGCGAAGTGGAGTTCTCACAAGGTTCTGCCAAAGGGAAAAAGATCATGTCAATATTTATTAGACTTTCCATCAGCTTGTTAAATCAGTAGCAGAGCTGAATCCCAAACAAATTCCAATTAGATTTTGTTTCAAAATGAAGGCTTGTTCCTGAACTATCCAACAGGGAAATGCCACTGGCATTGGCGTGGAGCTCGCTCTTAGGTAACTTCTTATCTTGTTATTATCTGTTCTTATTCCATCGATCAAGGTTTTGATGATGGCAGAACAGTGAGCAATTTTATCCAGAGATCTGTTGCACACTCATTAATACAGTGTTTGTTAAAAAGCCTGAATTCGGATCTTGGCATAAGGTAATGCTCATGTTGGAAACGTTATCTCACAAACAGGGCAGTCAGTAACTGCTTGGATGGTGACAGATGTCTTGGTTGCAAAGGTCCTTGTAGCAACATCTTCAGCTGGGTTGAATCAAAACTGTCTCTGTGGGGAACTTAAGTGCAATCCAGAGAAGTCCAAGAGGACTGCCTTTTCTGCTCTTTCAAGGGGTAGACAGTTATCCCAGGGTGGAACAGATCTTGAAGGAAGAAACTAGTATAAGACATCCTCTTTCTGAAGCACATTTGGAGCTTTGGGCAGATGTAAGATCTACTGAGATGCTTTTCTCAGCTTGCAACTGGGGCAGGACAGTGATCGGGACCCAAGTGTGCTTTCTTTGGAGACCACTGTGGATTCATTGCATATAGTTCTTAATTGCAAATTAAGATAAAAGACAAGAGAGAAAGCAAGGAAACAAGAGCCAGCTACTCTAAGAGTTACCCTGGCAAGAGCTTGAGGGGTGAAAAGCTGCCACTCTGCTACAGTAGTTGGCAGAACCATCTCTTTCTTGTGTCTGTTAACAAGACAACCCTGACTTCCAATGGCTTTAGCATGGGAAAAATAAAACAAAGAATTTGGATCAGCAGCTGTTTCCTCTAGTCCTATCTGTCTGATCACTGAATCCTTATTATGTACACATCAATAGTCAAAAATATTCCAAAGAGAATTTCATGCCTCACTGCCTAAAAAAATCATATTTTCATCAAAACTATCTAGATTCTCTTCCAAACCCTATTCTGTTCCCTTAAAAATTTAGTCTTAAATCACTTTTGAAAGTAAAATTTATCCATCTGAGCCATGTGGGCCTTGCATGGCAGAATGAAGCTATAACTAAAGGCCCAAGTATTTATAGAGTCAGCACTTCAGACGCTTACCCTAAATACAGACCAGGAGTTTATATTCAAGCCTCTCTTTCTTGGATGTTCATTTACATTATTATATCAAATCCACTGCTACAGTAGAAAGTAAAACCTGTATTTCTTTTAGAATGTCCCCATTTTGTGATTTAAGGCAGGTTTACTTTACCCCAGGAGCACGTATTTAAAACCAGATTGAAATCCATTTATTTTAAGTGTGCTTGTTGGAATTGCTGTTTTTATCATCTGGTTTATTCTACTCCCTTTCTGGGAGCAGAACACAGAATCTCCCTGCAAAAAGATTTCTATTGATGCTGGGTTTAGCAGTCCTTTTGCAAAAATCCAATTCATTTACAGATCAAGATATGTCCTTCAATGAAGGCTCAATGGGATACTTTCAAAATTTTGCCTGCTTAAATGAATCAATCATGAATCTTTGTCTCCTCCTGCCCTTCATATTTCCCTTTTCCACAGCTAATCTTTTCCTCCTAAAAATGCAATGACTGAAAGAGCCTTACTAAACGTGCATTCTCATTTTTACAATAGTGAAGCTATTTCTTAGGAGTGAATTTCCACAGAGTGTCCTGCTCAGAATGAAAAAGTTATCATACTTCCTTCCCCTTGGGCCATTCACTTTGAAGAGAGAAAAAAAAAATAGGAAAAATTAATATGATATGAGGAAGGGGGGGAAAAAAAGCACCCGTGACCTGGCACAAATCCAGTAAATATGAATTCAATTTAACAGTTATAGCTACTGCCTGTGGAAAGCTGCAGGCTGGATTTTGGCTGTTAACAAGAGTTAAAACCCAGGTTACCTGCTCTGTATGGTTCTTTTAGCCCAGGTTAAGAATTTTTTTTTTTCCTGATAGCATTCATCACCTATGAAAGTTCATCTCTGACAGGGCAAACAGAAGACAGCAAGTAAGAGACACTCGCAAGCTTCTCTCCAAGACCCAACCATCTTTCTTACAACTGTCTTCCACTGCTGGTACATTTATTTCCCAGGATTTTTGCCCCACCTTTCACTGCTGATTTCCCTGAAATATTGCCAGGTCTGATAGCTTCTTTCCCATTCTCACTCTGTATACCCTGCATCTCCAAGGTCTTCCTACAGCTTGAGATGGCCTGACTTCAACTCTTAAGGGACTGACTACAGGGGGCATAAATCATTTCAAAGCTGGCAATGGTCTAGGAGTGGGTGAATCGATGTATTACAGGACGGACCCAAGGTACCAAGACAGCTCCGTTGCAAAACCTGGAGCAGACCAGCAGGAGACCAGAGAATGAGGGCTGCAGCTGAGCTGCAAAACTGCTAAAGGTCACAGGACTAATACAGGTAATGAAACCATACTGGGAGATTTACCTCCCTGCTATAACAAATAGCAGATTCGGAGAAAAAAGAAAAAAGGGGGAAAAGAGTAAATTATGCAGACTACTCACAATAATATATTTTTTTCCAGTTGATGCTAAGATGTTTAATCAGACTAAACTGCTGCTTATTACCTTGAATGCTGTAGAGATTATTACTTTGCGAAAGGAAGCTGTTCCAAGTAGGTAGCATAATGCTGCAGAGCCTTGCTGGAGCCTCCTACCCCACGGAGACTCGAACTTAGAAAAATGTTTTGTTTTGTTTTTCAAAGTGGCCATTGCCATGCTACGTTTTCAGCTTGGTGACTGACTTCTAAAGCAGATCTAGGTGATCTGCTTTATCAGCATGGTGATAAAAGATGAGGCCAACTGGAGAGGAGCAGAGTGAGTGGGCTTGGCATAGGTTACTCTTATATACTATTTACTCAGTGTTATAGGTAAAATGAAATTTTTAGTCAGTAGGAGAACAATGGCTAGGTCTTTGTTATAGTAGCTCAAGCTGATACGATGCAGACCTGTGCTCACTGATTTGCCTGTTTTAGCTGTCGTGGGAGAGTGTAGCATGTGCCCGAGCATCCTCTGGTGCCTGGTTCAGGGAAAGGGTATTAGCCTACTAGTGCTGTTGGCCAGTGGAGTTCCTTTCCTAGTTTGTATGGTGGGCTGGCAGCTCTGGGATCTGTGGGTAGATCCTTATTATCTGTGTTTCTATTGTTTAGGCAGGATCACAGAATCACAGAATAGTTGAGGTTGGAAGGGACCTCTGCAGATCATCTAGTCCAACCCCCCTGCTCAAGCAGGGTCACCCAGAGCACCTTGCACAGGATCGCGTCCAGGTGGGTTTTGAATATCTCCAGAGAAGGAGACTCCACCACCTCTCGGGGCAACCTGTTCCAGTGCTCTGTCACCCTCACAGTGAAAAAGTTTTTCCTCATGTTAAGATGGAAGTGTCTGTGTTTCAGTTTGTGCCCGTTGCCTTGCGTCCTGTCGCTGGGCACCACTGAGAAGAGTCTGGCTCCATCCTCTTGACACCCTCCCTTCAGATACTTGTACACGTTGATAAGATCTCCTCTCAGCCTTCTCTTCTCCAGGCTAAACAGGCCCAGCTCTCTCAGCCTCTCCTCATAAGAGAGATGCTCCAGGCCCTTCATCATCTTTGTAGCCCTATGCTGGACTTACTCCAGTAGTGCCACATCCCTCTTGTACTGGGGAGCCCAGAACTGGATGCAGTACTGCAGATGGGGCCTCACCAGGGCTGAGTAGAGGGGGAGGATCACCTCCCTCCACCTGCTGGCAACACTCTTCCTGATGCACCCCAGCAGACCATTGGCCTTCTTGGCCACAAGGGCACATTGCTGCCTCATGCTTAACTTGGTGTCCACCAGCACTCCCAGGTCCTTCTCCGCAGAGCTGCTTCCCAGCAGGTCAGCCCCCAACCTGTACTGGTGCATGGGGTTATTCCTCCCCAGGTGCAGGACCCTGCACTTGTCTTTCTTGAACTTCAGGAGGTTCCTCTCTGCCCACCTCTCCAGCCTGTCGAGGAGAGTCATCTCTGAATGGCAGCACAGCCCTCTGGTGTATCAGCCACTCCTCCCAGTTTTGTATTGTCAGCAAACTTGCTGAGGGTGCACTCTGTGCCTTCATCCAGGTCAGTGATGAAGAAGTTGAACAAGACTGGACCCACTACTGACCCCTGCGGGACACCGCTAGCTACAGGCCTCCAACTAGACTCTGTGCCACTGATCACAACTCTCTGAGCTCTGCCATTCAGCCAGTTCTCAATCCACCTCACTGCCCACATCATCTAAATCACACTTCCTGAGATTCCCTGTGAGGATGTTATGGGAGACAGTGTCAAAAGCCTTGCTGAAGTCAAGGGAGACAACACCCACCGCTCTCCCCTCAACCAGCCAGCTAGTCATTCCATCACAGAAGGCTATCAGATTGGTTAAGCATGATTTCCCCTTGGTGAAGCCATGCTGACTACTCCTGATCACTTTGTTGTCCTCCACATGCTTGGAGATGGCCTCCAGGATGAGCTGCTCCATCACCTTTCTAGTGACGGAGGTGAGGCTGACTGGCCTGTAGTTCCCTGGGTCCTCCTTCTTGCCCTTTTTGAAGACTGGGGAGACATTGGCTTTCTTCCAGTCTTCAGGCACCTCTCCTGTTCTCCATGACCTTTCAGAGATGATGGAGAGTGGCTTAGCAATGATGTCCGCCAGCTCCCTCAGCACTCGTGGGTGCATCCCATCACGGTCTATGGATTTGTGGGTGTCAAGTTTGCTTAAATGGTCTCTAACCCAATCCTCCTCCACCAAGGGAAAGTCTTCCTTTCTCCAGACTTTCTCTCTTGTCTCCAGGGTCTGGGGTTCCTGAGGGCTGGCCTGAGCAGTAAAGACTGAAGCAAAGGTGGCATTCAGTAACTCTGCCTTCTCTGCATCCTTCATCACCAGGGCACCCACCCCATTCAGCAAAGGGCCCACATTTTCCCTAGTTTTCCTCTTGCTATTTATGTATCTGAAGAAGCCCTTCTTGCTGTCCTTGACATCTCTAGCCAGATTTAATTCCAAACAGGCCTTAGCCTTCCTCCTCACATCCCTGCATACTCTGACAACATTCCTATATTCCTCCCAAGTGGCCTGTCCCCCTTTCCACTTTCTGTATACTTCCTTCTTCTGGTTGAGTTTTGCCAGGAACTCCTTGCTCATCCATGCAGGTCTCCTACCTCCTTTGCTTGGCTTCCTACTCATAGGGATGCACCGCTCTTGAGCCTGGAGGAAGTGATGTTTGAATATTAACCAGCTCTCTTGGATCCACCTTCCTTCTAGGGCCCTAACCCATGGGATTCCTCCAAGTAGGTCCCTGAAAAGGCCAAAGTTTGCTCTCCTGAAGCCCAGGGCTGAGATCCTACTTAGTGCCTTGCTGCCTCCTCGCAGGATCCTGAACTCCACCATCTCACGGTCACTGCAGCCTAGGCTGCCCCCGACCTTCACATCTCCAACCAGTCCTTCTTTGTTTGTTAGCACAAGGCCCAGCAGCACACCTCTTGTTGTTGGCTTCTCCACCACCTGTGTCAGGA
The DNA here is from genome assembly GCF_036417845.1 of Apteryx mantelli. NCBI lineage: Eukaryota > Metazoa > Chordata > Aves > Apterygiformes > Apterygidae > Apteryx > Apteryx mantelli. Next base: position 3,942,076 of record NC_089979.1, on the reverse strand, counting down.
AGTTGTCACCAGTGCTCTGCAGGAACCTCCGGGACTGTTTGTGCCTAGCTGTGTCATCTTTCCAGCAGATATCGGGGTGGTTGAAGTCCCCCATGAGAACCAGGGCCTGTGATCGTGAGGCTATTTGCAGCTGTCTGTAGAAGACCTCATCGACTTCCTGTAGTAAACACCCACAACAGTGTCACCCATGCTAGCCTGCCCTTTAATCCTTACCCATAAGCTCTCGACTCGCTCTTCATCCACCCCCTAGGCACAGCTCAATACATCCAGATGCTCTCTCACATAAAGAGCAACACCACCACCTCGCTTTCCTGGCCTGTCTTTCCTAAAAAGCACGTAGCCATCCATGACAGCACTCCAGTCATGCGAGCTATCCCACCATGTCTCTGTAATGGCAATGAGATCATGGCCCTGCGACCGCACACAGATCTCTAGTTCTTCCTGTTTGTTCCCCAAGCTGCGTGCATTGGTGTACAGGCATTTCAGAGAGGTGATCGAGCATGCAGGTTTCCCAGGAGGGGTAAAAGAGGATCCTCCATAGCCACATCCCATGCGCACTTCCCTGGCTGCATTCACCTGCTGGAGGCATCCTGACTTGAGCTGTCTTTTGCCAACTACCCTGTCACTATAACTCTTCCCTTCCCCCATCTTTCCTAGTTTAAAGCCCTCCTTACCAGGATGGTGCAATGGAGCCTTGACCCCACATTTCTTATTCATGACGCATCAGGATTGTCCTGTGAACAATCACAGATTGGCAAAATGGTGATGTCTGTGGCCCAGCCCAAACCAGGAAGAGCAAGACAGCATGGAGTGATCCCAAAGATTAGAACTTTTCCAAGTATCCAGATACTAGCAGAAAATCATCCAGTTCAGTGACTTAATCTGAGCCACAGATGTTGGGAAATTTAATACTGCCACACAAACTCTACTCTCCCTGCATCTTGGGGGTAGTTTCACTGAAGGGACAACTGGATTCATTTGGGAATTGCTAGCCTTCACTTTCAAATGTCTTTGCTGCTTGTTTTCTTTGGTTTTTTTCCCCTCTTCATTGCTATATTTGTCATTTACCACCCAGTCTCAAAACGTTACTCTATTTAGTGCTATGTTGCTTTCCCTCTTAGATTTGTGCCTGCCTATGTTCTGGCCCTCATTTTTGAGAATTATTATTTCTCTGCATTTGCAAAGCTCTTCCATTATCCTTCAAAATTCTTAGTTCTTGTGATACCCACAAAAAATTTGACAACAGATAGCCTGTAAATACATTACAATTCTTGCCTCTACAGATGACCAATAACTTCTCATCCCTGCCTGGTGTCTACCTCTCTCTATCTGTTTATCTTTTATTAGATACTTAGTCTATTAGATTTCTAGGACTGGAACTTTCTTTTTATTTGATCTTCGTACAGCATCTTGCAGAAAGACTTCTGTTCCAAGTTTGGGGTTCTGAATTACTACAGATAATTTCTCTTCTTTATTTTACCTGCGGTTCAAGGACAAAAAAAGGATTTGGCTCAAGGCATTTATAAATATTGAAGTTTTCCTCTGATACATTTTTTCACTGTTTCTCCACAACAGACAGGTACTGGTAAACTCCAGATCTTCCAGATAAATGAATTAGTATTTTAATGGCATTGCTGCCTCCAGTTCTGGTCTTGCTAGCCAATAGAAGACCTGTGTCCTCTTCCTGATTTATAGATTTTCTATTGGAGATAACTAGGGAATAACCTCTTTCCCCCTATAGAAAGTGTCAGTGAACTAATTCTCTAACTTCACCAGTTTTGGTTCATGGAAGAAAATCTATTCAGTACATCAAATAATAAAATTTGGGGTAAAATACTGTTTTAAATGTTTGTTAAATTTTTTCAGGGATGTGAAGGCCCACACTTTCCCTTTTTGTTTACTTGCTTGTCCTATGCATCTCCGATGATATATCCCAGTTAAGTGCTCTTACCAGCTCTCCATTTTCTTTCAGAAATGGGTCTCTCGAAGTGCTACTGCAGTATCTCCAAGATGTCCTTGAAGGAGGGTGCCCCCATTTCCCTTCTGCCCTGGGATCCTTACTCAGACAGCATCGGCTACAAGGCATCAGCTTGGCTCAGCTTTCTACCAAAAGTCATTTTGGATGAGGGTGTTTTCAAGGAGACTTATCTGATTTAAAAGATTTCTGAAGAACTATCTAATGTGGATGTTTTGGGTCTGCCTACAATTCTGTCTTTGGATATCCCTGCCTTCAGACTGTAAGTATTATTAAGAGATAGCACATGAGAAGGATTTGATCCCTGAGATTTGCACAGAACTTCAATCAATCTTATTTTTCTTCTTCTTTTTTTTTTCCCTGTTTGTACTTTCGCTGCTGAGTAAGTTGAGATGGAGACTGTTAAATCAGAGCAGATTCAAAAGCACTGAGCCCACTCCACTCCTGGCAGGAAGATTCGAATTTCTGCAGCAGACTTTCTAGCACAGTGGGGCACTGGCAAGGAAATCATCAGCTTTTTTGAAAGATTTTTTTTGTAAATAGGGATATTCACTTGCTACTATTTTTCTTCTGGTTTCTGAGGCTCTTGAGCATGTTTATTTTTCTTCTTTCATGGACGTTTTTTCTCAAGCAAGAAGGGACAGAATCTTAAAGCTGAAATTCTTGTGCAGTTGTGAGATTCTAGTCAATCTTGTGAAAAGCACGATAAGATCGAAAGAAAGGGCTACCCAGAGGATTAGGCTTCAATTTTGTTTTACTTTTGAGATACAGAGCATCGGAGCAGGCTGTTCGGCTCTATTTCCTTTCCTTATCAGAGGTTTTCTCATAGACGAGTTGACTGCCTAGCTCCTAAATTAGACTTAAGGTATTAGCCTGTTTCCTGTTGATGTTCAAGGGGAAAAAAAGCAGCTTTTCAGCCTTTTGCATCAGAATTAAGTTCAGAGTCAGCAGTAAAAGAGGGATGCTAGAAATCTGGAAAAAGATGCTGCACACTTAATTGCAACATTAACCAGTGAAATATTAGCAAATTTATTGTTTTTTTTCTATTAAAAAAAATTAAAGGAAGTTCATTATGCTCTGTAATCCTGCTTAAATATTCATCATGTTGTTAATGAACCACATTCATTTTTAAAATGTTCAACCTGAGACGCCATCTAACATGATATGATAATAATATAATTTCTGTATAACCGTAAAAGGGACAAGAACAGTAAAAATAATTGTATCTCTAAACATCCTACCCTGTTTTCTCCTGACTAATGAGCAGCTGTTTTTCATTAGCAGCATCGTTTTATCTCTAGTCTATCAACCTGCACAGCTGGGCATATTAGAAATAGCTCAGTGCACTGTGGAACGTATGTTTTCTAAATTGCAGAAACAAATGAGAATGAGGTATTGGAGCTTTTTAAAAAACGGTTCAGGGTTGATTTTTCTCACACTATTTATTATTCAACTCGGTGTAATATCTGGAGGCCTGATGTGAAAATGGAATATTATTGTTCTGTCTGCTGTAAAAATACAGGAAAGACGGTCCCTGCCTCGTGTAGCTTGCACTACAAAGAGTAGAAACTGAGTCACAAAAAGAGCTGAAACTTTTTGCTCAAGGTTATCCAGCAAGCGAGGAGCAGCAACTAAAGCAGAAATCATCACATCGGTCTCTCCCATGCCTCTAACTTACCTACCACTCTGTGTTACCCAGCAATTAAGTTAAAAGAAGACTAATGGGTGAGTTTGGGTTTTGAGTAGTGTAAAGTAAATCAGAGTCTGGTCCTAAGTATTTCTTGCTCATCTTTCAACTTTCCAGGGGGTTACAAGCGAACTCCAATAGAGATCCCCTAAGTAAGATTTTTGATTCTTATCATAGCCTAATTTGGCTTCTGTCTTGCAAAATATAGAACAAAGCATCAGTCCAAGCTTAGAAGACAAAAGGCAGTCTGAATGAAAAAAAGAAAAAAGAAAGCTCGGAAATATTATACCACTCTTTTTTATTGCTCTCCTTTGCCTCTCTCAGTAACCTCGTTTTTAGTTCTCTCCTTTGCCTCTCTCAGTAACCGTAATGGTGCAGGATATTCCAAAGAAGACCATAAGAGAAACTGCACTAGATGGTGGCCTGATTTGAAAAGCAGGATTTCCTATTCAAAGGTCTCCTCACCCTACTGGCTCCAAATCAGCTCAATGAAGTACATTCTCACAATTTTCCACAGAGTGGAAATACCAGGGTGAAATGTGCTCTGGAAAACAGAAAAGAATAGTAATAACCTCCCCAAAACAAACACTGTCTGGTGTTTCTGCAGTGGACATTACAATGGCAGCAGGGGAACTGGAAAAAACACAAATTCCCTGGAGCAGCTGCCTGTGATCCTGGGATCTTCTGCTTCAAAACACCAAGCTTCTAGAAGAACCCTAGAAAAGGCTTCCCTTTTTCCAAGATCCTGCTTGGAAATCAGAAGAGGACTCTGAGAATTCAGCCTGATTTCTGTAAAAATTAATTGAACTCCCTTGGTGGTTTCTTATTTTTCCTTTTAATTCTGCAGAAGTGACTGGGCCTTCAGATTTCGCAGCGACACAAGCAGCAAAAATCTAGGCCTGAGAAAGAAGTCATGAAATCCTATCATTTAGATGGTAGTTTGCCATAATTGATATGGGGTAGTAGCAAAGGGCAAGGTTAAGTTGTAATAACACTAAAATCATGGTGATGTGATGGTAAGTGCTGATGTAAGTTTGATTTCTGTAACCAACACGGATTACATCCTGGTGTATTAACCAGTGGCTAAGTGATGCTTAGAAAATATGTATATTAAATAGATCAAATAAGGTAGAAAAGGAATAGTCCTTGAAACTTTCCCCAGACGCTATGTCTGCATATCATGCTATCCCACTTCTACCAGGCTATTAGGAGAAACTAAGTGTGCAACTGTTTTATTTTTTAGCTATGGGATATGATGGTTCTTTTTTGAGATATAAACTGATGTTCTTCTGTAATGAGTGTAGTGTGACTGGGAGCAGTATATGGTGCAGTGGTAACCTTGTTTTCACTGGGGTCTATTTCACGTCAGCTGAATCTGGCATGAGCCCCTCAAATTGACCCATGTGATAAGGGAAAAAATGTTTCATTCTCTTAAAATGTAATTATTCTGTCTCAGCCCTAGTATAGGACAGTGCCCATGAGTAGTACTTCTAACTACTGTCCCCTTATCTGTGCATGCCTCAGTTTCCCTGCCTGTAAAATAGGAAATGTATCTTCATCTGCCACCTAGAACTGTTGTGAGCCATTAATGCTTGGAAAGCATCTGGAGCCTCCACCATTCTAGAACGGAAAAGTGCTGCCACCATAGGAAAAGGTACATTAAAAACATCAGGCTGTTTGTCATGACAGATTAGGTCCATATCTGCTCTCAGATGTGTCCTTCTTAGGAATCTGTCTTCTTGTTTCAAAATTCATAAGGTGCTGGTTGGACAAAGCCTGCTGAGTGGAAAGACCCTACCTTCGTTAAATTGCATGACCTCTCTGGAAATGTTGATTTCGGTAGGCTCCCCCCACTCAGCCCTAAGGAATTCCTGATATCATACAGTATTTCCAGAGAAACAGTACTCATTCTCCAGGAAATGGGTGGGTAACAGTAAATATCCCTCTACTCCTGGGACTTCCAGTTTGCACATGTGGGAGTAGCAAAACCTCCCATCAGTAATGACGAGGCATCTATGAACAGCAAGCTCTTAAAGGACTGCTGTGAGATTCTCCTTGCAACATTTAGATAATCCACATTAATTTCCTCCAAGTGGTCTCCTTGTATCCCATCATCCAAATAAAGAGTTCACTCTGTCCTGGGAAATAAACTAAGACCTTGGAACTCAAAATAAAAACTCCATCTTCTGGACTGAAAGAAAATTCTTCAAAGGTGGACACTTGGTACAGAGAGCAGTAACGTTCTTGTCTAGGCTTTTTATCACAGGTTATTTTGATACCTTGTAAGAACATTATCTGCAATTACAGTAAGTATGTTAGGGAGTCACAGGTCTCCTTAGATCTTCAACAGGAATTAGTGAAGTGGATTCAAAGTAAAAATTTCAGTCGATAGTCCAGTATTTGCTTTTTTGTCTTGCATAAGGATGAAATGTTGAAATATTGAGATGAAAGTGACTGAAGACCTAATTTACACAATTTTTATTTCGAAAGCAAGCTTGACCTTTCTAGAGGAGAGTGTTTAGTTCCTTCGTTGAACCACTCAAAAACACTTAATTATGAACAATTTCAGCATTTCATTGAGTTTCCCAATTGTGTGGCTCACAGGAGATGTAATTCAAGCCCCTGCTGTGTCCTGTTGGCTATAGTACTCAACTCAATGTACACGTCCCTGATTTTTCTTCATCAATGTGAGTCCTGCAGGACTCAGACAGAATTGAAATTGCAGTCTAATGGGGCAATATAGACTGTCCCACTGGAACTTTTCCTACAAGAGAAAATTGTGTACTGACAACTCTCTCTACAAGCAATGCAACCTCCTCAGGAAATTCCCAACTTGTCTGTGAAAGACAGTGATTTCGCAGCAGACAGTTAGCAGCACCAAACGAAATGAAACGGGGATGTTCAAAACTGATCTAAAGCTATGTCTTATCCACATGGATGAGATTCAGCTATAGACCACAATGCTGGAGAGGAATTCAGATTACAAAATCAATCCCTTGGTTGGAAAGGACCTCTAGATATCCCTAATCTTGCTTAAAACAGGAGCCAACATTCGATGTGGTCAGCCTGGTCCAGCTGAGTGCTGAAAACCTCCAAGAAGGCAGATTCCACGATTGATCTGGTGACCTGTCCCAGCGCTGCATTTCCCTCCTAGCAAAGAAGCTTTTTCTTGCCTTCTGTCTAATCTGAACCTCCCAGGCTGCCCAGAAAGCCTCCCAACACAGCCTCCTATGACTTTTACCTTGTTCACAATGAGAACGCACTGTCAGCTTTGTGAGTCAGCTATTCGTCCTAATTTATTATCGTCCATAAACTTCCTGAGGGTGCATCCTCTATCTTCACCCTGATCATTGATGAAGATATTGAACAATATTTGCTCCAGTAAAAATTCCTGGAATACTGTGTTTGTTACAGGGCCAAGACCTTGCATAGAATAACTATCGAGTCAATTGCAGGTAGGGACAATACCTCCATTGTATGTCTTCCAGAATAAGGTGCCTTTACTTTCAATCACAGTGAGAAAGCAAAGCATTGTTCTGCAATATTTTGTTCCAAAATAGATACGCCAGTCAACCTCCCCATTAAGAAAAATGGTCTCTACTTCTCGGTAACCCCTCTTGTTGGCTGCTTGTTTTTTATACCTTGCTGTATGAAGTTGAGGTCTCATTATTTACTTAATCATTACTTGGTATTCCTATCTTTAAAGACAAATACGTTTAAAGAAGACCTTGAAATAGGTCTTTTACTTTCACTCAAAAGTATAATGTACTTGTCTCCTAGCATACTCCCTGCTCCAGGAAAGCAATCAACATCTTATTATACTGAGTTAACTAGCAGCTGCCAGCTTTGTTGACCTTGTTTGTTTGGAAATTAAAAAGCAGACCATACCAGAGGTGAACTGAATAACCTGCTAGCACAGAGAAACAGACAGAATAGAGGAGCTGTGCTTGTTTACGGAGTGTCAGGCAGATTATACACCCTTTAGGCACTGATTTTGGGGAGAGATACTGTTTGAAATCAGGAGAGAAAAGCAGCAGTTTTATGTTTGCATATGCTTCGAAGGAACAACACTTGTTTTGTTTTGTTATGTTTTCTTTCTTTTTACAAAGAACTCATGAAACCGCATTTGTGTTGGGCTTTATTAGCACCTGCTAGCATATTTATAGATCTATACATACATTCTGCTGCTAGATGTCAATAGTTCAATCAAATACCACATTTACATTATCAGGAATACCACAGAATATTGCACACAGCTCTGTAAACCAGTGGCACCCCGAAAGATAGAATACTATATTTTGAGAACAGGCAACTGATGATGTAAAAAGAAGAAAAGATTTAAGGAGGTAATCTATCATAGCAAAGCAGAACAGTAAAAAGCTCCAAGAAATTAACCATGAAGTAAGAAATTACCTTTTCTATTGTGTGGCAAAGAAAGGGGAGGAAGTTGCATTGATTTATATCAGAGACCCCACAGCCTCTCTGGAATGGGAATCCAAATGCTGTGCTGGGCTTGGTACTAATTTCAGGCAGGAGAGTTTCTCTTCTGCTCAGTGACATTTAGTTAATGCTTTGTTCACCTCCTCTTCCCCGCCAGACATGACACACAGATGTGTATGAAACACAAACCTCATCATCTCTCAGGGCTTGTGTTGACCCAGGTTACTGATTCAGGCTTAGTTCTGGTGCTTGCTCCCCCTGAAAAACCCTGATTCTTCTCCCTTGTTCAAGTAAATCAGGATTAACTTTCATGTAACCGGTATGAGGGAAAGACTCTGATTCCCTTTTTGGTCAGAGGGGTCCAGCTGTTACAGTAAAGGTGCAATTAGGTGCAATACATCCTGTTCAAAAATTGACATGCCATATAGTTCAGCTGATTTGCACTTTGAAAAGGTCTATTCTTCTCCATTGATTTATAAAGTGAACGTGGGACAGCTAGGTCAAGTGCAAACACCTGCATTTTATACATGTGAAGGTAGGTGAGATCAATTCCACCTGTAATGTCTGCTTTTACCACCTAAGAAAGTCTCTCCTTAGCTGTGCTTCTCTCCAAATTACTCGGATCAGTGGCAGCTGGGAAATTTGCCCTCTCAGAAGAGTTATCAGCTGGCAAGTGGTTGGTGTCCATATTCCAAGATGACAGGCATTGTTCAGAAAAAGCAAAACTGCTCTGTTTTGCTCAAGTGAAGTGGAAGAGAGGAAGATGACTCATACCTAGAGATATAGGGTTGGAAATGGAGCAAAGCATCCATATCCATAGAATAAAATGTTTTTGGAATAGCAATTTCTCCTAAAAATCTCTGAATGATATTTTCCAACTGAGACTCAGAATATGGGCTAAATCCTCTTTATAACTCCCACGCTCATTTTTTCTTTTAGATGACTAAAAACTTTGATACAGGAAAAGCTCAATGATTAAAAATTACAAATGCACTGTATATGCAATACTTAGATGCAAACATTTTTGCTGTAAAAAGGCAGATGTTAAATTAAGCAGTGTTTTAATTTGATCCCCGTGGAAATATTCCTTCTAGAAAGCTGACAAATGTTTCATTTTACAGAACTTTGGGAATTCTGGGGAATTACATGTTTGTAACAGTTGCATTCTAAAGGTTAAAACAGCTTGGGTTAAAGATGTGGAATTGCCTCCTACTTGATAGGTTTATATGGAGACCAGTTTGCTTCTGATCTTTCAGAGTTCTTTACAATAGCTGAGTACAAGACTCTCAACTTCGGCAGTAGTAGGGCTTGACCGATGATATTTAATTGAAGGTGGTATCTGCGTAGTCTTGGGTGAAAGCAGTGATCATATACATATATAAGGGCTGAAACTGCCAATTAATCTACTCATTATTAGAGATAATTCTGTCCTTTTGCTTTCACCATGTATGCATTTTACAGCTATACCTACCAGAAGAAAGATTGCCTTGAGCTGAGATATGAGTGCTCCATAAAAGATCTTTCTAAATGGATTATATTAAAAAGCAGACTTATTTATGATCACTTTTTATGCCATGTTGCCTGCATGGCTTACTTAGCTTCAAAGAAATCCAATTTCCTTGGAGGAAAGATTATATTTTAAAAATATATTTAAAAGATGTTCAGAATTGGAGCAGATACAGCCTTAAACAGTTTTAGGGAAAGTTCTTCCGGAGGGAGTGTAACGAAGCCCATTCATTAATAGACTGCTCACTGTTGCAGAACTGCATGAATGGGGCAATGCATGCTTACTTACCAAGAGTCAGAGGACTATGTCCACTCTAAAAGTCAGTCTTCGATGTTAGAAGAAAATTGCCAAAAAATGATCAGGGAAGTAACTGTGGAGAGACCCTGCCGTGTGAAGTCCAAGGTGCAGCCACTTACTTGCAGTAACGCAAGTGCCAGCATTTTACATCAGTGTTTCCTAGTGGCTGAGGTGTTCTTCTCTAAGGAAGCATGAAAGATTACCTGGGCAACAGCAGAATGGGGCAGAAAGAGAATGAGGGCTCAATTTTGCAATCAAGGTATTATGGTATAATACATCCCCACACCTCTGCTAAGCTTCAGTAATTGACTGTGCATGCAGTCATCATGCCAGGCAAAGGCAGGAAGATGCAACTGAGCTTAAACCTCTTCCACTGTGGGCTAAACCAGATCACATTAGCTCACATTTACCTTTGGAGAGTATCTGTTAAAAAGCAGTGGTTTGGTGGTGAGTTTAATTACCCTATTTTCCCTTTTCTGTTGTCCCTTGTCTGCGTTGACAGTGTTTCAAAGTTGAGGCCAGCAGAGGAGGGGAAGGGAGGCAAATGAAAAGTAAGAACCATGATGACAACTCTTGAAAGGCTTGGAAATGCTGCCCTAAGTACCCCTTTTTTTCATGACTGCTAATTTGCCCTCTATGATTTCTGATCCCTAATCACTTTTCAGTAAAAATGATCAAAATTCAGCAGGCAGCATGGATCTGGTTGCAGCATCATTTGGGAAGCTGGAACCAATTGCAGGATCATCATGAAAGCCTGCATGGAGACTTTGACCTGCCGGCATCATGAAGGATGCAGGGTGTAGATATCATTTGGAGGGAGATCACATTTTGAAGAGTTACTCAGAGAGGTCACCACTGAAACCCCTCTCTACCAGTGCTGCTTTGGCATAGTCGGCGTGATTCTCCATCACAGCGACCAGAATATAAATCAGTGTAACTACACCAGTGGTCCACCACTGGTGGCCCATAGGACATTCAAAGGGAGTTCATCGCAGCCAAAATCAGCCAACCAATAGATAAAGAGGTGCAAGAACCTCCCCACCCATGCAAATGGAGGGGAAAAAAGGGGGAGAAGTACATGTTATATAAGAAAAAAAAAAAAAAAACTTTTTTGGCTGTATGTGAAAATCACTTGCAAAAAATTGACTATTAACTGAATGATGATTTTCAGACTTTTTGTCTTCATTTTTCAGAAGGAAAAAAAAAAAAAAAAGACCAGCTGTTTGGCTGAGAAACACTTGCTCTTACTGGCTTCTGAAGTCAGTCATTTGGAGGTCCGGGGTTTTGAAAGAACTGTTTTTCCTAGGCAGCTCTTATATCCATTTCACAAATTGATGCACAGTCTCTGCAGTCATTCAGATTGCGTGGGAAGGTGAAGCACTTACTGAACCAGTGGAGGGACTGCTCTTCCCAGTGCAGATGTGCACATACTGCGTACCTTATTCTTAGATACGTTCATAAAGGTTTGCACATGCTTTTTAGCTAAAAGCTCAGATGGGTGGAACTTGCCTGTTTTTAGCAACATTTTAGCAGGCTGTTAAAAAAAAGTTCGGTTTTATTGTTGTCGCTGAAGTGACAGATGGTAAAAGAGCAGGAAGATTAGCAGGAAGAATATTGTAGGAGTCTGTGCAGATATAAATACTTAGCTAATAAATAAGGTGGTAGTAATAATGCTTGTGAATACATTAAAAAAAATTGGAAGCAAGCTTGTTAAAATCTCTCTTCTCTTTAATAATGATGCCTAAATCTAGCAGAGCACTTTTGTAAGTAGATTTGATGGAGGAATCACTATGTGTTGCCATGGTGTTAGGTTTTCTTTTTCGGGGAAGAACCATGCATTTAAAACAGAAACCTTTACCTTGTTGCTATGCAAACACTTCATTGTATTATTACATCCCCAGAAAGCAGCACAGCAATATTGCAAGTCAATATCCTGATAAGATAAATGCTCCCTTTCTCGGGCCTTTCACTCAAATGCAATGCTGCAGCGATACTTACATCTAATAAATCCTCTGGAGACCTGGTTGCAAAATTTCAACAAACATGCCATTTATGCAAAGCATTATGCACTAATTTTGCACTCACTGCTTCATCCAGGCCCAAACTCTGACCTTATGACAGAGAGATACACTCCCAAACAGCAAACACTAGTTCTTCATTGATTGGATTTTGCTCCAAGTGCCTGGGAAGCATCTTGTGCTAAAAAAATGGTCAAAGGTCCTTCCTAAGCTTAGCTTTTGCATGCTGGTTTTCATCCCCAGCAGCCCACGAGGCAGTGATGTAGTTGCTACCATGTCCGTCCACCTCGGACTTCCCCAGCCATCCGCTGGAGGCCTGAAGCGTTTGAGCTCACACCTCCAGGTCTGTACCAGAGCAGTCCAGCCACCCCACCGCAGCTCTCTGAAGCGTGTGCAATGGTCCAGCTGGAAGATAAAATCAGTGATATCAGCTTACATAGCTTTTCCACTAGCTTATGCATGGAAGATTTATGGTACTGATTGTATAACTTGTGCTTGGAAGGTGGGTGGCTTGTTAACGTTCCTGGGACGGCACATCACCGGTTTAATACGGACTGTTTAAGCAGATGAAGTCGAATCCTGTCCTTATTTGGACTGAGCCGAATTATTGTATCTTTAAGCCTGTTCAGATGAGAACAGCATTTAGCCTGCGGATTGTTTCAGATTCTTAATTATTAGAAATGTAGAACAGCAGTCGAAGTAAAGCACCCGTACTGAGAAATCGATTTAGCACAGAAATGGAAAAACAGTTTCAGAAGGTAATTACAGGATGGTGCTTCCAGCAACCTTTTATAATCGGAGTTCATTGGAAATTTGGGCGCTTGCTCTTTTCGCCCCTTATACCATGAAGAGGGCTGTGTCAGGCCACGTTTGCAATACTGCATCATTACACTGCATCATGCTGTATCTGCCAGGGCACTTTCGGAATGACACAAAATGTGTCACCAATTAGCCCAGACACTAATTACATTTTCCTCTTGCTTTACACAGGGACAATAACCAGGCCATGAAGAGAAACATCCCACCCCATATTAGGAGTCAGTAAATGCAGCGAATGAGATTGGTTCCACAGCCAATCTCCTTCGATTTACTTCATTAACCAATGAGCTAATTAGATCCCTTCCTGCTAAAAACACTTTCTGAGAGTCTTATTTTAGTCGTTAGAGAGTCTGTCATGAATTTTTCAGAGCCTCTTTAACCCATTTAATAATGGAGTAACACTGCAATGGTTGAAAAGGAAAACCAGTGCTTAAATAGTAAATACTGAGAAAAACCTCAGCAACCCTGAAACTTTAAAACTTTCATCCAACTTCTGTCTCTATTTCTTTTCTCCTGCAGGGCAACCGTTTTCACTGTGAGGTGGTTATTTCTTTTTCACATTCCTCTGAAGTGTCTATTCAGACATAATCTCCAGAGTAGTTAGGCTGCTTAGCTGATGTAAAGTGGCAGCTGTTTTCCCAGGAAAAAAAAAAAAAAAAGACAGTACAAATCAGAAACTGAACTCAAGTTTCTTAGCCTCAGTGTGTTTAAATCAACTCTCTCTTTAAACAGGCTGTGTCTTGCCTGAAATGACCTACTCATGAAGGTAGCGCTTTCAGGGACGGCCTCGTGGGAGCCATTCTTGCTGATAAGGTAACGCTAGGAAATTGTTCTTGGATATCATCGCTTTCAAGATCTCAGCAATTCTGAAGGTAGGACAAGAGCATTACGTTCCCTCAGCTGAAGCTCGGACAAGACACAGCCCTGGTATGGCCAGGGAGGCTTGTCCGGCCCCAAAGGCAATGCACACAGTCTAGGAGCTTTGTGCTTAGAGGAAGGAAAAAGAGATGCCTCCAAGTGCCCACAGCCTCCTCACATCCCAGACCCATAAATGAATGCTGGTGGATGGAGAATTCACTGTAGGATGTACAGTAGCATTCAACCCAAGAAGAAGATGACTTTCCTTGCTATCTTTTGCTTTTCTCTTCTATGATATTTACAGCTTTATCATGAATATGTCTTTAGGGGTGCCCCAGACGTATAAATGCCAAATGCTTTTCCACAGACACCTCCTTTTCATCAAACTCCAACATGGTCATTAAGCAAAGAGGCATTTAAGCATGTTGCTCTCTGTTCGGAGAAATAGGGAAGGAGGACGACAGACTAAAGTATAATCTAAATAAAGACATAAGGCAGTGTCTCTTACTAGATGAGGTCAGCACATAGGAAGGTCTAACATCACTGAGACACCTATTTCCCAACTTTATTGATCAAGGTAATATCTATTTCACTGTTCATACATGTTCATTGGTGAACACACATCCTACAATGTTCTTTTTTGGGGGAAAAGTTTTTTTAGTTACTTTTACTTGTTTGCATTTGAACTAAAATAGCTGCCTGCAGATAAAGAACACCAAAATATCACTGGCTTAATGTGCGCTGTGCATTGCAGTCCAAGGAAGAAAAATAGCTTTTGTATGCATTTTTACAGCCATCCACGTATTCATTTCTCCATGAGTTCTGTACACTATTCCTATAATTTACTACAACAGCCTTTCCATGGCTTTGCTCCTCATCCTACAAACAGCCTCTCTTGAGCAAATTTCCTTTCACAAAGACTGCAAGATGCATAAAGTCTTGGATCCCTTCCCAAACATAAATCATCTATTCAGAGTGACTGTGAAATAAAATTTCAGTTTCTTTCTTTATTTTTAATAAACACTTTAGATCTTTCATCTGAGCTGCCTATAAATTTGAGAGTGGAATGTCATGGTCTTGATTCCTGAAACTTACTGGAAGATAAACAATTATCACTGCTTTCTAAATTCATTTCTTTCTCCAGGGCAAGCTCTTTTGGCTGCTGTTTCTCTTGTGACATTCTCTTCCATTTCTCTTATGGCATTGGTGTGATAATTGGGTTCATTAAATAGTAGGATGGGTTGATGCTAACACTGGTAAGAGAACAAAAACAAATGTTCTGAACCCCAGTGCTGCATGTAATTTAATGCTGTGCCATTGAAAACGAACCTCTCTGAACAGAGCACAGGAACACTTCTATGTAAAGAAGAAACACCCCAACACCTTGGAAATCTGTAAGCACAGTGAAAATGCAGAGTACAGTGTCAGCAGTTTCCTTCTCTTAAGTGCTAATGTGCTTGGGTCACTGTACTGGCAGCTTTTCCCATTGAATTTAAAGCACTGAGAGAGACTTCTAGAAGGTGCCTGGCCTCTGTTCACCTCAGTTCTGCTCCTATATGAAAGAATCAGTTGCATTTCCTTTCCTCATCAGAATATTATCTGAAATTTTTGCTGCAACACTAGTTTTATTTGTATCTAAATCAAATGGATCAACTTTGGACCTATGCTAAACTGCTAAGGAATAGTCATGAACTTGGCAGTATGGCATAAAATGCACCACGGACAATCATCTATTGCAATGGAGATCTTGGAACAGGTTTTTGATTTCCAGGTGTTAATTGCCATACCCTTCCTACAGTTAAATCAGCTGTAACTATCAAGCATCTAGGGGAGTGTTTCAGTTACCTTAGCTTAAGGTTTTGATAAGGTGCCCCGAGTTCTTTTTTAAAAAGAATAGATAAACAAATATAACTATTTGAATTGGATAAACCACATTAAGAAAATTATCTTTCAATTTCTCTTAGGGATTTCCTGAAGGTCATCTTTTACTACATGAATTTATTTATTTATTTATTTTTATTTTTATTTTTGAGAACATCAGCACTTTTACTGACTGTAGCTCATCAGAAGCCAAGGGGAGGTTTTACAGCATTTTTCTCCACGGTTGTTAGAGGCATCATCCGAAAGCTACAGCCTGCAAACTGCTCTCAGTTACACTGGGCCCAAGAGAAAAAGCCTGCATTTTCTTGAAGAGAGAAACACTCTTGTTACCACGTACAATGTGTCATAAATGATGCAAAGTCCATGCAAACTTAGCAATGCTCTAAGCCTGCTAATGAATGCTACGATAGTAAAACAATCTGGCTGTGCCACAGCATGCGCATACCGATGTCAATGGATTCCCCACTGTTCAAACCACTTCCACTCGGTGATTTTTTTTTTTTTAATCACGCTGCTCATAAAATTGAAGCCTGTTTAGAAGAGGAAAACAAAAATACTACACAGCAATTAGCATGCTTACCTTTGCTGCCGGAAGACTGGAGCAAGAAGCTTCCATTCCTCTTGCATTGTGTGTCTCAACACTGCCAGCCACCAATTTGCCTATATCAAACGATGGTAATCAGCCTACTGTAAGGAGTTCCTCATCCACTGCGGAGGGCAAGATTTTTCACACTACTTTAATCTCATAGCTTAAAGCTAAGATCTTATTACTGCAGGTCTATTTTTGAGAATCCTCAAAACCTGAGGAATGAGATTCATTCCCTGTCCCCAAAAAGAAGACCCTGGACTCCCATAAGTCCTGTTTTACTTTTTGCTGCTCATAGGGGAATTTTTCTCCCCTGGAATTTGGAAGGATGTTGATGGATAAAAATGGAGTTACGCTTTGGGGAATAGATTTTGGTGCCATGGCTATATTACGCAACCCTGTGACTATCCAAATGGTCAATGTACTCCGTCAAATGATCAGTTGTGCTGCATGAGAGCTGTAATATCAGAATATCAGTATCAGAGTTAAAGAGGTCCTCTTTGATCAGTCTGACATTACCAGATATAGCGAACTTTAAAGCCCCACCACTTAGCTGTGCAAAACCTTCCTTATGCTAACTGTTAAGAGATCGCATCGATCCTGCTTTTACGGTTGTTACGTATGCAGCCATCTGGCATGGGGAAAAACGCCAAAGCATGACTTGCATATTCCCTGGATTGGTGGACTGATATGTTTGACTGTGAGTTGAGCCAAATTTCAGTGATATGAACGAATATTGCTTCTCCCTACAAATTGGAGATTTCAAATTTTCACCAAGCTTGTTGGCTCAGCACTCGTCCCCCTGCTTTCTGCCCCAGCTCTCTGAGTAGTAAAAAGTCTTTATGTTTGGCAGGTCAGTAAAAAACAGAGCATCATCCTGTTTATTTTACAGCTAACTTCATTAGCAAGAAACAGCAAGGACTGAAATACAGGGCTGTAAAAACCCAACTTAGTTTGTAATGTAATGTAATTCAAGTAATTAGTCCACTTAAACTTTTTAATGTGGTCTCTTGGTTTCCAAAGTGCTAAAGCGCTTTCAAATGGCTGTTCTACAGATTTTCACTTGCTTGGCATCCTGGGTTTTATTATCAAAGAACAGGGCATACCTTAATATCTGTTTGTTATGCCAAAATTTCAGCTGGTACATGTTGACATGACACCCACGGAGCCACTGGAAGCGTGTCACTTTATACCAGGTGAACCCTGAGTCATGTTTCACTAACACTTCTGAGAGAACTTAGACATCCTACTTGTTCAGACTTGTTGTCTTCATTTTTCTCTAAGGCTAGAAAAGTAGGCAAAGACACAGGCTCATAACTCTATAATGAATGCTCCTGTACTTGTGTTGTGCAGTTCCTGTGAACATGCTTAACAAATCTGAAACTTTTATCACCAGATTTAGTCTTCTCACGGGGAGCAGATTTGGGGATTTCTGGGTTCATTGTATTCTAATAGGCATTTGTGACCATTCACAGTAGCCGCTGACCTAAGAATTCTGGTCGACTGGTAACCACAGGCAAATGGATAAAAACTTCCATCCACGTGGATAGGACTCTGCTCAGAAAATGTGGCCATAGTCAAGAAAAAGAAGATATATGTCTGCCTTTGTTAGGGTCATCAGTTAGTATTTCATTAAATGTCATGTGTGCAAAGCTTATATAGGGCAGTCTTAAATAATTACAAAAACAGCTAAAAAAATCAAACTGCAGTCTGATAAGATTCTGAATTATGATTCATTTCAGTCTGATTCCCTAGAGGTTTCCCCCAAATACTTCGAATATTCCTAATATTCCTAGGCATGCAGATTAAAGCACTTGAGGT
Source organism: Apteryx mantelli (assembly GCF_036417845.1). NCBI lineage: Eukaryota > Metazoa > Chordata > Aves > Apterygiformes > Apterygidae > Apteryx > Apteryx mantelli. The sequence continues at coordinate 3,924,187 of NC_089979.1, read as the reverse complement.
CTTATTCTTCTGTAATGAAGCCTTATTTAGGTATTGAGGCCTAATAGTACTAAAAATAATCTAATGTCTTTTAGGATTTAGACTCTTGGGCTAGAAATCTCATGAGATCATTTTCACGATTCATGTATTTTATGGCCAGGAGAGACAACAACAATTGTCTGATTTGAACTCCAATGTAGAACAGATTTCTAGGATAGAATTCTTCTATTTTCAGAATAGAAAGCATTATTTTTCCTTTATAATATTTGTCTTAATAGACTGTTTATACCAGACATACTGAGGATAACTTTCATATTTTATTCAACTTGAAACATGATGGGCGAGTGAAGAGTTAACAGGCCTGAAGTTTGTCAATTGATATGCAGAAGAACTGATAGCACAAGAGCTGAGGTGCACAAAGCTGCTGAACAGAGGACTTAACAGGACTAAAGTCGTCTACCAACCGATATGCGCAAGGACTGATATGCGCAAGGCTGCGGAATGGAAGCATTAACAAGACTGAAGATGTCTGCCACCTGGAATCTGCATGGACCCCCGGGGAGGGAAGAAACAATACGGAAGTGCTGTGGTCTTGCCTCGCTAGCAGGGTCCTCCCAAGCAGACAAAACCAGTCCTGTGATTGCGAAAGTTGCTGAAAGTCAGCAAAAGCAGTGTTTGCCCAGAGCCCCAGCCGTATAAAAAGAGACTTGGGAGCTAGGAGAGTTTGAGCAGGGACGGGAACGTGACCTGACCATCCTCTCCGGCTGGACCGTGAGTATCCCCCCCCTCCCCTTTTCCTGGGACGCTGGGTTAAGGTAACTCCTCGAGGTTGAGAGCCCTCTCACTAGGAGAGTGAACAAGAAAGCTTTCAAGTAGGGATAAGCAGTGCTTCCAATTAATAACGCAGTAATCGACTGTTTCAGGTTATCCTTTCTAAATTAGTAACTGATGGTTTTGTGTTATCCTTCCTAAATTAGTAATCGCATTATTTTAATGGATGTTACTAATCCAAGAACTTGTGTGAAGAAATAAACATCTTTTTTATTATTATTATATTACTGTCTCAGTCATTGCTATCGAACCTTCATAGCATGACAGTGTGACAAAACATATGCATTCGGTTTCCTCCTAAGTTTGTTTGAGAGACTTGCTAATGAATTGACGGATGGGTTTGAACATAATATTGGTTCTTTGACAATTTCTTTCCCTACAGAATGTTGCAATAAAGCTGAATTTCTTACACTATTTATTCAGGTCTGGCAAGAAAAGAATTTCCATTCTGTGGGGGAAGAAAAAAAAACAAAAAATAAAGCAAAAGCATTTCAAAACATTTTATTTTTAATCAAATTGGATCTCAGGGCAATCGTATGCAAAGCTTGATAAGAAAGTGTTAATGTTCTCTAAACAACTTTCAAAGAAAGAGGACCACATAGTTTCCTAATCAGATAAACATCTGTATCTGAAAAACGATTAGAAGAGTTCAAAGCATCCTTCCTAGCCTTTGGAAAAGAATGTGTAACTTGTAGGCAAAAGTTCATAAACTGTTTGGATGGGATTCATGTCACCTAACTTTACCTAGCAGGAACATAAGTCTGTAGTCTAAGCTGAGCTCTCTCTACAGTCAGCAGGGAGAGAATATTATTGTTGCTCTCATGATGGTCAGAAGATATAAGCAAGACAGAGTTTGTAAAGAGATGTAACATTTTTATTACAACTTATGCAGTTGGAAAAACTTGAAACCGTCTTTCAGTTACTCACACTTCTCTTCGGATCTGAAACCAAAGATGGAGAGAGATGCACTTCTGGTGGATGATTCATCCCCTTCTTAATATAGATAGGATGACTCACTCTCTGTAGGTGCCTATTCATCTCCATTGACCATAGAAGGATTCTGGATGACAATCTAACACTAAACACCTAACTTTAAGATGGAAAAAAAAAATAGATGGATGACAGGGACTCCAGCTTGCATTGGCTGGGGTTTCTCATATGAATGTTCTTCCTTCCAGCTGTTGCATCAGTTCAGGTGCAAGATCTGAGTGCAATATGTATGCCTAAATTCTTTAGTTAATGAAAATCTTCAGTTAGAAAGGATTTCTCAGTGTTCAGAATGACCTATAGACTTATCTAGTGTGTATCCCCAGAGCCTTTTTGTTCTCCAAAATTTTCACTGCTCTCCTGGGAAGCAGAGATCTAGGGAGCTTCAGAGATTGCAACATCCCATGTTAATACCTGGTTGATTTTTAGCTGATGGAATAATGACAAAGTATAGCTGTTGGTACAGAATGATATAACATTCAGCATATACTGAATATATTCTCTTGATCTCTCTGAGGTTCTCAGTGTTTTATTACAACTTTTCCAGATGACATAGGGATGTAGATGTGGGTTCTCTTTCATCTCCGCCTGTACCAGCTGCAGAACCCAGTCCTTGCTGCGGACTAATCCAACATCATTTTGAATGAGATGGATTAGGTAGTGTTCACACGAACACCTTGACTAACAGATCTGAAGAAGCAATAACCTTCCTGTGAGAGGCAGATGTCTAGCTAGCAGTGGGCTGGGGATAATCCTGTTTTTAACTGGCATACTTGGGGACAGAAGATATGTCAGACAAAAACAGTGGCATTTTCAACTCGCTCTGCTCTTTTGTCTTTCTCTTTGGCAAAGATAGACTTCAGGTAGCTAAAAGGTAAATGTAAGTCTTAGACTTACTTGAAAGGTGAGAGAAGTGAGAAGAGTTCCTTGCCATCCTCTCCCTCTACAGCCCCAAATATGTCACTGTGGACCAAATGCCATCCTACCTGGAGATTTCTCTAGTTTGTGAAGCTGAAAGAACAGTTACCTAAGGCCAAGTGATATGGGCAGAGCTACACCGTGCCAGAAATGACAACATCTGTGCACAGGGCCTGAGGCAGACACTGATCCATTTCCTCCCCCTGTGGAGGGGTCAGAGCTTCTGAGAAGAAGAAAGGTGAGAGGAGAAGGATGGGTATTCACCAGCAATGCCAGGTAAGGACAGTAAAACTCCCAGAAGAGACAAGAAGCATTAGACAGCCAGGTTTCCTGGAGGCACCTTTAATAGCTGGCTCAGGAACCAACCAGCAGTGTTTTTTAGGGACAGACCAGGCTGAACGGACTCAGTGGAGCCTCGATATTGGAATCCAGCCCTTGAAATGCGATGTCTCAATCTTGCCTCAGTCAGGGTGTTTTTTATTCCAGTACTTGTCACCATTTCTCCCTCACCCTTCTCCTTGTTTTTGGTTCGACTACCAGGAGCTGACTGGGAGGTGACAACAAGGAAAACATCCTCTAAAGCTTCAGCAATTCTTTCAGAGAGTGCTTGGTAATTGCTTTACTCTATTTCAAGTCCCTTCTAGGTTTCTTTTCCCACTCTGGACATGCACGGTAGAGACAAAGATAGAAGTCAAGGGAGGCTACATTACTGCACAGGAGTAAAGCCTGTATAAATATTTTGCGTGGGTGCTCACAGGGTGGAGAGAAGCAAAGGCAGAGCAGTCAGGATCTCTCACGAAAGTCAAATGTCTCCACTCTTCCAGTCATGCTTACTGGTTACTAACTAATGTACCTGCGGAGAGAAGCCAAATGCTGCAGAGCATTGCATGGTTCACTGGAGAGCCAAGCTTGGCATGCCCTGCCAATAGTGGGCCCATTTGTAATTTGCTTAATTTGGGGAATGTTGTGGATAACTGCTTGGTAATTGCTAGGGGTGCATGTGAATTGGAGGTGGGGGGAGAAATGAGAAATCTGTGAACAGTTAGTTAACTTTGGTCCTAACTCCTTTATAATTAGATAATTTGCTATTAGTGATGAGGTGCCATGACTGTTAATTTTCTCTCTCTGTCTCTCTCTCTTTTTTTCCCCACCCTTTCCAGCTAGCTATTAAGCTCTGAAATGTCTGGGCTTTGCTTCTGCTGTAATTTTCCCTGAAATTCAGAATGTGTGCTTTGCCAAGTGTTGCAGGGGCAAGGAAATCTTGCAAATGGGGAGATGCAGAGTGCAGCTGTGAGCAGAATGGCTTTGTGCTTACGACTCTGACCATAATCTCAGCAGGGTATAATTCCTAACCGTGCTTCCTATCTGCTTTGTGATTATTGGCATGAGTTAATCACTTCAGGCTTTCTTCTGTACCCAAAGCAGTGGATCCCAAAGTATTTATTTTTCTAGGTTGTCTTCACTGCCTTCATCTTATTGTTATCCCCTACTTCTATTCAGTAGATGCTTGTCTTTTCCTCCTTCTAATGCCCAGACTATAAACCCTGCCCTCCTACTACCACCCAAATCATACATTAGTCTTTGTTCTGCTCCCTACAGGCACTCAGTACACCCTCTTTCTCCCAGGCACACCACACTTTCTCATGAGGAGCTGCCATGGTCTGTCCTCTTGGGCCTCATTCTTTGAAACAGGGACAGGACTAATTGCCTTGTCCCACTCTATCTTCTGTTTTATAGTTTGTTACCATCTTGAATGGGAAGACCTCTTTGCTATGTACCTTGACAAAGCCTTGCATAGATGAAATTAGCCAATATTATTTTACTTTAAGTTAAAATATCTCTTCTCCTTCTCCTCCCTTATTATTCCCCCTTCCTTAAGATAAGATCAGAGACTTTTAGGGGTTGATCCTGTGTTGAAGAAACCCTGCCTTTTCCTAGTGCACTTATTTAGGACTACCCAAAATCAACCTACTGCATCTGTGAAGACTATGAGAGAATGTAATTATGGGTTCCAAAAAAAGAGGAGTGCTGCCAAAAAAAAGAGGAAAGGAGAAGATATTAGAAGCAATGTCCATGGGCTTCTTGCCCTCCAGACCAACTTTCAGATTTGAGCAAATGCATCTACAATTGAGTTACCAGTGAAGACCATGAGCAGTTCTGGGTTCCCTTTAGAAATCTGTTAGAGTCTAAAATTTCCCATTTTAATTCTTATCTGGACAGAAAGCTGAGCCCATCCCTTCTTAACTGTAATGTAGTCATTGGCAGCTACACAGTCATGATTTACATATGTGACTATGACAGTTCGTTAAAGCTGAGAGTAAAGTCTCGCCCATGGAGAAGGTCCACTTTCCAAAATTCACTGACCTGTCCTTCATCCCAGCCAACAAGCTGAAGACACACCTCAGATGTGCTTTGATCCCCAGGAGACTGCCTATCCCGTTCATGTCTTTGGTCCTGACCATCAAAACCCTCCACAGAATTCACTATTGCTAGCTGGGGGCTTGTTTCTCTGCTGTCCATTGCATGTATTTTCCAATTGTGTATGTGGTGGGGAGAAGACTGGGAGCAGGAGTCCCAAGGATGTTTCAAACTGGTGAAATTTCTTGCTATGAAAATCTTTGCTAAACCACAAATCTCACCTGTACCCAATGGAAAGATAATGTAATTTAAAATAATTATTCATGGAAGAAAAGAAATATAAATACCCCACCTCAACATCTTATTGAGTATTCAGCACCAGTTCTGAAAACTCAGAGATTATACAATGTGTGCTTAATGCATGTGCTACACACAGTTAATTACAGAGCTGTGCCTGTTCTGATGGACACTTGCTTCCTTCCAGGGAATATTTTTTTCTGACACAGACAGGCTGTCCCTTAAGACTGGCTGATGCATGGTCTTTCTATCTCACAGCTCTTCAGCTAATAATCCTTGAAATCAGCAGGCGTGCAGGGCTAAAATGACAGTTTAAAAGCCAGAGGTTTTAGAGAGTCCTAAACTGGGAAATACTGACAGTGGCTTGGAGACACATGTTGGTACCGAGTTCTCAATCTCTCAGGGTCCAGCTCTGACAGGAGCTGAGTGTTCCCAATGTCATGATTTTAGTCTACTGCACATTATCACGGCGGTATTCTATTCTGTTCCTTGGATTTGGCCCTCAGGCAGACAAGCAAGGGAAAAGATATGATTTTATTTAGTGACATCTGTTTTGAGATATTAACTAGTAAATAATGCATAAGTTGGGATGATGTTTTGGCACCACAGCACTGCATAGCTGAATTAGACAAATAAGAAAGAGAACCGTGCAGTAAAAGTGAATTTACATTCCCACCAGCTCTTGCCGGCTAAAATTGAATAAGGTTGGGAGACTATAAGCAAAGGGGAAACTCCCCCCCCCCCAAAAAAAAAACAAACAAAAAAACCCTAGCATTGCCCTGAAGCCCTGCAGGGTCTTTCCGCAGGGCAATATGTGACTCCTGCTACTCTATCTGACAAGCAGGGAGGCATATCATGGGATGGCTAATGAGAAATAACCCTCCAGTTATCTACCGCCCTCTCCCTCTGCGCAGTGCATCTCAGTCGCTCGTAAATGGCTTCATGTTCCAGCAGGAATTTCAGGTAAAATCTGCTGATTTTGGATTATGTTGAAATACTGTGCTATGGCCTGTGGGAGTTCAGACTCACCAGTAGTTCAACTGTCCATGTATCAGGATGCAGGAAAAGGTGGAGAGACAGCTGGAAGCAGTAACCTCCTCATCTTCCTCTAGTACAGATGTAAGCAAAAGCTACTTTTATTACATTTGTTTGGTGCTGGAACAAATTCTCACCATTTTAGCAAGAAATTGAGCTTACATCTGCATCTGTGTTGAAGTTGCCGATTGGCCCAAATAGACAGAGCTAAATTGCGAGGCAATTTTTGTCTAGTCAGGAGGGCTGAAAACTCTGCCATGTTTTCTAATGAATCTGGAACTGGACCAAAGTCTGGGGGAATTGTGTTAGAGGCTTGGGCAGAGCCCAGATTTGGTCTGTGTTATAAACATTGAAAGGCTACTTTGCAAAGTTGCTCAGAAAGCAAGTGAGCACTTCTCAGGCTTTGAGTTTCATCAGAAAGGTTTCATCTGTCTCTCTCCAAAGAGCAAACTGTGAACACAGCTGTCCAGTGACAAGGCCAGGGGCTGCCTCTCTGCATGCCATAGCGCTGTCTTCAACGATAAACCCATCTACAGGTCCCTCTTTTCATCACTGCCATTGGCTCCTTAGTTTTGTTAAAGTGCTTATGGTTTGTATTTAAAGTTTATGGTTTGTATTACAGTAGCATCTGCAGGACCGCTCAGAGTCAGTGTTGACCTATCCACGACCATGTTTCTTGTTACGGGTTTTTGTCTCTGGTTGCTCTTTTGGATGCCACAAAAATGCAAAAGGCAAAATAATAAGAGCGGATGAGCTCTTGTTCCTGGGAGCAAAGGAAGGTCAGCAAAGTAGGACCAGCCACTGAATGTGTGTTTCTAAAAACAAATGAAAAGTGCCCACTTCAAAGGTACAGACAGGGCAGAGCATGATCCGAGCACCATGATTCACAGACCACTCGTGGGAGATGAGGCTGTGATATGTGACCTACAGGTACTCCACTGGATGTGATAAAGTAGAAACATTACCAAGATCGTCAACTTAACGTTTCATGATAAAGGTTCGTATTGATCCACCAGGAATTTTGAGCAGTGATAGTGCTGGTCCAAAAAGCTAGAGGACTGTTTCTTAAATCATTTATGCAGTGCTACTTGCCATCTGAGAAATGGTTTTCTAATCTGACTGGATTTCATTTGGATATCCATAAATTAATATAGCTTGTAAAGAGAGAAAAACTCTGTTCAAATCCAGGGTAGTCACAAGTCATTCTAACATAGGCATTCTTCCCCACCCCCATCCCATGAATAGAATATTTGGTGAAACTGGCCATTTCAGCTAGATTTAGAGTCACAGTAAAAATGAAGAAGGTCCCAAAATCTAAATCTGGAGCAGACGGTCTAGCCACATTGAATAATATTTCTCCGCAATGCTTTTCCTTTAATACACGAAGACTTTAACATTTATTTTCAAACAGTCACCTTTTACTACATTGTATCAATATTTATAAAATCTGATAGGCCTTAAAGTATGCAAAAAGGGATTAAATGAGTTTAGTGGAGATCTGAGGAGCATTTCGCATTTTGTATAGATTTAATATGTCCCTCTATGTTTAGTATCTCTCATCCATTACCAATTCATGAAGTGTCTACCGGAATTAGTAAATCTCTTTCATTTACTTACTTAGAAGAAAATATCTAATAGGTGCCACATGAATTTTGCAAATTGCTCTCGTTCTGATGCTGATTAATAGGAAACCATGTAAAATGCATCAATAATTTCTAGTCTTAAATTAGTGTTCTCTCCTACTTAAATCTGGGAGAGGTGGAGGCTTGTGGTGTTTTTCTTATACCTGTTCTAGTCACACTTATTTCTTAATTGAGCTTCATATTAAAAATGAAATAGAAGCATATTACAAGATGAAGATGACAGTGTCATTGCCATTATCTCTAAAGGACAAAATGGTGCACATCTGTAAAAGCATATGGCCAATCTCAAGTTGCTCTGATTAAGCTAAAGCTTGAGAAATGCTTTCCCTTAAGCAGCTTTAGGCTAAATGGCTAAAATTAGAGGAGATGGAAAACAATCTAATACACTTAATGCTAAGGGAATACCTCCTAACTCCCTGAGTGAAGGCTGACCAACTAGTAATCTGTTACTTTGAATTAGGATTTAAACTAAGCTTTTTAATTGTTTGTTTTAATGTTACGTGTGTTTAAAATTAACCCAAATCTTTTCAGCAACTTTTCATGACCAGCTGCTTTTTGTGTCCCTGGTGCATGAGGGCACCTGTTTGAGTTATTTATTGCAATTATATTGATGCTGGGGGCAACATTTATTGAAGCTTAGTTGAGAGGAAGTTAGTTACTAGACATTTCACTTGTAAGTCTGATTCAAACCTATCCTGGACCTGTACACACCTGGAGACGTTATCACCCATCAACTCTTTGATGGAGATGAAGTTGGGGGGTGCCTGGGGATAAGTGTTCATGGCACAAAAGCCGAGACTGCAATTGACAGCAGATAGTCCTCCTGTTAGTAGCCTCAGCAAGGAGGTGAAACCCTAATCCCAGTTGTGGAAATTGTACTCAATTTTTGTTGTCTTCCTCCAGAACAAGATCAAGCACTTTTGGTGTAACTGGAAGACTTGATTCCTGCTGCACAACAAGAGGAATTAAGGTCAGACGTTCTTGTCCAGGATTTCAAACCACAGCTTTCTTCCAAAAAGACAGAAAGGGAAAATTATTAGGGATTATCTGTAAAACTTGTCTAGCCCTTGCTTTACTTAAGGCATCTGATGTTTTTACCTTTTTCAGTAGACACGCAAACAAGGCCCGATTCCTTTCTGGTGAGTTGTCAGGTGCTATTACACACGGTCAATCAGTTTAATTTTAAGGAAGCAATAAGAAAGGAGATACAGGGAAACTGTGGCTGCTGTAATCCATACCACCCTGGAAGGGTTTGGGGGGATAGTGAGATAATGTATGGCTGCAGTCCATGAAAGTCCCACTAAAAGAAGACATCAAATACAAACTTATTATTTAACCTTCCTCAGTGATCACACAGGAGAATTCAGTAGTTCCAGAGAGTGATTCATCCCAGCCTAAGCCACATGTCTAGCACAAGTGGGATGAATCATCCAACAGATATATTATGTCTCTCCACTGACTACAAAGGGCCCCGAGTAAGTAGATAGGTTAGACACCTAACTCAGACTGCTGAAGTTAGTTGAAATGAATCTGGATCCTACCATATACTTGGGAGCTGAGGAGTAAAAATTTCTTGAATTGACTGAGTAAGAAGGTTTGATGGAAGAGCTGAAGACATGCCTAGTCTTTTTCAGAATCATGCAGTCCCTAACTTTGTGAGCAGGCAATTTTTAAGTACCAAACAGTATTTCAGCTTTTCACTCTGAAAATGAAAGATGTGTTAGGGAACAAGAGGCACCTTGCTACATTCAGCCTCAGTCTTTATTAATCAACAGCCAATGCTTAGTCACCCACAAAAATATGTGTAAAGCTTGCATAAACATATGACATTTCAGATATTGGGCTTCTGCTGTTGAAGAGCTGAGCCACAAACTCCCAGTGAACAATAATGCCGTTGATATGCTCAATATCCTTTCACTCTGCTCTGGCAGCAACATCAACAAATGCACAATCCTGACTGCGGCCAAGATGCACTTATCAAGTTTTAGGGCTAATCATCCTTTCTCTTCTAAATCCTGACAGTGCTTATTCTTGGAAGACCTGCATATATTTAGCAAGAGGCTGTTGGGTATTCATTTAATTTGGCAAAGATCAAGACATAATATTTTCTCTTAATTTGACCCCAGAACTTTGGACATGAGGAAATGTTCTCAGCTGTTTAGGGCTTGTTTTTCCATCTCCCTCTTTAAGGTCTGTTTGCTGAAACCTGAGGTTTGAGATCTCTCCGTTTCTCTATCGCTTCATGTTACTTATAAGTTTCCTTGTATTCTGTCCTGATTTCAAACGCAACAATTGAGCCTCTTTTCTGGGAAGCCTTTCTTGCAGACTAATGAAGTACACCACTGGAAAGTTATCATGCTGTTTGTCTTAAAATTCCCCTTACTTATTTTCATTCTTTATTATTCACTGCAGACCAAAGGATTATCCTGAGCCAACAATTAATTCAAGAGTGCTAACCCCTCTTCTGTTCTTGTATTATTCACATGCACTCATTTCATTAATGATTTATGTTCACAAAGTACCTGAGTCTGCACTGATTTTGATAGTCACTGTGCAGATGAAGTGATTGCTCTGTTTTATCACATGCTGTTGGCCGGCCAAATGGACGACAGCTGAACTCTTCAAGTATTCTACCTGAGTATGAAAATGATTAGTGCAAATAAATTTATATGAGATGAATTTCACCCTCAGGCTTTATCTTTCTTTCTTTCAAAGTAGGTACCAATATATTTTGAAATTTAAATATGTAAAATACATTTTAATGGGCACTTTCCATTAATGCCAATATTATATATTTTTTTACCTCTTTAATTCTTGGTATTTTAAGACTATTTTTAGACACCCTGTTCCAGTGACTGGGAAGACCTTTCTCAATGACAGGATTTCAATATTTATCTCTAAAATCTCTCCACTTTTAGCAGTCAGGACCAACAAATTTATACACGCATAAATGAGATTTTTCATCCTGCTGTGGCTTTAATTGCATTGGTTATTTTTTCTGCTGAATAGCATCATTTTATAAGCATGTGTCACTTTACTAGCCAAAAGTTTGCTGGCCATGAGGTGCTAACATGACCATTGAGTTAGTCCTCTTGCATACTACAAGTTCTTGGTTTACACTCAGTGCATTGTTTGTTCCTGATCTCACATGGGCCAAAATTTGGAATTTGAAGACAAATAGTAAGCAGAAATTAAACACCAATTTTATACACAAACTACTGAAGGAAAGATTGAAACCTTCATTTCTGGTAACTCTATGGTTTAGGTCATCTACATTTAGGATTCCTTCCCTTTTGTTTCCTTTGCAGTCAGGGGAGATAGATTTGGGTAATTACCATGGGCAACTCAAACTATCTAAGATATGAATCATTCTGAAGTGCAGATTTTCCTCCTTTGAATTTAGCTGGAGCATACCTCACTACACCCCTCACTCACTGATTTAATTAGATGATTAAAGTTAAATGGAATTAATCTATGCTTGAACAGTATTCTGTGCACCCATAGTTTATCCAAGCACAGGTCGTTGGATAGAGTTTATGACCTCTGACTATTAAGTCGATTTTGACTTTAAAAACATTTGATACATTTTGACACCAGAAGAACCATTGTCTGAATTGCTGTAAAACTTGTTTGTACAACTTTCCTACATCATCTCTGATTTGTGCTTAGACTAAAGCATCAACTCCATGAATTGCTAGACAAGTTGCATGGATCTGGGCAAGTTCTACTTGTCCAAATTCTCCTACATATAACTATTTCTACAAAAATCTGCATTTCTAGGTTATGTTTTTAGCTTCATGTCAGATGGTCAACTGACGTGATCTGATACAGAGCTACCAGTTTAGTCTGCCTGTGAACTGAGCCATTTAAGAGCTTCCTTATCAAACCTTCAAAAAAAAAAAAAAAAAAGAAAGAAAAATTTCAGCTGTCACTGAGATGATGAGATGACAATGATTTCAGATTCATTTGAAATCCCACCGTGAGTTCTAGACCTTAGAAATGTTGGCATAGATATAATGCAGCCCCCTTTTCTCCAAGCTCTTCAAAGAATGAAAGAAGCTCAGTATCAATTTTCTTTTATTTTATGTTCCTCCTTCCAAGCCGGTTTCCTCAACAGTCTTCATTCTGAAGATGTAATTTAGTGTCATTTTAAATACCACTGTCATATCCTATGATCCTTCTACTTCTCCTTTCAGCCCTTTCCCTCACAGAAAGATGGAACCTATTTATAGACTGGCATTCTATTTATAAAAAAATCATCCTAGCAGGTTAAATAAATGCCTTCTAGATCAATATCTCCACCATTTAGTGATACTTCCCTTTCCTCTCTTTTTTTGTCCTCATCCCATTAACATATAAGTGCTAATAGCAAAGGAAAAAAGTTAAATGTATTTTGTACATGAATGTCTGAAATACAAGTCATTTTATCTGATCTGGGAGAACACTTCCTTTCTTCCTTTTCCCTATTTAGTTTAAAGCCTGTTGAATCTATTAGCCTTTACAATTTTGCATAAAAGTCTGGTATTGCTGCTGCTTAAATAGAGACCATGTAATCACAGAGTCTATTTGGAGACTAATTTGAACTTATTATTCTTTAATTTATTTGCAGACTTTTTGCTTTTGCTAAGTGTTTTTGTTTTAGTGTTCAGGCCATTAACAAAGGTGCTAAATAAAATGTGGAGGAACAGAAGACCTGCTGAGGTCATTTGAATGCTATTTTTTGATATTCTTTAGTCATGTGGATGAGGGTGGAATAAGTTGGGGGAGCAGCGTCACTGCTCAGCTGTTTGGCCTTGGTTAAATCATTTGAGCTAACATTTTCTAACTTGCATGCCTAAATCAAGACATCTAAGAAGAGCTTTGTGTTTCAATGGAAGAAACCAATGGTGTGGTGTGCGTGTGTGTGTGTGTGTGTGTGTGTGAGTTCTGTGTTCTGTGTGTGTTCCAGGATGAGGAGGAGATGGGCATGGCTGCCAGGGAAGTACCTGGGACAACAGACCCTGTGCCCTGCCGGAACACCCGGAAAAAGCGGCGGGTGATTGTTGTGGGGGACTCCCTGCTACAGGGGACGGAGGCATCTATCTGCCGACCTGACCTCTTGTCTAGAGAGGTTTGTGGCCTGCCGGGGGCTTGTGTGAGAGATGTCATGCAAAGACTGCCAAGGCTTGTCCACGCTTCGGACTATTACCCACTGCTGCTCTTCCAGGTGGGCGCCAATGACACCAAGGGCAAACTGGAGACCATCAAGCAGGATTTCAGAGCTCTGGGGATGGTGGTCAAGGGTCTGGGAGCCCAGGTCATCTTCTCCTCAATCCTGCCAGTGAGGGGGATGGATGAGAGGAGGAGGAGAAGGACTTTCCAGGTTAACGACTGGCTGCGCCGCTGGTGTTGGCAACAGGGTTTTGGTTTCTATGACCATGGGACCCTGTTTGAAGACCGACAACTGATGGCGAGAGATGGGATCCACCTCACGAGGCGGGGCACGCATGTCTTTGCCAACAGGTTGGCCAACCTGGTAAGGAGGGCTTTAAACTAGGTAAGATGGGGGAAGGGGAGAGTTATAGTGACAGGGTAGTTGGCAAAAGACTGCTCAAGTCAGGATGCCTCCAACAGGTGAATGCAGCCAGGGAAGTGCGCACGGGATGTGGCTATGGAGGACCCTCTTTTACCCCTCCTGGGAAACCTGCATGCTCGATCACCTCTCTGAAATGCCTGTACACCAATGCACGCAGCTTGGGGAACAAACAGGAAGAACTAGAGATATGTGTGCGGTCGCAGGGCCATGATCTCATTGCCATTACAGAGACATGGTGGGATAGCTCGCATGACTGGAGTGCTGTCATGGATGGCTACGTGCTTTTTAGGAAAGACAGGCCAGGAAAGCAAGGTGGTGGAGTTGCTCTTTATGTGAGAGAGCAACTGGAATGTATTGAGCTGTGCCTAGGGGTGGATGAAGAGCGAGTCGAGAGCTTATGGGTAAGGATCAAAGGGCAGGCTAGCATGGGTGACACTGTTGTGGGTGTTTACTACAGGCCACCTGATCAGGATGAGGAAGTCGATGAGGCCTTCTACAGACAGCTGGAAGTAGCCTCACGATCACAGGCCCTGGTTCTCATGGGGGACTTCAACCACCCCGATATCTGCTGGAAAGACAACACAGCTAGGCACAAGCAGTCCTGGAGGTTCCTGCAGAGCATTGGTGACAACTTCTTGACACAGGTGGTGGAGGAGCCAACAAGGAGAGGTGTGCTGCTGGACCTCATACTAACAAACAAAGAAGGACTGGTGGAAGATGTGAAGGTTGGGGGCTGCCTTGGCTGCAGTGACCATGAGATGGTGGAGTTCAGGATCCTGTGAGGAGGCAGCAGGGCACCAAGTAGGATCGCAACCCTGGACTTCAGGAGAGCAAACTTTGGCCTCTTCAGGGACCTACTTGGAGGAATCCCATGGGTGAGGGCCCTAGAAGGAAGGAGTGTTCAAGAGAGCTGGTTAATATTCAGACATCACTTCCTCCAGGCTCAAGAGCGGTGCATCCCTATGAGTAGGAAGTCAAGCAAAGGAGGCAGGAGACCTGCATGGATGAGCAAGGAGCTCCTGGCAAAACTCAACCAGAAGAAGGAAGTATACAGAAAGTGGAAAGGGGGACAGGCCACTTGGGAGGAATATAGGAATGTTGTCAGAGTATGCAGGGATGCAACGAGGAAGGCTAAGGCCCGTTTGGAATTAAATCTGGCTAGAGATGTCAAGGACAGCAAGAAGGGCTTCTTCAAATACATCAGCAGTAAGAGGAAGACTAGGGAAAATGTGGGCCCTTTGCTGAATGGGGTGGGTGCCCTGGTGACGAAGGATGCAGAGAAGGCAGAGTTACTGAATGCCACCTTTGCTTCAGTCTTTACTGCTCAGGCCAGCCCTCAGGAACCCCAGATCCTGGAGGCAAGAGAGAAAGTCTGGAGAAAGGAAGACTTTCCCTTGGTGGAGGAGAATCAGGTTAGAAATCATTTAGGCAAGCTTGACACCCACAAATCCATGGGCCCCAATGGGATGCACCCACGAGTGCTGAGGGAGCTGGCGGACATTATTGCTAAGCCACCCTCCATCATCTCTGAAAGGTCATGGAGAACAGGAGAGGTGCCCGAGGACTGGAAGAAAGCCAATGTCACCCCAGTCTTCCAAAAGGGCAAGAAGGAGGACCCAGGGAACTACAGGCCAGTCAGCCTCACCTCCATCCCTGGAAAGGTGATGGAGCAGCTCATCCTGGAGGCCATCTCCAAGCATGTGGAGGACAACAAAGTGATCAGGAGTAGTCAGCATGGCTTCACCAAGGGGAAATCATGCTTAACCAATCTGATAGCCTTCTATGATGGAATGACTAGCTGGCTGGTTGAGGGGAGAGCGGTGGGTGTTGTCTCCCTTGACTTCAGCAAGGCTTTTGACACTGTCTCCCATAACATCCTCACAGGGAATCTCAGGAAGTGTGGGTTAGATGATGTGGGCAGTGAGGTGGACTGAGAACTGGCTGAATGGCAGAGCTCAGAGAGTTGTGATCAGTGGCACAAAGTCTAGCTGGAGGCCTGTAGCTAGCGGTGTCCCCCAGGGGTCAGTAGTGGGTCCAGTCTTGTTCAACTTCTTCATCAATGACCTGGATGAAGGCACAGAGTGCACCCTCAGCAAGTTTGCTGACAATACAACACTGGGAGGAGTGGCCGATACACCAGAGGGCTGTGCTGCCATTCAGAGAGACTTGGACAGGCTGGAGAGGTGGGCGGAGAGGAACCTCCTGAAGTTCAACAAAGGCAAGTGCAGGGTCCTGCACCTGGGGAGGAATAACCCCATGCACCAGTACAGGCTGGGGGTTGACCTGCTGGAAAGCAGCTCTGCAGAGAAGGACCTGGGAGTGCTGGTGGACACCAAGTTAAGCATGAGGCAGCAATGTGCCCTTGTGGCCAAGAAGGCCAATGGTATCCTGGGGTGCATCAGGAAGAGTGTTGCCAGCAGGTGGAGGGAGGTGATCCCGCCCCTCTCCTCAGCCCTGGTGAGGCCACATCTGGAGTACTGTGTCCAGTTCTGGGCTCCCCAGTACAAGAGGGATGTGGCACTACTGGAGCAAGTCCAGCGAAGGGCTACAAAGATGATGGGGGGACTGGAGCATCTCTCTTACGAGGAAAGGCTGAGAGAGCTGGGCCTGTTTAGCCTGGAGAAGAGAAGGCTGAGAGGAGATCTTATCAATGCGTATAAGTATCTGAAGGGAGGGTGTCGAGAGGATGGAGCCAGACTCTTCTCAGTGGTGCCCAGCGACAGGACGCGAGGCAACGGGCACAAACTGAAACACAGACACTTCCATCTTAACATGAGGAAAAACTTTTTCACTGTGAGGGTGACAGAGCACTGGAGCAGGTTGCCCCGAGAGGTGGTGGAGTCTCCTTCTCTGGAGATATTCAAAACGCGCCTGGATGCAATCCTGTGCAACGTGCTCTAGGTGACCCTGCTTGAGCAGGGGGGTTGGACTAGATGATCTCCAGAGGTCCCTTCCAACCTCAGCGATTCTGTGATTCTGTGATTCTGTGTGTGTGTGTGTGTGTGTGTGTAGCCTAGAAAGGTTGTACACCATCAGCAGCGATTCTTCCATAAAAACCTCAAACTTTTTATGAGATATGCTATGTTTTGCTTATAAACATGTCCAATATTGAAAGTATTTCTACCTATCTTCTATCCTTTTCTTCCTTTCTTTTTCTTGCTTTCTTGCTTGCTTCCTTCCTTCTTCCCTCTTCCCTTCTTTCCTTCTTTCTCTATCCATCCATCCATCCATCCATATCTTAAAATTCAAACTGGAATTCATCCAAATTTTTTCAGGTTTGAAAGCTGATGGTAATCTGTTATCCCCTATTATTTTTCATTTGCACATGTAATTGAGTTTGTGGCTCTTGAAGATGTTCCTGTACACTGCACAGAAGCGTGGTTTCCTGTGAATTTCTGGCCCAGTAGTACTAGAAAGAAAATTCCGTTGTGATTTCCATGTCCAAGAGAAGTGGACTAGAATAAACACATATCTGATCATCAGAAGGTATCCATGCTAAACTTAAAACATGTTGCAGATTCAACTGGCAAATTTAAAAGTAACTCAATTTGTTTTCCTCCTTGTCTTCCCGGTGTGTGCAGCCTTCTCTGTTTGTTTTCCCAGGCAATAGTGATTCCATTATGTTATGCTTTTTACTGTACCGAGCCCTTCTGAAGACATCTAGTAAAAAAACTCTGCAGCAGCAAAAATAGGCTGCATTTCTATGTGAAGCGTGAAATACATTTTATGTAAAGAAACTTACTAGATAGACATAAGATGGAGATTGAGGTTTAGATAGGGAAATTCAGTCTGGTAGGTAAATGAATGGGGCACTGAGGTCCTTAGACTTATAACAAGAATATCTTAGTACTCTTATTTGTATTCCAGCCCCTAGAAAAGTTTAAGGGTTGTTTGGATGTGTTGTTAAGCCCATCTAAGTGAAAAACAGAGGAACGGAAATAATAGGAGATTTTTCTCAAAGTTTCAGGAAATAGCATGAATAGAGGCCTCTAGGGTGCTAGACCCGTGTGTTAACTATATGGCCACAAGCCCACTCATTAAAAGGCCGTTAAGCAAATTAGGAAGTGGGTAACCACTCCTCACAGCCTGTTGTTTATTTGCAGGTCATTGTGGGCTAATAGAGCTTTTTGCTCTTCACAAACACTTTTCGTGACATTAACAGATTCCAGTAAAAATCTAGTTCATTTATTACCATTTCAGGCTCACTGGAAGAGATAAATAGGACATTAAACATGTACAGAAGTTTAAATTGGCAAAATCCCATCTGTTCTCATCCTTCCTCTAGAAATGCAGAAGCGTATAATCCATCAGTCTAAAATCCATCCATCCTGGCACCAGCCCAGTAATTAAGGCTGCTGACACAGTCTTTTCAGAGTGGCATTTTTTGTGCTGAATGCAAAGTGAATTTCTGTACGCCGTGCATGTTCTATGGAAAGGGGGCAAAATGATAAAGGCTCACTCGGCCCTTTTCCATGTCAACAGGGCATTAAAATGGCAGCTGAGAATACAGAATGATATTTGGGCTTGCCCTAAAATTCCAAATTACCATTTTTCTAGCTGAATCAAACTCTGTTGCAATAATAATTACTTTTCTATGGAGACATCATTCTGGAGCGAGGTAGTTATCATTCCTGACCTTTCAAACTACATGCCAAAACTGTCAAATGGCTGAAAACCACAAGACAGGTACCACATATGAAGGAGGATTCAGGACTAAAACAGTTACAAGAATGGCTTTTAGAAGCAATATGACAGTGACTGACTGTGAACCCAGCAATTCACTGTGGGATTATGCAGAGTTTGAGCATGAAGTTAAATCTCAAGAAAATTAGCAATGTCCGTAGCAGCAGATCCTTGCTGGCTTGGTTTTACTAATCGCTGAGAACTGGGATTACTGATCAGTATGTTGCCAGCACAGGAGACAGCCTGAAGAGCTGAACTTGAATAGATCAAGAGCTAACATAGTTAATTTTGCTCAGGACATAAGCAGCCTCACCTATAATTATGATTACTCAGTCTGGGAACCTCTTTTCAGCTTTCGGTAACAATTTTGTCATTCTGAATTAAATCATCTTTTTCTAAGAAGAGGATTATAGAATGCTCCTCCTAAAGCAACTCTCTTAAGAAATGAAGGATATCAGGATGATCTGATTTGCATAGTACTGATTTGATTTAGGTATTTTAATTCCCCCACACTTTTGAAGGAAGACTTGAAATCTAGTGGGTCACCTCTGTCAGAAATGTGCCTGTAGTTGTCCTCAGAAGAAAAATTCTCAAATATAGCTAAATTATAAAGTCTTCAGATAGAAATGTACAAAGCTAGAAGTTAGACTCATCCAGAGGTAGATGGAGGAATGGGAAATAGGAACTAGGTATTAGGATAAAAGGAGATGAGATGGCCTGGAGACAGGGGCAGACCTCAAGGCAGAAAAGGACTGATAAAGGGAAAGAATTAGGGAGAGTAAATAGGATTGAGAGGGCAGAGGACAAGAGCAGTGTGAAGGCATTGCAGAAAGTAAAGAAAGTTGGGATTAGGAGAAAAAACACATATGAACCCCAGGAGGGATTTGATCTATAACCACTAGGAAATGCTCCTCTCCAGCTTCTGGGTTTGAACCTATTAGTTCTGCATCTCAGTATTTCTGTGTATTATTTTTCTTTCATTCCAGGTGACTTCTTGCAAAATGGGTGTCTCATCCTCCCCCAATGGCATGTCGACAGTGGAGACAGCAAGCAAATTATCCACTGGCTCTAGTGAAACATGATTTTGCAGTGGATTTAAATATCTCAAGCTTGCTGATGATGCTTGCAATGTATGAAATCACTGCACAAGATTAGAATCTTGTCATATTAACTTATGTTGCTTGTTGGCTAGTTTTTACTTACGAAAATAAATTTTATAATAGCCCTATTGTAAAAGAATGTCAAGGCTTCATAGTCGAGCACTCAGAAATTATGAATTATCTGAAATAATGTAGCTTCTGTAGTAAGAAATTGCCTCTTGTGAATTTGTATTATGGTTTCTTCAATGCCACAGTCATGATCGAGGTTCAGTCTCTCCACGTCAATTCAGTTTTGTTTGCTAGTACAAATGGAACATGGGGTAGAGATGGATACCTTTTTATATGCTCCTTACCCACAGTCAGGAGTAATAGTTCTGCTGCTAGGATCTTTTTTCCTCTAGATGACCCAATTCATTCACAGTCCAGTAAAAGTGGGGAGCAATTCCTATTTCTAACGGACAAAAGGAAAAGTCAAAATCTTGTTCTTAGCTTCTTGGTTAGCTTCTTGGTTGGGCCAAATTCAAACTGGCATCTAACTTAACAATGCAATGACATGATAAGAAAGTGATGAGTAAATCAGTCTGTCTGCTACCTAAGATCAGGAAACTTTAACTCTCTGTAGAAGGGAAGGAATGGTAAGCACTGTATTAAAAATATCTAGGAAGAATCCTAATTCCATAATCCTGGTGCCACGGCAGTTATGGCCAAAACAACCATCATCTTAATTAGGTGACCAATTAACTTATGTTTCAAGTGTTATCCTTTCTTCAATAGGATGGAGTGAGAGTCTCATCAAATGTGGGAAAGCATGAGATGTGAATTTTTCAGTCATGCTTGACACCGGAAGAGGTAATAGTTCTGGTGAGCAAGAGGGTGGAATCCACCTGAAGAGTTATTGACACCTGTCCAAATCTGAGCAAATCACCCTAGGCTCACAGAACCACAGAACAGATAAGGTTGAAGGGACCTTGAGAAATTATCTAGTCCAACCCCCCTGCTCAAGCAGGGCCACCTAGAGCACGTTGCACAGGACCCTGTCCAGCCATGTTTTCAATACTTCCAAGGGTGGAGAATCTACAACCTCTCTGGAAAACCTGTTCTGGTGCTCAGTCACCCTCACAGTAAAGAAGTTTTTCCTCATGTTCAGACAGAAATTCCTGTGTTTCAGCTTGTGCCTGTTGCCTCTCATCCTGTCGCTAGGCACCACTGAGAAGAGTCTGGCTCCAACCTCTTGACACCCTCCCTTCAGATACTTATACGCATTGATAAGATCCCCTCTTAGCCTTCTCTTCTCCAAGCTAAACAGGCCCAGCTCTCTCAGCCTTTCCTCATAAGAGAGATGCTCCAGTCCCCCCATCATCTTTGTAGCCCTTCGCTGGACTTGTTCCAGTAGTGCCACATCTCTCTTGTACTGGGCAGCCCAGAACTAGACACACTACTCCAGATGCGGCCTCACCAGAGCAGAGCAGAGGGGGAAGATCACCTTCCTCGACCTGCTGGCAACACTCTTCCTGATGCACTCCAGCAGACCATTGGCCTTCTTGGCCACAAGGGCACATTGCTGCCTCATGCTTAACTTGGTGTCCACCAGCACTCCCAGGTCCTACTCGGCAGAGCTGCTTTCCAGCAGGTCAGCCCCCAACCTGTCCTGGTGCATGGGGTTATTCCTCCCCAGGTGCAGGACCCTGCACTTGCCTTTGTTGAACTTCATGAGGTTCCTCTCCACCCACCTCTCCAGGTCTCTCTGAATGGCAGCACAGCCCTCCGGTGTATCGGCCACTCCTCCCAGTGTTGTATCATCAGCAAACTTGCTGAGGGTGCACTCTGTGCCTTCATCCAGGTCATTGATGAAGAAGTTGAACAAGACTGGACCCACTACTGACCCCTGCGGGACACCGCTAGCTACAGACCTCCAGCTAGACTCTGTGCTGCTGATCACAACCCTCTGATCTCTGCCATTCAGCCAGTTTTCAAGCCACCTCACTGTCCACTCATCTAACCCACACTTCCTGAGCTTCCCTATGAGGATGTTATGGGAGACAGTGTCAAAAGCCTTGCTGAAGTCAAGGGAGACAACATCCACTGCTCTCCCCTCATCTACCCAGCCAGTCATTCCATCCTAGAAGGCTATCAGATTGGTTAAGCATGATTTTCCCTTGGTGAAGCCATGCTGACTACTCCTGATCACCTTCTTTTCCTCCACATAGTTAGAGATGGCATCCAGGATGAGCTACTCCATCATCTTTCCAGAGGTGGTAAAGCTATTTTTAAAGGTAAAGTTACCTTTTATAGGTAAAGATAAAGCTATCTCAATGGTCAGTGAAGACCTGGGGTCAATTCAGTTGTGTAAGAAATGGCATCTAATAATGTCTGAAATGTTTTAGTGTATCTGAGTCACCTGATGGATAGGACACAAGATCTCTGGGAGACCCGAGCTCCTCTGGGCTAGCAGATGGAGGCCAGGAGGGATATGCCTCATACACCTTGGATAGTACTGGGTGCCTGTATTTACTTACCTTAACTGAGTCCATAATAAACTCAATAGATTTTAGTGTGTAATTCAAGACTTCCTAGTGTGTGTACCCACTTTAAATCAGAATTAAACCTAAACTCCAGTGTTCCTGTTCACTCCACATCCCCAGACTACTGCAGAATCTCAGATAAGTTTCCTTACTGCAGATGCCTGTGCTGTAGATATCTGATTCTTTTGTGGCTGAATCCTGCTTCGACCGAATTCAAGCAGTCCAAATATGTCCTTTTGAACAATGGTGAAATAGAAAGCTCAGTTATAACACCATTGTCCTGGCTCTGATTTCCTTATATTGGACTCCTTTGTTATTGCCACTGCCTGTTATCCTTGGTGGATATCCTACGATTGATATGGAAAAGTGTAACAGTTGCTGTGATTAACTTGTCCAATTCCAGGGGTTCAGCTCAACTGAATTGTTTTTTTTTTCTGCCAGCCCCAAGCAAACATTATAAAAGATGTGCTGGAAATGATGTCGTATCCCATAAAATACTGAGCTGGTGTTTCATACAAAGCACATCTGAAATGAAAATATTGGTCTTCTTAGATAGACACTATATTTCTTTCCTTTACCTTGCCACAAACAATCTCAGAGAGATAATGACCCTGGCTTTATAAGGCCACATTCTTCACCCTGAACAGTAGCAAGTAATGCCATTTCAGCGAGCTAGCTGTACTGCTTTCGAGGCCTAAATTACCTAGCAAACATAGATGGATGAGCAACGGGTCTTTGGTGTAAACAGATTCTCCCTCCTGGAGCTTTGCATGTGTGTGTCTGTGTGTCTGCATCTTTTGTCTTCTTACTGATCAATGAAAAAAACTTTTTACCTCTTCATAATAGCACAGTTCACCACTGAACTGAAAGATGGATACCTAACATAAGATGAATGCAATGCTAAAGGAAAGACCTTCCGATTATTTTGTGAGAGGAGAGAGAAATCATTGAGAGCATCAGAGTCTGAAAGAGGTTGCAAACCCAAGTAGCTCCATGTCTTGTATACACTTTCCATCGCCATCAGGCTGTTGTTTATGATCCATCTACAGACTGTGCTTTGGAAGAGCTGAAGTCAGAAAATCTGCTGGAGGACTGGTGGTCATGCACAGAGCAAGCATGGAAGCACTGGCTGCTCAGAGAACGGAGGTGCTCGCTTAGTGCAGGCTAGAGGGCTTATAATGTAGGCAGTGCTGATCTGAGGCGTAGGCTTGTCTCCACACTTAACTCAAAAAGCAAGCCATAAATTGGGTCCTTCCTTGCTCTGAGGAGGAAAAGAGCCACATAACTAGCATGGATGACTTCTTCCTCTAGGCTCAGGTATGTTTGTTCTTCTTGCCAATTCCTTACCTGTTCTGGAAACCAGGAAGAGATAAGTATCCTACTGATATTTCTCTCTCTCCTGTCCTTGCAACGCTTAATATGTTTGGCAGAGTTTAAGGAAAATTTAATTACTTGGCAACTTTATATAATGAGTCAGCTCTTTTCAAGACCTAATCTAATCTTACAAGAGGAGGTGTGGAACTTTGAACATCCATTTTCAGCATTTACGTTCATAAGCAGGATGTACCAATATAGTCCTAGCATCACAGAATCATAGAATAATTTCAGTTGAAAGGGACCGTTGGAGGCCTCTAACCCAACCTCCTGCTCAAAGCAGGGCTATCTTCAGAGCTACGTCAGGTTGCTCATCCAGCAAGGTTTGAAAATCCACAAAGATGTCTCAGCTTCGGCTTTTCCAATCCCACCCCTGCCTCATGTGGATGCTCAGAAGGGAGAATTTTGCTGCATGGTTAACCATGCCTGAGCCACTGAGTTACCACAGCTCCTGCTGGAGCTGGCAGTTGATGTGTCTGCCTGACATTCACTCAGAGATTGACAGCAGCTGCCTGTTTGTCTCTGGATGATGTCATGACAGTAATGATGTCATGGGCTGTGTTATCCAGGTACCTCCAGTGCTTTAACCAGAGGTTACTACAGAAAGGATTTCCTTGGTTTGATTCTATATCACAGTGTTTGTACTTCCAGCAGGGAGATAAATACAATATTTTCTCATCTGTTTTTCTCTTTCAAAGAAGTACCTTTATTCAACCCATAAACAAGTAGAAAGGTAAGTGCCTGAAGTTTCTCATAAGAGGAACTTGCCATACTTATTTTCTCCCTCACACAGTTCTACGTTGCCTTCGAACAGCATCATCTAAAAAATGAAGAGTGAAAGCGCCCTCACAACTTTGGGAAGCATCCACTGTTCTCCATAGCTGGAGAAGAAGAACCCCAGAGCAGCTAAGCAATATGACTGAGGGAGCAAAACATATCTGCGGCAACCAAACTATATTCATTTGCCGCATCACTGCCTTAGTCACAGGGGCTTTAGACATGTTAGTAGGAGGCTTCACGGTGGTATCTCTACCATCCTGAAAGACTTGTCTCCAAAATGGTCATCGGTCCTGTGAACCCTGCCTTGCATGTCTGCTTTCTGTAAGCACCTATGTCCAGCATGTAATGTTATTTTAAAACAGAGCAGAGTCAGCTGTTCACTTTTCTTCCTAAGTGAGAATGTATGACAAAGTACCTTCCATGATAACACTTGCTTTTGGCAGTTGGCCAGAAAACTTTGGGACTGCAAGGGAAGATCTGCATACCATGAAAGCAGAACTGTGCATGTCAGCAGTGCCAACCCTCTTAAAACAGTCACAATTCCTAGCAATTATGCCCAGCTTCTCACCTAGTTGACTCTTGGCAATTATCTCCTGCAGCGGTTGTTAAACCAGCCTATCAGAGGTTGGGTTCACTCTTACATCTCCATGGACTTTTCATCACATTTATTGTAATTGTCTCCTTTGGATTTCTCTAAAAATAATGAGAGTAAAATTGAAAATACAGTGAGAGCCTTGGTCGTCACGAAGGCTCACAAAGAACAGCCAAAAGTTGACCATTATGCACTGGACAGCCATTGTGTTGTCCTGCTTCTGCTGCTTAGCGTTCTCAGAAGGGATCCTAGTTTGTGCCTGTGTAGCAGCAAGATCAGAAAACGTGCCTTTTCCTCCAGTATTCCAACATTACAAAGTTTTATTTCCTTGAAAATGAAAAGATATATGCTTTTCCCCCATGAGATCAAAAAAAATGTTGTTTAGAATCATCAGCTATGTTTCATTAGTGTCAAAATATTATTGTACGGT
Organism: Apteryx mantelli; assembly: GCF_036417845.1. Lineage (NCBI taxonomy): Eukaryota > Metazoa > Chordata > Aves > Apterygiformes > Apterygidae > Apteryx > Apteryx mantelli. Next base: position 3,899,083 of record NC_089979.1, on the reverse strand, counting down.
ATATTTTATTCAGTATACTCTGCACAATAGAAAAGGCTAAATACAGCAGCAATGTGAAGATATTAATTTAAAGTGAAATTAAAAGAAGTGAAATGTTTTTGCTGTGTTGAAAAGAAAACATTCTGACATTGTCAAAACTAAAAGATGATGTGAAGATGGTTCATTTTATCATTTTCATATTAAAAAAAATGCCACTGAAACAGGGCAGAGTGAAGTGTTTAGATTAAATGGCACTTTTTTGTGAAAAATTGTCCTGTCTTTTTTTTTTTTTCTTTTTCCTGCGGCTGATTTTCCTGCTCCTTTTCATCTTTTTGACCTATGTATGTGAGGTTTCTGAGCCATGCTTTCCATAAAAAGCTATCTAGCTCAGGGGAATGGATTTACATGAGGAAATAGTTATTAGTGTCACGACGCCTATGCCAACATGGCTCAAGCTGTATGACCTGAGGAAATTTGCACAGTGCTCATTCCCATCAGATTTGTACCCTGGCCAGCCATGGCAATCCAGATTCCTAATTTGTACTGCCTAGACATGGACCGGGAGGAGCTCAGTTTCAAAGTAATCTGGCAATAACATTGTTGTCTATTCCCAGTTCAGCAACATTTAACAGCATGGGCCAATTTCAGCCAAATTTGAGAGAGGCAAATCAGAGGCATTAAATTCTTAAATACCCTGTGAAAACAGACAGGCTAATAGAAGAGAGAGAATTGTTAATATCCCTACTCAGGGAGATATTGTTCCATAAACTGGACTCTTAGGAGACATCAGAGGATCCCTTCAGAATACATAAGACCAGAAGAAACCTTTGGCACTTTGTTAGTTTATGAAACTTTTACCAAAAAACATAAGTCAGAACAGTTCCCTATCTGCTCCTCTTTATGAAGGAGACGGACTTATGTTGAGAGTCAGGAATGTCATATTTGCTCCTCCATAGTTGCATAACATTATAATGAAAATTGAATTAAAAAGTTAAAGAATGAACAAAGAAATGCTTAAAATTGCCGGTAAAGTTTTGATATTGTGAACAGCATTCACAAATCCAAAAAGGCACCTAAGCAAGTGCTGGGGGATTCACTTCCTCTCTGCATATAGTCGGGTCCTTTCCTGTGTTTTACAACTTTTCCAGACTCCCCAGGAGTCCCCAGGATGCCTGTTCATCCAGTGAAACCTTCCCACTGATCACTATTGCTCCCTGTGCGTAGTTCACTTGATGCATCCAGACCACGATGACTTAAATAGATCAGTGGTATTTCATCTGTGCAGAGAAATGGGTTGAACTATGCTGACTAAAAAGCACATCATTGATATAAACCTCAAGGGTAGAGAAGGCGAGTGAATATTGACACCAGCTACACACTAGCATAAAACTATGACATTGCAAGAAAACGACATTAACCCCAGACAAATGAAAGCTGAAGGGCAAAAGTCTTTGGAAGGCATAAATATATTTGTATACCAATATATTTATATATTAAATATAAATATATTTGGCTCTTGGAACTAAAGTATTCTGTCTCCAAGATATGGGTTACAGAGCTTAACAGATCTTTTCCTGTTTAGGATACTCTGAGAACGATGAGGAATGACACTGAGGTATAGGAGTGGGAGAGAAAATACAACATAAAAGACTGATTTCAGGCACATCTTGTGCACAATAGCTGTTTCCGTACTCACAGGAGGAAACTCCAGTGCAGAATTAGCAGCTGCTACAGTCAATATGTTTTTGTGTATTCAACGGCACATATTCCCCTTTCTTTTCTATGCAAGCTGGCGCATAACAACTTCTGCATAAGTTCTTAAGTGATCAGGCAGTAGACTTGAAATAAAAGAATTTTACGGAGTTTTACACAAAATGAATAATTTACATATTTTTACTCAAAATGCATAATTCAGTCATGGAATTCATTGTCAGACGCTGTTGTGGAAAACAAATGTGCACGTAGACTGAAAAAGTTAGGACAAATTCACAGAGAATAGGCTTATTGGCAGCTGCTAAGCGTGATGGGTCAGATGCAATCATCAGCTCATACAGGTCTAAATACATACATAAACACAGAAATATTAATCTTCACTTGCCTTATATCTGATACTCTTTCCATCAACATCTGTTATTTTCTCCTTTCAGAGACTGAATATTGGACTAAAGGGACTGCTGGCTGATGCAGCTGAGCTGTTCTTACACAGATATATTTGCAAATGCAATCCTTGGAATTAAGAAGAAGAAACAATTTTATGAACAGAGACAGTATGACAGCACTACAACTGGTTGTAAAATGATTCCCACTAAAAAGCTGAAAATTAAGTATTCTGTAGTTTGCTTTTTAGCAACTGAATGCTCACATTTCAATTGGAAGAAAGTTAAAGACAAGAAAAAAAAAAATCAGTCAGATGACTTGGTAAAAACAGTTGTTTTCCAGAAAGCACCCATTGTCCCAAAATAAATAATTTTAATCTGCCTAAAATAATAATAAAAAAACAACAGAACAACCACCATATATATTTTTTTCAGGTAAAAACCTGAATAAAGCAATAACATCTCCACTTCAGGCCCCCCCCAAAATGAGCATTGTTCCTGAAAAAAGATGCTGAGAATATATGTAAAAATAAAACAAACACTATTTTTAAACCACAAATACGCTGAATGCTTTTTCAAGGAGAGGAGGGGCTGGGATGATTTCCTGTACCGAGTGAGTCTTCGTAAATGGAGTCTCATCCATTGGTAGTTGTTTGCTTGCCACCCATCAATAATAATTGATGAAATCTCATAAAATATGACAGAGACATCAGTTAAAAAGTAAGCCTTGGAGTCAAAGCTATTCACACATATAATTAGGTCCTTTATATTTCTTTAATCCCTAGTTAATACTTACATAGTGTATAATCCAACAGTAATTGAAAACCTGGCCTTCAGGCCTCACTTGACCCTTGCACTTCAAAAATCAGTGAAGAAATGAAAAAAAACATTAATAAGCAAACTTTGGTGATTATGAGAATGAATACATCATGCATTTAAATAAATAAATAAAAAAGAAAACGTTCTACTGTCTTGCACAAAGAGAGAGATGTGTAATTATTTCAGTGATTAAACAAACTGATTTCTGCTCATGGGAGGCAGGGAAGAGAGCGTCTCTCACGGCGGTGACCAGCCTTAATTGGTTGACTATCGCTTTAATCATGATGATTTTTATAGCTTGGGAAACTCCATTCTGACAATTTACAATAATGAGGGTGGATCGTGAGGCAATAAGATTCAGACCGATGAGAAGTGGCCATCAAGGCATGGCTGCAACAGTTTGTCTTGCAGAGTTTGTGTGCTCGTTTGCGAGACCTTCGAGGGTTGCACGTCTCTCTGCTGTGTCCACTGCCTTTTTTCTATGGCCTTTGGGATATCTCAAGGCTCCTATTTGTCTCCTAAATGGAGATCAGTAAATGAAGCAAGATCAAACCAAACTTTCTTCTACTCACTCTGCAAAAGAGTCCCTGATCACCTCAGATACTTTTTTGTTTTGTATATTTATTTTAAATAGCATCACAGTTTTTCTCCAGTACGAAGGGATTGATGTTATTGGGTGAGGGGGGGGTAGCAGGTGTTTTACTTGCAAACATCAGTAACCTTAAGAGAAAGACTGGAAGATCTTTATTTTCTAGATAGGTGGAAGGAACCAACTGTAAAGAAGTAAATTTTTGACAACTTCTTGCACTTCTAAATTCTCTTAAACTTTTTAAAAGCACGACAGTTTAAAGAAGCCATCCTAGCAGGTGTTCAGACCCAAATGCCAAGGCCAGCCATTTCGATATTTAGCAGACCTAGTAGATTGGGACTTTGCTGAGGACTTTGTACAAGCAAGTAGCACAAGGACTCTGGCTGTGCCAGACTCTTCCCAAGAGGGAATTTAGCAGTGAACATGAGGTCTGTAAGAAAAAGAGGTACAGGGCTTGAGTAGCCAGAGGGATTCAAGACCGGAATGACCCTGGATGAAATAGCACCCCTGAGAGGTCTCAGAGGCTGCATCGGTCAGGGGCATCTAACCATCCCAGTCTGGTACCCAGTACAGTAACTCTCTGCATGTTTTACACACTTATTATGAAGGCAATTCTGCAATGAGCCCATTAAGAAATCATTTTTAATTCTCTTGCCTTACACTACTCTCTTTCTCCTGTCCCCACTCTACCATTCTCTCTGTGCTGGAATTCAGCTTTAACCTGTTCTTCATGGTTTAACATGCCCCAGCATCCAATTCCTTGACAATTTTTTTTTTTTCAGAGAGAGAGAGAGTTTTCACATCTCAAAGCATGTCAAACCTGAAACGTACAACACTGTTCAAACACGGGGCTCACATCCTGTAAGCGCATGTGCAGAATCAGGACCTCTGTGCACAGTGCCAGGTTCACTCCAAGTGAGAGAAATTAATATGCTTTTATATACATGGGCAAACATGTGGATAGCATGCACAAGCACACTGTGCCTAGAGCAGTGAAGCTGATGAAACCTGTTTTCCACTTGATTTGGGTCCTAGATTCTTGGTTGTCTAATAAAGCATAAGTGCTGTTTAAGTCTTTTCCTGTAGATAAAGAATTTATAAATCCTGTTCTCTGTATGGACTCTTTAATTAAGGATGAGCAGGTATTGCATCTTTCTCTAAATAGGAGCATTGGTAGGATCTCTCTTCTCTCCTATCACCTATTTTCATGATTTCAGAAGGACCTATCTTTGCAACTTTGGCTCTGCTATTAAATATCTGGCCAATCAGGCCGTAAATTGATGAGGGTGGAGGAAAGGCAGTCAGAAAGACTTAGCGCACACAGTCACAGAGAAAGTATAGGTCCTTATTTCTTTAAAATGAAAATAAATAGATTGTAACTTCACTATCTCCCTCAAGTGTTTCAGGTTCAGCTACCCCCTTATAGGCAGCAAACACCCAGGTGTCTCTACCATGGACTGACTTCTTGTGGCAGGTGAATGGACTGCAGATCAGGTTGACCACGCATGACTGTGCAAGGCTGTGGACAGAGAAATTGTGTAGCTGCACTGGGAATACATAAAATGCAGGTACGTCTGTTGGAGAAAGTGAGGAAGAATTTAACCAAATGCTGCCACGCTCAACACATGTGACATGACAGCCCCAGATCACAAGAAAATCCTGTTCCTCAACACTTCCTGGGATTGCAGATGCATAAACGCTGTGGATAGAAGTGAAAATATGGAAACATCTTGCTTGCCCTATTGCCTAAATTAACCTACTGTCCTGTCATGGGCAGAAGTCCTTTACAACTGTCCAGAAAATTGAGTAAAACTCCAGGGAGGCACTTTATGAATCCTCTGTATTTTGGTTTACTGTGAGTGGCAGGGATATGACCAAACATTCTTTTCTTTCTTTCTTTCTTTCTTTTTTTTTTTTTGACATTCTTATCCAGAATTCTTTAATGACAGCAAATTTGAGTTCTTTTTTTAAATCACACTTGTCACAACCTAGGGCTTGAAGACGTAGTAAACCATTAACAACTAGCAGCTTTGCAAGTAAAAAATGGTTTTTTTTAGGAACCTGGAAATCTGGCTTGTTTTCAAAAACTGGTGTTATTAGGTGTACTACAAATAGCTGCATGTGATTTCAGCCTTTCTAGCTGCACAATGCGGCTACTTTCTGTCGTCCTAATTAACATAACCCAAGAGCTATTTATATCCTTTAAAAGCACTGGCTGCTACTTGCTAGATGATATTTTAGGGGAAGGAAGGGGCATCTGAGCTTATATGTTCCAAATAGATTCTACTTGATTTTTCTATAGAGCTTTATGTACAGCTGAGAAACTCATGGAGAAGGCCTTGAAATGGTTTGTCTGAGCCACACAGTGAAGATACAGTGGTCAGAAAGCAAAGCAAAGCAAAGTTATTGTCCATAGAGCAAAGTTATTGTCCATAGATGTTGAAAATTGTTTAGGTGAAGCGAAAAGAGCAACTGTGCAGCTGTACAACCAGAGCTGTACTTGTGACAGTGTCTTTCCCTATAAGAACAACAACAAAAAGCTGTATTTTCTCCCACATTGTATTCTGTGTCTGGAGTTATAAAATCTAGAATAAGTATACCATGTTTATAAATGACCAAACCCTCCACTGAAATCTTCAGAGACCTTTTGCAGACGTGTTGGATATAAAAATAGTAATGGGAACTTCAATTGCTCTGGAAATATTAGTCAAAGATCATTTTCAAAATCCTTTGGCAAGTGATGAAACAAAATTGATCCTCCAAGATGCAATGAAATCCTGATGAGCAAAAGCAATTTTGGGCTGCAGTGGATGGTGGGATGATAGCTTGCTGAGCAGCTGTGGATGCAAGGTATTCAGGAAAATATTCCAATTGAAAATACTAGCAAATCAAGGATGGAATTAACTGAGGACCATCCTGTGTTCTGCAGGTCTGTTGGCCTGGGGGAGGCATTGTTTCTCGCAGCGGGGAAAAAGACTCAGTGACTCTTGCTGTCCTTCCTGAAGCCATGCATCCTCTGAAAATTAGATATGCAGTCCAGGTTTTCACTTTCATAGGGGAAGCAAAAAGCTGACTGGTTCTGGCTGTCAGTGAAGAACAGTTTCTTGTGTCCTTTCCCATTTTCTCTCCACATTGATTATTTATACATACCAGTCATACTTCAGCTCCACAATCTGGGGCTTTACCTATGTGAAGTCAACTGATATCTGCTAATAGTACCGTATGCCTACACTTGGAGGTGGGAGTCTTCAGGAGGTAGAAGTATAAGCTCTTGAAATGATGAAGGCTCAAACAGCAGACATTATTATCCAATCTTACTGTTGGAATTTCCTGATTTTGGAGACCCAGCTCTGAAAAGTGAATGAGATCCAGCAAGAGGAAGACAAAGAAGAAGAACAAGGCTAATAGAGCTGGATTCCTGGGTGATAAATTTGCATGGTTCCATTAAAATCAATGGTCTGGGAACAGCTAGCTGTGAAACCTTAATATAAATACTAACTCCCACATGCCTAACTATCTGACAAAGCTAGGGAACAATCTTCCTTTTAGACTTGGATGCATTCCCACCTCACTTTAGGAAATAAACTAAGGTGTCTAAGTTGGTATAATCTCTGTCTACTGTCAAGAGACACATCACTAGAGAGTAATTCAGACCAGGTAGGCTTAAATACCTGCTGGAAGTACTTGTCTTTCTCCTCTGAGTATTGGTGAAGCCTGGGCAGCTAATTTACACACAAATTGTAGACACACGAAAATTAGGTGTCCAAAGTTAAGTGAGATAACTCTCTGCTAAAGTAGTCTATGCGATGTAACAAGCCATCTTGTATTATGCAGAGGAGTGCATATCCTTCAGGGCGAGAAATTCAAAACAGGTACTAAGAACAACAATTTATCAGCCTGTTATCTGTGACTTAGAAGGAGTGCACATTATTATTTGTGCCTGAGTTCCCCTAAAGAAAAATTTTATAAGCTATTTATTTTGTACAGGGAGAAAAAGTGTCCTGACACAGCTGGAGGGAATGACAAGGATTGTAATATATAAATAATGCAATCTATAAAGATGAAACATTTAGAGGGATTAAAAATACAATAAAGGTCCAGAAATAGCCAATTTTTTGGCATGAGAAGGGAATTTAACACTCACCTTTTTTTATATTTATAGACCAAATGTGAAGCCTGATTCACCACTCAATTATTGCAGTTTTAGTCCCCTACTCAGCAAAGTCCTTTAGCATATGACTAACTTCAAAAACCTAAGTGATGCCCCTGGATGAAGGAGACTGCTCATGTGCTTATTTACTGAATGTGACCTTGCAGTAAGGCAGGGCAGAAAGGCACTTCAGGAGGTCGTGTAGTCCAACATTTCTCAGTCTGTGGATTGTGGCTTCGGAATTTCATTAATACTTTAGAAGGTGGTCTGAAAAATAAGGATGAATAGTTTAAACAATAATGCAAAGACTCACATATGCAAGCAAAGAAGCAAGCAGGATGGAGGGTGTGGGTTTAAGGGTAATGAATGTACTTTGAATTATGGACAGACCTTTATTTGGCTCTTTAAGGAAACCATTTTGGCAACATGGCATAAGACGATCCCTTCTCTTTCCCCCAAAAGAGGAGATTATTCCTCGATTTGAAAAAGTTTAAGGATCCATCCCTATCTTGAGATAATACCTGTAACTAAACCATACCTGTAGATCTTCAGCTTCTTAAAATCTCCAGTGATTAAGGTTCAACTACCTTCTAGGTAATCTTTCCTTGTACTTAGGAAAGAACTCCTGGTATGTTCCTCACCATTCAGAAGATTTTGTTAGATTTAACTAAACTTTTGTTATCACATCTTGTCTCTCAGTTCTCCCTATTTTTAGGAAAACCAATTCCAGCTCTTTCAATATTCTCTTAAAGGCTGTGTGATCTAGACTGCTGATCACTCCTGCTGCTATCCTCTGGCCTCTCACCAGTTTATTTACCACTTTATTGAATTTCAGTGTCCAAGAATGAATGCAGATGTTCAGCTGACAGCTTTCCAGTGCTAAGCAGAATGGAAGGATTAGCTCGGATGTCCTCCCTTCCTTGTCATAGTGTGACAGTGTTGTTTCCTGTTAAGGTCTCTATCCACTCTAATCCCCAAATCCTTTTCTGAAGAGCTGCAGCCCAGACTGTCATTCCCTTACTTATATTCCCTAAGTTACAAAACAAAGGATAAGATTCACCTTATCTGTCGTCATCGGCACTAGAGTAGGGCACATAGTCCAACATAATGTCCTAGCTCGCCTCAGTGATCACTGGAAAGTCTTAAGTATTTCAAAGGGTGATACTATTCCTTCCTAAGATAAGTATCTAAAACAGTATGGCTGAATCACCATCTTCAGGTGCCAGCTTTCATTAGTTATAAGGGATCCCAGATGACCAAACTGGACTAGAGACTTGATGCTTCGGTGGTTCACATTAGGTAAGATAAATCCAAGCTCAACAGTATTATTTTGTTCTTGTCCTTACTGAATCACATTTGCTTTTTCTCACACTATTTCCCCAAAATGTCAAGGTGATTTTGAATTCTAATATTGGTCTCCAAAGCATTTTTAGTCTGGCATTGTCCATTAATTTAATAAGTGCTCTCCATTTTTTTATTAGCCAACAGCAAAAATACAGAACAGTAACAGACTCAGCAAAAGACCATAGCATACATCCTTTCATTTTAACAAAGAATCATTACTCTCTCCTTACACTCTACAGTAGTTTCATCAAATGCATTTGAGTTCTGAAGGGAGGTAGATATTTATTTACACTGGTCATTCAAGGAACAGAGGTCTACAGCCTAGGGTCTACCCTGGAAATACCTTTGCCCCCTGTTCTCTCGGTCTCATCACAGCTGACTTGCTGCAGAGAGGAGGGTGGATCTCATAAACATAATGCCCTGGATTTAAGCACTCCGCAGACGATGATATTCCTTTAATGGGGAAAATAATGGCCTTAGCACTGTCAAACGTATGCATTTTAAACCAACCATAATAAAATAAATCTGGTTTTAGTAGCACTGGGGCCTGCTCCCATAATACTTAATCATGGGCTTCCACGGCAGCTCTGACATCGGAAAGGCTGAAGAACTGGGCTCACGGATGGCAATTGCAGGTTGGTGTTGTTCTATTATTCATTTTTAGATAGTCAGTAAATTACACAAAAGAGATGAATGCCCATTTTACGAGGCAATAACAGTCTGGATTTTAGCAGAGAACAAGTCACTTTGTCCGGATCTCAGGCAATATATCAAGGCCCAGTTGTTTGGCTAGTATTTTTAATATTTTATGGATGTTGCCAGACAATTCAAAACTGAGACTAAAGCAGACCACTTCAGAACCTCTTCGTTGTGCTGAAGCAAATTATCCAGGGTCTAGTCGAGTAGGGAAAGGTGTCCTATGACTGATGCCCATCCTCCATTGCCTCTCCCTAAGGTTATAGAAAAATCTTAGGGCTCCAAAACTTGCCATGCACATTTCTTCCTAGAAAGGTGTACGGTCCAATAGCCGTGAAAGTCCCCCCATGAAGGGGCTGGTTAGGCACTTACTGGGAGCTATGGCTTAAGGACTTCATTTTCATTGTCTCCATCTGTAAGCTATTTCTACACTGGCAGTGAGGAGTGGTCACTGGACAGCTTTCAGTGGTATATAAGAGGTCTGCATCTTTTCTTCAGGCTTGGTCAAATCTCTTCCAACATGGCATGTTTCCAACAATTCTCTTCCAGTTGAAACTTCTGTTACCTTGGAGATAAACATGAGACTTGTCCCAAAGTCCAAACACACACAGAGACAGCCCAAGGCTATAGCAAACATAGGCAATCAATTTTGCTCCAGATGCCAGCAATGCCTAGCAGAGAAAGACCATGGACAGTGGAGGAACAACCCCTTATTTACTGCTTGAAACTTTTGGCAGAAGTTTTAACAATCTGGTACCTGGTGCTTCTTCCACGAAAATGTTCAGAGATTTCTTTTCTTCTTGAATATATTTTATATTCAGTTACTTGTTTGGCCATTGAATTAAACATTCTTTTCAGCTCCCAGGTCACCTCAAAATGTCTCAGACGCTCAGATATGCATAAGTGTTTTTTCTGCAGATATACTGCTTTAGAGACACTATCCAAAAACATCAAGGTTACTTTTTTTTTTTTTTTTTTTGGTTAATATACTTATTGGGAATACTATGAGGATTAAGACTTTTGCATTGACTGAAAATGCAATACTTACAGTCAATCAGTAATTCATTTTCTTCCCTTCACTTATTTTAGGGACTATCTCTTATCAGAAATATACTTTGTCCATGTTAATGCAATATTCCTTTAATTTCTTGTTTTTGTGGTCCCTCTGTGGTGCTGGAAAAGTCAATGGGAACCCAAGCGGGAAATGAAACCTAGTTCCAGGGCATTCTGTTATGTAGGTCTTCCTTCTCACATTCAGTGCAAATGTCAGTTGAAATATGTAATTTGAACAATTTGGCAAGTTTCTCATTATTCTGTTTCCTGTTCTGGCCAGCATCAGAACTGAGGAATCTCGCTTCTGCAATAGGGAATATGATTCCTCCTTGATGACTAGAGTAGAAAGTCCTAGAGACCTGGATGGCAGATGATGACTTTCCTATTGCAGTGTGGAACAACCTTGAGAATAGACTATTAGGATACAGGATGCCCAACTTAGCTCTGGAAAAGACAGTCTGGTTTCTGAAGCACCACTGCTACTTCACTACTCAAGTTGGATCAACAGACGAGAACTTCTTGCTTCAAGTACATGAAGTGGCTTGTTCATAATCATTGCTACAATTAATTGGAGCTAGACCAAATATCTGTCTCACATGGTACATCTCTGATACAGTTACTGAAATATCACAGTGGGAGATTAAAAATCTCTAGATTATTTTTTTTGTATTATGTCTTTTACAGAATCTCATTATAGTTTCTACTGCTTTTATGCCTGTTGCTTTCTTAAGAATTTTCCGTGGGGCACTTTATGATTTTGTTTATTTAGGCATATATGAAAATAAACAATATTAATATTCATCTTCAGGCACACATTTTTCCTCTAAACGAGCTAAATACAGTGATCAGTGAAGTGAATCCCATGGCACTGAATTCTACAAACAGATTCTAAACCTTTAGCAAGAGTAATTACAATTCGTTGTTCTACACTTGCTAGCTAATAACTTAACTGAGTGCTTCTAATATGTGATATTTACAGAAAGAATTAATCATTCTTATCATCGACTTTTCTAGCTGACTCCTGTCACTTTGTATGTTCTCTGAGGCTTATAAGCAAAAGTTACTGTTATGGTTTTTTTTTCTTATAGAAATCTATTCCAAAGTTGAGCAAAAATGATCAATTCTGTTTCTATTGCTATTGTGTGTGTGTCACTAGCATTGCTTTATTCAGAGAATTGTGGATATGAAACACTAATAGCATAGAAAAATACTGGTAAGGAGAGATGATAACGTAACATTTGTGCTTTCTAATTTCATGTTCCATATGATTTCTTTTGTAATAAGTGTAAGAGTGGTACTGCGAATTTGCCTTCCCCCAAAGAGCTAGCTAGATGTGTATAACCAGATAACTGCCCCAGAGGAGATAAATTGTCTGAATAGATACTTTCATTGACTTCTAAGAAAATTTCAGCACACAAACCATTCCTTTTCACAAAAAGGTTTTTCTTCTTAATTTTATTTCTTCTTTTCATGCTTTCATTATCTAGTTAGTTGAATGAAAGAAAGTTAATGTGGGGGGTTCAAAATTTTCTGGCAGAAAAATCTTCCATTTGAAAATGCTGTTGGGACTTAAAACATATGTGGAAATAAATCCATTTTAACTATTTGTTATAGAAAATAATCTACATACTTTGCATCAGGACTGTTGGTTTGACTATAATACAGGTCCCAGGCATCCTGACCTGACATCAGCTAGCCCTGCTTTGACTAGGGGTTGGAACAGATGACCGCCTGAGGTTCTCTGTAACCTGCGTTATTATATGATTCTATGATTTATGCAACTATAAAAATAAAGCAATTAAAATATTGTTGGCATAGTTTATTTCAGAGTCATAAGATTTTGATTTTCCAACAGATTACTTTCAAGAAACTAAATTTTAAAATGTTCACAGTCCTTGTGGTATTCAAAATCTGTATTTGATAAAAGTTTAATAATCAAAGCTTGGTACCCTTTTTTTCTTTTGAGCGTTATTCCTGGCTTAGATAGGTAGCTGCTATTTAGCGCTAAAGGATTTACGGTATAGTTTAATCACGGTCTTTGAGTATCTTTACAAGGAGAAAATATTTAACATTAGCGCACTCTTTAATTTAATAAAACAGGGCAAAACCCAATACACTGAATGAACATTAACATCAAGAAAATTAAAGTAATACAATGTAAATGGAAGTAAAACATACATGTTGCTGGTTTTCAGTAGTGTTGATAAGTATTTAAGTTTTTATTATTCACATGCCATATCTTATTTCACAGCATAACACGTGTATTAGAAGCATCGTGTGAAGTCCCAGGCAGCAATGAAATCCATAATTTCCTGACTCCCTCAATGAGAATTAAGATAATGTGTCAACTGATCTCACAATGCTCCTTGGTGGCCTTTGGTCCACCTTGATTAGCTGCTGGTCTTGTTAATCCCTGAGATTTGGGCTAAAGGTCTGCCTCAAACTTGTCTAATACTCCTAGTTCTCTGTGTTGATCTGATATGTCTAGCTTAGGTGTGATCTGTACAGATTGCATCTGCACTTAGGAAGACCTGTGGATTTTATCCTGAGCACTGTCCTTGAGACAACAGGTCAGCTGCCTATTTGTATAGCTTCTGAAGCAGCCCCTACAGTCAAAATTACCCAGGGACTATGATGTTGCTTTAAACCATCTTATTTTGCAAATGATTTTCCCAAGGACCACTTGGTAGAAATGGACTGGAACAACTTCAGAAAGGCCGGTGTAGCTTCGATAATTTAGGAAGTGCTGGTGAGGCATTGTTAATGGTAAGTGAGCAGGAAATGCAAATACATCATGGAGCATCATTCACCTCCCTCAGAAGCTCTGTCAGGACAGCAAGTGCAGCCTAGAGAGTGATGCAGGTGACCTGCCAGTAGCTGGGTACTTTGAGGAGAGCTAAACTGCCCTCTGGACACCATTGACTATATCCTATTTATTACAATGATGCTTTAGACACACAGCACACATGTAGACTCTTAAATTTAGGTGTCTTAATCTCCACCTGAATCCTCTCTGAAAGCATCAGCTTAGTTGAACACATAGGCATCTAGTGCCATTGGAAATATCGTTGCATCCAAGGCATGATCACACAGCTAGTACATATGACCAGGACCACTGGGAATCCACATCCTTCTGGATGAGAAGATGGGAGGCTACGCAGAACAGCATAGGGCATCTGCGAGTTCCCTGGTTGTTTGCAATGTGCCTTTCTTCATCTGGGTTTCTTTGGTTTCCACTCTGGTCAATGGGATGCCAGCCAGCGTAGTCTATGGGGCTTACACTGTGTTTTCTCTGATCAAATGTAGGAATATCCTGTGAAAGGAGATGAATTGCATCTACACTTTATTGACTTTATGATTATCTCTTCTCAACTATAAGAGGAACCCAAAGTAACTTTCTCAAAATGTGATGCCTACACTGTAAATGTCCACATTAAGTCCCACCTTAAAGCTCTCTTTATAGTCAGTGAAGAGACAGACACCTCGTCAGAGGTTGGAACGAACTGCCGTCTGGAAGTGTCCATCTCTCTGCACTGACTGCCCATAGAGCCTAGAAATGTGCTTAGACTGCATGTTTAACTCCAAATGGGTGGGAGTTATACTTCATCAGCAAAGATAAACTTTTTAACATCAGTTCTTCCTTTCCTAGCCTGTCAAAAGTCTCCATGTCCTCAGGCTAGGTCAAATCACAGCAAAAACAATACTAGAATTCAGCTGACAAGTGACTCAGCTTTCTAGATGTATAAGAATTTTAGAAGAGATTTCATCTTTTTCTACCCTAAATAAGTGTTGCAGAAACTTAGTTATGTCTCCTTACATCACTTTAATTGAGAACATTAAAAAAAAGAATCCAGAGATGTTATGTTATAAAAATGACAAAACACAATTTTGATTAAAGGAATAACACTTTACATAGAGGGTGTTTCCTAACAATTCGAAAAATATTGAAAAGTTTGGGGCAGAATATGAATGTTGTTATTACATAGTGGTTAGTACTTTGGGTGATTTTAGAGGCGTTTGAATCCAGCTGAGCTGTCTAGTCCAAACAGAAAGAAAATCTGAAGAAAAGTGGTAATATTAATTCAGGAGTGTGTTGAATGATCCATACTGGCAACATCTGATACACTGGCGAATATTTAACCTTAACCATAGGATTGTGAAGCAGTGGTAAAAAGAAACAAAAATCACTTCTATTGTAGGAAATTCCCATCCCTGCTTTCTTCTGGCATTTTATGCTGCCTATTCATTGCTAAACTGAATGCCTTCTCTGGGAAAGCTATAGTAATATTGTTCTTATCAGCCTCTTGGTGTTCACTAGTCTAAATTTGACTTTATTGCAGTATTCCCTAAAGCTGAAAAAGGCATGCTAGAATACAGAACTGTCAAAGCACACAAGAAAAAATAGTCTTTGTTTCAGTATCACCACCATATTATGCAAAGCAGGAGCACAAGACTCCGCAAAAACTGCTTACGAGATATACATAGACCTATGAAACACAGGAATCATTATCCTGAATTCAGTTATTCACCTGTTCAAGGATCTTGCCTCAAATTTTGGCCCAAATTGAGTGTATGATAGAGGGAAAACCTCACTGTATGAGGTTTTGGTGTTTTTCCTGCATACTGTGTCTGTCCAACACACTAGCTATAGTTGGGCTTCACCCTTTGTATCTCCGACAAAAAAAAAATAAATTGTTTGCATTCTGTTAATATGCAGTGTTATAAAATAAGCACATAAATATACACATACATGAGTACCAAAAATACCCCAGATCCCTTTTGAGTGCTGGTAAAGAGCTGATGTTGATAGTATCATGTACAATGAATTCCACAACTCAGTTGTGCTTTGGATGAAAACCATATTTGATCAGTTTCAAATTTTCCAGCTTTCACATTCCTGTAAATTTTCCTGTTATGTGTGCTGAAGCAGAAACAATGAACTAGAATTTTTTGCCTTCTGTATAACTTTCATGAGCACATCCTGTCACTCTGTCCTCTCTTATTTGTCATTTTTACAAATAAAATCAGGTATAGGATGAGTTTTACAGTCTTCTCCCATGCGAATACAGAACTGTCCTTGCATTTCTCTGTCTCTGACTTCTGTATTGTAAGTGTCTCTTCCAGACTGGAAATGCTGACTGCACCACTGTCTTCTACTTGAATGGCTGGGAACTGTGTCCCTTCTCTTCACTTAATGGAAAGGAGGAGTATATCCAGAGAAGTTCTATCTCCTCCTTTATGGTTGCTACATCTAGCATCACTTTGTACCACTTCATTATCCAAGCACCCTCCTATCTTTTTCAAATACTTATGTTCACAATATTCATTGCTGGTCCCAGAGGCTCAGGTTAAGCATTATTAGTCAGACAGTTATTTTCTGGGTTGTGGTGATCTGCATTCAGTCAATTAAAGAACACTGATGACATAACAAGAAGGGCAACAAGAAGGTTGTAGGTACTGGATGACTCCGGTAGCATACCGGCTTCTACTTCATTAGGTTTTTCTTTGGTTGGTTGGTTGGTAGGAGGAAAAAAAATCCATCTAGTCCAACTCAGCTTTCTCAGGAGGAAGGACGCCAAATTATCCCCCATCTAAATGAACAGAGGAGGACACATTACTTAATGTCTTGCATCTTTATATTTTATAGCTTCTAAAGTCTGCTAAACTCTGAAGAGAAGAGCTGTTGTTGCTGTTGTGAACTACTATTTGATCTGTGGTCAGATCACGTCCAGACATTATGTTTGCGAAACAAGGGACTGTTCAAAATTAGGAAGTTTCTGTTTTTTCTCTAGCTTGCAGAGCTCCTTCATTGATTAGGAAACAATAATCTCTTCTCATCAGGCACAGAGACCTTAGCTTATAGCTTCTTCGTTTCCTTATTGCTAAATGGGAGATTTATAAGTATTCATCTCTGCCTTTTATATATGTACTGTTTTTCTTGTACAGGAAATAAGGACCATGTGTTCGATATAGTCTAAATCCGGAAGAAGTACGGAACCCCTTATCTTTTCACATAACATAGTCTCAAAAAGAGTGTAAGTCTTATATCCACATGTATTGCACCAGTAGTGTAATTATTCTTATTGTCTGAGTGTAGTGTAATTATTCTGCTGTAGTGTAATTATTCTGCTCTCCTCTTAAGCTAAGTATTTGAAGAACAGCCAAGATACATGCAAGACACAACTACATTCTGAGGAAGAGTGAAATTATTCATCTTTGCGTAACTCTCACAGTCCCATTTAAAAAACAAAACAAAACAAAACAATCCTGCATTACTTTTGAAGTGACTGTGACTGGTATTCTGCATTGCAGTACTCCACTAGCCAATATCTAGATAAGAAAATCCCCAGAGAGAAAAACAAAGTCTGGGTGGAGTAGACCACACAGTAAGTCCTTCCAAGAACATTTTCAACATGCACAGCTACCTGACTGAGTAGCGCGGATCTGTATATTCCCCTTTCAAAATCACTGTCCTTCTGAGTGAAGGTTTCAGACTACATTTTTCAGCAGCAGCAGCTCGATATCCTTCATTTGACATGATTTTCCATTCTTGATTCAAAGTTATCAGAGCCAGGGGCTTCTTCTATTCCACAAGATGGTGAGTCCATGAATCAATGGACTTCAGGGATACTGAATCTGAGATTAATAGCTCCCTCACTGTTATTCTGTTTTTACCTCATCAACTGCTATAAATCACTGAAGCCTTTTGTAGATTTTCCTGAATGTCTATGTAGTCAAATGAATTTTTCACTAAGAAAGAATGCTAAGAAAACTACTATTTTTTTCTGTTCAATATGAACTGTTTTAGGACTACTTAGTACAGAAGTTCAACCTAGGTTTTAATAAGATGCTTATTAAAGCAATGCAACAGTACTAATGTATTAATTTTCTGTAATACTGATCCTCAGCATACCTCACCCTTTCACCTTTTTCTCAGTTCATAATAAAGTTGTTTTATGCACGTTAGAAATTCAGTTCATCTTCAAAAAGTTAACCTGCTATTTATATTGAAAATATACAAGAAGCGACATCTGTATTACCTCATTGATCTCCAGCAGTTGTCCCAGAATAACTTCTTAATTATTTTTCTAGTAATTATCTTGAAATCTAATTATAAGATCTAATTTGTAAAAGTTCCGGAGATGGTATGCTATCATTTGCCAAAAAATCAGGCTGTCTGGCTAACTTCTAACAACAGATGAACTTGCTAGTGATTTCTTACTTGTCAAAAAAGCCCTGGTATTTTTTCTAACATTATTTAAACTTCTCCTGAAGTGTATATTCCTTATTCCACACTGAAAGAAAAAAAAAGACATATGAAAACAAATTGCTGGAGCCTGACTGGGAAGATGGTTCTTAGAAATGTTCAGCTATTTTTTTATATCCAAAGGAATTTTCATTGCTTAAGACATCTCAAAATTTGTGGGAAATACACTTCTGGGTTCTGCTCCAGGAGTGGATTCATACCCTCTGTCTGTCTACTCACCACCGTGATAGCTGGGTAGCTGACAAAATTGCAGAGAGTTGCTCTTCACAAAAAAGAGGAGATATACTCTTTGCTCTAAAGGTGTTGAGATTCTTGTCAGTTTTGTGAGAAGAAGCTGTAGATTCATGGACCAGTCGCCAAGAAAGTTGCTATAAAAGTGGTAAAATCTTTGACCTGCTGCCCACCACGTGCGGGGAGACACACACACATGGAGGGACACACATCACTTTCAACCTCTTCCAAATTTAAGCTTTACCTTCAGCCAAACACCAAACCACCTCCTGGACCTCTGAGACCACATCCACACTGTGAGGTGCAGAGGAGCCTTGAGAATGAGGTTGGCAACAAAAAGCTGTGTTTCCCCTTTATTGCTGTTTTCCAGACTGCCTGTACCTTAGAGTAAAAACATACAAAGTGTGCTTGGAAAGAGAAGGACTTAGAATATCTCGCAGCATAGCTATGTGGTTATGCTTAACCACCCTCTCGCCGTTTTTTGAAACCATGCGCATGAGAGCTGGACCTGTGTTAAAAGATGAGGTTCTCCTCCTGCAAGCCACTCTGGAAGCTGGGTCGATATATATACTCTCTTGAGACTTATACTGTGGAGGAGGAAGAAAAACTAGGCTTGAAAGAGGCCTGAGATCTGCCTTCCTTTGTCGCTGCAAAAATCCTTAAATGCTGAAACAGTATATCGGCATACATAAATTACCATGTCTATAAAAATAGGCATTTCACTAAAAGGTGAATGCATCCTTGTTATCTCTCTTTCATTTTCTCTCTTTTTGTGTGTGTTTTTTTTTTCTTCCTTGATGCTATGCAACAGGGAACTTCTTTGACAAAGATAGGGATTTAAAGTCTATTAGCAGAAGCCGGTGTCTTAACATTTAAACTAGCCCACTCGCTGGTACTAGAATATCACTGTGTATTCTCCAAGTTCTGGAAGCAGGCAAAAACAGAGCATTGAGCATATAGCTAAATGGCAAAACATGTCTTATAATCCATTTAATCAGAAAGTTGGAAAAAAAAAGCAGCAGCTAATGATGTCTTTTTTTTAAAAAAAAAAAAAAAAGTGTGTAAAGACAGCGGGAAAAAAACCACTATCAAATGTCTTTCTGAAGCCAAACTGAATATGGCTATTTTAAAGAACTACAAAAGTATTTCTTTTTCTAGTGCCCTCTCGTGACAACCTTTAGTGGGTAAGTAATACATCATCAGAGGTCTGTGCTTTCAGCGGCGCATCTATTACAGCAGATTGCTTTGAAGGAGCAGTGTGGAAGAAGGAGCCACAGTCATCAATTACTACTGCTAGAAATGTGTCAACAGGTTCACATCTGAGATTCCTCTCTAGCCTTGGAAAGAAGGAGCTGAAAAGCTCTATCTGCTGCAACTTCATCGACTTTTATACACCAGGAAAATTTAGAATTTGCCCAAACTTTTTTGCTCAAGGCCAAAACTAACTGTGCAATGAAATGCATTTGTTACTTTTAAGACATAACTTTAGAAAGACATAACTTTAAGACATAACCTAGACATAACTTTAAAAGATTTTTTTTTTTTGATTCTAACATGAAAACTGAGAGCCCTGCTTTCTCCACAGACCATGATGTGTTTTTTGGAACAATTCTTTACTTCCCTAAGTCTCCATGAAGCTGGTGTCATTATTTATGCTACAGGGTCTCCATTAAGAAAAAATTTTGCTAGGTACTGCACAGATCCGTCAACTTGGAGCCCATTTAAACAAAAGTTTTAACAAAGCCACAGTCTTTGCCAAAGTTAGGATCTAGGCTCAGTTCAGTGTGGGTTTAGGTGGCTGCAGCTCTGCTGTGCTTTTCTATGACTGACTTTGGAAGGAGTCAGGGTTTCTAAGCTTACATCTGAATGGAGTGGGAGGAATCAGGATTACAGAGGAGTCCTCCCAATCTAAGCAGAGTATCAAGGGGAGGTATAACAAATGCTTGCCCTGTACCCTAGGCATTTTCTTTTGTTCAGTGTCGGAGGTGGAGTACCAAGCTAGAAAGACCCTTAATCTGAACCACTGAGACTGTTCTTATGTTCAGCCCATAAAGGAATCCACCTCTCTAACTTCTGGGTCCCAAGTGTTGACCTCCAGCTGCTACTGTCTAGCAATGCCGCGTACTTGTCAGCTGCCCCCAGACAATACGCAAGATCACACCTGTTATCATGGAATATATGAACTTGTGTTGGATAGGCCAAAAAATGGCCTATCCCAGCATCAGCACGTCCAAACTACAGCTAGGCACAAATAGTGAGTAATGGGTAACGAAAGACTGTATTCACCTTTCCCAGTGTGCTCTAAAGATGCTTTTAAGACCTTGTTGCCGTGTGTATGTGGTATGGATGTGCCATAACCAGAAGGTAGCCTAGACTCCACCAAAGCTTGACGTGGAATGCTACTAATTCAGCTGAGGAAGTTTAAGATCATCTCCACAACCACTTCAGTCCTCTGTGTGCCTGCAAACCTGAGGACTGACAACTGAAACATCTGTGAGAATGGCAGCAAGAGGACTTTCAAGTCCCTGATGAGACAAAGAGGATGCTTTTCTGAAGCTGGAGCTTCTTCAGTCTCCTTTCTAACTGTGCAATGAAATCCTCTGGCTGTTTCTTGTTAGAATGTAATGTACTGGCAGATCCCCAAAATTTCCAGTGGAGGTATGAATGTAATCTTAGTGATGATAGAGTGATTTTCTTAGTTACCGTCTATGAACTTCTCAAAACTAGTCTCTGGATCTGCAGAGATGAGTGAAAGCTAGTAACATAATAACAGGAATGACATGGGCAAGGTAGGAGCAAAGCAGCACTGGAATTTGGTGGTTGCTGAGTGACAGGATCATGCGCTTGTATGGAGTCAATCAAAATGGTCCTCTACTGACTTCTCTTTTGAGGCTGCAGTGTGGGGTATTCAATTGCAAAGCTGCTACTGAAAGTCATTTAAGTTATTTTATTTATTGTGTACACATGTAGGAGAGAATTTCCCAAAGATCTGAGAGCCTTTTTGCTGAAGCTGAAAGACATTTTGGCTGGGCTGATGCATGTTTAATGAGGATTAGTCAGACCTACCTGACTTATTTCCTTGCAAAGCTGAATTTTTTTCCTGTGCTCATACCTGAGCTGAGAAACTCCATCTTTCATGGTCACAGGGCAAAAATTAGGTGCAGGACATGCTGAAATCCCATGGTAAATTATCCAAAGCTTCATAGCTTTTGCACTTCCCATTAGGCATTCATATGTCTCTTAAGGCATCACGGGTTTGGCTTTTAAGCCTGAACCTCTGAATGACTGGAGCCAATGTAAACTGAAAATCCTTAGCACATAGAGAACTGGGATCTGTGACTGACGAAAGAAAAGAGCCACTCAGAACATCTTTATAACAAGATTCCTTTGCATGATAAGTAGGGAGATTTTGCATCTAGCCGAAGCTCAACAAGCCTTATATGTTCTTCTGTCATAAACGGGAGCCTTTCTCCGAACCCAAGCATCGTTAAGGTAGATACATTTCTGAAATTAAAGCCTTGTTCTCCAATTGTTTTATATGGTACCATCTCAGAGGATAGGAAAGTCAGGAATTTCCAATTTTGTTTAATGAACAAGACCTTCTTGAAAAGTGTTTTTTGAGCCTAGCTGGAGTATATCTGCAGAAATATTTTCATTTTGTTCTAAATAGTCAAGGCATCTGTGCTTCAAACACTGTTCCCTTCCCACTGCATGGTAAAGCACTTTTCAAAGCCCTTGACTTCTTGCAAAGATCACTGATGCCCATACGCACTGGAATGCTGATTGAGATGACCTTACATATCTGCAGCCCATCAGCCTTTTCTCCTTTCTCCTGGGAAGAAGACTTGTTTATGAAATTATGTTTTCAATAGCAGGAGCAGCCAGAATTTTGATTAGTCTAGCAGTTCACCCTTTGGTAAAGGAACAAGAATGACACAGGAGCCAAAGTTTTAATTGCACTGGCAGTTTGCCTCATTCATAAAAGATCAGGAGAAAGAAAGATTCAGGCCAGGCTCGTAAGCAGACACCATGCATATGCAGAATTAGTGTTTACTCTGACTATGGTTTAAGAGCCTCTGTCACAACGAACAATTTTTTCCTGTGCACTTAGAGTATTAATACACAAAGCAACCCTACGAATCAGTCACTGACTAACAGTTTCCTTTCAGGCATATAGCTCATGAAGGTGACCATCACTGTTCTCCTATGCATTTCAGAAGAGCCTGGGTGACTTGGCTGCAATGGAGACCCAACCTGTATATTTTGCTGTGCAACTACCTCCTATCTAAAGATGTTGTGCCTATCTATCAGGGCACCTATGCCAAAAGCATTACAGCTTGAAAAGAGAGAAAATGAAGGAGAAATAAAGTGATGTTATTCTCTCTGATATTCTAAAGGTAATTGAGAAAATTCTTCTTTCTTCTGAAAAGAAGAGGAAATTTCAGAGCGCACTAGGTCATCTTGAGCTCATGTGTCTTCTGATCTCATTGTCTGGCTGCATGTCAGTTCTGAAGAACTCACCATGGGACGAGGAATAGCCTGTTTTTTTGTGTGAGGCCTGCACTGCCGGCCCAGCTTGTGCTGACCCATCCAGACTCTGTCAATGAGAGGCTGAAATGGGTTGTGGGAACACTGTGAGCCTCTCTACACAGAGCTGTGCCTGGGGCTTAGGGCTGGCAACACAAGAAAGAGGGTGAACCCAGACACAACAATGGACATAAATTAACAGACAGCGTTGGCATCATTCAAAAGACGAAGGCACAACTCTTGGATTGTGTGGATCAGGATACCTCCTTTGAAATCATTAGGAATCACTGAATTACTGCTGCAGCTACTGTTATTAATAAAACAGCAATGACCAAGTGTCATTAGATAAGGTCTGGAAACAGCAGTGTGTTATACCCTTATATGAAAATGCCAGTTATTTGCAAAATATTTAAGATTCCAATGTGGGGAATAATGCAATTAGTCAGGATTGTTTTGAAAATAACTAAGAATCCCTACGACGTCTCAACGGGCTAAAAGAAATCTAAGTAGAGTTAAAAAGTCACAATTAACGGCCCTGCTGTGATGGAGTAAAATAGAAGCTGCCGCTCCTTGCAAAGCAAATGAAACCAAAGATATATTACTTATCCTTGCTGTTAATTCTGTTGTCTTAATTCCTGATGGAAATTTTCAGATTTCCTTTTCCATAAGTACTTTTTCCTCCATTAATTTGACCTATTTTTAACAAAGTGGCAGCACGTTTCAAACATCTTTATGCTAATTCCAGGTTTCTTTATAACTTTGTTGGACCTGTTACATATTCTACTCTGGGTGTTAATTTCTATATTTTGGAAAACATGGGTTTATTTTTTTGTCTTATTAATTTGAATATCTCAGACATATTTAAAATTCCATATTTTCTAAATGTTTAGAAGCCTTTTTTTTTTTTTGACTAAAGAGAAAAATCATTGGGGGGTGTGCCAAGCAGAACTGAGAGAAGCTTAATGGATCCCTATTATCGGAAACACATCTTGTGCTTAAGGTCTTTCAATACATTACAATGTCTATGGCATTTCAGTTCCTTAGTATCTTTATAAATTTTCTGTACTTAGGACGAAGTTTTCTTTTCCAGGTCTCTGCCTGAGGCTAAAGTGTTTTGTTGGGTTGACAGCTGGTTGTTTTTTATGTTATAACCCAAAAATATGATAACTGTTTTCAACAAGAAGGCTAAGGGAAAATGTATTGTTTTTTTCCACATTAAAAAAAGAGTCAGCTATACTGTTGACAAGGTTTTGCATCCTGTGTAGTGACTTGGAAGTTGGCAGGGGAGGTTGCTGTAGTTTCAGGGGGTTTTTTGGACTTTTCCAATGGACTTTTACCTGAAAGTCCTTTGGAAATTAACTATGCTCAGAGAATGTCCACTGAAAAGTAACTATGTCTCTGCTTCCCATGAGCAGAAGAGGGCCACACAGTTCACTCCCTGAATATCCCGTTTGCAAGGAGTAGTGTGCGAATCCCCTCAATCTCTGATGAACATGAACCCTGGTGAAGTTGCAGGTGCCCATTCCTCATAATAATGTCCACCAGCAGCCAGAAAAGGCTACTCTTCCTGTGGCTTTTCCAATGGTTTGGTGGTACTCAGTTCTCAAAATAAGGTGGGAGAGGCTTGAATGGATGGTCAAAAGCAGATTCAAGTAGGGATGGATCAAAAAAAGTAAGAGATGGCAGAGTAAAGGTTGGGGAATGGGAGTGGAGACAGCGTAGGTTAGATGTGGATCAGGGGGATAGAAACAACGTGAGGTGTTGGGACAGGGGAGCCCCTTGTTATGTGAGAGGGTTTCAGCATAGCACCCAGCACTGAATACAGGTGCCCTCGGTTTGCAGTCCCTTGTGACCAGCAGGGATGGACATCAGCTCCAAATTATAGACCTTTAGATGCAGCTGTTAAATGTAGGTCTCTTAAACTGTGCTGGGGGTCTGCTGGACCAAGAGCTTGGGGGCAGATCTTAGGGCATTAGGCAGCTCCACAGGCAAGACGGTCAAAGCCAAATGTGTACACCTTCCCTGTGACCTGTGAAGGACATCAGTGAAGAGATGCAATTTCTGGATTTATCTTTTCTTTAAAACAAAAGTCATAAAAACATAAAATGGAAATAGTGACATTGAAATAATGTATTGAAATAAATACTAACATTTCAGTATCCGTCCTTAAAAGGTAGGGAAAACCAGTACTGAAATTCATTGTGCAAGCTTTAATTACACTTTCTGATGTCCTCTGTAATCAGTTAACTTCGCAGTCAGTTTCTTCCAGAAGATCCCTGCCCTCTTCAATGGGGAATGGATAGACAGTTTTGGGATAGATCAATCAGAGATGTGAACTCAGGGAGGCTGTTGTCTGTAGGATCTTCACAGTTGCAGAAAGTGGAAGTGAAGTGAGTGAGGTGGTGGAAAGAAGCTAGTGTATGAGAAGAGTAGGAGTGGCCTCCAGGTATGGGAAGCATAAAGCTGTCCTGGAGGAAGGGATTGTTTCCCTGTCTCTGACACTGAGCAAGTCACTTGAACTGAATAGTTGTTGCTGACTGCACCTTCTTCATTTTCTGAATGCAGAGGATAAGACATTCAAAACCAGATTTACTGAAGGGCTGAACTCTCCCCATTGGAACAGAAGCTCCTTGGAGGTTGACTTTGAATACACCAGATTGCTAAATATTCTGAAAAAAAAACAATATGTCAGCCTCTCTGGTCAAGTACCATGAAATAACACTGTGTATTTATAATTGTGGCATTAATAATATCATCCTCTGCCCATAGGTGATCTGGGAAAGGTAAGTCATGAAGAACTCTGAGAAGCTAGTGAGAGCACCGTAGAAATGTCCTTGAGGAAATGAATGAGGTTGTATTCCATGCAAGGTCTATTCAAGGAGCTGGAAATATCATTTAGGACACCTGTCGGATGGAAAGGATAAACAGGAATGATAAGTAACTAACCATTCATTTAGGGTTGGCCTGAGCTAAAGCTGGAACTTGCATTTCTTATGAGGCACCACCATGTCCATGGCAGTAGAGCATTGCGGTCTCTCTCTCTCTCTGTCTGTTTTATGGACACGCTGTGGTGCTCCTCTGAAAATGTCAGATCCAGGTTCGAGAGCTATCTGGGGGAGTCTTGCGGTCAGGGTGAGCCTATCATCAGTCACATTGCAGTAGCACTGCACAGCCAAAATTGTGCTGGATGCTGCACATGCTGCATGAGAGACAGCGCTGTCCTGAGATACGTACCACTTAAATACACAAGTAATGGAAAGGAAACATGACTCTCGGGTGGAAGCTCATACAAACATGACTTGTATGACAGCATAGATTTAAACCTACATTTCAAGTCTCAGCCAAACAGATTAGTCTTAAAAAATTCTTTCATTATCTCTTACTCCCCAGGCCAGAAATTAACTTATTGCACTAATGGAGATGCCAGGGAGAGGGAAAATCTAGATATACTAAGTCCACTCGTTTTTACCCCATGCTTCCATTCATGCAGCATGGACAATGATACAGCAAAGTTACCCCTATAATGTTCTTCTTTTCCCTGACCCATTTCCTTTCTTTTTAGCCTCTCCCTTGCCAAAAACTGCAGAACATGCATGAGGCACCCTATCTTTCTCTCTCCCTGCATCTTTTTGGATTCCTGTTTTTTTCTTCTCGCTGATGGAGTTTTAGAGAAGGTTGGTTTTTTTGGTTTTTTTTTTTTGTTTTTAAGCTCATAATTCCCTATCCCTGTCATACTGTGTCACATTAAACACTTAGCTAGCCTTTCGACAAATCTCACATCAGCTTTCCTCTGAATTCAAGCTCAGCTGTCAGGTATACTCTTTCTTTTAGTAAACCAAAAGAAAAAAGAAAAAAAAAATGAAGCTCTGCTGGCTTAAGCTTCAGGCTGGTAATGCTCTTAATAATCTTCTCTAATGCAACTAATATTGATTGGTTGTCTGCCACTGTTATTATAATGTCAGCATTGACTGGCCCTCTCTCTCAGGGTTGTCTTGCCTCTGCCAGGACGAGACCAGCCTCCTTTTCACAGCGAGTCTTAGGATTCCTCACACTGAGATATATCCAGCCCAAGAATGCCGTAGGGACCTGAGTGGACATATCAGCATCAATTCTGTCCAGCTTCTCCCCATTCTGCACTTCTTTCCCAAACTCCTCACCTCCTTTTGAGCTCATTTATTACAGCTAAAAAGCGGTGAGGTTTGGCTTTCATTAAATACTTTTCTTTTCTGATTAATAGCTGAGGAGACACAACTCTTCTCATTAGCTTCAGGATAGGTAGACACTCACCCTGCTTGGTACCCAGGTTCCCTCTCTCTGCAAGCAGCAGTTCAGTGCTCCATTTCCAGGCAGACCCAAGGTGTCTCTCTTCCCCAGACAAGCTGCCCTGGAGGCGTCATTGCAGGCTTTGAATATCTTGTAGATGTGTAATGCATCTTCTCTTTCAGCTGCCTTTTGGGTACCTTGCAGTTCCTGCTACTTACATGCAGTCCTGCCTTAATGCATTAAATAAATACACCTTGAATGTATAGGTTGCAATGTGTGGACTTATTCATGAACTAGGGCTCCAAACCCACAACAGCCAAATACTTTTGTCCTTGGTCACAACGAGTAACTCACTTATGCCAAAGCTATTTAGAGTCATATGAGTCTCCTTCAACTACAAACTCTTCTTAACCCTAAAAGAGCCTGGGCTTTGCTCTAGGTGCTCCAGTGCCACAGTGAAGTTAGGAGCTGACCTGTGTGATTCTTTTTGCCCCATCTGCCAGGGAGGTTTTCAGAGCAAGAAGCCTCAGCTCTCCAAGTACTCTTCCTTGCCAGAACAACCTCTGAAGGTGTGTCGCCAGTCAGACATTCAATTAGAGAAACTTTTGGGCCTGCCAGAAGACAAGAAAGAATAAAAGAGCTCCCAAATATCCCCTCAATCCAGATCCCCTATCCCACCCTGTCCTTCTCCTTCTTTGATGCTGCACTCCTCTCTTTGTCCTAAAACTATCACTCCACAGCCCAGTTCATTGTTTTGCTTTTGTGACCTGAAAAACAATGTCTATGTGATCCAGTTAGGCTCAGGACAAAGCTTCTCCCCACTTCAGGCTGTCAAGAAGCATCCTTAAGCCACAAATCCATGTGTGTTCTAGTGTTTCTTGATTACTACTTTTCCTGGGGGCTGGTACATCCTCCAGCAGCATGTGTGGGGTTGGCTCGGTGAAATGGGCTGAGACTGCAGTGCTGGGAACAGTGAGCAGAGTGCTTAAAAGGAAGAGCGGATGCACTGGCAGCCACATCACTATTTTCACATTAAACACCACCCACTGTGTCTTCTTCTTATCTTCTTTTTCTTCCTTTCCCCGCCTTCCCCCTCCCCGCCCCCAACTGTCTGCATTCACAAAGTCTGGAAGAGGGCATGAAAATGGCAAATGTATAACCAGTGTGCTACTTTCAGAGAACTTGCACCTTCTTGTTTTCTCCATTTCATGAAATCTCTGCAGACAAGGCTGGTTTGGGAGCTCGTGTCTTGCAGAGTCACGAATTGAGCTTGTAATTTCAGCTGCCAGCTAGATCTTGGCTCTTACTGCCACTGCGCCCTGGATCCAAAGATGATGGTAGATACACTGACTCCTCCTGCACTCTTTTTGCCATTTCCCATGAGAAATTTCTCTCCTGGATGCATCCTGAATCTATCTTCAAGTACAACAAGATCCAGACTTTGCTGGTTCTCCACATATGGCCTTCAGGGTTGTTTAGGTGATCTCATTCGCTGATTTTTTTTTTTTTTCCACCTTGACTATCTCTTGTTCATTCTCAATCAGACAGCTCAAGAGCTTTGGAGTCCTTCCTCCCAGAACCTGTGCCTGGTAGATAATCAGTGGTTTAAAAGCTTGATGCCATGGATCTATTTTTATGAAATATCTCTCTTTAATCCTCCCATTATTGTAGCATAAACCTCCATTCCAAAGCCATTAATCTAGTGATCAGGAAGGCAAATTCAGGGACAAACACACACAAACAAGCTGCTCATGAAATGGCTCTCCAATATATCATCACAGATCTCTGACTAGGAAGGAGCCTGTATGAACTCAATGTATTCCCACAGGGTGGCAAGGTTACAGAAATAATGCAAGTGAAGTTATATGGACCCATGTGATACACTGTTTTCTAACTACATTTCTGTTTATGTGAAAACTTCTATGTTCTACATTTACTTTCAATCTCCTTATACTCTCAATAAAATTACCTCATGGGCCATGCACACATAGAAATTTCTAAAGACTCTCCAAAAGGACTGACTGGAGGAAGGTAGGGAGAACAGGAAACAGAGATTAGAAAGAACTGTGCTCAATTCAGGTTCACTAAACTTAAAGGGATTTTATTAAAACTAGAAAAGGTTCAGAGAAGAGCAACTAGATGACCAGAGATATGAAACAGCTTTTGTCTGAGGAATGACTGAGCAGATGAGGACTCTTCAGTCTGGAAAAGAGATGACTGAAAGGAACTATCATAGAAGTCTGCAAACATCTGGCTGGCACAGAAAAGGGTGCATGAGGGATGTTGGTGCACATTGAAGATTGCTGTGTGTGCTTAGACCAAATGAAAAGGGAGTCCTCTGGAGCACTCATTACCCTTAGCTCACCTGATCCAGGTTTGCGATACAAGCAGAAGAAAAAGGAGGTCATAATACCTATGAGAGATGTTTCATTAGGTACTGAGTACTTCTTCTTATTGACCGTATAACCAGATGGAGGAGTTATTTAATGAAGTATAGGTATTTACAGTGTAGGTGTCTACATCTGAACTCTGTCACCCCATGCTCTCTTTAGAATGAATGGAGAATGAGTCGATTGACTCAGTGAAGTCTGGGACATGATTCCTCTCATCCTAAAATAGATATGTAAATCAAATCAGATTGACTGCACCCTCAGCAGGCCGATTTCTCTTCATGGACTGTAGAAGAGAGGCCAAGGGTCAGGTGTAGATACCTGCACTGTAGTTAAAAGAGGTGAGATCACTCCCTTCCATTATGTCTGACAGCCCTGGACACTCCTACTATTCACTGGCTTCTGGACTTCAGGTGTCCTCCTAGCAGTTAGGCACATAAAGTAGGGCTTGTAAAGTGACCGAAACTTTAAATGTCTCCATTACTTTGAGAGATATTTGGCTTCATGTCAAGATGAGAGACAGTGAGTGCTACTGGCTGGGTGGGGTGTCCTAGCTAGGACATATACTGTGATTGATCATATTGTTCAGGGTAAGCCCAGTGAAGAGGTTGTATGTCTCCTTCCACTCTACTTGCTTGACACCATCCTGCTCCTCTGCTAGAAATTATTGCACCCTCAGATCTGCCTGCCTGCTTGTGAGTCTTTTTAATGTGTGTGTGTGTGCAGAGATGAAAAACGACATCAAAAGCAAGACTCTGCCATCATCAGAGGGCACCGAACATTTGTGGTCTTTTGAGGGAAATCTACCTTAACAAATATCATAGAAACTGTGTTTTCCTTTTTCATATGTGTGTTTTGGACAACCTGAAAACCACAGAAACCAAACCTTTTGGGTTTCGTATTTCTGGCAGGTAAGAAACGTACTGTATTATTGGGATGATAAATGAATGTTTCAAAAACCTGACATGTATATAATTGCACATACAGACAAAACAATGAGCAGCATATTAGCTCAAAGTGATGTTGCAGACAGCCATGCTGGAAAAGCTACAGCATCATTTTCTTATGGATTTTCTCATGCAAAATGAGACCTTTAACCTTGATCTTCCAAATCCTCAAGAGACACCCATGAATTGCAGCTGCAATCCATTGCAGCAGTTTTTAAATCAAGCACCAACTGCATAGAATGCCCCATACTTGTCAGGGTGGGAAAGAAGAAGTCAGGCAGTAAATGAGCATATCTTTTAAGAAAATAGTGCTATCATTTTTGTTAAAGAATCATTTCCAAACTCCTCTTAGGCCTGCAGCCTACTCCATAACAGGAATTTCATTTAGCAGTTAAATCATGTTTCATCTCTCCCTCAAAAGACTAGTGCTGACTTTTTCTGTCAAAACCTACTCATTTCCCCTTTAAAATCAGCATCTGATGCATGCAAATTGCATAATGTGTAGTTTCCCTCACTTTCATGAGCAACATGCAACCCAAGAGCCAAAGTTCAAATGTTACAGCAGATGAAAACATTAATCAAAGTAATGTGAAGGAAATGTGAGTCTCATTTTCTAATTGGCATAAGGAGCTGGAGCAGAATCCAGGAAAGCTGTAATATGAGTGCAAGAACTTAGGAAAACCCCAATGGTAGAATTCCAACCCTATTGATATCAGTGAGCTTCTCTGAATTGGTTTTCTCCCAAAGAGACAAGAAGTTTGCTAAAGAGATGATGTCCAAGACATTGACTAGTAACTGTAAAGTGCCAGCAAGGTTGGTGCCTCTAATATGAGGCCAGTTTAGCTTTATGTCATATAGGACCCAGTTCTGAGAATGTTTTCTTACAGTTTGGGGGTTTTCTGAAAAAGGCTGAGTTCATTCAGTTCTTGACAGGGTCAGGACCTAAATGAATAGGAGCTAGCAAAATCTCAACCTTTCTACTTCAGGGATGGGGTGATCTACTTTTGTGAATTTACCTGCTAATATTTTCTTATCTTTGCTCATTATCTTTTAGGTGGAGGCAAGAATGAAAGGAAATAGATGGTAAGTATCTGACTTCTCATTCACTTAAGGGAGGTCACTACTTAGTTCCGATGCACAAAGTATCCAGCTTCCACAACATCTGAAAGGCTCCCATACAGGAATATTCTGAGGATGCGAATTTTGCAGCACTGGGAAACAGTGACATATTATATTAGCTGACCTCTGTAAGAGAGTCTAATGATGGATCACCAGCAGGTTCTCCATTTAATTCATCCTGTTCTCAGGAAGAGGAATCATATACTCTGAGGCACTTTTAAAAATACACTTCCAATATGCCGAAATCTTAGTGTCTTTCCAAACTTCAAAATTAGTAAAACTGTGCACAAAATAGTGGCGCTCATATCAACTCTAAAAGCCTTTCCCCATCTAAAATTAGTCAATAATTGCATAGTATCAGATAAAATCACTAGCTGTTCTTACTGACACATCTTCAAAACACAGCCTTCAAACTTCCCAATTTCTGTTGATGAATCACAAGCGGAATCACTGGACCAGATTTGTAGCTGGTGTAGGCTTGAGTGGCGCTTAGATGATTTACACCTACTGAAGATCTTTTATGCATACATAGATGTGTAACAAACTTTTCTGGACATGTCTGGTCTCTCTTCATTACTATTAACACCTTCACCCACTCCCAAAGTGGGTGTCTATGCAGTATTACCCCTAATAGATGGAAGCAGATGATTGCGGGATTTGCTTGTTTCTGGCAGTCTCCAGAGAAGGTATAAGGACTAGCACCTCTGGTCTTTTGGGAGCTCATTTTTCAGTGAATGATATGCCAATGTGTCACATTCACCGAACTTGTTGCACCGTTCTCCCTTTTGGGGGTTCCAGCAAGCCCTGAGCCTCCATCTGCCTGTGTGGGGACTTTTCCCATTCCCAGACAAAAAAACTTGATCTACAATTCCTATGACAGGAGCTGGTCCAGATTGTGTTGTTTTTCAGCATATATCCAGCTGGGTTTGGGTTCTCCAAGGATTCCTAGAGGCCTATGATAGCAGGTGTTAAAAATAGCTTCAAACCAACCAAATATGTTGCTATAAAATTGAAGAATCTTAGCCCTAACCCAGTATACAACTGTGTTGGGCAGTGTACAGTCCCAAAACAAAAAATGAGGTGTGGCCCCAGATTATATACAATCTACATCAGAAACACAAGTAAACACCACACAGACCATGGTTCCAGAGAGTCTGACTGATGCTTGTGCTCACTTTTATACATATCTCAAAGAATAAAGGTGTAAGTACTAATGAACATCCCCCAGGAAGCATAGTCATTAAATTGTTGTTTTCTGTAATTGGTATAATGGTCACTATCTGGGGAGTTGTTCTAAGGGAAAGGGGAATACTGGAAAATGCAGGGTTGTTACAAACATATGTATTGGAATAATGTGTCCAAACAGTGTTGGTTTCACTGGGCTTTTTGTCCCTCTGATGTAGAACAGTAAAATTTTTTGTTGGGAATTTATGAGGAGGTACATTGCTAATGAAGATGTTTGGTGAAGTCTGGCTTCTGCTGTGTGAAGGACACTGGAAGGATTTTCAGAAGATAAGATACCCCTTTAGTGTCATTGCTCCAGGTTTCACCTGTCTTAGCTCATCTGGAGTAGTACATTTTTGTGGTGCAAACTGTTTTGAAACAAAATGTGTCTCACCAGGAGTCCAGAAGAATCATTAGGAATCCCTCTGTATATCTCAATAGAGTTTGGACCACTCCATCTTTACAGTGAGTGAATGTGTCTGCAATATTATTATTATTATTATTATTATTAACATTTAAAACAAATATGGAATCTTCAAATAAATATTAAAAATAACTAAAGTACTTAGGGAAAATCTTTCTGCTGTCTTTCTTCTGTTTGATTCAGAATCTGTGATTCAATCAGACATGAATCTTTTCTCATGTGCCTTGTTCTTGTTCTGTTCTTATAAATTCTGCCTTCTTCATCTGCTTCTCTTGTCCCCATTTAACAAGCCTGGAAATAGTTAAGCTGCCTAGAAAATTCAGCATCATTTCACACATTACCCTCTGTAGAGCAGAATCTCCTTTTTTGCTGTAGCTGTATCATTAATAGTAAAATATTTTGTATTTCTCCCTGTGTATATATAATATAGATATGCTCAGCAGCCCTTCACAGAGTTATAAAAAGCCTCCATTTGCCCCTTGTGACCTTGTCACCACAAATTGCTTTTAGATTCTGTGCCATTTGAACAAACACAGCAATTCACTTTCATGTCCCTGCAAATGTTCAAGGAAAAAAAAATCTACAGTGCACAGTATCTGTCTGGGGTCATTCTCACTTTGACACACACTTTTCTTCGCCTCCCTTTGAGGCTAAAGTTCAGGGAATTCATGCTACTGACATGCAACAGTTTCTGTTCAAGCACACTTTCTTGGAAACATCTGCTGTGCTTGGACTCTGTGGCTGAGCTGAATGATGTTGTGCCTGGAGGAGGACAATGAAGATACATTTGCTCTTAAGTAAAGTTATTTCAGTCAACTCTTAAATGAAGGGGCTCTGGACCGAAAGCCAGCCCACCAGTCTTTTAGCCTCATGTCCAGCTATTCTCTCAGAAACATTTGTACTCTACTATTAAGAGTTTTGGTCCAGGCCAAGGTACCAAATGAGTTCTCCTTCTCCAGAGGATGACTGAGCTTGGGCTAAAGTAACCGCTTAGTGAGGGCCTAAGGGTTTCCTGGGTTGACAGCTGACAGGTCTTGATGGCAGGCTTGGAATGATTTTACCTGAGAGAGGTGGGCTTTTCTCTCTACACTGCTGTGGGCCAGCTTAAGGACTCCCAGACTGTTAAGCAGTGTGGTGGGCAACAAGCTGGACATGAGTCACTGGTGTGCTCTTCTGGTGATGGAGACTAACCACCTATGGGGCAGCGTTAGCACAAGAGTATCCAGTAGATCCAGGGAAGTGATTAGTCCTCTTTACTAACCACTTGTGAAGCTGCATCTGGAGTACCGTGTCTAGTTTTGGGGCCTCCAGTAAAAAATAAATAGCAGTAAACTTTAATGACTCCAGCAGTGAGTAACCCAGATGGTGAGGGAACTGCATGCACGAGAGGAGAATGAAGGAACTGGGTTCAGTCAGCCTGGGGACAAGAAGGTGAAGACCTCTAATTGCTGTCTTGCATTACCTGGTGGGTGATTATAGAGAGGGTGGAGCCAGGCTCTTCTCAGAGAAGCACTGTGAAAAGATTGGAAAAACCCAGTCTCTGTGCTGACCTTCTTCATAAGGAGATAAGTGGAGAGATGTCGTGTAATTACTGGCTCCTGGATGACATGAATTTCTTGGTCAGCAAGAGCTGGTCTCAGAAATACATGCAAATGAAATGCCCATACAAGGAAATATTTCAGTCACCTTTGCGTTCCACAGGCCACGGCGGTCAGTGGACAGACTTTCCTTGATTTCGCAGTGATCTTCATGAGCTTCTGGGTAAAGGCCTGAGATACCAGCACCACTTCATATAACATCCTGGATTCTCCTGCTTTTCCCATGGAGGCAGTTCATTGAATTTCTTTTGACATCTGCTATGGTCACATACTGGTCTCTTGTAGTTATAGGTGTTATGTAGGCTCTCCTTTTACTCACCTACTGTAATTATATTCCAGAAATTATTATTGTCATAATCCAAAACTCAGTTTTTCTTGTAAGTAAAATTTACAGGAAGAACACTGCTTAAAACATGGTATTCAAAATTTTTGTATTAAGAAGTCATTTAGACCATGATGCCAAGAGTTCTGACAGGTATTTAATACCTCAATTAGGGAGAGGGAAACACAGACATTTGGGGTTTTACACAGAAAAGTGTAAAGACATGCAGCTGCTGCATATCCACACTTTTAGATACAATTGTCAGGTTCCCTAAATATTTGCTTGTAACGAGAAATTCCCTGATGCCAGAAAGTTTATTTTATTCTGCATCAAAAAGGTCTGTTGACTAAGAGCTTAGATGAAAGAGAGGAAAGAAAACATAAGAATTGCGAAAGAAGTGTGATTGCCACTCTCTTACTGTTCTCAGACCTGTGCAGAGTACAAACGCGGCCAGCCATGGGGAAAGAGGACATTTCTGGCAGTGGAGTCAGGTGTCAATGGTTTGGCTTCCTTTCAAGTTCTTCTCTGGTCTGACTTGGATAAGTTTCTTGGAGTTTCATGTACTTCGGGGAATATGTCTTCACTGACTGAAGAAAAGTAGTGTAGAAGCCCCTGAACTGACAGGATCTGCACAAGCCCCGTAACTGACTTTAATGAATGCATTAATTAGTCTCCTAGAGAGACAAGACTTCATAGCAAAGGACCCCTCTTTGCTCATGCAGCCACACTGACATCTGTGCATAACACTTCCTTGTCCTGCATGGACATCGCAGCCCATTTGGAGCTAGCTCAGGGCTCATACTACACTCCACAACACAGTGGAGAAAAAACATTAGTCCCTCATCTAGAAATGATGATGTTTCCATTGCTTCCTTTGCCTATGTTACTGGCTGGATTAATTTCTTCTTATGTGTGTGCACAGTCCCACATTTGGGGACATATTCTTTTCCTTTTCCTATCACAACTTAAAATATTCATGGTCTCCTCCCATGATTATTCCTTCCTGACTCAGGCTAAACTCCCACTTTTTTGAGTTTTTGGTCCTTTAGCATTCAGAGAATGACAGAAGAAGACACCAATAATTCCATGAATATAACCTGACCTACATTCCTAAAAGGACAAAGTTCAGCACAGGCTTTTTGGCTGAAAGATAGACCACAAGCGCCTGTGTGTTGCAATGCTAATGCAGCTGCACATGTGGAAATGCCCTGCTGGGTCAAATCAATAGTCTGTCTAGCCCTGTGCTCTCTATGACAGCAGCAACAGGAGATGATATCTAGGGAAAGCAAAGAAGTCTGGCTACTTTTTGTCATTCATTCCTGTTGTAGTCTCCCACCATCCTAAAATGATGTACTAGGCATGCTAGAGGGCCCATCTCTGCCTAATCTTTTTAGTATCCATCTGTGGACCTGCTGCCCATCAATTTGTTTAATTTCATTTTGAACTTCTAATCCTGTCTGTCTCTGCTCTGTGGCAACAAGCTCCAGAATTGCATTACGCATTTTATAGTGAAGTGCTTTATTTCCACAATTCTATATTTGATATTCCATGTTTGAATTCCACAATTGCAACCACAGCTGCATTTCTATGGCTAAACAAACAAAGAATTCTAGGTTTCAAGCACTTGAAGGACCTGATGACTGATAGTTTCAAATGGTAATAGTAGGGGAAAATAGATTGCAAAGCCAGAGAAGCAGTGGACAATGGTACACATATATCATGCAAGTTGAGAGAGAGAGGTAGTCATGACCCCCCAAAAATGGAAATAGATTGGACTGTGGCATAGCAAAGTATAACTCATCATTTTCTTCCTTTCTTGTCCCGATCCCTCCAACCCGTTGTTCTTCCTTCATTTCTCCTTAGGCTAACCACTAGGTTTAAATCCAATTCTTATTGTAGGTAGGGGGAAAAAAAAAAATCAGCTTGAGCTCATTAAATGAGTCAGAGAATATAATTAATGGTAAAAATTCTAACCCCCATCCCCCAAACCACACTGTTAATTTGCTTCTTATACATGAGTACTTAACACCTGAGAATTGTTTTAGCTTAAATTCTGATACTAAAGGGACAGACTCATCTGGGAGCCTTTGATACTGGCTCAAATCATGTTATTTAACTAAAACCTGTTAACCTTTATTAGCATAAACCTTTGCCTTTATTAACATAACTAATTGAAATATGAATGGATAAATCTCTGGGGAATAATACTTTTAAAGAAAATAATTTGAAAGGAAGATATTTAACCTTCTCTAATGCGCCAAGGAAATGTGGAGATTATGTTGCCCTTAAGTGATCTCTGAATTGCCTAAGAGCAATAAAGTAATTAATTGCTGGTAGTGATGGCAAGGGAGAGCATGGGCACTCTGTGTCGGCGCTTCATCTCACATGCTAGACCAGATGTCACTCAGCAAACTTCTTACCTGTGGATATCTTCATAATACGAGGTAAAGTACAGACCCTCCAGGTTGAGTTGCACTTGCATATGAAGGAAAAAAGTGGCAAGATCTGTAAGTGCATATTAAGATGACTGTTTGGATTAAAAAAAGAAAAAAAATAAGAGTCTCTGAAAGTTGCTAAAATAATTGCCAAAAAATGGGATAGTTGACTGGAGATGGATCTCTCTACAGCTGTCCCATGCTTACTTCCTAATTATCAGTGACAAAGCATTAGACAGGATGCATCCTTTTGTCCCCCAGAATTATTGGCCTTACTCTCACATTAGGACACTTTGGGTCCCTGGACTATTTTAGGAGCGTGC
The DNA here is from genome assembly GCF_036417845.1 of Apteryx mantelli. Classification (NCBI taxonomy): domain Eukaryota; kingdom Metazoa; phylum Chordata; class Aves; order Apterygiformes; family Apterygidae; genus Apteryx; species Apteryx mantelli. The sequence continues at coordinate 3,861,287 of NC_089979.1, read as the reverse complement.
CAGGACACTTCCAAGGAAAAGGCACAGAGGCTTGAGCAGAAGAACGGTCTCTCCAGATTCACACCCACGTGGAAAGGAGATTGCTGTTTAACATCATCGCCGCTGGGCACGTGCTAACTCATGTTCAAAGAACTCATAACAAGACTTGTCAAGTCCAGGAGAACGCCTCCAGCAGGGTTTAGAGATGGTTCCCCAGTTATTTAGGATTCGGGACCCGCTATGAGGCTGCTGTAGCTCCTTTTTCGCCTGCACCTTTGACTTTTCTTCCAATGGGAAACAAAGAGAACTTTGTGTGTGGGCGGAGGGGAAATGAAAAGTTCCCAGGAATTTATCATACCCGCCCTGAGGGTGGATGCACTCCTCGCTCCCCTGCTCCTCTTCATGCCGTTTGGATGCCTGCCTTTTCAAAACATTTTAGAGAGGGTTTGTGGAGAATTATTGCAAATATTTTTCTTGTCCCTCTGCCTGTAATATCAGGTCCCCTTACAGTAAACAGTTCCAGGAGAGAAAAATGTTAAGCAATAACTTATAGAAAACACAAAAAAAGCATGTATCCTTGCTCTCCTTGCTGCATCTCTAAACAGTCTTAAACCCTGTAGCTCTAGAGATATAGGGGGTTCTGTAATTATAATAATAATTATTATAAATCATGTTTCTCTGCAATTTCTTTCAAATTCATTTTAGCCTCACCTGTCATGTTTCTCTCTTTATCTTTCCTTTTATTTATTTATTTATATACTTTCAACGTCTGAAATTGCGTTCATTAGTCCTGTAAGCAGCTTTGGGACAATATTTGCCCAGAAATTGCTGTGTAGGATAATGCTACACTTCTTGTATGCTGTTGGTGTCCATAGTGTTTCACTACATACATTACATACATAACATTAAATATAATTTCAAATCCAAGGCCCAACCCAAACCTGTCATTTGTAGTTTCTTCAGAAAGCAATGTGAAGTGTGATTGCAAATGACAAGAGACTCACAAAACTTTGATCAAAGTAGTTTCTCTTCTATTCTATCAGCTATCAGAAAATAAGGGTTTAAATAGATTAGATCTCCCAACAAGAAAATTCTGATTAAGCAATGGGATCTTTTCCTGTATGTGATAGCTATTTTCATATATTTGACTCTCTTCTTTGACTTTCCAAGCCTCCAGGCTGGTTCTTGGCAGGAATATAAACCACAGATGCATATTGGTTAATAATCAGTGATTCAAGGCCAGAGCTTATGTCAGAGTGAGGGAAAGGCAAGGTGAAACAGGACAGGAGTGTTAGGCAGATCTGTGCAGAGCCTCTAAGCAAGGCAAATGGGGATATTAGCAAAATCAGAAGGGTGGGAAATGTTCAACCTGAAGCTCTAGGTTGGTGGGAAGATGAGCCTGGCTATTAAAATACAGGGCAAGGCCTCAGGAGAGAGGTTGTCTCTAGCCCTGTCAAAGAATTTATTTATTTAACTTTAGCTAAGTGTCCTACTCTGCTGTTTTTCCCTAACATGAAGCTGGGCTAATGGTATTAAAATTGTTTATTTTGTGTAACAAGCTGTTTTTTGGGTGTTTTTAATTACTAGATGTTGTATAGCATTTAACGCAACTGGACTGTGATTTTTTCCAGGAAGCAGCAGGGTTCTTTTGTGTTGCTTCTACACTGCTACTGATGAAAACAGTCAGTTATTCTAGTTAAGTATTAAAGATACAGTGAATTTGATTTCATCCTGGAGGACTGCTATTTCATGTTTATTTGCTGGAGAAACAGGGGGAAGCCTGCAGCAATGTAGCATCCCCCATTCTGCTTTGCTTGTTAGTCTAAATCTCAGGCGATCACTGAGGCAGGACATCTGCTTGTAGCTTTTCAGTGCCTCATTTCTACTGAACCAGCAGGACTTATCACCTCTGTGAGCACATCCTGGATCATTGCTGTGATGAAAGAGGATTTTGGAGGCTTTGACTGGGCATGCAGATGTGGAAGACAGCTTCTGTGACCCAGAATACACTCAGCTGGGAGAGAGAAATTGAAAAGTAAGCAAATGGATGTCCAAGCTGGAGCATCTCTTGCGATGATCTTATGAGACAGAAGACTGTAGACAGAGGCAGATCACCATATTTACTAATTCCATATATGAGAGTGCGATACATGTAAAGCCCTGGAATGATTTACCAGTGCTCAACCCATGTTGAGCTAAGGTACATTTGGAAAAGCCTTGTCCAAGGGGTGAGATTTTCAGCTGATTGAAATCTATCTGCATAGCTCCAGTGAAATCCAGAGAGTCATGACTTAAGAGCAAGAACGTAGCCTTAACTCTCTCTAAGGAAAAAATACAGCCACACAATGCCAAAATGAGCTTCTTTCGCTTTCTGTGGCAGTTGCAAGTGCTTGGACATATTGTCATGTGATTAGGTATCCCCTGGACCTGCTTTGATTTTCAAAGACAGCCTGTCCCGCAGTAGCAAAGAAAATGAAATTAGGTGGGAGAGCAGAGACAGATCACTCGTGTCTAACAAGTAGCTCCAGGCATCACTGATCATGATTGCAGAGGACAAGAGAAAGTGAAAGGTCAGTTAACTCGAAGTCCGTGTCCCTGTGTTACGTACAGGCTTTTAGCAAGGGAGAGCAGGGTGGAAAAGCTGTCTTTCTCCTCTACTGTAAACAAGTTATCTGCAGAGCACGATGAGGGTGTAGGACCTCCATCAGCACTTCAGAATCCTGAGGAAAAAATTCTGCCCTTGAAGATGTGAGTTAAACTGCTAAAGGTCCCCCATCAGCTGAATTTTCTTTTAATATCTTCCAGCTTCCGACATAGTTTATAATTCCTGAGCTTCAAGGAGTCTGTATTGTGTTTTAAAATGTAGTGTTCAAATTTCTGGAACACAGGATTTGCCATACCAGATCAGGCAGTGAAGTCACACTAGTCCATAGCCTGCCTGATGGCACGGTCATTATCTTGTAGTTCAGAGGAGGCAGTAACCAGGCAGTAAACCTAAATGTTGAATACCTTCCTTGCCTGAAAATAGCATGGACTTTTCTCTGGGCTCTGAAAGTTGAAAATGTCTGTTGGTGATTTGCTTGGCATTGCTTTTGAATTGTTACTATATTATATTATTATATTATTATTATATTATATTATTATATATTATTATTATTATATTGTCTGCTTGGGTAAAAGTTTTGCACTTCAGAGTGTTCACTAAAGCTTATTTATTGCATGGTGTATATATATCAGCTATCTATCATACTGATGTTTCAGAAACCTCCTATGATTTTAAATAGCTTATATGTTGCCTCTGGGTTCTAAATATTTTAAACTGCCCTAAATAGATAATAATGCATAGTAAAATGTGGATGTTTGTGTGTGTATAGCTGTGTAGACCCTGATCTCAAAAACTCCTGTTGCATTTCTTCATTTTACAGCCAGTACGAAGTATCCTGGGTAAAATGTATCTCCTTGCAGAGAAGTAACATAAGGTCCTATGTCCTTCTGGCCCTGGTCTTTGAAGGATGGAAGCATTTGCTTGCAAGTTGTGGGGCAAGCAACAAAAAGATAAGTGTGCATTTAATTGCTTTGTTGGGTAAGAAGGGATACCAATTTGATGTCTCAAATGCACATGGGCTTAACAAAAATAGTGAATTTATATTAGAGTAAGACAGTATTGCCACCATTCATTTCTCCGTTTCAAAAGATTCAGTCAGTCAATCAGCAAAAACCTCCATCCTTTTCTGTCAGGTAACCATTCACACAGCATGAATAGCAAGCACAGGGTGTAGACGGTGTGAAGTAGGCAGAAATTCCATTGCAAATAACCTTCAGGAAAGTTACATATCCACATAACCCTTCAATATACAAGTAATCCATGTATAATTTTATTTGGCCCAGACACATGACAGTGATGGAGGTTTAAAAAGTCAGCTGTGGTCAGCTGAGCTGCAGTAACTGACCACATGCATATTCTTAGCATGCAACAAGTATGAAATAAAACACACTAGACTGAATCTCACTGAAAGAGAATTAAGATAAAATGAGTTGCCACACATTTTACAAGGAACAAGGAATGTGCACAGTCAGTTATCCAGGTTCAACTAGCACTCAGAAACTTGTTAAGTTGTAGTACCTTATTTGGAACATTTTAACATGTGGTTCAAAGCCAAGTGTTTCAAGATTAAGAAATGTAAGGATATAGGGAAAAACTTTTTCATGGTAAGGACAGTCAGGGAAAAGGTTACCCAGAGAAGTCATACAGTCTCTTGGAGGTTTTGAAGACACAGTTGGTTAAAGCCCAGAGCAACCTTCTCTGATCCCATAGCTGACCCTGCTTTGAGCAAGAGGTTGGACTAGAGACCTCTGCAGCCCCTTCCAACCTGAATTATCCTGTGATCCTATAGTGATCCTATGATCCTATGAAATGGAAAAATCTAGGTCACCTTCATAATCTCACTCTGATTTTTGGGCATGTACTGATTATGAATTCTAATACCATAGAAAATTCTGTGACATTTCATCTTAAGGAGTCAATGAGAGAAGCAGCAGATTTTGATCTTATTCCAACATCACACTAAAATGGGATGACATGCTCTGTAAGGGCTTGAAAAGATATTTCTTGACTCTGGCTTAGTGTCTAAAAAAATGAGGGTGAATTTTCAGATTGATGTTATAGGGCATATCTCTGAAGTCCAGCACTATCATTGCCAGATTTCAAACCTCAGCTCCGTTGCATGGAAATAGGAGAGCTTCTTAATGAAGAGACCACTGGTATTGCCTATTGTGAGAAAATCACATTTCCATAGTCTTACGTAGTGATGAACCTGAACCATTTTGACTCAAATTCTCATAATCATCCAGTGTAAGTCAGATGTCTGGTATGGAACATCTTGGTACTAAGACAGGCTTAAGCCCACTCATTCTAGCATCTAACATTTCAATAGGGAATCTAACTTATTGCCCTGAAGCTCCCCCTCACCTCGGTAGAGAGAGAAGGGCACTCTCCAATGTAGGTGGCTATGCCATCTGAGATGGATCATCTCCTGGGAATTCTGTTCTCTCTTTATGCACTACATTACACTTGACTAACTTCTTGATGCCTAAAGTCAAGTGGAAAGAACCCCAGATTCAAATCGCTGAAAGGCTGCAAAGATATAAGCACTGGAAAACAGATCTTATCAGAGTAGCTATCAAGCATCTTTAACAATGAGAAATTCTGTCAAGTCCCTCTCTGGTGTGAACACACACATATATTTGCATCTGCATAGCCTACCATAAGGGTCCTAAAGTCTTGGTGTTTCAAGTAGCAATGAGCTCTCCCGTTTAATAAGACATTGGATGCAACACTGTTTTGGCTTTAAAAAATTAAATATTTCATCTTTAGTTTTATGCAGCACTGCCTTGTTTCTTCTTAATGACAAACAATAAAAAACAATGGAGTGATTTCCCTTCATCCCATTTTTTTCATTGATTTCCATGAATTCTCTTTGCAGTTATTCTTCTGTTTGCTGTTCAGTCTCTCCTCACATGAAAACCTCTCAGGGCTCTAATCTTTTTCAGTTAGCTGTCTTCTATTTATGGTAGATCTTATTTTGAGATTGGATGAGTAGAGCTGAACTCAGTGTTCCAGATGAGAATGTAGCACTGATTCAAATAATGGCATTATAATGTTCCCAGAATATTTTTCCCCCTGTTTGCTTACCAAGGTATTTCTGTTGTTGTTGTTGTTGTTTTTAATCTCTGATGTGCTGAGCAAAGCCCTAATAGAACTGGTATAAAGCTGCATAGTTACACCGAAGTCAGTAGAGGTAAGTTGATTTGCATGAACTGAAACTCTTGCCCTTTAATACCATTTTCACATGTAAATGCGAATTTTTATGCATGCATATTGTGTTGGCACAGTTTTTTATTCCTTTTTGGAAAACAAAATTGGCTTGATATTTTTACTTTAAAATGCAATATTCAATTTCTGTCAATGACAGTCTTTGAAAAGCTTCTTGATATTTGAAGCTACTGTCTTTTTTCTTTCTTTCTTTTTAATTGACCCAATTTAGAAAGAAAATTAAAAAAGGAAAGTAGTGAATTTGGATCCAAGGAAAGAAAATTGTAATACACAGGAAATTTATGCTGTCAAATATTGCTGTCAGCTAAAGCTGTAACTGAGAAGAGGTGGCTAGTTTTATTTTAGAAATTTCTTCCCTGATGTATCTGACCTTTGTTGAGATTTTGCCTAAATCAGATGAAATAATGCTCGACTGTTTGGAACACCAATAGCCAGAGGTTAGCATTAATGATACATGATTGTGCAGTGCTGTAAAGCATCTTGCTGTACAAATCTGATAGAATTGATGATTTTCCTCTATATTTGTCAGGTTCTGCTCCAAATCCCAATAAAATCAGTAGAAGGGCATCAGTTTGCTCTGGTGGGTTTGAATCCAGCCCCTCATCTCCACTTCAGAGAGGGGCTTATGCAATTCTTCTTTGCTTAAAAGCAGTCCTGATTTTTAATCCACTGTTAAAAAGTTAGTATCTCCCATGTTCAAAAGTTGAATGGTGGCTTCCCCTGTTTTCCTGCTTCCTCTATACCCAGGTTGTCTTTTTAATTAAATCTTCCTCAAATTGTTATCGTCAAATGCATATTGACACTCCTGGATAAGACTGATTCACTGTCAGCTTCCATGCAAAGTTCTTCAATAGCTTCCTCTTTGTATTGCTTTCCTATCCTTTTCAGGATAAGTCTAAGCTAATTGGGGACAATTTTCTAGCAGTAAAACCAACAGGCATGAAATAGCCCTATTTTATGCATTATAACAGAGTATCTGACTGCAAGCTGCCTACTGGGAACAGCTTCTGGACCATGCTAGTTAGGACCAGAATGATCACGATCCAGTGCCTGATAATTTTACCTGTGACTATTTAAATAATTGGTACAAATATGACAATATGGTACACTGAAGTTCTCCACACCCTTATTCTTTCTTTGGTCCACAGATCTTCTCTCAGATGTTTGCAGAAGAAACATCTTCTCTCTGCACTCACTGTTTCCCCAGGTAGTGTCAAACATGATACCTGGATTTGTTCCACTCCCCAAGTCCTCTTCAGCTTTCATTTTTCCAGGACCGTCACTTCACGCACTGAACGTGAGTCTTGCTCCCTTGTGCTCCTCTTACAGACAGGCTGTGGCCTGTCTGCAGTGTTACATTGCAACTGGGGCCATGCTTAATAGGGTCTCTTTCACATCATCAGGTGAGATGAAGGTCCTTCATCATTCTGTCTTCCCAGGATCTCCAGAAGCAAGAAAGTCTCAGTCTGGTGAGTGACTGCCTGAGAAAGTCAGATTGGTTCAGCAGTTCCTCAGAAATGGATTCATTGGTTTGCATTCTCCAATCTGTGTCAAAAATGCCAATAACTGGGTAGGAGATGGGATATATTATTATGCGAAGCTCATGGGAATCCTTTAGTGTGAAAAGTACAATATAAATATATTATTATCTATCTCAAAATACACTGAAATAATCTATCCCACACTCGTCACCATGGTATCTGAACACCTCTGAGATGATATAATAATGTAATTAATCTAAAAAAGGTGGTGTAATTATACCTCTGCTGCAATATTTCACACATGGAGACTATTTATAATGAATACTCTTTCACTTACTTTTTGAAAGGATCTATTTACTTCAGTGAGAGACAGTGGGAGAATTTATAGACAAGAAGGATCTTCAACTGGGGAGGGCACTAGACCTTAAAAGTGGAGTTCAGTGTTTGCCTGCAGCCTTTGCATGACTTGCTAATTGATTGACTCTGTGCACCACAGGGCTCCTGGGTAAGAGAAGATTAACAGGGCTTTCTTTTACTCTTAGGTGTCTTAGACATCCTGGCTCCTTCTTTAGTCAACAGTGAGAAAATGAACCCACCAGAGAGGCAGATCGATCTCATACCAAGATGGATGTCTGATGGGCGGGATGACCGACTATGATTACAATTAATTGACAAAAGATGGGGCCTAGATAACTAATTTAGATCGGTTCCTGGATGATTTCAGTGAAAACAGGCACCTCACTACCTTCGTGACTTTGGGCTATAGAGCATTAGGGCATGGGCTATTTCATCTTGCATTGCATTGTCTCCTACTGTGTGCAAAGCCTGGCAAAGATACAAATACCACAGGGCTTGAAGGCATAGTTTAACATGCTGTATTGTGTTATATTCTCATCTTATATCAACCTTGTATTTTATTTTTGATTTCTTTTTATATATAAATATATATTATGATCACCAACATAATGATTCTACAGTGTATGTACTAGTCTAGAACAACTAGTGCAGAAAAGAGCACAAACAAAACTTCTGCATCTCAGCCAAGCCTAACCAGTAAGGGACATTTTCATTCTTTAATGCATAAATATGTATCTGTTTCTGCTGCATGCCTGAGAAATGTCTTTCTAAATCAAGGATAAAAAAAAAAAAAGACTTCAGAACAAGATTAAATCCTTGTGCAGAAAAGTATTTAACTGGAGATTATTTCATGCATATATTTAAGTCTTGTTCCCTTCAGCAGGATGGAAATAAATGCTAAAGTTAAGTAAATGTCATTACAGTAAAATAATACACCTATCTAAATCAAGACAAGTAAAACAACGGCTATAACTGATCGAACTCCTCAAATGTCAAATGCTCCCAAACACTGGCATTTGTGTTTTTTGGCTTGTTGTTGCTTCAGATGACTTTCCTTTTGGTAACATGACTGATAAAAATTATTTGTAATATTTTAATTCAAAATTTTAAATATAGTTCAAGCACCTGCATGCAATTATTAATATTCCCCTTTAACCAGATTCTCTGATATGTTACGATCTTAAAAAAAAAAAAAAAAAAAAACTAATTAAATTTTGTTTGTTTTTATGCCCAATTTACAATTGCTGATTTTGACATTCTCTATTAATTAGATAAGGAAAAAGCCATAGGTTTTTAATTACTCAAGATATGTGTGAACATATCTTCATTTTTCAATTAAAGGAGAGATAGCATGTTTGAGCAGAAATTAACTAACACTGTAATCTTTTTATTATTATTATTATTATCTTTTTCCTGACAGAAAACATATATATCATGAGATGCTATCAGCTGGCCTCTTTGCACTTCTTAAGGTTCTCTTGGGTATGTCTTAAACTGAAAGAAATTCAATTATAGGAGGAAGAAAGAAGGGCCTAAATCTTTAACAAGACCTGTGAATTATTGCAACATTTGTGACTTACTTCAGCAGAATCATTCCCCAAAAGACATAATGGTCTGGATTCACTAGTGGGTCTTACTGGAATAATCTGACATTGGATATACTTACCCTCCAGTGAAGAAAATACTTATTTCAGTGAATGCAAATTCAAGTTTAATACATACTGGTTGTCTATCTTCCTAATTTTATGAGCAAAATATGTGTATGAATACATCTGAATTGCTTGTAAAAGATCTTTCTAATGGGAAAGAAAAGTCAGCGGAATGATAAATGTCAGTGATTGACAGAGAACGAATATATTGGGAAAGACCACAGGGAAAGACAATAATAATTCACCACTCATGCCCAATGTTAAAGAAATGAGCTGGGTGGACATCTAGCGCACCCTTGGTAAGACACAATTCCCTAAATCACCAGGACATCAGCTCTGCAGTTGCATTTCTTCTCACCCTTGGGGTAGGAAGAGTTGGAGAGCGCCACAATACGGTAGACCGATGAGCCTTACAGTGACCTCTCTGAACCTTTTTCTTTTAGCAGTGACAATGCCTCTGCCCTATCTGGTTGTCCTTCTGTTATACTCCATATCATATACAGCTCTACAACCCTCAAAGAGACTGACCAAAGGAAAAGCATCGTTTGTGCTGTGCTCTGAATTATATAGAAATGGATGTCTACACTGAGGCTGTCAGAATCATTTAGAGATAAACTACAGCATAAAGAGAGCAATCTGTCTAAGCTATGGATTAATTTAACATGGTTTTAGGGAATTGCAGATATACCCATGACATTAAATATGTTTTCTTCTTCATAAATTATGTAAAGAAGCTAATACCAACTTTAATGGAGCCATCTCTCCAAAATGAAGTAATTTCAGATCATCAATATTGAGCATGTCCCATCAGCCCAATAGACAGATTTTCTTGTTTGTTGTTTTGTACTATTGCTGTTAGGCCAGAGACCTTTTGAGGCTATGAAATCCATCCTGGCTTTGGATTTGCAAACTATAATGGAAAGTGGAAACTTGCACACACTGTCACTTCAGCATAGTGCAGCACTGGACTGATAATCTGCTTAAAAATTAAATAGGCTAAGCAAATGCAATAGACAAAGTTATGAAACTTGTCACAGTTTTGAGTAATCCACTGTTTTCTTCTGTGTAGTGTAACCGTGTATTTAGGGCTGTGGATAGTGTCCCAGTCCTTCTGAAATGGAGTTTAACCTTAGAACTGATCTTGATTCTACTTTTTTAGCAAAAGACATTCCACTTAACCAGGCAATGCTCAAAAAACTTCTAACATTTGGAGCTGTAAGGACATGCAAATCTATGGTCAGTAAAATAGTTTTTAACTTTTTTTTTGTCACCATAGTCTAAAACTGAGGGACAGGATTTAGGAAGTCTTAGGGATATCACTGGTCTGGACACAAAGGCAGTGTAAATTAAACAAGCAGAACCGTACTGTTGATGCTGTTAGATCATCCGAATGGTCCTTGACTACCTTTGGGCCTCACGTACTTCTGAGTCTGCTAAATAACTGCAAGGCAGAGTTCAAGAATCAGCCAGATCCTGGACTAATGGGTAGTCTGGATATGGCCACTGTGTTGGGAGCTTGGAGAGTTTAATAGCATGAGCATAGTGAGACTGTGTGAGAAGACATCAGAGCTAGAGGGTGGCCCTTGGAGCTGGTCAGTGTAGATGCAACTAAGGGGCAGGATTTAGCTCACCTGATCTTAGCTATTTGGGATGATAAGCGTCTCATTTTACCTGCCTTAGACATCTGCTTTTGAGGGGACTAATCTCCCTCGAAGGGTGCTTGGCTCAGTCAATTGATAACAGAGAGAGCCTAGATAGTTTGCTCAGGCTTGACACTTGTCTTCTAGGCTAAGGATAGAGGCGGTAAGTATTACCTGTGCTGGGATTCCCCGGGTTGTCTCACATAAATCCTTTAGCCTTTCTATTCTTCATTTTACCTAGCTGAAGAAAAGGCATAACGTCTGTCAGATTTTGCAAAGCACTGGGTTGAAAGGGTTGTAAAAGGAGACTTTGCTATCACCATCATTGTTTGGGGAAGTTTGTTTCTGAAAGTCCAAAGTCTACCTGAAAGTAGACTTCTGAAAGTCTACCTCCAGGTAGAGACATTAAAGCCTTTCCACATCTAGTTCATTAGCACTATGCTCTCAGTTCTAAAGACTGTTGCTTCAACAGGGAGGCTATCTTGCCCAGATTTCCCCAAAACAAGATCCTCAAAAACTCCAAAATCTATATGTGGTTACCTAAATATGTGGCCTGATTGTCAAAGTGTTGGACATTCACCACTTCCTTTTAAACGAGATGCTGAACCCTCACTGCCATGGGAAATACAAGCATTGGTTTGGAAGGATTTAAATTGATTGCTAAGTATCAATGAAATCAAGATTTCTGAAAGAAATTAATGATTTTGAATACCTTCATTTGTCAGGTGGGGTATTCAGATAGAGACATGACAAAGGTTTTTTGGTTTTCAAAAGGTACTACATACTGTCCTAAGAAGATAAGACCTTTTCAAGGTGTTCCAAGTTAGACATGTAAAATGAAAGGTCACTTTTGACACTCACCAAAGGTACCCACAGGCAATTATAACATACAGAATTCTACAGTTTAATTAGCAGAGAATGAATCATTCCTTCAAGGGTTAGTTAAAAAAAAAAGAAAAAGAGATGAAGGGGGAAAAATGGAAGTAGATTTCAATAATAGACTAACACTACTTCAGGTCCAGAAAATATAATTACTTGAAATCAGACCCAAAATGAATGACAAGAGCACAATGGAATTTAGTTTTCTATAATGCTTTTCAATCCTAAGGTAACCTGAGGCCCTTTTTTAAAAAAGTAAATACATGAAATGCATCCTAAGCCATCATTAAGTGTTGTAAGAAATATTTATGGATTTATTTGTCAGTTAACAGCAGGGTCTATAGCAATTAATTTTTTTTTTTTATATATTTGCAGTACTCAGCACTGATAATGGACAACTAATAGGCAAGCTTAATTGGCTTTTAAGTACTGGTATCTTGTCATAGTTTTTTCCTCTTTGCCCAATGGCAGCAACATTCCTGAGGATTCCAGTGTGAGTTTAATGTGTTGCTGATTTTTAATTACATTTTTATTGCTTATGCAAATGCATGTTCATTTGTTTGGCAAGCCAGGGGTCAATAACGAGGACAGCTCTAGCATGTTTCTGCACTTGGTGCCTGCACTCGACAGCAGCAAAGTTTCTTCCATTCATTTTTCCTGTGTATGGAAGAAATAACATCTCCTCTTGGCCCCTTCTCCAACTCCCTGCACTAAGTACCCAACTAGCAGAAGAGTTCATGTCAGGAATGCAAACATCCCGACTGGTGGACAGTGATGCAAGCCTGGATTGAATTATCACGGTGAAAATTGTTCTCCTTGCAGGCAGTAGCCATAAAACAAGGTTGGCATCACCTTGAGGTACCTGCTTGTGTTTATGAGCTGACCTTGCTGTTGCTGGCAGATGAGAAAGTGCTGGCCAGGAACAGAGACAGAAACTACCATTGAGACTATATACTTCTGTCCTCAGTCCTGAAGGAGTTGGCAGTATTAGCTTATGGTCTATTACTCTCTCCTTCTCTGTCCCTGCTTTCTTCTAAATAAAAATCTCACTGACTCAAGAACAAAACCAAAACAGCTTCTGAATGAAGTGCTGGTTTGGCCATAGTTGCCAGAGCAAGAGGAACCCGCTTTTTCAGGCAGTAGCCAGTGGAGCCTCCTCCACTGAGATGTCCAGTGAGGCTTGTTCCCAGAGTCTTTTGAAACAAACCAAAAGTCTGGACATATAACTAGAAGGGAGAGGAAATGAAAGTTCAGCATGAGGTAGGACAGATATTTGGTATGCTGAATTAGGGATCTCCATGGACAAGAACAATCATCTTGTGCCAGCAGACTCCCAGTCCCTGAAACATGTACTCTGTTTCCAAGTCAGAAAGTTCTTGGGAGGTCCAGCTTTATTGGTCCTCACTAATTTAAGAGAAATATGACTTCTTTTTATGTCAGTAGATGGCACTGTTTATATGAACTACTGGCACACACACGCAGAAATGCAGATGTATCTTCTTCATATATTTTACACAGGAAAAGAAAAACAAAAACAAAAAACACAAAACCCCAAAATCAAGAGAAAAAAACAATAAAACAAAAAAACACCAAAAAAGCAACAGTAAAATAATATTTTTAAAGTTACAAGGTCAGGTACTGCAATGTTTAAAAATGCCCAGATTAATCTAAGGTTGCTCATGATATCTTCACCTTACCCTTGCAGTGCGTATACAGCATGATACAGTCTTCACCTGTGTGACCACATTGTTGATTTCCAAAGGATCTCTGTCTCAGTTAATGCAATAATTAGGACTGATCTGGGGATAAAACAATTGTATAGGATGAAAAAGAATATTCTTTACGAAATGCCAAGTTATATTGGTCTTGTATATTGAGAAACAGATGAAGGTACCATGTTTCTGTGCAGGAAAGGAAGCTATGGATGTTCACTATGTACTGCATGAAGACCGAACTTGCTGCATCTAACATACTCATGCAATGGCTATTAACTTGGTATGTAGCCACACTGATGGACATTTGGAAATCCTGACCAAATAATCAAATTCCTCATACACTTACTGGGAAAAATTTCTGCACAGAAAAAATGAAGATATGTTCAAAGAAAGGGAGATGCATTGGTATCTCTAACAACGTCACCCAATAAGATCCATCTCAAGGTGTCAGGTGGCATCTGTAAATAAGATTTCTTAGCTCTTTACGATGTCTATGGTATGGCTGATAGGGTTACCTTGTTTATAGTCTTTTAATGCATTTTTAAAACATTTTAAGTAAATTCAGAAATACAATCAGTCAAGCACATTAAATAGCTGTCACCGCTCTCCCTGGTCCATCATCCATTGACTGTAGGGATAATGCATCAACCTTGCTGCTCAAACTAGCAGTTGGCTGGAGCTGGTTGCCAGCCGTGGGGGAGAGCAGCACACAAGTGATGTGCTGCACACACTTTCACAGATTTTTTCTGGCCCCACAGGAAGGCATGGCACTGGACTATTTGAGGTTCCTTCTTGTCTGTGAAGGGGAACAGGTTCAAAAGGTTGCAAACTCTCTCACCTAATCCCATCAGTCTCATTTGCTTCTGCTAAGACATAGTTTTTCGCTCCAGTCTTTCCACTCTTCAGGCCCAGTTTCAGTCTTGCTTTGCCAGATTTACTAGCTGAGTCCCTATCTTCTCTTTTAAACAGCCCTGACCCCTACCTCTGGTTCCAACCCTCTTGCTTTTCCCTGCTGAATCCATTTCTTCATTTTCAGATTCTACTAATCCAGGTTCCAGATACTACTAATCTCTTCCTCTACTCATTGTGTTTTATTGCTCCCCACTCACTTTTCTCAGTTTTTAATTCCCCTATTTCCCTCAAGTTCATCCTCCTTTTAGCCAAGCTATCTCAGTCCCGTTTGTCCTGGCCAGACCCTGTTCTACCCTGATATCCCAGCTCCTTGTCAGACCTGTGATTTTCATCTCGTCTCTTCCAAAATTGGCTCCACTTCCTTTTTTCCAAACATTGGTCTTCCCCACTTCATCCCTTTTTTCCCAAATCGTTTTCTAACCTCAAAGTTCCCCCTACACATCTTGAAACCAGCTGGCTTCACATCTCTGGTCCTAGTCTTGAAAATTAAGCTTGAAATCCCTGTAACTTTGTTCAGTCTGTCCCAGCCTCATCTCCTACCCACCCAGCTGCCGGTCCCTTCCTCAGCAGCCCTTGGTCAGATTTTCTCCAATCCTTTTTTTTTTTTTTTAACCTTTCAGCACATTTTCTGGTTTGATATGCTGTTTGGTCTGTTCATATTTATTCTTCTCAGTCCCTCTCCTCTGCCTTTTGTTCCTTCTATACTCACATCACACAATTTCCTCCGTTCATGTCCTTTCACGTCATGAGAGGGTGGAAGGATGTGTGTCAGGAGAATGTGAGGTGCTCTCACTGATGCCCCTGTTGTTGAAGCAGTGCTTGATACCAAGCAGCCTGCAATAGGTGGGGCAGTGAAAGGAAACCTTGCAGTGTCATGTTCAAATAAGCCCAGTGACCCTGTAAGGATACTGAATGTACCACGAGATCAGCAGTAGCAACAGTGAGGAGAAAGGAAGTGGCAACTGAAGACAGAATATATAAAGACTGTAGAGCTTAACTGGTTGAAGAAAGGTTCTTCAGGACATTGACAAATAACAGTTTCCTCTGTTCCTTGACCAATTCAGGTGAGGCTGGGAAAATTAGAGATGTTGCCTGTTGAATTTCGAGTCCGTTATTGAACAACATGGACGTGCTCTAGTGTTTCAGAGAAAAGGAGGCTTCTATTAGCATGAACAACAATGGTCTCAGAAGTTCATGAACTGTTCTTTTGAAAATATTCTAGGACACCGAAGGCAGATTCCTTGTAAGAAAAACATCGTGCCAAATGAGAAAGTTAGGCAAAGTTGCCAGCAACTTAAAATACAACCTTAAATGCAAAAAGTCAGACAGCCTTATACATAAAGTTATAATTTCCTCTGGGAAATGGTAATTTCCCCTGCATTAACAGCCTTCACAACTTCTTGTGAGAATTTCACGCAAAAAGGGAGGGAGCAAAATCAGAGATGCTGAGAGGACAGATGCTGTGCAAGACAGAAAGACGTACTGCTATGGTCCTTCCTAGAAACAGCTCTTATCCTGCCTGCTATAAGGAGCAGAGTTACTTCAAATTTGACATTAAAACCTGTAAGGTGTCTCATTAAAAATGCCTCTTTGCCTTAACCTGTGGAGTGACAGAAACATGAAGGAAATGAGGCACCTCATCTGTGGGTTTCCAACTCAGTGATATTCAGAGACACTGTTTTTCTAAACTCAGTAGTCTAAGAATATATTGGCAACCGTTTTCTACTTACAAGACTTGCTTTAAAGAGCTGTCAGGTCCCCCGCAGGTGTTTGTGTAAACACTAATGCTGGTCTGGATTGATCCAGACTGTTCTTCACATGCAGGTGGCGGGATGATGTTCTCTGTAACAGTCTGTCTGAAAGTATTCACAACGTTCTGCTGTTGGACCATCTAAAATTGTTTTAATGAGATCATTTTCAGTGAAAAAAAAGGAATAAAAATGTGTTTTTTAAGGAAGCTGAAAGCAAATTTATTTATCTACAAAATGGGAGCAGAACCGCAGTGGCACTGCACAGATTTGCCTTAACTGCTTTGGAGAGGATGCCTTCATCCTGGAGACAGCTGTATAGCCTCCAAACTCAGACGTGACTAGCTGAGTTTGGGGTTCTGAGCAAGTTTACAAAGAGAACCACTGGTGGCCCGCCCTGTAAAGCTGTCCTCCTTTTAATAGCCGAGGAGATATTTTCCAATACCTCTGCTAGAGGCTCAGTGGACCCTTCGGAGAACCTGAACGTGTGCTATTAATCTTATCTGGATGACATGTTCAGAAGCCACCACAGAAAATGAGCTCAACACCAGACGGAAATTACCATCTTGATGAAGTGTCCTAGAAACAGAATGGCTTTGGCTGCAGCAGAGATTGAGCACAGTCTTAGGGACTGAAGCTTGGCTGCTTTTGCATGAGACTCCAGATCTGGGATTTGCTTTCTCACTAAACTCAAGAGAGGTCATTCCTGATATCTAGGAAGTAGTATGGGATTCATCTGTAGTCCAGGGGGGTACAGAATGACAGGGCTGATCTTGATTTATCTGAGACCAAATCCTGCTCCCAAAGTCCTGGCTTTCCATATTTTGTATATGTGACACACAAAAGATTTGGGAGAATGTACTTCCAAAACACCTTACTTTAAACTTGTTTTAAATTATTCTGGGGCTTAAATATGTCCTTCAGTGGTAGTGTAATAAACAAGCTTTGGGGTCATTGTAGCTGAACATTACAGTGGCCTTTTTCATTTTTATAATGGCAGGCTGAAAGAAGGAAATGCTCTCTATTTTCCTCCTTGCAAAGCTCTTTGGAATCTGTGGATTTACAGAGTCATAGAAGAGCTAAGTATTACTATTATCATTGTGGATTGCTACCAGGGAAGATATTGTGGAACTTATCCTTTTTTTAATGGTGTTGGACTCAATTACTGCCTGTTAGTCTTTTTCTTTACTGCAATTTTATTTCTGTATGTTTTTAAAAAGCAGGTGAGGGTCTGGGGAAAGGGAGAGGCATTTTCCCTGGTAAATCAATTAACTTCTCCAATCCAGCAAACTGTGAAAAAATACAATAACTCTCCTTAAATGTTCCATTAGGGCCCAGTAACAGCTCATTAGATTATACAAGGTATGTGT
Source organism: Apteryx mantelli (assembly GCF_036417845.1). Lineage (NCBI taxonomy): Eukaryota > Metazoa > Chordata > Aves > Apterygiformes > Apterygidae > Apteryx > Apteryx mantelli. The sequence continues at coordinate 3,843,724 of NC_089979.1, read as the reverse complement.
AATTGCCCAGAAAAGATGCACTACCTTCCCGCAATGCTTAATTTAATCTCCACTCTTTACATACAACTATAACCACCCACTAAACAAGATTCATGGCCTCATGCCCAACAGTATGTGTGTACGAGTGTGTGTTTTAAACACAAGAATGTGTTTAAAAGTCAAAATTGGCATGACTTTATTTCCAGTTGGTTGCTGCAGTCTTACAAAACAAGGCTGTGGAGGACAGGCATCGTCCATGCAGAGCGTTTTCAAGTAGGTTGGAGATCACTCACTATGTTTTGTCTTTGCTCCAGAAAGGAGTTATCCAGCCAGCTCTCCGGCCCTAGGTCTGATTGTGTGAGGCCCTGAGAATACTGAGCCCTACAGATGAAAGATATGTGGAGAACATACCTATGAAAATGAGATGCCTGTTGTACGAATCATTGTACTGCTAGAGCTCTAGGTACTAGAGGTCATTTTTTCATCTTAGTTGCCAAGGTAGAACATTCAGAGACATTAGGCTTTCTCACAAAGACTTGGCTTTTGCCCCCTCTGGCTGCCTTTCCTCAAGTTTAAAATGAAGGTCGTTTCAAACTTGAGCAAGGTTTGTGAGGAGAGATGATATTTCCTGTCAGACAAACTGATATAGCTGTAAAAAATAGACAGGCTTTAGACCTGAGTAGAGCTCTTCAGTTCTGGAATAAGTTTGAAGAAGATCTTGCATGCTTGAAGTTTCCTATCCTTCCTCTTCCCCTTCCCCTTCTTCATCAGCAGGCCTGATAGAGAATATCACCTAAATCCCCACAAACTTTGCCTTAAGTGTATCATTTAACCATCACAGCTAGGACAGCAGTACCGTCTTTCCAAACAGAATCTGTCCGAACACAAGAAAATGTCCCAGCTCAGCAGTGCAGGGTGGATGGTGTAAAGTCTGCCACCAGATGATTTCATCTGGAAAGATGTAAAACACTCAGGTGCTGCAGGTGTATATCGGAGGAATTATTTGACATCAGGCTGAACCTGGACTACTCGCACAAACACTGCCATTTCTATCATCTTCTGTATTTTGAAGGGGAGTTGATATCCAAAATGCCTAGTCCACCAACACAACACAGTGCTCTCACGGACAGGTAAGGGGCTTCGGTATGCTAACCCGATATCACAAAACCTATCTAGTCTACGGTTAGGTGAGAGTCCTGTTCCTAGAAATCTCACAGGAAAGCCTGTTTTCCTAAGATCACTCTCATAAAAAAAATGGAGAAACAGCTGCAGTTTAGGAGCCTCTCCAAGCAAGAGCAAAACATTGTATGAATTTTTAACAATAACAAACATATTCCACTAAACAAGCAACTACTTTTTGCCGCATCTCCTTTGTGTTTCCTGGCAAGGAGAGAAAAAAAAAAATCATGTTTCATAAAATCTCATTGGCAAAATTTTGAACGGCCAGAGCTCCAGGTCAGTGCAATGAGATGGTAGTGACACACCTTCGTGTTTCCATTCCCAGTCTTCTGAAAAGTTTCTCCTCTGTTGCTCTGTTTCGTTCCATGTTTTCACCTTACTGATACAAGACCATTTTTCTCTTTGTGCCAGACTGCACAGCACATCAATCCTTATTTGTAACTCTCATGATTTCCAGCCTGTTGGTTTATAACAAACAAATAGAGGTTTCAAGCTCTCCCTGATGCAGAGTCTGTTGGACAGTCATTGATTTTGCTGGGATTAAGAATGGTAAAATGGCACTGGGGCAGAAAATATAGTACTTTTTAAAGTGACACAGTAGACATGTATCAGCCATACAAATGGGGAAGGGAAATTAAACAGGCCAGAGAGTATTGTTTTACTTTCTGCAAAAACAATTCTATAGAAGCTTAAAATCTTCCTACAATTTATCACATAGTGATGGAGGTACCTCGAAATGTTTCTTCTAGATGGTAGAAACTTGCTGAAACAATGCTAGGCACCTATATAGTAATATACACTCCAATTGCATTAAGGGGAAATGGACTCCTCATGTGCCTGCAGTGAAAAAGAGCAATTTCTGAGTCCCTAGCTGTGAATACGTTCAGATACCTTTGACATTTTAATTTACTGACTGTATATTGTGAGGTGACTGAGCACATAAGATGAAGGCTGACTTATAGATCCTCATTATCCTGTCTGGGCATCTCAAAAATTTTAATATAGTTCAGTGAGTATAGACGTTTCGAATTCTCCAGTCAAGCTGAAAAAGTAAGGAAAGTGGAAAATATATTGAAAAGACCCATGAAATGAAAAGACTTGGCTGCTAACTATCTGACAAAATGAGCTTTCTGGTTTCACAAAACCTTTTAGTCTGACTCTTATAGAAACACCTGTTTTAGGTTTGTTTTAGAGTTGAAATGTATTTAAATTTTGAAATGAAAAAATCATTTCACAAATACATTACTGAAAAGCTTAGTTATGAAAATTTCCTGCCTGCCTGCCTGCCTTCTTACCTACCTGTCTTCCTTCCTCCTTCCCTCCCAAGAAAAAAGCAAGGAGGCCCAGTTCTCCCCAGTTCCAGAATCATATTCTGAAAAACATTCCTTCTTTTCTTTTCACTCTTTCTACATATCACAGTACCTGCAGTTAGGGGGCATTCCTAAAATATCTTTCTAAAGGTACATGATTCCTACTTTCCAGCAACTGCAAGAATATTGTTATGGATATCAAATAAGTTTAAAATAAAAATGTTTGTATCGTGGAGCTATTTTCTCCATATTCCTGGAACATTTACCTTTTTAATATCTAAACAGATAAAACATGAACCATATATCTAAGGTGACAACATGGTTCAAAGGCTCTAATACTAATAACAGGCACAAAACTAGCTGGAGGCAGTTCATTAATACCTGTGACACAATTTTGAAAATCAGTCTTTATATGTCTGTTGAGCTAAAATCCTTAATTCATGCCTCATCCCCAGCAAGAAGCCACCAGAGCGCCACATCAGAAGGCTATCAGAGACCTTCTGCAAGTGCCATTGCGGTGGTCTGCTTCTCCAGCTGCACCTCCTCTGAGATGCATCCTGGTACCAAAACTAGATGACTCCTGTTCTCTTGTGATGAAACATCCATGAACATCTATGCTGCAAAATGGAGCATGGTATGGAGACCTGATCTAGTAGTGGCTAAAGTTGTAGAATTCATGCAACAGGGGCGGTGACACATGGTTGGGACTTTCTTGCTTGGATCTGATAGCTTTACAAGGCTTACTAATGGATATGAAGAGACTATAATGTATGCAAATCTGAATTAGTGCATTTCTGTCCCATGTATTTCTGGCCCTGGGAATAGCGAAATAGAATAGATTTCTTTGAACTCTACATTGTAGATATAAACTGATTTAGGAAAGCATCCTCCTTCCAGTCCACATGGAAGCATGTTCTCTAAGGTCAGTGGAATCAAGGAAATGCCTAACTGGTACATTTCTTGAATGAATGGCATGGAAAATGATAGGATTGTTTTTTTTTTTCATACAGTTAAATTATTAATTAGTACTATAATGTAAGCTTCTTCACCAACATATGGATAAGTATGTTTCTACTAATCTAAACTGGTCTAAGTCCCACATGACTTCTTTGTAAGGCCAAGGCTTCTCAGCATAAATCTAGTATCCTGAAACTGATGTTACTGGTGTTACTTCACTCCAAGTCTCTTCAGAGGTAATCAAGCAAAGCAATAGAGAGATTGTTCTCTGTAACATAAGTGACAAGCGATCTCTGAACCAAACTTATATTTCCATGTTTGGTAAAAAAATACACTGATGAAAAAATATATATATATTGGGAGCATAGTGGTGGCAAATTGAACAGCATTAGGAATTAAATGGTGGTGAGAAATGGGAACTGACACAATCAAAATGAAAATTTAAATATGATGTTATGCACTGCAAGAGCTGTTTGAACCTAAATGACTTCTCTCATCCGGCATCCCCTTCCCTCTGAAATTTTTTGATAGTGCTAATTTCCAGCTCTGTGAACATAAAAATACAAAGCTACGTGTGTGGAGGAGAAAGTTTAACACTTGTGTTTGGCTAAAGTCTTCTATAACTGCCTGTGCATATTTATTATTCACCAAACACTGAACAAATGACACTTTCACTTTTTTTTTTCCAAAAAAAAAAAAGTCCAAAACCTGCTGGTGACTTGAAACATTATGTGGCCCAGGATGAACGGCCAGATGAGCAAAGTATCTTGTGGAAGCAGTTTTAGCAATTACTAAAACTTATAACATTTTTTTCATAATAAGCCCTATCATCTACTTCTAATAATGCTAATACAAGCACTTATGATAATAATAACCCAAATTTAATAAGAAGGCAGTGATATTAGTTTGCTGTGCATGTGTGTTCAAACCACTTTACATACATTATAAAGTCATGGATCATTTGAGAGTGCCTCTGGGAAAATAATGTGGTAAATGTTGTATAAGCATTATCTCAAAATGTTGAACCCCTTCGCTGCATGCCTGCGCTGCTTTCAGTTCATATTCCAGCTTAACTGGTAAAAAAAAATAAATACAAGAACAATGAATTTTAAGTGGGACTTTCATTACTTTGACTGGGTGTGCATTCGCAATCCGCACACCTAATCAAGGAGCAGCTATGCCACAAGTGACCCTTGTCTCATCAGAAATTCAGGCATCACGATGTTGAATGCGAAACCTTTGCAGTATTACTCCCAAATGAGCCAAGTACCGTACTACAAATCTTACTAAAGCGCATTGTTCCAAATGTAGAATACCTTTGAGACAATTAAATCACCATTTGTGATGAGAGGAAAGAATAAAGCTAAACATCAAATAAACTGTTTGAACGGGTGCTTCTTGATTTGCTCGGTGTAGGTAACCTGTTGCACAGGTGGGGGAGCTCAGGCATAACGAAGAGGCTGGCAGCCCTTCCAGGGCTGTGCTTAGGTGACAGCCCCAAAATGAGATCAGCTGAGGACTCCCTAAGAAATAAGGACAACCCGAGCTTTTTCATTTTAGCAGCAGCGGGGAGCAGGGAGTTAAATCTCTAAGTAATTTCAAGAACACGGACCAGGTCTCCCAGCCCCATGCTCAGTACATCAATCACAAGAACTAAATACTTAAGTCAGTCCAATTATTTCCATTGATGTCCTTGAGCTTGATTAAGAACTGAGTTATGGCTTTACATATTGTAGGCTCAGTGAGGGATCATTCAAACCATCAAGACTGGGCTGGGAGAGCAAACAGAAGTTATCACGAAAGCGGAGACCAGCTCCCAGTGCCTGGGGGAGTGCTCTAACCACCACTCCACACCAGATAAATACCCAGTGGGCACTGACGCTCTGAAAATTCCTCCAAAGAGACAGAGATTCAAAGGGGAGAAATCACAACATTTTCCATCTTGGTTGTTAAATGCTTCTGGGGTGGGTGATACAGGTTTGAAGCCCAAGAGGTACCAACTGAGCTTAGCAGGGAGCGTGGGGGAGCGCCCTAGCACAAAGCTGTTCTGGCAGCAGGGATATTGCCTTTGGCTGTGTTTTAAAAATAAAGCAGCTATCACTGAATTTGGTGAGAAGCCTGGTCCTCACTGTGTCCTACATGTGTTCAGAGAAATTTCTGAGGTGCCCAACTCCTGCTTGGGATCTGATCCTTTCCCTTTCAACTCATCCCCATGAATAATCTTTTCCCCTCTCTCCTAAACTGAAAAGAGCAATATTTTTCTTCCTTTTATTCCATGTATCATTCCCCTCTTCTTCTTTTTTTTTTTTTCCATATTTCCACCTTGAGGATAACCATACTGAAATAAACCTTCTCAAGCAAGATGTTGATGGACAGCCTCGTCTGATGTAAACTGATATATCTTCAGAGACCATCTTAATTACCTCAATGGTCATCAGACACAGAAGACCAGCTTGTTCTGTAGTGTAAAGAAGAGCATGGCCAGTGAGGGCAGTGAGGCTTTGACACGATGTTGAAATGGAGAGAGCTAAATGCCTACTAGCTGTGGTTCAGCGAACATTGTTTTTCTTAGAAACATCTGTCAACATAAAGGAAGAAATCAAGTTTTGACCGGTCCAGGCCACACAACATGACTATTTTATATTATTAAATTAGAAGGACAGAAGGGCACACATTCTGGGGCAAAGAACAACGCTGGGGCAGTGGTTGCTGCTACCACAAGACACCTCAGTTTGATAAATAGATACTCCAATGACTGCTGTAAGGGGATTTACACAAAGGAATCTGAGCAATACAGTAAGCAGGAGTCAACCTTTCATTGATAGAGAAAAAATTAAGTGATGTGACTAGCTACAAAACCTACAGGTTTAGTTATTTTCAAAGTATAATAATAATAGCAGTAGGAGGAGGAGAAGGCTTTGTGGCTTATTGCATTTGCTTTTTCGAGGTGACTTGATGAATTCAGAATACAGGGAAAAATGCCAAATCTTAATCCCTGGTACAAAACAAATGGCTCTCTTTTGCATGCTTCGTGAAGCTTGAGCACTATGATTCATAACGTATTTCAGCACCTGGGAGAGAAGGGAGGCTTTCAGATGGAAACCTTCCCAATGCCAACAGAGGCTGTGGGCACTTCTTCAGGGCACAGCCATATTCCTCCCTGAACATCATTATAGAGAGTTAAGCAATGTACAAACTTGCACTATGAATTATACTAGTATCTACTGTTCCCAAAGAGGGCATCTGGGAAAGGATTGTAGAGAATCAGTGCAGGGGATAACCTGAGCCATGTGTTCCACCTTAGCCTTCAGGGCTCAGGGTCAGGGCCAGGAGTTTCACCTGCTAGTCTGAAGTGGGAACATGCATGCTAGCTTTAACAGCTTGGTCTACAGCGCCAGGTAGAGAGCAGGACCAAGAGTGGGCTGACACATGCTGTTCCTGCTGCACCAAACATCTCTGGTCCATCCTGCTGGCCACAGCTCAACCTCAGGGTGAATCCTGTGTTTAGGAAGAACCAAACTGAGTATATGAACTCTCTTCAGCTTGTTCCCCTTCTAGCCAGACTGCATGAACCACAACGTGTCTCTGGTCTGTCGGAGCTGCATAGGACATACATCTAGTGAATCCCACCACTTGGCTATGTAAGACGCCCATCTGAAAGGTGGCTAAAGTGAGATGCTGAGGAACAGCTTTGTTCCCTGAAAACCAAATAGCAAATGCAATGGTGAGCAGATTTTTTTTCTTGTTTTTTTTTTTCCTCTGACTCTTCCCATCTTAGTGCACTTAAATATACAACACTTAACTTTATTAAAACTGTCTTGGCACAAATACTGCCTTCAGAGTCTGGCCTGCCACCTCACTGCACATTTGTGCAATAGCTGTGATCACTGACTTGCTGTGGGATAGGATGCAGGGTCATAGGGTCTAACCATTACATGAACATGGCCTTTTTTTTAGCAAAAATGAACATTATTGCTAGAGCATGAAATATTTATCTATTATATTAAGAGCAGCTAGCAGTGAAGACTTGACTATATAGGATTGTTGGGGAGCAGAATGGTGAGGGGAGGTTCCCCCATATACATGTTTTTTTCCTCCTTGTCTCCTGGGCAGGAACTTTTTGTGAGGCAAAGCAAAAGCAGCCAGAGATGAAGAGAAGGAACGGAGGGAATGTTCTTGGAAATGCCACAACCACTTAGGATGACAAGGTCAGGCTAGATGTGCTCCCTTTCTTCTGTTTGTGCTCTGATCTAATCAGCTGGATCTAGGCGAGGGGAGGGAGAGCATCCCTGCCACAACCACTCAATCCGCAAACTCCTCCGTTTTCTCTCAGCCGGCGGAGAGCACGATCAGAACTGATAGGGACTTTTCCAGCTGCCAGGATGCATGTTGTCATTCAGAGGCTTTAGTTTTCAATGGTCTGTGTGGGGGAGAGAGGAGAATGGGTCAGAATGAGTGGAAATATGTTCCGGATAAGGAATGCCCCGTGTGAGCTCTCCGTCCCTGACTTTATAATTTTGTTAATCAAGGGGGAGAAGAGATTGAGGTTTCTGTTCACGTCATGGCAAAATGGATCTTGCTCCTGTTTTCACCTCTATAAAGCACAGATTTCTACAGAGCCTCAGGTCTGGCCATTAGAAGTGGCCTAGATTCATTTATTTCAAGCTGTTCACAGAAGTTTTTGTCCTGGTGACACATAGCAGAATTAATATATTTTCCCTTTTATGTCCAGCAGAAGTAGGGTTGTGTCGTTTTCCTGGGGAGACCATGAAGAACTACAAGCCTGGTACTTACTACCTTGGCTCAGTCATAACTGGACTAAAATCAATATATTCAGGGTTGAACTACGGCAAAGATTTTACCATTTTGCAGGCACCTATTTATATAAGGTCCATAAGTAAACTGGAGAGGAAGTCTCAGACCTATTCCCCTTCCTTCAGGTGAGCATTGATTGTACCACTTCACATACCTTAATAACCCAGCATGCAGTATCATTGGCATCCTTTTTTTCTTTTTTTGTATTTGGAAAAAAAAACAACTTTTTTTTTGATTAATCAGTTAGATTGATCTTGATGATTTCTTGAGGCTCAGAGGAGATCTAGGGTAAGTGCTATGCAGTCTGGAGGTAACTGTCTATAGGATCTAGATCACTCGGCCTTGGATGCTAGGGATCTCTTCCTCACTTTAGCAGTGAAAATCTACTTTTACTGAGTATGGTTTCAAATCTTCACATGAGGATCAGTCATACAGTTATTTCCCCCGGTGTCTTTTCCCCATGTGCAAACTGGGTTGTTAAATATTCCCTTTCTGACAACTTGGGATCTTTGAACCTTTTGAAATCCTCTCTTTGAATCACAGATAATATTTTAGGACATTATCTACACTGTGATGATAGCTGATGGCAGTGAAGTCCAAGGGTAAATGGAGAGCTGTTAGAAGAAAACTGAAGATAGTCTCATGGTGAATTCAGGAACTAACGTATAAATGGATTTTGCTTGTTGAAAGAAAAGCTATCTTTCTGCTCATGAAGAATTCCACTACAGCTCCTGTAAGATCAGGTTCTGTAATTTCCTGAGGAATGCTGTTCTTTTTTTGTGTGTGTGTGCTATTTCTCCTACTTTAGAGATATAGAATTAGTAATTATTCTCCTTAGCTTGAAAGGGACCTCTGGACGTGAGCTAGGCCATGGCCAACTTTGAACTTACACTACGCTGCTCAGGGCTTATCCAGTCAATATTTTGAAAATATCTCCAAGTCAAGAAAGAATAAATATGTGCAGACACTAACACCTTGATTAGGGGCTCTTCTTGGGAGAGCTTTTCGCCTAAGGCAGGAAAGCCATCAGATTATGGTAAGGACGTGACAAGAATTAATCACGGAAAGCAAAGCTGGGAAAGAGAAATGGGAGGTTGCTCTAAATGATTCTCTTCTCCTCAGTTAATTTCTGAATAGCTCATCCTCTCAGAGACAAACAGCTTAATGAAAGATGACAACACTGTGCCCAAACCACTGGAGCAAGAGGTAGAACACGTGGCAAGTTTGCAAGAAACAATTGGGCAGCTGTAAAGTCAGCTTTACAGCCGAGCTCCAAAGTATGAGAATCTGAAAAAGTTTGGTGCAAAAAAAGTTGCTCACCTACTGGGTGAGGTGAAGAACATTGGAAACAGCTGAGCTGATGAAGAAGGAACTCTAATAAAAGCAGGAGTGGCGTTCATCTCTGACTTCAGATGTGAGATTCATCCGGTTTAATGAGGGTGCTGACAGCACAGAGTTGAACAAATCAACCTGGGCTCCCTTTATAGCCAATGAGAGTCTAGTGAGCAGAGTAAATGGGCTTAAGGGCACTATTTGTGTCATCTTACAAAGTATCTATGTTTGGTCAGCTGGATTAAACCCTAAATGACACAGAGTCTACCACCAAGCTTGGGAATGACTATAATGGAAACGTAGACACCTACCTCAGAGACAGACACCTATACTGAGCACTAATAAAACATTTTGATTAAATTATTTCATCAGTGGATAGACTATCAAGAAATTCCTTGGTCTATAAATAAGCTGTGTTCCCTTTCTGCCCATAACAAAATTTCTAGCTTCACATACTGTAAGAAAGCTTTGCTGCTCTTCTGCCGCTCCTCCTTTCTCACATAACTCCTCTCAAACAACTGCTGAAAACATCTGTCTTGTTCATTGCCCCAATCTCACTGAATCTTAAAATGTCTTTCAGACTCCTTTACTGGTTTCATCTTAATCTCCCAAGCTCTTTGCAGTTCAGCCTACTTCATTCTTCTCTGTTTTACTCATGGCCTCTCCACAGTGTGTTTTGTCAGTGTAGTTCATGTTATGTCAACCTTTCCCATTTTTTCTGATGCCCCTCTCTCAGCCTGAGTGTTTTCTTTTCTATTTGGCATCGTAACAAGGATCGTAGTCCTGAGCTCCTAGTCAAGAAATGAGTCCCGTCTACTGGATTTTCACTGTTCCAAGGTGCATATAGTACAATTGAATAGGGCAATTAAAAATTACATAGGGATTTGTGTTAGCCATTCTAAGTCATCATAAATATGTTACTTCCATTCATAGTTTTAAGTTTCAGGGGCATTGTTGTCATTTCTCCTTTGTCTCACTGATACACCTCTGGACCTCATTTGAGATTAATGCCTCTATATGTGTAACGCAAACATGGAATTACCGTCCTTGTTTAGTATTGCAATTGTCATACTTTCTTGGAGCCAGAGCCTTGGACCATAGCTCCCATTCTGCTGCACAAACAGAGAAGAAAAGAAAAAAATAGCCACCACTGCTGTGATGGGATCCCCTCACACTGAAGGCAAGCTGATGTCCACAAACATTGAGACACAGTAAATGAGACATACTTGTGCCAAGCACCTTGTATGTGGAATAAGAATAACAAAGATTTATCGGGGAACAGCAACAACCTATAAGAAGCGTATCGGGAACCGGGAAACATCAGGATCTTGCAAGTTGAATTCATATCCTTTGCTGCTCTACTAGAAGGTTATGTTGCTTTGGCCCTATGAAGCTAGAAGAGACCTAAACTGAAGAGATGCTCAGCCTGCTCCCTACAAAGAAAGAGACTTCCAGACAGTTCAGGGGATAAACAGGGCCATATTTTGAGCTCTGTGCTAGCCCCAAAGACACTGAAATCTATTTAAAAGACAGTGAGGCACCCGTGATATAGGCTGATGCTAGCAGCACAAGGCAATAAAAAGATGGTATTGATCAACTCAACAGAGAAGAGAGGCTCTATTCTATTGTATTAGAGTGACGCTACTAGGAATAGATGGAATGGACAAAGGAAAAGGACTTCCCTAAAGTCATGCTTCATAGTGACTGAAAGGCAGTGACATGCTGTCAATTTGGGAGTCACATTTAGCACAGTGGAGCGGAAAGGAATGGCATTCCCCATGCCGTTTGTGTATTTGCAGCTCTCCTCCACCATACTTAAATTTTCTGCCTGAATAAATCATTTTGGAAGTCCCAACAGCAGGAAAGTGATGAATGGGAAGGCAGAATTTGAGTGAAAATGAGCTAATCTCCCCAACACATTAGAATAATAATTCTTTGTCAGGCCTAACATTCAGTGAAAAATGACTCTTGCCAACACATTAGTCTAGAGAAGGAGGTTTTGATAATACAGTAGTGTAAAGCTAAGACATTCATCTTTGAATTGAAGGAAAGCGGGAGGATTAGAGGATCACTTAGAATAATTCAGATTCAATGAAATACAGTTCACGGCAAGAGCTAACACAATAGCCCCAATCAAATATGATTTAGGCACAGCTAGAAGTAGTACTCTAATTACTGGCAATTGATTTAACTAAAGAGTTTCCTGCAACTCTGTTACAGAGTGATTTTTTTTTTTTTTTTTTTTGATGAGAAGCATGCTTTTCCAACAGTTTCTTGGTGCCAGAGAAGAGAACTAATAGTTCAACTGGGAGGCTTTTAAGGAATACATCAAAGATGTTTTGCCATCAGTAAACTATCTGTCACAGAAATTCATTTACTAGGAAGTGACTTGGGATGGTATGTGTACAAGCGTGTCCTCAAATGCCAAATCAGTGTTACAACGGAGAAAATATATGGAGGACCTTGCCTGTTTTTAACCACTTCAGAGCCTTTTTTAGGTAATATAGCATAATGAAACCAGTTTAGGTGTTGTGACTGCTTTCCAGAAGTTAAGTGATGTGAGTGGGGAGTTTATCATTGCTGACACATAGTGCTGTGGGATTTAGGAATTCCTCCAGGAAATATAAAATATCTGCAAGGAGACAAGCAAGAAGAGTGGAGGCCTAATTCTCCTCTTGTGTATCCAGTTTAAAGTAACATGTCTTCCTCAATTTATGGAAGCCAGTCTGATGTTCCTGCATGTCCTCACTATGAAGAAAAAAGTGTGTCTTTTCAGAAATGGACCAGTTAGCAGAGGGAGATGCGAGACCTGCACCTCCATCCCATTACATGTAAATACACAGCATATTTTATGATCTTCTAAAGTGTGCAATCCAGAAAATGACAGTCAGAGTTTACCACGGTGTCCTTGTCAAAAATGACTCTCCAAAATATACACAATACAAATATGTGATGGCCTAGAGATAGGTTATGCCCTTCATGATGTTGAGTTCAGACACATTCAAACTTCATAACAGCAAGGGACATGTTCAGATACACGTTAAGGTACACATTGGTGTAACTCTTACTTTTCCCCCTAGAGCTGGCAGTGGTGAATGTGAATGATATGAACGTATTCCAGCTAGAAGCAGCCACTTTGAAAAAAGCATTAGCTAGGGCGACTTGGTATTGCTAAGCTGAGATTAAGTGACTTGGGAGAGTTGTGCATGTTTGTGGTCAAAGGGAAGGAACATGTATTTTGAGGGATACTGGGCACTCCGTTGCAGCACTCGCTAGTAGGAAAGCCTGGTGGTCTCTTCCCAAAGAATACAGTCAGTAGGACTTGAAAGGGTTTAATAACGATGAGGAAGTAAAGCAACAGTGATGCATAGTGCTCATTATTGTGAAACATTTGCAAAGAGGAGCAAAAAAATTAAGAAACATAGTGTCCTTCCTGTGGAGTGAGCTAAGAGAGCATGATAATACTTCTATACAGGTGTAAACAAGCTAGAGGATAGGTGCTATGGGTACATTAGCTCATGGTACTAAGGAGTTAGAGTTCAGGAGATGTCTAACTGAACGCTTTATCTTCATGATTATCAACAGGTGTTTGTGTTTTGCTGAGCTCATCCTTTGGGAAGGGCACTTGGCACCACTCATCAGGAGTCACTCTAGATTAGCCAAGTTTTCCTTGTCATTGAAAATAGTTACAGCCAATTTAAGTTCATCAGTAGCCTTTTCAAAGATATCCTTCCAGATAATTCAGCTGCCAGAAGCCAGGCATAAACGGCAATCATTTTAAGGCTTATAGTTACCTTAAGTGCTTCCTTTTAAATAAGCAGGAAGGTGGCTAGAAAAGGTGGGCACCTCTACTTTAAGCACGAGATGAAGTAAAGATCAAGATAATTTCTAAATTGTTCTAATTTCATGCCTCAGTGCTTTAAAGGAGCCTTTTAGAGTAAATTTACTCTTTGACCATCGACTAAAATCTGATAACTTTGGTGGCAAATGAGGCATGAAATGCTGTCAAAAGCACCTCAATAATACATTGTGTGGTACTAAACATTTTCATCTCTCTGGCAAGCATGTGGAAAGCAAGCTGCGAGTTTTCTATTGACGGCTTTGGAAACCAGTGATCTTTTACAGTGAAAGTTATTTGCAGCAACAACCATGCCTCAGATTCTGAGTCTAAATAAAGGAAAAACCCTACATGATGACAAACAGACTGATGGACTGTTATTAATCCTTTAATTTTTTGCTTGTCTTCCAGAACTGTATATGTGATCTGTAACAAAAGCAATGACAGCACTTTGCAAACATAGTCTGCTGTTTACCTAAGGACTTACAGAGAGACTTTAAGAGTTGATATTAATATTACATCTTTTTTTGTTGCTTTTGCTTTGTTTTTCATCCTGAATAAAATATTAAGTATTTTCTTTTCAAAGGAGTAGTAATTGACTGTAGGTAGTGGAATCCCAGAGCTGGTTTCCAGGTTTTGTTCTAGAGCTAGAATTATCCCTTGGGGACAAGGCAGAGAATGTGTATGTCAGCTGGCATGTAACATGGATAGAAGATTGATTTTTGTATTCAGCAGTCCTGCGTTCTTTATTCAACTTTTTCTACAAATTTAATCTGCGACTTAGCACATTTTGTGACATATGCAGTATTCCAAATTCTGAAATCTGAAGAATGACAATGTCTGTCTGGCTGTGTTGCTTTGTGAATGAATTGAATGATAATTATAAACAGAGATGGTTGCAGGTTTTCAACCGGTTAGTGTCTCAAAACTGAAATCTTCATCAAAGTCCTTTAATTTTATAAAATTGCTTTTTAATGATAAAATGAAATCACATTTTTAATTTTCTTTTCCTCTGAACTGTAATCCTCTCTTTTTTCTCAGGAACAAAAAAAAAAATAAGATTCCAAATTTACTTCCATTTCTCCTCTTGTCTTCCTTTTATATTTCCCTTTCTTTTATACAGGACATCAGTACTTTATATCTATTTCTGAATTACTATAAGAACTTTGAATGTAAAGCACAGCATAAGCATGAAATACCAGCTCATCTATATTACAATTATAGCATCAGGCAGAACTCAGTAAGCAGAGGGCATACCTGATAATGCCTTGTATTCTGACAGAATATGGAAAAAATACATGATAAAAAATCTTAGAAGGGACCCACAGGGTAAATAATAACTTATAATAAATCTGGATTTTTTTCCCAGTAGAAAAATAATGAATTAAAGAGAAAGATGAGGAGAAATTAAATAAAAAGTTGTCTCATTAAATATTTAGAGAAACTAGTTCACTTTGTGCTGAAAAACACAGGAGCTCTTAATAGGACCAGCATTTTAATCTATCTTTGGTTTCTATTCAGATAACACCAGGAATTACACGACGAACAGATGCCATATTTCTGCACCTTTGTCAGCAAAAGCAACAAAAATTTTGCAAATGAGTTTGAAATATAACTGTTTTTTTTCCTCTTTCCTCCATATCTGCAAGAATATAAATAGTATAAAAAAAATTGAATAATACATTTATTTTTACATTGAACATGATCAAATGTATCTATTGAAATTGCTTTCTTCTAATCCGATAACATGCAGAAGATTGAATTCCCCTGTGTCGCTCAGATGTCTTAACCGTATCCAAAGATTGAAAGGTGACGGGCCAGCTGTTCTCAGAAAAGCTTAAGAAACTAGCAGCAGCTTTTGCTGTTGGATAAAAAGAAAAAAAAAATCCTATCATAAAACTTCCAAGAATATGATAAGCATCATATACCCTTAGAGAGGAACTGGTATAAGACCGGTCCTGAAGGCCGTGAGAAGCACAAATAGTGAAGTGCCCATAGTGTCTTGGGGAAATAGCAGAGGCAGGTCTTCAATTCTGCTCAGTAATAAAGTTCTTGTTTCTCTTCCCTACAAAGAGAGCTCTGGGGAGTGTAAACAGATGCACTGCAGTGGTGCAGGAAGAACCAAGAAGTTAAATGTTTATATTTCTCTTTGACATGAAATTCACCCATGGAAAATGTATTTCTTTCCCTGAGTCCTTCTCCACTTCCCAGTTCTTCTTTTTTTGTGCCTGAAAACTGTTAGTGTGTGTGATAATGGTGAAGAGGGGTCACAGGTGGTTCCATGAGCCCACCCAAAACTGCAAGGGTCTTTTACACCCATGCATCCATCCCGGTTTCCCTTACGTGCAGCAAAAGCTCTGCCTAACTTCAAAAGGTATGGAGCAGGGGAACCAGGAATAAGTGAAGGTTGGAACAGCTTCCATAAGAGGAACAACTGAGTAGCCCAGTGCTTTTCAGCTAGGAAAAGAGGTGATTGAGGCAGGAGATTATACAAATGAGCATAGATATTAGCAGCACGTAGAAAGTGATTGCAACATAAATGTTCTCTGCATCTTCTTCGTAAGAACTTAATAGAATCAAACAAAATGTGGAGATAGCAAGTAAAAGATCCTTTTTTTCATAGAATAAATACCTAACCTGTGAAATTCCTTGCTACAAGATACTGTAAATTTTAAAGCTTTACATGGATTCAAAAAAGCAAGGGGATAAATCAATGGAAGAAAAAATCATCAAGTGTGTTAAATCAGAAGATGCAACAGCTGGTTTAGGAAGTCCAGCATCTGCAGCTTACTGGATGCTGGGAAAGTAATCTTGGGATGCTTTTCCTGCTTTCATGCTTTTTTTCCTCAATATTCACTGGAAACAGGATTGAGAGCTGAATGGATCCACGGTCAGACCCCATACAGCCATTATTTTGCTCTTAACTGCTTCCTTCTGCCAGTATATCTCTGTACCGGGTTCTTACATTGGGAATATGGTCTCAGACTTCACAGCAGCCAGAACTCACTAGGTACAAGAACATGCTGATCTAGTGATGGGGACATGTCCCACCTATGGACACTGGGTGAGTTTAAAAACGCTTCAAGCATTGTGGAACCGGCTGCATCTGCAAGAAACCTTATGCCTGAATTCCTGGAAGCACTGTTCAAAATCAGATATTTGCCTAAAAAACAGAAAGATGGTTATGCTCAATGCAAAAATGTAACTCTGTGGACTACCATTACACACCACCCGACTTCACTGACACAGCGTGCCATTCAGTGCAAAGATAGCTCAAGCTGACTTGACAAACAGGAGAGGCACAACTGGATGAAAAACCCTGTTAAGCCTTACAGTTAATATCATTATGGAGGAGGAAGGCATACTGGGCTAAGCACACTGTCATGCAGATGCTGCTAATATTGCTCCCAGTATCCAAGGCAGCACAGAAGAAGGTGGCTGTAGCACTGCTGCATAGACCCGTTAGTCATTTTGCACTTTGTATTTCAGTTCATGATAATGGCTCCCAGCTTTCATTCCTTTTTGTCATTCCTACTCACATCACCTTGAAATGTGGTTTCAGCATTTTTCCATCTCTATTATTAGTGCATTTTGAGATTGATTCAGCTCATGCTTTGCTATGGAGAAGCTGGCAAGTCTATTACAAAGATCCATAGTTGCACTAGACAGAAAAGACCCTTTCGGTCAGGCTGCCCCTTTCCTATCACCTTCTAGTTGTTCCCCAGAGCAAGACCTCTCCCATTTAAGTTTCTCAAGTGGTAACATTGCCACTGCTTCCCCAGTGAAGATGTTTTACAGTCTGTCAGATCTTACCAGCTGGGAACTATTCCTAAAATTTAGATGTCATTTTCTCTGTTATAAATTCATTCAGTTGTTCCAGATTCCTACTTTTAATGCATGGATTTTTTTTTCTAATATAGTCAAAACCATTTTTGTCCGTCTCTGGTATATTCCCCTTTCAACTGAGTCCTTTTGAACAACTAATCTATTACATAGATTCAGCTTGTGACCCTGCTAATCAGCTAAGCTGATGCTTACATATAAGAACATAAATAATTGCCAGATGTGGAATTATGATACAGTTTCATCTCAGACTATGTTAAAATATTTACCTGGGTAAGGATTATTTATTTCATGTTTTCTCAAAAAGACAACCTATATTGCTGTTTGATCAGTTTTTTTTCTTTTTTTCCTCCACAGTCCCTTTTTCTTGATGTAGTCTTTGTAGGAAGGTGGTAAGCAGTTTTGTAATAAGCAGTTTGCCTGTGAGATCCCTACCTCCAACCAGGAAACTTCTTCCCTTTCTTGCAATACATTAAAGATTTCATAAAGTGATCCCCTCCTGTGTTAGATCAAAAATAAGACCTAAAAAACCAAAACAAGGAATTCATGCCATCTAGCAGCGGAGGGAGGATCTATTAACTCTATATGAATGTTAACTGATCCTTATTTTTGTGCTGCCTCAAAGGGTTATAAATTTCCGTGTGTTTGCTTTCGCTTCTCAACCTTCTGAATTCCTTGGTGGGGCATCTGTTCTGATGAAAACTATATGTTCAACTTTTGTATACCCATAGAACAATGAAATTGCAAGGTTTACTCTTCCTGACAAAGTGAAATGCAGTGGGACCCAGCAGAAACAGAAATGTGTGCACTGTTCAGTAAATGCCTCCTCAGAATCCGATGCACTGGATAGTAGCAGGTGCCAGTGAGAAAGCACTTTTGAATATAAGGTAGTAATGAGACTTTATTAAGCATGAAATATGACTACTTATCATGCGTCTCTCATGCATTAGTATGTGCTTGGACAATTCCCTTTCTTTGAATAATTCAGTCATATCTCAAATAGACATTTAGTCATCCGGTCATGCGTTACATCCTATCATTCATATCTGTCATTTGGTGGTTGGTCACTTTTTGAAGGTCTCCTGAGGAAAAAAAAAAAAAAATGTCCAGCATAGCATTTTATTATGTTATGATTTTATTTTTGCTTTACCTGTTTGCACTGCTCAGTTTCTTTCACAAAGATGTGCCGGAGAAAAGAGATACTATAATTTACTGTGCAACTGATTCCACTTTTCTGATATTTCTCTCCTTTTGTAAACCTGTCCACCTCATGAGAGCATATCGTGGTGAGCTATGACGGGTTTTATTTCCTGGGGAGTATAATTACATTATCTTATCAGTTTCTCTAGAAAGCTCTGTCTCTTCTCTTTTGAGATTAACTCTTGAAACAGAGAGATCTGTTTTAACAGGGGTGAGAGTTATTGACTGGCTTAGTTACAGGAAGTTATCTGTGTACAGTCTAAGGACTTAAATTTGGACGTGCAATTTCTTAAATGTCTTTGCAAACAGAACCAGCCATAGGTGGTGCAGGCTGTGCCATCTGTTTTCCAGAACAGACACAGCTTAAAGGAACTGGCCAGTTTTCCTGCAAAGATGAACTCTTAAGTAAAGATCTTTTCCCTGAAAGAAAAACAGGGAGTAGCTGTTAAGTTTATGTCCCCAAAACAACAGCTTGGGACATTCCAGAAAACCTGGAAAGACTCTCCAAAGCTGCTTTCCAACAGGTCGGCCCCCAGCATGTACTGATTCTGAGATTTGTTTTGTCTATACTTGTGCTAGTTCTCGTATGAGAAGATGGGTATCTGGAATCTGTACAAAGTTCAGATGTTTATTCGACTCAGCTATGGCTGGTGAAGAAGCGCAACTCCAGAGAGCCTACGAGGTCTTAGAAAATGGCATCTAAGCTGGAAGAAACAGTTGAGACTGGTCCCAACTTGTCAGAGGAATCATTGGCAATGGGAAGAATCACAGAATCACAGAATAATTTATACTGGAGGGGATGACAAGAGGTCTCTAGTCCAGCTTCCTGCTCAAAGCAGGGTCAACTTTGAAGTCAGACCAGGCTGCTCAGGACTGTATCCAGTTGAACCTCTCTTGTTTCAATTTATGCCCATTGTCACTTGTCCTCCCACCATATACCTCTGTGAGACCATGCACACTATGTATCTTTCTTCTTGATGTCCTTCCTGTAGGTACCAGGGGCTGCTGTTAGCTCTCCCAAAGCTGTCTCTTTTACAGGCTGCCCAGATCCCTCAGCCTCTCTTTGTACGACAAGTACTCTAGCCCCCACCATCTTTGTGGCCCTCCACTGTAGTCACTGCAGTGTATCGATGTTCTTTCCTGTTTTGGGGGACTCTACTATGGATACAGTAGAAGGTGGTACCAAGAAATTCACTGGTGAGTCAAGGAAAGAGATATGTAAACCACTCAGGCTAGAAAGACTTAGTACATGTAACCAATGATGGAGGAATCCTACTACATTTGACCTGCACAACTGTTGCTGCTCTTTTAGACTTGCCTATCATGTCATCACTTCCAGATGACATGTATAGACACACATCCAGCTTTGACTGGGCTATAAAGAGTCCGAGAAACAATGTCATAGACCACCTGCATCACTTGCTCTTTAGCAAAATATCTGTGTACAGAGTAGAAGAGAGGTTTGACATCTTCACAATAGCCTGTGTTTCTAGACCAATGTTTAAGTTTCAGTTAGGAGTGAACTTTTGAGGAGGATCTCACAACAATCTCCATCTATTATACTTTGGTGACGAAGGATGCAGAGAAGGCAGAGTTGCTGAATGCCTTCTTTGCTTCAGTCTTTACTGCTCAGGCCAGCCCTCAGGAACCCCAGACCCTGGAGGCAAGAGAGAAAGTCTGGAGAAAGGAAGACTTTCCCTTGGTGGAGGAGGATCAGGTTAGAAATCATTTAGGCAAGCTTGACACCCACAAATCCATGGGCCCTGATGGGATGCACCCACGAGTGCTGAGGGAGCTGGCGGATGTTATTGCTAGGCCACTCTCCATCATCTTTGAAAGGTCATGGAGAACAGGAGAGGTGCCTGAAGACTGGAAGAAAGCCAATGTCACCCCAGTCTTCAAAAAAGGCAAGAAGGAGGACCCAGGGAACTACAGGCCAGTCAGCCTCACCTCCATCCCTGGAAAGGTGATGGAGCAGCTCATCCTGGAGGCCATCTCTAAGCATGTGGAGGACAAGAAAGTGATCAGGAGCAGTCAGCATGGCTTCACCAAGGAGAAATCATGCTTAACCAATCTGATAGCCTTCTAGGATGGAATGACTGGCTGGGTAGATGAGGGGAGAGCAGTGGGTGTTGTCTACCTTGACCTCAGCAAGGCTTTTGACACTGTCTCCCATAACATCCTTACAGACAAGCTCAGGAAGTGTGGGCTAGATGAGTGGACAGTGAGGTGGCTTGAAAACTGGCTGAATGGCAGAGCTCAGAGGGTTGTGATCAGTGGTGCAGTCTAGTTGGAGGCCTGTAGCTAGCAGTGTCCCCAGGGGTCAGTCCTGGGTCCAGTCTTGTTCAACTTCTTCATCAATGACCTGGATGAAGGCACAGAGTGCCCCCTCAGCAAGTTTGCTGATGATACAAAACTGGGAGGAGTGGCCGATACACCAGAGGGCTGTGCTGCCATTCACGGAGACCTGGCCAGGCTGGAGGGGTGGGCGGAGAGGAACTTCCTGAAGTTCAACAAAGGCAAGTGCAGGGTCCTGCACCTGGGGAGGAATAACCCCATGCAGCAGTGCAGGTTGTGGGTTGACCTGCTGGAAAGCAGCTCTGCGGAGAAGGACCTGGGAGTGCTGGTGGACACCAAGATAAGCATGAGGCAGCAATGTGGCCTTGTGGCCAAGAAGGCCAATGGTCTGCTGGGGTGCATCAGGAAGAGTGTTGCCAGCAGGTGGAGGGAGGTGATCCTGCCCCTCTACTCAGCCCTGGTGAGGCCCCATCTGGAGTACTGCGTCCAGTTCTGGGCTCCCCAGTACAAGAGAGATGTGGCACTACTGGAACAAGTCCAGCGAAGGGCTACAAAGATGATTAGGGGACTGGAGCATCTCTCTTATGAGGAAAGACTGACAGAGCTGGGCCTGTTTAGCCTGGAGAAGAGAAGGCTGAGAGGAGATCTTATCAACGTGTACAAGTATCTGAAGGGAGGGTGTCGAGAGGATGGGACCAGACTCTTTTCAGTGGTGCCCAGCGACAGGATGCGAGGCAACGGGCACAAACTGAAACACAGACGCTTCCATCTGAACATGAGAAAATACTTCTTCACTGTGAGGATGATAGAGCACTGGAACAGGTTGCCCAGAAAGGTTGTGGAGTCTCCATCCTTGGAGATATTCAAAACCCGCCTGGACGCGATCCTGTGCAATGTGCTCTAGGTGACCCTGCTTGAGCAGGGGGTTGGACTAGATGATCTCCAGAGGTTCTTTCCAATCTCAACCATTCTGTGATTCTGTGATTTTCCAGGGGATTCTAAGTATAAATTCCTTAAGCACATTGAAATCTCATCTTCTAAAGTCCAGAGCCCTAACTCTGCTGTTTGCCTTCCTGGCCTTCCTGAACTCAATCATCTCATGGTCATTCCAGTACAAGGGTCTTTTGCCACTAGTTCTTCCTAGTTTGTGAGCAGCAGCTCAAAGACAGCAATCCCTCTGGTTGGCCCCTCTAGCACTTTGTTAGCAGATTGTTACCAAAGCAGTTCAGAAAATTCCCGGACTGCTCACGCATTGCCATGTTGCTCTCTGAAGCATATGGCTAGACAGGTGAAGTCCTCCATGTTGACCTACTTGAAAAGAGGTTTTCTCTCCTTGATTCACGTCCTTTTCTAGGTGCTTCACATTGAACAGATGTCGCAGATGAGTGATGCACTTCACTCATAAGAGAGAAGCAGCAATATGTTTTATTGATATAAGACAGTGATTTAACAAAGTTCAATGGTAAATAAGACAGTGGTTTAACAAGATTCGATGGCAAAGTTCACTCGGTTATTTACTGCGTAGAGGACAGGGTCAGGAGAAATCATCAAGGAGATCCTCCCATTGAGTCATGAGGTTCAGAACGGACCCCCTTGCTTTCCAAACTCCTTTTCAGAGGAGTCTGGGTGCGGCTGGATCCAATCTTAGTCCCAGACTTGGTCAATGGTTTATGTCTAAAGGATTATGTGCACAATCAATCCAAGATGCAACTTAGCAAAGTTTGCAAAGTTTCAGCTTGCTATTAGTCACTTACCAAGGATCTGTCATGGGTAAGGGATCTCTCAACCTCGAGGAGTAATCTTGAGAGGTGTCCCTACTCAAGGGGAGATCCTGGCATGCAGCCCTCTGCCATGCAGGAGAGCTCAGCGGGCTCTGGGCTGTCCCCTATTTATGGGGGGGGAGATGATTGACTCATAGTCATATTTGCATGCCAGCCATATTTCTGCTGGTGCATGCTCAATTAGCCCTTGACTATTGTGCTGTTATCCGTCTCCCCAGAGTCCAATTTGAGCTGGATGTATCCATCACAATGAGATGCAGCCATCATAACCGCTGCTGGCGGTTTATTGCCTCAGCAGGGTTATGGGTGGAAGGCCAGGTTGGGGGTGGGGGGAAGCACACCATCACAACAGACTATGTCTAAGGAGGAGACAGACTGGGAATCAGAAGTTAATGCTCTGAGAAGGGCCAAGGAATATTTCCCAATAAGTCAGGCAGAAAAGTGACAAATGAGGCATCTTTCACGGGTGCTTTGAGATGCCCAGACAGAGCCGTGGAACCACTAGGGAAGTGGTATATCTTTGATAAACTTCAGCCATGCCAGGGCTTCATATTTGCCTCTCTCTGTTCCCAGACAGCTGGGTATTTTCAAAATAACACAACATATCAATCATGAAACTTGAGCTTGAAAAACACAAAACAAACAGGTTTCTGAGAATGTTTTAAGTGTCTCCAAAATGATATCTGTATTGCAATACTTGGAAGCTGAGTAGCATGTTGCCCATGCAAACTTTTTCATGAAATCTTCTGTCAAATACTCTCTCTTTGACCTCTGCCTTATCTGAAAGCATTTTAAGCTGGAGTTATTTGGAAGGGGAAAATATCACTGTTACGACTTCAGTGATCTAAATTACTGTTTTGCCATAGGGATAAAGAAAAGAGGAACTATTTTTAAAGAGGCAATGGGAGCAGGATAGAAACATTGTTGCTCTGCCAGCAATAGTTGATCATTTTCACCAAATGCTTAAAGAAAAGAAGAAATTCCATTGAAATAAAAAGAAAGAAAAATGAAAAGAAAATGCCACAAGGCTTAATTTGATTTTCAGCATTGTAAAGCAAAAAGAAAGAATGAGCAGGCAAAATTATGTTAATTTTATCAAACTCGGTAGTAATAATGAGGCCCCACAGGTTTGGTCTCTAGAAAGTAGTGCATGTACATCTGTCCTGCGCATGCAGTCAAGCATGGGGTCTTCATTTCTTTAGCTGAGATTTGGCAGTGCCTATATATGTTGAACTCCAAATAGCATTAGGACACATAGTTACTCTGAATATTACTGCTTGCTAACTACCTTGAAATTTTCTTGATCAAAGATATTTTGTAAATACGGCACAATCTCTCTATTCAAAAGAATAATGAAGTAATAAATATTTACTTTTCCTGTATTCATTTCTTTTTTTATATATATGGAATTTTAATGTTAGGTTTTTTTTTCTTTCTATATTAAAAAAACCCACCACTTTTATTTGTCAATATTTTCAGGCTTTATATTCCAGCAACTTTTGATTCCTTCTGTGCACAGTACATGTGCAGAAGTGGCCAGAAATCTATTTGACACAGTTCTGTTTGCATTAGGTGTTGGTCAAATTCTCTTCATTTAGCTAAGTTTTTGTATAAATAGAGTGTAGGAGATTAAATTGCTGATACAGTGGAGCAAAGCAGGAGAAGGTACTAAATATTTAATGCACTGACAGCAGGACTTGGGTAGCATTTGCCTCACTGAACAAACTGACTGTCTCTCACCATATATAATCTGGCACGCAATTGTTTCTGAAAAATGTGTGCTAGTTGCTAAATTCAGATCAGCTGGTTAGCTCTATGAAGGAGCTACTGGGGAAGTCTAGGGGAACCTAGTCTAGGTTAGGTAGAAGTGTGGCTTCATTCTCACGTCTGGAAGAAACCCTTGTGCTTATGAAAATCACGATCAAAGGAACTTCTAAAAGCTGTCCACAGTCCTACTTAAATGAAATGGCATTTGCCCTTCAGGTCTACCCTGCCACACTAGCGGTCCGGAGGGACAGCCTGGGAGATGCTACGTGAGAGCACATCATATCGGGGACCCCAAATTTTCCCTGTGAGCTCACTTCAGAGCTGGGACATTAAAGCCTCCTCAATATGATGTTAGTCCTTCTGAGAGTCCACACATCCTGAGGAACACGTGTTCAAGGCTCAAATGCTTCATATAACACAATATTGTTCAAGCCCTATAGCAGCACGTATCCATTGACCTTAGAAGCAAAGTAATGAACTACTAGTCTGATCAAGACATAGACACAGCCGGAAACCATTTAGATATTTCTATGGAAAGTACAAAAAAACACTTCTGACTGACATTTTAACATTATGGCTCTGAAACAGTGAGACAGAGTCCTGTGGGAATTGTAATGCAGCCTCCCCACGTTCATCCCACCCTGTGTACTGACTAACCCAGCCAGACTGAACTTTCCGTAATACCTTAATGCTTCTTCATGAAGTACGTCACTGGAATCCAAGAGCTGTTCTGCACCCAGACACAATCTTGTTGGAATGCTTTTAGTAGCTTCTAGCAATGTGACAATTTCCATGTTTGTCTGAGCACCTGGGCTGAGACCTTGTCAATTTTACTGGTTTTGACTTTTTTTTTATTTTTTATCAATTATTATCATTTAGTAATAAGCACGTGTATATTCAGACAGCTTGCTTTCTCTTAGTATTATCTTGTTCCCCTAAATATACATTACTCAGCCCTGCCAGAAACAGGAATCCTGGGCTGGATGAATATTTAGTCTGACCTAATACATATGATGTTATATGATGTTATACTTCTGAAGCTGCACAAATCTTGACATCTGAACATCTCTCCAAAATTGACAAAGTCAGATGATTAACATGGCTCAGGTGTTTTATTTGCTCTGGACCCCTTCCCAGAGGAGTAAGTAAGAGTGTTCTGTTTTGGATAGGCTTATTTTTTGGCACTGATTTTTGTTAATTTATATGTGAGAGGGAGAGACGTGTTTCATTTGGACAAAATGTCATGAGTTTCATGTTTGTTCGCTGCCACCACCACGCATCCCTGAAGAAAAGAACCACAATTACAGAATTCCCTCAAGGCTGGATCTCTGGGAAAGGATATGAAAAAAAGATCCTTATCTTGAGGGAGGCCCACACTGAGCGTGCCAGTCCTTGATGTTACCAAGAAAAAAGTTGGTCTTGTGTTATTGTCACCTACTCAGATTAGAAAGTTTAAGATTCATAAAGCCGTAGTGCCAAAATGGGAATGTAATTCTACGCTCAGGTGTACATCTCATGGTGTATGCCAATGAGGATATTGATATGGTCTCTTTCCTCAGAGTTTTACCTAATGCTTTAGGTATCTTGGGCCAAGGCTATTAAATATCTTGCAGATGATGAAAATGATCTCCAACTTGGCTTAGGATTTATGGAAACCAATGTAGGCTGTTGATGATGGGATGTCAGGTGCTATGGGAAGATGCAAGGCTGAGAAGATAATCAGCGCTTTTATCAGCTTCCTAAGCACTGATGAAAGGCTTTCAGGAACTAAGGACCACTTGTTAGCCAGAGTGTGACAGTCCCAGAGTACCATCACTCACAAACAAGACAGAGGAGGCATTTACAGCACTTGAATTGACATTTGAGCTAAGCTATTGTTCAGAATGAGTCCTCTGGAGGACCTAATCCTTCTCCATTAGGTACTTAGGGACATGAGCCACCTATCCAACATAGTTAAATTGGACACATAAAACTAGACAGGATGCTCTATTACGAAAACATCAGAATCAGTACTTCTAAACCACAGACTTCTGTAAACACTCTTATTCTGAAGTCAAAGTGGCTTTTTATTTTTTCAGTTCTATTTCACCTCTTTCCAAACTGATATAAATTAAATACCCCCCCAAAAAAAACAAAAAAAAAACCCCAAACCCACTTTTGCACAAAAATGGAGCTGCCACCAATATAATTATTCTGCTTTCCTATGAAAACAAGGACTGAAAGGAAGAATGCAGTGTCAAAAAGACATAGAAAAATTATCAGCCGTGGATTTGGGGGTATTAATGCTCTTTCTCATTGCAGGCAGGTGAAAGTGCTTCCCTAAACAATAGCAATGGGTAGGCCTGAGAATAATTTGTGTTCAAATGTTTTTCCCTTCAAAGCTTTTTGCATAGAGGATTATGCAAAATGAATCTGCGCCCATTCTTCACTCAGTTAATAGCTTATATAAAATCTCAGTGATATTTCACTATGCATCCCATTTTGCTGACCAGTCATGTTTAAACATACATATATATTATATATATATGTAAATAAAAATATTTCCTTGGAACTGGTCTGAATAAAATGTCATCCAAAATAAATTCTGCTTTGCCAGGAGCAGACAGCAGAGGAATATTTTCTTCCTTTTCAGCTATCTAAACAGGGGGAAGAAAACCCCAGTTATTTGTAATGCTTCATCCAAACTAGGGCAGTAAGAGAACTTGACATTTCTTGCTGCCTAGCTTTTGCACTAGGGGTTAGAATTGAAACGAATCTTTCTGCATGTAACTTCACAATAAATTGATCCAATGGCTTGACATATAAAACTTGGATTAAAACAGAGCTTCAAAAACTTTTGAAAGATAATCTGTACTTGAGAAATAGAAAAATGAATCCCAGCTCCACTCCCAAGCTGATCATGCCCTATTAAGACCTTACTCCTCGAGAGCAATCAGACTGACCTGAGATGAACCTTACTTTACTGTGCAATATTTCTGGTCTTTCCTAAATCACTTAATCACTGTGAGACAAAATAGTTAATATTTTGACCTTTAACACCTCATTTTCAGTCGTCGATTCAGTATCTGTGCAGAGGTATAGGATAGTTTTGCTTTCTGGCTAGTGTTTCAGCCTCTCTGAAAACTCAGATGTTTCTACACTGGATACTCGCTGTTCAGGTTTTCAAAACGTGCTTTGTGGTCGCAATGATGAGAACCGACTTGGTTTTCAAAGAAAAGCCAAGAATCTCTCAGGGGCAGGACTGGGTGGGGGCATGGCCTGGTGCGATATTCATCTGCGAAACCAGCTGATGCAAGGGGAGGAGAAGAGCTGTGCAGAAGAGCTTTATGCACCTGGTTGCAATGGGCGCACCACAGTGGATGCTGCAGGATGTTGCCCCCGAGTCAAAGCTGGGAACATCCCTGTGCTGGGACCTGCATGAACGCGGTGTGCAAACACAAGCGCAAGGGAGAGGCTAGCTTTTGGAGCACTTCCACAGCAGATAAATGACCTGAGGCTTAATTTTAGACTTAATTTCCCAGATTTTCTTAATTTTCTTAATTTTTCTAGAGAAGGATACTCCTCAGTTTCTCACTCTATGTGAAGCACCGCAGGCAGCAGGAAAGATGAGCTGAGAGCCAGGAGTTGAGCCAATGCTCAAAACGATTTTAGAAAACACTGTTTGGACTTCTGAGCCGTGGCTGCAGTTCCTGGCCCTGCCGTAGACTTCCCATGTGACCTTGGGCAAGTTAATATATACTCTTCATGTCTTACTGCTGTAGCTTAAAATGGAGCATCAACACTTTGTTTCCTCACTGTTTGTCTTCCTTACCTCCACAGAACTGAAAAAAACTTCTACAGTCCTCTTCTACAAGGTCTAATGAGGAGATTAAGGCCTTTCATGGAGCCTGTATTTCTCCCTGTGTTATGAATCATAAGCAATAAATATGCAAGACTGTTATTTGAAAGAATAAGCTATATCTGTCATACTATGTTGCCATTTAGAAGTTTCTATTGCCACTTCCACTGGAAACAGCAGGCATCAGTTTTCATCCTAAGCTGTGGATAGGATCTTCTTTGCATCCTGTGATTCTGTGATATACGCGACATGCCAGAGCCGTCTGCAGTTTCTGACTGGTAAATGGCCTGAGATGTGCACAGATACTTTGTAAAACACTCTCCTGCCTGTTAGGATAACTATGTTCGAGAGGGGTGTTAAAGCTGAGGCTCAGATGAATTCTCCAGCACTCCCAGCTTAACGGCAGCGTTCCTCTTTCTTTCCTTCCCTGTGCCAGCAGTACTTTTGTATCTAACTGCTGAGGTGTTTATGCTGTCGAACAATTGCCATCAAGCGATTCTTAAAAAAAAAGAACATTGTAGTAGGGGTAGGTTTTTATTATTTATTTATTTATCCTCTCCCTCCCTTGAGACAGTCATAATTAATAGGATACCACAACTGCAAACAGTGAATTCCCCCACCAGGATCTTCCAGCTGGAAGAGATGGCAGCAAGACGCATGGCTTTCGCTTGGAGGACACGGCCCTGCAATTCTAGGTCTAGATCCCTCTGCGTCCTCTCCTCACTCACGCGGCACTTGCTCATGTTTTCTGCGCAATCCCTCCCCCCTCCCAGTGTAATTTAAAGACTTGAGAAGTTTTAAGTGAACGTTACTATAAACCCTTCCACTGCTCAAACTATCAATTAGTTTTCTCTCAGACCTGAGCCTAGACAGAGGTGTTTGGAAACATGGAGCCACACAAGGCTGTAAGTCTTTCACATGCAGAACTGAACACAGTGGGAAAGCAGAGGAGCCATTCGTTGTAGCTTTGGCCATATCGAGTTCACTGAGGAATTATGTATTTTATGTGGTTTACATAGCAGCTCCCAGGTGCTCTTAGTTCCTCTGCATATGCTTTTTAATAAATGCACCAGAAATTTCCATGATAAAACTGGGAAAAAGTAGCCACATCTAGTTTGACCTTGCTTTGAACAGAGGTTGTCTCACCCCAGCAGTTAATACTGATGTTATATGTGTGTGTGTGTGTTCTGAAAATCTGTGGATCAGTATAGGATGAAGTGGGCATGAAGTACTTTCCACACTTGTTCAGGAGGAACTGGGTGCAACTCTTGGTTCTGCCACTGGTCTTGGGGGTAAGCTTGAGCAAATGAGTTTAGGCTCAATAAAAATTATATTATATTATGTAAAACACCTAATTTTACATTACATTTAAGTTACAAAATAATTTTGAGCTATATAATTACAAACTAATGAAATATTCTGTTACATGATATGTACCTAAGCGCAGGTATCTAGAGCCACCTGAAATACTCTAGAGGAAGCCATGTGGATTCCAGTTACAGCTCCAGAAATGTGTACCTCTCCAACAGGACCTATGCGGTATCTGCCAGCTCCATGGGATGTCTCAGGTAGCTTGAGGCATCTCAGATCACACTGGGTGCATATGTAAGTAGGCAT
The DNA here is from genome assembly GCF_036417845.1 of Apteryx mantelli. Lineage (NCBI taxonomy): Eukaryota > Metazoa > Chordata > Aves > Apterygiformes > Apterygidae > Apteryx > Apteryx mantelli. Next base: position 3,813,970 of record NC_089979.1, on the reverse strand, counting down.
TTGAATTGAGCTCTTCATCTCTATTTTCCCTGCTAGCCCTTGTCTGATCAGCATAATGCTGACAACTACAAAATCCTACTGTAATGCACATAACAAGAAAAAGAATCATATACATTTCTTCAGAAAAGAGAAAAAGCTGTATGCATTAAGCTATCAAAACAGCTTTTTTCTCTATCCTTTTAGGATTAATTATTCTCTTTTGTTTACTTGTCAACGTTGCATACAGGAATATTTTCATTTAAAATGTAAGGACATAACCACCTCACCTCTTTCCTTCTGTTCATACTCAAAGCCTTTCCATCCCCTCAGACTGCAGAACACAAAATTAATGTCACAGCATCTGGATTCAGTAGTTAGGAGTGACAACATGCTCTGCTCTTCTTTCCAGTCAGTAGCTCCCTGACAATGCAAAATAACACAGTTTCTGGAGAAGGGCAAAGGCAGCTAGTCTGAACATGAAGCAAAATGTGCTCATAAAAGAACAAACCCACTGGATGATTGTACCTTTTCAAAGAAAGGATGCAATTAGGCCAAAAAAAGCATTTTTTTCTTTTTTTTCCAAGAATGCTTTAAGGGGAGAGAGAGAATCAAAGCTGCAACGGGAACTAAATCCTAGACTCCTGTTTTGGTCTCCACTAAAGCAAACGCATACAGGTATGTATTCTGTGTCTGGTTTTGTATGTTTGAGAGAACTGTGGTCTGTCTTCCAAAGTTCTTTGACATCTTCAGTGAATAGGTCTACACAACCAATAAGGTTTTCAAAAAAGAAGTTCCCCCCCCACCCAGATCCAATCAAAACAAATAATACTTTGTGTTAATGTATCCATTTCAACCTGTTTTTACAAGAAGGTGACTGAATATGACCAGGGGTCACCTTACTTTCCTAGCATCTTGCTTTCAGGTCTGTGAAAGACCCTGAGCCTTCTAGCTGCCCAGATCCAGACCAGTCCCATGGTGTAGACTGTCACTGCACTGGAGATGCTAGGGCTTATTGGATCAGTAGCCTTGGGAAGGACTTACTTTTCAGAATATCCTGGGGCTCCCAGGGCTTCCACGCATCCTGCTGGGGACCTTAGAAACAAGATACCCAAGAAATGCCAGCATGAGATAGAGCTCTCAGGGCTTACAAAGGACTTTTCTTTGTCCAAAGGACTCCCTGGATCTGGACATTCCCTGGTCTCAGTGTCCCAGGATATTTCTTCATTGTCCTTCATATTTGGGATATTACTTGTCTCACTTAGAAAAAAAATGTTGTTTTTTTTTCCATTATTTTTCATGGACATATTGGCCGGGGGAAGGGCAATTTGGAGAATTTGTTCCATTGAGAATTCACCTTATTTTGAAAACAGGGAGATGAAGCCTTCTTGGAAAATGAAACGTGTCTCATAAGGCTGACATTTCCCCTGCAAACCACCTACCAAATGGGAATTAGCTGAAGTGTGTTGGCAATATGGATCCTAAATGTAGCTGTGGAAACCAAGCAGCATCATGAGACAATGCAGGAGGGGGAGAGGCTTTGAGCTAGTTTCTCCTGTGACTCTCTACAGCTTTGCTTTGGGGAGGAAGCGTTTGGGTATGAATGGGCTGGAACGCACTGGCAAACCCTCTTACTCCTGTACTGCAGACAGCTTTTCTGCATGACATAACATGTCTTCTAACACCCTCTCAGATCTTTTGGACTGCTTTAAGCCATGTAAAAGCTGTTCAAGGACACATAGACTGTTATTCATCCAGGTTTTATATTTTCCACATCATCATGTGACAGCCTTCCAATTCATTTTTTCCTTAGTGGGAGTTATATTCAAGAAGTACCTAAACTTGTTGCCAAAACACGGTTTCATCTTGTCCAAAGGGCCTACGTCTAATTTCACTGACGTTGTTGGCAAAACCTCTTGACATGGGGGAGGGGATCTTGACATGCGTGATGGTCTGAGACACTGCAATTAAATTCTGGTGAAAGCAGACAGTCTATTCTGCAACTCCTGTTGCTCATGTCTACCTTCAGATAAAGGTTATTAAGAGAAGCAAAACGAGTCTCCAAAGGAAACAACCTACCCTACACTGAGACCTCAAAGCGCTTCCTAGCAGTTCTCTTTTCTTTCTCTTGAGTTTAAGTAGCTCATATTCTTCCAATTTGTTCCCTTGATACCTGGTTTTCTCAGTAGTCTTTTGGGGACTAGGACCTTCCCACTGAACAGTACCCCTCTAACAGCTTTCCTCAGATTAGTGTAGAGAGCAACCATTCATGAGTGTACATGAATGGATTCAGTGGCCCAGAATATCCTTTGCCACTTCATCCTTTCAAAAAGGCAAAAACTTGCATGATAGCTAATTGCCAAGGAAATATTCTGCTTTTCCAGTCTTTCTCACCCATGTCTCCTGATTTTTTTAAATGTTTTTATTAACACTAGAACAATGTAAAATCCCTCAGAAATATGGATTGCTCTCCTAATTGTTTCTGTAACTGGCAAGTGCTTCTGTATAACATATTTCTGGGTCATAAAGTGTAAGTATTGTAAATATTACAAACTGACAATTGAAAATCTGTGTTGAAAAGTGTGGTAAACCACAGTTGCTTCCCACAGAAGAAGACTGGATTCAGATGATTCAGGATATTCCTTCCTATCCTATGTTCATATCTCCTACAAGTTTTTTAGACTCTATGGGTTCCTCCAATGAGTTCATTATGCAATTTACGTTAAAATATAGGAGAGAAGGTTACTTCTAGTTCCAGACAAGGGTCAACATGCAAATACAGTGAGAAGAAAGGAAAACAACAAGACTTTTTGCTTCTGGGACATATCACCAGTATTGATTTGTGGTTTCAAAATTAAAGATTGTGCATTTCCAGGGATAGCCTGTCTTCCAGCCTAACATCCAAGTACAGTTTGTCCTACTGCTACTCAAAAAGTCCACAATAGTGGAGGTAGTGTGGACAGACTGTTAAGGCACTAGATTTATTCACTGTGGAGCTGGAATGAAACCCATGAAGCTCTTAACCTACCTGATGACTATGGGTGGTGGAAGGGCTGGAGCCCTGACCTCCCCCAAGCTGAGTGAACAATCACTGGAATATTAAATGAAAGCTCTTCTCTCCGTGTTATTTTGCATAAGGAATGACAAGTTTGTCAGTTTGAAGAACATCCAGAAGGTGAGCCCTAAAGACTTTGGATGGGAAGGAAAGAGTGGTTTTGGCAGGACTGATGGAAACTAAGTGCTCACAAGGTTTAGGTAGCTCTGAACCTGCAGAAGAACAGACGTTGCAGCATGCACAAAACATCTCAGGTGAAACCTGAGGGAAACCAGTTCCTTTCACCTAACTTCAGGCATATCCAGTGAGCTTGTCATATTTAATCTCTGTGCAAGAAAAGGACTATAGTCATTAAGTTCTTCTAGACAAGATTCACTTCACATAAAGAGTTTGAAATAAATCAGATGAATCACCCCCTAAATGTGCTTATTTCCACTGATTAGAAAGATAATTTGGGCAACCGACTCAGAAGCAGACTTCTTACATAATAAACCTCTTAACTGAGAGAAGGTGTGCCCTGCTCCTCATGGCTTTGAAAGCTTTAAGAGCTCTCATGGTTACTCAAAGACAAATCGTAAGTTATGAGAATCTTAATTCTGCTTCCAGGTATGTAAAATGGCAATTCCACAGCAGGTGATTTCCCCAGTCCTTTCACGTGCTTAGCTACTAGTCTTTCTGGGCTCAAGCCTTCATTTATAAAATAAAAATAATAATATCGTCCAGCCCCAGACAGATGCTGTGAAGATAAATACATTAAAAATTATGAGGTAATACAATGCTACATAAATGGTACCATCACTGGCATGTTTTAGATCATCAGTAAATAATCAATTCACCAAAATTATTTTTATGATGTCCTGGGAACTACTCAAAGGAATCTAAAATGTGACATTTCTCTTGTGTCTGTCAGCCTCTCTATTTTAAAGACTACGTATGCTCTGCTTGTTCTCTCCATCACCTTTTGTCTGAACATAGAGCGTAAAAGATAATTAACACTGTTGATGAGGCTGATGAGTGAACTACTTTATTCTTGCCTGCCTGCACCATCATGGTGAACTGGAAAAATAAACTGGAAGGCTGTCCCATAATAATATGGAAAATGTGAAACTTGGATGAATAACAGTGTATGTGTCCTTGGACAACTTTTACACAGCTTAAAGCAGTCCAAAGGTCCATTTCTGATCCAAACTCACTCTTATTCAGGGTCAATCCTTAATTACTTTATGCACCCTGGAATTGCCCAGTGGAAATACAATATTGAATCACGCCATTGAGCCAGAAATTCTGCTTTAAATGTGATATGTCTTACAGGAAGTAAGGAGAAGTCTGGAGGGAGATTTAGGGGAAAAGAAAGGAGAAGAGAAAAAAAGAAATGCATCTGGCCAATTCTGCAATACTGTATACGAAAAGAAATTAGAAGAGCTCTCTACTGGTAAAGAAGGGAATGTGAGAGAGAGGATGTGTACGGTTTCATTAGCTTTTGTCCGTCATTAGCGCTGTGTTAAGTTCCTCTTTTATCTTTGCGTTAGCTATTTGCTACTCCCTTAACTCTGCCAACTGTGGCAGTTGATGATGGACAGGCATCCTGCTTACTTTGGAGACACCTATGCTTCTCTCCCATTAGATTAATTTTTTCAAGTCATATTGCAACAAAGTAATAACCTTCAGTCTGCTGGTAGTTTTTACAGGTTTTAAGTAATTTTTCAGCCTTGTCAAGACATCAAATTAACATTGTAAAGGAGAAACTTAATGCCCATGAAGTATTTAGTCAGAGAAACTGATAAATCATGTCTAATCAGTCCTGGTGGTTCACTAATTTCATTAATTCATATGCTCTCAGTTCCAGATACTTAGTGCTGTCAATAATGTATTTTCTTTTCAGATAACAAACAAATTCATTAGCTCTGTTATTTTACCTGTTCCAGGAACTTTGAACCCTGCAAATTACCCTTCTCTGAGAAATGCGAGATGAACCATTTCATTTCTGGTCGAATGCTTCACCCACCACTTTTAGGACTCTTAGTCGAGTTACAATGCTCATTAGTGAATGCAAACCAATACATCTTGATAGTCAAAACAAATTGGTGAATCATCCCTGCTTAGTAACTTTGCTTTCAATATATAAGTGGCATTGTTGGAGGCTTACAACTGTGTGGCAAAATTGGGTCCCAGTAATTTAGGAACTTGAGGGATCTCTCAGTTGCCTGAGAAGACATTGCTCCCACATCTTGATGAGGATAGATGTTGGAAGACCAAAACGGAAGCAAAAAGCTGTTCTTCCTCATTTATAAACAATGTCTGAAGTGATCTTCTGGATGCACCAGAACTTATGCTATTCACAACTTCTCTAGATAACAAAATCCTCTCACAGCCAGTTGGATTTTTTTTCATTTTTGTGCATTTATTGGTTCTTCAGTTGTCTGTTTCTTCCCTTGAATAATATCTTTATTCTCCTCATTCTTTTCAAGGCCATCTGAAGGTTGTATCAACTAATACAAGAAATAGACTCATTCCTTTTTATTAGTTTCCTCAAAAATAGACAGACCTAAACTACCACTTCCAGAAATCCACTTGTCCCTTCTCTAACTCAGACTGAGAAGCAGACTTGCTCAACAGATAGCCCCAATTTATGTCTATCATTCACGGTGTATGGTAGTTGTCAGTGTAAGCGAATAGGATATAATACAGCTCTGTATGCTCTGTTTTCTGAGCTCTAGGGGCCTTTTTGTGGTGCTATTGACCTTGGCAGAACTGAGAATTTTTATTTAGTGTTGCTGTTTTCTTCACTGAGGTTTACATATTTTAACTGGCTTGAAAGATGTGTGTGTGTTTCAGACAATAAATGACTTCAGGCATTCTGATTCTATCAGTCAGTGAGATATATCCTCCCCTGCTCTGAAGGCTACTACATTTTACAGTGAAACAGTTGAAGATATTATATACCGGCTATACTATTCAGCAGATGCATGTTGCCAGGCAAAATTGAAAATTCATATTTCTTCAACTTCTTTTTTTTATAAAAAGGATTTTAATATTTCATTGATACTTTGAAAAGCCTGTGTTCTACCCAGAAAATATTACATTTGTTCTATGCACAAGTAGATGACTAGTTCTTAAAAACAATGTTCTGATTTTTATTTAAGTAGTGAGAGGTTTGTTAAAATAAATACCTAAACCATAATTAGTTTCCTTTTTAAAGATTACAAAAAATTAAAAAAAAAATACAGAAAAAGAAGAACCTGTCAGTAATGTTTTACGGAAGAGCATTCCTACAATAGCAAACCACTGAATGCCAAAAGCAACTTGATAAATAATACCACCACCTCCAGGAAAATACCCGCAAGATTCAGCCGATAAGCACTATTTGGCAGCAGTGTGCAATCGTACAGTAACTTTAGGAATTTGAACAGAAATGGAGATGTAAATATGTAAAAATAAGGACCTACCTAAGTAAATAAGTGAGTAGTAGCAGTAATGTCTGGTTATCATCGCTGAGAAGAAATTTCCTAGTCTAAGACAGTTACCCACAGATCTTGGGCATATTTCTACAAAATTTGCTGTGCGTTTAGGAATCAGATCAGTGCTTGATCAAGTACTGAACATAGCATATCTGTAATAACTTTGGGAAAGGAGTTTTTAGTTGAAACAGGAATGTGACTGAATTAACCTTTCTGAATGAAGAAGGGCTTATGTGACTAATTTCCCTAGAGCTGTCTGGAAATTGTAACCTCCCAAGCTGTTTACAGACTATGACATGGACAAACAAAACAATCAGGAAATTCAGAGAGGAACAGAGCATTTCCTCTGCTTTCTCTGTGGTTTTCCCCAGGGACATGTTTGGGGTGCTGAGATGTTAGTCACAAAGTGAACAAATAAGGACGAGCATTTACAGGCACTCATTTTCCAGTGCAAAAACGGTTTCAGGTTTGTCCGTGCCCTCAATTACAGTGAGCTTATTCAAAATGGTCTGAAGTAAATGTGAAAGAAGACAGGTAGCATCAGTCTTTGCAGAAATATCACCTCCCCCAGATTTTTGAGCAGGATATTCACTTCCAGCTATCATGATTTCTGAAGAGGAAAGGTGGCAAAGATATTGCAAGGAAATGCAACAGTTCTGACACTTCCTTTTTCAGGTGCAATAGTGGTCTTTCTGTAGCTGTGTACAGAGGTGAGGCAAGGTCAGTAGAAATAGGAAATACCTTCTGTGATAGCCTTGAAAAAAGCATAGAAGTTTTGAGGCCCCTTTCTTCAGATCTCAAATATAAGCAGCAGCCTTCAAACTACAATCTAGCCTGAAAACAACCATCCTGAATTTCACTTCGTCTTTTGTTCCTCAATGTCTCTGAGGTTTTCCTGTATAACTGTATAGCATATCTGGAGATGTGCATGATAATCAATATTTTTTTGATTGTAAAAACCTTGGGGTGAATATTTATTTCTCTTCTGAAACCCAGGGCAAATGACATATTTTTTCACTGCTTGAATCTTCCTCTTTCTCCTGTCTTTAGCTGTCTCTGTCTACAGTAATTCTGAAAATACATCTTTCCTCAATTTGGACTTCTAGCAAGTTAATGTTTTCATTAGAGCTTAATCTTCCTTAGAGTCAAAGCAGAAAGAACAGGACTTCTAGGCAACAAGTCTCCTGACTTAAAAGTCTGTTTTAGAGTGAAATGAGTCACACCTGATCATTCTCATTTCTCCCCACTTATTGTAAAGGCAGTCCAGAAGACACCATCAGATATAGGTGTCTAGATGGAAAAAAAGAAGACTGCCACACCAGGCTGCTTAGGGAAATACTCCTCTCTCCATATTTATGTGTGCAGTGCTTGTTCAGTGATTGGAACAGAGGACTCAAGAAGTCAGTGTTATGCAAATAACGTTCACATTTCTCTTTCAGGAGTGGGGAGAACAATATATATATTTTTTTTTTCCCCCAGATTTTACTTGTAACTGTGGGACAGATGATAAAGATGATTTCATTGGCTACTTAAAGCGTGCCCAGAAGTCTGAGTTAATAGTAGGCATCAGACAGATCCCGTTCAAAGGAGACTTTAAAGAGCTGAGCTCTCTCTGTGGGACCAGTGATCTTTGCAGCTACTTTGCCGAGTAATCTCAGCACTGTCCTGTGGATCATTCCATATACTACTGGAAAACCAGAACAGTGATGCAGCTGAAGGACTTACCATGATGCCATCCAAATATATTTCCTTTCTTTCTCCCTTTCATATCATTGGTATTTCTCAGCGTCTGGTGACTCACTTGTCCATTGTATGCTGTAGCATAATCCTGTGGCATTCAAGGGTTAGACAGACTCACCTATACTTTAGATTACTATATTTGCATTTAAAAGGAACCATTATCACCATCAGTGTGGTTAAAATTCAGGCCAGGTTTCAGAGCCCTCCACAATGGGTGGCAATGGTGGGAACAAGAAGATCAGTGTTGGGTCACTTGTATGTAGGTGTGTCTCTTACCTCCAGCCCCAAGCCTTTATTCCATGAGGATCTGGTGATAACAGTAACTTTCAGGTTTGGACCAGACTACTAGTGAGCACTGGAGGAGATGCCTTGCTATTAGGGCTGCATTTGCTGCCTAAACGCCTGTTCCCAGCTTTCCTGGGGAAAGGACAGTGGACCAGGTGGAAACATCTTGTTGGTTGCATCTGGCCCACATACAGTTTATTGTCCGTCCCGTTCCCCCCCTATACTGAACTGAGACAACCCCCCCCAAAATTTCAATCAGCAGCTCATGGGCTAAAAGCAGGAGCCTGTAATTGGACTACAATCTAGCTTTAAAGCCACAGTAGTAGTGAAACCACCAACCCCCTCAGTCCCAGTTCCATAAGTTCTGGAGATGAAAAATATTCCATCTTTTGTAAGGATTTTGTTCTTCTAGCTAGTTTACTTTCACTGTTTACTTCCCCACACATATGGAAATAAAAATCAACTTCATGAATTTTGCTGGCTTTGACTCCCTGCAGTGGAGTTTTGTAACGTTGTTGTCTGTTAGGTTAACGAGCCCTGCGGCACCATTTTGGAGAATCTCTTCCTAGATTCAGGGGTTGCTGTAAATCTTTAAAACTGCACATAGCAATGACATGCTTCATTCCAGATTTAAGCAGTCCACTATCTCGATGTTATGCTTTAATTGAACTGAAATTACATTCAGGCAGAGCTTGAAATTCCTGATTTGTTCAGATGCCATTGTTTTCATACACAAAGCACTTGCTCTGTACTTTTTTTTCCTCACCTCTTCCCCCTTGAATTATTTAGCATGTGGAAAGCTGAGCTTTGCCACTTTTATTTCCCTCCCCTGTTTTATTACCATCTAAGTGATTTACAAATCAAGCCTTGCATCTAATGGTACTGTGTACTTCCATTTCCAGTGCTCTTCTTTACTGTCGGCTCTTGTTGGTTGGATGGGGCAAACCTCAGACACAAATAACTGAAATTAATGTCAAAATGCATCATGTGCAGCTTGAATTTCAATTATGAGATCCAAGGAAAAATGTGTGTTTTCAGCAAACAGCAATAACACTGTGAAGCTCCCGGCCCCAGACTGCATATTGCTAGAAAGCATCTTACTTGAGACAAAGATGCAACATTTCAAAATCTTAAAGCAAATCTGCCTGGCATTTAGTTAGGGCCAATATGCAATGAGAACAAGTAGTCATTCAAGCTTTCACCTTTTGTATCCACTGACCCATGGGATGTCTGTGGTTGTTTAGAGCCTGAACCTCTACTATTTTCTTCCTGAATAATGTGAAGTGAACAGAGATGAATCCAGCCCCTAAAGCCAAATGCTAATGTTTCCTAAATCTGCGGAAGTTTGCATCCAAGTTTTTTGGCTCAGCACATCTCCAGAAAAGATAATTCTGTATTCACTGAACAGCACAGTTGAAGCCCGTGTATGTGAAGGCACAGTGGGAGACTCATTTCTCTAGTCATTATAAGTGGGATTCATCTGGTGATACAAGGATGCCAACTTTAGAGTTAGTTGTCTAGGCTTCTGTTATAGTCAGTAGAAAAAAATAGGTACTTTTAGAACACATCCATATTCTCTCCATGCAGATGCCTAAATGGGTTGAATAGATCACGTTCTTACATGCCCATTCCTCTCCCTTGTCTCCAAAGTGTGTTGAGGCACAAGGTTATGTTTAGAGTCTGCAAAGTGCAGTGCCCCCTTACTGCTGAAATTTGTGTGGCTTCAGAAACATCTGCCAGCTGAATGACCCACAAATCCTTTCCAAACAGGGATGTTGCAATGCAGTCGCACCTTTTGCCCCTTTAAATTCCCAAAGAAACAAATACCCTTCCACTAGGGACTTGCTGACATTTTTTGGTATGGTACTTAGGAGAAAAAAAGACTTCCTCTTGCACACCCATTGCTCTGTGAGCACTGCCTTCCAAAGGGAGAGAAAATACGTTTCTATTAGCAGAATAAGCAGCTTTGTCTCAATGACACATGATCACATGAGGCTAGAAGAAGGTGTCCAGGCATCACTTTAAAATATCAGCTATGACCACACTTATTTGTGTAATTATCAGTTAGAACCTGATGTCCTGGATAAACTGACAGCAATTTAGAAAGCTAGAAAACTCTTATAAATTATAAAACTAGGAAACAGTTATAAATTATAAAACAGTTATAATCTGATGCACATCTGGCTGTCACAGTCAGCTCTAAACAGACACTGAATAGCCACCCAGACAGAGAACATTTAGTCAAGTGAACTTTAACAGTGTTATTACTTAAAAACACAGGGAGATTGTAAAAAGACTTTTAATAGGGACAGGGATGTGGGTTTGTCTTAGACTGTCAGTCATTAAATCTTCCCTTTATCTGCATAACAGAAAGAAGAACAAAGCCAGATTTCTTTAATTATTGCTCTGAAAATGTATTTTAGTCTCAGGAAAGAGATAGCAAGCCAGCTTTTTCTGAGTCTTTCGGCTCCCAGCTTAGGACATTAGCTGGAAGAATCCCTCTGGTTGGCCAGCCAGATACCCTGATCCAAATTGAGGCCACGAACTCCATTCGTATGCCCCATCAGATGCTTACACAACTTAATTGTCACTTGGGGACATAGGACTGGAAGGGAGGAGCTGAGCCTAGGCTCTCACTCCCTGTAGGCACCATGTCACATAGACCCCGTCTTCCCCACGCTCCGATATTTCTGTGCACATTAGGGGTTCCCACTACTCATGAGAAATGATTGCATCCCCACCCCCTTCCTTGCAGGGCACTCAGACTGCTTTGAATTAACTTGGATAAGCTTCAGCTGTTACTGTGAGGGTTATGTGTCAGGAATGGGATTGTTTTCATTCATTTTAACTGCCTAAGAGTTATATGCCCTGGTCTAAGCTGGAAATGCCACCAGACAGACGGCATCAGCGCTGGAAGGTGCCTCATCCCGTACTGAAACAGAATTGAGAGGTCACATACAGAAATCTTAGACAACTAGTTCAGATTAAGTATTCAGTTTTTAGATAGCTGAGTGAGGTGAAAGCAAATTCACCCTCAGTGAGAGCAAGCAAAATTGCTGAAACCAAAATTAAGCATGTTAAAAGCAAAACATGCAGCCATAGCAAAATTACTTTTTTTCTGGAAGTGTTCCCACAGAAAGAACTACAAGGTATGGTCCTTTACAGGGGAAAGTGGGAAGGGAGGGGGAAAAAGCAATATTTAAGAGCTCTTTTCCATCTCACATTGCCAAATAAAAGCCAATGTCAAGGGCAATACAAGCCATCTATCTTTCCACCAGGTTCCCTGGTTTATCGTGGGGCAAGAGCTTCTGAAAGTCAGCAGAAAGATCATCAGCAGGATGGACATTTGATTAAAAATATTTAGACTGCCTTTTATTACCAAATGTAAATGGAAACCAATTAGATAATCATATTAAATGTAGGCAGAGGGATGACATTAGCACTCCCAGAATATAATGATCATTACCAAGAAAGTGTATTGTCCAGTTACTTGCCTTTATAGAGAGGGGGAAAAATCAATTATGTTTCACCTTTTAATTGCCTTTTAAAAGCCTTGCAAATTTGATTTCATACAACATCAAGGATACAGGGATAAAATAGGAAGGACAGTAAAGTGAAAGGTGGATAACAGACAAATGATGATGTACAGCACCCATAAATGTTGGTCTGAGAAAAAAAAAACAAGCTACTTTTCTATGTGGGAAGATCATCAGAGGGGGCAAATTGGCACTGCTCTATTACAACGATGAATGCAATGGCAATTCATTGCAGCAGTGCCATCTATCTGTGGGATATGTGGTTCACTTCCCCCAGCATAGTTTCCTGCTGAAAACCTTCTGTGGAAGATTTGGCCTTTGGGAGGCAAAGCAAGTGAGATGGCAAGAATCTCGTCATCTTGACTTTTATCTTGCTAAGCTCTCATCTCCGACCAAAAGCAATGAGCATCTTCAACTCTTGGCCAAGTGAGGGAGTGATGACAGCAGTTGGCGTATCATAAGAATGTGATACACCTGCAACAGCTATGCACCTTGGGTTCATCCTCTGGTTATCCCTGTTGCCTCCTGCGTGTTGTGAAGCCACACATGTTAGAGGTAACCAAATTCGGTGGGATTTGTGACCCAGGTGGATTCCTCCTGTCCCAGGAGGATAGATGTAAGACTGCTCCGGCTCTGTGTCCCCAGGTCCAGCCCGTAGCGAGGGTGAGCACTTATTCCCAATAGACCCACATGCACGCGTGCATGCACACACACACACGCACACACACACACACACACACACAATGCAATCGTGAGATAACAGCGTCTTTTCCAGCACTCCCATAAGCGCTCACCGCACTCACATAAACATGAACACCATGGACGATCCCACTCTCTTCCTCCTCTCCTGCTGATCAGGACTGAAGTTGCCGCTGAAATACGCACACACACGTTATGTGTCTCTCCAGTAGCTGGTCTTGGACAGTCTAACCGGTAGCTGGCTCCAAGATCCCAGTCCCCTCCAGTTGCTGATGCCAGGACTCCCGAGCCCCTGAGGCTGGTGGTCCCAATCTGGCAGCTGGCACTTAGACCTCTTACCCTGCTCACCAGCTAGCGTTCACATGCAGTGCACAATAGCGAGTGCACAGCTAGTAACAGGATTTAATAAGAAGATAGGACAGATGATGGTGATCAAGTGCAGGACTCAGCCAGACAAGCAACTGGCTCCTTTTCCCCTTTTCCCTCACTTTTTTCTCGTTGATCCCTCTGTTTCCCTGCCTTTGGTCCCTCCTCTAAACATCTCATCTTCAGTCTCTCATGTTCCCACAATCCTCTTAAAACCTCCCACAATAGCTTCTTCTCCTCTGTGTCCCATAAATCCTATGCCCCTTTAAGCAATAAACCCTCTAGTTTGCACGGCATTTTTGAGAAGGAGTTTCTTTGGCTGACTCATCTCATGGGTTTCCTACCATGGACAATCATCAAATTGTTCTCCTTCCATAGCCCAATAAGGAGCATACTGGTCAGCTCATACTGTGGACTTTCTCCCTGTGGCATGGGTCATCGCCACATCCAGTTGTGTCTCTTCAGCCTAAGAAGTAATGTCATTAGCCAGTATATATGGCAAGTTATTATGTTCTAGTGGATCAGCTAGTATTTCTCATGAGTAGTATCAGATAACATGATCTATCTCCAGGCTCCTTTATAGCACAAAGTTATTTTTTTTGCACACTCTTTACACCAAAGACCACCTGGCTGTGACTTGGAAACCAAAGGAAATGTATGATGACTGTGGAAGTATTTCTGATGACTGTAACTCATTTAGCTGGGGACACATACTAATGAAAGCAGCAGGGTTAGGGAGAACTGAGTGAAATGCCTCAGGCTTTTTTGTATGGAACAGCGAGATCGCTTCAGACCCTAAACTCTGTTTTTATAAACCGCTAACACATCAGCAAGGCAGCTTGCTTAGCCCAGACCCCAAATGAACTTCCAGCTTTTCCTAAATGTCGGGAAGGGTTAATAAAATGTCAATCCTTACTTTGTTGTGATTTGGAGCCTGATCTGGTCCTCAGACCAGGATAATCTGTTCCACTCTATTAAAAGAAATGGAAAATCCATTCCATCTCTACTAATCTGTTCCATCTCTATTAAAAGAAGTGGAAAATGGTTCAACAATAAGATTTTTGTCCCTGTCTGAGGTCATATTCGTAGACAAGCTGAATACTGGGACTAGGGAAAGCAAGCCAAAACAAGGAATCTTTTCACTTTCACTCTCCATTCTCCCTTTACCCTAGTGCTATCACTACATTTAAATATTTTAACAGTAACAGCATATTACTGATGGCGGGGAAGAATATGAGGCATAGTTCCAGTAATGCTATAAATCATGAAAGTTCTGTTTAAATAAATTATTATCTTTTAACACAAAATCATCTGTAAGGGTAGCTATGGTGCCTTGAACAAATGTCAAAAGCAAACCCAGCTAGCTTGAAACCCAGATAGGAAATAAGTTTGAAGAAAGTACAAGGCTATTCCTTTCTTAATATCTATAACTTGCATTATAGGGCACCTGAAAGGTACTGGTCTAGCTCTCCAACCCAAAGGAGTCTTACGTATTTTAAATATTTTCATTTGTATAAGGCTATTTAATTTTGCCAAAAAGTCCTGTAAAATTGCTACAAGCCAGAAGATTTTCCCAAATGAAAAGACACTTCATTCCTACCTGTTCCGTCCAGGACTCACCAACATTTCCCATGTATTTCTCCTGAACTTTCAGCCTAAATGGAAATAAATCAAGTTAGTCCCATTGTCTTCAGCTTACAGGGACTTCATCCCCGCCATTGAACTTTGCCTCTTACTCCTTTAAGAACTTAACATACAAACATCACTTTGTTTTGTTCTCATATCATCACATGCTGCATTCTTTACACAACAGTTGGCACCCTCAGGGCAGTTAAAATACAAATGCTGAATATTTTCCTGCAACCCCTTTTATTTTCCTGGAGACAGTAAAACATAGCTACAGCCCAAAGGCTAAAGAGAATTCATTACCGTGCATGTTGTTATCCCCTAGTGTCACCATAAATTAGTTTTTCCTCCCAAGCTAAAGATCAAAGAGATCCTTTGAGGTTAAAGTTTTGTTACAACAAGAAAATGTCCTCAAAGCATCCTCTCTTTTGGAGACTCTGCAGGCTCGGAAATACTCATATGTTGCATGTCTCTATTTGGAGTCTTGCACATTTCCTTAGGCACTGGTGAAAATTAGTAATACTGAAGACTTTCTTTCTCACCTTCATTTTAAGTCTTTTCTTATAGATCAATATTTGCAGAGCTCTTCTTTCTATGTCAATTACTCATCCATTATAATGTTTTGCAATAGTTTAATACTACTACTAATAATAATTCCAGTGTAAACACTTTTTGCTGAAAGAGTGAATGGGAAGAGAAGAATATAACCAAATTTACTTAGCAGTGTATCACCAGGCTGCCCTGCAGTTTTCTAGACTGAATTTTTATCCCATTCTTAGTTTCAAGACCACTGCGACAAATATAAAAAGATCTTAAGCTTCATGTTTGGGAGAAGGAGAGCAACAGCACATTAAAAGTTCGTAAAGAACACATGGCTCTAAATTTTAATTAAACCTTCTGAAAAAAAAAAAGTCTTCCTATTATACACAGGCTGCAAACTGCAGTCACCTGCTGTTTCAGATTTCTTGCACTGTCTTATTCACTCAGTCAATGTTGTTATTTAGAATTTCTGTTACATTAGGACACACAGACCCATCCAAGAGAAGAAGTTTCATTGTGTTAGGTTCTGTGAAATATGTAATAACATAAAATCTTTAATCTTAAAGGCAGATCATCTAAAAAGACAAGCATTAGAAAAAGACAGGATGGCCATTCCCAGGAGCTGGGGATCATGAAAGGCTCAGAGCTCACCTGGTGCTATTTGATGCATAGTAAGGTGTCCCACCTGACCTCCAGTTGCTGCTCCAGAAAGGAATGGTTCTCCTGTAGGTTCTTTGTCATAGCAGTGTGTCTAAAAGACTAGCGTGTCTAAAAAAAAGCACGAGACAGTTAATATTAAGCAGTGGAATAGAGACCCTGTGGTGGGATGCAGTTCCATATTGCGACACATAAATGCAGTTGTATACGCACAGTTGTCTCCATTTATGTTAGGTGTCCAGCCTCCCATTACAGCTAATGAAGATCTAGCCTGTTACAACCCATGTGACCTACAGACCAATTCAGCTGACAAACCTGTAATTATTTGCTTAAGAGTAAATGCAATTTTCTTTAGGATCCATTGATTATAGGTATAAGAGGCTCAATTCCACTGCTGACACATGGATATGTAGTGACATTCAAGATGCTTTGGCATATCCTGTCTGTTCTCCAGCTCTTCTCCAGTTGAGTTTTGGTTCCTGCAGGTCCTTTTTCATATCTGCTAGCCCTGCGTAAATGTCTCAGATACTCTAGGATGTCCGTAACGGCTTTAGATACATGTGACTACTACATTGAACCCCAAATCAGTATGGACTTAGATACCACGGGCACAAGCAATCTCACGCAGAGACTAGAGTAGAAAAAGGGATTCATATCTCCTGATCACCGTGCCCTAACCATGAGGCTTCCTTCTCCAATGTAATGACATCTCTAGTAAGTTAGAGCAAAGATTCATCTAAACTGTTATTCTGTTACTGCCAGTAGTCCATAACACATACCCAGAGAAAACTGTGAGCGTGGCAGTGATGTATGGTAGTACTTCCCAAAATACTCTCCCAGTGTCCTACAATTTCTGGCTCAAGCTGTTGATGATTCAGAACTGTTGTTTTTGTATTTAATGGCCTTTTTACGGGTTTATCAGAGGTGCTTTGATTCCATGTAAATTTTTGGCATCGATCACTTTCTGCAGTAATTTATGCAACGCTTTTATGGATTTCTCATATTATTTTTGTCTAATTACTATTATTTATTTTTCAAATCACTACTCTACTCATCTAAGTCTATGTCTCATATCTCACACTGGAAATGGGTAATTTTCAAACCTACCATTTCAATTGCACTATCTAGTATATCTTTTGAGTCATTATGCCATCCATTAAACGTACTCAAAATATACATATTTTTTAGGTACTTAACCAAAGCTCATTCAAGTGAAAGGATGTCTCTTTGCCAAAAATAGCATTATATCAATTGTGTATGTGAAGGTCATGTTCAAGATTTTCAAAAGACTTTTGATTTGTTGTGCTTCTGTTTTTTTAATTTAATTTTATTTTTATTTGGTGCCTGATGTAAGCCAATTTAGAAAAGTCTGATTTTCAGAAAGAGTGTGAAATCCATCCATCAAAGAGAGAGCTCTTCAAATCGGGCAGCCAGTATTATCTTGCTAATACCTTGGATGGGGCTTGCATTGAAAAAGGCACTGAAAGAGTTTTTCAGGTTTTCCATTTCCTGAGGTAGTACAGCATTCAGTCATTCTAAAAAGTGTTTCTGTTCTGATTTAAGATCTTTTGCCTAGGTTTTCAGATAATATGTCCCACTGAAAATAATTTCATACCCAAGAAAATGCCTTCAGGATTACAGTTTCAGATCAGGAAATAATAACGAAAATAGTCAACTGAAAGAACAAAGATGAGTTTTCTACAGCTGTTCCTATCAAACATGCAAGTATATTTCTTCTGGACTCTGATATTGGGGAACCATTTAAGTGCCTCATGAGTTTTGCTTCTTGTAACACCCCTATATTTTTACTCTCCTATTATAGAAAAAATCAAGTGATTTGACTAAGTTCACACAATGAATCTGTCCAGATTATGGTCCAAAGATCAGGCTTCCAAACCCAAGCATATTAACTACAGGGTCTGGAAGAAAAATCTATGAAAATACATTAAACACCAGCAAACTTCTTGTGGCTAAAGAAGCTGCTGAGCCACAAACCATGAGAGGCTGATTATTTCACTTCATGCTTACCATATCCTTTCACTCCTCCCTAGATACCTTGTCCTGGCCTCTGTTAGAGAGAATACAGAGGCAGACAGGCGTCAGGTCTGTCATGTTACGGCTCTTCTTAAATTCTTTTTCACCTTCTTTGAACACAGGGACCTTCAACACAGTCCCCACATGATCTGCAGCAGATACGAGTCAAGCCACAGTGAATGCCAGGAATATTTTTCCTATCAAAATATTTAGTCCTCTAAACACCAATCAGCTTTTTCAATCCACCCAAGCCTACCTGAGATTTGGTGATGCTGTGGGAAAAGGGTGTTCTGTACAGGCAGCCTTCTGTGGACCTCTGAGCTGGGGCATGTGGGAGTGGATTTACCAGGCAAAGGATCCAGATTTTAGCAGGAATGTTCACTAGCCCCTCTCTAGTGGTCCACAGACAAGGTCACATGAATGAGAAAAATCTGGATCAGTCGATCAAGTTTCCAGCCTTGACTGTGGTGCAGTTTCTGATGATCCACAAAGATCTACCAGCTCTACCAGCCCTATTTGCATCTTTATTCTTTCTTTAGCTCGTCAAGAGAGAGAACCAGTAGCCAACAACTCTGCTCCCCTTAATATGATTTCCCCCCTTCAGGGTCGGAATGCTCCCACGGGTTGTCTACGAGGTGGAAAACAGATTTCAGAGCCTTAAAATCCCATCACAATTGATAGTAAGATGTTTTCTTATTTCACAGATAATATTTGCAAACCATAAGAATATAACACCAAGCAAAAAGCTTTGCTGGATCTATCTAGCCCACTCCAGCCTTGAACAGCATAAGGTGTGACAAAACCCTCCTTTTGTTTGCTTTGAAGTCCATGTACTTAGAACAAGAACCAAGGACACTGTCTTTTGCTTGTCATCCTCATTTTTGTTTTTTAAGTTCATTTGGCTCCAAAGCATTACCTGGCTCCATGGATGGAGCATCATAACAAAGAAACTCCAAGGATCTGAATGTGCTCTGCAGGGAGAAAGGTCCTTCCACAGGAATCGATTTCCTTGTAGATTATTAAACTATATTTGCTTAGACAACAGCTTTCCAAGTTAGTAAAAATGCAATATGTTACAGTTCTCATTCTCTTCCAGTGCTGTAAACACAAGCCAGGTGGTTGAACAAAACAGGTCCCTTGTTTGTGACTGGAAGAGCATCCCTTTATTCTGCCACTGTTAGGTGGTCCCTGTCCCACTATGCCCATTCTGTCTTGTTTAGGAAGGAGGTGGTGTCTTTTACTGTATACTTGGGTAGGACTGGTTTCTCAAGCATTAGCAATAGGAACAATGACTATGAACAGTCACCACAGTTATGTATAAGGTCAGAGAAAGAATCAGTTATGAGAGTCACGTCAAATCTTTCCTGAAGCAGAAGACAGTTGGGTTTGTTTAGTTATTTTTGTTACATCCTTTGCTTTCTTTCTGTGCTTTCAGTTAGAGATCAGAAAGTGGGTGGCTTGCCTTGAACTTGGAAAAAATGATTCCCATGAAGGCAAATTCTACTTTTTTTTCTTTTTTTTCTTTCCTTCTTTCTTTCCTCTCCCTCTAAAGCTGTGTGAAATACAATACATCAGAATAGACTTCTAGAACAGTGATTTTTTTTTTCCCTTTCACAGACTGAAATACTGATAGGGTAGGTGGCATGCATACTTAGCTCCTGTGTGTTTCTAAAAATCATTGGTACTGTTCCATGACAACACACATCTTACCTACCAGACATGCACAAAAAGCAAGAGAGGATAAATACTTTTTATTCAAAGTGTAAAGACCAGGCAGATCTCGGTCATGCTTATTCTGCTCTTTACTGCTCTCATGCTTAAGTTAGGTAATTTTCTTATCATGAGATTATTCCCAGTTTATGTTCTGAAGATGATTTCTGGTTACTAAAGTGATTTAAGTAAAATGAATCCATTACTATTTTCTGATAACTATATCCCTGAAGTAATTAGTTTCATATTGCTTTCAGCATTTTTTTCTACAAAAGAGGTGTTACCCAATTATTTCTGCACTTTGCATCTTTTTTTTTTTATTATTATTATATAAGATCTCACTGCAATCACTGACTTTAGTATCATGTATTTAAATACATTGGCCCCCCAAATCCACCCTCAGGCACCAAAAATATTACTTTCATGGTGCCTGGCTACTGATGATCTCGCTCTTACTACCCACAGTTCAGATGTCTCTATAATATTAGAAAGAACTTATCAGAAACTTGTTCCACTTTCTTTCCTACCTCACCTCATTCATATTGGCAATGTATATGATGAAAGACTGATACGCTTTGTGGAAGCCAGAGATTCAGTCCTGTTCCGAAGTCTGGTAAGAACGTCTTCTATTTTTTTCTAGAATACTTTATTACACAGAGTATTTCAACCCAACAGCTTCTGAAAACTTGATGACTTCATTATTGCCATATTTTGAAAAGAAAACAACACATTAATTTCTCAATAAGGCAAAAGTTCCTGTATAATCATCAGGAATGTCATTCTTCTGAGTAAATGCAGTTTTATACTTCTGAGCTACAGAACCAGACTTTTTTCAAAATTAAAGGAATCAACAGAAAGAAACAGACATTTCTAAGGTGTGATACATCTAACTCTAAAGTAGACATCTAAAATAGATCAGATGTGCTGTGTCTATTCCTATCCACTGGTTCCATAAAAAGAACTGATGTTGATTAGTTTAGATGTAGATTTCTGCATTGCAGGATCTATCTCATCTAACTGAAGTTTTGTAATTAGTTTTGAGACTAAGATATATACATGTCTACATGTGCTTTAGGGGCTTGCAGTGCCATAGCATGGTAAAGTTGAATGTGCAGGAAGAAGGGAGTTGTTCATTAGAACAACAGATGTAGGGGGAAAAGACAAACAAGATTGTGTGCAAGTTCCCTTTTTTAGGCTTTAAGCAGAAGCAGCAAACTTCAGGCTAAGGATAAATTGCTGTGACAACTTAATTCTGTTAATCAATTAGACAATTCAAGAGAAAAAAAAAAGTGATTACTGAAAGCTGACAATGTGCTGCCTGCAGAGGAAGACGTAAAAGCAAGCAAACAAACAATCATGCCTGCCAATTAGCCTGGAGGGAACACTCACATTCTCTTCTGACCCCAAATCTAACTAGCAGTTGAACTTTGAACATAGCAACAAGTCACATCAACCGGCTTTTTTCAATTCTGGACGGGATTTCACTGTCCAGCCTCCTGTCTCTAGCCTGAAAGACATGAGGATGTGCTTCCAGCAGCCTTTCATCAATCTCTCTGCTCTACTGCAAGGATAGACACAGTGCTGAAGATGTATATATACATATATATATATATATATATATTTTATTCTATACCTACCCAAAATAGAGAGGATAAATGAGCTTTGATCTGCATTCAGTCTGCCAACCCACTAACCTGGAACATAATTTTGAGGGTGAGCGTGGGTTATGGGATAGTGTGTTTCAGATGGTGTTTACCAGATGATAGAAGCCATTGTAGAAAGAGGAAATTCTGAGTGGCTCTTTTCTGACAGCTAATCTTTGGCAAACTGTCAGGTGCAAACTGCGTTGAGTGCTTCCAGAGCATGTGAGCAGGCCGCAATGACAGTTCGATGAACTGTTCTAAGTATATTACTCTGCAAAAGCCTGACCTGCAGGGCAGTCTCCTATTGACTAATCTGATGTGTACTAATTGTGTACCAAAAATAATAAATTAGCAAGGGAATCATCTTCCATTTGCTTTTCCTCCTTCTCTCTCTCTCATTTTTTTTTCTAATTTGCTGGAATCATGCACTCAAGAGGAATTTTTAGACTAGGAAGCTTGTTAACAAAAATATACTTCTTCATTCACTTGATTTCATCTTCCAAGAGCCTCAAGCACAAGTGCAAGTAAGGACAGATTAAGGGGTAATAATTAGAGCATTTTGTGATTATTTTTCTTAAAAATAACTTATGTTATAACCAAAATGATTTTATTGCTATTTACCTTTCATGTTGGAAATCAGAAAGACATGATTCTAGAACTGCTGATCTCAGCTGTATGAAGACAGAAGATCCTTCTACTTAGTGGATGGTTCCCTGACATGTGAATGAAATAATTTTACTGTAGACCCTTCTTCAGATTGTTGTACCTGCATTAGTGAGACATAAGTTCCTGTGGACTTGATGCAGCAGTCAGAGATTTAGAACCTTTTGCATCTTCTCTAGAATAAATCAGGAGATGTACAATGAAGTCAATAGAGAAATGCCAATGTTACGTCACAGTGTATATGGAGTGTCTGTGAAGTTTCAAGTGACTTTCCTCGTTTTGTTGTCTTTCTTAGCTGAAATACCAGATGGATATGGATTCTCCCAAAAGGTAAAGAAAATTCAGTGGAAAAAAGGACATTAGAGTTAAGGAAAACAAATATATAGTATTGTAAAAAATGTATCAAGAAAGACACAGGAGGAAAAATTGAACTCATGTGTTTCAACAAACTTCCTCACACTCAATGATTCACAGTCTCTACACCTATGGGGAAAGAGTAATGCTGAATGCTCTATTTTGTCTTGTAAGAAAAATAGAAGAAAGAGGTAGAGTCAGAAGAGAAGAATCATTCTATTGATATTCTATTTATCTTGACTACCTCATATCTGGTGAGACACTTGAGGTAAGCAAAGCCTGGAATACTTTAAGCACAAATATTTTCAGTTCTACAGAAAACAGACATAAAACAGAAGCATGTTTCTGAGCTGCAAGAACCTTATTTGAAAAATAGTTATGTTGCTCATCTTCGTGAGGGGTTTCACCCATCCAGCCCTCCAACAGAAGGGCAGTTTGGCTCTGTATGAACAGCCCAGGAAATTTCTAGATGGCACTGGTCAGAGTTTATTAATACAAATGCTAGAGGAACCAACCAGGGGCAGTGCTCTCTGGGACCTGCTGCTCACGAACAGTAAGTGACAGTAAGAAGGGGCTCTACCAGTATGCTTGTAGCAAAAAGAAGCTCAGATGAAATGGTGCATTGATGAATAGAGACTATGGAAAAGTAATGTGTAATATGGCAAAGGTAATACAACTTTTTTTCTCAGTCTTCACAGGCAAAGCCTGGTCCTCTGCTCATAGTAGCATGGTTTGGGAAGGAGCTACCATTGGGAAGCAATAGATTAGGGACTACTTAGAGAAGCTGGATGCATTCAGAGCCATGGGGCTGTATGGGATATACCTGAGAGTGCTGAAAATGTTGCCAATGTGATTATGAGGCTAGTGTGTATAATATATAGAAGATTGCTGTGACTGGAGGAAGTCTTTGATGACTGGAAAAAAGCTAACATTACACCCATCTTTAATATGGAGGAACCAGGGAACTGAAAGGTGGTCTGCCTCAGCTCAGTCTCTGGAAAAACCACAAGGCAAATGCTCTTTGAATCCATTTTCAAGCATGCGAAGGAGAAGATGATAATCAGAAACAGTCAGCATGGATTTACAAGGACAGATCATGCTTGACCAAATGATTTCCTTCTACAATTGAATAAGTAGCTACGTGAATGAAGGGAGGATGGTCGCTGTAAGTACCTTGACTTCATAAGGCTTTTAATGCCATCTCCTACACTGTTCTCATTTGGAAGCTGAAGAAAAGGGTGCCAGAAGACTGCAAAATGGGTTGCAGGTTGGCTGGGCCGATGGGCATGAGAGGGAATTGCTGATAGGTGAATGTCCCAGTGGTGGCAGGTAACAAACACAGTGGCCAGGGATTGTTACTGGGTCTGATATTGTTTAATATCTGCATAAATTATATGGGTAATGATGCCGAATGTAACCCCAGCAACCCCATAGATGATGCTAAATAAATTAGGGCACGTGACTGACTTGCTGACCAGTACAGCTACAATCCAGACAGACCTTGAGAAGGCCAGCAGAAACCTTAAGAAGTTCAAGAAGGAAGAATGAAAAATTGTATAGTAACCCCATGCACCAGCACAGGCGTGACTGACTGAGTAGCAACCATGCTGAAAAGGACTTTGGGATTATGGTAGACATGAGGTTGACTATAAACGAACACTGTGCTTTCATTCTGAGGAAGACAAACTGCATATTGTGCTGCAATAAGAGGAATATTACCAGAAGATGGTTGGAAAGCATTATCCCCCTCTGCTTGGCGCTGATGAAATCTCAGAGGCAATAAACGATCTCATTTTTGACTCCCTTGCTCAAGAAGGATACTGAGAAACCAAAGAAGGCCCAACAGATGGCTACCAGGATGGTTGAGGCCTGGGGTTATGTCTTATGAGGAGAAGTGAAGGGAATGAGGCTAAGTGTGTGTGTGTGGGGGGGAATCTAGTTGCATCCTTCAGCTACCTGAAGGGGAGTTAAAGAGAAAAGGGAAACAAATTCCTCTTGTTAGTGACAGAAAGTAGAACAAGAGACAATAACCCAAAACTGCATCTTGGGAGGTTCAGAATGGGCATTAGACGAAAACTTTCCCAGGAAGGAGGGTGGTGAAGCCCTGGAGCAGGTCATCTGGAGAGGCTGTGGAACATCCGTCCTTGGAGGTTTTCAAGGCTTTGCTAGACAAAATCACCTCTGTCCACATCCAGTGTTGGCAATAGTCACACTTCAAGTGGGAAGTTAGACTAAAGACCTCCACAGGTCCACAGGTAGGAACTTCTGTGAAGATGAGATGCTCTTGCTTTTCAAATACTGCTGGTGATAGTGACTGCAACAATTCAGCATGGAAAAGTAGGAAGACATCCAGAGAATTTAGTCTGTATTTTCACTCTTCTATGGAACATTAGGTGACTAGCTTGTTGGCTTCATAGCTACGAAAAATAAATATGTAAACATTTCAGCCAGACAAAAATATATATCCATCTTTTTCCTGCTTCCTCCTTTCCTGCTTTCCTGGAAGTATAGCGTAAACCTGAAAACCCAGTGCGTATCTCAGGCCTTAGAGGGGTCAGTCAAGTTTCTGTTTTATCTGCATAACAAAGATTGTCATCGCACCTGGAATTCTTGTTGCCATGCCAGCAGACAATTATTTGGTTCAACAAACGCTTGTTAGGTTAGACACAGGAAAAAAAACTTTCTACCAGTAAGGATAGTTACATACTGCACTATGTATGCTTTTGTGAGCATGAAATCTCCTTCTGCCCCCACTGCAGTTTTTAAGAATGGACTAGTCAATCATATGTCAAGAATGATTTAGATAAAGTTTGACCCTGCCTGAGGTCAGAAAGATGGAAGAGATGGGCTCTTGAGTTGTCCTCCAGAGAGCTGCATCTATGAATCTAAAGTTTTGCTATTGGATTTCTATGATTTTCTATGAATATTAAACTGCTGTCTAGGTCCAAGGTAAATTTAGAGAAAAAATGACATTCCTGGAGGGTGATTCAGTCCATCCTAAACAGAGGTGAGCATTTTACTAAAGGAAGTGGGGAGAGGGTGAATAGATCTGAAAAAGATTCCCCAGAAAATTGAATTCTCAGTTCATTTTCTTAGTAAGAAGCCATGAAGGTGGATTGAATCGTTGGGATAAGTTATTTGTTTTGAGGTCGCAAGTGTTTTGACATAGTGGAGATAACAAAGCCATATTGCAACTAAGAAACTTTTCCTAAAAGGCTGAATTCTCAGACGTCAGGGAAGCTGAGAGCAGTGCATAAAACAGTTTGTCATTTTCAAAATTAGGAAATAGTAAGTTTGTGACATTAAAATTACATATTAGCATGAATATGTTGGAAACTAATGTTCTGTACTCACTCTGTGAATCTTAATAATTTGTCTAAAGTTCTATCTAGATGTCCATGATAATGCTACATTTGAGATTCCTCTTCACGGAGGAATTCTGCTTCTGACTCTTTTTTTTAATCTAAATCACTTATGCCATGTAATAATACAACAGAAAGGAGTAAACATCATGTGACACAGACACATGCGGTTGCATGTCACATAGTAATTTTTTTTTTTTTACAATGAAAGGGAAAGTCACATTCTGACACCATAAAAGAGAAGTTATATGTAAGAGTAGGAAATGTGCAGTGAGTGTCTTGATCACACCTAGGACTCCCACCAAATCTTAGTAAAATTTCTGTAAAAATTTCCACTGTCTTCATCAAACTTTGGATAAAAAGGATGATACTCTTAAATGATTCTCCTTCAAGACTAAAGGCTTAGATTAATTCAGGTAAAAGCAATTTTCAAATAAACCGACCCATGATGTCATCACATCATGGTTCAGGCTAGGTTTAGCCATCTTTTGCACTGCGGTTGAGGGCTGCTGCCGTTCACCAGTCAGGTCAACCCATAAAGGGAATACATTCAGTCTGCTCACCATTGGTTTCTTGAAGAGATGGACAAGGAAACACCTGCCATGTTAGTAGAAAGGGATTCTTGTTTGCTATGACATTGCAAAGCACAAATAGAGGGTCATACTATTTTACCAGTCATTCAGTGTACCAACAACTGCATTGAATTAATTGAACATCTACCACAACTATGCAAAGCTTTGGTTAAGAGAGTCTTGATCAGAATTTATGCATTGAAGTAGGGAATTCCAAGTTTTTGTGTTGTTTCTTGTGACCTTGTGCTGTTCCTGGATGTTGTTAGATCAGGGCCATCTTTTCCTTTCTTCTGCACACCTCTGTCTCCATCAGTTACTTTTTATATGCTCCTGGTTTCTACAGAGAGCTCATTTCTTCCACTGCATCAGAGACTTTATCACATCTGCCGGCGAGAGTGCTGTGCCAAAGGTAATAATCCTCCCTGGAAGTCAAAGTAATGTTAGGTCAAGCCCAGCCACCACACCAAACCATCTGACCGCAGGAGGCTTGTGTCTGGCTGGATCAGCATGTCGTCAGCAAACGTTCCAGTCTTTGCATTTTCTGTGCAATAACGCGTCTTGCCAGCCGGTAAGCCAGAAGTGTTTAGAGAAGATGAATGGCTACACTCAAAGAAAAGCATATAAACTGTGCATAACTGCTGGTAGACTAAAAAGCAGTGATTCTAAGCAAATAGACATCACTAAAATATAAATCCTTGGGGGTCAAAGTGCGTAATTGTATAAACTTGATTTTCCATGTAATACTTTGTAAAAATGGTACGTAATACCATGCTCCACACACACACCCTTACCAACTCCCCCCCCCCCCAAAAAAAAGCATTGCCTCGCCAATGCCTTGGGAATTTGAAATAGGGAAAGGGAAATTATATCATTTGGGTATATGGCATGAGAAAGTCTATTCCTGGAATATTCAGTCCAGCTCAGGATCTGTGCTGTCAAAGGATGTAAGATGACAGAATCAGGCAAAAACAAAAGGAAAAGCCCTCAAAATGTCTTCTGTTGCATCTCCCCATGCACAGCAAATTCAGACATACTTTGGTCTTTTTTTTTTTTGTCTGTTTGTTTGTTTTTTCATCATGAAGAAAAGTTGGCAGGAAAACTTTATTTGAAAATGAAGTTACACAATCTGTCTGAAGTTCTCATAGCAGTAATGAGCACTTCAAGGAGGTGTTCACACTACCAACTGCAGGTACCTAACTTTGGTAATGTTCTTCAGAGGTGCCAGAGAAGCTGGTAGAGCCCAGCTATCTTTACAGAAAACAGAAATAACACAGCTGAGAAAAGGAATCAAAGAATAAACAGCTGGAAACTGAAGGTGAAAACCAAACAAAATGGAATGGAAATAAACACTTTTAACCGGGAGGGAAATCAGTCATTGAAATAATATGCCATGGGATGGCATAAAACCTTAACAGCTTAGGGGTTTTCAGATGAGGACTGAACTGCATAGCCCTTTTCTGAATCTCTCCAGTCCTCATGTTTTTGAGGGTGATACTGGAGGTTAACGTTTTAAATGCAATGGAGGAGGCTAGACTATGTGGTTGCCCTTTGGGTCTCAGAAATCTATGAATAAACTCTTGATGCATAATGACTCCCAAAGAGGGATATTCCTTGCCAGCTGTAGATATATAGAAGTTGTCCCTGTAGTCAGTGCAGAGATATACGTCCATCCAGCAGCTGAACCTGTCATTCCCCAAAAAGCAGCCAGCATAGGTGGGGGTGAATAGCTGAACTATATGACAGTGTAAAGTCAGTTCAGAAGAACCCCAGCTTTGGCCCTAGTTGCACGCAGACTGTGTCTATCAAGGACCAGGTGAAACTGAGACAAGCTAGATCTGAATACTTGTAAATAGAGATGCGCCATTTATGCATTAACTTCAGGTTCCTTGTGTTCTGGGGTTGGTAAACACCCCTGAAACAAATTCCCTTCTTAAACACTAATCCCTGGCATTATTTTCCTTGTATTATCTTGTCTTTAAGAAAAATCTGAAGTGTTGAGCTCAATCCTCTTTTTTTTTCTCCCCACTTTGAGAATATCATTAATGTTAATTGTGAACTTGGCTGTGATTGCATATTGCTTAGTTTGATGCTAATGAATTTGAATAGTAATTTGTACTATATTGAATTAGCATCATATCTCAGAGACCATGGAGAATTGAACCCTAAAGCTTTCATCATCCCTTTCTTCTCTTTTTACCAGCCAGGCTGCAGCTTTTCTGCTATTTGTAAATCATTTAACAGTCTACTTACTGCCCAGCTACCTGTGATGAGATGATCACTGCTGACAAGAGCACCATAATATCTTATTACCAACTAAATAGAAAGATCCTTGTTGAAAAATCAGAACAAGTTAACTTTAAGTGTTATTTTTTGGAATATCTTCATGTATTATTTATTTATGGTTTGAAATTGTTAGGTTAAATTAATGTATGGTGCAGAAAATGCAACGTCCTTGAAGCCCACTTATTGCACAGTATCAAAGGGGTATGTTTTTAGGGTCACAGTTGAGAAGAAAATTATCCACTTGCTTTTTAGATCATACACAGGACTTAAACACATCCCATTTCCTCTGGGATGAATTAAGCAAATGAAAAATTCAATTTGTATAACATAAGAACAAAATCTATGCAAACACATTAGCCGGTGAGGGAATGTGACTTTTATGCACATATCAGCATTAACAGAACTTACATGCTCAGGCTAGAATATTTAAAAGCAGATGGAAAATAAGTAATTTGGGAAATTAAAGGTTTTCTTCAATGTTTTGAAACCTCTGTGGCTGTAGGAAACAAAAAGATCAGTCACTGAGGCCCATGACCTTCTATACATCCAGGCAGAGAGATAAACCAGCAAAAAGTGAGAATATGCAGAAATTACATCGGGAGCTGACAAACAGTTTTCAAAAGCACACTACATTTCAGACTCCGCAAGTTGTCTCTGCAGCAGCAAGCCCTAGCAACAATATTTTTCAGGCTCCTAAGGAAGGGGAGCTAATTATTTGCAAATACACTTATGAGATCATAAGTGATTGAATTGTCATAAGATCTTTTGTTTGAGCCATGGTAACTGAGTGTAGACATCTTTATTAACTTTTGCAAATGCAAAATAAACTTGGACTGTAAATAAATAAATTAGAAAAAATTGCTGCTTTATTACTTTCTTGCCTGAATTATCGAAATAATATATTTCACATCCACCTAAAATATTTTGTACCAACCAGATCGAAACATTTTGTTATCTCTCTATGTAATATTAAAAATAAGAAAATAATATTCGAAGTGTAACTTTACAGCTTTTCAGAAGAAACTAATTTTGTTGTTTCTAAATAAGAAGGGTAACAAAAAGCTATCAAAACCCACTGTATTTTCAGCTACAATTGTTTAGAACATTGAACTCAAACTTTCAAATTGCTTCTTTCCTTCTAGAACTGTATTTTCAGAGGAATTTGCTGCTTTCCAAAAAAAAAAAAAGAAAAAGAAAAAAAAGAAACAGCCCCCCTCCCCAATAAATTGGATTGCTTCCCTCAGGATCTGGAAGAGATAGCTTTAAAATGGTGATAGACCCTCCCCGAAGGACTCTGCTTCTAGTGTCCCCAGGTCTCACAGTCATCCTTGAGACTGATCTGCTCCCTGTTGTCTTTGCACTCAGAGATGCGAACATTTTTCATTCCTTCCTTCCTCACTGTGGCCTCTGAGCAATGCATCATTTCAAGGATGCACAATTGTAGGTCTTACTCTGATGTCCCAGAAAAGATTGTTTTTTTTTTTCTTTTTCTTTTTGGCTGCAAATAAAGTATTGGAACTTACCAAGTGGTTAAAGCTATTGCTAGATCACAGGTGTGTGTTTGTGTGTGTGTGCCTGTAGGCGTGTATATAATTTTCTTTAGTAATGAGAAGATCAGGGAACAACCTATGGGCAAAGAATGATTCCATGCTCATTCCTTTGTCAAAAATAAGTTGTTCACCTGAGAATCTGTCTCTTTTAACCGACTTCAGTGATAAAACTTCCATCTTTTCTCCTAGGATGTCATTTCTCAGCTTAAGTTACCTTATGGGATATTCACCCTGATATTCATTCTACATTCCCCCATTGCGACTTCCGCGCCTGACTCCTTGTTTTATAACCTTGAACTAGTCTAAACACTCCTCTGACAATCTCATCAGTGCTTCATGATTGTTGCAACAGAAGCAGAAACACTAGTTAAATTAAAAGGCTAAATTTAATATGTGTGATATTTTTCTAGCCTGAATCCCAGCTTTAGGCTCAGCAAAACAAAAACCAAACCAAAACAAAAAAAATTTTGAAAGATTTATTTTTGATAAAACTTCCACTAAATCTTCTGAATTAAATAGTGGGGTTCAATATATGACCAAAATGTCTGTGATGTTACTGTACCAATTTTAAATGACTTCTGTCATGAATGAATGCAATTCGTTGAATTAAATTCTCAGAGACTGAAACTAAATTATACCAAAGATCTTAGCTACATAGCCCATGCCAGCTCAGATGTCCTTTTCAAAAAAACAAAATAGAATTCTGCTCTTTTAATCATATTATAACAAATATTTCCTTCTGCTACTGTAGACACGAAAACTGAGTAGGACACTTCGGGGAGGGGGGAAGACAGTTTGGAGAAGAAAGGAATATCAAGACAATCTGTTCAAAAGCTATAAAGGAAGGGGCTCCTCAGAGAGGTCTGACATCAAGAACACGGCCCCAGGCTATTCCAGATGAAAAGAGTCTAGAAGAACTGTGTGAAGTCTCAGTGACCTAAAACATTATATTTTGAGTGACGTGGGTGGCTTGCATAATGGAAGCACCTGTGGGAAAAATGAATTTGCAATGCAGCAAATTCCAGGTAAGAGGCGGGAGGTGGGGAACAGGACAGGCTCCTCAAGCTCTGCTTCTGCTCTGTGCATGTTTCAGACCACCTCTTCACGGAGGGTTTGGCTAAGTCTGAGCTGTTGTATAGACAGCCAACCCGCAACAGATCCTGAGTTCCTTGTTCTCATGTTCTCATACCATGATCCCCTCCCCTCCCACACTGCCAGATTTGTTTCCCAGGGACTTAGGGCACCTGTGAGAGGGATGGGAGAGCAGACAAGGTGTGCCCGGGTCCAGCCCAGGAGCGTTAGGCTGAGACATGCCCCCATGCAAAACTCAGAGAGCTCCTGAGTCCCACAGCTCAGGTACCATTTTTGTATGATGGATGGTACCATCCATTACTGCTTTCCCCATCTCTACTCTTTCCCTTTCATGGCTATTTAGCACTCTAGATTTGGAGAAACATATGTCAATTCTTCAATGTAGACCTGCCTGAGTCATGTATACCCAAATCTTTGAAAATAATGTCTTTTATCTACTTAAATGCCTTTCAAGGATTAAGCTTCTTTTTCAGTCTGTTTTTATCTTCTTCTGTCCTGGTAAAAAGGAATAACAGCATTGCCTTACTTCACAGAACTGTCACGAAGGTCACTAAGCTGAAGCGTGTGAGGACATATTTATTGTATCATAGATGTGTTCAAAACATATTGAAACAAGATGTGCTAAAACAGGATTGGGGACTTAACTTGAAATGCAGAGCACATCTGCTTTGCCCTATTCTTCGGTATGCAATGTGGAGATAAATATAATCACTGAAGAAATAGCTATTAGTGACACAAAGATAATATGTGACATCAGTGAAAACACTTCTAAAATCCACCCTGCAAAAAAGAAATTAGATAACTGGAAAGGGCTTAGAAAACAGTAATTTAGCTTCAGTTAGAGTATGAAATTCATTGAACATGTTGAAAAAGAGATTAGCAAGTAACTTGATCAAGGTCTACAAGTATGTGCTAAGGTTTCCTTCCCTAGTATGAGAAAAGACTGATGATAGATGATGGCTTGATATCTTGCAGGAACTGAGATCCAATGAAATAAGTGGATGCAAGAGCCGGTATTTGAAACAAGACAAATTTTGAGTGTAAATAAAGAACAAATATTCAACACACAAAGTAATTAATCACATGCAGAGACGCAATGAACTGACCTTTACACTAAGAAAAGAGATCTTCCTTAGAGAAATGTAATATTACAAATGCTCAGGAACAGAAATAACCGAACGTAAGTATAACAGCTTGTGCTATGCAAGAAAACAACTTAGATCACAATGAACCTGTCTGGTTTGAAAATCTAAATATGTATCACCTATAAATCTGTAATTTGAAATACTGTTATATACGGTATTTACAAATACCAGGAACGAACTATGGCTTAATTTCACCAGCATGACCATCTTTTACCATCTGTAATATAGAACTATGCAGAAACCCTATTCAAAATTTGGGTTCCTTTATGCTAGGCAAGAACCACACCCATAGCAATGTTTCTACTGCCAAAAAACACACCTTTTGAGTAGTATCTTTAATCCTAATGACATTTGCAGCTACAGATCTTCTTCCTCTGACAGCACAAAATTCCTCTCTGATACATTTCAGATCCAAACATGAAATTAATCTTAGCTGAATTTACATCTGCAGGCATATTTCAGCGATTTTACTGTATATGCCTTTTGTCAAATGCATTTGTCATAAAATGGTATTTTCCAAAAAAATTTACAGAATAAACAAAACATTTTGTTTACAGAAATAGCCAGGGGTTTAAAGTAGAAAAAATACCCTGATACTTTCATTTTTCAATACATTTTTGGCAAAAAAAGAAAAAAAACCATAAGAATTAAAACATTTCTATGGAAACATATTCTTAAAACTATTAAAAGAGTCAATGAAACCTTGTTAATTGTGCTTTGGAATAACATTTTACAAAAATTTAGAAATCCAAGCCATGAAGAATTGTTTCCGTCTTCATTCACAGTCTCAATTACCAGCATAACACTAACTCTGTCCAAGAACAGAAAAGAAAACCAAGTTCTTCTATATAATGAGAAGAATAATGAACATTATTAAAAGATACAAAATATGAAAAGGATATGAAAGGAAATAGAAAATAATAGGGTGGAATATGCCTGTGGAAACAGCTCTTCCTTCTGTATCAAAGGCAAAGTTTCATCAGGGTCTAGGTGGCCTAAAACAGCAAACTGCACCATTTCTTACATGAAGGAAGTGGTGAAGCCATCTGTTTCTGATTCCCAGGGTGCCACTGAGAGATACAAAGACTATAGCTGGTCTTTGATACTCATCTAGTGCAAAGTTTAAACTCATGTTTCAGCATTTCTTCTGAGATGGCTTAATGCTTCCTCAAACATATCCCTTATTTTCAACATAGCCGTAGTGTGTTAATATCACAGAGGAGGATTCCTGCCTTTGCATTCATTTGTCACATGCCCATACTCAACAACCCACTTGTCATTGTGTCCATAAGGGGAAAGAAAAGCGCTAACTCTTTCAAATTCAAATCAAAGGTATTCTCTACTCTTTTCTCCCCAAGTTGTGTGCTTAAACATGAAAGCACCATGTACTCTTAGTTAATAAATTATAGCTAACTTCATTTTTCCATAGAGTGTATTACAATATTAAAATGTTCCTTAGAAACATATAGTTCAAATACATCAGTTTGTAGCTAAGTCATATATCATTACCAAAATCGATGATGGAGTGCTGTCTCTATTCAATAGATGTCCAAGATTTTAGATGTTCATTGTCATGTTCCATGGACTTTATTATGATGGTAGAGCATATATCAACAACAAAAAACACTTTCACATGGACTTCAAGGCTAGGCATTCACAAGCAAGAAGTGGCTCATAAATCAGTTTAAAAATATTATTATTCTTCCCTAAACTAATTTTTTTTCCTGAAATGTATCCAGGGAACTCACTGACTTTCTTAGCCAAAGCAACAAAAGAAATATTACACGCTCTTTTCTCAAACTAAAGGCACAAGTTTCGTAGGAGAGACTTAAAGCCAGGATGGTGCCCTCTTTATGATTACGGATTTTTGAACCCCAAGACGTATTCCTCCTACCCAGCATCATATGCAGTACTGACAAATGCTTCAAGGAAAAAGAGTGAGAGGATTCATACTTTGGATGATTATAGAATAGAATGTACAGTCTAACAGATGTAGATAAAGAACCGTTAGGGGGAAAAAAAGAGTCTAAAAATAAGAAGTGATAAACTTGAGGTCAGACAGCAAGTCAGTGGCAAAACCAAAATAAGACTCAAGACTTCCAAGACTTGATACAGTATCTTTTCCACTAGACTTCTCTTTTTTCCAGTGTAATGTCACCATGAATACTCCAATGTGACTATCAATCTCTGTTATACCCTTGAACTCATTTATATCTTTTAGCTTCTATGTCAAGGAGATTCTGGGAACTAAACAGCCGGTAAACCTCAGCACTCTACCTAGCACGTTGGCTGAAATAATCATTAAAAAGAGAAAAACGAATGCATTAAAAAGTATAACATAATTTGCTTATCAGTCAAGGGCAATGGTGTCTTATTAGTCTTTCAGTCATTACACATGCTATCAGTGAGACATCAATGGATCCACAGTACCTGTTCCTGGGTGAGCACATCCTGTTGCAAATGATAATTAATTCAAGCTAGCTGAGCACTTTTTCACTGGAGAAAAATTATTTTACATTTGCCCCTGACTAAGAGCTCACAGGCAGGCAATTACCATAGACTGCTGATGAGTAATGAGTGGCTACCTCAGCATACATCTGAGCCTTCAAATATCTTTGAACATACCAGGAAAGCGATGTCAAAAGAAGGGCTGATTATATCAGGCATTTCGTTTTCCAAAAGGCCTTTGGCAAGGTCATGCACAAAGGACTATTAAAAAAGATCTTGTAAGTAGTCATTAACACAGGCTCACAGGATGGCTGAGGTTGGCAGGGACCCCTGGAGGTCGTCTGGTCCAACTCCCCTGCTCACAGCAGGGTCAGCTAAGGCAGGTGGCTCAGGGCCGTATCCAGTTGGGTTTTGAATACCTCCAAGGATGGAGACCCCACAGCCTGCCTTTGCGATTCATCTCTTCCCAGAGCAGATGCCTATATTTGATTTGCAGAAATAGTATATAATTTTGTGTGCTGGTTTTCCCTTGCTTGTAATAAGGACTATGAGAATTATCTTAGATGGAGGTCACTAAAGGCAATTTAAAGGCAATACTAAATCCCATTTTGGAAGTCGAGAAGTCAAACAGGACATTTGTAGGCACATGGTGTGAAATACTGAGTGACACCTTTATGTAAATCAGTAGTGCAGCTTCCTTGAGACAGACTTAAGGACTGGTAAAATCAAATAGAAAAAGAATATTATGTAAAGAGAGGGCTGGACTAAATGAACAGGAATGATCAAAGGCCTGGAAAAGCACTTGCATACCAGAAGTAGCTGAAAACATAGAATGTCTCAGTAAAAAAGACTGAGTATGACAGAAATATAGGAAAAGAATTAATGGCTTAGAGAAGGCAGATGTGAATTTCTGTTCTCTTCATCTCAGACTAAGACAAGGAACAGCAGAGTGAAATATGAAGGAGAATTTGTGCTTTTTTCCTCAGATGCTCAAAGTTTTGATTTTTCCATTCAGCCTGTGCTTCTGCTGTGGAGCTTTTTACTCCAGTAACTCTTTAGGGACAAGATGTTACCAAGATTACATAAGCTGTGGCATTTTAATTTGTAAAACAAAATAGTCTGAGTTAATTGTCAATACTAACTCTCCATTGCCTTAGCCATAAAGCTCAGGAGATTTTATTTTTCTCCTAATAGACTGATATTTTGCTACTCTGGATTCACTGTATTTGGCACTTCTATGTTGCTGGAGAGCCATTATTTTTAAACGAAATTCCCTAATCAATAAACTCAATATTAACTAACAGGGAATATTCCCATGTTCTTTCACCCTAAATGAGTATGCTTTTCATAGGGCTGTCTTCTGCACATGGTGTTTTAGTTGCAAGCTACATCACTCCAGCTCAGACAGGGTTTGGGCTGCCTTTGTCCAAAAATGTGCAGTGTGAAAGGAAGCAACATCATTAATTTTAAGGTCAATATTCAGTATTGCTTGAAACATCTCTTCCTTATCTCTACATCTTCCTGCTGTTTTCTCCCCTCTTCCATTGTCTGTGATCTCTTTTTGCTGTATTTTGGCCATTTGATTTTTCTAGTCCTGTGTGTCAGTGGCATGAGCAATTCATGCAATGCAATAAAAACAATTTTTCTTGCAATGTAAAGAAACCAATACTTGCTATGAGTCAAATGAACGTGTATCCTGGATGTCCTATGGGGAGGGCATGAAAGGGTAGGGAAATTGAATTCCTGACTCTTTTCCATTTGTTTTGGATGTCAGAGTGCAAACAGGACCTGGCCGGCAGAACATGCAGAGGAATAGAACTGAATTCAGACACTGCGTTTCCCCATCCAAAATCAATGAGGATAATTAGCAGAAGAAAGATCTGCTGGAAACGGGTAATTTTCCATATCAGCAGGTAGATGAGGAATCAATGAGGTAGTCTCGTTCCTCTTATTTTAGTGAATTTGTTCACATTAGAGAGTGTAACTCAGTTTATAGAATGCAGAAATGTTTGTTTGTTTGAGATGCCTGTGTCTGTCTCCTAGGCAAAAACACACGGTATAAAACGTCTGGAACCAACAGGCCAGATTCTTGGCTGGTATAAATATCCCTATTTCCATTTATACCAGACAAAGGATCTGACTCAAGATGCACTACTCCCAGGCACATCAAGCTGTCTGAAAACAGGATACGACACATATTGTACAAATTGGACATCATCCTTTATTTGTCGGGATCTCAGTCCAGATTGGATCTATAAAAGACTCACTCTAAATTCACAACGGGGTGCCTAAGAGGGGGAAAATCATCATCTGTGTTCCAAAAAGGAGGATGTTAAATAATCCTTTTCCCTGGAAAGCTGAGACTTAGACTCAAGGCAGAAACAATAATAGTAATAATAATAATAATAGCAATAACATCCCTTCCCTTCCCTTCTGTCCCATCCCGTCCCGTCCTGTCCCATCCTGTCCCTTTCCCGCACATCCATACAGGCATTTTAACTTACTGCCTAGCCCACATGTATCTGACCACTCTGTATTTCCAACCACATAAATTTGAACTGGTTTAACTCCCTTTTGTGCTTCTAACTCGATTAGGTAACAGTAAGAGAAAAGGTCTTCCCTTCCGCTGTTGATACTTTAAATGCAGATGTTTGCTTCCATTGACCATAGGGCACTCAACCTTCTGGAGTCATTTTAACTGAAACAAAAAGGAAAATGTTTTGTTTTCACAGTTATTCTTTCTCTCTGTGAATTGGTTTCTTGGATGTTTAACCCCTCTCTTTTCCCCAAGGCAAAACATAAATACTTTAATAAATGTATGTGTTTATTAAATGCTACCAAAATCAGATATTTAAAAGATCAGTTTCCCCATTCACCAGCAAGTTCTTAAAAAGGTCACAGGAAACATAAATTATTTTTATTTATTTATTTTTGTCCTGTCCTATTGTTTCTGCCAAAAGAACAGGGAGCATAATTGCAATTGTCATCATTATGAGCAGCAAAATTAGACATGCATATGTAATGTATTTAAATTTACATAAATTGATTATTAAAAGAAATGGATAATCTAAGTGAGCCTGTCCCCTTTGCTCAAAGTAAGCCCTGCCCTTCTATTCTCTTCAGCAAGGACTTTGCAAGTAATTATGAACCACTATTTAGAACAAGTCTGGGTGCACCACCGCATCTCTCTCCCTTTAGTGTGACTTTACAGACAGAGGATAATTTCTGGTCAACACAATGTTATTTCTGTGGGCAAATGGACAGCTGGTTAAGGTCTCTTTTTTCAGGATGATAGTGACCTTTCTGCAAAAGGCTATAGGAATAGCTACCTCTTCCCCCCTTTTTTTCACATATTCCCACAGTGCCTGTTTGGGAAGGATGAAGGTGAATGTAGGTGAGTCATAGGCTCTTGATCCCTTGTATCAAACACCTTCAGATTTGAACTATATGCTGTCAAAGCTTAAACTAGCCAGACAAACCTATGTGCCTGGCCCTACACTGCACCCTGTGGATAACGGGACCGTTAGCACTCACATACCAGTGAGCAATTTTGGCCTTTTCCCAGAAGGTCAAGTTTTCCTGAGGCTTTTTTCACAGTCAGAATTGGTTGTCTCTGATTTCTTTGGTTTTTTTTTTTTTTTTTTTTCATCAAAGCTTGGACAGAGCTGCCCACAAGAAGCCAATAAGAAACCAAAGCTCAGCCTCTCTAATTTTTTCCTTTCCCCACCTCTGAGAGTCTTTGTCCTGAAACACAGAAATGGTGAGAAGGAACAGTAAGGTGGCTGAGGAGGGGCTGTAATGCTGATTATAGCTGGGGGGATCCTTCAAATAGGGTCCTTTCCATCAGGAGGCTACAGCAGCCAGTGTTCCCCATGTGCACCTCAGTATAAATCTCATTTTATTGATTCTGAAGGTTGCTGGTAGAATGGAACAGGAGAACAACCAATGTCTCACCTATCTTCTTCTTCAGCTCCTCAAAAGAGGTGTTATGGGAATGTGATAGGTCTTCCCATGACTTTGTGCAGAAAGTTCACTAATATCCTGAAAAAGAGAGTGGACATTGGACCATTTGTTTTAACACGGACCTTGGGCACCCTCATTCCCTTCTAATCCCACATCGTGGGATCTGAGAGTGACTGAGAGAGAAGAAATAGTCTGGAACTCTGCAAAAGGACTTTTTAAATGATGGCAATTAGATAGCACACAGTAGGGCTGATGTTTCTTGATGCATTTAATCACCAGCCAGAACAGGAGAGGATCAAGGAGAGAGAAGTGTCACATATTTAGGGAAATTAGACAAGGTCGAGGGAA
This sequence comes from Apteryx mantelli, assembly GCF_036417845.1. NCBI lineage: Eukaryota > Metazoa > Chordata > Aves > Apterygiformes > Apterygidae > Apteryx > Apteryx mantelli. The sequence goes on along the minus strand of NC_089979.1, from coordinate 3,774,865 downwards.
TGACAAAGGATTTCAGAGCCTTGCAAAGCCAGGTGATAGGATGATCCAGGGCTTCCAGCTTCATGCTGGCATACGTTAGAAAGAGTTCTTTATATCCTCATGGTGGTGTTGGAATAGTTTATCAACAGATGGAGAAACTCAACAAAATTACTCTGCCTGTAGAACATTGGTCAAAGAAGCAACTAAAATGATGGCATATGAAAAGGATAAACCAAGAAAAATTACCCAAAATATTATTCTTTTTTTTTCTGAGGACTTCTTCTGGGATTGTATTTTTACTTCTGATCACCTTCTTTTATAAAAAGGTCCTGCTGAATAAAACATATCACAAACAACAGACTTGTAAAGAGAGGATGAAAAATAGGGATGGTTTATCATAGTGGGTGGATGAATTGCAAAAGAACAAACTGATAACAGGAACAGAATTGGACTGAAATATTAGCTACAAACGTCTCTTCAGGGCAGTCTACCCTATAACTGCTTATTGAAGATTTCTTGTGCCTCCCACTAAGTCCTCTGATCCTGGACAGCAGCAGAGATGGGATGCTGGGCTCAATCCATCATCTGATCCACTGGGGCAGGCACTAGGTCTTTCTGCCCAGAATAGTTATTTTACATTTAGGAAATGCTAATGATTATGAAAACAAATGTACTGACTTTTACTAAAGGTGTAATCTGATGTGGGTCTTGCATAGTTTTTAAACCTCTTTTTTTTATGTAATCGATAATGTAATAAATAACTTCTCAGTTCTAAATTAAACACTTATTCAAAACACTTCATTTAAAATCAGCCGTGCAGCTTTTTGTTTTTCCCCTTGTGGATTCTACCTTGCGGCTGAGGAAATGAGCTGCACTTTGTGCTTGAAAGTTGGGAAAATTTGGCTGAGTGGGAGAAAGAGTCTGCACTTCTGATGAATGTTAGCAGTCCCAAAGTGGCTCTGGCAAGGTGCTCTTAATGCTCGAAGCTTAGCTAGCCTAAACTGAGCCTCTGACACTAACTCCAATGGAGACTAATGGCTAGAAAAGTGGTTTCTGTAAAATTAAATTTTAATTGGAAAAATCAGAGAGTCAGGCTGATCTGAATGGTTCTGCTCAAGGCAGTTCAATGAATATGGGTTATTTAGATAGTCTTCTCAGCCTTGACAGCTCAACACTGCTGTGATGATGTCTGAGAACCAGAAAGTCAAACTGGCCACGAAGGAGAACCAAAATCGACCAGACTGTCTTGTTTCACACTCCAAGCTCAAGGAGACACAATGTAGAAATGAGCAGGTTCAATGGGAGAATAATAATTGGAATTATCATATTATTTCTCATCTAACAGCTCTGCTATTACCATTAAAAAATAACAGAAGAAAGGGATTTCTGGTTTTAATTGTGTTATATTAATCTTGATGTGCTCCTATAATACCTTGATTCTCCCCCTCTGTCCACAATTATTTTCCCTATCCATGAGGCACGCCGAGTCACTGCGTTCACTGCAAACAGCGAGCAAGTACAGTGCCAAAATAACACAAGCTGGAGTCACGCTGTATAATGCAGTCATCTGCACCGAGGTCAGTGAAACTCCCATCTCTGTCTTTAATGCGCTGTCTCATTGTTAATGCTTATATCCAGCTGTGAATGTAGATCCAAAGGAAATCCTGTTGTTGTAATTATCGGATGAAGTTTGCTTAGTTTAGCTTGTCTCCTTATAGCAGCTATCATCCTTCCCAGACAGAGAGACGTCTGTCTCCATTTTCCTGCTGTCAGCTCAGGTTGTCAAAACTTTCCTTTGTGTTGTGGAGTTCAGCGCTTACTTTGCAAACATACCAGTTCAGCTGCTTTCTGTTTTCTCACTCTTTATTCCCTCCCCATTTGCATTTATGTCAAGAACTCAGAAATCCATCGCTGCAGCTGTCAGTCATTATTCGGCAAAAACAGCTCGTTCTTGTACTAGCGCTGAGGTGCTGGGTAGAGAGGACAAAAAGTTGTTTGATGAAGCTTAGCAATAACAGCAAAGTTTCATCAGGAGCAATTCGGGCAGCACCTGAGCGCTGCAAAGACCATCTGACCTGCGCTGAACACTTGGTTCAGATATTTCTCCTTATTAGGAAGCTGTTCAGAGACCTGGCAGATGGCTGCTTGCGTGCGTATGTGACCCTTGAGAAAAGACTCTGCTCAGTTAATATTGGAGATGCCCAAGAGGGCCAAAAAGATTCAGTGACAAACCTGTGCAGATTATCAGATGTTTTTTTTTTCCTGTGGCTTAATTGCCTTTTACAAGAAATATACATACACTTATTTCATATTTACAGAAATGAAGGTCCCCCAGAATCACCTTCCAGTCTCTGGGGTCTCCACTGATAAGCGCAGCAGAAAGGAGGAAGAGGGGGGAAAAAAAAAAAGAAGAAGAAGAAGAAGAAGAAGAAGAAAAAGAAGACAAAAACAAAAAGAAAAAAGAAAAAGAAAACAAAAATGAAAATGAAAACAAAAAAGAAAAAGAAGAAGAAGAAGAAGAAGAAGAAAAAGAAAAAGGAAAAGGAAAAGGAAAAGGAAAAGGAAAAGGAAAAGAAAAAGAAAAAGAAAAAGAAAAAGAAAAAGAAAGAAAAAGAAAAAGAAAAAGAAAAAGAAAAAGAAAAAGAAAAAGAAAAAGAAAAAGAAAAAGAAAAAGGGCTGATCTACGGTATGGCTGAAAACAGATGCCTGGTTCCCAGAGCATCGTTTCACTGCCTGGCCCGGAGCAAACATGGGCTTTGCCTGGAGTCAGCTCAGTGCAGGGGTATCTTAGCCCTCCCCAGCCACTGGTGGCCTCAGCCCAACCCTTAACATGCTGGTGTCCATTCTGCAATCAGTTAGCACTAATCAGTATTTTTATCTGCCTGGGAGTCTGGTGTTTATGCCACACTCTTACATCTCGCCACCGGTGCTGATGGAGGTCCCTTGGCATCACAGCGCAACTGCTACCATCATGCCGTTTATGTTCTGTGGGTAAATAAAGACTCCTGTCTCTAGGGGTGGCAATCCAGTACTTTTCTGTAGCTCTAAATCACTTTCAGAAAAAGAAAAAAGAAGTCATAGCAAAGACATAGCAAATGCCTGGGAGACTCTCTGAATTTTCAGCATCAGATCTGATATTCCAATGAGGTTTGCTTTAGCAGCCCTTTGTCCATATCTGCAAGCACAAATCAACCTTCCTCTTATTGTAGAAACGATTGCTTCAATTGCTGCCAGAATTTTTTTCACTTACTTCGGGTTTAGCAAGCAACAGCCATATGAATCCCATGGTGTACAGAATGGAGACTTCTGTGATTTCTGATTTTTCATGGTTGAATCAATGTCCTTCTGCAAGACCTGAGGGAAGGGAAGGGAAGGGAAGGGAAGGGAAGGGAAGGGAAGGGAAGGGAAGGGAAGGGAAGGGAAGGGAAGGAGAAGGGGAAGGGGAAGGGAAAAAAATAAATAAAAGAGAGGGAAAGGAATCCTTGCCCCAGACAGCAGGCTTCATCTTTAATAATATCCTCCCAGGCTCTGATTGCCATCAGACTTTGGATAGGACTCTGAATTATTCAGAGCAATTTGTACTGTAATCATATGCTTGTTAGTACTGCTCTTCACGACTTTAATTCCAAAGAGTTTTGTTTCTCTGCCCTGGAGCTGCTATCATCAAGGTTAGAGATAGTCCCTGTGAAATGATGCACTCCTCGGCACTGCGCTGCAAACAGCAAGACGCTGTTCAACCTACTGTTCAGAAGATCCATAGAGATCAGGTAACAAGAAATGGGCAAATGCCAAAAGGCTCCTCTACTCCATTCAGTAAAGCTGGGACATTTGCCATTTTGTACCATCGTGAATTTTAGTTTGCATGGAAGAATCTTGATTTATAATCAAACAGGGTGGAGTTCAGAGCAGTGCAGTGACTAGCACCTGGGAAAAGGATGAGGGCTCTGTGCTTGGCTCCATCACGCACAGAAAACACAAAAACCACAACCCCTCCGTATCTTCTCTTGAAATAGACTATCTGTGGCCATCTCTGCAGAGCTGAGCAGAAGTCACCCCTAGGTTGGAATCAAAACTCAGTCATTGTCCTTATTACTTGTCCATCCTCAGGGCAAGGGCTGGACAAGCCTTGAGGTGACCTGCAGTTACTCGCCTGGAAAATCGAACAAATGAGGCCTGTTATTTAGGGTGCATTTATCAGTTATGTGACAAACTCTTTCTGCATTAGTAGGTCTTCAGCATCAACTTCACGAAATCCACAGGAGGCATGAAAGAAGCATCGTAAACTCTTCCAATCCAAGCAGAAAGGGCAAAAGTTTTCGTCTCAGAGACATAATTATAATTCAGTTCTATTCACACTGTTGACCATGAAGACTGCTAAGGTACAGGGCCGTAGAGCAGCCTCCCAGTTGTTGAGTTTATGCCATGTTTTTCCCCAGCTGCCATTCCCAAATTGTTGGCAAAGCCAGGTTTATAAAGCCCAGCGTGATATTTCAGGAATCTAAATTGTTTAGCCGCCTCCTTTAGCAAACCTCCCATTGAAACGGTAGCACGGTGAAATGTCATATTTACTGGGTAGCTTTCCTGCAGCAGAGTTCACATATTGCGTGCACCTTACGATAGGAGACAGGAAACACTTTAAAAATCTGGATCCGTTTTAGGTGAAGATCAACTGGAATGTGGCAGTGTGTGATGTCTCCTTATCAGGTTTGATTCCTGAACATTGTAGCTATTCTTGTTACTATTTTTGTTACAGAAGTAGTTAAAGGTTCTATTTGAGATTACGGACACATTTTTCTAGGGATGGTACAAACTCTTAATTAAACCTGCTCTGATCCCAAGAGTTTACAGTCTGAGGAGACTGAGGAAGAGGCAGGAGCACAGAAAGGTGAAGTGATAGATCTCAAGCTGCTGCATGACTCCACAGTAATAACTGCACAGCTAATGGTGTTTCTCATTTGGTGGTCAAAATGAACAAACAAACAAACAAACAAAAAACCTCCATGCTCCCCTCTTACATACACAACAAAAGAAAATGTTCTGGGTCCAGCCATTTATATTTGACTCACAAATCTCTCAATGAAACAAAATGAACCAAAAATAACAAGTCTGCTTATGGAAAAAAAACAAAACATGCCATTATATTGGTTTGAGTTGCAGCTGGCCATGCCTTGCAACTCCCTGGTTCATCCCTGTGCTTTATTGTATCTGTTGGCAGTTGAGCTGTGTCGGTAATTGATTTTTCAGTGAAAGAAATTGGCAAAATCTATTTCTTTCACTGTTTCAAGGCCAACCTGCAACTAATTTTTCCCTCAATAACAGAACTCCCATTCCTGAAAAAAAAATACAAAGTCTTTTCAATCAAATTAAATATTTTGTTTGCAAGGAAGTGTTTCTCTTTTCCTTCTGTTTCTTTTTTATTAAATGTAGACAAATTGGAAAGAATCCTCAGTGGGAAACAGAAATTTTAAATTTTTTGCTTTAACAAGGGTGAAGCTAAATCTTTCAGCTTCTCCAACTTTTGAATGTTTTTCAATTTTTCTGTTCCAATGAGACAGCTTGATTAGGAATTAACTGAATAAGGCTTTCAGGGGTGGGGAACAGAGGAAAAACACAAGGCACAGCTCCACAGAAGTATTTAGTAACTAATTTACATTTAAACATCTCATTGTCATTAACTCCCATTAACTTTAATGGCCTAGGTATCCAGATAGGAGTTGTCAGCTTAAATGTATTTAAAAATCTGTGCCTTTGAACTTTGGTGCCTGGGTCAGAAACAGCATTGTCTTATTTTTGGGGAAAGGATTGTCTGCTGCTGCCCCTTGCAGAACAAGGTCATCTAGGTCCTTTTTTGCTGTCCAAATAGTGATAAGTATCGGGGATTTTTCTAGAAAGGGCAGCTGGGAAAAATGCATGCAGACAGGAAAACATGTTTTATTCATGCCGTTCCCCAACAAATAAGTTCCATCAGCATGTATTTTAACTGCCCTTTGAGCAATTCCTGTGGGCAGCACAGTGAATTGCATTTTCCCCCCACTCAACCCATCAGTTACTTGAAAAGTGAAAGGGGAGAGCAAGTGCATAGGATTTGTCAGCAGGACTTTCTGGCTCAGGTGTTTCTCCTGATGGGGCTTCTCAGTGCAGAAAGGACATAAAGCACCTTCTGTGATAGCAGAGCCTGATGTGACTGCAGTGTCAGATCTCAGTGTCTGCTCGTGTACGTTTAAGCCGGTTTAACATCTGTTTTGTAGTTCAAGGAGGCTCTTGCTGTTTGGTAATTCCTTCTTCCCTTGTTAGCAAATCAAGAGTCATCTCACCCTATGCTGCTACATTATTCTTGTCATCCAGAGCTCTCCGAAGGCTTAAAGAGCACCACTAGCTACTCGAAACTGATGGAGTCTGCAATTAGCATGGAAGCTATCGAGGTATTTTGTCTCTGGGAAGCCAGTTGATTTGTGAGCAAAGGAAGCAGGCTGCAGTAAATGGTGTTGGAAGGAGCTGTGCAGCAGCTAGGAGCTTCATTTCCCAGCGCAGCTATTATTCACCCAATTTCGCAGCTCTAATTCTGGGACTTACCGGCACAGTCAGTAACCAAACGCACATTTTTTTCCAAAGTGATCATCCAAAAGATATTGGTTCCAAGTGACATTGTAGCTATGGCTTAGTGGGATCTTTGAGAATCCCATGCATGTTAGGGCTGTCTCAGGTCAGATTACTGAGGGTCTACTAAAGGAATTCCAGAACTGAAATTCAAGGTCTCACCAGGGTTTCTGTGATGGAGTCTTCTGCAAGAGAAAGACTGGGGACTCACACCTAGACGTTGCATCAGCCAGTATAGTATCCCATCCATTAGGCATTAGGTTAGAATAGATGATTGTTTCCCAGGTGCAACTGTGATTTTGATTTTCAATGGAAAGAAACAGGAACAAATTTAGAATCCATAAATGTTGCTGCAAAGTGAGACTACTGTCCTCTGACCAACTCTGTTCTTACTCTTTGAAGGCAGATCAAATTCCACAGTTTGGAGAAGCAGCTGGTCACCACATGCTACCTGGGTTCTTTGTGCATTTTACATCAGTCCTATGCTGTTCTGTGTGCCCTCTGCAATAACTGGATGTAAGTGCAACTTTTGTGCAGCAACAGTGAGAAGTATGCTCCAATTTTTGCTGGGAAATCTGACACTAGCAAGTAGATGTTGACGGACACATCTGATTGTTTAGAAATTCACAGTTGATTTTTCTATCTTTCTCAGCCAAAAAGGCAGCGTAAGAACTTTTTCAATCCCTAACTACTATTCAGTTATATCCTCACAGTTGTTATTTTGTTTTTGTCTTTTTCAGAATCACTCTAAATCAAAAAACTTCATAATTCCATATCAAGGTTGACCTCTATGTATACAAAGAGCTCAAATATTTATTTCAGTCAGGCTTATTGGTGGATAATTTTCTTTCCTTTTAAAACATGCATAACTTTACTTACATCTGATAATCAAATATTTGATCTTTTCTTCTACATCTAAATATACCAGCCTAGAATCCCATCTGTAGTTCTCTGTTTTGTTCTCTGGAGAGAATAAAAAGCTGTTTTCTTCATTGGACACTGAACCCACAATGCTGGATAATGTTATCTGAACTTGAAATACAATTTGCTGAATCCTTGGACTCAGATACGACATATTCTTTCTCTTTCCTTCTCATATATTTCCTTCTACCGTCATCACACTTGATTAATGTCCAGATTTGCCCAAGAATTACTTTCCAATAAACACATTGGAGTAGGTCATTTGCCAATATACCACACTGATGGCAAAAGCAGATGAACTTCCAAAGATGGTGATATCTCAGTGAAATCAGATTAGATTTTAAAGATTGGGTGTAATTAATGCAATTAGGTATTAATCTGGTTGGAGCAGAAAAGGTATTTAGGGACTTCAGTAACTGACTCATAAGGGTTTGAGTACCTCGAGATAGTTTTGTACATACCATAATCTTTCCACGCAAGAAAGGTCAAGGGTTTGCAAAGACAAAGAAGAGGAAGAAAAGAATGAAACATTGACACTTTCAGTGACAATAATTAATGTAATTCATTCCCAATTCATGGCACTTGAAATCATGAAAATTGAACCTTGTTCCTACGGAAGCAAGACGTAGCAGAAGATAACACAGCCTAAAGGTCAATGGCAGTGATGGTAAATTAAAGCCAAAAGGCCTGAGTGTCAGCATAGATTCTCTGTAACTAACTTAAGTCAGGCAAATGCTGAATGTAATTTAGATGGATGTGATTGCTCCTGTTATCACACTTCCTATTGCTTAAGTTCATTTCCAGGACTCTTGGATTCCTGGCTTCTTTCTCTGTTTCACTGAAAGTTTCTTTCCAAGGGTTCAGAAGGAACCCCTTTCCCTTTCCAGTCCTCTGCATGCACATAAAAGTTTCCTAATAGTGGCACAGTGACAAGCCACTTTTCTGTGCTGAGCAGTTATCTGTTCTTTAAGCCAAAGCAGTCTGAGATGATGCTCAGTGGGACATTCTGGCCCAGGATTTTCTCCTGACTCGGCTTTTTTGCTGCTAAAGGACACCAAGTCTCCTTGCAAGGAGTGAGCCTGGTGTGACTGCACTGTCAGCTCCTGCTAAATTCCTATATATTTAAACACATTAAACATCTGCTGAATTAGTTCAGGGAGGACTGTTCTGTTAGGCAAGCCCTCCTGCCCTTGTGAAACAAATCACAAGATAGCTATCAACGTGCTCTAACACTGCCTATCATCAAGGCAATATTATCCTCCTGAAAAAGAGTGAAGGATATCCAACGCCGTGATATGATTTGCTGACATCACGTATCCTAGGCAATGTGATAAAGCCCTAACTTTGCAACAGCTCTTCCCTTGTGACCGAAAATATATCCACTTAGACCAAACCATGCACTGCGTTTTGTAAAGATTACGATGGCACTGAGCATTTCTGCCTGCTCCGGGCTCTAGGTGGAAGGGAAATATGAAGGCTGCTATTTGCAGGGTGTTTAACTGCCTGTGAGGACCTCAATGGCATTGGGTGTGCATTTAGGACTCCTTTTTTTTTTTTTTAAACATACTTTTACCTACTTTTACCATGACCTACATGGCCACTGTGTGGACTGCCAGGAAATTGGCTCTCAGCTCCTAGCCTGACATTCCGGGAAGGCTGAAGAGTGAAGCTGGACTGATTTTCACAAGTTTTTACATGCTGGTGCAAGGAATTTTTGCAGCTCGTGAGCCAGCTAAGTTGTCATGGGAATACCAGCCTTGGAGGTGTACCAAGGCTGGAGCTACAGCCAGCAGAGAAGTTGTAGTGGGGAGAGATGAGGCCAACCAGGACTGAGTGGGGACAGAACTGGTTGCACACTGGGCATTTTGGGCAACGTGGCAATCATAAAAACAGGTATTTTGCATCTATATCTTATAATAGCCCCCTTCCTCTTTTCCTTCACACAACAACAAGGGAAAGGCATTTTTAAAACCAAGCCAATGGGAATATTTTACCCATAAAAATTAACAGGGAGATGCAGGGAGAGGTGAAGGACATGGGTCTGACTTATTCTTTCTAAACAGATAGATTTTGATTCTCTCTTTTCAGAGATTTAATTTAAATTAGAAAGCAAATAAACTATTCTGTTGATAAATCTACAAGTCAAAGTTCAGTAAATTAGATTCTTCTCAAATGTTACTATTTGCTAGAATTCAAAGTATTTTTGTTGCTACTATATAAGGACATATTTCCATATCTCACCACAGCAGGAACCCCTTTGTCAATGTATTTTTTAAATAGTATTATTCCTTGGATTATTTTGACTTAAGGTGAATAGACAAAAGGAAAATCATGATAAAGACATATATGCCTATCATACAGTGATTGCAGTGAGCAATATGGATGATATATGGCTTTCAGAAAACCTGCAGCAAAAGTATAAGTTGTGCAAGACTCAAAATTAGCAGTTGTTCGAATTTTCTGCATACACAAAGGTAGTAGCTTGCCAGCTGTTTCCAACATCTGCACATTCATTAACAGCTGGCAATCCAACCCCTTTTTTTTTTTTAATCAGCGTTTCTAAAAATAAATGGAAAAGCTAATGCTTTTTTTTTTCAGTAAAAGAGCTAATTTCAGGCTCCATTCAGGACGGCCTCTAAATGCATACATAAGTTTAGTCAGTACTGTTAGGTTATGTGATTGAAGGCTCATCTCCAGGAAAATGAAGGACCATGGAGGTGCAACGGCCAGCAGAGGAACCCCAATAACCCAATCGGAGACACGAGCCTGGCCCCGGCACCCCAGGGCTGTCCCAGAAAAGCATCAGTGCATGGACTGGGGACACCGACCGGTGCGTCACAGCAGCAGGTCCCCGTCACCTCACAGACCGAGGTGGGATACAGGACACATTGTGGGATGCCGGGGAACAGCCTTTTGGGATTGCACAAGATTTGTTATGGGATGTTTAGAGGAGGAGCAGAGGTGGGGAAAGGGTGGGATCTAGGTGTTTTAGGAAGGAACACATGTGAGAAAATAGAAGGATAAGGAGAAAAAAGGGGCCAGACGTGTAAAGAGGCTACTGGTTGGTGCACTTGTCTATCCACGCCCTGTACCTGATCAGGACAGTCTGTCCTGTCTTACTAAACTGCCGGCAAGACCATGGGGTCTGGGAGATGAATCTGTGTGTGTGTGTGTGTGTGTGTGTGTGTGTGCACGTGCGTATGTGCGTGTGTGTGTTGGTGTGCACAAGGTGGTCTGTACCTGCAGCCAGAGTGGGGCTGCAGCCTCAGGGGCCTGTGTGTCCAGGTACCAGCAACTGGGGAGACTGGGAACCCAGGTCCAGTGACTGGCTGGACTGTCTAAGCCCAGCTGCTGGAGGGATCCACACTTTACACATGTGTATATATATATATATATGTATTTCCATCTAACAGACCTTCATCCTCATGAGCCAGAGGGAGGAACAGGATGAGGCCATTGGGGGTGTTTGTGTTTGCATCAATGCTGAGCGCCTCTGTCTGTGTCGATCTGTATGGCCAGCTATGTGTGTGTGTACATATGTGTTGTACACGTGCGTTTCTGCGTGTGCCTCCTGGGAATACATGCTCAGCCTCGCTACTGGTTGGACTGGGGGGAATGGAGCTGCGACAGCCTCACCTCCATAGGTCTACTAGATCTGGCAAACATCTAACAAGTACTTTGGGAGCCTTCCAAATTTGTCTTTGTAAAATGCTGCTTAGCCCACACTAGTGATCTATCTCACATTCTTCAGTGCATTTATCCTTTCATTGCTTCAATCTGTTATTATTTGTCTCAAAAGACAAACCCAAGGTACAGTATTTCAGCTAGATTTTAATAGTGCTCGACAAACCAGAAGGTTACTTATTTGCAAGTTCTGTCTCTTTTTGCATATCCCAATAATGTGTTTGTCATTTTTGCCAGAGCATGAAATTTTGGCTTGCATTTGACCTTGGATCCACTATAATCCCCAGATCATTTCTGGTAAAACTGCTACCTTGACAAGTTTTCCCTAGCCTGTATTTTTTTCAATTAGTTTTGCCTAAATTTAGGATCTTGTGTTGATCTTGAATAACACTCAGCCACTTTTTTTCAGACCTTTTCTCACATATGTCAAGACCATTTTGACTTATTACTGTGCCCTGCAGTATATTGATAATCCTTCCCATGTCAGTCCTTCCCACTGTCACAGTCAACAAACCTACTCTTGATCCATCATCCAAGCCATTAATGAAAGCATTGAATTGTACCCAGCACAGATCTTGCGAGAACCCAGTTTGATACAGCCTTGCATTTGTCAGTGTGACTTTGCCATATACTCTGGACACAGTTTTTAGTCAGGTTTGCCTCTCCTTTAGAATAATTTTGTTTAGCTCATGTTTTTATACCTTTGCCAATGAGACTGTCATGCCATACAGTTACTAAAGCTCTACTGAAGACAAATATTGAAGGCTTTTGCCCCCTTCACAATGCTCCACAATGTCTCTCATCTTTCCATACAAGGAAACTACATTGGCTTCTTCTTGACAAATCTCTTTGTCATCCTGTGTGCTTAGACTTTGTCCGCTCAAATTTTTTTCCCTCAGATTTTGTTAGGGACTGAAGCTAAGCTGACAATTCTGTAGCCTTTTTCTTTTTTTTTTCTTTTTTTCTTTTAAAAAGACAGATTTTCTGATCTTTTTGTTTTCTAGTCTCCTTCTTTTCATGGTTTTGAAAATCTGAGATAACATCAGCCAAGGAAATAAATGGCCTAAGATGAAGATTATCACATCCAGTTGATTTGAAAAAGTTTAACTTATCTAACCACTCTATGATGTTCTTCTGCTATTTTAATCTGAGGGCTTACTTTTTCATATTGGTATTTATTGGACTAGTCACTGATCCCAGTTGACTTTTTTTATGAAGACTGATAACACATAAAAAGGCAACACTCTAGCCTTCCTGACATTATCTGATGACAGTTTTTCCATTCCACGGAGTTATTTGAACACCCTGAGCACTTCTCTTGGCCTTGTTCTTACTAAGAGTGCACTCAATAGAAGTTTTTTTTTTTTTTCCCCCAGCATGTCTCTTGTTAACTGATCTCATTTTATCTCTGGGCTTTTCAGATTTTGCTCACTATATACTTGTGTTACAGGGAGCTGGACTATTCTTTTGTTATAGACCTTGCTAATCTAATCTAGTTTCCATTGTTTGCGTGCTTCCTCCTTCTCTTTGACTTCAATAAAGATTGTATAATAGGGCCAGATTGGTCACACAATGCTTTTTCTCTATTAGCTGTCTTTTTCATGCATCTTCTCACAAAGCTAGATTGTGTCTTTTCTGTTCTTTCTGCAGTGTCTAGTAGCAAATACACTCTTGCATGGGCCTCCCTCGGTGGCATCATGGGAGTTATAACTATTTGGTTATATACCCAGGAACAGGACAATAGATTTAGCTGTGGAAATCTTCTTTTACTGTCACTCTCTATTCCCTTGTTATACCAGAAATTGAAAATCAAGATACACAGAGTGATAAAATATTAGTGGTTATGATCCTTTACCTGAAAAAAATTTAGAGCTCCTTGGAAAGAACGGCGCATTTCAAGGGTATTAAATTTGCTCAGCGATGCTATCGTCCTCATGGACCACGCAGGAGGCATGAGCCCATCACCAGGCAGCAACAGGCGAGTATCACTTTGTTTCACTGTGTTTACATCGGAATTAATTAAATTCACTGAGTGACTGGAAGGAAAGGAAAGTCTCTTCGGGGCTGAGATGATAGGAGGATGGGATGTGATTTGTCTAATCACCTCCCTGAAGAATGAACTTCACTGAGGAGTGAATTCATTAGCAAGCATCAGTGGCAGAATATACACACTTTTATTATCTGAGAGACTTTATGCTCAAAACTCCAATCAATTTGTAAATCATAACATGACCCTCCAAGTACTACCTGTGCCTTCAGTTACAGCAAAGGAAAACTGGTACCTAAGAGCTTATATTTTAGGAATATCTTTGGGAGAAAGTCCCTTTTTAATATTCATAACTTGTACAGTGACTAGGGCTGTGAAATCATAGGCCATGGCCAGAGATTTGAGGCGTTATAATAATAAAATAAAAACAGCGAAGCCAGGTCTGCCAGACAATCTGTAAGCTAGGTTTGATAAGATACAACTATCAATGTGATTTCAAACTGTGCAGAACATAAAACCAGCCAGATCAGGTCAGACCAACTGTTCATCTAACATGGATGCCTGGAGAATGGCAAGTATACAGTGATATTTCCTCAAAAAACTGTCCCAAATTCCAGCAGTTTGCAGCTCACAGACTCTTTGAGCCAGGGGTCATATCTTTGTGTTTATTAGCCCTTGGTGAATTATCATTATTACAATAATTTGAGATACTATTATTGTTCTGTATTATTGTACTATTATTAAGAATAACTGTTCACTCCTCCTGACCCAGCAAAAGAGATTCTGTAAAACTATGCAAATGACTACATATTATGAAAAATAATATCCTTATAATCATTTCCATCTTATTTCTTTTCTTCACAGGACTTGGATTAAGCCCATCATCCAATAGAGAATGGTGTTCAGAAAGAGAGAATGGTATGCTTCTGACTGATCTTAACATTTTTCTGCAGCACTCAGCACAATAACAACCAGTTCAGATTGTGTGATACTCTTTTTGCTAAAAAATCATGGCCCACATCCCTTTCCTTCCAGCAGGGACTCTTTTAAAAACCAATCACAAGAGTAGATCAGAAAGCCATCCCCCTTGCCCCAGTAATCATTTGACAGAAGGAAACATTTCAGATGGATTCAAAATTGTTCTTGCAAATTGTGTTTCGTTTGAGGAAAACCTGATGCATTTTCACATAAAATTGACTCTCTTCTTAAGAAAAATCAGAAGGCAATCGTTGTTCATGCAAAAAGTGATGACTATTTTCAGCTCTGCCATAAAAGCCTCAGCATGGGCAGAGAAAGGATTTTGGCTTTCTCTTCTGCAGTACCATAGACCGTGGAGAACTCAAACCTTCATGTCCTTCCCCAGAACACACTGTAAAATTGCAAGAGGTTGAAATATAGCCAAAACACACCATATCACACAGGTAGGGTGTGACAATATATGCAATGAGCACAGCAAAACAACTCTGATTTCAGAAGAATTGCCCACTATCAAATAGCTCTAAGAGCCTGGGTAAAGCTGTCCTGAAGCCTCCTAGAAATTGTGAAGACAGAAAATCCCATCCCGATTTATCTCCAATACTGTCACACAATTCCAGCTCATCGTATCATGCCTACCGTTCTGGCTTGGGCTCTTTTCATTTCAGTTTCACTAGCGTGTTGGAAGGAAAGACTGGTTTTTAGTCTGATGTTTTTTCTCCTGTTCTGGTCTCTTTGTTTTTTTCTGTTTTTAAAATACCTTGGAGACTCAGTGCCCCAGCAGCTGATCCCAAAGGACTGCTTTCCTGATGTAGTTATGAACAGCTGTAAAACTTCACAGCAAGTCAGGCTGGGAACGTGGCAGTTCCTTTCATGCTTTGTCGTCTCACGCGGTTTTGTTTCTCCTGTTTAATTTTTTTGCCTTCCCCTCAGCTCGTGGCAAAATGGTTTGTTGTCATTTTCAGCAATGAGCAGACAAGCAGGAGTAAAATAAGGCAGGATGAAGAAGGCTGAAGAGGAGCACAAAGGGAAACGATTTAATAGGACTTGGTGACAAGCACGAAGTAAGCGTCACCCAGGAGTCAGCCATGAGGGAGCGCTCATTTTCTGATTGCCTCTTGTCTCCTCAGAAACACAGGCAATCTCTGCAAGGGGTTGCCTTTCCTCATTCATAGAAAGGACTGCAAGTACCCGCCATGCAACATGCCTTTGAGCCTTACGATATCTACGAGGAGAAACTAGGAGAGGGAAGAAATGCGCATTTATTTCCACCAGCCTACCAGCAGTTGGAGTAAAAAATAAAAAAAACAACTTTTGCAGGCAGTTTTTCTGTATTGTGACAATTTTTCTATGTTCTGAGATAGCCATCAAGGAGGGTGAAGAGTCTAATAGAAAATGAATGGGGACTCCCTAAGGACAACTTCATCTTACCGGTTGCTTTTTAAGAGCTCTGTGGGCAAAACAACCCTCAACTTTTTTTTTTTTCCTTTTTTTTCCTCCCTCCATTTGTGCATAGAAAGAGAGAAGATTGATGGAGCAGGAAGGACCTTTGTGGAGTTCTGAGAAGGCCTTGCAATATTTCTGTCCTCCTTCTACCTGATTTACTATAAAAGGAGGTGGTTGTAAGGTGCTTTATTTCAGCCCATGTCGCTCCACAGCACAGCTTAGTACCTACCGTTCATCTTCTTGGGAATAGCCTTCTTTCACATACAGAGCTTATGGGACACCTTCTACTTTGCTCTGACATTGCTGGGCTGGGGGTGGTGGGGGAAAGCCAAATTGTCTGCAGAGCCAAAATCATCAACATGATAATGCTGCAGTGCCTAGAAATGAGGCATTTGGCCTCAAGGGAAGAAATGACCACAATGCCCAGCTAACCTCCTCATTTGGGGAGGGAGGAAGAGTTGAGGGATAGATCAAACATCAGAGACGGTATCACTGTTTGAAGGTGTGTGTGGTGAACCTATGGAGGAACTAACCCAGCTGACAACCATGCTTTTCTACTGCTTTGTGCAATTTCTCATTTTTGGTAATTTGTTCATTTCTTTGTTCTGCGCACAGCTTGGCTGCACGAACCAGCATGGTTGGTCCTTAGGTGAGCATGAGAATGATCGGCTGCCACCAGGGACTGACAGATCACGCTAGTGTTGCCACTAGAGGAATAATTATCAAAACACAGCTTTAGACAACTAAGATGACCTGGGCCAAGTCCACCAGGCAAAGTCCACATAGTGCAAACCAGACAAGAAGTGCTCAGCCGGAGGACTCTGAAGCCACTGCTCATACTTCAATAGGCGTCAGATCATACAGTCTGGGAGACAACCCACTGCTCAAGAGAAGATGTCAAAATGTGAAATTCACAGGTCTTAGAAGGAAAGCAACTCAAATGGCATCTGATTGACATATCACTGGTAGAGCACTGAGCTAGGAAAGGCAAAAACTTGAAAAAGAGTCCCTATACCAGAATCATTTGTGTTATTTATACGGTGATAACTGTATTAAGGATCAAGTTAAGTAGAAGATAAAACCCAGGCTTCCGTTTAGTGAGCAAAATACCTTAACCACTCAGTTGCAGAGTCATCTGTCCCCAGACTATTGAAAGCAGGAAAAAAATTTTAGTCTAGGTATGTTTTATATTAGATTACTATTGCAAATTTTACTCTGTGTTTCTAATTTTTTTTTCAGCACATTATTTCTATGGGGGTAAGCCATGCTGACAGAGTTAAACCAGTGCAGCTTTTGTAGTCACCCAGAGACACGCACATTCCTACCTCTAAGGCAACGATGCAAATGACCACATGCTGTCAAGAGATAGCTAGGAGTTGTCAAGAGAAAAGGACAACCAGAAACACCTGAAATCTGTACCATAAAGAATAAGGGAGTGGTAGCTAGTGAAAGAGCAATAACAGAGGCTGAACCAGAGTGAGCCAGGACTGGTTGTAATATGTATCTTAAGAATTAGGTTACAGGTTTCCACTGTCACAGATTTGATAGGCTGTGCAGAGATGCATTCCCTGATCAACAAATTGTATGCCAGCAGCAACTTCCAAAAAAAAAAAAAAAAAGGCTTGACTATGTCCATCTTTGGACACTTCTCAGAGCATGGTGCATTTATTCCATGGTACAAAGCAGAGTTGGTTTGTATAGCTGCCTCCATCCTTGGAGCTCTTGTCAGTGCATCGCACTAAACCTGTAAAGTATTCCCTTAAGTCTTGACATTGCCTTAGAAATGGGCTTTTGAACAAGGGAGAATTCACAGTTAGTCTGAGCGGCAATTCGTGCTGACCTCATCTCCTCCCTCCTTAGGCAATTCATACTCCCTCTACTACCTGCACTTCATGAAAGCACCCTGTTAATTATTCATGGAGTGCTGAAGCCTTTAAACTTCATTGATTTCTTGTGTCTGGCTCTTGATTGCATCTGGTAAATTCATTCCTGTTTGATGGCATTAAGTATTTTGAATAATTAATATGGTAATTTATCCCAAGCTGAGGACTAAATGTTACCTTCTGCTGGGAGGAGTGTTGCGAGGGGAATACTCTTTAGGGCACTTTTCCCAATTCCGTGAATGTCAACATGGTACTTAATATAAGTGTCTGTCTAACAGCTATTGCTTCTATGGGACTCCAGTGCAAGCACGATTGAGAGGACAAGCACTACATGCACAGGCATTTATTCTTATAGTGTGCTTTTAATTGACTGGAAAACAATCAAAATGACTAAACAACATCAAAGATGGAAAAATATCTCTTTGATCCATCGGGGTCTTCTCAAATTCACAGCAATTTTGATTGTGAGTTCTTCAGGAGTAGGGCTGAATCCCAAGATCCAAACTCTGCTAAGAGTAGCATTTTACAGTAAGCTCTTGGAAATGTAATCCATTCACATTTTGATAGACCTAACAGTGACTTCTGGACCTTTCAGTCCAACCCAGAGGAAAGTAATCCCTTCCCTAATGGATATCTGCATTGGGACATATTTGCCTCTTCTCATTATTTACATTCAAATATATCTGATATTCAGAACCATTCATTTTGTATGGTTTTACTTCTTTTCTGTCCCATTAGCTTCTTTTTTATATTTGTATTTATATCCTCCATGTACTCCTATCATAATCTCCAGATACTGAAGTCATCAGTAAGCCAAACTATTACACAAACCGATCCTTTACAACACCTCAAATAAAAAGAACTCTTCCTGTGATTTGCCTCTGATTTGAGGACTTTTTTTTTTTTTTTCCCTGTGAGGTAGTGCAAATAAGTACTTAGTCACTGGGATAAAATTCATACAGGCAAAGATGAATTCCCACTTCATATTATTCTAGATACCAGAGTTCCTAAATCCCTTTTCTTTAGTAAGGCATGTCAAAGAATCAGGATTACTCCTAAACAATGGACTGAAAGAGTGAGTGATGATTATATGCAAAACAAAACTTCACCGTGGAAGAACTCTTCAAAATGTTTTCCATTGTTTCGTGCCTGAGCTAACCTCATCTGCTCTTCATTTATTTTTGCCGGTACTTGAGTTTATTTCTGATCTGGTTTCCTCACAACTCCATGTAGTTTTTGAAGATAAAAACAAGAGCTGGAGATGCTATTTATTCTTGCAAAGCTATAGAAATGGAGGCATTTTAACCATCCCTACTTTTTGGATATGTTCTTCCAGGGAGGGTTTGAGCCATATTACTTCTGAGGTTAGACAGCGATATTTCATAACAGACTATAAAGCCTAGATGCCTGCCAGTGCCTACAGAGTGGTTTCAGTTCCATGGCATGGTTTCAGTACAGCCAGATCTGGAATATGAGCTTCAGCTAAATGGTCTTCTTGTTGGCCTGTAGCTAACTATATGGGTCTCCAAAAGGATGCAATTGTGGATTACAGGCGACAGCTGTAATTCATGTTTCTTCTGTCACTGGTGGTTTGTTAAGACCTTGATAATCTTCCCCAGCTCGTGGAAACCTCCATTCTGTCACCACTGTTTTGTCATCTCTAGGAACAGAGGGGTTCAATCACTGACAAATGTACACAGCAGGTTTGGGCAGATCTGAAGGCTTCTGCATTTCCAGATATCTTCCAGCACTGTTTCTTTGCTACAGGACACCCATCTCTTTCCTGGGATGCGCATCCGTCGTTTCAGAGCTCGGTTCCATTGTGTAAACAGTTGACCTGTGAGTACATAGTCATTTATTAGCCAAAATGTCCTGGGGACCCTACTAGAAGATAAAAATTCTGCAAAACATTTATTTGGCTGTTTGTTTACAATTCAAAGCATTTAATATCTAGTGCAATCTTAAATAATTCATTAGTGCTCAATATGCCTAATACCTCTGTTGAGAATGCCAATAAATGAGGTTAAATGAGATTCCTGCTGATTTCTTGTACTCTTGTTGGTTTAAACTCTGATAAATATATGTTTTACCAGAAATGAAAATAGCATTAGGGAACAAATTTCTTTTAGTCAGTGAAAGGAATGAAAGGAATTTTCCCCCTATAACAACAAAGATAGTCTTTCCTCTTTAACCTCATGTGTTTCTTTGAATTACAGCTGGTGAATTTGGATGAGGAACTGGCCCTTAAGGACCAAGCTGAGAGGATCAACTCAAAGGCTTCAAAATTCAGTTTAAGAGTCAACCCTCAAGGGTATATGACTCTGTGTGTGTGTGTGTGTGTGTGTGTGTGTGTGTGCTGTGTGCACTGTGTGCTGCTAAGCAACTAAATAACATAAATGTCTTAAATGAAAAAAAAAAGAAATACAATTAAAATAAACATAAATAGAGACCTGTCTACCCACAATTTAAAAGCACCTGTCACACTAGGTACTTAGGATATATGTACATGACTATCCAAACACTCACCACATACCTTGCACACATATTGTGCAAATATTGTGGTCTGGACTTTGTAGGTGTCCACAGGAACATGAAAACTCTGCAGATCTTGAAGGTCTGAAATGTCTCTTATCTCTTAACTTGTGCCCCTCTGCGGTGATCCTAGAGCTTTCCTATATGCAACAGATTCCCAGTACAAGAGCGCTATTAGCCCATCTGATTTCCCATCTGTTGTTTGGAAAGAAATTTGACCCCAGAAGGTAGGACAAGGCTTATCTTTCGATAGGTTTGGTAAGAAGACCAAGAAGCACAGTGTATGGGATCATATAGACTGGGAAAGAACTTCAGAGTTTTTTCGATCCAAACTCCCACTCAAAGAGGGGCTAAATTACATGTTCTGCTCATCTCCTCTTGTAGCTCCTTCACTGGCAACTCAACACCTAAGCTGTGGTGTGTTTCCCACACATGAAGCCCCCAACACCCCCAATTCCAGCGAGAGGCACCAGGCACTTGCTCCCTGCAGGGCCAGACTCAGGCCATGTCATCCTCTCTCCAGGGCTTCACCTGAACTAAGTCCTCTCATGGGCAGGAGTAGATGGCATTTGGAGGCCAGAGGTAGTTGCTCCAGCTAGTGTCAGAAACTATGTCCTTTAGTGCTATGTTAACTGCTGAAGTCCTTCTTAGCTGGCCTTGCTCACCACACTCCACCCCATGGGTGGCTTTGATGCAGAAAACGAAGTATAAGGGCAGCTCCTGTACCATAAATTAATGAAAGACAACCTGCAAGTTCTACCGCAAATGTCAGGGCAAGTAGATTTTTACATTATCAGATATTTTGAGGTGGACACTGTTGCAACCAAACATGCACAATGCCAGCAACAGTTAGGTTAGAGTCATCTACCCCCAAAGTGGACCCAATTTAGTTGCCCACATACCAGAACCTCATGCCATCCGCCATGCATTAGAGTGTGACCACTTCCGAAGCAAGAATTAGAGACCAAGTGTAGTAAGTACAAGTGCCTTATTATAGCCCTGAACACTGCCCCATTCAGAATTGCAGCATTGCTCCTAATTGCTTTTCTTTTTTCCAATTGTGGCAGAGAGACTAAAATGTAGCAATACAATACTGAACCATACAATGGCTTGTTCTGGGGCTGTGAGGTTAAGTAACATTTTTAAAGACCTGCTTTTACAACCAAGATGTTGTAGTTTCACAGATCGTGTTCTAGATTATAAGTAAGTGAATTATAAACATGTAGGTATTTGTGTTTGTGGCAAATTAGGGGATCTGTCTGTTTATAATTAAAATGTTCTAATATATAGATGAAATCTCTGTATCACAGAAATATTTTTTTCTCCATAATATATTTCTAAATACTGTACTCTAATACATGTAATAATACAATATATATATAATAGGTTATGATATATTATATAGATAATTAATATCACATATATAAATATGTATGTATTTATGCATGTATATAAAATAGTTATTCATGTTTCTTGTTCCTAATCTGTGAGTTACAAGTGAGTCGCTGAATTTTGACACTTCCACAGTCAACCAAGAATGTGCGATCCTTCTCAGATAGCTGAAGCATAAAGAAATCAGTTTAGGCAAGTTTCTTACAGGGCTATTTAGAGAGGAAATTTTTTTTGAGAAGATAAAAAAGTTGGATGTTAATGTGTGTCAGCATGTGAAGAAAACATTTTACAAACATCCAAAAATGCTCTTTTCCCTAATGTGATTATAGTCTCAATGCAGAAGACAAAAAGTGGAAAGGAAAAACAGACATGCTGTGACTGTACAATGTCTCATAGCATTTTTGTACGAACTGTACAATATCTCATAGCAATCTTACAGTAAAACAAGGAAAATGATTCTAGTCCTCTGAGTCCTAAATAAATTTTATGTCCAAAAATCAGTAAATGGACTGGAGAAAAGTGCTGACTTAGTAATAAGTTTTGAGATTGAAAAATCTGGATTTGGATTCTCAATTTTGCCTTTATGTTTTTGAAAAAGGACTCATTCCCTTCTGCTTCTTTGATCTGGTTTCATTCCAGTGGCAATCATAACATCTGCTTGGCCAGTCCATGCGAAATAGGCATTGCTCAGAAGTATGTCCAGTTGATCCTGCCTTGGGCCAGATAGCAGACTAGAGGATTGCCCAAGGAGTCTTACAGATGAATTTTCTATTTTGAAGACCTTGAAATCTCCTGACGGAAGACATTACCAGAAATACAAAGTATTTGTAATGCTAAAACCTGGTTAACCAACCAGGTAATCCCACCAGGTAAGTGATTCATTTTTCTCACAAACAGAAGTGCCATTTTCTGGGCACTGAATGCATTACTTGCAGTGAAAGATGCCAAGAGTAAGGGTTGTATAAAAGAAATAATATCATCCCCATTTTGCAGATATTGAAACTGGAGCCCAGAGAGACTGAGTCATTTATCCATAACAGTGTAGAAAGTGCAAGATGGGAACACAACAGAGACCTTCTGAATCCCCATTCATTGCTTCAGTGGTTAAACAAAAGATAAACAACAAAAAAATAACCCTTCTCCTCTTTCAGGAAGCCATGTTGCTGAAACTTGTTTTTCATGGAGACTAAAAAAATTATTTTATTTCGAATGCTATTAAGACCATGACTTAAATCTCAGTAGTATTCTTTTAGTGCTTTAAACATCATTTTATAAGATATTTTTAAAAGACATCATTTCTTTGACTAGTATCTAACCATACAGCATTTTCATGTCTCGTAAAAAATAATTTTACTCAAAAATATGTGTTTGCCAGTAGCATTTAAATTAGACGTAAACCACTGTTTATGACCCCGTTCAAATAAAATGAAATCTTCAGTTCTTCTGCTACTGTGCTTTTGCTGGAATAGACAAGCTAATTCATACCCCTTGAAAGAGCAATTTTTTTACAAAATGCTGATCCTAACGCTAAATTTGCAGAAGCTCGACTGTTTATCTACTCCGCCCACAGACACCATATGGGGCATATGCAGGACACATCGAGTGGCTGGAATTAGCAGAACCATTTGTGAACTGCACATGAATGTATAATTTGCACATAATTCTCTGTGATAATAGCCAAATTATAGAAGGTGATAGCACCATCATTTTTTTTTTTCCAAGTTGGTGTTTATGGAAATGATTACTTTATCAGCTCTGTACTTCTCAGAGCAGAAACAAAATCAGAACCAGGCCGTCTTAAGACATAGCAGAAATAAACTGTCAAAACTCTAAAGCTCAGTGTAAATTAGAGTTATGGGAAGTTTCATTTTACGGAACTACGAGGGATATTTCGCTTACACTGACTCTGGTTTAAAACCCTGAATAAGCACTTCCTTAACCTTAGGGATGACAGGGGATCTATGTGCTTGCTGAACTTTTATCACCGAAGCTCTTGCTTAACTTCAAATGCATCGGGGTAGCTTGGTGCATGCTAAAACGTGATCACATCCTTGCTTTACAAGATCGGAGCCTAAACGGGATGAGAACCTGGCCCAAGGAGAGCAGACAGACTCAGTGCAGGGAGCAGGATAAAAACTAGACGTGCCTGCTCAGAGAACATCTGTTACCGCATTCCAAAATAGAGCAGTTTTAAAGGCAGTGAAACCCTTTGTCAGCTTCTTGCTTCCTCTGTGACTGATCCGTAAAGGCTTTTTCAAAATGTCGTCGGAGGAAAGAGACAAATGGGTTCAGAATTTCTCTCTGGGTCCTCTTCTTGAAATTCAGCTGAAGCGTTTTTAGAAGCAGAAACAGCGCTCAAGGATTGTTTTTTTTTCTTCATTCGTTCTTCTTCTGACAAAGATGAAAACATGGCAGCAGCACTGCCTCTCCCTCTTCAACTCCATCTCTGATACTTCAAAGTATTGTTTTAGGGTAATTTATTTCAAACCGTTGGCTGGAGAGTTCAAAGGGTGCTTTGAAGCATCAGATACAGCTTCTCAGTGTCTCTGGGGACCAGAAGTGAGAGAGGAGCAAGAGTGGGCTATGACTGTTGTCTGCAAATTTTTATATTGCTTTTACTCTCTGGCAGCAGCTCAGTTCCTTGTGGGTGTGAATGAGCATCAATACTTGCAGCCAGCAATTATAATTGATTCTCTTCTCGAGTCTTGAGGAAACTGAGCTGCTGCTGAGTCACATGCTGCATGGAGACAGATGAACCAAAAGAGGTTTGTGCTTCCAAAATTTTGGGAAGTACTAGGGTAGCATTAATGGTTGCCATTCACCAGCTGAAACAATCATCCTAGTGCAATCACTTCCTTGTCGCCAAAGACATTTCACTTTGGCTAGAGTGCTAAGATCTGAGGGTTTTTAGCAGAAATATCTGTCTATTGCAGCTGCCACTAAGCACCACAACTGACAGCAGAAGTAGGCAGATATATTTGATATTTCAGTGCTTCTGTTTACAGGCATAAGCCCATAAAGTCACTAAAAAATGTGTAGATTTCAGAATACAGTCAGATTTTAGCCTTGTGCTAAACCCAGTGCTTGTATTAGATAAGACCCAGAGTTTATTTTGATATAAGCCATGGATGGTCTGGGACTTCAGTCAAAATGTTTGGCCAGACCACATCAGACATGTTCATCTTCGGCTTTCTTCTACATTTCACTTCAGCAGGAAAAAAAAAAAAAAGAATTGTGAACAAAATTGGAAGTGAGAAGTGGTGACTTTTTAAGGGAGATCAGATTTACCAGGGAGAAAGTTGAAATTGTGTCATTAATACAGTTGAAATTATGTCATTAATAACCTGACAGTGATCTGAGATCACTGCCACATCGCATTGGAGCTGCACAGCGTATTGCGAGGTGTCAAAGAAAGCAAACAGAAATGATTGTGCCAGGACACATAGAAATCATCAGCACTGGGTCTCTCTCTGGTCTGTTGCTCGGTTCTCTCTCTTGCTCTTGGCTGAAGTTGTTCATTGGACTTTCAGCAACACTTGCACCTCATTTCAAAGGAGTGATGTTTCCAAAGAGGAATATGTGCTTCCAGAGTGACATTGAGTTGCTTGCTTTGGTTATTTCTCCACTGCTTGGACCTACAGCACCTTGAGAAGATTGCCTTCCTCTCCCAAAAGATCTCTGTTCAGCTTAGCTAAAAAAATGCACCATTAGGGATTCCAACTTTTCACCAGATGCCTGAAGCAGAGATGCAGCTGAAAATGAGATAAGCGCCCTCTGAAATGAGGCTTCCTCTATCTACTCTATTTCATTCAGCCGTGACTGCTAAAGCAGTTCTGCACTGTGGGCACGTAATCTCTTTATGGGTTGTTTTGTCATGAATCTTTATCCGAAAACTATTAATCTTAAATCATACTTTTATCAAGTGTTTATTCTTTTACTCCCCTTGGGCTTTGTGATATCAATATAATGCCTTCACGAACAACGACAAATTACATCTTCCCCATTGCCATGGAAAATAAAGATGCCTGAGAGGAAGTGACTTAGTAGGAATTCAAAGAGACAACAGTTGATCTAGGAATAAGAGTGGATCTGTTGAGCAAAAAAAAAAGTATTCTGTTGCCAGGTCTGCAAGGATATCTTTGTGGCAAAGAAGAACAGAGTAAATAATAGGCTTTGAGCAAGGTCAAACAGCTGCATAAGACTGAATTATTTGTAAAAAAAAAAAATCCTTCCACAGCTGGATGATACCCATCAGCTGCATGTGATAACTCACCAAGTATGTGCTCCAGTGCATGCCAAAGTGGAGTAAAATGTTCACTTCCTTGAATGCTCCAGTGGTCTATTTCAGACTTTAAAGGACTAGGAAGCCACATAAGAAATCATTGCATCTCTGAGATGCATTAATTCCTCACATATGGTTTCTATCATGTTATTCAAAGAAGAGTGTGATTCAGGAAGGTTTATTTTCTTTAGCCGTTTGATGGCAAAAGTTTAACCTGGTGAATATCCTGGACAATGTGTAATTTATACAAAAAGAATATATTCATCTGTTGCTACATCTGTTAAAGAAGAAAAAAAAATTGCATAGACATATAACTGAATATCAACAAATGGATAGTGATGGATATTAGGCTCTATGGAAACCTGTGTTAACATAACAGCAATTACGGAAGCAAGGTTTGAAGCTGCAGAGATGATAATGAGACACAGACAGCAATGCTGGCACCATCACTGGCATGAATAAAGGAGTTATGACCGGTGATTGAGAAATAGCTTTACCTTCCTTTTTTCATTTACTTATCTTGTGGAAAGAAGATTTGCAAGAAGATGAGCATGTCTTTGCATGTCACCCCCAAAAACATTTTAACTCATTTTTAAATTTCAAACAAATTTAGCAGACACTCCAAATAGCTTAAATTCTTCCAATTGTCCTAAAAAAATGGGTAGCTAAGAAGAAGAGAGAACTTACAATTGGCCCTCAAAGAGAAAAATCCTAATATGAATGCACACCTTAGAAGACATCAGAGAACTCATATAAGGATTTCTATATATGGTTATATTATTATTTTAAATATAAATACTTACTATACATATATAAAATAGATAAAGAGAAAGAAAGATAAAGACGGATTTACGCACATGCAGTCCTCATGTTTGCTAAAAATTCGTCATGGAGCTCAGTTTTTCTTTGAGACCAAAATGAGTCAGTCTTGATACATAAGCCCATAGAAAAACAGGCGCCATTAATCCCAGTGCTCACAGAATAATTTGAATATCTAGTCTGTTCTTATACACAGGACTTCAGAGAAGCATCTCTCCCTTCCTCTTTATGAGATCACCTCACACTTCCTGGACCTCTCTCCTCCTCTGAGGTTGCTTGAGTAATCATGGACAGCTTCACTATGTAACATTTTCTGTCCATGTGCTTATTTGTCTTGGAGATGAGTCCTAATTCTTGGTCTCAGAGACTTTTTCTGTGCCTTCCCTTCCATTTGAATCCTCACTAAAGAAATTACTTCTGAAAAGAAAGTGAGAGCTAAAAGAAAAATAAATAAATAAATAAATAAATAATCCACAGAAATCTTTGCTTTAAATTCAGTATGCAACAAACAGAAGATGGATGGCATTTCAGATCACATCTATTAATTTTTCAATCTGGTGACAACATATGAACCTCTGACAGATTTGGGCTGAAGTTCATGCATTAATCAAATGCTGTCTTTATTATTTATTTGGCACTTTTTCATTTAAAGGGTCGCAGAGGAGGTAGAGTCCGGTGAGTAATTCCTGAACTGGCTCCTTCTCAAGTGCAAACACTATCTATCCCTGAATTATCTGTATGTTTCTAGTAACCTACAGATTTCAAAGCACAATACAGAGGAAATCTATGTTTTAAGAGAAAGACTGTGACAGAGGATCACATCCAGCTTGTCGGGCAGTGATCATGCATTGCTCAAATACAATTTCTCTAATATATCTATAAGAATTCTCTAACAGTTATCTCACATCTGTTTATAAATTCATTTTCGCAAAAGAACAGATGCTACAGAAATACTGGTGAGCCCCTTTGCAGAGGGGAACTAAGGCACAGGAGAAGCAGCTTGCACAAGGGAACAAGACAAGAAGTGTATCAGGGACTGAGCTTAGCTCTTCGAATGTAACAAACTATTCCTTCAGAAAATGGGATAACTTTCCCCCTCAAGTCTAACAAAGCATTCAAGAAGCATGCTAGATCAACTAATGTTATCACGTTCTCTTATACCACTGAACAACTCTCAGCTTTTAAACCAATACTTTTCAGTTCAGCTTATCTACACCTAAAGACATTTGCACTCGCTCAGGCCAAGGCTTCATCTACTGCAGTAATATGTCTCTAACTTTTGAAATTGGTAGATGAGAAGGGCAGAGTAAGAGTAAGGCAAGCATATCCTCAAGTCATTTAGGTTGGAAAGAACCTCTGGAAGCCTCTGGTCCAAACCCATGCTCAGAGCAGGGATGACTTCAGAGCTAGATTGGGTTGTTCCACCCAAGAATGGAGATTGCACAGCATCTCTGGGCAACGTCTTCTAGTGCTGGACTGTGTTTTTTGTTTGTGTTTTTTTTTTTTTAATTGTGATCTCCAATTGGAATTGTTCTTGCTGTGCATTGTGTTTGTTGCCTCCTGACCTTTCAATGTGTGCCTCTAAGAAGAATCTGGCTCCATCTTTCTCACTACTCCACACAGGTAGTTGAAGAGAGTTATTAGGTCTCTCTTGAGCCTTCTCTACTCCATGCTGATGAAACCCAGCTCTCTTGGCTGTGCTTCATGCACTGTGTGCTCCAGACCTCTAACTGCTTTGGTGACACCCACTGAACTCGCTCTAGCATGTCATCATCTTTCTTTTACTGGAGAAGTCCAGAACTGGCCCTGTTACTCTAGATGTGGTTTCATGAGTACCAACTAGAGGACTTTCAACCTTTACTCATTTGACCTGCTGGCTATGTTCTTGCTAATGCATCTAATATAAATTTAACCTTCATTACCACAAGGTCACACTGCTGACTAATGTTCAACTTTTTGTCGCCCAGGTCCTCCAGGCCTTTTCCTGAAGAAGTGATACCTAATTTGTCAGCCTCTAGCTTATGCTGTCTATGGAATCATGCAAAATGTTTTTGTGGCACTTCATGAGGTTCCTGACTGACCATTTCTCCAGTCTGTTGCAGTCCCTCATGGGCTGAGTGTTGGCCTTCCCAATTTCATTTCTACATCCCCAGAAGATGCTATTGTATTCTTTGTCCATCCTCACTTAGTCTTTCTCTGTTGAATCAGTCTGGCCTCCTGCCATTATTGCTCATTTTCTTGCATCTGGGGAGGGACTGTTACTGGACTTTGATGAGATTGTCCTTGAAAACTGATTTTGTCTCCTGGGCCCCTTTAGCCTTCAGGGCAGTCTCCCATGACATCCTGCTTACCAGCTCCCTGAATAAGGCAAATTTTGCTATCCTGAAGCTCAAGCTGAACTTTGCTACTTGCATTTATCATTCTCTTCAGTAGCTTGAACTCCACTATTTCTTACTCACTGCAGCCAAAGTTGCCACTGATTATTGCTTTCTTGACAGTTTCTCTTTGCGAGTAGTAGCTCAAGAAGAGCATCACCTGCAATTGGCATATACAGCACCTATAGAACAAAGTTATCCCTGAAATCCTCCAGAAATCTCCTGGACTGCTTGCTTCCCAGCAGGTTCCCCTTTCAGCAAATACTGAGTGGGTAAAGCCTGCCATGGCATTTACCAGGGCCTAAGTTTGTGAGATTTCCAAAACTTTAACTACTCCAGGACTACTCCAAGCTTCAGACTATTTTCAGGTCAGAATTTCCTGAGCATGATGTTGTTTATCTATGCACAACAATGTGTTACCTTTTATTAAAGTACATGTTGGCACAGTGACTAATTATCTTCTTAGATCCCCCAGAGCATTCTTAGCAAAATTACCACTTGGGATGTTTCCTCAGCTTTTATAGAAAATAAGCAGAAACCATCCAAGAGATACTTCAGGTGCCTCTCTCAAAACTGTCTGATGAAAATTGCTGGGACCTGTCAGTGTCTACAGTACCCACTGAGCATCTTTGTTAGAGTAGGAATAGAATAGTAATTTTTCATCTTTATCTCCTATGACTATATCATACAGTCCTATTTCAAATATCCCTTTTTTATTTTTATAGTCAATTCTACCATTTTCTTTCATAAAGGATCCATTACCATTGCTCAGGCTTCTTTTGTTTTTAAAGTTTGTGAGAGGAATGGCTTATATGTAAATTATAGCTATTCTAATCTAATGTTTGCCTGTGTATTTTTGTTTCCCTTATCAATTTTCCATATTTTTTAGCTTCTGAATTGTATTAATTGCTATAACACTTTCTTTCTTCCATTTGTTTATAGATATATCTTTCAATGTCTATCTACAAATTTTTCATCCTTTTTATAGCCCATTTTCATTTTCCTGTCAGCACAGGCTGATTATTAATCACTGTGGCCTTTCTTGAACTATAATTTTCTGAACATCTAGTAAAACACACTTATAGTTTTTAAATTTTAATTTTTTCTTTACATTTCTAAAGCAGATTGAAGCAAAGTAGACAGTGATTATCTCCTTCTGTCCAATAAATCATATCACAGGTCTAGAATAAGAGCAGTCACATTGACCTCCAAATAACATATTTTTCCTTTTATTGCATATTGAAATAATTTTGTGACAATGAGCTGTGTATCTTTGCCTTTGGTTGAAATATTTGTGAAATACTCCAATTCACACCTACACATGGAGATGTTGCTGAGACACAAAACAAAATTGGATTCTGCTCTGCCTTCCAAGAGAGAAAGCAGGGAATTCAATATCCCAGTGACCTTGTGGGCAGATTTCTGTTTATAGCTCCCAACATTAGCTACTGCAGGTGTTCAACGAAACAAGTTATATTTTCAGTTCAGTTTTGTCAACAGAATTACTTGTGCCTGTGATGCAAGAGCTAATAAATGCGGGAGACAAACAAAGGTCCCTCTTTCCTTCAGGTTTTGAGATGTTTCTATCCCTTGACATGGCAGTATCAGCTGTGATAGTTTGACAAAGAACAAAAAAAGTCAGCTTGTGTAGTTTATCTATTGTTTCAACCTAAGACCCACCAGAGTGGGCTCACTTTGCATTTAATACATGAAAACTATGAAATTAATTTAGTTAGACTTGCCATTTAAGCTATCATTATAACTGTTTTCCATCACAAGAAGCAAGGCTTTTCCCATTTGGTGACAGAGGAATTAAAGGACTTGCAGAAAAGAAAGTTCAGATCCTTTGAAAGTGCCATGAAAACATCACCCAGTCCCTACATCTTCTGCTGCAGCTTTATTAAGAGAAACAATGATAATAATTTTGGTAAGTCTTTAAGGTCTTTAAGTCAGAAATGATTTTGAAACTGTGCTGTCCTCCTCACTTTGTCTGTCCGGACACTTTCGACATGATCCTGAAAAACTTTCTCATTTTTCTGACTCCATTCTCTACAGACTGGGAGTTCCTTGCCTTAAAATCTCCAAGTTAACAGAGAACTGTAAATGGCCAACAAATTTCCATATTGGAGAGGCCACTTTCCTTAAACCATCCCTCCACTTAGTGACTGCACCTTCTCAGATAGGGAGACTTGGACCCCCTGGCACACAGGAAATATTTTTCCACCTTTTTTCAGAAGAAATTATACATACATGATTATGCTGTCTGTCAGTCCATCCTAAGGATGTTTTATGCTGCTCAGCAATTTCCGACAAATTGTACAGAAAAATACAGCTCATAAAGTTACGAAATAACAAAAAGTTTCATGAAAATGGAATATCGAAGTAGACGAGAGCAACCTAGATTAGGGTCCTCAATATACTGTGAGCTCAGGCATCTTATTAGACAGCAGAGAATCCCCACAGGCCAGTGCCAGAGGAAATCAGACCTCGTAGTTCCTCTGCTCATAAAACCATTTATTTACATTTTGTTAGAGTTCAGTCCTTTAAGATGAAAGGACTAGTTAGACATGAGTTTATTTTACATGCAGACTTAGTCTTTTCTAGGTGTGTTTTTTTTCCCCTTTAACTTCCAAAAATACTTTGTTTAGGCCACCATTTTATTTATCTGGGTCTTACAAAAATGCTTTATTTCCTGGTATGGTAAAGTGGTTCTTCACTGAGCAGACAGACATAACAACGACGAATTCCATTCTGATATTGATCGGAAAGCTGTTTGCACTGATAACTCTTTTTATCTTCCCAGTCACTACTGTGCACCTGGGATCTTGTTCTCAAAGAGAAATGAATTGCACCTGATATTCCAGTTCAGGATGGTGAGTATTTGAAGAGCTCATGAAGTCTCTCTTCTGCTTTCCTCAATACTTCTGCACTGGAAGTATCATTAATTCTTTGTCAGCCTTGGTTATCTTTACAAAATATTTACCTGCGCTGGAAATATATTTGTCTTCATGGACTCTTTGTTTCTATCTATGTGTAACTAGTAGGTGGAATTCATTACCATAGTCTTATATGAGGGGTGGTCAACTGATGGCTCAGAAAGCAAACCTGGCCTGCAAGACTGGGGGACCTGAGCTTTGAGGATGCTGGCCGGCCACCAAGCTGGTCACACTGCAAGCATTGCTCTGTGTTAGGTAGGACCCTGCACGCAGACATGAATCCATGACGGTTTATTGGATCAGACGCAGCACTAGGCGATGATGGTGACACTGTGCTCTACAGCACCAGGATTTGGCCTCCAGATACCTGCAAAAGCAAATCTCTGAAAGATCTCTAAAAATCTGTGCTGCAGATTGCTTGAAGCATATGGCATGGAGACCAAGTAGTTAACAGGACAAAGCTGTAGCTATAACCCTATCCAGAGCTGCGTTACTAAAAAGGGTTACAGAAAAGAGAGGTTTAGAACCAGGAGTCGAGATTTTTTCAGAGGTGCCTTTCTCATGACCTCATGCCTCCCAGATCCCACCCGGATGTGTCCCTGGGTACTTTGTGCTGCTTCTGCTTTCTCTCAAAGCACCTGCTAAGGGTTCTTATCCAAGTGAACCATCGTCATTCTTGAAAAGGACAATTCCTATGTATCTGAGATCCAGGTCACATTTTACTCAAATATCCCTCCTTCTCCCCATGATGGTTCATACAGTAAAGCATTCATGGAATAATACAGAACTATGTGAGTCCTGAGTCTGTTTTGGTAAATCTGGTCTCATATTTGTATTTTCTCTGAAGGTTCATGGTTTGGCTCTTCCTTTAAAAACCTATGACATGGAAAGTTTCTTTCATTATGCATAAAATTCACTACATCTGTTCTTTAAACATGATGCAATAGATGTGGAAGAAACTCTTGGTGAGATGGCATCATAAAAACTGATCAATTCTTAAACACTTTTTCTTTTTCTTTTTCTTTTTTTTTGGGGGGGGACATTATCATAGATGTGAAATTCACAGTACAGCAGTACAATTCTGTGAAGACAAAGAAGAAATTTCATTTAATTTTCCCAGTAATAACATCAGTGATTTAGAGGCTGTTGTATCTTCTTTTAAACATTGAATTCCTCATCTCAGTTCCTCCAGAGACCATGGACAAATGTATTTGCAAAGGAAAACAGATCTATTGGAGAAGTAACAGTATCCCATGAACTACCAATAAACCAGAATGTAATTATTGATCAAAATATTTTTCTTCACAGCACTGAGGGGATCTGTGAGTGTGATTTTGACGTATACGTTATATAGGAAGAAAAATTATGTTATTTGGGAACACAGCAAAAGATGAACTGAAGCAGAACATTTTTTTCCCCCCAAACTGGCCTGTAGCTCATTGCTTAAGGGATAACCCCCCCCACACACACACACCACCACCACCATTACAATATTGATTGCACTTTGTTATTGTGCTTTAGTGATAAAAAAAAAAAAAAAAATCGACCACACCGTCAAAACATTAAGTCTTGATTAATCATTCTCAGAACCCCAGGAGTAATATATGAAGTATTTATTTAAAGTGTCAATAGAAAGATCAGCTTAAGATTCATCCTGAAGTCAACTGTAAGTTTTCCTTTTACTTTTCCTGGGCTTTCTAATCACAACCTGGCAGTTTTATCCAGCACTGTATGAGAAATCCCCAGTGGAATCCAAAGTGCTGGAAAACTGAGAAGCTCACACCAGTTTCGTGATAAAAGTTGGTAAAACACCCAGTGAGCCAGGCCAGCACCCAATGAGGAACCTGCAGAAAGGCCTCCTGTCTTTATATTGATTTGGCCCCATCGTGCATCTAAAAAACATGGCAAGGTGAGGAACTCCAGAAAGTACACTCCAGTTTGCTTTACCCGCCAGCGCCATCCCTTGGCACGTAAGCGATCCAGCACGATGCCCACCAGCACGCACACTACGTTGTAGGACATACTTCGGGAAGCCTTTGAGGGATTACACGCATTCTGCTGAATTTCGCAACCCACGGCCTTGATAAGCCAGGTGACACCTTCCTGTCAGGCTTTTCATTTCCTCGGCTATACAACACGCGGAGGATTTGTCTATTTTTTTTGCCCAGCCCCAAGGCAGGGAGTCGTTGTCTGTCCCATCCTTGAAAAATGCCATTCAAATAAAGCAATGGATGATATGAGATAGGCTCAAACAGATATTTGCATCAAGGTCTGAGCTTGCTTTTCCCATGCTCCAGGCCTCTAAGATACGACCAAGCTCCAGCTGGAAAGTTGTGAAACTATTATTATCACGATGCTGTATTTAAACTGGCAAGCCCAGACTCCCAACAGGACTTATTAACTCCAGCCCGTTGTCTCATTAATACAGATACAGGCTCAGTATCTGATTCAGTTCCAGTTGGCGATGATCACAAGCAACTTGAACTTTAGGCTTTGCTGGGGGGAAAAAAAAAAAAAATCTTGAAAACATTCTGTAACTCAGGGGGGACAAAATACTGATTCATGTCAAAATTATACAGAAAAAAAAAATGCATTAGGAATTTTTTACTGGTCTCACTGTCTTCAAATTTCCCTTTTTAACCCACACTTGCAAAAGATTCATGAATAAAATAGAAATGAGAAATGCCACTCCGTGTCAATGTAGGATTAATCTGTAACAAGGAGGAAGAAAAGTTTCAGTCTATCTAGGACAGTTACAGAAGAACAAACAGCCAGAGTTTACATTCCTGCCTCTGAGTAAAGTTTTTGCCTGAGGGGATAGTCTTTGTTTTGGATGAGATGAACACAATCCCGCTATAAAAGACAAAGTAAGCCGGGAGGAAATTTCAAGCAGATTCTACAGATGAGCGAGATTGTAACAAATCTGGAGCCACAGAGGACTTTGTGGTTGTCATTATTCCACTCTGTTCTAGCATCATCACCGAGATGTGTGCTATGCTTTGTCTGGGAGAGTTCATATTTTATGCTTCCTTGCTGTTTTGCTATCTAATTTATTTATTTATTTATTTACTTATTTATTTATTTCTGAAGAAGAAATAACCTGTGAGTTATTTTAGGCTTGATGCTTGAGAGAGGATAATTTCACATAAACAAATTGAGGTGTTTGTGTTCAGGATTTCCAAGATTTTTTTGTTTGACAAAAGGAAGTCTTCCTTATCATAAAATTATAGTGCAATTTCAGTTTATTCAGAAGAAAGGAGCAGTGTGCACAAGAGACATATACGTATCTATGCAGGTAGATGGATAATTGAGCTGTTTATGTTAATGTTTGCATTCAGTTTTTTATAGACATTGCATGAGGCAAATATATGTTCCAGTAGAAGGTGAATAAGAAATTACAACATTAGAAATAGAAATGAGATCCTGGACATCCTGTTTGCTTCCTGACAGTACAAGGTAATTCTTTGTGTCATATGCTCCACGCTGTTAATACCTTGAATTTGCACTGCTTCAATGCTAAGCCATCTCCTGCTGCACAGCCAATGCTTGCCCGAATAAATCCCATGGTTAGAAATCCTTCCTGTGACATATTTTGTTCTAAAAATCTTTGATACTGTCTGCATAAAAATGTCTACACAGTTATATTATTCATCTGGTAGAAGACAATAATGTGCTGTATTCTAGAAACATGGACCAGAGCTAACGGATACCCCAACATCCAATTGCTATAGCTCTGACGTATTTTTAAAGGTGTAGCTTAGGTATCTTCCAGTTTCTTATGCTGCCGCCTTCTGATATGATCTTCGGAGCCTAAATACCCCTCTGTGGCGTGGGGGAGCCTCAGTAGCCAGTCTGAAGATATGGATATCTCTAGGCAGGAAGCTTTGTAAAGATTTTTGTTGTAGCTCTGAATTCCTGTTGTAGCTGTACCTACATTGATGGAGATACTATTAGTATTAAGTAGGAGGAATGGAGAGAATTTGTTCATGTCCCTTCAACCCTTACATCAGTCTTATCCAGAGTCTGCAACAGGTAGAGATTATCTGATCTTAAACAGATTTCATTTCAAGTAAACTAAGAGGAAATACATCATTTTCAGCATCTGATAACAAATTATTGAAAATTTTCCATTTAAATAGGATCATAATAGATATATAAATAATGTCCCTGTAAATAGCAGATGGGTTTACCATGATGGATTTCATTTCAATAAATGATGTGAACACATCTGCAAAAACTGTTAAAACCTATTTTTCTTCTCAATTAATATTGTATTAAATACTAATCCTATTTTTTAGAGTATATCTAACTTAGAAAAATAATCTCCTGAATGTAGATCATTTCTTCATTAGCCTCTAGAGAAAATTATTCTTTCCCTGGGGATGAATAATCTATATTCCTTCCATTCTTCTAAAACTAGATTGTGTTTGCAAATACAATTGCATTAATAAGACTCCCACTTTCTCAGACTCTTCGATAAGTTTAAATATAGCATTTTGGTAGTGCTCTTATGAATGTATCTATTGCTACAGGCAATCCAAGACCAATTTTTCAGAACTATCTACATGTAGTTATTCAGGAAAAAATGTGTTCGCTGTGGCCTGGGAGAGTTTAGTGCATAATGACTGCCATTCCCTTTTCAATTTAGGTAAATACATATGTAAAGCTGGTTAGAACTGCAGCTAACTATTTTTGCAAGTAGCAATTTGCTTTGCTTACACAATAATAATTGCATGTGTAAATTAGAAGCATAGTTACACCTAGACATTTGCATGCGCAACTGCATGAGTCCCCAAAATAATATAAGGCACAAAACCCTAATGTCCTGAAGTGTATTGATCTGTTAGGCTAAGTATGGACCACTGCATTGCTATTTCTTCCCCTGCCAGATCCTATACTCTGGAGGCTTTAGTCCCAAAAGATTATGTGATATTTAAAATGATTGACAACAGTAGCGAAATTGCCTGGGAAATGGAAGCAAATCTAGAGTAAGAGTTTCTTGAGGTAGCAATGTCTTCCCAGGAAATGTTTTGTGTGACAAAAGCCACCAAGAGGAATCAAAGTTGGAAAAGCAGGAAAGAGGAATGAAAAACTTATGGTCACAGGTTTCTGCTAGGCACTGGCAGCCCACATACCTGAAAATCAGGGGACACCATGCTTTTCTCCTTCGTGAGGTGGTAGGGAGCTACAGGGCAATCAAAGTGGAGCAAAGGGAAACATAAAATCCCAGAGTCACAGAATGGCTGAGGTTGGCAGGGACCTCCAGTTGTTTTTTGAATACTTCCAAGGAAGGAGACTCCACAGCCTCTCTGGGCAACCTGTTCCAGTGCTCTGTCACCCTCACAGTGAAGAAGTTTTTCCTCATGTTCAGATGGAGCTTCCTGTGTTTCAGTTTGTGCCCGTTGCCTCGCGTCCTGTCGCTGGGCACCACTGAGAAGAGTCTGGTCCCATCTTCTTGACACCCTCCCTTCAGACACTTGTACACATTGATAAGATCTCCTCTCAGCCTTCTCTTCTGCAGGCTAAACAGTATCTGAGAGCTTTCCACCAGAACTTAAAACAGTATAATTAATATCTGCCCTATACATTTTCTTCTTTCAGTCATTCCCTCTATATGATTTTATGTGATTTTTTTTTTTGCAATGTGCATGTATATTTCTGTTAGAGAAGGTAGGTTGTATACGTACATCTCGCATATGCAGCAAATTTGTTATGACCCTTCACTCATTGAGCTATCTGCCTCAAAACAAAATTCCCATCCTGCTGTTGTCACCACATCACAGTGCAAAATTTTCTCCTAATATCCATAGCAATAGCATTGTCCTGTGCATCCAAAAGCCTTACAGAGTTCTGAGGTCTGAAGGGGCTCTTAGATGATCTACTCTGACTTCCTGAAGAAGACAAGCCAGAGAAATTTGCCCTGTTTCTCCAAAAGGTGTGTTTAAGTGAAATATGCCTTCCAGAAAACACACCTGCATATGGCCTGTAAAACTTTGGGGGTTGGAGCATTCACCATGACCACTGGAGGTTTTGCTCTAATGTTAATTGCTCACATATATTTAAGAATTTGTAGCTTGTTTCTAATTTGAATTTATATGGTTTCTGCTTCTGGGCTCTGGTTCTTGTTATGTCTTTCTTCACTAAATTAAAGATCCCTTTAGTACCTGGTATTTCTCTCTGTGGGGATATTAGGCCGTAATAGAGCAACTTCTTGATTGTCGTTTTTTAGATAAACAGCTTGAGCTCTTCATATCTGATTAAGTAAGACTTTCAGCACAAAAATACCTACTGAAAAGCAAAAAGTCTTCCTCCATCTTCCTCAAATATCTGACAAAATCATGTGGCTACTCAAAAGGGGATACTTACAATAAAATATATTAATCTATACAACTGTAAGTAGTTAGATTCAAAACAGGGAAGATATTGGGATATGGAAAGTATGATCCTTTAAAACACAGCCCACAGGAGAGGCCTGGCTAAAGAGAGGTTGAACAATTTGTGTTCAACAGAAAAAAAGCATAATAACTGTTTAAAGAGATAGTATAGAAAGGCCCAGCATCTCTTACTGTCAAGCAGTTGCCATAAACAGGACAAAGCACGCTGTGAAGAACTGGAGAGAATTCACCAAAAATGGCTTGAGTGTATCATTAAAAGAAATATCATAACTAAGCAATCATTCTGGGACTAGAAGTAATTGCCAAGGCAGATTGTGGTATTGCCGTCAGAGGAGTTGTTCCAGCCTTATTATTGCATGCAGGATAATACAATGTGTTAGAAAACTACAAGAAATGGCTGGAAAACACATCAGGTCCCTTTTGAAGCCAGAAATCCATGCTTAGCTATTTTAGGCCACATCAAACAAGCTTCCTTCATTTGGATATAAATAGAGTGATGATGTTTTACCATCTAATGAACATCAGGAAACCACATTAAAAGTCAGGATCCCTGAAGATCTGAATGAACATCTTATTTTTAATAAAACCCCAGAAAATCAGCATCAAACCTGGACAATTAGATTTGCTGGAAACTGATCTCATCTTCCCATTGTAGACTGGCCATATTGGGCTGAATCAGAAAATGTAGCTGATAGTCAGCTACATAGACAGTAGCGCCAAATCCACAACTCTTCTATCATCGGGTATTGCATCACCGTCAGTCAGTGGAAATCGTTCAACTAGTGAACATCAGCAGGGAAAGTCCAGATCTGCGATGCCATCAAATGAAGGGCTGGCCACAACTGATAGAGAAGGGGGTATTGCTGGTTGGAGTCTAGGTGTCCTGACAGATATGTAGGGGCTGTATTTGGATAAGGAGAGAGGGGAACAGCCATGGACAGAACTATACCATGCAGGTCCTGAGGGTTGGAAATCCTGCTTCACTGTGAACAGAGAAGATACACCTCTTGCTCTGAGAATGAGATTTCCACGGCTGCCTCCTGCCTTGCAGTCCTCCTCAGCTAGGTCAGTAACTCACAAATTTGCAGCTCAGTTTCTCCCCACCTGCCATGAGCCCACACATGTATCTGGTCAAGCTGATTTGTGACCCAACAGGTATCCAGTGCAGGTGGTCCCACATTTAGAAAAGAGTCGCTAAGATCACATTCCCCAGCTATAGTACCTCAGTGCCATAGGTCCTTCTCATAGGACTGGACACATTAAATAACATAAGCCAGTTTGTAGAGCTTCATTCCCTAGGGCAGAAGAAATATGTCAGATCTTGTGAAAATCAGAACAAAGGTGTTTTCAGCCAGTGCGTCCTTCATGTCATTTAAGCCATCGCCAGTGCAACATGCGAAGACAGGGCCATTTGGGAGAGCAGTGTAATGGGTCATGTGTTGTCATTAAGACTAGAAAAGCATTGCCTGTTAAGACTAAATAGATCAGGATGTGAAATTCTGGATTGTTAGAGACCCTACATCTCCATGTGCAGATTTCTAGGGGAAGATCTTAATGCTTTATTTCTGTATACATTTCAAGCCAAGCTGTTTTTCTTTTTAGACTCCCATGTTTGAGAAGTTTCCCAAATCCAGTCATCTTAGCTTGGTTTGGCGGGATGAAGGCCAGAAGCTGCATGATGGAAGCTATGTTTCGTTTTGTGTCATCAGTAAGAGAAAGGGAGTACCTAGGAGCATCTAGATACCACCTTTTGCAGCACCTAAGGATGGGAGGTGGTAAACAAGGAGGAGTGGCACTAATCCCACATTCGTTTTTCCAGTATTTAACAACATTCCTCTATTTTCTTATCCTTTAAGATTATGTTAAAGGATTGAATGGTAATCATCTTCCCTTTGAATCATAGCTTTGTTCAGTCTCTTATGATCTCTGATTACAACACTGGTAACATCTGGATCCATCACAACCAATAAAAAATAGTAGGGCTCCAAAACCAGAACCATTTATCTAGACACTTAAAATGGGACACGGCTTCAAGAATGTCTGATTAAGGTTTTACAAAATTGAAGCTACCTGTGGGCATTGTTCAGGTATGACATGCAGTGGGCAATAAGTCCTGGGGAGTCCCAGTAGGAAAGAAATTATAGGATGTAGGAAATGAATGCTGGATGTTCTTGAGACATGACTAAGGCCACTGCTCACGAATTGTGTGCCTTCCCCCATCATGCCACTTTAATTCAGTTGAGACTTTAATCCATCTGAGACTGGCTTCAGAAAATGGGAAATCAATGTGTCCATCCAGGTCATGGATGTACCTGAAAAGGAGATTTGGAAAAATGAAAATATTTCTCATGGAACCTATCTGTTTTGGCAAGGATTCAAAGCTTAACAGGCTCCTGAGCTGCAGGCTCAGCTACCAGGTCACACGACAGGTCACCTATCACATTCTTGGATCAAGACGAGGCACTGGAGTGAGGGAAACTGTTTCGCTTTGGGAGAAATTTATGTTTGATCAACTTAGGGTCAAATATTTATCTGCCTATGAATGCCTTAGTTAGAAATAATGGAGCAACTTATGTTGCTGGCATGACCAGGCAATCCTGGGACTTAAAGCAGAATATTTTCTTTAATATATATGAGCTGATAATAATAATAATCTTCTGGCTTTTTATCATTTCAAAATCATATTCTTTAGGAAGCATTTACAAAAGAACCAGGAAGAGTCTAATCTAAAGTCAGCATAATTTCCAAACTCACCAATGCTTTTCTTTTAGGTGAAATAACTTGCCTGAGAACAGGAGGAATGAAACTATACAAAATCACAGAAAATAGATGGTTTCTAGTGTTCCAAACACAGAGTAGGTCTTACCTCTCTGACATCTACACTTTAGCAATTAAATCCAAAATAGGGACTATGTGCATGTTCTGTCATCTTTTTATATCCAACAGGACTCCTTCTGCATTCCACACTCCAGAAATTATTCACATTTGGTGGAAAACTTGTTTTCCTAGGCAGGCAATGTCAAGAAAATGGTGTGTGTGCATGCATGTTGGGGTTGTGGAGTAAGGGAAGTCTGACAAAATCTAATTTCCCTGAAACAAATTAGAACACTTTTTTTTTTTTTTTAAGATAATTAATAGTTCTCAGTTGTCTGCAGTGATAGTTGTAGCAATCAGTTCAGCTTAGCACAAGTCTCTAATTTCATACAACCATAAATGTTAGATCAGGGCACGAGCACTATCAAGCATAGTCATTGTTTACAGCATATCCATCTTCATAAGCACTTGACTATAAACAGAATATCTTTCCATTGAGGTTTGCTTAAAAATATCCATCAATATGTCTTAGAAATGCTGGGAAATACTGGGCGGGGGGAAAAGCAATAGATCTTCTAGCAAATTTGAAAAACGAAATGTCAGTATAAACCATTCATCTTCCTCTAGTACTTAAATATCCAGCTGAAACAGAAAGTTTACCATGCTAGGTCCTGTACAAGCACAGAATTAGGAACACTGTTGTCCCAGCAAAGCTTCTGTCTGGGGAGACAAGGATGGGGATGAGACAAGGGTGGGGATGGCAAATGTGGGAGAGAAGTGGTCATGGGGTGGGACAGGGACTGCGTGTAACCATTATTCATGGCAACTGAGTGGTGGAGGTAAGAATGAAAATCAGGTGTTCACCTGCAAATCATTAAAGGGCAGAATGAGTTGGTCTCCAGCCTTACAGGAGGGTTGGGAGGAAGGAACAAATCTGAGGGTATTCTCACTTTAGCTTCCTAAGTGAAGGCCTTGTGTTGTCTGTGTCCTCTGCTGTTATGAGAAACTGACTCTTCTGTCCTTTCCTTTGAAGGAGTAATGAAGTTAAATCTATTTCAGATTGGAAGAAACTCATGTCGGAGGTAAGGAAAAGCCATGCAGATACCTCAGATTGTATAATGAGATTTGTTCTCGGTTCCTCATGCCTTAGCGGTAGCAGTTTCAGCACATATCCAAGGACACACTTTGTAAAATGAGCATGCACTGGTCAGTGGGACTACTGCCAAAATCTACAGTGGTAGTTTGTTTGTTTTTTTTAATTATGCTACCTGGATTAAGCATAAATAAAAAAGTGTGGGAGGAGGATTCAGATATTTGCTTTTATGGGACAAGAAGAATATCCAGGGTTTAAGGAGGGAGCTGCTAACAATAAACAAGATTTAGAGTAAATTTCATCTAGTAGTTAGTTCAGCGGAGGTGGGACACAAGAAAACGCTTTTGACTGCCACTGTTTTGTTGTTGCTTGTTGAAGATACCAGTCTAGGTGCATTTCCCACCATTTATTTATTATTTTTTTAAATGTACCTAAAGCGTGTTCTAACAAGTGCCCCAGGGACACATTTAAAGATAGTCAGGTATATATCTCCCCTAGAGATGATTAGATTTAGGCAGCCAAACACCCTGAATTATTTGATCTCTTCCTACTTTATATATCTGTACCAGGAATGTTACCCAATACCAGAAGAGGCATTAAAAAAGAGGAAATGGGAAACATTCATGAACATATGTTTTCCTTCCTCCTTTCCCCAAAGAGGACAAAACTGTTAAGTTGGCACTTGTGATAATGCATTATGGCAGGTGAATTAGGCAAAGAGTTAATTAAAGTCTGAGAGTTAATTAATGAGATCCACTGCACATTAAAGATCATTACTTCATCTGAAAAGAGTAATTAGTAGGTCCTGGTGTGTTTTATTCTCCTGTGTGTTTTGCTGACAGGACACATAAGTCATTCAATATTAAGCAAATAATCCACTGATCTCTGTATTTACTGTGACTATTATATAATTGTGGCAACTTTAGCCATATCGGGGAGATTCCTTGTTTAAGAGATTTCCTCTCAACCACCTATTCATCTCTCTCTTCGTCTGTCTCCTTATGTCCCTTAGTTAAGTCATTTGTGGTGATAATAATTTCCAAACACTGTTTTAAGTGGTTTCTTTCACTTGGCAAACTTCCCCCCCCCCCCCCCCAAAATCACCCGGAAAACAGAGCACGAGGCTTAAGAAATCTGCCTTCCTATCGTGCCTCCGGTATTGCTGTGTTGTGTGGCCATGCACAAAGTTGGCTCACATCAATTCCCAACCCATGGCAGCTGAGACTATAAACTTCTGTGACAAGGACTGTCTGATGGTTGGGGTATCAGTCAGGAGTGGTGATAACAGCTTATAGGGTTATATGGCTGGTACTTGGTGAATAATGTCCCTTGCC
This sequence comes from Apteryx mantelli, assembly GCF_036417845.1. NCBI lineage: Eukaryota > Metazoa > Chordata > Aves > Apterygiformes > Apterygidae > Apteryx > Apteryx mantelli. Next base: position 3,731,421 of record NC_089979.1, on the reverse strand, counting down.
TTTTTTCTAAGGGGCAGGTCCTTGGAAATCTTCCAGCCCCTGAAGCAGCATTGATTGCAGCTGTTACTACTGACAAATGCCGAGCAGGTTGACATTTCTCTCCCTCTTTGCACTAATCCACCCTAGATTTTGTGAGGGAAGCCTCTGAGAAAGCAGTCTGTGTTTGCCTTCACGCAGCGGCATGGGCAATGTGCCAGTGGGGACCCACAGCTCACTCTGGGATTCATTAGGCTTCGCCCGATCGTTATTTGCACTGCTTTTGTCCAGAAAGACCCTGGAGAAACATAATTTGCTTCAGTTTAAGTTTGTCATTTCATATCTTGCCATCACCCTCTGAGCACGCTGTTCCTCCTTCCCTTTATGGGGCCTCTTCACGAGCCCGCATTTCACAAACACCTTTTTTTTACATCTCTCTCCCCCTCCCCATCCCATCCAGACACCTTCTGGATACACCTTCACTTCTCCTGAGCTTGCTCCCTCCTTCACCTCCAGCCTTTTCAAGCTGTTACCTTTCTAAATCTGTACTGTGCTCTCAAATTTGCCAGATGTTTTCTGTCCAGCAGCACTCCAGGTCAGGAGCTGTTGGCTGCAGGACTCTCTGAAGTCGTTGATTTCACATTCAGCTTCAAAAACTAACCTCGGGGCTTTTGCTGAGTGAGCTAGATGCTTGCTGCAAGTTTGTTTTCTTAATCTGAAGAAGCCTTGAGAAACCAAACCAAGGACCAGCAGAGACCAGACCGGTGTGATATGTTAAACTGATGGTGGAAGTGAGGAAAAGTTGAGGAAAAATATTAAGGAGCTTCTCCTGCTTATTTTTGCTCTCTCTGTTCAGGCAGCGAGCTCAAAAGCAGTCTCTGCTCTCTTTTAGATTCAGGAAATGCTTTTTATTGTCTCCTATAGAGGAGGTGATAGCTCAAAAGGATTGTGCTCTTTTCTGTAGACCAATGTTTCTCTAATCTGTTAAAAACTGTAGACCTCCTGAAAATTATCCACAGGCAATAAAGCCCTCTGAAGAGTAAACAGAAACCTACTCTCAGCTGGGGTCCTTCTTTCTTTTACTTTTCAGGGATTTTATTTATTTATTTATTTTTTTAAGACATAGTCTGCAGGATGTTCCCCTCAAACAGCCCTCATGCTTCCCAGAAATCCACTGTTGCTCATTTTTAAACCATTCCTGTACACTGCACATGAACTGGGGACGAGCCTTTTTCCAGATACAGTGAAGAGTTGAATAACCAATGCTGATAGTATTCCTCTCTCGCATTCAAAAATCATGACTCAAGTCATGGAAACACAATGGAATCAACTTTTTTTTTTTTTCCCCTCTTCTTCTTCTTCTATCTCACAGCATCTGGACTTCTGTTATGCTGTTTTTCTTACCAGGCATCTTACTTTCCCCATTCAACTTCTCAGATTTCAGGTGTAACCACTGGAGCTAAAAAAAAAAATTGTTCTGTTAATGAAAAATAAGATTTTAAAGGAATCTCTGGACCTTGAATCTAGGACAGTAAGCGAACTGCCATATATCACAACATTGCAATGTATCTTAAAATGTTGCTTTTAAGTTTCCTAATTTCAGCTGCCAGGACGTAGCTATGTCATCTGCATTTCTTGGATTATTTAATTTTTGTTCTCAGAAAGGTTTCAGACACTGAATGTGACAAATAGTATAAGCCCTCTGTAATCCATCCAAAGTCGAATACTGTTCCTCATTCTCCACATCTTTAGAGAAAAGTGCTGTGGTGTCTTTATGATATATATATATTTTTTTGTGTGTGAAAAGTTGTCTGAGAGTTGGACCAGATTTAAACTTATCTCCAAGTTCCCACTTTGGCTCTCACTACATATTCTGGCAAACCTGGCCTGTTTCTAAGATTGGAGTTTCTTTTTTTCCCAAAGGGAGGTCCGATTCTTCATAGAATTTTTGTTTTGCTCAGTAAGGTTGGTAGTTTGATTTATTTCAGGAAAGAGAAGATCCAATAAAACATGGCAAAAGGGCCGTGGTTCAAACCCACATCTCATCCGAAGACAGTTAAGATGCAGCTAGGACTGGTGTTCAGTCTCCAGAGCTGGATTTTCCCTGCTCCCACAGTAGGAAAATAGACTTCATAAAATCAGTCTATGTTGTTTAAAGGATTTAGTGTTTCATGAAGGCTGATTTGCAGCTAGTTAGGTCTAAAGAAGGTAATTATAGCTTCCAAATAATTTATAAAATCTTCCTCTGTCAGCGTGGATTATGATCTTTCAGTCTGAACTATCAGTCAGATCCACAAACTACTAGGTGTCAGATAAAATAGATGTTTCTTTCCTATTAGATCATTACAAAAAGACTAAACCTGGAAAAAAATATTTTAGTCTTAACATCACAATTTTCAACAGTTATGCTCATGATGATAGAGTGAGATGCTATTAAAAAACACTTAAATCATGATGTTTTCACAGTACAGAAGAAAGGTGCTGAAGGGTAGTAGAGGCAATGACAGCTCCTCTAACTTAGGATGTTCCTCAGTAGCAAGTGACTGCAGGTTGAAATATTATTCTAGAGGCATATTGCTAAGTTTTTTCTCTGTCCTTGTATATGTTACTAGGAATGACTCTTGGCCACTCTCAGATATAGGATACTGGGGGCTAGAAAGATCTTTGATCTGACGCAGTGCAGCTGATCTTATGCTATGTTCTTCTTCATAGCTGCATGTGTGTGTCTTTTGCTGCAGTAGTCTGCATTCTCTGTAGAAACTTGGACACCATCATGAGGACAGAAGGTGCTCAAGAGCTGGAGAGACAGGTCCCCGCAGCATATGAATCCAGCCACCGAGCTGAGAAGGCTGATGTGTGGTTCTTGATCTACTTAGTTCCTGGTGATACAGTGATGCTACATCATGCTGCATGAGTTACATGACTTCCCATGCTAGGACAACACCACAGGGCTGCCAGCAGGGCTACCGTGGCACAAGATCTTCCTGCTAATTCAGATCCCAGCTGGAGGACAAAAGGAGTCACCAGGCACTGCTGACACTGGCATGAACATGGCACCCCAAGGGTGCCCAGCTTAGCCTTGCTCTGCAGGGTAGTAGTGGATCTCCTGCTTGCAGACTGACCCTAGAGCTTGCCTGCTTCTAGCTCTTGAAGCTACAGGGGATGGGTCTTGTCGCTCTTGGCCATATGAAGGTTTTTGTCATGCAGCTTGTGAACCATCTTTGCAGAAGGTGAATTCACTTCCTCCAAGTTCAAGAAAGAAGTAAATTGACTAGAGACAGTAACGATTTTGCCTGGATTTGAAGAGAAACCTTCAGGTGCTGCTGGATAACTGTCCCAGAACAGTTCTTGATGTTTCTGTGCCACCCTAGTCTCTAAGTCCCACATGCAGCCTGTCCGGGTCTCTGAGCTTGACCCACACAATACTTGTATCTCTGTAAGTCCTCCAAAAGCAGTTTGGAACTAAAAGAGGCTGAGAAAAGTAATTGTTCCACAGGCAATGAGAGTCCTAAAAGGACTTACCACAGAAATACTGACATAATTTATTGACAGTGTAAATGGGAGCCATAAGTGAAGTCACCAGGCTCTGAGAAATCCCCTGTTGGCAGCCAGCTGACAACAGAGAAGAGGCAATTAATTGCCTCTAGGGATGTGGCAGACAAGCAAGATATAAAGAAAACATAGTGACACTCCCTCCTCCCTCGTATTTTCATATGTCTGACTCCAAGTATCGCTGTACATCTGGAGCGAAGCTTAAGTGGTAGCAATTGCACGCTCAAGCAAATCTATGCAAAGGAGCATTCAGCCATGCTAATACCTTCAGAAACTCCCCTTTGGGAATTCCGGCAGTAGCCTACAGCAAATACTTCAGGAAAATTCACGAAAAGAGGGAAAGCGCAGAATGATAGAGTCCTTCTCCCAGATTCCAGCCGTCTGGGGCTTGAGGACTGTCTAACCTATATTATATCTAAGTTAAGTGAAAAGATTTTGTGTTAAAAGTAACAAAAATTTCCTGGAGCAAGGAACCTATGTTCATTCACCTCATGCGGACCATCTTCTGAATTGTCATAGAAATTATTAATGATTAAAAATGGACCTCTGCTTCCTACAAAGGCTTTTTTTTTTTCCTTTTTAACTTTTCAACCCCTCAGCATGGCAATTTTTGAGTGTTCCAAAGCAGCTTGTTAATCATCAGCTACTCGCGACCACAGTCTATTATAAAGACTCCTGAAGTTCTACTTGCAACATAATTTATAAACTTTCCAAATATACCTGCTTCTCTTCTTTCACTTTCTTCCATTTTCCTTTTCTCATTTTTTCTTCTTCTTTTTTTTCTTTTTTAAGCCTTAGATGGCTCAAAGCATGAATTAGTCATAATCTTCTCATCTCTCACATCTTTACTTATCAAATGGAGGCACGGCTCTTCCCAAGTGCAATGGTTTGTAAACGGTGCCAATTAGGTTTCTGTTCTGCTCCAAGACTGGGACAGAACAGTGAGCGCGAGAGATGTGCCACGTCACAAGTGGGACTTACCAAATTACACACGCCAAGACTCTCTAAAAACCTTATCAAACAAATTCAGCGAGGAGAAAGGAGAGCCGATTATCAGTCAGTGCTAGTAAATCAAAAGGAGCAGCTAAATGTATTTTAGAGTCAGATAATTAAGCCATCATATAGTAACAGGGGGATTCCTGCCTGCATGTTCATGACTTTTCAGCCAAGTTTAAAGGCAAAAGGCAGTGTCGTACATAAGCTACCTTAATTTTTTTTTCATCCTCTGGTGACGAGAGAGAAAAAAAAAATCACTGCAAAATTTTTTGAGTGCTTTATGAGAGAATGACAAACAGATCACAAAAGGCAATGTGCTATTTTGATTATCTGACAATTTTAAAAGTAGCCATCCTGGAAAACTTGTTGGGATGACAGGAAAAAAATGCTTTCTTCCATGTGGTTCTTTAGCTGAAACTATGTTTCTGACACAGGGAACATTAAAAAAAAATAATAATAAAATCAGTTCACATATCAGTCAATGTATCAAGGCAAATCTGTTTCTGACTTAAATCACTTAAACGCTTGAAAATATTCCCAACCAAGTATCATGGGCCGTAAAAAGCTATTGATAAATGTAAATGTTTTCATTCAATTCCTGTAAATCTTGTGTCTCCACCCTTGCACTCTAGATCATAAGTCCTAGACATGAGGGGCTGGGAAGCCAGGAGAAGACAGTGACCAAGAAAAAGGGAGAAAAGTCAAGAGAAGAGAGAGGAATAGTGAAGTATAACTTCTCTTTGAGGAAATAGATACCCTTAGGATATTAGCCTAGGATGCAAGCGTGAATCTGACCTACATGAATGCTACGTAGCTTACCTGAGCATACGCAGTAAAGTGGCATGTTCATGACAATAGCATGTATACAGCAACTGTGCTGTATATTCTGTAGTTTGATGTATCTTGGCAGTGTTGGTCCCTTTCCTAGATAAGAGAGCAGAAATACATGAGAAAATGTGCTATTATCATATAAGTCTAGGAAAGGCCTAGAGGCCTCTAATGAGGCATCTCATTGAACTATCCTATAGGTTTGCAGCCTAAATATAACAAATATTTAGATAGAAACATGTCATTTCCATCCTTTTCTTTTAAATATATATATAATATGTATATGTACATACGCATATACATATTTTTCCCGAGTTTCTGAGATGGCGAGCTCTACTTTTCCATATCTACCCACCTGACTTATCTCAGGATAGAAAATGTCAGCTGTGGGTACCAATGAAACTCTTGAAAGCTGTGGATTGCAGCACAAGTCTGTTGCAAACACACAGTTTTAAAAGCAGCAGTCGGAGCCCGGGTGTATGTTGCTTTCAACACTGGTTTTTGAAATCGCCAAAGAACATTTAGCAAACGGCTTTTCTACATAAAATATAAATATTGGCAGGAGGCATACAAATGACTACGTATTTGTTAGAGAATCTCTAGAGCTGTGTTAAGTTAGCAATTTAGCATCAAATTATGTTTATTTTTCCCTTCTATAGGGTATACTCATGCATAGCTGAAAATCTTTAGAAATGCTTATGCATTATGTTATTTGGAATAAAACAATCTGGGACTCCATTATAGCTGTAGTACTGAAAGTTATATTAATGAATTCCAAAAGGGACAAAAAAAGGTGAAAGATAAACTCTGATATGAATACAAACACTATTTTGTTTTTGCAGTAACCACAGCAGATTTCTAGACATGCTGAAAATGAGAAGCAGTCATAAAGGTGATTTTAACATCTGCTTTGTATGAAATTCATTTTTAACGATATACCTTGTAACCTCAAGAAATCTGTAATTTGAGGGTGGCTGGTGATTTATTATGACTCGGGGGAGGCAATTGCTTATGGTAGGAGGAGCCTTCATTCTTCATTACCCATAGATAGCTGCCTATAATAAAATTAATCTCAGATTTTTATCACTGATAATTAAATTTCATCCTCATCTATGTTAGCTTCAGAACATTGCTATGCAGGCAAAACCAAAAGAAATACATAAAAAATAATAATAACCTCACAAAAGGTAAGGGGGAAACCCAGGTGAAGTTGCAGTCTACCAATGGAAAAACTCTGTCATGTCAAGCAGACTTTGGACTAGAGCACATAGACGTGGCTCCTAGCATAGCAAACCTGTCTGCCCTGCAGAATGGTGTCTCACATGTGGCATTGGAGTGTTTTGTTGCTTTAAAATCAAAAAGTGCATCATGTGAACAATGGAAAATGCACTTATGGAAAGCATATGGGACTTAAAGAGAATTCCTGAGTCATCTTCAGATACCTTTATTGCTGATCATTACTTTCCTATACTAATACTTAAAGAGTTTCTGCCATTTATAACTTTACCTTAACCTTTCTGTAATGCTCAGGAATCGCTTTGTTCCAGAAAATGGATGAACTTTCTGCACAGGTTTTAATAACACTGCAAGAACAAGCCAAAACTGTGCAAGCTGTAGATTGGCATTTCGTGGTGCAAACTTGCGCCGTTATGGTGAAGAACACCAGTGAGAAAGTGCAAATGTCAGAGACCGAGATTGTCCCAGTATTCTGACCTTCCAGCATTCATGCCAAAATCTTTGCGAATATTATACCTGCCTTCCTGACCTCGGGTCTGGTGATCAATATGCTGTAGGCCTACAGAGAAGACACACTAACACCCAGCATGATTAGATGGCTTAACTCACATCAATGTGGTAGAAAGGAGCTATTTATTTTTAGTCAATGTGCTTCATCTCTGTCTTCGTTATGCTTGACCTCAATGGTAAAAAGAAAAATAAAATGTATCAGTGGGCTGAATGTATTTCTCATTTGGGGAAGAAAATACAAATAAATAAAATCCCTATGTTTTTTCTCAGAAAGTTCTATCTGAATAAAATTCGAAGAATGGATTTCTGAAAGTTGTGAGTGCAAAATACGCATAATATTTTATATGAAATACTTCAATGCATTCTCTGCCAGTCTAAATTACCAGGTTGATGAAGATTCATTTATTGGGCTTTTTCGTGACTTCAAGATTTTTTTTTTTTTTCATTTGCAGTTTCTAGAGGAAAAGAACAAGCTTATCTCTGATCCCTGTCTTCCTTTTCTCAAAGCAAAAGCCTGTATATCTCTTGAGATTAGAGGAACTAAACAGTCTTAAACACAAAAGTTCTTACTGCTGCCAAGACAAATTTGAGTAAAGATGAAAGTTCTTTATCTGACGAGACAAATGTTTTAGACAAAGGCAAGGATAGTGGCATGAACACAGAAGGAGGTCACAACCACTGGTTGAAGCACTGTAGGCAACAGGTTACAGGACTCGGTTCTAGTGAATTTTCTTTTTACCTGATTCCCCTGATTCCACGTTAGTCGGCATTCCTGAATTTCGTTTTGCCTTCCAACCCCATAAACAGGCTTGTGGTTGAGTCTGCACCTCTGAGAGATTTGTATTCCATTTCCAGGAGCAAAAACACCAGCTCTGCCTGCAGATTTTGCATATTAAACCCATTTTGGTGGCATGAGAATTTCCAATATTAATAATGCTCCTCTTCCTTCCCTGTTCTCCTCCTCCTCCTCTCTCTCCGCTCCTGCCTCCACATCAAGCTGAATGGAGTCTATACGACAGTATTTAAAGGTAGTACTGATTAACTATACATCAATAACACACACAGCATTTTAAGAGGGAAGAGAGGGAGCACGTTCACTCACCTCTCATTATCACCATAGCCTTAAGGAGAGCTATGATGAGAAAGGTGGGGGAGAAGAAGGGCCATTTGTAAGTATTTTCACTGTCTTTCACAGACTTTGGTTCAAAAGGGGAGGTGGAAGGGAACAGTTTAGCTCATTGTCAAGGAAAAATAATGCTGCCAGTTTGCCCACTGGTTTCCCTAAATTTCCCCAAAAGAAAGTATGAACAGCAAAAATTGTTGTCTGCAGCACTGCTCCAGAAGGCACACTGAACTTTTATGAAATTGTGCTATTTTCAAGCAGTTTGCACTGGTCATGAAGAGGTGAAAGAAGAAGGAAAAAAAAGAAAAAGGAAAACAACAAAAGCGATCAAACAAAAAAAACAGCCAAGAAGTACTAAAAACACAGCAAAGGTTACTTGCCTGATTGTTTTCCTTACAAGCTCAGCCAGATCAGGAGAAACTCCTGCTTAAACCTTAAACTCTGGCCGTTTTTCAGCACTGCTTGAAATGGCACGTCTCTGCTAACAGCTGCTACCTATCGTTGCTGGAGGGTGAGAGCTCATACGTTGGGTTCAAGTTTTAAGCAACCTGGAGACCTAAGTGTAAAGCACTTTTCAAAGTTCAACAGCAGGTGAAGTATCTGGGCAGAGAACATCCTTATGCTGGAAATGAAAAACATCCTAGATCTAAGAGCACTTTGCATCTCTGCTCCAGCTGAAGAGCAAAAGTTCTGTAACAGAGGATGCAGCAAGCTCTATGATCAGCTTTGATGGGAACTCAACTCTTGCTCTTCGTACACACATATATCATCTTCCCAGAGGAATTCAGACTTAAAAAAATTCACCAATGAGATGGACTATTGTTCACTACCTGATAACACAATACCTACGAGATGGAGCCACCAGCCAGGTGAAGGCATCCAAGACTCCTTTACAAATTATAAACAAAAGCTACAAGAAATAAAAGGGCTACACGTGCGAAAACAATATTCAAGGTGATAGTATGCAAATAATGAATCCAGGGAAAATGAAATGAGAAACTAAAGGAAAACCAGAGGGAAATGGAGCAAGGCAAAATGTAGATCGTAAAAGGGATGGGAGCCTGGGAGTTAGAAGGAAATAGCAATTTAAAAATGCTTTAAATTTCCTGCAAAGTTACAGGACAAAAATACAAAGACAGGAAGAGGAAAAGAGGAGTGGTAACGCATTGTCAGAACTGTGGGCATAAAATTAATGTATTGAAAGTAATTATTTATTTATACTCTATATACAAATAGGGCCATTTTACAAGTGGTATCACATGCTTTGGAGATTTTTTCCCCATATCCCCTGCTTAGGAAGTGGACAGGAAGCTGCATTTTACATACAAGCTGCCTGACATGATTTAAACCTCTGCTTCCATGAGGGTGTCCTAGATGCTGAATCATACTAAAGTAAAACATATTGTCTACCCCTCTTGCTGGTGCTGGGCAAAATTTGCCGTCTATCAGTAAGAATTTATTGGGCTGGATAGTAATAGCAGGTGAGAGAAAGCCTGGGTGGGACACTTATCGGGGAAGAGGGATTCTTAGCATCTAGGGCATGGTTTGAAAAGACCTGACATTACTGTCACTGTGTCTTTCTCTGATAATTTTGAAAGGCAAAGGCAACCCATACCCTAGTTCTGATGGAGAGGCTGCCAGTGCTTCTCTCACCAGGACAGTATTCCTGGTACCACTAGGTAAAGCACATGAACAGCAGAAAAGGGAAGGACTGAAAGCATATCTCTATTTTTTGTTTTCCCCATTTTTTTATTTTTTATTATTTTGTATTTTTGTATTTTTTTATTTTGTATTTCCTATTTTTTTGTTTGCTGCATTCTCTGTTATGCATGGTCCATGTTGAGTCCTGTGTTTGCGAATATCTACACGCATGTCTACCCAGGAGTGCTCAGATATCCCAAGTTGGATTTGCTCTTTCCAGAGCTGAGAAACACTCCTTCTTGCTGGGTGGAAGGTTTTTCTGGATTTCTACTGTGAGAAGAACAAGACCCTTCTTCTCACAGTAGAAATCCAGAAACTTTTTCTGTCCACTTAGTACTTAAAAGTATTTCCACTTAGAGTGGAAGATTCTGGCTTAAACACTGGCACAGTATCTCTGGAAGGCAGGAAGTCAAGAGCTGAATTCAGGTTTTAAGAGACCCAGAGCCACTTCCATGTACTTTCAAGGTACTTTGATGCACCTTTCTGAGTACAAGAGCAGGCAAAGCTGTTTTGTGGTAACTACCTTAACAGATGCCTTTATATTTATTGCACTTTAGAAAGCTCTGTTCAGAGCGAGGCACTAAAATGACCAAAATTGATTTTGCGAGATATTTGACGTGCTATAACAGGGCTGCTGCTGTTAACAGTAGGGATGAAATCTGGGGAGATGGATATGTTGGTTGAGCAGTTTTCCAGTAAGAATGCTGCAGGATCAAAGGATGCCAAGGCCTGGAGAATATATAATTGATATTATGGATTAGTGACGGCCTTCCTTGTCATAAACAATATACTGACTGAACTTCGTCATCAGGGTCTTCCAAGCTTTTAAGCCTATTAGACACCATTGACAGGCAACAGCCGAAATGAAATAACTGGAAATTGGCCAGAGGTGTGGACCCCATGGAATATTTAATCTGTAAAAAAGTGACAGGTCAGACTGACAGGAAGGAGTCAGAAACCTGTCAAACATACCAAAGCCAAACTCAACACATGCAGATGAATCTGTTCCACTGATTTCTGCATGATGGTTCCTGCCACCAAGTCTCATAGACTCCGCAGTCATGTTGCTTTAAATTCTGTCTGTGTCTTCCTTGCATTTGTCACTTTGACAATGGTTTAAATCAGATTAAGCATGAATTAATACACAAGAAGTCCAGGAAATCATTACATATAAAGTGTTTCTGGTGTACAGGATTAATTTAAAGAGCAGCAATGTATGTGCCAATATAATTAACAAAGTGACGCCATAACACCAGTTAGTACTTTCCTCGAGTGAGGTTTTTATGCTGCTGCATTTCAGCGTGGAAAAAAACTAATTTACTGCAACAAGCAACAATAAAGCTCGTGTTTGTTTACAAATAAATCTTCTGAGGAAATGAAATGCTTGGGAAATTGCAGGTAATGTTCTGCCATTGTTGAGTGCACACTGAGGGCTGTGATTTAGAGATTACCATGGCCCTGCAACAACAGCGCTCAGAACGGAGTAAGAGTTAATCAGCTACAGCATTAATTGAGGCATGAGCTCTGCAGCGGGGCTGGAGAAAGCGGGAGATTGTTAGAAAATACTGAATTGGCACAGCTCCGTATTAGTCATGGGTGGTGGTCCTTGACAGGGTTCAGGAGGTAGTGCTGGAAACGCCGAGTAAAACACGACTGCACATATTTCTGGGATTCAGTGCATTTCTTAGTTAGGCAAACATCCATATCACTTGGAAAGATTCCTCCCTGAATAAGAGGGTAGTAAAGCCTTAAAAATATGGCCCTGCCTAAATTCTGCCATAACTGAGTCAGCCTCCTTTTCCCAAAGCTTTGAGGACCTTCTCGATACAGGAGCCAAATTTCCCCCTGCAGTAAATGAAAATCAGGTTCTCCAGAAAGATCAGGCTATCCAAAAAAACCCTCCTGCTGAGCAACAGAGAGTCGTAAGTGAGATCTCTGGAGAGAGTAACTGGCCCAGGACTGCGGGTTGGCATTTGTGTGTAATTGGGATGGACGACCTAAACCCTGTTGTGAGAGCAAGCCCTGTTTTTTTGGAAAACTGAGCTCCCTTTCAAGGATAGAGGGTTGTGATACTACTTCTCATTCCTTTGCTAGGGACAGTTTCCTCATATTATATTCAGTAGTCACTGGAAAAAAATAGAGGAAGAGTCTTTGAAGCAGAGACTGAAACCAGCATTCTGCTTTGAAGGAGACATGGACACTTAAGAAGCAGAGTCACCCATCCTTTAGGAGGTTTTCTCCCCATCTCTCTCTCATACACACAAATACTTTTCTTTGCTGCACAGTGAGGAAGTTCCATTTTAGGTGGGGTTTAGCAAACTCTCTTGGATCAAACTCATACCTCTCACTAGATGCGCTAACTTCTAGACCACCATCAGGCTTCTCTCCGTGTTAGGTTTTAATGGAACAGAGCCACAAATGCACTTTACAAAAGGTCTCTCATCCTGTTGTTGCCTCTCAGACCTGTTTTGGGGAATGCCAACCAAACCTGGAAATCTTCAGTGGAGGAAAACCTACTTTCTGGGACCCAATTTGTCCTGGTGTTCAGACTGGGGTATATACCCCTGAGGAAATCCTAGGGAATTGCCTGGAATTCCTTCTGTCCTGTTACTACCAGCAACATCTTAAAAGAATCAACCAAAATGCCCCAAGTTTGGAACCCTATTTTGCTGTTTTACTCTAACAGGATTTTTCATCTAAGAATAAAAAAAAAAACAGGCTAATCTTTCTGTCCTTGCATTTTTACTCTGTGATAGGCTTTACACACTCCCCTCTTCAAGATTTTGCAAATGCTTTTCTATCCTCCCTTGCTTTTTGCGTTTCACACAGCTATCTGCTCCCCGGTTTAATATACTGTCTCACGGATTTTGCTCCTGAGGTGGGCTACTTACTCTTTTAACTTACTGGATTCCCATTTCCTGATGATAATGTCGATACCTCAGTACTCTTATGGATTTATGGGACAGGCTGCAGACAGCAAGGTTTCCTTGGCAATTAGTGGTCTGAGCTCTTTTCCATGCCCTCAATGCCTATAAGTCTGTACTAAAAATCCACAGACTGGCTTGAGCTGCCATAAGTTTAAAAAGCCATGCAGGTGTTTAAGGACATTTGAACGCTGTTGGTCCAACAGATATTTTCATGCAGATTTCCAAGGGCTAATTCAGCCTTTGAAAAGCAATGCTTAAAATAAAATAATTAAAAAAGAAAGAAAGAAAAAAAAAAAGGAAAACCTGAACGGAAATATCTGTTGGTGCAAGCTTGCTGAACTGTAATTAAAGTGTATGGTGCATTTGTACTAGAATTTGGGTTAGCTTGACCAAGGGATGTCTCAGGGTCCTATCGTCACAACATCTGAACACTTCAAAAATTTGAATGCCTTTATCCTCACAACATCCATCTAAGGTAATACAGTGTTTTTATCTCAATTTGACAGCTAAGATAATAATTTCACGCACAGACAGGCAACTTAGAAACTGTAATGTGAGAGAAACCTGTATAATACGACATGGGTAAATACATATCTATTAGGTAGATGATGTTCCCAAGTGAAATCAAACCATTGTCTTAAGAAAATATGCATATATAGGAAAAGATAAGAACCCCACACCCAGCTCCCCAAAGCTGACCTTCTGAGGGTGTAACTGTCATTAAGAAACACTGAAGACTGGGAGAAGAACGTTTTAAATCTCTATCTTGTCTGGATTGTTGGTTCAACAGTTATAGCCCAAAGCCCTCTCTTGAAAGGTATTCCTACCTTTTCTTAAAAAAAACCCAAAAAACAAAAAACAACCTCCTCAAAAATAAAACAAAAGAAACCCCACTTCCGTCTCTAAAAATCCCATCTGTGTCCAATAGTGGCATAAAATGTGTTCAGTGGTGAACACTAACTCAGTTTTGGAGAATAAGTTTTAGGTCTCAAAACCCTCCTTGACACTTGCCCCAAATCCCATTGCGGTCAAGGGCTAAGTAAGGCTGGCAAACTTCCCCCTGAAGGACTTGTCCAAGGACACAGAAGAAGTTTGTGGTGGTGGAAAATCCAATTCCCTGAAACACATGTGTGTAACTTTAACCACTGAGACAACTTTCCTACAACCTTTCGAAGGAAATTGAATTAGCACATGCAATGGCTCCTTAAAATAACTGCTGTTTTGCAAAGAGACTCTGAATTCCCTCTTGCAGGGAGTCAGCATCCACTCAATGTCACTTCCCTACTGTTCTCCTGTGGTTCAAATGACTTTGCTATTACTGGAAGCGATGCCCTACCGTAAAAGCACAGGTCCATATCCTATACAGTGCTGAAGACCCTTGTGGAGCAACTCTCTTAATTACTATTTATATTTGTTCTTAGTATTGAACACAAATCTATAGATATTTATAGCATGTGTGTGATAACAGATGGTACTTACTGATTTTTCAGTAGTTTTGCATTGTAGCTCCGCAAAGCTGCTTAACCTGTATATTGCAATTAGTGCAGAAATCACTATTATAGTAGCTTCATGGTTGCAGTGCCAAAACCTATGGTGTTTCCTCAAGGAACCATAAAATACAGTTCATCTCATGCCCTTATTAAAACAAATGATCCTATTTAATATATCCAGAGACAGCAGAGCTCTGCCTGGAGTTAAATATAAGGCTGTGAACACATTTGCTGTTTTTTCCCCTCTCATTTCCAGAAACCATTGTAAAATCCATTGTAGAAAGTCCCTTAATGTTCATACGTGTCACCAAGGAGAAAAAGGAATCCTGTGTATTATGGAAACGTATCCCAGATGGACTTCCTAGTTGCGTGGTCTTACCTCCAAAGCATGTGGCATGCAGAGGCAGCAATGCCACATGCAGCATCTCTCTCCCATGAAGGCTGAGTGCAATACCCGGGACTGTTTTCAGGTGCTGTGGCTAACTGACCTAGAATAGTGTATCTCTGTGCTATTAAACACTTTCATCTTCCAAAACAGAGTGGCCACATCTGAACCACCTACTAGGAAAAGTACCTGGCTCATGATATCTTTCAAACCATGTTTGGGAACTGGCTGGGAGAGTCCTACCCGGTCAGATCAAAATCGTGCCAGGGTCTGTTCTAACAATACCATAATATGGAGATAAAGGTTCAGTGCTTGAGAACATACCATGGCACTATTTAATTTATCCCTACAGATACAGTCTTTTTTGATACAGCAGTATAAAGTGCCCATTTAGCAACGTTCCCTCCTCATGTCAAATTTGGACATGTGAAAGCAGATGTTTTTTTTAACACAGATGAGGCAAACTCAAACACGGAGTACCCAGTAAAGTGGAACTGAAGGTTTTAAATGATTATAAAATCAAAAATAATTTTTTTTGAAGTTGGACCGGTGGCTCTACACTTTGATGCCCATGAGTGCAACAAATTTGATATGCTTTTTTGCCTAGAAAACACATATGTCTTCAAGATCATCTTGTGCAGTGAACATCGCCTCTCTTGATGGTACAGTCATTGGCTTTGACATTATGAGGCACTGCCTGCACTGAAGATGAGGACAGTGTTTTATTTAGAGCAGCTCCTCTGTCTATCATAATTCTGGTCTTACACAGGCATAACTGGACCAGGTAGCTGAGTTTCTCAGGTGAGTAGTACTTCCGATTACCAGAAAAATGAATGTAAGGGAGCCCTTACACTTAACTATTTACAATTCTTAATTGCTTTTATTACGACTATTATTTCTTATAGCACCACAGGTGTACACAGCACACACACAAAAATTAGATTTTAAGCCTTTTCTAAGAAGCTGGCAACGTAAAGCGCGCTGTCGTCTTCCAGGATGCTGGCCAGGTTTATTCTTTATTCCCTCATTATACTGCTGCAACAGTTGGCACTACCTCTCCCCTTAGGAAAGACGCCATACCAGGAGGAAGAGAATTAAGGGATCCTTAGGAATTAAGAATAGGCTTTACTGTTCACATGGAACCAACAGTGCTCTAAAAATTCATATAATGAAATAATTTCAAGCTCTGCAGTTATTACTGTTGCAGGAATTGTGCACAGAGTATTGCTTAAGCCCACCCATAAAATGCAAAGGTCAAAATTCATGAGTTTCGAGTCATGCAGAGTCTCTATGCGGAATGATGCTGCGTGAAGTCAGTGTTCCGATGGGGCAGGCCTTAAACGGACAGGCTTACAGTGCTGTTTCTGCCCGTGAATAGATAAAATCCTGCCTTCGACATCTGTGCTCATGCAGGATACTTCTGGGCCGTGTAGGACCTCCTACGAGGAGAGCTCGTGAAGCATCGCTTCTGCGGCATGCCGCTTTGTGGATCGTTCACCCCATGGCACAAAACCCTCTGAGGCACGTTACTGCTTGCAAACACCACTACTTAATTTATCTTCCATACTTTCCGAATCAAAAATAACGAGCTTAAGAAGTTCTCAGGGAAAGGAACAAGCGAAACTCTCTACATTTATGTACCAGTGCCAAGATAAAATGGTGACGTGCACTTAAAAAAAAAAAAAAAAAAAGTAGGTAGATATATAGAGGGAATTAAATACATAATTTAAGAGAAATCATTCTTGGAGAAAAGAGCACTGAGACTGAGTGCTCATTATTTCTAGTTCATTAAAAAGTAATTGTTATATTTTACTCTTCTTATAGCTGAAGAACTTAAAGCACTTTACAAGCATTAGCAAATTAACTCTCCCAGCATCCCAAGCAGAAAGTTAAGGCTTATTATCCGCACTGTGTACACGGAGAAAGAGATTGTAGACTCTTTCTTGGACTCTTAATCAGGCAAACAGCCCTGTATATATCTATGGAAATCATTATATAAGGCTTAGTGGAAAATTCAGCCAAAATACAGTGATTCTTTTTCTTACCAAGATGTCCCTGAAGCCTGTTGTGTAATCTCCCACCACTGGAATGACTGCAGTTTTAAAGTAAAGGGGACTGAAGTTGATAATGCTTTTTGGACTTTTGTTTCAGTCTGTCTGCAGCTTCAACTATCCATTACTCATATTGGAAGATCTTTCTCTAAGTCGTGAGACCTAGAAACATTTTTTTTTTTTAATCTTATTTTGCATTCCTAGAAGTAGAATTGATATGAGTTTTTTCTTTTCTTTCTTTTTTCTGGAAAATTTAGATTTTGTCTAAATGCATGTTTGTGCATAAGATAACTTAGAGCCCTCAAATCTCTTTTCCAGAAACTGTACGAGAATTTTTTATATATATATATATTTTTTTTTCCTGACCTGGAAAACTTTCGGGCTTTTTCGACATCAAAATCTTTCAAAACAAAAAATGTTGTAATATGTTGTGAAAACTTTAATTTTATGAAAATTGTAATTTTCTGTCAAAGACATTTTGTACATGAAATGTTTAACTAGCTCTGTCCAGGACCTGGGTCATTCTTAGCATTGATGTGGGTTGTGCATGACTTAGTACTGAGTGGTGATGGGACGTAGCGTGCTAGTTATGCAGCAGAGGCCAGAGACGTCTTCTTCACACTTGTAGGGCTATTCTTTTAAATACAGGGGAAAAAAACCTTTCATGTTTTGAGGCAAAGATAATCTGGAAAAAATGAATTCTTACTTCTTTCCTCCAACTCAGAGCAGCAGGGGAGAATTTTGCTCATCTTCAGCATCCTTTAGGTACTAAAAGTAAATAAGAAATGAATAAGATGCCCCATGAGGCAAACCTGAGCAGAGACTTTTTTACTACAGTTATTATTAACCAAGCAAGTCTGCTACTGGGGAAGATACTATCTATGAATAATGAAAGGTCTCCTTTTGTATTCAATTTCTAGATGCCTCGTGATTAAATGGAGGTTGTTCGTGAAATAATAATAATAAAAAAAAAATGCTGACACTGTAAATCAACCAGAACCAATCTTCTGCTTTCCCAGGCGTTACTGTAAGAAAATTAATTCCCTGTACCCAGGAACAAGCCCTCTAACTCAAAGTAATTGATAAACTGTGTTTCGGCTCCTGTGTAATTAGGAATAATGGCTCCTATTCTTTTGACTGAGTGGCAGGAGTAGGACTGATGAGTTACCATTGTGTCTTTGCAAGATCCGTGCCTCGTGCTGTTGCTAGACTGTATTTCTTTCTCATATGGGCTCTGATAAAATAGAGATGGCAGGCTCATGTCCGGGTTGACCTTTGTCCACCTCCGCAGCTCCTTGGGCTGTGACACAGGAGAGAGCCCCACGATGGGTCACGTCACAGGGGAGGTCTTCTGCCGTGGACATCAAGACGTGGTCAGATGGCATGGTCCTTAAGGCAGCACAGTGTTGCTACGCCTGGCACTTATATGCATAAATACTAAGGCAGACGCGGAGTGATCCAGATCACCTATACCTCCTCTTCAGCTTTCTCCCCACACAATGTTTGCAGCCCATATGAAGTGAGCAATAAACCGAAGAAATTTGGCTGATTCTTGAGGTGAAATGCCGTTATACACAGTGGCACGTGCATTACGAAAAATCAAAATATATCTCGCCTGCTTCATTCCTTTCAACTGCAAATTTAATTTTTTTCTATCAGAAAAAAAAATCAAATTTTGCCCAACATGATTTTTCTCTATAAATGCAAACAAATTTTCCCCTCCTCCACTTCTATTCTTCAGAAGGCTGTTTGAGCAATCAGAAACAGAGGACTTTCATTATTCTAAAAGTGAAAGCTTAGCGTCTGAAGAACATACGGTAGAAAAATCTATGGGAAACCCATGAATTCTAAATAAGATTGAGGTTATAAATCTTCACTTAACCACTCACTCAGCTAGTAAATTCCAGCATGAGCACAGGGAATTTGGACTGGGTCTTTACTTTTGGGTTTCTTTGTAATATGGTAAAGTACATTTATGGTAATTTTTAAGCCTACAAGTGTCTCGTTGGTAGTAATGGAATTGCTGTGAAAACTCAAGATGCAAATTCTATTTCTTACTGCTGCCTACCAGTGGCAGCTACTATGCTTTGTAATTGGTTTTCACCCCATTTTGGTTTGTGGATTCCTGAATATTTTCTAGCAGAGCTCACATCCCTTAAGGGTGTCTTGAATATAGATTATTACATGGCAAACCCCAAATCCAAATGCAAAAGAGCATGCGCATTTTAAACATTATTTCTTGAAGATGTCTTTAGACATAGATTCCTACAGGCCATTACCCATGCTTTGCAAACCATATTTGCAAACCACTTTTAATTAACTAAGCAATTCTTCATTGAAAACAACTGGAGATTCTTCGTTTTGCTTTTCCATTCTTTATACTTGACAAGAAAAAAAAGGGGGGGGAAAATCATATTATTGCAAACCTACTAAAGACTGATTATTCTTATAATTGCATCCAAAATAGTTTTAAAATGTCCTTTCAAACCAGTCTGTATGTGGACCAAGATGATACAAGCTCCCTGTAGTTTACGAAACTCACCAAGCTCTGTATTATGCTGCAGATCTTCACATTAAGTGGCCATACGGTGTTTGTGGTAGTGATACCAAAATTATAGTATGTCCTTTGAAACCTTTGGCCTTTTATAGGTCAAGCCATCAACTGGACTGAGCTCTGCTGCAGACCAGGGTACCAGTAGGCCTGCACAATAGTTTCTTTCTAAAGTCTTCTGTTCACTCATGAAAATATTTTAGAATCCTGGCTATAACACTGCCCAGCGCTGGAGCCAGAATCACCAAAGTCAACAGCAGATCAGAGCTGAGAGATAGTTAAGAACAGCTTTTTAAGTGGTTCTGTGCCGTGACTTGTCTCACCTCCCATTTGAAGCTGAATCAGGCCCGTCTCTGACCTTAGCATCTCCGTCTGGGGGTCCAAATCACAGAGCAGATGACATGGTCGCATAGAGGAAGGTCTTTAACACCTTGAACAGAACAGGAGTCAGGGATCAGACCTGGGTTTTATACGCAATGTACCTCAAAACACGATAGTTGAGCCCGATAACCTAAT
The DNA here is from genome assembly GCF_036417845.1 of Apteryx mantelli. Taxonomy (NCBI): domain Eukaryota; kingdom Metazoa; phylum Chordata; class Aves; order Apterygiformes; family Apterygidae; genus Apteryx; species Apteryx mantelli. The sequence goes on along the minus strand of NC_089979.1, from coordinate 3,711,579 downwards.
AAGACTGTCAGGCCTCCGAGAGCCAAACGTTTCCAGTCAGGGGTCTTGGATCTGGTATGTGCTTTTGCACTTATAGTCCAAGCAGCAAAGACATTCAGCTGTGGGATGACACAGGGTTCCTGTGATTTACTGTGGAGTTGAAGAAGATTGCTGTGGGGACTTCTTAGACGGTGATAAATAAAAGCCCATTAGGTTTCTCCTGGTGTCTGGGAGAGATTGACTGATGTTGTACAGAATAATGGAAAGCTAGCTAATCGATACTGTGTTGTTTTTCAATTTAACTATATTAATCGCACACGCTGTTTTCATTTGTGTCTGAAAGAGAAATAAACAGGTGTGAACATCGATTCCGGCTAAAAAAGCACAACATTATGAAAGAACATTATTTAGGCAAGTCTCAGTTCCTTGCCAATGTTCTAGAAAGTCAGCATCATGTAGAGGCCTGTTTTGCTCGTTACCCATGAAAATGGAGACCTGTTAGCCTGGATGTACACCATGCCTTGATAGCATGGCAGCGTATGTATCATGTATCCATGATGACCATTTGAGTGACTTAAAGAAGACTGGAGAGACTGTAGCAAAGGTAAGGATGGGCCACAGGGAGCACCTTTTCCAAACATGACCTTACTGCCCTTAAAAGCAGTGGTGACTGATAATCTCTGACCCAGCGATAGATCAAAGATTCCCTAGTTCAAACTGTTACTCACCCTTGCACTAAAAAAAAATTAAAGAAAATCATTCTAGTGAAGAGTCTCCAAACAGGAATAATCAAAGATGGAGAAAGAAGGGTGTGAAACATCAATAGCAAAAATAAAGCAATTAGATGAGCAAAGTGCATGCAGAATCTTTTAGTGGCTGGAACAGCAGCTCTGCTTCTCAAGCCTTCATGAAACCAATTAAAACTTCTGTAATGGAAAGGCCCACACGTCTCAGCCAACTGTCCAGACTCCGTGTGCCACGTGCTGTGTCAATATCCAAGCCAAGCACATAGCACTCTCTATAGCACCTTCCTACCTCTGCAACTCCATTGGCTTCAAGAGAATACCCTGCCCTGGGGAAGAGAAAATGTAGTAAGAGCTTGCATGCTGGACAGCAGTAAGAGATGATCACAGTCTCAGAATACCAATGAACTGAATAGAGAAAGCCAAAAAAAAAGGGAATGAAAAGACACATTTGGAAATGAGGAAGATGAGGCATGAAGCAACTAAGTTGCCCAGTTTCCACTTGATGTTGAACTGGAGTTCAATATCTTATGCACAAGACTGTCCACGTGGCTCTGCAGTCCTCTGCCCAAGCCTTGGCCATAGGTACATTATGACAACCAGGCCAGAACCAGCTACAAGCTGTACCTGAGGCATCCAAGACCCACACCAAGGCTCAGGGAGTGGGTGTTTTGACAGGCATTTCAGGAGGAGCTTTCAGGCTCCCTCCAGGCACCGAGCACCTTTTACAGAAAGGAAAACTCTAAAAATTTTAAATGCATTAGCATAATTCACAAATATTCTGCCAGCCTTCCCTTCTCTGCAATTAGCACAAAGAATTGCATCTTACGCAAAGCTCCCGCTTTGATTAAGTTATAATTCATGCAGTATGTTGCTGTAGGATCAAACATTGCTGTAGGACCCCAGCATATTTTGGATGGGGTGGGGAGGTTCAATATATTGCTAGCGGTGCCAGAGAGACTGAAGTCCTATTATTTAAAGTCTCTTGTGACTGACAGTATTCAGACTGACAGAAGAGCTAATTAGTCTGAGGTAGCCTGGCAGTCTTTCTGCTGAATGCAGAAGGCCTTGGGATCAGTCTATCAACTGGGTTTTGTGCTGCCAGGAAGAAGAGATACTTGCCCTGTGCTGCTGTGACGAACTATTTCAGTATTGTGTCTGAGTCACAGCACTGGATTTCCTCTCCTGTTCAATGACATGCAAGTTTATTTGACAATCATTTATCATTGTTCTTCTGCATCAAATGTCTTGGCAGGCTGTCCCGACAAGACAGGTGTCCAAAATACGTATTTTAAAACCAAGCTCCATGAAGTCCTGAAATATTAATAATTGGCTCCCACCTGAAAAACTAAGCTCTCATTTCCTGGGTCCTCTCAAACTATATATCTAAAACCTGTACTCCTCCCATTCCCTTTCAGACTGACTGCAGTTTAAAGCCACATCATTACTAAATTAATTTCCTGGGCATCCCTTGAGATACGCAAGTCATAGATTATTATTATTATTATCCCTAAATTACAATTGCGTAAACTGAGGCACAGAGACATCAGGTAAATTGCTCATCCGGGTCAGGATTAAACAACTAACTGCTAGACCACCACCCCTTCAAAAGAAAGTGGTGTAATTAAAGATTGCTTGCAAGTCTGACCAAATAATTGAACAACTCAGATGCTATGTAGGATGAGATGGGAGCCCACACCACCTATATCATAGTCAGCTTTTGTGTGAAGAGGGTATGACAAACAACTGGGAAATGCCTTTGATTGATTATTTATTCTTAGGAAGGGAATGTGAGGACTCAGTTGTCCCAGGCACTGTACAAAATCAACCTCTAGGGAGATTATGATAAAAATTGAAAGGGGGAGACCACAGTGACATGAAAAGAAAAAGTTAAAAGCTGATCCCAGGAATCCAGATCACAGAAGACTGTCTGGACCACATGGCCTCTCATTTTAAAATTAAGATAATAGTAAGCAATAGCAGTAATTAAGTTGCTATTTCTGCCCTGGTGTCATCTTCAAGAGCAGCACTACCTTGCAAGTGCCAGAATCAAATATAAGGGTAATTGTCTAAATCACAGAATCACAGAATCACTGAGGTTGGAAGGGACCTCTGGAGATCATCTAGTCCAACCCCCCTGCTCAAGCAGGGTCACCTAGAGCATATTGCATATTAAAGCTGACGCTGCAATCGCAGTGACTGGGTCTACATGCTGTGACCTGTGGCATGTCCAGAGATCTTTTCCTCCTGATGACCTATGTCAATAAATAGGTCACCCCTTCTCCTATCCATACCCTGGCATTTCTATCTCTCCAAAACGAAGGTTTAAAAGAAGTGGGACAGGTGTGCGGGCTTCTCATCTGTACAGATTTGGGATACAGCCAAAGCACACTTCCGGACACAGGAGGTTGGAAGCATTACTAACCCAGTTATGTTTAGCAGGGATCAGTGCATAGCCTTTGACCAATTTTATTTAAAGGCTGAGGTGCTCTGAAATACCCAGTCAGCTCCTTACAGGTCAGCATTTTTTTCTTCCTTTCCTTTTTTTTTTTTCTTTTTTTCTGAAAGAATATGAAGGTAGATGAGAGGAATGCTTTTTAAAAGACAACCATCAATGAGTAAGAAAGAGACCAACAGAGTGTGAGCATGCAGAAAACAAGACATCAAAACGCAATAAGATCAAAGAGTAGAGAAGTGTCAGGCATGCAACCTTTATTGTGAGTGTTAATCCAGCAAACCCTCCCTTTTCACCACGGCTATTGTCCTCCTGAGATGTGTGGGTTTTGGGTGAGTTACATTTCTGTATTTCTAAGTCTTGTCACAAAGTCGATTTTAATGGTTGACTGAGAAAAGGGAAAGCGATTTTCCACTTTCGGTCTCCAGACTTATTCAGACAGTTCAGACTGAGCTGCTTCATAGACTTACCTGCAGAGCTGGTGCTACAGCTTCTCTTAATCTAATGCTATGATCCCCATTACTGAGGTGTCCAATCCCCTTATACTCAAGGATGAGTTTATCTTAACTCATTCAACTGGATAGAACTTGCATTTTATAGAAAAGAAACAATAAGCCAGAGAGTCATAGATAAATCACTGATCTACAAATGGAAAACTCCTGGAGCCCTTTATTTCACACTTTGAGAGGCAAACTTCATTTGCTCTAAAAGACAATTTAAGACCAACAGGTTACTCCAAGTTACTCCAAAAGTATATTACTGACTCCCTGAGTAGTATATCATCTCCACTACTACAATGCATGAAGCACATAGACTGGTGAGAACTCCTGGCATTTAGGGAAAATGGGGACCTCAACATCTGACAGTCATTTCTGCATTCTGGGAAAGACAATGCTTTACTGGTATATGTGATTACAGATTGTTTTCATATCTATAGAGTTTAGACACCTTGGTTACAGAGTAGGGTAACACATGTTACAGACAGAAAGAAAAGAAAGGTTTTGGTCCCAAAAGGATCCAGTTTTCAAATGAGACAAGATATGAAACATGGATGCATAACACTGGATGTATCCAGAATCTGGATTGCAGGAAAAGGGAATATGGGGAAACTGTGCAACTGCAGAACTCCATCAGATGCCTAAGAACATATGTCTTTTTGCAATTCCTTCAGGTTCCTCAGAAAAGTTCACTTCTGGTTGGTTGTTAAAATTCAGAGGAACTGTTGGATAAAATACAAAGAGAAAGAGCTGAAATAGTGTTTTGCATGAAGGCTATGGATCAGATGCCTAACCAAATGCCTAAATCCTGATCAAGTTTTGTGATAAGAACACAGCAAATGAGAATTTGTAATCATTTTGGAAAGGGCGAGTGAGCTATGTTTCTTGCTGCTTAGCAGAAACTCCACCCAAGTGCAGAAGAATAAAAGAAAAGCACCAGCGGTCTTGTTTCAGAAGTTAGGCATCAAAGATAGGAGGTGGCATTGCCATCCAGACTCAGTTATTAGATCGGTTGGGAAGATATGCTTTGAGGTAACACCAGGGATAGCAATTACACTATGATTAAGCATTATATCAGCAGCTGGCTAGGTATGGTCTCCTCTAAAATGTCTGTGTTCTGGTTGAAACTATTGTGTCTCTGCTAGATCTGTTAAGGTCAGGGTCAGATCTGCCTATGGTTTAAGAAAATCATATATGTCCTGGTTGTTGTCTGAAAGCAAAGCCATTACATAAAGGATACTGAGGTCTCCCAGGAAGTAGTCTTGGGCTCATTATCAGTCCAAGCAGGATTGATACTGATGCACTTTCACAGAGTAAATCCAAGTGCTACCTGTTGCTCATCCATCATCTTTGAGACAAAGATTAGCTGTCTTAAACCTAGACATATACTCCAGTACAAACTCATTGTCTGGACTACCTCCTGGGCTATTAAAAGAAGTATTTACAATGGAATTATGCCATTTATGCCACTTCTCTAAGATAGCTATCTCTAAGATGGATTAATCACCCTTTCCCCTTTGATATCAGGCTATGGTGGCTTGTTTCAGATGACTACTGTGTTAGTTCTGGGCTCTCCAGTACAAGATAGACATCAATTTACTGGAGCAAGTCCAGCAAAAGGACGCAAAGGTGATTAAGGGGCTGGAGCATCTCTCATATGAGGAGAGGCTGAGTGAGCTGGAACTGTTTAGACTGGAGAAGAGAAGTCTCAGGGGGAATCTCATCAATGTCTACAAATATCTGATGGGTGAGTGTCAAGAGGACAGGGCCATACTCTTCTTAGTGATGCCCAGTGATAGGACAAGAGGTAACAAACACAAACTGAAACACAGGAAATTCCACTTGAACACCAGAAAACACTTTTATACTGTGATGGTGGTTGGACACTGGAATGGGTTGTCCAGAGAGGTTGTGGGGTCTCCATCCTTGGAGATGTTCAACACCTGACTGGACACAACCCTGAAGAACCTGCTGTAGCTGACCCTACTTGACCATAGGATCCTGCTGTAGCTGACCCTGCCTGACCAGATGATCTCCAGATGTCCCTTTCAACCCCAACTATTCTGTAATTCTGTGTTTCTGTGAGTCTGTAACATTAACTGAATTAAATCAACTAACCACATCAGTGGATCTCGGTTCTATTCTAACTTTTGTCACACCTTCTTTCTAAGAGTTCGCAATAAATCTGCTTATTCTTTCAGAGCCTCTTCTCTAAGATAAGGATATTTTGTCATGTCTATTTAGCTTCTAAGCACTCTGAAGCAATGCCCACTTCTTTCTTGGTCATTTAAAAAGATTCTTTCTTGATAAGGTCAGTGTGGTTCCCATTGGAAAACCTGTGTCTTATCATGGGCAGTAGGCAGGTGCATTAACCTTCAAAGATTAGTAAATGTCTTTAAAACTCTGTAACCAGATGGAAGCCAATTTCCTCTCTGGCCTTCTGTTTCCAGGCACTGCCTTAAAAACATTTTTGGCATCTTTTCCCACTGCAATTTCCAGGGCCATCAAAAAATCTGAAGGCAAGGAAAATATGGCATCTGTAGGCTAAAATAAATTAGTGTAGAAAGTGTTTCTTAATGTTCATTCCCCCAAAGTAAAGATTTATGATTTAAATAAAAATAAACAAATAAAGTGAGGCAAAAACCCTGAAGTCGCACTTTTATTAATTTGCATGCTATTTCTTGGGGAAGATTCACATCAGGCAACAAAGACTGAATAAATCATTACGTACAGACAGAAGAATGTGTTAAAAGAAATGATTTGCAACAGATATACTGTAAAACATTACCCATGGCAAATGTTGGATCAGCATTATATATAGAGCTGCCACTTTGTAAATTTTATGGGCTTCTTGGGAGGTTGCTTACGAATAGTAGTATGGGCTCTCTAGCACAGGACTACGAGTCACGAGATCTAGATTCTATTCTCAGTTAAACCAATGCCCTTATAAAGACAACTAAATAATTTACTCGATTATTCTGTTTGCCCTTGTGGAAACAAAGGTGAGCAACTCGTACCTATGAATTTTGACTCTTTTTTAGGAAAGTACTTTGAAATCAACAGGTGGGAGTTAATATAGAAATATAGAATATTGCTCGTAGTAAGGATTTTGAATTATTTCTGATGTCGGGGAATTTGGAAGCATTTTAGGATTGTGTATATTATCTGGCAAGATTCAGTCCATTCTTACTAGGCATGAAATGAAAATCTATTGTGGTAGAGCACTCTATCAGAGAGTATAAAAACTTGGGTTAATCTTTTCAATTGAGCTCTAAGGAAGCCAGCAGCACAAAACTTACTCCAGACTTCTATTTTCTCTTTCTACTTGTTTTTTATTTTGAGTGAGAGTCTGCTCCCCATAATTTTAAATCCACTAGGTTGCAGTGAGAAAGGGATCTATAATATATACTGAAGTTCTGAGGGCCTTCCCTCAAGAAGTCTAAGTAATTTGGACTTTGTCTTTATGAGGTTGTTTTTATTTTGGTAGCAGACATCTCTGAGAAGTTTGTATAAGCACTAAAAGAGATTGGAAACTCATTTCACCTTGGGAACGTGGTATTATTTGAAACCTTTCTCCATTTAAGTATGTGAGTGAGGTCAAATATTTCCCTAAGCTTCAAAATTGAGTTTAGCTCAGAACTCTTGTTTCTGCCTCTGGCCAGGAACCATTATTAGATGATTTTGCTAATGAGAGAAATTTTAAATAAGTAATTTTATTTTACAAAGGTGAGGCTGTTTTGCTCTTTAATTAACCTTTAACTCTATTGTCCATGACTCCTAATCAAAGATTACCGAATGAAAAAGTGTCCTAGTGAATGTTTGACTATTTTGTACATTTAACAGCTTATACATTTTATATTTTCCAAACTGTAATGAATCAGGTGTGTGAGCTAGAAACCTAATGTATTCTCTTGTTGCGCATATCAGCAAAGCAGAAAAGCAAGCACTTGGAATGTTTTATCAAACAAAACAAAACAAAACAAAAAACTTAGGCACTGGCGCACCTCAATTCCTATAGGATTAGGCAGCACTTCTGAGTACTAGTACTGCTTACATATTAGATTTACAGTGTCTGCTATGTCTTTTCTACTGTCTTTCACACTGGGACTGGCCAAAAAGGAATTGTATTAGTACAGCACTAAGCATCCTCTCTGTATACATCTTCTCCCAGAAGGGTTTATTAGCTCTATTTCACAACGCTCTTAGCAGTGACATATATTGAAAGACAGCTCACATGTAGCAGTGTAGAAAACAGGCAGAGCAAACCTGTTTGGGTTGCAAAATAGCAGGGAGAGTTGCCTTGCAACATTGAAAACCTTCATGTCTATGTAGCTTGAAGAGGGTAGATTCATACGTTTCAGGACAATTATTGACTTCCTCCGTCAGCTGTCTCAGGCTGGGTAGAAATGGGTCGATATGGTTCAAATGCACCATCTCACAGTTTGAGGAGACCTAAATCAATTCTCATACCAATTGTAAGCAGACTGCAGGTTGGGGTAGAGAGACTTTAGCAGACTGGGGGACTAGGTAATTCCCCCATTGCTGACACATGATTTGGAGATCAAAGACAAGCCCACTACTTCCAGGTGTTTCTTCCTACAAAACGTCTCAGTCTTCCTTTAAACTAAAATGTCTACGTGCACACTAGATACATGGGTCTCAAGATGGTTCCAATGTGACACTATTAAGTCAGCAGATAATTCTGTGGGAGGGGAAGTTTGAGTATCTCCTTGTTCTCTGCTGTGTCTCTGAAAGCCACTGTCATGATGAACAAGTCTCCTCTAACTCCACATGTCCAAGTGCTCAAGCATGGCTTTGCCCTTACATCCTCATGTAGGTCAGATCTTTGCCGTGCCATCATTGGCAACATCTCTTTAAATCAAAGATGAATGGTCTCTTCGTGATCAGTGTTATTACAATGAATTTCAAGAGAAATTATAATAATGGAGCACTTAAAAGTAAAGAGCTACCACTTCAGCTAGCTAGCTATTAATTATAAATGCCAATCTCTATCAGAAATTCTTTTTTATGTAAAACTGATCTGTTCTGAATACTATTTCAGTGCTAATTAGAGAGAAGGAAAGATGAAGTGTTATCCAGCGATGAGTATTCACTACAAGGCCTGCTGACCTTCGTGCTTATTCTTGAAGGTGCGCTGGCAAAGCCCCCAGCGTTAATGAATGTATTTAAGGTATGGCAGCTTTGGGTTTGTCCCTTGTAGCTATAAGGATGGCACTTGCAGGAGCTTTTTTATACCAATGGAAACTTCTGTATGTTTTTAGTTATAACATAGAAACAATATACTTCTGAAGTCATAAGATGTATATTTTAGTTATTACAGTAAGAAACATTTATAGAAAAGCCTGAGGAAGGAAAAAAAAAAGTGTCTAAAGACATTGACTGAGATTTTAATACATTTTAATATGCATCCACGAAATAGGAAGCAGGCAGATTATTTGAACATATCTAAATGAACCCCCTCTAAACAATCTCTGTGGTCAGAAAAGTTAATGGTGGCGTTGAGGGTCATGGACTCCAACAGCCGTTCTGCCATCCTGCAGAGTCCTCTGCTGTCCTCTCTTCCTCTGTACACTGACCAAGAGAGCCTGAACAGGCTCTGAACTTCTTCTCAGTCCTGGGAAGGTTTTCTCACTGTCCTGCAGGCCTGAAGGAAGGGTGATGGGCTACAAAGCTTCTTACTGATATCCTTGTGGAGGATTACTCTGTTTTGGATGAACTCCTGTACTCATTCCAAAGGTAGGTCAGACTGATCCAGACAAAAAAAAAAGTCTGAATTTTTGAAAAACCAATTTTCTCTTTTGAATAAAAGTAAAAGAGATAGTAACCTTTGCTTTGCTTCAGAGAGACATTCTTAATAAGCCTCAGAACTATCGGAGTGAATCAGATTGATCACTCATTCAGTCTAGGATTCTTTTTTTAACCATGGCCAGTTTCACATCATTCAAATAAAGGTGGAAAAAGACCTAGAAGTTGCCTATTTATGATATCTTGCCTACAATAATACTCTCAAAAAATTTCTGTCGCTCGGAAATCCAATCATTTCCAGAAGTTTCCATTTCTTCTTTACAAATGTAGCCAGCTAATCTTATTAACTAATGAAAGTGAGCATTTACGTTAAAAATACTGCCTACATCCAGGTCTCAAAGGTTGGAATTTAAATCTCCGTGGTTTCTGAATTTTCCTAACCATTCCCTTAATTTTCACATGTAAGAGAAGGAATCTCATTTTTTTGCTGACTTCTGCCCTTATGCCTTGTTCTCTGCCATTAGTGAACTAAATGTTTGGAGAATGTAATTGTAAAAAATCATTCTTTAATGTAAAAGCCTCTAGAGACAAATGTCAGGTTTTATTTCGGCTACAGCTGATAATGGTACTTGATAGAATCATTTATAATTTCTTAAGAGGGAGAAATAATTCTCTTCAACTGATTTCTTCGTATAAAGCCGTTTACTCTTTCTCTGTATGCAGTGGATCAAGCTGACTTCTCTTTCCTTGCTGGCTATTGATGTGCGGGGGCAATTCTAACCGATGCCCAGCAAGACCCTCTTTTATAAACAGTGGCTGTCAGAAAGGGCCTGAGAGCTTGGATAAACCAGCTGGAGACCTGCTGATATCCACCCTCTTCCCCCAACCTCTTAAAATAAAGTCTTTCTGGACTGAAGAGCTGTAAAACATCCAGGGCGCTTGAAGGCAGTACTGCCTCCTACCCTGCTGGGATATGTTCTGTTTTGGAGGATTGAGGGTTTTGGAAACCTCCTGGGCGTTGACCTCCTGATTGCTGGTTCACCCTGGCTAATAAAACCGCTGCATTGAGCATCCCAGCTGGGCAGACCTTTGCTAGACAGCATAACCCGACGGCTATATGTCTGAAAGGAGCAAAGCAGTGCACTTTGACATCGTTGCTTTATAAATAGGCTCAGAGCATGGCAGGGAGGCTTTAAAAATAGCTTTCCTCTAAGAGAAGGGAAGGTGGATGCTGAAGGTGAAACCTTGACCCTTTTGCAGTCAAGGGAAATTTCCCCATTGATTTCATTTGGGTCAAGGCTTCATCCTAAGTGCTGAGGATACATTTGGGTGGGTTTGCAATAGCTGCGCACAGGTGGAGAGGGCCTGTGGAAGAAGGAGGCTGGGAAGTTGCTAAATATTGAAATCAGGGAAAAATAGCGAAACAGTGTCTATTATTTCCCAATTTTCCAAGGTTGTTAAGAGAAGTGTCCAAACCACAGATGCCATTTTCTGCTTAGTTTATCACCTAAAACAATAATGAGCAATTTGTGTAGCTTCATATATATGTCTACATCGTTATTAATTTATGCTGCTGTTGTTTTTGGAATGCAGTCACAGTTTTTCTGCTGTGTTTAACCAAGGTGTAGATTGATAAAGGAGATTTTTCTTGAGCCCAGATAGGGTGTGAAACATGCCACCAGCCACAGAATTTGTAAGTAATTGTGGATTTCTTGCAATATTGTGAAACACAGCAGGGCAGTGTCATTGCCTCCTGAAACTGATGCTCAGCATAAACCTGAAAGCTGACTATTTTGTTAAGGTAAGGCAGGTAATCCTGCTGATAGGTATCGCCTTAGCTTCAATGGGTACATGACGATTTATACTAGCTGAGGATATATCCCTCTTTTGATAAATGTTAAATCTCTTTTTTTTTACCTTATTGTTTAGCTTCATGCCTATAACTTCCAGAAGTTTAATGCACACCTCATGCTATTCCTTTTCCCTTTCATCCCTGTACGTCATACATACTCATTGCTTCAAATGGCTCTTTTCCCTGTGTTTTACAGGAAGATATTGTCCTTCTCTAGCTGTCTGTGAAGCCCACAGAACCCTTCTTCTCATTAAACTTAAGTGATCCTCAGGCAGAGTTTGCAATGGTACAACATTAATTTTAATGGAAACTGGGCAACAAATTCCCAGGTGCATCTTTGCAAATTCCTCCTTTGACATTATAATTGCTTTCAGTTGTTCATTCTCCCCCTTCACCCATTCTTTTGTTTTTCTTTCCAGAACCCATCTCTAGACATTCTCCGTGTGCGCTAGCAGCAAATGCACACAGCTTTTCACATGCTTTGTTTTGTCGGATGCTATTCTTAGCTTTCCTCCAAAAGGTCATAGATTTGGAAGGGAAAAATACTTTTTCTATTGGCCCTCATTACTTTCGATGACTTGAAATAAGATGGAATTTTTTAAAAAATGCGGGAATCAAGAGAGAGGAAGGGAAAAGGGAAATTGAATTGGCAGAGAGAATTCAATTAAAAATTAAAGTTTTATTAACATAGCAATATCCCTATGCGCACAAATCTATATTCCTATACTTATCTTCTCTGCCAAACTCCCTTGATTTAATAACCTACCATTCACACTGCAGCTCACTTGTGCTCTGCCTATATTCCTGAGGAAGGGATTATGCATCTTATTAACGATGCTGTGTCAGACAAGGCTGGATACTTGCACATTTTACATGCCTGGCTTCCACTTGCAAGATTGCAATTATTTTTAGCAACTAATTACATACCCTGTACCCATGGTGGTGGAAGATTACAGCTGTAATTTCCACAGTATCACTAAATCTTTTGTAAGCAAATTTCAGCTGGGTCGTTATGATGCTCCTGAGCAAGGTTGCAGGCTGCAGTTTGGCTGGAGAGGTTCTCCCACCTCAAATCCAGCTAGTCCTGAGTGCGTAATGGGGACCACAAAATTATATCATCATTTCTTCCTGTGTGGGGTCCTAACTGCAGGGATCTAAACCAACAGCATCAGTAGAAGTGGTAGATGGGGAAATGATATAGCAGGATAATATACACATATTCCCTCAGAAAAAAATGGGAATCAAGTCCAACCCTGGCCACATGCTTCCTGTGAGATTTTGTGCAAGTCACTTAGTCTATTATGTATCTCATCTCTGTTTTACAGATGAGGAATCCACATTTTCCTAACGTAGAGGATTATTAGGATGGCAGATTTTTTAGCACGAATAAGAGCTTGGATACTACAGTCATGATACACCATGCTTGGCAATGAAATGGTATCTCAGAACACAAGTGGAAGAGTACTTCAGTGCTTCAGATTTTATCTTCATATCACTCATCTGTGCAGTAATAGAAATGTTATAACGGTTAAAGGGAGCTTATACAGGAGAAGATGGGATCCAGACCCGCACTGCCTTTCCAGTTACCTAGATAATATCACTAGACTGAGCATAGCTTTTCAAGGTTGCACTTAGGAGCTGTATGCAAATATCTGCAGACTGCAAACGAGAGAGGGAGAATCAGGATAATGCAGAATGGGGTAATATAATGGGGTTAATCTCATTGTAAATTTAAAGTGGCTACTAGGAAGGGGGATGTGTGAAACAGGTTGAAATCTGAAATGTTCTTTTTACCCATGGTGATGGATGTTCTATAATTTTAGCCTAAAAGAACCAAAGCATTATGAATTTGAGTTTTGAAAATTCCACAAAAAGTGTTCTTTCGATCTACAGTGAGAGGAGAGAAAACATTTTCAAGACCATTTATTGTTAGCAAAGTTGGGTGCAAGCTAACCTGAAGGCTGTGGACTTGAAGAAATTATTCTCTATTTGTATATATTAAGAAAGATGAAATGATAAATGATAGGCCTAGAGATACTGAATCACTTGAGCTAATTCTGATAATTTCCTCAGATAAAAATCTAGTATGTGAGGGATCAGAGAGTCCAAGAAAGAGAACTACTTTGTAAGTCGTTTCTGGGGAAGAAGGAAACTTTATAGAAATCCCGAAAAGTTTCATGAACTGTGTGTCTTCTGAACTCATACTATTTCTTAAATTAACTCAGAAGAAACTTTTCTGAGTTCCCACTAAGAACATAGACATCAACAATGAAATAAGCACAATACTCTGAAATTCTTGGATAGGTTATATTTTGTGCTTGTGAAAATAGAAGGTCAAGGCAGGTTTGCAGCAGAGCATTTTTTAGTTTGGTAGGTAAACAGAATTGAAAAGAAATTACACTGTGCCTTTTGTTTGAAGAAAAAAAAACATATATCTCTTTGAGAGTGAAATTTGACAGCAATCACTGGAAAAGGACAAAAGTTAGAGTAGTTAGAAAATGTAGAAGTTTTAAAATCTGTTGCGTCTCATGAAATTCAAAACAAGGTACTTAGGCTGCAGGGTGAAGCAAATGCAGAGTTCTTCGTGGATATTTTTGAGAACTTATGAAATGCAGATGTGTTTCTAGACAACTAGCAGAATAAACTCTGAATATTTCTCTTTAAAAGTGGGAGAGAAAAGAAATGCCAAGGAACTCCAGACCAGTCAGCTTAACTTCAGATCCTGGCAGAAACAACGGAACAAATAATCAGTCAAACTATCTGTAAGCACTTAGAAGATAACAAAAGAGTGAGCTGCAGCCAAAATAGATTAGTCAAAAAATAATTGTGCCAAGCCAGTCTAAAAACTTGCTATGACAGTGTAAAAACCTTGCAGATATGGAAAAGCAATAGATGTCATCTGTATCAGATTTAGGAAGGCATCTGACACTGTTTTACGTGGTATCCTTTTTTGGGGAATATGATCTAAACAGAACTGCTATGATATAGGTGCATAACTAGTTGAAATACAATATTCATAGAATAATTATCAATAGATCACTTCTGTATGGGATTCCCTACTGAACTCTCTGGGGCTTACCACTCTTCAGTACATCTATTAGTGATCTGGAATATAAAATAGAAGATATGCTTAGACGATCTGCAGATAACACTATGCTGAGTGGGGCTACCAGGAGGACATGTTGGATGAACTTGACACACTGGAGTAATGGTTTCAAAAAACGGCATTTCAATTCAGTAAGGACAAATGCAAATATTTACCCTGAAGTATCAATAATCACTTTTAGAGGTACAGGTTGGGAAATGGCAGACTAGACAGTCATTCTGTAGCAGAGGATCTGGAGTACTACTGGTTCACAAGCTGAATACGAGTTTATGGAGTCACACTGTTAAATAAAGACAAACGCTATGCAGATATACTTCAAGAAGCACAAATATATATGCTAGACATGTGAAGCAATCCTTCAGTTTTTGCCACTACTGCCAAAAAGATGTAGTTTTCTTCCAGGGAAGATTTAATTTGAGATTAAGATGTTTAAATGCTATGCATAGATGTCTTCTTGTGCACTTGGTGTCTTTTTCTATTCTGTTCAAAAGAGAGCTAGACAATACAGTTGTTGGAGCCTGGAGAGTACTTCCTGTTGTCCTAAAGTAGACACTTACTCTCTGATCAGCTGAATGATCTTCTAAGCTCCCTCAGCCAGTTGGACTAGATCTCCCATGACTGTAATGGAAGATCAAAATTATGTCTAGACACCTCAGTCTGGGGGCCTTAATCTCAAACTGAATCTCATCCCAGGTAAAAGCATATAAAAAAAAGTATCAAGAAAGAATGAAATAGTCTAGAAAATATGGCATACGAGGCTACTAAAGCTATTGGAGTTATTTGTCTGGAGTAGCGATCACAATCTTCAAAAAGTCAAGAGTTGCATCCATATCAGTCATGGATAGGACGAAAAGCAGCCAGTTCAAGCAGTGGCAAGGGAGATTTAGATTAGACAGCAGACTTACAATTCAGTGACACTTGTGAGGCATTTGGCACCCCTAATGCTACTTGAGATTCCCTAGTGCATTTTGCTTGGCCTCCAGCTACCTTCACAGAAGGGTAAGAATCTCCTGTGGGTTCTGGGTCACATCTGTCACCCCATGTAGATATTTTGGGCACCTCGGGGCACCTCAAAGGGTGCTGAATGACTGTTACTTTGGTAACTGAATTGACATTCCCCAGATAGCTAAATTTAGACACGTCCTAAGCAAAAAATACAGCCTCATGGAGAGGTTAAAGGTGCATGGAAGAAGGTTGCACAGAGATGACACACAGATTTCATGGCTGGATGTTCTCAAGAAATGATTAGGTGGGCATTTGTTTAGAATGATGCAGCAGGGCTTATGCTGCCTTGGGGCAGAAGGAAGGGCTACGTGACCTTTTGAGGGCTCTTCCAACCTTATTTTCTGTGCTGCCGTATTGCATTGACAAAGTATATTGCTTCCTGTGTCCTTTTGGAGATGGGCTACAGAAAATCCAATTGCTCACTTATCAGCTCAAATGTAGTGTAAACTGACTGACTGCAAATCTGTGCACTGTCACTCAGGCTTGCTCATTTTATTTTCTCCTCAGTAGTGTCTCATTGTGCTAGTCTCTATTTGGGTTGCCTGAGGATGTGTGAACTCGTTTTAAGATAAGGCATTGAATTGATAACAGAGAGTATCTACGGTTTGTCTGTCTGTCATCTGCAGACTTCCTTAGGTATCTTGCCTATTATGTGCCAGCTCTGGCTCCTATCTACTGTGTCTGTCTTCATGTCTGTGAATACATCTCTCATGTTCTTGGTCCACCTTACATTGTTTCTTTATCATCTCCTACAGTTATCACCCCTTGTTCTTCCTGCCCGTCCAAACTGTATAAAAAAACCCATCATCGCGGCATCCCTCCTTTGATTAAAAATAAGTTCTGGATGTCCCAGGTTAAGTGAGATATTGCTGAGCGCATGCCTGGTCCATTTGACTGAACCATCATTTCCCTGCTACCAGTACCTTTCACACCTCTCTTCTGTTTTATAAACTACTTTGACATATTTTGAGTATGAAAGATGCTGTGAAAACCCAAACTGTCTTCTGTGTTTGTTTCTAGTCTCATCTTGCGTGATGGCTGACATGATCTATAATTGACTCCAGTCGCATGGAGACATGACAGTTACTCCTATAAACAAGGAGAAATCTTTGGTTGGTACAGTAGTTGCATCTCATACAAATGCCTAATGAGGCAGTTTCACTGCTGT
Source organism: Apteryx mantelli (assembly GCF_036417845.1). Taxonomy (NCBI): domain Eukaryota; kingdom Metazoa; phylum Chordata; class Aves; order Apterygiformes; family Apterygidae; genus Apteryx; species Apteryx mantelli. The sequence goes on along the minus strand of NC_089979.1, from coordinate 3,695,008 downwards.
GATTGAAGAGTTCTGGAGATTTCTGGATTCAAAAAATGTTATAACAACTTTTCTCTATAGCTCTAATTATAAAGCAGGTTGAAAGCTTGCCAGAAAGACAATCCTTTAAAACTCTCTTTCTCATTTAAATTCTTATCTGACATTTTTAAGACAGTGATACTGCATTAAAAAAGGAAATCTAAACAAATGAAAAAAATCCAAACAAACTAAATATGGAGGAGACAAACACTTTGCAGAAACTATACCAGTGTTTCAATTGGATCAGTGAAATGACTATAGAGTCATCAAATCTGTTTCTATGACACCCAAGTCAAAGGAATATGTGTAACATAGTAAAAAGCACTGATCTTTTTATTTGTATTTTATTTTATTTTATTTTATTTTATTTTATTTTATTTTATTTTATATAAACACAGATTTGGTATCCCTGAAGCATTTCACAAATGCACATATTTTCTTTCATTTGATTTTTAAAACAAATTTGAGAAATGCTGAAAACTTTGGAATCACTCTTTTGACCTTATGTCAAAGAAAATAAAATTAAAAAAACGATAATAAAAGCCACATCCTACTCTCATGAGTAATTTTATTTTACCGTGCCATTCTATATGCAAAGCTGAGGACAAAATTCATTCCTAACACTGGCCTTCAAGCTACTTTCTTTTGTTTTTTTCCTCCACTGAACTATTTCCCTTTATTTTTATCTTTTTTCCTGAAGCTTTGTAACAGTGATAGCCATCAGCTGCATCATTCTCTTCTCACTCCAGTAATGCAACTGCTGGACACTGATCCTTGACCGTTGTAAGTCCATCTATCTGTGTTTGAACTCAGTGAACCACCACTGATGCCAGTTTGCACCAGCCATGCTGGAGTTACAGTTGCTCAATATCTGCTCTCCTAGGTGTCATTTTACTGACTTTCTTCTCTAGGGTGAGCTCCTGGACGTAAACAGCTGGACTGAGCTACCGTTCTTTATTCTATAGCAAGATGTGGTCCAGGGATGGATCAGAAGAAGCTGCACATGCAGCTGCAACGGCAGCAGAAGTGGAGATAGATGATTTTGTCTGTTATCTCTTTCCTAAGACACGCAGCAGGGAAAGGGACAGCATTACTTCTTCGCTTTCAGGCCAAGTATCTTCATAGGATGCCCCGACTACCAGCCCATGTGCTAAACTTCCTTCAAATATGACTTGCGAGCCCAGCTGCTTTGTCTGCAAAGACCATGACTCCTACCAAGAAAACATGGTCGGATCAGTGAAGGTTTTGACGCTGCCATCCGCCTGAAGCTTCTGCACCTGAGCAACGTTCACCCTGTTCTCCTAAGGTGTGCTGTGAGCTGACTCATGTACACACAGCAAAAAGCTCGGGGCAGGTTTGTGAGTAACATTTGCTTTAGAGGATGAGCTGTGGCAAACAGGTATAGGCGCTAAGCTGCAGAAGGTAAAGATCCTGGGAGCGATGGATGAATCACTATTGTTGTTGCTGCTGTACCCCAGATGATGTATCAGTGAGGAGAAATTAAGCATATGAAACCTCAGGTGAATCTGACAAGGAGAAGGTTGTTGGAGATAGGTGACAATGAAGTCCCTGGATTCCCAATTTCACAGGTCCACGTATTAGTGTGCTGGAAAGTGATGGCTGCTGTTCCACCTGATGGTCTAGGACAATGCTGCTGGGACACTGGACAATACAGGCATGCCTCAGAGATATTGCGGGTTCAGTTCCAGACCACCACCATAAAGCGGATATCGCAATAAAGCGAGTCACATGAATTGTTTGGTTTCCCAGTGCATATAAAAGTTATGTTTACACTATGCCGTAATCAATTAAGCATGCAATAGCATTATGTCTAAAAAAACAATGTACAAAATGTGACACAGAGACACGAAGTGAGCACATACTTTTGGAAAAATGGCACCGATAGACTTGCTTTACACAGGGTTGACACAAACCTTCAATTTGTAAAAAAAGCAATATCTGCGAAGGGCAATAAAGTGAAGCTCAATAAAACGAGGTAGGCCTGTACCATGGAAGATTTAAAAGTTCAGTTCTCACCAGTATTTCACCTCTTGAGCCTTCGAATGTAGAAAACTATCTGGGCTATTTAGTGAGGAGGAGGCATTTCTCCCTCTGGTTCAAATGTTGTGCTATTGGCTACGTCTGATTACCCTGTTAAGTATGGGGTGTTATGTTACGTTGCGTTGTTCATGAAAGATTCAAGGGTATTATATTTTTGTAGGAGATGCAGAACTGGTAGCAGAGCAAGTGTCGTCCCTCCTGTTGCCACAGCCCTTCATCCTGCAGTGTCCTGAGGGAACTGCCTCTCGTCTGCCAATCCAACTCACTTTCTTCTCTAAGGAGAGAAGGAGTGACCATGGTGATACGGAGAACCCCACCAGAAAACGAGCCAAGATCCACATCACAAAAATGGTTATAACTACGTTAAATTGCCCCTTTAAGGATCCAATACCTCTGGTACTGACCTCCTGTGTCCCCTTCACATGGTGATTTAGATCTGAGGCCAGAGACCAGATTCCCTGCAGACTTATAAGCTTGACTTGTGCCTGAATAAAATGGCAAAAAGGCAGGAAAACTACAAAATATTAATTGACTGTGAGACAAATTCTGCACCTCCTGTGCCTCTCTCAGCACTTGGCCCACAGAGCTTAGCTGTTGGCATCATAAAATTAATTATTACTTAGGAATTTCAGTGTAATACCACGATCTTAATGTTTGAACAAAAAGCCTTTAGTGTTTTGAATGCATATTTGAAACAACATAGCATGAATTTTTAAAGTAATATCCACAGCGAATGACAAATGTGTCTTGTTGCTGTAATAACTTCAGATTTTTAAAGTACGGATTGTGGTTTGAAATAATAATAATATTTCATGTGTAGAGGGGCCTTTCAGCTACAAGGAAATAAAGTCCTTTTTTCACGGCACAGGCAAACACACAGGTGTAATCGAGACTAGAACAAACTCAATTCTTTTCATTAGGAGTTTGATTCGGCGGTCACTCAAGTAAATTGACATCATTGCTGCCTCCGTAATACTGATAATTTACAGTCCCTGGACAGCGACAAAGATCCAGCTGTGCTAGGAGCTGCAGGAATGCATGAATACCGACCTTTCTTCAAGTCATTTGCAAGCAAGCAAGAGAAAGAAAAGGATAGGAGAAGAGAAGGAGAAATGTTTTCCTTTAACATACAGATAGCAGAGGCATAGATGTATTTGATGATTATCTGGAGTCACAGAGGTAAATAAGGAATATTTCCTGGCACTACATCTCTATTTACTGATAGGACTTGGAAAATTGGTCTGGATTTTCAAAACAGAAAATGAGATATGTCCCAAGCCATTTTTGCTAGTTTTCATAGTGAAATTCCTCGCTGAGTAAATGTTATCAAAGTCCTTCCTGATGACCTTTTTCCAGAGAAGTCAGTGCCAGACTAAGCTGTGCCTTGGGACTTGGCCTGTTTTTGCTATCTTACTCAGCAATTCTACACCAGATGACTTGCAGTCTAGAGTAAAGGAATTTGCTTTCACGCATTGTCATGATCCTTTGCCGTATATTCTACATGGGGAGTTTTCCATGCCAATAATTGAACATTGGCTTGCCATTCCAAGCAAAATGCTTACTTGTTGGTCAAAAAACTTCCTGTTTCCACAGCTAACTTTGGAGTACCTTTAAGAAAACAAAACAAAACAAAAAACCCTGACCTTAAATGTCAAGTAGACTCTGGAGGAAACTCTAGCTTTTCTTTAGCATCACTGAAACTGAATTTCTAGTCATTCATATTCATCATTCTAGTCATTTCACTTGCCTCTCCTCTTTTTTTCTGAAGTATCAGACCAGGATTGATGGAGAGATATAAAACAGAGTGGCCTGTGGCAAGTTTACTGAAGGAGCATGGTCCAAAATCTCCACCATATTAAAAGGATACATAGCTGTTATTTTCATTTTTATATTTTTTATTCCATTGATTTACCAATGTGATACTTAGATGTTGGCGCAAGGTATATTTGTTAGGTGGATTTTCACCAGGAGCATTTTCACACACTGTTCCACGTGAGACCAGTTATAAAGCCTTAGAGAAATTTTGCAGCATGTCCAGAGAGACATTCATGTTGAAGGTCTGATTACAATGGCCTGGAGGTAGAATTATTTGGGTGCAGAACATAAAAATGCCCAAGCAGCTCCCACATTCTGAACCAGACTGTGAGAAAAGAAGGCATGGTTGCCCAAGAAGTCATGCTAAAGATTCTCCAAAAGCACAACTGATTGAGCACAGCTTCTTAACCAACTCTTGCCCTCTCAGCTGCATATACACCACCATGGAGACCGAGGTGAAGAAAGGTGTCTCTTCAAACAGAAGCAACCTCTTCGGACCAAAGTCCTGGCTGGGAGATGGTCCATATGCAAAAGAAGTGGAAGCTGAAACACCACAATCTGCGTGTTGAACAGCACTGTTTTCTATGATAAAAGTAGTTATTGTTCCCAGGCCTCTGTAGCCACCTATGCCACCCATCAAGCTTGAGTCACACATGCTCACAAGCTTGGTAGGTCAGTTTTTGCATCCTCAACTGAAAGGCTCACAACAGTATCAGATTCACCTCACCTAAGTCCAGATGTCTACAACGGGATGTCTACATCAGAGCTTGTTCTCCTGGCTCTTGTTATAGTCAATGAAGAGCCGGTGAACAGAATTTATATTGAACCAAATATAGTTGCTCATATAAGGAAACGAATTATACCCTAAAATCATTGACTGTACGATAGACCTCTCCATTACGTATGACAGAAACCAAGGGTAATTTTATCAAATGTGCACTGTAAACACTGACTCCTGAAAACTCTAATTTAACATATTTTACAGCCATACTGGTTTCTCATTAAACTTCTTCTCCTTTACGCAGTTACTCGAACTCTGAGAATTATCCAGGTTTCATATACTAGCTCAGTTTCTCCATGCACAAGACATCAATGGGTCGTTTTCTTTTAGTAGACATAATAAAGTTTGGTCTGTAAAATGTATGTCAGAGAAGTCACTGTACTGTCATCCAGTTACTCCTGAACCAAATTAAATACATCACAGTGCAGTAGTGTCGAGATTTTCATCTTGTACCCACTGCAGACACCAGACCTACAAGATTGCCTGGTAAAGAAACTGTGTTAAAAAGGCCTATTTCTGATCACTTATTAAATAAGAACTAAATCCCCTTAAGTCAACAGAGTCACAACAATATAAAATTTATGGGAGAGTAATCTCAGGTTGCAACAGTAAGCTTTTTTTTTGTGTTTTATAAGCTGAGGGTCTCTTTCATTCGTGTGAACAAGGAATATAAATAGCCTGATGAGTAAGAAAGTGAATAAAAGCAATCTGATATTATGTTGCCTTCAGTTTATCAGGTACACTGAAAATTGAATGTAACTGTATTATGTAAAATACATTTTAGGTATGGAGTAGCTTGAGCAGAAGCGGCAAATCAAACCCACACACACTTGTTCTATTGTGCAGATTTACACCACTCACAATGCATCTTTTGACAGGCCACATTCCATTTTTTTAGACCAGTGTGATTTAAGGATTATTTTTAAACACCAAAACTGTTTTTGCTGTCTTCTCTTCCAGTTGAAATTAACCTAAATATTAATTTGCTGAGTGAACACCTACAGTAGTTAATATGTAGCTCGTGCTTGTTGATGTTACAATAGATTTCTGAGGAATGCAATGTGTTAAATGAGAGTAGTAAGGGGTACTTGTTCCCTTTCGGTTTATGAACTGTTCTGTAAAAGTTATCAGAGCAATAAAATGGAAGTACTCCTTCCCCTCCTTGCCTCTCCTCCAAAAAGGAAATCTTAACATGCCTTTATGTTCTCTTGGTCCATTTTACCCAGTTGTCTTCTGACAAATACCTTGAACCTCTTATTGGTTTTGGTTTATACAAAAGAAGTGTTTGGTTTTTTTTTTTTTTTTTTTTTTTCCTGTCAGTAATTGATGATAAGCAAATGTGTCTTTTCACAGTCAGGTAAAATGAATTTGAGGACTTCAGTGGTGCATGAATTGTATTGACCAATGAGGTAGGAGTAAGTACAAGGGATACAGGAGATAGAATATAGAGTCTTGGAAAAGACAGTGCTGTTATTGAAAAGAAATACATATATATATATGCACATATAGAGAGACTAATCAATTGAAAGAACATTAAGTGGCATCTAAGCTAGAAACAATAGTTGACTCACATTCCAGAATCTCTATAAATATCCGTGCATGAGTTTTCAAGTCTGCAGTAGGCTTTTGTTGTTAAAAGATGTGAAAAGCAGGTAACAATTGTGGGAAAAAAAAGGAAAAAAAAAGCCCAAGAAAATAAACTCCTGGAAGAAGCAAGGAATGAGGGGAGGAAAGAGATGAGCTGCTGTGAATAGTTACTATAGGCCAGAAAAAAAATGGAAGTCCTGATGAAAACATGAAATATGAAAATATCAAGCCCTATCACCAGTCATTGACCACAAGATGTCTGTGTATCAGAAGAACATAACACAAGGGCACAAAAAAAGCCAGAGTGGGTCAGATCAAGGATCCAGCCTCTTCCTCTCCTTTTTCGGAAGAGCTGTTTCACTTTCTAGGCTCCCCTGACCACGGAGACCAGCTCTCTGCTGATTATCATAGGAGCTTTGACACCTTGTGCACATGTAGACATCCATGTGAAGATGTCTAAATTAAGGTATCCTTGCCTACAGCTCACTCCCACCATCAGTGTCTAATGCCTGTGGACCCTACATGGTCACTGGTGAGGAACAGGGTTCTTCTCATAAGAGAGTTTAACTGGTGATGCATGTGCCTCCTTGAATCACTCACTACTTCCTTGAGTTTGGAGGACTAAGCCCATTTTTGGAACAATAGCCGTTGTCTGGTTAGCAGCAGGTAGTTACTTATTACTTTTCAGTAAGGACTCAGTCCCGTGAGGAGCACTTCACAAGACTGGGCATCTGCTTAGAGGTGTTAGACAATAGTTTGTTATTAGGAGGTACTGTTTTTTCCTGTTTCTCCCAGCAAACTTCCAGACCTCTGGCCAGGAGAGCGGCTTATTGCTTGAAAGCAATACAGCTTTCAGTTTCTGACACACAAGGCGTGTCACCGAATCTGGACCATGCAAACATTTGCCATCTAGTTGAAAGTAATCATTGGCTTCCCTCAGCACACAACAGAAAGAGAGAAGAGCCTGCAGAGCAGGGCTCATGTCTGCCTTAGAGACTGATTTAAGGACGGGATATAGGAAACAGGACCTCACACATACTTTGCTTGTAGGAACTCAGCTTGTCTGTTTATCCTAGGACTATCATTATGGTATCTGCTTTATTACATTAACTCAGCAAAAGCATACACATGTGCCAAGTGCTTTGGTGAATAGACTTAAGCACATGATTAACTTTAAGAGTGTGCTTAAGCACTTCGCTAAATCAGGGCTTCTATGTTTTCTCCTCTTGGTACAGCTGGTCCATTTGCATATATTTTCCATATAAAGAATCTCATATGCAGAGGAAGATAAAACTATTTCCATAGTTGCACACTCAGTGATACTGCTGCTTAAGCTAACTTAAGCCAATCCCTTTCTCTCCCTCTCCTCTGGCCCACAGCTCCTCAGCTGGTTGTTGCAGCAACCGCACCAGTTGGGCTGGATGGCTCTTTGGACAGTCATTTGGTGGCCTGGATTAAGGCACGGGTTAAGCTGAAGAATAACTATATTTTTCCGTGAGTTGCATTCTTTTGGATTGATTTATGATTTGGTATGCCACCTGGCTGCACAAACTGTCAATAAAACGGGTACGGGAACATGGGATCAGGTCTGGAAGGTACTTAAACTGTCATCAGCCAAGGAAATACACATGCAACTCTTCCTTATATTAAATGTTTTGTGCTTTATAGATTCAGAAGACATCGGCACTATGTGTCCCTTGCTGGGCAGGGATTTTTTTTTCAAAGATTGTATTCAGGCCTGTCTTCCTTGCTGGGCAGGGATTTTTTACTTTTTTTTAAGATTGCATTTAGGTCTGTCAAAGAAAATGGCAAAAAATTAGTAGGTTAATTTTCAGCCATGTCTCTTATCTAAAGATAACATTCTACTAGTAAAATACCATGCAGAACTTTTTGTAATTATTTTTAATCATTTGAAATTATATATAATTAGAATGAAGCACGAGAAATGTCTTGTTTAAAGCTGAAGTAAGTCTAATTCTGAAAAAAGTCTCCCCCCCCCACCAAGGTTAGATGAACCCATTTCCTCATAATGACAATTCTGCCGTGTCATCAAAGACAGAGGAGCAAAAGGTGAGCATTTTTGATGGGTAATTCCTATCTCAGGTAATACATGGCAGGGCCCAGAAAATGAATCACTGCAGAAGAAATGGAGCATATGATACCAGTGCTACTGTCTTCCTCTGCAGTAATCTAGGTCAGCTAAATCAGCAGAACATTGCTGGATTGAAACTGTTCATGAAAGTTTGGAAGGTATAAAGAGCCAGAGTTCTTTGCTGTCTCCATAGGGGTGAAGGACAATATGCAGCTCTGACCATTCCCAGTTCCTCGACCACAATGTTACCCAACCATAGACTACCTTTAAAAGAGAATCTACCAGGGAAATGTCTGCTACTTTCTATAAAAATATTTATCCTTGTGGAATTTCTTTTCTGTCAAAAAGAGAAGTAATAATATTAAGAATATTAAGAAGAATAGTCTAGTCTTTTTCTAATTCTAATATTCCTAATAAGAAAAATATTACTTAGTTCAGGTAATTATTTTATGGTCTAATAGCTTAATATTGCTTAATATTTTACTTTTTTACTTATTAAATACCCAGAACCCCTTCACCAGCAACACATGAACTTACCTTACAGCCTCAGGTAGATGAGACTTGCAATTCAAAATAGTTTTATAGCGGCACTATACTGTTAATATTTTAAATGTGGAAAATAATTTAGGCCATTATTAGACCTAATGTATAGCATTTACATTTTCCTGTCCCTCAGGAATCTGTGCTATTCACTCAAAAAAGGGGTTCTTCATTGGCTAAGCTAGGTATCTAGCTGAGTTCCTGACAATTTTTTTTCCCCCTGATGTTAGAAAAGACATTTAGGCCGCAAAATGTCAAACTTGAGTATTTTCTTGGGAACTTAAATCTCAGTTTCATCTGCTAATGGAATCATTCTGTCTCTCAGAAGTTCTGAGAAGCTCTATCCCTTCCAAAAGGTGACATATCTTTCAGTAACTGTCAAGGGTAACAGGGCTTCACACATGATTAACTGATTACAGCAAGTAAAAGCTGGGACTGTTCCTGTATTGTGCTGATAATTGCACTCAGCCGAATGTGGATACTTTGAGCTGCTATTTTTAATTAGTGTTATTGTTGATCACTTACGTGCATTGTCACACAGTCCAAACAGTCTGGTCTGAGCTTCGAGTCCCTTCTGTTTGAGCACCAAACAGCTTACAGGGATTAACACAAAATTCCTGTATTCATAACTCAGAACCTAAGGATAAGTTATGCCTTAAAAAGGAAGCAGATGGATTAAACAATATATCGTTTCCATGTGGCTTCCCAGCAAGATAGTAAGTAGATAAGAACACACCAAACAGTTTAAACCTTAATTACTGTGTATAAACCTATTTTGGGCAGATTCTACCAAATAAAATCCTGAAATGTTTTTCTTCTCTTCTCTTTAAACACCACTTTTATAGCTCACAGTGCAGAAAAAATGGAATTGATTTAAACAGAAATGAATATAGTTGGCTTCTTTGTCTGGTAATGTGGTCCAGCGGATTAGCTATTGTTATAATATCAACATTTATGAACCATTACCTACAATAACCCAAGGTAACCTAGCTGTTTTCTACTCTTCATGCATAAATAACTCCCTTGGTTCATCAGTTACTATAGTGTGGTAATTATGGGCAAACACTGGGCACACTTGCAAACTCAGGGAAAACAAATTACAAACAAAGCTGGATAATATCCCTGTTATTGTATTCTATGAAATGATTAAGCTCATGGTACTATTGACTAAATCTACCTGGATTTTTCTTTCTTTTTGTTTGCATAGCATGCAGAATTTTCCCCATTTGCTGATTCTATTACCTCCCGTTGCATTTACACTGACATTGTTATAAGGTGATAGAAGAATGATGAGCAGTGTCAATTACTTCCAAAGACAATGGAATTAATCTACACGGATAATGGATACTGGCAAAGGTGATTGAGAGATGTATTGTTCAGGAAAACAATTAGCACAGGCACCTTAACCCCTAAATGGGTTATCCTTTGTAAATCCTTGAATCACAGGAAATAAACTGAGTTAACATGTCATTATTTAGTTCAGCACAATTAGTATCCAAAGTAATTGCTAAGAATACGCTTTACATGAAACAACATGCAATGCAAGTGGTTATTAGCTTCCAACGATAATTCTTATCATGTGCATTGAAAAAATCCAAAGGGAGTTAATGTACTGTGAAAAGACAGGTGAAATGCAGAAACAGAATTAGTGGGGCTGAGTCAGGGTGAATTAGTTGAATGAAAATTGATAATTTTTCATTACTCTCGTTGTTCAGTGTTAACTCTTTCTTTTGTTATTTTTTGTCCTCTTTCCACACCCCTGCTTCAGTTTCTCTGAGATTTCCACGTGGTAATAAACTCTTTGAAAAAAAGTATGGTTTCAGATACTCTGTTTGCAGCAAGGTACATGTCTGTGGGAATGACGTGCAACTGTAGATCTCTGAGATGCACTTCTGAAAAAAAAAAGACATTTCTTTTACTTTGCCATTTTTCATAAATCATGTGGAAAAGCAATATTCATGAATATCTCTACACCGTGTTACAGCTGACAAGGTTCCTCAGGATGACCCTTAGCCTTCAGGAGAACTTAAACGGCAGTGCACTCCTCATTATATCTCAGCTGCACTAAACAAGCCCTGTGGATTTTTCCAGAGGTGATCTGTGATTTCGTTTCAAGTTGCCCAGAATGAAATCTGACCATCTGAAAATCGGGATCTTTGAAAAACTGGGTGTCCATTGCCTGTCTCAAGGAGGACCCTAAAAATAAGACACTTAAAATAACAGGGAAGTTGGGAAAACTTTGCCCACAGTTCTGTGAAAGAGAATTCCACAGAAAAAGACACAGAGGAAAGAATATACTTTGCTGTGCAGCCATTTTCATGGTCATTATTGCTGCTCATTCTGTAGCTCACCAGGAAATTTAGAAAGAAAAAGCCACTAAAACAAAACTTTGACCTAAAATGCGGTTGAACTTTTTAAGAATTCCAACTGCCTGTATATATATTTATATATGCTTTCTTCTTCCAGATGACTTCTCAGTAGAACAGAAAATGTCTGAGGCCAGCTGCCCTGACAGTTTCCTGTTAGCCTTATTTATTTCATATTTAGTCTTTTGGGACTTGTAGTGACCGACTCTGCAGTTGGTGGTGAGAAGATGATTTTTCCCTAACTTTAGCAGTATGAAAGTTCAGCAGCTATTTTGTGTTAGTTATCTTGGCTTCTTGTGTAGTTAATGGCGGGGAGAGAAATGCATCTCTAGAGGACAACACCTGCAGATCTAAAACTAATGTCTAAAACAGGGGGATGCACCACTTCCCAGAGAAGCCCAGCTCTCCCCATTGGCTATTGGGGAAGCCTAGAGAGATACTTACCTGGCTTTCAGAGAGCTTAATCAGCGCGAATCCTAGCTTAACTCAGCATTGTTAGTTAAATAAGTGTATCATCACCTTCAGGTTTTAAGACGTAGAATTAGTAAAATATTCCTTCTTATGTGACAAAGCTATTTCTCCCAAGAAAAGCAGCGCATTAAATGTTTGGGCTGTGGGGCACCAATTTTGGCAGGATCAATAAGTAAAAGGAAAAGGAGAGGAGTAGGAAACTAGGCAAAGGTTTTGAGACTACCTCACTCACTGCAGTCCTCTTTTATTGCTCAGATATAGAAAGTGTAGGCCAACGAGAGCTCATGGCCAACAGGTGCCAAGAAAACAGGCTCGGAAAGTTGCAGGTTGAAGTTATAGCTATTTGCAACACATGATCTGTCCTTGACAGCTCTGCTTTCACAAGGCATCAGTCCTGCAGAGTGACCAGCTCCATAATAATAATAATCCTTCATCGCAATCAGGCACGAGAGATCTTGGAGAGAAGCTCCATGAAATTCCCAGCTGCAGGGTTAGAGTGAAGGTGGAGAGGCAGCCTTACACTATTTCTAGTACCGGAGTGACTCTCAAATTAAAAACACAATTCATCTTGTTCTGGCAAATAGTGACAGAGAGATGAACAGCTTACGACTCCAGAATTATCCACCACCTTCACAATCATTATTAGAAAATTATTTGGGAAAATACAGTGATACTGGCTTGTTTTTCTGAGTCCGTGAGTCATAAAATATGAGGCACCTTTTAAGTTATGACATTTCTCGGTTTCCAGCCTGAAACATCTAGAAATAGGTTACATGAATACAATATCCCTTCCACACTGACACTCAAAGACCAGAAAATATCTAAATTCTCTAATGTCTTAGCTCTGCCTACAAGATTCCTTTGTATTTAGAGCATGAAGTCTCGTTTCCACTTTTAAAGAATATAGTTTCTCAGAGAATGCAGGGACATGAGTACAGCAAGTAAACAGGAACTCAGAAATTACCTATGATAAAAATCTAGTGTGAAAAAATAGGATAACTTTGCCTTTGGGACTACATTAGAAAAACGATCAATTTTTAATTCTGTCAGCCTTCTTGGAGATGGAGTTGTGATTTAAATTTTGGGAAAGGAATTTCATAAATCAGGAAATTTTAAAGTCTATAGTTGGTTATGTAAACAAATCATCTTCCCCTACCCACAGAAGCATTCAATATCCTGCAGCTCACAGTGCAGCTAGGACTCCGTGATGGGATAGGCACTTTTGTAGTGGAAAAATGTCAAAGAGCCCTTTAATGAACTTTGAGAAAAAGACAAGTGAAAAGAGAAGGGCTATTAACTGGAAGATATAAAACTATAGTGCAATGTGACCAGATGCAAAGTAGGCAGGTCAGAAGAGACAAGGCAGGTGCAAGTGTAAGTATGGTGACATTTGATCCCTGTTCGGAAAAATTACTGGTTAAAAGTTCAATATGGATGTTGTGTAGCTGTTTAACATTTGCTGAAGAAAGAGCACTTATATTACCAATGCTACCTTTGTCCTCCTACCTCATGGGTCTTCCTATTATTTTCTTACCTGGTCCAGGTGCCTTCACAGCAAAATATTTGGGAATATCTTTCTAATTGGTGATGTAAGATGTGTAGTACCTTTGCTAGTAATCTCAGACAAAATAATAATACTAACAACATTTCATTTGAGTGTGTTTGCATGTGTGAATATTCCCTCCCTCCAAACCACATCTGACTTCTAATTTGGTGCACAGCACCAGGCTGTCCATCTTTCTCTGGCTTGTACAGGAATATATTATTAGTCTGAAGAAATCTTATTTTAGAAAGCATTAGGATGCTAAGACTACTTAAGCCTGCCAATCAAGTCATACACCACTGTTACAGGTTGCTTTTAAACTATGACTATCACCTTCTTTTATATAGATGACTTGGGAGAGACACAGTCTACCTCAGGGTTGACATCAGCTTGTCGTACAGCCACAAGAACCTGTGATTACAAGTTGCTTTTTTCAGGGATAATATACTGCAGATTCATAATATATGCCGCATAAAAGTTCAAAAGAGTGACAGTACTGAAAGTGAGAGACATGAATTATTGCACTGTGATCACAAAATTTAAAGCCTCTTTCATCTTTAGAGACTTGATATGCACAGGATCATTGGTAGGTTAGAGATCTGAACAGCAGGGGAAACCAATACAAAGAGGATGCAGCACCTCAGACTGGTGAACAGTAGTGCCCAGGTGGTGGGACTACAAGAGCTCCAGAAGCAGAAGGGGAATAGCCAAGTCATCATGGCTAATCCCAAGCACTAAGCAGCCATTCAATTTTGGACTCGTTTTGGAAATCAGCACCTCTTTGAGGCGTTATTCTGTGCAGTATGGACATACTATTTTACTCAAGCATCTCTAAGCCATACCCCATAGTGCTTTGGAGACTTGTTCTCAGTTCTTGGAAGCCTTCACTTCTTGAAACCTAGATTCAGTATTTCCTCCTTTCACCACGGACTTTCACATTTTGCCGTGATCGTTTCCCATCCATTCTATGAAAAAAGTATAGTAAAGTGCTCATCACCACATATTTAGAAACTCATGAATACATCTGTTTAGTACATGAAACATCCTCTAGCAGAAGTGTTGTCTCCACTCATGTTCTTCTACAGAAGCTAGTCTAAAAGATCAGACTCCAAAGGCCATATATATCTGGTAGATGAATACTGACACCAAGATTTGACTCCTGCTGAATACTTCAGAGGTCATAAAACTCTAGCTCAAGTAAGTCTCATAAAGAAGCTAGATCCATAATTACTACTTTCACAATACAGCTTTCATAATACAGCATTGTCAGTTAACTGAAAACCTGATCCTTAAAACCTAAACCTGAAAGGAGCTACTTCGACTAACCGGTGTGACCTCCTGCATAGCACAGAGCATAGAATTTCACACAGCCAAGAGTAGCCAAAACCCAGGAATAGAAGAAATAATTATGTATTATTATGCGTAAGTAACACAGATGAGTGCAAGACCTTGTTACCAACTAAGAGTGGAAATACTGACTGAACTTCAGCTGAAGCGAGGTAAGCATCACTATAATCTAATGCAAATTCAATTTTTATCCTTTCTGCATTTTTGCCACAAAACGAAGCCAGGACTTAGTTACATTAAAAGAGATTGCTATATATTTTATGTCATGCATTAAGAATATTTTACACTGGAGATTTTAAACAGCATATTAAAAAGTACTGAAATCAGTCATATCAATTGGCTGTGGTATAATTGAGCTCTATAAAGATTATTAAAATACTTTTGGAACTCTAAGAAGTAGTATAAATAATAAGGTGAAATAAATCTTCTTTCTGCTCCCCACCCTAAAAGAAACGAACTTTGCAGTGTTTGCTTCTGAATTTTTGCCAGCTAGAAAGATCAGTCGAAAGTGACAAATTGTCGACTAAATCTATCCACAGGCCACAAGAGATGGTAATGTTTGTAAAAGGATAATAACATCACTTTCTCCACCTTTGTACCTTCAAACTTTCCCACTTCCTACTCATTTCTTCCTAGATTTTTTCCCCTTGTGTTTTCTCTTCAGTGGGATGCCTATGCACTAGTAGCGCTATATCCAATGACTGTGTAAGTCTTTTTTTTGGTGGCCTCATCCCTACCTCAGCTACTGTATTGAATGTTTGCACATAGAAAAGAAAATTATGCATTAGATATCTCTTCACTGATGACCTGCTCTCTTCTGCTCTGATCCAAAGCCATTTAGTATTTCTATCAACTAGGACTTTTTTTTCCCCTTTTTGGTGTCTTTGATGCTATCTCAAAGAAATGTGAGCTTGCTACCATACTACATGCCAGATTTGGTTCTTTGGTCTAGAAACTTTGAAGACTGAACCCTCCTGTCACACATGGGAGATATGCCGTGAGAAAAGCAGTCCTAACAGCTTCATTCACCCCCAAATTCCCAGCCTTAGATCTAGAGAGAGCTTGGTATGTCAACCAACATGGTATGTCATTTTTTAGAGGCTGCCAACGTTGCTAGCTGTGACCATGGGCTGGGGAGGTGACTGTCTGCTCTCTGAGAGACAGACTCATCCTTTCACTTCAATGATGGCAAGGGCACTCAGTGACCTGACATATTGTGGTGCCGATATATTTCCATAAATGACCCAGGTATCTCTCCTGAAAAGCAATTATACCACACACACACAAAATAACAGAGATTCTTTACACCTACAAAAAAAATGTCATAACGGCCCTGAGAATTCAATACACTGCCTAATATGCTCCCTCAATCCAATATGTTTCATTTACAAGCCAATATATAACCCAATTTATAACCAATCTGTCATGCACGTGGATCCGTGCAAATCATGAAAGCACACATACATAACACACTTCACATAATTGAATTTTGTGCTCCCTAGCCTCTCATTACCCTGCCACAAACTGCTTGAAATGAACACCTCTTATTACGTTCAAGGTGCAAGCACCAGCAGGGACAACAGGTCAGTGCTACATAACTTTCAAGCAAATGTATATTCCAGGATCAACTTTCAGAAAGACCCGGAAAACGTCACTGCAGTTGTGTATGGTATTCCAGCAGCTATCCTGGCATAAAATTCATTTTCTGCGCAGAAAATGAATGAGCATATATCATTTATACCGCAGCACTCTTCAGTCCTTAGGGTCTGGAAGAACAGAGAGACGTGAATGATGACACTTGACAGCACTGTGAGCTGCACCTGACTGTATCACATCCATGTGAAAGCAGTCAAAAGTGCCAAAAGGCACTTCTTTTCGTGCGTGTTGTATGTTGTATATTATCAATATTACTCTTATTGAGTTTTCCATGCAATTTTCCTCGATCTTAGGAGCTAGAAGTTCCTAAAACAAACTGTCTCACTCAGAGGATGGGAGTATCTCTGTGGAATAAGTTTGGCATTTTGACCCAATGGAAAGAGCTCAGTTTTCAGTTCCTAGACTCTGCAGTTCCCCAATACAAACTTTGATGTTTCTGCAATCATTAACTGAGACTGTATTTCAGAACGGGGTTCTAGGGTTATATGTAGATTTATCTGAGAGTAGCAAATACTCTATTCTGATTAAGAGTAGCTCTCATTTGAATGAATTTGCCTAATTATGGTTGGCCTTTCATTGAAATGGTAACAAAAAATACTGCAGCAGCTGCTCTTTTTGTTTCAACAAGTAGAAGCATCTGGTCAGTGAAGGTAATCACAAAATTATAGAAAAGATGGCTCAGAAAAAGGCATAAAGTTCAGCCAGCTGCCCCAAGCTGAAAGGAGCTTTCCACGAGTGTTTTCTGACAACTGTTGCTGCAACCTAGTTCAGTAATGGCAAGTCAACATGCTCCCCATGCTAACTATAACCATGCTTCACTCTCTAACATCTGTCTGAAACCTCCTTTGCTGCAAGTAAAAAATGGGGATAGTTATTACTGTTCACTTTTTTCCACCTTGTTTCATGCACACAGTCTTGGGATAACTGAAAGGAAATTCCTGTCCTTTTTCAGGATATATTGTGCACTAAGATATAACAGCTAAGAAGGAGAGCTCATCTCAGAAGTGTAGTACATGCACTGGCAATCGAGATTTCGACTGTTGTTATCTCTTGTTGTGTTTCTGGAAGTACCTAGCTACTGTATACACACGACAGACATTTCCAGGCATCTTGTATATTCGTTCTGTTTATGAAGGCTTATTGAAGTTTTTTTCCTTAATTACAGTTTCTTGAAGTCTGCCCTGCTCCATGTATTTATTGCATTTAAAAACACAATATGTGTTTAAAAATCAGAGATATCAAAGCTCCTTTTGACAGGTTTACACGTAACAGCTTTCAAAAAACTATTACACTGCATTTATGTGTATGTGGTTAGAAGCTGGTGAACAACACTGGATTGACAAGTGTGGAAATTGAATTTCTTTATCTAAAAACAGATACAGAATAAGCTGCAACAGTGTAAGCTTCTTTCACAATGCTCAGCCTACGTGCTACCCATATGATTGTGGATAGGGCTGTAACACAACATTTTTGAGTTTAGCACACATTTTGTCCCCAATCCTCACACATCTTCAGGGTCATTTTGGGGTACAACCCATCTCTTTGGATTCATGGCTTGTCCTGCTCCATAGCACCAGATGGCAAAAAAAAAAAAAAAAAAAAGGTCAGAGCCCCAATTCATCCCAATTTCTCTTATTGCATTTACTTTTTCCTCACAAGAACTCTGTTGGTGGGCTTGAGGAATGAACCTAACCTGTTGTTTTGGCTATTGCTCATCAAGCCTGTTCTGGCTCCCTGTTCTCAGTCTCCTCAGGCAGTAGCTTCTTGTCTGCTAGTTTCAAAGATTCCCGAAGACTATCCCCAGACTTTTCCCTAAGAAGCCAGATCAGCCCTTTTAGCAGACTTTGGCATTTCATGTGCTCTGGTGAGCTCTGTCCCAAATCCGTGGGAAGATCTGTCGCAAAGGAGTGACGCACTTGACTCGTAAGAGGGAAGCAGCACTACGTTTATTGAAGTAAGATAGCAACTTAACAAAGTTCAGTTGTAAATAAGAATGATTTAACAAGGTTCAATTGGCAAGGTTCACTCAGTTATTTACTACGTGAAGGACAGGGTCAGATGCATGCACAACGGAGACACTCCCGTTGAGTCACAAGGTTCAGAAAGGACCCCCTTGCTTTCTAAATTCCTTCTGAGAGGAGCCTAGGTGCGGCTGGATCTGATCCTAGTCTCAGACTTGGTCAATGATTTATGTCTAAGGGATTATGTGCACAATTAATCAGAGATATAACTCAGCAAAGTTTTGCGAAGTTTGCAAAAGTTCAGCAAGCTATTAACCACTTACTGAGGATCTGTTGAAGGTAAAGAATCTCTCAACCTCGAGGAGTAATCTTGAGAGGCATCCCTGCTCAAGAGGAGGTTCTGCCATGCAGGAGAGCTCAATGGGCTCTGGGTTGCCCCCTATTTATGGGGGGGGGAGGTGATTGACTCATAATCATATTTGCGTGCTAGATGGGTCTTAGTTGGCGTGTGCTCAATTAGCCCCTGCCTATGTGCTGTTTACAGGGAGGTCAGGTTGAGGGGGAGAGAGCACATCGGTGGGGGGGAGGAGCACACCATCACAAGATTCCCTAAAAGACTACTCAAAGCTGCTTAATTATCTGCCTTCGCATCTTTTTATGTTGCTGGTGTGTCACAGACTAGTATCATCTCATCATTTCCTGGTCTCATCACTGAGTTCCTTATTTTCTGTATATAACTAGTGGTTGTCCACTGGCGTTATGCTTTGAACAGGGCTGAAGGACCAACTCTGTGATTTTCCATCCTTAACCCTGACTGCATTTCTGTAGTAGTCCAGTGATACTGCAATAACTGCAGTGATACTGCAATAAATAAAAGAATAAAGTGAGGAGGTGAAAACTAGATTTGCTATAGTTATTTTAGTCATTGACATCTTTGCTGTAGCATTCATTCTTGGTAGAATTCTAAGATGTTTTGGCAGATTTACTAGGATTTAAAGTAAAAAAAAAAAAGCTTTTAGGTTAAAAAAAAAAAAAAAGTTGTTTCCCAAAGCCAAAGAAACTGGGTGTGTATAAAAGTGCCTTCAGGCCAAAAGGTGCAATACCAGAATAAGGTCAGCTGATCTTCCACCAAGCAGGCTGGAGGAGTTGGGAAATCGCCTTGTAAATTCATCGTTCTGGAAAGTCAGCTCTCTCTGATCAAAAAATATTTCCATGAACTTCAAAATTTATTAGGTCCTTCTAAGCAGGTTCTCAGAAACTCTGTATCTATTTTCCATCCCATGCATTTGTGTCTGGGTATTTGTCCATCTTTGCCCTGTCTGACCTACATGCACAAGTCCCAAGCCAATGAAACCTATAATAGAAAGGTTGTTTGGAGGGGACCTCTGGAGCTCTCTAGTCCAGCCTCCTGCTTCTCATAATATGGCCAGTAGCAGATCAGATCAACTATTGCTCTGCCTCACCAAGTTCTAAAAACCTCCAAGGATGAGATTCTACCACCTCTCTGGATGATCTATTCCAGTACTGTGCTAACCTCCTAGTGATTTTTTTTTCTTTTCCCCTAATGCACAGTCTGAACCCATCAAGTCATGACTTGTGGCTATTGCCTCTTGCTTTACCAGCTGCTACTACTGAGAAGGATTTTGCTCCCTTGCCTTTATATCTCTCTTCATGCAGATGAAGACAGCAACTGGAGAAGAGAAGATTGAGAGGATATCTTATCAATGTGTATAAGGATCTTAAGGGAGGGTGTCAAGGAGATGGAGCCAGACTCTTCTCAGTGGTGTCCAGCGATAGGACGCAAGGCAACGGGCACAAACTGAAACACAGACAGTTCCATCTGAACATGAGGAAAAACTTCTTCACTGTGAGGGTGACAGAGCACTGGAACAGGTTGCCCAGAGAGGTTGTGGAGTCTCCTTCTCTGGAGATATTCAAAACCCGCCTGGACGCGATCCTGTGCAACGTGCTCTAGGTGACCCTGCTTGAGCAGGGGAGTTGGACTAGATGACCTCCAGAGGTCCCTTTCAACCTCAACCATTCTGTGATTCTGTAAATACCACTTTAGCTTCTTCTTCACCAGCCTAAAACAGTCCTTGGTAAATCCATACGGAGTGTTCCTGATTACCTTTTTCTCCTTTGCATGTTTGGAAATGGATTGCAAGAGGATCTGTTTCATGATCTTTAAGCCCCTGAGGTGGTGGAGACAAGCCTTCAGTTCCCTCAGCCCTTCAATATCACTGTCTTAAAGATGGGCATATTAACCTTTTCCCAAACATTAGGGATCTTTCCAAGTCACCATGACTGTTCCTAGATAGTGACTAGTGACTTAGTGACTTTACAGTTGTATTGGCCAGCTCTTTCTGCACTTTCCGCGTCCAATGTCATGGATGAAATACTCAAAGGATTAAATATTTTATGGAATAAATCCAGTCTCATTTACTAGTCTATGAATATTTCCTCCTCTGTAAACTACACATGAGCTGTTAGTTGTGTATAATATCCATCCCTCTATTTCTTCTTATTTTACATACATTGTACAGATATGCTTCGGTCTCTAAACTCTAAGGCAAGTTTACAAGATGGAAGTTCATTTATGGATTCTATGGACAATATAAGACAGAATAACTTTTCTACCACCAGTCTAAGAAAAAATACCATCACAGTCCAAGTCACTGTGATATTGCATGAGAACATGAAAGTCTGTGGCACGTTCTTAGCTGTACTGGAGACTTCCTGCATGACTTTAAGCAAGTCAGTTAATCTCTGCAGCTCAATTACTCCCTTATAAAACAAGGCTAATACCTCAGTAGGAGAGTGTTAAACTGAGTCCATTAATACTTGTAAGCTGATGAGATGCAATTGAGTGAACAAATATAGAAGACAAAGTGAAAAGTCCTTTTCTGAGAATATTATTCAGTATTACTTTTAAATTAAAGGTTGATGAGAGCAGTCTTACTTTTGAATGTACTAGAATATTCATTTAAGGATGATGAAAGAAAAAAAAAAGTAAAGTCAACCAAAAACTCTTGATCAAAACTTTTTTTTCCTCATTTAAAATTGCAGGTTTGCTATTTGAAATTCATGCTGATTTTTCTACATTAATATATTCAGTAAAAACTTTAAATTCTAGAATGAATCAAAAATTATTAGTATTTTCTTATTTTTCATTTTTGTGTTCAGAATGACATTTTTGCTTTTAAAAACAATTCTGTTTTATCATTATAATTAAATTAATCTATTTTACCTGGAGCAGATGATATTTTAAAATTCATTCCATTCCTATATTCTATGAAGAAAAGTTAAAAGTAAATAAAAATATATGGAGTCAGCTCAACATATTGTATTATTTTTGAAATTATTATCTTTTTTAAATATTTTTCATTAAGTCAACAAAACTGTAGCTTTTTTTCCAGTAAGTGGAACTTGATTTTTTTTTATTTTTTAGTACTATCCTCTCCTGAAAATTACTTCACATAGTTCTATACCAAGCATATTCAAAACGCTCCAGCTTCAAAAAAAGAAGAATAGCAGTTCCCTTCAATGTTTCTTTGAAATCAAGGTCTAATGAGGCTTCTCACTCTTAGTGCTTGCTGCTAGTGTTTTTACTGGGACCTTCATAAATGCATGAGTACTGTATTTCTAGGCATGCGTATGCAGGTGTTCGTGCCAGTAAAGGCTTGCTATTTCAGAGCCCATTGCCATGAGCTTTTCTGGATGAAAATCACATTTTAATGAATATAAATATGAAGAACTACTCTGAACCACTCACAAAGTCTGATCCTTACATTGCCCCAGTCCTGCATATTTGAAAACAAGTTAGTCTTTGAGGGACTCCAGTCTTCAGTGAGATATGCAGCCTCACGTCTCACTCAGAGGGTGACCTGCTTGTGATTCTACAGATAACGAACAAGAAACTCTTAGGTCAGCAGCATGACATGACTGAGTTATTTCTCTGCTGATAGAAATGGCGAGGTGGGATTTTGAATTTATTGCTTTATGTTTGCAATCCTGAAGCAAAACGCTCCCTGGTGAGACCTCAGGCAAGGAGAACCAAAGCTGAAAGCTTTAAGCGACCTGCCGGGGCTGTAAAGTTTTCTAAGAGCGCCCTCCTGCCGGGACACGCTGCCAAGTCTGCATCATCACCATCTCAGCGATGGGACGCTGAGGGTCTCCTTGTGATCAGGAAAGTTAGATGTGGGTGTCTCTCTGGTGGTGTCCATGTATGCCCTAGGTATCTAAGCCCCTATTAAAGTCATCAGAAATCTAGAATACCATTAAATAAGCCTGGAAAACATTTCCACTCAGCCTGTGGTAGACTCCTAAAGACTGGTCACCTAAAATGATTACAGTCTTGACTTTTACATGAATAATACTTTTCTGTACTGCTATACTTACTGCATAAGGCAAGGGAAAACATATTTTCTCTCTTTTAGCAATACTCAGCTCCTTCTGATCCCATAGGAACAGAGGCAAGTTTTACCCCTCACCGTATTATTGAAGGTTGCCATTAATTTTGGAGTTACAGTAGCACCAGGAGCCTCAGTAAGGGAGAGGGCTTCGTTCTCGTGGGTGCTGGATTTGCATTCAGAGAACAGAGCCAGTAAATTAAGAGATCATTTCTTTCACCAGCCTTTATAAATAAAAGTCAGGACCAGCTAATGAGGTTTAGTCCCCCTTATTTAAGCATTGTTTCACCCATATTTTAGATGACTATCCCCAAAAGGAAGTTGTGGAGGCAGGGAAGGACACAATTATTTTAAGATCAGCTTTTGAATTTCCTTTACTCTAATAGGCAAGGGTAGAAGACCTCCAAGACCTTTGTGGTAAATCAGAGCCTACTTGTGCAAGCCTGGCTCTTTTGAGAAGGAAATGGCAATGCACACCTTTTCCATAATAAACCAGCCTTGTGTGTACTCAGGAATTGGGAGGCCTGCATTTTAGGACCTTGTCGGCTTCAGGTGCGTGAAAGCACCTCTCTAACATCTTAAGTGGACGGTCTGCCCTCCAGTCTAAAGATTATTCTTGTCAAAAGCACTTCCCAACCTTTTAGCTGGGTTATGTGTCCAGGCAGCCACAAATTCAGGAGATGTGATGTCAGAAATGGGCAAATAAAAAGGAAACTGTTGAATGTGATTAATGTTAAAACGGAAACTGGAAATCATGCCTAGAAATATGCCAAAGAACGTCCTGATGCCAACACCTGGGACTGCTTCTGGCTTTTTGTCCAGTAGTAGTGATCTATAGCAAAATGCATGCATGTTCACCTTTTTTCACTGACTACACGAGTTAAAGTGCCTAAAATTAGGCATAGCCAAACTGTGAGTTCTAACCTCTGCCAGAGTTTACAGCTTGAAGGCTGACGACAGAGGTGCTGCAGCCCTCCTGACATTGGTTGTGTATCTGTGAGAGAGCGCAGCACCTCATTTGTCCTTGTTCACTTCAATAAACTCAGAATTAGTCACATGACTGAGCCGCAAATTTCACTACGTTCGCTCATCACGGTTATGGCAATAATGGTTTTAGGGTATATTGGAACATATCTGATCAAATTACTTTGAAGTTTCCATTACAGCCCCATGAAAGAACTCCATATTCATTTTGCTTAGCTTCTTAACCCCTTTGTTCACTGAGGCAAGCAGGGGAGAGCAGGGGGAGTTTTAATGTAGTGCCATTGCCTGCAGTGAATCAGAGGAGAATAAAGGATTTCTTAGAATTCAGGAGATTTTTCATGTGTTTGTGACCTTGGCAGACTTAGGGGGACTTGTGGTAGGTCCATATTTGGAGGAGAAACCTCTGAGGGAGATCCAGAGGTAGGTGGTCATTTTACAGATCAGGCAGCTAGTCAAGTCAAGTGTCTGCCTGAGAGCAAAGCAGAACTGCACCACTAAGATTGTTCTCGTCTGGAGTCGTAAATGTGACGTTAAGGCTTTTTCGTGCAAAGAAAGATCTTCTGCTGTCTTTGCAAATGTAGCATCACTGAGTTTTGTTTCCTGGGCAAATTATCATATGTTCTTTTTCAGTTTATCCTGCTTAAATTATCTTTGAAATGTCAAATGGATATTACGTTCTTCGGTCTTGGGCTATTGAGAAATGTTGTGGTACAACAACAAAGAGCCAGGAGAATCTACACACTAAGGTCATGACGGGTGAATGCTCTCATACCTGGGCTGTAGATCTGGAGCAGTAACCTTTGTGCTGCCTGCCTTTAATATAGTAGATTCATGATTAGCTTTGTTATCTGGAGAGTTGGCAGGATTCCCTCCACAGCCCAAGGAAATTCTCTGAGTTGCAGGAAAAACCCAAACTGGAAAATAACTGGTTGGACATTACTGAAAAAAATATAAAAATCCTGTGTTCTGATCCTTGCACTAGAGACTGTTTCTCTGTTATGTAAAAAGTGTTGTTTTGCTTAAAGCAGGGAGTGAAGTGATCTCATTCATATATGTCTTAAATATTGTAAAATGTCTTATGTTACCTTCTGATTTCTTTTGTGAACATTTATTACTTGGCCATGCGGGACGGCACAGTATTTAGTTAAGGTGTCTAGAAAAGCCACCATCCCAAGTGACCACTCCTTTTCTCTTACGGTATGTATTTGGAAGTGTTTCCGTATTTTTCCAAACCATTGCCTAGATTTTTCCAGTCGATCGCATGAAAATGCAAGTGTCAGGCAGCCCTGAAACTGTGTGTGGGACAGAATATAGCGCACACTTTTGCTGCCAAAAATAGTCAGGTTAAGAAGCAAAGAGTAGCCTCAAATGGCAGTGAAAATCCAAATGCAAAACTTCTCTGAAAATCTTCCACCAGATTCATATAGCTCAGCTTTAAAAAATCTGTGGATGAGGTCAGAAACATGACATCCTGCGTTTTCCATATTTTATCTTTCTTGTAGAAAACAAGGCAAGAAATTTCCAGTATCTTCTGACTGCAAGTTCAGCCCAGCATCTGCTGATCAAAGTGGATCGTTCTGCTGTGTGAACAAGTCACCAGACACATCAGTGTCCAGAGGAGCTGTTTGGGAATTAGGTAACCTCTAACCTCTCTTCGTCACAGAGACCCTTGCTCAAACACCTAACCCCTCTGCTTTCAATCTCTGTCTTTCATCTCTAAAGCAAAGCTAATCTTACTTGCAGTGTGCCTAGGAAGTATAATGAATAATTGCATACTGCTTTTGATAATCTTGAATGGAAGCTCAGCAAATTATTCCTATTATTAATATTACTAATAAACCAGAGGAAATAAGAGCTCATCTTTCACTTTGCCTTGAACCATAAAAGACCAAATAGGACAGAGTACCTTTCAGAAGTGGTATTTAGCTGGATGAGGCTGATAATCTACCACTAATTTAAGCAAAGTCAAAGGGCACTAACAGAGCAAATAAGTGTGGTAACAAGGTAAGTCTAAGACTGATGTGTGGTGTGGAGAACGTATGGGGTGGTAAGAATAAAAATACGGCTTAAAGCGACAATGTTTCAAAGTATTTTAGTTTTCAGCCCCTTTAGCATGTATCAGCCAGCACTGAAGGTCCTCTTAGAGAAGCAAGAATGGGATCTCCTACAAAACTACTGGAGACATCACATGGATGAATTTTTTTCCTTTCTCAGTCATTTTTCATGCACTTTTTTGAACCAGATAAAGGCCACAGGCTAATCAAAGTGATTTCGGTGGTTATTTTTTGATTTATTTTTTTTTGTAATAAAATGCCCTTATTACTGATTCCAAACTAAGAAATTAGAAATGATTTCTAAATATGAACTTCCTGTGCTCTAAGCAGTGACTCTGTTCTGTGAACTCGCAGAGCAATATGCCACTGTTTTTAGTCTCTTGGGATAAGGGCGCAAATTCATCCCAAGAGATGTGCCTTTCCAGGTCCTCAGACCTCTTAATCAGTAAGGTCAGTGCAATGCTTGTTAAAGCACTGAGTTTGACTCACATTGTTTGGATATAAAACCTTATATTCTTAAAATTAACTGTTGACACTACTGTCATTTAAAAAGAAAATAAAAATGTAATCTTTTGGGCATGGTTCCATTTTGGAGCTTGGAATTCCATGCTTGGAATGACTATGCTCCAGTGAGTATGTTCTCTTGAGTGTCAGTGGTGAGAGAGGGATATCTCCATAGGACAATCCCAATATCAGAGCGAACACAATCACCCTCTTCTGCCTTCCTTTTTCCAATAACTATAGAGGGAGCACAGGATGATTAGGCTCCCATTTGAGGTTTCCCCATGAGGTGTCTAAAGATGGACAGATGGACCGATCTTTAAAAACAAACTTGAACTTACCGCACTAACTCAACAGAAGCCATCTCGTCTTCAAAGTACACGTCATTGAAGAAATTAGATTGCTTCTTGGTATATGTAGACTTAGGAAACAGCTATCAAAAAACAACATTTTTTTTTCCAGAATCTTTTATAATATCATAAATACTGAGAAATTTTTCTGTCCAGCCATGTCAAAATATGGAATTCAGCCTAATCAAACAATGAAAAATTTCTCACATAAAACATTTCCAATCTTCTCCATCATATGTTCTTCACAGACTCAGCAGTAATTAGAAGCATAAGACTGGAGAAATTGCCAGTGTCATCAAATCCAGATCCAGGTATTGCAGACAATTACGTCATAGCATTCTGCTGACAATTTTTCATATTCTGTCTCAAGGAAGTCAAAATTTTTCTGCCATGACTTTGATCAGAGGCTATCCTAGAATTCTACTTCTCCAGAGGTTAGAAACTTTGTCTGAATATGCAGCTTACATTTCTTCTTAGCCTGCTGCTCCTAAGCCTGCACTGTCCTTTAACTAGTACACGTTTTTTCCCTCCAGTATAAACTTGATAGGGTAGTTGGCCAAAGAGCAGGATGCGTGCCCAGATATTTTTGATTTCCTTTCCACAACAACTTTCAAGCACTCCATGAACAACAGTAAACCCTAGGCTCAGTAGGTCAGACTGCAGGACATACTGAATTTTCCTGAAGGAAATTTCAAAGAAAATCTGGTCCTGGCTTTCATAAAGACAACCATTTGTGATTGTCTTTCCATACAGTGAGAAAGAGGGAACTAAGAGAAAAACATCTTCTTTCAAGTCAAGTGGTGTCCCCTCCAAAAGTACCTGCTACTCTCTTGTATCTTTCTTTGGAGCTGCCTGTGTGATCCCATCTCTGCTAGATGAGCCAAATTAATTTAAGCAGTTGCTAACCCCGCACAGCTGGAAGAAGCCATATCCCAGTGAATAGTGGTGTTTTGAAGGACCACTTAGAAGCCTTCAATCACAAGTGGATGGGAAGGTGATGTCTGAAGAAACAGGAAATATCCAAAGAGGTTCAGAGAGATCACAACATAATCAGGCAAGTCTGTACGGCCTCTCCATCTGTGGTGAGGGAGGGGACAACCTCTCTGCCCAGATATGTGGAAGAAGAGATGCAGGAGGATGCCTGTAGTGCTCCTGGATGCACTGTGATGCCACACGAAGCCCCAAAGTTTGGGTGACTAGAAGGCCATGATGTCTGGTTGTCAGCATCTCTAGAGAAAAATGCACTTCAAGATTGAGCTCCGCTTAGTGTTTTTTACTGTCTGGAAAAAAAAAATACTGGCTGAATGCGGGTAGTAAATGTTGCAGCAGATGTTATGTAGGACATAATAACTGCAGCTGTTGATAGAGAAGAGGGGTAGGATACTTGAAGCCAAGCACCTAAAAGAGGAAGAGAACTAAATACAGAAGGGAAATAATGTATTTGCAATTCCCATAAGCACAGCACGGGCTTCCTTGTCTGCATTCTTCTCTATGGTATTTAAAAGATTAAGGGTATACCACATCTCCTAGTTAAAAGGGTTTCTTCAGTTCAGATAACAGGAATTTGAGCTTCCTTGGGAACTTGAGCTTTCTGTAGTGAAAGTCCTGTGTCCAGCACTGGCCTGTTCTATGTGATGGTATATAACAGCAAAAGGGATTTGGGAATGGGTCTGAACGCCAAGAGCTGTAGAAAACAAAAATAAAGTGAAATGTCATATTAAAGTGGCTGAGTTTTGAATTTTGCTGATTGATTTTAGAAACAGAAAACAGACACATTTTCGCAATCTTGCTTGGCTCAAAGCCCATTCAGAGGTTGAGAACATAATTGCAAAGAAACAAGTTTCTCAAGTTAAAGAAAAATTTGCAATAGAATAGTGATTTTTAGTAGCAGGGACATTGATTTGGGGACGTACTTCAGTTCTACCCGTTTTATTATCAGGGGAAGCACATTCAAATAATATTTTTAGGGTTGCAAAGTCAAGCACACAGAGCAACATTTCTAGAAGCATTATGATATTGCATTTTATTATGTAAAACAGGTTTCCAGCCTGCCCTGGGCATGTAACAGATTCATGTAAGGAGGGGGCTCTGTTTCTGGGATTTGCTGCAGTATTTGAAGGAGCTAAAGTTTCTGAGAAGATGAAGCAGGGGAAATCGGAGACTGGTTTCCTCTCTAACACAAGTTGTGTTTGGATGTTTTTTTCTGCCCAGGATCTGGCCCTGCTAAATTCCCTCGTGGCCGTAGCAGGTTGCTTCTTCAGTGATACCCATTCCTTATGTGTTCTTCATTTTCTGGGTGCTGAGTTTTGAGACCCTGAATTGTGCAGGAAACTCATGGCAGAGTGACACATAAAAGCTAAGAGTCTCCTTGAGGAGTGCTCTAACTCTGGTCCATCCTTCTCTTCTGAAGGTTGCATGATCAGTTGACCCTCAAACAAATTAACTATCTCCTAAGTATGAAACTGCAAGTCTGGGAAATTCACAACTCCTTACCAAATTTCTAAACTAACTGGGAGACTGGTGGGTCAAGACCACCAAGATCAAAACTTTGTTAGCTTTCTTCAGATTACGAATTTTATTCTTGATCTCACCAGAAACAGCTTTTAATCGGCAGGTGATTCTAGAATATCTCTCATCCATTTTGATCAGAAATTTTATCTTGAAGAAGGGAAGAAATTATATCATTATTAAAACTTCATGCTTGGAGAAACTGTACTTCAAAAAAAGAATAGTCAGATAATTCTGGAGCAGCTCAGCATGCAGCACATTTTCGTAAGCAAAAGAACTACAGAAGATTGATATTATCAGAACTAAAATTACTACAAGAGTCTAATCCTGCAAGATGCTGAGTCTATGGGAACACGCAGCATTTAGCAGCTCTCAGGAAGCTCTCAATAACTCTTAGATTCAGGCTTAAAAAGCTGTGATCCTGAGCTGCCCGTTAAAGATGCACTAAATGTTTCCACTAAGGGAAGTCCCAATTATGTGTTTTTATATAGAAAAAGGGAAAGTTAATGAATGAAAATGTAACAGCTCTGACGCTACTGAAGAACTGAGCTGTCATCCTCATAACTTTCCCAGGAAGATAAATATGCCCTTTCCAGCTTCTCAGAAGTTATTATTGCATCTGATTTACAGTCAGCATAAAGATAGAGGGGCGAAAAATCAATGGCAACTTTTTGAGACTTTCCATAATGAAAATTAAAAAAGCCCATTTTAAATGAACAGTGTGAAAATGCCGTGTTTTTATTAAAGAAAGCATGGATTATAAATTGACTTCTACCTGATAAAATAAATGTGTTCACTAATATGTCAACATGTCACGGTGGCAAATTCCTGGACTGAAAAGCAGTCTCAATTCCAGCTCACATTTTGGGGTTCCCAACTGTCTTGTAGAATAATATAAAGCTTTACAGTTTTCACTCCTTCCCTTTGGAAGGAGGACCAAGATAAACCGGAGAGGGATCAGATTACAAACCAAATGGCTGCTGGATTTTAGGTGAGTTGCTACTGGAGCACATGGAAGCTGCACCCTGTTTCAGGCATCTGTATTACAGTGAGATGATTTATCTTCTGGAGGCTCCAGCTGGTGTCAGTTGACTACAGAAGGACTAACTTAGGTTAGACATTTAACTTTTATCCTGCTAAGGTATATTAGACGAATCCTACTTGTACTGTTTGTTGTTTCCACCATCTGTCTCTCTGCTTGTTTCCCTCTATTTTTATATTCCTGTTAGCACACACGCAGGAGCTGCCCTGTTTCCCTCTCCAGCTTTTTGCTATTACGATAATGGCAGCTGGCCGTCTCCGTTAACATCAGAGCCCTGTTGTGCTAGGGCTTGCAGATGCACTTCGCAAAAGACGGCTTCAACCCCAAGGACCATCCTGTTCATGGAAGGATGAATGAAAATGTGACCATGGGAGGAAAGGAGACTTTGCCATAGCCTGCAGTCTTTGCCTTGTGTGGAGACTCAAACCAAGGTGTCTTGGCGTCAAACCCAGTGCTCCACCCAGCAAACCTTCACGTCCCTGCACATCTCACTGGTTTCATGATCATTTTGAGGGAGGGCCTATACAGGGGCAGACGAATGCAAAGCCAGTCTTCCACTGTGAGAGACCAGATGGAGTACATCAGGCCCAGAGCAGATGAAATCTGCACTCCGTCAGAGTAGATAAGTCCTCAAGGTGAAGTTTAAATATAAGTGTCTGCAGTGTAAGGATGTCCCACCCTGTATGTGGGTGTCAGCCTGGGCTCCCAGGCACACATGGACAGTGAGTCGGGAGTCAGTGCTGTTTTGGGTGAGATTCATTTCACCTCAAAGACAGACACTTACATTTGTTAAGATGAGTCACATCTTTAATTCCATTGACTCTACTGACTGGACGCCTATTAATGAGAGCCTAAACTCTCAGCCCAGATGGAGATGCCTGAGTTGTAAACCTCCAAATTAAGACAGAAGAACCCAATTTTAGTTCCTTTATGTGGGACCAAGCTCGATTTTACAGAAGACCTTAGCACTTCATCCTTAGGAGCTTCAGTGCCTTCACTGTGGGCGTTCAGCTGCTTCATCTGATTTTGTGGAGTAACACGGTGCTTTCACCTTCCTCATTTAGAAATTTCCCTGACACCCCAGGTTCTCAGGTCAGCAGATAGCTGACAATTTTATGCCCTTTTACTTTTCCTGGGGGGTGGCAGATGAGGAGCAGGGGGAAGAAGGAGAGAAGAATTGTGAGAAAAGGAGGTTGCTCCACCCCATATTTTGCAGATACCCCATAACCAGGAAATATTAGCGCTCAGTTTTTCACCATGTGTAGCTGCTGAAATATTACCACTGTCTTCCGCAGAATGACCTGTTTGCCATACTTTGCTTCTGCAGACACAGCAGCAGAGATGGGGCAAGAGGTTGGGAAGGGAGCCTGTGCAAGCGTCTACTACCTTCATATTTCCAGTAGCTGTGTCACGTTCTAGGTATCCGGTCCTGGTGTCTAAAAGGACAATCAATCACTAGGACGTAAAGAAGTCTAGTGTTCAGCATCCTAGTGCTCAATGAGTAACAAAACCGGTAGGCTAGGCAGGGAAATAGTACATTTATGGATCAGATTGTGCTTTTGAAACCCCTAATGTATATCTGACACCAACTTTGTTGGGATACACTATCTTTGTCGGGAGCCACTATCTTTAACAAAGAAAGATTGGAAATGTGTAAAAAATAAAATTCCTAAGAAAGAGGTTAAAATAGGGTAGTTTTCAGTAAGAATGAAACAATATGTCTGCTTGGGGCTGTATATGGTAGAGTCCTTACAAAAAAAAAGACATAATGATTACCAAGCTACAACACGAAGCAATGTTCTTCATCATTCCCATATTTTCTCCCTCATTTCACATCCTGTGTTAAAAGGCATCTGGCAACAGTGTTACCAGACAGGATACTTTGAATCTTCTCAGGCCTGGATCAGACAAAGTGAGTTACTTGACTGTAATTTCAGGTATGTCCTTCTCCTTCAGAACTCAAAGCTCCTTAGATGCCCTGAGCTGCCTAGCCTTGCAGCTACCTTTGGAAGGAATCAGCAATTGCATAAAAGGCCAGAAACGACTGAGGCAGCGGTAGACAGATTAAGGGATTTGTTGTTTACACCAAGGCTTTTTACAACAAACATTAGTGCAAACAGAAGCTGGTTATTCGCTGGAGAAACTATTATTTTCTGTAACAGATGGGATAATGTGTTGACCTTGGGCTTAGGAGTGAAATGAGCATATAATGGTTTGCTTTTGTCGGGGAAATGCTACATAATTCCTGCAAATGGAGTAATAAGAACAGGTAACCTTGTAGCACATTTATGTGTTCCTTTGATTATTTTTTTATATGACCGTGAAGATGTTTTCACATCAAGTATCTTTTTATGTGGTGCGAGAGATCAAGGTATGTTCTTAGGTACTTTCAAACAATCTTTTACAGTATGATGTCTGTAAATATGTTATATTACTGTGCAATGTTAAATGAATTACCTAACTGATGGGCACAGTTTGCAAAAATAAATTATATTGTTAAAAAGTTTTATAGATAAAACTATAGATTAAAAGAAAAAGAAAAGAACTTTATAGCTAAGACATGGTTAGAGAGAGAAGTGCTCTTCTGAGGAGAAGTTTCCAACATCTGCCCTTGTTTTTTTTTCTACCACGCTCAAGAGAGGTTTTGAGTATAACAATAGCTTAAGGCTTGTCTTCTTTAAGGACCTTAAATGCTGATTAGCAATTTAATAAAATAAGATTTTTCTTGTTTCAGTGTATGAACATACAGTATTTCCTAAAACAGCTTTTAGCACTCCATGTGACTGTTTAAAAAGATGAAACGACTTAAAAAGCAATTACCTGGCCTATCTACCTAAAATTTAATGCTCAACTGTAATTATTTGTTTCCCATCATTTGGCTGTTTTATGACCTTGCAGCCATCAATACATTCACCCTCTACAGCCTCTAGTGAGGTAAAGGACTGATCCTAGTCTTAAAGAACGGGGAGTTAAGGTAAAGAGCAGTTAAGTGTCTTTCAGGACGGTAAGGAATAACTTCAGATCTCTGGGGTCCTCACCTTCTGTTTAAACCGCAAAGCTAACCTCCCAATTTGAGCAGGATTTGATTGTGTAGTTGGACCCCTTCATCCACAGTTAATGTACTTCTAACGGGCACAAATCTAACACAAATTTAAGAAACCATAGAATAGATTGTTATCACATACAACACACCTAAAATTCGCTAAATACCATGGGGAAAGTGCCAAATCAGTTTTTATAATATAAATATTACTTTGCATATCGCAGGGAGGTATCCTTATGCACAATTCACCCAAACGATGCACCTTAAACATATTACTGAATATACAATAGACAAAGAATAATGTTTTATTTTTCTTCCAAGTTAAAATAAATAAATAATAAATAAATAAATGTGCTTGCTCTGTGAATAAAAAGATCCATCCTTAGGGATACAGTGTGGTTTTCACATAATTACTGCATTAGCCTGAAGGCAAAATGCTCAAATGTGGAAGATTTCGCCTCACATGAGTTGTTTTACAGCATAAACACACTTCTGAAAAGGTCCAGCCAACCATGTGGTCTGAGACTTAATTACTGAAACATCTAGACAGTCCCAGCTACTCAATTAAGGAGCTATTTTCCTTGCCCTGAAGAGAGTTTCCATCTCAAACTGAAGGACTCTGCGTAGGCATTTCTTGAACACAAGTGAATATATATATATATATATATATAAATATACATACCTTTCAGGAAAGAGAACACTCTGTGGGAATGCAGCGTAATAAGTAATAGCTCTTAGCAGGGTGGAACTAAGACATAAGTGTTAACTTCAATGGTGTGTTACACTGTGGAGACCCAGATGCTAAATCATATGGGAAGACATATGTTCTCCCTGATGAATTAGCTCTGTTCCCTAAAAGAAATAAACTCTGTTTCCTAACATTATATTAAAGATGCTTATGCATCTTGCACAATATGGGAAGCGCTCTGCTTCGGAAAGAATTTCTCTGCATAGTTTCGTGTTCCCTAATGTCGCTTTTTAGTTCTTTATTACTGTAATGATTTATTGTTTGTTACCAGAGCTCTTTCCTTTAACAACCTCCAGCCTCCTTCACTGTGGATAAGTGCTTTCTTATTGATTGATTTGGGGATTTCCTCAAATAAAAATAGAGAATACATCAAAGCCAAAATTAACATTTTCATACTTGAGTATCTAATGTTTGACATCCGAAACTGTAATTCTTCAGATGAGTCTTTGAGAGTAGCACTGTATTGAAATAGGTCAATACAGATGGAACATGATATTGAATAAAATATTTCCAGGCAACCTTTTCCTGGCAAAAGCGGAGCTGGCTGCCAAGGGAAATGACTAGGATTAGACAATTTCTCTTCACAGCCCATTTTGGGATTCACCCGTTATTAGTTCTGACAAACCCTTTTTCTCCCCAGCTCCAGGGAAATTCAAATTAGAGGCTGCTGCTTTGTTTGATGCATTCAGGGAATTGTACCCTTCAAATCCACATTAAGCGCTCATACATTATGCCGAGCCAAAAATGAGAAAGCGAATGAAATGGTCCTTGAGGGAGTGCTACAGTAAATATTTTTTCCATTCATTGATGATAGCCAGAGATAGCCACATGGTCTGTGTTGACGGATACCTTGGGGGGCCGTACCTAATCGCAGGTACTTTCGGGTGCAGACACTATGTAGGCTGTACGATAGTAGCTTCCTTCACAGACTGGCCATTTTATTGACTTTGCCATTGATCAGATGAGAAGAGAACTGGGAATCCAGTCTCATTCAAAGTGTCATCTATCAAAACTTCCAAGACTAACTGGACTGGTTGTCTGAGGGTCTGTTTACAGAGTGAAGCCCGTGTCAGGATGATTTCTGGGCAACCATCACTCCCCTTTGATTTTCCTTTGATTTTCACACAAAGAAAACCAGAGGATGTAGACCAGAGGGAAGCCACCGTGCATTCAAAAAGGCTTTGCAGTTTGCAAAATCACAGGACCAGGATTGCGGGTCACATGTTGCTTGTCCTACAGCCTAGCAATAGCCTTGGCTGCTACAGCAGTCTGTGAACAACGGGAGGAGGAATGCAGGGAACAAAGTGTCGGCTTTTCCAAAGATTGCTGTGTGAGCAGTGAGAAACCCCTGCATCTTTTCATCTAGAGAAAATAGCATGAACTCTGATCCCACGCTCCCCTGTCCTTGTCTGGCAAATCCTTCAGGCCAGCAGTTGTGTCTGACCATGTGTTTGCGTTGTGCCAGTCATGGCACGTATGCTGCCACATGGCGCAAACCACGCCAAGAAAGTATGGAAGTATAAAGTACCTGGGATGGTATTTGGTTCTGCTACTGCATATAACCTCACTCACAAGAACAACTCTGCTGAGCTTTTGTTGTGAGACACTAGATACTTTTAGGTGGGTTCGTCTGATCTACTTTAGGTGAAGCACAAATATGTCTGAGTAACTGGTCAAAATCCCCTCTCTAGTCCATAGAGAAGCAGATACGTACAGAAGCTTTTTTTTTCTTCTTTTTTTTTGGGGGGGGAGAGGTGCTGAAGCAGAAGGTTAGTAGAATTTCATTAATGATAGTAAGGGCATTTTGGGAAAGAAAGGGAGTATTTATGGTGAAAGGGTCTTACTCCCTCTGTTTGTCCCTGAGCTGTGCATAGATTCCTTGACCCATGATCAGATTGTATATACAGGTAAGGCATGTTTCTGTATCTGCTGAGTAGATTGAGTAGTTCCTTCTTGGAGGAAGAAGGGAAAGAAGTGGTGGATAAGGTGGATAATTTAAAAATTAAACTTTTAATGCTAATAAGCCTCTGATGATTTGAATAATTTAGAGATCTAGGGATGAGGCTGACCATATATAATACAGTTTACCTGAGTAAAAATTGAGATCAGTTGCTTTTCTTGGGCCTTTGGTTTTGGAAGACTGCTGAGGTGCAACCACAGCTGAAAGCTTTCAGCTACCTGAGGGCAGGGAGAGAGAGGTGGAAGTGCTCTGTGCCATGGAAATGTCTCAGACCTTTCCGCAGAAAATTAATCATTTCCATCTCCTGGGTGGAAATATACGGGTTTGAAGGTTTATGTGGCCTTGGGCACGAATATCTCAAGGAACCCTCCTCCCCTTGACTGACAACACAAATTTAAAGTTCAGGTTGAACTGGATTCGAATTATACTGTGGCAAAATAGTCTTACCACCTCCATCTCTTGGACCATGCCCCTCCTTACCACCCTGTCTCTTGGACTATGCCCCTAGCCTGCTGAAATCTCCCTCAGGCTCCCAGGAGGAACATTACTCACGATCACTTTTGAAATTGTAAACTGCTTTTCACAGGACATTACACTGCTGAAAGCATCACTGGAAATTCCCATACATATATGTGTTTTAGATACACACAGTTTTCAGTACTTGCTCCTGCTTCTCCATCACATGGTTGATATCTTCCAGATGAATCTGTCAATCTCAGTGTTGTCAGACAGATCAGTCCTGGAGCTGTCTCTAATGCAATGGCAGGAGGGTGAGGAAGAAAATGCCTTTTCTCGCTTTTTGTAGGATACTGTGAATCCCGAGGAGATGTGGATGAGTGCAGAGCCATGGAACAAGGCTTTGAAGAGATCCTGAGGGGTCATTTTATCAGTGCCCTGCAGGGTCAACCCAAAGCCTGCTGCTCTGACAGACATTTATCAGTGCTGGCCACGCATGAAGTCATCCAAGGGTAGGGGCTGCCTTTACACTCCTCAGCCTTGGTGCCATCCCTTCCAAAGCCTCAATACCCTTCCGATCAGAAAGTCCGTCTAATGTAAAGTCTCATAAAAAGTTCTTTGCTGGAAGGTATGTGCATGGCTTTCTACCTACAGTCAAAATGGAACAGTTTATTCTCTTTGTCTCTATGGTATCTTTTGCAAATTTGAAGACTGTTAATCATCGTTGACTAATTACACAGTCCAGATTATTACTGCACTTTTACTTCTGAAAAGAGCTTTGATTTGTACCCTGCTAAGCTTGCACAGAGCTAGTCTTTGACACTGTATAATCCTATTGTGGTTGCATTCATCCTTCCTGTCTTACCCTCTTCTGATTTCTTACAACCATTTGTCACACCTTAATTTACATGGCAGAACATGGTAGGGGGTCTGTGAATTCTTCTCTAATAATATGATAACGCTTGGATTGTCGCGCCTATGATTTGCTTTAAGATTTGACTTTTAAACACTTCCTTGTCCAGAAATTAGTGATTCTTTTACATGCTACAGGTCTAGACTCAGATGTGAGCCCAGACTTCCCCCAGTTGAGCCAGGAACTTGAAGACAGTCTGCCCAATGAAAGACATGGGAGGTAGGTCAAGAACCCATTTAATTTCTACACTGTTTTATCACATGGTTTGAAGATACAGAGAACATCTCCATCTTGGTGCAATTCTAATCATCGAGAAGATACTTATCTTCCCTCTACCCTGAGGACTGCTGAACCCACTGCCTCCTTGTCAAAGGACAAGTGGAGACAATGCATCCTGGGTTTTTTTTTGTTTTGGGAATAGAGTGAAATGTTAAACCTTCTGTAGGGTTGAGAAGGGTTTTTTTTTTATATATATAATCTTTGATGAGAGTTTCTTTCCACTTTGTGCCTTTGAAGATCAAATTTTCTTTTTCCTTAGGATTCAAACTTCTCTAAAGAACCAAGGTGAGGAAGCTAAACGTGATCCAGGCCTATCACTGGCTGAAATAGAATGGTGCCCGGGTTCCTGCTGAACCATGTAAAAGCGATAGTCTTCTTGTCTGTTATCCTGTAAACAGTAAATGTCCCTGCAAGGTGGTATAGATTTGGGAATATAGATTATCTCTTCTTGAAAATGTTGATCTGCCCAAGCTTGGATTCCACATTTTGCTATGAAAAACAAAATGAAATAGTTTTTGCTAGTTTTGTGTGTGTGTGTGTGTGTGTGTGTGTGATCCAAAAGAGATTCCATGCAGTAAAGGAAAAAATATAAGCTCTTTTTTTTTCTCTCTTTAGAGATAATGCTGGGACCTGGGAATACCAATGCAGTCAGTGATCAACCCTTGTACGATCTTATATACCAGACCATTCAGATCTGGGCAAATTCCCAGGACTACTGTTTTGACAGACTTATACTATCTAACAGAGATTTTTTTTTTCCCTGAACCTCATAACTGACAACTTTATGTACTGAAGCAAGAGCACTGAAAGTCTTCATCTTTTTTCTCTGTAGGAGGTGTAATTGTATTCCCATTTACATTCCCTTGGATATGCTATTGCCCCAGACCTTTCCCTTTCCTATGAGAAAACTACATTCCCGTGATTTTCTTGGTACAAATAAACTTGTACGGTTCACATAACGAAAGATTTTCAAGTCCTTAAAGGATATATGTATATTTTTTTATAGCAGATTGAGATGCCATCCAAAAGGAAACTCAAATGTAGGTTAATAAAAGGACACCCAGGTGTCCTTTATGATGAATAAAGTCAAAAAAGGCAATACATAAAACATGGCAGCACTAACCATTAGCAACAGCTGGGGCCTTTATCTGTGCTGTAATGAAATACTTAACCAGTGAATAAATGCGATACTTGAAAAAGTGACCTTTGAGAAGCAACAGGTCTTTTTTTTTTTTTCATCCTTCTCTAGAAAATTTGAAAAGGTACTGAATAGAATCCTATGTTGTTTGTGGCTGTATTAAAACTTCTTTGCTTTTTTCTTGCAATCTAATTTAATAGTGGTGAAATGCATCAGAGTGACAGCCCCAGAGACTGCTGACTGTATTCATCTATACAGCTAAGAAAGCATCTCCATTGCACTGGAGAAACCCAGACGCTTTAGCTGTGTCCTGCAGGGCCCTTCTGTAGTGAGGAGAGTGGCTCAGTCCACACAGTCTGTTCACAGTGTTCTGCCTCCTTGAAGAAAGCCACAACTCTAGTGCCAGCAGGGTATTTTGATGAACAACCACTCATAATTGGATTGAACCCGCCAAATGCATTTTATTTAATTGAGCCAGCAGATAAGTAATGAATTTTGGGTACTACTGGACCAAGACAAACAAGAATAGATGACTGAGATCTGGAAGGTTATATAGTTCAGTAGTCCCTTAGGACCATCTAGTGCCATCATCTACCAGTAACTCTCACTTCAAAGTTGCTTTAGCAGAATAAGAACATTGCTTTATGTTGAAAAGTGAGAGTAATGAACACTGTCAGGAGCATACTATAGAGCAGTATACATCTACGGAAATGCCATCAAACCACATGCAGGTGCTGTCAGTTATGGCTCATCAATGACTCTTAGACTCTGCTCCACATAACTTTTGTGGTGATCCAAGTGAAGGAGGCAAGTGAAGTGTCCACTGCTGGGACACAGATCCACACCGAATTTCAAAAATATTTTAAAGTGTATTAGAGATGGAATGTAGTGGTTCATGAAGATTTTTGAAGATGTACATTCATCCCCTGACCCCAAAAGCGTATGTTCAAAATACCACTGAATGCTGGGAAAAAATCCACTGAACTCCTTAACTTCACACTCTTTCATGTTCACCTCTGTGCGGATCTCTGCTGTGCCTTTTGAAATGAAATGTCGCAATGCAGCACTGAGAAATCGTGCTGGGCTTTGTCATTTTGAAGCTTCCTCTGTTGAACTTGCTCCTTTTGCTGCATTCTGCAAGCCTCTTGACAGCAGTTCCCACCTTACCCTGTCCTTTTTGTGCCAGCCATTCATGCACCACAAATAGTGCAGCTCTTGAGGATACAGAGCTTCCTTTCCCTTCTTTCATGCCCTTAGCAGCAGTGACATAGTTCAAAAAGTCAACATTTAAATAATCAATATTCAGTCAATATCTTTTTGACTGAATGGGACAGTTTATATCCTTCTAAGACAGTTTTACATTGCTCTTTGGAGAGCAAAGATCACATGTTTTGGGGATCATGGCCTAGATGATGGAGAAGATGGCTATTCCAGAGCAACAAGTCTGTGCTATGGTACCTTCTCTGATTCGAACAATAATCCAACCCTCTGAGTGACCTCTAAGTTTGGAGAAACAGCTCTGTTTTCATCTTTCTTCTTCCTGAAGGGCAGTTTTATTTCCTTGTAAACTTGTTGATCTCTTAAAGAAGGCGTGATACTAACCTCAGGCAGCAATGGCTATTCTTTACCTAAATATGTATGCCTCTAACCAGAAGCAGAGATATGAAAATGAATATCAGTTGATAACCACAACCCATGGCCTCTCATGGGATAGATCAACCTTTTTATGAGACAAACAATAATCATTCTAGTCCTGAGAGGTCTGAAGATAAATGACTTTTACTGTTCATGTTTTGATTTATAGGACAATTTTGGTGAATCTGCTGAGAACGTGTATACAGAAACAGATGAACCTCTTAGTTTGCTCTCTTTATAGGTGAATCCACTTGGTTTCACTGGTAGAGGGATGCAAAAAAATTTTTTTTTAATTAATGCTTTCCCCTGGCTCAAAAAGGACTTTTTCTTTCGTTAAATAAAGGACCAGCTAATTGGTGCGACAATATCTGAAAAGCCATGTTACAAAATTCACACTTTTCTCTTAAACAGGATCATCAAAATTAAGCTGTCCTTTTGAAGGCCACATGCAAAGGCTCTGAAGGCCAAAGATGTTCTGAAGCATTCTTCAAAGTCAGTAAAGTATTTTAGTACTGTAAGTGTAGAGACACATCCTCAGGGATCTCTGAGATAGAATTGCAGTATTCTTTCCCAATATTTCCAGTAATGTGGACATTTTTCCTTTAGCAGAGATGAACTTTCAGACTATACTGTCATGCTCTGTGATATAATATTATTATATCATATAAATATTGTATGTCATACTTATCATACCTATCTTTATTGACCCAGAAAAATCATTTCTTTCTGATGGCAGTTTCTTGGTGGTTAGGATAGTGCCAAAAATAGGGTCCTTACCTTGAACAGATCATCATGATATTACTCACAGACTTTTAAATCTAGCTTTCTTGTAAATTTAGTCCCCCCAAAAGCATGCTAAGTCACAGCAGTCCACCATGTGCACCATCCAGACTCCATCTGGAACACCATTTAAACACATACAAACAAGGATAACCAAGAAAATCATTAGGATGCCTTTGTCAAGGAGATAGCCACTGGACAAAATTAATGAAAGAAATGTCCGTCTTTACAAGTCCATCCCTACACAAATGCAGTCCCTCCAGCCCAAGAAGTCACTGGAGGCTTGGATAGTACTCTGGGGAGTCATAGCTTCTCTTATAATCTTCCACAGATAGGCACTGGTGGGCACTAGTGGAGACAGGATACTAGATGGGGATCTTTAGGTCTCAGTGTGGTTTTTTCTTATGCTTTATCTTAAGCTCTTGTTTTTATGTTCATATGGGACTTCCTCTATATCTTTTGACATTCCCATCCCAAGCACACTCTAACTTCTTAAAAAGTTTCTGTGTACCAGAAATGCCAAATCGTTTAAGCATAAATATAATCAGGAGCTTTGTCCTAGGCACACCATGTGGTTGATAGAGGAAACATCTCTTCAGAGGACAATTCTTCCCCCACCAGCTGCCCTCAGGAGCTGCCAACATCTCTCCATTGACTAAAGAGGGTTCCCATGACAACTAAACCTCTAAGAAAGGCATCCTACATAGATATGGTGACTCTGAGCCTAAGTGCTTGCCTTAATTGGGACCTATAGATATAGGTGAAAGTGCAGTGTTAACCTATGGCAACAAAATGGAAACAGTACGTCTTGCCTTGTGAGAAACAATCTGATGTTTCTGTGACAAAAGAAGGGGAAAACATCAATTTTGAACCCCTGGACAATGTCCCATGCCATTGCAAACATAGCTGATCAATTTTCTTTCCACCAAAAAAGCACCCATAAATAGAAGGAGATTGAGAGCAGGGCATTGCAGTGTCTGGATTACAACACGTGACTCTTCAAACTCCTTCTTTCCCCTCCGTATCCTTTCATGGTTCCTAGTTGTCACTCACACCTTTGATTTATCTTTTTGATCTAGGAAAAAGTGCCCTTAATGCTCCATGGTTGGAAACCAGGGCTTATGAAGAAGAATTCAGTCCACCTTGTGAAAGATTTTATCACTTGTCTGCACTCTTTCAGGAAAAGAAATGTGACAAGAAAGTCATCACCGGACTAGGTAGAATATTGGCAAGTTAAAGAAAGCCAACTTTCAGTAGAAATAAAGTTAGTTTGTTTATTTGTTTAAGTGAAGATAATTAACCTTTGAAATAATTTACCAAGTTGAACTGGCCACTTTTGGAGACTGTAAAATCAGGATTAATTTTTTGTTTGTTTGCTTGTGCGCTTGTTTGGTTTTTTTTTTAAGAAAAGCTCTAAGTTGAGCAGGAAATAAGCATGTGCAGTTTTTGGTGCAATGAAAACAGAGTGTCAGCAAGTGCCCTCTTGTCAGGCCCTCAGAAAGCCTACAGAGAGGAAAGAAAACAAATCCAGTCTCTGTGTTACAGTGCCCACATCATCAGAGGCTGCAAATTGCAGCAAATCCACTTGCAGTGGAGGAGGTGTGTCGTTTTGGATCCTGCAATCTGCACTGCATACTCAAACCAACAGATTTAACTGGCCAAAGCACAGGAAAAGAGGCATAATATTTTCATAGCGGGATACATCAGTTTTCTCATGAACTGTAAGAGCCTTCCTGTCCCATTTCTCTTCTCACTCACATCTCTTCCTCCCCAGATTTCTGATCCTTGCTCTTTTGGGGTCAATTTATCCTGTAGAGTTCTGCCTCTAACATCTGAACCATGTAACATCTTTCTTTTCTGATTTTCCCTCTTTGAAGCTCAGTTGTCAAGATTTGTTAAGCGCCAAAATTGACAGGAACTCTAACAGTTGTGCTTAGTTTTCTGGTAGGTCTCATCTTATAGATTCTAGAAATGTCCATTAAAAGTAAAGGGGGAAAAATTACTAGGAGAAAGAGAAGTGTTATTTACAAAACTTTAGTTTATAAAACTGCTGTAGCACAATATTGGTTGCATATGATGCAGAAACAGTGAAGTTAAGCCAATAATGGAGTTTAGAGGCCAAATTATGTCTTCATTATACACAAGCAATAGCTCTGCATATGGTATGGTCAAGGAAGAAGCACTAGAAGACTTTGACCAACACTACTGAGACTTTTGTGGCCTACCAAACCAAGTGGCCTCTCTTTCTCCTGTTCTCATGACCCACTCCTGGGTTTTAGCTCGTCTGCAATCATCCCTTCAGACCTCTTGCCTTGCTCAGGACAGTACCCCTTGTTTTATGTATTTATACTTTACTTCCTTGCTATGACAGAGACCAATAAGAGACAGTTCTCCCACTTCCAGCCTCCCACCTCAATGTAACTTATAATTGGTTTGTGGTTGGGGAACATTAGCTCTTCAAAAGTGTATGGAAATGTTTTTTCTGACTAGTGACCTGAGAAATTTTATTGTTCTGATTACCATCTTGCTTTTCTAATCTTAGCTCCAGGTCTCGAGTTTAGTGCCTGCCATATCTCAAAGAGGTTTTACAGAGCGAACTAATTTTCTGGAGAGGAATGTGCAGGTTTCCATGTGGTAAGAAGTAAGAATGGGGAGCACGGCCAAGTGAATATGAATCAAAGACTGCTAAAACCAAGAGGAACTTTATTATTAACTGCAGGGGCTTTGGATCCTGGGAGACAGACTATATCTCATAATGTCACCACTTAGCACAGGGGGCAAAAATTTAAGAAGTATTCCAGTTCTCTGTGGAGAACTATGCTTAACAATACATGGGAGCATGAGAGCAGGAGAACAGTGTATTTCTCTTCTCTTCTCTAACATGTCTTGGCCTTTTAATTATGAAGAGGTTTATTGGGAGATTGAATAAAATCTCTGAGTCCATTAGTATCAATACAGCCTGAGTCCAAACCAAATAATCCATAAGTCAATAGCAAGCCTTTACTCCTGACCAAGTCAAGAATTAATGGGATCAGAAGACAGTGCCAGGATTGCCTCTCTTGGCTGCGCTTAAGGACAAAGCTTCACTTTCAATATGAGCGTCTGTGCTTTTGGCTGGACAGATCAAATCACTAATTAAACTATCACAAGCTTGGGGGAAATCCATGGGAGGGACTTGGGGAGAGAAAAAGTTTCAGTGTTTTGGATAGTGTGGAGAAAGGGAGAAAAGGAGGCCACTAAATACCGTTTTCCAAACAGATGCTTTCTCAAACCTTTCCAAACTGTCTCCTCACCCCAAACCTCATTGGACTGTCTTCTGAAGCTCTTATCTTCTCCTTCCTTTCCTGCTCTGCTATCACTGCTAACACACAGTTTTATCTGCATTTCTTGGAGGCCTGGCACTGATTCTGGATCCTTTCCCTGGTATCACACATGCTCATACACACACATATGGTGCCTCTGAGGGCTGGAAATGGAAGTGCAGATCCCAGGAGGTGTCAGTCAGGTATTTTGCCTTTTGGGGCCACATCACTGCTACTTTTCATCATTACTCACAGAACAACGCACTTGTAGATTCAGTTACAAACATTTTATTTCCCAGCATTAGTAAATTTGGGGGAAAAGAAAGAAAGAAAAAATGTCACATTGCTCAGCAGTGAATCAGGCAAAATCAAACTAGTTTAGAGCCAATGATTCACCAGCCGCAGAGAATAACACCATACTGCAGAAGGTGAGGTGAGGCGCAGGTTAGCTCGTCAG
The DNA here is from genome assembly GCF_036417845.1 of Apteryx mantelli. Taxonomy (NCBI): domain Eukaryota; kingdom Metazoa; phylum Chordata; class Aves; order Apterygiformes; family Apterygidae; genus Apteryx; species Apteryx mantelli. Next base: position 3,650,211 of record NC_089979.1, on the reverse strand, counting down.
TGCATGACTGCTCATCTGTCCTTCTTCAGTCTTTGAAAACTGTCCTCTTCTTGCCCTTTAGAAGAGGGCAAACTGATGTCTCCCAGGCTGGATGAATTATGTTGTTAGTGTAACGGCAAAAGCATTTACCTCGAATAGGAAGCTGCCAAATGCAAAGTGAACCTTCCTTTCAACCCAGTTGTTCTGCAGTGTCTTGTATAAGAAGAGAAAACTTGGGAAAAACTTTTAGTCTGTGGCACTGCATAGGTGTCATTGATCTTGGAAGAGTGTTTTTTGACTGGCAGAAGAATAGGGTACATCTCACTTATATTTTAAAGCACTGGTTGGCTGGTGATATTCGCTTTCACTTCTTGGTAGGACCAAGGATCAGGAACCTACTTCAATTCATATGGGGCCAAACTTGGCCCTGCTCACCTCTCCAAAACCCATTTGGCTTTAGAAGATCCAGTCACATTAACAGAAGAATTAACAGCAACTTCGACAAAGAGCTCCAGTCTACCTGGTTACACATGTGGAGAAAAATAAAGTTGTCTGTCTTTACTAGACGTTCATAACCTCTAAATGCTCTTCATGCATGAAAGTTCAGCTGTCTCCACATAGCTAGTCCGTCTTCTCCTCCATTCCCTATAATTCCTTTCATACCATGCACTACTAGAGTTTTGTGACCATACCCAGTAGAAGTCATTTGTCTGAGGCTGTCTGCTGCAAAGCCCTTCATAAAAAAGTGCCCCAAATAACAATAAAGTAAAAAGCCATTTAGGAAGCATCTAATCTCCTTAAAAAATGGAGACGGACTTTTCTTCAGTCTTTGCACTGTGCTGGCCTTTTCTGCTGAAAGTAAAATATGAAAATATGAAAATATGAAACTGAAAATATTGCAAGAACCTGGAAGTACTTACAAAGATTGCCTTCTTCTGTCCAGCTCAGCTAGTTCTGTGGAGTATTTTATATGGTCTTATGCCAAACAAAGATGCAGGCTCAGGAGGTTAGTAACACTTAAAAGCTTAGGAAGGATCAATATGTGATTTGGAGAAGTGGGAAGAAACAGCACTGATGAAACATTACAACCCACCAGGGAGAATTTTTTTGTTGAAAGAGGGAAACACAGCCTAGACTCACCCCCCAAAACTCTAAATTTTGATTACTGCAACCCTTGGGAAACATAAGGATCTCCAGACAGTAGTTCATCCCGTCCCAAGATCTCTTTTCACTGACTATAAAGGGAGCTGGAAGTGGCTATGCTCCTTATTTAGATGCCTTAAGTTAGATGAGGCAAATCCAGGCTCAGCAGCTAATTCAACTTACTTGTGAAGTGAACAAGCTCTAAATCCCTCTTGCAGATTGAAGAATTACTGAGTTCTGTGCCTGAATGTGCAGGACTAGAGGATCACAGCACAGGCTTTCCAGAACCGAAGGTTGCTGCTGATCATGCCAGAAACACCTCAGCGGAGGCATAAAGCAAGGAAAGAAAAGAAGGAGGACAGAGTAATCACAGATGTGTTGGATGTTTTCCTACCTGCTGCTCTCAGAAGTGCTGGTCTCCACTGCATGCTTCTGTATTTTGCTGACTCCCTGTCTGTCAGGCATTACAAAAGCTGCCTAGTACATCAAAATGCGATGAGGTCCTTTTTTGTTTCTTTATCTATTGTGGCAGCAAGTTGGCTACTAGGGATTTAGCAGTGCAGTTGGATGATTGCAGTAGTCACTCCTGCTTTTTATTGGGCTTCTTTTCACAGCAAACACCAAGCATGAACTCACGTCTGTGCATTCTCTTCAGCCTCTGTCAGCTGGACAAGGCAACATGCAAGGACCAAGCCTACCTCCCCTCCCTCAGCTCCCCTAATGAAATTTCAAGGCCCTGTTCCTACTCTTACTCTCCAGTGTGCTTGCAGACTATGTCTTGGCTATTTGGTCCTCCAAGATGTCTATTCATTTAAGGCTGGTAGGGGTGGAAACACTCAAACTGAGGTGCTCTGCTTCTGGGAAGGAGGTGCCCTCCACAAAGGATCCTGGACCACAGAGCAGAAGAAGTGACACCGTTCAAGGGGCTGGTGAGAGCAGGAACAAGTAAATATTGTCTGAGGCATGCCTTTATTACAGTCTTACCTAAGTGATAAGGAGGGTGGGTATTCTGTACCTCCTTTAAAAAAAGTAGGTGTCTTATGCATGCGCCATACCAGGTTACCCTCAGGTCTTCACCTGGGCAAATTTTTTCCTTGTTCTCTCACGTGTGCATCTTTTTCTTCTCAGAAATCTCTCATGCCCCCTTTCTGATAGCTTTGCACATGACTCTGCCCATTTTTTTAGGCTTAATACACATCTCTACCTCCTAGGGCTGTACTTTCTCATATAAGACCAAGGTTTATCCATCATATGTCCGTTACAGAATCTTTAATTCATCTCTACAAAGTCTATGAAGAAAGAAGAGAAATGACGTCTCCTTCTTGGCCTGTGAAGAACTTTGTGGTTCTTTTCTATGAAAAAAAAGAGAGTCCCAGCACAGGCATTATTCACTACAGCATACTATATTGATATTATTCCTGAGTGGGGAGAGATTACTTTAGGTTGTCAAAGATATCAAAGCAACCAGGCAGAAGTTTCAATATGGAAATTGAAAATTCAGGGAAATGATTTCTAAAAGTGATTCTAACTGGGGTGTGGAACAATTTCCTCAGGGACCTGGTGGAGGCTCCCTCGCTGGAGGTGCTTGGAGACAAGATTGCTTTAAACCCTAAGAAAAGTTAGGTGAGAGAAAGTCCAGCATTTGGGTGGCATGGCGGTGATGGTAGAAAACTCTCACACCCATAAGCTCCATCAGGCTATTTTAATTCTAAACTCCATCAAGCTATTTTAATCCTACAAAACTCTTCAGGGGAAAAAAAAAACCAAACAAGCAAAAAAACACAAAAACACAACAGTTGTTTTCATCTCTAGGAGAGAACAAGCAGGACTGCCAATATAGATTTTAATGATTCTACTGCCACAGACAAAAAGCTGGAAATGCATGTTCTCTAAGCATAAAGCTTGCTGTTTGGACTAGCCAACTGATCACTTTCAGATGTTTTCAAGCAGCAACCTATCAGAAAGGGAAAGGGTGACTCAGGTAGATGTGTTGGGTCTGTATTGTGCATCACCATATAAATAATTAGAGTCTTAATCACACCAGTCATTCTGCATAGCCTGGCCTAAAAGCCCCTCATCGCCACATGATGGTTGCACCATCTGGAAGGCTGATATGCTGGGGTACAGTGAAACAAAGAGACCTTCCTATGTCCAGACAGGAGATGGAGGCAGGACTGGGACGTGAAACTTCAGATCATCAACAAGGGAGTCTAACAGTCCCTCTGATTTCACCTTTTACTTGGAAGCTTCATTTTTCAGAAGACGACTGTAAGGATGGATGACATCTCTGAGAACATTTGTCTTGCTTACCCACCTCTGGTTTTGCTCAACGTCTTCTTCTGTCTTCCCCGATGTGTGTCGGGAAATCACTTCTGAAACAGATGGGAGTCACCCACAGTCATTAAATAACTTGACTGAAAGCATTCCTTAAGACTACAATAAATTAGAGCTCCTGATTGTCAGAGATGATAGGAGAAAGTGCAGCACCATGGCAAGGTAGCTGACTGTGGGATCAGGGGCAGGGAATCTGAGGATCTCCGTGTGAATAAACATGGGATTTAAGCATTTACAGAAGCAGTAAGGTGTACCTAGATATGTACAAAGGTATGCATGCATCAATCTCCCTTTAATCTGCCCTAATCTATCATTTCAGTTTTGTGGTTCACTGGGCTTCTGTAAACATGAGTGTCTACAGCATAGACCTTGTAAAAGCTACCAGTTAGCTGTGGTCATGTTTATAGCCTTGAACACCTGAATTTACAATAACACATGTATGAATTTCTCTCCTTCTTTCCCTTTCCCTCTCACTTTCTCTCCCTTGTCTGTGCATTAGATTGATGCATGTTCCTAACATATTTTAAGAAGTCACGCTCCCCACAGCTCTGAAAACACCAATTATTTTTATGCTTTACTTTGTACATTCTGAGAAGTCTGGAGACAAGACCAATGTATCCACGATGCATGTAACCTCAGCAGACTTCTTTAATGTTTTTTCTCTGGTTCTTACTGTGCTCTGACATCTAACCCTCCATGGACTTAATTTTCGTCCAGCATCAACTTTCTAGCTGAAATAGTTGTGTCCTGACACCGTATAGTCAAAGATATCCGTTTCCACTAAGGTCTATTTCTAGTTCTTAACCAATTCCACTTCATGAGTCAAAGAATGGTGCTTTGAGGATTCATTAGCTTTTACAGAAGTGTCTCTCTCTCACACACACAAATCTCTAATAAATTAGCAGAGTAGATCTTTTAAATATTCAGTTTCCCACACATTTTCCACAGCTTCACCATAGGGGCTTCTTTTCCCTGTTTATATCAACCAAAAAGCCTGACACATTCACTTGGGTAATAGGTCTCTATTTGCTTTTATACACATCCCCATAGTTGCTAGCTAAGATAAATAGGGATTTTGGCACTGGCTGTACCTTTAGTTCACTGGACTACAGGTTACAAACAGCAATGACCTAGCATCTTTCCTAAATGTCATCTAATAAACTTAACACAGACCTTCCAGTTTCTAGCAGCATCTAAGGATCAAGAATTCATGACTTTTACTGTGAAGCTCATCATTTTCTGCCACTGCTGCACATAATCATCAACCAAATTACCACTCATCATCATATGTATTATTCATTTGCTTTCCATGGCAAGGTAAGGCTGAGTTGGTCCACTGTCCAAAGCAAATCATAAATTCTTAAATCATTAATACAAAGAAGATTCCAATTAAACTACCCTATTATACTTTACTAAGCTGCCCTGGACCAATTATAACCGTATTTCTTTGTGGTCTAATTAGGTTCAATGCAGTTCCACAGTTGGGAAGCCTGTGATGAATGAACACACCAGAAACATAGTTCAGAATCCATGTGAGTGATCATTAATATGCTCTGGGCTGCTGCTTTGGAAGAGGCTGCACCTCATTATGTGGGTTAATGCACTTACACTAAATGGATGAATTGCAGCCATTTTCAGTGTCTCGAGGCCCCTTAGACCGACAGAACTGTAGATTAATAAGTAGTTAGAGAGTGATCTGTTGACCTGCCCCATCGTTCTTCACTTTCACTCCATATGTTTTTAGAAGCATGAAGTGCTAAAGCGTAGAAATGTGCCAATCACTGCCATTTCCATTCTGTTTTCACTGACGCTGCTTAAGAAGTCATCAGAATTGGTGAACAGCAAAATGCAGCATCTGATATTTTCAATAACTTCAGTTGGCTTTGGATCAAAACCCATTACGCACAGAGGATAATAGATGCCTTGCTAGTATAAAACAACTTAAATTAGAGACTGGGCTCCTTTCACCAAGCTATAGCTGTCTAAAAGTTAGGCATATAGTCTAAAGTTATTGTTTAGTATCCCTCCATAATTGACAGAAAGAGTAAGTCATACAGACAGGGCAAGTTATCTAAGTATACTATACTTTTGCTTTTTTTTTCTCTCTCTCTCTCACTTTCCTCTTTTTTTCTCCACTTTTCCTCCCCCATTTACAATCCAATGGCTATATAAGCATTCCATGAAAATCTTGAGAAAGAGGGGCTGGAATTGTTTCATTCTCCACCGAGACAGCTTGGTGTTCAGCACATGCACTCTGAAAGTTTACCATATCTTGGAATTTTTAATAAATAGTCTATCTGAGCATGCATGCTTTGTAAAGCCTAACTGAGGAGATGGGTGACCTGGAAAGTTGTCCCTAAAATTTGGATGTGAGTCCCAGTTATATTAGGCTGTATTAGGATACATTTGAATCGGAAAAGGCTCAGAGAAAAGGTTCCTTGTACAGATTCCTCTGTACAAGGAAAGGCTAAGTCAGCTGGGACTGTTCAGCCTGGAAAAGAGACAGTTTAGGGGATATATGATAGAGATCTGCAAAATCATGATTGAATGGAAAAGGTGTATTGGGATAGATTGTGAAACATTTTTTTCCATAGAAGGAAAAAAAAGGGACATCAAACAACAGCAGTAGGAGCCATGTTCAAACCAAAAAATATATATATTTTTTTCTTGCTCTGTAGGTAGTAGATCTTCTGCAAAGGAGTAAGACTCCTTTACAAAGAACTTTGTTGGTGTGGAAAGTTTTCATGGCTTCCATGGAATACTGGCCAAGAATTTAGAAAAGAAATCCATTTAGTGAGGCTAAATAGACAAGCCACATCAGCATCAGGAAAAACAGTTGGAGGCTGAAAGATTATTAGGGAGGAAGGTTCATAGGTGCTTTTTTTCTGTCCCCTAGGTGTTCATTTATGGCCAGTGCCAGGGGCCAAATACCAGAAGAGATGGACCCTTGAGCTGAATCAGTACTGCTGTTCTTACATCCTACAGTGCAAGGATGATGACTTATGCTGCTTCTCAGGACTTCCTTCTTGTTAGCTTAAGCAGCCATCTCCCCAGCATAGTAGATTTATGTAGCCCATATACAAATACCTAAGTTCCAACATATGTTGTAAAAGGAGACAAAAGGTCAAAAAGATCCTCGACCCATTGATGGTTTCATTAGGATTCTCTCCTGTCACATCCTGTTCTCATATTCCTCCCCACGATGCTGTCTTGTGGGAGCTTTCCAGATTGAGTTGTCTCTTGTTGGAAGGCCTTGGACTCAGTGACTCTGTCATATTGTAAAGAAGAAACAACTATGCCAGTGTGCACACTCAGTATTTTCATCCAAATGGACAGAAGCATCAGTAGCATAAACAAGTGTTTAATGGCATTGTTGGATTCATTTGCTGGGAGGAAGAAGGCAGAAGTGAGTGAAGCAACAGAAAACATATTTTCAGCACGAACATACTGTTTTATAGCAACCTAATGGATTTTCCTTTTTTTTTTTTTTTTTTTAATAGTGTTTGTCATTATAATCAGGTCTATAATACACAATGGGGAGAGGATGTCCATATTACCACTTGGAGATTTCACACCGGTTCTAAGCCAGGCAACCTCTGTAGCCTCAGTAGAGAAGGGCTTCACCTGGGCCATTGGCATCAAACGCATCTGCTGAGTGAGCTGGCTCCCTCAGAGCTCCCTCAGTCTCTCTCCGCACCACATCCTACTAATGAGGTAATCACTGAGCTCCTAACAAATGGGATTAGTGAATGGGCAAGGGTTGTTTGTTCTGGATCCCTTGTTCACATGCCGCCCAAGGCTCTCAAAAACATTTGCTTGCAATCAGCTATGAGCTGGGTTCGTTTCAGCACTTACCGACTAGATGGAAATCATTTTCATCACTAGAGGATTTGCCAGATTTGCTGATAGAGGCAGCCTGCAGTTTGCGCTGGCAATAAGTGTAGCGCTCTGTTTCAGTATCAGAAGTAAACTCTCTGCAGCAAGGTAAAGCAGTAGGTATCATTATTGGTAATGGCCCACCAATACTAAATTTACTTGGAAAAAGACTATCATTCCATTAATTACCTTTCTTTAATAGCAGCTATTGCATATTATCTATGATGATCTAGTTGCATAGACTTTACCTACTATATTTAGAAATAAGCCACCGGAAGATCTGACTTTTGTTTCTTCACCCGAAATAACTGCGTTGATTTATGAAGCTTTGCAGTTTTGACCCTGAACGGGGTCAAAAGCACCTGAAAGATTTCTCTAGGTATTTTCTGTGCTCAAACTTTACTGACTAAAGACTGTCGGCTTTCTGAAAAGAAAGAGTGTAACAGAAATCAGTGCAGCAGGTGAAAATCTAGTTTAATATTTTTAGTCTTTTCTAAACCTTCATGGCAACCAACATTACATATCATATAGAGCTAGTTGCTGTTTTGTTTTTTGGTGTTTTTTTTTTCTAGTGAGACATATTTTGGCCAAAAAATGGAACTTTCTATGAAGAATCGACAACATAGCACTTTGTGAAATTCTCTTCAATACTTCCTATGACATTTTAATTAAAACCATTTTTGAAATGTTTTATTTACTGGAGGAAAACTGAATTTAGAGTACATGACACATTTAAAAATGGATTTAAATGGCATTTTCAATCATGTTTTCAGCAGAAAATATTGTGGGGGGAAATGGAACAAAATCCCAAGAGCCGGATTCATTGAAATGTATGGAATGGAATCAAATTAAAAAATCAATATTTTTTTATGACATGCTTTGCCTGATTTTTTAAGCAGATTAAAGATCTTTTACTTTTTGAAAAAAAAAAAAAGAAATAGTATGTCTTAATGTTCATTTGTCCTGCTTTTTCACTACTGTTTCTCACAAATAAATGTGTTATTCTGAGCATGATCCCATGATCATCTAAGCACCTAACTGATCTGTTTGCAGATGGCATATGTAATTATGAAATGGCTTAATTCTGATCTGGCAGAGCAAATTTTAAAGCAGCAGTGCACAGTATAAGAATCTGAGCTAGATGATGTTTAAAACTTCCCCCAAAACAGCCGAAAAGAATTAAACAAAACAAATTGACTTGCATGGTTTAAAATGAACAAAAGTAGAAATCATGTTAAAAACACAAACAAGAAAGACGAATTAACAGCTACAGATCTTACAGCACACTAAATATCAAGTTTGAAGGCAAAAAAAAAAACCATTTGCCAGACAGAGGATACAATTAAAATCCATAATACAAGGTCAAACACAGGTTATGTCTCCAATGAAGGAAATAACAGGGAAAACTTATTCACAATTATACTAATACATGGTATAAAACTTAGCTTGTCTTTCATACAGTTACAGTGTTTATTGGTTATAGCAGTTTTGATGCAACATAATCAGTAAAGCAGACGTTGATGTAGGGCCTGAATGTGAAATGCCTTGAGAATCCATTCCACTTCCTGGGGTGATCAGGGGCTCTGCAAAAGCAAAAACAACTGATAAGTATTCATGGGATTCCCAGAGATTTGCTGATACAAAGTTCTTGCTGATGGAAGGATGGCTACTCAAGATGGTCCCAAAACGCATAATCAACAATCAAGTAGACGCAATCTCAGAAAAGCGTTATTTTGCTGATTCTAGTCTAAAGTAATTGCAGAAGTAGGAGTGGGGAGGCTGAGGGTAGAGATAAAGCAAATTTATAAGAAAACATTGAGTATAGCCTAATGTAACAAGAAAATGAGTGGATTTTGTATTTTCTTCAATGCTAGCAGCTCCCGTATCGGAGGATGATGAGTCTAGTTTTCAGAAAAGTGTTTTCCTGCATGGCGCTCTAAGTATAGAAGCTATAGTGTGGTATTGATTCACTTCACAATATCTAAGAAATATTGGTCTACTCTTTATTTTTTTCCATACAATGAAGCCAGTATGCATTTTAACTTAATAGGAAATATTCACCTTACCATGTGTACATCTCTACAATATAAAACATTTACACTGTATAATGTAGGCAGTTAATGGAAAATAAGAAGTAAGGTGGGGTTTTTTATGAAAGTGTACGTTTCTCTCCAATTTTTATAAGAGAAGCCTACTATGATGACCTCTAAGATCATGTCAGCACAGTAGTCTTCCAAGGCTAGACAAATTGTATTTTTGCCCTCAATGACCTGTCAACCAGGCCTAGATATTTGTGGTAAGCATCAACATGGAAAACATAAGCAGGCTTTTGTAGTGTTTGCATTTATTTTACCTGTTCTTCTTTACTAATATTGTCTGTATTTATGCTATGGCAGAAAATCTGCTCCTGGTTGTAATCAAGGGAAAGGATAGGGGTGGAGAAATTGTCTGTTATTATTAGGAAGCAAATAAATGATCACAACTAAATTTTTGGTCATCTACTGCTGAAAACCTTAGAAATTTTTTATCTTATTTTATTTTAAATATGCTTTACTGTAAGCCATAAACCAACAAGATGTTAAAATAGAACAGAGATTAGACTTCCCCCAAGCAAATAAAATGCAAAACCATACGCATAGTGTTATTAATGTCAATTATGAACATTGATCATAATGTGGTATTATTTAGATGATCTTCTGAAATCAGACATCCATTCTGTGCTGTGCCATACGTCTAAAGCATAGAAGACAGCTCCTGCCTTGCATTTACATAAACACTGCAAACAGCTAATACAAACATCATCTTCTTTAGTGAGAAAGGGTTCCCTTCTGGAGATGGCATTCATCTCAGCCAATTTAAGGTGTAAATATGTTCACCTGAGTATCTGTCCAGGCTCCAGCAACAGCAATTACAGATATAATCAATACAGTCAATGTTTTTTTAGGGTGGGGGTCATTTGAATAAAGACATCAACTTTAGAATGACCTAAATTTCACTGACTGTATTGACGAGTTCTGCATTAACTACAAAGAGATATTCAGGATGACTTTCTCTGATGCAGAAATGTACACTGTGGGCACCTACATTTGGTTGTATAAATTTAGTAGTACGAATCCTACTAATATTACGAAAGGATTTGCTAGAGTTACTCAGACAAGTGAAAAGGATCTGGAAAGCAGATGAACACCAGTAATCATATAACCCTTCCAAACACTTTGCAACCACCCCCACTTTCCTGTTCACTCTTAACACTTGCCCAATCTTTCTTCAAAGAAGGAAGGCTATAAAAAGAGTGAAAAGATAACTACATGAAAAGAAAGGAGCATTTCTATAGGTGTAAATTAATTATTATGTTCACTGCCTACGCAAGTCACAGAATCACAGAGCAGTTAAGGTGAGAAGGGACCTCTGGAGGTCATCTGGTCTAACCCCTCTGCTCAGAGCAAGGTCAACCAGAGGAAGCAGCCTAGAGCTGTGTTCAGTCAGATGTTGAATATCTCCAAGTATGGAGGCTCCATAACCTCTCTGGGTAACCTCTTGCAGGGTTTGACCACACTCACAGTATAAAAGCTTTTTCTTATGTTTAAATAGAATTTGCTGTATTTCAGTTTGTGCTCATTGCCTCTGGTCCTTTCATTGAGCACCACTGAGAAAAGTCTGCCATCTTCTTTACCTTCCCATCAGCTATTTATACATAATGATAAGGTCCCCCTTGAGCCTTTTCTTCTCCAGACTAAACAGTCTCAGCTCACTCGGCCTCTCCCTGTCTGAGAGATGCTCCAGTCATCTTTATGGCAAGTCTTGCTGGACTTGCTCCAGTATGTCCAGGTCTGTCTTATATGGGGGAGCCCAGCACTGGATGCAGCACTCCAGATGTAGAGGGGAAGGATGACCTCCCTCAACCTGCTGGCAGCGCTCTTCTGAAGTCCAGCGTGTCAGTATCACAGAGCTGCCACGTGGTTGTCTACATTTCTTAACATTGTCCTCCTCAGTGCAGAGTCATTCAAGCCAAGCAATCAAGGACTGCTCCACTCAAATGCAATCTACCTGTAAAGGACTGATTCAAGTTAATCATTTAACAGATGCCTTCCTTAAAAAAGCTGGCAGTGCTCCTTATGAGGACTATGTGTGCGTGCAAGTTTATGTGTAAGTGCACATCCGCCTGTGTGTGGGAGTGGAGGAATGCAGCCCAATCCCATTCTGAAACCTTGGACCGGCTTTTTCTCTGAGGACTGGGCTGAAGGGCACCATATGCTTGACATGAAAGCAAACTCCACTACCAACCCAAGTCATTTCTTTTGGCAGGCTGTGCAGCTAGTGAGCATTATGAATCTCGATTTGTAGGCAGGGAAAGTGCTCAACATCACAAAAGCCATTTAAATTAGAAATAGAAAATCTGCAGACTTGGGTCTTGAGTGTAACAAGAGAGGGTCTCCAGAAACAGTCTACATATACAGATAAATTGGGCCAGTGAACCAACAGATTTAATATATGTTTCTGGCTTAGTTGAGGGTAAAAATGAGTTATTTTGAGTTATAGGAAAAAAAATTGTTTTTTTTTTGTTTAAAAAAGATTTTTTACTGGTTGCTGAAGTAGGGATACTAATGCTGAGTTTAGTAGTTCAAGTCACGGACTACACAATCTTGTGTTAGTTACTGCACAAATTTAGAACAAAATTACAATCCCTAGCTCAAAAAAAATATTAAAAATTCTTTTGGGGCAGACTTGATTTCTGGGGAACTTATCTGGTAGAAACCTAGGTGACTTCACACTTTGAATGTCCACATTTCAGTGAGTAGTTTATATTACCTTCCTAGTCAAATTTAACCTGATTCTTCACATCCTAAAGTAGATGTCTAAAACAGGTCAGCTGAGTTGCATTTCTCATGTTTTCCTTTTTTTATAGTGAAATATGAATTTAAATACAGTCATATCCACACTTGGAATTGAATCTTTTAAAGTGAGATAGGAACCCAAATTCCTCTAGGGTTATATGTCAGCTACATACAAAATTTTAGGATTTAAGTTTTGTATTTGGACACATACTGACCAATTATGTAGGACATTAGGGCTTGATCTGGCTTATGGGTGTACCCCCTAACTGTTTCCAAGAAGAGACATGCTAGAAGCAGAGTGAAGAGGAAGGGACTTGAGGATGTAATCCCTGACTTTGGTGGGAAGTCATTATTATATGCTTAATTGCTGAATGATGAGTTTTCAGGGTAGAATAAAGAAGAGGTAAAAAAGATAGAAACAAAATACCAAAACAGTGGTGCATACCATCTCTTTGAAGCTGAAGCTAATCAGACACCAGATTAGTCTGAAAATTGCATTACTGACATTGTGAATCTCCTAGATTAAGCTTTTATCTGAGCCTTTGTTCAAAGACATTGTAGGATGATGAGATTTTGCTCACAATAAAACCTGCTTTTCCATCAGCTAAAGTTACTCTTTTTTAAAGTAGTTCTTCCCACTAATTTTCCAAAGAAGTAAATGATACACACTTTTCATTACAAAAATCTTCTTAGACATTTCTCTAATGCACAATTGTCCACAGCACAAATGCTGCTGTTGAATTCAGCCACACTGGACATTGCTGCTTAGAAATGAATTAGAATTAGGCTGCAATTTTAACAAAACTCCTTATGACGGACCTAATAACCCAGGAGTCTTCTGTCAGAAGAAAATGAGATGGCAGGGTGATGATATGCTCCATGCAATATTGCTTCATATTCATTTAGCCATTTATTTCTCCTGTGCATTCTCCTAACTTTATCTGTGGGACCAAGCAACCATCTTTGATTCAATTTCACTAAAATAATTTATTTTTCCTTTGAGAAATATACCTTGATAGAAATCCTGATCCTTTGGAAGTTCAGAGGACTTTTGGCCCTGATGTCAATGGCTTAAAATTTAGCTATTGGAGATTACTGGGAATATAGGAGTTTAACAGGCATATGTTGATATTAGTCCATGGACATCTTTTGGGGGCTACCTCAAGTATAAGAAATAGATGTATCTTATGGTTAGTGCAGACTGATCCATGAATACTCCTAAAGCAAAACTAAATCAAGAAAAGAGATGATACTGAAAAAAAGAACCCAAATCCCATAGTACAGGCATATTTTGATGAGTCCAAGAGAGTTGTTGCCTCTGTAAGCCAGGCCAATGGGATTCACTACATAAAAGGATATCACAACCATTTTCCAGCTTCATGCTAGAAAATTAGCATGTAGCTAGTGAGAATTTACTCCCATGCATTGCTAATTCTGAGCTGTAAAAATTTGTCTTAACAAGGCATATTCCCTATCAGTATTGCAGTACTTGGCAAAGTAAGAAAAACAGAACTAATAAGGCAATGTAGAACTATAAAAAAGCTCTGTAGTGGTGTCAGTCTGCACCTGAAAGTCAGAACTGAGGAGCTCTGGCAGAATTATGGCAAAAACATAATAGGTAATGTTGTATTTCAGGCCTGAATAGTGCTAGCTGGACTTTGGAAAGTGTGAGAAGCTCCATTTCACAACAAGATGAAATGTCCAGGGCTTGGGAAGTCACACATAATGGATGAGAACAGAAGGGGGGCAAGGGAAAGAAGTAATTTACCCCATTCCTTTAAAACCAAGTACTGCTATGGAAGTAGCAAGACTATATGGTAATAATATGCCACCAACCCTTCAGCCCTTCAACCCTTCAAACCTCATGATTTGGTATTGGCTTCAACGATTTTTGAATTATCTGATGTTGAACATGTGCAACATCAGATAATGATATCAAAAGCTCTACTCTGATTAAATAACAAGCGACATATCAAATCTCAGCAGTACTCTCTTATCAGATTAAAAAGAAGGGAAAAATCTTCTATTTATGAATGAACTGACCTCATTTCTTCTCCCCTCATGACACACTGTGTATAGCAGAGCTGTGTATGCTTCAAAGGTCATTAAATAGCTCTTTAACATGACAATGATTAATCCAAACCATAGTTGCTTTTCAACCTCCAGTAAGTTCTTATTATTTGATTCATGCAGTTGACAGAAGCACTGAATACCTTGTTTTGAAGTTGTGTGAAGTGTAAAAATTGGATTCTGACAAGTTCTTCCAATAAGCTCTGATAGGAGCCTCCAGGAGCTACCTGAAGCACAAATTTATGAGCTAATGTAATTCACCAAAGACTCACTGACATTTTACCAGCTTTGTCTCTAGCCAATTATTTTGGTCCCTAAAGCTTCACCTCCTCCAACTCTTTGTCTATACCACCTTCTTTAGACCATTGATTATTAATGCTGGCCACAGTGTTCTAACTATTTATATACTCTTCATTGTCTTATGTATGGGTTATTCTCACGTGTGTTGCTTTAGCTCAGGGTCCTCCAAGGAAGCTGCAGTGTGCGGTGTGTTTTCAGAACAGAAAAGAAAAGGAAGGAAATATGAAGATTTGTCCAAAACTGACAGACAGAAACATGTAAGCAAACAATCCCATTCTCTGATCAAGGTGAGCTTAAAGGAAGAACTCCTTCAAGACTATGCCAGTGCAAGGCTGGAGGGAGAACCAACCAAAAGCAATCAAAAATAAAGACTTGCTTCTTCTCTAGGGTGAATGTGTTGAGGTCACAGCCCTCAAGAAGATGCTTTCTCCATAAAATGTTTACTCATTTTCTCCCCATATTATCTTTCTTTTAAAAGCATTGCCATGAGACTTCCCAAAGAAAATCCTTCCTATTTGGGATGTTCATTTGCAACTCTCCAATGACGAGCTAAATGCACTTCTCCAGAAACGTCTTCTTCAGAACAATGAAACGCACAGGATTGAGTCTCAAGATGGGGTTATCAGTGGCAAAAGGATTATGACTTCATTTAGTTGCCTTGAAAAAAGGTTAAAATTGCCAGCAATGCATGATCTAAATCTAAGTGACATTAAACAGATGGCACTGAATAGCCAAGAAAATAGCACAGGTCGTTCTCCATCAATGAGCTCTGTTTGCAGTTTAAGCTGCATTAACTTTGCTCAGCTGCAAAACACAGTCTTTTTCTTGCGTTAATCTTTTTGTGTTTAGTTGGAGGGCTTTGGGTGTGGAGACATCGTTAACTTAAGAGTGAGAAATCCTGCTTCATGTGAAGAGGGAGAAAAGGAGAACATAGCACAGAAATCCTGGAAGTGCTGGTGTTTTGGGGCAGCATGTTTCCTCCTGTCGCCGCGCAGAATGAACAGGTGAATGATTTTCTTCACTCTTTTGCAGCTGGGGTGGTTTTCAGGCAAAAGCTACTAGCAGAGATCAGCAGAGCCTGTGCTCCCACTGCACCTCTTTAATCAGACTTCTACGGTAATAGAGGTAATTTGAAGGTGTTGTCTTACCAGGCCTGTTTTCCTCTCTTTTACTTCACCTTCAGAGTGCCCCAAACCAATCTGAACATTTGTTGTTGTTTTTTTTTTCAATTGTACTTTGACCTCCTCATCCTCAGGAGCAATTTAACATTTGAGCCAGAAAGTACAAATCTCCATTCTCCTCACTTCATTGACAAGCAACTGGAGTCTCACTTTCCCTTGAAACCTGCCAGACCTTTTTTGGTCTGTGTAGTCACTGCCTATCTTTCCCTAGAAAGACTCCCATACTCACTTTTGGCAACTCCTGTTGCGTGGATGGAGGGAGGTAGGAGAATTAGCTTTAAGAATATATTGAATTATTTTGGGAAGCACTCAGGATAACGCAGAAATGAGAGGCATCAAAAAACACCGACCAGATAAGACATCACGTGCTGGTGACGAATAGAGACTAGATAGCAGACCTGGGGAATCATCAGTCTGCACCAATGTGTCAGTCTTACCTTCCTTTGGAAACGTGCAGGATTACTGACATTCGACTTTCAGCTTGGAGTAACTATCAGGAGCAAAGATGCTGACTCTGATAAAAATGTGCCTGGTTACAGGGAGAGACAACTGCAGGGAAACGGGTGCTTAAACACGACAGTACGTAGCCTTAGTCTGCCTCGCGTGCAAATCACTCCGTGCCCGTTCAGCGCTTCACTGCTATTTTCCCATTCCTGAAAATCTGCCAAGAGCCATGGGGAAATACCAGACTTTCACCTTGCAGCAGCATTTAACTATAGAGCGAGCAAACCAGAGTTGTAAAAGGTGACAGAAACCTTTAAATTCTTATTCAGGTGGAAGCAGAAATAGAGCTGATAATTCCTAAAAAAAATCCCGCAGTAGATACACAGCATGATTAACATTAAACTACAGCTATTTCAGCTAGGTGAACTGGAACTGAAAGCTCTGTGATTCAGTAATGGGATCCAGTAGAAAAAGGGCGTGATTTTGGCAGAACTAGAGAAAATCAGAGTCGAAAAGTTGACCTGTCAGGAAAGAAAAACACAACGGGACTATGTACACTGTGCAGCAGTTTTGTTGTCTTACACACAACAGATATTTCAGTGCAGCAGCCTGGCTTATTTAAATGCAATAAGTACCTGCCTGAGATTTTGCTGGGGCTTGGGTTTTTTATTATTTATTTATTTATTTTTGGCAGAGAGGGGAGGTAACAAAAGTTCATCTATTTAACTATGAGGGTAACAGGACTAATTTTAGTTAACAAGGGCAGGGACGGAATGGACAAAAATTCTAGTACTAAAATTTGAAGTGAAACTTAAATAATGTTTTTGTCAAGAATACCACTGGAAATAAATTGCTGCACACAGAACTAATTAAAGACAGAACTAGTTAATCCTATGGATGTTAAAATAACACCGTTTTTGCATCCATCTGAACCCTAGCTATTTTTAACTCTTGGGTGATGTTGTTTATACACACATATGTCAGTGTTATTCCTACATATGGTGCCAGGGCTGAAACAGTGAATGGAAGTATGCTTCACATCATTGCTGCGCTTACTTGTTAGCAAAAAGTACTAAAAGAACTAAAAAAAAATTAGCCCATTAGCAGGGAGATAATATAGGATACACAAGGGATACTAAAGTAATTGGTCCCTGCATCAGAGCAAAAGTTAGTGGCAGAAAAAGGCAGATATGTCGAGTTCACTCTGATAATTATAGATAACCGTGCCATGCCTTTTGGATGCCTGTTCGTGGTGCTAAAGTTTGGTCCTCAGTTGATGGTAAGAATAATACAGCTGACTTTCACTTTGACCTCTCCCACCCTCCGTCTAGTCTAGGCTGTTGAAATATTCTGTCTATTGGAGGTTTCTCCCTTTTGCTACTGCCCCAGAAGATTAAATAGGGAACGCTATGGATGAGATTATATTCATCTAAATACAAATTCTCCGGATCAACAGAAGTGACTCTCATTTTCCTTAACAGTGACTGGAGGGAGAGAAGCACTGCTGGAGGATAATTCAGATCACCTCTAACTAAGTCTATCTAACAGATCAGACAAATTGCCATTTCAAGATGTCTCTATCTCCTCACTAGCCTGAAAGGGAGTCACAGGTGATGAGTCAGGCTTAAATGCCTAAAGTTAAGTGAAATTAATCTCGTTCCACTTGTTTTATATTTTGCTTCAAAAAAATATATAAATTTTTTTGCATTATCTCCTTCTGTTCACAAGCTTTAATGATTTGCCTTGTATATTTGTTCTATAAACAAATCATCAGTGGCCAGTTACATTAGTGTGGTAACCACTACTGTAAACAAAAAAAGCCTGTCCTCATAAAAAATGTGCCTTGGAAGTGATAAGTTCTGCTTTTTTACTTAGCGATCACACAAAGTGTGGTGTTCCCATTTTCATATGGAGACCAGATTATCCTAGTTCCCTTGGGAAGTACTGCTGGAAATATGGATAATCATTAATAAGGGACTTTCAGGGTAAAAGTTATTGAAAGCCATCTTATGAAAATCTGATAATTTCTGTGCATGGATGTTCCATATAATTGTCTTTTTAGATAGCAAAGCAACCCTCTCCCCTAATATGTCTGTTCTCCTGAAATCCTCACCAAATGTGGAAGAATTTCCATGGCTTCAAGGAGAGAATGGACAATTATTTCAACGAGAGATCTGCTCTGAGTTACTAAACAAGCAATGACATCAGGAGCCCCTGAGCAGAAAATAACTGGAGTTAATAACTGGAGAAAATAACTCTTTCAAAGAGAAAAAGAAGTTTCCTGAGAAAGCGGAATAACCATGAGTAGTCACTGAAGAGTGGGTTATACATTATATATTCTGCACCGTGCCACTGGTACCATTCATGTGAATGGAAATCAGATTTTACTTACTTTTTACCATCTACTATAAGGGATTAACAGACAAAAGAGGGGTGATGAAGTATTTAAGGGCTCCAGGAGACAAAGAGAAAACTGTTGGGTATCAAATAAGCCTTTTTATAGCTAAAGCCTGTTAAACAAAAGGCAGAGGAAAGAAAAAGTGGAATCCATTTAATTTTATAAATGGATCTTGGATACCAGAGTGACCAAGGTCTTTGACATGCTTAGCATAAAAGTGAAAAATCAGCTTAGACAAAACACATGGGAGTAAACTGTAGGGAATTCCTATGAATCTGATGGATGGAAAGGGGCTTTTGAGCTATCTTGTCTATGTCTGTAGACGTTCTTTGAAAAGCAGAATAATTTTTGCGGTTGTTACTACGCAGTCTTCCCCATCCGGCGCAACTGAGAGCTCCACAGACAATAATAATTAGCAACAAATTTTGGCACTGCCTCTGCCTTTCTCAGTGTGATGTTTCTGGAAGTCACATTCACTGTGACTGAATGGAAGCCTACACATCCGTGCACTCACCCAACACGAGGAGCTCCTCTCTGCTCAGATACAGAAATTCACCCTTGACAAGAATGACAGCGGCATTGAAAAAGCAAACAAACAGGCAAAGAAATAACAAACCCACAATATTTATAGTCAGTTCTCTGCTCTGTTCCTGACCTGCAGTTGGCAGCAGTTGGGCGGATCAGAATAAACTCAAATTATGCTTTGCCGAGTCTCTGTTTAGAGGTCTTTTTGTGCACAAAGGCCGAGAACGCCAAATCCTGAACATCTCGTGCTTGCGTGATGGTCAGACGTGGTCGCCTTTGGTGGTATGGCCTGCAACCTATTGCATATCTCTCCTTGGGGCTCATAATTGTTGCAGTGGCCTGAGGTTATTGCATCCTCTGACCTATTGTGTAGCGGTATGAGATCACCCCAAGATAAATTCAGGATTCGAGAACACACAAGTTTTGGGGCACATTCCGTGGAAGCACATGCCCTCTTCAGCCTCTGTGAAAGTCATCCCTCAAGGGGAAAGAACACGGATACCCTTTCACTCCCTGTAAATCTTAGACTAGTAAAGAACTAATTAAAGAAAACCTAATTAACATCAACAGTGCTAGAGGCTTTTGTAACATGGACATTTCTTAAATAGAAACTAGATTTCCAGCCTCATCAGTGATTTCAGTAAAGTCATTTTATTTTTCATTGCAATTGATTGTCAAATATATACAGTTGGTCACCATATCTGAGCTGAGCTAGTCCCTCCATGAAGTGGACTAAGGAGACAACAAGCCCTGCCTTGTTATGGACTTTGGTCTGGTTACTTTTGCCTTCTGCCTTCTCTATACTGATTTCCTACTTGTTTAGAGGTCGTAGACTTCTGCAGCATGACACTCAAGTCCATCACTTTAAGTGAGATCTAAAAGCACGCGATTCCTTCAAATCTTTCCCCCTCACTAAAGCTATATTGCATCTGCATCTTGAAAAAAACAACTCCCTCCTCCTCTGTAACAGATGGTGCTGTGTAACTCAGACTATAAGCATATCTGTAGCAGCAGTAATGAACTAGGAAAGCTGGGCAGACCAAGGTGGGAGGGATCATGAACAAACACTCAGGAGACCACTTTCCCTGTTATTCCCGATGGTGGGAATGAAGGAGATATGAATCATTATGAGAAGGATGGGAACACTCATTGATACGTCAGGCTGTATTTTAGACCAGCCTTGTCTTCTTTTTCCTTTGCTGAGGAATAGCAAATATTTAAGGGGGAACTGTGATGCTACTTAAAAAGCACTTACCTAATTAAACCTTAATGCACAGATCTATTCACTCAGAGATGCACTCTGTGATGCTCACCACCTAAGGCTATACCTCAGCCATATGGTACTTTAATAGATACTAGCAGAGGGAGCCCTTTTTATTTTTTAACAGATGGGTGGATGCTAGATACTGGAGGGAAAAAAAGTCAGGGAAGAGAATGAAGAAAGAAAGACAAAGTTCAACAAATGAATTCTTATTGAACTCTTCCATGTTTGCCCAGAACAGCTGGAGGTCTTGTTTCTTCCTTGCCCTAGAAAGAGGAACTTCTGTTCTTTCCTCAGACCCCTGGAATCAGACTCACGGTTAATAAACCCCTGTGCAGCAGAGTTACTATGCAAGGGGCTATTCTTAATGGGGCTTCCAGCAGAAAAGCCACTTCTGATCTCAGTGTGAGTTGGCCCCACCAATAGTTGTATGAGTTTAGGTGCAGGATGAAAGTCTGCAGTGTTACTGCTGCTGCACTTTTACCCTCCAAAGCCATGATCCCAATATGTATTACACTCTCAGCAAGTTTGGGTACTACTGGAAGATGGTTAGAAGACCTCAGATAAGAAACCCAATGTTGAAGCAAGTTGCACAGGAAACATGGTGCACACCGACCTGACTTGGAATCAGAAAAGATTTCAGATAGGCCCTGAATTGACAGTAGCCTGCTTTTATGGAGGGTACTGAATCCCCAAAATAAAACTAGAGGCTGTAGGGGTCATAGGGTTAAAGTGACATGGTTCCATTTACATTATGGTTGATACACGGTTTACAATAGCTTCCAAATTCTGTTTAGACATCTGCCCCTTCCTCAGGTTTCAAGGCTGCAAGATGTTCGTGGCTTTGGTGCCTGAGCCAGGTGCTTGGCACCTGTCATCCCTTCCCATCTTCGGCTTACGATAGTTCCATAAATAACATTTCTCTCACCATATGTCTTTGTTTCCCACTTCTTGCAGTGAGTTTGATTCGTCTCAAAAAGCCTGTTGGAGCTTGGTGGCAATCATTTATCCTCAGGGTAGGGACATGGACCTTCCCCTCCTAGGAGAATGTCAAAGCACAGCATGCAGAACTACTCAGATTTGCACCGAATAACAAGATCTGGGATCAGAAGCAGTGTGGCCGCACCATCCCAACACTGCACTCCAGATAATTCACCCTGCTAAAATTACTGTACTGTGTTTGGGACCTTATTACCCAGGGTTATGTATCTACACGACCTCAGATCTTTCTTCTATGGTATTGCATTACACATTGCTTAAAGTATGCTATAAGTTCTCCTGATACAATACAAATTATATTATCGTGTTCTGTAAAAACTGTGACTCCACTGGATGTATTTGATCCTTACTTAATTGTTTTTTTGTTTTACTATTTATTCAAAATTCTCTGATGTCCACCTGGGTACCATAAAAACTAATGTTCTGTGACTACATCATCAGGGTATTAATTCCTTTATTCAGACAGTCTCTTGCCATTTTAATACTTCATCTGAATACATTAGGAGGCAAATTATGATTAACAGATTTGTTTTATTATTATTATGTTCTTTGCAATAGTTCAGTGTTTTAAAAGGCAAAGCTGGAAACTTCCAACAAAGTACAACTTTTCCTATTCAATTCTATTAAATTTTAACTCCAAGAAATAACACACAGAAATGTATTAGGATGTCTCTGTTTCTTTTGCATTCTCTTTCTCAAACTGTCTACAGATCTATGTCAGATTTGAACCCTGTATTTACACTGGCTAAATGTTACCTGGGCAAATTAGGTCTACTCATAGTTGTCACCTTGCAGATCTTTTAATGTTCCCTGTAGGTCACACTGGGCACACATTATCAAATGACACCCATAGATCATCATCAAATCCTATATTATAATTGAATTTAACCCCACACTTTGAGGATTTTTGACTGGAGCTGCCTGTTTCATCTTTATTTGTTTGTATCAATCACTAATCTAGAGTTTCTCTCCCAAGACTTCAGGATTTTCCACCAGACTTACACCACCAGCTTCTGAAAGGAGTGGCATTCAAAAGGTCCAGAGCACAAAACACATCTGATTATTACATTTTGCCTTCCTTCACCTTGCCCTGTATTTCAACGGAATAGAGTGTTTTACAAGTTTGGTCTTTCCAGCTGATCTGGTTCAGCCCTCTTTGTAGTCAATGGAGAGAAATAAGCATGATTTTAGAGCATAATACGACGGACGCATTTCAGATGTCTGTTTTTGGAAGAGAAATCCTGGAAAAATCACTGTGGTCTCGAGATAAAAGGAAATACTGAACAATAACATGTTGTTCATTGTTTCCAGAATTTCCGGTGGATGATATAAAGGTAGAGGTTATGTTGTTTGTTTGCCCAGCAGCATATGGTGTACTTTTCTTTCAGTCAACTCCGTGCAGGACGTTCAGTGTGCTTATCCAAACAGCTGGAGTTTAATTTCTGTGTGCCCACGTGGAGCACGACAGCAGAGAAGTATGTCCCTGAGTGGCCTATGGGACCTGTCCTGCTTCAATTCGCTTGCAATCAATAATTGCACAGAAATTGTCACGGATCAATCATCCACAAGGGAAGGGTGTCCCCGAGTAGAGCATGGGGCTAATGGACATGACTAATGTTGGCTTCGCTGAAACCACAGCGTGAGGCTACACATTTGCTTTTTTTTTTTTTGTGGGATTCTTTTCACGGTTCTTTTCTAGCCTGCCCAATATTGTACATCTCGAAAGGAGTGAATCCTGCTTTTTTCGGACTTGAAAGACAGAAAGCTGACTGGGATGAACTCTCTGTCGGAAATGGGAAAGCAAACGTTACTGTGAAAAGCGTCGTGCCATCTTTGCGGGTCTGATCATAATATTGCTATAAATACAGAGGGTCTAGTTCTCATTTACACCAGAAACATTTTACACTTAACGTAATTTAGTTTATGGCCTCACTGCACTGCAAGAGTGGTGTAAAACAGCATTAATGATAATGAGAATCAGGCCGAGGGACTCTAATACTTGCTTTCTAGTGTGCTTGAAATCACTTCTGCTGTTTTATAGCAATGTTTAAAAGTCAGTAAAGCGACATTATAAACAACAGCAACAAAATCCTCAGTCACATCCATCCATCCATCCAGGAGAAATGCAGCGTAGCAGTCCTTACAGAGTCTAAACCTTCCCTGAATGACAACCAAGATTTTTTTGGCCTTTTAATTTTAAATGTTGGTACAGTACATGCTTTCAATCAATATCTTTCAACCATTTCAAATCAGCAACACTTTATTCAAAGGCAAAAGTTTTCACGAACCCCTACTTACTCTCCATATATGAGTAAAAAATGAATCAAGGATAACAATGATAAACCTAAATAATGAATTTCGGAAGGCTGACAGAAAATATTTGGCCTTTCAAGGAAGAAATGCTTGGGGAAATGGGAAATAGAGATTTCCTTTACCTTCAACTGTAATAACATTTTTAATGACTTGTGAGTCACTTGATTGTTTGTGATGAAAACTCCCTGTTTCTGCTTATGTAAGGATTTTATTTATTACGAGGATAGCATTTGGCTTTCTTTCTCCAAAACTGGTTGGAGCCCAAAGGAAAGTATATATAAAAAAATAAAAAATCATAATAACCCCCCCCCAC
Organism: Apteryx mantelli; assembly: GCF_036417845.1. Classification (NCBI taxonomy): domain Eukaryota; kingdom Metazoa; phylum Chordata; class Aves; order Apterygiformes; family Apterygidae; genus Apteryx; species Apteryx mantelli. The sequence goes on along the minus strand of NC_089979.1, from coordinate 3,626,240 downwards.
TACATTTCTGATATTTTATCAATTCTGCAGTTATGTTATAACAAACATCCAGATCTCCCTGGTACTCTCAGATGTCTATTTTGCAGAGGTGCTATACATGTAAAAGACTGGGGAGAAATATGACAGAAATCCACTAATACTAATGCTTTGAGACCATCCTGCTGTTTGGAAGAGTGAGTCTGTAAGACTACAAAGGAGTAGTTGCAACACATGCATGTATTCTTTGCATATATCTTTGCATTTTTCTCTTTAAAAATGAACATTTTGTCATAAATTAAAATAAAAAAAAAAGTACATGAAACATATTTACTACCATAAATGTTCTAATAGCAAAAAGTAGCAAATAAACCTTCCATTAATCAACGTGTTCAGTATATTTCTTGAATAATGTATTTACAGTGCAGTGCTCCCTGCCCTGAAAAGTATGCACAACAGCAGAGTAATATTCAAATGACAAGGTGAAGGAGACACACCAATCTTTACATATTCCTAAATTTCATAGATTTTTACAGTTAGTGACCATATATCATAAAAATCTTGTCCAAGTAAAACCTGATAACATGGAATATTCTTCTGGGATTATTATAAATGTTGGAATATATGCCACACAGGAATCTCTGCACAGCTCACTGGTATGATCATATGTTATATTATACGTTATATTATATATATATAATTCTAGGTTTGAGGTATCTTCAGTATAGTGGACAAAGAACATATATAGAAAATTCTAAAAAGGAAGAAAAGATCATGCTTAAAATTTAGGCTGACCTCCAGAGTATAGTCCAGAAAAACAAATAAAATCTGTAATATGAACTCTTGCACTAGAACTGGAATAGATCTTTTAGAAACCCAATCAGTTCTGATTTACTATTCATACAGTTTGAAACCTTCAAAATATACCCAAATATAATTATTTAGTGTGGACTAATTTTGTATAGGCATTATACAGGATGTTTTAAGAAAGGGTTTGAAGAAGAAAGGGGAAATAGACTTAAAGAGCAATACGATAGATATTCCTTTTGATACTAATGAGCACTTCATGTCTTGACACAGAAACGTTGACAATTCTTGTACTTTCTATTTAGAAATAGTTGTAATTTGGTTCCCTGCAATATATGCTAATTGGTTTTGGAAAAGCGTAATACATTCATGTAGCTTGGTGGATTCTCATTTTTCAAGCTTCGCTATCAGATGGACAAAAATTCCTAGTAATGTCATACTTTTTCCTGATGCTGTTCCCCTTTTCAAAAGTGGTGACAGTGGAAGAACTGTGTTTCATTTGTAGAACCTATATTTAAACTGGAGAGATTTATTTCCAAACTCAGTAAAACCACACTTCTTAAAAGAAAGAAAGAAAAAACGACAGTTCGCTGAAAACATTATCCCTTGAAGAAGTCACAACATGGGCTACCCTCACCAGCATCACCAGAGCATCACATTCTAATGTGTTTATGAAACATTTTGCAAAGGAAAAGCTAAATATTCCTTCACAGACATATCCAGCTCCTTCTGCCATATGTCATTTCCCTACTCATATTGCATTTGAAAGCTTTCTATTGTATTGGCTTCATATTGTATTTAAATAAGAGACCTCAGAAGAGACAGCTTTGAAAGAGAAACGTCTGTCAAAGGGCACTGGCGTAAAATGCTAGAGGTGGCTTTGTGGTGTTGACGGTTCCAGTGCAATTATCCATCTTCACCTCTGGGCAGCAGCTCTTTAGAAAAAGCTTCCAAGTTTCCTTCTTCCTCCCAGGTGGAGGACACACGCATCATCTTAGAAGAGCTAGGTAGGACAGGAGCTTAAGACTGTCCAGTGTTGTCAGGTTCTTATGGAATGCCAACTTGCAATGAGCTCTGCAATACCGTATTTGTCGGGGGGGGGGGGGGGGGAAGGCATTTTTCTCTTACTTTCTTTTGCTTTCCTGCCCTGCTCATGCTATGCTCTGAAGCCTTGATCCCTTATGTGAACGTTAAATGTGTGCTAGGTTCTGCTATTTATATGGCGCATGTTTCAACATGAATGGAAACTAAATGATCTTGTTGGTTAGAGGGAAGTCTGGCTATTGCCTTTTCTCTGAGAAAGATAATTTTCTATCTGCTACTCTTGTCTTATGGATGGGATAGACTATCAAATGCACTGTCTAGGTCCAAGAGGATCACATGGACCCTGGAATGACAAACTGTATATTGGAGAGTGCAGGTCTCACTTTGGTGTTTTACAACAGACAGCACCGACACGGGTGGAAAAGCTCTAGCGAAGCTGGTGGAGGAGTTAAGGGAGGCAGCACTCCCCGCTGTGCAGTCTGATGATCTACCAAGAGTTGCTGCCTCCAGAGTGGGTTTGGGGGAAACAAAATGTGTGCCACAACTGCTCAGTTGCTTCAGTGCAGAGCCCAGAAAGCTAATACAGAAATTGTTCGGGGACGGACTCATCGTTTGGTGTCCATATTGTATTTTGGTGCAAGTCACCTTCAGCTAGTAATTTAAGCTAAGCAAAAGAAAATACTGGGAGCTGAGGACACTAATGCCAAATCAGCATGGGGCAGTATGATGAGAAGTGGCAATGAACAGCTGGAACAAATACTTCTTAAACCTTTTAATCAGATCCTCAAGACTACATTCCTCAATGCCCTCATTTCAAGAATGTAAGTGCCTGAAAACATCCGTCATCCTACTGGAAGACCTCCAACATCCAACTGGAAGAGGACATGGCGCAACTCCCATGGTCTCCCTGAGGATGCTCATGCTTTTAAAATAATTGTGAAGTGTGGAACGCTTTCATATTCTTTTCATAATACATTTGGAAGAAGGGGAGAATAGAGTGTTTATTTTATTTTCTCATTTAACAGTGTTTTGCTACATAAGAAGCCATTAAGAGTGATTAAGTGATAACATTTAATATTTTACTAATGCAATTATAAATATGAGGAACTTTTGGGAAAAGCCAAATCTGTACAATTTGGGTCCCAATTCACCCAACTCTGTTGTTGTTATTGCTCTGTCTACAGCAGAGTGCCTGGTCTGTGTGATCTCTACCTTGGCACAAAGTGGCCAAGACCCACCTTTAATTCCATTCCAGTTCTGAAAATAAAATAAAACTCATTAGATTTTAATAATAAACCCCATTGATAAAGGGCTGTATTTGGATTTGGTTTCTGTTTTGTTTAGAGAAGGAATCAATGTTTTTGAAAATGACAAATAAGAAAAGAAAAAGAAAACATTAGTTCATCTTGAAACTGAATTATTTGGAATCATTCATTCAAATTCCCTTTGGGATAACTGAGTTAGTGGACTTGTATAAATATGGGCAATCTGTGCTACAGAATTGATCCCTTTTTTTTTCTTTTTTTTCCTTATTCTGATAGCTGAAGGTACTCTGATCAGCCTTATCAAGATAAAGGGCAGAGATCTGTTGTTTGATTTAGCTCTTTCAGAAGAAACACAGAAGTAACACAGAAGTCTGGCATTTGATTTTAGCTCTGAAGAAAAGGACTTGGGTTCACCTTCTCTGCTGCATCACTCAGCCCAGCTTGCACAAGACACAGATTAGCTGCGAAGTTCATAAAAAAAAATACCTTACCACGAGTAGTTATATCAGCCCTCATGCTGAAACAAGTCAGTAATGGGACTATTTTTTTTTTTACATCAAAACCAAAAAGAGACAGGAATTTAGTCAGATGAATATTTCATCACCTGGTTTACTCCTCCACTCGAAACACAAAATGTTGCTTAAGAAGCACTAGAAGGCAGGCAGCCACCTACAGAACTTCCCTAGGCAGAAATCATATGTATTTTTTGAAGTTAAACAGAAATAGGACAGTGACATTTTTTTCCATTTTGTTCTCTTAATTGCCAGACAAAGTGCAATTTTCTGTACTGTTCCATCAACCAGATGCCCTTGTCATCCACCATCTTACTACAGTAATGGAACTTGACGTCTTCTTTGTTGTTTCTCACTACATTTGTGTGACTCACTGTGCAAAATAAAAATGTACTAAGAATAGCAGAGACTGTGTTAATGGCAAAGCTATGCAATTCCCTTCATCTAATTGCTTTCAGATTTTTTCAGCACTAAGGCTCTTGAAGTAGTCCTGATATGCTATGAGCATTCAGCCATGAAGCTGTGTACCAGCCAACACATCAATTTCAGTAGAAATCCTGCTTTGGGTGAAGTTTTCAAAGGTACTTCAGCACCTAAAGAAGCAAATATGGACCTGTGCAAACTTCCCAGAGATATGAAGACTACAAAATTGCTTTTGAATACCTTACTTTACATCACTGAAAAGCTGGCCAGAAATAACAAATGGCCACAGATGGCTTAGGAGCATTGCAAATCAGCGGAAGTAGTGGTTCTAATCACTTGAAGAAGTGGAGAATTTTCACAAAAGGCAAAGAGAAAAGGAAGTAACTTTGTCATTTGCTGCTGTTGTTGAAGCTGAACTACACAGATAACTATCAGTAGGATAAAAGCCTTTCATTTGTTTAGAGATTCAGGAAAGAAATCAGCCATTTCACACCTGCTTTACAACTCTATGTTAGTAAAAACCTCAAAACAACATTAATTTGTGAGGAAGATCCAAGACAGAGAGACTAGTTTTACTTAGTAAGATGCATCTTACTGATGGATATGTGTCCTGTTTTAATGCCCAGATCAGTTTTCCTCTTTGCAACAAACTGGATGCCTTAATGCCTAAACAAGGACAACAAATACCTAAGCCAGACTGAGGGACAGATTGAAAGGAAAAATTGAAAAGCACGATGTCTCTAATTCGCCCTAATGAGTTTGGAGTGTGGCAAGAGTTTACAACACCTGGCAACTGCAAAACTAAAGGGGTTCAATCACTTAGAGCACAGCACAGAATTAGATCAAGAGACATGTAGTGACAGAATGGCAAGAAGAAAATATTCTCCCAAGCAAGAAAAGAAGGTTGTGGGGTATATTATGCAAATTCAATGACATGATGATGTAGCTAAAAGCATGTAAAATAATCACATTTTGCAGAAGTTAATATGTAACTCAAAATGAATTCAGAATTGGATAACAATACAGAGTCAGAATAAATTTGATTATACTAAAAAGATGTATTTAAAGTGACTAACAGATCCCCTTCCATACAGACACTATATATTTGTATTCACACTGTGGATCGCTCTGCCCCTCAATGCCTTCAAGGTCTCAGCAGAGCACCTGGCTATAGGCGTATATAATAAGAATACCTACCTTAATGCAACAGCATTGAAAATAAGTTTGAAATGATATCATACCTTCAGAGATAATAGTTTAAACCCCAACTTTGACAATTAAAAATTAGTATGAAATCATGATTTGGACTGGGGGGAAGAAAGGAAGTGTTTTTCATCTGTCTGTTCAGAATAGCCTGCATTTTCTTCTGAATATCTGTATCACAGCTCAGAGATGATCTTCTCCTGTGTTTCCAGTGTAAATTGAGCCAAGAAGGTTATAGACTGAAGAGTAAGAATAAAAGCTGACATCTTAATCTATAATGCTCTAGAAGAGGGGAGAGGTGAAAATCCTGCAGCAAGATGCATTTATAGTAAAACTAGACAAATCATTTGAGAATAGCACCTCTTTCAGACAGCAGCCTCTCTCCGCAGCTCCACGTGGAAAGACTGTACTGTGGCAGCATGATGGCCTTATAGATCATTTTCCACCTTCCCGTCTCGTGAATTGATGAAAGTCTGCATGCATTTTTTATTTAAAAGGATTATTTTTTCACCATCTACCCCTTGCATGATGCCTATTTCATTTTTTTTTGCGGGCCCGTGTGAGACAGACATTCCGTAATCTTTGCTACTCCAAAATGGTGCTCAACCCAGAATAAGAGTAACATTGTAAGTAAAAGCTACAAATTCAGTTATTTTTACAGTCAGAAGTGTCTGCACAAAAGAGGCAATTTTCTTAAACCCAGAAACTATAGCCTTCTGTTTCAACAGAACATCTAGCTCATTCCAGCTACTTACATATCTATGGTACAAAATAAGTTAAGACACTGAAAAAAAGTAAAAAAAAAAAAAAGGTATAATCTCTCTTCCCTTGTGAAAATGCTAAAGGGTAGAAATTTGGGGCTTAATTCAATAGTCCACATACAGGTGCCTAGAGCCATTTGAGATGCATGAGGGTTCCCTACCTGGCATCCACCTGCTGCTTGAAAAGACTGTGGGTTTCCTGTAGGCCCTGCATTTACCTGCCAGCCCCATGCAGATGTCACGGATCCTCTTGGTATCTCAGGTGGAAGCAGCCAACTGGAATCCCATACCTGGTTACAAGATTCAGCGGCACTTAGGGCACCAACTGAACCAGCCAAATGTTGATCCCTGCACTGGGGACATCTCAGCTAGTTGGATGAATCCACTCCGTGTTACTAACTGTGTCAACCAGGATGCAGCTGTCTGCATCTGAGAAAGTCATGCTGGGTGTCCCTATCCTATGGTGGACCTCTCTGTTCCAGCAGATGACTTGTGTCTTAAGCTCCATGGCTAAAGTAGTTCTCAAAAAACTATAAAAAGCAACCTAGGGCTGCCACCTCATAAAACATGTAAAACCAGTATCTCTCATTAGGAGTGAAAATTAACCCAGTGTAGAGACTCAGGCCAGGACCTAGGTGTCACTTTGAGTCCTGTTTAGTGTCTCAAAAAACTAGACTTTAAGAGCTGTAAAGGTATCTGCATGCTAGCTGCACAGGAATGAATGCTTGAGCAATGATCAAGAAAGGTGGCTGTTGGCTAGAGGCAAAATAAATGCAGTGAATAGCAAATGTGAGCATGAGGTAGCCAGAAATGAAGCTGCACGCCCAAGGGGAGAAAGGAAGCCCAGATCTGACTCTTTGGCACTAGCCCTTGACTTGGTGTTCCTGCCGTGTTCCTCACAGGTCTGGCCGCTGCCTTGGCTTTTGCTGCTTACAGCTGCCTCTGACTGTTTTTTTATCTTTACCAGGCACCGACTTTTGTAACCTTTTGGCAAATGTAACCTGGCTTTCAGGTGGTTAAATACAGGAGAAAAATTAAGAGTCCTTATAGGCGTTTTCAAGACAGTGAATTAAAGCACGGAAAAGTTTAACTGGCTCACCTAGACTTGCATAACAAGTAAATGATGAAATTAGTATTATAGGCGAGAGCTGGATAATATAAAGCTCAAAATTCTGTTACAACAGCTGTTGACTACAGTGGCCCATTTTTTTAGTGTCAATTGTCTTCTGTGCATTTCTTCAATAATTAGACAATATAGGGTTCCCACGTTCATTCTGAAGTCTTATACATTTATTTTAAGCTTGATTTTCTATTCTCCACAGTTTTATATCCATTGCCACACAGCTTATCGTGGATGTTAGATCACTGGTTATCTCTTAACAGCAGGAGGAGTGAATTGGATTTGTCAAAATCTTGGCATTTTTATTATCCTTTTTCTCTCTGCTTTGCTGACAATCTTTTTTTTTTTTTATTTTCCCTCCTCTCTCCTGAGTTTGTAATGTGCTAGTGTATCCCTCATTCTAAATAACTTTAGTTTCAATAACCTCATTGATGGTGCCATAAGGGGGCATATAACCATTTCAATGCACTTACCCAGAATTACTAGCTGTCAGAATTGCTTGAAGCATGCATGTGCATCTTTACTTCCCTTTCAATGATGGTCATTCTTTGCTTGTTGGTCACCATATATCACTTCACTGACAGATTCGCAATAAGCAGTTCTAGTGTAACTCTTATGGTTCCCATAATTAACTGGATCAAATTACAGGGGACTTATGATTTGAAACAGCTTCAACCAGTGGGGTAGGCACTGGTGAGGTGCAAATATATTACAGATAGAGTTTATAGTGCCTATAATCATCCCAGAGGCTTAGCACATTAAGCAGTTCCAGCACCAATATCTTATGACTACCTGATGCTTTCACTTGACAAGTATAACAAACTCAGCCAAAAGTTTCCATCTTGGATACCCTTCTAGGTCTGACTTCAGAGTATATTAGCAAAATAACAGTTCAGCCATTTCTCAATCTGAAATGAAGGCATATTGTGTTTTTTTTCCCCATTATTAAAATATCCTTTAAATATTTTGCTGAGAAACTCTAGAGTAACCGTATTTCAAGCAGGGAACTGATGCTGGCAAGGGCATCAGGACTATGACTTTCGTTACTCATGCAAAAACTACATTTGGTCAAGAGGCAAAGCTAAGACAATCTGAGTTTCCCATCCTCCCTGCTAGCACGACCATGCGCATTTCTAATCCTCGAGAAATTTCACCTGCGTGAAGCATGATCCATCCCTGTAGAACAACTGCATTTTGGACAGCAGTTGCTTCCATCTTCAGCCCCTAAACTCACAGGAAATGTAGGCAAAGTGAATGTTTCTTCTCTGTTCCCCTTGCCTTCCCCTCACAGGACAAGCAAGCATCCAAACCTCTGGGTTGCTCCAAAGCTTCTGGGCATGCACATATGCTACTAAAATGTGTTTTGAATGCATAGATTATCATCTAGCTCAGCTCTCCGAAAAAATCAGGCCATAAACATGCATAACTTGGCATCCAACAGCCAGCAATCACTTTGACAAAAACATCTCTGTACTTCAGGTCCTCATTCATTAAATCCAAGCAAGAAATCTTCCCACATAGGGGGATGCTAAGGAGATAAATTCAGATATTAGATTGTTAAGTGAGACTTGGAAGCTCACAATAAAATGATTTCTACATTCAGTGAATACAATGAATTTTACATTCAAAGAAGGGTTTCAATGGTGTGCAGTAAATAAGGCTTGTGGCCACATATTGGTGAAGATCAAAAAGATAAGTGGTAATTCACTGACCACTTGCCATCCTGTGCACTGAATAAAACTAGGTCCTGTCGAACAAATCGCTAAAGATTACATTCACATCAAAATATACATACAAGGAAGCTGATAAAAGTTACACAAGCAATAACATTTTCTGCTTTTGCTCTGTTGAATAGTTTGATTTTGTAATCTCATAGTTCCTTTAAAGTTCTATACCTTTACATACCTAATATCCTTTTCAGATAACACACACCCCTTTAAAAATGCTATATGTCAAAATAATCCCTCAGTGAACTTGGATCATCAAAGCTGAACCAAATAAGATTTAGATGGGCTATTGAGAGGGAGGAAAAGGTTATGGAGTTAAATTAATTTTGTCTTACACACGTGTAGCCACACGTATTGATGCTGAATTACTTTTTTTTTTTTTTTTAACAGTTAAACTTCAGGTTATATATGTGGAAAAGTGGTAACTTTTACTATTTTATTATTTGGTTGTAAATTACCACCAGATTACATTTAAACTTAAGTTAAAGTTTGGGAGTAAAATGCTTCATTCTGACATGATGGCTCTTTTTTAGGTACTCCCTGGCACACATTTTGGGAACAGCCTATCCAAAGCCAAATGCCAAGGAGCTCCTCTTTGGTTAGATTTCAACCGGGAAAGGATTAGACCTAACTACACAGCTGGCTGCTCTTCCTTTATGAGTCTCAGCTTGTTATGCAGCCTACTGCTAAAGGCTCATTGCTTCTCCCAATGCATTAGACATAATATGATAGGATGTGCCTTTAGGGGGTTCTTACTCTTCATGTTGATGGAATTAGTTGCTGTTGGAGGTTAGCTATTACAATGTATTAGTTTTGTCAAGGCTGCTTTAAAAATAAACCCATCCTTTCTATTTCTGTTGAGAAGACGAGATACCTTGCACGTTAGCAGCAACTTTCATCTGACTTGCAGAGGAGGTTCCCTGTGGTTTCAATATCGTCGTTCATATTTCATTTAAATTAATTGCTTAATGTCGGACTCAATGACCCAACACCTTCCTGGCACTGTTCTGACCTCTGCTTCCCTGGTGCTGCTGAGCAGAGACACAAGGAGCGTTGTTAGCAGGAGCTGCTCTTGCTGTCACTGACTGAGATCCAGAGGCGAATTTCCCAGCTATGCTAGTGTCGAGAGGGCTGGTCTTTTAACAAACACCCCTTTTTTTGCTGTAAACTGAAGAATATCTGCAGATAGGACAAGTTCCTAGGTGCAGACAGAGAAGCTGCTGCAGAGGTGGAGTCATGCAGATGCTGCGAAGAGGCATGTAGACTCCAGAGGTCTCAGGAGGTGGTTATGGAGCCCGACACGTTTTGCAATTTCCACAGTGCATGAGAAAGAGGAAGGAAGAATGGATAAAAGTGGTGTGCCACGTGCACAGGAAACAACAGGACCTACATCACGGAAATTAGGACAGAAGGAAGCTTGAGAGTATGTCATAGTTATCATGTTTTCTTGGGCTTGAATTTATACCCCAGTCCAAGCTTTTCAATCGGCCATAATACGTCTCATGGCATGATGCTTTGCGTCCACATTGGAATAAGTCAGCTGGTTGTCCGTCATCCATAAAAGAGGGCTGAGTTACTCTCACTGTACTGACTCAAACCCCTAGGCTCTGCAAGGTTCAAGGCTGTTACAAACAGGCAGCATCAATGAAGCCACCTTCTTTCGAGGTGTCTATACTTTGGGTATATATACGTTGGGTATCTATAATGCATGGCCTTATATCCCATGCCATTTGGTTCTCTGTCTCAGAACACATTTTCTGCCCACGGCACAAGGTGATGACAGAGCCTGCAGCCCACCAGTGCTGCCTGGTGCACTGCTGGTGATACCACTCTTGTCACTCAGGGCCAGCACTGGAGGGATGCCTCTGTAACCCAGAGGCTAATTGCAAGGGCTAGATACGGCCAATCCAAAAGGCAACACACCAATTGTGTGTCCCGGTTGACATTGGGGAAAAAAAAAGAAAAAAAAATCCAGCATTTTGTGACTTTCTAAGAAAGTATATTTGTGACGCAAGAGACAGTCCCCCACAATGCCACTTCATGAAGTCACTTATCAGGATACGCACAGCCAGCCTCTAAAGTATTGCACCCTTCCAATATATGCCACAAAAGCCTTTATATACATACATACATACATATGTGTGTATGTATGTATGTATATAGACCCTTTGGAACAGAATGACAGGACAAGCTGACATGCCCATATGTCTCCTTCACTGTCTAGAACATGACCTGCCAGCATTTTTAAGGCCATGCCGCTAAGTGACAAGCCTGCTGGCAGAGGACCACGCGCGCCCTATTCTCAGACCATCTCATCCATTACAGTTCTACCAAGAAGAGCAGCCGGCACGGGGATGAACTGCAAGAGAAAATTCAAGTGAAAGTTAATCCATCATAGCAGAGTAAGGGAGCAGAGCGGCTAAGATCCTGCCACAGATAGGAGGGCCCCCTCACTAACAGTGGCCTTCAAAAGTGTCTCTGTAGCTAGAGATGGTTCCTTTATCTGCCTCCTGCCAGCCAGCTAAGTGAGCAAAAATTTTGCAGCACTTCTCATGAAGACACTCAACAGCAGCCTCACTGCAGAGAGCTGGATGAAAGCAATGCCACCTTGCAACGTGTTAGAAAGTGCAGTGTGGTGGCAGTCACTTTGCAGCCTTTATGAAGCGAGCGGATGGTCTCAGCATTGTTCCTGGGGGGCAACTGCCTTGACAGCTAAAGCCACTAATGTCGCTGGCCATGCTGCTAATGTTCTCTGTAGAGAAGCCAAGTGCTAAATCCTTTCTGTGTCTCAGAGGTTTAAATACCTAAACTTGAGAGGGTGCATGGTGGCATGGATTCCTGTATGACCTTTGGGAAGACATTTAATCACTTCACTAGTTGCTTGAGCTTTGATAACACTTTCCTCCTCATAGAGGAGGAATTTATATATATTAAAATATATATACTTATATATCTATATATTTTTATCTTTCTTATATAAATTAGCATTTCAAATTCAGGATGTGAAATGGGGCAGATGTGGATGAGGGTGAGAAAAAGGCTCTTCTGGAAGACACATCCATAATACATTGAACTGGGTTTCCTCTCTAACTTGCTGTGCGACCTTGGAAAGTGTCCGTCCCTCTCCCTATTCTTCCCTTTTTCCTCCTCTCCATGTTGGCCTTTCTCCTAGCCCATTACTTCTCTCTACTCTGTCAGTGGCAAGGAGAAGATGTGGGTGAGCTCAGGTGCTGCACCATGGTGGGTGCAGCACTGTTGTGCCCTCGGGACGTGGTGCTGCAGAGAAAGGCATCAGGACACTCTCCGTACTTCTCCAGTGTGCTGGGTGTAGGATCTCACGGCATCTCTCCATTAAAATCAGGACTGTGCCTCCACCGCAAAGCACTGAGCCTTTTGTGCGACCGCAGCGCACATGTACAGCTGGGTTGGCCAACTTCAATACAAACACAAATAACTTCTGATTCTCTTTTTGTTTTTTCTTCCCTTTTGAATAAGCCTGGGAAAATTCCTAGATGTGTCCTACAGAGCAACGTCTAAACTTAATTAGCATGAGAATTTACAGTCTTAGAGAAACCTAGCAATTATGCTTCTCATTACAGCTGCCCTTCTGATGTCCCAGCTTAGCTCCCCCAATGCTTTTTCTTTTTCTGAGACATTGAAGAAGATGTAAGGGCTGAACAACCTATTCTGGTAAAGGAATGTGCTCCTGATTGAGCAGACACAAGATGAAAGGGAAGATGACAAAATTTCATCTTTTCCTATAGTGTCTGCACAAAGGAGTGAGAAGAAAAATATTTCACTACGTATCATGTAGGTATCCATGTCTCTGACTTTTCTAGATAGCATTGCTTTTTTTTCTCTGTGGTTCTTTCCCAAAGCTCTCACGTTAATCTACTTGATTGTGGGTTTTTTTAAAGTCATTAAATGTGTGATTTCATTATATCAAATTCTACAAGTTATGTAGTTTTATTTTTTCTTGTCCTTTCCATTGTGTTACCTGACTGGAGAAGTATAAAATGTTTCAGGAGAAAGTATCTATGTCCTAGTATTTGAAGGAGGTAAATAAACAAGAAGAGCTACCTAAAGGTTGTCATTAGGCTTGAGAGAGATTTTTATTCTGAATTTTTGGATGAAAAATCAACATTTGTTGATGACAGTGCACATTATTTGCATACATACCTGTTGGGATAAGATTTAAGAAAAGTAAAATAAGACTATTAAACAATGGGACCTGCAGGTGGAATACCAGCATAAATGTTTTCTAGTGAGACTAAGTAAACTAAGGAATTACGTTATCGAGAAATGTATTTCTTCTTATCTTCCATCACCACAGTGTGTCTAGGGGACAGACCCCTACAAGTGCTAAATAATCAGCACAAATTCAGCCATTTAAAACCAGATCACATACAAACATGCGAATACCATGTAGGGATAGAAATCATATACCCAAGTTCAAAAGCGTGATACAATTCTAGTGAAAGTGGTGATTATTTTGTGGGGATCAGTCCCAAGCGTTGACCTGTAGACAATCCTCAGTGTTAAATTCAGTGCACTGCAACATTTTTCAGCTATACTCTCTATTATTTATTTCTGCGCTCACTGGAATTTCTTCAGATAGATGCATTTTTATTGTGCATGAGTGTAATTTTGTACCTTGACGTGTCAGCTCCAATATGTTATCGGAAATCATATAAATAAGTATTTGTTACAGAACTCTTCTTGACACTTCCTAAGCTACTCCGGATGTCTTACAATCTATCATCTTCACTACATAATTAGAAAAAGCTAACACCTTTTCTCTCTGTCATCCTGCTTCAGAAATGACTGTACTATTTCCATAACTCAGTCTTCCCTGACGCAATACCCCTTTCCCCACTCAAATCAGCATGACTTTTTGCCATTTATTTCCACGGTCACAGGACCAGGTCTCTAGACCTGGCCATGTAGTCCACGGGCCTTCATTCTGAGTGACATCTCATCCATGATCCAACACTGCAGTATACCCTATGGCACCCTAAAATGAAGGTATTTCCTGGGAAATCCTCATTAATGTCTTTTCCCAAGTGTTTGTCCTTTAATCCTCAGACCCCAAAGCGCAGCATCTACTGCAGCTGGCTCCACCGAGTACATAACACAAGTAGTTCCACGAGAGCAACATGATTCCTAAGTGCCTGAAAGCTTCATTGTGCCCTGGACATTTTATGGCAGGTTGTATGCTGCATGCTCTCCTCTCTTAAGTAAAACACAAAGTGTTAGAAATCTTATTTTTAATAACCAGAAACTGTATTTTTTTTCTTCATATATGAGATAAGGCTAGGACAGGCAATAGCAATGAAACCATCTCTGAACTGCTTTAGGGACAGACAGGAATGACACTGGAGAAGGATGAGAGGCTAACCCAGTCCCTATAGATGCTCCTACTGCTGATTGTTCCCTAGAAGCAAACAAAATGCTGAGCAGTTGATAACAACAGTGATGCTGGAGTTAGGTGGTTGGAGGGAGCTTTTCAAAGGGACAAAAGTACAGACTCCTTCCAAAGGCAATGGGACGTAGGCATTTTACATCTGCTTGGGACCTCTAAAGGATTTTCCTTTCTCCAGTTAAAAAAAATATATATATTTTGCTGCTGACTCACTCTGTGCAGATCTCTTACCCAAATACAGCCCTAGCACTGATACAAAAATTCATGTTCCTGCATCTGCCAAAATAACTGGGACTCCAAGTGTCATCTTGGGACCACCAGCATAAGTCAAACAGCATCTAGGCTAGTGCCTCAAATCCAGACTGAGAGTGAAAAAGACTGTGCGACCCCTCCTGAACCCTGCAGCCTTTTTGGTTGCAGTACCCTTCCAAATTTCCATTCCCTCGGTTTCAAGCCTGCGATGTCTGAATTTAAGCTCACTTTGCAAATAGCATAGCGGTAATAACCAAGGATGGAGAGCTATAAAGTCATGTGAAGACAGCACTTGCACAAACCATAATCCTGGAGGAATATGGATCCCCCTGTATGCTCCCAGTTAGCAAACTCCAGGAGTTTATGGTTTCTATTTTTTCTTTTAGTGCATAAGGAAGATGCAGTGTGCTATCCTGTATTGCACATTCATTGGTTTGTACTCTTCCCCTGTTCCTAAAGAGCATGTTTGAAGTGAGAAAAATCTTGCATGAGTGCAGTGCTGGCATTTTTCCCAGCAAGGAGCTGAGTACTGGCAGTTTTCCTGAACTAAGAGGGACATTTCTATTTTGTCCCTTTCTGCTTCGCTGGAAGAACAATAAAAAATGTGCCGCAATAAAAGGAATCAAGAAACCAATTAATCCTGTGGCTAATTCTACTTTGGAGTACTGCTCTTTCACTCAGACATGTGCTATAGCCTTCAAGCCGCTCTGATTTTCCCGGCTGTCTTTGCACAACACATGTATACGTGGCAGACCAGGTGGTCAGCGTGGAGAGCAGCTGTGCCCAGGTCTGAATATGAGTCAGGAGCTTCATCATCAAAAGGTTTTGCATGGGAATCATTCCGTATCTGTGATTAGCCTCGTTGCCCTTCGTTATACTTTGCTTGATGTTGCTATAACTTTCAGAGGCAGAGCAATTAGACCTGCATGCAGTATTCTGCACGAATACATACTATGAATTTACATGCCGGCATAACGGAGTTTTCTGGTTTGTTCTCAATTCATTGCCTAATAATTCCTAACATTAAATTTGCCCTTTTGGCTG
This sequence comes from Apteryx mantelli, assembly GCF_036417845.1. Taxonomy (NCBI): domain Eukaryota; kingdom Metazoa; phylum Chordata; class Aves; order Apterygiformes; family Apterygidae; genus Apteryx; species Apteryx mantelli. Next base: position 3,610,684 of record NC_089979.1, on the reverse strand, counting down.
CCACTGAGCACTGAACTGGCATTTTCAGGTGATGACTCTACAATCCCCTTCCTAAGCAGTAACAGCTAATTCAAATGTTAACAGCCAGCTCATAGGGTTAGCATTGTTTTTTTCCTCTGCCCATGAATTCATTTTTTCAACACTGTATTTTATCCTTTTGCACAGTGAGTATCTTGAGCTCCTTTGCAGACTCTTTGCTTTTAAATAAACTGAATAATTCTGTGTCAGCAATAACTTTACCAGCTCGTTACCTCATCCCCTGCATGACTATTATGAACAGCACAGGCACCAATAAAAGTCCTAAGGCTCCTGCTCATAACTTCCCTTCATTGCGAAAACTCATCTTTTTGTTCCTTATCATCTGCTTTGTTGCTCATCTTTCACTTTCTTACAGATCAGCCTTCTTTCTTATACTGTGACAACTTCTTCTTCGGTGGGGTTGGGGCAGCATTTCTTTGGGGCAGGGCACTACTGAGACATTTTGAGAATCAAAACACACTGTGTCGACCCCTTGTTCATTTGACACTTCAAAAAACACCAGTTGGTTAGTGATATGCAGCATCTCTCTGCACAGATTCCTCCTGACATATTAATCTGTTTATCTACTATAAAGTATAACAAATTTCCCAGTATGGATACTCCGGACTGGAGTCTCCCAAAAATATCCCATAACCTTATTGCATTATTGCAAACAGCTGGATTACTGATCTGTCCCAGGGTTCCCTTCCACCTCAAGTCCACCCAGAAGTATTATGAGCTCCCTGTTTTCTCAGGTGTATTTTGGGCTCCGATTCTCTGGATCTAATCCTCTGCTCAGTCTCTTAAAAGCCCCTCTTCTCTGCGCTTCATTTATCTAGCACGGCTGAAGATGCCTTTGATCCCGTTGGCTGCTGGGCTGTCACCGAAAGTTGGTAGCACTGAAATTATGCCAGCCAGGCTGAGAAAGACTCACCAAAGGAGAACAGAGAAAGGCAGAATTAGAGCAAAGAGCAGGATATGACAAAACCGCAGATAATGAACAGCACGTGGAACTGCAGACCGGCGGGAAATAAAAGTAGATAAGTTGGCAAGGAGGATGCATTTTCAGGAAAGCTCCGAGGATGTGATATCCAGTTCTGCGGGCCATTCTGCTAACACTCGCATCCCGTCACAGTTATCTAAAAAAATATGTTGTTTCACTGATCCAAATCTTGCCTTGAAACATGTGACTTTTTTTTTTTATAACATTAACCTGAGTTTATCTGTTTGCTGGATAAGAACCTGTTTTGAAGCCTAACAAACTGAGTTATTGGGACTGCCTGGGTGGGTGAGATAGTCCCTTCGCCTTAGTGTTATAAATGATAACACTACACGAATTTCATTAGGGTAGCCTGCTAATCAACATAGGACTCATCCTTTACAAGGGAAGCAATTGAAATTTAAGATCTGCACTCCTGTGTTCTTAACAACAGATAACTTCATTTCTAAAATGTCCTAATTTGCATTTCATGAGTACAAGGCTAGTTTTTACTGCTTAAGGTATAGTACTGTAAATAAAAAGTGCAAAAGCATTTACCATAGTCTCCCTGGTTATTCAAAATTCTGGGTGTCTCATTGCTCTGTGTGCCCAGATAAAAAGACCTTAATGTGTCTTGATGTTTCCTGCTATACCAAATTATGTCCGACTAAAAGGAAAAAGTATCATTTTCAGAGGTAACCATCATCTTTAGAGGAATCAGGCTTTCTGAAGATGTTTTCTTCTCACCCTGGTACAAAGCTGTTTTAAACCCTGGTCTATTTGCGTAGGGCATCTAAAAAACTACAGACATGAACAGAACTTCAGGACTCTGTTTAAATACAAATACATCCTAATTATCTACACCTTCAACTCTCTGCTTTTTAAATATTTTTACTAGCTCCGTAAGATCGTTGCTGTCTGAGGTCCCTGGTCGAGAGGTCTCAATAAGAAGGACTTTTGAAAAAGAGTGATCAAATAATTCTGATTTTAATTACAATAAAGTAATTTCATTGATTCCCAGTGATTTACTCAGGTGACTTTGGTTAGGGTCTGGTTCTGAGTGAAGTTTTCAGGAACTCAGGCACTGGCATTACTTTATTTACAGTCTTATGTAGAAATGAAAAAAAAAAGTGAACTATATTCAATATCTACTAGGTCTGCAGCTGTGTTCAATTGCTATATGAAAACATGAATGATTTTCTCCTGATTTTTACTTTGGGATCAGAAATAATCAAACAAAACTGGTATGAAAGCACATGCAGATGAAACTAGTTGGAAGTCAGAATCTGCATAATTATGATGCCTCAAAACTAATGTTTTTGGTATTGGTCTGACTCAAGAACTGGAAATTATTTTCTATGAGTGATTAAGGTATTAATAGGAGCAAGTTCGTATGTGACCAAGGGCTGCTCTTATTTGCACCTCTGCAAATCTCCCATCACAGTCCTGTAGTTAAAAATGCAGTTCGTCTTGCTGCGTTTCAGCCAGAGAGTACCGCAGCATCCATCCTGCTCATTTAACGGTGGTCATTACTTCACCTCCACCATTTCACACACCACGGGTAGCCCTGCCTCGCCCTACAGGGTTGCCTCGTAACGAAACTTTCCTTCCGAACACCTCCAGCCCACCCACCCCTAAGTGAGATGTGAAATTGAGAACCCTTTGGGGAGGGCTTGTTCAGCTCATACGCTCTGCAACTCCGTCTTTTTTTCACACGGGATGTTAAATTTATGCTAGTTAAAGCTGGAAAATTGCTTCTGCTGCATTTGAGTGTTTGCAAGAATCTTCTCCTATCATTTCCTTTTTTTGGGGTCAGAAATAAGTTTTAGTAAAGGGAGAGGAGGAAGTAATGCTGAAAGGGCCCATCAAGGGTAGTATGTGTGTTTCTCTAATTCCTTAGTGAACCAACCTAGCACAATTCCATTACATCACTATACTCTGCTCTCTCATCTTATCCCACCAAATTGGAATCAATATTACTTAGGACAACATTTCATTACAATTTTATGCTCCTAATTATAATATATACCACAGCTATTGGACTGCCTGTTCTTTGCTTGTCGATTCAAGTGCCCTTGCCAAGGTAACCTGTAAACTGCATTATATAGGATTTATTATATCATTTCCTTTGCGAATATAAGGTGATTATCACCTTCATTACTAGTCATAGATGTATGCACTATTGTATTTTAAACGTATTAGTGCCTTCCATGTGGCAAATGGTAATTTATAATTATAGTCGCTTTCCCTTAATCGTTATACTACAGTCCATTAGCAAATTACACTTCCTAAGGCCTACCAACATTTTCTTTTTTTTGAATTCATCCTTGACACCCAAGGATTTTGGCTTCTTGAATAGTTGCTTGCTGTTTCACTTTTACCCCAATCCCTAAATGATTTTTGCCAGCCTGTCAGCACCCTTGAAAACCCTTGTGTGTTCAAGGTACCAACCCAGCAATGCCCATGTGCTTATGCTTAAAAACAGAAAAATGTCAGGCTAACTTGACGGGACTGAGAATGACACTGAAAAATACCAAAATTAGATCAAATTGTCCCTCATGTTACTCTTTCAAATTGAAATATTTGATTTTGTCCAGAGAGCATTTCAACTGCAAAGCAGCTACGCAGCACCTTCTAAACTGGAGACAGGCAGGAGAGAAGCACGTACTTCATGCCTTCAGGGTCTTTTCTCAGCATTTGAAGACCCAATGCTATCAATTAATCATCGTTAACATCCAAGGGAGACTATGTACAGAAAGTCACTACGCTTGCTGTTAAAATGCAAATACTTTTCCCGTGGAATAGAGAATGCATTTAGAGGAATAAAGGAGAATATTTTACTTTCTGTTTGCTAACATATTTGTTCTCCTTTAACTTCATCTTCAGGCTCCTCTTCATATAAGAGATTGTCTCAAATATCTTTTCTACTTTCCTATGCACATGCACTGTCTATTCTTCAAATTAGCAGCCCAGAACTGAATTATCAGTATATTTTCTATTACGTTGGGGCCTGGATCATGTAGCGGAAATTAAAATAAAAATTAAAAAAAAGAACTAAATTAAATTTAGATAAGCAGAAAATAATTATCTGTCCTAAAATTGGGTTAGAAAATCCCTGGGAAAACCTGCACAGGGATCTCTTAATGACTAAGAGTTGACAAGTCAAGCTGCAACATCCATATTTCCTGTGAACATTCAATTAATATTGGTTCAGAAGGAAGAATATCATATTTGGACTCAAAAGCAATACACCTGCATCAGTTTTCCTAAAGGCTTTCTGGCCAACAATAGAAAGGAAACCAAAAATATGATCTCCTAACCAGAAGAAGCATGGACTAAAGCCACAGTGTAAATCCAACTGCAGGCTTGAACCTGCAAAACTATCCTTTAAAGCCTTCTACATGACTGTGAATGAACAATGACAGTTTGAGAAGTGGTGGAAGAGCTGAACACACCGTGAATTTTGCATTCAGACCTATGTTTCTGCATCAGAACAGTTCTGAATGAGGGAAGTTGACCACATGAGCCCTGAACAGAGATGCTGGTTCACTTATCTTCCAGCTGCAGTCTCCACTTAGCTCAGCAGGAGATTTTCTAATCTCTGTTTCACCAGCATTAGTGTTGAAGAATGATGGGACACTTGGTCAAGACTGAAAGGCAGAGTCTTCCTTTCTTTGCCTTTGAAAGTCAGAGATTTAATCCTTCACAGTCTGTGTTTCATTGTCTACTACAAGCTGGTTTAACCCTTTACTATTCTCACTGAAGCATGGACTTTTTTGAAACAGGACTGAAAAACAGGTAAAAAAAGCAGAGCTAAAGAGCCTGTTGGAACATAGAGCCTAATTAACGGGCTAATGGTCTGTAACACGCACATGAAGGAGAAAAGAGGAGAAATGATATACAGAGGAGAACTTGTATTTGGGCCAATGCATTAATTATTTATGGCTATAAGAACCCACACTTTATTTGCTGGAACTTCCCTTGCAAAGGAATCCATCTTCTTGATGGATTTATAGATAGCAGTTGTATCCCTTCTCAGATTCCCCTTTACAAAATTTAAAATGTGGGTTTTTTCACGTCTTCTTCACACGCAGGAACACAAAACAGCTGAAGAAAAGGGCATCATCATTTGGGTAAATTACTGTAAGACTGATCTACACTATCTGTAATTCAGGCCAAGTGTCTCAGACCAGGAATGAAACACATTGCTGTGCATGGTCAGGGCAGAGCTAACTTGGGTTCCTTGGGACCTGTCACTGCATGGTGAAAGTAATCCATAGTCTCCTCTTCTAAACAAGTTCTCCTCCATCTTAACCCTCTTACTAGTCTGTTTCTACCTCTGTCCCACCTTCCCAGCTTGAGTTAATTTGTCTTAACCATAAGTGCACGCTGTACTCCAGAACAGAGTCACTTCAGTGTCCTGTCCAATGGCATTATTTCTGTGTATCTCATCTGGAAATGCTCAACTTGATAAACCCAAGAGTCTTCATGAATGTAGCACACCAGCACCTCGCAACTCTCCTCCAGTCAACGGAGTCACTTGATGGTGCAACAAATAGTGGTATCATTTATCTGAGCGTCTTTGCATTTTACTGGCAAAAATAAGCTTCATTCCTCTGAAGTATTACTACAAGGAAAGCGAGATGGATTCATCTCTGCCTCCTGTATAATCTACCATATATTTTGTCTGAATACCTATGTCAGAATGTACTATTAGTAATGATATGTGATTCAGAAAGAATAGCTGGATTGTCATATGCCAGACATGATCTAGCCTGTATTGAGTAACAAAACTTTCAAATGACAGGCAGAAATAGTTCATTTTGTAGGACTGATTTTTCTTTTTCTTTTCAATGGAGACCTGCTGTCTTTGGATTTGATTGCAACAAGGTGTTAAGCGCTTTGTAGTACAGGCATACCTCAGAGATATTGCAGGTTTGGTTCCAGACCACTGCAATAAAGCAAATATCTCAATAAGCGAGACACACAAATTTTTTGGTTTTCCAGTGCATACAAAAGTTATGTTTACACTATACTGTAGTCTATTAAGTGTGCAATAGCATTACATCTAAAAAACCAACATACATACCTTAATTAAAAAATACTTTATTGCTAAAAAATGCTAGCCATCATCTGAGCCTTTGGCAAGTCGTAATCTTTTTGCTGATGGAGGGTCTTGCCTCAATGTTGATGGCTGCTGACTGATCAGGGTGGTGGTTGCTGAAGGCTGGGGTGGCTGTGGCAATTTCTTAAAATAAGACAGCAGTGAAGTTTGCCGCATCGACTGACTTCCTTTCATGAAGGATTTCTCTGTAGCATGCGATGCTGCTTGATAGCATTTTACCCACAATATAACTTCTTTCAAAATTGGAGTCAATCCTCTCAAACCCTGCTGCTGCTTTATCAACTAAGTTTATGTAATATTCTAAATCCCTTGTTGTCATTTTGACAGTGTTCACAGCACCTTCACCAGGAGCAGATTCCATCTCAAGAAACCACTTTCTTTGCTCATCCATAAGAAGCAACTCCTCATCCATTAAAGTTTTATCCTGAGATTGCAGCAATTCAGCCACATCTTCAGGCTCCACTTCTAATTCTAGTTCTCTTGCTGTTTCCACCACATCTGCAGTTACTTCCTCCACTGAAGTCTTGAACCCCTCAAAGTCATCCATTAGGGTTGAAATCAACTTCTTCCAAACTCCTGTTAATGTTGATATTTTGACCTCCTCCGATGAATCACGAATGTTCTTAATGGCATCTAGAATGGTGAATCCTTTCCAGAAGGTTTTCAATTTACTCTGACCAGATGCATCAGAGGAATCACTGTCTATGGCAGCTATAGTCTTATGAAATGTATTTCTTAAATAATAAGACTTGAAAGTCGAAATTACTCCTTGATCCATGGGCTGCAGAATGGATGTTGTGTTAGCAGGCATGAAAACAACATTAATCTCGTTGTACGTCTCCATCAGAGCTCTTGGGTCACCCGCTGCATTGTCAATGAGCAGTAATATTTTGAAAAGAATCTTTTTTTTCTGAGCAGTAGGTCTCAACAGTGGGCTTAAAATATTCAGTAAACCAGGTTGTAAACAGATGTGCTGTCATCCAGGCTTTGTTGTTCCATTTATAGAGCACAGGCAGAGTAGATTTAGCATAGTTCTTAAGGGCCCTAGGATTTTTGGAATGGTAAATGAGCATAGGCTTCAACTTAGAGTCTCCAGCTGCATTAGCCCCTAACAAGAGGGTCAGCCTGTCCTTTGAAGCTTTGAAGCCAGGCATTGACTTCTCCTCTCTAGCTATGAAAGTTCTAGATGGCATCTTCTTCCAATAGAAGGCTGTTTCGTCTACACTGAAAATTTGTTGTTTAGTGTAGCCACCTTCATCAATTCTCTTAGCTAGATCTTCTGGATAACTTGCTGCAGCTTCTACATCAGCACTTGCTGCTTCACCTTGCACTTTTCTGTTACAGAGATGACTTCTTTCCTTAAACTTCATGAACCAACCTCTGCTAGCTTCAGACTTTTCTTCTGCAGCTTCCTCACCTCTCTCATCTTCATAGAATTGAAAAGAGTTACATCTTTGCTCTGGATTAGGCTCTGGCTTAAGGGAATGTTGGGGCTGGTGTGATCTTCTACCCAGACCACTAAAACTTTCTCCATATCAGTAATAAGGCTGTTTTGCTTTCTTATCATTTGTGTGTTCACTTGCAAGCACTTTTTCTTTGCATTCACAGCTTGGCTAACTGTTTGGTGGCCTATCTCGGCTTTCGACATGCCTTCCTCACTAAGCTTCATCATTTCTAGCTTTTAATTTAAAGTGAGAGACGTGCGACTCTTCCTTTCACTTGAACACTTAGAGACCATTGTAGGGTTATTAATTGCCCTAATCGATATTGTTGTGTCTCAGGGACTAGGGAGGCCCGAGGAGAGGGAGAGAGACGGGGGAACGGCCGGTCGGTGGAGCAGTCAGAACACACCCAACATTTATCTATTAAGTTGGCCGTCTTATATGGCGCGGTTCATGGCGCCCCAAAACAATTACAATAGTAACATCAAAGATCACTGATCACAGATCACCATAACAGATATAATAATAATGAAAAAGTTTGAAATACTGTGAGAATTACAAAAAAGTGACACAGAGACATGAAGTGAGCACATGCTGTTGGAAAAATGGTGTTGATAGACTTGCTTGAGGCAGGGTTGCCACAAATCTTCACTTTGTAAAAACCATAATATCTGTGGAGTGCAATAAAGCGAAGAGCAATAAAATGAGGTATGCCTGTATGGCTTACTGCTCTTGTCAGTACCAATGGTAAGCAAAGATGTTAATTTGCTCTTGATCTTGATGTTCTGATGAAATTTTAAATAAGAGGAGTATTTTAATCTTCTCTGTTTTAAATAATCCCCCTTATCATTTAAATTGTAAAGTGGAATTGAGAGACAGTAAAAACTTGTTGTCTCTCTGTCCTGGTAGCACCTTCTTACTTTATGTGAAGAGAGATAGATAGATAGATAGATAGATATGCAATTTGTAAAGGTAAGGGAGATAAAAGGCACTATAGAATGTATAAAAATCACAGTTTCAACTATTTTAGAGTACAGAGATGACCACCAAGCATACAAATGATGGTCTGAGATCCCAAAGGTGTAAGATGGCAGGTATTAACAAAGTAGGCATCCATTCTCTTACATTCCAAGAAACAATACTTGGATGTCAGTAAATTCGAAGCAAGTCAGAGATCAGCATTATTTTTTTTACCATGGTACTAGAGATATTTAAGAAGCACTTAAAAAACCAAAAACAAACAAACAAAAAAACTACTGAGTTTTCTTGGCCAAACATTAAAAAAAAGGCGATGGCTTCCAGCATCTGTTAGAAGTAGAAATATTGGGGCAACTGTAGTCAAAATCCATCTTTCTGTTTAGTGTTCCAAGACCAACATCCACAACTTCTTACACAGGAGAAGGTAGTTCTGTGGTGACCACTGTGTTTTACAGAATGGCAATGGTTAAGAGAAGAGACCAAATAAAGTAAGTTGGTAAGTCCTAAACTCTTAGAGATATAGGACCAAGGAATGGTTCTCTTAATGGAAACAGTGCAAACCTCTTTGCTTTGTTCCTATAAAGCTGGACTAGACATACATGACAAACAGCCTTATGTTTTAGAGGAATGTAATGGAACAGATGGTCTTTTTTCACATCCGATGCTTTTTCAAAGCAGGGATGTATAAATATGGCCTATAAGTAACAAAACATCTAGTACAGTATAAACATCTTCTGTGGAAATGCATTTTTAAGAAAAAGAACACATGAAATAGATAGTAGGATTATAAAGGTATTACATTTTACATAGTTATAATTGTTTCTTATTTAAAAAATGGGACATTCAGAAAATAGACAAAAGACCCTTTTCCCAGCCCTTACCAGATCTAGATTTTATCCTTTTAGAATTTTATTTTCCACTCCTAAATTTCTATTACTTTGATAACCCTGTTTAAAAGATTCATTCCTTGAAGTACTAAAAATTAACGACTGCATTTAAAAGCATTCTTGACTTCAACAGATATATAACTGAGGAGCGTATCCTCCCAGTGTTGGTGATAGTATGGCTCTCTCATTCCCATATTATTGATGAAATCCTCTCTTTTTTAAACTACTCAAAATATCCCTATTCCAAAACTTAATAAAAAGAAGCAAAATCAGAGATAATTAAAAGTGGTGGAAGTTGTAGAGTTATCTGAAGGAGATGGCTGACTTCTAAAGAGTTACTGGAGAGGAAAAGGGGATTGCAGCAAATCTGAGCTCTTTGAGCCAACACATGTTGCTGGGCAAAAGGAAAGAGGTAGAAGCATTTCTATGCATTCATGAATTTATTTAGATTATGCTGGCTGAAAAGGGCATTGAAAACACTGTCCTGGTTTCCTGCTGGCAGGCAGAACCATCCCAACACAATTAAATCCAAAATTCATTTAATAAAAGCACAAATCATGTTGAAAAGCAGCACTAGGTCTCCCAGATAACCGTGGAGCCAAATGCAAAGCACAGAAGCCAAATGCAGCTTGGGGAATTTGGTAAAGGAATTTCAAGGCACTCGCTGCCTACTCGCTAATGAAATTTGTGAGAAGCTGCAAACTTGGTCACACAAGAGTGGCTGAGGACATTTGGCTTTTCTAGGCACCCATATGTCCCATTTGCTCTCGATGGCTATTGGGCTCTGGAACAACCTTTTCGTTTTCATAGGCAGAACTGTGAGAAGGATTGGGTTTTACTAAAAAGGGGCAACATTTCTCTTAAAGGAATAATGCACTAACTGTGTTCCACATTGGGAAAGGGCATTAAGATGTTCAAAGTGTACATCTGTGTAGGGACACCAAGCTGTGCGGGATACGCTTGATGGGTCTGAAATCAAACTGGAGAAGAAAAGTTGCCTGTGAGTCGGCAGGATAGTTGGTTTACAGATCTGGATCATTGCCAATGTAAAGACTCAACATAGATCCATGACCTTGTGGACCACCAGCAGTCTACATACAGTTTTGATCTCCCAATTTAGGAAAATACATTTGACTAAGAATGCCATACCTTCTTGCACTCACAGCGGGGGGGAAAAAAAACATTCCTTTTTTGAGATTATTCTTACAGAGATCCAATTAATGTCATGTAAACTTTGATAAATTTTCAACTATTCCTTTGTGGCTGTGAGTTTCAGGGTTTTGTTACTCTGTATGAGTTCTACCCAACAAACCGCATATAAACCGATAAAAAATTGCTTCTAACTCAAGTAGTGTAACTAATATTGAAAGCTACATTGTCCTTTGTTTCGAAGACTGGCGGCATTAGCACACAGGAGACAGCAAGTCTAGCTGCTGGATAAGGGACTCAGTCATTAGTTGAAGATTATTAAACTATTTAGGCATCACTGATAATATGATTTACCATGCTATTATGATCATTATTATCTGTATTTATGGACTTCTAGAAGTTCAAATCACGGACATAGCCTCCACTGAGCTACGCTCTACTTGAAAATATGATCCTCTCCTCCAATATGCTCCCGAAACTCCTTGGGACCACCAGTACTGCAGTGGAACACAGGAAGTTTTCTCTATTGTTTGAATTATTCCCAGCACAATTTTGGCCAGGACCAGCTAGCACTGCCCGAAATGATTTGTAGCTGTGGTTTGGGTGCTAGCAAGGACAACAAGATCATTCCCCACAGACAAAGTGGATATGGAAACTCCATGTCAGTGGGGTCTCAGTATTCTTTTCTGGTATGGATGCCACAGGAGATCTTTGCTTTTCTCACGCCAGGAGACAAAAACAAGAGAATATGTGGAAGACAAAACAGACATATCAAAATTATTAACTTCACTGCATGCATCAGATTCTGCTGATGATAGATATAGGTTTGTGATGTGCCTCAAGAAAGGCAACATTGGCTTTGTCAAAATATTATTCCTAAATGTAGTAGTAATGCTAAACAAAGAAAGAAACATGTACATTAGCACCGAGAGTAAAATACACATGCTACCCTTCATTTCTCCTTTTCCCTCCACTACCATAAAATCAGGGTGCTCTTTGAAGCTGGGGCTGCTGAGCAGGTTTCAGCTGAATTCACCTGAGCTGGTGCAGTGCTCTTGTTTTGCAAACTGGCTGATCACAGTGAACCCATTGCAGATGGCACCTTGAGAGCTCCGGGGATACTTCAAAGGAAACACACTGAGAAGGGGGAGGAGGACGGGGAGGAATTTGCATTTTAAATGTGACACTTCCATGAATGAGTAATAAGGGATTTGGAAGGCTGGCCACCAAGAATTAGAAGAAAAAACCCTCTTCATTGGTGCTATAGCTAATTCTTCAAGCCTGTTTTCCAGTGATATTAACACACTGTGAAGGTTTTGTGCAACCAGAAAGATTAGACAGGTACACCAGTTAAATAGCAAGCTATTCCAGAGAAGGTGGTGACAAGAATTCAATCTTGGGACACTTGAAAGCTGTCAAAGTGGGTGGCTGGACTTCCATGTGAGTTCTTCGCCTAGGCTTTCTGAGGAGAGGATTGTGCGGGTTATTATCAGGAGAATTGGACTGTATCAGTGAATAGGATGCATTTTTCACAGTATTCCTTTAAAATTGAAGGCATAATTCCCTAAAGGTGCAACATTCAACAGGCCCCTGTAAAGAGCAGGTTAGGATCCTAGTAACTCAGAACGATCTCACCTGTGCTTAGGCCTATAACGCTCTGAGAAAAACAGGAGAATAGAGTTGTGCATTCACTGGGGACTTCTGCATCCTTCAACATTACAAGTCTCATTACTGTTAGTGTTTTAAAGACCTATAGGAGGCAGGACCCCTTGCCACATACCCATGCAGAGCTCCTCAAATACTCACCTGCCTTTCAGCAAGCAACTGTCTATGCCACCACATGTGCTGAGATACCACAGTGACAAACACAGCACAGGAACCCAAGCAGGAATAAAAAAGACTTCTAGTTCTACTAAACCTCATCCCTGGGTCTCAGGCAACTCCTCTCCACAGTGGCCAAACCGCATCCTAAACTGAGTTCAGTTTGAAGGAGAAAAGATTCATTCTCTGCTGTCATCACGGGAAAAATAAAAGATGGATTCATCATTAAATCACATCTAACCAAGCGCGACTGGGTGCAGGAAATCTGTCTAACACAGGATGAGAATGGTGGAAAGGTTACAAAAGAGCTAACTACTTGGGAATAAGACAGGAGGAGACGTGGTCCTACGCTTAGCTCTAATGTAGTGTTTTGCTGTGATACCAGGAAAATCACTTGAACTATGTGCCTCTGTTTCTTTAGTTGCTAAAGCAGAGATAAAAACATGCACTTTCAAAGTCATTTAGAGACCTCCAGATGATAAGTTGTGCTACAGAGGTAGAAAGGATGCTGCTGCTGTTGACTATGACTATTACAATAGAAGAAAAGGGGGGAAATATGATAGTTCCCTTCTTTGCAGATTCCAATATCATTTAGAAAAGAAAACACAAAGCTATTTCTGGAATCTTGGAAAACACAAAAGAAATAGCACAACTGGGGGAAAAACATACCTAACTAGTATCTCTCATGAATATCAGAAATATTTTGAAATTTAGATGATTAAAAAAAAAATTATCAGAACAAACAATATTCTACGCTCATTAGCTGAAAATGAGCTTTATATGATGTCATTTGAGCTGCTTTATCAATGCATTTTCAAGGTAAAGTTCAAAGAAAATGGACTAAAGCATAAATAACACTTTTCAGAAACCTTATTCTAATCTTTGTCTTATTTTGATCTTTGTAGTATAAGGGAGAAAAAAAGCAAACCCTTTTCTTAAGAAGTACTATTTGTTTCTCGTGAATCTGGACTCCTGTTCATTGCTTTGAAGCGATTGCTTGTAGCTGTGAATCAAGCTACAGTGAAAATGCCAGCAGTCCTAGTTTCAAGTACAGACTCCATGAATACAAGGCTGGATTCTGTACTGTATTTAAGTATTTAGTTGATATAACTGAAAGTCAGTTTAATAGGTACCGAAATGTTTTTTTTTTTTGGTTAACTCTCTGGTATTTTAGCAAAGACAAAAAGAAACAAACACAAAGCACAGGAATAGTTCTGAAAAAGTGTACCATAAATCTGAACTGCACACCAGCATGTTACAGGTACTGAAGTGCTGTATTGAAGTAATTATTAGTTTGGGTTTTCCTATTATCCTGATTATAACGCTAGGGCTAAGGAAAATAGCCAGTAGTTGACAAAGAGGGAAGAACAACCCCTTGCATCCGTACAGGCTGGGGGCCAACCAGCTCAAGAGCATCTCTGCAGAGAAGGACCTGTGGTCTGGATGGACAACAAGTTGAGCATGAGCCAGCAATGTGCCCTCATGACAAAGACGACCAACAGTATCCTGGGCTGCATTAGGCAGAGTGTTGCCAGTAGGTTGAGGGAGGCGATCCTTCCCCTCTGCTCAGCCCTGGTGAGGCCACATCTGGAGTGCTGTGTCCAGTTCTGGGCTCCCCAGTACAAGAGAGAGATGACACTACTGGAGTGAGTCCAACGAAGGGCCACAAAAATGATAAAGGGCTTGGAGCATCTCTCATATGAGGAGAAGCTGAGAGAGCTGGGCCTGTTCAGCCTGGAGAAGAGAAGACTGACGGGGGATCTTATCAATGTGTACAAGTATCTCATGGGAGGGTGACAAGAGGATGGAGCCAGACTCTTTTCAGTGGTGCCTAGTGGTAGGATGCGAGGCAACGAGCACAAACTGAAACACAGGAAATTCCACTTGAACACCAGAAAACACTTTGTTACTATGAGGGTGATGGAACAGCGGAACAGCTTGTCCAGAGAGGAGCATTCCTGTTATGGAATCTCCATCCTTGAAGATATTCAAAACTGGACACAGCCCTGGACAACCTGCTGTAGGTGACCCTGCTTGAGCAGGTGGGTTGGACCAGATCACAGAATCACAGATGATCCCCAGAGGTCCCTTCCAACCCCAGCTCTGTAATGTTGTGAAATATCAGTAAGCTAGATGGTAGTCTCTCTCTCTCTCTTTTTTTTTTTTTTTTTAAGATTTGCTACATTTTTGAAGCATTTTGGTCAGTGGCAGGTTGAGAGAGCTATACACATTACACAGTAGTGGTTTCCACTACTGGAGCTGTGGAAATGGGGTCAAGAGTGGGAACTGGGATTACAAGAAGAAAACAAATTCAGGCCTGCGGCTCTCAGGTGAGGTATCCAACTGTTCTCCACCCTCCACCTATCACCAATTTGTCCCACTCTGTATTTTCCCCTCACTTTTAGCAGTGTGCTATTCCTGAAAGCCTGAGAGGAGCTATGATGGCTTTATGCACTTCACCACTCTCACTGCCTGGATAGGTCAGTTAGTAGCAATAAGCACAATAAGCCGGGTTAAGCCATACAGGCAAGGTGCATCTTGGTTTAGACCTTGCAGGGCTCTCATTTCAGCCATGTGGTCAAGTTTATTAGCCCAGTTCGTGGAGGATGGATGTTTGATTGGCTACTACAGGATAGTAAGATACAACCATTACCTCCAGAAATGCCTAAATGCTTCATTTTCTTTTTCCTCATCCATTTTCTTCAGCATCCTTTAATGACTCCCATCAAAAATCAGGGCAGTGGATTAGATATGCCTCTGCCTTTACCTCATATTTTTTCAGCTTTTTGAAAGATATTATCCAGGCTTGTGAATAGTCAGTAGAAAGTAGCAGTCATCTCCTGAAGATATTTTATCCTAATCACAGATAAAGATAGGTGGGACTAATCAGACTCTTCTGGTACCTACAGTTTTTCAGAGTAGAAAGGAGCTTAGAGAACTCACTTAGACTGAAAGTCTAACTTTTAGATGGACAAATTAAAGAAGTTGAACACCCCTTCCTTCATTTGACCCAGTCTGCTTGTTTTACGCCCAGGAAAAACAACTATAAGAGGTTGGGGGGGGGGGAGACTATATTTTCACCTGCATTTCTTTAGACAGTGAAAAAAGGTAACAGAGTTGGAAATAATGGAGTGCTGCTAAAAAACAAAAGAAATTATCATCATGAAAACAGATGACCTACTGCAACCCGATGCAATCAATTATACAGCAACGCCAATAGGTAGGATCAGTGGGCTTTAAATACATACAGCAAAGTTCCTGGTATCTATAAGGAGATTAGCAGATCAAATTAATCCCCAGAATAATCTACCGACATCATCAGATATACGCCACAGATATTTTTGGTTCATTTTTCTAAATACATACTTTAAAGAGAGAGAGGGGCAAATAAAGTGTCTCTGAGCTTGAAAGGTGAGAGCGTGGGAGCAACTGATACAATTGCTCTCCTCCACAGCATCCAGCAAGCTACTTAACCTCTTTGTATCTCAGCTTCGCTGCCTTTAAAACAAGGGTATTGATAGCTCTGTGCCTCAGAGGGGTGCTCAGAGTCGTAAGTTAATGTTGCCAAAAAGAGCTGCTGGATGAAAGGCATGCTGTGCTTTTATTAACATCTGCATTATAACATCTTCAGTTCAGCACACCGTCTTACAGTCCTTTATGAAAGGCATGTGAGGAATACAATAGTGTTCGGTGCCACATGCTGCAATCGCTTTTTATTCTAACGAGGACAGCATCTGGCTTCGTGCTGAGCTCCAGAATGGACAAGCTGGTGGTTCACTTAATACCTCCCTCCATAATGTCCTTTTATAAACTTGTTTTTAATTTTTTATTTTTTTTTTACACTTGGCTACATACAATTCTACTGTCTATACCTTGAGAAGCAAGTCCCTGTACTAAGCCTTTGTAAAACCTGATAGTGTATTTCTCATTATGTCCATAGTAATTTCAATTATTTTCCTTTGTCTAAAACTTCTGTTACACTTTGATGCCTGTGGACATTTTAAGTAGCTACCTTTTTATTAGCTGACTCAACACATGACAAAAGATTATTTTGTATGGTTCTTCTCCTAGGGTCCTCTTATTAACCTAAGTATTTATATGGTCTCCCTTAATGTTGTGGAGAAGGAAAACCTTAGCAAATTTGCCCTCAGAGCACACCTGTGGGTTAGAGAAGAATTTTATCATTTTTCAGCAGATCAACTGACCCAAATAACACGCAACCTAAAAAACAATTAGTCCAAACACCATTATACAAATTTAGAGAAGAGCAACAAAGACAAAAAAGGGCTGAAGATTTTCCCAAGGACAAAGAAACTTGCGTCAAAACCAAGAATTAAGCTTGGATAGTCACTTCTCTTTCCAGTTCCTTAACAGCCACCAAACCAGTCCTTCTCTGATAGGTACACAGGCTGAAAATAATAAAAAGGTTTTGTACACTCCTGGACATAACAACTTTCTCATTCCTTGGGCCTTTCCATCTACAAGAAGAGAAGGATGGCAGTACCTAGGACCCCAGCGGGGTCCTTACTGGCTGTCCTCCTCAATATCATGTCTCTCCAATATCATAGGAGGCACATTCGCCAGATCTCTGTTACCTACGGGTTTCCCTGGGGCAGAAACGAAACCCTCAGGCAGAACCTCCCACTTTCCTTCATTCCCTTTGCTGAACGTCATCACCATGCATATGCAAAAGCATGACACAAGCCCTCATTTATTTGCTAACTTTCCGTGGATGATTCAAGCACGGGGGTCTTAGACGCCATCTACCACAGCTATGCCAAAAGGCTTAGTGAAAAAAGTTAAAGAAGCTTTACACCTTCTGCAGCAAGGTGTGGTGGGATACCTCTTATGCTCAAGCTCTAGTCTTCCTTAGCAGAGTGTGGGCACTATGCCTGTGAGGTACCCAAAGGCCATGACCACTTCCAGACACCATAAAAGAAGCCAAAAATGTATAATAATGATGTCTTGGGACCACAAGGGAACTCCACAGTGCTCAGAGCCAAGTGATAGGAGATGGTATTCTGCACCACAAAATTACAAGATACGCTTTAGCAGTATGGACTTAAAACAGCCCTTTTCACATGGCCTTCATGCCAGGGATCATCTTTTGGCTCTTTTAGACATTAGCAAAAGTCCAATCAATGGCTCCTCCCTCAAAAGAAGAGAAAACAAAAGAAAACAAAACAAGACCCTTCAAAGCCAAAACCATTAATCCCTTCTGAAATACCATCCTCACCTGAAAAATGGGCTCAGCTGTAGGACTGTGTCTGCTGACTCAGGTTCTGGGTGCTGTGAGTTAAAAAAATAATGCTGGAACTAATATTAAGTTCAGAACAAGGCTCAGTAATCTCAGTAAATGCTAATAGAGTTTTAATGCTGTTTTCATTAACTTTATGCCCTTTCATATAGAGCCAGAGGGCTACTCAGTGATAAGAAAACCCCACCGATTTAGACGTATGAATGGATGCTAAATGCTAATGCTGGAAGCACTGGGCAATGCTCACAGGAGGGCTTTGACAGGATAAAGATTTTATAGAGTGTCACATCAGGACTTGTTGAGCAGGCTGAATGTCAAGAGTAAAACCAACATTAGGGAAAAATGAGAGCAGGAAGATCTCTGAAGTGATTTTTTTGTTATTGGAAACCACAATTAAAAAAATTAACTTTCTTCTGTAAGTAGCTAAAAACCCAATAGGAAGCTCATGAAAAGGAAATTAAAAAAAAAAAATCTGACAGAGAGCAAAACCCTGCCTTTCACAGGAAAGCCAGAGACAGGCTGACAAAATGTTTCTGGTAGACCTAAATTTTTCCAATACATTTCAGCAGGGGATTTGGTTATCTGAGTTGCAGCACCAAGTCTAATACTTTGGCTGTTTTTTTTTTTTCTCTCTCTCTCTTTTTTTGTGGAGCACTTGTCAGTAGGTTATGGGGAAGGGAGAATAGTCATGACCAGGACAGCCTGACAAAACCAACGTGTGCCCTGCATGGAAGTGCAGGTATAAGACGTCAAGAACATGGGGTTTATTCCCAGTTCACCCTGAGACTCATTTTGTGTTTCTGATCCACCAGTACACCTGCAGTGAAGCATGTGCCCTAAATACAGCAGCAGCTTCACCAGCTGCTACAGGGCAGCAAGGCTGCATGTGCTCATAGTTAAGCCAGTGCTCAGGGTTTGCTAGAGCAGAGCTTTAGTCCGTTGCACCCCTTTTCCTCTCTGTTTGTCATTTTTTCTGGCTGTGTATTAAGGTGGGTGAGAGAGGCAGTCAGCACGCCCATTTGTATATGGGTTTCCCATCTGCACATAAAAAGCTCCAGCTAAATCCAGTGTTACCTTCACTGGGGTCAGCTGCTTAGAAGTTGATATCTGATGTAAATGGTCTACAGAGTCCCTGTATACTGAAAGAGAAACATCTCAACAGAGCAAGTTCTCCATCATTAACGTGAGTGTTGAAGACAAATTAACTTGTGCCTGTGGTTAACTTCCGCCACTGACAAGAGAGAAGGCCTGCAAGATCTGCTTGATCTAAATGCCCAGTAGAAGAATGTCTAAAGTGAGGTGGGATGAAACATACTTAAAGTGTTATGTTTCATAGCAACTGCACACAAAATCTGGGTTCATTGCTCAGACTCCCTGCAGTGGGTATGAGAAACCATGATGGCATCTTTGTTCTTTGGGGAAGGCAATAATTAACCATTTCCTTGGATACTTGATGTGCCTCAGACTGGAGCCAGGGCTCCCACTGAATCAACGTCACTTACCGTGAAGGTCCGAGCAAGGTAATTGCAAGGTGGGACTGATATAACTCAACAACAAGGAAACGGTGAACAAGTTCAGCCACACAGGCTGCTGAAACTCTGCAGTTAAGCTGCAATCACTCTAAGAAGTTAACGTATACCCTTATTCTATCCAGGCAAATAACATGGCCTACGTTATTACGGTAGGGATTCCTTACGGCTACCAAGTTTGGAGCTGCTCCTTTACCACCTCAGGCAGGTTATATCAGCTTGTCTGGCTATGCAAACACTTCATATCTACTGCGAATAAATGCTGGAAATTCAGGAGGAATATTGAGAAGAAATTGAGTGGTAACTGCAATTGTAATTACCCAGAAACTCAGGGGATGTCAGGGAGTCTGGAAAATGGGTGAGTATCCTAGAAAAGACGTTGAGGCCTTAGAGGCTTTCCTGGGATGGACAAGTGAAGAAGTCAGATTTGTGGCAGAAACCAGAGCAAGGGAAGGTATGTAGAAGAATATGCAATATCTTTCTCCAGTACTTGGCCTCCAGCAATATGCTGGAAGAGGGGAAGCCGATGGGGGATCTGGAGACAGATGCGGTACATGAACTATTCCCACATACAGAACTGTGCTAGCACAGGGGTTTTTGCATAATCCAAATTTGCAGCTGTGGGAGGAAGCTAGTCAAATTGGCAGCCCTGGGATGAACCACCAGCCCAGCCCACAGTGTAATGATGGAAACCCTGGGAAAGTGTTGTCGGTTCCTGCCTGTAAGCCATGTCATATGTGTGGGGTGTTTTTTGACCATATCGAAATATTATGCTGCTCATAGGACCAAAAAAGTCGGTCGGCTTCTGCTGAAACAACAGACCACCTTCTTTGGATCCCTGCTGTGAGGCAAAAATGTCCATCAGGGCTGCCAGATGAGTTAATGTCACATTAGATGCAGCACCAGCCTCTGAGTCCTTTTATCTGCCACTTTGGCTAAAATCAGCTGAAACATTTCCAACCCCTTCCTCAGTTTAAAACTCTGGGGCCTGGAGGCAGTGTGTTTTCTGCAGAAGATTTGCAGTTGGCATGTAGAACCCTTATCAGTCCAGCCCACATTCAGTCCAGCCTGCACACAGTCACGGGGAGAAATAAAGCTCAAAAGTACCAGCTTTTCTTAGGTACACCCATCTTGACATTCAAAGGGACTTTTGCCTTCAAATCACATTTCAGATCATTTTCACTATGGTGAATCCTAATGGTGCCTCTGCTTGGGACTGGAGATTCAGGTCAGAATTAAGGCAGCCAAATTCTGGCATGGGGATGTCTCTGTCTCCGTGTGCAATGGGTGTCCAAGCTCTAATTATAGTTACTGGACCTCTAGACAGTACAGTCAGAGGAGTCCAGAGTAATTCACTCCATGGTGGACATTTAAGGCTCAGTCCAATTGCCTGCACACAACCATCCAGCGCCGTTTGAGACTTGCTGGGGTTTAGAAGACATCTCTACGGGGCTAGGAGCTATAACAAGTGAGAACTATGCCCTTCTGGACCCACAGCTGGGGTCCAAGTGACGTAGCCTTGGGCATCTCAAAGGACATTAGACATAAATGTGTGGGCAACTGCACCGAGCCCTTCAAAGCAGCCAGACAAACTGCTGTATAGGCTGCTAGATCTGTAGTGACTATAATGGGAATTCAGAACACCTGGCTCACATGGAGGTGCATTGACATCCAAAGTAGGTGCCTTAATCTTGAACTTCAGTCTCACCCAGGGCGAGAGAAGAAAAGCAGTGGAGTGATCTGGAAGATGGAATCTGTTTTCCTGGCTACTGAGGAGCTTTTTTCTACTGTGTCTGTATGCACAAAGATCTTACCAGGAAAAAAAAATTAAAAAAAAAAATTCAGAGTGAGATTTCCCATTCCTGTGGAAGTAAGCTCATTAACTTCCTGGGTGTTTAGACAAAAGCAGCCCTCATGACCACTAATTACAAATAACACAAAGAAAAAGAATGCCCATCCTTTTTGGCTTATATAAATGCTTCCAGTGCAAAGGGAGAGCATTCAAGGCTTAGTCACAACAATGGCAAGTAATTCTAAAGCCCTTTGTATTGTAATAAGCAATTTAAACCAATAATATGCAATTTGCAAGATATTTCACTGTGAAATTAACCTATTTTCAAGAGAGACCTCTATGTCTATATGCACACATGAACAGAAACACAGAAATGCCCAGCACACCCACACATACGCAAATGCACACACACAATACTTAAGGCTCTGTCTGTCAGTACTTGGTCCCTGAGCTGCAAAAAAATGTAAGAGAAGGCTGACTGCTGATTAACTACAGCCTATTTCATGCTTTGTAACTGAGGCAATCGCTATTTTTATCACTCACCACAGTCATAGTTGTTTGCTTCACGCACCCAAAGTTCAGGGCTTTTTGTAGCCGAATGCACCAGGTTTTGGGTGCATGTGCGTGCACATATGTGGCTGTGTAAGTTTTAGCAAAAGGATTAACATGTTGACTTCACTAAAATGAAATCCTCACAACAGAAAATTGCATTGAAATTACTGCTTGAACACAGCATTATGAAAGCAATGATGGCAGCAGACTATAAAACCTAGAACACACACGAGTTGAGCAAGAAAAAGAGTGTGCTAAGATGACTGCCTTCCTTCACAACAGTCGAACGAGACTCAAATTTTGCTGATGTCCCTCTGCAAATGAATAACAGAAAAGATTGTCCCTTTGAGTTTGCATACGCCTGAATATTGGCACTTCAGTGCTTCTAATCCCACAAGAAGAGTGGAAAACATAGTTTAGTCCTCCTCATAGCATTCCTCCTGGCTTTAGCCTTACATGGTTAGATAGAAATTCAAACCCAGATCCTTGCCCTGAACCCAGAATAAAGGCTTGAACTGGGATCCTCTACCTTAAGTCAGGAGGCTAAGAGACATGTGAAAGGGTTTCTGTTTGGTCTTTCTCAGAGTTAATATTTGCTGAGACAGACAGCAAGCAAGAACAGTTATTTGGCTCGATAGTTAAGACAGCTAAAAGAGGCATTACGTGGCGATTCTGGTCTCTTCATCACTGAATACTTAAATATTTACTGAGAGTGGAAAAGGTATGAAAAAAGAGAGAGACAGATTTCCCCCATATCTGAGCTGATGTGGATGCCTCCTTTGCCCAGTTGTATATTAGTCTCTCTCCGAGCTAATTTGACTAGATTTAGGATAAGGTTGTCCTTTAGTTTCTCTTCACATAGGGAAGCAAGAGTGCATAAGAGATGGAGAGTGTTCCTCTGTGATCCATAAGAAAATCTGCACGCCAGCCGTGAAAAATCTGCCTATCTGCAGCAATGCAGTATTTATCGAGTGCTCATCTGCCGGGGACAAGCTCAGCACCTTCTGGCTCAGCAAGACACTGGGCAAAGGGCAAAAGCCTGCTCAGATTGTAACAGCCCATTACCAACAGCTAGGAAAGAACGCAGCCTGGAAACGTAGCTTCCCAAACTGGAGAGGTTAACCATGAATTAAACAACTTTGATACGCTTTTATTGTATTAAACAATATATTACACATTCGCATTGATGGAAGCCATCAGCGAACTCATTTTAAAGGATTTTGCTAACATGGCTACGCTAGCAGAAGAAAAACAAAACCCAAACAACTACCCACACTCTTTTTTACTCCCATGGTACATCTTTTTAAGTGTAAATCAAATCTATTCTGGGCTTCAAGGCACTCACAGAATTAAGTTACAGAAATCTTTGATCACATCTGTGCCCTAAGAGCAATTCCTGTCCACAAAACGAGGAAAATATCCAGCGTGCTGAACCAAGATATCCAAGATCAATGTACCCAGCCATTTTGACCCATGAAAAGCATATACAACTGAATAGTCTGGTCTGATGTAAGCCATCACTAAGTAGTTCACAGTAAACGCAGTGGCAAATTATCCAGGAACGAAGAAGAAAATCAGAAACCATTACTAGCGGTAGGGGCAGGGAAATATAAAAACTGAGGCAAAAATGGCTATTAAAATATATTTTAGTGTTATAAAATTGGCCTTAATGAACTATAAAATAAATAAGCCTTAATGAACTATAACAGCCACTTACAATTATTTCTATACTAATAAGCTTGTAGAATACATTTGCCATATACTGGTCATTAGCAAGATAAGCTTTGGAATACATAATTTAATAAAGGAGAATTTGCTACCAATAAAGGGATTCCAGGAACTTTGTGTGTCTGTCAACCCACAACTGAATTTGAATGTCAAAAGAGAAAATTTCCTAAGCCAATAAATATCCAAATTTGTTCATACAAGCTGAAATGTAGCTTTTATAGCTTCTCCCTTGCATCAGATTTCTATTCTACATTATTTTTAATGCTGTGTACTTGAAAAAAATGTAAATAAATATTGGTTATTGGGATCTGCCTTGCACAGAAAATTTAATAGGAGTTCTTAACTGCATGTTGCAAACACAATACAAACAAACACAATGCAGTTATAAAAATAAGAACAATTTTCTTCAAAATAATCAACAAGAATGCCTCTTCATATAACAAATTTTCAGAAGACACATGGCTTGACATCAAGAAAACAGTCCTTGCAAAAATTGAAAGAGAGGAATTTCCACTTAAACGTAAGAAAAAAATACCCTTTCTTACTGTGAAAGTGGTCAAACACTGGAATAGGTTGCCAGAGAGGTTGTGGAGTCGTCATCCACTCAAGACCCAACTGGACATGTTCCTGAGCAACCTGCTCTAGGTGACCCTCCCTGAGCATGGATTTGGACCAGACGATCTCCAGAAGTCCCTGCCCACCGAACCATTCTGTGATTCTGTAAGGCACTTAGAGTTTATAGTTATGGCTTTTGAATAGCTAAAAAGATGTACAGCCAAGAAGCAAAGAAGTGGAGTGCAGACAATTATCATCAGAGCCTTAAATTGTATGGGCTTTTTTCTGTCCCCTTTTCAAAAAATTCCTCCCATCCAGAACAGTACCTAAGGTGCTAAAGATATTTGTTCTTCTAAAAGTACTCTAGCACTCTCAAACTTTAAGAAGAAAAATAAGATGCCTTGAAAATGTTCCACAGACAATATGGCTTTTTTTTTTTTTTAATCTAAAGACTAGGCAAAGATGATCAAAGTGATCAAATTGCTGCCATTTAATGAGTTACTGCTTGTCAGCTGAGAGGCAGCCACTGATGCAATGTTATTCTTAGCATGTTTCGATGACATGACATCAAAACTAATGCATTTTACTCTGCACTCTCAGCAGCCTGTCCATGGACAGCTATAGCTGTTCAGCTAACAAGGGGTAATTCAGTAAGTCATGGTAATGTGAAAATTGAAATGATCTACCCCTTTTCCACCTTGTGTATCACTTCAGTAACATGCAACTTTGCTGCTCTTCTAAGAAGTTGAGATGATAAAATTAATTTGAGATGCGCAGCTGTAAATATGGTGTCTCTTTGTACAGGCTCTCACATAATTTCTGATGACCTAGTTCTAAGAGGAATGATTTATGCACTGTATAGCAAAGTCATTTGACACCATAATGTAAAAAAGCCATTTCAGTATAAAAATATGGCTATTAATTGGGGAATTAATAATCTGTCAAAGCTTAAGCAACTTCCTTACAAAACTCAAAAGGAAAAGAGCCATCTCTCCAGCAGTTTTTAGGAAACAGAGACAGTTATTTCTTTAATGACTATTTAAGTTAAAAGGCTTCTTTTACAGATCCATTGAGAAAGGCTATTTTGAGAGCTGAAACATATTCTGTAAATGAAAGGTTGTTGTGAAGCAGATTCCAACTCCTATTAAAGCCTAATGAAACTACACGGGATATTTCAGAAATTTCACTGAGTACAGCAGAATTATAATTCTTATTTCAAAGATGATTTGAGAATCTCCCATCCCAGAGATAAATGCAATTAGAAGTATATTATATATGTATATTAAAGAGATTACTTATTAACAAGATGTAGATATTACTCAGATCAACCCAAGGAGGTGGATAGCTATTAAAGACATGACAACCACTAAGTTATTTCAGCCAGGTCTGAAGCTGTGTGGGATTTTTTGTTTTGTTTTGTTAATGAGAGTATAGGAAGAAAAGAACATTACAGAAACAGCCTTAACAATCCCTCTACACTCTACCTGCTTTCACCCTCAGTTTTAAAGCATAAATCTCAGATCATTATGTTTGCTTCTGCTTGGCTAAGATCAGCTGAAACGTCTGCTTGGAGAGAGGCACTTGGTAACATAGAAGAACAAGACAAGCTACAGCACACCGTGGGATGAGGCTATCTTCTGGCTGGGATGACGGCATCACCAGGGCTTCAGTGGATGTTGCTGGGATAAAGTTATACACCACTTCAGTCAGTACATTTTATTAATTATAATGGTTTTCCTAAGACATTGAAATGCTAACGAACCCATTCACCACCAAGTTGTTCAGACTCCACTTCCCTGTGATAAAACTTGAGTTATTATCGGTGAAAAGAAAGAGCAACCCTCCCATCTACACAACTGCAGACGACCTCTCTCAGAGAGGCAGCTAACACACTGAAACCAAACCATGGTCCATTCACAGCTCATCTTCCTTCATGGGCAGCTATAACCACAGATTTACTGCTTTTCTTAGAAGATGATTTCCTAGTAGGGTATCAGTCCCTCTAACTAGAAAGCCAAAATATTTCTTTCTTAACCCTCCATTTCCAAAGAAAATCCAGTGTGCTATTTATTAGGTTTTCTTCAAGAGCACGTTGATCCCAAATTACTTTGCTTTGAAACCATCACCAAGGATAATATCCATGTAACAGTTTCAGGTAGCTTCTATACTAATGATGCATCACATCCTCCCATTTAGTAAATGGCACTGGTGTACTGCACACTGCCCTATTCCAAAGAAAACCTATAGGATCCCTCCTCTCAGTAAACAAGTTTTTCACATTTACATCTCAAGAACACAGATAGATAGATAGATTACCTAAGTGTACCAAAACCTGATATTCTCAGAGCTTCTATTACCACTACTGTGTGCCCACAGAATGAGAAAAAACAGATAGACACAGCCTTCGAGACTGATTTTGGAGACAAAACATTGTCATAATTCCAGCGACCTTGCTGTTTCAACAAGAAAAACAGTTTGTTCTCAGAGAGTATACTACTAAGATTGGATTTCCAGGTTACTTAGGGAGAAAAAAAGAACAACTGCAGCACTTTTTAATAATGTGACTAAGGAAAGCAAAGCTTTGTCTATTATTTGCCAGAACTGCCGTCCCTTTTTCAAACTCTCTCTCCTTCACAGACAAAAGCTTTCAAATATCATGGAATCAGCTAGGACTGAAAGGGTGATAAAACATACAGGAACCTTGCCCATCTCCTGATCATCCCCCACTCAAAAGGAATTGCTCTTCACACAAGAAGAGCCTCTTAGAGTTGCCGTATCAAAAAGAATCACACACCTTCCCAAACAGACTTCAGCGAAAGTGTGCTCACCCCAGATCCAAGGAGGATCAGGAAGAGTGATGGCCTCTCCTGGCCTGCTCTTCCATGCTCCTGTCCTCTTTCATGTAGTCTTTCCTGTAAATGGCACAGCATGAGGCCAGAAAGACCATCAGTCTGAAACAGTATGGGCATTTTTGTGTTCGTTATTGCAGTAGAAACTGCATGCCCCGAAAATCAGCCTCTTCTTTCAGGTCCTCAGAGGTGTGCCATCATGCTTAGGCATTGCAAAGCATGAATAATTAATGTTTGCAGGTTTCTTTCAGTAGCTCAGATCAGCAGTTCTCCATTAGTCTGAAGGGTCAGGACTGTGCACAGCAACTTAGCGGGATTATTCTGTTTTCCTGCTGATTGTGAAGAAAGAGTGCAGAAACCCGAGACAGGACTAAGCAAGCTGCTGACTGCTTAAAATTCCCACTGACTTTGGATTCGAAACGGTGAATTCAAGTTACTACATTTTAATTGAGCTGCAGGAGTTGTTGGCATGTGGGCTCTCAGTCTAAAGCAAAGGCAACATAATACATCCTGCCTTAGCTCATTTCACCACAGAGTTAATGACCTGGCATTATGTGACGCCTGCAATGACCTAAGATTGTGTTGATGGACAGTTATCAAGTTTTGGCTTGACATGCATTCAGCCACAGTAACCTGTTATCAAAATGTTCATGTGTCTCAAGGCTTGGAAGAGTTGTATAAGACTCGGAAAACTCAGAGAACTTCTTAGAAATAAAATGGCCTATTTCCTGGTCCTTGCTCCTTTCTTGCCCTGTGTTATTCTGAAGGTCCTTTTGCCTAAAGGATATTTTGTCTCTTAAAATCTAATTTTCTCTTGGTAATCATTTCTCTCCTCTACATGCCTGTATCTCAGAGTTCAGCTGGCTTCCACAGAAATAAATTAGTTTAGAGAACTGCAGATCTGGCCATTGGAATCAGGAACATCTTAAGGAATATAAATGTTAGCTTGATTTAAGCAATTGGGCCAAACTTTTTATACCATCTCAGTTATTTATTTAGACAAACCTTCTCAGGAAATTGATCAGTGTAAATTCAGATCTCATTTTTGACTGTTTTAAGTTTGAAGCACACAAAGGTGCTGAATCTATCTCAGCCTTCCTGCCAAAGCAAAACTTGAGCAAGGATGCCAGGATCTAAGCCGTTAAGAGTAAAAGCAAGACTAAAAGGCAAGGATTGAATGACGCCTGACTGTAAGCGTAGGACCCTATACAAAATAATAAGAAACAGAAAAAAAAAGATATAGCAAAGTTATTGATTCTTGATTGTACTGCAGAGCAAACATGGCAGCAATGCCAACGCCAGGGCAGAAGGGTGAATTATTTTAGAATTTGAATGACAGTTGGCAAATATGATGACCCCCCAGAGGGCTCAAAAGGTTGAAACAAGTGTGAAAACGGAGCCACTCTCATACTTATTAAGCTACGTACGGATGTGTGGTGAAAGCAAAAAGACAATAAGTAAAGCCAGCCCCATGATATCGATTCAAAAGGCAAAAGCAATTCCATGAAACAAAGCTGTCTATGTTTTGCCCTTACTTACAATGTTCATTAAGCCGATTTATTGCAAATTGCATCTTGAGTAGGAACTGCTGTGCTCTTACAGCCTGACATTGCCAGGCGAGAGATGCACAGAGCAAACAACAGATTTTCTATTGCTTGTGTTGGAAGAGGATGTCCAGATGCGTCTCCGCACAGGAAGGAACGATGGCGCTCTAAGTACCAAGTGCCTCAAAGACACTTGTTGATCTTGTCCCCTGTGCCACCTACAGCCCTTATGATCCCTACTGATACAGGCTCGGATTGCATTTGTCGGTGTGTGATTGATGTCCTGCCTTGGAAACACCTCCTCTTGGCTCCACAGGGTACTCTATAGTCTGCGTGGATACTCTATAGTCTACCTGGAAGTCTGCTGCTATGAGGGAAAGGAACATCAAATGGGGCTCTCTGAGGCTGATCTAACAACATCCTGTAGTATAGAACTCTTTTCTTCCATCCTGGTTTCAGACTCCAAGGTTTAAAGCTCTCAGATGAAGATGTTCTTTACTTCTTCAGGCTGGACATCACGAAGGGTCTGGTCCTCTGAGTAAGTGATGAAGAGTGCAGGTTTTATAATTCCTACCACACTGCAAGAAGCCAGGGGTCCAGCACACAGTGACATAGAGCACGAGGTACCAAAAAATATACTCAAGATGAGAAAGGGGAAAAAAAAATCACCAAAGAGGGACTGTATAAAATCAACTGTCTGAGCCTCTTTCTCATTGGTCACGGTACAGAATACATTTAATCACATAATAAGCCAATAAAAGAAATAGGCAAGGAAAACTGTGATTGTGAATGAGAATAATAATAATAAAAAAAAAGCCGAGTCAAAATATTTTTCCAATTTTCTCCTATGATTGATTCATTAAAATCAAAAGAATAAAGTTGCATGCTCCAGAAACAGATGCCCAGAATTTAATTCTTGCTTTTCCATCTGGACTAGAGCCCTGCTCTAGAGAAACTGCCCAAGATGGATTTTTAACTGTACATTAAAGCTTACATGCTGATAAAGAGATAAAGAGTGGAACCCCTTGCTCAGGATATTTCACATGTTTAAAGTTTAGGGTTGTTCAAAAAGTGACTGGACAAATTAACAAAGTTAATGAGAAAGGAATGCATTGATGGTGATTAAAGACTAAATAACTGCTTCTGGGACCAGGAAATCTAATTGGTAAAGGTTGGGAGAATATTTTGTAGAACGATCACTCTTGCACGCTTGCCTGTTTTTCTGCTCTTCCCATGCACTGCTGTGAGCTACTGCATCATCTACTGAGCAGGGACACACTCCTTTACTCCTCTGCGCTATTGCTCTTTATTCATTGACAGATTCCAAGGTTGGAAAGAACAGCAAGTCCATAGGGTCTAAGGGCCTATATAATGCAGTCCGTTGTACTGAGTTCAGTAACCTTCGTCTGCCTGAAGTGTATCTTAGAAACGGGGAAGGCACCTTCTGCTGCAACAACGTCTTCCAAGGGCACAGAGTAGTCAAGTCATCTTTCTTTCTTCCTTCAGCTAAACAGATAAAGATGATTGTCATCGGAAAGCATACTTTCCAGCCTGCAAGTACATTTAGTACTTTTCTCCAGGTTTTTCACCTTTTTCTTCCACCCAATCAAAAAAAATGCCTAAGATGTAGGATTCCGACAGTCTTGATTGTCACTTTGTGTATTTTTGCACTTACCCAAATGAGTTCACAAAAGACAGAGGACAAGAAGATCCATCCAGGCTAAGAAATCCTGACACTAGACAAACACATTGTTAGAGGAAGGACATCTTTAGGACTGCTACTGTGATTCTGTCTTTTTAAGATGTTTACTGATGTTGAACCGTAACAGCAAAAAGAGCAGCTGCAACGCTCTTACAATATGAGCAATGTGACCCAAAAGTTTCTGGGCTATTTTCCTGAGGTGGCAACAAACAAACGTACAGACATAAGTCCCCAGGAGTTTCTCCAGGTCCTCCGTAGATGCTCTTCTCTCTCTCTCCAGACAAAACTGCCCCGAGGAAGAAGTGACATACTTATGGCAGGGTCCTCGCAAAGGCAGAAGCCAGGGCTCAGAGGACTCCGAAACAGCTGGTCTCTCTGCACGCACTGAGCCGGGAGCGAGGATGCCACCGCTGCTTGGGAAACTCACAGGAAAAAATGATTTTTCCAATGGCAGGAATGGGTTTGTCTGCCAAAGTCATGTCTGATTCATGAAAAATAAAAAAAAGTTGTTTTTTTTTTGTCCTTATGAAAAGAATCATTAATTCAGCATAAGCATTGCCAAAGTATCTATAGAAAAAAAAATGAAGCCTATATATTGATGATCAGCTAGATAATATTGACATAATTTCTTTCCTTTAACTCACTGAGTAGTGACCTTCAGATTTCACAGCTGCACTCATGACAGCTAAAGAAACCTAGCCGGGACATTATCTAAATGGGGCATAAACCATTTCAACAGGGTGGGTGGTGGGGTTTCTTTTGACTCCTTAGTGTTTCAACACAGAACAAACTCTTGGATGCCAGGTTAAATGGAAGTTCTGGCCAATCATTAGTAAAGTTGGGCTTTTATTTAGTTATGTGTCCTGGCACAATTCAGAGTATTTTGCAACCAGTTCCCCAACTAGCTTTTTTCCTTTTATTTTCTCTGAACTGTCATGTAGAGCTCTTATACATTAAAACCCAGCTGTTCTCTATCTCCCAAAAGTATATAAGGCAATTTTACATGAAATAGTTTGTTGAGGTAGTTGAAACTTTAAATCCACTGATATTTTAAAATCCATTTGCACTGCAATTCAGAACAGAAAAAATGTTCTCCATGGACATGGAAATTCTGAAAATGTTCCTTTTCTGAAATCTTCAAAATGTAAATGTGAAATCTGCTGCACGGCATTTGGGGTCAATCTAGATTAAGAATAGTTTATAATGATCAGAAACCATACTTGTTCCAATATAACTCAATGCAGTTTTTGCCTGTACTTGTACTGCTGGAAAGTAACTCATGTTTTAGAAGCGTAGTAATTAGTTTCCCAACTGATGATTGAAAGTAGAGCATTATATTTTTCCTAGGGCTTTCATTAGGATCTCTAGGTTCACTTCCCTCAACATATGGATCTGTTAACAGAAGATTAACTCTAGTTTTCCAATGTACTTTTATTGTTAAAATATGCTGGTTCTCTGACATTATCTGCTTAAGGAATTTAAATTAAAATGTGTCTAGATTTAGTTAACTGTTGATAAGATTTGTGATTTCTAGGGGCTGAGAATATTTAAGTATATATAAACCAAATTTTATTATACTATAAATTACCATGAGGCATCACATTTTCAAACCAGAATAATGTAACCCAAATTACTGGGATTACTCTAGGTTTAAATCAGCAGGACAGATCACCATCTGGATCTGTACGCAGTGTCTCTTGTGTAAAAGAGGGATGAAAATATATATAGAATTAATATAGGCATATATTTAACATATATAAAGATCATAAGAGGATCCACATGGGATCACCTAAAGGTCTACCTCATTGATATCTATTCAGCAATCTATTCAGCACTGGCCACTAGCTGATTGCCTAAGTAAGAATGAAAGTGTAGAAAAGTATTTGGAGGTATTTCTCCTAGCTTTAAATAACGTAGGGCTCATGATCCTCCTCATCCAAAAAATGGTGAGTTGGTATTTGATAGCCTTCAACAGATTTTTCATTCATGGATTTATCCAACCCCTTTTGCACCTAAGTTTTGGCATTCACAATATCATGCAGTAAAGGCGTTCCACAGCTTAAGTACATGTTCTGTGAAGAATTATCTTTCTGTGTTTGTTTTGAACCAACCCCTGCTAGCTAAATTTGACAGCACAATTTAGAAAGAAGGCACAGAAGAGGGCAGTTGGTCCTGAGATGGAAGGACAGCATTATCAAGTGACGCTGAACTCTTGTAAAATGAAACAAGAAACAAAAGCTGTCAATCTCTCGTGTTTTCTCTATGCTAGTTTCGGAGGATAGTTCGGACTAAGAAACTTCTGCCTAAATTATCAAAAAGGTCCTAGTTAACCTCACTATAATGCAGTATTTACTAGGTACAGGGCCGATATCCCACGTGCTTTATGCAGGTCTCTGTGAGGGACATGAGAGTTCTCTAAACCAGAAGTTGTCCTACCTGATGTCTTCAGGATACTCTCATTAAAACTCTTGGGTTCTTGCTTTACCACTCAGAAAACCTGCTATTGCAGCAGGCACGCAGGCCAAAGGGCCAGAGCCCTTTGGATGGTAGAAGTTCTGTATATTTGATAATCTGTTCCTGAATAATGGCTTCCCCACCTTCTGAAGAAGCAGAAACTCAGAGGTGCTTTGTATCAGACAGAAATTAAGGATGAAATCGCTTATTTGATTCATTCTACTGGTGTAACGGGGGGAAAAAAAAAAGAAAACTTTTTTGTATTATGCTTTCTTTTTAAAGGACTCATATAAAAAACAAACACAACGCAAACAGCAGAGGAACAGCAGAGGAACGGCTTATGAGATGTTTAGACTGAATAACGACTCAGTGTACACTTTAAGGATCCACCAAGGATGCTATTTATGAGCTCACATACCCTATAAAGAAAATTACTTTCATAGGCCAGCCTTGAACCTGAAAACTAAGATACATTTTTCTTATCATTATCAGCTTTCTGAGCTGTCTCCCAGCTATCTTACAGGGTATGATAAGAGACTTAGTGAAAGGCTTTTACCTGTGGAAACTGCAGCCAGATCAGTGTTTGACTGAGACCGCGATGATTATGACAACAAACAGCAGGACGGTCAAAGCGGCAGAGAGAAGGCAGCACTTCATCTTCCTGGCTCGTTGCTAAAAGAGGAGAAAGAAAGAGAAATAAAGACATGGACTTTTGAATGGGAAGATGGAGGGTAAATCCATGAAGAAATATTGCTAATTTTCCATTGCTGGGACTAGCTGAAACAGGTCAATACAACACGGAAAACTTGCCTCTTCCTCTGGACTGGCCCATCCTTCTGAACAACCCACGTTCAACCTTTTCAATGAAAATCCCCCGTAAATATAATCACCTTCTCTGCACAACTTTCTTCCTACTTAAATCATCACTCGTCTAGCCACCAGTCTTGATAACATCATCCTGACCTAACAAACCAATTGCATTTACCCAGGGTTCTTTACCTTTCTTACAACCGAAGCAACACTCAGAGGAAAGACTATATTATTATTGCTGCTATCCACTTTTCCTTCCTTTTTTTTCCCCTAATTGGTGCAATTAGCCCTCCCACTCTGCCACACGTTCTTTGCTCACTGGTTTACACCTCTTTGCACTGCATTATATTTCCTAAAACTTGCTTAAAACTAGGGTTCTAGAGAGAAAAGCATCGTTTCCCAGCTGTTTTGTTCTACAGATGTTTTGGCCTCTTATACCACAAGTGACAGGGGACACACCTCCTCTGTCAGTGCTCCCAAGCCCACTGCTTCATTCCCTCGTAACCCTCTCAAGGGCCCATCAGCTTTGCGGTACAGACCTTGAGACGCATTTCCAGCAGGGAATTTGCAAAACATAGTGCCTGTCCTCTCCAGGCTTTCACCAGCCTAACTGGTGTTTTTTTTGTTTGTTTGTTTTTTTTTAAGTGCAGATTTCCATATTATTATTTTTTTAAACACATACAAATGCTGGGTTGTCCTACCTCTGCGGCAGAAAACCAGTGATTCATCTCGGTTTTGAGTTTGCTTTTCAATTGCCCAAACACAAATATTTTCTTTGGGTTTGGGAAAAATCAGATGCTTTAAATATGCCATTCTATTTGCATACTTTGAGAAGGATCTTTCAGATATGTAAGGAAGGAGTGTGAGTGTGTGCATGCTAGAGTTCTTCCCCTCCCCACTAATTCTGCTTGGAGGCACCCATTTGCTCACACTTTCCAATTAGCTCATTGTGGCTCTTTTGGAGAGAACATGGGTGGACTAAGGCTCGCTTGCTCCCTCTCTCTTTAACCGACTTTTTCACCCACTAAATGATGTTTCTTTAGAGTGGCTCTGCACTTGCAACCTTCATTTCCGGACAAGTAATGTAGTCAAATGCATACGGAAAAGCCGAGTACACAAGCAATAGGCCTGCTAGGGTGTCCTGTTTCCTTTTAACCTTGATTAATTCCAAGTCAAACCAGGAAACCTCTGCCTAGAACGGCAGAATATCTTAAAACAGCTAGATATACTTGTTCACTTCTAAAATGTCAGAACCTTTGCTCTGACAGTAGACGATGCTAATAGGTCATTTAGCTTCCAGCGGTATTCTCAAATATTCCTAAAGAGATTTTCAAGGGCTACACAGTGTCACTTAGGATGGCTTTTCCATCAGTCTCTTTACAGAGAGTTTCCTTGCTTTGTTCTTCCTGGCATTGCAAAGTCCCATTCACCATTACTTTGCACTTTACATAGTCTTTTTATCAGTGTCATAAATATACTAATCAGAGGATAAGAGAAGCGGGGTCAAAACTGTATCCTGGTATTTGGTCCACATTTTATGACCTCTGTCCTGGCTGGTAAGTCAGGATAATGGTTCCTGCTCTGTTTGCAACATCTCTTAGGGGATTTAGCATTACTGTCTTTCACAGCCATATAATCTGTGACAGCATTCTCCTGTCAGTTCTAGTTCTTTACATTTCAACAGGGGAAACGTTCAGTTCTTTGAGACCCTCTAGTCTGCAGTCATAAATTTTTACATGCCAGAGGATACCTAGAGCAGTAGGACACAACTTCTGAGCGGTGCCTAATTGCACAACCTCCTCTGGACACACTGAGGAAGGGTGGCCATCTGCCCCAGCTGCTCTTTGTCACTTCTATGGAAAAGTACTCTCACATGGGCAAAAGTCAGCGGTTCCCCTCAAAGTACAGATGCACATCCTGCCACACAAAAGCTATGCAAGCAGCCCCTCACATATGACCCGACCCCCATGGACACGCCTGTCGTGTAAACCAGCCCTGTCCTGTGGATACTCCCATATTTTGGTAGAAATGGACACACTTGTTTGTGGATAGCCCTTATGAAGGAAGAAGGGAAGCTAGCAGGGAGTCTGGTGGCCAAAACTGTTCACGTGGCTCTTGCAGCCCATTCCCTGCCCTTATCAGTGGTGAAAGATAGAGCATGTTCCATAGACTGATAGTTCACCAGATAGGATCTACAGACCATGCTGTGGGCAGCCTCACCTGAACGTTACATAAGTATATATACAATAATTATACAGCATACATAATGCTATTATGTACAATATTTTCTGGCTATTATCTCTGGTTTAGGTTAACAAAATGTGATTGCCAACCTGAGATGATAACCAGAGCCCTAATGCCCCTGGAGGGAAGCGAGGAGAAAAAAACATTGCAAACTTAGTTTTCAATAACCCCAAGACACTGGGGCTCTGGGTTTAAATCCAAAAGACATTTCCTTGATTTGGGTAATGTATGCCCTGCTGTGAAATGTTCTTTGGTTCAGTACCTACCTGAAGAACAGACTACCATCTGCAAAACAACTAGCTCTATTGTCTGGCAGCTTCAGCACTGATCAGGACTGACCCAATTCAACAAGTGATGTGAAAAGCTGGAGCGATTTGAGTAAGAAACTGTTTCCGGAAAGAGCTGAGCTCAGTGTCATTAAGACCAATCAGCCATGATTCAAGTGAAGAGCTGTTAGCTTTTCCATTATACTGATGAAAAGTTCTTGGTATCTTTGCTGAATCAGTGTAGCCCTAGCCAGCTCAGGTGTTTACTGACTGATGGTTTCCTACCTTTTTTGCCCTTTTCACTCCTTCTTATTTTGGAGATTTTCATGGAAAGGAAGAGAAAAAGGAAATTTGGGAAGAACACTCTTAGCATTTTGTGCAGCAGAGTATCCTGTAAAGCACCAACACTACCAGATGACAGGAGACAGACCTGGAAGGGACACATCTCCTATTACCTCCCCTTGTCTCAGGAATCTCTACTAATATCATTTCTGACAGATGTCTGCCTAACCTGCCTTTAGAAACCATCAGTGATGTAGAAAAGGATCTGCAGTTATGAGGGGAAAAGAATAAAAAAAAAAAATCACCAAGGGGGTAGTTAAACATTCAAACAGGAGCCCAGAGAAGCTGTGGAATATCCATTCTTGAAGATATTCAAAACTAGGCTGGACAAGGAGCAACCTGATCTAATTGTCATTGCTTTGAGTGGGAGGTTGGACAAGGACCTTCAGATGTTCCTTCCAACCTACGTCATTTTATGATTCTATGATTATGATCCCTTGAATTAAGGTTAATCTGCCCTTATGTGGAAGTGGTATGCCATTTCCAAATCCACAGTCAGATCATTTCTCCCCAGGGCAAGTTCCTTACTGCCCTGAGACAGATGTTACCAGGTTTCTGCCTCAGAACTGGTAATCTCAGAATAGTAGAGCTACAGCCACAGAAAGATCAAGAAAAAAAAAAAAATAAATGTATGATTTATTTTAGGACATAATTTTTCAAGGAGCTTTTCATTATTGTAACATTTCCCATGCTTCAGACTAAACACCAGCCAGTTCGTGCCCCTTTTTCCAGCTCTTCCTTCGCTCAATTACTGGAAATCTTTCTTTCTCACTGTCTGCATCAATGCAATTCCTTGTTCTCCTCTGCTTTGCTGGGCTCCAGCAGGGGAAGCACTGAGGACATGGCCATCGTGGCCTCCTCTCGGTTCATGTTGCCCAATGCAACCTGGGCCCGTGATTCCTTAAGGGAGCAAGTGTGAGATAATTTTGCCCAGTCCCTGCCTTTGCAGTTGAAACATATTTACCTGCTTACTGAGAAAACATATACATAGGGCTATTAGCACCGTAGAGGTATCGAGAGTTTGTTCTTGGTGCAAACTGAATCTTCAGGTGTTTCGCCCCCAATTTCTAAGAAGTATCAATTAAAATTGAGAGAACAGCTTTTTCAGAGACTTGTAGGTTTCTCCATATATTCCCAAAGATGACAAGAGGTATGGCTGCTTTCTCCATTCTTTTTCCTACCTGGAAAGTATGGATATTCTACTAGAAAATGTATGAGAAACTTAACCTTAAGGAGTATTATCTGCTTTCATTTTAATTACGTTAGCATATTCTGACCCAAGGCTGGCATACTGTTGCACTGCACTGGTCTAGCTCTGTAGCTCTGCCCTGTACTGTTGTAAGCCTATTTCCCATGATACCTAGAATTTTTTGATGAAATTGGAGCTAATCTATTGTCATTGCACACGTTTGCCCAAGATGGGAAAAAAAAAAAAAAAAAGGTATTGTGGGAAAAAATAAAATAAATAAGAACCTACTGGAAGAAGTAATGGCTTTTTGCAGTTATTTTTGCTAGGCTATCAGGTTTTATTAGTAACACGCTATAGGTAAAGATATTTTTTAATCCTGACAGAGGCTTTTTAAGCACACATGTGAAACAGCAAGGAGTAAAAAGCAGGAAAGGAATCAGCAAGGCTATTTAGGGACACAAGGAAAAAGTACTTTATATTGACAGGAGATATGGATGTGACTGAGCCTGGAAGACTCCTTTCCTTCATTGTTTCATCAAAGAACCTGCAGGTCTTATTTTACAGCCTAGAAGAACTTTCTTTCTCGGGGGTGAGATGTGAAATGTTAAAAGACATTTTAATTATGTCACAACGGATAGTTAAGTAATTAGAAACCATTAAAGTCCATTGCAGCCCTAGGCCCAGAAAAGCAAATTGCCTCTTAGAAATTCCTAAGCAAGCACAGTTAGAAGGAGTAAAGAAATGTTTGTTGCTAAGGATTCAAAAGCTGCCTGGGGACAAAGTATAAATAAAATGGGAGTGGGTCCAGAGGAAAACAATATTCCTATATTTATACAGAATAGAAAACATGGAGTCAAACCAGTGAAGGATTTTGATTCACTTATGGAAAAGCAGCATCATGCTCCTCTACTCTCCATGGCGCACAGGGCAAAGCAGGGCAGAAATTCCCAAACTGGCTCTACTAAAGAGTCTAAAAGCCCTAGAAACAGGCATATTAGTTCAAGTAGATACGTCTACTACTACAGATAGTCTATTCTGGGCACCTTAGAGCATACTACACCATTTCAGAGTAAAGACAGAGGAGAGACCTCGGGCTCCACAGCTGTGGCATTTTCTAGGTCTCCTGCAGCACGAAAGCATTTTTTAAATAAAGAACAAATAATGAAGTGTTTTCCAACAGAGTGAGAATTATTACAAGAAATTCTGGTAGTACAATGCCAGTACAATATCCATTGAAGATATATCTGTTATGGAGATCTATTGCCTGCAAAACCATCCAGGAAAAAAACAAACACGGAAAAAAATTGAATTTAAAAACCTAAAAACCACACAATAGCAGCCTGGAGTTGTCAGGTCAGAGCCTTTTAAAGGCCTCTGTTGGGCAATGAAAAATCACCTTGATTAATTTTCAAGTAGTTTCCTTCGCTGTAGGATTAACAAACCTGTTTGACACAAAATGGTACATTTGATATGCAAATCTCTATCGAGAGGCTTTTGTGACGTTAAAAACATTTGTACGATCTTGTTCCCTCTGCCCTCAGAGGTCGTCTGGAATTGCACTAAAGCATTTCTCTATGCACTTAATATCCATTTTGAAAGCTAATTTGAGGTCTGCTGAATTGGGAGCCCAGGTCCTTAATTACTTTTGGACATGTTTATATAGAGATGATATTGTGAATCTGAAACTACTGTCACTCCAGTATTCACGAGCAGGAACTCTGCCGAAGGCTGTGGAATTCTCACGGGAAAAAAAAGGAAATATTGGAGTAATGCAGCAGAAAATCAGGCCTTGTGGACATGTTTACCTCTAAGTATTATGTAAACACACCGAGGGAAAAATTCTCCTTCCACTTTCACCAGCGACTTCATCATTATTATTTTTGTTGCTATATTCTATTTATATTGATGAGATTCCTTTAGATAAGTCATGCGCAATCATAAGATAGTAAACAGATGGTGTTATTGCAAGAGAACTAGGGAATATGACCTTTAACGTGTGTACAAATTCAAATGCACTGACCAAATTTGGTGACCTTTATGGAAAAGCCTCCTAATAGAGTAGCAATGAATTCGCTATTAAATATCACTGCTTCTGCAGACTGGCTTAAAAAGGCCAGTAATATTATTAAGCACTTTTGGTACATTTAAATGAGAAGGAAGCAGCCAACTTGCTTATGAGTAAACCTTAAAAGATATGATAGCAACAGGAAAAGGACAGCTTACACTAGCAGGGGAATAACGCTTTGCTTTGTCACATTGCTTTTCTGCCGTTATCGCCACATCATTTCGACCAATTTCAAGTTTTCCTCTGCTGTTCTGTCTATGTGTTTGCCACTTTGCACTAATTCTGTGCAATCTTCCCAGGCCCTTCAAATTTCTTCATGATTCCCTTAGTCATTTATCTTCTTTGCACATATCCTAGGTGAAACTAAAGGCCATCCACAGGCAAAGCTGCTCAGCATTTCCTATGGTAGGACTGTGTTTTCTGCCACTTAGATATTTAGCTAGTGATAACCATTCAGGCTGACATTTTCCACACCTGAAGTCTGTTTCAAGCTGATATTTGTTTTTCTTCGTTCAAGCAAAAATGTTTCAGCTAATTCTAAGAACAAAAAAAAAAACTATTGAAAAACGTCCAAGTTTGCCCATGCCAAAAAAGATAATGCAAACATTTTTTTCTAGTGTCTTCATGCTCTGGAGCAAACTGGGGAATGTGAGAAGGAGCAGGGAAAAAAAGAGCTTGTCCCACTAATGAGGGTGCACTTCTTAGTGTTTCTAGGAAAATTTGGCTCCTCTTGGGAAAGGTACGACTTCTCCGAAACCCCAGTTCGTGTACATTCGTGACTAGTTCAAAATCAGCGGGTAATTTTCCGAAGAACCCCATCTGCGCTGAAGTCTGTCAAGGTGAGGATAAGAGCAGGCTGTTCTCTGTCTTTCTTTCCCTAAGAGCAGACAGGGGCTGATGGTGAGGCTGTACACAAAGATTTAATTGCTGCGTTTTCTAACTTTTGAATGCTTGAATTAGCAATCTTAATATACCCTTAATATATTTGTTTTTCTCTTAATGGCTGAAACATCATTTACAATAACACATGATAATGGCTTACATTTCTATCATGTCTTTCAAGGCAGCAGGCCTCCAATGTGATTTACAAATTCACTATAAAGAGGATTAATTTTTTCTCAGCACTGGAATGAAGCCACCTACCTCTGGCAGCTGTTTTAATTCTGCATAGCAAATCTAGTCAACAGTTTAAAGCAGGTAATGACTATTGTGCGTAGCTGAAGCACCAGATAGCCTGCAATTTCCCGAAGAAGAGTTTGCACAGGATAGCAAAGGAAATGCCTCTATATTCTTGCAGAAACTGCCTGGAGATGCTTTATGACCCTACACGGGCGGATTCACACAGACCTGAACTCCACCAACAAGTCTAGCCCAGAAACATGGGTGCAAAGGAGCACAGAGGAGAGAGAACAATTCAACCACATTAAAGTGGTGCTGTGCTCAGAGAAAGACTTCTTGCTGAGTAGTGTTTATTAGATTATGTCACTATATGAATGTGATCA
Organism: Apteryx mantelli; assembly: GCF_036417845.1. NCBI lineage: Eukaryota > Metazoa > Chordata > Aves > Apterygiformes > Apterygidae > Apteryx > Apteryx mantelli. Next base: position 3,569,905 of record NC_089979.1, on the reverse strand, counting down.
GACTAAACAGTCCCAACTGTCTCAGCCTTTCCTCATAGGAGAGATGCTCCAGTCCCCTAATCATCTCTGTGGTCTATCGCTGGGCTCGCTCCAGTAGCTCCATATCTCTCTGGTATTGAGGAGCCCAGAACTGGACACAGCACTCCAGATGTGGCCTCACCAGGGCTGAGGAGAGGGGAAGGATCACCTCCCTCGACCTGCTGGCAACACTCTACCTAATGCACCCCAGGATACCATTGGCCTTCTTGGCCACAAGGGCACATTGCTGGCTCATGTTCAACTTGTCCACCAGAAGCCCCAGGTCGTTCTCCGCAGAGCTGCTTTCCAGCAGGTCAGCCCCCAGCATGTACTGGTGCATGGGGTTATTCCTCCCTAGGTGCAGGACTCTGCACTTCCCTTTGCTGAATTTCATGAGGTTCCTCTCTGCTCAACTCTCCAGCCTGTGCAGGTCCCTCTGAATGGCAGCACAGCCCTCTGGTGTATCCACCACTCCTCCCAGTTTTGTATCATCAGCAAACTTGCTGAGGGTGCACTCCGTCCCTTCATCCAGGTCATCAATCATGTTTAACATCTTCATTAATGTAGATCGGCCAGCATTGACATCACTAGTGACTGGCCTCCAGCTGGACTTCATGCCCCTGATCTCTTCCACGTGGGCACCAAAGATACTGCCAAGGGCAACTTGGAAAGAGTCAGATGGGATTTCAGAGCTCTGGGGGCAGTGGTTGGGGGTGTGGGGGCCCACGTCATTTTCTCCTCAGTCTTGCTAGTGAGGGGGAAGGATGGGAGGAGGAGTAGATGGATGCTCCAAGCAAATAATTGGCTGTGCTGCTGGTGTTGACAACAGGGATTTTGGTTTCTATGACCATGGGAACCTGTTTGAAGATCGGCAACTGACTGGGAGACATGGGATCCACCTCACTAAGTGGGGCAGGTGTGTCTTTGCCAACAGGCTGGCCAACCTGGTAAGGAGGGCTTTAAACTAGGAAAGATGGGGGAAGGGGAGAGTTATAGAGACAGGGTAGTCAGCAAAATGCGGCTCAAGTGGGATACCTCCAGCAATTGCATGCCACTAAGGAAGTACCTACAAGACAAAACTATGGGGAATCCCCTTGCACCCCTTCTGGGGAATCAGCATGCTCCAATACCTCTCTGAAGTGCCTGTAAGCAAATGCACGCAGCATGGGGAATAAACAGGAGGAAACAGAGATCTGTGTGCGGTCGCAGGGCCGTGATCTCATTGCAATTACGGAGACATGGTGGGATAGCTCGCATGACTGGAGTGCTGTCATGGATGGCTACACACTTTTTAGGAAGGACAGGCCAGGAAGGTGAGCTGGGGGAGTTGCCCTTTATGTGAGAAAGGAACTGGAATGTATCGAGCTCTGCCTAGGGGTGGATGGAGAGCTGACCAAGAACTTATGGGTAAGGATTAAGAGGCAGACTAACATGGGCGATACTGTTGTGGGTGTTTGCTACAGACCACCCAATCAGGAAGAAGTAGATAAGGCCTTCTACAGACAGCTGGAAGTAGCCTCATGATCACAGGCCCTGGTTCTCAGGGGGTCTTTAGCTGCCCTGATATCTGCTGGAGGAACAACACAGCAAGGCACAAGCAATCCAGGAGGTTCCTGGAGAGCATTGATGATAACTTTCCGACACAAGGAAGGGCTGGTTGGAGATATGAAGGTTGGGGACAGCCTTGGCTGCAGTGATCATGAGGTGGTGGAGTTCAGGATCCAGCAAGGAAGGAGCAGGGCAAAAAGCAGGATCACAACCCTGGACTTCAGGAGAGCAAACTCTGGCCTCTTCAGGGATCTTCTTGGAAGAATCCCATGGGATAGGGCCCTAGAAGGAAGAGAGGTCCAAGAAAGCTGGATAATATTCAAGCATCACTTCCTCCAAGCTCAAAAATGGTGCATCCCAGCGAGGAAGAAGTGGAGAAAAGGGGGCAGGAGACCTGCATGGATGAACAAGGAGCTCCTGGCAAAACTCAAACAGAAGAAGAAAGCGTACAGAAGGTGGAAGCAGGGACAGGCCACTTGGGCGGAATATAGGAATGTCATCCGAGTATGCAGGGATGCGACGAGGAAGGCTAAGGCCCATTTGGAATTAAATCTGGCAAAGGATGTCAAGGACAGCAAGAAGGGTGTCTTTAAATACATTGGCTACAAAAGGAAGACTAGGGAGAATGCGGGCCCTTTGCTGAATGGGGCAGGGACAAAAGATACAGAAATGGCAGAGACACTGGATGCCTTCTTCGCTTCAGTCTTTACTGCTAAACTGGCCCTCAGGAACCCCAGGCCCTGGAGACAAGAGGAAGTCTGGAGAAAGGAAGACTTTCCCTTGGTCAAGGAGGATTGGGTTAGAGATCATTTAAGCAAACTTGACACCCACAAATCCATGGGCCCCGATGGGATGCACCCACAAGTGCTGAGGGAGCTGGTGGACGTTATTGCTAGGCCACTCTCCATTACCTTTGAAAGGACATGGAGAACAGGAGAGGAGCCTGAGGACTGGAAGAAGGCTAATATCACTCTAGTCTTCAAAAAGGGCAAGGAGGACCCAGGCAACTACAGGTCAGTCAGCCTCACCTCCATCCCTGGAAAGGTGATGGAGCAGATCTTCCTGGATGCCATCTCCAAGCATGTGGAGGAAAAGAAGGTGATCAGGAGTAGTCAGCATGGCTTCACCAAGGGGAAATCATGCTTAACCAACCTGATAGCCTTCTGTGATGGAATAACTGGCTGGATAGATGAGGGGAGAGCAGTGGGTGTTGTCTCCCTTGACTTCAGCAAGGCTTTTGACACTGTCTCCCATAACATCCTCATAGGCAAGCTCAGGAAGTGTGGGTTAGATGAGTGGACAGTGAGGTGGATTGAATAATAGAAATAAAATGCATGATTAAGGGCAGACCATCAGCCATGAATGACCTTCAAACCTTCCCCAAATAATGCAAATGGCAGATAAAGAAGTAAAGGAACTTTCGGTGGTAGGGGAAAACACAGTAGAGCATATAATAGTTATAACAATATTTTTCATATTGTGACTGAAAGAAAGGATTTTCTGTCTTCAAAGTACTGTTCTTGAACTAGGAATTGCCTCCAAGTCTCAACAGTAATTAACACAGATTACTTTCACTGTAAGTCTTCAGGCGCCAAAGAACAAGCCAAAAACTTAAGCTGGTCTGATGCTGTCACCAGAAGGCAACTACATTTATACACATTATCCAGTACATTACTGTGAGTGATCCATGCAAAACCTCTTCCCACTCTTATGAATCATAAATAAAATCAATTTCTGGAAGATCATCCAGAAAGTACTGTACCTTCAAGTCATTGTTGAGAGCTGATGAATCTCCATGGTAAAAATGCCACAGGATGATAATAAGCAGCATTCTGTATTTGTAATTTTCATTAGACCAGTTGATATAATTAAAAAACCAAACAAACAAAAAAAGCAGAAAAGATTTATGGACTGCTACTTGTCTGAAAGTCTGTCTGTTTTTTCCCTTAGTGTATCAGTTGATTTAATACAAGACATTACTTCTTACAAACTTTGCTTACCACTATCTCTAGACCATCATTACCATCACTACTATTCTAGCAGTATCTATAATACTACTAAACACTTCATGATTGACATGTCAAGCACTGGTTAACAGGCCAGACTATCCTGAATTAATGCATAGTTTTGCAGAACAAAGATGACATCTGCTGCTTTAAATAAATCTTTAAATAGAGGTTTTTTTGATACTATGTCCAAAGATTGTAGGAAAAAATGTTTCAGTAGTAAGATTCAGAGAATGTTCCTAAAAAAAATAAAACCAAGGACAACCACCAGGTTTTGCAATCAAGAGTATCATTAAAGCTCAAGAGTGATTTTTCCTCCCAGGCATGTTGTTTTTCACCAGTTTACAAGCATTCACCATGTCACCGCTGCTCCTTTTCAGTATGCAAACTAGTTGGGGGCCAAGTGCTAAGCATCAGTGAGTAAATTAAATTGAGACCAGGCATGAAAATCCTACTTGGGAAGAAAGTCAAGAGATGAACACCTCCACACTTTGCCTAAAACAGCATAGATATGCAGGCTGACTACAAGCTATTTTTATGGCTTCTTAACCCTTTAAGTACTTACACGTAGGTCTTCACCCATTCAAAGTAGATCCCACAGAGACAAGATGAGAGTCTTAAATAATTGCCAAACGAGCATCATTAAAGGACGAAAGGGTATCTTTTCTATTACCTGCTAATTGATGTTATAACAAGTACTGGCTAAAGTCACATCTAGTGTAACACCAGTGAAACTGAGAAGAAATAACAGTGCCTCCATACTGCTGTATTGTGTGGGATGGAATGAAATTTGAGGCTGCATGGTTTTCTATAGAAGCCATGGAAAATTGGTTAGGCAGACATAATTTCTGTTACAAACTTTTATTTAAACACGAACAAGTTCTTCAAGGTCTGAACAGTATTTTCACCTCTGTTATTTTTTCATTTCACAGTGGCCTATGAGCTTTGTTTTCTGATGGATCAAATGCACACATTCCAGGAGGTAGCCTGGACTAGTGCTGCACTTCTGCCTCCACGGGAGAGCAGAAAGTATTGGAAAACTTTGTGAGAGAAAATATTCTCCTGAGGTTTCCTGCTTAGTTTTGCAGATGGAAATCCAGGGAAAGTTGAACAAAGAAGAAAGTTTAGGACTTGTAAGAACAGCATTCAAATACAAAGACAAAAATAAAAAGACCTTAAAATAGCAGACAGTGCAGACAGCGGTACTGGCAGATCTAACATCTATTCCTCCTTCTCTCATTAAATTGCTATGTGATCTTTCGTAAGTCACTTAACTTCCTGGTTCCTTAGTTTCCCTTTTTATAAGATTAAAGATGTTACTTCATTAATTTCATAGAGCACAAGCAGGGCCATCTGTAATGATGGCTCTCCCTTTTCCAGTATGAGAGTCTCCTTTATACTGGCAATTTTATTTTGCTAATATCAACCCAACGTTGATTTTTTTATACCCAGTTTTGGTTTCAAATTTTTTTTTTTGTTTATTTATTTTAGGTGAAACAGTTCAACCATTTCTAAGATTAGGGGCTTTAACATCTTCCTGGAGGATAGCACTTCTCTTAAATTTTGAAATCACATGATAGAATTATGGGTATGACATCGGAGTTCATATTTCAGAGGAAAAAAAAATGTCCCTTTCCTTCACATCTCAAGCAACCATTTGAAGCTCTCTTAAATAGTTGTCTTAAATTGTATGTTACTCTGAGTTAAGCTAGAAAACTACGGTGAACAGTGTCTAAAACGAGAGTTGAAAATGATCATGGGACTAAACCTTTTGCAGCTCATCAGCTTCTGGCAATAAAGCACTATTCAGAAGCAGGCTGCACTATTTGCAATCGGTGCCATCAAAACTTTCTGTGTTGCCTCCCTCTATGTCAGAATCCTTCTTTATTGACAAGCCGTAAGGGACTCAGAATAAAAAATACTGGTTTCTTACAAATAATTGAATATCAGCATTGCTTCACAAATGTCCTTGAAACCTGACCCTGTGTGTCAAATGGCAGCTCTAGGTCTAGGCACTGACTAGTCGGTGCCGCCAACACAGAGGTCTATTTATGCCAAGTGGGTAGTAATAATTTAACTGTGATGGACAACATAATGGAACGCTCTGAATGTTGCAAAGTACAACGCCAGTGGTTGTTCCTACAAAGCATATCCGTCAATAGCAGCGACGAGAGGACAAACTACAAAATAAAGAAAGGACTAAATGGAATTTTGAATCTTTATGGTCAAAAGGAAAAACAGCTTCTGCCCTAGAGTTTTATAACATTGCATGAAAGGAAGGGGGTACAATAAAATTAATTAAATCCCCAAATTTTTTCTTAGAAAATATACATTTATGATTCCTACCATGGTGCCAATTTGCAGCCAGTTTGCCAGACTTGTGGTAGAAGTCATGTCTACTCCAGCTATTTATGCCATGCGAGGAAAAAGCAATACATAAACATTTCTTACAATAAGTAAGGCAGTAGAAACACGTGATTCCCCAGCATGGCAAGAGGGAGTCAAAGCCAAAAGACAGTACGCCACGCAACTATAACTAACTTTTAGCCAAGACGAAAATTTTCAGTTACATACCTTCTTTGGCGTCTTTGTAGAGATACACAGCCAGAAAAATTAATAATCTGTTGTACTAGGCTAAGTTTAAAATTCTTCAAATAGTTCAGTTTGCTGTGACATGGTTTTCTCAAAAATATACTGAGCCAGACTCTGAGTGGTTCCTGGAAGAAATTTTAATTCCATATCCACCTTATCTGAGTCAGTGCTAGGCTGGTCTCCTGGGCTTCTGAGAAGACAAGGTTATTAATCAGTTTTCAGGGTAAGGCTTATATGCAAATCCTCCCATACTGTCATCCTGAAAACTTAACTGAACAACTGGTCTGAAGGTCTCAGAAAGTTTTGAAAGTGTTTCTGAGTACTTCCACCTAAACTGAAACCTCCATGGGAGATTATGTCCTGGGGGTATATGGAGAAAAATTCAAAGGCAGAAATCTCCTGAGAGGTCCTGCCTATGGATTTTTTTTTTTGAGGTTGGCATTCAAGAAACCAGAGACATTTGAAGACTCTGGATAAGTGAAGAGAACCTCTGAACTTGTTAAGAGTATCCCAGCCTTTTTTATATGCAGCTGATCAAAGCTTCTAACTCCCCATTCCTTCACTCCCTGTCATGTATGACAAGGGCTTAAAAAGTTGAGCTCCACATGGAAGAAAAATTATAGATATCTGTATGTGCGTGTGTATGTTTTCCCCTTTCTGCTTGTCAAAGCCTCTGTACTTACCATATTAATTTATTGAGTTCATCTTTTTAATGCCAGCTCCTTTAAGTCATTAGAGCTCCTTTTTCTCCTTATAATCCTCTTATTCGGTAATCGGTCTGAGCCTGTCTGTATTTTTTAAAGAGTATTTTTAAGTTTCTGGTGGAGATCAAGGAAAGTTTTCTCCTGGTCTGCTCCACAGACTCCATCTTTCTATTCAGTAGTTCTGTGTGATCCATAGGTCCAAGAATGTTTTGTTGCACTTCTGTTTCTTGTATTGCCCTTTAGGCATTGAATGTAAGGGTGACTTTTCTTTTAGATGCATTATGGCTGCTGGACGATGACCAGCAGAGAGTTAGAGGAATTAGAAATGAATATGGCAAAGATCGTAGCAGTTATTGTAATGTGCTTCAGCTGGAAGAACCACCAAGAGACCCTTTTTTAAAATTGGTCATAGAGCATTTCTTAAAATTCTAATTATTTGACATGCAACTTTCTCTCCGCACAAGAGATTTGAGACCATGAAATAATCTCAAGACACCAGGCAGATATTACATCGCGAACAACAAACTTCAAGTCACCCTGACTCAAGTTTCTATTTCTAAAGACAAATAAATCCATCACTCGTCATTACCCGCCTTCCTGCTATTCATTATATGTGCTTTAAACGGCAGAGAAATCATTAACTCATGTCAACATCACTTCTCAGTTTCAAAGCATTGAGAAGAAGTCCTCCTGATACCTTTGCAGCTCATCTATGGGACACAACAAAACTCAGTAAAGTGATGGGCAACATCAGACCCTTAACATAAGTTTAACAGCTCTGCTATTCCCTCTGTGCTCTTCCAAACCCCATTTAAGGATGGAAGTTCATTTATCCACTTAAGCAAAAAGCGGTAGACAGCAGGCTGCTTACCCCTCTTTTTTCAAATTTGATGTTCAGTGGGGGAGGAGAAAAAGAAAAAGAAGAAAAGAAGTCAGCATAAGGCAATCCCACATCAACTTATCTCTACAGTAAATTAATTAAACAATTCTATTAGCCAAGCCTTCACTTCTGACATGGCACAGCTGACACTAATTGGGCCACAATCAAGATAGTAATTCAGGTTAATTGGATTTCCACTGTCAGCAGCTATGAGCTTGTTTCAATATGCTGCTGTCATTTAAGAATAATTAATCACAGATGACTTTCTTGGATGGCACGGGTTGACAGTTGATGGTGTGGTGATGCTTGAAAAAGTTGGTGGATTGCTGTAGGCCTAGAGAAGGGGAGAGATGGTTTCTTTCCTAGAGTAATTTGTACTAGAAGAATTTCCTAGAATAATTTTACTGCCGCTGCGTTCTTGAGACACAAAACTTGCTACAGAAAGCATCGAAACTGATATTTGCTACCTCTTTCACACATGCAGAGAGGAAAAGAGCAGGGCTAGAGAAGGAAACAGCCATTCCCATGGAAATAATACTGCAAAAGGTCAGAGGGACGTGCTCCACCACAGCCTTCAGGCACGCGCTTGTTCTTTGGCTATTGCTGCAATGACAAAGGATTCAATAATACAACGCTTCACATGTTGTACGAACTGAAATGCCAAGCCTGCTCTAGTGTTATTTGCTTTTCTTCATTCATAATATTCCATTACTTTGATTAACATCTGATAATGTAATTTATTCAATCCATTGCCAGAACGTCTGCAAAAATGTCAAGGAGCTTACGAAGCCAAGTCTTTATTTATTAATAACTTTTGTTAAAAAGCCACAAAGCTGTTGTGGGGAAAAGGGGGAAAAAAGCTGAAAAGTAAAGCATACGATGGAAATAATTTAAAGTGTTCCAGAAGGAGTAGTAGGAATACATTATGTTTCTGGAAAAAAAAAAAGGCAATTTAAACTTCAGGAAATAAAAAAATCTTAACACCAAGATCTATTACACTATGTAAAATTAATCCCAATTGGAGAAAATATACATATAGATGTATAATATTATATATTTAATTAAAGTATAATTTTAAAGTATTCTTGACAGAGTCCTAAAAATTTCTATCAAAAGTGGTTACAGTGCTTTGGTAGCTGGATAGAGAAACTCCTCTATCAGGAATGAGATGAATTTATTGTGTAAATAGCAGACACCAGCTCTAGATGGATGGAGTACACAGGAGCAAACTTCTGATGGAAAACCAGGAACTACAACTGACAAATTTGGCTTCCTCTTTTTAGAAAACACAGCACAGAAAACTGGAATATGCAGTACCCAAACAATGAAGTGCAAATTCCTGCTTTTAAGGCATTTTCTTGCTGTCAGTCACAGAAGCCTGATTAGGCAGAATCATCCATTAACCAAAGTAGGTGAGAGGAAGCAATTTATTATGACCCCTTTTCAGAGCAGGTCTAACCAAGCCGTAGATAATGATGAGCAATGAATATGAAGTTCTTACCCTGTCGGCATTTCAATTCGGTGAACTTCCCCGGCTTTTTACCTTCAATTATAGCTAAGACCTGGTTGCCTCCTTAGTCTTCTGCGCTTGGGAAGCTCCTGCTTTTTGGAGCATGCCTCACTGTTAAGATGCAAATATAGCGGAGTCTATATGAGACTAGAAGGATTCTTCCTGGAATCCAGCCTAATCTGTGTGATAGGCAAAAATAGCTAAATGTACGGTTTTATTGTATTTAATGTTTGTAATTTAAATTGGGTCTAGAAGTGCAGTAGGTTGGTGGTATTTAAAAACGGACTGGTAGAGGATGTCAGTGCTAAAGACACAAGAACCAAAACAAAAGGACTATACTGTGATCCACTCCAATCCTGCAAAATATAATCACATGATATATTGAACTGTGTGAACGAATTACCAGGGATTCTCCTAACATACAAGCAAAATGCTAATATACAAATGTACATTACAGTTTGTTCTTATCCAGTCAGCTCTGTGATCATTACTGCCAGACAAAAACCGAATCTGAAACTACATGGTTTTTAACTTATTTTTCCTTCTAACTGTATCCTCTTAAAGTGGGATCGATCGTCATGTCAGCCTTGTCATTTGTAAGAGAGTGGGTACTCTGTTTGTCAGTGTCTTTCCTTGCTCCCAAGATCCCAAGATCTTGGATGATCTAAGTACCACAAATCTTCTTGAAAGATTTTGTCAGAAAACAAGGAAAAGACCTAAAATCCAAGTATCCCAGGATAAATCAGACATTCATATCGCAAAGCTGCTATGAGCATTTTAGCAGCAGGAGGCCAAAGACTGAGCAGACAATGAATATTAGACTGTTCTCCCATCCCCAGACATAATAATAAAAAAAAGAAGAAAATCAATGGAAGTGAAAAGAGGCTTCATAAGCCACTGTTTCTGCACTGCAGGTTTTGTGTTTGAACAAAGGGTTTTCTTCTCCAGAGTCACAATCCAACATCTTTTAGCAGCTCTTAAGTTACTAAATGCATTTTAAGAATACTAAGAAAAGACTAAGCAAATAGCTTGGTTAAATGCCACCAAGCATGTGAGTTGTGGGAGCCTGTTCCAGCAGTGCCAGAGCAAAACAAATGGTGAGTGGACTTAAAGCATGCTCAGTGGGATCGTAAAGTTTTGGACCGCTGTTGGCTTTCAGCTGTCCTCTAACATCTGGTCCCCCATGCCTGAAGGAGCTTGTAGGCCATGCCAATGCTACAAAGTACTGCCACCTTTAAAGCCTTGAACCTTTCACTGGCACTGATGCCAAGAAATTGGAAACAGGAATATCCAATGAATTTGGAGCTGAAGCTCCAATGACATTCTGGGCATTAATCCATATACCTTGTTTCTTTCTGCCTTGCCAAATTTTGTTTTATTTTTTTTTCTCATTCTTCTCATGCAAAGATCTTGGAACTGTTTCCATTATTTGTTTAAATAAGGCTCAGAAGATGATCCAGATGGCAAGCAGATGAGTGTAGTGTTGTTATTTTTTCATCTTGGAGAGACATGCAGATGATATTTCCAAGAAGAAAAATATGCCCATACCTTCTGCTCCACCTGTTCAATGGAGCAAAAATTCTATTAATAGATTGTGTGTGTATGTGTAGGGGGGGGAACTGTTCATTATTTACTTGTGTAACAAGGCTAACAGCATGAGAATGGAGTATTTGCTTTTTAGAGTTGTCTGCATTCATAGCTCGATCCCTCAGTGTAAATAACAGTTAATAGCAGACCACAGAGTTCTCAGAGATCTGATGCAGACAATAGCAGAAAAATGTAGGTGCCTCTCCCTGGGTACTTGTGTGGCAATACAACCTGAAGTGGCTTATTTAAAAAAAGTTACCGTATCTCTCAAACCTACAGGTACCTGGTACCTTGGTGTTACTTCATACTGAAAAGACAGAATAAGTATCATCCTTCTAATATCCTGTTAGAAAAATAGCTCACAAGAAAGACACAAATGCAGCGACTCAGAAATATTTTCTGAGGTGAGCAGGATGGTCTTTGGCGCTCTACTCAAATTCAGAGCCTGTAGAAACTGGTGCAACCAGAGACTTTTCGGATACACCAGGCTAAGCTGCTCAAAATAGTTCAAATGAAAGGAATTGAAGCAATTAGCATCTTTATGTGATTAGTTCTTCTGTTGATCTCATTAACTGGGCTCAGGTGCTGATCTCCTGATTGTCATCTTGTAACTGCCATGAGTCAATAAATGAGTGTGTGGGTGTGGAAGTAAAAGACAAGGGGGAAAGAGTATATATTTTTAAAGAAAGCTCCTCACTTTCTCAAGCTCTTTTCTTTACTATTCCTTGCAGGAGAAGATTCAAGTCTTCAGACCTTTCTCTAAGAGTATAAAAATCCTGGGTAAGGATGCAGGACTACAAGCTTCAAAAACTCAAGTCTTCCAGGGAAAAATAATACAATGTAGACAATAACATTTCCACTTATCCATTATTCCACTGCCTCAACTCAGGGTTATCATGCAAGAGAACTACACATCAGGGGAGAGCGGTTCTGAATCCACGGTCTACTCAATCCTTAATCTTGATCGGGACGGCCAGCAAAGATGTTGGTATTGTTCTTAACTGGATTTTCCTATTCAGAGCTGTTGGCAAGGAACTGACATGACCTTGCATCTAATTTTTCCCCATCAGCTCAGCTAAGAGGATTCAAGACACAACATCTATCAGGCAGCATTGAGTTATGAACTGCTCTGGAGAGGATCTGAACAAGCAGCACAGAGTTATGTCAATGAAAGGCCAGACACATGTCAGAGGTCTAATACCAGAACGAATAAACATCATTGTGTATTTGATATGCATTTCCTCTACGCAGATTTACAGTAATGCAACTTGGCAGATGGTGAGACCTTTCCTTAGCTGGCAAGAGGGTAGTCTGGGAGGAGAAGGCGGCAATGGACCTAAACTCCATCTGGCAGCTGGAGAGGAGGAAAAAGATTCTGGGATATTACCCTCCACTTTGCCAGAAAGAAGATATTTGGCCTTGCAGACTTCCCTCAATTTCACAGCACCTTTGTTGTACTTGTAAAAGTACATCTAATACATGCAGAGGAGGACTAATCTTTTTTGGTTGAATGCGGTCTGACCAACCATGCTCGTAATGCAAGGGGAGGATTTGCACAAGGCAGATGTGCTGCTAAGTTCGACTCTCCAGTGGTGAAGTGATTGACCCGACATGACAAAGAGTATGTAGGTAGAATGTTTTCAACTTGCTTGATCCGCTAGAAGTCCAGGAAACAAGAAAAAGAAAACTGGAAATTCTTACACATGAAAAAGTGTATCTAACTGAAATTACGAAATTCCTTTTGGAAGACTGGAAATAAGCCACTTTTAATACTAAGGACTTCCCTATTTAACAAGGCTCAAGAAGGCGAAAGGGGTGGAGAGACGGACAATAGGAACCCTATGTCAAAGACACTGTTATTAGTAATTCAGAATTACAGAATTATTTCCGAGCCATTTTTAGGGAATAATTCTGAATTTGGGATATGATGTGCTAATAAGTAAAGCCCAGGAGCAGACACAGTGGTGGAGATTTGTTACAACTATCAGAAAAAGTAGCTGACAGAGGAAATGAGGTAACTCCTTAAGCACCTATCTGTTGGTGAGAGATTAGAATATTAAAAACAATTTCTACATTGTTAAGGGAAATTTCACTTTTGGTAGGAATCTGAATAAGCTCACAGGTAGCCAGTAATAATGCATAAAAATTACAGCTGATACTTTTTATATGAGGCTAGTGAGCCTGCGGTAAAATGACTTTGTTGGACCTGATTATGATGAATACAGATGAATTAGTTACTGGATTGGAAATCTGTAGTTTCCTAGGAATGAGTGATCATGACTTGATTATATTCAATAGGAAAAAACAGAAGAAATTCTCAATCAGTAACATCTTATGTATAATTGGTGCCTCAAAGGTGCACATCTCCCAAAACTGAAAACTACGAGCAAAATTGACAGCAGAAAGCATGTAAACAGAAAAATGAGAATGAAAATAGGAAGAACTTAAGGAACAGTCTATTAGCTGGCCAGCATGCCTTGATCTCACAATCAAGTAACGAAGAGCTTTAGGGAAAACTTGTTTGTGATTCAGTGATAAAGTGTAGGCAGCAATTAGAAATTCAAGGAGTCGTGCTGTGAATGGGGGACAAACGCCCTCTGGTCTCCCTCGGGTTTATATCCAGCAGGGTGTATATGTCCCTACACTGGCAACCACAGCTCTTACTATATATATCACTAATGCCATATCCATAGGCTTGCCTCTCCATGAGGGAGACCCAAAACCCATCTTGATCCACAATATTCCCAGATAACATTGATGATAGAAGCCGACAGACAGATTTACTGCATATATCTCACTTACTTAGGAGATGAAGCCTTAAAAAAATAGTAATATAAATAGACAGAAATCAATGCCAACTAGATAAGACAAAGAGATGTTTAAAGGCACCAGTGGAAATAATTCCTAGATAGGCTAAAGAAACAAGTTTGGGGGACTTTTTGGGGTAGACTGAGAATAAAAGAAATCCTAGCAATGTCACAATCCAATTAGGGTGGAGATAGAAACACTGCTAATAATAACATAGAAAACACAAAAACATTCAGTAAACATTTCTATTGCATATTTGGGTAATGAAGGATGTTGTACTTGTATCCTTTAATGGACTATATTAGGAAGAAAGAAGGATTTTAAACATCTGCACTCTTATATCAGCAAGTCTAGACAGCTTGTTCCCAAGGGTTCCTAAAAAGAAAGACAAGTAGACCCGAGCCCACTGGTGAGTCAAATGTTAATAAATGCTGTTATATGGTGGAAATTCCAAAATGTTGAATAAAAGGTGGATGTTATACCTCTGTTCAGAGAAAGGCAAGAGGGGCAAGAGAGAACTGCAGCATGTTTAGCTTGACTTCAAATAATACAACACAGAACTCAACAGACAATGAATTAAAAATTAAAGAATGGGGCTGTAACTAATACCAGGCAACTTTTCTTTTTTTAATTGAAATAATTTGATCTGATTGGATTTAATTCTGAGAAGTTACAGAACTGATTGCTAAAGGTGACTGTGGACATCCAGTAGTGAAGGATAAGGTGTTTGGCTTTTATAGTCCACAACATTCTGGTAAAAAATATAACACTGAGAAATTTCCAGCTTGCATATCACGAATATAAACATCACTAAGGAATCCGCTTCAGGGGAGGCAAGGGAGGTCTAAGCCCATCAATAGGCACTCATGATCCATTTCCTGGGACATGGACGTATTGGTAAACATTTCCACTTCTTCATGCTGCTGTGGAAAAACATTTTGAAGAGCAGGTTCGAACATAGCTCTCAAGAACAGCCACTGGGTCTGATATTACTGATCGTTGCACCAGTGATCTGAAAATGCTGAATTAGTATGCCAATGAACACAAGTTGATGGATGTGATGACAAGAAGGATCCATGCAAACAAACAAATGCATTTTAATGTAACTAAATGTAAATCCAAACATCTGGGAACAAGAAATATATACAGAACTAGAGAAGGGAACTGTATTTTGAGAAGAAGAGACTGAAAAGGATTTAAGGGTCATAGTGGATAAACAGCTCAAGATGAGCTACCGGTGCAATCATGTGTCAACAGGTCTGAAGCAATCTTTGGCCTTGCATTGCAGGCAGTAGGAAAGGTAGGAGATTTCACCACAGTATATGACATTAAAAAGACTGGTATTAAAATGATGAATATATTTCTGGTACTCATGGTTTAAAATGGATGCTATGTAATACAACACAGATCAGAAAAGAGACACAAAAAAGATTTAAGGGTTGGAAAACTGTCTTTCAGAGAAAGACAGAAAATTATAATCCATACATATATCTGCTCGACCAGAAAAAAAAATAAAAAAATCATCTGTTAAAAGGCTCTTTAACTTGGTGGAAAAGGCTTCAAAAGCATGTGTGTCTGGAGGCAGACATTAGTTCCATTCTAATTAGAAACAAGGTACAATGTTTAAAAGTGAGGTTGGTTAACCACTGGAACAAATGGTATCGTTTCTGAGTCTGGTCTGCTATTAAGCCTGGACGCCTTACTGGAATAGATATTTTGGTCAAACACAGTTATGAGACTGAATGTAGGAGTAACTGGGCTGATATATAAGCAATCAGACAAGATTATCTAATTTTTTCTGAAAATTCACATATTATCAATGTCACATACAAAATTTTGTGAAGCTTACTAGTGACCAGAGGCATCAGACAGCTTCAGAATCATGGATTTCATCACTTTAACTCAAAGAAGGGAAAAAGAACTCAAAGAAGGGAAAAAGAGAGCATTTGAGGCAGTAGAGTTGTGTGCCTGTGTGAAGTGGAAAGAATCTGTATTGCCTGAGTGTTGTACTTGTCCTGAATACCTTGTATCTTTTCCAAATGGACTTCTCAAAACTATGTAAATGCATTCTATGTAAATACATTCATAAAGTACAGCATTTGAAATAAATGTATTTGTATATATTTAGACTGCATTTCAGATAAAGTGTTCTGAAAAAATGCAATTTAGATAGGTCTGTGTGAAGTGTCTATTTCTTTAAGTGGTGTTGTCTAAAACGCTACATTTTCTAAGTGGATTACAAATGCTATAATTTAAAAAAAAAGGATACATTGCAGTGGGAAGAGATGACAAAACTGTGGCAATGTATAAACAACAGAATTCATTTACTGGGGAATTAGAATTATACAACACATTTATTAGTTCTCAAATAAACGTAGCCAACTTCACATTTACTTTCACACAGTTAGGGTCCTGATCTCACCAAGAACTGGGCATAGGCAGAGTGTTTCAATCGCACAAAGCCCCACTGACTTCTGTAAGGACCCAGATCTGCATTTTCTCGCAATGTGCTTATGAGGTAAGTCCGTGTTACCTTCAGTGGTGCTTTGTGCGTGCAGCAAGATCTGTTCATGAGGCTTAAAAATTATCTTATGGTGTATATTGTTAAGAACAACTCTGTGGCTGTGTCTAAATTAGGGAAGTCCAGAGCCCTTAAGGTCCTGGGAAAAGGAGTCACAACACCCTAACCAGGCAAAAACCGTCTGTGTATTCGTTGCCCCATGTGTCTCCAAAAAGAGTATCCGGGTCCACATAGATGCTATAGGTTGTTTCAAAAAATGCTGAGTCTGGGTGTTTGGACCTGGGTGGACCAGGACCCTATGTACAGTGAAGCACGCTCTGCACGGAGGAAGTTTCTAGAAAGCAAAGACCTCAGCTTCAGGCTTGGATTAATTTCATTTACCTTTAACTGTCTAGAAGTACCAAGTGTGATTTGGTCATCTAGGTCCTGCCATAGTAAATAAAGACAATGGACTTCCAAAACCAAGGCATCGTTGGAAGGTACATCATCTCAAGATGGTGGAAATGCAGAGCACACCACACTTATGGGTATTCCAGGGACTGCTCTGACAGTGAGGTATAGATATAGCCTATGAAGCTGTAAGATCTTCTATGCACACAAAGATGATGGAAAGCGATCTTCATAAAAGATGGAAAAGAGAGAGCACATACAGCATCTTGTTAGAAAGATCTACCAAAATGAGACTTTGCTAGGAAAAGGACAGCCACAGTCACTGAGTTGAAAAGCTTTTTGATAAGGGTTGGCACTGTAAGACTGACGATGAGCAGACAGCACGGCACGCAGAATTCAGCTCTTGGCAGTGAGGATACATAGGCATGTAACACAAGCAGCAAAAGAGCCCATGAGATACCACTGTTATCACAGCCAGTGGCCAGGCTGGTCCAGCCCAGTCTATGTCAGTAAATACTTTTCTGCTTTTATCACATTTTGAGAAAAGAAAAAAAAAATGGATAGGAAAATCAGCAATAACAACTTGAAGAGCAAACATGCAATCAGCATTTCTCTTTCTGTGAAGGTATTCCCCACCATGAGTTTTCATTGCTTGTCCTCCAAAAAGGTGTTGTAATGTCAGCCCATGGACATGCATGTTTTTCTGTTGTTAATCAACTCCTGGCTTAGAGAAATAAGTCTGATTCTTCTTTACTCGTTCTAGTGTTGACCTACAGAAGCTCTACTGGGGTGTAAGGAGAAAAACAGAACTGTGGGTTTTTTTTTTTTTTTCCTGATATTCAATAATCACTTGGAGCCAAGAAGGCATCTGCTGACTTCATAGCTGGCTGAGCACTCACGACAGTGATCTGAACTCCAGACTATTCCCAACACCTGCCATGGGGAATCCTTCTGGCAAGGAGCTGGAATCTGCCCCAGTCTGTACTACCAGCACATCCCATCTGCTCCTGTAGACTGTTCGCTTGACTGCAAGACTACCTGTTGTGACAGCAAGGCCATTTGCAGCCACCGTTTCCTATAATAAATAGTCACAGAATCCCTTTCATAATGTGATGGCCACTTCAGGAAGTTTTATGTTACGCCTGTTTTGTATCTGGTGCCCTTTAGTATTCAGTACTTAGGCAATGCCAAGAAGTCTGTCTGAGGCTACCTGGCAATATTGCGTCCATGATTCAACAGCCAGTTTCAAACAACTCTTTGAGAAGAGGGCTGAACACCTCTGAATAGAGGGAGTATGTGATTCTGCTTCCATAGCCATTTTCAGTTCTTGTCCTCTCAAAAAAACCCCCCAAAACAGGTAACAATACTCTCCACGTGGAGGTAATGCATACATTTCATCAGTGAGTCCACAACTGAGACATTTAAGTATTCTACACTGCAGCATAGAAAAAACTATCAAGAGGGAGAAAAAAAATGGAATCTATATTACTTTGGGCAGGGAAGAAGTGCTGGCGAGTTCCATATTCCGTTAGAAAACTGAAGTGCATAAGAGTGCGAGTAAAAGGGTGGAATCATCTGGAGTCTGGGAAACCCCAATCTACTTCATGTCCCCTCCAGCCTCCAGAACCAGAAAGCAAAAGAAGGAAGAAAACTAACTGGGCTGTTTTTAAGTGACACATTTCATTCCAAAAATGGAACCATCCCTCTGTTTAAATGTAGCCTGGGCCACGGAAGGTATTACTACATCACTTTCCACTCTGTGCTATTCTGAAACAGCAAGAGTAATCAATCATTCACTTATCACAGGAGCAAAACAGACTTTTCTTGGAGGGAGGGTAAAAAGTGCTACAATAAAGTAATTTTGCCAATTTGAGTGTTCCACTTGACAACTATTTGCATAATAAGGTTTTGCCAAGATAAGAAGATTGGTAATTCTCAGCAGCATGGAGGGGATTGAAGTTTTTTAAGCTTTTTTGCCCACTATCTGCACACTCACAGACCTCCGCTCTTGATGTATGGTTCTTTTTAAAGTCCTCCATCTGTCTCCGTTGTGTAACGAATTCTGTCACTCTCAATTGTGCTCTTGAGCAGCGTGCAGTGGAAGGGAGTTTGCATTTTGATTATAAAAAAGTACCGTCAGCTCTTATTACAATGGAAAACCCATCTCCACGTGAAATTTTAAGGCACTTATAAGCTTAGTCTCCCTCTCGGAAGCTGCCTGTAGATCACACTGTCACCATTTGACAGACTGCTGAATGGGCGTGCAGGAGAGCAGAGGGCTGGGCTGCACTGGCAGAAGGGAAGTTCAGAGAAATGGAAGTAAATCCATTTTCCTTCCAAAGAAGCTCATATGAGCGATACAGCAGCACAAACACCTTCATGTAAAAGTTGTTCCACGCGCAGCTTAAACTGGAGCTCTGAATGGCTGTCTGGAGGAGAAGGATGGCAGGAGGAGATCAAGGCTGTCAGCTTAAATCTCTTTCCTTTGCCTCACCCTCATGAGCCGGGTTATCTAATTCTGAGCCTTGTCAGCAGTTTTCAGGTTGGGATCATGGGAGGGCAGGAAGAAGATAAGCAGAGCTTTTACAGGTTAAGTGTTAACATGCTCTGAGGGGCTCTAATAGCAAAGTGCTGTAGAAGGATTAGGATGTTTGAGAAAATGCAGAACACATCTACACCGTGGCATGGAAAGTGCTGCAGAGATCCTGAGCTGCTGAGAGTAAACCTGCTCAGTGCACGGCTGTGTCAAGTGAACCACTCCAGAAGTAGCTTACTCATTCCTGCACAGTGCGATCCTTCAGCTAACAGGACCAATGAAGGCAACTTTGAATGCAAGAGTTTTTTCTTAAACATCCTGGAAACAGGCTTTCAGATCCAAGGTATCCAGTGCCCAGCCAGCTTCAGAGGAACAGTATTAATTTTAGCTCCAGGTGTGGTGAAGGTGGACTCAGCTGGGTGAGGCAGACATGATTATCAGTGGTGGCCTTGACTGTAGTGACCAAGAAATAATGTAGTTCAAGATCTTGAGGGGATAAAGAGGGAGAGGAGCAGAGTGCAGACCCTAGACTAGGAAAACGTGGGTGTTTGGTTGCATGGGAAGACTGATTTAGTGACAGAGGACACAGATAAGGTTGAAGTACTCACACCTTCTTTGCCCTAGTTTTCACCAGTAGGGTCTTTGTCAGGGTCCTGAGTGCCCCTATGGGCCTTAATGGCCCTGACCATCCTCACTTGGGACTCCACCCACACCCTCTGCCCACAGCCCAGGAGCCCCAGTTAAGCTCAGGCTTTGGCTTCCCTGTCCTTGCCTGAGCTGTGTCATAGGCAGACCGGTGTCCAGCCCTGTCTCTGGCCCTGCCTTCTGGATGGACCTCAGCTCTATTCTGTAGGTAGCTTGCTTCCTGGATGGACTCCTCAGATGTATGTTGTGGCCTTGTCTCCAGCCCTCTCTCTGGCCCCATCTCCTTTTGCTCCTGACTGACTGCCTTGATGGCCCTTGGACCTCGTTCATTGCTTGCTTTGTCTGGGACTGTCGATGGACCCTCTAACCAGCACTTGGTTCTGTCTGCTGTGTTTGGACTGGTGCCCCACTGGTGAGGTCATTGCCTACTCCAGGGTCATCCTCCGCTCTTGGCTCACTTTCCTTCAGGAAGCAGCTGGCCCTTGCTGCTCCGTAACAATCTTCCAGGCATCTGCACTTAATGAAAAGGTCCAAGGAAAACCAACAGGGTTTCCAACAGGGAATTCCAACAGGGATGAGGGTAGAGTCACGGGTTACTTGAGAGAACTGGACGTATACAGGTCCATGGTACCTAACAGGATGCATCCAAGGGTGTTGAGAGAACTGGCTGATGTCATTGCAAGGCCAATCTCTATCACCTTTGAAAGGTCATGGAGATGAGGGGACATTCCCAATAACTGGAGAAAAGAAAACATTGCATCCATCTTTAAAGAAGAAGAAGGAGAAGGAGAAGGAGAAACAGTCCAGGGAACTATAGGCCTGTAAGCCTCACTTCAGTCCCTGGGAAAATCTTGGAACACATTTCTGGACACATGAAGGAGAAGAAGATGATTGGGAGTAGTCATCATAGATTTACCAACCTGACTGGATTTGTGGACTAGGGGAAAACAGTGGATGTCATCTATCTCTATGTTAGCAAGGCTTTCAACTCCATATCCCAAATTCCTTTTGTTTACAAA
Organism: Apteryx mantelli; assembly: GCF_036417845.1. Lineage (NCBI taxonomy): Eukaryota > Metazoa > Chordata > Aves > Apterygiformes > Apterygidae > Apteryx > Apteryx mantelli. The sequence goes on along the minus strand of NC_089979.1, from coordinate 3,549,141 downwards.
TTAGGATGTTACCACCTGGATAGATGGACAACTTGATGTGTAACAACTGGTTGGACAGTCAGTCTCAGTGAGTAGTGGTTAATGCATCATACTCTACCCGGAGACCCTTATCAAGTGGAGTGCTGCAGGGGTCTATCTGGGGACCTGATCTGTTTAACATCTGCATCAATGACCTTGAAGATGACACCGAGTCGAGAGGGGACAAGCTGATAAGCTTGAGGACAGGGCTGCCATGCAGAAGGACTGGGGCAGGCTGGAGCAATGGGTTGACAGGAATCTGCTGAAATGCAACAAGGACAAATGCAAAGCCCTGAAACAGGGAAGGAATAAGAATAACCCTTTGCAGCAATACAGGCTGCGACTGACTGGCTGGGGAGCAGCTCTGTGCAAAAGGCCCTGGTGATCTGGTAGACAACGAGCAGAGCATGAGCCAGCAGTGTGTCCTGGCAGCAGAGAAGGTATCCTGGGCTGTGCGAATAGGAGCAGAGCCACCAAATCCAGGGAAATGGTTATCACCCTCTACTCAGCACTTGTTAGACCACATTTAGACACTGTGACCAGACTGGGGCGAGCCCCATTGCAATAGTGATGTTAATAACCTGGAGCGAGTTTGGTGGAGGGCCACTGAGATGGCTGGGGCTGGAGCACTTGCCGGTGAGGAGAGGCTGAGAGGTCTGGGATTGTTCAGCCTGGAGAATAGACAGCTCAGGGAGGATCTTATCAATGTGGATAAATATCTGATGGGAGGGAGTAAAGAAGATGGAGCCAGACTCTTCTCAGTGGTGCCGCGTTAAAAGACAAGAGGCAACGGGCACAAACTGAAACAAAGTAAATTCCATCTAAACATAAGAAAAAACTTTTTTTTTTTTTTTTTAAATGTGAGGGTGGTCAAATATGGGAGCAGGTTGTCCAGAGAGCTTGTGGAGTCTCCATCCTTGGAGCTATTCACAACCTGACTGGGCACGGTCCTGGGCAACCTGCTCTAGGTAACCCTACTTGAGGAGGGGGGGGTGGGTCAGACGACCTCCAGAGGTACCAGCCAACGACAGCTAGTCTGTGATTCTGTGACTCTGTCAGCTACTCAGGGTCAAAGAAAAAAAGACTGATTTGCATCCCAACCCAGCTCCCGGACAAACCTGGTCTTCACAGGCTAGACAACAAAGTGTATTTCTGTTCCTCTTCTCTCTATCCCCTTATTACGGTGGTAGAGAGAGAACCCTTAACCGACAGCAGATGAGCAGTATGTAGAGCACGCACAGACAAGGAGTACTTGTACCTAGCAAGCAGGTAGTGCAAGGTCACACAGCAGCACTGGCAACACACGATTAGAGGCTGCATTTGCTGCAGTTCAGCTGGGACACTGTTCTCCGCCCTGTACTACCAGCTGCCACATTCACTCAAGAACTGGTGCGCTTTGCAATGTTAAAACTCTGCTGAAATTATTTCTGTGCCTCCTAATCATGCCTCCATCCCCTCTCTTTCAAATCCCTTTGCAAAACCCACTTTATGGATGACAGCCTCTTATACACTCGATAATAAAGAGATTTAAAGGAAATAATCACAATAACTAACTAATAAACATTCTTCATTGTTTCCAAGATGATAATAATCCCCAGCATTTCCATTGCACTTTGCATATTCAAGCACTTTATAATCATTAACTAATTAGTCCTCGTAAAGCTCATCTAAATATTATTATCATGTTAATACAGAAAGAGAAGCTGTAAGAGAGAAGGGAGAGAATTTACCTAAGGGCATACATCAAGCCGTTTGCAGGGACAAGATTGGAACTCAGCTCTTCGGCATCCTAATCCTTGGCTCTTGTCCTCGCTGTCTCTGATAATATGGGCTAAATTACATGATAGTAGGATCATTTTCTTTAGTACTCATCCCTAACTGCATGACAATGAATATTACATTTCATCTCTTTCTTGTCCTCAGGACCACTTATTTTCTTCTCCTTCCTTTTCTGCACTGGTAGGACCTCCTGCCTTTATATCATGAGCAAGCACTAGTAACACCTAGCACCTAGCTCCCATTTCTGTGACAGCACAGGGATAACCAGCTGGAACGGGCTATCCAATGAGCACACAGTAAAAAATTCAGATACCTTTGAGCAGGGGCAGGAAACTCTGTGTCTTAGGGAACGTCCTTTTCAATGGTCCACAGACAGAAACTCCATTTTACACAGCCATTTTGTTATTCTTTTCCTACTAATGCCTCAGCTTCATGATTAGAAGGCTGATTTACTCCAATATTGTTCATACCTCCAAATTTGTGTGTGGATCAGCTGCCTTCCACATTCCTTTCAGATAAACTGTTTTTTTCCCCAGTATATGGTTATTGATACAAGAACTGTGAATCCTCACATAAAAGTATCAGATGGTAAGTCAAAAACACAAGGAAGGATTTTTTTCTGCAATATGAAGAGGGAATGTGGAAATCGTTACTACGGCAGAGCGTGGGTGTTAAACATCAATGTGCATACAAAATATGAGTAGACAAAGTTATGGAAAGAAAATAAAAAGTCCATCAAAAGGTATTAAGCACACAGGTAAGATCTCTGGTTAAGAAGGTCCCTCACCAAGGGAGCACTGAACACTGGGAGAGCCATGTCAGGGACGTTTCATTACATGCCTGTCCCTATTACTGGGCTCTTCTTTAAGCATCCTTTAATGTCAACCTTGGAAGCAAGATACTGGTCTAGATGAACATCTGACCTAATCCAGTATGACCATTCTTACGTTCTATCCAGTTTGGTGTGAAATCCTTCCGTGTGCATTTTTGGGCAGAATGTTAATTTCAGAATTTATTTATCCTTTTTAGTCCTCTGTTTCTTCATCTCAGAGATGCTGCTCCACAACAGCAACATTCTTTATAAAGCTTCACAACACAAGAGTTCAAAACATTTTTTAGTAGGTAGTAGTTCTAGGTCATGCTAATGCAAATTTCATTTGTACTTTTGTATAAAAAAAATGAAAACACCAGCATGGAGAAAAGACAAGTGAGGGCAAGTGATCAGTCCTGTTCTACAGCCATGCATTATGTCTTTTTCAGTAGGGACTGACTTTAAAATACTCCTGGCATAGTAATAACATTACAGTTATATGAACAAAATCAAGTCTTCAAACCCTACGTAGAAAAACCCTGCACAGAAATTCCAAGCAAACCAACTAAATTTGAGATAGTTCTTGATCCACCACTGTACTGTCTCACTACATTCTTGCCTTCATTTAATTTTCTGCAGCTGTCATCCTGATTTCCTTAAAGTCATTTTGCTTAATTAAAAAGGAATGATTGTCTCTGAGGGCACTTTTCCTAGTGAGGTAAGTAATGTTTTTTTCCTTTACCTTATTCATCAGTTGGATTTTTGGAAGGCAACAAGGTACATTTTAATCATTTAAAATTTTAAATTAAAAAAATCTAATAAATTTTAAATGACTTAAATTCTCCCATTGAAATTTAGTATCTGAGCCTCAGCAACTGTCAGCAGCATGGAAGTGTTTCGGTATGATTAGATTGGTTTGCGCCTGTGACTGCATTTCTCCAGTAACATTCAGTGTGCTCTCTAGCCTTCCAGTACAACCTCCTTTTGTCATTGAAGTGTAGGAAGAGATCAGGCTATGATTCCACAGTCCTCAAGACTGGATCTGAAAAACTGGATCACCAACCAGTGACCAAGTGTGAATGTGCCATCATATTTCTGTTGGATTAGCAGATGAAACAGAGTTTGTGTTATCTTTATGTGGTACATGTTCCATCAGAAACTTGCAATGACAGGGAGACAACACCTAACTGACATACAGTTTTCCACCGTAAAGTTGATCGAGCCAATTTTGGGGACAAGTTTCAACCAGGGGAGTGTGTATAATCAATCAGTGCATTGCATTGCATTGTTGCACCTTTTCGATTCCGGTATTAAGAGATCAAAATCCAAATCTCAGAACCATGGCCTGAGTTTTTCTATAAGCAACCATATCCCTTCCTTTCAAGCTCATTTTAGCTCCAGTGACTCACTGGAAATGATAACAGTAAGGGCTTGTTCCCGGACAAGCAGGCCTCAATTTAGTTGCAGTTTTTACATGGCGTGCATTTATATTCAGAGTATATTCTCACATTCTCCATCAATTCTCAATGAGCCAGTATCTTCAGAAGTCTCAACCACCCTGGGAGCATCTATTATGGAACGTCTGTATTTGTGGTTATATGTGCTCTTTCCACAGCAATCAAGGAGTTTATTCTTCCTTGGGTCCTACCTAGTGCATCCTCATATCAGAGGCTGTCTTTCTTACTTTTTGTGCCAGAATAAGCCAGGAACACTACTGTTCATCTATAGCATCTCATCTGAAAAGTGTTAACTGCAAGCTGAGGCGTTGTAGCTTTTTCAGCTGCTCTAGCCTGACTGCAAGACCATGCTAAACTAGTGTTCCCCCTTGTCATGGAGAAACTTTGAACTACACATTGGGTAGGACTCAAAATTCCTGTGATGGTTCCTAAAACTCAAGGCCATACCAGTGAACGCCACAGAGATTGCAGAACATGAATCTGTGGTGAAGAGCAGTATATAAATTAGCAAAATAACATTATTTTGATTTTAGTGCAGAGGCTTCCCATAAAAATGGGCTTGTAATATTTAAATACATTATCTCAACTAAAATCCACATCTCTTTTGGGGAACCAGGTTCTGCTCAACGGTAATGTCCATTCCACCATGGAAACCCACAAAACGAACATGGTTCAGCTTTGAGGATTTTTTTGGGAGGAAGAAGACTGTGATGATGAAGAGAGGAGGAAAAGCTGAAGGAAGCATCAGGCCAAAGAAAGCTGCAGTGCGCAGTGCAAACCAGAGATACTTCTGATTGCGGTTGAAAACAATTCCTTTGCTGAGCTTCTAAAGCATTCGGTCACCTCCCAACCTTTTTGATTATGTAGGTCCATCTTTCTTTGCCTCGTCAAATGTCTTAGGGGAACCTAGTTGCCTCATGTGTTATATCACACAGTCTGCATCTATAACCGGTCTCAAACACTTATCTCAGGACGGGATGAATCACTAAGTGGAGGTGTCTTTCTCTCCTCACTGGTTTCGGAAGGCGCCTAGATGATTTAGTTTAAACTAGATGTCTCATATTTATATGGTTAAGTTTAGCTGCAGTGAATCCTACTGCCTTGTACAGATGATTCATAAACTGTGTCTTAAACCAAAGTGATTATCCAAATGCTTCTAGTTTACACGAAAAGGCTGTGTGATTGTGTCTTTGCATACTAGGTGGTGTGATCAAACCAGCCTTTCCTAACGATGTTCAGCCTTTGGGTGACAACAGTCACCACAAGACATTTCCCACACAGAATCCTGAGTGATAGATTTTATGTCCCATTTCTTCTGGTCCATTTTCTAAGAGTAGGCTGCTAGGATTTAAAGAAGAATATTTTTCCAAGTGGGCTCGTTACAAATCAGTTCTTTAATTACACTTACTGAAGGAGTAATGCAAAGTGATATCCTGAATTTGTTCCTAATTAAAAATACTGTACTTAAAGCTTGCATGATTCCCTTTTGCTAAAAACTTTAATCAGGAGGCAAATAAGGCTCTGGGGCCTTGATTAATAATAGGACCAAGTGCTCTGCGGCTGAAAATGCCAGGGTATTAAATTTCCCTATGTCACTTGGTGTCCCTATCTAATAGAGATCCTGGCAATGTTACTTATGCGATAATACAGAATAATTGAGGCATAAAGTTACAGGTCCCGAATGAGACAAATGATACTAATTCTCCTGAAGACAAGTCTGACGTGGATGTGGGCACTAATGCAATAAACAAGATACCCTGGTAATTACATCATTAAATAAAATAAATGGCCTTCCTCTAAGTATTAGCTGTGAAATCTAATGCACAGGTAAGCAGGATGAACTAAAATCCCAAGAAATCACAGTACATGGGAACTTGGGAAAACACACAGAGATAAGCACCATAAACAAACCACCCCCAAACCTGACACTCCTGCGAGTAAGATGAATTCAAAAAGTAACAAATTATGCAAAGAAGAAAAAGATGCCAGATTGTTTTACTAAAAGCACCATTTTTGTATCACACAAAGAAACAAACCAAACCTGATCCAAACTCCATTGTACACCAGCTACTTCTTTCTAGTCTGGTCTGAGAACAGCTGGTGGCAGAACAGATCCACGGTTGTCAGTAGCTGTGAACACTTCAAAGTACTGTATTAGGAAGAAGGTTCCTTCCGGCATTTTTGGGTGCAATCCCCTCTCCCTAAAGGGAACTATGTCACATACTATGCCAGCAACCACATCCTAATCCCTGTTTGCCAGCTGAGCAGGCTCCACCCCAACCCTAGTCAGATGGTCTCCACTGGATGGCCCTGATCCAATTTTAATGTAAATTTATTTTACTTTAAAGCTAGACCAGGAGCAGCAGGTAGCACATTTTCATGCTAGACTGCAGACTGCGGTAGGTGCACCAGCCTGCCATCAGATGACGTCTCTGCTATCCTGGTCATGCCAGTAGCCCCATTAAGCACCGCTCTTACTTGAACTTGCTTCTGCTGTGCAGAATGACATACGACATCCCAACCGAGGGCCCCACAGTGTCTTGCAGAACTGCAATACTACTTCCTTAGCACTTGAAACACTTTGCCTACCATATCCTATGGCCACATACATCTTCTCACGACCTTACATTCTCAGCCTGGTACTCACAAACCTTTTTCTTTCTCACTTTTAACTGATGAGATCTCATTTTACAAGGTAAAATATTAGTCCTTAAGTGAATAACTTGGTACTTTCTGTTATGTAATGTGGCTTCTGCTTCACTAACATGGGTGAAAGTATTCCTCCTCAGTGATATTCTGATCTTCCTCTGAATTGCCAATACCTCCTGACTGCACCACAGTAAAATAACATTATGAAAATACAAAATAAGATTGGTCCCAACTTGTATTTCAAACTTTAAATCCAACAACCGCTGATTATGTCTCAACATCTCGCCTTAAATCAATGCCTTCCCACTTTAAATATCTTCTGTAATTTCCAGCTTCTCCAAATTAAGCATTAACTTTCCATGTGATACTATATTAAAGGGCTTGCTGATTTTTACATACATTCCATCAGCTTTATTTTCCTTATCAAAAAACTCTTGTCTGTTATCATAAAAATAAATATTTTTGTATCTGACTTAGCAGTTGGATGTGAGTCTCCAAAAATAGATTATATAGAAATAAACTGATAACATACTGCCACATGATTTTGACCTCTAGTTTCCAATGGATAATCCCAATATGGAATGGTATGTGAATTAAAAGCTTCTACTTTCCGCCCCAGAAATGGCTGCATACCAGTGGTAAGGGGTGCAATCCTTGCACATACAATCAGAATATGATCCCTGAGAAGGGAGAAGACAAGCGAGTGGAAAATTATAGTGAAAGCAGTTGTAGCCAAATAAAGAGATCCCTTGCGACTCCATCTGCAGAAAATAAAGTGTTATTGAAAAATAAAATCTTTTTTGTTGGTGTTGCAGTGTCATAATTCTCATGTTGTTTTGGCTCAGGAAGTATTCTAGTTGAAATGTACGTTTTAAAGACCATGGATTTGCAGAAGCCTCCTAAAATGCATAATATAATGTGCACTTAAAACAAATATTGTTAATCACGTCGATAGTAGTACTTACAGGCCAGAAAAAGAGGTCCTGGACTAGCAGGCACAGTACAAATACTCAGAGTCACTTACTGCAGGATATTTGCTGAAGCACTTAATGATGGACCAGTGCACAGGTGGTATCTGCTCAGTGGGAAAGGTCAGCTTGGCACAGGTGGCAACTGAGTGGGCAGTCACTTCATTCCCCCAAATCAGTGAAAGTCATAAAGCCACCTCAGAGCGAGGAGCTGGGCACCGTGCATCCCTCTGCTGTGCGGTGGATGGGGCCAAGAAGGTCTAAGACCTGTGTTGAGGTGGGACACCTGCATCGCTGTGACCATACCCCATAACGTGCCCTCCCCTTTTCCACCATCTCTCACTGCCAGACTGCTAAGGCCCCGGCTGTTACTTGCAAACTGTTGTGCCTACCCAGACAAGAAATAAAAAAAAAATAAGAGGAATTACATAGAATGTTTCTCCCAGACCTTGCTTATCACTTTTAATAAAAAGTGAGTTTTATGTAAGCAAATTCATTTGCGTTTCTCCACTTACATTTTCATTGCGAGGCTTAAATCAATGTCAGATTAAAGGCTGAAAATATTCAGCTCAATAGTTATTACATTTATTCTTCCTCTTTTTCTTTTTTTTTTAATGCAGTCATCTTATACATGGATCAACAAGGAATTTTGCCAATGTTTAAGACATTAAAGTGCATGGAAAGTGGGGTAATTCTACAAATAAATGTGATGGAGAATTAACACCAGAAGCCCTCTTGTCAAAACAAACAAACCACCACCAAAAAAGAACCACTAGACTGATCTGCAAGGAAAAAACAAATTAGCAAAATCACCTCTGAACTTAGTGCCAGAAAAAGACAAAAATCCTTAGGAAATATTCTGCAGCAATTTTTTTTTTCTTAATTATATCATCCTGGGCTAAATTCTTCACTCTAAGCAGTGAAAAAATGAAAAAAAGTCTTGATGACTTCAGGCAGAGCATTGCTCGAGAGGGAACTAAATCAGGCTATAAAGATGTGAATCTGCACCAGTGTGGACTACGGACAAGGGAGAAAAGCATACACCCAGAGGGTGATTTCTTCCACTGTCTCCAGCACTTAGGTTAAGATTGGTTGTGCTGTTTTATGGAGGTTCCTCTTTCCTCTGTCTCTTAATCTCTCCGCTGACTTAAACAAATCTTAGTCTTATGAACCCCACTGAGCCTGAATGATGCGTGTATTCCTAAACACACTATTGGGGTATTTCTACAGAGAAAGGGGTGGTGTGATGCACATCAGAGAAAATGTTGTGCTGAGTCTATTACCCAAATTTCTTCAAATACCTCTGTCTAGCAGTGCACTGTACAGTCCAGCCATTTCCTTAATAGCATTATTAAAGACAGTTAAGCCTTCATATATGAAAAGCTGTGGCCTCTGAATCCCAAACAAAACTCAGGAAAACTTACCCCCCCTTAAGGACAGAACTTTGGCGTCACCCAGAAAGCATTTTCCATGTTTCTTGCTTTCAATTTATAATATTGCCTTCACCTTTCGCTGCTCAGTATATGCCAGGTCTCAAGACGTCAAGGGAGCAGGCATTTCGATTACACCTCCAAAAGGCAAGCCTTGACATTTAGACGACGCTATGACAACTTGGGGAGTTGAAACTCGCAGGGTTTTCTTGGAAAGTTTAGCCGTGGAGTTAAGTTAGGAGGCAATCAATCAGTGGACCATCCTTCCTCAAACAGGAGACAGGCTGAAGTTTGGGTGGCTAAAATTTCCCCTACTGTACCTGCTGGACTACGTGCTTGGCTGACTTTTATCAGATCATAGTTTGCTATAAGATTCTTGAGGCCTGATTAGACTAAAAGAAAATCGTTTAAAATTCCATTACTGATGTTATCCTGCTTCTGTAAAAGGAAAATTACTCAAAATTTGGTTGATTTTAGCTTTGCATTGTTAAGTAAGTCTGACCTGAATTGACCTTTTTTTTCTAAACAATGTGTCATCTTGTCACACCTCCCCCAAAGAGATTACAGTGTAATTAAAGAACGTATGGGACAAATCAGAGAAATTGTATCCTTATTTTGCAAACAAACAAACAAACAAAGATTCATACAGAAAGAGGCAAATAGCTTTGCCCAAGTTGCACCAGGACATATGTGGCATCTTCTAGTAACTGAAAATGTGTCTCCAGCATCCCAATTAGAGTCCAAATCTAGAATAATAGAAAATTTCCTCTTTCCTCCCAGAAAAATAAAATTTAGACCATCCAAAACTTGGCAGCTGATTTGGCAGAGACGAGATAAAACAAACTATTTATAAAGAAAAATCCATTTGTTCTAATATACTCTTATATTAATCACTTAACATGTTCATGATCTCACCATAATTTAACTCTCCATAAGGAATAAGCCAATATCAGAGAAACTAGCTGATTCAGTTCTGGTTTTAAATTTCCAGATGAACTCATTCCTACCGAAAAAAAAATACTTTTTCATTTTGTAATATTGAACTTAATCCTGCCAAGAATATTTTATCTCTCTATTTGTTTGCTTTCCTGATTTTTGGACATGAATTTCACAAACCTCTCCACTTACAGACTCGCTATCTTCCCTGAAGATACAGTGCAGATAATGTCAATAAAAGGCTCTTCAAGTATTCAGTGAACTAGAAAGCAAGATTTCACACCCTTAAAATATTCCTGTTGGAGCTTAAACTCCTGGATGACTATAGAATGTTAAATAAATTGAAAGAGACTGTCAGTTCTACAGGGTCTTTGCTTTTCAATACCTTTTGCATTTCACTAAAGACAAAGGGTTGAGATTAGCAGAACACATTCAACGTCGGATAATTTCCTTTGAATTTTAGCCTCTCTGAAAAGTGAAAGGCAGTTGGAAGCCACACAAACAAGGATCTGCTGTGCTACACATTTTGGTATGAAATCCTGTGTCTGGGGTAACAAATAACAGCAGCTAAAGCTACAATATGTGATATCTTTCATTCCTTTTAAAAGACCTGAGCATACTGTATGGTCAATGGAGAGCTAGTCAACAGTGGAGCTTGGGGCTTGGTCCTTTTCACGCTTAACAACACAGATGCTTATGTTTGATTAGATACCCACATCTTAAGTGTCATTGAGTATAATGGGAACCTGGACACCTACAGGTATAAAGTACAGACACCTACACTGTAAACACCTAAGGTTAGGTGAGATGACACATCTTATCTGCAATGATATTTCTGAAGGCTGCTTCACCATATGGCAGGTGGGAGCTGCCCTGACAATAGACACTTCTTTTGACCCTTCCAGCCTGGGGGCATCTTCGTGTGGAAATCTATTGCTTTTGGACTGGAAAAGCATTCGTGTTACCCTGCCCTGCAACCGCTCAGCTCCTGCCCAGCCTAACCCCTTCCAACGAGGCGTGGAAGACCCCCAAGTGACTGCGACTCCAACATTTTGGGGAGATCGTGGAGGCACCATCCTGTTCTGTTCTCACTCCCTTTCCTACAAGGCTTCCATGCAAGGCAGAGCAAGGTTCTGCCGACTGGCTGATATCACAGGGTCACTGGAAACTAGAAAGAAGTTATGAATATGTGACAACAAGTGCCTGCTCTCCTCACAGAGTAATCTGCAACATGCGATTTTGCCTGCAGAATGTTGTATTTCTGTCCCCTCTTGCCAATTACTGAGTTAAGTGGTGCATGGAGCCTTTTAAAGACTAGAATTATTTTCTAAAGAGTAAGAGAATGTGAATCAAAACTGCTCATTACATATTCTCCTGACTTGGATGGTGTCCTCCACAGTAGGCTGCAGCTACTGGTTATTACACTGTTTCTGTTAGCAACAAGAATAAAAGACTCTGAGCCAAAAAACAGAAATATCCAAGAAGCAATTACAAAACTCCATTAGGAAATGGCTTCTGGTTGAGCCTGCTTATTATAACAACTGCTAATAACAACATATTTCTAAAGTCAATTTGGGCACCTTGCACAGGATGGTGATATTTAAAAACACATTTTGGAATTTTCCAGGATGCCTTTCATTCTTGGGTGTGTGCACAGAATATCCTCTTGAATTAACATTCCTGTTTTGTATAGATATGTAAATATCTACCATAGATATAGCTCGATATATCACTTTATTTAATTATATGAAAATATAATCTATCTGTTTGTCTATCTATAATATAAATAAAGGAAAAAAAAGTTTTAAAGTATTGGCCAGATCCTCTTTTGGGAGAAATGTACCTTCACTTTATACTGAGTTGTGGGGTTGGTGATCTGTTATTGGTCATGACACAAAGAGCAGAAGTAGAGCACAGTATTTCTGCTACAAGCTGCTCATTGACTTACTTGCATAAAGCTATACTATTAAAAAAGCTTGTTAATATGCAGTCTCAAAATGCATTAAATAATCTGATACAAATTCTGAGCTGGAGGACACAGGCATACCTCCCGCAGATTTCAAAGGCTGCCTTCCCATCCTGGGCTAGAAGAATGTTTTTAATCTCTCTGGTATGTATTTAATCCTGTCTCATCTCCTCTGTAGCCTCAGTCAAGATTAACAGAAATCAGCATATTCAATATATGTCAGTTATCTTGAGTGTCCCTGAGATATGTTTGGGGTAGATCAGTGGACACATTCTCCATAAAGAAGAGAAATAGAGAAGGCTAACAAAGTATTTCTGTTCATCAGCCCATTCTTCTCCCTTTTTCTCGCTAATAGCCAACCATGGACAACGCTACAAGGTTGAGATATTTCTAACCTCTAAGGCAAAAACATCTGTGGCCAAAGATATATATGTATATACCTGTATATGTATATATATTTGTTTGTATGTGTGTATGCGCACACACATGAGTGTGTGCCTACTGGTGTAGCTATTCAACAGGATTTTGAGAGTTCCCTCACAAAAGCAGAAGGAACAAAAGGAATTGTAAAGATCAGCTTGAAAAAATGGACCTGATGAATAGAAATGGAGTTACTAAAATGGACAGGGCTACTGTCTTCTAACTTTTTCCTATAACTTTAACCAGAAGGGCTTTAAGGAGACATTGGAGTCACAGTCTCCAGACGTACTCTTATCTAAAGCACCTGATGCGGGTGCAACCAAAAATAGCTGGGTAGCCCACAGCTAAAAATAACCTCTATCCCCAGAAGCAGACCCTTAAAATTTGTGTTGTCCTGTGATTTCCCTTGAAGAGGGTGTTCCTTGAAGAGTATTTTACTCCCCTGTGGGTCTAAAATAGCAGACCTTTAAATGACAATGTAAGAGTGAAAAAGTAGTATTTGGGGTAGAAATATAAAAGCTTGAGTTATGATCCTAATTCTGGCAAAGCTCCTAGTAAAATCTTCAGATTTGCCTCTAAGATCTGGTGCGCCTTCTTGCACTGGCTTCACATTCAATTCTTAAAGCTGTGGATCTTACCAGGCCTCTCTGTCCCTAAATTTATAAGCTGATGGATTTAAATTTGATCCCATGTCTCATTAGCTTCAAGCTAATATACATAATGAAGGTCTTGGAAAACTTATTTACACTGCATTACTTGTAATTGCTGCTAAATCCCTAGGAAAGGGACATCTGTTCCATATGCCCAGGAGGAATCAGAAAGTAACATACTTATGTAGGTAAATCACAGGTTATAAATAGATCTCAAGACAAACTGGCTAACGTGGGATAGGGTGGAGAGAAAGAGTAGGCTGGTGAGATACAATGAAAGCTTAACCAAGAACATTTAGAAATCATCCCTGATGGCTCTCCATGGGCTCAGTGCCATGCACGGATTGCCTGCTGCTGAGTCCCTTAAAGACGTGGTGTGAGCCTGACCCGGCAGGTCTGAAATTGAGGAGAGACTGGCCCAGTCCCCCATTCTCCGGTGAGTGTCCCATCACCCAGACAGCACAAGCGAAGCCCTGGTCTCGCAGGACACCTGGGCTGAGATTGGGGTTGTGTCTGGGCAGGAGGGGAGGGATGGAAGATGGCTATCCAGACACTCCATATAGTGAAAGCATATGGCATTTGAGGGGGACAGAGAAAAGGGTATAAAGCCACATCAGCACGTCCCAACCAGCCAGTCCTCTTCCACAGGCCCAGTTCTTACCCCTCTCCAAAGGGAAAAGTCTTGTGGCACCACCTGACACTTAGGAACAGGACATGTGCCACAGCCCAAGCCTCTGTGAAGAACTGAGACTGCTCCACAGTTCATGCATCACCTTTAAGGAGTGGAAGCTATTCTTGCTGCCAGCTCTAGCAATTTTAAATTAGTACTGGTCCAAGAGACCTTGAATTTGGCCATGTGACCCCTGCCCCCCATGACTCCAAGGCATAATCCCGTGTCGTCCTCTGTCAGAAATATCCCCTTCTTCACCAATAAATGGAGGTTTCTTCTGTAGAGCTTTGTCAAACAGCTTGCTGAAACACCCCGACTCAAGATTTAGTGCTTAGTGTAGCAACTGCGGTTTCGGTTCATTTTTTATTATGTTGCTTTGATTGGATTTTTAATTTTCTTTAATACGTGCTTCCAGGACCTTCAGTTTCTAAATTGTCTATAAGGGTGGCCACCACCCAGAATGATGCAAGTAGACAGCCAGTATGTCAAAGTCATTCTGGGCTGTTTACCATCCAGAGGGAACCATGCTTCAGGATGAAAAAAAAACAGCCTTTAATGTCTTGCTCTGTGGCAATCAATCCTTTTACACACTGAAATACATATATATATATATATATATGAAGGTTTAATGTTCTCCATCTGTTAAAACTCCAGAGCTGCAGCAGAAGGCTCCTATACTTCATACTGAAGCACAGTAACAAAACATCTTCCTGTAAGCTGTAAAAAGAAAGAAAAAAAAAAAAAAGGCTGAAATGAAAAAAAAGAAAAAGAAATCACATCACCCAAAGGGGATTCTGTGACTAATTGTGTGCCATACTCATGAAAGCCAAAGGCAGAGGGCTATTAGTGTACACTTGAGATCACTTAGAGAAGCCCATGGGGAAATGCTATGGTATTACTGCCAAAGTAACACACAAAGAAACTATGTCTCTGAATACCTTGAAGGGATGAAAAAAATGTTTAATAAATGAGTTCGTTCCAGAGGTCAAATATTAACGATTTGTGTGTGTGTTTTCTGTTGAAATTTCATTTTCTCTGTTCCAGCGTAGACAGGGAAAAAATATGAGGCGAAACTTTGATTAAAATAAACGAATCGACAGAGTGCTGTGTGCCCGGGTAAAGCTAACACATGAGATTATACAGTGCGACAGCTGCAATATTAATAAGGTGAATAGGAGGAAGAAAGTGATAGAAACCTCACAAGCTGATCTTATTTGACTTGATCATTTCTACATTATCATCTGTACGAAAGAAGCCAGGAGAACCAGGCGAAGGATGATATCTTTTGTTCTAGATATTCTTATTTTGTTTCTCTGGCATGATTCAGGAGAGTCAGAAAAAAAAAAATACAAAGAAGAGTCTAGGAAGGACAGCTAATCCTGGATAGAGAAAAATGTGAGAACAGATGGAGAAAGTGAGGTCGGGGAGGAAGAGAGGAAGGCCAGAGAAATTCAGGATGGCAGGGACATGGCTGAGGAGAGAGGGACGCGGTATCCGAGCAGATCGACTTTGCAGAGCTCAGCTTGAGGACTCCTTTCTCCTCGTGGTTACGTCCACGCTGAGTTACGGCTGCAAGATCTGCGGCCCCCAAAGGGCTGATTGGCGAGGTCCCCCTGTACTCCTGGCGCTGTTCGGCAATTTGTAATAATGAGATTCATTAGCGCTATATGCTCTGCTGGAAATACTTCCAAAGGTTTTAATCAGAGCCGCGCAAACGACTATTTACTTAGGTAGCACTTCATTAGCTGCTCCTGCACTGCTACGTAATATGGTGTAAATTACTAGCTGGTGTCACCAGCATCACACCCAACCTGACAGGCTCATTTGCTGTACCAGGCGGTTGGCCACAAGCTAGAGGGAATTCTGTTTCAAGATACCAAGCCTGGTACAAAACCATCCTAAAAGCATGCAACATTTCAATTCCCAGATACAAAATTGCTGGCCTATATAGAAGACAGCGGCGTGTGCTGGAGAGCAAATGAAGCGTGCTACAGCACTGAATTTTTAACAACACCTGATGAACCAGCAGAGTGCACACAACACACAACCATCCTTCGTATTCCCTCGCCTCTTGTTGCTTTGTTTTCTTTCCTTTCCTCCATGGAGATTCCTCTTGTCAGCCCAAAGACCTCAGGTGCTGGGAGCAAGGAGGAATAGGCTGGGCAAGAGGCTGCAGCCATGCCGAATCTGAGACCCAGGGCTTGGGGCCACCTCGGGGAGGGATCCAGGGTCCAGATCTGCATGACAGTGGGGGCAGAGGCAGGTGACAATATCCCAGTATTTCTCCACCCTCCAGTGGGTTGCTCTCAGCCACCCAGCTCGGGAAGGTGTCAATCTCAGCAGCCACCACCACGCTCACCCCTCCATTAACCTACGATCTTCAAGGAGCTCTTTTATACCAGTGGGTTGCAACTCAACATCAAGCCATATACATGATGCTTCTCTGCCAAAATGCAGCTATTTATGAGGGAAATGGGGTGTGCACGAAATGAACCATTGCACAGTCCCCGTGAGAAGCATGGCACGTTTCTCACCGTTCAAATTGCAAGATGAAGGATGGGAAGGAGCTGTTGCCTTCACATGAAGATCTAGACCAGAACAACAGAATAGAAAGCCCTACTCCTGCAAATTACATTGCATTCATGTATCCATCAACCTTTACGTTAGGGTAGGATCAGAGTGGACTGCTAAATACTGATGTGAATTGAGTGTTTTTTTGTTTTCATTTTTCCCCCACAGCACCAGCAAATCACCCTAGTTTTAAACTCAGGCATAGGACTCAAACCTTTCATGAGGCTCTTCCATTCAGATAGCAATTTTGCTTTACGTTCATGAGCTAGAGGTGAGGAGACCACAGGACAGCCACAGTCTGCCACGTGGCTCTTTGGGCTGCTTTACTTAGCTATCACAACATACTGTTGTCTCAAAACATAATGCAAAAGTATTTTCCCAAATAAAGGTAGCTATGGCAGTAGTAAGAGATGCAAACATGGCTAAGCAAAACACTATCAGGGTAGGCTGTCAGGGATAATTTCCAAGTTCTTGAGGTAAAACTCCAGAAAATCATATATGGGTACTGCACTGTGCCATATGAGTATGTCACAAACCTAGATTTTCCTCCCAAACAATAAATCATTCCTACGTTTGGTAACTTCTTCTCCCCCCTCTCTCTCTCATCTCAAGACAATGTTTCCCAAGGTTCCTCATTCAGTCAAAGCACTGCTACACGCACGTTTTTTATGCGAATTATTTTGTTTATTTTTTATGATGTATGCAAATTAAGTCTTTACTCCGAACATTCTTTATGATGCTATAAATGTAAGAATAGATCTTGAATTAGCCCTTTTCATTGTCAGAGTGGCACTAAAACCAGCTGAGGGATGCGGAGGCTCAAATGTGTAAGCAGTTGGGAATAAAACAGCTTTTATATCTTGCAGAAATTAGGGGTCTGGGTTGAAGTATTTGACTATTAAAACAAGATCTCTACAAAGTTAAAAGAAATTACATATTTTCCAAAGGTAAATGAAGATTAAGATAAGAAATAAATGAATGAAGTATCCTGTGGTTTAACAACCTTTCTTTCTAGGATTCTATTTCCTATATTAACCAGGCACTTCCAAAGGCATCTAAAGACAGTAATTACCTCTTTCAGCAGGAACTGGATAAATTGGATGATGTTGTATCATTTTTATTCTGCCTTATACACTCCATTTGCTGTATTTTTGCATGCTTAGCTTGCACCTGATAGCCCACTCTAAAATTAGGGTTACTTGGCAAATAAATCATCAGATACCCTACACTTCCACACCGTGGACACAAAACGAGGGGCAGAAGTAGAGAGAAACTGGAAACGGGGAAGGTACTGGAATAAGAGGAGCAGGTGATGGGGGATCGGAGAGCTGCTGGGGAAGGGGGACGTCTGGGGTAAATGACCGCTTGTCCTTGCCTCCAGCTGTGTGCAACTTGAGCTGCTGCTGAAATGCATTTTTGCCAGATAAACTCATGATTCATTTCATGAAAAAATGGCAATTAAATCCCAGCCTTCCCCTGCAAAGAGGGATATCAATTCCTGCAGTTGGGATGGTGAAATACAAAGAAGAGGCATTCGGAAGAAAATTTCCAAGTCGCAGCATCAAATGAATATGCTGCATATTCTTCTCAGATGATTGACTGGACAAGGGCTTCTTTGGTAAATGGAGTAAAAGGGTGTAGGAGGTGCCAGCGGTCAAACAGGGGCAATTTCCATGATTAAAGAAGAAAGGAGGGCTCATAACCAGCTGTTGGGATCCTCAGCCCTATCGGATCTTCTTACTAGTAAGGGAGTCACATTCACTGGGATGGCTGCAGGAAAACCACCCGGCACTTTGGGCATTCTTCTTCTCACCCCCAGACGAGACTGTTCAAGGTGAGTCACTTGTATAAGAGGGAAGCAGTTAATTTTAGAGCAGGAGATAGGCTGCTTCTGAAAAGAGAGCTAGACAGGCAGATAAATACACATATTCACACTCAGTTGTAGCTATAGATACCATCTCCAACCGATTCCAAAGAAAATCACCGAATTCTTTGTTCTTCTATTTTATTTTCTCCAGAAATATATATATATGTATACATATATTTCTTTTTTTTTAATTTTGGATGCTACTTCCAAAGCTGTGTGAGGGATGTCTGATCACTAGTAAAATTAATGAGAATTATCTCAGACATTTATAGTTTCACACACACTATGTTGTAGGTTCCCTGAGCAGGTAGCTTTGGACCTTCAAAAAGCTCAGAGTATAAACCATTTTAGTGTTAGTTTCTAGGCTTTCATTTTGCACCTCAGGGAGCTTTGAGGTCCTTCTACTCTGAAATTAGTCTCCACTTTGAGTACACTAAGTCTAGCTGGATTGATTTCATTATTCTTAGGGTTTAAACTATTTTTATATACATTTCCTATTTACTCATTAAGGTTTTCAGTTTACGTGAGTCTTGACTTCCTCCTATTGGGAATGGTGGGGTCATTGCCCAGACCAGAAGGACCATTTTTGGCCTCCTACCTCAAGTCCTGTAGACATACAAATCAGACAGGGCTCAAGCCAAGTGTGGCTGAATTATGTTATGTGTCCCTGAAAGTCAGTCCCCAAGAATCAAAATTCCACTGTGCTCACCATTTCTTTACTTTACCCAATGTTATTAATAAAGTAGTTCTCCCTCTACACCATTTTCAGAGATCTTTTCATAACTTTGATAATTTTTTTCTGGTCTGCCTATCTCTAAATTTATAGACAGGGATAACTATTTTCTCTTATTCTACCCATTTAAAGTGGAACCTGGAAATGTAAAGGTTATATCTAATCCAAAACTTCCCTTCCACTGATAACCTCATAAAAGCACTGTTGATGGACATTCTTATGATATTGGCATACATAAATCCACTAATATGGGAAAACAAGAAACTTACCACTCTAACTGACTTTCTTGGGAGCCTGCAGGAGGCACAAGGTCTCGTATATTTTTGTATGGTTGGTGATTTTCATGAACATGATATAAAAAATTAGCCTAATATATGTAGCAAAGAATACAAGGGAGAGAGGGAATCATTTTATGTTAACTTTGTCCTCAAATTGTTTGAAATAGCCAGGAAAGTTCAGTGAAGACAGAACTGATTGGCTGTGCTTCGAATTTCATTGCACATACCAACAAGATGAAACTGATGCTAGATGTAGAAAGCTGCTTGCTGTGGGGACGGCGAAGGAGACATCTGCTTAGGCAGAGGAGGTTTTGAAGCAGCCCAGGCTTGCCTACACCTATGTGGCTCTACCACAGGGTGTTGTAGACACACACTGGCATGGCTGAACATGTCCATCTCGAGGTGCTTCTAGGAACGGGATCATTCAGACTGCCCCACAGCCATATAGGTCTGCACTAGAAGAGTAGCAGAGCATATGCTCAAGAATTGGCTTGTGAGTGTGCATTAAATTAAGTTGTCAGCACTTTTTTTTAGCAGTGTGAATATGGCCATAATATAGTCCTGCAGTAGAGGAGGGGTGATCCCACCATGAGAAGGCTGCACTGGCACCAAAAAGCGGGATTAGCCCCGTAAGAAAACACCATGTTGAATTGTCAGCACACCCTCCACACTGGGTTGAGCTGTGGCACCTAGTGCTCTCCCAGGCAATGCTTGGGTAGCATTTATGGGGCTGCACAAGCCACATCCTGCATTCAGTAGGCAACACGGACAGTGCCACGCTGCTCTAGGAGAGACCCAAGTTTAGCTCCATGGTTGCAGGCCGTGCCACTTTTTTATAACAGGAGAATAAACATGCTACCAGTGTCACGGTACAGGGGTTGTTAGAGAAACTGAGTCAGGAGAGTTTTCCTGTTTTCACCAAATGCAGAATTACACCTCACACTCTTATGACTCATGGTCAGGAAGCGTTATTTTGTTGATGGAGAACAAAAGCATAGTCAGGTGAAGCAACTTTCTCAGTATCTTTCCATGCCAGGGCAAGGACCTGAGCTGAGTTGTCTCAGACTCACATTAGTGCAGCAGCAATGAAAAATCCTTCTTCTCTAGGCCTCCAATTCTCCCACTGTGGGGGGGAAAAAAAAAATCAACCTTAAGAAATTTCTTACAACTAGACAGTCATTCTCCCAGTGCTACCACGGAAAACAAGAATGAAGGGTTTCTCTGATGAACTACATCTCCGAGCTTGTAGTAAAGCTGCCTGCAGTAGCCTCTTTGATACACTCAGATTCTTCGGTCCAGAGTGCAAATGCGGACATCTCCATGAAAATACTTTCCAGATCCACAACGCCCATTGAAAAAGCAAAAGAAAATTGTATTGCCTATAAAGCATGGAACAGAGAATAATACTGAAAGTGGCACAGTGACATTATATTATTTAACAAGATGCCCTTGCCTTGAATATTGTGTTCAAGTTTGGCTGTATTGCCTCGAAAATGAAGTGAAATGAAATCCAATGAAAGGAAATAAAATAGGTGGAAGGAGAGGAGGAGGCAGAAACAAGCAAAGAAAATGAACAGAAGCCTGAGAAGACTTGCCAACAAAGCAAGACAGAAGAGAACAGGCAATTTCATTTTGAGAAAGAGCACGACAGAGTTATGATTGACATAGGGAAAGTCAGAGAAGAGAGGGAGGGGAAGTTCAGGGGGAGGGGAAGCTGGTGGGAGAGCTAAGAGAGCACGAAATAGTCCTACGAGAGGAGGAGAAAGGGCAGAAAAGGAGACGAGCATTTGGTGCCGTGGATTATTGAGCAGATATTCTAACCTGCAGTTTATGGTATCGTTTTACATGTCTTGCCTCTCTGCATCTTAAATAAACAAGTGAGACAGATGGAAATTCTTTTACAAGTGTGAATTCTTCTTGTAAGAAAAGCCAAATTAATGAAATTAATGTTAAGGAACAGTAGCATCTATAAAATGCACATGGTTACATTGTTCACATATATCAGTGACTGAAGTAAGGCTCTATTAAAAACAATAATATAGCATCATGGGACACACAATTAACCTGAAGACCCTTTGTCAAAATATCTCCCAGATTTCCCAGCAGGCTTTCATAAATGTCAGACAAGAGGTCTCTTCCCAGACCACCCAACTAAGTTTTATCTTCTGCTCATGCAGCTTGTGACAATATTTCAAGAGTTTAAGGAAAGATCTTATGTGGTGCAGATCACACCACCACTGACCCCCCTCCCTAAAACCTTTAATGTCTTCAGCCAAGATATACAGGCAAGTTGCAGGGCACAGAGAGCTGGGACAAGCTAACGCATCATTTACATATCCTAAAAGAGTTGGTTTTTTTTGGGGGGGGGGTATTTAAGTGATTCCTAGGCTCTCACCCATAATGCACACAGAATAATAAAGCCTAGGGGCTGGTAGCATAGGTGTGGTGGAAAACCATCACCAAACCTTTACTTCTGACTCCTTTTTAATCCAGTGTTGGCATGTTCCCACTGCCTCTGTCACTGCTGCTAATCAAAATGCCCTAATTGTACGGGCCGTCCTGAGGACTTTGCTGATGTTTCTGCCAAAGGATTTGGGCTTCTTTCTGCTATATGACCTCTAGAGTTCACCTGCACAACAGTTATCCATTGATTCAAAAATCTGAACCTGTGCTAAGGTCATAATCAGAAAAACACTTTTTCAGCTCTGAAAGTAATCATATATGCACAAGTAAGAGTCCTTCAGACGTCTGAAGATGTTCTTTGACTCTCCAGCTGCACATCTGATGTTGTGAGATTGCCATTAGTATGTCTGGCATTTTCTTACAGGGCTAATCCTGCTTGTTGGTGCCAATGCAGCCTTTTCGTGGTGGGATCATCTCTTGGGATGCCAGGGTAGAGCAACGCTAGACTTTCACCATCACTTCATCTCCCTTTCCTCCAAGGTGGGCTCAGTGGCAAGAAAGATAGAGCTGGGAAGAAGACACTGGGGGTTTAATAGTCTGCTCTGTCACTGTATTATGGCTATATTCACACTGCTGAAAAATATCTACTTCAGGATTTGGACTAAATGTCACAGGCTGAATCCACCCTGTCTGGGACTGGCCTCCTTCGAAACAGATCAGCAGCATCCATGGGTCATAGCATGTCACTCTGGACTTACCAAGGTGCCTCTGTAGCACTAGAATATATTTATCAAAATTTGTGTTTTGTCTTTTGGGTTTTGTTCTTTTTTTTTCCCACTTAAAAGCAGCCAGAAAAATGGGAGAACCTTGCGGCTGACCGTCAGAGTGGGTTTTTATGGCATGATATTATGGGGACGGGTTACATGCCTTGACATCAGAGCCTGACCGTGCAAGTTTGGTGTATTGTTGGAGGACTCTGGGTGGTGGAAGGAGCTAAATCTGGTGTGTTTCCATTGAGACAGAGGGGAGTCCCAGACATGAGCTATCCCCCAAAACATCCAGATTGCATTTTGGAGTGGACCAGTTGGATGTCTCAAAAAAAGTGCATGTCGGAAAATTAATATTTATGCAGCGTGGATGATCAAGGGACCAAGATGTGGGAATTACTTGACAGTGTAAATGTATCTTATGTGGCTTCCTTTGTTCATTCATCCATCCTTTATCCGATACAGCTATTTACTATGCAAGTTTTCTGCAGCAGGAACAAATTCTCCCTACGGATTTGGGTAATGCCTGGTATGAGCGGTCTGTGATCTCAGCTAAAAGTTACTGACATATCAATATCAATACTATATCTTACATATGGAAGAATCCCACAGAACATTATAATTTTTAAGTGATTTACATAGACTGGGATTGTTCTGTTTACTCCTGAAATGCCGCAGTCTTTGGGGGAGAAGGTACTGGCCTATAAAGAGTATATAGGCACTGCATGAGGGAATTGGGACTGACTAGTGATCTCTCGCTCCCTCTTTCTCTCTCTCTCAGAAACTTGTTCCTCAACTGCCTGCACTTAAAGGAATTTAAAATGCAGACCATAAAATAGATGCTAAGTAAGAAAACCAGCAGTCTGCAGAATAGGTTGCACACACTACACAAAAAGCTATTGAGGGAGAAATATTGTCATAAATTGTGTTAAGTACAGTGTGTTGAGTCAGAAGCGCAGCTCTGACGAAAATTACAATAGCAGTTTGAAGACAAGCCATTCTGTGTCGTGTACAACGCCAAGCAATAACTGCTCCTGCTCATACAAGGTCTTCTTGATGGGGAACCATAAGTATACGGACTTGGCAACAGCAATTACTGGTATTTTATTCTCCCGCTACCGTTTCCCAAGAGATGCACCCCTGCTGGAAGGTATTTGGCTCCATTTGGTCAAACCGGTTGTTAAAATCATACCCGGTGATTATAAAGAGTCGTTGGGTGACTCTTTGTCCTCTTTTCTCCCAACTTGCTCGGGCTTGGAGCCAGAATGCCTTGCTCCTGGCCCTGCCTCTCTGTGCTCCAGCTCACCTGCACAGATGCCTGTTTTTAGGTTTCCAGCACGCACGGCAGCTGGCAGGAGTGCCAGGATCCGTCCCTCCCTGTGAATACAGCAGGTGATATAAATGCTCACCAGTCCTTCAGCTTTGGACCTTTCTGGGCTGGACTTTTCTCCATGGTATAAAAGCAGAACTTCCATAGCTTGAGAGAAAAGCAGGGTTTTGCACATACAAGAAAACAGAAATGAACAAAACAGATGGCATAAAATGGCCTGAAAACTTACCAGCTCAGCCGCAAACTGGATTTGCTTCCCTTGTGCTGTATTGATGATAAGGGGAAAATATTTAGAGCAATTTTCAGTTAAAAGGTAGGGAGCTTAGCAAGCTCAGAGCTTCTCGAATACACGGAGAATTGATTTTGCCCAAAAATAGCTGATGGGGAATTTCTCTGCCATTCATGTAGTTCTTGCACCAGATGACTGCTTCTAGCTCGACACAGAAAATATGCTAAGGAAAGGACAAATAGCGGTGTGACAAAACATGGCTCTGCTGTGCTGTTTTAGCCGTGACAGCATGTCTCTAGAAGAGCAGCAACCATCATTAATAGGGTTCATCCCCATGCGTCAGTCCTCCTGCTATCCACATTGCAGGCTCATCCCCAGACCAGAAGCAACTAGTCCTTTCCCAGGGAGACCATGGTGAGCTTCAAGGTGATCGTTCGCTCTTAGGTCTGCTCTGTACGGAGAGTTAGCATGTGGATCACACCTGGGAGTGCTTCCTGAGGCAGGTCGGAAAGATATATTACTTTAAAAGTGAAGTGTGACACAAAAAAAGTTTTTTGTAGGTTCTGATACCAAATGAAGGTTGTGTTGACTCAGGAGGTCCTAACAGACTCCTGGACGTCATCTTTATTCTCTCAAAGCTGAGGAGAGCATGAATTCAGCACACTGAAGACCAAAAGCATAAAATAAACTTAGAACAAATTAAATTTAATTTTTGCCTGTGGTTCATTCAAGAATAAACTGTGCCTAAATAATATTTAATTTGGGGACTGCAGATCCCCTTTAGTGACCAGTACTCTCAGCATCAAATCAGGGCCTGATTTTTCCTCACAGAGACCAAATGGGGGGTTCTAATAAGTTTTCCAGCATGTCGGTGGGAGGAAAATTTCACCCTGCAGCCTAAATACATTTTGCATTGAACTATAATCTCCTTCCAAATTTTTTGCTTTTCCTTAATCTGTCAGATCAATCCAGAGAATTCAGAAGCTGGTAAAAAAAATGTGCAAGCAGGTTTCTGATTCATCATGCGTAAGACATGTGTTTGCCCCCAGAACAGCAGACAGAGAGGATGTAATTGGCAGATCTTTTTCCCTTTCATGCACTCTAACTTTGCCAAGAGCAAGCTGACAGGGAAGGTGATAGCACAGAAAGAACTTCTCAAATTTCAGAGAAAACGATGGCCTGAAGCCTAGCATTAGCTTACAGATACTACGGAAATGCAGCGTTAGTCATAGTAGAAAGGCCAGACTGGTCTAGAATATCACCCGCCTTAGGGTTGCTGCAATGAATGAAATGAGAATACCATCTTGTCTTTGAACCGCAGGTGCACGCATCTTGAGACGCACGGAAGAATGAGCAATGGCTCTCCTCTGGAAGTGATGAGTTCTCCTGCTGCTGAGCAATACTTCTGAAAGAAGACCGCGTGAAATGAAGTTGTCACGCAGGACCGACGTGCGCTAGCCCTGGCCCAGACAATTCAGGGAGTAGCTCTGTAGCTGTTGTAATTTAACTCCTTAACATAGAAGCCTAGGTGGTGACGATGAAGGACAGGCATAACAATACTCTGGACCATCACATTCTTTTCTGGCCTGTGCCATGTTCTAACTTCTCCTACATACCCCATAAGCAAGGAGGAAGGAGGCAGATCCATCTTGGCATCCTGCTGTAGTATTTAATCTCATGAAACCAGCTATGTAGCTTGCTCATTTTTCTGTAGATTATTGATAGTTTCCATGGAGGACCTGGTCCAGTTTGTGCTGGTATCAGGAGAAAAGACTTCAGCTAACTCTTCTACAGTAGCCACACTATCTGCTTTTGAAGGCATAAAAGGAACATCATCACTGTCATTAATCAATATGGTGAATCTTAAGCCCTAAACCTGTTCTATGGCCTGGAAGATTTTGATTACAGTCCTTATTTCACCAAAACCAAGTTCAAATGCCATGAGCGCTATTTTGAAGACAGCATGTTTCATGGTTTGTGAGTGTTTACTATCCATGGGTGGTTTAGACTACCAGGATGAAGGCTGAGAAAAGATATGACTGGCCTCTATAAATAAAGCAGGGGAGTAAACAGCAGGGAGGGAGACAAGCTAGTTAAATTAATTGAAAAAGTTGTCACAGGGACAAATGCTTGTAAACTGGCCACAGAGACATGAAGACTGGAAATTAGAAGACTGCTAACAGAAGAGTTGTGAAGCTCTGGAACAGCCTTCCAGTAGGATGTGGTGTGGGAAGGATCAAACTGATGGGTGTGAAGACAGAAACTGATGCATTTATGTTCCTAAATAATGAATAAATAATGCCGTCTCTATGGACTAAACGTCAACCAGCTCTCCTCGCCCTGTTAGCACACTAGCAGACTTTGGGCACACCAAGGCAGGTTTAATTTTTTAAACTGGCTTATTTTCAACAGTTTTTCTCCTCCAGAGAACAAATAAGGAAATACGTCCATGAATAATACATCTGAGGTGGAGAAAAACAAAACAAAAATGAAAGCATCTGGAAAAATTAGAGAATGAACCATTTTCTAACCTCAGAAGATTGAGGAACTCACCTGGCAAAGAAAGCCCACATTGTACTAGGACTGCACATCCATGAAGCCCTTACTATGAATATTTCATCTGTCCTTACAACTAAAAACTATGTACATTTTACAAAATATATAGTGTATACAGAGCTAACGCATTGACTTGTGACATACAAATGAGAAATACTTGGTTCAGTAGGGAAAGCACTAAAAAAATCTAGATTTGTTTTCCTGTTTTTCCTCAAAAGAAAGCCCTCAAAACCAATTCAGGTGAGTTCCACAAAAAGGGACTTTCTTAGAAGATGAAGGAGGACTTTGGAAATTCCAGAGGCTAGAAAAGTAAAAGCAAGTAACACAACCATGGTTCACTCTGTAAATGGCGTAATGAGATGAACACTGGAATACTGCTGTCCTTTAGGGGGGGAAAAAAAAAAAAAGAAAGAAAAATTAAAACTAGAGAGTGTGCAGAAAAGATATACCAATATTATTTTAAAACTGAAGAAATGCTTTAAGGTGATAGAATCAAAGAGCTACACTGATTGCTTAGGGCATCCTTCTGTTTTGGAAAAAAAAAACAGCGCAGGTTAAGGTATGTGCCTGAGAGTACGACAAGCTATTGTAGCATGCTAGGGATTCATGCTTTTGGATTTGTATTCAGGCCACACTTATCCATATCTGTTTACTTATAACACTTAGTCTGATGAGTAGTATGATGTACTGCTTTACTCCAAATAGCCTTCACCTGTTCCTGCTTTTAGCAGCATCTTCATGCTGGGTATATTTTGGATGGTTTCCCTATGCTTTGTAAAGACATTAATGCTGGCAATTTACTACCATATTTACGCTTCAGAACATAAATAAAATCACTATTCAGTTGTTAGAAATATAATGAAGTGTGATAAAGTTGGTGGCCAAAACTGACTTTTTGCTCTCTCTAGTAAGGAGAACAGAAAGCACTGTCTTTCTGGTTCTTCCAGTGAGGGGCTAACACATTTTTCTAAGATTTTCTTCCTCTGCTAGCAAGCACAGAGCAAAGTTCCTAATTTGAGGAGAACTTGGCAGTGTGTTGGGCAGCTATAAAGCCAATGATGTCCAGAAATAGCCAAGAGGTGGGAAGAAAAAGGACATAAAGTGCCTACTCAGAGGTGAGGGAGTAGAAGTCAGGGCTTCCAGGTCCCATCGCCGGCTCCCTGCTGACTTATGACTGAGAAGGAGATCTCAGGCAAAACTGGCATCTACATGCAAAGAGCTTTTCTTTCAAAGTTAGTAACGAAGGGGAAGGTGAACAGCCTTCAATCTACACCTTTTACATCTTTGTTTCAGTGCTAAAATTGCTGCTGATTTTACGGAGGAAGCCCCTTTGTTCTGCTGCCATTACACATTGTACACAAGACAATAGTGAAAAGACAAAAAAAAAAAAAATGCAGGCAGAGGCTGTAAGTGAAACTCTGCCACATTCACTGTCATTTCATGGGATGCTAACCAAAGAAGAGACTTCACAAAGCTATTAATTTGCTCAATTATGGCTGATAGATGTTAGCTCTTTCATTCTCGAGAATCCATCTCTTGTCTTAAAGCTTGTCAACGAGTCCCTGAGTGACACTACAACCTTCACCAGCGAGGGATCTCAGGGCTTCATTATGGAAGTTTTTTATATCGTTCAATGATTTGTGTATGTCGGTAGGTGCGATACTCTCACAAATCCACAGGCACAAACAAGAGAAAGAAAGACAACGAGACAGTTTGGTTATTTAGCGTTTTCTGCAGTGGAGAAAACAAACATGCTGTTTAATCTTAATAAAAAGAGAGGTTTAATAACACAGCCTGTTTTCAGCAACTCGGACCAACCAGATGTAAAATGCCCATTAGCTGTTGCAGTACGTGACAAATTGCCTACCTACCACAATACTTTACTTTACACAGACCCTTCCATACCAACTGTGCCCATGAAATGCTTTAGTGTTAAATAATGTGGTTATGGTTAAATAATAGCAGAGGAAAGGAGGAATTAACAGGCAGAAGCTAGGGAGAGATGAGCTGTTTTCAGCTGATGTTTGAAATGAGTCAGAACAAATGTGGCACAGGGATAAAGTCAGAGCTGTAAGGAAAAAAAACTCAGCAACAGCAGAAATACTCCAGGAAATGACTGCTAATAATGAAAGACAGAGAGAGAAAATTGTGGCAGAGGCTGGTGTCCCTTTATGGTGGGTTTTATAACACGGAAGGGTAATTTTAAACTGGATGGTGTAGTGAATGAAGGAGTTAGCAAGAAATGTCTAAGGCTGAGGAAAGGGTGGGATTTTTCTGTTAAATAGGTAGAAAGTAGCAGTAGCATCTGTGCTTATGCCTAATGAGATGGAAAAGTAAAAGATGGAGATGGCAGTATCGAAGACCAGAGGAGAACTAATTAAATTCAATTTATTATTATTATTCCTCTGTTTTTGCATGTTCCACATTGATTCCTATGTATCTATTTCATAACTCTGCTCTTCCCGAAGTACTGTTCCCTACTTGACTAAGCTGCATAAACATGGATTTTAGCCTGCATTTGGAGCTTCCAGGATGTGCTAGGTAAAGTCACATTGCTTGGGTAAACATTCTGGTTGTAAATTATTTGTTAATTTGGGCAAGCAGAAGTGTGAGAGTTAGCCCATAGGGAACTGGCTAATTCCTAAATTGTCATTGAAATCAAGTCACCCAGGCTCATAATCCTTAGGTGGGATGCACTACCGAGGCTGAAGGTGAGTTTGCATGTCAAAGGAGGTGGAGGATACTTGCTATGAGATCTCACATTGCTATAGATCTCTTTCTGCCTGCAATCCTGCCAAGATCCCAGCAGTTCCCCACCAGTCCCTATGACAAGAAATCAGTGAGGTGCTGGAGCATTAGAGAGCAAACAGCAATGGCCAGGACCAGGAGTTGCCTACAACTGGGAAAAGTCTCCTAATCTAAACAGTAACAGTGAAGTTGAAAGGAAAATATGATGGGCCATAAATCCATGTGGAAAGGTAATGACTAGAACGTGTCTTGATAGTTCATGGGCATACTTAGCTTGTGTTTCTTTTTTTTCTTTTTTCTTTTTTTCTTTTATTCTATTAAGCAAAATTTTATATGAAGGAGAGAGACTGCACTGGAATCACTAAAACTGTTCCGATTTATCCAACCTAAGGTTCTGGCTGACTTTCTGTTATGACCTACTATCATCTTTCTACTTCACTACTCTTTATTACTTGAGTCATTCCCGATAGACACTAAGGCAGAAACAATTCTCAAAGAAGGAGGTGAATGTGAATGTGCAGTGGGTTGATGTATTCATTCACAGATGGCGTGGCATTTATCTCACCTCACTTTAAGTATCTGTGATATAGGTGTCCCATCTGATCTTCTTTTCTAGTCTTCCATTGAAGACACTGGAGGTATAGTAAATATAGTCAATGGAGTTCAGGGTGTGAGTCATTGATCAAATGCAGATGTCTATTTTAGGATGTGAAATCATGCCCTAAGCTCCACTGACTCTGCTGACTCACCCTCCACTGACTACAAGCAGAGCCTGGGGCAACTTGCCCAAATGCAGACACCCGCGTGGTAGGTACCTGCACTTAGTCAGATGAACCCCACCAGATGTGCTCCACATGAAGAGCTCAGCCTGTAAGACGTTAGGTGAAAGGGATAGGAGAGTGGGAGGAAGAGAGGGAAGAAGATGGTCATTCTGCTGGGAGCAGGACGTGGGATGGGGAGAAGCTCTGCCTGTTGGTGAGTGGAGAGGAAGGGACAGGAAAGATTTAGCTGTTAAATATTTTCTCAACATGCTGATCATTATGAGGCTGGTTTTCAGAAATGCTGAGCAGCCACAACGCCCACTGAAGACAATGGGAGCTCAGCATTTCCGAAAATCAGGCATTTGCTTCTTATCATTGAATGTAATCTATAATATTTAACGGAATAAAAGGGGCTGGGGAGCGGGAGTGCAAACAAGTGAATGAGCTTCCTCCTCAAATGCTTTGCATAGCCCTCTCTATCATTATTATCACTGCTTTCAAGGAGACACTATGTGCAGAGATACAAGGAAGAACTACAGCTGGAGCATTACACGGAAATGAAGATTGCAGGTTAGGTAAGCTCTGATTGCTGTATTCCCTGGGGCTGATCCAAAGCCTGGTACAGTCAGAAGATGCCACTGAACTGGTAGTTGGGAGGTATGCTTTATCCAGCTGCAAAGCCAGGGTAAGAGGTTCCCAACCGTCCATCTCTGCCAGCGTGCTGTAGTTCACCGTCTCCTCAGGGTGAAGCTGTATAACTTGGTTGAGCTGATGTAAAAACATATCACTGAGGGAGAGACATGTCTCGCTCCTTAACCTCAGTCCTTCTTCACCCATCCAATGAACTCTCATGTTCCAGTTCTAGGGCTAGACTGACTCTTCTTGGAGCTATCTGAATTCATTAACACTGAAGAAAACGCTATTTCCTTCTTGTGTTTTGTGGGTTTTTTGTTTGTTTTTGTTTTTTGTTTTTTTCTTCTGCTAGGTCAATGAGCTGATTTGACTCACTACAGTGCTTGACAAACACCAGACCCAGCACAGAGCAAGCC
This sequence comes from Apteryx mantelli, assembly GCF_036417845.1. Lineage (NCBI taxonomy): Eukaryota > Metazoa > Chordata > Aves > Apterygiformes > Apterygidae > Apteryx > Apteryx mantelli. The sequence goes on along the minus strand of NC_089979.1, from coordinate 3,518,095 downwards.
GAAGTATGAGATCTGGGAAAAAGGGGGAATGACTCCTCTCCTTTTTAGAGACGGTAACACTGTCAGATCGCCTTAAGGCATCTTATCACATGTAATTCACCCTGTTGTGCCTCTGCACTTGCTCTAAAAGAATCTGTGAATAATTGGGACAGTTTAGGGGGATTTTTTTTTTTTTCTGGATTTTTCGTTTGTTTGTTTAAAATCATCTGGATTATTTCACTGTCATGGCTTGCAGTGTGACCCAATGAACAACTGTCACAGCACAACAACAGCGACTGGGCCATCTTTGCCACTGCATTGCTTATTGCAACAGGTTTTGGAGCAAGCCCTCCATAGGAATCACAGCGAAGCCCAGAATATCCCAAGTACAGAGAGTGGAAAGGCAGTGACTCTTGCATTCCAGCATTACCATCAGAAGGAAAATAATGGCTCTATAAATCAGAAGTAAAAGGAAATCACTGAGGAAGGAGAACTAATAAGTGAGGATGCAGAAAGGCTGAAGTATCCCAGGAACATTTTGCTTGTCTTGGCAAGGAAGGTAACCTGGACTAGATACTATCTGAGTTTATCTTAACAGAGGAGACCGGGTTGAGGCTGCGTCACAGAAAGAATGGTTTCAAATTATTTTATGACAGCAGAGATGTTCAAGTCAATTGGGCCTTGAAGATTTGGCAGGAAACTGGCTGAAGCAAACTGAGTCATTAGTGATTATCTTAAAGAGCTTGTGGAGGACTGAGAAGTACCAGAGCACTGAAGAGGGACAAATATAGAACCCATCCTTGAAAAATAGAATTGGCGGCTGGGAAATTGCAGACTGGTCGGCCTAACTTCAACTTGTCGGCAGATGCTAGAAGAAATTATTAAGCAACCATTTGCAAATATTTAGAAGATAATGAATTGATGAAAGAGAAATAAATAAAATCTAAATTTGACGTACCAAGAAGAAATCATTCCAAATAATCAAATTTAATTTCTAACTTAGTAAAAGACCAGATGAGAAAGAACATAAAAGAAGTTGTTATAAACTTGATGCTAGGGGAAAAAAAAAAAAAGAAAGAAAGAAAAACACTATCCCAGAGCACACTTACAATAAGGTTAGGAAGGTCTAATTCTGATAAGATAGGACTGATTGGAAAATCACTCTTGAAGCGTAATTGTCAGAGGCTTGCTAGTGTCAAACTAGAAGGGGGTCTTAAATTAGATATCTCAAGCATCTGTCTTAGGTCCATTTCTATCCAAAATGCAAGCACTGCCTTGTTTTAATAAAAAGGATACCTATATGCTTGTGAACAGCAGCAAGCTTGAGTAAACATTCAAGCACTTTGGCGAACAAAGATGGAATCTAAAATGATCTGGAAAAAAAGTGGAGAGATTTGTGAAACTAGGAGAAGAAATTTAATATAGAAGCATGCACTATACTACACCTTGGATGAATAAGTTAAATACACAAATACAAAAATATTTAGTTGGTCAATATGACATTAGAGAAGACTCTGATGTTGAAAGGGGACCTCAAACTCAATATAAATCAATGACTCAATGTTGTACAAGAAAAATAAATCTCATTTTGGGATGTCTTGATGGGAGTATTATGAATAAGACAGAGGAGACTTTTCAAGTGAACGCAGTGCCAGTAAGGTAAAGTCCTACATGCAGTTTTGGACACTGCAATTTAAAAATTGTAGATACAAACTGACAATAATCCAGGGAGAGCAACAAAAATGACAAGAGGCTTTTTTATTCCATGCTTGATCTATTAGGAAAGGTTGGAAAAATAAAGCTCTTTCCCTGCCTTAGCTACCGCAACCGCTTCTCCACCTCACAGACAATTCCCTGCTTCTCAGAGATGAAGTGCTGCTCAGATCCCATGATTGCTGTCTTGACCATCCTGATTTCTTCTTTAAAGCCCTTCCACAGAATACCTGGGCTAAATTCATTTTCCTTGATTTCTAAAAAGCTCTACATTCAGTGCCTCTCCTTGCTTACCTGCCAGCGCCTCGTTTAACTTTGGACCCCCTCTGCTTTGGTCCATAATGCCTTATAGGATCAGACTTCCAGCTGCTCACCTAATCCCCTCTAGGCACTTTTGCTGGAGTAAAGAATGAATCCTACACCTTCACTTTAGGAATCAAACTCAAATGTCTTAGCCAGTCCCTCACTTCCTGAGATTCCCTGTCAGTCAAAGGAAGAGAAAAATTACTCCAGTGGATGATTGCTACTGCTGAGACCTAATTTAGGCACCTCAACCAAATGTGTAAAGTCAAGTGTTGTAAATTCTTCCCAAAGTGTCCTTCCCTAGGTCATCCAAAATGTCCTTCCCTCTACAGTAAAAACATGAGAAAGGTTCATTTTTGCAAGGGCATTTGTGAGAAATCTAGGACATGATGTCACACAAATCAGCATATCTGCCACCTTCCCTGTAAAAGTAAAATGATTAATGTGCAATACCTCCCTGCCCTTATTTCCATGCATCAGCCCTTTCTTTTAAATAATGGGAGCTCCTCAAGATAGGGAGCTTTCCAAAGCTGACACTTTGGAAGTATTACAGAAACATATAATAAGCAAAAAATCGTAGAAATTCCAATTTCTCTCTTATCTTCAGCATTCTTGCCCATGTTGCATATAAACTGTCTTCCATTTCCACCCTTCCTCTCTGACAAAATCTATTTACTTTCACAAACCCAGAATTTAGGTGACTCAACATACGTCCTTAACAATTTCAAAATAACCATTCTGAACTACTGGAAACTTAAAGTATTTAGCAAACTCTTCAAGATAATCCCTTGCTCACTGACCACGAGCTACTCCAGTTCAGAAACACTCCAAAGGAGTCACACACTTGTATTTTCAAAAACATATTTCCTACCCCAAATTTCTGCTAAATATAGTGGAAAGCCATTGACAGTGTATAACCTCCTGTTTCATCTGCGATGTTTTTGTCCTCAGCAAGCAACGTACCCTTCTGGACAGGGAGGAGCCAGGTTTCCACTTCCAGCTCTGCAAATGATTTACTGTGCAGTCACTTGGGTAACTCACTTATCGTCTCTGCTTATTTCCTCCTGTGTAAATCAGAGGGGCTATGAACTTCAAAATCTCCGAGGAGGTGGAAAGTTCTCTGTGTTAACAGAATTATTATTTCCATACCGACACTACTGCCATCCAGTTTTTCGTTTAAACCATTATTCTCTGGATTTGAATTAGAAGCCAGCCCAAAGGAATTTGGAAGTAATGATAATTCTTCCATGACCTTTAAATCAGTGAATTCAGAACCAGAATGTAAAAAAGAAAAACCGTTCTGATTCTGAAATCAAATTGTGGCAGTAGCAGAAACTGAAAAGTTATGAAGAGAAACCCCAAAACAGTACCAAAGCAGGTAAGCTAGAATTTTCTGAACTACGTTCTTGAATGTAGGAACCTAAATTGTAACTAAATCGTATTTTTACACCAAATTGCTACTTGGACCCCTTTGCTTTAAAAAGATTAATTTTCCCTGCCTGTCTTTCCTGCAGGGTTTGATCAATAAAAATCCTCAGGTATTCTGAAAACAGGAATAAAAAGAAGAATGTAGTATAAATCAGAGGACAGGAACTGAAGAAAATTCATCAGGGGAGTTATAGGGCAAAAGGAAAAAACCTGTGACTCTCACTGGTAGGGACAATAAAGAGGAGTTTTCCAGGTGTGATAAAAGCAAAAGGCATCCTGAAGTAGAACCAGTTATTGCATGGAAAAGGGAAGAATGTCAGTAATAATGCTGAAAAAAAAAAGTGAAAGCATTGAATAAAATTTTTGTTCACTATTTGGGATGAAGCCAGATGATGCAGTCAAATCACAGAAGAGATGACCCAGACAATTACAGGCCTGCCAATCTAACATTGATCTTAGTCAAAATAATGGAGCAACTGATATAGGACTCTCTTCACAAAGAATTAAAGAAAATTGTTATAAATGAGCATCAATCATCACTGGCTTCTGGAAAACAGATCGTCTCCAACTAATGTGATGTCCCTTTTGACGAGGATACAGTGCTAGGTTGTGTGATGAAGCTAATTATGTAAAAAATGTCTGGGCTGGTGGAACACATCCCCCTAGTACATATTAGATGAACCAAGTGCTGGCCTGCGCACTAGTCTCAAGTTGTTTGGCAACTAGGGAATTTTCCACGAGACAGTGCTTCTTTGGTATTTCTACAGACATGCTGCCCCACCGCATATTTCTGTTAGCAACCTGACATATCTTTCCTGTTGGAGTTTGCAGCTGATGGACTGCTGCTGCCTGTTACAGAGCGGTCAGGAGCCCTCCGTAAGAGGAAAGCGGTCAATAGGAGAAATGTAAATCCAGACACCAATGATTAAAGAATTCAGGCCGTGTGGATAGGATGGGGATTCTTGCCTGGGTGACTTCAAAAAAGTCTTGGGAGTAAGCATGGACAGTCAGGTCAACAGGACCTCCCAGAGGGACAGGATGACTTGAATGTGGGACTCCCAAGTAGGGATGAGAAGAGTTAATGAGCCCTTTGATCTAGCAGCTAAGGAAAAAGTAAAATCCCATGTTTGGACCTTAAAAGAGACAAATGGACTCGGGAAATCTGGTGTGAATTTTGAGCACTGAAGGGAATTGCCACTGGAGCAACAGGACAAAGCTTGCGGTCGGCTCTCCTTCATTGATAATTTGAAACTAAGACTAGACATTTTGGTAATTCCTCCCTTTACCTCTCCTTTTCTCTCTGAGGTAAACTGATTGGGGGGAAATCCACTGGCCTACGGGCAGTTTACATGATCACAGCAGTCCCTTCTGTTTTCATAATTCAGCATACTACGACCGAATCTAGTCAGTGATAAAAACTCCCCAACCATTTTAATGTGTTTGCTTCTGCTGCAATGTGCTTGTGTGGTACGACATCTCTTGGCTGGGTGCACAGTACAGTATTCTTGCTATTAAAAAGCAAGATTAAGGCGGGCAAAGTAGAGATCTTCCCAGGCCTTATTTGGCTCACACTGATGTGCGTTTTTCATCCCATAAATCTGTTATGGCTCCAGCTCCCAAGCTTGAGTGAACATCCATCTTTCTTCCTTTGCATATAGATCCAAACAAAGCTGAGCCGTGGGTTGGCAGTAAAGAAATGAGACTCACATTATTGGCTTTGCATTAGGTTTGTTTATAAAAGACAAGGCATATTAATCATATATAGCTATGCTGGGAGAAGCATGCAGCAATGCAGGAAATGTATTCATTACAAAAAGCAGGATGTCAAGCAGACTAGGAGGTGCCATGGATTGATGCGCTGGCTTCTCTTTCATAAAGAAAGCTAAACAAGATTTTGCTCTAGCCCAGACACAAAGCGCACATTAACCCTTTCCACTTCTGAGTCCCCAAGGAACATTAAAAAACGAGCCTTATTCTTTGCGTTGTTAACTATTTGGGGCTTTGGTATGACAGAGCTGGTAGGTGATGTTTTAACAAGCTACAAAACATTTTCCCCATTACGCTCCCAGAAAACATCCTTGTCCCGGGTGGATTAGCAACTGAAGGGAAAAGCTGGCTACTCTGGTTGTTCCGAGTCTGGTTGCTTCTTTTCTGAGGGCTAGTTCTGCCTTGACTTTGTCATTCAATGGAAAGAGCTGGTGAGACTCCACAGGCAAATAACTACAGAGCAGTGTGAAATTTGTCCTTAAGGAAGAACTTTTTCTTAAAACCAGAAGTTAAGAAACGTTATCCTATTCCACAAATAAATGCTAAGGTGCACTTACTAGAAAAAAATAAATTACTTTGATACGGGCCCACAAACATGAATTAAGTGGTATTAAAACATAACACTGTTTGTGCAACTGCAAATTGGAGGAAAGAAATGTGCAGAGGCACTGCATCAAGGAATTTTTCTTTTCTAAAAACAGCTGCTTGGGGTCGAGGGTTGTTTAGTTGGAAAGGAAAAGGTTCTTCAGAAGAGCTATGTAGGACACCTGGATATAAGGATATATAACATAGTCCCAAAGAGGAGAAATTTGATAGGGGCAGTTTAGGGTGACTTGCTCCTAAATTGCTTGTCCTAAAATTCCCTCCTAGAAAAGTGACCAAAAGCTTTTAGAGGCTATCACCTAGTTGCACAGACATCCCTTAGTGAATACATGTGCTATCTAAGACGAGTTAAAAGACATAGCTTGCAGTCACAGCTGCAATGCAAAAATAGGACATCTTTTCAAAAGACCGTCATGTTATCACGTGGTGCTGTGATGTGGTGACATATCATAAATCCTGGGTATCTGTTTAGCATTGCATGACTGAGAAATATAGGACTGACAAACTCTCAGGGGAAAATGAGCTCATTTTGGTTTTAGGTGTTCAGGTACGTTCAGCAGCACTGAAGTGGTTAAGAAACAGCTGTTGATAGAGAAAATACTTAGTGCAAAGAATGGCTGTATAGTCTACCTTGCATAGATGTCATTTTGGGAAGTCAATCACAGGATACTTTTGCTGAGTTAAGGGGAGTACCACAAGCTGAGAGAACTTGAAGTCCAGAGCCAGAGGATTCAGAACAGACCAAGACACTTAATAGATCAAAACACCTAAAATATTTCAACTGGTGGAGAAGAAAAAGGACTTTCAGGATGGGAAATGAATCACACTGTAGGGAAGAAAGTAGCAGAGACTTCAAGTTTGTCTTTCTGCATAATAATAGGTGAATGGTGCAATAGACATGAGGCAAACTGCGAGCTGTGACCCTCAGATGCTGGCAGATGCCAAAGAGAAATGTCTTTGGTGGAGAAGGGAGGTGACACAGAACGAATGAACAATGGACTTTGTTTTCCAGACAAAACACTTGTACAGTCTAAATGGGAGTCAATGACCAGGGGCATATGAATATCCAATATTTTTTTTCAGAACAGACAGGATCGTGACTTTGTGATGACTCCGAGGCCCTTCAGGGGGCTTCCCCTCTCTCTTTCTTTATAAAAACAACTATATTTATGGAAGACAAAGGATTTGACTAGACATGTAGCCTTGAATGTGATAGACAGTCAAAGAGTATTCCTTTGGGTATGGCATAGGATGAAAGAAGGGATGGAAAAGGAACTGAACTCTAAGCTTCAAAGACGAGACATGTTGCCCTGCAGAAAACCAAACCAAGCCCTCTGCTGCGTTAATACTGAGCTTTCTCGCTGAGCACTGTATGGCCACTTTGGCCTAGCTGCTCCAGCAGATCTTCTGCAACGCGCTGTTCTTGCTACAGCTTCTCATCTGCAGCATAAACAAAGCAGAGGAGACAGCCCGTAGGACAGGAAGGAATATACTGAGGTCCTCCACATTGACAGGTACATCTCAACCATCTTCCCTTTCCGCTCATGTAGATAAGAAAATGAGACAGAATTTGTTATCTATCCACCCAGTTCATTGTCCGCCCGGGACACAAGGCAATTTGGCTTCTCATACACAACAGTGATGTGCTCAGACTCTTCAGATGCCATAACATGCAACCTCCACCTATACGTGTGCCCTGTCTCTGCCCAGGTTCAGGTGGGAACGATGCTTCCCCTCAGGCAGCCCCAGCTCTCAGCTGCCATTAGTCTGGAAACTTCCTGACCCAGAGACCAAACTGAAGAGGCATCACAGCACGTGTGGCTTGAGGGTCACTCCAACAAGCATGGCCAGAGGAGCAGAAAGTGGTGAAACAACCGGCAAAATGAGTCACACCCCTTCTCCTTCACACCACACACAGTCAGCAGCAGCTGCAGCTCAATTCATCTCAATAGTTTACAGGTGTCTTCAGGAACAACTGTGATAAAAAGCTCCCAAAATATGCACTTTTTTTCTTGTTTTCTTTTCTATTTTTTTTAGTGCTCTTTAAATTTTGTACAGCAACAGTTACCCAATGAAAGCAGGAATTAACGGAAACGAAAGGAAATGAGAGACACTGAAGGAAAAACAAACATAATCAGCTCCAGCTGCAGCTCAATTAAACAACCGTTCAGAGAAAACTACTCATTCACAATTTACTCACAGAAATCCACTTTCTTACATTCTCTTCGGGCTTTCAAAGCCACAGAAGCACACCGCACTTTAAGGCTCTTTGCAAAGTAATTTAGGGCTCTTCAAGTTGCACAGGCAAAAGCAGCTCCTTCGCCGGCCAATATAGCGGAAGCAGGTGAGAGGTGAGGCCAGGAGGGTGATGTCCCACTTTTACTTGAAGGGACAGGTTCATACCCTGTGCTTATTTAAGGGCAGAAAGAAATAAACTTGGGTTTCTTCTGTTCAGAGTCCCCAGGTCTTCTTGCATCCTCCTCTTAGTGTTTTTTTCAGGAGTGAGCACTTACCACTTTGTTCTTCATCTGTTTGTTCTTCTCATGCATCCTCCTTGTCTAAGATGCTCCTGGTGTCTTCAGCTCGTACCAGAAACATCCTTTAAGCACAGGACTTCAGTACAGCCACAGTAAATCTCACTATGCCCAGCTGGTGCTAATGTCCCAAGAACACAATAAGTCAAGTTTAAATACTTTTCTTTCAGTCTCTGACATTCAAGTGTTAGTCCCTCCAGTGCTCTCCTCAGAAGATATGGACCTGCTGTTCATGAATTTGTCTCATCCCAGGAGACATCAACTTTTATTCCAGCATTACTTCAAAGAAACCGTGCTAGCATCAGCAATGAGATCTACCAAACCAGAGAGGGGTACAAATGCAACATTGCTCCTTCTTGTTCTTAAATCCAGCTGCAACTGTGACTAAGCAGTGTCTTGCAAATGCTCCTCTTATTGCCCTCTCTGGGACAGTACTTGGTCTAACGTGACAGAAGGAAACTGTAGGATTCTTTCTAAGCAGCTTTCAGATCTTTTATAATGTTCTGTGGTTTGTAAAAACAAGAATTCAGAACAATAACATGGACTCAAACGTAAGTAGGGCTAGAATCTATCCTATCTTTGGATGAAATAACAGAATTTTCTTTCAAGCAAGTTTTCAAGGACAGATAGCTTACTGCAGAGGGAGAGAGAGAGAGAAAGATCATCTTGTCTAAAATCTACTGTGATGGAAATATCTGCCAAGGCTCTCAGTGACATTTGTGTATTTGGGGAAGGAGGAATGTCACTAGACCATTGACAAACTCATAAAACACAGCCTTGGAAGACCAAGACTAATCAGTATTTCCAAGGTGGTATCTATCTCACATGCTTTCATTTCCAGTGTCTGGACACTAGATGCTACTGTACCTTCTTTCAGCGCATGATATCATGATTTTCCCAGTCAAGCGCAAATGCACTGACATTGCTTTCCTCCTGCTGCTCATAGATAGTAACTAATGAGAGTCTATTTGTGTGTTTTTATTAGTGGAAAGCCAAACCTCTAGTCCACTTACAATGGGAGGGGAATAAGGATTTATAGAAGATGAAAACAAGACATCCACTGCATAATCAGTGTAATTACCAGTATTTGGAACCTCATATTTGTGCTATTTTTGATGTCTGAAAACTACTGAAGCCTGAACAACACTCTTTCTCCAAACTCACTCCCTTATTAGAATTGCCTACATGCTGATTCACATACTTTTTTCATGACTGAGTACAATTATCTCAATTATAGAGCAGGATGTGGGAGCAAATATTGTGTACAGTTTCCTTATTTATTAAGGTCAAGTTCACTAGAATCACTCGAGAATGGCTTTGAGGAGAACAGTCATATATCAACTCTAGATATAGAAGAAGACCTTCCTCAGTGAGACCTAGTAAAATATACCACCTTGTCTTCCTCGTGGTACAAGAGATTCAGGCACAAGTCTATCAGCAATGAATATTTAATATTTTATCACAACTTCACACCAGAGTAACCACCAGCTCTGTTGACTAGGCTTTTGCCTTGGGATACAGAGGAATAGGAAGTAATGACTAGACCCTGGATCACCTGCACGCATCTAAGAGTGTCCTGGGCATGAGGCTGCTGAGTATTCTGGAGTGAGAAACTTGTTTTTGCAAAATAGGTATATACATTATAGGAAAATAATAATAAAAAAAACTATATATTTTTTTATTTCTTCCAGAGCAGGTTGGCAATAATAAATTAAATCTTGGAAAGTTTCACAGGGGAAAAATAAAATACAACAAAACAGAAAAAACATTGCACAGAACTAATCCAGAGTGCTGTGTCCTGCGCACACCTCTACATTCCCTCACTTTTTTTTTTTTATCCCCCCTAAATTAATCTTCTTTTGCCCAAGGTCTGAGCTGTGGTATTGTCTACCTATGAATTCGCACATGCTCCTTCCCTTTCCATTTTAAAAGCTCCTGAAGGCTAATCAGAGAGTGCAGGACATCCTAAGCAGAAAGCCCCACGGGATTGTCTGAAGACATTCCTCTGACTACAATAGCTCTTTGTCCTGTGCCTGTTCACATCTGCAAGCCTTGGCAAAGGGACTGTGCCATCTGGCAGGCTGGCCAGCTGGAAAGTGCTGCGCACACCTTTTGGAACTCTGTAAATGACAGATAAATAGGAATAATAATGCAACTTAACAGATGTTTTCTATCTTTAACTACGCTGCCTCCATGCAGGAAGTAAATTGCGAGTCCATAAAAATGATTGGAGCGAGGAGAAATTTTAAAGAGGCATTATCGATTAATATTTTGGCACCAAGAGCTGAGTAATTCTTGGCAAAACTTGTAACTGAATTTATTCACTTTAGATTACATTAAGTGCTAGTAAAAGGTGACCAGCTGACAGCACTGGAGACAAAAGTTCTCAGAGGCCTATCTTCAGTATAAAAATGGTCTTTACTTAACACGATTTAGCAACCAAAAGAAAAAGGGAAGATATGGAAGTTTACGGGTTTTAGACTACCTAGGCCATAATAAACCCAAGATTATTCTGTACTCACTAGCCCAAACTCATAGCTGATCATTGCAGTAAGGCATGTTTTGCGCATGAGTGAAGAATTTGCTCCTTTTATTAATGAGAATGCAATCAATGTAAGTAGGTGCAGCACTAGTAGTGTGGGCGGGGGCCATACAAGCTCCACCAAACACACTTTTTCATAATATGCCTCCTGTTTCACATGGAGGGATGATGCCCAAGGACAAAATGGCACTTTGATCTTTGTGGTTGCCACGAAAAGCCTTTAGCTGTGATGTTTTTTATCAATATGGACCTCTGCTTTCAGACACATGATTTTCTCCCCCAGTTTCCAAAAGATGTTTGAACTGGTGAGAAATCCAGCTCTAGCTAGCTCAGCATGGCTCAGTAAGGTGCATAAACTATCCCAGTCAGTAGCCTACATCGACAGGGGTGGCTTTGCACCATCTCCAGATTAAACACAGGTTTTCTTCTCTCAGACTTTTTTCTGTAAACTGAGCTCTTTGATGTGTTTTCAGTCCATGCCCTTCTGTCTCTTCATGGACCATCACTTCCTTTCCAAACATCCTACATCACTGAGGCCTCATGGCGTGCACCTCGCTGGGAGATGGATTTCATCCCAAAAGAACCCTGAGAGGGACCCTTCAAGCTGCAAACCTCATATCAGTAATATCAGCAATACATATTGTCCCGTTTGTTGCTAAAAGAGGTGCAAGACGCTGCAAGCAAAACACCTTTGGGTTGTCTCTAGGTGAGAAGACATCCTAGCATCCTGGCCCTTGCCCAGAAGCTGAAGCAGCAGGTGACACAAAAGCCATCCTTCTCTTTACGATGCAGGTATCGTAGTTGCCACAACTGCTTGACCCTTTCCATGGCTCAGCAACATGCCAGCCCTGCTCTGAGGAGCACAGCTCAGGGCACGATGTTTCTGTGACACTGAAAGGGAATCTGCATCTCCTTTCCTTCATCACGTGGCCCAGAGCACACATTGCATGTTGTAGGATACGTGGACGAGCGCTCTTGCTCCCTTAGCCCTTTCCTCACTAAACTGGCACTTGCCAATTCACAAGAAACAGCGTTTGGCATGATGATAGGCTATTCTACATAATTTAAGCAAAATTATCACTGCAAATAGGGCACATATGGTTTCTAACCAGGAATCAAATGCGGACAAAACATTGACCTTTGGATGAGCTTGTGAAGACTGTCTCCTGCAAGTGGCAAAAGTCGGTATGGTTGCGTCAGTGCCATGAAGAGACGCCAAGCCACCCAGCTCTTCCAAAAGCTGTAAGAGTGTGCATAACCGTAGATAACAATCCCTCTCGCATAAGCATGGTGTTTCTGCGTAAGTTCAGGTGCTGCGTAAGCTCATGTATTTCTGTACAACACTGCACTGCACCACGGAGGCATATTCTGTATGATGTACAGATAAGCTGAGAGCAAAGCTGGGAATGCTGGTGGAACAGGGATCATCTGAACAACTCCTTTGAATGCTGCCATGATTTTTGTAAATGTGCAAAAAGTATTCTTTGCAAGTATTGGATTTAGAGGTAGGAGATGAAAGAAGGCAGAGACCGCTGCCTGTCCCGCTCCATCAGTCACGGCCCAGCCGACCAGCCCTTGTGTAAACATTATCAAATGTTGCTCTCCGAAAACAAAAACGTAATTTGGGAACATGAATGAGTGAGAATGGAAATTACAGGGCTGCCTAGCGAAATAAGTGGAAAACAATGGAGTGAAAAATAAAGAGAGCGAGCGAGCGAGCAAGTGCAAGCACAGAGCTGATGATAAGGGGAACTTTTCCAGATGTGAAAATCAATTTTATTCTGCGACTTCCCAGCCTTTTCATTTAGAAAGCAATAAAATTCTATTTGTCCCCTGTTAATTTTCTACATAAAATGCCACTAAGCTACTAGCTTTCGGCAACCACACAAAACGTAATAGGTTAGGACTGCAGCTTTAAAATATGTTAGGGTTTTTTAATGAAACCAATTTATATCAGTTTGTGCCAGTGAAAGGGCTGAAGCAACTTAATTTAGTTTCATTTTCCACACATTTGTGGCCAAAGCTAGGATTCACTTATTTCTAATTCAGCCCTCCTTCCATATGCCTGCCTAAGCCATTTCTAACTGATTTAGCTGGTGACCTCTATTAAATAGCCAGGTGTTTGGCTCTGTTAAATGAATAATCTCTTGGTACCTACACATCACTGCTACAGCCACCTCCTCATCTGTACAGTTTTTATTTGCATGTGTGCCCAATCAGGAACCTGAGGTCTTTTTTGCAAGCAAGGGGAAAAAATTATAGCTGTAAAGTTGACTATTCTTGAAGCTAAACCCTGGTGGTCTCTCTGTCAATGCTGCATGCAACATCATCATAATCTGAAATTTAAATACAAATAAACAAAAAAAGATTTTCCAGGGCCTGATTCTGAAATAACTTTTTTTTTTTTCTTCTTTTTTTCCTATTTGGATGCTGTTTCACTCACTTCACTTCATTGGGACGTTCCTAATTTAGATCACCATGACGTCAGCCAAACAAGCTTTGTAGGAAGAGCGTGTCTTTTATTAGACCAACGGAAATAGCTGAGGAAAAGAAGCAGAAAGCTTTCAGGCACGTAAGCCCTTCTTCAGGCCCCTCCAAGAGTTTGCACTCCTGAAAGAGTCTGTTTTTTCCCAGATGCATTGGTCAGCCTAAAAAAAGACATGACCTTCACTACAAAGCTGCTTTTATCTCAGAGCACCACCATGACAACACTATTTCTAGTGCAGAATCAGGTGTGCGCAGCTGGACCATTTGTTTCTCGCTCTCCACTGCAGCAACGGGGTCGCATTTTGAAGCTTCCCTCAAAGTTCATTAACTCAGAGAGCACCAACACTATTGAAGCTGTTTTTCTCCAGCCTTCTGTTGTATGGGTTATTCCATGACTCCAAGGGAATGAACTCACCTTGTAGCCATTCCCTCGGTGGGGGTGTTAATAATCTTTCTCCTCCGCCTGGGTACAGCTTTTCAAAAAAACTTTGAAGGAACGCAAAGCTGAATATTTTTATTTTGGTAGTTTTGAGAGACATCAGCCAATTGGTTCTAAAGTCATGCAGAGCGGACAGGACACACAGACAGGCAGACCCACCAACAGCATTTATGTGCAAGTGGCATCTCCGCAGACTAGGTGAAAAGGAGCAGAAGGGAGGTATAAAAGAAAAAGAAGTGCCCTGACTTCTAAAAATGCATGTTGCTGTGACACAATCGGAAAGTCAAACTGGCTGGACAAGGCAATGGGAGAGGTGTCTTTCCATCTGCCTTCACCCAGCAGCTCTGAAACTCTGTCTTGTCCTTAGGGATTGAGGGATCTCTAGCCAGTGGCTTCTGTGGACCTATGGATCCTTTCATTTCATATTCAGTGGAAAACAAGCAAATTCCTGTGGTCATTTCTCAAGGAAGTGAGGAAAGGCTGAGGTTCCTTTCATCTCTCTGAGGACATTTCCCTTGCTTAGGTTGAGAACAGAGTTTGTCCAGCCAGTTTCTCCAATATGTGTCTGTTTTGGAAAAGTAGGAGACTTTGGTCTTAAGAGCCAGCATGATGCTGCCTTTGAACATTAACTTTGCATCTATATTTAGGATTTAAAAAAAAAAGGCCCAACAGGGTTTGGTTATCAAGATTTCCACTCTTTCTCCTTCTTGTGTCCTCATCAGTCACAGAGATCATACAAAAATATAGTAAATGGTAGTGTTGTTGATGCACAAGGCAGAATACCATGACATCCACCTTACTGTGGCATAGCTCCATCAGTCTGCAGAGCTAAAAGGAGCGAGAAAAATACTAATGCATTTCAGTAAAATCAATCTGAGTCAACATCACAAAGGACAAGACCGTCAAGTGGTCAAAATTGATGTAGTGCCATAGGCTGAATCTCTGCCAGTTTTTGCAGCTGAGTACCCGGTCCGAGGGGAGGGAGCTATGTAGATGGAATTAAACATTGTTTTATTTTATAGACTCTAGTGGCACTTCATTAAATTTCAGGGGATGGCGGCATGCATCTGACATGCTTATTTGCTTATATTTATTTGCAGAGTTGAAAACCCAAGACCTGCTTTACTTTTAAAACTAAAACACTGTTTCAAACTCTTCCAGTGCCTCTAGCTTTATGGCAAAATACAGACCTCAGCTCCAGGAACACCAGTTTCTGTTCCTGTTCATTTGATCTTGCTTGTTAGCCTTTATCCTGACAGTACAGCAACTTACTTTAATTAAAGCTTAATTAAAACAACATTGCCATAATCACCATATGTTACTTATATAATTTTAAAGCATAACTGTTATCAACTGATAAAAATACAAATGGGCATTTTATATGCATATATTATATGTGGTACATATACTATTTACGGCACATTTAAGTTTGCACTTCTCTCAGCTCAGACCAGAAGGAATCGCTGAAGACATTTCTACATCCTATCCACTGTTATTTCCATTCGTGGATTCTCAGCTTTGCCATATCTGTGTTGCAACTGCTGTAGTTTCAAGTTTCGAAATGAGCTCAGGTAAAGAGCAGTAGCAAGCGGGAAAGGATGATAAGGACAAAAAAACCACCCTCTGTAAGTGAAATAAAAGAATTCCTTTGATCTACAATAATATCAGGAGACATTAAACTGCTGGCAAGCGGCACTAACTCCCGCTGACCTAGGTCTTGATCAGAAAGCCATGTATATAGGTTCGTTCTGTAGCGCTGCTAGTTTTCAAAAGCACCCTGTGTTAGTGATAATGGCATCCAGCGTTCATGACCCCGACTGCTCTGCTATTTTTCAGGTCTTCAGTTCTCTCTCTTATTTTGCTGCCTTCAATATTTTGCAATTCAGAAGGCAAAGCAGAGGCACTTGTAACTGATAGGGTCTGTGGGACTGGAGGTGCTTTCAGGAGGAAAGAAGAGCTCCAGCAATTGCAATAACCGCTCTACGGCTCCGCAGTCGGTCCTTACCAGCAAAGCGTAAGCTGGATATTTTGGCATCATTTCCATAGCTGTTTTAAAGCCTATACACAATTTTCAAACATTTTCAAAACAATGGAGACCAATGAAGAAGAGCTGGTGGAAAAGACTGGGATTTTCCTGGCATAACCCTCTAACAAGCCTATGGTTTTGTTTAGATGGAACAGCTGATAGGATTATATATTTCACATGATGCAAAAGACAACAGTGATATACAGCATAGATGTTTTCAGTTAATACATGAATTTAGATTTCCTTTCTCCAGAGCCTGACTATATTTGAGGCAAGAATATGGCTCCGGTGCATTACAGAAAGGGACCTGTTTCAGATCCAAAGCTCCTCAAAGTTGGATGGTTCCACTGATCCAGGACCCTGGCTCAGATCCTTATAAGATTATATATCACTCCAAAAGCTCAGAGATGCTCAGACTTGGAGGCTGGATTGGGTACTCAATTAAGCAACAAAAGAATATTTTTCTCCATTTTCCCTAAAAAAAAATATAAATATTACATCGTGATGAAAATGTCAACCATATTCACCACTTAGAAGCCATCAGTTCAAGTTCAAACTCAATGACAGCCTGAGTTTAGAAATAGTTAATACCAAAGAAACTGGCTTTTCTTTTTCCTTTACTGATGAAGGTCACATGATATAGTCCTGACTGCATCCTACTAAAGATACAGTAAATGACACATATGAATTATTCCACTGTTGAGAAGAGTAGATAGGGATTGTTTTTTACAACCTGATTGATTGCTATTACTCCTGCTGAAAACTCATATTAGGTGCTGAATCTGGATTCTTCTATTATCACTGGTCCATGGAAGGCAGCATTTTATTAAGAGAGTAGACAATTTCCAGAGATTTCTGGGTTAAAGTATATATGTGAGAAGACAAACAAAGGAAAATCAAAAGGAAAGAAAAAAGGACAGGAGAAAGCAACAAGGATATAAAACCTGGGAAAACTATTCCTTGATTTATTAGTTGTAATTGTATTTAGACACGCTATTAAAACTTATTATTTGTGTTGCAAAGAAAATACTAATCTAGATAAATTAACATTAATAATTAACATTGTGTACCTTCCAAAAATGTACCTAACAGATGAACAAGGTATTTATTAGGTAAGGCAACAAAGTTAATCAAAACTGTTCTCCGGATCATCTTTATAAAGTCTAATGGTATCAGTTTTCTTTTGCATGGTGATTCATACTTGTACCACTGCAGAGCACCCTGCAAAGCCTCGCTCATACAGGAACCATTCATAGGATCATGGGATAATTCAGGCTGGAAGGGACCTCGGGGGGTCTCTAGCTCAACCTCCTGCTCAAAGCAGGGTCAGCTATGAGGCCAGCCCGGGTTGCTCAAAGCCTTATCCAGTTGAGCCTTGAAAACCTCCAAAGATGCAACCTGCAAAACCTCCCTGTGCAACCTGTTCCAGCACTTGACTGTCCTAAGGGAGAAAAAATGTTTTCCTTATATCGAGTCTGAACCTCTCTTGTTTCAATCTATGCCCACTGTTGCTCATCCTCCCACACCATGCACAGCAGTGAAGACCCCGGCTCTGTCTTCTTGATGACCTCCCCATAGTTACACAAGGTTGCTATCTCCTGGAAGCCATCTCTTCTCCAGGCTGAACAATCCCAGATCTCTCAGCCTCTCCTCACAGGGCAAGTGCTCCAGCCCCAGCCATCTCAGTGGCCCTCCACCGAACTTGCTCCAGGTTATTAACATCACTATTGCAATGGGGCTCGCCCCAGACCACTCACAGTGTCTAAATGTGGTCTAACAAGTGCTGAGGAGAGGGTGATAACCATTTCCCTGGATTTGGTGGCTCTGCTCCCGTTTGCACAGCCCAGGATACCTTCTCTGCTGCCAGGACACACTGCTGGCTCATGCTCTGCTCGTTGTCTACCAGATCACCAGGGCCTTTTGCACAGAGCTGCTCCCCAGCCAGTCAGTCGCAGCCTGTATTGCTGCAAAGGGTTATTCTTATTCCTTCCCTGTTTCAGGGCTTTGCATTTGTCCTTGTTGCATTTCAGCAGATTCCTGTCAACCCATTGCTCCAGCCTGCCCAGGTCCCTCTGCATGGCAGCCCTGTCCTCAAGCTTATCAGCTTGTCCCCTCTCGACTCGGTGTCATCTTCAAGGTCATTGATGCAGATATTAAACAGATCAGGTCCCCAGATAGACCCCTGCAGACTTGTTACGGGTCTCCAGGTAGAGTACGATGCATTAACCACTACTCACTGAGATCGATTGTCCAACCAGTTGTTACGCATCAAGTTGTCCATCTATCCAGACAGTAACATCCTAATTTGGATACAAAAATATTCTGGGGTATGGTGTCAAAAGCCTTGCTAACATCAAGGTAGATGACCTCTACTGCTCTCCCTTCATCCACAAATCCAGTTGTTTTATCATAAAAGGCAATCAAGTTGGTCAGGCATGATTTATTGTTGGTGAATCCATGCCGACTGTTCCCAGTCACCAGCAAAGTGTCCATCACTGATGGGGAATATAAAAGTGTGTATTAGCCCTCCTCCCCCTGATATGATACACAACAGTTTTACAACACATACAGCAGCAAATGTTTCTTCACAGCATTTCAGAAGCACTAGTATATCTAGAATATGAGATCTTAAACACAAAGGCCTAAACACTTTGCCTACACAATTACCCAAACTGTGTCAGCTAAAGCTCATACATATTTTGCTTGTCTCTCTCATCCCACAGCCTCTAAACATGAACAATTTGTTGTCAGTTATTAATATGTTTCCTGTTAGAAATGGATTGCAGTTTACTATAGGCTGAGGAGTTTCTTTCTTCATTTATTTGCACAGGAGAAAGATCAGATGCCTGTCGCAGTAATCCACGCTTATAGCCAGCATGATAGGAATTAAAGCCATTAACAGCTAAGCCACAGCCCTGAGTTCGCAGTTCAAAAGGGGTCAGGGAAAAACAACAAAGGCAATAATCAATGGGCATAAAACAGACTTTTTTCAAGTGTGTAAATCCAAGCCTGCATTTGAAGACTGGCTTTCATCAGAAGTCTATGGGAGGTCAGACAGAAAACACAGTTAAAAGGACGTATCCGTGAAAATCAATGCACAGAGATTCAGGAACAGCTTTTAAACCCAGATTAATCTCCTTTTCTTTTTCTCCCATTGAGAAGCTATAATATCAGTTTGGGCCAAGATTTCAGAAGGTATTTGAGTACCAAGTGAAGCAAAGTAAGCATTGAGAAATGTATGATGGGTACAGAGAGCATACTCCAAACCCTTGAGTATGTAGTACATGAAAAGGGAACAAGAGATGCCACTGAAAACGGTGACACCAGACTTACAGGACAATGCGTTCATGGTCTGTTTTTTTGGCAATGTAGTGGATGAGAAATGGTGATGAACAGCATACATCTGCGTAGTCATCCACTCAGGCAAGGGGAGAGGAAAAGGAATGGGGTTTGAATTTTGGGGCTCAGTTCAGTTGTCTAGGAGCCTAGTGCTATTTGAAAGGCTCTAGGGCATCCCACCTGGCCACCAGCTGCTGATCCAGAAGGATCCGAGTCTCCCAAAGGTCCTGAATCTTATCTGACACTCTTTGTGGATGTCTTGAAATCCCTAAACTGTTAGAAGTGGCACTCAAACTTTTGTTTAGGAATTGAATTGGTGTTCAGTGGTCTGTGTTGTGGATTGCTCTAAGACTGATCATACATATGGATTAGAGTTAGATGTATCTCTCTTGATATCACTAGTTTTCCACATAAGAAAAAAAGAAGCCCATGGTAAGGAGAGACAAATGTTGAACATCCAGTGGAGGCCCTGGAAGAGGATCCAGTGGCAACATAAATACCAGTAAACTACAGCAGTGCCCTGCAATTTCGTTCAGAGACAACCTTATACAACCTTGGGCAACCCCTTATCATTCCATTAATTGTCTGTAAACCAGGGCTGCATAAATCTCCCTCCCTTTCTTTTGAGTATCTAGTCCACTTAAACTGTGAGTTCACTAGGGAAGAGATTTTCTCTTTGTAATATGCCTACGACGATGGAGCTCTACCAGAGGCTCTAACATACAATGTCATTTAGGAAATGGAGAAAAAAATAGCGTTTCTTGTATTCTCTGTGATGTGAACAACATACAACCCCCTGTTTTTTCAGGTTCTCAAAGGCACCTGGTTCCTACAGATTCCACAGAAAGTCATTCTGCACCAAAATCAGGAGATGCTTTCCACGGGCTATCACTGCAGTATGCCTCAAAGCTCTAATATCTAAGCGAATTTGTCTCTCAGTCCTCACAAATCTGAAAAACCACCCACACAAAACCAGCTCATTTTCACTGTATTGCTCCTGCATTCTGTTCTAACCCACACCACATTATTTATGTTTCTATAATCCCTCAGATATTGGAAGTGTCTTAGAAACATTACAAAGACTTTGAAGATCTTAATGGCTTACTTACATACACCATATATTCAGAGATGGGGAAAATTGAGGCATTTAAATGACTTATGTAAGGACAGGCAAGCCTGACTGACAGAGCATGTACACTCTGGACTCATAGTCCTATATATTAATATTAGCCTTTTCTTTTCCCTCTGGAATATTCCCCTTGTCTTTGTGGAAAGCACTAGCGATTTCAGTAGGTCTCTGAACAGCCATGTGCCAGCCCAAAGTCTGTGACTAAAGGGTTCCTCCAGCAGCCAGAGCTCTGATCTCGTCTTGAACCCAGCTGTCTAAAACCCAGCTCTGAAGTTCATAGCTATGGCAGGAGGTATCTACTGTGCATTTAAGGGATCAATCTAATTCACATTTAACTCTTGCTGAATAAGAGAATATTCCCTTTTACACTGGCAGTGTTTACAATGGATCTTTTAATCCTTGTTCTGCTGACAAAAAAGAAAAAAAAAGCAAAACCCAACACTTTGTGCTGAATAAGGCACTTCCTAATGGTGGCACAGGACCTGGAAACATTACAGATAATTGAGCTTACTTTTCATAGGGTAGACACGCAAAGGTCATGTTGTCTTAACAGCTTGTACGCTGTCAAGCTGTGTTTGTTCTTGAATACATACAGCAATCCTTTCCACCCTGAACAGTAATGACTAAGTGTATCAGGTGCCAAGAACCTTACTTAAGAGATGGTTCCTTTCTTATGCTCTAGTAAAATAGATAAATAAAGGCAGGCAGCAAATACCAAAGACACCTCAAGTGCCATGTAAGATCTGCGTCTGCACAAAGAGAATTAAACACACTGTATTGTGTTACTTTTCTCAAAACCTTTTTTTTTTTTTTTGGCATAAATTCCTACAGCTTCGTGATGAGAAGGGACAATTAGGTCATTTCAACTAATCTAGCCAGTCCCCACTCTGTATCATATAGGCGTTTCCTATGCCTCAGGGCAAATCACTTTCTTAGAAAAAGTTTTCTTTGAGAAAGGTATCCACTCTGGATAGGAATGCATCAGAAGATGAAAACCCCACTGCTCCTTTGGTAATTTCCACCAGCTGTTCATTACCTTCCCTGCTAGAAATAACGAAGTAGAAGTGTCTTTCCTCCAGCTAGAAAGTGTCTGGCTCCAGCTTTTAGGCATTGATTCTTGTTATGTTTTTCTCTGCTGCATATGAGGGCCCTGAATACTCAGTATTTTCTTGCAAGGACAGTACTAGTACGGTGTAATAAAGTTTTCTCTCAGTCTTCATTCTGATAATCTATATAGACTTCTAGTTTCTTCGTACATGGTACTGTTTCCAACCTGGAATTTTTCAACATCCATTTTAAAATGTAGATGCGTACCCTTGACCATGTCAATGCTATATACAGAATAAAAACTTCCTCTCACATCTTAGGGATGATTTAGATGTCCAAGACGGCAATAGTGTGACGGTGTGCTTCCCCCAACTCCCAACCTGACCTTCCACCCATAACCCTGCTCAGGTGATAGCCCTCAGTAAGACCTCATCTACCCCCCACCTGCTCGGGCGATAGTCCCCCCATAATGGTCGTGATGGCTGCATCCGGCTCAAATCGGACAGAAAACAGCACAATAGCCAAGGGCTAATTGAGCATGCACCAACTCAAATACGGCTGGCATGAAAATATGACTATGAGTCAATCATCTCCCACCCTATAAATAGGGTACAGCCCAGAGCCCGCTGAGCTCTCCTGCACAGCAGTGGGCTGCATGCCGGGATCTCCCCTTGAGTAGGGACACCTCTCAAGATTACTCCTCGAGGTTGAGAGAACCCTTACCCGTGTCAGATCCTCAGTAAGTGACTAATAGCAAGCTGAAACTTTGCAAACTTTACTAAGTTGCATCTTGGATTGATTGCGCACATAATCCTTTAGACGTAAACTGTTGACCAAGTCTGGGACTACAATTGGATCCAACCGCACCCAGGCTCCTCTGAGAAGGAGTCTGGAAAGCAAGGGGGTCCGTTCTGAACTTCATGACTCAATGGAAGGGTCTCCTTGATGATTTTGCCTGACCCTGTCCTCTACGCAGTAAATAACCGAGTGAACCCTGCCATCGAATCTTGTTAAACCACTGTCTTATTTACCATTGAACTTTGTTAAGTCACTGCCTTATATCAATAAAACATATTGCTGCTTCTCTCTTACGAGTGAAGTGCATCACCCATCCGCGACAAATAGGGAGGAAGCCTTGCCCAGAACCAGTCACCCTGGGCTCCCTTTCTGGTCAGTGGGGAGGGACAGGCACTTCCAGGATAAGATCGGTGTGGCTCATCTCAGCCAAAGATAAATGTTGAAAATAGATGGGATGAACTGCGCCTTAAAAGTGCCTGTTTCTCTGCATTGACCGTGATGAGATCACTGACAATAACTTTGAGTTCAGACATTTACAATGAAGGCATCTAAAGTTAGTGAGGTGAATCACACCCCCCGGCTATTCCTCAGGGAATATATCCAAAGATATAGGCCTTGTGTTACAGTAATATAATAAAGGGAAAATAATGGCAAGAGAACACCATAGTCATGAGACCCAGTAACAAGGCTAGGCCATCCTGACAAAACTACTTCACTCCTTTTACTCTAGAGCAGGTGCGGAGAGGCTCATCTCCTAAATCAGCTCACTAAATAAGACGCTTGAGGTTGAGAGGTGATTAATCCTCATAGATACATTCAGGATTTGGGCACATCCGGCCCTTGGTGGCAACCAACAGCTCTTATTCCAATCACGTCCAGGCCATGGTTTCTTGGGCATCCCATCTGACCTGCTATTTCCATCTCAGCACTGGTGACTGCTAAGTTGATTACTGACTCTCACAGGTCTGCGAAGGTACTATTTAGCTCTCTTCAAACTTCAACTCCCTCACATTTTTCACGAAGTGGCCCCTTTCGTGAGCTATTTCTGTTCCAGCCTGACAGAAACAGTGACTAAAGCGCAGGTCTATTGATTAAATATACTTTTTTTTTTTTCCTTCATAACAGCCTACGGCATTTAATCAATATGGCAATGCCCCACACCATGGACCAAAGGCGCAATCTCCAGTGATCATAAACTGCTTTGAAGAAGTGAAATAAAGTGATTTTTATGACCTGACATCTACTGAAACATCCATTCACGGTGGAATAGATGCACACACCTCCTTCCGCAGCCGGTTGCATAAGCAGAACTAAACATCATGGTGAACAGCTGTATAGTTGCAGCTTGACAGAAGACACCCCTATGACTTATTGATTTCACATACATCAAAAGGACACAGATTTTGCCAAAGCGCGTCTATACGACATGTCATATATTTCCTAAAGGTGATGCACAAACATAACCCAAGAGGAAAAGGACATGGCAGTCTATCTAGCACACTTACATGGCTCCTCTTCCTGTAGCATCTGAACTGCTCACAAGATTATTATTTTTAAATGTAATTCTTCTCACAGCCTTTTTGTAGGATAGGAAAGTATATTTATCATTTGGAAGGTAGACCTGATCTGTGTTGAAATACTTTTCTAGTAAAATAATGCAACTTATGATCATTATTATGGTGCTATTTATATACTGGTGAATGCCTTACTGCAAACACAACTGTATTATTAGAAGGAAAAAAAAAAGAAACAAGGAAAGGTAATAGTGCTAATTACTTCACTAGGGAAACCACGAGGTACTACAGTAAAATTAATTTTTCTGCGGCTATGAGTTACACATAATCAAGGAAATTTTACAAGTTTAACTGCTATCCACCATTAATTTCTCTATATATTCATTTCTCTATCTTCAAACAAGTATAAATATACACCAGCCACTTTACGGGCAAATCTTTTCCCGCTCAGGTCTGGCTAATGTCACTAAGATGAAATAATCTACAGCATAACAACTATTTGAATCTGGTATCCAAAAATCCCAAACTTAACTATGGAATCATCTATCCATTTTCTCTTCTTTTTCATCCAAAAGGAAACATCTTCGGTCTCTGTAAATGATATGATGAGACAAAGCAAATAATGGAAATAGAATGGTGGCAGCTATTTTAAGTGATGGCACCAATCAACAACAGAACATTTTGGCTTTTTTCACTCAGGATATGGTACAACAAGGGGCATTTGTAGCACCAGTGTTTAAGACCATGGCTCATGTGGCAAGAATTTTAAGTGAACAGAGTAGACAGGTTTTTTATTAATACCCTACTTGCTTGGTGGGAGTTGGCAACTATCTGAGAGTGCTCATTAGAAAAATTCATTGTTCATCAGCTCAAAGCCCCTGAAAATTTAAGATCCAATCAAATTCTGCAGAAACCTCAGGGGACAGAAGTCAGGGTTATTGACTTGATACATGACCCATGAAGGACTGGGACCCAAAGGTACGTTGGTGGTCACTATTAAAATCTCTTTTTTCATGAACATTGTCTGTCAATTTATCAGAAAAGTCATGCAAACTAAAATCAATAATTCTCAGTCTTGACCATGACTCTGTACTGAAAGAGGAGAATTTCAAAAACTTCTGTTCATATTCTTATTTGGCCATAAATAAACATGAATTTTTCCAACACTTTTCAACTTGCCTCCATCTCCTACTTCAGACCTTCAGGATGAAAATCTCCAACCTTAAGTCTGATTTGTTTGGTCACAGTATGAATTGCCTACTGAGGTTCAATCTGGCCTGTACAGGAGAAGAAAAATTCTCATCATTAAGATGAAACTGCCACCTCCCAGATTTCCTGTGACACCTTCAAAAAGTCATCTAAGTTATAGGTGAGTTACACAATACAGCTTGATGCAGGGTAATTCAACGTAGATTTCATCAGACCTAGCAGATCCTGACAGTTCAGCGATATGCAGAGATATCATAGATTCTGGCAGAACACCTATGTCAGAGGCATAAAAAGGCAGTAAATCAGGCAGTTCAGCAAAGCCCGTTAGCTTGGGCACAGGGTGTTACCCTGATTTGCTACCATGCTTCCAGTCCCAGAGCTGGTGGTGGATTGACTTGTGTTGCACAGTGTTGGTGGCCAAAAGGTTCACTGTGGCAGATTTGACTCACCTGACTTTAGAAGTCTACAAGACAGGTGATTAACCAAATCAAACAAATTAATTGTTCTCAAGAGGACAAGTCATTGCATCCTGAACTTGATCCCAACAATAGGGAGGATGACTCACCCTTTAAAGGCACTAATCTTTCTCCAGCTATTATAAAGGAAACCTTGAGAGTTTAGAACAGATCTGGAGTGAGATACAGCTCACTTTGCCAAGCTAGACATCCTCAGATCCCTTTACAGTCAAGAAGAATAAATAGCTTTTCTAAGACATCTATTCACCTGACCAATTTTAGATGTTTCCTCTGGGATGCAATAGATTTGTAGAGCTTGATAACAGAAATATTAAGATGGATCTGAAAATCAGAATGGAAATTTCTGTGTGCAAAAAGTACCAGAAGAAACAGTAGGGTAAGGATTATGAAAATGGCACACATCGATAATCAAGAACACAATGGACAGTAGTCAAACCGATGAAGACCAGTGAACATGTCCTTACTTCACGCCCAAAAGGTCTGTACTCTGATAAGGCCACAGCACAGATGACTTGTCTGCAGAAGATCTGTAGTCTGGTAACAGGAGGAGGACAACACAGTCACACTGCACTACATGTGATATTCCTCTTCCTATTGTCCCAATAGCAGGACAGACTGTAGCCATAAAGATGCCCAAAATGAGGAAAGAAAGACAGTGAGCAGCAACCTTGCTTTCTATTTATGAAGGATGAAGCAGGCAAGATTTTGAGGCAAAAGGTCACCCCATGATAACTGTTGACTTCTAAAGGCATAAACACACTTCTAAACACACTTTTGTTGTCGCCAATCAAAAGGAACTCAAGCATAGCGAGAACTCAAGAGCTAGTGCCACTTGTCCTGTCCCACACAAGTCATCCTGGCCAGACCACGTGATGTACACATCTCTGTGTTCATAGATATGCGGGTACGCGAGTGTGAGTGAAATCTATGCGACAATGAGTACGAGTAAGAGTGAATCACCAAGATCACTTTTGTTTCAAATAAATATCAGCTTCCCCTTCCAGGAAGTCTCACACTGAGTTTTGCTATACTGATTTCCTACAAACTGTGCTGTGAATATGCCTACTTCTGCCCCTTGAGTACAAAGCAAGTTGAGGTGACTGTTTCAGATGGAGAGAACTACCTGAGTGTGTCTGCTTTTTGTCAGGTCGATCCCATCTTTTCTGTACGAAACAATAAGTTTAGGTGAATCCCACCTTTTATGTGCCAGTTTTCCAAATTTGTGATGGGGGAAAAAATAGCTTCTTTTGTCTCATCCTCAGAATAAATGTTACCAATATGTTGATATGCTCAGGTGTGATGTGGCCCACTACAGTGCCTGAGATGAAAGATTAAACCTGTCTGCTACAGCTCTTCATGGCTTTCAGAAATGTCACCCAGGCTGAATAAAGATGGCCTACGGACACCTAAGTAAAGGATGAATAAGAAACAAAATTTACAACCAGACAGTGAGTTCCTTGAGATAATTTTAAGCTTATGCAGTTATAAGATGTTTAAGGAAATATATCTACACCTATACCTATATATGCAATTGTCATGCTGGAGTGATATAAAGTTGAAAAATGACCTACAATGCATTTACATTTTACTTGCAAAGATCTCTTTTTCCTTTAAACATTTTGCAAAAGCTCAAACACTGTCCTCCCACTCCATCCTTATATCTCTTCTGCAAGAATATATTGGTTTAAATTTTTGTCCAAGGTTATTCTTCTAGTTTGCACTCATATTAATATCTAATAGAAATATCTATAGAGACAGGGTATGCCATTCTGAAGAACAGAAACAAACTAAACTACTGTGTATGAGATGGAGAAAGGAATATACATGGATTTAAAGGAACTTCACAGAACACTAGTTCCTTTCAGAGAGGAAAAAAATCAACAATTGAATTTACAGTTCTCAGAAGCACAGTAGGGATGGCACACAATGCCATGAAAGTAGAAATTTATAAAAATCTGATCAACTGAATGACATTTGCAAGAATGCTGCCTTCAAGGGAGTTCTGAGTTGTTAAGGCCCATGGTAGCCTTTAATGAAATACAGCTCCTGATAATTTAATCTGATGCACCTGAAAATTAAAAGTGTAAGTACTTTTGGGGAGGTTGTTGCTCGTCACAGTAGGTGAAGTCCTGCTTTCAGTGCCCTCAAGATACACTTGGAGTACTGATTTCAGCACTTTCTCCAGTTTTACTGTGGAGGATATTAGAGCCAAATTTGACACAATGAAACAGTAACTTAATCCTTCTCCTCTCTTTCTTCAACCCTCTTCCTTCCTTTCCAAAAATCCACCAACAAATTAAAAAAAAAAAAAACAAGGGGGATGGAGCAAAGCAAAGTAAAACAAAGCAAATAAACAAAGTATCCTTGTTACCTGGACTTATTTTAGATTTAAACTCAGAAAATTGAGACCAAATTTTATCCTAGTTCAGCTCTAAATGTAACCACGGAAAACATCTTTAGTTTGGCTTGGTCACTGGATCTGGATTCACAACGGCAAAACCTCTTCCAATAAAGAAAAGGAAATCCTTTCCAGGTTTTCCCTTTCTGGGCCATTACTTGTTGGGAGGAGAGCTCAGCTGGAAACAGTCAGGTTCTGATTTTTTGATTAATGGCTGAAAAGGCAAATAAGCAAAAGCAGATACAAATACAGCATTTGTATGAGGAAAGAAAAGCTGAAGGATACAAGAGGAAGGAACAATTGCTTTAATCCTATTAAGAACCTGATTAATATAATTAAAGAAACTTAAATTTCAATTAGGTTATTAAAGCTGCTTTACTCAAAGCCACTTCTCCCTGTGGTGCCTCCCTTTAGCATCCTAGTTATGACATCCAGCTTCGCACAGGTAGTTTTTCTGTCCCACTTAACCCATCAGGATATAGGCTCTTCAATAATTTTCATAATTTGGGCCTAAAGGACATGGAGATGCAGAACAGGGGTACAGGTAGGACGTCACACAATGAGACTTCTTCACTTAGGGGGAAAAAAAATCATTTATCCTTTTGGAGGTTGCAAAGCAAGCAGAGGAATCACTGCCAATGAATGCTAAACTGGACTTGTGTTTTGGTCTTCCAAGGAGTGCTGTGAATTTTTTTGGTTCTTCTTGTTTGTGAAGAGTTGTGCGTCCCTCTACTAGGAAGAGGAAGGAGGATTTGCTGAGGCTCAAAAACCAGCCTTGATAATCCAGATTAGTGCCCTGCACCATGGCTGTCATGAGAGCTGGTGCTGGTGGACAAGAAGGGTGGAGGGTGCCTGGGTTAGTGCTGCTTTTCTCGGTGGAACTCTTAGGAAGGCATCAGGGAAAAAAAAGTAGATTATCTTCTAACGTTATCTGCAAAGCTCACAGCAAAACTTTGGTCCATGCAGAAATGAGGCAGAGGACAGAGCACAGAGGAGTTTAGCACCAAAAAATGCTGCAAAGAACAGGAAAGAAAGGGCAGGAGCAAAGGAACAGAAAGTGGAGGCTTTTCACTAAAAAGCTCTGCTGTCCTGTATTCCAGCCAGCCCTGCAAGCTTGGGAGTGGACTCCAGCTTTCCTCTTTCCCTTTCATTATACCCCAAGAGCTGATTCATCCTGGGCAACCGTGCAAGGAAATGGGATAATTCAACCTGTATTAACCCGTCGTTCACTAAGAGCCAGAAAACGCCCTACCTCCACTGAAAACATTTCTAATTCAGTTTGGCACTTTGGATGCTATGTGGTAAGGAAATGTTGGCCTGGCTTTCATTTTTCATGAGTGTATAGAGCACTGGAAGCTCCT
This sequence comes from Apteryx mantelli, assembly GCF_036417845.1. Classification (NCBI taxonomy): domain Eukaryota; kingdom Metazoa; phylum Chordata; class Aves; order Apterygiformes; family Apterygidae; genus Apteryx; species Apteryx mantelli. Next base: position 3,489,003 of record NC_089979.1, on the reverse strand, counting down.
GAATTGCACATTGCTGTCTAATTCAAATGGGGTTTAAAGGTGAAACATGTCCATTTTCACTGTACCACCCCTAAATTCTCCCTGAATGTGGGATAAACATCTGAAGAACTTCAGTCAGTAAAAAACAGGGAATTGTGTTGATTGTAAACAGGAGTAAAAAGCTTAAGTCATGAAATGATATATATCAAAGAACTTCCTTCTTCCTAAGTGCTTCAAAGAGACGCATTTTGCCATAGACTCACCATGTTCATTCCTCAGTTTGAAGCAGATTTGAATGTAAAAGCACAAGGGGAAGGCAGCTTTTCACCCTGAAAAGCAATTTTCTATATGGCTGGGGAAAAAAAAAAGGGAGTGAGAAATAAACCTATGTACAACTTCAGCCCAAAAGACCTCACAGACCCGGGAATGAAAAATATTAAATGAATCACTGATGCGCTCTGATGGAGAATTCTATAGAGAAGAAAAAAATAAAAGAAAACAAACAAAAAAAGCTTCAATGGAAGATTGGCTTGATGTCAAGAGCAGCATCTGCTGCTGTGCAAACAGGACAAGAATTACAAGGGCTCCTCATACCCCGTGCTCCTGGGTACCGGATGCTCACCAGCTGAGGTCAGGAAAACATCTTCCCCATAGGGCAAGCACTGGTCAAGGATGGGTACACGTGAATCTCACTGTATTTTTTTGCATCTGTCTAGAAAAAAGCATTCCATAAAAAAGGCTGAATACATTTGCTCATTTTAGGCAACCTAAAAGAGTTGACAGCCAAGCGGAGGTAGAGCCTGCTAAAACAAATGAAGAGTTACTACTGCCAGCCAGGCACCCTCCCCTGTCCTGGAGGTGACAGGGATGGTTAAACTTTTTAGGAAAAAGCTCTTGTTTTATTACAACAATGGCAATGTAAGAAACACTACATAATTCAACATTTGTGTACTACAGTGATTTAGGATTTGAGGAAGAAGGCTATCCACAACACTGCTTTAAACTGCCCGTGTCTGTGTGTCAACAACCAAACCCTGCTTTCACGATGGTATTATTCCAGCAATTCCAATCAGAACCTACAGATTTCTGCTGTAGTACAAGTGACAGGATAGTGTCTTATGCTACTGTTCTTTCTGCATCTGCTGCTTTCATATAAAACTGGCATGATGGAAATGCCTCTTTCTTCTGCTTTCTTTTCTACTGTAAAAAGGTCTCAAGGTGGCTTGCTTTGTATGTAAGCAAATGAGTTTGGAGGGGACCACCCACACTTATAAAAAGGTTTGATAAACAAGATCTATTGGCAGACTGAAGGCTTAGGAAAAGACTGGAAGAAAATATGGCCTAGGGAGACAGGTTAATTGCCTATAAATAAAAAAAAAATATGTTAAAAAAAAAAAAGAGAGAGAGATTTGTTTTATTAGTTAGCAAAGTCAAACCAAGTAGTAATGGACATTGTGGTAGGGAATATTTAATGATTAGCAAAAAAAAAAAAACTCTCAAAAAGCTGTTCAAGCAATTGATCAGGCTGGCAAAGAGGAATGAAGAATAATTTTCACAGGAGTATCTAAAATTTTCATCTTTGTCTCTGAAATACAGGAGGAGAATCCAATCAAACTAGCTCAAACGGAAAGGGAGTTATACCAGCTAAAATATTTGGGCACTGCTGAATCATTTCCTGCTAGAGGTGACCGAGGGCCCTCCAAGAGCAAGGGGTGATGGAATTTGCAACACAGTCCTGAACTGGCTGCAGAAAAACAAAAAATAAGGAGAATCAGAGCATAGAGTGAGAACTGTTTCCCTTCCACCTTCTTGAGATGAGCCCCTCTTTTACTGCCCTCCAAAAGGTAGATCTGGAGTGACACTTTTTTGCCTTATGTAAGTATTATGAAGATGGGCTGACTCCTTATCAAGCATTTAGGCACTACCCTCTTATGGAACTGCAGTAATAAGACAGTCCAGAAAAACTTCAATCACTAGGCAAAGTTTTGCCCTGTAAGTTCATGTTTGTTTCTCACTGAAGAGCCATCTGTGGGTGGCTACATGGTGGTCGATGCTTCATCCACTTCTGCACGCAAAGCATGTACACCAGAACTTTATGATCTGCTTAAGAACATTCATTCAACAACCTCTTTCGATTGTTCAATCCTAATTAGCTTTGGATGCTAAAATGAAAGGGAGGCTGGAGTAAAGCAATAAACCGATACCCATGCTCCCTGTCACTGAAGGCAATGCTGCCGAAGGAAACCGGCGATATATGTTGCAGAAGCAATCTAATTCCTGGTAGCCACTGGATGTATATGGTAATGGTTATTGATGCAGTAGGCTGCTATGCAAAACAGTATGCGTTGGGCAGCAGACATTTCACTTCAGCTTTGTTCAGCAAGGCAACAGCTTGGGAGTAAGGAAGAAGAAAGTCTTCCTCAGATGGTCCAGAAGCTGCTGTGTCAGTGTGGGACATGTTCTGCTCTCCTTATGCCAGTTTATTTCTGGCATAATTCCATTACTGTTCCTCCAGATTTTCTGACACTGACAATAAGAGCAAAGTCTGATTTTATGGCTTTTCTGCTGCATGCTGGAAAGCACTCCAAGTAATTTATGAAGAATGTGAATTTAAGGAAATTAGGCCCTGATCCACCAGACTTTGCTTCCCACCTCCTTCTGCCACTCTGTATTGCTCTGTAGGGAAGTTGTTCCCTCTGTAGGTAAGTTGTTCCTCATCCCCTGCTGCACAGATCAACCTGCTGCCTGGTCTTTGGCAGGTTGCTCTCATTTCTAAATCCTTGGACATTCAGGTCTTACTTTATTGCATGCTTCTGATCCCCTGCTATGCTTAAACCCTCTTTAAGTGCAAGACCCAGAATTTAATGTCCTCCCTGAAAACATGATTAGTCTATATGCAAGCAGTACCTATATCTGGCACTCTCTTTCTTTCTAAAATGAATTTCCAGGTTGGCACAGAAATATGTCATCCCTCTCCTTTTCTGTCCTCCAACATATCTATTCCAAAAAAAATATGAATTCTGGTTGCCATTTCCATGGCCTCACAGCCAATTAAAGAGCATCACCTAGGAGAGTGTCATGGTGGAAAAGATTTGTTTCCATGTGCTACTTATTGCTTTCTATCAGTCCCTAGGGGTCCGAGTAATGCCTCAGCCATCTCTTCATGTTGTCCTTATCCTTTCTTTTAGCCTTGAAAAAAGAGACTTATGCATCAAGTCAAGAATTCCTGTGCAGCCATGAAAAAAAAGCATCTGTAGTATAATGAGCATGTGATATCCTTCTTGACCAAGCTACAACTACTTCAAAAATCTGTGGGTCACAAAAAGGTCCTTTCCGTTTTTAAATACATACCAAAAAAAAACAAACCAGAAAAAGTCCACCCACTCAAAGAAAACCCCAAGGAGCACACAAAATCCATTTCTGAATCTGACTTTCAAGAATAAAATGTAGGTATTGCGTGACTCACAGCACAACTGCCAGAGCTGATGATTTGAACTGATATATTTGCATCCCTGTGAACTCTGAGTCCAACTTTCTTAGAAAGCGTTCCATGTATTAATGAAGCCTGTGTGTCCCTGGGAGGATTTTTGTATTACCAGAGACCCTTAAAGCTGTCAGGGAACAGCAAGAGTGGGCTGCTCTGCAAGGAAAGGCGAGCCAGGAGGGAAGGTGACATCAAGGTGACCGGGGCAGTGCCACCACCGACAAGGCCACAGCATCCGAGCAAGAAGAGCAAAGCAGGTCTGGTGACAGATGCATTTCCTCCAGAATGCTACAAGCACCTTAATTTTTTCCTCTTACCACAAATACTCCTCATTTCCAGCCCTGAGGCTGCACTGATCATACCTTACCAGGACTCGGAATTCAAAGAGGCTGTGCAAGTCCAGTGTGATGATTATCTGCTACCCTTCAAGGAGAGAACACTGCTTACCTACCCTTCCAGCTCCTACACACCTCACGTCCAATCTCTGTTTGGCTCAGCAACCTCATCTGGGACACCACGGAGTGCATACACTATAATTTTAGTGACTCCTCTTTGTGCAAATAGTTTGGAGAACAAAGGATAATTGCAAACTAAATCCAGGACATCCGAGAATCAGGCAGAAAATGTTTGGATAAGGCAAAATAATTTACGGGGTTTGTACTCAGCAGCCGCTCAGACCAAAGCTGACAGAAAATGCAGAGTCTCATTACCTCTGGCAAATAAAATCAGTGATTTTGGTCTCTAAAGAAGGTGCCTAACAGGAACTATCTTTTTTTTTTTTTTTTTCTTTTTTTTTTGTGGGGAGAGACAGGAGGGAGAGAGAGAGGAGGAGGATGGAAATCAGGGAATAATTCATGGCTGCAACATTTTCTGATGAGCTAATGATGGTTTGTGATATAATGTGAACATGTCCTGTTTACACTGTACATTGCAGTGTGATCTGACAGGCAAGAGTAAAAGCAATTGCACCAATACCATTCCAGAAATATGTATCTCAGGATACTCCTACAGATATTCAGTGCTGGAGACTCTAAACTCTCCCCAGAAAGCACTTCACATGCCTTATCATTAGACAGATTTTCTTAATATCTACCCTGAGTTCTTCTTGCCACAATTTAAGCCCATTACTTCTTGTTCTTTCTATCTGTGATAAATGAAGAGCAATGCTTACTCTTTTCCTCTTTGCAGGAGACTTTTAGGTACCCAGAGACCATTATCACTCCCCTCCATCTTCTTTTCTTTAGCCTAACCCACTCCCATTGCTGTAATCTCTGCTCCGCAGTCAGGCTTGCCAGCCCTTAGATCATTCTTGCCGCTCTCCCATAGACTCTCTAACTGGCCCACCTCAATATCTGCAGAAATTTACTTAATCCATTGAACATTTTATGAAGGGGAGGAGGGGAAAAATTTAAAAATATACATTACTTCTCAAGAAGTATTGTAACGATTCAAGAAATAGAAATATAATAAAGAAAGTGTGCTGCTTCTTGTTGGTACTGTGAGTAATTTCCATTCCTAGAAGAAAGAGACATCCACTCTACTAACATTTATGTTAAAGCCTCTTTGCAGTGTTAGGATGGTTTAAAGTTGCCCTAGTCTAATGTTATGAAGATTTCCACTAAAAGCACACTACAGAATGATTTTTAAGGAACCATCTGTTCCTGAAGTAAGGACTCGGACTCACAATCAATAACTTGGCATTATGAACTGCTCTGCCATGGGACTAAATGTGGCTCGTTCAGCTGCCTAAACACAGGCATCTGAAGCAAAATAAGATGCCCTTGGACCTCTGAGACACCCCAACGAAGAGGAGAGACACAGCACAGGTCATCTCTACAGCAGTTAGGGAGGGTTCCCTTTACGGTCAGTGGGGGCCGATGGTGTCATCGATCTTACCTTAGAGAAGACACCTACACGAATCATGACATTTGCTAGATCTCCAGCAAACATGAAGGGCACCTAGAGAACTCACTCAGCCGTACATTCCTGTTTTGGATGAACCCAAAGTTGGATGTGATGAAATCCATCCCATGTGTCAACTGAACTGTAACGAATTCTCTGTTCATGCTCTTAGCCTGTGTAAAGATCGAAAGCACTTGGGTTTTCTTTTTCTTAAATTGTAAGGAAATATGGATAAGATGTGTGATCCCGCATTGCTGAAAGCTGAGTGCATGCTTGGTGATTCTACTCAGAGCGGACCGGTGGTGATTGCTGAGCAACAATAACCCAATTGTGAGTTTCAGTCTTGACCCTTCATTTGAAACAAATAAAATCTGGGTAATTGGGCCATGTTAATATTCACCAAAAATTCAATACAGTTGTTTCTTCACTAGGGTTTTAGATCTATTCACATCCTGCACAGACAGGAGGAAACATTGCTTTTAAACTGCATGAATCACTATCAGCAGATCCTCAAATCCCTCATGTTAGATTGTGCAGTTAGGACAAAAAAACCCCCACAGAAACAGAAACCCCCAAAGCTTCAACACAGAATAAAAGGCTATTCTGAAACAGAAAGCTGACCTATTAAGAGGAAAAAATAAGAATCACAATACTTCCCATGCATTACATTATTGGACTGTGGACAGGATACTGCTAATTTGGTCTGAAACAAGAAACAAGCAGATTGCAACCCTGAACATGTGTTTTATGCCCATGGGTGTACAGTTCCATGTCCATCCTTATTACTCAAGAAAAGCTGCAAGAAAAAGGAAACCCAAGTCTTTGGTCCTGAAATAAAACTAACTAGAAGGAAATTCGCCTACTTGAAGGTTTCTTACATCCTTCTTTGAAGCATTTGTGTTCAAACTTATCCTATTGAACTTTAGATGTCTAACTAAGACATCTTAAAATAGGAATAAAAATAGGAATAGGAAGCCAGCTGTCCTACACGCCCTACAGAGGCAACAGAGGGAAACAGGCAGCTCCAGGCAATGGCCCACATAACATCAAAATCATCCTGAGGAAGGGCCTTGAAGATCACAGAATGGCTTAGACATATAGGATTTAAAAACAAAGGCAGGGAGGGTCCTATCTGGTTTCCGAATCTTGAGGATATATGCACTGTATGCTTTCTCAGTAATAAGGGAGAAGGAGGCCAAGAAGGTGTATACAGTTATATCAATATAATGAAATCATCTTCCTTTTAGGTCAAAGAAACTGGAGCTTAATAAAAAAATATGATCATGACATTCTTGATGACAATGGTGATAGCTGGAAACAGTCATTACTACGTCCTTATATTCCTAAATATTAAAAAATATGCCCTTTATCTTTTAAGCACAGAATTGGTGAGAGGGTCTGAGAAAGCTAAAGAGACTATGAGTAGAATTTCAGATTCCTCTGCTTACAAAAAGAAAATAAACTTACCTGCCTGCTCATGAATTCTCCTCAGTACTACTAAATCAGCAAATATGACCCATATAGTGATAGAGCTCTATTCTACTCCCATTAATGGCAATGAGAAATGTTCCTTTGGTATCAGTGAAAGCCCTAAGTTACTATATCCTTACAGATGATTAAAGATGATTTCCTTTTCTTTAAACTCTTTTCTTTTTTTTTAAATGTTTCAGGAAAAGAAAAATATCCACTGGGGCTGACTATAAAGAGTAAAGATAAATACAAACAGATTTTATTTTTTATGTTTCAGATCTATGTCAGAAAAATGTCTTTCACAATAAAAAAGAACTGATACAAGAATTGTTTCTCATAAATGGACAGCATTGTTGTCTATAAAAAAGAATGATCTGCTGTTCCTCACTAAGCAAAAAAACAAGCTATGTAGAATATATATACAAGATGCACCCACTAAAAAAGGAGCTACTGAAGTATTTACCCTGACCTGCAAAAGATGATGAATTTTTGACCCACCATATAAAGTGTTTGTTCTAAAGAGTCATCTTTAAAAATATCATAATATGAAAATTGTGGTTTAGAAAGAGGGCATGGTTCCTTTAGAAGTTTCCTTGGCTTTGAAGATCATTCCACAGAAGACCACAATCCCAACCTGCCTGCAGTCTCCCTGTTACCTATCCAGGAAGGCAAGTAGACTGCACTGATACAGTCTTGCACAGGAACTATATTCCTGCGTGAGTGCTGGAAACCCACCAGCTTCCCCAATGTCTGGTTGAGGGTCTCCACTTTATCTGCCAGCCTTTTCTGTTCCGCTAAGTCCTCCAGGATGAACTTCTGCTGGACTATGGAGAGAGGTGCTGTCAGTACCAGGAGGACATGAGAATGCTTTGCTGGAGATGGGCATTCATCACTTGCTTCTCAATGGAGAAGGCATCATGCTTGGGGTGCTGCATAGTTATTGCACGAATGCCTCAAAAAGGCTGGGTCTGTGAAGATGAAGTGGGGAGAAAGAAGAAAACAGTCTATAGTGACCTTAGCTCCTTTAATGCTTCAGTCTAGGCTGGCATGGACATCTCAGCTGTCCTCAAAGGCACCCACATGCAACCAGGCACTTTTAGCTCCTCATCTGTGGGGGAGGATCAAAATATCAGAACATGAATCCTCTCCGTTTTAGCAACATAACGAGAAGCCCACATAAGTAGAGCACTCAAGAAGTGCTTTCTTTGACACCATATTTGTGAGAAAAAGCATTTGGGGGCATAGGTTCTTTTGGGGATTTTAGACTGCATGGATGTGAATGTATTTTCATGTTTCTTGCTATGAACTAGAGGGGTTTTTGTTGTTGTTGTTTTTTTTGTCTTTGGAGCACCTATTTCATTTGACGTGTTTGGCAGATAAAATCCTGGAGCTTAAAAACTCCTCTCTATCTGTGTGTGCTTGTGGGTTTTTTTTTCTGTTTTTTTTTTTGTTTGTTTGTTTTTTGGTTTTGGTTTTTCTGTTTGTTGCTGTTGTTATTTTCCCTGCAGGACCAATATTTTTCAAGTAGCTCAGAGATCCTGTGTAGAAGAGACAACCTTGCCTTTCAGGACATCCTGTAAGAGACTAACAGTGAATATTACTGTAGGCAATAGCCAGTCTGTGAGCTGTCAGCTATATGACTGCCATTAGGATTCTGACATTGTATTGGAGAATTGTCTACTGCTTTTGGAGATAACTTTGTTGAGAAAGACTCTTCACCTCCCCTTTATGGCCTTTCCTGGACTGCTGCTGTGTAGAAAGGATGATCAAGATTGTTCCAGGTTTTTAACTGAGTAAAGGTCCATGGTTGTAGGTGGGCATAATTCTGAGCATCCACATCCCTACCACCACCACCATCTTCCACTACTTCCAGAAGGACCTCAACCTCTTTGGTAGCCTCCTCCTTCAGGCAAAGAACTTCTCAAAATCTGCACCAGCACAGTATCAACAACAGGTATCCCTGACAAGCAACTCTATCCATCGTCTTTTCCTTGGTGTGCCTCTTCTTATGGAGTTAGAAACTTCTTTGAGTTCCCAGATAGTGGTCCCCAAGGACTACATCTTCTAGATAATGTTGCACAATCCATCTGTGGCCAAAATTACTTGGACTTGCTCATTCTGTAAAAATTTACATGGTTTCTACTCACCTCTGGCAACACAATTTTAAATTCTGCAGGAGCAAAGTTTGTTCTTCTCCCTAGCAAGCCACCAACCAATTTAAATCAGTTCCTCTTGTGAAAAAAAAAAGAATCAGGAAAAGACGGTTTGATGATGAATTCTCACCAGAACCTAGAAATAGTGTAATGAAATGCATGCGGTTTCCTGATGTTAACAAAAAATTACTTAGAAATGGTACAAAGAAATACGGAAATAGATACATTGATGCTGATGTTAATTGCTTATGGCTTCCACAGAACATGAATAAGAAGATAAGCAAGAACAACAGATACCACTGGGTTTTAACTGTAGCAGAAATGGAGACATTTCCTACCCAGTGTAAAATTTATTTCCAGGCACTGCACAGATTTATACCATGTGAAGATATCTATTTTACAGGATAAAACAAGCCTGTGATCAGATTCTCTACTTATACTGAAACAATTTAAAAAGAAATCCAAAAGACTCAAACTACTGAAACTCGAGCTAGTGAGCAGAACCAGGCCAGATGTACTTTCCAGACTCAGCATTTCACATGCTCCTAGGGAGACCAAAACTTGCTGGCAGAGGAATTTCATTTGAGTGAATACGTGAAAGAAGTTTCTCCCCACTAACAAAAAATGATAATCAAACTTCTCAAGTGCAACCTCCTTCTCTTACATTTTTATGAGTTTAATTGCACTGAGATCACCAATGTAATTTTTCATGTGCACTGTTAGTTATAATACAAGAACCAAGCCTGCAGCACCTGTTGGCTAGTGATTTGGCTATTAGGAGACACAGACAACAGTAATGATAAAAAAATTATTGGAGAGCCAACTGAGACATAGCTGATTCCTGGCTTACCTAGTAAGACAGGTTGGGTTTGGGGTTTATGGCTGCTCAATATTATTTAAGTGATGCACTCAACAGGGCTGCTTCTAAAAAGTATTTTGCCCGTGAAAGTATTTTATCCTGTAGCAAACAGCTGCAACTCTCACAAAAGCACTAGGACCTAAAGAATCCATAGGATGTGTCTGGCCATATACATCTCTGGTTCTTTGTAGGTTTCATAGCTTGATTTAAAGGACTTAATGCTCAGTCTCCTCTTAGCCTGCACATACTGCAAGAAAGGTAGCAACTGCACCAAAACCAATTAAATATTCACTTTCTACAAAACTACAGGTGCAAGGCCTAGTTGAATCCTTACCAACTTATGCTGTTTTAGCAGCCTACAAAGAACTGGATCTCTCTCTTTGCATCTGCCAGGCTTTTTGCTGACCAGATGGCCCATAAGGAGTCTGTGGCCCAAACTTCACTGCTCAGTTTAAATGACAAGAATTAACAGCAAACTGGTCCTTGTGTCCATGATGATCTGTATCCCAAATGCCTATTTTATGTTATAGAAGATTATAAATATATCTATGGCGCTGAGGTTTAGCTTAAAAGTTGAGCACCAGTTTTTACCTGCAACAAATAAAAAATGAGGCAATTATAAGACTTTCATTTTAAATCTATCTCACTAGGAAGTTATGTTTGTTGGATTATGATCAATAGCCAAGAGGTAAAATAAGTTCTCCTGTTGTTTTTTAACTATCAGGTATAATGAAAAACAGAGACTCACTTGATAGTCCAGCAAAAATAAGATGAATAATACTTAGTGCTAATTTTAAAATTTACATTTTTAAAATTTCTTTAAAACTATTAGCATAACAGCTTTCACATTTCCACTGTGAAGACACTGCTCCTAAGAGGCCCGAGTCTCTAACGCTACGCTATGGCACTGTGTCAGTACTAAACCAAAGTGTGAAGGTCAAGGTTTTAGTTCATCAGGACTGAAAATATTGCTGACCAAGAAAGAAGAAAGTGGCACGGGGATGCCAGATCCAACAATACTGGACTTTTTTTTTTTGTTGTTTTGTTTTAAGAATAAGCTCCTTATTTATTTGCAATTATACACCCCTACAGAAAATATTTCAGTATACTACTTCCATGAATCCTGAGATGTCCAAACATCTCTGATCATCTCCTAAGGTCGCCCAGTAACTAAATGAAGGAAAAGAGAAAGAATAGGATTCAGTTCCAAACAGAATCACAGACATCTCTGGAGATGTCTGGTTCATCCCTGTTTTCAAAGCAGGTCCAGGTACAGCAAGCTGCTCAGAGACTTGTCCAGTCAAGTGCTGAATATCTCTGAGGATGGAAATTCCCACAACCTCTTTGGATTCCTATTCCAATTTTTGAACACCCTCACAGGGAAAATTTTTTCCTTATATCTAATTGGAATTTCCTGTCTTCCAGCTTCTGCCTGTTGCCCCTCATCCTTCTACTGTGCACCTCTGGGAAAAGTCTGACTCCATCTTCTCTATGTGCTCCCATCAGGTAGCTGTAGACATCAGGAAGATCTTCACTGAGCCTTTTCTTTCCCAGGTTGAAAAAGCCAAGTTCCCTTAGCCTCTTTTCATAAGCCATATATGCTCTAGGCCCCAAACATCTTGGTAGTCCTCCAATGGACAAATTCCAGTATGGCAACGTCTTTCTTGTACTAGGGAGCCCAAAATGGACACAGTACTCCTGTTGTAGACTCACAAAGTGCTGAGTAGAGAGGAAAGATCACTTCCCTCAAGCTGTTGGCTATACTCTTATTAATACAGCCCAGGATGTTGTTGGTCTTCTTTGCTGAAACGATGTGAGACTGTCTCGTGGTCAACTTGTTGCTGACCAGGACCCCAGGGTCTTTCTGTAAAGCCGCTTTCTAGCCAATCAGTTTCCAGCGTGTAGTGCTGCATAGGGTTATTCCACCTGAGGAGAAAAACTTTGCAGTTGCCTTTGCTGAACTTCATGAGATTCCTTTTTCTCCAGCTTATCAAGGTCTCTGAATAGCAGCCCTGCTTTCCAGTATATCAACAGCTCCTACTCCCTCCCTATTTGGGATCATCTACAAGCTTGCTGAGAACGCACTTGATCACATCATCTACATTCTTAGTAAAGATGCTGAACAGCATTGGCCCCAATATCAATTACCAAAAGACACCATCAGTAACTGGCAATCGGTGGGACTTTACACCAGTGATCACTACTCTTTAAGCCTGACAGTTCAGCCAATTTTCCACCCAACTTACTGTCCACTTATCCAGTCCATATGTCACCAATTTGGCTATGTGTCCACACATGATGTGCTATACATCTACACACATCCTTTGATGTCCAAACTCTTACTATAGTCGTGGGAGAACCAGTCAAAACACTCCATGGAGTCTAGTGAGTGAATCAGTTCACCCCGAAGCAGACATTTATTGGCAGACCAGAGGAATCTTTTTCCAGTCGCTGTCGACTTCATTGAGTAGACCAATTCAGTTGTCCACACATAAGTATCTGGTATCATTTGAAATGAGCTCCAGTTGTCAGTCCAGAAGGCTGTGGGTTTCCTGTAGTTCCTGCGTCATATCTGTCAGCCTTACATGGCTGTCTGGGATTCCTGAGGGCATCTCAAATGGCACTAGATGCCTGTATTGTGGCAACTGAATTGTACTGCCAGTCTCCATCAAATATAATGGGACACTCACGTCTGACATAGGTGCCTACAGAGTAGACAGACAAAGTCTGGTGGCTTCAGTTCAAACTGAATCCCACACAAGCTGACTCCTTCAGCTGTTTAGAAAAGCACTAGTATGTCATGCATTTGGGGGTGAGGTGTACACTTTGAAAGTACATTTTCTGAGGCCTACATCCATTCACTTGGTGCCAGATGATTAGAAAAGCAAATAAGAGCTGTTCTTAGCAACCATATGTGAGGAAACAAGGAGTAAGCCTAACACCCCCAGACTACTGAAGGTATGCACGCGTGCATCAGCCCAGTAGGAAATATGGGACCATACATCGGAAAAGACAGGGGTGAACTGGCCAGCCTAAATAAAAGCAGTGTGCAACATAAAAAGAAGTGCAGAGACATCGAAGTTGGCTATGTGAGAACCAGCTCTGGCCTAGAAACAACACCTATTTTTCTATGAATCTTCATTTTAACAAATAATCCTCATGTGGCATTACCGGAGAAAATGCTTTTCTGAAGTCCAGGGAGTCAAGTCTTTCTTGTCACCTTTGTCTAAGGAAATCCATTGTCCTCACAAAGAAAGATAAGCAGTTACTTTGATAAAAGTAAAATGAAGTTACAGTTTGTCCTAGCCTCCACTGAACTCTATGCTTTTAATTCTTCATTTCAAAATGTCTTCAGAAGCTTTGTGCATGGTTGAAGGCAGGTTTAATGAGACTATAATTCACTATCTTGTCTCCTTCTGAACTTAAGTTGTCCTTAACGATTCCTGTTCTCCAATTCTGATATTGCCAGCCCACAACTTGATAGTTATACATCCTACCAGGACTGTGATTTCTTTCAGAAAACTGGAAAAGACCTCTGATTAAAGCGCTTTCAGGTTGTGCCACCATGGAACAGAAGCAATTTCATTTTTCCAGTGCTATTTCCTCCTAATATATCCTTTTCGCTTCATGACCACTATAATCGTTGTTATTAAAAACAATAGGAAAATACGTGCTTACTTTTTCAGACACTTCTGACCATTTGAGATGCCCTGGGTTCTCCGAAACATTTAAACACAGCTGGCAGATGTGACTTGTGATTTTTGAGAGAACAATAGACTTCTGTAGTGGAAGCTGGAAACACAACGGGATTCTCTGCTCAGCTCAGAAGACAAAATATTTATCTTTAGGCAAACAAATCCTGTCCTTGCCACCTAATAGTTAGGTGATTTCTTGAAGTTACATGTCTATCAGCATAAAGAGAGGGAGGTGTTCATCTCCAGGACACTATACACCCCTAACTAAGGTACAATATCCAAGAGAAGACAAATGAACTGTCTTCCAGAGATGTGTGCAAAAGGAGCTTAGCTTGTCTTGCACTAGCTGCCTAAATTTTAAGTAACAGGTTGGATGAGATGACACTACACTACAGGTCCCTACACTGACCCTATTAAAAAGATCAGCTGATAAACTGAAGATTATGAGAATAATGTGAAATTTCAAAGCACAGAAATCAGAATATAAGCATCCATAATGGATTTCAACTCTTACTTTCACTGTTGCTTTCAAAAAACAATGTGACATCTTTACTGACCGCTAGTTATCAGGTCTTGATGGAACATCTGAACAATGGTAATACTGTTTGGATGGTGACCTTTTGCCAGAAAGGAGCCTCTGGGCAAGTGCTATCTAATAAACAGAAAAATACTCTGCTACTTGCATGCAAAGATTTTCAGTGGTGGTTTCCAATACGAATTCTGACCAAGCCTGATCATTCTGCTATTTGATGAGATCTGACAAGATCACAGCCCAGTGTAATGCAGCTTCAGGCTACACAGCTGGGACTCTAAAGTGGGACACATATTTTGTGCCCCTGGTTTTCATCTGATGCCAGGCTAGGTATATATCTCCAGTGTTAATATTCCTTAACTTCCTTATATTCTTAGCCCCATTAAGAGGTAAGTTTAATACCATTTCTCAAAGATGTGACCTTTGGACAATGCAATTCATTATATGTGCTGCTGCTGGAACAAGGATGACTCTAAACGTGGTTCCCCACTCAGCAACCAAGGATTTCCATTCACTGCTCAGTTAAATTAGGCCATTAAGAGCAATATAACACTCACTAGTTTATGCTGCTGTCAGTGAGGGAAAATTGCTTTTTAATCTCTGACCCCTCAAAATGAAATCGTACCCTGGAAAGAGATTTTGTTAAACAAAGCAAAGCAAAATAGAACAAGAAGAACAACAAAAGGCAGCATGCTATTTCCCTTCTGCCATCTCCAAATTGTCACAGGTCAGACTTACTTAGCTTTCACACACAAAATCCTTGCCTTTGAAATTCTGAATCTAGACCATTGCGCATTATGCAACCGGTATTCCTAAATCTTGATACCAATCCAATGCTGGATACTGCCAAGCTGTTTCATCAAGGCCACTCGGTGAACAATCAGTAAACATAACTGTTACTCACACTCATCCTCTCATCTGCCAAAGCAGCTTTATCAGCAATGCCTCACCGCTAAATTTGCTCCCACGCCTTCTTCCACATCCTGTCCTCCTCCTCCACCCCTGCCCTTCCCATTTCCTCCTTGAGAAAGGAGTGATTGGTGCTAAATAAAAAGCGAGCTCACAATGGACAACGTTTATTCCTTCTGAACATCCTATTATCCTATCCATGGTTTAAAAAAATAAATAAATAAAAAGATTAAACTACCACCGAGGTGTGTAAGCTCTCTCTCTTCAATGGTATGAATGAAGAGATGTTCAGCTGTGATTACAAATAGCCTGAAAGACTTCATCTTCACTTGCAAGAACACCCAACTACATGACATCCAAAAGCTCCAAACAAACCTTTTCCCAATAAATATTTGATCACAAGGATCCATTATTTAGAGGAAAAAGATGGGTTTAAATAAATGTTATGGTTCAGACCTCACTGAGGTTAAGTTGCTGCTTTCGCACAGCTCATTTATCACTTGGACTGCAGCTGCCTCAAACACCATTTCCTATGGTAAGCAGCTGTTTTGTAAATGGGCTGCATTAAAATACAGTAAAAAAAACACATGCAAACAGAAGTTGCTTCAAAATAAAACTCTCTTAAGTCTGAAATCTCAGCCCGTCTCTCGTTGGAAGCCAGGGGAGCAAGGAGAAAAGAAAGCACACGTTTTATCAGAACCGCCTGCTGCTGCCTATTTGTCAGGGGAAGCTAAAGGCAAATACAATTTAATTGTACAAAGCGCTGCCCCTGCCAGCCTTGCTTGCCAGCCACAGCACACCGCCACGATAAAAGGAACGTGCAAGCAGGGGCAGACACTTGGAAAGGAGCTGCTTCAAGGCTCCATAGCAGTACGGACTTTATGGGACACATCTGAGCAGTGCCACAGGCAAACACCTTTTGGTGGTAGGTGTTGAACGATCTGGGACAAGAAAATTAGTGAGATTATTATAACAGAACAGGCTGTTCCAGGCAGCCGCGTATCAAGAGCGGAGGACCGAGGTTGGAACTGATGGAGGAAAAGGAAAAGACTTAATGGGGGAGAAATGAGGTGGAAGGAAAGGAAGTGTCGCGGAGGAGGAATGGGTAACTTTGAAGCTGGAGGAATCCCTTCTCTCCGACTGGGAAGTTCAGGCAGAGGTTTCTGGGCTGAGCTGGTATGATTGTGTTGTTGAACGCTGAGAAATACATGGGAACAGAAATGGACTACTAGTGGAGTGTGTTTGAGAAATTCAGCCAGCTCAGGGAGGACTTTTCCTCTAAGTGAAGATCATGATGCAGAATCATGAGGATTCTGGATGGCAGCAAAGTTTCCTCCGGCTGCTGGAGAGGGGGATTAAGGCTTAGTTGTGTAATTACACAGTCACTTCGGTAATGACTTTTGCTTGGAAGCTTTACAGAGCTCTGAGTTCCTATTGCAGCGTTTTATTCATCTCCCATCACTTTCACAGGCAGAAACTGCCAGAAGAAAGAATAGCTTCATAATCCTCCAAATAAAACTTCCAAGTGCTAATTATCCGAACAAGAAGCGTGCTCAGACACACTCTCGACAGACACAATGAAACAATAAATGACATCAAGTTGACTGTTTACACTGTACCTTAGCCTTAGCACAATATTGTCATTACATCTCAGTCCTGACTCTGTCTAACAAACATCTAGCCTCTTTTCTTCCCAGGGGATTAAGTAGCCGTGCTAGGAAGCCGTGTTTGCATTGAGATACTCCAACTACATCACTCCAAGGCAGCTTCTCAGCGTCCTGGACTTTTGCTGCTGGAGATGTTAGGGTGCAAGTCTATCATACTGTGCCACTGTCTGCCGACTGGCTGCACACCATAGTTTTGAGATGGTTTTACGACAGTGTAAATCAGGATCTTAGGGCACATCCATACAGACGAGACAATCTTCGTTGTCACAGCATTGATAAGTGGCAAGTCCTTTAAGAGGCTAGCACACCAGGAAACTTAAAGAATCCGAGAAGGTGATTTTGAAACTCAAATCATACATTTTTTAAAGTACCAACTAATTATTTGTGCAAAAAGTTGAAGCCAGCCATTTCCTGGTGGAACCCAGGCAATAAGATCTCTCTGCAAATGCCACAGATTTATGAAGCTCCAGCCTTCAAAGTGCCCCTCTGTGTATCGCTGAAAGCCAAGCCCAGGAATTGTTTCTTCACAGGGAAAAACTTCATTGTTGTTAGCCTACACAAGTGGGTCACTGAACTGTTGCTTGTCTCCGTGATGATACTGCATCCAAATTAGTTTGACTTCCACAGAGGATATAGGGAAGAAAAGCAACTAGCATTAATCAGAGTGACACCAGCAGCTCTTCCAAAACAAATTAGCACAGAGAGTCCTTCAGCCAGTGTGTCCAAGCTGAACTTAGGCCAAACTTCACCTCAAAAAGAGTAACTGGTTTAATATGCATCTGTGGATTGTGCATTTGATTCCTTCTCTTTCTCTCAGTCCGTCTGCAGCAAGCTATGAACAAACTGCTCAAAGCAAAACTGCACAAACTTGTCACGGCCAGCCCCTCTGGATGATATTCATCACACCTAACCTAATCTGAAGGGCAGGTGCCGACACTGCCAGGTGTCGAGATCCCCTGTTTCTTGGGTGAAGGGATAGGCGCTATGCATGAAATTCATTTTTTCTAGCAATGTTTGCGATGTAATTGCTATCATCTGGACCTCATGGAGAAAAGGGGAGAAGAGGCATCTCCAGAGAGGCACTCACCTGACCTGAGTTAGACGACTCCTGTAAGACGAGACAAGCCAGGCATTAGAAGTAATTCTTCCTCACTGTCGATGTAAAGGTTGTCCAGACAGCTAACTCAGACTTACATGCCTCTCCTAAAGACATCTGCGTTTGGTCCAGCAAATCCCTACCTTCCCAGCAGCAATTCAACCCACCCTAAGACTGGTGCCTTAGATAGGTGGGATGAATCATCCTCTCTAGGTGCATGACAACATTTCATGAGACAAATCTGGGCAACTGGTATTGAGTGGCAAGAGTCCTCATGTCTGCTTTAGGTCCAAGAGGTATGAGACACTCACAGAGGGAAAAACACAGTGAAGTAAGTCTAGTGCAGGAAATTACTTCTTCTGGCTTTTAACTGCCAGACTTTACTGTCTCTAAGGGGTTTTTATTGGGTGTTTTTGGTTCTTTTTTTTTTTTTTTACTTAATTTTTCTAGTGAAAACTAGGACAACTAAGTAAAATAGTCAAGTTCCTGTTACCAAGATGGGGTTACATATGAAAATAGGTCTCTGCACAGTCCTGGTATCAATACCCAACATTTATCTCTTCAGCTGCATTTTCACTCTACAATTTTCTGCAGGTAATGACGGAACACCGTGCCCGAGCTTAAATTTTATCTCTAATAAAAATAAGTTTAAGGCAAAAAATTATTCTGTAATCACAATTATAATTTAAAATTAAAAAATATATCTTTTAAGAATTAAAAAAAAAGTATTTCTTCCACTGAAAGTTCCCACAAACATTTTATGCCTCTGGGATGTAATACCTTTTTTGTTCATGGTTCTTACAAGTTCACCTGTCACACCCTCTATTGTACCACAGATACAGCAAACACATATAAATATAAAAATATAAATCAGGCATTGCTGAAATCAGAGTATACACAGTGATTTACAATGACGGGGAAAGATCTACAGAAGTAAAGTGAATATGACATGAGATACACCTTTCCTACATCATGGATAGGCAAAAGCATTATGGGTATTGCTATTTTTCTATGGGGTCCATAGAGTGTCCATAATATCAGAACATCACTGAGTTGTTATTGAATATACTTGGTGAAGAAGGGAAGTGTTCTTGCCTCTGGTTTACAGAGGCTGAGGTCTACAGATGAGACAAGAGACTACAGGCAGCAACGTGGTTAGCAATTATGGTGCCCAGTATGGACACAGGGTCTTCCCATGGTATCTAAGAACATACCGAGCAACTGAGCCTATCTGCTATCCCAGGCTGTCTGATCCTGCCCCTTCCAGCAACAGTGTCCCATCCTTCTGCTGAGACATGGTGCACCACCTCAGATGGAGGCATACAAAGCTGCATCTTGCTGTCCTGCCTCCGTATTGTTACCAGTAAGGAGTTCCACCTACCTCATGATCCACCTTTCACGTACATGTCCATTGAGAATGGGGGAAGAAGTGCAGGTCCGTGGGGTAGGAGCAGAGAGGAGGCAAGAAGAGCTTTTACACAGCCACTGCCTGTTCGCTTCCCAGGTCTGAGTGCAGGAGTCAGGCTGCACTGAGCCATCCAGCAGCCTTCTCCAGCCTACAAGGTGGCCACCACTGCCTTACATACCATATACTTCCCATATATTCTCTATTGTTGTTTTAGGGTTGTTTTTTTCTTTTTCCTTTTGCCTTTTGTCTTTTTTTTTTTTGACCGGGGAAGAGTTTAGAAGGAGGATGTGAAAACTCATATCAAGTAGTCAAATGCTATTGCTAGCACACATAGCTACCTATCCTCTGCAGCAGATCTGGATTGTACATTTTCTCTGACAATAGAATTTACTTAAGCAGTATTTGTCTATACAGACTTGTTTCAAGGGCATGGGAGAAGCTGAAGTGTTTTCCCACGGGTACCAAACAGTACACAAAGTCTCTCTTTGCCCGCAGCAGTGGCTGGCTAGCTAAGGCTAGCTATATCTTCATCTTGGTTAATACACTGAGGAATAAAGGACCTCCTAACTGGGCAGGCTGTTTCAGCAACTCCTGCTGGCTGCAGAAAGCAGACTTGCTACGCTATGCTGCAATCATTTTCTGCCTGACTACTGTTTAACCATCTTAACTGAAATTGTCATTAATTCATTTACAGCTTTGAGATCTGCTCTACTGCCAAGTACTAAGTTTATTCTTGTCTCATTTTAGACTTCCTGCTGTAACAACGCAACAGGCTATTTTCAAGGCAAATGCAGGATGACACACATTATCTTGAAAATGCATGCCTTGAGAACCAAAATGGAGCTGAAGACCATACCTTGTTTCTGTAACATCAACGTTCTGTGAAAGTTGCTCTTATTGGCCACAATTCACAAAGTACTTCACCAGAAGATGAGGTGTAAATAATTTCAGAGTTCACATGACTTCACTTTCAGTGGAGTACAATATGTGTGACCCTTACTCCTCCAGTTTTGGGTTATGCCCCAGACTTTCAGCCTTCACAGCGTCCAAAGACCAAAGAGGAGCCACCAGGTATTCACATAGACCTCAGCTGCAGTTTGTCATAACAAGACACCAGATACATGAAACTCACCTTGAGCTTCAACAAACAGATTTATGATTGAGGAAAAAAAAAAGAGAGACATTGTAGCAGCTTTTGTTCTATCAATCTATTGCAAGTGATAACAATTTTTTCTTTGTTTATTTTTTTTTCTTTCCTTCATCCCTAGAAAGTACTAACTATAACCTTCGAACAGTTCTTTCTGGTCAAGCTATTTTCAAACAAGATTAATGTTTTTTTGTGCGTGCATTTTACTCTTGCTCCAATGAAGAAAAAGAAAGAAAGCAACCCTCAAATTGCCTTTAAAAAGTGCTGAACACCCTTCCCATAGCCATTATTCACCGACCACATCGTGTCTTTTGGCAACTCTTGTTTTTGAAAAGCACTGTTGCCCGACTATAGAGAAACACTCCAATAAGAAGAACATACACACTTAAATGATGCACTTTTTATGACATCTTTCCAACAACAACAGCAGCTAATTGTTGAATTTCCTACTGGGAAATGTCTCTTTAATACGTAGATCTCTTAATGACTACTCTAATGTAAATTGCCAATGTTACAGTAATTTAATCTCACATATATATATATATGCATGTA
The DNA here is from genome assembly GCF_036417845.1 of Apteryx mantelli. Lineage (NCBI taxonomy): Eukaryota > Metazoa > Chordata > Aves > Apterygiformes > Apterygidae > Apteryx > Apteryx mantelli. The sequence continues at coordinate 3,468,150 of NC_089979.1, read as the reverse complement.
TGTATGTATATATATATAAAAAAGAGTTTAACTCTTACTTAGGATATGCTTCATCATCTTTCCAGGTAACACAAATCCAACGCAGCCCATGTGCCATGAGGTTCACAGCTGCCAAGTGTCCTCTTTATTTTAAATACTATTACTGAATGTTTCCGTAGGGTTTTTTAGACCCACTTACTTGGTGCTGACTGGCTTTTGCCAACTGCTCATTGGCTGATTCTACATTAGAAGATGCAGTCTCAATGTTGGCTTCAATACTGTCTGCAAATTAAGATAATAGAAGATAATTACAGGGTACAAACCTAAAACAAAGACTTTATACCAACAGCAATCCAGCAATTTACTCATGGGCATGAAGGGACAGCAGCTTCTTGTTTGCAGGCAGTCGTGCTACAGGCAAATAGGAAAGACACCCAAATTTTCATGAATAAAGAAGCCTAACCTATCAGTCAGGGCAGTGCGACTGACAGCTCTTAATGTGCCACCAGAGAGAATGGAGATTAGCATCTCATCCCACTCCCGCTGAAATCAATGAAAAAGACTAACAGAGAATTCAAGTAAATCAGCTCAAGACTGGGAATTTCACTAGACTGGAGTTAAATTACAGAAGAGACATTGCAGATTGTATCTGAATTGGTCTGAATTAGAGCTCAGAGATAAGATTCATCTGAATAAGTGTGAGCTGTTGACAATCCCCAGGTGTCTGTATTTGAGCTCAGACTCTATTGCAGTCAAGGGAGAGCAAGTCAGTGGGGTGCGATTCATCTCACTCAATAGTAGCTGCCTGCAACTAATCAAATCAGATGAATCACAGCCTAAACACCGCATTTCCAAGCTGCAAGGGAGATCTGCAGAAATAGCTAAGACTGAGATGCAGTGCCGGTGCCTAAAAGTAAGGGAGACAAAGTTCACCCTAGACTCCTAGGTCTGGGGTTGGGGGAAGCTGGAGGAACCATGGGGAACCAAAACGAGACTAGATAATAAAGATTGACAGCCACAGACTGCAGCTGGTGGTGGGAGAATTCCCCACTTCAATCAAAGACAAGTTTTAACTTTACTCCAAAGCTGTGCTTAGAAAACAACATGCCTATGGTATAAATTGCAATTAAGAGTTTGTATTTCAAATGGAAATCTTAGAAATCTTGACCAACTTGTCCCCTAAGAGATGCAAAGTCAATAATTTCTGGCCCCATTTGGAGAATGTGCGCACTTGGAGTGCTTATGTGGATTTTAGAGCAGATATTATACCACTGAGTATATTAAAATGGTCAGGAGGAATTCAACCACTGGCAGAAATTTGGGAATAAATTTCCAAGGATTCCTCTAACCCTTGATAAGATTAATGGAAATGCTTCAGTTGATGGTATTAGGTCTTAAATTAAGACTTGGCACAGAAGATTTAAGTAATTTTTGTTTGTTTGTTTGTTTCTGAGAGAAAGAATGTAATACAGACTGGCCACTTTTGTGAGGTGTAGAGAAATGAAGGTGTGCAGATAAACTGTGGAGGAGTTGTTGTGTTCAATTTTTTGCATTTCTAAGTGAAGCAATGTTGCAAGTCTGTTAATGTGATTAGCATTTCTATTTCAACTTAAACAAAACAAAAGAAAGCAAACTAACAACAAGACCTCAAACCAAAAGAACAGTGGAACAAAACCCCAAACTTCAGCTTAACATTTAGAAACTTTTTCAAAATCTTTCATCACAGCTAGGAGAGATGTTTTTCCATTCCTTTTACGCTATATTATACATGCTGCAGTACACAAGACCAACCTACATGACCAGCACTTTTATAGGTTGATATACCATATTTTTATTGGCCATATCCAAAGCCTCTCAAACAACTTTTAATAAGACTCTAACACTGTGGACCTTGGTTGACATCACTGAGATCTGCTCAAATGCTTCTCCTGCAATCAGGACTCAGGAGGAAGAGATAAAGAGACTTCTAAGGAAGTCAAGATCCGGCTGTGGAGGAATATCAAATTTGCTTCTACAGAGCCTTAATAGAGCTTCTGTGGGGCTTCTCACAACCATGCATCCACACACATGCACACACCTGTGTTAAAACCCTGAAGAGTTTATTTCTAGCATTGCATTGATCCAATCAATGGATGCAATCCATTGATTCCATTGATCTTGTCTGGGAAAGTGAGATTCTTCTCTCTCTATTTTCAGTACGAGTAGAAAATAATGGTGCTGAATCACCAAAGATGGTGAACAGAAACATGAATGGTGCAACAGCACTGCAGTCTGCAGCATTTTTGCCATGTGAGCAGATCTAGCCAAGGTCACGCAAATCAGATCAGCCTGAGTAACAACTGCAAATGCAAAACGGTAGACAGACTTCAACCTGTCACTCGATAATAATGAGATCCTTGGCAAGTTTGCAAGGAAAACCCTACTACCACATCTCCACAAGTACTATCCCTGTCCATTGCCATCACATTCCTGGTTAAAAAGAATAGCTGTCCTAAACTCCTGGGCTGGCCCTGGTATCTTCTCTGCCAGACATTGAGATTGGCCCACAAATCAGCAATGGGTCATTCCACATATTTTACAAGAATAGTAGTGGAGGGACATTTTATGTTTTCTGTGTAGAACTGAAAAAGAGGTGTGGGAAAAGCTGAAAAGAGGCAGATCTACAGGGTAGATTAGCTCTGTAGGACTGGGCAGTGCTTGCTCTCTGTGTTTGTGTGTTAGGACAGTGCTGCGCAACCGGCAGCTACAAGCCCCTCTCCGTGTTTGGAGGTGACAGTGCACAAGGCAGAGAATCCAAAATGGTTAATAAGGCATTAAGTGCCATTAGCACTGACAGGATGCATCAGGTGGAATGACTTGTCACCTAGCTATAGTGACAAGTTCCTGGTTGTCTAGTTGGTGACAACTGCTTGCTTCTATGGTTAACCATGACTGCATGATGCAAAGTTAACCAGATTTGCCCAGACCCATTTAACTTTTCTGTGTATGTCCATAGGAACCATTGGGACAACACCAGTTTGCATCAGCTGAGAATCAGACCCTGCCAGTTCCATGTCATGTTACCACAACTCCTCAGATCATAGCTCTAACATGCCACAGCTTACAGCCAAGCTGTGACAGTCAGATGTGTTACGATGGGAGGGGAGAGAGGGGAGAAGACTAATGAGGAAGGAATTGAACCAGAAACAAGGATAAACCCTGCTGGGACACCTGTTAATTTTAGAAGCACAGAGCCAGACAATGTTCTTGGGTTACAAAATATAATTTTACATAGAAAAGTACATCTGTGCATTAAACTACTTCATGATGAGATTGTTGCAAACAAAACTGGAAGGGGTGGAGGGAGTATGCTGAACACCTTGACAAAGGTCTACTCAAAGTGACAGAACTTCCTCCTTGCGCATCTGATGTTAACCAGAATCCTAGTGCAAACGCCCTCTACTAATGAGTTCATCCTAAAGGCTGGTTGTCCTCAGAAAATTCATCATTTGGGCAGAGCAGAGCTATAGAGGGAAAATTTGTGAAAGACATCCTAGTATAATGAGAGTAATCTTTCTGTGTTCCTCTTGGAGGGGTGGGTGGGAATTCACAGCAGGAGCTGAATTTGGCTTCCCTGAATGGCCCTCCAGAGCAACCTACTACTTTCCACTACCTACAGGGGGGATCCTAAAGAGATTTTCCTTCTTTAGATAAGATTAAACTCTGTGAACACACCCTTATCACTGCATGGATTGGGCTAATCATATGTTGCCCTTAAGAAAAAAAAAACAGCATCGTGTTTTGCAAATACTGCCTACAAGTGTTTTGCCCAGCACCAGCTTTCCCAAGTGGAATGGACATTTGCTACACATGCTATAGGTGTTGATGTGCTATTACAGGAGAAGACTGGACGGACCTTGGTGGCAGCGTCTCTAATGGGGGAATATTAAGCCTAGAATAAGTGAACCTCCTGTTTAAAATTTTCTACAGCCACTCGTAAACCCAAGAAGCACAGGGGGAAAAGAAAAAAAAAAAAAGACAACATAAAGAGACCTAAAACTCTATGAAAATGAGACATAAATATGTAATACTATGTAGCTAGAGATTTCTGCTGATTTGCCCAGGAAAACAAGAGAAGGGAAGAGAATTTGGATCAAATCACAAAGAAGTCGGCCATATCAATAAGTCATGATGAATACGCCACTCACAGCCATTTAGGTGCATCTTTCCTGAATTCTAGTGATTGCTCACAGCTTCACTTTGCTTAATTTCAGGCTCCTCACTAAGGTACCTGAGTTAGGGCTGGAAAGGCGAGCATTTCCAGAGAGGCGATGGGACCTTAGATGGTCTGAGGAACCCTCTTGAGGGAGCTGCCTTTCTCTTTCTCCGTTGGCCCTGGCATGAAGGTACAGTGACCCTGCTCCCAAATAGGTGAGATAATCCAGGCCTGGCTCAGGGATCTTCAGAAGTACCTCAGTACCCCGAATCCCGCAGCAATTTCCTGTCTTCACTTGAAGATGATGAATTTGTTATTATGGTATAGTTTAGAACCAAACAAAAACCCTGAGGCACTGTAATCACTATTTTCTTAAAACTGAGCTGCGTGGCTGCACTAAAGCAAATGGTGGCAAATAAGTGCAGCCTTGGAATTAGAAAAAAGGTTTCTAATTTTCAGGCTAAAACACATCCTTTCAATAGGAGTAGTGAAGGCAGCAGAGCTAACCAGCTTTTAGATGTAACTTAACATGATTTGATGACACATTTCTCACACAGAGACAGAATTTGCGATGACCCAGGAGGTCTCTTTCAACCCTATCTATTTACCTGTCTTCTGAGTTCAAGGCAGACCAGCAGAAGTCTTCTACATGAAAATACTGGAGTGAAAGTGGCTGAAGCGAGGTTTCTGTCATAATGCATCAAGGAATCACCTGTATGACCTGTGTCTTTATAGTGGCAACAATGAGCTGGTTTCAAGGGAAAGTATTTTTAGTAGAGCTGCTTGAAAGATAGGAAAGTGAGCTTGTGAATGAGAATTTTAAAATGCTCTCATTGGCAATAACTGAAATAGGTCCCTCCAGGTTTCACAATATGCATTTATTTTTAGTACTTCAATAAGTTTAACCCTATTTTATCCCTATAATTTCTGACTAAAAATAATCAATGTAATATACTGAGAAATGCAATAAAAAAGGAATATTTTGGTAGTATCTAAATGCTTCTTTCTTAATTAAAAGCCAAGTTTTGTATGAAATTGCTTTCAGTGAGAGAGGAAAAAAATATATATATAATTTCCATGTATTTGGAGCTATGAGAGTGTCTCACTCCATGAAGAAAAAGCAGCCAAGCTTTCTACAGGCACAACTGTGGATGTTAAAGATAAGGAAAACTATGGTAGTTCTTCTGGAGTGAAGTTTAAAATGACAAGGGTTAGTCATATGGAAACTGATACGTATATGCCAAGCAGTAAATTCGGCACGAGAGGGTTTATAAAATAATCTTTCTCGTTTGCCAAGCTAAGCTAATGGGTCGCATTGGCTTAGACTGGTGCAGTGAAATACAGCTTGTAGCTCCATGAGTCATCAAAAGTGATGGTTATTGCTTCCAACAAAAGGCAGACAGTGTCCAGCTTTCTATTCGGTTTTAGCAGAGCTCTAATTCTTCCACATGGGAACACACCTCGGTGGTAGGAATTGAATCACGGAACAACTGCTCTCCCTAATTTTCCAAGCAGGCCTAGAAAGACTATTATAACGATCTTAAAATATCATAACAAGCTCTTCCTGCTGGTTTTCTTCTGCCAACAGGCCAAAGCCCTAGTTCGTATGAATAAAAGTGGCTATAAGGCAATGGCCAAACCCCAGCGTTAATTTACAGCACTTCAGCTCCTGAAGCGATTTACACTGTCCTTGAAATATATCTTGGAAATGTCAAACGCCTGCAACATATGTATGCACTGAAAAACTGTATCAGACTGCCAGAAGTTTGCCATGCCTACCGGAATCTGTCCTCTAGGGATTTAAAATTCAAGGGCTGTCCTACATTTATCTATGGGAAAATAGTACATCCTACCAGAGGACGTGGTGCCTCATATCATCTGCTCTGTGGTAAATAACAGAGTGCAGAAATATTACCGCTTTCGTAGATGCAATGCAATTTCCTATTCCTTCTTGCAGAGAAACAAGTTGTCTCAAATTACTGGTATTTACCACAGGAGAAGAGTCTGCTCATCAACAGCATCCCGAAGCAGCAGGGGATGTCCTGTCTCCTCATTGCCCTTCAGCTAGATGAGGGTATCAGGGGTTTCTATATGACATTCTCATCTGGCCTGGGGAATCCAAGGCGCTAGCTTCAATCCCACAAAATTTGCATGTGTGAAGATACTAAATTACAGGAACAGAATTAACTCACATGTTTTATCGTTTTCTTTTGTTTTTGATGGAAAAAGGCATTTCAATACACAAGACATTTTTGTGGGGAAATTTATGGACGCGTCAGATTCTGCTTTTTCCAAAATAATCTCTGAGAGCAATTTAAAGAGAAAAACAGCACTTAGTCTAGCTGTGATTGGGAAATTCCAGATACTCCTCTGCTTCTGCACTCCTCCTTTTTCCTTGCAATGTAACTTCAGCACTTTTTAAAAAATATTACAAGACATCCAAGTCCAAGAGAATATTTTTCTCAACTGCAATAAAAATCTTTATTTAGATTGACAAAAAAGAGAGAAAAGCTCAAACTAATTACATTTTTTTTCCCAAATCCAGCTCATAAACTGATGCGTTTTGCATGCAGCATTTTTCAGAAGTCCAGTTCTGTTTACAGTTAACACAACACTCCCTTCCCATCAGAGAACTGAGTGCATAAGCAGTCTGGGTTTGTCACAGGAATAAATGAAGATGGGGGTGCGGAGGGGACTGAGTCATAGAAATAAATATACTTTATTTTTTGCATGCTGTCTTGGAAAGACCATATGTTTTTTACCTACAAAGTAAAGTCACTGATATTTACAACTTGCTTGACCCCCCCTTTTCTTTGCACAGCTTGTTTGATTTACTTAACCTACCGAAGCCGTGGTCTCCCAAATACCGTGACAGAGTATGACACTTCCCAGCAGAAATAAACCTAGCACCTCGGCAGCTTGTACCTTTATGACATTTACTGCTCAGCCACAGCAATGCTAGAAATCAAGAGCACAGCGGGTCCAACATGCTGATAACTGCTTCAGATGAATTGGTGTGAGAAGGATCCTACTGGTGGCAATAAACAGCACAAAAGGAAGAGCCTCGTTCCTTGTACAAAATTAGTTGGCTCATTAACTGCAAGTACACTGGCCCAATCACATTACGAAGGTCAAACACGGAGCAGCAGACAAATCTTTAGGCATTACTAGATTTACAAGTGCAGAGTCACCCATTATTCTTTTCCTTACCGGCCCGCGTGTGCTGTCTTACCAGCACAGCCAGCGTTAACAACTAAAAATAAAACCCCACACGCAACGAGGGAAGAGGCAAAAACTCACGCTGACGGAGAGCAGAGACAGGCAAGAAGCACGAAAGCGCATCCATTTCTTGTCCTGTTGCCTCTAGTGAAAAGAGTTAGCTGAGGAAGACCACACCAGCCCTTACCCGACTTCCAAAGATGAAGTTGTAGCAACGGCCACCAGCCTGCGGCTAACCTGAACCAGAGCTCTTCACAGTGGTGTCTGAAGCCAAGGAAACGTGAAAGGTGGTAGTGGAGGCCCCTATTGCCATGGTCCAGATGAAGAGGGAGAGCAAGCTCAGGGCTACACAAAGCACGGTGCCCTTACACAATCGCTACTCACAGGGCAATTCGGGATAGTACTACTGAGCTATTTCAAGAGCTGGGATGGTTTACAATAAAGCTTTGCTAGACTTTGATAATAGAAATATAAACTGATGACAGGATATATGCTTCAGATGCAGAAGGAAACTGGAGGTTTCTGTTGCACGTGAAATACATGAACACCAACTCAGAAATACCCCAGTGTGCGCTCCCTGCATGGGCTGTGCTTTGCACTGACCTGTAATTCCATGTCTCAACAAGTGGCTGAAATCAAGAGAGCCAAGAGAAGATTCCCCATTTCATCAGGAACCAGGAAGAACTTAAATGTACCCATTCACATAATAGTCTCCTCTGAGGTCACTTAGGAAACTTTACCAAAGGAAAGTGTCTGCAGACTGCATTCAGCTGAATGTGGATATCAGAGCTGTCGCATTCAGGTATTCAAGAACTATTCTCAAGATGTGTTGATTTTCTGCAGATGTCCCAACTGAGGCACATAACTCGGGAGACTTTAGTTAAGGCTCCAGCTGAATGATTTCCCAGCTCATATTTGGGCATTTGCATTTGGGCATTTGGGCATTCGACAACGGACTCTTTGTATTGCCATTCAGTCAGTCACACTAGAGGAGGACACATGTGGAAGGGTGTCGATGACCTTCCCTTGACTTGAGAGAGTCTACATGTTAAACCAAACTCCAGGTCAGAAAGGTAATAATGATAAAACAGGAAACAATAGCGGCAAAGCAGAGCTGATTTCACTGAAAAGAAGAAAATATCCCAAAGTTTCCAAAATAAGTAAAACATTTACATTCATGGAAATATATTTTCCTTTGAAGGAGGCTTATTATTACTATTATGCAATAAATAACAATGTGGTACGTCAGTGAACACCAGCATTGCTTGAAGACTGAATATATTGACCCTATCAAGAAGTTCTCTACAGACTGAAGGAAAGGACCAGCTGTAGCTTTAGCTTGGGGCAGGTCTGTGTGCTCTAGCCTGACATGCACCATGTGCTGAAGTCTGCAAACTGGAAGAGCATACAATTTAAACCATATTATGAAGTTTCTTCACCCTGCACCTCATAATTTCCAAATCTAAAATGCCCACACTTCAAGAGTGAAGTGAAATGTTAGTAGCACCAAAAGCTAAGCTCGTCTAAGTAATGGAAGAAAAAGAAAGTCCTTTCCGTAATGTAATAGGGTCTTCTTCCAGCCAGCAGGCTCTGCTATGCAAACACAGATTTGTATATCTTTGGTCTGGACAAAGAGGTAAAGAACACAGCAGTGGTAAATTAGTTCCTGTGTCTCCAGTGCTGTAATCCTAAAATAGGTGGCAAGTATATGATCTTGGGATCACTCGCTGTTTTAGGGAGGCAGAAGGTTGGTTTCAAAACTGTCCAACAGAGGAAGAAATGTAACTTTTTTAATGTGTAAAATGCTTTCAGAACAGCATGGGTCTTTCCTTGTAGCTTTAAGAAATGTGATGAAGCTGCAAGCGGTGATATAACTGGTGAAAGATGAATTGATGCAGTTTAAATAAGGGATGTAGATCTTCCATATTATTTTGGCATAGCTAATAAGGTTATATACACAGGTAGGAGAGAAAAATAGCTCTTCCAAAGGAAAGGGGATTAAAAAACCCCCCAAAACACAGCATTTTCTTTTGCCATGGGCAAATCAGTAATCAATATTCTCTAATACAACACAAACAAACACCCACAGAGGTGGACAAATATGCACCGGCCTTAATCAGGTACTAATACAAATACTGGGAACTCTGTTGTTGATGCATCCTTCAGAAGAACTGGAGATTTAAGGCTTGATTCTCTTCTCCTTAAAACCAATTTTAAAATTGATTTCATGGAATTATGTCTATTTATCGCAGCACGGGCAAGGGAAGAACAGGCCCACACAGGTAAAACAATGTCATTCATTAGCGAACACTGGGAACGTTTCAAGCTGCTCAGGCACTTGTGGTTCTGTTGAGTGGGCATCCGTGAGCACAGGAATGAGTGACTGTTGCTCAAGCAATCACCCTCAATGTAATTTATTTCTCAAAGTGTCAACTCCTTAATCCTTGACTTGGATGCTTTGACTGCAGAACCCTTCTGCTCTATCAGTGGAGATGGCCCTATTCCAGCCACAGCTTCTTCATGCTCTCCAAGTTTTTTCCCCTTCCACCTAGTGGAGATCTTGCCACTTGTGCTTCAGAGCCCCCAAGTCTCTCCCACAGTATCCAAGAAAATAATAACTTGTAGGATCCTATTCCACAACTTGTATTTCCTCCCAGGGGCCCTTGTTAGAGCCTCCAAAGGAGGCTGGTAATGTTTGGGGACATTATCCACCAACATTTCAGTCCTGTGTGAACTATATCAGGCTCACTTATCTTGCTCTGGATGCAGAGGTGTATCAAGGAGGGCACCGAAGCAGCAATTTTTCCTTGAGCCTCGAGTAATTTTTCTTGTGTTGGAAGTAGAACCAGTCAGCTGTGCAGCAGACGTTTTGCTGGTGTGCTACCTCCATTGCATGGCAGCGTGCTGAGATTGGTTTCTAGAAAAGCACCAAAGGGTGGGTATTTACATGCTAATTAATAAGATAATGGGACAAGTTTGTGCCCATACTTCATATTGCTTATTTTCTTCAGCCGGAATTTATTGGAGAGAATTTTGGTCAGTTATGCAGTGGAGAAGCTTGACTAAGGGGATCAGAATCAGAAAGGAACAACACGTATAACGCTGGACTGAGATGGGGATAGAAAGTGGATGAGATGGGATTTGGCTAAGGGGGACGGAGATGTCCTTCTCCCTGCATTTGTGCTGAAGCTGCATAGGGCTGCTTTTGCCAAGGACTGTTTTAAGACTGTTGAAAAGACTCTTTCCGGTGATTTGAACGTAAGTTAGGCCACTAACTTGTTTTGACTTCAAGGGCTTGGACTCGCTGATACCAAAATGCTTAGTTAAATATTCATATCAAAAAGATACTATCACCAGGAAACCAGGCATGGTGGTTTATTTGTAGAACATGTAAAATACCAGAGATGCACTGCCCTGACTCAACATTTTCCATCATCCATCCCGTCCCTGCATGGTAGAAATGTGTCTCTCCCCTAGGGAGTGTTAAGGATGTATTCTTTAAGGAACTGACCCATGTGGTAGCAAAACTACTTCTAAGAATCTTTAAAAAGCATGAGTTAACCTTCCTTTGCCATACATAGGCCAGGCAAGTTCTCCCCATTGATACCTCCCAGTTCAGGGTGAACAAGAGGGTGGTCTGCTCTGTAATCCTGGATGTCTTTTGCTGAGTGGGGCACTTCACATTCCCTGGATATGCATTTCTCCTATGTTTTCCAATAACCTGAGCACACACAGAGCTTTCATTTCATGCATGTAAGAAGAACGCATTAAAAAAATAAATGCCACGAGAACTGTCTCATATCATCACTGCTGCTGAACTTCCACCGTGGGTGTTTCGACTCCCTTCACCTCCTGATTCTTAATCTCTCCTACTTCTCTGTAACACGAATGTCAAAAGATAAACAGTGGGATCTTGCAGCAGTTGGCTGGGGGGATACTTTCACTGGCTGCTAGGCTGGAAAGCTACTCCTAAAGAAACTGGAAAAATCTGCTGCAGTGCAATGGGAAGAAGAAAGAACACCTCAGATGTGAAAGCAACTAAAGCATTGTGCTGGCATAAAGACAAAACATCCTACTTCACATAACTTTTTCTCACAGGCAAGTTAATATTGGGGCCACTTCTACACTTGGGTAACATCTAAAAAATAATAAATGTTGCCTTAATAAAAGCGGTTATAAGGATCTTGAAGCTAACTGATGTATGTTGTCATGTCCCTCAAGGTATTAACATCTGATGTGCTTTCAGGAGCCAAATCAGACTCCAAAGTTATCCATGTACAAAAATGAGCTGCCAAACAAACATGAATCCAAAAAAGAAAGAAAAACAAAATAATAAGAAGAAAAGGAAATAAGAAATAATTATTTTACATATCATCTTGATTTTGTTCTGCACCTGTGAGCCTGAGTAATGTTTCTCAGTGTGATGTAGCTAGCTCATTTCATTGTGAAAAGAGGTGCCTGATGTTAGTGCAAATTTGCAAAGGTATGGGCTTGGCAAACAATTTTAGAGTAATTAATAAACAGCAGAGAAGCTTTTTGTCTTTTGCGATCTGCATATGCCTGTCCTGATACAGCCCCCATGAACTCCAGTGAGAACTCCAAAATGAGCACTTCGGGTTAGCAATATCTCCATAAAACTTGCTTCTCTGGTATTTAGATCCCTCAACATTGCTTTAGGGCTGTTAGCTCTCAAATTTGGAAGTGGCCAGTGACTTCTAAAGCACTGCACAGTATTATCATACACACCTGGCAAAATAAGAGACACAGAAAATTCTCTGATTGTTCTTAGCTGCATCGGAAGACAGCAGTGGCAAAGATGAGGGTCAGGGGGATTTCAAAAGGATTAGATCTACTGTGTTTTATTCCTCTATTCATGAAAAGTGGTGGCTATCAGAGATGGGATTCTGCTGAAAGATAATAGCAGCAATTTCTCTCATCTCCCCTCTTCCCAAGTTTCCTCCACCACGCTCCTAGTCACTGATCGCTGGAGAGCAAGAGGAGATCAACTAATGGGCAGAAGTTTCCGACTATGCGTCTGAGTACATTATGATGTTAGGCTACTGTAAATTTAATCAGACATATTCTCTAATGTGGAAAGGAAATTCCATTTAGGAGAAGCAAGCTGCTTAATTTTCTCCACCACCATCAATAATTGTAATGGTAACTGCTACTGTTATTGTTGTTGCTTTTTTAATTACAAATCCAGGTAGAAAGGAAGAATTGGTTCCCTTTTTAGTTAATGCTATGTATTCTCCAGCTTCCTTTTCACAGTCAAAAATGAATGGATTATTCTCACTGCAAAGTCTATTTTATGCTAAGTATACCAGTTAACTATCACAAATATGAGAACTTTATTACAAAGGGCAGCTTGTCAGATCTGTCAGCACTGTGTGAACAAAATGCCCGAGCCACAGGAAAAATAAACACAATATCAACAAAGTTACTCACAAGGCAACATGCAACATCAAAGTTGGAGGAGGGTAATAAAGCACGTACTTTAGCAGTGATACCTACCTATGGTGTCTCCTTGCTCATGCACCATGGAGGCCAGGTCTTTAATGATCTGGTTCACATCCAGCATGTCACTCTGAAAAGACAGAAGGTTTAATACTAATGTTGAATGGATAAAGCAAAAACAACCCCCCCAAAACCTTGTCTGTGTAGAATTAAAAGAAAAATTTGTAACGCTCCCATAGTAAATCAAAAATCCCCTTAAACAAAGCCATGGTTAGCTGGATCTAAGTCAGCCAGTTGATTTGAGCTTTCTATAAGAAACAAGTAGAATGATTAGATTATACGGTTGCTTTTCAGAATTGTGGATCACTAAGAGAGAAAAAAAGAGCAATAAAAACAACAGCACCAAACCATTCTATTTCTGGAAAGGTATTTTTGATGCAGGTCTTTCATCCCAGAGTACAAATTCTTACTTTAAAAAAACAAACAAACAGGTATTTCAGCATAGTATCTTTCTGATAAAAGGCTATTTGGAAATTGATGGAGATCTGATAAAAAAAAAACCCCAAACCCTGAAGTCCAGTCTCCATATTGTTAGGGCAATCAGGACAGCTATTTGATGAATGCATTCATTTATACCTTTTCAAGTGTTAAAAAAAAAAAAAAAGAAGAAGAAGAAGAAGAGGAAGAAGAACAAGAAGAAGAAGAAGAGGAAAGGGAACTAAATGCAGCACAGAAATTTTCTTGATTAAAACACAGCATATTGCCATTGAATCTGATTCCCTCATTTCTGAACACCTACCATATACAAGAGCAAATGTGAGCATATGTTGACTTCATCTCTGACTTTAATGGAAACAATTAATCTAGCAATGAGATAATGCTGAAAGCACCACCAAAAAGGCAATATTAGTAGAGCATAAAAAAGATTCTCAAGAAGGATGCATTTTGTTTAGCTGTTTACATCACAGAATGGATGAAGTTGGCAGGGACTGCTGGAGATGGTCTAGTCCATCCCGCCCTGCTCAGAGCAGGGTCAGCTAAGGCAGGTGGCTGAGGTCTGTATCCAGTCAATTTTTGTAAATCTGCAAAGGTGGAGACTTCACGATCTCTCTGGGTAACCTGTTCCAGTGCTTGAACACTCTTAGAGTAAAAAAGTTTTTTCTTATGTTTAAATGGAACTTCCTGTAATTCAGTTTGTGCCCATTGCCTCTTGTTCTGTCACTGGATATCAGTGAGAAGAGTATTTTTTTCCATCTTCTTTATTCCTTCCCATCAGGTATTTATAAACACTGATAAGATCCCCCTGAGCCTTCTCTTCTCCAGGCTGAACAGTCCCAGCTCTTTCAGACCCTTCTCATATGAGAGATGCTCCAGTTCCTTCATCATCTTTGCGGCCCTTCGCTGGACTTGCTCCAGTAAATCCATGTCTCTCTTGCATTGGGGAGCCCAGAAATGGACACAGTACTCCAGATGTGGTCCCACCAGGGCTGAGGAGAGCGGGAGGATCAATGCTCTGCCTAATGCACCCCAAGATACCATTGGCCTTCTTTGCCACATGGGCACATTGCTGGGTCATGGTCAACTTGTTGTCCACTAGGACCCATAATTCCTTCTCCATTGCTTTCCAGCCTGTCCTGGTGCATGGGATTATTCCTCCCTATGTGCAGGACTCTGTGCGTCCCTTTGTTGAACTTCATGAGGTTCCTCTCTGCCCATTTCTCCAGCCTTTCAAGGTCCCACTGAACAGCAACACAAACTTCTGGTGTATCAGCCACTCTTCATGGTTTTGTATTGTCTGCAAAGTTCCTGAGGGTGAGCTTGGTCCCATTGCCCAGGTCATTAATGAAGAGGTTAACCAGTATTGGATGCAGTATTGACCACTGGGGGACACCACCAGTGATTAGCCTCCAGCTGGACTTTGTGCTTCTGATCACAACCCTCTGAGCCCAGCAGTTCAGCCAGTTTTCAGTCCACCTCACTGTCCATTTATCTAGCACATATTTCACCAGCTTGTCTACGGGGATGTTACAGGAGACTGTCAAAAGCCTTGTTAGTATGGGGTTAACCAATACACACTGCTCTGCCTTCATCTACCAAGCCAGTTATCTCATCGTAGATGGTTATCAGATTGGTCAGGCATGATATTCCCTTCATAAATCCGTGCTGACTATTCCTAATCATGTTCTTGCCTATAACATGTTTGGAAACAGTATCCAGGATTAGTTGCTCCATCACCTTCCCAAGGATCAAGCTGATGCTGACTGGATTGTAGCTCCCCAGATTCTCCTTCTTCCCCTTCTTGAATATAGGAGTGACATTTTCTCTCTTCCTACTTAGGAATCTCTCCCCATCACCATGACATTTCAGAGATAATCCAGACTGGCCTCACAGTGACATTGGCCAGCTCCCTCAGCACTCATTGGTGCATCCCATCACATTCCACGGTCCTGTGTATGTCCAATTCGTTTAAATGTTCCCTGACCTGATCTTCCTCCGCCAAAGATCTTCTTATTTCTGGACTTTCCCACAGGTCTCAGGGACCTGGGATTCCTGAAGTCCAGCCTTACCATTAAAGACTGAGCAGAAGAAAACAGTGAGTACCTCAGCCTTTTCCACGTTTCCTGTCACCTGGGCCCCTGCCCCATTCAGCAGCAGGTCAATATTTTCCCTAATTTGCCTTTTGCTGTTGATGTACCTGTAGAAACCTTTCTTGTTGCACGGGCTTTGTCTTTCCTAACGCCATCCCTGCACGTTCGGACAGTGTCTCTACACTCCTTGTGGGTATCCTCTCCCTTCTGACACTTTTTGTATGCTTCCTTTTTATGCTTGAGTTTTGTCAGGAGCTCCTTGTTCATCCCCGTAGGCCTCATGCCACCTTTGCTTGACTTCCTACATGTTGGGATAGACGTACAGTACAGTATGTATAGTATAGCAGGACCTAAACACATTTCACTGTATTTTTCCACTCCAGGTTGTATAAGAACTAAGAAGTTCATAACAATTGCAAAGAAGAAAGAAAGAAAAGGATTTGCTATAGATAAGACATCTTTTTATGCCTTATTCAGACATTCACATCCTACCATAAGAGAAATGTAACCTTAACTCTTCCCAGCTGGCATTTCTATTCCCAAATTTCTTACAAATAGACTTGCAGTGAGCCTTGGCCTTCCCTCATTATAATTGCACTCTCCCATGGTGGGGAAAGTGTTTTCTGTATTAGATGAGTCTTGATGTGGAAGAATTAAAGATTTGTTCTCTTACTGCTTTAACTTCTTATTTACCTGTTTCAGTGAATTTGTATTAGATACAAGTTGAGTATGGTGATATTAGCTCGTTTAAAAATAAACAAACAAACAAAAAAAACCTTGTAACAATTTCCCAGCTGTAAAGATCTTTAACCCAAAAATGAATATATTTGCCCCAAACCAGTTTGTTTTGCACGTTGCTCCAGCCAACTGAATGGGCTGAATACCTGATGAAGAACATGAGCTTCATCAGCAGCTGTCTTTTGCCAAAGATGGAATTCCTGAGCAAGCCAAACAGCATGTCAAAAACTATCACTCCTACAGGTTATCTGTTATTAACTGTGAAATCATTCAGCTCATTCAGGAGCATGCATCTGCTCACACCAAGAAAAACTAGACCAGAACTTTTGGTCATAGTGAAGATGTTCAAATACTTCTAAGAATATAGTGTAGCCTCCTCATTAGTTCAAAAGTTTAATGGAGATCCTTAACCTCCATGAAAAACATGAGCAGTTGTATAGTATATCTAACTCTTTATGTCAAGTAACTAGCTGACTCTGATCTGGTTAGATTGTATCCCAGAGATCCTCCTCTTTGATGCTGGAATTGGTTTCTTGAGTCAAGAAATACAGATTCATAAATGATACTATGCAAAACTGGATAGGTCCTCTCATCTAAAAGAGGGTCAAATACTAATGACTTAATTCTGCAGTCTTTTCTTTCAGCTGTTTAGCAAAGCAACAACGGAAACTCATTCATTCTCCCCTTCAATGTATGTAAGTAAGTACTCTACAGTTCAAAGTTCTTCAGGCAAGAAGTCCTTGAGAAGAAAGTGGATTTCTGGGGAAAAAGGCAAGGAGGGGAGCTAGAATTTTAAAGGTAATTATATGTAAGTCAGAAAATATCAAGTTATTTTAAATTCCTAAGAAAATCTAAACATCATTCAAATATTACATGCCTTTTGGAGAGTATATACTAAGTCCAAAGAAACAGCATTTATACAAACACAGTATCTGTGTGTTGGCCTGTCTTTTCCCCTTTCTCCTCCACCCCTGCCCCTCACAACCTTTTAACCATGTGCCATTCAATCAAAACTGACAGAGTGGAACTGGAACAAAGACTTTAAGTTTCTAGAAATTTAATTGAAAGATGAGAGAAGTTGCTATTAGACACCAGAGAATCCAAACTGCAGAGAGCTACTGAGTGCACCAATCCTAGAAATATTTCACAACTTACTGGATATCAAAAAAAAACTGAAACAAGATACAACTCAGACAAAACCAGACTTCATTTTTTCTACTCTTCATAGAATCAACTTTTCAGATACAACAAAGGCTATAAAATCAAAATCAAACCCAAGCTCAGCCAAGACAGCACCATTTTAAGTCCATGACATAGGAGCAGAAAAGGTGTCTAAAGCAATATCTGACACTGGATATGGGCAAACTTTTGTTCAATACAGAGATAACAAAACCAGTGAAGCTTGGGAACAGATTTTGGTGAAATCATTTTCCTATGGTACCAACTTTTCTCAGCTCATGCTCTCAAAACATAACACCCCAGGAAGCCTGGAAGTCTTAGGGTATGTGTGTGTTTTGGAGGAAATGTGCTTTTAATTGCTTTGAACCATAGAGGAGAAACCCACAGATACCCTGCAATACATATGGGAATCGTCCACAGGGTGATGTGCAATATCTCTCTTCTCCACTTATCATCCCAGGGTGTTTTCTGAAGCACAGAAAACATTCCCTAAGAACCTGCCTCTCATAAGGCTAACTGCATGGTGACCTGTCATCTGCTCAGGTCCTCTTGCAACTCTTGTCCATCATGCCAAGAAGTCCAGTTGCTTCCACCCCAGTTTTAAAGAACTCAGCTTTCCTCCTAGCAAATTTAGAAATTGTGCAAAACGAATCCACGCCCGTCTTCTGAAGCTTGTTCTGAACATAAGTGGCATGGCATTCAATCATATAATGCTACAGAATCACATTCATTTGTAATAAAACCTGGGAGACATGTTGTGAATCCCTGAATACACCAAACTGTTGAGTAACTGAAGAAGTAGGAGAAACAGTTTTAAGAAAAAGGGAGAAATCACACTAAAACAAAAACCAACCCGCAACCAAAGACTGGTGTAATGCATCAGAAAATGTACATCATTCATTCACTTGTCAAACATAGTCAAGCTTTAATTATGTATGGTATTATTCATAACTTATAAATTCTGTAGAATATTTTGTAAAACAATGAAGTTTCAGTAACTTGAGATGGCACTTGAGCATTGTAGTAGTAAATCATTGCCAGGAAATGAGGAGAAATTACTTCTGATTTTTTGGCATGGGGGAGTTGTTTGTTTTTTTGTAAAAATCTTTGAGAGAAGAAGGCTAAAGTTCAGCAAAATGTGAAGAACTGAGAATTAACTTTAATGTGTTGTGCTGCTCTCATTTAACTGCTTAGTAAAAGATGATTAAGGAAAAAAATAAACAAACAAATAATAATACTAAAAATCCCAGAATGCTCATTTGTCTCTCTTGGCTAAATTCCCATTGACATCAGTCACTGGTCTCTCTTGCTTGCAACATAAACTGTGTTCTTTCTACTCTCCAGTTAATCTACTTTGTTTTGTTCTGCTTCTTTTATAGCACTTCAAGTGAACACAGCCTAAACTTATATTGACTTATTAAACTTATATTATCCATGAACTTATATTTGCACATACATTTGGTTAGACAGAAGTTATTGTGAATTATTGCATTATACCTCCCTCCAGTATTTCCACCGGAATAAAGCAAATGGATTGGTCTAAGAAAGATCAGATGGTATATTGATGCCTCACACGGTCCTCCTCAGCTAGTTTCAATGCAGGAAGCTGGGCTTTCTGCCTACTGATCCCAGGATATCATGGCACAAACAGAAAGGAAGAATGAGAAAGGAAATTCAGTGCTGTATATGAACTGTAGTGCTTCAGACTTGCCATTTATATTCAGGTACTTGGGACACTACCCATCTGCTGTTGCCAAGCATAGAGCACATTCAAAACGTTGTAACCTTGCTTAAAATTATTGTTCAACAAAAATGCATTACTTTCAGCCTGCCGCTCAGCTTTTAGAAAAAGAAAAAAATGGGTACTGTATTTAAGGAAAAAAAAAACCACAAAACTGAGTGAATTGTAAAGCACAGAGCATAACTAATGTGACCTGAAGCATAGAATCTGTTGTATAATTTAACCTGGCAATATGAAATTTCCAAGTATCTGAAATACGTAAGCAAAACACAAGAAAAAAAAAATAGAAGAAATAAAAACAGCTAGAAATAAAGACCTTTCATAACAGGGTATATCTAGGACTTATGTTCCTGCTTCTTTTTTTCAGTTTAGCTCTATCGTACGAAATATGAAGCCTGAAGCCTGGTTTTAAGAAAGGAGCTTAAAGAAGAGAAGTTGGCCAACTGATAGTTGAATGAAACTGAACTGAACCCAGCCAAAGTCTGTCCCTGCCCTCAAGTAGCCACGTGCAGAAGGACACAGGGGAACCTCCAAAGCCGAAAGAAATGGCAGCAGCTGAAGACGACCATAAAAGAAGAGAAGAAGAAGCAATGAACAAGTCAGGCAGACGGGAAAGCCAGAGGCATGCAAGAATTTGGGACCCTGAAGATCTGAAGAATAAATTCTAACAAGAGAGAACTAGTTTGAAAACTTCGTAACAGAAATTACTAGGTTAAAATGGCAGGAGTATTGGAGTGATTTAACCTGAGACTGTAAGTGAGCAGCGTCCCTGCAAAGCAGCGAGTGTTTGCAGGATGAGGCACTCGCCCATTTCCATCTGAACAAACTCACGAGGGTGGGAAGTGAGCGGGAGCAGATGTGGGAGGGAGCAGCAAGAGAAGAAATGATAGACAACCATCGAAAGCACGCACAAGGATTTGCAAAACCGCATCATCTCTGTGTACAAGTAAGTTCTTTCAGTCTCAGGGGATCGTAAACTGCCTTCCTTATCTTTAACTGCTTTCAGAAGATGAAAAACAAAGAGGAAAAAAAAATTCCAAAAATTTCTGAAATTCCAACGCTTCCACGGAAGCTTTTCGAAATATTTAGAAGTATGAGTTCACAGTTAAACTAGAAATTTACATTTCCCATTTTTTACTTTAACACGACCACAGTTTCAGCATTTTTAAAACGAATCCGGGAACAACTTGAGTCATAAAATCCAGACTTCGTTCCCAAGATGGGAACGATCTAATCATAAATCCCAGCAGCCTATTTCCCCATGGAATGAACATTATTGAGGTATTCACCAAGACAGCAAATAAGTAAACCTGCCCTCGCTTCCACTCGTATGACTAGTGGGGTGAAGATTTATCCACGCTGAAAACTTTCAACGTAGCCCTGACCTCAATCTTATTCTAAGGACACTTCTGTATTCCAGCCACGGGAACAACATTAAATAAAGCAGAGAAGGGGAAACACGCTCTCTACAAAAGGGCAAAAAAACAAGCATGTGCTGTCAATAACTTCTCTCTCATGTTTAGCGAAATCCCAGCATCCTTTATCAATGTCAACTGAAGTCCTCAAGGGAAGAGTCACAGTTTCTAAGGATGTTTGCCTTAGGCTTGTGTGAAAAACAGGGCAGCGTCGCTCCCATTTAGCACGTGTGTGTCTGCATGTGCTCACAAACCACCCACCACTCCTTAAAGGACTCCCAATTAACATCTTCATTAATTGCTGACTCAGTGTTCAGGTGAGGTTGAATTTTACAAGTGATCTCCCATTCTGCTCCACCATCCATTCTGCAAACAAATAGCCAGGAGAGTTACAAAATAATCTACTTGGAAATAGATTCTGGAACATGTAATATAACGTCTGTCTGTGCATTGCAATATGTGGAACTCTAGGAAAAAAAAAAAAGAAAGTGTTCATTATCCTTGGAAAAACAAAACCGAAAAGAAAAAGCTCTTTGCAGTTTCTGGTATGTTTTACCAAAGAGATGTTCCTCCTACACTGGCCCATCTGCAACACCTTGGGGCACCTCCTACCCTGTGGCCCAGCATGTGTGAACCACAGATCCCGAGCACACAGAAATGATTATCAAAGCACGGTGTTCATCTTCCCCCCTTCTCTTCTGAGAGGTAGGGAAGGAAGGGAAAGGAAAAAGCTTGGATAAAAAAACCCAGCAAGCTTCTTTGATGTTAGATGGGCAAAAACTAAATCTTGCTGCAACAGCCTTTCAACAAATATTTTTCTCTTGTCTATGGCTGGGGAGAAAAAAAATGACATTCTATAAATCAAACTGATTCAGCCTAAGCAACAACAGACCAGCAGAAAATTGTTTTGAGGGCAGAAGCTATCCAGAACAGCAATTACAGACTGAGTTAGATCTCCTCTGGGACCGCACAACAGCCAGCGCGGGGAGTTTCTCTCTCCCCCTTGCTCGCTTGCGCGCGCTTCTGCTCCTTTTTGTTCTCTTAGCGGTCGGTGTGATCTCGGGAAGCGTAGCACTGTACTGCATAATGAAAAGAGCTGTGCTGAGCTTCAGCATGCTAATCCGGTGTCTTCCTGGGGACAGCGGGCTCAGAAGCACTGCATAAACAGTGCTCATGTCCAGCAGAAGCAAACCAGAGGCTCTGGAAAGTGGGATGCCTCATCCTCGTTAAAAAGAGGTGAGGCCACTGTAGAGGGCACCTCAACAGAGATGAATAAAGACAGATCCTGGAACCAGCCAGCCAGTAGTATTATTCATCACGCCCTGAGATATGTTCAGTCTACAGTCCTGTCTTTGGTGAAAATGTCTGAGCAAATTTGTGTGTGATGACAGGGGCAAGGCTGGAGGGTGGGAAGACCAAATTGCTCCGCATATTTGAAGAAGAGGCAGGAGCAACTTCTCTTCCAGTACTGAAAAGAGTGGAAAAGGTGGCAATTTGTTTGCTGCAGCCCACTTGTCCTCGGCCACGCTAATGAGGCTGCTGACACGTCAGACGCGATTACTATTTATTTCAACGATGTGCTTGAATGAATTGGACGCTCAACCTCCCACTCACCATATCTACCACCCCCGCTGTGTGACTTCCAACCAGCAGCAATCTGAGCATGAGCTGGTTTGACAGGCCATTCCCTTGGAAAGCGTCTCTCCTCTTAGACACCTTCAGCTCATTTGAAGACATCTCTGCAGCCTGTGTTAATGACAGGTGTCATTAGCTCTGATACTTCCTGAAGGGTGTGGGAGGTGGCACACAGTGGCAATAGCACATCACTGCGAGATGGACCGTTAGGATCTTTTAGCCGCCTCTTGCAGCACGCTCTTGCTTTGAACCGTCACAACTCGTACATTTAGACCAGATTGCCTGCAAGCACGCATCCCCATCGCTATCACTCATGTGCTCTCTATCCCTCAGTGTCTTTTGCCCTTATATAGATCGTAGACTGTTTAAGGCGGGTATTTTCCTTATTTATCATTTCCAAGTCCATGCTGAAGGCCAGAACTGGCCTGGTATCTCAGAAAACTATAATAACACAAATGTTAGGAATAAACACGTTACCCTTTTCGAATGCTGTAGATCTAGAAATGGGAAACACCTTAATGAGTGAGCTTTTCAGCAGCTCTGCTTTTAAGGAGGTATCCCCGCTTCCTATGTGGGAAACTGGCATGCACAAAAGTAGAAAAGTCATGATACTACCCATGGTTTTGAACTTCATATTAATTTACGCTCAAAATTTATTTCAAACCCAGCAGTTTATAAAAGTCGGTGACTTCAGAAATACATAAACATATGTGACTGTTCAAACAGGCACACACACACGTCTTTTTCTATACCCAGCCACAAACATAGCCAACCGTATAAACAGGAGCTGTATATATAGATGCGCTAATAATTTTCTTTTTAAGATCTGACTGGCCCCCAATATAGACCAGGTGTTAAATGAGCATTTGAGGCGCCGCAGATTGCGGAGATACAAACGCAGCCTATTTCTGTCTGCAGCAGCGCAAAACAGAACGTAAATCGCAGGCTGCTCTCCTGGCTAAACACCACGGCGCAAGATAAGCACAAACGCTGATATGTTCTGATAACAGGCAAGCAAGCAAACAAACAAAAAAAAAGAGATGGCCTTGCTTAGTTTTGACAACAAAAGCCGCATTGATTCCATTTTATCTTCGCCTTAATGGTATGATAGCTCGATATCAGGCAGAGCAGAGAGGGGAACGGCGCTCTTCGGAAAGCGGAGAAGCAACGCTCTTGAGCGGGGAACAAGAATTACGCAACAACGCCAAGGCGCAGAACAATGGAACGACGTTTCAGAAATCTTCCGCGACGGAGGGGAACGTGTGCATGTCCCCGTTCTTCAACGCACTCCCCTTCTTCGCTCCCACCTCCCTCCCACTCCTACCACTTCCCCCAGAAACTCACAAAGGCGCTGGTAGCGATTCGCTGGCAAAGAGGGAAAACTGAAGGGAGATCTGCCAAGAAACTAAATGAAGAACAAAGCGATTTCATCACTCTTCTGAGTACAAGGGAGAACGTCAACTCTGCTCTCGGAAAGGGGTTATGCTGCAAATTTTATTTCCTTTGGCTCTGTGTCTGGTGTTGCTGCACTTTGTCAGTACAGGCGACACAAGCCTCTGGGACTTTATAATGCATATTTGGAAGCCATAAAAACACCAAAAATGCATTAGGCTGGTCACAGCTAATACTTGTCGAAACTTTTCTTAGGTTATGCATCTGTTCTTACAGTGTTATGGAACAAAACACCTGCACCCACGCTACAAAACCAAGTGTGCTCTCCCATAAACAAGTTCTTACCTACTCTACCACTAAAGAAAGATCAATATCCTTGTGTTTAAAAAAAAAACAAAAACAAAAACAAAAAAAACCCTGGGTTATAAATGAAAGAAGCTGGCAGGTTAGAAATATTGCTTCTATTCTGTGCACCAGAAAACTTTCTGCGTGATTTTGGGCAACTCACCTGCCCCAGCTTCCCAGGGGTTGAATACAGGAGGCCATTCTGAGGCTGAATTCCTTTACATTTGTGAGGTAGTCAGACAGCACCAAAACAAAGGCATAAAAGATCAAAAAAAGAATAAATGTAAATACAGGTAAGGAAATGCATGGCATTGTGGCCTGCATATACTGGAAATAAAAATGTTCAGATAAGAAGAAAGCTTCTCTTGATAGAGCATATCCATTAGAAGTTAGAGCTTCAAATTTGTGAAATTTGCCAGCCTGACAACCTGAAAGAGAAGATGAAATACAACGCAAAGTGTAAAACTTAATGCCACACCAACTGGAGATCTGGCCATCCACAGTTACCCATAGCCTTGCCTGAGAAAAGTCTTTTTTGAGCCGCAGATCACTTGGTCCTTTCTGCAAGAGCTGGACAATAAACACACCGATAAGATGCAATTGCCGGGGACTGGTTTATGATGTGGATACCTGTCCGCCAGGAACTATTAGTCTATATTACATAGTTATTTTATATCAGCTTCCAAACCACTCCAATGAACCATGGGTCTCTTCAGCAACAAACTGTGAAAAGTGAGATATATGGGTTCATACAGCAACCTACGAAAAACTTTTCTTTTCTGTAGAAATGCTTGTTTGGGGACACTTACTCATTTAAAAAAGAAAATAAAGTGCTTTTAATATTTACGGCTACACTTTTTTTGTAGCTGTTCCGAACAAGAAAGTCTCCTG
Organism: Apteryx mantelli; assembly: GCF_036417845.1. NCBI lineage: Eukaryota > Metazoa > Chordata > Aves > Apterygiformes > Apterygidae > Apteryx > Apteryx mantelli. The sequence goes on along the minus strand of NC_089979.1, from coordinate 3,443,376 downwards.
AGTACTAAGTGACCAAAGATATGGAAATCCATAACCAAACTCCAAGCTCAATATCTTACATACTGACTTTTCCTTTAGTATCCTCTGCTTTCTGCCCCAGGCTGCCACATGTAAACTAATTCGAGTAGTGAGGGAAGTAGCTGCAATCTATCACGCTGACTGATACCAGCCCCAGGAAAGGTAGTTTATTGCAGGCGGTATGTTATCTTCAAAAATAGAAACTGTGCAAAGATTATGACAAAAACCTCAACTCTTTCTACACTTTGTTTGCAGCACTATTACTTCTTCACTCTGGATTTATCTCCATGAGGGTCATTTAACCGGAAGAATACAATGGAGAGATTCATTTTCTTTTTAGGAGTGTTCTGGGAAACCAAGCAATTAGAGTAATCTTAAGCCGTCATGTATTATCAATTGCCACTCAATTATTTTACTTAAATAAAATACTGATTGCAGAGTCTGATCTGCGGCTATCAACTAAAAGGGATTCATTAAGGAGCACTATTTATTCCTGAGGGGTAAAAAAAGAAAAAAAAAATTTAGCCAAAAGGGAAAAGATGAAGGGACAAGGGAGAGGGGAAAACTGACAATACATAACATCTTCTCACAATTCTCTGCTACGCTGCCAATTCTCAGTTTGGAAATAGCTGAAACTACTGTACTCTGTACAAAGTCTGGAGATAATACAGTCCTCATTACAAGCGGTGTCCACAGTTTTGGAGCAGGGACGCCCCTGTAGTCTTTCACATATATCCCTGAGGGTTTTAAAGCCAGGTCCTCCATCTTCAGGAAGCTGCAGGTGCACAGCCCAAATCCAAGCAGTCTACACTGCGTTAAGCACAAGCTTGATCATAGGGTAAATTATGCAAGCAGCTCTCCACGCTGTGAACTGACCTACACTTGCATGCCCATCGTATCACAGGAGCCAGCTGCTTTTTGGCCACAACATGGGTACACGTCTGTTGACACCATGGAGGAAGGACCTCAGGGTCTGTAGAGAAGGGGACAGCAAGGAATGGGTCACAGGCTGAGCAAACTGTTTTGGTGGCCTGCTACTGGCTCACGGTTTGCAGATAAGATACATGCAAACAGAAGCAAGACTGAGAGGAGAGGCAAGAAGGGTACACAGAGGAGGAAGAAGGGCAGACCCTAGTGGTTGCCAGCTATTTAATGGTCAACCCTATATCAGTGTAGATAGGCCTGAGACATCTTTATCTGTATTAAAGGTCCTCATTGTAGGAAACGGCTTCTGTACCAGTCTTACTGCTCCCCACAGCAACAGGACTTGTTTCTTATCATCATCTCTTGGCTGGGGGTTGGTTAACCCCATTGCCCCAACATTGCCCATAGGACACATAGGGATGAAAGGGCTGTTCCCATCAAAGACGGGGTGTTGGAGTCCAGGTCTCCAAAAGCTGCAGACAGCACCAGCTCCTTGAGTCTCCGTATAGCCTGGGCCTACCCAAGGTTCACACGCTCCTGAAGTACATGTCTCAGTGGTACAAATTGGGCAAAGAGAAGATACGTCCTCCATACAAGTAAATAAAATGTCCTTTATTCCCCTATGTTTCTGAAGTGAATGGTACGCTCTTTGTAGACTATGCCAGATTTTGGCTCTGTGGACTGCAGTAATTAAGACCATATTGTTGACACTCATCTGGTGTAATATTTTTAGTCAACGATCCAGGCTAGTTAAAAGACATAAGTGCTGTGTAAAGGCATCTGAGGGACAATTAATTACAACTGCAGCCAAGACTTATAAAAGAAGGGCTTGGCTGCTCTCACCTCCTGCAAAAATCAGACTTGCTGGAGCTGATTCTCCAAAGAAAACCTCACATGCTTTTAGTCTCTGTTCTGTATGTATGAGCTTCTTTTTAAAAGCATCCATTATATCCAAAATGATTAATTTCATTGTTCACGGATTTCTCTTAATGTTTAATTTACACCTATTTGTCTTTAGTTTCTACTTGGTAATTTGTTACTATCCTCAACCTTAAATGCTTTAAATTATTCTATTCCTTTTTTAATGCTATTACACGCCAAGTATTTCTCCATGGTCATCATGGCTCAACTAATCACTGCTGCACTTTCTGAGCCTGCAGTTGGTAAATTCCTGTAATCTCTCTTCATAAATTATACTTAATACTTCTTCTTCATTTCTTTCCCTTTGGATCACCTCCAAATTTCTAATAGAAAAAGCAATCCAAACAGCTCTTACTTCTTACACACCTTCCCATCAGATAAAATGTGCCAAGGCCTAAGGCGGATGCTAAAGACAGTTTGTTTTACTTTCTAACTGTCTGCATGTATTCTCCAGTTGCAAATTCCCATTTCCCGGTTTAAACTGTGACAGTGTCTTACACTGTGCTGATGAGCAGTTGCCTGCCTACATCTCAGAGGTAGCTGCACTTCTCTGGTGGGTGCCACTGGCTGAGCAGCCTAGAAAAGATGTTTTAGATTTGCTTCTGCAATATGTGCCCTAGAAGCAGATTAGAAAGCCTCAAACTCTTATGCTGGTTACTCCCACGGTCTCAGAGTCATCCCACCTAGAAGAAAAGGTTCCTTAGGCTCCCTCATAGGAGGGAGGCAGGCACCTTTGGAAAATATTTCAGATCTGTGGGACTTCAGGAGATTTGAGATGAGTCTGAGGCATGGCAGGTAGCACTGCAAAAGGAGAAAGAATCATCTGAGCAACTACATCTGGGCCCCTCTCCCAGAGTGAAAAATATGGTTCAGAAATGCAGCTCGATCTCCCAACCTTGCAGACAACGTAGTTGTATTGGCACACAGCAAGGTAACCACCTTGAGCTAGATAGCATTAGTCGGATTAGGAATGTTTGACACTCCAAAACGATATGCAACTGCTTCCTCAGAGCTTCTGCTTAGGCCATGCTTTAGTACTGATAATGCCCTGCACTGTCTAAAACGTCATTTACTTTCTGTTGATCTGGACCAGTTCTTGAATATTATTATTGACCTTCCTCAGATGACCTTATCAGTGGGACCTGGACAGACTGGAAAAATTAACAGACATGAACCTCATGAAGTTCAGCAAAGGAAAATGCAGGGTCCTGCACCGGGGGAGGAATAACCCCATGCACCAGTACAGGCTGTTTATTATTTACAGTAGGAGGCAGAAAAAACAAATATAACAGCACGGTCTTTTTTTTTTTTTTTCCCCTTCCATTTTCTCATTGTGTTTTTACTCTTAAATGCCTGAGATTTCTCAGACTCCTTTCTTTTGTCTTTCTTCAGCTACAAACCACCTTCATTCAGTTCTTTATAACCACCTTAATCTCAGTCTCCAGAGCAGTTTTCTCCCACCAGTTTCTCTTCATGTCACATTAGTTAGGCAGCTAAAAGACAATTCTTACTGATGTTTTGGCCTTCATCTTCCAAAGAGGGCTGTACATGTCCATTGTCTTTGTTTAGCATCACTAGAAGTAGAAGACCTCAAAGGAGTTCTCCAGTAAGAGCTGGGGAAAAGCGAGACAAGAAAGACGTCCCATATTTGTGGAAGGCCAAAGGATGATCATTTTGAACCCTGGCCTTGCTTCCTTTGGAGAGTCACCTTCAAATGATATTTTTTTTCTGCACAGCTAGGTAGGGATGACTGAATTCTTCTGCAGAAGGACCCCAAATTCTGGGGAGGAAGAACAAATGGAACAACAAAGTTTTGCAACTGTAGATGCATGTTTCTTTCTAAAAAGCAAACTGGATAGTGCTAGATATAGAAACACAACTGATACATAGATATAAACCATAATAGTGCTAATGTATGTAGATCTCCAGTACAATATTAGATGGTGTCTGACATCCCAAATCCGGAAATCTTTTGTCCATCTAATAGCAGCACTGAGAGTTATACTACTATTCACGAACTAAAATGATGGTTATGAACTATCAACACGCAGCTCCCTCTTTCTGACCAAAACAGATCTCATTCAAACAATGAATCATCAATTCTACTTTGTCAATTTTTAGTTAAGTGTTGTTGTCACATGAGGGAGAGAAGATGCTCTCAGAGAGAAAGACCTAGGTCATTTAAAAGACAGAGCTGCTATTTACAGAGAGCAGTTGGTGGATTACATGTAGATGCCTGCTATACATATGTTTACTGCTCAGCAAGGTGGTCTGGGCTTCCTTCAGAGTCAATGGAAACCAAACTGGGGACTCAGGGAGCTGAGATTTAGGACTAGATATGATCAAACTGCCTGGGCCTCATGAAAATTAAAGTGGAATCCTATGGGAAATGGCTGAAGCAACCTTAGCGCTGTTAACTTTGCAAATTCATGGCAAATATCGGGTGAATTTCTAGAAGACTGGAAAAGAGAGTACAACGTGAATAAAACAAAACCAAAAAATTTCTGGGAATTACAGGCCAGTCAGTTTAACGTCAGCCCCATCCACCCAACAACAGTACTGATGCTGGGACGAATAGTCAAATGTACGATTTGCAATTGCACAGAAGTCAGCAAGAAAATGAGAAGCAACACGTGTGGATTTGTCAAGAGCAAACTAGTGTCTTTCCAGGGCAGGGCAACGCAGCTGAGGACAAGGGGAGAAGAAGCAGATGACCAATACACAAGCAGGGCAACATGGTCTGGAAGAAAGAACTGTAAAATTGGCTGGGAAACCATATTTAAAAAGTAGTTCTCCATGCTTAGCTCCTAGATTAGAAGAATGCACTGAGATGAGTTCTTCGTGGGTTTGTCCTCCATCCAGAACTAACCAGGATTTTTCAGTAACGATCTGGGTGATGGAGTAGAAAGGATGATTATTAAATATGCAGATGCAGTGAAGCTCAGAAGGAGTTTGAGCCTGTCAGAAGATACAATTAGAATTCAGAGTGATCTTGTTAAGTTAAGGAAATGTTATAAGAAAAAAAAAAAGATGAAAAGATGAAGTCAAATAAGGAAAATAATACAAAGTTCTCGAATTAGACATACAGAATAGGAAGCAACTTGCCAGGCAGCAGTTCTCAAGTGAAGGTTGTGAGGGCCGCTGGGGCAACGCTGGCACTTGTGAGCTGCAATATTGTGTCCAATTTTGAGCAAGGCACCTCAAGAAATATGTCAGCCCTCCTGAGAAAGTTCAAAAGAAAGCCATGGAAATGACCAAAGATCTCAGAAACACAGCTCAATAGGAAAAATAGGAAGTAGCATGTTTTCCAGTCTGGAAGAAAGAATGATAACGGCTTTCAAATAAGCAGGACTGTTGCAAACAGGAAGGAAATAATCTGTTCTCTATGGACAAAATTTTTTAATCTGCAGTGGTACTCACACAAGATGTTAATGATTTTGGTAGTTGATCCTGTTTTAGCACGGAGAGACAGATTTGATGATATTTAAAGATTCCCCCTAACTCCGCTGGTCTAATATCCAATGCAGTCAATACAAACCCTGCAGGTTAGAGAGATGCACTGTTTAAGACAGCATCCCCAACCTTCCTATCAGCTCGAGTTACTAAACTGATTAAAGCGTGCACCTCTTCCCCAGCTGTTACCTGTTAAGACAAATTCAGCAAATCTCGGTTACGCTGAACACCCCTGCCCACGGAAACGAAAGACAAAACTCAGTAAGCTCTAATCAACTTATCAACAGCAGCGAAGACATTTTCCGTCATTAAACAGCAACAGATACCAGTCAGACAGCAGCATCTCACCTTTTTAGCCTGGAACAAGAGCGTTTGCAGGCAGTGAAACCTAACAACAAGGTGCCATCTATCAGCTGTGCGTGAAAACAAAACACAGCCGCTGCCCAAAGCCTGCGTTTAGCCACTGTCAAGCACGCCTGCTGGGGCAGAAAAAATACTTCTGCGCTTATTATACCAGTAATTACTCAAAGCAGAAGTAAAACAGTTATCCTGTCTTCATTCCCACCTGCACCAGCCCCTCAAGGAAATGCTAATCTAGAGATATTTGGATTCATCGCTCCAATTTATTAGAAAGTTTTAAACACGCATATGCAGTCACGCTCCGCTCATGCTCCCTGAATTAAAATCAGCTTTCAGTGGACTGTTGTAAAGTCTCAGTTTTAAATTGTAAACAAGTCAGGTGAGGGTCTGCACCCAAATGAGGGGCCTCAGCTGTTTCCAGGCAAAACCCGGGTGCCCCAAGCTCCCAGAGCGAAGAACTGGGGGAAGCTGGAAGGGGCTGGGAATGTGGAAGGAAAAGTGTGTGTGGGGAGCTGCTTTCAAGCTAAATATATCTTGAAAAAACCTCCTGTTGAATGAAGATTGAATTGAGTGAAGAATTATTTTTTTTTTACGGCAGATTGGCAAACTGAATCATATTCCAGCACAGAGAACTCTAAACACTATACCCATCATATCCTAGATTATATGTCCAGAGTAAAATGATATACAGATATATAAATATATATTTTTTTCTTTTTGATTAACAATAAGTAATATCAGCACACTTGTATCACCTTGGTCAAACAAGTCCAAGAGCCACTGAAGTAGTTCAAATACTTCTAAAGGTGAGAGGAGATTGAGCCATCGGTTTGCTTTTTGGCTAGTGGCAATAAGTTCTCGCTGTTTGATGGCTATTTGGCATCAACTGGTGGTCTAAGCTCCCTGGTCCTTAACAACCGCTGTTCATCTCCCGCCAGCAGGACTAAAGGAGTCTTTAAACTTGGGCTGCCTCCACGAAAAGCTACTGTCCAGCATCTCGGCCACCTGCAGAACATCAAGACTAACACCCCTTGCAAAATCTGCCTCCGCAGGAACCCAAGTTGTGCCTGCAGAGCGGCTCTGCCGTCCCGAAGCATTCACAGTCGGTAGCTGGACCCCCTTTCTCCGCATTATTAAGCATGCCCACGTTTCGATTTATTGGACTCTCAGAGTGGTTTATTAATAGAGAGCGTTTCTGCCCCAATTCTAGCCCTGACATGTGCACTGAAGCCTCACCTCTGTCCGAAGCCTCTTTGGGGTTTGTTTCGTATCTTTTTTTTTGGAACAAAAAATAGATTGCCATAAATTTTGCCCTTTCTAGCGTTTAGTGACAGAGTGGAGTTGCCCTCAGTCACATCTGTTTACCCTGGTAAGCACATTTATAAAGCGATTTCCCATCCTAGTTATTCTGTCAGTGGCATTTCACACTGTAGCTGCTTTCATGCAGCATTTTATCACTTGTCCTGCGGGCTGCTGACAGCTGCCAATTCCAGGGCCTCCTTCTAATTGGAATTTTCTTCTATTTCTTGTTTAGCCCCCTGTCTTCACCTTTATTTCCAGCTTCCGTGGGGTAGTGGGCCGAAGGGAGGGCTAGATGAATGCCATGACCTACTACGATTTTCAACATGAAGACGTTATAATCACACAACGTGAAGCTGTGTGACGGAGGAAAAGTCAAACTGCGGGGAAGTGCAGCTGTATTTCCGTTTGCTATTAGCCTTTTCACTTTCTCCTGATAAATTCTCCATTAATGCTACCGGTTTTAAGTTTCCCTGCTCCCCTGCTGAGCAGAAATTGGATTGCTCATCTCCCAAGCAAGGTACTTCGCATCCTTGCTCGCTGTGATACCTCCTGCCTGCCAGAATCACCTAAATCAAACCAGAATAGGCTATGATCCGACTCAAGCCATGGGAAAACAGAAATTTTACCCAAGGAATTATACATGCGTATTGGCTGTTCTGGTCACAGTTCCCTTTCTGCCCCAACAATATTTCAATGCAGGGAAAATACCGACATGAGGGAAGAAGACCTGAACAGTTTGCACTAACAACGGCAGCCAGCAGAGAGAATCATTTCCTCATCAGCGAAGAAACCACAGGGTTAAACCTTTCCAGGTTTTTTCTGTTGTTGTCTTAGGCTCAGCTTTCCTATGGCAACTTCTAGTTTGCTCAACGGCCCAGCAAAGAGCCTTGTAAGCAGCGAGGTAGCATCATCACCCCGAGCCTTTGCAAGGCTCCAAAGGGTCTAACAATTTAAATCCTTCGGGACCAATTTAAATCCTTCGGGACCCGGACCGGGACGGGGGGAACAGAGCATGCATTCAGGGCTGGTGCGAATTTGCTGCCCGCTATGCCGATGACGGATACACACGAGGCTGCTCAGCCCTGTGCTTTGACCCGCGGAGAAGACAAATAGAGCAGGTCAATACGAACGGGCGCACAGACACCGTCTCTGAGATACGATCGCCGTGCAATCCAGCTTTTATATGCATATTTCCCTCTGTCCAACTGCACTTGGAAATTATATTCAAGTTTCTTCTGCATTTCTCCCAGGCTTTGGATACACTTTTTTTTTTTGGATGTGTCAGTGGATAGATTCACCTTTTATTTGCAGAACTGAACTCGGAGCATCCTTTAGGTTGTAAGTCTTTTAGACGCCACAGCCACAGTAGGAAAATATCTTTTGTCAGCTCTAGAAATCTTAGCCTATTTCCAGATGTTGTTGCTAGCCTGTGAGGTCGTATCACAGGATGTACTGAATCATTCCCCAGCAAAGAGCAAGAATTTCATCCTGAGGAGGGCCAGCCTTTTTGTTGCTCACATTTTCACTTTACTTTCTTAAATTAAAATATAAATTCCTTCTCCTGAACTAAGCTGTAATTAACATTAGATTAAATTATTATTTTTTCAATAGAATTGATTTTTCCCCTTTTCACTGCTGGTATGGATGGTCACGTTGACTAAAGGGCAACTTGCCAGAATATTACTTAGGTAACCCTGACATACCTCAATGGAAAGCTTTTCATTTGTTCAGTTAAAAGTAAGCATCACAATTAGGACACTTTTTCTTTAATTTCATTTTCACAGATTGACACAGTTTATAAATGTGTTCACTTATGGGGTCATCACTCCATGGTTATCAGAACAATACTACACCTCTTCTCTCCAACCGTACCAGACCCATCACGACCAGAATGACTGGGTAAAACAATGTTGTTATTAAAATATTGTACCACATGCTGAAGAGTAAGCAGAAAATGAGAAGGTTAAGATTGGGCACTGAAAAGCAAATAGCTGAAGACGAAAGACCAAGTGACAAAAGCTTCTTAACTTACACCCGAAGTGAGAAGATGCTCTAAGAGCTGGGGATGACAGAAGGAGGGATACAGCACTGTCATTCAAATGTAAAATAAAAATAAAAATTAAAAAAAAAATCCAGAACAATAATGTTATGTCCAGACAGTCTGGGTGAGATATGTCTAAGAAACAAAAAAGATATTGATGATTATACACGTACGTCTAAGGTGGTCACGTAAGCAGCACTTCTAATAAGTGGAGAGAAACAGGCACTTCCAGACGGCAGTTCAGCTCCTGGTTGAGCCGATGTCTAAATCACAGCAGATGTCCTAAAAGTGAATTTTTACTGACTGCAATGGTACCTTAACGTGACTAAGCCAGATGGAGACATCTACACTCCAGCAACCAACAGCTCCAGGTAACAAAAAGGCCTAATGAGCTAAAGTATACAACAGCTGACTTGCTAACAGTAACATTTAATCTTTACTTAAAACAACCCCTGCTGTGGACTACAGGTTGCAAATAACCCAGGTTTACAAAAACTCCTGAAACTTCCTTCCTCCTGTTTGAAGGAAAAGTAGAGCAATAAAACCTTACATGTCCTGGTAAAATAGCTAAAACGGGACGAAACTACAAAACACACACAAGGCTGTGATAGTCTGGGCCTCGCAAAGGAAAATCATATCTCGTTTATCCCTTGGAATTCTTTAAATGAGTCGACAGCTCGGTGGAAAAGGAAAAGAAACTGCAAAACAGCTGTGTTTTTATTCTTTTTCAGCCTGTAAGGGCCTGTGATACTGTCCCTCCTGAGATGCCTACAGAAGGTAACTGTCGTGGAGTGAGGTACAAAACAATGTCAAGTGCAAAAGCAGGTCATTAAAAAAACAACAACAACCAAAAGTAGGTCAGTTTTTGTTATAACAAAAGGTTAGCAGCCAGCCTCAAGGCTTTTTGCTGGATGCCATCTTGTTTAATATATTCATTAGCACTCCAGGAATGGGAATCAGTGGTGAAAAAGAAAAACCCAAAAAACAAAAACCAAATAACATAAATCTTAGTCTGACATCATGATAGTCTGGCAAATGGATCCACGTTAACATGCAAACTCTCTACTAGCGCAGAAGATTGTTTATGACTATAATTTTTGGTCTGCCCCTTTTAGGGGGGACTACCAGCCAGTCCAAGACCACTTGAACAGCCTCATCTGGAGAGTACGTAGGTAGAGTAGGCACGGCTATCCAAGAGCACACGGCACTGCACGGGTTACAGGCAGAACGACCGACTTCTCTGAGCCCTCTGTCAAAATCTTCACTCAAGTCTTGAGGCTGAAGAATGGAAAAACCTGCCGAAACAAGTGAAACATGGAGATGGGTCGTGCCCATGGAGATGGAGATGGAGATAGGAGTTATCTAGTGAGAGAAGCAGGGTCTGGCCCACCCCAGAAGACTCAGCATGGGGATTGCACCACAGAGCTGTGTGTGTAGGGCAGCAAGGGAACAACTATTTAGAAAACAGGGAAAAAATGAGTAACATGGATCTGTTACACCAAAGAGGTAAAGTCATCCATTGGGAGTGATGCTCTGGGCAGAAACAGACTGCACTTCTGCAGTCAGGCTTGCCAAGACTAGAAAGGGCTGTCACGAACATCGGAAAGACCTGAGCACTCTAAATAATACGACAGTGAATGATGTTCAACGCCGATGAATGCAAGAGAGAAAAATTAAAATGGCTTGTAAATCTCACGTGACTACATTCAGCTGGTGAGTTCACCAGACAGACCTGAGCAGCCCAAAGAAAACCCCTGCTCAACGCATCAGTGCCTTCCAAACCGGCAAACGAGATATTAGGAAGCACAACGAACAGGGCAATAAACAATACGAGGTTGCCAGTCTGGTACCACTGACCAACCCTGAGCTCACTTAGCAGGAAAGAAGTAATTTATCACCGTGCTAATGTAATACCGTCAGCAAGATGCCGCTGTCTTTGTTTAGACGGGAACAATGTCAGGTGGCACTTCAGTGGGACTCACGCCACCGGATGGTGGAGGAACGGCCCCTGCCGCACCTCGTCTGAAGGTCGCAAACATCAGAGAGCAGGCAACGCAAAGCCATCTGCTCCACCATCCCCTCAGATCAACCTGCCGCAATACGGTGCCATCCTGACGCCCACAGGGAAAACCCACCTGTGAAACAAAGCGTTGGTTTCTCAGAGCCGTTCCGGTGCTATGGTGGCAGTCTTTTTGATGGCATATAACAGTAGATGCTCCAATTTAACAGGCATCAGATGAAAACTATTAGCCAGAGGTATTAATATAACAGTGTTTAACCTAAACCTCACCCCACCCGCACAAAGCGCTGCAGAACTAATACAGCCATTTTAAGGCGAGTGGAGAAAAGAAAGGAGATCTCAGACAGAGCTAGAATTGAAGTCATAAAACCACAGAATAGTTGGGGTTGGAAGGCACCTCTGGAGATCACCTGGTCCAACCTCCCTGCTCAAGCAGGGGCCAGCTAGAGCACATTGCCCAGGATCATGTCCAGATGGCTTCTGAATATCTCCAAGGATGGAGACTCCACAACCTCTCTGGGCAACCTATTCCTGTTTTAAACCACCCTCACAGTGAAAAGGTGTTTTCTTATGTTAACACTGAATTTACTGTGTTCCAGTTTGTGTCCATTGCCAATCATGCTATCACTGGCACCACTGAGAAGAGTCTGGCTCCGTCTTCTTTACAGCCCTGAACAGTCAAGACTTCACTGTGGTGTAATCACCGCATGCTTCTGGTGAGCGATATATTGGTGCTGTGGGGACATCAGAACTCCAAATATACCTACTACTGCACTGTCCCCAGTTATGAGATGATAATGCTGTCATGACATTGGTGATATTAGTCTTGTTCCCCATCTCATGCCCCACTGGAGAGTCTGGCCCAGACCTGCTCCATGTCGCACAGCTTCCAGCCACCAGCTCCCTCTGCTCCCAGGCTGCCCCTCTGCCCACAGCAAGGACTGTGCTCCCACGAGGTCTCACCACCCCCAGCAGTGTAAAATATTGTGTGCCTTTACAAAATATCAAGGGGAGAGGAAAGCTGCAGACCAAAGAAATGCTGTTCTGGCTTTTTTTTTTTGGAGGTGTTTGAAAGCCCTTCAAAAGGAAACACCAATTCATTCGTACCTGGTAAAAATCAGCACTGAAGTCATTTGATCTATACCAGCCTCCAGTAACTGAGGGCCTATCCTGTAAGCAAACTACCTTACTCACCAAATTCCTAAAAGCTGGTGTGTGTTTAGGGGAACATTATCTATACTTAAAACCCACTGATTTATGGCAGACCCCATCCCCCCCCCCCACCTTGGGTCTCTTTCCTACGAGGTGACGTCTCAGAAGAAGTGATGAGCCTTCAACTGTGGTCCAAATAAAAGGAAAAGACTTCTAAATCTTAACTGGTGAGCTGTAAAACTGTGTGACATTCAGCCACACCTGGAGTTAAATTTAAAGACACAGAGCTTTTAATCCTCAGCTGGGGTGACAGATGACTGGGAGAGAAATGCACGGCTATTTCCTCGTGTGCTGTTCGCATTTAAAGCTCTTTATTCACTGGCTCAGCAACTCCACCGTGGCATTTATTTTTAATGCTTTATTTCTGCAACTTGACTTTCTAATGGCAACACCTGAAGTCACCTTCCTTAACGCTTCGCAGTGATCTGGATTAGAATGGACAACAGGGTAATCGGCTGAAGGAACATGGCTTGTCCCTGTCAGACCACAGTAGAAGATGGCTCCCTCTTTAGCGATCAGGACCACCACGGAAAGGTATAGGATTTCCTTTTATTTCCTCCAGATAAACCCAAGGTGGAAGGACCTAATCCCAGAACTCCCAGCATGCCAACACTGAGACTCCTATTCACAAGCAGGAGCTGAAATCGGAGAGGCAGAGAAGTCAGAGGCACTCTTGGTGCTTGCGTGGCTCTTCTAGGAACGGCATTTCTTCCCTTTTCTTGATGGTCAAATGCTGCATTGGTGATGAGTTTCTGGGACTGAGCTTTCACTGTGAAAACATCTTTCAGGAGAAGTGAATTTAGTTTGGTTTGCTTCTGTTTTAATACAGTTTTCTTATCACAGAATAGTGAGGGGTTATTGGATATTGATTTGTTTCACTTGAGAAGTTCAGCTCCTGAGCAATAAAAACATTAGTCTGCTAGCCCCTGACACATCATGCAGTTGCTCTTCACTTTTTCTTCCTTTTCTTTTCATCTGCATTTAACAAGGAGCAAGAAGGAAGGAGAGTAATGCCTCCAGTGATAACTGAGGTGCTCCACAGAATTCATTTTCAGGAATATTTAAAAGATAAAGCAAAATGCAGGGATTAATGCTAATGGAGCGATTTTTGGGTCCCTGCTGCTGGCAGTATGTGTTAATCAAATCAGGCCGATGGTCTGAAATCCGCATGGCAATATGTTTCTAGCGCCTGTTTAAATGAGACTAAATATGACATTCTGCGGATTCAATGAAGACTTAAAGGCACCCGCTACTTTGCCTTCTCACTGGCCCCCCACCCTTGCTTCAAAATCATTCCCCACTGCTTCCATCCCACACCAAGAAGAACAAGAATAAAGAGGCAACTCTGCTTTCATCTGAGTTCTGGCGAGAAAGACCCAAACCATTGAAAACCGCAGGGGCTGCGACTCTCCAGGAGCAGGTCCTCTGTATGTTTTGGACAACGTGGAGAGCACGGGCTACTTCACACAAGCCCCTTCTGCTGCAGTGATCAGGTACAGCCAATTTTGGAGTACGGCCTCCTGGCTGAGACCAAATTAATTTCATGACCGACAAATAGGAGCTTTCCAAAGGTACTTCAGGTGACCAGAAACCTCACCAGCAAGGAGGATAGAGAAGCTGAAAAGATCCACAAATTCAGAAAATCTCTGAATTTATGGCCAATACCTGAAATCAACCAGCCAGGCAAAGGGACAGTAATTGCTTTCCTCAAAAACTTGTCTGTCACATTATGATGAGCCTGTTCTTACATGAGAAAACAGCAATCTCTCCTTGTATTGCTCTCAAAGAGAGTACAAGAGTCTTCAGTGATGTCCTAGATTTAAACTCTTTCCTCGTCATTGTTGGCAGCTATCTGGGCTCCCATCATGTCCTGAGGAGAAAGGTGGTCGCCAAGAAGCTTGACGTGCGCAAAGTGCCGCTGTACACACCAGAGCTTTGAACGCAGACCTCTTTTGTGAGTGCAGCCAGCAGCAAACCATAGTTCATAAAATCAGCATATGCTAATCAAAGTCTCCAGTGCTCAGCTCTGAGCGTTGTCCCTGCTTCCCCCACTGTGGACATCTGTCTGTCAGTCCCAAGGCACTCCGGAGATTAGTCATCTTTCAAGAGCTTAACAGCACTTTGTCCAACATCGCTGACACTCCTGTAATTTTTTTCCCCCAGGTGTGTTTTATGCATACAAGTACCTTAGCAGCTCTTTTTCTCCTTGTCCTCCCTCCTGTAGCCTCATCTTCATATCTCAAGATTTTTCAGAGGGCAAAAAGTTATCTCTCTCTTTGACAGTGCAATCTGCCATGCGCCCTCCGAGAGACAGGCTGCCATTTAGCTTCTCTTGATAAAGTCGTGATATCACAGGCTAAACTTCAGAGCACAGCAAGCTCCCCCTGTAGGGGAGATCTGCCTTCAGTTACAAATGATGATTAGCACTTTCCTTGAGCTTCATCCAAGCTGGATAGATGACAGCGTGTTTTGTGAACAAGAGTAAGTTCCATCTGCCTAGCAATTCAAATAAGGGGAGAAAAATTAAAACCCAAATATGCCAGATCTAGTATTTGGATCTCACATCACAGCAGGCTCAAAAGGGAATTTGATGCAGAACGACAGAATGGGTAGCATTTTAATCCTGGCACTAATACTGGCTCTTTCCCTGGTCTTATGCAAGGTATTTACATTTCTGCGGAGCTCCACTGACAGCAAAACAATCCATAATGTCTCAGTTTCCCCAGTTGGGAAAGGCGGATGTGAGCATGGTAACAAATTCATGGTGGCTTTGGTCCCATGTGTGCTGCATGGACAGGAACTGACAGGGGAAGATAGGACTCGGGGCCTTTGGTGCCAAAAATCACAGAGGTAAGGAAATGCGCATTGCTGTGTACACACAGCCCTGCCTGCTGCACGCACATGGAAAGAAAGAAGTCTTAGACATTCACGAGATTTCCTACAGAGATCCAGAAAGAAAAGGTCTATTTAGCCCCTGATAGCTCAAAAGATGTTCAGAGTAATGGTATAAAAGCCAGGCTGGATATGGAGAGATCTTTGACCCCAGAGGCCCCTGTCTTCCCTCCTTCAACAGTGATCCCTCACCCTTAAATCAGCAGATAATTCAACTCTATTCACAATAATCTGGTAATATCAGCAAGAGGCCAAATTCTGCCCCTCTCCCCCCCAAAAAAATGTATTTTGACACCTACATAAGTAAATGGGCTTTTTTTTTAAAAGGTCAATTTCTCTTTCCCTTCCTAAATAAAGCAACTGAACTTTCACTAAATGGTTGACCCCAGTGCTTCTACATCCCACTGCTGCTGCTGGAGAAGACCACATAGGTCTGAATTCTTCTGAAAGTATGACCCTAGTTGTAAGTACTTATATATACGTAGTCCTCTTCTCGACTCATAATGAATAGCTCACTTTCAATATATATAGGCGATACAGAGGTGAGGACACTGCATCAACCCAGATACTTGTATGATTACTGCATTTCCAGGAAGGAGAGGAATACGTAAAAGCCATTGTGTTTTGGTGTTTGAGGTTTAACATTTAGGGCTAAACCATGTGCTTTTATAAGTTTTATGCAACTAGCAACACCCAGTAATACTAAGCACTAGAAAAGCTTTTTGCAAGGCAATGAACATTATTCAGTCTTCTCAGAGAACTTTTATGCTCTCCATTCCTTGCTTCTTTTCTCTACTGGAGTAATGAATTGAGAAATATGTTAAGAAACATATTTCAACAAACTCCATTAAAATCTGTTCCTGGTCTGTGCTCAGAAAGGATACATCTATTTGGGCTAATCCAGTAAGATCAATAGTCATAGCAACACATTAGCACTCTGCTGAATCTCAGTTAATGCATCTCTGCCCTTAGTAAGGGTCAGATCATGATGATAATGGCCATAGGACTTCTGGTGAGCTTGGTGTATGGGAGAGGGACGTTGTGGCAGTTGATAGCACAGACAGAGCAAGTTCATGCTAGCCTGCGAAGGACTCAAACGAGATGCTTTGCAGGAGCATGGGGGAAGAGGGCTGCACAAGCGACACATAGTTCATTACAACCGACAGCTGGCAAATTGGCAGAAATGTGAAGGACGCACCTAACAACTTTAGGAAAGAGGGACAATGTGGCAGAGCTCTTCAGTATCCTTCCAAAGTACACAGAGATTCCCAGTCTCTAAACAACAGCTCAGAAAAGCCTAGCTTCTGGTTCTGCATTCAAGACATTCTTGGGGTCCAGTCTAGTACTGGACATCCCCATTTCCCTCCTCTGACTCTAAAGAGACTCTAGGCAACCAGCTTAGGAAGAAGTGCCTACCCTCCAGGTGACTGCATCTGAATCCCAACATGGATCACCTACCATTTCAGCCACACTTTCAGATATTTCTGCAGCAATCTGTAGATCTAACAGGTCTGTTCACCAGACCAGTGAAGGGCAAGTCCAATGACTCAGGGCCAGATGGAGCACGTGGACAGGCTGCCCATGGGATGCCCACAAGCCAACGACATCGATGTGACACAGACCTACTGAGCACACAGCCGCCTCAGAGACTGTTCTTTCAGGGAGGTGCAGACATGGGCACGGATGCTTTCCCATGCATCAGCCTTTACTGACTTCCACCCATCTGCCTGATGGAGGAAAGGATGCTGACATCCTAATATCTTAACTATTCTCCCAAACAAGTAATAAGCATGATGTGAAGAGGCAACCAAGGCAAGAATCCCTGCCTGCAGTGACAAGGAATGGAAGAGGAGAGAGAATGAGAATCACTTAGAACCTCGTGCAGGCAGGGAAATAGAGATGTCTTGGCTATAGGCTGTGGCAAGATTAAGGCATGAGCTCTTGGTAGCCCTCAGCGGTGCAGTCAGGATTAGAAGGAGGAATAATTGGATCATAGGATCACAGAATAATTCAGGCTGGAAGGGGCTGCAGGAGGTCTCTATCCAACCTCCCACTCACAGCAGGGCCAACTGCGAGGTTGGATCAGCTTGCCCAGGGTTTTATCCAGTTGGGTCTTGAAATCCAATGATGACAACTTTCCTCTTACAGGGCAATTCATGTCCGCCTCAAACATAAAAAAGTTGCGCTTCTTCATAACACCTAGGTGAGTCTTAACAGTCTTTCTGCCTCAAGTGTGCTGTTTGGTAGCCTCAAGACAAAGGGGACAGAAGACTCCAACATGGGGAAGGAAATGACAGCCAGAGGGGCACACCAGGAAGATGGATGGTGAATGGGGTGCATAAACCTTGGCGTAGTGAGATGGGACCCCACAGTGACAAGGTGGGAACACAGACAGCCTCCAATGGAGAAGGGAGAGAAGGGAATGTAGGGACTCAGAGACACTGGAAGGACTGAGGGAGAGGGTAGAGCCCCAAACACGTGGGTGGGCATGGAGGAGTTACAGGGAGCCCTGGAGTTAGAAAAGGGCAAGGGAGAAGATGCTTTTGGGAAGGATGGGGGCACAGAGATGCAATAGGTTGGTTTGACAGAAACTACAAAGCTGACAAGCCCCTAGTTGAGAAGACCACTTGCATGGGTTTTCTGCTGACTAACAGAGGTGTCTTCTCCTTCCTGCTTTTGAAACCGGCATAAAAATACAGCTCTATAAAATCCTCTTACATAAAGGGATAATTAAAAGTATTAAAGAATACCAGTAGAAAATAAGTCTGCAAAGTGCAGGACATAAAATAATGCTGTCTTGGGTATCAGCCGCCAAAATTTGACATCCACTATTAATACTGTTACTGTTGTCTGTGATGTTTACTCTAATTTCTTTAAGAATATTACTGTCAAGGCTAATTTATAAAGAACCAGGCACCTTTTGGCAAAGAAGAGGGAACATGACCTGGGCCTCACTGCGAAATGTGGATTTTAATCGCCTTCTCAGTGATCCCTTCCCCTGTAATCTCTGTAAGGTCTTGTCTTTACACCGACACTTGTCTCACCCTTCTCTCTCCCAAGTTACACAAGAAGGGCTGACTCCTGCTCAAACCAGCCAGGACTGGATGGCTTGCTCCAGGGCTTTGCCACATCAGCTTTTTCTGTTCAGGACATAAGCTTAGATAAAAAAGATCAGAATTGCCCCAAGCCAGATTGTGGGAGCGACAGGTTAACAAGTGTGTATCTCAGTAAATGGGAAATGGAGATTTTGGTGATAAGAACACTCTACACTTCCATAATGCTTCTCTTCCACTGAGTTAAATGGCTTCATGGATATTAATAAAGCCCCACAGATGCCATCAGGAAATGGGGAAAAAAGCTTTCTTATTTCACAGTCGGGTGATCCGAAGCAACTGGCTACTGCAGAAAGTTATTTCACTATAGAAAGAAATCAAAAAGAAAGCATGGTGCTCCATCCAGGAGGGCACAACATCAGATCTGCAGTAGCAGCTCTTGAAAGCGATGCTAAGGGATCGTGGCTGGTTGATGAGCTATCGATCTGCATAGTTATCAATCAGTACTGGAGAGTGAGCTGCTCTAACATAAGTGATAGGTGAGAGTGGTAATTCCCCTTCAAGGCAGCAAATTGCATCCACAAAAATAATTGTATTGATGAGGCATATGGTGTTTGTACTGTCTGTACTAACAGAAATAGGAGCAAGATATTACCGTTAGTGAGACAGTCATAATCTGGCAACAGAAAAAAATAGGCAAAAGTGTAGTAAATTGAGGAGGAAAGCAACGCATCCTTTTAACAAAGGATATATTAACACTCTATTGAGAAGAATTGTAGAAGCTACACAATATTTCACCAGAAGCACTCCAGATGTCTCTCCAGCTCTCTACCTTATCAATGCACATTGACAGGTAAGATATGAGCCTTTAACTCAGCTCCAGTTCTATCCACATGTAGGCAGATATGTGTCTGCCTGAAATTCAGGTTATTAACAAATAATTTGTGTGTTAGCACCATTTTCTCCTTCTGCAGAAGAAATATTTCACTTTTAGTATGTGCTAATGTCCAGCCCTATTCAGCAAAGCTCTTAAGACATATTTAGGTGATTTGCTGAACCAGGGCTTTCATTAGTAGCTCCTTCATCCAAACTCACCAAAAGGACGAGTGTATGAAGGGTGTAGGGGGAGACTCTCTTTGATAGTAACAGTCTCTGGATTAGGCACTAAGAACCTAAGCTGGAAAAGGAAAATTCTCCTGCATAGCAGAAACCTCTACAGTTTCATTAGAAGTACTTTACCAAACACGGCATTCTCCTGCAAAGTGAGATTTCAGGTCACATCCCTAACTAAAAACTAATTGCAAAAATATGTAAGCTCTAATCATTTCCCAAGGAAAAGGATGAAATACACTTTTAGCCAGTTACTATCATCATTATTCTGCCACTAAGAAAAAGTTTGGACTTTTCCAAGTAGTCCTAGCAAAAATGATGTGTGGGCTGAAAGGACATGATTAAAGAATTTTTCAGTGTATTGCCCGGTGCTGTTTTATTGCCTCTGTGTCTGGATGCATTGGATTTATGGGCCAGATGGATGTATATCAATATACTTATAACAGCAGCATTTAGTAAAAAGTGGAAACTTAAAGAGAAGGAAATAGAGCAAGAACTCTGTGTGTGTGTGTGTATATGTGTGTGATTTCTCTACGTTTGCTTTTTTAGTATGCAACTGCTACCTAGTCCATCCTCCAGGCTGTTGCTGAGTTGTCTATACTCTGTGGGCTGCACCAGGGAAAGGACCCTGGCTCCTAAGCTTTTGGTACGGACTGGTTGAACAGCACACCACACAAAGCCAGCACCCTTCAGAATAGACTGGCTCTATGCTCACGTTGCATGGCACTTGGGCTGGATCCCGTGTGGTCCCCCTCTAGCCCTGAAATATAATCTTATTTTGTGTGTGTTTTCTCTGTACAGTGTGCCAAATACCATGACAGAGCAGTTTCAGAGCTTATTGGAGCAATTTTCATCTAGCATGATGTGGAAGTTTCTCTAGCATGATGACGTTATGGGCTCTAGGACATGGCAAAAAAGTACATGGCAGCGTAGGGCATAAGACCCATTGGGGAAGCACCAGGGAACTGTTCTGCATGGAAAAAGCCAAACTTAAGGCAATGTGGGATCATACTGGCTAGCTGGAGAAGATCAAGAAGCGAACTATCCTCTCAGTGGTTTGCTCTCAAAAGACGTAAGGCTGGATCTACTCTGGCAAGTAGTGCAGACCAGGAGGATCAGATGCATAGAGTAAAATAGGTAGTGCTGAGGACCCAACATCCAAAGTATCTTCAAGGAGTAGCTCAGGCTCTCTCCAGCCTGTTGCTAAGGACTAACTGCCTATTACTGGTTAGAGTCCATGAGGTGTACCCTTGGAGTACATCTGTTGAAGTATCTCCAAAGGGAATTTAGTTTGTGAGCTCTGAGAGCGCTCTGTGATGTGAACTAAATCACAGGATGTGAGGATAACCAGAAGATTCCCACCAAAAGTGCCGATCCCTCAGAAATGAAAACATTAATATAGACACACCCTAAGTTGACTTGCTCCACAAAGAAGCCTGGAAGCGAACTAGCACAAGGCCAGCATGGATGCTTGAGACAGCATGACCTGGAGGGAAACAAGGAGCAAGTCAAATTGACAGTGAAAACACTGAAACAGAACTGGCCCATTCAGGACAGACCCTTTTAAACTCCAGTACAACCTTCCGGTGCTGACCAGCATGACACTGGTGGTTTGGAGACAAGAATCAACGTGCTAAGGATGCGGAGGTTGTCTAAGAAGGGTTTTGAGGTGGAAAGGAAGTAATTTAGGTTTGAAGCAATAGGTAAGTTACAGAGACCACAAGGGGACAAAGAGGGGTGAAATGGGCAAATCAACAGGCTTGGAAAACAATCTCCATATGCATCTGCTGGAATGGGCTGCTTTTTGTTCTCAATACTGGCTAAGGCTTATCTACACTTTCAAAAAGGCTCAGCTGTTATTTTCATATATCCTTTATTTTGCCTTTAGGCTTGCACATTTTCCTGAAGAATTTACCCTTAATTTACCTTATCCCTCCTCTTCTCCAAATGTCAATGAAGACTAAAGAAAATTATTGTGATCAAATCATCAAATCAATAGGGCTACAGCTACACAAGGACATGGGACATGCTGAGGCCCATTCTCCAGACTTGAAGCAAACAGGCATGCACATATCTGCATCCACACTATTTACTCCTCCTACCCTATGAACAGGGTGGCTGCATCAAACCTACTGATAGAAAACACGCTAACTCTTGAATGGTATCGGTATTTGGGCAAGTGCTGGCTGGTCTGGGTCAAAAGTGTGCTGGGAAATGTTATAATAACTTAGAAGTGTAATGACTGAATTCTAGCATCTGGAAGTGTTCTTTGGTACTGCTTAATTTACTAGCATCAAAATAAACAAAATAAATAAACCAAAATAAACTCAATCAAAATAAACTGGACCCATGGAAGTGTTTCAGACTTCTTCTGTATAACTTTGGTGCTACAACAAAGATTCTACATACAGTTCCACATGCTGCTGTAGCAGAAAAGAACTAATAAATGGGAAAGAATTGAGAAAAGAGCACCGAAATGATTGAAAAGCAAGGGAGACTGACTTGTGAAGAGGAGGATAGCTGTTAGTATTTGAAAAGTTTAAATGCCAACGGGGAAGAAGAATTATTCGCAGGGCCCAATAGAGTTTTACTAGGTGTAAAGAGCTGAGAATGAGAAAAGGGATCTTTAGCAAGAACAGAGGGAAGCATTTCATCAACACTGAAGTCTGCTGGACCGTGAAATAGTCTCCCAAAACAAATGGTGGCAGTCCTACAGCTCGGGTCATTTTAAATTAGACTGGCCAAAATACTCAAGTGGATTCTTTAGGGAACAACTCAATACTGAGACCCAGGGATGGCCAAGTCAACCTAATAGGCAGCTCGGTCTCTCGTGATAACTAGGCTCCAACACACTGCAGTGAACGAGCGCATTTGAACACTGTTTGACACTCATGCAGAATCAGATTTTTCACTTATGGTGCTTGTCATGATATTGTGTTATTCATATATTATTCCAAGTTGAAAAGTCTCTGTGAAGAAGAGAGCCCTCATAAGTCAACCCCCTGGACTACCGAGGATGATGAAAGATATGAAATAGCTTGCATTAAACCTTCTAAACTGCTAACATCACTGAAGAGATTTTACTGAAAATACCCCTCAGCAAGAAATGATATGTAATAATGAGTGAACAAGGAGCATGTTTGAACTAACAAACACACTCTGACAGACTCTGTGGGGCTGTTTTGTTTTATTTTTATTGTATTTCATTTTCTGTCTGGTTACAAATGCTTGACTGACAGGAGAGGAGGCTGGCATCTATCACTTCTCTTCAAAACAGATACGGAATGAACATCAACATTTCTCAGTGTTGATCCAGAGGGAACAACCTTTCCTAAAAATAAAAGCATCTCTCTCACACCTGTTGCCACAGTCTACGCAATTCTTGCTCTCTTTTGCCAAGAGAACGATCAGTTGAAATGAAGTTCTGTTGTTTTATTTTGCTTTCTTTTCCTTTCCCCAAGATGTGCTCAACTGATGATAGTTATAAAGTGGATAGAGGCATTCACAGCCTATACTCACTTGCCACAAGTCAGCAAAGCATCAGCAGACAGCATCAGCTCTCGTGCTCTGATGACCATACATTGCTTTCTACTTTCTCACATCAGCAGAGTTAATGTCTGAGTTCTGCATTAAATAAATAAACAAATAGAAGCCTGCAAAAAACACATTGGGGGAACAGGAGGAATCCTTCCTGTGATTTATTGTGTCTTCACTTCCCTAACAAAACGAGGAAAGAGCACATTACATGACTTATTCTCCCAATTCCCTCTGAGATGCAGGATGATACTTTCCTCCTCAGTAAGATCAGTATGATCACTGCCAAGGACACAAAAGAAGTTAACGGCAGAGTTAACACTTAAACTAATTTATCCCGAGGCCTTCCTAATACCCTTTCCACCGGGCCATTCTCCATGGTTGCATAGGCCTCTGAAACTGATGGTCTCCAGTTTGCAACAGTTGTCCAGCCAAAAATGATTTATCATCAAACTGCATTTCAGCAAGACCTACCTTATATTCATTTGGTCTGAACGACTGACTCCCTAATTGCTAAGTACTTTGGTAACAGTAATTTTGTGTACAAAGTGACTGACATCTGCTGGTTTTCTGGGCTGAGAGGCAATGTGGTTGGTCTTGGAAATGTCAGGTTTAGTAGCTGAGAAAGTAGGCAGCTGCCTACCTCCATGGACTGAGCTCTTATTGCTGCTGCTCCTCCTATGGGGGAATGGAAAGAAAAAAGAAGGGTGTAGGGAGGTTAGGATATATAAAGTGGCACCTGCTATTCTAGGGAACAAGCCTTCCCAGTAGCAGGAGCAGAAAGCCCTGCTCTCCAAATCTGCCCTTTCACTGGCATATTTCTGTCCCATCTATTCCCCACTCTTCATGGTAGGACCATGCCCATTGCCACTTTAGCAGCCCAGGAAGCACAGGAGGGGAGAAGAGACTGCTACAAGAAAGGAAAAGGGGCTATTGGTGAGGTGGGACAACCAGGTAGTGGGTGGTGGCTTCTGGGTGGGTTCTTCTCATCCTCCTTTCTCATCACTCCTGGAGGAGCTATGTCTATGTGAGAAGGATCACTGGAGGCCTTCTGAAGCAGTACAGCATTTAGTATCCTTTTTCTATAGGTCTCTCCAGTCATCAGGGGAAATTTTCAAGTTCCTTATTCAATGGTTTTCTGTTTCCTCTCAAAGTTTATGCTCCTTCTGTTTCTCACCTGATCGCAGGTGCTGATGAAAGGTACAGGGTGCTAAATTACATATTTGCTATGGAAGAATTTGTGCCAGCACTGAGCACTGACAATATACATTACAGTTCAACTCCTGTATTTCCAATGGCACATTTTACAGTGCTATAAATAAAGTTGTTATGGCATCTATTATTCACTGCCAATACTGTTCAAGTTAAAATAGGTTTTACATAACAGTTCAAAGCAATATTTTAAGAAATAACACTTGTGTCAAGGCTGCTCTGTCCTACCAGATTTTGACATTTCCAAGCAATAAAGATCTTTATCCAAAATGTAAGGTTTTGGCGAGACATCTCCCTTGTAGACTTCTCTATTTTTAATCTGAAAGCAATAGCAAAAGAAGCACATTTAAATGAAATGAACAGCCAGCTGAACTTCTGACATGGCTGTTATCTTTCTAGGTGGAAACTGTGAACGCTGAAATGTGCCTCAAGGGATGTTCATGATGGAGAACAATGTCCCATTACGCCGAACCTCTGAAGAGATTCTGGGAATGTGGAAAAACACACAAGTGGAAAAGAGTCATTGGAACATTAAGAAGATATCTATAATGGGTGCAATTTTTATACCTATTTTTCAGGACACACTCTGAGAGGAGAATTTATTTTCTCATTTTTTTGACAATGGAAAAGGTATATCTGTTCTTGACAATTCAGTGTTATCTAAAAAAAAAAAGACCAGCACTGGAACCAGCAGCACAAGCTTCTCTACTGTGGTGTCTCAGCGGGTACAACATCCTAGCACTGTTCTGTGACCTGCTCAATTCTGTGTTGCTTACGGTCTACATGTTCCAGTGCTAGATACTCAGGAAAGTCAAAATTACCCAGCAATACCAATCTACTTGCATAAGATACATTTTGCATAGCTCTATCCTTCATTCTGTTCCCCAAAGAGCAAAGGAGAACAAATGCTATATATCAATCTAGCGATAAATTCAGTTTATTAGCTGACAGTTTGACAGTTAGGAATAATGTTTTATTTTAACCTTCTTGATCACTTACTGGGTTTGAAAATATATTGGAAAAAGGTGGCAAGGGTGACTTTGAGCTCAATGAATCCCTTCTCTGCATACACACAACTTCTAATGAAACCAGGGAAGTCTGCATGTGCAAGATCAGTCCTTTCACAAGAAAAACATTCATGTGGGTCAACAGACAGAAAAACAAAAGCCAGAGCAAATGACTTAAAAGCACCATCTGCTTATCCAAATACACCTGGAGAGAGGTACGAAGCAGTCCAAAAATCCATTTCATTTTTGTTATATTTCTTTCAAAAGAGATATTAAATAAAATACTATTGGGCCTAACTGTTTGTTTAACGCAGTGTGATGACAAGAAACAAAACTAATTCATCAGCTACTGAATTTTCCTCCTGTGGAGAAATGTTTAAGCTGCATTTGAAAGAATGCATGTGGAATGAGGTCCTCCTTACAGGATGAACAAAGATATGAGACAGCAATGCAAAATGGATGAAGTTATGATGCAGATAGCAAAAAAGATAGATAAAAACAAACTACACGCACACACACACACACATTCTTTGGAAGCACAGGTCTGAATCTCATTAAATGAAAAAATGGAATAAGTTATCCAGGGAGAAATTCATATCAGGCAGAAAGATAAACAGAATCTACCAAATCAGTATGTATGCAACCTCAAAAATACAAGAGCATTACATTTATTTGGAAGTTTAGTATGGCTGGGACAGTATTTACTTAATCCTGCTGGCTATCTCCTTAGCTTCCAACACAAGCAGCCTTCATCCAGCCTCCTCAGCCGTGGGAAAGTAACATCCACATTGCACAGAGATGTGCAGCTCATAGCAGAGTGGGTGTTTACTACAGGATGTTATTGCTAGGCCACTCTCTATCATCTTTGAAAGGTCATGGAGAATGGGAGTGGTGCCTGAAGACTGGAAGAAAGCCAGTGTCACCCCAGTCTTCAAAAAGGGCAAGAAGAAGGACCCAGGGAACTACAGGCCACTCAGCCTCATCTGCATCCCTGGAAAGGTGATGGAGCAGCTCATCCTGGAGGTCATCTCCAAGCATGTGGAGGAAAAGAAGGTGATCAGGAGTAGTCAGCATGGCTTCACCAAGGGGAAATCATGCTTAACCAATCTGATAGCCTTCTACGATGGAATGACTGGCTGGGTAGATAAGCATTTTCTTGCAGCACAGTTGCCTAGAATTTGTCCTGGTGGATGCTCGGAAATAAAAGAACCCAGCAAAAAGATGCTCCAGGTATGAAAGGATAACTCACTTAAGGATACTCAGTGTGAGGCTATTCTTTAGCAATTTCACCTCTAATAATATGCACGAGTGCATGAATCTCAACTGGCTCTACAGAACCCACAACAGGAGAGATTATGTATACACTAACTCAGACCCACTTCCATAAACCTACCCAAATTTCCTATTTACAGCACTGAATCATATGCAGTTATCCTTGTTTGCAGAGGCCAAAGCCTCAAAGTATTAGTCTACAGCTGAAATGTTTGTCCCCTTCTTGCACTGTTAACTGAATGACTATTTCTGCTATATCACACCAAAATCCATTCTGATAAAATTAGCTCAATCTAATTACAGGACAAAATATAGTCCTTAATTAAATGTTCTGATTTATTCTGAAGTCCTCTCTTTTGGTTCATCTTGAGTTTAGGCCTGTAAAAGCATATAAATTAGAAAGATTTAAAATGTTCTGTTTTCGCTCATTTACTGCTTATATTGAGTAACTGAGTCTTCCAAAAGTATGAAAAGAAAAGTATATAAAGAAAAATGGGGGTTGCTTAACTCATTAAGACCTTTTTTTGTTCCTTTTTTCCATATGTTATTTATAGCTACACTTAGGAAAAAAGTGAGCAGACAGAATATGATCCTTCTTTTAGCAATATTAAGAACATCCAAATACTTTGATAAAACCAAAATAGTGAATTATTTGAAAAACTTTAAAAGTCATCTCCTTTCATCTACCTATTGTTATCTCTAACACTGAAGATGAATATTTTCTCTGTCTGTCAAAAATTCCAGTTTCAAGTTTGCATGCAACAAGAAAGTTGTTTTACTTCAAAACCAAGCTCACTCAAATGACCACTATAGACTGTGCTATGGAAGACATGTTGAAAAAATATTAGCCCATGAACGTTAATTACTTCTTGCAATTTTCATTAGAGGTTATAACAATTTCTAATTCTTCATTCTGCCACTAATTTCCATTTTTAAAAAACACCTGACAATCACTCCCACATCTAGTGATGTACAGTCAGGTGTGCAAATCAGTGCTTTCTTTCCTCATGTCGAGCAATCCAGAACATGGGGAATCTCCACTTCGAGCTTGCAAGTCCATGACTATAGAAGGCTACTGACCTCAATCTGCTGAATGGCCTCTTCCCGCTGACGGATGGCCTCTAGATCCTCTTCTGTGATTTCCGAGAGCAAGGCTTGATCCTGGCTCTGGTTTTGCCACGTGCCATCTCCTCCGTTAAAGATCTTCTCATCATCAGGTAAGTCAGAGAATGGGGTCCTAGGACTCTGCTGAGATGAGAAAGTGGAGAGAAAACAGAGAAAGCATAAAAGTTCCTCACTTTATATAGCCTTCATATAGGAAAGGAAAATAATAATATAACTGATTGCATAAACAATGCAAAAAGGCAAAGAGGATAGAGTAAATGTTAATACAGGAAATCAGAATGACCCATCATGGGATTTCTTTCCCCAGGTCAGAATAGAACTAGTTAAATGAGAGAAACATATCAAGTCTTAAAGCAAGGACCTGAAGCCAGATCTCCCCAGCTACATTTCAGCCCCAGCAAAGAGCTTCCGTTTCAGACAATTCTGACAGAACAAAATGTTTATGTACATCTGAAAAATGACATGTTCAACTTGTTGATTTTACTGGAAACTCTTCTGAAATTAGATACTTTCTCAAAACAATACATAAAGCCTATGTGTTTGCCTTGAAAACGTTATGATCCAGCTTACAACACATGACCTAACAAAAGGGATCTTACTTTTGAGATAAACAATCAACACAGCTAAAAAAGGGAGAGCCATTAGAGTAACATGACTGTGCAGTCATCAATTTGAACACCAACATTTCATTTCACAATTTCATGCTTTGTTTCCTCTACAGAATTGACCTGCTTTCACTGACACCTCAGATACTGTTTTCTAGGTAGCTAATGTTCATGTTGCCTTTGGGAACTGCACTTGTGTCCAGATCCAAGTTCACAGAGCAAAGTGGCATATGAGCCAACTGCATCTACACTGAAGGCAGGGGCAGAGGTTTAGCAAGGTCTTCTCCTCCTCCCATCCATTAGCTTCTGTGCCTACAGATTGTAGATTCAGTCTAGACTGGACTCAGAGAATGAATCAACATGAGGTTGGTATGGACAATCAAGAGGTTGAGCTCAAACTAATATACACAGCTGAAGACTCTAGTACTACAGCTGCATGAGTATTTCACTTAAACATGCACATGGGTCTTTCAACCGGCCTTGATCTGAGCTTTGACACCTAACCAAAAGTTATAATACAAAAAGCAATCCAACTGTTTCCAATGTTCTGAAGTTGAAAGAAGAAACGGCAGTGACTACAGCACACATGCTCTTGACCTGAATGGCCGCAGACTCCCTGAAAATTACAGAAAACAAGAATTCAGGATGTTCAGTTCTCTGGATCTAGATGTATCTGAAGCACAAACACTAAGGCTCTTCAAGTGGTTGTGCTTAAGGAATAAAGGCTTTTGCTTTCTTGCTATGACTATGTTCTCAAAGTTGTCCACTGCCCTGATTTCCCACAGAATGAATAGGAACCGAGGCCGTGCAGGAGCTCGCTGGAAGGGCACAGAGCCTTGCAAGACTGGAATGGAAATTGCAATGAAAATGATGTCAAATCACCTAGGAAAGAATGAGAAGCAGAATCACATGTGCATGATGGAGGGAGGGGAAGGAGGAAAAAAAAAAAACACTTGTTATGTGTCTTTGTTTTACTTTTTGCTTGTTTGCTTAGAGATCTGCCCTGGAGGAACTGTGGAGGAGGCATAGAGAAAACGCGTAATACTGAACCCTTACAATGACATTTAGATACCCTACCTGGCTAGATTTTGAAGCATATTAGGTGTCTGGAAACTCTTACTTAATTCTTTAAAAACATCTAAAAAATTTTTGCATTTAGTTACCAAAAGACTTTTGTAGTTGCCTAAATATAGACTCAGGAGCCTAACCAAAGTAATTCATTATTATTATCACCATCATCTAACTGCAGGCAAGGAAAATAATACAACATGATGAAGGAAGTGGGGTGGTGGAAGATGTGGAGGCTTGCAGAAAAATCATCAGTAAGCATCCTAGTATCTTTCGAAAATATAAACACAAGATGCAATCTTTGACATTAATATCTTACATTGCTTCCCCTCCTCCTTCCCTGAGATCTATTATCTACAAAGAAAGCGTGTGTTACAGGAAGAAAATTCTCATTTAAAATAAGGTTAAAAATTCATTTACATTTTAAAGTACATATTCTAATAGGATTAAAATACTCCAGGAGTGTTTTATTCACCAGTTAATATATGCTTTGGACCCTAAGTTATCTGGTAAAGTGCTTCACTGCCAAAAGCATATATTAACGGACTCAAGAAAAAAAAGAAAACCCTTGGGTATTCTGATGCTTCATTTACGGTGACAGAAATCTCCTCTCATCTTCACCAGTGGGCAAACTAGGAAATGTACTGGCACAAGGCCATATCGCTGGAAGGGCCCAGGTGTCTACCCTCCGAAGATGCAGATAAACAGTGATCTAATTAAGTCCTTGTCCTAGGTCACAACAGGGATGCTGTACCATGGACCTAAGTGCACATGAAGGAATATCTAAATCCATGCTTTCTCACACAGATATGCATTTCAGGGAAAGAAAACAATTTTTGAGCTATTAAATGCTTCCCGCACTGTGCTGATGTGACAGGATTAAAAGGAGAGCCAGACCTCAAATAGCATTAGTCTACGTAATACCACGCTTGTATCACAAGTATGCTTTGTCTTGACCTCTGTCAACTCCTATCTGCGATCTCCACTTTTTGGTCCTAAATAAATAAATAAAAATAAATAAAAAAACCCTAATACAGCTACTGCAATGCCAGTGATGCTGCCTAGTCATCTGTTCAAAAAGTTGGCTATTCATGTGTCAAAATAGATAACAGTCTAGACACAGATGTTTTTCTTTAAACTTAAGTTAATTTCAGAGCTTCTGGAGACAATTATGTGATTTTGTATCTTTTTAACGTCTTTCAAGAAAATCCAACCACAACTGCACGAATGAGTGACTCTGAATCCTGAAATAATGGGATGAGTGGGATCTGAAATTTTCTTTGACCCATCAAAACGGCTCAGTAGCAACTTGAGATAGAGTCACCATGACCTGCTATTGGGATATGTAAGGTCGCCGGCTGCGTTGACATATTAAAAGTGTTTTTGTCTTTGTTGATGGTAAAATGACCCTTCTATCAGTGATAAAATGAACAAAGCCCTTGTTTTCAACCAGCAGCCAAATCTTGTATTTGAGTGTGAAGAAATCTAATGATTTTTTAATACTTCTGATTGTAAATGCATGTAATTGGGTTTATCAGTGGGCTTTTTTCCCTCCTTTTAGACATTGCTCATTGCCATGTCTGAAAAAAATCTTTTATTTAGAGCAAGAATAGATATGACAGAGGACATTCATTGAGTCTCCACAGATAAAGTTCCTTTGGAAAATACACTGCAAGGGGCCTTAAATCCCTATAGAGGCATTTCCATGTTAAATTTGATTTAGTGCCAAATTTTATGCCCTGCAAAGCTCTGTGCAATATTCTGTTGGATTTCCTCTCATAAATTGTTATTTGGATGTGTTTGAAGTTGCTCTTTTGTTGAAATTTGCCTGTGGCAGATTTTTGTCAAGATGTATCTGTAAACCAAACTCTGCCTGTGAAAAAATTGATAGAAGGGGGGGGGGGGAAAAGAAAAAAAAGTTGAGTACATCTGATATGCTCAGTAGTTCTTTTTAAACTAAATTCTTAGGACTGAGGGTCAAACTTTGCTGTTATTCGTCATATCTGAAAAAATTATGCCCAGGCACAACATTTTTTCTGTTGGATAAAATCTTTTCAGTAGGATAAAATCTTTGCTGCTTTGAACTACTTTTTTTTTTTTTTAACAGATTTATTCTACAAACGAGGAGATGTTATATGCAGCTGCTGATAGAGAAAAGGGGTAAAAAAGGTTTCATCTGGACAGGTACAACTTCTGTCGATATCTGCACTTTACCAGTAGTAAATTCTTTGCATTAGAAGCTGAATGCTTGAGGCTCCTCTGAAGGTTATCTCCTCCTAGGCCTGCTCCTGCCTAACTCCCCATTTGTATTTTTGAAGAGCTAAAAGAAGAATATTAACACACACGATTTCTTCTCCAGGTACACAGCAATTTCAGTGATTTTACCACTCATGTCACATAAAGCCACCATGTCAGGGACTGAAATGACCTCTGCTTTTCTTCCACCTAGAAGCAAAAATCTAACACGGAGCACATCTGATATGACATCACCTGGACTGCACGGTTTATCTTCAGAGAATGTCCTCTAGGAATAAGATGTGTCCTGGTAATGACTCAGTCCTGTAGCTCTCTTT
Organism: Apteryx mantelli; assembly: GCF_036417845.1. NCBI lineage: Eukaryota > Metazoa > Chordata > Aves > Apterygiformes > Apterygidae > Apteryx > Apteryx mantelli. Next base: position 3,411,674 of record NC_089979.1, on the reverse strand, counting down.
TACATCTCTAACTTTAACAATGTCATTTCTGAATGCTCTTCAAAAGTTCTTCCCTCACCAGAAATTAAACAAATAGAGTGGTTGGACAGGTACTAAAGGCAATGGAGGTGAAGTGTTGAACAGAGATGGATGGGAAATGGCTCTTACCTCCAGTGAAATGTTCAGTGATTTCCAAGGAAAATTTCCTTTCCTCACCACAACAAAGCCTGGATCTTAAAACCATGAAGACATGGAGAAAAATTAAAAGATGGAGGGAAAGAGGGAGATGCACACACATGCTCCCTCCAGCTCAGGTTATCTACTAGTCTGATAACTACGGTGCCCAACATCAGCTACAACGAGGTGGACCTCTCACAGTCTCTCCAAAAGGATCTGTAATACATGATGTAAGTAATTAAGATTTATTGGAGTGGGACTTACGGACTTTCTCCACCAGATGAATGGCACAATCACCAGGACAGGGGGATGAAGAGCTGAGGGAGATATCACACACCTCTAACTTTAGGTTCAGAATGAAGGCAAGTAAAGGGGAGAGAATTATCTTGCATTCAGCACCCTAAAATAGGCAATGTGAATCCTTTCTCCCCTCATCTCTGCCCGCTCTGGTTTCGACCAGGACTTGTGTCCTGGAGGGAAGAAAACACTCGCTTTGTTACAACCAAATCAAGCTCAGAAACCTTCAGTTCAGCAAGCTGTGGGGTTTGTTTCCCTGACCAGAGGGCTTTTTTGTTGACAACTTCCTGACTAACTCCATGACCAGTACCCAGCAGGAAGCTTATCCATGAATTTGCTACGGCCTCTACACACATGCCAACCTGTTTCGCCTTGATATGAATCCTTCTGTGGTTTTGACCACCATCATCTCAGTGGTGAATTCAGTTTCTTGCACAGGCTGTATACAGACCAGGGGATAAATGGAAATGCCGGTGCTCCTTGGTCTACATGATCTTCAACCTTGTGTTGTCACATACGGTTTGATTTTTGACAGTGTGCAAAAACACAGGAAGAGTATACTAATGGGTCGCACCTTGCTATCTCCTAGGACGGACGTGACAGAGCTGTCAGTACTATCAAAATAGGGAAAGTAGGTCTCATAACTGGACAGAGAATGTAATTCTGGGAAACAAGAAGGAACACAAGTAACATTTATCTGAGCGCTTCCCCACTTGCATGCGCATTTAAGCATTTAGAGCTTGTCCTCATATTCACGTGACTGCAAGACACTCAGGACTGAAAAATAGCTCCTTTATTCTAGATCATCCTGCGAGGTCTAAGAGTTAGTCTGGCACCTGGCTCTATTACACAGAGCCATTCCTCTCAGTTCAAGGCCAGCCCAAACCAGAAAATAACCTTCCTTTGATACGCACAGCATTATCTCACAAATTCACGGGTTGACTCCAAGTTTATATGAGCACATAAAAAAGAAGTGTCACTCACATGATCTAATTTTGTACTACATAGTGCAGGTTGTTCCGAGGAAATCTTTTGCAACCATGAAAATTGAATAATTTAGAGGTCTTATGTGCCTCAGGTAGTAAACCAAAGAAAACCCCAGACCTGTGGGAGGTGTGCTGCTTCTGCATTCTATAATCTTCAGAAGCATCCTGTATCTCCAGCAGGAATATGGCCAGCTCAAGCAGTAATCAACACACCTCCCACACCTCCTGCAAACTATCACGTCTCCTTGGGTAACATTTTGGCTCTAGCTTTCAGACAAAATGCAAATGCAGAGATGTTTATCTCCTGCTTTATAGTATGTATAGACGTATAAACAGCCAGGCTACACTTTATGAGGATATCCTATTCTCACTAGCATGCAGGCTTAGAGATTCACATTTTATGGCATGTAGAATAATGAGGCCAGAGTGCCTGCATTAAAGATCAGTAAAATACTTTACATTGAGGACCACTGTGCAGAATACTGCCACAGTTACGCGAGGTGCCTGCGCCTGAAACATTTTTAATAGCATGTTTGGCACTGCAAGCTGTCCAGAACAAAAACGGCATGGAGAAGCCAGTTTGGCCTGCCTACCTACAATATACAGCGAGATTAAGAAGACAGATAAATTGGATTAGATAATCTTTCTCAAACCATCCTTCCAAAACAACTAACCTTCCAGACTCAATGAGATTTAGAGCTGTATCTCGCCAAGCAAAAGCCCAAAGCAATTACAGGTAGAAAGGCCTCAGGCAGCCACAGAACAAGCGGCCTGGGACTTCTAAATCTTTTAGAGGAGTGAAATAGTGATATTACAACTTTGCATTATCTTTCACACAGAAGATTGCAGCAGTGATTGGTAAGCTGAGCTCTGTTATCTTATGAGAGGAGCTTCCCACAAAAACAAGGGAAGAAATCCTAACAGAAGTTAACCATTACTTGCTCTCTGCTTTCACTCAAGCTTTGGGCATATTTAAAGATACCAGTTTTAGCTTCAAAACAAGGACAACTTTAAAAGCGGCATGTTTTCCACCCTTTCTGCATGCATCACCAACATGGGCAAATACAGAAATGCATCCAGCATTTTCTTCAAGTTATGTAAATGTGATTACTCTCTACCAATGTAGCATGAGAAAAAACAGCATGGAAAAATTAGCATTACGGGGAGGGCCAAAGTGCATTTTTATTTAAATTAACTAGAATTTCTCATGTGTTGCTGTCTTCACTCTCCATCAAGTTGTTTACTTTTGAACGATGTGGACCTGAAACTGAGCATGGAAAATTACCATTTCTACCAGCTTCCTGATATGGTATCTGCAAGAAATTACTAGTTTTAGGGAAAATGTAATACCAGAAAGTATTCTCATTGTTCATTTTTCAGCATTTCTAAATTTAATCATTCAAGTCTCTGCAGTAATGAAGACCAAGAAAATCCATTTAGTTTCCTGGAACTAGAAGAGACGCAATAACAGAGTACTTAGTTCATACCTCCTACTGTTTTCTTCGTCTTTATTTTTCTTTCAAGGCTTTATTACTTTACCAAATTCATTCCTACCAATCTTGACCTCAGCACCTAGGGCTGTTCTAGTTCAGAGTCGTTCTTACTGTACTCAGAGTGGGAGAATTAAATGACATGCCTGTGGTAGATCAGGAGAAGGAAAATAAGCCACAGGCCTGAGTTTTAGCTCTGTGATATCCAACATGCTTTTAAGAAGCACTGCGTATTTTCATCTCCAGGTGAAGCCCAAATCTAAGCGGAATGCTCTTCCCACCAGGTTTAGGTGATGAGGAGAATGGTTTCTGACACTGAGCAAAACCTGATGTCAGATGTTTTAACTGTGAAGAACATCAGCTTCTAGAGCAAACTTCAGGAGATCTCGAGGGCTACGTTTTGTCACCTGTTTTCACCCTGCAGAATTTGTACAGATGCTCCATAAGGGAGGGAGGGGGAAATTTGCCCTGCTCCTATTTCCAGTCCTCCTCCTTTCTTCCCTTGATCAGACAACTTTATCTACCATGCCAAGAGATGGTCCTCTGGGTGAAATGAAGTAGGGTGAAATGAATAAAACAATGAAGTAGGGTATACACTTTTCCCTCTCCGAAACTACAATTCTTTTCCTTTCTTAAATTCATTTCATCTAATGTCTTAAGTCTGATCACAAATGTATAAACCCACCCCTCCCAAAGCCAACTACCTGCGCTGTCACTAGCCTCAGGAGGCACCTGTACACATGCAGACCAAGCAGATAAATGTTCCCGAGGTTTGTCATGAATGCGAGCATTCGTTGGTATTTTTCCTGCATCGCATCACATTTCTAAAGCTGTTCCTGCGCTCTTCTAGCTGAATTATATCCTCATAATTCTCCAGCTCTGCACAGCTCTGCTGCTGGCATAGTGTTTTGGCTGGCACCGCTGGCTGAAAGCTGTACTGTACGTCTTTCCCGGGTCCTGATGCTAGGCAGAAAGCTCCCCTGCTCGCAGCTCCATCGCTGAACATCTGAAGCATCCAGCCTTCAGGTAAAGGGACCGTTCTCGCAAGAGCTCACGGCCACATCGAGACGGTCTAGGAAGGACCGTGCGCTCTGTGCCTCCCCATGGATGTGTCACACAGCTGCTGCGCAGGTTTCTGCTAGAAAGGCAAAGCGAGAAGGGGAATGAGTCACTGGCTCACTCATTAACACCTGGCTCCTGCAAAAAGGGAGAAGTCTTCTCCTGGGTTCCTGTGGAGGCGAGAACCAAACTCCATTTGATTTCCTGTAGCGCAGACCACCTCTGACATGGGCACGGTGCCACCCCATAGTACAGAGGGGTGGACAAGTAGGAAGTATGACCTTCTTCTTCAAGAAGTTGACTGCTTTTCTATTACATGGAAGGCATCAAAACGACTGGATTTACTGGGTCCTAATAGCTGCTATTGCAGAATGGAGTATTTGGGTCCAGATGTACATGGTAAAACCAGAGTATATTTTTATGCCATGCACTTTGGAGGAGAGTCACTCCCGTTAAACCTCCTTTTCAGGTTTGCTGGCATTCTTAGCCACCTTTTTTCAGAAACATGGTTGACTCCCACAAAACGGAAACCTTTTTGACAGCAGTCTTTCAATCTCTTTTCATTACTGGCCTCTGCCAGCGATTCAGTGAGCTGCTCAGGGTGCAAACAGATGTTTGCAGCCTGGGACTGAGAAACAGCCTCATTTAGTGACTGCTCTATAACAAAAGCCTGTCTGTTCCACAGCCCTAGCACAGTCTGCATTCATAATATTTCAGCTATTTCCCGAAAGCCTGATGCCAAATTAGGGCTATCATGATAGACACGGTCTAGCCTGAGCAGCCACATTTACATGCTGAAACCCAGTCCTTGCTCTCCCAGATGGCGACACAGACTCTGCTGGCCACACACAACCCCCTTCCAGGAGACACCTTGGAGGCAGCAAGGCTTAAATGGGCTCCAGCAAAAGACTCAGAACCAGGCAGAGTCCATCTGCGTAATTAATTGGTGACTCCAGTGTGGTGTCTCTGTCTGAGAAAGTGACCCTGTGCCTGTCTTCTAGTCAATAAAGAGCAAGTCCATCAGTGCAGTCTAAGGCAGGATCTGCCCTATCCTAAATAGCCACCCCAAGCGAGCATGAAGTTGGCAGTACACACGGCATGGCATGGCTTCATCAGAGCCTGCATAGAAACACAAAAGATCAAAACTTGGAGCTGGGAAGTTAAATTAGAAAGCATCTTCTGCAGACCCTTCATATGTGTGCAACAGTGATGGGAGAAGAGGGAACAAAAGTTCACAATTTTTCGATGTCATGTAAACTGTGGGTTTGGGTTTTTTTTTTTTTTCCGTTTATCTGTTAATTTGCTACAATAAAGCCTATTGATCGAAGTGTGACTGCAGGCAGCTGCTTGTTAGGTATTACACTAATACTATACACAAAACCTTAATTGTTTTTCCTCACGACATTTTTGTTTTTAATTAAAATACAAACAAAGGTAATAAAAATGTTAAAAAGATACAAAATGACACACACCTGCAGTGAGACAGGAGACACCAACTGAATGGAAATGAAAATACTGGGAATCTAATTTGGGACTATCTAGCAGCACTGCTCTACAGCAGGCTGTCATGGATCAGCAGCGTGATCTGTGGTCAGCTCCTGGTGAACCTGTTCACGACTGTCAGATTGCAGGAACAGGGCTTGCCCTGGCTTCTGTTTTCATCAGGTTTGAGGAAAGCTATCTATCTCTAGGGAGGTCTAATTACACCAAACTTCTGACCAAAACTGACCAGAACTGAAGCCATCAAGATCATCTCAAATAAATCTTGATTGAGTAAAGCAAGGTTGTCAAGATGATGGAGAAAATCATTGTTAACAAAGACTACGTAATTATTTTTGGGTATTTCCTGACTCAAGTGGTGTTAAACATGGGTAAGATTTGTCTGACTTTTTTCTAGGATCTCATTTTAAATTAGTTAACAAAGGAGTAAATCCAGACATGCAACGGTTAGCCTGGCTAATAGTTTATGTGAATGTCCTTTGTCCCATGTCAGTTATTTGTACAAGTGACCTTAAAATAGGCAGATGGATTTTTTTCCACTGATTTTGCTAGAGATGGATTTGGGAGCAATCACAAAACCCATCCTGTTGGCAAACGAAGGCAGTAACAACTCAGCTTGAGTGGATTGTTTTCAGCTGGCTCAGCTGGATCTGGAAGAGCACATCTGTCTATGCTTACTATGGATGTTCTGCTTCCTCTTGGGTCAAGAAAATAACCGAGAACACGAAAGTGCAATCATTTTGTGCTAATCCTTAAACTTAGAAAATGAAGAAGGGCTTTAGCAAGACCAAGCAGCTTTGTTCCGGTGTTACATGCTGTGTTTTCTGTTTGTCACAACCAAACATTGCCTAAGGAGCGAGTTCCTTGGGCTCTTTTAAGCCACATGCCTGTTCAGCAGCTGACATGGGCTGTATTGATCTGCGAGCGTACAACCTAACACCTAAACGTTCGTTTTATTGCCTCTCCATGCTTTCTACCAGACATTTTTCTGCTTTCCCTCCAAAAATGATACGTTCCAGCTTGTGGGACACAATTGTACTATTGGCCATGCATAGGCTGGGAGGAAAGGAAGATACCTGGAAATTAGCACTTGATTCTAGTAGTTGCCTTCTTAAGTGCACAATTATGACACACCACGGCACAGCATCGCTTAAGTAGAAAGGAACTTCTGCAATCAAGAGGTTTGTGACATTCATTCTTAAAGAAACATGCCCAAGGAAATAGAGAAAACATGACCTCTTCTACTGAAATGCTCAGATGGTTGCTAACATATTCCCCTGATAACGCTCCCTTGACAGTCCATGAACGCCGATGGGGACTTCCCAGGAGGCCATTCATCCAACCTGTTCCAGACACATAACACAGGAGGGGCTGAGTCTGGTTCTTTTCACTGACCAGACATGGAAACAACCAACCTGGTCTAATCTCCCAAAGCATAGATAGCCTTAAAAAAAAAAAAAGTTTGACTGAAGGGAAGTTAATGCTTGCCATGATTTCTCCATGATGTTGCAGCAAGCAGCCACATCTCAGGACACTGTGTTACTGGAAACATTTAACAACCAGACAGCTTTATTTGTGGGATGTGAGTTTCAGTCTAGACAAAAATGAAGAGTGACAACTTGAATTACAAGCCAAATGAAGTCAGGATATCTACTGATTCAAAGAAAAACACAAGAACAGCAACAAGAAAATGATATTACTCCTTAAGAATAGCAATATAGCTATTAAAGATCTTCACAAAGTCTCAGGAAAGGGAAACTAAAGATTTTAGATAAACTTAGTCACAGATGTATATTTGCGAACAAAATGTCTGCAAAGAGAAATAACGAAAATGGAAAGCGTAATCATTGCTCAAGTGAACAAAATCCTGTTTCTGAATTAGTTTGTCCAGGGAGAATTAAATAGAAGGAATTTTGTGGTTAGCTAATTTATCCTGTATGAGTTCATAATAGGGCAGGACGAAGTTAATTTAACCTTCCAAACAGTGACAAGAAATAGGAAGTACCAGAAAAGGAATGCTATGCAAACCAGCTTTATTATCCTCATGTGCTCCATGCTGTCTCTGTGATATATATTTACAGAGATGCTAACCTTTCTTTAACTCAACGGTTCAGTCCCACACCGCACGATTAGCATACAGGCTTGATGAAGGCTTTCATGAGGATTGAAAAGCTACCTAAAATGTTTGCAAAATAAAACATTCAGGGAAAGGATTAAGATAAAAAAATGCTGCAAGGTTTTCAGCTCAGCGCCTCAGGAACGTGACATGTAATGGAATTGTCCAAAATGCGTGCACTTTTCCGGTGAACATCAGGACAATGTCTTAACTGCCTCAAAGACAGGAGGGGCCACACATAAACATTCGGATGATTTCTATCATGCATTTTTATTGGAACATTGTTATTATTTATTTATCTTGCTTATGTTTTAAATATATTGTTGACCTTCCAAAGTGATGAGGCATTAACCCTCTACATGACTGTTCTTTATTAGCTTTAGCATTTAACCTACATGTTTCTTTCCTAACATCAGGCCATTCTCACTTACATCATTTAACTGGGTGAATAATTCACCCGGTCTTCATTTATATCTTCACCTTGAAAGTATTATAGGCTGTAATCATGTCTCTTCTGATATTTTCTTCTTGACTACTTAATTTAGCTCCCTCATTTTCTCATCTAATGTTTTATAGACTATACCTCATGTTATTTTAGTTGCCCTGTTTGTATTCTCTTTTATTCTCTCTGTAAATATCAATACCCTTCCTAAGCCATTAGCTACAAGACTTCATTGCTTGTGCCATTAAACCACATTTCTGTTGGAAACTTTTCTCCAAACACAGCCAGAATTTTGTCGCATGTTAAAGTCTACTCTGAAAATTGCTGCATGGGGCTTTGGTTGGTTGGTTGGTTGGTTGCCTCTCAGTAATTTTCTTAACTATCCAACCTAGTCTCAAAGGGCTCAAAACTGGATACCTTCCATTTCTTCAGTAATAAAGGAGAAATGCACTGATTCTGCAAGGCTAAGACATACTCGCTGAATTAAAATCATATTTCACTCCCTGAAGCAGATACCTCTGACTCCAAAAACACACTGGAATAGGAGCTGCTCAGTAGAAAGAGGGCAGCTTTCTGCTGTTGCTTAGAAGACTAACATTACACCTCAACCTTCCTAATGCCTTCCAAAATAACTACATATTATTATTCAAAACACTCTGTTATTTTACTTATTCTGTTTGCAAATCAGGATTTATGGCCTCAAGCAATGAGCTGCTCCAGGTCATGTAGCACATGAGTGCATTCCCGGCTTGCTGTGGTGCGCAGTGTTTTCCTTAGGGCTTCTATTTCTAGTATATAATTTATTGTGCTAGGGGTTGCCGAACCCAGTAGCCCTACGGGGGCGAGGCTGATGCAGCTCCGTGCCCCCAGGCCCAACAAGTAGCGAGGCTGAGCATGTACTCCCACGCGAAAAAACACACATATACAACACATATATATGTACACAAACAGAGCCAGCCATGCAGATCAACACAGACAGAAAACACAGCGCTCCGGCATACATAAAAGGCCTCATCCTGCTCCTCTCTCTGGCTGACCAGGAGGAAGGTCCATTAGTGGGACATATATATAGACATGTGCAATGTGGTGCATTGCTCTCCAGCAGCTGGGCTTAGAAAGACCACCCAGTAGCTGCCCCTGGCTGCCCAGTGTCCCCGGTGGTTGGCACCTGGACACACAAGTCCCTGAGGCTGCAGCCCCACTCCAGCTGCTGGTACAGACCCTCTTGTGCACACCAACACCAACACACACACACACAAATGGGTCTCCCAAACCCCACGGTCTCTTCAGCAGTTGGCCAGGACCTCCTGGTCCTCCCGGAAGCCAACTCCTCCAGGTGCCTCACTCAGACACACATACATCCCTGGCTCCTGGGCCACTTCACCTCCTCTCCGGCTAGTCCAGCTTGATATTCGCTAGCCGTCGCACACTGACCCGCATAACCACGCTCGCTCCAGCTGCTGGCACCCCTGACCCACAGGCCTGTGACTCGAGATCTCACTCCGGCTGCTGGCACTGAGACCTCCATACACACGTGCACACAGAATAAGGAGCCCCTCGTGAGGAAAATAACTAGAAACAGAATTTAGTAAGACAGGACAGACTGTCCTGATCAGGTACAGGGCACGGATACACAAGTGCACTGACCAGCAGCCTCTTTACATGCAACCAGCCCCATTTTTCCTTTTATCCCTCTATTTTCCCATGCTTGTTCCTCCCTAAAACACCCAGATCCCACCCTTTCCCCACCTCTGTTCCTCCCCTAAACACCTCATAATAAGTCTGTGCAATCCCAAAAGGCTCTTCCCCAGCATCCCATAATGAGTCCCATACTGCCCATCGGTCTGCGAGGTGATGGGGAGCCACTGCCACGACTCATCGGTGGGTGTCCCCGGCCCATGGGCTGAAGCTCTCCTGGGACAGCCCTGGGGGGGCCGGAGCCAGGCTCATGTCTCTGGCTGGGTTATCGGGGTCCCCTTGCCCTGTGCTCCTATGATCCTTTGTGCGTGTGGGGGTCAAGCCTTTTATCACATACCATATTGCCCCTGCACGGGATGCTCCTTGCTAACACACAGGGTGTGCACACAGGCGTATGGTATCATGACTGCTCGTGCCCATCGGCGTTGTCCCCTCTCTGTCCAAGGAGCCACAAATGTACTGAGAGAGAGAAAGGGATCCAGGCAAACCGTGGGTAGGGTCTTCTCACTGCCCCCCCATTAGAGAGTTAATTTCCTTCTGCTCTCTGTCCACTCAACACTGAAGAAGTCTTCTCCAGTGGGTGATTCAATCCAAGCAGGTTAGGCCCTCGCTGTGTTGCCGTTTTTTGCCTTTTCTGCATTGACTTTCTAAGGCTCTATACCCTGCTAATAAAGCTAAAGTTAGATGCCATGATGTGCCAAATAGATGTCAAGCATCCCATTTAGTGCAGAGAGGGGTAAATTAGGCAGACACCAGTTCAGGGCTGGAGGTCTGGACACATAGGTAGGATCCCTCTTAACTAATTTGAGATGTTTGCAAGGTAGATGTCTACATCTGAATTCATCAGCCAAATTGAACTGAGAGAAATCCACCTCACGAATCTTTATGTCTCTGTACTAGACACACTGACATCCAAGCTCCTTATTATGGCTCCCATTATATTCAGTGGAGACACAGTCAATAAAGTCAATGGAGATAAGAGGTCTGTTCTCCAGATTAAACAGATGATTGACTGCTACTTAACAGGAGACTGTGTCATAGCCTGTAAAGGGAGCCGTGGATGTCAGGCTCAGAAGTACAGAACTACTCTTCACGTGCCCATGTTTAGCCAGATGAATCCCACCCAAGGGAGTCTACAGAAAAAAACCCAATGTTTTGCCCATTTTTTTCTTTTTCTTGAGAACAATTCATTCTACTTAATTTCAGATGAGTATCTTAAGAAACAAAGACATTATCCTTAGCGATTCTATTTCTTGCCACTGACTATAAAAGGAGTCTAGCTGATTTGCTTCAGATGTAGAAGTTTACACTGTGGAAATGTTTATGCGGATACCTCCAGCATGCATGGTTTGAGATCCCACTAGGTTTATCTGGTACTGGATGAGGGCAGTGAAGCAAGACAGAACTGGGGTGATGACACAGAACCTGTTCAGATTCCCATTTCACGGAGAAATCCTCTCTTCCCCCAAATGGTGCATATAAGAATAGAAAACGTTTGCAATTATCTGGCCAGAGTAAGCAAGACATGACAAAAACACCACTGTTTTACTGATATATAGTTTGTTTACTCACATTTTAGAGTGATCTTCCGCCTCGCCACAGAGAAGGCTGAACCATATGAAATGCTGAATATCTTCTGACAAATTTCCTCAAGCTGCCGAGATTTGAAGGCAACTAGTACGTCCCCCACAGATGAGGTCCTTAATGGACTTATGGCACCATGAGGCTATGAAGTGATCTAAGCTATATATTCACACTGTATGAGATCAGACAGCATCAAAACTTTGATAGATGCCTCTGCTATTTGCTCATCCTTAAGGAGCAATGACCTGAACATTAGCATGTCTAGTAAATTGTTCTAATGTGTGGTGAAAGGGGAACTAATGGATACAGTAATTGATTGTTTGATGGATAGCTGGGGAGCCCTTTGATTATGAGTTTTTGCTATGGTCCAAGACATTTTCATTCTCCAGTTAACCCAGAGCTGATTGCTTGTGTGAATTATCTCCTTCTCTGACTGAAAAAAAATTCGTTCTCTTAATAAATATTTCATCAGAAACAAACTGGTGGTGGGGAGAGAAGAGAAAGCAAATGTTCGACACTGATTCTTTTGAAGATATTATAGAGTCGACAGAAAAGATATAGAGATTATCCATGAAATCTGTTTAGGTCAGACAAGAGGTCTTTGTTTCTCCAGGATTTAGTGCTCAGAACAATATAAGAGGCAGGAAGAAGTTGGAAGGTCAATTTAAATCCATCAAGGGAGGCCCAATATGACCTAAGGAAGATGTATTGAAGTGGGGAAGCAGCTGTTTTAAAGTTGGCTTCATTCCAAATTCCACGTTCCTCTCTCCCAAGCTCCAGGCTGCACTTTCATGCTATGACAAGGAGGGAGCCTGACCAAGAAATAGAATATCAGCAAGTAAACAGAGCTATAATTCCTGGCATCTAATTGGTGAGGGTTGAATTTTGATCCTAGTGAAGCTTATGGCAAAATTCTCATGGATTTCAGTTGGGTCCTTTTGCTATCCTTCATCTTCCCATGGCAACTCCTTGAAAGTTATTTACCATCTCTACTTAGCTTTATGATATGACACCTGGACTGAACCTGCTTGTTTTGTTTCTGCATGACATACAATTGTACTTTTGAGTTGCAAACGTTACTCTTCTCCCCAAAGGAGAGTATCCTACCCTGTTTTCCTAAACAGCAGTGTAAAAAACAAGAAGCAGCAGAATCAATGGAAAATGGTCTGTGTTTTGCCATTTCACATTCCCAATCCCTGTTCAACCCCATTTCCTATCCCTTCACTGTAGGTTTTACTTTATTAGGCCCAAATTGTCAGGCTCAGCTCCTAAACAACATCAGCCTAGTAGATGGCAAGAGCCTTGGGGAAGGGACTTTATGGTTATACTTGGTTAACATGTCTGTAGGACTTGTACTGTTATATGAAATGAAATTAAAGAAGAAAAAGAAAAAATCCACCCAACAAGAGCTGTAACTATTAAGAGTTAAATAAATCTCCAGTTGAGGACTGTTGGTTTTCTTCACATTTGCAAATATGACGAGAACACACTTATGAAGAGAACTCTTTGGGTCTCCACAGACTTGATCCAGCAGAGAAACTTTATAAACTAAGCTTCAGTCAAACGGAGTTTGCTACAATACAGAAAGGAGTCACTATACAAGCTAATCCCAATCCGCTTCAGAGCTACACACTTAATATGCTGAAAACTGCTGCAGTTTTTAAATCAGCTTTTATTGAAAAATTGTTGATGAGCAAAATACATAATGTTTCCTATTACTCTCTACCCTGTATACTTCCCCTGGGCATTGAGATACTCTTATCTTGTTTTCCTAGCTGTTCCTCAAGCATATTTATATTGTTAGTCTCCCAACAGGTATCATTATGTCAATAAGCTCAATTTAAACATTAATAGTGTGGTTATGGGCAGAAATGCAACTGATCATATCACATGCTATGAAAGGGGGAACATATGTCATGGAATTGGCTTCAGTGCTCTTTGTTCTCAATTCTTTGCCAAAAGTTCTTACAGAGGGGGAAGGCACGAGTAAGATATGGGGGATGAGGAGAGACAGTGACAAAGCAAGGAGAACTAATGAAAACGGGAGCAAGGACTAGTGGGAGAGAATGAAGGGCACAGAAGAAGCTACAAAAGGGGGCAAATGGGAGAAAGACGAAAAATGAGACAGAACTGCAAAGAATTGAAAGGAAGTCAAATGCAAATCAAGGCTGTTTCTAAATTGCAGGGGTCTCCCATTCAGGTAATACAGGGTCTGAGATAGGAACATCTGCAGATGTTCCTCACAAGGAATGAAAAATCAATGATACAGGCTACAGCTCTCTGCAGCCTAACATCTGATCACTGCAATTGAGAAGGTAAAACCCCTCAATCGTGCTGATGTTTCAGAAGCAAGGATAGGACAAGGAATGTAGGGAATCGTTCCAAAACCAGTGTAGCCATTAGATAAGACTATACATTACTATTATTGTTCCTGTACAATAATCAAGCGAACCATTTTGGAATAAAGGACACAGTGGTTGAGTGACAAATCCCACTGACAGACAGAAATTTCTGTCTTCTGCTGGAGAAGTATTTGCTACTACCTTCTGAAGATAAACTGACATCCTATCTGCCTTCTGGGAAGAAAACTTTATGGTCACAGGGGACTTCTGGTAATAGAGAAAGAAAATGAATGGGGTAAAGAAAAGCATTGGTAAAACTGTCTTCCCAGGTAAACACTAAACATGCTGGTGATCTGAGACCAGACCAAGCAAGGAAATCTTTGGCGTAGTAAATGCTGGACATCATACATTTCCTATGTCAAACTGTAGAACCTGACCAAGTCAATAATATCACTGCATATTTTATCATAATCGTTAGGCTTCACAGTGACTTTCTCCATGGAAAGTGCTCTGAGAACCAGTGAAACTACCTGTGGAGAAAGGTGACATTTCCTATCAGTAAAGGAGTATTGATCAGGCTCAGTGGTTTTAGTGCCTAATGGGCTTACACCACCTTTCTGCTGGAGTCTTTCCATTTGCTTCCACTGTCCATGCTTTCACTCCTGCTGCTGCTCAGCTCAAACATAGGTGTGCTAATAGGCAAAAGTCACATATCAACCCACACCTTTCTTGTTTCTTGTCTGGTCTCTTTTGGCAAATGGAAGGGGATGAGACTGGTTTGATGATGACTAAAAGTAGGAGATAAGCCCTTGAGGAAGCTCCTGGGTCTGTCTTCCAAGGATGTTGACACATGCTTTAATTTTGTAGTAAACTGCATTTGGCTGCATCGTCCAAAAGGCTCTAACCACTGGTTATCACCCAAGATGCCAGGAATTTTCCAGAGAGGAACCATGCTAATTCTGTTGTCCTGAAGAAGTGTCATTGTTGGTAACTGCATCCTGCTAACCAAAATGTGCCTGACTGAGTGGAGATGATTGAATGATGATGGTGGCATTCTTCTCCTCCAGTCTTACCCTGCCATATCATGTAAGCGCCAAGTCAAAAAGTGTTGGCATTCTCACAAAGGAAACTGAGCTCTTCCAGCCCTGACTTGCTCAAAAGATGCCTCGTAGGTCTTGTGAGTAATATACCTACACAAAGAGATCTTGGAAAATGTACAGATCTTGCAGGAACATAAACTTTGACTGAACAAATGATGAATAAAATGCAGAGCAACATCCTTATATTTTGGGCAAAGAATATATAATCATTCAGTGGTGTTTGTGAAACATGTCAGGCTCTGTCAGGAAGAAGGGTTATAAATAAATGTGAGGTAGATACTTAATAATGCTATTTCATATCCATGCAATAATGAACTTTAATTATTTCTTTGGATTTCTTTCTTCTTTTATTGTAGCAGATGAGTCAAGCCCAGATGTGTAATGAAACCGAGACTGGCATCACAGCATTTTCTTTAGAGGTGGTTGAGAGTTCTACGGATCACCTGCCAAATCTTTTTTTTTTTTTCCTGTGGGGTTTCCTTCATGCATTTTACCCAGAATTTAATTCCCCCATATATGGTATGACTGAATCACAGTGCAAGGAACTTTCATGATGGAAAAGATTTTGCAGACAAGCACTCTTCTTGCATCGCTCGTCCTACGATGCAGCTGAAGCCATCCTTACCGTACTCAAAGCAGCAATGTGCCAAGAGAAACCAGTTGCGATGGTATGTAAGGAACTTCACGCGTATCTTTGCTTTCAGAATCTATGAAAGCTAATTTACAGCTTATCAGCAAACTTCTCACCAAATATTTGTGCCAGGGAACAAGGAGATTGATTTGTTTCCTGATGTGACGTTGGGGATTAACAGAGGATATCAAAGAAAAATTCAGAGCTGTTAAATGTAATGATGTTGGATAAACAGAAAGTCCTCACGTGATATACCTCATTCATTCACTGTTTACAACAGAGATTCTGGGAAAGGAATAGAGCAATGCAACACACCACTCCTGTCGCAAAATCCCTTTCTCTCAAAGCCTACCGTGATTACATGACCTTCATGAAGAGGAATTTCTATGAGACGGACCCCCAATGAAATACTTTCAATACAAGTCTCCCTTCCATCTTTCCTGCTCTGTAAGCAAGGGCAACGACAATACAAGTCCACTGAGAGCAGCAAGATGTTTCCTTAAATCCCCATACTCTGAAGACACCATGGCCCAGCTCCCCTACTCTTACAGACAGAAGCTTTCAACCTCACTGAGGGCACCCCCCTTACCTAAAAAGTAACTGAACTAACTTGTCATGTATACTCCCAATCCTATATCAAATATTCCAATGTTGAACGAACTCCAACCCGTGAAACAAAGTTTGCAGTCTCTTTGCATGCAAAAAGTCTTTGTTTCTAACAGCTACTCAACCTTTTTCTCTTTCTACCCTCCTTCAGCCTCACCAATCTCCATTTCCTTAGAGCATCATGAAAAAGAAAACAAACCAGAAAACCCATAGTGTGGGTTATTCCGGGAACAGATATGTTCTGTTTATAATGGGCAACATAATTGAATCTCCTGGACTCTGGAGTTGCTACACTCTCCATTCTACCTCTGCTTTTTTCACAACATGGGGACAGTGGTTCTCCTCCTTAGAGGGTTGAAATAATTTAATTTGCAAAGTGCTTGAGACCTGCAGGGACATCTTCCAAAATTCAGCACTGGAGAGTTTTTCCACCTCATCTCTCCCTATTTCACACGAAGTCTTAAATACAATTGTCTGTTCATAAACAAACAAGCATAATAAAACACCCCCAAGCCCTCAACCACATTACAACAGAATCACAGAACAGCTGAGGTTGGAAGTGACCTCTGGAGACCAAATTGTCCAAGCTCTCTGCTTGAAGATGGGTCAGCTAGAGCAGGTTGCTCAGGATATCATCCAGTTGGGTTTTGAACACTTCCTTGAACCTGTCTTTCTCTTTTGGTGGCTGCCAATTTATATTCTGTAGTGTTTTCCAGACTCTTACAGCTGTGGGTAGGAGAAGCAGCACAAAGGAAGCTTACTGCTGGTGAGGTGTGAGATTCAAGAGACAGAAGGGGAGATTCAGGAAGGCAGAAGGGTGATTAAAGGGATTCCGTGAACTCGCGTCTCTACAGGGAGCCAACGCCTGGAGGCTCAGAGGCAACAAGCAATGTTAGGAGGGGAAACAGGTTTTATTGTGACTGATATCATTAAGCAGAAAAATGCATTTCAAAATGAGCAGGATTAGTGTAGGACAAGAACACAAATGCTGTCCCACATGCAAAGGATGCATATTTGTAAGATGAGAAGTATGAGGGACAAAACACATTAAAGAGAAAGAAAAAAAAGTGCATTTAACCAACTCAATGTTTTTGAAGGAAAATGTGGTTCCCTGTGGGAAAAAAAAAAAGCCCTAGTAGGACCCAAGCAGACTGCACTGATGGGCAGGGCCCACCTCTGGCAGGTGCCAGACCTCTGCTTCTTTGATGGGGAACTCTGGTGGTGGGACGGTAACTAAGCTGTAGGTCTGGGCAGACCTCCACAGCTTCTCAGCAGATGAACCAGCAGGAAAATGTGTCATGGCTCTACCCAAATCCTCTCGATATCGCATTTGACACTGTTAAAACGTGAACTCCCTCTGGAAAGCGTTTGCATTTCAACTCACCAGCACTTCTCAACAACCAACCAAGCCTGTGCCCTATATCTTTATTTTTCACAAGATATAACCAACTCCTCACTACTGATGAACCAGAGTGCATCAACCAAGCTTTACAGATCTATACCTATAGATCTATCCCAGGGACGGTGATTACTTTTCTCACTGCATGGCTCCACCACCTAGTAAACAGGAGCTCTGCCTTCGACGGACCGGAGGTCAGTGTAAGACCTTCTATCCCACCCCACCTCCTTACAGATTTTATCCCCACCTCAATGACATTACACAACAACAGACATCCATGGTTCACCAAGCCTTCTCCTCCACCTGAGCCCTATAAAACAAGACTCCTGTATCCAATTAAGAAGTTAATCATATGCCAGCAGATGGCACTCCAGAGCGTGCAGCATCCACCGCTTTTCCAGCAACGTTCTCAGCATCAGCTGGAAAAGTGCTTTCTGTGCACGGCTCCTCAGTGGTGCTTTAATCATGCTTGAATATAGGGGTCATCGAAGCAGAGCGCACAACAGGGCCATCAAACTTCCCAGGCCTCAGCATCAAGAAGAGGCCAGTACGTCATGCTGCACACTAAGCCAAATTCCTACTCCCTTCCCTTAAATCACCTAACCAATTATGAGCTGCTGGGCACAAAGAGGGAGAAAACACCTTCCTCACTCACCAGAAATCAGTTGTGCTTGGAAGGAAATGCTTTGATTACTCTTTTTTCTGTTTTTTTTTTTTTTTTTTTTTTAGAGCAATCATCTGTGTTTCTCAGCGTGCCACTATTTAGTCCTTTTTGCAAAACTATTCCCATACAGGAAAAAAAAAAGAAAGAAAAAAAAAAGAAAAAAAAAGAAAGAAAAAAAAAAGAGAAAGAAACAGAAATCATTCCCAAAGCAAAGAGCTCTACAGATTGACAGCTTCAGCAGTATCAAGTGGAATACTTAGTTTGGTGAGGGTAGGAACCATCTCGATAGTTTAATTTCACTCGGCCCTTCCAGGATGAACGACAGTAGAAAACAATATTGAAGCTATTCATTTTAACCAAGGCAGGGATGCAAATCATGGTAACAGAGCCAGGGCTTACACATGTTGGAAGCAAGATCTGCAGCTTTCATCCATGGAAAACCGGGTTCGTGGAAGAGAAAAAGCATTTTTTTGCCCTCCAACCCATCATGAATATGGAAAACATTGGTGTAATCTTTTTTTTTTTCCCATCACAGAAAATATCGCACGGGTGTATGATCTCCGAATGACCCGCAATGGGAAAGCAAACCCTCTTTGCTCAAACTGTCCCAGCTCCCTTCGAGCACCCGGGGAAGACGAGAGCTCAGTCTGAGCACGGAGAGACGAGCAACGAGAGCGAGGCCTCAGTTTACGCAGGAAAATGCCCTTTTGCTCCAAACCCATTTGACACAAGGCTAGCCGGAGTGGCTGGAGAAGTGTCTTAAACCTAGAGAAACTGCAGGTCCGCTTCCGCTACACATGCGTCCTTTCAAACCAGAGAGCGAGCTATAAGGGAGAACCACAGTCTGTGTTTACCCACGCGCACATTTATTTTATTTATTACGCAGACTATTGCTATCAGCTTAAAAATCACTGTAACACCATCTGCAGCACATCCCTTATCTCACAGATCCCAGTGCGCCTCGTGAAGAAACTAGATATAAATCCCTTCTCTATGTCCAACTTTGTGGTTGGACTCCAAAGGTATTTGAGCAATACTGGGTCATGATAGGAACTGAAGATAAAACTTCCTAACAAACTAAAAAAAAAAAAAAAAAAACAGTGGCAACTTAATTTGGCAAAATAATGCAAAATTGGCTTACAGTTTTCAGCTGGGCACCAGAACTAGGTAACAAAACAGAGGCCAAATTATAAACCTAGTCCTGTGGGTCCTTGCATCGCAGGAAATCAGGTATCACCGCGATCCACCGTAAAGCCGGAGACGTCAAGCCTGTCTGGCTGTGCCAGGTGGACTTGCTGGCATGTGCATCAGCTGGAGCAGCTCATGGCATGTCAAGGCTGATGCACAGAGACAACAGTGGGCTCCAAGCAATCAACTACTATTACATGGTGCCCATATGTAGGACCAAAGGGGGTTAAATATCTTCGAATTATATGGTAGAAGCATCATCTGTTATTGAGACCCTGAAAATATATCAGATAGAGCCTGGAAAGGTCACTAAAGATTGCTTTTATCATCACCCGAGTGACAGAAGTGTTAACCTATTTTTAAATAAATTTTTCAGGGGAAAATACCATTGCCATTCACCTTTAATCATATGATAAATGCAGCCATCAAGGAGGGTTTAGAAGAATACAATTTCCTTCCTTTCAATAATCCATCTCCACGGGGGTTTTAAAACGTATTAAATAACGCTGCATTCACTTTGCAACAAGGTGACACAGTCAGTAAGGTTTCCCATTCGTTTCTCCAGTTCCTGTGCGATCTTAGCCGGGGCAAAAGTCAATTTAAAGCGTTGCAATGCAATTTCTGAAAGGTGGGGATGAGGGGGAGGGATGGATGCGGTCATATAAAACATGAGCATCCACACTGCCCTGGCAGAAACCCCTTCCACTTGCAGTGGGCAAAACTACCTGCTTGCTACGTCACTAGGCTCCTGCAAATTGAATACATAAGGGGGGGAAAAAAAAAAAACCCAAAACACTGCAGCAGAGTGAACAAAATCCAAGCAAGCAGACCGATGCGGAGGTTGATGTTTTACTATAATCCTACTGCCATCAAGTTCACATATTTCCTAGAGACCCAGCCTAAATTCATCAGCTCTGGGATCTTGGCCGGCATTTCTTTTACTGTGCTGGCAGCGCGTGTCCGACCGTACGGGCTAATATGACCCTCGCTGAAGAGGGTCCCATCTTGATGGATGCAGGGTTCACCTCCATGAATGCGCCTGATTCGGCCTGAAAGAACACGTCGGTATTTGCAATATCCCTTAAACGCAGCAGCTGGAGCAGTGCCGCTATCCAGAGAGCTATCACAAGCAACCGGAAAAATATTTAGGGAGCTGTCACCGGCTATGGAGAAAAAATAACGTGGGTATCAGCTGAGTTACGTTATCTGAGGGAGCCTCTGGACGGGAGATTTGCTCTCCCTGGATGCAAACCTGCACCGCCAAGGTGCGTTCATGCATGTCCGTGTTCACGCCGCCGGTGCCGGGCGCGGGAAGCGGCCCCAAGGTGCGGGAATGTAACGGCAAGGGCTTCCCGAGCGCGGCGGCGCTCGATCCGGATGGAAGAGCCTGCCCTTCCTTCGGCTGGCGAGGCGGCTCCGGCAGCGACTCGGAGCCGGCGGGGAGGAGAGCGGGAGCAGCGCGCCAGCGAGCTTCGCTGCGGAGGAGGTTTCGTACAAAAGGATCCCTTCCTCTGCCTTCATCCTCTGCCCACAGGGAAAAACAAACAAACAAACAAAAAAAAACAAACTCGGCCCTTTCTCACTCAAAAAAAAGAAAAAAGGGGGAGAAAAAAAAAACACACACACACAAAAAACAAACAGCCAGAAAACCCAGCTAATGAACACAAAATCCTTCACCCGGGTGCTGATAAAGGCAGCTGCAGTTTCTAGCTAAATCAGCAGGCGCCGGCAAGCTAAGCAGGCTTATCCCACGACAGGAGCTTGAGAGGGGACCGCGAAGGAAAATCCGCGGTGCTGAGGTCGTTTGGGCAGTTTCGGGAATGGCAGGCTTGCGGGGATTTGGTTGGTTGGCTGGAGGTTGTATTTTCCTTATTTTCCGCCTCTCGTAGAGTAAGGGGCAAGGCGTTACAGGAAGCTCGCGCTTCTCGTCTTTGCAAACAACCTCCTTTAAAGATGCAGTGGGATTGGGGTCTTTCTTGTAGGTTTTTACACGCAGCGTTGAAGTCCCAAGCATTCCTGGTCATCCGAATGTTCATCCGAATGCGCTCAGACACAAGGAATAGGGGCCACTTCCAGGGCTACGCTGCACATTTTAGATCGTTTTGCCTAACTCAGCGGTAAGGATGGAGAACTCTTCATTTTAAGTCTTGCTGTTGCAAGGCGCTCCTGCATCCTGACCCGTCAGAGAGGGAGCTGAATGGTTAGCAAGAGAAGTACCATCTCTACAAAGCTCACTGGCATCTTTTTTTACAAGATTTTGGGCGTGTTGAGCAGAAAAGACTTGCCCCTCAGACCTACCGAAAGCACAGCAAAGATGGTACTTTGAGCCATTCAAGAATAAAGTCCACATCCCTTGGAAATACTACTGCTAATTAAACAAAATCAAGCATGATTATATTCCAATCCACTTATTAAATCCCTGTATCAGAATCTATGTCCTTACCTCCAAAAAGGTTGGGGGGGGGAGAAAAAAAAACATTGTCTTAGGAAAATTGCTTTAATGACTGCCTTCAAAACCAAACCAAACAAAACAGAAAACCCACACATGAAGTCAAGAAGAAATAGCCAAGCCATTTAAATGTTCCTTTTTGACAGGCCCACGAACAGAGGAGCGGGTTGATTAAAATATGGCTCTAAATGGATGTGCACTTATTTAAAAGAAAGGTGACATTATTGAAATAATGTACTTTTCCATAGAAGCCGCTACATAATAAATGACCTTGAAAAGACATAGTGGTTACTACCACACATGTAAGATATATTATGACCAAAGCTAAGTCTTGATTACCTAAGATATACCAGCCAGATTGGAACATTAAGAACTGGGGTGAGTGCTAAGATAAGATGTTAGAGTCAATAAGATGAATGAGTAAATAAAAAGCTCCGCTTGTCAGGGAAAAAGCCTTATTTTGAGCGTGAGAAATTAAATTTTGCATTTCAGAAAAATGCACACTGTAACCTCTCTAAAAAGCTGAAGCCGTCTTTAAACGGAGCTTTGGACTTCCAGCACGAAGAACACCCACCGCATTAAAAAGCCATCGGTGTTTATCAGTCAAAATAGCCTGCTGGCATTTGCTTAGCCCGCGAGTTCCTCGGGATGGCACGATCCAAAAGCTGTGTTCATACAGCACCTACCGCGATAGGGACCCTGTCCTCACGCAAGCAAGTTGTCCTCCAACTACTACAAGAGCTACTATAATAAGGGTAAAAATTGAAACCGAGCAGAGACCACGAGGAACCAGAGTCATCACGCTCACACATGTATGCAGATTATGCAGATGATATTGCCAAGAGATTGTTCTGCCACAAAGATGAGGATTAGATCTTGCTGCCCAAAATGAGAATTATACGCTACGCACATAAAAAGAACAACTTTGAAAACACAGGAAAAAAGACAGAAATGATGCTTCCTGCGAGAAGGAAGTCCATTTAAAGCATGAATAAATTGATGCAGTCAGGAGAAAGAAGCTTGTATATGTAAATATAGGTTTATTACCCATTTTTATGCTTCTAAGTAAACATAATTTACTGACCCTTGAGAGAAAGGTCAAGTAGGCTTATGGAATAAGAGACAAAGAGATATCTTTTGGCAACTGCCATGTTCCAGAGTAGTAATTATCTTTCCCTCTCTCCGTGGGTGACAGGAAATGAAGAGGGGTGCCATTACATTGTGAGAATTACTGTAATTTTAATTTCTAAAAATTGCCAAGAAAGTTTCCTCTTAAAAAAAAAAAAAAGTCTGTCTAGATTTTTGGAATGGTTTAAAACTCATTCCTCAGCTAAAACAGAGCTTTGCTTTCCCCTCTTACTTTTGGGGGATTTTGGGGAACTGGCCACAATGTTGATAAGAAGGTCCATCCTCCTCCTCATTAACTGAAAGAGTAAAAGGCTAAGTGTTGGTCACTGAGGATCCAGGAAGGATCAAGGTGGCCTGAAGACATGTCACAGATGCAGTAAAGATGCCCAAACTGGGCTACCCCTACTAGGTGGCTCAGCAGGGCTGGGTCTTTAGGAGCCCTCAGCTTTTCAAGCCAGTCTGCTGCTGGGTTTAAGATCACTTGAACTTACTCCATCGTGAGCATAACAACATATTCCTTTAATGGGATGGAGATGACATTAGATGCACAATGAATAAAATAAAAATAGGATTCCTTATACTCGAACGGCTTATTAGCTGTCGTCTGTTAATTTTCTCCAGGCTATCATTTCTTATAATATTATGGCTACTCTATACCGTGGTATTAAAACATTATCATGTAGTCATATTTTATGATACCCAGCTGTTGCCCTACGGGATGGACACAGCCCAAAAGGACAGCTTTGTCCAGGTGTCCAACCTTCCCTACCGCAGACTGCATCGTCCTGGGCCGGCTCCAAGTCACCGCTGCGGCTGCCAGGGAGAGGTGACACCAGAAATACACCCTTTCCCAAACCCAACTCTGTGCGTGGGAGGAGGATGGCTGCCTTGCACCGAGGTACATCCGCACAGGGGAAGAAATAATGTATATATGTTCCAGTATTTGCCACAATTCACATTTAACAATGATCATTTAGACTAGTAAAAATACGTCTTGCAATATATACAGTAACACACACCTGCAGAACTGAACCTTTCTGTCTACACATAAATACATGTATGCAAACATATAGTTGATTAAGAATTTATATAACTTCAGGCTGCGAGGAATTCTGGATCAATGCCTTCATTTTGCCTTTATGAATAAATAAATCCAATTAAACATTACAGCAAAGCACAATGGGCAGGAGAGGAATTCTCCTCAAGTTTCACTTTTCAATTTTACCTTATTATTTGGTACTAGTGAGTTAATTACTTCCCAAAACAAACATATTAAAACTGTGTCACCCAACATCTTACATCTCCCACCCTCCCAATACAAGAGGAGAACTTAGGTACATGCATGTAGGAAAACTAGCACTCTCCAAATCTACTGTAATTAGCTGTAATAAATTAAAGCACAAATAAAATAAAACAAAGCCCTGAATTCAAAGAGCATTTGAATCAAGACTGTATGTGCACCAAAGCCAAGTAGTTCACCGTGCAGTCTCATAACACCCGTAAATCAGGTGCCCTCAACATATGTAGTATTTTGCATTACTGTATAGGGTGTTAACTTTAATGCCTTAATATATGTGCAGTATGGTCCAGTTATGGTTGCTGGGGGAACTATAATTTTGAATGTCCTGACCAATCTGCAGCTGGAAAAATAATAATAAAAAAAAGCTCAGGAAAAAAGAACAATCATACCATTGCATTCCCTCCAGCAAGGGTTTATATATTTCTCTCTTTTTATACTTGAAGGAGGAAGACAAGAAGACAAATGGTAGCTTGAAGTTGCTAACACACAGGAACCGGTTCAGATGGATGGGAATTCACCATCCTGCTTTCCAAGGAGTTTGCATGAAACCGTTCTAGTCCCCAGCCTGAGCCAGCGTCACAGGGAACTGCATGAAAACACATTCGCTTTCAAGCGCGATCCACGTGCCAGCCTCACCTCGCAAGGCCAGGAACATGCAAACGGCTGCCCCAGCTGACTTCTGAGCTAGAAGCACCTCGCCGAGGACATATCATGACCTCCCCCCCCTTATTTTTCATAATGCACCAAAGCCGAACACTGACTCTTACTTGCAGGTGGAAGGTACAAGGAAAAACCATCTCTAGCTGAGCCAATTTAACCCAATCTCTCCTACTGGTGCCTGACCCAGACCAAATTGTTACTACTACAGCCTCCGAATGAGCAGGATTCTTGCCCGTTTTAAGGCAGATGGGTTTGCCTCTGTCTTGGTCTTCTTCCATCCTCCCTTTACATCCACCTCCACCACCAGTGGCATCCAGGATTTAAGTACTTTTCCCCACATCTTACTTCCTTTCTCCATTAAAGCTCTGTTCTTTCCCGGAGAAGGCATTTTTTGGAGACCTCGACAATTTTCAATACATAAAGAAAGCTGATCACACATGCCCGTTCAGGTGTGGGGATGCACAACAGCTATGCCTTAATTAGCCCTCTTCGTCCTCTTAGCACTGGTCAACGGCCACATTCGTGGCATAGCCACGGCCAAGCAACCACGTGGTCGTCCTGGTCACACCAGAGCTGTTCCCACCTCTGCGATCCACTCTACTGACAAACTGCCGTCTAACAAAGTTGGTTAAAAATGCAAGAAGCAGTGTAATATACATGCCATAAAAAAAAGAAATCACAGCTCATCAGCTGGGCTGCTTTTCTAACGAAGGGAGAAAAACCACCCAAGTTGTTTCAGCCTTCCCAGATGGGGTGGGATGCCCTTTACAGATCCCTCTGTCTCCCTGCTGGTTGCAGAAGGAGCACAGATGACTCGTTTCAAGACTCTCCTGGATTTAGATGAGCAGGATGCACAAAAGAACCCCCCCACATCTCTGAGCTCAACCATCAAAATCAATAAATGTTTGACTTCAGTGGGATTTGGCTAAGATTCAAGAATATGCCGTTCGTGACCATACGAATACCCACGTCCAACACTGATCACCAGCTGGTGGGTGAAAATAAGCTATAAGATTGCCATGAACGCGTAACTGAAAAGCAACATTTGTGCACAATCACTCCAAGGTGCCAATGGGACCACTTGACAAGGTTAAAAGAAAACATTAGCACTTTGGAACACAAAGACCTTAGGTTCATTGACCTAAAATTAACTAAGTGACAAGGTCTGATGCAGAATCATAGCTGTTTGGAGCCCATCTAATATTAAAGCTCTGGTCCATTGATTTGCCCTAATTGTCGGGTCTTCCGTGACTTCATTCCACCCTTCCTTACCAAGAAGCATGAATGTGACAAGGAAACAATTTTTTCCTACGTACAATCAAAGAGGATTTAGCAAACCAGGTGGTATGACAAGTGAGGGAATGAAGATTCATTGGGAAAGCAGAAAATCTGCTAACTGCCCCTCACAAGAAAATGCACTGTTATCAAGAATAATCATGGAAATTAAGCATAAAGTTCTGTCTTTTGGTGGTGTGATATCAGCTGAAAATACCTAAAAGATGTTTTGCATGTACGGTTTGGAAGGCCAACCTAATCTTTGGTGGACTCATACTACAGCTAATTGGTCTCTTGGCATCAAATCTCTCATTAAAATCTGTGGAGATTTCAGATAAATACACACACTGATATACATATATGTGCATATTTTATACGTGTGTATACACATATATATGTGTATACTCTACATGGATACACCCCCTTATGCTCTTAATCATGTTATATATGTACACAGACACATACTCATTTAACTATGTTTTATAAATATACATATACACACACATGCATCACATACCCGTCTATATATAAATATATATATGTGCATATAATGTATAAACCCAGATTGCATCTAGTATTTATTAACAAAGTTCCTAAAATGGGTAAAAAGAGAAAAATAACAACTCTTTTTGCTTATGTATATAACTCCTAACTGCCGTGTAAATGTAGATGAAGGATGTAGAACAAATGATCCCTCTTAACACAGAAGACAGATTTGATAAAAAGCTCTCTTACTTCCTTTTAAGAAATTGCACTTCGAGCGCGATTTCTCTTAGGCTACGAGCGCGGCTCCCCAGGAGGGGACGCGGAGACTGTTCTTTAGTACATTCCCGAGTAGACAAAACACAAGGAAACGCACACCATGAAGAGCAGTCCCGTGGGAACGGAAAACGAAGAGAATAACCAAACAGGCCTTTTTCCCTGGGTTCTGTATCTTCCGCCGCCAAAAGCGTCATGCATTATTATTTGAAAAACAAAAACCACCCCACCGGCAACACATTCTTCAACATTATTAGTGAGGTTTGATGATAGCCCTTTTTTTAGCAATGTACTTACTCTGTTATACACAGACGCGCAGGAACTTACCTGTTTGCTACTCCTCTGCCCAGTAGGAAGCAAAGATTTGGATTTCTCCGCTATTTTCTGCCATAAGATAAAAGAAGGAAAATGGCTGAGAAAACAGAGTCCAAATATTTAGGGAAAAAGTCATATGGAGTTATTTCTTCTGCTTTTTAAAGAAAAGAACGTTTAAAAAGCTCTATTATTCGGAAGAAAAGCAGTATAACCGCTTTGAAAAGTTTGGTCTTGCAGGGATTAAAACTCTTCAGAGCTTCCCAAATGACAAGGTTATCGAGACTGAAACATGCATTTAAGAAATGACAGCTAGGACGTGGATAAGTAGCAATTTACCACTCAGATTGGTTTCCTGACGCAACCGGGCATTCACAAAATGCAGTGGCTAATTTTGGCACTTCTGTACTGATGACGGTTTAAAAAAAAAAAACAAAAAAACCCCCATAAAACACGTACAGTTCCGATGGAGTGTACAGGGGCTTAAAAAAGGTGTGTGTACGTGTGGGTGGAGCACTTTACCTGGAGCCTTCCAAATTCTCATTTAACGGGAAAAAAGTCATTTCATTTAAGCCCCCACACTTGGGCTTTGGAACAGGGTAGCAAAGAATTAAAAATAAGAGATGACTCTACAGATAGCGCAATGCTATTATATAATATACATGCTGTTGAAGTGTAATTCAACCTTTTTTTTTTTTAAACCATAGCCAGTGAGTGTTGGGAAACCAAACAGAACAGAACGGTGCTGATTGATAAACTCTAAGGTGAATGTCGCCAGCCAAATTTCATTACACCTGTATAATCCCAGTGTATTCTTCCCATAGGTTGCACACATGCGTCAGACTCACTGGAGCAGTGTAAGAAAGCAAGCAGAGTCTGCCCAGGTTGTATTTGCACAGGATTAGATTAATCCTGATGCATGTTCAAACAAACCTGATGCATGCAGGCAACGCTGCACGAGAGAGAAGCAGTTTGACATCATTGGCAAATTTAAATCATTCCTATAGTGTTTAAAAGGAAAGCAGATCTGCTCATCAGTTGGGTCTCCCCAGGATGAAGTAGGTGAAGAAGAAAAAGAAAGAGCTGGAGTTGAGGTTTTGTTTGTTTTATTAAACAGCTTGTCCTCGGTGACAGTTTCAACCCATGAGATGAGTCTGGAAACCTTATGGCAAGGCCATATACCATAGCAGAGCCATAAGGTGGGTTAAACGTTTAAGTTTAACAGCAGTGTTGGCTGCCCATTTCCTGCAAACAGAAAACACAGTGGAGGGGGAAACTGTGCAACCGCTCCCCCGTCTCTCCAGAAAGTGGAGACACACCAAACTGATGTCATGGCCACGCCACAGGTACCTCCGAATATCCGCCAGACCCACAGCCAGCAAATGCACTTTTTTCCCCCCCCTCCTGCTGCTGAATTATTCTGCAGTTGCGTGTGTGTGCATATTCCAGTGTAATTATACACTGCTTGACTGATAATATAAGAAAAGAGGGAAGGACTCCATGTGGGAAGCTCTGTGGAGATGGTCCACACTCCTGGGAACTTCATTTGCTCCCACTCAACATGTTCGCAAATCGACACGCTAAAGCATGCAAGCGGGCGAGCTCCTCACCTTCTGCACAGCCCCGTATCGCTGGATGGCGTCGGACAGCTGGTTCTTCAACCTGTCCAGCTGAAGTCGCTCTTGCTGTATTGGAAAGGCAATAAGGCCGTGTTAGCAGGTCTGTAGGGACAAATCAAGTAGTAGATTCTGTTTGCCTGTGACTGGAGGTAACCGTGCTGGTGGGACACACCAAATAAACAAGGTGGGCACAACTGGTATTTAAAAAATAAAAAAAAAAGAAGAAAAAAAAAATCATTTTCACTGGGACTACCAGGATGCCACCAGGTTTTATTTGGCAAGACAGCACAAGATGCTTTGCACTTTCAGGCAAAAAGAATTCCAAAAATACCATCCCAGGTATTCAGTGTAACATTCAAGTCATGACTACAGTGTGGTTTACTACCTAAGCTGGACACTTTCCTTGGAAGGGATATACAGTGGGATATTTTGCTGTCCTGCTCACTGAATGAAGGGGCTCTCACTAATACTGGTTCCTAAAGGTTTGTGAAACACAAGCAAATAAAGACCTTACAGTCATCAAAAGAACAAAATTGTTATAGCGTGGCATCCTGCTTCTACTTAATAAACACCAGGCTTGGACTGCCAGCATTTAAAGCAGGGTATGATAACCCTAGAAGACCTTCCTATCGAAAGTCCTTTATTTAGACGATACCACGTGATGGAGCTCATCATCTCATTTGATGGTAACGGGCGGTTTACTGAACTCAAGAAGTTGAAGCCCGCTACATCACCCACAAAAATATTCATTCTCACCAGCACAGGGGTTGCAACAGTTCTTATCAGAACCCAACTGATCTGTATGTTTTCCAAAGCATGTACCCGAAATAGCAAGCCTTCCTCTACGGAGCTGGTTCCAGCAAGATACTGATCTATGTTCAATCCAAGCCATATTTAATGAGGATACACTAAAAATATCCCCCAAGCCTGCAGGCCCTGCAGAGCCCCACGCTCTTGTGACAACCTCCCCATTCGGAAGGTTGAGTTCTTTCCAGTACATGTTCCCTTACAGAGAGAAAATGCTTATCATCTTTATAGCAAGTAAAGGATAATTAGTGCAGCAGTAGCCCCACCAATGCATGCAATAACTAATAGAGACTAATAAAGGCAGAAGTATTATTATTATACTTTCCCTATAGCAATAAACTTGATTCTATTTCTAACTTTTCTTGAGCAAAGAGGGCCAAACCGGTCATCCTCCTTTTTGACTGCATTAGCGATGCCAGGCACTGCTATTAAATATACGTCGAGAAGCTTTGAGACCTTTGGTAACTGATACATCGTCAGTCTGGCCCAACAGACTAATGCAGCAGGGATCTGATGTTTCCGTATGGGCAAGTCCAAACCAGAAAGCGACTGAGAGCTAGAATACGATGTGTGGCTGGATCCTCCAGCCGTTAAACTAGGAGACAGAGGATCCAATGAAAGTTCAGCAGTTTCACATCTATCTCCAGGGGAGTTTTTCTGCTCGTAGCAAAGCTATTCAAAAGTTCTTTAGTAAGTGCATTTGGATAGGTCACCCTTCTGATGGCAATTATTTGGGGTAAGGAGTGTTTCATCCCTAAATCGACACGAGACATCTGGACACATTTCATCTCTGCTTCTGAACAGGACACTGCCAGGTATTATAACTCAAACCAACAAAATGTTGCAACGGAAAGGCAGTGCTGAGCAAAAGTGAGATCCACCCCGATCACTTAAGGATCCCAGCTTTGTAATAGCCTGACTATGTCACTGCTTTATGCCAAAACCATTTTTTATTGCATTATTTCCACTAACGGCTTGGATCGGAATCTGGTTCCCACCTCTTTCCCAGTCCCTGTCTTATTCCAATCAACGGGATTTTTGTCAGGGGTTTCAGTGGGAGCAGAATCAGTTCTTACGTGTTACAACTAAATGGACATTTTAAACCAGTGTGTTCTCAGAAAAAGCACTCCAGTCGAGCCTGTACAAAACTACCCAGCATGCCACAAAATCACTGCTTTTAGATGAAGGGACCAAACCCAAACTGTGAAGTATGTCAGGCCAGCATCTAGGAAGAAATTCTCTTGGAGCTCCCACCTCCTGGATCTCAGACTTCAAGCGTATAGGAGCTCAGATGATGTCTATGTCTGCAGGGGGGAATGAGCTGAGAGGAAGTGGGCATTACTCTAAAAATCAAGGAAGCAAGCAAAATGCAGTGAATCTATGCTAAAGCAACTACTCCAGAAGGTTAAGTAATTTTAAAGCAATTTCAGCTGTTTCAGCTGCTTAAGAATAAAAAATGTATATTTATAAAAGATGGGATACACCTCTCCGATTTATAATGGTAGTATTTAAATATAGAAGAATATCCTACTCTTACAGTTCTTCATCCAAAGATTTAAAACCATTTTAGAATACGGCAAGTATCATTATTCCTGTTCTACAGATAAAGGTCTATAACTTTATATTTGTTACTCATGCGGAATAAGACAAGACAGCTTCCTTGGAGAGCTGATCTAATGGTCCGACATCCATCCTATAAAAAACGGATCCAGATGGGTCTCTCTAAGCCCTTTGAGGTTAGTTTGAAAGGAAGTCCTAATATAACTACGTGTTATTTTACATCAGCCTCCTGCCTTGTGCCACGTTGGTCCACTTATATCGGTATCTTTATCCTGAAATACTATCACTTTGCCCAGTTGGACATCCTGGCTCCAATATTTCTAGCAGCACCTGAAGCTTCAAGGGAAGTCAGAGAAACTCCCACATTCAACCTTGCTGGCTGTGCATTACTGCTGGAAAACAAGAAAAGAAACACTTTTTTTCTGCATGTGCATGCAGAGCAGTACGCAGAATAACGGATCGGAAAGGGCCGACTATAAAGCTCTAAATTAATGGAAGGCTTTTCATGCTGCGAGAAATTTTATGGGAGGAAAGTTTGGAATGTTACCCAGATCCCCAAGAGGGACCAACAGGCCCAGCAGCCGATACCCACCAGAACCATTTATTCTATATAAGGGAGAAGGGTGACAGGCTTTATATCAAAATTTGTAGGTTTAATTATTTAAGCTGCACAGTGTTAGAAAAGTTAAAAAAAAAAAATCGATTAAATTAATTGACCAGGGAGCAGAAAAAGTTATCATGTGATGCCAATAGAGAGCTACAAGTTTATACCTCATATTACCATAATTGTTTGTGCCCCTATTTCCTTCAGCTCTTAAATATATTCTCTTTAACTTTTCATTTTTTCTCCCCATGACAGTAAAAGCGATTCTGCTGACAGTTCCCACCAGACACCACATGGGCTTCGAGGGCTAATAATGACATGCGTGTGCGGCGCTATAATTGGTTTTAACACGACCTTGCCTGATTCTCCTTTAGACCCAATTTATGTCACAAAAAGCATCGAGGAAATAAGCACAAAAAGCCAGATCTCCGTATCTTCACAAAGACAACTTCTGCTTCATCATGCTCTGATCTAATTCTACCACCTCTATACCTTACAGCCATCAAAACTCACACAAGAGTTTTCAAGTCTTCGTGGTTCCCTCTCGTTACTACTTGGATTAGGCGAAAAAGAAAAAGGAAAAAAGTAGTCCTTGCGGTCCATCACAAATCAAACTATCACATTAACAAAGACGAAAGTGTTAAAATTGATGCCTGCTCATGGAGAGCAGTCGTTCCGGGCTTCATTTCAAGAAATAGGATAGTCATGAAGTAAATGGTAATTCAAAGTCCTGCTCTGCTCTGGCCGCACCCCATAAGTATCTGTCCCCACTGCCGCCTTGCAGCCGGCGTATGGCACTGAACGAATGCCATGTCCAAACACATTCTAATACTTTGCCCTTTATAGACACTTAAACACATTTCCTAACTGCTCTGCATCCAGTGCACCCACTGTGCAATTGAGTCTTTAACCGACACCAAATTCATGTATAACCAGAAGACTTCTTTAGTACTTTCCCCCAAGCTGCATGAGACCCCTGAGTAGGTACAGTGTGAGCTAGTCAAGGTTTTGTTACTGAGGTGTTGACTTCTAGTTCCAGAAGATCCAGTTCAGGGAGAAGAACTGGTTCCTGCAGCTGTTTTTTCCAGTGGTGAGTTACAAATACGAGCTGGGTTTTCCATGGCATAGCAGGAAAGCAAGCTATAAAAAGACACAGAGCTCAACAGCCTTAAAGCCCCTATTTCCCACTTCTTTTTCCCATTATTCCTCCCTCCGTAGGACCCAGCACTTTTGCCCAACAGCATCCTGAACGACACATACCCTGGAGGAGCCTCTGACGACTTCAGACAGCTGCTTGATGGCTTTGGTGCTGGTGGTGATGGTTTTATTAGTCTCTTGCTGGGTCGCGTGCCTGCAGAAAAGGAGAGAGGAGGGGAATTGCGATGGAAATTAATTGCACAACAAGGCACTTTTAAAGAACTTTTCCAAACCTCAGAGCAGTTGAGACAACAGGACTCGCACCACGTTCAGCGACGGTAGGGCTTGGGCTAGGAAGGGGCTTTCGGTGGCAACGGCAGCCAGAAGGCTGCAGCAAACGTTAGTGAGGAGCCGCCTGAAACGTCCCTCCTGTGCTCAGCACAAAGCGATGGCTGTGGACCTGCAAAATCAGCGGTGGTAGACAAGGCAAAAATAGGGGGGGTAGGTAGCCAAACCAGTCACCCGTCCATTCATGGTTTTACCTTTCTTTTACACGTCTAATTCCACTACCATTATTTCTTGCAAGTCCTGGTTGCCGGCATCTTTGTTCAGGACCACTCAAAGTAGTGGGAGAGACATAAACCCTCTCCAAAGACGTTTATCAGCCCAGGCAAGTCCCCAAGCAGGGGAACGTGCTTTAACCAACGCTCTGGTGCTTGATTTTGGCACTTTCCACTATGCTGTCAGCACAATTAACTTCGTATTCTTCAGCCTCAAGATACGCTCAGAAATCAGACAGTGATTACATTTAATTTACATTAATTGCTATTAAGATCTTCATTAAAAATAGAGGCCTTGAAACTTCACTTGCTGCAGCAATTTCTTTTAATATGTATGGTAATAAGATATGCCACCGTTGTTGTTGTTGTTGTCATTATTATTACTTTCTCTATATTCTCTCTCCCCGTGAAAGTGTGGAAGTTAACTAAAGGGGTGTCTCTGATGAATAAAATGTGATGCTGAGAAAAGCCTTCCACACAGTAATAAGTCAAAAAACCTATAGAGATGCAACGTACCTAAAATATAAATGTTGTAAAAGACTGAACCTGGCTACAGTGCTACTCCAAAGATAAGCACACTAAGAAAAAAAAAAAATGAAAAGGGCATAGGGAGAATAACATCTCTTGCCGTGCGTTTCTGTATATACAAAGATTGCAAAGACAACGCGCTAAATAACACGAGAAATGCCCTATCGCTGCCGAAGAGTTTTCTGCGGTTGCTGTTTTCTTTATCCGCCGAGCCCCAAATCCCCAGCAAGCAGCTGCGCAGGGCTTCGCTCTTTGAACGATCCTATCTGTAATTTATTCACCCGGCTTTAGAATGAGCACAGCAAAGAGGCGGACGCGGCGACTGCCGTTTCCCTTCTCGGCAGGGCTCGGGTGTAGTAGCTTAATTACTGTTTGGTGCTTCGAGACTCCTGATGAATGACCAAGTCGAAAAAAAAACAAAAAAAAGAAAACAAGTAAAAACCGGACTCCAAATAACCAGCGAAGACCAACAGAGAGGAAAACTCCTCTCCGCCTCGCCGCGCCTGCTGTCGTTCAGAATAATCCTAAAGCGGCTTGGGCGCTGGTTGCAACAGGCGGAAGGCATTTCCCTTTACGACATAGGATAAGGCTCATTTCACTTTCACCTCAGCCCTGATATAAGAGCAATAAGAAGTTTTTCCATCAAGAACGCCTTTACTGCACGAGCTTAAACTTTATTAGGTTTAGTATCCCATTTGAACCCGGTGGAAGAGCAATGGAGCAGTTTTCACGCATTTAAGAACCGGGTGGTCAAGTAGGTTTGGCTATAATTAAGGCAGGTGGCTCACGCCACCTTAAACGCTGCACTTATTCTTTACACAGCAGCTGCTTAACACTCGCTGCAGTCTCCTTTTACGAAAAGAGGCGAAAATGATATTAGATGAAGCAGAGCGCTGAGCCGCATGATCTCTGGGTCAAGCAGAAATAGGCTGGGTATCTGCGTTTAGACATATCCCGTAGTTGTTGGAGGTATAAGGATGGAAGGGGAGCATCAAGCACGCATAAGGAAATTATTCACACCCCAAGATTTTGGCCATCCTCTTAGAGCTGCTTTTGGCGAAGCACCGAAGTCTGTGATAGGCCTCGGTAAAGTATATATGTCCGTATATTCAATTTTATGCAAGGGCATCAGGGCAGCCATGGACTAGTGATGGGCATTTTTAGCGGCTGAGGCTCAGTCTCCCCTTTCTTAGGTGTCTCCAAGCTGCGGTCTCCAAGCATTTATTGCAGGTGTAAACAGAGCAGAGGGATGAGCGAGGAGAAAAGGTTGTTTTACCAAGCCTTAAACTACCTTTACTATATTGTTAAAGCCACCCGAAGAAGGAAGGGTAAATCTGCTTGTTCCGCCTCCAAATTGACGCAACTTTTTCGTGCCTTTCTTCTTTCGGACCCGATTCTGCGTGTTGAGGCAGCGTTTGCAACAGCGCAACGTGAGCGCCGTAAATCCGCCCTGCCAGCAAACTCCTTTGCATAGGTGTAAATTATCCAGCAGAATAAAAGTCAGGAAAAAAACGGACCAAGCCGCACAATATTCTGCAATAAAAGTATCATAGATTTCCAATTTGCCTGTCACATGGACGTATTAGGAGATGCGGCGTTATTTGTCTTTAGGGAGCTCAGGGGCTGGAATGTGGCTGTGCGGGAAGAGAAGGGTCAGTATTTTATTTTTTTTAAATCCACCTGGCACTGGTGCTGTCATCTCTAGAGACGAAGCTTTAGGTGTACAGCTGCACCGTTCAGCGATTCTGGATGAAAATATACGAGTTCTAGCCAGACAGCAGCCCTCAAAATGTGCAATTTCATCACTGAAATGCAACCAGGGCAATATAAATAACATTGCAAACCCTAGCAAAAATTCCCGTGGTATTTTTAATTTCCGTCAGGCACTTTTTTTCTTTTTTTTTTTTTTAAACATCGCCTCTTAAAAATAAGTAATGAAAAAATAAGAAACAACCGTCATTAAAATGGAGAGTACGCTTATTCTAATCAAAGCTGCTCCCCGACAGAATTTGTCCCATCTCTGTAAGCAACTAGTTATTCATTGATCTGCTGCCAGAAATTGTGGTTTGCAATTAAATTAGCTCCAGGACAGTATGTTGGACCCCGTCTCAACTCTGCATCACGGACAGATTTGACCAGCCAGTACCCAAAACAGGATCCTGTGGGAACCCGCTTACCAACTTCACCGCCATTAGTTACCTCTCAACTCACTTTTCCTTCTTCCACCCGTATTTTTTCCAAGCACGTTTCAATTTGACAGAAGTTTCGCTTTGTTTCCCAATAAAAGAGCCCTTCGGATCCTTCAGAAACGACTTGCTGGAACTGGGCTATATTACACCTCCCTCCCTCTCATCATCCACTAAGCCTCTTAGCTTATCAAAGAGAGAAATTAATTTAATTCGCCGTAATTTAATTTTGACGAACCCTGGTGCCTACTGATCAAGATAGTCTTTTTTTTTTTTTCCTTTCTCTCTCTATAGGTGCTGATAAACTGATTATTTCTTTTTCACTCTTCTTGCAACTGATTTTGTCCCCAAGTCGAAGCAGTCAATTCTCCCGCGTAACGCTTCCGCAAGAAGCAAGCAAGTCCCCCCCCTTTCCAGTCTGAGGACCTGGACTTTCAGCGTTGCCCCGATAACCCTCGTAGTGCCCTAAGACAAATATCCGCAAACCACGACTATTCCGATTCTTTTGCTTACACTTCCAAATTCTGTTGCGTTTTTGGCATTTCTGCATTAATGAGTAGAAAACAGCAAAGCGATGTCCAACAGTTATATAAATACATATAATTCGTGCCACGCATTTCTTCCAGTGATTCCCTCTTACTCTTTGCCGCAGCACGGATCGGAGCTGTCTTTCCGCAGTTTTCCGAAGGATTACACCCATCAGAAATTTAGGGCTGCTGCATTTAGGACTCTAAAGGGAGCCAGTTGACTTGCAGAGAGGGACAGGAGGGAACAGGGCAGCTTCTTAGTCCCACAAATATTCCAGGAACACAGAAAAAAATATATATATATATACTATACAAGAGTGTTAGAAACCCTCCCCCTTCCCCGACATATGCAGAGGCCTGGACGCTTTCTAATGTTTTTAACACCTCAATCTTTTTAGAAACAGTGCATGTGTGGACTCCACC
The DNA here is from genome assembly GCF_036417845.1 of Apteryx mantelli. Classification (NCBI taxonomy): domain Eukaryota; kingdom Metazoa; phylum Chordata; class Aves; order Apterygiformes; family Apterygidae; genus Apteryx; species Apteryx mantelli. Next base: position 3,374,582 of record NC_089979.1, on the reverse strand, counting down.
CTACACAAACTTCCTCTCATTCCTCCCCTCCTGCAGATCGCAGGCTCAAAGCCACAGACGCGAAACACCGGAAACGCTATTCAGAAGCCCGAGAATTTCCTGCAGATGCAAAAAGCGGACTGGTGTAGCTGCTCGAACGCAACGCCTTCCTGTAACACATGCTCCTGTAGACCTTTGCTCCTGAATTTCAGACTAGCACCAGAAAGGAGAGGAGCCAGTCAGCAGTTCTCCAGCCTTTCGGGGAACGGCAGAGTGGTCCTCCGCTGCCAGCAAAACAGAGCTACCGCCTGTATCCGAGCGATGCCAGATCGGGATCAAGTTTTCCCAGCGGTCCTGTAGCAATCTGCAAGCTGAGTCACCGGTGGCATCCCCAACTCCCATGTCTCCGGCCGCCCCCCACCTTGCCTGCAGCAACTGCGTCAGGTCTCAGCACGGCGAGGCCCGGCCCCACGGGCTGCCCGCTCACCACCAAAGCCCTTTTTTGCAAGAGCCAAGGTCATGGAAAGCCTCCTGGAGCTTCTCCCCACCTCTGAGCCATGGCCAAGCACAATCCATGTCCCAACACAGCCGCTGAGAGAGGTCTCCAAGCCATCTTTTCTATATGCTGGAAAGCATGCAAGCATTGCAGCACAGCATCCTATATATTGTACTTTAATGGCAACCTCAGTATCCATGTCCCTGTGTCCCACCATAGCCACGGGCTAAGCTCAGTTTTGTCATAGCCGTGTTGATGCCGGGCTTCGCTCCACAGCGCTTTTCATGCACATCCCGCAACGGGTGAGCACATGCCCAAATCCCATCCATGCACCAACACCTACATCTGGGTCTTTACCAGAAGGCTGGCGTGTGCGTTGCTATGAATGATCTCCACCGAAGAAGAAATCTGGACAGACCCTTGAGTGAACAGGGGTGTACACGTGTGGAAGGAAGCGTCCTACGCGCACACATACCTGAAGGAACGGCAGGGACAAAAGGACTGCAGATAATTGCAGTCTCGCGCCGCAGACTAATTTGGCCTCTTAACTTCCCTGCGGTTGCTCTCTTGGTCTTAGCCTTTAATGTGGGTTTAATACTCGGTACGGCGCTGCAAAAAGCAGAGCTGAAGGGCACTTTACTGATGCGAATGGGAGATCGATTGCTTCAGCTCTCCTTGAGGAACTACACTGAAACCACCATTAATAAAAGAGCAGGTGCTTTGTACGTCAGAGCATAAAAACTTTGGCGACCGGAGATGTAGATCTCTCTGATTTTAGCCTATTTTTTCGATAGAGGTTTTTGCTGTTTCATGTGTTTTCTTGCCGCCAAACTTTCCCGTGGCAAGAACATTCACAGCAAACATGCAAAAGTGAATAAATCACACATATTTCTAAAACAGAGGCATTTTCACCCAAGAAGAGTCATGTTTCATAAAAAAAAAAAGCCAACTTTGCTTAAAATCCAGCAATTTTAATTGAAAGATGAATCCATTTCGCTCAAACACCTGTGAGGTGTGTTTTGTTATTTTGTGAAGTGAGCAAGAAATCAGAGGCAAACAGCTTGAGACATTTGTCAGCTTGCTATTATTATTTGAGTATTTCTAGTTAGAGGTGTTAAGCAACAAGAGCTCCTAAGTGTACACTTAACTGAAGCAGTGTGCCTAAACCCAATTCCTCAGTCAGGATTTAAGGGAGAACAGGAAGGTATTAACAGCGATTGCACTACTGAAATTGCGAACGTGTAACATTCAGGCTGTCTTATAAACTTGTGAATAATGTCTACCCTCTGACTAGCAAGAAATCGAAAAAGAAGGACCATAACCAAGCAGTTCTTTTGAGTTCAAAGCGCAAAAAGAGATGATTTACCATCTCCGAGAAGCTCAGCTTTAAGCATCAACAGGAAGACATCCCAAAAGTATTGCAGCAGTGAGCAAACACAAAAGCTCAACGTTCAGCCGTGGTAAGAAATGAGTCCTATGCATTTCAGAAGGAATCACGTCTGCAAAGGCAACGTATCTGATTAAGTTACACTGACCCCCCTGTCCCAGATGACAAATGTAGCAAGGGTTACCATAAAGCTCATAAGAGTGGACTGCAGTTGTTCTTCCTTCCTTGTGAAGACAAAATACTGTTTCAGAAAAACAGCACCAATAGCCAGTGGGACCCGTGGGATGTCAGATTTGATAGAAGTCCATCTATTTAGTTTAGGTTTTAAAGAAACCCTTCATAAACCTTCATGCCGCAGCTAATAAATGTTCCACTGTAAATCTCAATTAGTTAAGATGTCTGGACAACGCAAATGGCATGCCATTTACAACAGATGTTGAAACAGATGCAAAATCCACTAACAATGAAGCATCATGCAAAGTAACCAAACATTTAGGGAACTCCTCATCTATTTAATTTGCTTGAGTACCATCGCTGGCAGAGACAGGAGAAACAGCAGAGGCAGCGGTGGTAGCTTTTGGCTTCCGAGGCAGATGTGTAAGGATCCCAAAATCTGACACTTTGACATCCCTTTCTCTTTCCACGGAGAAATCTGGCATATGAAGATTTTGGGGTTAGTCACCTGTGATTTCAATACATCTAGCCTTCCTAGACTTGTCTACTTCACGTGCCAAGACCACCTGCAGGACCCACATGCAGTTAACCCATATCTTCTTAAATGGAAAGGCATCCTTGCATGAACCATGCAGCACACTCGCACACCCTTCTGTCCACCAAAACTATGATATGGTACCTTTATGCGCTCAAACATGCTTATGTCCCCAAAGCAGACCATATCACCCCTGCCCAGCTGCTGCACATCTCACCTTCCTGGTCCAAGACCCCAACCCTCTCTCCTATGCACCCTTCATAGGAGGAACTCAATTTCTTGTGCCTGCCTTCTCCACGCCCCCAATGACATCACCCACTTCACCCAAGCCAAGCACCATTCCTGTGTTCTCTAATTCCCTAAAATAAAAGCCAACATCACACTAACGGTTTATTACTTTATACCCATCTCCCCAGAGTCCCATGCCCTACTGTAGGTCCACATATTCCCCAAACATGAACCCAGTCCTATCTCCTGAGCCAGGACTTGATCCTGTGCCCCACTACATCTCCGTGCACTCCCAGAGCAAAACCGGAACCTCCGATCACTCACGCCCTCCACCTTTCACGACCCTGCTGCCTGAACCAGGACACCATGCCTTCTCAGTGCAGTCCTTGGATCACACCTTCCCCCATGTGGGATGCTCAAACCACTCCTTCGGCCACCTAAAATTCACCCTATGTTTCCTCTTTACGCCTACTCCCATGTCCTGAGGCAGACATGAAGGTCCTAGACTCACTGGTCAAATGACGCTAGGACCAGACCCAGGAGCTGCAAACTGCTGTTGCTTTGGACAGCAAAAAGTTACTGCCCAAGGTGCTCACCTTGCAGCTCCTTTCCAAGGCAGATGCTCCCAGTGCTGCCGAGCAGGACATTCGGCTGCTGCACGTACTATGGGGTGGGAACCTCTGCTCCAGCTACTGGGATTTCTGCTGATGTTGGATATGTTTTACCTTTGTGACCAGCTCCATTAACTTCCTGGCAAGAATGAACCAAGAGGCGTTAATTGCTGCACAAGTTCGTCCTGTTTTCTCCCTCTACCTCCTCCTTTCCCTGCCCTAGAAGTGCTTTCAGAGCACAGTGGGATGCGGATAGGAAAGCCAGTCAGGAAAAAGAGACATTTTAAAGCACAAAGTGAAGCATAAATGTTGAAGCTGACAACAATGCTGGTGCTTTCTGAACGCATTCCCTTGAAGCACATGGGCCAAAATCTGATTTGTCTGATTCTGAGCAAGACAGGGGAGAAAAGGAAACAAAGTTAAAGTAATATATGGGAGAAAACCACTTTAAAATATGTTTACTTGAGAGCAAGATTTTTGTGTTTTTGTTTTTATATTGTATTTTGTTTTCAAAAAGAACTGAGATGACTAAAGGGAATTGTGCTGAGAAGAGAAATGGATCACAGCAGCCTACCTACCACCTATGGCTCTATCCCATATACTTCATATGCCTCTTTAAGTCTGACATCTCCGCAACTTTCTGAGCGTAAGGGCAAGCTGTGAAGTGAAAGTAAAATTAATATATTTACCCTGTGCAGAGTGCAGTACACTCAAAATATTGAGTTCTTGATCTCTAAACACTTTTCCTCCTATCTCCTTCACTGTCCTCTGCATTCAACTTATGTTTCACTCTGACTTGCCTTGCCTTTCTAGCAACACTTAAATTCAGTAGGCGGGAAGTTGTCTCTGCCTCTTTTTAGGAATGATAAAGTTTCCAAAAAAGAGACGAAATCTTAAAGGAAATGCTGCCGGTGAGGCTTCTCTCACGATCAGCCCCACATTTCATCCACTTAAAGATGCTTCAGATCATCGGATGACAATAATGCACAATACCCAATGTACGGCAAGTTGCTCTTCCCCACCACCGTCTAGCTTACAGCAGATCATAAAGCAGCCTAGCAGTTAGATTACAAAAACACAAGGCACTTTATTGGCCAATAAAACACCCGCAAGAGCAGCCATGTGAATGAAGACCCTATTTTGCGGGGCAATAAATTTTGCCCTAGCACCCAAAAGGCATTGCTATTAGAGGAATTGTGCAAATCACCATCCATGGTCCATGACAAAACGTCCAAGGCTGTGGCCAAAAGGACATGTATTTCCATGGGGAGAGCGACAATTAAAATGCACTGCCAGCGGTCCAAAAAATTAAATTTCTAAGAGATGCTTCCCTAATAAGAATTGGGCACAAATATATAATAAAATGACAAACAAACAGAATAAAAGGTCTGAGGAAGTTCATTATAAATCGACAGGCTCTCAAGCTTGTTTCAGGTAAGGCAACACTATCTTTTTTCCACTGGCAGGAGGCAATGAAACAAGCATATAATGAACTCAGATACAGCAACTCTCTGTTTACAGTGAGGGACAATGGAAGTATTCAATTGTCCCAACCCATTCACATGTAAAACTGTAAGACCAGTTATCAGGAACCTCTGCTGCTGAGAGTAAATTTGTTCTCTAGGGGAAAAAAAGGATTCAGCTCAAGAATTGCTGTTAAGAGGCCAATGCCGGTACTTGAAAGAAGAAAATTACCTGATGAAAGATCAATAATATTCCTCTTCTCTCTTTATTGAAGCTTATGCACAGAATAATATAGTCTAGGTCCTGTTTCTCTGGCGCCGTGCTTCAACACAAGTTATTCTAAATGTTGCTAAGCTAAGAAATTATATTTTTTACATCCACATTGTGAAAATCAAATTGCACTTGTGCAGATAGGGACACGAAAAGAAATGAAAACAGAGAAAGCCACACTGACTGCACCATAATAGCAGGCAAATCAGCCCAAATATGTTTCCTTGCAGTCTAAATGCTTAAAAATAGACTTTCATACAAAAATGGTAAGCATGCTAGGTTTATCCAACAGCTGCCATAAAGCTGTGTACATGCATCCAGCTGACAAATTACTGAAACAAAAACAGCAGTATTACCCACGAAAGGCCCAAGGCACCACGGCAGAGGTGTTACTGTAACATCTGACTGACCGACCTTATTTAAGACAAAGGGATCTTACAGGAAAATAGTGTCAGACTGAAATTCAAGAATCTAAGGGGAGAGATTCTAAATATATATTCTTTTCCTCTCTTTCCCAAATGGACAAAGTAGTTTGTTCAGCTGAAAGCTGACATCTTTAGTACAATAAAAATCTGAAGAACTTCAGTGACAGAAGAACTTGGGTGGAAGATGTTGCTCATCAGCTAACTCAAATCTACCCCGTGGTGTGCATCGTGGTAGTACTGAGAGGCACATGCCAACTCCAAAGTCTTGACCTGCTTTTGAGGGATCTGAATTAATAATCCCAAAGTTGCCTAAATAAAACTATTAAAATTAGAGGGTGAGGATAAGCCATTAGATTAGAAAGCAGATTCTCCTATGGGGAAATGAAAGACTCTTAGATATGCCTCCTGTCCTCATGCCTTTAATCCTGGGCTGGCTATCGGGTGGTAATGCTACATTCAGCAGGTCCCTTGGCTTCAGGGAACTGAATGCCTCTGGGATACTGGATTCCTGGTCACTTTGATGCCACCCCTGATGGGACTCATTACCATCCAGTGTCTATTCTTTCACTGACATTAAATCACCTAGCTGTCCCAAACCAGTTCCTGGGTCACGCTAGATGAGATCCAGCCTCATAAGCACCTAATATACGTGACATGCCAGACAGCCACCTAATCGCCTGTCACCCAGGGTCACCTCATCTTCATCCTGCAGGTACCAAAATATATAATGTGCTTCTCTATTTAGCCTGCAAGTCCCCTAGGCTGCTCCCTCCCCAGGCTCCGAAATACCTGCTCTGTGGAGAGGGACAGCTATCTTATTCCTGAAGGTCTCTTGCAAGCCAGGCTGACAGGCTGCTGAACTTCACAGAGAGAAACCCCCAGATTAGGTGTGCTGCTGATAACCAACAGCTTGTACGATGTCCTGTGGCTGCAGCATTCACCTGGCTCTCCTCCCCCTGTCCCACCGCTGAGAAGTCGTGAAGGTAAGCCAGCTGAAGGCACAATGAATAAATTACAATACATAAAAAAAAAAAAAAATTAAATGAGGGCTAGGGCACATGACAAGGCCCTTAGAAATCTGCTCAGAGTTGGGGTCTTGCTCTGAGTGGGGGTTTGTTCCAGATGACATCCGGAAATCCCTTCCGATGAACACCATCCTCAACCCAATGAGCCACGCTCAGTCTCGCTGTACCGACACTTTTCTCAGAAGTTACCGTCCTTTTCCCAAACACTTCAGTCTGAAAGAAATTTCCAACCTCTGAAGGCTTTTCCGGTCAGTCAACAGAGTTTATCAAAATATTTGGAAAGCCCTGAGGTGATCACGCAAGTTAAAATAAAATCACTTATTCCTGATTATCTACTTTCCTATATTAACGTCAATTAAGAACAATAAATTCAGTTCATGCTACATGGAACAGCTATGAGAACTGGTGATATTTCAGCTGCACTTGCCAAACACAAATATTCTACCCATACATCTCATCCCATTAGCCTAAAATTAGCTGGATATTTTGTTGTGGGCATATGCTCTTCTAAGCAACTGCATCAGACCACAGGCTTATACTCTGTTAAGTCGTATGCACAGCCAGACCCAAGACTTCACACTCAGCTTACAGATCTGTACTAGAGGATGCAGATGGTGGTCCTGAATGCAGCTGCAGTCATCCACAACCCAGCATATTAATGTGAATTCACTGTCACAGGCAGTCCCAGTTCCAGTGGAGCAACAGATTTTGGCTGGTTTTACAACCTTAGTGAGTCTGGTGTGGAGGTGCCTCACAATCTGCGGGAGCACCTCCATGCAATTTCACCAGCATGACACATACCGCAAACACTGATCTGATCTAACAGGCTGGAAAGACTATTGGCTACCTGGCAGGGCAAACATGATCTACTCTGGCAGGGCTACATCTCATCTGGGGTTTGACACCTGGATGAATCCCTATCACCTACTTCTTATCCATCAGGAGATACAATGAAGCATGATGCTATATCTCCTTCTCCTCTTCTCCTCCAAAACAGGGACACTTTTTCTTTGGTGGCTGTGGATGAGAGCACTTAGCTGATAGCTTGAGGGAACCTATTGCAACCAGCTTCATCTCACGCAGAATGTGATTGCTGGAAGTGTCCCTTGGACTTGATCTCTCCTCTGTCACATGGGCAGGATCTCGTTTTTAGTTCAAAAAGACATTCCCCACCAAACTTGCTTAGAGAAAGAGACCTTCTTCCTGCCTCATAAGGATAAGAAACATCTATGAGCGAGTGATTTTATCTGCCCTAAAAACTTCTATACAAGGAGCCTGCTGAATCAGGTTTCTCTGTTGTATTATTCCTTATCAATATCTTACATTCACGTATTAATGTGGTTTTGGAGAGTGTTTTATTTATATTATTTGGAGGTTTGAAAGGTCTCAGATACAACTACAAAGACAGGTCTTTGGGAAGTCTCCCCAAGAAAAGTACACAAAGAAAAATCAGCAAAACACAGCAGCAGCTTTTGAGCAATGTTGCAAAATCAACTTGTCAAATCACAGAATAGTTGGGGTTGGAAGGGACTTATGGAGATCATCTTGTCCAACCCCCCTGATCAGACAAGGTCAGCTAGAGCACATTGCCCAGGACAATGTGCAGTCACATTTTGAATATCTCCAAGGATGGAGACTCCACAACCTCTCTGGGCAACCCGTTCCTGTCTTTGATCAGCCCTTACACTAAAGAAGTGTTTTCTTGTGTTCAAGTGGAATTTCCTGTGTTTCAGTTTGTGCCTGTTGCTTCTTGTCCTGTCACTGGGTACCACTGAGAAGAGTCTGGCCTCATCCTCTTTACAGCCTCCCATCAGATACTTGTACACATCGATAAGATCCCCCTGCACCTTCTCTTCTCCAGGCTGAACAGTCCCAGCTCTCTCAGCCTCTCCTCGTACGAGAGATGCTCCAGTCCCTTAATCATTGTCCTGACCCTTCACTGGACTTGCTCCAGCAGGTCCATGTCTCTCTTGTCCTGGGGAGCCCAGCACTGGACACAGCACTCCAGATGTGGCCTCACCAGTGCTGAAGCAAATGTCTGGATGTACAGCAGGAAAACAGATGGGGAAGGAGATGGGGAAGGAGATCTCTCCCATGGACAAAATAGAATCAAACTTTAAAAGAGACAATCCACTAATTTATCAGCTCCCCTTTTAATATTAAAGATAGCATGTCTTCCACTTCCCTTGGGTCACTATTCCAGCTATTCATTACTTGGTGCAGTAACCTCAGACTTGCCCAAAAACTCTTCTATTCAGCTACACCTACTATTTCTAACCATTAGTCCAAGCTGTAGGAATTACTACCCCTACATAGTTGCGGATTAGCCATCAAGAGACAGTGACAAATAACTAAGGGAAGCCCATAATTTTAAGGCTAAATCAGACTGAAATATTACAGTTATGCTTCTTGAGTAGCATTGACAGTCCCGATGGTCATTCAAGGCAAAACAGCAATTGCTCTACCACCTCCCAACCAGCCCGGTAAAAGGTTCTACACCAAGATAGTATATCAGAGGTTGTAAGAGGCTTGACAGAGTTTAGGGAACACTCTCCATTAAGGAGAGCCCAGCAGCTCAGTAACAGCTGTCATGGACTCTAGAGAAAATCTGTCTGCAGATGGGATGGTGGGGGAAATTGAAGGTATTTCAGTTCATTGTTAAAGATGCAGAGCATCTTAGTGTCCCTCTGAAACTGCCCAGATGTTGAATAATAAAAAAAAAACTAATAAAATAAAATAAAATAATAAAACTGTGGGTTCGGGAGAAACCACTGACCATAACGGGACCTCTTTCACAGGCAACATCTGAAGATGTTGGTTCTTTCCATGTTCCCTATTCAGCAAAATCAATTTCCTGTGCTAAAGTAAATAACTATTGCATACCTGCAGGATAAGATGACATTTAACCCTCTGACTGTACTATCTGACATGTGAAAAGCTGTTAACTGGAGAAATAAAAGGCAGTTAAAAAAAGCATGAGGAAAGAACCTTAAAAAGGTAATGTTTTCCTACTCCGCACTTTTTGCCAGTCTCTTCTTTATGCAAAGGTCAAAAAATGCAGGTACCCAAAAGCTGCTACCCTCCGGTCACACATTCAACTGTTTCCCATCAGTTGTCCCTTTCTACTCTCCTTTTTTTTTTTTTTTTGGTTTTGTTTTGTTTTCTATTTCACAAGTGATTTCAAGGTGAAACACTTCTCTGCACTGATAGCCCCAGCCAGGTACATTCTGCTCCCATAGACAGCAGGTCACTTGCTTTTGCTTTTAAAATACTACTGGAAACAATTTCGATTAATGAGCCAAATTACTTCTGTATCATCATTTGGGCTTTCGCTCTGCCTCAGTTTCCCGTTCGGTTATGCAGAAGTAATTTCTGCATTTTTTCCCTTATTCTGCACACTCCGTCTATTGGGACTGGAAGTTCTTGGGCGCATCACCCAGCACAAGCAACACATTGCTCTCATTTGGGCGCTCACTGCAATACAAATACTAGCAAACAATATTGAAATCTTATTTCAGGAGCAAGATGTAATTGGGTCTGAACTTACCTCCGGTCTTACACTGACGTAACTCCATTAGCTTTAATGGAATTACTCTCGATTTGCACTGGTGTCTTGAATTGAGCTTTTGCTTTTCAGGATTTATATATTTTGTTTTCCTACCATTAAAAAAAAGAAGTCAGCCAAAATCATTTCCAAGTCATTTTTTTCCCCCCCAATAAATTCAAGCATTATTTTAGTTTATCTGTCTGACCTCCACTTGCTCTTGTACATCAGCCATCTAATTATTCATGGTTCCTGCAGGACGCTGCATTCCATTATCTTCTATTTATAATCCAAGATGTCTGAGAACAAAAGGGGACAGGGTGCTCCGTTATGTGCCTTCCTGGCCTTGTTACAATTCTTCTTATTTGTTTCCAGGTGCTGTCTGCACGGAGAACCTCTTTTAACCACCTGAAATTTGTGCTCTATCTTTTAATTATAGCTTCCCGCAACCCATCTTGTGGCTATTAAAAGGGAGATTTCAAGCAGGCACTGTAGGAACTTTGCGGTTTAGCAAAAAAAATAAATAAATAAAGAGCCGTTTGCCATTCAGTCCAGGTGGAAAACCACAGCGGGTTATCTCACGGGTGTTCAGAAAGCCAGAGCTGGGAGATGACCTGGGCCTGCAGCGTTCTGCTGGTGCAAATCATCACCCACCAGGCTCTGCAAATAACACTAAATTAATTACTTCCTGGCAGTTATAGTGGGGGATTAATTTTTTAAATTAAGAAGAAGAGGGAGGGATAAAATAAAGCAGTGACACACGCTTGGCCACAGACACCAAATGGGAATAATCCAATCAAATACAGGCCGCTATAATGTCACAGGAACATCTCTTTCTCTCCATCGTCTAAAGAGCCTCTGCTGACTAGCTCAGGGAAAACATCTCTGCTGAAAACATGTGAATCCCACCCGGACGGGAGGGGAGACCTGCTCGCCTCCAGGATCTGCCTGTCTTTGCTGGTTGGAGCTTTTGCCTCCATTCTGTGAAAGTCTCAAAAAAAGCAGCTCAGAAGCCTTCAATACCCACCTGCTTGACCTCTCTTTAATATCACAAGTGGAGGCAAATGCAGCATCACCGAAGCCTTGGCGGTTTGTTTGCCCGGTTAAGCACACTCTAGACTCCTTTTTAATTCTTCCCCCCCCCCCCTTTTAATTTCTCTGATGCCAACTTCTTACCATCTCTTATCCTGCTGCATTTAAGAGCTCTTTGGAAGACACTACTTTTCCCCCTTGAAGGTACTTGTACTCCGTAATCAAGTCACTTCTCAACCTCATTTCTGACAAACTAAATTGACTGCGCGCCCAGGCTCACTGAGAAACACATTTTTCCCTCCTGCTCCAAACTCACTATTCGACTTTGCGACTTTCATACATTTGGGAATCACATCCCTGGGAATTCATGCCGGGTTCCTTGACCGCTATGCTCCTAAATCCACCTGCTTTGTAACACGCATCCCAGTTTTATGAGTAGGGTTCATATTGCTTTGCCTCAGCTATACCTTGGTGTGGCTGTAGGACAACACGCTGCTAGAAAGGGCTCGGCCGAACACTTTGTACGGCTGCTCCAACCTCATCAGTAGTTTCACTGATCTTTGTGCCAGCGCTGAATTTTAGCAGTAGTATTTTTACAGGCACTTAGTGCTTACTGCTATTAGTAACAGGCCTGGTAGCAAACATAGAGAAAACCCACTAAAATTTGCCCAGTTTTGATTTCTTCTAACTTTGCAGAGATCTGCCACAATCCTTATCCTACCTTCAGCAGACCAGGGAGGAAAACTCCTCTTGAGGGTTTGTGTGTGGTAGTGAGGGAGAAGGGGCAGAGCAATTTGGGAAGTACAGAACGGTGTTTGTAGGTGACCCAGGAACATTTGGGAACCCCTTATCTGGGCACACGTCATGGACATATTCTAGTTCTTCATCAGAGTGAGAACGGGGTATTTATCATTCTCCCCTTGAACACCTCTTTTCCATGGAAAGGGGAGCTGGCTGTGTAAGCCAGAGGAGCTACAGTATATGCCAGTGAGATCCCAGTCTGGAGAGCAAGGGAATTATGGCAGTAAATGTCTACCACTTAGTCTAGATATAATCTGATGGGCCCTTGATAAATCCTTCACCCAGCCTCACCGTGTTCTTCAATACTGAGGTTCATCTGGGCTTCCCAGCTGGACCTAGGGAGGGGCAGATGGGACATTAGGAAATGCGTCTTCCATGTCTCTTCTTGGGTGTGTGAGTGGCTGAACATCTTCCCTGAATGCTCAGCTTTACAGAAATCACCTTCAGCTTACAACAGTATGAGTGACCTTCTCCAAGCACAATCAGGGGACTGAAAGGAGACCAACACCAACTCCACTGCCAGCAGAAAATACAATGAATAGCGCTCACGATCTCTCCTAGACTTCCCAAAACACCTACTCCACTCACAGGGATGCTGCGTCAGCTGAAAGGGGCTTGACGGGTCTGCAACACCTCTTTACCTGCAGCAGGCAGAGAGGAGCATATGGCACTTTCTCACCTTCACACATTAGTAGGATCTTTCCTGGTACTAATGGGCTAAGTGGGAGTTTTCTACTTTTGACAGCAATGGGACATGAGTAAACAACACATTGTGTGCAAGACACTGTTAGAAAGCAGTATCATTACGGACCACCAGCCCAGCCCATAAACACAGCTTAATCAAAGTGATTTGATTTTAAGAATCTTAATAAACCCCACTTAAAACATTAGGTATTAAAATCCATTTGCAGAACAACTAGGGCTGCAAATTAATTCTGTATTTATTCTGGGTTTCTTGCTAAATTTTTGTGAGCTCAGCTTTCTATGAGGTGAGAGCACTGGTCCTTGCTACACTTCTTCACCATCCTCAGCTGAAACTGGAGTGACCTGCTGAAAAGACACTTCAATACGCATGCTTCCCTGGATTTTACAGGGACAGGGAGGGTTTTTTCTTATTCCGTTTACTGAAAGCAGAAATTGCTTTAAGAGATAGGTAGGCTGCTGATGCAATACTCTTTCTTTAGAGAGAACATGCACAAAGACCTGTACCCCAAGTACAATAAAATGAGAAAAAAAAAACAAGAAACCAGCCATCAGTTTCTTTTCAAGCTGCCTCTTTGGCAAGCTCTGTGCCCCAAAGCCTTCTGTCCATTCGAGTGCTTCCCTGGCCACCCTTCCGGCTGCTTCTTTTGCATTCCGCAAGGTGGGAGCTTTTATCATCTGCATAATGGAGCTTAACCGTGCCTTCTGGTTACCTTGAAGAAAAGGCAGTCTGCACAGCCGTCAGCTTTGGGAAAGGGAAGTTACCTCTGAACAGTTACACTTATGGGGAGCCAGCCAGCAGATTTCTGAATAATTTGGAAAATAAAGAGTATTATCTCTGAAATCTGTGCTGGCTCCTTGTTACAATTACTGACTGTAAAAAAAAAATAAAGCTGCTGTTAACACTGGGGTAAAGTGTGATTCCACTTCTCATTGACTTCACATTTGTGCGTTGTCTTTTTTTTTAATGTTCTCCCTTATGCAAGACCTTGAGTATTTATTTTGACAGCTTACATTATTCAGCAAGCAATTAAACTTTCAAATGTATTGTGTTCTCATAGCTTAAAATAGCTTTGGCAACATCAGTTGGGTTTCTCAGTCCCCCACAGAATAAAGATAAAGAAGTTCTTCCCTGGATTTTTTTCTTTGAAGGTTGCTTTTTTTAAGCAAATACATGATTTTTAGAGAGTCTTCATGTTTTGATGTCCCTGCACAAACCCAGCAAATACTACTTGTGGAGTTTCCCAAACAGTTAAAATGGCAGCAGGTAAACTAAGTGTGATTTAGAGCAACGGAAGGAAGCATAAGGAGTCTGATGAAGAAACTACACTGGATTTGATGCATAAGTTCATACTGTTCATGGTGCTACCTGTCTACTCCACGCTTTGCAGAAGGTCACTTGTGATGGGAGAAGGAAAAGCATCTCCAGGACTCAGTCACTCCAGTTAAAAGACAGAGCTAAACCCATTGGGTTCATGCTAAAATGCCACACTGTGAACTGTGACAAATCCCAACTGCAAAAACCGTTTCCTTTGGTGAGATCACGTCCCAGCACAGGGTAAAGGAGACACAGGGTGGTGATGTCTCAAACTGCCACGGCTGGTTGGAAGTGAATGCAGAGTCCTGAACCTCTTCTGCACTGTCCCCGACCCGCCCCACAGACCTCGGTCTAAAGAAACCCTTTCAAGAACACAAGGCAATAATAGGCAACAAAATAAAACGAAAAGCTTGGAGTTCCTCCTTGTTTCCAAATGCATCTTCGATTCCTCGTTCCGCCGTTTCCCGAAACCTCCTCGTTTTGTCGGTTGCAAAATGAGCTCTCGTGTCATCACCTCTTCCTTTAATGCTAGCAGTCACCACCCACATAAGTGCCACCTCTGCTCACCGCTGCGGCCGCATGCACAAATGCACATTAGTGCTAATGTTACTGACCTGCTAATCCACAGAGAGCACCTTTAGCCAGCAATTTGCTGCTCAATTCAAGGACAACGTTAAGCTTGCTAGGTTGCCTCTCCCGTCACATGGTGCTTAAGGAGAGCTAGAACAGCTTTCAGACATTCCTGTTAGCTTTAAAATGAGATATAAGACATCAAGACGAGTCCTATAGCAGAAGCTTTTGGTTCATTCTCAGCTCCGCAGTCCCGGTGATTATAAAACTTGAAGGAGAAATAAATAAAATAAAACAAAACAAAACAGTGAAGTTCTGCATCAGATCCACACGATGACATCCTATGATTAGTATTATTTTTTCTACAGTTTAATATCCTGGTGATGTTAGATTGAGGGACTCATATGTAGCAGTGCACTGTAACTAGTTATTATAGTTGTCTCCACTCTCTGAAAACACACCTTAGTCGTCTCTGCTCAGTAGAGCAAGGATTACTTGTTATTTTTCCCTCTGCCATTTAACAAGCGACAATTTCTTGTCCTCCCTCAGATAATCTATGTCCCCTAGTAACTTATTTTTCTATTTCTCTTCTAGGCTTCCGCTGCCCAGTCCCAGAAAAGAAAGAGAGGCATTAAATATTTCAGCTGGCATGCTCACAGCCCTAAAATCTAAAACATGGTTTGCATTTTGCATCCTATGAGCTATACTTTATGCAAAGGATGTATCTAGAGGGCACTTTTCAAGCAGAGGTCTCCCAAAGGGCTCTTCGCCAGCCCCAGTAGCACTGCAACACAGTCACATCCAGGAGCAGCCAACCGCCGCACCTTGGAGAAAAAGGAGCTTTTATCCCAGAATACCTAGGACAAACTCTCTCCTTACCCAAGGTAAAAAGCAGTAATTTGCTGCAGCTGTGATGGTCTGGGAACATATGTAAGACAACATTTTTAGGCGGAGGTAATATCTTTTATTAAACCGACTGGTAGAGCTGGAAGAATTACAGAAGCTTTAGGCTTACAAGACTGGTCTTGTATGTCTCAAAGCTCATCTATTTTTTCCAACTCGAACACTTGGTCTAATAAAAGATGTTACCTCTACCTACAAGCCTGTAAGTTGCGATGAAAGCAGCAAAAGCTCTTTTATACCCAAACGCTACAGAGCCGTCTGATTTAGACCAGCTCCCGGTGAACAGTGCAGTGCTGAGATATCTGCCTTCACAAGGCGAAACCTAAGCTTGCTCGGCTGTCGAGTCCTCCTGCACCATGCACCCTTCTCGTCATTTTATACCCACCTAAGCTAAGCACAAAGCGCTACTTTTCCGACCAGCTTCGCGAATCCCGCGCTAAGGCTGCTAACACGCGCGGCATCGTAATTATTTTTTTTGCTTTCCTTTAATAGAACCAAACAAACTTAAAAAGAGAAGCTGCCTCTAATTTGAGACTTCCCGGAGGAATCTCATTGACAAAACTGGCACGTCCCCCTCACTTTTCGGAGGAGCTTTAGTCCTGCCTTCTCCCCTGCTTAATCTGTGCAAAAGGCGGCAAGGCGAGGAGCGCCAAGGTACGTGCAACTCAGCCAGGCGTGAAGGGGACAAGAGGGGCCCAGCATGCCAAGGACAGCAAAGTTGGTCTCCGAAAGGCAGCCGAGGTCATGAAGCCTCGACATTTCTGATGAGCTGGAAAATTTATGGACTTTCGTTCGGGCTACAAAAGTCGGCACGTCACAACCCTCTAGGAAGTTGGTAGATGATGAGAGAAGGTGGACAAGGGAGCACGGAAATGTTTGTAGGTCCCTGTTGTTCAGACCAGACACAGCTGCTTGTTTTAGCCTTGCTGCCTTTTCTTTGCTGTATTCGCGGCTCTGAAACTTGTGTTAAATTATCAGAGGCCAGATCCTCACCACCCCCTTGCAAGTCAAATGGGCTTGACTCCCCAAGGAGCTGGTCTCAGACGGAACGGGTTGTTTCAGCTGCAGCCGAACGTACACAAGGCAGGAGCCGGCTTTTCATCATCTGCGTTTCTAGTAAGAGAAATTTCTTCACGCAAAAAGTCACAGTGACTGATTGGGTCACAGAAGTGGCCCTCTTTTCTCCCCCTCGGAGAACAACGCCACGCTATTACTCTTTTGTGAACACGCACCAGGCTTCAGCATCCAGGGCTCTCAGTCCAGCGTTGCATTAACTCACAGTTTTCTTTCAAGTAGCCCCCGGAGAGGAAAAGAGTTCTCTTCCCATATCCTTCAAAGACTGGGTTATGAAGGTCAGTCATCGCAAACCCATTTCCATCCCAAAGTGATTGATCGCTGCCCGGACTGTCCTCAGACGAGTAATGAGCCATAAGCATTAGTCTAATGTACGTGACAGAAAAAGTCTAATTAACAAATTATATTTTTATAAGAAATTTAAGATTCAGCCTGCGAAGAGGATTATACGAAACTGGAATACCACCCTGCCAGGCAGAGAAAGACAAAGTGTTTTAACTCCCATTAAGTTAATAACTTCATAATAGTTTAGTTCAGTGCTGGGGCAATCGACAGGCCAGAGGAGGACAGTGAAAGATCCTTCGGAGTAAATCAAGGAATACAATATTGTCAGGAAATGGAAGAAACATTTAAAAGTGAATGAAAATCCAGAACCTTATTGAACGTGCACGATGATAAGACAGACACAACCTGCAACAAGGGAAATTCTGATCAGACATTAGGAAAAATGACCATCAGGATGGCCAAACACCGGAAGAGGGACCTAGAGAAGTTATCAGATCTATATCCTGGGAGATCTTCAAAACACAACTGGGCAGGGCTCTGAGCAACTCACTCTACGTTGGCCATGGTTTGAGCAAGGCATTGGACGAGAGGCCTTCAGAAGTCTCTCCCTGCCTAAATTTTTCTGTGATTCGTGAGGGGGTTTTTAACGAGCCTGTGAAAATACCACACCGGATCTTGAATCAGCCTCACGCTCCAGCCCTCCAGTAACTTGCACCCCAATGAGCTCCCTAATGAAAAAAACTGGTTTCTCCAGTAGTGGGAAGTTTGTGTTAGAGAAGGCAAAAGTTGCTCTGACATAGGGCTCCAGCTTCAGAGCGAGCCAACTGCTACCCAAAGCAGAGGGTCAGGCAAGACAGGGGTGACCACGGTTTGTGGACAAAGACATGGCTTTCTGAGGAACAAATCCCCCTGGCTCTGCTGTCGCTCAGCTTAGGCAGTGCAAGTTGTGCCAGATCCAATGCAAAACAGTGGCAAGGCCACATTTAAACAAAAGTTGTCCCATTTTTTTTTCTAGCAGCCTAAGGGGACAAGAAGGCCAGTCTCATGGGATCTGAGCAGCATTGGGCAGTCACAGCGGAGAGGCCAAGGACAGCGGTGAGCAGGCAGTCCGGCTCTCCCCTTCAGACCCTGCCATTAAGATCAAGGCGCATGGACATGCTCAGGTCATGCTTGCGTGGTCGATGCTCATGAACTACGCTGTTCAGTCAATGTCAGATGAAAGCGTCCTACTTCCAGGGCTGTCACACAGCAGCAATCCCCACCACTGAAAGGCATGAACTTCAGAACATTTTAACAGCAGAAACGGCTCTTATTTAACAGCACAGATTACATTATAATCCAGGAAAGTGATTTTCCCATTCTTCCATAACCACTGAGGCAAAACTGTTTGGGAGAAGCAAAGGAGTCAGACAGTGAATTAAAATGCATACGAATGAGAAGCGGTAAGAGAGAGAAGCAGTCTTTGGGCCAAACCCCAAAGCATCCCATCAATCACCTTATGTCCATATACCATTTTTGAAAGCAAAGGTAAAACCCAGTGGAGGAAGGTGGAAGAAAACCTGCAAAAGCACAAAGGTGAATCCACTGCAGAAGGGTGCGAATAAACCAGGTCAAATTACGCTACTGCAAGTCGCACATGACCACCTTCCCAGATATGCTTTAATTACCCCACCCTAAAGCACCACTCAAGGCTCCCCAAGTGCATCACTAAAACTTCAGAAAATTCCTCTGAAAGTCACCCTTGTTCCCAAACAGAAACAGTGGCCCAAACCATTTAAAACTTATCCATAGAACCAACAGAGACTGCAGGCCTCTTCAAGATGCTTCAACAACCTTCCTAATCCTAATTCATACATCCTGTAAGAATTTAAACAAGGGTTAGAAAGCACAGTGATGAGACATATAAAACTCTTCAGGAAACCTGCACAGATTTGTGAAGGCTAAGGTTAAAAGTGCTTAATAATATCCAACCATCCTGGAAAGGCTGGCTGCAAATCCACTTGCATAGCCCATGCATGACTAACCAGTATAGCTCTTTGGTCAAGAATATGTTGTACTAAGGTGGCCTCATTAATCTGCACGTGACAGAGTTTCATCACAACATAGTGTGTCCATGTCTATGGGCAATAGACCTCATATCTCATAGGTAAGTACTAGCGTTTGATTCTTTCTCTTGGACTCATGGAACAAATGAGGTTGGAAGGGACCGCTGGTGGTCATCTGGTCCAACCCCTGCTCAATGCAAGGACGAATTAAAAGACACATCAGGTCATTAAGGGCTTTGCAACGATCATCCGACATCATACTGCCCAAGTGTGGGGTGGCAGCTGGAGCTGTCTGCTAAACCACAAGAAGCTATGGGACATCCTGGAGCAACATGCTCATGAAGACCCAGCTCTTATGGAGGAACGTCAGCTTAGAGCATCCATCCCCTGCCTTTTTTCTCCCTCCCCATGTCTTTCCCCATACCAGCCTTCACACCAACCTCTAGCTATACAGTTTAAATGACCTAAGTATAAAATGATACTGTACGACTGGATGAATCACTGAGCTGGAGTTCAAACTTGGATTTACAACCACAAGTCTACACTGAGGTCCTGTCTTTCCCGTATCACTAAACCAGACCGAGGTCCCACTGAGATCTAGTTGATACACAGAAAAGAGGAGATCTGACAGGACGAGGAGAATCCTAGTATGGAAAAGCTGAAGAGTTGTGTTTAATCCTTTGGATATGGAGAAAGGCGTTAATTTGATAAAATTCTTATAAGAAAAAAATCTGGATTCCATTGAATGCATTTATTTTTAATGGAAAGAACTTGAAATTTAACAGAAACGTAAAAATGGTGAGCATGCCTTCCAATCCAAATAAGAAACCATTTCAAAACCTTAATTAAACAGTTTAAGTCCTCAAGTCTTTTCCCCAGTGCACACTGGCTTTTTGTTCAGGGATAACATACGTTCCAACAATTTTTACATCCACTTGACGAAAAAGAGGTGTTGACAATAGAAGAAACCATAGAAGACATTTGGGCTGCTTGCACCACATACTGAATAGCAAGTATCGTTCATTTTTTGCCCTCAGATTTAATAAATAACCCTGGAAGAAGGGACTACACTCTAGATATGTCAACAAGATTACACATTCAGAGAACAATAATGCCTAATTCTTGCAAAACACTTCTCATTAGCAGGACTCATCTATCATGCAGCATCATTCCCCACTTGAAAATCTCTTTCCAAATCTGGAATGACTGGGCATAACACAGATCATTTACTATAGCGCCCTTCGCTTATAACACAGTATCAAAACTGAACTGAATCCTGTTTTCTGGGATAATCTCAGTTATTATAATTTGCCCATTACCTATGAACAAATGGGTCACCTTTTTATTAGCTGTACCAACATGTGCTGCTTCTGCATGGTGGCCTGACTCAATAGGTAGACAGTAAATAAGATTTTGCCATTACTTAGTAAAAAGCAACAGGCTCTGGAGTGACCTGACAGTGCAAGGTCTCAAGGACTTGTCTGGGCTCATTTCGGCTTGCGCTCATCTGAGCTTATTTTAGCCATGATAACAATTGTCTAGACAAGTGCTACTGCCTAGATTTGTTTGAGTTTAGCTGTAGTTTATAGTGATAACGAGTCGCTATTTTGTGCAGATTGAACTGTCCATGGCTCTACAATACACCATGGCATGGAGGAGTGCAGACTGCAGATGGTACCAGATGTCTCAACCCGTAAACACAAATCACGATGCTCCATCAATGCTTACTGCCACACCGCAACCTTGTGAATCAGGTAAAACCACCTTTAGGGATGAAAAAGAGAACACAAAAACCTGAGTAACAGGGAACCAACAAAAAAGGAAGAACAGGTAATAAAAATTATAACTGTACTATTAATTAAGCTTTCTGTAGTAATGAGGTAATTTGGACTATCGGACTGTTAAAACATTAACCAGACTAGCAATAAATCCTTGGCTCCGCAGAGATGGTGTTTTGCCCTGGCAAGATTTGGGGGTGCTGGGTGGGTGCAAGGGACGTGTCCCCATGCAGGTCGAGGGGCTCCGTCTATCCGGCCACATCCTTCAGTCCCCCCAACCATGGCTACAGCACTATCCCGAACAGACACAGGCCTGTTTTGAAAGCGAAATACTGATTCTGACAGTGACTAAAATACCCTCCAGCAACCTTTCTGATTACTATTACTGTTACAATCGCTTCTAGCACAGCTGCTGTCCCAGCAAAGTAAACACTGGAGGAGTTTTTACATACTCTATTTTGATATTCAAGGGACTGCTGAATAAAACCGTAATAAATACCAGGAGCTTGGACATCACCGCAATAAGGGCAGGACAGAGATAAATTTAGGTGTGGGCCAAAACCAAGCGCTCAGGCTCCTGTGAATTATTTTCGGCTTGGAATTACACTTGTAATATTTCACCTGGAAACACGTGCTTTAGCCAAGGACTCAAGTCAAAGCCCAAATTCAAGCCCAGTTACTTAAACAGATCGAAGGCTAGACCCGATCTATTTTTACAGAACATTTGTTGCCATGCTGCTATATAACTTATCTCCACTTAAGGTCTTTTTTGTATACATTTACGCAACATTATTTATTAATAGCACAACATTTTTTATATCTACTGAAAAGCAGAGACCACAGACGGGGCAGGGACATCCCCAAGGACTGCAGCAGAGGAAACCCATTACACGCACAACCCCATCCTTCCTCGCCATATAGACTGGATATATGAAGATATACTGGATATACTAGTATATCCAGGAAAAGTGGTTTCACTTCGAGGGAGTGGAATCACCCGAGACTAAATCTCTTCACCAGCGCTGAGCTTATTTTAACAAAAACGACAACAAAAAAATCACATGCAGGTTTTTTGGTGTGCACGTTTTAAATTAATTGGGTTATTTATCGAGGCAAATGAACGAATGAATTCTCTAAAATAAACAAATAAGTGACACCAGGCCACTGAAATTCTTTTCCCAATCATTCCTCTTTATCCCTTATGGAGGCGAGTGAAGAGTGAACGGCGAAAATCGAGATGTGGGAAATTGGACCCGGGTAGCTCCGCTTTTAAAGGGGAGAGTTTCAACATCGTCTAAAAGCTTAAAGCCTGCATCAGCACCAGCGTCGCGTGCGTTTAGGGGAAGGGGGCTGCTGGAGCTCTCCATTTCTCTCCACTAAACCTCAGGAGCTTGGAGGAAGGTGCTGGCGTGCAGAATTAGCAGGTTTGCACTGCAGCGTTTTCTAAAACCTCATTTAACAGCAAAATAATTCCAGCATATACAAAAAAAGGTGAACTAAAGCACCGGGTTAAGGTGATTTCAGAGAGGAATTGCTTTAGTGTTTACCATGTTAGAGGGACAGGACAGTATTTTTTTCTTAACACTTCACCCTGCATAAAAAGGGGGATTTCGGTTTTCAGAAGTTGGAGTTAAATGTGTTAAGAGCATGTGTGGCTCAGGCTCTGCTGCCACGCATTAACAGCGCAAAACCAAAGAAGGGAAAATGATTAAAAAAGGATTTGCAATAAGCTGTCTGTTGTTGTTTCCCATATTGAGTAATCACAGTTGTGACAAGTAAATTGGATTAAAACCGACTTCAGTCCTAAAAGAAAAAAAACAAAACAAAAACTAAAGACAAATATAACTTGTTACATACCGTGTAGATCTTTTCCAAGCCCTCAGACATTTTTAGACTGAGCAACACCTTTTTAAACACAGTACTACCTCACTAATCCATACAAACGGCCTCATCCAGACCCCCGGCGAGCCAGTGAGCACACACCTACTTACACGCATACGCTTTGATCAGATCTTAAAGCTTTCGTTAAATGAGCCATTTGTAAAGCTAGTCATGAGCAGTCCCAGGGAACTAATGCATCTATAAAATCAGCATTTAATTAGGAACGCCATAGTATGTGACTCAATTAAATCTTTGGCTCAGAAAGCTCCCAAGAAGTGTCCATGGTGCAAGAACCTAAAGCTAATCCTTAACTACACTAAATAATGGTAAGGCAGGAGGATCAGAGCACGGCTGTGCTGCTGCGTCCTCCGACGTGGACACCATGGAGCTACAAAAGCTGTGCAACCACAGCCGTGAAAGCCAGGAAAGTCTGCGGAGAAAGGGAGCAACTTCCCTTTGGCCAGCGACGGGGGGTCCAGGGGGGAGAAGGACACGAAGCAAGCAAACACGAAAGCTTGTGGGTTCATATAAAAGGCCAGAGTCAGCTTTCTGTGTTTTATTCAACTTTATTATGTATAATATTCTTTTGAAGTCAACCCTGCTCTTCATTTCATCCAGGAATTATTCAGAGCTTGTGTTTTCTAGGCATCTCTGCAGTTTTTACAGTCAGCTTACGCGGTGCCAAGGGCTGTTTAAAATGTAACATAAGGTTCTTATTTTATTTATTTTTCCTGGTTGCTCTAAACAGGCGTTGCTGAAGGAAACTTTGATTTCAGCTAGAAACTCTGCTCTTCCACGAAAACGGGAGGAGATGGGGGAAACAGCGAGCCGCTCGCACACACATCGTAAATCTCTCCTCTCTCACAATAAAACTTCCATCGTATCGCAGCTCCCCCTCATGTTGGTGATTTTCCCGCTCTACAAATGCCAGATTTAATGCCTCCTTCATCTCCTACTCCCCTCGTTGTGCCTCAACGCGTACCATCATTTACGAATAAAATGCCGCCTGAGCCATCGCTTATTGAGCAACCACGTTCTAGTGACAGGTCCGATACCTCATACTAACGTGAACAAGACGTTGTCCGTACAGAGAGACACCCCGAAGAGGAATATCCCATCAGAAACCGTGTGGAGTCTCTCCTGAGAGACCCTCAAGCTGAAGTCTGCCCTTCTACTGCAGTACCCACAGGTACGGCGCCGGGGCAGCTCAGACCAAAGCACAGAGGGAGTCCACCCGGTAAGCTTTCCTCTTCCCATTTTGGGGGGAAGAATAAGTTGCTATACCCTAACGGTCTCAGGGTCTCAGCTGACTCCATAAGTGCTTTCGTTAAGGTGTTAATCAACGTGCAAAGGCATCAAATGTGGCCTGGAACGAGCAAGGTCAGCTTCTGGTGGTCAGTTCCGAGCATCCTGCATTAGAGGACAGAGGAACCGGCTCTTTGGGCCATGTCTTTCTTCCCATCGTTTTTTTTCTTTAACCCCGCACAGCACCAAATAGTCTCTTAATGCTTTAGAAGGAAACAAGTCAGGGGCTGAGCCTACAGAGGCTTATTTCTTCAGCTTGACCCTTCCCCCCTAAAATCTAGCAATGGCATCAGTTTGAAGGCAGTATAAAACAAAATTCCCCAGGAGCAGCAAATCTCCAAACAAAAGCAGCACACTCACTGCTCCACGCAATTACACAGCAATAAATTACATTGCTCAGGGTTACTTGCTCGTTCGCTCCGAGTGCCGCAAAATACTGAAGGAAGAGATTAGAGAGGCAGGCCACCAAGGTGCACTTTTCGGTAACACTTCCCATCTGCACAGGAATAATCTCCTTTTGCTGATCAGGCACAGCAGCTCATGCATAAACCAGATCTTCCCAGCTCTCCCCACCTTGCAGCTCCCGCGGGATGCCATAAGGGAAGCAGGTGCATATACGGTTTTACATATATTATTTGGATGGGTAAACCGGCAACATTCTTCTGACTAGTCTAGGGGAAAAGTATTTTCTGCAAAAATGAGAATCGCAACAACTGCAATAAGAGATGCTCCGGCTTTCTAAGAGCTACACAATCGCTCTGTGATCCAGCAACTGGATTAAGGAATATCTTCACAAGCAAATATAATGTGTTTTGCTTTTACCGGAATATAAGCATCACTGAGAAGCATAAGCATCTCTTTTTTCCTCTTTATCCAGCATCCTCCTATTTGGCAAGTGTATGAAGAACACTGCACATGCTGTGTCCCTGAAACCAGAGCTGCTGAAAGAGGGCTGTAGCTTAACGAAAACCCCGAATCCCAGCTTAATTTTGTTCATTTTACCTCCTTCCCCTCCTAGATTCGTGCACCTACCTGGCCACTCCTCACGCTGACACACAAGACATTTAGAAACGTGATTCAGACCGATTATTATATATCTATGTACGGGTGTGTGCATGGTGTGTATACACACAAACACACGCACACACACACACATACATATATATATATATATACACACACACACACACTTATATGCACACTCTTCCTATAGTTACACACTTGGATTTTAGTTAAATGCTAAAATAATACTTGTTGGTCATGCTGCTTGAGCAGAAAGAAACTGAGCCCCAGCAGCTTCCTAAAAATTAGGATGAAATACAGCTGGCATTACTTGGCTGTGAATGATAAGCCCCGAACAGCACATTTGGCAGGTGTCCCGAGCGCTCTAAGGCAACGGCCACGGCCACGGGGCTGTAACCGGCACCGCCGGGTGACAACACTACACCCCATATCCCAGGCACATCGCTCCTTCTGCAAACCCACCCGCCAGGCATTCGGCTCTTTAGAGCAACCCAGGCAGCTCCGGAGCTACATGCACCATTGACAGCATTCAGTAGAGCATCTTCCAAGTTTTCCTTTTTTGTTTTTTTGTTGGTTTTTTTTTCCCCTTTCTGACTCCATTTTCCCTCTCTCACCATCGTCCACTACATAGAAAACCACTATGGCAAGTAAAATGCCAGAGGCAGCACCGCTTTTGCTATAAAAAACAATTATTTTTTTTAATTCTCCATCTCTCAGGAATAATTAGTTGAACCAAGACGCACATAAACTAGACCGCAGCAAGGGTGTCGAGGGAGAGGACTTTCCCTGGCTGATGCGCAAGGAAAAAATCTCCATCTACAAGTCTGTGGAATGTAATAATTCATCTGGATCTAGTCAAATTCTCTTTTCAGCGTTATAATTAGCATGTTCTGGTCCCAAAATCTAGTAACCTTTACTGTGTGACCCAGATTTCGGTCTTTACGGCTTGTTAGTAATTTGGTTGCTCAAGCATAGCCAAGAAAAAGAAGAGACATTTAGAGAGCTAAGGGACACCTGTGACCCACGGTGAGGCACAACCAGAGTAAAACACATAGGTGTCTACACACCTACTTGAAAACTAACATTTCTTGTCTCATTCTACTCATTTATAGACAGGATAAAAAGGTTGGGTTTTTTTTTGCTGTACATTTCCTCTCTGCCTAATACCTTTTTCTTATGTCATCCTACTCAGCTCTAGATGTAACCAGGATGCAAAGACCCTGTGCTCCTGAACCTGAGTGAAATCATATTGAATAAAAAATAAAAAATAAAAAGGACAGAATTCTAATAAAGAGAATAGAAAAAAAAAGGGGAGAACAATTGTGGGTTCTTTTTAATTAAGCTTGTCTCGTTATTTGATTGAATCTCTCGCATACAAGATTCTTTCTCGACGATGTGATTAATTCTCTGTAAAACCTTAAAAATCCACAGACCTTATTTTGTCCATCTGCAAAACGGAGAAATAAAACTAGGACCTAGATTTTCAACGCGAAGGCACTGAGGCTTTTAACATGACTGTTTCCACAGTACTTGAAATTTTTTTACGAATGAATTTGAAATATTATCAGCATTCCAAGAGGTAATTATAAAAAAAAAAAAAGAGAGAGATGAAATCGCTATTTTTTCCTATGTCCTTCACAACCTCTAAACCCAGATTTATAATTGAAGTGCAAACTGACCTTTATAAACTGTACAGTGAGGCTAAAATACATTATTCTACAGGGCTTGGGGGAATTTGCCATGCTCAGCAATTCAATAATCTTACTTTCTTTCATTTATGTTCCTCAGACAATGTGACATATTTGGATTTTCCCTCTTCGCTAGATGCGAATCAAGCAGGAGAGGCCGAGGGGGCTTTATCGATACTATAATCTAAAGCTCCTGCCAACCTGCTGCCGTAACTTCGCTTTTGGTAAATAGCTCAGCTCTTTGCCCACCTTCTCAAATGCCTCAGCAGCTAATACTAGCTCATGTTTCATTCCGTTTGCAACGTGCTAGGTCAGACCATTAAACGTTCCACACGCAGAAACAATCCATCGTCACCAGCTGGAACATCTGAGATGGTTTTATCCGCAACCTTGCCACATAATAACTCAAGTGCAATCATGTAAAGTACCACAAACACACAACTAAAATAGGCGAGGCGCCACGACATTCAGGACTTTCTTACTCGGTAATTGCATTGAAAGGAAACAAGTGCACTTAGAGCTTAACGTTGGAGCTGAAAAGATTTTCCTGTACATAAGCAGGAAGCACTCAAGGTATTGACTGCATGAACCTCTTTCAGGTCTTGGGACTCCATTCACAGTCATTAAACAACCCCATCCACTCCAGCATCGCTCTCCACCATCACAACTCCTTCTTCTCCTGGTTCAGCTATACCAGTGATACCATCCACAGTGCAAGGTTGGGTTTCTGCTCCTTCCTTCGTCCAGGCGTGGGTGCGCCAGAGCGAGCAATGCTCCTCCACCTCTCCTCGTGCGTTGGCCATACCATCGCTCTTTCCTTTTACATCTTAACCAGCCCAACCAGCTTCTTCTACAGCCCTGCATAAAGTCATGATCAAGGAGGCAACCAAAAGCATCGCTTTGGCTCAATGGCGGTACAAGTTTATTAGACAGGACCGACCAGACTGCATGCTCTTCTCAGCCATATCCAGGATTTTTCAGTTTGTGCCTCTTGGGCGTCAGCACCAGAAACAAAAGCTGCTACTTCTTCCTTTCCTGCTATTTTTGTATTTCCTCCCCTAGGCTTTGCCTCCAAGAAGCCAGACTGCACTCCAGCCACAACCAACTCCTCTCAAGGCAACATATTTCTTTTTTTTTTCCCATCCAAAAGGGTGGATATTATCATCTTGAACACCATTTAAAAGAGTGCTAGACGAGATTTTGGTGCACAGGGTTAACATTTCCTGCAGCTTATGGAAAAGAAATGAAGAAATACCGCTAAGCAAAACACTCGCTGAATACTCCACCTTTTGAATGCGTTAACAAGTTTGCTTTCTTTGTCTGCACCTTTGCAAACGTGGTTGTTGCCATGGGACCAAGTGCACAGCACTCTTGGTGCTCAACCTTCAAACTTTATTGAACTGTTTACCGTTACGCAGTGCAGGGGTCACGTGTCCAGTCTTAACCTTCTGGACTTATTTACTCTATCAATGTTAATAAAATAACTCTTAAAGGAAGAGAAAAATTTCTCCTTAGCTAGTTTAACCCCTAAGCATGTGTACTGGTGAACTGAGATTTTGGTTTTTTTTCCCCTTCGTTTTCTTAAATCTAGAAAGAATATTCCTGTTCTGTGACATTGCAATCTAGGGAAGAGGCATGACATTACTTATTCATTATTCTGCAAGACTGAACGCATGAAGATCACAGGACGGGAACAGGCGAGCTCTTCATGCACAAATTGCATCTGTGCTTAGTGAACACTGGGAGAGCGAATATAAGGAGACAGCAATAAAAAATGTTCTGGTAAACATATAATTCCCTCGAGGTTTGACTTCAAAATAAGACACGCATGCTTGTTGAATATCCAACCTTCAGCTTGGTTATTTAGGAGTAGGGTATGGATCCACAGCTGATCAGAAGTGTTTTCCAGAATAAATGTGCTAAATTCCCAAAGCTGTGACATTACTAACAGCCAGTCAATGGTCTTGAAATGACCATTTCGGTAAAGTAGCCGCAGATTCTCTTTCCTTGTCTTTGTAGTTTTTATCCAGCATTATTCACTTTTCATCCTCTGGGTCATTTCCAGGTAGCACATCCTTGGCTGGCTTATCTAGTTGCTTTTCAAACAAATTAGGAAACGGGGTTTAAACCTGCCCCCCAGGAGACCGCCACCCGATCTCACGTACCACTCCATGCCTTCAGCACCTCGCGTGGAGCGCTACTTGCCGAAAACCGCCCCCTTACTCTGTTAAAACACACGCCATCCATACAAATTGTCCAAGAACTGCTTAAAACGGTGGTGCCTCCTGCAGTGGGAACACGAGTGTCTCGATGCAGAGGGTTTATTATGGCCATGCCTAAGTGCAGTGCAAAGGGACTCATCCGACAGAGCACTGCGGAGGAAAAACGCAGTGGTTTTAGCAAGCGAGAGCAACTTCTTCAGCAAGCGACCGCTCAGCAGATCCTCGTACTATTCTCTAAGACTGGGCTCTACTTTTTGCTTTTTCAAACCCAGCAAACCTTCCCCAGGATGTTAATTGCTTCCATGGATAGCCTGCTACTGAATGTACCACCTCAAGCCATGGATCAAAAGAAAAGCCATTCCAGCTGATGGGAACGCCACTCCTGGCTTTATGGCCAGCGTAAGGCTCAGGAAATAAATGAGACCTTACGCAAAGCCAATGGAAGTATTTCACTAAATATCAGCGTGTTTGGATTAGCGTGTCAGACCCCTGCAGGACTCCGCTGCAGAATGGATGCTCGGTCCTGACAACAGCACGGTCCGGGCACGCACACATGAATTATTAAGCAAACTTCATCCCACAGGTCCCTCTAGTCAATCAACATGAACTGCATTGCTGAATGGGTAGGTATGGGCATAAAAACTTACTGTAAACACGCATCTTCCCCCCCTGTCCCCAACCTCAAAAAGTTTACAAAACACGCACTTACAAAACCAGGGGCAAGTCGCTCCAATTAGGATCTCATGTTGCACGATAAACTTCCTGCCTGTGGATATTTCAATCCAAATTTAAAAAATATATATATATATATATATATATATGTATTTGTCTTCTGCAGGCTGTGCTAGCAGAAAGCAAGCTTGTCTTTTGCTATCTCGAAATCCGTGGGAGGAAAAAGGCAAAATGTTTCAAGCTGGTTTGGTTTTTTTGTTAGGGGAGGAGGAATTTTGCCCTGTTGACTCAAAATGCCAGTGTTTAACCCATTCAAGAATGACATTCTCACTTCCAATACATGAAAATGGCGTAAAAGTAAAATCAAAAGTAAAAAGATAATATTTTGGCTAGTAACAAGGAGTAGGGGCGGGGGGAAAAACAAGAACCATCATTGTGAATTCAACAGTTCCCAAATAAATATCTTGGTACAATTTTATAAGACCACCAAGCATGACTACAGTTTTTACACATGGCAAAAATCAAGGTTTCTGCTAGTGTCACATTTTCCTGCTCCAGAGTGCTTGCTTAAGGACATCTTTGGCCTCCAAGGTGGGAGTACATATTTTTAACCTTCTGTCCATCACAGACCTTTGACAAGGACAATTTGGGAGGAAAACACTGAAAAGAAAAACTTTTCTCTAACAGATTGATTTGTAGTGGCCATTAGGAGCTTCGTAGGTAGGCGAAGGACCCCTCCAAGGACCCCTCGAAGTGGTCAAAAGCAGATGAATTTATCACTCTCAGAGAGTCCTGCAGTTTTATCACAAGCTTCCATAATTTACCACAGATATGTCACGCATCTGGTACGCTGGGAATCTTAAGGGTGAGATCTGTCACATAAATATAATTATTAATGTGGCAAGTGTATTATATGGTTAAATGCAAATGTTGCAATCTGGCAACCCATTTTTACTGCCAAACCTAGACAGTTTTTCATGTCAGAAATTGATGCCAGCAGCGATAGAGGATAGATAAAGTTAATCTGACTGCTTTGAGTTTAACAGGGAAGGTATTACTTTGAACGCCTTAACATATTAACAGAATCAAAACGACGTTTCAAAATATTTATGGAAATCTTTTTTTAAGCCTATACAAGCAGAATAACAAAACCATATAAAATATTATTAAATCCTACCCTTAATTAAACACGCTGACACTTAAAAGCCTCTGTCTGATATACTTAAAAAAACCCTTCTTTCAGTAAATTATGACTTTAAAACATCTTTCTCCTCTAGATGAATCTGCATTCCGCAGGAATTAAAACCATCTTAATAGGAGCCATTTTTATAAATCATTTATTTTCCAAGCTATCCTGCCAATTTATTAAACATAAGGGTAGGAAAAGAAAAAAAAAAAGAAAGAATATGCAGAAATGATAAAATGCAACTGAGAAAAACAACATTATTCTTTTAAGACAATTCACAAAAGACGAGGAATGTGGATTCATTCTACCTGCCCCAGCCAGAGGATGAAGCTCTTCACTGTGAGAACAACTGTCCAGCCTCCCTGGAGCACATGTACAGAAAGCTGGACATCCCCAAAGGGCATTTCAGTCCAGTTAAGGTAAGAGTCACCCCACAACGCCAGAGAAAGCCAAGGGTTACTATGCTTCTTGCTTTAATATCAGTTTGGTGGGAAGAATCTGAATCCTTCCTTAATCAGCAACCCTGAGGGCTGCAGAACTAGCAGTAGAAATGCTCTCATTTGATTGAGGGGGGCAGCAAGATGTCCTTGAGATGTCCTAGGGTCCCACCAGGCCTGCAGCTATTATTTCAGAAGTGAATGGAGAGCCCAAGTCCTGTGCCGAACTTGCCAGCCCTACAAAGGTGTCTCCTACCCTAGGGCATCTCAATTGCCTCAAGAGTCTGCCAGTGGACCAGGTATCTACTTTAGGGTGAGCTGAAGCTCAGCAGATACCACTGACTGAGTTCATGTGGACATCTACCTGTAGGTGCCTTATCCATAATGAAGATGCCACAAATGGCCTTTGCCAAGCAAGAGCCACAGCTGGATCCAACCTATCTTAGATTTAACACATATGTCTTGAACGCCAAGGTGTTTCAAAAGCACTTCCACAAGTCCAGCAGTCTACCAGCTAAGGGATGAGCCCAAGCAGACTCACTGTCATTCCTTAATTGACTCTTGTTGTGCAGACGGGTTTCAGGCTGGAACAGAGATGCTTCTCCTCCCGAGAGCACCCCAGATGGGGCACCCCGCATATGTCTCGTTGGCGGGCTTTACCATAGGCCTCACTTGACTCAGGATTGTGGCGATGGCAAGCTAAACTGATGGAGTGGTTTTACTCACCTGAAGAAAATTCTTCTGGTGACGTGGCAAATTTCTTGGGGAAGGGTGAGGAAGACAGAGATTTTTAATCACAGGAAAGAATATGGCAAAGCATCCGTGCATTTTGGCACAGTTCACAACCCCGGGGAAAAAAGGTGCCTTGTGATGTTTCTGTTTGGCCAAAAGCCAAACCCAGGCACCAATCCAAAAGCTGCACTTTTCGCTTCTCTCAGGGACGATCGCCTTCGTTTCATCCCCGAGCAGCTCAGATCTCAAGCCGAGCTTCCTGTTTGGAAAAAATACTTTGAAACTCCTTTTTCATACCGCACCGTAATCAGCTCTGCTGCACAGCCCTAATAAAATCATTAAAGTATTACACATCAAAAAGCATGCACCCCATTAGTGTTCTGCAGACAGTGATCACTTTGCGGGTATCTATTCGCTATTACTGCTTATACGTGACACCCGGATTATGGCCATAGGAATTCTCTGCCGCACACCACTTTAACCAAGATTCGAATACAGAAGTATTTGTGTCCTTGTGGGTTCTCCTATAGCGATCTTGCTGTGTCAGGATGTCTGTTTTTTCCAGGGAAATGGGAGAGAGTTATAAGAGACAGTACTGACTATTGCCACATCACTTCTGCAAGAAAAGAAGGCTTATTTTCACACACTGTACAGATGTAGAGCTGAGCTCTCTCTCTCAATTGCAGAAAAAGGAAAAAAAAAATACTCCTATTTTACAAAACAAATCTGCAAATCATGTCAGTGGGGGAAGGGAAGTGGAAGCCAAAACGTGGGCTTTTCTTCAAAGCAGGAGAAACCAACACATTTTGCAGAATGGACGTAGTCAAAATTCTCTTCGGTGCTAAAAGCCTCTACAATATGCTTCTCACAACCCTTCTCTCACCAGGCAAATTCTCTTGCTATTGACGGATAAAGGATCCAAAAGGATAAAAAATCATGGGATACAACCCAGACACGCGTAAAAAAGGGTATTAAGCTACAACTGTAACACAATACAATGCTGTTCTTGACCTCCTTGAACCTGGTATAAGCTAAGCTAAGGCTACACATGCAATGAGGACACATACTCGTACGAGTGAGCAATTCAGGAAGGCTGATCTGGAGCATAAGGGCAGCTGTCCTGGTCAGCCAGCCTCCACAGGACATGAAAAGGGAATCACGGACCCTTCCTACCACTAACAGCTCAGTGTCATGGCTTTGAGGTATCATCAGAGCCATCAGATACTACTTGCAACCTGGGATGACCACGTTTCCTTCTAAAAGGGGATGCTTGAACCCACACCTCTGCATTCAGTCAGGCAAAGATGTCCATCGCCCATGACGTGCTTTGTCCATAATGAACAAATGTGGGAAGACAGAGTTTATGGCGAAGTGTATCACACTCTTTGGAGGGCACTGCCCAGGTTGCAGGGATGTTTTCATTTCCAGCCTCTTTTTCTGAGGGTACCTTCTAATAAGAACAGAAAGTGGCTTTCACAGTCTCTCGAAGAGAGTGATTTCTCTGGGCAATTAACTGTAGTTGCCTAAATTGAGAGCCAGCTACCTTCAATGCCTGAAGTCATGGAACCACCTCATCTTGTGGATAAGGAGGGAGAGCAATTCCTTGGGGGCTTGGATTATTAAACTAAAGGTTAGGGGGGGAAAAAAAAGTCAGTAGACTTTCTGGCAATGTATCAGTACTTCACAACCTGTTTGTAGTCAAGCATCACTGGAGAAAGCTATATCAGTAGTCTTGGCCTACTGGACCTAGCTTTTCACCCCAGCTCTACTTCATCCCCCTTCCTCTTGTTCCTCCTTTCTTTCCCAATTAATACAAGTGAGCTGCATTCAGCCGACTCCACCTAGAGCTTCTTATGTGCATCTACATTTCATTTTCTGGCACTTCCAGCTCCAAGCACATGGCACACAGGTACTTGAGCTGGCTCTGCTCCATGCATACATAATATACTCACACTGATTACAGCTGGCACTCGTTTTTTCTGGATTTGCTCTTTGAATGAACTGTCCTGAATTCACTTGCCACAAACACAGTCCTTATTCTGAAGAACTCAGCTCTCAAAGGGAGTGACACTATCTCAGAGAAGGCAATAGCCCTACCTGACAAGAGGAAGTCTGCCTTCATCTGAATCAGCTTCCTCATGATGCCCTTATAAGCACTCTGCATAAGATTTGGAAAGTTTGCATGTATTTGAAACAGAGTCAGACAACTTTGGGTGGTTTTTTTTGTTGTTGTTTTGCTTTGTTTTGGCAAAACTCTGCAGCAAAGTAAGCAAATACTTTTGCAGTGTACAGATTACACTAGCTAGATGTCCTGCGTGGCAGGACTGCTTACCTATTCATCATGAGTCCCTATTCCCAAATACCCTGACTCCCCTTGCCTGCCTAACAACCTCACTTTAGGCAGAGTTATAGTCACCTAGTTAGTAGGAAACCAGAACATGTGTCAATTTTACTATTTAGATATCCTCCAACACAATCATTTTTTAATAGCTATGGCTATAAACCTACCAAATGTTCACTTGTTGCTCCCCGACCACTTTCCAAGTTGGAGGATGTTCAAGGAGAAACGTGCATCAACCTCTGAAGGAAAGGGGTCAAGTAGCAAAGGGGCAAGAGTTTAAATCGTGATTTGCAATCTGGAGAAGCAGAAAATGCTGCCCCAGAGGTCTCACCTGAAGAGCTGACCGTCTGCCTGTTCCTGAACACAAAGAGATGTAGGCAGCACTGCCGGCTCTCAGGATTCGAGGTGTTCTGCTTTTGGCTGGTGCAGCTCTCATGAGAGACAGGCATTCAAGGTGGCTTGCATACATCTGGCTGTGGAATTGGGGGGCAAAGCAAGGGACACACCAGTGTTAGCAGCTGCTGGTCTTCCTCTGCATGGTACCCTGCAACGTTTCGGCTTAGAGATGCACCAAGCCGAATGGGAAAAATCAGGAGAGTCCTGCTGCTAGAGCCCTGGAAGAGGAGCTGAACCAGGGGGGTGAAAGGGGAGATCGGGAGGACTTTGGGGGCTGATGATGGGGGCAGGGAAGCACGGTTGAAATAAAAAAAATAAGTTATGTTTAGCTATCTGGACAATTAATGATAATTCCGAGATCAAAAATAATTATTGCAATTACTGCATTATGCATCTATTTATGTAACTGCTCAGGAAAGAAGAAAATTATCTACCCATGTTTTTGAAGTTCTCTTAAGAGTCAGGGAATTGATTCTTGAATAAAATAAAGAGTAGTTTAGGAGTGTAAGCACAATAGTTGCACTGGGTGATAAAAAAGCCTGTCTGGTTTAGGGATTTCCAGCAGTTACCAGGGTGGTTTATGCTGCAAATAATTCTGTGCATGTAAACATTTTTCCTGATTACATCGATCTACACAGGCTGACTTCTTACTCTGACATTCTCTCCAACCTCCTAAATTTAGTTCCAAATCTTCTGGCTATTATTATTGTTGTTATTTTTAAACTTGAAGTTTGCCAAACAGCGTATACGGGAATTGGAGCAGATCTGATGCACTGATGAATGCAATGGATTGGGGAGAGAAGGAGGGAGACCACAAACCAGTCAGAGACTAAACTGCATCTAGAAAAACCAGCCAAGTCCATCAGACACATCTATGAAGTATAAAACCACTTTTTTTTTTTACTAAATGCAATGGGCATGTTCTAGTAAGCACACCTATTTTGAAAATCTTGGTCAGGACAGACAAAATCCTAGGAAACATGGGACTTTCTACTCAGCAGACTAAATTATGTTAAAAAGAAATAGAGATCAAATTCTTCTCTCTGTTCACAGCAGTGGGAGCAGCAGTTATGTACGCGAAATCAGAGCCAAGTCCTCAGTACCTGATTTTTGCATGCAGGCTACATTAAGAGAAGCAGCTTTAATAAATTGTGCTGCATTCGGAAAAAGCCATTTTAATTCTCTAATTAGCACGCGTACGATGAAAACTAACTGTGCGTGTTTGTGTATACACATATCCAGACGAGAGTTTAATGAACTGTATCTATTGCAAGCGAAACTTTCATTTTCTCTGTGTTGCGTTGTGTGATGCTGCGATGCAGGTTTCAATACCACAACACGTGGTTTTCTACCTATAAAATAGCTTTTTCATCTTTTCGCTCCTTCTCTCTTCTTAGATTCACTGCTTTTGGAAAAGAGGGGGAAAAAAGAAAGGAAAAGCTACACAAGCATCCAAGGCTGGCCTCACGTTAAAAAAAAAATACACATCCACAAAATCCCCTCTTTCAGTGTGGGCCATCATTTTCTGTTATCTACCTACCATTCTCTGCCACCTGAAACCAGCACAGGCAAAACTCTATATGATCAATACATGTCCTACCATCATTAATCACGGACAAAAAGAAAGAAAATGAAGTAAGACTGATAAAAAGGTGTTCGGCTGCAAGAAAAACAGAAGAAAGAGTGAGGATAGATGAGGAAAAAAAATGAAAAGGCTGGGACAAAGAGAGACCTGTAGCAATTCAAAACAGACTCACAGTCCATCCTGTAGCTCTTGAGTATCATTTGAGGTCCCCAGAGATCTAAGGCTTCTTTCCAGGGAGGTCACTGTCAACAAGACAGAAAGAAAAGATAAAGAAGTAGTACACTTGTTCAGAGAAAAATAATGGATTTTTTTTTTTTAATTCACTTTCTTTCAAAACAACAGAATTAAGCACTGTTCGGACAAGCCACACACGAGACAAAATGGGACGCCATCCGGCAATGCCCATTACATCAAAATGGATAAATTGGTTCCCTCAGATGCAGAAAAGGTGCTTCTATATGTCTTGTGCGGGTCCGCTCCGTGGTTATATTTCCTAATGAGCATCTTCCTGCCCCTCTCTTGCGCAGAAGGAGCTCCTTGTGAAGATGCACAAAGTCCCACACTGCTCTCCTTCACACCAGGAAGCGTCCACTCCCTCCTCTTGCAGCGATGCCTTCAAACATCCCTGCAATGATCCAGGGTGGTTAATGCCACCAATGCCTGGATTTCTGACTCTGCCAGCCCCAAACTTTCTAGCTTTTAACGTTAGAGCAACTGCACAAAATTCCCAGGGCTGGAGGCAGTTGTGCTTTGGACCAGGAGAGCTGGGCAACCCTAGCAGGAGTGGGAAACTGCAGGAAACACATCCCTCAGGACCCATGGACCTTTGCGTGAAGCACCTCTGGCTGGAAGCATGCCCTCACTGAAAAGGCAAGAAATTGCATAAAAACACCATTAACTGCTCAGAATAACAATTAAGAGGCTGAACTCTATCTTCCATTCTCATATTTTTGTGCTCTACTACTCAAGATTTGATACTTTCCTAGGTTTTGGCTTAAATATGCCAATGGAGTGCTCTGCTGTGATTATCTAGCGTGTTTGTTTGAGTCAGAGAGCTGCTTGTGCTTTTGCATCAGGAGAGGGGAACGCTCTACTCTAAGTGATCCATTACAGGAGCTGAAAGCTGGAAACATGTTTTCTTTTGCAATACACAATGACTTAAAATTTAAGAAAAACCAATGCAACAGTTTAAAAAGCTAACAGTGGGGATCTTGTAAATCAAAAGTGTAATTTGGCCCTTACGCTGGCTATTATTTAAGCTATACCATAAAATCTACCCTTTTTACACCCTTAAATGTTCACTGTCTCAGCTTCACTCTCAAATTAATAAAAGGTTACTACTTTTGCACTTAGCATATCAAGTATGCAAAGCATTTCAAGATCTTTCACAATGAAAGATGCTAAATAAATGACATTCTCATTATTTACATTTGGGATTTTCTCAGGACACTTCCAGTTATAAAAACTCACAACCCATTACCAGTCATGCTTCAATATTTAAGGAAGGAAAAAAGAATAGATTAGTGACACAGCTTAATTATTTTGCTGGAAATTTAAGAAATCCTTTATTTTAATGACTCTGCAGCCTTCAACTCAGTCTGTAACTTTGAACAAGTCACTTTTAACTATTTTTCCACTGACAGAATTGAACCTGCTCTTCTCTTTTGGGCTTCTCTGGGTTGACAGCAAAAGCTACCAACAACATAAAATGTAATTAATTATGTGCCTGGGCAACATGAATATTCAAAAAAAAAAGCTTGAAAACCACTATATATTTTCTGCCTTGTGCTAAATCTCAACAGTAGATTTCAGTGCAGCGTTTGGCAACTCACTAAGATAAAGCTTCAAGGAACTATCTACAATTGAGCTAACAATTATTATCCTGTGCTGGATGCACAGTGTTTTAAAGAATAAATTGAGAGTTTTCACTAATATCCATTTGCTTCTCTACAGCATTTATCTTGCAGAGATCTCACAGATATTATAATTCCCTCTCTCCCCATGCTGCAGTCCTAACAAATCAATCTCTAACGCAACCTACATTCTGCCCATTTCAAAGGCAAAACTCAGTATCTTCTAAAAATGCTTTGGGAGCGATTAGCCCTTCAGTGCACTGCAGAGCCTGGTGCTTGCTCAGAGAACGGAGAGCAAGTCAAGGTAGCGACAGCACTCATGCGGACACTGAATTTCCGAGGACGTATTAGTTCTCATGGGTGCAACTCAAGGGAGCAGCGATAGCATCCAGACACCTTCCTAACCCGAGCTGCAAAAACAAGACAATCCAAAGTGAAGGCTATTCCACCAAAGTCTCCCTACAAGCGAACGTGAGAGCTTGACGGAAGACAGAGATCGGATATGTGGGCACTTCTTTGCAATAAGAAGACAGACCTTTGCTACTGCATGCTTTGCAGTAGAACAGAGGAGGAAGAGGCTTTCTTGTTGCACAAAACTGTTCAAGACTTCAGACACACCATTTCACACTAGGACAAATCCAAGAGCTTTCACATTTAATTAATATTTGGGACAATAAACAGACATTAAAAGGATCTGCAGCAGGAATGCAAGAGTAGAGCAAAGAGTATCTCAGTCAGGAGAGAAGATGACTCAGGATTAAGTCCTATCCTAAAAATTGTATCTAATATTCTAATTCAAACTCAGTATTGACATTCTTCTATAAAGGTCAGTGTTTCCTATAGGACAAGCTGAGAGATACACACTCTGGGACAGCCGAAAGGTTGGCATTTGACATGGGTCTCACATGGGAAATGGCAGACTGAAACTCCAACCCAGGTCTTCTGGACCTCAGGGCAACGGAGGTCTCCTATATTTTAGGACTGGCCAAGATGAGCTTTGCCCAAATTTGCATGGTTTCTGTGATGGGTATGGAAAATCCCTCTCAATAGTGCACATACCAGTTCTGACGGTTCGAGTAGTAACTCTCACACAGTAGCAACACATCCAGCTGTGCTGAAGAGATGTTGAGAGGCCAGCGTTACAACATAGATGTGTCACCTAAAAAGCCTTGTACATATAATACCTAAAAGGCGATAGGGGAGTCTTCCAGCATCAGGTATGTTCAGCAGAGGTACGCTGTTGGAACTGCACTGATTTACATAAACTGAGAGTTTGGCACCAGTCATCTACAGTGCAGCAATCCTTAAAATCAATGGGGGATGAGAAACCATCCCAAGATGGCAACAGTGACTTTATCACACCTACAGGATGATGAAAAATCCTTGGCTCAGCCCCTGAGATCAAGGTAATGGGACTGCCCATGGCACCAACCCATCATGTGGAGTCATTAATGAGCAAATAAAAGGAATTAGAGAGAGAAGAGACCTATTAGAGCACTCAGGTTCTCCATCTGGCCAGAACAGGTCTGATTACTCCAGTATATCCTTCACTGATCAGCCCTGCATGATGCACCAAACCAACTCTTTTTACGAGTGTTATTTATTTTACTTATTTATAAGGCATTTATTGAGAGGCAGCTAAAAGCCATACCCTGAAAGAGAATGCAAAACCTTCATAAAACTAGGTTTAAAAAAAAAAAAAAAGCCATCAATCAGAAAAATTCAACTGGCACTTGGGTTTACTTTTGTGTTTTTTTTCCCCGTAACAAAACAAATAAACAAAAAACTAAACAGAAATTTCTAAAACTCCCACAAGCCAAAGTCTTATCAGACAAACTTCCCTGTGCTCAACAGGGACAGTCTTCAAAGAATTAGACAGAAAGAAAGCAGATGCAAAGAACAGAAAAGACCCCCTTCTATCCTTTGTACTTCTATAAGTGACAGGGTTAAAAAAAGGTCCTCAGCTCATGACCCGTCTGGAGAGTGATCCACTAGCACATACAAAGAATCAGTCGCTAAGGTTTTTATTCAACACGTGGGGAAGATCCTCATTCCCACAGCAGAAAAATGGA
Organism: Apteryx mantelli; assembly: GCF_036417845.1. Classification (NCBI taxonomy): domain Eukaryota; kingdom Metazoa; phylum Chordata; class Aves; order Apterygiformes; family Apterygidae; genus Apteryx; species Apteryx mantelli. The sequence continues at coordinate 3,334,543 of NC_089979.1, read as the reverse complement.
GCAGGAGGCATTTATATTCAAGATCAGCCAAGGTCAGCTCCAAAGTGCAAAGATCCCCCTTGTTCAGAAGACAAGTGCTGAACTGCTGAAGAAGAATTTCAATCACTCCAAAGGCTCAGACTTCTGCCAAAAGAGGAAAGAAAGCAAAGAGGGACAAAGTGTGCAACATTTATTACTTCTGTAGTACTACTCAATAAAAAAAAACAACAACGGTGCTTTAAAATCCCAGTATAAAGTTGACTTCTTGTTTTCGTTAGAGATACTTTTTCCCCATGGACAGAAAAAAAATATAGCTGAGACTGCCCACAATCTGGCAATTTGGGAGTTCAAACAACAGGGGCCTGGCAGGGGTGAGCTCATGACACCCTCAGGATCTCGAAGGCAAGCAGAACATTTCAGCTCCAGAGTTCGGTCTCCAAAAGCAACGAGGAGCCCGGCAATTCCCAAAGAGTTCAGGCTGAGGCAAGAAGAGAAGGGAAAGGGGAGCTGTGATTCAATTTACTGCGACGTTGAAGGACATGAAGCACACCATGCCCAGCGCAAGAGGAGCACAGTGTCACCTGATAAGCGTCTGCAACACAGAAGCTCTACTCCCCTCTCCGCCACCACGTTGATGGTCCACCAATGACAGCACTGACTTTTGCTACATGCTCTGCGATGGAGCTTGTAGGGTTTTACTGAAGAGACCATAAGGCACAGCTGTACAAGGCAGATGTGATCACAGGCACCTTCTCCCTTTTTATAACCCTCCAAGCTCCCTTAGCTAATATGTACCAGCTTTGCAGAATCTTAGCACTACATTCAGCATCCCCTTCCCGGGCAAAGCTGTACCCATTTGGGGGGAAGATTGCTATAAAGAAGCCACCCACAAGCTCAGTGAATCAAAATGACTCTAGCAGACAAAAAATAATATGGGCAGTGAACAGAGCAACAACAGTACAGTATCTTATGGGCATTTTTTCAACCTAAAAGCACTTTAAAATGCATTATAAATTCATAGATTCATAGATTTTAAAGGCCAGAGACAGCAATTCTGATTATCCAATCTGATTTCCCAGCATAAAATTTTGTCCCATCACTCCTACATCAAGATCGCAGACTGTAGAAGGACTAAAGTACATCTTATAAAAAGACATCCGAATCTTGATTTAAATGTTCCAAGCAACGCCAAATCCATCACATCCCGTCAGCAAGCACTTCTAATGGCCAGTTATACTGAAAGACTGAATTTGTCTAGCTTTGACTCTTATCTCCTGATCTCGTTATGTGTGAGAATGTTAGATTAATGAGCCCTATGCTATCTATTTGATGTTTTTCTTTCCACAGAGGTACTTAGGGACCATGATCTAGTCCTCTTAGATGTCTCAAACAGAAGTCGTATGGCATGCATTTTAAAGTCTGATTTGCAGGCTTCAAACAGTTGTGATAGCTCTTCTCTGTAACCTCTCCAATTTTACAAAATAGTTTAAGTGTAGGCACCATCATTACCTGCTTCAGAGAGAACTCAGTATAGGCAACTCTAACAGCAAACACGCACTACCTGCTCAAGAAGAGAAACAAAGACCTCCAGAAATTGGTCTAAAACTAACTGAATTTGGATTATTGCAATTACAAAGAAGAATAAAAACAGAAATTGGCATTTCAAAAACGATGCCCTGCTCATCTTGAGGGTTTCTCAGGATAAACTCCCCCACAGCGAGGAGTTGTGATTACAGCACTGAGGCTCACCAAGTCAATCTTAACCTAGCTAGCCTGAGTACTCATACATACAGACTCACAAGCAGGTTGCAAAACTTCACTCTGCCGTGGGTTCGTATTCAACACCAGAAGCCTACAGTGCTCCTGTTAGGGTACCACTGTTAGGGCTGGAGCAAGCGAGATCGATGCTAATTCTGGTACTTCTGTGTGTTGCAATACAAGTCATGCCCCCATCTGCAGGCAAAGCTGAGTACTGGTGATCACACCTGAGAGGTTCAACCATCCACAGCAGCCACCAGTCCAGGTCACAGCTTTGGAGTTTTCTCAAGGAGCTTCTCCACCTTCTGCAACATATGGTTGCACCTCACCCTATGGTCCATTCCATCATTACTCTCTGGTATCCCAAAGGGCAAATATCACTGGCAATCCAAAGATGACTTTCTATGACTGAATTTCTCAGCTTCTTTTCTGTGAAGGAGGCTGCCAAACTTGTGGTATCCGAGCCATTTGCCAGAAGCCTATAAATGAGTGTTTTGAACAATCATTTTTGTAATGCATCAATTATTATCTTTAAAATAACAAAAAATAAGCAAACTTGAAACGTCTATTTCCTGTTTTGCTTTTGACCAGTTCAGAATCATCTTGTATGTGCAGTAACTGTGATTCTTCATTAGTTTCTCAGAGTCTCAGACTCACTTAGGTTGGGCAGAACTTCTTGAGGTCTCTAGTCCAACTTTTTGGTCAAGTAGGTCCAGTGAGAGCAGGTTGCTCAGGGCCTTGTGCAGTTCTGAACATCTTGAAGGATGAAGATCCCACAGTCTCTCCGGGTTCCTGTTGCAAAGTCTGACCACCCTTGTGGTCAATTCTTTTCCTCATATCGAGCTGGAGTTTCCCACATACCAGCTTATGCCCATTGCCTCTCATCCTTCCACTATTCATGTCTGAGAGAAGTCTGGCTCCACTTTCTCTACACTCTCCCATTAGATGCAGAAAAGATCTCTCTAATTCATGTTCACCTTGTTGCGGACCAATATCCCCAGGTCTTTTCCTGAAAAAAATTGCTTTCTAACCAGACAGCCCCTATCCTTGCCTGTTGCATGGGGTTCTTTCATCCCTAGGCTCAAAAGAAGATGCAAAGAAATATTTTCCTTCTGATTTTACAGCAAGTTGGGCACTTGAATATCTTCATGAAGCCTACCAAGGGCCTTGTTTCAGGCCCTCATCTTCACCTTGTGGGATAGTGGAGAGCAGTAATGAGGTTCACATGCTTGAGTGAGGTATATCTGTGCTGCAGGAGAACCTGAAGCTCTGACTCAAGCTGATGATTGTCAAAGGTAAACTTGAACCTACCGATCTGATGTGGTCATAGAAAAACTGGTGCTTGTATCTGCCTGGCAGATGGAGACATGACCGCTCTGTAGCATGCAAAAATCCCTGTAAACAATGGAGGACTACATTTTAGAAGTCTTTCTCCCATCCTTCTAGCAATTGCATTATCCCTTTTGCCTAGATTATTTTTAATGCCTAGTGCTGCTGGCACCGGATGAACACACAGGTTTTCACTCCCTGGCACTCACTCTCATCATCAGACAGCAACTGGCAAGAGGACAGCTTAAAGCTCTCCTAGCCAAGCTTTCACATGCAAACAGATACCTGATACAGAGTGCAGACAGTGACCAAAGCCACATACCGCATTAGCATGCTGGTGAACCTGAGTCAACATGCCCGGCCACCACTGGACTGTGCTAATTTGGCACAAGTTGCCCTCATTCCAGAAGCAGCGGATCCTAAAACTTCCCTGATATTCACACAAAGTGTTTGAGAGCAATGGAGGGAGTCAGCTTTGACCCCTCCGTCTCCTTAGCGTCCCACTGAAGGTATCTTGCTGTGGGACTAATGCCCTTCTTCTGAGAGGTGATTTTGCACTGTGTTGGAGTGAGTGATTACAAAAGCAAGGAGATACTAAGATCCTTCCTTTACACCAACCCCAGCCCCTTTTCTAGCCCAATCCCTTCCCAAGGCCCAGAGACACAGAATAGACCTTAGAAAGAAGCTGGCCAGGCCATTCAGAAGTAATTTCAAGGTCCACTGTAACATCAGCACCCCATAATTTAGATTCTCACTTGGCCATAATGTATTTTAGAACTGGGATACCATCACATTAGCTACCATTCAGTAATGTTAGTCTATATCTGTCTGCAAAATACAGCCCTCCAGCTTAATCCAACAAAGCCCTGCTGATCCAGAGCACATCTCCAACGGGAGGAAGCCTCTGCATCTCCAGCGTTCAAGGAGACATGAGCAGGAACAGCATCCCCATTCAATCTACAGAGTGAAGAATAATACAAGAGTTTTGGTGTTTTTATAAGGGAGATAGATGTTTTGCAAGCTCATATGACAGGCTCCGAACGTGGTAGCACTGCAACACATTAGAAAACGAGTCTGGCTTGTTCCACCTTTCTGATTTCTAACTCCCTATTGTAACAGATGACACAATTAAAAATAGAAAACGATGTGGTCTCAGCAAGAATTAGAATATATCTGTGCCTCTTTAATGCAACATATGGTGGAATATTTTTACATCTTATAAAGAACTGTGTATTGTACATGTGCTGCAGCAAAAAAACCCTGCATTAATATTTGCTCCTTGACAACAGGACCTGCCATATACCATGTGCACACACACGAGTCATCAGCAGGACAGCACACAACTGACTAGGAAACCCTTCATTATACGCACCATTGGAGTTAATTCGGAAGACATTGGCTGAAGTCTCCTGAAAAAGCTCCTGTAGTTCGCTGGGATCAATCTGGGTGGCTGCAAAGACAAAAAGGGAGAAGATACGTCAATAATTAAGACCACCTATCGCTTTGAAAGGAGCTCACCTCACAGCCTCTGAAGGGGGATGCCCAGCAGAGGACATTTATGACAGAGCTGTCATAGAAAGATTAGATATTATAAAAACACGGGTTGTTGCAATAACGACTATAGGCTGTCACAGTCAGCTCAGAGAGCAGGCAAAGCCAGCCTGCATCTCCCTGCAGAACACCATCTCATCACAGTCCTAGCAGACACTAGGAAAAAACAGTGAGTAACATGGGTGTGGAGCACCTTTGGCACACAAAGAATATGGATTTTTCCCTGGAAAACAAAATTCTTGTAGGAATAATAATACTTGCTCTCCCCACGGAGATCTCAGCAGGGACTGGGAAGCAAGGAGAAACAGAAACTTTTGACGTGGTCCCTGCACTAAAACGAGCAAATCCAAAGGATTTCCCTGCCAGTCTTTAAGAAGAACAAGGCCTCCAGTTGTACCACATGGCTTTGGAAGGTCCCACATGGTTTTGGAAGGTCCCACATGGCTTATCACCTGTAGCATTGCTGCAGCAAGAAGGGAACTGATGGGGAACCCTAACCTCTCCCAAAGCTGCTGTGCACCACAGCAACCTGACAGCTCACTCTTTTGAAACATTTTCTACTCAGCTGAAGAAAGGATGTAAAAAAGACAGGCTGAGGCTAGGCTAGAAGTCAGACCCTTCACATTCAGGGTAGCACATAAACACGAGTTGATTGACAGAAAGAAATCAGATCTTTGTGGCAAAACCTGACTGCACATGAGTAAAAATGCCCCCTTACTCAGCTTCTTTCAGAAAAAGGAAAAGAGTTGCCCGAGGATATAGGAGAAACCTCCATCAAGTAGCTGAGATTTAAGCACGGACATTTGAGTCACACATCCCCCAGTCCAAGAGGCCATCAAAGGAGATGGACGCACATGAAACATGAGCACCACATCCCAAACAGATGCAACTTGGCATCCAGAAACTTGCCTCTAGAGCTGAAACAACACTCTTGCATGCTCTTTTTCATTAAAATGCTTATTAACGATTAATTCATTGATGCAGGCTCTTCTTCACTCCAGAAATTTAGCCGAAGTAGGTAGCCTGATGTAGCCTTATACAGTGTCTGATAATACAACTTGCCTGGGACAGGCAAATACCTACGTCAGGGCCATCGGCACGGTAAAGACGACAGAGGTTGTAGGAGTTCCCTGTGGTCAGCCGTGAGCCAGCTACCTCTCTGCCCAGGGTACCCAAAACTGCCCTACAAGGAGAACATTTACAGGACCCAGAGGGCTTGCATTTTCTTTTTTTTTTTTTTTAATTATCACTTCCCAGCATTAAACCATCCAAAGCTCTTCCACAGCTTCATCATTCCCAGAGAAGGAGAGACAGGAGGTTGAGTGAGGCTACTCTACTTGTGTAGGATACTTTGCTTAAATAAGCTTTAAACAAGGGTTGATTTTTTTGACTGCCAATAGTCATCAGAGAACCATAATAACTGCCACCCATGTCTTTGGCACCAGCTTCACAGCTTTATGGTAACCACTTTGTAGTGGATTTTCCCATGGTTTAACCCCATTCTGCCTCCGCACCCTGTGCCTGCTCTTGCAGGTTTCCCAGAAGCTGGTCTAACGAGAACTTTGCCTAAGTCCAAACCACAGGGCTTGTCCACCCCACACTCTACAGCGCATTTAAACAGTCACTGTTATTAGCAATCCGCTCCTTTGAGCTGAACTGTTACCGAATTTCTAACAGAAGCTGTGATTTATATTTTCAGGTCAGCGGACTGTAACTGCAACAAATTCTGCCTCCCCTAATCAGATTGCCCTAAGCTGTTAAATACCACGCTCCTAACCTGCATTTGGAACAGCGGGAAGTCAGCGATGGAGCAAGGAGAAAAACATGAGTATTGAGCAAAAACAAAACCCCTCTGTGAGGCATTGCTCAGATCTGTGGTGAGGACGTGTCCTCCAGAGCTTTAGGATAGTCTCCTTTCTCTGGAGATATTCAAAACGCGCCTGGACGCGATCCTGTGCCACGTGCTCTAGGTGACCCTGCTTGAGCAGGGGGGTTGGACTAGATGATCTCCAGAGGTCCCTTCCAACCTCAACCCTTCTGTGATTCTGTGATAAGCCCCACGTTCCAATGGCATCATCAGGGGATATTCCACTGCTTCCCCCTGGGGAATATTGCTCAGCGGAGCCAATCTCACTCGCAGGAACATTTGCCTGAGACAATCCAGCTCCACCCCAGGTGTAAATACGGTCTTGGATCAGTCTGTCAGATTCACACAAAGCCAGAGCATTAAATGGTGTTTAATCAAAGCGCCCAGGGTCTCTTTGTTAGAGATTCTCCTCGTCTTCTCTTCCCACAGTTCCTCCTAAATCAGCTGTCCCAGACATTCCTCTCTTTCGCTCTCTATATGGGACTACATAACACAAGGAATCAGCCTGTGCTTAAACATCCCTCAGGAATTTCACTTGAGACTAACATGATCTAACTTTCATTAAATCAGTGTTTTGTTTTGCTTTGTTTTTTCTCCTTTCCTTCCTTTCCTTAAACATCTATCAGCGTTAGAAATACTGAATTGGTCTTGATGGACCTTTGGCCTGGCCTGGCGATCTTGTGTCCAGACACACTTAAGTACCTTGCTGAATCAAGCCTCAGATGAACCACGATGCAATCAAACCACGCGGGGTTGGAAACTCTGGTGAACCCTCGATTATAAGCACCCGGCGAGACACACTATTTTAATAAAATCCCCAAATAACATGAACTACAGAGCTCGACAGGCTCCCAATGTGGCGACGCTCCAGCAGAGTTACAGCATCCAACGGGAACCTCTAGGGAGTCATCTAAAATGCCAGATAACCCTGAAAGCAGGCATAAAGGATCCCAAATGCTGCAGAAGCCAGGAGAAAGGCTGATTTCATTGCGGGGACAGCGCACACCTGCATCGCGGCGTCCACGCGGTGCCAGGGGAAAGGAACGCTGTGCCACGTTTGGTCTCCAGAGCCGGACCATAAGGTAAAAACTGCCCAGCAATTCAGATGCCGATTTGGGAGAGCTGGATTTATCCAACCTCTTCTGGGTGGCCACAAGCAGCTCAATTTGCCACCCTTTCCCACAGTTTTCTAGAGGAAAAGGGGCAAAACAGGACAGGGCAACGGGTGAGGATCATACTCTAAAGACACGGAAGCACTTAACTTTTTAAGCCTCAGCACACTGATACTTATTTTAGTGAGCTACAAGAGGCCTGTGAGATGATGAACTCCTCCTTGAAGGCTTACAGTCTTGACCCATAAATCTCATGTCACCCCCATGCCTCAAACAAGTGCAAATTCAATGAGAAAACACAGGTGGATGCAACCTTTGGTCAGCATTTCCAGACAATTACCTAGGGAATGCGATGCTCCTCTGATAAAACTGCATGGGATCCGGTTTACAATTTCCCACTCTGCCCATGGACTTTTATCTCATGTTACAGCATGCTGACAGTTCTGGTTTCCTTTTGCTTTCAGTTAAAAAAATAAAAATAAAAAAAAGGAAAATAGGAGCATGGATGTTGTTTTAAACCACTGCTCCAATTTAGAGCTTCCCTACCTCAAGCAGAGAGGTTTTAACTATTCATGGAGGATTTAGCGGTTCAAGCAGACAAGCAGGACAATTTAAAAACAGCAGCGGAAAGCAAAGCAAAAAGCATCCGTACTGCCAAGCTAAGTGGAGAGTCTGCTCCTCAGACATACCGAGACCGTGAAAGAGAAAAAGGCGAACGTGAAACCCAGTTGTGTCTAATAAAAAATGAAATGTCTTCGACTTCATAAAGCAAGTGCTAAAATATTATGTTTCCCCAAGAAGGAACATGAGGCTGCCAACACGCAGTAAATATTTGGCATGCCCCACCGCTACTCGAGTTCAGTGCCACAGCTGGGAGCAGGTGAATTTTAATTACACTGTGGATCCTGAAGGCAGCGAAGAGTTTGCAGCGGCAACATTACCGAACTGCACGTGCAGAGCAGTTCTCCTCTGCTCCCTTAATTGGACATCGCCAAAAAAACTTTTATGGTTTCCAACTATTTTCCCCATTCCCTTTCCAGCAGAATTCCCTTGGCGAGGGACAGGACAACCCAACTTCCCCAGCTCTCAACGGTACCCACTCCCCACCTGGAGAGTGGTCATGAACCGATATCTTCATTGCAAGCGCTAAAGCAGCGGCAGATAACGCTGGCATTTGGGATATTTTGCTACTGTTTGCTAGTTCTTTTGTGATTTGCCTGAAAAGCCACGCTCACACACACAGGTGGACTAGGCAAACCCAAAGGGCGAGCTCCCAAGCGCGGGATTTACACAACCAAAGTGTGTTCATACGCACCCCAACGCGGTGCAATGGGAAACCTCAGCTGGAAACGTGGTCTGAAGGAACTGCCCAGCTTGAGACGGGTCCACTGTCTCATAATCCACCTTGCTGCTGTCCTGGAAATGCATGTATTGGCCTTTTTTTTTTTTTTTGGCTCATTTGCTTATTTTATTTATTGTGCCAGAAATCCTTTTCCTCCACAAGGAAAACAGTTGAAACAATCACTTTGAAAACAGTGTCCCATCAGGTGACAACTCCACATTCGTGCAGGAAGTTCAAAATAAATAATAAAACGCAACAATAAAATTTTACCGAGCCTGGTCCGCGCGTGCAGCCACTGATGCACGCAGGGATCCTTCGGGTTGACCGCTGCTGTGTAAATCAGCCATTCGCTCCGACTGCTCTGGACAGCAGTTGTTGCAGGAGAAACAGAAACCTGTGCAAGCTGGCAAGCAGAAAGATCTTTCGGTTCCTTTTTAAGGCAAGTTAAATGCGATGCCTGAGCAGGCTTATAGGGTTTTGTCTCTACCGATATGGATATAATTCACATCTGAAGGGAATAGCTACAGGTCCGAGGCAACACGTACAGCAAAAGTACCTACAGGAATATCCTCGTGCTTATTCCTGATGAAAACCATCCTTGCTCCCCACGTTAATCTTTCTTGCCTATTAATTACTTCACACTAATTTGAAACTCCTAATGGCTTTTCTGCAGCCAGGTGTAGTCAATTGCCTCCATGAACTCAATTTTGTAGCAAACCCCAAATATCTCAAAGGCTGCAGAAAAAAAGGCAATAATAACTGTAACTCCAATAAAAGGGAAAAGAGAGGGAAAAAAAGAACAGGAGAAGCATTCACTCTTTCTACTTATAACACCTACATGGCTCTAATAAAGCAACTTGACACCTCAAAATTGTTAATGCATTTAGCCCCAACGTACCACTGCGAGCTGCTATCCTGCCCGTCTCTGTGCCCTGTAAAAGACAGCCACCGATTTCCTGCACCTGGGTCTTTTAACTTTAGGCTCTGGAAACCATACCGAGGAACCAAAAGAAAAGGCCAAATTTTGCTAAGTGTCTATGTGAGATCCATGTAGCACTAAGAATGAGCAGCTGGAGGTAAATCTGACCAGGATGGAAATGAGGTCCGTGAGGACAACAAAACCACTCTTCAAAAATCAGGATCCAACCCAAGGTGCATCCCAGCAGACTGGCACTTTTCAGGCACGTCAGGAACACAGGCTGGATCATGTGCCTGTTTTTTTGCCTGGAGACCTGCTACCCACCTCAAGACACCTCAGTCAAGGAGCAACATCCTCAGGAGAAGCGACCTGTCCATGACTCACCCATCGCAACGCTCTTCAAAGACCCACTGATGACTCTTTGTGGTATCAACATTAGCTAGTCAAGAGAACAACTCCCTCTTGCAGACCACGGTCCACAGGAAGAGCCATGTGCCTCTGGCACTAGGAGATCGAACTCATGAAAGAGAAGGAGATTGCTGCCTGGCTGCTGGTCCAAGAGGGAGAGACTCACTCTGGTGCAAAATGCTAAATTCATTTCTTTATTTTTAGCTTCTCCACGACAGTACAAGTGAAAATGAAGAGATGGAAGAAGACAAAGGAGGCAAAGGGGGAAAAAAGCAAACAACGAATATAGACAAAGAAGTGGCTGATCATGGGGAGAACAGAGAAAGAAAATTTTACAGAAAACACATGAATACACAAGCAAGAAATGGGAGATGCACAGGCACAAACGCATACACCTGCTCAAATAAGTCTTCTCCCCAGCAATATTTATAAAGCCAGTTTCCCAGGGCACACTGCCAGTGGATGCTTTGGTGTCTGATACTGTGCTTCATCTCCCAGCCTCTCCGGCAGCAGGGACAGTTTTTTGGTCTTCAGCCGTGCTTCTGCTTTTACATAAACTGCAGGAACCTCATTTATCTTCAGGATTTCCGCTTCCATGTTGAAACCAGTCAAAAAAAGGTCCAACAAGTACTAGCATAGAAAGGATCGACCAAAAGCATATTTGGACAAGGCTCCTTTCCTTAAGGAAAAAAAAGTGAAACAAGTGATAAAGGGAAACGCAAGCAACAGTCACACTCATGAGGCAACGTGCTTTTCATCAGCGCTGGCGAACGTGATGCTGTTCCATGTGTAAATGCTCTGAAGCTCTTTGCTGTGGGTTTGTGCAGTATCTCGTACAAAAGACCTGGGTCTCCTCTGCACGGCCGTAGCAGAAGGGGCTCTGAGGAGATTACAGATTTAACAAATTTGCTGAAGCTGGTGTTTACATCAGTCCTCTTCCACCCACCATTTGAATATAGCAAGTGGGCAGTGTGGGCTGTATTCAAGAACTCAAATACATCTGAGCCAACTTGTGCGCAGGGCCTCAGTTCAGCAAGTGCACAAGGCCAAGGAGGTACAGCAGGCGGCGAGAATCATTTCAGATTTGTAACAGTCACACCTAGGGATGCATTTTTTTTCCCCGTGAAATAAAGAGTTTCAAGACTTTAACCTTTCTAAAGCCTATGAGATCTGGGCTTAGTTACTGCATGTCCCCCAGAGATGTAAACTGCAACACCTGGTGTCCCCCACACAAGTGTTCCTGGTAGAATTAACTGGAGCACAACAAGTGCCTTCTTAGAAGATCCTAGGAAAAATAAGCTATAAATACACATACAACACAGTTCTCTGAAAGGAGTAACAAAACAGAAAGCCTAGACCTAGGAAGAGCGCTAAGAGGCCAAGGAAAGAGCTATTCAAGCAAAACTTCACATATAGGTTAAACAGTCTAAGGCAATGAGACCCAAACTCAGCAGCTTGTCAGGTGTCCAAAAAAGAAGCTCTTTCACAGACTCTGTAATGTGCTGTGGTGACACAGGAGACAACACAAGGGACTGCTCAACACAAGGCAATGGAGAAGGCTCCCTTACACAAATCAAGAGAAGTTAAAGGGTGACCATCAACCTGCAGTGAAAGCTGACCTCAGAAATAAAAGAAGACACAGAATTAAGACAGTACTGGTGCCACTTGCCTAGCTGAGGAAAGGGGATGCACAGAAGGAAAATCTATGCACTCCTGTATTAAATCAGTCAAGAGAGAAGGTTTTCCCTAAGCCACTTGGATGGAGGATTATACCCTGGAGTGCTTCACCATGTTCCCATCCTCCTCCGGGAAACTGTCCCTAGCTAGTCCAAACAGCACCAAACTCTCACAGAAATGCAAATCCACAAGAAGCGGTTCACAACTAAAAGCAAACATTAGTATCTTTTTTAGAGTGCAATCAAGATTCAATCAGATTTGCTTTGCATTATTTCTAATTAAGTTGTGTTTATTCCCTTTTGTTTCCTTCTTTAGCACATATGCTAATAAACAGCTGCTGAAGAAGGAAGCAGCAACCTGTCCTGGGTACGCGGCTAACTCTTCTTGTCTTCTCACCCCTACCGCTCACCCTTCGTGTTTAGGAGGGCATGGCTGCAGACGGTGCCAGTGTATTAGCTCACATATAGGGAGCCTGGTCGAGGAGATCTACAGCTTTACCCCCATGTCCCAGAGGGTATGTTTGCACCGTCCTCATTGCAGCTGTCAACAAAAATGACCCCCACAACCTACTCACACAGCTGGAGGTCCGTGGTCCACATTCTCCTGCTCGCACAAGGGAAGTGAGGCCATATGGCTCATCCCCAGGTCCATATTACCTGACAAGGAAGCAGGTAACAAGCACTGAAAGTTAAGAGACATGAGTGGTAACCACCTTCACATGGTGGTTACCTACCAGAAACCAGCATGTTAACAACCTTGGAGGCAAAACTCTTTGAAAATGAAGTATTAGGGCAGCTAAGAGAGAATCAAAGTAGACCATCAAGAGAAGGAAATATTATCTCTAGAGCAAACCTTGAGAAACACACTCCTTCTGACCCCACCAGGACACTGAATCTTGGCCAAGTCAACAGTCCTCCTCCATGGTAAAGGCCAGGTTACTGCACGCGCACAGACTCGAGCAGTAGCAGCCCAACGTCGCTCCGACTCAGATAGCTTGCCTTGCGACTGGAAGGTGATGCCGTGACTAAAAGCCTTGAGATGATGACATGCCTTGAGAGATCCCATGCACAGAAGACGGGATATATGAGTAAAATAAAAGGGGTGAGGAGAAGCTGAAACGCTGGGCAGAGGCTGCTCTCAGTTCATAGGGAAAGCAAAAAAATCAAAAAAACAAAACCCAACAAAAAAATAGCCTAACCAACCAGCAAGATTTGTTATGTTTTCACCTAACAAATTCCCTGCTTTTGTAAGGACAGTAGAAATACATCAGATTTCTTCTGGCAGCACATTAGGGTTTGTGGGTTTCAATTTTTTCTTCTAAAGCCTGTTAAAGATGCTAGAAAGGATACTGTGGCTTGCAGTACAAAAACAGAGAGTCCCTACATCTGGTTTAAACCATATTGTTGCTGGAAAGTCTATTCTCCTCCTATACCCCTTTACAGGCAACAATACCAAAACAACAACAACAACAAAAAAATAAAAATAAAACACTGCTGCCTTCTAATTCCTACAACAAGAAAACAGCAGCTCTTGCTGATTTAGTAGAAGGAAATTTCAAAGACTCATGAGACCGTTACTAGAATAAAAAGCCTATCACTTCAGGGCAGGAAGACGATGGCTAACAGCGATTTGAAGGTCACACCAGCTTGGCAGCCCATGGGAAATGACTCGGTGGGATTCTCAGTCCTGTTTTCCCTCCTTACATCTCAATAAAATTAATAAAATAAGAAGCAGAACAATAGAAAGTCTCCCGGCACAGATCCCTGTTTGTAGAGGTACTCTCGTCCAGACAGAAGCAATAAAGAAACTTGATTTTCCAGGATGGCTTCCTGCATATCCTCTCCAAACATAAAGTAGACTTCAAATTTTAAGAAAATAGTTATCAAAAATAAGTACGGAGCAGAACCGTGGAACGGATTAAGAGGCTGCTAATTCTGGCAGAGTGCAGAATTTTGGTTTTGGATGGACAGTTTTATAATTAAGAATTTTCCTCCGTTTTTAATCAATGAGGAGGCAAACGTTAAAGGTTTAGCATAATTGTGATGTATTACCAAGATGCAGCTAAGGAGCTTTTAAAAAAAACCAAAAAAGTGATTTGACTCATTTTTGCTAGCAGTGGATTAGGAGAGAGTTAAAAAGACGATCCATTTTTTGTTTGAAATAAATCAGCGTACTGGAAAACACCAATTCATTTGCAAAATTTCCCTATCAAATCCCACTGCTTCCTGCTTTCCAACATGGAGAGTCTAATCATGTTCCCTTCTTCATGCTCCAAAGACAGAAGTACGCATTAAGGCGGTCCCTGCCTGCAGTTTTAAAAGGACACTCAAGTAGTGCAAAAAAAGGCAATTTAAAATGTTTGAGAGTTTTTCCTTTTTTTTTTTTTCGGTGATGATGTGGTATGAGTATATAAATAAAACCTTAGGGAGAGCAGGTTTTTGTTTGCACTGCTATATTCCCAGGATAGTCTGCAGTACCATGCTAATGCAAACACAGGCACGAGCACAAACGGTACATGAAAATGCAAAGGAACGGACCGAAAACACAGTGAAAAGGATTGATCTTACACTCATTGCCCAAACCGTAGGAAACGTAACAGGCAAAGAGCCACGAAAAAAAATGAAGGATCCAAACATTTGTAAAATGTCATTATTTGGAGATTTATTATTAAATAGTGTTTTTATTTTTAAATTAGCTCTTAATCAGTCGCTCTTTTGCTCTTATTACTGCACTCAGCACTAATTGCCTTAGAAAATATCCTTTAAAAAGATCTTGGTTATTAATGATAAAATGAAGATGCTATTTGTGTGAGTGATTTTTTTTTTTTCTTTTCTGATTAAGTCCATGTGATGAAAGGAAGTGATATCAGAAGAATCAGCTAAGGGGATGAAAGAGAGAAACCATTAAAAACATTACCTCACCGCACAAGATGGTTTCCAATGAGAAAAAAAAATCCAACTGGGTATTCTTTTTTCCCTGTTTTCTAAATTAGGGATGCTTTAAACAAAATCTGAAAATGCAAACTTGATTACCTCCCCCCCCCCAAAAAAAAAAAGAAAAAAGAAAAAAGAAAGAAGTGTCGGATAAAAGGTTAGAAATAAAAATGAATGAGACTATGTGATCCCAGCAGATATTATGCATAATTCATGAGGTCACCCTTACTACCACCACACTGGAGGGCTTCCAGCCTTGGGATGAGTCACTGCTCCAACAGGAAGGATAATGCCTGTGACAAGCAAGTACGCCCGGGCAGCGGTGACAGTCAGCTCGAGATGAACGACGGCGTGGGAGAAAGGAGAGCTCTCCCGCAGCTCCGGACGCCGGCACCCAACGAAATAAAACTCTCTCTTCCCGGCCCTCCAGCAGATGCAAGGCTGTAGAGAAGGCTTGGAGAAAGCAAGAGCCTGCAGCTGCACCACCACCTGCCAAAACGCTGTCAGCACCCTTGAAATCGGCTGGAGGAGGACAAGCAAGCGTGGGAGAGCTCTGCAGGAAAAGATGGTGCCGCAGGATGCAACGCCGGACCCTGGCTGGGGCACAAGCTCATTTCAGGGTCGACCACGAACCGCTTGCTCCAGCGTAAGGCTGAAGAAGCTCTACTGCAGAAAACGCTTGCTTCCCACCTCCTTCCTCTTCATCCCCTCTTTTATTGGACAGGACTGGAAAGCTGAAGCACTCCAACACTTCACTCTCAGTCTCAAGGATGTAGAAGACAAATTGCTTAGCGCCTCAGCTAAGTATCATCATCTGCAGTATGGAAATGCAGCATTCCCGGTAAGTCCCTACAGCTTCATAGAAAGCTGCGTGAAGAGGTTTTATAAACCCCAGAGAGACGAAGTGAGCTCTGGGATGACAGCAGTTACCGGAACAGAGACAAAATGGATGCAATGCGAAACAGCGACCAAAGAATATGACAGCTGGCCTCTACCCATAGGAAATACGAGTGTTTTGCAGATGGACAGCATTGCAAGGGGTGGAACAGATTTCCTTAAAAAAACAAGTTTGCAGCCACAGTACCAAAAGCGATGTACCTTCCTCTTTTGGAGAACTTCAATCCACCAGCAAAAAAGGAGCAAGGTAACTTTTTAGAAGTCCTAAAGAGGAATGAAAAACTGCAATACTTTGTCATTTCTTGGTAGTCTTTACTTATGCTTTTAAGTAAGAAAGTCATACTGATTACTTATGCATAGAATATGCCAACATCTACTGAATGGAGGAAGGGAAATTAATTTGTTTGCCTATGAGTAACTGTAATAGAAACTACTTGGCCCATGGGACCAGCTCTTCTGGAGGAAATCATAAAACCCACAGAGACATTTCATCATTCAGGGAGGAAGAGGAAATAGCATCGTCACCGTCACCACTTTGGGAAGTCTCTCGGGATGTTTCTCACGGAAGCTGTGTGCAGACCTAGTCCTCCTCAGCTTATGGGACCTGCGTACGGTCAACAGAAGTTGTAGCCATGCCCAGAAAATGTCCTATTTCTTCTTACATACCTACCGCTGGCAGTAATTATTCGCTGGAAAAGAAAGACTATGACAAAAGATGGAGGCACAGCTGTCTGTCACTGGGATTCATATTGGCCAGATTTTGAGTTCTCTGGCCCTGAGAAAGTTATTAGCAAGCAGTGGTCTTTTCGCCCTGGGATATTGTTCAATACCAGTGATTAAGTGTAAGTAAGTCAACTAGATGATCAGTCTGAGCAAACATTACAGAATTACACTGTTTTTTTTTTTTTTTCCTGATACACACACGCATGTATTCAGCAACGGTCCTGCCTCAGGTACAGAGACAGCAGCAGACTGAGGGGAACATCACCTTACTGCTAGTTGTTTAGCAGGAAAATAAGAAAATACTCTGCTATTTCAAAGGCAATCATCTCAGGTGTAATCTTACAGACCTGTTAATCTACAAGGCAACCTCTAAACCACGCAGAGCAAACCAACCTTCCTCCACCAAAAAAAAGTGGGGAGAGAAGTTCATTAGAAGTTGTTGTGAAGCTATGGAAGAACTCGAGTTACTCCATGTGTAATGTGATTTGGACAACGAACTTTACACCTTTACTCTCACACACAAAAAAAACCAACCAACCAAAAAAAAATCCAGAAAAACAGAAACACAAAAAGGACTGAATGACTGTTGAGTTTATTAAAGATTATTTTCTTGCCCTTTGCATCTTCTTAAAAACAAGAGTATCCATTCAATTACAAGACCACAAACCGGCCTTTTTGCTGTTTAATTCAGCAGAACTTTGCTCACTTTATCATTCTCAGCATGACTCATTAGATATCTGTAAGACCAGATTTTGATCTTCATCTTAGTCGAAAAGACTCCATTATGTACTTGAAGACAGACTTTCTCTCTTTCTTCCAAAATAAAACTGAGACAGGAATTGAAGTATTTGTCTAAAAAAAATCTGCAGCACTGAGATACTGATGAGTATGAGAAAGTGGAAGTGACAGGAAACTGATGAAGAAAAGGCTGGATGAAATTTTTTAGACAACTGGTTTATTAGTTAAAGCATTCTGTTTTAGGTCAAAAGATACAAATGTCAAACTCAGTAAGCTGGTTTCAGCTATAATTTTTTCCCCCTCCCTTTACAATAGTTGAAGTTTTCCATTTCAAGTTTTCAAAGTGAAATGTTTTGATTTTTTTTTTTTGCTTCAAAATATTCTGCAATCTGAAAATTTGCCCAAATTTAACGCCTCCCCCAAAAAGAACAGGAAAGCTAGATAAAATGGTTTAAGTTACCCGAAATATTTCAATCAGTGCAACTCCCTCTTTTTTTTTCCTTTTTGGGACAACTTCAAAACATATATATCAGCCATTGGGGGAAAAATTAAAAAGTAAAAAGGAAACAATTATTTACATGGCCCCACTGAATATCAGAATTACTGCTGCTGCAGACAGAAGTGCATGCACAAGATATAGCAAAATAGTAAAAAACAAAACACATCTTGAAATGTTTTGGTTCCTAGAGCCCAAATGGAGAAACATCCTTATTTTTTGCATAGGTGCCACCATTGGCTTTTGGGTGTGCCGCTGTTGGTCAGAAATCTGAATGTGTAAGCAGTGCATCGCCAGCAACGGCTGAGTTTTCAGCTGTGTCAGGATGACAAAATTAATATATAATGTTGTAGCAGAAGAAGCAGGACCATTGCCAACCCCCTGACCAATCTCCAGGCGGCCATTGGAGGGTGCTGAGATGCCTTCTCCCCTTTTTATTCTCCCCTCCTCCTCCTCTCCATCACTGCGCCGTCCTCCTCCCGAGCGCTTTTCCCACCTACCACTGGCAAAGGAGGCTCTCCGGAAGCCACGCCAGGAGGCTGGGAGACGTGCCGTTGCCCTCCTAGGGCAGGACGCCCTCCTCTGTCGGGGCAGGCTGGAGCCTGGGTGGCCCCGCTGAGCACCTCCGTCCCCATCACCCGTGCGGCATGTCACCTGCACCCAGCCGCAGCAAGCTCTGGCCCATCTTTTCTCAACAAGCCATTCACTCTCTTCCTTGAAAGAAAAGTGGAGGAAGACCCAAGGATTAGTGTCGTGAAGTCTTTTGGTCATCACACGCACGACCCACCCTCCCACGGCACTGCATGGAGGGGCCAGACCATCGTGTGGTGGAAACCCAGCAGAAGCTGGACACATCGCTGCTCAAGCAGGCAAAACGGCATGAATCAGGAGCAAACAGCTATCCCCTAAACCATGAAAAGTTGCCTCCCACAGACTGTTTCCAACCTCAGACGGATCCCACGTGTTACCCATGCACTAGCCCCACTGGGTGCCCAGGAGACATGTGGAGCTGAAGTCCTGGGTGCTGCCGCATGCAGCAGCTCTACCAGAAGAGCTGCTGGTTTGCAGAGCAGCTCCCCCGCTGCTGGCCAGCCTCCATGAACGCAAAGAGCAGCATGGAAAAGACCATACTCGGCATGCAAAAGCCAGAAGTCACAGTAGCCAATTCTCCCTGAAAACACAAAATATCTCCTGTTGAACTCAACAACAACAAAAAAAAACCAAGAGAAGCTTGTCTAGAAATGGGAGCAGCCCCTAAGTACCCAATCGGTGCCAATGAGTTCATGGTTCCTGTCCTGCTCCCAAGACAGCACGGATCCCACCATTCAGACAGCTCGAAAAATGCCCGAGCCCTGCCGAGGTCAATCAGTACTCCTCTGTCAGTTCATTTTAAGTAGCAGCCCAAGCAGTTAACATCAGTTAGTTTAAATGAATCGATTTGCTCTGAAATTTCAGCTGCCCGCGTGCACGCGCGCACACGCGCCTTTGCAGCTTCTATAATTAGACCGCGCCGAGAGAGAAGCAGTTTGCAAGGAGAACGACATCTTTAAAACTCAGCTTTCTCGAAAAGGTGCTGGGCACGCATCTGGGGGGGAAAGGCGTGCATATTCAAGAGGAAAGCCTCTTTAGCGATGCCGCTGTGCGTCAGCTAGAAGTCTAATTGCTTTTATCGGAGTGTCTACCAGGCCCAAGTCACGGCGTACTGAATACTATAGAGACAGAGAAGAAAAAATGCATGTGCACATGTGCACGCACACACACACACCTCTGCCACCTTGTTGAATCAAGGACCAGAGAAAGATTCATATAAAATAATCAAAATATTGGCCAATTTGCTAAGTCCAGTCTAAAGAGATGCTCTGGAGCTGTTTCTGTTGCAGTCAAAGCTGTGTGACCTGTGCAAAGAAGTCTAGGATAGACTGATAGAGGTCGAGCTTTGCTAAAAACATAGCGCACGGCCCAGCGCGGGCTGGGAAACCCGTCCAAGCCGCGGGCAGCTAGCTGCAGAGACATGGCACGCATTACGGTTACCGGAAAATCCTGCTCTACCAAATCGCCGCTGCGTGATCTCAGCCAAGCCCCTAAACATCTTTGGGTCCTGGTTTCCCTCGACGCAGATGGGATGAGGCAGCGACCACACTTCTTGCGGAGAAATACAGAGAAACTCCCCAAGCGAGAAGCTGAACGTGCACCAAATGCAACCGCAACACGTTGTAAGCGCACAAGTAATCCAGCGAGATGGCCAAAATGATCTCATGATCCTTTCTAGCTTTAAAACCCGTGAATCCGCAAGCTGAAGGAAATGCCAGACAAAATAAAACACTGCTTACCGTTAATGCTAAACTAGACATGTCTTCACCCAAGATCACAAAATAGCTAAATAGCAGAATTTCAAAAGTTCCAGGAAACTTCTGCCTCAAAAAAACTGGCTGAGTAGGTGGAAAACAACATTTTAAAAGGGAGCATCTTTCAGCAGGAGCGCGTCATTAAAAGCGTGTTCTGCCTAAATGAGTTGGGATTATGTCGGGGGATTTCCGTGCCGTTGTCTTAAAACATATTTAGAAGAAAGAAATGAGCATCTCGGAAGATGAAAGCTAAAATTCTTGCGCCCCGACTGAGCAACTGGAGGCTTACGTTTCTTAACCTGTTCTCAGTTTGTTTTAAAAACAAAGTCTATCGGTGCGCGGGGATCTGAATACCCTCCCTTCAGGTGCTTTTTTAAGCTCATTAATTCAACCAGAGCTCTGTTATAATCAGTCCATCCGCACACAGGAGTTGGCAGCTTAAGGCTCAAGCTGAACAGCCGTAAGCAAGACTCACCTGGCTGCTACAGGTCGTGTTTTGCACACTCGATAATTACAGCGCAGGCATTTGGCGTCGCGCTATAAGCCAAGACACGAGGAAAGGTGCAACCTTATTTCTGTTTTAAACGCCGAGCTCCCGTTGCGCCGTTATGAACGATATTCTGCGCGGCGACGACGAAACTCCCATAAAATCTCAGCGTTGCCCCATTTGCCACCCAACCATGTAAGGAATTGCCCCGTGTTCCCTCTTCCCACGGCCCGGCAGAAGGGTTTGAGGACCTGCTCCATGTCCCCAGCGTAAGACCAGCAGCAGCGCCCACACCCTGGTAATCTTCGAATCGAGCCCTCGGGACGTGGCCTCTGTATGAAGACACTCCGCTGAGCAGATTTTCCCAGCGATGGCCCCCAAGAGCCAAAAAGGGGATATCTGTGCCATGCAGAAGTCAACCTGTGGGATGCTCCCGCAGTGGCACGCGATTAGATGCCACCACACAGACTGCTATAGCTTCAGCAAACCTCCCTTTTTCTCCCACTCATATTAAAGCTCAAGATGTTAACAGCAGGGGTGGGACCCCGCGAGCAGGCTATTCCCGAAACAGCCAGCACCTCTCGTCTAAATTGTGACAAATGCCAGCAACGGCTAAAGCAAAAAGCAGCCGCGGTTGAAATGATTATATGCTGGTGAGACACTGACTGGAAAACAGCTTATTAAAAAAGCAATATCAAAGAAGACGTATGTTTGCTGCATGCATAAAGGAACCACAGTCTTACCTTCCTCTTGTGCATTTAGGTATTGCTAGGAAAGAGCCCTCAGGAGTCAGCGAGCTCCAGGACACACGAGATTAAAAAGCTCTCCAGCCCCTCGTTGCCTGCTGAACCCAGGTCAGAAGTCACCTACATCAAGTCCAGGCAACCTGGTGTACCAGAAACAGGCCCCGTTCCATATATCTCATATATATCCCAACTGCTGGCTCTTTTTATGGATCAGAGCTTATCTGGCACAGCAACGCTTCCCCTCCTTTACACAGTCCACCCCGGCACAGAGTGAGGAGGTCATGGCACACGAGGACATTTTCATTTTGCTGCCACCCCTGCTCTGCCTGTACTTAACAGGACTTTAGCACCCAGGGCTCCTGATTTCACAACACCGTACACCATTGGGCACACCTGCCTCAAAACTCACCCTTGGAGGTCTGCAAACCAACCGACCTGGAGGACATGATCCAGTTTAGCTTATTTGATGGGGTGACAAGAAAAAGCAAAAGCACTGTAAGGTCCATGGAAAGCCATAAGGATCCCGTAAAAGGCCTGGGAAGCTTTCTTGTCCCTTGCTTAGCTATCGTCCTTTTGCATCTTCTCTTCACTCAGCTTGGGGAAGGCACTTGGCTTGAAGGTAATGGCCAACCTGGCATATGGCAAGAAAGGTACCTCCACACTGCAGAAGGCAGCACGGCGAGAGCTAAGTCTGAACAAGTTGGGATGTCTACATTGTGGAGGCGGGCAGAGATACTGGAAAAGGTCCTCCATGAAAAGCTGCCTCCAGCGAGGCTATCCCCAGGGCTGGGGGGTCAAGAGCTACCCTGGGACCTCTGCGCAGGGCTCCCTGGCTTTGCCATCGCTGCCATAGTCAGACGGAGCAGCATTCAATTAGGAAAGCAGACTGCAAGCCGAAAGAGAGCTAAAACACAGAGGGAGGAAGAAGCCAGCTCAAACAAATGGATAATTGCCATTTAATTCCCGTGTATTAGATTTGGCAATACTTGCATTACAGTTAAGTCAATAAAGCAACCTTGAGCTTGATTTGACAACGGGACAGACCAATCAATCTGTCTGAGAAGCAGGCTCCAAGCCCGGCAAGGAGGACCTGGGTGGGGGCAGCGGGGAGGAAGGGCCAACATCTTTTTGCAACGCATTGAGAAAAATGATCTTTCCAGTGCCAAAATGAGTATTAAGTAAAGATCCCATTCATGGCTTTGCTAGATTAGGCAGCCTTGTTCATGGACAAACACAGCCAATGTTTTTTTTCCCTCTGTTTAGGAATACAAAGAAATTCAAACCACTGATGTGCTGCTTATTCCTACAGCTCAATTACGCTCTGCAGTGACGGCTGACCATCTCGCTGGAAAGGTGATGTGCGCCAAGCGCGTCTGCCCATTATATCCCTACAAACGCATTTACGAGGCAAGCCGATGTAAGAGATTTGCTGTTAGGCAATCAGGTCAAGAGAGAGATCTAATTAGAGCTGTAGCAGAGAGATTAAAATTTCCCTATGCCGACTGTCTCGCAGCTTGTCACTCAAACCCAAACTCAAAGCACATCACGGTTGGCAGGAGGCTCTGCTTTGGAAAAGATACCAGTGCAACCTGCCACTTACAGCAGGCAATAGCTAAGGGCAGTGAAGGAGATTTTATCTATCTATCTATATGTATGTGTGTGTGTGTATTTTATATATATATATATAAAAAATACACACACACACATACATACCAATATAACGTATAATATTATGTATATATTACATTATATACAGCTGCCCTAGTGACTTGCAAGACACCTGCCCTATCAAACAGCTACAGCTACAACGGCAGAGGAAAACTAAGAAGAGCAGAACAGAAAACCACAACAAACTCTCTTCAGTGGTAACTACAAGCAGGCGTTATACAGTCGCTCATCCTCTATACACATATTCTGATAAACGTGAAAAAAGCTCGAGATGTTGCCATTGCTTTCAGCGGCTGTGGCAATATCCATAGGGCTGAGGCTCTTGCATCCAACAGCACATAGACAGATGCTTTGCTACTACAGAGTAATAACGGGGCAATAATCCTGTTCATCCCCCACTGCTCCAAAAAACCCAGCAACTCCTCCCCCCTCCTCCCCCAACTCACTATATTTTAGGAATTTCAAAGCAAGGCAATACTTTAAAGAAAATCATCAGAAGTCTTCTGTTCATTTGTTAAGCTTAACATGGTAGCAATGATTTTTCATATTATGCAGCAGATATATGCATGTCATGTGGCCGTGTATACACGCAGACATACAGTAAAACATGTTTTACTGCATATTACTTTTTCATTGCAAGTACTTTCCAGAGATGTCGTAGAATGAGAGCACATTAAAAGCATCTGCTATTAAATCTTTGCTAAAAACTCCAAATTTCCCATGTAAATCCAAAGCGTTGTGTTAATGAAATTGTTCAGTTTTTACTGTACATATCATTTTGATGAATGTAGAGCATCATTTCCATAACGCCTTACATGTTTCATGCACTTCTGTGCATTATACCGTCTTTTTGATATCCCAGCAAAATAGATGATTATAAGTACTTGTATAGAGGAAAACAGACTCATGGAGCCACCTAAGGTTACAGAGATCAGTTTCCAGGCAAGAAACACAATGTAAAACTTTCCAACCTCTTGATTTTTTTCTCCTACCATGAGATTAATACTTTCCAATCCCTGCAATAATTTAATTAAAGTGATCAGCGGATGAGAAGTAATACTGAGCCATCGAATCTAATTAAACTTCAAGTTTTTCCTTTCGAAATAAAGAAAAAAATATATATTTCTTCAAGAAAAGAAAGATATTTATTTATTTTATTCTGCCAGAGGAAAGAATAGAAGGAAAAAAAAATACAATCACTTTTGCTGATAACATCTCTTCCTTCTCTCCCCCCTTCCAAAAGACATTGCTTGCCTGGTTAAATAATAAAATAAATATGCATTTTGCAAAGCTTATCTTTCCTGTTCTGAACTGTCTGAGCCACTTTGTCCCTTCCCATCCATGCCATTGTGTAGCAAAATAATAACCCCTTTGTAAAAACGACAACAAAAACCCAACGGAGGGGAGTACTCTACGCGTGATTTTTTTATTGCATGCACCGTGTTGGAACCTGCCAAGAAGAGAAATAAAAATGTCGACCTTCTTATCCATATTTGGCAACTATCCCATATTACAAAAGGTTCCCCCTCCACCCCGGCCCTATTTGAGTATTAACTTTCTAAGCTTGACTGGAGCTTCGTGCAAAATTAAAGTAGGGATACCAAGAAGCAGGTCATCTACACCAAGCAGGTAGCAACAAAATGATGCATGGAGAGTACATCCAGTTACTCGCTCCTGCCCAAACCTCTGCTGCAGTAACCGCTGTCGTGGCCCAAATCCAGGTGTTGCCCAGCACCTGCTCACTATAGAGGCATGCACACATCCATGGGGAAAACGGTTGTGCTTGGCACGCAAGATTACCACCTTTCTGCTTGGCTTCGTTAGAAAAGCATAAGGGCATCACGTGAAGAAGTTTTATTACAGTCAGCGCAGCACTGAACACAGATACTGTAGCTAGTGGAAAAACACTGAGTATTAAACATTTAGCTAAATACGTAGCACTTCTGAACGAAGCTTGCTCAATTAATGTTTTACTGCAGCGACCTCCAGGGCATACTGTCTTGCTAATTAAGTATTTCCTCTCCGTCCCCTTACTGACAACACGTTGGCTTTACTGTGCTTTTTCCCAGGGTCAAAGAGCAAGTTGAGGGGCAGTAAAAGAGAAACAGCTGTATAAAAAGCTTGGCTTGGCCGATTCAGACCTTTCCTAGCAGCTCCTTTTCATCCTGATGTGGAGTCCCCTCATAAACAGAGCAGTGCCCAATCTACCACATCAAGCGGGCATGTGCGTCCCCACCAGTAAGCCCTCAACCCAGCTGGTTGCCTCTAAGGATGAGCAGCCATTGACTGAACTGACCTGCAAAATAAAGATGGGCATCGGGTCAGATCAAAAATCTACAGCAGTGGCCAACAGCAGATGACTAGAAAGCGTAAGAAGCATAAGAAGGAGGCAAGCACACATGATCCTGCACAAACACCTTCCCAGGTACCAAACATTGGTCTCTGTGGCTTACTCCACCATGACTTGTTCAGTCTCCCCTTGACTCCATGGACACTTTCAGCACCCAAAACGAACTACAAGCAGGAGGTCAATGGCATAACTGTAACTGCTGTGAGGTTCCCCTCCATCTGTGTGTTCTGAACGTAGCATGTGCTACCTTCACATGGTGTCTACACTACTCTCAGGCGTAACAAGCATGAGATGGGCTTAATATTAGAACAAATATTTAGTTGCATCCAGGAATCCCAGTTGCTATCCAAGGTTTCTGCAGAGAACTGCTTCTTTAGTGAAATATTGCAGCAAACTCAGTAGATCCAAATCCTTCTCAGAAAAACTCAAAGAGTAGAGAGGGAACAAATGAACGAATGAAGGAAAGAAATTGTTCTGCAACATGGAAGGCTCCTCCTTTTGAGAGATTCCTGCTTTACCTTCCATACCGCCGCTTCTCCGCACACACTTCTTGGTCACCATACAGTCATCCAAAGGGAGATGCTTGAATGTCCTGCTTTTTGAGCCAACAGGGCAACTGTTCAAAGCCCAGCTGCACAAACTACTCACTGAATCAGAAAACAGAGAGGAGAGTTTTTCATTTCTTAACAGACTATTCCAGTGTAACACATCCCAGTGATGATCTTTTTTCACTGTAGTTTGGAGAATGGCACTGACCTTACCACGGGAGGCTAAGTTTGCTTTGGGGTCCTTGTTATTAATTGGCCTTAACATTTTTATTGTGCTGCTACCCAAAAAAGCACAGATTGTACCTTGTGCGCTAAGTGCTAGAATCTACTTTAACTCCTTACAAGCTATTGCTAACAGGCCTGCCAGGGTCTTCTTGGTAGGTCAGATGCACCCTCCCTGAAAGATTATACATGTACCTCTTCTTTCCTATCCCACAAACCTGTTAACTCCCCGTCTGGACACACTGCAGAAAAAGAAAAACATATTAGCCTATAGACCTAGACACCAAAAACTCCCATGATGGGGAAAATTGATTCACTTCTGCGTGAGTTGGTAACTGCATCCATAAAACAGGGATGATAAATACTGGACTGCTGCGCTGGGGTGGCACGAAGGTTAAACTCATTAACGCTCACAAAGTGGCTGAGATGCTTGGAAGAAAGGCACTAAGCATAGGCAGATTATTTTTATTTATTCTCAGTGGGGCAAATCATAGCCTCATTAACTGTACTCGCAGATGTACTTGCTACAGCAAGCGCAGGCGAGGCTCGCTCCTGCAAGGCCCAGACCTAGTACGTGCTCAGCACAGAGTCAGCTCACTTACTGAAAGAGAAATCAGGCATAAAATACATGCTGCCCTCAGTTATGATCAACCTGCTAGATGGGAGCATGGTCTAATGCAGAAGGGCCTGGCTGGCAGGCCTTGGAGCATATCCACCACATGGTGAGATTACGCTGACTTACAGATGTGTTTCAGCTCTTTAGGGAGGGATAGGCAGGAGACATGTCCAGACGGAAAGAAAGAAGTTGTCATCATGCTACTCCAGAGAACACATGAGAGCATGTAAAAGTGGGCCACCTTGCTATCACGAACAGGCAGGTCAGAGAGCTGGTAGCTCCCAAAGTAATTCCTGTTCAGCCGCTAATTTATTGCACGGTGTTGGGAAACTCACTTTTGTATGAGTTTTCAGTTTGCTACTTTGCAGGTCCAGGGAACAAGAGAGGGCATTGAAGGAGTTCAAGAAGCAGCAGATACAAAACTGAGAACATAGTGGTTATTTTCAGCCTCCCCACCATTCACCAGCAGAACTTCTCTCCACAGAGCATTTTAGTGAACTCTGCAGAGTGACTAAACAACTATATGGACATCATAAATATTCAGGTATTTGCCTACATGGAAAAACTGTATGGGGAGCAGTAAAACCCAATCAGGAGTACACAACGCACTGTGAACCCATCCATTGGGTGAACACGTAGAAACAACCTGGAGCCAGCCCTTAACAAACTGGTGGAAAGGCCAAACTTGGGTGAAACGCCGATGAAAGCCGTTGTGCCCCTACTCAACTCTGGGCATAGAGCACCATACTCAGGAGTTGCTGAAAGTGCTCCCGAAGAGGCCAAGAAGGCAGCTTTAGAGTCACAGTCTAGCAAACTGCCAACTAATTTCTCCGTATAACAGTACCATACAGAAAAGGACAAAAGGTTTTGTATTCATCTCTATTATGGACGATGTTGAAATTTCCATGGGCAGCAGACTATGCCTCTGCTGCCTGCAGACGGCCTTTTGTACCGCTTGCCAAGATGCCGCGTGAATTACTGTGAAAGAGCAGACTAGATGGACCCCTGGCCTTGTGCAAAATGCTGTGCCTCTTCCTCGCCACGTAATGTTCCCACCAGCGTTTGCCACATGAGCCTATCATCTAGCCCATCTTCATCTTCTCTGCTGCACTGTGTGTTGGAGCATATACCACCTTTAGCAAAGTGTAAACCTGCACAACAGGACTTTGAATTCTGCTTTCATCTATTTATTAGAGCCAACACGTGAAAATAAGATCTAGCAAATGTGAAGATCTTTGAGGAAGGCTGAGCCCACTCAGGTCTCTAATGACAACTTAACTTGCAGATTCAATGAACTGAAGCTACTTTTCATTATGACATAGCGAAGGATAAACATCATTGCATTAGTCAGCTCCCAGCAGTCAGCTTCTGAAGGACATTGAGTGGGTGGCAGAGAAAACCTGAACGCAAACGGGAAAAATCAGACTCTGCGGCATGGCAGTATTTGGAGCCAGTCTTCTGTCATGCAGTGGTGTTCCTGCTGTTGTCTGCAGGTCTCTTCCTGAAGAAAAGATACATAAATGATATCATCATGACACACTGCTGCTCCCTAGGCTTCTCAAACAGAGGCCAGAAATGCCAGGATTACTTCTCTCAGCTGAACATCTACCAGATGTTTATCCTTATTTGATTAAGAGTGGGACATATGCAACAAAACTGGGTTATCAAGAGTTTCAGTTTGAGTGGGTGAACATGGGGTATATCCCCCTTCTCTATTAACAAGGTCAACAGAGCTTTGCAATAGCTGACACTATTTCTTGAATCTTTTCAGGGGAACGATGCTTTTTCTGCAGCATGGACTTGAGCATCCCTCAAGTCATGCACTTTGTCAGAAATGCCAGCAAAGAAACTGGAGCACAGTTTCCTGGTAGGATAACTGCACTCAGTGGAGATGAGCCTGAATTTATTTCGTTCAAACTGTGGTGAGTAAATTGTTACCGCTATTCCCACGTAGACGGAGATCTTCCCAGCCGAGATCCTGCAATGCTGAAGAAATGATGTTCCTGCTCAAGAACCGGGTCAATAACCAGCAGCACAGAGGCAGAAAAAAAAAATAGAATTACAAGAGTGCCATTCCCCCTCCCACACTTGTGATCAGCAGTGATAAGAGCTATTTATAATTACATGTCCATTTGCTCATACGCAAGAGAGCAAACCTCTCCAATACCATCTTTGTGTGATTATCATCTCCCAGTGGGACTTGCAGTTTGATGAGGGAAAACCGATGAGTGAATCATGATTGATGCATCTGTTGTTGGTATCCACTCCACTACCTTTACGGACTGTGCTTAATGCATTGGAAAGCGCTGCAGAACGTTAAATTTCCATCTCGAGAACAGCTCTTCAGGACCAAAGCTGTTGCTGCTGCCCTCCGAAAGGGATGTGCTGGAACCAGCCTCTTCCTTGCTGAATTCCCTTCCTTGCTAGGGATCTCTTCTTCCCAATTAAGCCCCTCACAGTTTTGCTACTAATACATTGGATCCGAAGAAGAAATATTGAAATAAAAGCTTAAATACTTAACTATCTGAAAAAATCTGCCAACATGCAAGTTGAGGTTTCTGCTGCCACAACAGAAGTAACCCAATAACATAAAGAAATGTTTAATTTTCTCCATCATTATTAAAGCACTTTACAACTATTAATTGAATGCTTACAATCACCTACGCAGCCAGCACCACCTTAATGGCTTTGTGCATGTGTATGTGTCTGTGTGTCTGTGTGTCTGCGTATCGCGGGAAAGCTCATGCAAGCTGAAATAGGGGCAAGTTCAGCACATTTGCTGAAGCTCTACTATGACCACTAGTTTGACCAACAGCAATAGCTTTCAGTCCTCCACGTTCCTCTCCAAGAAACAACGCTTTCAACACTCCTTTCACTATCGATTACTTTACCAAAGAGAAACACATAATGAAGGTTTTGACTATTTAAACAGAAAGCCTTCTGGTTTGTCTTTAAAAGCCGTAAGATCCACGCAAACAGCACAGAAAATGAAACACCTTCAGGTCCGTCTTCCAGCCCGGGCCATCACCATTGAGTGGATGCAAGTACCTCCAGGGGAAGGGAGTGCAGCTGGCCAGAAATTCCTCCCTTAAAACGAGGTATTCTACAAACAGCAAAGAAGGGATGAGCAGGCACCAGAGATTACCAGAGTGGCTACCAGACAGTGCAATACTTCGCAACTAGAATCTCAGGAACAACGAGAAAAAGGAGAAGGAAGCCCTAATCTTATAACATCTGGGTCTGCAAACCCCAATGTATTTGCAAACCTCACTTTTCAATACACCTCAAAACTGCGAGGAAGGCAATAATTATGCCTGTTTTACAGAGGGAGCTGCAGCAGAGAGAATTACGGGCTCTGACTCACATGCACTAAAGCAAACAGCTGCAAGAGCATAAGCTGTTTTACCCCAGCACAGCACTTGCCCCACAGAAGTGGTTTATCCCCTGGGGGCAGTCAAGCAGGAGAGCATTTGGTGCCAGTCGCAGCCCAAAATATTTATGGAAACCTTTTTTTGATGCATTAAGATAATAAATCACTGCAAAGCACTGTGGCTCACATGCCATCATGCTCGCTTCAGCGGCAGCAACCTCCAGAGCCGAGCTGGGCGACTGCAGCCAGCCGCCCCTTACAACGCGATAAAATCTGTCAGGGGTCTCACGCAAGCCACAAAAGACTTGCACAAAATCATATAATCACACCACGGAGCGTGGTGACCACAGCACCAAAACTCGCCACGCACCTGTCCTCCTTTGATGGTTCATGGTTTGGTCCCAAACGTGTTTCTAGACTATGAGACAACTTGTCCGATTGCCGGAATAGAAGCAAAATTGCCAAGTCTCTATGGGACTAGGAGCAGAGTTTTAGATGCCGAAGCCCCCAAATTTGGCTTGAAATAGGCATTGAGTAGGTTAAAACTGGCCTGATGGGAAAGGGAGTGAAAGGGGGCTGAGGGCAAGATGATGTACACATTTTAGGGCTTCTTTTGCTCTTTCTTCATTGAATTCAGGTATTTGATTACCTACAAAATAAGTAACATTAATGATCTATAACCTAGGTATAATTTTTTGGGGGTAGGATATCACATCACTTAAGACTTGAAAAAACATTATTTCTTTTTCACTGTAGAGTACTTCTTCCATTACTTTTATCTCTCTGAAGCTGCTTGCACAAATAGGCTGACTTCTGTGCTGATGGTCATAAGCGGAGTCTGGCAGGATGACTCAGACCTGCGCACTAGCTAAACGATCAGTCAGAAATCCCAGCCAGGGTCTGCAGAACTAGAAAATGGCAGTTTAAAATAGTGTTCCAGGTAATTTTACTCTAAACAAATTTAACAAAAAAGAAAACGTATGACTCATAAGGAAAAAAAATATATACATATCATTATATACGCATTAAAATGTTCTGTAATGACAGTTTTGGGAACTGATTCTCAACATCTTACATCCTGTATACATCGAAGGAGACAGAACTGAAGATGGTCTTGATCAATGAACACATTGACTATAAGGCCAATGGGACTATAAACCAAGGGAGAAGAACCAACGTCACACAGTAGCACACATGACCTACACCAGTTCTCCGTGACAGCCACGTACGCGTGTGCACCTGTGATGGGTCTCAGCACCTTCTCCCAACTCTTAGATCGGACCTGCAAAAGGCACCTCTTCTGCTGGCAAGGCTTTCCGCTAGCAAAGCAAGGCTGGTGTACGTCGTGCTCTTACAAATAACGTAATTTCTTACAAATGGGCCAAATTAACCACAACTTATGGAACTGAAGTTCTAACTCTGAACTCATTCAGAAATCAAGGAACTGACGTATTTCATATTAAACAATGTTAAAGCACTCACTGGAAATTTCACCGTTATCTTAGAAAACATGATATTTTAAACCAGAAGGGATCACTGATCCTTTATAACAACATTTTAGGAACTTGATAAAATGATGATGCAGAACAAGAAACCCCCAAAGCCCTGGCAGGCCTTCTGCAAACCACCTCACCAGCCCCACCAAAGACCTTGCCAGTGCTGCCCCACTCCAAGTCCTGAATTTAAAGGCTGTAGTTTCATAATACTGGATTATGGCTTTTTGACTTGTTTTTTCCCTGGTGCTGCTCAAAGTGGCAGGTTGACTGCAGGGGGTGAATCAGCAAGGATACGACCGCAACGTGAACACAACAGGAGCGAAGTCATGATATGGCAAGGAAACGCATGGCTTTCCATGCCATAGCAGGGGATTGAGAAAGCAAAACCTAGGGCTCCTTAGCTCCCCAAAATAAATCTGTGCAGCAATAGTGTCTTGCTTAATAAGAGAAATAGTACATCTTCTCTTCCCCTATTGGTACTGAAGGTGACAGTCCTCTTCCAGAGATCTGCCTCGACTAACATATCCATCCAGGATTGGTTTTAATGTGTTCAATACCCCACGGAGCATGTTAATGCATGCTGGAAATGTAATTGCTTTTGTTTCCTATCAGGGAATTTTCAGAATTCCACCTTTAAAGATGTTGCGACTCTTGCTGGTATTTAGCCCACATCCAGCGATCACTGAAGGTCCAAGAGATTTCACAGAAGGCAAAGCTGTGATTCAAAGAACACCAAAAATGCTCTTAATGCCGATGTAAAAGTCTTTCAATTTCTCTAGGTGTCTCTCTACAAATTGAGGCACACTTTATCCTTAATTAGTAAAGAAGCTATTGTCTGTTCTTAACAAGGCACTTTTCTTCCCAAGTCTAGCAAGGTATTATTTAAGCATTGACAGATAACTAAGTTCCCCCCTTCATACTAGTAACTCCATACTTAAGTGGTACCCCAAAACAGTAACCATTTCTTGAAACACCCTTATGATATTGGTGCACACAGGGCTTGTTCATCCCATAATGCCATAAGGCTATTACTAAATTCAGCCTTGCATTTAGATGAGATTTTCAAGCATTTTGCATCTCAGGAGTAGTTTACATCAAAGCAAGCATTGGAAGGATGATGGCACTGGACGCCTTTTGCAGAAGGACATGAACCAGCTGCACTTCACGTCTCGCACAAGGCAGTTTCCAACCATAAACACGTATCTGAAATTTAATAATCACTGTTACAAAATCAGATTCAGCAGAGACATTTGCAGAATAGCCCGCACAGGTTTTAACTGAGTTCTCCTTAGCAAAAAGAGAGAATAATAGTTGTCAGTACTTAGGATGGAGGCTTTGACGCGCAGTCAAGTTGCATCATCCGAGCTACTGTAACTAACAGCATGTGTGCTCTTACCCACAGCAAAGCAAGATAAATTATACTTGCTTATACCCCCATGAAAGATTTGAGCAAGTGTGTTTTATCTCACATTTGCATCAAGTTCAGCGGACAAACCGCAGCCAGGCTGCTACACGGTAACGTGTTAAACCGATGCTGCTTTCCCGCGTTTCAAAGCCTTCAGAGCGCAAGTAAGGAACGTGCTCTTTGATCTCAGCAAGGAGCCGAGCACTCGGATTTCATTGTCGGGAAGAGTTAACCAACAACTTAGTGAACGTTTTGTTTTTTTTCCCCCTAATGAATCCCCCAAATCCTACCTTTGTTCACTACGTTTGAAACTCATTGGCAATAAAAAAAACATCTATTAGACGCACCGTGAGCAACACAAAGCCATTTTATTCACCTTTCAAAATGCAAAAGAGAGTAAAATCTTTTGTTTCAGTTTTGCTTTAATATCCAAGATGCGTTACATATAGCGCACAGAGGTTGTGATGTGTTCTTTTCTGGTTTGGGATTTTTTTTAATAGCAAGATACGTGTTACCTTCTGAAACACTTGGCATATTACTGGTTGACAGAGGTGGGGTTTCCCCAAGTATTTCTTAAACTAACTTGACATTTCATATAATTAAATCAGCGACTACAGAGTAAGCATTTGAGCTATCATATTATCCAAGCTTCACCTATATGAAAATAATTGTAGTATCTTCAGAATCAGGGAAAGACACAAGCAGGCTGGTTAAACCTCAGCGTTAGGAGTATAAATTGTTATAATGGCATTAATCACCATTTTTGCACTGGTGCTGAGGATTACTCCCTGAAGTCTATCGTGCTGAGCGCTGCACAAAACACACATGATTACACGATTGCTTCCCAGAAGAGCCTCCAACCGAACGTGTCTTTGTCTGAGCAAGTATACGAATTTGCCACGCGTATAATTACATCTGCTCTTTTGGAGGGGCCCGATCCTGCAGGCATATGTCTATTAGCAGTTCCTCCAAGCATAAGAAAATTACTCGTGTGTGATGCAAGACGGCAGGACCAACAGAAACAGATAGGATTTAGAGGCAGGCATTCAACTACATTGTATTTATTCCTTTTAGGCAGCCAAGCCTATCTTTTCCTAGACAGTCCACAAATCTGTCTGCTTCAAGTGGAAATTATATTCACACCGTTCCAGCGTCCTTGCCAGGGGGAAGTAGGGAACCTTTTCCTGAGAGTCTTTTTGGGCAAATAAGCCACAATCCAACACTTTCTCTATTTTAAGCGTGTTTAAGTACTACCAGTCACTCTGTGCAAAGAACAAAGCACAATAACTAATGCATGCAAAGATGTGCACTAAATATATTTCTTCGAATGACTCTCAGCTGTGCTCAAACTGAGAGTAATGTGGTTTTCTTCATCCCACACCCATGTTTGCCTTGTTCTTTATTTGCATTTTCTTGCATTTTTGCATTTTCTTATGATTATATTGCTGATTATATCACTCAAGTGCAAGGAGGATGACAGGCCAACTTCAGCAACTTCTCCAGAGGCCACAAGGGCAAGGACTTAGTTTTATTTTTGCAGCTGGCAGAGCCGACGCAGGCTGCAAGGCAGCACCTGTACTGAGTCGGTGCTGCTTTTCTTACCTCCCCGCTTTCTTTCCTTACAGTATGTGATAAACGGCTGCGATACATCATCGCGGTATGATTTTCAGACCCGGCCGCACATCTCACTACTCTGAATGGAGCAATTACCATAACTATTAAAAATGCTGGCGGGCAGACTAGACCTAAACGTGCTCTCTTTTGCACCAAGGAGACGCAAACCTGCCAGATGCAGATGGGCCACATTAGCACAGGGTTGTGTCCAAGCTAAAGAGCCCTGCCCGTATTAGCTTAGGAACGGCCCGAAACGAAATGCAACTATTGGAAATCTGCAGCCGAGCTGGTACTTCAGAAGGTCTTGTGCTGCGTGAGGAGAGCATACCAGTTTGGCTCTCCAGGACCTAAAGACACTGAAAAGGAGAGCTCAGAGCTGTAGCTTTTTTAGAAAAACCCTTCAGCAGAGTGCGCAAAGTGACTACTATTTGTTTCATGTAAACCACTTACACTTCTATTTTCTTCTCTCCCAGGGCAGAGAGGCATTTGCAATATAGTGCCCTGCTTCGGCTGAGCGCTTAACACTCCCTGGGTTTTCTGAAGACTTGCAAATGATGGTGAACATATTTATAACTAAAAGAAATTCTTTTTTAAAAATAAAAATGCCCCTTCCCTCTCCTCCCTTGCTATTGAGCAGCAGCATGGGTGACAGAAGGGGAAATCTATCCCAAAGCTCTATTTATGGCACTTGTCTTGAAAAGAAGAAAGGACTTATTTTTCAACACATCGGTATCAGCTACAGTGGGAAACATCTGATAATTCCCTCCAAAGGAGTTCAGCTAAATTCACTCTACGGGCCAGGAAATATCTGACAGACTATACACATCCAGGACTTTGCTTTAACAAATCTTAATATTAGGACAGCCTGCCTGAAGCATCAGTGATCCTTTCTGTATTTGCCTTTCCAAAGGAGAGCAGAACCATGCTACTCTGTTTACACCCCCTGCCCCTCTACGGTGGGAAAACACAAGCGTTAAGAGTAAGACTTTGCTGAGAACCTAAAGGAATGAATAAATGCATTGGAAGCTCAGTGGAAAAGAGAGGATGGAGGCTGCGATAATCCCTATTTTCTCAGCAATGAGTACTGCACTCCCCTGCTAGTTGATGGTCCCTGGTGTTCACATACATCTTAAAAGATTTCATTTTCTTCTTTCCTGCTTTATGGCATCTCTCCCTTTGAGGAAACCACTTTTCCCCTTTCAAGGAACAGAGCAAGAAAGTAAACGTGAAGGAATGAAGCTTATAGGAAAGGCTGGGTTACACTTCAGGGAGTGTTTCTCAACAGAGAATATTGGAGATCAGTCCAGCTCTGAATTAATCTCCCTGGGAAGGTAACTGAAGCCTCGTGATGAGGAATATTTAAAAACACTTTGGCCAACGTGCAGGAGACCATCCAGTAGGGATGGCCTGCAGGGCTGTTCCTGCCCATTAAGATATGTTAACTTTAATAACGGCACATGTCCGCACTCCTCCCATCACCTGCTGTCACCTCGGTGCTGTCAGGCCTCGCTTCAGTCTCGCTGCTGTCTGGAGATGCTCCGTACCTCAACGGGAAGGGGAAGATGTTGGTTCTCCCTGAAACATCTGCCTTTTGATGAGTGCACACCACACTCAGTGCTGTGCCGGCGCCCCTCCGGCTGAATCACGTTTTATGAGCTACTCAATCTTTAATTACCTTTAAAATGTGGAACGCCTCAATTCCACCACTGACAGACTTAGTGACTAATAAAAATAGCATACGTTTGTAGGAATATTAAACCTGACCCCAGCGACGGCGACCCCCAAGCAGGACTGGGGGTCACCTACCCTTCTGGCAGCTATGTGGTCCTCAGAGACACTGGGGCCGAGTTAGAGACTAACATGCGAGCTGTTTGCTTCAAAAGATAGACAGATTAGCTGTAAAAAGCTGGTGGCACTTGCCAGAGACAAACTGTTGAGTTTATGCACTAATCTGGTTCATGGAGGTGATGGAGGGACTCCAGAATTGCCGACGTTGATGGCAACTTGTTTCCCGCTCTGTGGCTCACGTGAC
The DNA here is from genome assembly GCF_036417845.1 of Apteryx mantelli. Classification (NCBI taxonomy): domain Eukaryota; kingdom Metazoa; phylum Chordata; class Aves; order Apterygiformes; family Apterygidae; genus Apteryx; species Apteryx mantelli. Next base: position 3,297,915 of record NC_089979.1, on the reverse strand, counting down.
GGGGCTCTCTAGGCAAGAGCCAGGGATAAAGGCCAAAGAACACTCAGAGAAAGACCCTGGGAGCAATCAAGGCAACCAAAAATAGCGTAGAAAGTGAGTTTTGGAACTACCGAATTCCCTATTAATAAAGACAAAGCCAAGAAGAAGGTAAACGACGCAATGTTTGCAAACCGTGCTTGTACAGCAGTCTGGGAAGGACAACCTACTCGCACCTGACCGGAAACAAGTGGGCAAAGACTTGCTCCAAAGGATACGCAAGCAAGCGTTTATTCATCAGAAAGAAAATCTGTAATTGCTATGAACTGATAAGGAAGCTCAGGACATGCATACTCCACCATCCACACTCCAGAAAAAAATCCTCCAAATAAACACAGCTGCCCTGGACATTGCCAACCCTGGAGATCAGCTCTTCTCTATGTCACAACTAAGAAGGCAGACGGTCAATCATGCTCTCCCTGAAAAAATTCTGGAGAAACAGAAGGTGCATGAAGTCCTCAGTACTGTAAATTCAGCTAAAACATTAAAAAGCCATTAGAAATGGATAATGAAATTAAGAAGGGAAAAGCTAATAGGAACCACTGTGCAGAGGGAGTCCTGCTGGTGCTCAGCAAGGCGGCCAGCTGAGCACTGACAAAGAACGAATTGAGTGTTAGGAGGAGGGAAATAAAGAAAGCGACATACTTCTGCTTGGCAGAAAAAGTATAATAGATTCTGTCTCGGAAATGTATCATCATCCAATGCTTCTAAATCAAGGAGGAAGGCAGAGAGGAGCAAAGCTTTTAGCGCTCAAAGCAAAATCTGTGACGAGACCTTTATGATGATGAAATACACCTGGGAGCGGTGGAATTAATGGGATGCAAAATCTTCAGGAGGCGACTGGAGGCCCCAATCCTCCCCCCTTCCTCTGTCACCCTTGGGATCCCAAAAAGCCTTCCTGCTCATCCAGAAAGAACAAGGTAAGTTCTTCCTCCTTTCCTGTGGTCCATCCTGGAAATACATAAGTATTTCTTTGCATGTTCATAACAAGATCCTCAATATGCTTAAAAAACACAAATGAAAGAGCAACATGTAACACGAGTTAACACCACCATTAGGGAAAGAAGTGCTGCTTAAGAGTTTTGCCCAGGAATGGGGAGAGAGGAAGTATTAGCACGGAGGTGAGATCTCTGCATATCCTGGCCTTCAATCGTGTACTGAAAGCTAAGACAAATCAAGCTTTTACATTTCTTCCCCCTCTTCCTCACCTGATGGAGGAAAAGATGAAGACCTTATTGAAAATGAGGAAATTTCTTCTGAGCCCTAAACAGTTTCAAGCATATCTTCAGTAATCCATTTAAGTGACATGTAGCTGTTCCTTCAATAAACCAGGTTTTGGGGGGGTTCTTTGCTTGTTTTCTGGAAAAAATAAAAAGGCTGGACCCAGCTGCATGTTTAAAAGAGATACAGACTTTCACCAGCACAATAAGGCCCTGCAGGAATAACTTACTGACATCAAAGAATAAATCCCAGCATACTCTCAGGTTTTAGGTTACTGCGTCTGCTCCAAACTGTAGCAAAAGCACATAGGAGGCAGCATGTGGACAAACTCTTGTGATCCCAGCATGCTCCATTTCCATCTTCCACCCAACATGCAGACCTAAACCGAATATTTTGGAGATACTTAAAGTAGGTGGTTAAGGCAAGGAATCACCTACTGAACATGGTTTGCCTTCAATGATATTTCACAACGTTTCTTAAACTGAACTTATTCTACATGTCCGACTGCAGCTTAGTCGTCTCCTTCTCCTCTTGGTCCAGGCAAACAGCAGATCAGTCAACGCAAAGGCACTTTGCACCTCTTTCTGCCTGACTTCTGATGCCCATAAAGCAAATGCCAACTTCCACCACCCCTCCATCTTCTGAGCCACAACCAGTTCTCAGCTATACCAACATCTCCCTAGGAAAATCCATCCCTTCACCCTGACTTGCACCTAAGTAGGCTGGTTACGCCAGAGGACAATCCTACGCTGGTAAAAAGAGTGGACAAATATTATATTATCCATCTTTACTATGGATCAAACCTAATTTACCCTTTGATATGCCCATGCAACATGTAGAGAGCAGAGTTTGGTCTTTCTACCTGCGCAATCACCTCACATGCTGGCAAGATGCAGCCACCTCTGGCATAAAGCAAGGGAGCTGCTTAACCACAGAACTAAATGACCGTATGGAGTTTTCTGTCAAAAACTGAACAGGACCTTGAGAGTGAAATAATTAATTTAGGCCAAACAGCACAGAGTTCTGCCTCTACAAGGCCAGGAAAGGAGAATCAGCATCATTTTCCCATCTCCTGCAAAGTAGCTCAAGAGTAGGGCAAGGTGTTAAGAGCCTATAATATTAATTATGTTAATAGTTTGGGATTTAAGATAGGACATCAAACATTTCTGCTGTATTACAATCTACCTGTGCGTCTGCTCCAAAATCCCAAAGCAAAATTATGTCATTGCGTATGCAAGGACACAAGTTATGCTTTGCAGATTTCAATCAAGCAAAATTTCCCATTCTGATAGGTCATTTCCTAGCCTAGACACAAGAAAAAGTTGTTCTTGTAGAACTACAATGAAAGCTGCAGGAGATGCTCACTATTTGATCCTGCATAAAATGTAATCACCAGGAATATCAGGATATTTTGGCTGTATTCCCTTGTGTGTCATGCCTTAAAGAACACCCTGCTCCGTCCCATGATCATTCTATTTTCTTATCAGCAAAATAAGCGACTTACTCTTGCTCCAGCCTCAGAGGTGGGAAACTCACCCCGCACAGAGCATTTCTCCTCCGGTCTTCCATGGATTAGCATTGACACTGGAAAATAGTTACACAGTTTGTCCAGGAAAGCTATTTTTACCCAAAAGTGCTGCAGCTTTGCTTTGGTCTGACCCTAGTTACTGCAAGGATATCACAACATACAGCCAGCCAACCTGCTGCTCATTTCCTACTTCCTTGAGAATGACAGTCCCATTTTAGGGGTGCTCTACACTATGGGGTTGCTGTAGCTGTTCTCTCCGTTTCCTGCTCCAGCCCCATTTCCTCTCCTTTGCCCACACAGCTCTAACATGGATTCCTTTCTAAACGTCCTCTTCAGTGCACCAGTGGGTCTCATAAGCTTCCATGAGATAAATCTCCAACAAAGGCGCAAAGGAGATCCTCTGCAGCCTGCTTCATTATTCATTGATAAGCCCCCAAACAGATATTGCAATCACTTCCGTAAAAAATTTCTTAATTTTCCTCATCCCTAGCCTCTCTAAATTTATAGAAGTGCTCTTCTGCAGACACCTACTGTTTTTTATCCTGACATCTCCTTGCCCTTCTAAAGCACCTTCCAGCAGAGAATATCAAAATACCTTCAGAAAACTTTTCTCCCAACAAAACACTTCCTAAGGCAGCACAGGTAATACAAGATCTGACCCAATGGACCAGACCAGCAGTTCATCTGTTTTGATACCTGCCTCTGGGACCTACAGAAAAGTTACAGAGAACAAAAACGTATACATAACTTACACAGGAACAGTCCTTCAAAGCCTCAATTATTAGGAGGTCTGTTTATACCCTGAAGCGAAAAGATCTAATCTCCTTATCCTTAAGTATTTTTCCACTACAGTTGTGTATATTCTTTGGGGCCAAGGGAATAGTTTTGTACATCTTTTAGCTCAGATAGACCTTTCGTCTCAGCAACCTTTCATCTAGTCCTGCAAAAGCAAGTTTCACAGGTTGACAGGTATCTTGAGTCCTCCACGAACAATTTTGGAACAACCAAATGAACCCACTCCCTAACCGTTACATCCCAAAGCATGAAAACTAAGCTATTCAAGTCGTTTTGCATTAGACTAGATGAATATACAGCCTTTTGTTTTAAAGGATTTAATTATACATATCCATACCGTACTTACAAATACAGCTAAAATAACAGCAAGTGCATGTGCAGGTCAGAGCGAGAAATAGGGTGATGACATAGTTGAGCTCTTCCACCTATCTCCCAAGCTTCCCCACTCCAGCTTCAATGTCTTTCTTCCTAGATGCTTGAAGTAGCAAGTTTTACAAGTTACCTGTGAGCAGAGCAACTATGAGCTTGATGTCTATTTTAGCAGGGAATGGCAGCTGCAGAGGAAAAGGAGGAACAGCTAAGGAATTATCCATATCTTCTCCAGTGGGCATGGCAAAGGTGAAGCAGTAAAAGAAGATCATCCCTTACGGTGGGTAAACACAGTCTCCCATTACGGGGTTGTGGAGTAAATGGAAAGGACAGCAAGTTGTCACACTCGCTGCCAGACCCACCTCTGCAAGGAGCTTTGGGACAAGGCAATCTGCTTGCTTGTGCTCCCCATCCCCATGTCTTCACCTTCCCAACCACAGTTGCCCAGAGGGGACGCCCCATGATAGGTACTTGGCCATGCACTGGGGCATTGCAAGATCTCCGCGAGGTTGCAAAATAAAAAGACGCCAAAACTCCAGGCTCCCACTATCGCCCTTCTGCCACTTGTGCTGTCCCTTATCTTGAGCTGACAACAAGCATGTTTTCATTGAAAAGAAGCTAAAAAAGCAGACTGGCGATTGCATGTGCCAGTAGTTGTGTGTTTTGTTTCTTTATATATATATATATATATATATATATGTATATATATATATACATGGGACAGGAAACATCCTCTGTAAAAGAAAGTAAAGCATTTAGCTTGCCAGAAGATCCAAACGCAGAACTAGTTTCAGGGTTCCTCTGAAGCACTGAAGTTTTAAGATTAGTTCTTGTGTACATTGAAAAAAAGAACAGAACAGAAAAGAAAAGAGAAAAGGAGAAAAGAGAAGAAAGAGAAAAAAGCTGCAGAACAGCTTCTGCATTAGAGCAGAACAACCTTCAATGGTTTTTTTAATTATTTTTAAATGATTGCATCTTCAAACCTAGTGACACTCACTTTTCCTCCCAGCAGACACAGCCAATATCCTGATCTATTTTTTGATCTTCTAAATTCAGCCACGGACAGAGGAAGCTGAGCTCGGGTCGATCGGGAACTGTCCACACACTGCAGCTCAGTGACCAATGCTGCAATAAGGAATCTCTGGTTTGGTCCCAAATTCGCACTAATCGCTGCATTATTTCTCGATAGAGAGTCTGCTTGGCTCCTGCACCACCAACTTCTGTAAATGACTTTTGATGTAAAACCTTTCATCCAAGGCTACATGTTTCTGCAAAGCCGGGGATGAGATAAAACTGATCTCGGCCACTGGGGGTCATTAAAAGGCCTGGTAGAGTCTCCTCCCAGGAACTGAGATATTTCTCATGCCGGAATCTGACGTCCTTGCTCTTTTAAGTATTGGTCAGGACCTCTGTTTTATAACCCATTAGGACCAGCAGCTGCTGAATCACCGTCATTTTCCTGCTCTCTTAGGTTTCCTTAGAGGTTACCCCTCCTTTACTACTTAACTTACGAGATCTGGCACCGTCACTGTTTAACTGCAGATCAACTACTGACAACTATCCCAGGCAAATCAATATGCCTTAAAAAAGTCTGACCAAGAAATACGATACGGCACAAAGTCTCCTAGCCCTTCCGCTGGTCTCTTAACCATCCTCCTCCAAATTGTCAGCAAGGCACCGTGTACCAGTGGGGAGGGAAAGCTCCCGAGCTTCCACCATCCCCTCTTTCACGCGGAGGAAGCAAGACGCAGAAGGTGATGCTGGACTTTGCCAAGGTTATCCTGCAAGCCGCGGGCAGAGCCCAGCTTGCTTAGCTCCTGGATGGCACCCGCAGGACATGAAAACACAAGACAACAAACTAGCCAGTAAATATCATAGGTAGAGTTTCTACAGAGCTTTATGAGAAATAGCTATGACAACCTTGGCCACAGGGATGCTCTCTGGAGGGCCCGTTCCCGTTACATCCAGAGCAATACCCATAGCTTTCATATCCTTCAGCAGGTAGATGACCGAAGAAATCCGTTTGCCACGCTAAATATGCAGCTCACTCACAAGACTATCGAAGATACGCGTCTCATTTTGGCAAGGGCTTCGAGGGATGCCCATAACGTATTCCTACCCAGAGTATAATGCAGGACAATCCATCTAAGCCTATAAGTAATGGTCCTGATCTTAGATCGGAAGATTAAATGGATTTCCTAAAACCTAACAACGCGAGTGCCTGTTTCAATGGCGGGAACAGTTTATTTCAGTCGTTGAGGACTGCAACGCCCACCCCTCCTGAGGAGCTGCGTCGCATAGTCGGAGCTCGCTCTAGGCGGTCAGAGATTAATAGTCGGGTTTGAGTACAAGGCGTATTTGCAGTCCGCGCCAACGAGAAAGCGAACATAAATATGCTCGTGCCAAACTACGAAAAGTATTTATACAGCACTGTAAAACAGTGTCATCGCTTTCGCTTTGGGAAACCGGGCCAAGAAAAGCAACGCAGGCGAGTGAGGAGAAAAGGCCTCGGAGAAGGAAGAGCAAACAACAGAACAAAACACCATTAAGAAAAGTAAATGTTTTTGAAAAGAAGCTGAGACCCTGCTGTGTCTAAAACCAATAGATACCTAGGGGTGGGAATTTTAGAAGTAGCTAGGAAAGAAACTGCAAAGCAAGCAAAAGACCCAGCATTTCTCCTCGAAAGCACGCCAGCTTTTGTTTTTTGCCAAGAATGGACATACAAGCTGTGCGATGCTAATGCTGCGTGGCGGGCAGAGGTGCAACCCCAACACCACCAGCAGGGTACCCCTGCCGGACTCACTGCTATCCCGATGAGGATGCCACGGAGCAGAGAAGTCCCAAAAAGCGGTAGTGGGGCTTCGTATTGCCGGAGAGCAGGACAGCACCGTCACTGGCCAACATATGACTCAACGCTGGCCCAGTGCCCTGTCCCCCTTTCTGCTCTGCTTTGAAGAGGTCCCAGGACCTAGTTGCAAGAAATAAAATGCAGCGACAAGAAGAGATAGATCAAAGGGCATCCATTCAACCAGAAACCAAAGGGCTGGAGAAGAACACTGAGGCAGGTAGCCCTCCTCCCACCAACCAGATGTCCTCAAATGGAGCCAAAAAAAGAAGCTGGATTCTTACCCAGGCCAAAATTCAGAGGGGGGGTGGGGGGAAGAAGATACAGAAAACATGTTGACTAATGAATCAACGTCCCTCATCTCGACAGACATCAGCAATGCCAGGCGTCCCACAAAGCCACCTCTGAAGGTTGCAGTTCTTGGCCTGTTCTCAGATGTTTGAGAGCAGAACCGAGATTTGTTACTCTTGGGACAGTGTGGGGAGGAGCGAGTGGCTCTCTGGAGGCCTCCCAATATCCTCCTGACAGTGAACGATGCTTCACGTGCATTGGATCCACCCAATGTTTTCTGCACCCAACACCAGCAGCCTGCAGAATCGCGCTCTGCACCCTCGGCTTTCGAGTTTCCAACCTCCTTCCCCCAATCCCAGAGAAAGCAGACGATGCTGCAAGACTTAATGTACTGGGCATCCACAGGTGAAACCTCCTAAAGCATCTCTGCTATTTTGGAACATAAATACGGATTATTTGAAATGGCAACTCATAACAACGGAGAGTTGCCTAGGCAAATCTTTGCAACTTGCTGAACTCCGGGAAGTTCAGTCTCCCAGAAGGCAACTCTTGCTTGCAATAGTGGCTATTTTCATATTAATCTTGTACTTAAGCATACATTTTTTTCTCACTGTCAGGATGTTAACAAGGCTTTTTTTCTTCTTTTCCAACACTGATGAGCAATAAGTGTGAAAACTCTATGGAGGAAAAAAAAAAAATCTCTGTGAAAATTCTGAAATTCTGTTAACAATCCTGAAGTTAAAAAACATGAAAACACCTAGTTTTCGCAAGAAGGCCATAAAAGGGGAGTCATAAAATAACAGTACAACTAAAAAGTCTAAATTACATTTTAAAAACATACATATGCACACATACCCATATACTACACATGCTCACCCCCTATGTAGGTATAAAAATACATTTTATATAGTTTTAGCCATTCTATTGCTATTAGATCCGAGCTTGGTATTATTTATGTACTAGTCTAAGGCATAACCATCTGGCTCCTGTCTGGTTGGTAAAGCAGTTTAGCAAAAGAACCAGACAATTCATATCTTTCCCAACCTGCTTAACTCTTGCACTACATCAAATAAATCTGAAATACTGCCTGCTACATGATTGCAGGAAAGGTTTTTTGCGGCATTCTGTCATAAACACAAAGTCTTTGCAAACTGTACTATGTAACTCTACAAATCTGCGGTTTATATGATTTTACAGAAGTAGGGGAAAAATAAAGGCGAGGGGAACCAGTGAGAGAAAACCGCTTGCTTTGCTCAGCCCATCACTTCAGTTGCCTCCGTATACGTGGCTATATATGATATATCTGAAGTTTTCAGGCACCTGGAGCTGACTCTCCTCCTTCAAAAACTCCCATTTTGGGGAACAGGATTACCAAAGGTCTCGCCTCAGCACAGCTCCAGACACGACAGACCTGTTTCTCCACACATGTCCACAGCCCCATGCAAACCCCAATCCAAAAAAAAATGGTTTCATTACTTTCTACAATCTTAATATAGCTTTTAGTTCCTTTACTTCAATGGCTGTATCTCTATTTTTTTTTTTACTGCAGCCACAGCCAAGGCGTTTGGATACCCTGTTTAGGCAAGGAGAAGGAACAGAGGGGATAGAGTATTTTATGCAGCACGGCTAAGGTCAGTTCTTCAGTCTGCTTCTGCTCTCCATGAAGGCACTGAGCAAAGGAATTTGGGGGAAAAAAAATATCCCTGTGCAAACAAAGCCCCCATGTGCGTCTGCACTACGGGAATTTGTAACCAAATCTATAGAAAGATCTCTGAAAACTCAAATCTCCCGGGGGGGGGGGGGAAATAAATCAGACCAATCAATGGCCAAATACACAGAAATATTTCAGGGCGCCGAATCCTACATCAGCATGAAACCATGCAGGGAAATCAGCGGGAGCGAGGCTGTGGCTAGAACTTGGCTGACCGTGGCTCCCAGTGATTTAGGAGCTCAGATCTGACTGGCTATAAACAAGCTTTCAGCTGAAAGGCAACATTTCAGGAGATCCTTATAAGCCTTCCAGAGCAGAAACGGGCTTCGGATAGCCACTCCCGCATCCCTGCTTGCAACACCAAGTGCCTGGAGAGCAGTGAAACCTGACCTTAAAATCATTTCCAAAAATGGGATATAAGCGGTAAAGTGACCACTGTGAATATTTTAATCCCTGAGTTGTAGCTCCCAATCCAAGTCATGAGAATTATCATCTGCCTACCACGTCAGTGTGCTGCAGGATCAATTCCCACTTAAAATATTGGGTGTAGCAGGAACTGAAGCATCTTTAATGTACTTACGATGTGTTCCTAAAAACGAAGGGTCATCATCATACAGCGGGCAACAACAAAAAGACTTCAGATGGATGAGAAACACTGACGTCCCATTCTGTGTGACTCATCTGAAGATGCTCCATGAAACTGCTGCGTGGCCCGGAGGAGAGGACACCCCAAGCCAAGCTCACACTTCAAAGAACAGAATCAAGGTGAGGAACTTCTCAGAGCTACGTTTTGAGAGTCCCACCAGCTTACAAAACGGTTGTCAGCACTATTTCCACGCTGTTTAATTACGTTACTGGTATGTGGAGCTGGATCCACATCAGCACATCCATGTAGCCAGACCCTGCGTGTGTTTTAAGTTCAAAGCCGGCAGCGATTCACCTGGGAGTCGCGCCGTGTGCTGCCAAGCAGACAAGATGTTCCACCATGGGCTGGCCGCTGCCCTCCCGTCCATCTGGTGAGATGGCAGCAAGCCCAGCCACTAGCGGCATGGGTCTTTGCCAGGGACAAAAGTTATCAAGGATTTCACACAGACTAAGCCCAGTTAGAATGAAAAACAGTACCTTGGAAAAAGGGAGCTGCCCCGCGGTTCTGAACAATGGGGAGCATCCCCTATCTTTAGCCACACTGGCGTCATCCAAAAAAAGTCATCCCATCTACCCAACAGTGAAATAGTGGCCAGGGACATGGATGACGATGGTCAACGACCTTCGCGCATGCTAACACAGCAATTTCTCCGAAAGAGAGTCATTTTGGGGAAAAAAAGCAAGGTGTGGAAACAGAGTAAAACACGCCTACTACATGGGATATCCCACAAACAGGTTGAGAGAGTCCCAGCTTAAAGAGTAATGACTAACCGACATTCCCAGCACTGATGCAAAGAAAAGATCTGGGCCCCACCACCCCAGCTCGCTGAGGGTGGTCCTTTCGATGTGGCATGAAGAAGGGACCTATAGGTAGGATGACCTTGTGTTTTACCCAAGCCCAATTATGTAGCTTTGCGTTAATTAGGGAAGGGATATGACGTTATTATACTTGCTTAGGTGTAGAAGCGGTCCCAAATCTGCTTTAGCAGTAAGTAATTTTTATTAAATTGCCAGCAATTTAGGCTATAATAATAGCAATGTAAATATGGCAACGCTAACGTAGAAAAATCACAACTACAAAGGTGCTAACACTTAGCCGATCGAATGCGGGATGTCGAATTACATATGGTTAGGAAAATAAATTTGTAAAATGTGAGTTGGGATATAAAGTAGCATTTTTGGGGAGGTTCCTGGGAGCCACTCAGAGGTGCCTTCTCCAAGATGGCATCTCAAAGATGACTTGGTGCTCACTGCTAAGGACATATTGGTCTCTTTGCCCAGACAAGGGGGCTGGCATGTGTGAAAGGGATAATCGTCCACCAGCAAGCTTTGCTTTTCGAAATTCTTCATTTAAAAATTAAAAGCGAATTTACGTCTTGTTGTGTTGGTTTCTACTTTGGAGATGTTCAAAAATCCCAGGAGCGAAGCCTGTGCGCAGCTGCTCTGAAGGATGAGCCCAGGGCAGGGAGAGCGGAGCTAAAAGCAAGGTCAGTGGTAGATGATAGCAAGCCCTGTGAAGCACAAGCAAGAAACTGCACTGACTGAAGTGGTCCCTGTTTTAAGGGAAAAATCAGGACTTAACAGCAACTCCAAAATACCGGGGTGAAAAGAGATGGAAAGGCTGCACTTCAGTACTTGCAAAATATGTCCGTATGCAGGGCCAGGCGAGAAGGGAAAGACTCCAGATCTTGTCTGCTGACTGACCCTGTAGGACTGACTCATTTGTCCAGTTCTTGGATTGAAAATAAGCAGATTTCATTCAAATCTTAGACAGTGACCAGAAGGCCATATCATCACGGTGTCTTTCAGAGCAGAATTAAATTTAAGGCTTCACTTATGCCTCAAATAACCCTGTGCTTGGCCAGCTCTGTCCACTGGGGAGATCTGGAAAGCTGGAGAGCAAAAAGCAGCTCTGCGGAGAAGGACCTGGGAGTGCTGGTGGACACCAAGTTAAGCATGAGGCAGCAATGTGTCCTTGTGGCCAAGAAGGCCAATGGTATCCTGGGCTGCATCAGGAAGAGTGTTGCCAGCAGGTCGAGGGAGGTGATTCTCCCCCTCTACTCAGCCCTGCTGAGGCCCCATCTGGAGTACTGCGTCCAGTTCTGGGCTCCCCAGTACAAGAGGGATGTGGCACTACTGGAGCAAGTCCAGCGAAGGGCTACAAAGATGATGAGGGGACTGGAGCATCTCTCTTATGAGGAAAGGCTGAGAGAGCTGGGCCTGTTTAGCCTGGAGAAGAGAAGGCTGAGAGGAGATCTTATCAACGTGTACAAGTATCTTAAGGGAGGGTGTCGAGAGGATGGGACCAGACTCTTTTCAGTGGTGCCCAGCGACAGGACGCGAGGCAACGGGCACAAACTGAAACACAGACGCTTCCATCTGAACAGGAGGAAAAACTTCTTCACTGTGAGGGTGACAGAGCACTGGAACAGGTTGCCCAGAGAGGTGGTGGAGTCTCCTTCTCTGGAGATATTCAAAACCCGCCTGGACGCGATCCTGTGCAACGTGCTCTAGGTGACCCTGCTTGAGCAGGGGGGTTGGACTAGACGATCTCCAGAGGTCCCTTCCAACCTCAGCGATTCTGTGATTCTGTGAACCAAAAAGTCCGAAATGGGACAGCACAGCTCTGCTCCGAGGCATGAGTACACAAAACAGCATTCACGCCGCCAGCACCCCAACTCAGGAAAACCCCACGACGCACGAATGGGAAGGACAGAGCCTTTTGCATGGAAATCTGGCCAGCTTCAAACCTTAGGACACGATCACCAGGGAAAACAGAGTGGTCTGACGGGCAACGGGTTCGATTTGAGAATAGGAAAAACAGGGCAGAGCTGTCCCCCGTCCGCGTGCTGCGGCTCTGAGCAGCAGTCACCTTCCCCACCATCATGACGTGACTCGTCCGTGCAGGAGCCCAGCAGAAGCAGAGCTGCCGGCGCAAACAGCTTTGCATTATTTTTCTGGCTAAGCTCACTTGCATTTGCTCACTTATGTATAAAGCAGCAGGGCGTTGATTCACTTCGCAGTGCTGCTGCTTCGCTCTCTCTTATCCAGCCTTTGGATTGGCAAAGCGATGGGAAAGTGGTTTTATAAACACCTATAGCAATCACTGCCCATCTCAGAACCTATTCAGGCTGCTCCTTCCACCCCACTGCAACCGCCCGTACGCCTTTAGCTACATCATCAGCCACTACAGGTGCTCACGAATCCTGACCATAAATAGCCTAGGCGAAGTCTAACAGAATTTCAGGGGAGATTTCCTGCAACGGGCACATCCTAATGTCCAATTTAAAATCCCTCCTTGCTCCCGAGTGCTTTCCAGCCACAGTAAGTCACCCTAATCCCCAGCCTACCTGCTTGCATCTGTCGCTTCCTTCCGCACATTTGATCTTTAATCCCTGTCCGCTTCCAGCTGCCGGAGCCCGTCTCCAAGCAAACGTCAGAGTTGGAAGAAGAGTTATCGATGATATTTCTGGACTGACTGCGTGGATAAAAGCTTTATTCTTTCTTTCCTGCTCAGCCTAGCCTCTGTTTGTATAAGCCTGGGACAGCTGTGTGCACACTGCATAATGCATAAAAGTGAACACGGGCACCTGGTGCAAATAAACATAGCTTTATGTCTAGGTTTTAGAACAGTAATCCACCACTCCGGTATTTCAGCACCTACCGGGTAAAGCGTTTACATACATCTCCATTCCCATTTTGCTGGCAGGAACAAGAATTATAAAACTCTGTTAGGGTTTTCAAAGTAGAAAAAAAGAAGGAAAAAAAAAAAAGCCCACACGTACACAGAAAACGCTAAATTCTGTTCTTCTAATAGATATAGGAAAAGGTAAGTTTCTGACCTTAAGGATTTAACCAACTAGATAATACTAGGGGGCAGGAAGGGAAGGAGACAAGAAAACAGGGAAAATAAAAGAGATTTGCACAAGACCACTCTGTAAAGCTGTGGCAGAGATGATAAGACTTGAAAGCTCATGACTTTCAAAGTCCAGAACCTTAAAATTCACATTTCCACCCATGTCAAAGCAAACAGTTTCTCATTCCTCTGCCGTTCACGGGCTCGAGACTCAGGACGTGCTTTCAGGAGAGAAACGGCAATACAGTCGTCAAACAGCACTTCTTTACAGCATGGGCGGTTTTGCAATAGGTTGGCTATTAGGTACCACCTAGGTCTAAACCAAAGTTGTGTTTGTCCATAACAAAATGCACGCTCCAGCTCTGTATTTCCAGCCGGTAAAGAAGCACATAACTTTTTGCTGCTGGGGGAATAGCTGAGTCAGCCAGAAGTGGCCCAAAAATGCTGTGGACTCCTGCAGTGCTGTGCAAGCAACATAGGAGAAAAATCCCACTCTTGGAGGCTTCGGGATATGGAGACGGAGCAGCAACAGGGCTGATGGACCAAGGCCCAGGCATGCACAGGCTCCCCAAAAAAGTGAACAACTCCTGCTTGGTCATGAGCTGTGCTCTTGCATGGAGGTTTTGCCGGAGAGCAGAAAACAGGGCCCTTGTGCTCTGTTTTTTAAAGAAGGTGTTTCAAGCCTAAGCGGGTACCGTGGCGCACGTTTGCACCCCTTCAAGATCGGAGACGGCAGTGAGAGCACGGCCCTGGCCCCCGAGCTAAGGATCAGCTCGCAGGGTGATTAAATAAACCTTCCCAGCGGGAATACTGGGGGGTAGACGCCAGTGTGATGGTAACGTTCAGGTGACTCATCAGGACTCATCCCGTCCATCCATCAGGCTGATCTACTCAGCATGACATTTTTGTGGGCTAATAGCGCTGTCATTGAGAATTACATACCGGGATTTTATTATTACTGTTATTTCTTTCCTCCCTGCAATGGCGATGTAAATACACCCCAGCCTTGGCGGATGCGCAGAGCTCAGCCTTGCCGGCGGCCCCCGCTTCCCGCGCTACGGCAGCGCGGGTGGTACAGGCTAAGTTTACCGTTCGCAAACTTTCTTCCAGGCTTCAATTTCTGCTGATTTGTTCACTCCTACCGACAAAGCCGCAAGCTGAAATTCTGCAGGAAAAAAATAAAAAAAAACTCCAAAAAGCGACACCGTTAGCGTGAAGCTGGCTTTGCATCCCAAGAGCAGGCTTTTCTCACCCACAGCACGCTGGAGTGGCGCAGCCTCACCCACGCTAACGGCTGCGTGGGTTCCCTGGGCTGGGCTAATGCCCGAATCGCACCTGGGAAATGCCTGGGGCATGACAAAATCATGCCAGGGACAATTCTAACTCTGCTTTCACTGTCCAGCAATGTCCACGGGCGTTCCCAAATTTACTGGTGCCGATACGGCAATAGCTAGGAGGTCACCGCAGAGGGGACACAACGTGCACCTCGTTAACTTGTTGCACGGTATCATCCCCAAGTTGACCCAACCTAGGACAGACCAAGCCAAATTTAGTTCCAGCTTCATTGAAGGTCTAGGTTTCCTGCTGTGAACATGCAAAAGCTTGGAGACCTTTCAGCAAGCCATAAGGGCAGCAAAACTGTCAGCATCTTCCAAAGGATAGGACACGGGAATGCAACATAGATTGGATAAACTTGTTCCAGCAATGACAACCTGCTCCTGGAGCCACTTCTTTCAGTCCCCTCTGAGCCTCTTCCTTTCCCGTCACACGAGAGGAATTGCAAGACCCCAGGAAAAAGGGCGGCAGGAGCATAAGAACGGGATGCAAAGAACAGGATGCAAAGAACGGGATGCAAAGAACGGGGTCCCAGCACCGCTTTGCAGACATAGATCTTTAACGAAGGCTTGCGGCGCTTGCAAGAATTTCATAGTACAGCCAAGCATTCAGTTATGGCTTGCCGGACAAGTGCTCTAAAGCAAAGACCTCTCTGCTTTCCTAACTGCAGTTCATGAAGTGCTTCTGAGGGACTGCGAAAGCTGGCAAATGAGAATTAGATCGAACCGACAGTATTAGAGAAACCTCGGGAGCATCAATGTCTTGTTCAGGCCTAAATAGCTTATACGAGAACTGCTACAAGTTTTATGCGTAGCGACAACAGAGGATGAGTGTTTAACTACAGAGAAGAAGAACACAAGTTTTTGTAATAAAATACAAGTTGTCTTTGCCCTGCCTCTAAGAAAAGGGGAAAACCCTGGTTATTGGCTCCTGTCAGTCCCATCCCCGCCAGGGAGCGGAGAGCTGCAGCAGCGGGAAGTGAAAGCACTGAGCTGCACTGACTGGAGGAGCTGAAATTAAAGCCCAGGACAGTCTCTGCTATTAAAGGGAAGTCTTTCCACCCAGAAACCCATCCAAGGAGGAGGAGGAGGACCTCAGGTTTGGCGTTCATGGGGAAGGTACTCGCTTGCACTGGGAGACTAAGGAAACCACAAGCACGTTTGCCTATGAAGGTATCGATGCCAATACGATGAACAGACCGAAGGGAGAGGATCTTCTTAAACTACCTCTAATTCTACTGTAATCAGGTGGAAAATGGAACAAGCTATTCAGAGAGGATGAGATGTTTAAATGTATTTCTAGCTGAATATTGCCTAAGGAGAGGCAAGCGGTTTTGTTTGCTGGTTTTGCTTTAAAGATTGGAAGTACCAGGTATGATTTTTACACATTAACGGTAAAATGGCTTTGGATGGCAAAGATGACTAGCAAATGCAAAAGCTAGAGGAAGAAAGGTTTATCTTTACCCAAGAGGTTTTTTTTTCTCCTCTTGTGAGTGTGTTTACTTTATTTTTATTTTTATTTTTAAGTGCTATGAGGTTTGTACAGTTCACCCTAACATATTTCATTAAAACATTTATTTACTCCAATGGGGTTTTCTAGTTTTGCTAATTATATAAATGCATTTTCCACTTAACTTCACTGAAACATGGAGCTTATAGTGAAACATTTATTATAATGTTAAAATTGCTAGAAGGGATAAGGGCAGAGGTTTTCAAAACAAACAGCTTCAAAGTTAATTCTGGTTTCAAAGTTAATTCTCCTGGCAATTCCTTTTGCTATAAAACAAGTTGTTCATTATTCTTTAATATGTTTTCTTATGTTTAGGTTTATTAATTCATTAAATCACTGCTAAGAACTCTAAGAACTGGATGCAAAACCAAGAATACCCACTAAATTTACTGAAACTGGACTAAGGAAACAAATTTTTAATGTTCTGAAGTCTTACACAATAGCAAAGGAACAATATGAAACAATTCTTCTGCAGATGCCATAAAAGGCTTTTTGAAGTCGTCTAGTGGGAGAAATCACCTTATTACGATTTTTAGTATTGTGTACATCTCGGCTTGGACCAGTTCTTTATTTCAGGCCAATTAATGACTTATTTCATACCGCTCTTGAGTCCTTTACTTTTGTCTGCCCCTAAATTTAAGAAAACCCTCCCAATACGGCAGGACCGAAGAGTCAGAAGCGAAAGCCAGTCATTAAGATTCTTGCAGACACTGACTTTTCACACAACATTTGACAAGCCATTTCACTTTTTAGTGCTGTATAAAACAGAGGCAATATCCCTTTCTTTACAGACCAGGTGGTAACTTTGGATTCATATTTGTGAACCGATCTACGAATCGCAGCTAAAAGGTGCTGCAGAGGTTACACTTTAAGTCTTTACTTCCATTATCTACTTAAGGGAGTCCATCCAAAATGCACACTTTGGTTATATTACTGAGGGAGCCCTCAACTTATTCTTTCTTTGTGCAACACTTCATTTTAGGGAGGTTTAAGCAGGTGGTTGGGTCCCTCATTTCTCAGAGCTAACCCATCTCCCAGGCTATTTGGCTACCGCTGCAACGGCCAAAGGTTTCAGCGTTGCCTTAACGAAGCACCGAAAGTCATTTGGGAAATTCATATTAAGCCACGGCAGCATTCAGGCCCCAGCACAGCGAAAGGATTAACCACCTGCTCAACGTTAATTGACCACAGTGGGACTACTTGTGTATTGAGGAGTTTGTTATGCGCTTAAGCGCTTTGCGGTAACGAGATGCAAAGCCGGCGGCGAATTCCTTCGTGCGCTTTGCCATCAGCCCCACACCTGCAACGGGAGACAGCAAAGCACCGCGGTCACGTCAGGTCATGGCATCAAAACACGGCTGCTCCTACAGCAGCTTTTAAGTGAGTCTTGTCCACAGATCATCTACCCTGGCTTTATCTGGCCGACCTGGGCCTCTAGCAGAGCTCCTGCCACCCCCATGCCTGCAAAACAGAAGCGACTGGTGCAAGTGTCCCCCTCCGAGGCAGCACGGTCATCCAGGAGCCCTGCAACTTTGCAAACCTGGACACAACACTGAACCCCAAGGTTGCTTTTTGGAAAGAGACACTTTCCACACCTGGTACGAGAAGAGCAAAACGGGACTGGAGAAACACAGACCCAACCGCAGAAGGGTTACGATGGACAGGAACAGAGAGCGCTCTTCTTCCCTACCTTGACACAACATGCAGAAGGAAAGCAACCTGGTTGGCAAGATCAGTCACGTTCACGGTCCAGGTTTCTCAGCACCATCAGCGTTAACTCACTGGAAAAGGCGGCACACCAATACATCCTGCTCTGCTCTACCATGGGGGTAAGCACTGGAGGAACCTGCCAGTGATTTCAGGTGCTGTTTGAGTTTGTCAATGAAAGCTCAACCAGCAATTACTCTACCCAGCAGGCTGAGGAGCACGGAGGTCTTCGCATGAGGAGGAGGGAAGGGAAACCAAGAGGTGAAAAGCGAGTGGTGAACTCCCTGATTTTCTGCAGGCATCTAACCTCCCTTAAGGAACTACGTGCATTTGCCACCCAACTGCTACAGCCACAGCATCCCCAGTGAGATCCTGCAAGCAGCTCTCACTAGCTTTGAGCCTTTCTACCTTTAGTACCAGAGGGTCACCTGCTCCAGATCTAGCATAACCTGGAGCAGAATTCAGCTCAGGAAACGAAGCCTGGCTCCTCAGGCTGCCAGTGAAACACTGTTATGGTGCATTAACATCACCAGCACTTACACGGGACTTTCCATCCAAGAGTTGGACGGTATTCCACAGTGGTGAGTGGGTATTAGAGAGGGGAGGACAAAGAAAATTATAGACCGGATTCCAGGAAAAAACACTAGAACAAATTATTTAACAATCAATTTCAAGTATCTAAATGATAATTAGGTGATAAATACCCAGCAAACACTGCCAAGAACAACTTGCATGAACCAATCTAATTTTGTTCTTGGACAAAATAACCAACCTTTCAGACAAAGAGAGAGCAGCAAGCGCAATACATCTCGAGTACGACTCTGGCTGGTGTCCCACATGCTATCTTCACGAGCAACCTGAGGAAAAATGGCCTCAAGGAAATCACGGCAAAATTAACCGCTGACCCAACGCTCCCTCGAGCCCCACCGTGCCTAAAAAACATTGCACCTCTGGGATGCGAAATTACCCTCACCCATTCAAATCCGGTTTTTAATGCCCAGGGCACTGTAAGGTTAATAAAAGCAGCTTGAAAAATTTCCTGGCTCGTGGCATTTTAATTCGAGCTATTCAAAAGCCCTGACCTCTGCGGCTTCCTGCGCACAGCAGCCTTTGCTCATCTTCCCCGCAAAAAGCCTGCTGTGGGCGGACAGGTCCAGCACGGCAGAGCGTTGCATGCTGCACGCTTCAAAAGCGTCAACGTTTCAGGGTTTAAGTCCTGCTGCAGTTCAGTGTTTGGTCTCCGTTTACTTCAGACAGGTCTCATCTGCTACTTGAAAAAATTTCGTATGAAGTCATTGCAGTTTTTTTTTTCCTTTCTGATGTTAAAAAAAGAAAGAACATGGGAAAAAGGAGTGCTCAAGGTACTTTTAAGAGCATGTTCTCTGCCCTTTTTCACACCTACTTTCTAACTTCGCTGTGCAACACCCAATACGCAGCTGACGCCTGGAGAAGTGCCCATAAGGAAAGGTGTGAACATTTGTTTGGGGTTTTTTTGTGCACTTTTGGAAGCAGAACAAGGAACAGCTGGAGATGCTGCTTGGAGCTGGCCATAGCTCACAACTGCAGAGTTTATGCCTCTACCTGATGCTCCTCACTGTTCTTCAGTGGCAGCACGATGGCACTGCCAACCTCCAAAAGCTGCTATATCCCAAGTAATCCTGGTCATCTCCCTTGCAAAGCATCTTACAAAGCTCCTTGGTTAAGGATGCCAAACTTTTGAGTTTTGCTGAGCATGATCCTTCTTCCCACACAGAAATTTCTGATGGAAAAAATAATAATTAAAAAAAAAAAGCATGTGTGGTGGTTTGTCCAGAATTCCTGCCCATCCAGCAACTCAAGAGCAGAGTTTAAACCAGAACATCTGACACCCAGGAGTCCCAGGCCACCCAAACTTCCCATAAAACTGGGAAGTTCTGGGATTCCTTCCAAAACTGCTACACAAGGAACCTGTAGATCTCTCCAATTGGGCTGGTTAACAAGGGCAACCACCGCACGGCCGGAGCTTTTCCCCACGCTGCTTCCACGAGCGGCGCCACACTAACGGCGTGTAACTCCATCCACCACCCCGTCAGCCCGGGGCGAAGGAAGCGTCTTCAAGCAATTTGTCTTTTCTTACCTGGTGAGTGCACTAGGATCTAGCAGGACAGACCGACAGATAATAGGACCAAAGACACTCTCTTGTAGTATCACACTTTATTTTAAATAAATAAATAAATAAATAAATAAGAATTAAAAAATCCCCAAGCCTTCTTCTTCTTGTTCTCTAGCATGAAATTAAAGACTTGAAAAAGAAAAAAAATCTGCAGTGATTTCCCCCTCTCCCTATCCACTCTACAGCCACTTGCTATTACGGAGTCTCAAGCTCCTGGGGCGACCTGGGGCTGTTGAAACCAGCTTGCTCTTCCTCCCCAATGTCCACACCGGTTTATTATTGTAAGGCTATTAACCAACATCCCCCATACCAGTTGGTTGTTGTAGGGTCTCGGGGTTTTCTGTTTACCGTCCAAACGTTACCGTCGAACCACACGCTCCTGTTTGATGCTGGCAGACGGAAACCATCTACAGGGATGCTGGTACCCATTTATCTGTTTTTTTTTTAAGATAGAGAGCAAAGAGCAGCGTTTTGAAGCACACGCAGAACATATCCATCAAGGGCTGCTCACTCGGCGAGTGGACACACAAGGCCGCGCTCTTTCGTTCCAGCTGTGCCGTGAGCTAGCACAGCGAGCAACGTTCCTCGGCGAGGCACCGATCCGTCTCGCGGACGCCCAAGGCGGGAGCCCCGTTCCACGTTACCCTCTCCCGACATTTCCTTAATGACAGTATCTGGGGAGACGGCAACGAAAGACAACCGGCGTGCGTGCGTTACGCGGCCTCCTGCGATTAAATATCGGTTACATCGGTCGCTTCAGTTAGCCACAAAACGCTGAGCGCGATGGGATACCGATTCACAAATTTACAGATTTCAAACGCCTTCAGTTATTCCGCGCATTTGCATTAAAAAAAAAGGATTGTTCTGTACAGCGCAATAACTATTCATGTTTTTTTAACCGAAACTACAACACATTGAGATTTATCGTTTGTCTATTCCGCATTTTGATTCTCTTTTCTTATGGTGCTTTTATTATGCCCAGATATCCCATTCTTCCTTCCTTTATGCTTTTAATTTTTCCTTGCAGAATAGCCTGAAAAACACTATTTAAAACTGAACAGACAACTCGCGCTTAATTCAATACCTTCTCCCCGTTTAAAGAAGAAAAATAATTTTTTAAGCCAAAACGCATAAGAAAACAAAAAAACAACAGAAACGTTCACACTGCCTTTTTATTCCCATCCAGTGGGAGCAGCTATTCGCAAGACAACAAAACCCTTCCCGAAGACCATTTGCAACCTTGACAACTCAGAAACTGAAGTCAGGCTGCCTTAATGAATAGCACTGCCAAAACGGAAGGCAACTTAAGAGAAGGGTGACGTTTTCCCAGGAGCCAAGTGAAAACAGAGCCCTTTGCCATCTTACAGAGGTCTCACATCCCGATGCCCCTGCAGAGGTCTGAACCCCCCAGTGATACCTCCACCGCAGCCACGCTTTGCTGTGCAAGCCGGAGCCAGTCCCAAAATGAAATGCAAGATGATGCTGCAGCTAATAAGGCTTGCTGAAAGCCAGACTATATTAACGCAGGCACAGCCCTACAGCATCTCACCATCCGGCCTGGGAGCTGGGACGCATCTTGGGAGCTGGAGACATGGCCTTATCAGCCCATGGCCACGCGAGCTGGCCACCGTTAGCTAGCGAGAGGCAAGTATCCCCCTTGAACACAAGCTCCCACGCTCCGGTGCCTGCTGAACACTAAACACTCTACCCGCCGCTGCCACCATCCTATTCTTCTGGCTAAGGATGCCTCCTACAACTTGCCTGTGTCAAGAAGGGGCCACGCTAGAGCAAACGCCTTCAACAACCAGAGGTTATAATCATTAGCTGCTGTGTTATGACAATTAAATTATGAGTTGTTTTGTTTTGTTTTTTTACAAAGCACAGCTTTGCCTTGTGCATTAGAGAATGTTTCAAATATACAGATTTACATCTGGATGCTTTTGTCTTTCTACTTTAGCATTTCTAGAGTCCTTTGGGGGAAGGAGGGAACAGGTAAGAACATTAAATCTGGCCCTTGCTTAAAAACAAACCACAAAACCAGAATTGGCAGCCATTTGCAAATCATTGTTCATGGTTTCAGCATTTCTTGAGCAAGTCTTGCTTCCCCGTTGCCACATGTGAGCACATTTCCCAGATTAAAGCAGGCTCCCCAGCAGCTGAAGTACTCACTCTGGAAGCACAGCCCTCTCCCATCTACCCTACAGCCAGCCAGAGGGCAACCGCTGGGACAACCTTTGCACAAAGATGCTGGGAAGATGACAGCAGAGACATGCGGATCTGGAGAACATGCCTCATTTCTTCTCTAAGACCCCAGAAAAGCCTCCAAAGTCCAAATGAGTGCTGAGCGCTGCTCTTCCACGGCAAGCAGCAAGACACATTACGCCTTCAGGTCCTGAGCATAGTAAGACGCAGTGGCCCATGATACAAATCAAGCCCAACAAAAGTTTGGCCTTCACCTTTGGAAATCACCAGGCAGAAACGATCTCTGGAGAACGGGTGATATTTAGCTACTGAAACACATCAGCCACATCAAACACGAGAAAGTAAAACTTTACTCCCTAGGAAGTCAGGAAAAGTAAATTACAGCAAGGGATCAATACTTTACCGAGAGGTTGATAGCCTTGTCTCGAAGGGCCTCCAAATGGGTTCCTGCTTCCAAATCCACTCCCATCAATGGATCCATAAGACATTTTCTAGATAGCAGTGAATGCAGGATTGTATTTTAAACCTACAAAAACAGAGAAAAGGACACATACAACACTGGTTAAAAGTCAGTTAAATCCCAGTACTCTGCCAAAAAAGAAGGCAAATGAAAAAGCACAGGCCTATCTCTAAATTTCAGGATATCTACCAGCAAGAAAAAGAGGCACTAAAATCCCGCTCTCCTGGACTATAGCTGATCTTGAGGGCAACCAAGTCATTTGACCTCTCTGGGCCTTATTTTCTCCAGCGACAAAGGATAACCATTTATCTGTTTTGGCCATGGCAGGACTTTAATTCCTCACTGTTCACAAAGTGCTTTGAGATCTTGAGCTGGTAGGAAAACACTAAGCACTCCATCAAAAAAAAAGGTAATGCTGTCTTCTGGAACATTACCACTACGGAGCTGCCTGGGAGCCTATCCATCATACTGCAGGCTTGATGAGCTCTCAAAAGAGACAGTTTACTGCTATACTATAAGCTCCTGGGTCTCTAGTATAAATATTGGAGCCAGAGTTATTTTTTTCTTGCTGGTTTAAAAAAAAAAAAAAGAATGCTGCAAGACCTATGGTAGTAGAGGTGGACTGAAATCAATAAGGCTCTGGCAAAGGAAGCCTACCTCTTCTCCCTCCCCACCACAGGTGTCTTCTCACCACTGCCCCCAGACACCCTTCATCATACTGGGGGGGTCCCAAGACTTAGAAGTGTCTCAACCCTAAGGCATGGGGGAGATGATGACAAAGGAAGAGCATAGATAGAGGTGCTGCATCAGAAGGGGCAAAACACAGAAGCAGGACCAAACCCAGCAGCTGTTTGCTTACACCAAGACTGGGGGGGGGGGGAACACCCCAAAGCAGGGACAGTCTGTAAGCTGGGAAGAGTGACTTGTTCACTGAAAAGGGGAGAAGACAACATTGCCCACTGGGCGGCCCTTCATTATAAGTGACATGGTGACACTGAAGTAGAGCAGCATCGGACAGTCCAGCAGGGTGGACAAGTTGGCATGAGATGACTGGAAATAGCATCTGTCATCCCTGTACTGAGTTGCTCTGCCTTATAAATGCCTCTTGTTAAATGAAGGCCCTCTTAAAAACACAAGCCTTAAAACATCTCTCCACAACAAGCATTTGCAACCCATCAGCGCTATGGCAGAAGATGCTGGAGCGTAAGGCTGGGCAACAGGATGCCCAAGGCTTCATTTTTGGCTCCGATACTAGAAGCACATGTCCTGGACCAGACACCTTCCCTCTGATACGCAAAAAGCTGGGAATAGCCTCTGATTTGGAAGAGCTTTCTGACACAGGGCCAATTACGTATTAATCATGACCCTCAGCTATCCTGAAGGTTGCATGATGTCCCAAAGTCCACATGATTTATTAATCCAGGGCCTTGTTGGATACCACAGCAGAGGGCTGAAGTCTCTTTTGGGGTGCACTGACTCAGCAGTGTGCACTACAGCTATTCCTTTTACTGGTCCACTGTGAAGAGCAGAACACTAGAAACTCCCAGTCATCCCCTGGGACAACAGTCTCAGGCACCTCTTGCACTTCATTTCCCCTTTTCTTCTTTTAGGGTTTCAAAAACAAGCAAAAAAAGATACTGCTAAAATTAGCCAGACAGGGAAACTCTAAGAGTAAAGGACATCACCAGCCATCCTCACTTATTTGGGCCACGCACATACAAAAAGATGATGGTGCATCTCACCACTGCCTTGAGAGAATAAGGGATGGGAGCTGGATGCATCAACCAGCTAAATCCATTAGAAGTGGAAAAAAATCCTGGGTACAGCTCCTCGCACAGCCTCAGTGTACCCAGCAGCCAGAAGGAAAAAGGATGTGTGCACGTACATGCGTCATGTGCATGTGTGTTGAGGTGACTGAAAATTAAGTAAATGAGAGCAAAAGCTAAAAGACAGCACTGGCAAACCAAAGGTTTCCAATACATTCAAAACCGTCAATTGTGTTGAGCAGGTAAAACTCTAAGCGCCACAGAAGTATAATCTATGATGTCTTGAGGGAAGTTCTCCTCCACATCCACTGAATACTACACAGAGCAGATGAGGACTCAGCCGAAGGTGACTTGGGAAGTCTCTGATGGGAACGAAACCTGCCTCTGCCCCTTGTCTCAGGTTAGCCACAACTACCGCAGTAACACAGCCTCCTTCGTAAAATGCCACCCAAGATCCAGCATTTCTTATCATTCACCTGGGACAACAAGGGCACACAGAGGACAGTTACAGGAAAGTTTCTTGGCAGGGATGTGGACCGATGCAGGAGGAGCTTGGAACAGACTATCCGTCAAGTCGTTATCGTATTTTCCTCACCTCCCAGTGTGCCTACAGATTAAGATAGCGGTGAGCAGGGAAGGAGAAGAACAGAACGGTTTGAAAACTGCCTCTAGACAGTGGTTGATCCTTCTACGAGGGAAAAGAAATAGGAAGCAAACTTTCCTTTTTAGAGATAGGTAAGTGGAAGCTTATGCTGTCCCGACTTTCCCCAAGGCCACATAAAACAAGTGGAGTAAAAGTCTGCATCATGTTGTAAGATGACTTGATTACAACCGGGCAAATATTTCTTTGGCAGACAGTGAATACATCTATTTCCCTCCCCCCCAAACAGAGGGGAAAGGAAGGGCGGGAGAAGGAAAGCTTTTTAGAAAACTCCAAATGTTTCATGTTGATTTTTCACTTTCAAAGCATGTTTCCATTTAAAAAAAAAAGTTTCTCTCTCTCTTTAAGGGATAAAAAAGAAAGAATTACTTGAAAATGAAATATTTTGTTTCAGTCTAACCAACCTTTTTAGAAACAACCACCTCCCTCCCACCCCATCCTACTAAGCCATTGAAATATCCCTTATTCGCACAGCTCCAGAATCACATTCCTACCCTGTAGTAATATATGTACAGCAAAATTTGAAAGCAGATCTATATACCTCTCCTTTGATTGGCAGTAAAAGCATTTTCCTCCCCATCTCCACGGCACCTCCCAATTGTTTTGTCTACTGCTCCTCAGGGAAGCTTGCCCAACTTACTGTGAAGGCAGTTCACACAAACTGGAACAAGCATTGCCTAACATACTAAGTACAGAAAAAAAGAAAAACAAAAAATATGAGATTTGATCACAGCTTTATCCTCCTCTCCTCAGTGGGATCTCCAGGAAAGGACTGGTCCATGATTCATGGATGGGGAAAGCTACTGGCAGGCAAAACCAAGTAGGTAGAAATGAGAAGAGTTCCCGCACACACGTAGGTCTCCATGTAGAAGGCCAACTACATGCAGGCGGCCAGCATAATTCACAGGAGGAATAAAGGGGAAGATTTCAGTATGGAAGAAAAGAAATAGGTTAGACAGCATTTAAGGTAAGTTAGATGTTTTCAAATCAGCTGAGCTTGACTGAGAAAGATGGACATGGACATATTGGAGGGAGTTCAGCAAAGAGCTGCAAAGACTATCAAGGGACTGGAGCATCTCTCATACGAGGAGAGGCTGAGAGAGCTGGGACTGTTCAGCCTGGAGAAGAGAAGGCTCAGGGGGATCTTATCAATGTGTATAAATACCTGATGGGAGGGAGCAAAGAGGACAGAGCCAGACTCTACTCAGTGGTGCCCAGTGACAGGACACTAATTCCATTTAAACATAACAATTTTTTTTTTTTTTTTTACATTGCAAGGGTGATCAAACATGGGAACAGGCTGCCCAGAGAGGTTGTGGAGTCTCCACGCTTGGAGATACTCAAGACTCAACTAGACGTGGCCATGAGCAACCTGCTGCACTTGACTAGACGGGGTCGGGCTAGATGATCTCCAGAGGTTCCTGCCAACCTCAACCATTCTGTGATTCTGTGATTTTGCTCCTAAGGTGCTTCCCAGATTAATTTCCAACTCCCAGAAAGACACTGGTATAAACAAACTCAATGAAAAGACCTGAAGATAAAAACCAGAGTAACAGCTAGCATGGATTTGGCAACAAGTCATATCAAACTGATGTCAACTTCTTTCTGCATCAGGTTAGCAGGTTGCAAAGTTAAAGAAGCAAAACATGTTCCAGTTTTTTGTTGTTATAGGGTTTCCCTGCATCGCAGGAAAAACAGATTGGGGTGGTGGGGAAGTGTGTGTGTGTGGGGGGGGGCATTATGGTTCAAAAATGGACTGTCATAACCAAAGAACAAGCTGAATAGGCTCCAGCAAGCCCGCTCCAGGGCTAGCTCCATTTGGTATCTTCAGTAATGAGGCCAGTGATGGAACAAGCATCAGCCTTATTAAATACGTACAAGACACCAAACAGGGAGGGTAGACGACAGCTACCAAATTCATAGCCATCCTAACAAAGCAGGAGTGATGCTGACAAAGAAAATAAGATGCTATGCAATTTGAGTTAACTGCAAGGAGCTGCATTTAGAAAGAAGCAAGCAACTGCACAAACAGAGGACGGGGAATGACCAGCCAGGCAACAACACTGCTGAAAAGGACCCATGGACACTACAGGACTGCAAGCCAAACATGAACACACAATGACATTTCCTGTAAAAGCAGCAGATATCATCATGGGATGTATAAATGGGATTAAAACCTTCAAGACTGGTGATTTAATCCTTTTGCTTGACTTTACACTGCAGAGCCTTCATCTGTAGGCAACACACTCCAGTAAAGATTTCGCCAGAAACTGAAGAGAGTCCAGAGGGAGCCCTGAGGATGACAACAGGTCAAGAAAACTTGACCTGCTAGGAAACACTGGGTAAATGGAGTTGTTTTTAGAAAGGAAGACCGATGGGGAAACATGAGCGTTCAAATCTGTGCAACCCTGATGCAAAAACACAATGGATACAACATTCTCCTCATTCACAGTGGACAAAAAAAAGGGAATAGCTCTTAAAAAAAAAAACAAAAAAGGAAGGGAAGTTTTAAGGCAGGTCTCACGGAAGTCTTCCAGGAAAGGCAAGCACTTCTGGGAACACATAGCGTGGGGAAGGTGTTCTCACACCCGCAGAGGCAAGAACAGCCAACGCTGGTTGGGAAGGACAGAGGTGTAGCTGAGCCCTCAAGGCAAGATATGGATTGGCTGCTCCCTGTAAGGTGCCTCCCAACCCCGTGACTCCGCCGTCTATAAAGGCCATCTTTATGCTGTGCTTACCCCACAAAGGGCTTCATTTTAGGCCATCTACAAATATTGTCAAAGATATAAAGAAAGGAGAAAGAAAGGGGAAAAAAACTAAAGGAAAACAAAAACAACAAAAACAAAACCACGTGATCAGGGAATAACAACAGTCCTGCAACAACCTGTAGGACTGAAGGAGGAAGACAAGTCATGTTGTGTCAGTGCAACCCCCTGCTCAAGTTTCCCGTGTTCTGAATCCAGAATAAACCTTGAATTTTGCAAAAAAGCACTGTGTCCAACCAGGAGAGTAAATGCAAGGAACTGTCCTGATGATGCAAGAAGGGAACCACCTGCTTGAGAAATGAGCAGAATTTAGAAATCTCGATCAGGGACCAGAGATCACAAATTCACCGGAAGTACAAAGCCAAAGAGAAGAGAGAGCAACCACAGCCACCCCTGCCAGACAATCCACATGAGGCAAGCTACGGGCCAACATTGACAGGAAAAGCAAGTCAGAAGATACAGAAACACAGAAGTGGGACATGGTGAGGCAGAAAAGACAGGAGAGAAAATAAATACTGATCTGCCTTTTCAATAGGTGAGATCAGTACCTGCTAGTGAAGCATCCCCTCCGAATACACATGGCAGAGGTGGGTGGGAAAAGAAGAGGGTCTTGCAAAGCCATAGCTTCCCCACTTCACCCTTCACTTCAGCGTGCATGCCGGCTGCTCAAAGGGTAACGAAGGGTAAGAGAGCACCACCAGTATGGATGGTTCCCTCAGAGGAGCAGGTTAAACCACTAGAAGGGGACCACAACTTTGCCCCTTGCCAGGGTGACTGAAAGGGGCCCTTGCACCTGCATAACCTCCCCATTAACTGATGTCTGTGCAGAGCATGGAGTTATATTCATGTCTTGAACCTCCTCTTTCCCCTCATCTCCCCACCCACTTGCGCACGCTTCCAGCCCCAGCACCTAAAATCACGCAATATTCAGGAGTCTCCTGTCTTTAAAGGATCTTACCTTTATAGACATGGAAAAAAGAAAAAACTGAACAAGCAAAACCTGGATCCTCAAAGAGTAAGAGAAAAGGCCCAACATTTCTTCCATGATTTTGGACCACCACACACAGAAATGGGCTTACCCTTGCCTCTTCCACAAACCGTCACATTTCCTTTATCTTAAATGAATTAATCTGTCAGAGCTCAGTCTATCTACTTGGACAGGCTTTTCTAGAAGCATCCAACACCCATAAACTGCAGGCCCTCCTTGGCATCTAACCAGTCACATCAAAGCACAGGTGATGGTTGTTTTGGGGACGGGAGCAAGGGGTCACACAGACCATGTGATCCACTGCAAAAGCGCTCTCAGATATGCAACTTCCAGACATGCAGCAGCCTTGCGTTCACATGCATCACGGGCTGAGCACGCACCGTAAGACAGGTCCATCACATCTTAGGGAGGGCCTACAGATTCCTCGGGAAAGAGCATCAGGAACTAGGTTGTGGATTAAGTGGGATCCAGCTCAAGCCAGGACCAGGTATCCAGGTAACTTCCTCGTCCTGAATTTCACAGCAAGAGCTGTTGATGCTGGGTTCCTCACCAGGATTTCTCCTGCCAGGGGAATGTTATAGCTGCCACAAAGCTCTCTGAAGCCTGTTTCTGTCTGTTGTTCAGCTCTGAAAAACCAAAATCACTCACAGCTTGGATAATAAGTGCCTGCCATCTATGAATGCAAGGGGCAGTGAGAGCAACGGCCTGGCAGTCAGCGCTCCTGTACTCTATTCCCAGCTTTAGCACTGCCTTGCTGACGGAGAAGTTCATCCATCGGGGACTTTCAGAAGTGAATAGGGATGACGACATCCCCATTTTTGGATGACCAACTCGAGATACATCTTCTGAGGTTTGTAGACCAGACGGAATCCTTGTACCATCCAGTCTGACCTTCTTTGTAAAGAGAGAGCAGATCATTTCACACAAATTGTCTTTACCCATCAACCCCTACAGCCTCTGGCCAGACTGGGTCACCTCTTCCCATAACAGACTTCACGGCTCCTGATAATGAAAGACCAGCCCCATCCACTCCGTTAAAGAGCTGTATCTCCTCGTCTCTTGAACTTTGCTGTTTGAACTCTCTGCTGCCTCTTAACCTTCCCTCAGATGAACTAAACAGATTGATCCCCTTTCATTTCTCGCTATGAGACTTGTTTACCAGCACACACAAATCACCGGATGAAGGGAGATCACTCGGTATGTTCTTGCTTTCTGTACCAATGCCTCTGTTTCTCTGTCTGTAAAATGGATAGACAGCTATGGAGTCATCCTTTTGCAAGGTACTAGGATTAACTTAAAACGAAAGGGTTTTTCTCGAAGCCGTGAGATGAAGGACACATTTGCAAGCTGTGCTGTATTTCCACATCCCCTCTAAAGGGTTGCTCCCCAGACTTGACTCCGTCACTCATGTCATAGCCATGCAAGCTTCCAGCCTCTTTTCAGGGACTTTCTCAATTAATAAAAACAAAACTCAATAAACTTCTATGCTGTTTACCTGGAAAAATGCCCCTCTCCTTTTTCTCACCGAGCCTGAATTTACAAGCAAACTCTACTGTTAAAGCATTTTCTTTTTTTTTTCTTTATTCTTTTTTAAGTCAATGGTTTCAACATTGAGTTGGTGTAATTGCCCAAATCTCTGAGTGCTCACTGAGCCTTGTAACACGACTGTCATAGGTCAATCGGAATAGCTGCAGGGGATGACTTTCCTCTTTTCAGGCTGTGGTTTTGAGGTAATTTATGCTCTTTTAGATCTTCTGTGATGTTTATAATATTAACATTCAGTTCTCAGGTGGCTTTGAAAAGGCAAGGTGAGGAAGCAGTGCAGAAGCTGAAGAAGTGACTGGCAGGAAGCGATGGCTCAGTGAAACTTGTCCAGGACTGATGTCCCACAGGCAGTGAGACAGCAGAGGCAGCTCACCAGATGACAATACACGTGCTTCCTTCCACCTTGCTTCCCAAGTAAATTTTAACACTGAGGGAAGATCCTTGGAGATTGAAGTCATCGTTGTACCCATGCCCTGAGGAACACACTGTCTAGCCTAAGTTGGCACAGCATAAAATAAGGCAACAGGAAACAAGCCAGAACATGATATCTATAGACCTTCTACAAATCAGCTTGGTTTCCAGAAACTTCTAGAGACACATATGTGGTACTTGACAGGCACAACGTCACTTATGACTGTAAACAATCTGATTCAATACACTGAAGCTCGCTCTTGCCTACCCTCCTCCAGCTGAAGTGTACTACAGAGCTAAGCGAACG
Organism: Apteryx mantelli; assembly: GCF_036417845.1. NCBI lineage: Eukaryota > Metazoa > Chordata > Aves > Apterygiformes > Apterygidae > Apteryx > Apteryx mantelli. Next base: position 3,266,810 of record NC_089979.1, on the reverse strand, counting down.
CCCACAGCCTTAAGGCATTGTGGAGTAGGTGCAAAGTAAAAACGGCATGGATTATCCACAAAACAAGCTTCTTCAGCTATTCTGGAGATCTGCTCAGAAACAATGAGAAAATTCTCTTTTTGCATCCTTCCTGTTCAAAGCCTTCTTTTGAACAGAATAAGCTATTCTTCTCTTTGGTATAGCTGCCATCATACATGCTTCCAGGAGCAGAGGAGTTTGTCTCAGGAATAGATACTATCAGGACAGACCGTGGAGTCAGAGACAGCAGGATAAGACTGCCACAGTATTTTACGGCAATAAATGTTGAGCCACAGACAGAGTCAGCTGGTTCACTGTACTTCTAATCTGGATGACACTAAGGGCTGTGGCTGACATCATCACACTTGATTGCAAACTTCACTTAATTTCATTTTTCCAGTAGCCCCACAACACTAGGCAGCCCCAACATGAATTGTTGCTGCCTAACTCCTTCTTTCATCAGTCGGCGATTCCCGTGATTTGTGGCTAACAGCACTCCTTGAGTACATCCGACCCTTTCCCGTCAATCACAAGGCGCCTCCTTCACCCCAGGCTCACTGAAGGCCCAATCTAAGACCTCCTATTGGCATTTGTGGGCTTTGGATCTGACAGACCGTCACACAACATAAAGGAGAGGGAAATCACAAGTAATAAAAATGGAAAGGAATGAATGCCTGCAGATCACTGGTATTCATTCCACATTGCACAGACGTCTGTATATTACAGGCACTAAGAACAGAGATAAGACAAGCAATCTGGAAGTCTGTTGTGCTCCTTTCATGTCAGTCCCAGATGCCACTTCAATACACAAAGTTTTCTTCCACATCTAGCCTACTGCACGTCTTCTAACAAAAGAATCCAAGACAGCCTGCAAACCAGCTGAGCATCACTAGAGACAGGTTGGCCTTAGGCAAATGTCAAGAATGAGGGCTGGATGTATTTTGTTTAGTTTGGGAATCTCAGATTCACAGACCCCAGTCCTAGCTGTATAAACTTCAAGGGAGCAAAAGGAGCTATTTAGGGCTGCTAGAGAAAGTCTTCCATCAAAAAGATCACAGATGCCATGGAAAGATAGATGCCTTCCTTCTTCAAAGCAGCAACAAGGCAGCGCACATGAAAACAGTTCGGCTCCCAAGAGCAGTAGCCGAGTGTGATAAATGACAAAGAGATTGCACTAGCAAGGTCAGCTCTTAGGACCCAAATTCCTTTTCACCTGGAGAAGCAATCAGGCTTGTATGATATTGAGGTATTTAGATCAAGAGAAAGCAAGGAAGACTGTCTTTGGGAGACCGAAGATGTTTTAAAGTCTATTGCCACTGAGTTGTGTGTAACAACTCTGCTTGTTCAACCTCAGGCTATACGGATGGCTATGCTTAGATGACTTATTCATTGCTGGGTCACTGGTAGCTCAGTTTGATCGAGATGTGATGTCATCCTTCCTATTTTTTTAAGCTGACATTAAAATAATGGTTAAACAACATTTCTTCTGGCTCCTGCAGGAGAAAATGATCTAGACGGCTTCCAACGCTGAATTTCCCTACTATTAATGCTCTGAATCAGCACCTGTTCTAATCCACCAAGGTTTTTCTTTTCTTTTTTTATTGCCTTCTTCTAACTGCCGTTTTGTGCCACGTTGTCTGCTTTTTGTGAATCTTGCATGTAGAACACTCTTAATCTATCCATATGCTAGACAAACACAGAAGTATTACATATTTCAGTGAACAGCAAAATTAAATTTCCAGCCAGTTCAGAATCCAGGTTTCATCTGCCTTTTCAGTGGTTATGAAAGATGAATATTAACACCTATTTGCTGTAAACAAACAAGAAGGAGGAACACAGAGAAATAGGAATTGGTCTCTAGTTTGCTACTTTGACGTTAGAGCAAACTTATTAATTACAAAAGACACATGTAGGAATGGACAAAGACCAAGGACAACACACTAGCTCAGAGTTTTACCAAATTAGAAGCAGCTTTTATAAATTAACTCCTGACTTCAGCAGAATAAGAAAAAATACAGCAGAGGCTGACAAGCAGTTTTGAGTCCACAGGAACATCTTGACTGACAAATGTGCAATGCTTTAGGGAAGGAGATACAGGGTAAAAACGGGACTCCTAAAATAATCAAGTAATGGATTACTGAATCCTCGTGTCCCGCTCCCCCAACATCACTGGTTTCCGATGCACCCCTTCCCAAAGTAGAAATACTGCTATTCAGTGCACACAATCTGAACACACAAGCCTAAGTTCCCATATACATGAATGTTCACTGATGGATGTACTATAAATAAATCCCGCAGAAGATCAAATGAGAAAAAGCACGGTCTAGTGGAAAGAGATAGCACACGGTTGGAAATTCAAGAGTCTACTTCTACCTTTTAGTAGTGATTCATCAAGAAACAGTAAACAATTTGGTATCTCCATTTCAGATTCCCTACCAAGACTATGGAAGATGACAGCAGTCAGCATCTCAGAAGCTTAATATTTGGTGGGAGGAGGATTTTTTGAGTGTTTGAGGTTTTTTTTAAATGGGAACAAAGCAGAACGTAAAGAAAAACAATGAGATGCTGTGTAGTGCTTTCCAAGTTCCTTCCCAGCGAGACAGAGGTAAGGCCAGCACTCAGGGAGGCAAATAAAGCATGGTTCAGTAGCTGAAGGGTGGCTAGGTAAGTACTCAGACAGCCTTGAAAGACATCAAAGGCTGATGAGCTAGAACAAGGGAGCAGCAAACACACACAACAAAAGTGAGAAATACAAGTATTTGCAAATATTGCAGGGGGATAAAGAGGGGAAATTCATTCAACACAGCTCCAGGGAACAGCAAGTTGGAACACAGGCACGGCACCAACCCTGAAGTAACGTTCACCTAACCACAAAACCGTTGGTCTTACCCAACAGGTAGCCCACCACGCAGGTTATTTGAAACTGGATGAGGCCAAAGCAGTGAAGAGGACACCACAGAGGAGGAAGGTCACAGGTGAACTAGGAATGATATCTTTCATAGAGCTGATTTTTTTTTCCCCCGATCAGAAAGAAGAACCTTAGAGAAAGGCCAAAAGAATGGAGTAGCAATGTTTACTCATGTATCCATGCAAAACACATTAGAAATATTTCAACCAGTTACGTTCTCACTGCATTCCCCTCTTTATACAAATAATCTTGCTGGAAAAGAGGCAAGGACAGCAAGCTTGTACATATCACCGGTTTCTACTGGTAAGAAGCCTTCTGACATTTCTATCCTTTTCTCTGCCCTTTATGCTTCCTACAGTTACTCCAACTTGTAAACAAGGCTATAGAAGGCTTCCAAATGATGGCCATGCTATGAGATAAAGTAAAACTGAGTAGCAAAAAGATGTGCTGCAACCACAAGAAACTGCAGATGTCCATAATGACTGCACCTGGTCCTGGGAGGCACCGTTGAGAATCACTGCCCAGAGTCAGCAAAGGTTGCGAGCCAAGTTTCCTGGTAAATTGAAGTGAATTTGCTGAGAACCCTCCATCAAAACTGCACTGTGCCACTGTACATGCCAAAAAAAGCATGTTCAATTTTCCAACTCACCCACCTTTGCAAAGACCCCTCACTGTACTGGAAAACAGTTGAAAGGGAAAGAAACTACAATTAGCTCCATTTTGCAGGGAAGGTGAAGTGGCTCATGCTCTCCAGCGAGTCAGAGCAGCTGAGATCAGAAACCCGGCAGGTCGGAGTACTTGATTCAAATGAACCCTCTTGTTGATCCATTGATTATTTCAGCCAGTCTAACAATGCACCAATTCACCGTTCACATAAGGGTTTTCTGCATTTTTAAACCACAGCACAATCTCCCTAAGTAGGAAGGGAAGGCGATCACCTTGACTAGCTTTGGTTCAACTCTCCCCCTCCCCAAATAAAATAAATAAATAAATAAAACATAAAATACCGTTTTCCACACCCATTCAAGGAATAAATTTCAGCTGCTTCTCATCTTTCACTGGACAGCTGCTTGCAACACCAGTAATCACAAAACACATGCCAAACATCTCGGAAACAAGAAAACATTGGTTACAACTAAGTCTTTGCAAACAGCCCAGGAGGTGCACAGTACAGGTAGCAGAACCGCACAGAAAGGGATGTTCTTTACAAGATGTAAAGTCGCAGCTGGAGTTGCTTATAACATGACAACTTGATGAAAATTAAGCACTGAGGATTGGAGAGGGACAAGCGATACAAGAGATGTATTTGACCACAGACTCTGGCCAGAGGGAGACAGTGGAAGAACCCAGGAATAAATTTGCCTAAATACATGGAGAACACACTAACAATGACCCTACACCAGCAAGGATCTACACGACTGAACCCATCTTCCTGTTACATCTTGTGCACGGAGACGAGCACAGCAGGCAAGATTAGCATAATGCAAGAGCCTCTGCAGCGTTTGAAGGCTTACAAGCAAAAACGACAACCCAACGCACAGGAAGCTTGCTACGGCGACCCAATGCATAACTACGTGCTATCACAGGAGTCGGTCTTCTTGAGACTAATTCTGCTCTGAGCGACTTTACCAAGCACAGAGACTGCTAACAAAAAACTCATCACCTTGCAGGATTTGTTCAAGCTGACCCCTAACGAGAGACGTATTTGGGTTACATATTCGCGTAGAAAGAAGCTGACACATCCAACACAGAGCCAACACCATGCTATGGAGGTGGAGGAAACCATATCTGTCAGGCTTGCTTGTCTCTAGTCAGTCATGAACTGGGGACTATAAATGCCTCATTTCAACTTGTTTCCAAGGGTCCTAGCGTTGGTAACACCCACCGCATACTTAGGGACTTCTCCTTCCTGCTGCTAAGCTTACATAGCGCATGATGGCACCAAAGGGAACCAAGCACAAATATCAAGGAGAAAAGCAGCTTCACTTCAGTGTGTGAGTCATGAGAGAAGAAGAACGCCAAGCCCTGAACAAGCCAAAGCAAAACAACTGACTATCAAAACCATGCGTAAGCCCAAAGTTGCCCTTAAAACACAGATTGCAATTGTTAGTGAAAAAGCAGTGTGTTTTTATACAGTCATCTACCTCTGTGTAAGACCCTGGTGAAGACTAGATACACTGGATGGGATGCAGTTGCCTAAATACAGGTGCCAAGTACCATTAGAGATGTTGTATGAGACACACATGGGGCTAGCAGACCTGACAAGGGACCTACAGATGATGCACATTCTTCTTGGCTGGCAGGAGAGTGGGAGGCAGCTCCAGATGAAGATTTCAGTGTGTGCACCATGTGTCTGAGCTCCTATGAAGGCTGGCAGAGGCTTAGTCAACACAGTGAGTGAAGCCTAGAGAGCAAGTCAAAATACACAGGAGGCACGTACATTTCAGTGAAGAGGGGGAGTGGAGGAAGATGGCAGCTCCTGGGATGGAGGATGAACCAAAAAAAAGAAGAAAAAAAAAAAAAGAGTATCTTTAAATTGCTTATCCTCACCTGCATTTTCTATATTTCATCTAATTCTACTATTTCCCACTTAATAAAATAAACAAGGGTATGGAACAGCTTTCACTCCTAGAACAACTAAACTGACAAGGTCTCTTCAGGCTGGGAAAGAAAGGATGAGGGTGAGGGAAAGCTTATCATATAAAATCCTATGAAATCCTGAGTGGCCTGGAAAAGACAAACTGCCCCCTATTTTCCAGTACAAGAACTAGGGAGTAATGAAACAAAACCAGGAGGAGACAGGAATCAGAGAAAGAAGAGGAGCTACTCCATCACGTAAAGTTTAGATAAGCTAGAACTCCATGCCACAGGCTGTTGAGGATGCTAAAATCTCACAGAGGCTTAAAAAAGCAACTGGACTAAGAGAAGAAAAATCCATCAGGTGATATTAAATGGGAATGTACCACCTCTGACTCGGAGAACGTGGGAAAAGGCTGGGAGAAACCTTGCTATATGTTCGCCATGTTCTCAAGCTCTTCGCCAAGCCATCACTACTGATCATGTAACTAGACTGGACTTGGTCCGACTTGCATAGACACATCTCTGTTCTGACCCAGTTTGCCTCTTCGTATGACAATATGAGAAGGAAAGCCCTCAGGTAAGCACAGAACTGGAGCAAGGAACTCTCCAGAGAGTTTTGAGGATTCCTCAAAAGTCTCTTTTGGTCAACTGATCTGCCTTGCCTCTTTGGCCACTAAATGCTCTTCCCACCACCAAGGGTGAGCATGCCCTCCTCACAATCTCAGGATCTGGGCCTTAGGCAAAAAATGCATCTGTATTGTGCTTCAGCTTACACAGTCCTAAACAGATATACTGTTATTGCATCGTACAACTGTACGCTTGTAAAGAAAGCAAGTGGATCAAGGTGGTTATGAGGTGTAGAAGTGTTTAGGTCTCCAATCAAGTAAGGCAAGAGATGGACAATGCTCTGTTGTACTTGCTTTCGGCCTGTGATGGTAGTGCCAGCAGCACTTCCATCACACAGACATTCCCTTAAAAACATCATTCTACAGAACTGCGATATCATATGGGCACATATGCACGTGTAGAAATAAATATCCCCACAAATGATATTTTATTCTCTATCTAAGCTTGTCTAATAGTCCTGGCCCCATTCTTTATTTTTCATTTAGTGGCTTGATTCCATATACAGGGTAGAATTTGTATTCAAGGAGACTAGTTTCCTCTCGTTCTTTATATGAACACATGTAAGTTTTACCTGTATTTTTTTGTCTCTCAAACTTTCCAGCCTGAAAAAAGCATAGTTCTGAAAGCGAAATAAATAAACATAAAATGAAGGAAACTCTGTAATGGAGTTGGGACATGGACCACAGAACTTGTAATTCAAATACGCTATTCAGTGTTTGCTTGTGTTATATTCAAAGCTTTGGGAAGCCATCCAAACCCATACGGACACAAAATAATCCATGAAAATTACAGCTGCAAGGTGCGAGCACCAAAGAAAAAATGTTTTGATTGGAAAATGAAACTGAAAACTCAAGGTAAAAATGAAAAGTATGGAGTAGCATGCACAGCAAGAGAAATGATCAAAAAAATGGTTAGAGAAGATCTAACAACAACAAAAAAAAAGGAAGAAGAAAGAAAAAAGGCATTTACAGAGGAAGGGAAAGACCTGTACAAAAATGAATTAGACAACAGGAAAATGTTGGAGCAGTCTGCATTCCTTCCACAGGCTTTCAGTACCTCTGGTCCGGTGTAGGATCTAGGAGCTCTCTAATGGGTTTTGGCCACTTTCCTCCCTCTGTGAATCAGCCACAGAAAAGTCTGCACTCTTGAGAGTCACAGAAAGCAGAGAAAATTAGAGATCGTATGGGCCTTAGGTGGTTTCAGACCAGACAAAAAGCCCTGGCTGAAGTGGTCGCAGCCATAGGGCACAGCCCCCCGAAATGCTGACAGTTCATCATCGCAGTGGATTCACTCACTGCCTTAAAGAAGGAAAACACGGACACGTCCGGACTTTTGGGGCTGATGCTAAGCGCTAGGTAACTAGCAGAGAGGAGCAAAGCTGTGAACCCCAGTGCCGGGTCACCTGTGCAATTCAACTGTCCTACACATTGGTCAGAAATCCCTCCCGGGCTTCTCCAGGATAGTTCTGGTTTCAACCAAGTATACCGCAACACTCTTTCTAATTAAATGCATCTCGTTATGATGCTTTTATCACTATGGATTGTTTGTTTTCAAACTATGGCGGCAGGAAGCTGTAACATCTTAAGTCACACTATCAGGTTGATCTGTCCAAATTCTTTCTTTCTTTCTTTTTTTATGAGATAGAGAGATGGACATTCAGTCTTGTTGCATTGAGGGATCTGAGCCCTAATCGCAGAAATTCAGCAGACCTATTTCCGAGTGTCCAGAACCACACCCCAAGTTCACAGCTCCTCTTATCCAACATTTATATTCCCCTCAGTAGATAACCTTATTAGATCACATTTAACTTGGAGGGGAAAAAATAAATCAAGATAAGTTGGTTATGCAAAGACAAAAACTCAGGCTTTAAATCTGAAGAAGGTAGAAACCCATCCTACCTTTCAAATCAAACCTCGGTCTCACTGTGCTATAAGGCAGCAACTGAAAACACTGCAACTGGAGCATAACTGAAATACTTTAAGGTCAAATATAAAACCAAACCACTGATGCCATTATGTTCACGGGAGCACAGGGAGGGTGCACAGAGCTGTGTCTAACAGGTAAGTGCCAGGATCAGACCAGGTTCCGTTCAAATCGAATTGTGCCTCCCTCTTTGGGCTGCCTCAGTTATTACAATAAGAGCAATCCAAGGGCTAAATCTGTAATCCAGGTAAGGTATGAGAATCTGGCCCCTAATGATTGCATGATCATAAAAAACAAATGATGTTGTTGCTCTTTCCACTAAGCAGCACAAACAAATGTATCAGTGGGATCCTGCCAGGTACTATACATATTGCAAGCGCTTCAAAATAAATCGCTTGACTGCAAAACAGAGTACAGACAAGCTCCAGCAGGGATGGGTGGTCCCACTTGAAATTGCTCTAAAGAAGTGCATGCCTCTACCAGGCCATTATTTTGCAGGGAACGTTTCAAAATCAATTTTCAAATACTCGATTCCAGAAGTTGAGATAGACGCTCTCTGCAGACAAAATTAAGGGAAACTATAAAAGAACGAAAGGCTAAAAAAAGACGACGGGTCCAGATGGAGTCCCTGCTGAATTCTATAAAATATTTACAGATCTTCTGTCACCAAAACTTACGCTTCTTTTTGATGAGGTGGAAACCAAAGGCTCTCCACCTGTCCTTCTTTGTTTGTTTGTTTTTAAACCCTCGCAGAAGAAATAATAATGTTGAAGATAAAAAGTCACAGATGTCCTTTCATCTGCAATTACTGCAAGTAACTCCAATTAATCGATGCTGACTCAAAAATTCTGCAAAATAAAAAAGATATTGTCTCTTTATTTAATTTAGCCCAAAGTTATTCCCTAACTTCCAAGTTAAAGAGCTTGTTCATTAAAATAGACTTTGCTCAGATAAGCACAGGCTGATATTGCCATCACTCATTTAACAAATTAACAGCCCAGTCCCATGACAGTGCTGTCTCTAGATACTAAAAGATACTTAATCACATGTAATAAGGGCAAAACATCCACTTTTTCATGTAAAATTAGCCCAAAAGTGTGTTTTAGAGCACACACCCACATAGTACTTGGTATCTCCGGATTTGTCGGAAAAGGGAGAGGAGGAAACAACGTAAAGGCAGCGGACAGAAACCAGGGGATGAAGGTGCAGGTCCCGGCTCTCAGATTTCTTGCTGAAGGTTATGCAGGCCATCCCTGACGCTCCCTCTGTCCCCAGAATGGGGCCGCAGGATCTTAAAACACAAATACTTTCCTTTGCAATGCGTGCATTAAACCTGTAGGTTGATCTCCGTTGGGTCTTCACAGCTCCATGCAGTACAAATAACTCTCAGCACAAATAACTAGCTCCTCTAGTATCTCTGCAGATAAAAAAAAAAAAAAAAAAAGACCATAAAGGAAAAAAAAAAAGAAAGAAGGATGTGTGGGGAGAGAGAGCGAAAGAGAGAGATTCTTCCCTTGGCTTCATTGTTTTCATTGCTCAATGCAGCATTACCCTTCTTGGAAGCAAAAGAAGTGACTAGATAATGAATTGGTCTCCACTGGATGCTGACTTGATGAGCACTACAATTAATTCACATTAGCACGCCGTCCTTCCTTTCCCTTCACACTTTCAGAAATGTCTCTCTAAACCAAGCTATGATTACCAGGCATACATAAAAGCTTCAGAAAAATACTCCTCCACAAGCATATGGCAGAGCAAATTTGTCCAGCGTTGCAGGCTTTTCATGGCATTTATCGCGAAGAAGGTAGTACACTGAGTGATATAGATGTCTCTGCACGTTGGCTATATTCAGAGCTTTCCCTTATCCCGTGGTAGCGTGCGCCATCTCCTTTCCTTCCAACACAGGAGAGCATCCTGCTCCCTGTAGACACTTCAAATGGACAAGGACTGTAATCAGATATTGAGGATCTCATTGATAACATCCGTCCATAAAGTCAATGCCTTGCTTTCTATGAGCTGCAGGAGTCCTCAGTCACATCCCGTGACAAGCAAATTCAGCCAATACCTTTAGTCAAGCCTTGTTTTAGCAGTCAAAGGACAAAACAATTCTGCTACTTGAACAACTAACAGCTTTTAAGAAACATTAAGAGGTACATCTTCAAAAACAACATTCAAAAAACTCCACTGTTTTAGCTAAGCACTTTACAAACGCCATAACTGCCAGACACAACAACCGCTATTAAAAACTTGGAAATAATCACAGAATGATTGAGGTTGGAAGGGACCTCTGGACATCATCTAGTCCATCCTCCTCTGCTCAAACAGGCTCACCTAGAGCACATTGCCCAGGACCATGTCCAGACGGCTGTTAAATATCTCCAAGGATGGAGACCTCACAACCTCTCTGGGCAACTTGTTCCAGTGCTTCGTCACCCTCACAGTAAGAAAGTTTTTCCGTATGTTCCGTACGTTCAGACACATTCCCATCGCGGGCACACTGTTCATAACGTTCCCCTATCTAAGAACACAAGGAGCACGGCAAACAGTATTTGGTACACGTGTTAGCTATCAAAATACAATGGCAATCGCTGCTATGAATTGACCTTACTCATTAAGATATTCCTCCTATATCAAAATATTGTTTCAGAACACACTGAATCGGTTCACCCTTCCTGATTTAACGGCGTGTCAAAGGCTCTCCAGCATGACAAGCTGGAATAGCTCTTAAAACAATAATCTTGGAAAACGTAATTTCATTAGAGTAGGCTGACCCTGGCTGCTTCTGCTCATGTTCTTCCATGTTATCATTTCCATTGACTTAGTTCACTGCCTTGCAAACTCTCTTTTTTCTTTCAGTCTTCCTAGCTGTATTTGCTTTTTTAAGAAAATACACAGAAACCCTTACGTCATCTCTCTCCATGCTGGTTCAAACAAGAACATGAGCAGAGTAAGACATGTGCAAGTGTTACGCTCATAAGTTTAAAAGTCTGCAAAGTCTTCCTTTAGTCGCCGTTTCACATACAAGAGCTAATACTGCCCGACGTATACAAGAAAAACTCTTCTAGCTCAACTGACAGGTCCGAGAATTTGAGGTTCAAAAGTTACTGAAAAACTGCTACAAAAGCAAACACCAGAACATAATCTCCCTTTTCCAATTTGCAAGGTTAAAAATCTCCCCTGTGCGGGCATCTTGCACCATCCTTGGGTCTAGGAAGACAACAGACTCTCAGAGAAGATGCTATTTTTCTTCCTCCCTGCCTTTACTCACCACTTTAAAAAGCTTCACATCCTATCTCATCACAGCGGAAACATCCAGCTGCTCTTCTGAAGAGGCATTAGTTAAAACAAAATGCTCACGTATGCCCAGTCCCCCTGCCGCTGAAACCAGCACAGATAAATTAAACTTGAAGGACTCTCAGGCTCTTAAAATTCAGGATCTGCTTTAGGTTGCAAAATCTGAACTATCTGAAAGCTGTATTTCCCGAAACGAGAATACCTGCTTAGCTTTCAGGCATTTCATTTTCTAACTCTCCCACAGTAGTTCTGCATACCTGAGTTGCTCCTTCAGTGAAAAACATTCTGGGTTTGCATGCACCTGAACCTACATATATATATTTAATCATAATCTACAAACATGTATTAACTTATTATAAACATGTATTAATTGTATAAGTTAAATAACTTCTCAAATGACTCCAAAAGAGAGACACCTTTCAGCATGTCTAAAGCACTTGGATTTCTAGTGAATCTCGATACATTATTCTAACATCAGTATGAATTTGTGTCTCTGTAAAACACCAGCCCGTAATGAACTGAACCAGAGATACAAGAATCCCAAATAAAGATAACCCCCATCGGGCACTAACCAAAATTCTCTGCAAATGGAAAATATTAGCCCGCAATTTAAAGCTGTGCCCTCTGGAGAGCTGCTTATTTTCTTAATTCTCCCAGAAACTTTCGGTATCTTCGTCCACTCCAACTTTTGCTATTTAACACATGGGAAAAAGCAGAAGCCACATGCATTCCCTCTTGCAGAAATCTGTGAAACTTTCCCACTTAACTATGTAAAACACTCAACTTTTGCAGAATTTTTTGAAGCACGACACAAGTAAGTCAATGTAGAGCTTTTCAGCCAAGTTTGTAGATGGGTGCAGCAGTCTTCATTCCTGTTTGGTACGACCACCAAAAGAAAAGGAAAGATGAATTTCAAAAAAAGGGTCGATCCAGTAGATCAGCATTAACCTTTCTGAAAGGACCGAATTATTTTACTCATCAGCTCCTCAAAAGAGTAATCAGAGGGTAAAAATGCCTTTTCGCGGTCTAAAGTGAAGGCTTGTTCTCCCTAAAGGCACGCTTTGATAGCCCGTATGCAGTGATACTGCCGAAACAGGGAGAGATCTTTGCACATTCAGCACATGACATTTCCAGGTTATAAACTCTTCAAGAGCAACCAGCCGAGCGTAAAGGCAGAAGCAGCATCCGAAGTCGCACGTGACAGTATTTCCAAGCCATATTTCCAAGCCACTGACAAATCAAGGAGGATTCGGAATTAGACGGCGCACCAGAGAAGAGAAGACCAGTTGCTTAAACACTTGTCTATGAAGCATAGGGGGAAAAAAAGTTCTCTTAAGGGACTTCAGTCTGATTGGCATATGCTTGACATCTCCTGCTGCCAGGACTAAAACATCCTTAGATTATTTAATATCACAGATGACAGTTTCCTAACTCAGAAAACAGTGTGTTCAGCTCAAGGGAATTTTGCATTAGACCTCATCTAGATATAGAGGGATTGATCAAAGAACTGAAAATTAGTGGCTATTTTTTTTTTTCTTTTTAACAGAATAAATCTAGAACACTAACATACATCCTTAGGTGTTATAAGTGTTTTAAAAAGACATATTAGCAAAAAAGGGGTAGGGGGGGAATCAAAACTGCTAGGGAGATTAGAACATCAACAGTCTCTAGGAAGTTTGGGTACCCTTTCCTGGAAATGCAAAATTCTCAGTTAAGGAAGAAGGAAACGCATTTTCCACGGGAGAAGGGGGAAGACTGTGCAAAATACTTATGAGATGTTCGTATATGAACTTAAGATATTCATATATGAACAAAAAAAGATAGCAATTTGATAAAAAAAAGACCATACCATAAAATCTACAGCTAAAAAGAACCAAACAAGTAGAAAAAGGGCTAAAGGAAATTTTGCAATGGAGCTGCTGCAGGACAGAAGCAACTAACTCATAAATAATTCAGAGAAAGCAGGAATACTGATAACTGTTTTGTAAATTTGGAAAACATTCAAATAATAACAATAAAAAAAAATCACTACAAGTTGGTGGGAAATGTTGGCCCCCTCAACAGTTGCTCAAGAAAGTTCTACAACAGCAGCCCAGACGTGATTAATTCCACCAAGCCTCCGTAACACGCACGCAAATGCGGCAAAAGAGCAGGGTAAGCAGCAACTGGGCTCATTAGCGCTGATTTGTTTGTGACACCGTTGAGAAAAGCCAAGGAAATTCCACAAGAAGAGCGAACGTTCAATCAAAGCTAAAGGGCAAAGTGAATAATAACACTGCTCATTAACGGCCTGCCAGTCTAAAATCAAAACTGGGGAGGAGCAAAAAAAAATAAAATAAAAGTAGCAGCTGATGTTGGACTCTATTAAAGGAGATTATTACAATTTCCCACAGGAATGGGCAGTTCACCCCTCTGGTCTTCTCCCCCAAATGATAGGTCAATGTTGGTTCTCCAATCACTGGAAACCTGATGCTCAGGCACGAGGAATGGCTATTAAAAATGCAAATCACATGGATTTATGGGAACTCCAGCTTATCACACTCTGCGATACGCTTCTGTCCACGGGATTACAAGTTGCGCTGGTAGAGGCAAAGACACCACGGTGACGCACACAGACGTCTGCAAGGCATCAAGGCGGCTCCGATTAAAAACTAATCAGCCCAACAATATCAGACTGTAATTACACACATGGAATTACCATCGGCAGGATGCGTTTCCAGAGCAGTCCAGTGGGGATTGATCATTGGGTCATTTTTATCAATGACTTAATAGAAAATGTTTAAGGTCAGGGTGCCAAAAAGAGCACAGGGATCATTTGATGGCCAACCAGTTGATCATGATGCTGCAGCCCCGGAAGTTTGTGTAAACCTCAAATTTATGATGAATATATGATCAACGTCTGTTGACTAACCAAAAGCAGACATGGGCACAGCTTTATCTAAATGTTGATGTGCCCAGCATGGGAACAGTCATTAGCCGCTTCTTTGATTAGCCAAACAAGCAACTCATAGCTAGAACTTGAAACGAGGTGAGGACCAGAAATGAGACAGTAATTTCCATCAGCAGGAATCATTGCCACCAGGAAAATTTACTTTGGAGATTAAAAAAAAAAAAAAAAAATGCAATGAGGGATAAGCTAAATTTAGATTTCCCTCCCCCACCTGAAAGATAGGCTTTAGTTCAGAGGGAAATAACTGAAGGGGAAAAAAAAAACAAAGAAAACCCTTACTGTATTTGCTGCATAAAAGGTCAGACTAGATAATGAGAGTGATTCCTTCTGGCTTTATAATCCGTTTCCCGGCCGCCACCGCAATCACTGGAGCTACGCTCAGTGATAAGGTTCATCACATACTTACACTCGTTCAAGGTTCATAAGCTCCTCCGTGGATTTTTTGGGAGAAAAAAAAAAAAAAGAAAGAGAGAAAAGATCTGGAGAAACTTCACAAAAACAATGTCATTGAGCCTTTCCGTGCCTGTGAAGTGTCTCGCAGGATCTTCATTAGCATCGCTGTACTATTTTAACAAACTTAGCTCCACAAATGTGATTATGCCACTGATGTTCCTGATTACAGCTGAGCTAACCTGATTATTCTCTCGGAGTCAAACATTATTTTGCATGAAACAAATGGATTTGGGGCACAAACGATTTTTTTTTTTTTTGGATCAAGGGTTTTTGTTTCTGTTTTTCCCCCCGCCCCCAGCATTTCCTTAGTTCTCTTTACAGAGTGGTAGGCTGATTGATAATAGTTAAGAGAAAAAGGGTTTTTTCTTTTAATAGTAATAAGAAAAAAAGAACTTTCAGATATTTCAGTGCAAAACACACAAAGAGGAAATTTTATACGAGTTCCCCCACGCCACAGTAAAAAATAAAATATCCTAAGGGAAAACTGGCAGTTTTCAATGGGTTCAGCACCTGACGCATCCTCGACGCTGCAGATGAATGGCGCATGACTATGAATATCTAGCTGTCGAAAATTTTTAATGTCAATGACAAAGAAAGTGAAAGTCTTTAAGAAGTTGCCACTTGTTCCCCTACCCATACCTCTTCTTTTTTTTTTTTAAGCGCTATCTCCAAGCTCCCTTTTGTGACGCTCTTTAAATCCAGGGCTAGAGTTCAGCCACCCAAGCCAGCAAGAGCAGGAGCTTTGGGTCCTGAGCACATCCCAGCATGTAAAGGCAGCCAAGAAAACCTCTTTTTGAAACAAATTATTTTGGGGGGCAATTGCCAGTGCTTCTTCCTCTTGCAAAATCACTGCTACCCCTGGGTACAAGTGGGACAGAGCCGCTCCATGTCCACCTTCAGAAGAAGCAAACAAAAATGTGAAGCAGAAGGGGCTTCTGCAAAGCCTTTGCTGCTAGGAAGGGGAAAGGCACAGGGATTTCCACCACGATACCATCTTTCTTGCGATATAAAACATACTGCACTTAAGATTTCCAGCTAGGGGCTGGGAGCGATCGGGGAACCTGCTCTCTCACATGCAAAAGCGTAAGTTCCTAAAAGAAGGAGTGTCACCTTCCTTCAGCTCCTCCGGGTTACTTCTTGGAAGGACAAGAAAGCTTGCCAAAACTGAGACACTCTTCCCTGTCAATTTGCTTGGCCATTAGGAAATGCATTAAAAAAAACCCCAACCAAACAGACAAAAAAAACCCCTACTAAACTACTAAAACTAAACATTAAACATGGCACATATGTCATCTTCCAGCACAGGTTTCCTATGCACTTAAATTCAGAAAGTCGTTCTAGGTTCTCATGGCAGCAAAGGCAATTTCAGTAAAAAAAAAACCCTACATTCAGCAGAAAATGGTGGCTTACGCCTCATGAGTCCAGGAGAAAAGTTTTTCTTGCCACTGAGCATGAAGGATTTTTCCAGCCACGCTCGCAGGATCAGTAATCTCTCTTCTGGAGGTCTGTCTAAAACCAGTGATGGGAGTCAATAGCAATTCCTACCAACAAGCAAGCTATTTTATTCAAAGTCCATAAAAAAGAAATTATTCTCTTCCCCAGTAGCTGTTTACATTCTACCCCTGCGTCTATCTTCGTGAAAATGTTTGAATTATACAGACAAATTGCATCCTTCCTCTTCGCCATTAAATATTAAGAGATATGGGTTGTTTTTTGTTGTTGTTTGGACTTTTTTTTTTTTGGAACAGAATGCCTTATGCAAAAAAGAAAAAAATAAAGCGTGTTCAACTTTGCAGTAGTGCTGCTCTACCTGAATTATATTACAAACATAACATCTTTCTCGTCTTTGTACAACATTCAAGTTTACAATATTCTTGGTGTCTCACCTCCACAGTGGTGTTTTTTTTTTTTCCAGGAAAGCGCAACTACAAACAAGAATCTGTTACACCAGCATATATAAGACCCTTAATATCATCTAGTACAGCAAATACAGCACTAGGAGAAAAAAAATGAATAGATGCATTAGACCAGAGGATTTACCCGTACAGAAACTTGGAAAATCTGGAACGACAGATTCTATTTTCGGGCACAGCTTGAAATGACTGCTGTTTTTTCTTCATTACAGCAGCTCTGGGACCTAAGAAGGAGTCAGCGATGTCGTTACACAGGGTCTGAATTTACAGCGGAGGCAAAAAGAGGGGGGAAAGTAGAGGCTTGACACTTTTTCCATATCTCTAGACATAAAGGTACACCAAAGATCCTACCAAGTATTTTCAAGGATCGCAGAAACGCAGGTTTTGCCTGAAAACTACCACCAGCTAAATCAAAACCTGCTCCGAGGTCAACCTTGTGGCTAATCCAGGCTCACCCGGCAGCCCAAGGGCCAGCAAAGCACCTACAGGCGCAAGGGCAGGAAGCAGAGAGGGAAGTTAAGTTGGTCCACGATGCATGAAGCAGCGCACCCCAGACGGGTCTGACCTCCCATCGGTGGGGTTCTTCCAGTGACGAACCCATCCCCGGCTTGCTCCCACCACACCTAGTGCCAGCGCTGGCCTCCTCACTGAATTTCCCATTTCTGGACAAAAAAAAAAAAGCCTTTTCATACTTCTCCCATCGTCTTCTACCATCATGGCCAGAGGTTTGGTTCCCATCTAAGGAAATTTCTCTGCTCCCTCCCTTCTCATGTGCTTATCAACCCCCTTCTTCCACCACGCACTCTCCAACTTTAAGGGTGCTCGTAGTTATTTACCAGTGGTGTCCGAGACCCTGAAACTCCCAACAGACCAGGAGCAAAGTAAGGAAGAAAATCCAGATGTCCTGAATCTCAACCCACCATCCAAGCCACTGAACCATGTCGATGACCATTTCTACAAAGACACCTATAAACCTGGTTCCCCTCCCCACTCTCACAGGAAGACACAGACAGCCAGAGAAAGATCTGAAAAGATAATAATAAAAAAATAACTAAATAAAAATTGAGACACAGAACACGTGGCCTGCTGCTGAACAACATGCCACCAGGAAGTCCAGTGCCGTCAGAGATGGCCTGGGAGCCCACGAGGTCCTTCCATCTGTCAAAGCAAACCATCCCAGTGCCCAAGTTGAGTGCTGCTGTTCTGTTTTTTGGTGTAACAGCTTCTAGCTCATTGCTCTGTGCTATGGGATATTGGGAGCCCAAAAGGTGACTTATAAAACGATGGGTTAATCTTACTTGTTTTACAGCTGGACCTGCTGCTCCAGAAGCGATTTCACCAGGCTGTGCAATAAGAAAGCAACAGCTCGAGGGAGGTCTGAGGAAGGGAGGGGGCTCTAAAGTCTCCAGAAAACACCAAAAAGAGAGATGAAGACAAA
Organism: Apteryx mantelli; assembly: GCF_036417845.1. Classification (NCBI taxonomy): domain Eukaryota; kingdom Metazoa; phylum Chordata; class Aves; order Apterygiformes; family Apterygidae; genus Apteryx; species Apteryx mantelli. The sequence continues at coordinate 3,248,706 of NC_089979.1, read as the reverse complement.
TTTCAGCCTTGTAGATCCAAATGAACATATGAATGCAAGCCAGGGCTCTGGATTTCCTGAGAACGGGCCTCATCTAGCTAGCCTGGAACAACACTCTAGGAGACAAGGTCAAACCCTAAGCCCACCTGCAAGATCTCTGCATTGTACTCATCAAAGTTTTCTTTTTCCATAATGCCTACAAGAATAACCTCAGCAACTGCTAGGCTGGGACTCTGCCAAGACCGGTATGCATCAGGCTGACCTCCACACCTCGTGTTTCTGATCCACCATCCTCCTCCCATCGCCCCATGATTAGGATGCATGATGTTTTATAGAAGAACTGCATGTTTCTCCTATGTTTATATAGCACCTGGGACCCCCAACCTCCCCTTAAATAAATAAATAAATAAATAAAGGGTCAAAATGGAGCTACGAAGAAATTCAGACCAAACACACTGAAAGGCCGTAATATCAGATAATGTTTTAAAAGTTGAAGCAATCAACTCAGCAGGGATTCAAAAAAACCACAATTCTACATTTGTCCCAGCTTTGATATTAACTACTAATGGGCAAAAGTTAGCTACTCAAAACTGCTCCACTGGAAGTTGCTCAAATTCAGATTCATCCACCTTAAAAACAAAATTAAGAGGATCTTTTATTTACCTGCACGTTATGATATGTTTACCTGTAAGGTATGATATGGGCAGTAATACAAACTCGCACATGTGCACAACTTTCAACTGGCAAGATATTAAAAACCTACTACTTTGGATTCTTAAGACCAGAAGATATTTCATAGGTCATTTAATTGCCATTCTAGCTATATGCAGCCAATTAGCATTTGACCACAGCTTCCTTTCGTACAGTGAAATTAATCTGGAAAATGTCACTCCGTGCTTTCATAAAGTTAGGTTTAAATCAGATGGTTCATTTTGCTCTCTTCCACAGCATAGCCCATTCAAAGGTTGTCCAGCTCCCAGCTGTCTCCCTGTAACTCGTGCGTGTGAACACAGGGCATCTTCCAAAGAAGAAGAGATCCAATCTCAACCCAAAAGCATCAGATATTAGTGAATCCACTAAGTTCCTCAACAGCTTGTCCTGCTGGTTGGGATTTCCACTGCTCAACGTGAACACGTCTGCTCCCATGCAGATTTACCACTGCCCTGTTCCAACATGCCGCCTTCCGCTTCTTTCCCTGTACCCACGTTACTGGATAATCTTATCCTAGATTATTTAACCATTTCTTCCCTAGATTATTTACCTGGCATAAGGAGACCCGCAATTACCTTGTGTGGGCTGTAACACATTTTCCCTACTGAAACACGGTAGCCTGGAGTCTGCAGAAACTAGTGAGCTTTACTGTTGACTACAAGAAGATTAGAGGCTTTTTTTTTTTTTAATTTTAAACTATGAACAATATGCATAACCTGTTTTGATTTCTGCATCCCCAGTAATCTCCCGATGGGAAAAACCACTAAAAGAAGGGGTTAACTGTTAAAGTGACCTGTAACACTCAAGATCTTGCAGTTCTCAGCTCAAACTCGGTAAGGAGTGACAACCTCCCCGACGTACGCTACCTTCCGCTCACCTTTTCTCAGTCCATTCGCTGTTAAGCACATTAGGGCCAGTGGTTTTAACATCCTCGCCAGGTGAATCACCCTACCAGGCTGCAGTAATGACAGTGGTATCAGATTCCTTCTCATAAATAGACTTCCCCATTCCTCTTGCTCATCACACTTAGCTCCTGTGCACTAGCACAGCGTGACAGACAGATCTTTAAATTTTAAGCAGCTCTTCGTTTTTATCAGAAGATGAGATGACGGGAAGGAGGGGGCTGGGGAAGAAGGGCATCCAAAAAAACCCAGACAGCTGGTGATGGAGCAGCGAGGAGCTCCAGCTGTTCAGACACAACTGCTGGCCGGAGAACAACGCCCTACAAAGATTATGGTTTTTGGTCTGGAAGAGGACAGCAGAGCAAGCCAAAGGCATCGCAACAGACAGCAGCTTCAGCTCCCTGCTGTGCCAATACGCCGAAGAGCAAAGGCAGCGCAGCTCTGGGGTTGAAAAGCGCAACGCACGGCTCCCTCCTATAGCCGTGGGAGCAGCACCTTCTACCCACACGTCTGTCTAGCCTTCGCCTTCCACCGCCAGCAGATGGAGAAGAGAAGAAAGGAGAAAGAAGAGAAAGGGAAAGAGAAAAACAGGATGGAAATCCCCTCGGAGATATTTATCTGCTCCCCGCGCTTCTCTCTAAAGACGTTGGTGGCATCTCCATCACTTGCAGCCCAACCTGCAGAAGACCACTGCCCACATGAGAGTTGCCGCACTCAGAAAGCAGAGGAGGAAGAAGGGGATTTAACGGAAATACCTACCATGAAGCTGTGCCCCATCAACATGCTGTCTGCAAGGGCATTTGATGCAAAACCATGTTCATTTGCCTAAGTTCAAATAATTAAACAAATGCACAAAAATTAGTTCTTTTCCACCATTTAATGCTCTCGAAATCAAGAGATCACTGTGGAAGCAAAGTGCTCATCTAAAGTGAGTATTTTAAATCTCAGGAACACACTGACTCAAATCGCAACGCCCCACAAAAGCCGTACCCAACTAGTCGCAGTTTGCCACTATAATTAACGTGTGCCGAGCGACTGCAATCTCAGCTCCGTACTCGCTAAAGATACTCAGAGACACAAGCCACTTCCCAAGCAGCAAAATTAACCGAAGGACTGCGCACAAACTACTGTCCTTGAGAAAACAGAGACAAGGATGGGTAAAATCAAATTAGAGAGAGAGAATAAAAAAAAAAAAAAAATAGAACCTTCCACCTCTTCCTTCAACCTTGAAAAGGGAAACATTAGAGATAGTCGCGGTATTATCCCTCTCCTCTCTGACCCTATAAACATCACAAAAGTTTGCATACTCAGCAAATTCATGGTTTACAAAACTATTAGCATTTCTGTGCATTTATTGTTCTGCTCAATTGCATTCCAGGGAAAGCTGCATTTTGGCGGAAAGATACAGCAGCTAGTGTATATCAGAAAAGCCAGATTCTCCCCATTTCACTTCCACAAGAACCTCTCCAGAACTTCAGAATGGAAGATCTCTAATATTATTTTTTATTAGTGGAGAGCTCCATTTTACAGTCTCTCTGCCTATGCCTTGGACTCCCATATGGCCATCCAGGGGCTCCAAATGTCAAGTCTTTTATTAAAAATAATCTCCAAACACATTTTTCATAGTTTGGTCATGGCAAAAGGTTTTTTGTTTTTTTTCTAGGTGAACTTTCAGACTGCTTCAGTGAGCAGAACTGGTTCACTTCGCCCATAAACTACCGCATCCCTTTTACATTATTCATACTTTGAATCGCTATTTCTCTGCATTAGCAAACAAGAACAAAATGTCTGGGGCTTCATTTTTATGTCTTTCAATGAGGTGAAAATGCTGTCGATGTATTTCCTCTTGAAGGGCAAAAAAAGTTTGCTGGACCAACAGCTTGCCATAATTAAGGTTAGAAACCTCAATTAAAAAGAAAATCCAGCTTTTGGCGTTTTGTTTCTTCCCCTGACACAATAGCTGCCTCTGTATTTAATGGGAGAATTACACGACGCTGCCAGATGAAAAGTGCCGTATAAATACACAATGACGGGGATTATTAAGGAATATTCTGGGTTAAAATCTGCACACTGCAGCAGCAGTTTCTTACAGGTGCCGTATATAACAGGTAGGGAATGAAAGATGGAAACGATCTTATTAGAGAGCCAACGCTGTTCCTTGGCCTGGCTGCCATCCCGTTCGTTAGGGCATTTTTCAGGGCCTCAAGCTTTCACCAATTATATATTTACAGATGGGAAGGAGAAGGGAAAAAAAAAGAAAGAAAAAAAACCCCCACTGTCTGGGACCTTCGCTGCATTAATTAAAAAGATGATGATGAGACAGAAGCAACAAAGCAAGTCGCGCTGCAGCCTATGGAGCATCCCCAAAATGTGGCAGCTGCTGGCAAACGCAGCCGTTTCCTGCTGCGAGGGAACTCGCTGGGGTTTGCTCAAGTTCACAGGAGCTGCACTTCATGGGCCTTATTTCCCTGCATATGGCTGGGAAAAAAGAAAAAAAAAAAGAGAAAAGAAAAGAAAAACAGCAGCAAACAAGCCACAAAAAATAAGGGAAGGTTGTATCGCCGAGCTCAGGTTGCCATTCGCTCAGGCTGCACGGAGCAATTACGTGCAATTTATTTGGGCACCAAATCGTCTCCCAGCTCGTCTCTCCAAGCTGAACGTGCGCTGCCTCGTATGGAGGTGCACAGGAGAGCACGCTGCAGAGGAAGACCACGCAGCACCAAAAAGTGGATTAAAATCAACAAGGTGGGGGAGATAAAATAAAAAATTGTGTGCAAATACACGCACGTGTTTTGGTAATTTTGTGTCGAGCGTGTCTGGCTTAACGTCTTGAATACCGGGTAGGAGGAGGTTCAGCAGTCAAACTTGTCCTCCCCACGCACGCTCATCCTCGCTCACCCGGGATGCTCGGGCGGAGGAGAGCTGGAAGAACATCTCAGCTCTCTTCTTACTCCATTCATGGGCTGCATCCGTAAAGTCTCGTTTCACACGTGAAAACAATGTTGGTTGCAAGGAGATTTTCCATCCTCTCCCAAAATCTTGGCAGGAACAATGAAGAAGGAAATCATAACGCAATTGCAACACCTAAGCCAATTTATTACAGTGCTGCAGAGGAGGAGGACAGAAAGATCAGGTCCTCAGCAGCACACACCTGGCTTAAACAAATCCTGCTATTCCTGCCAGCACTGTTCCAGCCCCAAATACCTTCAACATCGGGGCAGCAGCTGCCTGCCTCACCCTGCACAGGTTATGCCGAGTGGACATCAAGCCGGAGAAGACGCTTCGCCCCCTGGCCAAGCGTGACGTAGGAGCAGCACAGCAGTGCTCTAATTAGAAAAGCAGAGCTGGTGAGCACAGCAAGTTTTTCCCCTGCAAAAGTGAGTTATTCAGGAAACGGGGCTGTACCGCTGGACATCTGCGATCACCATGGCCTTCAGGCTCAGGTGGGGTCCCAGCAGGGAAAGCCAGACTATATAAAATATCATTTACCAAACGCATCTGCTTCCTCTCAGTCACAATCATTAACTTTCTCGACAAAAAACAAGCGCCGGCTCCTGCTGGCATGGCAAAAGCGAGTGCTGCTACACGGAGCAGGGAGACAGGAGCCTGTTTTGCTTTGCGCTTCATCAGAAGAAATGTCAAGCTTGGTCCTGACTACAAAATCCTTATCGTGAGCACGACCCAGAAAAAGAAAGCAGTTCTCCAGAGCACCGGGTGAATGTGGAGCACCAATGGTTTTTTGTTTTGTTTTTTTTTTTGGGGGGGGGGAGGAATAAATAAATAAATTCAGATTTTCATTGCATGACCTGAGCATGCTTGGAGAAGGGAGAGGAAAGCAATCCTCAACCCCATGCCACCACGTTGCTTCCACAGAGGCACTTTTCTGACTTCCACCATCCTTTAAATAACAGTTTTAAAGGTTACGGCTAATGGGGCGCTCCAGTAAGGTCTTAAATGAACTTTGAACAAAATAAACATCCATGCACGAGCAATCCCCTGACAAGAGTAAGGCAAGGAGAGAATGCGTGAGCCCTCCCTGCAACCACCCAAGGGCTGTTCCCTGGTGAGGCAGGGCTTCCTACTACCCTGCCTTCTGCAACAGTCTCCCAAACTCATTTAACAGCAGGATTGTCCATAATAGCAGCCAAGTTCAGGAAACAGCAAGGCACATCCTAATGCAAGGTCAAGAGCAATCTAGAACTGCAATTCATATCTGTCCAGCCGGGCAACAAAAGCGGACAGCATCACTCGTGTCTTGAGGCAAAACACTTCCGTTTGCAGATACCTGCTTTCAGTGGTGAACTGCTTGTGAGCAATCTAGCATGATATGAGCTTGGAGGAATTTCTGGAGCAAGCAACTGGGGATAACCAAGTTCAAATAGGGTTTAAAGAAAAATCCTGCTAATTCACACTCTGTGAAACAGCTCATGCATCACCACCATGAATCAACTCCACCCAGCCAACCTCCCTTACAGCCCCCTCTATTTTGACTTAAGCAACAAAATCCTCCGGGTTTACATAATTCACCAATCACCACCATCTTCTCAGTGTCTAAATTACAGTAGTAACTAAGTTCTGCAAGAATTAAGTCAGTTAATTAAGGTCTCAGCCCCCTTTGTGCTGGATGCCATGCAGACATTGAGAAGACGTTTCATTTTCCAAAGGAGTTAGAGGTCAGCACAGAGAGAAGAGACAAACCGTACCTCTGGTGAAATGGCACCACACTGGGGAACGGCCAGGCATGACTGTTGAGTGTCTCAGGCAGTAATTTGAGGGCACCAGCTGTTTAGGTGCACAAGGTTTTTGTGGGCATCGCAACAGGAGCATGAGGTTTACCAGCACACTTGGTCCTTCAGATGGATCTTCTCCTCTCCTACCTTCATCTCCATCTCTAGCCGCTTCCACCCTGACGTAGTTTACTCCAAGGGCATGGGGTTGCCACCCCACAGCTCCTCAGGTTGAGACAATCATCGGTGGTATTTTCACAGCTCGACAGTTTTAAAATCGGACGCAGAAACCAGAAACCAAGCCAGAAGCTCCACAAGAAGAAAGCCAACAGGCCAGAGGAAACACGACCAAGCCCAGGAAGAGAGCCAAAAAGGCATCTGAAAAGTAATGCACTCAGGAGGGATGCTCAGTCTCAAGCCCGGTTCTTTGCTTTTTGGGCCAGTGGTGTTAAGACTCAGCCGTGTCCTCTCCATAAGGAAAGTAAATGACCTCCCACGGGTCGATGGCTAACTCTCTCCAGCCCATTGAGCAGGACTGACTGGCTGCAAAGCAAATGCCTCATCTGGTGCTCTTTCAGCCAAAGAGCAGTTTGTAAAGTCAAGACCAGTTGTAGCATCCAGTGAGACAAACTTCAGAGCAAGGGGAAAAGAAAGGAAAAGAAAAGAAAGCAGATGTTCTACAATCAACAGGGACCCAGAAAGAGAAGAACTAGATCAAACGTTTGATGCAGTAGGATTTGTTAAGTTTTAGTATGTGTACGCTGCTTTTAAAAGACCATCCTGCAGCTGGAGGAACCAGAACGTATCCCATAAACCCAAGAGCAATTCAGCATTTTGTCAGGCCATGTACACGGAAGAAACCCTCCAGCGACCCAGGTCCGGCTGCGGGTGAAATATGTCCACTAGCTGCGGCTCTGTGTCTTCTGCAGACCACAGAGCAGAAGGACGACGCTCCCACACAGCAACCCAGGCGTCCTTCTGCCTGTGCACAAACCACCACATTCCCACTGCATCCACTTCCCCAAAGGCCAGCTGTCCCCCCCCAAAACAGCATCCCCCCAAGTTGCATCCTGCACAGCTCATTTATTATTTTCACCAGCCCTGTCCGCAAGGAACCGGATTGAGGACTCTGTCCGGGAAGAGCGACCGTGGTTACCCATTTGAAGGCATCCTCTCCCACCGGTGGTAAGATAAATGTGAAATGTGGCCTTTTATCCTCCTTTGAATGCGTCCAATTCTTTGTTTTACACTGATAATAGCTATTTAGGATGCCTGGCACTATTACTGCCCTGCCACATAACCTTGAACAAGTCATGGTCATTTCGACAATCAGACTAGAAATCCCAGGCGAAAGATGGAAATAAAATATATTCGACACAAGTTAACATCCCCAGAGGGAAGAGCGTTAAGGAAAGCAGGCTTATTACTGGTAGCCGTAACAACCTCCCCGCCAAAGAAATTAATTCCACCGATTAAATATACAAATTGAAAAAAAATTTTTTTCTTTTTTATTTCCTCCAATTGGATCCCACTTCTCTATTGCGTCTCAGGAAACAAGGCTACCGATGCAAGAGAAGCTTCAAAATCAGAATAGCAAATTCCTGATTCCCTAAGGAGCGGAGGAGGCCTGCTTCAGGACTTTGGGCTGCAAAACTACACGTATTTTTGCTGCTGTTTGCCTGGGGCACCATGTGGGAGCATTTTTCCGGTGGTGGTCAGATAGCCTTAAATGAAAGCAGCTCGAGTACATTCCCTTCCTGTAGATTATTCTCCTTTTAGTAAGGAACTGTTTCACAGAGCATGGCCTCTTGCTCACCACGCAACACAAAACACATAGATATGTCAGCCTATGACTGGGAGAGGGGAAGATGGATATTATCAGGTGGTTTAAATCTTTGCTTTCCTGCTTCTGCTCCACTGGTTGCAACCTTCGGCGAAAGTCATCCACCCTATTTTGGGCAGAACCTTTAGGATGAAAGAAACCATGTTCCAGTCTGGAGAGGACCTCAAGGCCACATGCGCTTTAATCCTACCTGCTGTGTATAAGAGTTGGCTTCTTCCCAGCACAATGTTTTACTTATTTCTCAAGTTTTTTTATACTTCTCTGCTTTTTAAATATACAAACAGTGAAGAATAACTGGGCCAGTGGGGTCAGGGGAAGGGTTCAAGAGCTGGGTCTCCAAGGCAGAAAGTCACCAGTGGGAAAAGAAAAAAAAAAGGCTTATCCACCACCCGTCCGACTTCAACAGAAATCATCTCCTCTCCATAACCACGTGAACACGCACAGACCGGCGATCACATTTTCGGTGCAAATGAAATTGAAGTATGCAAACACACAATTACGGAGCTCTCCAGATGTGAGATCACATCTGCGTATTTCTGCCTCTGAAACACTGCCAAGTAAACGCCGCGCTTGGGAGGCAAAGAAGAGGTCTCGGAAAAAGAAAAAAGAAAAAAAAAGAAAAAAAAAGTTACTTATGTGGACACCGGAACTGGCCTCTGCCTTGGGGTCCCCATATAACCCAGCTCTTGGTGCTGCAACATCTCAACACCCCGGCTTTAATCGCCTGCTTGATCCGGAGCGGCAGGACGAGGCTGCGTTACACAGCCTCCCGCAGTCCCGCACCATCGCCGTGCTTTCTCTCTACTTTCATTAAATACGGATTCCTCCTTCCTTCCTCTTTTTCCGGAATAAGTGGCTCCCCCGATCAGGTTTGCAGCTGCAGAGAGGCTAATCCTAACCGCTCACTGCCGGCGTTGGCTTCTCCATAGACAAGTCCGGCGGCGAGCTGCAAGCGCGTCCCACGCCTGTCTAGCTTTGCTTCCCATGACAGCCGACCAGCGAGACGAGCCCAGCAACAGCCTCTTTAGAGGCGAGCAAGCAAGATTTAACACGCGGCACGGATGCTTGACACCGCGCAAAGTGCTGTGCAATTACATCGGAGACGGACTAGCAGGCAAGACAACTCTAGCGAGCCAGCAAGTAAAAGAGAGTTGGCGTTTGCTTCGGCTAGGAGCAGGGATACAAATCCTGCTATGGGCAAATTATAAGGATAAGGAGGAGTTGGGTAGAAGGAGTAAAATATGTGGATTATCGGCAGGATGAGAATGGCACAGGGCTGCAAGAGCCCTCACTACCTGTCCTCGAGCCCATCTGCACGCCTTCACGCGAAGGTAGCTGTGCGGTCGAAAAGCCACGGCGCTGAACTGCAGAACTTCCAAAACAGGGATTAAAAAGCAGAGATGAGATGACAACACGAGCGTTGCACGCTCAGCCAGCCCCAAAGCATCCCTCTTGATAGATAACTCCGGGCTGAGTGTGCATGCTCTGAAAAAGGGCAACTCCGAAGGCGCTCAGGCAACCCAAGCGCGGACCTCTCCACCTCTCCCTTTCCCCAAACGCAGCGTGGATGCTATTCAAATCGAGCGACAGGACACAGCGCACAAAGGAACTGAAGTTTGGGGAACGGTGATGTAATACGGCGGAAAAAAAAAAAAAAGATAATAATCGAAGGCTGGATTTGGCTTTTTCCCCACAGGCAGCTCCGCACCCAGCCGCCTCCTTCACCAGCTCCGTCCCTAGCCGTGTTCTCCTAGAACATCCTGTTGAAAGCTAATGCTGAGTTTCTACAGCCTATATATAGCCGTGACATTTTTATTCTGCTAATTGATTTAAAGCAGAAAAAAAAAATCAACTTTTGAACTACTTGAGAGCAATAGCTTTTTGGTGCAGAATGATGTCTTTTAAAACAAGTGCTGAGTTTTTACAACAGCAAGTTTGCCATGGACAGTTTTTCCCACAGGCACCACTCTCTTTCGCCTGTAACGATGATGATTATTTTTAAAGGAATAAATCTGACATCTTGTTTGCAACCCTATCTTGCAGTGCTTTGAAATGGTATGACCTATACTGTTTCCAGTGTAGCACTATTGACCTTCACACATATTACTACGTTAATTAAAAAGCTGTATTAGACTTGTTGCTCAGAAGTACCATCATGAACAACTATTAACGACCAAGATAGTAACTGCGCGCAAAGGATGGACAAGAGCCGCCTATCACATCTCTCAAAACAGGCTGGATGCTTCACTTTTTCTTTTCCTACTTTCACTCATTCTGCTTCCAAAGGGATTGGATGTAATTACAGGGGTTATTAATTTATATTGATATGTCCCACCTCAAAGGCAACTACAACTCCGTGATACAAAAAGCAAATTTATCTAGATTTAGTTATTTACCATTCAAATTAAAGAACAGAGCTGTAGTCGTGCAGAACTCAGTAATTCTCTGAAGCACTTTGATCTTAGGGGAAGAGGGAGAAAAAGACCGGTTTTAATATTCACATCCAAACAAAGCACATTTTAATGCTTAACAGGGACATTTTGATGCATCAGTAGATGTCACGCCTTTGCAATCCTCAGCAAGTGCATGTTCTGGGAATTAACATATCATCACTCCTTCTAGGAACAGCAGAAATGGACCAAAAATGGAATAGACATTGACATCTTTTGGCCAGAAAATAAAACAGATTGCTTCTCAGGAACGCATTTGGAGCCCAACTTTCCAACCTCGCTGCAAGCAATTGCATACAACTATTTACAGGCAACAGGGGCCTATACCAAAATTTACTGAGAGCGGCAGATGTTTTCCACTTCATTTCAAAGTACTTTATCTCCGTGTTTTTCAGCCTGTCCCCTATGGACTACTTTTTAGTTTTCAGAATACACAATTTACAGAACGACAGCAGGTCTTTGTGTCCAGCAATCTAATATGTGAAATTTTAAAGGGATCTAGAACTCCCTAGAAGGATGGATGGATGGATGGATTCATTGACTATGAAATTAAAAAGAGGAGGCCATAGAGCTTGGGTTAGGTCTTTTTCTAGGAGGTACCCAAAACTGCAAAGAAAGCTGATGCCTATGACTATGCAATTTGATGGGAGACCTGGCTGTTTCCACGCAGGAAGTATTTCTGTGCTGCCCCCACGCCTTTTTGGAGGAACATGGGAGGAAGGAGAATGAGAAAATTTTCAGCTCTTACTCCAGCTGAATTCTTTAATCACTGTAAACTTTTCCTTGTAGCCCCTCTAGATCACATATGAAGTACAACCAGCATCAGTTTGATGAGAAGGAGAAGAAAAAACAATCCCAGCACAGAGGCATGTCACAACGTGGGGTTACCAGCCCAGGAGGAAAGGCAAGGAGAGCAAGATAAACACTACTGGTGTATTTAATGCTTCAGGGGCAGAAGATGATCAGCTCTCCCAGAAGCTGAAAGCCTCATACAGGTAGGGTAGAGAGCACAAATGGTCTTAACATTCAGCCTCACCGTTGTCTGCAAACAGGATCAGAGAAGCCAGATCTTGCAGCTCTTTCCTTGGAAAAGGAAGTCAATGAAGCTCTGTCGAACAGTGTCAAGAGACACATAATAAAAGAGTGGTTTTAACGAGAAATCTGGAAGTAACAGGACACAGTGACCTAGAGCTGCAAAAGGACAGTTTAGACCAAAGCTGGCAATATCCAGTTTTCACTGCTTATCTCCGTTCCCAGCTCCAGAAATGCTATGAACAGCCTGAACAACCCAGACACAGAAAGGCACTGGACAACAGGCAGGAGAAGAAATGCTACACAGGCAAAGCTAGTGAGCAAAAGGCCATATCAAGGAAAACCAACTAGCCCTCTGCTAAAACAATACACCACCAGAAAATGCATGCATTGAAGGCAATGAAGGGGGGAAACCCTGATGGACTCTACTGGAGAAAATGAGAATTTGCCCTTGGAGACAAGACAAGCCACTTATCTAGTGTTAGCATTGCACACGTGTTAGCACTGATCCCACAGATAGCTCTTTAGGCATGTTCCAGAAAAGGGTTATCACAAGCTATTCCCACTTGAAAGAGAAAAGCACATCTTTAGGAAAGAGTGTTCCCCAACTACCGACCTCTCCCAGACTGAAAGAAGGAAGAGGCTTAGAAGTTACTCAGGAAAGAGATACAGAGAGCAACGAACTCCCGTTAGTCCCTAAAGTAATCCAAGCTCCGGTATTTTCTACTTTTGCCCTGCTGCTCACACCAACATATTAAATCAGACATCGCATTTGCGAAGTAGCTTTCTGTGCCATTTCGGAGCTCTCTGAAGTTCATATTCTCAGTTCTCCTCAAAGATCTTCTCTCCATCTAAAACATAGGCTAAAGAGGAGAAAAGAGTCAACAGACACTAAGGCTGCCCATCAGAATAATCAGTGGCACAGCCTGAAACCAGAAGCACTGATTTTACCCCATTCATACAACCTGTGCCACACCATCCTCCAACCATCATGCCTTTTCTGGCGAGACCCACTTTCTTTTCACATACATAAACCTGGTGGACATGCAAAGACCTCATAGGGAATCCGGAAGGAAGAGGCAGATAGCAAACAGACCAAAAAAAAAAAAAAAAAAAAAGGCAAGCAAAACATTTAAAAACCTCCAGCCCCAACCCAAACAGATGAAAGCTTTAATCTGGGGGAGGGAGGGAAGGGGGGAGGGAAGGGAAGGAAAATCAAGAGGTGGAAAAAAAATTGGAGGCACCTATAAACATCCCATTAGACGACAAGACCCAGCTCTAATTTTATCCTCCAGTTCCCAGTTTTTCAGCAGGCCTTCTGCCATGATAGAACATGGTTGGGTTTCCAGCAGAGCCTCATGAACCTTCCACCTTCAGAGGACAGAGACTGGCTGTATTCAGTCTTGTAAATCTAGGCTGGTTGCCAGATTTCAAGTCAGACATTCCTCCGCCACATGTTCTCCCCAGGCGAGTCAAGCAACAATTACCTTAGGGCCAGGGCAAAACGGGTGGGCTGTTTGCATGATCCACATCCTAAGTTCATCCAGACATCTTCATCTAACAAAATGTCTGTTACCTCAAGTTCACGGGACATGTAGTGACACTCTCCTCTTTCCTTTAGAGGGTAATTGAGTGCTTAGTAGCATACTAAGACCTGCCTCAGCAGGGGGGTTGGACTAGATGATCTCCAGAGGTCCCTTCCAACCTCAACCATTCTGCGATTCTGTGATACATTAGGTGGAAAAAGAAGGGAAGCTCTTGGGGTAGATGCTCTTGGGGATCATTCTTGTGGATGCCCAGCAGGGTCCACGGGACCATTATATATAACTCTATCTGCCTCTTCAAGGACCGCTCAAAACTACTCCTCAGAACACCACCTCCTGTATTTTGTCTAGCCAAGGGCTAAATATGCCAGAAACATTGCTTTCCAGCTTTTCGCCCAAGACCAGTGCAGAGCACACTACAGATCTCACCTCTCAGTAAACCTAAGCCCATTTACACATACTCATTATCTTTAGAGGTGAAAAATATCCAGCACTCTGCAATGGTTTAGCGTGAATATCTGCATCGTTTCAAGAGAAATTCTCAAGAACAGTGATCCTTTGGGGATGATATTTGCCATAAGCAGGTTATTTTCCGATATTTCACTTGTGATCTCCAGGGAAAGACAACCGCTGCTTTACTTCTGCTGAAGATCCTTGCAATATGCAAGCAAGACAGAAAGGGAAATGGGCAGGGGGATTGTGGAGAGAGGTGGGGGGCAAGCTGAACTTAATGGCAGCCCGTTCATAAAGGATAAGAGTACATCTGAAGCAAATGTGATAGAAGCAGACAGCTCCTGGGTTAACTGTTCAAAACAATATTTGGAGCCCTTTGATAAAGGCAATGAATTAGACAAATATTTGTGAGTTATGATGGGACTGATGCAGCCCTTCCTTTGGCACTGCTCCATCACCTGTAATGGATATACTGGGCTCTCCTGAGCAATTTTAACTTAAAAAAATAATAAAATGGATGAAAAAATAAATTAAAAAAAAACAGAGAAGGGGTTAAGTTTAATTGCTGCATTTGAGATAATTTTTCATATTCTGACTTCCGCTCTACCCAGCGCTGAACCATCCTGCAGACAAGAGATGAAGGTACGTTGTAGAGAGCAACTAAACACACTGCAGGTTAGGTACCAGCTTATATGGCAGCAGGCCTCTCCTCAAAGACCTCAGAACTGGCTTATGATTGCACAGGTGAAAGGAGGGGGAAGTTCATAACTGCACCATGAAGCAGAGAAATCAGCAACTTGTCCACAGCCAGAGACACTTGCAAACAACACAAAAATTGGTTGAGGAGAAACCTAAAGACTCAGTACTTTCCAGTACTTTTGCAAAGCTGCTGGAGATGCTATGATGAAAGGCACTACAGAAACCTAAAGCAATACTGCTTTAGATATACAAGCATAAGGTTATCACTGAAATGCAGCAATGTTCTTTCTACAGTGAAGGTAACAGATAAGAGATCAACCAACATAGAGAACTAGACAGCTTTTTGGGAAGATATGGTTATAAAAAGTATCCAGGACATATTCTTGCAAATGGTGTCCCAGATCTTTAATAATCATAAAAAGCAAAAATTAACCTTTTTACACAGTGAGGATTTTCTCTGGAAGAACCCCATGCGATAACCTGCATGGAGCTCAATTTATTAGCTTAAAATATGGTGATGAGCTGATTCAGCCAGGATTCACATCTATACGGGAATAAGGGATTAATCAGGTCTTGCAATGATTCAAAGGAAACCCTCTGCAGTGGAGCAATGTATAAAGTGGAGCAATGTATAAAGAACAGAAAATTCTCTGGCACAGAGAAAAGAGGTCTCAAAGACACCGTACAATATATTTAGCTTTGCCAGAGAAAAGCAGAACTGGACTGTAGGTTCTTTATAAAAGATATGGCCTCTTGCATGCATTTGTACAAACCCACAAATGAAGCCCAAGGCTCCACCAAGATGTCCATTAAAATTTGCCCCTACCATTTGTAGGGATAATCTTCCAAATTTGCTGTTGCAGCATTTATTCCCCACTTTTCCATCATCTGTCAAAAGACATTCTTTTCCAGGAAACAGAGGCAAAAAGAAAAAAAAAAATCTGACAATCTTTGCAGGAGTAGACTTTTGGGGAACATAATGTGTGTGTCCACAGATTCTGCAGAAACAGTTAAAGGCTGGTGTGCATCAGGAAAGATTTGGGAGCTGGAAGCAAGAGCTGGGGGGTGCTTTGCAAGAGCTGTATCGTACCAATCAGCACTTGGTGCCTCCAATTTAGCCCCAGCACAGTACCCATAAGACCACCTACACAATCCCTTAAGTCCTTGCACAAGTCCACTCCAGCCACAGAAATGAGAAAATGGGCACCCAGAAATACCCTTATGAGCCCAAACTACTTTCAAGTTGATCGCTTTTGAGCATAAAATGACATTAAATGTCATTGATGAGTGATTAAAAAAGTATCACAACCCTTGCTGATGTTCATCTGTGCTGTGTTCTTAAGAAAGAGAACAAATATTGCTCGACTAATGTGCACACAAACTAAATTGCCTGGCATGGGGGAGACCATACAACCCAACCTAGGTATGCTGCAAGATGCAGAGACTTAAGCAAACTGTCTCACCTTCCTACCTGAAACAAGGTAGGAAAGCACTATGGAATTTCAATATGGTAAACCCAGGGATATGCTGGGAGAGAGACCAATTAAATCCTTAAAATAAAAATAGGGGATTTCAGTAATTAACCACCGAGCAATTAACCCCTGAGAAACCATTAATAAATGCAAATGGACTCTTCAGCCTGACCTTAAATACAGTAGCACATAGATGCTTAAACTGTTTTATAGGAAATGTGTCTCAAAGACGTTGCAAATCCAACAGACTCCTCCATAATGGAGAATTCTCCTCGCAGCAGGACCTATCTATCCCACAAGCATCTGGATCCGAAGAGCGTGACCCCTGACATGAGCTAATCCACTCCACCCAGGTAGCCGAGACAGCCATGACCCCCCAGGAGATATTTCTTAGCCCTTTGGACTGCTCACTTTGCAATAATTCAAGCCACAGTGCTTCCAGTGCCTCTCTTCAGAGACTATTTCACACCTTCATAGATCTCACTCTGAGGGCATTTTTCCTCCCAGTCTAATCTTCAGAAAAATTTGACAGCTACAAAAACGTAATAAACCAACCAGTCGGATTATATATATATTACAGTTTGAAAAAGATGAAAGGCTATATTGTTAAGAGATATAATTCCACCAGCTTCCACAATGCAGCCTGTGCATACACAGAGAAAGAAAGGGAATTGAAGTAGCTTATATTTTGTCTTACAAGTCCCCTAAAATAACCTAGATTCTGATCCTCGGCTCACATCAGTGCAACGATACTGAAAGGCTAATAAAGACCTGCCAAACATCTAATCAAGACACAACAGCTGTGTGTTCATAGCACGTCTTCCCAATGCTCCAGGTGAAGTCAAAAGAAAAAGGAAAGGGAGGGCTGTCTACTTAAAAAAAACCCCAAATATCCAAGGTCAGAAGGAAGCAAATACAGAGCTATCAAATTTTGGACATACTGGGATATACACTATGACAGCTGGACACAAGCAGAGTCAGTTTGCCATGAGCAGTAACTACATGGCCACTGTACCCCAGTGAATATACTTAATTTCATTGCTATTGGTAGATCTAAGAAAGGGACTACTGTGCCTCAAGGCAAAATAAAAACAAAAATCCAGCCATGGGGCTTGGTCACAGGAAGATGAATAGTAGTTTTTATTAATAAATTAAATAGGTTAGTGGCCACCAAATATCCCACACCCATCTTAAAACATGTGCATGCTAAAAGGCTCCTAATCCCGTCAGTCCAACTAAGGAAAGCTTCTTCCAAAAAGAGGGACATTTTTTCCACCATAGCATTGGACAGAAGACTACTAAAGATGAGCAAAGGTCTCCACGTGTTTGGATTTGCATCATATAACCCCTTTGGTTATAGCAGCAGTAATCAGTTATGCAGGAGAATGGAAAAATCCTGTGAAAATCTTGCAGTTTCCGATTCCGGAACTGAGTTGTAACACCTTTAGGAGATCAGTTCAATTTCATGATAGCTGAGACATCTTGAAAGGCTGGTATCTCTTAAGATTTTTGCTTGCCACTGTACAGAAACTGGTATCACCCTTCGTGTTGGGGGGGAAAAAAAATGAATCCCACCAGAAGAGGTTTTTTAGACCTAGAAATTCAAACGCAGCCAGCACTCAGAGAAAAGCTCAACGGGACACACCTGAAGTCTGCCCCACTGCTAGCATCGTTTGATTGCAAGGGTCTTGGGGCAGGGGGAATTGTGCATATTGTAGACTAGCAAGCACATGACTGGTATTGCACATCAGCACTTCCCAAACCTCTCTACAGAAGACCTCTCTTTCGCATCCATAACCCACTTTCTGACTGCTATCTCATCATTCTGACAACGGCTGTTTCACCCAGCTTGCAATCCTACTTAGACAACTGAAACTCCCAGTCTGTGAATAGCTGTTCAAGAAATAAGTCTGTTCAATAGCTTAAGGGAAGAATGGAAAGAAGGAAAATTTTCACAGTTACCATCAGAGGAGTTCTGGAAACCAGCATTTTCCTACTGGGAAAAATATGTGAAGATTCAGGTGCAAGAACACCCTGAAAATCATGCCTACCATAAGACAAACGTGGAATCACACAATAATTTAGGCTGGAAAGGACTTCTGAAGATCTCTAATCTGACCTCCTCCTCAAAGTAGGTCCAAGTGGAATAGGTTGCTCAGGGTCTTGTCCAGTAAAGTTTTGAGCACCTACAAGGATGGAAATCTCAGAGCCTCTTTGGGACCCTGTTCCAGTCTTCACCACCATGGTGAAAAATTTTTCCTTATAAATTGGAATTTCCCATGTTCCAGCTTGTGCCCGTTGCCTCTCCTCCTCTCACTGTCCACCTCTGAGAGGAGTCTGGCTCCAACTCCTCTACACTGTCCCACTAGGTAGCTACAGACAACAACAAGGGTTCCCCTACGCCGTCTCCTCTGCAAGCTGAATAAACTCAGTTCTCACTGCCTCTCCTCGCATGTCCCAGGCTCCAGCCCCCTGAACACCTTGGTGATCTCCACTGGACTCATTCTACTATACCAGTTTATTTCTTGTACTGGGCAGCCCAAAACTGGACAGTGTGTCCAAATGCAGTCTCACAAGTGTCAAGGAGAGGGAGATGATTACTTCCCAGGACCTACTGGCTACACTTTTATTAACATAAGATACGGTTGACCTTCTCTGGCACAAGGACACTGCTGGCTCACATCCAGATTCGTATTTAGGTCCTTCACTGAGTTCAGGCTTAACATTTACTGGTTCAGTCCTTTGTCCACAAAATGACCTTCCAGGAAACCAAGTGGAATTAAATCACTGGCCCCTGTGTTCTCTTGCCCCATGGGTCCACCTTTGCTCCGAGTCCTTCTATTCAGTCTTTGCCATTAGTCAGCTCTCCCAACAGTCTCTCAAAAAACCCACTTCCTCCAGTCTTTACAGAACTGTACCCCAAATTATGGGGTTAAGATTAAACAAGGGAAAACGAGAAAGTCCTGCAAGGTCTTGACAATAATAATAATAATAATAATAATAGTTTAAAAAGGAAGTATTAAAAGACAGTAGCTCACTGTTCAGATCAAAGTGTCAGGCATATCCATACTTTCTTTGCCTGAATCAGAAATCCTACAAATGCAAAGGCTCTTAAAGAGTCCCTTAAACATGATAATATAGAAGGACTTGTACTAGAATTTCAGAATGCAGGGAAAAAAGAATTACATCAGTGGAATAGCAGTTGGAAGAATTTGTGTTACAGTTCACTTCACTTACAACCATCCACTCACTTTCTCAGTCCATCACAAAGATGACGGAGAACCTGAAAAGGCAAACAAACAGCAGAAGGAAAGACCAGTTACAGAATCTGAACCCAAAGTAAAGGATATTTGGAAGCATTCACAAAGGTATTGCTTTGAAAAGAACATAGAAGCCACCTCCCATTTTGCAAAACGAAAATGAGTGCTGTCTTGAGAGAGTTAGGATGCTCGTTCCTCATTCTTGACTATTTCTCAATTCCTTCCCCTAGTACCCCTAGCAATAAAAGCAGTACTACATGACTACAAAAGGTTAGAGAAAGGCCATGTGAATTCACATGTGCACTGAAATCCTCAAATGAAAGGAGGATCTCCTCCTGCATAAATATTGCTTTATGAAGATATATTCTAAAACACATTAAAAAAATAAAATGCAACTAAATGAAAAATAATGATCACTGAGCAAAAGTCACTGTAAGCAGAACAGCTAAGGTAACTTGGAGATTTATTTAGTGTCATCTTTTACATAAAGAAGAATATTACAAAGAGGAGTTTTGACAGACAAAATAAATTTGGTTTGGTTTGACTCTTCCACCCCCAGTCAAATACTCATGATCTATGGAGAAGCTAGAAAGTGAGACAAGACAAAAAAGAGAGAGTAAAAGGAAAGCACTAGCCTAAAAAATGAAATTTTGTCCTGGAAAAGCCCATAAGCCCATTCCCCAAGAACTAGGAAATTTCCCAGAGCACTCAGAGGGCACTTCTGCAGGGAAGCAAAGCCCAAAGGTCTGAGCTTAGTCCTTCCTGACACACCTCCACAGTGAAAGCAATTTGGGAGACAGATTCCTCATCCATAAACTGGGAACATTAAGTATTTGGCAGTCCTAAAGGATTCTGTTTGAAAAAACAAAGATGCCAACCTTTGGCCATGTCATTCAGCAATGCCTCAGAATACATTCTGCAAGTCTACCTGGTGATCCACTCCCGTCCAAAACGGATGTTTTTCAGTACAGAAGCTGCAACCAAGACGAGGAATAAGACGACGCCCACAGAGCTTGAAACGGTGCTTTTCACTCGTCCCTCTCTAAAATTACCAAATGATAAGAAGAGCTACACCAAGAGGGTGCAAGTGAAGATGCAGTGTTAGTCAACTAAATTAATCACTAAGCGTTTCCCGTTCCCACCTTCCCTTATGTAGACGCTATCAGAGCTACCGGTATTTCTCATAAAAAGAGTTGGTAGAGAAAGAATGAGCCCGTGGGGCAGAGAAAAGCTAAGAGCCCTGCTTGATGGAAGGAAAGGAAGACCCAACAGGGCAGTTACAGACATTTTGCCCCCAAACTCCTCTCCCACTGAGATGCCTGGGAAACCAGAAGATAGGAGTCTGTGGTGACTGCTCCCTTCCATTACCTGCACACCGGTAGGCTAAAGGACTGCTCAGTGACTCTTCTCTTCCTTCTTTTCTTTTCTTTTTTTCCTAGTTGTATTATTTGCTTGCTTCAGGACCAAAGACAGGAGGGAAAACCATTGAGTTGCTTTGTCCTTTCGTTTCCACACGTGAAACCTGTGTGTTAGGCACCCACAGTCCGATGCAACGCCCTCCACTACGGCACAGAATCGGCACATGACATTCTCGTCTTCAAAAATAAAAGATGACCACAGGAGCCAGAACAACACTGAGCTAATTCATAGACACATTGCTTACATACAGTCTACTATAGACTTCACGGCTGTGGAGATGTTAGATGATTTCTTCCCTCTATTTCAGTGGAATCCATATCAGATCCTGTGTTTTGGGGCTGCAAGTTTCAGTGCAGAATTTATTTCACAGCTATTACAGGGTACATTACACTAATTACAATGCACATTATAGCTTTCTATGTAGTACTCTGCGATAAATCATGCAGTGCTTTGGCCCACTGCAAACACTGCCATACATCTGTGGACACCATTGGATGTTTGACCACTCTCATAAATATGAGCATTTCTGTAGTACTAGTGCAGTTGGCTACAGAGACTTTAAATTATTGCAGTTTTCTTTCAGTACATTAACAGTGCAGTAAATTCTATAGCTTGTGCTGAAAAGAAAAAAGAAAGGGAATAGCAGGATTTCCTTTAGTAATGTATCAAAGGTAGTATATTCCCCTTCGATAACACCCTGATTGTTCTTTATTTTTCAAAAATGTATTTGCTGTGTCATGTCCACTCTGCAGTCAGAGAGATTTTTAGCTTTCAAGCTTGACATACCTGAGAAATTGGGGTGAGCAGAGGATAGGCTCCTTGTTTAAAAGATTTTTTATTATAAGCTTTACATCTACTTTTCCTTCCAGCTGTCCCAACACAGAGACTTGCATAGGTTTGTTCACACATAAAAACTCCCTCACTCAGGCACTCAGCACTCAGGCTCCATCCAGGGCAACCGGGACGGTTTTATGGGTTGGGTCCTTCGCTGTGATACAATCCACAACCGGACTCGGAGCATCACCCAACTGGAGCGATGCTTGCGGGTCCCGGGGTTGGAAGATTTTAATTTCAAAATACCTGCCCGTGCACACAAAGGCAAAACCTAGCGTATTATTCCGAGTTCTCTGCTGGCTCAGGAGCACGCAGCGTCCATTGACCCTTTCACATTTCAGCCTACCCATCCATAAAACACGGGAGATGGAATAATTTTCCGCTCCAAACATTTGCCCTCATAGAAGATACTTCAGGTCAGCCCACCCTCTTTGCCCCTGCTTCCTTTCTCGTGGCAGATCTAACCAAAAGGGACCATCAGAGAAATAAAAAAAAGACATTTTTTTCAGCCCCACTGGGAGCATTAATAAAACAACCACGCTAGAGAACTGCAAGGAACTGGATGGGGTTTTTTTTGCCTAATTTACTCTCCACACTCAGGTAAGGATCTCTGCCACCACTGCCCTTGCATTCAAGACTTCACTTCTCTGGCAAAGTGCCGCCCTGCAGCCCCCATGCCAATTCCCAAATTGCTCTCAACAGGTGAACGAGGCCAGCATGGGTCTGGCAAGATTTTGCTGAGTTTGCACAGGCAATCTTGCAGGCAGGACAGCTCTCCTGCTCTCCAAGGAACGTGGAGCCAACAAAACGTCACCGTTTACAAATGTGCCCTGGACACAAAGGACAAACTTCAGAAATTGGCAGCAACCTCACCTCCAGCTCAGCCTTCCCTGCGTGAATTGGACTTGAAAGAAGAACAAAGGAGAGTCCAGCTCTCACAAAAGCCACCAAACAGAAATAGCTTAAGGTACCACATGATGGAAGATGACAGGGAAGGACAAAAGGGGCTTTCAAGGGGCCCAGGAAACCTTTCAGGAACACAAAGCTCTAATTCAGCAGGGAACGCCCTTACGAGCAGGAGCAACAGCACATGCAGGGGGTCAAGGAGACTCAAAACTTTGCTGAATTGGGGCTGTGGATCAGTCTTGCCTAGATCCTGCTATAACTTGCCTTCAATAAGTGATATCTCCATATACTGCAAACTTGCGCAGTTTTGAGAGAGATCTCGGGGCAGGGGTCTATCTCCTTTGGTAAGTCCAAGCAAAAGGGGTTACTTAGCTCAGATGGGAGGTGTGGGAGGAAATCAGGCTGTTCTTCCTACACACCATGTATGACAGTCAAAGAAAACCCTTGTTTCTAATGGGAGCTCTGTTCCATGGATGAAGAAACAGGAGGATCCTCTGGAGTTGTCTTGTGCAAGTTCTGTAGATGGAGGAGGCAATAAAAACCGGCTTTCCACAGCCTGGTAGATAGGACTTCATTGCATAAAATGAGCAAACATGAACAGCATCATGTACAGATTTGATCTTCAGAACCGAACAAAGATTCACGAGCTAGCTGCTGCATGTGCTTTTTACCAGCAGATTGTTCTTTGCCTTGTGACTGCAATCAGGATTAACACTTCCACTACACTGACTTTAACAGTCCGCAGAAGAGACAAATGCTGGTAGCCAAAGCAAGCAGACCTGTCAGCATACAAGAGTCAGACAGCTCCAGGAGCGATTACATACAACACTTCTAGCGGCAAACCATTGCCAAGCGCTTGGACACGGTACCACCTCAACCTGCAAGCTCCAAACCCACAATAAACTACCAGGGGGGAAGGTGAAGACAGATTCTCAGGCACCGATCAACTATTACCAGAAAGCAACAGGAATTTTTTAAGCTAACGAGCACCACCAAAAGGTTTTGCAGCCCAGGGGTGAGAGAAGGGCTGCAGTCACAGGATAGGGGAAAAGGCAATCTTCTACATCTCTCATCTGCATCATGGTCATTCAGCCTGGCAACTCAACCCTACCACTGTTGTGTAAAAGCAAGGTGAATTCCTGGCCAGGGAACACATTTTAGTTCAATGGCTCCACTGGCCTGGTGTAAGATCAAGTTTTTTTGTTTGTTTGTTTTTAATAAGAAGAAAAACCAAAAAGTTTGGCTATGGTGCCAGTCCACTTCTACTGTTTAGGTTCTGTATGACATTTCAGAGACCAGCCATGCAAAAAATTCGAATATTTCAAAAGGTCCTTTACATTCTGCTCTATCAACACCATTCCCCACCAATTTCTAAGGGTACACAGCAGACACAGCTGTAACAGCAAGTCCTTAGCTTACCCAAAGAGCTGCGTCCTACACAAAGTCCTCAAAGGGAGCACCAGTAGGAGAAAACACCAAAGGTATCGGCTGCCTATCGGTATCGGTAGCACAAACTACCAACAGTGTGACCAGCTGCGGAAACACCAAAGCACGCTTACACATAACCTCGCCAGTCCAAAACCAGTGGCATTTTTCCAGCTTTTGAGCACTGAAACTTAAGGTTGTGGTTTCCGGCTTCTAATTCCCAGTCACCCTGGAGGGCAATGGATTGCTTTGGGGAGAAAGGAAAAAAAAAGTTCAGAGGTCTCCACTGAGCACACAGGGAAGACTGGACAACGGTCATAGGTCTGCAAACTAGCAATTAGTTTAGAAAGAGAAAAATCCACTGCTTTAGAGCCTTTGACCTGCCTTAGGGGTTGGGTTCTTTCCTCCTATATATGAATTGATGTTGTCTCCAACCGTAATGCAGAAGTGGGCAAGTTGTGATGCACGAGCAGAAAGCAAAGGAGACAACAAAACACCACTGTGCCCTGTGCCAGTCACTGAAGGGAAGTGTAAGGGGTGGACAGTCCTCACCCGTGCAAGCAATTAGTGTTTGTCCAGGTGTGTAACTGCAGATTACTGCTTCAGCTGCACGCCTGCCTCACAATATCTCCCTTAGCACCTTCCACCACCTCGCTCCGCTCTTTCTTCCTCAGCTGGAGAAGATAAAACACCTCAGACACAGAGCCAAGCTACACCAAGGCTCTTCTGCATCCCAGAGAGGCTGAGCAAAATTAAACCCGCAGAGCACGTGCTGCTGCTATCCGAAAGAAAAGAAGTTAATAAAATAGCACTTCGCCATAGACATCCAGGCAGAACAGCTGCCCTGATCCACAGCTGCCAAGAGCTGCTTCCCCTCACACTGAGTGCAGGGCTGGCAATGAACTACGGCATTTAAAAACTGATTAAATTTCTGCGTGTTTTTTAATACGCATCATCAGACTACACTTGGAGAATCGCTAATGTAAGGGCTACGTTTACATGTCAGGCAAGCAGCTCTCTCCCAGGCTAAGAGCTAGAAGGGTTCCCTGCAGTCAACAAGTAATGGAGATACGTCCATCAGAAAAATGAAAAAGCACAAGCAGGCTAGGACTTCTTTTCAACATGAGACTGTTCCAATGCTGCAGTAGGGATGCTTCAGCTCGGCAGTAGAGAGGACACGTTTAAGCACAGGTGGATGAACAGGCGCCTGTTGAACTAACAAGCTATTTACAGCCCCGTCATTCCTCATGAGTTGGGCCAGTCCAACAAGGGGAGCATGAAGATCTACCCTGGTATACATGACCATGAAGATGTAACTTTCCAGTGCCTCAAACAGCTCTGTCTTGATCATAACCCCAATCACAAGGTATCCAAGATGCTGGCTGATAACATATGGAAGACACAAGACTTTGAAAACAGGTTTAGAAATCCACTATCAGCAAGAGGATCCATGATAGCTCCAAACCCTTGTCAATTGAGAAATAAGAGAGTTGATATGCTTTTCTAAAATCTCAGAGACACTCTCCTACCTCTCCTTCTCTCTCACACGCTCACTGCTGTTCTTTCCATAGGTGACATATCCTCCCAGGTCCCCAAATGAGCAGTGGGATTGAAAAGCTCACACAACTGCGTGCACTTAGCGGATCTCTTGCATGAAGTGTAAGAAGAGAGTCGGGAAAAAAGCAGCCCCACGATTTTTTTTACTTCTAACTGGGAAGGGGACAGTAGGTGCACCCAATAAAGCTATTATGTTATCTAAAGCTCTACTGGACATATATATTTTATATATTAAAATAAATGTGCAATTACTTTCAGTCAGCAGACAAACACAGGGTTGGGTTGTATTTTATACCAAAGCTCAATATTTCTTCAGAACAACAGCAGCAAGAACATGGAAAGAGCCGCAGAAGAACTTAATCATAAAAGACAGAAAACAGCAAGGTTAGTTTTCACAGGTCACGACATTTCAGAAAGTGGGGATTTTGTTTGTTTTATGCTCATTAAAGGGACATGCTACTCTTGCAAACATGGGAAAACTACAGACAGGTTCATAGCATGGGTCTCTCCCAACGCACTTCTCCTTGGCTAACTATTAGATACTTAACAAACCCTACTACGCCATTGCCAAATCTGATTTAACTGCATGGCAGAGTTAGAAAGCTTTTCAGCATCAAGATTTGTTATGACACAAAAGAAGTTCTGTCAGTTTTCCATCCTGTAAATATTAACTCTCAAAGCAATTTCAAAATACATGTTTTTTTTTTCCTTTTTCCTTTAAAGGGAGAGAACTGTTTATCCTCTCAATTTCATGAGTCAGCTACTCCGATTACTGCCGAATTTTTTTCCTCCCCTTGTTCTTTTATAATTAGATCGCAAAATAAAATGATGAGGTTATTTTGTAAATAACGCAGCAGCCTACAGACTTCCCCCCTCCCCACACCAGGCCCCCTTCCTCTTTCACCGTATGCAATTACCTGTTAATTTAGACAGTAAACTCCGGCAGTTTGCCCTTAATTATGGCTTCCCTATAACAGCTGCAGAGCATACACTGCTTATGGAAAATACAGAGCTTTGAAGACAAATTCGAGCTCTTTATCAAAGAGGTTAGGTGTGAAGGTGGTTGCGAAAGGAAAAAGAAATTATGCCAACTAGGCCACTCAAAGGCCACCCTCCTCTGAAGAGTACGTCCAGGCAAGACCAGCCAAGTAACAGCGTTTTGACCACCTTCTTCCTAAAATCCTCGCTGCGTCGGTTCCCGAGTCCAGCAGAGACCAATGGATATCCATCACAGGAGCATGGCTCAGGAGCAGGAGTTGAGCCACCAGCAGAAGCATTTGGGAACCAATGTTGTCCAAAATCAGGTTTTCAAGGCTGGCAGAGCTTTCCAGCACTCAGTTTCTTCATTCAACTGGATTTCACCTCTGTCCTCCAGTCCTAAGGAGAAAGCACAAGTCCAAAGAAGAACTAAGGGCCAGGGAGGGGAAAATCTCTTCGAGGAGGATGGTGTTTCAGCGTAACAGTCCTCAGATTTCATTAATTAGAAAAAAGAGCCAGAGAAACCAGCCAAAGGACAGAGAAGTGCCAGAAGGTGCTTGTGGGCTGGGAGCCAATGAACGAACCTGTGGCTGCCTCCAAGTGGTGAGCAACACAGCCCAAGAGAGCCTTACTTTACACAGCATCTTACATACCAACCATCAGAAAACCCTCAGAGTCTGTTCTTCCCTCAAATATTATTTAGGGATGCAGACAGGAGAGAAGAGAGAGAAGATAGACAGAAGAGCTTTGGGATGATATCTGAAAAGAGATGCCAAGCCAGTGGCATTAACAGTCTACAGCAACGCCAGTGCCCCAAAACAGCCGTCGGATACACCGTGCTGTGACAGCCTGGAGGAAGCGGAGAGCACAGGGATGGCACTCAAATGCCAAAAGTTCCTCCTCCGTTGCTTCCCTTCTTCTCCAAGAATTTCCCAGCAATGAATTTGCCTGTCGCGTTCAGCCAGCTTTTCTCAACAGAAGAGATTTCGGGAGGGCAAATCCAAGGACTCCTGCGGAGCTGAAGTGCAGAGGCCTCTCTGGATTGAAGGCAGCAGTAACTAGGGACAACTCTCACAAGCCCAGTCCTACAAACTGCTTTACACAGGTCACCCCACATGTCTAGCAAAGTCCAACCTCACCAACGCGATCTACTTGACTATAAAATCACTCTTTCCAGCAAAACAGATAGCATTTAATTGAAAGAGCAAACCGAATAAAAATAAACACATTCATTGTTTGCTCCTTGCACTCATCTCCTTTTAGTTTGATAATTAAGCCTAACATTTTCCAGTTACCCGCCTGAGACAGTTAACAGCGGGTCTGTAAGAGCACTCGCAACACCTAGAGAAGGTCAAGAGGGCTGTGAAGAAATCTGACTCAAAAGTCACCTCAAGAACCCTCTAATGAAAGCAACTATTGAGGAAAGTCACTTCCAGACCCAATCCAAAGCGTTTTTGAGTTTCTTCAAGCTCCTTAGACAAGCTCAAGACAGTCAGCACTTTGCAGTGTCAGGTATGTGTTATCCTTAGTAAAAACATATAATTATATGGGTGCAACATACAGCAAGTGCTTTTGGAGCTGCAACCTTGGCTGTCCTATGACAGGTCAAGCGGGCTTTCTTCAGTCCCAGAGATGTGTGAACGCATCTATATCCCCTCAATTTCACAGTCTGCCCCGACTGCTTGCCTTTTCTTTGTCATTATTACTCTAGCATAATTAAAATACAAAACACATCATATATGTTTTCCTGGTCTATTTTAAGAGGCAGAGAAAGAATGGAAATAATACCCTTTCCCTAGCTGGCACCATGAGGGTACTCAGTTATTTAAAAATACACCAATATGACAAATTTGCTGGTCCCTAGAGCAATCAACATCCACAGCCGCAGGTTGTTGTTTGGAGAGCGTGTTCCATTCGCCTTAGGTTGCTTAGCTTTGGTCGATACATGAGGTTGTTTTTATCACAGAAATGCCTACAGCGTGACAATCAGCTTGTTATAAATGATGGGGAAATAACAGACTGTTGAATGCCACAGGCAAAAGCTTAACTGGAAAGCACAGATATTTTAAATTACTTCTTAATCACTTCCAGATATTTTCCCCCCAAATTGTAACTGCTCACTGAGCAACCCCACCTTGCTGAGAAGAGGCAACGCTTGTGGGCACAGACAATATTCTGCAGTCGGCAAAGACGCTTTGATCCCACCAAGGACTTCAGAACGATATTCACACACACCAGTTTTGAAGTTGAGCCTCTTCAGCTCTCTATTTGCAGGCTATTCCCTATTCTGCTTCCCATCTGCCGTCTCAATATGGATTGAGCAAATTTCTTCCTAACTCGCAACATACTTCATGGGTCTTGCTTAAAATTTTCGAGAAGATATCCTTTCCAGCTGGCCGGCTTAAGCCTGAGCAGAACATCTCAAGCAATTATGCACTCAAGGAGACAAGGAATGATGACATGAGTGAACCTGCAGAACTGCCCTAAAACAGCAATCACTGGTTCGAATCATGTTCAAAAGCAAAAAAAAAAAACTACCTCTCTCAGTGACGGGTGCCATGTCATTGCTTCTCCTTTTCACTATCTTTGCCTTGCTTGATTTTTGGAGCCCACATTCTCCACTGTAGGCTGCACCAGGCTGAAAGACGAGAGTGGGGAAGGGGAGCGGGGTCAGGAGACCACCATTGATCTCACCAAGTTTTAACAACATTTCAAATTTCATAGAAAAAAAATATCATTTTAGAAGAGAGTAACTCCTTTCCTTTAAAATTAGTATGACAAGATTCCGATAGCACCATAGGTTTGCCTTCCTCCTGTTCAGTGCTGGATCAGTTTAGGGGTTTGGGGACCTTTCTCCTGTGCAGTTCCAGGGGCAGCAATCACTTTCTGACTCCCTTCTCTCTGCTCTGTCGCTGCCAATAAAATCCTCTTCTGAAACAACACTCAGTTCTTCAACCTTGCAATCACAACCCTCTGGGTGTCCACTTTACAACACCCCCCACCATGGTATCTCCAGTCTCGCATACAGATAGAGAGGGAAGATCCCCACTAAGGCTCTGTAAAATAACCTTGATTTCTACAGGCAAGCAATTTGGAGAGCTGCCACCCCATTCAGCTAAGAGAGAAATATTTTTGGCCTTTCGGACCATTGAAAGCAGAACTTAACTCACATTGTTCCTTCCTCGACACTTAAAAGAAAAAAAAAAATCTGGATTTGCCTCTCTTGCGGAAACCCTCACGTAACTCTCAATGTGCCAGCTGTAGGAATGCTGGATCCCATCCTAAACTAGCAAAGAAACCTGCCCTTGTATAAAGTAGGTGTTTTAAAGCACACAAAAAATCCAAAAAACCACAGGGGAAAGAGAAAAGCTGTAAGCCCAGGGATATGGCTAAATCGAAATAGGCTGATGCGCCCTCAGAACTTGAGGTTCCAACCAGAACTGCCAAAAAGTCAAAAAAAAGTCCCGCACAAATAAAGCTAAATCCTCAATGCAGTCAGAGCATCCTGGTCTGACACCGGTTGCCAGATGACAGAGCGAGGGCAAAGATAGTCTCATCCCTCCTCCATCCCTCCCAAGCTGCAAAATAGATACCTGACAGGCTATGAGATAGGTGACGGCAACCAGGAGCAGATTTATGATGCAACAGGAGGGTAGGAGAAGGAGCAACATCGGATTTTCCATAGTTCATGCATTTTCAGGTGCTGGTGCTCGCTCCAAACACCCCTCCAGCACAGGAAAGCTCACATCAATCCCTTTACGCATAGTGGAGATTAAGCTCATTTTTAAGGAAGACAAACACTCGAGCGATGTCCTTAGCAATAACTACTGCAATAACTATAATTCTATTTCCTTGTATTCCCCTGCATCTCAAAACTAAGATAAATCTTTCCTTCTCTTAAAACACAAATTTTCCCTATCTGAGGAGAATTCCCAAGACACAAGAAACGCATGGCCAAAAGAGTATGGGGAAACTGGACAAAAACAGAGATAAAAATTATTCTTTCTCCTATATTTTGGAGTCCTTCAAGACTGTACAACTGAGCACTAACATGTGAAATACCAGAGTATTTAACCAGGTCCTGTGATGCACCATCCCTTCTCCCTCCTCACATCCCTCCCGGGGCACAGCACGACCCAGCCAAATGAGGCTAAATTCATGCTGGCAGCCAGTGGAGAGATCCCACCTGGATTTTGGTCTCGTCAAGTTAGACCAAGAGATGGAAGAAGTGCCAGGGACTAGTTAGAGACTAGAAAGGGCCAAGACCACCACTTTTGCAGTCACAGTCTCAAAAAAATCACAGCTCCTTCATGTGGAGAGGGTTCCTTTACCAAAATGTGCCCCTCTCACCCCGCTGCGATACTCCCGAGCTCCTTGAAACCTCATCTCCATGTCTGTGCAGCCCATTGCCCTGCACCATAGCAATGACCCCCTTAAACCAAACGGAGGTGGGGGCAGGAAGAAGGAGGCACCAGCTCAGGGCCCTCTGTGAACGGGCTACAAATATCTCCCGTCTTCCCCAAGCCACAAGGCAGATACCTCAGCAAACCCTAGTGCTCCTGGTTTTCCCCCCGAGGCCAGACGGCAACGCTCACATCCGAGGGCAGAAATCTTTCACCGCTGCTCAGAAGCGCTGCCGAAACCAAATTACATTGCTCGTATGGGAGAACACCTTCCCAGCTCTTAGGGGAAAGCGCAGGATTTTGTGTGGATCCCAGGTTCTCTTCGAGATGGCGTTTCTAAAGGGATACAACCGAGGAAGCTCAGAGCGGCAGGTCTTTCAGCGCTAAAGAGACAAGGACAACAACCCAGCAAACCAGGAGTCCTAATGCACTGCCTCAACATGCATTTGACCATGGTTGTCACTTCAGGGGAGTTTGCTACAGAACAACTCCAGTTACTCTGCTTGCAGTAATTCAAACGTCAAGACGCCGGGAAAAAGCAGCAACGCAGGACATGCATGCTGCGGAGGGGAGGCCAACTCCACCAGCAGAGCAATGAACCACGCGATCCACCACAGAGACCACCGCACTGGCAAAAACAGGCCAGAATCTACACCCAAACTGAAGCATCCCAACAGCCTGGACAGATGAACAAGGGTGCTTCGTGATGGCTGCTCTTCCCCTTCCACGCTCCCAACAGCATCCCACAGAGCAACCCCAGGGCCAGGAACTGCACGTTGGATGAGGATATGAAACGGCACCCTGGGAGAGAAGCAGAAGCAACTCGAGTGCACCAAGGAGCCCACATCACATGCTCTGAGCCCCCACGCATGTCCTGGGGCAAACAGTTTCCAGTCCTTAGCTCCCCTAAAGACAAAACTAGTATCCCATAAAAAACAGCTATTATGCGGTTTAATGGTCACACTTCCAAAGACCGGAAAGACAGAGATAAGATGGAAATGCAACAAGATCTAGCAAGGAACAGGGCACAATAAAGGACTATCCATAACATATGGATGTTACACGTCTGTTTGCTTTAGCAAAGGTATATTTTTATTTATATATATATAAATATGGGGGGAGGGGGGAGTATGCACATATGCATTTTTAATACACTAATACAAACACAAGTTTTCTAATTAACATGCTTCTGCGTGAAAGCACTGATGACCAGTCAGAGATGAGGAAAAAGAAAAATGCTTAGTCTCGTAAGAAAAAGTCGAAAGCTGAAGCTGGAGCTTGTCGGGTGGGTAAAGCGCAGCATGATGCACTGCAAGCCAGGCCCACATTCAGAATATGCCCACTCTGTGAGCAAAGGAGAAGAAGAGGCATCTGAGCCCCTTCCCAACTCCGCCTGCACCCACCAGCCATACTCCTCGCACCCGAACATGAATCCAGGTGCAGGCTTAGCCCCAGTCAACCTCTTTGTAGCATCACCTGGATGCAAGAGGCATGGCTCAGGCCAGGTGAACTACGTCCCCAGGGAGGGCCTGCTGGCTTTTCGGCACAGAATGGCCTCTTCAAGCCCCAGCTGCTCCCGGGCTAATGAACAGCCATGTGGATGAAGAGGGCACAGATCACGGAGTACGCTGCACTCAAGCCTGGTACTCATCTTGCAGCAAAGCTGCAGGTTCAGCTACCTTCATCAGAGCTCATTCAGCGAATATCCAGGCTGGGGAGCTAAAAACAACTCTGTTGCCTGGAATTTAAGTGTATTAGAAGATGAAAAACAGCAAACATGAATAGGCAGAGATTTGGCCCCCTTGTCCCAAGAGACGTCCTTCTATGGCTTTACACTCAGATGAATGGACATCCCGGGCTAGCACCGCAGAGCCCCATGGCTATCAAACAGTGAGGCCCTTGGGAGCGTCCCATGCCCAACCTGTGGCTGGGGTAACCCTCCCCAAACAACATCCCTCGAGTTCCCACATGCTCTCCCTATCCGCATCACACAGCAGGAAGATGGGCAGATGCACAAGAGCTTGTCCCAACTTCCATGGTACATACAGAGGAAGTGGGGAGAGTGCAGCCAGGAAGTGTCCGAGAGTGCAAAGACACCACGGAAACGGTTACAAAGTTGAACGGGTCAACAAATCAACAAGGGCCAACATACTGCCAACACAGCCAGGGACCGTCGTGGCAGCTGGTGGGAGATAAATAGCTTGACCCCAGCTGACACCAACAGCACATTTTTCAGAGCCTGAAGGGACCTTTACATTCATCAGGTTTGGTGTCCTTCAAAATTCACGCCACCCAGCACCATCCAGCACCTTCCTACATCAAGTCTGCAACTCTGGGTCCAGCGAAATCAAGATGGGTTAGAGACGCAGAGATGCCACAACAGTTAATTCCCCCTCGCTGCTAAAAATCTGCCCCACAACCTGCTTGACTACAGCAACCGCAAAGTGCTTTCTAACACAGCTCCCAGAGACCATATTCCCATGCAACCCATCCCTCCTTTCTGCCACAGAAGAAACTGCACATCAAAGCAAGAGATGGAAACAGAAAGCTATAAAACCAAGAAAGAAGCCTTCAGCAAAATTTGTTTTAAGGCATGACTAGCTAGCACTGAGAGCCAAGTCCTGGAGCTTTCAACCCAACTCCTTGTACGAGGATAATTTATGTTAATCCTCTAACGCCAAACATGGCATGAAGTCACTATTCAGGAGAGTGGTAACACCACTAATGCTCTTTACACACTATGGCTAAAAGAAGATCCAGTGGCAACGACCACTGATATTTCAGGGAAACCTCATCCATATCAAAACAGGGGCCCATCCCACAGCTTCAGCACTGGCGCCGTGAAGTCGTAGCAGGTAACGTCAGAGCCTGCAGAAATAATTACACAAAGCTCTGCTCCCTTTTAATGAGACCTGCAGGTGACAATCCAAAATCACTGTCCCAAGGGACCTCATGAAAGAGTCACGTAAATCCGCAGCTGCTCCCGACACCTCAAAGCAGAGGAAAGCTGGATGGAAACAAAACAACAGCTACAGGAAAAAACAATGAGGCTTTACTTCTGTTCTCTTGGCCGAGAACAGAGTTTCCCCTCGTGAAATCTGCTGGTGAAACAGATGGCAAATCCTCCGGGACATAACTCGAGCGCTATCGCACTTCGCTGCCAGGACCAGTCCGGTGCGCGCCTAGAGGATGCATGCCCACATCATCAGCGTGGTGCGAAACCACGCTTCACAGGGCACAGGGGACCAACACGGCTTTACTCACTCCAGCAAGAGCTTCCAAGAGGAGAAACGTGAAGTTAAGCCCCCAGCCCACAGAACAACCAAGTTCTCAGTGATTTCAGGGAATTTTGCTTTGCATCTTTAAGCACCCACATTTCAAAACCATGACATTATCCATATTTCATTTGTTTTGTATGTAGCTCTAGAGACCGAAGATATCAAACCATCAAATGACCAGCACGTCAACAACAACAGGGGGGAAAACAGGAAAACATGGCTACAGCTCTCTCTAGGATAGAGGCTGCTCTCTTCATGAGTCAAGCTGAGGCATGACGCACAGGGACTCCCTCCCTGGCCTCGCCATCATATCAGCATGCAAAAAAGCAAAAGCAACATATTGCCAAACCCTGCTCACCAGCTAGCTTTCTGTAGGATGGTTGTGTACTGTCTAGTTTGGCACAAAGACCAAGCACGTAGGAGTGAAAAAGACAACTAGCCAGACCGTCAGCTATGCTTGAATAGGTAAACAGGTGGCTTTTTAATTGAATTAGATAAGTAGTATTTCCAATCATTTTAGTACAGACACTTGAAACAATATTACCTAGCAGGGTTTTAGCTTGGGAGAGTTTAGAAGAATACTGTCTAGGAGATCCTTGCTTTGGAGAGGATGGAACCCAAAACTTTCATAAACCAGCTCCCCCTTTTGCCAATTCAGTCAAAAAGAGAATGAATCTGCTATAAATGAAAGCCAGAAATAACTTGTTTCACATGAGCAAACACACATGATATTTGCATCTGCCTGAGACCCATCCTTCCACACGCAAAGACGACCTAGTCCTGCATGGACACTCTTACCAGCTGGTTCCAAAGTCCTTTTCTCCTGGTCACAAAACACTTCCTTGCAATCTGGAAGGAAAACCGAGATAGCAGATTAGTACTGGGATGAAAATTATTTCACTTTCATTGTTAAGGACATTTTTAAGCACCATCAAAGCTGTGAGCTCTGGTGCCCAGCAAGAATCTGCATTCTTTGAACTGCGTTGTATGAACGGGTGCAAAAGCAAGTGTCGATTCCTCAAAACATCGTTGCTAAGTAAGGGAGAAGCACCTCAATTTAAAAAGAAAGAAGACATGAAGCTCTAAAGTGTTAAAGGTTTTAGGACCTCCAAATTACCAGAGATGCAAAAGCAGAGGGTTGTGAATTGGTTGCAAGGTACTTGCGAAAAATAAAAACTAGAATCTGTGATGAGGAAGGTGAATCATTTATTTAACCGGCCTATTTTCTTTAGCACTCTGACCCTGCCACGGGAGGAACGTTCTGGCCACAACCTAGTTAAGCATTTCAGTATATGTTAAATTTGAGGGAACGTGAAGAGCCACATTGAATCAAGATCTGTGCATTTCTCCCTGGCAGGCTGTTTCTCACGTGTGCTTATATACATGTACACATACCCAACCTTGCAAGAACTTCCATTTTTTGCTTTTCTCCTAATGATTCTCTTGCTAAAAACACAACGCCACTGTGGCTCTAAGAGCACCCAGTTCCCCTGGGACAAAGAAGCTCTCCGCATCCCCGAATAACAGGTCCTGCATCCACCAAGCACCAGGCAGCTTTTGAGATGCAACCATGAGCTGTGCTAAAGGTGACATGGATTTTTGTCCTCGGGCACCTGGATTATACAAGATGACCCTTAGCCAGACAAATGGTAGGCTCCTTAGTGTATCTATCTATCTGCCTTGCAACAGCTATTAAGTATGCAGCATTTCCTAGCTTATTCCACTACACAGAAAACTGCAGTGTCCATTCAGACTGCTCCCGTGAAAAGCCTTTCTCCCAATGAACACTCATCTGTTCAGTTAATGCCAACGAGGAAGCCCTTCTTCACACATCACATAATGATGATGCAATATCCATTGTACTGCTTTGATCCTCTTTGGTTAAATACAATAGAATTTTCAAAGTATTAACAAATGCTTATTATTTCTATGC
Source organism: Apteryx mantelli (assembly GCF_036417845.1). NCBI lineage: Eukaryota > Metazoa > Chordata > Aves > Apterygiformes > Apterygidae > Apteryx > Apteryx mantelli. Next base: position 3,212,901 of record NC_089979.1, on the reverse strand, counting down.
TACATATAAAGAAAAAAAAATATCATTAGAAATGGACACAATTTCCCCAGCCAGAAAAATCTAGAGATAAAATCCCAGCAATGATTTGTATCTGCCCTGAGCAGCAGTCCCAGCCTTCAGTGACCTCTGTGCAAATATACCAAGCCAATTACATGCTATGCCTGCAGCCTTTCCCCTCCTGTATCGGCTTTTTGTTGTTGCTGGCTATGAGAAACATCGAGAGGTATTGCAAAAAAAAGAAAAAAAAAAAGAAAATGTATGTTAGCCTGTGCATCAGGACAGGACAACTGGCCTAGGGGTTTAATCAAGATTCGGATGAAACTGCGTGAGGTGTTTGGCAAACATTGATCTTATTGAATTATTACAGCTAAAGGATGTAATCCCCAACCACCTTCCCACATAACCCACAAAATTCACCACTGGGCAGCTCGGCTCAGCTCTTTCCTCACTCTTCCCTCATGTTTGCCATAATCTTTGTTACTTGATGAGCGGTAAATTGTCAAACTTCAACAGCTTGATCACATGAGCACAACGGTCAGGGGCACCACCAGAGGCACAAAAGAGAAAAGCGACCCAGCTAGAAGGAAAACCAAGCACCGGACCTTTCCCTTCAACGTCCCACGCTTGGGACAACCGCTGCTGCACTCCCGTGTCCTCTTGAAGTCGGGCAAGGTAGAAGTAGCCAGTGGGACAGATGGGAACTTTCAAAAAGCCTTCAACCGCATCTCACAGTTGACAGAAGAAATGTCACCAGCATGTTAGAGATTAGCAGACCTGTCAGCTTAGTCAGTTGTACATGCCGGCTCTACACCAATTTTTCTCTTGAATACTTTCACTTGTAGCTAGGACTTTCCCAGCACAGAAGCAACAACCCAGGTAGGACAAAGCGATGCCCAGCTTGCCAGTTTGCTCGTATCACTCACAACGTCCTAGGTCCAACTTCTCGTTGAGCAATGCCACCACCACTCTGGTCAAGAGGAGGCTTTTTCTGTTGGGTATCCCAAAGCATCCTTACTGCGCTGCCTTCCTATAGGAAGGAAAAGGAGCAATAGTGGCCGAGAGCCGGGAATTCATGGCTTCTAAGCCCAGGTGCTTTCAGTTGCATGACTCTCCCATTCTAGGAATGTAAATTAAGGAAGAGTATGACGAAGAGTACAAAAGAAATCTCCGGGTTTCTGAAACATCAGTAAGAGACCTACTTAGGCCTGAATTTCAACCCTCGCATTCTCACCATACTCATTTACTGCAGGATATTGCTAAGAGGAGCTAAAACACATGGGATTTCTCCATCAGGGAGAAGTGAGGGAGCGTGTACTTAGACAGTCTGAAGCGCGTGCCAGCTCTCCCAGGCAAGAATAAAGATCCACAAAATCAGCTCATCCCACAAGTGTTCTTTAATATTATCTCACTCCTAAACAGGGCATGGTAACTCCGAATCCCATTTGATACCCAAAAAGGTAAAACTGTTTCCTCCTCCTGAAGCGTCTAAAGCCCACAGGGGAACTGGGGGGAGCAAAACTACCTCAACTGCCAAGCTCACCAGTCACTCAGGTGCTTTGAGTCTTTTCCCAGTGTATTCCCCTACACGCGCATGTGCAAAACAAACTACAGGTCATTTGTGTTTTCCCAAGCAGAGCAAGACAGCAGACTCTTGAATGGAGAGATCCAAAAAAAAGAAAAACTGGAAAGCAAATGTTGCAATGGATTTCAAAAGTCACAGGCGATCAGTCCTCCGGCTTCCAGAGGATACACTTTAGCTTCAGCCTGAGAGCGCCCTTTTTTTAAAACCCAGAGCAAACGCACCCATTTAATAGTTTAGTATACATTTGGGCTTCCTTTTTTTCCTGAAGCATTCAGCCACAAAAGGAAACAATTTCTGCCTGAACTGATAGAGAAAATGATACTGAATGTTTAGGTGAGATTAATTTCAGGATTGTGGCCAGACTGAGGAAATTGGTGGAAGAAATCTTTCATAGTTTCATATTGAGTTTGCAGTTTTATGAGTAATTCTCTTGAGTTATGTGCCTGGCACCCCGGGTGCAGGTGACACTTTCATTCCTTCCCTCCCTTTTTGAATGAAAATGCCATCCAAGCACACGAACACAATATTTATTAAAAGAGAGAGGGAAAAAAAAAAAAAGTGGAGGCACAGATTCCCCCCTCACTTGTACAATGTCCAACAAGGCTGCTGTCTAGAAGACTTTGCTTGGTGGGCTCTCCAGGAATTTCCCTGAGCTGACACACAAACTGTGCCTGTCGGATGTACAGAATCACCCCTGAAACATAAATAGCCTCTGGGGTGCAAACCAGGACAGTGCCAACGTAAACCAGCTGTCGTATACAGCATCCTTTACACCTGCATTACTAACAACACTTTTGATTAGCAAAGCTGGAGAAATCTGAAACACCCATTTCAAACTGCATTACTCCCCTAAAGGTCTGGTCCTCATTTCCATCCTGCCCAGGTGTCCTGCAGTTTCTCATGTAAGCAGAGAAACCCAGGCTTCTTCACTTCTTCCCTCCACAGTCAGCTCATAACGGCTGGACCACCTTCCACCCTCATGCAAAACAATAAACGCACTGCAGGGAACAACTGTCTGTGGAGATGCCATGTTCCTCTCACTTGAAAAGGCATAAATGGATGGCAACCAGCTCCCTCTTTTGAGCAACCAAAGGCTTACAGAAAGAGGTTATGTGAACTTCTAATGTTGTCAAAACTCATTTGCATGGAAACTGCAGAGGAGGAGAAGGGACCCTTTTCTGAAGGTACTTCCACTCCATCTGGACCCATCACCTTCCATTACTCCACTGCCTTTCTGAGAAATGTCCATGCCTTCCCCTACACCATGCCCAAGCACTAGACATAAAAAATTGCTTATGACAGATCCTACTGGCACGGTATTGACTCTGTTTCTTCTGTAGGATTAATTAGCAGATTAGCAGGAAGATAGCTGAGCTAGAGAGCTGGACAACTGTAGTCTTTCCATTCCAACAACTACAACCCAAAAAACTAAGGATGAAAAGCTCCTTCAGGACTAGCAGTTTGTACTTAAATCTCTTTCCTAAGGGTAGAAACAGGGGTCAAGGAAGAAAACTGCAGCCTGTTGCATGTGGTTACTGAAAGGTTGTCCAGGCTAACTTATAACTGCATGGTTGGTTTTACAGTTCCCCAAACTCTTGCTTTGCTTGCTTATTCAGTAGTCAACACACCATATTACTCTGGCAAAATAACCATGATACCAAAGAGATTTTGAAATTAATAGGATGTGCTTGCAAGCATCTTCTGTCAGGCAGAACTAAAATTAAAATGTTTACTCGGCCTCATCTCACTCCCTGAAATTCATCGTGCAGAAACTTCCCCGCGTCATGTCAAGAGATTCCCGACAGCTGAAAGAGCTAAAGGGAAGCTGCAATCACAGCAGCTTTTACCAGACTTCAAAACAAGGCACCAGCTCTACCACCATGCCTATTCTAGCACAACAGTTTGACAAACTCATGACAGGCGTTAAAAGCATTTCGGGAGAAAAAAGGATATACTCATAGCAAGTTACAAACTCTAAAAGATATAATGACCTACAGAAGTACTAGAACTGTAAAAGCGCAAGTCTGGATTTGCCGTGGGGTAGCCCAAAGCACCCCGTGATAGCCTGGTGCCCCTGAAGAGACAAGGATGGATATCTCTAGAAGATACTTCAGTAAAACACTGTTTTCACAGAAAGACTTTGAGGCCAGACAACGGCTATCATGGCTCAGCCTAAATTTGCTGCTTGAGACACAGCGAGACGCCTTTAAGAGCACAGAGCCAGTCATCCTCCAACACAGAAAAACATGGGTGGTGAGGACTGGGAGAAAACAAGTTTGCCCATAACTTTGAGTGGCAAAAAGCAACCACGACTGTTTTCACAGGAACAACTGCCAATCCCCAACAGGTTTTTTCGAATGACTTCCCTCATCCGCTTGGATGAGGATTCCTCCCTGGCTGTTTACAGTAGCAGGACTCCAAAAATAAAACTGGGACCATCTCAGACACCTTCCAGCTCAGAAAACACAGTTGCCTACATTTAGGCTGCATACTTTGGGGTTCAAATTGAGGCGCAAGCAGCTGCTAAAACGGCACAGAGAAAGAGCCTGGTAAGTAACGTGGACAGAGGCGGCCAGGAGAAGGCATTTCCTTTGACGCAGGAGGACAGAGTGAAAACAGGTTTTTACTCTGCTGAGAAAATTCTACCACAGCCGCAATGCCAAGTGTAAGGACCTGAAACTCACAACATTTAAAAATTCACATGAAAAATAACTGGACCTTGTTGATAAGCCCGGCGCTTCTGAACCACTTGCTGGATAACGTACCCATATTACAGCCCCCGCAGCAGTTTTCCAACACTGGCGGTTTTCTCAGCAAGGATTCCTCCTTTACCTCTAACACAGCTGACACCAACTCATGCAGGGGCTGCAATTCAATGCAGGGGAAAGCAAAGATATGAAAATATCTGTGCATTTCAGCAAGGTCTTTAGAGTCAGCTATCTGATGCTTTAGCCTCCTCTTATGTCATTTACAAATATAAAAATGCATATAGGCTTCAACATCCTCTCCCAGTCACTCTCTTTAGCATGCAAATGTAATTTAACACAATTAGGCAGGACAGAAAGCCCAGACCTTTTTACAGGATCGACTACATTCCAGTTGTCAGGCAAGATAAAGAGATTCCAACTCAACAGTCAAGCTGGCCAGAAGCACGTTACCACCTCTGGAGGTTTCTAAGATTAGCACAGAACTTAGGGAGAAGGAACAGCTCTTGCCCAAAGGCAACAGGTCTTGCTATAGCACTACATGGACATGGAAAAAAATATATATATATATCCAGCCAGATGTATAGGAAGCAAATGCCTTGCATTTTCATGGAGACTTACTTAAAACTCCTAAAAGTCTAGCTGGGAAGGACCCACAGCTGGCAAAGCCCATGAACCAAATCCATGTGGAAGCTGCAGGTCCCATGTCCCACGCAACGAGCCACAAAGAGGGCTTGATCTTGCCATGAAGACAACTTAGCATCTGCCGTTACACAGACCACACGAATACCTAAAAGTCTAAAAGTATCACAGCATAAGCCAGCAACAAACCTGATCAAGTAATCCTAGAGTTGTTAATGAGAAAGGAAAAGGCATCACTTAAAACAAAGGTGTTGACTTTGAGACTAGAAAAACCCACAACTCCAAGAAAAGTGCGAGGCACCTTGCTCTATTTGCAGCTGCTTTATTTGAAATTCTCAATCCCAGGCAGAAAATGGAGAACAGAGGACAGAGCTCACAGTCTGAGGCTTCAGGATACCAAACGCACTTATGTTCCTTGCTTAAGTTTTAAGGTAAAAAGAGAGGCTCATGGTCTTTGGAGGTACCCCGAGAAACCTCCCATCAAGATTGTTCCTTGCAAAGGAGAATCAGCTTAAAACTGGCATTCAATAGACATTTCTGTATGATCTGCTATTTTCTACAGGGAAAGAAAAACAAAACCAAAAAAAAAAAATCAGTCACAGTCATCCTTAATTCCGTGCATGTTTTCTATTAAACATAAAAGACAAAAGATAGACTTTGTTATCACAACCTTCAATTAAAAAATATATATATTAATCAAGTTTCCCTGGATCTATCACCTAACTCTCCAGTGACTTCAGAGCACCTTAGGTAGCAACAAAGATCCTGACAATGTTCTTCCAGAAGAAATTTGAGAGCTCTGGACTTGTGCCTCTCTCTCTTTTAATTAGCATGAATCCCAAATTCATAAATAACCAACTTCTTATCACTTGTGCCTGTAAAAGAAGAAATAAAACAGATAACTAACCGAGCACCAGGACAAAGTGCCAGAAGCCCTGGTTGCACCCCAATATGCTCAATGTGCTTGGCCAAGTCCCACATCTCCATGCCTTTTTTCCCCCAGTCTCAGTCTGCCATAATACTCTTGACCTCTGAAAGGTGCTTTGAGATCTCTGGGTGAAGAGCATCATACATAAAGTACAGGTGCTACTACTTTGAGTCCAGGTAATCCAAACAAAATCTCTACTGAAAGCTCATGGTGCAGTCTATCTGAAAATAGATAGAAATCCCCAACAAAAACATTTAAGTCGTCATGATAGAAAAATAAATCCCGGCAGATTGTTGCTAGCATTATGTGAATCATCATGTTGTTATAGCAACTTCATCTCCGCATCGAATCTAAAATCCAAGCGCAGTTGAAATAATATAACAGCATTAAGCAAAAATGATATATAACAAGACAAAAATGGATGGGCTCGAGCTCAGAGGAGCACCCACACTTCTTTCTCACCCTCTTCCCTCCCTTTGAAAACATTGGTTTGTGGTACTTAAACAAAGACAAGAGACTTGGAGCTTATGGAAGAGAAACAGAGCAGTAACGAGCTTTTGAATTCAAGGAGTGTCTTAGAAACGAAGATCCACCTTTAAATGAAACCAAGTGAAATTCTCAGTTATTACCACCAGAACAGTCACAGCCAATTGACCTTAGTGCTCTTATGCATTGCAAAAGTCATGCATCCGCTCCAAATATGTATGCACAGTGTCATATTATTCAGTGGAGAAGTCCTAAGGAGAGAGATGCAGAGCAGAACAGAAGATTGAGAAGCAAGAAAGGGGGTGAACTAGGTATATTTTTTCAAATTATGGGTATTTGTGGTTCTTTCATTACCAGAGAAAAACTAAAAAGCATCATGAAGGTTCCTTCCATCCGAGCAGCAAAGGAAGGAAGAAGGCTAAATAAACATATTTATTTCAGGGCCTTAGCAGAAAAGCACAGCTCCTCTTAAAGACAAGAACATTACTTCTCTAAGCAGTACAGCTTTTTTTAATAGTGCAGAAAGCAGCAAGAATACCAGGCTGCTCCCAAAAGCGGGTCAACATTCACGGTGCATGATCGGCAGCGGTCCCTCAACTCGCATGGTGGCAGCGATGCCCTGAGCGTGGGGTGCACAGATCCGGCCGCTGCACCACCGCCCGCCGTGGGGCCCAAAGGGTCACCGCCAATCTTCCCGTGACCGGATCCATCGCAGGCAGCACTGACTCCCCCAAGGAGCTAATCCCAAAAAAGCCAGCGCTCGTCCTCCTGGTCCGGCCTTTTCCGTGCTGTGCCAGAACAAACATTGCCAGCTAGAAAGCGATCAAACAGCCAAAATGCATTTCGTACGTGCAAGCAGCCACCGCACTTCAAAATCAGGGCGATTTCACAACTTCTAAATTAGCAAAAATGGCAGATCCTCTTCCCAGGCCTGGGAGAAGCAGCTTTCTGCTACTGTTGCTCCCGCACGGGTGGTTATATTTGCCCCAGTTAGCGCAATGCATCCCCGGAAAGGAAGGCAGGGCAGGGAACTGCTCCCTCCAGCGGGATCTTCGGGTGTTGAAGGGAAGGCGGCAAAGAGCTGGGGGCTTTGCAGCATTTTGCTCTTGAAGTTTCAACCAAAGGAAAACCAAACCAAACCAAACCAAAAAAAAAAGAAAAAAAAACAGCCCACAGCTGTAGTCCCAACAAAGGTCTATTAATTTCAACATGGGGAGTAAAATACTTGCTGTAACTCAATTAATTGAAAGTGTATAAAAAGCAACAGCCTAACTTATTCTTTCATAGCTCAAGACAGCAAAAGTATTGCTCTGCTCCAGACAAGAGAATTTTGTTTTCTTTTTTTCCTCCTTTCTTTTTTTTTTTTTCCCCTCCCAAATGCATTTATTCATTAAAGTTTCCTCGTAGGCTGGGTAATGAGTCACTCTCCCCTGCTTCTCTAGAAAGAAAAAAGTGCAAAGGGATGGAGAGGAGCAGGAGTTAAAGAGGAAGGACAGGCTAGCCCAGCCTGCTCAAAAAGCTTCCAAGGGAGTCACAGATAAAGCTAAGCAACTCCAAAAACCCGGGCAGACACACAGGCTCCATAACCTTTCCTTTATTACCGGGACGCACAGTTTTCCCGGGGCCTCGGAGTCCGGCTGTCGTCGTCTTGCTTGCAGCTAGCACAGAAAGCCGCCCCCTCTCCTCTGCCCCAAAATAACTCGCCGAGCGTTTTTCCTCCGCAGAAGAGTTTGGGAAGAAACACGGAGCTCCGACAGCAAGCGGGATGGATGCCGCTCCTCTGATGGACCGGCCGGCTCACAAACACTGACGGGACTATCTGTGCTCCAGGGGAATATAATAAAGTGAGATCGCGTAAGCTGTTGTTATTGACAGCACGAGTCATTTCATCTCCGTCCCCGCCATGCAACCGGGAAGCCCGGCAGGCGCTAGCTCGGAGCGTGCCACAGGGCCCCGCGCGGGCGGGTGGACGGACAGACAGAAATGCGCTAGCAGCTGTTTTGTAATGAGCTTTCCAAACACCTTCATTTCAGAAAAAAAGCAAGATCTGCATAAAGGGGCAGCCGGGCTCCTGCCTCTTCATGTACTGCAGTGTTTATGCCCTAATATTGGGGTAGATGGCAAAGAAAGGGTATTACCAGCGTCATGGGGACAGATCGCTGCGGAAAAAAACCCAAATCAGGTGGTGGGGAGGAAAGGTCCATCAGTCAGTAATGCTAAACTCACCGAAGAGCCAAGGGGACAAACGCCCCCATGGCCAACGTCTCTCAGCCTGGCTCGGGGCTGAGTTGGTATGCCACGGGTTGGTCCCTCGGGCGCTCCCAGGATCTCACCCAGCTTTCCAGGATCTCCACCCACTCCCAAAGGCCTCCCAAGGACACGACGACACAGATCGCTTTGAGGAAGCGAGCGGCATAACCCGCACAGAGATGCGACCGCGCATCTGCGGAGAGGCAGGGCGATGGGGACGTGCGGCACGCAAGCCCGCGAGGTGTTAACTTACGCTCGGCGCTGATGGGTAAGGACCAGAATAACCTTCACCGTGAAAGCAAAGGGAGAGGCTTCGCTAGCAAAACTCACCAACATACTCCAGGCCCATCTGGAGCCAAGCTCACCGGCTCAGTGGAGCTCAGATTGACAAAACTGTAACTATCTAACAGAAGAAACGCTCTGTTTGACAACTCACAGCTCCTTAGTGATGGCGAGAGCAGAACTGCTACTCCCCAGCTCCACTTGACGGTTCATTTAAATAGATTTTGACTTAGAGCGCCAAAGCCCTTGGTTAACCAGTTGCATGGTACCCACTAGCCAAGGATGACAGGTGAAGCCCAAACGTCACATGCCACATGCTGGACCACACAACTTAATGCCTTCCAAAGCAACCTCCTAACTCCCAGATAGACGCTGAGCAGAAGGGACTGGTATTCCTTTGGAGCTCTCACCACCCATTAGCTCAGTACTTGGGTGAGAGGGACCCTAGCCCTTCGGAGTGAAAACAAACCCAAAATAACACAGCCTACATACAACTCCACTGCCACCACGGCTTTCCAACGAGGGCATCGTCTCGTCCACGTGGAGCAGTGGAGGACTTCAAACTGGCCTGACGAGGGTGGCGTTCAAACAGCTCCATCGTGATGTGTCATCCTTCACTTTATTAATATGTGCTCTATCTGGGGAAAAGAAAAATAATCCTTGAAGTGATTAAAAAAATATATACAGTCTAAAATCCCAAAACCAAACAGGAGACAGAATCTAGGGAAACTTTTTCACTTCCACCTAGACTGTTTCCAAAGGGTTCACATGCCAATCTAATAATAAAACTGTCGTATGGGGTGATGTGATTTCAGTTTTCAAGCTGAAGGTTGCTATGGGAGGCTGTTCCCAGCAGCAGCACTGTATATCGTTTGTAAAAGGCCTTCTCAGCACCAGACACTGCGCTGATTTTTGAGTGGCAAGAAACTCATCAGTCACTATTTTTTTGAAACGTCCCAGAAAAAAGCTGCAGACCTGCAAAGAGATGGAAGAAAATGGGGCTGCAATTCAGAGGCCCCCAAAGCTAAGTGTAGGCTCAAACACGCAGTCACGTAACCTCAATCTTACAAGCCAGCGCCCATCAGCTAAGCCATGGTAACCACACGCCGTGCGTCATTTGCAAAACGCAGGTTAACTTGGACATGAGGCAAGTTAAAGACTATCAGATGATCTCCTGTACAGTACGGGAGAGGCACGTAAATAGGAATAGTTATTGCAGTGCCTCTGCAGCAGCACATTAAACTGCAGGATGCTTTGATTGTGCATCTAAATCCTGCCTCTGCAATAAAAATGAGGCATCGCTCCACAACAGGTTGAGGGAGATTACCTAGCACAGGACCACCTTTTCAGGATAAATACGATATCGCTATATATGCAGGGAGTTGCGCAAAGCTGGTCAAATACAAATGACTCCCTTAAACATAACACGCAAACACAGAAGATATTTTCTGTACCAGATGGAGAGATTTAGGAGCCAGTTACAACTTACAGGATTTACAGAGGAAGCACAGTAAGAGGGAAGTTCACAGAAGACTTAACACAAGGACACAGCCATGGAGCCGCGCGAGGGGAAGACTGAATAGCTATTTACATTTAGACAGTGCGCTGAAGACTGCTGAATACCGATTTAGAAAAGGCTTAATTCGTGTTGTCAAAGCTTCCAGCCATTAAGCATTTTAATTCTCTGCAGGTTAAATAAGGCGGATTGAGTAGGTGAGATATATGGAAAGGGATGCATACTTTGAGAGAAAGCGTACTGTTTTTCTTTGGACATGTGGCTTAATGTCAAGAAAGAAAACCTGTATTAAGGTTAATGTCAAGAAAGAAAACCTGTGTTATTTAAAGGACAAACTGGAAACATAATACATTAACAGCGGCAAAAATAGGAGTGAAGAGCATCAAGGGACATGTTTTGAGCCACTCTCCAGCGCTGAGCAGTCAACCTCAAGCTGCAACGCTCCGTACTCCGGTTAGCACTTCTGCACTCCAAATTCCCGCTTCCAGCTGTCTCATGAAACGTGAGATCTCCAAGACGGAGAATAAACCCTGATCCTGTCAGGGTGAACCTGCCTACTTCTAATCAGTAAAAGGTGCTTACAGATATGTACTAGCGATATCAGCTGTTTCTTGTCTACATATTCCCTGCTTAATTATGGCAGGTATCTCATGCACAACATGACCTGCTAGCTCTGCTCCAGGACGGGTCAGGTTTTTTCTATTCCAAATTGACAACAAGAGATCCTATTTAAAAACAAACAAACAAAAAAACCTAAAACACAGAACCAGTAAGCCAGAAAGTCAAAACCACTGGGGGCTTTCCGTTTGAAAGGTTTCCAGGCTGTGTTTCCCTCTTTGTTTCCAAAGCACCACGATCCTTTACAGTTCTACCTAAGTGAACCGCAATAATTAACTCTTGGGCAGAACTGTCTCGTGAGGGTCCAGCGCTCAGTCAGTTGGTTCAGAGCAACAGCTGGAAACAAGAGGGTTAAGTTAGGTTTATAACCAGCAAGGGAACGGCAAAAATCAATTCTCTTTAGTGCTGTTCTATTTTAGGCAATTCCCTTGTCACTATTTTAACTTGTCAACAGAAAAAAAACAAAACATACATACATATATATATATATATACATATGCCATCAGCTGCACTTATATATGTGTGTGAAGTAGATGTGTTATATATATGCGTGTGTGTGAAGTATGTGAGTGTATATATGTGTGTGAGCATCCATATATATACTCATATATATGTATATATATCAGCCATATATATATATAAATATATATATATATACACACACACGCACAGATAGATAGATATGTACACACCTCTAGGTGGCTGATGACGCAGGAGTCTTCAGTTAAGTGGATCAGTAGAGCATTTACCTTACGTGGAAAATAGGGTAACCAGAATTGGCAACCGAGATGGGCTGAAAACAGAACCAGGCTACGAGTCAAAAGAAATGCAAGAGTGTACAACCGTGCCAAAGCAGATGGGGCACCTGTACGTGTATTAGGCAGCACCCTCCATCCTGCTCTGAATATCTGCTCCCCACTGAGGTGCCCCCTCTCTGTCAATACCACCAGCCAGCAGGCAAGATCTCTTCCAGGCAGGTTCACAACCATTAACCTATGTGAGGCCAAAGCTTTTGGACTCAATTTAAACTTTGATGGAAGTTGTGTTTCTAACATACAATGACTTGACTATTGTTATTTAGTCCACGTGGACTCCCCTATTCAATACATAAGGTGGCCTCTATTCATGCAATAATCAGGACTGTGCAGCAACCAGGCAGTAGGACTCCTACCAGACTTCTAAGCGAAGGCAGACACTCTTTTCTGAATGCTAACCTGAGCCTTTCTCTCTCTCTCTCTTCCTGAGACTGGTCCAGAACTGCACTAACCCAAGCTTTTCATAGGTGCTTTCTTCCTCATTTTAAGGGTGATTAATTAAAAACATCCAGAGTCAGATCTTCCAAGGGTGCAGTACATGATAATCTGGAGTCAACTAAAACTACACCTATCCTTTGAACTCAAGTGAATGACTTGTCCTCCAAATTATTAGTTGTTTTCTCAGCAAGCCTCAGTTCTTCCCAAAGACTTTTTATTTTATTAAACCCTTGTGTAAATAGCTACACAAATATCAAGCCTAGAAAGTGAGGGAGAAGGAAAACTCACAAGTCAAGCGTTTGGATATACAACTGGGATGGTCGAAAAGAAAGACTTTCAAAGCATGGATTCAGCTCAGGTCTTGCACATCCCAGATGAGCTTTGCACATACTTTGTCTAGATTTGAGCCAAAATCCTATCATGGACTGGAAAATCCTTAGCCAATAGAAGTTCTGCCAGCACATGCTTTCACGCAACAAAAAATGACAAACAAAAATCTTGGTCAGCAAATCAGCATTTGCGTAAGCACCCACACACCAATTTTGTCCTACAAAATTCCTCACTAGAAATAAACCTAAATCTCGCAGTATTAGGCAAATAGAAAACATTGAGATGCACCAACTACAGCTGCAGCTACCAGGAACAAATCATCCAAGATAAACTATTCCATTACGTGAATTATTTTGATACAAGCAGACCAAATTATAGCAGAAGACTTCACTATTAGACTAAGGTTTCAGAGTCCAGCCAGCCCACCACCATCTCCCCACCCTTTGCTCCCTAGTTCTAATCCTGACCCTCATCCTTCCCTAGCACCCAATTAATAAGCTTAATGATGTCCTTCCCACCAGTCTCAATGCCTTGTCAGCTGAAATCCAGATCAATCAACCCCCGGAATCAGCTGCAGTGAATAACTCAATCACATTCACCATTTTAACTTATCCTATTTATGAGTCAGGTCAAGCTTGAAATCTCCATTAACATTATCAGCCTTCATGATATTAAGATAATCATGCAGCAGACTGATCAAAGGTTCCTAGTAACTTCAGAGGGCAAGAATCACCATATGGGAAGGCTCTATCTGTTCTAGCATTTCTCTTTGGCTATGGACGATACTTCCTTCCCTAGAAATTAGCACATGAAACGCTGTGGTGAGCAAGAAAGAGCTGCCCATATTACTGCCGAGCTCCTCCATTCGGTAACGGGGCTGTAGGTACTCTACGTACGTCCTCAACTCAATGCAAAGCTCATCATTTTTCAAATGGAACATCACAGCTGCTGAAAATCTGCGAGAAAAGAGATACTCGAGCTTTTATGCACGATTACCTTTATTTTACCTCGGCTTTATCCCTGTGGATGGAGGGCATTCCGACTCTTCCAGACTGATTTTTAAAATCAAAAACGGTCCTCTGAGCAGCACTCACTTCTCTCAGCCCTGCTTTGATAGGGAAATGAACTGCATAGCCTACCAAAACGCAGAAACACTCTGCTCATGTTCTCACGGTCCTTTTCCTGTGTTCCCTCCACCAGACCAGTGATATCTGCAGCAGCACCTGCAGACCACCACCAGGTCACAATCACATCTAATAAATATCTGACCGGGGTGGGGAGGAAGGAAAAAGACAGAAAAAGCAATTCCTATCTCAAAGAAATTTAACTCTGCTGTCCACATTTGCATCCAACTAGCTATTTTTCTTCCTACACACATAGAACGTAACATAATTCTGTTATTTTTGGAAATAGATGTTTTTTCCAGAGTGTGGGCAGAGGGAAACAATTTGTATCGAGATTTTAGGATTATTTAAAGAGAATTTAAAAAGTAAGGATATAAAACAGTCTTATTTTGGAAAAAAGAAAAAAAAAACACAGTATTTTAATTGGAGCTCTCCACTTTTGATACCAGTTATTACGAACACAGATAAAATAATGTATTTATCTCACATACAGCAAGAAAATGTCACCAGACATCACAAAGGACATAATCCAATCTTCTCCATTAACTCAAGAACTATGATGTATTGAATATTTCATGTGCGATTACACTGTAACAAAATGACATCATGGCACGAGGTGCTATAAATTATTCTCTCTCAATACCTCCCTTCCTCACAATGATGACAGGAGGCTGAATAAAAAATGTGCTACTAAAGGATGAAAGGCACAGAAGCAACATGGAGGATTCTTCAAATTACCACGTTGGTTTTAAAGCGCTAAGATGACCTTAACTGCTAGCGCTACAAATTCCAGCTGGGATCTGGCCATTCAGCCACTCTCACTGCCTTTTATCCGAGCACAGGAAGAACTTCCCGCTCTTGCTGGCAGTTCAGCCCAACAAGATTACTAGGATGGTCACCAAATATAAGTAAGCCGCTCCATGCTCAGAAATTATTGTTCCAAGGAGATGTTCTCTGCAAAGGAACCTAAGACGTAGTGTTTAAAATGATGGCAGCCTGTCCTAGATTATAACTCCAACACCATTAAGCCTGCTGAATCTATTTTAGAGCTATTAGCAGCAGAAAATTTTTCATTGAGTTTCTCTGTTGCAAACAAATCACTGAATCATAGAATAGCTGGGGTTGGAAGAGACCTCTGGAGTTCATCTGTCCAACAACCCTGCTTAAAAGCAGGGTCTGCTACAGCAGGTCACCCAGGGCTCTGTCCAGCCATGTTTTCAGCATCTCCAAGGATGGAGACTCCACCATCTCTCTGGGCAATTTGTTCCACTGCTCAGCCACCCTCATGGTAAAGAAATTTTTCCTCATGTTCAGACAGAACTTCCTGTGTTTCAGTTTGCGCCTGTTGCCTCTCATCCTGTCGCTGGGCACCACTGAGAAGAGTCTGACACAGCCTTCTTTACACCTTCCCTTCAGATATTTATACACATTGACCATATCCCCCCTGAACTTTCTCTTCTCCAGGCTGAACAGTCCCAGCTCTCTCAGACTTTCCTCATGCAAGAGATGCTCCAGTCCCTTAATCATCTTTGAGACCCTTTGCTGAACTCGTTCCAGTAGGTCCACGTCTCTCTTGTGCTGGAGAGCCCAGCACTGGACACAGCACTGGAGATGTGGCCTCTGCAATGCTGAGCAGAAGAGAAAGGTCACCTGCCTCAAACTGCTGGCAACGCTCCTCCTAATGTGGCCCAGGATACCATCGGACTTCTTTGCCATGAGGGCACATTGCTGGCCCACATTCAAATTGTTGTTCACCAGGAACCCCCAGGCCTTTCTGTGCCAACCTGCTTTCCAGCAGGTCAGCCCCCAACCTGTACTGGTGCGTGGGGTTATTACTTCCCAGGAGCAGGACTCTGCACTTCCCCTGGTTGAACTTCATGAGGTTCCTCTCTGCCCATTTCTCCAGCCTGTCCAGTTCCCTCTGAATGGCAGCACAACCGTCTGGTGTACCAAATCATCGCAAGCAGCAGAGACAGAAAGAAGCAAACATCTCCATGGGCAATGCATGAGCTAAAACAGATTCCAGGTCTCATGCTCACAACAGTGGTGAGCAGATGTGCTTCAACCAGGTATCCTTATGGCTCTTCTCTGGCCCAGCCTTGGTTTGGGAAGCAAACATAAGCAGAATTATGAATATTAACACACCCAGATTGTGAAACTATAACACACTGCAAGTCAGCTATTTAAACACTTTAAAGATTTTCTGTTTGTTCAAGGGATTCAGACATGCAAGGATAAGATTTGCAGAGGTATGATCAGCAGCCAGAGTGCTAATCAAGTAAGCCACATTTGAAAGTGGTAAATTCTAACATGAATTCAGTTTTAATCCCTTGAATGCGTTAGAGGAAAGGGAGAAGGGAAAAAGTCATTCTGTGTCCAAGTTCATCCACTTAACTGAAGTGTCGCTGTTAGGAATCTAGTTTGACTTCTCTACAGATGGGTGAGACACTGGAGCCTTCACAAAGAAGCTTCATTGACAGCAGAAGGAGTGAAGATCTGCAGTAACTTCCTCAAGGCGCACCCAGTGAATCTGGGCTTGTGAGACCACCAGCAAAATTGCAAGGAAGCACGCACTGGAATGGTGTAGTTAGAGGTGACGAACAGGTCTTTCAAAGGAACTTATTACAACTCTCATCTGTTCATGTCCAAGCAGTTTGCAAGGAACCCACAAATCCCTTGGGACTGGTGTCGTCACTGCCTGTCCTTGACTGAGAAGTTAACGTAACCCATGCAGGATCGCAGAGGGGGTCAACTGCAGAGCTAAGGTGAGAACAAGTCAAGTCCCTCACAGTAGCTCATGGGCTCCAAATGCCAGTTAACTGACTCCTCCAACATGCTATTGATTTTGACTCTTTCCTCTTATGTAAAGCATTCATGAAACTTGCTTTTCTATTTCCTAGAATTAGTTACATCCGTCAAAAGAAGCAAACACAGAAAAGGCAGTTCATAACCTATTTACTCTTCCAGAAAACTTTTTACATCATCAAGCGACCACTAAAAAAAGTTGGTGAGACCCAAGCAAGAGACACAACACAATAACAAATTAGAAAGCTCAAGAAGGAGGCAAATTACACACACACACCCCTACTTAAATAAACCATCTTACCATCTTTGCTATGGTCAAAGTTTAACACATACCTCGCAACTGAATTAGATACCACACTGTTCAATATATTCATTAATGATCTGGAAAATAAGGTGAGAAATGAGAAAGCAAAGTCTGTAGGCAACAGCTGTCTTTCTGGTTTTGGTAAGCTAACAAGGACTTCAGGGAATCCCTAAATAAGCCAGACACACAAAGTTTGGGCTCAGTACATGCAATGCAATGCACAACGAAGGGGAAGTATTACACTATTCACATCCTTACAGGAACTGAAGCTCACAAAAGGAACTGGATGTCAACACTGGCAGCTCAAAGAGGAACTTTGTCCAAGGTTACCACTTTCAGGAAATAATAGGATGTACAGGAAATAAGAGAGAATAATAGAGAGATTATTATAATGCTATTAGGTAAAATTAGTGGTGCCATCTCATTGGGATCTTGCTCATCTCAATGGAGGAAGAAATTACAAAAATAGAAATAAGAAAGGAGCAGGAAGAATGCTACAGGGTCTATGGTGATGGGGGGAGAAAAAGACATGGAAAGAATGAGTTTGATTAGAAAGGAGACAATGAAACAAATGCAACAAACATTTGATAAAGAATGGGTTAGGGAAGGTGGATTTGGAATTTCTGTAATTCCTACCACATATTGCAAAAAATCAGAAAATATCCCACAGAAAAAAATGAAAAGTTAGGAAATTCTCAGGAAGTAAATGAAAATATTTTACACTCGATGAGTAGTTAAACTGTAGTACAGGATGCAGAGGCCAAGAAATTAAGCTTCCCAAAGTACAGCAAAGTAGGCAACAAGAACATTCAAAACTGTTAAAACTAAGTTGTAACAGAAATTCTTAAGCCAGCCTAAATGATTAAACATCATGAGAAACCCAGGGAGCAATTATCAAAACATCTGCATACCACGGCATCACTTTTTCTCCTTTTGAGCACGCTACTACTGCTCACCATCCAAAAGGGAGATTCTTGAACTAAATGAAACCCAGATCTCACTAGGCAAATCCCAGACTACTTATAATTAAAGGCACCACTAAGCCTTCAGACAACCAGATGCCAATCCATGCCAAAGTTACACAGTTGGATTTTGCTCCAAATCATATTGCATGCAAAAGATACACTGCATCACAAACGAGTATAATTTTATAGAAAGCTTTTCCCATAGCCCACAGTCTCACAATCATTTGGGATGCTTTTTGCATTATCCCCTCAACATTGTTTAAAAAGACTGTTTAAAAGTCATCTGCCAGCAAACTAAGCAAGATGGAATAAGTGGTCAATCGAAGACCACTGATGCTCTGGGAAAAACAATAAAATAAAAATCTGGTTTACATGGGGAAAAAAAAAAATCTCTTCCTCTCCACTTCTCACTTTTTTTTTCTTTTTTTTTTTTGGAGGGGGGAATATTTTGAGCTTCCTTTTTGCTTGCTTATCATTTAAGGGTCTGTACAGCTAAGCAACTGTAAATTCTTGTGGATTGGTAAATGTCACAAGCACAGTTCATCCATTCTTGAAAGATTCTTCCGTAAACAATCTAAAAGGGCAATTAATCAAGCGCCACGCAAAGGGCTCTTGCACAACCCAGTCTGGGTAACAGAACACCCTAAACTATCTTTCAGATGGAGATGCTGATCAGATTTAGGGGAGAAAACCCTATGCTACAAATAACTCAGAAACAGCCATCACACAAGAGACTGAAAATTATTATCATGTAAACACAGGAAAGTCAGAAAATAAATTCTTAACTGCCTTCCCATCATAACAATGAAAGCAAGTCTATTCTTAAGCAAACACTAAGGCCAGGGAATTTGGGAAGAGATAGATGGGAGAGTATGCAAAGGAGCATGCTCCCTGAACACTTGCACAAATAGGCGACCAAAAGTCAAGAGAGATGCAGAAGTCACAGGTAATGTATTTCTTGACATTCTTCACCAAGAGATTTGCTAGAAGAGAAAGAGAAATCTTTACTACTTGTAAACATGCCACTGCCTCCAGTCACTCATCCTTCAGTTTCCCTCTATTTGCAAACAAAATGACCCTCCTCCCTCAGTCGTGGAGTGACAAATGCCATTTTCTCAGCCTTTCTGAGCAATGTGGTGAAGTTCACCGCAGAGAATTACAGCAATACAAGAACCGTCGATGACTGAAGCTGAGCACGAAGCAAGGAGGCACGTACAAGAGCCCCGACTTTCCCACCTACTCGTCCTGTTCTCCCTCCCTTTCAGCCACTCCCACAATCTGAAGCTGTTGGCCAGTTTCAGCCAAATTTGACAGAAGAGGACAGGACAGGGAGAAACCTAAAACATAATTACCATCCTGGAAGTTGGGTGAAAAAAATAAACAAATAAAAATAAATAAATAAAGGGTTGGGTCAAGGAAAGAGGTAAATGAGCACCTCTGCTGAGAAGGCAAATACAACACAATACTCACGGCATTTACCCAACTGGACAACACATGGATTACCTCCTGGTAGACCAATGGGCAACCTATGATTTCTCTCAGGATGGGGATAGCAACAAGGGTTGCAAGTGGCAGAAGACGTGTTAGGACATCCAAAACATAGCATAAAAGCACATCCTAAGGAAAACAGGCCTTTTCTGCTCTTCAGCTGACGGAGCAAATCCTTTAGAGACTGATGTCCTAGGCATTCCTTCTGTTGCATCCTTGCTGGTGTCTCCACCAACTACAAGGTCAACATTGGCAGGGTACTATAGTGCAGCCAGACACTACCGCTCCAGCCCTAAAGTCAAGTCCGCTCCTTGGGTCTCCTTGTGTTCAGGTAATCTGACAAGCACTGGAGTAGTAGCATATTGCTGGCCAAAAGCCATCTGGGAGGAACAGCTGTCCGGCAGCCAGAGGCCCAAAAATTATGTTCTTGCTCCCCAAGTATACAGTGCCTGATCAGCAAATTACACAGTGTATTTCAACATAAACCTGTCTTGCTCTGACAAATGCACCCATTCCCAATTACACTCCTGTTTGATCAAGAAATTGAAGCCCTAACTAACTACAGCAGGGAACTAGCCAAAAGCGGTACTTCAGTCAAACCAATTACCTGATTTTGGGCACTTTACTTCAAAACCAGATCTACATGATCCATTGCACAAATTTCCCTTTTTTCCTCTTTTAAAGATTTCTGCCATGTAACACAGCCTCGTTTGCAGTCAAGTCAGACCAAAATTGATGAATACCAACACAGCTGGATCTCAACAGCCTTTTCACTAAACTGCAGTAAAAAAATTAAGGGAGCTCCAGAGATTACTGAAAAAAATAGAGTAAGGCACCTGCAGGTTTGCAATAAAAAGTCATCCCATGGGGATGAAAACAATTCCAGGTGCAGAGGCAAGCATGCAAAGGCATGCATGCACTGCAAAGTTTGCATCAGTTCAGCTTCTAGCTAAGTCACAGCTGCCATTATTGCAATCACCCTAATTGACATTTGCAGTTGTCAGATGGGAAAAAAAAAATCAGCTAACGTGAGCATCTTTGCCGGAGAGTACACAGGAGGGCTATCCAAGCAATGGGTGAGGAAGGGGGAGAGGAAATCAGCTTCCTTTTCCTGTGCCACATACTGAGCTAACCAAAGCGGCACTCTCTGGTTTCTACCACCCATTGCATCTGTTTATGACCATCCTTAATTCTGAAAGCAAACTCATGGTGATAATGCATGATCCTTCTGCAAAACTAAACTGAGATGGATGGAAGGAGAGAGCGATAATTTAAGGCAGGTTATATTGCTCACAATACCAAAAGCACTGCATTCAGCTGCTGAGGGCATTTAACGAAAGTGCACAGCCTCGAGGAACCTAGCACTGGGAAACGTCCAGATACGCAACTTCTCAAGCAAAGGAGAAACTCATGATGAGATCTCAGAAGAATGTAACAAAGATTTGCATCTACACTGCATCAGCTGACAAGTGACACACAGCACTGTATCACTGATTTAAATGAGGTCCTTTATGGTCCAAACTCCAATTAGGAGTTCCACCCGAGGCCAAAGGAGAGGACAGGAAATGACAAAGAAGCTCGGTCTAACAGGCAGACTGAATCTCACACCTGTTTGCCTTTTTAACTTTGGACCAACCAAGTGTGACACAAACATGCACACACTGTCCCACAAAACAACACCTCAGGATCTCTAAAACAAAGGTGGTCACCCCAACCTTACAAAGGTGGTACTTCGCACATCTGGATCCCTCAACCTTACCAAGTAGAAAAGACAAGTTTTTATCTTCTGCGGGCTGGAACCTGGCCTACTATGGTCTGGCCTGAAGAATGCACTCCTGGAAATTCTGGTATTTTTTTCCATTAGTATTGCAGACTTTGGCTCAACTTGCACAGGAGAAAAGAGCGTGTATCTTGAACATCAGGCAATTTGTTTATTTTGAATCAAGATGTCTAGGTGCAAGGCCTAAACTTCTGGCTTTCCAGAGCAGTGTTTAGCTAAAGGGTCTGCAAGCCTGTTTCGTTTGCTCACCACATGCCTTACCAGCAACAAAACCACACATTTCCACGCTACATAGCACTGAGTCCTCCCAAGCAACATTTCATAAAGTCAACAGCAGAGCTATGCATCCACGTCCCACATCCCCTACAAAATGTTCCCTGCCACTACAACCCTGCTCTCCTGCTCCACATCTCCTGTGACACTTCTGTCACAACATCTCTGCATTCTTCCCGTAATGAATACTTCCCTTTTGCAGCCTCAAGCTCCCATCCGTGTCTCAAATCCCTCTCCATAGCATCATCTGCAAGTACCAGCAAGGCAGCAGGTAGCATTCCAGGTCACCTAAACCTGTACATGTACTAACAGATCCCCCCAAATAGATAATTGTTGAATTTCCCTGCGTCTCCCTTTAGGACACTGAGATATTAAGTCCTTATATGCTTCATGAACATGTTCATTGATGGCTGGGTGGAGGACAAAAGCCCAAATCTGCGTTCTTCTCTCTGATGTGATTAATTCAGCCAGTCCACCACTAGAGTGGAAGAAGGGAAAGGCATAAAGGCTTTCTGAGACTTCAGACTATCAAAAGAAAAAAAAGAAAAAAATCCTACTTCTGAAAACAATAACACAGGTCTGTTTGTGCTTTCAT
Organism: Apteryx mantelli; assembly: GCF_036417845.1. Classification (NCBI taxonomy): domain Eukaryota; kingdom Metazoa; phylum Chordata; class Aves; order Apterygiformes; family Apterygidae; genus Apteryx; species Apteryx mantelli. Next base: position 3,190,975 of record NC_089979.1, on the reverse strand, counting down.
ACCCGTGCCCCAAACACTGTATTTGTGTTTAATTTTCTGGTTCGCCAAGCAGAAAAAAAATCCATTCCTCGGGCTTCTAGTTTTATTTATGCACTTGGTCAGACCCTAGCTGAACACTCAGATCTGTCACTGAAGGTTTCAGGTACTCCCAGCTTCTGGTTTCCGCTGAGTAAGTGTGTCGTGAAGCATCACAGATGGCAGCTTTGCACTCACCATCACAGACAACGCCGTTTCCCAAGAGAACCTGCCTACCCTCCCACCACACCTTCTAGATCCCACCGTCACGTACCAAGCGCTGGCATCCAGCCTCTTCAGCTGGGGATGCTCATCCAACCCAAGCGAGAGCTCCCATGCACTCACGCAGCAAGCTGGCGCAGAGAGCTAAAGCTACATCTCATCTAGCCAAAATCTAAGTCACTTTTATTTTTGGTAGGGTATAGTTTTGAATGAATCAGTTTCTGGAACTAGCTCACTACACAGACACCTGGACACCAATGCGAAGACAAGGGACAGAGCAGAAGCCCGTGGATCCCACGGTCCACTTAGAGAGAGAAGCCCTGACTTATATCGGCTTAAAATGATGTGAAGCTGCATCTTAAGGCTACAGGTATATGATGCATTAACCCGGGCAAGGGAGATAACTTAACAGCTCCCCACACTGCTCCCCGCCGCTGCTTCCCTGCCCCACACCACAGTTGTCTCTCCGCTCTCTTGCGAATACAGCGGCCCGCAGCTCAGGCTGTAAATCAGATCAATGAAACGTTCAGTTAAAAATAACAGCCAAAAACTCCTCCATTGCAGGAGAGCCTTTAGTATTATAAATGATGAAAGCACGTTTCTAAAAAAAGCAAGCTAAGTTGAGAGCGATTTCTGAAGAGAAGGTGGCAAGAACAGCACAAATCTCAGCCAGCAGAATAAGGGATAGACAGAGGAGAATAAAACTAAAATCTAGTCTCTTGCGCAGGCCACACACATCCTCTAACAGGGATAAACAGATCTATACTAACCTCTTCCACCCTGCTGCTCAGCAGTATCTCCCAGACATGCACACACCACTAGTCCATCCTTGCAGCTTCCCAGAACCGTGAGTAATCATCAGATACAATTAACACGCTAACGTCAGGGTCCTAAGCAAATTCCTCAACATCAGTTCAAGCCTGGAGCCCACCACAGACACAGGCCACGCCACCATCATCAGGACTGAGCTGCTCCAGGAGCTACTGAGTGACCAGAATAACCCTGGTGGTGGGAAAATGGGTCTCAGTACCTGCGGCTAGTGGCTCAGCATCGCTGGATGAGAGAGGACACCACCTGGTTCCCATCCTGGCCCTGCTTGGAGATGTTCCAGTAATGGGACATTGAGGAGAGACCATCATCCTCCACTTGTGAACCAGTCCTTGGCCATCTTCTTCCCCAATGGGCTGCATTACTCCTGCCTCGTGGCTGGGAGTCAGATGGAGGTGCTGGGACGTAGTTCCTGAGGGTATCTAATGCATCTTTGCAACGAGCACAAGTATTTGGTCTGCAGTGCTTACTAAAACTGCGAGAGGAAAGAAGAGAGACACCCCTGAGCTTTTTCACAACCATTTTTATGCTTGGAACCATGAGGGTTTTTTTTATTTTTTCTTTTTATCTGATCTGAGTACAGGTTAAGTAAATAACTGGTGCTCTTCAGCCTGCAGTTTTGGACAGCTATCCCTGTGCCTGCACCAGCTCAGCGCCTTCTTCCTCTACAGCTTGTGGAGTATGATGCTTACGTGAGAAAAAGCATATAAGTCACGTCTCACAGCGTTATCCACAGCAGACTGGTGCATCAGCAGAAGAATCCGCAACATCACCTCCAGCTGGCTCCAAGTTCACCGCACCACGGCTTCGGGCTCTCGTGAAGTATGTGTGTTTGCGCCTACCTACAACAAGAGCACTGCAACACTTCGGGTGCTTTCCACTCCCTATCTAACAGCAGCTTCCAATACCGGGATGCCATTTCGTTATAAGCATTTCAGTACTTAATACTTTTTAATATACTTCTAATCCACCCTGTTTTAATCACCCAAAGCAGCTACACTTTCATTTCATCTCTGGGGAAACCAAGATAAAATATTTTGCGAGTTGAACACAAAAACATATACCGTATGCCAGTCATGCAAGACAAGGGAGTTTCTATTATAGTCTTCTGATATTGCATAGTTGTATACCCCACTCCTGCAATAAAACAGTACAGAGTGAGCTCTTAAACATGCTTTTCAAAACTAGATGTTTCCAACTGGATTTAAATTTCCTGACAAGCTCTTCTGCTTACTTTTGCCTTTCTCTCATGCTATTTTTTTTTTTGGGGGGGGGGAGGACTATTCTTTTTCCTTTAACAGTTATCACAAGAAACGCTAATACTTTCCTACTCGAACTTCATCGACCACAAGTTTACTAAACCAGTTTAAAAGGGAAAATACTGCCTCCAGCCCAGAGGCATGATACCACAGATGACATGAGAGGCAAGAACGGGATGCAACCCCCATCCGGGCTGGTTTTGCATGATCTCATGTCGGTCTCGCAGCTTTTGTTCCTTCATTAACACTCAGAATGGAAAAGGGAGCCATAGACTTCCCAAATTCAACTCAAACTCAACATTAAAAAGAGAGACCCCAAATATATATATCAAAAAGGTACTCCAAAGGCATGGCATACAGCACGTTTCAAACAGTCCAGCAAAAAACCTCCAAGCCATCAAATGCTATTCCAGTAAGAGCTTCTGCTTACATTAGACTTCCGTGCTACAGCTAGAAATTTAAATCTCTTCTGAGTATTTTAATTCAATCACATGGACGAACTCATCAGCAAGGGAAGGTCCCAACAACTCTTCGGTCTCCCAGGCTACAGGAGGACTATCCACACAAAGCCATCTTCGTGGGAAATGAGCTCTAGTATTAAAAAAGCAAACCATGGGGCTGTGCATTAACACACCCGGACCATGATGTGGGGCATCTCTTGGCTAAAATGGATCACAAACACTGAACAAGGTCTGGTATAAACTATTTTATTTGACCTTTGACTGTGAGGCAGCCAAAGAAAGGTGATTCCACCCCATAAGTATTCCTGATTTGCCCAGCACATGCAAACTAAAGAAGCTCAGACCTCAAACCTTCAAGGCAAGCACACGACAGCATCGAATCATCCCAGTTGCTTAACCTTAAATAGACAGGATGGAGGTGTTCACACTGAAGCAACACTTTGCAATTCAGGCAATCTGTGTTCAGTTGCCAGGCTTGCATAAACTTTGCAATGTAGTATCGTGTATCTGGGAGAATTCGAGACAAGGCACAGACATTTACACCTGTCTCTGAAGCATCCTCGTGCTGGAAAATGAGTAAGAAAGAATATTGGTTTAATAGGGCGCTATTTGGCTTTGAGATAGCAAAGCAAGAAATAGAGTTATATCATTTTAATTTTTAACCCTCAAGCAAATTAAATTTAAAAATCACAAGCCTAAAGAGATACAATGGCAATTATAACCAAGATTGCAATAAATTAGCGCTGTGTTTATCACAAGAACAGTTTGGGAGTTACCCTGAACCAGTTCACACCATTGATCAAGGCTTTTCTTTACATCAGCCTGCTGCAGTAGGCAGATAAAACATAGCTGCACCGTGTGCATAAACCATGCATTTAGATACATAAATCTTTAACAAAGTGGCTTCGTATTTTGAGGCAAAAACAGAGAATTATATGCTGCATTAAACATGCTCCTCTCCGTCCTCTTCTCTTCTAGACCATCTGAAAGATCAATTAAAGTGCTTTTGCATAAAGCAGGCAAAGACGAGCAATCTCCAAAAAAATATGAAGCTGCTCTTTGCTTTTAATATGATCTCTAAAGAAAAGCATAATGGTTTAAAGATTCCCACGGTGCAAAGGAAAAAACGCTGAAAGTTCAATCATCCATTTAAGAAGTAACAAAACAGATTTCTGAAGCCTTACATCTCTTGCGAGGTTTTAACCCCTCACGCAAAGCATTAGTAACACGCGGCAGCAAGCCGAAGAGTTTCCCCTGCCACCACGCAGGAGTAAGCGCGGGTCCCTCCCTCGCACACACGCTCTCGCCGCTTCCGCCGCTCTTCTGTTTGCAAAGACATCAAAACGGCATCGCAGGCAATCCTTCCGCTGATTTAATGCATTCCTCCCCTCACGAAACGCTTGCTAAACTGAGTACCGGCAGTCTCCCTACCTAAAAACACAGCAACTTCTGGAAGCGTCAGGGCGAGCTGCCGGCTCGCTCGCCGACACCGTGACGAAGGCAAGGGCCTCAGCAGGGCCAGAACATCGTTCAGCTCAACTGCTCTCCCAGTTACCAACTGGGGAGAAGGGGAGAGAGATTGTCCCTCCAGACACATCCTGCCAGACATATCCGAGACCTACTTTCGATCATGTCTAAATGAAATACGGCATAGAAAACCCAGCTCCCCACGAGGAGAGCTTCTCTCTCATTAGATAATTTTTCGGCCAGATGAGAACCAGCACTGCCTTCCTCACCATGCTTTCTTCTCCCTCACACTGCCCCATATCGAGTCTTCGCAAGGCAAGAGAGGAACCGCTGCTATCAAAAATACCTCTTTTTAGCTTTTGAGATAGCAGCAAAGCATCGCACCAACGTGTCAGGATGAACCTAGAGGGCCTTTCCGAGGCTGTGTCGTTTGACAGCAATACAGTGGAATTATATCTTTTTACTTCTCTAGCACCAGGGTAGCGCTCTTCCACTTTACCCAGGCAAGGCCAAGAAGCTGGGCAGGCTTCTAGCAGTGCAATCTGGAAACGAAATCTGATCTCCGAGCAAAGCTGTGATAGGTGACAATACTCATCATCGCATTCAAATACAAAAGAGGTAATAAGACAGAGAAACCACTGGCCTACTCAACTGAAAAGGGAGGAGAATAGAAGGTTTTCAATAATAACAACAACAAAAAAAGAGTTATGAGGTAAATAAACCAATTGGACAACATGCAGTGCCCACACCCTACACGAATTGCTTAAATTGAAGGGTCATGGTTTAATCAGAACCACTGAAAAAGAAAGGCTAGGGTCACAAGTACAAGATTGATCTTCAAGAGTCAACGAAATAGGTTTCTCAGTAAAAGACTTTCATTTGAAATAGAAAAAAAATATGCTGCAGTATGTCAACTGACCAGTAAGGGGAGTTGGTGCCTAGAGCTTTGAGTCAACCACGCATATGCAGTTTTGGGTGGAGAAAACACAAATAACCAACTCTGAAGTACTACCATTCAGAAAATTTTGGCCGTTGCCAGAGGACGCTAGAGGAGGATGGACAGAGAACACCACATTCAGAAAACCTGCTATGCCAAAGTGCTGTAAAAGGTAGAGGAATTGAGAGAGAACTATAGCAGAAAAAGCCATGTTTTTGCCCGGAAAAAGGCCTCTCTCTCCCTGCATCACTTAGCGGAGAACAAGCTGCTCAGAAGGAGAAAGGCGAAGTTAAAAAATGAAATTAAATCAAAACGGAACTTGCAACAAGAAAGGGAGAGAAATCTCAACCTGCTTCTGAAGCTGAAATTCTGATGGTAGCATGTTTCCCAGAAAGGACTTGGGTCAATTACTCTGGTAGTCTTGAGCAGACATCTAGTAGGGTACCATATGCCTAGGAGAAGACTTCAGAGGACAACCAAGGACTAATCAAACGACTTACTACTGAGCCACAGCACTAGGAAGAAACGGAGGGTGGGGAGGGAAGCGATACCCGAAAACTTTCACAGGGAGTGGGATTTAATGATATTATACAGTATCTGAAGAAAAATGTCAGCAGTAGGAACTCATTAAGATTTGTATGGGGAACAGCGGCAAAATCACTACTGCATCTATCTATGCCCACGCCGGGCTCGTAAACAGAAATCAGCTTGTTACTGCCTATGGGGCCATGGGGAGGAGCACTGCAACAGTTACGTTTTTCTTCCCTTTTAATCTCATTAACCTTGTATTTACTCTGTTGGTGATTACTCAGAATGTTAATAGGCATCCTTTTTTGCATACTATTTACTGAACGTTACAACTCCGTTTAGCTCTGCGTATGAAATGGGGCTGGAACATGCCAACTCTCCCCATGCTATGGAAAACAGAGGAAGAGAGAGAAAATCCTTTGAACACGGGCTTATTTCAAAGATGCTGGAATTGTGATTTCTTTAATAAGAATTAAGTGCAAGTTATCCAAGTGATTCAGAAAGTCTATACGATCCCTTCCTTTCTTTGATTTCTACAGTATTCTATGAAGGTGGAAGATCAGACACATAAACCAAAAATCCCCACAAAAGGAATTATTTCCAGGTTGGAGTAGATGAAATACCTATTCCGGTCACAATATGAATTAGCAGAACAGTATTCCAGGTAGGGAAAACAGGTGCAGTTTAAGGAAACTATTTCTGCGGCTAAAAATTCTGAAGGCTTTTTTACAAATACAGTTCGTTATGCTTTGAAAAATGAGACCTTCACTGACCATCTGTTCCTAGCAGAGAGCGTCCGTCAACACTTGTTTTGGCCAAAAAGCCTAACTTAATGCCAACGCAGTGAGAGCGCGGGCCGCCCCAGAACGTAAGGAACCAGTCAAGTCAGGCAAGATCAGCTGTCAGCAGAGGAAGCTGGATGCAAACTGTTTTTACCCCCTCATATCAACTGGTCAAAACACAGAAATAACTGCAGGAGCAGAAGATGCCATCCAGAGGAGAACATCTGGAAACACTGGACCTGCAGCCTTTCCGCACACAGCACTCCAGACCTACAAAACACAGGGTAACCTTCAAGGAGTCAAAGGGATATATCGGGGGGAAAAAGGGAAGTTTTACTTTTGCTGTCCACGATATCTCTGATGCCAACGTAGCATGTGCATATTAAAAACAAAAGAGCTGCTCGCTTTTAGTCGCAGTGTGCAAATATTACGGGAAACTCAATGAGATATAGTAAATAATTTTCATTTTCTCAGTACCATTTGTGGCTTCACATACTTCTGTCATATACCCCAATTAGCAGTCTCATAATTCACGTTCAATCCTAGCCAGTTAAATAACATCTGTTGTAATTTTCCCCTCATCCTCCCCTATGAAAGGAAAGCCCATCTAGCTTATACGTTTGCGGAGCTGACGTCCCAGCCAGACGCACGCAGTCGGGACAACCAAGTGGTTGCAGGACTGGAACAGGTCAAAGCATGGAAAAGCAAAACCTATGCTAGACAGGTGTAACAGAAAGCTACGCAGAGGACTCATGTCCAGGAGCTGATCCATGCTTGGAAACCTCCAAATGTAAGCTAGAAAGATGTTTTGCTTTTTCCTGTTCTGACTGTGATGCTCTGAGCTGCATAACTGACCAAAAACAGCAGACCAGGACCAGCATTTGTCAACCAGGGGATAAAAAGTCACTAGAAAACACCAAAATAGTTATGAGAGAGAAGGCATGCATCTACGCCGCAGAAAAAAGATTAACTCGGAGAAACCATTTCATAAAGCAGAGTTAGCAGACGACTGAAAAGTCTTTATGGTATCTTTATAATTCATTTTGAACTAAAAAGAAGGAAAAAAAAAAGGAATGGCTGGATGTGTCATGTAACGTGTGCAGTCTTTACAGGTTGGCTGGAGAAACGCAAATGAAATGAGGACAGTGGAGGAAGGAGACAGGAAGGAAACTTCCAAAAGGATGAATTTTAATAACTTTCTTTAAGAACTACGGCAGAAGAAACAGGTTTAGGCAACTTGGATATAGGTACTTTTAGGCTGTGCAAAATTAAGGACATGGAAGTATTCCCTTTATACAGTAATTATTCCTCAAAGAAAGTGTTTTAAGTGAACCGGTGAAAGTTTTGTTTGTTTTATTTCTAAAAGCAGGAGGAGTGCCACCACTCAGGACTCTTGCCCATCAGACGTATCATCAAAACCTTCTTATCTCTCCTTGTGACAGGACAGTTGAGAAAGTCAAATCATATGGGATGACACTGGAGTCAGAGAGGACAGCAAAGGTTGCTGAAAGTGCTCCCCGCTCTGCAATTTCATACCCTAAGAAGAATTACACGCTTGCTGCTTTCTTTTCTTTGACAAATACCAAATATTTCAAGACCCTCAAAAGGCAACAGCAGAAACTTCAATACATGGAGGGAAAAAAAAAAAAAAAATCATTAAGAGCCTTAAAGCACAGTATCTGAAGTTGGCCTTCAAAGACAGGGTAAATAACTAAGACCTTTTTAATCTAGGATGGTTGCTCAGCAACATCTTGCCATGCTACATCAGACAACGCTCCTTCCTTGATATTTCCCTGGCCAAAGGTCAAAATTCATCTTTCCAGGAGACAAGCCTTCCTACAGAAAGAGCGATGAAACTCCCACATCTGGCTATCTCAGGAATAATCCATGCCTCAGTCCTGGAAACCTTCCAAACATCAACACTTATTGTGGTTTCTCAAGGAGGCAGTCTTCAATCTTAGAAACTACTGTACAGCGACACGCTAAGCATATACATACAACCACAGAGATGTAGGATTCCTTGTATAAAACCTATTTTTCCTGCAACACGCACCTAAGAAGCACTGATATGAAGTACCACTGCATACCAGCTCACACATCTACACATGTGCTAAGCAACTAAATAGAAAGTCTATATATCAACATTAAATAGCCTTGTGGTTTGTTTTGAGATTTGTTTGTTGTTGTTGCTTTTTTTGAAAGAAAAATCTATTAGAAGAAATGAATTAATGAACGACATCCAATCTGCTGAACCACAAAACCGTCAAGGAACTCAAACGGCTTTGCACAAAGCAGAAGGGGTAAAACAGTCTTTGAAAAATAGCATCCAGCTCGACCCTCGCTGCTGCGTGGCATACAGAGAAGTAACTACGTGGGGCTTGATGGTTTACGGCTAAAATACACATCAACCTGCTGTAACGCCAGGTTTTCAGGAGCCTTCATCTCTTTCTCCGATGCACACCGTATCTCCATGAGTTCAGAGTTCCCAGAAAATCACAGACAGAGGAAACCCCTCAAGTCCTGCCATCACATCTCCAGGAAACCCGGACCTTGACTACCTGTATCACTTACCATATGCTACTGTTCCAAAAGCACTGAGTTCCCACAATTCACAAAAAGAGCAAAACCGAGTGAGTTAGAGAGAGCAACCCTGACAACTACAGTTATCTATCTCCATCTGATCAATTACTCGTCCTATTTGGAAGAACTGTTAGCATTCTCATGATTTATTGCAACTTAACACGGGAAAAAAAAGGCAGAAATCTTGTCTATGGAAATCTCCTACGGAGCAATCCTCCTCCAGATGAAAACACTACCAGTCCAGCACACGAAGTCCAGCGCTGACATTTCAGGATGTTCGTAGCTCCTAACGTAAGAGCCCGTGATCTTCTCCACAGTGGCCTCAGGTCAAGTTTTTTAAAAATGATTTCCTAACAGTTCCCTAAGATTTATGTGCCTGAACAGCTTTGATTCACAGCCGCTGGTCCCTGCCTTTCCAAGTTAAAAAAATAATAATAATAATAATAAATAAAAATCAATAAGCATTTTAATTGCTCAAAACAAGCTAAATTAAGACGCATCCCATCCTGCCAACGGGGATTCAAATCCCTCAGCATAGAAACCTACATTGTATTTGCGGTACCCTCAATGTAGAAACCTACGTTTTATTTGTGGTGCCCCAGTTCTACGGAAGCATCGATATCAGGCCCATCTCTCGGAGCACTCAATAATCACGCGTTGCCTGGGATGCGCAGCCCTGCGAGGATGAAAAACAATACTGAAATTATCCATACACACTACGCTGCTCTTCTGTGACTTCTCTGCTGAACTCCGATCCATCTTCTCCTTATCTTGTCCTCCCACCCTTCTCATCCCACGTAACTAGCTGTTTTCTTCTCCGACTATATCTCGTCAGATGATTTCTCACGGCAGGGTCTCTCTTTACACTAGGCACCATACGGGAACGCAACAGGGACACGATCTTTGGCTGGCATTAGTACGAACAACTTTACTGTAGGGAGAAATTAATGATAACTCTGCCCACCTTTTTTTTAAGTCATCTTGTATATAAATCGCATGATGTCAGTACAAGAATATCATGCTAAAGATTCAGAATGTAAGGGGCGGGTTTTCCTTGTTTCTATGGTTATAAGCGATTTTAATGACCAACCTAAATAAAAGCTGGCTGAGAGAGAAAGTAGGAAGGAGTGAGGTAGGCGTTTAATTTTGATCGACAAGAGAGAGCATAACTAGTTAAGATCTGTCAAATGCCTGCTGAAGATCACAAATCCTCAGCACATTGTATTGCCGACAGAATTAGTCTCAATGCACAGCTTTACAGAAATGTCTCTTATCCAGCAAGATCAGAGTTCAGGATTTCACAGTTTCCCCACAGAAAGCAGCTGATATCACAGCTACCAAAGGAGACAGGGCAGAGAGGGAAGGGGGGAAAAAAAAATTGTTTTCATTATTTGTGAGATTTTCACATGCTACCAGGATAACAGTATCTTAACTTCTGTTCCTGGACAAAATACATAAAAAAGGACAGCATGCCAAAGACTGCTAACTACCACAACAGGCACTTTGAAGTGTATTATTCAACTGCATCACTTTGGAATTGCACTAAATGATGTACAAACACAGGGTAAAGGAAACGATTCCCGCCTTATGGACCTTAAAATAGGAGACCGAGCACAGAAGCAGCTGAGCAGAGGCTGGAAGGGGAGCACTGGGAAACGCCGAGACCATCTTGGTGGGCAAGGCTGGCAGCAACACCAGCACAACAGTAAGCAGCGCCGCTCTCTCAGGCATCCCGGCAAAACACAAGATCGAGGGGAAAGAGGAGATCTGGCACTGCAAACCTTCCTGGGCCACCTCGTGAAGAGGGAGGACCAACGAAGCGGTGACAAAACCACGCAGAGCACTTAAAAGTCAGCAGCAGAGATGGGAATCGCGACCTTGAGAAGGAAGAGTCAACAGCGCAATGGAGATAGCGCAAGGTGTAAGGCAGCCCAGCAAGGGCTCTGGCAGGAGTGACACGCAGCTTATGTTTAATGCAACGAAGACGCAGGGTGCAGCGAAGGACAGACACAAGGAAGATGCAGGACGTGCCTGAAAGAAGCTAGGAAAAATCTTATTTTCTTTCACTCGCTAGGACTGTCCAGATGCAAGCAGGATACGGAGATCTTTGCAGGACTATACGCTCATGGGAGCACTTTATAGATCACCACTTTTTGAGCTCCCCATGTACTTTCTCTTAATGTTTCAGAGCACTCTGCTATTTTTTCAAATGCTGTTTGACTTTTAAAGTGGGAAGAACAAGGCAGAGAGGACAGGGTTATGAAGGAGGGAAGTCAACAGCTACTGAAAATGTCTGCCAACAGGAACTGCATTTAAACCATGCAGTTTTGGCAGAGAACACCCTCAAAATTTGATATTTAACAATCTTATGGTGTTGGAACATATAATTAAAGCAAAAGGACACAAGTGAATGCAGGATCAGAATTAAGAGCTGATCAACACAAACTTGTATCAAACTCAGGAGAACGTGTTCCCACAAAGTCTCGGCCACCTGGTTCTTCCACACTAGATTAAAAGAAAGGAAAAATTAGCCACCAACTACTTTCATTTCCATTCGAGATAATTCTTCTCCAGTGTCTAAAAAGTACAGATCTATACTAAACCCAAGAGCTAAAAGAAAATCAAAACTGACAAGAAAGAAGTTGCCTGGTTCACTGTCAGTTTCTAATCCTAGAGAAATGTGTTTATTGTGACACATATTTTCTTTTTTCCAAAAAATACCCAGTCATTACAATGTAGGAACAACAAAAACACCTAAAAATTAGCATCTCTTTGAAAATCACATTACTTGCTCCTCAAGAGTTGGAATAAATGAAATTAGGTTCAGGACTCAAATCCTCTTTCTGACTGGTCACCTGACAAGGTGATCTGTCAAGTCCACCAAGCTCCATCTCCTAAGAACTTTCAATTTGCAAGCGAATAAACTAAAGCTGTGTGAAATTCATTCATTCACAGGTTATACAGATAAATAAGCGGAGTAGCACTTATACGTTTCTGCGGGGATGGAAAGGACCCGGGTTCCTGCTAGTGTTCAGGTCATCAATCCCAAGTCATTAGGTAAATCTTTAAACTCATCATTTAATAATGAGGCAAAGAGGCACCGCAAGGAGCAAGCCAATGTTCAAAAGTAGGATCAAGGATAAAACACGAATATGAGGCAAAAGTGGGAAAGAAAAGAAGACACATTGGCGCAGAAGATACTGCGAAGAGGTTAACGTTGCCATCTGTTTTCACCAACTGAAGTCAGCGCTCAAATACTACGGACGACTTTTGGCCAGTCTGTCCGATGCCATGTAATAGCTTCACTTCACCTCCCTCAGTGCTCCCTGCCCATATTGAAGCAGAATATTTGATTTGCTTATCTAAAAATATATATATATATATATATATATATCAATCATACGGCTCACCGGCTGCAGCTTGTGGAGTACAATTGGGTTTGGGGTGAAAGAAGGAGGGATGGCACCTCTGATAAATCACCCATGCACACAGGACCGGCTTTAATAGCTGTGGATTGAAAATCGTGAAGCCATTGCTTTAATTCACCTAACAGATTTGCAGACATTTCTGCTTCCTTCCCTATAGTACTGCCATGAATTCAGTAATCAGGAAAATAAAACCAAGGGCAAAAAAACAAAAAACAAAAAAGTGATTTGTATTTTATCCAATATTTCAAACTACTTCAAACAACTAAGCTGCCTATCAGCAACTTGAAGATAAAAGCCAAAGCAGCACTGAATCAATAGGCAGAAGCTCATTTATTATCTGAAAACGTCTCCAAACTTCCCAATCCAACCCTCTGCAGCCATCAGGAACTCTTCCCTGGACAGTACCCAGGAATCACTCGCAAATGAAATACAACTAGATTTATTGCTTCTGCAACCCTGGAAACTCAAGTTATGGAGATGACGTTACATTTTGTTTCGCCAATGCTAATCTAATACCTTTTTAAAGGTGCACACGTTTCACCGTTGGCTTCCAACACTGAATTACTGGCCCTGCCAAATTCAGAATAAATAAGATGAGCGTGCCCTCCGGGTGAAACCCCTTGCTGTAATCTTTATTCAAAACGCAGTGCTCCAAAGCCTTGAGTGCATTGCCAAAACTGCCTTGAGGTTTGTTCTTAAGATGTCAATTTGCATATCAACATTTTGCTGCAGAGATTACCCAATGTCCCTGCTATTATTTTAATACTCAGCTGTGGGCGGCTCCCTGATCAGTGCACAGAAGTACACACTAAAAATACCCGCCTTCTTCACCGGCTCCTCACATGACCACAGCTAAAGCCGGCTCCGATGTAAACCGGGAATGATGGCATCCGTCTACCTCCCAAGGAAGCCGCTCAGGCTCCAAAACACGTGAGAAATGAGAAGTGCTCACCACCAGAAAGTGCTTTTGCGCGGACGGAGCAAGCAAGCCCAAGGCAGCTGGACAAGGAAGGCCACGGAAGGAGCTGATTTTGCAGCCGCAGAAAGCAGGAGAGGTTTATCTGAGCACGCGACATATACTTGGGAACATATATTAAGAGGCAATAGAGGAGAGCAGGAGAGGGAAGCATCGCCAGGGACATGAACTTAAGATAACTCTGAAGGAAGGAGGAGAGAAACCTTACAGGCAGAATAAGCGAGATCCAGGGAAAGTGTGAACACAGCCTGATTCATACCCCAGAAGGGAGCTCCCGGTCCCCTTTGGCTGCGTTGCACTGATGAAAGCGTACGAAAGCTTCAAACTGCAGGTTTTTCTGCGCCCTCCTACTGCTCGCCCAGTAAACCCTGGTCTCGGAGGTAGTAATTACTTTTGGCAAGACATAAACAGGCCCAGGAAATGAAACCCAAAAACACAGTTATTTATGAGACACAATGAAGGGAGCCAGCATCCAAGCCCAACTACCAGATCAGCAAGTACAAGGTCACCCTCATCTACTTCGGAGAGCAAACTTGCAAACCAGTGCGCAGACAGCCAGGCAAAACAACGAACCTCGGTCTGCCCGGGTAGGCAAGGGATGGAAACGCAGCACAACGAGCCACCAGAAGACACTGTCTCGTTCAACAGCAAGACCTTTCCCATGGGGCTGGTAGGCTCTGAGATGACAATCGCCCAGTCCCTCAGTGACCATGACCACAGGGTCTCAACAGCTGCAAAGAAGAAACCGGGAAGCAGACCTTGGAAAGACGGTGTCGAAAGCAACAGAAATAAATGCAGCATATGGTTTTAGCCCCTAAAAAGGTAGTAGCAGAGCAGCCCAGGAAGGACATCAGGTCTGTAAGTCTTCATCTGTGCAAGCTGGTGCAGACAGATACAGCCAAGGGGCTACACCTGCATGCAAAACCAGGATGAAAACCATTCATCACCTGATCCTGAAGGCTACTGCCTACTTCCAAGGAGTTAGGCAATTGCTCCAAACCAGGATGCACAAGACTTCGATTTTCCAAAGCAATTTGCTTGCAAAGAGCATGGCTTTATATTCTCACTCTCTTTTTTCCCCTGGAGAGAAGCCGCAGAAGTCAAGCCCTCTCATCCCAGTGTTGCATCCCAGCTGGGCTGAAGAAGCCAGGAGCATCAGAAATCCATGAAGCAACCACCCCAAGAAAGAAAAAGCTCCTTCTGAGATCTTACCATGGGCCAAAGGAAAAGGGATGCTAAAAGGGATATAGGGAGGAAAGAGGCAAGTGCCTCGGGAAAACGAGGACCTTCAGGCTGCTCTCTGCACCCTGGTCTCTGCCGTGAGAGCTTCAACAGCCACAAGTTATTTAAGGTTTTTATAACCAGGAGAAAGAAGCCCATAATGACTAGTAAGGACTTGCTGTGGTTGAATGACTATTCCGCACTGGCTTCCTATGCTGACGCTTACTTTGTATTAAAAGGACCTATGTGCAGTTTAGTTTAATCCACTTTCGAAAGTGGATTAAGCTAAACCACACTTTTCGCACAAAACAGTTCCTGTGCTCCCCTCTTGTAGCCCAGCATTTTCCTGTGATTTGCCCCCCAAAACAAGCTATTAGGTGACAAAATCACCATGGGGCAGAAACTTTTTTTAAAAAAAAAAAAACATGTCACAAAACAGGATCTGGACCCACAACTCTATTCTCTGAGTACAGGATTATACTGAATTTAATTAATTAAAAGAGGATGACTAACATGATGTCTCAGGAAGGGAACTGGACCAAGATACAACAGTGGGCTTTTAGACCTGTGAGCCCACGAAATGTCTCCATATCCCAGCGAAAACAAACTCTGTGCAGAATAACACGCGAGGCAAAAAAGAACGGGGTATCCATGTGTGAAGAAAGAGCGTCTTTATAACCAAACTGCAGGTATTTCCATGAGGGGAAACTAGAAGAAATTGAAATCTTTTCCATTGCCCCACATTCGGAGTAAGGGGGAAGAAATCCACCTGCCTGAAGCGCTAGAGGTGGTAACCTGGAAAACACTGCGCTAGCTTAGGCTGAGACTGTCCATCCACCCTGGTTTTTCAAATTCAAAGCTGAGTCAGGCATAGCATCCCGTTTTATCGTAATATTGCAGTAATATTTATACCACTCACTAAGATGCATTTCAGTGGGGACCAGTTTTGACATTCTGCCGGGAGAGCAATCTGTTATATCTTAAAAGAAAAGGATTAAAAAAAAAAAGGGGGGGGGGGAGCCGGACCTATGAAACTTTACTGTGGTGTATGGTCACCACACGGCTCTTTAAAAAAGATCAAGTCACTAACATGCAGTGGCCTGAACACAGCTTCAAACACCACCGTTTTAATTTTTTTTGCCTTATTTAGCATTAGTAAAAGCGCTTTTAGTAAAATGACTTGATTTTTTCACTCTCACTAGGAGTCCGACTAGTTTTACAACCCGCACGACGCTGTAAATAAAAAGACAGTGAGCATTAGCACCCTGGGCACCTTTCCCTAGTCACAGCTACACTTATTCACCGCTGGCCTGATCCAGCCGGCACTGAGCCGGCGCGCGATCCCAAACGCCAACCGCTCCAGCAACACGCCGTGCTCCGAGGCCACACCGCTTTCCGCGGTACCATCAGCAGAGGAAACCATGAAACATCCAATTTATTTGTTTATATATCTATAAACAACAGACCTCAGCAGCTGAAAAAGTGAATAAGCAAAAATCAGGCACTGCAAAAATCCCATTTTTGGGGCTCTTTTACCGAGCACTTGCTTCTGGACGCTGCTCGGGGAGGAATATTTGATGGGATTGACACTAGGGTCTTAGGAGCAGTGGCAGTCACAAGTGAAAGATCTCCTGGGGGAATACCAGCCATATGGCAGGAGACATCAAAACGTTTGGAAAAGATAAAGCACATCTCAAGCTATTTAGTAGTATATTTAAGCACGTGAAAATCAGGTATTTTAAAAATTAGCAAGTGTTCGCAAGAGTCTAGAAAGCTAGTAACGTCCCAAGGGATCCTAAGTCAATTTACAGGGAAAAGAATAAAACCTGCCTTAAGGTCCAGCTCTTGTTTCCTGAGGTTTTGCAGTAAGGAAAAGCTAAAAAGATGCATAACTCCCAACAGAAGGATGCAGCCTGTTTGCTACACGGGAGATGTTAAAAAACAGCGACAGAAATTGATCCACGCCTCGATGCACAGCACCTACTCTCACAGAGCCATATGATTTTTTATTTTTTTATTTTTTGGCCAGCTGGGAATATAAAACGAAGTTCACCGGAGTTAACTTTAGGCTGTTGTAGTAACTACCATAGAAAAAAAGTTGGCTTTATCCTTCATAAAGATCCGCAGCACATGAAAGGTCACGCCACACGTGTGGTTTCACAGACAGCCCCTTTACGGGGCCGAGCCGCTCGTTTCAGCGTTTCAAACTCAAGCGATCACCGTCCGCGGCGCCCGTTTCAAGGCGGCCGCGAGCGCAATAAAAAGCGAGCAAAGAAACACAGCGTTATGTCAAACGAGATGTTAACCAGCGAGTCGGCGCGGGTCTGTTAGGTTCTCGCGGTCTCATCTCCCTCTCTCATCACGGCCGTGCTGCTTCTCCCCTCTCCTCACTGCAAAAACTTAAATGTAAGGACTAAGAGCACGACACACGTCTCCAGGTGAGGACAACGCGGTCTCCATCAGGAGACCACGCTTGGCGGGCGGACGCCTGCCCGAGGCAGGGATGCTCCTCGGCATTTAGCAATAACTCAGCTTAAACTGTGCAAGCGCATTCACGGAGAGCCGTTATCTACACTTAGTTTCGGCCACCGCTTTCTCTGATAAAAGTCCTCCTTTTAGGTGCTAATGTGTTTTCCGAGCAAACTATTCATGTTAAAAAGAAATTTCAAAGTCCGTTATCTCCTGAGGACTACATTCTGCAGGGAAATTTTGATGTAAGTGGTGTTCTTTGAATAAAGTTTGGGGGGGGGGGGGGAGGGAATAATTTGCTTTAAGATGTTTCTCTTCAACAGTTCCATCATCTCCAACCTCCAGCAAAGGGATTTACAATAGCTTTCCAATAACACGTGCTTTACCAGCCCATGAAAATCTCAGCTTGTCCTTTTGTGAGTAGAAGTAGCTGAATCATCCAAAAACCCTGCCTTTGCAGAGCGCAGCCCACGCCAAACAGTCCTGGGGGGGAGCAAAGCCTAGGAGAATTGGGCTAATCCAAAAATTTGGGTCACAAGAGCTCCACAAGACCTGTATTTGACATAAGCAAGGCCTAAGGCCACCTACAACGCAACAGGGTTAGAACAAAACACTCTACAGCTGTCTGTTCTGCCCTCCCTTTACTCCACGTACAGGATGATGGAGGAGTCCTCCCAAAAAATATATACATATATATTAAAAAAAAAAAAAAGGCAACCAGGTAATTCAAGGTTGCAATCACCATAAACATATACAGCAGGGGAAGGAGGATGAATAACGAAACCCCAGGTGACCTCAAAGATTGCACCCCTGGGGCACGTGCGAAGCTCTTGGACGCAATGCTGTCAGCACGAGCCTTCGGCTCGGCGTTCCCCATCACTGCCCTCCAACGTGCTTCCTGCTCCTCTTTCACACCTTGCTTTTTCTTCTTTTCCCTTCCATAACTGCCTCTCCATAGCAGGCACCGTGCCTGGAGTAGCGCATATAGAAATAAATCCATGTTCCTTCAGTAGGGAAATCAAGTCCTCGGTGTAAACTCAAACATCAGAGGATGCATTTTTATCTGTTTTAATCCTGGTCCGTCCTTTCCCCGTACTCATATTCTATATTTGCGTGATGTAAGGGGGGTGGAGGGGGAAATCTGGAACGAAGGGGCTGTATCTTAATCTCCTGCAGAGACAAACGTACTCACGGAACAAGGATGAAAAGAATGTTATACAATGAAGAGCACAAAACATTTTGTAACTATTTTACGCTTTTATTTAGCGAAGAGATTACGGAGATATCAAGAAAAGCAATCCCAGCCTCAACCAACATAAACATTTACTAAAAAAAGCAGTGAAACAAGGTGACATTTCCGCAACAAAACATTTCTTTTCAGACTGTCCATATGCCCATGTGACAAATACCACATCTGACTTGGACTTCATGCCAGGGGAAGGTGGAAAACACCTTGCGGGTTTATTTTTGCATCTGGGCTTCCCCTCCACAGCTTTCGCGATCCCGTTGGTAGCTCCGTGGCACTGCCGCGTGGTAGCAAACGCGTTGTCCGTCTTACGACCCTTTCCTAACAGCCAGCCGCTCCGAGCGCTGCAGAGACGTGTACGAGACTCTCCAAAAAACCCAACATAACGGTTTCCTTAAAAACGTAAGGCAGACGGATACAAATTCCTCCTTGTGGTCTTTTGGTTGCAGTAACCCAGCAGACGAGCAGCTAACACACAACTAAATCCCCTTTGGGAGAACTTCTTCCCACCGCCACGAATCTCAAAATGTCACAAAACACATGCTGACACACTTTTTTTTTTTTTTTTAAACCTGTCTTCTGCTTATTTTTCAAAGAACAATTGATCACCAATACGACCTTCGGGTCTTAATGGCACTGTAAGCAGAAAGGACAGTCTAATGGAATAAAATGAAAATCCACCCCTGCAGTTGCCTGTCCACTTTTCGGTTAAATACTAACTGTATTTTCATCAGAAGAACCGAACAGCAAAGACATTGTACCCATGCGCTGCAAGAAAGACATGGCATCTGCCTACTGAATTTCCCTGACTAGTGAAACTATAAAGAAAAAGAAGAGTTTTAAATAGAAACCTCCTATAAATGATAAATCAGATTAATTTAACTCTTTTAAATTATTTTAATCCTACATACCATCATTTGCAAGACGAGCAAAAAAAAAAAAAAAAAAAAAAGGAGAACGATTCTTATCTTGACCGTATCCCTTCAGCAGAAGCACAGCGCGTTATTAAAAACCACAAATTAACATTTCTGACGTCAAAACGACAAACGCTTTCAGAGACGTGACCCCTTTTTCAGCAGAGCTACAGCACAAATTTCATACGCAGCTTTCTGGGCAACATCAAGCGATGGGCACCAGTTTTCCTTCATCCCTGCAATACTTAACGCCGCAGCAGGCAGCACCAACCCAAGTTTTGAGCGGTTAGTGATGCCACTGCAGGACAAGCTTTTAAATACGATCTCGGTTAAGTACCAAAGGGCTGGATCCGCTCCAACACTTCGGCTGGCGAGACCGCGCCTGCTCGTGCTTTACGTCAAACCTGCTAAATCTGAAATATCCAGAGGGTTTTTGACCAAGCAGCTCGTGTCAGCGAGACGCGACCCTGTGGCACCTGGCCCTCAAGCGCTCAACTTTCGCGGCATCGCGTAGGTCCCCAGCGGGGAGCCCCAGCGCCTCCATCCTGCCGAAATCGCACGCGGACGCCGTTCTCTACCTGCGCGCCGCCCCCACGCCGCTGCGACGACGCCTGACGCCGGGTCTGTCCTGAAGGGCTCGCTGCAGGAGCCGGGCGCTGAGAGATAAGCCAAAATACAGGATTCAAGTGGCGACAAGGGCCGGCGCGGAGACGGAGCACCGGGGCGAGATCCATCCAAAAGAAGCAGAAATATTTTAATGAGTTTTGTTTGAATCGGTTAGTGACACGGATTTACGCAGATCCCTGCGGTGCCGGCAACCCTCAGAAGGTGCATGAAAAACCAAGTGGAAGTGACATATCTAGCTCTGCCGCCCAAGCTAGCCGAGGTGTAGGAAGTAAGATAACAAAGACAGGAAAAGTAAATTAGATTTTTTAAGTTCTTTCCATTTTAATCTAGCAGAATGTGTTTATGACACAGGCAGGGAATTGAAAGTATTATTTTTATCTCGATATTATTTACCCTTTCACACTCACTATTTAAATATCCCTGAATTCCCAGAAGAATCAGCAATTCAAAATATCATTTTATATGTATTTATAAGCAAAGCGGGGGGGGGGAAGAACAGGCACATTCGTTTTAAGCTTGCCTACTTTTTTTATTAGGTTTTAAGTGTTGCAAAATTGACGTGCGAATTTCTCAAGACACAGAAATATTTATTATTTGTCTCCACTCCATCCTGACCCTCAGCAGAGGGTCTCCAGCCCACAGACCAGGCACCGCACTGGAAGAAAGACAAGGTCAGAGTCTCCCGGAGACTAGCAAGAACATCAAGAGTTTTAAAAACAAGTGTGCTGTAGGAAAAGGTTGAAAGAATAAGGTTTCTTGAATCCAGATAAGAGAAGATGGAAAACCACAGAGATTTCTGAACTCGGTTAAAACACTTCACATTAAAATCGCTGCGATCTACTGTTCTCTCTAGCCAACTCAGCCGAATAATTCATAGTCATCTTCACTCACAGCAGAGGCAACCTTGGACGCCAGGACGACCGCAGCTACGGTGATAGTTAAGGAACGGCAGAGGCTACCCAAGGGCATCATACCGCGAAATTCCCCCCAAAACCCACCCATTTTACCTCTCGATAGCATCAGGTCCTCAAGGACGTTAAAGGCTCGTCGCTAAAATCGCTGCACTTTCCACCTGCCCCGAGCGTAGCCCCAACGCCACGCGCGCAACCCAGGGAAAATACGGACACGGTATGATGTGGCACTGCTCACTTCACAGCCCCGTCGCAATGCAAAACACCAGCTCAGAAAAAGGGGTAAATACTGTAGAAAAACGAACCTTATCTCCAATATTACTGGATAAAAGGAAGAGGGGGAAAAAAAAACTTCTAGCTTAGTTCACATTTTTCAGAGCCAGGCCACGTGATAGTAACGTAGCTAGTAGAAATTTGGGATTAAGCAGGACGAAGCACAAAGAGCCACACAGGGCATGTGCTTACGCCCAGGTTGGCAAACAGAGGCCCGCTTGTTTAGCCAACGTTTCCAGACGCAAGGCCACGGCTCACGCGCTCGAGTTGCAAATGTCACAGAATATTTGAAATGCAAACACCAGAAGGCTTCCAGCGCACATTTGGTGTATTTCTGGAAGAATGAAAACATACTATTAGGTTTCGTAAGTCCTCTGCTTTTTAATACACGCACAAAGACACCGGGCATTTCAGAGGATGGTCAGGAAATGCAGAATTTCCCCAAATCCACTCCGCTTCCGGATCCTGTACATTAATTGTACCACAAAACTAGTGCTAGCTTTTATTAAAATCTTCGAATCACAAACCTGTTAAAGTACAGAGACAACAAAAGAAGTTTTGGCGAAGTCGGAAAAGCACAACTAGAGAAAGTGGTGCTTTCTAACTTTAAGAGGAGGTTTGTTTCCACTCCTGTATTTTCCCCAAAGCGTTATTTGTAAGGTCATCCTACTGACTCACTCATGGCAAAGCTCTCTGAAAACCCTATCCTTTGAATTAGCCTGGAAGGAAAAAATGTATCTATATATATACACACCGTTATATCCACAAGTGATGTTAGAAGCGAGCAAGAACCTTTTATTAAACTACAAGGGTCACAGAACGGTATCCAACACTGCCATCGTCCCGGAGGTCAACATATCAACGTTTTGTTGTATCAAGCAACCACAGGACACAGCGTCACAGCAAGAGAAAATCAGCCCGTCTACACAGCAGTAAAATAAGTCTCCCTCAAACTAACAGAAAGCCTGATTTCTCCCTCCGCTTGCTACACATGAAACGCCAATATGGAAGGGGAAAGCGAAGAGCGGGAGCCCAAGCGTCGCCATGCACACGGACGCGTCCCCTTCTCTCTGCAGTGAGGGCCGGCAGCACCCCAAGGGACAGGGGACACGTAGCAAAACGTGAGCCGCATCCGCACCTCGAGGAGATGCCCAGCGACCCGCCGGGGCTGGTGCAAAGGTTTTGGATGGGGACTACCACGAGCAGCAGGTAGCTCGTAGCCCCCCAGCGACACCCACCTTTTCTGCAGAGGTTCCCCAAGAAAAGGGAAATTCGGAGCACAGGAAGGACGGTCGCTCTTTGGGAACGCACAGCGAAGGGGCGAGGCGGATCTCTGCCTTCGGCGCCAGGCCACCAGCTTTGCGAGAGGGCGCGTCAACGCTCCTCGGAAAAGCACCTTCCTCTTCCCCCACGTGCTCCCTCACCCTCCTCCCTCCCAGCCCCACCACAAGGGCCCACGGACCCACTCCAGGTGGGCAACGCTGCCGTCCCCACCACAAACCCCACGCGTCCTCAACGCCAACAGCAAAGACACGCCACCCTCCATGCAGCGGCGCATTTTGGGGAAAAGAGCGTCTGGGGGCAGCAAAACCGCGTTATTTTATGCGGAGGAGGAACGTCCACGCGAGGCCCATCACGGGCCCCACATGCGCAACCCCTGCACGAGGCCCGTCACGGCCCCCACGTCGCACACGCACAACCCCCGCGCAAGGCCCGTCGCGGCCCCCACGTCGCGCACGCGCAACCCCTGCGCAAGGCCCATCACGGCCCCCACGTCGCACACGCACAACCCCTGCGCAAGGCCCCTCACGGCCCCCACGTCGCACACGCACAACCCCACACGAGGCCCGTCACGGCCCCCACGTCGCACACGCACAACCCCACACGAGGCCCGTCACGGCCCCCACATCGCACATACACAACCCCTGCGCAAGGCCCGTCGCGGCCCCCACGACGCACACGCGCAACCCCTGCGCAAGGCCCGTCGCGGCCCTCATGTCGCACACGCACAACCCCTGCGCGAGGCCCGTCATGGCCCCCACATGCACAACCCCTGCACGAGGCCTGTCGCGGCCCCCACGTCGCGCACACACAACCCCTGTGTGAAGCCAGGTCCCTAAATGTCACTGTCTCACACACACACACACACACACACACACACACACGGCCGGGTGGGGGCAGGGTGGGGCCGGGCGGGGCTGTGGGGAGGGGAGGGGAAGGGAAGGGGGGGGGGAGGGGAGGGGGGCCGGCACGCGGCGCGGCGCGCGCACCTCACCTGCTGTCGCGCGCCGGCCGCCGCGAGGCTGCGCCGTGCCGCCGGCACCCAAACATCACGTGACCGCGCCGGCCCCGCCCCGCACCACGTGTTCTCCTCCCCCCCTCCCCTCCTCCCCCCCGTATTCCCCGCCCTCTGGAGTCCCCGGCCCGCAGGTGCCGCCGCCGCCGCGCCCGCGCGCTGGCGCCGCCAGGGACTACAATTCCCAGCCGCCACCGCGCCGGCCCTCGGTCAGCGCACCGCCCCCTTCCTCCCAGCCGACCAATCCGCGGAGGAGAAGGCACGCCTGTTGCACCCCCCCCACCGCCCCGCCCCCACCGCCTCAGCGCGTTGCTCCCCCGTCTTCCTTCCCGCCCGGCGGGCGGCTCCCGCTCCGTTTCCCCTCCCCGCCGCCCGCCTCCTTCCCCCTCCCTCTGCCGGGGGCTCCCCTGTCCGCTGGGTCCCCACCGCTCGCTCCTTCTCTGCAGTCCCCTCGCGTTCCCCTCCTCCCCAGCCCCATTTCCACGCGGCGGAGCGTCCCTCTGTCGTAGCCGCCTGCCATTTCCTCACGGTTCCTCCCTGCCCTCCTCACAGGCACTACCGGCTTCCTGCCTCTCTTCCCCACTCCTTCGAGGCCTCTCCTCCGCCCTTATCCGTGCAGAACGGCCTCGTCCCCCCTCTGCCGTGTCCCTGGTGCCCCTGCTCTGTCACCTCCTCTCGCCCTCCCGGTGGCCAGCCCTCCTCCTGTCTCTTCTCCTGGCCTGTGGGCCAGCGGCATCCTGTGTCACATCCTTGAGGTTGGAAGGGAGATCGCCTGGTCCGACCTCCCTGCTCAAGCAGGGTCACCTGGAGCAGGTTGCCCAGGATCGCGTCCAGTCGGGTGTTGGATATCTCCAAGGATGGCGACTCCACAACCTCTTTGGGCAACCCGTTCCAGTGTTCAACCACCCTCACAGTGACAAAGTGTTTTCTGTTCAGAGAACAGCTCCTTCCCTTCTCCCATCTTTCCTCAGTCAAGTCACTTCCCACCAGCCATGGTGCTCCCCTCCCTTCCTCTCCTGCATCACTAATGAAAGCAATGGCACCCTGAGCATCTCGGCTACCTTGCCTCTGTGTCCGCCCACCGGTGCCTTCTCAGTGATGAGATTTTACCCCAGGATTCTCGCTCTGAGAGAGTGTTGAGTCTAAGTAAAGGAAATAAAAGTGTTTTGTTTTTTGATTTCATCAACTGGCGAGCTGCTCAGAGTCCCGTACTGGAGATGGTTTTGCTGGCCTGGCCTCCTAGGTCAAAGAGGAAGACCTTTGCTCCCAGGTTGCAAAGAGGAGCAAGTCCCCGTTCTCGGCTGGTGGAGGTGACTGAGGTGCAGAAAACCACTAGCCTGGATGAGTTGATTCACCATTAATCATTATAAATATTTTTGGTTACGTGTGAGAACAGCATAAGTTTGTTGCAGAAAGGATGGTGCCTTCCTTTGTGCTTACACAGTGCTTAGCACGCAGCGTACAATCAGGACACAATCAGAAACAAATAGATAAAAACGATTGCATTATTGCCATTAAGGTGCTGTCCATCAATGCAATGCTATTTAAAACGCCATAAAACATAGACCCTGACTTAGGGAGTTTGCCATCAAAGCGGTTTGACGAACCGAATAGGACACACAGTGCGTTTGGTGCCCCAGAGAATAGATCCAACTCAGATTGTAACTGGGATGGGGGGGCGGCTTTTTATTTACTAAGTGACAGCAGCTTTACTTAAATGGGCTAGCAGTGGTTGGCTTTGCAGAAAGAGTTATAAAGCAAGGATTTTCTTGATAGGGCCTTTGAACGACATTTCATTTTAACAGGGGGTTGACAAGCCAGCTGCCTTTTCAGAAATGTAATTCTGCACCAAGAGCTCAGCCGGAAAAGTTTTAGAAGGGCTGAGGGGCCACCTAAGCCTCCATAAACTTCAAGGTTTTATGGCACCGGACTACTATCAGAGCAGTTTCCTCAGTCTTTTGCGGCATTGGTAAATCATTTATCTGTGCAGCCTCTAAAGAAATTCCCTTAGGAAAAGGGCCATAAAAATGCAGTGATAACAAAATACAGCTGTCCTGCTTGCCATCTGTGAAATCCAGTGACTGGCTACCTGTGTACAACACACTTTCTTACTGCGTATTTTTTTTTGGGGGGGGAAGAGAAGAGGGGCGAGGAGGAGCAGGTTACCCCTAGAAGAAGCATAGATTACATTTCAAAAGCACTGTGCAAAGCAGTCTGGTAATTTTCAGTACAAATCATATTTACTTTCAATTTTTTTCATGAAAGTAATTAAGAAAAAAAAAAGATATAAACATGTGCTAGTGTAAGATACAGAGTATTCTAGGGGAGAGGTACCATGAAAGTTACAGTGAGGAAAACCTCATGTGATTGCTTCGGTTTGCAGTCTCTGCATCTTGCTGATTTTACACTTTGTTCTTGAAGAAATACTGTTTAATCAATAATTGTGTTATTAATACAATAATAATATTGTGCATTCTCTTGGAACATTTCTCTTCCAAGGACTTTGGAGTTTTACCTACAATCATCTTGTGTGCCTTAGGATTGGTCCTTGTTATTACCAGCTGCTTATTGATTATTATACTTTTCAAAATGAGTTAAGGGTTCTTGGCATGATGTGGAATCCGGTCTTTTTATGTAACCAAGCAAGACTTCTTGCATTGGCTAAACTGACATTTCCTCTGAATTGAGAAAATAGTTAAACAATTAACAACTGGTTTGTTCCATCTTATAGTAGTAGCATGCATAAATCCGAAAAATATAGTCAGTTTTATGGGAACCAAAAGCCCTAAGGGTCAAGGCTTTATTTAAACAGTTTAATCTTCATGTTTGTCTTCTTGTACTGGGAGGAGGCTGCCCGTTTGCCAGCTACTCTGTGACATTTCCCAAGGTGGAAACAGAGTTTTAGTTCCGCAATGAGGTAAACTCACGGAGGTTCAACCTGTGTACCTGCTTAGGGCTCGGTTTGGCAAAGTTATCTTGGAGTGAAGTTGTCAGCATGTTTCTGCTTTGGGAAACTGCACTCTCATCGGTGCCCTAAGGTTAAAAAAAAATGTTTTTAGGAAGGAAAGCAAGCTCATCATCTTGACATGAGCAAGTGCATTTCAGTTACATCAGTTGTAATCCGCTGGGACTCCCTAGCGTTCGGTGAACTTTTTTTTTTTTTGTATCCTGGTCCCCTCTTCTATAAAGAGATGCAACAGGGAATCCGTACCTGAATTTAAATAAACTGAACAGAGATGCTTTCATCTCTTCCCTACTGAGACTATTACCCACTTGAGTTGACTGTGTCTTTGGGGGATTCTTTCCCGTGTTTGAAAGGAACTTGCTTTAGCTCTGTTTCATTCCATTGC
The DNA here is from genome assembly GCF_036417845.1 of Apteryx mantelli. Taxonomy (NCBI): domain Eukaryota; kingdom Metazoa; phylum Chordata; class Aves; order Apterygiformes; family Apterygidae; genus Apteryx; species Apteryx mantelli. Next base: position 3,164,185 of record NC_089979.1, on the reverse strand, counting down.
TGCCAATCTGTTTTGTGAACCATCTCAAAACCCTTTAATAGTTATGCTTTTAAATTATTTATAGAAAGATTATCATGTTATCATCTAGGTTACTTTTCCTGAGCTGTATTTATTTGGTTCCCCTATAATGACACCTTCTGGGCCTTATTGCCTCCACTGCCACTCTCATTTTTTTATGTTGTCTGCTGGGTTTCTGTCTATTTGACAATGATAACGCAAGTCATGCCCTTATGGAAAAGTCATCAAGAATTTAATAGAAAATGATATACCTATGATAGTCTAATATCCTAGGGAATATTAAAAAAGCCCAATATCTCTGCTATTGAATTTCAGAAGGAGGTTTAAGAAAAAAATTGAACAAAAATAAATGTGTGCTAAATCCTATTATTTACTTACCATATAACCCAGTAGGGTTTAATTCATATGAAATTCTACAGGACTTTTCCACAAAACATGAAAACACAGAAGAATAACTTGCACAAAGAGTACGTGGCTGCTGTGATTTCTCAGGTTCTAATTTGGTTTGTGATATTAATACCACTTATTACAAAAAAATTAGCAACTATTAATTTCTCTTCTATGTTGGATTCATTGGAAGTGTCGATATGTTTGGGAAAAGAGAGGTAATTAACTTAGCATAAGAAAGCTTTAATGACTGCTTAATTTATCCCATTAAAATACAGTTGCTATGTCACTCCCTATAGCCATGTAAACATGGCAAGAAAGCTCCTCTAATAAAACAGTAAAGGAGGAATAAAGTGCAACTTACCATTATACTAACATGAAGAAGAAAGCCTGAATACCTGTCCTGAATATGCACAAACAATTTTTTGTAGATTTTAAAATAATCTAGTAGCTATTTATTTAGAACAGTTTTTATTTGCTCCTGTGCTGAAGGAGTCTCCGCTTTTCGTGAAAAGCCTTTTCAGAAGTTCTTTTCTCCATTTGCTTGACCAACATCGTTTCGTTTCATGTTTCAAGGAGAAATGTTTTCCTTTTCCCTCCTCTTTCCAGATTACCACCTTCTTTTCCCATTATTTCTGCCTTCTGCAATGTATTTGGGCTGGGGTTACAGCTTTTCTGAAGACTACTAGACAAAATAAAGCTTGTTGTTTTTTTTTTTTATTGCTTAACTTTTCAATCCTGTTTTAATTGGACAATTGCACAGTTGGAAAACTGATTTTACTTTGATAAAAATGCTATTTTTCGGTCAAATCCCTTACATACCAAACCAGTTAAATGCAATGAGCACTGGAAAACAAATAGAAGTTACTCTGAATGCTTCACAAAAAGTACAAGACTGCTATTTATTTCCCACTTTCAGACTTCCATGACAGTGACCGAAGTTTCCCTGAAAACAGTACAGCTTGATTAGCTTATCACAGCATATCTGTATGTTGTGAGCAATTTGATAAAAAAGATATTATAGCAGCAATAAAAGGAGACTGGAGAACACCAAATAATCCCTAACAACCGTATTTCAGTCTGTTTAAAGTCCAAGGGAGGCTTGAATTCCAGAGCCTAGCAGATTCGAACATAAAACAGATGTTTCCATCAAATATTTCAATAGCAGCAATACGTGTCCCAAATTGGTGACTAACTGGCAGGTCTGATACGTCACAAGAAGGAATCACTAGCTGTAAAAAGCCTGTTTTCAATACTTTGCACTGTGTTCTTATCTCAGTTACAGTAGGATATATCTGAAATAACTATGGATTTTAGTGGCATTATGCCTGGATTTATCTTAATGTCACTGGATTTGACCCTTCCTTTTCTAGAAATTTATTACTGGGTCTGAATTAGAGAAATAAAAGCCCCAAACTGATATAAAAAACTTTGCATCTGAGGCAGTCATGAGTCAATCACCTCATCAATAAAGCCTGCCCAATACCCTCAGTAATCCTAGTGATCAGCTTTGTTTATGAAAGCTAGAGATATTAAATTGAACTCCTCACCACACTGAGCAGGGATGACAAGTGGCAATTGAAATTAATGGTGACAGAGGTAAAGTAACACACGCTGAGTGCAACAGTCGTAACACAACGAAGAGGGAACAAGGCTAAACCAAGCTGGCGGGGAGGAAAACTTTGAAGCAGCTAATGAACATTGGAACAAATCCCTGCTCCCACTTAACTCAGTGACAAAACACCACTGATAATTTGCTCGGTTCTGGAAAACAGAAAATAGGCCACGCTGGTGCCTAAGTGTTAGGAGTGAATTCTGGTTTTCGGTTATACTGATGCCGTTGCTGCTGCACTGATATAATCAGGAGGAAAATTTGGCCCATGTAGAAGAGCTATGGTACAGCAGTCACAAGTCCAAACCTGCAATAAGAGCATTGCAGAGAGTGAATTAAGGGAAATTGCAGCTGTCAAAGTCTTAGTACAGTTTTTTTCCCTGTAACAGCTGAAAGCATCACTAGTATCCAAAGCACAACTGAAAAGCTCCTCTTTATGATGCAAAATATGCGTGTGAAACAAGTAAGCACATTATGCAAAATGATGAACCCTGAAATACAAACTGTAGGTACACAGAAGATGAGAAAACTGCCTTGTTTTAAAACATGTATTTCTGGGGTACTTCTACAAATATGAAGGTTTGATTCATTGTCTTGTTCTGTGGCTAAATTCCCACTACCAAAATCAACTCTCTATTTGGCTTCTGTTATTAGAGCTGCAGTTACCACTACTGATTAGTTAGAATTGTCCTTTCCTCCTGTGGTCTCATCCAGTTATTAGGTTTTGTCCTAAATTACACATTTTAGGAGGCAAAGATTATTGTTTTCTATATATTTGTGCTACATCTCACACAACAGATTCCCAATCTGGTCAGTCTGTAAGTGTTACTGCGCAATAATTTTTAAATAATAATACTGTGCTGAAAAGTGAAATAAAATTGTACTTCTCTTAAAGAAAGAGATTTTTAAAATGACCAAAGACAAATGCTAGTTTTTGGGGATTCACTGACAAAAGGTGTAAGCAAATGGAGAATCAGAGAATATACCTAGCAAAAAAAAAAAAAAAAAAAAAAAGCAAAAGGCAAAAAGCAAAAAGTAGAGTTTTCTATGCATTTTCCAAAGGTAAAAATTTTACTTTCAGTGTGACTGCAATGCCAGAGAGAGATCAGTGGTATGCAGTAAAACAGAATATGACCTCTATCAATTTTTGTATGATTCTTACTTGCTCCAGCTGGCTCTCAAGCTCAGAGATGAAGCAATGAATCTAACAGCCTATTGGAAGAACTTGGTTTTTAGAAGATAGTTACCAAAATGGAGAGTCAAAGTAGACTATAAAGGCTTTGTTTTCCTAACTAGGTGCTTTCCAGTGCCTGGATGAGCTCATTTGAAACTTCATCAGCTATCTCTGTATTTGCAATGTAGGCACTGTCACTCCGCTTAGGAAAAGAAAATATCACCCTGAGATATAAAGGACTATGCAGACGTGAAACATGGAGTAAGCCTACTTTATCCAGTGTTTCTGAGGACTCATCTGGAGTTCTGTCAAAGTTTCCATACACCCCTGAAGACATAAGTCAGCTACAGAAAGTTCAGAAGACAACAGCAAGACAGATCACATATCTAGGACAACGTAGCTATGGATAAAGATTGAAAGAGATGAGGTTCTTTAGTCTAGAATATAGAAGATCTGGGGAAATAAGATATGGTAACTACTCAAATATGGGGAGGCTTGCTACAAAAAGAAAGGGAGCAAAACTACTCCCTGTACCCACTGAGGATAGGTCAAGAACCCATGGGTTTAGATTGCTGGAAGGAGATTTGATTTAGATATGAAAAAATACTATCCCACATTAAAGATAGTAAAGCACTTGTACAAACTACTGGTGAAGGCTTGAACTTTCTGCTACTGGAAGTTTTCAAAGTCAGATTAAATTAGAAATCATCTGTGAAGATGGTTTAGGTGATGATTCAGATAATTTCAAGGATGAACCAAATGATCTCCTGAAATTCCTCCCAGCCTGATATATTCTGTGATTTGGACAATATCTGAGAGGGGATATAATGCTGATTAAGCCTATGAGAAGTTTAAAAAGATTCTGTTGTAGCCTAAAAATTTAAGAATAACAGAACAGGTTCAGACTAAGATCCATTTAGCCTAGTAATCCGCTTCTAACAGGGCCCAAAAGTGGATGCCAAAGGAAAAGTAAGCACAGGGCAGGTGTATATGACTACTCTCCCAGTCTTCCAACTATTCTCAGCCTAGGGATTTCAAGTGGTCCTTGCTGATTCTCTCTTCCAACTATTCACCCAGACTTCCCTTAAGCCTAAATACTTCTTTTTTTTTTTGTCCACAACAGGTTTTTTTAGCCAGGAAGGTCCACGGACCTACGACCTGCTGCATGAAGAACCAGCTTCTTTTTTATTCTGAACCTAGATCCCATTTGCTTTATTTCATTTGAGTTCTTGCACTACAAGAAGCAGTGATCTGTTGATTCCCCTCCAGCCCTCCACACCCCTCATGATTATGCAATCTATTATATGCCCCCCAAACTGTCTTTTGTAATCTTCAGCCTACTCCAGCATTCTCCGTAGGGAAGTTGGGTTACACACTGATCATCCATCTCCAGATCTTTTCAGTTCTAGTATATCCCTCTGAGATGCGTGGTTTGGAGTTGCAGATGGTACGCAAGGTGTGGGTGACCCTGAATTTATACAATTGTATGATGATGTTCTTTGTTATAATTTTGATCTGTTTTCTAATAATTGCTAATGGTTGATCTGCTTTTTTTTTTTTTTTTTTTTTTACTGTTAGGGAGCACTAAGCTACTGTTCATAGGGAAGCATTTGTTGTAACCCTGGACCTTGTTCTGTATGGTAACGGTCAACTCAAAGCCCATTGTCATTTTATGTTTAAAATTATGATTGGTTTTCCCTATCTGCGTAACTTTACATTTATCTAATTTGAATTTCATGTCCTGTTATATTGCACTTCTTTGGAATATTCTTCTGCACTTCTTCACAGTCTACTGCCCAGTCCTCACTGTCTTGAATGACTTCATGTCGGGAAACTTTGCCATCTGACTGCTCACCCCGATTTCCAGCTCTTTGCTTCAAACATCACTAATGCCAGCACTGACCCTTGGGGAACTCTGCTGGTTACCACCCTCTCTATGAGAACTGACTGTTTATGGCTACCCTCTGCTTCCTATCTTTTAAAAATTATTTATATTTGTCAGAACTAGATAAGAGAATAATCTTATCCCATGGCTGCTTATTTTCTATAAAAATCTTTTGTCAAGAGCCTTTTGGAAATCCAAGAACATTTTATTTCCTGGGTTATTGATATCCACATGCCTGTTAACACATAAAAAAATTCAAGATATCTGTAGGGCACAATTTCCCAGCAAGAGAAATCCTTTTTCCACCCTTCATCAAAGCTTCAACTAATTTATCTGGTTCAGATGTCAGGCTATAAGCTTGTAGTTCCCTGGATGTCTCCTGGATCATCTCCAGTCTTCAAGCACCAGGGAAGTTTTAAGGTAAACACTGCACATTGATGTTAATAATTCAGATATTTCATCTTTGATTTTCTGTAGAACTCTTGAGTAAATATGTCCAGTCCTGCTGTTTTGTCTGTCTTTATTCTGTCTTTCTATTCTCTACTTTATTTCAGTTTCGAGCAGACTCTTTGCTGAATACTGTCCTCAAAGAAGGTCTGGGATGTTTATCACCCCTGTTTCTTCTGCACTAAACGCCAGTGCAAAGAATTCACATGGCTACCCTGCAGTGACCTTTTTCTCTGGGAGTGTTTCTTGTATACAGTTGCTACCAATCGGTCTTACAGGCAGGCTTTTTGCTCCTGATGTGTTGAAAGAAGTACTTAATACCTGTGCTGTTTCCTTGAGTTGGTTGCTCCTCGGTGTCCTTTGGCCTGCCTTATTATATTTTTACTTTGAATCTGCTAGAGTTCCTGATTCTCTTTTCTTCTTTTGGATACAGCTTTAGCTTTTTTGCAGTATGCCTTCTTATTTCTAATAGCATCCTTTACTCTTCTGTTCAGCCATGATGGCCTCCTTTTACTCAAGTCTTTGCTAAGAGATGCTCTACACCAGTGGTATATCTCCTAGTCCACACCCTTCAGTACTGTCAACACCACCTGTAAGGATTTAATTCTTTCAGCTTCCTCTTTTAACATTTTTTAAGAACTCTTTTTTACACATTCCCACTGATGAAGTTGGGCAAAGCTTTGCTGGACTGCCTGACCTCTGTTGCTCCTGTAGGGATGTTGACTGTAGATACATCACGGAATGTTGATCTCATTGTGAGATATTGAACTAGATTCTGGCTAACACTTAGGACCAACTCAGGGGTTACATATCTTCTGGAATCAATGAGCAGCTACTGTGTGACACATTCATTGAGGGCATATAAAAATTCTCTTTGCTTCAGACTCTGCTGTGGCATTTGCTTAGTTTTCTTGGGGGTAACTGAAGTCACTCAATGCACTTGTATTTCCTGCCCTTCCTGCCTCTTTGCTTTCTGTCAGCATCAGTCAATGTCGCTACCCTGGTGAGCAGTAATATCTGTAGACCCAGTACTGTTTTCTTCCTTTTTGGCTAGAGTTTAAATCTAGAGATTCTTTTTGGCATGGTTCACTCTGTCTTTCCTCTATATTGCTGATCTGGTATAGTGTCCCTTTGATTGTTTTCCTTCCACCAAGTTTTTGATACCTGTAGCATAACCATCTCTTCTTTCAGGCTCAGACAGGCCAGTTCCACCATCTTTGCTTCTGAGGCTTCCAGCATTTGTGTAGTAGCACGTGTACCACCATTCTGGTTCCTTTCCTGACAACCTCTTCAAATGGCTATCCATTTGTTTTCTGTTGCCTGTTTGATTATTTACTTCCTTCCTATCCTTCACTTAAGGGTACATATATTTGTGTCTTCATCTTTAGAAATGTTTTCCCAAGGCATATGCTCTTCTGGACCCATTGGCTTTTCCTCACTCTTAACTTTAAAAGCTCACTCACAACCTTCTTGATCTTAAGTGACATTAGCTCAGATAAACTCCATCTCTCCTATACAGGCTTCCTGTGCTCTAGATGTGTCAGATGAACCTGAAATGTCCTTTCTTATACCACTTTCTCAGCCACACATTCAAACTTTGCCTCTCCATCACTCTCCCTGAACCTGTAAGAGGTAATGGGAGCATTTCAGAGAACGCTAGCATAGAAGTCCTGCTCTTTAGTTTCTTTTCCGTGAGTCTAAATTGTGCCTTTATAGACAGGAGCTCTCCCTCCCTTGCTGGGGTCATTGATATCAATGTGGGCCATGACCAAAGACTCCCCATCATTTGCTTTTACAATCTTTGAACTATCTTTGTATGTTACACCAATGCACTGTATTTTTTTTTAACTTTAATACCTTTAATACGTGATAATTTCTTTCCTGATTGGTCCTCCAACTGTCTTAATTTTGTTATCCTCTTGATAATGGTCTTAGTAACCTATTCACAGGGGTTTCTCTGTGATTTCTTAGGGGGAAGTGGAGAGGGGACAAAGTGAAATTTTAGGAAAAGAAATATTGCAGAATAATGACACAACAGTCTTTCAAAGTGATTTAAAACTTTGCTATGACCTGGAAAGGAGAAAAAGTGAGGGAGATTTAAGGATATTCAACTGCAAAGCCCAAGAGCATATGCTTTAATTAAATTTAGCAGCTTGAATCAACTTCTCCCCTCCCATATGAATGGCTGGCAGATAGTCTGTGATCATGGAAATAAGCTTTCCTTTGCCCTTACTTATGTTAGAAAATCTCTCCTAAAATTTCTCAGTGTCATGACTGCATATAGCAATAGTGGGAGCAAGAAACAAGGCAACAAGATATCACATAGACCCACACGAAGCACTTTGGCTAACGAGGTGCTCATAGTGCAGGTTGCCAATACTGATTGCCAATACTTGCTTCTTGGCAGTGGAGATGGGATCTACATTAAGAAAGTTTAGCAATTAGGTCCTGTTTCACAAGGAGGGCTGAGATGGTTACTCTACCAAACAATCTGCAAAAAGATTACTTAGCTTTTTAGACACCTGTGTTCATAAATCCCAATGCTTTTACTAGTAAACTTCAGGTATATAAAATTTTCTTCATATCCAGAGGTGCTGCTGTCTCAGCTGAACTGAGCTGTTCCTTCACAGTGCTTCATGAGATTCATGACATAGGCACTTACCTCAAGCACCCCAGTGAAGTTGATCTCATAGACATGTTCTGGGTGCACATAACTTTCACCACCCTGGCTCTCTGGTAATACAAAATCTGTCCTTTCTGTAATATCCTGGGGATTAGATCTCTTGTTTAGGACATGTGTGGCTTAGGTTCAAGTCTTTCAGGTTGGGAGCTTTCCAGTCTGCCCTACCCATGTCCTCGGAAAAGGTGCTTATCATGCAGTTGGGCTAAAGCTGCTTTCTATCCTGCTAGGCAAAGCTGGGCCTTTGGGCAGAAAAAAAGGCCTTCAGGCTTCACAGAGCTGATGAAGGAACAGCCAGCAAGAAGTACAACATTGTAGTTAATTGAAGAGGCGATCCTAGGCAACCCCTTGGAAGAGAGGGCAGAAAGAGTGTAAGGATATACTGCAAGAGACCCATAAAATTGAAACAAAACAATTGTGTTTGATATGGTAAAAAAGAAGGAGTTAGTGGGTAGAACTTGCTTGAATTTCCTGAATCCTAATTTTGAAGATTTTTCTTCCCAGAGAGTGTGTCCCACCAAATAATAGAAATCACGTCCTTTAATGGATGCCCTTTGTAATGTTGCTGCAGTTTTCAAAAGTAGATTGCCTAAGGCTTGCAAAATGACTTTGCCTTTCCTCTTAACAATCTGTTTTTAATAAATTTTGGAGTGAGGAACATCTGTATGTTTTATAGAAGAGGTTTTATCACTGATCCTTTTCAGATTGGACACCCTTTTAATAAATAAAATAAATACTAAATGCAAATAGTTGGGTCCTGCCTCTCATGATGACAGGTCTGCATCTTTTATTAGGTAGGTGGAAGAGATGCGTACAGGTATATGCAGTGCATCTAATTGAAGAACACCCAGTAACACTGAGATCTGGCCTTGCGACACTGGGACATTAGACCTGGATTCACGCTGCAGTGTCTGGGCATCATTCATATCTCATGCCTACCTTTACTGAATTGACTTCATTAAAATGTACTAGTCATTCAGCCATTTCAAAGCTGTCATTGATGGCAAACCTCCAAGAAGAGGCTGGATGCTGCAGAAAGGTATCCACAAGGTTAACTTTCCTCCGGTTCAGAACCGAACAGATGCCCAGTTTGTGGCCAAAGGGATACTGAGGACAATCCTTCTGTTCTGAATTAGTTAAAACACCTGATTGTTTGCAGTCGAGAAGGACAGATGAGGTTTGTTAAGAAAGCCTTGGGCCCTGGCCGGTAACAGGTTGAATGGGTATATTTTGCCTGCTTAAATTTCACCAAGAATTCAAACTGGACAGTGTAGCTCATTAAGATACATGTCCCAAAGTTTTACATGATGATTGTTGCTGATACGCTGTTGAATAGCTACTACAGTATTGATCAGAAGTGTCTATATTTCAGCAGTGGGTCAGCTGCATTTCAGTCCTGGTCCAAAGTTAATGTGAAGTCAATGGAAGGACTTCTGCTGAGTTAATGAGCTTTGGATCAATTTCCTATGTCAGTTCACAAAGTGCTCTTGAATAATTTAGGATGAAGGCTTTATATAAATCCAAATTAGTGTTTTCACTTGCATATCATAGGAATAAAACTTTTTTTTTTTGAAATTGTTTTGCTTAGTTATTTATCTGTTCTGAGATTGCAGTTGAAGTCTATTGATCAGTCTGATTAAAGCATGTGAAGTCAGAGTGAGACTGGCTCCTTCATTTTAATGAGTTGGTATATCCGTTTGCTTTTTTCTTGGACAGAGTTGATAAAATGGGATACAAATGTACACACCTGCAGGCCATTGAGATACTACAGTATTTGGGCTAGCTGTGGGAAGAGAGATGGCAGTAAGGATATGTGCATTCATCAGGATGATATATAAAAACAGGAAAAACTATTAACTTAGCAAAATGTTTTCCATAGTCCAATGCCTTAGGATATTAATGAACCCCTGCTTAAATGAGCCACATCTCTTGACCTTAAAGTGATATCCTTTCGCAAACAACAGTAGCAAATGTGGGCCAACTGATCCATTTACTTAAAATAGCTTAAATGCCATTGATTTAGTGTGTGGTGTGCATTATAATCTGATCTCAGTGTGGGTTGCTACCAGAAATTTGACCAAGAAATCATGTAGGTAGGAGTAGTAGCAAGGAGTGGGATCGCATCTTTTAGCAGCAGCCTGAAGCTGGACCAAAATAAAAAGTGGGATAAGAAATGTAGGGCAGAGATTAAAGATAATGCAAGATATGACCCCATAATTAAAGGTGTACTTCACCTCAGTTTTCTGTAAGGACCCTCATGTAGAATCTGCTAAGGAAAGGCAAGATGATTAATGGGAAGAGGACTGGGGACATGGAAATTTCTGTTAACAAAGTGGAAGCAAAACTCTCTAAACTTGTTTCATTTAGCTAGGGAAAAGGGAGGAGATATGGAGATGGATAATCAGCATTCCTGATATTTGAAGGAGCTAGCTAAAGAAAGCAGTGCTTCCATTTCAAGGCTTTTTATTAATTGTATGAAATTGGGGTGGGTCCATCTGGCTATCAAACAGTAAATAAAGTGTCTGCCTTTGAGTAAAGAAAGGCAACCACCTGACTTCAAGCTTTAGAATAAATCTTGAAGAAAACAAGCATGAATGAATAATTAAAGAGAAAAGAACCACAGGGAGGCGAAAATAAATCAAGATGGAAGGAAATACATATTTATCAAAGGCAGATTGTGTCTGATATCTTTCTTCAAAAAGATAACTGATTCTTATGGACAGGAAAAATGCTGTAGACATAATCCACTTAGACTTCAATAAAGCAATATCAGTATTGTGCCACATGGGAAATTATTGGTTAACTGGAGAAAATGTGGATCATTTCCAAATTCTAAGGTGGTAAAGAACTACTACAAGGAAATGACCAGGAGTTTTGTAGAGAAGAAATCTTTCAGTTTGGACGGCAGTTTTTAGTAGCATTTCCCAAGGATTTGTCTTTGGACTAATTTTATTTACTGTTTTCATTGGTGACCCTGGCCTAAAAAACAGAGATTTGCTAATGAATTTTGTAGACAGCGCAAAGCTGGGAGGCATAGGCAATTCCAAAGAGGATTGGTATACTAGTGAGGCGAACTGGATGATTTGGAGAACTAAAATAAGGGTAGAAAATATAGTAGTACAAAGAGTAAGGTCATGCTTGTAGGGATTAATAACAAGAGAATCAACTATAAAGCTGGAGCTTGTCAGTGGAAAATGAGAGAGGAAAAAGAGCAGGCTGGATTTGTTGATCACAGAATGATATAGCCCTGAAAAAAGGCAAACATCTTTGGGGCATCCATGGGGATGCCTCAGCTAAGATGTTCTCAAGAGAGGCAGGGAAGAATTATTCCTCTTCTATGAGACCACAGTGAGAACTCTTCTAGAACACTGTACAAAATTCTTGGCTTCCACATACAAGAAATATGAATTCAAACTGCTGCACTGAAGTACATCTGGGACTGTCAGTGGCATAAAGAGGTTACCAGATAAGAAAAGACTAAAAGTGTTGGATTTTATGCAGTCTAGGAAAATGAAAGTGAGAGGGAATATGATTATTCTCTAAACATAAGTGAAGTGAGCTCAGGGGGCAGAGAAGGACTGTTTAAGCAAAGGGGGAACAGTGGCACAAGAATAAATTGGTATACATTGGACGTGGATGAATTTATTTTGGAAAGTCGTAAGGTGGGAGAGTCAGGAACAGTATTTTAACAGGAACAAAAGACCTTATTTTCAGACAGATTTATTAAAATTCTGGAAAATATTACTGGATCCAACACCAGTCACAGTACAGAGTTGGCTTTGATTACCCAGAAAGATTCTGGATGCCCTGGGCTTAGCTGTGTCACCTTCAGGCCTGAACTGGGATGTCTGCATGATGCTGCATTCACTGATTTCCGTCTCTTGATAGCTTGGCACATTTGCGTTGTTCTCTGTTGCATGGTACAAACCTATCTTAGATGAGTCATGAGTGATACTTTGAGGTCTAGTATTGGTTCCAGGCAGTAAGAATTCTACTTGTCTTTACGTGGCTGAGATGTCTGTGAGGTTAGGTAAGCTGAGTCATACTCTTGGAAGTGACTCTCTTTCTGCATGGAGACTCTTGGGAGCCCAGGGTGATCCCAGTTTTAGTTGAAACACTCTCATCAGATCAAAAACGAGGAAGGACAAATATAAGCAAAGCCATTAATACCCAGGCTAGGCCTAGGTAAGCAAGTGAGGGGAAAATTCTTTTGTTTGTATTCTGTGCGTCTGCCTCTTGGACTGAAATTGAGCATTACGGTCAACCAAAGTTAAAATCGAAGGACATTTATCAAACAAGAGGGGAGAATGTCCTGTCCTTTAGCTCTCCTTTCCTTTTCCAGTATCTCTGACTAAGCATTTCAGCAGAACAAGAAGTTCAGTACGAGGCTAACCTCCTCTGCTTACACAAAGCTATTTACACACTCACTCACACAAAATATCAGAGGGCAATGTTCAAAACTGGTCAGAAGACCTTACTCAACAGTGACATTGGGCTCTCATTCTTGTTAGGGAGAATCTGCTCAACCCTTTTGTCAGCTTACTGAGCCATTGAAATGCAATGTGAGGCTAAACTTGTTATCCAGAGCCATGTATAACCTCCCTATGGCCCCCTTCAAATTACAAAAAAAGGCACACTGGTAAGGGAAGAATCCATTTCTTTAAGGCTGTGATAGTTTACTCAAATAAGTCAAATTATGAAGAGTAGTATCTACCCAGTCTAAACTGAGATGTCCTTAAAATACACTATCTTACCCACTTATCAAAGAGGTATTGTACAGGTAAGCTAAGAAGAAAGTGTTCTCGCTTTTGACAGTACATCACACTCACGGAAGACTCCTCATATGAGATGAACTGTGAAAAAGCAAGGAGAAAGGCTTTCCCCCATTGAGAGAGATCAAAAGGTCATTTTGGAAACAATTTTTGACACTCTGCAATGTTCTCGGAGGCATTTGAGGAAACTTATCTCTCTGGTGGTGGCTGCTAGCTGGCTGCCACCAGGTCACTTAACCCAACAGTGTTTCTCTAATAGGGGGAGTCACAGCACTTTCCAAAAGGGGTTTCACAGAGTAATCAAGAAAGCTGGAAACTTTTTTTTTTTTTTTAAACACTAATTATGAAAAGGAAAACCCCAGGAGCAAAAGTCATAAATGTATATTAAGATATCATTAATACTGTTCAGAAACCCACATTCAAGTGACAGTAGGTGATGTTAAATTCTACTGGTGCTTGGACCCTGGTGCATGAAAAGAAGTGATCCATTAAACAGTCACACTGAAGAATTGCAGAACATCCATCCTCATTTGGAGGGTAAGGGATGGGGAGGAGAGGAGCAGTCATAACTCCCTTGGTATTCCCATAGTGACAAGAGAGGACAATCCTTATGGTATCCATGGTGTGTAGGCAAGGGATAAGCAAAAGGCTGAGAGCTGCTATCAAAGAGGCTTAGTAATTTAAAGAGAAAGCTAGGAATTCAAAAGGAATTCAAAAACTGTACACACATCTATATTCATTCTCGACCTCGTTTTGATGAGGCAGGCAGAAGGATGCTCTTTGGTGGGAGGACTCTTAAAGAATACCACTGTGTTCTCCCCTGGTTCAACTCCAAAATGGCATCTGGTTACAAGCCAAGAATTCGCTACAGAAAAGAAGAAATAAGAGCACAAGGCAATGCGGAAGACCAATGACAGGCTGAGATATAAAGAAGGAACCAAAGGCATGTTAAGAGGAAAGGAGAGGAGAGATTTTGACATGTATGGGATCAGGTGTAGTTCAAAGATGATGCTGAAAGTGAATGGAAAATAACACAAAACATACCTTTGACCTTGTTAACTTGGAGCAGATCTTTGGAAGGCAGTGATGGATTCGTTAATTTAAATCGTTAAAGTAAAGCCAAATCAAAACAGTGCCTGAGCAGACATTCAGAGAAAGCTCTTTTATTGTGCCAAGAGTAGCCTGCATGCCAGAGCTCTAAATAAACAGTCTAAATATACAGGTTCATAAATCTTGGGTGTGAAATTAAAACAAGGGAAAGGACATTGATTTATTATATGTTTATTGGAGTGCTTAAGACTTACTCTTTAGTTATAATAACGGTGTCCTCCATGCTCCATAAGGGGGCAGAAGTGCTTGACTTCAATTGTGCTTTTCTTGGTTTTGGTAATTATAAGGTCAGTAGGAAGTGTTCCCAGAACAGCAGGGTTTTTTTTGCTCCACTCTTAACGTTGCTCCGAGATTCCCATTACATTTTCACCACTCCATGTAACTTCCCCCAAGAGAAACTGACCTCCTGAACTTGAAATACAGCTCTTGTTTCAGGGAAGGGATTTTGTGGGAAATACCATAAAAATCAGGAAAGGCATTTGGGATATCTGGAGTCAAATTGTGACTACTGTAAATCACATAAGCTTTGCTTCTCATTAAGAGTTAATGAAGCAACAGTAATTTTACACCAGGTGTCCATCTTTTAACCAGATATGTTCCAGTTTTTTAGAAAGCTGTCTTGGATATTACTCCTAAAAATGTTTTGTTTTGTTTGTTTTGTTTTCCTCCCTCTCATCTAGCCTCTAGACTAGATAAGCTTCACTGTCTCTGCTGCATTTATTGTTGTTTGAAAAGGAGAAGGGGTTGTATAGAAGGGAAGGTGTTTTCTTTTAAAAGAGATCTTCACTTCTGAAAGAAGCATTACTCGAAATCCTAGCACGCTGGATGGAGCCAGGCTTGAAATGACTAGTGAGAGCAAGAAATAACTAGGAAAGGAAGGGTGGAGGTTTGGTGTCACTTGGGCTGGAGCTTCCTGGATATCTGCTGATGAGCTTTACGCAGTGTGACATGGTAAGTGATGCAGCATGCTTATCAGCACTGTGGCTGTAGCACCATGGAAAGGTGGTTTCATCTGTAGTCCTTCATTTGCAGAGCATATGTATGCTGTTGAGATCTTCTTTCAGATTCACAGAGTCCCATGAAGTCAAAAAGGGCAGAGGCTGGCGAAGTTTGGCTCCATCTCAACCCCATACAATCAAGGACACAAGAAAAGCTGTGGTAGATCAGACCAAAGGTCGTCTGAGCTTGGCAAGGGAGTTTTCTTATCTCTGACACTGACCAAAAGTGAATGCCTAGGAAAAAAGTTGTAAGAATGGGGCAGACGTAGAATGAAGATCCTCTGTCTTCTGGCAACCGGTGACTTAGGGACATCCTGAGCCAGGGCGTAATCACATCTTTATGATGAGTAGCCCTCAACAGACCTTCCTTCCCTAAATGCATCTAATTGCATTTGAACCTATTTCCGTTTCTACAACTGCTTGAGGTGATGATTTCTACAGTTCAGTCATGCAGTGCCTGAAAAAAATATCTCCCTTAACCAGCTGGCTTTTGAAAAAAGAGTGACATAGGGAGTGGAATGTGTACATAGGGGAGCAGTGTTTATGGGAGCTATGCAAAGTGTATCCCCTTCCTCTTCCATGCATGCCCATCCTCCTGTTCCTGTGGGATAACAGCTGTACCTTCCCCTCCACCCCTTCAAGTGCAGTTCCATCCACTTCTGTAGGAGGAGCTCATTCAACACTTACACTCTGAGGAAAACCAAAAGGCATGCTCTGCCCCCACAAACGCAGGATGGCATTGAGAGCACTGCAGTTCCCCATCGAGAGAATCACAGACTCTTTCTGTGTGCAAAGGCATTTCAGGGATACCTAAGCTAGGTGCAGGGGGCTGGTACATGTATTCACATCTTGGGACACATGTAGCCACCTCCGTAGATATCCATGTGTCTCTGCGCACTGATGTAATGCATAAAAATGACGAGGGATTTTTCAAGCTGCTTCTGTGGATGGTATCCACTCTTACTCATTCAGATATTCCCAAAACATCACTCTCTCTTCATATTCAAAATATCAATTTTCCTCGCTGATTTTAGGGCTCAGATGTGTAAAGAAACTGAGAGATTACCTGGCCATGAGCAATCCTCAGCATCTGCACACATTTGTACCACCCACTTAAGACACAGGCACAGGTGAGTAGCTTCTCTTCTCTTTCTGATTATTGCTGCCTGCTAGGCAGTGAGCTGGAGGTAACTAACCCATTCTTCTGCACACTGATTCTGTCACTTATATCCCAAAGAGCTGGTCCTGATATGTAGCATAGCACTTACCCTGGACATCAGGACTAAGGTATTAGTGTGGAATAGAAGGCAAGTTCCACAAATGCTAGATGTCAGATTTGTATTTGGCTATATGGCTGCAAATGCCTTTTGGGATTCTCCTTTCACCAGGAAACCGGAGAATGTGAGATACTCTCCTGTAGTTTATTTGCAAATCTGAAGACATGGAAAAATGCAGGTGCTTGTGAGATGATCAGCTCACCATGCTTGCGAGAGGCTGAAGAGACTGGCAGATACTGTAAACCAGATCCTCACCCTGCCAAAGGAACAAGGCAAGGTTGATTTATACCAGCTGATCACCTGCCGTGCTCTCAGGGAAACATCTTCTCTGCTGCTGGAGTGGTCTGATATGGTAATAGTGAGGTTGAGACCCTTTTTAATAGTTTTTGAGGGAATTATGTGAACCATACTGTCTTCATTAGGAACCACTAGGGGAAACAGAGCTGGGAAGACTGCAGCTACCTGTCCTGGAGAGAGACAGGAGAGGAAGTTACACGCAGTCTTCTGTGACTTGGGTTGTTTAAGGCCTCTGTGTTGTCTCACCCAGTTCGGATTGCAGAGGCCCCTGATGCTGGGCTGGCTGGCAGAGGGAGGGACAGTCCATGTTGAGTTTCAAGCAGAACTTTTTCAGCATCCCTAGCTGATCCTTAGGTTCTGCCTCGCAGGAAAAGCACAGCACAAGGCAGTCTGGCAGGCAAGCCACTGACCTCCAAAGAGGGCTTATGGTGTGGCTAAGCCTTTTGCTTTCAGCATTGATATAAGCGCCCTGCAACCTTCAGCCTCCGAAAAAATGCAGCATAGAGTGATACCCACAAATTTGAAATAATGTAAGACATCATTCACTGGTATAAGGATATTTTGTTCTCCTCTTTGACTTCTCCTTGTTATTCTCCTTCCATCTTTAACCCCTTTTTTTATTCCTTCCTCCATATTTCTTACCTTCTTGCATGGGGGCTGCTGTTTTTATCAGTTTATGTCTGCTCCTTCTGCTTCCCTGCTGAGTGAAATACTGAACAGACCTGGTCTCTCAGGACGCCTTTCTTGGATTTAAAAAGCAGAAAGGATCACTAGGTGCATTCTCCACTCTGACTGCATTTCCCACTGGCACCTGGATGAGATGCGGTTGAGAAAATGGAATCAGCCAGGGACTCCAGTGGGTGGGATCACCTACAAAAGCAGTCCCAGTCCAGGCTCTTGGAAGAAGTGAAAGATGGTTGGGCCGGGGCCACTCTTCTCCCCTTTCCTTTTGAAACTGTGTTGAGGAAATTCACCATCTCTACCCTTCCCTCTGGGGAAAACGAGCAGGTACCTGTGATCTGGGAGGGAGAACAGGAGAAAGCTGCTATCCAAGGGCTTCAGCCGGTGGAAAGAGCTGCCAAAACCAGACTCCACAGCCAGAGCTTCCTTCTGTTCTGACTGGACTTTCTGTTTCCTTGGCCAAGTGGGCTCCTACCCTTCCCAGTCAGCAGGGACTCTCCTCTCTCACAGTGTCTTCACCTCAGTCCTATTCCACGTGTAACCTTATCTCCCCACCTTGTCCTGGTGTCCAAGTACATCTTACCTATATAAACTATAAACTTCTGGGGACAGAAATGGTCTTCTACTATGTCTTTGTACAATGCCTGTTCTAATGGGACTGTATTTTTGCCAAGTCCTTAGTCACTATTGTGATCATTATATTTAAAGAATTATATTTAAAGAAAAGTATGAAGAAGGACTGATTAATTCACGATTCTGCCTCTTGCTCACATCCTCTAAAGGGTTAAATCAGCTCTCTGCCTCTTCATGAATCCCAGCCTTGCTATCCTCTGCAGCGAACTAAGAGTTGTCATCTCTGAATTAAGGATGTAGACTTATCTTCCAACTCTGTCAGCTTTCATGATCTTTATCTCCCTAAAACTTTCATGAGCCAGATGTTCCCTACTGACTTGGATTGCTGTGCTGGTAACCACCCCCACTTAGTACTGAGCTGCCTTCCTGAAGTCTTTGCCACAAGTCTGTGTACAGTAATCAGAGAAAGTAAACAATCTCTTCAGAGAATACTTAGATTTAATTAAAAGAATAACAATATCTGAGATTTTGGCACACCACGTTGTCATTGTGATTTTTGGCCTGTACAGTCAGCTTCACAGAACAGCTATTCCTTCTCTACATACCTTTAGGCTGACTGGTCTTACTTGGGTTATAGTATGCACTTCTGAGGGTCTTGATAACAAGATATATGTTGATGAGTTGGAGGAATTCAGAGAAAAAATATCTGAAGAGGGAATTTCCTTAATGTCTCTCAGTATCAGCATCTGAAAGCTTAGAAAAGCTTTAGGAGACCATCTTCGTTGTGTTAAATAACATCATGTTAGATTGACACCTGAAAGCACCTAGGACCCCTGATATGATTTTTTTCTTCAGATGGCTGAAAAAAAAGCTGCATGTCCTCAGTGATCAGATTTTCCTGCCAAGCTCTGTTTGCAGCTGTTTTCTCTGAGGGCAGGGACTACATTTCAAAATCTCTCTTCTTAAACTAGCTTCGTCTTTCATAGCCTCACAAAAGACGCTGGCAACAAGGAGTAGGCTTGAGCCAGCAACCTGCATAAGACCAACAGGGCTTTGACTGTCCTCTGGACAGTCATATCCTCCCTCTGTGTTATCTCTCAAAGGCAGTACTAAACAGGATGCTCCAGAAAAGATACCTATCTTGAAAATCCTTCATTTTTTGTCTTCAATGTTTTCCTTTTATTTCCCTTAGTATTTCTTCTAATCCTGAACTGCTGAGAAAAAAAAATATATATTTATTTCCTTGCTATGCAGCTTGCCTGAACCAATTGCAAGACAATGCTTTTGCTAGTACAGTGGCAATGGATACAGAGAAGGATTTCTGGGTTTGGCGTTGGCAGAATGTTATGTTTGGCTTTTCCCTTTTACAGTGCTTCAAATGGGCAAGGTGACAGCTTTTTCTCCCACTGGTTGTGGGCTGCCTTCTGGGTCTAGAAGCAGAAATGGGTCTGGGCTGAAGTGCCAACTAAACTGCAGCTTTAACACTGTCTTCCACCCATGCTTTTGAAGTTTGCTGCTGCCAGAAGTTGAAGGTAGGTGCAGTCAGGTGCTCTGCGAGGAAGAACAGTACTCATGTCTGAAGGGAGCTATGGACATGGTCATCAAAATGCAGAAAAGTTCCTTTCATTAACTGACCTGATTGCCCAGATGGCCGCTCTGTTTCACCTGGAACCCTCTTCTGGGCAGTTTAACACTGCAGGTCACTGACTGTCTGTATCCAGCTGCTCCCTTATCGCAGGTGATCTTTCTCAGAGCCAAATAATCTCAGCACAGAGCCCTGAGAGGACATGAGCATGGGGAAGTTCAGAATTCCCATCCCACTCACTAAGCACAGCAGTTACTGGCAGAGCAAGACCATCGTGGTCGTCCCTGGGGTATGCCTGTCCTTGGGGTGAGGAATTCTGTCCACCTCTCAGCTTTGCTCAGGTTCCCCACTGGAGAGGGGCAGAGAATTTACCTAAGATTATTGAGCTATGGGGATGGGACAAGCTGATGCCTTGGGAGTGTGGGGATTAATTTCTCCTCAAAGAACAGGATTCCGTAGTCCCTGTCCGACGTCCCTATCATGAAGCCTGCCTTTGAACATTTTTCAGGCTTTTCAACAGTCTGAGCAAATAGAAAAAGGACTCGTTAGGCCAAGGAGATAAAATTACCTTCTCTTTCCTTAGAGATGATTTCTCGAAGTCATGCTCCAGAACTCTCTGGAGATAAGTACCCCTGTTTTCTTGCTTTCACTGACTAATGAAGTGCCAGTCTTCAGCATCAGAAATCTGATTAATTTTGGCAGCAACAGCTCCCCAAGAGAAAGCACAGTAGACATATACAG
Organism: Apteryx mantelli; assembly: GCF_036417845.1. Lineage (NCBI taxonomy): Eukaryota > Metazoa > Chordata > Aves > Apterygiformes > Apterygidae > Apteryx > Apteryx mantelli. The sequence continues at coordinate 3,143,948 of NC_089979.1, read as the reverse complement.
AGCCCAAACACACTAAAGAAACTCTGGAGAATAAAACTGAAAATGAGAATAGGATTCAAAAGCAACATGGGGGGAAAAACTGAAGGAGTTGGATTTGTTTAGTCTAGAAAAAGGAAACCTAAAGGAAGCCAGGATATATATTCTTCCAACAGAGGAGATGGAGAGAATAGTGATCAATAGTTCTGCGCCCTTTGCGAGTAGAACAAGAAATCACTTCAGCTTCCAGCAAGAAGAAAAATTAAATGCCATATAAGAAAGAAAATGAAGAGAGACTGCTGTCTAGAGAGGTTATGAAAACTCCTTGGATGTTTGTAAGAAGACCTGAGGCAAACATACTTTGGAATGGTGTCGATACCCTTGGTTATGCCTTGGTTCAGAGGAATGTACTTGGCCATAGGTTCCCAAATTGGGGACAAAGAATATTCCTGAGAAGTTGTGAGAAACCCCAGAAAATTCCCTTTAAGCCTTCTTGTCTCCCTCTCCTTTTCTTGTTCTTTGCCACTTCCATCCCCAAAGGTTATCTCTTTGAAGTCATATAAAAAATAATTTTTTTTGAGCCAAATAATTTTTCTTTGAACCAATGCAGGTAGCAGGATGGAAACAGTATTTTTCAAGGGAGTTTGGGGAAAGGGAAACAGAGGCGTTACCCAGCTATTCTCGAAAAGAAAGAAAGCTCAATATGAAACAGTCCAAGAGCTTCTGGAGTGGATGACCTTTAGGTCCACTGCATCTCTTGGAAATCCTCTTCTAAATAAATATTCATTGCTGATGCATACTCTAATAAAATGTCATTTGCTAGTTGGTGTGTAGAGTCTTGTCAGCTCATTCATAGCACATTTGCTGCCAAATCATTCCTTTAATCATAGAACGAGAAATGTTATACACACTGAGCAAATCTCCCTCGTTAACTTGGGCAGGTTACAACTGCAGACTGTTACGCTTCAGCTTCTTTTTTTGGAGAAGATCGTGTAACCTATTGCACGTGGGAGTCACAACTGTCACTACCAGGCTCTGCACAGATGAAAACTGCAGGCTAGGACTCTAGCAGTGTAAGATGCCTACCTCTGAAGAAGTCTTCAACATCTCTGCCGTGGGACAGAAATACCTGCTATTCACTTTTATTATGTATAGTAGTCAAGTGAATGGCACCTTGTATACCTGACAGCCTTATCGAAATGATTAAGGCCCCACACAACCTTCCTATGGTGTCAGGATTTGACTCTTTGGAATTGTCTTACATTGGGGAAAGTCAAATATAAGGGTATTGCTGCAAGTGTCCTTTCTGCTGGAAATTCTGAGTCTGCCTTCTGCAAGTTTGTATTTTCACTCCCAGCCTTTGCAGGGGGAAAATAACTCGAGTTGCCATTCATATGCGAAGGGAAGTTAGATAAGGCCTAAGGCCATTTGTCTAAATGTGCTATGATTTAGCAATGCACATAAACACATGCTTTTCTGAATTAGAGCCCTAATGCAGACTTTTGCTACCAGCAGCCCGAGAGCAGGAGTTCCTATCAGCCTGCGGAGATGGACTCTTGAGGTGCTTTTTCCTGGGAGGCACCGAGGCTGCGTCTGTACTCAAAAATTAAATGTACTTGGAAACGTTCCTGGGCAATAAGGTGCAACTGGCGCATCACTAGCCAGCTTTATGCTAGTAAACTGTTTGGATGCAGGGTGGTTGCATGCAACCTGCCTGGTGAGAATGATCCCTGGAACGGATTTACGCCTGAACTGTGCCTGGGCGTTGTTCGGAGCGTGTGGCTGGCACAGACCAAAGGCGCGCCAAGGAGCATTCCAGCAGTTTGCTGATGTAGATGGATCATGTCCTGGTGCCCGGGGACATTCCCAGACAGTTAAATTACCGGTAGAAAGTCATCCAAAAAAGCCATCCCAATCTAATGTTAATCTCTATGGCTCCAGGAAACAGGAAAGGATTTCCCTCAAGCACATGTCGTTTCCTGACAGTTAAATCACCATCTTCCTCTTGCATTTTGAGAGCTCTTTTTACAGGGTAAAAAAAAGAGGACATATCATCTGAAGCTACCAAAGAAAAGTTCCGTCACTAATTTCATATTTAAACTGCTCACACACGTTAAGAAAAACAGAATGTGGAAGTTGCATTGGTCAAGCTGAATAAAAAGCAAAAGTCTCTTTAGCATAAGGGTATCCCACTGTGCTACTGGCCTTGGCTCATGCTAATAAGTGTTATCACACCGTTCAGCCACTTTTGACCCTCCAGCCCAGGTAGTAGTTAACTACATGGATGAAAATCCAGATGAAGACTTGAACTTATGCTCTAAATGCCCTTTCCCTGTATTTTTTTTAGAGAAAGTTAGAAAATCTAGTATGGGTTTCTTTAGGATATGTTTTCCTTCTAGAGAACGCAGATAAGATGACATCGGTTAGACACAGAATATCCTTGTGGAGCGCATGTTTTCATTATTATAAATAACATTGTCACTGTGCTTTTACACTAATTGAAGATCTTAAATAATATAATCAGATCGATTCTGTCTAGTAAGTGTATAGCTTTTTCAGCTACTGATAACCCTTTTATTTCCCATCACAATTATTTGTTACATGGATATCAGCTTTAGCCGGGGTGCAATTACACATTTATACCAGATTTGATGCATTACACAGTAAACTGGAGCTTGCCTAGCTTTCACTCCCTTGCGCATACTTCGCTTATCTATGGATGTCTTGAGCCAGGAAGAAGCTGTCCAAATGCAGGTGGCTACCACTGCAACATCAATCTGCTAGAGATATCTCTTTCTTCAGAATGAGGAATTTCCTTCATAATTCGAGATCCAGAAAGGCACAGGATGTGACATTGAGTCCTGACCCACAAGAAGTCACACCTTCCTCTTTTACACTAGAAATAAGAGAATTGTGACCAACATATTCTGTTTTATATACGTTTTTATTGCTCGTTGCTCCTTGGATACATTAACTGTAGTTTTGAACACCTGCAACTAGGAGAACTATCTTTGCTCTGCAACTCCAACAGATAGGCTAAAATATAAATTTATGCATTCACAATTTTTTAATGCAGAGATTAAAGTGTGTACAAGTAAAAAAGGAATGCTATTTACACATCAGAGTTACATACTGAGGCGTGTGTACGAGCATGCATATTTTTAGCAAATTTTATTTTAAATACCTGTTTTATGACAGAATTATAATCAAGAGGCATTTAAATGAAATTTTTTTAGATTACTTCAGTGATCTTTTGTATATGAGAGATTAAAAGCCCACAGATGAAAAGCTATATTACACATGCTCAGAACATGAATGGTGTATGATAACAGTGCATTTGGTTCTATTTTAGTGTGCTAAAGGTAATTTTAGTTGGTGTATGAGCTGGTTTATTGAAAGAGAGAAGGAAAAAAAAGCAAAAATATGAAGCCAAGCCAAACCATTCCACCTACAATATTAATTAGCTGCAATATGAAGAAATTCTATTTTTCTCCTCTTCCAAAATGTATTTGATCACTGATTAAAAAATGGAGACCAAACCACTGTTTCTTAGCTCATTTGAGCCCACGATACCATTACTGTATTAAAGTTTAGATGTTCTGCAATTTTAATGCTCGCATTCCCCATCCTATTTGTGAATCTGATCCAAAACCCACTTTAAAACATTCATCCTTCTTGATTTTTTGATTTTTGTTTTTAGGGAGGAAGAAATAATTACTATTTTTTAAGTATTTGGGTTTGTAGTACTATATCAGGCTACCTTCCTTAACATTGACCATATGAGTAATCCTGCTTAAATCAATTAACTATTCACATGATTAAAATTAACCTCTGCATAAGTGTTTATTGATGAGGGAACCTCAGAAGAATTTTACTGTAGGTCGAGAGGCAAATGATTTAAACACAGCAAGCCCTAAGTGGTAGAATGAGGAATATTTGGAATGGATACCAATGTAGTGCACCAGCTGAATTTTAGGTGAGATAAAACACATGATCCACTGATGCTTTTATCGAAAAGATTTTGTATTTTTTTTTCTCTTTGCAGGTTTTAAGTACTGAATAATGGAATGTATGCAAAAGCATTAACATTTTAGCAACTAACTAATTAAACAATGGAAGTACACATTACATTCCCTGGGAAACAGTTTATATGTTGGTTTAAAATTACATGAAAAATGTATTGTGTGATACTTGTGTAAAATTCAGATGTCCAAAGAAAACGAGGAGGAGAAAAGGTTGAGATAAAACTATTATTTCTAGAAAGTCTGAAAATAGATGTCATAGATATACGTGCATGTGATCATTATTTAATAAAGTGGTTAAAGAAAAGATTTTGTGCAACTGTGTTATGATACAGCTGTGTTAAGTTTGCTGGTATTAGCTTGGAGCAACGTGGAAAATTTTGTGATGCTGCTTGCAGTATAACCTGAAGCCACATGCGCTTTACAATTGCAACCAGCACAGAAATACCTTTGTAATTTTGTAAGCACAGAGAATTAAACTAGTCATGTCCAACTTAAGAACAAATCTTTGACATTTTGAGAAAGAACTGTATGAAAGTCACAAGTGCCTCAGATTATTCTAGTCTACCTCTCCACCTTCCTCGAAAGCTTAATCATACAAGGAGTTTGGCAATGTCTCTAGGTGGTCTGCAAAGCACTATAGCATATGGCAATGTACACACAGACGAATCCCTCATCAATAAACCCGTTCTACTGCCAGTGGTGCTGGAGACCCCCAAACATCACAGGAGCTGCTGGGAGAGACTCGACCAGAGCTGCATCTGCAATTTAATTTCTCATTTAGATGTTTCTTGACCCTACATTCCTGCTGCTACAAGGAGTCTGTGAGAAGCTGCTGTTGGAGAGCAGTGTTTAAGGAGGCCGTACAGAGGACAGCATCCTCAGCACTCTCCTAGAGGAGCACTCAACTGCAAGGGTAGCACCCAGAGAGTGCCTGCCAAGGGGAGACTGATGAGGAACAGGTGGGTACAAGGCATCACAGACAGACTGGTCCCTTCCTGCAAATCCCCTAAGACGTGATTGTGTTTAGGGATGAAAGACACTCTCAGTTAGGAAGAGATGGGGAAAGGTAATTAGATGGACTGACTATCCCTTGTTTTAAGGGGTCATTGCTTCCTTCTCTGAGACCTCCCTAAAGATGACCAGCTCTCCTTTACTTTAAATAATAGCTCTATTTCAGTCATGTCTTCTACTTCACTAAAAAAGCAGCTTAATCATCAAGCAAACTTTTGCAGAACAAAACTAAGCAGAGTTGCTGTTTGCTCAAGGCAAAGTCTGCCTTGAGAAACCTTTAACGAAAGTGAGCCCAAACCTCTACAAATTATTTTAAGGAAAGTCCTCAGCAGTACTAAATTACACTCTGGAAATAAAAATAATGGACCTTGCCTGTCAAAATGTGATATTACCCCATAAATCTGCTTTTGCACTTTTTGCTCAAGTAAAGAAATGGCATGCAAGGAAGCAGACCTGTGAAAGGCTCATTAACAGCTCCGTAGACAGCAGATGCTCACCAGAGATGCAGACCAATATGTCTTGTTACAAAAATGCAAGCAGTTATTCATTGGGTAAAGCCTTGAGAAGTGGCAAGTGAGATCTTTCTGATGGGTCCTAAACATTTGTGGGTAGGAGCTTCATCTCAAGTCCCTAGAAGCATTCTTCCAGGCTCAGTAGCTTCTGAGTCTGACTGCAGCAAATACTGGCGTTGCAAGAATATCCAGGGAGACCGGTGGTAGGACGTTTAAACTCCAAAGAGAAGTGGCCTCAGAAGAGCACTGAGATGGACAACCTGAGAAAAGCAGGTCTGAAAATACATCTCCTAACTCCGACTGTGCAATGGAATCATAACTGTCTTCATCAAAGGCACTTTGCCTTCCCTAAATCACTTTGTTTGAGATCAAGTAAAATATCTGTGTAATAAAATGACAATAATTTACTAATCTGAATAGCCCTTAACAACAAAGACTCTATATTTCTTTATAAGTTTTAAGGAGATTGACTTCAGTTCAAAAGTCTGAAAGCTGATTCTAGAATATCTCTGGTCTACCTAGTGGAACCACAGCTAGGACTGTGCTGTATAATCAGTTTTTCATTGTCTGCTGATGATTTTGTCTTTTATCTTTATCATGGGGTAGATGCTGAGTGTGCAGGTCATCGCATTAGTGGTCAGGTTGTCCTTAGGTTGCTGTCAGACCCTGAATGCACCAGTAGGTCTTAACTGCTGATCAACAACGATATTGCAGTCCCCCCCCCCAAAAAAATGCTCTAAATAATGAATCCGGTTTTAGAGTTTTGTGGCACCATGCTATTACACTTGATATAGGGGAGTGACCCAATCTGAGGTCATCCCTAAAAGCCGGGAGGTTATTATCAATGAGTACAAATACTCGATAATGGTAATAAAGAAGACAGAGCCAGACTCTCCACAGCGGTGCCCAGTGACAGGACAAGAAGCAGTGAGCACAAAATGAAATACAGGAAGTTCCATTTAAACATTAGAAAGATTTTTTTTTTTTTTCCTCTGAGGGTTTTATACTGGAACAGGTTGCCGAGGGAAGGTCTCCATCCTTGGAGATACTCAAAACCCAGCTGGAAACAGCCTTGAGTAACCTATGCTGCTTGACCATACCCTCCACTACCCTACTTTGAGCAAGAGGTTGGACTAGGTGGTCTCCAGAAGTACCTTCCAACCTCATTGATTCTGTGATTATCACTGAGCAACTAATATATATCAGGCAGACAGTAGAGATTAGCCACATCCAACTAATGAACACCCATATACTCACCTGATCCCCACTGAAGGGTCTAGGAAGTTGGTGGGGCATGGGGGATGTAAGATTTAGGGACATTAGAGAATCCTGTAGGGCAGTGACTTGCCTTTACACGTTGGCTATCATTTCTTGCAGGGTTTGGAGGTCAGTAAGGAGCTAGGGAGGTGTCTTGGGGCAAGATCTTGCACTACTTGAGGGCCAAGCTCCACGGTGCCTGGCTCAGGACTCAAGGAGGTCAGAGCTGTCAGGGAGCTGCAGGGAGGGTGCAGGGCTGCTCCACAAGGGAAGGTGAGACAGGAGCTAGGGGTGACAGCAAGGCAGGCAGAGCCCTCATCAGCAAGGGACCCATCCCCACAGCACCCAAGGAAGGCAAACAAAGCAAGGCCAGTGACAGTAACCAGGCTGAGGTGAGAGTCCAGATCACCAAGCAAGCCCATAGCAATGAGGCAGGTGCAAAGTCAATCAGTCAGGAGCAGCAAGGTGCACAGCTGAACACAGACCTACTGATAACATGGCTTAGGCAAGGACTAAGGTCAAGAGTCTGAGCTTAAATGCAGCTCCTGGAGCAATGGCAGGAAGGTGTGTCATCAGAGGCCCCAGGTGAAGCTGGTCAGGGCAATTAAGACCTATCGGTGTATGCAGGACCTTAACAACACTTGATCCAAGGCTGCCAGTCTGATCATTGTCAACAGCTATATTGGATTATTACTTACATGTGTGGATTTAATTGAATTACACCTGTATATGGACCATGTCTTGACAGTGCCTTAGGTGGTAACACTCCACCAATAAAGCAAGATTTAGCCTATATAAAGAAGAGACTTTACACTCACTGAAGATATACATTTGCATGGTCACCAGTGATAGTGGTTATTGTTATAATTACTGTAGTTGATGCAGAAGGCTTTTCTTAACTGTTCTTGGTTGCCCGTCACATCTAAGGCAGCTTGCAAACAGAGCAACTCCTTAAACAGTTTTAGCATAAGGTCTAAGCACAGAAGGCTTGAAATTTTTTCCCTGATTAAGATGTGAAGAAAATGGCATGCTGGCAGCGACAGAAGCAAGTTGTTTGCCACAGTATTATCTACAGCCATCCATATAGATGGCTAGATTGAAAGAAAATATTAAATAGGGTTGTTCTGCAATATTTACCAATAGTTAAAATAATACATCTTGTATTGAATATTTCTGGTAATGCACTAGCTCCATTTTCAATTGAAAGAAGCATTAAAGACTTGGTTGAAAAGGGCATATTTTTTTTGTGGCCACTGATGCTTCAAACTGTGGAAACGTTTAAATGTTTCTGGCAGATGTTCATTCCTATACAGTTGAAAGAGGAGTGATCCATTGGCTGTTTAATTATTTTCAGTACAATAGTAAAACTGCATTAGAAGTACTTTAAAACGCAAAAAGTGTGCTAAAATCAATCGGCTTGACAATGTGTTGTCATTTGCAGACGACGAAGCTACTACTGACTTTTATGGTATGAGTAATGTTGGTAATGTTGTTGGTCAGTGTCATCTGAAAATATGAAGAAAGCAAAATTTGCAGTGAAAGGTGATATCTTTTCTTAGACAATTTGATATAACTGAGCAAAAAAACCAACAAAAAACTACCAAAAAACTAATAAGCTTTTAGGCACACAAGGTCTTCTTCAAATCTGAAGTAGAATCAGGAGCCTTCCAAGTTCAATAGAGGTTGAGAATCATTTTTCAAAGTTAAACTCACTTATGTTAACCAAGTGGACATTTTGAAAGAAAAAGTGCAAAGTATCTGTGGAGTCAGAGAGCTGTTGGTAGTGGGAGAGGTGATAAGGTGGTTAGCATCTCCTGGACGCAAAGAGAAAATGTTAATTATTGCCTTTGAAATACTGAATGCCAAGATCTGGATAATTCCTAAAAAGCGGAACTTGTTAAGGTATGGACAATGTATATGATATCTCTACTGAATGTTGAATGTCATTGTCTAGTACAGTTATGAAATTCAGATTTCAGATCTTCTTTTGAAAGTGTTATCTGGACCGCTATTAAGGATCAGGGCATAAAAATCAAAGGTTGAGTGGTTGTTTCATGAAAAATTTCCCCTCACTGGTAATTGTGGGTTATCTGCTATCAATTCTGTGTACAAGCTATGCTAGTGATGATACACATTTTCACTATTCATTTTCCATATTGGCATATGATGACACTGGATAAAATATATATGCAGTTCAATAGGCAATAATTACCTGGTTTTTTTTCTCTTCCATAGGGTCTAATGAATTTATCATCTTCCTAACATTGTCATGTGTTCCACAGACCCCGAAGAGCTTTTCTTTTCTTTTAAATTGTCTACTTCTTTAATACAATCATATTAAACTGGAATTGATTATTCTCGACTAGTAGTTAGTTTTCAAGGCTGTTGGTCCAATTTCAAACTTGAATTGCCAGAAAAGTTCACAGAATCTCAGAAATGTTGCTTGGAAGACACCTCTCTAGTCCATCTAGTACAGCCTCCCACCTGAATCGGGACTGTTGTCAACACTAAATCAAGTCAGTCATGGCTTTTTCTAGTCAAGTCTTTAAACCTCCATGACCTCTCTAGTGACCTGTGCCAGGGATGCACTACTTTCCCAGTGAATATTTTTCTCTTAATGTTTGACATGAACTTTGCAAGCTGCAATTTGTGGACATTGTCTCTGCTTATATTGTCTAGCACTGCCAAGAAGAGTTTGGCCCAGTTGTCTATATAACTAGTTTATAAAAATATAGGCAGCTTTTAGGTTGCCCCTGAGCCACTTCTTCATCAGACTGAAAAATCCCTGCTCTCTCAATATCTTTTCATAGGACCTGTGCTGTAGGCACCTATCATAATAGCTATTTGCTGGAAACCCCTCCAGTTTCTCCACATCACTCTTGAATGGGGAGCCAGAAACCACTTGCAATATTCCAGATGCAGTCTTACCAATGCCAAATAGAGAGGGATAAAAATTCCCCTCAATCATGCTGAACAGATTCCTCTTAATTTAGTGTAGGACATGGTTTGACTTACTTTCGATGAGAGTGCACTGCTGCCTTGTGTCCACCCTAACTCCCAGGTCTTTTTTAGCAGGGCTGAACTCAACCGATCGGGTCCATGCCTGTACTGATTCATGGGATGATTTTGTCCTAGATGCAGAACTTCACAAATTTCCATACTGAACCAGGTGATGTTGGTCCAGTCTACAAGTTTATTGCTTTGGATTGCTGCTCTGCCGTTCAGCATGTCAATCACTCCTCTTAGGTTAGTGTCACCCTCAAATTTGCTGAGGGTGCATTTTGTCATCATCCAGGTCACTGAGGAAGATGGTGAAAAATATCAAGCCCTTTATCAACCTCTGGGTATTCTTCTGGTTACCAGCTGCAAGACAGACACTCAGCCATTGATCACTGTCCTTTGAGTGAGGTGGTCCAGCCAGTTTTCAACCTACCTAACAGTCTGTCCATCCAGCCGACAGTTCCTTGGCTTCCAAATGAAAACGTAGTGGGAAGTGATATCAAAAGTCATATTAAAGTCAAGGCATGATCTTCTCTTGTCCATCCAGGCAGTCATTTTGTTGCAGAAGGCAATCAGGTTGCTCAGTCACAACTTGCCCTTCCTGTTGGATTCCATAATCTTTTCAGAGATGGAGATGACAACATTTCTTCATGTTCTCCTCATTACCCTTTCTTAAAAAAAAAAAAAAAAAAAAAAAGGGGATGTGCATAGTGTTAGCATTTCTCCAGTCATCAGGGACCTCCCATGATCACCATAATTTTTCAAAGATGATAGACAGAGGCCTCACAATCACATCAGGAAGGCCTTGGATGCTGTATAATAGTTCTTAATGACCTTTCCTAATCCTCCAAAAGGAGCTTTCAGATTTACAGGAGATATTTCACTGAGTGAATCTTGAATCCAGGAATGTTTAGACATGTCCACAAAAGATGGTTTTCTTTGTGCCATGGATTACAAAACATTTTACTGTGTTTTCATACTGTAAAAAACCCTTCTTTTGCATTTTAGCAGAAGATTGCTCAATTGCAATTTCTAAGTTCTTTAAAGAAAACAAAAATGGGGATGACAGTCACTTACGTGTTAACGTGTTTTTTGAAATGTGTTTAAAGTCTAGCTGTTTTTTATGATTCAGCCTTAAGCTTAGAATAATCTGATTTTCTTGCACTGAAGTTTAGACATAAAAGAGTGACTGCAAGACAAGTTATAACAAATAATTGATGAAAAAATGGTCATAAATTTATCCTTTATCTAAAAAGGTGAGATAGGAAAGCAGAAAAAATGAAAAAGAATTTTATTCAGCAATGTAAACTACTTTTGAAATACCTGACCTGACATTTGATTTCATGGAACAAAATGTTCTTAATCTACCTTCTTTAAAAAAAAGTTAACTTTTGGGGGATGTCATAAACATTATGAAAGAATTGGGATCAGCAAGCATATGAATATGGATTTTTGTGAGAGGATGGGGTAAACTGAAAGATTCAGTAGACTGTGTGCACATCCCTCAAGAATCTTGTATTCAGAAATGATCAGATTTTTTTCTGAAAATCCCTTTTTTGTCCATTTTTAAAGCTTGTGGAATTTGTGTTATTCATTGTTAGTCATTCTTATTTCCAAAGCAGCCGTAAAAATAATGTTTTCTTCGTGTAAACAAACAAGTTCCAGAAGCTGATAAATATCGATTCTGTTAAGGTTGAACTTCAAATCAAGGTTAAATTCTTTATATCTGTAAATATAAAAAAGTTATAATAGATTAAAAAATGGGCATTTTATGAAATACCATACAACAGGCAAAGACCTTTTTAAAATTATAAAAGTGAAGTTCATAATAATTTGGTGTTATATTTGAAGGCAACAGAAATGTTCACTTGAGAGAAAAAGGCATCATATGTTAACAGAAACAGTATTTCCCTAAAATATCTCTTACAATAAAGTATTGTCCTTTATTCTGTAGGCTTTGCTTGGAGCATTGATTAGTTCACATAATTACAGAAAAGCTTTGCTAAAATCATTAATCAAAACAGGCTCCATAGAAGCTGTGACCAATAGATGAGCTGTCTACACAAGAATGTGCTAATGAGCAAGAGCGGATGGTACATGATGAACAGTCCTGTAAAATAAAACAGATGGAGAAAAAGGCAATAAAGGAGATATATTTATTGGCCATTGTGTGTCCCAGTGCCCTGGAATAATAATGGAACGGGAACTTCCAGAGCAGGGTAAAAGTGTAATCTAATATATGTTTGACTACTGCCTAAAAGGAGAATTGGAAATTATGTAAGTTCTGTATTGGCCTAGAGGGACCTGTATGCTGTTGTGCCTATATCTTGTCGTGCATTTTAGGACCTTGTCTGTTAAATCACGAGTATTAGAGCCGCTCCTTGTAGACAATAAGCTCGAATGAGCCTTTGCCACCGAACCGAGCATGGCCATTATTCACAAAATGAGAATGGAGTCCGTGAACACCAGGCTTGGCAACCCCATGGCGAGGGACTGCTGGGCTTACAGGACAGACACAGGGCAGGAAGCAATTTCTAACCAGGAAAGGGAGCTAGCTGCCCAGACATGAAGTGAAAATAATTTTGTCATAGACCAACTTCTTAAGATCTTGCTGAGTCTTAGGAAGCGTTAATAAAATGTACCTACCAGTACTTCCCATATATTTGTCTATAACTCATGGCTTATCTTGAACAAACACAACAAAACTGCTGTTCAGCAGCAGTGAGGTTTAGACACATCAACAACATGAGCGAACATTTACTGCGGAGCCATCCGCTCTTCCAGTACCTTCCCAGACCTCTGATTGCTCTGAGCTATTGCCTCTCCCTGACCGCTCTCCTGCCTGTAGCTTTGACTTATACTGAGCTGTCTGAATGGTTTTCAGACATTTAAGATATGCTTAGTGATTTGGAGCGCCTCCCTTTTTAGGTGTCTGACGTGAGGTATCCTAAATGGATGCAGCTGTAAGAAGGTGGGCTCTCAGAAACTATATTCCAAACTACCTCAGCCCCAATGCAGATCTGCTTGATCTTTTCCAGTCTTGGCTAATCTGAATAGATACATATATATGCATTTCAAAGAGAAGAAACTCAACTGTTTTGCGGGATACTAAGATGACTGTAATAGCTCTGGAAAAACAGTAACTCCTGAACATCTTTTTTACTGCTTGATATTTTCCAGGCACTTTTCTAGAATCCAGGACTCCATACACAAGCATTAAAGCAGTGACAGAAAATGGAAAGATGGTCCTTGTCTTCAGGAATTTCTAATCTAGATGCAGGAAAACAGATTGTAGAGAGCTAGGTCAAACACAGGGCAGGAAAACAAGGTAGCAGTGACTTGGCAGTGATTAGAGTAGTAAGTGGTGCTCACATATAACACGTCCAAAGCGGAAATTTAAACAACCTTAATAAAAATTATCATTGCCAAACTGTCTGTGGTAAATATCATTGTCTCCTCTTTTTCTTCTCCAAGATTTGTTACTGTCCCCTGGAGTCAATTTTTATCTTCTTCCTCCTTCTTCCTCACCTTCTGCTCCCCAAATGATGACACCTTGTCTCTGTTATTTTTTTTTTTTAATATATATAATGGTGGAATAAATGCCTCTGAAATCCAATATTTTCTCTTGTTGATGTAACTGCTTTCATTAACAATACTTCTGTTTGTTAGGAGTAGCTGATTTATGTTATTATATTTGCCAGAAATATATCTGGAAGAAAGGTAGACTGTGAGAAATAGACTTTATCATGCCACGCATGCATGACTTTCAAACTGATTTTACTGGAAGCTACATTATGGGGACAAAGCCGATGCTCCAGCATTCTTCTGAACTTCCAAGACACAGTGAATCTTGACAATCCTCCAGGAGAAACTCCTCAGCTAACACTGTTTCCATTGAAATTCAAGGAAATTCCTTCCCTTTCTTTTCTACCCTCAAACTTGAGAGTTCACAGAAATGTTAGGTCTTTTGCTTTCAGATGATCTTAACCTTATGAAAGTGGAATTCACCTTGGTTACGAAGACTCAGGCACTCATCATTATCATATAACTACAGAACATTTGTGTTCAAGGAGAACTGAGCAGACTAAAGAAATGAACCGTGGTCTCATCAGCTGTCCATTTCTGCACATCAGAAACAGTAAATCCCACTGGAAAACGTCTCTCTTGGCTTTAACCCAAAGAGAGAGAGAGAGTAAAGATGCAAGAGAGCTTAGGAGAATCCCACAGAGGGCAGACCCAAGATAAGACATAAGCGCAGAAAACTTTCCATCCAAGGTGAATCTCAACTGGTAACAAGAAGGACTATATCGAGAATAAGAGTGCAGTTCAGACATCCCAACTTACCTCTGTTTGGTCTGTGGAGAATGTTAACAACTGTGTTGTTGGGTCCTGTGTCACTGACAGGTTTTCACCTCCGTGCCTATTTACCTCTTGATGTTGTTGATTTGTTGAAAGTGTTAGCAGTCAGGTAGACCATCCATAAATCACTGTAATGAAAGCAAGGATCTCAGCCTCTACTCACTAGTGACTTGGACTGGACTTAAATAGTTTTTGAGAGAGAAACTTTTGTAAGAGCATGAGAGGGATGGATGAGAGTTGGAAGATGGGAATAGCAGATCCTAGTGCAGGTGGTTGTCCAGATCACAATAGCTGTCAAGAGGAAAAGGTTCCTAGAGACCAGATTCAAGGAATATTTAAAACCAATTGCAGCCTACAGGCTCAATCTTTGCTCTATTTTTCTTCTAATTAGCCATCGTGTAGCCATCATATGTTTCCTTGCAAGCCTGCTTCATTACTGTGTTCATAGCCTACATTCAGATGTCTAAAGGAGACTTGGAATGTATCTGGAGGAGAACCACAGGAAATCAGAGACCCTTTGAGCTGTGGCTACTAAACTGTGGTCTGTGATATAACTGGTGATGTGCAGAGCCGTAGTGAATCATCTACAAATCACGGTGGGCTGCCTGTCTAGCTGAATCCTGCTAAGGCAGATCTCCACCCAGCTACAACCAACACAAGAGCTATCTCCACCTAAAGAAGGGTTGCATCTACGCTGGTGAATTAAATTTGCTTGTGACATGACTAAGGACTGAGGAACTGACACTGGCTTGGAAGAGCCCATGTCCACCGTATTGAACTCTGACCCTCCAAACTGAGTAGACATCTTTCAACTGCGGGATGGGTCCCTGGCTTGTGTTAACCCCTGAATCTATGCAATAGGAAACAGATTCAGTTCTTACACTCGAGAAAATGAGAGAGCGTAGTCCTGCCTCTGAGCCTCTCCTCGGCTTTTTGAGGTTGAGGTTACCTCCAGGCTGTGTTTTTTACATAGTTTTACTTCCATAACATAGTTGGTTAGTTTTTTGGAGGAAGACTCTTGGTCCTCTGTACTCAAAAGAATGCTCTAAGACCTGGACTGTACAGTCATATATCTCTCTTGCCGTCTGTCAATATTTATGTGTCCCATATTAGAAAAAAAATGGCACACATGGCATTAGAGCCTCATGGGTAGAGCACAGCAAGAGGGAAAAGCTTTGATTCAAAGGTGGTGAGAAAAGACCATAACGGCCACCTCCCGAAGCAAATTGCCTCCCCCACTACTGGTAAGCTGCCGAGCGGGAGCCTGACAGTGCCATTATTTTACGATTTACCTTTTATTTTAGCTGAAATTAACCTGGAAATTTGACCCAGATTCATAAAGCTTTTTGGTATGACCAAAAGCGCACTGGGTAGTGTGTAGGGGAAATAAAGAATTAGCAAAAAAGTCAATCAGTGAGTAAATAACCAAGAAAGAAAAGGCTGCCCCCCCCTTATAGTGTCTGCAGCATCCTGCGCAATGACACCTCTGTCTCAGTTCGAACCTCTAGAGATATTAATGTTGTGCTAATAATAACCAGCTCCGTATCTCTCCTGCTCTGTGTATTCTACGTATGCGTAAGATATTCATTGCTAATTTGTCTGCAGGAAGGACTGAAATCCTCTCTGAAGATTTAAATGTCTTACAAGTTTTATTTTTATATTGGAGTTGCCGAAGGTGAGCCCAGTTTCACCACCCACGCGTGCACTTAAAAAAAAAGCTTCTAATTTGCTAGGAGAAAGTCCTCAAATCCCCACCCACAGGAGAATGGTATTTTAAATTTTCCCAGAAGAGTTGATTATGGCAAGACCCTTAAATTACCACCTACATCCATACACCCACGTGCATGTGCACTTGGGCTTCTGTAACATGGAGCCCCGGGAAATTGACTTTTCTAGAGAGCTGGATGGAGGCTTCTATACATTTACTGACAGCGCAGAGGTGAGAAAAAGAAGTCTGTTTGCAAGCTCTGCATTGCAGCTATAGTTACAGGAGAGTTTTCACCCCTAGAAAAGTATGTTTCTTAACAGGCTGGAGCTCTTCTTTAAACTCGCACACCTGTAACTGCTTTTTTTCTTTGGATTCAGCCCTGAAATTAGGCTAATTTTCTGTGCTGCTGCTGCCTCATGCCATTATGATGTTTCAGTTTGAATAAATGTTATGCTTATCCTTTAAAAAAACAGAACAGAGAATCACATGTCCCTCACTCCCAACATCATCTGGAACAGAGTACCTGCAAATATGCACACTGCAGATTTCAAGATAGCAGATCCAGCATGGGGTGAGAAGCATTGGCATTCAGAATAATATTCTGTCCATTTTTAGACCATTTCATCTGGGGTGATTTTAGCAGGTGAAGGGCCCCGTGAAAGTGGCACCATCCTTCTTTCACAGGCAGGGGAACAGAGGCACTGGAGGGTTGAATGCCCTGACTGATTAATGCTCACTAGCTCTTGCCATGACAGATTTAAGAAGAGATGCTAAATCTCCCAATTAGTAGTTTCCTGTCTTAACTACTCAAAAGTAGTTCTGCACATTTTATCTTCTTCCGTCTCTCTAGGATGCTCCTGCAGCCCTCTCTCTACTGAGGTCTAATCTGCTCCCAGAATATAATCTCTGCACTTTTTGCCAAGCAGGGAAGCCCTTAGGTTGTGTTTTCGTTTTGGCCCCAGGTACCTGTTGTGCCCCTTGCTGTAGTCATATGACTTTTTGTTCCTAATTAGCTTCTCTGACACACAATAAACTTTGTCCCTAGACCTCCTCTATGACTCTGCTTATGTAGCTGAGAACCTGGCTAGAAAGGCCCACAGTCTGAATGCAAATTAAGTCATTAGCATCCCAGCTGAGGTTTTTAATATGCAAAAAGCCAGGGCATCAAAGATGTTCAGCTTCCTTGCAGCCGTAGTGCATTTCATGTTGGCATTTAGAAACTCATGCCCGGATACAAGGGCATCATACTCAAAAAGTGTGGATGCAGGTTGAAAGAGAGAGACCTTGGATGCGTCAGGGCTCCTTGCTTTGCTATACAGACACATATGTGAGAAACCTTTTGTTTCATGTATTTCAAGTTAGAAGCCTAAGGCTGATTGCCAAAGTGTAGAAAGGGGTATGAGAACACAATGAAATTATGGCCACTTGGGCCAGGTCTGAATTTGGTCTTCAAGGCTGGGTTCTCAACAGCTGAGCAATGGGTGTTGGAAATGTCACACATTTTCCTGTGTATTTTCCCAATGTTGGGTCTGCAGAAGTGCCCATAATTACAGAAAGCATCCCTTGCTGAAATTCAGCTCCTCTTCTGCACCCCAAGAAGGTCCAGAGTAGCAACCAGGGATGGCTGGAGAGGAGCTCATGCCATTGCTGGGGTAGCTTTGATGGGAAAGTAATAATGCAGGCTCAACTGGTTTTAAGGCTCTACCATCCAATAACGTGAGGCTGTAAAACTAGCACTTGCTTGAAAAGTGCCTTCTTTTGGACATGCCAGAGTCATGCAAGTTCTGCTAGCTTGGGAAGGGGCCCCCAACTCATTTTACAGTCATCTCACCCTGATGCATCCAGAACAGGCTTGAATTGTATGGTTCCATGGGTAGATTGAAGTCCTATCCATCCGTCTCAGTGTAGCTCTTGCTTACTCTTTGGTAGCACTTAACAGCATGGACAGGTCTGGAGGAGGGTGGGGACTATGTCTCAGCATTAGTGGCAAGCTGCCTATCAGAACCAACCTCCCCATGAGTGGAACTAATTGGGCTCCTTCCTATGAGGTTCATCAATGAGTCAAGTGAACTTCTAGGTGGCTGCTAGGAATGAGCAGCACTAGTGCTCCAGAACTTAGGCTTGTGAGCCTTGGAGGAACTCACACTGACATTTCCAAGGCTGGTACCCTTTGAATGCTAAAGGAAGAATTATCCTTCTGGTGTCAAATTCCTTGTTGGAGGGGAGAAACTGGTGGAAAAATAGGTAGAGTTGTTTAAAAGTCAGTGGTTCTGAGTCAGCAGATTGTTGAGCAGCTGCTGAATAACTGTGACCTTTCCTTGTCCTCCCCTTTCCTCCATATAGCTCCTAACTTTACAGAGGTAACATAATATTATCTAACAGCCAGTTTCTCACCTCTGCAGGCTGTGACTGTTACCATAATGAACTGAGGGAACACTTTTTTTTTTTTTTCCCCCCCAGTTGATTTGGAGTAGGACTGACAAGACACCAACACGCACATGATTCAGAAATCTTTGCTGTACTTATTCCTTCTGTGGTCCCCAGTCATATGAAATGGCCTCTGGTCTAGAAGTTGCGTGTCTCTCTCTCTTCTCTTTCACAATACAGAGGGTGGTAATAGAAGCTCAACCTTTCAGTGAAATCAGCAGGTTTGATCTGATTTTAATCAGGCCTGAAGTGGCACAGAACATGGAGGTGAATTTTCTTTTTCCTCTGGATTTTAGCTTGGCTCAACATCAAAAAAAAGCCACACAGAAGTACCCAGGCATATGTCAACGCTCTCAGCTGAGTGCAAGTCTGAGTCCACATTATGAACCAGGAAGCTTCAGCTGAGACATGAGATCTTTCTGGGTGAGAACCCAGGGTTTTTGGTGACTCAGAATATTATGGACCCTTTGAGCCTGAGGTAAAGCCAAGTAATGGAGGACAGAAATAAAAAGGGGATAACTGCATGCACAATGATCTGCTCTCAATTAGCACTTTTTACTTCCTCAGTTTCTTAAACTTGCCTCTAAAGGCCCATTATCAGTTGATCTGAGACTGGGCAAGATACGCTTTGGTCCTGGCCATGATGGCAAATCCTATATCAAGGGACACAGTGTGCATAAACCCAGCCCATAGCTTGATATTCCTTCCAGAATGGCCTGAGCTAGAGTTCCTTAAGGAAGTTTAGCCTCAGTGATTTCCTAATTATTTTCAACAACTCAGAAGAAGTCACTGTTAAGTCAGTGTAAGAGTGTTCACAAAGTCTCTTTCCCTGGTTTTGGCGATTACAATAATTTCAGTATTGCTGGTCCTCCAGAGCTCCTGCCCTTCATTCCCCACTGCAGAAACAATCATCTGAACGTCAGCTTTACGTTTACCGGTTTTGTTTTCACTCAGACTGAGGCTCTTCTTATTTTTCTTCTAGTTTTTGAGTCTCCAAAGTGTACTTTCACCATGCGGAGTAGTGTTAAACTGCAAGTTCAAGTCCAAACTAGTCACCTTCAGCTCCCTGTATGGAGAGAGAACTAAAATCCTTCATCCTAGGAGTGTTTAAGATAAGTGAATGATGAGCGTTTGGAGAACAAGACCTTTGTCCTCTCACTAGGAGATTTTGAGAACAGACTTAGGTGCTTACCAGTAAGAAATCTGCAATTGGGCTTCCAAATGGGTGGGAGTCATCTCACCCTTATCCCCAACCCTGAGATGAAGACTATTAGTACGAGGTGAGTCTCCATCATTTTGCTGAGAGACTCAAGCACTCAGCTCTGGCAGCCTGACATTCACCCTCCACTGCTGACCACGACAGTAGCCAAGATACAACTAGTACCTAATGTGCTCCATCTTCTCCTTCTTCTCCTTAATCCCAGGTGGTGATAAATCTCCCCTCGCCAAGTACCTGGGGGACAGTATCAAAGTTTCAAATCATCTTGCCAAGGTTGGTTGCCCCAGTCTGTGGACTGGGGAACACTGTGGGGACAAATGCAAAGTGTGCCGTTAGGAAGGAATAACTGCACAGATCTAGGGCTGGGAACAACCGGTCAGACATCTGTTCTCAGGAAACATCTGGGGGTTGTAATGAATCACAGGCTGACCCTGAATCAACACATCATGCTGTCACGAAAAAGATAAATGCTGTACTACGCTGTGTAACCTGCAAGCAATGTTCTGCTCGCCCCTGGGAAAGCCTCAGTCAGAGGAGAGTATATAAAGTGGGGCACTCCATTTCAAGAAAGATTTGGCCTACTTCGTGAATATCTAGGTGGGAACCACAAGAACAACCAACAGTCACGGAAAAATTACCTGTAGGGAAAGACTGAAAATATTATCTCCTTCAGAGCAGAGAAGACAGAAAAATGTGGTAGCAGCGTTCAAATTCATAAAGGACTGTTTATCAGAAGAAAAGAAATCCGATCTCCACGTTCATAGTGGATAGGAAAAGACATAATAGGTTTAAACTGCTGCAGGGAAGGCTGCTGTTAGATATGAGGAGAGACTTTCCGATGGTCAGGACTGTGAAACACTGGAATGAATTGCCTGTGACATCTCCGTCATGGGAGGCCTTTAAAAATTAGACAAAGATCTGGCAGCAGTGACCTAAAAATACTGTATCTTGCTTTGGGATAGGAAAATGAACTACGTGGCCTCTTAAGATCTCTCCCAGACCTAAGAATTTGTAATGCAGTCCTAAGCCTCTCCCATAGGTCTGCTAGCTTGGGTAAAAACACCCCGGGTGTCTTCAATGAGTCACACGGCCCTTTACTAGACTGTGGATTGAGACTGGTAATGTCATTTCAGCTAGGTCCGTGAAACACAGCTATCTGAACCTTTTATTTAATGGAGAGATCTTCGTTTCTTTTCTCTGCAGCAGGGTCCAAGATGTATTCAGGCTTTGTTGGGATTTTCAGGATAGAAATCTTGATCGGGGGTGGGAGGGGAGGACGCTTGAATCATTTCATCCTTATTTATGTCTTTAATCGCAGCTGGCAGAAGCCTGGTGACTGTTTTCCCATCCTGGCTCCAGGTTTTTCTTCGTGAGTTAGCTGATCTGTCCCTGGGCTGCCGAAGATTTCGTTGTCACTCACAAGGAGCTTTTGGGGGTGATTAGAGAGAAGAAGGCTCTGCCACAGAGGTGGTGGCAGAGGTTGCCCAGGGCAACGCGGCGTGGGAGGCAGCGCTGATGGATGTGTGGTCACATGAATTCAGCCGTTGACAGAGAGGACAGCGGGACTGGACGCTTGCAAGCAGGCTAGCTGAGCAGACGAAGAATTCAGCCCTGCATTGCACACCTGTGGCACCCACAGAGCTGAAGGACAAAAGCTGCTCCTCTTGCTTTGCTTTGCACCGCAGCCAATGTCTTTGGATTCACCCTCGCTGTGGAAGACCTGAGGGCGAAAGTATTTGTGGGGCAGGACTCGGTGACAAGCTGCTTTTTGTAGTGCGCTTACGATTGCTGCAAGCTTCACGTGGGCAACACGGAGCGATAGATACCTCGGGCAGCTTTCGGCTCGTGCTGTTGTCCATTCAGCTCGCAGCTGCTGAAGAAGGGAGGCATGAGCCGAGACCTTTACATCTCTGTCTCACCACCGAGATGAACCTCTCCCAGGTGTCCTCTCTGGCTATATGAGATGCAAATGTCAGGCCTGTTCATGATAGAAATCAGCAAGAAATGAGTCTGAGACTGCTGGCATCAGCCTGGAAATCTGTGTGCTTTGTGTAACGAATATCACAGGGCCAGCGCCTGATACACTAAAACTGAGTGCAAAAGTGAAAACTAAATGTAGTCTTGCCATTTATCTATCAGATTATCTCTCAGCCTACCACTGTAGTAGACAAACATTTACTACAGCTTGTGAGGAACAGTCAGTAAAAGCTTCTGCAGTCGGTGACAATTCTCTTTCTGAGGCAGAAACCTCTGGCTGGAGAAGATATTTTTTTCTACTTATATTATTTTGGGGGAGTTGCCTGGGGTGTTCTCTGAGAATTGATGTCCAGATGGGAAGATAGTTCACTTTACCCACTCCCTTCAGCTTGGGCTGTTAACTGGGGCTGCTGCACTCCCCTTTCTCTTTGAAGCCTATTCCATCATCTAAGTCTTTAAGTTGTTGCACACATGTGACTATTCTCTTTCAAATCCTTTCTTTAAGTGTCCTCCTCAGTGATAATTAAGCCCTCTGTTCTTCCCGAAGCTTTGAACCGTTGCCTTGCCAGAACATTGCGTTTCAGGCTGGTCAACAGGGTCTCACTGCTGTGAGACTTTTACTGTCCACAGGAGCCCCAGACAGGGTGTGATCTAAACTGTCCCTGCTCCCCAGTGCACCCCGTGAGCACCCATCTGAGCACGTCACAGGCAAGAAGATACCTGTTTCTTAGGAGCCTGCAGATTGCAAAGTGCCCTGTTGCATGCTGCAGTGGGCCTTCTGCAAAGTCTCTCCGCTGACTCCTCTGCCTTGCACTGGCCTTCCGGTGTTACTGTAAGTCACTGAGGGATATATATAGCAAAAGAATCACTGGAGGAGACCTCTCCAGAAGGAAGTTAAGGATTCACTTGTGCTTCCTCATTTAACACACTCCGGAGCTCACCGAAATCCTTCGTGAGGGGCTTGGCTTTGCCTTCTCTTTCAGAGGCAGTGTATCCGCGCCCCTCTCTTGCCTCCAGAGTGAGTGTTTTTGGAGCAGGGACCGTGAGATGCAGCGTGTGCAACGCGTGGTGCTGTGACACCTGACCTGTTCCAAGACTTCCAGGCACTACAGCAATAATCACAAGAACTTGTGTTCAGAGGCACTTTTCCACTGCTTCGAGAACGGGTAGGGAGATGATTTAGACGGAGCAGCCTGACGTTATTGGCTCCGGCTTCTTAACAGCGTGGTGTGGGTTTAAAGCCAAGCCATACCCCATACTGTATTTTAATTAAACTGAACAAACAAACCAATCATGAAGCCATCCAGCAGTGCTCACTTTGGCCTGTGGCTGAGCTAGATCACGCACCATCACGAGGAGGGAGACGAGATAGTCACACAGCTCCTTCTTTCTGAGTATGCGCAGCCAAGAGCTAGCGTATACTTTCTTACAATAAAAAAGTTGTTAGAAAAAAAACAAAGAAAATGCCTTCAGGATTGTTCCCTCTTGCCCCTATTTATTCAAGCTGTCTCCCTCTCTCCGCAAATTTGGCAAACAGAGCCTGGCATCCCAGCTCAGGGGACACCTGTTAAATAAATAGGCTCAGTCTCTAACGGCTGCATTCATGGCACAGTTTCCTGGTTCCCTTAGGCAGCTAATTTTTGTTGATTATCGTACAGTACAGAGGGATTGTTTGTGTTTCTCCGCTCCGTCCAGGCACTGCCGCTGGTAACTGGCAGGTCCACGTGACTGCAGCCTGCTGCCTGCTTGGAATAGAGAATGTTTTTTATTCCGACGTTAAATGTAGATCGCTGTAATTTACGGAGGAGAGGGAAAACAGTGAGGTGGGGTTCCTGCAAAGGTGAAGCAAGCCCTAGCTGGTTTGTTTTGTTGTCTTGTAACAACGCCTCCAAGAGGGACCGGCGGTAAGACCTGAACCAAGGCTTTAGCAGCTGAAAGCAGCAGTCACTGTAGCCCAAGGCAGAGACACGAATGAGTTTACCAGGAGGCAACAAAAGGGCCAGGTGGCCCCCAGTGAAGGGCTACACAGCAGAGGGCATTGGGGACCTTCAGGGATGTATGGAGGAGTTAAACTCCTCAAGACGTGTCTGTGCGCACAAGCAGACCTGCAGGGCCTCATACATCATGCAAGCCAGTCTGCAGAAGCTGTATGAGCATGGTGCTGCCCATCACCTTTTATCTCCTTCCTCTTTGCTGGGCCTTGAACCTCGCATACAGCACTGGGCTGGGCGGTTTTCAGGGGTGAACTCATCCTTCACCAGCTTCAAATATAGGCAGAGAGATCTCCTGCTGGTATTCCCTCCACCACACACTCTGGCCATCCTGCATAACCAGCTCCAAAATGCCAGGTATCTGTCTACCTAGAAGCGTCAGGGTTTTAAAGTATATAAGTAATAGTACATTTGTGCACTGGTGGAGTTTTCTAATTGTAATGGCTTAAAGGCATAAGAAATAGGTATGGTTCCTTTAATTTGACTTCTGCTTTAAGGGCTTGTCTTCACTGCAGTTTCTTGGCTGGGCCTGCAACCAAGCCTAAAACGATTGACTTCACAGTAAAAATGGCTAAGCTTCACATTCAAAATGCTGATTACCACACCTGGGACTGTAGGCTTTAGTGCCCACTAGCTCTTCTTCAGGTCTGAAATTGAAGCAAAAGCTTCCAAAGTAGATACCAGCAAAGGTGAACTTAGGAAGTAGAGTCATGGTGCAGTATGACTTCTTTCTTCTCTGTGTCTTGTAGTCTCCATTTCAAGCTCAGTATCTTCCATACCCAAATGGCAGTACTACTGGGGTATCCAAGATAGTAGCACTGGGGTATCCTTATCCATGCTGTAGGCAAGACATGGATTGTAGGTAGAGGCAATAACCTTTATTAAACTAGGAAGAATATTTAGACAAAGTAGACAAATATGTGCACATATCCGCCTTTTTTCAGACTGGACTGCTCTACTCCGTGAGAGACTTTCTCTCCAGAGGAGGCTGCAATATAGAAAAGGTTGGATTCTCTGAAAATATAATTGAATGAGGGGTGGGATTTCTGCCAAGGATTGAGCTGCGGCAAGAAGCCCATGTATTTCTGTGCGTTTTGGAATCCCGTATGAAGTTGTTGCATTCTGGATGGATCCTCGCTACTGGCTAGAAAGATTCACAGTTTATTTCCGAGCACTGAATAAACTATGTCTATCTATAGATTTGGCTCGAAACTGGAACTCCCTGGAAATTCCACGGAAAATTCCCCCCCCCATTTTCTTTTTTTTTTCCTTTTTATAAATATTTTTTTCTAAAATGGAATGCAACTCAAATCTCCTGTGGAATGGGAACTAGCACGCTCAGTTTAGATGGTGTGAGGGAATTTCCTTTAAATCTTTTTGAAGCATATCTGAAGCTCACTGAAGAGCCTGGAACCCAGTCTGTCAGCTGTGGAAAAGATGGGAGCTGATGATCCTGAAGGAAAGCCAAGAACCATGTAGCAGCAGAATATAGAAAACTTCTGGCGAAATTTAAAATCTTTCCCGTAGGAAAATAATTGATAAACTGGAATGTCAGGTTTCTCTGAGAACATAATTCCATTGGGAAACTCCCAACCAGATCTATTATTTTCTTTAAACCAGTGCACATTAATGGAATATGATGGAATATGAAAGGCTGTGAACTCCCACTCTTTTTTCATAACATGATAGAGTCCAGCTTTCCAGAAGAAACTACAGAAAATTTTCAGCCCTGGCATCCATGGCTGCACCAAACACACAGAGAATGGGGAAGAAAACTCACTTTTTATATCTGTACACGTGTTGAATGGGAGACACTCACCTGACTCCTGCCACGTCACTACCAAACCTCCCTCAAAACAGAAATACACATCTACACCCCTGGCCATGGGTCTGGCTTGCAAATGTTGTTGCAAGGCTAGAGAAAACGTTCGACGTTCAAGTGCCTGTAGTAGTTTCTTTAGCTCACCCAAAAGACTGCCAGGTGCTTTGCTTGCGTTGCATGAATACGGCTGATCCCATTCCCTTTTGCTTTTCAGCTCCTTGATCCCTCCAGCTTTCCAGGTCCTGGCTCACTTTTACAGGTCTGGTCTGAAACTGTTCCAGTTTTTTTTCATCACCCTCTACAACAGAGGACAGCAGCTACCGTTCACTAGGGATCCACGTACCTGGCTGAAGGGGCTTTGCACAAGGCACAGTCCCCTTCCCTGTCTGCAATTCCCATTCTTCTTTGTTAAAATTTCACCTTGCACAGAGAGGAGTTAAAACACATTTTACTGAGCTGAACCCAGCCTGCCTCATCTTTCACAAACTTCAGCGCCAGCTGCCAAGAACTGCAACAGTCACGTATTTTCTTTGTGTTCATAACTGATCAAGAAGGATAACTGCTTAGCACTGGCTGTAAAATAGTTTTAAAATTGCCATTACACTCCGGCTGTCTTGCTTGTTTTACTTGAAATCTATCAGTTGATCCGTTAAGATGTATCTGAGTAGCGGTTAAATTCCCTGTTGTGCTCATATTTGCTGCTCAGACTGAACAGAGAACTCAGGTACTAGGAATTCTTGTGCCCCTTCGCCTTAGAGTTACGCAGAGCTGTCCAATCCTCTTTCACTGTGATTTTGCCTCTTTAATCAATCATTTTAATGGGAAAATGTGGGGTTTTTTTTGTTCACATTGATTTTAATATGCATATCAACAAGTTTAATATACTTTTATCTCCCCTCCTAAAAATATATTCTAACCTGCTTATTTTATTAGTGTCATTTATTTTAATTCTAACAGGGACAATACCACTTACAGGGATTGTGAAATATAATATACTAATTTTATTTACTGGACACCTGGTAAATCAGAAATATAACACTTTCTCCATCATATTGGAAGAATGACACAGCTGCATGACTATTACTTATTAAGTCATCTCTGCATTTTATAATGTGGCATTCATGGTGTATGGTATATGCAGAATAATTTAAGTAGCAGTAAACACTAGCAAGCATCCTTTTGTTGAAATGCAACATAGTTTGACTTCCTCTGCTGATGAAGGAGAATGAGTTTTCCTTGGGAAAGTTACCACCTAGGAACAGAAACATTAGATGATTACTAGCCATTTCCATTATTCAACGGGGTTGTGTCCCCCTTTGCTTCATCTCCTATGAATCAAGATTCACCCACTAAAAAGTGACATAATTTCTTCACTGAAGCGAGACTGAGATCAGAAATCAGGCTGTGCTGTTTATGCACGTCGATGAGGGAAGACAGAGAAAGAGGAGAGACATGAAATATAGCTTAAAAGTATTGACTAAACTCTGGTTCACATCCAGATTTAGACTCCGTTCCTAGCTATGCTCAGGCTCATCACCACCTCACAGATGGGGAAGTTTTTGGAAGCCACTAATTTAAGTGCATAGTTATTTTAAGTATGTGGCAATCTCTTTGATGTTTTCTGGACCTGTTCAGGTAAGAAAAGTTACTCAAGAACTTGCTGACTCAGGCTCTGATGTCGCTGCAAGTTTTTTGAGCCTTGTTGAAAAGCCATGGCTTCTCCACAGCCCACAGATGTTTTTAGGAGTTTTTTCATCAGACCTTTCTTCCATTTCACTGCAGAGGTGGATGTAGCACTCCAAATATGTGCTATATATCTCCTTAATACTTTTTGAAGCTTCACTGGATCCTGGAAGAAGCTCCATTGCAGTATATGTATCACTCTATCTCACCCAGCAGCTGCTTGCCTCCACATGGGTGACTCAAGAAGCTGCAAAATAACTAGCCTGAGATTTTTTTTTTCCTTCCAAATTTTCAGATTATAGCTTACTTTTAGCCTTTGCTTCCCCTCTAAAGGATGGCTGTTTTAGATGTAATTACTGCTCTGTGTCATTCAAATGTGCCCCATAAGTAGAGAGGGTCCTGCCCTGCCTTTGGAAACGCTTCCGAATAGATGGGAGAAGGATCAGGTGTCATGGGACTGTGTGTGTGAGTGAAGGAATGAGTTTTGTTCTGAGCCTGGAAAAGCTGATCATGAGGGGAGGAGAAGGCATGATGAAACTCATGAAAAATAAATTGTTTTTGAGAATTTGTGGCATGCAGCAACACTGAGAAATTGGGATATTACATCTAAACTGCTCTTGTTACTGGTCTAACTATCATGAGCATGACTAGAAAACAAAGTGAAAAGAAGAAGTATTTCCTCCACCTATTCTAATTTCTCCCATCACTAAAATGTCTCAACAGGGAGGCTGATGGGCACAAGAGGCAGACTGGAGACTACCTAATCTTTGATGCTCTTTCTGCTCTTTCCACATCTCAGACTCGGTAAGCCGTTTCCCTCTGCCAGTTACCCTTCTCCCTGAGACATATCTGGCCTACCAATTATTGTAGTCTTTCCCTGGCCTGTACTCCTACACAGCCAAAATCTGTAAAAGAACTGGCAATTTTAAGTGCCCATCTTTGGACTGTCTTTCCAAAGATATCAGGGGGAGCATTGCACAGCAATTCAACAACCCCATAATGATGTTCTTGAAAACCTGGAGCCTATTTTAACTATGGCATTTCCTGCAGTGCAGACAAACTGCCCAGAAGAAAGGAACTAGTACCCAACTCGCTTCTGGAGTGCTGTGGATACCTTCCTAAACATGCTAATTACAGAGGTGAGATGCAGCTCTTGTAAGCTCTTCCTCAGCCTCTTCCTTCTTTCAGCCCTCCCCTTCCTCGGCCTTTCACCAAAAGGTGTCTTTTAAATCAAGGAGTGTGTCTAAGCTATGAAGCAGCTGCACTGTTCACAGTATGGCCCACAGTCCTGGTCATCTCGCTGACCACACCGGAGGGGGTAACTGGAGTAAACTGTCCTGCTTCCACACCTGGGTTTGCATCCAAAGGTAACCAGAGGTTATGAAGATGGTTTGGTCACATGGAGTCAGACCTGAAACCCATGCTACCAGTTCTGAGTGTTTAGATCTCGCAGGTGAAATCCAACAGTTGCCAATTTCTGGTCTTATTTAGGATTTTCTGTTAACTAAAACTGTCAGCAGTCTTCCAGGGGTGAAGTCTGATACTCTTGAAGTCCCTAATACTATATACACTGAGGGAGAGATGATCTGGCCTTGGGCAAGAGGGAGGGACAAGATGAGCTTCCTTTAGCCGCTATTTCCTATGATCATCCCAAGTAACAACTCTCGTCAGGAGTGTTTCCATGGTTTCAGTGTCTTGAACAGACTGTGTGTGGTTCCATCCCATGCATTACTCATGATAGACACTGATGTTGGGGTGATTCAGGTGGGCTTTGGGAACTGGAAGTGATTATCTGAAATGAAATCTTTTCTGATCCAATTTTCATTTTGCAATGGAGAGTCACTGGGGGCAGATAAAACACGAAGAAAGCAAAAGTGTCATTCTCGAGAGCTGGATAAAAATGATGGGAAAACTCTACCTGGGTGTTTTGCTTTCACAGTGACCCCTGAGAGAATCTGCAGTATGTGTGGTTGCCCCACTGCGGCAAGAAAAGCAGATTCCAGGTTGGCGTGAAATACTTGCTGCCTGCAACCAAAATGCTTTCTGTACCCAGGCCAAAAACTCTGGCTGAAAGGAACAGCCAAGCTGGGATTATGTATCTGGGAAGCGTTCTTTACCCCTTGCATTTGCTTCGTGTCGTGGTATCTATCTGCTAGACAAGAGCGTGCTGTGTAGGTGTGGAGCACAGTGTAAAAGCATGCCAGTGATTAGGTGTGTATTTAAAAAATGAATCCAAAGCCAAAACCTCTCAACATACCTCCCTGCCTCAGAGGTATAGCATGTTCCTCCTCCAGTGACAGAAAAATGAGTCAATGAAGGAGTATGTGTGTGAAAATGGAAGATACAACTTGTTTTCCAAGGTCTGTTGGAAATTGGGAAAAGATTTTTCCCAGCAAGCTGCTAAAAATGTCCCCTGAAGATGTTTTCATTCCCCTAAGTAAGTAATTGCACAGGATGCCTCCTGTCCTCTTTGATGACTTTGGGTTTTTTTCCAACAGTTACAACATCATCAGTGAAAGGACTTTACAGAACCTTTGTCTGTGGGTTCCGGACCATGAACTTCTTCCTTTTTGAGGCATCAGCCGAAAAGAATAGATATTGGAAGACATTTTAGAGAAGTTTTAGAGAAAATTTTAGTATTTCAAAGGATTTTTTTTTCTATAATATCACAAATAAGTATACCTCAACTGTTCCCCACCCCCTTAGGAGTTTCTGTAGCATATGGCCATCATTTTTTGATCAGTTCTATTTTTAGCTGTCATTATTACAGAATCAAAGGGCATCCAGTTGGCCGGGAGAATGACCCCCATTTCAGTACATACAGGCTTAGAAAGGCCCCTGAAACATCTGTCACAAGGACAGCGAGAGATCATTGGCGATTTGAGTTCAGGCAGGCTCCAAGGGCAATAAGGGAGCTAGAGCTGGTGCGCTCTGGGTTCCAGCCCTGGCTAGGTCCCGTACAGCACAGACATAAATCAAAGGGTAATAATAGATATCTGGGGACAAATTCCATCCTTCAAAATGCCTTGCACTTAAAATCAGCTGTCCAAAGCAAAAATAATCGGTATCCACACTGGTTGTCTGAGTTAATCCCTTACTGCAGTGACTGGTTAGCTGACACCTCTAAGGCTCTCTGCAAGCTCAGATAAACACTTCTGCATAAGATACACTTAATTTCCATTTTGAAGCTTTTCCCTCACAATTATTGGTGTTGTAAATGGATGTGGGTTTTTTGTGTGTGCATGTGCAAAGGAAGATGGTAAGTTGGGAGAGAGCTGTGGCTTGTGCACCGGTCTGGAACCCAACCTCTGCACTTGTTTCTCAGCAATACCGTATTTCTTTCCTGCGGCCTGAAATACATGCCTCCGTTTCTCCTTCTGGTCAACAGGGATAAATGTTCTTCTCTGACTATGTTTGGAGAAGCTGGAGCTTTGTGTGTTGATGTTGGTACCATACCCAAAGCACTGGCGTTATCATGTGTTTCCTGCTAGCCTGGGCTCAGCTGAAAGCATGACTGCATTAAAGAACCATAATGAAGAGAAAGAGAGAGCTCATTTTCTGCTACATCTCCTGATTTAAATGGAATCATGTGATGCTTAATGACCATCTGTTGATTATTTTTCACTTGAAGATTGATGGATGTGATTCATGGCCCTTTCAAAACAGAGTTGCTCCCTGGAAAAAATATGAAAGCATTTGCAAGCATGACAAAAGAGGGTTACATCCAAAACAGAGAAGGAAAATAGCAAATAGATCCAAGGCTACCATATTCTTTACAGAGAACCTCTAGGCAATCTTGCTGAGGCCCATGGGATCTCACTGAGGCCTTTTGGATAATTTTCCTACACTTCCTTGAGCTGGAAGCTGTGCTCTAGCTCTTGTTTCACCAGACCTGATGAGGTATTGCACCTTGTAGCCGGGGATGGCACTGCACTGCAGCACTTCTCCAGGAGACTAGGAGAAGGGTAAGGAAAGCCATGTTTCCCACAGCAATACCAGAGATTTCCTATGTCTGGGGTCTTGGTGAGACGTGAGGAAAAATTCCCTCCTGGTGGCATCTGGTTCAAGTCCATCGTTCGGGTAGCCTTGAGCACACTGAGCTGGGACTCCAGAGAAGCAGCTTCTCCTCCTAACCCTCTTGCAGACATCCTGTGGGACTTCATGCAAGAGATTAAGCTACCCTCTGACACACTTTTCCCTATGTCTAGAATAGATATAATACTTCCATAACTCACTGAGATGTTATGAGGGTAAAATCCAGTGACTGTGATGATCATGTTGATAGGCAGAATACAATGTAAGTGAGAAGGATAAGAGATTGACTTTTCTGTGAGGGGAAGAGGGAAAAAAAAAAGTTAATTGCTGCTGGAAGTAACTTTTTTGGCAGCTCAGGCACATGGTGTCTTTGTTTGCTCCCAGAATGGGTAGGGGATAAGGAACAGCCGGATAATCTGGAAATCAAAGAAAGAAAAATCAACAAGTTCAAATGATGTATTGTTGTCATTAGCAGCATTGTAATAACCCAGCTTTCCGCACATTTCCAAATGCCCATGTCCATATGCGCTTTCTTATAATAAAAACTCTTTTTTGTGCCTCTTCTAGCATATCCCTTTAAATGGAGCTGGGGCAATGTTCTACTTCCACTGGGATAAATCTTGCATTATTACTAATGGGGAACAACATGAAGATAAAATGGTCTTTTACGCAGAACACCTCAGAAGATACATTTTCTCCGTGGAGGATGCTCTGGCCTTTCGATGCGTACCTCATGCTCTGCTAACTAAAGTTCTTCACTGAACTACTGTGTGGAGAGAGAGTTATTTTATAATCCCTTCACAAAACAGGAGCAGGACCATGTTAACACATTTACCTAGTAAAGCAATCAACACAGAGACTGGAAAACCAGACTGTTGCGTCCCTCACCAATAATTTGCCTTTGTATTGGATGAGCGCAGCAAAGCCCTTTGGCGACTCCTTTCTATTTTATGCAATAATAGCTCTGTTCTGAAATTTTGACATCAGCTAATGAACGTCTGAGAAGAAGCACTTGTCAAGTCTGGTGAACCAAAGGTTCCTCGGGTCAGCTCATTCTGTTCTGTCAGCATCCCCTGCCTGCTGTCTGCAGAGAGACTCCCAGTCATTAAAATGAGCGGCGGCACCAGAGAGGACTGAGCCATCGCCACGATGTCATGCAGCCTGCGCGGCTTCCCAGCGCCTAGTTTTAATAGCTGTGCCCCCACGGAGGTACGAACTGACCCTCAGGCTGCAGCAGTTACCTACCCAACCACACAGCTCTCTGCAGAAGAGCTCTTGGGGACGCAGGGGGTGCCATCCTAGTCGGTACTTGCAAAGAAAAGCGTGGCTGTACCATGCTTCTAGCATCCCACATTTATCTCACTTACCAGCTGGGCAGACAGGTCTACTGATATGTGAAGCCTTTAGCTAAACTTCTGGTGACAACATCCAGCAGAAAAGATCATCTACAGCTCTTCCTTAGAGGACTCCTGGGGTCTAGCCTGAAAGAGTCCCAGTATCAGCTATCTTATTTTGGGGTAACTCTTTATTTGGCTACATGGAAAGACTTTATAGTTGTCTGGGGGATTGAGTTGGGAGCACTTAGGTTTTCTCTAACACAGCTAACACAGCTACTGAGATTCATTAGTAGAAATACATGAGGTGATTTGGTGCAGCAGACACTTCCAGTTGAAATGAACTGCAAGATCGCAATACTACGTTATCTCTGTCAGCTGGCCAGGCTAGAAACTGTTTAATTAGTTTGCAAAAGTCAAACACACAACTCTAAAGAAGGCTGTGCTATCACCCAAAAGGAGGAGAGCGGTATGTTTGGATCAGAAAGGATCAACCTAGGTGTGAGGGGCAGATTTTACCCAGAAAGCCCCCAATATATGGAATTACTACTCCACTAACTGGTGAGGTGACAGTTTGCTAATGACACTGTGCTTTTCGGGATGGTAAATCAGAAGGCCATGCTGGTGCCCAGAGTGCACCAACAGGCATTAATTGCTTTGACCAGCCTCACCTGGACCTCCAGTCCCCCATGGCCCAGGAGCTCCATTTAAGCTCAGACTCATGACCTCAAGCCCTGTTTAAGCTGTGTTGTAGATAGGTCTGTGCTTGGCCCTGCTACTCCTGACTTGCTGACTGGGTTTCCTAGGTTGACCTCAGGCCTGACCTGTCGCTTTGCATTTGCTGCGTGCTCACTGGAGTTTTGGTGGGACCGGTTATTGCCACCTGCCATGCTCTGCTTGTCCTCCTTGGGTACCAAGGGGCTGTGTCCTTGCTGGTGGGGCTGCTCCCTCTGCCTTGGTGTCACCCTTGGCTTCCAACTCACCTTCCCCACTGGAGCAGCCCCCTTCTTGCCTCTTCCTGACCTCATGTAATGGTACCTTGCTGTACTGAATGGCCAGGTAGTAAAATATCAGGTGAAATTCAGTGGCAATAAATGCAAGTGATGCACACAGGGGAAAACAACGTTCTACCTCTGCATACGCAGCAGTGGGCTCTGAGCTGATTATTGCTGCTGAGGAATGACATTTGGGGGTTATAATGGACAGCTGAATGAAATTACGAGCTTGCTGCTCTATAGCAATCAAAAAAAAAAGGAAATTGAATGTTAGGGATTATTAAGGAGGGAATAGAAAGACAAACAGAAATCATTGTAATGCCACTGTATAAATCCATTTTGGGCCTGCATCTTGAATATTGCGTGCAGTTCTTGTCCTTCCATCCCAAAAGGATACAGCAGACCTGGAAGAGGCTCAGAGAAGATGATAAAAGGATTGTAAGGAACAGCTGCAGTAGAAAGAATGATTAAATAGATGTGGGCTCTTCAGGCTTGAAAAGAGCTAATTTGGGGGTATGGGGCTGACAGTGGATGAAATCAGTGACAGGGAATGAGGTAGCTTCTTTGCAAGCAGCATATCGTTGAGCTGTGGAGCTCGTGGCCACAGGATGATGTTGTTTGCTTATGGGCAAAGTTGTGGAAGAAAAGTCCACCGAGGGTCATTAAATACAAATACATCATCTGGCTCAGGAACTTTCTTAATTATAAATCACTGGAGAGTACTGGGACAGTATCAGTGTATGCCTACCTTGTTCTTGTACTCCTCTGTGACCACTCTCCATCAGGACATGGGCTGAAATTGTTTTTTGATCAGACCCAGTATATTTGTTCTAATGTTATTTTTTATTTGTTTATTTATTTCCCAGATCTTTGTGCTGATTTTTTTTATAGATTTATGTAGTTACAGCTGAGTTTTATCTGCCAGGTAGGAAAGAACAGGAAAACCTTATTTAATTCACGAAACTGGTTTGTTTGGTAAACAGCAGGGAATAGAAATACCACAGAAAAGTCCTCAGTTAAGAGAGCTGCACAGATAGTTCTTTAAAATGCAGTTACTGCTGGGAGAGGGCATCATCCAATCTTTGCACAACAAATGGGGGAAAGAAGAGTTGACAAGAATGTCAAGGTAAGCTTCTCACATGAAAAGCTCTAAGGAATCTTTACTGTCCGTAATATGAACTGTGGCCAGGCCTCTGCAGCACAGCCAGCTGCAGGAAGAATAACTTATTTAAATAAAAACTCTCTTTTCTCACTTAGTGCTCTGTTACTAATAGTAGCAATAATCATTCAGGTTGGCTGAGACAGGCTTAGAACCAGTGAAGCAGAGATTTAATAGAGTTCAAACAAGTCTTGATTTAAAAAAAAAAAAAAAATTCTTTTTTTTCCTGCAGCGTACTCAAGGCTGTACTCCTGGCCCATTCTTTTAGCAAAGTCTTACTCATACGGAAGACAGGAGTAGAGGAATCCCCTGGATCACTGTGTTGACTTCTCACTTTAGCATTCATGTCTTAAAAGTTGTCTTCTGCGACCCAGAGGACTCCCTTTTTTCCTTGCTCATCCTTCAGACTTTCTCTTCTATTCCAGCCTGAACGTCTCTTTGTGGAACAGGAGTCGGCAGAACTGCACGCCGGGTCGGGGTGTCATCTCAAGAGTGCTTGTGCCATGGCATCAGTGATGCCTTGTCTTTACTGAGATAAGGGTGAGTGCATGAACCATAGCTTGGCTGAAATAACCTCTTGGGGAAGAGGCTTTTATGGGCACAGATGTGTCCTGTGCTCGTGGGCCTCTGCTCCTGTGATAGTTTTCTCATACACGTGGTAAGTGTATAACCTGAAGGAAGACATATGTGAATGGTTTCTTGTTAGATCGCCTCCTCTTTAATTAGATGACATTTTCAGCCTGATATGCAGCTGCAGACCTGGAGTTTGCAAACAATAGGCACCAAGTGTCAGACAGCAAGTTAATTTTCTGCTGAAATACACCGTTAAGTGAAAAACACTTATTTTTCCTTTCTTTTACACTGTTTTATGTCTCTTGCAATTTGCAGATGGCAGTACTAGAAGCTCTTGTTGCTCATGGTTCTAAAACCAGAGAGTTAAAATCATAATCTCTTTTAATTTCATAAGCAAAACAATCAGAAGATAAAGGAAAATTAAAAAAGGGAGAGGAAAACAAGATATGCTTCTGGCAACAGAGTTGTGCTGTGGCGGATTTCAGTTAGATGGGAAAGTCTGCATTCTTTGAGCAATGGCATTGCAAACCCTCCTCTTGGGGGAAATAATATTATTTTGCACTTTTATAGAGCTTTTCATCCATCAGTTTATGAAGGAATAAGTACAAGCTATTGCTAATGAGGATGGCTGGGACTAATTTGTAGACTAGACATTTAACAGACAAATTAGAGAGCAAGTTCTGTGCTGTGAAGAATTATGACCTGGAAAGGCAACAAAGATGAGGGATTGGTGGCTACAGAAGCCAGCAGTGGGAAACAAGCAGTGATTGTGCAGATCTTCTCTCCACACAGTAATGGCTGCAATTAACTGTGTTCTGTTATGCATATGCCAAGGACTAAGGATCTTTCCAGTAGTGCCTTAAAAATGAGGATGCTGAAGTCTGACATCTGGGTAGGCGATCTGGCAGGAGACGGAGGGAACATGAGAACTGTGAGCGTCTCAGACGTTTTGCTGTTGCAGCCGCTAGCAACTTCAGCACAAGGTGAGATCCTGCACTGCATATGGGCTGTAGGCTGTGCAGACTTACCCACTGCCCTCTCAGAAGACAAACTCCTACTGCTCTGCCTGCAAAACACGGTTCTGTTAACTGAGACTATATCAGGCTTATTGATCACTGACTGTACTCGCCAGGTCCATACAAGACAGACTGTGCTGAGTAAATGCGGATTGTACAGACCAGTCTCTCCAAGACAATATGTGGTCAAAGCTGCCATACAGCAGAAGAAGGTTGAAGACCACAGTCTCAACTCATGGGTGGCCTATTAAGGTATATATTGGCCTCTTTTCTACCCTGATAGCAAGAGTAGGAGATGGAATTTTTTTCTCCAAAATATCTACCATAATAAACATGGGAAAGCATGTATTTGCCAAAGTTGAGAGAAACAAAACAGGAGCGTAAGGATAGCTATATCGTGCATGGGTGTGAGAAGGAAAGCTTGGTTAAGTGAGTTGGACTTGCTTAGGGCAGAATTTGCCTGACTAAGATGTTGTTTACATTGGAAGTGCTATCGTTGAAGCCAGTAACTCCTGGCTCCCTTTACAGTCAATGAAGAGAGAGAGACAGTAGGGCCAGTTGTGCTTAGGGCATTGGCCGTCCCATTTTTGTCTGTATTTGGTCAGACAGATCCTATCCCTTGAGCCAGGTGAGGTGAATCCCTCTTCAGTACAAG
The DNA here is from genome assembly GCF_036417845.1 of Apteryx mantelli. Taxonomy (NCBI): domain Eukaryota; kingdom Metazoa; phylum Chordata; class Aves; order Apterygiformes; family Apterygidae; genus Apteryx; species Apteryx mantelli. The sequence continues at coordinate 3,107,214 of NC_089979.1, read as the reverse complement.
CCTGCATTGCTGCCTCTGCAGAGCAGCAACCTGCTCAGTTGCAGAGACTGCATGTAGATGCACTGGTGCTTGCTGGAAAAACTCAACTGATTGCAGGTGATTAAACCCATATTGAGCTCCCTGCTACCATAGACACACTCCTGGCTGTACCCAAGTGAGATAATTTAAAGATACTTTGGGCATGTCTTCCTGAGCTGCAGAAGAGACAGTGTCAGCATGTGTTGCTTGTGTCTAGCAAGTCCGCTAGTCATGATTGCACGGGTGTTTTTAACCAAAATTTTTCGTAGTGGAAAGGAAAGAAACTTTTATTTCTTTATGCAGGGAAGACCTATAAGTTAAGCATCCATCGCCTTTGTTCCTGGTTACTTCCTTGCATCTGCAAATGATTAACTGGAAAGGTTCCTCAGTGTGGCAGATCAGCGAAGCTAAGGGCTGGTCTGGATGACACTGACAATTACCCAAGCATGTCCATAGAGGCATGTTTTACCCTTCTTCTTCCACCCAGTCTGTGTCAGTGCTTTTTTACATCTTGAGACTTCTGTGCCCAGCGGTTGTGTTGGAGGGGCCATTTACAGAAGGGTGGTATGATGTTGTGGCATGGATTAGGAAGACTGGCGAAGCCTTGCAGATTTATTGTTTGTGGTTACCCCTGGGAAATTTTCTTCTTCCCATGTTCAGCTGGACTTCAGCTCTGAACCATATTCATGCCTTGTCTTGCAAATAGTTGGTACAGCCAGTGCCTGAAACAACTGAATTCAGTGCCTGCATGTCCAGATGCCAATCCTCAACCTGTATCACCTGTTGCAGAACCACTGAAGTAAGGGGAATTACAATGATTTGTGATAACTGAAGATGCTCAGAAAACTTTACAGCCAACAGTTGGTTGCAATATTTAACACAGAATGCCTAAAATAATACTAACCCAGACCTGTATAGATCTGTTCTTTTCCACCACCACCTCCTCCGGAGCTTCCCAGATTTACTTACCTAGTAACTTCACAAACATGAAAACAAACCAGTTTTAGATTACATTGAGTTATGTGATTGGACTAACTTAAATATAGATGAATAGTTCATGCTCCATTCTCTACCAGACATCTACTGAATGATTTTTTTTTTCTTTCTTTTTTTTTTCTTTGTAGGAGCTATGCTGCCTCCAGGTCTGAAACTCATTTAGTTCAAATGGGTCCTGCTATCTCTGCATAGCACCGTATCACAAACTTCAAACTTATACAGATTTACTTTCCCAAGGTCACTCAGATCAATTTAGGTAGAGTCAGGAGCAGAATACGGAATATTCCCCCAAACTCACTGGGCAAAGATTTGCTGGCCCAATAATTTTTTATTTTATTTTATTTTTTAACCTTTATACACAGTGAGCTTCCAATCTGCAAAAGAAAATCTCAAACGAAAACAAATGGATTCAAACTTTTTCAGTAAAATAAAACTGCTGATTCACAAGAATTTTTTTTTAGTAGAAACTCAGTTTAATCATTTTGTTGTGCAGGAATGGGGTATAATTAGAGAACCAGTGAGCATGTAACTCTGTGAATTTATTATGCAAGCAGCTATGAAAATGACTGTCTTCAGCACAAAATGATTGACTATCATTAAAAAGAGTGAATCCAAGGGTGAGACCCCAGTGGGATGCCCTCACATGGGAAAGTGTAATTGAATAAAGTAGCGTGGGGCCATGAAAACCCAGTTTGCCTCTTTCTGATGCTTACTTGAGCTTCCTCCCCACATCTTCATAAGCTATGGAACCAGGAAGTCAATGAGATAGATAAATCATTTGGAATGATCTCTTCCATATGTAGGAAAACTATTTTGGTGCAAGATGGAAAAAAAAAGAAAAACGCAGTTAAAGCCAGCATATTGATGCTAATATGCTTTTCTGCAACTACCATCTCATTTTAGCTGTGCTGGCATTTTTGAGTGAATTGGGTGCTGGTGAAGATAACTGACTCTGAAGACTTGGGAATTAGTGATTCCTTTACTGAATCATGACCTAGCATCTCCTGCAACTCTGTGAACATACGTCTTCACAGGTAGCAAAGGTCCTTGAGTAGGGATAGCGCTGAGACCCAGGTGCACAGTTGGCTACTGCCTTTGAGCTAAGCTGCAATAACTGTTTTCGAGCGTACTCTTAGCCCAATGCCATTGGGAATTGCAATAGTTTAGCTTGAACCTTAGTGAGCAAAGAAAACATACAGATTGATAATTACCACAGCTCAGCTGTTGGGTGGTAACGTACCGACAGCATCGCATAGCTGAGCCTTATGTTTCTTAAAAAGCAGCTCCTTTAATTATGTGGGTTGAAGGAGCTATCTCAGCCAGTGCTGTCCGCAGGAGACCATAGGCTTGTTTCTAGCCTAGCAGGTCTATAACTAATAGAGATCTGAGTGAATGATTCTGGCCATTTATTAGAATAGGTAAAGAACAACTCTCTTGAACGAAGCTTCCCTGTGTTTGAATGAGCATCGCATTTTGAGGAAGTTGGTGACTGTTTTATTCGTGGTAGGAAGACAGGTTTCCCCATAGCCACGTAGCTGCATAGCCGTTATGTGAGATTTCACGTCACTGTTAAGGGCCTGATAACTGGGAAGATTTGGGGCTAGCATCGCCCTAGAACTGACTCAACATAATCGCTCCTTATTCTCTGCGGATGGACAGGCAGGGCCTGCGCTGTTAATCATTAATATAAATTTGCAGCTTTGTTCAGGGATGAATCCTCACCTGTATATGACCTTGTGAATGCATTGCTCAGGGTTTATACGTGTTTTTATGCAATCATTTTTATGTTAGCGTGTGTTCATGTGTGCATGTACCCTTACGTGTAAGCGTGCATCGAGGCTTGTGAGCCAAGGCGTGTGAATGCTTCTTTGCCTGCGGGCGCTCAGGGCTTAATTTACTGCTGAAAATAATAAGGTGATTTTCACCAGCACATAAATTTGCTGCCTGCTAGTTGCCTCTGCTGCAGAGTAAGGACACAGACACTTGTTAGTTTGAGCTACTGCTCCGAACTGTCAAGTTTCTCTCTGGCCAAGCAGTAGACAAACAAAGCGCATCCCGAAACTGCTTCTTTTATTTAACCCAGGCAGAATGTTTTGGCTGATTTAGGACATTGATTATGCAGGGCTGGAGGCACCTTCATTTTATATCGCTACTGTCTTATCTTCTCTGCTTTAGCTGTCCCCTCTTTCTTCTCCTGAAAGTCTTTGCCTGTCTGGGAAATACCAGACAGAGAGAGTTTTTTGGAAAAGGACTTTGGGAAGAGAAAGGATAGGTGCTCTTTGGAAAACACGTTTTGGTGCATCAGCTGGCTGTTTCACTCCTCTTTATGCTGAATCCTAAAAGTGCAAGGTCAGTGCTTCCCTAGTCCCACGACAGGCTGGAATCAGATCCATCTTCCAAAGACTTTTCATTTTAGATATGAGAAAGCTGCCCGAGACCATGTCTGGAAAGAGCACAGCTATTACCTTTATTACCTTTACCATGTTAATGAGGGGCAGGTTTCTAGAATACAGTCATTCATGCTCTGGAAGAAAACAGCTAGCAACAATGTGACTAAATATACACCTAATGCACAGTTATTCAAGTTAGTCATGATGAGGGAACTGTGAGGAACAGCAGAAGTTTAAACGCTTTGCTGAATCAATGCCTATTCAGTAAAAAAGAGGCTTTTCTTTCCATTTTTGTAAACAAACAAGCAAATGAGCTTTCCCATTTAAAACTACTGAATAATTCTGCATTGTGAGTTATGAAAGATGATCATAGCTGGCAAATATCAATGGGAAAAAAAAGTTTGGAAAATCTCATTTGGGATTGTCTGGAACAATAATTCTCATTAACTTGCAATTAATTTGAAAATATAGCAGTAACAAATGACATTTTAAAAACTATTTTCTCTTGCAGATACTTTCACAGGATGGAAGTAATTTGGAAACCACATTTTATTGAATTTTTAAGTGGGCAAATTTATTTTTTTTTAATTAAATCATTTTAGCAGATAATCATGATATCACTATCTCCAACTATTGGTATTCGAGGAAACATGAAGACTGGAAGAGTTATATCTCCTAGGGAATCCACTAAAAATACCTTTAGGATTATTAACATTATAGATAAAGAAAATGAAAAGAGCAGTGACAGAATGAGAGCGGGTGGAGAAGAAAGAGGCCCATTCCCTGGTGTCTCCTATAAAAGATTTAGGAAATGACCAAGCTGCTGTGGTAGATCAGAATATGCGTGTCTGTCAGGCCCTCAAACTTTCCCTTGTGTGTGACTGTCAGCCTGAATCTGTGCCTTACTTGGGCTCGCATCCCTAGCCAGAGCAGTAATTGTGCAAAGCAGCTGGTAGTGGCAGGCCAATCTGAGTGTGAGGGCATCTTTCACATTTTTTAAGCAATTGCTTCACAAAACCCCCAACCCACATCCTCTTCTCTCGCAGTTCATTTTCCATTCCCCGGAGGAAGGAGCTGTGGCAACTCCAGGGGAATCCCTATTTCATCCCAAAGATGTTTTCTCTGTGTCAGAAGAATGTCACATTTTTCCTGGAAAGCTCCCACCTAATTTGTTGGCCTCTTAACCTTCAATTTTGGGTGTCTCATCCTGGGGAAGAATGCATCTTGGTTAAATATTCAGTTGAATATGTTCAGGGAAATGGGACTATAAGGTTTGTTTGTTTGTTTGTTTTCTCCCCAGAGATATTCTCTTTGGCTTAATTCTGTTCCTCGTTTTTTCTGTGCCTAAGACCATGCCTGAGGAGCAGAGTTCTGGAGAACTTTTCTCCAGGATTTCAGTCATCTCCTTGGTTCTGAAAGCATTTCATAGGGAGCTTCCCTGGGCAATCCGTGTCTATGTGTCACAGATGCAGAACCGCCTTCAAATGTCTGGAAAATGTGTCCCAATTAAATTCCATTTAACATAGGACCTCCTTTCTCAAAGGATGGCTAAGCTCTTCATGGAGGGCATAATTTATGAGTTACGAGAGCACTGGTGTTTTCACACAGAGGTAAGAGCTGTGTTTGAAGGACAAGCATCACAGGGCTAAGAGACCCTGAAAAAATCACCTTGCCTATTCCTCTGCATCTGAGTAATTCTTGACCTTTTTTTATCAGGTTGTTCTTACGGACCTGCAGATTTAGCAATGATATTTTCCCCGGGTGATCTGTTCTGCGTTTACTACCCTTGGTGTTAGAAAGTCTAACCTGAATCTTACTTGCTGTGATCCAAGCTCAGGACTTTATCAGCACTGATGTGAGAACAGAAATTGCCCTTCCTTCTTTGGACAGCCTGCCATGTTCTGGACGACTGCTACCATCTTTCCCATCCCCAGTTTCTTCCTTGGTCTCAGTTTGTTCAGCCCTTCCTCCCAAGCCATCTTTCTGGCACTTCATTCTTCTCACTGCTCTCCCCTAACAAGCTTTCACCAAAGCGCCACGTTTTTTAAAGTGTGATTCTCAAAACTGTGACTTGATGTGAGACCTCGCTAGTGCTGAAAAAAGTGGATAGTAGCCTTGAGCAAAGATGTGTGTGTCTTGTAAGCTGCACTCCTGCGTGCATATCTTAGTCTCATTTACCTTTTTTTTTTTTTTAATTTTCTTTTTTAATAATAGCATGATATTGCTGATTCATCTTCAGGTTATGATCCGTTCCCAACTCTGTGTCCCAGTCAGCAATGACAACACGAAAGAAAGCAAGGCCCAGAGCAGACTCCTGCAGATTCTTCTTAGATGCCTGCATTCATTTTGACGCTGTGCCACCGATCATCGCTCTGAGTACCCACTTTTTTCAAGTTCATCTGCACTGCATTTCCTTTTCTTGCATAGGAAAATGTCATGTGAAACACTGTCCAGAGCTGTTCTAATGCCGGGATGCAACCTCTGCTCTTTCTCTCCTCCTCATAAGACCCAGTATCCCATCTTGGGAAAACAGTTGTATTTGTTGGCGTAATCAGTTCTGATAAAGTGAAGATTTGGAGCTAGCACTGAAACCAAGGTAGTAACAGAAGTTACAGGGTTTAGTGGAAGCAGCAAGGGATTTTGAAGTAGCAAGCACAGGCTGAGTTGGTGGAAATTGTTGTCCAGTTGGAAAGTTACTACCTGTGCTGTCTTAAACAGAGTAACTGATCCCATCAATGGATCACACAGGGCAACCATACTCGCAGCGACCTTGGTCAACCTGGTGTGACTTGTCTTCTTGTGCTTGTTAAAAAGCCTCAGCTTGGGAAAGCTTGAACACATATCTAAATAAACCAGGATGGTCTCCTGTTGACAGGAAGACCCCCAAATGATTTCTCTGACCTTCCAGTCTTGGCAATCTTTCTTCCTTCCTCCCCAGCTGTTGCTGGGATCAACAACAGTTTTGCCATAGGGCTGCAATTTCATTGCAGGCCTATCTACGAGGCCTTCAGGCCATCCGCCACCCTCATTTAGAGACAGGAGTCCTGAGTCAGGTCATGCTTCACCTTGCCAACCACTCCGTCACTCCCCAAGTAGCAACAACCAGAAACCACCCAGCTATCAATCCTGCTGCTTCCCCCGCTACCTTAACTGATCCTTTTGCCAAGAGCAAGAACTTCCCTCTTCCCAACATCCTGCCACTCTAATTTAACAGGTTTCTCACAAAGTCTAGACATTTCCTGAATTGCATTTAAAAAAGCCTCTCCTCCACTTCAGCTCCATTAATTCTGCAGCTCCAGGCCCAACAAGGCTGATGCCCCTCCATTCTGCTCTGGGTGAATTACAGTTTAGATGACAACCGTGCGACTCCTTGGCAGTGACTCTGTGCCCTTCGTTCCTCTATTTTTCTGGGCAGAAGAAAAGAAATAATAAATTCCTTTGAGGCTGCTCTTTCCCTATTGCAGCATAAATTAACTGGGCTGGGAGAGTTCAGTGCAAATTGGATATCTTGTACTATACAGTATCATCCAGAATGCAAGTGAAAACCCTTTCTCCCAGGCTCTCAGGGTGTCTGTGTTGATTGTGTCATAGATGTAAAAGATGAAAGAAGGCTAATGGAGCAATTATAAAGTCTTTTGGTGCCTCATTTACTCTCTACAGAGGCTTCCTTGGCTTTAAGTTCAGCCTTGTTTCCAGAGTCCTAAGTAGGGCTATTTGCAATATTTTCTTTTAAAGTTTTCTGTTTGATAAAAATGACTTTTTCCCCCAAACAAACAAACAAAAAAAGCATTATTTCTCATTTTCACATTTTCCTGTTGTTAGTGGTAAAAATCCATCAGTGTTCAATTTACAGTTTTTCAGTCCTTTTCCTCTCTCTGTTTTTCTCCCTTTCTCCTTACCTGCTGCCAAAATAAAAAGGAGAGAGAGAGAGAGAAAGAGGAGGAGGAAGAGAGGAATAGAAGAAATGAATAGAAGTATTATTCTTATTCATCACTCCATAAAGCCAGGGACTGAAATATGTCTTTTTACCAAAGCACTGCATCGGAAAATCATGGTGATTGGCTTGCCCAGAGATTTGCATAGCTCTCTATAGGAGCCTTCATTCCCTTCTTGATTTACCAGTTCACTGAATCAGGCCACAGATGCTTATTAATGCTATTGTTATTGGTGGTGCACGTGCCGAATGGATCAGGCACCGAAGTCGTCACTCGATATCCCACTAGAAACACCTCCATTCCCCACTGATGACTAGACATTACTAACTTCTATTTAACCATTAGATCTATTTATCATGTGCTTTACCAATATCTTCAAATGCTGATTTTGTCATCGCTACTAATTCAAATGCTTTGGGAAGGTCAGTTACTCAGCCTGTAATAAAAGGAGAAGAATGCAATGTTATAGCTTTGTAACACCAGACCAGTTTGATTCCAGTTCCCACAGACCTGTGTGGACTGGCATTCACACTCTTGCACATTCATTATTCGAGTCCTAGATCACAGCTCATTTCACGTTCACCCTTTTAAAGATAGACACAAAGGGTATGGTATACTTATGTGAACATTGCATTTAAGTTGCCCGATGATAGTCCATTAGCCTCCTACTGCTGCTCCACAAAAACCTCGGTCCCTGCACATTCTGCGTCTCATCCACGAGTCCCATTGGATGTCCGGATAACTGCTGACATCTCAAATACCACTCGGCCCATTGAAATTAAAACTGAATATGTGAATAAAGATGGGATTCGTCGCTTGATGCTCCTTGCAGACGTGTCTCTGAGCTAGGTTTCTGGAGTGCCTTTATAGCCAGTGGAGAGGAATGGACACTTCTGAGTATGATCTGAAGCCAACGTCTAAATGAGGACAGATTTCGCATGCTCTGTATGTGCCTGTTATTCTCAGCTGACTTTAAAGAGTAAGATAACCAGCACAGTTGTAGCTGAGTAATATGAATCTCCTTCCATGTGTCTCTTCCCTTGTTCTGGATTTCTTCTCACAGTCCAAGATATCTCCAAAGCTGACCAGTTATTTGCCCTGTCTTTTAGAATTTTGGGATGAGAGTCACTTTGCCTGAATATTCAATACATTCCTATCAGTAGATATGTGTTAGAATGCTCTTGGTTTCTGACTGACTGAGAAAGGCTTTGCTATCCTAAGAGGATGTTAACATTTCCACTTTATTTTAATTCCAAAGGGACAAAGATAAATAATTACTGAATGCTTTATTTTTCTAAGATGTTATAAAAATGGACCATCTCTATCTAGCACTGGGCTCCACATCACTATTATTTTCTTCTTTCTTTCCCAAAGTGCATGACCTTTTAATTGATGTTTCTAGGTTTTCCTGTATCCTTTCTGTACACTTCAGATATCATCATTGACATGAGCTGTTATCACTTTTCTTTTTCATTGCATGCTATTATATTGCATTTGATTTTCTAATCACCATTTTCAGGTTGCTCACAGTGCTTGGCATATTCCATTTTACCAAACACCTAGAACAACGGTACCCAACTTCTATAACCGTGCATCACTCAAAAAGATTAGACTGTTCCCTGACTTGTCCAGCATTTAGGTCTGATCCTAACTCTCCACCCCTTCAGTCCTCCCAGGACTGCTGTTTCTGCCTCTTCCAAAGGGAAGTTGTGGCGATGGACTGGCTTTCATCATATGTCTTCCCCACGAGTCAGCTTCCTTGTAGGACATTGTCCTCTATCAAGTTGAATGCATTTTGTTGTTTCCTCCCTTGTGTGCTCCCTATGCCCTTACTGATTCCTGAACCAGGCTCCAACCTGCAATGGCCATTACGATTCTCTGACGTCCTTCTCCCATATTGCTAATAAGGTTGTTAAGCAGATTGATCCACACTGTAATGCAAGTGACACCTCCTTGTGACTCACACATACACTATAGCCCAAAGTAGGACAGTCTGTCTTTAAGGTACTGGATTTGGATTCTGGTGATATATATATATATATATATTTTTTAATTTATTATTTTTGTCCATTCCTCTCATTTAGCTTCTGGATGAGTTTGCACAGAGGTGTTAGTTCATTTGAACTATTTTTTTCTCTCAATACAGAAGGATTAACAATACTGCCCTTCTGCAAGGGGGGAGTTTTCGGGACGCATTTACTGAAGTTTGTGCGGTTACTGTATTATCTATGGCCACACGAACATTTCTCTACTGAGGACTGAAGTACATGGTCGACTGGCCGGCTGGCCAATCTGTAGCTCACTGTGTGTTTGGAAAAACAGAGGTTTGTATATCCTGTCACTTGTCAGGACGCAGCAAGGCAGTAATTTGATTGACCTCAGTCACTTAGTGCAGCACCTCATTTGGTCACCAGAGCTAACTGGACCAGAGTTAGGTCTCTCAGTCAGGCATCCGATATAACTGTTGCCACAGCCAACAGGAGAGGGTAAATCCCATGGAATTGCTCTAAATTATATTGAAAACACTCTGTGCAACAAATTACTTTAAACTCCTGAGAGCTGATTTTTCTGTATTCTGGTAAAAGGGAAAAGAAAAGCAAAACAAAATCCTGTGCTTTAGTACTTAAAGACATTATTAATGTTTTTTACCAAAATTGAAATTTATTGAGAGCATTTTGAGTGTATACACTTGGCTAGATAAAGGTTATTCTTTGTTTCCTATGCATTCACCAATTTTAAACCCAGCAGTCCTCTCAGAGACAATACCAATTAATACTGTGAGCAGTATTTTGTGAAGGACTGTTTCAAATGCCACGTCATTAACTGGCGTATTAAATCTGCAAATTTCCCTTCACCCAATAATTTTATAATTCTGTCAAGGAAAACATTTTTTTTCCCCCCGGTATAATTCCTTTCTCCCCTTTGCATTCATTCCATGCTGCTTGTTATTCGTAATGATTTTGTGGTGCTTCTGTGCTCGAGGCTCTGATCAGAAAGACTAGACTGATTCTGGCCACAGGATTATCTCAGCATGGGCTACTGACGAGTGAATCCTCCCCTTTCTTTCCTCCCCACCACTCATCCCAAGGAGTCTGACCTCTGAGCCGGGCCCAGGCAGCTTCTGGACTTCTCTTCCTTTTTGGCTCTTCAGCCAGGTGTTGTGGGGAGGAGGTGGGCATTTTAAGGATGGGGAGCTGTGACCATCAGAAACTGTACCAAGATCTTTCAAATCCTGATTTGGGAGGCTCAAAGAGGATCTGCAGATCCTCTTTGAGGATTTGGGAATTTAGAGGTGGAAGATCCCATGTCCCTGCTACCAAGAGCTGGGCCATTTAGGCTCAGATTCTCTAAAGACAATAGGTAACAAACTCCCAGAGGATTTATCTTAATTACAGTAAAGCCTTCCGCAGGATGTGGCCTTGCCATGCTCAGGCCATTGGGAAGAAGGAGGAGAAACAGCAGAGTGCGTATGTGATCACCATGTAGGAGACCTACAGGTCGTGTTGGAAACATTTCTTTGATAAGCTGTTGTGAGCCTGGTTCTCGTTTCGATTTGTATGGGTAAAGGGCGCTCGTGGAAAAGGACATCAGGTTGCTTGTCTCTGCTTCTGTGCAAAGCTCACGTCATCTCTTCCCCATCACTCTCCATCAGTGTGACGCTGGGTCTGATTTCTAGCCTTTTCGTGTGGAGGACTTGGTGAAGGAGCATGATTTAAAGAGGACTGTGATGGCAGCTCCAGCAGGTCAGGCCTGCCCATCAGCCCAGCTATCCTGTCTGTGACAGCTGGTGGTCATGAACACTTCTGGTAAGACTATAAATGCAAGGCAGGTACAGAGAGGTGATTTCCTGCGTATGCTTGGGGCGGCATCTGACTAAATAAATATCTTCATTGGAGTAGTAAACGGGGAGCTACTCAACACAGACAGGGGAGTTCAGGGCATGATTCATCTAATTCTGAAGCAGACTTACAAACAGGTCAGGTGACTCACTCCTTAAAAATGACTGTATCTCTCCATTGATTATAAAGACAGCTTGCTTTGACTTTTTCAGCCCAGATCTTCTAGACGTCTGCAGTTACATGACCCTAGTCTAACCCAGGTTGAATATTTACCTCTTGAAGTTGGAGAGACGCAAAAGGGGTTGTTCCCCTCTTAGATATACAGCTGGTAGATGATGCCCAGGATAGGAGAGCTTCTTGTACATGACAGTCGCACAGATACTGTCTTAACTATTGTCTTTCTGAGGGAGCTGGCGGCAAAAGCATTTTGATCAAACATTTCAGCTGTTCTCTGACTCTTGACCAGAATTTTGTATTGCTCCTGAATATGTTCTGGAACCTGGAATATCCTTGAATCTGGTCCTTTTGAATTTTGGAGTTCACAAAAATGGGCACAAATCCTCTCATGTGACCACAGCTCTGTCCCAGACGTAGGGAGTTGGATATTCTCTCTCACCATTTTTGTGATGCAGAGGTCTGGGACTTTGCAAATCTTGATGATATGAGAAGATTACCACTATTCTGGAGTGAAATCTTAGAAAAATATTTCATATATGTGACTTCAGGCACATTTTTGAGCTTTCAGCATTGGACCTTTAGCTTGACTCTTGCCTGAATGTTTTTGCCTCTCTGAACTATTACTGTCAATGAGGATCGGATCCATACTGGACAAAAGAGTGGCTGCATCATGAGGCCCTGTTATCACAGACATCCATTCCAATGTTTGCCCACCCTTACAGTGATTTTTTTTCTGGTAATATCTATTGAAATTTTCTTGTTCCAACTCATTCTTTTGTTGTATACCTTGGAGAAGAGTCTAGCTCCATCTTTGTTGTAATCTCCTATTAGGAAGTGGAAGACAGCACCCTCTTTGTCTTCTTTTCTCCAGGTTGAACTGAGACAGTTCTCTCAGCCTCTCCTTGCAGTGGGGAGCCCCAAATTAGACACGGTACTCCAAAGGTGATTTCACAAGTGCTGAATAAAGGGGAAGAATCCAACAGGCTGCCAGCTGGATTTCACACCACTTATCACTACCCTTTGAGCTCAGTTGGCCAACCAGTTTTCCATCCACCTTTTAGCCCACCTATCCAGTCTGTCCCTCTCCAATACAGCTACAAGGATACTATGTTGAAACCCATTGCGAAAGTCAAGTCAATGACAATTCACTGCTCTCCCTCTTTCTATGGAATGAGACATATCATCATAGAAAGCAATGAAGTTGGCCATATATGACTTACCCATGATAAATTAATTCTAGTTGTTCTTAGTCACTTTTTTGTCCCTCATGTTTCTGGGTATTGTTTCCAAGAGGATTTGTTCCGTAACCTTTCCAGAGGCTGAGGCTAGGCTAACCAGCTTATAGTTACCTGTATCCTCCTTTTTGTCTTTCTTGAAGATGGATGTGACATTTGCCTTTTTTCAAACATCAGGAACCTCCTCTGATTGCCATGACCTTTCAAATATGATAGAGAGTGGCCTCGCAATGACATTGGCCAGCTTGCTCAGCATTTCCAGATGCATGGTCGCATGGACTTGTCCTATTTGCTCAAGTGGTCTCTAGTTGTATCTTCCTCTACCATGGGTAACAGCGCACTCCCCCAGACTCTGCCATCGAGCATAGGGACCTGAGTGGCCTGATGGAAAACCTTATGAGTAAACTCCAAGCCAAAGAAAGCATTGGCTACCTCAGTTTTCCATGTCCTTTGTTTCCGGGTCTCCTGCCCCATTGAACAGCAGGCTTACATTTTTCTTAGGTTTCTTTTTTCCACTGATGTACTTAGATAAGCTCTTCATGTTTACCCTCATATTCCTTGACAGTTTCAACCCCATCTGAGCTTTGACTTTCCCAAATCCATCCCTGGATTGCTCGAGCAATGCCTCTATATTCCTCCTGGGTAGCCTATTCATTCCCTCATCCCCCCTTTTGAATGCTTGGGCTCCTCCAGGAGTTTCTTGTTCATCCATGCTGGCCTGTTGCCATGCCTGCTCAGCTTCTGCACGTTGAAATGGACTGTTCTTTTGCCTTGAGAAGGTTTTCCTTGAAGATCTTCTGGGCCCCTTTGCCCTCCAGGCAGTCTCCTATAGGACTCCCCAGCCAGCTCCCTGAACAGGCTGAAATCTGCTCTCCTAAAGCCCAGGGCTGTAAGCGAGAACTGGTCGGGCAAACTGGGGGATTGAGCTGATACAACCCTGTTAACATTTTCCCTACCTCATTCACTTTGATAATTCCATGCCTGCTGGTGGGACTCCAGAATAAATGACAACCCAGGTCTCTGCTGGTCAGAGAGACACTACCACCTAGTATATGGGATAGGAGAAGGTGAGTCAAATGCCCCCAGCTGTTAGAATCTCCTTTCCTATTCCTAGTAAGTTCCTCCTGTTCTCACTGCCATCACTAAAACCAGCCCCCTGCACCCAAAAATACGAGTCAAAAATAAGCTGCTCCATTGTATGAAACAAATAAATAAAGGTAGTAAAATGAAAGAGATAAGATCCCCACCGTGAAAAATATATTGCCTGTAAGTGAGGAATGAGCTACTCTATGAGTAAGCTGAACCACTCCAGCTATATTTCACTCTTCCCTGTAAAGGCTGCAGAGAACAGTGCCAGGATAGGATGGCAGGATCAGCATGAAAATGAAAAGTTTGTCAGCTGTGTGAGGCCCAAGGAACAGACTGCATGAAGAAAACAAAGGAAAAATGTAAGAAAAACCTAGGTGGGGTCTGTTTCGGTGAGTAACAGTTGTAGGATCACCTGATACGGCCAGTCACTGTGTCCCAGTGCAGCGATTTGAATGGGAAGAGGGATATCTGAAAGGAAATAACTTTCCCTTGCCACTTGCCTGGGCTGGGTGGATTTTGACTGCTGACAGGGAGCCAAAATATTCTTCGTGTTAGCATCTCTTCTAGTGGAAAAAGACATGGCTTCACTGACTTCACCGGGAAGGTGTCTGATGATACCAAAGGTGAATCTGGCTCCTCCTGTTCTGATTTTTAACCAAATATGAGGGAAATACTTAAATCTTCCGTGGGTGGTTGGCAGAGCTATAGATGTGGAAACAAAGACTACAGCCATTCCTGTAAGTGATTCCTGTAGGAGTTCAGGTTATTTTTTTCCATAACAGATCCCTTCTAAGGCCTATGGAAAGTTACGTAAGTTTGGGGTTAGGAGTGTACTAAAATGCTGTGGAGGGATTCAGGGTGGAGAGATTCAGCCAGGTTTCACGCAGGACTTGTCTCTCTGTCTTGTTAGACCCCTCTGTAAAACTCTAACTGCTCAACGCCGCTGGGAGGGTGCATGATTAAAGATTACCTGGAGCGCTTATACTCATGCAGCCACGTATTTATCAAGTCAGGCAGAGAAGTCCAATGGAAAGTGCCGAAGGAATTACCCAAGGCTCAATATAACTAACTGAGGTGGGAAGTGGTTTGGGCAACAGGGCACCTAGATCTTCCTTCAGCCAAGGCTTTATGCACCTGTGTAGTGCTACCTGTGTTGACAGCCCCGTGGAATTTAGGCAGAGTGTTGCATCCCACAGTGCACGGCCAAACCAAAGCTTTATGGTCCAGGGGCACCTAGGAGCCTTTTGAACTCATCACAGAATAGCTCTTTTAGCAACATAAATTTTCTGAGAGAAGAGCGTGCAGTTCTGAGTTGTGGACACCGTCCCAATTAGCTCCCTCAATTTCCCCTCAAAGCGTCTAACCCCTGCTTGGTTGTTGTCTATGTGATAAAATCCTGTCCCTTGGACCATATCCCTGAAAGGAATATTTTTCTTCCCCTGCAGTCTATAAGACTGTGCTTGCTCACCTCTCCCCAGTTGTTTCAGGAGCTGAGAACTTTGGGTTATCTTTCCAGAAACTTTCAGAATGAACACCACAAAAGTGTCATTTAATTAACAACTTGCCACAATCAGCAAGAGTTAGTTTTAGCACAGCCCAATTCATTTTGGAATTGGATATTTCTGTTACAAATAAAGCAGCAGTGAGTGTGATCTACAGCACTTGTAAATTTTACTTGTAATAATTTTTAGTATTCTTTGAAAATCAATTCCTATCAGTTTACTCCCCTCTTCCCCTTCCCCCACCATTCAGATTTAGATCATGGAACTTGTAATAATTTTAATCCATTACAGGAAAAATTCTAATTATCAATCCACACTTCTTTTATGCCCTTTAATTTTACTGCTTTTTTTTTTTTTAATCCCCACAGTTAAAACATAGAGCCATTGCTATAGCAAGTTAAGCAAGAAAGAGGATGCTAAGGAAGATTTCAAGCCTGTCCAACTGTGGGCAAAACCAACTTTTCCAGCTGCTTCTGTTCAGCTGCCTCCATCTGTCTTTCTCATCCATCCTTGTGCCTGGTCTTGACAACGCCTCTCTCAGTGCAGGTGCACGGGGAGTTTGCAGGTGGAGGGGATTGTCGGGGGGGGAAGGCTATCGGACAAGCAGCGCTCCACCTGCTCTGCTTGCTCACAACAGGAGACTGGCCGTGCGTAAAGAATGATAATTATCTGCTGTAAATCAAGAAAAATCAGTTTGATGTACTGAATTTTTATCACCCTTCTCTCTGTCTTTTTTTTTTTCCCCCCCTTCTTTTGGCAGGATTAATATTCATACATATGTATATGGAGAGAGGCAGAAGGAGAAAAAACTTTTTAGTAAGACTGCAGGAAATTGGATATGGTTGTTATTTATATCACAGTGCTTGCAGGACCTCAGATGAGATCAGGATTGTATTGCTCTACATGCTGAAGTAACCCAGAGCAAGAAATTTCAGGCATTTATAATATGAATAAACAGGACAAAGAATATAGGTTTAAACTTGCTTTAGCGATTGGAAACTGAGGCAGAGAGTTTTTAATATAATAGGCTGACACCATAAAGGGAATTGGTGCCACAGCCGATAGGTGAATTCGCATCTCTCTACTCCTGATCAGGGCGTTCAATGACAAGAATGTTATCAAAGACTTTTCTCAGAACTATTTAAAATGTGACTCATGGAATCAACACTAGGGCTCTTTGAACAAAGGGATGCTGATAAAATTAAGAAAAATCTGACTTATGTCTGTGGGGAAATTTCCACCTTGTCCTTTGCTGAAGTTTAACAGTTCTTCCAGATGCCGGCACAGTTTCTTGATATTAGTGCTTTCCAGAAGGTAAGCTATGAAACAGGAAAAATGATGACCTTCTACAAGCCAAAGACGAGCCCCAGCACTGCTCCTTACTCTCCTTGAGCTCTCCGCTCACTTTGACAGTGCCAAAGTCCTGTGGAATCCTCTTGTCCTCTCTTCATTTCCATAACTTTGTTGTCTTCCAGTCCCTCTCACAACTCCTGAGAAGGATTATCCTTATATTTGCACTAGCTCAGGATTTCGGCAAGCTTGGGTACCTGTTTCTCTTGTCTACCGTTCCGTATACCAGAGAGTTTCATCTACAGACACAAATTCAGTTCCCACCTCTACGTAACTGCTTCAAGAATTTCTCTTTGCATCAGATGGTCTCTTCAGGTGGGATTAACTTGCATGATTTTATGCAAATTCAAGAGACAATTCTGCATCTGAGCTAATTATGAAAACTATCTTTATAGTCAACAGAGATAAATAGATACTTTTCAGACACAATTTTTAAGACATACTCCAGAGGTCTCTCTGAGTAGGTGATGAAATGAACCCTAGAAATGCACATCTCTCCATTGACTGAAGGGACTTTGGATGATTCGATAAGAGGAGACGGTTTATAGTAAAGATCCCTTAAGTTAAATGAGATCGATGCTATGGCTTTTGCCCAGACTACCATTGCACACTGTCTTCATCTAGCATCTCTTGGTGGCTAACCTCAAACCATGTCTAATAAGGCCAAAACAAAGCTTTTAATCTGCCTGACCCACAACCCTCCTTATTGATTCTTATTTTGGTGACAGGCATCAGCATTCTGTGTGTCCTGCAGATCTGAAACATGAGCATCACGGTCAGCTTGAACCTTTCAGGTTCTCACATCACAGTGTCAAGGTTTCCTTATGGTACCTCTCCTGTTCATATCCAGAGAGTACATTGTGCATCCTTGGCACAGGCTTAGATGCTCTCCCATAATCATCCATCCTGTATAACTGTTAATGTGCTCCCCGGCACAGATTTGGCCCATACCAACAAATGCTCAGGCTACGTCTTGGCAGGTTTGGGGGGACAGATTGTTCCCATTGAGCCAGAAATATATGGTACTATGCTTTGGATGGGAGGGGTGGAGAAGTTTAGTCTTGTGGATAAAACTACACCACACAAGGGGTAACTTGACCTTAGAGCCAGAAGATAGGCTCTGACACATTTTATTTGTGAATAGAAATATAGCATGACAGAACGGTCTCCTCATGATAAACTGTGGCATCATTTCTGCAGGACTGTTAAGCCAAACACTTCACACATGCTATGCAGAAGAACCAGCGGATCTTTAGGCTTCTTTTGCTTCCTCCAGACAAAGTGAGTGAAGATGCTATTGCAAGTGAGATGAAAATGAGGTCTTGTACTTGTGTCACACTTGGAAAAGAGAAATGCTCTTTTACCTTGGAGATGCAAGTGAGGAAAATAGGATAGGCACATTTCCATTGACAGGGACAACTCATCCTTCATCAGAAAGCATAGGGAAGCATGGAGCAGAGATGCTGGGGAGGCTAGAATAGCCTGTTAGGAGTCAGGACTTGTTAGCTCGGGGACAGCACTGACTATCCCAGTTAGATCATCTCTAGATCTGAGCTGAACATCTCTATATTGCCCTCCTGGTAGTGCTCGTTCTTTGTAATACTCTTATGTGGCACTAGTCATGTGGCAATTTAAGCACAGACTACACACATACATTTTCTTCTGTACTGATTCAGCTACTGCTCCTGTTCGTGAAGTATCTGTGTACCATCTGTAGCTCATGAAACAACATGATCGATGATATCTTTTATCTGCTTCACACATCTGGAATCATACAGGGGCTCACTGCAATACTGCTTCCCTTTGCTTTGCAGATGCCCTAGGAACATCAACAAAATGTGCCTGTAAGCTTCAAACTTGACTATTATTGACATGTTGGGTTCTGAAGAGGAGAGATTTGATACCTGAATAGGAGGCTGCAATGCAGACCAGTGGTTAGGGCAGAAGAAGACGCTATCGCCCAGTTACCTGACCATGTAATTGGGTTGGCCTCTAAGCCTCAGCTGGCTTCTTGTGTGGCTTTCAGTTGATAGTGGAGCATCTCTACCTTATATTGGCATGAGGGGAAGACAGAGAATGGGCTAAGCTCCCCATGTTTTGCTTCAGAGAATGTAACTCTCTCAGCACAAAATATTTGACCCAGAAGGAATCCAAATGGATATATATCACCAGAAACCAATTTCATGAAGGGAATACTAGCCCCTAGGAGATCCAAACTTGCAGCTTCGTTCTTTCTCCATGCTGCCTCCCTGTCTCACGGGTCTCTGCATGTCTTATTTCATTTGTCTGTATAGAAAAGTCAATCTGGTTCCCCTTTGCCCCCCCCTTCAGCTCTGCTGGCCATGTGGAATTGCTTTCAGAGCTTGCTGTAGGGTGAAAGTGCTTTTCAGCTTTGTAAAACAGGCATGCAGCAAAGCGCAGAGAGTTTAGGGAACAAAGAATGAGAACAAACCAACCTATTTTCATATTTGCTGTTAAATGTCTTCCAGCCTCCAGCCTTGTTATTCTTCCACTAGAATTAGAAAAACCTGTTAGCAGAAAGTGTGCTTGCTCTTTGACAGTTAACAGCATATTATTTAGATTGATATGGCAATTCTATTCTCCTCTTAATAATACCACTTTGCATTTATATAGTAGTTTTATATATATATATTTCTGCAGTGGATAGCTAAACAGGGTAGTGCAGCAAGCTCTGAAAGAATGTAAGTAATGTTGTATTCAACAGTACTGAGGTCAGTGATTGAGTAGATCTCTGATCCAAGAACTACAGTTGATAGGTCTGCAAAGAACCCATCTCACAAGATAAGTAGAAGAAGCAATTAAACGTCCCTTCATCTATAACATAGTTAGAGATAATAGAATTGGTGCCTGCCAAGGCATGGATCCCTGGGATAATTTTGAGCAAAAAACCCACACCTGTACCAACAAATACCAAAAGACTAAAAAGTGTTTCCCTAGGACTATTTGCAAAATGGAGACTAGAAATTGGAGGGGGTGAGAAAAATGGAAAGGAAAAAGCCAGGGATGAAGAGTGGTAGAATGAACATGTCTGAGGATGGAAGCAGGCAGACAGACTGTGCTGGGCACACAACTGCAAGAAGACCCACTTAGGCAATGAGGAGCAAAGAAACTGCAACTTCTTTGCTTCTCCCATGTTCAGGAAATAGGATGTTCTTTGCAAATAGGCAGGACTGCACCAAAGAATAAACCGGAGCCAGTTTGTTGATTTATCATCCTCATGGAGACAAGTCTGCAAGGCTCAGATACTGATTAGTCTCTAGGGCCAGCAGAGTTCCTTCATTCCAGTTTGTATTTTGGAAAATTGGGATATGGCAGGTTGTGCAGTTTGTGAGCAATATAGGGCTAGAACTCAGGAGTCCTGGGGCTTTTATATACAAGTTTTCCTGATCAAACATTAAAAAGAGAAAGTTTGATACACTGGAAAATATGACTTTAGGATCTGGCAGCTATAACAGGACTTGTATAAGAGCTCAGGTGAAATGTCCGCATGTCAGGTGGGTGGGATATTCAAAACATGACTGGACATAGTCCTAGGTAGCCTGCTGTAAGTGACGCTACTTGAGCAGAGGGGTTGGACCAGATGATCCCCAGAGGTCCCTTCCAATCCCAACTATTCTATGATTCTGTGATTCTGTGAAATTATTCAAGAAATGAATATAAACCATGTATTTTAAGCATGCATAGAAGCTTGCATAGCCACATACACATAAAGTCAAATCTCAGTGATATGTTGACAACAGAATTTAAAGACAACTCTATGAGGAACATAACAGAGGGACTCTTCCCTTCTCTTTGGGGTCCAGCTGAGCTAGACTGACTGCTCCAGAACCCCTCTGCATGCACTCTCTGCCCCCCTGTTATAGAGACCCTCCTCTAATACCCCGCAGTGTTGAGGACCTACTTCACAGAGTAAAGCTCATGTACTTCAGAGCTCTTTGTGTAGCATGGCTATGTTTTTAAGGGCATATGTCAAACTTCATGTATATGCCTACATTCTTGCAAAAGCACCCTGATGTTTCCTTTCAAGCAAACTAAGGGAAACATTTCAGTATACTCAAGAGAAAGGCTAGTCTGTTTTTTATGCAGGAATAATTTGCACGTCTGGAGCCTGATTCTTCAAGGCCCTGAGCTTCTGTAGTCTCCAGCAAGCTGAGAACACTGTCCATGGCCGGCTTCCTCCTCTCCTCCTAGGTAAAAGCAGATGCTCCAAAATCCCAGGGTAAAAAAGTCGACAGGACATTATTGTTCCTTGGAAAAGCTGCATCCTTTCCTGTAATGTTTTCTTGCACAGATGTTTTGCTCTGATAGTGGTCTGTGATCTATACAGGAAAGGGAGGACGATGGGCTCTTCATTGTACTTTTGGGTTTGTTGGAATCTTCCTTGAAGACAGTTCCAGAAATGACAACTTTTGAATAAACACACTGGCACTCATGAACTGAAAGCTGCTGGTTCTCTTGTCCCCTTGGCTTACATCCAACCCCAGCAACCATTTTTACTTCTGCTTTTACTAATTTATGTATGGTCTCATCCTGAATGTTGTCCAAGGGAAGAGCTTTCAGGTCTGATCTGATGCTATTTCACACCCATGAGCTTCATCATAGCTGGCAGGTGTTGGAAATCCAGCCAGGCCAGGAGGTGTTGGAGTTGGACCTGAAGCTCTCCCAGAGGGTAATAATGAAGTCTAAAGAGCTGTTTAAGGCCCTGAGCTTTCATGTGTTAATGTTACCACTTCATCCTGTCCTTTTGAGACTGTTTCCCCTTGGTTACCTCCTTAAATCAATACTAATTGATTTTCTCAGCGTTCTTTTTATTTTTTTTTCTGTAACTTCTTTTCCACCATCCCCTCCCCAGTGCTTTCCAACTCTGGCCACTGGAGTCCTTGCCATCTCCCCTCCCCCATATCAAAATACCATTTCATCATAGGACTGTATTTTATACAATTTCTCCTGCTCACTTTGCTTAATTGTCTCATTTGTAATATTTCGTCCTCTTTCCTTTCCAGTTCATTCAGAATACCCAGTCTGGTTAAAATAAATATGTATTTTTAATTTTAAATAGCCTAATTTAATTTTGTAAATGCAGGATGAGTATTAATCAGAACCTCTTCTGAATCCAAAGCACATCAAGTCTCAGAAAAATAGCAGGTGTTGCTCAGTTTCATTCCCAATGGGCCATTTGCCTCTGCTACTGCTCTCCCTACCAGGCTTCTTGCCTTATTTCCATGATGGGCTACCTTTTATCCCACCTCAAATTAGCCTCCAAACAACTGTTTTTCTCACCATACCACTTGCCATCCTAGCCATGAAGGGTCCAGAACTTTCTGA
This sequence comes from Apteryx mantelli, assembly GCF_036417845.1. NCBI lineage: Eukaryota > Metazoa > Chordata > Aves > Apterygiformes > Apterygidae > Apteryx > Apteryx mantelli. The sequence continues at coordinate 3,085,337 of NC_089979.1, read as the reverse complement.
CCATGACTGGGTGCAAGAGTTTCTTTCAGTTTCCGAAAGGCTCAAAGGTTTTAGATTTACCTAATCTTTATTGAGATTTTTGCTTAGAAATCTCCCCGTCTTCCAACTCCCAGCTGAGACTTCAGATCAGCAGCTATCATCTGATGCACATCCCAAGGGAGAGGGATGATGGCCTCTGCCTGTTTCACCCCAGGGGGAAGTGTGAGTCTCCAAAGGGACAATATCAGTGTGAGGACCTCTAAAAGCATTTCCAGGAATGTGCACAGGGGACACAGGGGCAGCTTCTAAAGGGGCCGAGCCACCTTGCGGCACTAGCAATCAAGTTTCCTTGTGTCAGTATGCTCTACCGCAGCTCCAGACTCCGTGGGTCTCTGTCTTTCCTGTCTAGTTGAGCTCTGCCAGGCTTTAAGCAATGTACCCAAGCAGCATAACCTCTGTCATGCTAAATTTCTGACCAGTTGCCCTTCTGCAGAACTGAAGCTGACTTTTTGCTCTGGAATTAGCTATAATGCTCCTTTAGGTTTTATTGTCTAGCTGCATACTCTGTGGCAGTCTCTGTTTAATTTAATTAATGCATTTTCTCATGTGGACTAGTAACAGACTAAGCAGGAATTTCATGCCCCCCTCCAAGCTCCTGCTCCCCCCAGTTCTTCTATGCTCAAACACTTCTGGCTTTCCTTTTGGTGGCTGACACCTCACCCTACTTCATGAAAGGCCCTCCAGACCTTCAAATCACACTTGTCTTGGGCCACAAACCATCCAGACATTGCTATCTGGAGGGTCTTCAGTGGCAAAGTCCATTCCTACCTAGTCCTGAGAACAGAGAGGCCTTGCTTTGAAAATTCCCTTCATAAATGAAAGTAATGGCAAACACATGGTGTGATGGAGTGAGGCGTAGATGGCCAGCAAGACCAAACATTTTGCTCATTTATGCGTGAAACACTTAATGCCCTGTGCAGAAGTCTGAGTAAAAACATCAGAGCGAGCTTGTTGGGGCACCTACGAAGGCTGCACTTCTCCTCCCCAAAACTTTCATTCCTCTGTTAAAGTCCCTCTAGAGATGATTTGGCCCTTCCTGCATTTCTGCCAACCTGAAAAAGGAAGGAAGATGGTAAAACCGGGACACAAGTTCAGGTCTCTGGTACCCAAATGGTGATCATTTGATGGTGGTTAATTCCTTGTTAGGACACGCTCCACATTCCTCTCTGCCTGCTCCCACATTTCTTTAGCCTGAGCGATAGTGCAGGAGTATTGGTGAGCAGTTCTAATAGTTTCCAGATGTAGCATGCTAAAAATACACACCTGAGATGTTTCCAGCGAGCTTCTAAAAGTCTCTCTGAAGCTGTCACTTCGTGGTGTCAGTGCAGCCCTGCTGCATCTGCAAGCACAAGGTCTGAAATGGGGAGAGAGGTGTCAGGTTCGTCACAGAAACTGGAACGATGCTTGTGTAACTCACCCACATTCGGCATGTGAGCTCTTTCACAACTTCAGATGGACCTCACGGCACTCAGCCAGAGGCCTGCTCAAAAAGGCTCTTGCTGGACACTTGTTTGCCTGTCGTACAGGGATTAGCACATGGGTGCTGAACTGTAAAAACCTGTCTGTATATATCCAGCTTTACACTAAATCTGTAAAATTTCATGTTGGTGCAAGATCCAATGAGACGTGAAGAAATTTATTCCGGAAGCTGAAAGATTTCTATTTGTCAGAAAGTGCCAGAAAGCTCCAGCATATTTGCACCTGGAGCTTCAGAGAGCTTCCTCTATTCTTTTCATCCCCCTCTCCCATGGACTCCCTTCTACACTGCTTTTGGTGGACAGTACACCATTGCCAGGAGGAGCAGAGACTGGTAGGAGCAGCCACTGTTACACACAGTGGGTATAAAACTGGACTCAGGAAACCACTTTCAGTTCCCAATAATAGTGATGGTCACTATTAGGACTTCATAAACTATGCTACACATTTTGAAATGTCAATTCTTGTCCTGTTATTTGGTTTTGTATATTTTGTTTGTTCATTTTGCCTTCTCCTTTTAGTTAATGTTATTTTATCATGCTGAACACACCTGTAACAGTTATATAAAGCAAGTGTGAGGGTGTCTTAGCTCTTTGACTCCCTCCTGCAAAAATGACTTTCAAAGTGTGTAGGGGATTTGGGAGGACTGTCAGCTCCTGACAGATGGCCCCTCTCTCTATTGCAACAAATCAGAGTGAAAAGGCTATTTTAAAAATAAGTCTTTGCCTTGGGGTCATTTCGTGTTTTAGGAATGCAGATGGACGAACATGCACCCTGTTTGCCTTGGCTCCTGCGCACCTGTTTGGAGATGCACTGGAGACTATTTCTGCCTGCATTGACCTCTCTCTGTCCCTGGAGCCTCTTTGTCATGGGCTGTGCTGGGCCTGCTTCCATTCATGGTAAGTCACTTCAGATCTTCACAGCAAAGGCAAAGCATGTAGCTCTTTAATTCACCTCAGTGCAAGCTAGGACAGCATCCCCACCAGACTGGAGGCTGTAACTGAGATTGCAACTTGGAGAAGGAGGAATCTTATGTTTTCCGCTCCATTTGGAAGAATTGTGCGCAGGATCATAGTTATGGAATGAGAACTTGTGGTAACCACCCATACACATTAAGACATGCCTTGGCAAGATCGCTACCAGCACGTGGATGGAGGTAAAAACCTGAGGGAGACCTACAACCGAGCCAAGGTTGGCAATTCTTTTTCAGGCCAGGGGATCTTCTTCCACAGAGCAATGTACTGCCATTGCTGGTGGGCTGGCAGACCCCAGGAGAGGTGGTGGGTTGAGAGACAGTTAAACCTCTTCCTCTACTGCCTCAGGAAGTGCTAACAGCTGGCCATGGCCTGTTTCCATCCCAAAGGGGCTGAGGATGAGATGGGCACAACCTTTCTCAACAAATGCTTGACCTGTTCAGTGGAAACCCCCCTCTTCCACCAGTAATACCTGAGGGACAAGGGCAAAACACTGTTGGGCCTGTTTCCGGGTCATCTGTCTCAGTGAGAGCTAAAAGTAAGGGAGCTTTGGGGGGAATCCTAGCAAGCTATAAGGGAAAAAGCAGAAGCATGGGCTAGCCAAAGGGTCAGAGGGAATAGGAATGGGAGAGTGGGTCAGATCTTGTGCCAGACCTCATATTAGCTCTTCCAGTCCCATTCTTTCTCTCCTCTCCCAGTACCTACGCAGGATGCCATTGGTTTAGAGAGACAGGAATTTAACTTGAAACATCCCTGAGCATCACCCTTATTGCCTGTTCATGGTGATGAGGCCAGGCGCAACAAGGCGTGACACCGCTCTGGCCAGCTTTCTCTGCAGATCCATCACAGCCCAAGAGCTTGAGCTGTCATGGCCCCCACCCCACCCCTCCACCACAATCATATCCACCCGGAGAGAGCATGCCCATAGAGGGAATGACCTCACCCAGCCATAACGCACACGGAGCAAACCCCCGGCCATGCTGAAGTACCTGCAGGGTCAGCAAAAGGAGCGGGAGGATCATCGTCGCTGAGAGTTACACTGGCTTGAGATGGGCTGCTGGGTAGCCATCTGAAGGACATTCCATGGATCCCAGGTATGTGACTACCCCACCATGTGCGCAGTGGCCACTGGGCCTCCTGCAAATATCTAAGAGGTGATTCTACAAGTTTTGGTGCTCACTAGGTCCCTAGACTTGTGAGTTGTAGCCCTGGGACCCACAACACGATCACATCTACTAGATAGATATGGGCCTACTGCACCCTGCAGAGTCTTTTCATCAGCTCAGAATTATTCTGAATTGCAGTGGTCACTCGGATGGTTGGGGGCAAGGGATGAAGGGTTTAGGATGGCACAGGTGACACAGAACAGCAGTCATGAAAAAAAAAACCCACCACAACATTATTTTTCCTCTGAGTATTTTCTGTAAGGCAGCACGACCTTATTGTTCTATTTTACAGACTGTAATAATGGACACATTTTATTGAATGTATGGGCAGCCAGCCATCAGTCTAGTCTGGAGGTCTGAAATCAAAGGGCAGAGAGGGCAAGTATCCCTTATTTTGCTTACTTCCAGAGACAAATCTTGGAGCTACAGGGGTACTATTTGTTTCGTAGAGCTCAGGGGGAGCTGAACTAGAACTTGGCTTTTTTAATGACTTTCTCTAAGTAAACTTTCTAAAGCCCTAGCCCAGAAAGTGCTGTTATGTGCATGTATTTTGACCAGACTATTACTAATTGCATACGGCCCTTAGAAGAGAGGCCTATTTAAAAATGTTCCTTAAGAGAGCTCTGACTAATCTGAGCTGACCCAATTAACCCAAAGTGTCCTGTGTGGAAACTGTTGTGGACGCTGAATAAAATGACCCAGGCTGAAAGCACATAAATTTTCTGTCTGTGTTTTCATTCCCAAGGAAGCAGTTAGTTCTTCAAGTGTTATTTCTGGATTTGTATTCAGAGCTTACATCTTGCCAGTGGCTTCTTCCTACAAGCAAGCTAAATGTTTTCACCTGGTCATGGGAAAAAAGGTTGTGCAGTTGACAGCTACAAACTCTTTTTGCACTTGAAAATATAAGCAGGATTCATGTAAGTGTGTGCAGAGATCTACGGTGTGACATCCCCACTGGAAACAGTTACCCTCAGCTCCACTATAATTGGTGAAGATATATTCAGTATAGTCAGTCAAGTGTTGGGTACAATTCTTCTTGCCTTCAAGAATAGACCTCTAAAAATGAAGTGGGTCAATTGGACCTAGAATATCTATGTTTTTCGCAGACTATATAGGGAACCTTAAGTGACAAGCTCTGGTACGGATGAATATACAGTAGGTTTCACAAGTTAGCCTCTGTACGTGTCTGAACTCAATAATTCTTGGGCTCTTATGGTCTCACTCACACCGGAAAGGGGGACAGGAATTACCAGGTAGAGAGAAATCCTGCCCATGGGGAAGCACGTTTGCATCTTCCCAAAGAGATGGTAGAGGAAGAAGAAAGAGCAGGGAGGTGAGGAGCAGGCTGTGTTTAAAATACTGTGTCGTATGTTTTATCTATAGAGAAGCAGAAGCGGTGGAGTCAGCAGAGACATGTTTACATGGCCTGTGAAGATGACTTTCACAGCAGTGTTATGTGTGGTGGGAGCACAGTGAAGGCTGACGCTGTGGGCAAGATGCGCAAGGAGATCTTGGCCTATGGATTTAGCAGCAGGGGTTAGAAAGGTGAGATTGTAGACTAATTATTCAGGGTGAATCTGCAAGTCCACGGCACACGCGGGATGTGAGAATGAGAGACAGGTCTAATCTGAAGCTGTTACACATTAAGGACCTGTATGACAGTTCAGAAAATTGTTTGCCACAGAGTTTAAGAAAGTAGACAGCATAAAAGATTGTGTTGGTTGGCTGGTTTGTCTGGGTGTTTTCAACTGAGGGGAATGGGAGAGGAAGGAACTGGTGGGAAAGAAATAACCTAAAATAGATTAATTTGAGCAGACGATGGGACATTTAGGAGGCAGCGTCAGAGAGAAAGGATAAGATATCCATTTGGACAGAAGCAGACATAGCCGACACAGAGAAGTATTTTTATGGTGCCCTTGCATAAAGACAGTAGTTGAATGTATGTTTGTAGATGAGTTTCAGAGAGAAGTGGTGAGAGGAGGTCTGGGGACCCTCCACAAAAGACTTGAGCTCAGAATCTGGAGACTGAGATGAAAGAAAATCTAAAATAAAACAAAACCAAACAAACTCTTAATCCCTTAATAGTTAATAGTGCGAAAAGGAGACAGAAGAGATGAAGAATGACAAATAGGTGATCCCGGATCTGCCCATTACCTCAAAGTACAAGACACAGCAAGTTGAGAGTGTGAACATGAGCTTGGGACAGTGTTTCTTCTTCAGGGAGAAGCTACTGGTCAGGATAAATTGATGCAACTGCTTTTTGGACTCTCCAGCAGAAAATGCAGGCCAGCATGATAATTCCTTTTTTTTGGGGGGGAAGGGGGGGGAATAATGTCCCTGTTATTGTAATCATTGACTAGCGGAGATTTCATGCTGAAAATGATTGTGATTGTTCCTCTCTAGTGCAGGGCAACAAGAGAAAAGATGCTTGTTTGAAAAGGAAATAGCAGGAGACACATTCTGCAGGTATGGATGTGTCGCTGATGTAGCTTTAGTGATGGCTGCTGAATATTTCTGGGCAGATGCTTCTGAATAATAAAGTTCTTTTTCTCCTCCAAGGTGGAGCCTTACAGAGCATCGTCCACAGACAAGAGGTTTGCCTTCGACAGCTAAACCATCCTATTTTAAAGATGAGACTTGATCCTGGTCTGCAGTTGCCAGTTCACTTATATGGTAGCTGGGCATGTGTGAGTCAGGCTCCTTCTACGGAATTATCTCCTTCAGGGATAAAATTGCAAAAGATTCCTCAAAAGATTCCTTATTATGGAGTGCAGGAATGAGAAGAAGAATTGTGGGTAAACTCTGTTAGCTTGAATTTAGCTTGAATTTAGCAGAGCTATTTTTTTCAAAGATGACTGGATAAAAGCACCTGTCAGGGATGGCAGGAAGATGGGACTCTGGGTGGAACGGTATCACACACTGCTCGGTACAGAATTAATAGATGTCATTTATGATGCTGGAGGGAATTAAGAGATATAGCTCAATGCAATGTCAGGATGAGAAGTAAACCAGCACTTCCCTAAGAGATCCCAGCAATCCTCTCCTTCCCCTGTTTTGCTATGGAAGGAGAGTCTAGCTGGCCAGCTAGAGAGGTGCCAGGGAGATCAGTGCAGTCCCGTATTGTGGACCGAATGGAGCAATGGACAAAGCCAAGGATTCCTCTTTTATTGCCCTGACACTTTTGTTTGACAACGGCCTATGTAATCTCTTCTTGGGAAATAAGAATGATAGTGCAGACTCTACCTACACAGGCTTCTTCAGTGTTTCTGAGAAAACGTGGACTCCTAAGACAAAATTTATACTTAGAAGTGAAAAGGGTTTTTTTTGTTGTTTGTTTGTTTGTTTTTTGCTATTCCTAAACAGACCATGATCAGAAAGTGCAGTCTATTGCGTTATTTTGAGAAGGTGCAGTAATTCTTCTTCTCTTGCACTTGTACAGTGGTTGACTCTTCTTCCTGGGCAGAATCAGCTTTATGCAAACTGCTTCCACTGCAAAGAGAACATAACCTAATTGGTGGCCTTTGCATGGATCAGTGGGCTTGTATATTGAAGTCTCATCAGTATTTCTTTAAAAGGAACCACAGCTAATGCATGCGGAGAAACAGGGTTGCGTGTTGCCTGTATTTCAGCTTTGTGCTCCCCGCTGGCCTGGGACTTCAGCTTGTCAAAAAGCCTACACACACATCCAGGCACGGGGAGCTGAATAATGTAACTGCAACTCCTGATAACACTGTCAGGAAGCCTATAAATGTCTCTTAGTGGGATCCCTGTTTGCAGAAACGTCTCATCATGCAGCTTTTTGCCAGGTGACATTAAGTCAGGCTGTTGAGAAAATAAGTATCTTCTGCTTATCAAAGGCAGGATAAACTGCTAAACTGGCAGGGTTTCCCCTGCAACGGAATTACCTTCTCCCCTCCATTCATAACCCCTTCCCATGGCTGGTGTGGGTAAAGGTTGACTGCTCGCTCAGGACAGTTATCCACTCGCAAGGATGTCACCTGAAAAACAAACACTTACACTGCAAGCTCTTTGGGGCAGGAACCGTTTATTCATTGTATCTCGTACAGTATGTCACATAGTGAGGCCCTGACCTGGTTGAGACTGTCGTGAGTAATAAATAAATCAGTATTAATCATCGCGAGCAGCAGCCACCTTGGGATGAGAAAATGATTCATTACTCCAATCTGCTGAATTATTCACTCTTCTGGTGCAAAAATGGCATGAAATATGAGCTCTGAGGATGTGGAGGTTTTTAGCATGATAGGGATTTTTATTCTGGTATTAAAGGTAAACTACAGCTGGCCTAAAAAAAAAAAAAATCCATCTGAAATTTGTGATGAAAAATGTGGGGGGTTTTTTGATTGAATAATATCTTTTATTAAAAATATCCCTCTTGTCTATACTTATTAAAAAAATTAATAAAAATGCAACACAATAATGAATTGTTTAATCCTTCCCACATCCAATATTACAGCCAGCATCATGAAACATAAAAAGTATGAAAAGTAAAGATGAAAAAATTGAAATTTCATTTTATTACATTTTTCCCCCAAAAAAGGAAATTAATGTTTACTGAAGAGAAAAGTTTCCTTGTAAAATCAAGATTTTTACAGTTACCTCTAGTATAAGCTCCTAAGAGTAAGTTTTTCTTTAAAAGTACTGAGAAATGATCTGAATAGGAAAAAAATGGAAGAAATAAATATCAGGGAGCATATGGGTGAAAGCTAGTATCTTACACACTAGTCTCCAAGGAAAAATTGTGCAGAAGATTTTTCATTGTCCCAGAAAATTAAGTTGCGCTCAATGTTATGATCTGGTTACCTTCACCTAAGAGGGCTATGGGAACATGGAGCATAGAAACATATATATATATATATATATTTTTTTTTTTTCCAAACAATTTTTAACTTAACTTTCCCATTCATTTTGCCACTGTGGCATCTTTTGGAGCTTCCTGGCTCCTGGTGGCATCTTCACTTCTTGAAGGATTCTGTGCCCTGATCCTGTTATTCCTATTGATAATGTCACATGATGATTTGTGCTGTCATGTCTCCTGTGAGACAAAAAGAGAGAGGAGGTTTCAAACAGGACATATGGAATTTAATGAAAAAAAGCTAAAACTTACAGCAGTGCCAATTGCTGCCGCACTCTAGCTGGAGGGCATTTCTGGGTTTTATGTGCTTTACTTTCGCATTGTTTAGCTTGACAACTGGACTACACTAAGTATGCAAAACATACTGCGGCAAGCAGTCCTTCAGTGGTCTGCAGGTCATGCAATATATGGGCTAAGAGAGCTTCTCCAAATGCCTGAGACCAACCCTATGACAAACTTTCCACCAAGTCTCACGGGCGCTGACCCCAGCAGTCCCAAAGGCCAGGGATCTTCATCATAGGAGTGTAGCAAGGCTGAGGACTGTTAAGATCTCTAGTGTTTTTGGACTCATAGCCAAGAGCCAGACTGAAAAGATTAGTGATTTTCTTTCAGTTGATACCAGTGGCCCTTCCATTGGGTCCTCAGTACACGGAAAAGATGTTTTTCAGGATAAAACGCCCTGGGGTGTTCCTGATCCTGTTTCCAAAACATCAGGTAAACTAAAAGTTGGTACACAAATGACCTGTACTGACTCCACTGCACCAGGGTCCCTTCGACCCTCACTGATATTGATTCGTCCAGCAATGGGGTTGTGTGGATAGCAAGGTGAATTGCAGATGACTGTATCTTAGAATATCTCTAGGATCCACAGAGGTTGAGAGCAGTCCCTAAGCTGCCACAAACTCTTGCCGAGGCTGGAGCAACTGCAGTTAGTGAACCAGGGAAGGATGGTGAGTTCATGCTGTGCATCCATCCCCTCCACCCTGCAGGATTGCCATCAGCCCGGGAGAGGAGGTCAGCTGCCATCTCAAAGGATGTATGAGGGTAGAACCTCTTTGTCTAGACATGCTACATGTCCCACTCTATGGAAAAATAAGAGTCTTACAGAGGCTCTCATTCAAGGAGATCAAAATGAGCAGTACAAATTACTTCTTTCTGCCAGTTCCCTTTTCAATAGCTGGAGCGTTGACCAGGATAACGACTAACAGTCCTACCACTGCTGCTTGTCTCAATACAGATAGGTTACTTGTGCCCTAGTGGAAGAGATATTTATCTCGAGTGAATTATTGCATTTCCATCCTCTCTTTCTTGGATAATAATAATAATAATTCTGGGCATTTTGATATCTATTTCTAACTCTAACATCATCTTTCTTGAGGGCACTTTCGACTAAACAATATTGGTTTTACTGCCTGTGTAGGAAATAAAACCACAGTACACAAAGAGCAATGTAAATTAAATAAACAGAACCAATAAAGTGTTTTAAAACCTTCACCTTATTGGAAGTATTTAGGGATGTGAATGAATTAGGATATTGGTTTTCCTGTCCACCCCAGTCTTTCCAAAGACTGCCAGCAGGGGATACACCTTCAAGAATGTAAATGAATGAAAAACTAATGAGATCCCATTAATATTATTAAATTACCCAGCAAACACTATTCATCACTGTAAACTCATTTTGCAGAGAAGAAACTCACCCAAATTACTGTAGGGTCCTTGGCAGTTACCCAATAGCCATGATGAATAAGGCTGGTTCCTGACAGCTTATTGACACGTTTGCTGCTCTCAGAAGCTCCCCAACACCCCATCTTCAAATTGAATTTCAGGGGAGTTGTGGCATCTTGAAGAAAAGTTGCATGGAGAGAGGCGATCCACTTCCAAAATGATGGAGCGAAATGGGTTTCCCTTTGCCCTTTTTATTCTGCCAAGTAGTCCTTCCTTACCTCTTCTCAGTAGGTCTAGCTCCTGCCCGCTACCCTCTTCCTTCAGATTGCTGGAGGCTGTAAGGAACAGAGGGGGAGCACAGCCATCCAGCTTGATTCCTCTACTGGAGCACAGATGATGAATTAGCACAGACACAGCGGACTGATTAGCATAACTCATAAAATCCAGCGAACTCGCAGAGCAAGGCAGGGAGAGGAACCCACAAGGGAGAAAGAGAAACGTTAAATTAAAATCAGGCTATGTAAGCATGAAGAGAAAGTTCACCTTCCAGCCTGGGTCAGCACCCCAGCATCAATCAACCAGCTATTCCAGCAGAAAGTCTGAGTGTCTGAGAGAAGGGTACGGAAGACGGCAGGGGAGAGAGTGAATGCCGTTTTTTTGATATACTTGTGTTTCTGCACGGTTGACTTTGCAGGCGTTCGGTTGCCCAGTGCTCCCTGCATTGAACTGCCAAGGCTGTACACAGTACACGTGGGATTTGGTGGTCCATAGTCTTGGTGGTATGTCACAGTCTTTTCAGAATGTACTGTGCATCGGCATCTAGGTAAGGACTGGAAGCATCTGTTGCTGAGATACTGACTGAAATGGTGTTGGCTCTTCTCGACAACCTGTTGCCGCTTTGGAGAGCCCTAACTGATCACCATGATGTTCTGGGCTATAGGTTGAATGGATCCCTCTTTTCCAGGTTTCTAATTATTTCAAGGTTTCTTATTGCCTCTGTGCTTTTCAGGAAATTTCTTCTCATTGAAGAGCTCTTCCCTATGGCTCTAGTATGGAAGATTTTGCCTGAGCTTATACCTTAAGTTCTTTCTGAACTCTTATTTTATTGCGGAGATACAACTGTATGAATAGGCTGACAGGAGCTTGCTGTGTAAATAATGACTCTGTTTTCCCCTTTTCCTAAATTACAAGATACCTTGCTGAATTCAAGAGGGAAGGGTTAAAATTTGGTCTAAAGTGGAATATAACACAGAAAGACCTAAGAACATTGGCAAGGCTTACTGCGATGATGTAACAGCTGATAGTAAAAGAGGGAAATTGGGAGGAAATTGGAAGGGTAAAATCCAACTGTAACAACTGAACAATGACCACGCTAGAAAATAAGGAAGAAAAAGAAATTATATTGGTGGCAACTCATCATTTGTTAAAACAGACTATTTGTATATGTATATATGTATCTGGCAAACACAGAGAAAGCTGGACAAGGAAGGACTCAAACATATGTAATTGATACATGGTAAAAATACTTAAATAAGCAAACCTTGCCTATTAATCTTCACTTTGGCTGCAACAGTAGCTCTCCTCAGGGGTAGTCTTTTGGAAGGACCCTGTGCCCAGTTCGGGGAGGGGGTGACATTCTTTGCAGAGGGGTGGAAAGCTTTCAGAGACACTATCCTGAAGTCTACCAAAGAGTGAGGTTACCTTCTCAGCATGGCAATGAGTGATACGAGTCCAGACCTGTATTTGGCGTGGAGGCAAAGGTTGAAGGTATCTTCCTCATCTGAATTGCTATCAATGGCATTATGACGATAGTCAATTACTGGAGCAATTGCACTAGTCAGTCTTATGCTGGCTCACAATGGTTGCTCTTCGTGACAAGTCTTTGGTGCAACCCTGAGAAATATCAGTGGAAAAAACATGTGCTCATTATCAGCACTAGTATTTATTAGGCACAGTTTGATATCTGGGCATAATTTGATTTAGCTTGGCAGTGTTTAAAAACCGGCTAGCACATTCCAGCCAAATATACCTATCCTACGCTCTCCTCATACTCGGCTAGAAAAGTAATCATTATGGGCTGGAGAACAGAACGGTGATTTTACACTGAAACACATCTGGTGACATATAGGAATGGTGTATATAATTCATAACAAACCATTTTGTCCATTTATCTACTTAAAAGTGGCCTGCAAAGAGCTCACGGTTTTCTGAAGAGTAATGCATTTGCCGTGTGCCGCCTGCCAATAACTCCTGGTTTGTAGATGGTTCACGAGCAGTTGGCTGTGAGCATTGAATGTTTTGGCCTATGCCCATGTTGGAATGACTGTGTCTGCTTTCATCTGTTCTTGGAAATGAAACGCTTCCAGGCCTGGCTAGTAGTTAGGTGGGAGACTGCCTAGGAATCCTGGATGCTCTGCTAACAAGCCAAAGAAATTGAGGTAAATAGCAGAAACCGAATCAAAATGGTAACACCTCAGCACTGATGATGAATGGGAATAGAATAAATCAGAATTCAGTCACTCTTAATTAGTTCTCCAACCCCCAGAATCATTCTGTTCCCAGCCTGCCAACCTTAGCATTATATATTGTAATAGGCCTATGTTCTGGGTTAGGATTAGGTAGTTAGAGAAGAAAGATGCTTAAAATGCTAATTGTGGCATTATTTAATAATGTCATAATAATAGTAATGATACCATAATTTTGGCATTCAATATTTTTCTTTGGGATCATATTAACATAAACCGAATTGTGTCAAGATACTATATGATAGCCTTTAATATTTGTGTTCTGATCAAAAATACTGAAGGTATATGATTCTCTTCACCTAGTCATCTAAAAATATCTGCTATCTGGGAATGACTATCTGCAACATCTTCAGAAAGGTGTTTCCCAGTAATGCTGCATGCTCAGCCTCAAAAAATAGAGCATTAAATACAATTTCTGTAGCAAACAGCAAACTGAAGAGATCTTACTTACATCTGAGAGAAAATAATTTTTTTATAGGGTTACAAGCAAAATGGCAGATATGGAAACATACATATCATCTCAGATCAGAGCTGTCCAGGTCAGGACAAACTTCCTGAGGCAAGAAGGGAATAAAAATCTATAAGAGATAAAAATAAATGTTTTGTCCGTACAGGAAATTTGATCTTCCTTCCAATTGTCAATTAATAACCTTTTTTTTTTTTGCCAATTTTTGCAAGACTTCTGTGCTTGTTTGGAGGTGTCTTCTACAAATGTATCTTGATTCTAATGTAACTGAGATGTTCTCATTATCTCTGTAATGATTGAATGTAGCTAATTAGATGAAGATTCATAGACTCATACAAACCTTAGAAGAAAAGATAAGAGAATAGTGGTTGTTAGGTCATTTTTTAATGCATTTAAAAAAAATTTTGCTGCTTCCTTCTGACCCATAGCTCATGCGTACTGAAAGCATCCTGCCTAAGAAAGCAAATACATTTGTTCTGAAAACATCAGAAGATGAAGTTCTGCCTCTTCCCTGGGTAGTTTGTTTCAGTGATTAATCACCATTAATCATGTGTGCCTTTTCTCTAATTTGGATTTCTCTGCCTTTGGCTTTCAGCTTCTGGTATTTGTTTTGCCCTTCTCTGCTAGATTAAAGAAACATGAGCCTCCACCATTTCCTCTGATGCAGATATGGCTATGCCATAACCTAGGCACTGCATCTTTTTGATAAACAACGTGACCTCTTTATGTCTCATTTAATAAGGGAGCTTCCTCTATATCTTAATTTATAGTGCAGCACTTTCCAGCACCTCCAGTGATCTTTCAAAGAGGATGGACAATGAAATGACCCACATCCAGCAGTAGAAGTCCAACCAATACGATCTGCAGCTATAGCATTGCTTTTCTCTCCTACTTATGTCCTCCTTGTTCATCCATCCAAAGGCTTCTCTTGCCTAAACATTGATTTGGGAGGTCATGAATAACACTCAGCCTCCAAAACCCTACTCAGGGTCTCTGTGAGCTAGAAAACCATCTCCTGGTCTATAAACACAGCCTGTGCAACTTCTTCTTGGCATTTGGTTGGATTCAACCACATTTTGTTGGAATGGGCCCAGCTGGGCACCTGGTCCAGCCTGCCCCATAGGACTGCCCCAGCCTCACCACCAGTCAGTGGTCCCCTGGTCTATCAAATTATGATTTCCTACTGTCTGTCACTCAGTTTATAATCTGCTTAACATGGTATTGCTACTGCATCGTGCTGGTTTTTAATGGTAATGCCATCCATCACTAAGTCAAATTCCTTACAAATGTCTTAAAAATGCCTTAAAAATACTCCAAATTACTTTTAGCAAGCAACCTGAAAGAATGAAATCAGATTGAGTTTTTTGCATTAGTTATTTTGCACAAAACCATGTTGACCGACATTAATTATATGCCTGTTCTTCCATTCTTTATCAATTAACTGCTATATTTCTATATTTTGCTTGGGACTGATGTCAGGTTAAGCAGTCTATAATTTCGAGTTTGCCTTTTTAGGGCATTAGAATAACAGTAACTCTTACCGAGCCTTCTGAAATGTCTCCAGGATTCCAGGATGTATTAAAAATTAACATTACCAAGACTGGAAATCTCAGCAAGTGTCTTTAGAACTTGGATACGAGTAATCTCATCTGCAGATTTAAAAAAAGGTCTATTCCCATCTTTGTTGAATTTTGCTTACTATTCCCTTTAGTTATCAGGTAAGTGTAAAGTGCCTTACCATCCTTGCATAATTAGTACATCTTCTAATGTAGAATAGAAATGTTTATCCTTTGCCTATCCTTCTTCTATAATAGCATTACATGAAGATGGTTAAATTGTTGGCCTCTGCCATTATTAGAATAATTCTTATTCTAATATATTTAAAAAAAACCCTTATTCTGATAATCCTTAATTCCTGACAGTTTGGGATTTTCCCCACCTTCCTATATCCTTGTGAAAACTTTATTTCTCTTCTACCTCCTGCCCTTGACGATCTGGGATTTATAAATAAACAACTATATAAATGAATATTTTTTCATACACATATATACAAAGATGAAGTAAGGAAGCAATTAGACATTATAAATGCACACAGACATAAAGACAACATGCCTGTATATACATATTTATACTTGATGTTTTCACTTTGTCAGAAAACCATAATGGCTTTATAGTCAAAGTTATCTTCTGCCTTGATTGCTGATGCTTGGCTTTTGGCCATCTAATAAATTATTCCAAA
The DNA here is from genome assembly GCF_036417845.1 of Apteryx mantelli. Lineage (NCBI taxonomy): Eukaryota > Metazoa > Chordata > Aves > Apterygiformes > Apterygidae > Apteryx > Apteryx mantelli. Next base: position 3,069,914 of record NC_089979.1, on the reverse strand, counting down.
AAGACTCTCAATTTTCATTCACAATTTCCTGTCTACACTTATGTCAATTTCTTTCAAATTTTGTCTCAGCTTTGAGAAATTAGCCCTTTTAGCATACAAAGTATGTATTTCATGTTTGAGATTGTCCTTTCTATGCCCATAATAAATGCAATAAATTCCCAATCAGAGAGAAAGTTATACTAGGAAGGGAGAAAGAAATGATCAGGCTACACTTTTTTTCTACTTTGGATGGCATTTGGGGGAAGTTTCTAAATCACTTAGAAGGAAGCATCATAGATCTGGGCCAGGGAGAGGTATGGCACAGTTAAAATATCTAAACCTCTATGGTCAAGGCTGGGTTGATGTTTCGCTCTGTTGGGTGTATCTGGTTGTTAAAAACTCAGCTCAAATTTTAGAGGGTTTTAAGGAAAACACAAATGGAATGTGTTTGTCATGCTCAGGTTCTCAAAATTAGGAAACCTGCCTTTCTGGTGTTTAGGAAGTGCCATAGCATATGGGAAATCATCAGGAGAGGAATGGTGAAAATGGATTGAAATTAAACTCTGAGTACTGAGCACCATTTTTACTGTGCCCAAGTCTCATTGCTTCTACTGTGACCTGGCATTCGAAACATTTCACAAAAAAAAATACAAGCTTGTTGCCAATGTTTTTGAATATCAGGCTGAGATTTTCAGTGTAAGAGTTATTCACGGAGCTTGTTGTGCTTCTCCAGTTGCTGACGAAGAGCTCTGGACAAACTCTTTGTTTGAAATGACAACATGTTCAGCAGCATATGCAAATGATTCATTAGCATGTTATTATTTTCCTCAAGGTCATTTGTATAGAAATTACTCACGCAGCTGTGTCTGCAAATTGCAGCAAAGATGAGTCTCGGAAGCCCTCTGTGGCTCTCTTAGTCACCCAAAGCTGGATAACCAGGTATTGCACACCAGTGACCATGAGAAAAACAAGCAGCTCCTCACTTTCAAAATGTGAAGTCTTTTCCTTCTTGTAGCTATAAATTATATCTTGGCAATATCAAGAGATCTGAGGTATAAAGTGAGCATGGACCCAATGGTGCTATTGCTGTGGGGAGAGTGAATGTGTTTGGGTTCAATGCTACCCCTGCCACCTGGAAGAGTGCTAACGAAGTGGTAAACCCCATCTCACAAACTCAGAAGACTCATGCCCCAGACAGAGAGAAGTCATCCCAGCAGCAAAGTTTATACCTGGGCTGGATTTATACTTTAACCAACTCAAAGTTATACCTTTAGTTAAGACAGCCAGGTAGGTTCTCTCAGTAGCTTATAGAGGTTGAATGATATCTCCAGAGGATGAGTCATCCCGTCCTAAGCTTGGTATCTCAGATGTGGGGGGAGATGGAGATGAATCACCTTCAGAGGTGCCAATCTTGTTCTTGTTCTGCTGAGTGAGGAAGGAGCCAAGACCAACTAGCTTAGACTGGATGCCCACTTCTTAGGTAGGTGTGATGAAGCCAGGCTTAATAGTAGGTTGTCTGAAGGTACTTGATACCTCTGTTATTAATTGGCCATACCCCACCCAGCTCACAGGCATAATTGGTTGTGGCCAGTATGAAAGATTAAATGTGTTATTGTTAAAACCGACCACTGCTTACTCCCTTAAAATGGAAGAAGATTACTATAACACCCACTAAAATTCCCATGTCTCTCTTGTCCTGATGATACATCTTTTTTGTCTTTTCACAATATTTGTGCTGTGCTTCCTGACAAAGGACCAAATTATTTCCATCCCCTAAATTACTACTTTGTGATTCTTGGGAACTCATTTTTTTCCCCAGAGTGAATCTCATTGCAGACACTCACATGACAGCAAAATGGAGACAGGGGCCATTGCCCAGCTTTATCAGGTGACATCACAGAGTTGCCTGACCCAAACTTTCTGTTATGAACCATCTCCCCTTCCCCTTTCTAAAAATAGATGGCCATTTTCCTCTTCATTGACCATCTCCTTTCATCCCTATTGGAAGGTCTTTCTGCTCTCTCACTTTCTTTAGCTTCCAAGCATTTTCATAGTAAATCACTATCCTCCACAGTGAAGACTTCAATCCATGCTCGTCATCCCCTACTTGGCTTACTGCAATAGCTTGTACTACCAGTCACTCTATTTTTCCTAGGCTTTCTCCACTTTTTTCTGGCTGCCAGAGTTTTATATTCTCCAGCTTATGACTCTCCTCACATTCTAAGCTTTGGCTTCCTCCTTATTTCCTTTTAAGTCTCTCCCTTGTACCTCAGCCCCATGGTGGTTACACAGATACTTTTGTCTTGATCTTTCTCTTCCAAATATCTGAGATCTGAGTGCCTCATTCTTTTCCTGGCAGCCTCTGCAGCTCTGGGTGTTGTAATTCACTGTTGATGGGTTTTGCTCAGCTAGATTTAGTCAGCTGAGACTGCATACTATTTTTAAGTCTGTCAGTTGTTCTCTTCTCATGACTTTTGAGTCCATTTGCCAATTTCAGCCAAATTTGGAAGAAGGAAAATGTTAATTTCTCACAAGCTTGGGTGAAAATGGATGGAACTCCGGGTAGAGAAGAGTGACATAATTAGTGGGCCCACTCAGGGAAGGGCTCCAGAAAGAGAATGGCCCTGCCCCTGCTAGACACCAAAGAAGCAAATTTTCTCTCCTGCTCCCCTTTGGTGTCTAAAAGAGCAGAAATTCCTGTTCAAGCTTTTTCCATAAATGAGGCATTTTCAGACACTCTTCTGTCTCTGACATCTAACAGAGTTGAGTTCAAACTATATCTTTAGCATAATCAACTAAAACATTGTGCGATGCAGTTTCATGGGAAACTAGGTTTCAACATTTCTGGTGTCCATGGAGCTACTCACTTTCTCTTCTTACAGTGCTTTGAACTCACTAATTTATAAATTCTACTTACTTCTTTGGGGGGAGCCAAAATTCTTGCCCTATTGACCACACACCATGAAGCACTAGAGAGAAAACATTCCACTTTAACTCTGTTAGACACATTAACAGCCTTATCCAATGCTCACTGGACTCGGCAGCTGTAGGCTTGATTCCCTCCTGCTGCTGCAAAGTTGAGAATAACTGCATGGTGACAGATCTGAAGCCCTAGGTGGCCATTGATTTGTTAGCATAGCTTGTTTGCTGTGGATCATTCACTTGTCCATTTTCCTACCCAGAGTGCTTTATAGTTTTCTATTTAATTTCTCACTGTCCTCCCCACCGGATAGGTAAGCAGCATTTACTTTCTTCAAAGTATTTGATGTTTAGATTTCACTGGAATTAACTTAGATGCTATCACCTTTTATTGCTTCATTCAGTTCTTGCCATCCTGACAGTAGATTATTCTGAGCAGTAGGTGGACCAGTCAGCTTTTTAAGCCACTGACTTTGGTTTCCCTCTCTGGAAATTTGCTTAAGGGAAGTATGATATATGCTTGCTTTTAAGCTCTTTGTGGTCCAGCAATATATTATAATACCTTTGGTAAAAAAATTCAAAGAAGTTATTGCATGTAGAGAAGGAGAGAAGAACAAACCATTTCAAGGGAAAAAAGGCACTGGGACTTCATGGGGTTGTTTAATATTCAAGTCATAGTTGTCAAAAATCAAGGAATATTTTGAAACTGGTGTGACTTCTGGATTAGGTAAGTTTTAGACGGCATTTCACCTCCAGTCAACCTTGGCTAGGGAAGAGTTTTAACCACAAAGGCAAGCTTAAGGCAAGAGCTTTTTCAGTTTCCTAAATTATCAGCATAATCTGGTAACTAGTTTGTGGAGCTCATGAGTTGAGTTCAAGGGCATGTTTTGCTCCTGGCTGACTGTAGCTTATTAAGCTGCTTTTGGAGCCACAAAAGTGAAGCACTGTAGGTTTTTGGAAGCAAAATTCATGTATGGTACCCCTTGAAGAGTCCAAATCTTTTAAATTGCCTCCAGTCTTGCCAAAAAACCAAGTAGGTTGTTTACAGGGACTCAAGGTAGTATTTGTCTGCCCTCCAAACACAGTACAGAGAAACAGGCACTGTTTGGTTTGAATCTTCTCATCCTGGAGGGGAAGTCTTCAGTAGGTCAGCTGACACCATCAGATGCTTGTTTCTCTCTGTTGGTATAAGGAGGGCTGAAGGTGACCAGCTCAGTGTTCAGGGCCATTCACTGGTAATTGCTTGCAGGCTAGACACAGCTTTTGGGCTATGGGCTCCATACTCCATGATAACCAGTAAGGTTTCTCTATGTCCAGCAAAGCTTTGTTATAGTATTGTTAGTGCAGCATTTACTGTTATGCATTCTTCATACTGAAATTTCTTCTGCTGTCGCAAGGGAGACTTCCCAAGAAAGACTCCCTCCCTTCCATTTAGCACTATGAGAAGACTAGAAGAATAGAAATTTTCAATGCCCGTTCATGTTTCCTCACCAGTAAGGACCTCTGTTTAAGGTAAAGTTTCCCATGGTCTTATGTTCTGAGCTTTGCTGCTTGAGCCTTCTGCTGGCGACATTTCTGATCTGAATGCATTAAGATCACTTCTCCCCAGATGCTTACTGGCTTCTGTTTTATTTAGTGCGCCTGGATGGTTTTCTAGGACTATATCCAAAGCAGTCTCTGACCTTGCTGGTTCTTTAGTTAGCTGCAGTGCACGCAGAGCCCTCCAGAAAGATGTGGTTGGTTCCACGAGCCTTCCTGCAGAATGTGTAAGGTGCACTAAATTTCCCCATGCTCACTCTTTTTGACAGGGTATACATATAGGGATGCAACAGTGACACCATTTTCCACAAATGCCCGTGTAAGGATAAGAATAGGTTCCTACATTCATAAAATCAACACTGCCTACCCTCGGGGAGGTAATGAACTTGTTTATTTTGCCTCTCCTCACCATTATTTCATTTGATCATTTCTCTTACATCCAGTGCCTGAGACAGTAATGTGCATTTCATCCATGTCTGCAGTCCTGGGAATCTCAAAGTACCATGCCAACATGAGTGACTTGAGCCTCCTAACACTCCAGCAAAGATTATCATTTTCAGGTTTCTCTTGTCTGTGTTGCTGGGCTTGCTCAGAGAACAATGGTCTTCTCCACACTGAAGAATAAGCCATTTATTTTTAGAGTAGTGAGAAAGGTATCTGTGATCTAAAAAGAGAATAGTCACAGTGGAGAGAGGAAATAATTAAACTAAGATTAAATGTGCCAAGTCTACAGAGCCCTGGTGCCTCTCTCCCTTCTTGATCCATCTCTGTGAATCTTGAACTCTCCCAGGTACCGAGGAAAGCAGTTTCAAAGGGCAGGAGTGAACAGACCTTGCTCCACCACCCCAGAAGGGCCTGGAATTTAAGATACCCTTAAGTCATTGCTTCCTACATCCAGGCAGCTTTTTTCTGTTGGCCAGGTTGAGTCATTTGGTCATTTAGGCTAAATGAAACAGTGCTAGGAAGTTTTCCTGAGCACTGGAATTAACACAGGTCAGGGACTATTCCCAGTAGGCAGTTTGGATGCATCCACTTTGTTTTAGGAAGTAAGCGAGTTCAGTGGTATGGACATAGACCATGCCATTTGGTCTCAGTGTCAGAGAACAGCTCTGGAAATAACTTAATCTACTCTATTAGATACAGCATCAGTGTGCTGATCTACAGCAGCTTCTCTAATTAGTGCTCTGGAGGCCTTCTTACGTGAAACCTACTGAAAGACTTTTACTCTGCCCGTGTATTTTTGTGGTGAGAGGGGCCACCACACAGTTTAAGACTTGTAAGACATGGCACTATAAGATCTACCTCCTTTTGTGGATGCTAAAGGAGAATCCTACAGCAAAGCCCGGTAGAAAATGAATACTATTATAAAGACTGTAGAGTTTCAGAACTATCCCGTGCACCAGGCTACACACTGTTTAATGGAAATAAAGATAAATATAGCTCTGAAATTGCAGGCCATCTTCTGCATTGGAAGTGCTGGGCATCTAGTTAAAAAAAAAAAAGTAAGCAATCTCGAGATTACTCTATACTTGGACCTGAATGAGGCATATTTCCTTATATTCACCATAAAGGTTAATAATCTGCTAATGATTTTGTATGTGTAATGAGTGAATATGGCATTAAGAAGCTCTATCAGAAATCATCGGCACAAACGGGTTCACTCCTGAAGCACGACACCTCTAGTTTTCTCTTAGTGATTTACACCTGTAGCACTTTGTCATCTTGACTATAACTGGTATGACATAGTATGAGCTGTACCTGCTGTATCTTACTCTTTAGACCAGACATAAGTTTTGTAATGGTAGCAAAAGCAATGAAGACTGAAATGAGATCACTGCAAGGGATGAAGGGTGTTTACCATTGGAGAGCAGACAGAATATTTTTCCTCTGCCAGGAGGGGAGGTTCCCTTCATGCAAGGCATTTCTCTGCGTGTGTCACTTTCCCGCCTGTGAGTTACTGTGTAATTACATCATCGTGGGAAGTATTCATTAAAAAGCTGGAACCATTAGCAGAAGTACAGCGGCCTCCTTTGTTTTGCGCAAAATTAGATACCAGCACAAAACCCAGTTCTAACGGCATTCATGTTCGTAAATCAAAGTCAAGTATTTCATTAGGGTGTCTGCAGTGTATGTATATAACTCAGTAGCAGAGTGTCTGCTAAGCCTAATCTGTTGCATTTAATTAACATTTAATTAGGAGGCTTTTGTGGGATGTGCATAAGTATTTGCCAGGCAATTTGTAAGCAGGAATCCACATGTCACTCGCTGGACGCTGGTGTGTAGTTCTTGTAAATAAAGGCTTGTCAGTATCAACCTTTCACACTCGGAAGACCTGGTCCCATGGATAGCTTGAGATTCCTATTTGACTTCAAATTTCACAGAGTTTAATTTTGTATTGAGTTTCTCCACTCATTTTCTTTTACTGATCTTATATGTTGTCTTTTAACAATCATTGCTTACTCCTCTTTTACCGATTGAGTAATGAGCATTTGGGTCAGTGTTGGAATGAATCGCATGTCCTGCCAAGGAAAAGGTGTGTTTGTTTCAGGAAGAAAACGCTTCTCCGTCAGATTTTGTCCGGATGTTTTTTAAGGCTCTGTGCCATACACCTAACAGCTCAGGTAGTACAGTCATTTCCATGTGCAAGGAGGGAACAGTAATCATTTCACCCAATAACGGAGTTCCTGAGTGGAATTTGATGGCCTGTGTTATATGAGATGTCAGATAGATGAGCTCTGATTTTAAATTGATATTTGCATGAAAAGGTTTGTGTTCAAAATAGGAAACGTATCACTCAGCGTTCTCAGGCTTGTAACCCCCTACTCACACTCAGACAGCTGGTCGCCCGAGGTTTCTTCTGGAGTCACTGGAGAGAACTAAGAGAGATCTTCAGAGAGAGATATAGCACGCTCAGGCCACACACCTTCTTCAAATTGCCCTCCATATGTGAAATTTTTCTGACCTAGGAAAGGTGTCTGCAGTACAGCTGTGTCCATCTGAGCAGGTCACTTTGGGTTCTCCTTATTGAACCAGGTTCAGTGTACAATTTAGCTGACAAAAAGTAGGCACCTCTCTTAGGATGGATGGACCTATGACATTACCTCTGCTTACTCCTTTGACCAGATCTCCACTCCCATAGGAGGCCAGACAACCAATTCAGATGTAGAAACCTGGATGGTAGATACCTGAAGGCAGGTAAATCAATCCCACCTACAGTGTGTCTCCGTGGATTGTACAGAGAACCCGGAAGACAAGTTGATTCAGTTAAATACCTAAAGCTGGGGGACATGAATACTGTCCCCTCTGTCCTCCTCTCTGCATGCTGTCCTTTTAGGCGATTTGTTTCAGATCAAATCCCCCTGCTATCTTTGCAAAAGCCAGCAGGCCCAGCAGAATATAACTATGGTCCTAGACCTGAACTATCTTACAGCATAGATGTGACCAGTGCTGCAACTTGAGCTGAAACATAGCAGAGAGTTGTAGACTCATGGGCCCTGGCTGAAGGCTCCTGGAAAATTACGTCTGACCCATTTCAGTTCTCCTGCAGCTTCATTTCTGTGCAAGGTTTCACTTCATCCTTGCCCTGCATGTGCACTGCTGTGCTCGTCCCAAGGTTGATGGGAGAAGTGACCCATTTGGAATAGTTAGTAAAGTGTCTCCTTGGGGATACAGAAGTTCTGTCTGCACAAGCTACTCTTTTCAAATAAGCATCAGCTATCCATTTGAGAGTGTTGCTGGGGCAAGGAGAATCTAGCCACCAACATGACAGATTTCCTTTCCTTGGACTGAATACACTTTCTGGCTAAAAATAAAAGGAAAGAAGAAAAAATAAGTTTTCTTTCTCCACCTGACTGGCTGCCCAATGCTTAGTACTATGAAAAGGTGGTGAGGACAGCTCAGCTCATTACTTTTCATTTTTGTGGACGTTTTGTGTGAGAAATGATCTCTCTGATACTCTGTGGCTCAGCTGGCTTTTCCTGGCTTATCCTACTCCCTGTGTGGTTTTGCTTCATCACCAGTTCAGTGGCAGCCACACAGGATGGTAGAATAATGTTGGATCTTCAAGGGGAAGAGAAGCAGAAGAGGAAACATCTTATTTTCTAGGTGGAGAGTTGGAATTTGTTCACTGACGCAATAGTGCAAGTCTGGCATAACTGCCCTGAGGTGGTGGTGTATAAAAGAGGGCTGGAGAAGAAGGAGTGCGGTGAAGGTGGGTTTAATGTATGGAGTAGTTTCCTACATGGGCTAGTGGGTCTAACGGACTATTGAAGACCAGATCTCAGCTGGCATAATTTGTGCAACTGCGCTGAAGTTAATGGAACTCAATGCTAAATTACACCCCGTAAGGACTGAAGGATCGCTGAGCCGAAGGGTCTCTAAATTGTGCGGTTCACTGAGGTGAAGCGATAAATGTGTCTAGCAGGAGTGTATAGAAGGCTGCACGTTATAGTAACCTCTCTGGCCACTTCGTCAAGCGTTCGCCCTCCTCTCAGGGTGTAAATTGCAGCAGCTCAGACTACCGGAGCCTTTCCCTCTCTGTTCAGTTTGTGCAACTCTATCCCGTGATGGCAACTCCTCAGTGGGAAGAGATCAGCCTCCCCAGACCCACTGAGTGAAGCTGAGTTACCCCAGCAGAAGGTTTGGCTTGCTTGTTTTCCGCTGCGTCACTGGTGGCCTTCTCATAGGAATCAGAAAGGGGAGGAGGAGGTAAAAACCAAGAAAACAGCAGCAGTCTGATTCATTTTGGAGATCTCTAAGTTGCCACTGATCAAATCCAAGTGCTTTCCCCATGTGTTAAAAAAGATTGCTTCCATCAATCTCCAGGCGGGCTTCAAGCTGAACGTCCCTGTCACAGCTTTCTTCATCCTTTCAGACCTGGGACACACTTATTTTTCAAAGTATTAGTTTATTTTGTGCATCTTCCTCTCCATTTCAGCTTCCTCCTTTATCACACCCTGTAGAGGAAGCCTCAGATACTGGTGATCACCGGATTAGCTTTCAAAGGCACCGTGATAGGATTGTGTCTCCTTGAACGGAGTGCTGCAACGTTTTGCTCTCCGCTTCCTGGTTCCCAGTATATTTTCCAGATCTAAAGAAAGTTATCTCTCTCTTTATTTTTTTATATTAATATCTGACCTACAGATAGGGAGGAGAACGCGCACAAATATGAGGGAGAGAAATTTGAAGTCAGAGGTGGAATCTGAGGAATATTCACCTTCCACAGCAGCTGCTTTCTCCGGGTTTAGCTATAACCCTATCCAAAAAGTGAAATAAAAAATATATATATATCTTTCAAGGAGGCTCATTTTATCTTTGTGTGAGATCATGAAAGGGGAAAGAGAAGCTTGCACGGTTTGCTACATGATCTCTTTTCAGACCAGCAGGCCTCTGCTGCATACCAATATTGCTTCAGCAACGCTGCTTGCTTTACCATCAGATTTTGCATTCAGAGCACTGTGCATTTTACTGTTCACTATGTTTCCCTGGGCATCCTGCAGATCACTTACGGCGACCTTGTGGATCGCACAGGATCTAGAGACCACAGAATGGGAATCATTATATCAGGTTATTTTGCAGGAGTGTGCCCTCAGTTAAAGACATGCGGTGGACCCATTGACTACTAGACTATGAATATAAAGCCGCACCTATTCCTGTGTTCAGATTTGCCTCTTGCATCTGCTATCTCCAGCTCTAATCTCAGGAAGTCTTGCAGTTGCCCTTGTCCATGGGAGCAGTCAATCCCTGCAGTCACCGCAATGGGTAAAAAAGAGAAAAACTTAGATGACATGACTTTCTAAAGCAAAAAAAAGGTTTTTTTGCAACACTGAAATTTTTATGGGACTATTTCTCATTTCTGTTTTTTCAGCAAAACTGTGGTTTGTCTATCAGGAAAAACTGAAGTGATGGTCCTTGCTTGCCAGCCTCAATGATCTTTATCATTTATAGGTTTGCCTGCAGGCAGGTAGCTGGACGATAGGAGCCAGCCCAAGAGTGGGAGGAGAAGGCAGGTAGGCAGGCATTCAGCCAGGTGAAAAGGCAGCTGATGAGCTGAAAATACCCTCTCCCAAAATGCAGTAAGTTTGGAAACTCTTGAAGAAAAAGAGAAAAAGAGGGCAAGTCAGCTTGGCACAGGGTAGAATTACTTGTTCATTTGCAAAATGCGGTCTCTTTCTGCAGAAAGGATTTCCATTTTTCAGTGGTTTCACCTGCTTTGCTCGTAATCACTTCTGCCCTGTGCAACCTCCCTAGTGTCCTCCCCATCCTACAGGGGTTATTCATGACTCCAGCTGTGCTCCCCTGCACTTCGGCCTGGCACTCAAACCTTCTGGCTGATTTCTGGCTTCAGTCCTGTCCCCATAACTCTTTGAAGTTGCTTTGGGCAGACAGAAGTGGTTTTCTGGACTGTTAGGTGGCTCAGAAAAGCATGCATTTCAATGTATATGAATATTTTGCCCTGGGCTTTCAGTTATATTTTCCTTTTAAGTGTTATTGTCCATTCAAAGAAGCTGATTTTCGTCCAGTTCTTCTAGACAATGTGAGGCAGAAACTCTGCAGAACGATTCAGGCTCACCCCAAGGAAAGGAGCTGTACACAAGGCTTATTTTTCCCAGTTTGGCATGTGATTTCCATGCAAGAGGCCCAACTTTAATTTCTTTGCATCATCCTGAGAAATAGCAAGGTGAAATCCACCCCAGGCTTGTGCTTTGCTTCAGCCCCTTATCAATCTTAACAGCCATTTATAGCTCCGTATTTTACCAAGCAAAAGAGATTATGTCTTAATTATCTCCTTGCTTGCCTTTGAGAGTTGCAGGAATACGGCAAACAGAGTTCCCATAAAAATAATCGGTAAAATAAAAATTAAAACATCAATTTTTCTCCTCTGTGATCTTGTTATTGCAATGCTCTGTCCTTTACAAGCATTGTGGCGTTCACACAGCTTAGCGGGAGTCACAAAAGAGTTAGGCGTCTAGGTCAGACTGGCCACCTGGACTCCTTGTATGATCCATGGAAGGAACAAGACTCCTCCAGAGATGGGTCACGACTCTTCTCTTGACATGACAATTGTTGTCCAGAGGTGACTATTTGTCTCTGCTGATTATTGTAGGCTTCTGCCTAATTTTTAGAATCAGCTGGGGGAAAAAAAAAAAACACTTTCCTGTGGGTTCAACCACTTGCCAGCTTCTTGTCTAGCAGTCCTTGCTCTTAAAGCTGAATTTCACCTTTTTTTGGACCCAGTGATTTTGCATGTAAATCATCACTGAGAAGATGCTTTTAATCCCTTACCCTGATGCCTTTTTACAGGGCAATAGGGGCAGCACAGCCCCAAAACACTGATAGAAGCATCTTGAATTATTACAGGGAATTTATCAGTGTTCAGCTATTCCAGATTTACTGGCCATATGTTGGCCTTTAGTATAACTCCCCCTGTTCCCCACTATGTTAGCAGCCTCAGGTGTGCGAAATGGCTCCATGAATCTGTGACTGTGATAAATGCTATCCATTACTGGCAAGATTGTCTTGCGTCTCTCTTTGCAGTTGGTTTCACTACAGAAATGCTTCCAGTGAAGGATGCCTTTTTATTTATTCATTCCAGTGATTTCTGTATTTTGACAATTGCCCTGGTCAGTGCACCTCACATTAGTTATTCAAAACAGCGTATAATGCTGTTTTCAAAATAAATCCATCGTCTGCTGTCCTCAGAGATCTGGCCAGGAAGATGGAAAGTGACCTGTAACATGCACTGAACTCATACAGTTTGGCCAAGTGGATGGCAATGAGGAGCACACGGGCAGGCCCCAACCCATCACGTCCTGCTGCCACATGGTCTCCTTGAAGAAGCACCATGTGCAAAGGATAACCTTCAGGGAATAGCACAGTGGAGCTGGAGATCTGTATGTGGCGTGTACCTTGGAGGACTTTACCGTGATCCTGGCTGTTGTAGCTGAACTATGTCACCCCATGGCACAGTGTAGTGCAGTGTAGAGACTCTGGCTTGGGCCTGATAGATGTCTAGCCTCAGTAGTGCTCTCCTGAATGTGCATTAATAAGCTCTGACTTTCATTAGGGCTAACTATCTACCTTCCTTCTAGCACTCAGAGCGTGGGGTGGTGGGGTAGAAGGAGAGGGGAAAGTGTCTCTTCTCTGTGATCCATTCCATGCTCTGAACATGCAGTAAATCTCTCTGCAAATCAATACGATTTTTGTCTCCTAATCTCCCTGGAAAAGTGAAAAATGGACTTCTATGGAACTAATTTTTTTTTCAACTTTTTTTCTGGATATCTTTACTCAAACTGCAAAACTCCAGCTTTCAGTCTGAGTTCTCCAGTTCAAACCTTCTTTTGGATGACTATAATTTATCATCTGAAAAGACTACTCTTCAAAAAAATGTAGGGAAAATCCATTTTCTCTATATCATAGAAACTGGGCCAAGCTCCAGAAGTGCTGGTCATGGACTTAAGCCTTATGATAATGATAATTTTGGTAACAGTTACAACAGAAGTAGAAACAACAGAAACAATAATAACAAGAGGAATTCAGTAATAATCAGAAATACTGATGCTTCACTATCATTAATTTTGTAAGATGCTGTGGTGAAAAATTTCAGAGTTCTTCCACAAATCCATTTAGGATTTAAGTCTTGTTGTATTTATTTATTGACCTAGATCCTTTGGGCATCAGCCCCATTTTATATCCTCCATCCTGAAGCTCAGGACAAAGTGGGAAGAGACCATTGTGAGGGGAGTGCCAGGAACAAGATCGAGATAAGCAGCTCCAGCTACCTCCTTTGTACACATCACCTGTTAGCCTCTCTGTGCTAGCCCCATGAGAGCAAGCCAAAATTAAAATACTGTCAAAGAATGTTCTCACAGCCTGGGTCATGGGTGCCCAGGTCCTATCTTTTTTTAATATTTCAGAGTCTAATCATATTTTCTTCTCTGTGGAGTGTAAAAGAAGAAAAAATAACTAAATGTCGGATTGAAAAACACAAGAAAAGAGGAAAAAATAAGGAGAGCTCATCTTTACAAGTGCTTGACATGGTGGTCTGGGATTTCCGCAGCAGAAAGACATCCATGTATGCTCCATCCTGTGTGCATGTGCAGTGTTCAAGGATGTCTCTGACCCACTCTGTAGACTGTAGACTCCCAGTCAAGTCCAAACTGCCTAGTGGGAATGATCCTTGCACCAGGTTATCTCCCAAATCATGTCCAGGAACTGCTTGGCACAGGGGTAGTTGAAAAAGGCCAAAAAACATGCCAGGGACCATTCTAACAACCTAGCACTGTAGATGATTGAGTTTCAGTGCCCTCCAGCATTCCCTGGCAATGGTTAACTTACCAGTATATAATTAACCATCATGTCCACGTGTGAGTGCTATAGAGTTGCAATGTGTGCTATCAAGTTGTTTGAAAATCCAGCCACTGTTCTGCCTTGAATGTCACAGTGCTACGAAGGTAAGAGCATCTTTCCTTGCTTTCAAACGTTGCATTGAAACTTCCTCCCTCCTTTGGTTCCCTTGAACCACAAATAGTTGTCTTTTTAAATACAGTTAGCTAAAAATTCTGTTTGGAATTCCAGTGATTATAGATTGCAGATTATGGAACGGTTGAAGTTGGAAGGAACCTCTGGAGATCATCTCGTCCAAACCCCCTGCTCTGTCAAGGTCACCTAGAGCAAGTTCCACAGCACCATGTCCAGACGGCTTTTGAATGTCTCCAAGCATGGAGACTCCACAACCTTTCTGGGCAACCTGTTCCAGTGCTCTGTCACCCTCACTGTAACGAACTTTTCTCATGTTCAGACGGAACTGTCTGTGTTTCAGTTTGTGCCCGTTGCCTCTTGTCCTATCTCTGGGCACCACTGAAAAGAGTCTGGCCCCGTCCTCTTGACACCTTCCCTTCAGATACTTATACACCTTGATAAGATCCACCCTCGGTCTTCTCTTCTCCAGGCTGAATAGTCCCAGCTCTCTCAGCCTTTTCTCATATGAGAGATGCTTCAGGCCCTTCATCATTTTAGTAATCCTCTGCTGGACTTGCTCCAGTAGCTCCATGATTTGGGGCCAGCGTGTGTGTGAAAACTGCAATATTGGGGAGGGGAGGGCAGAAGAGGGAAACCAAAATAGTAATTTTGATACATCCAAGATTTCAGGTTGTCCCATACTTGGCATCCACATAAGGCTTTAAATTTTACCTTGACAAAACTTTGAGGTGGAAGAAAAAATATATGTCTGGAAAACCAGGTGTATGTTAGCCCCAAATGAAAGGGCCGAGCCAAAGGCAGAGGGAAGTAGTGTTACAGTCCAATGCAATATCAAAAGACATCACGGCAGGAGCCTGAGGGAACAGCTGCACTGAGGCTTCTTGGAGCTGGCACCCACACAGGTAATGCCATCTTCTGCCTCTGCTGGGTAAGGCGATGTCACTTTATGTAGGGCATTTCTCTGCTTCTGCCTTCTCTGCTGCCCATAAATTACTGTGTAATTACATCATTGAGGCAGGCATTCATTTAAGAACAGGAACAATGATCAGCAGCATGGCAGTCGTCTTTGTTTTGCACAAAATTAGATACCAGTGAGAAACCCAGTGCTAAGTGCGTTTGTGTTCGTAAATCATACTCAGTATTTCATTAGCGTCTGCAGTGTATGTATATAACTGAGCAGCAGAGTGTCTGCTATATCGTTATGTGTTGCAGCTAATTAATTTTTAATTGGAGGTGGTTTGTGGGAGGGATCTCTGAAATGTATTCACTGGGTTTAATGTCACTCTTGGGGTATTGTAGTGCAGTCGATATTAGAAAGGTACCCATCAAGACCATACCTTCATGCTCTGCAGACCTGCTTCCCTCTTGGACTGATTTTTAAATGATCTTAGTGGCAGGGTAACTCTTCAGAAGACTTTAATGATCTCCCTGTGACTTGTCTTTGCCCTAATTACATTTGCTGTAGACTTACACCCACTTGAAATAACAAGGAGGCCAAGAAAACCTTTGCAGGAGATGTGTGTAGACATAGATGTCCTATAACGGGAAACCCTTAACAAGTTTCAGTTTGGAAAACATCTGGAGAATCCATGGGGATTTGCTTGGATTATGACCATATAGTTTTATCTTCAAAAACAGAAGAGCCGTAAGATCTCTGGTGGGAATTGGAAGCATACACCTCACCTGATAGCTAGTCAACCAACATGACTGTAGGAGCTCATCCAAAACACATGTGGCAAACTCTACAGACAGAAGCCCAAAATTTTGGGGGGCTGCTCTAAGGAACCAGCTGGGGATGCGCGAGCTTCATCTTATTTCTACTGCAGAGTCCCCAGTGGACATCATGGTGCTCAGAGCACTCTTGAATTCAGTGAAGCAGGTGGTGTTTTTATTGGATTAATGGTGTTCCTGCAGGTGTTGTGACTGCACGCTACTGAGAAATTACATCCTACCTGCGTCAATTTTCCCAGCCATTTCATTTCCAGGCAGAATTTCTCTTTGCTGCCTAGTGTTGTTTTCTCGGTACTGCTCTGTTTTGCTGAACAGCTGGTCGGTTCCACCTCAAAGTGTGACACCCTCTACTCCGGGAAACAGTCTGAATTAGAAGAGGGTACGGTATTTGCCTGGTAAGAAGCATCACTGTCCTTATTTGAGTTTGCAAGAGTCTCTGACAGAGGTCTACCTGAAAACATCTGAACAAATATTGCTCCTTTTTTTCTTCCGTGCCACTAACAGCAAGGATTCACACCCATTCCCATCACATTTTCTGCCATTCACTGGGCACTGTGTTTCTGCCTGCATGAGTCCTTCCTCAAAGTGACAGAGAGGAGGGGAAGTAAGCTGATGTGTTCTCTGTCAGATGGAGTTTAGTAAATAAGTGTAAATAAGGCTTACAGAGCCATCCACAAGTTTAGAAGGATCCAGCCAGAAACAGCAAGCTGACAGGGCAGGCTCTACTCAACAGCATCACCCCGGTCATCAAGTTTTGTTTGTACATTTTTTCTGTGAACAAAGTAAAAACTGGTGGAAGAAAATGCCCATAAAGTTCCGGGAAGTGACCTGGAAGGGAAGGAGCAGGAAAAAAAAGGCTCCGTGAAATTGTCGTATCTCAGTCCTGGGCTGGGCAGCTTTCTTTACTCCCACATTTCCTTTTATCTGTTTGTAAGGTGCTATTATTTTCGTTTGAAGAAAGGCATGGAGGCTCATCTTATGCTGAAGGTCCATTATGCTACGTGTCTTTCATACATAAATCACTGTGGACAATTTCTGTCGCAAAGAGAGCTGCCAGAAATGGCTTGATGTAAAACCCTCCCTCCAAGACCTTTTCACACAAGCGTTTGGGAGCACATGAGCGACCACTGCGGTTTCTATTTGAGTCTAGATACAGATCTTTTAAATTAACTGAAACTGGCACTTTAAAATGAAATGTCCTGAAATCTGCTGCATTTCACACCACATGAAAGTGGGTCTAACTACAAAGGAATAAGTTGAAGTTCATCTCTGTTTCAAGTGCCAGGCAATTTGCAATGCAACATGTAATACTTTGGTTGGAAGACGTCAGCTTGCCTTTCTAAATGTAAACTGGCCACAGCTTCATGGTTGCTAGTGGATCTACTTTAATTTTCACTGGCAAATAATCCAGTCCCAGGAGTTCATCTAAATTATGGGGGCTGCCTAAGAAATGCAGTGGCCATAACACTGACAGAAAGTGTCAGTCAGGGTGGAAATGGGCTTTGAGCATCCCTTTGCAACACAACTTCTTAGTTCCTCCCAGCTCCATATGTGTCTATTTACATTTGCAATTTTCCTCAGTTAATCACGTCAAAAATGGCATTTGTACCCCTGGGAACTGTATCCAACGTAACATTTTTTGTGAAGTTGTTAATCTCAAAACAGAATCCCCAAGTAAACTGATTACGATGCTGGCAGCATAAAATAAACTCAGATCTTTCATTAACCGCTGCCTAAACCACAGCAAATTCTGTGCTGAATTTAGATATATTGGAGCATTCCTGGTGCTTAAGGGAATAGTATACACAGCTTCAGACAACATGAGTGGTTAGTTGCTGAACACAGAAGCCATCCATTAGTTAGTGGTAATGTGTGAACCAGAAGTCCCTGTTTGCATTTTCAATATTTCTGCAAGAGACTTTTGCTGATATTCTAGTATTTCCCACAGAAATAGGGACGACAGAGAATTTCAATATTTTAAGAGAAATGACACTAAGTAGTATTTTGCTAACGAGTGTCGTACCTTTCCCCCAAAAAGGCTGCCCAGGCTGTTCTCCAGAGGATCCGTTCCTTCCCCCATCTTGCTGCTCAACGGCGCCCTGTCTGAGGCACAGCCGGGCAGGTGCTAGCATCTCCGCAGAGGTTTTTCTTTGAGAAGTGAAGACGAATGGAAACACCTACTGAAATGACAGAATGTTTTCCTAGCCTGAATGCAGAAACCCCAGCCGTGCAAAGGACCACATGGAGATGCTGAAATGACTGTTAGATACCTGGCGATTTCAATTTACTCTAGCCTTGGCATTCTCCAGCCCTCTTTTGCAGGGAGCAAGAAAGTATTTTGTGAGAACAAATATGGGCAGTTTTGTTTCACATCTTGCAGCAAACAATAAGGACGTTTGAGTTTTACAGCTTTCTTGGTCTTAAGACAAAACCTTTCCCTTACAAAGCCTGCAGTGATAGTGGGAAGACTGTGATGAGCCAGTAGGAGCGTGACAGAGGTTGGCCAGAGCTCAATGGTGGCTTTGCCTGAAAGGCCAAAGGGGCTTTTGAACCCAAAACACAGGTTTTATTAGAGCATAAGTGACAACAAAGACCTTTTTAGAGTAGAAAAAAAATCAAAAAGAGGTATATTATCTTCCTTAAAGGTATGTGCAAACAAATCACCCAGGACCATGGTGTCCTTGCAGGCATGCTCTTTCTTTCAGGCTTGAGCTCAGCTGTTCCCTGGCTTGCAGTAAACTCCATGAAGTCCCTTGGGGGATTGTCCTCACCACAGAGGTTTGTCTGTGCCTCTGCCCCTTGCTTGTCTCAGCAAACTGCAACTCCTGTGCTGAGGTTCCCTGTGCTCAGGGGAGATCTCTCCCCTTTAACCTTGTCCATAGCTCCCTGGAAGGAAACAAACCTTCCTCCTCTCTTTTCCTCCTCTCTTTTCCCACTGAGGTCCAGGAAACCGATATGCAGCAGATGGACAAAAATCCCAATATGCAGCAGCAGGAAAGGCAAGCAAACAGCGTTCTTCCCTGGAGCCCTGTCAGTGCCTTTTAAAAAGACTGTAGCAAACAACATGTAATACACTGCAAACAAAACAAGTGCTGTCTGCCACTGAGAGCGGTGAGGACGGGGAACTCCCCCAGCTCATACATATGCCCTATATCCAGCTCCCTGCAGATCCTCTCTGAGTGATCGCAGTGACTCCTGCTCTCTGAGTCAGTCTGTGCTAACACTGGCCACATGGGCACATGGGTTGGGATCACAGGAGGCTTTCTGACCTACCAAATAACTGAGCTCCCCAGTTCACTCCTGGGTCCTGATATCCCCAAATGTTGCTGCACTCCTGGACTTTCTCCTCGGGAGACAAGCTACCATTTCCCTCCTGAAACAAGACCTGGAGCAGTTCAGGCAATACCTCTCTCCAAGGACTGCTCCAAATGGCAGTATGGATGAGACTGTACCAAATCTTGCTCCCCACTATGGGTATGCTGCAGGAGCATCTCAATGGGCTCAGAGGAGACCCAGGACCAAGTGCTGCACAGCGTGGACGTTCTGGATCCAGCAGGGATGAGCAGCAGGGAAACAAGCTGTTCTCCAGCACGGGGCCTGGGATCTTTCCCTGGACAGCTGAATTCAGAAGTGGAGATGTAACCCGTGAGGCAAAGGCATCTATAGACAACGGGAAGCCATGGGGATGAATAAAAACATGAATCAGTTTTTATCTGAAAGAGTTCTCAAGCTGTGACGTTGCTCATCTCATTGAGGAAGGTTCCTCTCAGTGAAACCCGTCAGCTTTGCAAAAGCCCTGGAGACACTTCCTGGTCAGGGAAGGTTGCACACTGGGACTGGGGATTGCTGGGTGGAGATGAGGTTTGCTCGCTGGCTAGCGATGACTGAATCACTGTGTACGACCAGCATTACTCTAGGTAGAGCCATAAGCAATACAAAAGCCTGGCTGCTTTCTGTCAGTTCATTTTGCAGGAAACTGCACCGCTTCCTTCAGTATCTGTCCCTGCTGGTTCTCATTACATGCTGCTCAATTGCTTTGGAAACAAAATAACAGTTTCTTAATAGTTCATTTCTCCCCTTCCCCTTGTCTGCTGCATGTTTCCAAAATTACATTCAGACTTTAAGTTACAGGATGATTTATAACCATTTTATAATGGTCAGCCTCCCCCTGGTTAAATAGATGATTTACCAGTACCTTCATCCCTCAGGGAATGAAAACTTACTGTGTTGTATGGATGCTTTGAGGGTCTTTGTTAGAGGGTGTCGTGCAGTGGAAACCCCCCTGGCTTACCGCATTCAAAACTCTGGATATACAGCATTTCACCATATTCTCACATCCTTGCTTCCTATAAGACACCAAAGGTGTTATAGACTATCCTCAGCAATGATAATTTGCTCAGTGCTGGGTTAGGACCTCAGTGTGGTCACTGTGACTCCATTTCCACAGCTAACTAATCCATCCCCTCTTGAGGAGATGGGCTGCATCCATACAATGCATTGGAGACCGAGACTGGAAAACGGACTGAGAGCTAAATTATTTGACAGTGTGGCTGCATCCTTAGAGATTACTTGTGTTTCTCAATAATCCAAACACTCTGAAAGATGAAGGAGACCAGGACAAAGGAGGAGACAGGAGAAAACAAAAGAAAAAATATGTATATACTCAATGCAATGGAAACACTAATGAGCAAACTCCATCTACCAAAGAAAAGTAAGTGGGAAATTATCACTGTGGTAAACTTAAAAGCGTGCTACTACTCAGTGTTCCTGCAAAAAAACAGTTGAATATGATTCAGAGCACATGAGGCATTTCCACAGTGCTGAGATGAATACAAATATGCAATTCTACTAGGTGAACTAGGATGTAAATCAGTGTTAATAGTCCGGGTCTTTCACAGTTCAGGGCACCAGCTCTCACCAGCCTGGCAGAAGTGAACAGTCCCTACAAATTATCACACGGCTGGATGCCTTTTGTGAGGACTCCTCATGGGGTACTGCAGCCAACAGGATGGGCAGGTGACGCTGGCTTGTCCTGGGAAAATATTGCCAGTGTTTCAGATGAAGTGAAGAGCAGCTGGTGAGAAAGCCTTGGCTTTGAAAAACGGAAAAGAAAACGTGTCAAACAGTTTGGGAGTTCACTCCCAACTCTGGAAGATGAGACTGAAAGAGGAGACACAAATAACCTTTCTGTTAAGCTGTCACCTCTGCTGCTGGAAGCCCCTGCTGGCTCTGTTAGATGGTCCTCGCTGAGCATCTGAGCTGTGAAAATGTGTTTCTGCAGTGAGGCAGGCTGCTTCTGTGCCATATTCCACCTACCTTGAGGGTTTGTTTTGGTGATTTTTGCTGTCTTTCCTTATTTTACCTTTTTGTAAGTCCACCTTTCTGAACGACTCTAAGGGGAGGGCTAGCAGAGCATGGAGGTTTTAGCAACAGGACTTGCCCTGTGCCATGTCGCCTCCTTCACACCCAGCTTTCCATTACACGATGGTGTGGAGGGTCAGGCTTTGCTGAGAAAGTGTAGAAGACACCTCTGGATACACAGCCAGACGTACGGAGAAGGGTGTCTGTCTGCAGCCCTGATGGATCAGAGCCTGGTCCCAACTCCCTCCCTCCCCTCTCACCCGACCAACTGCACATCCCAGCCCTGGCACCACAAAGTCCCTATCCCCAGGATGCGGAGACCGTGGTGCAGAGAGTGAGATGAGGCAGGACCAGCTCTTCCACTGCTACTAGGTTATATTGGATGGAAAGGACTATGTCACTCCGGTTTAAGTCAATACAAAAAGTGTACGATGGTCACCTGTCCATCTGTTTGTACCTGAGATCCTCATCGTGGTGATATAGGGATGACGGGATGCTGTCTATTTACTTAACAACTTTGGGGAAACTGGGGAATTTAAGGGGGTTTTAAAGGAAAACAAAAGAAAAAGATTCTTTCATGTATAAGAAAAAGGACTGAGACCAGGAGGGCCCTTGCCACGGACGGCTGGCTGGAAGTGCTTTCCTTGACACCTCTAAAATTACATTGATTCCTCTCAGCATTCTACTTTACTGGCTTTTAAATATCTGCATAAAGCTTAGTGTTTCATAGAACAATGTTTCATATCCAGGAAAGGAAAGAGAAAACAAACCAAGGCACACATCAGCATTGACTAAAATAATGAAGAAAGACAGTTCTGCTCTCTTGTCTCACATGGTATTTTGGAAATATGCTTATATAAATGCTACCAAACTTTCTTAAAAGATCTCCAAAGTGCATAATCAGTAACGGAAGGAAAACTGATATCAATTATGCTCTTAGTAATCCTCTCAAAATATAATAACAACAGGCTTAATGACGTCAGGTCTATCTACCATAGTGAAAAGACATTAAAAAGCAATCATAAACAAAAGCAGATCTCTACCTAATATTCTCTTTACTGGGATATAGGAAGGCAGATTACTGTATTCTCTAAAGGTTTTCACTGAGCTAGTGGAGTAGGGAAGCATAAACTGGAGCCAGGTTTACTAAACATGTTTTAGTTAGCAAACTGGTGATGCATGAAGCCTAACTCTCACCAAATATATTTGTCAACTAAATACTGGCCAAATAGTTACAGGCAAAGGAAAGATCTTACACAATTGTTGGTACGTGGGTGTTCCCAGACTGTTTTATTTCTTCTTCTGAATTTGCAATGTATAGTTAATTAACAAAATTTGCATTGTTCTGCTTCTTCTCCCTTACTGAGGAAATCGGTGTTTTGAGCCTGAGGATAAGGAATAGCAAATGCCACATATGCTTGTGCAGTACCTCTGTGTTCTTTAGTTCTTCTAACGAGAAATAGGAGGTATCTAGAATGAGACTGAAGAGGATTCAAAATCAGTAAGTGTAAACATTCAGCAACCAACACGCAGGCACAGTAATGATATAATTCAAGAAATCATAGCAAAATGGACTGTTTATTCACAAAAGCAAAAATATTTGTAAATCAATTTTTAATGGCTTAACCAATGACAGTGTTAGATAGAAAAAATGCATGTTTATTTTTGACAGAGGAAATAAGTATATATCAGCATGCATAGCTGAGCTGGTAGAAGACTAGAATCTCAATGTCATAGGAAATTCCGTAGTTCTGAATTCTTTTTTTTTTTGGAGTTAAATATGGAATGTAGACCTACATTTTGATTTTTACCTTTCAAATGCGTTTTAAAAAAGCATCGTGTTTGGGGGTCAATGAGAATATATCACAAAGCTATTTCAACATTTATATTTTGCTTGGCTTCTAGTATTCCATTTTTACTAGGTAAAACCATAAAAATATGAAATTAAAATAAGAAAGTGAATATAGAATTAAATATGAACAGAAATGCAGAGTAAAACAAGAACATAATAATTAAGCATATAACATGAAAGAAAACAGAATAAACAATGTATCATAAAATACATTTCAAATGAAAAAAGTTTCACAACTAAATGATAAAATTCATTATGGAAAAGGTCTTTTAAGAAACATTGAATTGAAATCAGTGCATTCTTAAAAAACGGTTGAGATTTTGATGACTTTGCAAATCACGATGGAAAAATGTTATGCCAAAACCCTGTAAAACAAAGCTAATATATTTTGAAAAGCGTATGTTTAGAAATGGTTTCAGATGACATACATGGGCCAAAGGGATAACAAGACTATTTCCAGCTAATTTCAGATGGGAAAACAGATGGGGTTGTTTCTTGCTGTTAGACTTCTTGGTCACAGTCTCTCATAAGCTGATTTTGAATGTCTGAATTCTTCTAATTATTATTATCACTACTAAAATTACTATGACAGGATCTACAACCCTAAATTATAACCTGCTGTACTGTGCACTATGTGAAGAATAGGAAAATTTTATGACTGCCTGAAAAACCTCCAGGCCATTAGATGTTTAGGTGCCATGTGTGTGGTGCACCTCTCTTAGGTTTAGAGGCAGAGCTCAGTTGCCCATGCATAAAAGTCTTGTGCTATTTAGGAGTTCCCACGGTGTCCAAGACATCTGCGTAGGGCTGGTAGATACGCTAGACAACCTACTATGCTCTTCTGGGATGTCAACACATTCCCAGTGGGATTTTTCAAGAGCATTTCAAGTGGCACTACCTGCCTATCTTCAAGCAACTAAATCCCATATTATCTATTCAGAGGGTAGGTCTCTATCCAAGCACAGTATGAAGGCTCCCAATATAGTCAATAGGGAATCCATAGAGTTTAGGCTGTGACCTGACCTACTATAGGCATCTATTTTAGGAATTTCTTTAGGAACTCTTTAGGAACTTTTAGGAATTTCTCCCCAAACTCCACTGGCTCTCTGCTGCCTGTACAGGAAACCTGGGGAGACTTGCTCAGATGGAGATACCTGAGTTGCTGACACCTATGTTCAGCAAGATGATTTGCATTCTGATGTTCATAGGAGAGCTGGTGGGATGCTTGTCTAGATCCTGGGGCACCGAAGCAGTAACAGCCAGTGCTGGGCTGGGACAGGAGCGTAGAGCTGAGTTGCTGGGAGAGGCTGGAGTCGGGGTGCCTCTGTGGGGTTTCATGGCTCCTGGGAACCTGAGAGGTAATGAGGCTCGCTAAAGGTCTGTCAGAGCAGTTGGTTCTCATAAACGGGGCAAACCGTCTCCAGCACAGCCCTAGTCTTGACCTTGCAGAGTTCAGCCATGAACGACTCCACAGCAGACAGCATACGACCCCTCGGGATGGCCTCTTTCCCATGACATGATGCAAAATGCTAAACTCTGAGTAACCAGAACTGCTAGTCACCTGGAAGATGACAGGCTGTCAAATGCTGCTTTTGGTTACGCCCTTGCTTGCCCTTGAGATCTGCAGGTGTGTGCATCCTTTAGTGAGGAGCATTATGACTGCAGAGGGCTGCACAAGACAGAGTTTCATCGCCTACAGTTGCAGGTGTCACGTGGTATAATCCCGCTGGAAGTGGTGCTGATTCAAAACCTTTTATCTGCACTTACACAAGGACTGACAGATAGCTAAAGTTTTGGATACATTTTAACAATGCTTCTTTACTTTGGTCCTCATTTTTAGTGTGATTACACTTTAACTGTCCCTCTGTCTTATCTGACTGTCAGTCCTACTTTTCCCTACTAATAATGTTTTAGTCCGCTTGCCAATTTCAATGAAATTTAAAGAATGATTCAGAGTCCCAAGAATTTGTTCTTGGAAATGTACAGAAGAGAAAGACTGCATTTGTGAGCCTATGGAGGGCAGGGTTTCAGCGTGAACACCAGAATTATCTGTTCCACTTGGCCTGGCAGCACATCAGTCAGTGGCTGTGTACCTCTGACGGCTTTGCAGAATTGCTATCTGCTATTGTGTTTCATGGATGTGGAGGCCTGGAGATCTTGAGATCTAAGAAGCAGAAGTATTGTCAAGCTTGGGGACGTGGAGAGGACCTGAATGTATCACAGTAGGTGGAGATAATTCTGCACACGAGAGGAAAGCTGAGACTATTGTGGTAGGACTGTTTACAAAACATAGCGCGCACAGTTCTGTGGAAAATCTGGCTTCATTCAATTCTGCTGCTCAAGAACATAGTATTTGAATGGCTTGCAATCAAGAATATTCATTGTTCCCTTTTCAGAATTCAATGCTACGCTGACTGTTATGTCCTGATCCACAGGGTTGTCCACTTCGATCTTCATTTTGTGTTCATTTATGCAGCTAATGTGAGTGTTTTCTAATCAATGCTGGTAGATTCCTCTTTAATTAATATTAATGAGGTAGAGCAAGAACAGCATGGGCCACTAGTAACATTTCCCTGTGAATGACTGTTTGCAGGAAAAAGCTGAGGCTTGTAAAACAAAAATCATCATAGAGGGGAAGTACTGGAATGAAGAACCTCAGATGGCCCCTTGTTTCCATTCAAGAAAGAGTAGAAACATTCTGCAGTCATCACATGAAGATGGAGAAACTGCATGAAGAAAACAGAGATGTTGAGAGAAACAGGTATCATAAGGTTGAGCAAATCTCTATGGGTCTTCGGACATCACACATCACACTTTTCCTCAGCACCAAACCCCTTTTCAGCCAGCTATTTTTTATGAGTGGCTATTGTAATGCTGACTAAGATAAGACTGCCTCGATGAAATACCCCATTTCTCCCTGTTTAATGGACCTATCTCACTGGAGGATATGGACAAAGGGGATTTCACACCAGTTATTCTTAACTCTGAGCCCACAATGCAGGTGAAAAGTTTGAAGAGCCATCCTTCATAGAGAGGCTGACCGCAGTGTTATGGACCTTCTCCAGCATCCCCAGTCTGGGTATCAACCTTTGTACCTGTGAAAAATGCCTTCAGGGTGGAGTTCCGGGAAGTAGAGAATACACCAAGCTCTCTGCTTCAGCCTTGTGATCATCAACATCCTGCTAGTATACCAGAAATCAGTGACAAACATGGAAAATGGTTGAGTCATAGGCATTTTAGTCCCCACAGCTGGTTGGGATCCCAGTAGAGTGCTTGGAATATTAGCTAGAGCCAGATAAATGCTGTTCTTCTGGTAGAGACAATTCAGGACTGGTCTGATGACCACTTTGGTGATGGTTCAGTCATACAGAAGACCTGCATGGTCCTGCCTTTGGTTCTTGTGGCAGGCCCAGCTGATCCTCATCAAGGGCTTATTGCTTTGCTCAGCTTCCTAGATGGCATACTGCTACTGCATCCTCATAAAACCCCCTTCTTTTCTGGGACAGAGGTTTTGGGGGTGGAAGTTGGTACATCCTTTGCTCTGTTGGAGTGGAGGGGAGTTAGGCCTGCACTTACCCTACCTGGTTCCTTAAGGCCTCTCATATGAGGGGAAGCTGAGAGACTTCATTGTGAAGGGAGACAAGGGATGACTAGCTGCTGGGTGGAGTCCTCAAGTTTGGTGGTTCAGTGTTGAACAAAGAGGAGCACCTGTGTGTGTTGCAAGTGATTTGGGATTGCCAATTTCAAGGCTTTATAAATATTCACTCCTTAAACTGCCACTCAGTGTTGTATAATTAACCCCGTGAGTAATAAATTCCCTGACTTTGAGAAAGCTAATCCTGGCTTTTTCTCTTCATCTTTAGATTTCTGAAGTCTTCCTGACCTTCCCATTTACATGTCAGAATAAATAAAGAGAAAAGACAAGACTTTGTGTTGCACCACTGAGAAGTCTGGCTCTGTCTTCTGTACTCCCCCCACCAGGTATCTGTACGCAGTGGCAAGATCCACCCCAAACCTTCTCTTCTCCACGCTGAAGAGTCCCAGCTGCTTCATATGAGAAATGCTTCAGTCCCTTAACCATCTTTATGGCCCTTCACTGGACTCACTCCAGTAGGTCCATATCTCTCTTGTAGTAGGGAGACCAGCACCGGACACAGCACTCCAGATGTGTCTCACCAGTGCTGAGCAGAGGGGGAGGATCATCTCCCTCAAACTATGGGCAGCGCTCTGCCTAATGAATCCCAAGATACTGTCAGATTCCTTGGTCATGAGGCACATGGCTGGCCCATATTGTATTCTGTTGCTTGTATTTCTGCCAGTTTGAAGCCTTCCACCATACCTGTTTCATCATGAAAACGCTCTCTTAGCGCTGCCCAGTCTCCGAAATGCATTGTCTAAAATGATACTGGCTTAGCTGGTGCTTCATTTTGCATCACCCCTTGACTGGCTCTAGATCTGCAATGGCAGCAGTGCTGCAAGTGACACGTCCCTGCCCCTCTGACACTGAGACAAGGACACCCTGGGACAGCAAAATGCAAGTGGCTCCAGTGGGCTGCCCATCTACAAAACTCTTTACATGCATAAAAGAATGAATGCCCAGAGTGCTCTCCCTGACTGGAAAACTTCATGTTAACATGTCAGCCTCACCATAGCTCTGGTCTGGTAAAATGAACACTAATCTTCCCTGTTGACTTCACAAAGAGTGGATCTGGCAATGTATCACAGACAAAATAGATCTGTTCAGATGAAACTACCCTGACAAATAGCATCTTTTTTAAACTTTAAATTAACTGGTTTTCCCCATGATAATATGAGTCACAGAGCCAAATTCATAGCTTTGCTTTCCCTTTGTTTCTTTTGTTTATTTAATCTGATTTAATTTAATCAACCATTTGTTTTTGGAGCTGTCTTTATGAATCTGCTTAAATGTGCTGAGTGCTACTTCGAAAACAGAGATTCGCTTGTCCTTGTCTATTTTTTCCTCCTGGTTTGCACCACTCCTAATGAGGTGTATAGTCTAGAGTTTGTAAGATTCTTCTTCATGCCTTTTTTAAGCAGACAATCCAGTCTACCTGAGTAAAGACTGATTAAAATTAATCAAGGGCTTCAGGATTTACCTTGATACAAAGTTAGGCTATTCCAGTGACATAAGACAACACATTCCCCAAGCAAGTAAGCTTGTAGGAAGGAAGAGTTCTTGTCCAATGGTCAAGAGTTGAGCTACCTTTTCTGGTAGTCAAAATTTCTTTTTACATCATCATAGTCACAACATCATTGTAAACAATGAAGATAGAGCCATCTCAGAGTCTCTCAGCACCCTAGACAAAATCAAAGGTTGTTTGTTATTCTGAATGATGATGATTGAAGGCTAGGCAAGAGCTGAATAGGGGCTGCCAGGGGAAGAAAAAGGGTTGAAGGAAAGGGAACCAGGGGCAGAGGGCTGCAGGGAGAGCCCTGAATGGTCAGGTTTGTCTCTACTGTTTAAAGGGATGAGAGGTGTGAGAACAGTAAACACTGCTCCTTGGAGGAGCTATGATGGGAGCATCTTTGGCCATCCCGCTGGATGCTCCGTCAGCAGTGGTCACCTTGACTTTCCACATCTCTTCGTAGGAAAGAATATGTGTGTGCATTGATGACCTGATGGTCTTTGATTGCTTCTTTTCCTCATCCCGCTCTCCTCCTCCATGCAAGAGATGGGGCCACAGCTGTGCACTCAGACAGGGGAACCGTGGGGGCAGCGGCAGCTGGGTGGGTGAGACCATTTAGCAGGGCTCTACCGGACACCATGTCCTGGCAGGTGGCATCCCACCAACTGCAGCACTGAGGGGTGTTTCCTGCTCTGCACTGGGAGCCCATATGCTGAAGGCAGATGATCGATGGCCTGGGATGGCTGCAGTGAAAAGGCAGGACAGTTCTAGAAGTGAGTGATATGCAGGCCAGGCTGCTGGGTAAAGTGACGTGAGAGTCAGCAGTATGACTCTTCTTCAATATATAAGACTTGACAGGTCTGAGAACCCGGAGTACTCCCCAGCCACAGACTGAACAGGACCTTCCAGCTGGTCCAAAGTGAAAAATGAGGTAAGTTTGGCTGGATATCAATGAAACAAATGGGGCTTATCAGAAACTCAAAGGTCAGAGCTTATCGCTTACCAAAAACATTATCAGATGGGAATGACTTGTAGGTACCACAACAGAAAAAAAAAATACTATGCAATAT
This sequence comes from Apteryx mantelli, assembly GCF_036417845.1. Lineage (NCBI taxonomy): Eukaryota > Metazoa > Chordata > Aves > Apterygiformes > Apterygidae > Apteryx > Apteryx mantelli. The sequence continues at coordinate 3,040,836 of NC_089979.1, read as the reverse complement.
TGCCTACAGTGTTTTGCTTGTCTATGTCGGGTACAATTGCTTTTGTCACTATATTAAAGTTCTCGTGGGCATCTTGACAAAACACCCTATGGCACTGGTACAAGTGGTAACTTTACTGTAACCATTTATTAACATTTTAAACTCTTAAAAAAAATCACCTCTAGAATGTAACTGATTCAAATCCATTACACACTTCCTTTCCTTAGTATTATTTAGTATAATTTAAAGTATTATTTAGTATGATTTAATCATCCCGAGGTTTTCAGACCTTTCATTAGGTCTCTGCCAAGTGTGTTGAGTGACACAGCAAAATCTCAGCAGAAATTCTCTCCCTGTGCATTACTCTTTATCTTACTACAGATGATTTCAGCTGTAGAGCTGGACACGGTCCACCTACAGTGACCCTATTGCCCTTTCACATCATGTCTTGTAAGGGAGGAGCCTTAGGAAGAAGAGGGAGAAAGGTGGAAGGAGCAAAAAGTCTTTGTGCCACTGGGTCCTTTCTGCTCTCTCATTTCCCCTCTCCCTGCCTGCCTCCCCTGCTCTATTTCAAAGCTTCTTCCTGCTTCAAGATCCCAGCCTGCTCTGAGAAAAAAAGAGGGAGTAGTTCTTAGTCATCCTCAGTCAGGACAAGGACACAAAGGATAGTATATAAAGAGGAATGGAGATCACAAGAACCAGCTGTGGGACTCTTAAGAACAAACTAGAGAGAGGATATAGCCTAAAAGGACAAACCAGACATGGATTTTAAGGTGAAGCAGGCAGGAGGGGGACAGAGAAACCAATTAGATGGGACGAAGCTCTGAGGGGACCAGATGGGGTCAGGAAAATGGAGGGGAACTAGGAGAAACTCCATGGGGCAAATAGACTTAAGGGAGAAGGACTTCTCTTGAACGAATGTGCCCTTGTGAGACTTCACTTGTTCTCCATCCTCATACACCCAGCTTGTTCCCTCCTGATCCCGTGGCTGGTGCTGGAAGGTCACTCCTTGAGGTAAGCATCCTGGCAGCATGAAACACTCTTGTGCTCTACTGTTAGAGTTTCATCTACATGGATACAGACCCTAGGAAAAAGGCATGATGAACAGGAGCTCACTAGTCAAGATGAAGCAAGGGACCACAAGTGAGACACATAGGAAGGTAGAGCCCACATCACCTCCAGTCACCCAAAATATCATCCAGGCATCCAGCTGAGGATTTCAAGTGCAGTCTGTCCATCTCTCTGTCTGTCCAACCTGCCTCAGTGCCTTGGGAAAGAGGGTTTGTGTTTCAGAGTCCTGAGGTCAGCTCTGGAACTAGCAAAGTCAGAGGCTGCACAGGTGAGCATACTGGATGATTGATGCTAGCCTGGGACAGGACTCATTGGAGGTGAGTCAATGGTGAGTTTTCTAGGCTGGTGCAGACACCATTATTATGAGTAAGCATCTCACTGTCCCTTGTGGTAAAGTGTCTAGTAGGACTGGTCAAGTGGAAGGTCTGAAGTCTGTTACTTAGATTCCCCTCCACATTAGATCAGATACAGATTCCCACAGAAAGCAAAATTCAGCTTCAAATGTTAGGAAGGTGCATTGGCATTTAAAGCTTAATATTATTGTTAAGGTACTTGGCAAAAACTGCATGCAGTATACAGACATGTTAGCTAATGAAAGCCCAGTTCTGATTAAACAAGCCATTAGCGAGGCAACCTTTGCTATACATTAATAATGAATACATTCCTTATCATATGGGAAGAGTAAGAATTTATAACACTCACTTACTATTTCTGGAGGATTTAAAAAAAATCACAACACTTGAAGTTGTCCCAAGTCCTGTTTCAGGAATGTGAATGAAGTATTTCATCTTCCTAAAGCAGGAACATGCAGTACTTAGCATTTCCAATGGGAGTTTATTTTAGTCTAATTTATTTTCAACAGCTTTCCCCTCATGTTGAGTGCTCTGAGAAGAAATAAAGATAATACATTCCCGCTGGAGACAAGGGATAAAACAACGTCAGCAGAAAAGACGGGTACATTGAATCAACCCTTTTAGTGACTGGAGATTTCAGCCAGTGGAATAGGTGCAGGAGGGTTAGCGATTCCAGGCGTGCTAGGTGTGTTTTGTCAGTAGGCTGTAACTGCTGTGCGGTGGAAGGTAAATTTACATTTCAGAGTCACCACACAGTATGGCTTTGAGATGCAAAAGCTGAAACTCCTTTCACATGTCAAGGGTCCAGCCAAATCTTTGGTATTTAGAGCAACATATTTTTAATTTAAGTTTCATTAAAAGGAAAACAATTTAAAAAAAAGAGAGAGAGAGAAAAACAAGAAAGTTGATTTCCTTTTTTTTGTGTGTTTTGTTTTCTCTTTTAATCAAATAAAAATTAATAAGAAGTTTTCACAAAATATTAACAGGTAAGAAATAGATTAATCCCATGTGCAGATAGGTCTTGGTTAAAAGGCACGTTGTTGGATGCTGGTCATGGGCATAGCTGAGACCTTCTGATAAGCAGGAGCCTCCCTGTTATTAGGAGACGTTGTTCTGCAGTGGCTGGGTTGCATAAGAAAGGTGGAATTGTTCTTTGGATCCCATTTTATTGTTGCTGTGTTTTCTTGTGTCTTTGTCTGGCTAGGTGTGTTACTTTTTTCTTAGTGGTTGGTTTTCTGGAAATCCTTAAAAATAGGCAGCATCTTCTTTTGCTACATTCTGTTTCTCCTGGATGACTGCTAACACTCTGCCGTTGATTATGGTAAATGTTCCTAATGCAGATAATCTGTTACGTTTGCAAGTTGTCAGCCGCTGTCAGCTTGAAATCTAATAGTTTGGCCTACTTGTCATAAAGGTTTGATACTCCTGTGTCCAGCTTTTATAATTATCCTAGCATTCTGGCAGATGTTGGCAGTAAGATGTTCTTCTTCTAATGTTCTGAAGCTGTGATTCGGCTGCAAACCCTTACATGCAATGCTTTGCCCACTCACCAATCACTTCTGTTGGCCAGTGGTTTTTGCTCTTTATTTCATTATTTTTGGAGATTTTTCTCTACTTGTACTAACTTTTCTTCTTTTCCATTTGACTGTGCTCAGCAAAGCTGATTGTAATGGTGATGACACAAAACCCGTCTTCATAATCTACGCTTTTAAAAACTCACTCTCTGAAAATCCTCTGCAAGGAGCAAAGGCTGCTTATTCACAGTGCTTGTCGGAGACATTTGAATAGATGCAGCATCTTCTCATTCTTTAAAGACTCTGCAAGCAAAGCAAAGAACACAGAGTCCAGGGTTAGTGGTGGTATGAGAACTTTTAGGTTGCCTCTGTATGAGTAATAGCTCAAAAAAAAAAGGGATTTATCAGGACAGCTGGCATATGTCAAGGCCAGGGAACATGGAGTAGCTTGTAGAATAAGACAGCTGAACACCTTTCTGTTTCTCCTGACCTGTCCTGGATGCTTCTTACTTTATTAGACAAAGAAAAAGTCAACAGTAAAGCACAATCCACTGAGCTGGCCTTGACTCAGTTCATCTGAGGGTTCACATGTGTTGAACAAAAACCCAGGTAGTTGAACATCCTGGTATGAACAAGCCAGGCCTGCATTCCTCCCACCACCGTTAGATACTTAACATTGCTGCCTGTACAAGATCAGAGTCACCAGCAACTCCCTCTTCAGTGAGGTATGTTTTCCATGGATGGCAGAGGGAGGTAAGGACATCTGAGCTCCAAACTTAGAGAAAAGGTTAAGGTACACATTTTGCTGTTTTCATGTGCACTAGGTGTCTAAATGTAGGACTGTCACCTTGACCTGAATCCCACCCAATGGTTGGGATTCAGTTGTCTGAAAATGGTGCCTACTCCATTTGAGATGCTCTAGGGTGTCTGAGGCACCTCCATAGGGCTGGTGGATACGACACTGGATTTAAGGAAGACTCTTACATTTCTGGAGAGGCAGCCAGAGGCTGGCAAGATGCTTTACAGTGCCTAAAAAGACACTGGATGCTTATGTTTATGCATCTTAATTGTGCCTTGATTTCTACAGCGAAGCACAATCAATCCAGGTCCTTGGGAACTCTCAGAGATGCAGCCTGTGTTATTCCCCATGCACATCAGGTAGATAAACTGCAGTCTTTAAGTCAGTAACCTGTGCTTTTTATAAGTAATGGCAAATGCTTAACCTGACAAGTGAAACGGGATGAAGTGAGCAATCATCAGATTGTTAGCTATGGAGGACACAGGCTTTTCATCTGAACCCATACATCACACATTACCACCAGTAAGCTGGTAAAGGTCGCTCCAGATCAGGGGGCAAGCAAGTCTATGCCCACGTTCCCCCAAGAAATCTTGTCTTGACAAAGGGACCTTGGGCCAAGGGATGTTCGATGACTAGACTCCCTTCCTCTTTTTCAACAGAAAATGAGGGTGCTGGCAGCACAACATCTTTACTATTAAACCAGAGTTTTCTTTGCAAAGTGACTCATGATAGAGAATAGAAAGTGCTGAATCACCACTGTCTGAAAAGTATGGTACAGAAGTGCATTATGGGACTCACAAAGTTCTAGCAAACCTTCATATATCTCAGAAATGTATGATATTCTAGGCAGAAATTTATGGCCACTGGCCTTTTCGAGTGACCCGTCCAAGGGCTTTATCTGGTCAAGTCTGGTTTTCCTCTAGATTATCTACAGGCAGATGATTTCCCTGGAAGAAGTGTTCAAAAAGAAGGAAATCCAAGGTGGACAGGAATATCCAGTCTAACAAAATTTTGCTTCTGCAAGCATGCACTGCTATCCCTGATTAGCATGTCAAATTCTTGTGTGCTGGGCTGTGAGACAGGTTTGAAGTTGTGTACCCATCCATGGAGGAGATAAGGATTAGAAGAAACTGCACAGAGACCTTTCTCCACACTGCCTTCCTCCCAGACCCCCAAGGAGATCTGAAGGGCTCATTTGTTGGGCTGACAGTAGAGTTCAGCAGCTGAGAGCTGTTTCTCTCAGCCCTGTAATTTCATACTCTGATTTCACTAGGAACAAAAAGTCCTGCACAAGCTATGCCACACTAATAGGGTAACCTCTTCTAGATTCATTTTGTAGGATTCTCCCAGCCTGCTGTTTGGAACTTGGATTTATGGGTTTCTGGACATCTGGAAGATAGGGTTGCTGGACGTGTCAGAATTTTGGTTCAGGTCATATGCCACAAATCCAACCTATCTGCTTCAGTCCCACTGTTTTCACATCCGCTAACTGAACAGGGTGAGGTGAACGGAGAATAGACTCCCACTATAGCAGAGCTCCTGAATTAAATGACTTCCGCCCCAGAGTCTCTGCTCGCCATGGCTGTGAGTTGGCCTGTGCTCATCTCTAACTCCAGGAGGGATCCCAGTGCTCTCCCCAGGCTTCTTGGAGGACTCCCGACTTACCCTGCAGCAAAGCATGGGTGAGTGGCTGGTCTGAGCCATGCCAAGGAGTCTTGTCTGGGTTGTCCATCACAGGGACCACCCCACTGCCTTCTTAACAAGGCCTCTCTTTTTCTGCCAGTGTTGGATCTCCCTCCAAGCTGTGCACAGAAGTTACATCATTCCTTCACCACTTCCCCCTCCTCACCACCTTGGAAACCGTCAACATGCCATTTTGGCCACCAATCAGCAACCTTGCTTTTGGGAAGGAAGAATAAACAATCCAACAAGCGGCTTAAACTCGCCAGACCCCTCTACTTATTGCAAGATGTTTCTGTGTCCCTTATTATTCCCTCCTCCTTTTCCCCCTTTCCCTGGTCCTCCCCCATCGCTTCTCCGCCCCGGCAGTTTGGTCCCTTTTGTACACAACATCCTTTCCCTTTCACAAAGCCACAAAGACCCGGTGGGGAGGCGGACACAGGAAATGCTGCAAGCAAAATCCATCGCCTCCCCGTGACACTTGAGCTGCTAGGGAAGGAGGTATTGGCATTTGGGGGGGGGGGGGGTTCTTTCCCTTTTTTTCTGTATGTCCCCTTTTCTGCATTTCCCTTCCTTGCTGCTGATTTGAAAGCAAGTGACAATGAAACCTGCAAGCAGAGCACTGCCCCCGCCCCCGCCCGCCAAGCTTTCCTTTTCTTCACTTTCATAAGCTGCTCTCATTGCAATGCTTGAAGAGGAAGGTGAAAGATTTCATCTCGTTGTGTCTTGCACATGCCCACATCACCCACGTAGCTCCTGGGAGCAGGGCACTTCAGGAGGCTGGCTGGGACTGAAATTCTCCATCCTTACCACGACGGGACCCTCACGTGGAAACTTCTGTTGGGGTTTTGTGTCCTGCTAACTCCCAGGGTGATCCTGGTCACTGTGTGAGCCCAGGGAGAGCTGATGGGGGGGTTTGGAGGGGCAGACCTTGCACGTGGGATATTTTATTACATATCCAAAAAGAGGACTGTTGAATTCTTTGACCACTGTCAAGCACAAGCCCAGCAAAAGTGAATGAAACAGCATCAGGTAACAGAGCATCTCACAGGATGTGAGTTTGCAGCTGGTCTTATTTTTGGAGATGTGTTTTTGCTGGAGAGTTTTTTTTTTCCTTCATTCTGATTTCAGTGCAGAATGTTATTTACATGAATGAGAACATGCCACAAAAACAGTTCAGATCTTGCCTCTGAATGGTTTCGAGGCTTCGCAGAAGTGCTCATTAGCACTGCAGTTGTGATCTTGAGTTATCCCTGTGTGAGCTATGTACTGATGCCTGGGCTCAATTTTTCTAATGTTATGCCTGGCACCAGTGACAGGAGAGAGGAGCTAGTGCTGAAAACGTGTATCACTGGGCACTGTATGGGTGAGAGCCTGTGAGCGCTCCCCTGGCTTTGCTTCCAGAAAAGTGACATAGCCAGCTGGGAAGCTAAACCCTCCTGCTTTCCTGCAAAAATGTATTTCTGCGTCTCATCTGGGAGTCTGTCCCATACTTGAGGCATGGGTAGCCAACCCCTACAAGAGTTATACCTAGGTTCAGGGTCAGCAGTCAGGCAGTCCTTCAAAGAGCTTGCTGGGAGGCAGAAGATAGAGAAGTTGTTGTTAATCCAGATACCACGTCTTTGCCATGGTACTCAGCCACGCCAGCAGATGAAAGGTTTCCTTACATTGCAACCTCCAAATCACGTGTTGTTGGTGGTCTTTTTTTCTGTTTTGGGACAGTTATGCTGTAAACTCAGAGTTGCTCACTTTGGGGGATGGTTAGAGAGCCCATGCCAAGGGTCTGGGTTGAAGGCCAATGAGAGAGGAACCACACCTGCTATGGTAGATCTCACCAAAAAAAAAAAAAGAAAAAAAAGCACTGGGAGACATCTTCTTCTGGACCTTGCTCAAGCCCACCTCTGTGAAGGATAAGCCTTGCTCCAAAATCTTGGCCAGGCATGGTATCAAGCAGAATTCTTGTGTGCTCTGGCCAGGAACCTGCCCCTCTGCCCTGTACATCAGCAACGAAGGATGATGTCCAAGGTCACAAACGTATGAGATAGGGCTATCTCTCACTCTCTTCCTGGTTAGAAATCAAAGGACCAAAGTCCTTCTGGCTGTCACAGACGTGTTTAGCACTGAAAAACAAGTCTAACACCCAGTCTCCCATTACCAACTCTGCCAGCATCACAGCATTTCAGGTCTGATATATCAGTCTGAGCTCTTCTGGTGGCTTCCTTTTCTCCTTCTCCAAGCCTGCATTGTCCTGTATGTCTCCCCCCACTCCTTTTCCAGAGACTTGTGATAACCATTGCCTAGGTAACAGCATCTTGCCTGGTGTGTTTTAGTGACTGCAAAGCATGTGGGGGCGTGTGCTGTGCCTGCATTCCCAGTGGGATAAAAACCGGAGAGTCGAACACTGTGTGTGGGAGAGAAACTTCTTGCGCTGCTTCTGACACCAGTGGAGGCAAGAAGGTCAGATTCTTGTGTCTCTACATGGCAGTTGGCAGCTGTTGCTGCGGTGGCCAGCAGACGATATGCTGACCTTTTTGGGTCCTGGTGAGAGGGCTAGGAAGGGAGCGACTGGGCAGGCTTTCTACTGACATTCCTCCCCGGGACATCCTTGTCAAATGTCAGTTAGCTGTGCATGGCTTAAGCTTTGACCATCCAGAAGCCAGCTTGGCTATGAAGTGGATTGACACTTCATTCGTACCTAAGACTGCCTTTGGAACAAGCTCAAAATCCAGCAGAAAAAATGGAAATCGCCACAAAAGCTACCTATCAACAAAGATCAAGAGAGGGAGGATCAGAAATCAGCAAACTAATCTGGTTCCTCTCCTTAAGCACACGAAAAGTTTTTTTTTTCCTGCAGAATGAAGGGTTAATCCAGGCCCAGGGAATGTCAAAAAGCCTGTGTGTCTCATTAATCTTCCCCAAAGCATTAATTCAGAGAAGCTTGGATTTATTTCCATTGCTGCATGAATTGGAAACTCGGTAAAAGACTGCAAGCAGATGGCCAGGTGTAGCACAGAGGATGGAATGGAAACAGGGACCATGAAAGCTTTAATTATCTTCTTAGTTAAAAAGTGAGTTTGTAACATATTCATGCCTTCTTTTTTTAAAGGTGCCTGAAGCACCAAGGATTAAACCAACCAGCAAAGGAAGAAAAGTAAATCAAAAGGCTGAGAATTTAGAACTGATGGCAGAAAAGACCAGAATGAGGTTGTATGTGAGGAAATAAAGAGGAATAAGTTCAAATACACGTAGGTAATGGAAGAGAGAATTTAAGAAGCAGTCAGACTGAGATCCGTAGGCAAGGACAGACAGCAAAGTAGATGGGGATTTTGCTACTCAGGTCAGGACTTGTGTCTTGAGAAAGCACCTCTGGGAGCAATGGAAGGGAAAGCCCCCCTCAGCCGACTCCAGCCTCCCCACTGACCTGCTGCTTGCAGGTGTCCTCGGAGGGTCAGCAGTCAGTGGGTTCATATTGCCAGCGCACATGACAATTTGCTGGAAAAGGTCCCCATGTCAATGGTGAGTGAATGAAAAGGAAGGGGTGCAGAATGGGGGACCACAGTCCTGCGCTGGAGAGCGCTTGGCTGCGTAGCCAGAAGGTTACTCTGCCGGAGCACAGGCGTGAGTCATACGAAGAGAGTGCATCAGAGAAGCACTCAACCCGGCAGTGAAGATAAACCTATGACTCTCAAAAACACACTGTTTTTTGCCTACATTGCAACCATCGGGAAAATGACCTGCGACTCCTTGAAGAGAGCACAACTCCCTGCCTACCAAACTGGGCTGCTCTCAAGGGCAGCTAATCAGTGAGCTACTCTGCTGGCAATCAAGCTCTTCCCTTCGCTTAAACTAACTTTTCAGTGTAGAGAAAGGATTTAAAACATTGACATGGGGATATTGTGCTCCATAACCACTCCTGTACAATGTAAATCTCAGAGTTAGCACCATAGAGCTAACTACTCCTCCATCTCCCACCACCCTGGGAGATGAAAATGAGATCTGTAGAGGAAAGGGTTCAAACTGTCGCCCAGCAAGCTAGTGACATCAATACTCGTGGAAAAAATCAGTCAGATAAAAGTAGGTCCCAAGTGAGAACCAGCTGACCTCTGTATGGCCACTAAACCACGCTCCCCCCCACAAAACCATCTCCCATCTTCTCTCTCTGCCACGTGGCTGTCTCATCTCCCTCCGCTCTCTACTTTCCAAGGGATGCTCTTTACTTTGTCTCCTCTCCGGCTCTTTTAAGCCTATTTCTCTCCTCTGCGTGCAGGGCTTACTAGTAAAATCCAGCATGTCAGAGGTGGAGAGAAGAGCACTAACTGCCAGAAAACACCATGGAAATGATTTTCCAATACAGGCCAAAATAAAATAACTCAGAATAGTGTGTGCATCAGTCCTGTGGATTTATTCCCAGCTCAATATTGATTAGCAGTGAAAGGGGCTACCTTTGAAAAAGAACAAAAAGGTCCCAATGCTTCTCCAAACTTTTGAACCCACTTGTGGTGTTCTCCTCCCCCCTCCTTTTCTTTTTTTTTTCCTCTTTTCCTTCCTTTTCCTTTTGCCAGGAATGAAACAACTGCGAGCTTTCACTGATCGCTCTTATGCTATTCAAGTCAGTTTGAGAAGCAAGGCAGTAAACAAGGCCTCAGGGTATAAATCAAACACTGAAGCCCTCTATGTAGGGAGAAAGAAAACAGCTTCAACATGTGCTCACAGTATTGGAAGGGGAAATAAAATTCCACAGAATTAGTGGTTTCTTTCACTTCTCTCTCATTGCTTGTGTTTGTGTTGGATGGGTGTCCTGTGGTTTGCAGCTTGGATACCATTAGATTTCTTCTTCAGGGATTTAATGTCCCTAAGAATAACGTCCCTGGGGTTCTGATGTTTTCTGGACCTCATGAGGACTGGAGATGAAAGGAAGGTTATTACACTTCATAGTAACTAACAATTGTCATTCTTAACTCTTATGCATCTGGAAGCATTGGGGAGCCACAGCCACGCATGAGAAACCCCTTGTGTGAACCCAGAACAGGAAGACAGTGCCCACACCAGTGAGGCTGACGTCCAAGTGCTCATTGCAAGGTCAATAGGACTTTAGCTGGATGGGGTAATACAAAAAAAATTATTGGTTGTTAGGACATTGTCCTGCTAATTACCTCTTACCTGCCACCTTTCTGGACCTTTGATCTTTTCTCAAGTCCCAACCCTCGAGATCTTTTAGCTCATCCTTCCTTACTGTTTTTCTGAAAATCTTTTATCAAAGCACTCCCCTTCTCTCTCAGTTTCTTTTTTGGACACCTTCAGAGCAAAAACTGAATCCTTTGAAGATGCCATTAAAGATGAGGGGAACTGGCTGGTCTCTGAGCAGTGGAAAAAAAGTGTAATGAAAAAGTTACCAGCCCACAAAGAAAACTGGGAAATAAACCTGGAGTAATCACCCTTTTTCCCCAGCTATTTTCAGATAATATTTCATCAATGCAAATGGCAGGCACTCAGGTATCTGTTTTCATGTAGAGGACTTTCAAAGGCAAGGATAGAGGGAAGAATATATGGAAAGGGTCAGGATGGAGATGTTGGATGAGAAATCATGGGAGGAAAAGGCAGCAGACAGGTTGAAAGGAAGAGGGAGCAGCAACCAAGATGAGAAGATGAAGATGATGTCCTGACAACCAGTTCTCTGTGGTCCCAAAGCACTGGGGAACTTCCCGAAGGGAAAAGGCAGCTGGTAATATAAAAACCATTGATTTTCTCCATCATATGCTGGAATTGCTCACGAATACTGGACAGGGACTTTGAGGCACTTCTAGAAGTCACCCCAGAGTTGCCTATTGCCTCCATACTCAGGACGAGGGACTGCTCTGCATCGCTGGGCACTGATGGAGAAGGTCATGGTCATCCTCCGGTGAAGACATAGTGCTCCAGACCAGAAGAGCAAAGTGCTGCAGGCTCATCCCTGGTCCCATCCCCCACAAAGGGAGGCCTCGGTGAAGCCTCCTTCTCACTTCGGGTTTCATTATAGTGTATTGCTCAGTGACAAATGTAAACGGGGATCTGGATTACGTATGAGAGGGGCTTGGAAAAGAGCTGAATTTTTGCCTTGCTTCTCAATGGAAAAAAAGAAAAGAAAAGAGAAGTGGGAGGGAAGCACGAGGAACGCGAATGACATCCGAAAGGCACAAAGTGTGCATCCGTGGGGTAGAGCTGGGCAGTGGGACGCGGAGGAGACAGACACCCTCCCTCCGCCCGTCCGCGTGGAGAGCAGCCTCCCTCCTTCCCTGCCTGTCCCTGACACGCTCCGGCACCGTCACCGCTCCTCGCGCTCCGTCTTTCTCTCCCACTCCTCCTGAGGTGCCTTTCAGAGCTGCCGCGGTGGCAGGTGAGTCAGTGTGACAGCTCAGACACAGGGCAGCCCCCTCAGCTGCCGAAATGCCAGCCAATCCCCCAGCAGACTCTAAGCCCACTATTATACGGGAATGCAATGCATTTTTTTGTCTCTCTCTCTCTCTCTCTCCTTCGGCTGGTACGGTGAGTCAGTAATCAAGACTTCTTTGTTATTTTACGGCGTGGTGGTGGTGGTGGTGGTGGTGGTGGTGGGCACAGCTACGTGGGGCGGATTAGCTGGATCCCAGTACGGGTCTTTCAGCTCTTTCCTGCCTTGACAGAGAAAGCCCCACCAGCTGCAGCAAGGGGCAGGAGCAAGGGCAAGGGCAGAGGTGGAGGCAGCTCCACTTTGAATACTTACACTCTCCTCTCTGGTTCGCAGGGCTCTTAAATAGAGAGCAAGCTCCTTCCCCATCAAAGATAATTGTTCAGTAAAGGTCTGGGGAGCTGGGGGGGGGGGGGGCAGCTGCAATAGCGAAGTCCTGGGAGCGCTCGGAGAAGCTGGCGGGCAACAAACATAACGTCAGCCCCTTTGTTTAGCGTCTCAGCGCTGAGGTGGGCTGCACGCTGTGGAAAGCATGACAGCAGAAAGAAAAGGAGCCAGAGAGGGAGGGAGGCGCAGAGGAGGACCAGGCGGTGTGTGCGGGGATGGGAGGTGCGCTGCAGGCAAGGGGAAGGGAAGGAGAGCCCTGGGAAGAGGGGGAGAGAGCCAGGGGTACTGCGAAGGGTGAGGGGACTGCCCGAAGGGTGTAGGAGGACAACAGGGAGCAATGAGCTGGTCAGGTCTCATGTGTTGAGGTCAAGAGTCTTGAAACTGGCTCCTGCCATGTGGTCCAGCCAGGTGCTTTTCCCAGGTTCGGCATACTGGCAGTAGTGGGTCACAGCAAAGGGTGGTCCAGCCCTGGGGCAGCCAGAGCAGATGCCATGGGTGTGCAAGAGCAGAGCAAATGCACTGGAGCACGTCCCTGGGTACTCCAGCCCCTCCATGGTGCAGGAACTCCCTGAATGAGAGCTGGTGTGATTGCACCAGGTAGCTCCGCACAGATTTTTCTTATGTGACTCTACCCAAGCACTTCTTAAACCATGTAAGCTTCTGGCATGAGCAGTATCTTCCGGCAAAGAGTTTCCACAGCTTAGCACAACTTCTGTTGTGTGCAGAAGTATCTCCTTGTGTTGGTTTTGAACAGGTTTCCTCCTTGTGTTAGTAGGGGAAGTAAATGATCATCTCCTTATTCACTGTCTGTGGGCCCCTCATGATTTTATAGCCTGCTCATCTCCACCTCAGTCATCACTCTTCCAAGCTGAATAATCCTTCAGCACACCGTGGTGGTCTTCCCCACACTCCAGGATGCCCCATGACAGCTGAAGCAGCAGTGGTGTCCACCATGGCTATGGTGCCTGGTGTGGTGCCCATGGGGTGGGAGAGGCAGGGGTTCATGCAGGCAGGCTGGTGGATACCATCTTAGGTGCACAACCCAGTGCTGGGACGATTCTCCCCACAGTAATTGGCATGGATAAAACTGCAGAGAAGAAATTGTGTAGGTAGGATACAGTCAGAGAAGAAATGGCAGTGGGAAAAACATGAAATGATGTGACTTCAATATGAAAGAAAAAAAAAGTAAGAAAAGCTCAGATATTTTTTCTGGCTCTAACATCATATAAATGCTCCTTCTTCTGCATCAGCTAGGCCTTCAGGCACTCTTTCCCATCATTTTTCCTGTGTGTGTGTGCACATGGACCTGCATAAAGATCCATGTGTGTGGGCAAAGGGAGAAGAATCATTGTCCAGAGCTCCCAGGAAACTCTCAGCACGTGACTTCACATTTGGCTTAACTTGCTGCCTGCCAGGTGGCTACCAAAAGACACATTATTCTTCCCATAGATGTGAAAAGAGATGGGCTCACCTTGCCCCTCTCTCTTCTCCTGCTTGATAATTATTGTCTTTTCCATGGTAATTTTCTGCTGGGTCAGGGAGGGGAGCAGAGTCACGGTGTGTCAGCCCACTTGCCAGAGCGGCTGTGGGAACACACAGCAAGCACATGGAGGGAAGTGGGGCAGTCTTTTTTGGCGGCAACACGAAAACAGTCTTCAATTGGCTTCAACTGGCAGCAAAACTGCACCTTGTGTTAGTAGGCGATACTGAAATACTTGAGGAAGAGATTGCGAATGCATAACTTTCTGATCAGTGAAATCCTCTGGATTTGTCTCTCATGGTTGGCTCAGGCTTTGACCAAAGCTTTCCTTTCAGTAGTGAGCATTTGTAGTATCGCTCTGATAATCTCTCTCCGATGTGGACTCTTCAATGACTAATAAGAGTTGACATGCGACAGCAGTTTCTTTGAACGGGAGTACTAACAGGGTCTCTCTCCTCCAACAGGATGTGTTTGTTCAGATTTGTTTGAAATTAGTCAAAGAGTTCAGGAGCTTTTGGGGAGAAGAATCAGCAGAACCAGACTATCAGAGCCTCAGCAGTGTGAGTTCAGTTTCCGGAGAAGATGAGTCTTAAAACATTGGTGGAAAGGAGGGACCGTGAATAGAGGAGACAGCAGTGGAGTTGCTGCAAAGGACAGCAGGGACTGCCTGGAGCAGGGGGTAGTTAAGGAGGAAGAAAGGGACAATAAAATGGTATGGGTTGTATAGGCCGGTGTGGAATAAAAGGACTTTTAGGAGACTGCAGGAGGAAGAGAGTAAAGGGATGAAGACCAGCAAATACATAACCCTCCATGGGGAAGCTGGCCGCTGGATGCCAAGAGGCCTCGACATATTTTTTGGTCTTTGGCTCTATTCTAGGGGGAAATTTACACTTTGTGTTGCTCTAGTGCTGAAAAGAGTATTTTTATTACAGTATATTTTTAGTTAATTGTATATTGATTTGCTTTTTATTCCAGAGTAGAGATTACGAAACAATTGATAGTGTGCTGAAATTACTAACTTCTGCAACTGCTAAACTGTCCAGAGCAGGAGGAAGAGCTTAATGGAAAATTCTCTCTGTATCTATCTGAAGGACAGGTGGGATTTTTTTCCATCATCTCTAAAATTATTCTAACAAATAGCTCACTTAATCTTGCTTGTTGATGACAACAGTCTAGTACATACTTATGCTGAATAATACCATGCTCCAGTGGATATCAGTGACATGACAGCAGCAGAATCTGTTGTTGTGTGGCCTTTGAGCACAGTTCAGGAGTGGAGCTACACTGATTTCTTTCAATCCGTTCCTTCACTAAATTGTCCCTTTTTATGGTCTTATTATTTTCTTCCTCTATACTTCCATCTCATATGCAACCACCAAAATTATTTTTCTGCTATTTTGCCGTAAGTTACTATATGCTACTAAAATGTAGCTATAATCACACTATAAAGGGCAATATTTTTATTAGGTATAGGGTTGTGTGGATGCATCTATACCCTAGCTTCCCTGAGGCTAACAGACAGGTTTAAAGGGCAGCTCTTTCCAGGTACAGAAGCAGCTGTTAAACTTCCAGGGTGTTTGTTATTGTTGTTCTAATTTATATTATTGGACAAGACGTGAATGCATCATGCTTTGCATCACTTTAAAATACTTAGTCAGAGATGTTTCTTTTCCTAGGGAACCTGCTATCTAAGGAGAGAAGGCGAACACATAGAAAAAGAAAGCAAGAAGCAAGGACAGGAGGCTTATTATCCTTCTTTTAGTGATGAGGATTTGAGGTTTTCAGTAGGAAAGGTCAACCTCTTTCAGGGGTGACTCAGCCAAGCTTAGATCTGAGTCACTGCTCATGCCCATCTCCCTCTATTGAACACAGAAGAAGCCAAAGACAATGTGGTTCCTCCCATAAACATCTCAAGATGTCTCTTTATATGCCAGATCCTTAATATTTGCATGAGGCTCACTCAGTTAAGTGAGTTGAAAACAGGCCCGAAATTTCCTCTAGGTTTCTCTGTGCATCATTAGATGCCTTGAAAACACTGATATTAAACCATCTCCCCAAGGTGAGGCAGCAATTCTGAGGCTGACTGAGGAGCTCCTGAGTCACCATCCAGTGCCTGGACTTCAAGAGCTACGTCCGATTTGGTCCATAATTTTTATCCATTAAAGAGTTAAAAATAGCCAACTTTTTTTTTTTTTTTTTTAGCTCCTATGGTTAGAAATATCATTTGTGTGTGTTCATTCACATAACACCCTTAACAGAGCTGCTTAGATTTTTATAGAGATCAATTAAACTTAAAAGGTGGAACAACTCTGAGTTTCTCAAGTCCTTTTCAAAGGGTTTACGCAGGGCTGGGGTTGCTGACCCCTGTGGGGGATCGTTTGGAATATAAAAGCCTGGGCGAGGACAAAGACAAGTAAGTTTTGGGCAGAAAAGGGAATTGTGGAACTTAATACAAGAAGATGCCAAGAATGTTCAAATCCTTGGAAAGGCCAAAGCTGCAAGCTATATAAACACAGGGGTGAGTCAGGCTGGTAAAAAACACAGGCATAAATTGGGCATCTTTGTACAGGTAAGGGGACGAAAGAGTTGGGAGAGTACCCGGTAAAGCAGGCGACAGGATTCAGAGTCATAAAATAGAAAAGGAGAGATGTATTTAAAGTTTCATTCCATGATGCACCTGGATCCACTTTCCCTAGGCATTGATTTAATGAGGGGAAGAAAGGGAGTCCTTGTGGGCTTTGAGGTGTTTGGAAAAGACGAGAGCTTACATGGTTCATGTCCCTGGGTCCATGCAACCCCTCCAGTCCAGCCAGGGTTTTATCTGTCCCTTTGCTCACCAGCTTATTGCTGAACTTTTGCCAACTGCATTTCAGGAGCCTTTGCCCTTTCTTTCTTTTCACTCGGAGGCAGAAGCACATCACTGTGCAGTCAGGTAACTCTCACATCAGTGGAATGGTTCTAAAATCTTGTGTATGCCTGTGGCCAGAAGATGCTGCCTGAATATTAGAAAGTCATCATTACCTATATGACATTCGATGTCATAGTGGTAAGAGCAGATTCGAGTTAACTCCTATAAGCTGCCTGCATTGACCCCAGTACAAACGTCTTACAAACATTCATCCATCCAACCTCACCACACTGCTGTAGAGAAGAACTTGGTAGTGCATGCCCAGAGTTAGTAGCACAGCAGAGAAACTAAGGACCTATCTCCAGACACCCAGCCCATGAGCCCTTACACATCTTTTAGTGGATGGTAGCGAACATAACATACCTACCAGAGGGGAAGACTGTGAGGATGTGGCAACCGGAACAGGCAGTATGGTGCTGTGCAGAAACGCAGGTCTAATTGTGTGGCAGTTTAACTCATCTGATTCTTTTCCAGATCTCTGAAGTACAGGCACCCTTCCCTGTAAAATTAAAAATTCATGTGTATACAGGAGGGAAATGAGAGTGAACTTCAGGACCTCAAGCAAAGGTAAGACTGAATTTGGGGCAGAGTTTCAGACTACATCCTACTTTGTCTGAAATATTTGTTGTCCATAGCTGAGAAGAGAGCTGTTTGGAATGAAACTCGGCTTGCTTGGGGCTTTGTTCTGAGCATAAAATTCAGCTTGTGCTTGTCTGAAAAAAATGCAGAGCCAGGTCATAACTGTAGATGTCAGTTCTGGAGCTGAATTCTTCTGAAATCTGAGAGTGCTTGATTTTGGGTTCTTTGTTGGGTCTGTTTTAGACAAGAGAACTGAGACTGAAGCTTCTGTCTGCTTCTGAACTGATCCATATTTGAAGATTCTTCATTTTATAGGATTTTGTAAAAAAAAAAAAGTGTCCTGCCAAGAGGTTTAATCATAATTTTGACACAATTTACAACTTAGTGACTAAACTTCTTAAAGTTCTTTTTTATTATTATTATTATTATTATTATTTTTGTGCATATGAGTAAAAGTGATAATTCCAAATCTGCTTTGAAATGGGTTAATTTGAACCTGAAACACAAAGTGGAATTTGAAAGGATGTAAAACAAATATATGTTCTTATAACTCCCAAGAAGTGTCTCTGCATGGAACAGTTGTAAGATCATACTTGATGAATTTATTTCTCATTCGTTCTTCTTCTTTCCCAATAGCAAACTGAATAAGGCTGGTCCCTGAAAACACGTCCTCCAAAGAGCTGATGACCTGAACTTGTTTATATTTTGATCGTAGAAGAACTTAGAGGTTTATTTTATTTTATTTTATTTTATTTTATTTTATTTTATTTTATTTTTTAATTTGACCTAGATAACACATCTTCTTAGATTCCAAATGTCATAATTACCTGGGCGTTTATATGGTGCCTACAGAGAAGTATAATGTATATAATAATAAGAAGTATAATAATAAAAGCCAGATGTCACTTCTCCACAGAGACTTGCACCACCATTTGGTCTAATGAAGTAACAGCTGGATTGAATGAGGGTGCACAATGAAACAGAAGAAAGACATCAGTTATGAAGAGTTCAGCTGAAATCATGCTGATGTTACATCTCCCACTCACATTTTGCTTTGAACCTAGAAAGAAGTTCTTCTCAGAGACAACCCCTGCCCTTCTCCCAGTGAACGAAGAAAACTGCCTTCTGTTGACCACCCCCCCCAAGTGGGTTTGCATCATTCTTTTCTTAACCAGCTGCAGCCAGTCCCCAAAAGGTGCATTCTGGAGGAGCAGCATTTCCAGGGAACTGGTAGCCCTCCAAAGTTACAAGGCAAGAAGAAAAAATGAATCTTTAATTTTACCCTTTGGCTTCCTTCCTCTGTCACTGATTTTTTGAAATTATACTTAAAAATAATTTTATTGTCTGTGGTTACCGTGTTCAGAGCCTCAAGACTATCTCAAAGCTCTCCAGATTCTGAACTGTGTTTAGAATACAAGATGAAATACCCTCGATAACATTTCTTTGACACCTACTTATCCAGGTAAGCTTTAGCTTGCTGCTCACTTGTGATGCCTGCTACAGGAAGCAAAACAAAGTGCTCAGCAGCTTTCTTCTGATATTACTGATAATGCGTCTTCCTGTGGTTTCACTGAAGGCAGGCTATATTTGGAAAGCTTTCCCCAAATCTTAAGCTGCTTTGAAGGCTTCTCCTGAGTATTTTGATGGAGCTGCTGGAACTTTAAAAGGCCAAAGGCAAGTGCACTGCCGATTGCCCAAGAAAAAAGAAGATACATGTGCTGCTGTGAGCAAGGTAAACACTTTCAGTATGAGTGACCTTGAGTTGCTGTGGTGTGCTATGCAGTGGGGAACAGGTTGAGCTATCTCAGTCTGTTTTGCTTTTATAGATCCACCATTCTGGGACCTGAGTAACTGTCACACAAATCTGAGGAGGAAAACTAGTTTCCTAATTTCAGTGCCCCCCTTTAGCAGGGATGGGTAAGAGCTCATCTTGCTCCATTGACACTGGAGCCTAGGGAAACTACATGCCTTAGTTAGGTCCTCCACCAGGGGAATTCATGGGGTCTCTGGATACCCTCTTTCAGGGCTGGGACTCTCCTCGGATATTTTTGCTTTCTTATTCTAAGCATATGCTTCATTTTGTGTGGGGTTTTTTTTGTTTGATTGTTTTTTTAGGCTTCTAAGGTGTGCTGGGGAAGAAAAGCTTTGAATATTACTCTTATCCTCACTGTAGAGATTCCAAAATTTCTTGCATCAATTGCCTTCTACCATAATTTCCTATAAACCACGACACATGAAACTTGCGGTTGATAATGATTTTTTATACGGTCCTAAGGACCAGCTGGGAACTGGTTACCATAGCCTAAAATACCAATGACCTTCTGGATCATCTGTTTAGGAACTGATGCTCTAATAGGGTTTTTTTTTTTTTTAAGAAAGGAGGTGTTTTAATGGCCTTCAAGGCTGCCAGGCCTTCAATTCACTGGAACTGTCCTGGGAAGTTGTTTGGTTTCCCTCTTAATTCTGAGCTCTTCATCCCAGCTCTTCCATTTAAACTATTTTAGAGATAAAAGGTTGAATTTCCAGATGGGTGGGTTTGGCCCTCCAATGGCCAGGATGAAAAAAGAAGTTTTCCACTGTTTTTTGGCAAGGGGACAGATTTGAGTGCGATGCATATCTGATGGCTGGTGCAAAGGAGAAGGAGGGCACCCACACTGTGAGTGCTCTGGAGTGTATGTGCAAGGGTCTTCTTCAACTTTATATGCAGCAAAACTGTATTGCTCATCCTAGGATGAAAAGAGCAAATATCACACTGGATATATTTTTATCTCATTAAAAGGTCCAGCTTTATTAGTCAGCTAGAAGTGGAAAAAGACCTCTCTAGCCCCTAATGCTATTTAGCTACCTCCCTTTAGCGAGAAATTCAATAGGCCCTAAAGACGTGTCACCTGTTTGACAAACAGGCTGAAGGATTTCAGGCAGGGACTTCATGTCTTCTGGTGTCTCCTAGCATCCCCTTCCATGGTTTTTGCCAGAGCTCTTCACCAGACACCTCAACTCCCTTTAGTGTCTCTACAAGTTTTTAGGTCATTTTTGCATTTCAATTTTACCATCCACTTAGTCCACTTAGTGAGAACCTTTACTCTCTTTGAACTAAAGAAATTAAACTTCTGTTGCTGTTCTGAAAGGAAGAGGAGTGATTATCAGTGGTGAAAATTGAGTACAGTGTGTGGCAAATTTAGCAGTGGTTCCTTTCACATAAGCACCTTTGCAACCTTTAGGAAGTGTTTCAAATTAATCTTGACACCCTCCAGAGTTTTGCAGCTCTCATAAAGGTGTTAGGTTATGAAACTAGAACAAGAACCAGCACAAAAAGCTCTTTCCTGCTAGCCCTTCCCACAGCATCTCTAAGAGGGAACGGACCAAGCAGAAGTACCTTAAACTTTGTACAGGAAAGAACTGGGGCATCAACTTTTGGATACAGAGATGAATATAAGAAAATTTCTGAAGTGACTGATTGGGGGAAGGAGGGAAAATAAAGGCACCACTTTTTCCCAATGCGGTAAGCATTGGCCACTTCTGAAAATTTGCTTTGATGAAACATTAATTTGTTCTTGCATTACAGCTCCTGTATTCTAAACTGGAAACATTATTATTAACACAGAGATAAGAGCAGACAGATTTCCCACGAGTGCTTGTGAATAGGTAGTTCCTGATGGATTTATCTCGCTCAGCCTCATGAATATTAGCCATCAGAAACAGTACATTTACCTTTCTCGCCTCACCCCTCACGTAAAAAACGCTTCAGCATTCAGTGAAAGCTAGTGAAAATGGAGAACTATCTTCTTTTTGTTAGATGTGCAGCTGGACTGCAACCAAGCAGTCTCCCTTGTATTAGGAAGAAGTACCTCCTTTGTGAATGTGTAGCGGTGCGCATGTTCGGTCTGCCTACAAGATGGTCTGAAACTATGACGAGCTGTGGAGAGATGCTCCCCTGCCTGTGAAGCAAATTCTAGCAGTGTTTAAGATGAAGGAAATGCTTGCCATATTTCATCTCCTCGTGAGAACTTGAGGTAACCTCTCTTGACCCAGCCAATGAGATGGCATCGGGGATTTTGCCAAGCCGTTTCTAGTGGGATGGATGTATTTTGGGGTGTGATCTTATCTATAAGGCATGGTAGCAAGAGATAAGAAGAATGAATTTTAAAGCCCACTTCCCTGTAGATCTTGACTAAACAAAAAATGTGTTCCCTCTTTTGGCTTCTTCACAAGGCCATGGTGCCAGGCTCCTTCTGGTTCCCTTTGCCTTTTCTTTTTACTTTTGCTGGTTTTCTGTGCCTGTCAGGCACTGAACAGTGATTCAAGTCATTGTCCACCCTTGCGCTGTTCCTCAGTTTCCAGGAAAGCTTCTGGGCAATCATAGTTAAGCTTGTTCCTCTGCTCTGCTGTGATGGACCAACCATCAGGCAGCACCTTCCATGGATTCTTATATCACCAAACAGGAAAATGGTGAAGTGCTTCACTCTTCAATCTGAATGAAAAGTAGCTAGTATGCCCACTGTCTCCTGTGAGTTCAGAATTTGCCCACAGATCAAAGACAACATTTGTTGACAGTCACTAACACCCTCAAGCAAAACACCTGCATTTTTGGGAGGTGGGGTTATCTTTTCCAAGCTTTCCATGTCCTAGTTTTTCCAGGTCCTGGCACTCACCAAAAGACGCGTGCTATTCCTAATAATGTGCCACTGCTCTTCCAGGTTCTGGCAGACAAGGGAAATGCCAGCCCACCACAGGGGAGACCATTCAAACTGTATTTTCAGCCCAGGCAGCAGAAGCAAACAATATTTGATGCAGACACGATGGTCATGGGGCTCATTCAGCATTTGCAGCTGTCTTTTTTCATTGCACTGAGTGATGTTAATGTGCATTTTACAGTTAGAATCACAGAATAACACAGGGAAGGACAAACCAGCAGTTTCTGATCCAACACTCTGCTCAGAACAGGTTGCTTAGGTTGCTCAAGGTCCTTGTCCAGTGGAGTTTTGAGTATCTGCATGGACAGAGATTTGACAGCCTCTCTGGCCCCCTGTTCCAACCTTTGACGACAGTCTTGATTAAAATGATTTTCCTAATATTTCATCACATTTCCTTTGCTGCAACTTGTTTTCTGCCTCCTTTAGACCTCCTGAGATTTTTGTTCCCATAGCTGTTAGCCACTTTTGGTGGTAAGGTTACTTGTGCCAGGCTTCCAACCTACCTTTTCTGTATTGGGGCTAGAGGGGGCTGGAGACACACTTCAGAGAGGTGTAAAAAAGCATCTCAGTAGAGCTGGGAACATATGCTATGGCAGGATGTAGGACTTTGCAGAGCCCTAGAACATAAGGGGGAAAAAGGTACTTTTTCCTCTAGCCCAAAGTTTCTCAAACTGGGGGTGATACGGTATGACTCCTTCTGCAAACCCTTCCCAAGCAGCTGTCCACAGAAACTAGCGCCCAAAGAGAATGATTGTCAGGGATGGGTATCTTGAGCATGGTCACACCAAACATTGTCTTATGACTTCATTGTGTTGCATTATTAGTTTATATCCATCTGCTGTTTATTGTGGCATCTTTCATCTAGAGAAAAGGACTTGGCAATATGGCCTAGGGATTAGACCTTCATCTTCAGGCTAGGGAAGAGATGGAAGCTAAGTATAATGAAAGTCACAGGCAGAAGTTAAACATGCTGTCATTCTGAAATTTTTTCAGAAAATGCACCAAATCAGTTAACACTGTCCCAGACCCCTATTATGGAGTAACTAGTGCTTTGGCTTTTTCTCCATCAGCTGTTGGAGCATGCCAAATGACTGTCTCTGACTGCTTATCTAAGTTCTTGATAGCTAAAACCAGTAAAAACATATCCTAGCTTTAAAGCTTGCATTTCCTGATGCAAGTGTTTCTGGAGCTATCTGATCAATACTCCATGATCTCTGCTTTTCTCTGAAATGAATTAATGGTGAATAACAGAATGGGCAAATCGTGTAACAGGGTATATCTAATGTGTGCAGTCACTTGCCTTCATGTACCTAATCCAGCAAAGCACTTAAGCACATTCTTGCCTTTAGGAACATGAGTGTGTGTGCATCTTAGCAAAGGTGAAGATTGATTGATGATATTAATATTGTCAAATTATATTCCTCTTTCCTTTAATACTCTTGGGTTGTTTCAGTGATAATAAGTATGAGACAGACAGGTAGAATGAGTCTTGGAATGTTTTAATTTTGTCTGATTCTTCACTTCTATTGTATTTTATTGTTTCCAAGAGGAAATACTTGGGGAATTTAGGCTTATGGCACTAAATTAACCTTGGTGGTAATTCCACAGAGAATACTAGAAAATGTTTTGACATGTTGAGAAGTCACATTGCTGAAAGAAGGTGACCTCCATAATTTTGTTTGCTGACAAGTTAACTAATCAAGTTATCTTTTTGAGGCAATCGCTGTTCTGTGTATGCTAATCTATATTTTTTTAGTTACTTGTTGAAGCCCAGTCTTCAATCAACAATGACCCCAGATCATTTCTAACTGAAGGATGACAGTAAGTAGGTGGCATGGTGTGCAGTCATAGAGCACATAACCCTCAGCTGGGTTAGTATTCGTGCATTTATAGAACATGATTCACCTCCAGCTCATGGTTCTTCTCCGGAGGAGCCTGACACCTGAATTCCTGTTTGGCAGTCTCAGGAGAAAAAATAAGAACTGAAAAGGTCATAGAGGCTGGACTTTTGCTACTCCCCCAAAATGGTCAAGTACAATGATGGGACTGTATAAAGAAAAACTGACATTTCTCTTGACTTTCCTACCAGAGAGGTGAAAACTAGAAGATTTGTGGCTTATGAAACTGCCCTGGGAAGAACCTTCCCCTACACTGTCCTAGTTATGTAGAGCTGGTGGACATACAGTTAATGGGATGTCTCTAACATGCCATGGCTCTATGGGAAAACATGTTCTACCAGCCAAGGCAAGAAACTGATATATGAACCCTGCAAAAGATCCTACTACTCAAGTCAGTTAGATGAGAGAGTGGCTTTGAAAGTCTTTGAATTTGAAAGGTGAAAAGTACAGAGAGTAAGGGTCAGGTGTTCATGAGTATTTAAAAAAATGTCTTGGGGGGTTTACACATGTGCAAAAACAGCTTATGGTCTTAAGATGTAATAAAAGGAAATGGGAGTTAAACAGTAACCTCTCCTGAAAATTTTCTGTGCTCCCATCTGTATCATGAAGCCCTGTTTTTCAAAGGCATGCAGGCCCAGAAATAGCTTCGTACAGGAGGAAGTAAGGCAGTGCAATATAAGAATTAGAGCATGATTCTTATGGCTTTGGAGGACCCAAGGGGAAGATTAAGATCTCTTTGCTTTGACAGGACTTAGGATATGCTGAACATGCTCCCTCTGACCTTACCAGAAGATGTGAGAAGATGAAGCATACAGAGAGCAGCACAGGATGTGTTTAACTCTTTCATAACCAGTTCCAGAACTTGGAATTGTGTTTTCATAGTTGAAATGCTGCTGGCTTTGGTGCAGAAGGCAGTTTGGTACAAGAAATTCAGCAGAGATTTTATGGAAGGAAAAACGGGACACCAGCAGTATTCATCTTACTCTCCTTTAACTGAATAATAAAAATGATGAAAAAAAAATCACAGAATTGATTAAATATTTAAATGTGATTTGTGCGGGAAAAAAAAAATCCAGATTGTGGAGCCGTGGAGTTTTTACTTTTGCTACCTGTCCAGCTAATTAATACCTGCCAGTTTACTTTACCCACTCTTACTATTTTTGGACAACTATTCTATTTTCAATAAAAAAGAGAGGAAGAAAAAGATAAAAGGAAGAAGAGAAAAAATAGTAGTTGAATTTCATCTCCTCCAATGAAAGGAAAGCACATCTGTCATGAATTCAAATATTGAACCTGTTTCAAACTCTTTCCATCACATCTTTTTTATTTTTCTGATTTAAATCATTTTATGCTGTTTTAAATCACACTATGCACAAGTTTTTATTTAATTTCTGTTTTCTCCCTCGTATTTTGTTTATATTGGTCTCTTCTGCTCCTTTTCTTTTCCTCTTAGGTATTCTTGTTTTCTGAAGAAAGTCCTTAAGTGACTAGTTAATGAAGTGGCTTTATAAGTAGTATTAAACCCAGGGGTGAGGATGTGAACTGGTGTTTGAAATCAACAGCAAATGCAAACAAGTCTTCAGTACACACTGACAAAGTGGTGTTTCTCAAAAAGTTTCTTAATTTATTTTTTTTCCGTGTTAGCCAGGATGTGCTCAGTTTTGCTAGGTTGAAGTTGAGCTAGACGCTTTTCCTTGCAGGCACCCTGACAGATTACAAACGGGGCTGGAAGTGTCGTTGCAAGTCAGTGGAGCTTGTCAGCATATTGTTAGCAGCAGTACTTGAGTGCCTCTCTATCTTTCCAACCGATTGTCTGTAAATGAACCGTTATAATCCAGGGCTGAGTTCACAGTCCCAGTTTGTGGGCGTGAATCAAGAATTTGTCACTGGATGAGTTATATTTTTCTAGTAAAGAAGAAGGCGTCAAAGCCTGAAGAAAAATAATTAATATTAATATATTTGGATTTGCAGGCAGGAAAAAAGAAACCAAAAAAAAAAAAAAAAACAACCAGCATCTGTATGTGACCAGAGTAAATCTCAGAAATAAGAAAACTGGAAAACAACATGAGAACCCCATACCTCACTGGTGTGCCAACACATATGAAGCTGGCGAGCTTTGCAGCAGGGCTGGCAGGTCCACAGATGCAAGATAGCCTGGACCATAAAAATGTTGTGTACAGGTGGGAAGTTTGGTACCAGCCTTCTTCCTTGTCCAGTCTGAAGGGTATTCAACCCATGTTCTTCTCCTCTCGCGATGGTGAAGACTCAGGAAGGACACCTCAAGTTTTAGGGGCCTGTAATATGTAAGACCCTATGGGTCAAGTCAGACATCTTCAATTCTCTCCAGAAGCCAGGGTGGAACAAAGACAGGTTCAGGATATAAGTATGGCCGTTAAGAAAGGATTCATGTGCAAGGCCACTTCAGTCACATTTCCATGTTTGTAACTGGACTGACAGAAGTCCAAGAGCTCTGAGGCAGAGAGACCATTACAGAGCTTTCCCAGAAGCTTCTCCACAGTTGTACATAGCAGTAGTGAGTGCAGTTCTCTCTGTCCATGACATTATTTCCTTCATAACAGGAATGCTTTACAACTACAGCAAGAGGACAAGTTCTTTAGCATACCTAGGTACCAGACCACTAGTCACATGCTGAGGCTGTGATTTATCTGATTTAACTTTAGGGATAGGATTTGCCCAACTGATGGAGATGCTATATTGTGGACAGCTAAAATTTAGAGGGATGAATCCCATTCAAGTTGTCTAGAAGTCAGGCACTGGAAGTGCTTACAGTCAGATCGTCCATACCTGCACCGCAGAGTGTGATTAGTCCCATCCCAGGACAAAAGTCTAAGTAAACTGAGGAGCCACTTACTGAAAGTGTCTGCCTCTCTTAGAACTGGCTAGATGGCTTAATCCTAGACAACTAAGATTAGCTGTGATGAACTGGACCCTGAAAAATGTGTTATCGTACCCTTCTGTTTGACATTTAGTGTTAAAGCCTTAATGCTCTAACATTGGGCCCTTTTTCTACAGATACTCCAACAGGACAGTAGTCAGTTAGGTCATTCTGGTACTAAAATTCAACCAGCTGACCTCAGGGCACATGCTTTGGATAGCATGGACATTCATAGTCACAGGGAATTTGCAAGGATGAGGGATAGCATCCAGGGACCACTGCTCCATGCTATTAGACCCTGCAAAAATGCCGTGCCATTGGGGTGGAGTCTGTCCTCTCCTGCACTTTTCATCACCTGCCTCAGAGAAAACAGTCCTCTTAGCATTCATTCAAATATTTTCCTGCCTGAAAAAGAAAAAAAAAGGAAAAACGAAAAGAAAATAAAAACCTTCATGAATATTATTAGAGGCTTTTTGCAATGCTGCTGTCCTCTCAGCAGGAGCTGGACCCAAACTCATCAACTTCCTGTAGGCCAGCAAATGTAAACACCTTGTAGTTATTACCACTTTGCACCAGATTCCTGCCACTGACCTTGACAGGAAAACTCCTTAACCCACTTACCAAAGCCCTGAGTCATCCTGAAGCCAGAGAGTAACAGTCAATAAAGTGCTTGGCAAATTTCACATCTTTTTTAGCTGACCTGTATTTCGACTTGTTACATGATTCTCAGTGTAAGGAAAACCCACGGGTAACAGCCTTTGCTAATACTGAGCACTGTGAGATAGTACTGAAGAATAATATTGAACTACAGTCCTGCCCCTGATTTACACCTGTATAAGGAGAAAGATGGAAGGAAGGAAGGAAGGAAGGAAGGAAGGAAAGAAGGAGAGAGAAGGAAAGAAAGAGAGAAAGAATAAAATAAAAAGAAAAAGAAAGAGAGAAAGAAAGAGAAATAAAGGAAAAAAAAAGAAGAAAGAAAAAGAAAAGAGAAAGAGGAGGGGCAGAGAGAGGGTAGGAGGAAGGGCAGGAAGGATTCAGCCATTCCACCAGTGAGTCCACTGAGTTCCTGGGCTTGTCAGAGCGAGATCCATCCTGGAGGCCTGAGCTTGTCTTGGTATGTGCAGCACAGGAGACAGAGAACTCATTCACCTTAGCGGATAAGTGACCCACAGCCCCAGACTCCTGCCAGCGAATGGTCTAGATTCCAAGACCTTCCCATAGCCTCCAGGTTTCTCCCAGTAGCAGCAATACTGGTACCCGGCTTTCATACAGCACATGTTGTACCTGGCTTTCAAAGTGCCTTTCAAAGCCATCATCCACCTTCCACTTTGCCAAAGGGAAAAACAGTGAGGAGGTGATGTTCTCCAGATCAGTTGCAGAACAGGAGCTTGAACACAGGGTTTTTTTTTTTCAACCCTGTGCTGACATACTAGATCACGTTGTCTCCCCAGAGCCCAAAAGGCCCCAGGTGACAGGGCTTGCGAATCCTTGTCAAACCGCAACGTGTGCTTGAAGGTTTGCTACCTGAGCTGATATTCATTCCTCTGAGCTCTTTCCACACCGGAGAGGATTGATAGTTTCAGCGAATACAAGTAAGGCGAGCTGAAGAGATGTTAGGACTGAAATACAAGCACTGTCTCTGAAGAGCCTTGGGTGAAAGCTGCTACAGAAATGCATGTTATCATTGCTGTCATACCTGTGGCTCACCAACCATGTCTGTCTGCAAGGAATGGTCTCTTGGGTCCAACCGTTTTTCCTCACGCAGGAAGGGTTATACCCAAATAACCTGTGTGAAAAGTTGTTTGGATTGGTTAACAGGTATGTTCTGGGGGAACTAACACTGAAAATACTGTCTGGAGAGTAAAAAGAGACAGTCCAAGTGATTCAGTTGGTTAGAATCATCTGCATACATGCAAGAACACAACTAGTCCTTAAATACTGACTCAAAGTATATTTTTAAATATTTTGTCCAAGTTTAAATTTGCTGTCAGAGTCATAGCTACACTCTTCTTCTTACTCTTGGTGCAGTGGTGAGATCATTGCTACTTATGCATTTATGGTGATACAATTGCTAATGCTGTTACCTGGCATTTTCATGCTTCCAGGCTCAGCTGAAATGATGATGCTGGAAAGACTGCGCGAAAGAGAAAGAAAGTTGACAGCCTTGTACAAATGGGATGGTGCTTGACATAATCCTGTTCCAAAATCAGCCACTTGGACTTGGTCTGCAAGACTTGTAAGAGGTTGCGTGTCGTTTGGGTTTTGCTGTGAAATGTGGATTGACTTGGTACCTCTGGGTTTGATGTCCTGAGCAAAGTTAGGCAGATGCCATCAGTAAAAGCAGAAACATTGCAGAGTTTAGCTTCAGTTGCAAAAGGAATTAGAGCTGAAGAACAGAAATGTGTCTAAGGAGGATCTTGCTGCAATATATGGAGCTGCAAATTCACATGCATACACACACACACACACACACACACACACACACACACACACAGAGAGAGAGAGAGAGAGAGAGAAAAAAACTACTTTCTGTACCTGAATGGGAGAAGATCGATAGTGAATTCTGCCCAGTAGATTTCACTGTGGCCTTGGTTTGTATAGACCTTAAAAAAATAAAAAAGTCTAATATTATTTTTCTAAAGGTTCTTGTTTGTCTTGTTTAAATGACTGCATTTGAATGACCAAGCATCTGAGACCTTCCTTCTGAGAGCCACTTTCAGCTCTGAGTTCGAGTACGGGTTGCTTCTCCCACTCTTTACCCACTTGAACATGAAGACTCATTCCACATCAAGGTAAGTGTCTAAAACAGGGAACAAATCACCCTCTGGAAGTGTGAATCTTTCTCTATCCATTAGAGAGTCCAGCTGTGACTTGTTGCTGAACTCAAGTGTGTAACCATAGGTGAGATGAATCCTAAACTAAATAACCTATCACAACAGAGTCTGAATTTGAGAGCCCAATTCACTACATCTCCCTGAAATGCAGTTGATATATATTGATATATATATATTCTGACCTCTGAAACTCTCCTGAGATCATCCCTTAGCTGATAAAGGAGATGCTTTCATCTCCCTGCCTTGTGCAAAAGAGCAGACCATCAAGGCTACTGCAAGACATGAGAGATGGCATGAGCCATTCTCTCTGTTAAAGTGGGTGCTCTTGGTTAAGTTTCTTGTTCTTCCTCTGACAGAAACCACAGTTTCTCCCACACATGCAGAGACAACCCTTCAGGGATGTTTCCCTTTAAGAAGCTTGAAATCTTCTCCGTGTTTCTTATCTCCTACTCTCCAGCCTGCAAAGATGTGTAAGTGGGTTGTGGAGGATTTTTAGAGCCAAGGGAGAGAGCTTCTAGCAATGCAGATGGGGAGATACCTGGGGCTGGATGGCGAGTCAGGAAAGGCTTCTGCAGTGATCTGGGAAACCCTTTTGATTACTATTTTCCAAAGTAACTCCTGCAACACTGCTAACTCATGGAGAGCCTTGGGATCAGGCCAGACATGGCTGAGAGACAGAGATCAAAATGAGCAGGGGAGAGGCTGTACTGGAGCAACAAAAAAGTGATACAAGCGTTTGAGTAGGAAAGCCTCAGAGCTGGTGGACATTCAATCAGGAGATGAAACACTGGCAGGCAGAGAGGGTAACTGCCCACCCTTGCATTGGAGGATCTTATAATCCTGACCCAGATCAATTCCTCTGGCACTTTGATGAGAGTAGAAAAGGATTCCTAAGGTGGCCAAGCCAAGGGTGGCTACATATTAAAGAAAACTTCAAAAATAATCAGCACCAAGTAATGCAAAGAGCTGCCTACCGGCCCCATGGGAAGATAGAGAGAGCTCCCTGGGTTTGCTCATGAGGATGACTTTTGCCTCCATGGGGATCGGGTGGCAAGCAGCCCTGGATGGAAGGACCCATAACCTATCAGGGACATCCATGTGTCACCCAGGAGCAATAGACACCCTCTGTAGGACTCATCTCTTCCTTCTGGGTCTCTGGCAGAGGGTGGATTAGATCACCCCCTCATTTGTCAGGGTAGCAATCACTGCTTCAAGATTCCAACAATTTGCAGTCTCCCATACTCTGTCAGTCTAAACATGTCAACCCTTAGCAGTGCTAAGCATCAGTCATTCACCTGTGTGGGAGAAGGCTGGGAGGGAACACCGAACCTTGTGGGGCAGAAGTGCATGTGGGCAGCAAGGGTTTTGATTTGCCTTAGCTGGAAATAAAAAAAAAAACACCTCTCCCCGTCTTGCTACCGCCTTCACTGTCTTCCAGGGACTGCTCTTCCCTCAGGGCTGCAGCCTCCCCACTTGGGAAATACGGAGATCAATAATTCACTTGCACATCTTGCCATACTAAATAATCGCTTCCAAAACCACACAGCAAATGGCTCCTGCTGCATCGATGTCAGGAGCTGGAAGTGGGAGGCACGAAAAGAGCTGGAACCTTCAGGCAGCTGTCTCCTTCGTAGGTTGGGAGCGATTAAACTGCACATTTAATTGCTTTGATATATATTTGTTTTACATGAACGTAAGATCCAGCTAATCTAATTGGCTTATTCGCTCTGAAGTTGCTAACAATGGACCCTAAACTGTACATAAATGACCGTTAAATTATTAGCTATCGGAAGGATCTGCAATTGGATTTTGAATGTGAAATAAAATGAGAGCTCAGAGAGGCAATTATTATTTTTTATTTTTGTATTTTTTTTTAAGCAGCCTTATTATCGCTACAAGAGCCTCGCTCAGGAGACAAGCGTTCCCATTAGAAAATCAATAACAGAGCTGCTGTGATAGCAGCAGTAACCTGTCTAGTTTCAATTAGTGCTTGGGAAAGGTTGATCCTCTTCCCTGAGCTTGCCAGTTGCTAACACCAGTGGAATTTTGTGCATGTCCGTTGTCTGGAGAAATGTGAACTCTTATCAGGAAATTTGGGGATGTATGATATATATATATATACACACATACATTTTTTTCTGACACCAGGTAGCGCTGCAGTGGGCTGTGGCCACACACAGCTGATGACTGCAGCCAGAGATGGACAAACTAAAGTGGTTTGTCCTTGTCTTTTGCTGGCCCATAGACAACAATAGTGAGAGCATGATCTGTGTTGGACACTCTCCTCATTCTCTTTTCCTGTTGACTGGGACTAATGAAGCTCCTTGACTCCATGAGAGACCTTAAAGGGTTTTCTGGGAAATACGTTAGTGAGAAGATGGGGCCTGGAAACTGCTGCTCTTGCAATTTGAGCCGGACCCCTGTTGTGACTTGACAGACAGTTGAATGCTCTTTTAGGCAAAGTCTCTAACTTTAAAATTAAATACTTATACAGCACTTTAAATGCTGAGGACTGGATATGAGATGGAAATACTGGTTACTACATAAGAACACAGAAGGCCCTGAGATGCTATCCTTGGTCCTGGTCACGTTTTGGCTGGCCAGCTCCATCTAACCTGCCTTCCTGGGCTCAGCTGAAGTTGCAAAGGGCTATGGGGAGGATCAAAGTGGGAAACCATTTCTGCAGGCTATTCTGTAAGACCGTACGGCAAGCAGCAAAAGGAGGAAGGGAGATCATACCCCGATGGGGACACATGGTCAGCCAGATGTGTCACAGGTACCGTTTTGTGGGACATAAATCCAAGTTTTTCTCTTCCTTTCTTACCTCCTTGACAAGCTCTGCCAGTTTTCCAAGCCCAACTACCCTCTAGAGTGACATATTATCTCCTGCCATTGGTCTCCTCTCAGAGGTTGTTTCTCTGGCTATCCCTTATTCCATTTCCACTGGCACAACCTTCAGCTGGTCTGCATTACAGTTATTCTCTCTCCGCAGTTTTATATTCAGCCTTCTTTTTTGTTTCCTCCTGAAAGACCTGGGAAGGGTATTGCATTTGAAAAGCTCTGCCCACGCAACACAGTACCACAGAACTGTGCAGAAACAAGAGAAGATGTGCAATGAGGAGGCAGGATCCATCTCACCTGCCTGATATGACACTGGCTACATGCAGGTGCTCGGTCTGAGTTGTTTGGGGAGCAATGGAGAGAGATCAGCTCTTCCTGGTGGTGACTCAACCCATCCCAAGGTGGCAGGTGGGGCAGCCACCCTCCAGGAGAGGTCAACATCTTCCCATTGACCGGAGAGGGTCAGCCCAGGCAAATAGCTAACACAGAATAGCTAGATTTTTAGATACTGGAAGTTGGGTGAAGAATTTTATGGTTGGTGGCTTGTTCAAAACTTCAACTCCACACTTCTCTATGCATAAGAAAAATCAAAGCTTTGTTTCACTGTCATGTGTTACCAGTTGATTGTTGACATGAAAGTTTTCTATCCTCCAGTGCCCATTGCTGAACAGATGTTTATGAGAAAGGCGTATCAATAGCTTTTCATAGAAAGTTTAAAAGTAGCATTCTGACAAGATTAATTTTCTGCTTCAGACAATGACTCCTCTATTAGAAATTCTTGAATACTTAATTATTAATCTGCATTATTAATGAATGCTGTGGGATTCATGGATTCACATTGTAATGATGCATATCCCTAAAGTTACAATGTGTCTAGCAATTACAGAAACATACAATATTCATTAAAGCGTAGAAGTTATTCCTGCATTTCTGACTGGGTACATTTTGCAACCCACTAGAACTTACTTTTCTCAGTGATTTCAGGTAAATTCCAAGCAAGTGGTCATGTTTCTTTAATATACACTGTCTTGCTCTGCTAGTGACTTAAAACTTACGGTCGTGACTAGGTTAAGGAGACTGCTGTCATGAAGCACAAGTCTAGATTTCCAGCTTCCCAGACATAGAGTTGATTATCTGACACTTGCAATAAGCCAGTCAGAAATTTCCATCTGAAACAACATTGTTGGAAAAGGTAGATTCAAATTTACAGAGACGCCATGTGAATTTCTGACAAGGAGGTTGACTTTTTTTTTCATCTATGGAAAAAAATAAACAAAATAAAACAAAACAAAAAAACATTTCACTTTGATTTTCTGCTAAATGAGACCCTTCTTTTTTTCTTTCTTTTTTTGATTTGATCTGATGTTCCATTTAGATTTTTTCTACTGTGCTTAGGAAACATCATAAAGCTTGAAAACAACATGAAGAAATTCATTGTGGGTGGAAGACAACATTCTTTTAAACTCAGATATAAACTCAGATATGCTGGGCTTGTTAGTCTGTTTATTTGTTTTGCATTTTCAGTTAGCCGATTTTTTTTCAGCTTCATTTCAGATCTGCCTCCAATTTATACATTTATTTGCTTACCTTGCGGAATCGGCAGCAAAATGAAAAAACAGTTATTCCCACATCTCTGTTTAGCAAACAATGTGACACTGTCTGTGTTTGGGGGTGTCCAGAAATTACTCTAGATCTCCAGATAATTGAGAATAAGTAACATACATAATAGAAATAACAATAGAGCAATAATAATGATAATAGAATAGATTTAAGCAGTTTGGGATTAGTGGCACTCACTATGTTTTCCACACTGGATGTGAATGAGTGAAAACCCAACTCAGCTCCTTCCTCAGCCAGCCTTTCTTCTAAATGCTTCACTTTGGGTAAAGAGCAGCTTTTTCTCGGTGTTGGTCTCTGGTGTCACTGTTGTCCTCAAGCCTGGCGCTGTGACCGTGAGGAGCTGCTCCTCCGGGGAAGCCAGAGGGAAGATGCTCTGCCAGCCAAGCAAGGAGCAACTGCTGCTGAGCTTAGCTCAGCTGAGGAACTATAGTCCTTGATGCATTGCAGATGATTTTCCAGCTCAGCCCTGTGCAGCTCTTACTGGATTGCAAGGACCAGGTCATGGCCAATCTATGATAGAGATGACCCTAATCTTGAAAGAGTTTCATTCATTGATGTGTAGACAGGACACTGTAAGACTTGCAGAGGTGAGGTGACCTGTTTCTAGGACTTTTGCTGCATCATGACCACTGATTGACAGCCTTTTTGACTCTAAAGTTCATCCAGAGGAACCTTTTTGCCAGAAACATCCTGCTCAGTGATGCAGAGCCAGCTTAGCAGCAGTGAAGTCAGCTGAGCAGGAGGTCTGGCCTCTCACTTCTGCTAGAACTGGTGAGAGATCACACTGTAAGGCAGACATCCTTCAAACATATGCAGACAGGTCTTCTGGACAATATCTTTCTATTCTGGTTTCCGGGAACAGGAATACTTGCAACTGGCTTACTGAAATTTGTGGTGCAAATGCATCAGAGTGGGTCGGTGTTGGAATCTGAGTTTCGATTTGCACCAGAATCCAGGTACTTTGGTATGCTGAACACACTTCTTCTGCAACAGTGCCTGCAGGGGCATGGCAGCACCTTCTGAAACTTCATTTTTCTATGCTACAGTGCCTGACTAACAACAGCATCTTTATCTAAATAAAAAATTGGGTTCCATCACAGCAATGCACACTTCCCCCCAGTGAAAATACAAATAACAAGTGAGTTTAAGAGAAATAACAATGTCTTTTTCCTCCTTCCCTGTGGGCAGGAGCTGTAACCAGCTTAGCTGATTTGGCTTTGATTTGCTTTGTATTTTTGTGTTTTCTTTCCTTTGAACAAGCAGCTAGAGATGGTTAAGACTGGAGGATAGACTGTTACGAGATACTTATTCACTTTTGCGTTAGCTAATTATTCAGCTCCCTGCTTGTCAGTAAACTTTTTACTACAGCATCATCCTCTTACAGAGACTCTCCCAACCATCCTTTTCCTGAACGTTGGCTCTTTCAGCCTGGGACCGGGAACCAGCTGTGGCCCTACCAGCAAGTTTGTCTCTCTCTGATACTTCTAGCCACTAAGTAGTTTGGCATTTCCCCTATTTTCTTCTGCACTGGAGCAATTTCCACTGTGCCCAGTACTTTCCATGTGCTTCACAGCAGTATTTAGCTTGAAAGTACCTGACACAAGAGCAGGTAGAAAAGATTCCTCATTGTAGATATGCACTATTCTGACTAGGAGAGACACTGAAGATGGTATAAAAGCTATTGCTCCAAATACTTCTAGAAATTGTGAAAAAAAATCCAATTTTGTGGTTTGTGGCATAGTGTTGTGTTTGCTTAAAATTTCTTGGGAGCTCAGGCTGCTTTGGGCTGTCTTCTGGTTCAGTGATCAATCCTTTTTTTTAAAAGACAGACCTATGAGAATCATGACTTAATTATATCCTTTAAAGGTAGGTAAGTGCCTTTTGAAACAGCCACTGCTGGAGAAAGTGAAGATGCTGTGATGGGCTAGATGCAGCAATGTCCCCAGTTAAGAAAAAATGTGCAAAGAGCTGAGTGGAAGTGGCTTTGGACCTGCATGGGAAGGCAAGGTGTTTTCTCCTGCTGGACTCACAGTAAACAGGTTATGTCCTTTGCAAGTAAATGCTAGAACCAGCTATTTCTTGTCCTGCATAAGGACAGCTATGCTAGAGCAGAGTGCATGCCTGGCCTGGTCAGAGAGGTCCCTGGCTGTGCCCATGCTGCTGTGAAAGAGCAACCTTGCTCTGCCGCACAGAGCGCACCGGGTCGTTGTCCCTTTTCTGGCTCCTCCAGAACTTCCCACTGAAATCTTAGATCCCCTTGATCTTTCTCCAGGTATACAGGTGCTCTCTCAGGCCCTGCAAAGCCCATCTCCAACTGAGTCTGGTTTATAGGGTTGGAAGAGCAGCCACAAGCTGGGGGGACTGTATTAGGGGGGGTTGATTTCTGGCCATTGGCATTGCCAAGCCCTCAGAGAAGGGTGAGAGGTTGGTCCTGTTTAGGGGCACGGTGCAACATTGCCCTCCAGTTCCCCTGTAACAAATCTGAAACATCTTCCCTCAGCAGCTCCCTCAGCATCGAGCAGTTCCTTTTCTTCCATGAAAAAGACGTCTGGGACAGTACCTGGTAGGAAAGAGAGACCAATCTTTTTTCTCTGTATCCTCCCAGCTTCTGGCAACTAGCAGGTTTCACGCTTTCTGTGCTGGAAGTTACACGCCGATCACCCTGTTTAATAGGCACTGATGAATTTACTCTTTGTGGATTTGTCTAAATCTTTGTCGAGGGAGGAAAACCCCCTCTGGAAAATGGGGAACGTGTGCAAATCTGAAGCTAAACCTGCCACCTCTCAGCTGTGTAGTGAGGTGGACTAAGAAGTCCTGCTGTTCACCAATACGAGTGTATTTGCTCAGAGGCAGGGGCATCTGCGCTCGTTGGTCTCGCTGCACATGTGGGACTGCTGCTACTGCAAGGCCATTGCAGTTGTTTCCACACCATGTGTTTTTATTTTTAATAGCTGTATAGCACAGACAGTCAGGATTACATTGCAAAAGGGTGGAACAGAAATATTCATGCTCTAAAGGCATGGGTCTCTGCTATCCTGGCTTCATCAATGTCTCCATCAGTGATCAACAGCACATGGCTAACGTCACACAGGCTCTGAGCCCTCCTGGGGGAAGGCAGAAGCATGTAAACCCAAGAGACCTGCTATGAGTTGTTAAAATCATGGGTTATTATAAGAATTTCTGTTGTGCCTAGGTCTTCTTTCCGTAGAGCTTCAAGGAACTCAGAACAGAAAGAGGGTCTCTGCCCCAAACCATTTACAATGTTTGACTCTGTTGACTGGCTTCCACACTTTGTGATGCACACAGGAATGTTGGATTCGTACCATTGGGCCAAATATTTTATCAATACTGGAAAAGACATGATGCCCTCCAAGAGTTTCCTATGCAGCCTGAGATAAACCAGCTCACTAAACAAAAGGAAACCAGGGTTAGGGAAGGAACATGCAGCTGGAGTGAGTAGGATGTCTTCAGTCTCAGCAGTTATTTCAAGTCATTCCTACACCCCTAAGAAGTTGCTGGTTTTGTGAGTTTTAGCAACCTTGGAGAGCCTTATTCTCATTTTACCAATTCTTTTCCAAGGGTATGGGCCTTCTGTGGCAGGGTTGCTTTGGAGTCAGTGATATAGTCTGGAGAAAAAGAAGGAAAACTGGGTTGGTGCTTGGGGTAAAAAAGCACACATGCACATGTCCATGTGCCTGCATGCTCATAGGGCTGACCACGTACTCTGTGTCTGCCAAAACAGATATTTTTATGCCTTGATGAGGAGGCTATTTCTCACACCCTGCTCTAAATACATAAATTAAAATGAAATCTACTCTGCTTTCTCATGGCCCCAGCACCAGCCGGTACCTCAGCATGGGCTTCTGCCTGTTCTGTTGATCCCAGTGGACCCCCGCTGATTTTTATCAGTGGTTGATCTCATCCCCATTTTCAGCCACTCTCTTGTGAGACTTTTGCATGCTGAGGAATGGGAAGACGGGGAAGGAAATTAGTAATGTCTGAGTGTGAATTCTGGTCTTGAAGTAAAAAGTACTCCTATTAGAAAAAAAAAAAAGAAAAAGAAAAAAAAGAGAAAACCCAAACACAGGCAATTCTATATTAAATGAACCTCTAAAAAGCACAGCCTTCTTCCAAGGAAATGTAGAAAAGAAATTTCACTAATGAAGAAGGAAGGCACAAACGCAATTAGCACGTGGGGCTTTTAGATTGCATTGATCAATCTGATGTAGGTGAGGCAGGATCAGAGGTACAACTGGTGCTGGAAATGGTCATCTGCTCCGTCCCCACACCTCTGGATCACAATTGTTCTCTCTTAATCTCCTTAGGCCTATGTTTTCCAAAGCAGATAAGCAGCTTTTCCCTGCATAAATGACACGTCAGTGGTTCTTACTTTCCTCTCAGATTGCCTTCCAAATTTTTCAGCGGCCTCCAAACACTGCAATTATACCCTAAATACCTGCCAGACCAGAGGAGAAGATGGTTTGCAGAGTCTGCGGTCTCTTGGGTAGGAAATGCTGGGAAGAGAGCAAAGATCCCTCCGTGCTTAAGTAGGAACCCCCCATTTAAGCAGACGACCTTGTTTTCCAGTAAAGTAAATAATGAAAATAATGAGGTAGGTTTCCCTCAAGCTATAGTAATTTTCCATTTGCCTGGTCTAGAAGTACAGTGAGCTACAAAACTTGAGAGAAAGGATTGTTCAAGATAAGAAGGAAAAGGCAAAAAAAAATAGAAAAGAAAAACCCATAAAATGACTGCATGGCTTGTACATTTTGAGCTTAATATGACCTGACTGTGTCCCATAAGCTTATTTAAACATTTAATTTTGTTCTCTTGTTCTGTCCACAAATACATATGGAATTTATAGAGGTTTTAAGTTTAACAAGACAGAAGAAAGTTCCCCATAATTGAAACAGGCTTAATGCACAACCAGCGATGTTATGTTTAAAACGCAGAGGGAGAAAAACATGTTCTTTCTGTCTAAAGTGACTTATTTTCAGATTAAAGGAAACAGCTGCAAGAAGAGGGAAAAGTAGCTTCTCCCTAGAAGAGCGCTCAGAACAAAACGATTGCTGAACTCTGTTCAAAGGGAATAATCTTAAAACTTTAGGATGTTAATACGAAGAAAGCAGAGAAGTGCTAATGCAGTGTCACGGCGTGTCCCTGAGGAAGATGAGGATAAAACATTCCATCAGCACAATAACTCTCATTGTCGTTTATGGTCAAACTGAGCCTGGGAAAGTCCGGGTTCAGTTGCATCCTCTGCCGCAGACTTTTTGTATGACCTGGGGCAAACCACTCATTCACTGCGTGCTGCCGCTCTGCCTTGGTACAGTGGGATGAAAGAAGTGCCTTGCTTTGGAGGGGTGTTATGAGACTACAGAATTTGGCTACGGTGGCACTGCTAATAAAACAGGATACTGCCAAACCTCTACAGTTGGTCTCCACGGTTAAAGCCCTGGAGATATCGATGAGGAAAGAGTGTAAATTCTCAAATAGCACTTTGACATTAAGAAGTAAAATAAATCGCAGGTCATTGCATTTACATTTAGAAAAAGCGTTACACCTGGAGAAGTTTTGAACTTTGCTGGCAGCCTCTATAGAGTGTTTATGAACGCCTGTAGCGTTAAGGAGTAAATTGCACTTTGGTACTGAACAGCTCAACAGCCAGCCTTTCTCTAAGCGATTTCAATGATTTATGGCAGGAGACAATGATAAGCTGTCTGACAAGTGGCTTCCCCATTACCATAAACAGATGCTTTCCAGCATACATTATAATTATCTTTGAGGGAAAAAAAAAACACACAAAGATCATGGGGCTGAGTTTGGGTGAATCCATTATTTAGTCTTATAAGCATCATTTTTCTTTCCTTCTTCAGGGATAATCCCGCCTTACCCTTAAGGATTTCCAAAGTAAATTCAATGAGCTATATACAGTTATGGGATCAATCTTGCATTTCAGCTGGTAGGAAATATGCTTGGGTCAAATGTAGCCATGGGAAAACCACAGGCTTTCATTCATGTGAGCATCAAATGAACAGATTCTGCAAGGTCCTGAGCACTCTCCAGCTCTACTGGTATCTGTGAGAGCTTGGAGGCACTTGGGCTTCCAAGAATTGGACTTGGGAGGTGATTTGAATTGCAATCTGCAAAATGAGACTGGAAACATGCATGAGCTTTTGGAGAAATTTTTCAACCCTGCCAGGGCAAAATTTTCCAGGTGGCTTAGTTGTATTGACTTCAGTCATTGCCCTGCTGTGTAAACCATCTTAGACATATTCACTGAGTGGTGGGAGTGTGGGGACAAGAAGATGTCCTAAAGGCTTGGCCACCTGCTAGGCAGTTATTGAGAAATGACTGGCAGAGATGCCACCTTTCAGTGGGCTCACTGATATGACGAATTTGAAAAGTGGAAGGAAGGAGTGTTCCTGCAGGAGGCATTTTTTGTTGTTTTCAAAGTTTTCTTTAACTTCAGGTGCAAGTGTCAATGCTTCTGCTGCAAGGACAGAGGAGATGTGAGCTTGCCCCAACTCTACCAAATCTGATGCAAAACTGGGACTCGTACCCATTAGTTAGGAAGCCTAGGAGTTTCTACACAATAAGCTTCAAAGGATAAGGTCCCTTCACCCTGTAGCTTCTATGCATCAGATTCCCAGCAGGAAGAGAAAGCAGCTTGCTACAAGTTGCATACATTTTTAGTGAGATTCTTAGCTCTTTCTTTGGGCTAGAAATGTTAGCTCATAGAGATTAAGCTTCTATTTGTGCTAAAGGAGTGTTTTTACTCCTAGGAGGAGAAAAAAAGAAATTTGGGTATTTTTGAAGAAGAAATCATATTATTACCTAGACATAATTTGAAGTTTGAAAGCTAACCCAGTGATAGCAAAGAAATAACAAAGTAAAAATATAAGTTGAAATCAAAATTAAATATTTTTATTGGCTTGAAACTAAATCCACATGCCGAGCTCAACTGCAGATTTGTGAAAGCAATCCCGGGATTTTTAGCTCATTTCAGATTTCTAGGGCAGCCAGTTTTGTGATCTTAAACTTTTTCCAATCTAGAAAATTGATTTCCCGTTCAACTCCCTAGGTATCATCCCTGTGAAAGGGAACGGACAATCCTATTCAGCGCACAGGTATTTTACATTTCAAGTTCTGTTTGCAAATAGCCAGGCAAGAAGGGCTCTTCTTGCTGTGTATTTCCTCTTCCTCCCTTGATTTAGGAGTTTTTATTCTGAGTGTGTTGTAACTACAAGGAAATGAAATTCTCTCTCCTTCTACTAAAATAAGGAGATTTACTTGGGGAAGTGACTCCGTAAATACTACGTACTGCCATCTATAGCTTTACTTGGGAAACGCATTCTCAAGGCAAGCTGTACAAATCAAACTGTTCTTCCATTACCGAAGAAACCTTTAGCGTTAACCAAGGTTTTAGAAAAGTGGCTAGCAGTTTCCAACAGCTATTGTGGGAAAAAGACTTTTTAATTATTATTACCACTGCTATTTTTAGAAGGCGTTCAGCACTTTCCACTTGCGAATATGATTTATCCCAAGGATAAGGGAGAGCGGAGAACTCAGAGAGATTCCCTTTATGTGACCATGTGGGATGATCAGGTTTCGACTTTATTGGCAATAGCGTCACTCTGCGCCCCACTGTAATGCAGGCAGATATAATGCAGCTCCCTCCAGGACAAGCATCTTTAATGTTTTAGTAGCTTCCCACTAGTTAGAAAAATCTCTGTTTTTTTGCTAAAAGTGCACTTTGCTTTTATCCTCAGACTAGTGATTCTCTGGTCCCTGACCCGCTGCTAGCCTTTGGCCTTCCCTGGGAGTCTGCAGAAGATGACTGCACCATGTCTCACCAGGGTCTCCACAGGCACTGGGGAATTGTAAGGGGTCTGCAAACACGAGAAGTCTGAAAAGCACATCAGAGCTCCAGGACATGGACAGAGGTGGGTAGGAGATGCCAATCTACAGATCCGGGACGTGATCAGGGAAAGGAAAATTTTTGTCTTTCAATGAAGCACCCTGGGGTGTTCAGCGAGTCTCATTCATCCCTGCGGATCTGGCTGGAGGGGTGATTTTGCAGAATTAGGATGATGACTTGCCCCCTTTCCTCTCCCTCACTCTTTGCAATGGGATGGTCTCCCTGCAGCTCAGCCCTTGGGGAGATGGGTAGATGTGTCCCTCTATCTCTTACCCCCGCACTCAAATCCCCAGGGCCAAAGGGCGATGCATTCAGAGCCCAGTGTCCTTGGGCATCTCTTCTGGGTGGTGGGAACCAGGGCTGGGACCAGGGCAGGAGTAGCTAGCTGCAGGCTGGAAGGGAAGGGTGAGGGTCCTTCTCCCTCCACACTTTGGCCAAAAGCAGTGAGCAAGGCTCCTGTGGTCCCCACAAGCATAGAGGAGGCATGGGAAAGGCGGGGAAAGGGGCTGGAGCTGGTGTGAATCATCAGCGGTGGTTGGTGGGATGGGAAGGCAGCAGGAGGACCCCTGGCACTCTTGGCTCTGCGTCACTGGCTGCATGGCTTTGGAGAGCCATCCTTTGCCCACCATCACCTCCTGCCCTCGTAGGCAGGGAGGAGAGACACTGGGATGGACAGTGGAGGAGAAGAGATCAGAGTCAGTGCTTTTGGGATGGGACCTCCATCACTCCCTCCTGCCTCCAGCCCCCAGCATCACCAATGCTTTCAGAGGAGGGTCCTCTCCTTTTCCCTGGCATTCTAAGATGTTTGGGACCCTGGTGGTATGTTGGCTTCTCCATCAACAGTGTAGTCACCCATCTGAGCTCCAGCCATCACCATTGGACATTGACACTTTTGAGTGGCCCCTGTGAGCAGAAACAACAGTTGGCAACAGGGATGAAAATGTGCTTAAAATAAAATGAAAAAAATACCCACCACCACCAACAAAATCAAGGAAGGCACTGCAAGCCAATAGTCATGTGAAAGAAAGGGCATCGGAAAATCCCACTGAAGCACTATGCCCAGCTGAGTTGTTCCACGTCATGCTTATCCAGAAGGATGTGGCTGTCTGGAAATTGGAAATCTGAAAGCAAAATCTTTAACCAGACAAGTGCAAGGTGCTACAGCAGTAAACTCTGTGGCACCTGTTGCTGGAGGGGAGGTAGAACTGATGACTTACAAGCTTTGGAGTAATATTTAGACAGGTCCCTGGGAACTCCAGGCATTGCCTTCCTTCCTTGCCATGCTCATTACACTGCTGGTGGCTGAGGCTGCTACCGGCAGAGTCCTTGGTCCCACCTGGGAGATTAGTTTCAGCCTGCGCCCATAGATCCTGTCCCCAGCCAGGCAGGAGGTGACTCTTCCAGCAAGCCGGGCTGAGTTTCTCGCAGCTGGAATTGCACTTCTTGCAGATTTTAGCGGTAGATATGTTAGCCAGGTGGGATCAGAAGCCTCCCTTACAAGGCGGAAGATGGAAGGACAGTCAGCAAATCTAAATCAGCTCCGAACAGCCACCAGCCCAGACAGCCTATTTCCATTAGTATTAGGCACTTCAAAAGAAGGTGCAACAATTGGGCAGATAGAGGACACTTTCCTCGCAATTTTATATAGCTCCACTGTGCACTTTATAGTCTGAGACTGACTTAAGCGCCTGAAGTGTGCAGTTTATTACTTCTCCCAAGATCTCTTTGCAGGTTCCCAGGGGTACTGCATTTAACCACAGAGACGTCCCATCACTTTTTGATCTTTGCCTCTGAAAACAAGAGGCATTTTCTGTGCAATAAGCTCCAAGGTCTAAATTCAGAGTGTGGTAGAGGGATTGCTTATCTGTTTTGAATTTGTTGCCTTTCTTTGTCAGAGAGAAGCAGACGATTGCAGCCGGATCTCATTCTTGCATTGCCATCTGCAAGGTCCAGGCAGAAAACAGACCATGAGGAAAGGCAGCGGAGTCTAGCAGAGGGGAGAAAGATTGTTGTCTCTCGGTTGTGCTGTTGCACGACAAAGCCAATATTTGTCATAAAATCTGCCCGGCACC
This sequence comes from Apteryx mantelli, assembly GCF_036417845.1. Classification (NCBI taxonomy): domain Eukaryota; kingdom Metazoa; phylum Chordata; class Aves; order Apterygiformes; family Apterygidae; genus Apteryx; species Apteryx mantelli. Next base: position 2,996,886 of record NC_089979.1, on the reverse strand, counting down.
TCCCCGAGAAGTGTAACGAGTGGGTTGGCCTTATTAGTACTGCTGTGGGGATCTGGGGATGGTGAGTCCCAGAAGCTGTTGTGCCGTGAGACCTCGGCTTTTCTGGTCTCGTCTGCTTCTCCTTCCTCTGATGCCAAGACTGGGAGGCCTGATGGCACCTGTGCGCCAGAGCAAATGTGTGTTTAAATCTCAGCATGTCCCAATGTTGTGGGCACTTAAGAGGCACCCTTGGGACCTGTAGAGACTGGAGAGGGGGAAAACCCCTTTTAATTCAACCTCTCCATCCCCTTCCATGGCACGGCTGCTATTCCAGTTCTGTACTCCAGCATGTAGCGAGAGCAGTTTGAGGATGCACCTGATGACCCATTCCTTGGGAAACAATTCCCTGATGCAGGAGGATTTTCCTGAGGGACAGCCCTTGGCTGTCCTCTCCCTGCTTTGCCCCGGTTTCACCAGTACAGTAAGTTCTATAGTACTGGTAAGGCCAGTATGGTGAAACACTGAGCTAGGAGACATCTTTGTATAGGACAAAGTTATGGCTGGGCCATGTGGGTTCAATTTCCTTAATTTCAGCAGCAAGTGTAAATCTGACCCTAATGCACTTGGCATAAAGGAATGCTAGCAAAACTTTGGGTTTGATACCCACCTCTGTGCCTGGGGACTCGAGGGCTGCCCTTCTGCACCATGTGAATGGGCCAAGCAGGAAGGTGGCCTGTAGCCTGGTCCAGACTGGTTGCTTCGAGGTATGAGACTGGTATGAGACAGACCGTTCTCCCCAGGGGTTACATGTTTGAGTTATGATGGTGGGGAACGAGGGGGAAGGGGAAAGAATGGTCTATGTGTTCCCAAACTCATTTTTTAAGAGATCCACTGTGCTGAGGGCATCCCTCGCTCTGCTAATGGACGCTGCCTGCAGAGGCATCCCACAGCAGTGAGTTTCACAGATTCCTGTACATTATGGAGAAGCTCTTTGCTCTTGTTCACTTCACAGGTTTGCAGAACCGAAGGGACCAGCTGAGTCATTGCATTTGGCCGCTGGTTACTACAGGCAATTGCATGCATCCGTTCCTTGTGTGTCCTGTTCTTGTGGTCTGATCCCCAGGTCTCCCTGGAGGGGATGGGGACATGGTGAGAGAGAGAAAGCTGTCAGCCCTCTCTTCTCTATGTTTTTAAGGCTGGATTTTTCACCGTTGTTAAATGGGGATCTGGGGATGCATGGACCTCTCCGCATAGGGGTATGAGGATGAAAGCCGAGCCCGGTTCCCCATTCCTACAAAGCTGGAATTTAGCTTATGCCCCACTGCCGCTGTGTAATTGGGTTTAATTTCGTCCATGGCTCTTTCTGGTACTTTTTCCCTTGTGATGAGCTTCCTTGCCCTACAGGGCAGGAGGGATCCTGGCTGTCTCCCGCTCTTGCCCAGGCTTTGCAATCGCAGCACAGGGAAAGTGAATGCCCCCCGTCCTCCCCCACCGCCCCAAAGGCAGGGCTACGTCGCCCCGCGGGGCTCCCAGCAGCAGGCCCTGCCGCTTTGCTGCTCCCTTTGCCAAAACCACTGCCGTCCCCACCGGGTCGCTCAGTTTTCCTGCTGCCAACGCAGCTGGGCATGCTGGAGGACGAAGAGAGGAGAAGGCATCTTTGGGCGACCCAGAGGGGCAGGGGAGCTTTCTCGGAGGAAAACAAGCCAACCAGAGAAACTCCCCAAAGGCTTGAGAGAGAGAAAGGGAGAGATTTCCATTCCGAGCATGCACCGTGCTAATCCAGCATAGCCGCCTGTCGGCTAAAAACAAGCATTTCAGGCCCCAGCTGCCCCAGTCCCTGCTTAACTGGAGATGTCACAGATGCCTTTGGCCAGGAGTGCTGCAGCGCTGGCTGGGGAGCCGGAGGGAGCTGCTCCCCGCTCTCCTTTACGGCTGGGCTTCGCTGCCGAGTTCCCCTAAATGAACGATTTCCTCCCTTTCCCCCTGCCCCCAAGAAGTTTTTTGGGGGGAGTGAAGTGGGTTTGGAGGGGATGGAGGTGTGGAAGAGGCTGGATGCTGCAAAGGGAAGAGGGGAAAGGGGAGGAAGGCCGAGGACGGAGGCAGGAGGGGGACGGAGCTGCCCCGGGAGAGCCCTGGGGAGGGGACCAGGATGTTCTGCAGCCGGCGCGGGGCAGAGGGATGGAGCGGCGAGGGCAGCCCGATTCGCAGCCTCTGCTCTGCGGGGCAGGTCTCTGCCCCCGAGCAGAACCGGGCAACCCCGGTTGCTTGGGCTTTGGTTACGTTGCCCTGGCAAGGAAAAGGGACGGAGCGGCTCCTTTCCTCCTCCCGCAGCGGAAAGGGTTAAAGAAAGGGGCAGGTCCTGAAGTCTGGCAGGATGCTTGCGTTTCGTCCCCCCCCCCCCCTTTTCTCCAGCCTTATTTCTCTCCCCGCTGTCCCCATCCCACGTCCCCTCTCTGCTCAGCAGCCTCCTCTTTAGCAGGAGGACGTGGCCTCTCCACCTTCCTCGGGCTGCAAACCCGGAGCCAAATCGCCGAGGGCTGAAAGCGCCTGGGGTGCAGCGTGTGTCTTTTACCCCAGTCCTGTGTGTCCCCCCCCTCCACGCCGTATCTGCACGTACTCCCCCTTCCACGCACAGCTGCCCTGGGGTGTTGCACTTCCAGCAAAACCCTGGTATGAACAACCCCCCCTCCAAAAAAAAAAAATGTGTGTGTGTGCATGGAGGAGCCGGGGGGGATGCTGGAAGAGAGGTGGGGAAAAAGCAGAACAGCAAGGGTTAATCGCTGTTGCTTTTTCCATCCTGGGCGAAACGGGTTCCTTGGTGCAAAGCCGCGGACAAGCTGGGGTGCGCGGGGAGCTGCAGGATGGGGCCGGGGGGGCAGCGCAGGGGGAGCCGCTGCCCGGGGGGCTCCTGCCGCCCCTCACCGCGTCCCCGATCCCCCGGCGGGGGGCGGCGGTGGAGCCCCGGCCACCCCCCCTCCTTCCCTCGCTGGCACCCGTGTCCCTGCGCATCCCGCTGCGGGGACCGGCACCTCTCCCGCGCTGAGCCCCCGCGGGTTTTTGGGGAAGGGGGGGGGCAGATCCCCTGCCATCCCCCCCTCCCTTTCCCCGGCTCCCTCTTCACCTCCTGGCCCCCCGCTTAGGGCTAAGCTGTCCCGGGGAGGCTGCGCTGCCTGGCCGCCAACGCGCTCCGGCTCTCGCTGGCTCCTCCGCTCGCTCCATCCATCCATCCATCCATCCATCCATCCTTCCTCTCCTCCTATAGGCTAGCGGGAGCAATAGTGTGGCAGTTAGGGTCCTTGCCTATAGCTGCCTGTTTTACACAGCTCCGATCCGTGCGTGTGCGTGTGTATGTGTGTGTGCATTTTATCCCTCCCTCCTATCCCTCCCTCTCTCTCTCTCTCTCTCTCTCTCTCACTCTAATGTGTGATCTGGAAAGCTTATAAAAGCCTGATGTAATCCTTAATGCAGCCCCTGGCTACAAAGACTGGATCTAGTTTCACAGAGAGAGATTCAGAAGCAGAATTAAAAAAAAAAAAGAAAAAGAAAAAAAAAAGTGGGGGGAGAAGAGAGAGAAAGAAAGAAAAGCAGACGAGTGGATTTTAAACAAACATATCTTTCCGGAGAAGACCATTCTCTCTCTTCGCTGCTGGGAAAGCTACTCTGAACCCTGCTATATATCTAATCTTTTTTTTTAAGAAGAAGACTTGATTGTCTGATTGGATCTAATGATTTATTGGCTTGCAACTGCGTTTTCCCCCTCTCCTAAGGATTCCTCCAAAAAAGGCTTAATTATTTTCAGCTTCTCTCTTCCACCTGCCTGTCTGCAGAGACACCAAAGGTTCTCCTTTCCTCTCCCTCCCCACCCCCAATTCTTTTAGGATATTTCCCCCCCCCCCGGATCTGTTTAATATATACATATATATCTGTATACACATATACGTATATGTAAGTGCGTGTGTGTGTATATACACATATATATGTAAGAGAGTGGAAGGAGCGGAGGGAGAGGGAGAGAGAGCGCTGCCATCCTTTTGGACTTCACGCGCTGCCCAATGTTGGTCTGGTTCCCCCTGGATATGTTGCTGGTTTCCATTTGGAATTTGACAAAGGGAAGACGGAGGATATAAACCCCGGGGGAGGTCTGCAAGGTAAGGGGTTCCCGGCTTTCCTTCGTTCTTCCGAGGAGGGAAGGGGACGGGGGGGGACCCGGCTCTCCCGGGCTGCGCTTTGCAGGGGTCTCTCCGTCCCCGGCGGGAGGCAGGAGTGGGGGCAGCGGGGGGGGGGGGGGGCTCGGGCTCCTCTGCCCCTTGGAAGCGGCCCCCGGAGGAGGGTTTTGCCCCCCCCCCCTTGCTCTGAAATCCGGACCGACAGGGCATCATCGCTCGCTGGCATGGGAAGTTTCAACTTTCGTGCATGCGGGTCCTGTGGGCAAACATGAGGCAGCGGTGGAAAATATTGATGTCTGCAGGATGCGGCGGGGGGGAGGGGGGGGAAATGCATTTCTTCCCTGGGGAAATAAGCTGGGGCACTGGCTCGTTTCTGGGCGAGAAGACAGCCAGGCAAGGGAAGGGGAGAAGGGGAGCGAGCAGCGCTGCGGCGGCAGCCGGCGCTGAACTGCAAAGTGCTGCGAAGCCGAGGCGCCTCCGCCGCCAGCCGCGGGGCCCGGGACTCCTCCGTCTGCAATGTTGGCAAACAAAGTCTCGGAGGGGAAAAGCAGCCGCCTGCTCGGGGCAGGGATCCTGCCCCCCATCCCGGCTCCTCGCCTTCATCCCCTCTCCCTAGGGGAGCTTTTTTTTTTTTTGGGGGGGGGGGGAAATGTTGCCGTTTGCGTGGCGCCTTCCCAGGGCTGGAGGCAATTGCTGGGGAGCGACGAGCTCCTTAACGCTCCCTCCTCCTTGCGCCGTTTATCAGCACTTTGCTTCACACCGTGGGGGGGGGGGGGTGGTTGAAAAATGAGCTTTTAGCCTGCGAAGAGGTCGGAGTAGCCCCAACACACACCCATTGCTCCCGGAGCGGGGCTCCTCGGGGCTGTTAGCGCCCAGGCGCGGCTCAGCCTTGCCGGAGTGGGGGGGGGGGGGGAAGGAGTCTCCATCAGGGATGCGTAATTACAAAGCATCTTGTTCTGAATCACCCTGTGTGGGAACGAACCGCAAAATTTGTCTCTCCCTCTTCCCCCACCGCCCCCTTCCCTTTCACGGCCTGACATTCACTGGTGGAGGGTGGCTGGTGGTGGAGCTCCAGACTTTTCGCTGAGAGGTGTTTCAGCCATGGCTTTGCCGAGGCTGGAAGGAAAAGAGAGGGAAGGGGTGGCGGTGGGGAAGCAGGTAGGGGTTTCCAAGGGACTTTTCGGGCCGAGCCTGCCTCAGCCCCGGCTGTAGGGAGGGCATCGGTCGCCAGGCGTTGGGGGCATGGGGGCTGCAAACCAACTCTGCGAGGTTGGGGGGAGCGGAGGGGCTGTGGCTCCCGCTTGGGTCTCCGATCCTGCTCCGAAACAGTTGCACGGAGAGGAAGGTGGCGAGGGGCAGGACATCAGGGCAAGGTCAAAGGGGTGGTGGTTTGGGGGGGGGCAAAAAGACCCCCCCCAACACACACACTCCGCCCAACCCGGCCCCATCCCCGTCCCTTTCGAGCTGGGGCTTTCCGGGGCTCGGGCTCGGCTCCACCGCCAGGTCTGGCGAGCGCCAGGGCCAGCTGACAGATGATGGCTGAGGGAGGAGGAGGAGGAGGATGAGGGGAGGGGGGGGGGAAGAGCGAGGAAGAGCGAAGCTACTTTGACAGATGCCAAAACCTGCCTGCGCGGCGGAGCGAAAAATCGCAGCGCCTCGAAAGCGAGCGCTGCCGGGGAGGGCGCCCGGGGGCGGCCTGGGCGCGGGGTGCACCTCGCCGGCTCCTTTCCCTTTACCTGTTGATTTCCTATGGATTTGGCTTTCTCCCGGCCGTGCAAAGCCTCGGCAAAGCCGGGAGGGATGAACCCCGGGCACTCGGCGGAGTTGACTGGCGACCTCCGCCGCGTAGCGGGGAGGACTGTGTATTAATGATGATGACTCTGCTTTGGCTGGTGCTGAAATATCTGTATTATCTATTATCAGCTGGGAGACGAGGCTGGAGGCTTCGCAGAGCTGGGATCTCATCCAAAGCCCGGGCTGCTAAAGGAAACAAACAACTCCCCGTGCATATTAAGTGGGTCCCTAATTAATTAATGACTCATTAACCTGCGTCCTGCAGTCCTTGCTGTGCCCAAGACCTCGCCGAGGAAGAGGAGGGAGGGCTCCAGTGCAGGGCGGGCGAGGTTGTCACCCGCGGGGGCTGCTGAGGAATCGCGCCAGGTCTCAGCCCGGGGACACCGCCGGGGGCCGGGGTGGCAGGAGCAGGGGTCTGGGAGGGCAGGACACCCCCCTCCCGGTGGGTCTCAGCCGGAGGAGAGGGGCACGGGCAGCCCGGGGGGGCAGCGAGGCCGGCTCGGCTACCAGCCCGCGTTATAGCCGGGTCAGCGCGGTCCCTTCCTAACTTCTCCGGCCGCGGAGGAGCAAGGCGAGGAGGCAGGGACGGAGCCGGGCTCCTGGCGTGTCCCACGGGATCCCACCCGCGTGATGCTTGGGAGGGTGGCACAGAGCCCCAGAAGCAAGAAGGGGGGTCCTGATCCCCCCCCCCTCCTCTGCCCCCCCACCACGCTCCGAGCCCCAAAACGGGACGGGGAAGGCGGCGGGAGCTGGCTGCGAAGCGCCCGGGGAAAGGGCGTTTGCCACCCGCGAGGGGCCCTCAGATGGGGAAACTGAGGCAAGGGAGGGGTGCCAGACCCCAGACCCGGGCTGGGAAGGTGCGTGTGCGTGTGTGTGCGTGTGCGTGTGAGTGCGGGGGTGGCTCCTGAACCCCAGCCACGTCCCCGAGGAGCAGCCCGAGGCGGTAGCCGAGCATCCACCCGTCCGCTGCAGCCCTGCACTGGGGAGACTGGGAAAGGCTGGAGGGTGGCAACGCAGTGTCCTGCACGGGTGTCCCCCCCCACACAGCTCCCAGCCCCACGGTTGGGGCTGGGAAGGGGGGGGGGGGCTCCCGGGGGCGGCCGGGGCTTGCGGCGAGCGGCGGGGAGGTGGCGCTCGCCGCCCGGCTATCGCCGCCCGCCGCCCCCGGCGGCCGCGGGGCTGCTGCCACCGGAGCCCCCCCGAAACGGCCCCGAACAGCCCGCGGGAGGGGAGGGGGGGCTGCGGGCCCCGCACCCCAAACACTTCCCCCCCCCTCCCCGGGGGGGGATTTATCCCCCCACGCACCCCAAACACACCACCGCCGGGAGGGGGGTTTATTCCCCTCCCGCACCCCAAACACGCTGCTCCTGGGGGTTTATTCCCATCACCTTCCCGTGGGCTTTTTGCTCCCTCTCCACTCCCACCCACGCTTTTTGCCCCGTGTTTCGCCCTCCCCATGCACACACGCCTCCCTTTCCTCTTGCAGCTCGGCGTCGCCGTGGAAAGGCAGAGAAGCCGCTTGTGCAACTGCACAACCGCATCTCGGCTCGCCAACCCCTGGCCCGGGGGGGTCTTGCTCCCCGGCTGCACAGGAGCCCTCGATCCCCGCGGGTGGGGCGTGGGGTGCCCCAGTACTCCTGGGAGCCAGCCCCAGGGTCTCCGCGTCCAGCCGGGATCTGGCTGTTTCACCGCTTCCCCCAGCGGTGGGGAGATGTTGGAGGGGGCTTCCCGTGGCTACGGTGTGGCTGCAGGTGGCTTTCCTCTCCCCCCCTTTTTTTTTTGGGGGGGGGGGAGGAAGAGAGGATGAAACGGTGCAATTGCACATTGAAATCCACCTTCTCCCAGAGCTGAAGCGGAGCACGCAGGAAAACCCCTGCCATCGATACCTGTTGCAGGGTATCGGCTCGGCTCATTAATTAGCTCCAGGAAATCTGCACTGGTAAACAAATGAGTCAAAGCCTTTCCCTGGGCCTGATCCTGGGCTGTGGGCACGTCGGTTGCTACCATGCCAGGAGAGGTGCAAAGAGAGCGGAGTATTTTCTGCAAGATGGATGACAGGATGTCTCTGTAACTCGCTCACCTCCTCCCCTTGGAGAAAATTCACAGCCCCGTGTGCGAGCCTTCAAAGGGAAAGAAAATTGGCACCTGGCCTGGAGGTTTGCAGAAGACCGCCCCTCTCGGTGTCGCAGCATTAGTTGGAAGCGGCTCAACTTGTCTGCAGGCAAAGCGCAGGGGCCCCCGGCGCATCCCAGCGCTCCCCGTGCACGGCACGCTCCCGCATCCTTCTTGCAGCTCCTTCCCCAAATCCTCCAAGTTTTCCCCATGCCTGGTCTTTGTGGGGACTGTTGGGCTTGAAAAAAGGCAAGGGGGAATGCTCTTACATGGGTGAAATTGGAGGAAGGTGGTGTAGGCGATTGCGTGGTGCTCTGAGGGGACTTGCTTGCCCAGCCACATACTTGGGTGGGATGGGGATGTGGAAAGCGGAAGGATGGGAAGGAAGGGCCTGGGGCACAGCTGCCCCAGCCAAGGTGGGGATGGGGGCGTCATTCCTCACATTTCAGCTGCTTCGAATAACACCTCAGCAAGGGAAAACAGTATTCCCATGTCCCATCCGCACTGGTGAGGTGGGGTCCCTTCAGACCCAAGGTGCATTTGCAGTCTGATTTTTTGGGTTTTTTTAGATTAACATAGAGGCCCTTGAAGTCCTGAATTTACAGGGGATCAGCCCTTTAAGTCTCAAATTTCCATATCAGGCAGCTGTGGCAACCCCTGCTTCTCCAAGCTAGGCACACCACTGCGTCCTGCCAGTGCCCTTGTCCCAGTCTTCAGCATCCTCCCAGTACAGGACATCCCAGCTGCCTTCTTAACTCTTCTGCTGCCCAAAAGGCAATACTGCTTGCAGCCCAGGCCCTCCCGAAGCCAAGTCCTGATGGTATTTTGTTCCTATGTAAGAAACCACCAACTGAAAGTCAAACTTCTCCCTTGGTCGGAGATCAGACAGGCCGGCCCATGTAAAGAGCATACTCTTATATATATTCTGCATGATGGTTGGCTTTTTAAGATGGCTTGCAATGTTCTGAGACTACAAAATACAATAGCACACACATTCAAAAAGAAAAAAAGAAAAAAAAAGAGTGGCAAATGAGGTCCCTTCAGAATGTCTGTTCTTCCTTGCATCTTGGGTTTAGAAATTCCTCGCAGTGCCTCTTAGAGCAAAGGGTTTCTATCAGTCTGAATATGCTGAGATAATCTGTCGTGTTGCTTCAGGAAGCTCTTTGGGGGGAAAGATAATATTTTAAATCAGAGGGCTGCTAGACTGGTGACTCTGTCTTGCAAAGACACACATCACTGCCCCCTTTATAAAAATTTAAATTGGTTACCTCTGTCAGAGAAAATGAGAGATGATTTGCTGATTTTTCTTTGTTGGACTGAATCCCTGCCCCCTACCACCAATGTTATCAAAATTAAACTAGAAATGTTTTCCCAATCTCCCTCTTCTATTCCGTCTTCATTTTTTCCTGAAATATCCCTTCATAAAGCATTGATCAAGGAGTGACCAGATGATGAGAAATGAGCTGTTGAAACTGCAAGCTCTGCCACGCACAATATCACACCTTATCCCTGTGACAAGGAGGGCTGGGGAAAGAAAAAAATATCTGAAGGAAGAAAGAACAGAGACTTTATAAAGAAAGCTGGACTTTCCACCAGTTTGGAATATTTTGGGGTAAAACCGAACTCTGCAAACGTTTTGTGCATGCCATATGCATGTGTCAGTAGATATTATTGCCGAGCTCTTTTTCTGAGTTTCTAACTTTGCTCAGAGGTGAGTCTTGTGATACCTAATTCCACCATTTCAGCACTCCCACCTGCACACTCACCCTGTGTCCTGTCTGTTGTCAGGCTGGCCTTGACAGATGGAGATGTTTCCTCAATTTTTGAGCTCAGTTATCCTATAACAAAGTCCTTGCTATGCTCAAAACAGCTCTTTGTTTTGTTCCTTCTGCCATATATTAGAGGTATCCCAATCCTGGAAGGCCAACCTATTCCATATTTTATTGAGAGTTAGCATCTTTTCAAGCGCTTTCAGCATAAGGATCATCATGGTTTCCATGCTAGAGCAGATCTGGGGCTGAGACACCTGGGTCTTTTTCCCCTCTGTGCTACTGAGTTCTTGTGGACCTCTCAGCTGATCATTTAAGCCTGCAACTCCACAAGCACCTGGGATTTGGGGGCACCCAACATAAAACACCAAGGCCTAGTTTTAGAAGAGGCTTTAGTGCAAGCCCCACTAAAGGCCAAGGGTGTTGTAGAACTGAACTCACCCACAGCCAGACTCTGTGTCTCAGGCTAGGGGTTCAAATCACAGTTAATTTAGGCACTGGTCTCTCTGTACTTCCGTGGTTGCATCTGTAAAATGGGGATGCCTGGCTTCCTCCTTCGCTGGCGTCGTTACTCGGGCTCTGATGGGGCTCCGTGCCAGGCATTCGAAAGGACTTGGTCAAACGACACTTCCTTCCTTTGGGATTCTGAGATAAAAGGCACCAGCCAAATACGAGGCATGAATTATTCTTGTTGCATTTTGACTGTGAATGCGTGTGTCCTCTTAAAATTTCCTTCTGAATCACGTTTTCTTGCCCTTTCTCAGTCTTTATTTTCTTGATACCTTTGTAAGACGGAGGGTCTGGATCAGTGTGTGACAATTTCTTGTCCCCTCCCTGGGTTCCCTTTGGTTCATGCAGACACTTTTTCCAGCAGATCATGTATAAGATGTGTTCTTTTTGCAAAAAGCTCTGTTATATAGTCCACTCCGCTTTGATATAGAAGCAGAATGAGCCTCAGATAGGAGTCTGGTTTATACTATATGTTGTTCAGCAGCAATTTAACAATGACTATCTTCTTCTCGAAACAAATATCTGCTGGTTCCTGCAAATGAAAGTCAATACACCTTCAGAAAGAAATTTGTCCCGATGGGGTCTTTTGTATTGAAAGCCGTGTTGGTAGATTTATTCATTGTGCAGGTTCGTTCACTTAACAAGTCAGTTATTCATTGGCCATCGCTTGAGGGTGTGTGGGATTTATGGTCACAGTCCTGTAATCAGATATTTTGTTATAGAGGGCTTTGCCACCATGCAAGGTTTGAATAAATCAGTATGCAACAAAAAAATTGATCCTCTCACAATCTATTTCTGGACTCAGCTACTGGTTTAAGAACATTCTGCCCCTTCTCAAACCAAGCTACTAATTTCTTTGCATGTTCCAACTCTTGTCAGTTCTGCCAAAGCTTTACATTAGTGTACATGCACACACACATATACCACCCTCCCCCCGCCACACACATACTTATGCAAGAAACCTGGGCATATAATTTTGCTCTGTCCACACTTGGCATGCATGCTGTAGTCACTTCCCAGACCAAAAAAAAAGTTTTTTTCTATCTTCTGGCTTAAGCATTTGGAAGTTGGAAAGGACTGCTTGAAAAGGCTTTAATCAAACGCCAGTGAGGAAGGGAAAATCTGATTTTGAGAAGCTGCACTGATATCTTGAGTATTAAAGAGCTTGGCCTGCTAATCTTTGCTTCTTAGATGTTGTTCTACAAGCAAATCAGCCCTATTGAGCTGAAACAAGGGTTAATTGCTGACAAAAATTCATGTTTGTGCATACAAAGGAAGGGGCAAGGATGATTACACAGCTTTTTGGAGCTTAGTGCAAGCTCACCATGTGCAGGTGATGGTAACAGCCTTTGATTCTTGCATACTCCCCAAGAGTATCTCTATAAGGAGGCAGAATTAAAGCAGAGCTTATGATTTTTATGGCGGAATTCAGCTATGGGAGGAGAGAAAAAGATCAGTGAACCAGGAGCTTGTACAGCTGTTGTATACTAAGTGGACAGTTATGTTATATGTGTCATGGCAGCAAATCTCCCTCTGCCCCATGAGCAAGTCTGGACTGTCTCGGCACCTACGCCTGGGAAGGAGTTTGGCAGTGAGGTGGTTATTCGGTGGTTTGATACGCTGCCTGCCCTGCACATGATCACTGGGGCAGAGCAGCTTTCTCGGAAAACTTTAATAGCACCAGGGATGGGTTTTGAATTAGGGACAACGTGTTTGTCTGTGAGGTGTCACAGAGGCCGATGGAGACGAAGCATCGGCAGAGAAACCCCTGCTGACAACTGCTGAAGCTGACTTCGCTAGCCTTGTAGTGAGAGAGGAGGCATGCGTCTCCCATGCTTTTTTCTTTTTTTTTTCCACAATTGGCTTTAACAGCCCTTAGTTCTTCCTCCTTATGATTCTGCATGTGTTTCTATCTGTACTGCCATCCTGTTTAACTGGCACAGTCCCTAGCCTGTACGAGCAGGGACATTTGATGATGGTCTGCTCTTGTTATTGCAGCCAATATGAAGGAGCGGTAAGCTCTTGTGGCAAGGGCTGGATGACGTCCGTAGAGCACATGGGTGCTTGTGAGAGAGGAGTCCAGTGGGTCTTTGAGCTGCCCACATCTCAACAGGGGCAGAAGATGTGCCATGGGGGTGCCCTTTCAATCACCCATCTGAGCATTTGTAGGTCCCCAGATGGGCAAATCTCAGTCCAGAGCATGGCCTTCTACCAGGACTCAAGGAAGGTGGAGGGTTGAACTAGGCAATATCCAGAGGTCCCTTCCAACCTCTGTTATTCTATGCAGAATGGACATGAGAGCTGTTGGCTCTGATGTCCTCGCTGGATTCAGCTGCCCTCAGGAGCTTCCCAGCTCCAGCAGACCCTGGTCTGGTGAACAGAAGGTGTGATGGCTATTTAAAAGTGTGCTGGGAAAAGCTTTGGAGGCTGTATGTCAGGACAGACTCCAGGGCTGCCCATGGTGGGACAGTCTGACAGCACCATTTGGGCTCGGTACCTCAGAGGGGAGGCAGTCTGGTGTGTTATGGTTCAACTGTGGCTTTTAAGGGAGTTAAGACATTTTGAGTGATGGCAAAGCCCCTTGTTACTGTGTGAGGCAGCCTTACTACCCCTCAGAAAGCAGAGACTCTTTGCCCTTTGTCAGGACAGAGCCCCTGGCTGATATTCTGTTTATTTTGTCCTCCTTTTCTAGACAAGGACCTTCTCAGTCAGCGCAGCCCTTTCATCTCTCTGGAGCCTTGTGCTGATTATTTGCCGAGCAATGGCCAGTGGCAATGCTACAGCATCTTGGACCAGAAATGTGAATGCACCTTGCCTTAAAACTTGATACTTAGCTTGTTTTACCTCCCTCACTGAAGCAAGTAATTACCTTGTTGCAAATAGCTTCCTCTGATGCCCTGGGAAAAGCTGAGCATTCAGGCTTGCTTTGAAGCTGAAGGGAGCATTTTGGGGCTGTGAAAAGAGGGAATCCACCACCACAGGCTGTGATAGCTCTTTCCTGGCTCTGTAGGGTTGAGGCAGGTAGACCCCTCCCTTGTGTGGTCTGGCTTCTGACTTCTGATTAGAAGCAAAGGATTTTCCCAAAGCAGCTCTAACACCATCCTAGCGTGCCCCTGAGGCTAGCACCTGAGTGTGGACGGCATCAGGTACAACATGGTATGTCACGAAGGGGATGAGGATGGTGGTTGGTAAAGCTGGCTGTGACTCTTACTGGTTCACAGCACATTCAAGGACATGCAAGGGTTAGAGCTCTCCTTAAAAACCCATCATATCCTCAGGCTGAGGGGCTTTTGTATAAATTGAGGGATAATTAGAACCGCCACAGGGATCTGAGTTAGTTACTTCTTGTGGGCAGAGCTCTTTTTTGAGTGCAAAGAGGAGGAGGAAGGGACCCTTTGGTCTCTGGGCACTTTCTGATAAGGCAAGGAGTTTTGGCTGTGATAGGGAGTAGATGAGGCACAGCACGAAGACATGAAATTCCCTCTTTCATGCCTGTTGAGGACAGGAGGAGGCAGTTGCCTCCTGTAATAAAAGCCCAGAACTGAACATCAGGCTGTTGCACTGGTTTCAGCTCTTGCCTATGGGACTTCAGACAAAACCATTTTGCTTCCTTGCACCTCACCTGTGATATGGGGTATTTGGATGGATCTGCTGGGGATCTGGGGAGGCCTCCGTTCCTGCGCACCACAGCTGGGCCTTTGGCAACTACTGTGATTATTTTTATTGCATGGGTACCAGTGTGTCTGCGGTGTCCTTAAAGCATCCCCACTCTTCCCTGCCTGGGAAGGGTCCTTGCTGTGCTCCCCCATTGTTCTGGGCTCTGGGCACCTCCTATGAAGAATATGTCCTTGTCCCCAAGCACGTAAGACAAAGCAAAGCATGACAGAAGAAGCAGAGGTTCAGGGAACTGAAACAGCTTTCTCTTTCCTATTCTAAATAGGTCTTGAATGAATCTACGGAGGAGATCACTACAGTAGTTTTCATTTCGTAGGGAGGAAAAACATGGGACTAAGCACTGTTTTTTCTCACCTCCCTTCCCTTGCCCAGATCATCTGTCAAGAGAACAGTTGGATCTGAATAGGACACGACTCTTCCAAGTCCTGGTGTTGGCTCACTGAGCTCTGCTTGTTTGAAGGTGACAGCGCTGGGAAGTGACAGGAAAGCTGGTGATAAATGCAGCTACCAGGCACAATTAAACAAGTCAGATGCTCCACACAAGACATGGCTGCATTTCACACAGTCATTTCATACCGTCTTCCTGCAACTTCTTGTATTCATACATCCAGTTTATGTACACAAGGTGCGCAGCATGCTGGAGTGATATGGTTATTAAAACCCCAGCCTCCCACCTCAAATTACACCTCAAACGCTGTGTTTGTTTCCCACTTAATGCTGGTCCTCTGAGGTTTTCTTTTAGCACTAAGCCCTTTTGAAGTTGCTGTTGATTACAGAGCAGACAACATAATCTGCTTTTGGAAGTTATTTGTAGTTGGGGGGGGAGGGGGAAGAGGAAATCAATCACCCTAGTGTAAATGCCAAAAGTGGGGTGGAGAACTAATGATGCTGTTCAGCCATATTTTCCGCTCAGGGCCCCGTACAACATCCTGCCACTCAGACGTCCTTTTCTGAAGGTGTCAGTCTGATTGCTACAATTCCTTAGACAGTCAGAGAAGGAGTAATTGGAAGGGGGGCTTCAGCTGTTTAAATTGGCTTCTTGTTTGGAAGGTGACTTAGGTGGTGTAATTGTCCTGCCCAACCGGCAGCCCTCATCGAATGCTGGCAGCTGGGGCTCTGTCTAGATCCTATTTTCTCTGTTCATGTAGCGTCTAGCCTGGCTGTTTCCTGAGTCATTGACAGGGCATGTCATTTGAAGTCATTGTGCCTTATTTTTTCCCCCAAATTACCAGCCAATACTGTCTGCTTTCTCTGAGCTCCTCTTGATGAACTCTTTCAGGGTCACTTCTCTCAGTCACCACGGCACCTAGCACGAGCACGGCCAATGTAAGACTCTTGAGCACTGAGACAGCTGGGTAGACCGTGGTCTGAAGCAGGCAGAAAGTGAGCCATCGGTAGGCCAATGTCAGGTTGTCCTGGGATCTTGCTCCATTTCCAGTTCAGGGGCATCCCTCAGTGAAACTCCTATTGCCATCTTTTGACTATGAGTCTTTTTATGCCTTTTCCTAGGGATCCTCAGTTTCAGGGAATTTTGAACTATTGGTTCAGGGGGGTTGGGAAGTTGGTCCTCCTTGGTACAGTGGGGTCTGACTCTTAGTCGGTGTCTCCTGGTATTACTGCGGCAGAAATAGTGAGGGTTGGAGAGCTCTAGGCTGACACAAAGCTGGTATGTAAGCAACTGAATTTTCCTTCTCTGTGGAAATCCAGCTACACTTTCAAAGCTTGGATTTTTTTTTTTCTTTTTCCCCCCCTGGGAACAAGGATTTCTGCTGGTGAGTCTCCTCCTCTGGATGTTCTTGGTTTGATCCATTGCAGGTCCTGGATGACTGCAGTATTTGGGCTTTACCAAACATTAAACATAAATGACTTCGAAATAGTAACACCACAAAGCCTGACATTTTTGCATTGGTGTGAAAGGCAGTCAGAGCTGAGTGGTGGAGAACATCAGCCCCGAACAACCCAGTGCACCAGCTGCTGATTAATGGTAGCATTCAGAAGTCCTGCTCTCTTTTCCTTTATTTCATGAAACCCCTAACTCCAGTTAGCAGAAACTCCAGAAATGATTGAGGTTTGGCAAAAAATGTAAATGTTCTTTTCCTTGAAGGAGAAAAAGTCTAACACCAAGGGGATACTGAAGAAGCCTGGGCAAATATGATGCTATTGTTAGCACCACGGCACCTGGAGGAAACTCTGTTTGAGGCTGAGGACTGCTGTGCTCCATACAATCAGTTTTTTCAAGATCTCTTTTCTTCTTATTCCAGGAGTGGAGGCAGGTTTCATCTGGGCAGCTTGAGAGATTGTCGTCCTTCTAGTTAATCCTTGTGAGTGCTTTGCTGTGCCAGAATCTCTATAGCATGTGCGGGGATCTGAATCCCTGTAGGCTACTGCGATCAATTAAATATCACATCAAATGCTGAAAAACAACATATGCCAGGGTCTGTTCTTTGGCTAAGTGGCATGATGCAACTTGTTGCCACTGGCCTAAGTTCTCTGCCTTCCAAACTGCAGGGTAGCCTTGTTCATATGGTCTATTAGTAATAGTCCCTGGCCTATGCTATCCCCTTGATAGTGCCTGGCATTTTCTTTTTCTTTGCTAACAAGTAAATGGTGTCATTGGCTGTGAGAGAGTTCTTGAGCCTGGGATCTGGCTCTGTGTGATTCAACAGTATAGATTTATATTTATAATATAGATTTATTTTATATATACATATATGTATGTATGTATGTATGTATAAAATATAGATTTATATTATTTATAGAAAATAACACTACTGTCAAGCAGAATAATAATAAATAATAGGTGACCAGGCATCAAAGAAATAAAAAGAATAGGAAGGGAGCCAACTGACATCAGTGTCCTGGCTGAAAGGGAGATGGTACTTACAAACCACGCCTTAGAACAGAGTTTGGCAAATAACCCAGGGTGCGCTAATGAGCAACCTAGTTAGCGTTGTGGATTTGCATTGGTGGTTTGGCCCACAGCTAATCTAGATGAATGTGTTGCACAATGGAGAGTGACATCGCAGATGAGTCTCCAATGTACATGTTGACTCAGCTGGGCTGCACCCATGAATCCACTCTTGTCATTTGATGGAAGTTCATGTTTTTTAGGGCAACATCAATCCAGTGCACACATAGGAGAGATGGAAGGAAGAGATGGACCTGTGAGTACCTTTTTGTCCAAGCTTCAGCGACTTTCAGTAATTGGGAAGAATCTTGGCTCTTCCTTTGCACCACTTTTCACTAGTGATGAAAAGCCACACCACTGAGTTTCCTGAGCATCTGTTTCATCTGTGGCATGGGGGAAGTGATTTTCTTCCCTGTTGTACTGATTGGAAGTCAATCAGGCTTCAATCCTGTGTTGATTATGCTCTTTGGAGCATTGAGTCTCCTGCAGGCTCTGAAAGTCTATATGCATGAATGACAACCTGTAACTCAGCAGAGTCTTCTAAACCATATTTTCTTGTGAGACAAAGCCTGATAATTTATAGCCATTCAAGAGCATTCAGGAGCATCCTAAATTGTGTCCTCTGGGCTGGATTCCAATGTCAAGGCTTTTGTATTTTAGACTCTCCTATACGATTATTCGAGCAGGGGGATGGAGTCACTACAGGAACAATCAAGGATTTTCCTTTTCTTTGCCTCTGTGGCATTTTGCTGAACCCCAGGGTACTTTTTAATCCTCTCCTTGTCTTGTGCTGTAGTTCAGCCCATATCTTTCCCAGTAAACTAAACAGGGATAGGACACAGAGCTGAGAACTGCCCTGCATTTGTGCAAACCGATTGATTTTTAGAGCACACCCTAATGTGTTTTTAGCCCTAGTCAGGCAGCACTCTCCCAGCCGGTGCCTGGCCTCAGCTCAGAGGACAGGGGCTGTTGCCAGGAGGGACACGGCCACCCTGTTCTGGCAGGGAGAGGAGAAAAGTCCCATGCTGTACAGTGACCCTGTGTTAATTGTAAGCTAAGACCCAGCACATGGGCTGAGCTGTGAGCAGCTTTCTTGGAGATGCCTATGCCTATGCCTATGCCTATGCCTATGCCTGGCTTGTCTTTGTACTATAACACTGAACTGCAACAATCAGCCACTTTTACAGCTCCATAGATCACTGGATAAAAAACACATTTAATTCTATGGTAAGGTCACTTTTTAGTTAAAAGGGACAGAACGGATTTAATTTATAAGCCTCTCCAACTTTACGGCTTGCATTTAGAGTTATATCTATTATGTAGTGCCAAACACGTATTATAAAAATTGATTCCCCCTTTCTCCTCCCTAGATTTGCTGAGTCAGGAGGATTCTGATTTCCCTCCTGTTTGCTTTGAGCCAACAGATAGACTGAAGTAGATCTAACCCTCAGGGATGACATCTGTGACTGCAAAGTACAAGTTTATAGGGGATGGAACTGGCCTAAATCTATTCTTGGATTGGTAGGAATGAATATGATTTCTACCAAAAGTACAGGGTAGGAGAACAAGGCTGTGGTTTGCAGGGGGAAATGCAGGTCAGAGTGACTGCAAGGTACAGTGTCATGGTGGACAGGTTAGCATGTGGCCATGTGAGATGAGGTTACTGTCTTTGTGTAGGCCCTTTGATGGGGGGAACTTCATGGTAATGTGACTTGGACACAGCCCTTAAATTCAATAGCAAATTGAGTCAAGAGAAAGAAAGTCCAGAGGAGATCAGGGAGAAGAATTACATTTTATTTCTTCCAGGAAAGATTTGAAAAAGAGCCAAGGAGGGTCTTGACTCAACAGCAGTGAGAAAGAGGGTTGGAAGGGAGAGAAGACCATTTCCAGGAGAGAGAGAGAACGGGGCAATGGCACGACAAAGTATCCCCAATTTATTGCCTGATCATCAGTCCCACCATCTCAGTAGCTGGTGCTGTAGCTGCACCTTGGCCTTATTCAATTTAATTTAAAGGTTTTCTCTTCAGATTCACCTTGTGATGACTGCATGAAGGCTATAACTTGCGGTGGAAGTAGAGCAAACCTGTTAGAGAAGTACCCTGCCTTGATTTAGAGGCTCCTGGGAGATGGTGGATGGAGCATGTCATACAAAGGAGCCTCAAAACAGGGCCCTGAAATGAATGGGGAACTAGGCTCCCCTCTGCAGAGAGAGGACCTAAACTCCAGGGAAATTAATTTTCCCCCCAAAAGGCTTCCCAGTGGAGGTCTCACCACAGCCCTCATTCCCTTCACCCTCCAGTCTTACAGCTGGTTTGAGCTGCACAACAGCACTGGAGATGAAGGATGACATGCCAGCGCATGGTTATGGGGCAACGTTGTTTTCTCTCTCTCCCGCCAGCAAGAAGTAGCATTGGATTTCCCTCCTAGCGTGCTGCAGAGGGCCTTTTTCCCAGGGGCAGCAATATTCCAGCATCCCTGGACTGTAAGTGGGTCTCGCGTGGCGATTTCTCCACTGCTCCCCATGGTGCTGTTCTTTGCCCTCTCTGTAGCATGGTCCATCTGCCAGGAGGGCAGTGACGGGTAGATCTGCCTCCTTCTCTTACAGCTGTGTTGCTTGAGAAACTGTTTTCTATATCTCTGTGATTAAGTCAGGCTCATAAAATTCATAGCAAGCACTCTAGACAAGCTGTTAGCTGCCCTTTAAAGCTGAGGAGGGGAGAAGTGAACCGCATTTGCCTATATACACTCCTGGCCATGCTTGACTGGCTGACTGCAGTAAAACTAGAGCTATAAATAAAATGCATGTGCCTGTGTCCACTCCGGTAATCTCCTGAGAAGCTGTGTCATTTGCTCGAGGACTTCAATGGAATATCCATATTTTCAGCCTCCCTTTGTATTAATTACTTTATTTATTTTTTTTCATTTTATTTTTTTTTAGTGCAATGTGAACAAGGTAGTACAGGACACCCGTTCTAAAATAGCAACGCGAACAAGGTGATAAGGGACGCTCCGACTGAAATAGCAGGCAGTCCTGAGGAACAAGCACGGTGCCAGGGGTGAGGCTTTGGAAGAGAAGGGACTGCACGTTCCTGGAACAGGGTCAGACCGTGACAGCAGCGGCTGTTCCTCCTGCAGGCGGGAGGCACTGTCCTCTGAAAGCTGCGTCCCGGATGGGTTTAGCTATGAAATGCGTGCTCTTGTTTAGGTGTTGCAGAGATTTGAATGGAGAGAGCAATGGCCTGTGCTGTTCATCCTAGCTCACACAGTCACGAAGCATTGCCAGAAGCAAAAGTTTGAGGAGTGTGAAACTGGATCACTTCAAATCTTGAGTAGCTCAGAAATCAAAAAAAAAAAAAAAAGCTTTTTTTTTTTTTTTTAATCTGAGGTTTGAGCTGTGGTCAGCCTTTTCAGCTTGTTTCAACAATGACAGCTGGGATGTTAATTTAGTTACTACTTAAATTTATTTCTTGATGAAAGTTGAGTCTTCTATAACTTCATGGCTTCAGGAATTCTGATTTAACAAAAGGACACCAGGTATTACGAGAGCTGCCATGGCCGTGGCAGGATCGGAGGCCGGAGGCATGCCCAGAGGGAGCAGGAGATTACCAAACAGTAATAAAGATAGAATACAGTCTCCATGGGGAGTGAAGTATTCGCTTCTGCATCTTTTCTTTTGGTCTCCAAGGAGCTCTGCCTCTCTGACAGCAGCATCTTAGACACTGAAAGGAGCAGTTCACAGGGAATGAAGGTCTCTCTGACGCTGTAGCCACATTTATCAGCATCCTGGCCGGAAAGGGCATGTCCTTAAGGTTCAATGTGCATATGGAGATCAATAGTCTTATTTTCAGAAGTCTAAATTCGAGTTTGCCTAAAATTAGACAACTGAAATGCATCAACAGGAACTTTGGACTTGAAGGTGAGATTTAAACACGGGATAGAAGTTGGGAGTCACGCCTATGTGGAGAGAGCACAGGTAACCCTGCCCTTGCCCTGCAAGTGTTTGTGTGGTACCCACGCCGCAGAGGGTA
Organism: Apteryx mantelli; assembly: GCF_036417845.1. Lineage (NCBI taxonomy): Eukaryota > Metazoa > Chordata > Aves > Apterygiformes > Apterygidae > Apteryx > Apteryx mantelli. The sequence continues at coordinate 2,975,945 of NC_089979.1, read as the reverse complement.
ACGCCTGCAGGGGGTGCGTGGAGGTGTGATTAGGGGGGAAGGGGCATCACTAGATGGGTGGGGATTCAGGGTCATTGTATTTAGGGTGACACTTCCGAGTCAGATTTGCTCGTGTGCAGAGATCCCTGCCCGTGTGAAAAGGGGACAGGAGATGGCTCACCAGGTTCCTTTCATGTCTGCTGGCTCCGTTCACCTTGACACAGAGGCCTCAGGGAATGAGAGGAAAGTAAGGCTGGAGGGAGGTGAGTGCATGGACAAGAGATATCCACCTCCAGATACTGTGGTGCTGAGTATTTTCAACAACCCCCAGAGGTTTATCTGGGATTTTGGGCTCAAAGAAGGAGGAGGAAGACTCCAAGATAGCTCTTTAAGGACAGAGTGGGGCCTTGGACCTACTGGTTCGAATGTGACGTGTCTTGTTAACATCATGCTCTTTCCTAATGGGAGGATGTCCCTCTCCAGCATTTGCCCTGGACCCCTAAAGTGTCTGTATTCTCATGGAGAAGATATCAGAGAGGGAAGACCTTGAGGTAAGAGCAAGTAAGCAAGTGGAAGGAGTCTCTCCTGCCCTCAGAAAATAACTGTCAGGTCTATAGGCTGTCATATAGGTCCTTGAGCTGCTGCAATGTAAGGTTAGCGAAGGAACTCTGTCACCTTGTTTCTGATGACTCACCAAACACTTTGAGAGAGAACAGCAAGGAGGCAGCTCATGGGGTCCAGAGAGACACTGAGCAAAGGTTCCCTGTTGCACTCAGTTCTACAGCTGGAGGGTACAGGTCTATGGAGATGTTTCCATCTCTCTGGATTAAATGTAAGAACACAAAAGTGGGCGGCCACTTCCCCAAGCCAGCTGCCCTCCTATTGAACTCCATCTTAAAGGCAGTAGGATATTTGCCTTGTTAGTCATACAAGACTGAGTGTCCTGATTCTGATAGTTGGAAACCTCAACCCACTTATATTTTTGGCCATATCAATCCCATTTTTTCTTATGGCAGCACTGTCCTGTAGTTTAAAGAGTCTTTCTTCCTCTGGTGCTTCCTCCTTGCATCTAAATGTAGGAGTTTTATCTGTTGTTCACCTTCCTTTTGCCAGGTCAGAAACACCAGTCTCTTTTGATACGACAAATCCTGTACCCTCCTGATCATCTTAGTGGTCTTTCTCTGCAACCCTGTCCCCCTGTGAATTCATCTTTTTTGAAACTGAGCAACAAAAATTGGATGCAATATTTTAGATATGGGCAAAACTAGTGTCTTTCCTGTTTTTGGAAGTCTTGAAATACCTCCCCCAATGCATCCTAGGTTGACACATTGTCTTTTTCACAGCCATCTTGTTTGTAACCAACCTGTACCTTTGGGGTTTGCCTTGCTGGTGGTAAAAAGTGAGAGAGGGAACAGGGCAATTATATTCTGTGTCTTTGCCTTGACTCTTTCTGTTCAGGTCTTCTTGGAGGCTGCTCGGTTAGCAAGGTTGGGAGGTCACGGGCAGTGGCTGTGTCTACCTTACATCTGAGTTGGACCATCCTTGGAAATGGTAATCTCCCTGTCCCAGGGAGTTTCTGTTGACACCTGGCAAATGAACTCAGGTTATCTAAAGCCTGTTCTGCCCTTCACATCTTGCAAAGACTCTGAGCCATCTTATCCGCTTGGTGTTGGCTGTACTTTGGTGTTGCATGAGCAGATGGTGTGCATGGAGGTGTCCATAACAGGGCACACTATTTGTGAATGTGCTGCTGAGCACACTTTAAAGCTCAGGGTATATCAGTGATTCCTCCACTATGGCAGTACTGCTTAGGTCATCCCAGGCCTGGTTGCAACAATCATCTTGCAGGAAGGAGGTGAAGAGAGTTAGCCGATCTTGCTCCTACCTGTCCTTTGAGCAAATCTGGATACTGCCAATGAGCACAGGAGGATTTGGGAGGCCAATGCATGAGTTAACCTCTCAGTTAACACTTGAGTTCAACTTTCCTCTCTGATTCCTAGGCTAATTCTTGCCCCTCTAACGGGCTGTTGTGAGGCTTGATTAGGTGGCATTGGAAGAAATATTTAGGAATTATTAATAGTGGTGGAAAGCAGAAGCATTTTACGTAGACTCCAGCCCAACCAGACCTCAAAACCAGTGATACATGTGAAGACTCCCTTGCTAAGCATAGTTATAATTTGAGGTTGCACTGCCCTGACTTTTCCATTGATAGCCTTCCCCTGAGTGAATCAAGAGCTTTCTCTGTTTTAGCTCCTTCCCTACCTCTTCCCATGGTGTACCAATAAGATCCACATCTCTGCTCTCCCTTCCTTTCAGCCAGGCTGCAGAGAGAAACAAGGATTTCCCAAGGCAGCAGTCGCAGCAATGCTCTTTGCTGGGGAAAGTTCAACTGCTGGGCCTTTTAGCAGATGTTGATGTGCACAGAAGCTCCTGCTGAGCATCTCTTTCTCCTTTCAACATGGTAAGCCTAAATACCTAGGCTGGCATTTTAAAGTCCATCTTTCAAAGCAGGGCACATCTCTGTCCCTCTGAACATGCAGCACCCCCATTCTAATAATGCCTTTGATCAGCAGAAGAGGAGAGAAACAGTGAAGATGAGGAGTGAGATTTGTATCCACACAACCAGCAAGCAAAAGGTCCAATCCTGAGCTATCCTTACCCTTACAGATAATTTGCAAGAGGCCTGTAGAGTTCCTGCTGAAAAAAGGAGGATACTCTTGAAAGAATGACACTTGCCTGAACAGTTAATCCTGTGTTTGATTGGGCAGACCCATGCTGAGCCTGCTACAGCACCCAGTTTCATAACTCTCTTGGGAGCCCTTTGCAGCAAACTCTAGCCTGTGCCTTCATCCTCTGCTTTTCCGCTCCTTAGCGGTGACTTTACTCTTTTGCAGCTTTTAGCTTAGTTAAAAGTGCAAGCATTATTCTTACGTTACACCTGGGAAAACTGAGGCAGAGGTAAAAGGTGACTTGACCAAGGCAATGTTAATCAGAGTCAAAGCTGAGAATCAAATTCAAAGGCACTAGTCTGCATCCTGAGGATCCTCCTTTGCTAAGCTCTCTCCCATGGGCTAGTCATGACAGGGATGGGAGGCTGAGACCTTTGGGACCCAAGCATTCATGAAGGAGGTTGTAAGTCTTGCCAAAACACTCCTAAAAAAGCAAAGCACCTCTCTGAAAATGAGAGTCAGCAGCTGAAGAACTTGAAAGAGCTCCTGTTGCATTTCACTGCAAATCTGAGATACTATTGCACCCCACAGGCTCCCTTGGTTTCAGATTAGATGCAAGAGGGGAGAGGTGGCATGTGAAGGCAGTTAAGCTTTGTCTGCTTGCTGCTGTCTAGGATGTAAAATAAGGCTAAATGGGCTCCTCCTATGGGATGCTCCTCTCCTGGGCTCCGAGGAGACACTGTGCTGTTGACTACATTCTGCCTCTCTGAGCAAACCAGAGGCAATTGGGCCATGCCTGTTCTTGCTCTTGGGCAGAGGAAAGCATCATCTGCCACTCTGCATGGAGGTGTCCCAGAGCCAGTGAGGAGAGGATGCGTTGGAGATTGGGATGGTCAGCAACATCAGGCTGCTGTGGACATCTCCATCCTCTTGCAGTGAGTTTCTTCCGATGCTGATGGAGTATGGATTCAAATGCCTCCTCGTGGGCAGAGTCGGCCTCTACCAGGCAGACATTATTATAAGGAGACTGGTTGTTTTTTCTGCTCCTCAGCTTACATTCCCCCCTCCCTTCTTTGCCAGGCCAGGGATGAATGGGAAGAGAGAGGCTGTGAGTGAACTCTGTTCTCCAACACCAGTCACTGCTGAATTTCAAATAACTCCCCAAACAAAATCCAAACAAGTGGGCCCTTGTGTTCCTCTATCTCCTCTCTCTTTGGTCTTAGTCACCAGGCTTGGCAGCACTGCTGCTCTTCTGTGGCTCGTCACATGCTAGTCAGGGAGGATGGGCTGCTCTTTCGTTCCTCTTTTCCCTCAGAGGTCTGAAACAACAGAGCCCTTTGCCTTGTTTGCTTTGCTGGGATGGGAGGCAGCAGGGCTGGAAGGGGGAGGATGGTGCAATTCCCCTGGCAGCATTTCTGGGCAGCACTGGGGTGAAGGTTGGCATCTCCAGAAGAGGGGCTGTCACCACCTGTCCTTGTCCCCTGCCTGGTCACATCTGGCCTCCTCCTCATGATGGCGATAGGATGGGGCTGGCCATGCACAACTGGAGGGAGAGGAGAAGGTGGTGCCCATGCCCGGAGGACAGCAGCTCCGTCACGTCCCTGGGGGACAGGCTGGCTGGCTCCTGGGTGTCCCCTGGGACAAAGTGATGGGTGCAGCCCTTGTCCTAAACTCAACTAGCAGTGAAAGGGAATAGCTGGGAGCTGTGGCTTGGCTGGGGTGCTTGTCTTGAGACCTAAGGAGTGACTACCGTTTTGCTGCTGCTGCAACGTGTGCACAGTGATTTGGGGAGGAGAGACTCACAAGGATAAGCACAGCTCCTCTGATAACCTCTGCAACGCTGCTCTCCATAACAGCCTGGGCCATGGTGATCCTGTAGATAAGGCCAGGCTGGTTCATGTGAGCTGAGCAGAAGGTTTGCTAGGGGCCTCGAGACCTCCCCAACTCCCTCCACTGGTGATTTGAACTCTTTTGAACTCTTTGGACCCGCAGGGAGAAGGATCTCGCCTGGCAGCGTGGTGGGTGGGAGCTGTTGCAGACTGTTGCTGCAGCTCCTTATGACCTGCTAATTTTTAGCAAGGCAAGTCTGACGGGCAGCGCAGTCTATTTTCCGTAAAGGGGGAATTAGCACAATTTCTTTATCTTGTGTCTTAGATCAGAAAGCCTCCCCGTGCAAAATTCGCTCGAGGTACACTGTGAGCATTTGGCAGCATATCGTGGCACCGTTCACGCTGCTGTGCTCAGGCACAGGTCGTGGATCAGCCCGGATTTAACTGGACGAAAGGGGCTACTTATACTGGCAGTGGGCTTGGCGTGCACCAACAGGACATGACCCCTTGCTTGTGATGAGGGTTATTAACTCCTGACCCAGATTAGCCAGAAAATACCAGAAGCTTATGAAAAGCCTGCTCCACTGGTCCAAGTAAAAGCCAGCCAGCTTGCACATGTGATCTATTGACAAGATAGGGAAAATCATTAACAGCCCTCCTGGTTGTCTAAGCAGAAGAGCCTAAGTGATAGCTGATGCCTTTGCAAACACGTGGGATGGATCAGGGCAGAGGAAGCTGTGTCTGTCTTGTGGATAGATACAAGTCTTCCTTCTGCAAGGCTTGTCACCACTGCTTTTTAACAGAAAAAAATGGCATCCAAGATATTGTCACTGTAGCAAGAATCACCATTACTGAATGGCTCATGGGGGTAACAGAAAATATGTCAGTAAAATATAATTGTGGGGTATGTGCTAACCCAGGGTTTCTGGGCTAAGTGCAAGAATCCTTGGGTGAAACTCAATGGTCTTGTTCTGCCTGAGGACAAACTACATGAACATAAATCTCCCTTCTGGCGTTAAGGGAAAAAAAAGTCTATTACAGAAAATGCAGGATGTTTAATGAAGAATGACCTAGATTTGCTTAGTATCATCCCAGTCTGCCTCAAGCTGAAGAAACAATCCTGAAAAACTCCTTCAGAATGGTACTTCATACCAGGTTGATTTTTGCATCTGTTGCTACATATTCAACATCGGTTTGCTGGGCTGAGCTGGTACATCTAGCTGTGTGGTGCTCCACTGCTTTTAAAAGAGTTTGGCTTTTTCCAGTTATACTCAATACTCTGATTTTGAGAGAGGACTCCTAATAATAGATCTTCTAATATATTCATATGGTCTTTATATCTATATATATATATGAGATAGGGAACACCTTCAACAGAAGTGATAGGGAAGGAATCTTTTACTGCTAAGCAACGACTTCAGATCCAAGACTGTAAATTGTTGCTCAGCCTGTGACAGCTCATTTACCCCCCGAGCTCTTCTGCTGAAACTGGGAGGCAAGAGGCATTTTGAAATGATGGTGAAGAGCAGGTTTAATTTTAAAATCCAACTTGTTCCACAAACAAAGTTCAGATCTTTTCAAGGTAAGTACACTCTTAACTGATTGGAAGAAAAAAAAAAAACAACACACCATTTGTGAATAGTTAGTATTATTTATCAAAACCAGTTAATTTAGTCCCCTTTTTTTCTTTCTTTAAATCCATTGTGAAAAGATTTTGAATTTCTGTGAACTCATTTATCTCAAAGCCAATTTTTAGCCAATGATTGCAGCCAAACTCTCTGACTGCTAGATATTAACGATCCTTTCAGTTGAATTCTATATTAAATTATATTTGATAAAATATAGAACATAAATCACTTTGTCATTTCAACCACAGAGTGATTTAAGTGAATCTATATATAATGCTAACATGTACAAGCAGTTTCCCAAACTTTTTAAAAAATGAGATATGTTGGTTTTATACCAGCATTTCTGGATACTGATGTTGGGATTTCTGAAGTCTTATTTCAGCCTTGAGTTCATGTGTTTGTATGTCTTTCTCTACATGTATGTTATGTATATATAACAGATACGTATTTCCTTCTGTTCCCTTTGTGAGTAGCTGATCAGAATAGAAGGATAACAAGTGGGTGAACAGCAAGTGATAACAAGTAAGGTATTTTTTGTACTATCCCAGGTACAATGGTCCTGGAGAAACTCTATGAAAAGCCGAATTTTTTACTGCTGGCTTTGAAGATCCTGCTCCTCCATCATGAGCTCCTGAGCTACTGAGAGCTTGAGATCCCTCAGTCTCTACTGAAGTCTTTGTCACTAGAGGGAGGCAAAAGGACGCATTGTGAAATGACATGGTTGACCTACAGCTCTTTCAAGGTTGAACATTTTTCCAAATTCTCCACTAATCCTCAAAGTATTCATGAGCAATCAGCAATTTAAGCTACCCCTCTCATAGCCGTAAATTTGTTCCCTGCTTCTCCTTCTAGCCCCAACCAAGGTTCACCAGATTTATGAAATCTGGAAAATTTCTATCTATAGAAACAGATTGATTGGGAGAAATAACAGATGGTGGTCAGAGGTGAATGCCTGGGATGATAAGGAATTTGGAAGGTTTACAGAACATGTTGTTGAGGGCTGCATCAGAATCAATTCCTGAAAATGGGATATAAAAAAAATCTCTTGGATATCAAAAAAAGAGAAAGGCTTAGCAAGGTACAAGTGCAAGTGGCAAAGCAGCTAGAATGGCAACAGCATTTGATTGCCATGTAAGTGCTTTTGATGACTGTACCAATGGGACTTTTGATTTCTGTTATACCTGGAAAAGGGAGTTTCTCTTTTCAGATCTTTCCATGACCTAAAGCCCAAAGATTAGGAACTTGTGTGATTTTTAACCTAAATACCCTTGCTGTTGAAGCTGAATGTGTGAATTTTAAAGCACTACTTAAAGGTTATTTGTGTTACTAATTATTATTTATCATTAATGATCAATCATAGTGAGAAGAGTGACTTGATATATTTTTTTTTTCCCTGTGACCTATACCAGTGAATCCCACTGGCTTATTACTCTTTCAAAGGAATTTCCTTCTACCCATGTTAAATAACTAGCCTTCTAATTTCCTGGTGTATCAACCAGCGAGGTGAAAGTTCTGTGAGTTCCTTCTCTCCTGGGTGTGCATTTATGACATTTAGTATTTCTGTGCTGGGTTAGAAAAGCCAAGTGATACACAAAATGTTGTTAGATTTTGATATTGTTAGCTTGAACTGGATTAGGCACCATCTCTGCTGTTCACCTAAGACAGAGGTGTCCAGGCCCCATGCAAACAAGGTTGCAACAGACCCTTATAAAGCATCTGTGGTCAAGAAAAAGTCTAAAGGGAGTGAAATAGTTACCTTATCTTTTATCAAATAACAAACTGCTCTTATTCCACAACTTTCAACTTCCACACTTGTGGAAGGTGTCTTATAGCTAGTATCAAAGCTGAGCCTCAAGAAACAAGTTTTGATCAGTAGACTCTTTCTTCTTGCGCACAAGCCAAGATCTGAACTCTCCATGGAACCAAGGCCTGGAAGCACAGCTCAGGGTTGCCACTGGCCAATGTCAATTTTATCCATCTGTCTTGATCAACTGTGGTGACCTGAGGATGAAAGAACAGGCAACTTGAGAATTAATAACAACTTATTATTGTTCATTTGCACATCCCTCTTCACTTCTGCTTTCACTTAATCATTTCCCTATAGGTGACCAAAAGCAGCTAAAAGCCAAAGCCAGAGTTTGAATATTCCCAAGTCACAGTTAATGTTGGTGACTTCAATTGTTTTAAGTGCTCACGTAAGCCTAAAGGACAGGTACAGGCCATACTTAGTCCATCTGTTCTGTGAAGGTAAAGTGAAGTGTTTAACGGAGGGGAATGGTTGCCTCTTATCCAGGCCAGACTTAATGTAGCTCCCCATACAGTCAATGTAAATGTGGAGTTGTGATGTTGAGGTAAGCACTGATAAGCAGCTAGTCAAAGGTCCTCTGAAAGTCACTCCCCAAGAATCTCATAAGCATGTGGATGCCTTGGAAATCCTGTGACCTAAGCACCAAAGCCACCAAGGACTTCTGCAAAATAGACACTATCAAGGTCATTTCACTAGGGTCATCTACCAGTAGGGACTCCTTGATCCACATCTTTTCATTAGGACATATAAGGTAACCTCATTCTCCCTGCAAAGAAGGGTTTCTGTTATGCTGATGGGCGCCCTGATCTCTGAAATGCGCCTCCGGACCTCTTGTGTTTGCTGTCACGATAATTTCTGTGCCCTAAGGCCTCCAAGGATCCTGAGAATCCTTCAAAGCACTAAGAGCAATTTCTTCAGTATTGACCACTAGCAAGAAATAGGTGTCCTGGATGAAAAATGGAATAAGGTGCCAGATTGGATGGAGAAGGGGTGATGCAAGCAAGAGATTTGATGCTTCCCTCTCTGCCTATGACTCTCCCAATGTTTGAGTCCCTCATGTAAATTCTGAACAGTGAATGAGGAAGAGAGTTTTTTTAGGTTCCAGTGGTGACAAGGGGAACAGACGCTCATGAAGGTCGCCAGAATGCTGACATTTGATAAGCAGCAGCAATGGAAAATTACAGAACCTGACCTCCTCTGGCACAGCAGAGAACGTACCAGCGCGTAACCATCCCCGGGGAGAGGAGCTCTGATTGCACCTGCCTCCAAAGGGCAAGGAGAGGACAAACATCACAGGGGGCTGGAATTCCTAGTGCTGCCAGGCCAGGCAGTGTCCTGTTGTGCTCACCTGGGGATCACTGAGATGCTCAGGACTGACATCTGAATAGTTCATCTCTTCCAAGATAAAACCCCCTATAATGACCACTGTCCATTGTGGACCTTCCTGCCAAACACACACATGCTAAAAGCTATTTATCTCCTTGCCTTTTTTTTTTTTTTTTTTTCCCTTTCCTCCTTCCTGGTCACTTTGGAAAGAGTTGGGTGCTTTCTTCAAGGAACAAAGAAATTTAACCTGGCTCTGTTTCATACTCGGAAAGGCACAGAATCAAAGACTGACTGCCTGTTCTGGCTGACTGCAAGTGGTGGGGCTCTTCCCATGCTTTAAACAAATTGTGTGATGAGAAAGGCTTCCCTACTGCATTTAGGAGTGTGTCATTCCTGAATGGACATTCAGAAATATCTCTCATTGCATAGCTTTTCTATTCCCTTTTATCACAGAAAATATTTACTTTTGCCTCTGAAATCCCATCACATATCTCCATTGGACTCTTGCCAGAATAATTTTAGATTTGTGCAATTACTGTATGCAGTCCCAGGTTTAAATGAACCTCTGACCCACTCACTTGTGCTCTGCCTGTGGACTCTTCTCTGATCTCGGCTTTTCCCCATGATTACAATCATCAGTGGCCAGTCATGGCTGTGAAGACAAAAGATATGTGATAACAAGCCCAGCAAGCCAGAAGCAAGCTGCTCTATTCCTCCTAAGCTCCATGCTCACTGCTGAGCTGAAGAAACAATCAGTGGATTGCTTTAGCTTGAAGAGGCTGAAACAGAGCATCATTGGGATTAGAAGGGCTTAGGGATATTAGGATAATTGGTGGTGCTAATATCCTATGTTGTAGATTTCCAGCTGAGCAAAGATATTACCAGTTGCTGCTCACTGCAGAGAGAGATGCACTTCAGAAAAAAAGGAGAGGTAGCAGGTTGATACTCAGGAGAAATAAAGAGTTGCAGGAGAAAGAGAGGCAGCATAAAAGGATCCTGGTGCAATAAGATCTGTAGCTTTGGTGTTTTGTAAAAAAAATAACCTAGAAAATGCCACATACAAAGTTTGGTGGAAAGTGACAGTCCATGGTGGAGGGCAGAGAGGAGTAAGGGACAGAAGACATCATTGATAATTTGGAGTTGGGCAGGAAAAGAGCAGATACCATAAAGTTTTCTTGATGATCAGGAAAGAGAAATAAAAAAAGAAATAAAACTTGGCGCTGTTCTGTCTGTGAGGATGCTCTGTAACCCACCTAGACTGATATCCCATTTGCTCCTTGATCTCAGCCATAGCCTGAGAACAGGATACACAGGTACCTGCCCATCTGTACTGGGGCCATTAATCATCAGACCTAGCACAAAGCCAGGATTGTGATGGGAAGGCATGTTTGGGGGCTGGGAAGAAAGAGTAAGGATGAAATGGTTGAGGGAAAGGGATTCTGCTGTCCAAGGACAGGATGCATCTGTAAGCTTCACTATAAGATTGAAGGAGTAAGCTGTTAGCTGTGAAAAACAAAGGAGGATGCAAAGGTCTTTTTAGGGATGGCTAGTTACCTGAATTGTTGAGACAGGACAAATATGTGGGACTGGGACAACATATTAATTGGGACCTACAAGTTCTTTCCCACTTCTGGTGGGCTACTGATTCTCTAAGTGGTATCAGAGACTTTCTCGGATGCCTGCTTGGTCAATCTTGCCCATGTACTGAGGAGAATGCTCAGAATCTGGTCAGGTTGGTAGTGGTAGTGCTTGTTTTCTTTTGTAGTATGAAGCATGGTCCATCTAGGACCATCATGGCATTTTCAACTCAACAAAAATCACTGCTATGGCCTACCTTAGGATTTTTAACCATCCCATCATTCCTCTTGCTCTCTTCGTGTGGTGCACTGTGGTTTGTGGTCTTTTTCAGAAAAAGCCTTACATTGGCTTATCAACAGTGTCCTGTGGTGGGTGGAGCAGATTCTTATAGGACCCTCCCGGGCCAGCTGCACAAAGCCTGCTATTGAGTGGCCAGAAATTTCTTAGCTTTCTGGTCCTTCCAGCCCTTCGAGTGTGGTTTTCCTTTCAGTACTAAGGAGACTGGAAGCTTCTTTTGTCACTTAGTCTCCAGTAACATTCCTATGAGCTCCTCATATTTATTGCCTGAAGGGCTGAGCAAGTAGCTGGTTAAACCCTGTGGAGGCAGGGAAGATCGTCTGTAATAAGAATCATGAACTCCAAGCTGAAACTTTTGTGAGCAAGACATTTCCTGTTCCATCTTCAGGGAAGAGAGAAGTGATAGCATATGATTAACTTATGAAGTGCTCGCTGAGGCAACGTCATTTGTTCAAACAGGCCTTTGTGAAAATGGGAACTGCCAGAAGATGAATTTTTAATGTCTGGGCTGCATTAGGATCTAAACGTGATGGAGACTAAACTTAGAGCCTGAACTCAGAGAGTGGTGCTGCTATTTGCGGCAGTAGCCAGAGATGGGTTTAGGGGGAAGGTACTGGAGTATTTGCAGGAGGTCCTTCTGTCGATGGAGCCCCACCAGATTCGGACAAGTGGCAGCACAAATTAGATCAGCGTTTAGGGAATGGGCACACCTCTGTCTCTGCTCGGGGTCTCCACAGAGTTAATTCTGTCTCTGCCTTTAAATGACTCCTTTCCAACCCTGCTTGCATTCACCTTCACCCTTGATGGCCTGTCCTTGCCCACTCTCACGCAATCTTTCCTCCTCCTAGCCCACCTCTTTCCATCCTATGCTGACTGCTGTTCCCTCTGCTTCATTGCTTTGCATATAGCACTCCCTCCTGGTCATCTCCAGTAGGAAAGCTCCTCTGCTTTAAAGCCAGGAACTGACAGTGGAGGGAAACAGCACTGTGCAACTCCAGTGATGTGGGAGATGGCCAGCCAAGAGGCTGCCATGGCACCAGCTGGATTCCCCCCCCCCCCCCCGAGAATATAGAAAAAAGACAGAGAAAGGATAACAGCAAGGGGGATCAAATGAACTCCCTTCCCCAACAAAACTGCCTAGGCTTTTCATGTGTTTTCCCAGTAAAATTCCCTGGCATCCTTATTGCTTGTACATGGTATCAAAGAGGGGTTTGGTTTGGTTTCTCCTTGCTGGGGAAGACCTTGCTCTGCACTTCTTATCCGATGATCTCTGAGCTGAGTGAGAGAACTGTGGTTGAAGAAGGGGTCAGGAGATGGTTAGGTGGGTTTGGACCTGGTGTTGTTGTTCCATGCAAAAAAGGGGCACTTGGGAAGATCTGGCTTTTATGATTTTGTGTGTGTGTGTGTGTGTGTGTGTGTGTGTGTGTGTGTGTGTAGCGATGTCTCCAAGAGGCAGCTCAGTGGTGCTACCTCTTCTGTGACAAACCCAGAGGAATGGCAAGCCCATCTCTTGGTCACAAGGTCTTTTACAGCAGTCGTCGGCATCCTGCATGTGCATGCAGACACATGCACATCTACTTGGCATCAGGTGATGCAGAGAGCTGTCTACTCACTGAGGCACACAGTCTGCTGCATGGGGACTCCAGTAACTCATTATCCCAAGCTCCAGCACATAACTTTTAGATGTTTGGGTGGATTCAGTTATCACCTCTCTGCCCATAGGTTCTTTCACCTTTCCCTGAAGAGACTGATTATGGTCGCTGTCAGAGATGGGATACCAGCCCAAAAGGACCTTCACATGGGTCAGTCTGGGCTTTGAGAGCTGGAGGACCACAGTGCCAGCCCCACAGCCCTGCTGCGTAGCACCAGCAAGGTGTGGAAGTCTGGGATGGACACAGATTTGCTCCGCTCCTTGCTGCTGATCATGACTAGGAGATGTTTTCATTTTTCCACAAGAGATGCTAATGGGGCTGAGTCCTTTCGTTGAGAGAGAGGGATTTGGCAGTTGGTAGTGTCCAGTCTGAGAAGCAAAAAGTAATAGACACACATGTACACAGGGTGATGCAGTTACTGTGGAGCAAGGAAGCCAAATTTCGGCTATATCTTTAGGATGTCAGGGCGCTGAGCTCCAAAAGCTTTGCTTTGTTTCCCGCTGTTTTTCTCCCCTCCCTCCTTCCACCGCCAACAATTAACTTTGCAATTAGACTTAATTATATTCAGTAGCTATTGAATGTGTCCTCTGCCCTGGTTGCTGCTGATGGAGAAATGCAGCAGTTGGGGCGAAAGATGTGCAGTCAGCTCAACAGACCATTCAGCAGTGATTCACACCTCCTCTGCAAGGGTGAGAACAGGGAGCTCTCCTAAATACTCAGTCTTCTGATTTACTCCTCTCTCTCTCCCCCAGAATTTCACCTTTCCATCCCATTTTAGTAATCAAACAAATGCTGTAATGTCAGGACGACTTGGAAGGATCCCTTTGAGGGATGTTTTTCTTTTTTTTCATCAGAGCTGGCAAGACTCAGGACAGTATTGTGCAACCAGAAAGCTGGTGTTCGAATGACTCATACAACCAAGGTACAGGCTTCATTAGTATAACATCTGCTTCCAGGGACAGGAGCACACAAGAGACCTCCTACAAAGCTAGTAGACCTCAGGGCCAGGTTTGTAAAGGTCTGTGAGTACTTAGCATCTTTTGGTGTTACTTGACACCAAAATGGCCAGTAATTCAATACCCAATATTTCTCTCTGTGTATGTCAGCACCACTGCCCTTCCTTTGCTCTGGATTAAGGGCAACATGTAATGAGTGCGTGTATGCGTGCGTGTGCGTGCTGGCTTTTGTACAAAGTACAGTTTTATGTAATGTATTGGTAGTTGAGATATCAGGTACTTCAGCAGTCTCTGAACAACTTATGCATTAATACAACATGTGAATGTCACGTTAGTCTCATTGCCATGTCAGGAATCATGTGGCAGATTTTATTTAGGGGGGATGGAGTGAGAAGTAAATTTCAAACCTGTTGTGCAAGCTGGGAATTGCTTCACCTCTTGCGACCCAAGCATTTCGGTCCAACACAACCTGTGTGAAGGGAAGATGGTTTGTGAAATCTGGGTACAGAAAACCTTAAAGAAAGGGTTTCAAGGTCTCACATGGAAACTGTCTCTGGTTGATAAGGAAAAAAAAGCATTTTTTTCTTGTTGGAGAGCTACAGGGAGAAACACATTCGGGTGGTTCTTGACCTTAGACTCTCCAAAATGGTGTTGATGATTGGACAGGAGGAAGTAGGTTTCGCTGTGGGCACCAGTCTGCTTCAGACCAGGTGTGCAAGCTGTTTTGGTTTGAATATAAGTGTGACCTACTGATTTTTAAGGGGAGTAATGTTGGGTATATATTTATGTTTTACTGGATCAGAGACTTTGCTACTTGGTGGACTGATACTTTTACACCCAGAAGGCAGGAATCGGTATCCCTTTTTGGTACTCCTTGCAGGAAGTCAAAGACCACGTTTTCTCCCAGTAAATAGCTAAAGGCAAGAGTGGAAGGTGGAGCAACAGTGAACTGCAGCAGCAGCTCTCTCTCAGTGCCTAGCTGAACTTTTTCTGTGAATAAACAGAGGAATTCATTATTCCGGACTGCCAATCTAAATTAATTTTAAATGCACAGAAAATTCCCCCACTTTTGCTAGATGGATCTTAACTAAACAATGCATCCCTCGAGATAAACAGGCTTAAATCCCAGCCGTTGGGTCAATTTACCGAGAGCAGAGACATCAGTCAGATGTAGAACATTGGCCAAGCACTTCCTTGGGCGCCTCATTCGGGGAACCTTCGGGGGGGAAGTTGAAATCCTCCATCTGTTTGTGAGAAATCATGCCCAGAAAGCTGAGGAACCTGGTTCTTCTCACAAAAGCAATCCCTCCTCTCTCCTAGTTAAGCCATGCATATACTGCATTGTCAGACATGTCATTGATGGAGAATGTGGAGATTCACATCCCATTACTCCCTCTCTCCACTGTGAGGGACAACCTGATTCTTGCTGAAAACTTCTGTTTTTTTCTTTTCCTGAAGCTTATTCAGGTTTTGGATTTTTTTTTTTCCTGTGCACTGTAGTTAAAACGTTGTGACTGGCCAAAAAAAAAGAAAAAAAAAACCCAAACCTAAACACCCCACATTACCAGGGGAAAAGAAAAGCTGGATGATGCAGAAATAACACAGTGGCTCATGAATAATTCAAATCAGAATATACTTGTTATTGTAAGGAGTTATCGCAGCTAATTATAGTCTATTACTATCGTTCTCGCTGAAGCTCTGGCATTGATCACTACAGGACATGCCAAATGTTTCATTAAAACAAAATATTGCACTCGATACTTCCCTGTTGATAAGCAGGTCTTTCTCTAAGATGGAGCCCTGTTCTCTGGAGCTTTTTGTCCCTTAGACCATGGCTGGTTAGAAATGGCAAAGACTTTTCTCTTAATTGACTTGTTCATCCCTAGTAGCCCGATTGTTCCCTGCAGAATATTATCCCCTGCCCAACCTTGATCTAACTGCCTTGGCACAGAAAGGGCTCCGACTTCCACAATTCCAAGATAATAGGGGATATCCTTTTTTTTTTTTTTTTTTTTTAATGCTCTGAATTATTTTTTTGTCCCGCCTGTTTCCTTTTAGAAAAGGATTGCATCCTGGGATGGGAGAAAGATTTACACACATTATGGATTACAACACAGCGGGACATGTGGCTTCCCTGTTGGGTCTCCTCTCAGATTTTCCAGTGAGTTGCAAGATTGCTGGGTGTGTATAAGACTTTATGTGTTGTACACTATTGGCAAGTGGCAGATGTTGAGGAGACATGAGCTTAGAACCAGAGAAGATTAAGGAAAAAGCTCCAGAAAAAACAGACTACTCCAAAGAACTGTCTGAAAAGGGATTTTAATGAGAATATTAATCATGAAATACAGCAAAGAAAGTAAAATAGTGTGATAGAAACATTCCATGAGAAAAATACAAAGGCAGGATTATTTCTATAAAATTGACAGACTGGAAGGAAAATTACTGAGATCTTTAGAAATCTGAAGAAGCTGAGGAAAGCTAACAGATGGTCAGCCTGGTAGGGACAAATCTTGCCCAAGCTTCAAATATTAAGTTGCAAGGCAGTGAGGGTGTTATTTTACCTGCAAGTGGGAACCTTAGCATGAATGTGAGTCCAGTGCCAGCAAAACATTGCTGGAGGGCAGAAACCTCCTATTGTCCAGTCTCTGTTATAAGAATTACAGTATGTTTTATCATTACAAATAGTTATTATTTGACCTTGGTTAGACTAAATCGAACTTTCAGTCTATTTTTAAATATGAAATCAATCTGATATTGGTGCATGACAGAGGTGATAGGTTTTTTTTCCTTCTATATTCACTTACATCTTTGATTCCTTTTCCCTTGACATCTCTTTTTTTCAGCCCGTCTTTGGCTAAAAGCCTGAATCTATAAGGCATAACATTCATATTCTTAAAGCCTGCTGAAAAGTATGCAAAAAATCTATTATTATTACTGTCTCCCATCTAACATTCTCCTACACATTTCCTACAGGATCTTTCGATTAGGTGCAGACTTCTTGCATGATTGTACAGCACATAATAGTAGTTCACTCCTTGACTTGGATAGATAACCCTAGATAACCCTAAAAGGCCTACTAATCAGCAGAGAGTCTGTACATCTGCTCCAGACTCCTCCAAGTGAACGCAGAACTCTGGCCCTGCCTACGCTGCTCTGCTGCCCTTTGGACCAGGGCTAATCATGGTGTGCTCCACATCTCACCTCTTCCACCCATCCGACTGCCCCCTGGGCACTCTCTGGACACCTGATGTGAGACTCCCAGGTCTTGCTGCTCTTCTTGATGCACCCAGCATTACTTAAAAGATGTTTTTGGCTGCACTTGTGAGCTTCCAAGACAGCAGGTAGGCAGGTGTAGTCCTGAGGGCTAGTAGGGGCTATCCTTATGTGAGAGTGCAGAAATGTCCTGCTTGGCTTCCCTGCTTAATTCATCAAGCCCTAAATTGCATTAGGGGTGTGTGTGCGTGGGAGGGGAAGGATATATGAGATAAATGCAGCACATTAGATTCCTTCCAGACTTTAAGTCAAATTATTTCAGAATAAGAACGCCAAATTCTTTAGATCTATAGCTAGTCTTGTTGCTGGGAAGGGAAAGGAAATATCCTCCAAAAGGTGATGAATGTTTCCCAGCCTATTACAAACAGGATATTCTGAACAGCGACCAGCTTTTTTGGGTAGATAGAAATCACTTTATTGCAAAGAGAGGAAGAAAACTGTGCATGCATTTTACATGAAGAGGTTATTTGAGAACAAGACAGCTATAATGAGAGAGAGATCATCTTGCTTATGGCTGTACAGAGTGGAGGTCAGACAGCTCTGAATTAGCAGAATCATTAATATTCTACTACAACATAAGGCTGGAAGGAACCTTCTAGGTCATCAAGCCAACCATGTCGTATAATCCCATTTGAGAAGAGCTGGTGACATTGGAGGCTAAGCAGTGGAGAAAATGCTTGTGGAGATATAAAGCATCAGTCACTGACTGAGTGGTTAGCAGAGACTAAGGCTGGGGGTTTTGTTAAGGGACTTGAGGGAATTAGGCAACTAATTCAGATATCATGGAAGTTTCCAGTATTTCTAAAGCAACTTCTTCTGTGGTTCTTGCTGTGCTTGAGGAGCAGAGGCTTGATTCTCCATTAAGCACCTTGTATTACTATGCTTTCCCTGTGCAGCGTGGCAGGAAATGCTACGTCCCTGCATTGCACCAGTGCAAACTGCTAGATGCAGAGCAGAGAAGGACTGATCCTGCCTGCTCTTCAGTGCCCTCTGCTCATCCTGAAGCTGACAGTGCTGAGCAATGCAGAGATCACTCCCTTTGGGGATGTCCCGGAGCTGTGAAGGACACAACTCAGAGACAGGCAGGAGACAGTGTTACGGAGCAGTGAGAGCAGGGAATCGAGGTGCCAGGTTTTCTTCCTGGGAATCCCACTTGATTCATGTCTTAGCTTTGCCTGAGTGGAATGTTAATTTCTCTCTCCCTTTGTTCTCACGCATGTAACGTGCTAAGATAATTACATTTTTATGTCTCACAGGGATGTTGTGAGGTTTCTTTAACATTTATCAAGTGTTTGAAGAAGATCTTATGAAGGTAGAGTGTAAGTACCAGAAATTGCTAACAGTCCAGATGAAGCTCCTTCCTTCGAACAACCTAGACAAATTCAGGCTGGAACTATGGCAAACATTTCTTAACAGCAAAATTAATTAACTGCTACGGCAGCTTCCCAAGGGAAGTGGTAGGTTTTCCATTGCTCAAAATCTTTAAGTCAAAGCTGCCAGTCTTTCTGAAAGGAAGGCTTTAGCTTAACTACAGGTTATTTAGTTTGATGCAGAAATCACTGAATGATGCAGGCAGCAGATGTGATGATCCTGTAGAGCTGCAAATGCACATCCCATCTCCGAATGTTTTCGTCTGGGAATTGGGGAAACCCCAGCAGACTTTTCTGCCAGTGACTTCTTCACCAGGCCTCCCCTGCCAGTGCATGGTCCTTGTTTCTTCAACTAAGTTTCTATTGAGCTTGTGACACCAGCTCCTAAGCACTGACATCTTATTTGGGGGTCACGATCGTTATTCTGGGCGCCATGGTGCTGCCAGTTTCTCAGATGGCAGTCAACATTCACCACCAGGTTTTCACCTCTACCTCTGTTTTAGACAGGGACTGTGTTTTGACCCGAAAGTTGTGTTATATCAGAGACCAGCCACGTGACCCCATGGAGAACATGTCAGTGCCAGAAATAAAAGCAGAGCCCAAGCATCTGAAGTACCAGTGAAGGGTTTTTGTCACTATATTTGCCTTCAACCTCCTTTTCCCTCCTTCCAGCTATTATGCTAACAATACACAATTTTATTTTCTAGTTATGCAGAGATCCAAGACAACAGCTAAAAGAGCATTTGGGGAAATGGGGTTCTCCGATTCCCTCTCATCTCTGCCTGGGTGCATTGTCATTCGCATGTTTATAAATCTGGAAATGATACAGTCAAAATTGTTTTGCTTTCGCTTTCCATTTTCTTTCAGCCTAGCTGCAATGCTTTTGTGGGATTTTGGATAGATTTCTAACTCAGGGTTGTGACTTTGTGGCCAGTAGGCTGGATCTAGCTTTGGGGGAAGATTGTATTTGGCAATGGATGGTAGTCAGCAGCCAAATGTGCCTGAACGTGGCCAGGTGCTTTAGTTGTGTTTAGCTGCAATATCCGTCTGGAGGACGACAGTGGACCTGGTGACAAGAGTTGCTTGGTCCCATAAATCACACTTGCCACATCCCCTGGATTCACAAGAAGGGTGCTAAAACCCACATCCACTCTGTCTTCTTCTCTGTTAAAGAGGTTAGACCATCTTCACGTGTCCCCAAAGCAAAAAATGTCCTTTTTTTCTAAAGCACCCAACAATGGTCCTCAAAGACCCAACATGATTTGCTGCTTATGCCAAGTTTACAAAGATGAGCGACTCCTACAAAACTCTGTACTCAAGAGCAGCAATAAACTAACGATGATTGTTTACTAACACGATGGACGAAGTTAACTTTTAGAAGGGGAAAGAGGACATTGTGTAAGCAACAACTAGGTTACTATTACTACTATTTTAAAGAAAATTATAACGTGGAATATAATGAAACAGACGTGAAAGATGACCTTTGTGCTAGAGAGTGGGTGAAGAAAAGCTTTTCATTGAAAAGACCACATTTCAAAAATTCATTTGATAGTGATGATACAGTAACTGCTACTGTAAACACAGTTTTCTCTACTTTAAAAGAGCCATTTGGTTTCCAGACACACAATTCAGCACCGCACTAACTGGCAGCTTTGGTGTCTAAAAATGGTTTGTGTTGATACAAGGTAATACCAAGAGGTAAATGTGCTGTTAGGAAAGAGCTGTACAGGTTTATATTAAAGTCATAAAAGGGCTTTGTGTCTGTCAGGAAGCAGAATAAGGGCAATCTTAGATCTTGCCAACATGTTCATTTGGAGTTTGCAAGTCATCTCCTGTCATACAACTACATGGATGAACTTTCAAAAATTTTGGAGCTTGAAGGATAGACTTTAATATCCACATTTCTGTTATGTTCAGGGAGGTCTTGGGTCACCTAGCATTCAAGCGGTTGGGCTAGTTTTAGACTGGGATAATTTTTACCTGGAGGTTGCCTTACATAGACCAAGTAAAGGTCCATCAACACAAAATGATTCCTCATTTTAGGAACTCACTTTTTCTTATGTTGGGCCAGATCTATACATGACTTTAAATGTTCAGGTGCTCCTTAGGCACCCAAATAGGAGGTAGATACTTCTGTGATGTATCGAACTCCGCTGTTTCAAAAAACTGAAGCCAAATTCCCTCCTTTTAAGTATTGTTTAATTTTCCAAACACATCTAAGTGAAGGGAAATCCTTGCTGCCAGGCTATACAGAGAATAGAAGACCCCCTAGGCTTCACTGCACAAATGCATTTTAAAGCCAGAAGGGAACATTATTATCTGCCATCTGCATGGAGCAGGCCAGAGAACTTCATGCAGCAGTTTCTGAAACAGTCCCATAATCCAGGCTGAGCAAGAGATTTAGATCCAGTCCCAATTTAATGTTTTCCAGAGAGGGAGATGCTGCTGCCCCTCCTGTGATTAGATATCATACTTTTAAAACAAAACATCATAAAACGAAACACACATGTACACACACACACACACACACACAAAGACACTGATTTGGAACTGCAAAATCCTGTTTATGCTCCACGTTCTGCACTGAAGTCCGGTTTTATCCACGCAAGCACTGATGGAAGGGGCAGGTGAATGTTGAAGCTGGTAGATGCTGAGAGTGTGCCATCCTTCATGAATGATGATTAACAGGGAGGACACATAGGCAGGTCTTATGTCCACCTGCAAGACGGTTCAGTGCATGACTGCCTTCATATCATCACAGGATCCACAGATCACAACTGCCTGGTATGTCTCACCTCCAGGGATGCAATCCTCTGGTTGAATTGGTGAAAGCCTGTTTTTTGGGTTTTTTTTTTAGCTTCTGGGTTCAAACCCTACTGTGGACCAGAGCATCCATACAGCAGCCCATGCAGTGTTATAATTGGACCCAAGAAGAAAAGGCACCCTGGCATCCTGTACTAGCTCAGCTCACGTAACACATTTCTAATGAAGATTCAATCTTCCCACCCATATGGAGGGATGGAGCAATCGTCAGCCCCTGATTTGATGGGATTAAATGCTGTGCTACTATTTGTGCCAGGAAATCATCTGCCCTCAGTGCAGGGAGCTCGGGAAGCCAGCGATCAGTAGTTTCCTTCTGGTCAGTTTGATAAGGACAGTTGAAAGTAATCTGTTCCCTTGTATCACCTAAACAAATCCCACATATACCTTTCCTGAGCTACCAGCAGGGATGCTGGCAATATCCATGCTCTCTCTTCTTTGTCTATAGGCTCTTCTATTAGAGACAAAGGTGGCTTGATCCTTTCTCTCCTTGGGCTTCTTCCAACCACCTCCAGTTCCTCCCTGCACCACAGACCCCACTATTCCTCCTCTTGGGCAGTAAAAACTGTGAGTTTCATTCATTTTTGGTGTCATTTGCTGACTCCACAAACGAATGTCAGGGGAGGTACCACTTGCCTCGCCTTTGTAATAGCCAGGACGTGAGTGCTTGTGAACCTCTGTTGTGGCCTGTGAGGCTGTGGAGAAAAGATTCCAGGGATCTCTCTGGAGTAAAGGTGCGTTGCATAGTTGTCTGCAGTCCCTGCAGAATGGATACAGTGGTTTACGTGGTCTTCACCAGACCTTTGTCCCAGGCTCTGCCTCCATTTTCCCCTCTTTAAAGCAGCCTATCCACGCACTTAGTTCTAGGTTTGTTCATCTTGATCATCTCCTCAAAGTTTTTGTGACCAGTTTTTGTGACGTGACTAGCATGGACATACACCCGAAGCCTGTTTTCTTCCACCAGCTTCATCTTTTTCCCTTGGCCCCTAAAGAGGGAATGACCATCAGCTGCTAGATGTGCCTCCCTCTGTTCATTTTGCTTTGAGACCAGTCCCCAGTGCAATATGTCGTGACATATCTCTACCTGGCTTTGCTGTCAGGCAGGACAAAGGACATCTGATCTCCCTCCATTACAGCAAGGAGAAAAGTTTGTGCAGAACACAGGCTTGATGCTGGGAGACGGGAATCTTTTTAATTAAAATGTCGGTGACTCAAATCCCCTTAAGGTGAGAGAGCTGCCTTTTTTATTACCGTTGCTGATGATACAGTCAGTTTGTACTTTGTAGAGGCATAATGCATTTCATTTAGCCTGACAAGGCCTCCCCACTTTGCATGCTTTCTCTGTGCCTTATATCATGACTTCTCAAAAGAATAATGAAACATAGCTAGAGAGGGTGAGGAAAGGAAAAAAAAAAACAGTGTTTTTATTTTTCCATAAATTTTTCTTTATCACTCTCAAGATCTTGAACATGATGTTGGAAGGTGACATCAAGCACCTGAGTGGGGAGAAAGAGCCTAGAAAGAAATGGAGGTGGAGCCGAGCAGAAAGAGAGGTGAAGCTAGGAAAATGCTAAGATAATTCATCCAAAATGGGCTTTAAAAGGCTGACTTACATCTTTAGATATGACTTGGATGAACTGCTAAAAAAGCCCTCACTCTTTAATCATCTCTTGTATTATTGGAAGAATCTCCTTCTGAGCCCTGCTTCTACTCTATTAACTGTGATGATTGTAAACCTGCCCTTCTTCTTTTTATGGAGGATGGAGAAACCTTGAGCTGTAAGAGGAATTACTTAAAAAAATGTCATGGGAGGGCTTAAAAGCTGTAGGACTGCAACTCATTTCATCAGGCACTTTACAGGTACATAGGGCCTTTTCCATCATGTGTTTAGAGCACCAAGCTCTCACTGAAATCATAATGCTAATGAGAGATGAACCCTGACAACTTTATGTTGTTGTATTTTGCCTCTGCTTTGCAGAAGACAAGCAATGAACAACAAGACCACAGCTTCTGCAGTGTAGGAAGGACTCAGAGCTTTCTAATTACATCTTGGTGGCATAACCCGTAAGCATCATTTCTTTCGTAGTTAACCTAAGCGCCTCCAAGATCCCTCTGTAGGGGTAAGCACAAAAGTTGCAGTGGATACAGACTTTGCTTCAGGGTAAACAGGAGATACAAAGGCCTGAGATACAAAATGTTTCTCTCATGACAGAGTCTATGAGTCAGGCTTGAGCAATTCTGATTCCACCTAGGAATCCCAGGTTCCCACAAAGGCCAGCCAAATCATTAACAACGTATGACTAATTGCCTGCCGTAAGATGGGCAGAAAGCAACTTCCCTCTGAGACGGAGCTCATCTTCGACCCTGCAGCTAGTTCCTCGTCTTGATGCGCTTGACCGTAACGCTAGTCTTGGTCCAGCATGTAGCTGCTCTCATGAGGCTGTCATTCATGGCCATTCCGGTTGCAGAACGGACAAGAAGCTCCGCTTCAAAGTCTCATCTTTGCGCAACCTCTGCCCCTGGTGAGCAAGGTATGGCATGAGACCCGGGCACAGCAGACAGCGTGACAGGAGTGGAAACTGCCAGGGCAACCTTTGCACGTGCCTGCCGCTGCAAGTCTCCACGTGCAAGAATCCCATTAGCATCGATTCCCTGTTGCTAGGAGATCACATTGTCTTCAGCTGCGCCAAACCGTGACTCAGCGGGCCGTAGTAGCAGATTTTGTTGTTGTTATGAGAGAGAGAAGACATCGACTCCAAGCTACAGCGATGAGCCTGAGGAGAAGAGCAAACACTGCCCCGGGAAGGAAAGGTTGGGTGGCAGGAGGGTCCCTGGCGTTGTGCAGAGGTGCAAGAAGGAATTTTTGGGAGTCAAGGCTCTAAATTTCAAAAACACCTAAGAGTGTTTGTGCATTGGCAAAGCACAAAGCCATAAAAATACCCCATTGAGTTCTGTACAGATCAGCCCACACTTTGGGAGCATCTTGAATGGGTTATCAGAGATGACCCATGCTGACTATATGGCTAAGCTGTTTCTAGGATTAGCCAGCTTCCTGCTATGTGCTGTGCGCATGGACACCTCAGCGTGTACCAAACCACCAAAACTTGGTGGTTTTTTTTTTCTTCTTAAATAACTCTTTTTTTTTTTTTCCCAGGGTTTGGGGGAAGGAATCCTCCACTATTTAGTATATTTCCTACTGAATAGTTCTGTAACACTGTGACTTTGTCCCCCAAAGAATGAGAGAGAAGGTAATATTGTCAAAGCCCTCAAAATCCAAGACCTTGTGTGAAACGCAGATTTTTGAAAAACGCCAGAGATCTGATTATCCTCGTGTCTGCTGAGTTATTAACCCCTTGTGTGCTAGACATGCACAGTGCATAGTTGATTCACAGTTTCTGTTGACTGACCTAGGCGTCTAGAAACTACTGCAGTACAGATAAATAGTAATAAACACAGTGATTATTTCACTGGCAGGAAGAAGAGGCTCTGGAAGGGAGGAGAATTAACATGAACTGAATTTTGCTCTCCTACAAGAGTGTTTGTGACAGCAGGGCTCTCATACACTGCCCGACAAGGAGCAGAGGCAGCAATCTGTAACTGCTCTGACCGATATTCCTAACCAGCATGGCATCCCAAATAGCTCTTCTTCCTATTTGTAATGAATGTGGCATTAGAAAAAAAAAAAAAAAATCATTCACTAAGGAACAAATAATTGAATAAGTGAAAATAACTAATAAACGTCCTGAAATCCTAACCTCTCAGTAGGGAAAAATACAAATTGTATCGGGTCATTACCTGAAGTTGACTGTTCACTAACTCCCACCTTGGGACACACTTTTCGGTGTGGACAGGCAAAATACTGGAAAATGAACACTTGGGCAGTCTTCCCTGGCCTGGAATGGATAGCTAGAACAAGCTGTTGCTACAAAACTTGTCTTCTCAGTGTCCTCTGATTCTTACGCCTGCCTTGGCCTTACACGTAGGGCATCAACAGGAGACTCTTCAAAAAGGTTTGTCCAAAAACGCCTGGACTTGAGCTCTTTTTACTGATAGCAGAGAAAGCCTTGCTGTATTGGATGCAATACTACCAGGCATCCACTATTTGTGATAGAATGAGAGAACCTGTTTTCCTGGCTCTGCATCACAGCTTGCTATAGCACAGATGCATATTCACCTGCAGTAGCAGAAAAATCTCTGTAGAAAACCGCTGCCGTTTTTGGACTGGTGCCCCATCTCCCTGCTGGAGAGTTTCTCTCCTGCCCTTTTCAACTCTTCTTGTCTTCTCTCTTTCCCTCGCTTTGGATTAGTTTCTACTGGATATCACTGACATGTATATGGGATCTGGTTGTCCTGCAGAGCTGATGGAAGATATTTTTTAGGGTTTGAGTTACACGCAAAGTACTTTGCTCAGGAGGTTGTCAAATTAGGTATTAGCTATCGGGCAACTGACAGAATTACTTGCCATAATGATCCTGACAGCATTTCTCTGGGTTCACCACCTAGATGACTCCAGGACACATAGAGCAATCAGATCCCTTCTCTCCATGACAGCTATGAACGTGCTCAGCTGCGTCCCCTGCACCAGCAGGAGCAGATCAGAGCTTTCCAGGGCCTGGACTCTCTGAGCTGAACAGACATGAAGATGAGCTGGCTCCAAGATCTATCACCCCTAAGGAGGAATAACCGGTCAGAGCATCACAACAGCTCTGACTGACGAATAGCTAGTTTATACCTGATACTTTCCTTTTCTGCCCAAGACCTCCTTAAAGGGTGAAATGTCTTATTTGTCTATCGCCGGGCTTTGTTTAAGAAGAATCCTCCTCCCTCCCCAGCCTCGCCGAATGACTCAATAATTACTTTAACTGATTCAACACTCCCCCTCAACCTCCAACCACCCCCCTCTCCACCATTCAACTTTAACACAAGACCACACTGTTTCTCGGTTTCCAGTGCGCCCGAAGCTATTCAAGCCACTTGTTCCTCTCTGAATGGAACTGACAGAGCTTCTTTTGTACGGAGGCAATTTTGGATTTAATTGGAGGCCTACTGGGGGCAGGGCTGGGGTGGAGGGGGGAGGGATTGGGGTCACTGGGTCAGGGTTTTGGAAAGATCACCTCGGAGGAGAGACCAAGGAGAAAATGAACATGGGTCAGACATTTGGGAAGAGGCTGTATGTGCGTGTAAGGGCAATGCTCCCCATTTTCCAGAAACGATCGTGATACCTATTTGCCATCAGAAAATGAACCAGGCCAGGCCCAGGGCTGATCGCTTTAATTTTGAATTTATGATGATAGATCCCAGGGTTCTTTCTGCAAGGATGACAGGATAATTCAAGCTGTGGTAAAGGAGGTCTGATGTCGGAAAGGTCATTTGCTGCAGTCCATCCCCTCAGGTCAGTCATTCATCATGCACACTAGAGGAGCTTTGCTAAATTCCCTTCTCCAGTTCTGCATCCCTCCCTGGAGATAAGTTCAGCTTGAGCTCTGTCTGTACCACTTATGGCACACAGTTTTATAAGTGCTGTGAATGTACCACAAGAAGGGAAGATTTTTTTTTTCTAGTTAGACACGTGGTAAGTCACAGCAGGACATGCCACAAATTGACCTAGTGCAGTGTATCTGTGCAAGGGGAATACAGGTTATAATCTACATGAAAAATGGACATCAGTGTGCTAGCATAAAGGCAGTATGACTCTCCTACTTCACCGTTAAGCTTCTTTTTAAGCCTCTCCACTCTCTTTCCTGAGCAAAAAATATAAATTACACTGGGAAAGAATGCACTGATTGTGTTGCAGAAAAATAATATAATCCTGGTAGAGCTAGACTGCAGCCTAACAGAGACTCGAGGAAGCTATTTACACAAAGAGAAACTCTTTTTTTTTTGCCTCAAAAGCCAAATGCATATGGCTGAGGATACAGCAATTAAGACTGATTTGAATGTTGTAGAAAATTCCCTCTCCCCACCCCTGCCAACCCTCCTCTATCTATATCACCTGGAGGTTACCTCCCCTCAGCTGAGGGGTAACCAGTCGTGATCCCCACCTCTCCTTTGCCTGAAAGCCAAAGGAGGGTGGTGAATCTCAGGAGCAATTTGCACTCACCTAGTTGACTTCACTTTTAAGGTGACTAGA
This sequence comes from Apteryx mantelli, assembly GCF_036417845.1. Lineage (NCBI taxonomy): Eukaryota > Metazoa > Chordata > Aves > Apterygiformes > Apterygidae > Apteryx > Apteryx mantelli. Next base: position 2,948,631 of record NC_089979.1, on the reverse strand, counting down.
AGCGCCCAGAGAGCTGGTTACCCTCTCTCAGCAGTGGGGCCATCTCCTCTGAAGCTGCTCCTGGTGGACGACAAGTGTGGAGCTGGCAACGACCTTGTACAGCTCCGAGACAGACACATGCTGCATGGGTGTGCTGGCAGGGGGTGGGGGGTGTGTGTGCATAATTTAAAAGCAAAGCAGCTATTGTGCTGTTATCCTGACGATGCATTTTTTAAATCTGACCTGTCCTGCCAGTTGCTCCGGGGAGGAGCAGCCTGAGACTGATCAGGTGGGATTCCTGTTTTTTGGGCGAGTGGGCTCAGCTGAGTGAGCAAAACCAGGGAGAAAAGCTCTTTAAACAAGGTCACAACACCCCTGAGAGTGACAGTGACAGCCAACATCACGTCCTTCTTCTGCTTCTTTCACTCCAGCCTGCCCCTCCCTCCGTGATTCCTCCCTGCAGGCACCAGATCCCAGGAGGCTTTGACTCTGGCTCGGTTTCCTCTGGGGAAGCAGGGCGACGTGTTTAAGGATGTTGGAGACCTGTTCAATTACACTTTGATCCGCAGTCCGCCAGAGCCAGCTCTGGCAGCGTTAGTCAAATTGAAGTAACGTGGAGCACAAGCAGCCTTTGCTCTTTTCCCCCTACCTGTTTGAAAGCAGACAAGGCTGACATTTATAAGGCATTATCAAAGCCTGGATTTAGCATTAAATCTGCTGTCAGACCTGTATAGGCTGTTGTGTTCCTCTTCCCACAGGCTACTCAAAACTCAGTGCTCAAACTGCTTGTTTCTGGGATGGGAGCAGGCAGGGATCAGTGACCTTCCCATGTAAGTAGCAAAGTCTGTTGGGAACAGGCAGAAAACATCTTCTGACCCCCATCATCTTGAGGGAAAATGCTTGGGGTGGTCTCTTCTTGGTACATTTCTGTTCCCAGGGAATTTAAAGTTATTTTCCATGCTGAGGACGCTGCAGGGTTTTAAGAATCACTCTGTGATGTGAGTTGCCAGAAAACAGGGGTGACTTGTGCCAGGCAATGTTATCACGTTGTGGTTACTGAAGTGCCCCATGGAGCAAGCTGTTCTGGGCTCTGATTGCATACAGAGCTGGGAGGAGGAAGGACTTGCTAGACCAGGGGTGTGAGTATGGCTGGAAACTCCTGTTAACCCATCATCTGGCAAGGACAGCATGACCTCCACATGCTACTTCGGGCTGTTGGCGGCAATAGTTAAAAGCCAGATACCAGCCACATCGCAGGTAATGAGCTGAAGAATTAAACATGCCTGTTCAAGGCTAGATGCACCAGGGGAGACCACAGAGGTCTGCTCATCTCCATCCCTCATATTCCCATTGGCTTTGGATGGGGAGCAAGGGAAGAAAGACAGGTTGTCATTTTCCTCCAGACACCTCACCCAGGACTGTCTCCTTAAACAGATAAGAGTTTTCTAGGTATCTACAGGGCAGCTGAGAGAAACAGTGCTGATCCAAAGCCTTGTTAGATAGTGAACATCCTGAAATGGTTATGTTTAAAGAGAAACCATTCTGCCATTAATAAATCCCTGTAACACACGGATTTTCAAAGCTAGGATATATCATCAGTGTGTATATCTCCAAGACAATAGAATGTCACAGAAAGTCTAATTAATGTTCATCTAGTGCTTTGAAGGTGTTTGATGCTCTATATATACCTTTTAAATATGATCCCTAGTATACCAAAGCATGACCCCAGAGTCTCAGCTAATATTCTCTTACTCAGATGCCAAGATCTAATGTCCAGGCATAAGTGTGAACAATCACCGCAGCCACAATTGCTGTTTCTCAGCACTGCTCCATCAGTATTTAATTTGCTGCTTTATAGATCACCGTAGGGGATCCCCAGAAAGGAAAGCAGCTGCAGCCAAGTTCTGCTCCAGAAAGTATTTTCAATGGAGATGCCTATTAATCCAAGCAATAGGCATTAAATGACGTAACAGTGAAGCTGGAGGGCTGATATGCCCTTCTACCCAGGGCAGGTAAAATCTCTTTTTTTATGCCTGGGATAGTTCCTGTAAATGAGGTCCCTACAGGAATCTGAGTAATGTGTTTTAGATAATTTTTTCCTATTGAAGTGGCAGCTGTTGGCCTTTTTTTTTTTTTCTTAAGCAAGATAATGTATTTAATTTATTTGGTTGTTGCAGTAATTGGTTAGGTAACCACAAATGACAGCTGGCTGAGTGTATTTTCAGTGTAAAAAGAGCCTGGAGATGGGTGCCTGTGTTCCAAAACATTTTCCTTCAGGCAGTTTCTTTCTCTAAGCTTGCAAAGAGAGATGCATCTCCAAGGTGGGGTTGAAGGCATCTACTAAGAAAAGGGTTAGCTTAGACTCCAGGAAACAACAATTCACTTTTAGGATCCCTGAGTGACCTTGGAAAACTTGCTCCATATATCTATGCCTGAAGCCCTCGTCCATAACATGGAAGAAATAGTCCCCTCTTGCTTCATGGAGTGGTGGCAAATACTCATTTTGACTTGCAAGAGCTCAGTCAGAGCTGAGATTGACAGGTAAGAGGTATTCAGTCTTCCCCTGAGGAACAGTAGTAGCCAGCGAATCTTGGCTTTCCCTTCAAAGATCAGAGAGAGGAAAGTCTGCTTGGTCACCTTGATTCCGTCTCATAGGGCTGATCTCTTCATGAGTATAGTCCAATGCAATGGAGATTAGACAAGGTTAGTGTGACTCCAGCCAGAAGAGAAGGAGAAAACAAGACCTAATTCTCCTCTGAGCAATTCCCCATCATTTTCTAAGCTACATCACCAAGCCTCAGAATATCCCTGCATGTTGGATTTTTCTTCCAGCACCTCAGCAAAATCTGAGATGAAACATTTGGTATCTCCCATAATGACATCTAGAACCCCAACAGCTGTGTAATGCCCTGTTTTTTTCATGCTCTCCTCTCCTCCTGCGCTCAAAGATGAAGTGAAGAGGCTGAGTAGGTGGATTGGGATGATATCAGCATTTAGGGGGTAACATCAGGATACTATTCCCACCTTCCCATGTTGGCACGGTGTATACTGTGATAACATAACCTGCTCACCCATCTTGATAAGAGGCAGCACTGAGCCATGCTATTAGACCTTAATCTTTGGAAAGACTGGGTTTCTGACCCCCTTCCCTTCTAGCATCCCACCCACTGAATGCTCTGACGCTGTTCCGGCCAGATTAACACATTCAAATGATTACTTTTGGGCAACAGCAGCACCAGATGAGAAATATTTGCTCCTGCTACAATCCAGATCATATCTGACTTGGAAAGTTATATTCGACTCTGTATAACAGATGCTTTGCACAGGGGATGGTTTCTGTACTTTTGTAAAATAAGGAGAAAAATAGACAGCAATAAATTGCCAGAAAGCTGAAGTAATAAAGAATCTTATTGGACTATCTGGTTCGCAACTTCATCTTTTGTTTTTTTTGTTTTTCTTTTGTGTGATTTTTTCACTCTCAGAAAGGAAATATGCAGTCTTTTCTCCACTACTTCAACTCTACACTCCCTTTACTTTTCTCTTGGACATGTTGATTCTTCTGTCTTCAGAAAGAAATTGTTGTTCCTGGAATTTGTTTGTATTTTGTGGTGGCATCACCTGACAATCTCCTTTCATTATCTGCCACCTTCTCTTATAAACTTATTCTTTAATCACTGCTCCAACTTCCAATCAGCTTTTGCATAAAGACTGCTTGGCTCCCAGTGCATCTGAAACCCACTGGCTTTAGTAACAACAAACAAAGCATGATGGGAATATTATTTATAATGGTGTTTCTGATCCCATGTTATAAATGAGTGTAACACAAAGAGGCATGTTCATTCCCTGCTCTGTTGTGGGAATTAAAATTACAACTGTTCCGGAGAGACATTGTGTTCATGTTCACATCTCTCAGCACACATCTCTGGACCATGAACTAGCAGACCTCACTGGTATAAAGGATGTAAGTCTTACAGATTTATTCCTCTTAACAGGCATCCATCTGTGGGCGTCTATTCCTTCCACTTTTGGCTGTATTAGAATAACCTCTCTTTAATCTAAGTCAGGTCTTCCACCTCCGCACTTATTTTGTCTCTTTGAGTTTTTGCTGACTGAGGAATAAACTCTGATTAACAGAGCTCTAGGTGAAGCTTCACAAACTTTGTCCAACCTACTGATATTTCAGAAATGCATGTTGCTTACATTCCCTCTCTAACATGCCAGCCAGTAACCTTCTGCACTGCTCAGATATCCAGCGTAAATGCAGATCTTAGGAGATGTTTGAGATAATGGGAGTGGGTTTCTTGTCTGGCTAGCTTCCAGCAAAATCCCATTTGAAATCCCATTATTGTTTCCTTTTAAACTTATTTTACATCTCAAATGTTCAGAAATCTGCTGTTTTTTCAAGGCAGTTATGACTGCGACCCATCTAATACCTGTAGAGTCAATGGAGAGGTGTCTGTATTTGGTCAGATGAATCATGTCCTACTCTTCATTGACTTTGTTGTCTAGATTACCACTGACTGTAAGGGGAGACTTACTTTTATGGAGGCACTTACCCTGAAAACAGATAAAGTTAGGGAATAGGGTGACTACTATATGTATCTGTTAATCTCAGACCCTGATATTGGGAATTGGGGGCTGAGGAATTTCTGTAGCTCACATAAATTCCCAGCCTCCCGTACAATCAAACTCTTAAAATGATCAGTTTTCTAAGATATTAGGGTACATACCATTGTGCAGTATCACTGGTTGTGAGATGAAGAGCAGAAATAAAATTTCTGGTTGTTAGCCCAGCGTTAGTCACAGCTTTAGTATACACGTACTTAGAAGGAATTGAGCTGGTGACTATCTGGTCATCTTGGTCCATCCAGGTCCAATGTACCTAGACAACCAAGAGATTGGGTCTGAAACTCCTCCTCAAAACACCCCAGGGGTGGTCTGAGGTAGCTCCTCGGAGTAGGGTGGTGGGATAACTGTCAATGGAGAAATTGAAAACAGGGCTGGATGCATAGTTCACTTACGGTGTTGGCTCATCATGTGCCAACACTGGATGCCAGCATTGCACTGTGCCTTACTGGTGTAAGAATATTTTGGTGTTTTGGGAGTCATACAGCTCATGTGATACCATGAAAACAACAGATTTATGAAGAAGCACTTCGGCATTTATTAATCAACTCTTCCCAGGGCCAGTCTTGCTTCAGTTTTGTGCCATGCATGCCAATTAGGTTCTTGGCATGTTTTCCAACTCTTTCCTCCTATAGCCGGTATTCTCTCCTCCAGGGCCATGCAGATTGCTGCAGATCACAGCTGCTGTGTTGAATGAAATCTTAATGGTAGTAACCCTTGACCTGGGAGATGAGGCAAGATAACTGCATTTCAAGTGCCTCATTGCTTTCTTTGAGCATTTTTTCTACCCAGGCTCTCCTGTCAGGGCACTGCTTTCAGCTGTGTGGCATGCAAAAGAGTACCTGTCCTGACTTCTGTGTTCTGGACCAAAATTTAACATGCAGCTTTTTAATCTATTTTTCTATTTTCGGGATCTGAATTATCTTTCTGAGTCTTGACCTTTGCTGTCCTGGGATAAACTGTGTGCTTATGACTGGTTAGTTAGTTGAAGTCAAGATAGAGTTAAACTACTGCACCTTTTATTGGCAAGAGATGCAGAGGTACTGTTGCAGATTTAATGGTCATCTCTAGCACTTTTTTGCTGTTTTGAAAGGATCCTCTGATTTTATAAGAGTAGTTAGGTATCCATCTCTATATATGGGGATGTTTTAGACTAGGAAAGAGCCCAAGAAGTTATCCAGTCTAGTCCCATCACAGAGGGAACCTCAGTAACACTGCAAATAAACTGTAATGCAGGGATGTGGTCTGATGCTTGAATCATAAAACTGGTCATCAAGGCTCCATGATTTTCCTTCTACCTCTGCTACTGACTAAGCAGTACAAGCCATAAGCAAATCTCTTTGTTCCCTATGTATTGTTTAATGTAAGATAGGGTTAATAGTACTCTCTCCTGGGCGTGTTGTGAGAATCAATGAGGGAACAAGCTTAACTGTATGTAATGACTATTAGTTAAACGAGGCAGATTCAATCAGGAAATGTGGTGCCAATTTTTTAGACAAATAATAACTGTCCACTGGGACAGCTTCACAAGAAATGAACAAACAGTGTGTCCTATGAAGGCTTTCATACTGTGGTAATACTACACACACAGTGTGTAAGGCACATCTTTAGAAAAAAAACGCTTCTGGAAAGAAATCCCTAATTTATGGGTGAGGAAGCTGAGGCACAGAACAAAGCGAGATTTGAACTCAAACACCATGCAAAAAACTTTCTGAGCCATGAGAAAAAGCCATTCCTGGGGCTTGGGCAGTGCTCTAACAAGCTCTCCAACTCTTCGTTTAATTTGTGTTATTGCTAAAACATGCACTGTAACATAGCCAAACGTTTTGGGACTCAGTGAGTGTAACCTCCAGAGGCCATCACCATGCAGGAGGTAAGAGAGAGAAGGGTTCACCTAGCCTTAAAATCCAGTACTCTGCAAGTGGCTGATGCTTGTGAGTTACTTAAGAATAATGTGACCTGCAGGAATAGCTCAGATAGATAGAGACACACCAGCAAGCCATAGAGCACCTTACGGACGATAAAGTAAAATAATTCAAGGCTCATTATGAAAGGAACCTGTACGAAAATAATCTTCAGTTAAAAGCAGAATAAAAGAACAAAGGAATCAGCCAGTACCCAGAAGGGTCATGTAGGGCACCCTCCATTGATATGATTAAACAGATGAATAAGTGAATAAGTAATAATCTAATCATAGAGGGGGGCAGGCAAACTCGTCATTAAACTACTAGAGTAGGCAAGTTTTTCATTTGTGACCAAATGACCTCATATTTTTTCCATCTGCTTCTATTAAGCAGAGTCTTTTCTTCCATCAGTGTGGTGGTGAAAAATTTCTTTAACTGTTCCAGAGAAAAAGGAGTAAATGGTTTCTTCTGCAGGGGGATAGCAAGAAATTAATGCTCTGGCATGTTCTTTCCTAAAAGCAGGAAGAATTTTGCCATTAATTTCAGGGAGCTGTTGGGGGGAGACTGGGTCCTGAACTGAACAGGCCTGATCTTGTATTACTGAAAGCAATAGTCACTTTGCTAGTGAGTCACAAGGAACAGTATCAGAAACTGAGATTTTGGAATAGCTCCCATCTCTGAAGAACAGGTAGATCCTTGACCATATTCTCAAGAAGACGATCTGTGTCCCAGTGAACCTTGATTCCTCTGGAGTCTGGGTCAGTAGCAAATTCACGTTGGCTTCCCTCTACTTCCACGCTCTCATCTACACAATGCTTTGCATGACTACCTGCCTGTGTGGAGTGTTACGGTATGCAGTAATTAGCATTGGAGACCTTCAGGTACGTTAGTTATGTGGTAGAGCAGGAGAGCAATGAACCTTTGTTATTGAGAGGACAGATAACAGAAAAAGGGAAAGTCAGACTTAGACTGGTCCAGCACTTACTCATATCTGCATGAAGCTAGCATGATTCTCCCACTAACAGCTGCTCCCTCCTGCAGAGCTTTTCATGTGAGACTTTAAAGCATTGCATGAAACACTGTAAAAAAGACTCAGTGTCCCACAGTCTATTTTGCAATAGACAGAGCAGCCAAGAATCCAACCTAGGCGGTTTACCTGAGAGCACCCAGGATGTCACACAGCTGGGAGTGAAGAATATACTCTGATCTCCTGCCTTTCAACTCAGTTTCCAATCTGTCAGCTTGTTTTGAGGGGAAGTGTCCATCCCAATCATGTATCTTTGGCCAAACTATGTTTCTGTTGGTGCGGATGAGGCCAGATTTTGGCCCACTCAGTCCACGTGGGTTGAGAATATGAAGTCTGATCACCACCCATCCCAACTGTGATGGCACAGCACTTCTGCAGGCCTACTCCAAAAGCTATGGTGTTTGAAGGGCGCATATGAAAGTAGGAAGCTCTGTTGTGTTTTATTGAACTTCATGAAGCTCAGGAGACTAGAGACAGTCCCGATCCTGCTCCCTTCTACTCAAAGCATCCAAAATGGGTTGTTCTTAAGCAACAACAACAAAATTCCTCCCAGGGCACAAGTTTCTTTCTTGCAGAGTATCTGTTGCAAAGACTGAATTGGTAGTTTAGTACTGTGCTGCTTGGCAGGAGGAAAGCAGTACACAGGGACAACTTAGCTATTCATTTATTTACAGAATAATGAAGATTATTAACAAGTTAATTCATAAAGATTAGATGGAGTGGTGGGGGAGGGGAACCTGACTTAAAAAAAAAGTTTGGCAGCAATAGTAGCTACTGTATTATAAAGATTTGTAAATCAATGGAAAAAGAACAGGAAATTATGTCAAATTGATTATCACAGAACAAAGAAGTAAGACAAGCAGGGACAGTCTTAGCAGGACAGCTCTGTGTTTAATAGAGGAAACAAGACAATATTGGCTTCATTCAGCTGGTGAACAGGACTGCCATCTCACCTTGCAAGTTGGAGGTGGAATGTAAATTGGGCTTCCTACCTCCAGGACTAATTCTGGACAAGCAGATGCTCAACTGAGTTGAGAAATTAAGTCAGCATGAACTGATCGACAGTATCTGAAGGACAGACTATTCAGGATATTCGTAATAGCTTGACTTTCCTCTGTTAGAGTCCTTTCTGCCACAGGATCACAAAGCATTACATAAATCACAGTTCACTAAGTTTTTTGATGAAGGTTTTCCTTTCGTATTTTAAAGAGTGAGTAAAGGTTATTGGCATGTTCCAATGATGAGTAAACCAAGGCACAGAGAAGTCATTACCTCGACCCATTGAAAGCATTCCCTGACTGCTGAGAGCCATGCAACGAATTCTGGGAGACCTGCCAAGACAGTCAAGAGCCAGGATCAGTGACTCACATTGTCATGAGGGGATGAGAGGTGATTTACACCAGTGCAGTTCAAGCAGTCAGAGTCAGGTTGGGCCAGTGCTGTCAATGCAGAATGCACCAATGGACTGTCAACTGCTGCCCCAAAAGATGGATGCTGGTGGCAAAACCAGGCATGAAATCAAACCCAGACCTTGAAACTACTGTCTCCTATCTCCTGTTGGCATTGCTGAAAATAGTATTTGGCTGGAAGGACCTTTTCTGGTAGGGCATTTCTCGTGACTTCTTATGAGTTGGTGAATTCAAAGATTAGACCGCGACACCACTGATGATGAAGACAGGGTAAAAGAATAGGAATTTTCCATCTACAGAAAAGCAGAATAAAGGGAGACATGAGAATGGCTTGCCAGGTGAGAGGCAGGAGGGAACTGGCAAAGGCAAGGGGAGTAAATTAGTTCTCTAAATTTACAGGACAAGTCATTGGTTTGCATTGCAGTGGAGGAGATCTAAGTTAGATTTGGAGAGTTTTTACTAATGGGATGGATAATGGCACACTGGGCTGTCAAGGGGGGGGAGGTCTCTAGAAACAAATTGGACAGTCATTGCTCTGGATGCTTTCTCTAGCATGAAACCTCTGTAGAGGTAGGAGGATGGTGTAGGTCTCTCCCTATGCTGTTGTCTGTGATTTGGTGGTGTTCTTCAAACCGTGGGTTGTTTAAGGGGCTGGGATGTTTGGTGTGAACTCTCTAGTTCCTAAATTGGACTCTCCTTTGTTATATGCATCTTTCATAACAGCCTTTTTGCTGTCTCAGCAAAGACACTCGCTTTGATCGCTAAGCCAGTATCATATCTCAGTAAACAGGCTGCCATTTACATGTGCTTTTCTCCAGCACTGTAGTTTTTTTGGCAAGAGTTCTAAACAGAAAGAAAATGAAAATATCCATTGAATAAGGCACTGAACAGCTGAATCTAAGCAAAATCACATTATCGCTTGGTTTCATTTATTTTCTAGGTAAAATGTTTCTTACAGGGCTTGTTTTCTGGCATATGCATTTTACAGAGTAAATTCCAGGTGTTGATTGGTTATTGATTTCCAGGGAATGACTGATTTGTTGAAATAGTCCCTTGCTTGCCCTGGACCCTAAAGAGAGAAGAAAAGGTTAATAAAAGTTATACTTTGGTGAGAACTGTTGATTACGGATTGTAATGGGTTTTCATCACCAGTTTATCGACTGGTTTGTTAGATTGTTAATTGCCCTTAGCTTTGATCTGGGCCATTAACTAACGCACTTGTCATTAGCTGTTGGTAAAAGACCAGCTCTTGCAATGAGCAATCAGCTCTGCTAAAACCCAGAAGGTGTGAGGCAGGACTCTCCAGACTACCACTTGTTTGGTTTATTGGTGTGGTATGAGTGTCATACCAAGCTGTTTCCTTTGCAGGGGTCAGCAACTATCTAGGGTACCAGGGCATGGTTTTTGTTCCTTCCTTGACCTGCTGAAGAGAGGTACCTTTGCACTTTTAGGAGGCAAAATCTCCTCTCTCTCTCTCTCTCTCTCTCTCTGGTTCTTTGTTAAAAAAGAATGGGCTAGTTTAAAATGATGTTTCTTGGTCGATATGTTAGAGCTCCCCTGGTTTACATCAGCAGAAGATCTTTGCTTGGAAGTTTATTTTCATGCTTTCAAAAGATGTGGGACTGAAAGCTGTGGAGATTAAAATCCACAGTACAAGCAGAAGGAGACTGGACTCCACCCATCCTTCGTCACTAGTGTCTCTCAGGCCAGATCTCAGATGGCAGAGGAGAAGTCTCTCAGTTTCATTAATGAGTATCAGCAGTAGGGTCAGTAGTACTTTTTGCCTGTGAGTTTCTGAGGTGCAAGCACCAACCTGATCAGAAATTGAGAAAGGACCACAAAATCCAGGAGGGAGCCAGAGAATGGAAACTTCCTTTTTTATTTTTTCCCATCACTAATTCAAACGGAAAACAAGCCAATCCTCTAGAAGTGAAACTCCCCATTTTTCATTCCAAATTCCCCTGAGCCAACTTCCCACCATGGCATTTCTCCAGGACACAGAACTTGAGCTGTTCTATCTCTGCTTTCCCAGGAAAGCAGATCTTTCTGTAAATAGGTTCCCCCAGAGGAAAAACCTTCATCTTTCCAGCACTGCAAAAGCAATTCCTGTCATTTTTGGTGAAGCTGGGTTCTCAGAAAGAAACTAATCAAGAGACAAAAATAAACAGAATTCATGCAAGCTCCAAATATTAAACAAAAGTGCCAGCACTGTTTTATTTTACAAATGCTATTGATGGCAAATTCTGTTCCAGCTCAAAACCCGGGGAATTCAATTCCACATTCGCATTGGATCTGCTGCCCACTTCCCCTCCCTTCTTTCCTCCCCTGGAATTCAATCATGTCAAAGTCCTACTGCTGGCAAGGGAGACACGGAAAGGAAGAATGCATCATTTTTAGAGTTTGTGTCTCCCAGACAAATTGTGACCCTCCAAGTCATATTATTATGAAAAGCATAATAGCAATAATAACACAGCTAAGAAGAGAGGGAGGGCTTATGTCTGCATGCAGCAGATTCTGCAGCACAATTCCTTTCTGCGGAGCATCATTTGCGCTAATGTATCCCAGAGAAGCTTCGTATCTTATTATGGGCCATGCAGAGAAATGCAAGGAAGCTCCCTTGAAGATAACTGCTTGGAGCTGCAATCTTTCAGAGTTCATCAGCTAGGCAATGAGTCGGGACTGATCTGTAGTTCAATGGGGAGTCCTCTGAGGGAAGAAGAAGGTGGGGCTGATGTCTGGGCAGGTGGTGTTCTTTTCCTCCAAGTTAATATTCACCCTTACCCTCCCTTTCCCTCATTTCCTAGCCTATCTTGATAGGACATTGCAGATATAACATTAAAATGCATGGGTCCTGACAGCTGTGGTTGCTAAAGACATACTGGGCTCTTCAGAAACCTTAGGATGGGGTGAGCAATGAGTAAACTGCACGATGGATGTTGTTGCCAATTGCAGCATCCTCGAGATCTCAGGGGGAGTTTTTCTCTTATTTCTTGCCCCAGTTCCAGGGTGACATTTGGATCCCTTTAAATGTGGAAGAGGTTATCTGACAAATCCCTCAGCGGAGCACTTTTAACACCACCAGGGATCCAGGGCTGTGTCAATACCAGAAGGCTCAGCTCAGGCTGTTGGCTGCTGGGGCCTGGCTGTCAGGAGGAGCTGAGTCCTCTTTCCTGGGACCAGCTCTGCTCTAGCTCCTGGACCTGGCTACCCACACGGAAAACCTCACTCCTGCAGAGCACCACGTGGCAGAGTTTCCAGGGCCTTCAGGAAGACACATGGCTTCGGGTCCTTAGTGTTAACTGTGTGCAGAGAGGGAAGAAGAGAGTTTCTTAGTGGGCCTGTTCTCCATCTACCGTATTCTTCAAGTCCTTCTCCAAATGGATTAACCTTATGACCTTTCCCTCCCACAGATGAAAGTTGCCTCCTGATTTTTTTTCTAGTTTCTATCTGCATTCCTGCCAAATCTCCTTCCTCCCACCAGCTGAACTATCTTTGAATTCCTCTTTTCAAGGTTGTTGCCGGCATATACAATGACCTAACAGCATGAATGAATCCCAGGCAGCCACAGCAAGGATCTTCCCATAGACGGACTTAGTGTTAGGGGTGTTGACAAGTAGGATCTGCAAGACACACGACCAAGGATTTGGTTCTCCTTCTACCCCTTCTTTATGTACCATGTCCCTAAAAGGTGGTTTTCTTCATCTCTGAAGGGGGGTCAATAAGGACCAGTTTTAACCTTAAAGTGTGGTCATTCCTTATTACCCAGAGAATCCTCTGACAGTAGCATGCCATATATCTGTTTAACTGCGTTTAGCTGTATACACACAGGTTTGTGCAAACACAAGTCCCCAGAGTATTAAAAGATCCAGACTCTTTTTAGCTGATAATTTATTGAAGCAGCATCTTAGCATAACACCATGCCTCGCAGAGTTATTGGTTCTGGCAGGGTTCTTTTTGTAATAGCTTGATCTGCTTTCTATTGAACAAGAGTGGAATTGACTGTAGGACAGTAGCGTATTTTCTGAGAGCACAGGCTCATACTCTGAGTATCCCAGAGCACTCTATAAAGTAATGAGTTAGACTGGCAGCACAGTGACTACGGGAAGAAAACAAAACAGCCAGCTCAGCTAGGCTTACGCTTTATACGTTTTGGATTTATTTTTGCATTCGCCAGCACAAGGCTTCTCTCTGTGCCTTTTTGCGGTGAGGTGCCGTGAGAGTGCAGTCCTCTCTGACCAGGATGCCCATCAGAGATAGGCAGAAGGCTCCTGCCTGTGCTATTTGCTCTGCAGGGTGCATTTCGGCTTTCCTCCCTCCCCACTTTCCCTAGTGCTGCAATGCAGTGTCAGCATTGGTTGCAAGCCCAAGCCCTAGCACAGAATCCGACTCTGCCACAGTCTCCTGGCTCTGGGGAGGAGCAGGAAAACACTTGGCCCCTCTCGCAGACCTGCTGCAGTCCACCTGCGTGCTTTGGGAGAGAAGGCAGAACGGGGGCTGCAGGGCAGCGTAAGGAGTCGTTCACTTACACTTCTGCTGGGCCAGGAGAGAAAGAGCAAAAATCAGCAGAGCCGGTGTTACACGGGGCTCCCTGTTGATGCCTCTGTGCAGTTTGCTGGCTAAGAGGCAGCTCCTTCTGTTTCTGGGCTTACTCCTTGCAGATGAGTGGGATGCTGTGGTTTCCTGGGGGATCTGGGTTAAGCTGGTTCCCGAGGAGCATGGCTTTGCGAACCTTGAACTTTCGCTTTGAATCTCAGCCTGAAATACGCTCGTTTTTGAAAAAGAAAATCAAGGAAAAACCCCAGGCTTGAATACCTCTGCAGTGCCAGGCATTGGGCCATCGCTCTGAGCACAGTGTTTGTCTGTACTACCGTGCTTGCCTCGGGTTTCCCCAAAATTCAATGAAAATCCACAAACCGCTCCAGGCTCTGGAGACGCAGATCAGGTTGGCAGTGAGACTGGCAACCAGGAGGCTCTCTGGAGTGGGCAGCTGTACTGAATTAAGTGGGATTTTGGGAAGGGAATGCAGCATTAGATAGAATAATATTCCTTTCCACTCCAAATGCTCACAGCATTTTCAAATAGAGAGGAAGGAGTGCTCCTTAAAACCTGGCAGAAGGTGCTAAACTGAGGGTAAGGACCCATCTTCCAGTATCACATCTTTCCATTCAGTATTCATTTCAGACTTTTTTGAGTGTCAGCAAGCTGGACATGACAGAGACATGAAGGGTTCAGGAGGTCTACTCAGCAAGGTTGTTTTCTGTAGCGAATTTTCCAACACTTATCCAAGTTTTTGTTGAAATGAATTGATCAGTGGCAAATCCTCCTAGTCTCTTGGGAGACTGTGCAATATTACATACCGATATAATCTTTTAAAACTGAGAACTGTGTCTCACTAATCTGATTGTTATTGGACAAGCTAAATAATAGAAGAAAATGTAATTACAGTGGAATTACATTGCAATTAAAATGTAGTTACACTGTGGTTTTGCTGCTCAATCAATAATTATTTTTGTTGTTATAATAAGAACATTAGCTGCATGAGTGAATGGTTTATGTTAGCTCTCTGGTATCCCTATGCTACCTAAATGGAATATACACCACTGCAATGACTTTTTACAGTGTTTATTCTCAGCCACACCGTGAGCCCTCCAGTCATACATTATTTTGTGGGACGTGAGGGTGTGTGTGCATGCATATCTGTAGACATATATAAAATACTAATATATTTAATATGTTTTATAATTACCAAGTGTTTTATTACATTATCATAAAATTATATTGAAATAATAATATATATTGCAATGCAATATAATTATATTACATTTATATTTGTGGTTCTAAAGTGTGTTAGAAAGCATGCTTATCATAATTACCCTGCAATTGCTCTTTAACAATAGTGGAATTACAGTCACCATATTATAAAATATGACAGTGTTATCCTTATACATTATTTGTATTCAAGTACAGCTTAGAGGGCCTTCTAATTGGTCTCTGCTTAGAAGATAGAAATCTTCCATTGGTACCAGGCTTCGAGTGAGCTCTAGTAAGGGACTCCGGCTCAACAACAATTTTTTTGGCACGCAGCCCTGATGTGGGGGTCTGGATCCCTGTCTTGGGGTTCAGTTACTGTCTTCCCATGAACAGTGTATTCATTAAGCAGTGCTGTCAATTAATCTGTCTCCGGAAACTTAGACCTCCTCCTGGGACACTGGGATAGCATCTGTTCACAAATGTGTCCATGGAAGCTTGACTGTTGGTGCAGAACAAACCAAGACATTTAAGATGTTCAGATCACCGTGGCTTCTCTGAAATCCTTCCCTGCTGCAGATGCTTATTTCTCTCTGTGGACAGCTCAAGGAACCTAGATAGTCCATCTCAGATTTGCACCTCTGTCTTTCAGTCATCAAATGTTAGTTCAAGGTAATCCCTTCTCCGTGTCTTTCAGGTTGTCCTGCCTACATCTTAGACATCAACACATAGTGGTTAGAGCATTACGTTACTTCAATTTCCTTTTCAGCCAGGGTTAAAATCCACATTTTTTCATGTCTTGGGGCAACTTGTGCACTTTTCCTTAAATAGGCTTCAGATAAAATGCAGAGATTTTAGAGCATCTCTTTCTGTACTCAGGTTCAACCCACAGGTTACAGTAGTATAATTTGCCTTATCTTCTCTTTCTGGCCTCTGGGGTCTTTCTGCATCCTTCCCTGGGTCATTTCTCAGCCTGATAAAGCTGGCGTGTGGGAGAGGTGATGGTGCAGAGTGGGGAAGTGGGGATGCAAGCACACCTCTGCTCCACCACCCCAGCCACAGGGATGGTGATCCCTGCCAGGACAAGGTCATGCTGTGCTGTGGGTGCATCTCCCAGTGTGCGAGCCAAACTCCTCTGCCTTTTATCCAATCTGGCCACCAGTTTTTCATCTCAGGCAGTGGAGGCAAAGCTGGAGATCCTGCTGTCCCAACAAGGTTAGATGTCCAAGCTCTGGTGGCTGCCCAACGGAGCTGATACTCTGTGGTCTGCATAACTCATCAGCTGCCTCACCAAACCAATGTCAAAGAGGCTGAGATTGAAGCAGTCTGCCCTAACTATGTTAACAGACAAGTTTGCAGATGTGTGGGCTTTGCTTAGACCCCCATGTAGGGGTCTTCTAGTGAACAGCCATTGCCATTGTAATTTATTCTCTGAATTAAAATCTAAGTTTATTGAGGAATATACGTATTCTTAAGGTTTGATCTGCCAAAGGCAAGAACAAACATCCTGAACGAACATTTACTTTCTTATTTATGATTCACCAAAACAATTGCTCTTGGCAATTTGTGAAGCAGGAACTTCATTTAAGTAAAAATTAGTTGGACAAATACACTGTGATGTAAGTTTGGACAAGAATGTGGCTGAGCGTGTGGGCTCCTTACAGGATATTCAAGGAGCTCCAAGCAGAGGAGGATGAATCAGGATGAATGAGCGAGAGAAAAATCAAGAAAATGCATAAAGGAGATTTCTACAGCTGCATGAAAACAATATATAGGCATTGAAGTCAGGAATAAAGAGATGGATTCCTGGCCCCACTGACGTCAGTGAGGCTTCTTGGATTCAGTGAATAACTTTGGATCTTTAATCAAAGACTGCTGGTAGTTATTTCTTAAGGAAATAACTAAAAACTATGCAAGCAGCTTCCTGCACTGCTTGAGTTCAAGCTCTAACTCCATCACTTACCAGAGGCCTCCTGAGAAATAAGTCAATGGACTCATGACATTAACTCTGCAGTAGCTGGCATCTTTATATCCTCTTTCCTCTTTTTGGTCCCAGCATATATAGTTTTCCTAGTTACAAATCTTTATAAGTTGTTAAGCCTTTTTTTTTTCATCTCCTATTTTCTTTTTCCTTTTTTTTTTTAAGAAGCTTTTTGAGATTTTAGATTCATACAGAAAATCATCATTACTTGAATCGCTTGGACAATATATAAAATGTTGCAAATCCTTTTGAAGTAGATCAGCAGTTCCCATGGTCATGGAAAGATGGAGAAGATACCCAAAGGAGCCTTCTTCCAGGGGTAGGCTGAGTGTCTGAGGTGGGATCTCAATCCTGTCCTAAATATTCCGAGCAGTTCAGAGGTGCAGAGCATGTTCAGGGTGATGCATAGCTAGACTCAGACTGTGAAAGCAGAGTAGAGATAGGAGTTTCCTATGATGAGTAGGACATCTAAAGTTGTGTTTCAAGAACAGCTGATCTTTGCCTTCTAAAAGTCCCGCTTTCTGTTCATCCTTCTCCCCTGTCATCATGTTATCCACCTTTACTTAGCACTTACTGAGGAACTTTTCCCATTTCTTTCTCTGGCCTCTCATTTCCAGCTCCTTACTGAGCCTGCGAAGTGAGGCAGTGTTTGTACTTGGTAGGTTTTTAATTGGTATTAGTTTCTAATCAGCCAAGACTTCTCAATTCAATCTCAAGAGATGCTGATGCTATTTATATTTTCCCAGTAACTCAGTAAGGAAGATAAAGGTTTGACTTACAGAGTGGTCATGAGTAGAGTTGACCAGTCATTCCAGTTTCCACTAGGCAGCAAATGATTTTGTGTCATTTTGGTGAGAATGAAACTAACACTCACTATTATTTAAAAAAAAAAAAGAAAAAGAAAAATCCAGACCCTGTGATGACAGTGTCAATCATATTCCTGCCTTTCATTTCTGGTTAGCTGTAGAAATTGCTATTGCTCAACATTTTCAGCAGGTTTCCAGGGTCTATGGTTGGACCTCCAAGGTCTGCGGTCTTTCTTTTGAGCTGGGTGTTGTAGGAAAGGTTCTCATAAAGTTGGTTTCAAAGTTTGCTAGACCAGAGACACTTCCAATAAGGTGCACAGGGTTCACATAACCATATTTTCTAGCTGTAACTTTGTTCTCCTGTAAAATTTCCTGCTGACTTGTACCTTTATTACCTGAGTTATATAATATGCTTTGAGATTCCCCTGAATGGCAAGGAGCATAGAAGTGCAATGTAGCAATATTAGCTGTTTGCCACAGCTTGCATCCAGGATTGCTCTGCTTTCCTTGCAGCAGGCAAAATGGCAAGAAAACGAATAAGAATTTACCTAGTGCCATTAGAAGTAAGTGGGTGGACAGAACCACTTTCACCAGGGTCCTTCTGACTAGCATGGACCTGAAACAGCACCGTTTCTGCTCAAAATAGCACGCCACAGGCAGAGACATTTTGTTTTTGCTAAAAGCAAACAGAGTTGCTAAGAAACGAATATTGCAGATACGGAAATCCACAAAAGGTTTGACGGTTGCTGAACGGTGCATGCTGGAATGAGTGGTTTGGCAAACATGACCACACAGATAGCGGAGAGGAGCCAGCTGATTCCCTAGCTAAGCATGGTCCTTCCAGGAAGAAGCCCATCAGTTGTTCATTACATCCTTTTCTCCAGCATGCATATAGCTGATGGGGAATAACAACCCTGGGGGTGTAAGAGGGGCAAGGCACATAGAGAACAGAGGATTTGGCAAACTGGGAAGACTCAGTAGATAGAAGGCTTTAAAGGACATAACGCTCCAGCATTCCTGTGTCTCAGAGCTGGGAGCAGCAAAGGTTAGTGAGTGCTTACAATCCTTCTAGTATTTGCTCCTGAAGGTCCAGTCTTGGCAGCCTTTGTTTAGTATGTGGTTTCTTGGACACCCAAGGACAAGTCATGAGGTTGGGTTTGTGTCTCAGTCTATCCTTCAGACTGGATTAAGCCAATGCCCCACCATGATGAGGGTCAGTGACCCTGTTGGTAGCAGTTCTCCCTCGGTTTGTGAACACCACCCTATGTTTAGGTCCCTTTGGGGCTTCTGGGGATGGTGGGTCATTTGTGGCTACACAGGAGTCAGGTTATTACCCCCAGTATATCCCACAGCAGTCAGATTTTAGCTACTGCAATTCCCTGTGCTGGGAAAAGAAATCTTATGTAACTTTCTTACCAACTGATAAATGCACTGTGCCCAAAAAGTGGCTGCATTTCAGCATGTATGTGTGTGCATGGGGATTCTCCTTAAATTATGCTTGGAGAGCAGTATGGATGAAAAAGGCTACTGAAATGTGAGACATTGAAGGGACGGCTGTCCACTACAGTGGCACAATACTTGGTTTAAAGCTTGAGAATCTTGTCCAGGAATGACCACCACCTGGAACAGCTCAGGAGCCATCTCTTCTCCGGTGCATTGCTGTTATTGTTAGGTACATTCTCCAGGAGGGTGGGCTGGGGAAAAAATGACATATTAAAATAGAAGATAAAAGCAAAGCAAACTAAAACCGAGCCAATCTGATTAATAAAGAATGCCAGGAGTTGGTGTTAATTTGTGTCTGATTTAAAGTGCCTGGTGGGTGGAGAGAGAACAGCCCACAAGAAGCAGCTGGGCTCCTTTTCCATCCCCCAGCCCTGCTGTTGGTGCGGCGTGATGGAGGAAAGAGGAGCACACAATCAGGCGATTCATCCCCACGCTGTTGCACTTTGCAAAGGCAAAGGAGAAGAAGGGAAGAGGGGAGCAGGAGGGAGAAAAAGGCAGCAATCCACATCTCGTGAAAAAGCATTAGCAGCAAACATTATGCTTCTGCTAGCCTAACCAGGGTCAACCCATCCTATCAGCCTTTCGTGTGATGTTGGTAGGCAGCCCTGACAAAAAGAAGGAGCTGAATTGATGCTTTTTCTTGCCTGGTTGCTGGGGTCAGGGATGCTGGGTGATGAGGGGAGTGCTCGAATCAGCCACAGTGGGGCTGGAAGGGTTCACAGCCACCTGTCGAGGCCAGAGGTCCTGGTTAATTTGCAGAGCAGGGTAGGACAGAGATAAGCTTCCCCATTCACTGCTGCTTGCTGATGAGGACCAAGGGAGAAAGGGTTGCTGAGGTCATTTGCATTGCAGTGTCTCCCCCTGCATCCCTTGGGCTAAGTAATCCCTGAGTGCCTAACGAAGGATTTCTCAAAACATCTACTGTGAGATGGGTATAAATCTCCAGGTGTGACCTTGTCCTGATTTACTGCCCTTTAACAACAACAAACAAAAATCCCATCTCCAGTAGAAGATAGCCCTGGACAACAATGTCTCGTGTTTTCTTTGGAAAAGACCTGATGAAGGGTGGGAATTGCCCTCTCATGGTTTCTGACATGAAGGGTAATCCAGGAAAGACCTGACTGACTTGCCTGGGAGCCAACTGGAGATGTAGGGACGCCATCCAAACCACAGGTCAAGGTGGGAACTTTAGCCAGCTGGCTTACCCTCAGGGCTGGTCTCTGTAACAGAGGTCCACCTGAACAGGCAAAGGCAGTACTTGGATTTGCTCTGGTTGTTCCAGAACAAGGCTTTCCCCATGAGAACTCTTCCAGG
The DNA here is from genome assembly GCF_036417845.1 of Apteryx mantelli. Classification (NCBI taxonomy): domain Eukaryota; kingdom Metazoa; phylum Chordata; class Aves; order Apterygiformes; family Apterygidae; genus Apteryx; species Apteryx mantelli. Next base: position 2,928,334 of record NC_089979.1, on the reverse strand, counting down.
GAAACCCAAGAGGACAAGCCCCTTGCTGTTCATGTCCATTTAGTCTCTGGCCTCTGAGGCTATATCTATCCTAACAAATAAATGAGGGATTAAATGCAGGCATAAGTGTTGTCCCACAATCATCCAGACTGCTTAATTGCTTGCGTGCTCCCTGGTGCAGTTTTGGCCCAAGACAATGCCAGGACACAGTTTTGTAGATGGCTGAGCCAAGGGACTTTTTCCCGCAGGTCTGTGGGATGAGGCCAGACCATTTTGAAGGGGAAGAGAGCTGAGGTGTGTGGATTCATGCTGTGCCATGCTTGGCCCCAGAGCCAGAGAACAGCCCCTGCTCTGTTTTGTTCAGTAGTATAGACATAGCCTGTGGAGACAGACAGCAAAAGGGCAAATTAGCATTTAGTTGGCATGTGAATTTCTGTTCTTCAGGAACAAAAGGAGGGCCATCTGCTCATTGTGTCTCGCACGAGGCGGGGGCTTTCTCTCACAACCAACCTGCGCTGGATTACAGCCAGCCACCGAATGTGAAGATGCAGCAAGCCCTCTTAGCAGTGCCCTGGGAGATCAAGGCCATCCACCTTGCCCCTTTCTGTGATGGGTCAACCTACCCTCTGGGCAAAAAAGGCAACAGTCCTCATCTCCTGGTGTTTTCCTGGAAGGATTGCTCATCTATTCTGCATTTGCTGCCTTGCTGAGGCTGATTCTTGGTCCTCACACGTGGATTGCTGGATTACAGCCAGTCACCGGATGTGAAGATGCAGCAAGCCCTCTTAGCAGTGCCCTGGGAGATCAAGGCCATCCACCTTGCCCCTTTCTGTGATGGGTCAACCTACCCTCTGGGCAAAAAAGGCAACAGTCCTCATCTCCTGGTGCTTTCCTAGAAGGATTGCTCATCTATTCTGCATTTGCTGTCTGACTGAGGCTGATTCTTGGGCCTCACATATGGGTTTGTTATTGCAGGGCTGCTTGGGAACACCTGCATCTATGCATGTTGCTATGTTTTTGTGAGGTTTCTCTAAATTAGTGCTGAGGTAGAAGCAGGAAGAATAGCCTAAAAATCTTTCTTTGGAGGAAATGGGAAGCGTAAGAATTGCCTTCACATGGTTTTATAGCTGAAGTCCCTTTTAACAATGTCTTGGGCAGTAGCTTAAATCTAAGCCCTACCTGATGTCTACAAACACAATAAACCCCCAACTCCCCTCCTCACTCCAATCCTGTCTGCTCATCTCCACCACCAAAAGAGAAAGCCCATACAAATGAAGGAGCATCTGAAAATCACAGGCTCTGCTGTCATCCCCAAGATGAAGTATCACCCGAACCATTCTCAGAATAAATATAAACCATCCTCCTTCAATCCTTCATCTTCATCAAGGCTGCACGCAGGCAGCTAACTAACCCCAGCCCCAAACCAGCACACTCCTAATGCTACACAGATCACTCTGTAATGTCCTCTAGCATCTCCTGTGATTAAACAAAGCCCAGGGAAGAGAAAAGAGGAAGCCTTTGCCTCCTGTTAACCCCCATGCTTGCCCCTCAAATATTCTCTTCCCCCCCACCCCCATATGCATGCTAATCAAGGGTGCCTGGAGAGAAAGACTGAAAAGGAAAGAGGAAATGCATGCATCTGGCTCATTTATGCAAATCTTGAACTGCTTGTTGTGGAGCTGATCAATGAGACCCGAGGAATAATCCAGCTCGTTAGTGCCTCTGCTGCGATTGCGTCCCCCTGTCCAGCTGTCTGCATGTGAGGTTCTTAGGATTTGTTATGGGTGAGCCTAGAAGTCAATCTCTGCCCTGAGGAGTCTGCAGTGAAAAGAGGGGTCTCCAGGGAGTGGGGCAGCTGGGCACCTGTTGCTCTGCAATGTGGTTAGCTCAGACATGGCACTGCATGAACACGGGTAGAAGACTTCAGAAGGGTTTGGACTGAGACGGATCACCATCCCAACCACCTCTTTTCCAGGTAGCTCACTGGCACAGTGCAGGGCATAGCATGGGGTCAGGGACTGTGGAAGGCAACGTGTATGAAGCCACCTTGTTTTGGTGGGGGAGAGACGTTAGCCAAGTGGATGCAGATTGTACCACTCCATTTGGTTTCAGGATCAGAGAACGGGCCCTGGCCCTGGTTCTTTTAGTAGTATGGGTATGTTTTATGACTTTGGGGAGGCTACTAATATCCCTGCACATCTCTATAATAAGCACAAGAATGGTTGTTTGGGGAAGGGGCAAAGGTCCATCCACATCCGTTTGGATGCACAGGGAAATCAAGGAAGGCTCTTCCCCTGTCTGTACCTTCTCAGCTTCTAGGAAGGAGAGAAGTAGACACTTCTGGGACTGGCAGTTGCATCCAGACCATCATCTTTAATAGCAACTGATGGACTTGTCCTCCACAAATTCTCTAATCCATTTTGGCACTTGTTTATACCTTTAGCCTCCACAGCATCCTGTGGCAATGAGTTCCCCAATTGAATTATGAGCTTTGTGAAAAAGTACTTCCTTTTGTTTGTGTTCAGCCTATGGGGTCAATAAGGATGGCTTTTTGTGTCATGAGGCTTAATTCACTCCTGCTCCCCATGTCCCTTGAGGACCCTGGAGAGAAGGTGCTGTAGAAATACACATATTTATCATCCTTTTGTTTTGTAAGTACAGGTTGCAAACTCCTGCTGCTTCAAGGTCATGGCTGGATCCAAAACCATCTAGACTTGGGGCTTTGAAGGAGCAGCAGATACGTTTCTGATTCTTTCCACCTTCAGGGCCTGCATTCAGCTTGGCAAAAAGATCCCTCTGCTCCACACTCATTTGCTTGGACATTTCTATTCTTTCCATACCATGGAGAAAGTCCTGTTCACCCACCATGGCATGGTATCAGAAGACTCCAGAGCTCCTCATTTCAGACCATGTAGAAGAAGCTAGAGTCAGTCCTGTATCTAGGGTGTTCCTTTAGCTCAAGTCCTCTTGTGCTCCCCACTCTATGGTGGTGGAAAGTGAGGCAAGGGATGGTTAAGGTGCTGGTTTGCTAAAAGTACCTGTAGTTTAGATGCCTCTATTTCTAGGTGTGCCCTTTGGACTACAGCCTAGATCTCCACCTTCCTGGTGAGAGGTGCCATTTGCCCCCCAGTCAGGAGATATAAGTCTCAATCAAATCTAAGCAATATCATTTTATGGTCTCTCTGCGTGGAGCTTAAATAAACAGACATCCTCATTGGGCATTGGAAACTGGGTGCCTAAAATTACAAGCTGCTTTCAAAAATAAGTCCTTCTCAGGAAGCTGAAGTCCTGGTGTCAGGAGGGAAAATATTCTCAGACTGGCTTTAACTATGATGAGACCGTATCATTCAAAACCTGAGCGTGCTGCATCCTTGGGGCTGCTTTAGAAAATTGGATCCTAATGTAGTCTTTCCTTCTCCCCAGCTGCTGTCTGAGAAGTCTAGCCTCATCCTTGGGGTAGTGTCAACACTGCTTGTCAGATGGGGAAACTGAGGCACAGACACTGAGAGAGAGCACAAAGCCATGGAAGGAGTCAGTGGAAGAGCTCACATTAAATCTCCTGTACCACCAGGGCTGGCAGCTGACTGTGATTGTCCTCCATTGCCCAGCACTGTAAGGAGCTGGAAGACACCAAAGTAGAAATCCACCTGCCTGGTGCTGGGATAAGCACCAGAACTTGTGCCAATGCAGATCCTAGGTTGGAGCTGGTTGCCAAAGCAGCTGCTTGGGTTTTTGTCCTCCATTCTCTTTGTCCAGCCCAGCTTCAGGCCACCATGGGGGAGGTGAGAGGCAGCCTCCAGGAGGTGTTCTGTACCGTAGAGTCTGGACATACTGGGCAGAGCCGGAGGTGCCCCGGCCCTGGGAGCCATCTCTTCCTTTACACTCCGTGGACCCTTTGGCCACCTCACCCCCACTACAGAGGGCCAGGATATGGCCTGAGGAACCGGCCCATGACTGCACATCTCAAGACACTCCCTGGCATGGTTTTGGCCCCTGCCAACAAGCGCCATCCTAGACAGCGCCTGGGCACAGCTCATGAGATAGCATTAGACACTGAGATTAAGGCCGCTCTTCTTTGGGGGACGGACAGGCATACAGACATGAGCTTTGCAAAAGCTCTTGGCCCCAGGGGTGAGAAAACAGGCCCTGACCCATTTGCTTTACGTGGGATGTGTAAGTAAGCCAGTGCGTGCATTGAGCGCTGGCCTGCGCCCATCCGACTGGGTGAATTGCAAAGCCCAGTTTGGTGCTTTGTCAGCTAATGCCGGGCAGCTGGGAAGGGTGCAAGCCCGAGCCTCGGCATGCACCCAGACCTCCTCAAGTTGTCCCGCTCCCTGGGGACTACCACTCAGCTCCTGGGGCTTTTAACCTCACGCTGACTTTCCAATCAATCGCATCCCTGCCCCTAGCGCGAATGAGCAGTGAGGGAAGCGGTCTGACCCATGCCTGCTTTCTGCCATTTATGAGGGTGACCTTGTCATCAGAGGGCCTCTTTTGTAGCTATCATAACGAGAAGCGGGGTGGGAGCAGAGGGGAAGGATTTCCAGGGGCAAACACAGAGCCCCTCCTTGCCCTGGGAAACACACCCGAGGATTGCCCACAGAGCACTGACAGACAGAAATAAGCAGCAGGAGGTTTCTAGGGTTTGCTGGGGAGAATCCAGAGAGTTTCTGGCCATGTGCATTGCTCCTCGTGAGGACATCTACCTTTTAACTGGGGCTTATGTTTGCTTTGCTCATGGGAAACTGAGGCAGAGAAAGATGTTGATGTTAGGATAAGCTACATCAGGTGGCTTCTGCCAGGAATCCTGTAGGCTCCTCAGCTTTGCTTTGCATGGGCCTGTGACCCAGCCCTGTGCCATACACCATCCTTGAGAAACTCCTGGTGTGTTTGCAGCCGGCCACACCAATAAGATTGATTGCACTTGGGTGGAGCAAAGCTGCGGGCAAATATAGCTGCAGTTCTGGCTGAAGGGATATTTAAAAGACACAAAGTACATACAACATCTGTCTGAGGCTGTGTTAGACCAAGAATAGTATGCTGTGGAGCCCTGAGCTTGGTTCCCTTGCACAGCCACATATGCAGCCAGATGGAGCACATCTGGTCCTCCTTGTCTGCTGGGCTTTCTTCTGGTCCATCCTGCCGGCCAGTTCTGAGGGGGATCAGAGATGGGATAGTTTAATCATCAAGGGGTTAACCTTGATTAACCAGGGGTTAACTAGGGGTTTCTGCGTTTCCTCGTTGCTGTTAAAAGCCTCTTGGGGCCTCCCAATATGATCCATTTCTAGACTTCACCTCTCAGCTCTTCCTTTCCCCAAATCCTCTCCTTCTGCCATTGAAAGTTGAAATGAGGCTGTGCACCAGCAGCTGAAAGCCAGATCTGTCAACTCCAATCGACTCTGGGGGCTCAGATTAACTTGGAAGCATCTTTCTAGCCTTGGGGAAATGAAGCGTGAGGGACAGAGCCTAGGATTGTGCCTTGGGCTTGTTTATTCAGCTCCTGAGATAACGAAACCCAGCCTGCTCCCCGCGGACACTTGTGTGCTTGCTCTGGGAGGAATGTCCCACCACTCTCCCATGCTGCCACAAGCACTTCCCCATCCAAACGCTGGTTTTCCCCAGGGCTACTTCGCTGGATGCTCTCAGGTCCAACACATATCGCTCACGTTGCAAAACAACCCTCCTGCCATGATGCTCTGCAGCTCTCCATGTTCATCCTTGGGGGATGGGTAACCAGCCCACAGCCTTGCGTGCCATTGGTCCCATGGGACCAAATATTTTCCATCATTTTTGTGCTATTCCTGCAGGCCGTTACAGGACTGCTGGAAGCCACCCCCAAAGTGGGTACCTTTCCAGGTTGGATTTGAAAACCTTTTGACATGAAAGATGCTAGTGTGTATAGATATCATTTTTTAGTGTGGCAGACAGGTGAGAATCAGATTTTCTTGGCACTCAGGAAACTGAGATGGATAGATGCTGTAGGCAGTACATTAGTCTCTATAGTGGCAGAGCAAGCGTGCCAGGCCGTGAGGGTACATGCTGTTTCGCTGTGTTTGGACAGTGAAACAGCAGGATGGGAATGGACCTGGACGCTTGTGTCTCTGGCTGTTGTCTGCTTCCCTTTGCTTTCCAATGCGGCTTTGTTGGAGTCCAGCTCTCAGGATTTTCATCCAAAGGCTCGTGCAGTGCCTGCGTAGTTTGGGAATATGCACAGCTCTGACCATTGCTGGGCCAGATCCTGCTCCAGCGAGCTGGGACAGGGCTGCTGAAGTCAACTGGGTTGTGCTGGTTTAGCATCCTTCTCGTGGTGTGGTCCATGGTGCTGAGAAGCCTCTCTGGAGGGTGCATGTCCATGTAAGTCAGAGAGAGCCCTAAAGAGTTTCCCAGTCCTGTAATACCCATCAACCCGTCCTCTTGTCCTTTTGGGTCCTAATTTTCACTGGATTCTGATGTGCCAGAAAATAAGCACAAATCTTTATAGATAAACTGTTGCTGGGAAAGGCCAGAGTGAAGCCACCTTCCCCAGAAGGAAATCCTGATGGAAGACAGAAGAGAAGGAAAATTGGCAGGTCCTTAAAAAATAAAAATAAGTAAAAAAGTAGGTAAAAACCTAACCACTCTTTTGATGGAAGAGGCACTGCTCCAGGATGGGTCCAAGCCCCATCCCTGTCTAGGTGCCAGGCAGGCTAACTCCCAGCCTCACAACCTGGCGTAGACCACTGCAGCCAAATGCCAGCCTCGTCCGGTCCCTTCTCGGGGTGCCCGTGAGCTGTCGGGTGACAGATGCTGCGTTGTTTCTCCTGGCATTTCCAGAGCTCTTTGCTCGCTTGCCTCGGGAGCAAGAAGAAAATTTTCAGGCGGTTCCAGCTTTTGCTGCTAGCAGTTCCTTGTGAATAAGGGCAGAGCAAATTCCTTCCCACATTTTCTCAGAGTGACAAGAGACTGAGCTTTCCAGAGCTGTGCAGTTTTTGGCCTCTGTCAGAAGGGATATTTTGTTTGATATCCAGGGATTTCTTACAGGGAAATGGGAAACCCCAGGAAAGGAGGATTAGCTTGATCAGAGCTGTTTTCATTCTGCTAGGATGTCAGCCATGTGCCAACAGCAGGAGAAGGAAAACCAGAGGGAAATATATCCTGGAAAACAGCATGTCTGAGCCAGCAGGCAGGGAAAGGGGAGCTGGGCACATCTGAGCTAGTGAGGACAGATCAAGGCAAGAATGTTTTGAGAGGTCCTATGGAAAGCAGTGTGGAAGGATGCCTTTTTTGCAGTCTTTTTTTCTTTTTTTTTTTGGTCTGTGGGGGTGTGCGTTTGTGTGTGTGCATGCACGTGAAAGAGTGCCCTCCCTTGGCCAGATCCAGCCTGCTGCACCCAAAGTCCCATGTCACCAGCACGACCAAGTGGTCCCCCTGATCCGGGGCAGATGGATGGTCTGCAAGGCACCTGCCAAGCACAAAACACAGCGGGGATCCCCGGGATGGATGTGGGGCATGCTTGAGGCACACAGATACACTCCCGTGCAGAAAGCAAGCAGGGACATGAGGGTGGTGAAAATCTCCGGTCTCGTGCCAGTATGGCCTTGGTTCAGCGCTCAGCATTACTGCAGGGGAATTTAGGGCTCAAACTTGGCTCTCCAAGGCTTTGAGGCTCCAGAATTTGCTGGAACTAGTGCAGACTAGGTGCCTACACACCTTTGGCAGTCCAGGCTCCAGCTGCACCATGCGACTTGGTTCCTGCCTGGGTTTGTCTAGACTGGGAAGACCTGTCTTGTGCTGCGTTTCTGAACCGTGCCCGGCACAGTGGGTTTCTGAGCTCCCAGTGGGCTGGGAAATGCTGCAGCGTGACAAACGCTCAGCAAAAGGAGGTGAAAAACGACTGCCGTGGCTCTGGGCAGTCGTGAGAGGGTGTGCGGGTCATGCAGGCTGTTGGCGCATCTTCATAACCCTCTGCTTCATCATCTCTAACATCTGCACAATTAAACCAGGGCTGGGGAGGATATTTTGGGGCCAAACTTAGCCTCTTTCTCTGGGATGCTCGGAATGAAAACCTGCCTTCTGGCAGTGGCACACACCAAGAAGATAACCTTTTTGTCCTTCCTTTTGTCCTTGAGAAATGCAGACAAGGCACAGCCCAAGGTACTTCACCTGCTGTCCTCAGGCTTTTCCCCCGCAAAGACTTCTCTGCCAGAGCAGTCTCCCAGGTGTGGGGTTGGAAGAGAAAGGCAGGAGAGGTAACGTGTTCTCCAAGCTGGAGCCGAGGGATAGGATCAGGCAGGGATGTCTCCCAGGCACAGCAAGGCTACCAAGACTCTTGATGTGGCTGCTACCCTGGGGACTTGGGCAAATTAGCCCATGTGTACATAGGTACATGGCACCCAGCACTGGAGCATTCCTGTGCATTTAAACATCACCTCCCCATCTCCACGTTGCAATCTCTTGTGTACGTACCTGTCTTGGGATTTTGCTGGATTAAAGCATAGAGGAGCTGCTTCTTTGCTGAAACACAGCTGCCCCTTGCGTCTTCCCTCACCACTGGGTCTGACACGTGTTGAGCCAAAGATGCAGGTGTTGAGGGGTGCTTGTCTATTTACTTCTTCTGCTTAAAAAAAAAAAAAAAAAAAAAAAAAGATTCCCACTTCAGCAAGGATCAGTTGAAGGAGAAAAAATATGTTTATGTTCCTTATGGTAAAACCTTCCAGATGGGACTGCATTCAGGGGAAATCAATTCTGAGACCTAACAACCGTAACACAGCGTCCCATTAACAGGTCTGTTTAGTTAAAGTTTGCTGGCTTTTACGGTGCTTTTCCCGGAGAGGGGTTGGCGAGGGGAGGAGGGGGGGAGGAGGGATGCATTTTGTGCCTGCTGCATCCTTATTCAGTAGCAGGGTTGCGCCCAGCGTGAGAAAATCAGGTTCGCAGAGGGCAGGAGACTTGGGCTGAATCCCACGCGCTGAAGTCACCGTGAGGGACTGGATCTCAGCACAGCCCGTCGCAACCCCGTCTCCTAATCATCTCGTTGCTATGGAGCCGCGGCTGGCTCTTGCTTCCAAGGGGGAGAGGGATGTTACTTGGCAGACCGGACCAGAGGTTAAGATTATCCTGGCTGGCTCGTCACTGTGAAGGTCTGGTAGACATTGGCGTTGCAAACGCTGTGACCACTTCCAAACGGCGTGAGCTGCTTACCAGGGACTGACTGAAAGCGAAAGAGAGGCGAACTGGCTGTCCCCTCATCTCCATTCCCTTCCCGAGACCCAGCTAAGCAGGGATCCTTCACTCTCTGAGCTGATATTTAAAGCATTTACAGTCATTTTGAGGCAACCCCTACTGCTAATCAGGATGACCTCTCTGGAAATGTATGGGATGCCTGTGATTTTTCATTGCTACTAAGCATTGTTTTGCATCTGCTAAGCAGACGGCTTTCCTGAAATCCAGTCCTCGAGACATCCAGGAATCTGGCATGGTGCAATTTGCACTGCAGAGTTTTGCAGGCTGCAAACCAGTGTCAGGCCTGGGAATAGGGCTTCTGAAAAATTTGAGTTCAAATGCATTTGGACTCCATGCTGATTAGTGTCAGGTTTAACAGACACTTAGGAATCTGCTAGCAAAGACTGCAGTGATTTGAAGCTCCACTGAAATCCCATTTGCAAATAATGAATCTGACTTTTTAATTTCCTAACTCTTTCCTCCCCAGAAAAAGCTTTTTGCAGGAGAGGGGGGATGCAGAGACAATACTTTGAACTATAGAGAGGAGAGAAACCAAAGGAGCATGAGGAGCTGCTGTATGTGGATTCTTATCTCTTCTCATATGCGCAGGATGGTCAAGGGGCTTCATCTCTAGTTTTTAAGTCTCTCCTGGGAGGCAGGAGAGGGTTTATCTGCCTGAATTCTAGATTTGCTGAGAATTTGTCTGGCCACTGTAAAAGCTTCCTCTGTTTGAAATCTGGGAAGGGAGAACCCAGCAGCGGGGTGGGAGGGGGCAGGAGGGGAGGTGAGTAGCATGGATAGATTGTGGCCTGGGCACGGTTTTGACCCTAATTCCTTTCTGGCAGCATCAGCCTGGTCCCTGATCTTCAAGAAACATGTCCCAGTTGATCGGAGCTATTTCTGGGTTGCAGGGCAGGACAATATTAGCGGCTCAGAAGTTTGGCTGCTTGCACCTAGGTCTTCAATGCAGAGACCCTGAGCCCTGGCTGTAGACCATAGAGGTCCCTTGAAATCAATGCGGTAGTTTATACTTGGTAGGTGAAACCTTGGTAGGGCAGATCTGACCCAAAGGGTCAGATTTGTGCTTCTGAAATCAGGCAGCAGCCCTGATTTGGAGACAGCAGGCTAGGGCAACCCTCACCCAGGGGGAAACTCCTGAATTTCTCTCCCTTGGGAAGGCCAAAAGGGTAGCAAAGGAACAACCAGGAAACTGACTGGAAAGGTGAGAAGGAAAAGGAGCGGTGGCTGGATGGCCAGCAGTGAGAGAAGCCCTGCATCTAGCATCTGTCTCTCCTCCCTCTCAACCCCAATATCTAGTAACAGGCCACCTCCCCTAAAATGGACCTCTGAGGGAAGGGAATATAAACCACATGTGGGGTGTGAAGAGGGTGTTGAGGCTGCTTGTGCTTCTTCTTCTGTCTCCTCTCCTGGAAAGAGGGCAGAAGGAGGGGAGAGAGAGTGCAGGAGGGTCTCTGTCGTGGGTAAGAAAGAGACTTCAAAGAGTGCAGAGGGCACAAGGGTCTCCCAGGCATGGAGAGCGGGATGGGGGATCTGAGCACCGGGGCTGAAAGGGGATCTGGGCTATGAGGGACTGCAAAGATGGGCTCACGGAGGGCAGTACAGGAGGACCGTCACTTCTGTGGAAGAGGCTTGGGGGCCTGGGGGTGGCGGGGAACACTCTGACCCCGCAGAGCTGCTGCCTGGTACCTCTGCCAAAGAGCCCAGAGCAGCACTGCAGGCTTTGGGATGTCCTGCATGCAGAGGTGCAAGGCAGGGTGACACTCCTCATGTGGGAAGACACAGAGCAGCACCCTCCCCTCCCCATTTTGTTCCCTGTGCTGGTTGCAAGGCTCCCTCCAGCCCTGCCTTCCCTATTTGGGCTCAAGAGTTAGCCCGGGGTTAGGGGCTCTGTGCAACAACTCTGCTTCCCTGTGCTGGTTTGGTGGAAAAGAAGGAGGGAGGAGAGTGAAAGAGAGAGAGAGAGGAGGAAAAACAGGCTGGCAGGAGAAAGAGAGGAGGCAGAGCTCAGCTGCCCACGGCTGCCTCCAGCCCAGCCTTCCCCAAATGCAGCCTGGAGCAGCGTCACCTGTGTTGAACCAGCATCCCTGGTCAGTAAGGATGGTGGGGGGAGAGGAGGGATTCTCCCTAAAACAGAGATCGATGGGGTTGTCTTTGGGGAGAGGGCTGGAAATCACTGCAAATTCTCTGCCCAGCTAAGCAGAGGTACACTTTGTGGGCAGAGGGCACCACCGAGGGGGGGTCACACTTGTGCTGTCCCCCGTTCCTGGTCGCAGCTAGGACCCTCTCAGCATGTAGACACATGGGGCTGGGACAGCCCAGGGATGGGGATACCCCCACACCTAGCATGGGGATGGAAATGTGGGGCTGTATCCTCTCCTGGGCAGATGAGCTGGGAAAAGGGGTGCTGTGCTGATTCTCTGCCTTGCAAAGGGTTAATCTAAAAAAAAAGAAAAAAAATCCTCAAATCTCTTCTCTTTCTCTCCCCTCCTCACTCCCTTCCCTTTTTCCAGGTATTGTTTATGGCCACAGGAGGGAGCTCAAATCCAGACATGGGAGGATTGGCTTGATTTCGGATCCAGAACGTCTTAAACTCTCACTTTTCCGCTAAGCTGGTCCCTGTTATGTCCAGGATCTGGCACCTGCTTGACATTTACTTTGAGTTCCAGAGGACCAGAGACCTAGGATGAGGAGCATTGGATCTGCCCTGAACCTGCTTTTGGTATCGCCACTCTACTTTGTGTGGACCGTGGTCGCTCTGGACCTGGCACAAGCTCCCTGCACCACTTTGGTCCAGGGGAAATTCTTTGGGTATTTCTCCTCCTTCGCTGTCTTCCCGTTGAACTCCTCTCTCTGCTCTTGGATTATCCAGAACCCTGACCCTCGGAGGTACACCTTGTACATGAAGATCCTGAAACCTACCAGCGTATGTGACCACCAGCACATCCGCACCTACCAGTTCGACTCCTTCCTGGAGTCCACCCGCACCTACCTGGGCATGGAGAGCTTTGACGATGTGTTGAAGCTCTGTGATGGGTCCACCCGGTATGCCTTCCTCCAGTCCAACAAGCAGTTCCTCCAGATGAAACAGACCACGCCGCCAGGGGTGGAGAGCGGGCCTGTGCGATGGAAGCCCACGAAGGCTCAGGAGAGGGACTTCTCGGTGGAGTACCTCGTGGTGGGCAACAGGAACCCTAGCAAAGCTGCTTGCCAGATGCTCTGCAAGTGGCTGGACGCGTGCTTGGCCATCAGCAGCAGCTCCCACCCGTGTGGCATTATGCAGACTCCATGTTCTTGCTCAGGAGGTGAGGTCCTAGATCAGGCCAGCGAGATCCTGGGGCTCACGAAGAAGAAAGAAGATTGCTATAAGGATGGGATTTACTTGGAGAACTGCATGAGCAGCCCAAAGGACAGCAGCGGAGTGGAGTCCCTGGGTAAGTGGAGTGCGGCTACCTGCCTGGAGGCGTTTGGGAGGAAGGGCTAGTTGGTGTGTCTCTCCCGGGTCCCACAGTCCCGGTCGTCGTTGTATCTGAGTCTATGGATGCCTGTTATGAAAACCTTTTTTTCTAATTGATAAGCAGGTCTGGTAACCCCCGGTGGCTCTTTATTAGCGTGTAACTAGAATGCAGAGCACCTTCCCCTGAACGTGTCCCAGATTGTTTCATTAGTTCCCAGAGCTGGTGCCTCATTTGTTTTACTTATCCTGCAGCCTCAGAGCTGCTGAGAGTCTTAACCTGAAGGCGAGCAGCTTTCCTACATAAAGATGTCCTAGAAGAGCCAGGATCCAAGTTACCTCCCGAGGCAGGTTGCACTCGGTAGCCCTATCACCCATTTTAATTCATGGGAAACACTTAACTCCCAGGCCCAGTTTAAGCGAATGCCAACAGCAAGCGTGTTCATTTTGTCTTGGCCTTGTTTTCCTTCTGGACACTTTCAAAAAAACCCAGGAAGCAAACAACCACCCCCTCCGCACACACACACGCGAACCAAATGCTGCTTGCACGGGGTTACTAGGTGCCTTCTTTGTGGCTCATTCCTCAGGTGTTTCATCAGCTCCTGTGTTTCATTTTCCTTATGATCTTCAGTGACTGAGGCATAGGCTGTGCCTGCTGGGAGGCAATGGAAGGACCCAGGGAGGCAGAGGGGGCATGACAGAAAGGGCGAAGAATAAGGACGAGATGCTCCTAAGATCTGATCTCTGCGTGTGTCACAGCTGCTTAACCTTTCGGTGGCGTTCTGGGGAGCGAAACGTCTGGGGAGCAGGCTCCGTCGGCGGTACGGCGTCGTGCAAAGTAGAAGGGAACTGGAGGGTCAAAAGCGGAGCCTCTATTTTAGTGCCTGTGTCAGATCCGCTCTGATATATTTATTCTCGGTTCCCGTCCCACCTGCCAGCAGGCAGGTTATGTAAAACGGAGGTGTGATACTAAATAGGAATATGGGCAGGTGCGGGGGGGAGCCTCCGATTTTGCAAAGTTCAGACCCACTCCTGAATTGCACCCCAGGGTGCTGTCTCCTTGAAATGTCAGATTCAGATGTCCTCTGCCGTCAGAAGAAAGTTTGTATCTGGCGGGTTCTGGACTTGGTGTTTTCTGCCTGGCTTTACCAGACACCCCCACTCAGAAGAGAACTTCTGTACGTTTCTGTGGGTGGAAAGAGGCCAGATTCACTCGCAATAGGAAGGAGGTTATCAGGCACAGGTCCAGGCTGTGCAGTGTGATTTTCTTGCAGACCTCAGTTTGGAGTTAGCTGAGCGATTAGTATACGATCAGGTATTAGTGCTTCCGTCAGTGTATTTTGGGGGAGATTTTGTTTCTCACTGATCTGTGAATCAATATGTGAAGACACACAGCCGAGCCGTAAATCCTGCAAATTAGGACTTCAGCAGAGCCTCTTTCCCTGGTTATGAGCACACTGCAATATTTGCTCCTCAGATCTCAGATTTCTTTGCAGTGCCCTTTCCTCCTCCGTGAACAGTTTGTGCAGAGCACCGTGTGGCTGTCTCCTCGGAGTGATATGAGCTTCCTAAGTCATGTGCCATGCTTTGTATTTGCTGATTGGATGATTTATGCATTCAACCCAAGTAGCACGACCTTTTTCATTGCGACCAAAGGTGAAATTTTAAATAAGATTTTCAGCAAATCCTGGAGCATTCAAGCTTAATATTGGCTTTTGTAAAGATCTCTCCCAGTTCAGCTTGAGTGCTTGAATGTTCCCAGAAAATAAATATGAAAGAAGCTCAGAGGTGGCTGAACCAAAATTCTTTTTTGGGTGTCAAATATTTGTAGAGAGTGCAGATAATTTTTTTGCTGGCTGCTCACATCTGCCCGATATTGAAGATGTAGAATTAGCATCTTCACTGGTGGAACGCCATCTACATGGAAACAACGCTCGCAGCCCGGCCTCTCCATGTGCTGCTCTGTCTGTCACTCTGTCTATTTTGATTTTTGCAAAGGCTTGATCAGGAAGATGGAGGCGAGATCCAATTTGGACCCAGAACCAGTGATCTTTTAACAGTATTTTGTGGGTGGAACATTTTGATAGGGTTCCCAAATTCCTAGCGCTGCTAGTGGTGGTTATTGCTGTTATTGTTGTTCTGATTGTGTTTGTAACAGTTTTTGTTTTTTCCTACAAGCTTTTTTTTTTTTTTTTGCTGCTGCTTCCTGAGTCATTTGTTGCTTCTGAGCCTGTCTCCTGACACTTTCATCTTCAAACATGTGTATGTGTGTGTTGTACTAATCTAGTCTGATGAATTTTGAGGCAAGTAAAAAAACTGCCAGATACCCAGGTACCATCCCTAAATGTGGAGCCTGACTTTTCCTGATGTCTCTCTTCTACACCTGAGACGTTTCCAAAGCAAGTGGGTGGGTGTAAACTTACTAAAGCTACGACGAGGCACTGCTTTGGAAGGAGACGTGCTGTTTCTCTGGGAGCCGCTGTGGCTCATAAAATACGTGATATCCCTTTGAAAAGGTGCAGTCCCCATGTTGGGTCAGTGGTATCCCGAAGGATGGAGAATGAATCCAGGCTGCCGGCTGGATTAGATGGTTTCCTCTCCCTGCTCTCTGAAGTCACTCAAGAGCAGTCCAAGAGTAGATCTGGTAGGCTGGACGTTGGCTTTCGTGGCCAAAGAACAGACCAGAAGATGCAAGTTCTGCTACCGACCGAGCCGTCGCTCAGTCTCAAAGACAGATCTCCCCACCAGGGCTGAGAAGTGGGTGCACCGACCTTGTCACTCCAGAGCTGCTGGGACACTCACGTCAAGGAAATTCGTGGCAGAAGGGTTAACCACTGCTGCAGGCTGAGGCACCCCGCTGAAAGGACAGCTAGAGCAAACACAGCGGTGGGAAGGTGTCAGCACTGTCCTTCTCTGACCATGTCCTCTGCTCTGCCCTATGCCTTTTTTTTAAATTTATTTTTTTATTTTTAAACGGCAGGCCTCTCTGCAGAAGGAAAATTGCATGCCTGTGGGAGCACAGGGTTGGAGCCTGCTTGTATAATCCCTTTTACCAATGACCAAGCTCTGTCTCAACACATTGTTTTGTTGTTGTTGTTGTTGTTGTTTGTTTTTTCCACTGGATTTGCTCATTTGCTATCACTGCTGTGACACAAAGAAACCTAACCGCCAGTCTGATTTCACCCATGGCCAATGAATTTACACCTGGTGCAGGCACATAGGGACGTTTGTGGACATTCAGAGTGATACTTAACAAAGCGACTCTGCCTTCATCCCAAAAGAGACTCCCTGCCTGAGATCTGTCGGGACAAAATTATTTATTTAATTAATCCTAAAGTTTTTGGTTTTTTTTTTTTCCCCCTACATTTAGTGAGACACCCCCTTTGCACTCGCTCTCCCACGCAGACGTTGCAGAGGTTACAGCAGGCGGTGGTGGGGGCGGGAAGAATCTGTCAGGGTGCAGAGGCGGCAGAAGATATTTCGGTGTCTTGCTGCACACGGAGCTTGTCCTGATGATCTGCAGGATACACTTGGAAACGTACAGGCAGCTGCAACCCACCCGCCATTTTTCCTGTCCTTGTTGCAGTTATCTCAAGGTGCTGCACCACGAAGGCTTTGAACAGGGGGAATTTCTCTAGGGGAAGACTATTAAAGGGGAAAGATTTGGGGCAGCGTCAGCCCTCCCTCTGCTGGCGCAAGCAAGGTAGGAAGAAGGCAGAAACCAGCTGTAAGTTCTGATGTTTAGAGGTGAATCCTCCTTTGGGAATGCAAGTTGGCATTCCTGGGATAGGCTGTCTTGCAGGCAAGCGATAGGGGCCCTGAAAGGCTGCAGTTTGGAGAGCTTGCAGAAACAAGGGGCCCTGTGACATTCAGGAGGATTGAAGGTCTGAAAATCCTGGTGGACCTCCGAAACGAGAGCCAGCTTCCCTGTAAACAGAGCTGGGGCTTTAAAAAGGATTCTGATGTGACACTGTAATGGAAGAAGGTTAAGTGTGTGCTTAAGTGCTGTGCTGAGTTAGGCGCTTAATGAATGACTAATTTGTCCTGTCTCGACATAATCTGCTCCTGGAAGGCCATTATAGTACTCTTGCATTGGTGGCCCAAAAAGATAACCAGCATGCGCTAGTCCTTCCAGTCTTCACAACCCCTCCCCAGGGGATCCAAGATGCTGATTGCAAAACAAGGTTAATTGTGTGCCCCTGAAATTTATTGCTTGCTCACTGGTAAAGTAGATGAAGAGTCACTTGCTTCAGGGCTGGAGGGACTTTTACGATGAACAAGTCTGACCAGTTACATATCTCTGCCAGAGAACTTCACCTGTTCATTCAAGAAAATAACTAAAAATTGTGATGGAAATAGAGCTTTCTAGTTTTCAGAAAGCATTCGGTCAGGATATTGCTAGTCCTGAGTGCTGGGGAATTCCCTGTCTTTCTTGGTAAGCTTTCCCGTTGCCCAGTTAAGCCCATCGCTCTGAACAAACACAGTCCTTCCTCCCTGACTCGCAGTCCCTCACTTCACTTCTGCGTTTTAGTGGTGTTTCACCTTCCAACCCTGAGGTGTTTTTATGCCTTTGTCTGCTAGATTAAGAAGTCATCCAGCATCCATTCTCTACTATCTGGAGTGGTATTTATAGACCCATGAACAAGTTGCTTCTTAACCTTGGTTGCGTTAAGTAGACTGAACTCCATAAATCTCTCGCTGCAGGACACGTTCTCCAGATCTCAGGTTGCTCTTGGGAGCGTTGCTTCATGCCTGGCCTCTTCAGCTAGGCAGAACGTGATGTTTCCTCAGCAGGTCCAAGCTTCTGCCTGGACTAGAGTCTGAGTGACTTCTCAGGGGAGTCCCTGGTGTGGAAGAGGAGCCAGAGGCATAGGGTCAGATGAACCAACTAGATTCCTCCTTGATGCAGAAATCACATTTTGTGGCACGATTTTACTTCCCTTGAATCCCTACCACCACCAGAGCAGAAACCATTTGTTAAGTGATTCCCTGTGCTTGTGGTGAGCTTTAGTAACCACGAAAGTTCAGGGACTGACAAAGAGCTGTGAGTAATTGCCCAGGGGCAGGCTAGCAAGCCTCTCCGTTGACCTCTTCAGCTCCTCCTTAGGACACGTGGCTCTATCCCTCCCTCCAGGAATACCCCAGGCCCTTAAGGACAGCTGGGCTTGTGAAAAAGGGAGCCTAGCTTAAGCCTCATTTTTGGATTTGGCAACCAAAGGGCAAAGGGAGTTGAATGGATTCAGTTTCTTTGCCTCTCCTTCCTCCTGATATAGACTCACTGTGTGTACTTGGGGGAGGTGTGCTGTTTTCCAGCTCCTTGCTGTCCTGTCTGTATTTGCCCAGCTGTCTAGTCTGTACATCCATCAGAGCAGGGCTATGATACAATGAGAGATCACCAGCAAAATGTGGGGCAAGGAGGAGCTGATTTCTGCTCTCAGGATGAGATGTTCCCATGCTGCCCTGCTAAAAGCATTGGGGATTTTAGCTGGCATGGTCCCAGCTTGAGTCTAAGCCAGAGCAGCACTAAGCAAGAACTGACACCATTTCCAAGCTCCTGGAGGAGGGTGTGGACCAGAACCTGCCACCTGCACCTTGCAAAGGGGGCACCTTCCTCTCCTTGTCTCCTGCAGTGAATCCGCACTGGCTCCATATGGGCAACTCCTGAGGGGAAAGTCCCTTACGTGTGTGGTCACTGGGTGTTTTATGCGGTAGGGAAGTGTGGGTAACTGGGAGCTGAGGTGAGGGATCCTGAGGTGGTTTAAACACTCAGAGCTCTGAGCTGCACAAGCCCTGCCTCTCCCATTGCTTTGCTCTGGGATCATTAAAGACATTGCTCTTCGGCGTGGACAGAAGTTGTGCAGGGTCTGGGGTCTTTCCAGTGGCTAAGCAGAGATTTCATGTGCCCATGCTGTTGTTTCTGCACTAAATCCACTTGTACATGCATCTGTATGGAGATGTCCTGTTTGAGAGATAGATAGTGGGGGGAAAATGAGAAAAAATAAAACGATCAGTTCCATTGTGAACTCAACAGCTTGTGGACATGTTCACAATGCAGAAACATCAGCAATTACCGTCAAAATGCACTATTGTTATGGCAGGGAGACTAAAGGTGGCATTTACATCCAGTTGCTGAGGGAGTTTTACAGGCAACTACTCCCGTTATTGCTATGAGGGGACTTTTATGTGTAATGTAATGAGTGGCAGCCTGGTGAAAGGCTCAGCCTTTCGGTTACGCATTCTTTACTTTTATTTTTAGTTCGTCATTGTTTAGCCTCCTTTCATATTCGGGACCTATAGCAAATTCCCCGAAGTGTGTCGTGTGAGAACAGGAGGTCAAATTTA
Source organism: Apteryx mantelli (assembly GCF_036417845.1). Lineage (NCBI taxonomy): Eukaryota > Metazoa > Chordata > Aves > Apterygiformes > Apterygidae > Apteryx > Apteryx mantelli. The sequence goes on along the minus strand of NC_089979.1, from coordinate 2,909,340 downwards.
GATGCAGGGAGACCCAGAAACCAGATGCGAAATCATCACATCTGCAGCACAGCTTTGCAACTGTAACTCCTGTCATGTCAGAATGAAGATGTTACTCTCTCCAAAGGAAGGATGCACAGAGCCATTTCTAACCCTTTTCACCACCAACCGTAAACATCTGACGTATTGAGATGATCATAGCAGGCTGCAAAACAAAAAAACAATATCTTTCCAAGGGGAAAAGGGATCCATGGAGCTTTTCAGGTACCTGAATACCCTTTGAGGTGCCTGACCTCTATGGATCTCTTCGGCACTGAGCTGTCTGTCTTGGTGGACCATGTCTTTTTTGATGAATCTAGCTCTTATGTTTCCCCTAGTTTTCCTTGAAAAGGGGAGTTTCCCTTTTTACAGTGCTTGTTTTCTTTATGTTGATGCAGCTCCCAAAGACTTCAGATGAAGTCAGGACTATACAGAGCCCAGCTGCCTTAGAGATCCAGCAGACAGTAGGTTGAGGAGGGGAGAAGGGCTGTGATCTTTGCCCAGCAGGCTGGGAATGGAGGCTCAGCAAGGTTGAGAGCTTGTCTGTGACCACTCCAAGACACAGAACCAAAAGTGGATCTGCATGCTCCAGGTGACAGTGATCTTTTTCAATGCTGGACAGAGCAGTAGTTTTTCCTGCTTCTTCCAGAGCATCATTGTCATCTCTGCAACTTATCCTTTCTCCCTTATTTTCCTGTCTCTGCTGTGATAGTCAATGTAATCTTGCAACATCTACTGGTGCTGGTCCTGGCTCCTATGAGCCCGTCATCCCCCAAGTCAGCACTGAAGCAAGCCTGGGCTAAATAGGTTGGAAAACTGTTTTTGGATTCTCAGCAGGTATCACTTAGTGTGCCTCTGTGATACATTAACCCGGGGAGGAGTCAGCATCTGTGTGTCCCTGGGGTGGCTCTACCAAAGTCACCTCCAGTTGTTGCCTCTCTGCGTGGTACACTGTCTCCTCGCACTTGCTGCAACCAGCAATCTGATACCGTACGGCCGATATAAATATCCTGCTTGTCAGCCTTCTGGCGGGGCAAGACAGGCAGGCTAGGAAGGGACGTCCTTTAGCACATCATCAGAATTGCAGATCTGTTCGGTTTAAATAAATTTCTTTTTGTTCTCTGGCTCCAGTTTTGATAGCGCAATAATTGCCACACACCTCATTAAGCTGAATGCTCTCGGTGGGCCTTGAGTTGTCCGTGCAGTCAAATGAACAGCTACAGGCTTGGGATATTCCCAGTGCTAGGAAGCAATAAGGAAGAGAAGGGACCCGGAGTGGTGAGAGCTGCAGCTCCTGGCTCCTGACCCAACCGCACTGCCATGGTGGGGCAGCCGCTCTGTCCCGTCGTCGCTGGAGTACTTTGAGCTGTGCTCACTCCGCAATATGTGGGCTGTGATCCGTACAAACACCAGCAACAACGGGGGAGAGAGACACAGAGAGAGCCTGGTGCTGATTCCTCAAGCCAAAATGCTGTAACAGCTTGTGTGCATGGAGACGACAAGGCAGCGGACACGTGCGTGTAAAAAGCGTGGTAGTGTCCCAAAAATGCAGGGCTGAAATGATTGTCAAACGAAGGGCAGTCTCCCCCCCTCCCTGTGTCCTATGGCAGGACAATAATTACCAGTGTCAGTCCTTGGCTTTGTAATCTTTCCTGGGCTGAAGAAAAAGATGCCCTGGTCTCTGCTAGGTTGGGTGTTTATCTTTTTACTGGATGGAAGTTGGCACTTTCCTTCTTGTTAGTTTTTGTTTGTTTTTGACTATCGTTGTGTTGAAGATGCCCAGACCAGAAGATGGTGAGGTTCTGCAAATGGTACTGAAAGCAGGAGAAACAGCTAAGAGCATGAGAACTTTTCTCCATTTGATTTCACTGGTCCCACTCCTGAGTCCAAAGGCTGGTTCTTCTGAAGGGCAGGGATGCGGGTTACTGGTCCCTAGGCTCTTGTTGAGACCCTGGGACTGATGCAAAGAGGACCTACACAGAGTCTCTGCTTCGGGATTTGCTCAGCCCACTGGAGCCTGGGACAGGACATGGGATGCAATGATTCCCCCATGTCTCCCTGTGCCTCCTGCTGCCCCAGACTAAACCCAGTCCCATGAGGAGCGCGACTCAGTGATCTCTGCATGCTTAAACTTTGTATATAGGCCTGTAGACTGCCATACATGCCTGCTGGGTGAAGTCAAGGTTTAGTTTTGGTGTCTCCTTCCCACAACTTGAGTCTACTGGCCATTTTCAACCGGACTTGCTGGTGTGACCAAGATCATGAACAGAATCCCATTTCTGCTGGTTCAGTGGGGAAAGACAGTGGTGTCGAGGAGAGAAAACATCTTGCATGTGCTGTGGGAAAGGCTTCAGTACAAGTTCAGCTTGGCCATCAGAGACCTCCATGAGGGCTCATTCTAGAGCCATATGGGGAAGGAAGCTGCTTTATTAGCTCTGTTGTTGCTCATGCAGCTTCTTGGCTTTAAAGTTAGTGCCATGAGGGGCAGGCAGGTTAAAATATGTGGATGCTGTGCATGGGTACCTATCTACAGGAAAAATATGACATTAGCCCTAGTGTAGGGAGATGCCAGGAGAAAGAGAGTCCAATCCGCATGACCTATTCTTGTCTATGAGGACTTCACCAGCACTGGCAGCACTGGTACCATTTTTGTCCAAGGTGCCTATTAACCCAAGACTGGGACTAAGTTCCCTAAAGACACTGGGTTAGGTGATTTCTGCAGAACTGGACCAAGAAAATATCTGCACTAGATTTCCAGTTGTGGACATCTGCTTGATGAGACATCACTGCCATGCCCAGCCAGCAAAGCATTAGTGCCAGATATGCTGTTTACAGCTGGGCTCGCCTGGCGTTTGGCTTCTGTCTTGTTTGCATGGAGTCAGTCAAAGGAACTTCAGTAAAAGTGACCGAAGACAAACAGTTAATTTCTGATCATAAAAATCCTTTCTTCTTCATACCCCTTCCTCCTCCATTGTTTAGTTTGTTCTTTTTTTGTTGTTGTTTTCATGTCCTGAATTAGAAAGCTTCCTGTAATGTTGGGCATGAACACTTTTTGCTAAGCACTGCTCTTATCAGGGCCATGGCGGCTTCTGACAGGAACAGAACCTGTTTTGGGGAGCTCTGCTGGGTTTGGAGTAACTCTTTATCTTGGGAGCAGCCCCATGAGGCTCAGTGTACAGCCACATATTATATCTGTGGATGCTGAAACCAAATTGTGGAGAGTCAGATCCAGCAGCAGCATAACATAGGGGTGATTCAGCCTGGAGAGTAGGTGTTTGTAATGTTTTCATCATGACCAGCAGTACGGCATCTAAACCCTGCTGACCACCTTCCTCGGCAGAGATGAGCTGTTCAGCCTTGTTAATCTCCCCAGACTCTCCTCCCTCACGTTCAGATGTTAAATTCTGGGGACAGCTCCTTCTTTAATTGACCTGAAATTTCAGCCAGAAAGCTAGAGGGGTCACCCCCCAGCTACCCCGCGTTAAGGTCAGCCAAGATTAGCTGATGATGATGTGACTCAAGAGTTATGCAATGTTAGTAACAGGAATGAAGACAGCAAGCAGCAGAACAGTTGCTCAGAAAGACGTCTGGCTTGCTGTGGGGGATAACTCACTGAAGAAGAAAAGAAGCAGGGAAGGGGATGGTCCCTAGGTAACTGTAGAGGAGTATTTAAGGAGATTGCATTTCATGGTTCTGTGCTTCTGGGACATGGAGGAGTTTGGACGGCTCCTTCGGGGACCTCAACCACCTGCCCCCGCGGACGCACCGCAGCTGAAGAACCATCAAGGAGAACGAAGCTCCTCCAGGGAGAGCAGCAATGGATCCCCTCAAGCTGTCAGCACAGAGATGACTTCTTACTCCAGAAGCTCAGCAGCTCTTCCCTGCCTAGTTCTGCTCTGCGCACAGTCCCTTCCCTCCTGTCTGCCCCAGTGGCTCTGCCCCATGCAGTACCATGCTCTGAGCCTACTCCTGAACCTGATGTGTTGTCCCCAAACTTGCTATTAGGGAGACTAAGGTGGCATGCTGTCCCTTCTACTCTTAAAAATACCACACTGTGAATAGCGGGAATGATAAAGCCTGATTTCCTATCAGATGAAGTCCTGTATTCTCCCACTGTGACAATCCCAGATCCCCTCTGCAGCATTGCTACTCGTACAAAAATCCCTCGTGACCTCTGTTTTCCACCAGTTCCTCAAGGTTTGTCCTGCAGCTAGCACCCTCTTGGCTCCCCTAATCACTTGTTGAACAGGGGGCAACACATCTGGAGCACACACGTTGCTGGCCCAGCTGACGTGGCAGATAAGCTAGATAACTGCTGTACTTGCTTTGCAGCTGGTTTTTTTTTTCAGTGGATGTGATCACCTAGGTCTCTTTTTCACCTAACTGACTTCACTCTCACAGAAAACCAGCCTGGGATGAGCATCTTTGGGGTGAGATTGGCCTCAAACTTTAATGGGTGAAGGGATATCAACCAGGCAGACAGACGCGCTCACATCTTTCCTTTGGGGAGCTGACCTGGAAAGGAAGCATGGGCCAACATTTCAGCTGGTGCATTGGGACCTCTGTCACGTGGGTTCTGCTGCAGCCATTGGGTTAGTCTGGTTTTGGGTTGCACTTTCTCGCCTGGTGTTGACGATGTTCCTGCACTGGGTGCTGGAGGCAAAGGGCCGTACAGCAGGTGGGCACTAGCCCAAGAGCAAAGGATTGAGAGAGCTGCCACATGTGCTGAGTTGTAGACAGAGCATTGACCTATGGTGCTGGAGTCTCTCTGGAGAAGAGCAGTGGTTTCTTGCTTGCGCAGAGACACACATCAGTACCCCAGTGTCATTTTTTGAAGACTTAGTAGCCCCTGATTCTATGCACATGTTATTAACATGGGGGATTTTCACCCAGAGACCCTGGCTCACACCAAGGAGCAAGTGACATGTCTATTTATTCCTGTCTCCAGAGATCAACTGTTCGCACTCCTTTACCTGCTCCAGTAAAATTTCCCTCATGTTTCATTTAGCTTTTACTGCCAGCTGAATGTGCTAGCATCTGAAGGGGGACATGTAGAAGAAGACAGAAACCTTCTGTCCAGACCTGCCACCTGTTCTTCCTTCCAAGGTGGGGGCTCCATGTCAGGATGCCTGATGGGATATTTGATAGCTAAGTGTTGTGGTGTGTGGCTCTGAGAGGGGAACATTTCTGAGTTGAAGCCCGTTGAATGCTGGGGAAGCAAATGCTGGGGAAGAGCAGGCACTGTGCACTCCAATAAATGTTTTTTAATACTTCAGTAGGAAAATGCAAGAAAAGAAAAGGTGATGGGGAGAGCCAGAGGCCACAGTGAGGAAATATAAATGGTGTAGCTGGGTTTCCCTTGCTTTTCCGAGAGCATGTGTTGCCTGGGGAGAGGAGGGAGCTGAGAAGGCAGCAGCAGACAAGCCTGTATCCCTCTTTCAAGACACATCCGTAAGCCTGCGGCATGCCCAGACCTGAGAGCCTGTCCCCACTATGATCCAGCTGTGTCCTGCTGACCTGATGTGGGAGACGTGGCCGCAGTCCTTGTCACTGGAAATGCAATATCTTCTCCCACCTCCTGTTGTCTCCCGCACCTTTACTCTTAGGAGCCGGACTGCACACATCTATCTATGCGTGCACAGATGCAGCACCGCTAGAACAAGGGGCTGACTCACACTTAAACCTCTCCGTGCCAGCAGGCAGCGGTAGAGGGCGGGGGAATGCAAGGAGGACAATATGGGACTTGTGTTTCGCCTCTTGGTTTGCTGAAAGCCCCCTGAGGACTAATCGACTCATTTTCCGGATAGGTCTCATGGTGCATTTCAGATGTTGGTTGTTTATACTTGTGGGATCCTTCTCAGGAAAAAGCACAACTTTTATTAGCACCCAGAGAGCCAGAGCAAACTAATGGGTCGGTCTACCATACCTTGCTGGTTTGGTGGGAGAGGGTGACCTGCATAGCCTTGTGCTTGTATGGGACAGCAGGTGCTGCTCAGGGGTTGTTAGACATGGAGAGAGATACAGGTGGGAGAAATCTGGTGGCCATGCCCCTTCTTTGCAGGAGTCTGATGAAATCTGCGGACAAAGGGCTTGCTTCAACACTGCTGCCTTGTCGCCAGAGCCGTCCCCGAGCCCGCTGCTGCGTTCTTCCCTCTGCTCTGGTCTCGTACAGACCTTGAGGCAGCAAAGCATGGACATGCATGTGTCAGTCTTCTCTCACCCAGCAAAACACTCCTGGTCTGCTGAAAGTCCACTACATTTTTGAGTGGTGGGTTAAATTGGGGCTCTCCTAGGGACCATCAGCTCTCCCTCTGTTGGCACAAAAGCTCTTTCCTTGCAATTCCTGCTGTCTGTCTGCAACAACCCAAGGCAGATGCTCTTCTGTTTTTATCAGGCTCCATCTGACCCAAGACAGTTTGACAGCCCTTCTTGGCACATAGATGCAAATCCTTTCCATTGGAACCCTGATGATGGGCCCAAACTTGGAGCAGTGAGCTAAACCAACACACACATACAGGCCACAATCCCTTCCTCCACCTGGGGGGATCTGAGAGAGAGGAAACAGCTTTTGGGGGGTAGAAAGAGTTCTGGCAAGGGACAGTCTTTTGGGGCTCATTTGCATGTCTCCAGTTGCACACTGGTTTGTACGTGTCCCTGTCACAAACACACATGGACAGAGGCCTCCAAATCCCATGTCCATGCAACACTTTTCCAGGCACATGCAAGGGGAAAGAGGCATGTACGGCTGCACAGATGGCTGCGTACCAGCATGTACGTGCAAGTGCACCTGCGCATACAGGTACACATACTTGTTCCTTGCCCCTGCCACGCAAAGCCCTCTCTTTCCTTCTCTCCTGGGGACTGTTCTTCATTAAAGCAAGACCCTCTGACATGCTTTTCTGGAGTAAAGTCACTGTAAAGCAGGTGTTGGGAAGCTGATTCTCGGTGATCCTTTTGCAATGTCAGAACGGCCCCAAAGCAGCTGGCAATTGTGGCTGTTCTGCTTTCACAGGCCCATTGCATTGAGAAAGTCCCAATTTCGAAATGCAACGTTGCCAAAAATGACAGCTTAGCCTTCATCACATTTTAATTAAAACTCTACCCATTCCCTTTCGCCCCTGCTCCTTTCCTCCATACCTTTCTCCACCCCGTCCCTTTTGCCACAAAAGAACATCTAACATCAGCTGGGGAAAATGTACTCATTCAGCAATTAAATAATTGAATGTTCTGTTGGCAAAATGAACTATTGCCTGCTTTTCCTGTGTTTTTTTCCTCCTCCTTTTCCCCTCTTCTTTCTTCTTCCCTCTGGTGAGATAAGGCTGCCATTCTTGAAAGCCGTTTTAAATATTCATGTTTTAATTAACGGACTTTATTGCATGAACTCTATGTAAGATAATAAAAAGACTGCCTAAGGCACAACACATTTTTTTTTTTGTTTGTTCTGAAAGGGGACTTGGAAGTAAAAAGCCTAATACATTTCCTCAACAAACATTTGAAAGATACACAGAAACGACAACTGTGGGTTGCTTAACCAGCGCGTCTTCCCGTAACCCATGAGCTCCTGCCTATATCTTTGAGACCTGTCTCTATCGGTATGGAGCACAGCATAAATCCACAAGGCCTTTGGAGTGGTTCCTCTGGACGTACACCAGGCTCTGCACTGGGCAGAGCAGGGCAGGAGTCTGCATCCAGGGGATGCTCGGGTTGAGTTGGGGACAGAGCTGCAGCAAGAAGGGACACTTTGGGGCAGTGAATGTTTGGGACTGAATGAACTCTTTTGCTTAACCGGGAAAATGAATGTTTTGCTTTGTGTTTGGATGATTTTTCAAAACAAAATAAAAGGAATGCCTGAAGCAACCCCCCTCCCCAATAGTTCTGGGTTGAAAAACCCAAATATTGACCGTACATTTCTGTAATGGATTTTGCTTTTATTTAAGACAAACAAGTTGACAGGACGCATGAATTTGTGAAACAGCTGATATTGCCAGTTATGTATTTTTTTGCCAAAAAAGAAGAAAAATAATGTTAGATGAAGCTTACTTCTATGTGGGTGTTTTCTTATGGTGCAGCAACCGAAATTAATTTTATATTCTGAGTGTGTCATCTGTGTATCTTGATATGGGGCCCTGCACCCAGCTTAGCTGTGGACTTGTGCCAGTGGGGTGGCCCCATGGATGCTGCACGGGAGCATCAAAGGGAGGCCTCTGCCATGTTCCTGCATCTGCTCGTGACCTTGAAGAAGTCATTTTGTGCACTTATGCTGATTTTTACTCTCCCTTTTTTTTTTTTTTTTTTTTTTTGCTTATTTAGACTCAGATCTTGAGAGAAATTGATAGTTTCTTAAGGAAACACATGTACAGCACCTAGCATCAGAATGCCCTGATGTCTGGTGATAGCTTAGTGAGACTGGATATAAATAGTCATACTACAGCAGCCTACAACCAAGTCTGGTTGTAGGACTACTTCTCTTTCAAGAAAAGGATAATCTCTTACAGGTGCAGAGAAAACATATTTAATCACTTCATGCAGGTATTCAGTGCTTTAATGGTAAACTATATTGTTCCCTGAGGACATCACTGTCTATCATACAGCTTATTCTGTTTGCTTCCTACCTAATACTGAATTTTTTCATCCTAAGTGCTGAGCCGAGGAAGGACCAGAGTTCAGCAGCAGCAGAGGGGCAAAGATGGGTCGCTCTGCCGTGTTAGATGGAGCATCTCTGGATTTACACCAGGGTGAACAAGCACATGGGCAGACCAGTCTTAATAATATCTCATCCAGCAGAGAAGTCTTTATTCTCTCTTGTGAAGGTTCTGTCAACTCTGCAATGCTCTGTGCATGGAGGTGAAAATACTGGGCTGTTCTTGCTCATATGCCACCCAATTCCAGATGGGACATCTGCTACTTCTCTTGGGGCAATCCAGCAGATTTCTGGGATCAGTGGTTTATCATCACTTCAGATACCCTGGTATGATTTCCTCAAAGCTCCTAGTAACTGTGAGGTACCTCAGTATGAGCTGCGGATGAGCACGTCAAGGTTTTTATCTGATACAGGATCCCTACTCCTCTCTCGTGTGTCAGCAGAGCTGAAGGTGGTTTAACAAAGTCTAAGGGACATCAAGCAGTTGGAGGGCCCAGAAAGAGGAATGGGTCCAAAGTGAAAATTCTTGTTCAATTCTTGAAAAACTTTACTGAGAGTAGCATGAGAGGAAGGAAACCCCGAATTGGGTCTAATCATGGAATGACAGGAATTCATTTACCAGCACATATGTCTTAGGGTGTGCTGTTGCATCACAGATCTCAAAGCACAGTATGACCATTATGTCTAGGACACCAAAATCAGTAGATGGTTTGGTGACCTCCTGAAACCACAAGCCCTGGCTCTCAGATCTGTTTGAAATTATCTGTCTGAGTGAGGGACAAGTGGCTGATATACAGGGCTGTGGAAAGTCTCACAGCAGAGGATCTCAGCTTTTGTTGTCCTGTGTGTTGTGGTGACTAACTCTGGCTGTCCCCAGTGAAGACATCCACATCTCAGCCAGTCACCCTGAGCTCCCTACGTAGTCGACAAAAAGCTGCTTAGGGGAGTTTAGGGCAGGGTGCATCTCATCCCAAACAAGACAACAGAGAGAAGGAGTCAGGGTCTTCAGCAAAGGGACTGGACAGCTGATTTGGAGGAAGACTAATGGATATGGGTGAACAAGGTAGCATCTCAGCTCGAGTGCAGCCTTCCAACTGGCCATAACTAAAGTGGTTGTCTTTGGACTGAAATGAGGTGCTGCACTCAGTCCTGATCTGAGCCCACCCTGAGCAAAAGCCACCTGTCCTCACTGGCTGAACTCCTCTCCATCCTCTCACCAGGAGAGGTGTTTCTGCAGGATCTGTCTCGAAGGGCTGGAGCACAGGGGTATTGCAGGGAGGACATTAGCAAAGCCTGTGCATCCCGGAGTAGTCCTCCTGCTGTAACTGTCCCTCTCCCCATCATGAAAGGAAATCAAGAAATCACTCAGAGGAATTAAAGTAAATAAAGAAGCTCACAGGAAATCTAAACTGCAGCTCAAGCTCTTTGGGAAGTTTCCCACTCCCTGGTCACTGAGTTTTGCTCTTACACCATCCTCAGAAAGTCTTCAAATTGTCCTTCTGTCTGCCCCATCTTCACAATTACACCTATTCCCTGCCCAGAGACTGCCTTCCCCACCCTCTGATTATTCCCTTCTTTTCTAGCATGACCATATGCCCTTATTAAAAGGATGCCAAGAGAAGTGGTCCTTGACCTTCCCCACCCCCTCATATGCCCATCTTCATTTGAAGCTGAACATGAAATCTGGATGATGAGACATCACGGCCTTCAACCCCTTCACCCACTTTGCCCTGGGAGAGGTAGACACAACCCTTTGGTGCTTGTGTTTTGCAGGAGTCTGGAGCTCGGGCTGGGCAGCCGAGCGTGGTGCGAGCATCACACTCCTGATGGCAGTGTGGCCTGCACCCTCGGCTGAGGGGCTGCCCTGAGACCAAGGCTGAAGGTGGCCAGGTTGCAGTCTGCGTGCCGGGGTCTCTTAGGCTGTGCTAAGAGTACGCTCATGGTGCCGTATCCTTCGGTGTGCTTCTGAGATCTGCGTGAGCCAACCTAACCACAGGCTGCCCCAAGCGGGGTCCTCTGCCCTCTTCTCCTCTCCTGGAGCACGTTCCTGCCCTCTCCCCCATGTCAGCACCAGAGTTATTGCAACCGGTGGCGAGTGGCTCTGCTCGCTGAGCCAGCTGAAACACATTTTTAAGAAAAAAAAACAGGGATGAGTTTTCAGACGGATCCACGAGGAGGCCCAACTCCCTGTGCCACTGCCCCAGCTGTCACAAAAGGGTGGCAGGGACATGTGGTGCTGCGCCTTTCAGCCACAGCCTGCCTTTAGATCCTACTAAACTGCTTGCGAAATCCACCCCTTGGCTTTACCCTGGCGTCTGAGTCACCAGCTATCCCTTTTGTTTGCATTTAGTGTAGATCTTGTTAATTGGCTCTTTCATTCCTCTAATTAAATGTAAATGAAGAGTGGATCATTAAACAGGGATACAGGAGCCAGTGCTAGTTTCTCTCTGAACAAAGCGGTTTCAGCAGGAGGAGGAAAGTTAAGATTACCAGGTTCTCCTGCTCCACTCTTACACCAGGTCTCTCCCTTCTCTGATATATATGGTTTCAGTCTCAAAGGAGCTTCGCCACACTTTTCCTGCTGAAGGCCTCATTCTGCAGGTGTGCGAGGGACTTCCTGGTGACAAGGCGATGGAGTCAGGCCAGAAGCAGTGGATCAAACCTGACTGTCCTCCTTTTGCTTTGTAAGCGTGGATGTGCCCTAATCCTTCTGCCTGAATCCTGCAGATCGCTCCTCTTTGATACAAAATACTTGGGGAGGATGCAAACAACTTGGTTAGAAGCCTCCTTGCAGCCCACTGCCCTGTGTTGCAGGGTTTCAGGGTGTCCTGCTTTCTGGTTTTAGATGGTTAGGGCCCTGGCAGAGGCATCCTGCCCAGGATAGAGGGGGGAGTAAACATAGCCTTGCTGGAGCCTGTCGCTAATGCAACAGGCTTGGCAGTGTGGTGACGTGGCCGGATCTGTGGGTGACAGGAACAGATGGCATATGCTCTGCTGAAGGCAAAGCTCTCCTGTCGCTCACAGTGTAAGCAACGTTTTTCTTTCCTGCAGGCCTTAAATCTGTCCCTGGCGCACCGCTCTTGGCCACCTTAGGACATTTAAGGGCAGGTTCTTCTCGAGTGTGTTGATCACTGCTGTGAAATGGGGGCTGTGGGGGAGTGGCTGAAGGGTTTCTCGGGGATGCTTTTCCAGGGCTGAGTGGATATTTTGCATGAGCATGAGTGACCTGGCTCCAAACGTCCTCCGACATCAAGGAGCTAAACTTGGAAGCTTGGCCACTCAGTCTGTGACAGGCTGCAAGGTCTCAACCTCCTGGTGGCCAAGGAGTAGTCAGGGTTTGGAGGCCATTAGAGATGTACCCTTGACTTTTTATCATTGTGAGGGCTCTAGAGGATGCATGCAGGTCCCAAAAGTGTGAAGACATGGAGAAAGGGCAGGCAACACATGTGAAAGCCCTGCAGAAGCAGCCCGTGCTCGGCAGAGCACGGTGGTGTGCAGGTGGTGCATAGAGCCAGGAAGCAGAAAAGGGGCTGGGGTGCTGGACCAGTGGGTAAGAGCCAGGTCTGAAGCTGTGTGTTCATTTTGGGGGTCATCCTGCAAAGGCTGGGGACAACCAGAAGGGACCAAACCTCTTCCATGACCAGCTTAAGTCAGTTTGATTGTGGGGTCTCACTGAGAGGAACAGCTCCAGCCTCCTGAATGCCACATCTCAACCTAGGACAGAAGATGCCATTTGGTTAAAGGCCTCCTGGCTGGGAAAGGAGTATTTGCCACATTGAGTCATCAAGGTAGGAAAAAAATCCCAGATTCCTGAAATTGCATTCTCCTAGATCATGTTCTCAGCATCCTGAGACACCACAAGTCCTCCCTGCTGCAAGCCTGCTCCTTTGCTGCAACCCATAGGGTTTCCTGGCTTGGAGGGTGAACTCAGGTCATGGGGAAGGGACTGGCTGGTTAGATTTCTTTTTCTCCAGGAGATATGTTGAATGGGAGCATGGGCTTGTTTCCCCTTGTCTTTCTTGTGCTACACGCGGGCCTGAAGGGGTCCCTGCCTTTGTGTCCTCATGTGGCCTTGTGGAGTATTTATCAGTGGAAAGGATGAGCCCAGGGAAGCTCTGCAGTGCCAGGGAGAGCTCTCCCTGCTTCCATCCTGGAGGGAACGGAGGAGAAGCAATTGACCTTTTTTTCTCCTCTCAGCTGTGCTGCGCTCATCAAAGCAGATGCTGCTCTCAGTCTGGGAGACACAGGCGACCAGTAGCTGGGTGTCGGAGTCACGGGGCTGCAAAGGCAGCCTCTTCAGGGCCTCCGCTGGTGGAGCCTGGCATTGTCCCCCTGCAAAGGTCCACCTGGATTTCGTCCCCCGCAGTGCCTCTTCCCAGCCCTGCTCTGCTTACAACAGGGACTCGGGGGAAGGAGCTCTCCAGGTCTCCGCTCTGCTCTGTCACTGATGCTCTGTGACTCTTTGGGCAAGAAATTTAACTGTTTGCTGCCTCAGTTTCTCCCTTGAATAGTAGAGCTCAACACGCTCAAGACTTTCAGGTGGAGGTTAATGGGAAAAAGCAGTTCTTTCTTTTGTTCTTTCTTTCATTCTTTCTTTCATCCTTTCATTCCTTCTTTCACCCTTTCTTTCCTCTGCCTACCCTTCCTCCTCTCCTTTTTTTTTTTCCATTTTCCTCTATGACACCCATTTATTTATCCATGTGTACTCTACTGCCTGGGCCTTGTGAAAGTGTCCTCCGAAGACGCAGAGGAAAAGAGGACCAGAGAAGCAGTCAGCTGCACAAAAGCATAGGGGAGCCAGGGGGATGCCATGTGCTGGGCTTTTTACCAAGCCTTTCCTCATACACCAAAAATCCAAGTGCACAGGCATAACTTCTTTTCTTTCCTGAGTCTTAGATGGTTCACGCAGGAAACTTTCTTTACCTTTTGAAGCTTCCATCTCTTCCTAATTGTTCTGGGAAGACATTTTCACATACCTGCAACATTTTGTCTAAAATTTCCTGACTTTTTGTTTTTATAAAACCATTAAAAAAAAAGCCCCTCCAAACTCCTTCAGCAGTGAAACACACAGTTCTAGTTTTTCTGCTCCCCTGAAAATGTGTCTAGTGGGAATGTTCCACATACAACATCACATATAAGATTTCCATTTTTCACTGGAAAATGGTAGCAAAGCACAAATGTTTCCATGGAAAACATATCTTTGGGTCAGAAACCGATTTATTTATTTCAGTGAAACACACTTTAGGGAACCCTCACCATCATAGGCCCTGATGAAATATCTTTGCCCTGCTCTCTGCTGAAATCTTGACTTTGCTGGTCATTAGATGGCACTGTTATTTTCTTTTTACACTCTTGAACACTCTCCCAGCACAGCAGGAGCAAAGAGGTGAAGGAAAAACATCTTCAAACTGGAGATCCTGATTGCACGGTGTCTGAAAGATATGGGCCAATTACTGCCGGAGTGCGAGTTTCCCCACACTACTGTGCAGTTGGCAGCTCGTGTGTCAGAATTACATCGGAATCAGCTGCATTTTGGTGCTGGGTAGAATAAGCTTTGCAGGCCTCCCTTCAGCACAGCTATGCTGTGTGGCTGACCTGGTGTTTACTGGCTCCTCTCAGAGCCATGGATAGATGAAGTTTAGCAAAGCACAATCTTCGTCATTTCTGATGAAACTCTTGTTCACATCATAGAGTCTTGGTATTTCTCCCATGTGCATATTTTTAATCCTACCCTGATATTTTGTTTCAGGATAGCTGAGGATCTGGGAAATAGTTTACAATTCCTACCTGGAAACCATAGTCCACGTGGGGCTTGGAGTCCTCTGGGTGGGGACTGTGGATGTTTCAGGCTGTGTGAGTTGGAGGGCCTGCTGGCCAGGGAATGATTTTTGGCCCCAATTACCCCCAAAGCTACACGATGTTCCTGTGAACATGTTCCTGCACATATGAATAACATCAATAACTGCTGAAAATGCACACCATTACTGCAAACTGCTTTTATGCCAGCCATGTCTAGTTTCCATGTTCTCCCTCTCCAAAATCAGCTCCTGTGGTCCCCCAGTAGATCCATTAGCTAGTGCTCTGTGAGGCTTGAACTCCACATCTCTCAAGCAATGAACCCAGCCGGGGGATGAGATAGAGTCTGGTGGATAAAGAAGAGAAAACTGAGACTCCTTGCCACAGAACAGATTCGGATATGAATCCTGAGAAGGGCTGAGTATTTGGGAAAGCTGTTGGCTTCAAAGGGTTGAACATTTAGAAGAACTGGGACAAAAGGCAATGTGAATCTCCTCTGACCCCTATATTCCCTGTCCTAGTCCCATACCTTCTGCATCTCTGGATGAAGAGGTTATGGCAAGGCTGGATGGCCCCGACTGTTTGAGCAGTTGGTCTCTAGCCAGTGAAAGCCAAGGGAGTTGCTGGCATGAAATGATCCCTCTTCAGTCCCTTGCAAGGGATCCATTTGTCACCTCCAAATCTCATTAATTCCTAAGATGTCAAAAGCTTCTCATCAGGACACAAGCAATGGGCAGATTATTCTATTGCTCCTCTCCTTTGACTCTGGGGATTTTTCTCCTTGCCCAAAGTATGAGTTTCCTCATGAAGCACAGGGAGAGGGAAGCTTTATGCTGCCTTCATGAAGTGGAGATAAAACCTGATCTTAAGGAATTGACTTTCCTGATAATTTCTGAGGCAATGATCTGACTGAACAAACTGAGATGAAGACCAATCTGAAATTTGCTGTAGCATCAGGACCAAACTTTTCAGCACTGTGCTGGATTTGAGGTATCACAATGACTTTTGCTGCCATTCAGAGAGACCTGGACAGGCTGGAGAGGTGGGCGGAGAGGAACCTCATGAAGTTCAACAAAGGCCAGTGCAGGGTCCTGCACCTAGGGAGGAATAACCCCATGCACCAGTACAGGTTGGGGGCTGACCTGCTGGAAAGCAGCTCTGCGGAGAAGGATCTGGGAGCGCTGGTGGACACCAAGTTAAGCATGAGCCAGCAATGTGGCCTTGTGGCCAAGAAGGCCAATGGTCTGCTGGGTGCATCAGGAAGAGTGTTGCCAGCAGGTGGAGGGAGGTGATTCTCCCCCTCTACTCAGCCCTGGTGAGGCCACATCTGGAGTAGTGTGTCCAGTTCTGGGCTCCCCAGTACAAGAGAGACATGAAGCTACCGGAGTGAGTCCAGCGAAGGGCTACAAAGATGATTAGGGGACTGGAGCACCTCTGCTATGAGGAAAGACTGAGAGAGCTGGGTCTGTTTAGCCTAGAGAAGAGAAGGCTGAGAGGAGATCTTATCAACGTGTACAAGTATCTTAAGGGAGGGTGTCAAGAGGATGGGACCAGACTCTTTTCAGTGGTGCCCAGCAACAGGACACGAGGCAACGGGCACAAACTGAAACACAGGAATTTCTGTCTGAACATGAGGAAATACTTCTTTCCTGTGAGGGTGACAGAGCACTGGAAGAGGTTGCCCAGAGAGGTGGTGGAGTCTCCTTCTCTGGAGATATTCAAAACCCGCCTGGACGCGATCCTGTGCAATGTGCTCTAGGTGACCCTGCTTGAGCAGGGGGGTTGGACTAGATGATCTCCAGAGGTCCCTTCCAACCTCAACCATTCTGTGATTCTGTGACTCAAGAACCAGTGCCATAACCGATCTTGGGATTGTCTAGTCCATTTGTAATGCGGGATCTACTCAACCAGACCATCCCTAATAAGCTAGTCCTCAAATCTAGGACCCACCTCATCCTTCCCAGGCCATTTATTCACATGTTCTGTAGGTATTTGGGATTAACGAATAAAGGATCCAAAATCCATCTATACACCGATCTGACAATTGTTGCTGCACTGCTCAGTGCTACAGCATCAGCACTCTGAGGGCTCACATCTCCTTTTGAAGCCTGTTGGAAACAGGTATTCAGATTCACAGGGACATTGGCTTCTCCTGGCCTGTCAATAGCTGTGTCATCCTACGGTGGCCCCTTTCCTTCCCTGACTTCCACTACGCCCATCAGGTAAAGAGCAGGAAGAGGGAACAGCCAAGGCTTGGGCGACCCTGGGTGCATGCTGTGGGGTCACTACATCTCAAGTGTGTCATTTTTTATAGCCTCCTTTGTGTTGAGTGCTTCTGAAAGGTGACACAAGAGGAACGTATTTTCTGTTCCATTAAATCATTGCTGGAGACTGTCACTGCTCCGGCATATTAGCTGCAGAACTTAAAAGGAGCAAAGAAGTTATTTGCAAAATACATGTTGGAAGGAGATTAAACCTGACATTTCAGCTACGGAGCCTTCCCCAGGCGAGGAGAATATATAGAACTGAAATATGTTTTCTCTCTTCCCTGGCTGCTGGAGGAAGGGCCTAGCCATGAGTTATCGTTTTTTAATCCACTTCTGCAGACGCTTACTAAACAATCTCTCTTGCTAGTTAACAAGGTCCCTCAGCACTCATCTTTCAAGGTCATAATTTGATCATCAGGTGGGGATTAGAAAGAAATGCCCTGTCTGCCAGCATCTGTCTGTCAGAGGGAGCCTCTCTGACTTGCAATGTTACGGCAGCAAAGGAGAGAGCAGGATTCTGCTGGCTCAGTGCTTTCCCGCGCTTCTCAGCGAGTCATTGCTAAAGACAAGTCAGGAATAACAAGATCTGCAGTGCTTTAGTCAACGTTTTTTTTTATCCTCAATAAGCCATGTGTTTGGAGATTTGACTCTTTTGACCTTCAATGCAATGAAGCCTCCCCTTCCTTTTGGGCATATCTATTCAGCCAAGTTTTGGCAAATGTTTGGGCAGGGTGATGGTTGCTTAGGGCATGGAGGGTAAGAAAATATGCAGACCAGAGCACTTGCAGTATGCTGTCAAACCTTTCTACCCCATTTAAAATATTAGCTCTGATTTAAAGATATTTTTTGCTTCAAGGTCTTGCTCATCTACCGCTTTTCACATGGAAGTGCTTTACTAAGTTTGCAGGCACCATGATACTCATTTCACCAATGGGTTAACTGAGCCACGGAGTGATGAAGTGACTTTATGCAAGTTCTTATCTCCAGAGTGCCACATGGATGCCCTACGTAGCCTTGTTCAGAGGATGCTGAGGGTCCAGTTGTCAGGTGTAGGTCCTTGAGGGAGGAAGGATGGAGCAGAGGGCAGATGGGTGGCAGGGGTGAAATAGGCCCTGGCACCTCAGCCATTCTGCCACAACCATATGTCTGCTATCCCAGACCATTGTCTCCTTTGCTTGAGCCATCAGATCTGACCTCCAACACTTTGTAGGCCACTGGAACAAGCAAACAAAGGATTTCTACCCTTACTAAATTGCATTTCCCAGAGGACACTATAGCCAACTGATGCTAAGGAGAGACTGACTCTTCCTCGTCCCAAAGATGGATTTCTTCTGAAATATTACTTTGGAGGCCCTCTGGACTGCCTGGGACACCTCATGTGGGCCAGGCCAGATGCTTCTCTGCTCCTGAGCTCTGTGCCTGGGGTCATCCTCCATCCCTGAGTGGTCTTCATTGATTTTCCTCTCGTATATGCCACAAAGGTTCCCCCTTACAGATTGTTGACTCTGTGGTAACTGAGCCACATCAGATAAAAACAGACCAAAGCCCATCAGCTTGCAGAGCCCAAACAATGAAATGGGAGGGAGGGGGAGATGTGGGAAGCTCTTGGTCAGGCTGTCAGAGGTGCATCGTGCAGATGGGTGTATAGCCTCCTTTGCCCTGTGCTTTGTCCTGCTCCAGGGTCTGCTACAGCTCCCATGTAAGATGAGCACATCCATCCCCTTCCCAACACTCTCTGTTTGTGGAAAGCTGCGGTACCTCCACGCACTTTCTCTGCCCAATCTGGTCCTGGGGAAGCCCAAAGATCTGGGGAAAGGACAGGCCCTGGCTCCAAGAGCTTTGATCCCCACTTCTTTGGGCATAGTGATCGGATATTTGAGTTATTTTCCTCTTTGCCCAACTCTGGTCTCCTTCCAGCATTGCTGGGTTCTTCACCTTCACAAGCATCTCTGGAAAGGCTGCCTAATTTTGGATTTAAATCAGAATCAGTATTTGAACAGAGAAAAATGGCACAAAACAGTTACCTGTGATGATCCCCAGGCAAAATTAACTGCCTTGCTCCAGGCATCATTTCCCTTTCCCACTCATCCCTGATCTCTTTCCTTCTCACCCAGCTCCTGAGTCTGAACCTCCTTCTTCCTTTTGCCTTCCTGACAGACAACTCCTTACCCTTCCTACACAAGTGGGCCCTATCTGAGCATTCACCTTGCTGTCACTGTGTCACCCAGACATTTAACATCTGGAACATCTGTCCCAAGACAGAAGAAAAGGCCCCAAACATCATGAACTGGAGAGGGTGAGCAGTGGCAGAGTCTCCTCTATCTTTGGACACGCTGGGCAGAGGAAGGGGAATCTGACCCAAAGACTCTGCTTTGCTTTGAGTTCAGCCTGTTTACATATACATATATACATGTGTAAATACATAGATAGATATAGATAGATATAGACAGATATACATATATAAATATAATTTTTTTTCCTGCAAAGATAGGATGGAGGTGCGACTTTAGACGTGGAGAGGAAGGAATTGGAAGACGCAGTTAGGAGTGCAATGAAGCAAAGTCTTGACCCCTTCTGATACAATCCCTTTAAAAAACAGCACCAGTTGTACTTTTGGAAGGATATCACTAGACAAGTATTTTCCCTCCAGTCCCTGGCAAAAAGTTGGTATTTGCATTTAAATAGTGCTTTTGGTACAAAATAGAGGCATGTTGCAGAATAGCTGCACAAAGAAAAAGATTGCTTTAAGGGGGGTAGGGGGACCTAACTGAAAGCCCAGCCCCGTCCCCCCATGTGCTGTCAGTAGAGGAGATGTTATTTATGCGTTCCAGAGTGTGCCCACTGAGATATAATCTAGTGCTCTCAAGAGCCTCTGCTTGCTGGAAGTAGAATTATAAGAATTAAAAATTACAAGTGTAAAACAAGGCCAGTCTAAAATGAAATATTACCCAGCGGGTATAAATAATTCATGGGCAAAATAACCCCCAGGGTTCCCCATCGATCCATCTCACTCCACAGATGCAAAGAGGAACAAGCTGTTGAAAGGGTGTTTGATAGCCTCGGGGGTGCTGAGTGGAGTGGTCTCCATGCTTTAATGGGCCTGGGGTGGTTTCCAAGCTTCTGTGGTTCATGTGGGCAGTAAGTGGCTCTGTGGTTTGTGCCCCGTGTGGGCAGTGTGAGTGGTCTCTTGCTGGGGAGAAGGGCGTTGTTGGAGAGGTGGCGGGGGAAAAGGTAAGAACCAAGCAGAGGGAAGTTTTGCAGGAGACAGGCAGGAATTCTGCCTGGATCGTGACATGGCAGTGTTGGGAAAAGATGAGTGATGACATCAGAGTTTCCTCTGATGGTGAATCCTTTCCCAAGGTTGACCAGGGGAGAAGAGAACATTGTTTGGCAAAAAAGCACGTGTTTCTCCTGTTCTTCCAAGCAGAGCATACTAGTAATCTAGCTTGTATGTGCAGAGATTTCCCACAGGGCCCAGCAAGACCATCTTTGGGAAATGTTTACCCTTCAGCACAATCAGGTCCATTCCCAAATGCAGCGACTGGCTCTTTTGAAAGGCTTCTGCTAAGCCTACCATGTACAACCTGGGCATGTCTCAGGGGAGAGGAGCTCATGTGGCTCCCTCCTTCGTGGCAGAGTGGGTGGGAAAGACCTGCAATCCCCATACGAGCAGAGTTTGGGACCAAAACAGAAAAGACAGGATGGGGCTCTCCATGCTGCAGCCAGAGTTTGCTTCTTAAGAGGCTACTGTCTGAACTGTGCTGTACTCCTGTACTGTACTGAACTGTACTGTACTACTGTCTGAAACTACAACCTCTCTTCTGCAGCAAGTCCATGCCCCAGAGACAACGGTCCTGAAAGACTGGAATGAGGCAATTTTATCTGAGAGGGTTTGGTTCTGTATGGGGAAGAAAGTGAAGGAGGAAGAAGGGCATCTTCACACCATTAATGGTATTCTCCTGACGTACACATGGATGTGTACAGATATCTATATATATGCAAGAGCATCTTTAGAGGCTGTAGAGAGTAAATTACAGTTTTAGAAAGCTAACAGAGCCTGCATGGGTCCTTTGTGGCTCTCTGTGTAATAGGACCTGTTCACAGACAGTGGTTACCCCTGCGCACCCAGAAACATCCAGTCATGCAGAGCTTCTATGGCTGCTGCCTCTCTGCCCCAGCAGACCTAGCACACGCTGGTGCTGGCTCCACAGTGGCAGCAGAAATGGATGCAATTAAAACAGTCTTTGTAAAAGATTTGCCTTTGAAATCTGACATCAATCCAGCTATATGTCAAGTAGACGGCTTAGTGTAGTGCTGAGCTGGTATGTTCTGCATCTCAGCAGGGTTTTTTGAACTTCTAGGCAAGCCCAACATGCCAAGGTGGTGCATAATTAAGTTGTGGAACTCCTTGATGCAGGACAGAGTCAGCACTAACATGTCCGTGGGTCCAGAAATTGATTCAGCAAATTCAGAGAGGAAAAATCCATCAATGATCTTCTACCCAAATGGACCCGGTGTCCCATCCTGTCTGGGCTTACCAGCTACTGGGCTTTCCCTGGTGCATCCTTGTTACCTATCAATACTTCATGTATTTCTGAGGCTGGCTGGGGGTATTCTTCCACTTTTCTTGGCAGTCAGTGACAGGTGGAGAGAGGCTGTTCTCACCTGCAGGTGTAATTTGTCTGGTATTGTTGTGATATTGCTGCAATATGGCCCTCTTCTTTGCCTGTCTCTGCAAAGGTGATGAGCTGGTAAGAAAGCAGTTTCCTGGAAGCCACGGCCTAAATTTTGAGACAAGAAAAGGTCAGTAAATTTAGGAGGAAGGGAAAAGCCACAGGAAATACTCTTTGGATGTCTTAAGACGTTTAAAGAGAATGGAGAAAAAGAAAAGAAATAGAAAAGATGGGATTGGAGGAAAAGGAGAAATGGAATAAGGCAGTGTTTGAAAGGAGGGGACATGGCTCTGGTTACTGGGATTACTAATTCTCGTAGGAGACATATAGAGATAAACAAGGAAAATGCCACGCAGAGATCACACACTGTTTTTAAGGACAGGCCCCTAGACATGATCCCTGCTGGCTGAGCTGTAACCCAGCTCCAATCAATCTCTCCTCCCTGAAATGTCACTAACCTGCACTTAAGTGCAATAAGACTTTCCAGACTAATTGAAATTCTGAGCCAGAGTCAGGAGACATTTGCTTCAAGTAGTGTTTTAATTGTCTGTTCCCTAGGCTGGTAACAGAATATTTTGCTCCTTGCATTATTCAAGGAGACACAAGAGCCCAACCTTTCCCTTTAGGTTAGTGCCTCTCCTGTCTTGAGTTTATGTTCTGTTCTTTATTTGGCCTCTGCTCACACATTATCTGCACGTATCCTCATGTGCCTGCTCAGCCAAGGATCAGAAAATCTCAACCGTCCCATTGGTTTATATGCAGCATTTTGATTCAACCTATTAGATAGAAACCAGGGCCAGCTGGGAGCTGAATTTAGACCCCAGTGCTTCTGCAGCTCAGAATAATCTTTTCTGTTAGACATAAGGATACTCCATCTTCCTATGCATGAGGAGCTGCTTGCCCTTAAAGCCTCCCTTGTGCCATTTGCTGCAACCAGGAGCTTGCGGTCTGGTGAAGAGGGAAGGGAGACCCAAGGTGTCTGTGACTTTCCCTTCCCTTCCAAGAGCTGGGTGAGACATTTCCCTGTGACAACCTGCCTGTCCTCCCCATGAGGTGCTGTGAGCCTAAAATGGACCAATGAGGACTCATCTGTGCCATCACCTATGGACCAGAATCAAGCAGGAGATGAACCTTGCTTTCTGTCTTACCTGTTTATGTTGACAGGTATCATGCCTGTCCAAAGAAATCAACTTGGTTATGGTGTTTTCCTGGCTGAAGCTTGGGACAGAGGGATCTGATGGGGCTTGTGTTGTACTAGGCTGAGTAAAATATACACAGGGTTGCTTTCAAGCCAACCTGGTTGCAAGGAGAGGCTACCTGTGTCCACAGATCATGGTCACAATGAGCAAAATCTGCCTTGCCTCTCCCAGTCTCAACACCCTCATATGTCGTCATATTCCCCACTGTGATCAGAGACCCTTGCTATGTTAAGGAACAGAGACAGGGAGACGACTCTTCTGAAATCATGCATGAGCCTTCTAGCAGGACTGACCAGATATCTTGATCTATTGGCTTACAGTCCTATGATGCAGCTGTCTCCTACTACTTCAAAGAACACGGCTCCCTGCAGACCTCAGAGCTCCTGGTTTCAAAATTCTCTGCAAGGAACATCTGGACACAATGTCCTGAAAGGATATTTTGCCAAACGGACAGCTGGTTGTGGCTGCAGGTCTGCAGGCAAGACACCTATACAGAGCAACTTCACCCCCTGCCTTCAGCAGACAGGCTTATTTTTCCTCTCTGGTTGCTACACAGTTTTGGTTTGCACACTCTGTTCATTTTAAACACTTCTGCTTCTCTGCCATCTCCCCCAGCCCTCAGGAACTCAGATTCTGAGAGCACGATTCCTCTGACCAAATGGCATTGTCCATGTCTAAGATGGTCATCTGGCCTCTTTCTCCAGGGGAGATGTGGGCATTTCTGCAGTGACCCTCATCTCACCCTAGAGCAGAGTGGTGAAATAGATGGCCTACACTCTAAAAGTGCTTATTTCACTCCATTAACTATGGAGGGAATTTCTGGCGACTTGCTCAGATGGACACATCTGTACCGCAGATGTCTAAAACTAGGTGAGGTGCTGACCACTCTGGCAGTGTTTTGGGGGATTGCAAGTGATCTTGTAGTGAGTTCAGAATAGATAGATCAAGCTGCTTAGTTCTTTCTTCCCTTTAAATCTTGCTGTGCAGGGAAAAGTGGCTCTCCTGAGGATAGGAAATTGTATTTTATGTGTAATTGATTCAGAGCTCCTTAGAGCTCTGTCCACCCATCAATGCCCAAATGGCTCTGTCCTCCAGGCTGCAGAGGATAGAGGCATAAGTTATGCCTGTTACTAATGAGTTTTACACTCAGTCAGCCTAATAAGATGAACTCACAGTCTTTTCTACTTCCAGTTTTAGGTGTGGCTTCACTGATTTCTCTCTCTCATCTGCACACACTCCCACACTCTCACACCCTCACTGCCTTCCCATTGAGCACCAGAGTCTAGATTTCCTAAACTTCATTTCTTCTCTCAAATCCCTGTCCTAATCCCTCTTCTCCCAGTGCAGCCTGCATAACAACATACCACATGATGACTTCTTCCACCTAGTAATTGTGTCTTCTCGTGGCCCTGGAGCAAGGACTCCAGGTGCAAGATGACCCCACTTTGACGGAGTACCTCCTATCACAGTCACTGAATTCTCATGCGAGAAATGCAGTTTAGGGCTGGTCTATCAATTCTTGATCTGTCCCATTTTTGCAGTGGGGACATAACGACCCTTTCCAGGCAGCTGGGGAGCATTGATGCAGGAGAAATGGGCAGACAGAGGCAAATCTGCCTGGAAAACTTTGGCTAACTTTTCTTTAAAGGGTGCCTCAGATTTTACCAAATTGATTCTTCCTACAAAATGGGACTTGTATAGATATGCCTGTGGGGGATTGTCTGAATGTGCCTTTTTTATGAGCTGAGGGCTGGTTGTTTTGGAATTAGTTTATGGTTTTGTTTCTTTTTTGTTGGCTGTAATTCAGGGCATGGCTGCTGGAGCAAAGAAATGCCTTTTGAGAAGGATTGTGAAGAGAGAGGGCAAGGGTGAGGTAGAAGCAAGGAGCTGCTAACAGTGATGAATTTAACACGTCTAGACAGCATGTTTCAGAGGGTGAAGCTCAGCCCCTTCCACCTGTCTTCTCCCATGCTCCACCTTTGCAGTCATCATTTGTTATGCTAAGTCCCCACCTTGAAACACAAACGCACATGCCGTTACTTCTTGCCCCCACACCAGCACGCACACCGGCAGGCCCAGACTCCGTTTTCGACACTTTAATTTAGATGTCTAAAGTTAGACCACTTGAATATCCCCACTGGAAGTTTCTAGAAGCTTTGGTGGAATAGATGGACCACTGCTCACCCTCAGGCTGCTTAAACCCGGACACAGTTTACTGACAGTGCAAGGAGCACTATCATGTGAAGACATGGGGATACAGATGCAGATAATGACTCACTGCCAGGATGCACTACCCAGGACACAATGGGCTTGAACTGCAAATTTCACATTGAGTACAGAGCTGAGCTAGCTCCATGGTGTGCGGAGCTGAGGTATGTGGTTTGCAGACAACTTCCACACATGGGAAGCGCTGGTGCTAACCCATATGCTTGGGTGTTAACTAAAAATATCTCACAGATGTGTTGTGGTCTGTAAAGTTCATTGGTACTGTTAGAGCTACACATGGTCTTACTAAATATCTCAGCCAGTAGATGCTGCTCATGGCTCATGCTGATGCACTCAAAGAAGATGTACCCGGGCTGAGACACTTGAGGACCCTACAAATTCAAGAAGTGTGGATTTGTCCTTCACTCAGCATTCTCCTTTTGGCCATCACAGACCATCCTGGCCGACAACAAAGAAAAAAACATACAAAACGACTCCTCAAACAAGAATCACTTGTAATTAATAGATAAAATTAGTAGTTGTTGTTTGCTTTGTGCTAAGTGAGAATTGCTGCTCATGCAGTTAATATTTCTAGGGGAGTCGTTGCACTGTACTTATCAGAAATGAGGCCTGAACAGCTGCAGAGAGAGAAATGATTGGACTAAACCTTTCTGAGCAGTCCCAGAGTCAAACAGGTATCAGCCTGGGCATTGCAAGAGCTGCAGCTATCTCTTGGAGTTGCCTACCATGTCTCTTTTGTACTCCTGGGAACAGGTTTATGGGGGCTTCAGATACCAGTCCTGGAGAGGAGTGGGGAGCAGGGCTGATCTCTGTCCCTGTGGTTGTGTTCATATGGTTATCCAAGAGGATTTAACCACTTTTACTGTGTCATGGAGTCCTGGAGAAAAATTCTTTGCATAGTGTATTGGTACTCCATCGTGCGTAGTCCTTGTCCATGTCAATCAAAAATAACTCAACCACTCTTGAGTCCTCTGGGCACCGATGGTGAGAAAGAGAAAAGGATGCAGAGAAATCTTCCTGTTGGTCTCCAACACCTAATCTCCTATGAATTAATTTCCATGCATTTTCTAGACAAGTGCTGGTAAGGAAGCTGCATCCGTGTTCTAGTCACTGGAATCCATCCATTTGTGTGGACGGTCTGTAGCTCAAGGATGTTCATCTGCATTTTCTCACAGGAAAATAGCTAAGGCACATGATGATTAGCATTTAGGCAAGGTCAATAACTTGTAAAATAGTCTGAATCTCTGCATATCTGTCAGCATATCCACTCTTCTCCTCTTCACTCTCTGTACACGTTCATTTTTCTCGTGCTGTATTACCAATCACTACAGCCTTTAGGCACTGCCTAATGCAAGCTCTTAGCATCAAGGACTGTCTGTGACCGCTTTGTCCATAGAGTGTCAGTCCCAGAATGGCTCTCATCTTACTCAAGGCCTCTTAACACTGCTGGAATATAAATGGCAAATATGAGTAACAGAAAAATCATTTACAAATGTCTGGGTAAATGCTGAGCCTCCCTAGCATCTTCTCAGCATCTGTGTTGATATAATTAGTACCCTGACTGACAATATTGTCACTCTCTCTCGACACTGTGCCTTTCTTTTCTTGAGCAGGGCCTCTCCCAGGCCAAGGGGGTTTCATGTCAGATTTGTCTGCAGGAAAGAACAATTTTAGACAGGACAAACACTGATCTCCATTGGCTGCAGACGATGGGTATCAGGGGTCCATCTCCGTACACCCTGGGATAAGAAAATGCTCAAGAAGACACTTCAAACGTTCACTAGAGAAAGGGCTTGTCTTTAGCTGTTGTAACAGGAGAAATCAGAAGGAAAGCTCACCTGTAGCAAGGTAACATGGCCACAGGGACCATCCTGCATCACAGTTTTGTGAAGAACAAGAGGTCAACTCCTCTTTAGTTATGAGGACAAAAACACAGGATGAGACCACACGCCCAGTGTGTCTGTAGGACCACATAGAGTTGCATTACCTTATGTCACCCTGGGACTTTGAAGGGACATTTTAGGAGTGTGCAAGTAGTCACTTTCACCATTGATACAGCAAGTGGTGGCTCTGAGAATAGTTGTTTATGAATCAGGCTGACAGTTGCTTTAATCATTTTAATCCAGTGTCTCTAAAGGATCTGTAAGTATATTGCTTGGCCTGCAGTCTGTTTTATAGGGCTTCAACTTCAGAACACCAGCAATGGTGCTGAAGACTCATATATCTAGCATGCCTTAATACCAATGGCAAAATATCAATATTAATCTCTTAATTATAATATTGATCAAGATTAATAATACTGATTTTTTTCTCTTGATGTTAAGGCTTGCTAGATACCACATGGTAATTATTATCATATGTACAGAACTGCTGCTGCTGGCCCCTTCCGCTATCACGAAACAAGGTAGTGGAAGTTTTTCATTTGAATATGTCCAATGGTTTCAACATCTATCTGCCTTCTCTTTGGACTGTACGTGTTGGTCCCAGTTGTCCACAGGGCACACTGATAAAACCATTGGCACTGACAACATTTGTAACATAAATTAATCTTCTTTACTCATTGGAAGCCAAAATTCCCAAAGTGGATATGCTGGTACCCCAGATTCAAAAATCCGCGCTTCTCCATTCCCCAAATAATTTAATTAATTAAAGCATCCAAAAGCACTAAGTTAATGGACAGAAGAGCACCAACTGACAACAGCCAGAATGGAAAGACTGACTGCTCATCATCAGATGGAGCAGGGAGACCCTGAGACGACCAGAGAATGAAAGATTTCCTGGGTAACCTCAAGATTTTTGATGCCAAGGACCTGACCTCCTACCATTGCAATGGGTATCCCAGGGAAGACGGAGACTTTTTGTAGGAAGTGACTAGCAGTGGGGTGTTTCAGAGGTTCATAACAAAGCTCAGTAGCCTAGTATGGCCTTCAGGGATCTGTGAAGAGGTGAAAACTTGCATTTCTCTTCAAGTCATGCTTGCATACAGAGAAAAAATTGGCACTGTTAGAGGCTACACAGTGCCTCTAACCTGTGATAACATCCTTTATTGCTGCCAATACTTAACTAGCCATGTACAAACACAGGGCAACCTCTGTGCAGCCCAAGGCTGCATCCAGTAGAAACTTCACAGCTTCATTTGAATCTAATTGCTTCCATCCTATGGAGTCTGAACGTCTTCAAAGGTTTCAGCACATCCAGGAGGGAAATCCATTCCCACCAAGGTGCCAGCAGTGGCAGTTTTTGGAGTGGAAAGTTTCTTCCCCCCCCCCTGCAGAGTACGTTCACAAATGCCTAATGCTGCACATGAGAACGTACTGGGAAAACGCCCATCCAGACTGGCCTGATTACAGGTGATGCCATGTTTGCAATACGGTGCTGTACAGAGATCCCAGGCAATATAATCAGGGACCCCACCGTCCTGACAAAAAGAGGAGTAGAATAAAGGAGGGAGAGGCCGCATTTCACTGCCTATTTTGTTCTGTTTTTCTGTTGTTCTGGCAAAGCAGGGTGAAAGACAGACCCGTTCCTCAGATTCATGGCCTCTCCTGGTATGTTGGTCCCATCACTCACCCTGGATGCTGCAAGTATAGACATGGCTCAGTGTTGCTTTCTCCAGTCATTTTGTCAAAGATGGGACTGGATCCTGCCGCTCTCAGGCCGGTCCCAGACATTAATTTATAATGCTGCTGCTGACTGCAGTGGAAGCGTCTGGGCAATATAACACACCGCAATTTTAGTTTTGACCAACCTCTTAGCCCAGCCATCTTACCCCAAGCCATCCAACTGTAGGTTTTTAAAGCTGACCGGTCCGATACAACACTAGGGACCCAATGAAGGGCTCGGATGCTCACTGGTACAGTGCAATTTCTGGTCCCAAGCACTTCACTTTGAACACTGTCTCTCCAGAAGGCTGTATTAGTTACTGGGTATCTCTTCTCAGCAACGTGGCTTCCTGAGTTGCCTTGGTCTGAAGTCATTATTGGCCCTCAACTTTGGCTTCCAGACAGGCTCTTCTCTGCTCTACCTCCTAACTGCTTGGACACACATCTGGATTTAACCATACTTCTGGCTCATCCAGAGTTTTGCTCTCACCTTGCCAAAGTCATGACTTAACGGTTCTGCCCATCCCTCTGTTAACACGGGGACTTAATAAGAGTAAAAAAATACACACAGAGCGAAGCCCAGAGCCTGCTCCCTCCTTCAAAAGAAAACCCACTAACGATGTGTCAAAGGACGAGCTGGTGGAGGCAGCCTCTGCCCAGCAAGGCGGCTGGAATTAGCATCTTCCCACTGCAGGATGAATGTAAGCGACAGCTCCACGAGGGAGAGGACACCGAAGGGAGAAATGCCTGCTGACAGCTTGCTTGTTCGCCAGCCTTCCTCAGAGGTGCACACACACCGAGCGCTTTCATGTGGTTTTTCAGCTGCCCTCGTTCCCCTTCCAGGCAAAACCCTTATTACTGACATCTTTGTGTGAAGAGGGTTTGACTGCATGCATCAAAACGTCATTAAATATTTGGTTTAATAACTGCCAAGGCAGCTGCCTCAGCTTTGCACCGGAGTTAATGGTTGTGGCTCAGTCTTGGAAGCTGTCAGTGGAGCCGGGCATGCTGCGAGCTACAAATAGTGCCCGCAAAGCTGTGTCTCCTTGGCAAAACTTCCCTGAGCAGGAGATACCTGGACTCCTGGGTTCTCCTCCTGGCTGGTTTGTTCTGTGTCCTCCTGTAAGATGTTTAACTCAAGAAGTTAAGAAAATTTAACTCCCATCTGTGCTGTATAACACACTCCCCGTGAGGCTACAGCCAAGTCTTTTTGCTTTTCTAGTCTGCCCTGCACTCATCCTTGCAGTGGCATTAGTAGCACAGCCCTGTCTTGCCAGGCTCTTGTGAGCAGAAATATGTTGGAGCTCTTGGAGGATTGAAATACTGCAGTTTTGGGGACCATAGAAATCCTTCAGCTAGAAATAATATTCAGGAGACGAGCTGAAATTGCATGGGGCTTTCAAAGCTCTGAGTGTTATAACATGTCATTGCATTTCTGGTTTTATTCAGGGTTCTGAAAGTGCTTTATACAGACGGATAAAAACAACTTTGGGGAAACTAAGGCATGTCAGGCCAGGGCAGATGGAAAATGAAAGAAAATTTCACAAGTGTTTTTCTTTGATTTCCTTTTTGACCAAATTTTAATGACAATAATAGTGACATCCATATCAGGAAAGGTTTCCAGCAACTTGGGCTACACAGTTATATTTTAATGTGTTTATGTATTTATCACCGTACGGAGGCATGTGTGTGTCTATGTTAATAGGTCCCCTCTGCGCAAAGTCCGCAATAACTTGAAGAAGCAAATTGTGTGTGAAATCAGCTCAGATGTGATTTATACAGTATCAGAGAGGTTCAGGGTGGGAAAGCATTTCAGCCCTCCCCAGTGGTGCCTGGTGGATTTTTCTTTACAAGCTTCTTCTCTGATGTTTTGTCTGCTCTGCTTTGAAAGAAGTTAAGTGATGAGGCCTCTACGGCTTTCTTAGGGGAAGATTCTGCCACAGTCTTATTTGATCTCCTGCTCCAGACTAAATATTCCCTTTCTCATTTCCCCACCCACCTCCCCCATTATTTCCACAGCCTCACATATAATCCCTCTTTATCCCTGGCATTTCATTTGCAGGGATTCATGCAGTAAGCATAGCTTTATGCTGGGTTTCCTTGAAAGCTAAGCAACGTGACCTCGTTTCCATCCTTCTTAAGTGATTTGCAGAGCAGGGGTAGACTCAAGTTGGTCCCAAGTGTTTCTCTGAACTGGGCCTTGCTACCTTCATTTGCAGAGACAGTGAGCATTTGCGAATATTACGGAAATCGGTGGCAGCTTTGGCCACTCAGCAGCTTTGAAAATCACACCACTTTTTTGTGTACCCAAAAATGATCTGAGCATCTTCTTGAATGGTGGTTGGAAATACTGGTCTGACCTTGAGCTGTCTGTGCTCTGAGCATACATCCATGAAAGGCGGTCATAGTGATAAAATTAGGGCAGGAAAAGGTAGACCAACTGGGAGAACACCCAAAATGATCCTGCTGGCCAGATCAGGGGTCTCTTGGCTCAATATCCTCTTAATGGTGGTAGCTGCCTAGGGAAGATATCAGAACAGGACAACCGTAAGGTGACAATTGCCCACAGAATCCTTCCAGCCTTCAGCAATTTTCAGCCCAGCAACTTTCTGAGCAAGAGTTGCTGTTTGGAAGCACTTGGTGGGTTTCTCTTTTATGCATTTCCCCAGCTGTTTTTTGTATTCATATAAATTTTGACACTTTTTACATGCTGTGGCAAATCATCATGCAGCTCAACAGTGCTCTGTGTGGAGAATTACGTCCTTTATTGGTTTTGCACCTGCCTCCCGCTTATTTCATTTGATGCCCCTCAATTCCTATATTGGATAAGACAGTGAACAGTTGTTGCTTGGTTGCCTTTTCTGGGCCACTAATTAACTTATATCACATCTTTATCATTCTCCCTCCACTGCTCCATCTGCTTTCCATGGAGGAGAGTCTTAATTCATGCACTTGTTCCTTGCACTGAAGCTGTTACATACTTTTGATCATCTTTCTTGCCTTTTTTGTAGTTCACGGTTATAACTTGCCACATTCAACAACTGGCTGCATCTACACAGCAAAAGCAGCACAGTTGTGTGCTCTGGGTGCAACCTGGGCCCTTTCCCTTAAGCTGCAGGAAAAACTGTTGTTAACATAGTGTTTGTTAGACGTAAACACACACACACAGCATGAACAGCCTGATCCTGGCTGCACATACATTAAAAGGAATGAGAATGAATCACTGGAACAACTCACTTGTGCTGCTATAGGCTCTTTACCACATGGGGCACCAGGAAGTGAAATCTTCCTGAAAGACTTTTGCTTGCTTCCACAGAAGAAATAAACTAAATGTGTGGATCTCTGGGGAAAGATCATTGCTTTGTGTAAGACAAGGCTGATTTTGTAATACTCCCTTTTGGCCTTGCTCTTTTTCAGCACAGGAAGAAAGGAGGTGCTACCTCTGGAACATCTCTCTCTTTACCCATGGGATAACAAGTTTAAATAAGACATGTACATTTTGGATGATGTAAGACAATCTCACGCTTAATCTCCCCTTAGCATCCTTCCTCCCTGTTTGCTTAAGAAATGATAGCATTTTTTTTTGTGCAGCTGAGAACCGCTGATGATTCTGAAGTGATAGGTCCACTATAAATATTTCCTGACGTAGCGTACAGAACTGTGATGGCTTTATGTCATCTCAGCATGTTTTTTTCAAACACAAGATGTCCCAGCCTACTGAGTTTGAGAGAGAGCTTCCAACCAGAAGTGTCTGCAGCTGGGGTCAGTGGGAGGCTAAATCCAAAAAACAAAATCGGAGATGGGATGTAGTGTGTCAGCAAAGACCCTTTTGCTGTAGTCTATTGATTGTTTTGTGTTGATTCTTTAGTTTTTTTGCTGTTGTCACTAGCATCTAATTTAAGGCATTGCTGTTAAATTAAAAGGCATGACTGACTGACTGGCATCTGAGACACATTGCAGCTGTCAGCTGCAAAGATAAACTCCGGATCGGGATGCAAATCTTCCCAAAGATCAAGGGTGTTTGGATGAGGAGCTTAAGTGGAGCTCTCTCTTTTAATTTGTAGTAGGAAAGACCTGTTCTTTTTGCATCTCCACTTAAGATTCTGAACAAGAAATGCCAAATATGAGCTTGAAAGTTGAGTCTGACCATCTTGAAAGTTTCTCCATTTAATCGTGTAGAATTAGAATGCATTGGGTCAGCCTAGCATGAAAAGTAATTTGTTTTAGTACGTGATCATGATAAGAACCGACTGAGAACGATCAAAAAGCTCTTTAGAAACTGGATTAAAGGCCTCCCTGAATGACAGCCTCCACAGCACTGAGAAAAGTCCCATGAGCAGCAGCTTTGCTTGAAATAGTTGGCTTCACAAAACTCACGCGAGGGGCTAGGACTGCTCTCAAATATAAAAGCCAAACCCTGCTACATTATTGAGGTGATAACTGCTGGTTGTGATGGGAACTTCCAGAGCCAGAGGCACGAGCCACAGCTACTCAAGTTAAAGGAAATAAAGAGCAAAAAGGTCTGTAAGGCTGCAGCTGAGCCAAACTTTGCTAAGTGGGAATAGGTGAGGTATGTGACTTTCACCTTTGAAAAGTAAAATCCTTCATAAAACAGTTGTAGGAGACTCATCACATCTGGATTAAGGAAAGATGACAACTCAACCCTCATCAATCAGTGGGGCGCAGCTGTTGGTTGAGAGCTGATGAAAGGCGCAAAGGTGACTATCTGCAAAGGGTCCCATTGATTTCAGGGGGATTCTGCACTGCTTTTCACCTTTGTTACTCACTTCCCAGCATCAGGGACCTCTTCCAAGCACATGTCTGAAATAAATGAACACCACAAAGCGGTGAAGTTGTGGGGCAACCAGGTGGGGATGCACATTTCCTGGAAGACGTGGAGTCGTGAGGCTCCGTCCACCCGGCTGCAGCCCTATTAGTCACCACCGCTGAGCTGAGCAATGGGGCATGTCTCCAGCCACCGCAGTGACAAAATCCCACCCTTGTCTCCTCTGTGGCATCTACAGTGGGCTAAAAGCATTTGTGTAGCCCGTTAGCGCAGCTCAGCTGCTCCACAGCCACGTCAGCTCTTTCACTTGCAGTTATCTGGTTATACCTTTCCAGCAGCCAGATGCTTCTGTGGAATGGGCAGAAAAGCTGAGTGTATAACTCATGGCACAGCCTTCCCCCCCCCCCCCTTCAAAGGTGGGATGGGTATAACTTTATATAATAGGCCTTTAAACAATTGTTTACAGCACCACTAAAAAAGACAAATCATTTGAAACACCAAATGACTAGACCCAGGAAAAGGAGGGAAATTTCTAAAGGTTTATCTGAAGGCCAATAAAGAGGATAAATAACATGCGATATTTCATTTGTCAGGACCATGAGACAACCTGATAATAAAAAAGGACTATGCCATAAAGTGGGGAATTCCTTTGTCTTGACTATAAATGCCTGTGCTGATTTAATAAGTGTTCTGGTACTTCCACTCGAGCTTCTCTTTAACACTCACAAATGGGATGGAAGCTGAGGAATAAGGAGAGGAAGGAAGTTATCTGTCCTCAACTCATAAAGAAATCTGACTCTGGTTAAGGGTTTGAGATCGCGTGTTTTTTATCTCATATTGACTGTTTCTCCTTTAGCTGGTGATGAACAAAGTATGGAGAAGTCAAAGACTGGAACCTACACTATCCCCCCATCAGTTCCTGGGGTGAGCCTGGGGAATGTCTATTAATTAATTAGAGTAAGCAGGAACATTGAGCCCAGCCTTTCTTTCTTTCTATGTATTCTTATGGTTGTAAAGTTATCATAATAGATTACATCATGAAATGCACACCTGTTTGAATAACCATCCTTAAACTGACGACCCCATGATAGGCTGTCAGTTTGGATAACTATTTTGCTTAACAATAGTATATAACATTACCTTTTAATACACCGGAGCAATTATGCTTTTTGCTTTAAGAGTGAAAAAGAAAAGCATCCCAGACATATTAGTCACAAGCCTAGCCACAGTTTGTGCAGAGCTACCTTCTGCATTCCCCAAGCTCACTCCTAATCAACAAGGGACCAAAAGAGAGGAAGTAAAGAAAGTCATCGTTAAAAGCACAAAGAGTGTGTTAGCTTTTAAATGTATCTGGTTACAGATATTCTATTGATCAGCTCAAGCAAGACATCAGGATACCTGCCCTTGTGCCAGTGCCCTTTCTTGTGACTGAAACACAACCCGTCTCCCATCAGGGGACAGGAGAGACAAACCTAAATGTTTCTGCATGCCGTTTAGAAAAGGAATCAGCGGATAAAGTGACTTTCAAGGGAAGGACTGCTCTTCAAGGTCAAACATTTATTCTGTGCCTATAACAGCCCCATCCACCCCGTCACTGCCAGGATCTCAGACCACCTTGCTGTGATGTTTGCCAACACATGTTTCCACCTTGCTCTCTCTTGTTTCCCAGGTTATTCTCGTTATTAAGTATCTAAGCACCTTCCACTGCATTCAGTAGCGTGCCTGATTCTGAACGTATGTTTATTCTCACTCTGTCTCTGTCTTGAGAGTGAAAGCTCGGAGCACAGCTAGGCTGGCAATAGTGCAGGGTCCCTGTTTGCATGTGGCAGGAGGAAGTCTTTTAAAGTCCACCCAAGTCAGTGGAAAGATGCTCCTGGACTCCATGGAGCTGCGGAGCAAACCATGAAATGAAACAATTCATGATAAAAGTCAAAGCGGAGATGTAAGGATCTGATGAGGACAACTCATCCTTCTCTGTAGGAATAGCACAATATGGGGGAGTTCACTGAAACTGAGGAGAGAGTGAGCCTGCTCCAGTCTAGACTGGAGGGCCTGGTCTACGCGTGCTATGGATGTAGTGGGAGCATGTGTGATGCCATGACTGGAGAAGTGGGAGCAGAATCTCACGGTGCAAAGATGAGGAGGATGAAATATTCTCACTCACATACTCACCCATGTGTGAGTAACGGTTTATGAGGAACACATCAGTCCCTGCATGGGCTTGAGAAGAGTAAAAAAGGGTGTAGAAGGATGTCATTGCACAAGGCAGGGGGAAAGCACTGAACATGTGAAACTGGGAGAAAGAAAACCTGGTATGACCATCACTGAGGTCTACTAGACCAGGGACCAAGTGAGCCCTTCCCCGAGGGCTGCCCAAAGCACAGACAAAGTGGGAAGGGGAATTATTTCAGGCTTCAGGATTGAGGCAGTGAATCAGTTCTCGGCCCCACATGGTCTTACACTGGGGCACTGAGTGAGCCCATTCCTGTGCAAGGGGGTCCTGGCAAACACCCATGTTCTGATCTGGTGCATAGTTGAGCTATTGAGGATTCACTTTTTTCCCAGAAACGCTGGTCTCCCGTCTCAGGTGTGCAGAGAGCAGAGGATCCTGCAGTTCAGAGGGGAGCTATGATCTCCATTGCCCCATAAATAGCAATAAAAGGAGGCTGGGCCAGCTGAAATGAAGGCATGTGCACCTCTGATGCCTCTGGCTCTGGGCTAGAAAATGAAGAGGGTTTTATTTTATTTTATTTTATTTTATTTTAAAAAGCAGCATATGACTTTCTCCCAATGTTTCCTCTTCTAAAAAAAAAAAAAAGTGTCATTAACTCATTGTCTTTATTTGTGCCTGACCATGGCACACCGCTGCATCTCTTGCATATTGCAAGATATGCATACCTGAAGCATATTCAAGGGTATTTTTGGGCAACTGGGGAAGGAAGAGCAGGTAAGACAGCCATCTGAGAGCAGCCACCTCTGGGATGAAGGGCCACTCCTGCTCCTTTCCTTGCAGTGGGCAAGCGATGGAGTAGAAGCAGTTACCAGCTGTTAGAGGCAGGCGTGTTTGATACAGCAGATTTTGGCTTGCTGAATATGGCAGAGGAGGAGTGAACTGATCAGTGAGGGATGTGAGAGATTATCCATCACTTGAAGGGCCTGGATGATCCCCTGCCATCCTTTTAAAACACAAAACCCAGCCTGTAGGTGCCCTGCTGCAAGGCTTTGGCCCATGTTAGGCAGGTCATGTTCAGATGATCTTAGCAGTCGATTCTGCCTTCGACTTTTATGGATGTCCCACAGAGGCCAGTGGTTCTTGGCAGAAGCCTGGCAGGGTGGCAGGTGGAAAAGGCTGCTGAGGCTCAACATTTCCCTTCTGCAAGTGGTAGGACTATCCCAGGAGCAAGGAGCCTGCTGGCTCCACCAGCTTGCAGTGTCATAGCCGGTGGCACGAGGGGAAAAGCTGTGTGTCACTGACAGCAGCACTGAGTACACCCAGAAAAAGGAGTCAGAAAGGAATTTATGAACCTGTTGCTCCTAGATTAGAGCCTTGTGGGTGTTTGAAGGGGATATTGACTCCCTCCTTCACCAAAGTTGTCCAGGGGAGCAGTGACTCTCCGTGGCTGGTGGCATTGGAGTACGTGCAATATGGGGAAAAGGAGGGCCATTTTGGGGTCAAGAGGGGAGTGGGTGGTAAGACCCCAACCACTTCCCAGCTCCCCTGTGTTGTCTGCAAACGGGCACATTCGATTACCTGGGGGGAGAGGGAGGAGACACAACCTTGCTGATCCTGAATGCGTGTCTTTTCTTGAGGTGGTTTTTGCAAGTGTATTCTGTGGGTTAGGGGCCAACAGGCCACAAAACAGGGAGAGGGTCTTCTTCGAGGAGGGAAACTCCCTGACACAGCAAGTAAGCAAGACTTGGATGAGTTAGTAATGGGGCAGGGTTTTCAGGAAGGCAGAGTGGAAGTGCTAGACACTGGAATTGTTGAGGAGAAGTCAATGAAAAGGCAACGCTGTTCCTTCTCCTCCCATATCTCGACCCTCCAGGCTCACCTGTGATGTTTAACCCTACTACATTCAAAGGTATCCCATTTTTGGGGCATGGCAGCGGGTGTATCACAAGGTCTGTAGGACCGGCGTTGCCTCTGCTTCCTGTGTGGGGGTCCCTCTCCTCTCCCGTGACACCGCGGCTGACGGGGCTTTTCTGGATTTTGCTCAGGTGGCTGGAAACCTTGGTCGGCTTGGGGCGACTGCACCAAGGACTGCGGGGGAGGCCTGCAGACCCGCATGCGCACCTGCAAGCCCCTTCCCAACGAAGGCCTTGCCTGCGAGGGAGTCCTGGAGGAAGGAAGACTGTGCAATAGGAAAGCGTGCAATAGTAAGTGGAGGCATGTTCTCTTGCACGTGCGCGAGCAGTTTGACCTCGGGCAGAGCCCGCCTCTGCAGCCGCGGCACCGTAAATAACGAAGGGGGCTTCAGAGGCACAGCTAAGCTGCCGAAAGGCTGTGTCTGAGGGGCAGCCTGCGGTCGTGAGCCCCGGGGAGCGTGCGACACCGGTTGTGTGTGGTCCATCCCTGCCTGTCTTGCGGTCTCGCACACACACACACATGCTGACACACGCGTTGCAACACGCACGTATGCAGATTCAGAGCTTTCCTCCACAGACGGGGGGTTCATTTACAGCAATGCCTACATCAGGTATTCAAACTCTGCTGCAAAACCTATCACCAATGGCAAAATATATCCCTTAAAGGCATTTCTTTAACTGCTGACCTCTCGAGCCTCTTCCTGATAAATAAAGCATGCAGTTAGGAGAGATGCTACTCTTGATGCTTATGTCTCTTTCTGGCTTAGTTCACCTTCCCAGTCAAGTGCAATGTTGCTTCCCCTTCTTCTACAAAACTGCAGCCTACAGCAGTAAGATGTGCAGCCAGATCTGGCTGTTAAACAGCTCCGGACAAAACACAGGGCCTCGGAGAGGCAAAGTCTTTGGCAGAGGCTTTGCTCTCCTCCTGAAATACAGCCTCTTTCCAGGTCCTCTTCTCCAGAGGGCAGGGGACAGATTGTCAATGCCAGTCAGCAGGGAGATATTAATGCGTCAAGCTTATGACCCGCAGCACTTCCATTTCCAACACTTTTTTCACGGTAGCCAAGTAGAGCGGGGGATGGAGAAAAACAACAGCAGAAGAATCCCAGCCCAGCAAACGCAGGCGAATGGCTGATTATAATTATGCTCTTCTTTTTACTTCAAATTTGCAGTGAAGGATGTTTGAATAATTCCTCCAACTAGGCAAATAACTGGGGAAAGTTCAACTGTCTTCAAAGGCAGGGAAGTGTCTCCTGATAAAAGGGGAAGTTCAAATAGAGGGACGCAAATGAATTCTTCTAATAAGGGCTAAAATGATTTCATGCATTTTTTACCACTTCCATAAATTTAAATCTTGTTGCAATTAGGCGTTTTTTAAATTAAACTTTCTAGTATATTGAATTTCATCTTCTTGACTCACAGTTGCTAATTTCCTACCGAGGTTCGCCCACACTACGGAAATTTAACTGGTATCTCCCACACTTGCTGGTAACTTTGGAGCCTCAGCGCAGCTGTGGCTTGGGACCATGAGTGTATGAGTGCATCCATGTGTGGGCAGGGACCTGGAAGTCTCTTGATCTGAAAGGAGGGTCCAGCCGTAGGACATGAAGGCACCTGCATGGAGCTGTCTCCTAGAGAACAGTCCATACCGGTCTTCATGGGCACTTCTGTGGATGTGATCTGCAGGGAGAAGAAGGTGGAGACAGCACTGGTGGCAAGCAGAGGGGACTGTGCAGCTGTTCTTGGGACATGGGAGCATATGGGACAACAGGCAGAAAACCTCCTTAGAGTTCCCTGCTCCCTCCCATGCTGGATAAATGAGGTGGTGGGACACAGCAAACTCCAGACTCTCTTCCCAGGACATCTGTCCCAGGGCTTGACCATCTTCATAACCCTCCATGGGA
The DNA here is from genome assembly GCF_036417845.1 of Apteryx mantelli. Classification (NCBI taxonomy): domain Eukaryota; kingdom Metazoa; phylum Chordata; class Aves; order Apterygiformes; family Apterygidae; genus Apteryx; species Apteryx mantelli. The sequence continues at coordinate 2,870,142 of NC_089979.1, read as the reverse complement.
CCTGCTTCAATTCCTTCACATCCCTCTTGAGCTGAGGTGCCCGAGGTTGGACAGGGTTTTCCAGGTACAGCCTCACCAGCACTGAACAAGAGGCACAGTACCTTGCCTTGATCTTCTGGTTATGCTCCTCTCAACATGTTCCTGTATGCAGCTTGTTTGGTTTGCAGTGAGAGTGCCTTCTTGGGTTGTATTCAGCCTGGCATCCTCTTCATCATCCCAGTCCTCTCCAGTGGGGCTGCCACCCAGCCTGCACCGACCCATGGGGTTACTCTCTCTGGGGGAAAAACTTTGCACATCTTCATGCCAGCTCTCCTGAGGTTTCTGTTGCAAGGATGGGTGAGGAAGGACTATGTTTATCTAGGGAGGCTGGAAGTCTGGGTTGTGCTTCCAGCTCCGTTCATTGCACGGAGCAAAGCAGTGACAGACGAATTGCTATTTACTCACTTTTCTTTTCTGGAGTGCAACACTCAGAAAAGCTGACCCTGAGTGCGGAAAAGTCTGGTTGTGCCCCAGGGACTGTGATTCAATAAACAATTTCACTTGTGTTCCTGTCTTCCTTCTATTACACAGACAACCGCTGCTCCAAATTAAAGTGGGGTTAGTCTGGCTGAGCTTACTGGGGGAGAAAGGATCTTGAGCTCATTGGAAGACCCTAGTTTGGAAAGAGAGTACATTCACAGTGAGGCAGCACAAATTGATTTATCCCTTTAAAATACATAAAATAAGTTAATTCTGATTAATTTTCTCAAATGCCTCTTTTTAGACAAACCCCTAAGGCCCACTGTGATGCTTTAATGCTGGCAAGCTGGAAAGCATTCGAGGGAAGATGTGAGCAGTTACTTGCCTATTGCACAGCTTGAGGTCTGAGTTGCTGGCCAAGCAAGTTAGGTTAGAATAAGACAGAAATCACCACCGTCACCTTCAAAACAAGGGCAAAGACATCTCTTTACTTTAGCTTCTCCTTGCTAGCTTCTGCCTGAGTGTCTCAAACTGATGGCTGATTAGGCAGGGTGTTTTATCTCTTTATTCAGATCTCCTGAGACAGGGAGAAGGCTTAGTCTCATATGGGATGGGTTCTCAGTGGGAACAAACTGGGATGTTCCCACTCAACTCCCTGGAGCTACTCAGATGGATGCTTGCAGAGAATATGTGAAAGTTTCATTTGGTTGTTTTATTTGGCCCAGCCATGGAAAACGATGCTAGAGGGATCTAACCTTTCTTGTCCTCCTGCTGCCATCCTTCCTCTTCCAGAGCTGCTCCAGGTGGACCTTTAGCATGTCCTGCCACGTAGCAGTGGGCATGGTGGGTTTTGGCCTTTCCAGGAGATGTGACTGCTTGTAGCAAGGTCACAAATACACATGTAGCCACACGTGGCTGCCAAGGCTGAGTCTGAACGTGCTGCAACGGGGTCTCCTGCTTGATGACCATCCTCTATGCCTCTCAGCTAAATTTCCCCAGGGATGCCCACCCAAGCCCAAGGACGCACGAGCCAGGGAAACTATTTCCGTAGGAAAAACCTGAAGCCTTAAAACACAAAAGAAAACTGGAACGAAGGCTCATCCCAAACTGGAAATGGAACTTTGTCTGGGAACAACAGCCCTGCTTGAGCAGAGGAGTCATTTTTCATGGCAGGCATTCGGCTCAAGAGAGCTAATCTGAAAGACAACATTCAGTGTTTGTTATAACTCTGATTATTCCTTGCTAGAGGCAGAGAACCCAGTGATATCTTCCTCTCCGGTACAGACAGGGGAGATTTCCTCCATCTGTTGGATTTGGCCAGAAGCTGCTATTGTATAGAGAGAAGAAAAAAAATAGGGAAAAGAAAAAAAAAAAAGCCAACCTAAGCATGATGAAAAGTGCTTGCAGAGCAGCTATCTGGGCCCACCCCCTTTGGCTCGAAGGGGCAACCGCAGTGCTCCAGTGGCCCCGCTTGGCTGTGCGGTGCTAAAAGCTGTGATTGCTGACAAACTGGCACGCGGAGGGCCCTGGAGGGGAAGCTGGATGGGCGACACGGCAGGACAATGTCCAAGTCAGAGCGGGGATGTCACGGGTCTGACCCCAATGCTGGAATTCAGCAGTGCCGAAGAGATGCAAGAACAATCAGAGATGTAGGCAGCCTGCATTGATTCCTGGGGAATGAAATCAGCAGAGGAGCCAGCTGAAATCCTGCCATCCCATCTGGCAAAGGCAATGCAAAACCATCTCTGACATTTATGAATATGCAGATCAGGCAAACACATCTCCCCTCATCTGGGAGATGGAAGGCCACATCCTGCCTTCAGGTGTTGCAGTGTGAAACCAGTGTGGTCCCATCAACCCTGCCGGATTTCCAGCATGGGAATGGGATCAGGATCCGGCCTTTCAGCTGAATAAACATTAGTAGTGTGAAGAAATGCATGTTCCACATGACACTGAAAAGGCTGCAACTTAGTGTTGTTTTCTGCTGCCCCTGAACTGTATTAAAAATAGCCCTTTTGCTGCAACCACAAACAGAGCTGAAATATCCTGGGTGTGCGTGTGTCTGTGTGTGAGAGCATCTTCATTCCCCGAAGGCAAGGCTAGATACTGTTGCAAGCTGGAACAGCATCTTGTCCTATATGTAACTGTCTGCTGCTGCTCGGAGTGACGTCACCATGTTCCCCCCTTTTAATGCTACTTTGGACATTTCTTATCTGGGAGTCCCGGGTCTCACATTGACATTTTCACAAGTCTCCAATGTTCAAACTGAAAGTCTCTGGGCCATTTCCTTAGTTGGTGCAGTTGCCATGTACCCGGTGGTTTCCAGGATGACCCCTTCTATACTGGCAGTAGAGCACGTCCTGAATACACGGTTGTTAGGAGGTGTTAGTGATTCTGCCCTTCCCAGTTTTACACAATTAGCAGTTGCTAGATGCCCCAGAAACTCCATAGCCCACAGCTTCTCCTTTGGTTTTACTGCACTGGAGATATATTTACCCCCCCCATTTTTTTTTTTTTAGTAATGTCTTTTCACTCTTTGCTCTGCTCCATCCCTTCTTCCTCTCTGAGGTCCCTTGAATAATTTTCACGGTCTGGCTCAGACTGCTGTTTTCTTTGTCCCTCCTGTTTGGGGGATCAATATAGAGGGAAGAGTGTGTGGCTTTGGGAGACATGCTTGAACATTAGAGACTTAGCCCAGAACATCACAAAATCTCTGCATTAGATGTTTTTCCCTTGGCTGTGCTGGAAGGGGCTGTCTGATGAGTTACATGCTCTCATCAGAAGCGTTGGTCACCAGCTTCCTCTTCCCAATAATATCAGCATTGCATGATTATCCTTCCCATCTTTGTCTTAGGTGTGTTTTTTCTAAAATCCCAATTGCTTGCCTCCTGCTTGTGATTGAAACTTCTCTGGGTTCCCTCCAGGAGCATTATTTCTCTAGCTCTCCTGCTAGCTTCTCTTAAGTGTTGGGTATTTCTCCCATGTGCCATCCCAGGTTATTTATACGGCTGGGTTGCAAATCATGCCTAGGTCTTCCTTTGATGCTGGCATTGCTCCTCTCTGCTGACCCCACTGTGGGAAGCGAGCTGCTGAAATCCAGCCAGTTCCCTACTGCCTTCATCATGCAGCGCGCATCCCATAAAGTCCTGGGGCATAAACCCACTACAGAGCTTTGCTTGCACTGATTTCGTCTCATGCATAAGCGATGTGGTTTCTCCCTGCTTCATTCATTCAGGGATGATTTTCACATATTTATTCTTATTAACTATTCAAATTAAATCTGTGCCAGGCTCCGTGTTAAATGGGGCCTGACCTGCTTCTCCGCAACACCTTTTTCAAGGGCTGGAAACCGTGCCTACTGCAGCAGAGCAACACTGGCACGGGCCTGGAGCCAGTCCCTGCTGGGGAAGGCTTGGGGCAAGGCAACAGGGTGAGGCGTTCAGCTGCTAGACCTGATCGCCTTTAATTAGGATGAGCAATAACAGCGCGGGCCTGTCACATCTGCCGGGGAGCGAGGGAAATGATGCAGCACATCCGAGACCAGGATCAGCTATTAGGAGACACCGAGTACAACTAAGTGGCAGGAGGAGGGCCGGGGTGGTTTCATCCTGAGGTGGCACAAGGGGCCGTGTCGGGGGATTTGCCTCATAGCGCTGGCTGGGCAACGCGATTGAGCAGCGCAAAAACGCTCCCTTGTGAGGAGCAAACCGACCGCGACAGAGGGAAAGGCTTTGGGGTGCCAACGTGGGTGCTAAGCCACCCTGGCAATACCCCCTGCTCCGGTGGCAGCGGCCACTTGTCTCCTGTGCAGGCACAGAACGGACGTGCCGCGGGAGCTGTTTCTGCAAGCCACTAACACCGTTTCTTTGGAAAATCCCCCAGCGGGCAGTTAAATGCTGCTCCTTGTGTCCTGCACTGTGGTGGCTTTCAGCTGCAGAGCTCCCGGGTGACCGGGAAGCGCTCGAGAGTGGCAGCCCTTCAGACCAGGGAAATGTCTTTAGGTGCTTCCAGAAAAATTGGAGATGAGGGAAACTGACTGCATTTAAAATTTTTACTTCGATCCTTTCTCTTTTCTATCTTCTCTCCTTCCTTCTGTCCTGCCTCCTGCCTCTCTGTCCAACCATCCACCCATTGATGCTCACCAGGTGCTGCTGATATATTCAGTCCCAGGTTTTCCTATCACCTTCCCTGCTCCGAGCAGCCGACAAATCCATTCAAATGCCACATCTGCACCTTCCTGCCTGCCCCATTTCTCCTCCCGGATAATATGAGTCTCTGGGGAGCCTTTGGGATTTACAGCAGCCTGGAATTTTTTTTTTTGTGGGTTTTCAGGGATTTGACCCTTTTAACAAAAGGACTGAAATCAGAGCAGATCAAAATATGGGCTATTTCCAGCAATGGCTGGAGGGATGGTGGGAACGGATCAGGGTTTGAGATGCATCTAGTACCTCAGAGTGTGGATCTAATTAAAGCTGTCCCCTAAGTGAACTCTGTACACAGGATATTGGAAAAATACTTGGAGGTTGCTTTTTCATAAACTAAATCTCACATAGGAAGGTTCCAGGGCTTTGCAGGTATTAAAAACTTAAGATTTGGCTGTTTCTATTTCAGTAAAGAACCTGGGGGGAAAAAAAAACATAGAACATAGATGTATGCAAGTATTAGGATATTTGTAGTCCTGATGTCCAGACAAATGGAAACCTGCCCTCGATGAGGGCAGGCAGGTGACTGTCCCACGCCGTGTCCTCCAGCCAGCAGCCTGCAACCAGTCTGTGCTGCGAAGGTTTGGAGCCGTCAGCATGACCAGCCCCTAGGCCCTGTTTTGGGACTAAGGTAATGGGGAATTTGCTTCACAGTTTCACAGCCTAGATGGGCCTCGTCCACGAACCAAGCTGCAGAATGTAAAGTCTGGCTCCTGGCAGGGACTCTCTGAATCATTCCTCTCCCTCCTCTGCTTTCCCTTTTTGGATGGCAATAAGGACTCCTGCCACCACATTGAAGCTTCATTAACCTTTACTAATTTTCCCAAGGTTCCAAGATCGAATTTGTCACCATTTCATCTCTTTGCAGTTTGTACTTCTTGAAAAGATGTCTGACTGTTTTACCTCCTCGGGGAAAAAAGATCCTCTGTCTGGTACCTGCTGTTTGGAAACAAACCGGTTGCCAGATCGCAGATTACTAGAGCTCAGCTCTGCTCTCTGCTATGCTGCACGACTCTGATGGAGTCAGCTGCGCTCTCCTGACGTGCAGAGGGCAGCCCTCGTGAGTGGGATTCAGCTGCTAATGCTTGGTTGCTTGTCTGTTTACTACTGGTTTCGAAGGAACAGGGATGCGTGCTGTCCATCGGGAGTTAAATTTTCTCACTTTGCAGTGGTCTCGACACCATGGTCTTCAGCAGGAGAGTTTCACTGATCGCTGGACACTAGGATCAGGAGCTTTGCTTGTTCACCAGAGTTGCAAAGGTGTTCAGTCTTAGCTCTGTTGGCCCAGCAGTCACTTTGCTGATACCAAGCCTTCATCCCTCCTCTTTCCTGGTGGTAGGGTAGGGTTTGGGAAGGAGACAATCTTTTCAGCCATCCCTTTCCTTTTCCAATCATGTCCCCTCACATGCCTGCTTCACTCAGCATTTTCTGGATGCTCTGCAGAGCATTGCTAAGTAGATACACTTTGCAAGGCAGAGTTTTACACACAAAAAAACAACGCCACTCTTCACCACAGATCTCAAAACACTGCCAGGGATGGTGGGATTCACTGTCAGCGTACCTGAAAAGGCTAAACCCTCCACAAGTTCCTAAGGCTGCCCAATCTCACCGGAGGCTTCCTAGCAAAGGGTATGGACACACTGGAAATTCATTGCATCTGACTAAATCAGGCATAGGGATCCGATTCTGCATGGTCCCATGTCTCACTGAAACCAAGGGTTGAACCGCCAGCCAGACCGAGTCTTGCAGGCTGGCTCGGTGCGAAAGCCCCAGGGAAGGCTGGTGGTCAGGGGTGTTGGGCTGGAAGGCAGGTGGTCGTGTGAACCAAACGTCGCAGGTTGCTGTTGTTTATACAAATGTAACCTTTGTAGTGAAAGATCTTGCAGAGTGAACCAAGGTGTATTTACATGACCCATTACCTTGCCATAGCCAATGGACGCTATAATTCCAGAAGCCAATCGCTGAGGTCCACAGATAACAGAAAGCGAGAGGACACTGACGAACTGCAGCACTACGGGTACCCTGCACCTCAAATAGGTAAGCTCTGACCTACCACAACAGCCTCTGGAGCTGGCACTCTACCTGGTAACTGAGTGTCCCGGCTGTGCTGGGCTGACTGCATTGACTTGCTTTGCTGTTTCAATGACACAGCTAACCAACTCTTTTCCTCCCAGGTTAGCATGGGCATACCCTGCCAGTAAGTCAGACAATGAGCAAATGGTCATCCCCCAGTTCGATCCCATCCCATTGCACTGATAAGGGTTTTGTGTTGTTGCCGTTAGCCAGAGAAGGCAAAAAGAGATAGACACTATGCCCTAACCAGACCACGCTTCTCGCAGATTGCTTCTCATCACCCTGCCTACTTCTAAGTCACTGCTTTGTCTGAACTATCTAAACAGCCATGGTTCATTAAGCCAAAGCTGACTTGACTGTGATATAGCCTTTTTTTTCTGATGTTCATGTCATACCTTTCCATTGACCACAGAAGGAGATGTGCAGGGTGTGATGGGAAGAGAGCAGGACATTTTCCTCTGTCACTGGATCTTCAGTGCTGTGCAGGGATTCGTGTCTGACAGGCTCTGCAGCAGGACCCTCCTGCAACAGGAGGGGAATAAGATTTAGTAGTATTAGAGAGTGTGATCTGGGAAGACAGCAATGAACTGGACCTGGACATACGCCCAGACCAATCTGGAGAGGTTTTGTGCTTTTTTTTTTTTACTGCTGCCTTTCATGGCAGGAGCTCAACACATCATGCTCCTAGGTAAAGCAAGCTGCAGGTTAAAACAGTTGTCTAGCAGCTTTACAAACAGTCTGTGCTCTAGAAAGGCTTCAGAAGGGTGATTAAAAGAGCCAGAGCTGCAGCACAGATTATAAGGGAGAGGGGTTCATATTCTGGTGTAAATCAGCTGTGCTCCATCAGAACCAGCAGGACTCTGCCAGTTTGCAGCAGCGACCAGCGTTACAAGACAGCACTGTAGCACAGGGCTCTGGGAGGGATCCATCAATGGATGGGGTTGCGGCTTTCACCAGGCAGCAGGGCATCATCTGAATTTCCTCCCTACCTTTCACTGACTCTGGCCAAGGAGAGAATGAACAGGCCAGAGCTGCGGGTGCAGGGAGGGGCAGAGCTCTTGTTCATGAGCCCTCGGGAGCCTTGTCTTGCGGAGATGGACACGGACCTCGGGTGGGAGCAGCGCTGCTGCCTGTGCCAGCACTGACCGCTGGCAAAGAGCTCCGGTGGAGGGCTGGTTGTTGCACTGTTGCAACCTGGTGAAGCTTGGCTCACTCTCTAAGAGTCTGTGTGTCCAAAGGAGTGGAAGAAAAGGAAGGTCTCATGACGTTCCCCAGTGTTGTTGCTCTGCCTGGTCTCAGGTGCTTTCCTAGTGCTCCAGCCTGTAGCCCAGCCATCAGGTTTATGGCTTGGTATTTCCTCCTGCCATGCAGCTGGATTCTGCATCTGTGCTCAGCGACATCTCTATTAAATCTCTGCTGTCATAGTCCCTGCTGTACAGTAGCTGCCTTGGGTCATGATGTCCCTGAGTGCAGTGGGGACTGTGAGACACCCCTGGGAAGAAGCGCATTGTCCTGCCACGAGCTTGCCACGCTTCTGTCGCTATCCCAGGAGCAGCAACTGCAGCCAGATCGTTAAGGAAAGCAGGACAGAGGAGATGTAAAGTTAAGACCAGGCAGAGGGTACAGCCCAGAGATGGATTTGGAGGGAGTCTCTAGCTGGGCAGACCGATACAAAACCCAAGCCTTGCCATGGAACAAATCAACACAGCTCGTAGGGTCTATGCCATTTCACATCCTCTCAGTACCTGGAAAAATATGAAAAATGCCAGCTACGGGGACCAGGGTGAGGGGATGGCCCTGCCCAGCTGAAGGCCAGTGTTTACTCTTGCCAGCCCTTTTTAGCCCTGGTGTCCAGGTCCTGTTGGCCTGTGGGCTCTGGCACAGTTGTGCTCTCAGCTGTGATGCTGCTGGCTGGCAGTGTGTCCCCCCTCCCCAGCAATAGCACAAGAGTGAGATCCAACCCAGCAGGTCCCTGGCACTGGTGCTCCCAGCTCAGCCCACACACTGCTTCCAGGAGGCCTTTGCCAAAGGCAGGATGTGAACGAAGAAGAGGCAGCACGTGGCGAAATGTCGGATTGACAAGAGGTGCCAGAAAAAGGGGCTTCTGGCGGAGGAATGACAGCAATGTGTCGCTCCATTAATGCTGAGAGAGGAAGTGTCACAGAGAAGCTGCAGGCACTGACAGGGACTCTGCAGCCGGCTGAGTTTTCTGTAAGGCCAGATCAGTTACTGTCAGGGCTGGCCAGGTGCTGGAAAGGATCCTGGATTGCACTGCTACTTCCCAGTGGAGTGATGCCCAGCGTGTCTCCTCCCGAGGCACCTGCCATGCCCGCTGTAGCTGCAGAAGTGTCCCTGGGCTCCAGAAGAGGTGCTACAGCTGGCCCTGTGGGAGCAGGAGACTTGGCCGTGCAGCTCTGCAAAGGGCCACCTTCCCACGCAAAGCGAGGGGGCCTTCTCCCTGCTAACTCCTTCCAGGCGCTAGTTGGCACCTTGCTGATCTCCACGCTAGCCTGGAGCACCACAGGACACATCAAAGGGTGGTGCTTCAGAGATAAGTCTCAGGCAACAGTTATGATGGAGGACAGTGCAAGGCCCCTCATGTCCCCTCGGGGATGAAGCCCATATGGTGGTTTTGCATTTCTTCCAGGTCTGGTTGTATGGCAAGGGCCTGCGTGCTGAGCCATACTAGAGGGCTGTCAGGATGGATGAGCATGGCAGATTCTTGCCCTTATATTGATAAGCAAAGCTGAGATCCATTCCTGGGATAAATCATCAGAAGGCATTGCAACCAGTGATTCACATCAACTGTGTCTGGCTCACAGGCATGCAGAAATTCTGCTCATGAACACTTTTGGAAAGGGGTGATATTCTACTTTTTTTGGGTGGGGAACAAAGCAGCTTGTAGGCCTGATGCCAAGAGGTTCTGACAGCCCCTCAGGACTAGGTCTGGCATGGTTTGAAACTTAGTTGTATTTCTTCTGCAAGCGTTGAGACTTGACTGGACATAGTACCCCAGCTGACTGAGATAAACTGCTTAGTTTGAAACTATACCAAACCAAAAGAAATAACCAGTACTTGATAAATAAATTACACTCTGGATTTAAAAACTGGAGACTGGTGCAATGATAATTGAGGAGATTTGCCTTTATTGATACTGTGAAACGGCAAAGGCCAAAAAATAAAGAAGGGGAAAGAGACAGAAGAGGTGGAATTTGGGTCAAAGTGACCATTCATTCATCTAATGACACAGTAATTCTTGTCTGGAGAAGGATCTTGCAAAACCGCAGTCAAGCCTGAGTGGGGAGGTGGTGGGATGGCAGGTTTTCCAAGCCATGAGTCACTGATGGGAGAAACCACTACATCTCTGCAGGCTTCCTCTGTCCCCTCTCCGGTCTATCAGAAATACTTCTGGGTACAGACTGGCAGCCTTTAACTAGGCACCGAAGAGGAAAAAGCAGGATGACATGTGAGACGATGAAACCAGGACAGTGCTGCCACAGCGGGACTGGAGACCAGCTGAAAAATGCCAGCCCTCTGCCACTGAGGGATGTGGTGCTGCTGGGTGGAGCAGTGGGGAGGTTGCTGCAAGGTTGATGGAGGAGTTTGGGCATGGTTCTCTAAGCAGTGCAAAGTCATCATCTGTGTGGGGTCTAGGCAGGGTAGGCAGCTGGGAAGGTTGGGCTCTGTGGGCCAAAGAGGGATCTTCTGGAGTCTGGGCCATCCTAGATGGCACCTGCTGAAATGGTGGTACCAAAAAGGTAGCTTGCCAGTAGTGAACTCCTAGTGTCACAGGACTGCCTATCTAACAGAGCCAGCTGAGTACCAGCATTTATTGGAAAGGGAGTCTAATTACCGTGGAAATCTAGATCTCTATATACCAGGAAATCCAGTACTTGGGAAAGAGGATATGGGAGAGATGCTTCCTTGAAGCCTCAAGGCCTCAAAACATGCGCTGTCTCCTACGGATCCCAGAGAAAGACCAGTGTTCAATAACGTTTGCCTAACTGGAGCCAGTCGGGTAGATTAATCTGACATGGAATGAAGCAGTATTGAACAACTTTGGCTTAATGAACACAATCAGTTATGTCCAATGTCCATCCCCCTAAAGAGGCAGTGAGGGAGGCAGGCAGCGTGCAGACTGCAAGGGGAATGCATTTCGCTTGACTCCTGATCTTGTTAGAGTGAAGCCATACGGCGAAAAGAGGAGCTCACGATAACGTTTGCAACAGCATAGGTGAGATGGGGAAAGACTCATCCTTACCTCCATCTCTTACTGGGTCCAGCCATATTCTGTCAGTTGGAACAGCAGCCAGGTAAAAGGTAGATGAAAGAATTAAAGCCTGATCTGCCTTACACCAAGGACAGGTCTTCCTCTAAGCTTTCCCGCTTTAACAGGCCTGTACATATTGTCTGCTTTGATATGTAGTTCCACCTGCCTCCTACTAGCAGGATTATTTTTAACTATCAACTCTCTGAATGGCTGGAACCATCCAAAGCAGATTTTCTGAAAACCACAACGCATATTGAATAATGTAGGTATCAGCACCCAAAATCCCAATGAGCAGATAAATGAACTGGAGCTTTTAAATTGTTGCTTTGCCATGAACACTTGAAATCTGGAATAAACTTTTATTGCAAGCTGACAAATCTCATTGAGATGCTAGTAAATAAATACACCACCTTTAGAAGGAAGTCAGATGTGCACAGTTTTAGGTCACCTTAGGTGGTATCACAGCTGATACCTTCAGTATTACTGTGCATTTTGGTGGTCCCTGGCGCTTACAGTCCCCATGATGACTCCTGTATTGACACTGATTTTCATGCAGTCGGTTTCTAGTGCTTGCTGCCCTACAAGCAGGCTGAGATCTCAAGCAGCAGCAGCCCAGAACTAGGGTCTCTCTCACACTCCATGTTGCAGCTGGTCAGTCCAATGCGGGATCCACTGTCCAGCTTTGTCTGGGGAATTTGGTCATGGGGCAGGACACAAGTCAACATGTTGGGTGCAGCTCAGTCTGTGCCACATTGTAGGGCCCTTTAAGTCATGCTCACCAACTCCACCCAGTGCTGCAGTCCTTCTTGTTTGGCCATCCACCATGGTCTACCAGACGCATCTTGTTATGATGCAACATGGTGCTGTCTGATGCTTTGAAGAACTTGCTACTAGAGGGACATGCCCCTATATTATGCAACCTCAAAGATGTGTTTTTGGTGTTTATTGTTGCCATATGCCTGTGTACTATACATACCAAATGTTATGTTCTAGGTTTATCATGTGTAATTATTAGTAATACATTGAAAAACTAAAAACCCAAACAATACAGAGCTTAATTAAATGAAACAGAGCAGGCTTTTGTTTTCATACAGGGAGAGAAAGACATTTTCTCAGGGGTAGACTACTGCCTATGTAAACTCATGGAAAACTCTGCCCTTTCCCTGCCCATACCACATTTTTGGTGACTTTTTTTGAGGCTATGGCCTGGGTGAAGCACCACTGTCAGGACTGTGTGCTTGCAGGGATATTAATGACAGAGGAAATATGTCTCTTTCTCTCCTTTCCAACCCCACCTCATGGTTGATGGGATGCTTTTATTGTCCTTTCCAATACTGCCCCATCAGGTAAGTAGTTGAGAGGGAACGTACCATATCTGGGGACAGTCAACCTTGTTCCGTATGTATTGTGTTATCAAGCAGCTGTTCTCCACAAGGATAAGATGATAAGAGAAGCCTTGGTGGGATTACTCCAGCCAATGTCCTTCTCATGCACTGTCACCTTGTATTTTGTGTCCTCTTCTGCTGCCAATCTGCACTGGGGAGATAGGAGTTGAATCTCTATCAATTCTCCATTTATGGGCATGTTTACTATCCTTATCTAATCACTGTTACCATCCCAGAGTGGGGTATATATATCCCAGCTCACGTGGTGCTACAGCGGTTAAACCATCATCAATGGTGGAACCTGCCCTGACCAGTGTCCTGATGCTTCTACAGTCTCTTTCCCCCTTTTTTGTGTTACAACTCTAAGAAACATTTCCTAAAAAAACCTTTTGGACCATTGACAACCTTTAAATTTTTTCACAAATCCCTTTGCACCCTTGCTGTCACACCAGATGTAGGACACATTGCAAAGCTTCATGGATTGCCAGTGGTTGGTGGAATACAGTTTGGAAATCACTGCCCCAGAGTTCAGGGACCAATGATGCCGTGTCCTCACCTTCTGCTCCAACCCCAACAGGTGATCCCGCAGCAGAGGAGTGGTCCCCATGGAGCGTGTGTTCGACTACCTGCGGGGAGGGCTGGCAGACCAGGACAAGGTTCTGCGTATCGTCTTCCTACAGCACTCAGTGCAGCGGCCCTCTCCGGGAGCAGAGACAGTGCAACAACTCTGCCGTGTGCCCAGGTGGGCTGAGTGCTCCATCCATGAATGAGCAGAAGGGGAAGGGAGGCAGAGTGCATGGAGTATTGACTGCCCATGATATCTTCTCACACCTACAGTAAAGGCTGGAACGCAACAGATCAGGTTTTCAGCCCTGGTAATGAGTTCAGTGCACTCTGTAGCCTAATGCCTTCCTAATTCCTTGACCTAAATCACAAGCACCCACAGGCAGAAAGGGGGAAGATGAGATGAGGGTTTGTTGTTTGTTCACCAGGTTGTGAACCTGGTTCACAAAGAGTTAGCTTGACAACTAACTTATTCTCTTTGTGCTCTAAAGGCCTGCAAGTGCATAGCAGGTGATTGGAGACAGACTCCCCCCCCCTTCTCTTTTTACCATAAAGCCTCATAAGCCCTTGACAGATCAAATCCCAGTGGGTGGCCTGTGGTTCTGCATGCTTTTGATAATTCCATGTTTTTTAAATGAAATGGACACATGTGAATCTGAAAGGATTATGCCCTTGTGGGGAGTTTCCAAGCACGGGACAGATTGGGAAAGAGAAACAGCAGATGACACCTTGGACCTTCAGTTGCTCAAAGCCCAACACTCTGCATACCATTGCAAAGTCCACATGAAAAACTTATTCTGCTGGTTTGTTTAAGAAGTGAGCCAACCCTCCTCACTGCTTTCATATTCCTTCTTCCACAGTTCTGATGAACAAACATGGTCTGGGGGACCTGGGCATTATTTTGAAGAGTTGTGATATTAAACTAGGCGTGTTATTGACAACTCCAGACCATCGACATCGTTGTTCAAAACCAATGGTGAAAACACTAAGCTGGTTCTCCTCTTCTTCTCTGCATTTTTCCCTCTAATTACCTCTTGTCATGTCAGGTGCCTGGTGATAGTTATAAAATGATAGATTTGAACTCCATTTCCTCAGGTCAGTGGATCAGCCACTGTTAGAAACAGATGACTTCTTTGTCCATCTGGGATGTGTACCAGGTACTTCCAACTCAGGATTCTTAGAAAGGTAGAGCCTTCCTAAGGACTAGGAAGTTCCCATCTCTTTTTTTTATTGTTATTATTTTCTGAAGCATGACTGATTTTGTGTTCACTTCTCCAGCTAAAGCTGGAAGTGATGAAGTCCCTTAAGAGACATCAGTACATTCTGGTAACATTTGGCCTCTAGAGATTATGGTCACTAACCTTTCATAAATAACTTGGCCAGATTGGATTAGATTAGATTGGATAAAATTAGATTAATATAGATTAGAAGTCTTTGGATGTCTAATTCTTGGAATTACCAGTGATGACCAGAACAGTGTGGTGCATGTTGCATGCCCACTTTTTTCTTTTGAGTCTCCCCAGGTTTGCCCCTATGATGTCACTGCTGTATGACAGTAATTAGGAGACACATTACACCTTTTCTGAGAGCTTGAAAAGCTGTAGCCTTTGAAGATTCAATGGTAAAAAATGATGAGATAGGGGAATAAAGACAAGAAGCGACAAAATGATGGTGACGCTATTCTCCAAAGGGCTTTTTTGCTCCTCTCTAGCTAATTACACCTTTTGTTCAAAAAATGCCCTCTCCCTGGGCTCAAAAATCAGAAGAAATAGGGTCAATTTAAAGTACATTAAGATTTATTTCACGTAGGCTGGAAAGTGAGAGACACTTGGTGCCAATACCAAATCATAAAAATTACACGATGTTCCTGTTGCACATTTCAGGCTGGTTTGTTCTTGGCCTTCCTACACTAGTTTCTCACATACTGCTTATTCTGGGTGGGAAGATGCTGCGCTCTGTGGGCTCACTCACTGGGTCTCCAGACCTGCTCTGGAAAGGAGACTTATTTCTTCTTCTTTGATTTCAGTGCATGGCACCTGGGATGAGTGGTCTCCATGGAGCCTGTGCTCTTCCACATGCGGGAGAGGATACAGGGATCGGACCCGCACATGCAAGCCTCCTCAGTTTGGTGGGAACCCCTGCGAGGGCCCAGAAAAACAAACAAAGTTCTGCAACATTGCACTTTGCCCAGGTAAGGCAGTTCGAGATACGGAGTGTTCCCTCCAGCAGGTCTCCCGAACCCCGAGAAGGCCATTGTGTTTGTCACTGAGCAGGTGTCCAGATGTCCATCTGTGCTGAATGAGCACACAGATTGCACTGTCCCAAAAAGGATCCTCCACTGCAGGAAGGAACACATTGAAGGAGCAATCTAGAGGAATCTTCTGGGTGTATTCATTTCGGCATTGTGTGAGGTTCAGATTTCCCCTCTACAGTAATTTCCTGAGGACATGCTACATGGGATAGACCTGGGCTGGCTCAGCTGTCACTACTTTTTGCAAGACCATCTTACACTTCTTATTTATGATGCTCAGTGGATGGTTTGAAGCTGTTTTGCCCAACTGGGCTTGTTTTTCTGGAATTAATAATTTTGATTGCTAGTATTATATATGCCTGGATTTCACTATATATGCAAGCTCTCTGTGTACTTGATCCTGCCTTGGGCAGTGACATAGACGGAGGGGTTTCTGAGAGCCTTCCCTGACATATTTTTGATACTTTGAGGAACTTCTTTCCTACCCCTAGATTTCACTTCCAAACATCCCTCCCCAAGTTTTACTTTGAAACGTCAGAAAGGAACCTCAGAGGAAATGGCTTTTACCAATTGGAAATCCATTTGCACTTCTGTAGCTTCTTCCTCCAAAACAGATGGGCCTTGAGTTTATCACAGAGCCCCCTTATTTTCACTCAGAGATCAAAGTGTCCTGGTGAACATGATCTGAGCATGAGGGATATCCCCAACACTCCTCCCTTCTCCCAGGATAATGTTAACTGACATTTTTCAAGTTTCATGAGAACCATTATGAAAAATTATTATGACTCCAGAGGAGGAGAGAGACTATGGGAGTGATGAAGAACTTTGTGAAAATATTTGTGAAAAGACTCCTGGCATTATTCTGCCTAGTTTTCACCCCAAATAACTATCCTGGGATTTCTGTCCACAGTCCAAAAGACTCTGCTCAGAATAAGAACATCCCAGACACCAAATTGGCTCTGTCATAAAACGACAAATTGAAAAAGTCAGAGCTAGCATTGCTTGGGCAATAAAGCATATCCAGAGTTAACACTGATCCATAATTAATTTAAATACAGATAAATATGTGGATGCACTGTAGCAAATGAAACAGTGGTGGAAAAGACAGGCAGCCCAACTGAAAGACTTCAGCTCTAATTAATGCCACAAAAGCAATGAGTGGCTTCGCTGTGCCAAATGAGTGCGGCACTGGGGGACTCATTGAAGCACAACAACGGGCGCTGCTCAGTGCTTGATGCTCTAGACAGTCATATCGCCTATTACTGCCCTGCTCTGAGGATTTATTAACACAACTGATAAAAATGCTCTGCTACAGGGACAATAGAGCTCTTGTTCCTCCGGAGCAGTAGATATCACAGACCGAGCCCAAGTCCTTCAGAGAGAGGGAGAAAGGGAAGACAATGCCAGTGTCTGAGCAGACCGCACAAGCCAGCCTGCAATGAACTTTTTGATAGACCCACGCTCCAGCGTGACAACGGCACTGAGCAGTTTTGACTGCTGCTGCTGTGATGGAGAGCTCCTGGCATCTCGTCCATGAGACCGCGTTAGTCAGCGCCTATGGCTGGAGATGCAACTTGGTCATCTCTGTTTCTCCATTTTTCTAAACGTCTTTGAAATTATAGCCCATGAATATGCAAGCTTTGATCTTGAAAGAAATCACCCGTTCCCTCTTCCCTAGTGAATGGGCAATTTATGGATTTGGCTCCCGTTTATTTTCCCAGCTCCAAAAGCTCATAATTGTGATAGGCTTCTAACTCACCACTGCCACTGCAGCAGGTAGGACTTTGGTGAATGTGGCCATTATGATAAATGCAACATTTACCTTGGTAAATGCCACTCCACCTTTCTAATGTACGCAAACACACTTGAGGAGCAGGCACTTTCAGATCATGGGAACTAGTGGTGCCTCCTTCAGTCAAAAAAGCCACACTAATTTATACCTGATAAGATCT
Source organism: Apteryx mantelli (assembly GCF_036417845.1). Classification (NCBI taxonomy): domain Eukaryota; kingdom Metazoa; phylum Chordata; class Aves; order Apterygiformes; family Apterygidae; genus Apteryx; species Apteryx mantelli. The sequence goes on along the minus strand of NC_089979.1, from coordinate 2,852,986 downwards.
ACTCTGTGGGCTTTTGGATCAGCTCCAGAGAAGAATTACCTCTGCTCAGTCACCACTTCTTGCAGTTTGTCTCCTTGGGACTGATATGCATTGATGTGACATCTTGAATTTACACATGATGAATGCATCAAGCTTGGATTGTTAAAAACAGGCACCTTTCGGAAGTACCTTTATGCTTGCCTTATTTTTCAGACCTTCTGAGCTCATGTGCACCCTCTGAGTTAACAGTTGCTCATTTGGGTATTTTGGCATTTCTTACATGCTTAAAAACAAAAAAGCCACTCAACTGCATTGGGGATTATTTGGGACTGTTTGAGGCCTTGCAAATTACACAAGGGATCAGGCTGCATATATTTTTCCTGAACTGGTAAACAAAGTCAAAGGAAATAATCTGGAATTTACAAAAATATAATTTAAGCTAGGATTCAGACTTTTTAGGGATTCAGTTGTTTTTGTTTGTTTGTCTGTTTTTGAGCAAGAACTAATAGTTAGTGAAAGCTAGACAGAGCATGATGACCACTGCTAATGAGAAAAAGTGTTCCAGGAGCAGTGGACTGGCTGAGCTGTCTGTTGATCAGGGTCCAATTAGGGTGTAACAGCCACCCTTGGGAATGCTTTACACTATATCATGCTAATAAGATGTATTCATGTTTCTTCCTGTCCTTATAACAATTTCTCTTTTCCCTTCCTCCCCTATTTAATTATCTGAGCTGTTTCTGCGTCGAGACATATCAAGCCTGTCAGTGTTAATTCAGCCGTGAGAGGAGTACACTGACCACACACGCGCACTCTGCTCACGGTCTCGCGTCACATCACAACGATGCTCCGAGTATTTCCTGGCTGCTGGCTTTAATTCCATTGAATACCTTTGTGATTCCAGTTTGTGTGTGTGCTTTAATGATTGCCTCTGAAAAAACAGAATTTGGGGTTTGAGAAAGTTACCTTCCTTCCAGGCTCATCCACTACTTTGGACGAGTCATGAAGAAAAATGTTCCCTCACAAAGTGCCGATTGCCCAAAAGAGAAATGTTATGGGAATGTATGGATTCCTTCAAAATTGTCAGTGAAAACATGCTCCATGCTCTCTGTTTTGATGTTATAGCTACAATATTAATAGTTTTGACTTTTATGTTGGAATGTATAATATTAATAATTTCAGCTTTATGGTACTATGTAGAGTTTGAACATAAAAAAATATTTTGGCACTTGCATCCTGCCAGGCCATAAAATATGAGTCAGAGTTTGCTGCAGGTCCTGAGAAATTGCCATTGCCACACTCGTCTGAACTTTTCCCTGACGCTCCTCTCCCTCCCTCCCGCTCTGCGACTTCAGCTTGTCCCCACCTTTTGGCCCCCTGTTTGCACAGGCTGGAGACTCTTGCACGTGCCTCCTTCCAGTGAGAGCGATTTTCACATTCCGTTTTGTTTTCTCTCTTTGGGCCACTCAGTGGACGGCAACTGGAACGAGTGGTCGAGCTGGAGCTCGTGCTCTGCCTCCTGCTCCAACGGCACCCAGCAGCGGACGAGGGAGTGCAACGGACCCTCCTACGGTGGAGCAGAGTGCCAGGGACACTGGGTGGAGACCAGGGACTGTTTCCTGCGGCAATGTCCAGGTCAGTGGCCAATGCCTTAATCTTTTTCTCGGGTCATCCTTTGCTGCAGTTCCAGGTAGGTTTTGTAAAATCCCCATCTATTTTCTTTGGGGAAGGGTGGGACAGTTTTCACCACTAATTCAGTAATAAGGAGGTTGTGGATCATACCAATGGACCATGTAAGCCACAATCCATAGTGGTCAAATGGCCCAGGAGACCCTGGAGAGATGAGTGATTGTTTCCAGGGAAAGTCTCTTTCTAACCTCAGTTACCAGTTTTCAGCATGTGCTTAAAAAAACAAGCAAGCAAACAAAAACCTTTCCATGACTTTGCAATGTTTCTACTTTCCTCCTTTTTTTGTTGTTTCTCTTCTCTTCTCTACCAGTTGACCACTCCTAGTTATAACTGAAGCAAACGGGGCAGCCACTACTGTTTTATCATGGCTTTGAACCTTGTTCATGACAAGGCCTAGCACAGGGTAGCCTTGATTCATGACTAAGACTTGTTAGTAACTTTACTCATTTGGTCATGTCTCAGAAAAAAGAAAAACCTTCTGCCCAGTCCTCCTGCCCAAGGTATTGCATCCAGTGCCTCATATTAAAAATATTCATTTTATCTTTGTATAAGTGACCGTGGGCTCCAGGAGAGCCATTTCAGGCAGGAAAAGAGACAAAAACAGGAGCAGATGTCTCAGCACACCTAACACCAGAAGTCTGCATTTCTCAGGCTGATGCCACCACTGCAGAGTTGGAGGTGCAATTTGCCTCTTTCTCTCTCGGGGAGGGCCATTGCAAAGGGATTGAGTGGGTCTGCTGGTGTGGAAAATATTCCCACCTGAAAACAAGGCTTGAACCTCCAGAAGCCTTCAAGCTTGACCAGTGACTAATTCTTCTTGCCATGCTTCTCCTTGCCCTTTCCTTGGCTCTCTCCAGGTGCTCCATTGCTACTAGCCCATGTAGGACTAAGTGTGCCCCTGAGATGGGCAGGACCTTTCTCCCCTTTCTGAGAGAGCAGGGTTGCCCAGAAATACTTCAGCTCCTCCAGGCACTGCACACACCTCAGTCAGGTGAGCAAGTACTATCACCTGTCCACTCTGCATACAAAGAAGCTGGTAGTTCTTCAGACTGGCATACCTCTTTCATCAGTATTTCTATCCCCCTGGTTGCAACACCATCTGCAACATCTGCAACATCTGCAACAACCATGCAACACCATCCTTCTAGCAGCAGAGTAGGGCTAACATAAAGCAGTGTTTAACACGGGTATTGGACTTTCCTACATGGACTCTAGTAGGTTCTGTTACCTACATCCCACTCCGTCTTTGCAATTTATGAAGATTTTCAGAGACACAAAGGGCCTAACTCTCTTTTAGGCATCCTCCTCCCACTGATTTCAGAGTTAGATGCTGAAGTAACGTTGGACATAGCTTACACTCCATATGGTGCCACCTTAGAAAGCACCAGAGGTTGGACATCTCCCTTTTCTTTGATAACAATTTTCTTCCATTGCTTGGAGAAGAAGAGGGGGATCCCCCACTCTCTCAGTAGGAGTTATTAGACCCAGGATGACCTGTTAACTCCTAATTAAAACCCAAATAGGAGTCAGGAGGCTTAGGTCCATGCTCTAGTTCTGTCACTGAGTTGCTGTTTTTCATCTGTGATGCAGGAGAGGAGAATGCTTCCCTACCTTGCAGGCTTGTTTTGAGGACTAATTAACATTTTTACAGTGTTTTGATAAATGCTATTGTTAATATAAAAGAAGTATTTCCACTGAATCTGCAGAGATGCTTGGAAAAGATACAATGGAATGAGACAACCTCTAAGCCCAGGGCTCTCGCAAACCTCCATCCAAGGCATGTGAAGCAATGGAAACAGATGGAGGGATGTTTATTTGATGTTTCTTCATGGTTTCTCCCCTGAGGGCTCTCCTGGTCCCTTTAGACCTCTGGGCCTGAAGTATGACTCTGGGAAGGTCTATTTTCATGCATTCTTTGGGCATCCTAACCAAACTCAAGCTATGGACTTTGCCTGGTAGATGTGGCTGCCAGGCAGTTTGAAGCCCTGCCAACCCTGAAAGTGTTCATGGGCAAAGCCCCAAACATGGGAGGCTTCCCCAAGCCCTCCAGATTGTCCTTGGCTTCCTCAAGGAAAGAGATGGGGTTGTTTGTGTGGGGGAAAGGATACTGAGGAGAAACACAAGAATAGTCTTCAACTGTTAAAGGGCTGCTACAAAGGGAAAGAGGACACACTGATTCATGTCTGTTGAGGATCAGACAAGGAACCAAGGCAGGAAACCTCCCTTCACACCAAGCCATGCTCTACTAACCATATATTCCAGGGTTTACCTTGGGAACTTGCTTCCCTCTGCTGCGGATGATGATGGGATGTGACAGGCTGTTTCTCTCCTCTTTTTCATTTCCAGTGGATGGGAAATGGCAGGCCTGGGGAGTGTGGGGAAGCTGCACCACCACGTGTGGAGGTGGGACTCAGAGACGTGACCGCGTGTGCTATGGGCCCTTCTTTGGTGGAGAGACTTGCCAGGGGCCCAAGGAAGAGTATAAACAGTGTAATGACAGGAGGTGTCCTGGTAAGTGCCCCACGCCTCTCGTAATGTTGCACTGGGGAGACAGGGATTTTTGGAAAGGGCTGCTGAGTACGTGTGTCAGAGAGCTTCATGAATGCAATACAGAGTGGCTGCAATCTAGTTTGACCTTGCCCATAACACAGGCACAAGACACATCAAGGCTCTTATCTAATTTTTGCCAAAGACGGTGTAAGGATCCTGCTGATTTCACTGAATGTTTGATAAATCCCATGGGTGTAAATATGGCACTTTTAATTGCTGCAGAGTCATAAGAGGAAAAGAAACAGAGATATGCTATTTGATAGAGGCAAAAAATATCACAGTCCCCAGTCCATGAAGCATTTGAGTACTGAGGATGGTGTAGTGGTTGCCCACACTTTACCTAGCCTCTGGGAAGCCTGCATGCTACTGGCAGTATTAAACAAGACAGACACATCTATATCTGTCAGATCCTTACCCTTCCTCCCCCGATACAGCAATGGTAGCAGCATCCATCTCAGGAAAAAGGGTGCAAAAGTCTGAATGGAGGACAAGGGCTGGGGGCAGGACAGAGGAAATCTTGGGTTTTAATGTGAAAAATAAGCAGAAGGAAATAGTTACAAGTGAGAACGCTTCTGGCTGTCTCTTACCCAGTGTTAAGAGGCCAGAAAAAAAGGCCTGCGCACCATTTTTATTTTCTTTCTCAGACACATTTAAAACGCCTTCTGGTGAAATTGCTGGTGGGAAATCAATGGCCTGTGTGATGTTGGCAGTCAGACTGCATCGATCGTAACGGGCCCTGATTTTTGACCGGGAGGTTAATTAATTGTCAGAAGAGCTCACTGAGCGATGGCAGAGATTCTCGTGGAGACATCCTGGCGGTTCTAGCGAAGAGTGGGTGTCTCCTTAAAAGACGTGCTTAGCTCGACATAGAGTTGGTGGGTTTGGAGCCGACGTTTCTGGGGGAGGCTCTGCAGCGCTCAGGATAGCTCAGAGTCCCTTACGAACTGCTGAATACGAAGATAAAAGACCAAATGCTTCAGCACGGAAGTTTCACCCAGTTTAACTAGAAGAGAAACCTGACAAAGAGGCTGTGAGAAAGCGTATTCACTTTTTCCAGCTATGTTCTCATAAAAGACATCACCTCCTCTTACAAGCTGTGCCTCTCAATTAGTAGTGGCGTGTGAGAGTCTCTTCTAACTCAGTCACAAAGCTTTCCTTTGCCATAGAAAATCTTAGCACCAGGTCATCTGGTGGTGTCTACGGAGTGATGCAGATTTAGTTCAGCTTCAGTTTGTGCCAGCTGGGGCCCTGGCAGAACAAGTCCAACCTTTTCTTCTGTTTCTGTAGGGGCTTATGTCTGCACAGCGCTCAAAAGGAAAAGGCATGTGTCAGGGACTGAGCCGTGCTAGGGTTCAAAACCAGAGGGGTCTCACTACAGTCGTTAATTTGCAGAGGGGGGAAAAGGTGGAGAGTCGTCAGAGGCTAAAAATAAACCGATTCAATTTGTTCTCGAAAAAGTATCAAATGCTGGCATGATTTGATTTGAGCAGAAGAACTGAGCTTAATTGGGTTAGTTATTAAAATCTCCCAGTGCAAATAGGTCACTCTTGCAAAAAGGATTTTGCTATGAAGCAACATTTAAAAAAAAAAAAGAAGAAGAAGAAGAAGAAGAAGAAGTGGGTGGGGGTGAAATGACTCTCTCCTGGCCTGGGAATTACTTCTGCTCTCACTGGCAAGACAATGACAGACAATCAGTGCATTTCTAAAGAGCATCTCTAACCCACAGCATCCCTCAGCGGTCCCCAGGGAGACTGCAGGGGCAGAGAAACAGGGAAGGTTTGATGGGTCAGAGAAGGAAGAAGAGGAGCAGGTCAGATGGGAACAAACTCCCTCTCCCTCTCTGCTTTTTGATGTGCGGCGTCTGCTCCACTGCTTTGTAACTGAGGGTGTTAGAAGCTCCCTACCCCGTGCCCCAGACCCTCCTGTGAACCACAATTTGTTCTAGAGAACGTGTGACGGTGTCCAAAGCACTGGACCAGGAATCAGGAGTTTTACATTCAGCTCTCTGCCACAGGCTTTCTAGGTGGCCACAGGCCGGTCACAACTGGACAACTTAATCTCTGTCCTGCAGCTCCTTGCCAAAAGCTTGGAAATGAAACTGTCACTTTTCTGCCCATATTCTGCCTTATCTACAGAACTCACAAGCTGTTGGCATCAGGACTATTTCTGCATGTGTGCAGAATACAGAAGGGATCCTCGAGGATTTCACAGCTTGCCCTCGAGGATTTCATTACGATAGTGATTACTTAAAAGGGAATTTTAAAATGGGGGAGGGAGCATCTGTTTCCAAGCAGACACCAGAACTTGTTCATTATTGGTGTCTCCTGGATAGGCCAGGGAGGAATCTGTCTTTGAAATACAGCTGGGGCAGGATTCACACAGGCCTGGAGCTGGACCCAGGGAGGTGCAGGCAGCTTGTTGGGTCCTGTAGGAGTCCTTCAAAGCAGCAGGACTTGCCATCCACAGGAACTTGGGTTTGAGCCTTCCACAAAGCCATGTCGGTGCTCTGGGTAGCTCCAGAGCAGCAGCGGGATACTTCCTTCCGTGGAGATTTGCTCGTGATGCAGGTCCTGAGCTGGTCGCTGTCTTTCTGTCAACACATGCATTACACGTTCCCCTGTGAACCTTCACTCTCACCTTCAGGGTCATTGCTGCCCAGCAGCTCCCTTGGGGGAAGTACGAAAACCCAAGGCCCCCATCCTACCTTTGCAGCATATGTACATTTTCTCTACAACCTTGGCATATCTGTAGTGGCACCACTGGACCGTGGCATGGGCAGCGCTGGCCTTCATGGAAAGGAAGCTCAACAAGCAGCTGCCCAGCCCCGCGGCTGGTTGGCTTTGACTTTGCAGCTGCCGTTCCTGGCCAGTCGCAGGCATGTACTCAGCTTCCTGTTTATTGGTAGCTTTACACTCACAATAAATAAAAGCTGTAATTGAAAACCATTAAATATAATTTTTCTCCTCCCCACCCTCAGGAGTGATGAATAGCTTTAATACCCTACTCATGGTCCCCTCCGTTTTATGGGATGCAAGTAATGAGTTTCTCAGCAGAACCCCCTTCTTCTCTGGTGGATGCCCTCCTTCCACAGGTCGAAGCAGCTGAAAGCCGTCTCCTTCCAAAGGGCTTTTTTTGTAACATCTGTGAACACTTTTTGCACATTTCCGCAGTCTGCTGGGCTCCGCAGTAGCATTTAGAAATGAGCTGCAGATGCAAATCCAGCCTGCTGGTACTCAGATCTTCTTCTTGTGTCCTCACATAAGATGGCAACAGGCAGAGGGCCTGGAGGAACTCCACCTGAGAGATGCATTCGTCTTGTTTTTTCCTCCACTTGCTGCTCTTTCCTTCATTTTTACTCCAACCTATTTATGCAGAGCCACATTTTAGAAATATCCAACCCCAAATCTGTGTGGTGACCCTGAGGGATAGACCAGGAGTAGGGTCTGCAGCCATAGTGTTCACCCCCCAAAAGGTGGCCATTTTCCCCTTAAGCAAAAAAAAGAAAACTCTTCAGCAATAACAGTTTTCTTCCAAAGAGCTGCCACAAGGTAAGGCAGGCATATTAGCACTTTCCCAGGTTGTTACGTGTGTATGAGCTAGCTAATCCTTGGCACAGCCTGCGGCCCAGTTCTCAGATAGCGGAGTAAACTCCAGAGAGGTTAATGGGCTTTGTCAGGGGCCAGACGCCAAGGCAGCTGTGGGTCTGGGAATTCACCTCCAGACATCCTGGCTTGCTTCACAGTGCTCTTTCCTCTGGATCATCCTCCTCTGTTTTCCCCGCGGGTTTCTCTTTTCTCCTCTTTCCTTTTCCCTCCCCATGCTCTGAGGAGGAGCTTTTACTAACGGAGTTTTTCCTTCCCTGCAGAGCCCCATGAAATCTGTGATGATGAAAACTTTGCCTCCGTGGCGTGGAAAGAGACGCCTGCTGGGGATGCTGCGGCTGTCCGATGTCCTCGCAATGCCACGGGTAAGGACAACTGCATGTCCCAGCCCAGGAGCTGGCCATCCCTCATCCCTGGCCATTCCTTGTCCAACACCTCCTAGATGGAGGGAACCTGGTTGTGGGATGAGAGGATGAGCGATGGGACTTCCCTCCCTGGGCTCAGGGCTGAATGAAATCTCTCTGGGTTTCCATGGTCCCTCACGGTTTAACCACAACTTCTTGCTCCATACTGGAGAATCTGAGGTGGTTTCTCATCCAGCTACTGCCTAGTCCTGGGACAGCTTCAATTTAAGGGCTGCTGTGGTATGTCCACCCTGTTATCTACAAATATCTCTGCAGAAGCAGGTAGGGATCTATCATGACTGCTTATTAGAGTCCCCTGGACTCAGGTGTTGTGTTTTTCTCCATAAAAGAAGGCAACATCTGAAAGTGGGAAATCCGAACCGCATTGTTTGATCACACATAGATGTTTCTCCTTCCTTCTTAGAAACCATAGTAGCTTCCTAAACTTTTCTTTAGGTGCTCAAATAGACACTCTGACCATGGCGGTGTGAAGTGATAGTATCTGGGCAAGTAGGTGTTATCCATGGTGGCTGCAGCTGTGTGATCCCTAAGGAGTTGAAAGCACTGCAAGGGAGAAGGCTCCAGAAGATGTGCTGGTGGTGAATCCTGTCCTTAACTGGATGTTCTTCACTCCCAGGCAGGAAATGAAATGGGGGCAGCAGTTCCTGTAATGAACATAAACGATTTATTGTGTTTGAGTGAGACTGCGGATACAGGCAAACCCTGACGCTCTCTGACTCACACAGTCTGGTCCAGTCAGTGTCATCCTAAGTGCTAGCCTAGAGGAAGGGCTGTATCCATAGCAAGGTCACCAAATCATTTAGCTGTAGCAATGGGATTGCGGACCCAGCAAAGTCTGCTCCTCAGAGACTCTCTGAATGGCAGCATAATTGCTCGGACAAGGTGATCCCTATCCCCTTCCTCCTGCTGATATGTCTCTTCCTCTGCGTCACAAAGACTCATGATTACCACTGCAAAACTCACTGTAGACTGAAGCTCAGAAAGAGCCTGGGGGAGGGCTGCAGGCAGCTTTCAGAGTTTTTCAGCTGATGCAAAGATGGTGCTGTTGGATATTTATTCTTGTTGGATTTGTGTAGGTAGCATAAACCACTGTGGCTGGTTTAGTTGCAAGTACTGGACCATGTCACCTCGGGAAGCTTGTGGGACTTTCTGAGCCTGTTGTATACAACTTTGCCTTGATTAACCAGGTCCAAGTTGCTAGGCTTTTGTATCCCTTCTCATTCCCTTTCATGGTCCTGCCCCTCACTGAGAAAATGCTGGAGAAGGAACTAAAAATAACCTGTCCTACATGCCAGTGCATGTGGTTCATGCATTAGCAGATGCCCCTGCTGCTCTTCGCGCTGGTTGGTGAGCTTGTGTGGCAGCACTGGCCAGTTCTGGGTGGCCTCCATGAAGATGCTTGGCTTTTCATCCAACTGTCCCCACTCCCATGCTCTTTTCTTTCTTCTTTTAGGGCTGATCCTTCGAAGATGCACTTTAGATGAAGAAGGGATAGCTTACTGGGAGCCTCCAACATACATCAAGTGTGTTTCTATTGATTACAGGAACATACAGATGATGGTAAGGAAGACTGATCTCTCAGCTAAACAATATCTTTCAAAATTGCTTGTTATGTTGCTGTAGTTGAAAAAAAAAAGAAGGAAAGTAGCAGTTCCATGTGAAAAGGAGATGGTAGCTCTGCCCTGCTTTTGTCTTACTCTCTCTGCTAAGCTTGTGATGTGTGGGCATCCATGGGCAAGGGATAGTTCCTCACTGAGTATTTTAATGTGATTGTAACACTTTTACTGATAATAATAACATTAAATAAGCCACTTATTTTTCATTAGTCTCAAAAATTTCACGTTGTGATGAATTCTCCCATTTTGCTAGTCTCCTGAGCCTTGCCTTAAAATGCTATTGCCTTTGTTAGAACTGTCCTTTCCTGTTCAGGACTAGCTACAGTCCCTCCTAAGATAGTTCCAACTCAGTTAAAAGACAGCCAGTTTGGGGGCAAAAATCTGTTATCTGGCCTTGGGTTACCAGCAGAATAGCCTCTGTGTAGTAGAATAACTTCTGAATCTACACACAACCTTTTCTTTGTGCGCATACCAAAAATTTGACTTCTGCTCTGCTACCATTTTATAAATATCACAGGCTCTCAGGCCAGCTGAGATTGTCAAATTCATCTAATCTGTGCTCTGAATTATGTGGAAGGTCTTAAACCTTCCCCCAGCAATTCCTTCACTGAGCTCATTAACTTGAGTTTTGACTGTCACTAACATTTGTCATGTTTCTTTCTGTTTCTCAGACCAGGGAACATCTTTCCAAAGCTCAGCGTGGGTTTATGGGAGATGGGCTGTCAGACGTGCTCCAAAACCTTGTGGAAATCTCCCAGGATGGGACCAGCTACAGTGGGGACTTGCTGTCCACCATCGACGTACTCAGGAATATGACAGAGATCTTCCGTAGGGCTTATTACAGCCCGACATCCGGGGATGTGCAGGTGAGCTGAGATGCACTCTGGTGGACAAGTCTAGGTTACAGATGTGTGTGCGTGCACAGAGCTCAGGGTTTGATTCTGTCCTTTGGAGTCAATTCAATGATGATGAGAACCAAGAGAAATTTCTGCCTGAGTGAAGTGCCTCTGTGTGCTAACAAACTCCCCCTTCAAGGCCGTTTTCCTTGGCTTGTAAAGTAAGAACTTGAAAACCAAAGTGACTCTGAAGTGTTTCAACCTGATAGCACTTATTCAACCTAATAGCACTTACTGTGGAGTCTAATTGACATGAGAGCATTGTTTGGAAAGGATTGCAGTCTGATGACTAGAGGTAAGATGATCCTGTGGTATTAGTTACCTGGATGTTGATGTGGGAAAATGTCTCGATGGATTGTCACTCTAGGATTTTACTTTCAGCAGTTGCATGCAGAGTGGCTACAAGATATACCCCTGAGATAGGTCATCACCGCATGACTTGAAACATTAAACTAATCCTACAGGATCTGCAATGGGTGGCAGAATTGGAGAAAAAAAATCAATGGTTTTGAAATCACTTGTCTCCTTCTTTCTTGTTGTGTGCTGCATAGTCACACAAAGATACCACTATGCACAGCCTCCCCTTGCTCCATCACTGCTTCTCTTTCCCAGTCACAGAGGAAAGAGGACCATAAGGAGATTTCCCTGGAAATAATTAAAACATTAGAGAATGGGGTAGGAAGGGACTTATACAAGGCTAGATTGCCTGTTCTTAACCAATTTTTGGCAGCTGTGTATTTAACTGGTTCTTAAAAATCTTCAGTAGTGGAGACAACACATATTCTCCGTCCAGTGCCTTAGAAGCTATAGCAGTCACAGTGAAAGCCTTGGATATAAGTCTTATTTTAACCTGTTTCGCTCACCACCTCCTTCTTTTTTTTTTTTTTTTTCTTTCTCTCTCTTTGTCTTTCTTCTCCAGAACTTCGTCCAGATCATCAGCAACCTGTTATCAGAGGAAAACCGGGACAAATGGGAGGAAGCTCAGCTGGTATGAACACTCAGCAGTTCTCTGAAACAGGACAGGCTTTCAGAGTAGGCTTAAGCTTTAAGCTAGACCTCCTAGCTCTTCTTGCTCATGATGTATTGTGGGCAGCATGCGTTGATGTCAGCCACAGACCAAAGAATACCTCCATCCACAATTGCTGTTCCCCTTGGATAACTCCTTATGATGAAAGAGACAGACGACTTGGGCATGGTCAGCTGTGGTCAGCTTCAGAGTCAGCTGCCTCTGAAGGGGTTACTGCCAATCAGCTGATCCATGCAACGAGTTGTGCATGTAAGCCTAGTGCCAGGCTACCGTGAGTCATATTTATGGAGTAACTCACGGAGCCACAGGATCTTAGCTACACACCAGGGAAAACTGGTGGTGAATACCAATTCTGGACAGAGAATCTCAGAGATCAGGCTGAGTTTGGAATCAGTGACCCTCCTGGCTTGGAATAATTCCCCTCTTCTCCTCTTGTCAAGATAAAGCAGGAGGATTACATGAGTTTTCACTCCTGGTTGAAAAGATGCAGGGCAGGCAGGATTTTCATGGGTCAGACCTGTGCTCTGCTCACCTGAGCTTCTAGTTCTGCTCAGGACAAGCTGAACATGGGCTCAGTTATATTTTACTTTCTCTCCTCACAAGGTTTGAGATTCTGCTGAGAAATTCTTTAGCTAACGCCTAGTGTACCAGGAAGAGATGTTGTTTACTGTTCTGTCCACGTTTTCCTTGCCCTCTGGCTCTTCTGTCCCAGTTGCAGTCTCTGCTTGGGCTTGTGTGAGACTTATTCCTTGTCCTTTTCTCGTTGTTTCTGCAACCTCCTGAGCCACTTGAAGCCTTTGCCTCATGGCAGCCTTCAGGAGTCCCATCAGCGTGAAATGATTCTGCCTCAGACCAGCAGCTCTGGTGGATGGGTCCATGGTAGTACTAGCTCCTTGTCCGTTCCTTGTCCCTGCACCTTGGAAGATAGACCCCACCTTGCCTTGGTCTCAGCACACAATATAACCAGGACAAGGCACATAGCTCGGTTTCTGAGAGACTTTGATCCCATGGAAGGTCCCTGTAGGTGTGGGTCTGAACATGGCAGCTCTTTTTTAGCCAGCCTTTGCTGTTGTACAATTCCTCAGAAAGGTTAGAAAATACCAAATAAGCAAGAAAGAATTGCCTGGTGCGAACAGCAACCCCAGAAGCTAGTTTCAGTGGCATCAACCGTGAAAGTCCTCTGGAAAGAAGTCTTGACACCAGATGCCGGCATACTCGTCGGCAGTCCGCTACTTGAGAAAGAGGCTTGCATAATCCGGTGTGTTACAGCTCCTTCATGACACAGGATCTCCACCGAGAGCTGAGCGGCCTCGTGAACCTGCACTTCCTCTCTTTTTCTCCCTGAGGCCTGGCAGTGACCCATTGCATTTGGAAGTGGATGGCACGGTCTGCCTCCAGGCGAGATAAAGGACCAAATGCTCAGTCCCAAGAGCACAGGTGTGTGTATGTATTTCAGAGAAGCACAGAGGAGATTGTTGAGTTGTTATGACAACAAGGAAACCCTGTTGATCCCCATAAAAACAGCTGCAGCTTACGTTTTGCGGCAATTCGTTCCCACTGGCTTTCCCTGTACAATCTGCTCTTTGCACCTATAGATAGATACAGCCCAGCCTGCTGCCAGCGCTACAGCATCCTGCATGAGAAGTGGGACCAAGATGGTCTAAACTGCTACAGGGAATTCTTGCCTGACTCCTTTTAGTGGGAATTGAGATCACAGCCCAACACTGTGGCTTTAGGACAGAGCCTGTCCTCAGAAATCTTACAGACACAGGATAACAACAGAGGCTTGAGCAGCACCTGTCCTTCTCCCTCAAAGCTACTGGAGAAAATTCAAGACCCACATTTGGCTAGATTAACTTATTCTTTTTTAAAAAGGGCTTTGGCTCCCAATTTGCACATTAAAAATATACCCAGCTCAATTGCACTCCATTACACTGCCCTGTGGCCTCTGGGTAGAGGTGTTGTTCGAGAAAAGAAAAAAAAATCAGAAATGCATTCAAACAGAGAAGGGCTACAAGGTCATTTGGGACATAGTGTTGGCCATGATAAGATAGAAGCCTGAAAGAAGATGACTAACATGGCCTTGGTTTAATTTGGGCTTGCAATTTCAATCAACAGTAGAATATATGAATATACTCTTAAAAATAACTTCCCCTCTTACTTCTACTCCTTATGAGTGGACCTGCAGTACTAGCAGGATTTTTTTGATTTGATCCTAATACAATTTTAGCTCACCAAGCTTCTTTTGGACAGACAGACAGACAAACATGCATGACCAGCTCTGCACTTCTTTGCCCATAGACTTGCCAGCTTAACCTTCCTTCTACGTCAGTCCATCCTGCTGCCCTGCCCAGTCCCCAGCTTTCTCTTCAGCTCTGCTCAGCCCCCTCAGGAAGTCTGAATTATGGTGAGAGTCTGAAAGTGCTGTGAAAACAGTGGAAAAGTAAAGAAGAGATGTAAGGAGCTGATTTGCTCTTCTTTGGTCTCTCGTGGTACCAGCTAAGTTCCCTTAGGGGAATGTGCCTTGAGGAAAAGATAGGTAGTCAGCATAGCTCATTTCAGGGGGATTATCTATTGTGAAATCAATTGCTGGGAAACTAGCTATCGCTTAACAGCCTTGTGTTAGCCTAGCAAAATTCAGGTGGAAAAGGATTATTGCCAATATTTCTATCACGGAAAAAACACCATGAGAGAAACACAAGAGAAAAGAGGCAGATAAACTCTAAGACAGCCTAGGCCCAAGAAGAAGCAACTTGGTTATTTGGAGAGTGAGATCCTACCAACAGGACAAGAAAGCACATTTAGCCTTAAGACAGACTGTGCTACTTGTCTGGATAGGATTATGTGATCTAGTGCCTGGGATTCAATATCAGATCCTGGAGGTCCTCACTAATAATATGTTTGTTGGAGAGCTTTTCCTCCCAAGGCAACCTTTTGCATTGCTGGGATATACTTTCCCTTCCAGGCTGTTCCCAACCAAGGTCAACGACTGGGTGATGTGCCTGGGTCAGAGATCTGGTTCAGTGAAATGCTATTGAAGTACCCCGTGGGATTATGATGGGCTGTATTAAATATACAGGCAAACAACCCCCAGGCCACATTACTCGCTCTTTCTTTCTTCACAGGCAGGTGTGAGTTTAAGCCTGCCGGTGTTGTAGGTGTTGAGTTTAGTCAGAGTAGTTTAGAGACTTTTTTTCAGGGTTGTTGTGCCCTGTGTCACTAAACAAGCCTGACTCATCTCTGGAAAAGAAATTGCTGAGAGGCTGGATTCCTGCCTTTGAGAATGCTCTTCCCTCCCTCCATAGGAATTTAATTCAGGATTGCCTTGAAGGGCACTGTGGGCTTCCTGCAGTCTTTGATCTAGAAAAGGCTCAGAGCAAAGAACAGTACTTGGAAATTCAACGGGGAACAGGACAAGAAGACAGCAAAGACCTCTCCACTCTTTTCTAGTGTGGGCATTAAACTGAGACACCCAAAAGTCCTTGAGGTGCTCAAAGGTGGGAGGGAAAGCAGTGATCCCTCACCTAAGCTTTTTCCCTGCTTCCTACTTGAGATCCTGTTGCACTTCTGTGTTGTCCATGTGTGAAAACAGTCTCCAAACATCCCAAATGGCTGCAAGCCTGAAATACTGACAACCAGCCTGGTTCAAACCTGTCTTTGTGCATGTCAGTAGTGTAGGCTGGAGTTCTTGGCTTGGTGTGGCTCCTTGCAGTGGAGCGATGGCAAAATTAACTGTCCTGGTGGGGGTAAAGCTTTGTGGGCTCCCTCTCAGTATGCAACATATATAGTCAGAAGATGGCAGAACACGTTTCTCAGGCTAAATATTGAAGCACCTGAGGGTCAGAGAATTCTAAGGCTTGAGAAAGGATCTCAAAATTTGACGCAGGGCAGAGCTTCAACACTGAACACCTCTTTGACACAATGCCTCTAGATGTGCAATTGCAAATGCCACTGGCTTGTTGGCAGCCATGCTGGGCCAGATACTCCAGCCAATGGACCTGGAAAGACAGTGGAGCTATATTAAATCATGGCTGCTAAGGGTCTGTCCTATTGTGTTTCTCTTGTTGCATTAATGGTAGGAATGGGACAGTAATGAACATCAGCAGTAGCTTGTCTGCTCTGGACAGGGTGATTGTTAATAGAGGTAGACAGGTCATCTTCTACTACAAAGAGTTCCTCTGGAGATTTGCTGAGAGATATTGCCCTCTGCCCTCAGTTTTCTCAATCCGAATCTCATATTATTATTTCCTACCTTTTGCTTTTTATTTTTCTAGACCTCTTTTTAGGATTTCTCAGTCCTTATTCTTCACAGCTCCATAATACCCTGTTATATCCAGCATATGCTTCCAATACGTGTGTGAGGATGGAAACCTTTGCCCTCAGAGAAACTCATGCTGTGCTCTTTAGTATCTGTGCTACTAAGTATTCTCCCTCTCTCTGCAGACAGGGCCAAATGCCAAGGAGTTGTTCAGGCTCGTGGAGGATTTCATTGATGTCATTGGCTTTCGCATGAAAGATTTCCGGGATTCCTACCAAGTGACGGACAATCTGGGTGAGCTGATTTGCACTCCTCATGTTGGGCAGAGACTCCAGAAATCTGTAATTACTGTGTAATATGTATGACCTGGGCTGTGGGGAGGGAAAGAGGGGAGGCAGCAGGTGGCAGAACATTAAAAGATCTGGGGAAGGACAATGAGGATGATCATAAATATGGGGTGGCTTTCCTCCAAAAAAGCTAGGACTTCAGTTTGAAGGAAAGATTTCCGAGGAGAGATTTGAGAGGCGTCTGTAGAACCATGAACAGAGAAGAGATGATGGACTGGAAAAAATTAGTTGCTTCCTTTTATTTATTTATTTATTTATATATACAAGAGCTACACAGCAGCCAATGAAGTGATCAGGCAGCAAGTAAACAGCAGGCAGTATTTGATTTATGCTGTATGCACAATCACAGCGTGGAACTTGTTGCCAGAGGACATTGCAGAAGCCAGAAAGTACAGATGGGTTCATGATGGGATTAGGAAAATGCACAAAGGAGAGGTCCACTGGTGTCTATTAAAGTTGATGGTCTGGATGCAACCACTAGCTGGGGAAGTCCCACTGATTGCTGGAAGCTGGGAGGACAGATCAAGAGAAATCTTGCACTGTCCTCTTACACTCCCTCTCTAAGCAGATGCTACAAGCCATTCCTGGAGACAGCACACTGGAGTAGACAGACCTCTCTTCTGCCAGGTTTAGTGAAGGCAGGTCATTTTCGATGAACAAAACCACAGCCCTAACAGTTAGTGTCACCTTCCTTCATGCCTGGGCATTACCTGAAGATAGCATCACTCTTATAGCTACAGAGATCCTACCTCACTGGCTGCTGTCTAATTTCCCACTGTCTTCAGTGGGTTTTTCAGTATGTGAATGTACCGAGACTGGTCTTATTTATTGGTTTTATTTTTTGCTTCCTTCTAGTTCTCAGCATTCACAAACTGCCTGCTCACGCAGCAACCGACATCACCTTCCCCATGAAAGGCTGGAGGGGCATGGTGGACTGGGCCAAGAACTCGGAGGACAAAGTCACGGTATCCAGGAGCATCCTCTCTTCGGGGCTGACAGGTAGGCAGCACAGCTAGAACATTCCAGAAGAAGATTTCTTTTTCACTTTCTAAGACGGTTTCCTTCCGTTTGGCTGGCATCCAAATTTTCCTTCCAGCTGAGCGGAATTTGCTCACAAAAGCTTTGTTGCCAACAGCATTACTGAGTGAAACTAAAGCTTTTAGATATGGGCTGACCAAGAGCCAAATCTGAAGTCTCTCCAAAAACTCAGGGGCAGGCTCAGTTTCTACATCTGGATATAGGTCTTCTCCTAAAGCAGCAGCATATTTAGAAAAGAGCAGGAGTCAGCACAAAAGCTCAGAACAACACTGCATTGATGACTGCTTCTTCCAAGGCTTCTGAACTTGGGAAGAAGTGAAAACACCCCAGTGTATGCTGGGCCACTCTGTTTTTGGTGCATGTGGGTACTGGGCTGAGTCTAAAATCCTCTGCAGGGCATACTGGGTGCTGAAGTGTCTCTCTCGTGCCTTCCTGAAGATGCTGGATTTCCATTAGGGTGAGAGAAGGGTAGTTGTCTTTGCTGGTGCCTTGTAGACATGGTTAATCAGCACAAGGAAAGTATGTGCAAACAGACAGGGGTGGAACAGGGGAATGATTTGGCCTCCTGTTGTCATGCCCATGCGGACAAACAACGTTGTATAGTTCCTTGAGGACTGGATCCAGCTCTGGAAGGACCATCTATGGTTGAGCAGCTGGGGGTTAGCATGTCAGGCTGAGCAACTGATGTGCTGGGGACTCCTGGATGGGCAGGCTCTGCTAGAGTGTGTTTTTATGCCTGTTGTGTGCAATTTTCTGCCCTCAGGCACAAAGCACACATGGGGAGCATTTATCACTCAGGTCGCTGGCACCACCGCAGGGCGTAGCTGGGCACAAGCCATGTGTGTGGTGTGGAAGTGGGAGTGTCGGGCCCCTCAGCCAAGCTGTCCTGAGTGCCAGGTCTGAGAAGAAACCTGCAGGGCTCTGGGCTGCTCTCCTGGAGCACCCAGGAAAGGATGGTCCCTGCTGCTGTGCCTGCCAGGCACTTGGTGTAGTGGTCGTTCTGGAAGGGGCGCCCACCCGAGCCAGGACCTTGTGGTGCTAAGCATTTTCCCAGATGCCAGCAGCAGGAACCAACACACTCAGGGTGCTCATCTTCTGGCAGGAAACCTCAGCATTTGGCAGGATTGAGCCCAGGGTTTTCAAAAGTGGAACTCTAAGCTGGGCTTATCAGTCGGAAATAGCAGCAGGCTGTTCTTGCACATGTACCGGTGCTGTGCGTGGCACTAAAATGGCTTTGAGAGAGCAGGCTGCTGGCTCTTGCTGTGTCAGACTGCGCTGTCCTTGGCTGGCACCGAGGCAGGAGACCATGAGTTGCTGCTGTTGGAAGTTCTTTGGCCTCTTCTTGTCATACCAGGACCTCTTGTCACAGATTTCCCTGCTGGGAAGGGAAACAACACCACAGTCATCATTTCTACTTGGGGAATCCGCGGCCAACAACAGTTAAGTGACTCCCCCAAGGGCGAACAGTGAGTCACTGGCAGAGCAGGGATGAGTCCAGCACTGTGTTTTGTTGCACCTTGAGGACAGCAAGAAGTTAGGGCATGTAGGGAGGGTTATTACGGATTACTTGGGGAGGCTGTGGAGCATTCACCTTTGAAGGCCTTTAATGAACTGTAGGACAAACTTATGGCATCACACACAGGCAGTGTGGATCCTGCTCTGGGGCTGTGTGCTGCCCTAGGAGGTCTCATCTACCTCCCCGCAGGGCTATTTTCCAGATTTCTATTACAAGTATCATTACACAGAGCTGCCATAAGGCCCCAGAGTGGTAGGCACTGTGCAAACAAAAGGTGACATCTGCTCTGAAGAACTAACTTCTCATCAGTCTTCACCTCTCCTTGGCATCCTGTTAACCCAGAGCTGTATTGCCTCTGACTTGTTCAGCGTCCTGTGCTGGTGGTCTTTCTTGATGGATTGCTCCCTTGAATATTAGCACCTCAATTGTTTTTTTTTATCCTCACCTTTCCTTGGCTGCAGGGAATAGGGTCAGTTATCCTAAGCAGAGTGCTGGGGACAGGCAGCTTGGCGAGACTGAGGACAGACCCCTCACTGCCGGGCGTTAACTTTGCGCAGATGATTTCAGCAGGCCAGCAGTGCTTTGTATAGTCGGCTGGCCCCTGGGCTGCAGGCTGCACAAATGCTGCTGGTGAGTGAACATCGCTGGGGAGATACTACATGATCAAAATGCAACGCTGTTCCAGCTGGGTAACACAACAGAGGAGTTCACTATAGTATGCCAGGACTGAAGGGCAGCTACATTATTAAAAATCTGTCCCAGACCAAAAGAAACTAACCTCCAGCTCTATCACAGGCAGGATCCTTCTTTGGGAAGTGCTGCGATAAGGCTGTGGAGCTTAGGGATTTGGTTGCTCATGAGCTCATAGGAGCACACAAAGCTTTTGTCAATGCACGACTGTATTTTCTCAGCGCAAAGGAGGAAAACTGCCTTTGAAGGCAGCAGGATCCCTGTTTGCATAGGGATTCACGAGAAAGGCCAACAGACTGCGCAGGCTTCCCTGAGAAAGCAAGGCTTATGCAATTGCTCTGCAAGCCTAAGTGTCTGTCAGTGTCTCCCAGGAACGTTCTGCCCTGCCATCTCACTTTAGCCCAATTTGACAAGGAGGTGAGAGGTCTCAAAAATGGAAGAAGGGCATGCCGATTTGTGTCTGCCCTGTACTGAGAGGTCAGACGCACTCTAAGTTCAACCTCAGTATTAGACATCTGAGAGCCCCACAGCAAGACGCTTCCCCAGACATCCTCGGCTCCACTCTGCACGATGTGACTCATTTTTTATCCCCCTGAAAGGGGGGGATATTTGGCTGAAGGGCTGCCTCTGTTGCCTCTGTGGGCTTTTTTTTCCCAGGAAAGTTCTTTCTTTTTGCAGCTGGGTTGTGTGAGGCAGAAGAGGAGGTCAAGCGACTTGCCCAGAGGTCGCGCAAATGATTCAGAGGCTCATCTGGGACCGCGGCGCCCACGGCCCTCCAGCTGTTGTGCTCCAAACACGCAGTGTCACATAGCATTAGGGTCTGCCAGGGCCGTGTCAGGGAGCCCTGGTGGGGACCGCGGCCCCGCCGCATAGCCCTCGCGCCCGGTGGTGCCGAGAGCGGGCCACCGCGGTGAGGGCAGCGCGTGGAGTCGCGGGTCAGCCACGGCGCCGGGGGAAACCTCCCTTCCTCGGCTGCCCTTGTCGGCCCGAGCGCAGCTCTTTGCTCTGACGGCTCGATAGCTGCAGACGGGTCTGGACGCCTTCGGTTGGGTGCAAGAGACCTTCCCACCCTGTAGATTTGCTCTGTCAGATGGATTAGCTGGATTTCCAAAGAGGAGAGCGCCAGGCGGGTCAATGGGGATGCGCAAGTCTTGCACGAGGGCAGACACACGGGTGCTGGGTCACCCCAAAGGTGCTGAGCCCTCCCCGGGGACAGGCACTGAGAGCAGCGCAGTCACCACAGCCTGGGACCGAAGGAGACCCAACGGGGTGGCAGCAGGCAGCGCGTCCTGTCGCGGTGACACCAGCATTGCCCATGCCCCAATATGGACCCCCATGCTAGGTCTAATCCCTCATCTTGGTGCCACGGAGGAAATGTTTCTCTCTGGCACAGAGCAAGGGGAGCAGGAAAAAGAGGTCTGAAACCAGCTGTGGCCAGAATCGCCCCTTCCAGACCCGTCCTTTCTATGCTACGCTCTGTGCGCTCTCCCGGTGCACGTTTTAGGGGGAGGAAGGGGTCATTTGGGGACAGCAGCCAGTGCAAACATCCTCACTGTCTCAGCGCTGTTGTCTTCTTCCCTTTCCTCTGGTGCCTTGCAGCGACCGACGATTCCTCCGTCTTCGTGGTGGGGACTGTACTGTACCGCAACGTGGGCAGCATCCTCTCCCTCCAGAGGTAAGAGGGGCCAGCTGTGGAGGGGAGCAACTGGGGGAAATCACCAGCCTTTCCTACCTGAGATCCCTCTGGTTGCAGAGCCCTGGTCCTCCATGGGAAAGAGCTACGGTCACTGGGCCCCTTCCCCATGCGACGAGTCAGGGTTTGAGTCAGCGTGGCAAATGCTTTGCCCCAAGATGTTCACGCCTTCATGTGGGGCCAGGTTCACGTGCTGTAGACATCGCCGGCTGGAGGGCCATGAAGGTCTTCTCCATCCCATGGGCAGCACCGTGCACCCAGCCCCGGGCGCCGCTGCCACGCGTCCCTCCGCGCCAGCTGCCCTGCTCTCCGCCGCCCCTCGCCCTCGGGGAACAGGTCCTCAAGCTCCCCCCGCCACAAGGGGTTCGGGGGGCTCGACGGACGGGAGCTGCCACCGCGTCGAGGCGCTGGGAGAGCAGCACTGCAGACGACGGGCTCGGGGAGCGGACGGGCTGGGGCGGCACGCTCGGCTGCACACGTCTGCCGCGGCCCAGGCCACTGCAAACAGCCGTGGGCGCCCAAGCTTTTGTGTTCAGCACTCCCTTTTCTTCCCTTCTCTCCATTTTTTCACTCTCTTGCTCTTTTTTTTTTCTTTTCCCCTCCCCCGGGACTGGTACTGAGGCAGTAAATTAAGCATCCTAAGGCACCTTCTAAATCTGTTCTGCACTGATTAGCCTGAGCCCATTTACCATAAACACCGGGGCATCTCTCCTCACTGATAATCATTTAAATGCCTACAGATTTAGCACTGGCAATGGCAAAAGAGCTCCAAGTAAGTGCAAAGAGGAATTAGCAAGCCAGCCAACTGTATTCTGTAATATCTTCCATTACAGCGCTGGGAATTAGATCAGAAGGGCAATAAACATCATTGGCTCAAATGATCCAACGGTATTTCAGCTTTCTCCGGCCAAGCGCTGAATGAGCTCCGATAACCAGCAGCTGCGGCAGCCGCAGCCGCCGAACAGCGCTCCCACGGGAGATCTGATTTAAGACGTTCCTTAATTAAAGGACAGTCCCTCTTTAAAAAATCCACAGCCCTGAATCACCTGTGGCTGTAAGGGGGGTGGGGGGAGAAAAGAAAAAAAAGGTAAAAGCAGCAGCAGCAGCAGAGCAGTATCTCTTAATTCACAGCTGTCCGAATGGACTTAGCAAAAAAAAAAGCGGAATGTCTTTAAATAGCCGTGCAGTTGCATAGCACCTTCCTAGGGGGTAAAAGTCTTTCTGTCCTCAGAGGGGAGCAGCTATTCTTGGGTATGCACGAGCAATAAGGACCAGATCCTGGTTTAACCACATCGGTTACAGCACGGAGTGATTTTGCTTAAGAAACCAGAGTCACTGCAGATTTAACTCAGAAAACAGCACCGGCTGAGCTGCTCCGAATTGCCCCAATCTACCTCCCTGAGCAGCAGTTCCTTATCTCAGCCACACACTGCCCGTGTTCCTCCGGATCCAGCGAGCCCCGTGGCTCTCAGCAGCTGTGCCAGGAGAGATGGAGCATATAAGACGCCTGATTTTTCAAGCCTGAGAGGCGAGTGGTGCTTGGCCCCGGCCAGGCACTGCTGCAGTGGATGGGAGGATGCGTGCAGCGGCAGCCGGAGAGCTGATGACCTGATGGCTCCGTGTAGAAACCAGCATGTTTACAGCTGTTTGCATCCTCCTTAAGGCCGCACAGGAGCACTCTGAGCTCAGCTGCCCTCCTGTCCGCTCCAGCCAGAGCTTGGTGGGTTTCGTTTCCTTTGCAGAAGCTGGATTGCAGCATGCCTGTAGGAAAGATAACTCATCATCTTCCTAAAAGATTCCCCATGATGCTCAGTCCCTCACCTCCCCCGGCAAGCTGCTCAGATGCTTAATTACCTTCTCTGCTAGGAGACTGTGTCTTATTTTAAGGCTGAATTTGTCTGACTTTCACTTCCAGGCACTGGGCCTTTGTGTGGGCGACTGAAAAATCCCCCGCTATCGGATGCCTTCTCTGCATGCAAGGAACTGTCAGACATGCCTTTCAACAGACATCTTATGGCTGGTTTTCCAGCACCTGGATCAATTCTGTGTCTCTCCTTTGAACTCTCTCTGCTATTTCCCCACCTCAAAGTAGAACTGAAGCCAGTATTGCAGGGGCAGCCTTACAAGGAGGGGTACGGAGAGAAGATAACCGCTTCATCTCATTATTTCCACATAGCCCGTATCGCTTCTGTCCTTTCTGTCAGAGTGCTTCGTGCCGGAATCATTCTCTTTGGGTACATTTTGGGTCATTGCTTCCCAGAGCACAGCCTGTAGTCCTGCATGCAGACCTTCCATTTGTCATTCTCGGATGCATTTCTCAGCTCTCGGATGCACCGGGATACCTTCTGGTCTGCAGCGGAGCAACTTCTGTGCGTTAGAATTGTCACGCTGAAAAAACAAGTGCTGCTTCTGCTTTTATACACCGCACCAATCCTCGCGGGGTCCGCAGCCTTTAAAGGGAATTTTTCTGTGTCATCTAGGTTGTTCACACAAAATACTGCAGAGCGCTGAACCAAGAACTGACCCTTAAAAAGACCCAGCTACTAATGAAACCGTGCACTGGTGTTTACCTACCAACAGCTGCCTTTGGAGATCTGTCAGGAAACCAACTGTCTATCTACAGTTGCCTACGTTTGAAAGCTTAGAGCTGATGTTTACTCCCATTGACTTCCCCTTTTACTCCTTCTTTGTAGATTGATTTTTGTGCTTCACTGCTTCTTTCCCACTTCTTTTTTTTTTAACCAAATGTGTTCTGGGTGTTCTTTACCCTGCTAAAACAGTGTTGTTGTTCCCTCCGCTCTTGGTGGAATCATGGCTTTCTGAGCACTCACTTAGGCATCCACAGGCAATTGCAAAGTTTTTCTAACCCTTTTGTTATTAAGCAAGCGCAAATCTTTTCCAGGTAATCCTTTTGCAAAAGGAAGGTAAGACCCATAAAGAAAAGCAAAAGGTGTTGCCAGTGCCTGTAGACCTGGTGAGGATTTGGATGGGGAGAGGTTTCCCTTACGCCCCAGTGCAGGAAGGGCTGGGAAGATCCCTTTGCTGAGTTCCCACTCTGCTATCGATTCCTTAATGGTAACCTTTGAAGGGTAGCATTTTCAACCACTGGTCATAGGGATTTTTTGGATATTTAGTCACCCAAGCCTTTGCCTGCTGCATGAATATCAGCATCTCCTGTGAATGTAGATGCCCAGTATCCAGTGAAGTGCCTAGAAAGAGTTTGGCTTTTCAGGGAGCAAAAAGCACAGATCTGGGAGATATTCCCTCCCTTATTGCTCTTCCAGACAGTCAAGCCTCTTAGGGCTGCCAGCAATATTAGAGTATTTGTCTGTGCACTGATGCTTAGACAACCACACATGAGTGGTTTGGCCTCTTGGCAGAGGATGAGGTCCATCAGCAGCACGTGTCTTTGATAATGCTTTAAAGTAATGGGACCAACTCTTCTGCAATGTGTACGCTAAGCCTTGTACCCCAGTGATTAATCCAGTGGGATTTTCCGCTCTGCAAAGCTCCCTCAATCCCCTTTAAAGCTTCTCTTTCCTCTCTTCTTCATAGGAACAGCACTGTTCTCAACTCCAAAGTCATCTCCGTGACTGTGAAGCCATTTCCCCGGTCTCTCCTCACCCCCTTGGAAATCGAATTCTCCCATCTGTACAATGTAAGTCCATCCTGGAAACCGCACCACCCCATAGCCGTGTTTGCTTCTGCATGAAAGGAGTGAGTTGGTGCAAGGAAGGATGCAGTTTTGCCAGGCTCCTGAGCTGTCTGCGTCACTGCAGGACCTTTCAATCTCCCTTAACCCAGGATGGTGAGGCACTGACCTGCCTGCCTGGGCTTGGTCTGCTGTTGGTGTCCTGTTGTTGCTCACTGCCCAGGATGCAGGGTGCAGGTCGTCCTTGCAAACCTGCCTGCTCTGTGCCTCTTCCTCAGGGGCATTGCCAAAGCAGGGCTGGGGGAGGTGGAAGGTGGGCAATCGCTCTGCCTGCACAGGGAACATGGACCTTCTTGTCCCAGATTCACACCTTTTCACTGTGGGACATGACTGGGGGCAAAGAACAGTGTCTTAATCGTTCACTCATTAGAAAATGGGCTATAACAATGATCTTCTTCCTGGATAAGGGAAAGAGGGCTGGGAAAGGTTGTTTCCATTAATGTTTGCAATGTTCTTTGTAGTCCTCTGATACTATAGGAGACAAGAATGATATTATTGTTGTGGTCAGTGCTTTAAAAAGCAGCTGAAGATCTCCAAGAGTCCCTGCTCGTTCCTAAGCAGATATATATGATGGACATATACATACTCCAGCGCCAGTTTTTGTTGTGGAGTTCACATGTCCTCCTGAGGCTCTGGAACACGCATATTAAACCCATCATGTCTTTGCTTTGGACTTTCTGGGAAGGCTTTTCCAAAGTCCTCTGGCTAAGACAGCTCCAGCTGGAGTCAACAGTAAACCTCCTTCAGGGAGCTTTAAATACACCTGAACACACTCTGCAGGCTTGTGGCTTTTCTGAGAACTGTGTACCACAGAAGCATGCACTGTATTTAATCCACTTTCCAGAAGGGAGCAGCAAAAGGATTTTGTGTGAGAGAAGAGGAAGAACATCAGCAGGTAGAGACAGGACAGATGGGGAGTCAGATCCTTGCATAGTTCTTGTGCTGATGGAGAAGAAAGCAAGGCCCATTTTATTCTTGCCTTCCAAGACACGAGTGAAAGAAGCTATTCCAAGGGCCAAGATCTGTGACTGTCTATCTAGGGTAGTGGAAGCAGCTCTACAGGACCTACATATTTCATTCTAGTTGCTTCAAATATCCCATCAAGAGCATAGCACTGATTTGCTTCATTTTTCCCTTTCTTTTTTCCTGACAGGGAACCACCAACCAGACCTGCATCCTGTGGGGTGAAGCTGACAGGTGAGTTGTGTGGGTTTTTCTTTACTCTCAAGTAAGCACGTTTGTTTCAGGCTGTTTCTGGTGAAGCTGTCACAAGTTTAACAGCAATCTGTCAGTCTATCACAGCCGTTTACTCTCTCCGCCTCTTTTTTTTTTTTTTTTTGCATCCACCTTCATTGCTGGCAAAGCCCTTCACCCTGGTGGGGATTGATCCTTCCTTCACCAGCATGGATGCATCTCTTCTTACTTTGCTGTCCTCTGGTGCCAGTTAAATTGGGTCTTATATTTAAAGATCTGCAACCAGATGTTCTCAGGGTGGTCCCTGAAGGGCCCTGTGTGCTGGGACCATCATATAACTGTACACGGGAATTATCTCTCAGTGTCCTAGCAGGGATGTTTATGTGTGCTTCCGTTCACAAGGATGGATATTTGCATTTTCCTTTGATGCTTTAGACCCTGGCCCACTTTATGGAAAAGTGGCCTCTCATTTTGACTCCTCCATCTCTTTTGGCTTTCCAGCATGAGAAATACTTGAACAGAGGCCCAAGAACTTTGGAGCCACTTGCTGGTGTCCCTGAATTAAGCTTGAAGTAGGGGTGCTTGGGTCCCTTCAACGCTCATCCCACATTGTGCACCATAAGGAGAATAATGCAAAATCGGAGGCCACTGTTGCAAGTATGGCCTGCAGTGGTGAAGTAAAAGTTGTGCTGCTGTGAGGTAGTAGAATGATTTCCATGAGGATTCCTGCTATTGTTGACTGTTTGTGAGGCTTTTAGAGTGATGTAACTGTGGCCAGCAGGCAAAAAAAGAAATCCAAAATTACTATAAAGAATCAGGGTCAAAAATCCCATACAGAAAGTAACTGTCAGATAGTCTTCATCTTAAAAAAAAACAAAGTACACTCTAAAAGTGTAGTCTTAAATCCTGAGTGAACTTGACAAGGATCTGAAATGTTTGATTTAATGGTGTTTTCACTTCGCTGACTTTTGCATCTCCGTTTGAGGACCAACCTGATTCCTTTTCTGCTTACAGTCAATTTCTCTCCATAAGACCTCATGCTTTTGGCACATACCTCTGCATTTATTATCATTATTTATTATTATTATCTGCAGCATCTGAGAAATGATTCTATTCTTCTCCTTTTATGCTCCATTAAGTAGTATAAGCACACATAGGTGGGCAACATATTTGTAGTCAGCTTACTGCTTTTGTTGGGTTGTGATGAATTTGGCATGTATGAGAAGATTCAGACCAAAGCTGAAGAACCCAGGGGGACTCTCTGTTTGTGCAATCACACTCATATTGTACCCAGTGGCAGAACTGGTCCCTCTGGGTCATGCTGAAAATTGCTCCAGAGTTAGAAGATGGTTGGGATGGAGCAGCAGTGTCTGCCACTTGTGTGCAATGCTGACCTCGCACAACAGGACTCAGGTGAACCTTTATGAAATCAGTGCAGCACCATCACCCCTGACTTGTCCTGGAGGTCCAGCTGCTCCACACATTTGCTCCCAAGGTTTGGCAGCTTGTTCTACGGCCTGTTGTCTCTCAGGGAATGAGGGATTTTAGGAACGCTTTCACTCTTTAATCCTTGCCACTCCGTGGCATCAAAGGATAGGCTCATAGCTAAGAGTTAAGCAGGAAATTTCTTGGCACTGACATTGCGGTTTGGTTGTCAAGGATGGTTTCCAAAACTCCAGCAGATTGGTTGCACAAATGTTGCTGCTAAGACTCTGCTCTGTGTGTGTGTCTCTGTGTGTCAGGGTGTGTGTGCATGCACGCACGTGCTTTCAACCAGCAACATTTGCAATCTAAACCAGTTCTAACCTCCAAAATGACGGTGTCAGCAGATTTTGCTAGGGGATGTTCCAAAGCTAGATCTGATTCCGTGACCTCTGGCAACAGGAGCTGCAAAGTTGTTTGCACAACAGTTTAAAGCTGATTTGCTACCATTGCCGCCTCCTAGGAAACTCTAGTGAAAGGCTAGCTATGCAAACCCTGTTCTCAAGGCCTGAATGCCCATCCCAGACTCGAACTGAACCCTGGAACTATCCAAGGTTTTGGATCACAGTTTTGGAAAATCATTTTCTGTTTGGAGCACGGATTTTTAGGTTACATGCCTGGTTTCTGATAACTGTAGTTTCAGAGTTACATGCTTGCAAATAAGAAGGTGAGTGTCCTGTACCAAAATCAGCCTCATCTTTCTCCTCTGGTCTTAAGAATTTAGTGGCATTTCCAATCAAGCACAAGAATTGTGTCAAAGGAAGAGGAAATTCCAAAATCAGATGTGGTGCTGAAGCTCACTCAGCTGTGACCATTTGCCGTAGTTTGCTGTGCACGAGCTTGTCTCTGCAGGCAGCAGATATTTGTGCGTTGCTGTCTCTTGGAGACCAAATCGCATCCACTGATAAGTAGATGGGAGTCTGAGTGTGATCGGGGGCCTGTTGCCTAGTACATGGTAGAAATCATGACTGCTGACTCTGAGCCAGGAAATCCCAAGTTTCAGTCCCACTTTGGGGGGGTTTTCTTCTCTGCGCTTATCTTTTCCCTCTTTCTGCCACCCTTTTTAAATCACGGATTATCCCACTGATCAGTCTCACAAGAAGGTTATGCAAGTGGATGAAACCGAAGACATCCCACTTCCCAGCTCTGCTATAGGTTCCTTGTGTGACCAGTTTAATTGCTCTGTGGCTTCGCCTCCCTGCCTGTTACTCATCTTGCTTTATTCCCCGCACAGCCCAGGCCAGTCTGCCATGGTGTTGTTTGCTCAGAAGACACCGCTTCTCTTAAGCTTGCTCTTTTGCAGGTTCTCCATGCTCTGGCTCCAAGGCCAGCTGGCCAGG
The DNA here is from genome assembly GCF_036417845.1 of Apteryx mantelli. NCBI lineage: Eukaryota > Metazoa > Chordata > Aves > Apterygiformes > Apterygidae > Apteryx > Apteryx mantelli. The sequence goes on along the minus strand of NC_089979.1, from coordinate 2,823,935 downwards.
AGGACCTTCCCTGTGTCCCCAGCTGTCCATCTAGGGCTGTGGATCTTAGGGATCCAAACTAGATCTGAGGCCAGGTGCTCCACATTTGCACCTAGATGCCTTCACTTTTCTGCATCAGATGTTTATCACATCTTAGTGAGAGCTCTCAGGACCGAAGCAGAACTTGGGCCACCCTTCACCTTGATGCGTTTCTGGCTTCTCTTGGGCATTATCCTTCATTTCTCTAAGGACCTAAATTGGGAAGGGACAACCCAAACCTGTTTAAGACTGGAGCCAGGCTTTTCGCTTATACCTTCCCTAATGCTTCAGCACCCAGCTAAAGGGGTGGGGGGCCCGTTGTATCAGCCACAGTTCTCCTTTCCTTGGGCAGGATAGCTGCCCTTTTCCATCTAGATTTCTCCCCGAGCAGTGGGGACTCTTCTCCCACTGTTGTCCATTCCTCAGCCTCTCTTTGTCTTCCTCGGCACCCTGGTTATTTTGGCAACTTGTAAACACCATCTTCCTCCCTTGTTGGCTCTCACCTTCCTTCCAAAATGCCTTGATACAGCCGTGAGGTTCCCAGACCAACCTCCCTATCGGGATGTCAGCTCTGCTAATATGTAGACTGAGTGACAGATGGGGCCTGAAGTAGGACAGGTATCCAGGTGAGTGCAGAGGGACCCTGTAAGTCTTCCCTGGGATGTGCATTATTCATACGGAGGGTCCCAGGTCCCACCAGCAGGGGGACTAAGATGTCTTGGAAAACGGCTGGGAAGTATTTTGTGGGGTGAGGAGAAGGGAGATGCAGCTGCGAGGAGGTACAGTTCTGCACCCTGCCTTCAAGCACGTCAGAGTGACAGTGGATTACTAGGAGTCCTCAGATGGGAGCAGGCTTAGGTCTCAAGTAAGTCTGCTTTATCAGTCCCAGTCTGCTTTAGCTGATCCTGTAAGAGATGGAGAGGGAAGACCTGATGTGCCGCAGTGTTGGATAGGAGCTGTCAGTGTTGGACATGTGTCGTCAAAGGTAGATAGAGACTCATCCTGTTCTGGCAGGGATTAGTCTCATGGCTTTGCCTGGGATTTGGTAAAATTCCTCTCTTTTCCCCTTCACTCCTGGCGAAGCATCTGGATTTATCCCCCTTACCTTCTGCGCGACTGAACACGTACAAAAGCAGGGAACTCGAAACAATCTTCAGACGAGAGCTCCTGCCTGTCACGGCCGCCACCTGAGCTTTCAATCCCATCCAAAACACGTCACGGCCCTTTTAAAGGCCACTTAAAATCCATGGGCCATGAAGGGTTGAACTGTAAAATTGCAATTAGAGCTGACAATTATCATGTGGGCATGTGCTTCCTCCAAGATGGAGTTGTTAAACGGCGCACTTAAAAAAAAAAAAGGAAAAAAGAAAAGGGGGAGGAGAAGAAATCCCTGGTGTTCATTCATTTGCATTTAGATAGATATTTAAGCTTGCACTATTAATAATAGATTTTTGATTTATTAATCCCAGCCTGTTTGAGTGACTGCTAGATTTGTGGGTGGCACCCCTCCATCACTTTTCTCTTCCTGCCCTCTCTTGCCCCCAACCCCTCACGACATCAAATAAGAGGGGAGAAGATCAGGGATTAATTTCTGTTGTGTTTGGTGCTGCAAGTATGATTAATGAGCTTTGCACCGGCTGGGTAAATTGAAAGTTGAAGTCAAAGAATGATTTGGGATTCTCTGGCTCTCCTCCAAGGGTATTCATCTGGAGTAATTATGAGCTGCTTAGCAGCCCTGTAGAAGTTAAAATCTAGGTGAGATCTGGTCTCCTGCTCCACCTTTCTCCTTCTGGGACAGGATGGAGGGAGTTGAGTGGATGCAGTCATCTGACCTGCATTCATGTTTGCGTATTACCAGATACATATTTCTCACCTGCCTTGCTCCGGTGCAGAACGGTGACACCACCTGGCAAGTGGATGGGGGACATTCAACCCGTGGCTTCCCGGGGGCCAAAGTAAGTTAGTGGTGGCAGCGTGTCTTCATGGTTGCAGCAGAAGATGTGACAGCAGTCTGGAGCCCCATCGGAGACCCAGCCAGCCAGCTGGGTCTGGTATTTTGGCTTGTGGTGCATGAGAGAGTACCGTATTATGCAGATGTGAAACACAGTCCTGAACCTGAAGAGAGTTGGATTCGGCAGGTCTGTGTTCCCCAGTGACCTCTCATCCCACAGGGAATGAGGGGCTGCCTGCTCCACGAGGAGCTGGCAAACTCCAGCCATCCACTTTTCTTTGCTTCTCTTTCTCCAAGATGGGAATAGTCATAGCTAGGCATTATAATAACTGCTCTTCAGAGGCCTTCCAAGGCTTCACAAATATTTGCATAAAGGGCTTTCTGCTCTTCGAAGAGAAAGTGCCTCAGGAGTGTATGATTTTAATTCAAGGACACTCTTACCTTCCCTTGGGAAAGATCATCTGTCCCAGTAATTAAAGCCTTTAACCCGTCTAACTTTGGAAATGCAGATCTCTCTGTTTGCGAAGGTGCAGCAAGGTTAGACGTGGAGAAGACGAAGAGCGCCGCAGCTAGCAGGGCAAGGCTAAGTCACCTCCCCATGGATCTGGGCTGGATGTGATCTACAGCTGAGGTCAGGAATAAATCTCCCCTAGGGGTTCGCGATTGCACAGCCGGGTGTTTTACAATGCTGCCAAACAAAAAGTAGATTATCAATCTGTTCCCATCTGGAAACATATATGATCCTAAAATATAGCTCACAGACACTGAGTACTGGCCCATTTGTGGGCTCTTTTCAGAAAGGAACCACCTGAGGTGTAGGCTGTGTTCTGGTCCTTGCAGAGGATGGTTGACAGAGCCGGGCAGGGGTGCAGAAAAATCGCTGCAGGACTGAAGGTGACCATGCAGAATTGCAATGCACCGGGAGAGCTCTGCAGCGTCGTAGTAAGGTTTTTTTTTCTGGAATAAGTGAGAAGAGCCCCCAAAGCTCCTGTCGGGTACCAGCATTTTCCCTTAGGGTAACTGGACTTTTGGGAGCAATTTAGGTTCCAGCAGTTCCCTGAGATCTGCAGGTGCAAGTGCTTTGTCTGAAATTCCTATTTTTGGGGTGGAACATGCAATCTACACAGTCCCAAGCTGTCCAGATTCCTGTCTCCATGTCTTATGTGATTAAGGGAAAGTCATGCACTGATGCATGTGGCAAGGCAGCTTGAGGACAAGGACACCACATAAGCTGCAGGATCTTCACCTTACTTGTAGAAAACCTGATGTTTTGGGGAAAGGGAGGAATTTTTCTCCTCTGTGCTTTCTAGGGCTTTAATGCAGTCCCAGTCCTGGTGGTTACTGTGTCATGGAGAAGGGGAGTCATATCTATAGCATCCCATAAAGTTTTTCTGCTCATCACATCAGTCTGATTCATCTGGCAACGTTCTTCTTTGGAAAGAAATTTTTTCTGAAGTTAGGAAACTGCTTCCCTTTGCTTTTGTACATCAATTAGTGCATTGCTGTCGTCGCCAGAGCTGTAGATCAAGAGGTAACAGAGTCTGGCTATTCTGACGAGAAGGGACAAGTTCCCCTGATAGAGGTGGAAAGGGGGGTTGTTGTTTGATACAGCACTGAGGCCCTGTGAGAAATCAGTGCACTCCTCTCGTCCTTGGACCTATGCAGAGCAGTTTATATACAGGCGGTGTGAGCTCAGTGACAGCCTCTTTTTCCACTGCAGCACTCCAGCTGGCTGCAGGGGAGCAGCATTCCCGGGGGCATGTCCTTAGTGTGATCCCATGTCTGCACCGGGGTTTGCTAGGATCCCTATTCCAGCTCCACTGCCCGTAACGCACCACGTTCATTTTTTTAGCTCCAGCCACAAATGCTGCCTCTCCTGGATGCTCCTGCGGATGGGCTGCAGGGATGGCTGACAACGGAGGCAGCACCGTGCTTGCCAAGCCTGTCTGCACAGGGGCATGCAGGGAGATTAATCCGAATTGATGCCCGCGCGAATTACTGCCGCTGCATTAAGCCTAGCTGAAAGTACCCCTAATTCAGTCTAGCTAACTTCACTTCCAAGGTGCACCCAGGCAGACCAAATTCCAGCCCTGGAGCCCTCCTTTAACCCCGAATGAGCGTAACCACAGTGGGGTTAATGCAGCGAAACCAGGTCACACCCCTGGTTCCTGAGGTTTTAGCTTCCCTGCGTGTTTTGGGGTAGGTGAGCTCACACTGAGCTCGTCCCTGGGGCTGCTGCAAGCACCAAACCGACTGTTCCATGGGGCTATTTTATCAGGCTGTTTTACCTTATCCCGAAAGCACGTTGTGTTGGAAACACCTTGGCACCTGGGCTGCCAGGTGCTGCGGGAGGGGACGCGGTTCACGTCCCGGTTAGCGCGGAGCAGCCCGCACGCAGCGTGGCCGGCCTGCGAGGCTGCGCTCAGCCCCAGCTGAGAGGAGCCACGCGGCTCTTTGGCCCTCGCTTAGCTCCTGCCCCGCAGTCAGCATTGCATGAGGGTCTGGGAACGGCCGAAAAGCAGAAGCTGGCTTGTTCTCCACTGCCTTTCACAGCACAGGATGTAGGAGAGGCCGAGCAGCGTGATACAGGGCTTCTGCTGCCGGCCAACGGAGCGTGGCTTAATGGCTCTCGACAGAAGGGAAGGGGGAGAGGAGAGAGGTTCCAAAAGCTCCGAATCGAACGCTTCCCTGCTTCTCCCTTGTTTCCCTCCAAATCGCTGGAGGAAGGCATCTCCCCCTCCTCCTCGTTCCCAGTCCTGCTGACCCCTCCGAGACGCCTTCCTCGGCTGTCCGCTGCCGTCGCCAGTGGAGCACGGTGGGGCTGAGCTCGCCGCTCTCCATCCCCAGCGCTATCGCGAGGCACCGGGAAGGGATGGGGCGTTGAGGTCGGATCCTGCCCTTCTTTCCCTGTTGTGCCTGTCCTGCTCAGAGCGGGGATGGGAGAAAAGGCATTTTTTCTGAGGAGCAGGGAAAGCCTCCAGCATACAAGCCTCTCCTCTCCAGTTGAATCAACGGGGCTCGCTAAGTTTTGCTGTGCTTACAGGTCATGTGGCTGTGAGCTGCACTGACCGGCTAGCAAGAGGGTCAGGAACAGAGATGGAATGGATTAATTAATTTTAGAACTGGCAGAAGCTGGGCCGTTGAGGCCTGGAGGATGCTCCCCTGACGGGAAGGGTTTGGGGTTCAGCAGGGCAATTCCTGACCTTGATCCAGCATGTGGTATGTGCCATAAGCTGGAGTGCCATGGCATTCAGGATGGCTTGTAGGTACACACATATGTGTGCTTGCGTATTTTTATGGCGGTATGGGTGCAAAATGCATGCAAGGATATATAATGGTTGTGTGACCGTATGGGAGCAAGTGAGGGCTGATGCATATATGTGAATGCGGACACGTGCAAGTGTGTTTTTGTGTGCAAATGTGCATGTATGCAGGTATCTGCAAATTCAAGGCAGTATTTGTATATATGTGTTTGCGTGTGGACAATACAAATACATATGTGCGTGCATGTGTGCACACATGCATAAATACACAGAGAAGGATGTTAACACCAGCCAGTGCTCACTTGTGCAGACGTGCCTCTAGGTATAAGAGTACGCATGCAAGCACCACGTGCACGATGCGTGTCTAAATGCACGTGAGAGCAGGAGCGTGTGTGTCTGTGTGTGTGCGTGTGAACACGGAGGTGGGTACGCACACAAGTCTCTGCATAGCAGGCTGTGCGTGCCAGACCGGGATTGCATGCTTTGCCCGCGTCCCTGCACGCTCCCCTCCTTTACAGCTGCTTGCTCCGAGGCCACGATGCCCTTTGCTTGTGTTCCCTTTGCGGAGGGGAGGGTACAAGCGCAGCAGCCACGTGCCCTTCCGTGGCCACCTGCCACGGACGTGCCAGGCCCGCTGAGGGTGTTTAGTGGCACATGGCAGCAGTCCAGCTGCAACTTGCCTTTGTGGGTTGTGCGGAGCGGGGAGAGGGGGGCCCCCCAGCCTGTTCCCTGGTGCCTTGCTGCTGCGTTTCGGTCGGTGCCTGTCTGCGTGGTACCTTGTATGTGCTGGGAATGTAATAACACAGTGCAGGCAGCTGCCTGTGTTGGCGGAGAGCTCTGATTCACTGCTCCAGGCTTTTCAGCATGGAAGGAAAGGGCACTGGGGAAGCTTGAAGCCCATCCCTGGTGTGGTCTAACTCCGATGACTCAGTAGCCAGGAGGGTGCAGCTTTGATGCATCTTTGAGGCAGGCTCCGGTGTACGGAGGAGAGAGAAACCGCTGCGGTATCAGGGGAGCCTGATACCTACCTTGTGTAAACCTTCCTTGTGTAAAACTCAGAGCAAAGCAGCGGTATCTCCATGCACTTCTTTGCTTGATTGATTTTCTTCTCCCTTTATGAGCGCAAAGAAGCCCATCTGGATCCAGAGCAGGACTTCCCAAATGGTGCTGTCTCTCAGCCTGAAGATCCTAGCACCATCACGAGAAGGTTGGGTCTGTAGCCTTCGCAGCACAGTTTGGCTTTGCTGAAAGCTGAAGGCTGCAGAACAGTCAGTGTATGACATGGGGCAGGTGTGACATGACCACAAGTGTCTCAGGACCAGCGTGGTCAGAAGCGCAGACCCCCTCTGCCCTTCAGCACTAGGTGATGCTCAGACAAGTCACATCCTCCACGTCTCAGATGAGAACATAGGACAGTTTCCCCACCAGGCTTTTTTGCTCAGCTTCCTTGTGAGACCGAGACAAGTTTGGATGAACTTCTCAAAATGGCTCATTGTCCACTGAATCTGTGAACTGCACAGGGACATAAGCCAGAAACACAATAATAAGCATCACAATCGTAATAATTGTAGACTGCTTAAATACGGAGGGCTCAGTTTCTCTTAAAACCTTATGACAGCCAAGTTAGGGGTTGCTCTTTATCTTCACTGGCTGGGCTAAAGGAAACCATCCTGAATTGGTATTTCTAGTGGGTCTCTTATCTGCTTTGTAATCAGCCACAAAAAGGGCAACACCACATATTCCAGAGGGCAGGCAATAGATTACCCTGCGGTTAGGGATCTTAACGGGGGGCAATATTTCCCCTGCTGTTCCCATCTGCCCTGCAGAGCTCTCACTTCAGTGATGGCCACAGGAAATGGTCAGGGTGCAGAGGCAGGTTTGCGTGTCCATCTCATTGTGCAAGGGTGGGTAGGACTGACCGACACAGGGGGAAAACGCTGAGGAGAACTGGCACACTGTAAACAAAGATGGGTAAAGCTTGCAGATGTTTCTAAAGAGGAAAAAAGAGGCTTGTTTTCATTTTCACGCAGCTTGTGCACCACATTAGGAGCATGAGTTAAAATGTTCTGCTAAAATATAACAGGGAAAAAAGGAGACTCTGCCTGGGATACAGCCTCCACCTAATGACAAACTCACCGTCTGGGCAAATCAGTGCAACCCTTGTGCCTCAGTTTTCCCCAAATCTACCACGGTAGCAATAAGGTCAGACAACTCTTTCAAATACATTGAAATCTCGGAATGAGGAGCTCCATTTAAGCGATAATAAATAACACAACTAAGTATTATTACTTATTTCTGCCAATTGATTTTCTAAAAGTGTGAGCTTTGTGATCGAATTTGTCATCCACATGAGATAAGCTCGCACCCCGTCAGCTCTGCCCGTCGTGTCCCGGCTGTTGCATGAGAGATTTTTAAGTGCCACGATGTGAATTCAAGGCTTTGCAATGGGCACCAGCACTGCGTGGGCTCAGGGCGACCGCTGCAAACCGCTGCCAGGGCAGGAGCTGCAGGGGCACCTAGACCCACAGGGCAGGTGGAGCTGGACTCTCCTGGAAGCCTGTAGGTAAAGCTGCCCTCCCCGAGACACGGAGGATGAATGCTCAGCGGCAAAAGGGCAGATCGTCTTCGCCCTGACCGGTGGATTTATTGGAATTCACTTTAACCCTCCGTCAGAAGCTGCAGAAAGAGAAATAACTGACACAGCAAGGCTGGAAGGCTCCATTAAGGGCGCTGGGAGGTAGCACGGCATGTAATGATTTTCAAACTTGTCAAGGCCCTTTCCAGTGCTTTGCAAATACTTTGATTCAATTACAATAATGACCCTTTGGAAGATGCGTATTAATCTTCCTGAGCTGCCCTCTGCTTTAGGCCAGAGCTGACTCTCAAGGTGGCTTAATGTACATGCACAATATTGGTGTGACAGTAAATCTGGCAGGAGAGTTGTTGCTTGTCTCTGATGGAGAGCCAGGGGCAAAATTCACTCTCCACTGGAGCCTGGTGCCTTCCAGGGAGGACCTAAGCCTGACCCAGTAAGAGTCTAGATCTTTCTAAGGTGAATTATGCAGGTTTGAATATAGTCTTTCTTGGTGATGCGGATGGAAGTGCAGGCAGCAAAGCGGGTAGGAACATCGGTTCTCTGGTTTCTGACCGACGTGTCCAATCTACCAACCAACCAGCCAAGAGGGCAGTAACGATGCTAAGGGAAAGGCTCACAATTACAGTAATGAATTATTGCCTGTTCTCAGAAATGACGGTTGTCATTTACAGATGAAAAAGGAGAAAACAAGGGAGTGAATTATCCACTGTCACCAGCAAGAAGCAGAGCTGAGGCAGAGCTCAGATCTTCTGGTTTAATGATGTCCTCTCTTACAGCTGTGCTGCTTCCTGGTTGCTTTGAATGAAAGTCAGCTGAGGCGTATGTGACTTCCATCCTCCATATGGGCCCAAATGAAAGGCCCAGTGATATATCAGGGGCTATGGACCGTGGGAAGTTTGTTGTGTTCAGGCAGACCCTTTCAGTCCATGTATCTCCCGCGAAGGCAGCGTGGATCTGCACATGCATCAGGGGCCAAGGTCCACAGCTCCTGAGCATCCCCTGGGCCGCTCATAGTTTGTTTCTTTGGCTCGCAAGGTGGCAGGATGGCTTACTGATGGCAGTGTGATGAAAGAGGGTCTGTGCTACTCATTTACGGTCACCTAAAGGGTCACTTTTAAACCAGAGATCCCTTCAAGTAGATTATTGGATAGCTGGTGCCCAGCGCTTCAGACACTGCCCTTCTTGTGCTTTAGTTACTGGCAGTGTTGAGGCTCAGAGCAGGAGCCACGAAGAGTGCTGCAATGTGAATGCCTAAAATCCAGGCTGCCTCGAGAGAAAAGTGTCCCTCGGAGCTACAGCACACGTGGCAATGCATGGAGCGCAGACAAGCTCGCTGTGTCTAACGTTACTGGAGGATCTGGGTCCTAGCTGGGAAAATCAGCTTGCAGCTGCAAAGTTATCTGGAGGGAAGGGATTTTTGATACCTAAGGTTACACGTGCCAGCACATGGTTTGATTAATTCATTCCTTTTAGCCCCAAACTGTGCATGACTTGAGCACACTGGTGTACACCCAGAGTGACCGCCTTGCTCTCAGCAGAGAGCAGTGTGGGACGATAGTTGCTTTTCTTTACCCTCGGAAGATGCTGCATTTCTCTCTGCTTAGGCATTGGAGCCTCAGAAGTACTTTTTGAAAATTGTGGTGTTGGGCATTTCTCCTCCCTACTTGTTCCCCAGTCCATTTCCATTTAATTCATTCGGTTTACATGCGCAAAAGATGCTTTTGCTAATTGCTATCTCTGTCAGCTCCTCCTGGGATCTGGAAAGGAGCTGAGATTGTCCTGGTTGTTACATCTTCAGCAGTGCTAAAGAGCCATTGCCGCAGCCCGTGAAACAGGACTTACACGAGCCTCATCACTGTAGTACCTACGTACTTCACAGCCTTCAATGTGTTGTTATTGCAACTAGAGCTGAGCAAAGAACCCCTTTTCTAGGTCACTTACAGTTCTGACGTTTCTTTAAAATTTATGTTTACCCAGATTAATGTTTTAGGAGAGGTCTGGTGAATCTAACAGGCAGGAAAAAAGCGTTGTCAGTCAAATGAGAAACATAATTTTGTCTTCAAGCCTTTCATGGTTAACACGGTTTAAAAATACATCCAAACTGACAGTAATTCTTGGAACATTTCTACTACTCTGAGTCTGGAGCCTCACAGGGACCTGCTCTCAGGTCTCCTGAACACAGACTTGCAAGGAGAACGTTTGTTCTCCTGGCCTGCCCGTCAAGGAAAACTAGCAGAAGATGTGGCCAGGGAGCTCTCAACTTATGAGCGGTATTTCTTCAGTCTGACATCGCTTGTCCTCTCAGAAAAGAAAGAAAGATCAAAGAGAAGACAAAGTATGAAATGTCACATCCACTGTACATTTCCTGCTCAATTCTGTTACCCTCGGGCAGGAGAAGGCTGGGACCAGTGGCTTCATCACTTTGGTCCTAATCCACTTGTCCACTCTCTGTTCAATGTGTGTGGAAGACCTTGACCAACTAACCAGCAATGTTGGTGGTGGCATTTGGGTGGGGAGAATTCAGCATTCCTCTACCAGTAGACACCTTAGTGCTGTGGTCCCCAATCCTCTTTCCAGGCAGGAATCCCTGAGTGTTAAACTAAGTGATCTGATCACCTAAATCCCCTCTACACACACGCACACACGCTTGGATGGCCTTTGATCTCCAGACCCTCTCTCCCCAGCTGGTTCTCCTTCTCCTGTAGGTCCAGAAAATTCCTTCTCTGCAAAATCTAAGCTGTTCTTTCCTTAGAGAAAAGCTGAGCAATTCCTACTGCTATTGCTGAAGGGCATTTGCTTCTCTCCTCTGGACGCTCCCTTCTCCCCACTTTCCTAGTTAGAGCGGCGAGAGCTGCAACAGCAGGAATCCCCCTTCTTCCTCCTTTGCAAGCCCTGGCTGATCTCCTGCTACTGAGATTTCTGGTTTCAGGTGCAGGCTTTGCTGTTGGAGACACCACTCTGGCAGCGTGCAGTTCTGCTGAGCAGAGCATAAAAGCTTCCTGCTCGGATTCTGCATTTTGTCCAGGATGGCGATATTAGCTAGTTTTGTCCCATGTTCCTCGCCTCCCATAAGCCTTAGAAAAGTGGGTACCAGGCTTAGTACCTGAGTTCTCAATGGGAATCATGGTAGGAAAAAGTCATATGCTGCTTCTAAGTCTCCCAGTTTGGGAAGTACTGAGCCTAATCCTGCTCCCTCTTGGCTCTGTGGAAGGCTGAGTCTCACAAATCAGTGCCTTTGACTAGCAGGAGTCGGTTTGCACCCTGCAAGGACGTTGCAGAGTGGAAACTGAGCCCAGGGTATCTGCACAGGTCTGCAGGAGCAGAAGCAAGGCTTTAATACTCAGTCTGCCAAGGGAAAAGGATCAGGGAAGGAGGTGATGGGTTTGGCACGGGCGTAGGTGCATATTAGGAATGTATGGCTGGGCAGTTTGGGGTGGATAGATTGACAGGCAAAAAGGACACTTTACACCTGGGACTGTGCCTTCTGCTGTGACTGGCAATTTCTGCAATAAAGGCCTTTCTCAAGGCTGCAGACTAACAACAGGACAGCACAGACATTTCTTCATTATAAATTGCTTTAACCAGCAGAGTCATCGTTTGTGCTGCCTTATAATTGGCACATACTTAATTAGCTGAGGAGCATTTCCGCGTCCTTGTACTAAGTGGGAAGTAGGAAACTCCCTGTCGGGTGAATCCTCTGCGAGTTCCTCCAAAGCCTGTCAGTGCAACACAGCTTAGCATCAGCGCATGAAATACAGCTGATAGTTCAGTGCAAGTTTGCACAGATGCTGCGACATCTGTCCGATTTGGACGGGCCGGCTGGCTGGGGATAGGGGTGTTGCTGGAGGTGTGAGATAAAATCTGCTCTCTGGGTTTCCTGGACAGCACTTTGTCCTTTATGTTACCCAGGTGTGCAGAGATAAGGCGGGATGGGGAGGTGGGAGCGAGAGCTTAATAGAGAAATGTTGCCGGGAAGAGAGAAGTTTCCAGCAGCCTGCATCTCCGAAAGCCACTTTCATTAGCAGAAAGTGGGTTTAAACGGCTTTGATAGCAATCCCTCTTTGCGTGAGTTCCAGGAGCTGGCAGAGTGTCCAGTGACCAGCGTGGCTTTGGTTAAATACATTTTCAGCTGCAAAGCTGGGAAATGACTGCCCTTCCTCCCCCGTGACCTGCTTTCCTGAGAAAAGCACAAGCAGATCCGTGCTGCTCCGCTCGGCACCTGCTCCTTTTCCTGGTCTTTGCAAATGTCGGGGTGCTCCGTTTGCCGCTCAGGCAGGGCTTTTCTCCCAACAGGATCTGTTGGCGAAGAGGCATCAGAGCAGATCTGAGGAAGGTCATGCTGACTATGTAAAACAGACCCAGTGGGCTTGCATGGTTGGGGGGGAAATCTTTCCATAGGAAAGCCTCTGTTTGCCAGCTTTGCAGGTCTGGAGCCCGAACTGTGCTTTGACCTCCTGTCTGTCCAGCTAGGCTTTTAGCCCACTGGAGAAGGGAAGTTTGCTCCACTGCTCCGTAGTTCAGATACGATCCCGAGTTTCGCTGTTTGCGGCTTTCTGCATCCCTGCAACCTCACGCTGCTGTCACGCGTGCTAAATTGCAGCAACGTCCCACTCCTAGGAGCATGGCGTAGAGCTGGAGGGAGTCAATGAATCCAGCTGTCTCTCCGCTCGCCACCGCGTTCCCAGCTGAGCAGCGCTGCGGGATCTCGCCCCCCTCTCGCTGATTGATCCGGGTCCTGCCCACCGGGGAGCTCTTTACATCGACCCCCGGTGCGAAACCATCTGATCAGCACCCGGGAGAGCTGGAAACAGGTTGCTCAAGGAGAGGGGGCAGCGCGATCCTAAAGATCAGCGTTTATTTATTAGCATTTATTTAGCCACTAGTGTGCCAGCCCCCTCACTGCATTAGCATCATCTATATTTCCCAGAGGTTTCCTCCCTCTTCTGTCAGTGTAAATCCAAAGCAAATCCCCTGGTAGATTCTTTCATACACCCACCTAAGTCAAGTCAGAGATCACACCAGGGCTGCAAGGGTGGGCTTTTGTGTTTTGCCTTGCATTTTCTTGACCCCCATCCCCTCCAAAACCTGTAACAACATAGCATAATGTGACAGGACATCTATAGCGGCTATATACACAGAATAACGATGAGAAAGAGTGGTGAGCAGCAATGCAGCTTTCCTGAACTGGGATCCAAATGACCTTCAGGAACCGGTAGGTGCTGCTTTCCTGAAATCTGGATTGGGAACAAGGGCGACACTCCACACATCCAAGGGCCTGTCAGCGCTGCTTCTCTCGGTTGTTCGGCTTCCGCGAGGAGCTCATTTTGCAGAGCGCAGAGGGAAAGGAGGCCAAAGAGAAAGAAAAGAGCCCTTGTAGCAAAGAAATGCACTGGCAAGAGCTGAGAAAAAGAGCAGCTAGCTGAACTCACGCTGGCTTCACCTCCCGGTCTGCAGAGCAGCTTCTGCACGTGCAGGAGGGTGCGCACGCCTCTTGCTATCACTCGGCTCTTTGAACTCCTAATCGCTCTTTGGGCCTGATTCAGAGCTCGCTGAAGTACAGCTGTAGGCTTGAAGAGTGTCTGGACAAAGGTTTCGGATTTCCCGGAGGTTTTGATCATGGGATGGCTATGTCAGTAATAAACTCAGCACTCTGTCTGTCCAAGGAGCAGGGTTGGATGGTAACAGACAGGCTAACACTGCTAGAAGTAACCTGCTCTTACGGTGGTCTATACGGTCATTAACAGCCCTGTACTGCCTTATTAGCATGTTTGAAAGACCAGAAAGAGCGCTTCAGGGTTTTAAAGATGTTAACCCCATCACCCTCTCCAGTTCTTCCAGCCCCATCCTTACTCTCACGGGAACAAGCTCTTAGATGCCCCGCTGCAAAACATGAGTTATTTGTGTGAAAAGGAGGTGGCAAAGCTAAGTGACCTTTCTCCTGGCAACCCCAGAGAAGCGATGGGAAATGGTGCAAACGCTTAATGTGCCGCGCTGGGGCAAGCATCCCCCATGCCCTAGGGCCGAGCTGAAGGAAGGTCCACTTTACCTGCTCACGGTTTGACGGGGACGTTTGACCCTGCTGAGCTCTCTTGCCTTCAGCTGCAAAGACGCACATGCAAAATGTGCACTTCCGCTTCGAGCTCGTCCTGACTTGTTTTTTTTTTCAGTCTGGTCTTGAATAGTAGCTGTGATATATAGAGAGGAGCATTGAGACTGTTGAGTAGGAGTGGATTTGAGGGGCCCTTCTTGTCACCCCCAGTTCCTGGCCCTTAGATTTATTTGGGAAGGGATGGGAAATGCTCGGTAAACAGACAGCCCCAAAAGGCTTAGCAGCACCTCTAGATCCCGAATTATTTCAAGATACCACCAGCATTAGCTTATACAGTGCTAAGCCCTTCTCAGAGACAACCCCTACCCTTGAGGCTCTGCCAGCACAGGACTTTCCCTTATTTAGGGTGATCGCCTTTGCTCTGTTTTTAATTCTCCTCCTCAAAAACATTGAGAAACATCCTCCTCAGTTGGAAACATCCTGTGTCCAGCTGTATCTGTAACTGTGGTCCAGTTGCATCTGTGACAACTTTATTCTTGGGAGATTTGTGCAGGTTTTGCTAAACGCATTGAAGTAATTTCTACCTTTAAAGGACTGCATCTTCTTCTTGGTTACGGTTAATCTTTAATCCAGCATCTTCATCTTTTCCTGTAGCACCTTAATTTGGCTTCTTGATTTAATTTCTTTACCCGTCTGCTACCTCCTCCTATTCCCAGCCCCTCTGTCATCTCCCTGATTTATTTTTCTTTGTCTCTTTATCCTCTAGCCCTGCACTCATCCATTAAAATTTTCTGATTTAGGTTTCTGGGAAGCAGCATACCCTGAAGCTAGTGTTTTTGCGGCGAGAGAGCCAGCGTTCGTCCTGACCTGGCTCTGGGGCTTCTCGTACTCTTCAAGCTGGGGCAGGGATCTCAGCAGCAGTGTTGGCCAGCCTGCGAGGTGCTGCCTATAGATAGACGAGAGACAGTGGTGTTTCCATTGCTGTCTGTGCCATGAAAACCTGGGGAGAGGGGCAAGATTGTTAGGGCCATTTCAGAGAGGGGCAGGCTGCAAACAGAGCCTGCAAGGAACAGGGCGTCTGTACCAGAGCCGGGATGTGCAGACTCTTTGTTCAGAGCTAATAACACACTTTCATCTTCCTCTTTCTGCTTTCACCAAAGCATTCGCCAAAGCAATATTCAAAATCGCCAGCTGGACAAGCAGCTGTTTAAAGAGGCAAGCCCTGTGATTTCCAGGGTTTGGTGGGAACAGGCATGTGACGATGGTTGCGTCTGTCTCCCCGTGCCAGCTAACCATCCTTCTGCTCCCCGAGCTCTGGCGTGAGGGCTGGGGGAGAGCTGAGTCCTTTTAGGCTCTGTTGCGGTCATCAGAGAAAGTGCTGAGACTGTGAACAGGACATAAATGCTGGCATTTCTGAGGCAGCCAGACCATACACCGAGGAGGATGCGAGATACCTCTCGCCAGGTGTTTGTATTGCTCTCGCTGCCTTTAACTGAGTGTATTTGTACATCCGTGGCTAGCCAAAGGGAGCGTTTCCAGCTTGTTACTTGCTGGCTGCCATGTCTTGAGTTTATTTTGGCATCTGGTACTCTCAGTAAAGGCAATTACTGCCTCCTTTCCCCATTCTTTCCAAGCCTCCTTTCCAATGAAACTTGAGCAGGAGCCATGATGTCCAGGCATAGAAAAATGATGTATTATGGTAATGCACTCAGTTCCTCCTAGGATTTTCTCCAAAATGTTTTCAATACTTATGGCAAGGCTGTTATTTATCACTAAGGTGCACTGAGTATCGGCTCTTGTGTAAGAAGAAACTCTCCCAGTGCTGGAGAACTGGGAAATGACCCTGGGATGACTGACTGTTGCAGATGGCAGAGAAAGAGGATTGCCTTGCTCATATACAGGTTAATGCCTGCTGCAGAGCCATATAATTTTTTTAACAGAAGGGTAGAGTCCCACCTTCAGACTGTGATTCAGTCTGATTCTTCCTAGCATTAGAAAGACTGACTGCATAACCAGCCACAAGTCTTTAACGAGTCAGTCATCTCACCGTAACGCAGAAATTATAACTAGAAAGCCCTTCTGTGAAAGCCGAGAGGGCAAGTTGAACATTTTTGTGGCCAGCTGGAACATACACGCTTTCTCCTGTTTCACTTTTTCTCTAAGATGACCCTGATACCCAGCGAACCATTGCTCTGATATTCTGGTGTAATAGGAAAGCTCCAATGGGGCAAAGTTGACCTCAGAATAAGATTAGAAAGTATGGCCAGGGCTTTTTGCATATGAGTGATCCCAGAAATGTCATAGTGGTGCTTTTAGCTCTGGATAGCAATAGCCAATTTAAGAGCAGATGCTAAAAACTTGGTGGGATGAAACGTTGATCCATTATGGAAAGTAGTCCAAGGTCATCTGCAGTACTGACAGGTGAGCAGACCTGATGATACCAGTGCATGCAGTGTAGCTAAATCTGAGATTTTTCTTTTTCTTAAAGCCATGAAGTCATGGGATTATAGGGGCTTTTCTGTTTCTAATCACACGGTTCTGTGGAGCACTCTGAAAGTGTCATTCTTTTAAAGGGGAAAATCCACGAGACAAAAAGACTTCAAATATACCACGAGAAAAAACAAACAAACAAAAAAACCAAAAACATGATGCTTTAAGCCAATTTCCTGATGTTGTGTGTAAGTTAGGCGGTGATACTGTGGAAGAGATCAGATCTGCTTTATTAAGCAATCACCAGAAACGGGGTCAAGAAAGAATATCTTCCCAAGTCTGATCAGCAGGAGCTGTTGGACTGTTTTCCTCTGCAATATGGAATATTGTGACACCTTGCAGAGATTTTCACATTTGTTTCTGTTTTAAAGACCAAGGTCACCAGCAGTGCTTTCTGTTTCTCCACTCCTTTTCTGCGTCCCACTGCAGTCCATGGTTTGGGGTCTTCTGTAGTAAAGCTTTGGCGTTTGTGGCATGTGTCAAGGATAGTTCAGTGGTTTACCAAGTAGGACACACAGGGCAGAGCAGTCATCCTGGTGGTCCAGCCAGATGAAATATCTTTTCTGTGGATGCCTTTGGCAAGGAAATGCAAGGAAATTGGGATGACAGGGTATGGACCCACGGGCCAAACACTGCTGTCCCATCCACCCTTCCATGAGTACTAAGGCAGATCTTAGCAGACCAAAACTTCGTGCAAATTCCAGCTGTGAGAGTTGATGTCCATGTTTCAGGCCTTCTTATGGAGCTGTGCAGCAGGGATGTAAAGAGAGAAAGTGCTCATTAATAATCAGCCACATGCTCTGGATTTTAAACCGCAGTCTAAAGCCTAAGAGGCTGCCGACGTTTGGAAGTGCTGAGTTTCCTCTCCAGTGAGATGGTGTGGCCTTCTGATGAGAGTCATTACGGCTCAGCCTCAGCTGTATTTATGGTGTCTGAAAAGATTATCTCCAGATAATCTTACGGGTATTTAGCCAGCCATATGCTTTATTTCAATGGTAATATGTATTTCTTTGTGCATTTTAACATTGTTTATGTTAATTAAGGCTTCAGACTGGAAGCTGCATATGGGCTATTTCATTTTTTCTACGGCTAATTTGCAGATAGTAAGTAACCTTGTCCCCTGCAAAATGCTCCGATTTCAGTTAGCCGTGATTACAAATTCACAGCTGGGAGAAGGCCTTGCTTTTAACCTTTTCACAACTTTCTCTTCCTGTCCCTCCCTCCCACACACACAAGAAGAAAAGAACCTGGAGAAAATCCCAAGTGTCCCTCATCTCTGATAGTTCCTTAATTTATTCTTAAATCACCCCTGTCTTCGTTTTGCTTGTGTCAATTTTGAAGCAAATCAGCCAAAACTACATGGAATTAGGGGCCTTTGAAAAAATTAATATCCCTGCTCTGGTTTAATTTTCCTTGCACCAACCAACTGAATCAATAGTAGGCTTTCTTTTTTTTTTTCTCTCTTTCCTTTTTAAAGAGCTAATTTAATAACAGTCGCTAATCTGATTATTGATTCTTTCCTACCAGTAGAGAATTGTTTTGTTCAGTGCCAGGTCTGTACTATCAGGGTAGAGGTGAGAAAAAGGGCACCAGCGCCAAAGAAAACTCATAAGGACCTGAAGCCAGAGGGATCTCAGCAGTTGAGCACAAATTTAATGCTGTGGTCTATTCCTCAGTGGTCATATAGTCTCCATCTGGTGGGGCTCATTTCCAAAAAGAGGAAGAACCTCTGAGTTCACTGAAAGCATTTGATTTTGGGCCACGTTCAGAGCAGTTACCAGGCATCTAACATAGAGACCATCACATCTTCTCTCCCTTCAGTGGACAGGACCATGGCAGGAAGCAGTCTGCCGTCATGCTCTCAAATGGGACGTCAAACTTTTCATGGTGTTTAAGTTAGGTTCCTACAGAGAGAGGGAAAAAAAAAAAAGGCCTTAAAAAATAGCTCTTGGTTTTGTCTGCTGGGGCACTTCCACGCTGGAGGGGAAGTGAGTGATCCTGTAAAAGCCTGGACCTCTGCTGGTGCCCTCTTACATGGCTGCATCCATTCACACCTCCTCCGTGTGCCTCCGTTTCCTTATCAGTTAAATGAGGTTGATGAGACTTGATTTCTTGGAAATGAGAGTTTGCTGGTCAAACAGGTATTGAGTTGGAGCTTCAGTTTTCAGTCAGATTGCTGCTTTAGCCTCAGCAGGGTTACATGGATGTTACCAAACTGGTGCAACCCTTTAAATTCAGAGACGCAGAAAAGCATGATTTTTCTAAGATAGGTTTTGCTCCAGTAAACCTAGACTGACTTCTTGGATGTGTGTGATGTCTTGCTGGATTTTTCACTAGCGTAACTGAGAACTCAACCCGGCTTTGAGTCAGTGCATTGATCAAAAAAAGGCAAAATTATCTCTCAGATAATAGGAGGACCCTTATGAAACGGTTTTGCAGTTTTGATCCAATTTTTAGGAAAACCTAAACTAACCAAAGCTCTGGCAGTGCAAAACTTTCTGAGTGTCTGGAGTGTTAAAGATTGATTTTAGCCCATGTTTAGCTTAATGTTTAATTTGTTTCAGACTTTACCTATGTGGTATGAGACCGTTTGTAGCTGTTTTAGCAACCAACCAAAGATTTTTTTTTTTTAATCTGATTTTTTTCAGAAAGGTACAAACCTTTTCATGTCACTTTCCCCAGGAAACCATCCACCTTTTAATCTAATCTCGAGGTCCAGCAGAAACTGTGATTACGACACACTCACTGCAGCATAATGATTGCACATTTGTGTCCCTGGCTATTGTGCAGAGCCAGAGTGTTTGAAAGACGCTCTGGGGCAGCCTGTGGCTGGAAATGAAAATTGCTTTTGGGAATCCCACAAAAAGGATTAACTTTGACTTCATCTCTGGTCCTCCAAATTAATAATCAATCTGCTAGCTGGACCCAAGCCAAGCACTCGTATGACCTGCCTGGCTAGCAAGGGGGGAACGGCCCATGTGAAGCTGGAAGTATCACAGAATCACAGATTCATTGAGGTTGGAAGAAAATTCTGGAGATTGTCTATTTTATTTAAGTCTTATATATATACTCCATTTTTAAAACCTCTTTCTAATCCATGCCTGTTCCCATAACAAAGGCTCTTCATTTGTGAAAACCCCTATTCAGAAAAGCATTCCTATGTAGGAAAGTCCTTAAGCATGGGCTTAGCTCCTGTTTAAATCTACAAGACAGTGCTTAATTGCTTTTTTTCCATCGAGTGCTCAAATAATGTTCATAGCCATTTTGTAAACATATGGCAAAACATTTTCTTGTGGAACATCACCGGAATTACACTGGAGATAAATTTGACCATAGACATTAGAGACAGAACGAACTTGCCAGGCTTCCTGCTAACCCTGCCAGTACGTTTTCAACACCAGTCTGGTTTGGGGATTTCTACAATTCCTCTTTGACTGGCTCGTAATCAGTCTGACTACATTGTTCTCTAATATTCTGCCCACGTTTTCCCTTCAGTACACTTCCTCTTTCTTCCCTCCCCTCTTGAGAATGCCTGAAAATAATTCTGCTTCCTTATTAGTGTACCTGGATTCAATATTTGCGAATAACTCAAATCCTGCTCCTTCTCTTTGACACTGAGCTTTGAGCATGGGTTTTCTATTGCAAACCAGGTGCACTTTCCTGCAGAATCAAAGGTTTCGCTGAGAAGATAAGGGGTCAGTACTGATCCACAGATGAAACCTGTATACACAGGCGCACACACACACACACACCTCCCTTAAAGGACCTGTTTATTAAAATGCCTTTTTCTTCTGCAGGTTTTAATCAGGTCCATGATGAAGGCATTTTACATACAGTTGCAATATCTTCTTGAACAGATCACAGTGAAACAATCTTTATATTACAAAATTCAGTGATGAAACCATCTAAGATTTTAAGTCTGCTCCTGAACTATGGGGCATTTGCTGATACTTGTTGGCCGGTCGTACAGACCTTGTTTGGGCAGTACTCTGTCTGCATCCAACAAGGCTAAGACTCCCTCAGCTGTGATCCTCTGGACCAGGGTCCCACTAGATCTCTCTCTCTGGTATTAAATGTGTCACATGCAGCAGATATTGCTGGACAGGCTCGAGTATCCAGCAGCCATGAGTCCAGCTCCACACTGGGAGTAAGGCAACAGCGGCACCTCACCTGGATGCCGTGGAGTTAATTAATGGTGAAATCCCTCCTCAGGTTCAAGAGGAAGAACCACTCACATCCCGCTTTGGAGTCCTGCGGGACTGAAACAGCGAGCAGGGTTAGGTATCATTTAGTCCCTGTGCCCAAGAAGCTGTTTGCTCAGCTCTCTGAAGACTGAGCATCACCTGCCTCTTGTCACGCAGTAACAGGTACCCAGTAAAAAGAGGCTGGTTATTCTCCTGGCATGTCCTCCTACCAGCAAAAACGTTCCCCTGGCCCGGCTCCAAACCCCATCTCAGATGGGCATGGAAGTGTAGCTATCAGAAGGATTGCAGTGCGGAGAGAATAGATAATTAAGGAGATTCACTAAGAGGAAGAGAAGGATAAAAGAGCTATTCTTCTGAAGAGCTTAAAACCAGGGGGCTGGACATCATACTTTCTTTGGAGCACCCAGCACTTTGAATATTCTGAGCAGCTTAACAGTCACTTAATAATCATTGGTAATAATGAGGGCTGCATTCTCTTTTTCTATCAAATGGCATTGTTGGACTTATTCTGAGGTGATTTACACCGGGTAAGTTTCTGACTCAGCACATCCCCCAGCATCCATCCTTTCTGTGACTTAGAGCAGTTTTTAATGTAAAAAACGGTATGGCTTTGATCCAATTGATTTCTTTGAATCCAAGAGGATAAATAAACAGGCATCAGACCAGGTCTTACAAGAGCAAAGGGTGGTTATTATAAAATGGTTTTCTTACCTAGATATCACTCTGTGCTCTCTCTGTATGAACATCTTAGGAATGGGGATCATACTGTGCCAAGTGCAGTTTTGGCCCTGGACAGACTTTAATCTTCTCTAATACTGCATTTACCACTGTACTGTCAGCTTATCTGCCGTGAGGGTTTGAGACCAGGAATAGCATCCAGGGAGTGTTGCTTATTTTCTGATACCTTCCCTGGGGTTTCCTGTTTTCGTAGGCCTTCTGGGTTTTTTTTTTGCTTTTTTGTTTCTGGATAAGGTTACTTCTGCTGATGCATGGCCCAGATCTGTCCTAGTCTACTCTGAAGCTGGTAAATGAGTAAAGCTGGGCTTCAGGATTGAAAGTGATGTGAAGGCAATTGTATCCACACATTTGAAGAGATTTCAAATTGCTTGGAAGTAAGGGTCTGTATGTGTGCGCCAATGTACCCATATCTGATGCTTTAAGAATGCTGGTTTTAAGCTTTATCCATTGGGAAAGGCTGTTTAAACAGAAAAAGTGAACGATAATTAGGAGTGTTTTGAAGAGTGTTTTTCCAGATATCCGCAAAACCATAAATGAAAAAGATGACCACAGCGCTAAAATAAATAAATAAATAAATAAATAAATAAAACAACCCCCCAAGCAAAGACAAATAAGCCAATAACTACAAAAAACCCAACAGTTTTTTAGAGGGAAAGTAAAAGCTGTTATAGAGATACGGACTAAGGATAAATTGATAGCAAGCAATATAAATTAAAAGCTTGAAATAGATAAGGAAAAAAAAAGATATACAAAGTTTATTGTCTAGGATTGTTAAAGTGAGTAAAAAGCAAAATTTAGAGTATACTAAAAACAAAACGTATCCTAATGATATTGGTTTGTTACTAGATAGAAATGACAGATTTATTTATAATAATGCAGAAATTTCAATAAATGACTGTATTCTGTAATTGGAAGAGAGCCCGGTTACTTAATCCACATTCCATGATAATGAAATACTTTTAATTACACAAGCGGCTAGAAAACACGCTATACATCATCTAATAAAGTAAGACATTTTTAAGATAAACAAGTCAGGGTAATTTTGCAAGCAAGAGTTCTAAAGAGAAGGCTAAGGCTAACTGCGGATCATTGCTCTTCAGTAAGAAGAGAGTGGAAATGTTCCCAAAGTCTGGAAAGATGCTAGTGCTCCTGCAAGCAGAGCAGCCCAGCTCTGGAGCTGTCAGCCTCACATCTGTCTTAGGCACAATAACAGACCATCCGACACGGGATCCAGAAATTAAGGGATTGTGGGCAATATTATGGTTATAATTGAATAATAGCATACTAATTAAAATAGAGGAATTAATAGCAATCAGCTTCTGGAAAACAGATCTTGTCGAGCTAAATTAATACTTTTTATGAGAATACATAACCGGTTGACGGAGCCTGAGCATTTGTTAATATTTATAGGCATCATAAATAAGGCATCTGCCTTGGTCACAGCGAATAAACAGAACCGGCTAATGCGGTTCTTGGAAATATAAATGGGACCGATAGGGGAGAATGGAGTTATATCGCCTCCGCAGTCGGCCCCGGATCACGACATCCTTTCCAGGAAGGATGTTGGCGTGTTGGGGAAGGTTCGTAGAAGAGACTAGAGAACGATGCCAGGTGCCGAGGGACTCGAAGAGACGGTTTGACTTAGCTCAGCAAAAAAAATCACACCAAGAGCTGAACGTCCGGGGAAGAAGGACTTTAACGTCCCGTCAGCCGGACGGACATGCGGGAGGGTCTGGCAGGAGCGGCCGCGCGAACGTTTGGAAGCTCCGGACGGGCTCCAGAGCGAGCGCAAAGGATTCTGCTTTGCTGGCTTCTACAGCAAAAGCGGTTATCCTTTCTCGCTCGACGCGCGTTAGTCCAAACGAGGGGTAATTCGGGAAGGCTCAGCGGTGCGTGTCACGCTTGACGCGAGTGTGTAGCTGTAAGGGAACCGGGAGCGCGTGGTGATTCTCCGTCACGCTGTTAGCGCCAGTGGCGGCTCAGGGCCCGCATGGAAGCGAATCCCGCCGCAGCCCCCGGCAGGTTTGCTGGAGCCGGCGGGACGCGGGAGAAGCCCCGGCCACCCGCCACGCTCCCCGGCTCCCCCCGGAGCTGCCCTCGGCTTGCTGCCGCCGGCCCTGCCTCGGCCCCCTTCCCCTGAGGGGCGGACGCAGGGCGCGAAGGGGCCCCCGCCGCCCTGTCACGGCTCGGCTCGGCCGCGGAGCCGCCCGCCCAAACTCTCCCGCCGCCGCCGCCGACCCGGCCCCGGCCGCGGCCCCTTCCCCTCCCTCCGCCGCCGCCGCCGCCTGCGCCGGAGCAGCCGCCTCCGCGCCAAAGGCGATTAGCGCGGCGAGCTGACACCCGCCGCCCGGTGCGCTACCGGCGAGGGGGGAGGGGGGGGTCTGCGGGGCCGAGGGGGGAGGGGAGGCCGCGGGCACCGGCGGCAGTTGGGGGGGGGGAGATGTGTGGGGGCGGGGCCGGGGGGGGCGCTGCCCCGCTGCGAGAGTGTGGCGGGGGGGCGGGGGGCGCATAGGGGCCGGGGGGAGGGGAGGGTACAGGGGGCGGGGGGGGGATAGGGGCTGTGGGATGGGGTGTATAGAGGGTGTGGGGAGGGGGCTGTGGGGGGTGGGGATGTATAGGGGGCGTGGGGACAGCGCTGTGGGGTGGGAGGTGTATAGGGGTGTGGGAACAGGGCTGTGGGAAGGGGGTGTATAGGGGGTGTGGGGACAGGGGTGCCTAGGGGGTGTATAGGGGGTGTGGGGACAGGGCTGTGGGGGATGGGAGGTGTCCGGGGGGGTGTGGGGGAGGGGGTGTGGAGATGGGGGTCTATAGGGGGTGTGGGGATGGGAGGTAGAGGGGTTGTGAGGACAGGGCTTTGGGGTGGGAGGAGTATAGGGGGTGTGGGGGAGGGGGTGTCTGGGGGCATAGGGGCAGGGTTGTGGGGATGGGGCTGTATAGGGGGTGTGGGGACAGGGGTGCCTAGGGGGTATATAGGGGGTGTGGGGATGGGGCTGTACAGGGGGTGTGGGGACAGGGGTACCTAGGGGGTGTATGGGGGTGTGGGGATAGGGCTGTATAGGTGGTGTGGGGATGGGGGTGCCTAGGGGGTGTATGGGGGTGTGGGGATAGGGCTGTATAGGGGGTGTGAGGACAGGGGTGCCTAGGGGGTGTATAGGGGGTGTGGGGACTGGGGTGCCTAGGGGGTGTATAGGGGGTGTGGGGATGGGGGTATATAGGGGGTGTGGGGACAGGGGTGCCTAGGGGGTGTATAGGGGGTGTGGGGACGGGGCTGTATAGGGGGTGTGGGGATGGGGGTATATAGGGGGTGTGGGGACGGGGGTGCCTAGGCAGGCACCCGTGGGGCAGGGAGCGCGTGGGGCAGGGCGCGGGGCCGGGAGGCAGGCAGGCAGGCAGGCAGGCAGGGAGGCAGGAGGCCGCGTGGCGGCGGCGGCGGCTGGGGTGGGGGGGAGGCAGGCGATGCTCCGAGTGGGCTGGGGCCCTCCCGCGCGGGCGATGAATTTCCTTCTTCTCGCTGCCTTCGCTCACTCTCCCGCTCTCCCCCTTCTCTCTCTCTCTCTCTCTCTCTCTCTCTCTCTCTCTTCTCTGCGCTTTGCCACCCCTTCCCTTTAACAGATCCTCCGCCTCCTCCTCCCAGCTTGGTGCCTGGTCCTGGCGCGGCTGCCGAACGGTCCCAGTCGACTCCTTCCGAACTAAATGCCTCTGTGACAGACTCTCCACCTTCGCCATCTTAGCCCAGCTCAGTTCAGACATGGTAAGTCCTGCCAATAACGTGCAGAAGAGAACGCCAAGAAAGGAGGTATCGGGAGATAAAAAAAAAAGAAAGGAAAAAAAAAGAGAGAAAAAAGAAAAAAGAGCGAGAGAAAGGAAGGAACCGGAACGGAGCAGCTTTGCAGCGTGTGACATTTCGATGACAACCAGCTTGCCAGTAGCCAGCTGGTCGGTGCGCGCGCGCGGGGCGGTGGGCATCGCCGCGGGTCCGCGCGTGTGCCCCCCTTTTGCGCGCGTGGAGCGGGTTTAGCGGCCTGGAAACGCCGGTGCACAGCGCAGCGGCGTGCAGGGGGTGCTCCGGAAACGCCGTGACCTAAAAAACAAACCCAGGCGAGGAACCCTGCTGCATTGAAATGTCACCGGGACCGTAACGATCTGGATCCCTTCCCGGCAGGCGTTCGGACCCCCCTTGCACGCCTTTTTCGGTCCCCGACAGACCTCGGACCCCCCCCACTCGCTGCCGCCCTTCCTCTCCCCTTTCCCCCCTCCCGTGCTCAGTTGCAGCTCGAGGTGGAGCGGGGACTGTGGGATACGTTGGGATTGCTGTTGCTGCTGCATTGATTCTCTCGTTGGCTTCGCGCACACCCCCCTTCCTCCCATTGCTCCTTCCCTGCGCTGTGGATTTGAATAAGAATGCCGGTAAAAAGCGGTGGTGCTGGTGGTGCTGGTGGTGGTGCTGGTGGTGGTGCTGGTGGTGGTGGACTAACACAGCCCGGCGTGTTAACTGTTGTGGGTACCCGCACTGAATCTTTGCACGTGTCTTATTCGTGCAAATCCACTTCCCGACTCGCTGGGCCGCCGCGGTTCTGCAGCTCCGTCTTTTCCCCTTTCTCAGGTGGTTCTCGGTGGCTGGCGGGCTCGGAAGCACCCAACGCTTTGGCTGGCGTTGGAAATGCGGGGGATAGAGGCAGGGAAGAGTCGGAGGGGCGCCCGTGAAGTTTCTGCCGCTTTGTGCAAAAAAAAAAAAAAAAAAAAGGGAAGTAGGTGCCGTTTCTCGGACAGAACTGGTGGAAAAGTGAGAGATTCCTAGAAATTATCACCGCGGAGCTACACCCTGGCTCAGAGCGCGGAGTGGGTGCCAGGGCACCAAAGTTGATGCCAGGGCAGTTGAAGGGGGCTTCATAGGCTCCTCTTTTGTATCTTTCTGTTTGATTTGGATTTTTTTTTAAATAGTTCATCCCTTTCTGGACAGTTCCCAAGTTCGTATAGCGGATGCCCCCCCCCTCCGCTTCTCTCCATGTAATGTTTCTCCATCTGCTTGGGCACTGGGAGTTACTGGGCCCATCCAATTATTTACTAATTATGCCTTGCTTGTTAAACGCTGGCTTAATTCAGCAAAAGGGGAGGGGAAAGGAAGAAAGGAGGGTGATGGTGGTAAAGGGGGGGGGGGGAATCACATTTTCCAAGATGAAGGTTTGGTTTATTATTAGAAACACTAATGTATTTGGTCCACTAGTTACCATGGAAACAACATCTGCACTGAAGTGGTTTTAAAGATACAGCGTTGGTTGTGTTTGCCTAGGCCCCGTACAGGCCCAGCCGCTAAACCCCCTTCGAAACAGGCTCTCAAGTGGCAGCGAGCGCCTGATAGAACAGCTCTCGGGGTCCTCTTGAGAGAGGCACCAGGCTTGCGGTCTCGGCAGACGTGCGATGGCTGAAGGAAGCTTGAGAGTAGGATGGGGAGCAGGTGCCCCCTTGGAAGGGGCCCAGGGGGAGATGGTTAAATTGGCAGGCACGTCCCTGCCCCACCTTTTCTTCCAGGCTTCGTTGTTCCCCCGTGTTCCCACCAGGCTGACTGGGATCTGCGTGAAACCCAGTCGGTTTGAAGACACCCTGCTGGGCCAGCGTTTTACCGGAGGGGTTCCCAGCCTTCTCGGGGTGACTGCGGTGATGTGCGAGGCTCAGCTCACCTCTGCCAGCCGTGGCCCATCGTCTGCCTCTCTATAGCGTGCACGTAACCCGCTGCTCAGTGTGTGCACCACGAGCCTGCAGAAGATGCAGGGCAGCTTCAGCCGCCAGCAGCGAGCCTTAGCCCGTTAGCCCAAACTGTACCAACTTAGGCTTTTAGCTCCAGAAGTTGTGATGACCCGAAAGCATGATTGATGAGCGAACGTTGTCCCGTGCCGGGGTGCTCTGTGCTTTACACGTATCGTGGCAAGTGACCCAGTCCCACTGTCGTTGAGGGGGGTTTCAGGGCCGGCAAAAACAAATTCTGAATTCTGCTGCAGAAATACTTCCAAGGGAAAGCCTGAAATGAGCTATCCCAGGTGCGCGGTTGAGGTGTTGGTGAAGACCCACTGCTGATTTTCTTCTGAAGGTGGACAGAGGGCCAGGCGCTGTGGGAAGAGAGAAGGGAGTCTTTGGCATGACTAAAGCAGAAGTTTCTGTAAAGGGAGCCTAAATCTTTATGTTCATGCAGTTCTTGGTGTTATTTAACTAAGCAGCTAGAAAAAAAATGGTTAATTTAATGTGGCCACATGCTACTACTCCCTCAGCTTTAGGTGTCTAAAGTCTTATCTGGGTCAAACTATGTTGCTGTAAGCTTTTTATGATCAGTGCAAGTATTTTCGCGTTTGAGAGTGGACTTGGCTGCAGGAGGATGCAGCTTATATCCCCCAGGCATGTTTTATTATATCTGCAACCAACCTCTCAGCTGGTCCTTTGGGCTTAGGCCTAAAATCACTTCCTCCGTTCTTCTTTCCGACTCCGCTGATTGCTGTTAGGGTTGCGATTTCAGAACTCATTCTTCCCCGGCTAGAGCCTACTCACGAACATAAGAGCAAGTCCTCCGGCCAAGGTGGGAGGAAAGGTGGGACCTGGCTGCTTCCTGAGTTCGCCCCTAAGTAAAGCCAAGGGTTTGTGGTGCTGAGGAGCATTTCTCACCCAGGTCCTTCTGGTTCCAGCCTCGGTTTTCCTGACCGAGCGTCACTGTGAGGAAGCCCGTGCTGCCTGCCTTCCCCAGAGGTGGCTTCTCATCAGCGTTGGTGTCTGCGGTGGTGACATTTATAATGTAGTTTTTCATGTGCCTTTGGAGCTCTCAGGACAGGAAGCTCTGTCTGCTTGTGTCATTAATGTTATTTATTGCTAGAAATCTCTCTTCTGGAGTCTTTGGCCCCGACAGTTTGAAATATATGTGATCCTGGTATCGGCACAGCTTCTTTGCAGTGAAATGGGCCTGAAAAGGCTTGTGGGAGCTGTGTGGGTCGTTGCTGCCCAGCCGGCTGATTCGTACTTGCCAAGGACTTTACATCTGTGCATAGGACAGAGTTTCCCAGGCTGGGCCCTTGATGTTGCTCCTGTGGAAGCAAAGGGAACAGGTTTCCATTGCCTTCAGAGGAACTAGAGGCTGCCACTCATGAAAGCGCTATGCTTGGAATCAGTTTTGGAAACAGGCGTTCCCTAAGCAATGGTGGAGCTGTTCAGATCCAGCATGAAATCTGGAGTTTGGGCTTGGCCCTGCTCTTTCTTCGTGTCTAAATTTGCTTAGATGTTGCCATTTCTGCTGGACAGAGTCAGCGATTCTTAGCCTCTCGCCGAGCTTCAGCAGGAGTGGTGTTTGACTATCATTAAAGACCAAAGACCCTTTAATGAAGGAAGACGATAAGGTTTTGGGGGCAGGGGCTCTCTTTTTATTCTGGTGTTATACAGTACCTAGCATACTACACCTGCATAATAGTAGTACTAGTGGTAAGGGGAGAGGAGAGGATAAGGACAAAAGGAAATTGCGCAGCCGTGCATTTGGACTGTAACTTTTCAAACTGTGGTTAGTCTGATTAAGTGTCTCGTGATGGTATTTTTAAAATATTTCTTGGCAGTCCTGGCGATTTGTTAGAGATGCTTAGGAAAGATCGCTGGAGCCTGAGGATTTGCGGGGGAGCCTTTCACTGTTTGGTTGTCTTGTTTGAGTTTGGCTCATGTTGTCTCTTCTGCCTACTAGCTCATGACTGGCCTCTATAAAGTCTACTAAGCTTTAAAGCTTAATTTGTATTGCACTGAGGATCATAGTAAGACTGTACACACAGGGACTTTCTGCCCTCTCCTCCTCTCCTTTCTAGCCTCATTCACAGAGGAAAAGCTGGTCACACAAGGGAGTCTGAGCTCTGCTCTTATTTCTAGTGCTAGGGAAGGTTGAAAGGTCTTGGTGGCAAAAACTTGCATGGCTGCTGAGTTTGCTCTGTCCATGCTGAATTTTTGGAATATCTTCCCTGCAGGACTGCATTTACCAACATGCAAACAATTTGCTGAAACGGCTTTGCAGCACCTGTGTGTTTTTGTGGGGTGTATTGTTCACAAGCAGCAGACCAAACTACAGAAGCATGCTGACGACGTAGATGAGTGTAAGGATTGAGCTGCCCGTACCCTAAGGTATTCCAGGTTGTTGCAATGCAAAAAGAAGGGGCTTTGTCCATCGTTAGCGCCATGTTTTCATGAATATAAGACATCTGTACTGATGTGCTTCCTACCTAAAGGGACAGCATGTTCTGAGCTCCTTTCTCAACTCACAACATTCACTTTTCTTCATGAAAACATCCAAACATTGTCTGTGCATCAGAGAAGAAAAAATCCTTTTTACCCTGGGGAAATAACACAGCATGAATAGTAGACTTTCAGTTTACATCTTGACTAGTTTGGAATGGCTGCTCTATATAGGCTGCAGGAAGGGGATCGACGTGCAGGCTTGATGTGATCTTGCTGTATCTTGGAGAGCTTCCTTATATAAAGGCTGTCCTGTGTTATGGGAGCTCTGTGTACTTCAGGGAAAGCACACAGATGCAAGACAGGCTATTTTAAGGTCCCAGAATCCGTTTGTAGTGCTTCGCTCACAGATTGAGTGGATCCAAGTTTTTCAGCAGAATGCTTTTCTGCTGGAAAATGTTGATTTTATTGAATCAAAATGTTTTGTAAGAATTTAGCAGTTCTGACAACATTTCTGACGGAAAATGATAGCAGTGATTCACTTAGATAAGACTGAAGCACTTCATCTGGAGATTAGTGTTTAGCTTTTATATTCTGCGATCATTTATCACCTAAGATTTGGAGTTTGGGTAAGAATGAAGCGTTTTGCATACCTGGACAACAGTCAGTTCTCAAGTTTACAGTTGTTTGCAGGTTTCATTAATAAAAATTCAGTGTCTCCTGAAACTTTAACTCTTTGAGTCAAAGTTGGACTTTTCTGCTGAAGGGAAGTTCTCAGTTTTTACTGGCTCTAATACTTAAGGCCTCAAAGCACTGCCAATTTCCACAGAGGCTCTAATGAACAATTTATTAGACCAGTGCATCTGGGTGTGTTGGCTAAACCACAGGGCTGAGAGCTGTTCCTGTGCCTGTGAATTAAACTCTGTTTGACCTTGGGCTAATCACTTCATTGCTTTCTGCTTCCGTTTCCCCAGCTGCAGCACCCTTCCAGGTGACATCCCAGGCTGTGTTCATCTGCACGCTGCCCTGAGTCTGAAGAGTTCTACAGACGGGGCCAAGTGCTGTCATTTCCCGAACAGAGCATTAGGCACCTCCGCTTGTTCAGTTAGCAAGAGCCATGCCAGGGTGAACATTGCTGAGCTGCAAACATTTGGAATTTGGAGTTGCAAATTTTGTGCAAGCCTCTTGCATTTGTGTGTTTGGCACCTCTTCCTGCAATCACCCTATTCTCTCAGGGATGCTGCTGCTGCGTGCAGAGTATCTGTCACGAAGTGATTGTGTCTCCTGCAGCAGAGTCCTAGAACTGGAAATCTCCTAAAATTTCCTGGGGATTCATACCGCTACTGCTGGACCCCCTGATATGGAAAGACTAAAATGGGAATGACAAAGGGAGAATCCAGCTGGACTTCTCTTCTCAAGAGAGCTCTGTGCTGAGGCTCGGGAGGGTTATGGTGCGAGTGTTGCCTGAGATTTCTGGGGTTTGCCCATCTCCTGCTCCATAGCAGGAGCAGCTGCCATGTTTGCTCAGGCATGCGTTTCCCCTGGATCAGTGGCAGCCCTTAGGAGCAGGCTGTGATTCTGCAAATCACAAGCTGCCTGCTGGTCTTTCCCTTGCTCGGTGGGGATGCTCCTTTTGCTAAAGCCTGTGTAGTCTCCCTGTGTCTTGGTAAGCACTGTTAGCATGGAGTGGGTAGAGTAAGAACCCAGCTGGGCAGATAGTTTTCCCTTCCTGCTCTCACCCATGACATGACTAGGAGGAAGAGAGGGACAGCTGATGCCTTTGGATGGCCAAATGGGCCAACCCACAATCTACCTTCTTCTTAGAAGAACTGGATTGCTTTTAAGAATTGCATTGCTTTTCAAATTTGGCCTCTTAACGGAGGGGCTGAATTGTGATCTTACAGTGTCGCTTCACTGGAAATCACCTGCTCTGTTAAATGTTTGCTTTGTCGTTGCTGACTTGAAGTCTGTCAGTATGTATTGACTTGATATTTGCTAGTTCAAAGTGATTTGAGCATTTGGTTGAGAGAAGCACAGATTTACTTTATGTTGTTGATTTTTGCTGGAATGTGCTCACTCACTGCTCTGATAGTTTCTTCCTTTTTTTCCCCCCCCTTTTCTTTTTAAATCTACATGGAAGTTTGAATCCCAAGTAGGGGATATACTTCTGATGGTTTTGGATTTCAGGCCAGGTTTGAGAGATGGTTAGTAGCAATGAGCTGGGGCTAGTGCTGAGTGTATCTGGGCTAAACCTGGTCTGAGTTTCAAGAGAACTTGGAGTCAGTTTACAGGTGATTTATATGGAGTTTACAGAAGAAGAGGGCTACTAAGAGACCTCGCACTACAGGAGCGGAGCAATGCTGGATTTGTTGTTAAGGTGAGAGATGTGAATGAAGATTGGCATTCCACCATGCTGTACGCTGTGCGCAGTTAACTAAGAGAGAATCCCATCAGCAAAGGAACTGATTGGTGTGCGAACAAATGTAGGTAAGGAATCGGAGAATGGAGCGATAGGAAGCCTCTTTGAGTGCTGCGCTTCTAGGAGAGACAGCAGTTGAATACATCAAAAGAAGACAGGTAGCGCACAAGGTAATAATAGAAGGTTTTAGCTCAGCATAATAAGCAGTCAGCGCAGCGTCCCACTTCCTTAGCGGCTGTCTGCAGATCCAGCTGTCTGTAGATCCAGCAGGTATCTTGGTAGACGTTCACAGCTGAGAGCTTTCTCTGCTGAGTTTCCGCTGTAATGCTGTGGAGTCATTCAGGTCTTTAACTCATGGTGAACTTCAGGAGGTGCGAATTGCCACGCCGCAGGTCTGCGACTCTCCCCTGCGAGCCAAAGCCAGAGCGCTCTGCACAGCACTGGCAGTGACTCTTCTGCAGGCAAATGCTGCATCACTCTGTATCTCTTTGTCTGAAGGGAACGTGGGAGAGGAACATGATCAAGTGCTGGGAGCCTAAAACATTGTGGGATTCACTGCTTCGGCATGAGTAATATTGAGCCAAACTCACCCTTCGGTGCAAGGGCAAAAACAGCACTAACATTAACCAAGTGGCCCCAGGAATGATACCAGGGCTGAGGTTAGACTCTGGTCTTCAGCCTGTGTGCTGAAATTAAAGACTCACTATGTGCAACTGGGAAGCTGTGTCCCCAGCGGTTCCTAAGGGTTTTGATGCTTATTTTGAGTTTGCAGTGTTTAGTGCCTTGTTGCCATGAAGGCAGCTCAGCAAGCGTGACAGCTGCCCTATTACCCAGTCATGGCTTACTGCTCCGTTAAAGGAGGTGTGGATTTAAGCCAGGGCACCAGGGTCTTCCCCATTCCCCTTTCCAGTTTGCTAAGTGCTTGGAAAACAGCTGCCAGACTTGGACAGAATATGCGGATTTGAGGCGTGCTCAAGAGCATCCAGGGCCAGAAATGTGAAAGAAGGGGGTCGGCGGTGCCTCTCTGAGAGGCTCTTTGCTGTGTTAAAGCAGGATGGCTGGTACAACGCAGGCACAGGCTGACGTGAGCGTGGAAGTGTGTGTGTGTGTTCATGTGTGCGGGAGGGGATTGTGTGTCATAGCCGTTTGGCATGGTATCTCCACACTAATCGAGAATGGAGGTGAACTCTGCAAGAGGGCTGGAGTTGCTTCTCAAGGAGAAAAGGCCGAGGGGAAGGAGGATAATAGTCTTCAAATGGGTACAAGGCAGCTGAGGAAAGGAAGGGAGCAATCTGCTTTCTGTGTCTGCTGGGGATTGGACTTAAATTGCAGTGAGAGAGATTTAATTTAGACACAAGGGAAAACATTCCAGCTGCAGGGATAGTTAAGCACTGAGAGCCTCCATCAGTGGAGGCTTTGTAGAGCAGGCTAGGAATGGTTTATATAACTTCGAGGCAGGCGAATGGGCGAGATGAGCTCTTCATATCTCTTCCCACCCTGTAGTCTGTAATTCTGTATTCCAGATCACCTCTGTGTCTGCTTCTTGCTATGTAAAGGAGATCAGTATGGCAGAGGTTTGGCATAAACACATTATTGAGGAGTAGAGCAGGATGAAGGCTGATAGGGAAGCCTTTATGGATTAGGACATGTATTTGAAAATATCACAGGAATTCTCAGACTAGGAGGCCAGGACCAACAAATGGATAGTCCAGCTTGCCTGCTTACAGTATCCAGCTATAACTGTTGGTCTGCTATTATTTTATTTTTATGATATGTTACTTGGACCACCGTGTCATCTGGGAGTCTTAGCTATGGAGCACGACTTCCTCAGTCTACTCCGTGCTGATCGGGCCAGAAAACCAGCTCAGCCCAGCCCAAAATAGCTTCCAGTTGAAGTACCTGAGAAAAGATAATGCGTGGATCTAGGCAGGTGTGGGAGCACATGTAAACAACGTGAGGGCATTAGTCACCACAATCTGAAGTAAGTCAGGGCACATCTGCTATTGTCAGGATTTTTTTGTAGGCACTGCGACAAGCAGAGTTTTAAAGAGGAGGTTTAAAGAAAGAACATGAGATAGCTTTCTAGATGTTTTGGGGGAACTTCTCCCAAGGCAGAGGACAGCGTGGGAGACATCACAAAGGTGCTCATTTGAAAATGGTAACAAGTGGGTGATGGAGGCTGGTTTCATGGGCTCATCAAGGGTGGGAGTTAACGTGTCAGTGCTAAATGAGATTATTTGCCTTTTCAAAATATTTCAGGGACTAGCCAAGTTGTATTCAAAGCCCTAGAGAAGAGGGAACCAGGTGATCTGTCGAGTGTTCTGCCTAGCTTTCTAGTATCATTCTGCTCTCATCTCTCTCGATAGTACTTAAGCCTGGAAAAGCCTTTTTAGGTAATTTTGGCAGGCCACTTTACCGCTGAGTCCTGTTGTACCCTGCCTAAAGGCTTAGGTTGCCCTTGAATTGCCATGCAATGAGACATGGAAATTAAGTCATTATGATTTTTTAGCAACAAATGTCTGCTCATTTAAAACAAAATTGAATTAGTTTCTGAAAGACTTGTGCTCTTAACACTTTTGCTCTCTGTGAATAACTGAGTGGACAAATTTATGGGCAAGATTTTGGCAGTAATGGCATTTATAAGCAAAAATGGGCAATGCACGTGGAAAACAAGTGTCAGATTTGTAATTATGAGTATTTGAGCCCCAAACTTCCCTCTAAAAGTTTGGGCTGTCTAAGCAGGAAGCTGACATGATATTGTGCATGCTAGTATTCAGTCAAAACTAACTCTGCTTGTGAAGTTGACTGCTCACAAGCTAGCCCTACTAACCGGAAGGATATACAGAATATATTCAGTAAATCCATGAAAGCAAAATGACTGCTCATCTCCCATAAGCAAGGAAATGCTCTCATTTTTCTTGACAAATTGTTCTTTTTCCTTCTTTAAATATGACAATCATGTCTGTCATCCTCCAGATAGGGAATATCTTACTACTGGGGCCAATTTTAATCTTGTTTATGTCAATGTGGTACTCTTGTAAATCTGGGGACTGTTACAGTTTTACTTCGCGGTCTCTCAGCCGTGAATGAGATGAGCATCAGGGCCAGAATCTTATTCCTTTAATGCCACTTTGAGATCACTGTCCCCTGTAGAGAAAAATAGGACCAAGGCTCCCCGGTAATCAGCTGTGCCTGTACAATTCTGTGTGCTGTGCTGGGTGGGCAGAAACGTGCCTGATCACATGGGCACTTCAGATCGCAGCTAGAATAAAGCTGTCATTATCATCATAACAGCATACAGCATCTGTGGGACGCCCACTAATCAGATCATGTGTTAAATGGCTGAAATCCCTAGGCCTCTTTTTCAGAGGCGAACTCTAGCCAATGAGGCCCTGAAAGCCTTGGAGGACAGATAATGAGCTGGAGACATTTACATTAAGGCTTTTGGTTCAAATCTAGTTTGGGTCAGAAGCCATGACCAGTGCAGAGGTCTTCAGTGTTTGAACCGTGAAAGAGGAGAAGCTCCTCCAGGGTCCTAGAGGAGGGCAATCATAGCTATATGCAATAATTAAAGGAATGAACTAAGGCAGAATTTAAGAGCTGTTTTAGGGATGACTTGTGCAGGCTTGGTGCAAGTGTTCATTGCTCATGCTTTGGATGGAGCTTTTTCTTAAGGGCTAGTCTTCAGCGGGCAGGGGTGCTGGTAGGGGAAAGTGAAGGCAGGCATTTGTTGCCCATGGTACTAGGCAGTAGGATGATATGAGCATCTTCGGCAGAAATCTTCCTCCAGACACCATGCTTCTGCATGGTCTCAGATGTTCTCCCACTCCTCGGTCTGGTCTCTCCCAAGGGCAGGATGCACAGATAGAGGGAAAGCAAGCGTTGCCCGTTCTGTAGGGAGAGCTGTTGGTCTGGCATTGCTCACCAACACAACACTTACAGAGTAAAACAAACAGCGGGCTGTTTTGGAATAATTTGGTGAAATGCTGTCGCCTGGCATGGAACCAAGACGCTGCTTAAATCAGGATAAACACAGTCTGGATTCCCCCCTCATTTTCCATTTCTAGTCTTCCATGGCCTTATTTTTTTTTAACTTTGTAGAAGTCTTACCACATTTTGCTGTAAAGTGCTGAGCGCTGCTGCTATAAAGTTAGTAAAGCTGAGGGCACATGTTGTGAAACCAGGCCAAGATGGCTAATGCAAGCACTGGCATGCCAGTTAATTACCTGCTTTGACTTGGTCATCCTCTGTGTAGTAGGGAGAAGGGACAGTCCCAAGTACTAAGGAATGCTAAAGGAAGCTCATTTTTAGTGTAGTTAGACTCAGAGCACGTCTATAGTGTTTAAACAAAAAAAAAAAGGCCTAGAGCAAAGACTCAGGCACTGTCCTGCATATCCTGTGGTTGTCCACACTGTTTAGTTTTTGTGATGCTCTGGCTCTGTCTGAACTTGTGCCAGCTAGCAAAGCCCAGGTACGATCCAGGGGATGGCACGATCCATGGATGTTCCACTAGGCGGTATGGACAAGACCACTTTGTGCTGAACTGTGAATCTGTATGAACATTAGCTATATCGCATCACTTCATCTCAGGGCCACAAAATGGGTTCTGAACAGTTTTATTTTCTAGGATAGGCGTAGCAAGATAGAGCTTTGCCACTAATCCCAGGGCATGTAACAGTGCTTTTGCAAGCAGTCTGATTAAGGTGCACTTTAGCCTCAGCCATCTCTGAAGGAAAGAGAGCATACCCTTAGAGGGATAGGACATTTTGATTATTATCGGCTTTATTTTGGAAAATGATTCTGTTTTCTCTTCTAAAATGTAAGATATGCTTTAACGGGAAAGACTGGAACAGAAAATTTTACAGTATGCGTAAAAAGCAAGGATGTAAAAAATAGGTACTCCGTCTGGCCAGCTAACAAACAGTTAAGCCAAAAGCTCTCCCCTCTCTGTCCTCCATACCTCCACATTTTAATATTGCACAACAGAGAATGCGATACTAGTGCTTGATTGTCCTGATGTAGCCCTAGGAATCCCCTAAGGCATTTACAAACGTCGAGAGATCTAAGCTGAATTAAGCTCTGCAAGAGAGAGGAAAAAGTGGTATTATTCTATTCCATTTCCAGGGGGTCAGAGTAGGCCCCCGAGAAGTTAAGGCCAGTGTTTTCAATTTAAAGTACATGGCTTGAGTGGGCTTTGAAAAGATTGGCCTAAATGACAGAGCCACGCAGGTACAGTTGACCTGCGGACAAGCTGGGAATAGACCCCAGCGTTCCTCACTTGCAATCCCCGTGTTCAGCGGTTCTCAAACCGTGCTTTACACAGGGATGCAAAGTGACTCGCAGCCATTCGGCAGACCCATATTGAACAGTGATTTCAATAGTTCTGCCGGGCAAAGTGCCATGGGAAAAGGGGGGAAGGGTGCTAACACATAGTGTATTTTAGGCAATGACAGTGGGCTGTTTATTGAAAATGTTTGGGAACAGATAGCTGGGTAGGAAAAGAATGGTCCTAGGAATTAATATGGGCCCAATCCAGCTTTCCTTGATGTCAGGACTACAAGCGGAGACCCTAAGAGTACAGTCCGGTAGTTCGGAGACAAGTAGGGAGCTGATCATCGTGTTGGCACCTGACAGGTAGAGAACGCACACCCTGTTCCTCCTTTCGACTCCTGTAATGTTCAGCTAGACTGGAGGAAGTCCTCCCGACGATTCTTGTTAACGAACAGCTACGTGACCGCTCCTCAGCCCTGAGAGCGTTATCAAAGCTGTTTACTGAACACAGATTGCCATGTTTTTGTCTTGAGAGCAGACTCAATACAGAGTGAAGAGTTAGCAATTGTTAATAAATAGTGGCACATTAAGACGTCTCTCTGGGTGATTTCTGTGTGCTGTAATTATAAGGAATTGCCTGTTTGACTGGCCAAATTATATAAAAGGGGCCCTCAGCTCCACAAGTGCATTTCCAATAATGGGTGGCTATTAGCTGTGACACGAGGAGCCTATAGTTATGGTGCAAAGGAAACATGAGGAGGTAATAGTCCTTTGAACCTGTCTTGAAATGACATGGGTTGAGCTGAGGAGGATGTCGCTTGCCCCAGAAGGAGGTTGCAAAGAGATTATTTATTAATGACACTGCTAAGGAATTTTCATCCGAAGATCTCGAAGGACTCCTCAGAGGATGGAAGCATCCTGGTGCTTCCTCACTTCCCCCGCTTTAAGTTGAGTGGACACAGCAGTGCCTCTGCAGGTTCCAGCCTAAACAGCCCTTTCAGCTACAGCCTGATCCTGCCTTCACTAAGTCTCTGCCTCTGCCAGTATTATGGGGTCCCCCCCTTGCTGGTGTCCTGCTTTTCCTCTCTCCCCTTCCCCCATGGGATTGATATTGGTGCATGTCTGTGGATTCTCTCCTCTGGTAGCGTAGGTTGAAATGTCTGTGGGGCTGCAGCAGATCTGTGGTAATTAGGGAGTGCAAGGAATGCCTCTTCTGGGAGTGAAAACTGAGCTTCCCCTTTAGATGCTCCATCTGTATCTAGAATTTCACTGTGGGCCTTAGCAACTGGCATGCCGCAGTGTGCCAGGATGGCTGGATGTCAGTCCTAATTTCATTGATTACTGAGTGATGTTCAGAAGAGTGACGGGGTGAAAACAGCACCTGCTTATTCAACAGATCCGCTCTCTGCATGTGCGCTCGCCTCACATCTGCTCGTTCCGCTGGCAAATCCAAGGCTTTGCTCCTATTAGCTCCGCAGAGTCCTCAGAGGTGGACACACACATCGGCAGCAATGTTGTTAGCTAAGGTGTGTCATAAAGAGCCTGGTTCTCACTCAGATGAAGGTTTCGTAGCATTGTTCAGGCGTTACCAAAGGTCCTGGGAGATACTGTATATGGCCCTAGAAGAAAAACCTGGATTGTGTCCCCTTTGGGGCAGCTGCTATCCTTTTTGTTCAGTAGTTGTACTCAGGTGGAGTTCGTGACTGGTGCTTTACCACACTGCTGCAATATGTATATATAAATATACATATATATGTAGTGTGATGGCAATTGTTCAGAAATAGAGCCTTAAAGTGAGAATGAATTAAGGCTCAGATACAAAAGGAATAGATTAGAAGAGAGCCTAAAACAGTTACTATCCAACAGCTGAGCTTCTTCAGCTGACCATGTGAAACTTGTAGACTGCACCAACTGTGGTATAGCAGATATCAATTAAAACAGAGTGAATTCAAGTTTCCTTTTGACTTGCAGCTGGTGTGAGCTGGAAGCGTGTGTATGAACAATGCTCAGCTGATGGGCTGTAGCTGGAAAAAGTACTATAAATGCATTGCACTGAAATCTTGCACTTAGATTTGCACCTGCTTTTTGTTGCCTTTACACTGCCAGGATATTTCAAAGGGCCTGAGCCTGAATGAGAAATACAGAATCTAACCAAATGGGGATAAAAAGTGTTCAGGAGATTTTTGGCAGATGAGAAGAGCACATCCACTTCATAGTCATTCAGTGCTTCTGGGCCATTTTCTTACAAAACGGACATATACTCCTTTGTTCACAAAGTGTTTACTTTTTTGAGTACTGGTGTAAGCATTATTTTCCAGCAATTTTAACATTTCTTTACTGTCTTTCTGCTTTGAAAAGAGTTGTCCAACCATGAACAAAATCAATACAACATGGCTTAAGAAACTGTTCAAGAACTGTGAATAGCCTTTAGTCCAATGGCACAGTAAAACCAGATGTTTCTGAGCAATTTTTGAAGTAAAATACATCCACCTGATCTGACTCTTTTTCAGAATAGTAGTATAAGTCTCACTGGTTTGAACTCATGATCTGTGAGGAGAGGTGAAGGGAGCTGGGCATATGTAATCTCACGGAGAAGAGGTTAAGGGGCAATCTAATCACAGCCTACAAGTACCTGAAGGACAGCTACAAAGATAATAGAACTAAACTCCTTGCTAGTACGAGATGATATAACAAGGGACAAGGGCCGCAAGCTGTAGCTTTCAAGGTTCCTGTGGGACATTAAGAAAAACTTTTTTTTCACCAGATGAATGGTGCGGCACTGGAACAGTCACCAGGGAGATGGGGGTGTCTGTTTTGGGGGGGTTTCAAGAGTCATCCAGTCAAAGCCATGGCTGACCTCGTCTAGTGTACATGATAGTTCTGCTCCAAGCAATAAGCTGAATTAGAGACCTCCAGATGTCCCTTCCAACCAACACTTCTGTAATTCTGTGATTTCATGAGTCTTTTCGTTTCAAATATGCAGGAAGTCAGGCTCAAGGCAACCATTTTGAATAACAAACACATTTGGGAAAACAAACAAAGCCAAGCACCCCAAATTCCAAACCTGTGCCTCTGTATTTAATTTGGGAGCAAAAAAAAAAATAGTTTAATTTTTCAGTGG
This sequence comes from Apteryx mantelli, assembly GCF_036417845.1. Classification (NCBI taxonomy): domain Eukaryota; kingdom Metazoa; phylum Chordata; class Aves; order Apterygiformes; family Apterygidae; genus Apteryx; species Apteryx mantelli. The sequence goes on along the minus strand of NC_089979.1, from coordinate 2,783,630 downwards.
CTTTATTAGTATGATGTTGTACCTATAAAGAGTTTGTTCAGCCTTTCTCAGTATCGAGGATGGAAAAAGCAGAAAGAGCAGCTTGATTGTAAGGTCTCAGGCAAACTGTGTGGCATTAAGAAATACCAGTTTTTGACTTCGTTCTAATTGGAGCTTGTTTGACCCTAGAGCCAGAGCAGGGTAATGGAACAAGCATGACTCAAATGAAGTCAATTTTCACAGTGCTGTATGGAAACTAAGAAAAGGAAAGAGAGAAATACAGAGCATGTGAAGGGAGAAGAGCTGGAGAGGCATTAAGAGCAAGAATAAAAAGGCAAAATATGTCATGAATAGTGGCTAGAGAAAGGAAGACAAAAGAGAAAATAGAGAAGGGAAGAGAGGGGAAATAGAAGCCAAGAATAAGACGAAAGCAAAGGGCAATAAAAAAGAGGAGTGTCCTTCTGCCCTGCTAGGCAGAGAGATGGTGTGGTAGGACAGCAAGCAGCCCCAGGCAGTAGCACTCATTATTTCCATCCCAGCTGATGTCATTGATTGCTTCCCTCCTCCCTTGTCACGCTCGGTGACAGAATTGCAGGACTTGCGACTCAGAAAGACCCGTTCTGCTTTTGCGTTGCCCGAGCAAAGGTCTTCTTTCCAGTGTCGCGGGCACATAGCTGCATCCTCATTTCAGGGTGCTTCCAGATGGCACCATTAGCAGTCACTGGGAGGTGATGAGAGACGGGGCAGAGTCTGGGCCATTTGGGACCATCTCCACCAGGGTGGAGACCCTTTTCCTAGCCTGTCCTTTGGCAACAGCCAGTTTGCTCCTCAGCAGTGGTGCTGGGAAACTCCCATAGGACTGCTCTCTCTTGTATCGTGATAGAATACCTTGCTGTCCAAATCAATCTTTCTTCTTCCTCTCTTTCTTCTCCAAGGAAATTTTCCTTGCAAGGTGCAAATCCTACAGCATCCAACCACCTTCTGTCAGGGCGTTTAATTAGTCAGCAGAAATAAAACAAATGATGCTTCTTTTGCCAAAGAGAAAAAGTGGAGGAGGGTTATGGGAAGAAGGGAAGGACAAAGAAACTTCATAACAAAGAAAGAAAACAGAATCCTAACCTTTGTGGGCCTAATCCTTTAGGACATCCTATTCCCAAAGCAATGATCTCATGCTCTTGTTGCAGCCAGTGGTTCTTATAGTTATCCACCGTTGTGATGCCAACAGAAACCCCATCAGGACTGGACAAACCATTCCTTCTCTCTAGGGAGAAGTGGTGAGTTTCATTGTGTTTCCTCAGATACTGGCCACTGGTTTTGTGAAAGTTTGGCTGAAGGATGAAGGCGGGAGGTGCAGATCTGGGTCTTTTCTGAAGAAGGGGCTGCAGATAGGTATTAGCTACTACCTGCTGGTCTGGCTTGCCAGTTGGTGGATTGGCATTTTGTGTATGGCCTGGCTAGCCAGCAGTTGACCCAGGAACAGTCCAGTGCATCCAACCTCTGGCTTAACTGATGGAGGATTTAGGAGAGGGTTGTGGCTAATGTAGAAAAGGGGATAGGGAAGAGGGTGAAAGAATTTGAGGTGGTGTTGGAGGTGGGAGGGAGGTTAGAGAGGATATGGAGGGGAGGGAAGCTAGTGTTACTGTGTTGGGAATATAGGGATGCAGCTTACTCATCTACTGAAATCCAAACTCTGTTTCTTCGGTTGCTCTCAGATGGTTTAGAACTGAGTTACATTTTGGGTTTTTTGCTTTAATGGAGCTCCTCCCCCACTTTTATCCAGTTACCCTTGAAGAGTCATGAAACGAGACCTGCTTAAATCAAATGTCACAATCGATGCTCATCCCAGGCCACCATTTTTCTGTGTGTGATGTGAACTCATATTGCCCAACAGAGGGATCAGCGAGAGAAAAAGGGCTGGAGTGAGTTTGGAGCGAGCGAGCAGGGAGCAATCCCTGTCTGAGGAGCTTGTGCTTCCCAATGCGTTTATCAGAAACGTACATGTCTGAAGTGGGACTTGCGTTCTGCAGGGGGGAAACAAAGCACAGGGAGCAAGGGAGAAATCTGGCTTTGTGTAGGAGACTGCATCCATTTCTGCCATTTTCCACACTAGTGTCTGACTAAACTAGAGACTTCTGTTCCCAGAAGAAGGACTCATCCTCATTTCATTTTGTAAGCAGAAGAATGCAACATTTCAGTGCTCAGAGCATCTGGAATGTGTCCAACTTCAGTTTTTTGATGGAAGATGTACTGAAATGTTGATATTTTCTTTGATTTTTTTTTTCTTTGTGTTTACCTCGTTCCTGAAAAACTGCTTCTGATCTTCCACAAATATTTGGCAGAAGTAAATGATCTGGGCAGGAATGGAATTTCATGAGTTGATGTTAAAAATTGCAGTGATCCAAGTCTCCATAGAAGTTGAGAGTAAGAGTCAATGTGCGAGCTTAAACATTTTCCCAGAACACTTCAGGAAGCTGTAGGTGGGGGGAGATGCAGGTCCCGGCTGGATTGGTGAGGCTCATTGCTGTTCTTCTGTTGTTGTTCTTGGTCTTCTGCACAAATGCTGGAAGTTAAAAGAATTAAGATACTGCCTGAAATCGAGTCTCATAATTTCAGCAAGTTGATTTAGGCTCAGAATCCAGACCTTTGGTACATATCTCTGGTGGTGGGGTCAGCCAGTTTCAAGCTTCCTATTTCACAGAGCCAGCTCAAGGAAGTTGTATAGGTGTGTTTGGATAATGATGTGTTAGAGCTAATATGGTCAGTAGTGAGGGGACATTGCAGAGGGAGACCACCACACCAAAACAGTGCTTGGCTTCCAGCCTGCAGCTGATTTGTAACCAGTCAGCTCAGAGTGAAGAACCCTGAATCTGCCTATGCTCCTCTGGGTTTATATCCCCAGTTGTGCATTCATGCCTTTGAATGCATCACTAAATTTTGTCTCAGATCCTTTAAGCTCTTGGGCCAACCTTCCCAGTAGCTCTTGTGGGGTTCACTGCAGCAATATTGTGAAAGTTGTGTTCATCATTAATTTCCCCAATGAGATTCAAAATGTGAGAGGTGCCCTTGGTCAAAATATGGAAGTAAGGAAGATGCTCCCAAGCCTTTTCAAACTTCAGGGACAGTTCAGCTCAAATCCCGTGATATCAGGATTGCTGTCTTTCGTTCATGGTGGGCACTATGGAGTAAACCTGTACTGATGGTGGGCCTTGAGTATCAAATACTTTGCAATGGACACATACTTGCTTTGCCCATGTGTTGAGCTGGCCAGATGCCATATAAGCATAGCGCTGAGCCTTGCCAAATATTTTGCTTCGCAGAAGGCTTAGTAGCCTGGAACAGGGCTGCAGTAGCCTCAGATTCATGGCTTCCTGATGACTGGAGGTTCAGGTTGAACAACCTCATCTCTGCCAACAAAATGGTGTGGACAAGTCCTTAGAGGACTGCCTGTTCCATTCCCAAATTCATGCATAATTGCATTTTTTTCTCTATGCCAAGCCCTTGCTATGTCAGAAACTGTCTCATCTCCATAGCTCTAGCAATAGGTGTTGATACTGCGCCAATCTAATAACAACCTTGACTGTGCTCCCACACCTCTGCACACTGCATAATCACTCTAAATAGAAGGTTCTCTTATGTCTCCTGCACTGTGGGTCTCTGCTTCTCTGTGTTCATGCCAGCAGACATCATTGACATGGAAGTGAGAAACATGCTGGATACAAAGCCTGCAGCAGAGAAAACCAGTTGGGCCCTGGATACTCACGCTAAACTAAGAGAAGGGGGAGTTTAGCCTTCAGTGATGAAGAGACCTAGATTAGGAGGAGAGTGGTTATTCTTGACATTGCAAAAGCTGATGACCAGCAAATTCTTTGTTTTCAGACAGCAAAAGAGAACCGTTCCACAACTGCAATTCCTCTCAGGGCCCTGCGTCTGAATAAATGCTCTATGCAGTAGTGAAAGAATGATGAAGTGATGGAGTGAGAGTGGTGAAGTAATGGATGTTATGACTGAATGCTGGGTTCCTGAGGAGGATGTTTATATATTTTTTTCTTTGCTTGCTTCATCTCCTCCCTTACCAGATGGATGTTTGTAGTCAGTGGAAGATTTTCACCTTCTTTTCATCCTCCAAGCTTCAGCAACAGCCGTTCCCAGAAGAGCTCATTTGTAATTGTTCTAGTGTGGGCACTGCCTTCTCCTATTGCCTCATTAATTATCTCAGAAGTTTCACACTGAATATGAAGGCCCATGCTACCTGCACTTTTTACACACCTGTCTTGCCATGAATATCACAGTTGTTACCTCGGACTTAACGCTGATGTGTACCAGAGCAGAATCAGGACCAAAGAAAGGCTGGGTCAACCAGAAATACATTCTGGTCTTATATTTTCTTTATTTGTATGTTCAGTGTGATGTGAAGGTCAGGTGAGTTGACACACAATTAGGAGGAAAGTCATTGCCCTAAAATTGAGCTGGTAGCATTTGCTGAGCATCTTTTTTTTAATGTCTTATTTTCTCTCTTTCAGAACATGGAAAAGGTGCTGGTCCCTTCTGTCACGTTAATTGTAGGCTGTGGAGTATCTTCGCTGACACTTTTGCTGTTGATTATCATTTATGTCTCTGTTTGGAGGTATGACATTCATTCTTCTCTCTTCTTGTTGGGAAAAGCAACTGTCTCTTGATCTAGCTGGATCCTGCAGGTTTTGTTCTCCTCTTTTAGGTGCTTGGTGCATGAGGACAGACTGTTTTGTAATGAATGGGTACTGCAGAAAATCATTATGGTGGCTTAGTTGGCATTATCCTTTCCTTTTAGTGCCAGAGAAATTAGTACAGTGAAATTAGTGCCTTGACCCCTTGTAGTCACATTGTTCCATTTTCAAAAGCTGCATGCTGTTTTAGATGCCTTCATATACCCCAGGAAACCTTGTTCTCGGAGAGGTGGACATTCATTGCCTTCTGACAGGCAGGTTGCCTTAAGGTATTCCATGTTGGATCTCTGATAAAATCAAAGGGTCCAGGATTCTTTATGAAAACATCTGGCCTGAAGAACTGACAACACTTTTCAGGAGCTTAAGGTTGTTAAACCTCATGGTTTAACTAACTCTCAAATCACTTAGCTACATTCTGCCTTTAGCTTCAAATGCGTATGGGATTCTTCACTACTTCCCGTTGCAGAGAGCTCCTGTACACCTGCAAGCAGCTGTCAGCTGCAACCTTGGAAAGAGCTGCAAAATTTGTGGAGGCAGAAGTGATTTATTAGCAAAGTTTGTTTGAACCAGAGTCCACATCAGCCCAGGCCCTTTTTGGTGGACTGTACAAGCACCGAGAATCGCAGGTATTCATGGGATTCTCCCTCTGTACTGCTTTAAACAAGGCTCGAGTTTGCACTACAGAGACCTGTGCCTTTCCTAAACCCATGACAAATATACTGAGAGCTTCATGACACCAAGCTAAACAAAACAAGGAAAATCAGAACTATGTGAACTACTGTGAAACTGAAATGCAATGGCTACAGAAAATATACTCTTAGGAACCTGTTGGTGACCCTTTTGTGCGATCAGTCTGAGACTCTTATTTTGTCAGGTTTTTCGTCTTTGTAGGGAGGAAAGAGTAAGTTCAGTTCTGAGTTGTGAATCAAGATCACTTTTCCTTCCATTTGATGGAGACAGAAAAAGAGAAAAGAGACAAGACAGTAAAAATGAGCAAAAATGTGTCTTTTTGTTGATACTCTGACACTGCATAGTGACTAGTTAATTATAGCAAGTGCTCTGAGCTGAGGACTAGTCATAACATTAGCTAGAACTCAAGTTTTTCTGCAGCTGTGGTGTCATTGGGTCTGCTCAAGTCCTTTTCCTCTCCTGGTTTTCTTCAGGCTGGGTAGGCACTTGTTTCTGTTGGGATGGTGACTTAGAGTTCCACTGGCATCAGGATCAAGTGGAAACTTTGGAGAAAGGAGTGAAAAGCAAGATAGTCTGCTGGTCATTTGTTATAGCCTTATACTCACTTTCTTATCAGAAACATGTTCAGGATCAGAAAACTAAGTTCAGACATTAGGTTGAATCAGATATCTGCTTTCTGTTTGGAACACGTTGGAGTAGTTTAGAATAACATGATGTATTACATTTATTTCAGGATTGTGCTCCTCAATATTTATTGTTTTTTTATCTTAGGCATAGCTGCTGGACATGAGTGTGCTGTCCTGTTAATGATCTCGGGAGCATCATATTGAAGTTAATGTTATCTCCTGGCTCCCACTTGATTTTGCCCTATATGTTATACAGTCTATCCATTCTTGTAGCTACAGACAGAAATCTGGAGGAATTCCCAGGAGTAGGATCAGCTGTATTATTCTGGCTGTTGTTGCTAAAGTGCAGGAATTCTGTCAAAGTGGTCTTTTTTCACTGCACAGGAGAGAAACTTCTTGTCAGAACAGTGTCCTATCCGCGTGGTCTTCTGTGGGGAGCACCCACTGAAACTTAGCTGTTTTGAGGAGCTTTGGCTGTGAAATTTCCCATTCAGACCTTTGGACAAAGGCATCTGGAGCATGTATACATAGGCTCAGCTTGAATATGAACCTGTTCTAATGAATGGATTCACTGAGGCTGACAATTTGGAAATTTTCCCAGAGTTTTGCCCAGCTAGAGTTTGTTTATACATGGGAAGCAGAAAAAGAAGGAGAAAAAAAAGAAAAAAAAGAGAGAGGGAAAGGAACATGTTAAATAAAAGGGGGCAAAGTAAGAGGGAGGTGATCCCAACTTTGGGCTGGATATCAGAGAGGAAATGAATTTACCCTCTGCTTCTCATTCAAAACCCCAATAATGATTGCTTATTAGTGGCGTCTTCTCAGCCATCAGTATAACCGGTATGAGCTTTTTGATGCAAGCAATCCCTTCAGATGCAGCCAGCTTGGCAGAATCTTATTTTAAACTGGATGTTGTGGCTGTTTGGTGGTTGTTGGTGGCCTGCTGGTGGACTCGCTCCAGTTTCCAGTAGACAGATGGTTGCAAAAGCACTGCTACGGATGGTGCATCCCTGCCTTTATTAGCAATCTTGACAGAGAGGTCAGTGACCCAGTGGGCTGTAGAAATGGACTGACCTTGTTACCTCTGGGCAGTGACTCTCCTAGGTCACAGTTGGAGAGACAATCTGTGTGGGGGCCATGTGCTCCACCACTCGTGTGGAAAGGAGGGCAAATTCAGAGAAAGATCTATCCACTTGAACACTCACTTGAAAATGAAAAGCAGGGAGAAAAGGAATTGCTGATAGGTCAGAACATGTGAAGTGGCTTAGTACCATACCTACCCTAGCTCTGGTCTGTACAGGAGGTCCTTGCAAGCAACTCTTGACATGGTAGCTTTTCATGAGTATCCCCGTGTGTTTTCCTTCCCTGAACTCAACACAGTTCAACAGCCTCCAGAGGCGGAGGGACCTTTCCATAGCCTGGAGATGAATGCTCGCTATTGAATAGCTCTTCCACCACTTCTCTCATCAGCCAGTCAGCATGTGGGGCAACTGCAGACCTTTCTCACTGGTAGTAGATGAAGGAATGCCATATTGCTGAAAGATATCAGTGTGAGCTTTTCCCACTCCCTGCCCATCAAGGCTGAGGACTGATTTAGTGGTTGTCAGTGAGCTCTCAAGGGACTTTTGTTCCTGTCTTTGCTTTAAATTCCAGTAGCTCTGCTTTTACTTGAAGATGCTGAGACACTCTGTGGTCCTGTTGAGAGATAGCTAAAATGAGTAAGGAGAGAAAAGTGTGTATATGCACAGACTGAGAGAGAGAGTGAGTCAGTGCTTGTGGAGAGGAAGGGAGTGTAATGGGGATGGAGAGCCAGACTGCAGGGTTTTCCCACATTCTCCATCTGTCTCAGTTTGCACAGGGCTTCCCCACGTCCCACAAGACCCAGGCCAGAGCAGAAGTTCTCTAAATTTTGAGTGAGAGTCTTCCCCAGCTTTGGCAGCTGAGCACAGCATTATTTGACAAGTAAGAAGAGTGTCCTTGTAGCAGCAAAGGAGTGGTGACACAGCACTCTAGAGCATCTCTGCCTTTGCTGCAGATCTTCCTCTGATACAACCTATAAATGCCTGTGTATTTTCTCTACCTACTGTGTCTTTTTTGGCCAGGTGGTCTGGATAGTAATGGTGATTTCTTTGGATAGTAATGGTGATTTCTTTCGGTGGAGCATCTCTGTGATGGAGAAGAGGAGATGCAAGGAAGAAAGCAAGCATGTCAGGAGGCCATATTCCCTTAACAGGGAACTTCTGACTGAGCTGAAACATGAGAATGAAATGTCTGGGAGATGGAAGCCAGGTCAGGCTACTGAGGAGGAGTGTGGGAGAATTGCCCAGGAATGCAGAATTGAATTAGGAAGATCAAACCTCAGCTGGAATTGAAACTGTCCAGAGATGTGAAAGGCAACAAGAAGGGTTTCTATAGGTACATTGGCAGCAAAAGGATGAGCCAGGAAAATTTTGGCTCAGTGTTGAATGGGGAAGGTAGCCTAAGGGACAAGGGCATAGAAAGGTACTCAGCGCCTTTTTTACCTTGGTCTACTGGCATGGTTTGCTCCCAGGCAAGGGACCCAAGTCCCTGTACCTAGTGGCAGAGTCTGGGAAAGAAAAGTGCAGCAGAGGAAGAGAGAGCTGAGAACCATTAAGTAAGTTGGACATTTACAAGTCTATGGCACCGAACTGGATGCATAAAGGGTGTTGAGGTAGCTGGCTGGTGTTACTGTGAAGACACTCTCTGTCATTGGGGGAGGTTTGTGATGACCTGAAGAAGGCAAATGTTACACCTGTCTTTAACAGGGACAAGGAGGATGATCCAGAGAACGACTGGTTGGTCAGCCTACCCTCAGCCCGTGGGAAGATTAAGGAGCAAATAGTTATGGAGGCCATTTCCAGACAAAATGATGGACAGGAAAGTGATTGGGAATAGGCAGCACAGATTTATTGAGGGCAAATTGTGCCTGACCACACACTGTGCCTGCCTTTTGTGAGGACATGACTGGTTGCATGGACAGGAGAGAGCAGCGGGTGTTGTATATTTTGACTTTGCCAAGGTCTTTTACACAGTCTCCCATAGCATCCTAGTGTCCACACTGGGGAACTGTTGACTGGATTGGGGGACTCCAAGGCAGGTTAAAAGCTGGGTGGAATATCAGGCTCAAAGGGTGATGGTCAAAGGTTTGAAGCCTAACCAGCAGCTAATTGCCAATGGCATCTCTCAGGGGTTGATACTAGGGCCAAAACTGTTTAATCTCTTCATTAATGACCTGGACAGTGGGTCAAAATGCAGCCTCGGCAGGGTTTTGAATGACACCAAATTGAGGGGAGTGGCTGATCCGCTGGAGAGCAACACTGTCATTCAAAAGGGCCTCAACAAACTGGAGATACGGGCTGGAGAAATGGTACAACAAAGACAAGTGAAGAGCCCTGCATCTGGGACAGACTAACCACATGAAATAGGACAGACTGGGGACTGGCTGGCTTGGCAATACCTCTACCGAGGAGTCTGTCGGGTCCTAGTGGACAATGGGTTGAACATGAGTCAGCAATAGACCCTTGCAGCAAAGAAGGCCAACCTTATATTGGGCTGCATTAGCAAGAATGTGGCCAGCAGGTCAAGAGAATTGATTGTTCCCGCTACTTGATGTTTGAGGCCACATCTGGAATACCATGTCCAGTTTTGGAGCCCTCCATACAAGAGAGCGATCAACAAATTGGAGCAGGTCCAGTGGATGCTTAGAGAGAGAGAAAACATGATGTACAAGGAGAGACTGAGGGAACAAGACTTGTTTAGCTGGAGAAGAGGAAGCTATTACAGAGGAGTCAAACTATAGATAGATTCATGGCTCGGTACCCTCCAGCTACAAATGGGACAGGATTCAAGTGATCCACAACATTATATTGAGCCCAGTATAGCAGGGTAATTTGGGGTCAGATTGGCTCCCAAAGGAACCAAAGGATAGTTTTGCATGCAGCCAACCCAGTTGCTAGCTGAGCTGGAAGCCTGAGTTTTGGAGTGAATTATGGGGTTGGGGTGAGTTTCAGGCAAAACTACCTGTTAAGTTTCCAAGAGACCCAGGACAAGTTCAGGCTACTTCCAGCTTCCAGCATTGCATCAATGACTCTTTTTCTCCAGAAAAGCATATCTTCAAAGTTCAGGTTTATCTGAAGGTAAAACTCAGAGGGAGGTTAAAATCAAAGTTTTACAATCTCCAGTAGGTCTGAAGCACAGATTTACCCTCGGCCCGACAGACATCAGGAATGCTGAATGCAGTTAACTCATCCTGCCCACTGAGCAAGAAATGCAAAACTCGGCAGCCAAAGCATGGCAGATTCACTCTTGCTAAAATTGGTTGATGAAATTAAATTCCTAATATAAGTAGCTGATATGCCAGGATATATACTGTAAGAAAATAATCCTACATTAGCCTCCAGCGATGAGCTGGTTGGTTAATAGATCTGTCTCTAATTTCTATAGGCATAAGAGTCTACTCTTTATTCAGCTCATATTCAGGCAGAGCATTTACCAAATCACCGAAATTATTCACCTGTGTAAGTGCTGGTGTGGTCAGGGCCTTCCCTTTAATTTTTTCAGGTACATAAAAGTGCGTTCAAATAAATTTTCCCCCGTTAACCAGTGGTTTGAATTAATTGTCATGCACGTACTTCAGGAGCAAGTTGTTGCTGCGCGGCACACTGCAAATCAGAAATGACAAGTGGCTTGCTCCTGCAAGGTGCTGAAGGCAATAGCTTCCTAACTTGGATTCCTAATGTCCCAGACCCATGACTGCAATTATATATTTGGCCTAGTTTTGAGGAGTGTTAAACTTCTCCACAGGGCAAATTGTTAAATGTCTCCCTTTGGAAAGTAAGCCACAAATACTTTCTTATTTCTGGGATGGGTTTTTAGGTTAAACAAAGTGGAATGCTGAATCACAAACACTTTGTTGTGAAGGTGCATGCATTTTAATCTGCTTTCATAGCCAGCATGCCTGTGGCTCTTCTTTTTGGGAATCTTTCCATGTGCACAGATATGTTTTCTTTTAAGCTGCTTTTCAAGTCCCTGTTCAAGTAAGCAGAGCTGAAGACGACTTACAGCACTCAGTATGTTTTAGAAGTGTTTCAGGCGTATATGAATCAGGATAGCATCTGTTTTTGCAGTGACTGGGATTAAAAAGTGCAAGGGCCCTCAGTCATTGCATTTCAGGATACAAGATGATCACCAGCTGATCAAGAAGAATGCTGCTCTCGAGTTGGTTAGTATTATACAGTGAAGGCCTTCAAGCATCCAGGTCTGCCTGTTGTGGAGACAAGGTGCTGGACCAGGCCGGCCCCTAGTTTATTGACTCAGGTGCATAAGTCTAGCATCGATGGGAAGGAATGAGAGATTAGTTGACTGAGCACTACACTTAGGCTCTCCTCCTCCCTTCTCCCCTTGCTCTTGTCTGTTCAGTGTACAAAGTCTGCAGGAAGTGGGGTATCTCTTAGTGGTCTTGTAGATGACCTGGCCTAGTGCAACCTGCATATGGTTGATACCTTTCAAAGTAACTTAATGCAAGTTGTGACAGGACGATTCTCCCTCCCCCTTTTCTTTTTTTGCAGGTATATTCGCTCAGAGCGCTCTGTCATTCTTATCAACTTCTGCCTGTCCATCATTTCCTCCAATGCTCTCATTCTGATTGGACAAACCCAGACCCGGAATAAGGTAGGAGATTAGTTGGACTTTGTTTGTTTGTTTGCTTTTCCCCGGATTTAGCACTGAAATGATCTATTCAGGCAGCCCTTCCTCTTTTTTTCCTCCATCTGTTAATTAGCTACATGTCAAAGACACGACTAAATGGCAGATTTCAATTTTCTCTCTCGCTCTCTCTTTGATAATTTGTCAGCATCCTCAGGGCTTTGATTAAAACCAATGTGATATTTTTGAATATCTGCCTAGAATTAGCTGGCACATGGCACAGTGAAGAAACATGGTTATTTGCGAGTCTTTAACCATTTTATTTTCCAAAAATTAAAAAGGAAGAGAGCAACTTTCATTATCCAAGCTGCAAGCACTTGTCAGTTGTTAATAAATATAGCTCCAAAGACCACCCTTTTTGGAGCAGGAAGTGTCACCAGACCCACCATACACATTGCAGAGCTGAGACACGGAGAACGTGAGGGACTCGCTGCAGATCACTGTGTGACTCAAGTGGTAAAGGCACGAAGAGAACCTGGATTTTCAAGCCATGTGTATTAATTGCAGAGTACATTCCTTTCCACATTACAGAGCAGGATGGAGAAGAGTGTGTTGCCTGTATGACTTTTCTCCAGCTAAAGCACTTTCAATTTCCCTATTGGCATCTCGAATAACAAATCACTGAATATCATTAGAATTTTTGTGTTGTACATTTTCTGTCTCTTCAAGCGCTCAAACTGTCCAAACTCTGCTAAGCAGAAAACTGAGACAAGAAGTGACTTTCAGCTACGCTTAGTGCTGAAGTCACAATCAGAAGTCAAATTAATTTTAACTTCAATAGTGACCAGTGACTGGCCTGTTCTTTTGAGTCTACCTTGGCGGCCAGAGCATGCTGTCACTTTTAGAAGTGTTTCTGCAGAGAAGCCCCAGGATTTAATGAATCAGAGAGGCTCATTATCCTTTGGTTTCTACAGAGGGCCCTTCAGGTCAGGGCTAGGTTATGTTTTAGAGACAGCTTCACAGCTGCTTGAGTCATATGTGTGTAGAGAAGTGGGGAGAGATGCAGCCAGCCAGCCTTGTACCTATTAAGCAAGTGCCATTCAGAAACTAACTTCACAAAGCAGTGCCGTCTGTCTTTCATGGACAGCATAGTTTCCTTGGGGGAAGAGGTGGAGAAAAGATGAGAAAAGCTCTGCGCTTGCTTTCTCTGGGTGCATTGTCTGAAATCCAAAGAAGTGTGTGTACATAAGTACATGAGGGCTAGCAGCAACCTTTCATAGAAAGAAACGCGATGGGATACTGCACGTGGCAAACCATGGCTGAATCTCCTCTTTGATTCTTTTTCTTCATCCCAGGGAAGGAGGAGGGTGTCTTCACCCTCTCCCACTCCCTTTAGAGTACAGTTATGTGCCTTGGTTTTCCCTTGTGCTTTTTCTCACATTACTCTGGCTGTTCATCAGCAGAGCTGTTAGTGGGGATTCAAAGCTCCCGGCTGCAATTGCATGAGGCAGATTAGCTCTTTGCATATAAATATGCATGAAACACCATAAATAGAAAGGTTTTTCTTGGATTTCCGCTCAGCCATCTAGTAAACAGTCTCTGGCAGGGAACAGAGAGAGAAGAGTATACAGAGAAGAGACCAAGGCTTTCATGGAGTGTAAATTAGGAATTTATTCATATTCAATTATTGATAATGGAGCTTCTTAAAATGTTGGTGATTGATTTATAATTGCAGCTACTCTGGGAGAATTTCTACGGTATTAGTTTCCCTGGAAATGACAAATTCTCCCTTCATTTCCGTCCATGTAACCTCAAAGGCAAGACTCCATGCCTGGATTTGCTAAGCTTTTTGAAGATGAAAGGCCTGAGAAAAGGCTAAATATTACAGTCAGCAATAACATGATACAAAAGAAATCAATGCTTCATGAGCTGGCCATATCTCAAAGGCATGGTTATGTGCTGGAAGGAAACAAATTTCTTCTCTTAGAGAAAAACAAGGGCTAATGGCCTTGACAGACTGACAAGCTCTGCTAGATCTTCCTGCAACAGTTTAAGACATCATATCCCTCTGCTCAGCCCTTTCTGGAGATTACTTTTTTTTCCTTGCTGCAGCAAAGGTAGCAGAAGCAAATATATGCCTGCTCACCAGCTGGCTGAGCTCACAGCCCAATCTCAGGAGTTTAAGTTGAGGCAATGGGCTTTTGAGAAGCTTGAAAGCCAAAGGCTGTGCCCTGAGAGGTGTAGGACCACTGCTCAGTGAATTGCTTTTGTCACCTGCCACCTGTAGGTTGCTTTTCTGGTCCAGTCATGAAATATAGATGTGCTTACTTTTTGCTGTGTTCTCCTTCTCTCTTCTCCTCCCCTTTCCCTCAAAACTACCTCATTAATATCTGCTTAAGTAAAAATGCCTGGAAAATGTAATGTATGTCCCTGGTGGAAAATTGGAAAGCCAAGACTTTCTCTCTCCTTTACAAATTGCTGGTAAAGAGGGCAGAATTTTGTCGGTGGAGAATCAACAAAATAAAATCATCAATATGATTTCTAATATTGGCCAAATTTTTTTTTTCTAAAATTAAAATCTCTTGAATAATATTCCTGAAAGCATCCTGTGTTTGTAACTATTTTACTTAGGCCTACAAACTGATGAATAACACCTTTTTAAATGTGCAAATTATTTTAAATTATCATATTGAGAGGTATTATTTGTACTGAAGTGTCATCCAGAATCTGTTTATAGGCAGAATACCAAGGTTTCTGGTGTCAAATATGAATATGGAACAAAACAGTAGTTCCTGCCTCAAAGATAATACAGTCTTCCTTTTATTCACAACCTCTGATAACATCAGTTTTTCCCAGTGTGTGACCTGAAAGCAAAAAAACACATACACAAAAAAAAGTGTGTGATAGCTCTGTGTTGAAAGATGCTGGTGGATGAAAAAAGAGGAAGGTTCTTTGGCCATAAACCCAAAGTCCACGTTTACTGCTATAACTCAGAGCAGAGAAATTCTGTATTATAACCACTCCCCCGCCATCTGCCCTGAGTACCTTAAGCGATTTTTTCATCCAGAGTCACTTGTAAAATCTGTTTGCTCTCACTTCTCCTTGGCAGCCGTTGGAATTCATTTCCATCATTTTGTTCTTGAATATATTGATTCACGGGGTCAGACTCTCTGATGGTGAAAACTAAGCGCAGGTCTGGTAGAGTTAACAGAGCAGCACCAATTTGCACCAGCAGAAGATCTGGCCTTGCTGAATTAAAAACAAAGAAGAGCTTGTCAGCTTTCCAGTCCATCTCCCTGGCACTACAGGATTGTTCTTCATAGTACATTTGCTAGTACTTTCCCCAGTTTAATTTTAAATGGCTTAAGCTTCCTGCATTTCCCTTGGGAGATTGCTCAGTGGAGTAGTAGAACTCACCATTATGAAATTCCTTCTAACATTTTTTTTATTTTTCCCCCCCTTACTGCTAGTTACACTCTCATGGACGACTCTGCCCCTTTTGTTTTTACAGTCCTTACCAGCCGCTAGCAGTGATGGTTTCACCCAGCTCTCACAGCTTAATTCTTTTACTCTGCAAAGAACAATCCTTTTCTGGCAGGGACACAGTCTAAATTACCTTCCTCTGATTTCATTTCTATAGTTCTGTTGCCAATAACACGGTGCTTACAAACCTTTTGAGCTGAGATTAGTATAAGGTTTAATAACTGATCTGTCCTCTCTGAAAGGATTGTGACATTGTTTTTGATAGTTTGGAAAATGAGTGTGTCTCGCGGAGGTCAAGAAAACAACGCTTTTGATTTGGATAGGGCATGGGTTCAAGCATCAGTTCAGCAAAATTGTTAACCATGGGCTTATCTTTAAGCTTATGCTAAAATGCGGTTGATTTCCATGAAGTACTTACGTTTAAAGCAAATGCTTTAGTCCTTTGCCAGGTCAAAGCTTGCAGGGGAGAATGTCTCCTCCTGGAATGTCTTTTCGTTTTCTGATTCCTGTGATCTTTCCTTCCAGAACCTGACTTGGAAGCAGCTCCCTTTGCCTGCTGCTGTCCTCTGAGTTGCTCTCTCCGCCTGCTGCTCTTCTCACGTGTCCTCCTTTCCTCCTATCTCCAGGTGATATGCACGCTGGTGGCAGCTTTCTTGCACTTCTTCTTCCTCTCCTCTTTCTGCTGGGTGCTGACAGAGGCCTGGCAGTCCTACATGGCAGTGACGGGCAGGTTACGGAACCGCATCATCCGCAAGCGTTTCTTGTGTCTCGGATGGGGTGAGGATCGTGGGTCTGGGAATTCGCCCCCCTGGGGAAACCGCTTTCCCCCTCTAATGTGTCTTTTTGCCAGAGCTGGGGAGGCAGGGAGAGTCCATGCCGGAAGAGGGACTGATACGCTGTGAAAGAATTTGTAGAGCATGATATCTCAAGAGGCGGTTACAGCCCTTTTGGGGGAATCGAGAAGGGCTAAAATGGTTAAAAATGCCTTGAGCAAAGCTCAGTCTTAAGGAGTTCTACCTCTGTCCAGTCCATCCCAAGGTCACAGAGAACAGATGAGGCAAAAGGGGGTTGAATTTTCAAAAAGTTTGAGTGTGCGCTAGGAGGTTTCCTTGCTTTTGCTCTCTTTCTTGCTTTCTCTTTTTCTCTCTCTCTGTCTCCTTCAATGTGAAACCTGGAGCGAAGCAAGCTCTGAAATTCTGTCTCCATGGCAGCAGGGGCTCTGATAGACAAATAAACTATTAGACTGGTGCAGATGTTTGTAACTCATTTTTCTCCCTCTGCCTCTTCCATATGTTTAATTTATCAGCCTTAAATGGTGCATTCTGTAGTAGAAAACAAATACAAACCCATAACCTAGACTTTCAAAGCAATAAAAGCTTGAATTTGAAAAGAGCAACTGAACAAAAAGTTGCTCAAAAGCAAGTAGGCAAAAAACAGAAAGAAAGAGAGAGAGAGAAAGCACTGTGCTTCTAAGCTGTATTAGTGACTCATTTTACTACTGAAGTCAAGCATTTTACCCCAGGCAAGATATTTCTGATGCTTTATGAAGGGCCTTGATGTGATTAGTCCTGACACATCAAGAACCATCCTCGTTCCAGCACCTGCACTCTAGGGTAAAGCAGTTTCTGTGTCCTCCTGATCATTTCGCAGCCTACTTCATTCTACCTGTCCTGAGTAACCCGACCTGATTAACCCATTAGTGCTTGGTGCTAAACGGATTTATTGCTTTCTAGTGACTGCACTGTGACGAGAAAACGCTCCACAGCCTAAGGAGGGTAAGATAGGCCTGCTAAAATCAGCACAGTAACAGCCCAAGTAGGCCATTTCGGGCCAGATTCTGCTGTGAGACGCATTCTTGCGACACCCATTGTTCGGGAATGGAAAATACACATGCGTAATCAAAGTCATATCATTTAGCGCTAAGTAGCCATGCAAATATGCCTCTCTTTCCCTGCTGATTCTGCTATAATAGAACAGTTAAATAGTTCCCCTCACTTTACAGGCAGAAGGGATTTGTTTTCCTGAAAAACTGAAGAATGCGTCGTCTTTGGATTTATGGCACAGTATCTGTGCTTCAGAATGAATTCTCACTCATATTTTTTCTTCAACTTATAACTGAAAACAAAATAAATCACAGTATTGAAATATGATGTTTGTGTATAGCACAAGAACCTGACCACTTACACGCAAAGCACGGGCAGCATAGTCTGCGTGTGCGTGTGTGTGCTTGTGCAAATGTTTATACACAAACACTGTGTTACTCAAGTAACTTCAGGGATATGGAATACAATAGACTAATAGCTCTTCTAGGTGAAAAAAAGGGGGGGTTTCATTCTGACTTGTAAATGCTGGGACAAATAGCCATATTAGCCAAGAGAATTTTGGACAGACAACATTTACAGCTGTAATCTGTAGAGATTAAAATATATATATATATATATGTATATATATATATGTAGAAGCATAATTTCATCTGCTACTAAAATGTACTAATCTCTGAGCTAGGATATGCTGGTTGATAAATGATGCATAATAACAACTTAGAATAGAATAGGACAAGAAGTGAAGAAGAACACTCCAGCCTATTAAGGCAGCACGGGAATTTCAGATATTCAGCGCACTCTTAGACTTTAACAGTAGACTGGAATTAATGACCCCCTCTAAGAGAAAAGAAGCAGAAAATATGTGTTAGGGAGCATAATCTCAAATAATTAGCACAATTCACTTTGTAATGAATTGATTCTTCCCCTTCTCCTCCTTTATGCATTAAACATTCTTCTAAGCCCTTGTTCTAGATTTCTTTGCCAAATTCTCAGCTGCTGTCAGTTGTCGTTTCAATGAAGCTACAATGGTTTCTATTAGCAATGAGTTTTATCCCCTGTTTTCTGTTCTCTTGGGTTTGCAGCTTTGCCTCTCCAGAAAAAGGATTGTAGAGTTTGTAGTAATTAAAAATATTTTAAATTATTTACAACAGAAGGATGAACTATTCCCTAGAAACAATTCAATCATCACATTAGTCCATGGAAAGAAGAAATCATTTTGTCATTCTTTATTTGACCATGTCATGGTTTCTACTATTGGATTTTTTACGCTGCCATAGCTCAGGCTCTGAGTGGGTCTTCAGTTTTTTGTAACAGTTATGGGTCTTAGCGGTTGTTATTAGTGAGTAACCTTTTTTAATGGAACCTGATGAGCACATGATCTGATTCTCCTGCTGGACTGGAATAACAAAACTCTTAGAGTCAGGTTTCTGACACATTTATTTGGAATTGTGAATGTAAAATTCACTTTTTGCAAAAAACGCTCAAACTTTGTCAGTGATTATGTGGTTGTGTGGCATGACTCACTGGCTAGAAGGCTGGTCTAAAACACCTACAGTATATTAAATAAATCAATTAGAAACAACTTTTTTTCAAATAATTGAAAAATAGGTTAAAAGTTTTGTGGAAATGTTTGGAATTTTTTTTTTTTTTGATAGGATGGTGGAAACTAAAGAAAACCCCCATAAGAATCGTCATTGAAATTTCGTATCTGAAGAAGTATTAGTTTCTGACAGCTGTATAAAAATTCAAGCAGCTGTTTGCCAATATACTTTTCCAGTGTACTCATCCAACTGTGATTAGACACTGAGGTTACAGCTCTCTGCCAGGCAGACTAGCACAGTACCCCTCATTGCCGTGCTCGTTGGCTTGACTACCGTGGTGTAGCTAGCACCTTTGGTAAATGGAGCTTGTACAGCTCCTTTCTCTGTACAGGCTGGGACTCCTACCCAGACTCCATGCAAGCCAACCCCGGAGAGCTGACAAGATCACAGCCTGAGTATGTGTTTCTGCATAATTATCACATCTAAGAGAAGTGCTTTGCGAAGAACGAATTACTGATTTTGGCAGAGTCCTACACAACTTTTATCTTTCACAGGACCTCTTGCATCACACTATACTCTTGAAAAAGCCCTTTCACATATGGCTTCTCAGTGTGCTTGCCAGAGGCAGCAATGAGATGCCGTATTGATGGTATTGCACTGAACACCATGCAGGTGATATGTCCAGGATGCCCAGAATACATCCAGCTGGGGTGTGGGGGAGGCTCACCCAGAGAGGCAATAGTAAATTAAGAGAAAACATAAGAGACATCTTTTAAAACCATTGCCTGTGGATTGTGAGCTGATCGAAAGTGAGCTGTGCTTGGGGATCTTCTTTGGGAGGAGAAACACTTTCCTTTACGATGATGATCAAATGCTTTCTATTCCAGCCAATTTGGCGCTATACCTTCAGGCTGGCTGCTGGTCCTCGCTGTTGTTCAGTCCTATGACGATTTGTATTGCCAAGTGACCGCTGTGTTTAAGCTACCAGCAGGGTTATTGACTGGATGTTCTTTCTGTACTTCCCTCCAAACTACAATACTTTTGCAGCCACCTGATATGACCTCTGCAGCACAAGAATTAGGGTCTTGTCAAGCAATGCTAATCCTAGCTGGCTACTGATCCTGCTAATCCTTAATGAGCCATCTTTAGCATTGAGATGGCTTACTTCATGCTGTCACGAGGAGGAAGTCTATAAAAAGCCACATGGAGACCTCTGTAGCTGAAGAACCAGATGTTACTATCCGATACTCAGGCAATTCTTTATGGAAAGGGGAGAGCAGGGATGGGGACAGTGAACCAGAAAAGCACCCAGTCTCCTTTGTAGATCCTTGAGCAGTTTATCATTGCAGGGATAGGAAGGATGAAAAGATTATCAGCAGGACACAGCATCTTTTGCCTCTAGGCTGCTAGTCCAGATTGTGCCTAGGCATTTAACGGCCCACCCTTTTCAGTACCTTTTATGAAGTTGCTCTGAGTTTCAGGCCTGCACTTCGCAATAGCCAGCAGATTTTCTTCTGCACTCTTCCCTCACTTTTATGGGAGCTCCTAGCGTTAAGATCAAGGACCTAGCTTTGCTCCGTATGCACCTGAAATGCCACTTCACGCTGGCACTGTTAGCTTATGACACCCTCAAAATAAATTGTCTGTGCCTTGTGCACCATGGGCTTAAAAGGGGACTAATATGCCCATTATTTTCAACAGTCATAATGAAATGTGTCCTCTTAAGGGCTGCTGACTTCTCTTGATCTATTCCCCTTTGGGACACAAGAAGGGAACAGGTCTCTTTTTACAGCTGGCAACAAAATAAGTATTCTGGTTTGCAGGAAGACCTGCCGTTCTGATGCTCTTTTTCATTGTGCTGCAGAGGGACCTTCTCTGTTATAGATCGTGGCCAAGTACTTAGGAGACCTGTTTATGATAGGGGAAACTCAGGTTCTGATTCCAGCTCTATCTCATCTGGGGTGACATTTGAAACTGGGTTGTTCGTATATTATGTTAAAAGCAAACATAGTCCTTAATCTTTGGCTTCCTAGCTCTTTGGGTTGGGCTGTGACTGGACATTCCACCTTTCAGTAGACACTCTGATATTCTTGACCAGCCCATGTCCCTAAGAATAAAATGAACATATTTTATGCATCCACACGCATTGTCAGTCCCCACAGAACTGGTGAGTCCACAGCAGAATATGAGCTTATTACAGCTGCAGGCTGATGATTTACTCCTTTAGCTGAGGTAACAAGGGTTCATACTTTTGGCTCTAAAGGTCCTGAATTCAATCTCTGCCAAAGACCCAGGCTGGGACAGATGGTGCTAGAATAACACTGGGCGGAATGGAATATATCAAGTGACTGAGTGGGAGCAGACCTACACATATGCTGAAATGACCAATTTTCTTTTGTTTCATTTTCATAGGGCTCCCTGCCTTGGTGGTTGCCATTTCCGTGGGATTTACTAAAGCCAAGGGGTACGGCACCGTGAACTAGTGAGTAAAGGGACTCTTCTTTTTTATTCTTCCTATCTCACCCACTCACAGGAACAAACATAGGAAGCTAAGTTCTCAGCATGCTGTCCATGGTAAAGGGAGGCAAGAAGGATGGGAAGGGAAGGAGCCATCCTGCCTCCTCAAACCATCAGCTGCCAGTTCAGATCTGGAAGCTCTACACGTTCTTTCTTTTTGTCTGAATGCTTGGGTGAAACTTGAGGAGAGCAAAGTCCACAGAGCCAGGGCTTATTATTGGAATGGGAGCAGCCTGTTAGCTCAGTTCAGCTGAACAAGGAGGAGATTTTCACATGGAGATATGAGCACAATAGTCAGTAGCATGGTTTGGATTTATCTGTATTTGCTTCTGAAGCACACCTCCTGAAATACCATCAGGGACAAGATGCTGGCTGAAGTTGGATTACTACTCTGTTTATTCCCTTAAAGATAATTTCTAAGGGACTGGTTAATTTAACTGTTGTGAGTATGAAACCAGTTGGAAGAAAATCTTTTAGGGGAAAATGTGGAAGATTTAAAGTTTAGGGTGTTTAAAAATGAAAAATGTCTTTTGTGCTTATCTGTTAAATGATCTGGTTGATTGGACCCAGGTTTTCAAAAAAGCTCAGCTCAGGTTTAAGCACCAGAATGAAGATGAATTTTTCAAACCAAGTTTTTAAAAACAGTCTGAATTTGCCTGTTTGCCAAATCTCACATTGGAAGCAGCTCAGGATCTGCCTTTAAGAACTTCTTTTATCTAATGGGGGAAGAAAGGCAGAGTGGAAAAAGCAGAATAAGACTGTGGAGAGGGAAAAAAGGCATTAAGGCAAGGCTGGAATCACTCAGATCTGAGCATTACTGCAACTTAAAAGTAAAGGAAAGTGTTATTCAATGTGTTGTGAAAAAGATAGATTAACAATTTTATGCACAGTGGCAGCCAAAGGATAGCATTATGTAGCAATAAAACAGGCTCTTCCTTACCCAAAACCATCCTTCTCCAGAGCCTCACTAGTTCGGTGACCTGTATAACACATGAACAGCCTCCAAGAGAAATGCTGGAGATACTGCCAGCAACAGATGAGGGTTAGATAGGCCCGCTGAAAAAATGTCATGTGGAATCCCTCATTCTAAATTTCTAACCAAAGAGAGGCAAAGTCTGGCCTTTCCTACCGTATTCTGCCCACCCACCACCAGATTGTCCAGGGTTTGCACTTTGAGTGCAATAGAGTGTTAAAACAGCACAGCAGCATTCTCCGTTGGCTTTGTATAAGTATAAATTACTGTACAATACACAGGGCTTAGAAAGTTGGGCCTGTTAAATACAAATTCATAGGCTACAATTCCCGAAGCCTGTGTCAGCCTCAGGATGCCTTGGTTGTACCTGTCCTGACTCAGTTGCCTTAGCTCAGGTGACTTGGCTTCAGTGTGTCCTGGCAAAGAGGGATCCGGTGCTTGTTGAATGACTGAGAAGGGGATACAGAGCCTGGCTTTCAAGAGTTTTAATGAGATCTCGAATGCCCTTTAGCCTTTCTGCAGGTCTGATACCTTTGTGGCTTTCCCCAGTGCAAATCCACCGGAGCATTTCATAATGAGCAGGCGTTGGGGGAATAGGAGGAGGCCCTCTATATTTCTACTCCCTTTCGTGTTCATGCTTAGGCACCAGGACTGGTGTGAATTGGTGCGAAAAGCTCGGTAGTTCCCTCCCTTTTATGCTTAAGGACCAGATTTTTACGGTCAATGTTGACCACACAAAGGAGCCTCAGGGGGAAGAGGGAAAACATGCAGAATAGCATTCTCTGCCTCACTGCCCTGGACCACTCCGTGCCAATATCTCTCTGCCCTGGAGCAAAGCCCTCCCAGACTGCAGCAAAAAGGGTGTCAACACATAACAAAACCTGCCTGACTCCCACTTTGCTCTCGGAGTGGCACACCGGCGAGGTAGCCAACAGGCTGCGCTGACTTTCCGTCATTCCCAGGGGCCACTTAACCAGACCGGCTCTCCTCCCTTTGCTGCTAATCCCCTGACTCCTTTCAGCCCTTTAGTCTCTGTCGCTCCTTGCATCCTGGGGCTGGATGCTGCCTGCCTCGCTGCCCAGCGGGTTGACTGGCTGCCTGCCACCGCTTGAGCTGGCTGCTTGGGGGATGGCAGGGGCTCCTTTGCTCCCAGCGGGAGCAGCAGCCTGAACGACACTATTTCCTAGCTCTGTTGTCAGGGTGCTTGTCACAGAAGTAGCAGGGGGCCTTCCCGGCGATTTCGGTTCAGTCCTTCTTTGGTTCACTTTAATGCTGTAGCCCTGTGTGTGGTAAAGCTGGAGAGTCCCAGCTAAGTCGTCAGAGGAGCAACAGTTCATCTGCAAGCACGGAGAGCCCGTCTTGGTGCCAGTGGTGTTAACTGGGCTATGCTGTTATTTTCTGACTTGAAAAGAGCATGGTCAGACTCAAAAGCAGCAGAGGACTGAAAGTGCTGAACTTTTTCCCTGCAGATTCCTGCCAGCGTGCCAAGGGACACGCACTCGCACACGCGCTCTCTCCGTGCGTGCACCCGCACACGTTCCGGGCGCTCAACGCACGCGCATCCTTTGCCAGCCCTCGTGCACACCCCTCCGCAGAGGTGCTTTCCCTGCTCACCCAAGGGCACGCTCGTTCTGTCGTGCTCCGGTGCTGCCCGTCCCTTTCCCTAGCCAGCCTGTCTATCCCCCTGTCCCTGCAGGCCTGGATGGTTCATCAGACTTGTCTGCAGCAGGTGTTTGCCGGCTGAACAAGATACTTAGTGAATTCACACCCGTGCTCTCAGTCTTCTTCCGATGGAAAAAAATCCCCCTGAGGTGTGCTGTGTCATTTACGCCACAGTTTGCAGAGCACATGCCCTGACCGCGCAAGAAGTAGCCTCCGGTCAGACATTCATAATGCTGCCATCTTGTTGCGATTCCCGCTGTTTGGTTTACTGAGAGCTAGAGCTAATTAACACCAGCCCAGCACTGCAGAGCTGCATAAATATAGCTAACTTACTTACAGTCACGGACTCGAGCCGGCGTTTCTGCCCAGCACTGCCCCGAGCAGGAAGGATGTCCCAGCAGGTGCTTGTTAAGCTGTCCCTAACCCAACTGCATGCTGCGAGGGGAAAGCACGCTCACGCTGCTCTGCGAGGCCAATGGTGTGGCTGCCTCGTGAGCAGACCGACACCTGCCGATCGCTGCGCTCTCCCGAGCAGCTCCCTGAACTCCTAACAGGGGTTTTGGCAAGCCTCTCGGGAGAACGTGCCAAGACACCTTGGCAGGAGCCGGTTGCCAGTAAACATCTGCTCAGGCTCGGAGAGAAGAGGGAAAGGAGCACGAGCGTATCTCATGACTCGCTCTGCGGAGTCAGAGTCTTTACCACCTTCAACCACACGCTCGCAACGATGTCCACACCTGCGGCCACCGGTTGCTGTGGCATGTCACAGACGCATGCTCTGATCCTGGTGCCACAGGAGCCACTGTCTGTGCTTCAGTCCTTTGATAAAATAGTGCTAAGCATCACTGTAAAGAGAGCTAAATATTGCTGCATTTTAAAATGTGAAACAAAGAATAATAATGTGCAGCAGTATAGGCAGGTGCCCAAACAGGCTGCAGTGCAGGGACAACATTCAGGCTTATCCCTCCCTGCTTTCCTCTTCAAGAGGCATAAAAACCCTCTTAAATTTATGTGTGAGGAGGCCCTGGGTTTCACCTCTCCTCTGTAGCAGCAGCTGTGACAGAGCAATAAGTTCAGAGCTAAACTCCAAAACTTGAGTGCGTTAGACAGAGAGGCTAGACTTAATACTGTCTAGTGTTAAAACAAATGAACACAAAACAGACCTGGGTCTAAGCTAGTCCCAGGGTGTTGATTTCTGACGATTGAAGGAGTCTGTGAGTTTGTTGCAGGGCTTGCTGGAGCCCAGAACCCGCTTAAACTTTGTGTCTAGTTAGTATAGCACAGCGCATTTCAAATGGCCAGGGGCAGACTTTCAAGGTATGAAGTTTCCATCTTGCAAAAGGAAAGAAAAGACATTAGCAACAACACATCCCTGCCTGTGAAATGGTGTCCTTCTCTTAGAGTCGCGTGGTTTCTGATAACTCATCCAGCATTTAGTTTTATTCCAGGCAATTTCCTGTCCATACATCACCTCCTTTATTTTTTCCCCTAAGTGTTAGGGTAGAATGTATAGCTGTAGCAAGGGACAAGAGCTGACGTGATAAACCACAAGGGACTTAACAGTGTCTTTCAAAACTTCTTCCAGCCCCGTAATTTCAGGATCCTAACAGTAGTGTATTAGCACCAGCTGGTTTTCTCCCAGCAGCAGGCATTAGGACAAAGCAAGGTTGTATGTGTAGTTGAGCATGGGACCTGGCACTCAGCATCAGCTTTTTTCTCACTCCACTCTCAGTGACATGAAAAGCATGACATCCATCTATGGGGCATAGACACTGGAGCGTTTTGGGGATGGCTGCAGCTGTTGAAGACATTGCCGCACTTTTCTTGGAGGCGCAAGCTCTAAGAGCAGAGGTGGTGAAAGGGATAGTGTGTGAAATGCATGCTGTGTCTTGGTGTCATATTGACTGAAACTGTCATCTGCAGTGAAAGTCAAGCTGGCAAACTGCAGTGAAGCAGCTTAAGGGAGGGACCTCCAACAGGGAAAGAAGGTTGCAAGCAGTTCAATGTAGGAGCAGCTTCAGCTTTGACAGGTGGCCTTCCTGGACACCTTTGTC
Source organism: Apteryx mantelli (assembly GCF_036417845.1). Lineage (NCBI taxonomy): Eukaryota > Metazoa > Chordata > Aves > Apterygiformes > Apterygidae > Apteryx > Apteryx mantelli. Next base: position 2,757,921 of record NC_089979.1, on the reverse strand, counting down.
TTGTCTTCTGTTTGTACAAAGCTTCATGGGACAAAGCTATTCTATGCTGGTGAAACACAGCTGAACTGCAATGTGGAGGCCTGTCCCAGTAAGACATGGAAGCAGTCTAAGAGCTGGCCGGGTCTCAGAAGTCAGAGACTGCCCCAAGCATGCCAAGACTGGATATAGCTGAGCAGGGCCACCAAGTCCTAAGATGACATGGGAGAAAGAGATTCAAATTAAAAATTAAATATGTACTTCAGGGTTTGGACTGTATCCCCTTTCTTTTCTGCATAGCAGTTCCCCAGCAGCCATTTAGGCAGAGGCTTTTACTGCTCAGGATGCTTCTGGAGTGCTTCAAACTATCCATGTACAGTGAGTGGAGGAGGACAGGAAGGATTTTTCCTTTTTCATACCTGAACAGCATTTGAAAAGAGATTTTGCAGTTGTTTGGAGAGCTGCTAGGGGAAGGTACAGGCTGTCCTTCCAGTCTCAAAGAGAGTCTTTAAAAGTAGCAGAGATCTACAGGACCAGCCACTGCTCACATCCTTGTGTTAGACTGAACGCCTGAATAGTGAGTGTCCTAGCGAGTACTCCGGGGACTGGACCTCTAAAGCTTGACAAATTGCCTCCTAAAGCTTGAAGTAAACAATTGAGGTTGTGTTACTGGTAGCTGGGAATTCATAACCTTCCCCATGAGAGAGCTTGTAAGAAGAGTTGTCTTAGAGCAATGCCAGGACACAGCAAATTCCCTATGGATATCCCTGTAGTCTCTTTAGCCTGCTGATGTTTCTCAGTGCTTAGAGGGGACAGAGGTCACTGTCTTACTTTGTGTCATTGAGTCAGGGCTTCTGTCACTCACAGGTATCTCAGCAGCTGTTACGTTAATCTGTGAATTAATCCTGGTGAGACAGCTCTGAATCCCAGCTGTAGACTTTGTCATAGGAGTATGTTGACTATTGCACTGGGGCTGTTTAATTTTGCACACAACTGCGGCGAGAGCTGTTGCCAGCTACCTAGCAGAGCTGTACTGTGTGGGGTAAGCAAGAAGGTCTTGGTGGAAGACAGCTTTTTGCAAGACCAAGACCAAAAGGCCTCCATCTCACATCAGGGCCATGGGAGATCCAGAAAAGGATCAGACCTTGTAAAGAGGTCTTTGGTGTTGAATGAAGAGCTGCTGTCAAGCTGTTTGGAGATGATAGTCTAGAACTGCCGAGCATTGTTAAACAACTCACTTCCCTTCCAGTGGTAGCTCCATTTAAGAGATCTATAAAGAGAACCCTTTGCAAGTACTGGGGAATCTTTTATTAAAATGCAAATATTTCCATGCCTTGTAGGGATGAGGTTAAAAGCATCTACACTATACTAATATAATATGATATACTAATATATCGCTGGAGTTTGCTGTCGCTTCCTCTTTTCAGATATCACTTCACACTTTCTCTTTCCCTGCTGTCAGCCACCACCTCTGACAGCTTTGTAAGGAAATGCTTCGATTAAGCTCTGTAATACAGAGGTCAGGCAGTCAGAAAGGATGAAGGCCAGTGCTTGGTGATGTGTGAATTTCCCTTCGGAAAGCCTGACGCTCCAAGGGGGAGAGGGGCTGCCGGGGATCTAACGGGAACGAAAGCCCTTGTCATTCTGAATCCTCATTGCTAATTGAGTACAGGACGCAAAGCTGTCAGCTCCATCATTCAAAGATATTCCTCGTTCTGTGCTGCAGCAGTGAGTGGTTAAACAGATCGCTGCACTCCCCTCACTCTCAGAGTTGTTCTTCAATTCAACTTGTCATTTTGCTCAGTGGTTGAAAGAGACCCTGGGAAAACTGGTCTCAAAATGAGGGTTGAGTGTAGGACTAAAAAGTTTGGGGAAGGATTGGAATTTGAGAACTTATCTTATTCCCCCTGCTCTTTCCTTGCATTCAGGGAGACTCTCAATCGTTGCAGCCCTCCAAAGCATCATTCTTATTCCCTTCCTCCCCCAACTGCTTATTTGTTTTATTATTACAGTTGCTCAAATAGTTTCTGATGGAGCAACTTGCTATCAAAAGGAAATCAGAACAGATTAAATTAACACGTTACAGCTTTAATTTAGAAATAAACAAGATGAAGGCCATGGATAAAAACAGAATGTCCTGTTTTCAATTTTCAGTTTCAGATACTTTTTTTTCTCCCCAAATGTTCTGTATTTTAGGGTGAAAAGTAACATTTTTTACAAGTCAGAATTGATACAAAAGCATTTGAGGCTGATCAACAAAACTGAAATGTTTCCAAGAAGGTTTTGTTTCCTGGGAGACTCTGAAAGGCAGTACTTGGTTTCAGAAGGAAAACATATTGCTGAGAGTACAGGCGCATAAATGAATTACTGCAGGGTTAGCAGGGTTAAGGACTTTGAGAAGGTCCTCGTTCCATTGTGGTTGCCTACTCTTACCCTGTGGTAAATACATGGTAGTTTACTGTTGAAACAGGATTACTCCATCTCACATTTTCTCCAGGGTACTGCGATGTCAAAGCATGTGCACTGGAACTTTCTGTGGAGTTGCCAACATGGTGTGAATTCACATCCTCACTTGCCCTGAAGTATCTAATTTATGGGCCCATGCTCTGAGCTGCTGAATTCTTCGTGAAATGGAAATTTCAAGTCCAGCACTGCTGTAACTCTTCATGGTTGTCCTTATGGTCAAACCTAAAAATCCCAATTGACTATTCAGACAGCCCCTGGTACTTAGCTCTAAGGATGGGTGCTGGATGACGTTTCCCCTACTTTTCTCTGCTTGTTTTTTTTTTTACACCAGGCTTGTCTGTATAGAGATGTTAGTGTGCAGTAAGTTTGCATGTGAATGGACAGTGCAGTAGGAACTCCAGGGAGACACCTGGAGGTTATTCATACCATTTACATGAGAAGTGGGATTCATCTCCCCTGTGATGTCTCCATCTGGGCTGGGTGGCCAGACTACTTGAATAGTGAAGATTTGGTCAAAGCAATCAACGGAGTTCAGGGTTTGATTCATCTCACTGAATGTAGATGCCTCGTCCTGGACTCCCTTGACTGGGTCTCCACTGACTAGAAATGTCACCTAGGGTGACTGGTTCAGTGAGAGGCACTGGTAGACACCAATGTTTAGTGAGAAGAGTCCCACCTCAGGCTGTGTAGGCACATATCTAAACTGTAATTCAAACTTTCAGAGTTAAGGAGGCAAAGTTTCTCACATAGTTAATGGAGAAAAGAGAAGACCTGTTCAGGTTGCATGTTGTGAAGGAGAAGCAATAAGCCGATTGCAGGAGAAATACCACACGCGTCACGTTCAGCTCATTCGTTAAGAACATCCGCTTTGTGAATTCCCACTTCGCTGTTGTGTTGCATTTCCCCACATCAGCAAGCCCATAGGGAGTAGCCAGAGACAGAGAGCAAAAATACACTTCAGTCCTGGACCTAAGGCCCGGGCAGGGTAACTGATTAGCAAGTGAACAAGGGAGAATTTCCACTGTTTTTGCTCTGAGTGAACAGGACAAGAGCACGGTCTTGCCTTCAAACTAACGTAACTATTTCCAGGACCTGGTCTGAAGCAGAGCATCGTCATGAATTTTGCATGTATTCATTCCCCTGTAAACAACCAAACACTGCTCTGCAGACACACCCCCAGGCAACTAAGTCTGTGTGTAATTTCTGGAGGAACAGGGAGCAAAATTTGCTTGCTGTAAGGTGTCAGACTCTTCTTTGCTGTGGGGTATCTCCTCCAGAGATGAACTCTACAAAAAGAAGAAACAAAACATGTGCCTGTTTGTCAGTGATGCTAGCCACTGGGTAACTTTCTTTTCCCTCTTCATTTTCCAGCTGCTGGCTGTCATTAGAGGGAGGTCTTCTCTACGCCTTCGTGGGACCTGCGGCTGCTGTTGTTTTGGTATTTGAGCTTGGCTGAAAGCATTTTTTTTCTTTTTATTGTATAGGACTTGCCTCGTTCGTTCAATCCAAGAATGTCCCTCTCTATTTCCATTCATTCTTTTAATAACCTTCCCCTTCAGGAGAAAAGAGCAAAGTGTTAGAAACCAGCAAGGTACTCCTTTGGGATGGGTTTGATTCTGAAATATAATATGCCTCAGCTCTCAGCCTTCTGCCTCTGTGCTCTCTGGAGTCCCCTAGACATCTAGTTAATGCTTTACCTTGTTTTTGCTCTATCTGGATGGAAATGCACGATGATGGTGGAAAACTCTGACATTAACTCCTTCAAAAACTGCTGTTCCTGGTTGATCTCAGACCAAGCTGTACCTCCACAGCCAGCATTTATTCCTGGTCTGTCCCAGATGGCGAGTGCATGTGAGAAGCTTTCTGTTTTGCAGGTGAAATGAAGCTCTTCAAATCAGTGCTGAAGGGGTCTTGTGTGGCTCTAAACAAATCACATTTACTTCTAGCTCAAAGAGACAGCACGGTTAAAGCGGACATTCCCAAACTCTGTCTCACCACTTCATGGACTGGGTGATGGGAGTCCATTCTCCTGTCCCCTCTGCCTTGGCTGCAACACAGCACCAAAGCCTGTCTCTACCAGTTATTACCTGAGTTGGAGGTGTCCCTGAAGTGATGACATACCTTTCATGAAGCTTCCTTGCTGTTGAAGCTTCACTGACCATGAGAAATCTTGACAGTCAGACAGGGTTCAAGGAATTTGAGAACTGCTGATCCTCTAGGAAATCCCTCCTTCAGCGATTTCAGACAAGTTTAACGCTGTGTTCTAGCCCCCATATGTAAGTGACAGCCTGCACTTACTTTCCAGCCCAGTGCTTTGCCCAGCGAAGGAGCGATATGTCCTGTAAGGCTCAGGTGCCCTGGAGAGTCTCACGTGGAGGGGGTTGTTGACACTTGAATTCTTTTTTTTTTTTTTCTTTCCAGATCAAACTTTTGTTTCATGCAGTGCCTGGGGGGGATAACTGCCCTGCAGCAGTAGCAGTAGCAGATGTAGAAGAGAGTAACTACACTAACGCTCTTGCTACCTGTATTCTCACTGCTGTCACAGCACATCAAGCTGTCTTGGTGCCATCATTTCATCATGATGGCAAAGAGAGAAGCCAGCCCTTACCCCTCCTCTGTAATAAAGCAAGCTTGTATCGGTTGGGGTCTTTCTTTAGCATAGGGCTACAACACATGGTTGAGTCTTTGGGTAGTACTCAGCGAAGGGTAGGGATAAGCAGACATTCATGCCACCCAGTCATTAGGTCTTTGAAGGCACATGATAGCTGAATTTCTCTCAGTAATGTTGCTGATGGTGTCAGACTCTTTTTTTATAGCCAGAATAGTTGGCATCAGCATTACATGGCTTAGTGCATTCAGCTCAACCAGCTCTTCACCCCAATAGCATTGTAACTGATAGCTGTGGCTCAGTGGCTTGAATGTTCAATAGACAGCAGTGATTAGGAGGAAGTGAACTTTGGTAGTGCCCAAAGAAAGGGAAATCAGTCTCCCACCTCAAGCCATTTTGCTTTTGTTGGGCTGACAACAAAAAGGAAGTAATCTTTCAGCTTTTCTCAGTTCTTTAAAATATGATAAAGAAACATGAGCTTTCTTCCGTTTGGCTCTGTTTTTATTCAGCATCTAAGCTGAAAATGGTGATGTCCTTCCAGAGAGATCAACACCTTCAAATGGTGGTTCATCCAGCTGATCTTAGGAAGGAGCGAGTCATCTCTGGAGGTCTCTTCACTGCCTAGAGAGAGCCAACGTATCTAGTTTAGACTGCCTGATTCATGGGTGGCTGAAGTGAGAAGAGAATGATGCCCAAGAGATGGTAGGAGGCGGTGTATACTCTGAGGAGCTTGGAGAAGGGGAGAAAGAAGCAGCTTTGAACACGTTTTTATAAATGGAAACCCAGGAAACAGATAAGCTCAGTAAATTGCCCAAGTTCACACAGTGACTTTGCAGCAGAGCCAGGAGTTGAACACATGATTCTCAAGCATGCACTGTCCACAGGGTCAGTTCTGTGCATGTTTTATCCTGACTTCAGCTTGACCGTGACAGTGATGGAGAGACAGCCCATCTGGCTCAACATGAGGACAGTGAGGCTCTTGCAGGGCTGTACTGAGTGAATGCTAAAGTACTGAAGTGACTTTACACAGAGCTGGCTTGGTTCCAGCCAGGCTTACTACCTCTGCCTTAACCCTGGCAGTCTAGGCTTGTACTGACTCCTCCTAAGCCATTCAAGCATCCCTGTACTGCAGTTCTCCTGTGAACATGCTTTTTCCATTTCCTGAAGTAACCTTCTCCTTTCATGCCCTCCATCATTATTCTCAGCATCGGAGAAAGGTCCTTGGTTGGAGGAGTATCTTTGCTCAAACTGATATTCTTAAGATAGTTCCCCTGCAAATCCACCAGCATCCGCAGCTCGCACTCACTCCAGTGACACTGAATGACTGCACAGATCTGACCTTTAGCCTTAAAAATCCTGCCAAACTGCAGTGCTGAGTTGTTGCAAGCAGTTTTATTCGCCTAACTCTGGTGAAGCAGCCTGCTGATTTCTCGTTGAGCTGAGGCTGAAGGCAATGGGTTTCTGCAGGGAGAGGCATGGTTAAGTCAGGACAGAGTCGTCAGTCATAACGCACTAGTTATCTCAAGGGCTGGATCTCAGACTTGTGCCTTTACTTCTGGATGGCATCCCAGAGATAAGGAAGTAAAGCTACACTGCATGCTATTAAAAGTGTCTGTGTTTAGCTATGTTTAGAAGCATGTCCCTGCTATATCCCTGTCCTCATTTGTAAAGAAACAGAGCCAGTATCACAGCAGGATACTGATCACGATAATCAATGCATTGGATGAAATAGCTTTTATTTATTGAAACAGTTGCAGAGCTGCAATTGATTGCATGGGCATTTTTGAAGATGAATAATTAGAAATGATTGCCAAGAACTTATTAGCTTCTAGTCCCTGCTAAAATGTCCTTGACTGGCTAAGTGCAAAAAAGGACCAGACAGAGTTCCTCTGGTCCTCTCTCTGTCACAGATATTCAATATACTCAAGAAGAATTTAAGTGATAAACAGTCCTGAGACAGTGAAGTAGCAAGGGAAAGAAGCTTGGGGGTGCGAATTTTCTTGCTCTCTTGGGGTGAAAAATAAGAAAGATTCAAAACAATCTACCACAGCTTCTTGCTGCTCATTGCCATGACAGCAGAGGCCAAGTTGTATTTGTACCAAACTGATGTGCGTGTTTGTAACTGCTAGCTAGGAACTGCAACAAGCCCTTCCTCAAGCCCCTCTGTCCTCCTTACACTTCATCCTAGAAGGGTCTTGGAGGACCTCACCATTCATCATCTCCCCTCCTGTAAATGAACAAGGATACAGCCTGTTGTGCCAGGCCTCGGGAGTGATCCAACCTACCACACTTCAGCCCCATCTTTGCTACTGTCTTGCTGCACCTTAAAGAAAGGTATCCCTTGCACTCACCAGCCTCCCAGCATGGTGAAGAAGAGTCAATGAATTCAAGCACACTCTGTCTCCAAGCACACAGCCAGTGTTGATTTCCTGCTGATACTCGACTGTATTACTGTGACCAACTTGCCAGCGTTGTTTCTATAAAACAATAACATGGTATGCTCTAGAACTGAATTTGCAGCTATGGAAAGTGGTCCAGTGACCCAGCAGCTGATGCAAAAGAAAATAACTGCTATTTGGGAGGTCTTCCATTTCTTCCCAGCTAGTGGACTCTCCATCAGTGAGTTGAGTCGTGTCCTGCCGAAACCAGCAGGGCAAATTCAGAAAGGCTTCTCAGTCTTGCAGAGGATATAGCCAGTTAGATGGAGGCTTAGTGTGAGCAGACATCTCCCTGCCCTGGAAATGTGTGTTATGCTAGTTCTCTCTTAGGAATACCTTTAAGGGTCTATTAAACTCCCTAAGGCTCTCAGCCAACATGTAATGTTGTGCATCTCTGAATTTGGCCTTACACATTTCCTTGCAAGCCCCACATGCAGAACAACATCTAGTACCTCATTCTACCAACACCAGGTGTTTCATTGACAACAAAACCGGGAGAGTGTCACTTTTTTCCACCATCGGTGCTGTGCCCCTGTGAATGGAGTGATGCTCTTGTATCGCAAGTGTGTTCATGTTTACAGCTTGCTGAGGCTTGGATGGGGTTTGTAAAACAGATGCAGCTGGTGACAGCGACCCAAAGGATGCATTCAAGAAAAAACAGTGAGGAGCTTAGCTTCTCTTTGTGAGACCTCAGCTCTGCACAGCCTGCATTTCCCTGTGAATATTTATACCTTATCGATACACATATCGGTGCTCTCACCATAACAAATCAGGCCAAAGGATTGTATTGCCCTGTCCACTAATTTCTTGAAAGTGGCTAGATGGCTGATCCCTGTCCTGTGCCATCCGTGATATCTTTCAAGACATTACAGCACAGCAGTTGATGTTTCTGTTCGCTCTAACACCCCTCCGCCTCTGGTTTTGTGAGCAGTGATGGTTGTTCACTGGCCAGGAAAGATGGCAAGCAGACAGTACTGCACAGCCCCATCCTGTTACTGCTGCTGCTTCATCACTGCAGATCTCAAGAGGCACTTTAAAACTAGCTCTTGTTACCCCACTGCTCTCCCCCATATTGGCCACCTTCTGTTTGTGTTCCTGAAGATCATCCTGAAAAAATGTTCTTGAGCCTTGAGTTTGCCTTGCTAGAACTCAAGCATGCCTTGGGCAAAAGCAATCAGGCCTCAAAAGGTCCTGCAACAATCTGAGCAGTTTGCAGGCTCGTCCTGGCTCCCAGAGACCTCTCCAATCTGCTGTCAGCTGCATTCTGTTTTCCTGAACTCACTGACACGTGGTCAGGGGATGTGGGACAGGGTGGAAGGGGGATAGAAGGGTGGTGGCCTGCTGAGGTGTGGCCTTGCTTCTGGAGAAACCGAAGGGTGCAACTTGCCAAAATGTTTTGGTTTGTTTTTTTTCTTCTGTGCTACTGAGTTTGACCTAAACCACTTGAGAACAAAACTGTGTGTTGTTTCTCTTTCAACAGGTGAACATGGTTATTGGCATTCTGGTTTTTAACAAACTTGTATCCAAAGATGGAATAACAGATAAGAAACTGAAGGAACGGGCAGGGTATGCCATATCAATACATCTAAGTAAAGAATGAAAACGAACAAACAAAAAAGGTTGTGATCAATAACCAGGCAAGGAATCCAAAGAAAGATTGGAGACAAACTAAAAAGCGGATTTAAACTAAACAAAGCAAAACAAAACAAAACAAAAAAGGACCACTTGGTGTCATCTCTGTGTTCTGTTATTCAGTGCAGCAGAGACAAAAGCCCCAAGAAGCAGCACTGTGTTATTATGAAGAAGGGTTAGAAGTTCAGCTCTTTGTTAAAATGGCTTCAGACCAGGCTGATACATCCTCATAAAGATTAGGGGGAGCAAAGTGACTCTTCACACCAACTCCTAGAGACAACAGCTGGATCAGAGAGGAACATGCCGTTGCAGAGTGTGGCATGTGGCGTGGGCTGTGTGACAGGGAAGTCGCGTCTAAAGGCTGGCAGGTTGCTGAGAGGGACAACAAAGGTATGAAATGCCTTGCAGGAAAAGGTGTTTGAAGGTCTGAGAGTGAACAGATTAGTAGATGGATGGATGAGTAAAAAGAAAGACTGGTAGGTAGAGAAAGATATGTGTTCTGCTAGAAAAATTTCTGATGTTCTTTATCTTTTCTGCAACCACCGCCCCAGCCACCACCCCCAAAGTCCCGGGTGTGTGAACTGTTTATCTTTGTAGTATAAATTGAAGAAAATATTCCACAGCCGTTATAAGTGTGATTTCACTGGGGGAGCCAGCAGGCAGGGCCTCAACTACCGCACAGAGCTATCTGTTGGCTTAGCACCAAACTCTGCTGACAAGGGCTATTTTGTCGCTAGCTCCAGCAGGATGAGAATTCCCTTCGTCTTTGTTTCTCTAAACGAGGCTGCAGCCTGCTCAGACTTTATCCCTGGGCTATGCCATGCTTCAAGCAAAGACAGAAATGGCACACTGACGCTTTAATTCAAATCAGAGCATGGAAACTGTACAGATCAGCCCGGCTGCTGATGCTAATACATTACATTCCACTGTCTTACCTGGGTTGCTGTTGCAGTCAGAGAAGCTAACTCCTTACCTGCAGTTAAGAAAGACTGCTTGTTTAGTTGATGGTGTTTGTCTTGCTTGGGTTGCTTGTCAGTTGATAGTGTTTGGTTTATCACTGCGAAAAATGATTGTACTTTTGAAGCAAAATGTTGTTTGCAAAGAGAGAACAAGGAGAGCAAGAAGTATTCTGGTGCCTCCATGTATGGCTACAAGCGCAGCCTAAAACTTTAAGAGGAAGAGCAGCCTGTTTTTGAAGAAAATGTGTCTGTGTAAGTGGAGGAAGCATAGATACCTGCTGTATTGTGTACTGCACTCCAGGGCTTCATAGAGAGAACAAGCAACTTAATCGACTGTGGTCCTGCAGGAGTCTTTGGCCCTAAGATGTCTCAGAGGGTTGTAGTAAAAAGTACAGTGAAGGTTAAATGTTCCTTTCGTTGCGCTGCTGAGTAGCTGTAGTGAAAGTAATTCTTCACAGAGTGACGGCAGCGTAACTGAGGGCAGAAGCTAGCTCCCACCTAGCGAGGGAAGAAAGGGAGGAACCTGCGGAGGCTCATGCTTTGAGCAGCAGTGTTGAGGTGTCCATGTGGTGTAGTTCCTCAGGGCAACAAAGTGAGGAGTCTCGGTAGGAGCAGCCTTCCCAGCTCCACAGCCTACAGCCACACATTTTCACAAGACACTTTTTTATTTCTTGTTTTTTTTACTGAGAGTAAAGGCGTTGCTTTGCCGCAGATGCTGAAGCTTGGCCACTCACCGCAAGTGCTGGAGGATCCTTCTTTAGGGCTAGCGGGTTCAGGTGCCTTTACCCTGCAAGGCTGGTGTTAGAGCAGCCACAGCTTGTCCTTCTCTTACACCAAGACAAAACCAGAAGTCCGAGTGGTGCCGTGGTAGTGATAAGAGGAGACTTGGGCTGGTTTCGATGAGCAGAGAAGTCTGTTGCTGCTGAGTTGGAAAGGCACATGAAGTGACCTTGGCACATTGCTTTAAACAGCTCCTAATGACAGGGTGCTTTATTCTGGATGATGCCTTCTTTGCAAAGAGAGAACTCAAGTAAATAATACCCTAACCCCAGGCAGAGTCAGTAGCGAGATAATTATATTTGAAAGCAAACATTGAAATAAATCATTTATTGGATTAGCAAAGCAGTGAGCTACTGTCTCTCAGTCTCCCTCTTTCTCTCTCTAAGCTAAACTGCACACAGAATACCCTTATTTAATACATGTCAGCTGGTTATTGATCATATTCATAGTTATACTTTGAAAGCAAAACCTACAAAACAAAAAAAGATCCTTTTTCTGATGTTCTTTGTTTTTTCTTTCTTTTCTCTTTTTTCCCCCCTCTTTCGTGTCCGTGTGTGTGTGTGCAGTACTTTTAAGCCTTCTCTGTGCTTAAGTGATTTTGCCGATTTTGTTCTCCTTTCGAAGAGCACCCACCGAGAATGCTGAAGTGCTTTTGAGAGCTCTGGTACCCCCCTCCCTTTAGCTAGCCGCTTCTGGCCTGGGCTTGGGAACCGTGTTGGAGGGTAGATCTGAAGATAATCGGAATGAGTAACTGCCTCGGAGATATTTGGATCTGAGGAGATGGTATAAAGAAACATTGTGTTTCCTTTAGCAGAGGCAAGAAGTATGGTTCAGTGTTGCAAAAACGAAAAGAAAAGAAAAAAAAAAGAAGAGAAAAGAGCTGTTTAACACAAAGAGAAGCCCAGCACACATATTGTAGCGTAGATCGGTTGACACAAACAAATCAGTGCTAACCAACAGTTATGGCAAAATAATACCTGAATCACAGTAGGTCTTGCCCTATACTTAACAGGGAAAATAGCTATGATTATTGTGTCATATCTGTCAGAAAATGTTGACTTTCTAATGGCAATGACTTTATACATGTTCCACAAAACCAGGCCTTAGAAAGATGGGTATGGTTATACTGACAACTGGATCAACACACAAAACTGCCCTGAATCCTGTCTGGGAACAAATTGTGTACTAAAGCTAGGGAGAAAATCGTGCAACTGGCTTCCAGCAGATACTTGCTTGGAATTGTTAATCAGTTCCCCATGGCTAATCTGCCTCCTTTTGCGGTCAGCTGCACAGAGAGCATTCGAGCTTTATTGACGTGCGTGCTACTAAAAGCAAATGTTTTAATGTCGTATGCAGGAGCCTTTAAAATGAATTTTAAATTTATTCAGCCGGCATTTATTCCAGAAGCATTTGTGTGCTCACGCAGCCAGGGAACAAAAATGAGACTATAGGGTATATTCACAAAGGCTAATTTTAGCCTGCTGAGTTTAATCTCCCTGGGCTTCCTCTGTAGCCACTGGAGAGAGACAAGAGCCTAGTTTAGTTGTTCCAAGTTGCTCCTTAGAGCAACTTTACTTTTTTCCTCTCTCCATTGATTACAGAGAGGACTTGAGAAAGTTAGCCCCAATATCTTGTGTGAAATACTCTCTACTTGACTGTCCTGGTGGGGTGTAACAGAGCTGGATTGTCAGTGCCTAGAGAAAAAAGTAATTGGAAAGGTAATGACTACATTAAAGTAGGGACAGATTCGTATTGCCTTTCATCTGAGAGTGTTTCATGTTGGAAGCAGTGTTCCTGCTCTCTGGGCCGTGCATGGTATAACGCACTATTCAATAAAGGGTAGCAAAATCCAGGCTCCAGTGAACACTCCAGATGAGTCCATGAGCTGCTTGTGGATATTTAGGAAAAAAAAGCTAATTAAATGAATGCATTATTCACTGTGATTATTTCATTAGCTACCATTTCATACATACATGCACCAATATAAACCTTCTACAGGAATTTAGTGTATTAACAACCCCTTGCCCCCAACAAGAAGACATTAGAATATAAATGCATTCATATTTGTACTTACTGCTTACAGCTTTCCGCATAAATACACCCAACAGCAGTTACAGTTGTGTGTTATAGTGGTCTTTTGACCAGTTTTTTTGTGATTCAGTGTCATTCATGTTTTTTCTGGTATAGTTTTCCATCAAATTCCTTGAATCAATCTACTTTCTTTTTGCTGCCTATCTCTGCCTCTCTCTGTCTCTCTGCTTATCTGTTCTTTGTGGCTCATAGGTCTGGGGATAGACCATCTTTTTTAATGGTCTTGCACTTAATGCCTCTCAAGACCCTCTTTATCTTTGGTTCAGCCATTGTTCACGCTGGATTTACACCATTCTTCCTTGAAGATATGTATCTATTGACACAGGAGCTAATTTTCGCTGTGTCTCAAGGCTGCAAGTTGCTGTGGGATGCCTTAGCTACAAGTCATTATTCTGGAAGGAAGTAATGGCTTATGTCACTGTAACTGATTAAAAGACCAATCGATAGCCACTTAACAGTAAGCTCACATGACCACCAATAATGCTGTGTTGGTGTGCATAGGGATGTCCTTTTTTCAGTTTAGACTGAACACAGCCATAAAAGTTAGGAAACAATCAGTCAAGTTTTCTAGTCTCTCTCCCAGGCAGGGTAGGGCTGTAAAAGCCCTACGTTTGGTACTTGCAAACATCATCTCTCACCAGCTGCACTACCATTACCTAGGAATAACAGACCTGCTGTCCCTTGCCAATGATGTTAATGTCATCTCTGATATTAGGCTGTTTGTGTAGGTCTGTAGGATGTTCTGCTGACTCCTACCCATTTCCTAGACCAGGTCTGATGTGGAAGCTATGTATCTGCACTTACTAGGCAGTGCATGCAAATTAATAAATTTGGGGAAGAAGCATGGTCAAGCTAATGTGGCCTCTAGGCTCCTGAGATAGAGCTGACTTATCAGCTGGATGGGTTCCTACTCACCAGTACATGTCAGCTTCCAAAGAATCAGATGGGCATGCCCTTTACTGGTCCCCAAAGACCCAACCCACAATGGCCTGTGATTTATCCCATACTGAAAAAAAGAGAGAGAGACACCTATGTGAGCAAGTCTCAGGGTTAATCCCAAAGATGTTATCAGCTCCAAAACAAGGTTCTCCACAGACCTGGGAGAAGAAATCACTCAGACATATTCAGCCCATTCACCTCCCTTCAGGACAGTCCGACAAAACACCTGAGCTCATGCTTAACTTCAAGGACATAGTCCCATTTGCATGTGCTTCATCATAGATTAAGTCACCAAAGAGTGGCCCATTTCCTGTTGTTGTCAGCTGCCACATAGGTGTCCCCACCAGGGTGAGGGTTAGCACGTAAAGGCCAATGGATAAAGTGCCATCTATCCCTTGCATTGCTTTAGGAAACAAACTAAGCAGACACAGTCCCCACAGCCCTACTTCTTGCCTTCTACTGTACAACCCTGCCACCTTTCTTTTTTCCGAGCCAAAAGGCCGGAAGGGAAAAGAGCAATTTCTCAAAACAAGCCAAAAGAAGGCAGTGGAGATTGGGAGAGCAGTACTGGCTTCTCTTCCATGGGTGCCAGAGAGAGACACCCTAAATCTGGCAAAACCCTCACCAGCACAGTTCCACCCACTCCAGCGGCACCAACACATCTCTGAATCGCACATTTTCCCATTTCCTGCATCTGGAATGATACAGATGAGAGAGTTTTATTCCTTCCTGTCTTTCATTTCTCTTTTAAAACTGGGTATGGTTGGTTGGTTCCCTTTCTTTGTTCTTTCTTCCTTTCTTTCGTTCTCCTTCTTTTGGCTTCTCTTTCCCTTTCCTTTCTACGTTTGTGTTCATGAGCAAAGTGTTTTGTTTTGTTTCAGTCTTTTGATTTTAATTGCAGTCAGATGGCAGTGCCCCTTTACGGCATGACGCTCAAATGTTCCAAGTGTGGAGTAGTTTCTTCTGCAGAAGTTTCGGCCACAGCCACCAGTAACGCCATGTTAGTTCCTCTAATTTCAACTTCTTTTCTTTCTTTCTTTCTCACTTTCTTTTTTTGATTTCCCTCTTTCATTCCCCTCCTTTGCCAACCCCTGTTTGTTTTCTCTCCCCATGTCCCTGCCCACGTCCCCACATCCCCACCTCTCCCTGACCTCATTCTGTGGGCCGTGAGTAGTGTAGGGTTCCTGAAACATCCCTGGAACAAAAGTTGATGGGCTGGATCCTGCAAAGCACTTTAGAACATGTCTTTGTTTAAGCATGTGAGCAGCCCATGGAAGACAATGGGACTGTTCATTTGCTTAAATTTGGGTATACGCTTAACGCCCTGATGCAGTTTGGTTCTTGGAGTTACAGACTTACAGGTGTGGTTCCCATTGATTTTGATGGTAGAATATTAGGGCCTCAAACTCCAGTTTAGCCGAACACTTAAGCGTGTGTTTGAGTCTTTGACTCCAATGAGACTACAGAGGACTGAGTACGGTTTTAGTGAGCTGGTGACTCACCCCTACCTGTTTTCTTCTTAGGCAGGGCTAGAGTTAGGTTTAATACCTCATAGGGCTGTCAACACTCCTGCGGTCCTCTGAAAGCACTTGCAGTGAGATCTCAAAATCTTAAAGCATTTCATAGCTCTGAGTTTCGAAAGTCAAATGCTGTTAGATCTCTTCTTAGATGCAACTGGAGTTAGTAAAAAAAAAAATTAAATTGTGAAAATGTCAGAGCTTCGTTCTCCTGCAGTAATTGTTGCTATTTATATTGTTGGCTTTTTTCCCAAAGGTTAAGGTAGGAGGGGTAGCAGGGAAGGGAAGGTTTATCTTTCTTCCTTCCCCTTGTGAAATTTTATTATTTACATCATTTCTGGGTAATTCTATAATTTGTTTTAAATGTCTAAAGTAATATACAATATATAAAATGTGTGAAAGAAACAGTCTCAGAGTTAAACATTTGCAGTTTGTAAAACTCCTACCTTTGATCAATCTAACCAAAAATGAACAGTTGAGAGCCAAAATTCAGAATGTAGAAATATAAAAGAAAATCAAAACACAAGTTTTTTCATGATTTTTTTTTTAAACTGGACCATATCTAGAAAATGTGTTAGGAAGAATGTATATTTCTGAAAAATGACCAATTGTCATTAGCAAAAGAGAATACTTGATCACCTATATTAAGAGTTAAGATTTTCTATGAGATGCAAAAGCTAAACAAAATCTCATTTATTTTTCACTGCTGAACGTTTTGTTTACCTTTTGCGATAGTGCCCAGCTGAGATGGTGAAATGGAGTTAATCCAGATCACATACCACAAGTCTGGAATTAACAAGTCACTGCACTTTGGTTTTCCATGTCTCCAGAGGAATGTTTAAACCAGCAGAAGCCTTACTATTAATAAACCAGACTGTTAAAAGCATTCAGTTCATAGTAAATTCCTTTAAAAAGTAAGACAATGTCAAACCCTTCTCCTATATTGTTTGACATTGGCCTGTCATAAATCACATACTCTGATTCATCTTCAAATCTGGAAAAAAGGGATTTGAAATACCAATCTCTTGCTGTTTTAATTTAATTGGTTCAATAGAGATTGGAGGTGTCTTGTAAAAGCTTATGCCCTTTTTTTTCCCAGAAGATAGATACTTTAAATGATTAATGCCAGTGCTGGTTTTGTTGTATATCCTGAAGTTTATTGTGGTCTTGTCCTTGCAAAAAGGCAGCTGAGTAATAGATAAATTAGTTCACCCAGCCCTGATCTGACCCTTGTCATCCGCTTCATTCTGCAGTTGAACTGTTGTTTTTTTTTCTTCCTCCAAATCTATTGTAAATGAGATTGTCAATAAGGCAAAACTTTGACTATGCTGCATGTCGCTACTACCATTCCACTGGCATTGATCCCAGACTTTGGGCCAGCTTTGCCATTTAGTTTTGAAGTTTTCTAGTGGAAATTAGATGCCGTAAGGATTCCTGACTCTTTCCTGACATGGAGTTAGCCATAGCTGCTTGGTAGAGAGCACATCAAGCATGTTACTGTGTTGTTCCTGCTGGAATTATTCAAGCCCCCTCCAGCTCTCCTCCTGTAAGAGCCGTAGGTTTCAGAGGCTCATCTCTGGGATAGCATGGCATGAAAAGATACATATGACTTCTTTTTGTCAATTTTTTTGGCTTTTGGAAATCATAGCAGTTTTGAGCAGCACATTATGGTAATCTCTGTGTCTAAGGGAGAAGGGTCCAGAGAAGGGTATTTGAAACCTTTGGATCTCTCTGACCTGTTAAATGTAAGCCAGGCTTGACAGCTGTGTGTTAAAAAAAAAACCCTCTCTCCCTGTGGTCTGGTCTGGAGTAGATCCTGGGCACATTTTGCCTTTGAAAAGACCTCTTTTCCCACATTTCCTTCCTTTTAATTGCTGCATGTACAGTAGCCTTAGCCTGTGAAGTGGTACCTTGTAATTCATTTGTCTTTGCCACCTGTGAAAAATTTTGATCTGAGACTGGAATAGCTAAAAAATGTCTCAAGGACATGCCATTTCTTTATATTTGCTGTGAAAGAGGCAGTCCACTGCAGAAACCAGGAACTGCTGATGGATGGAAGGAAAGAAGGAAGGAAGGAGGAAGAAAGGAAGGGATTCATGTCAGGCAGTGCATTGCAAAGATGGAAACTCAAGTTCTGACCATAGGGAAGAGACTAGGTGTACTCCAAGACTAAGGCTCTGGCACAATTTACTCAACTTGAATCTGTCTTGGAGGCAACCCAGGCAAGGGTCTGTCAATGTCAGGGAGTCCTTATTGCCCTTCTTATGCATCGTCCATCTTGCATCATCAGAGGCTTTTGCATCAAATCCTCCATGTAAGGGGTTTGCTCTTATTAGGGGTGAATAACCAATTAGCCTGCCCATAGCTACTTCGTTACCTGCCTGTCTAGCTCAGAGGTATTTGATCTCCTGTTCTTCTAGTCATATGGTTCAGATTCCAGCAACTGGGAGAAGAATTACCTTCGAGAGAAAAAAGAGAATAATGTCTTGTGTTTCTGTGCTCCTCATGCATGGAAACAGCATGCACAGCAGTCCTTCTTTGCTAGTTATGGGTTTCCTTTCTTGGTAATATGGAAACAACATTAAAGGGAGTTTCTCTAAAACTGTCCCTAAAATTCCGGCAACGCTCATGTTCTTGCTTTTAGGAAGAATAGAAGTAAGAGAAGGAATAAACTGCAAGAGAAGGAATAAATTAAATCCTTGTACAGTGCTTTTCCTGTGCCAGAAATGCTGTGAAATAGGAGTAGCAAGGTCATTAGAATGGCTCTCCAGAATGGGAGCTGTCCCCTCTGAGCAGCATGTGAGGAGCAACCCCTTCATCTTGTGTTTTAAGTCTCCCTGCCACCTCCCTTTCCACAGCTCTTCTCCGGGAGCTGCTTTCCGAGTTGTAAAGATATTCTTCCTTCTGCTGTTTCTTTAGCTTGTGGTACTGGCTGTCCTGTCAGCCTTGAGTAATGAGAAGAATTGATCGCTTACCTCTTTATAATGGCTCTTTACGTCTTTGTTGACATGTACTGTGTGTCCTTCTCCTGCTTGCCCTTTGTCAGGGCCCAGGCCTCTTAATCTTTCTTCACGTAGATCTTTGTTTACGGAAACCTTTTTCTCTTTCCATCACTATCCTCCACATTCCATCAGTTTATCCTGTTTCTTTTGCAAAGATGAAGAGTCCTAAAGCCACCAGCTAGTTAAAGAACAAAACCACAATTAGCCTTTGACGTTCTGACCAAAGACCATGATTTGTTTGCTTCCAGAGCTGGGTCTCTTAAGTGCTCTCGTCCTCAGATTAAGTTTTTGTCACACTAGATAAAGCTTTGGGCAATATTACCGTGTTTCCATGTTGTCACATGGCATTGTAACAATACATGGTTGTGTTGTGATGTGGCATTGCCATATCTCAAGGTAACGCCATTTCTCTGTGAAGCGGCAGGAACATGGGGTGGTGGGGAGGAGCAGCATGACATGACAACTGTACTGCTGAGTAACATTATTATGCCATGGTCATCACACAATAAACTAGCATCATGCTTCAACAGTGCAGCATAATGATCTTCCCTTTATAACATTACTGTTATTCATAATGAGTGCTGTGATCTATGGAACAAATAAGAGGAAAAATGCCTACTTCATCTGCCAGCTAAAGGGGTTAGTCCTTTGTCTCAAGCAATAGAAATCCTCGGTTCATTGATCACAGACAATCCATAATGAAGAATTATTAAGTAATCACAATGTCATCAGATAACAAATCATCATTTCATGTTGCATAGCACCATAACACTATGATGTTCCTTAGGTCCTGAAAGCTATTCTGCAACCTTTTAAGGATGCAAAGTACCTCTTGAAAAAGGGACAGACCAAAAGGTGGCAGAAGTACAAGGTCTGCTATGAATTCAACTCACTGCAGGTGGAATTAAGGGCAATGTCACAGGAAATCCACTTATCTTCCCCTGAGTTTTCTTCTGAAATTTCAGGCTTGATATGATTTTTTTTTTAATGGAACTTTTTTGCATTTAATATTTCAAAAGCTAAGCAGAGCTGTGAAAGTGAAATTAGAGTAAGTTATAGTCCTATGACCCATTGCCATCTGCCGCCTGAGAATAAAGATTATGCATTAAATGTCAGCCAGCATTTCCATAGCATTTGTAAGGGATGAATACTGTTGAGTTTTCAGCACCTATAAGATGAATCACAAAGAGATCAGAAAGTCAGGCCATACTCATAGCTGGTGTAAGTCAGCACATCTCAGTTGGGAAAATTCTGATTTACACCACCCAAATATCTGGCATAATGCTATTTTCATCATCTGAGGTGGGAGTGTGGTGAAAAGAGTACTGCTATTAAGGTTGCTAATTATGGGGTCTGCAGTGAAGTTGACTAAGATGTCTTGTTTCAGAGGAAAGTTAAACAGTTTGTCTGTATGGAGACACATAGAACATGGGGCTAGAAAGGACTCACTGAGTCCAGGATAAGGACTGCAGAAGCTCTGAAGGGATTCCAGTGTAGTTAGGGATAATTGCATCTGCATTGTGGAGAACAAATTCAGACTCAGCCAGTTCCTCGTTAAAGCATAATTTGCTGGAGCAGGTTTTGAAGCCAGTGCGTTGAATTCTAGCTTCTTGCTAGAATGAACCAACCCCAAATCCACATCTAAATCTTGGATCTAAATCAAAATGATGATTGTCAATTTGATGTTGCAGTTTTGGTTCAAAAATGGAAAACCCAGTGCAAACTATAGATCATTAGTCCAGACCCTTACTTATGGGTCAAATCCATTCTCAGATGTGATTTTCAGATTTCATGTTTTCATGTTGGTGGTGGTAATGCACATATCTGTATTTGTTAAGAGTATTCTGGGAGACCAGATAATTCCAGGAAACAGAGTTGTCTGATAGGAGCTGCTCTAGCAGCCTCTGTTTATTCTCCCTGTTTCCAGTGGGCAATACTGCAGGTTGCTCCTGGAATGACTTCCTTTACCAAGCCATAGACCAGGCATGTTGTGTTTGCTGATCCTTGCATGAAAGACACGCCTAGAATGGCATGTTGTGGAGGAAACCTCATCTTTCCATTTGGCTTTTCTGCCTCTCTGATTTTGTTTTCTCTACACTTACTCCTCGGCCAGTTTTATTAATGCACCACCGCAAATGATAGCAATGTGAGATTTCACTTATTTCAGTATGATGAGACAGATTTTGGGGGGCTGGGGTGGAAGTGGAACACAAAGATTTGTTTAGGGGTTGGTTGTTTGGTTGAGGGTTGTCTTTGGCTGCTTCTTTTCTTTCTTTCTTTTTTTTTTTTTGGTAAGCAGTACTTTAAAATTATACTTCCTATTCGACATAAAAGAACTTTCATTATGTCATCCTATATGAAAATACCAGATATATAGATTATGTCATGGCCTTTACCTTACATGGAAAGCTCATAATACTTGATTTAGTTGAAGAAAAGTAAATGTCATTTGCCTGTTCCTTTAGGTAAATTACATTGCTTAAGTATACCACTGAGGAACACATCTGAGTCTGGACTGCTTGCAGAAATATTTGCAGTAAAAGTATCATTATGACTACACAAATAACCCATCACTTCAGAATATGGTCATTACAGCACAACCGATGCAGCAATCCTTGAAAATCTCTGAACTGAAGTCAGGGTGTTAAGTCCTGATGTCCATACCTGTTCTTTAATCCAGCTTTGTTCAGGTAGATCTCTCACTGAGGTCTGTGAGGGTGGTACCTGGATAACCGGCAAGTAATCATTATTAAAAACTTGATCGTATAGCATGCAATGGTAATCAAGTCAGATGTGAGTACTGCAAAATGTCATGTGTGTCATGATATCCGTCCTGTAATTTACTGTGTTGCTTATATGTGTTCTTTGGTATATAGGTCAAGGTTTTCTATGCAGAAAATCTTGAAGCTCAGCTTGTTATTCGGTCTGGGCATGAGTCTACTCTTATTTGTTAGACATATCCACACAGAGAAATTCCCCAGTATTCTTAGTGTGCCAGAGCACCCAGATATATAGGACAACTGACAGCAGAAGTTAGGTCATCTTCCTAAAATGTCCATAGCATGCAGTTAAAATCGCTTGGGACCATTTCAGAGTGCTGAATGACTGAATTGTCCAGGGAAATAGAACTGCTTTCTCATTTCTAGAGTCATTATGCATAGAAAAAACTTAGGGGTTCATGTGGTGGTACTTGCATTGCAGAAGACTGTTTTGTCCAGTTTTCTACATCGTGGATTAAGAAGTGGTTTCAACCCAGCATGTCCCCTCAAGAATAAATTAATTTACAGTGATATTGCCAAAGGTGAAAAAAAAAAAAACCTGCAAGTTTTCAAAGCATTCAGCCAGGAAGATCACAGGAGAAAGCAGAAATTTTCTTCTCACAGATAATTTGTGTCAGGTATCAGCTCTCTTGATGCTCATTGATGTGGTCTTGTAGGAAGCATCTGCTGTAAAGGGAGCTATTTTGCAACAGCAAGAGGAGATCAATCTCCACATCGGCTCTGTGCTCATCTGTTTTAGTTATTTGGAACCGTGAAACATGTTCCCACCTGATAGTGTCTTCCATGTGCTGTAGAAGTCCTAGTGTCTGTAACCTGTGTACGGACAACCGTCATGACAAACCAGCCTCTGCTGCAGCTGTTCCGCTTCCCTCTGGCAACCTGCAGTGTTTGTATTTTGTCTCCCCCTCCTTGGGAAATACCACAGTTGTGAAACAGGGGCACAGAGTGGGAAGGGCATGAAGGGGAAAGTGAGGTATCTGCCTCCTTCCTCCCCACCTCAAGTTTTATCCATGATTGTACCACTGGCTAGTAGTCCCTCCCTTAGAAATGTGTCACCTGCTTCAGTAGTGTGAGTGTGCAAAGTATTCTCCTGCTTCCCTGTGAGAGGGGCTCAGAAGACATCTAGCACAAGCGTATGTTTGCTGAGGAGAGGTCTTCTGAAGCCCCATGGGATCAGGAGGCTGAATTAGCATCCCACATGGAAGTGGGTGAGGTTAAAGTAGAGCTGAATTCTCTTTTCCTCTCCCTTAACAGGGCATCCCTTTGGAGCTCATGCGTGGTCCTGCCTCTCCTGGCTCTGACTTGGATGTCTGCAGTTCTGGCAATCACAGATCGGCGGTCAGCACTCTTCCAGATCCTTTTTGCTGTCTTTGACTCACTGGAGGGCTTCGTCATCGTGATGGTCCATTGCATCCTAAGGCGGGAGGTGGGCAACATGAGTGGTTCTTTTATGTATAACCAACATCCTACAGCAAGCACCTGAAAAATGTGCAGTCAGCCTGTTAGCTTCTCTAATCCTGTGAGCTATGAGCTTTCACCTTCACATAGACAGTGACCACAGAAATGACCATGACATTATCAGCCAGAGAAGGGAGGAAGGGATGGATGGATGGAGGGATGGATGACTCAACGGTTGTCATGCTATGTGTACTATAGAGTAGAATTTTGGGAACAATTTTGGTTCAGCTTGTCTTCTAGCTAACATATTATGTATTGCTTGTTTAGCCCAAAAATTAATATTTCCAGAAGTGTTCCATCCCATTGAAAATGAAATATTAGCCAAAGCAAGTTTGTTATTTGATTTTGAGAGGGACAACGTGTACCGCAAAAGTTTACAAAATGGTAGTATTTTGGCACCGGTACCTAGATATTAGAACTAGAAAGTAAAGCTAGCTATAATCCTGCCAGGAAATTGAGCAAATTCTCTCCAGCCTCCCTGTGGATATTTAAAGTGGTAAATTATATCAGGGAAGAAAATGAAGAATATTTTATGTTTCTTTTATTCTTTTCATCTTAATGAGTGGATAGGCTATTAATAACAAAGACAGGAAGCTTTTTTTTCTTTTTTTCCAATACCCATTTTATCTTCCTACAGCTCCTTTAAATTAAGTAAGACAGATTAATTGCTTATGTCAGACCAATGAAATCAATGGAATTACAACACTGGCTTGGCTGAGACTCCTTTAACTAATTGCATTATGAATTTGGGGCTGCATTTAACTCCCATTGCATTCACTCAGATTTTTGCATTGGTTTCAGTGAGTTTTGGATCAGGTATATAATAAAGTCAATATAGCATTGTAATCACACATACTAGGCCCCAATATAAAGATTTATGCAATAGCATGCATCATAAAAGTATTGCAAGCTGCAGAATAGAAGATATTTTCTTTCTTGACCATATGAATCAAACAACCAGAAGTGACCAACAGTGTGACACAGGGCACCTGTAAAACCTTAGAGTTGCTCTGTTAGCGTGTGAGATATGTAACTTCTGAACCATGTGAACTGAATACCAGAGTGCTACTGAAGTAGGAACCATGTTGTTCTAAGCTACCAAGGACTATAAGGTTTTCTCCTCAGCAGAATTTCACATGGTTTGGCTTTACATAGTGCTTCTTTCTGACTCTCTCTTTTGCAAATCCATTTACTTCCGCAGGTCCAGGATGCTGTAAAGTGCCGAGTAGTGGATCGTCAAGAAGAGGGCAATGGAGACTCTGGGGGGTCATTTCAGAATGGACATGCTCAGCTAATGGTAGGGAAAACTGCCATTTAGTCTGCTATTAAGGGACCTGGGGCATTTTTAACCAATAACAGATAAACAAAGGGCTCTGTCTGTCCTACATTTTGCAATCATCACTCCTTTTTCCTTTAAAACTATGCTTGAACAAATGTGGCGCTTGGCTTAGGCTCTTTCATTCATCCGCAAATCCTCTTTCTTTTTATTATAGCCTTCAGGAACTCAAACTCATGCATTGGGTTTTGCAAACATCTTTATGTTAAGCCTGGTTAGATCCTTTCTTTCCCAGAAAAAAATAAAGCCAAAATATACCTGCTTTCTCTCACTATCTATTTCCCAGACCTTTTCATCCCAGCATGCTTCCTTGTCCTATCTGGAGCTAGGAGGCAGTAGTTTAATAATGATTTAATCACTGTGTGTCGGGTCATGGTCATTATTACAAAGATATTCTTTCAAAGAGACTTTTAACTTGATGTTGCTTCACTGGGAATATAGTTTAAGTACTATAAACTTGGTCCTGTTTTGTAAGTCCTTTACAAACAGACTAGGTAAGGCAGTTGAAGAATAAGCTATGGGGAACAGTCTTGCATCTGCTCCAGTGTCATGCTGGAGATGGTATAACAATCATTTGAATTCTGAGGTTGTGGTAGGGACTTCAGACAAGATCTGGACAAGTTTCAAAGCAGACCAGTTAGGATTTTCCTCTGCCCTTTTGCCCAGTGCTCTTTGCCAGGTTCAGAGATGTGACAGACTTATTTAAATTGATATATTCATAGAGTTTAATGCCAGAAGACATTATTAGTTCATCTACTTAGACTCCACCTACATTGCAACCCAATGCATTTCTTCTAGTCACTCCTGTGCTAAGCTAAGTAGCTTGCGCTTGGGTGAAAGTTCTCATATCAAAAAGCACAGTCTTTAAGTCAAGACATCAGGGGATATGCAGTTCTTCCACATCTCATAGGTGTTTGTTAAAAACAGGTGCATCATTTCTAATTTAAATGTGTAGGCTTCTCATTTTCATACTTCAGTTCTTGCTATGCCTTTTTATGTTTGATTAGAAAGCCCCCTGTGTGCCTAGTACTTTTGCTCTTTCAGTAATAGACACCATAATCATATCCGGTCTCAGTCGTCCTTTCAGTAAGGTAACACACTGGGCTGTTTTATTCTCTCTCTGTAAGACATTATTTCTATAACTCTTTCCCATATGCCCTTCAGTTTCTCAGCATCCCTTAAAAATATGGATGCTGCATTTGTCATTCTTTTGTCACCATCCCGAGCACTACATTCTGAAGTCTCAGATTTTTGTCCCTCTGTGTACAAGTCTGTATTTTCATTCTTTATTTACCACTTTGAAAAACTCTGTCGACTACAAGTTTTTAGCTATGAGATTACATTTACTTTTGGAAGTTGATGGAAGTGTTGAAAAACAGACAGCTTACAGTCAGTTTCTTCCCATCCAAGCAAAAAAAACCCAACCAAACAAACAAAAAAAAAACCACAACCCAAACACAAATGATGGCTCCTCACTGATATTTTTGGAGAGATACAGTGTTATATTATAGTGATTGTGTCATACTGTAACCAAAGAAATCAAAGGCTTTGCAGGACTGCATTTTTGCCTGTACCTTTTTCAGTAATCTCACAATCTTCTCAGTGATTGGAAAGAAGTTTAGCTGGGTAAAACTGTTTTCCTCCCGATCTTGTTGACTAGTATTAAATATACACCTGGTATTAAATATACACTTGTCCTTAATTTATTTGTCAGTAGGAGCAGTACAAGCTGTTCTGTTATATTATTCTGGAACTCCTATCAGGAAAGTGTAATTATATTTTTCTGTCTTATCCCACCTGCCCTTTTTAGCATAAGCCCAGTATTACTTCTCTTCTGTTATTTTCAAATTTTCCTGATATTCCAAAATTTACTAAGAAATTAATAAGAGCAAGGTTGATAGAATTCCTCAGCCAGCTTTCCTAAGACTGTTGGATCTCAGCCTGCTGATTTTGAACAGCTTATTGCAGTGGGATGTTTTTTTAACACACTCTGCTTAGCTAGTATGGCACTGGAATGTATTTCATCATGTTAATACAGTTATATTAAGTGCCTTCATTCCCAAATGATACCAGAAATAATCAGTGAACTCTTCTACTTTTTGTTAGCCTGTGGCCTTTCCATCACTCCATGAAAACTCATGACCCGTTGTGATTCCTTATATCCAGCTCTTTGAAATGTTATCTGCTGAGAGCTTTAGGAAAAGCATTAGCTTACGCTGGGAGAAGGGAAGAGTTTCATTTGGCTACACAGACAATTTGAAAAAGTTATGCAGCATTTGTTCCTACAGGGACTATTGTTTTTATATGCTAAGAGTTTCAAAAGCAGACATGTTTGCACTTCAAGTGACTTGGTAATTGATGACAAGAAAACACAGTAGGTACAGAGGGCTTTCAGAGGCCTCCTCAGATCTTTTTAGCTGATGGAGAATTCACTTAGATTAAGTATGGGGAGATAAATCCAAGGCAGAACAGGCCAAGAATCTGTCCCCTATGTTCTAGGAATGTGCATAAGCATATGGCAGCCCTGGAATTAGTTTATGGATGAGCAGATGAATCCAGCTGCAAAGCAGTGTTACAGCTTTACCACTGCCTGAGGTTCAAGAGCCATAGTTGGGGAAAAAAAAAAAAAAGTATGTTTGCCATGTTTCAAAGCCCAATGCAAATTTCTCTGCTCCACTCTTTGGTAGATTGTTTCTGGCTAGTGAGTTAAAGAATTTTTGCATTCCAGGTGGCTTTTTTTTCCCTGTCAGCTCCTTTTGACCATGTCCTCTGTGTTCTCTGTCTTTCAGACCGATTTTGAGAAGGATGTGGATATGGCTTGTAGATCAGGTGAGCACATCACAGGTGAGAATCAACAAGTGACCTGGTTTGGGGATTGAACTAGGCCATTTTTTTCCTTTCTGTTTTATTTGTGTGTGTCTTAGTGGCTTGCATGTACTTGCTGCCCTAACTCTCAGCCTTGCCTAAAAGAAAGCAACCCTCCTAATTCTGCCCTGTGCTTTGCTTATTATTTTTCCCCACAGCTTTCTTGGCTTTTCAGCTAAGATGAAGCCTCGCCTCCAAGGTATTATTTCTTATTTGTGGCCCGTGTCACGTGGTGGCAGAGAAGAGTATCCAGGAATAAGAGATCTGTTTCATCTCTTCCTACTGAGATCCTTCTTTGCTTTAGCAGCCCCTTTCCAAGGCAACCTCAGATAGCTCTGTGCTTGAGAGAGGTGTCTTGGAGAAGGTCTGGAATCTGGAGGACCTTCCTCCCGTTCCAGAAAGGACAATTGTCCTCCTGACCCCATAGATACATCTGGTACAGTTGTAAACTGTCTGTATTTACGGAGATGGCTCAGGTCTCTCTTTGCCTGTACCTTTCTCCTGTGTGTTGTATCACACACATCTTTCCTTTTGATCCTTTAGATCTGCATGGGCTGACAGTCCCTTTCTCCAAGAACTGTCTTTTCTTCCATATCCTTGGGGGTGTCTCTGCTGTCTAGAGTCCGCTTTGCTGCCTGTTCATCTTTGCAGGTTTCATCCTCTCCTGGTCCTGGCACGCCTGACCACTTGGCTGATATTAGTCTTATCCTTTGTAGATGCAGGCTTTCGTTTACCCACCCAGACTTCTCTCCTCTCCCAAGCAAGAGTAATTCCAGCTTGCTTGGCACTTACATATAATTCACATCTTCCAAACCAGGATCTCCCCTAACCAAGGACAGTACATATTTTGGGTGTGGTTAGTATGATATGAAAGCTTTTTTTCTCTGTCTTTTCCTCTTCCTCCTTCTTCCGTCCTTCCTTTCTCTCTTTTTCTAGTTTTTTTTCTTTCTCCCTCTCTTTCTCTCTTTCTCTCTTTTTCTCTCCCTCCCTCTCTTTGTCTGTTTTTATATATATCTACCTGTACCTTTCATTTATCTTTTTCTTCATCTAATCTATCATTTATTTATCTAATATATTTATCTATAATTTATCTGTTTCTCCCTATCTAGCAATCACTTATTTATCTCTGTCCTCAGCCATCTGTCGTGCTGTACCTGTTATTTATGTATTTCTATCTCTGTCAACATTTATCTCTGTCACTGTGTTTCTGTGTATTGTCCATCACTGTCACTATCATTTATCTATCTAATATCTATCTATATCTTATTTATCGTTTTCTGTCTTTTTCTTTGCCTCACTCCCTCTCTCTATGCCTATCACAGTCACAGTATATTTATCTCACTTATCCATGTGATATCTTATTTCATGGTCTCTTTCTGTCCATTTATCTCTTTTGAGGGTCTCTCCATTTTTTTTCTCTCTGTTTCTCTGTCTCACACTCTCTAATTGTATTTCTAGCTGTTTTCCTCTTCTCGTTTGTCTTTCTCCTTCCTTTTTGACACTGAGGACCTCAGTTCCAAAAAATCGTGCATGAAAGACATGCACATGAGACCAGGTCTGACTTGAACACATGCTCAGCAAACATGCATCCAGGCTGGTTATTGGGGAACAAAACCAGCTGCACAGACAGCAGTCCAGTTTGTGGTACTGGTGAGCACAAGCCCTGAAAACCAAGGCAGACATCAGGCTCCTGCAATGCAGGAACCTTTCTGGATCTGCTACTGAGTTTCTTGCTCCTGAATCAAGCTTCCCAGAGGAAAGGAAGGAGCTGACTGATTTCACATGACCGCAGGGCAGAAGACCCTGGATCAGCACCTTGCTAAAAACCTAGACCTCACTTCCTTTTCCAGCACAACTATACAATTTATTTGTTTTTTGATGTCTGCCTGAAGAGATAAACCACCTTTGATAAAGTGCTGTCACTCTGTGCCACTATCTCAAGCCAGGTTATTAATAGTCAACACTATTTTGGAGACCATTCTATATGGTGCAGCAAGGGAATTCCTATACATTTTGCTTCTTTGTTTAATAAAAAATATAATTCCGTCTATTGGTTTCTGGCCATGATTTCTCCTGGAAACACCAGCTCTCATCTTATGACAGATTGGAGATGTGCCTGATACCACTCATAACCTTTTCAGTTGGATTCCCTGGTAGAATTTGGTCCATGGCACAGTGTTGAAAGCATGTCTACAATTTGGTGGAAGCTCACTCTGCTCCATGTTTGGAGATTACTAGGATTGCTACATCTCCAAACTTACTTCATGCAGCTGACGTGAACATGGAGAAGAGCCTGAATCAATAAACCTTACTGACAATACCAGGCTAAGGGTTAGAGTTCACTAACATCTCCCTGCAGTATATGGTAGGAAGAGACGGTAATGCTCTGATTTATCTTGACATGTCCTCTAGCAATGTCAAGATAACTGTGGCTGCCATAGTTGCACCCAGCATGTTTAGCTTTCAGAGCTTTTTTAAAGATCTTTTATTTCATTTGGTCTCCCTATAATTTTGCCTTGCCTTCTCTGTAGTCTTTGATGGGACCTTTGTTCTTCCACCACCCATCCCTCCTGCTAGGAATTGTCAGGAAAGCAGCAGTGCCCTCAGTCCAATGGGATACCTGTGCCATGTGCTGCCTCTGTCACAGGTGGAGCAGCTGAATAATGTCAGGTTATCCTCATGCTCCACTGGGAAAAAATAAGTAAAAAGAACCTGATTTTTCTTTTTTTTCTGAGGAGGGAGAAAGGGGAAGATGCATTTATTTCTCCTATGCTGAAATGCTGGGTAAGTAGCATTTGGTCCCATATCACTTTCCCCCTGCCCCAAAATCTGTTCTGGGATTTCTCTTCCCTGGAGACATCAAGGCTGATGTCATTAGTCCTGGAAGGTCTTTGTTGCAGCCAGAAATCAACTGAACAATAGATTCTTACACCTAGAAAGGGAACGGATGTTTTGTTATGGACAGTATTGTGTGGGAATGAGTGTCTATGCGTCTTGTATGTACCTCCTAGTTGGCATGTTCACCCCATCCTCAGATTAAGGTTTTCTTCTGCTATTAAGGAATGTTCATGGAACTCCTTTTTTGTCCTCAAGGCAAATTGAGAAACAGTAAATAATTAACTCTCACAAAAGCTTGGCGTGATTACTGGAACATAAGCTTTCAGGAGAGCTAGTTAGAAACTTTTAACAAAATATGCTTTTGTCTTGAAATACTACTTCATTGACCCTGAAACTCTTCCTGGGAAAAGATCAACCTGAAGCAGTTCAGCAAATTAAAAAAAAAAAAATAAAAAAGCATTGGCATTTTGTAATTGTTGTTAATGCTGCATTTCTGAACCAAAATCATTTTTGACATGAGAGCAACCTTTTTATTTAAAAGTCCTGCTCATCATTTCTAGGCCAATAATATATATATATATACACACTATATATGCTAAATATATATATACATACATATATTTGTATTTGCTTTTCAAGATCCTATATCAGTGTGATGATATCTGTTGGCCAAGTTTGGAGTTTTAGTGTTTTAGTCATGATTTGGGATGGGAAATCTGAAGCACTAAGAATTCTCTCAAAATGGGAAAGTAGTTACCTCCCTAGCTTTAGCTTTCCCTTCAGCAGCCTGGATTAAAAATCCAAGATAAGATACTGTTCTGCCACGATTGCCTCTGTCTGAGAGGGCCAAGGGAACATGCTAGCATGGTGTGGCTGTGGTGGGTCTACTGATGTGTTAATAAAAGCTTAGGCAAGGTGCTAAGGATGCTTGTCTGTCCCCCTAGTGCTGAATAAAGACATCACCACCTGCAGGACCTCAACCATCACAGGAACACTGAAGCGCCCATCACTGCAGGATGAAGAGAAATTGAAACTCAATCACCAGAAGGGGTCATCAAACTTTAACAGTCTTCCAGCCAATGTCTCCAAGATGCATCTTCAAGGCTCACCTCACTACCTGGGGGCCATCAACCTGAATGAATTCAGCAATCACACACTGACCTTGAAGAAGGACAAGAACCAGCCACCCAAGTCTATCTACATCTGTGATGGGGACATCTTCAAGAAGCTGGACTCAGAACTCTCCCGGGCACAAGAGCAAACACTGGACACCAGCTACGTAATTCTGCCTACCAACACATCTACTTTACGGGCCAAACCACCCAAGGATGAGAGCAAATATAGCATCAATATTGATCAGATGCCCCAGACACGGCTCATCCACCTCAGTATGGCAACTGACCCGGGCTTTGTTGTCAAGAGTCCCCCACGGGAGCCTGTAACCATGACATGTAGTGAGGTGCAAGCTTCCCCCATGATACAACAGCAGCAGCAGCTGCCTCCACAGAATATCTCCAATGAGGCACAGATTCCCAACAGCCTGTGTGACACAGGCGACTCAGGGAACTCAGGTGTGGTGTCCAAGAGTGAGACCGTCTCCACCCTCTCCATGAGCTCCTTGGAGGTGAGCATGTGAATTACTGCCTTCTTCTCAGCCCTGGATGATGTCCTGCCCTCAGCATGGGCCACACCAGATATGAGAAGAACCTTAGGCTAAATGCAGGCTACTGGGCAATGCCAATATTATAATATCATGAGGGGACCCTGGCAGGTGATTTGAATTTGTAATTTAATGGTTAAAATATGTCATGGCTTCCACAGCCATATTCCATTGCATGGTGAACTCTCTTTAGCCCTACAGTCAATGCAAAGTTAAACCAAAATTTTAGCTTGTCAAACACCTATCAATTTTAATGCATGGCTTGCATTACCTTCTCTCCTTCCATCCTCTGCCTCTGTTTCCCATTTTGATGATTTCAGTCGTGATACAAATGAGAAAATCTTAGTGATCACAGGTCTAAAATGTCCATAAGGCACGCCCCACTACTCTCTTAGCATCAGAGATATCAGATGTTTTGCATAAATACGGTCCTCTTCTTCTGACTTTTGATAACTTATTACATATATTAGCAATTCTCTCAAGTCTGTAGATCTTACACTGATGTCCATATTAGTTTTTGCACTTTCTCAGAATCTGGCCTTTTTTTTTTTGCCTTTTGTCAGAAAGCAGTTCTCAGCCACTGCTGTTCAATCATTGCTGCTTGGTGCTCAAACGTTTCAGCAGAACAGCTGACAGAGCCACTCTGTGTTGCTGCTTTTTGCTTCCCATTCTGTGAATCACCTGCAAACTCATCACTAAGGCAGGGGCTTGAATCAGACTAATTCCCGTGCTGACATGCGCCCATGTCCAGCCCTCCCTGAGGCTCAGTGTTTTTCATCAGTAATAGCCATTTCCGCTTCACCCAGTGGGTAATACCTGAGATCCCTCTAATTGGCTGGTCCTTTCCATCATGAAGAGCCAGAGAAACACATTAAAGGTTCAGGAAGAAGGAACGGGAGTGACACCCTTCCTGTTCTATATCTACTGTGTGGTTCAGTCTGTGCACAGCCACCAGCATCACTAATATTCAGCCATCTCTCTTTTTGTTTTGAATCCCCAGAGGCGGAAATCCCGGTATGCAGAGCTAGATTTTGAGGTGAGTACTTCTTTTTTTGAATGTGTTTATTGGGGGGCAGGGTGAGAAAGAGAAATGCTCCTTTCTTTTCTCTCTAACAGCTTTGCAGGAATGCTGCCTTTGCCAAAGAGCTACTTCAAGGGTATGAAATGGTGGGTGGAAAGAGTTGTGCTGGCTGCCTAGTAAGGCTTACCCTGTGTGGCTAAATAAATGGGTGATTTACATTGGTTCGTGCTTAATTGATTGAGCAGTAGCTGCTCTGTAAACATTTGGCCTAAACAGGTTTGCACAAGGCCTGTAAACAGTCTCCTCTGTCAGCAAAATGCTTATGAGCTGATAGAGTACTACAGCTAGCTAGACCACATTCCTGCCTGGGAAGCACAGTACGTCATTTGCTTGGTGGGCTAAAATGCCATATCTTTTGTGCCCAAGCTCTTTTGCTTAAAAAAAAAGGCTGCTAATATGTCCCCACCATCACAACTCATTATCAACCCTAGTGCCTCACACCCAGTAATGAACCTCACAGAATCTGCTCAAGAGAAAGAAGTATCTGTCTACCTTGTGCACATGGAGAAATGTCTGTCCTCATAGCTGAGGTACAGAGTGCAAAGTTTCGAAAGAGAAATGCCAATCCCACACAGAGGGTCCATGGGGCTACTGGCAGCTAGCGCAGATCTCCTGAATCTAATAGCATCCTTTACTGCTTTTTCCTTCAAAGCTGCTGTCTTCCTCCAAAACAAGGTGTCATATTAAAGCCCACAAGGAGTTGCCTTAATGCTAGGGTCACTAGGCTAGCTTCAGAGCTCAGGGTTGTGAGCTTGATCTGAAACTGAGGCACTCTGGGTACATCTAAGCTGATATTTTGTGTTGGTCCCAGAACATCAGAGCCACCTTCTCCAGTTATATAGCACTTGGTAGAGTACAAGAAAACCATCTTCATCATGTTCTTACATGCAAAGGGAAGTCCCTACAAAAATTGGTCCTGCCTCTCCTTCTGGGCAGTAGAGGGTAGAAGTGAAATATAGAAGGGCCAAAATACAAGAAAAGGAAATTGTGAGATAGTTTGTGGGATAGTTTCTAATGGAACTTCTTGTCCCCAAATTCTGCATGCCCAGGCGAGCTCTGAACACATTTGCAAGGGAGGCAATCTGCAAAGAGAGTGAGCATGGGGTCAAGTATCATTTAGGGAAAGTCAGCAAAGCTTCCAAGGTCAACTTGATAGACCATTGCAAGTCAAGCACAAATATTACAGTTCACAAGTGCAGGTGTAGGAGAACTGTAAGGTCAAAAGTCAGACTTGTCCCACTTTCTCCCTCCGTCTCATCCTGAAACTCAAGGAAGTGTTACGCTGGGTCCTCAGTGACCTTTGGAGCTGGTTTAGGTAGGCTGTGCATGCAGGGAGACAGAATTAGGTTGTAAGAAAATAAGTATTTTGTTTTGAGGAGGAGATGTTGATTCCATGTAGTTGGAAAGGGGTTGCTGACCTATGGCCCTTGTGTTTGCTTCAGAAAATCATGCACACAAGAAAACGTCACCAAGACATGTTCCAAGATCTGAACAGAAAACTGCAGCACGCAGAGAAGGAGAAGGAGTCTCCAGCAACTGACAGCAAGGTTAGTCACACACCTCCAGAACCACCACCTCCTAGAGCCATCTAGTGCCAGTAGGATCACAAGGACTGAGAAGCAGGAAGGCTTAGAAGCCGTCACCAAACTCCTTGAGTTTTTGTCCATGCATGTTGCAACAAGCACATGTGCACCACACAGGACATGGAGAGTCACAGAGGTACCAGTAGCTCATCTACAGAGTGGCTAGCAGCCCAGAGGGAGAATATCTGTCCTCATGTCATTTCATGGTGAACAGAGTCCGCTTTCTCTTTGTCTGTGTCTGTTCCTCATGTCAAAGTCTATTCTTTACATCCCTGTTCAGGTCTCTTCTGAGTGCTGAGTCCATCCATTCTTAGCTAGGAACTGGAAATCAGAACAACCTTGAAGAAATCTAGGTGAAATGAAAGAGGGCGGAGGGTGAGGATAACAAGCACTTCCTATCCCATCTGCAAGAGCTGAGTTAGAGACCAAGGTGGCAATGAGAGGCATTAGCTATTTAGGAAAGTCACAGCAATGGGATTTAAGGTGTGGTGGTGGCAGCACTTCCTGAGGACTGAATGCTAGTTAAAGGGAGATGACAGTGTTTGTGGCAGCTGCTCACTATGTGACTTTACTGGGCAGGAGAAGTTTTCCAGGGCAGTAAGAGATTTTGAGGGCAGCAAACCAAGGGAAAGATCTTGCAGCCTTTCAGAGGGGCAGAGATTTGGTACTAGACACAGATGCCAAGAACCTGTGGAGTTAGTGATGTGGATAACACAAATAAGGAACGGCAGACTGATGGCACCTTTGTGATGTCTCAGCCTGTTATGCTTGCTGAGCAGGTGCCAAAAGCTTGCAAGGAGTTGCGTCTACTCCAGCGGAAGGGAAAAATCAAGCAACAGAGTCAGGATGGCAGGATGAAATGAAACTTGGACTGTGCCTGCCCTCACTGAGAAGAACAGGGTGCTGCTATTTTTAACACTCTCAGTTTATCTGCCAGCGAAGTTGGATCCAGTTCTGAGTCTCCTGCAGCATGGCCAAAGAGGCACTTCCAGGGCTTATTTTGATAGGATTCCCTTAGAGACAAGACCAGAGTTTGGAGGGTTATTGAGTAAGGGGTTTAACTGGGTTCTCAGTGGAAGGAGGGCCCTAGTGGAGCCTTTGGTCTCCATTTAGATCTCACAGCATAGTTGTGCTGAGCCCTAGGGCTGTGGTCTGAGCAGACTTTACTTTTACTGTGCATAGCAAGGTGTTTTTGTGGGCTGACCAGTGTTGTAGAATGAAAGGAAAAGCAAATCTAGCAAAGTAGTTCAGACCAAAGAAGTATATGTTGATCCAGAAACCCCATATGTTTCACTGAGTTTCATCTCTCTTCTTTTTTTTCTATTATTTAGGTATGACATAGGTGTAAAATCAGAAGTGCCTAAATACCATGTAAATGCTAATCTGTGGTGTGTTTCCAGGAGGGTTTTATAGGTTGAGATGTCTTGGGCATTTCAGAGTAGGATCCAAATCTATCTAGAATTAAAGTTGCTAGTGTCATCATCAAAGAGCTTTGAATTGCTGGAAGGAAGCTGTGAAGGTGGCCTTTCAATATTCACTGATTCTTTTTCAAGTTGTGATCTTTTCTTGGATGTAATCCAGGAAGGGGAGCTTGCAAAGATCAGTATTGGGAGGTCATTAGTGGGTGTTGGTTTAGCAGCATTCAAGGCAGTAAAAAAAGTAAAAAAAAAAAAGTCTTTTTTCTCTCTTTTTGTTGCCATTTGCCATGAAAGACCTGGCTGGAAGTCATGTCCTACCTTCAGTTTTCCCTGAGAGAGCAAACTGGAGATATTAGATATTAAAGTAACAACAAAAGAAGTGTTTCTCTTTTGTGCATGTTTAGGTTATAAAACGATGGAGTGTTTCTTCTGGTGGAAGTGATAAAACTAACGTTAGCGTAAGTCTGACTTATATTTTGCATTGAAGAACACTGTAGACCAGTCCCAAACCTTTCCATGACGCATGACTCCAAACACATTGTTTCACCAGTAGGAAATTCCTGGCCTTGTGGGCATGAACAAGGTCATAAGGATCCTGGAACCCTTGAACCTTTCACACATACTATCATAAAGCAGAAGGGATCTCTACTGGGTCTAGTCCATCTGCCTGCCATGCTGTATCTTTGATTTCATTTTCAAATAAGCAACCCCTGACTGATAGCCACAAAGTCAAGCTATCAAGACTGTCTCCAGCCCTGGCAGTTTCCCAGCCTCTCCAGGCAGCATGTCCCATTGTCCTACATTCTTTCCAAGTTATGATGTTTTTCCTAATCTTCTTGCAATTCCTCTATCCTCTGTCAACTCTAAGGTCAGAAAGCTGCTGCTGAGACTTAGACCAAATGTCGGCTAAGGAGAGGATTCCTTTGGGAATTTCTAGGAATGCTGCTGGCTATATTTAGGGTTGATTTGTTTTTTGTTTTTGTTGTAAATGCTAGTCCTCTCTGTACTCATGTGCACTGTCCAAAACTGATTATCTCATCATGCTGGATGTGCAGTTCCTGTCAGATGAACTACTGCACTGTCAGATTTGCAGAAAGCACCAAGAGAGTACCAACTACGTCATATGTGGTTACTGGCTAGAACTTCTTCAGCTTCAGTGGTAAAACACCATTTTTAGGGAAACTCCAGAAAAGATCTGAAGGTTTATACCATCAATTCTTTGTAGATATTCCTCCCCTCCAAGTATCCTGACACATTTAAACTTCAGGTAAGTATTACTGCTGTGTACACTTTAAAGATAAAGACTGCCCTTCGCTCACCATCCCAGAATAATTATTGGCAGAGTTGAAAGCGGAACTAGGGACTCCTGTGTGCTTCAGCCATTCTGCCTCCCTCACCTGAAAGGTATTATCACTGTAAGAAGGACCCCTGCAAAGGCAGCCAAAAGCCGTGAGTGCCTTGAGTGTGCTGCTCCCAAAGCCCAGCTGGGGAAACAGCTTGTTGCTTGAAGAAAGGAGCATCTGGTGCTCTGCAGTGAGCTCCTGTAGTGCCAAGTGTTGGGAAGCGTTCATAGTGAGCCACCAGCCTGCAGTTGTGCAAGTGTGTGAAAGCACTCTTGTCACCCCCTTGTCTCTGCTCCTACAGATATGGAGCAGGTCTTTAGAAGAATTTTGCTTTCCCCTCACCCAGAGGCCAGGGAATCCTTCCCTGGGACCTCTCTCCTCCCTTGCCCCTGAGAGGCAATCAATTCATCAAACTACTGAAGCAAACATATGATCCATATGATTCTGCAGACTGGCTGCAGAACCCACACTGCTTCTGGCAGATGCACGTAGGCCCTTAAAGAGTCTGCGGTAGAGACCAGGAGCCTAATCCAGATCCCGCCGAGATTTGTGTGTCCCCACTGCCATCAACTGGCCTGTCATCAACTTACTAATGAGCAATGTTGCCAAGACAGTAGTTGGAGGTAGGTAATTAGGAGAACGGGACTACCTGAAATGCAGACTGAGTCTGAAACTTGACCGTATTTAAAGCAATCCTAAGAAACATTTTGGCGTCAGTGTTTGCTGCTGTTATTTTGATACATGAATGGGTCTCACGCACTTCTGCCTGTAGGAACTAATCAGGGATGTAGGTACTGTCACCCAAAGCTAACTTTTCAGTGCTAGGGAATGGTTAATATTAGCAGATTGAAATACAGCAAGTTCTGATGACTACAAGTGGAAGATGTCAGGCTGGAAATAAGATGCAGATTTTTAATGCAGCAACAGACCTCTGGAAGACCTTACCATGGCCTACAGTAAATTTCCCATCTCTTGCTGTCTTCAAGTTCAGATGAGGCAAGGAAGAAGGGGATGATGTTTGAAAAATGTGCCAATAACTCAAAGAGAAGTTACAAGGTTGTAGGCAAGATTCCTTTGCAAGGAAGGACAACAAGATTCCTTTGCTTCTGTTAAACCAGACTATTCCCCCTGCAGGGACATTGAATCTAAAAAGAGTAGTCTCAGGAACAGCTGGGTGCACTTTGCTCCTTTTCCTCTCAGCTGCCTTGCAGCCAGCCTGCAGCCAGCCCATGTATGGAAATAGCACACTGTGGGTCTTTCAGTTTATCCCAGACCAAACTGGGAACCTGAGCAGAAAACTGAGTTGTCATTTCTGAAGCTTCTGATAAATCTGAATGTTTATTCCCTGGACGGTTTTTTTGAGCTGGGAAGCATGGAGGGGACCAAAGGCTTGGAGACAATCACAGCAGGATTTGCATAAAAAAAGAAAAACTGCCACCGCACATCCTAAGTGATTAAAATAGTTAAAAGCTCTCTTTGCATCTGGGATCCACCAAGCCTTCACTTTTAAGATTCAAGTAAGAAGGAGTGAATGGTTTCCCCCAGCCTGTTCCAATAACTGGGCCCTTCGCTCCCCCCTCAGTCTAGGCTGAGACTCAACCAGTTTGAATTCATCAAAGCCATCAGGATCTTCATGTATCTCTTTATAGCAGCTTTATGGCACATTTCCCTGCCCAAATGGCCACATGGTGAAGTGTCAGGTTGGTAGTGACTTCCTTCTCAGGCACTCCCATCATTTTGAGTTGTTCTTTAGTCACCTGCATCCTGATTACTAGAAAAATCCATTAACTGGCAACCTTGCTGCAAGTTTGTTTCTCCATTCAAAAGTCTGCTTTTTGTCTTACCGTCTATAGACTCAAATATGCATTTTCCCCCGCTTCCCCCTAAATACATACCCTTCCCAAGTTCTTTACCCTTTCAGCTGAGAGCTGTCCACATTAAAGCAGGATGGTGGAGAGCTGTTTTCAGGCTACTTTGTACCACACAGGGTGAATTCTCCTGCACAGATCTGTATTGTCAGCGTAGAGCATCTCCAGCATTGCTCCTCCCTGTAAGTTAATTGCTAATTAGATTCCCGTGCTTGCACCAGGCATCAGGAGGGGTCTCCATGCTTTGCAACAGCATGGCTTGAAAGTGGAGGCTTTGCAGCCTTTAAGGTAAGTGAGGGCTTTGTTTCTTCTATGCTTAGCGCCAGCTTTGAAAACAGTGAAAGTGACACTCCTGCCTTCTCTCTTGGTAGGAATCCTTTGATCCAGCTCCATTAGAGGAGTTTGAATCACATACATATTCCTCTCTCTTCCTCTCTTTGCTGGCGTCTAGCTTTGCATTTGTTTCAAACAGCAGCTCTTTACTTGTGCCAAGGTCAGCCAAAGCCATATGTAACAGAGCTCTGCAAATTTCTGTGGTTTGCCTATTCTTGCTGATTACTCTAGCGCATTTCGGCTCTCTGCAGCTTGAATGGATTTTGCTTTGGTTGGAGCCCTATACTGGAGCTCACCTACAGGCCTCTGGACTTGTTCTGTAGCTCAGCTCTAAGAGGGTTCTCAAATCCGGTGTCCTCTTTCTCTTAGTCCTGGCCGAGCACTTGCTCCAAAACCCAGTAGGAAAACATATTTCTCTGTCATTTTTAGCAGTTAGCATCTAAATTATAAATATATTCTATAACAAGGAGTACAGGATTACTGCCATTCCACAACTTCTCCCTATTTCCTTTTAGACAGTCTTTCTGGCTTAATGACTCCCTGTCCTCTTCTCAAGTCTTCAATTTTCTTAGCCTTCCTCTTCAGACACCAGGAGAATATACCCATTCCACCAAAACTTGCTTTGGCAGCTACCAGAGTAGCAAGAAAAAAGGAATATTGATCACATCCTAAAGAAGCCAAATAGAGTTGGAGCATGTGAATTCCATCATGGGGAAGGCTGAAAAGCCCCTACTTTGTAGCTCCTTGCCTTATGTTTTAGTTGTGGCTGCCAGCCCATTGCTTGCACCGTCAGAAAAGCAGTGTATTTGTGTCTGAAGCTCATCAAAGGTACTAAGAGAAACTCCTCTTTCTCCCCACTCTAAATTTAAATTCTCTATAGGTTTTTCAGATCTTCCCAAGGAATGGGCTACTGTAGCTAATTATTAGTTGGAGCTGTTTGTCTCCCTGGCGTATTCTGCTGTGTGACAGAACTAATCCATTTGTTTGCTGACTACCTGGCCTTTTGCTATCTGGCTCAGGAGCAGGCAGCCGTGCTCCAGGGTGGGAGAATTCCACTTTCATCCATGGAAACAGCCCTTGTTTGCATGAGCTGAGGCTGGGGGTGCGGGAGCTCAGAGGGCGGTTGTTGTGACAAATACAGGCCTGTTCCTCAGTGAGGAATTTGAAAATCAAGAGACTGTGTTCATATGACCATTGGCTGTGTGTCCTTCTGCAAAGGAAACTCCACTTACTGCTAGGGTCTCTCTTTTGTGCCATGCTTTTAATACTCTGCACTTTTTAAAAGCTTTGGTAATTGACAACTGTTAAAAGATGAATTAGAATATCTTTTATAGGGAATGCTACATAAAATGTAATAATTACTACAATAAATTCTGTTATGAAAATTCCGTGAAATATTAATTGATTCAGACATAAACCATCTGTTAGCTATCCAGTGTTCCATATACCATCAGTCAGCTGTTCAGCTCCTCCTGTAGATCGTCTGATACTCAGTGTCCCAAGTATCAGTCATCAGTTACTCAGTATTTCTCAGAGAGATCGTCTTATTCTCAGTATCCTCTGCGTTAGCAGTCAGTTCCTGCCTTGCCTTTTGATGTCAACCAGCAATCATCTACTCCATAAACCAGGCAGTGGCCACCAGCAGTTTGCAGCTCATTTTCCTACTTCTCAGACCCATGGTCGCAATTCTCGCCACTCAGTTATTAAGAGAATTTACCATGCCCACTTCCTGTTTTTAAGGTTCCAATTTCCAAGCATTTAAGGAGACTCACAAGAGATCTGGATGCATGAAACCATGGTAGATTTGCACAGCAGGATAACCAGGTTAGCAGGGATATAAAAGATTGTTCAGACTGGTTAACCAAAGGACTCTAGAAAAAATCACACGTTGGGTGCTCTCCGTCCCCTCATGGAGTCCCTGGTTGCCTCATGAGGGAGCCTTGAATACTTCTAGCAATTTGGGGAACACCCAGTTCTCCATGTCCACCAAGTGGAGTGGTCTCCTCACTAGTCCACAGTCATTGTCCAAAAAGGACAGTATGTTAATTAGCTGTATTAACCATGAGAATAGCCTGGAGAATAGCCTGTTCCTAATTCTGGGGGAACCGCTGGCTTTCTTTGCAAGCATCAGGCAAGGGACTGTTCCAGATTTTCAAAAATACCTTCTAACTAAGAAGGCAGTAAATATACCTACCTGTCTGGATTGGGCCCTCAGAGGACAGCACCTATCTCAACTCCACAGAAGCTGCCAGTTCCTAAATCTGGTTAAGAATAATCTTCTGTGACAGTAGAAGAAGAAATTCCCCAATTCAAGAGAACAAGGGCCTTGACCAGTGAGTGCTGTGGTCAAATGCTCTGTGAAAGGCAGTGAGAATAGAGAAGGTGCTAAGAACTGGTCCTTGTGTCCCAGAACAGCCAGGCTCTGCAGGTGGGTGAAGGAATGAGGAAAAAACTAAAAAAGAGGTTCCTGGATGTCAGAGTGCCTCCTAGTGCTGACATGCCTGAATTTGCTGACTGCTGTTCCTAGGATCCACTTTTTTCCTTTATGAAAGATCTTCTTACCTGTGCCTGATTCACTGCTTGTTCACTTTCATCTGTTCAGGGTCTCACAGGACTTTGGGTTGCAGCAATCCCTACAGCTTAGGCTACCTGATCTTCAGAGGATACAGAAGCAGAAGATATATTCTTTTTAATATTCTAGGGAGTGTATAATTCAAGTTTCCTAACAGATTTCCATCACTGCAAGTTGAAACCCCTGTGTTTTTGGGTTGTTTTTTTCCAAAATGAAAATCTGAGTAAAAAGTCAGTTGCTTCCTTTTATACTGCTTTTCTCTTAAATTAACAAAAATAATATCTTTAAAGTTCTGTAACATAAAATGAAGGAGCTACAGATACAACTTGTTACAAAGGAAGGGAAACTTCATTTTGTGGAGAAACAGGGCAACTTTCCTATTTCTAATCACTTTTTGTCAACATTGATCCAAAGATGAATTAGAACACATGAGCCACATTTATCTTTCAGATTCCCCAGTATAAAGTCTGAATAACTTCATTCAGGTCTTACAGTCATCAGTATCGTGGGGAGAGACCATTTGGGTCATGAAATATCCTTCAAGTTGACGCTAGAGGCAATGAAAACAGCGTGTGAGTACCTGGGTCTAGTGCTATCCCAGAGTGCTCTGTAAAAAGCACTGAATTCCTCCTGAGGTTGTTAAGAGTAACCATAAAATTTGGGTATTAAAAAAAAAAAAAAGAGGCAAAACAAGGAGATGCAGCTTAGCAGCTTTCACCTTTAATTGCTTTTGACCAAAGTGTGAAATGAAAGCACTGTCTTACAGTAGCCAATCAGTCTCCCATCCTATATTTGTGCAATACAGTGATGCAGCTCCTAAGCAAAAAAGAATCGCAGCAAGATCCTTGAGGGTTCTCTTCAGCCCTCAGTGGATGAAGCGAAGACCGGTGCCATAGCAAGACCCTCAGAGGCAGCCAATGTGTGGAGAGGTGCCTCGATGCACTGCTGCCTGTCACCTTTCCGTAGCCACTTTGCATTCAGCATGGGTGACTCGTTGAGGTCTCCCAGAACTATCTTTAGATGGAGGTGGCTGTGTAGATTGTCTCAGTCTTTTGCCTCTGTCTTGGTTAGGAATTTGGGGGGCTGCATTGACACGGCCTCTGAAATGCCTTTTATCCAAAAATCCTTTCTCTCACCTTGAAGATGTGCAGCCAAAATGCAAGCGGTGAACAAGAGAAACTCCAAGTGCCACAAGGATAATGAAGGTCTCCGGCTGGCCCTCACTGCAAGTGCACAGCAGGTTTTACCCCAGCCTTGGGCTTGGACATCCCCCCATCCTCTCACCCGTCCGATAAAGAAGTCTGTGCAGCCACCCTGGCACCAGGCAGGAACTGATAAACGTTCCCCCCCGCCTTGACGAGCCCAGGAATGTGTCGGCCCAGAGTAATGGTTCTGTCCCTTTGAATTATTGGCAGAGCAGCCTCCGCGGCTTTCAGCTCCTGTCTCAGCCTATTCCTGGCTGTCTCCGAGGCGCCAGGCCCCGGGCCAGCACCAGCGCCTTTTACAGTTGGATTACACAACCCTCTCTTCAGGTTTTTCTTCTTTTCTGTGCGTAGCTAAGCTTTTTCTCCTGCCCACAAGGACCGCTGAGACCCCACAGCAAGGCCAGAAGACAATGCCAGAGCTGAAGCATGAGCCTGGTGGCCATTTTCTATATGCTGTTCAAGTGGCCGAGACCCAATCCAAACCTTTTCCATATGGAGGGAAAGAAAAAGAGCACTGTTTCCTGGAACGAGCCACTGATTCCCAGGGTGCCCCTTGCCAAGAAGAAAAGATTTTCTTTTACCTCCCAACGTCCTTGCCAGAACTCAGTTCGGCTGATTACATTTAACCTACTCAGTCCTTCGCAGAGATCCGGCAGGGCTCTGAGTCCTTCTGTACAAGTGTGTAGTGTTCAGCTGTATGTGCACGGCTCTGTGAGCTGCCAGCATGTGTTGTGAGATAGCTGATGGGTAGGGTAGTTTCCCCACTCATAGCATCACTAGAAAAGTTAAATTGTTTTGTGTTAACTGGGAAACTAGAAGCAAGCCTCCCCTCTTCATTTGCTGATCTCCTGAGACTCCGTCTTCTACCCATATCACATCTTTGAAGTCACTAAACCCATCTCACAGAATCACAGAAGGGTTGAGGTTGGAAGGGACCTCTGGAGATCATCTAGTCCAACCCCCCTGCTCAGCAGGGTCACCTACAACAGGTTGCCAAGGACCGTGTCCAGATGGCTTTTGAATATCTCCAAGGATGGAGACTCCACATCTCTCTGGGCAACCTGTTCCGGTGCTGTTACTCTCACAGTAAAGAAGTTTTTCCTTATGCGCAGGTGGAACTGATAAATTGGCAACTGAGAAACAACCATACCAGGTCAAACCGAAGGCCATTCTAGCTCTGCCTCTTCTCCCTTGTGGAAACTAAAGTGGCTAGGGAAAATAAAAGAACAGGACAAGCATGTAGTGGTACATCCTCAAAAAGATCTTGCCCAATCAGTGATTTGTCCTCAGAGATGCCCTTAACAGAATGATGTCATTTTCTTTTGTAGTACTGAATGGACTTTTTCTTTTGTGAGCTTCTCCAGATACTTTCTGTAATTCTAGCAATTTTAAGCATCAACAGAGTGCTGTAGAAAGGTGTCGCGCAGTTCAGCTGAGCACTGTGTGCAGGACTGATCCCTTGGGTTCGTTCTGTGCTGGTGCTGCTTGTGTCTTGTCATGCCTTGTAGCTCTTGTGTTGGAAGAGACAATCCCTAC
Organism: Apteryx mantelli; assembly: GCF_036417845.1. NCBI lineage: Eukaryota > Metazoa > Chordata > Aves > Apterygiformes > Apterygidae > Apteryx > Apteryx mantelli. The sequence continues at coordinate 2,713,637 of NC_089979.1, read as the reverse complement.
CATCAGTAGTCAGTTCCTACCGTCAACAGGCCACTCTGGGTTTTATAGACCTTTATCAAATCCGTTCATGGTCTCTTTTCAAGGCTGGAAAGTCTTAGTGGATATAATCATTCCTCATACAGAATATGTGACGTAACTTGTTCATGGCTGTATACTTGCCACCTTTGTCTTTACCATTTCCACTATATCCTTTTTTGAGAGAGCAAGACCGAGGGTGGGGCTGCACATAATATGCAAGATGCAGGCTCAGAGTGGGGTTATACATTGGCATAATGATGTTTTTTGTTTTATTCTATTTTCCTTTCTTAACAATTCCTGATGTTTAATGTCCGTTTTATATCACTATAGAATAATTATTGCAACACTTAGGTCTTGTTCCTTAGTGACAGGTCTGATTAGAGGCCATTTTTGTAGATATGAACTCATAATTATTTTTTTTCCCCAATTTCCCTTCTCTACATGGAATTGCATCTGCTATCAATCAGTAGCTGAAAAGGAGCCCTTTGTAGGAATGATAATGAGGTTGCTAATCACATTCAGTGTACACGATCCCAGCTGGGTGCATCTTCACACCATGAAGGAGATACTGAAGGTCAGGGCTATGGTGGTATCAAGGGACTATTAAAAGAAAAATTGGTTGGAAATAGAATGATCTGATGCTGAAGGTGGCCGTAAATAATGTCATCAAAGAAGGACTTTCATTTGAGAGAAGAGATGGAATTATTTATGAACTTCACTCATATGATCATTTGTTCATCCTTCTGTTAAATAATATAGCCTTGGCCATTGCTAACTTTGAAAAATGTGGCTTGTGGTACCACAGCAATTGTGGGAGAAAACAAAATATTTGTCGTTGAAAGTGTCTGCTCTGACTGAGCTTCTTGTTTTTTTTCCTATTGGATGACTTTTAATTCCATTTCAGTTTTTGCTCTACTTGTGCTTTTGTCTTTATGTGTGCATTTTTGTTATATCATTTCACGACAGACAAATGGCCTGTAAAAGCACCATAAGTAAAGTTTCACTTTAGGAAGCCTCAACTTTGTTTCATTAAAACACATAGGTGTTAAAACCTGTGTGTTAAAACACATAGGAATGAAAAGGTTTCAGTTCTTAGTAACAGTGGTTCTTTAATAACATCTAAAATAGATAATGGAATAAGTCAACAGTTTTATTACCTTTTCCGTCCTATTATTAGTAATCAGCATTGTGCTACATCATGGAATAATGTAAGAATAATACCAACAGCATAAGAAAAGCTCCATGTTGTGGAGTTTAATGAATACTGCAGCTGCAGAATTCAAGTACCAAAGTGTTTTGCATTTTTCTGAACAATACTTTTCCAAAACTTGTTTTTTTTTAAACAATTCTCTTTCCTAGGCATTTTTAAAAGTTATTTTTCTCATTCTGAGTTAAAATGGAAATAATTTGAGAATGTTTACACTTCCTGTTGGAGAGAGGACCAGGTTTACCTGTTTCCTGCATTGGCTGCTATCTGGCCACCCAACCGCTTCACCCAGAGCCTTCTCCCTGTGGGCAGGTGCCAGATGGGGGAGTGTAGGGGCATCTTCAAGTTGTGGTTTTGGTGGTGTGCCAAAAGCCATCCCAGCAGAAACAATGCCTTTCCAATCAGCATTGCAGTGTGGAGACAGGATAAATCACAAACTTACCAAGTCTCTTTGTTAGGAAGGGGAAGGAGTATGACCCAAGGCAGGAGGATTAGCACGTGGCAGCTGGATATCTAGGCTTCTTAGATGGCTGCAGCTATCTCTGCAGCATCCTACAGTAAAAGCACAATTATGACACTGCAGTCCGGCGGGTGGCTCCATCTCCCCTTGGTCACTACCTTTGAGCACTAGCACGAAGCTGTGGAGCAACCTGGGCTGCATGTGACCTGCATGTGTGTCTCCTCACCTTCTCCTGAGAGGTTGTCTCTCCTCATCTTCCTCGGTGCAACCCACCATCCCTGCCTCCCCTCTCGGTTAGCCTTCACTTTTCCCTTGGCGGGTGGTTCAGGAGAACTTTGTGCTGCTGTCACGTTCAGGGAGCCTTTTCTCACTCAGAGTTTGAGCATTTTGTGGGGATAATTAACTGTGAAAAGCATCACACTTGGTGGCGGGGAGAAGCTTAGTGGAACAACTCATTTAAAATCTTTGCATGGAATCCCCTTCACATATGCACTTAAGGATACACTCGTTTTACAAGGTCCCAGCTCTCCCCTGTGTCTTATCTTGGTGCCTACTGGCAGAAACATTGAAAGGTGTTCTCTGACTTGATATCCGTGGCACTACGCTGGCGGCAGGCTAGGCTAACAGCAGTCGATAGAGCCTTGAAGGCTTGATTTGCAGTTGATGGAAATTCTTTCAATTTCAGAGTTGACGATCCAGCTCTTCAATTAGGATGGGTTTACCAGCAAATTAGTTACTGTCTTTTGCTGTAATTTCATAGCCTATAAATAGCTGTGTTACATGATGAATATATTTGCATCGATACAGTCAATGTACCTTTAAAAAGATCTCCTCATAATCTAGATTTCCTTGTGGGACTTTTCTGTAGAAATAGGAAAAAGAATTAAATTCTCATAGTCGTTTTCAATTTTTCAGGGGAAATGCAAGCAGCAAAACATCATCTGAAAGCTGAAATATCTAGGCATTGGGTGTTAGAGGCAGCAATGAAAAAAAAATTCTTTTTGTCCTGAAAATAGACAATTTACACACCAAATGCAATTTTCACTGAAACCCCTGTTTTTCTTGCACCAGGGGTTTCATGGGAAAATCTCCCTTTAATATAAAAGTAAAGAAGCCTGAGAGGTAAAAAAAAAAAAGTATTTGTTGCACAGGCACTAACCTCTTTCTCTCTTTCTTTCTCTCTTTCTCTTTCTCCCTTTTTACCCCTTCTTCTTCCTGCAGCAAGAGAAACAGCAGACACCAAACAAGAGACCCTGGGAAGGAATCAGGAAAGTCCAGTCTCCACCATCATGGGTTAAAAAGGACATGGAACCTGTGGCACAGTCTCCCTTAGAACTAAAAACTGTAGAGTGGGAGAAAACAGGGGCCACCATCCCTCTGGTGGGACAAGACATTATTGACCTTCAGACGGAGGTCTGAGTGGAAAAGAGAGAAAGGGACTTTTTTTTCCGGAAAACAAGCAAACAAACAAACACACACAAATTTAAAAAAAAAAAAATGATTAAATTAAATCGAAACCGAGTGAGAGAAGTGTTTGGTTTCTTTTGAAACCTTTGGTAAAACGCAGTAACTTTTGTATTGTTCTCAGCAGAGAGGGGGAATATTACTTTATAGAATATAGTAGCTGTAGGTTCAGACCAACACGATCTTTCCCAGGTAGGACTGGAGAGGGAGCGCGCCTGGAAAAGAGCGAGGAGGAGGCAGAGGGCGGGGAGGGCTGCCAGGAATCGCCCCGTGCGGAGGCCGTGGTGGCCCGCGACGGAGGGCGCTGGCACGAGGAGCCCTGCTCTGCAGCAGGGGAGGCACGGCGCAGCGGCCGGTGGGACCGTGTGGCACCAGGGCCACGAAGACAGGTTTTGGCTGCAAGGAGAAGACGGAGGTGAACCCAGCAGGAGCTTCACCGGGATGCTCTCCAGCCGTAGGTCCCGGGAGAAACGCATCCTTGCCCGATCCGGGATGTCCCTTGCACAGCACGGGCTCAAGAGCGCGCGAGCCGATCTTCACCCCCCCACCACCCCGCCGCAGCCGAGAAGACGGGAACGGGGACGGGCCCAGCCGCTGGGCACCACGGCCGAGAAGCATCCTCCGCGCCGCCCAACACGGGACGCGCCGGCACCACCGTGCGGGCCAGCTCGCGGGGCGCCCTGGGGACGTGACGGTGACAGACGCGACACCCGTAGCCCATCCGAGAGGTAAGGTGGGGCTTCTCCCCCTCGTCGCTCTGGGGCACACGCAGGAGGACAGGACGCCTCTCGCACCTGCTCGCCCCGTCTCCAGGGAGAGGGTCGAAGGCATCACAGGAAAAACAGACCAACAACAAGAATGTAGGTCACTTCATTGACTGTTAAATAGATAAACTCAGCACGGGCCTTGGCAAAGGTCCGTTTGGCCACATCCTTTTTTTTTTCTGTTATTTTTCCCTTGCTTTCGGACTCGAACTTATTCCAAGCTGCCCCTCCCTGGAAGCCAGAGAGAAAGAGGGAAAGACACATCCGCTTATGTACCTGGAGATATTTGGTATACAGAGAATATTGCCTTAGGACATTGAGACAAACTGACAACATGAATAACGTCAACTTGGAAACAAAACAAACAAAAAATAATCTATTTTTTTCCTTCTTCTTTTTCTTTTCTTCAATAAAAAGAGAACTTGAAACCCGAGACCTTTCTTTTCTTTGGCTCTTGTCGTTTTCGAATGCCTTCCCGTGCCGTAGGACGGTGCAGGCATGGGGTGAGGATGCCACCTGCTGCAGGTGGGATGCAAGTTGCTCCGTGGAAAGTATGGGATGGTGGGAACACCCGGCCCCTTTGCCCGTCGCTTGCAAGATTTTGCTTTGTTTTATTCAATCTGGGCTTCAGTCACTTTCCCCTCCCTGGTTCCTGCCCTCCCTCCCCGCTGCCCACAGCCAGCAGGCAGGTGTGTGGTCCTAGCAGAAGGAAAGGAAACAGGTCGAGCTGGTCAGGAAAGTGGGACATCCCTCATAAAAATCGCCTTTTTATTTTGCTGTGAAAAAAAAAAAATTTCACTAGACATTTCTCAAGGCTATCTCCAAAAAATAATGATTATCTACATTTCACCCCACAAAAAGCATTGTGCAATATTTTTATCATTAAAAACTGTATCATTGACATGCCATACCTAATTTCTCTCTCTTTTTTTTTTTTTTTTTTTTGTCATTCCCAAAAAAGTCTGTCTCGCGTTTGGAAGAATTCCCCCAACTTTGAAAATGTGCAGCGCCAAACTTCTAATTGTGCGTGGCCTGACTGTGCCAAACTACAGTAATTCTTGATCAGGGTCTGAGTTATAAAGGTGCGTGTGGGTTTCTTTTTTATACCATTTTTAGGAAAAAGCTCATAATGGATATAAAGAGGCAAAACAATCACTCGCCCCAAATGTGCTTCCACCACAGAAGGATGTTGCTCGGTAGGCAAACGTCTCTTCTTCAACTTTCCTTTGGGCCACCTCGGTTACTTACCTTTAATGATAATGGCATTTACCACGCCATTAACTGTATAATATGAAAGATTGAAAGAAACTTAAAAAAAAAACCAACAAATAGTTAAAAATTAAGGAAAACGATTACTTATAAAAACTGTGATATTATTGTCCAATTTTAGATTATTCTATGAAACAGGAAAGCACAAAGGCCTCCCTCAGATGCCGGGTTGTATGATATTGTAATTATTATAATTACACATAATGAATTTTAGCATACAGATATCTTTCTACTGTGTTTTAATTCTTTTTTTTTCCCCCCCTCCACCTTCCCTGCCCAACCGAGCCTGCCCTCTTCTTTCAGACCTTTCCCGTTCGCCCAGTCATTCCAGCCAACTTGCAGGACATTAACGGTGTTATGTAATTACGGAGATAAATGTTTGTTTGATAACTGTTGATATTCTACTTTTTTCTGCTCAGCTCCTCCAGTTAATTCTGTTTCCCCTCGCCCTGCCCTGCCCCGCTCCACGCTTTCCCCTCCCTTTTTCTCTCTTGTGTCCGTCAGGTTTTTTTTTTCCTTTTCCTGTACAGTTTTCAGAGCACAAATGAATGTGTCTTATTTCTAATAAAAGAGGTGTAAACGCTAGTCCCGTCTGCTTTTTAAAAGCGCCCCTCTCCCCGCGCCTCCCCGCGCCGCGGTCGGAGCAGCCGGTGCGTTGCAGAGGGGGGGTCCCGGGGAGGAACCGGGGTGACGGAGAGGAGCAAGGCTCCATCCGCGATGGGGTTAAGGTCCATCGCTTGCCAGGAAAGAAACTAAAACTGAGTTGAGCTGGGCAATATTTGCTTCCTAAAAGCTTATCCTTGAATAGCTGAAATCCTCCGGCAGGAAAGCACGTCCTTATCTCCCCAGCTCCGTTCCATCACCTGATCAACAGCTTTTAGGTTCGTAGACAGGGCGGTAGAAGGCTTAGGGCAATCGGCATCCAGCACCGCTCCTCTCCGGGGCCGTGGTTCAAACCCATCGCGGCCCAGCAGGACCCCACATGCAATGACTTCTCTTGGCCCGGCTGCAACGAGCCGGATCTCAGAGCAATTCCCTGTGCCGCGTTCCCACCGCGACTCCTGCAGGTAAATGCAGACGGCAGCCCATCACGCTTACCGTGACCCATCCCAGCAGCTGGTGCGCTCAGCAAAAGCGAGGAAGCTTTCACTGGCTGGACAGACTAAAACCCTCCCTGCAGCCCAGCAGCGAAGTACTTTCTTTCTAGATTGAAACTTCCCACCGATCCTGCAGTAATTCTCCAGGCAGAGGAGCTCGTCCTCACCACGGAGGTGGCCTTCAGCCACTTAGAGACCTGGCGGCCCACTGTGCTACACCCTGAAGGGTCTGCAATGATTGCAGAGGCTTGGGGCTGCCCAGAGGCTCTTAGCCCGATCCCCCCAGCCCCGACCTGTGATCCAATGCCATCCTTGCTCCACCAGCAGCACAGGACAGCAGGTCCCAGGGCTTCTCAGGAGGATCTTATCTACGTGTATAAGCATCTGAAGGGAGGGTGTAAAGAGGATGGGGCCAGACTCTTCTCAGTGGTGCCCAGTGACATGACAAGAGGCAAGGGGCGCAAACTGAAACACAGACAGTTCCATCTGAACATAAGGAAAAATTTTACTGTGAGGGTGACAGAGCACTGGAACAGGTTGCCCAGAGAGGTTGTGGAGTCTCCATGCTTGGAGATATTCAAAAGCCATCTGGACACGGTCCTTGGCAACCTGTTGTAGGTGACCCTGCTGAGCAGGGGGGTTGGACTAGATGATCTCCAGAGGTCCTTTCCAACCTCAACCAACCATTCTGTGATTCCCACCCTTCCTGCCAGGAGTGTTGTCACCCCCAAGTCTCCCAGACTGAGGTCCTACAGTGTTAGCAGGCAGGAGGGAGATGCCCACCCCCAGGCACACCACGAGGCAAGCAGCAGGGAGGGCAGGAGAGACCAGGCCTCCCATCATTAGGGACGAGATCAAGAGGTCCTGCTGGTCCTCAGCAAGTGAGGCTGGAGAGAGGGAGCAACTGAGCTCATGAGATCGTAAATGACAGCACTGCCCAGTGTGATCTGGGAGCTGCCCCTGCTCTGAGCAGGAGGGGACTAGAGACCTCAGGAGGCCAGTGTATGTAGAGGTGTTTTCGGTTTGTACTGTGGTCATAACATGGTATGGCTGCAAGGTAGGATCATAGCACAGGCTACTTTGAAGGTGATTTTTTTGTTTGTTTTAAAGTAATGTTCCCTAGGTGACCCTGCTTGAGCAGATGGATGGACTAGATAATCTCCAAAGGTCCCTTCCAACCTCAACCATTCTGCGATTCTGTGATAATTCAGGTTGAAAGGCACCTCTCAAGGTTTCCCCAAATTGTCCTACAATCTTGTGATCCTCCCTTGCAGCCATGCCAGGTTATAATCATGGGGCAAACTGAGAGCACCTGTGCCTACACTGCAGGCTCTTCAGGGGATTTTTCCTCAAGGGAATTGGGAAGCACAGTAATGCTGGGTGCTAGGGGTGGCTGGTGATAGATGTCTTCAAGGACATTGGGGATGGGGATGGGCTAGCAGAGCTATGGCTGCATGGGAAACCCTCTAGGTTTTACCGGCTAAAGAGAACCATGGCTTTGTTGGAAAATTGAGAGGAATCTGAAAACAGAAGAAAATCCAAAGCTTTTGTCGTGGGCTGCCTGCATAGGAAAGGGACCATCTGGAGAGAGAAACCTTTCCAGGGAGCTGCTGGTACCAGGGAGGAGGTTAACCTCTGCGAGTGAATTTTCTCTGAGTAGAGAAAGTGCTTGGGCTCACTAGACAGTTGACTGAGCGATATAAAACAAGGGAGGATGAATCTGGGCCCTGTAATCCAGGGCTGAATATCTGTCCCTGAGCTCTTGCTGTGACAAGAGCCAAACAGAGAAGAAAAGAAGAAAAAAGCAATTTTCTTCTTTCTTATTTTTCCCAACCTGCCCCTCCCAGGAAGAGGTCAGTGTCTCCCCAGGGAAGTCTGCCTTTCAACTTTAAAACAAACAAGAAAACACTTTCAAAGTAGCTTTCAGCAGCCTTCTGAGCAAGGAGTCCTCAGGGGCTCCATGCTGAGGACCTCTCCAGGTGCTCGCTTCCTCAGACCTGTTTTCATTCATTTCTTTCTAAAGAACTTTTCATGCATCCAAGGTTCAAAGCTTCATTATTTGGACAAGCCACTTCGATAGGTCAGATTTCATACCAAGCCATGGAGATAAAAGTACAGAAGACTAGCACAATTCTTAAGCTGGGTCCATGCACGATTTCATGTTGGAGGGTCAAAATCATTCCTCCCTTTCCTTAAATGCCTGTGAATCCTTTTAGGACATAAGGTTGTGTAGCATCAACAGAGGAACTTGCCACTGATTGTACGCTTGTCGTGTCTGAATAATGAACATCACACATTATGCCAGCTCATTGGCAAGTTGAGTAGCTGTTATGGCTGTTAAGTCAAGGAGGAGATCCCAGGGAATGAGGTAGTGAAGCTCAGGTCACTCTTCAGTCTCTTTGCTGATCATCTCAACAGAAGTCAACCATGCAGACTGAGCCTTCTTTCACCCAAAGGGTCTCTGTGGAGCCACTCCACATGGAGGCAAGGGCTGAGCCTTGCCTGCTGAACCCTAAGTTGCGCTGGACGACTCCACTTCTATACCGATACACTGGGGCTGGACCTCACCACCTCTTTCCATTGAATTTAAAGTTCTTCAGGTAAAATGCTGAATTTGAGGAAGAGAGAAGCCAGCACCATGGCAAAGCCAAATTTTTTGCCATGTAAATACCTGCAGCTCCATTTATAGGAGCAGCTGGGCGTGTTTTGAACATTTGCTCACTATAGGAGGTCAAAAGTGAAGGCTTCCAGGTCCAATGCAGGAAGCAGTAGATCACCAAGGAATTGCTTCAGTTAATTAGCCCAGATTTCTACAGGAATATAGTTACCTGTCTGATCATCAAAATCAGTGCAGGTTCAAACTCCTTTCTCAGTGTGTCCCAAGCAGAGTCAGTAGCAAGATGTATTTTCCTGATGGAGGCCTGGAGTGCTTTGTCTTTTCCTCTGCCCAAGAGCACTCCGGGTGTGTACATATCCCTGTGCTGAGATCCACTGATGTGGATAGTGTTCATGGAGCAAAACGACCACACATGGTGCAAGGCAGCAGTCTGACCCTCATTCTCTGCACGCGTGTATGCACCAGTCCATCCATATATACACATACCGCCACGCACATGTACATACTCAGTACTTCAAACACACCTGTAAACAACTATTAACATACAATACAACTGAAATGCACTGGGACAGGTTAAATATAGCACACATACGCTGTCAATCTGACTTTAAAAAAAAAGTACAGACAGCAGCTAAGTTTTATGTGCGAAATCTGCTTGGTGGATTCCAAAAAGAGAATGTGAATTAAGTAGGACACAGCTATTAATTAGCTGCAGAAGCACTTGTCAGAACTGCACATCTGCAACTTATTTTTTTCTTCTTCTTCTATTTAAGATGAGGAAACTGAGTTTTTTAACCAAGCAGATCGGTGTGTTGTCCAGCTTCAGCAACGGGACAATCCCACACCTGGCTTGCTCCACTTAGAAACACAAAGCAGAAGTGAGTTTCTCACCTGTTCCGATGGGACTGGCTCATTTTTGCCTCCTGCGGGTGACTAGAATCATGAATGAGCCTGATACATGTTTTCAAAAGGGATTTAATTCTAAACTCAGAACATTGCTGCTTTCCTACAGAGGTGATGACCATGATGGTAACTGTAGGGTTCAGGGCACAGAGGAAAGAAGCTGGGTGAAAAACGAGTTTGGGTTCCTGTCTGGGGTGACTTTGCAGGCAAGAGCATGAGTTCTACTATAGACTAGAGACTCTTGTGACAAGGATTCATTTTCTAGCTCTGTCACAGGCATTCCTGCATAACTTTGCACAAATGACTTAATCTCTCCCCATTTCAGTTTCCCAAATTTGTTGAGCACCAGTAATAGCACCCAGCGTGGACACTTTTCCCCACATCTCCATCAGTTTTTGCAGCCCTTGTGAAGCGACCTGCTGCTGTGGCAGGCACATAGATGCGCTTTATGTGGTGCACAGCAGGAAGGAGGCATTTTCTCTCTAATGGAAAATGTCAGCTTCAAAGCCATGGAAATTCAAAATTAAAATACAGCCCTTCACAGCAGCACTCTGACAAGTGACCTCTCCAGAGGAGGAACAATGACCAAAGAAAGGTATGCAAATGATGGGAGTGATTTAAAAGTAAGAGAAGTAGGAGAGAAAAAAGGAGGCAAATTCTACAGGAAGCAAGAGAAGTGTAGGGGAGTTTCTTTTCAGTGGAAATTATTGACTGAAAAGGCAAATTGTCATCTCCTGGTTTGTGTGGGCTGAGGCTTTTCAAGGAATGGACAACCAAAGGGTTGCTTAATGTGTATCAGGAGTTTCTCGGCTTTGATCAATTGTTGTCTGAAATAACTGGTAGCTTCTTGGCATTAGCTCATGTTTGGACCTAGTATTAATATTATAATTCAGGCTTTGAGGCCTTGGCTAACATAGGCTTCCATCGCTCTGAGGCTTTTTGCATTTGTGTGTGAAATAAAAGCCCATGTCATCTTCAAAGGACTTGCAACCTGTTTGAAATACAGGATCGGCAGAAGCAGTGATTTGAGCATGGAAAAGTCACCAACAGAAGGAAGGGCTAAGTGTGGACCACCTGGCTCCTGGGTGGGTTCCTGCAGGCCCCATCGTGGTACCATGCAAAGTGTGAAACCCTCCCACTTACTTTAGTGCTCCTTCTTCACCTTTTTTTGAAAGAAATGAAAGGATTAGAAGGAACTTCTGAGTCCTAGTCCCAGTTCTCTCTGCTGCAACATGAAATAGTCTCTTCTGGGACTTGACCAAGATGGTGAAGGGCTGACACTTCTGGGGTGAGACCTATTATTTGTTAATGAAAGGAAGAGGTTTAAAAGTCTTGGCGTCACTTATGGACTCTCAGTGCAGGCCAGGACAAAGCAAATCAGCTATGTTTAAAGAGGGCCACCCCCGTTCAGTCTCAGGCAGGGCTTTGTACCCTTATGAGAATCACCAAAGACAAACAGAAATGGAAAAGGGACTGAACTGCACAGAGAGTCCACCAAAGAGTGCTTGCACCATAGCAGTTTATTATCTTTCTTAAATAAAGCAGCTGATTTCCTAGAGCTTAGATCTTCAGTCAGAACCATTTATCTATTTGCTGGCAAAGTGTATTGCTCTCTCAGAGTATTGCTCTCTGGTGTTGACAGAGAAAGATGAGAATTCACATGAATGGTGGATAAGGAAGGGGCTAGGGGACAAAAGACTATGATGAAAGTAGGGCAGAAGGAGTCAATAATCATGTTCCTCAGGCTAAATTGCAGAATTTATCTTGCCTAACATGTTTGCTTGATAACTTGAAACAAAAAAAGTTAGGACATTGCCAAGAAAAGGTTTGGAGGCAAAAATTTAAGGGACATCATTGTCAATACAGGGAAGGATTGAGACATCATCCAAACAGAACTAGATGCCTGGTGAGTGCAGGGAGAGGGGTGAAGTAACATTTCACAGTACAAAGTGCACAGCCAAGCTAAACACAGAGCTTGTGCAGCAGCCTGGGTGGCTTGGCAGATGGGAACGACAAAGGAGGAGAGAGGCTTGGATGCATTCAGGACATTCATCAGTCAGAGAAAAATCAAATGCAAAGCCAGCGGGTATCAGGAAAGACCTTTCCAGTAGCAATAAAGAGGAGATGACATTTTGCAAGAACCTGGTGAGAGGAACCTCTGGAGTATCATGTACCTTCAGGCATAGAGGGATCCTGGGGGCTACCCACACTCACGAGCTCCCAGCACCTTCTTGATGTGCGAGACCAGTGCAACCAGTCATGTTCACAGAAGAAGAATTCAAAGAGAGAAGGACTTCTCAAAAGCTCACAGGAATGGAGACCACGTGGTCAGGCTAAGAGAGACCATCTCATTTAGTCTGTTTAAACAATGTCAAGAGGTTTATGACTGTTGCCAATGGCTACATCAAAGAGAGAGAGGAAACAGCAAATACCAGAGAATAAAAGTTCTTTAACCTAAAAGATGCTGATGGCATAAGTGCTTGCTAGCATTCACACACAGGCTCAGAATAGTGAGTGCACTAACAGAAAATCATTAGGAATAACATCTAATAATAAGACACTGCGGTGATCAGGCAGGTCTTGGCCAGACAAGTGCATGGACCTGCAGCTTGGGAGATGTGAATGTCACTGTGCAGCCTTCTTCAGGTTATTAAGCATCTGGTGCTTACTTTGATTTTTGCTACTTCAGGATTTTGTGCAGTCATTTTGTTCAGAAGAGGAAACTAGTCAGAATTCACCCAAAGGCTGTCTTTAAAATCTGCGGGTCTAGTCCAGAGACTCCACAGAGGGTTCCTGTTGTATGAGTAGCTCATACCAAGAAAACCTTTGGATGCTACAAAGCACAAAAACTGGCAGCAAGAATACATCCTAGGCAAAAATATGGTGAAGGAAGGGCTTCCCAAAAGAGGCAGAGCTGCCCCCGGAGGTAAAGGTGTGTGATTGCTCTGTAACTTTCTTCTCTTTTTTTATTGATTGCTAGAGATTTGGCTGGAAGTCTTGGAGTCTTCAGGCCTAGTATTGAATATTGCAGGTAGCAACCAACCCTTGCCGACCAAACTACCCTGTTTCCATTGACCTGTGCAATTCAGCTGTTGTGAAAGACAGACAGTGCCACCCAAAAAGAAGACAGATTTCCTATTCAAAATAACTAAGCAGGTGTTTCCCACTGCAGAATATGTTGGAGCAAGGAGCAGGAGAGCAAGACTCACGTCCCTTTCTGCTTAGTGTAACTCATACCCCAGTGAGTGGTTGGAGCAGTGCAGTGTGGTGAAATGGGATTCTCTCAGAGGGGCAGAAAGGGGTCAAAAGATCTCATTTTAACCTAGCAACAAATGGAGCAGAATCCTAACTTCTGTTAAGAAAACAGACTTCTTGTTTCACCAAAACTGTTACAGGGCATCTTTCCTTTGGCGACCCGGGTGCTTTTCTCTCTGTTCCCTTAGGAGTTCTCCGCCAGGGGACTGCAAATAATCCATTTCCCATCACCCATCCCAATCAGACTGGGACCTGAATATGCCCATTTGGTTTCTGACTGTTGCCTGGATATGGGAAGGCTCCTTCCCAGACTTGCCCAATTCAGGCACTCCTGAGCTGGTTCAAAAGCGGAAAAGGGATGTAGAAACAAGCGGTGCTGTTCTACTGTGGGAGGATAGAGAGGAAAAGAAGGAGGGATTTTTGTTTTGTTCCTTTCCTTTCACATGCTTGACTAATTATAAAAACCTTTAGAAAGGCTCCTGCCAAGCAGGTGAGGGGCTGAGATGAAACAGCAACTTAATCCACAGGGAGGAACACCATCAATGATCCAATTATTTCAGATTTGATGCCTTTTGTGTCTCCAAGTTGGCAATTCCCAGCCCTGTGTACAGAGATGGACTGCATTTCGCGCCACTGAATTTAGGCAGGGAGGCAGTGGAGAAGACTGCCTTGATTTACAAACGAAGGCGATTAGCATATAAATTGGTACTATAGGTTAGTGAGCAGCATAGCCTTGCCGAGTTGAATGAATCAGCAGGGCTGATTCTGTGGGAAGGAGGCAAATTAAAGTCTCTGCTCGTACGGCTCACTTCAGAGCACCTGCAAGAGAAAATGAACGTCATTTTTTTGTGTCGACTTTATTTATCTTTGATTATTTTTTTGCTTTCTGCTGCTTTAATTTCACCCTCCTTCTCTCTCTTTCTGTCCCCCTTCTCTCCCTTTCTCAATCACTAGCTCTCTGATGAGGTCCAGATCAGAGACCTGATTATTTCCCATGTAATGTTGACTAGCAAAATTGGCAGCTGACTTCCTTTTTCTTTTTCCTGGATGTTTCATCTTTTTGCCCGTCCCCCCTTATCACCTCCTTTTTCTTGATCTCACATCTTTTTTTTTTTCCTTTTTTCTATTATTTGTTTCCTTGCTGCATCTCTCACTCCCTCTTCCTCTTCCTTTTAATTCTTCTAGTGAAGTAACAACTAAAACTCCAGGTGTAAGCCAACAGTAATAGCTGAGGTGGATGCGTCCCCTGCATTAGTTCAGTTATATCCCCTCTCCGTGCTTGGGCATGCCTGTAATGATATACCTCCATCTTTGTGAGCTCTGGAGGATAAATGCTGTAGAAGGTAGCTGCTAGGAGAAGCTAGTCTGGTGGTGGGGAAGTGTGTTCCCTGGACAGAAAGACAGACAAGGTAACTATTCTGAATTCCAGGACACAGTGATGGTGAGTCATTGCTTTTCATATCTGCCTCCTCTTGCCCTTTGTGAATATGTCATAAGCCAACCCACCAGGTCATGGAGCTGTTGCAGTCAGGGAATCATTTTCTCTTGGTCCCTTACTTCTCTAGATTTTATGCCCTTTCATTCTTTCCTTCATTCCCCATTCTCCACTCACTTTCCCTCAAAATAAGCTGTCCTTGCAAAGGTGCCTTTCCCCGAGTCAGCAGAGGATGAGGAAAATCCTCCTTAGCAGAGAAGCTGGGCCACAAAACTGAGCAAAATAATCAGAATAAAGTGGAGAAAGCACTTCATTCTAGCTTTGGTTCTGGTTCGTATCTCTTGCTGCTTCCTGCAGGGATCTATCCCTCTGCCCAAGTGAACATCAGGGAGGCAGGTACATTCATACATTGCTAAGCATGGTCATGAGGGGTACCGGCCATATCACTTCTTCACGTTTAAAGCTGGCTGTGCACAGTGTCGTCTCTTATCTGCCTGAGTCACAAGCCCACAACAGCTTTAGTGTATTCAGTGCAGGAAGAGTGCAATCTTCCACAGTTCACCTGCCTTAAATTGTGTTACTGGCTACGAGCAATTTACTGTGTAGAACTGCAGAATCCTAAAAGCGTAGGTTGAAGGGGACCTCTGAAGGTCTCTCCTCTAACTTCCCTCTCAAAGCAGGACTATCAGCAACACTGGACCAGGTCAGCTGTGACTTTTCCTAGCAGAGTCTTGACAACCTCCAGGGACGAAGATTCCCCCACTTCTCTGGTGATCTCTCCCAGGGCTGCACCCTCCACCTGGGGAAAGTGTTGATCCTAATATGCAAACTGAACATCCCAAGCTGCAACTTGTGGCCATTGTCTCTTGTTATATCATCTGCCACTACCAAGAAAAGTTCTGCTCCTTAACTTTGTAATTGCCCTTTCAGTACTTTTAGGCAGCTGCCAGATCTCCCATAGCTTCCTGCTCACCAGGCTAAAAAAGCTCAGATACCTCAGTTTCTCTTCCTGTCAGACATGCCCCAGTCCCCCGACCACCCTGGTGGGCTGGTGGGATCATTCTGGTGATTCCTGAGGTTACTCAGCCCTCAGAACAGCGTCTTGCACTTCTCTTTCTTGAGCTTCATGAGGTTTCCAGCTGGCAAACTCCAGTGTTCACACCTATTAAGACATCTAAGGTGGAAGGTGTGATGAGAGATGCAGACTACCTGCTCTGCCAGATTTCCAGGCCTTGTCTAGCCAGTGGAGAGTCCCCCTTGCTGGACTCTGATCCTGATCCACAAGTTCTCAACCAGCACATTACCCATCCCCTGAAAGAGCCCCATACATCCCAGCTGCTCTTTTACCTGAAGGGCAACCCCTCTTCCTGTCTTCCCTGTCCATCTTTTTTAAAGAGCCCATATCCATCCATCTCAATACTCCAGTCATGTAGCTGTCCTGCCATGTCCCAGTTATTCCAAGGATGTGGCTCTGTGAGCACGCAGAAGAGCTCTGGCTCCTCTGTTTGGAGTAGAGTTTCTGACTTTCTTCATACTCCCTGCCACACAAACTGCCCTGCAGTAGCCCCAAGAAGCTGCAAGAGCAACTAGCTGTCTGGCTCACTACAGGGCACAGACAATGCAACTGCACCAGGGCTTGCTTATAACTCTATTCTGGCTAAAATACACTCAGTCAAATTTGCATTGTCCCCTGAAGGACATGGATAAAGTGGTTAATGCATTTAAGCCCCTGGCCATACTTGGGTTCTGCAAAGCTGTTTGGCTGTTGGGCTCCATGTGTTGCCCTAGAAGACCTGTCTTGCAAAAAATGTTCCAAGAGTTTTATTTTTATACATATGAATCAAGGATGAACTGAGCCGAAGAAACAAGCAACTCCTCTTGCTCTCATGTACATTTATATTCAGCCACCATGGGCAGCGGCAAAGAGCAGGGAGCATCTCTCCAGGCTGGAGTATGGGCCACAAGAGCATCTTCTTTCTCTCCTAGCCCTCTTCTGAGGAAGATGGTTTAAAAAGAAAAATTGGTTTAATAAAGAGAATTTCACTGTGTGATATGTCAGCCCTGGGATAACAGTACATTTATCTGAACACATTATGGGTTTAATTTGGTCCATGCAAAACCCAGAGAAAAGCAATTAAAAAAACCTTATTAAATAACTCCTCATCAAAAAATGGAATTCAGTCAAGCAGCTGGAGCCAGGGAAACATACAGAACTCCTGGGCTCCATTAGATGAGGGCAGAGGGAAGCTCTGTGGTTTATTCCCTGCACAGTTTTTCTTTGCCGTGCTGAGCACATACATACAATGGCGAGAACAATACTTATATGTGATGTGAGAATTGGTGAATCAATTAGAGAGGGCTGAATGGAAGGTGCTGCAGAAAAACAGGGAAAGAAACTGTCCATACAATGCTGAATTATGGCTGACCTTGATTAAGGCATTACTCTCACAACATGAGTGCAAGCCCTAAAAAAAACTTTTTTCCTTATCAGAGCAGGTGGGATTTTTTTCTACCTCCATGTGAAGATCAGACAAATGAATCAGTTTTGCCTTTCATTATTTTTTCATGTACAAAGTCCCTGGAATAATTACCCGTCCTGAAATACACCACCTCAGCCCCGATCAACTGAGTCATAAATATTGATGTGAAAGAAAAAACAGCAGAAATGTTTCCTCTGAGCATTCAAACACAACTGAGTTGTAAATACAAATGCAACCAGCTGGCATTTTCCAGAGCAATGGAAAGACTCGTGCTGGGATTTCAAGATGCGAATCCAGCTGTGGGGCAGGATCCTCAGCCAGCACAGCTGTCAGGGTAGCAGGACTTTTGGACAACTTGCCCTTTTGTAGCGGTTCTGCAACCTGAGCTTCAAGACTTTGGGTAAATCATTTGTTATAGGATTTAGCGTAGACACTGACACCTAAACTGACTACCCCAAACTCCTCCTGTAGTTTGTGAAGAGCTCGTCTAACTTAGCAATGGACTTTGATGCGGGATTCAGCTCATCCTGAAGCAAACATTCAAAATACATCAAACGAATCATTTGCCAAATGCACCCGCTTCTCTTCGTGCACTCTAAAAGGGAGTGACCCATTCACAGGGAGACAAACTGCAGGCCCTTAAAGACAGATGAAATTCATCCAACCTTACCTTCTGGTTTCTCCATGATCAACTTGACTGTGTGCTTTTCAATAACTATCTCCTGCCCCAGTTGGTTTAGAATGATTCAAGAAGAAGTAGGGTGCTTTCCCTAGAGAAAGGGATAGACTGGCCTGGAAATATCTGGATCTACTAGAAAATGGTCTGTTTAGAAATCACCAAAGACTTTTTTCTCCCGCAGTAAATATTTGCATGCCTATTAAGAAAAAGATTTATGTGATAATGCATGATGGTACTGATTCCTGCCATTGATCTGGATGTAGAATAATGTTACACAGATGGATTTTTTTCAAAGCAAAGGAAGAAAGGAAACAAACTTCCTATAGCAACTTATCTAGCTTGATTTTCAGGTGCAACCCAGGCTGGCTCTATACCTTGCATTATTTAGTCACTAGGTACTTGAAGATGGTGTGTCCAGAAAGAGTCACACTGGAGAACAATCCAGCCACAGGGTAGCTTTTATCCATTCCCCTGCTTTTCTCAATTAAAAATTTTACATTTGAACATATTTATCTCAATGTTTTGAATTTGGAGATTCAGGAAAATGCATCAGTCAGCTTACCGAAGCTGCTGTCTCTGGCTGTGCTTTTTAGCAAATTCATGATTTCTAGTGATGCTTTTCAGTGAAATGAAAATGCTTCAGCTTGCTCTGGTACATACAGAGGGATCTGTCAGGACCCTACTGTCATGCTTAAAACTGGTGCCATCAAGCAACATTCCCTGTAACTTGACAAGGTCATGGCATCCTTTCTGTAGCAAGATAACAGTATATGGTCTGTGTTTGGTTTACTCCCTTTTTGGTAAGTCCAAGCACAGGATCCTCAGCTGCGTAGTTCATCTGTTTCTGTAGCAGATGCATTGCTCCATATTGCTCCCGTGATGCATGTGGAAACTTAAGTGGGGATCTTGTTTTTCAGGTCACAGACAGTATGGGATGTGTTGCTTCTACTCAGAGGAGCTGCACGTTGCATTGAGTTGCGAGATAAATGCTCCCTTAAATCAGAGGAAACTGATTCTTCCAGCCCTTGCCCCTAGCTGGATCCTTAGTTCAAGGCACAAAGATGTGTGTTTTCAGCTCTGTTAGCTCAGGCAAGCAGAAGTTGTATGTTCATCCAGCAGGTCCCACTGCAGTGCATCATCTGCATGGTCATCAGCATACAATTTCTTTCTCAGCTGCACTTCGAAATCCTGCTGAACTCCATGAGGAATTACAATGAGTTAATGCCTCTTCTAGAGGAACAGAGATCTGCATACGCTCCAGCCTCCGGTGCAAACGGTGGGTAAAGAACAGGACACACTGTTTCCTTTCAACTACCTTTTTAGCAAAACACCCGTATAGCTTCCTTGCAGTTGATACTCCCTTTCCTATCCCCTTTTCCCAGCTGCCTATCCCCTTAAAAAAGAAATTACAGTAGCACATTAAGATTCAGAAAAAGCTGGCCTCATTTCCTTAATTCCAATCCTTAATAAAAAATAAAGGCAACTTTTTCTTTTTTTTTTTTGTAATTCCTCTTGTCTTATTTCGGAATGCATTAAGATTTACTGCCTCATTCTCTAGCTGTTTATTGCTGGGTTGCATTTGGGAGAAGACTGCTCCGTCAAGTGCTTACTAGTGAAGAGCTCTGCAGATGATGTGGCAAGAAACAGCATTAAAAGCAATTCCTTTAACTCCCAAGAAAGATTTAATGTACATGTAAATAAAAAAACAGTTGTATTAAAACCTTATATGGACTAGGGGGACGGTATATGATACAGCGAGCTGTTATGACTATCATAAATTGGATAACCTGGTTTTTACTGTCTGTCATTTCTAAGCTGTTAACTTCCTTTCTGGTAGTTGTAGTTCAAAGGAGTTTTGTCTGTTTAATCAGACCTGTCTGTCTTGTTAATCAGAGACACAATTTGGTTCTGTATAAAGCATCCATAAGAAAATGTTGCAGTGGACAAGCTTTGCGTGTAGATGACATTTAAAAGATGGCTGGTGAGTCTGCAGTATTCTTATTTAAGGTTATTCAGTTAGTCTGACCAGATGACTAGGCAAAGTCCTTGGAACAGAGCATTCAGAACAGCTTTTCAGTTAAACATTTTCTGGTTATGTCTGAATGGAAGTTGTCTGTCTGTCTGTCTGTCTCTCTTTCTCTCTCTCCTTTTTTTAATCCAAAAGTAAATTCAAGAAAAAAAAGGGCCTCCAAGGGGAACAATTTATTCCCCAAACTGAGTTGTATTAGGTCATTAATTTCAACCAATAAAGAAATAAAAGTTATGCCTTATGGGATATAAATTTGAAAATAAAACTTTTTGGAAATATCTACATGATTCTTGTGGAAGAAGAATGCTTTTACTGTTCCCTTCTAAAAGAAATTTGTTTTTTTTCTTTTTCAGTTGGCCCTTAGCTAGAAAGGCTTATTTGAAACCTTAAAGAACCTGAAAATGAAGCAAAACATTTAACTGCAAGCAAAGAAAACTTATAAAAGCAGCTTTTTGTTGTTGTTGCTTGTGAGCCAACAATAAAAAAAAAGAAATTCCAGACCCAACTAACCTAACTTTCAAATTTGTATCAATCCAGCTGAATCACACCCACTTTCTTTTTTGATTTGGACACTGAACTCTGACTCTGTATTAGCCTAAGTTCTTGTTTCCTGCAAAAGCTAGCACTGGGAGACACTGGATGCTTAGTACACTTGAATATTAAGACACCTCTCTTCATGCTCTGCATTTAGGGACTTGTATTGCAATAACCTTGAAGGATGTGCTCCACATCTCTCTAAGTGCTGTATCATCCAACAATACAGATGAGTCTTAAATAAAGATCTTAGGTTTGTACTGAAGAAAAAACTTGACCCATGCGCTTCTAAGAACAATTCTCAGAAAAACGGAGTCCTGGTTGTTGACTGCAGTATCTGGGCAGTATTTCATCAAAGAAGCAGCTGACTGTATCATAGCAAGCCTGAACATTTCAGCCTTCACTGGCTACCACCTATTTTCATTTCTACGTCTACCTCAGTAAACCCTAAGGCAACTGCCAGCTTTGTTTCTAAACAAGGAGTTCCTACCGTGATGAAGAAGCAGCAGAGATCCTGGAGTTATTTAGTAGGTGTTTTTGTCTTAAGTTTCAAATTCAGGAGTGTCCACAGAACGTACCATATCCAGCACCACAAAGATGGATAGGAGATCATAGTGTCTATACTTGATCATCAGATCACAGGATCATTCAGGTTGGAAGGGACCTCAGGAAGTGTCCAGCCCAACATCCTACTCAAATGAGGGTCAACTAGGAGATTAGACCAGGTTGCTCAGGGAATGATCCAATCAGGTTTTGAAAATCTCCAAGGATAAAGGTTTCACAGCCATCTTCGGGCAATCTTTTCCTTATAGAGAAAAAGTTTGTCCTAATGTCCAGAATCAATCTCTCGTGTTTCAGTGTGTGTCTGCTGTCTCGTCCTGCCATGCATCTCTGTGACGAGGCTGGCTCTGTCCCCTTCAAAACCTCCTCGCAGATTCTGGGGGGCTGCTGTTAGGTCCCCCTCCGGGCTGGACAAGCCCCATTCCCGCAGCCTCTCTTCACAGGGCAAGTACTCTGACTTTCTTGATGACCCTCTGCTGAACTCGCTTCAATTTATCAACCTTTTCTATCTCTCTTGTACATTCATTTTTTTTAACAAGTTTTCCCAAACCATAATCATCTTCTCTGAGAACGAGCATGATTTTCCTAGTTGGCTAAAGGTACAGAGGGTTTTTTTCAAGACAAGCTGTCCCATGCAAAGCCTGTTTGGATTGTTTTGACACTGTGAAAAGAGCAATCCCATGACTGACTGTAGAAACTCATAAATTAAACCATCTGGAAGAGCAAGTTCCAAAGAGTCTGAGCGGCTCTCATGGTATTTCTTGGACAAATGTTTGTCATTTAAACAGGTGGCTGATCACAGCCTTCTTTATTGCCTCTCGTCGCGAAACTCTGCCACCTTCATGATGGATCATCACAGCTGGTGGCCTCCGTTGCTGCTCAATCAAAGGAGACATGGGAAGGGTAACAAGGAGAAAAGAGCGCTGAAGTTTCACCTGAAGAATCAAAAACAAGACAAACAGGAAAAAATCATGCCCTAATTTGCAAAAGGACTAGTCAATGCACAGAGCAACAGCCTGCACTGGAGGAAAGGACAGTTGAAAGTCAAAAAGGCGATGAGGTCTCCCTTGCCTTTTCCCTCAGAGTCACCCTAGCAGTTGCCCAGCAATGTCTTGTGCTGTTTTAAGTGGATGAAGTAGAATGACTGGCTTGTATAATAATAAACAAAGAGCTGAATAATACCTTTTGGTATCAAATGTCAATATCTTATTTTCTTAGTGGGAAGAAGAACATTGTCTGCAGTGATGGGAACATGGGAAACATAGGACAAATGGGAAAAGTAGCCCTGTGTCTCAAGTTGCTTTGCATTGCTAAAACTTCAGTTTGAACTCTTAAAAAATTAGATATATCTTAATGAGGATCAAACAGATCCATTAGGAATCTTAATGCAAAGTCTGATCCTGCATTCAGTTCAGTGAATATAACAGTGCCATCAATAGGTTTTATAAACAGGTTTGAAGTAAGGAAAAATAAAGGCATAAATGAAACTGAGAAATAGGTTGAAGAAGTCCATTTTAGCCCCATCGGGACCTATAAACCTGTACTGGGTTTGAATAAAGCTGAATATCTCTTTCTTTGATTTGCTCATGTAAGTCTATTTTTTAAATCTACTTTTCAGTAGACCTTATAACACAACTGGCTCAGAAAGTCTAAAAAATGTTTCATGTATATCTAAATAGATCCTAGTGAGATGAGGCTGGCCTTTTCTCTTACATTACTGCAACTCAGATGAGACAGGTTGGCTGATAAAACAGCAATCTGTAACTATTGTAGTTCATATAAATTGGGCCTAAAATATTAAAGTATCTGTCCAGCTGAGCTGACTAGAAGAAACATGTATTGAAAAATGTTTGTACCAAAAGGGAAAATTAAGATGTATCTCAGGTATTGGCTTGACTTGTCTATTCTTATCCTACTTCCATTAATTACAACTTTATAGCATTTGCAGAAAATTCTGCTACGTTAGGATTCACGTCCCATAGCAAAGGCAGGTTTTCACCCCATCCTTTGTAAATCAGGCTTGCCTGGGCTCTGTGTGAAATGTATTATATATCATGCTCGTTAACAAAGCGTATGAACACATGGTTGAGAAGATAAGACACATCAAGAATCGGAGAAGAAACGCTGAGATGGCAGGCTGCCTTCTGTAGAAAGAAATGTCAGTAAAACTTCTACATAATGAGATTCTTCAATCATCTTCCCCAATAACCCATTCCACTTACTGGCTATCCCTCTGAGTCTCTCCCTCACCCTCTCTTGTGTATGGCATTTTGAAAAGCAACAGTGAATTATAAATTCACACTAAGGTTACTGAGCCATAGTGGAGTCCAGGAAGGCTTGATAATTTTCTTTCATGCACCTTGCATAAGTATAGGCTCTGCAAACATTGCCAATATGGATGATCCTCTGAATTCACCAGTCACAAGCTGGCGAACTATTGCATCCATTTTTAAACACACGATATCTGCATCTTCCATAAGTTTTCAGGTGCAGAAGAGGGAATGCTGGATTCCCTCATCGAATGCTGGCATTACTTCTGTGGGTTCAGAAATATGTTCCTGAAAAGCTGCGCTTTTCATTTCACTGAGTGATAAGATCTTTATCTCCTGCCAGGACATTTCAGGCACATACCAGAAGTTCTGGCTTTTAGAAGTTCTTGGGTGAGCACTCCTTTCATGTCATTCTGAGGTGATCGATTTTTTTCTGCCTATAATTTCCTGGTGTGTGTTGTGCTGCATCTTTATAATTAATATTTGTTGGTGAATGCTTGTTATCATTCAAAGCTAAGGAACGGGAGCAGAGTTTAATGTGCCACTTCTATCATTTTCAAAGTGCTATTATTTCGGTGTCTATCAGTGTCTTCGTACGAGGCAGCAATATTGAAAAGGCAGCAGTAGTTTGGAGTAGACAGCGCTGATGGTGAGGAGATGTGTGTTTCCACCCAGTGTTGGGCTGGGTAGCTTCCAAATTGTATTTACAAAAAGTTCTGTGTTGGACATTGTTTCCCCCGATGTTATTGGCAGCTGGGAATCATCCCTTGCATGACTTCAGCATACTGTTTTATCAAGCATGCAAATGTTCGTGTTACATTTCCTTGATGAGTTTGCTTCTTAAACTAGTGACAATTTCATGGGGTTTCTGAATCAGTAAAAAGCCTGAAGGATGCCTGAAAGGCAGAGCAGGAATGACTGAACAGTCAGGGTAATCATTTTCTCATTTTTCCAGTATGAAACAACCAGATATTTAGGATCTGAAACAGATTCTCACTTCCAAGTTTTCTTCAATTAAAAAAAAAAAAAAAAGCTTAATTGAAATATTTCCACAGTTCAAAGTATTGACTGACTTGAAACACTTCCTTTGGATTTGACAAAGTTTTTGGTTTCATGCCAAACAGCAACACAACTATTTTTCAAGAAGGTGCCAATGAAGCCACAATCAATCTTTTCATGCTGTGGTCTGACAGACACGCACACACTCTGCCTCCCCAGACATCTCCCTGCTGGGATAGTCAGCGCTCACTGGCAGCTCAGACCTGCAGACTTAAAATGCGTCTCAGTGCCAAAGGGCTTCACCTCTCACCGTTCTGGTGTCTCCAAACAGTACTTGTTACCTCGAGGAGTTAATTATTACACAGGAGAAGATGGTGAACATACTTAATGTTGCACAAAACGTCAAACTGTCTGAATTTTAGATATCTTGCACCCTCTAATGTCCATTCATGCTTTGGCAAAGGGGAAAAGTCCATTCAGTCAATCCCTTCTCAGAGCACAGATGTTTCATCCCTGCACGCCTGCCCAACTCTGTGAGCAAAGGAGTCTTTGGAAATCGCTCAGAAAGATGAAT
The DNA here is from genome assembly GCF_036417845.1 of Apteryx mantelli. Classification (NCBI taxonomy): domain Eukaryota; kingdom Metazoa; phylum Chordata; class Aves; order Apterygiformes; family Apterygidae; genus Apteryx; species Apteryx mantelli. The sequence goes on along the minus strand of NC_089979.1, from coordinate 2,689,022 downwards.
GGTTATTAACCGTCTACAAACTCGAAATAGCAAATACCACCGTAAGTAGCCTCTGTGACAGTCCTATCCCAACCTCAGCAGGGAATGGGGATGCATAGCTGAGCACAGGATTTGGAAATGCAAAGACAGGAGACTCATTTGAGTGGAAAGAACAGTGGTTTGGTTACGACGTTGAGGTAGTCTGAGTACTTTTGGTTAGATGAAAATCAGTAACATGATCCCATTATGGCAAGGCTGTCAGGCTTTCACCACTGGAGGCTACTCTTGGCTCTGGAAAAAAACCCTTTGGAATCATCTGGAGCGAAATGCAACATCTGTCTTCCATAAATTCTTCTCCACCTCTTTCTTTTTCCCTTGCTTTTGCAACTGGAAATGCCATTTCTCTCTTGCTGCCCCGACATGCATTGTAGGGGTGACATTATGCATGAATGACAAAACCCGTCCTTAAATGTCTTCACCCCTCTCTCTGAGGGATGTGCAAAGGGAACTAAGAGTGGAGATTAGCAAGCTATCTTACTGTCTTTGGCTGGAAGGTGCTGTGGATCTGCAAAGTATTGTTAAAAATATCTATTCCTTACACACCATATCATGATATGCATCATTTCTGGGAACATCAGTGACTGTGGAACAAATGGTTAGTTCAGATATAAACACACAAAAAGGGGACTATTTTATAAATAATGTCTCCTGTTCCTCAAACTGGTGAAGAAGATACTTAAATGTATAATTTTTTGAGGACTGATAGATAAAATATGGAATATGTGGAACTGCTTCATCCATCATTGACAGCGGGACCTGTATTTAGGTCACTTCAGCAAAGATTAAGCCTGCCTTTGTCAGTATGAGTTCCTGTATTTCAGCAGCTGCTCTTCAGGAGTATTAAGGAAGATTCACATGGAAGATGTAGATCCTGACTGCCTCTTTGGATGGCCAAGTGCATTCTTCAGGTGCAGCTGGTATCGCTATGCAATGGTAAATACAAAAAGAAAGGAAGAAAGGTTCACTTGGTCCTCCAGAATGAACTAGTGAATATTGTTTGCCTTGGCTGAAATCCCTGCTTTGAGTCAGGCAAAGACTTCTGCCTGCTTCTGCCATCTGTCCAGTGACTTCTCCACTCCCCAGGCAAAGAAAAGGAGTTTTTCCTCTTCTCTTGCTCAGGAATGCTGAAAGAACATGGGTTCATCCTGGAAAAGATGAAAACTTTTGGAGATATTTTATTAACATTTTTCACAGAATGAAAAAAAAACATTTTGCACTCAGTTATACTTGGGAGTCACTCTTAGATAACCGTCTGCTCTTCTTTATCTGTATGTTCTTACCCCTTGCTACAGCCATCTCTGAGCTAAAATTAACATTGCTATCCATACCTGTGGGAATGAAAAAGGACTTGTGAGATGCATGATAAATACAGCAAACTGTGGCCATGTGTGAGGAATATCTTGATCTTACATTATCATGAAAACACTGTGCCCAGCAAAAATGTTATTTTATCATGACTTGATAAAGGAAGAATGCTGCCTGCTAAATCTTGCTACAAAGCCCTTTGGGAGGAAATTTTGCATAGGAGGTTGATCATGAAAATATAAGATGCTTTACTGATGAACACGGAGCAGAGTTTGGTACCCCTGTTATGGCTACACTTTCAGAAGACAAGCTTTTCTGTTACTCTCGTCAAAACGTTTTCTCAACATTTCTCAAGTGCTCAAAAAATTGGACTTGGGTGTATTCCCGAGTGCTGGCTTTCACAGCCATAATGCTGAGACACAGTGAGAAAGCTGGGATAGAAATTAAAAGAAAGAAATGAGGGGACTGAAGAAAGAGAAAGAATCTCCAAAAGGGTATAAAAAAGTAAATAATGAATGTCATATAAAAGGACTCTTGCGCTTAGTCATTCATACAAAGAGAAGCTGGGTCATACAAGAAGCAGTTAGAATAATCCTCTGGGAAACGGTGAATTAAAAGCAATGGCCTTTGATGGGACAATGCATCACTTCAGCTGCTAGTATTTATGAGTTTCTGTTCCCAAGTCCCTCTATTCTTTTATTAGACACCTAAACAAGGTGAGAAGAGAACACCTTTAATAGCCATTTTACCCACAGGATGGTAGCATTTGAATGAGCAGCCGTTAACGGCAGGGAGAACATCATGGATGCAACTGGCCTCTTAATTGATGGCTTTCATAAAGCTAAAAGAAGAGACAGCATTTTCGAGTGGCAGCATGTCACATGGCAATGAGCCTGGAACAAGCACAGAAACAGCGTGGAAATACAGAGGATGATTTTGTTAGGAGCTCAGAACTGGGAGGAACATGAAATATTCTAGGTCAGAAAGCATCATGTCTGATGAAACACCTCCCTGGATGGATGCGCTAACCTGCAAGCCAAGGTTCAACAGGGGCATGTTCACATTCAGTTGAGCTACTTCATTCAAATCAGCCTGGGATCAGTTTTATCATGAGCCTCAAACCGCAAGCCACCTCCTGCGATGAACCTGTCACCAGCAGGAGTGCTGGACATTTAGAGGAAGGTTTTTTATCAGAAACCCCATTCACCACTGAAATGATGGCTATGCCATCTGAGATAAGGCAAATCAGAAACTGTAAGGTGAAGCATGTGTAAGGTGAATGCAAAGAGACCCTGTCTAGGAGGATCCCACACCGGTGCAAAACCACAAGATAAGCAGGCAAACACAGAATCTGGCCATCTGTACAAAGCTCTGAAAATTCTTCTTCAAGAAAGAAAAGATGGGCCTCCACCTGTCAACAACTCCTTTTGAACTCAAATATCTATAAAAATTTAAAAAACAAGCTCCCTACTGTACAGATAGTACTTATCCCTAGCAGGTGTATCTGTCAGCTGCTCCACAAAATCCCCCATGGTCTTTGGTACCCTTTTAGCTTTTACACAGAATTTTACACTGCAGGTTCCTTAACATGTTAAATCCCATTACATAGGCAAGGATAATTCACATTATCCCTACAACTGTACAGCATGCAGCAAAGTCAGGCCTTCTAAATCACAGAATTAGAGAAGCATTTAGCATAGGTCTCACAGACTAAGGCTTGAGTCAAAAATTTTCTCAGGCAGGACACTAATTTGAAGCTCCAAGGTAGCTGTTCCTAGTAACCTGGTTTATGTATTGCTATGGAAGCAGTATCCAGTGTTGGTGGAACCATCAGGGACTCTGCACTGTATAACTTCAGGGCATTTCTTCAGAAGGTTAAATAGTAGTCTGTTTTAGAAGTTGTGGCTCTAAGAGGTTAAGATAGCTGTTCTAATCAGGCTAATTAGTATATTTGCAAAACCACATTCTCCAATACTGATATTCAGTTCACAGCCAGGTTCAATAAGTTGATGTTCATAAAGAAAGTTAGTCGATCCATATCCATCCTGACAGAAGATACTCTGTATCTGTACATACCTTTGCCTGCCTCCAGAAAGACAAAAGAAAACCCGATCTGCCTCAAAATAAAAGGAAACGCCTTAAATGCCTCATTTTCTCCCTCTCAGAGGGGAGGGACATTGAGAATTTTGTTCCTCAGCTTTACTAGTCTTCAGTGATGTTGTCCGTTCTCCCCACGATAGCTCAAAGTTTACCTGAAGAAATTGGCAGATCTGATGAAAGACCATAGATCAGCATTGCAAAGATGTACCCCATGTCTATACTTCTTTGTCATTAAAGTAAATGAAAAAATACCCCTTCATCTGCCTTCCCCTAGCATTCCTAGAGCCTCACCAAGTATAGGATCTGTAAGAAGACCAGGCAAGACAGCAACCAAGCAACTCTGATGTGACACATTTAGAAGATAAAGGTACTTTCTGGAGAACTTGCATCTTGAGACATCCTTCTCCATCTCCATATGCAGTGAGGATGCTGGGTTTTGATGTGTCAGAATTGGTCTCTGTAGTACTTACAAGCACTCTGCTCCGTAGATGTCATTAAATAAATATGTTTAAGAAATTCCCTGGAATCATAAGAATATGTGTCACCTCTGAACCTCCGGTCCTACATCTGCTCAGTTCTGCATGAACCGGGTCTCCTGCAACGGGCTTAGTGCGCTCAGCAATTCCTCATTTAAAGAGCTCCAGGTTCTGCGTCTGCACCATTGGCTTCAGTGTTCATAATGTGGATAATAGACAGGTCCGGCTTTGAAAAAAGGCTTGGCTTATGACTATGACACTGTAATATCCAGGACTGGGTCTCTGCTCATTCCGCCTGTATTTTATCTTTACCCTCACAGACAGGGCAATGAAGGAGAAGAGGGCAATAATCCTGTTAGATGTGAATGCCGCTATGTGCTCTAGCAGTCACGTCTGGAACTTAAATACTACAGATTCTCCCTTAAATAAAAAAACAATATTCTGGCAAGTTAATTTCACTAAACTTTTGACCCTCAGCTATGGAAGAGAAGAGCTCTTTCATACAGGGAGGTGCAGGGATTGCATGATTGTCGTACTGCAGTTTTTCAAGGGAACAGTTAATCTTTTCCTCTGTAAGGAAACAGTGTGATTTAAACACACTAAGAGGGCAGGTTCAGCTTGTTTTCTTGACATGAGAGATGACAAGATTCTTGTGTCATTCTTTGGCCTCTAATGGTGCGTCTCACTATTGTTATTTGTTCCACATTTTAACCAGGCATAACAGATAACTTTATGCTGGTATTTTCTCTGGTATCTGCTTACCTGTAAAACAAGCGTTTCTCCATTACCATACTTCCCCCAAATATTTCCATCACACCTTCCAGAGAGCACCAGACTACAGCCAAAGACATTCATCCAACATCTCCATCATTCTCTTACTATAACTTGGTCTCTGGTGACATAATGAGATATATTTTAAACAGACTCTTAGGTCAAGAGCATGACTGAGACCTTCAGGAAAGATATTCAGCTTTTCCTCTTGGTTTCCAGGCTTGCTGCAGGATCCATGTTAGTTCTTTCACTTCCCGCCAGTATAATGAGGAATGCCAAATTATTTGTTCACAGTGAGAACTGAACTTGAAAGCTGGCCTAAGCCTGCTGCAGGCCATGACTACACGCTTTGGGTCCATGCAACCATCAGGTTGTAGCAGAGGCTAAAACAGCAATGACTGCTGATGGGTTGAACTATAATACATTAAACCAGCTGTACCTAAGGTACATACTGCATAAACAAGATCTTGATTCCTGCAGGGGAGTGTATTCAGTATATCCCATAACTCTAATTTAAAGATCCCAAGTACTGGGTCTCATATAATTCTTTTAAATGATTTTTGTGTAGATGGTAGACAGATCTGGATTTGAGAATAGACTCAGACACATGCTTAATGTGCACCTTCTTCATAAAACTCCTGCTGCTGTATTCCTGTGGTTATGAAATTTTGACACTCTGCCCTAGTAATGGATTGCTTATACGTCTTCAAGACGACCCTGATTATAGCTCTTTACAGATGCATGCAGCTATTGCCCTCCATTATTGTTTCCATGCACCTCATGGTGCTGAGGCATATCAATTTTCGTGTAGGTATAATTGTGCTAGGAACTCTTAAACACAGTAACATCCCTTGCTCTGGAGATCTCGCAACAGTGAGAGGCTGAAAAAGAACATTCTCTGTGAGCATCATGAGATAGTATTATTGTTTGTAGTTTTTAAAAGAAAAAAAAAAGTTGAGGGATTCACAGAAATTAGCTAAATGGGGAGATGAAGAGACACCAAAGTGAGTAGTCCTTTTATTTGATTGGTTACTCTCCTATCAGTATTAGTAAACTAAGCCTACAGAAGAGACTAGAGAATGTCACCGTAGTCATCAGGGAACGTTGCAGTACTGCGACGCTGCTCTTTGCATTTGTTCTTCCTTGCTCTAGTTCCCTATCTTACATATTTATTTCTGAGAATGCTAGTTATTTATTTCTTGGATGCTTGCATGTGTGAGTGCACATATGCACACACACACACACCCCTGCTTTATTTTATTTATTTGCTTATTCACCTGTTTGTTTATTCCAAATTATGCTTTATCGTGTTAATGTGCGTGATTATGCAAAAACCATAACATGACTGTATTTCCAAGATCTGTCCCTATGTTGACATCTGTTGGCAGACGAGTATCAGAAGGATTTGAAAAAAGGAAGGAAAGAAGCTGGAATAAGCACTCGGTTAACAGAATGGAGAACCAAACGGAGGCGGCAGTCTGCAAGGTAAACCTGTGTTTCATCCTATGCCACCTGAATCCTTCTGTACAACACATCTCTACGAGCTATGTGCTCCAGAAAAGTAGACGCTGAACCGACTCTCTGCTGCTGCTTTAAGCCTCATTCTTAATTTGAAACAGCCCTAGGACTAAGAGAAACCTCTTGCTTTTGCACTTCTCTACCAGTGAAGTTTTCCTGGATATTTTAGCCCTGGTTGTGCCCTGTAAGTCAAAGGTACTCTGTCTCTTTGGATGAGATCATGCAGAGTTTTACACCTGATTTGACTAATATTTGAACCTGGATCACTAGCAGCAATACCACTAATGCATTAACTGAAAGCTTTCATTCTGCTTTAAACAATCTTTCCAGGCTACCTGGAGCAGAATGAAGGCATCATAATTACATATCTTTGAAAAATAGACCCTTTGCATTACAACATCTGATCACCCTGTCTGCGGTGCTGGACTTCTGTGGTTGCAATACTTCTGGTCCCAGGACACGGGCAGGTGTTTCACAACTGAACCAACCAAAGCAGTCCATGCTGCAGCTCCTGCTCCTCTGATGAGGATTTGTGCATTGCAGCTGAACAGCTGCCTGCTGATAACAAAGCAACATATTCAGTGCGTGTTCCCAAGTTGTTATACTGTTGTTTCAATGGAGCTGCCGGAGGGTTAGTTAACCTAGATCCAATTAAGATCGGGGTCATTCTGCTTCGCCATGGCATCATAAACACCCTGCTGTGTTCACAGCACTGTCCCTGCAGGTTGTCAGGAGATACATTTCTGAGTGGACTTTGTTCTCATCTATCTGATATCCATTCGTCTGTCTCTAGACTTTGCCCTTAAATGGTTCTCTTTTGGGGCCTGGTCTCATTAGAAGAAACTAGTAAGGTTTGGGATGCAATGGAGAGCAGGTGCTTTAGCTGTCGGGAATGTCAGGTTTGTTTGGCCTCTGCTTCTGCCAGTCACTCAGCCACATTTCTTGAGATTGGGAGGCTGCAAGGGTTTCTGGTGAAGACCGACCACTTATGGCCCCATCTGAGGCTTTCCCTTTGCATTTGGTGGCAGCAGTGCCTCTGCCTCTCCAAAGAGCTTTTTGCATCCCTATTTGCCATCAGACAGCTGTCAGGGCACTGTAAAGAGGATTAAACTATTCTCTGGGTGTTTCTACAAGGTACATTGAGGGCAGATGTAAGGTCACCTTGCCTGGGCTCTGCAAACAGGACCTAATCCCAAAACTGTACAAACACATTAAGAAAGACATAAAATGTGAGCTTTACTACTTAGCAGAGCTGATCAGCTTGCACACAGCTTTGATCAGTCTGGCTTGAGTATGGGTCTCTCAACAGCAAGGAAAGTCCGTATGTCTCTATGAGGGAATACCAAGGGAAATAGCACTCTATAACCTTCCTAAGTGTGGTCTGACTGTCATCCCGGACAGGAAATATCACTGGACGCCCCTTTCGTCTGAGCCAGGATAGCCATCACTGTGGCATCAACTATAAGCACAAAACCTTTCTGGTTCCCAAGGGCTGCCCGGAGTCTGTGTCATCACGTTATTCCCCGATTCCCCTACAAGTACAGAGAAAATTCAATTTGGTCACAAACAAGCCACAAACCCCACATCTGCCTGGCAGAGTCTAGCCTGAATCAATACGTGATAGCCCAACTATTAAGGCTCCTCCAGCTGTACACTGGCAGTATTCCTCACATGCAAATACACTTGTTTGTCTTAAATGACAGTTTGGAACAGAGATCATCAGAGCCTCATTTTTAGCCAATTACCCAGCATTTGCTTTGCCCAATTTGCACGGAGAACAACCTATTATTGCTCTCAATCTGGGGGGAATTGTTTGCCTTTCGCAGCCTCACAAGCTGCAGATGGAGCCTAATTTTTTGTAAATATGTAAAACAATAAAGCGTGGAGGAAATAGTCTATCTGTGGATGTCAAGTAGGGAGAGAGCAGGGAGAACCTCACCACTGAAAGTGGTGACATTGATTCCTGCTCATTAACTGTCAAAAAGATTGTGCCAGTGTCATGAAATCTTCTGCAGCCTGGCATTGCAAAACCAGACTTCTAATGCACTACATCCAGCCCCTAGATTCAAAGGGATCTTGAAATGCCTGGGTTCTTAGTGGATTTGAAAGGATTCCATAAGCTGCTGTTAATTTTTTTTGTATCAACATCATGCATACTTTGAAATAATTTTTCCTCCTCTCCTCATTTAAACATCTATTTTCACTTTAATTAGGTGCATTAGATTTCAATCCCTATCTTGCACCAGAGATCCCCATTGAATACAGCTTCAGCATTGACATCCCAAACAGGACTAGCACTAGCATTTCCAAAGAAATGGTCAGTGATTTGGAGTGTCTTTATTGCTGAGGGCTCAGCTGGATAAACTTTAGAAAGAGCCTGTTTTCCACAATGTGGACAATCTTTTTTTTTTTTTTTAATAGTCTCAAATTATAGCCCATAATTATCTATATCTAGAGCCACAAAATTATTTAGGTGCCAAACTCACATTGACTTATTTCAATTGAACTACTTCAGTGGGTGTGGCCCCTCACTGCTTGCTTAGACTTTGGTCCCTTCCCTGTTTCTGGATGTGCTTTTGCTTGTATTAGCCAAGGAGTGATTTATCTTTGATTGGATTGCTAAAAGCTATAGCGGGGTTAGTATCAGAATGGTGATTTACTTACTCCTAAGTATTTTTGCCAGAAAGGCCCGAAGCCAGCCCTATATCAGGTGGATTTTATAAGCAAACCATATAATGATAGTGATTCAAACTGAATCCAGGATCCCATCACACTGGCCCAGGGAAGGTGAGGATGTATTAGGAGGGGGTTCCTTGGTGGAAATAAGTGTCAGAGCAGTGCTACAGGGCTCTGGTGAAGCTTCAGCAATCCGATCATCCACGACCAAGAAAAATTAATAGAAACTTGAGGAGGTGCAAAATGGGGTTCAAGGACTTTCAGGGGATGAAGAGCTCAGCTCTCAGAGAAGAGACAAAGGTCTGGCCTTGCTTATCCAAGTAAAGAGAAGTCTGGTTATCACATATAGAAACACCTAGAGCATTAAAGATAAAGGAAGGAGGAGAGCTATTTAATTGAAAAGTCAATATTAGCAGAGCAAGAAAAAAGTTAGAAATAGGCCAAAAAAAATTTTTGGCTGGAAATTAAAGGATGACTCCTGGCTGTGAGAGAAGAGAAATGCTGGAGCAGACTCCCAGCAGAAGCAAAACATTGAATACTTGAAAGGTGAAACCTGATCAGTTGAAAAAAAACAGCTTGTATGACACGATAGCAGAGACCCCAGGAGCCTGGAAATCATGACCCAGGCCGTCCCTTCCAATCTAATGCTCCTAAGCTGCAGTTCAGGACAGCAGCAGGAGAAGCAACAGCCCAGCAGAGAAACATATTTCACTGGAAGACGTCGGAAAACGCAGAGTCAGCCCTCCGGGTGCACGCGTACATTTGCTTTTCGGCGTTTCTCTGTGCATTTGTTCTGTACCTTGCAGGCCAAAGTGGGAATGCAAGGGGTAGATTTATGGCTTATCTTTTCTCTTCTCTCCCAGTAATAGTATGTGTGTTGGGGGGGAACTTCTGGCCCCTGAGAGAACTGGAACATAAAAGCAATGGACAGAGGGTATGAAACTCTTTTTCTGCTGACTCCAACACAGGTGCCACTTAATTTGTTGGTTAGCGGTTATGGGCAACCTGTGTTTAAACAGCACAAAAAACCTCTCCCTGCAGGTCTCATTACTGAGGAAAGTTCTTGCCACAGCTTCCTCTCTGCTTGGAAATCAGCCTGGCCTAAAGATTCAGCAGAAATCTCTTAATAGGTGGGCAGAAGGTAGACGCGGTACTGAGGTACCAGACCCAGGGATGAAATTCCCAACAGGGACCCAGGACATCTTGTATTTGTATCTAGATGTGTCCTGACAAACAATGTCATTTAGCTGGTTTGCCTCAATTCACAATACAGTTCTGCTAATTTAAATATCTATTGCAGCAGGGTGCAAAGAGCCTTCAGGATCCTTCAATACAATGTCACAAGTAAGTGAGGTTAATTAAAACCTTCTGTTTAGAAAGGAAATAACTCTACAGGCTTAAAGCTGTAAACCTAGCGATAACTGGCAAGTTGTGGGAAAAAAATGCACATTCTTTACAGGTGAATTAATTTAGAATTGCCCACAAGGGCTTTACTTTATGGCTTTCCTCTGCATGTATTATAAAGGAAAGGAGCAAAGGTTGACAACTCATAGAGAGTTTGCAGAAACAAGAACATTTCTGCATGACAATCACCACCTCGGTTGTGACTTTAAAGTTACGCGTCTGTCTCACGACCACCCTGTCAAGCGGCTCCTGCAGTCAGGAGTTATGGCAGACAATTCTCCATGGCTCAACTAATTCCCATGGAAAATCTGGAGTATGAAAAATGGATATTTTCTGACAAACAGCAATCCACCAGTAGAGTCCCAACATTATCTACTGACAGCCACCAGAGGCATATATCTGTCAGCCTCTCGATTAACAACCTCAAGAGTAAGAGCTTAAATCTGGCTCCACCACTGGAAGGAATTTTACAGAGGTAAAATAGGTAGACATCTAATTACTTTGACCTTCTTCTATGGACTTTCTAGAGAGAAAAGTGGTCTGGATTCATCCCACAGATTTATGCACCAAGTGATGTCAGGGAGATGTTTTATGTTCTCAGGGGCTAGCAGAACACCCTGAAAACAAATTGTCTAGACTCAGCTAGAGAACCTGTCTATTTGGAAACATCTGGAAAATTTCCACAGCTGTTTTAGAGCTGTATTTTGTCAAATCCATGAGTTGCATGTTGCCCTTTTGATTTGCAATACTGAACGTACTTTTCATCTGATAGTCCTTCCAATGATCTGGCCTACAAGATCATGCCAGCATTCCCCCTCCCATGACCTTGGAAGAAGTCCTCAGCAGTGTGCTGCAAAGAAATCCCTTGTTAAGGCTAATCCTAGAGACATCATGCACCATGGGCAAGGCACAGGGTTTTCTCATCTTCTTCCTTTTCTCTGTTCTTTGTAAAGTCTGCAGCAGACATGACATTTAGCCAGTTGACTCATCCTTTGTGGAGCTGAACTTGATGCACCAGCAACCAAGCACCTGGGCTGTCTCTCATTTTGTTAATCCTCATGCGAGATGTCAACTGATTTTTTAATCCAGCTATGAGTTGCAGTGGCCCGTCGGATGAGAGCAGGAGAAATGGCCGAGTACTGCTGTGCAGCTGAGAACGAGGGGATGGACACCTCTGAGAAGGTGCATGCCCCAGGGACCCTCAGAAGAAGATCCTTACATTTCATTCCTGCACCTAAGAGTAACCTCCTCCCTTCCCTCTCATGATACTTGACTGCCCTGTCATATAATGTGCCCAAAAGTCTAGCTCAGGAAAGCATTAAATATGGGGAACAGTTATTCTGCATAGTCACAGGGGCTCTTTCTGTTTTTAGGCCAGAATTACCCAAATAATAGATTATGGTGAAGTTCTGCCCGTAAACATTGCATAGCACCCCGGGAACTTTCACTAATGCATTTTTTTTTCAGACCTGGGTCTCCATTTTCCATTACAAATAGCTTTCCTATGAGGAGCTGGTCAATTCTAATGAAATGAGCAAGAAAAATATTATGTCAGTTTAAGTGGCATTGATGATTTACATAACTGTTTAATAATCCATCTATAATACACTCTATGTGGATACAAATGACACAAACAGCTCTTTAGTTAGTCATTGATAATGAGAAGCAAAATACATTAGCAGTGGTGTATGAATTGTGGTTTAGAATTATCTGAGGGCAGTAGTATAAGTTGAAGGTTTTTGGAGCAAGATTCCTTACAAATACATTAATTCCTAAGGGCTGCCAGCTGTGGTTCAGTTTAATTTTAAAAAGTACAGAATTACAATGTTGCAATACACTCCTTTGTTTTTTAAAAATAATAAGAGCCCTTATTTATATGCCCATTTTCAAAATGGTATACAGCCTGTCGCTCTTTGGCAGCGTGAGGTAGCCTATAATCTAAAAGCTTAGTAGATAGATCATAACTGTTGGTTATCAAGACAAAGAGACGTGATTATAATTAAAGGGGGGGGGTGATGTCTGGAGATTTTGAAAGGTTTTATTGAAAGGGTTTTATATTTTGATTCACTTCTGTTTATGGGAATAAGCCTGTATTTTATAAATGCATACTTACTTTTTATCCTCCTTTTCACTTCTTTATGTCTTTCATTTGCTTGTGGAGGAAATTTTTTATTTTTTTGTTGCTTTTTGATAATTGGCAAGATAAATATATTTTTTTATAATGCCTTATAGTCTAGGCATAAAACAACTCAAGCAGCTTTGGAGAGATTCTCTCTGCCCTTTCTGACACTCATGAATTCACTCGGTATTGCTGTGGTGTCACCGTGCAGGCCATGCGTTGTACGCAGATGTTTCTTAACAGAATTGCATTAGCAAACCTGGGTTGTGCTGTTTTCATAACGACTCATGTTCACATTAATACGAAATGGCACCGTTGTTGTGGGCAAGAACCAGCTAAATGTGCAGGTTTCCTGTGTTCAACCATGCCCATATTCATTCTTGGCAGTGAATAGGAGCATAGAAACAGTCTTACTGGAAAAAAAGGCAGTATCTCATGTCCCATGACACGCATATACACACCGCTGTCATTAACCTTAAGTACAGGCAGTGAGATTTCACATCAGCCTGAAGAACAGGGTGTGGAAGTCCCAAAAACGGGATTTGGTAGCAGATGCCAAGGGGAGAGTCTAACAACAGCGAGAGGCACAGAGGGACATGCTGCCCTCCTTGCTAGAGCTCTCTGGGGTTGGAGGTGGTGCTGTTGCATTTACTAGTGACCCATAGATTTAATTTTTTCCATTATTTTGTCCATTTTTTTGAAGTTTTGTGCTGTGCAAAATATTTCCTTGTGCTTATTTTGAGCCTGCCACCTGCTCTTTTCATTTCAGTACTCTCACCAGCTCTTGGTTATAGAAAAAGAGACAAAGAATAAAGAGTTGTTCCCTTTTGGGGACCACTCAAGACTTTGCAGACCTCTGTCAATCCCTAACAGTCCCATTGTCTGGGATGACGAAAACTAATTTATTTAGTCATTCTTTGCCAGGAGATTGTCCCATTTCTTTGATAATCCCCATCACCTATTTCTGTATCTTTTCCAATTTTATTAGTTCTGTTAGAGACAGGAGAATCGGAAAGGAGCACAGTAATTTGCAAGTGCACAGTGGATATATACCGTGGCCGGATGATGAAAGCAGATGGCTGGAATTGCTGAGATATGGACCATTGCAATGCCCAGTTTTGTTTCCTTATGTTTCTCCAAAAACATTTCTGGGTACTATCACAGTCTGAAAAATAAAATAAAATAAAATAAAATAAAATAAAATAAAATAAAATGGAAAGGAAAGGAAAGGAAAGGGAAGGAAAGGGAAGGGAAGGGAAGGGAAGGGAAGGGAAGGGAAGGGAAGGGAAGGGAAGGGAAGGGAAGGGAAGGGAAGGGAAGGAAAGGAAAGGAAAGGAAAGGAAAGGAAAGGAAAGGAAAGGAAAGGAAAGGAAAGGAAAGGAAAGGAAAGGAAAGGAAAGTCATTCTTAGCTCCTATATATGGAGTTTTTATCATTATCTCATTTTCCTGAGAAATTCCTAGGTCAGTTCTAGTTCAATTCCTGCACTGACCTCCTGCACTTCATCCAGCTTTGCTCTCCACCCAGTCTCACCTGGGCTGAGCCTAACGCTTTGGTCTCACGTCTCCCTCAAAGCAAAGACATGGAGAGACGAAGACTCCCCCTTTCTCTTGGCCGTCAGATTCAGTTGTGATTTCCCCTCCCTGCTCAGTTAAATGCATGCACTTCATTTCTAATTGGAATTTGTCTGAATTAAGCTTCAAGCCATCAGTTCTGGTTCCGCCTTTCTCTGCCAGATTAAACAGCCTTTTATTACACAGTATTTTCTCCCCATGAAGGTATTTATGCACTCTAATGAATGTTCTTTTTACTAAGCTAAACAGATTGAGTTCTTTGACTTTTTTTTTTCACAATACAGCATTTTTCCAGCCCTCAAATCATTTTTGTAGCTCTTTCTGTACACTCTCCATTTTTCTTCAGCGTCTTGTTTAGAGCCATTGACAGCAGAACTGGACTCAGTCATGACATATTGCGCCATAATTGTTAATTCTGGGTTGGTGCCATCTTGGATCACCTAGTAGGACAAATCCCATCAGGATTGTCCTATCATAGCATGGAGATTGTGCTTGCTTTGGGAAAATAGACAGCATCTGACTCAGCATGAGTCAGAGTGGCACAGAGGGGTGGCAACTTCTGTATGCCAAAATATAACCCAAATATAGACCCCCAAATCCAGCTTTATGACCTGCCAAAGGAGCGGCTATTGGATCAGTGCTTTATACCCTGTGGAAGGGGTGTTTTGACCTAATACTGTGAAATTTCAAGCTTGGTGCATCTCATACTTTATCTCCATGTCACCAAAGCTACATTCAGAGGTGAAATCATCCCTCCAGCCCTTCTTCTCTGGGTTCTTCCACGCACCATCTCTGTGACAGTCAAGGGCTACATATTGGGTAGAAATTATTATTTCAACAAGTGGGTTTGTGTTTTAGCTCTATTCAGAGGAGCCCTTTTACATCAGGCTAAGGACGTTTTGCTATTGATTCTGCCAAGCACCTCTGGGATGGGATCCAGTATCTCCGTGCCGCACGGTCCACGTGAATCACCTAGGCACTTCAGGAATCCCACTGAGACACAGAGACATGCCAGCATTTTTTAAGTTAAGTCTACAAAGAAATTAGTCCTTGCTCAGCAGATGAGGGAGATGCCTACCTCTCCCCAGCTAATCAAAACAATCTTATAATGCAGATTTACAAGCATAGATGCCAAATAGCCAGGAAATGAGCAAAAGCGTGTGTCCTTCCAAATAATCCCCTAGCTGGAAAGGGCAACTATTGAGCTGATGTTTAGATATAATTGGCTGACTCTGCTTGGTCCCTGGCTCGATACGTTTAGGCTGTTGATTTTCTTTCCTGGAAAATTTCAGATAAGCTAAGTCCATTTGTCCCTGCAAGGTCCCTTGTTTAGAAAGGACTTCTGCTGGTAGGACTCGGACGTGCTCAAATCTGTGGGAGGGCGTTTGAGAAGTCATGTTTTGCCCAATCTTTGAGAGTATAGCTGAAAAGTTCGGAGTCAAAACGGCGGTGTCAGGACAACTACATTCAATACTGTGAGTTAACAGAAGTACACTGACATTGGATTCATTTTTATGTATCCTGGGTTAATCAGTAGTAGCTGTAATTAGTAATCACATTGTTTTACTCTGCTAGGAGGCTTCATTGGGAATTGCAGAGAGATTTGTCATCTGCATCTCTGTAAAGATCGGGGATGCTGGTGGGCAAAGCAGGGGAGAGGAATTATGTCCTATGTCCCTTCCAGCAACACCCCCTTTCTATATAGTGCCTGGAGCAAAAGTCTCCATAGTGAAAAAAAGTAATGTACAAAGTATGATGTCTCTTGGGATTCAGTGGTCTGGCTTCCTTCTTTCTTTCTAGCCATGCACTCCTACATCAGATGGTTTAACGTGGAGTGAAACTAATGATCTCCATGCACAGATCTTTCCCTTGTGCTCAGACGAGTGTCTACATGGGAAGAGGCTTTGTGCTCACGCTTCAGGCAAAGGCCTTTTGAAGCAATCACTTGTCTGAACAGCTGGATGTGACACCTGTGTGGCAGAGGTTAAGTACGCTCCCTTATTATGTGATCAAAAGGCTGAAAGGCAAGCTGCAAATGTCACTCATTATCGTTTATTATTCCAAATGATGCTGAATGGGAAATAGATCTGTCTTTGGCTTCAGTCCTGCTCCTTTAAGTTTATCCTGTCAGGATGGAGAACAGAAAGAAGCTGTATGTGAGCAATACTGAAACATATTTTGGGAGAATAAAGCATTGCAGTGAAAATAAGCAAGCATTCCGCTCCTTATGAGCAGAACTCAGGCAGCAACCAAAATTTCTGAGCTGCAGAAAAGCTGTCATTAAAACAACAACAAAAAAAAAAACCCACATGAAATAAAAATTTGCTCTGCCCTCTAAAACAGGTATTTTAAAAAGCTCTTTTTCTAAAGTTTCCAAGTACCCGTCTTACAGTCAGCAAAATGCATCTCTGCCATCGCCAGTGGCAGCTAGCCAGTGGAAAAGACCAGGGAAGATGAGGGTAGGGAGAGCAGCAGCTGAGAAGTGCTGTGGGACCATCAGTGTGGCCAGGCTGTGCATGTGCTGGTGTGTCAGTCAACATCTTGACTGATGGGAAAATAAGGAACCTGCCTAGTTACCACTGAAATTTCAGCAAAATAGGCAACTTCAGACAAATGTTTTGATTCCATTCCAGAGACTCATGAGTAGGCAGAAGCAGGAACTGGTCAGAACTCATGTCCCCTGTTTTCAGATCAACTTGGAAGTGTGAAGGACAATAGCGATGATCCATATGCCCTGATGACAGCATGATCTTAGGCTTCTTATGGTTGATCCAGCTGTATGAATTCAAGCTTCATTACAGATTTGCTCTGAAGGTGACCATTAGATAATCAGCTTTAAACAGGAAATTAGAAATGGCCAGATATTCACCATTGCAAATTGTGCAGAAACTAGTCACGTTCACTGTATAAGTACAATGAGCCATCTGGGCTTCAGATGGACTTTTGGGCTTTTTGCAGTAGCTTGCACAAGTATCTTTTTCTGACAGTAGAGAAGAAACAGCAATTCCATAAAGCACTTTGCCAACACACTTCTGGTCTACATCTTTCTAGGGGACATACTTTCTGAGACCCATGATGAAAATCTTTGAGAAGGTGGAAGTGAGACCACTTGCCTGAGAGTCTCTAGCTCTAGGTAGCAGTCTTTCCCTGGTTAAATGCAGATGTAAAGTTTTGTTCAGTATCCATCAGGCTGGGACTTTGGCTTGGCCAAAACATGGTGGCTCTTTATGGAAATCTACATGGACTCAACAATTAAAACATCTGACTGTAGATGCAAACATCTGCTGGAGAGAACTTGGAAAGGAGCTAACGGTCCCTTTAAAGAATGGAATTCTTAATCTTCATCCATTGCCTGAACACCTACTCGATTATACCAGAATACAACCTGTAAGGCAAGCAGATAACCTCGATGTGCCTGAGAGACCGTGTTGTCACTCTGAAATTAATTTCAGTCTGATTCTCAGAATTTCTAATAACTCATAAATTGAAATGAGGTGCATCGCAAGGTACTAGTCAGGTCGAGACTGAAATACTTAAATGCAGGTGCCAACAAGTAGCTTTCTACGTGTGCATTGGTATTTGAGCTCCCAACAGAGTGAAGAGCTAGTCAATATGTTCTGTGAGCCTGATTTGACCATCAGGGACATCTTAGGATATCACAAATGCCACTAGTGATCTATGTTTAGGCAACTGGATCTGACCTGTGGTGTCTTTTTTAGGGTAAACTGAATACTAGGATCCCCTGACTATTTTGATGATATCTGTATTGACACTGGAGCTTAGATACCTGACACACATGTTGATAACAACATACAGAAATTTAATTAGCTATGACCTGTTCTAGAGCTGAATCCCACTGAACTTATCTTCAAAATGCCATCAATGCTTCCTGTATTATTCCTGCCTCAAAAAGGTTATAGGAAAAAATATTTGAGCAACACGTTTGGTATACCAATTTCTTCCCCTGCCTCTCAGCACTTTTTGTGTACTAAAGCATATTCGTTCTCCCAAGGACAAGCACTTCCAGTCTGATCTTCTTAACGCTCAAGTTATGTCCTAGAACAGACAACAGCACAGTATCTGGATATTTTCAGATAATATTTTTGTGTGTGTGAGGATAGGAGGCAGGCAGTGCTTCATCACGTGCTTAAAGCACTAAACTGAGAATTATGGATTTAGCTTCCAGCTACAGCACAAATGCCCTATGTGGCTTTTGACAAGCCCTTTAACCTCCTTGTCCCTTAAACATTCGTAGATAAAATGGAGGTTATTTTCCCTGAGGCAGTTGAGCTGAAGGCACTAATGACTGTGAGATGTTACAGTAATGGAAGCATTTGACAAATTTGAAGAATGATGCTGCTGTTATTAGTGTGATGGATCAAAACCTCTTCAGGTTCATTAACTTCATCTTTACAGTTGCCAATGTATAAACATTTTTTTTTTTTTTTGTCAGCTCAGATTCCAAAGAACTCATTACTGTTATTTAAAGTCTGCCTAAAATTAAAAAGCAAGGTGGTGCAGGGGAGTGAGGTATTTTTCCCGCTTTATGTAAAATCTGGCATTGTGGAAATTATGTCCTTTGGCATGATCATAGCAAGTAAACGCTGAAGCTTCCTTCAGTGACAAAAAAGAGAAAAGGATCTTAGGGGGTGCAGCAGAGTTTAAGAGCAATAAATGTGGAGTAACTTTGCAAAACATCTCTGACAGAACTGAATTTGGGATGAGACATGGCTGGAGCTGACTAGGAACGAATAAACATGTTCAGCCCCAGAGGATTCTGCTGAGCCACTTGGGATGTCTCTGTGCAAAGCAGCAAAATAAGCAGGTTATTTGCTCTGGTGCTGTGCCCTGCAGTAGGTCTGCGTGCTTGTGCAGATATCCCTGAGGTAGCATAAGACCTTCCACAACCATAAGAACTCACTTTGGGTTTGCTAAAAGCTGGCCACAGAAGTGGCCTGGCCTCGTTGAACCTGTACTGAACCTCCAGTAAAAGGCATGGAGAACCAGAGCTGTGTCCAGGGCTTCAGCAAAACAGAGCCAAATCTCAGCTATCCGTAGGTGATATCACCAGGTAAAGGGACATTTATTTGGCTCTAGGGTATTTGCTCTTGAGTTTCATCCCAGTGGAGGGGAATAGAGAGGTGCAATACACGTGCCATCTTCTCTTGCAGACAATATACAAGTTGTATACACAAGTTGTAAAAGTAATGTGAATATTCCCCTGGCCGGTGGTGGTGACCTAACACAGAGATGACTCTCAGTGATGTGGGAAAAAACTGGATGGTCATAGCTCAGTGTTACTTAGCCGCTCTGGGCTCCAGCAAGACAAAGTGTCTGGTCTGGTTATCTCACCTGCTGGGCTGAATTTCCTGCTGGACTGATTCCCACGAATTGTGATGCTCCCGTTGCCTCACCATAAATCATTCCAATAACACTGCAGGTGAGTGCAGATTTCAGACCTAGGGCTCCTGCAGGTTTTATGAGGATAAGCCCACCAAACAACTGTGAAACTTGCTGTTACAAACTGCTGTGGAAGAAGCATGTAATTAAAAACTCTCCTCCAGGGAGAATATCATTTAATCTTCTTCTCATAACCTGCCACTATGACAAAAAAGAAAAGAAAAAAGAAAAGAAAAGAAAAGAAAAGAAAAGAAAAGAAAAGAAAAGAAAAGAAAAGAAAAGAAAAGAAACAACAAAAAAGGGGGCTGAATCACAGAGAAAACAATGCCTTTTTTAAAATGTGATTCACTGGAATTCCTTGTAATAATTTTACTCTTGAAACTGAGCACAAGGGTCAGTGACTGAGACTTGTAAGTGAAAATTGGTAAGTTGTGTTTTAGCAAACATGACATTTCTGTTGTGAATACATACCTCTTGGACTTTCAATGTGCTCTTCAGCCTCAAAAGCACAGCATGGTTACAGACACAACGGGGGACTAAAAGCATGATATTTTATTGAGGAACACAGGATTTATTAGACTCAATTAAACCACCAGTCCATTTGTTCCCGTATCTTGCCTCAAGCAATGAGTGAATTCTAATATTTCAGAGGCAAGTGAAATTATAGTGAAAGAGGAGACACGGGAAATTTCCTTAACGAAACTTGAAAAGTTTTCTTACAGACCTAGAACTTGGCTCTCGTTAAATGGAAATTCCAGAGAGAGCTGAGTCTTACAATGCAATTTGAAATCAAGTTTTAACTAAGCTTGGGATGAAATTTCAAGCAATCCTGGGGCTAAAATGCAGGCTCAACTTTCTCTGACTTTTAAAGATCTGATATTAGTAGTATTTATTACACAAATGATGGCAGTATCTCAAGGCACTAACCTTGGCCAGAGCCTCTTTAGTCTCTATAATGTATATAATAACACACAGTGCCTGTGCTTGGTCCCCCTGTCCCATGATATTTTCAGAAAAGAAGGGGCAAAGAGTCAATAAAAAGAAATATTATTTTAATCAATCCTTAATCCCTCATTGTTCCATACTTGCTCAAAAAAAAAAAAAAAAAAAGAAAAAAGAAAAAAGAAAGAGATTTTTAAAAGTTTGACTCTTTTAAGGAAGCTTCCTGACTGAATTTTCAAGGGATCCGTCTTTGCCATGCAGACTGGAGGATGCCAGGCTGCAATCCATAAATCCCCAGACAGGAGGGGATAGACACGAGAGCGCTCCCCAGCTTTGCCACCGGGTAAGCATGGCTTTTCTTTGCATGTTGTGCTCTGTCTGAAGGTAGACACACGCTCGGTCAGTTAACTCCCACCAAGCCCTTATAAAAGAGAAACCAGATGCTGTGGGACTTGAGGTTTTTGAGAGTGGGACTCTTCTGTTCCCTTCTGCAGACCCAGAACCAGCCTTGGGACTGAGCCTGATTAACCCTTGATGAATACATAAATTAATAAATAAATTCATATTGATCAGTTTGATCTTTTAGGCTTTGAAAAGATTTTGGTAACAAATGTAGGAAAAAAAAATTAGTAATTCTACAGATAGACAGCTAAGAGAGATGAAGTCTGGATCTGTCTGACCACACGCAGATCTGCAATGTACAGGTCTCCACCTGGGCTAGTCACCCTCAATTTCTTTCATAGTCCAAGAAAGAGTCATATCCCAAAAGTGCCTGTTTTGTCTTTCTTACTTCAGGCGTATACTTTAAGACATAAGAACCTCCAGTTCTCCTCCACAAATCCGCAGTGGGAGCCTAGGGCAACTAGGTCTTATGAGAGGATGGACACAAAAGTCTACGAACGTCTCCTTGTGGCAATTAAATCCTTCTCTAGGAGATTTGTTTTTGTCCCAGAGGGAATCTGTGGCAGTTACGAAAGACCTGGAGCCCCTGAAGCCTTGTGCGAGACCTTCTTGCTGAACAACCGCTTCTAATTTACAATTTTGCAGCCCTGCCAACCCTGATGCCGTGAATAAAAAGGGAGACGTATCACAAAAGTCAGCAATGGCAGCTGAATTCCACGTGCTTTAGGTCTCATTAGGACTTGAAATTCAGGAAGAAGCTGTACAAAGGGAGAATAAAGGAACCCCACAGAAAATTGCCGTCAGACGAGACTTGCTCTGTGCAATGCAAGTCTCCCGCTGCGATTCGGGGAAAATACTGCTGAGTTCTGCCAATCCTGTTTTTAAGGCAATAGTGTGAAAACAGCTGGAGCAATTAGCTGAGGACTAGTGGCCACATGCAGATGGTGCCTGGGGCTTGTGGGGTCACTCACTCAAGATGTGATACCATCATAAATGATGTAAACCTCATCTCAGATTATTTGGTTGTAAGGGAGTGTTGTGGTCACCTAATCTGACTTCCTGCCTACCCAGACAGGAAAAACAGGATTTTTTTAGTTTTAACTTTTACTTCAAGTCTAATAGCCATGCTAATACTGAAGCATATCTTTTACATAGGAAAAATCCACTATAATAAGGGGGAAAAAAATCCTCTTGATTTAAGAGTTCCAGGGATGGAGAATCCATCACGGCGTTAGTTAAGAAGATTTAATAGTTAATAATTCACTGTTACAAATGTGTTCCTTATTTTCTCCTCTAAATTAGAGCTCTGCAAGTAATTGATATTTTGGTTCACTGGGCAAATTGGAAAAAAAAAAAGAGAGAAACTGATAACGAAACAAAACATTTTGGCATGAATGAACTCTTCATTTTGTAGATTAAAACACTTCTATGGAGGTCTGAAAAATATGAGGCCTAATTATAGTAGCACTGCAACTGTGGTAATGAGGGGCTAGAGAGTGTGACTGATAAGGGAGATAATAGTCTAATAGGCATGATGTGCACAGTCCTAAGACTAACAAAGGCCTACATGGGACGTCTGCAGGATTATATAGAAGACGGACACACCAGAAGATGTTTGAAAATGGCATTTAAAGGTATAGAATATCCAGTGAATACATGACGGTGCTGGTGATATCGAGTTTTTCATGCATGCTTTGTGCATAGACAAGGAAATTAACTGGCTGAAGTGTGTGTATTAGGAGAATGCATGATGTGAAAAGGGGAAGCAGATTCTGGAGCCTACTGCGTCGTGGCTGGTTATCAGCACATAGCATTTTGCTTGATGTTTACGTACTGCACTACATAAGAAAAGTGCATGACAAATCCAACTCTGATTCCAGTTTGTGCATTTAGAAAAGACATAGCCTTAGCCCAGGAAAGAGGATTAGAAACAGATCCTGGATCAGGGAACAGTTTCCAGTGAGTGAAGCAGATCTTGAACTGACCAGCTAGCCTATTTGATAGTATATATCTGGTTTTTAATTTAAAAAAAAAAGGACATTTTTATATTTTGAAATTATTATGCTACGATCCCATTATTTTTCCAAGTTCAATGAAGATAGATGTACCAAAGGGACTAGTGGATGCTGCTAGTCCCTCATCCTTTCCTCATTGATAGTATTCAACTTTCTGTGTGCTGCAGGTTGTATGGCAAAGAGCATGAGCACTGAGGAGTATTTCCTTCTCCACCTGATTCCCCCCAGCATATACATTTTGGGTGCAACCTGCCCTATACATTTAGGTACTTGAAAATAGGAAAAGCAATCTATTTTCTTAGGAAATGGCATCTTTGCAATGATAGTTCAAAAAATAAATAGTTTCAAAAATGTCATTCTTTCAAGGGCTTTTTATGCACTCTCGTCCCCTTATCTCAAATAATCCAAAAATTTGATAGAAACTTATGGTAGTTTCAGCCAAGGGGTTGGTGGTGTGGGGGGGAGTTCTTTCTTTTATTCTGGGTCCTTATGGCTTCCGTTTCTGAAGCCTTCCTGCCCTCATGTGAAGGATCCTCATGACTGCTTGCAGATCAGTGATGGTTATTCTATTTTTCCCCTTCTTTTATCCCTTCCTTCTAAAGTACATCCCTTCAGGCTCTTTTATCTCTCTGGAAGCAGGTAGAAAGCAGGTCCAGAGGGACAATAAATGTAATAAATGGGAAAAATCTCCAACAGACACACACACACACACACACTTTTCAGCATGCTCAAACTATGCCAAGACTAGGAACTTCCCTACCTTCAGAAATAACAATTTTAAGATGATGCTCAGAGACAGAAACATTGCAGCCTCCTCCCAGCCATTTCTCTCTCTATATTGAGGATGTTTAATGGATACCTTTTTGACCAACAGGCCAAGACTGAATGAAATACGTCTACAACAAATAGAGTGAGAAGTTGTAACTCGAGCTGAAGGGCTAGACATCCCCAGAAGATAGGATTAATAACCTCTATGGATAGAGAAAGACCTGCAACATGCATTCACCAAAATCTTCTTATGCTTTCCTGACATGCCAAACTGTGTAGAGTTTTGTGCTGTAACAAAAATTAAAACTTGCATTAAAATTAGTAGATAAAGAACCTAACAGTCACCAGCAATACCCTTGACACCATCTCAGCTCTTTCAACCACAGTAATGTATTCATGGATTAAAAACTAATTTAAACTACATTTCCATGTACTGGACGTAGAAATGGCATTGTGCTGCTTTGTCTGATTTTGGGCAGACCTGGTTCTGAACAGAGGTTGCGAAGGGAGGATGAGGAAGGAAGGAAGGAGCTGACTAGATGTAACACAACTAATAATAATGAAATCTGAGATCACAGCATTGTTGGAAGATACCTGCTGGGATGGGAGAGTGATGAAAACTGGATGTTCCCAGGTGATTGTCTTGTTCATTTTTCCAGGCTGTTTGAACTACCAAGAGCTTTCTTCTATCCATTTACAATGTGGTACACTCAGGCAAGTGAGTAGAATTACCTTGAGGATCTCAGTGCATGAATCAAGAGGTGGGGACATGGAGATAATTATTGTCCCCTTCAGCACAGAGCAAATGTGGGACTTCCAAGGAACCAGGCAAAGGAGGGCAATCAGGACAGGCTGCGTATGGGATCAGCGGGGCAGCGTTAAGCACAGGCAGAGTGGCTGTTGTCTAGGGCAGCCAAACCCCAGAAGCGGCAGAAGAGCCAAAGTTTTGCAACCATTTTTCCAGAGCAGAGCTCTGGAGAACCGCTTGGGCAGCTGTTGAGAGCGGTGCTGGGACCCATGAAGCCCCGGCTCTCGCTGGAAAGTGTGGTTCCCTGGCAGCATCTGCTCCTCCCAGCCCTCCAGTTGCTCTGGCAGCAGACGGACCAGTGCTCCCAGCCTCCCAGAGCTCACACGTCAACCTGCTGTCTTCAGCTGACCCCTCTTTCTCACCCTCCTTTTCCCATGGTAGGAGCAAACCTGGTCTGATCTCAACTCCTCTTCTTGGGAAGAAGATCAGTTAAGTTTTACCTGTGCTCCCAAGAAGCCTGGAGCTGGCTCCAAGGGACCACTTTTCCAGCTATTTCTTGGTATCATCTAGGTACCAGAAGGCTTTCTTTTTCCTTTGTGCAGTTTGATGAAGGACCCTGAGGTGACTTCACCAGCAGTTAACCAAAACAAAAATTGGCAAAGGGCTGCTGTGTACTTTCCATATTTTTCTGTGCGTGCTGGCATGTCCAGGAGAAACACTTTTGAAAGATTCCAATATCAGGGATAGGACCCTCAAGGTCGGATGACTGGAAATGCCTCCAAGAAAAAAATGACAGTTTTGACTACATTGCAAGCAGAAGAAAGTATCTGTGAAATAACTGCATTTAAGCATTAAAATACTTGCTCTCAGAGCATCTCAGAATGATGTTATAAATGAACATAAGGACAGATGCTCCAGGTAAGACCAAAAGTTCAGTCCAGTCCAGTGTCTTGTTGCCTGCAGTGAGCAGCAGCAGATGCACAAAATCTCATATTTCGCTAGGATGCTCTCCCAGCCTCCAGCAATCTGTCCGGTATATGCTTTACAAGCCAGAGAGGGTGCTCTTTTTATTTGAAAGCCTTTGGTGGAGTTCTTATTTCATGACATTCTGGAACTGCTGAAGGAATAACTACACCCCTGTTATACAAGCAGTCAGATTAAAGCAATTTTTCCCAAACCATGACTCCTGGGCATCCTGTTGCCCATAAAACTTGCCCATGCTAGTCAGTCTGTTGATAGAAGAAATACTGATGTTATACCCATAAGGAAAATAAATGCTTGTTCGTGACCAATATGTTACTAGCTGGCCGTAGGCAAGGGAAGGATAGGTCAACATGGATAGATGATTCCAGTCTTTCCACTGACTCTCAAAATCTATTAAACTGGCAAATAACACATTGGGAGAGAAAACACTCTCCAAGGCTCCCCATTACCGCCCAGAATTTGTAAAACATGCAAGAAATACAAATTACTCATTTTCCAGGGTGAGACCCAAAGTTACTTGAAACTTATTTTTTGGTTGAGGAAAATTCAGTGATCTGAAATTTCTAGTCTTGAGCAAACCTATCCCACTTGTTTGAGCACTCTCAGCATGTAACTTCTTTAATTGACAGAACAGTGGCACACTATGTTCTGTTTCTATCCAGTTATTTATATTTTCCTAATGCAAAGAAAAAAGGGAAGAGAAAAAGAAAGACGTGAAGCCCAGGCAGCTCAGTAACCTGCTGAAACACGCCAGATGCTTTGGATTTTTCACACTCCTGATGTTTGCCTTGACGTAGATTGGGCCAATATTGTTAATTCACAACAAGAACATTTTGTTTATAAGGAACATGCAGTGAATTCTAATAGGAAATTGACTGACAGTGTCTGAGAAATTGCACAGCTCTGTGGAATAGCTACTTTCTTAGCTCAAAAACCTGTGGAGTTGGCTCAGTACAGACTTCCTCCCAGCAATTCCTTCGTCAGGATTGAGAGGTCCCTGAAAAGATCTTGATCCCTACTGCTTTCCAGGACTCTGGGTCTTCATGGCTCTAGAACGAGATCACAAAAAAATGGTTATGTTATTCCTTTTTGCCTTAAACTCTGTGACCTGTGGTACTAAAAGACTGGGAAATCAGATACTGTGGCAAAGTTCCCTGACTGCTATGAGTCATATACACAATAAAGTGTCCATGACCTGTAATTATGTTCTGGAAAAAAATAGGAAGATGCACTGGCTGTGCATGTCTCTGCACTTACCTCTGGCTGGGTTTGCCAGTCACCCAAATACATTGATTAATAGCAACAAGCCAAAGGACAGGTGCCCAGGGAGCTGTTGTCAACATATACAACTGTACTTGAAGGCGATACACAATTTTTCTGGGACTTTACAAAGTTATTGTTAAAATTGTTCATAGGATTCAAGTATTGAAGACCTGGCTTAGCACAGCCAAAGATCAGACCAAATGGTAGAAAAATAATGCTAGAACAGTCTTTTCAGGTTCTCCTATATGGCTTTTAAGGCTAAATTTTCAGATGTAAATTTAATCACAGTCTGAGAAAATCATGGCAGGCAGAAAAGATGCAAGGCACAGACTTGCAGGTGGTAGGTTTCAGTCAGTGTGTCATTCTGCTTTTATTCTCCTGTGCCAAGTGAAGATTATAATGAAGTCAGAAGAAAAGAAAAGGAGAAAAAATCAACAACAGCAACCCATAAACCTACTGCCTGCAGGACTGAAGACAAAAGACTTAGCCTATCTTCTGCTTTTGTGCAGGACATATTCCACAGGACAACCCAAACTAGCCAAGTGAAGACTGGATAGCCCATGGGCAGGTAACCTCAAAGCAGCTGTGAAGACCAAGGTATAAAGACTTGCACCATCATCTCTAGTAGTATGGCTAGGACATAACAAGGTGTTAGTGTGCCCTTTGATCTTAGGATGGGATTAGCAGCTGTTTGCTACATTAATGTAGAATACAAAAGCCGTTTATGACTGGTCCCACAAGCTGCCAATCCCCGCTTTAAAATTCATCTTCCTTTTTGAAGATGATGGTCTGTTTGTAACCACATCCAAGATCAAGAAAAAATGGAGAGTGGAGTGGTTTGGTAGGCATCTTTCATAAGCCATTCTTGGAATATCAAGTACCAAAAAACACAGAGATGTATTTACCATGGAGTCAGGACAGAAAGAAAAAGCAACTAAAGAATAAGTCCATAAATGCTAACCTCTCTAAGCTGAGATTTAAATGAAGAGATGGCCCAGGAAACTGTGGAAACCCAGCAGTAGGGTATGGAAACAAACCAGTGCAATAGACTACATTTTAGAAAAAAAAGGCAGATGACATCTAGAGTTAGTTGATTGGCAAAATGGATATAGAGGTTGTCTATTTTTGTTGTTTCCTCATCTTGCCACACAAAACGTACTGTAATACCATCAGACTAGACCAGTAGAGTTACAGGTGCTAGACCCTAGGTCAGCCTGCAAGGAGGTGACATCTTCTTTAGAATATGGCTGTAAAAAAAAACAAAGGTCTGTATGCTCATGTAGTGTTTGGTTTTAGGCAGGGGATACACAAGAACATCAAAGTATTCTTCTTATCTCATCCAGATAACTAAATGGGCCATACCAGAAGAATTTCAACCATCTTGAGAAAAGCTCAGCAAGCTACTGGAAAGTATTTGTTACAGTGAACTACATCTCCTGACAAACTAGCTCAGTGGCAAGTCAATCATGAATGAGTTTATGAAACCTCCTGCTCCACTTAGGCTGCCCAGAATAGTCTTGCAGGGTTTCTCTGAAGCAAATGAAAGAGCAGGACTGCTGTAACACTTAATGCATCTTCCTGATGGAGGAAAAATAAAATAAAGCGTAGCTCTAGATTTACCATATCAATCTACTGAAGCTATAGACTGAATGCACTGAATGCGAAGCTGCCTAGAAGAATCCAATCAGGGAGGGTAACCTAACCCAATCGACCCGTGGGCTGGGGGACGAAGTCGTCCTTCTGACCTCCTGAACAGATGTAGAAGTGCGTTGGTGGTCAGAAATTCTTCTACTCAGTCGGACAGGGTATGGGTACTTTGTAAGATTAAAAGCTGGTGCTCAAGGGAGTATCTGAGAGCTTCTGATGCTGCCAGGACTGGTGATTCTGCTCCAGCAAAGCTCCATGCCACGGTGCCCTGCAGCCAGCTGGTACCATAGAGGTACACCAGCCAACCTCACCACCCGCTGAGCTTTTTAAGTGGCTAGGAAAGGATTTAAGAAATACATCAGGAAATTAGGTGCCAAACTCTCCTTGATTTATATGCTGATTTACAGGCTCTTTGAGATGAGAGTATTATATTGTGGTCAGGATTGGTCCATGCTAGCTAAATGCACTCTCAATAGTAATGTTCTCTCTCTTTCCAAAGAATGGCTTTTATTATCAAGGAACAGGAGGGAATTGTTTGTTTTCTTTCCAATAACTGACGTCTTTTGTTTCTTCTCCCTTCATTAATCATTTCACTTCACTTCTTTTTTCCTTTTTTTTTTTTTTAATATGTTCCAGCACAGGAACAGGTAGACGGTCATGATGTAAAAGAACAATTCCCTGACAGCTGTCATTGTTACTCAGTTAGACAAAAGGTGCAAAATTCCTTGTAGATATGTCAGTCAGCATTAAAGTTACAATAAAACACCCTAAAGCCAGGAAGGAATCAAATGTGAGGATTTGTAACTCTTATGATTTGATCTGAATGTATGGAAGAGAGGCCTGTTTATAGTCTGTAAGGGTGAAAAGCATCTGGGGACAGAGGTCCTAGCAAGATCCCCAAAAGAGATTTTCATGGTGATCAGGTTTTGTGGCTGCCCATCTGCAAAGTGGTACACTACACCTGAACGACTTCCTTGCCTCACATAAATGCAGCAGCAATGCAATTCAGAGATTAATTCCCAGCTGCAGTTTGGGTAATACCCCTTTTGGCTGGCTTATTAGCCCAGAGCTGCCTCTTGAATTCCTCTCCCATTTGCACAGGTAAGTGGCTTTTCAGACAGATTCTTTCCAAGTCTCATCCTTCAACAGGTATGTTCATGTATGAAATCAAATATGTACATGGCAAAGAAGTTTCGCTGTATTTTTTCTAAGAAATTTAGTCTTGGACTGTTTTGACTGTGGGGCATCCAGCAGGTGTGCTGGACATAATATATCTGGAAATAAAGTTTCTGTATCACTCCTTTCCATAGCGATAAGAACAACACCACACCCCCTAATATCTCCTAATATCTCCTTCCCCTCTCCCCATCAGAATGTCTCTCCTCCTATGTGACAGGTGAGTTGATACAAAAATTAGATTCCCGACTTAAAACTGTGTGTCTGTGAAGTCTCCTTTTCCTTAAATACTTCTGGCAATTCTGGCAACTCCTTGACTGGTTTTCTTGCTCTCCCTTCAGATCAGTCTGAGTTGTTTGCATTTTCATGCTGAGCAACATCGTCTACAGTCTGTAAATGATTAGAGGATGCAGCAACTAATCATGCACTACCTGGATTTCTGTCTCTCTCTCACTTCTATCTTTCCCAGCCAAACCATTCTAGTCTGCTTACCCTCAAAGACAGAAAAAATATCCTAAGGTTTGCAGCGTATCTACCAGGGCTGATAAGCTTTGCTTTATGGCTTCTGGTCTTACAAAGTGGTCTCCAAGTCACAATCAAACCCTTTAAATTCACATGATTGGTTGTAGAAACTGAGGGAAGTGAAAGATGCTGGAAATACTTCACCTGACAAAGGAAACTATTGACAAATGGGCTTTTATTCTTGCTTTACTGAAGAGCAATTATAATAAGCGGGAGCTACAGTATTGGCTTTAAACATGATAACAGTGTGACAATTCATATACATGACTTGACCTGCATGCAGAATTGAAGGGAGTCTCACATGAATGATTTTCTCTGTTCTATCACCAAGTCTTTGCTCTGCCAACCAAGCAGCAAGAGCTCATCTTGCTTCTATTTGCTAGATAATAAACTAGACCGCTCAGAATTTTGATTTCCCCTATCAAAGTTTTGCAAAACCAAAAAATAGGACTGGGAAGCCTCCACCTGCCTATACCATCTCCAGTTTCTGTTTCCATATTAGATGCGCCTCCCTCACGGTGAATGGTAATGTGCTTCCCTCAGCTAGTTGCCGTTCAGATGTTCCTGGTGTGTACAGCATGTGGAAAGCAGCATGGTCTGACACAGGGGTCAACACCTTTCCTGAGTGACATGGCACGCTATTTTTCTTTTCTAAATTAGAGATGAGATTTGCTGTAAAAAAAAAAAAAAAATCCAGCAGGGGCCAGGGAAGTCAAAACAACAAAATGCTGCTGACCTGCTGGTGGCTCAAACTTGCTTCTCTGCAAAGCGGTGGCTTCTGTTGAGTTTGGAGCATCACAGGAGCTAATGCATCTTACCAAATACCTATTCAGATGCTCCCAGCCATCACTGACCTCTGCTGCAGGTGACAACTATGCTTTATGAAGCTCTCCAGGAAATGGGGAATGGTCCCTAGTCCCCAGACAAGTGATGTGGCCTTATTTGTGTCTGTACTGTCACTAGGGTGCAGACTCTAGAGGCAGCTACACTTTTTCCTATGTTTGGGCTTCCTTAGCAAAGGAAATATTTGCTTTTCTCCAGATCTATAATCCCTGGAAAAAACAACAGAGAATAACCAAAGGTGTGGTTTAGTGCCGAGATCACTACACTGGGTTGTAGGTTCTCACTCTGGGTCTCTGATGTGCATGATTTTGGGCAAGTCACTCCATCATTCTGGCGGAGCAGATATGAAGACAGTACATCACATTGAGAAGATACTGATTTCTGGTTTTTTTCTATATATTAGTACATATTATATTTTTCTCTAAGGAGACTATTCCAGTCCAGGGACATGAGGACCTCAGGTCTTATTCAGTGCAGCAAATTTTACCTTGCTTTCAGAGTGATTATACTGTCTAGCTTTGTTTTCCCCATGGATGAGGAGAGCTGGATTCACTCATTAAGTCACTGTCTGATGAATTTTACAGAAATTATATTATTGGAAGTCCACAATGAGGTCAATGGATATGAAAGTGCTGGAGGATCCACCACAAAAATAATGACCTTGCCAATGTAGTGAGCTGCAAAAACACTGAAGTTTTCTGTGTCCAGGTCCAGTTTCTGCTCTTCTGCATACCAGGCTTGTTTTTCATTTCCAAATGTCAAAAACCAAAGCCAAGACCATCTAATGAAATGCCAGAAGTCAATTCCATTGACCATAAAGTGGAACTTATCAAACCCAGAGGATGATAAACTCACTGAAACCACACACCAAAACCAAATAGATAGATGGGAAAACAAAACCAATCAGAAAGAGAAGTTCAGGTATTTTTTCAGTTGAGAAAGTTGTAAGTAGTGCATCTTTCGCATTTGTGTAACCAAAGATAGGAGCAGCAGAGACACTGAAAGAATGTAGGTTGATTTCATAGAACCACTAGAATGGTGAATCAGTTATTGTTGAATCTTTAATAACAGTAGTGAGTGCTTTTCCTGTCCATAGATTTCACAAATGCAAGGTGCAGGTAAGAGAAAGCAGCACTTTAGGAAGTTCACAATGGGATTTAAAACTGTGGTGTCCTGTGTCTGTCACTTCATGTTACAATTCATATCCCTTTTGCATTTCTCCATCAAATCCTTGAATAACTTCTGCTAATAAGTGAATATCCTTCAGTTAGTTACAACCTGTGAATCATTTTTTCCTCCTGCAATGAGCACCAGGGAATCAAGTTTCTTCTTGTCCTTATCAGTTTTTATCCACACTTCAAAGTCAGATCAGGTACATCCATCCTATTATTCTCTCCTGGTTCCAGAGTAATTGCATCTTATACTTCAATCTGTGTTTAACAGCATATCACAAGTGAACCTGGAAATGTAAAACAAAATACCCTTTTGTTAGAACAATTATTCTTTTAGGATTGATTGGAAGGGGCATCCAAGACACTAAACTGGGAAGCAGATCTAGTATAGATCTTGATCACAAAACACGGAAATTAAAAGCTACTTATTTCACATAGCATTCAATCCATATTCCACCAAAAAAAAAAGGGAAAAAAAAGAAAAATCATTAGGATGATGTTGTCTACAAGGTACAGAAGCCCCATCTAATTTCCAGGAGCCAGTGTATTCAGCAATATGGTGAGGGACCGTGCAAACATCCCAAAGATCCTATTAGTCAGGCAGCAAGGGCAAAAGAGTGTCAGTTATTCATTACTTTACGGAAAAAGAATCAAAACAAACTGATTTGCAAAGGCTGCTAAGATTCTCTGCAGCAGAGACAAGAATTTCCTTAACAAGTCCTGTTATTAGCCCTGTTCTTTTTGATGGAAATCATTGCCCTGCACATTTTACTTAATTTTAACCTGATCTACTTCTATATGACTCAGTGTTTTCCATGGCAATTTTCTTGGGAGATTCATTTACTCTCCATTATATTCTTTTTCTTCATCTGTACTTTCCTTCTAAGAAGTGCTTTAGTGATGATACAGCAACCCTCTGTTTAGTATTATTTATTCTCCAAAAAGCATATTTTGTGATAAAATCATACTGCATAGATGCTGATAAATAAATTTCTCTGAGTATATACTGCACATGACAAAACACGATTAGCACCCATCATGCAAAGGTATTTATCTATTCTTTGAAACACTTCTTTCTGGTAACAACAGCATGTCCTCATCATTTCTAAAATCTTCTCTAATCATTTGCAAATTTGTTGAGACTAAGAAAGACTCAAAAGAGTCTGAAAGTCCAGCAGTGGAGTGCTGAACATATGGGCCAGAAGTGTTTTGACTTACTGTGATCTCAGTGTTACCTGCATCACTTTCATTTCCAGCAAACCCAATCCAGGCTATGTGTTTTTCCATGAGTTATGCATATCCACAGCTGGCTACTGCTCAGGTGACATTGTTTCTGCTTCCCGTACAGATGTCTTCTTTTCAATACCAATCAGAAAGAATGAGCAGCATATCAAGAGTAAGAAAGTAGGACCAGGACGAGACTGAGACATCTCAGTGTTTGGACTTCCAAGTCTGTAAAGTTTGGTTTCTGGCACACTCTTAGACACTATTGTTCTCCCATCACTACCGATGATCTTGCAGATCATCTGTAGGAGTAGAAATATGCACAGGTAAATAGAAAATACCTCTGCAGAGAAGCCAGCCAAGCCAGTGCAAATGTCTATTCGGCACCAGCCACAAACACCCCAGATTCACTTAAATGAAGACCTTTACTAATATTTGGAGATATTTATTACTTGTTCTGGTTTCAGACCTGAAGGGAATGAAAATAAAGATATAGTATGACATTGCTCTGGCCCTGATAGCCCAATTCAGAACTGGCTTCTCCTTCTTATTAAGTGTTCTGATGCAAGCCTGCAGCAATCAATGAGGACTTTTCCATCCAATTAACAACACTTTGTGGCAGACTCAAAGGTCTTCGCTACAGACAGGTCAGCACTTGGCAGAAGTGTTAATATCCCTGGGCTGGCAGCCAATGGTTCCTGCTTTTGCTGATGTTGTATTGAAACCTTTTCCCCTGCAGTAGCCAATGTATTCCTTGTCTCAGTGATTTTCTAAGCCCCTGTGCATGGACCAACCATCTGTGGTAATGTACAAATGCTCCTCTGCCTCATCAACTAAATTCAAAGGTCCACCTGTGTGAAATGGTCTTCATATGAGTAGCATGAAATCTCTTGTGCTTTTTAATATGGGAGAGATTATGACAACGGGTCTGCAAGGCCAGCCCATGACAGTATCATCATCCACAGCACCTGCATAGATTCAAACGGAGATGAGAGCCCAGACAGCTATTAAAAGATGGCGATGTTCTCCGGGAGCAAGCTTGGTTCTTGAATGGAGCTGCACAAACAGCTTTGGCCTTTTTATTTTCTTTTGTCCAGAAAATTCAGGCTGGAGTCCTAGGTGACCACTGTTCATCTCAAAATCTGTTTAGGCCCCAGGCACACCTGATACCCTCACCTTGCTTGTTTCTCTTGACCAAGTGGTGTCTTCCAGGAGGTAGATCATATCCAAAATGCAAGATTTGCAAGCCTTGCTCAGAGCCTGATGCCAAGGTAGGCTCTCAGGGGGCTAGTATCTGATACTGCAAACGAAGTTCTTGGGGAGATGTAAGGCAACCTTTCTTCCATAGTGCTTTACGATATTTTTACACTGATTCCAAGACTTATTTGCCTTATGTAGGAGCACCTAACCCCCAGAATAAATTTACTCTCCAGGGAAATGCTCAGTGCTCTTGGGACTTGTTACACTTGAGGTTTCTTGAGCTCAGTGAAGCTTCACCCCTCTCTGCAACTGGCCAGAGTACCTATAAAGATAAGAATAGATAAACAAAACAACTGTCAGAAGAATCTTTCTTTGGGGTTGGCAGCAGTGACTTGGCTGAGATTGGCTGTTTCCTGGCATGCCCTCCTATCTACCTCAGCAGTCATTTCCTTTGACTCACCTTGGGTTTTGGCAATTGAAACACTCCTATATATTAAGTAATAAGACTCCATGCAGCTATTTCTTTTTAAGTATGAGCTCTGCTGAGTGACCTTAGCAGAAAACTGCCAACAAAAGCACAAAAAAGTTTAATCTAATTAAGTCTAAATAATATGGTCTTGAAGTCTTAACACACACTTATCTATTGACATTGTCTCAGTTATGGTAAAGGAATAGAGTCCTTGTTCTGCTATTTTGCAGAACAGGCAATTTACAATATTCAGCAAAAGGAGTCTGAAAGGTAAAGTCTTCATATAATCTTTTTTCCAAAGTTATAAAGCGAACATCAAAGGTACTACTACTGATGTGTGGAAACACTCATATTACAGAGAGTTAGGAGTCCAGCAAGGAAACATGTTCTTTATTTCATATATGATAGAACTGAATGCTAAAATAATGCTCCATGCATATGTTTTGCAGGTCTCAGAACAGGTCTGACATATATTTAGGATTGTATTCAGTTACACAGGAGGTAGAAACAGTCAGAAGGTGATTTGGTTTCTGAAGGCTGTGGAAAGCAAGGCATAAGAACAGAAGTCTTACGCCATTAACTACTCCCTCAAACACTGTAGCAACTCCAAAAGTGCTTTGAGTTTGGACGGAGTATTGCATGATGTATTATGCATGGTGGAGCCTTCCAGAACCGTTTTAAGTATTACATCTGATAACCTTTAACTACGCTCTTCAGCTTCATACATCTCATCTTTCTATGAGGAGTCATGTGTGTGTCTCTTCTTGCTAGCGAATATTCATAAGTCTTTGAAGAAGTTGGTTAAGGATTGATTTTTCACCATCTCTTCTAGTACAAGAACTAGGGAAATAAATGACTGGAAGCCAAGTTTGGAACAAACAAAAGGAGATGAATCATCACAAAAGAGGCAGTAGACCTGCATGCACAAAATCCTTTGCCAAGAAGTTCTGCAAGATATCAATACAGGTTCAGGTCATCCTTTGAGACTAGACAAACACACAGAAAAATATCCATTGCTGATTAACAAACAGACAAGTTACAACAGGCTCAGGTGTGGAGGATGGTAGAAAATTTAAGAGTATACATCATCGCTGCTTGCCCTGTTCTTACCTTCCTAGACATCCAGCTTTGTTGTTGGAGACAGGATGCTGGGCTTGGTCTGAATTAGTTCCTCTGTTCTTACCTTCTCATGACTCCAACCAGGCTGTTAGAAGCATACCTATGTGACTACTGTCACCCTGATGAGATAGTGAAACTTATCCTTTTTGATGATTATTTCCAGTAGCAATTGCTGGGAGCTGCCATTTGTTAATACACATATTCCCCCATGCCTTTGCTTCAGAGATGAGACTGCTGAAAATCAAATAATAAAAGTTTACATGAAGGGATTATTACAGTCCTTATAAGGACTTGTGGGAAATTACTATGCAAACAGATGGTATGCTGAAAAAGTATTAAAAGTACTTTAAATTAGTGTGCCTGGAAGATGAAAAGAACTGATATTAAAGGAATAGGGAAATATAATAAAGTTAAAGAGAGAAGAACCAATTGTTTGAAATTCCTTATGGAGCTGCAGCACTCCCAACTTCTCCTTTCTGCTCTTTGCTACACTTTCCTTTTTTTCATTTAAGATCTCGGCCTCTACTAGCAATGAAAAAATTGCCAACATTTTGTTAGACAATGGGGAACTGAGCTGTCAGAGCAGGCTCTGCTTTCTCTTCCTTTCTGCAATTTCAGCCCTTAGGTTTTGCATGTTTTCTGCCCTCTGTGCTTTTCCATAAATAGATTTCCCTACTTGCCATTCTCCTGTATGGAACTTGAGTAGTTTTCTGTAAAACAAGCTATGATAATACTTGGCCATCAGGCTAAAATCATTTGCCACAACCCATGGGTATGATGTGAAATTACAAAGGATCATCCCTGGTTCCAGCTGTAATTTGGGATCCTCTGATCTCCTACCTCCATTTTTAATCTCTTCAATAGGGAAAACTGGACAGCAGAGGACAGAGATCTCCTTCCCCTGCTCAGGGCATATCAAGAACAGGAGACTCAACAAGGAGACCATGTGGCCAGGGAGAATCTCTTGATACTGATCTCCTAGTGACATAAGATTAAATGGAAAAAAATACACTTGTACCCACAAGGGCTATAAAAATACAAGTAGACAGGTTTGACCAGCCTATCCCCTCTTAGTGGCAAAAACTAGAAAAGGTAAGAAGGCCAGAGTCAATACTCCTTCTCCCGCTCATTATGAGAAACCCCAAGTCACAGTCATTAGACCCAAATCTGCATCCCGTAAGAGTGTTTTTCGTTGAGTTGTCTCAGTCTGGCCTAATCTTTCAGCCTTATTGAATTATATGCCTTGCCGGATGTTGCCGATGAACTCACTTTCCATTCATGCAACCTTCATTTTATTCCTCTTCCTTCCCCTCCTTTGTGGCAGAGCTCACCTCCTTGGCCTGCCCCTGACACCCCAGCTCAAGAGGAGGAGATATAAGTGCATCCTTATGCATCCATACATCTATGATGCCACCAAGCATCATAGACAGTTACTTTCATGGGCAAACGATGTCCATCTTTAATCAATTTCCACAGAATTAATTTCTACAAGTGTTGCATTATTACCAGGGAGGGAGATGAACAAAGGGAACGAAGACGGACAGGAAATCCCAGGACACCAGTGCTTGGCTCTGAGAGGCAAACATAATTAATTGTAGTGGTTTAATTTTTGCACCTTCTGCTTGTTCCCACGTCAAAGCCTAGGTGCCTTAACTGGCATGTTAATTAGTTCTGCGTTAGCAAACGGAAAAGCTGCGATTGTTAAAGGCGCAGAACGGCATACTCACAGCTGCCACTCCAGGCCGGCTGACAACTAGCTGCCGTATTTAAGCAGCCATATCAATAATACAGAGATCCGATCAGAATAAATGTCACGAGTCCCAGGACTTACTTGTTCCTGCAGTTTCACATCATAACTCAAAAGTCATGATCTGATGCTACCTCAGAACAACAGGGGGGAACTTCCCTATCATTGATGTGTGTTTTATTCAACCTGCTGCTGTTTCCTAGAGCCACATAGGCTGGGTGCAAGAGAAGGAAGCATGACCAATGTATGGGTATGGGAAGATTTGCTTGCTTTTTAATTAGACTACATGGTCTGCCCTGGTTGATGGATTCACCTAATTTCATTTTGAATCCTCTTCAGCATCTAGCAGATATAAAAAAGGAAAGGCATTTCTGTAATTCTCTTCATCTGCAAGTACATCCTCACCATAACCTCACATGTTGGAGAAATGCCATCTCTTTTAACAGCTGGGGAACTGTGGCAGCAAGATTTTCAGTGGTTTTTGACACTGATCCCACAAAGACTCTCTGGCAGAGCAACAAATTGAATCTGTAGCCCGTTTACTCTTGATCCTATCTGAAATACAAGTCCATTGTTTCTCCCTCACACTGGAGGAGCAGGTCCCTATAGCATCATGTCCTAAATATAGGCTTATGAAAAAAAAAATGGTTAAGGATGACAATGACAAGCTGAAGTTTTGCTCTAATTCAAGAACACTGGCCATTAGGAAATGATAAGAGCATCTAGTAGAATGTTAAAATATATTTTCCTAAAGTATTGTTTTAATTAGAAAAGTTGAAGAAGAGTGTGTGATATGAAAATCTTAACCACTTCCCAAGTTTATGGGGTAAGTAAAATAAACTGAGTTGCTTATTCATACTTTTTCATATCTTTGCTCTTCATGCAATCCGCTGATAATTCTTCAAATAAAATATGATTTAAAAGGGACAAGTTCTTTCTATTTTCATACTGATGATGGAAGAAAAGCTATAGACTTTTTAAGGCACCCTATACTTAGACCCTACAGGCTTTTTCATGGTGAACTCTCCCAACAGTATGGAAATGCAAACTTTAAATTCATTTTGTTTCCACAATGGAGAAAAGTCAGTCTGGTGATATTGAGGCTTTATGAAGTATGCAGAAATTTACTAGCTGGAAGCAAAACCAGAGTGATATTATATATGTTCCAAGGATACGACATCCCCTCGGAAATGAGCAATTCAACCCTTCGAAAATCCAAGCAAGGGCACGAAGTATCATATGGAAATCTAACGTTGCAGTGAAAATGGAGAAAATGCTAGTGCCATCTATTGGCATGAAAAAATAAAGATGAAAAGGAAGCTGGGCTCATCTGCATGTAGCCAAATAAGGTTAGAGGGAGGTTGTTTGTTTTAATCACACCAAGTTAAGATATTTGTAAATATGCAGTTTTATGTTTAGTCTTTTTAATGATGTTGTATTTTGGGTAAATATGTTGACTTTAAAATTAATCACCGTTGTAATCAAGCTGCAGCAAAAGATGGGGATTTGAATGTAATGGGAATTAAGAGTCATTGCCGAGTGGATAAATGCTGGCATACTGTCTAATGCTCTTAAGCAGGTTTGCAATGCCATCACAGACTGTACCCAGGCTCGTAAGCAAATTTAAATTTCTCATGGAATAAAGGATGAAGGAACCTATAGTTCCTAGATGTTTCCTGGCTTCCTTGATCAACTGCAAGAGAAAAATATTTTCAGGTCTGTGTATGGACAGCAGAAGAGGAGAGGGATTTCCATCCACAGAGAGTCAGCAGGAGGCAGCCAGCCAGAATGGGCATCTGACATTGAAATTCACAATGAGTATGAATGTCACTTTTTAGTATGAGGGAGGCTAGATTACTGTCAAATGTACAATGGTGAGATCCCCTGCAGGAATATACTCAAATTTTCAAATTCAGATTCATCCCTCCCCTGCATTCCTCCCTGGCCAACAGGGCAAACCAGAGAGCTCCAGGTACTTGCGTGTGTCAACACCATTTGGCAAACCAGGGCCTTCTCAAGCCATCAAGAAGGACCTTACTTTCTTCACAGGTGGTCAGAGTGCCCCTGCATACCCCAGGGAGCAGGAGAAAAGGGGCAAAAAAGGCATTCTTCAAACTCATGCTCCTCATTATCCTACAAAAAGCAACAGAGTAGCGTACAGATCCCCAGAAGAACAGAAAACCCAAGACATCTCTAAGTAGAAACACTAACATCCAAGAAGTATATCCATAGAAGGAAGTCCCTGCAACCAGTAAGTTGTTTCAGGGATTATCATGTCTGCAAATAACTCCTTTCTGCAGGAAATTACAACATTTAATTGCAATGTTTGGCATTGAAATCCCTTTGTTTTGGAGGAGGAATTTCATCCCAGTTATTGTGTCTGTTGTTACCGAAAGCTTCATTAAGTACTACTTCTTGAAGCTAGGAGGGACTTTGTGACATTGCATGGAGCACTGAATTTCACCCCCAGGTTCCTGTATGGAGCCAGTACCTTCAGAGGGAGATAACAGTTATTTCTCATCTGAGTGTTGTAGACTTTTCGGTCTGAACAGTCCTGAACATTTTTTCCCTATGTAGACTTTTCCAATCAATAGCTGCCCTCATTGTTGAGAAATATGAAACTTACCTCTATGCTGCACATAACCAGCTTCAATATCCAGCTGTTTCTATGGTAGATGCAAGGTTTTCAATCCTTGTTAACTTGGAAACAGCAATATTTTTTTCAAGTTGGCATTCAGAGCTCCTTATTGTACACTTAACTTCATATAAAGCTGATCTTCTGGGTCACCCGGCACAAACCATTTAGAAATGCAACCCTCTGGGTGAAGGGTTGAGCACTATCTGTGAGTCTTCTTCTGAGAATGTTTACCTTAAGACATCCTTACAGACAGCAATCAGGCAACTTCTTAACCTTTTATTTGCTAAAAGGCTAAAGCTTCTAAATCTCCTACTCTGAGGAGAACTTTCCAGATGCTCTGTCTTTCAAACAGCCCAGCTGCTCAAAGGTTTGTGCTCTGTTATGTCAAGCCTTTTGCTTCCCTTCAAGACAGGACCCTCACAGCTGCTTCCACTGCACCCGAGCCTGCAGTGGAGACCAACCCTTTGGGAAAATTCTTCTAGAGTCGCTCTTCAGAGTTTCACAGAACAGCATACCAAGAGAAAGAAGAATGCAAAGGATGTCCACTGTACTTTGTTCCAAACAGTTTCAGAACTTTGAGCAACAGCCAGTGACTTGGGAAAAATCTGGCTCTGAACTGCCCCAAGGTGAGAAGGATGTTGTGCACCAGTGTTATGACATGAAAGTGTAGTGTGAGAAGTCTGGAAAACACCTTTCACTCTTACAGCCTGTGAATTATTTCTCCTGCCATCTCAAAAAATACTTAGTAACATCCAGAGAAATACGTGCCATGTTTATATGGCAATAATGAAAACATCATGGTAAAAGCAGAGCTCACCCAGGTAAGGTGACCTGCCTAGGATCAAAGCAGATTAATGCTGAGTAAAGAGAACTGCCATCTCCTGAATTCTGGTTCAGAGCATTAACTATGGGACCTTAGTGCTTGTCCTGAAGGGGGGGGAAAAAATCCTAGTATGCAGATGTTTATGCTTGTTATTGTTATTTCAGACACAAATAGATTTCTATATCTTTAGAACTCCAGTACCTCCTGCTTCAGTTAGAGATCTTATAAATTTGAGTTCTAGATGAGCTCTCCATCCAGGGAAAGACAGTTTCTGTGTGGAAAAGGTAAACTAGTTTTTCAATATTAATTTATTTTTGACTCATGTCTTTCTTATACCCTTCCTCCTCGCTTTCCAATTTTTATTTTACTGTTTTCTTTCATTTCAAGATGAAAAAGTAATACGCTTCAGTGATTCACATGCATGATAGAAAGTGGAACGTCTATGGTGAGTCTTATTTCCTACTTCTCAAACTAAGCCGACATGGCAAAAAATGTTTTTTTTAAGTATGTGTGTGTGTACTCGCATAAATAAGAGAGCTAGCTTGGAAAATGCGGTAGGTCAAAACCTCATGCTCAGTAAAACTCAATAAAATCATTCCTTGGCATTAAAATGCAAACCAACCAAAAAAACCAACAACAACAAAAAGGAGAAAGAGAACACAAGAGGGGAGTATTGCAAAATTTTCAAGGGAGAAATCTGAGTTCCCCTGTTCTACACCCCTCCTCCCTGTTCCCCAACACAGAAACCTTTTACCCAATAAAACTCTCATGAGCTGAAAGATGTGAGTTCAAATCCATTTAAGTAAGAAATAACCAGGGATGGGTTTCTTCCCACTCATGCAAAAGTTTAGCAATCACAGAAGGACTTCACATCACCTTGGAAAGAGTTGTGAGTCTTATTCCATGGAATGGAGACTTTTTCCACAGGGTAAGTTTCCAATGATACTTCTGTGAAGTTGTGCATACACCTTTCTGAAAAAGAGTGCATTTTACACCAAATGACAAAAGTAGTAGAACTTTAGTTCTGTCTTCTGATACCAGCCAGATACCTGCAGACGGTCATCTCTCTTGGTAGGCTCTTCCTTTCCCTTCAGTCCCATCACATGCAAGGGCAAGTTGTGCAGCTCCCTTTCATGCTGTGTTTTGTACTATGCCTGTAGAGCTTTTCCACACCTTTCCCAGCCTCTTCACACTCTCCCACTTCTTGGTCACCTGCTCTCAGCCAGGCTCAGCAGCCAACTCCACTGAGTGGCTGCGTCTTTATACCTAAGGAGTGACTCCCCAGGTGAGCAATATCTACATGTTAGCAAACTCTTCAAAAGCCTTGTTATCAGGTACTAATGGACTGCAGGCCTCGTACCTGCACCAATCCCAGTGTAGGTTTAAGCCAGTGGCCTTCAGTTATGTCAACAGAGTATTGCAAAACAGAAATACGCCGTTTCAGCCAGCACAATAACATGGCCACCCCGCAGAGATAATGCGACAGACGTTTTCTTTTTGTTGGGTGCCTTTTAGGGGCAGGAGGGATGTTTTTTATTATTACTATCAGTTTCTCTTCGTTTCTGATGTCTGCTGCTGGTGCTCAGTCCCAGAGAAAGCACACCATTATCTCACAGCACTCACTCCCGCACTTTGCACTCGTACAGATCTTAATTTTCTCATTGGGTTTTTCTTTCCCATGCTGCCTTTATGTTTCTTTCTTCATCTTCTTCTCCCTTCCTCTTTCTGGGGAGGGATGTTACACATAAGACATCGGTGCGAAGCTCATTCAAGTCTGACAAGTGAGTTCTTCAATTCTATCCCCTTGTTTAACATTCTGATGGAGGAAATTAGTCTTAAAACTAATGCATGTAAAACAGGTTTCTCCCCTTCTCTCTCTTTTTTAAATATTAATTTATCTCAGTGGAAAATATCTTACAAGAGGATCTCTTCCATTTCAAAATGATAATAATATATATGGGGGGGAGGGGAAGCTAATTCAGTTGTATGCTTTCCTTGATCAAAGCTTATCACTGGGAGGAGAATGAGAATACAGGGAACAAATTCTGCAGAGACTTTTGATAACCCTAAAGAAGAGATCTGCAGCACAGAAGCCTGAATGTTATCATAGTCCTCGCCACGTTTTTTCACTTTAGCAATGCACATGATGGCAGGTTGCTGTGGCACATGCTAGTCAATGCTGGGGAATCCCAGTTAATGGTGGATCCTTTCTGCATAAATATCTTATCTATTTTTGAGTGTAATTCAGTTGGATGATTAACTTCCCATAGCCAATTCTTAATAACAAGAATAAAAGCCTGTTACTTACCTTAGCTTGTGTGATGAAGTCCTTTCTTTTTGTGGTTGAAAATCTAGGGCACTAACTTTTTCTAGGAGTCGTTTTGTAAGAACATAGAAGCACAGAAACATAGATGCAGGCATGATGCTGAAAACTGAACCATGAGATGTAGCTGATGGATAAGTATCGGTGCAGTCAGTCAAGGTTTCCACTGGGAAGGCAGAAAATGGAGTTAAAACCCATCCCAGGTGGGGTCTCAAACCTGGTCTGAAGCTCTCACAACAATGAGTCTCGTTATATATTTTGAGCCCATCCTGTGAAAGCCATTTCTAATTTTCCCAGCAGCTGCTGCAATACAGTTAAATGACTATTTTGTGAGATGAGTAGGTGTCTCCCTCGCTTGGTTGGTTTTAAATAGGAT
This sequence comes from Apteryx mantelli, assembly GCF_036417845.1. Lineage (NCBI taxonomy): Eukaryota > Metazoa > Chordata > Aves > Apterygiformes > Apterygidae > Apteryx > Apteryx mantelli. The sequence continues at coordinate 2,645,240 of NC_089979.1, read as the reverse complement.
ATGATCAATCCTTTTACAAAAATTCAGGTACATGGCTCAAGTGCCACAAGTGCTGTCCTGGCTGCTCTGGACACTCTGAGGACCAGATGAGCAGCGATGATCCTGCCCTGTCTCATAACTCTCTCCAGAGTGAGCAAAAACAAAGATTTTTTTTGTATCAGGTTTCTTACCAGCATTATATTCCTCAAGATACTTCTTATGCAAGTCCATGTACAGACTGAGAGTCCTCTCATCCTCCTCCATTCCTTCCCTTGACCATCCCTGACTTATCACTAAGTTTCCCTTTCGCTGCTGAAGTGCCAAGGTTCGTGGGAACACAGGAGAGACTTCCACTTCTCATGCGTGAAGGCAAAATCTTACAGTCAAGAAGGAAAACTGGTAGGAAAATCCTATGTGCAGGCAGTCTTGGGGCAGAGGAGATCATTTGTCTGCATGAAGCGGATACATACAAAACTTTTTTTCTTTTTTCTTTTTTTCCTTTATACCAGTAAAATATTTAACCTACCCTCACATGATTCTTAGAAATAAATTCTGCGACTTTTGTTGAATTTTTTGATAAAACAAATGAATCTTTGGCAAGAGAGAAAAGCAGAGAGAGGGGGAAAAAAAAAAAGAAGCCTGAGGCAAAAATCTATCAAGAAAGGCTTCCTGTTAGTTCAATATTGACATTATTTTAAAACTGAATCCTTCAAATTTTTACTTGGAAGAAAGTAAAAGTTCTTTGTAAGGATATTAAGAAAGGGAAATCAGGACTCCTCGGTTCCATGCAACTGATACCCATTAGTGGTATGATTTTGAGCTAGTCACTTTGAACCAGTTTGAGCTCCCATTTCCCAGTCCAGAAATGGCTGCAATAATTACTCGCTTCACAGGAGTGATGTGGGGTTTGCTATCCTTTGTATTGTACTTTGCCAGAGGGCCCGATGGAAGGACAAAGATTTGATTCCACCAAAATGCTAAGACATTTCCACATTGTTAAAGCACACTCTGCTTAGGAACTACAATTTTGGTACATGTTTAAAGAAAACCTTAAAATTAACCCTACAGAGATATTCGAGTCCATCTCTCAGCATCCTCCACCCATCTACTCTGCTATTATGGCCCCAGAATCACCACCCTCTGTTATTTGTGCCTCTCTGTGTGCACTGATTTTTGCAAATCCAGGTTGGATTATTACCTTTTTCCAGCGAGCGGGAGCACAGAGGTGAGACTTCAAGCACCAACCACCTGCGCACAAAAAGCCACCCAGTCTTGTGCCTCCTGAAAGCCAATATTCTGCATCCAGCTAAAGAAAGCTAAAGGTTTTTCTCTCTCAGGGGCACTCTTTCTTGTCATATCAATCTTCTCCATCTTCAAGTGTCTTAGAAAAAATGATGAAGGAGATCACAATCCAGAGCTGCAAATAAATAGCCTTCAAATTGAAGGACATATAACATAAAGAAGCGTATGAGTCATTGCCCAAGTAGCAATAGTAAATCAGAGTCAAAGAGGAAAAAAATAGGTGTCAGTCAAAAGAAACCCTGGCAAAACAGAGAAGAATTTTTTTTTAATAACTATGTGCAAAACCTAGAGTGCAAAACTTGTTCCTCTTTGGGAAACACTAGCTGAGACAATTCGTTAAGCAGTCTATATAATTAACTGCAAAAAAAATAGCTGAGACCATCTCTCAGGACCATCCACCCCCCCTACCCAGCTTTACAGCCCTGAGATCATCACATGCAGTACTTTGTTCCTTTCCATGCTCAGGCTTCTGAAACTCCAAATTAAGAAGTACCACCATTTCCTTGGAGTATTTTTATGAGGTCCCAACAGGTCAGCTGAATCTCCCTTCCTTCGCTGTCCACCACAGGCTCTCCCCACTCTTACATCCAAGGTTCGAATACCTGTGAACACAGGTCGAGTCAGTTGTTTTTGCATAGCCTGAGGGCCAGGAACTGAGTATGAGCAGTTTCTTCTTCTGCTTGTATTTCTTTTCCTGGTGATCCAGTTTTGCTCTTAGTTCAAGCCAATACGTAGACTCTATAAACTGGTGAGTTGTTTGGGCTTGATGGACCCAAGCTAAGCCCTAAATGAACACTGCAATGCAGATATATACAGATTAAGAGGCCACCTTCTACTATGCACTAGACAGACGTAGGTACTTAACACTGGTGAGTTCAAGAGAGCAAGTTGCTGTTCAGCTGTCCCACACCCAGGGTTGCTTCTGTACTTTCAATGGAAAGAGAAATAAAGGTCATACACCAACTACAGGGCAGGTCATGGCTTGGAAGGGTGAGGGCAGTCAAAGCCCAAATGGAGATCAGCGGTAAATGAGACAACTCTTGGGCTGTGGAATGGGGAAGTGTTATGTCAGGCAGTGAGGACAAGTGAGCTGGTGGGTATATAAAATCCTACGTTGTATTCACCTTAATACAAGCCATGACTGAGTATTGCTTGCCCTGGGAAGCAGAGCCCTGGGAACGTGAGTGGTAGGAGACAGCCCACATAGGAGGTGTTTGCTAAGAGGAAGGGGTGACAGAGAGAGGAAATTAACACTATTGTCATGGATTTGGACCTGGGCATGACCATCATCCAGCAAAGCATTCCCTATGGATGGTAACCTCCTCTCCTGCAAAAGGGGTGGGGTGGAGGGAGAGCTAGAGAGATGATGGACCTCTCCCTTGAACTGGGGAAAAATGCCTCCATCCTGGCTGAAACTGTATTGGGGATCTCTGCCTCTTTATTAATCAGGGCATCTGCCCACTAGGATTGCGCATGATTAGAGGGTTTTGAAGGTTTGTAGTCCCTTTTCTGCACCTGATCCCCTAGGACAGATTGCATGTCTGGTGTGCTAGAAAAGCAGGCAGAGAATTACAAAAAGGACAGAAAATACCCTGGAGCAAAACAACTGTGACAGATACAGGTGAGTATTTTGGAAGAGGCTTTTAGCCTAACTTCAGGCCACCTACTTTGAGACTGAATAACCCCATTGTGGATCAGCTCTTTCCCACTTCTGCGGCTTAGTATTGTGGTCTCTCCATCTCAGTCTGCTCTTCATCTCTTTCCCATACATATATGCATATCTCACTGTACCCATCTTTTCCGTGCCCAGTGAGCACCGAAACAGGAATTATCTCTGAAGGCAGCTGGGATGCAGATTGCCAATGTTTACGCACTCCTGCCTAAGTGACCTTTTGAAATCTGTGGATAAGAATTTTCTAGTTCATTTCCCATGGGGAAATATTTACATATTGTTGAATGAGTTGAGCTTGTTGTTATCTTGTTGCCACTGTGATTTACAAAACATTGTGGGAAATAAAATATAATAATAATAACAACAACAAACTCCAGCATTTGTCTGAATTGGAGACTAGAAGATAAGCTGCAGGAGCCTGCCTGGGGCACTAACATCACAGCATGGCATGAAAGTACGCAGGTGGCATTCACCTCCCACTCGCAGGTACCAGTCTGCTGCTCGCTCCATCTCAGCTGGCAGTAATTTATCTATGCACCTTTGGAAAACAATATTAATCCTCACAGTAGCTTGTGCATATCCACTTTTAAACAAGGCAAACGATAACTCTCTGAGGAAAGGCAGTGACTGGTAAATAACAGTTCTTAATTTATGGATGAGGGAGAGATTTCTAATCCATTTCTGGGTACACAGGTGGAGGTGGGAGAGAGGAAGGGAGGGTGACCTTTGCGCTATCTTTCCCGCACCGTAAAATTTCATACCCTCACAGCACCAAAGTGGTCTGAATATCATCTTGTTTTTCTGTCCTCTTCTTCATCTGATTTCTGCCAAACGTTAAAAGAGAGAGAGATAGCACGGAAAAGGGGAGGGAATTTACAAACACAGCACATTCACTGACTCTCGGTCTGCTGCTCTCGATAAGATCTCTCAGATCAGAGCACGCTTGCTTGCTTGTGCTAAGTGGTGGAAGGGAAAGAGTGGCAGGATTTTTTCCGGATATTTTGAGAAGAGATATGGACTGTATTAACAATGGAATGGTTGAATTAACCATGGAATTTGAGATTAATATGTGGAGCAGAGGGCTGGAAGATAGAGAGGTCTTCTGCTGAGGTGTCTACAAAAAACAGCAGTGGGTGCTGACCCATTCTGCAGTATTGTTTTGCTATTTCTTTGCTTTGCACCCACCTGATAGCAAGTTCATTGCCATGTCTTTAAGGCAGTGTGATGGTGTGCTCCTTTCCCCCCGTGATGTGCTCTCTCCCCCTCAACCTGACCTCCCTGTAAACAGCACGTAGGTAGGGGCTAATTGAGCATGCGCCGACTAAGACCCATCTAGCGTGCAAATGTGACTATAAGTCAGTCATCTCCCCCCCCCATAAACAGGGGCAGCCTAGAGCCCATTGCATTCTCCTGCATGGCAGTGGGCTGCACTGCAGAACCTCCTCTTGAGCAGGGACGCATCTCAACATCAAGGTTGAGAGATTCCTTACCCGCGACAGATCCTCGGTAAGCGATTAATAGCATGCTGAACTTTTGCAAACTTTGCGAAACTTTGTTGAGTTATATCTCTGATTAATTGTGCACATAATCCCTTAGATATAAACCATTGACCAAGTGTGAGACTCGAATCGGATCCAGCCACACCCAGGCTCCTCTTAGAAGGAGTTTAGAAAGCAAGGGGGTCCTTTCTGAACCTCGTGACTCAATGGGATGGTCTCTGTTGCACGTGTGTCTGACCCTGTCCTTCATGCAGTAAATAACCGAGTGAACCTTGCCAATCGAACATTGTTAAATCATTCTTATTTACTATTGAACTTTGTTAATTCGCTACGTTACCACAATAAACATAGTGCTGCTTCCCTCTTACGAGTGAAGTGCATCACTCCTCCATGACAGGCAGGAGTATCTTTATGCTCCACGCTGCAAGTACAGAGCACTTTGAAACCCTGGAACTGAAAGATGCTGCTTCGTTATTGGTATTAAATTCCCATTCATTGACCAATAATTAATATGTGTTTTAGTAGTGATCATTTACTAGTACTGTGGAGCCTGAGTGATCTGGATACTTTGAGGTCATAACACCCTTCAGAGCAGGGGAGTCTATGTTACAGCAATGAAACAGTTGTTAGAGTCAGGGCATATTACTTGCAGATATTAGGTTTTTTGTTTGGGTTTTTTTTCTTTTGCTTTTTTGCTCCATTAAAAATGCACATTTTAGCATAACATAAAAAAGCTTACCCCTGCTCCCCCCAAAAAAGCTAAGTGTGTCTTTGAAGTGCAGCTGCTGAAGACAAAGTTTTGAGGTAGCAGGTTAATAATCTATGAAGTCATTCAGATTATTCAGTTTCCAAAAAGGAGGGCCCCACTTGAACAGGTCACATCTGCTGCTGCTGAACCACGAATCGCACAGAGTTCTCCATATGTCAGGGCATAAATTAGTGTCACACAGGAGCGAGCCTCCTACTTCATTCAACTGCCAGATCCTCATGCTATGTCCTGTGCAGAGTAGCCTCCATTTCTCATGGCTTTCGTTTTGTCCTCTGGATGCTGCTGGAATCTGCTGGCAGTTAACTCCATATCCTTTGGTTTCTGGGAATATTCTGCTCTCTTTGCTTTCCAGTTCACCAAAACAAGGCATACCCCCTCCATCTGTCTCCTCAGTTGCAGCATTCAGTCAGCATGACAACAACAGGGGCCTCAAACCCATGGGAACAGTCCTGGAGGGCTGTTTGGTGGGACCCCTGAAGCTGCTGATTGAAGACCACAACTGCTTCGTTATAGTCAGGCTCGTCCCTTGTGTTTTCTGCCTGCTGGCTCACAACCCCAGACTGGATCTGTCCCAAAGGTCTATGTACGAAAAATGGGACCATGAACTGCCCATAGAAGTATTGCAGATATCCAGGATCTTCTCCTAAAGCTCCTGGGATGCCTGTGTTTCTCCCTGGAGAAAAAATAATTGCCTCTCTTTATCTAGGCAATCCAAAGCCAACTGACATCTACCAAAGGAAAAAAAAAAGTTACTCTTTAAATCAGGCACATTATGCTTAAATGAAAGGAGAAGGACCTATGTGAACCATCACAATTCCTGAAGGAGTTTGAAAAGCCCCTTTTGTTCAGCTTTTCACAGGTGTGTTGGCAGGATTTTTTAAAAAGCAACATCCAAGTCTCTCCTATAGAAGAAACATGGAAGGAAGTCAAGGGCCTCTGGAGTGTCATGAGGGAAAGTCAAGAGAAGAGGGTGTCTTCTACATGTTACTGGACTCAGGGAGGCAAGGGGCATGATTTCAACTTCCAGTTGAATATTCAGCTAACTGAAGGGCTTAATCCGAAGGTCTTAGGAGCCCTTCTGTTCCTTCCAGATGTTCAGCTAAGGGTGTGAAACTGAGTGTGTGGAAACACGGTGGGTGGGAAGGGAATCCTCCTAGGACCATGGTGGAAGCCAGAACCCTCAGAAAAAAATCTTCTTATAGTTATTATGGTGAAATTATTTGGTTCCTCTGGGGATCCTGCCTTTCATGGTGGATCTCTGGAATGTTCAGCTGTCTATGGCAGGAACCCCCTATATCTTGTGGGCTTTTGCAGTGCATGCCTGTTGTCTCAGCTCAGCTACTGAGCTGTGTAGCAGCTTGGACCAAGGAAGGCAGCAACGTTGAGGGAGCTCTCCATGGCAGCTTACAAGATCACCTGCCTCTGCTGATGGCTGGCCATGAGCAAATCTGTTTTGTGCCTCAATTTATCTCTCTTTTAAATAGAATAATTAATTCCAGACTCTTCGCATTGAAGACTGACATATACTCACAAGAGGCTGACCCAGGCTCTCAGTATGATTGTTTTAAGGGAGTTAAGTTTTCCCTGCCACTCATTCCGTTGCCAGGTTCCTTATCCCATCCTGGTGTACGCTGTTGGAAAGACAAATTGATTTTAGCTTCCTTGTTCAAGACTCAGTTGGAGCCAGTAACTGACAAGCAGCTAATTGGCCTTTCCAAGGTGAACACAACTAAATAAATTTAAAAGAAGAGAGATGATGGGCTATTTTGAATGACAGCTTAAAGTGACAAGACAGCTGAAGAAGGAAAGGCTGCAGCACTTTCTTATTGTTCCACAAATTGTTCTCCAGTCTCATTCTTCAATGTTGCAGTGCCAAGTTCAGAAAGTTACTGTCAATTAAACAACGCCTTGACGATGCGTTAAATTGCAAATACTGCTGATGGCAGCTCAAATCAAACTTTAGAGCAGATGAAAACATAGCTCTTTGGGATCAGCAATCATTAAGTGTCTCAGGAAACAAAACATGCCCTCTCAAAGCTGAATTTTGAGGAGGGCAACAGCTGTAGAGCAATCAGAGAAGGAGTTACCAGGGACTGTGGGATTCTGACTTGAAGGAAGCCAATACATGTCTCAATCCCTGCAACAGTCTTAGCACTGAGACTATGGAGAGATGCATCTGTTTACCAGAACTTTTCTGATCTCTTCTGAACCTTAAGACAACTTGGGAATAAAACTCAGGAAAAACTGATAAGGTAAATTCTTAGCTTTTCCCCAAGATGATGTGCTGAGAAACATAAACATTCTTCCATGAATATTTTAAGAACAAAAACTGATTTGCGTTTGAATGATTTTCACCAGACTTATCACCAAACACCATTTCTACTAGAGGAGAGAAGAAACCTAGAGCAGTGGCCAGCGCACATGACCAGGAGTGAGGAGACCTGGGGACATTTCCTAGTTCAGGCTATTGCCCCTCTGTGGCTGGGTGTCTTCTTTTCTTCCCTTCTTTGAAGTGGACATCATTCCTGTTGGAAAATACTCAGGAAGTACATGCACAAGGTTTGGGCAGATATCTACCAAAAAACAAAAAAAGTGCAAGAAGCAAGGTAGGGTGTACACCTTGCAACTTTTCACTTCTTTAAGCACTTTTTTAATGAGCCCGTGATAGGAATTGCAGGCATGGACTGAAAAAGTGTTGTAGGGCTGCACCATGGGCTCCTCAGTTCTGCCTAATGGTGTGGCAGGTATCATTTGGTGATCCTACTGCCTTCCAAGATCTTTTTCTTGGAAATATATATATTTTTTTGATCTTTGAAGAAATTTCTGTGTGATTGGTTCTAGGTTAGACAAGGCTCTGCAGAAAGGAAACCCTGTGAGCAATGGAGAATATTTCTTTGCATTGGGAACATCATTATTTTATAAAGCAGGGTCATTCTGTGGAAGGGGTATATTAATATTGGATTGCAATCCTTGAAAAAAGAGCAATGTATGCATCTCTGTCCCAGGCCTGTGCATTCATATACAAACAATCAATTACAATTTAAAAATTTATCTAGGCTCATGGTATCAGCTTCTCTTCCACCAGCACCTGAGTTGTAAGGCTCTAAAATCAAGTTTTACTAATGGGTAGTACAGTAGAAGACACAAAAACTAAACTGAACATCCAGGGATTGATTTCATGCATATTTTTTTCAGTTAACTTCAGAAGTACCTGAAAAGGTACATATATTTCTTTTCCATGGGGAAGTGGACCTCATCTGCACGTATGAATTTAGACTAGGTTTTTGGAACCTGTTAGAAAGCAGATCCAAAGTTTTGATTTGGCCCAATCGAGGAAGAATGATGCCAGCATGAAATTGGATTCTGTTCTCATAAAATATAGATTCATTTGTTTTGGGGGGTCTGTACTGCATTAATTTCAATTTTTCATTTTACTGCTGCTTTTCAATAAGATAAAACAGTTTGATTTATATCAAAACAGTGGTGAAAACTTGCTTTAGGTCAAAACAATGCAGTACATGACTCAGGAGATATTTAGTGCTGGGTCACAGTGAGAAAGAGTTGTTTTGAAGTTTAGGCTATGCAATTATGATGTCTTTAAAGGCACTTTTGTGCCTGCCTTCATCTCTCAATTCAGTTCTCAGCCCTGAAGATGCCTCTGGATTATTTAGACAAATGAATGAGGAAATGAAGTTATATCAGTCTTCCCCATGTCAGATTTGGAGACGGTAGTAACAGGAAAGGACTCTGCATCAAAGTGAAAAGGGCTTTTTACAGGGATAGATGTTCGCAGACGAGACCCCGTGGAAGCCAGCATCCACACCATGTGTTCCCAGACTTGGGTCATCCTCCTAAAACACTTCTTTCCTGCAACCCATGTTCTTCCCTTCAAGCTCCATACTGGCCCCAGCATCTCCAGAGCCACCTTCCAAATAACTGCACCAGTGATGTTTCCCAGTGCTGTCTTTCATTTCTCCTCCACCATCCTGGACCTGCCACCAGCATGCACCAAAACCTGGAGGGTTCTCTGAAATCAGATATGTTTCTAGGGAACACGCTAGGGTTGTTAGGATGTTTTTACGCTACTATTTCATTCCTCCTCCTTGTCAGAACAGTGCTGGAGCATGGGTAAGGATTTTATTCTTCTGAAATAGAGCTGAATTTACCTGCTAAAATTGCTTCTTTCTTCTCCTTTTGTGTTAATTACATGGGGACTATATAAAGCCTTGCCTAACTCAGCAATTCCAGTTCAGCATTGCAAATACTCTTGTTTCTACTCCCTTCCCTGTCCTCTGGTTAGCTTCTGTCCTCCTAAAGGCCACACAGCTCCCTGCCCACCAAACTGCATACCAGACATGAGACAGTTGTGGTACAGTCCCGGCGTTCCTCCAGTCTCCTGATGTCCATCCAGTTCATGTCTCCCATTTGCTTCATGTTTCCTCTCAAACCAAACAGCGGTGCTCTCACTATCCTTTGTTACTTCCTGCTAGTTGAAATATTCTTAGTCCTTCTTTCTTTCATGTCTCCCTGCTGTTTTTACATCACCTCATTTCCCATTTGTCCTTATTCTCAATAGACTCCCAACTAAGTTATATTATTTTACAGTTCCTCACCTTGTTACTTCTGTTTTGGTACCTTGCTCACATGTTAATGTTTTTTGTTTAGATACTTCCATGCAACCCAACAGTTTACAGAGTAGGGTTTCCCCCCCCCCAAAAAAAAAAAAGAAATGTGATTGTCTCTTGGGCAAAAAGGGATTTGCAGAAAAACGGTATGAATGAAAATATAAAGTGTATTCTTTCAGAAATTAAGGAATTGGTGTATCTGCACCATGTGCCATTTCCCAGCCTGCCCTATGCAAGAGATCATATTAGCTGGTTAGGATAACGTCTCTGTGGAGCAGATCTTCAGCAGAGGTAAATCCGTATGACTGCACCAGCCAGCCACAGTGTTGGTCAAAGTCTTTCATCTCCAAAGGGCTTCATTTTGAGCACTTACTGCCAAAGAACACCTCCTCTCAGCATTGGTCTGGCCCAACCCCGATGCACCGTGAATACCATAGTCATATCCTGGGCTGGGGTGACTACTGTTGCTGCATCTCCAAGACCTCCTAGAGACAAACTGTGCTTCCATTCATCTGAGGTGCTAAACAAAAGGTTGTGCCTGGCTAATATTTCCTTGTAACTAATATCACAAGTTCCCTGGAGAATCCTGGTTGCCCTTACATGGGCACTTGAGCAATCACAAGCATCCTTCTGGTATTCACAATGGAAACCTTCACTTTGCAGCACAGGAGCTCTTGGGATCTTGCAAGTAGTATGTCCCCACTGCCTGAATATACTGTGGCCAGAAGAGCTAACCAGCTAGCTTATGGGAAAATCTCATGGAAAATCATGCTACGAGATTTCTGGTGTCTCCATGTGCATGATCTATCTGTTCATCTTTGTGGTGCTTGTTGCTGTAGCACCAAAGTACAGCTTCTAAAGAGTTTTAAATCAGGGCTTTTCCCCCAAAGTGTCACTCTCCCAAGGGAGAGTCAATCTCATGCATTTTAATTGTCCTTGGACAGTTTTATCCCTTGTCTGGACCTCTGCTACTTCATCTGCCAAATGGGATTTGCATTTGCACTTGAAAATTATCAGCCCATCCTCTGTAACACCTGGAAAAATATGCTTAAGCATTTCTCTGTCTCCTACCAGGGAAAGGTAGGAGTCTTCAAGAACTGTCACACACCCTGTGTCAGCAGGTTGTGTCCACTGATTCATTCTTATTTGGGCCAAAGTAAGAGAAGCAGGAGAGGAACTGAAAGGAGCTGTTTGCTGAGACTGATTCCCTACTGTCTCACCTGATTCCACACCTACCTGCAGGTTTGAGCAGTATTGTTTAAAAATACATCCATTAGAAATCTTTATTTTTAAGAAGGCACAGTAGACTCCCACTTTATTATTCAAGGGGAATATACTGCTGACTAGAAATATGCCCAATATTACACATTGACTTGCAAACTCAAGGGATCTCAGATTCGGCGTATGAATTATGAAACTCAGGCTTGACCCTCCAGCAGGGGAATGCGACAGCTCACAAAGATGCAAATCTCAAGCCTTGGTATGGAGGGAATTTGGGAAAGAACAATTTCTCGCAGATCTCAGTGCCAGACTTGGTGGTGCTACTGTTGTTATTCCTATTGTACCATAGCAGTGCCTGCAGGACCCACTGTGTCAGAAGTTGTACGCTTTCTCAAAATCCTACAGTCTAAAGAAATAGTTGGTGAGAGGCAAGATGGGGGGAGAGAGGCATATTAATTAAATATCTTGCTCATGCTCATAGTGCAGAATTTGTCAAAACCTGAACAGAAGTTTCCTAAAACTTAGTCTTTGTCCACAGCTGTACATCAACCTTATCCTTGTATTGGTTGTTTTACTAATTTTCCACTGTATTGTCATTTCTTGACTATTGGTATTTCTTGACTACTGATGGGAAGTAAGGGTCCTTATCTCTTTCTACCAGTCCAGCAGGTGACCCAGTCCTTGGAATCCAGCAGTCCCAGCAGAGAGCCATTTAATCTCATTTCTGTGGTATGTGCCAAGCAAACACAAGCGCAGTGGATGTCTGGCTGGCACCCCAGCACATTTCAGATGACAGGACACATGCAGAATTCACGGTGACCATCCTGGACACTGTAGCACAGCCACACTCCTTGATCGTACCATCTGTGTAACTTCACTGGAAGCCTGAAGATGCTCATTCCTTGCTAGCTGCATGGGGTCAAACCAGCTGAACTGGTTGCTCCCTGTGTTTACATCATCTTCATGTCACATGCCCACAGAGGACAAGCTTGAGGAAGTGATTTTTTAGGCACCTATCCCAGTCCTGGCAATTCAGACAGTAGAAAGGTGAGTGAATAGACCACTGGGCCTTGCCCAATTTATTACATCTCCATGTTCTCCACAGGATTAGCAGAGTGTATGTGTATTTGTTTAACTCAGGTGTCACCGAAAACACAGGGGGTTTTCATTTTCCCCTCAAAATCATGATAATTTCATAGAGAAAAGCAAAAGATGTCAGCTAACATCAACAGAGGCCTCTTCAAGGGTGAGGGAGCTTATTTGCTTGGAGTCCTTCTATATCTCTTCTCCTCCCCCTGGGAAATTTTTCAGGATAACAGCCCTACAGCCTGTGTAGGCTTGTAGCTTCATACCTCTGAGAGCCTATCCCACCCTCAGCAGCCCTGAGATAACTTGAGTACCTTGCATAGCTGAAGTCCCCCATAAAAGGGTCTTCTGCCTCTTACACACAGAATAATATGACAGTATTTGAATCACTCTATCAAAGCTGCTGCGCACATGGTTCTGCTCCTTCAGGTCTGAGGCACACCTGGGCTTTCCACGATGAGGCTGGCAACCAGGGTGCTGCCGGGATGCATTGTCACTCCTCTATGTTTCAGACATGGTTTTCACTCCCCAATCCTGCACAGCCTACTTTCTCCTTAAATGTGGCAATGAACGCTGGCAGTTGCATTTCTAGCTGCACCCACCAGCTTTAAAAGCATGTCCTTCATCTGTTCTCAAAATGCCTTTGTGATCTCTCCACCTCTGCTTTGGATATATACTTTTTTTTTCCCCTCTTTTTCTTCACTACCAGGGATAGATTTCCCTTTATTGTCTTCTAGTTCTTAACATCTGACACCAGTTTCTTACTGCGACCTCAAGCTCTGACTCTTGCATTTCCCATACCTACTCTTGTTTTCAGTAACAGTCCTGTACCAGTCTCCTCCAGAACCTGTAACTGCTTTGATTACACCCTCTGTTACAGGCCATTGCTTTCCTTAAAGACACAAAAGGCCTAAAAGGTGCTTACAATATGCCTGCAATGTTTACACTATCTTTACACTATAGATCTTGGAATGGAGTCTTCCTGATAATAAACTCTTGTAATCACAGGTCTAACCACAGGATTATTAGCCATGCACCACAGACACTGAAGGGAACATTGCAATCCATGTTTTGCATATAGAACAAACCAAAGGTCTCTACCCAGAAAACCTTGCAAACCAAGTCCATGACAAAAAAGATGACAGATGCTGGTAGATGGTTAGAGATCACAACAGAAAAAGAATCATATTGGTCAGCCATGAACCACTCTTTCAAAGACATCAGCTGCTAAAACTGCTAGCAAGTCCCCTTTCCTGTGGAAGAATGAACATTCCTCCAGCAATTTCATACACTTTAAACAGCTGAAACAGAAGCTGAATTTAGATGCAAAATTCTCCTTGTTCCCAAGTCACTTTTATTCGAGGTCCCATCAAAGAAAAGTCATTCTGGGGGAAATGTGTGTTTTAAAAGATGCTTTAACAGCCTGCACTAGTACGCTGCCTAAGGCATGCTATGAATGGAGCAGCCGTAATGCTCATTTTAAGAAGCAAGCTGTGGAATATTTACTAGCTGTTGCAAGCTGTCAATGCCAAGGTGACATTTCTCCGTTCTGTTCCAACTTGATACTCCTTGCCTTTCCTTGGTTACACCTTTACGGCACAGCAACTCTCCCCCCCAAAAAAGTAGGTATCCTCTTTTGTGGAAGCTGTGTTAAAATTTGATGGCAGTTTGCATACTGTTTACTCAGAGCGCTTTGCAGGATTTTATTCCAGTACAGAAAGACTTCTGCTCAGAGCAAGTGATAGTTCTGCCTTGGTACGTACTTGAAAGAATGATGGACACCTAAAGTTTTTACTCAGCTAAGTGGGAAGGTAGCTCCTAAGCAGCAAGGAAGAGGTCTTGCAAACACAGATTAATAAAGATTTATAAGGAAATTAAAAAGCTGATAGGCCCTGCTGTCCATTTTCGAAGGCAGTTCAGCTGTAACACTTATCACACTTAATACTTGTTTTTGCTACAGTTCAGTGTAAATACCTTGAGCAACCCTAATGACTTGCCCAAAGCACAGAAGAACAGATTGCAGTTTGGAGCAGTCTGGAGAGGCGTCGGCAGGTTCATTATGAAAGTGAGACTGTTCAAGAACAAGTAGTTGTAAATAGTTGCTTTTGTAAAGAAGTAAGTTTGGTTTCACAACAGCAGAGAACCAGCATTCACTGAACAAACCACCAGTCTAGCTGGTGGAAGAATATCTTAGTCGGAGAAGTCTGGATGGGAAGAAATCTCCATTTTTCTTTTAATATTAAAACTATATTTTGGTTTACTGAGGCCATTCCACCAATTTTTCTTAAGACTATTCCCTGTTAAAGTGTTCACTCCAGAACTCATGTTTCCCAGCATTTAGGAGGCCTGGACATGCAAAATCAATTTAAACTTATCCATGGATTTTGTCTCAGCTGGTCTGAGACTTGTCCTCTAGATTCAGTAAGAACGAGTTCCAGCAGATAGTGGTGTATCTAGATCCCTCCAGTCCTCTTCCAGCATCATTTAGCCACCCTTAGAAATTCTTCATTTGGCTAAGGCTATCAGAATAGTGCCTTTGCGACTCCCTTCAAAATGCTCCTTTCACTTCAGTGAGGAATTTGGCCAAATGAAGCCCAGCCTTCCCCGCTTTAAACCAAGTTCTCTAGTGCCTCCACATCTCCATGCAACATTGCAGGTGTGGAGGTTGAGGGAGGAGGAATCTGGCCATGTGTCAGTCACCAGAGCTTTGGAGGACGATGCACATTCCAGTTCAGGCACTGCTCGGAACATGGCAGCACAGACTTCAGCATGGATTAACTACCCAACGGTGCATGAGGCATTCTCATTTTAAGACAGTTCAAGGCAATTTGATCAGCTGTCCCTTTCCCCAGCATCTGTCTCAGCAGCCTATTCAATAGCTCTTGGGGCATGGTTCGTCAGACTAATTGCCAGCCTCATAAATGAAAGAGACTATTTAAATACCAGCCCAAGCACACACCTCATTTCTGAAAAAACAGTCCAATATGCTTCTTTCTTTTCATTTCTCCTTTTTCTCCAGTGCAGGAGATGGCAGCTGTGAGACTTCATTCCTTGCAAAGAAGTCTTTGTAGCAAGGTAACAACTAAATCAACAGGTTTTTAGTACATCTGCAGATGGAAAAGCTCCAGCTAATGACAGCTATAATTATTTAATGAAGCAAGGCGTTTCTATTGATTTTTTGACTCCAGCTGGAAATTAGAAGGCCTGTTATAATTAGCCCTAAAGTCTCCTATTTATTATTGAAAACAGCCCTGTGATTTAGAGTCTATATGGTTGGTAATCATGGTGCAGCAGCAGCCGCCGCCTTGCACTCTGCAGGTTAATAACTCAGGTTCAAACCTGCATCAGTACAACGGGATAGAGTAAAGGGATCCTTTCTCATCTTACCGAATGCTTGTATGATGACAGAAGCATATGCCTCATCTGAAGAAGTTTTAACTGATTAGAGCATGGCGATAGACATGCACGGGTGAAGTGCAATAAAACAGGTGCAAGCGGTTGTTCCAAGGGACCATACCTGGACTCACAGAAGGATTCAAAAGATACTGAAAAAGGATACAGACCTTCCCACAACCTCTGCTGCATGATCTGGGACACCAAAATGCTTTATAATAATGACCGGGATGGATGATAGAGAGTAGCCACAATCTGCGTCCGAATGACTTGTCGTATAGGTGATCTGAGCTGCAGGGACAAGCCTGCTGTGAGCTTGTAGCTTGTCTTCACAACATTACCACCAGCAGCAAAGGAAAGGCTGGGTTTTGCAGTGCCATCCTCAGTGAAAGGGACTCATGTGTTTGGCCGGGAACTGTAGAAAGGTGCCTTTAAAATGCATGCACTCTCTCATATGGTCATGTAGACACTGTCTGTCACCAACAGAAATGAAGGATCCTTAGAGGAGGCACCCAGCAACAACCTTTCTTGGCAGCTCTGCATGACCCCCTGGCTTTGGCTGCCTCTTGCCATGAACCATGGGAGATGGGCTCCTGACTTAGGACTCTGGGGGTCTGGGAGGAGAAAGCTCTGCATCTCTTTGCGCTCTAGACAGGTGACATATCCCTCAAACAACTTTTGGTAGGTGCTGGTAAAATTGCCAGTGGAGGAATCGGGATTTAAAAAGGATTTGACCTGGCATAGGACAGCCCAAGGCGTTAATTTGTAGCCAGGTGCTGAAATGGTGTGAGCCGGATCTGAATATCGATGGACAGTGAAGCAGAAGAAAACACATAAAGGCCCAGACTGGGAGTTGTATGGTGATAAACTAGGATTTCATGTGAACAATTGAACATCTAGCCAAAGGCTGTACCCTAACATAAAGTTACTTAGGATCGTCTCCATAATTTTCAGGATTCCCTGTCTCAAAAGTA
Organism: Apteryx mantelli; assembly: GCF_036417845.1. Classification (NCBI taxonomy): domain Eukaryota; kingdom Metazoa; phylum Chordata; class Aves; order Apterygiformes; family Apterygidae; genus Apteryx; species Apteryx mantelli. The sequence continues at coordinate 2,628,720 of NC_089979.1, read as the reverse complement.
TTGGCTGGACAGGACATCTGCAGGTCCCTCATCCAGCCTCCTACTTGACGCAGGACTTGCCAAAGCTAGTTCAGGTCAGCTGTGGCTGTTTAATCAAATCTTTAAAACCTCCAAAGATGGAGATTTCATAACCTCCCTGGGTGATCTGTTCCAGTGCTGCATGACCCTCCTAGAGAAAAAGATTTTCCTGATATTCATCTTGGACCTTTCTTGTGTAGAAATATAGGCTACTAATGCTTTCTGGAGTGGAAGGCTTGAATCTTCTGAAATCAGCTTTAGCTTGTACATGATACTCAAAGAAAGAGAACAGTTGTGAAACTGTACATACAGTTAATATTTCTCATGATATTAAGGTTAAGTTTTACCAATCTGTTGCCAGAAAGTTGTAACAGTAGAATCTAGCCAAGTGGAGAGAATGTGTAAATTAAATTATGTGTTAGAAATGTTAATTAAAAAGGGGAGGAAAGAATGGGAAAAGACCTCATCCGCCATGTGTTAGTATGTGATGTCCCAGTGTCCACCACAAGGGAAGAAGGGTCAGGTGAACAGAAGAGTGAGACAGAAGGGAGTCATGTCATCGTGGACTAAGAAAGCTAAATGCTGTTGCAGAATCATTTTTCGTAAGGGGAAGAGGAAGATGTAGATCTAAGAAATCTCCAGAGCATGCCTATAGGTCACACAGGCTAATTAGCCAGCCTCAGGAAGTAGCTGAGATACTGTAGGAACAAAAGGTTGAATTACTGATAAATACATTTTCATAAAGTTGCTTTACTGCTTTCGTTTTTCTTTAACTCTTCCTTTATTCCAAACTTGTTTCATTAAGTTTTGTCTGGTGATAAAGCTTATTTTGAGCAACATGACTGCACAAGCCATGATACCCCTTGGCGGTGACAAATCCATTCTCATGTCTCAACTATCCTGGTTTTGGAGCATCTAGAGGGATGTACTGAATCTGTAACAAATCCCTCACTGAGCAGCCACAGCCTTCTGCAGCAAATGGCTGAATCTCGTTGGCAAACAGCAGGATGCTGGTGAGAGAAGAAGAACCTCATCCTAGCACTAAACTCAAGCTTCTCTTGCCCGGGGTCACCAAGGTCTCCTGCCACCATGACATCTTCAAGCAATCTAAATTCAGGCCTGAGGAGAGCCTTGCACACCTGAATCAAGATTTTGTTCTTGGTGGCCTGAATCTGTCCTCAGTTCATCCTATGATATCCCCAGTCTCACAGACACAGTGACAATATCCTAATGGGCAAGAAAATGGATAATTGTACAGTGCATCTTCGACATGTAACAAGACAGAAAGACTAAAAGAGCAATTATGCAGATGCAATTTAATACTGAACTCTATTTAATCACTTGTTTTTTGTGCATGCATAAATGCTGCAGAATTCTGACATTATACAATGAGATTTGATTACTCTGGAGAAAAAAAAAAGATTTGATTAAATTCCATTAATTTATACTTCCAGATGAGGGATTGTTCAGGGACCTGGACAGGGGCAGTGTTCTGGGCAGCACAGGAAACATCCCAGGTGCTCAGGAGGAGAGAAATAAGGCTTGTTCAAGAGATGTTTCAGGTGAGACTATAAAAGGGCCACTTCTTAAGCCAGCAGCAAAGACCTGAATAAATGGTTCTCAAAAAAGGGCTGAGAAAAGATGGGAAAAGAAAATGTCCTCACGCTAGGAGGATGTCTCCTAGCTCCCCTCGTTCTTCAGTACCCCGTGCTCAGTGATTTCAGTCTAGGTCAAAGGCTGTCATTAGGAAGTGCTAACCCACCTTTGGCTTCCCTTGTGTCCAAGGGAAGGATCAGTCCCCCTATCTCAGTTCCAGAAGATATCTACCTAACCTGTTTTGAACACTCTCATGAGGGAGATATTCATCTCATAAAATCCAACCCAAGACTTCACCTCCCTGCAATTAGAAATCTTTTCCTAGATTGAATCTTCTGTATTGCAGTTTAAGTCCATGGCTTCCCATGTTATCCACTATGGATATGGAAAACACAATTTTGTTTCCTTCCTTCTTACAACAATTCAGAAAAGTTGAAGATTCCTCTTATGTCCCTTTCAGTCTTGATTTGAAGCCAAAAGCAAAATGTTCAGCCATGATCTCTCATTGATACTGGTGTATGGGATACAAATGAATTTGTTTTATGAGAACTCCATTCAGTTTTGATGTCTGCCCTTCAAGGTGTTGCTGGAAAGAGTTCAGAGATATGGTGAGAGAATGAACTGAAGTTGTAAAATCAGCTTTTCAGTAATAGATTAGAGGAGCATCCTTTTTTTTAGTGAAGCAAGAAAGAGCTTAGCAGGTGACTAGATTACAGGTTCCAATTACTTAGCAGATACTTGCTCATGAGTCAACCAGAAAAGGGTATAGCAAGTTCCAGTGACTGGAAATCTAAATCAGCAAAATTAGAACTGAAGTCAAAGTGCATATCTTTTATTACGAAATTAAATCAACTACCAGAACAGACAACCAATGAGCATGATAAATTCCCCCATCATTTAGCCTGTTTAGGGGAAGATGATCCATTTCTCTAAAAAAAAATTTCTAGACTAGTTCAAACAGAAGTAACTGGCCGTACTTCCAGAATTGCCAAGGCAAAATTTCACAGTCTGCTCTATGTTGGTCAGACAGGCTTCACAGAATGGTTCTTTTAGGCTTAAAACCAACTGCCTGATCAGACATGAAGTCTTTGCCATTGTTTTTTCCATAGTAGAGATGGTGAGGGTAAATGAGTTGTACACTTGTCCTCTGAACTACTGCCTGTCTTGCATCCCGGTCCCCGTAAGGTACCAGTATTTCATCATAGGGATCTTGGTTAACTCGCTCCAATTATCTCCTATTGGTAGTATTCAGTGGAGAAGGCACCAGGCTATGGAAATGCACCTGGAGTTTGTAGCTATAGCACTGAGTCAACGGACTCTCTGCGCTTGCATTCGGTGGACCTGAGGACTGAAAGAAATGTTCTGGGACGTGCCAATCACCAGACCCCAAAGCAAGGTTGCAGGTAAGGGATGTGCTCTGGGGATTATGTGCACCTGGAGCACGGTTGCTCCCTACTTCAGGATTTACCTTCTAGGACTTTTGTCATGAGCTTTAGTGCCAAGAAGATAATTATTCCAGTTGATTCTGCATAGAAAATCATGTGAAATGAACTGGACAACCTCCATGAACTAATGGTGGTATAACACTACACAATAAATAAAAGCACCCATTTATTGCCCTCCTGTGTTCATGTTTCATTGTTTCTATTAGTGAATGTTAGCAAAAGGAGTGCTAGAAGTGTCCATGATGTAGTTAGAGTGTTAGTGATGTTCAGCGATTGTCCAGAAAATAGTATTTCATAATTGAAATGGTCAGGAAAGAACAAGCTGTGAAAATGAGCTAACAGGCCAGAGCCTTTGCAGGTGCTTTTGGACAAGTTACTTGGAGAGGTCATTCTGCTGGTGCAAACCATCAGAGCTGCATTTATGGATATGGGCTGACACCAGGTGAGAATCTGGCTTTGCCTCTGTTAAACAACACAGGTCTCGACAGAGCAGTGAAGACTGAGGCATGGAGCGGGAGACTCGTGTAACCCACTCCTGCCTGCCTCTTGCAGCCAGGCCAGGGACTTCTGCACTGAGGCCCACAGCTCTGTGATCTCCCTCCTGTTCCACAACCTCATGTTTTGGACAGAGCTGGCTGAACTGGTTCCAGCTGCATCCGGACTGAGGGTCTGCATTGGGCCCAGGGTCTGCATTGCACCTCAGTGAGGAAGGCGATCAGTGGAGTTCTGCATTTTGGCACATAGCCTACCCTCTCCCCACACTCTAGCCATATGTTGTCGGGACATAGGATTCCCTCCTATTGGAGGTGGAGGCCTTTGAGACAGCTGTGAAAGGAGGATAAGATTGCCTAAGAGCAAATGTTTTCTCTCTCCCTGCGGTAGGATGGGCTGTAGACCACCTACTCCCCATGCAACCTGTTGCCTTCTCCACTCATGTCTGTGTCATGGACAGAAATGTGTTGCCCTGAGAGAAGCTTCCCAAGTGCAGACCTGCTCCCTATACCAGAAGAACCACAACTGGGCACGAGGGGAGGGCCACACTTTCTCTTATGCAATGGCATGGCTGATCTGCACTACCACAGCCCTGCATAAGACCATGTTTCTTTCACCTTATACTTGTACTGTATGGTTGGACCTTTTTTCTTTAGTATTGTGTTTGCGCAGAACCTTGCACAAAAGGAAACTTGTCCAAAGTGGCCCAGAGGTTCTCCCTAGTAAAAAATAAAAATAAATAAAAATAAATAATAATAATAATTACTACATATCCGTCTTGCTAACATATTAATCATTTCTGTACTTACCACATCTCTCTCAGTACAGCACAGCTCATTATGAGTAGCCAAATGCTAATAGCTTTCTAACTGAGAATGAGTTACAATATGATAATGAGTGTCAGTCCAAAAGAGATGTGAGAGTCTGGCATGAAGAGAGTTGAACATGATTTACAATCTTGATTTGATCCCATAAAGTGAATCTTCATCAACAGAGAACATTTCCCCCCACTTTGACACACATGTAGTATACAACTAAAAGATTTCACACAGACCTTCAAAACCTTGTTAATTTGTCCAATTTGGTCAGAATAAATCTGAACATATCTAATTGCCATTAATATTTTGAAAGTGTCTATGAAAAAATACTTTTCCTAGCACATGAGAATCTAATTAAACCAGCACATTTTAACCTTATTTCATTTTGGATGGTGCGATGCTGAGTCTACTAATTTGCAAACCTAATGAGCACGGTCTGACCCAGAGTTGCTTTTTACAGTGTCAATTTACCCAGTAACTCTAGGAAGCTGGGGCTCTTTATTTTTCTTGTTCAGTATTTGATCTGGATGTCTTGAGCTCAAACCCCAATTAAAAAGCTGCATACCAAAAGGACTGCAGAATTCTGCAAAAGCATAACTTGGTTTTCAAAGCCTCTGTAAAAAGAGTTACAGGAAATTCCTTTTTTTCTTTTTTTTTTCCCCCTTCTTCTGAAAGGCACACTGTTCAGTTAATCCAAGTCCTAGCTTTGCAAGTTTTCATTCAATAGAGAGAGAGAGAAGAGGAAGAAAGCAAAGAAAGACTACACATAAGGGAAGTAAAACTAAAGGGAACAAACAAACTACAAAGACAATCTGCAGTTTTTTTCTTCCCGTCTGAGTCATCAGAAAGCCCATCTCCTAACCCAAAACAGAGCTGAGTTCACTTTCTGCCACAGCCTTCCCTGGGTAAATCCCTTTGTTTTTCCTGAGTTACAGAACCTGAACCCCTGTACCTCCAGTGTCCACCTTAGGGAGAATAAAATGATGATGGGCATCATGTTGGTCCAGGGGGACCCAAGCTGGTTTGCCCCTGCAAAGTCTTCTCTCATGACTGGCTTGGAAACATTCTCACCACAACAGCTTTGCTCTTGCGGGAATATTTCTTAAGGACCACAGTTGTCTAGTTTTGAAATATAAAAGGAGCATCATGTAAAGTGGTATCATCTGTCTGTGCATAGTCTCTTCAGCAGCAAGGGGGAGACAGCAAGAAGACAGAGCTGACTTTCAGAAAGTGTTGATGCTTGCAATTATTGTTAACATTTGCACACCAGTTTGTGGGCAAGGTTGTGCAACTCGTGTCGTATTCTAGCTACCTTTCCCCTGTTCCTTTTCCCTGCTATATAATAACCTCATGAACTGGCAGGAGGGAGTTTAACCAGGCTGTATGAATCGCGGAGATCAAAGAGAGGGGAAACCCCGTAAATTCTGGTCTCACCTATTGGACTGATATATTTTGCTCCTTTATTCTATTCTGGCTGACACTGAAAGAGTCCAAGTCAAGCAGTGCAGATTTCTTTGCTTTTCAGGCTCCTTCAAAGTCTGGGAAATGGTGAAGTCATTTTTATAGTAGCATCAGCACTCAGTTGGCTCCTTTCTCCCTTTTGCAGTGATGTGAGGCAGACCTTTTCCCTAAACAACAGCCTTTCTTACAGTGTTTAGAAAAGATGCTCTTTGTGTTGCTGCTCTGCCAGAGCACTGTAAGTGGAGCTACTTGAAGAAAACTTGATTTGAGTAATTTCCATCTGAAATTGTTGTTTCATCAATATTGAAGTACTTCACAGGAGTGTTTTACTTTCAATGATTTTTAGTGATTTTTTAAAGATTATTTTCTTTTTGGTGCATTTAGATGTTCCCATTTTGTTTTAGCTGTACATTATATTATATTAATCATATCATAATATACATATTATAGAGCTGAAATGTTTGTTAGGCTCTTACTATGCTTCTGAATTAAGTTTTTCAATGTCTGGTCCAGTTAGAGAAGAAAATAATGGAAAAAAAAACAAACAAACACACTGGAATTTCTGAAAGTATGGAAAGAAACTGCACCTTTCAAACAGCTGTAAGTGGGAGCATGAAGAAAAATCAACATCCAGAATGCAATTCACTTCATGCACTTTACTCTAACATCTCACCTAGTTCTTTAAGTCAGTGGGGAGAAATAAGCTTTTTCTAGACAGTTCATGATTGGGTTATTTTCCATATCTAATTTCAGGTAAGGCAAATAATTCACAAGGAAACATCTATGTAAGTCAAGTGACATGAGTCTCATTTCTAAATCTGCTAAGGAACGGATTCACAGATTAATCTCTCTGGAGTTGCACCAGCTGGAACCCCAAATGGTGCAAGTGTAAACCAAACCCTCCCTAGCAAGTATGGGCAAGACCGTTACTTTCTATAAATGAATTCACATGTACAAGTAGAGGGAGAGAGACTTCTCTGTGTTAGCAGTAATAGAACAGAAAAATCTCTGAGACAGGATGCTCTACTGCTCTAATGTCAACCTAGACTCATTTTCAAAATGTTTGAATAAACTTTCCTGCTATTCTCACTTCTGCTCTTAAAGAGGGGTGGAAAAGTGGCAGGTGAGCACAGCTCTGAATACTGGACGAGCCAACCTAGAAGCATCTAGAAGGTCTTCACTGACCTGAACATTCAGGTTAAATTTGGCAATCATAGCTGAATTCGATTTCTTCTTGCACTGTTCACAGCAGCTCAAGAAAGCAATTTCAGGCAATAGGCTGTCAAGACACAAAGAATCACAAACAGAAGAACACAGGGATGACAGTAACCTCATGGGTCAACACGTGTAAAATGTCTCTTTCAACAGCAATATGTGGGAGGAAAATGATACATCAGTGGTAGCATTCCAAAGAGAAGTATATCAAGGGCTACTTATTTGTTCCAGACAGAAATATATTCAAGAAAGCTAAATAAAATATCTCTGGCACTAATTAAGCTTTGCCCTGATTTTCAGGGGTGAATTTTAATTGGAATACATTGCATTGCTTTGATTTAATTTCCTTCTGTTGAATGCAATTGCATTTAACCAAATCACATTGCATCGATTGTTGCTTGTTTTGAGTGAATACTATTTGTTTCCTCTGCAGCAAATTATTTTTAATGAAATTCCTGGAATTGCATATAACTGTGTTGCAGTTAGTCGAAATAGATTGAATTAGGGCAAGCTGAATGAAGGACCACAGAAAACAGACCTGAATTAAGTTGCATTGAATTTTGTTAAATTTAATGGGACAGTGAATTGCATTTCCATTGAAGCAAGGACAAGGATGCAAGACGAGCAAAATAAAGTCTGAGGGAAAGTCACCAGAGAAGGTAGCAAGCTGATAGCAGCTGGGCAACAGGCAATAAGGAACTGAAGGCAACAGCACTACGGAAGTGCTGGAATATATTAGAGATAAATGTCACACATTACAACAGTAACTCTTCTAAACATATTAATGACTGTTTTCATTAGACCTTAGGGATTTAGGAGTGTGTTTTTGATAACTGCCTTAAGAAGTAAAGGAGTGCTATTATTCTTATTTCTGTCAGAGGAAACTAATGCAGTTAAAAAACAGTGGCCCTGTTTCAAAGGAGTGTCAGCAAGTAACTGTCTAATGGGATTTTTATAATGGCTAAAACCCCAGTGAGTTCAGGAGGAGCCTACCGGGAGTGGGATTGCTTTTGCTCAGCTGTCTGTATGAGAAGGGGAGGTTTAGTCTAAACTAGCAGCCTGAGCTTCCCTCTGATCAGTGAAGGGAGATCAACACCTCCAAAGGCCATTTGGCCACCTGACTTGAGACCTCTCTTCAGGATGGACTGAATCACCTCCTGAATGTACTCATCTCTTGCTTAGCAAAAGAAAGTCATCATACCCAGCTAAGATTAGACAAATAACTCTCCAGTAGCTAAAGACAAGGGAATTCAGGCCTAAAAGTTACATCCAGGCAGCCTGCTACATCTGAGAAACTCAATGGTTAGCTGATGCTCTCCATTACGATTAAACGAGGCCAAGGTCTTGCAGCTCTGCCAACCGCGAGGTCTGAACCACTTGTCATTGTCTAAACCATTGATCCTGTAACAGCCACAATGCTTTAGCTAGGCAGCTGTCGCAGCTAGTCTGTGCTTTCTGTCGTCCCCCAATGATTTGAGAATCCCTCTAGGTTTCCATCTGTTTCTGTGGGTATCTGTATAGTGGGTCACGAAGCACCGCAGACAATAACAGAGGGCACGGAGGTGTCATCAAGGGACTCAAGGGCTCCTCAATCTATAGACCTGATGGGAGAACAGTTCTTTGGGTTGCTGAGAGTTTACCTGAGTGACAATCCTGTATGCATTAAAAGTATGAATTAATGAACGCTGTGTCCCTAGGCTCTACAGTAGGAAAAGTCAAATGAAGCAGCTTGCCTAGTATTACTGAAAAGTCTATCCCCTTGGTCAATAGCATGACAGTATTTAGGAGTACTCTGAGGTCATAAAATTGAAATAGTTTCTTCTTAATTATATTAACTAGGATTGGAAAGTTCCTTGAAACTCCATCCCTGTGGTCATTGTTTGGGTGAGCTATCTTCAACCTCTTTTCACAGATATTTGTCTAGTCAGAAATAACAAGAGAACTAATTTCTGGGTTTCCTGGTGTCTCATTGCCCTACCAAACAGCGGGTCCCTTTAAAGCCCCATGGAAGTCATTGGGGGTCTTTGATGAAGTGGCACAGTAACCCCTATCTCTGCTTTATATGTATGTCCCAATCCACCTTCATCCACTACCTGAGGGTATCTTGCTTTCCTCGGTGGACCCTTCAGGATGCAGTCATGTGGCATCGCTAAATGTCTTGTGGTGGATGGGGACTTTCACAATGTCCTCACAGGTGTGCTATGCTTGATTGTACTCCAGTCAAGATGAAAGATGGGCTGGACCTTTGCATGGGTATCTCCACATCCAGAATCTGATATTACAGGGCTAGGATCTCTCTTGAAAATTCATAGAGAAGCAATGACAATGAATCACACTTTTCATCTGCAAAATGAAAGGGAGGGCAATGTCAAGAAAAGGATGCAAATAAAAGGATGTCTGCTTACACAGGGAAAATGGCAAAGAGAAGTGATAAGACCAAGGTCACATGAAAGCTAGCAGCAAAATTTTAAAGAGAACTCAGGGGTGTCAAAATCCAGAGTTAAACTTTATCCTTTGCTATTATTGCTTTACACACTTGCTCTTTCCAGTACTTTCTGGAATTAGTGTTAATTAACAATTTCAGAGCGTAGGGTTTGATGACCTAGTCAATCCCTGCTGCTCTTTCTTTCTCTTATCGGCATTGTACTGCTGGGAAAAATCAGTCAATACCCCTTCCAAAAACTGTTGGTTTGTCATATGAAGGTCACATTATCCTGAACATACAGCCTCTGGAGAGCTCATCTTCTTTAAACAGATTAAAATCTGCATCTAAATGGCTAGAGTTTGGTGGTGAAACTAGTATGTATGAGGATGCAATATGTTCCCATCTGGGAGACTGGGAACATGGATTATGCTCTGCAGAGGACTGGGATTTTGCTGTTTGTTTGAAGATGTGCCTCCATTCCTTCCATTCACTCTGGGGCCACGTGTTAATTCCTTTCCGTGATCCTCCGTGCATGCCTGGATGGGCACAAAGGACTTCTCCAGGAATGGCAGGGTGTGACTGAAGACACCCTGGAGCTGGGGGAGAGGAGCAAGTACTAGACATGAGCTTTTAGTGTTGTCTCAGCCCAGGGAAGCAGAGCAAGTGAAAGCGGCATGACTGCAGCTGCAAACCGAGGATGGAGATTTCAGCAGACATCCATGCCAGCCTGATACTTTCCAGCACAAGGAAGAAAGGTTGAGACAAGGCAGGAAGTTTTACAAGAAAATACTTTTTGTTTGTTTGCTTGCTTTTCCCGTCTGAGCACTGAAGGACCAGGCCAATGGGGAAAGCAAAAGGAAAAGAAAAAAGTCAGGAGAGAGGCATGGGTACAGCTTTATCCTTCTAACCCCAGGACCATGTGTGTTGCTCCCTTCATCCATTTTCCTGTCTTAAAAATAGAAATAATGGTATGTGGGGAAAGTCTGTACCATCAGGCCTCCAACTCCCCTGACTGCATGACAGGTTTGGGTGTCCCTGCACTGTCGGTGGGGAAGGCTTTGAATCCATCTCTGGAGATCTCCACCTTCACTAACTGTGCAGACAGTCTTCATCCCTAGCTTGGAGAGCAGGTGTTGACGGGGCTTTATTGGCATGCCCAACTAATTAACTAATTGGTTAATGATTTAATTACTTACTTAATTAATTGGGATTAGTTAATCTTCCAGAATGACTTTTTCAGCAAAGATAGCCAGCTTCCCTCTAGTAGGGTGGTGATATAGTTACTTACACCCACACACTTTGTCCCTGTAGTAGTATTTTATACCCAACTTATGCAAGGCTGATCCTGTTTTACATCATATCCTCCCTCTGCTCCAGATTTTCTCAGTCAATTTTAAGTGGCTCAGGAAAAGGCACTTTCTGAAGTCTTCCCCTGGGGGGAGGGAAGTGTGATTTGTGGATCTCCCTGAAAAGAGGTTCTTCTGTGACTTCTCAAAGGTAAGCCCATTGGTGAAGCTGTCACATGCATTTAGATGCAGAACCTTCCATGCTATGGTGGAAGCTCTTACCCACCAGCTGGAGAAATGACTCTGCTCACCTGCAGCCAGGAGGAAACTGCCTGTTATTGCAGAAAAGACCAGTCACAGGGGAACCATGAGCTACGTGCCATGAAAATTACAGGCGTGGGTGCTGGTTTTGGAACTGCTTCCTGTTTCTATCATCTGAACAATTCCCCAGACAATTTCCCCAAGAGACCATGCCTATCAGCTAGGAAGAGAAGAGGAGTGATTACACTACCTTGACATCCAAAATTGGCAGACCATGTTCTTCTGCCATCTGCCAGTGTCAGGTGAGAACTGGGCATCTCTGCCAGGATATGCAGACACATTTCACCAGCAGAGACCTTGCAAGCAAGCAGCTAAATTGAAAGCTATGTCATAACACTTCAAAAGCTTCAGAAAGATTTTTTGTTTTGAAATTTTTGGTTAAATTTTCTCTCTGCCACTTCATTCCTTTTGCTCAAATTAATTGCTTTGAAGGGGGGAGGGAAAAAAAAAAAAGTCTGCATTTCCTACGGATCCATTTGAGCCATATGATTCCTGAACAGGAATATTTAGTGCTTGTTCATAGAAGATTTATTCAGTTAGAATTTTTTCTTAATGTAAATGACATCTCCTCCTTCTTTATTTCTCTCTTCCACCATGGTAGTGTCTCTGTTTAAAATCTGCCAGTTCTGACAAGCCATGCATCACAGGCAGATAAAGAAAAAGTTCAGCCCACCTCCCTTGTCAGCAAAGGGTGACTTCCCCCACTCCTTTCCCAAGCATCTCTCATTAGCTTCTCTGTGTTTAATTCTCCCATTTTGCACATTGTGCCAATTTTGGAGTACTCTAAATGTCAGCATAATATAACATTAACAGTTAATATCATAATTAACTGTGAGACTTAAGGGAATAGGAATCATAGAACAGCAATTCATTAGCAACGCTTCTTTATTTCTTGCTGGTAAACAGGGCTCCTCTCTGTACAGCTGAGTTTAATGGTGAAGAGCATGGCTCTCATAAAGGTACTCCTTTAACCCTAAAAATCATGAGATATGTTGTGGGAGCACTGTCTGTTCCTCACACCTCTCAGAAATACGGTGTCTGAGTTGCTCTTGGAGATATTTTCTCCAAAGCACCTAAAATAGAAAGTGCACTCCTTGTCCTCAAATTTAATGTTAGACATAACAGCAGCCTAAAGACAAAGCATGACTTCAAATCCATTTACATTCAAAGAGGTGGTCAAGGCTAGCCAGAAAGTCTTGTTTATCATCTGCAATGTTCTTAAAAAGCCTCAAATGTACCTGAGAGTTGTTCTTCATGCAGAAAGCTCAGTAGGAGAACAGCAACACCAACTTTTGGAGTCAAATCCCAGCGGAATGTGCAGGCAGGCGAACAGATGGTAGGAACTCATTTTGTTTAAATAATTAGGAATATTAATAGGTAAGTTGATAGGATGAGAGGAAAGAGCATTGGAGTACGTGGATGGATGGATGGGTAGGGATGAGAGGTATTTCTAAAAGAAGAAAGATGTTATCTTGTTTCTGGAGCATGAACCACTGCCTAATGCAAATGATTTTTTTTTTTTAATTACTGCAGCCTGTTTGATGTCACACAAACTCTGCATGCAATGTCACCTTGGACACACACAGCAAAGGCTTCTGCCTGCCATTTTAAGCAATGAAGTAAGGAAATGCTTAAAGTAGTCATTTTTAGAAAGGTTTGCATTGCACAGCTGTGGGAGCGTGAGGAAGAAATCAGGTTTGTGTGCATGGATCACAGCACATTGCACAAGATTTGCTTTTCCAGCCCTCTAGTGGAGATGCAGCTGGTGTGAAGAAAGATCTCTTCTGATATAAATGCTGTTTGATAGAAGCTGTCTGAATAGCTTTCTCAGTGCAGGCTGCACCTCTTTCCCACTTCTAACCTCCGATGACACACCAGCAAACTTCACAAAGTGGACTTGGCTCTCCATGCCTGTGAGTTGCACTCGTGCTCCCTTCCGCACGTATGCAACACTGTGACTGAACGTGTCACGTGGATCCGTGTGCATGTCACCATGTGTGTATGTTGGCAAGCCTGTCTGCATCTGTGTCCATGCACACATTTTCATATGGCTCCGTGATCTGAGGTTAAGCAAAGCTCCTAGTGAAGTTTCCCGTAATCTTCTGTTAGCAGCTGTTCACAGGAGCAGCACTATGCAAACTAGTTTTGATGTTTAATCTTCTTAGGAGCTCTACCAGGGCCCCAGTAATAATTAGAATATAAATACATTTTATAGAGGCTGAAAAATATTGGGGGGAGGGATATGTAAAAATTGAGTTAGTGATGTAGGGAAAATCAAGGAATTAGTTATACAATGAGGAGGAAACATGGAAAGAATGAAAATCAAAGGGCTCTGCTTCTAAGTTAATAGCGCTGACAGATGAAATATCACTGGCCCAACACATCCCGTTTTGTTATGCCTCTGCTGCAACGCAAACAGCTTCAACAGCTTCCCTCCCCCAGAGAATAAATAAAAGAGATTTAATTCAAACAAAAGCTGCCAAGGACAAACAAGTGAAGAGATACAGTGGAAAGTGGGGAAGGAGAAACAAAAGGAGATAGGCAGACAGTATTAAATGAACAAATAACACACTGGCAGGGGGACACTTGTGTAGGGGGCAATTACTAGGAGAACAGAGAAGGAAACTCTGAACTGGAAAGGCAGCCAAGAGCTGACTTTATTGGCAGATGCAACTGTCCTCAGGCCATCCTACCTTTAATTTCACCATCGTGAGAAGACCAGAAACATCACCTGGGACCAGCCAGAACCTTGTTTCTCCATCTTTACCCTCTGGCCATCTATCTTTTGCTAACCTTGGACTGCAATTGGTTATGTGAGGGCAGAGGACAGGGGATATTCAGTGGCTTTCTGCCCAGGGAATCTGAGTAGAGCTCTGTTCTGGTGTCAGATGGTTCCTGGTTAGCCCTGAAGCTCCTGGGACACGGCTGTTTCTAGGTCCAGTCCACCTCACCGTGTGTCCTCCCTACATTGTTCCCTGGCAGAACATGGATGGTCCAACACAGCCTGTGTACCAGAAAACTGAATTCACTTTTTTTCTTTTTTCTCTTACAAACCATAAAAAAAGACTGTTAATTCTTAACCTTTCACTCTTACCTTTCTATCATATCCCTCATTTCATTTCTTCAATAAGCATAATTCACTTTGCATGCAACCTCTAGATTTCCTCTTTGAGTGGGTTTCACTAGAATATTTTACACATAAGCAAGTATAAATGGGGAAAAAACAAAACAGCTAACCAAAGGACTATTTCAAGTGTGTGTGTGTGGGGGGGGGGGAGAGAGGCAGTGCATATAAGCTAAACTATAAAGGGGGGATGATAGAGATTTATCTGCAAGCCAGTATATCCACAACTCAATGGACACTGGCTGTCCAGGTAGGGCAGAAAGGTGGCATGGCACTTTTACACAACAGCAAATGGACCAGGTGATGCTGGCTATAGCCCCCTTCTTCTAAGAGAAGACAATCTTTTTTCCAAGGCTTGGCTGTGTGCTCATGAATGCAGTCATGGCTCCATGTCTTTGACACCTGTGAAGATTTGAGCACATCTCCCCAAAACACGGGAGAATTACAGAAGTGGAGGTAGATAATTCATGGAGCCTGAAATAAACTGCTAGAAAAAATACTTTGGACCAGGTCTTTGTCTTCCCACTTGTGAATAATTTTATTAAAGTTAAAGGAGTTATACTGATATAAACCCCATGAGAGACTGGAATCAGACCTTTCCTCCATTGCCTGCTATGGAGTTGGTGAATAAGGAGAGGTGGCTCTTCAGGACCTCCACAGCAGGCCTCAGGTTCCTAACAGACATCCAGAACCTGCAAATCAAGTTTGACATCCTCAGTCCCTTCAGTCTAAGGCAGTCCTGATGACCCTGTAGAATTTTGCCAGTAAAGTTTCCTGTGTGCCTGAGGACATTGATTCCTAGGACATCTCGAAGCAGGTTAGACAGTGGGCATGTAGCTCATACAAAACCCTTGTTGGTATCCACACAATGAGGACTTTCTCCTTCTGCTTTCAAATCCCAACCTGAGAAGCATCCTCAGTTCTTGGGACTAGATACAAGTTCCTCAATCCAGTTGAAATTCATGTCTGTTTCCATCAGTGGCTTGTATTCTTTTAAGAGACAAGTGCCTCCCAGATGTCCTAGTAGTGATGGAGTTGAGAGCAGCAGCAGCTGAGACAGCTCAGAAGCTATCATGTTGAAGTCAAACACCCAGGAGTGTGGGTAGGGCTTCCTGGAACGGTGAGGGTAGGAGAGCAGAAATCTCCTGTGGGGGGAAGAGGAGGGAGTCCTGACTCTCTCACAGACATCTGGAGATTTTTGTGGGGAACACCCAGTTGTTTGCTGGAGTGGAGGCAGGGGATGAAATTTGGGGAGCCTCAGTGGTTTGATGATGGTGGTGGAACAGTAGGAGGTCGCTTGGGGAAGTATGGTTTTGAGGGAGTCAGGTTCTTGTTTCCTACGTTTTCCCTTTCTGGGACACTTCAGACACACCAGAGACTTGGTTCTACCAGGCAAGAAACTCGGAGACATAGGATAAGAACCATCTTTTTCCATTCTGCTTTGTTACAGTTTTTAGCACGTTCCATGGAGACTTGGCTGGCCACAGGAGATCCAAGGCATCACCCTAGCACAATAAATTAACTGGATTTGTGTTTGAATCAAAATAGCACCCCACACAGGTTGGACTCTAGGCACTCTGGCCATGTGAAAATACCAAGAATGCTGACCAAAGACATAATGTTACTGATAAGGACATATAGTTATAACATCACTGCTGCAGATGCTGTGTTTCACAACATCACAGAGCACAGTCCTGTTTCATACCACCTAATATCTAGCACAAACCACAGTCTGTAACCCAATGCAAAGGTGGGAGCTGTGGGAAGGAGGAGGATGTTTGCTATTTTTTTTTCCCCTCACTAAAAGCAACTACAAATTTTGCTATTGCCTCAGGAAAAAAAAAAAAAAAAAAAAGAACATAGTTCAGATTCTTTCGTTGACCTGCTTGTGTCTCTTGCAGAGCCTAGAATTACTGCAGGCTCAAGAAAATCCTTCTTTTTAATTGTAAAATGACAACAGTCTCGACAGAAATGAGCATAACCAAGATAGCTTCCCTCTGCGTGACTCTCAGGGATTTAAAAACCAGGGCACTTCGTGTCACCAGAACCCACGAGGAGTTTTCTTCACAGACAGACCTGTGTCCAGGCGGGCTGTAAACAGTAGCTAATTGGCATCATTAACTCAAACACTGATATATCCCAGCAAGCCAGCACGGAGTCTGTCAACAACCTTAATAAGGCTGAAAGATGTTTTGATACCGGTTTAGAGCAAGAGTGCAGATGCCAGAGGTTTTCTTTCTTTCTTTCTTCCTTCCTTCCTTCCTTTCTTTCTTTCTTTTTTCCTATTATCAAATTCTCTCTCAGAACCTGTCTCCCATTGTTCTTTTGGTGTTTTACATGTATTCTTTGGTTTTAATTTGAACCATCTGCCTATGGAGCTTCTACTTTTTTCCACCACAGCTTGACTTTAAATAAGATGCTAATGTTTTGTTCTTCTGAGCCTGTGCTCCTGGAAAGAAATTAATTCAAACCTCAGCTCTCAGAAGCGTAACCCTGGGTTTAAAGATGAAGGTTTTCCCCGGTGCAAAGGCAATAGATAGTTCACATCCCATGTTTCCGCTCAAGGGGTCAGGGAAAATGGCTCTCTGCAGAGTAGAAATTTAGGCTGTGGTGCAGCAGGGAAACATCAGGTCAAGGAATATTTTCCAAGAGGTAATTTTAAAAAGTTACAAGCAGTGAGTTTTCCTTCCTTTTCTCTCTGGCAGCCCTTCCCAGGCCAAGGCTGGCTACAGCGCTCTGCCCTGAGCAGCTGAGAAGAGCCAAGATTCAGCAATGTCTTTGCTTTGTGCGTGGAAGGTTATGGCCCATAAAATGTTGGAAGAAACCAAGCGTAGCCAGGTTGCCTGGAGAAAGTAAAGCACAGGAAGGCCAAGGTATTCTGATGCTTCAAGGCACAAGCATGCAGGATGGGAGGCACGGGAACAGCTGCCAATCCCACAGAGGGCAGCTTCAGCCCAAAAAGTCTTGGACTGCTGCTGATGCTGTGGCTTTAACCCTTCTTCAGCAGCAAAATGGCACAGGAGAGCAGGCTGCTGTCCACTTGCTTCTGCTATCCATCTTCAGATGATGCTTAGGCGTTGCCACAGGCTACAAACTCAGTTTGACAGTGGACAAAGGGACAGGGATTAAAAGGGTACTACACTCATCTTTCATAGTGCTACACCCACTTTTGAGTAAGACTATTCATTCTTGACCCAGCAGGGAGAAGGTGGTGTGTGGTCTGAGTGCTAGAGAAGAAATTGGGGTCCTCCTGTCTCTCTTGGTTGATGTTCCACCTTAAAGACCTACCTAAATAACTCAGAGAAGGTGGGTGCCTCTTTCTTCCTCCCCTCCTGCAGCTTTGATAGAGAAGGACAAGTTGGACAATACCAAAAGAAAAGTAACTTTCTGACTTGGCGTAGAGAACTGTGATAGTGTTGAGATTGGTCTGAATAGGGAATGGTTGGGAATGATGGCTTTGAAACCACCAGAAGAAGCAAAGGGCAGGAGAAGGGCCATAAGGATGACAAGTGTTGATGGCACCTGTATTAGTAGACCAGACCTCCAACTTCTCAGGAAACCTGGATAATGAGATAGGACTGTGAGTAAATCCTGATGACTCAGATCCTAATGTCTGTCACCTCCTTCAGGGAACAAAAAGGCCCATCTGAACATAGCATACGGTTGCCTACCTAAGAAGAACCCAGGAGAAGCAAGGAGCACACTGTGTCATCACGGACAGATGCAAACATTTTTGCGTCTGGATGCTAGACAGCTTATTGGGGCAACACGTCTTGGTGCTTGTGAGTATGTACATAAGAGAGTGTGAATGCGTGAAATTGTTTTGTTTTTTCTTCACCTCTCCTCTCCTATAAAGTCTCACTTTGAGCTTTGATAATTGTTGCTGTAACATTGCAATCTAATTTCCCCTACCCTGGAAGCGCTGCTCATGAGCTCTAATTCCCATCTAGTCCCTGGAGGGACAGGAGGTGAATATGGCAGAGTGTCACTGTCCATATATATTTCCAAAACATTTAAGCATTGCTAAAGACTTAAAAATAAATCATGAGAACAGCAGTTAACTTTCCCTTTTGTTAGCTGTTCACCAACTCTGATCAAATAGCTTGTTCTCCACTGTGGCTTGGTTCACATATGTCTCCCAGTTTCAGTCATGAAATCAGTTGCTTTCCTCTTTCTCTTGCAGCATTATCCACTGTTTTCTGAGTAACCAAGCACTTTGCAGATGTACAGTTTATTCCCACAGTGCTGTACTGGAAAAAGTGCCAGAATACCCAATTACAGGGGGAAAACAGAAACGCAGAGGGATGCTTGTCTGCATAGGGTGTCTTTCAACAAGCTAAAAAGTGGAACCACGTCCACAAATCCCAGAGAGCATCCAAGATGTATTCAAGTTTATTTTAAATTCATTAACTCAAGTATCAGGGTATTAACTGAGACAGGATGGAGCGAAGCATGAGCTAATTTATCCTTCTTGTGGGATTTTGCCGATATTGTTAGCTCTGTGCTGCATGGCTGGTTTAAGCTAGCTCTGATATCTCTGTGCTCCATGACAATCCTGCAGGATATATCTATTGCTCTGTCCAGCGCTCATCTCTTCTTCAAGGCAGTGTTGTGACCTTGAAGACCACCTATGCAGCAAGAAATTCATTCTGTTTAGGACCTTTCCTGACATTTCTTTAGAGCTGTTGTCCCTGTTTCATCTGAATATCCCTCACAATTCTGAGGAATCAAGGAGTTTTATCCAAAAAAAAATCAGGAAAAGGATAGAGTTATAAGAAAGGAAAAGGAAATGACAAAATGAGGAGTTTTAAATTACTGTAGCATGCTCAAAAAGAATGATGAAAGAGTTCCCCACACACCCCCAAAAAAGGAAAAGTCAAAGTGATATGCTTGTATTTTTCTGCATTTTGAAATTTAAAATTTGACTATTAAACATGTGCTACCGATTCAAGTAATGATTTTAATATTTCAACAAATTGAAACAATTATTAAGAGCAATTCAGTTACTAAAAGAAATTATTAAAAATAAAAACACTGAGATAAGAGTTGGTGAATTTGAAATATATGGATTCTAATGAACATCCACCAATGTGTTTTTAATTTAAAATCCTGTTAACTACCGGAGCAAAAAAAGATTTGCACCAAGCTAATGCTTTAACATGAGGAACATCACAAACCTAACAGCACTCTAGTACCTCAGAGGAGATGTTAAATCATAACTGTAAAGCAATCTGACATCCAGAGACAGACATCATCGTATAGCTGTTAGCATATAATACTAGGCATGTCCAAAATATGTAGACAGCTACACAATTTCGAAAAGATCGATTTCCCACTCTGAGTCCATAGACTATACAGCTTGTGTTTGCAAATTCCCCTGAGAAGAAAGCTATTAGGAAAAGCCCATGCATCTCTTCTCTTACACAAGACTTGTTTTCAGGTCTCAAATGGGACATTGTCCTGATCCTCTGACAAGTGGAGAATTTTCACCCACATATATCAACTGTGAACTCCCACTAAGGTTGGAGATGCAGTAAATTGAAGTGAAGCTGTTTTGAGTCCCCACTTAGTGACGCTGGACTGAATCGAAAACCTGCTGAAGTCAGTGGGAATCTCTCCAGAGCTTTCAGAGGCCTTTGGTTTCAATCCATTCAAAAGCCCACGTAGGAACCAAACCCCTATTGCAAGTCTTTCACATGATAGCAGGAAAGTGTTAGGTCCCTCTTCCACTCTTGAGTCACAGATTTTTGGGTTAGCAATAGTCATGAATATAATCTAATCTGATCTGCTGAGAATCCACTCTCTCTTTCTTTCTCTATCCATATATATAAACACATATATATTCATACTTAATCAAGCTCATAACTTCTGATATACTACCACAAATCATTTTTTTCTTTCGCTTTTTCACTTTTTAGGCCATTATCTCCTGATGAAGTCAAATGATAGAAACATTACCATCTCCTTGTGTAAGCTGTTCTAACATCTAATTATTTTGTCTGCAAAATGAAAAGAAATACGCATTTTGAGCTTGCATGAAGTGATTTTGCCTGAGATAACTACCATTCTGGTATCAGAGACAAGCCATTGCAATTCCAGTGTGGTCAGGAGAGATGTGCCAGTTTTACATCAGTGCAAGCAATAGGAGGATCTCATCCCGTGAAATGCATTCCCATCACAAGGTTGTTTTGACTTCATTCATACTAGCCCTGGGGTATAAACTGAATGTGTAAACATTTACATTTAATAAATCAGACAGCAAAAGCTAGTTTGAGTGTTATCTTTACATGAAGTGCATCCTCTTATTAACTCAAAAGATATTATGCAATAGCTGTAGCATGCCTCAGGTGCACTTTAAAATATATATGTTTTCATTCCATGCTCTGTTATTTATTTCATGTAATAATTGCTGGTGTTTTGTGACCACGGGGGCCTGATGTATTTCAATATAATTTATAAACAGCTAATAAAACTAAAAGGTTTATAGAGGCTGCCTGGGAGGAATCTGAGGTCTAACAACTGCTCTCAATCAGCTGATCGGTGGGAGAAGACAAACAGTGGAGTTTGATGAGTCATTAAGAAGCAATTTTGCACAGACACGGCTTGATTATACAAGCACATGTAATTCCGGGCTGTATTTCCAGCCTTTCTGGTCTGTGTCCAGTGCAGACAGTGTCAAGAAAGAAGAACTATTTCCACTTCATCAGAGCAAAGTGACCTTAGTACACAGGACCTTTCATTTTCTTGAATATTGACAGGCAAATTTCAGAATAGGCTTAGATCTACCGCCAGCTTCCTGTTTCTCACTTGAAACTCATCCCTTGGAAGCTGAGTCTTTCTTTAAACACTCCTCAAACACTCCCATGAGGCAGAAGATAGTTTAGTCTTCCCATGCACAAAAAACAAGAAGTGGAAATGCAGTATTTTGTTCTTCATGGATGTCCACATCATCAGTGGATTGCTGGGCAGCAATCTCTGTCTTTGCTACCAGTCTGGCGCTGGAATTTCCTTACCCACATCAGACTGATGCTGTCTTCAAGCTTTCCACCAGACTTCCCACCTTGGCAAGTCTGTGTTTTGGGTGCAGCCATGAGGCCACAAACGCCCTTGAGACTCAGTACTCAGAGCAGCAGAAGCTCATCAGCTCATTCAGGATGACCCATGAAGGGTTTCGTGCTGTGCTTAAGTTATGCAGTCTTCCTAAAAGAGAGTCAAGAGTAGATGCAGGAAGGCATGGAGGTCGACCCTGCGGTCAGAGTGTTAGCGGAAGGGTGGTTGCTTAAGTACCCCGAGCTCATACAAGCTGTGCCCCCCCTGCTGGGGGCCCCTCCAGAGCAAAATAGAAGGTGAAATGCTCTGATATTAGTATCAAGGTGGGGCAAGCCCAGAGTCTGACTTGGCTGATTTCCCCCTCAAGACGAACACTCAGTAGCATACAAATGGTTAACACTAGAGAAATTTCAGCAGCGGGAATTTCTTCCGTCATCTTGAGCTTTCATCTTGTCGCTTTTTTATTTTATTTTTTTTCTTCTTGTCTGTCTTTGTGTTTTTATCACCCAGAGAAGAAGACATTCACCCTTCGCTGCTCAGAAACAGGGATGTTGGCAGAGAGGCTACATGTAATATGCCGTGAGCTCTCCTGGCCAAGTTGTCACGGATGGGAGTTAGCCAAGCTTGGGATAAACAAGCAGCCTGGATACTTCAGACTGGGTGGAAGAGCAACACAAATGTGTCCGTTTCGTTCCACTGGGGAATAGACAAGCGTTTCTTCTTCCCTGAGTGCGAGTGAGAGCAGATACGTGTGCCTTTGAAGCCACTGCAAAAATACTGATTGACGTCAGTGGAGTCAGGCTATCACCTTGCGGATGTGGTATTTGGAAACAGAGTGTGGCCAGAACTTTGACAACTCCTTTAATTAGTAGTTTGATTTCAGGCAGAATGCACACACGCACACACATTTATCTGTATATATGAAAGTGAAGAAAAAACAGGAAATGTCTCTTGGTTACTTAATGACTTGGGGATATGTACCTTGAAATATGAAATCAGATTATTTTATTTTGCACTGAAGTTTCAAGCTGGGAAAGAAACCATCTATTTCTTTCTTTCTAATCTGGCTTTTAAGTATATTGAAGTGGAAGTTTAAGGTGTGAAGTTTCTTTTCACTCTCTTTTGCTGTATACAAAAAACTGCTTCTGACACATCCTGTAGCTTCTGCTGTTCAGTGAAGAATGTTACTTAAATCATCCACTAATTTCAGTTCCTCAGGGTTTTAATCTACATAAGAAGGGCCAAGTGATAATAAACATGTATTAAACTAACGATACCACCATAAAACTAATTATCATAAATATTTACATTAAAAAAAAGATATTTGGCCTTTCTGATGCTACTACGAACAGAAGCTGCCATTCATTGCCAAGCATGAGAGTACATTGGAGAGGAGGCAGAAGGGTAGGGAAGACACCAGGAACTGGTCATATCTTCAACTGTCACAGTTCCTGGCTGGGTGAATATGAGTAACTCTGCAAAGATGCAGGCACATTACCAATTTACTGCTGCATATGGATTGGATGAGGAATGGTGACCCTCTGCATGAGCTGCTTAGGCAATGGCGGTCATGAGGTAGTTCAACATGTTTTATGCTGTAGAGAAAGAAGATGATTTTAGGTAGAGGTGTCCATCTGAACTGGTCACCAAAGACTTCCTTTAGAGCCAGTGAATACGAATGGTTCCACAAATCCACTGGCTGCACTGAATAGCTCTCCACTCTTTGGGACTCCAGACATTTTGTTCAAACAGATGCACAAGGATGACACAGTACACGCCAAATGTTGAGGGAGCAAGACCCCAACCCTTATTTTCCCATTTCTCCATTCTCCCTACCTCTTCCTCTCTTATTCTTTATTTTTTCAGGGACTTCTCAGCAGTGTCTCTCTCCTCATCCTGTCCACCAGCCCTGCCACACTCTACAGAAGTGTTTATTCCCTTGTTATCTCAGTGTTAACATATTTTTAGCCTTTGGGGTCCAGGGCATGCACACATGATGATAACAAATTAGTTTGTTTGCTGCTGTAGCTCCTGTAATGATTCCCCTACAGTGATACCTGAATCAGTTTATGTAAAATCAGACATTTACTATCCTGATAATCTTGTCACTCTGCTCCTGAGACAATGCCTTTCTGGACCAACGTGGCTGCAGAAATTGTGTCCTCTCTGAGTGGACAGAGGGGAAGAAAAGCTGAAACTCCACTCAGGGCGAGTATGTGAGGAGTATGAAACAGCCAAAATACCTTCCTATCTGCTGAATCTTAGACAGACCCAGGGTGTCCTCACAAATAGTCACTTTGATCCATGCAGCCATGACACAGAAAAGCTATTACACACTGATCTCATTCTCGTAGTCTTTGAGCACCTTGATGTTTGTATTTAGCCCTACAAAATAGGAAAGTCCTATTCATCTCCTTTTACTGGTAAGAAAATGAGACCCAGACAGACTAAGGCTAGAATTCATCTCTCTCACTCTGAGTGTCTGTAGCACTGTTGTCTCCATTTGACTAATTATCTTAGTTCTCATTATAGTTAACGACTGTCAATGAATTTAATGGAGTTTAGGACATGAATCACCTTACCAAGTGTACCTGTTTAGTTTAGGGTGAGATAAATCTCCCCCTGTGTCCCACTGAGTGTGATTCAGTTGCCCAGACATATGTGTTTGGTGAAGTTTTAGGCAACCTGGTTGATAGTATACAGAACCAACAGGAGACCCATTTCCTTCTAGAGCCCTTGTAGGATACTTAAAGACACCTAAAATAGCATCAGGAACCTATGATCAGGCAGACTAGCTGACTAAATAGACCACTTCTACGCAACTATAAAGAAAGCCCTGGTATATCAAACGTGTATTAAACTTCCAGATTTTCCCATCCTAAATAACTTTCCCAAGGTTAAGTCTCGTACCAAAGGAATCTGAAACCCTGTCTTGCAGCATGGAGAATAATGTCCTATTCATTGGCTCCTGCAATACTTTAAGGGTCTCTGAAAAGAAAAATAAACATCTGAAAAAGGAATTGCCCGTCACTTATGCACTCTTTACCATGCTGGCTTGAGGAAGGCCTCAAGAATAAAACTGCCCAAAAGCCTCCAGTTTTCTGGTAGGCCGTCACTCAATGTGTGGCTGCCTGGGCTTCTAGCACAAGGCACTTGGATAACTGTTTATTTGTATTATTTATTAAGCAAATGATTTCTATGCAAGGCATCTGGAAACACACCATAAATAAAACACAGTGGAGTCTTAAATTTAACTGCTATCCACAGACAGCCACGCAAACACCCCTCAGCCTTCCCCACACTGCCATAACCAATCTCAGTAAATAACATCTGCAGCCAACTGTCAGTGCCAAAGCATAGATGCATTGCATAGCAATTCCTGCCTCCTGCCGTCTTCTGGAGGAGAGTGCACAGAAATCTTTGACACAAGAAGCCCAGCTCTGCAACGCCAGGGCCAAAAAATACAGCTGTGATGGGGACAGTGGTAATAGCAGGTTGTTATCCTACATAAGTGTAAGTGCTAAAGAGAATAAGAAACCCCTTACAGATTAAATTTACATTAAACATGATCAAAGTTCAAGACTATAAATGGCTGTTGCAAGGAGGCAAGGGCTTTATATTCTCCACAGACAGGAAAAGAGGTCATAGACTAAAAATTGCAGCCGGGCAGATATAGGTTAGGTCTTGAAGAAAATGTTTTGAACAGTGAGGAGAGTGAAGCACAGGAAGAGTAGATCCTCTCTTGCCTGGGGAAAAGGAGTTGACCAGATGACATCTTAAGACACCTTCCATCTTTATGAGTCTATCTTCCAAATGGCACTGAGCAAGGCTCTGAAAGCTAGCTTTCAGACAAGGACTATTTCAGCTATCAAATGGTCACCAGCACTGGTATACGAGACATCTCATCTGAAACAGCACACAAGACCACCAGCACAGTGGAAGCAGTAACTGAGAACACTTCATGCCTTCACTATGAAGACTCAAAATATACCTTGGCTCAATTTATGGGACAAATAGCACCCTGCATTTTACCTGTTAGTGCAGCGGAAGGCCTGGTTGAGAAAAGGGATGAATATGTCATTTTATGCTAGTGTCTGAACAGTCCTCTGCCATTACAGTTGCATATGAAGCTGAAAAGAGACATGGGCTGGAGCCCAGAATTGAATTGCTCTGGGTTTTGTGTGGTGGGCAGTCTGGGACAGGAGTAGGGCATTTAGAGCTGGCTCTCATAATCCATGAGGACACTTGATCTGTTCCAGTGACAGTCATGCCTTCTTCTAAACTGGGATTGCTGCTGTGTGAATCCCCCCCTTTCCACCACCTCTCCTCTCCCCCCCGGCTGTACTCCCAGGGAGGGATTGTTCATCCCTGAGCTCATTACGTTCAGGTATAGTTCAACGGGCTCAATAATTAACGACCCTCTGAGGAACCAGGGCTGCAGTCAGACTGAGGCTCTGAGTCAGTACAGGAGTACCAGGGCTTGAAGCGAAAGGACTTGTAATTAATGTCCTCTAATATATGCAAATGAGATTTCCTTGCCCTTAGACCAAAGGTAACTGAATTAGTCAAACAAAAAGGGAAGAAGTGCAAGAGACAATGTTCAAATTAGAGAACAGAGTGGGGACGATGCCTATAATTTGGATTACAAATCCACTTTCCTGTGGACCAGTGAGCATTTATGCCTGCTCAGCTGCCTAATTTGTGCTTGGCTCAAAGCTCAAAGTTTGTTGTTGGTGGGGGTTTTTTTCTTTTTTTCTTTTTTTTTCCCCCCTCTACAGCTCTACAGTTCAGGAAGCCTGGAACAGAAGCAGCTCTGGGAAAACAGTTACAAACTCTCTTTTGCACGGAGGTACAGAGCTTGTACAAACAGTCCTCCTATTTCTTATAGTGAACTGTGCTGAGAGGGTGTTGGATTGGTGCCCATGTACCTCTGGATGAGTCCAGTGTTAAAGAATAGCAAAATATATTCCATGAAGGACAGGGGGTAATTGCAACCTGGACAGTCTCTTTGCTCCAGACTCTTTGTAGCAGGCTGAAGACTGGAATAAGTAATTGCCTGAGCAGGAAAGCTTCATTTTGAGGATGTAACTGATGATAAACTAATACAATGAAGTGAGAGAGGCCCAGCTAGACTAAGCCATAGCTACACCCAATGTTAGTGATAGTCTCATTCTAAGAGGGAGGTTGGACTAGAGACCTCCGGATGTCCCCTCCCACCAGCACTTGTGGGATCTTGTGGGATCAAGACAGTTATTTCTTGCCTGCATCCATGCATTCCTTTTTCTAAGTGAAGATAGCTTTTCAGAACCCTTTGCAAAAATTGTGCATGTTTGTTGGCTTTTCCTGTCACCTAGCTCTGAAGAGCTAAACTGTAAACCTGATGACACTCCTTGCAAATCCATGAAGTGAGCATGATCCTGGGAGCTGAAGGCAGCTGGGCTATGAGGACTCATTTCTGGCAAAGGAGAACAGAGAGTGAGCTGTGTTTTAAGCCATGTGTTAGGGAAGCCCTGTGTTTCATCAGCAGACTCAGACCCTGGGAATTTGAAGAAACAGAAGGACTATTGTTTAGGGAGGGTAGTGAAACACAGCTGCCTGCTTAGCAGCTGTCCAAGAGCATATAAGGAATATGATGCTCAAGCTCGGGGATTCGTCTCTGCTATATGGAATGGGACCTGGAACAGAGTCTCAGATGTAGGCTTGAGCAACGGCTTTGAATTCATTCAAACCAATCTGACAGCTTTTCCCACAGATTAGGTCCTCGGCTGCTATAAATCAGGGAAGCTCTTCAGAAGTCTGCAAAACTCTGCAGATTTACTCTACTAAGGATAAGCCTTAACTGACAGCGTCAGGGTTGGGTTTCTGCCCTCCACTCCACCATGAAATACCAGGGAAGGACAAAGCACTGCAGAACTGCAAATCCATGCTTGCATTTGGCCATTTCCTTTACCATCTATTGAGGCAGTAAACAGCTCAGTGAAAGATAATGTGGCCCTAGGATAAAGCCTGCAAAGACCTTAAGCAGGCAGGACTGGATGCTCTAGTCCCTTGAGATGGGTTTCATCTAGCCAGATGTTAACATACTCACCTGAATAAATGACCAGAGGCTTCTTCTACAGGAAATGGAGAGAATTTGGCACTTGCAGGAAATGAGATGCCTGATCCTAAGGTAGTCATCTAAAATAGGACAGACGAATCTGAAATGGTGCTAAATGGCTGTGAGTGGGCACATGAATCAAGCTCTTTTTCTTCTATCTCTGATACTGGATGCTGGAACATTGCACGCTTTGGTGAAATTCTCTGGTGCCACATGTTTCCTGTAGATAACAAGCCTGGTTTCTTTCTCTGGTTAGGCAAAATAGGTCAATGAGTCTCTTTTAGGAAATTTTCCTCTTTTTCTGGCACCTGGGGATGATGAAATGTCTGGTCGGAGAGCTCAGTTTTTCTCCAAATCAGGAGGCAGGCAGACTGCTCAAGAGGGTTCAGGTTGTGAGCTGAAAGCCTTGATTGCATCCTTGGGTCTACCAAGTCAGCCTGTCACACGATGTTTCTCATACAATTCACCCTCTCCTAGCTCTCCTCCTCTGTGCGCCTGGAGGGGCTACTGAGGTTGTAAACTTCTTCATGAGAGCAATAATTTCCTTTTTCTAAGGGCTGGTACAGCAGTGACCTTTTACTCCCAGGCCTGCCTTTGTCCAGGTCTGGTTTGTTATTCGGTGTGTTTCTAAGGTGAATTGCTTTCCACGCAGATCACTGTTCCTGGCTTGCCCACTAGGTGTCATGAAATCATGAGCTCTTAGAGCAGCGGGCTGAGGGACTTAGCTGTCGTTAAGGAATTGCTGGAGTTCCTCCATGGCCATCTGCTTTCCGTAGCTAGCCCACTCACTTAGGAACTGTGAGCAAAAGCATCAGCTGCTGCCAGCATCGGCCTATTTTCAGCTCTTAGGAATCACGATTTTTGGCTAGGCTGCAAGGAACAGAAACACTCGGCGCTTTCTGTGTGGCAGTGGATAGAGGAACAAACCTAGAGATCTGGGTTTTGCCTCCACCGACTCACTGTTAGGCATGGACAGTTATGCATCCTGTCCAAGTCTTCATATCTGCTGCAGGAAGAAATTTACTGCCCTCGTTTGCAAACTGCTTGAAGACACAAGTGTTCTGGAAGCAAAAGTGATTCTTGGGTTTGGTAGAGAAACTGTTACCTTCCTGAAAAGACATACTTGCCTAAGAGAGAAAAAAAAAAGAAAAAAAGATAAGTTTGGATGCTGTGGAGGTGACTCATACTCAGATCAAGAGATGAAGGCTCTATACAGTTTCATATACAGAAGTTTCCAGTGTCTGAGTGCTTCTTAATAGGTTTTGGATGCCTCCCTTGGCTTTCAGATCTGCTCTTTCATTTTTCTTTCATTCTTTATGTGATTAGCTATCATTTTTCCTCTTGCCTCTCTTCTTTTTTAAATAGCTGTCTTCTCTTTTGGCTGGCCTTCATTCAGGAAGGTTCAAGTGTGTGTAGGATGCTTTGATTTAGCTACTCCACTTAAGATAAAATGATCTATAGTGTAGCTGGCTGCTTATTTCCAAAGTTAATTTTGTTTATTTCTTCCCTTGTAAAGAAAAAAAAAGAGATGGAGAGGATTTCAACTGTCTGGTTTTCATCTGGGGGGTTTTCAATATGGTGTTAATCAAATTACTTTCAACACTGAAGAGTTCTGTTAAGGTGAAAGCTGGCTTAGTGAAGATCGAGACGTCACCACGCTCATGTCAGGAAGAGCCTGCCAAGGGAAAGCCTGGCACCACGGTAGGACACTTTCAGTCCCCTTCCTCATGCTGCACTGTCACACGACCAAGCATGGGGTAACCTTGCTCAGTTGGCCATGGCCACTTGGCTGGGAAGATCTTCCAGAGATGCTACTGCGTGATCTGGAGAGCAAGCATGTTCTCCTGGAGAGGTCCAAACCAAGGTAACAGACCAGAAAATGCATGATATTCTGGGACAACAGCTTGTCAGACACAAAGGAGGTTTTCACACTTCCCTTTTCCCTTTTCATTCTTAAAGCAAATCCCTGAGGATGTATTGAAAAGGTTTGGTTTGTTTGTTTGTTTGATGATTGTTTCCACTACATTGACAGTTAAAAGTACCAGCCAAGCTCTGGTCTCCAGTGTTCAGGTTGTACATACGGTCCTTGCCTCACACGGGTGGGCTATGTCTGTGCTGTTAAATTAAACAAGAGCACTGACTGTACCTGGTGCTGTCTCCTGATCATCGATGCTGTGAAATAGTACAGTCCAGGCGTGGTTTCCCTTTGCCAGCCTTTCTCCATTGTTTGTGCATTAGTTCAGGCCAGATACTAGTCCCAGGAGGTGAGAGAATGAGACCCTTTGGTTTAGGGGTGAAAAGGAGGGTGAGAGTTTGGCTGCACAGACTGAAGCTGCATTATGGCACTTGGCTTCAGGGACAGAGAACAGACCCTAGCTCGTTTTATTTGTTCTTACAGACCTAGGCCTACGGTTGTATAGATTTAGCAAAAGAGGAAGAGAGGAGAGGAGAGGAGAGGAGAGGAGAGGAGAGGAGAGGAGAGGAGAGGAGAGGAGAGGAGAGGAGAGGAGACACATCCTAGCGTGGAGATTGGTTGCTGGAAGAAGCAATTCTTATATCCCTTCTTCCAAACTTCTTGTTACAAAGCTCCACTGCTTGACAGCTGTGCAAAACCCATCCTATGCTCAAAGCGAAAGTACCACCTTCATGAGATAAAAGCCCTAGCGTGAAGAGACTGGGAGATCCTCCCGCCTCTGCAGACAGGAGTCACAGGATCCTGCTGAGCACCGAACCGCTGGGAAGCCAGAGGTGGTCGGCAGGAACTCGTGGCTGTCATGATTTTGGCTGAGCGTCTGCAGGCATTTCAGAGGAGCCCGCTCCTTCAGAAACAAGCAGCAGGCGGTAATACTTCCAATCGGTGCTGCATCCCTGCACAGCTTTCTACTGCCATCCTCCACCCTGAGCCGATTTCCCTGTCTTATCCGTATTGCAGCCAGGAGAGGGCAGCAATGCATACAGACAGACAAGTCAGGACTGATCCCGTCCCCTGCTCCTTACTTCTGGGTAATGGGCTCCTGGCAGGGGTATTCCAGCACCATAAGCAGGTGTGCACAAGCGGGCATGCAGAAAGGCACCTCGGTCGGACAATTCTGGCTCAGGTGAAGCCACGCGGTGCAAAAGCTCTGTGTTGCAAAGGGAAACTTCTCTGCAGCTTGGCATGCAGAGGCCCATGATTTAAATACCCACCCAGCATTGTGGTCAGTGTCCAAGCACCCTCTCCCTTCTCCTTCCCTGTAGATAAGGCTCTGGAGACCTGTAAGCCAGCATCTTTGATTTAATCACACCTCCTAATTAAAGCTCAAAGACCTCCATAACTTACAAAATTAAATAAATAATCCCCCTGCCTCCTCCCCCCCCCCAAAAAAAAAGAGAGAATGAAGAACAAGGGAACCTTATGACAAAAAGACTTTCTCTGAATAAGCAATAACTGATTTGGAGAGTGTCATATACCTCAGCCTCTGAGTGGGAGCATCGGTTGCATGTGGCTGAACACATCTCTAAGAGCTGCAAGAAGGAGAACATGCTCAAACATTACTTTGGCCGTCACCTCCGAAGCAGTTTCCTCAAAGGAGCAACATGTTTTCCCTTATAGCTGATTCGTCACTGATTTTCCGCTTGCATCTGGACAGCTTGGTTGAAGAGGTTTCTACAGGTAGAAATAGAGCATTATCGACCAGCAAGGTCACTTTGAGACCAGAACATCCAGAGGTGTGTGGCATTATGTTAGTGCAACATCTGGGGTTCCTACAAATGTGCTGTTCAACAGATCTTACACCTCAAATGGCAAGCTTTAGCTTGGACCCTACCAGCTGACAAATGGCGATAGTCTGGGACCCTCAGACTTGCCAGTTCTTGGGCACTGTATGGGAGTCCCCGGCAGCTGCTGCCTCCTGTCCTCCACAGCCAGGGTGGATCTCAAATGGTACATGAGTGCTGTGGCCTCTATCCCACTCCACAGTGCCACTTTCTGGGCACAGGACATGTGATTAGCACATCTTCTAGTGTGGGGACCAGCTAGCCTGGTGCATAGAGTCCTGGAGGTGTCCCTCTGAATGAGTGCCCTTACTTGAAGGAGCTCACCTCTAAGGTGCCTGCCCTAGTACTGTGGTTCTTCCCTTGCTCTTGGTTTGTGCCCGCTGACCACATCCCATTTGCTCTTACACCCTATCCTCCCTGTCCTATCAAGGTCTCCTGAGCTCATGACTCATATGCCAGGGTGGGCATCAGAGATTTTCCTGCCCCCTCGCCTTCCTCCAGCCAGGATGAGCCAAAGTGGCATTTGTTCTTGTGACTGAGCGAGGGAGATCCAGAAACATAAAACCTGAGCTGTGGAGCTGTGCCAACCCAAAGGCGGGCAAGGTGAGAGAGAAATGGCAAATGTCTCATTGATTTGAAAAGCTGCTACACGATCCTGTTTGGGAACATGTAAAGCTGTAAAAAAAGTAAAGCCTTAAAAGGACATAGCGTTGATGAGGAGTTGGCAGGTTGTTTTGTGCCGGCTGTTTATTCTCATACAAAGCAATCCAAACGCAGACTGGTTACCCAATGGAAATTCCTTGGCATTGTATCTGCTTCTCGGAGCCTCACACAGCACATTCCTCACCAACTGGAGCTCTGAAAAACACCTTTCTTAGTCACCAATATCCACCCACATCCAGACGCTGCCAGCCCTCAGAGAGATGGCAGGCATTGGCGAGCACACCTTTCAAATCAACCTTTAGGGACCTGAGTTGTCCACCTGCTCTTTTTCTCCTTATTCAACTTCAAGCTAATAAAAGGCAGGAGAAACATTGGTTTGGTGGAACACGGGAAACCTGGGACTAAATTTCCTGGTGTTTGATTCCCTCCCCTGGCACTGTTGTCCCCTCTGACAACAGGTCATGTCATTAAGGCCATGTCTCCAGGATGGATAGCAATGAAACAGAGCTTTGCAACCATCACAAGTGTGAGGCTTGCAGTGCCAAGCTTGAGTGAGTCTTCCCTGTCTGTCAATACGGTCCATGGGC
Organism: Apteryx mantelli; assembly: GCF_036417845.1. Classification (NCBI taxonomy): domain Eukaryota; kingdom Metazoa; phylum Chordata; class Aves; order Apterygiformes; family Apterygidae; genus Apteryx; species Apteryx mantelli. The sequence continues at coordinate 2,596,366 of NC_089979.1, read as the reverse complement.
CAGAGGACAAGGTCACATGAAGCACATCCCTGTAATGTTTTTTCATCAGCCAGGAGTGTGGTCAGAGGCAGCGGATGGCAACAGACACCCTGAACTTATTTCCTTCCCATTTTGGAGGGATGAGGGAAATTCTTTAGAAGGATAAAGATATTAAGGATGGTGAAGTGTTCCTCTGTAATGGTATATATATAAAGGTATAATTATATATTGTCTATAACGGAGTATATATAAATAGCACTGTGGGTTTTCTTCTCTAAATGTTACCTTGGTTTAACCCTTCCTTGCACCGGCCCGTAAACACCCTCACAGATGTCTAGGGCCATACGATAGCTCGTTACCTCTGAACCTCAGCAAAACACGGTGTGTAAAGGGGAATACTTCTTTTGTGCGGCTTTTTCTCTCTCACATATACTGTGCTAGGTAGGACAGCCTTGTTATTCTTAGAGATTCATCACTTATCTTGATTTCACTTTCCCTGGGAATAAAGCCTCTTCTGGCTACACTTGAGACCGAATCTTCTCAGCCCCTTTCTGGTCCCTGCTAAGCCCTGCTGTTTCCTCTCTGCTGCTCCTCACCTTCCTCAGAGGATCACTGGGGAGCTGCTCATTCCTGCCCTGAGCTTTAGATGAAAGGAAAATCACTTTGCTTCACACAGACATCATCTCCTGCATATGTCAGTGTTGATTCATCCAAAATATGTTGGGCAAATTCCAGGATTTTATATATATAAAAAAAAGAAAGTGGCAGAGGGAGGAGGAAATGCCAGAAATGTTCCTCTCTCTTGTTCTCTCTGGCTCTGGTGGGTTTTTCTCTTCATACCTCATGCTGCTTCATGCTGCCTTTTTTTAGCTTGAAGACAGATATGGAGACAAAAAGCAGAAGGACAACTTCATGCTGTCATTTTGTGGTGTTTCATTGGTTAATCTCATGTTAATCTAAAGGTTAATCTATTGTGCCACCCACTAATGTGTAGGTGAGCAGAGAATTATCTTTATGCCTGCAGAGCAAGACTTTTGGCACTGACTTTACCACCTGGTTCATATAACCAATATATATGGATCATATAACTATCAGAAGCAACTGTCTCCCATTTCCTTTTTGTCCAGTTATATGAGGTGGCCAGAGACAATTTATCAGCTCTTGGCCTCCAAAAAAAAGCATCTGCAACCTTCCACATCCCTCTCCTTCCTCCCACGGCTCTTACAGCATCCTTTGAGCTGGCTATGGTGATCTCCTGTCCCCTTGGGGATCTGATTTAGCAGAAGAAAACTGGCTCATCAAAACAACTGAATGGTTTCCTACCAGGTGAGTGAGCTGAATCCGTTCACTTTGTCCAGATATGATCAGAGCAATGTTAGAGTGGTAGGAGATGTTATACCCCTTCACCCGGCTAAGCTGAGATATGAATGGTGGCCCCACGTACACTCAGTCTGTTGGAAAGTGCAAGTAGGTAATATAAACCATACTGAAGGTTTTCTTTGCAATGTGAAGGACAACCAGTGTTCACCTGGCCAGCTACCGTGTCTCAGGTGAAAGGTGGTAACCAGCTGAGAAATGAACACTTTTTAATAGTTCCCACAGTCTCAAACTCCTTTTTGATCATAGCTTATTACTTTGCATTCAAATCCCAGGTCCTGGGTTTCTTTCACCTTTCATTTTAACAATCAGTAGCAAGTTCTTTGGCTCTGAGAAGACACCCCCCTCCAAAGTCAAAGAGGGGAATCCAGCAAACAAAGGTGTTCACTGCTTCATAGATGGAGGAGGAAAACTAGTTTGCTTTGAAAAGTGCAACCTGCTAAACCATCAGTCCTAACAAGGGCAGATGCTTTGGTCTTAAGACTGGGAAACCTCAGCTGAGTTGAATTTTTCCACTCTGATTTACTTATTGCAAACCTCTCAGGATGCATTTTCCTATTCAGCTACTCACTGCATGGCAGGAAATGCAGGAACCCCTTGCACTTGACTTAAACCACTTAAAATGTAGGCATCTAGATTGGATTCCTCTTCATATGCTAGAGTTGGAGGAGCACACTCAGCATAAGTTTGCTTCTTCCTCTTGTAAACTCCTAACTGAAGACAGCCTGATTTGCTGAGCTTTCTCCACTGACTACAGACAGATGGAGCCTATGCGATTAATGCAGATTAGCCAAGGACCAGATGAATCTCCCCTATATAACTCAATATCTTTGTTTTACATTTTTAAGAAATGCAATGCAGCAGTGCCTTGCCCAGTCTAAAATATGCACCCTATTAGCTAGCATTACCGAAGGACCTTTTCTGCTGAGGAGAAGGGAAAAAAAAGCAGTCCAGATCTGATATTAGGACAATATTCTCTGCTGAGTTTTGAGCTTTGAAGTCAAAACAAGTCTTTGTTTGAACCAAAGATATTATTTGGTGCAAGGACAGACTGTTAGTTTCTTGCGGGAGCCCAAATCGAACTGCTAATACAGAGAAAAACACATATGTTATGGTCAGGCTATGCCAGGAATACTGTTTTTGTCCCTACTTTCTTATCTGATGACACATCTACACACATTGCATCCACCTGCTTTCAAACCGAGGGGCCAGAACAATCAGGTGATCCCCTCTTTGCAGACATCTGGACCCAAACATCAGCCCTTTGCCATGAATCATCTAAGCCCCAAGCCTCGTCTCCAATTAGAGGGGTTAAAGCAAGAAGCAGTCTTGGCACTTGCAACAGCCTCCTCAGAACTAAGTGTGCCAATATAACCATCAAGGAGATACTTCTCCCAAGACCGCTCCTAAACAGAGAGGATTGCATGTACCCGTGCCATCTGACTCCCACGGGGGAACTGTGCTCGTTCTGCACATCAAAATACCAGGGAAGCATTGGTAAACTGCAGAGGATGTGATGTAGAACAACTAGAAATATTTAAAAAGTCAGGAGGGAGAAAAGATTAAAAGGAAACAATAGTCACAATTTGTCTAATCTGTGACTAAGGGGACCAGAACTGTCTACAAGCATTTGCAGAATGTAAAAACAACAAAGAATGGCAAAGACTGGTTTCGAATGGAACAAAAAGTATTATTAGGAACAGTGGGAAGTGAAAGAAAGTATAGTCTGAAATGCTTAACAGTTTAATGTATTCAGCTGTAGACATTCATATTATATAATGGTCTTTTTAAACACTTTATCTTTTTGTAAAGAACTCTGGCCTTTTCCAGAAATATCTATTTTTGCAGAATTTCTGGTCATAAGTTATCATCTTTTTTTTAATAGAAATGATAAAAAAAAATCGTTCCTGGCTTTCTCTCACAGGGAAGTGGCTGGCTTTGACAGCAACACCCTCTGTAGTCTTCTTTTTAATAAAAACGATTGTATGATAAAAGACTTGTGGCTGGAGCCCACCTTCATACCTGGGTTCCTGGAAGAGAAGGAAGAGTCCTAGACCTCCTGTAGAGCTACTGAGTCTCTTTGGGGAATCTCATTAGGAAATTTTAAGGAAGTCTCAGAAGCAGACTCCTGAAGGCCAAACCTGACAGAGTTTATGGCAGAGAGGGAAACAGGTTGAGCTCTTCAAAGCAACCTTAACTGCAAGAGAAAGCCATCCTCCCCAAACTTTATATGCAGTGCCTTACTGTCTTTTGCTTTGCTTTTTATGGGGAACTGATGCCATTTATAGGGAATTTTATAGGAAACTGCTATCATAGTTGTCATGTCTGCGATAAGGGAGGTTGGACAGGAAGGTGTTTCTTCTCCAGTGGTGTGAGATTCCCCCCACAAGATGGTGCAAGGTGTTCTGGAAGACTTTCTCAGGGTTTCAAGGAAAAATTAAATAGCTACATACACTTGTGCCTATTCCAACACCTTTTAAATGGATGCCGCTTTGAAATGCTTCATGAAAAATGTTGGTCCTTTTCTGATTAGCTTTAACATTTGAAGTCAAAGGGATTTTGTGGGTTTTTTTTCCCCGAAATCAGAATAATCTCACCAGCTGATTCTTGCAGCAATGCCATTGCTTTCATCAGACCCAAAATATCTTGCTGAAAGAGGCCTTCCCTCTTGACCAAAAGACTTCAGGAGACAGACTGTCTGCCATGGTCTGCTCAAGCATCTCTGCCTTATGGAACCTTTTCCCTCAGCCCTCCCAGGTGGTATCCAGACAAATCACCTCCCACACATACTGACTAATTACTGTTCTTGCCCAATTACCACATACCAATCCTCCTAGCAAAAGCAAAACACCTGCACCCACTAAAATGATGGTCATGAGCTGAATCCAGAATGTATCTCCCATTTCTAGTTCTCCTTATAGTAAATTTGTGCTAGTCAGAGCCGTGCTTTCCTCTTCAAGCACATAATCAAACAAGAGCTCACAATAAACACAGCCAACTGTGTTTCAGCTAAACAGCCCCCTGAAACACAGTATGGAACAGAGGAGGTGACACAAGAAGCCAAAGTGATTTTAGTCCCAAGGTTTATTATACGCCCTGCTTAATTGCTTATAATTCACAGGAGGAAAATAATCATTTCTCCTTTATTTCTTAATTGCACTCAAGTATTAAGAATTCAACTGCATTTTTCCCTCTTTCAGTCTTTGAACTCAACTATTATTATGACAGGGCTTTTTCAGTACTGTTCTGCTATTGGTTTGCATGGTGGATGGTTTATATTGCTAATTAACATCTATTAATGCTAGTATCCCATTCAAGCCTTGATAAATGGAGAGAAAAGGAATAAGTCATCAAAATAAAAGAGAACGTGAGAAACTGAGCTTTCTTTCACTGACCGCTAGGAATTATCTCAGAGTGGGGCTTGAAGTGCCCATACGCATCTGCGTGAGTGTATACACATATAGCTCATATTGTTGTTATTATTTTTGTTAACATGCCTCTTAGACATGTCATCCAATGTCTAGGTAGTATTAGGGCATACAAGCTGTCATATTTATCTAAGTCCAGAACTGGACAAAAATATGAGTAAAGTGAAATATTATCTGTATCCAGTAATCAGAGGCTCAGGGACTTTTCCAAGCCAGAGCTCTTAACTGTCCTTGATAGAAGTCCTATAAGTATAGTCAGTGTGCAAAGACATTATGGGAGGCAAAGAATTTACAACCTGTCTAAATGGGAAAAGAAAAGGAAAGACCCTTTTGCCCCCTCATGAAAATGGGTAACTGAGTCTCAGAAAGACTAAAGCCTCATCTAGCAAGTGAACTCTGAGAAGTTCCACAGGACTGAGCCTTGCTAGCTAGGAGAAGGAGAAGAATGCTTGATTTAACATTCGTAGAATGGGAATGGCTTAAGTGAGACAGAACCATACTTTTACAAAACAGAGACTTTCCTGTATGCACAGAAGCAGGATTTCAGGGACTTGCAAGTCCAAAACACAAAATGCCTGAAGACATCAGCTGCTTTCAGGATGAGCTAAAGGTTCAGCTGTAGCTCTGAGAATTGCCTCAGGCACCCTAAGTTCCCCTTCCTACCTAGGTCTCGATAGAAAGATACCTTAATGGCTTTCAGTAGCTGGCTGTCAGATGTACTCAACTTACATGGAAAGTGTGTAAGGTGGAAACTGAATCCCAACCTGGGTATTTTCTCCAAATCCTTTGCACTAAATTGTGTTTTCCACTGTGCCTGGGATACATTCTCAGACTTGCCAGATAATGAGAACTTTATAGAGCCAAGAAAATCCATTTAGTGTGGAAAAGACTTCATAATCAATGAAGCATTCCTAAAACTGAGATATCTAGCACCTAATCAAGACGCCTTTCCTCTTGGAATAGGACCTTGCATGGAGTTGCCTCCAAAGTGAAGGGAAACTGGAAACTTCTTAGTTATAGTAACCCCAGATGAGCAAATTAGCATCTCTCTTCCTCAGTACCTCCGTGAACAAGGTGCATTTGGTCCTCCAGTAAGTGATCCTGTCACTGATTGCCAAAGGTGTGTGGAATCATGCTGCAGCTGGGCATGTGACAATTACCACGGACTGGCACTCAAAGAAGTTTCTTTTAGAAAAACACATTTACTAAAGTGTTGTGTCCTTGTCTTCATCCTGCATATATCCCCGATACATCCTTTATGAGAAAACTCATAGGCTAAGTACATCTTCCCACATGAGACCTACAGACTATCTCCATGAGACCTGTGCAGTTCTGCTTTCTTCAGTAGGAAAGAAGATATTTGAGCAATCTGCTGTTAAGTGCAATTCTGTTCTTTTTCCTGCCTGATGTTATTTGCCAATTGTTATTTCTCGGATTCCATTAGTACCTTTTGATGCAAGTAAACTCTAATTTAGGCAATACAGCATCTCAGATTATTATTTCTAGAAAACATCCTGATAGCCAGCTTTCTCCAAGGTGGAGGCTTTCCATTTATCCCCTCACTAAGGGCCACTGACTGACATTTCCCCAATGGCAAAAAGGTGATAAACAGAAGTTGCCATACTTGGACGAATAATGATCTTTTTTTTTGTTTAGTCAAAATGAAGGCCTGGAGAGGGGTGAAGAGTGCATATATGTGACTGAAAGAAATGAAGTCATTTCATTGCCCCAGAGCAATGAAAGCATAGCTTAGTGGTGCACAGTAGGCTCTGAGAAAGGACTTCAAAATTCCCACCCTCCAGTTACCGTTATAACCAGTGTACGGATTTCATAAGCATGGAAGCTTCCAGGTTGCCCATTTATAAGACCACATCACCCCTTTGAATCTCCTGAATAGGATGTACTAGAGCAAATATGCTGTACAGGGTACATCAATGAAATGGGAGTTAGAAGCTGGACTCACCTCTGGTCCACTCTACAATGTCTGGAGGAGAGCTGTCCACACTTTCACCAGCACAACCTGCTGTCAACAGCTGTCCAGCTAGCTACGGCTCTTGGGGAGTGTCCCCAGAGCTGGAGGAGAGAGATCCTGCTTGCAGGCCCAGTCTAAGAGCTGAGAAAATCCATGGGCCTTCTTCAACCAGCTACTTAACACAATTTAGCAGAGCAGTGCTGCAGGAGTATCTTTTAGATATTGCAGTGTGTTTTAAATTAGGTGCTGAAATACCCTAAACACTTCATTGAGATGTACGTGCCCTCTGAAACACCAGCCTGATGCCCTGGAGGCCATGGAGATAGGGCTGATACCTCCCGTAAGCCCCAGGCCCCTGACAGTTTGGATGACAGGCTTTGACCTCTGCAATGCAGCACTCTTTGCTGTTTCCGAGTTTTAACGTGAGAAGTTGCGTGCTAGAAATGTTGCAATATGGAGGAAGGTGAAGGGAGAGATGATGAGGCTGAATGCTAAATTACGGTAGTGATGCTTTTTGGCATGTAAAAACTTGGGACAAAAGTAAAGCATGATTGGGCCCCGATGTAAGAACCTTTCCCCACAGAAACAGTGAATCAGAGGTTTCTGTTTAACCAGATGTTTGGAATGAAAACTAAGGGAAACTTCCTTTCTCTCTATTTTCCTGACCACCCTCTATCTTGAGACCCCCACCTTTGGGGTGCGGGGTTCTAGAAGAATCTTTCTTCTTGCTATGTATGAGATGCCATAAAATCCAGCAGGTCTTTTACATAGACATTTGCCCAGAACAAGTTGCTTTTGTAATTTCATGCCATAGAGAAAAATCAATTCCAGCGTCTTTTTTCTTTAACTCTGTGTCCTCCTGCTGTGATATGTTGGAAATGAGTCTGCCTCTCAATCCCATGCAGTGAGGTTTTCTGCATTTATCTGAACAACACATTTCCATGTTTTCACACGCAGGAAGACTTCATATGCCGTGTAAACAGGTGTTGCTGCAACAAAGCTTGGGAGCTAGGCCATCGAACCTGAGCTCTGGTCCTGGAGTGGTCTTCCCTTTGATTGCAGCTCTCCTGCATGTACCTGCAGAAGAGATCAATGCAAAAGAACTGAGGAATGCAATGAAAGTAAAAGTCTAGAGGAGGAATATAGGCACACTGTCTGAGCATGCAGGGATGGGTTTAGGAAACTCAAAGCCCACCTTGAAACTGGTGAGGGATGTGAAGGGCAACAAGAAAGGTTTCTGTAAGTACATAATCAGCAAAATGAAGTCTCTATCCATGATAGATAGATGTTACCTTCCTCTGTGCAGAAGTATTTTTCATTTTAGGAGATTTTTGCAGCCCTTGCAAGTCTTTTTTCTTTCTGATAGATTAAATCAAGAACAGTCAAAGTCATTAAAAGATTCAAGTGCAAAGCGGATACACAAGAGCTGAAATAGATGATCTTGAAGATCACCTATGTGTTAAAATGACATAAATAAGAAATGCTTTTTCATATTCTCAGTAACTAGGCTGTGGAACTCACTGTCACAGAATGTCTGAAGCCAAGTTCTCACTAAAGCTTTGACCAGGTGGATGCCAATATGGGCAACCAGATTTTCTAAAGTTATAATCAGAAAGTCAAAAAATGGCTTAAACCTAAATGCTCTTAAACCTTTTTCTTTATCGTTAACATATCTCAGACTCCTATCAGAATCTCAAAGTTGAAATAATGCCCCACAGATGCCATTCACAAGAATGATTGCATCTCCATTCTAAAGACCTGGCACTATCCTAATTTCAGTGAGGGGATTTAATGGTCACCATGGCCAATGCCCAAAGAAAACCCTACAAGAAAGAGAAATCAATGATGTGGTGATATCACCATCTTTCATGCTAACATGACTGTCTTACTGTCTGTGCCCCTTAATGATGTTGTTTGTGGACTGCTGAGTGCAGGGACAATCTGTTTATTCAATACTTACTAGAGTGGGATTGTGCTCCAAGTCTGAATGTCTTTGTAAATAAAATGTCATACCTGCAAAATTAAAATAATTAGGATAGTTTAAAAGCTATTTAAGAAGGGCTGAATCACCTGGTGGAGATACCCCTTTTACATTCACTGTAGAGGGAGCTTGGAAAGCCCCATCTAAAGCTAGCAGCTGCTAGTTGGTCAGCTGAGTCACTCTCTAGGCATTGCTGCCTGTACAAGATCTCCAGTAACTGTAGTGGAGTGCACGTGAGGACATCAGATTGCAGGTATTTCGATCTAGAGATGAACTTTCCCTTTTGTGCTAATACACTCCTAGACACACCAGCAAAGACGGCTGGCCAGCCAAACCTCAGCCAAATCTGCACGGAGGGATGGCAGGCAGAGTAGGAGGTCACCTGTGCTCATGGTCTGCTCTGAAGATGCTCTTCAAGACTGCTGTTGAGGGTCTGATCTGTCCAGAAGTGTTTACTAAACAGGTTTCAAGCTGGGTTTCCTAGGGATTGACACAGTCATCTGTCTGTAAACCTGCCTGTGTATCCTCCCTGTAACTTTTGAACTCATTGTCCAACTTAAAACCCATTTGGCAGATGAGCAGAGATCTCAAAAGTTGTCAAAGGTTGCATTCCCACAAGCCTCAAAATCAACAAGACACAAATCCATAGGGAATTAAGCTTCATGAACTCGGATACTCACGGGCACTCTATTTTTTTTTTCTCTGATAACTCACAAAGAGGTAAGTAAAACCGTATATCTCTTCAAATAAGGATAACAAATCCTCTTTCGTACTCTGCTGGCCAAAGGATGGGAGACAAAGGCTCTGACCACTATTCTTGGTCTCATTCAATAGAGGACTAATGGCCATATTTTCTCTGATAGACATGTTCCTAAGACAAGACAAGTGTCTAATTTATTTTTGGAAATCCTAGTAAAGACATAACTACATGTTTAGGGAAATACACAGGTTTACAAATTTAACAGTAGGTACTTTGTAGGTCCAGATCATTGGTAGATCAGTGTTTCCCAACCTGTGGTGTGTTGACCACTTTCTGTTCTGTAAAAACACCAAATGGTACTTGGGGAACGGTTGTAAGAAACCCCACCAATGGGCAGAAAAAGTGATACACCAGGCTGCATGCAGGTGAGTAAGACAAAAACATGGGGATATAAAAACAATACATGGATAGTCAAAACTGAGACTCAATTTGAAATAAAAAGAAATGAAAGCCCCTGCAGCAACACTGTGAAAATCTTCCTTTCTGAAAAGCTAGGTGGTTGTTGTATTAAAGAAGGTAATGAGTCCCCATTGTGAAAGTTCAATTATTTTGTTCCTTTGTTCACAGTGCTCATGCTTCCTTGAAAGTTTGGGACAGAGAAGCTGGAAGAAAACTGGTTTGTCTGCCTTATCTTCTGCTAACACTGTGTCCAGTGGACCCTTTTGGTTCCATCTGCACACTGAAAACAGAGAGAAAACAGGGGAGACCCAGCAGAATGGAAAAGTCAAATATGAACAGAAAATGGGAAATTCCAGGAAGATATGCAACCAAGCCTCACACAATATGCAAAGAAAGAGATTTTTTCCTAGGGACCCTAAAGTGCAGCTTTGTTGGAACCCAGAAGATGCAGGAAGGTGTTGAACTGAGTATAGGAGAAAAGGGCCTGTTTTCTAGGACAACAAGCAAAGGACATGTTTCCAAATCTTGAATTTTAGTCTCTTTTCCCCAACAGATCCAAAGCTCTTTCTTTAAACAACACATTTCTCCAGTGTTCAGAGAAAGTGCACCTTTAGGGATGCAAAGACATTTTAATGCTTTTGTTGGGCTCACTTTAAAGCCAAGTTTCAGACAGATCCACTTCAAAACCTGGTCTGACTCCAGGTCCCATCACCACTACACTGAATGTGCTCTCCAAGTCCCTCACAGCCTTCTTGTCACCATTTCTGCCATGTCCTAGGGTTGGTCAGCAGATTCCCTCTCCTTGTTCAGCTGGAGAAGTCTCCCCATCAGAAATGGGGTCAGGATGAGTGACATCTGCCTATTGCCACTCAAGTCAACTGTGCCAAGGTTGTTCATTATGGCTGTGAGACAAGGGACTGAAACCCAAGGGAGACGTGCAGGCTTTTTAGATAACTGGCAGGGTAGGAATCCAGCTTTCGTAGCTTGAAGGTAATTCCTATTATGGCAGAGAAGGTGCTAAGCGCTACCTGGAAAAGCCTGCAGTATTAGTGTTGATATATGTACTAGATTGTGCATAAAAGATCGCAGAAAAAAGGTGCGTGTTTTGCATGTGTGTGTGTATATTTATACAAATATTTCCATAGATCCCAATCATTTTTATAGCTTGCTACATTTATGTTGACTCTTATTTGGTAGATTTTCTAAGCTTTGCTTTGTCTTTTTTCTCTTGTTTTTTTGTGTGGTTTTTTTTCCTTTTGTGTTCTGGTAGAGACTCATCTGTTACATTCTGCCCCTGTGAGACTCCAGCAGGCAAAATCTGCCCTTTGGTCTAATGCAAAAATAATGACTCACCAGAATAATTGCTTTCATTCGTGCAGCATTATAGAGACAGCCTTTCATTTAGTTCATAAAGCTTTACTCTTTCTCTCTTTCTCTTTCCCTCCCTCCCTCTCTTCCTCCCTTGCTTCCTTCTTTTCCTTCCTCCCATGTTCCCTCTTCCCTCCTTTTTCCCTCCTTCCTTCTTCCTCCTCATCTTTTTTTATTATTATTATTGAATTTTTTGGACTCAGGAGAGCTCAAGCCCATGTCCATTAACTCTCTCTATGCTGATTCTTGGGGACTGAGCTCCCTTCTCTGCCTCAAATCAATTTTCATACATTTTTCATTTACAAATGGAAATCTTAAAAAAATAGCATCTGGCTGAACAGAGGATTTCAAGGCCAATTCTTCCACTAATATAATTCAGCATAAAGGCATAGAGCTATGTGGTCACATATCACACTGAGAATCTGCCGCTTGGGCTGGCTTCGGGAAGCCTCCAGTGAATCCTTCTTAACATCGCCTCTTCAAAAACCCCAAAGAAACAACAGCAACAAAAAAGGCATAGCTTCTCTCAGCATTGTGGTAACTGAAACAGAGTGTATAATTTTAGGAAGGGCTAATAACGAAGTTAGTTAACCCATGACCTGCTGCACTCCTTTAAGGGTAACTTCTCCCCATAAACCAGTGTACTGTGCTGTTCTTTAACAGTGACGATATCCCTGCAACAGGCCAGTGAAAATGGTCAAAGACCAGGTTCCTCAACCTGGTAGCATACAGGCCACATCCACTCCATGCCAAATAACCAAAGGACCTGCTTCAGTTTTGTACATGCAGAGGATGAACACGTGGAAGGCAGCAGACTACCTGCAGTTCTGAGCACAAAGCTGTATTTATTTCTAAAAATAGGATCTGTTCTCTGTCTTGAAGGACAGTTTGCACAGCTCAGCTCATATTCCCAAACACTGTTCCTCCTGAAAGAAAGGAACCATGTCCCTAGCCTGTGCTTTTCCACAGACTATATCGAGGCAGTTTCTGGGAGAACTCAGGTTGACAGAGGCCCAAGCCATGACAGAAAGTGTCCTAGCAGGTAAATAGGATGGGCCATCACACACCAGCACTTGAGCTTATGTGCATCTCCCTACACCAGGCTCTCATAAAGTGAACTGCAGAGCTGTTCATAATCTAGATTGGTCCCAATATGTACAAATAAAGTGCAAAACTACCTTCTTTAAGTTCATGCATGCTGTAGCATCTTTTAAGGCAAGGAAGAAAGATCATGCTGTTTTCAAGTCTAACAGTCCCTTTTCTTTGACAACCAAACACCACATTCAAGGGTGAGTCTCCCAACAGGTAACAGGTAACAGCATGTCCCAAGAAACGCCTATTTCTTATGCTCTTTATCCTGCTCCTTCTGTCTAACCATGCCCCTCGCCAAAGCAAGCAGCAGGGTTCCTACTCCCAGTTCATTGTGCTCCTTCAATGGTCTATCAAAACAAAGAAACAAAAAAATCCAACAGGTTGTTTTGCACAACAGACTAAAAAGGATAATATACTCAGAGTCTTGCTGTATGCCTCCTACAAAGAAATCTGGCATTTACAGGAGACTGCTATTTTCTAGTATTCCCAATGGTGTTTCCTCTTCTTTGTGTGTCACTGACACCCCTGGGGTGTTATCACTGAGCGGCAATTCTGAATGTTTGCACACCAGTGTAATACATATGACCGTGTTAACTGTTTTACCTCGAGAGACCTTGGTTTGCCAACTCTACATGTATTTGGTTGCTTTCACAATATTCAGTGCACCCAGAGATGTACACACAAGAGTGACTGCTTACAGAAAAAGAACTCCTGATATTTCTCTAAGTTGATTGATGCTTTATGGTTTTCTCTATTTTATGTTGGCATACTAATGCCAATGAATTGAAGCAGAACAGCTTGAATTAAACATAGACAGTCTAGGAAATGTTCCAGTTAATAAATGCTACAGTAAACAGGGAATCCCACCTGCTTGCAGGTGTCTCTCTTGTTTTGTGGGACAAGAGCAATGTGTTTAGTTATATTATAAAAGTCATTTCCATTAATTCCCAAAGTAGAAAATTGCCAGGGTGCAATCAATATTGGCAGAGACATCTCCCAGTAGAGTTCAACATGGAACAGAAGGATTTGAATAGATGTGTATATAAGCCAAGAAATTCAGGTTAAATTGTTCTTTGGAACAAACTCAACATCCAAGAAATGACATTCTCTGAACTATGATTTTCTTTTTCCCAAGGTAATAAATAAACAAATAAATAAATGAGTCTATTCTTAACAACTTTGAGGGAGATAGAGGGGGAGTATTGTCTACCTACTGCCAGATTTCAGGAAACTGCGATGTGCAAAATAATTGTTGTTTGGAAGCTTCATATTTTTTCTCATTTTCACCAAGGGAGATTTTTGAGGGTGATCTGAAGCCAGATTACTCTGACTGCCAAAAATTGTAACTACAAATACTGGGAAATGCTAACACCCTTGAGGCTGAGAGAGAGCAGGTCGACAGAAATATTGCTGATGGTGGACAGGCTAAACTAGAATATTGCATTTGCAACAAACACCCACCATTTCTTAATGAAAAGAAGACATTTTAGAATTTTCCAAACGTGGATTGTTGTCTTCTTAGGTTTGGAAAGTCAAAAATATGGAGAGTTCTAGCTCTTTATACCTTTGTGATTGGTCTGCTGTCACATGTTTTGTGCCATGTTTACGCTGAACAATGGCTTTGGGATGGATTACTCTGCAGGAATAAGAACAACGGAAATGGGGAAATTCCATAGTCCAGAGCCTCAACCGACAAAAAAAATAAAATAACAACCCTAGATTTGGGGAATAAAGCAGGCCTAGCTGAGCTTGTTCGTACATCCTTCGTGCCTATCAGCTCTTCATGGAGAAAGACAGAAGGAAGAGCTCCCAGCTGTTACACAGCGGCACAGTGTGGATATGCATTTCAGAAGACTGAAAGTACTCAAAGCCTCAGAGAAATCTAAGCTGGAATTTGTTGGTAAGATTCACAGAGACAAGGTTTCCTGAGGTCAGTTCTTCCATGCTTTGTCACAAGGCATGATCAGCTCCACCCAAGTGAGCCCTGACAGAGATGTGCACAATGTTCTTACTCTTCCAGCGCTGAGCACTTCCCACCCCTTCCCACCATCGATTCCCGTGCTTCGTTAGCCTTCCTGACAAAAGGGTTTTTATAACCTCCAAGGTCATCTATACTTTGTCCCAGCAAAAGTCTTTTAGATACTGAAGACTGTCTTACCCCCTCCTGCTTTCATTAGGCCTTGACACCACTAATGACACATCTGAGCATCTTCCTTTACATATTTATAAGCTGCGATTTGGTGAGATTTTGAGCTGAAGATGGTTGTGAGTAAGCAGTCAGCATATCCTGACGTACATTTTACCTATGTTCCAAGCTTGCACTGGAGGCTTGTCCTTGTGGCTCAACTTCAGACAAATTGCTGATAGTGTGGGCCAGGCATTCAAAGGAATCCAGATTTTTGGTAGCCACCACGCTCTCTTGTGAGCCTTTGGTGATACAAAATTAAGTTTGGGCCAGCAACACTTAGATCTTGGGCAGACTCCTGACACCTAGCTCGGGTGCAGATAAAATAAAACTGTCAAACTGAAGGATGGGCCAAACCCCTGCTTATGATTAGCCAAGGGCATTTCATAATGACACATCCCCATTATAAGCCCCCAAAACCTGGTATACACATCCTGCCTTAATGGCAACACCTCTAAGGGAAATCACTGCAGGTAGCAAAGCTATGCTTTTAGGAGGGGGAGGGAGGAAATTAGGGTCTATGTTGAATCACTTGACCTTTTTTCCACGTGAAAGCAAAAAGATGTTATTAGAGAAAAAAAAAACATCAGAGAAAAGGACCATGTTGCTAATGAACCAGGTGCTCAGATGTCCTAAAATTGGTAGGATGGAGCATATTACCTGTTAATCTTCCACCCACTTCCTATTGTGTCTTACTTATTTTTCTCTTTGCAGCCTCTTTAGGTATTCAACGCATTATTAATGCTTTCACCATTCAGAAAACTCCTTCTCGCTCTGCAGTTTCAATGAGAGAATTTCTCTTCCAATGTGATTTCCAGACACTTCTCATTAATATCCCATAATAATGCTCAGGCAAGAGGCAGTCTCTTAAATGGCAATGTGTGCAAGTGACATTTCAACATGACTGCTCTTCATTAACACGCAGGGAATTTTCAATTTCTAATTAGGAGCCAGAAGAGGAATCAGTCTTTGCCCAGGCTTCCCTTCCCCCACAACTTCTGGCATCTTTTTTAACTACCTTTCCCTCTTTCATTTTATCCTACACAAGTGCACCATGTCATCTGCTCCAGATACCTCTGTTACGTTCAGAGCTCATGGGGCATGGAGGAATCTAAACAATCTTCCAGGTGATCAAGAAGTGAAACGTGTCCACAGTAGGTCGAGGGCTCAGCATCTGAAGTTAGGAGTTACACGCAGAAACACATTTTGCAACGTGTCATCACTTCTTCAGACCCCACGAACTATTTAATCTTGACTCTTTCTCCATATACAGATAGGGGAAGCTCCAACAACACAGGGTAGGGAACTGGGAAAACTGTCATTCTCCCCAAACTTAAACAATAATGTATTTTGTATTGTGTTTTGTATCATAGGTTATTATGTCATCTTACATTGCGTTGTAGCAAACTGCACTGTATCCAATTGTATTGTATTGTAGTGTATTGTATTGTACTGTTGTGGGTTGGATTGGACAGTCATCTATTATATGGCTTTACTTTATTTCATAGATTACTCTCCTCTCATCTCACATACCAGACTGCATTATACCCTGGCTGAACTGGTTCACTAGATAGTTCTGACAACTCCGTGATGAAAAGTGGTATTAAATTGTAGGCGTCATCTGCCACTCACTTGTCTCACTGTCAGGTATTGTCATAGCTGAAAGGGTTATGAGAAGGGTGGGAAAGCCAACTTCTGCTATAACTCCTCCCTATAGTTCTGGTGGGATTGCAGCCACTGTAGCTCTGTCCACTTCTGGCAGATATTTATGGGTTCAGAGAAAGTCAAAGAAAGGATAGTGCACACCTGGAAAACAGTTTTTTCCGGTGATGCTTTGGAAAGAGAAATGGTGTTCCAGGCCAAACAGCAAGAATTAGATGAGCTCCACATTGACCAAATTAGAAATACATAAACTGCATCTACTCTTAACCACAGCCTCATGCATAACAAATAAGCATTTCAAGGCAGTTCAGGCTGCTTTTTGCACTCAGGAAAAGGTTAAGAACCGACTTGATTGTTGTGTACAGAGTAGAGTCTCTAGGGAGCAGACTTTGAATAGCAAGTAGCTCTTTAATTTTGTGACAAAGACTGTCAAATATCCAGTAACTAGCCTTTCTCCTACCGCACCGAGTGCAACCGCTCAGTAGAGGGGGAAGACAGCAGTACAGACCAGTATGTGCCAGCTATGTCCCCTGCCACATGATCCCAACATGACACACATGGAATAAGGTACTTGAGAGGTCTGTATTAGACCTTCATCCAGGCTCATCCCTTATAGCACACACAAGATGCTCTTACAGTCTTCAGAAAAATGGCTGCTTTGACTGGTTTTAAACAAGTGATATTTCTATGAGAAGTGCCTCTTTTCAAGGGATTTGTCTTTTTTAATAAACAAAGCAAACAGCCCTCCTTCCCCTTCACCCCAGTCCCAAACCATCACTTGACATTTTTCAGTCTTCTGCCAAAACCCTCAGGTTTTCATATCTCGGCTGAAAATAGTTCAGGTTCACAGGAAAAACTGAAATATTCTATGGGAAAAATAAAGAAATACTGCGGCCACTTTACATGCAGTCTCACTTTTTCCTTAAGGTTCTGTTATAAGAGGAGACCTGAGTTTTCCCTGGTGCCATTTGTAGGGAGTTTTACTCCTGTGGGCACCAGGAGCCCAGATTCCCCTCTCTCTTTTGCCGAATGGCTCTCCATGAAGTGGCGTCAGCTTTTCTGGAGTTGACCCCACTTGCACAGCCAAGGGAAGAGCCAGACCTTGGGTTTCGTATGTCACGTCTGTGCTGGAGTGGCGTCTGTCCGCAGGGTCTTCCTAGAGGTGATTTGGGGAGATTAAAAATCTTCCACTCTCTCTATATGTAGCATCCTGTGTGTTCATGCATGTGTTTGTATGATGGCACCCTGTATATTGAAATCCTGAATGCAATAAGACTCACCTTTCATGTGATTTATACACTCCAAACTTTTCAGGGACAAACTTCTTTTTTAAAACTGCTGGGACCTGTGAATTTGACTTTCTTCCATAAAGTCTCCTGAATTAGCAGTTGGTTCACTGGAGGAATATGGAGCAGGTTGTGATTTGGCATGTCACAGCAGTGCTCACATCTTTTTAGAAGCATAATTCACTGCTACTGTACTCCTTCTCATCACAGAATTAATACATTAATCTGCTAAGAGAAGAGGATTTTACAAAATCTGGTGTCATGGTGATAGAGTATGTCTCTACTTATGCTGCATTATATTACAGAGCATTTTAACGTATGTTAAGGTGTCATTACATTTATGGGGAGTTATACTTCTGGCTGGTTTTGCTTAGCATGGATGTCTTACCAGACAGAGCTGTCATTGTGCATATGGTCGATTATACCCAAGTTTTCCTTTATGTTCACTTGTCCTGTCGTTATATTTATAGTGAATGATATCACAGGTTTCCATTCTATGTCCTAGGGATTTATTTGTATGGTGAGTAGAAATAACATAGGTTTGTCTTCTTTCTAATTTATTGTTTTTAATGCTTGTCAACTAGATTTTGATTTTGCAAACACACACAAAAAAAGGAATGTTCAAATTCAGCTTGTATTTCTAGAGGTTTCCCCATATCAAAGGGATTCAGAATAAAAAAAGCTGCTTAGATAATTAATTTTATTTGGAAGAAACTTAATTATATTTCAACTTTTCGTAGAATTCCTGATTTTCCATCACTAACAACTCTTTCCATAACTCTTTATTTTTTTCACCTGGAATGTCTTCAAGAGTTGCAAATCAAAGTAGTTTTAGGGGTTTTGTTGCTCAAAACATCACCTTCCTTTGAAAACTAAAAATGATCTCTTTCCAAAATCTTTTAAATCCAGTTCTCAGGCTTTCCTGTTGTTTAATTAAAGCTTGAAGAGTTTTGACAGATACAGAAATGTTTGCAAGAAGATTTCATTTGTTGAAAAAAGATGTTTTTCATCCCCAAATGTTTATTATTTCTTGCAGCAGTGCTTTGGAGTCTTAGCTAAAGCAGGAGCCGTCTTACTCAGCACTGTGCAAAAATAAAAGAGTTTTCTAGAGAGCTGATGAAGTTTCATTTCTGTTAATTTATTTCAGTAATGTTCACGTCAATGCTGATCAAACCATTCTATAAAAAGCTGAGCAAAGACACCAGTGCTGTTCCTGGGCATGCTCTGGGCTCACTTCAAATACAGATAAAGTTGAGATACTGTCCTTATTATCTAAGCAGAGATTTGGGTAAAAAGATGAATTTCCTGTGGGTGGTGTTTGCTATTAACATATGAGCTCATAGCAGCTGTTATTGCACAGTTGTACCCAGTAACACTTCTAAGTCAGCCACAAGTTAAAATATCTCTGCTCCTCTTGAATGAGGTCTGTTTGCAGATATAAATCATTTTATGATATCTTACAGTGTGTACCCCAACCAAGGACCTCATTGTATCAGATATTTCATAGCACCTTGCAAGAGTTACTCACGCACCCCCCCAGGTATATACTCTAAATAGAAAGAACAGACAAAGGATGCCTATGCCTCTTTCCTTCCCCTATTCCATGATGATGAATGTGAAGCCTGGGCTTATGAAAATCCCTGTCTTTAACTTTTTTTTTTTTTCTCTCAGGAAACACCAAGTAAATTTAGGAACATAAATTTGCACTCCCAAAAAATCTTTTTGAATAAAGATGGCACAGGGAATCATTGCACAAAAGACAATGACATCCAAATTTTTTATGTTTTCCAGACATGGAGTGACTCCTAGGCTCCTCCACCCTCTCTTTTAACTGTCCAGGCTTTGGTTTTTTTGGCTCTTGCATAGACTTAGTCAGCCAGGTTGATGTTGAGTTACAAAAGATCTCTTGTCCGTCTGCAAGTAGAGCGACTGAAAAGCCAACTACCTATGGATGGCAATCTCCAGCTTCCTCAGACTGGATTTTTGTCCTCTCCTGTTATGTAGGTACAGCTTGCAGATGAGTCAGCTTTAATGAGCGTCACTTTTACTGCTATCTTCTTTGAAGCCACTTTAAAACTGTTCATTTTGCAGATTTTTTTTTTTAAGTTCATAGTTAGTTTCAAGATTGTTCTGAGAATTATTTCAATAGTCCCCAAAGAGATATACCCGCTGTGCTTCTGAGCAGCAGAAACATGTTTATCCAGGCCTTAGACAAATAAGAGGTTTTATGGCTGACATCACTAATAACATTCTTAGAATTTAGATTGCATTGAAAATTATGAAGAAACAATGTTATAAAAATCCTAATAAGAAATGGTGAAAACACTTCTGTAATATCTGTTTCCTGTTAACACTGGCTAGCTTGTGAATGCAGAAGATATGGACTCCTAATGTGTGTGTATTGTTAATAAATTCCTTATTGTATTTTGCCTTCTCAAGAAAATTTTTAAAGGAGGTTGTGAACCTTCACATAAAGATATTATACTCACACAGCACTGAAGTTCAGGGGGAGAATTAAGATCATGGTGGAACAGGACCCCACATAAATGAAAAGAAAGAGGACAGGAACAATACAAGAGAGAATTCCTAAATCCATGAGAGATTCTTCCAACCTATTTCCGAAGAGATTTGGCTTAGATGTCTTCCTTACGCAGATGTAGGACTGGACAGAGTCTGCTGCACCTTGGTCTCCAGAGCCTTGCCATAATTTTGCTCACAAGTGGACCACACACCACCCCACATCTGCTAAATGCTTTGGGATGCAGCTCCAACACCTCCTTAGCTTTGATGCTTAGAAATGTTTGCCTTTCTAGCCAATGCTCAATTTAGACATGTTTTTATCTCTTTGTCCTGCTGCCAGCCTCATCCTGCAGCTAAAATAACTCTTCCCTCTCCTTGGTACACGTCCAGAAGTGTCTGGAGACCAGTCACACACCAGCTCAGCTTTCATGGCATGGCATGCTCTTCCAGTCTTTTCCGTTAAGTGAAGCTCTCCTTACCCCTGAGTGTCCTTGCAGCCCTTTCCTGCATGCATCTCAGTTTGCACCCGTCTTGCCTGGGCGTGGGTAAGCCGGCCGATTTGTGACGTTACCAGTAAGTTCTCAATGTACACGAGCATGAAAGCTTTGCTCTCGCTACAGAAAATTCCTCTCCTGATACAGTGCTAGCAGCTCTTTCACCTTTTTCACAGCTTCAGCGTGTTTACGGTTCAAAACTGCCCTGTGATTAATTTGCAAAACCAGGTCATTTTTCTTCTCCTATTTTTAAGCAATGATCACAGAAATGAGGCAAGGAAGAACCCATAGGAGTTGTTTAACCTACTGTTTTGTGAACCATAGATTTGTAAGGTTCAGGCAGTGATCTGCAAAACCACTGCAGGAAACAAACCCTCTGAGACACACACTTACACACACAAACACTCCATTTACAGAAGCAAGGGAAAACATAGGTGGAGGAAAAGTAAAAGCAATAACCATGCATACTCAAGCTTAATTTTACTTCACTGCAAATGAAGGAAAAACCTTACAAGCCAATTCCTGTTTTCACTGCAAAGCTTGTCTTTTCTATTAAAAAAAAAAAAGCTTTTTCTCACTTTCCCACTTCCAGAGAGGGCCATCTCTTCCCACTCCAGCCTGACGCCTATTCGCCCAGCCTGTTCCTAAAATTCCTCACCCATGCAGGCCTGTCTCCTCCCCAAGCTGACCTACTCAGCGCCTGTCTTTACAATGTGTTTCCCCTCACGTCTACATCTCCCTTGCTGCAGTTTCGGCTCACGACTTCCTGTCCTGTTCCCCCGAGGACTTGCACAATGTTCGTGTCCCGTCTCTCTGGAGCACTTTTGATCTTGCAGAGATGGAAGCTGGATGGCAGCCACGATGATGTCAATGAAATTTATTCAGAACTTTGTTTTACGAAGCCAACCCCCAAAAAATGACAGAATTGCAGTCTGACAAAGGAAAGAGAAACAATGGAAAGGATTAGTCTCTGTTACTCATACAAGGGATGTTCCTTGCTGTAGCACTGTTGTGCGGCACTTTCTTTGTGTCATTTTGTTCTCACCTTAACTCCTACATGTGTTATAGAAATATTTCCTTTTTGTGTGTGTGTGTGTGTGCATATATGCTTCCACGTTTCAGTGTATTCTCTCAGCTAACTCTAACCCTTCGTTAAAACTACACTTTTGGGAAGTATGAGAAATGCTGGTGGAGGCTGCAGAATATCTTCGTGACTTGCTGTTGCAACTCGGCTTTCATCCATTAGTGGCTCTTCCTTCCTCTTCTAACACATCCACAACTAGCCGTCGCTCACTACTGCAGTGAGAAGAGTAACTCTCAGGATACGGAGTCACACAGCCATCTCGTCCGAGGCCCAAGGTCACACATCAGCCGCCTTCGCTTGGTGCGGAAGCCGGGTCCCAAGTTCTCCTGGATCCCTACTCACAGCATAAAAAAAGTTCATTCCTGCAGCTAATCGTCACCTGCCTGCCGACCTCTTCAGCGGGGAGGTCACTTCTCGGTGGCCATCGACAGTGCGTGGAATAAATGGATAACAAGGAGAAAGGGAGGAATTGCTAACAGCCCCGTGTGTGCCAGGCGTCCCCAGGGATCGCTGGGCAGCGAGGCTGAGACCTCTCACCGAGACGCCTCGCCTGGCAGGAGGGAACGGGCACTGCCTGTCCCCAAACAGGTGAACTCGTGACACTAGCTCATGTGAAACCTCACATTTTAATTAGGCAAACAGTTTTACAGAGCACTTTCGGTTGCTGTGAATAAAAGGCTATGGATGGTTCTGATTTTCTAATGCCGTAAGGGGGAAAAAAAAAATCACTCAGAAGTGACATTTCCCTTTCATTTTGTTTTTCACAACCAGTAAATAAAACAAGCATTTCAATTTGAAGCAAAAGTTTGTTGTTTTGGACTGCTTCCTTCCTCCAGAAATGATCCTGTCAAGGAATTGTTTTCTCCAAAGAGTTCAATTGCTATGAAAACAAAGTTCTTGGGAAAAGAAAAAAGAAAGTCATTTAATTTTTACTTTTATCAGCTGGTCGCATGAGATATCTCTATGCAGGCATTTCTGTTTCTCAATGTCATTTCCCAGAAGGTTTATGTGACTCACAGAACTCAAATTTATCAGCACTACAAGACCATTTTATCTGGGTCCCATCTAATATTACTGCTGCTTCCAGTTCCCTTCATTAAAATTGTAACTCAAGTGTGAAGACACTTCAGGCTCCAAGGCAAGTGAAGCAAGTATTTTTTTTTTTTTAAAGTTTCTTGCATTTAGAGATCTGAATTCTGCTTACCTGACCATTTAGAAAGATATGTGTTATAATGGATCTTGCCCTTTAACTAACTAGTGCCTCAGTTTCCTTTCAAGTAAAATGAGGGTAAATAAGATCTTTACTTAAGAGAAGGAGATGGGGAGAGGATACTTTAACATTTCCAGGATGTTTTGAGGTCCAGAGAGGTGAACAATTATCATTTTATCCATTCTGCAAGCGTGTACATGATCAGGAAAGCTTGTTGCAAAATCAGGTCTTTGTTCTATTTGATTCTTCAGCAGCAGAGAATAAACTATCTGGTGCTGAGTATGGCCTGGAGACTCTGACCCTCCATCCAGGTAAAGCTGTAGACATGAACCCAGAAGGAAAGGTAACTCTGGATATCAACTTTCAGGCATCCACTCCATAGTTTCAGCTTCTGTAAAGGCAAAGCTGAAGGTTGGAAAACAAGGTGCTCATTCCTGCTCTCCACCACTGGGGAGGAAAGAAAGACCAAGTGGATCCCCAAGGAGATGGAGGAGGAATTGGGTGAGAAGGGAGAGGTAGCCTGGGCAGGCCAGGGTGGGAAAAGACATGTCCTGGCTCAGCCCTCCAAGACACCAGTTGTTCCCAGCTGAATATTTTCCTGCCTGCAAGAAAGAGGCATGGACCAGTTCACACACAAGCCCACCCACCGTAAGGGAATTAATTGGCAGGGGGAACCCTTGCCCCCATCTTCTCTTCCTGGCTCTCGCTCAGCCCCATTGAAGAGGTGTCAGACATGCCCAGGACTTTGTTATGGAGATGAGGAGTGGGACCTCGCTGCTTTTCCCAGGAGGGAGACACCAGGCATGGGTGATAAATTTGCATTCAGAAATGCATTTTGGACAGCAGCATTTTCTACCGAGCGCCGAGAGAGACCCCCCTGGGCTTAAATTGTTATGCCAGGGAATGAGTCAATAGCAACTACTTCATAACCGGAAAGGAGAGATGCCCCAGGAGTGTGCTGGAAAGACTGGAAGGGGCTGTGAACCCTGGGACCTGCAAGCTGGGGTTGGGAGATGCTTCACGAGCTGCATCCATCCGGCTCTGGAGCATGGGGAGGCATTTGCATGCACATAAGGCAAGAAAAGCCTGTCACCATGTGTTATGTGAGACGGTACACATCCTCAGCACTGAGTAAATGGCACTAACAACTCATCCTTGCAGAAATGGGACGTGGCCAAGGATTCTTGTTATTGCTCCTGGGTAAGTCAGAAATCTAGGACCAAATGAGTTGCCAAGCCAGGTTGGAGCTGTGATCTGCCTTCTTCAGAGGCTGCTACAGATAGTCTGGAAGATAAAATGCTGTCCCAAGCCATGAGTGGTAACATCCTGCTGGCAGAAGTTTTCCTACGTGCCACAGATTGCTTTAGGGTGTGAAAGCCTGGCAAATATGCTTGCCTCTTATGATGGTATTGCCTATGTATAAATGCACTGCTGCCAACAGGAACGTCTATGTCCTGTCTCATGTTTTGTGCTTTAATGATGACCTGTGGCTAGGACTTCCATATTTATGGTATTCATTTAATCCAATTTCCTATTACCTACCGTAGGTTATCCTCTTAACCTATAAACTATGTCTGGTCTGCAGAAATCAACCAGGCTCCCTCCATCGTTGGTGGTGAGAGGGCTGTACCGTCAGAGAGCAGTCCAACCCACTGCCATGGGGACCCACCTTAGGACGGGGAGAGCTGCTCTTCTCTTTCCACAGAGGGAGGCTGTAACCTTTACCCCGAGGCAACATTGACTCTCCCCAGACTGAAGGGACCCCACAGAAATGCCCTTTCCCACTGTATTTCAGTCTATCTATTGATGCACTTACGTCCAAGGAGGAGGGGAAAAAAAAAAAGCCCAGAGACTCAGAGTTAAAAATAAACCTATTCTTCATTATGCACCTCATTAAGCAATAAACTAATTCTGGATGTTTTAAGTAACAGACCTCAGCTGAAATAGTCCCATGGTGCACAATCCCCATTTGAAAACCCTTTTTTTCTTCTCTCTCTCCTTTTTTTTTTCTTTCTTTTTTAAGATACTGGCTGGGACAAGAAAGGAAACTCAAAGAAACGTGCTGATGTGGATGTAAATGCTTGGGCTAACAAGCATTTGCATGGGAGTTGTCGGGGGTAGATTAGGACTGTAATTGCAAATGAATGGAAAGTAGAGCCTGGGCATGGAGGAGCGGGTGAGGAAGGCAGCAGGACCAGGGAGCAACCAGGGATAGTGTCCCTTTTCTTGAAGAGTGGAGGGGTCAAGAAAGGAGAGGAAATCAAAGAGGGAGACGCATCCATCTCTGCTCCCTCTGACTCAAGCACGGCAGCCCAAAAAAGAGCAGGAAAGGCCCCACAGCCCTGACAGTGCTCACCCGTGTCTGTGACTGCCAGGTAAAACTTTTAAAGCTGCCTACACCTGGAGCAAGCCTGAGTCTGGGGGAGCTGACCAAGACATACAAGTCTCCCTGTCTGTCTCGTTCTGGCAAAAACATCTCTCAGGAACAGAGGTGCAGATCTTGACGGAACCTCATCTTGTACCCCTGGCAGATGGCGGAGATCATAAACCTCATTCCTACCTATCCTCCTCCAGCCCAGACTCAAAGCAAAGACTAGCAGAAGGGATCACATCTGGGACCCAAGGATATTCTAGTGCTGGTGGTACTGGGAGGAGAGGATTCACCCGGGAGACCTTGTGGTCAGGTTTGTTTTTACTCTGTGCGTTATCAGCCACTAGCATGTGCCCTGTGGAGGTGAATGTTATGAACTGAGGAGCATGTTTCTTCAAGAGATGCTCTTCAGTGCACACGAACATGCAGAAAACCTGCTCCCCATTTGCAGCACTACAGCTGGGCCTCTCTCCAGCTCTGTGATGACTCTCCAGGAATCAAGGGAGAGATCTTTGTGTAGTGCAAGCAATGTATGGTTACCCACCCATGAAATTTCAGTGCTGTCCTCTGATGACCACTATAGCTCCTACTTGGAAGGCACTAGGCTCTAAGAAGTCAGTGGCACAGTGTTCTTTTTGTTTTATTTTGTTTTGTTTTGTTTTGTTTTGTTTTTTTAGCTCAGGATAGAAAGAAGATGTGGTTTTAGTTCTGGAACAGCGTTCATTGCTCAGGCCCAGGAACATACAGACTTGTATGTGATCCATATCAGTGCTGTTCCAGTCTATGTATAATACCAAAATAATGCTACTCAGTATATTAATTTCTAGTTTCCTTCTAGCAAAAGACTGAGGGAAATTTGTTCAAATTCTCCAAGAGCCCCTGCTCCTGTCTGCAAAGTGAAATACCACTGTGCACAGGGCAACAACGCGCTTGACCAGACACAAGACAAAGATCTGACTGCCAAACTCAGCTGCTAACATATAAGCAAGAAAGATAAAATGAACAGTGAGCAGCCAGAAATCTCTGGAGGAGCTAAAATGACAATGGACCATCAAGACACATTCTAAGGTGAAAGAATGAAATATGTATTGACCTCAGACATGTCACTGTAGCACTGGGTATAAGGAGAGCTGTCAGGGCAGGCAGGGAAAGATGAAACAGCAAAACACTGTGAGGCAAGTGCTTGGTGGGTCCAAGCAGAGACTTTCATCTGACAGTGGGTATCATGAAGCTGGATGAATCTTTGTTAAATATTAAATGAAACATATATCAGATCTTTAGGAGTAGAAGGCAAAGAGATCAAGGATGGCTCTGAAACACTGAAATAACAGTAGGCAATGTTTTCTGAAACTCTTGTCTCTACTTGTTTACTAGCAAATGCGAAATTAAATAGCTCTGTACCAGACCGACATGATGATATCAGAAATATATCCTGCAAGATGAATTTTGGTGGAAAAGGATTCATAAAAGAACAGGACAACAAGAGAAGCACCCTGGAAAAATGCATAGCACCCTTTACATTTTGGTCATTAAAATCAATAGCTGGGGCACGTCATCCAAGGCATTACTGAGTTACCATCCATCAGCTGAGCTGGCATGGCTGATTATGTGAGGCCCACCTCAACTAAAGCACCCTGAAGATGGTTTAAGCTATTATATTTTACTTCATAACTGAGTCCGGCTCAGAGCATAAATACAATTAGTTACCAGGGCTCAGCCAAATGGGGCTATTAAACTATGGTGAAGTGATCACCATAGAGCATGTGATGACCTGCCATCAAACCAGGCATGAAATTACCTCAGTCATTTCACTCATTACCGTGAGTCATTTCCAGATTTTGCCAAAGGTTTCGGCTCAGTCTTTTGCAAAGGGGTGCATAGATGAGTGATAACATATCATTGTCCGTTCTTTGAACAGAAATGGACATTGAGCTAAAGCAATCCAATCAGAATAGGTCTGACCTTCAGTCTTCTCTCCATGCTGTTAATCCTGCTTTCTATCCACACAGACAGCTTAAATATTCAGGCGTGCTGATCTGACGTCTCCCACCAGAATTTAATGCGTTTAATATCTAAGACCACACTCATACCACTTATTGAAAATGGTTAATAGCTGTGCAAGAGCCTACTATTGTGTTTAAAGTTTGAGACTGATGAATGACTCAGCCAGCCTGCTAAGCAGAGAGGACAGACTTTGGATCCCTGCTCAGGCAGTGCAGGGAGGTACCCACGGTAAACTATCTGAGAGCAGTCTTTGCTGTTCTCCATTGGTTGTGTAGGGAACCTGGGTGTTGTATCATGCAGAGGAGGGTCCCAAGCTTATCAGCACCTTCCTGAGCAGCTGTTTCGCTGAAACACACTAGCGTATTGAAGCCAAAATGCTTCCCGTACATCCTTTTCAATAGGAATGTTTTTGAGAAGATTCTCTGGTCAGTTGGGCAGAGAAAGGCCTGAATCAAAACTACAGCTGTTCGTTGTCCAGACTAACTCAAGTTTCTGAAAACAAAGAAGGTTTTGTAAGTCCAAAATTCTTCTGCTTGTGATTCTAAAGGTAATAACCAATGCACCATCCGACAGGGAAAGGAATATCTGTGCAGCTTCTCTGTGGAAGGACAACAGAGGAGGGCTGGCTGGGCAGAGAGGTGTCACGTGCCAAAGACAACCACAAGTTTGGTCTTGATGGTTCTTTTGATTTCATCTTAAGGATAGTAGATTTTGTATTTCTTTTTAAATGGTGACTTATAGATTGGGAGTTCAGAAAAAAAAGTGTGTGTGCGGGAAACTTCTGAACCTATTCTTACAGAAAGCAAGTAAACAAACAAAACAAGCTTGAATACAAGAAGCAAGTGATTTGGTCAGGGATGTGAAGATAGAGCAGAGGTGAAGTTCTTCAGGTCTTAGGCCAGAAATGCAAGGTCTACTGTCCTGCTTGGGGACACAAAGTTAATTTCTCATTACTCCAGTTGTGTAGCTGGTCTTCATTTCGTGACATCCAAGGCAGCTGAAGTAACACCAGCTGCATCCTTTCCTAGGGAGTCAATATTTCTTTCATTTGTTTTTAAATCTTTACACTTGTGGGCGAAGGAGGAGGAGGACACCAGACTGACTGGGCCCAGCAGTACTGCAGCCCAAGACTCATTTTACAGCAGACAGCTGCCCCATCCCTTGCTGCTCCATTTATATGTTGACATATTATTGCTGTGATGAATAGGACACGACAGACACCTTCCTGTTCATCCCTTTTGTAAGTGGGGGGCAATACTAAGCCTGAAACATTGTTGCTGATGCTGATAAGTGAAATTGTGCTTTATGACTGAAAAATGAGAAATAGCTTATTTTTGTGAGTGGGGGTTGTTCTGACACAACCCATCTCCTGGTGTGATTGTAGATGAAGACTGGAATTCAGCTCGGTAACAGCTGCTAACTGGCACGGTAGTCCCGCTTTATTGTTTATGAGCAGTCAGTGAACATATGCATATTCATAAGCAGTGTGTCGGGAGCAGTGATAAGAGGTTAGGAGAGATTCATTAAATAAAACCCAGATCACACATCCGCCAGCCCAAGTATGTGGGTCTGGTCCCAAGTGAAAGAACCGTGATGGGGGAGTGGAGGGGAAGCCGAGCTAAGATGACTTGGCATGAAGAACAATAGAATAAAAGAGCGCTTTATTCCATGCCACGTCTCACCCACAAAGCAGATCCCAGAGCAGTGCGGAGAGGTAATGGCAGTGCCACGGTTAAACAACACAGGTGCATATAGATAAAGAGCAGTTAGAGGAAGACTTTCAAAGGCATAAACAAGCAAAAGAGAGGGGTTTTTGGCTCTGTTTGTGGAGCAAGCTCACATGGGACTGGAACTGGTACAAGTCATCAAGAAATGTCTATGTCTTGCCCCCACCCCTGAGGAGGAGCAGTTGTGCTCACACAGTTCGAGCTGGCAATGCCTGTTGTTGGTACAGCCCATGCACAAGTCCTTGCTCAAGGGTGATCCTGATGCTGTTGTCCTACAGGTGGGACCCCACAGAAACGCACTCCTCTGGGTTTATTCAAAGACTTAGGGCAGAGCCATCAAGAAGCCCTAAAAGCAGTCAAAACTGAGGGGAGAAGAGTTGCTCTCTTCTAACAAACATGACTCTTCGGCAGCAGTGAATAGAGCATCTTATTTGTTATCTGTGGATGAGGTCCTTGTTTCCAGGAACATGCTGCCTGCTGATGTCTCTCATGGATACCAGCCTTCAGCGAGAGCATGCGGAGGTGCCCACCTGCTCCAGAGAAGGCCTGAGAAGCCCTAATGAACTCATTAAAATAGAGGCTTTAAACCGTGCCCGTGTTTTGTGTGCAGTTCATGTCACACATTCCCCCAGGCTTTCTCTGAAGACTGCTTTGGTGACAAACAAGGAAGATGTAATTGGGAACAGACATAGCATTGAGGTAGCAGTCTACCGCACAGAGAAGCCAAACACACAGCTTGCACCCAGCAGCAGCTACTCTTTATTATTACAGATATTACAGTAACATTTAGCTCTGATTGGGGCCCTGTTGTTCTGGGCTCTGCATACACGCTTAACGAGGCAGTTTAGGAGGGATTCATCAGACATAGTCATCTGTGATAGTCACCCCGAATTCCCTTTGTAATCAACAGGCACTTCCAGAGGGTAATTCCTCTCCTCTCAAAGTAGCCAGCTAAATAAGCAGAGATGAATCATTCCTTAAAAATACCAGTTTCCCTCCTTCTATTAAGGGTACTAGCTCAGCAGTAGATGCCTACAGTGCATTTCTTTACATGTATTAGAGACTAATCACATAGTCTTCTCCTTTCACAGGGGGTGAACCTGGGTGCTGCAATATTTGCTGTAGGCCATGAAGTGAATAAGCAGCAGATGACTATTTTGCTGTCTATTCCCACCACCTTTCTTCTTCCCAGGAAATCTTTTCCGTCCAGGCATCTCAAAGCAGTCTGTGAGCACCAGAAAATTGTGCCCCCATGTTCCTCTGGGGTAGGCATTTGGTGCAAACCCACATGGAGTTTCTGGCAGCCCTGAACTGACTCTGTCCTTGGAGGCCATGGGCAGAAATGATCATATCTTACAGTGCATCAATCTGTGTTAGCCCAAGGAAGAGCAACCAGTGTTGGTCTTGGTCTCTCTGCACTTTCAGATAGTCTGGCCTTTGCAAGCTGCAAGATCCTGACTTGTCTGTGGGACAGCAGGGTGCAGCTAGGAGATGCTGCTCTGAAAGGAGACAAGGTGGTCTACTGGAAAGCAGGAATTTATCCACGGTGTCCTGGAACACAAAGACCGATGCAGTCTCAGAGAAACAGCTCAGAGCATTGGCTTCAGGGCTAATCAGGGCTAATGAACAGGTGCTGCCCTCGTGCAGGACAGTGGGGAGGGAAAACTACTTAATGCCTGCTGGGGCTTTGAGCAAGACCTTGGCACGGGTAATAAGGACTGTTAACACCTGGGCTATCTCCTCGCCACGCTGGTAGGGCTGAGGCTCCCTTTTACTGCATTCAAGAGACAGGTTCTAATGAGAAATAGATATGTTAATTGTCTGGGATGTTCCTTCCTGATAAGTCTGTTTCAGAGCTGCCTGGAAAATGCGTCCTTTTTCAGGCCACACGGACACTTTAAAACATCCCCAGGCACTCACTTGCTGGCTAAGAAATCCGCTACCCCAGCTGCCTGCTAAAGAAAGGCTGCGCACTCTCCACATCTAACATCATTGCAACCCAGAGCCCAATTACATACCAAAACAATCACAAAAAGTATCTACAGGAGTGAGGAATCTGACCTGGGGGTAAGTCTTTGTTGCAGAACAGGATGACATGATGTAAGCCTACAGAAGCAGCAGGGAAGAATTTTTAAATTTTGCATGTCTGTATTTATTGGGTAGAGCTGATTAGCCTGGCTAGTTTTGAATCCTTGTCTCTCGAGAGCAGAAAAGAATTCCCTGAGGCTCTCCTATGTGTGAGTTTAAAAGAATACAGAACTTATCTACAGGACCTTTTAGAAAAAGAATATATATTTTATATATATGCGAGCATATATATGTATATGCACGTAATTTTCACTTTCCCTGTCACCCCTAGATATAATCATGGGCAATCTGAGCTCATACTTAGCTATAACTGGAAAGATAAGTAACTCCTCCCCAAGAAGCTATGGCACACTGTCTCCTCCTGCCCTTTTAAAAGACATAGTTTAAGTCTATAAAGTCTGGAGTGGTGTCACAGAGTGGTACACTCAGAGCTGTCAAGTCCTACCTCTTTCAAACTAGCAGCTGGGTTAGAATATGTTTTCATCTTCATCTGAGCACTTTTAGAAGGTGCTGTGCCATGCTTGGAGTCTGGAACTTATTGTAGAAAAAAACTTAAAAAAATCACATCAAAGCTGTCATTTCCTTTGGCAGGTAATTGTATTACAGATGCATGAGGTGCGTTCTGAAGTCTCTCCCCATTTACTTCTTGATCTTCTGCCTGCTGCAGATTTCTCTGGTGCTCGTTCATAATGAATTCTGCTGTTTCATGGAAATGACCTCGGTTGGGCTGCACTGGGATGGCAGCGTCTGTTTGGATTGCCTTTGGGAAGGTGCTAATGAGAGGTGGCAGGGCTATTATGGAGGCAAGCAGCTCTGGCGAAGAGGTATGTTCCAGCTGAGCACACCTGGGATGCCCAGGACTGACAGTGATCCCAGTATGCAATTGAAAAATAAAGCTGGGGAAGTGTCAAGCCACATAGCGCTTTGCCTGTGAAACATCCAGAAGAGCCTCCTTCGCATCCTATTTATTTTGGGAGGAGTATAGCTTGGGATTGACATCCCTTTTTACTCATCTGCACTCCCTTGTCAGAAACAGGATGCACAAAACCAATTCCACTCTAATCAAGTACAACTCCTGTTAAACGCTTTCAAAGAGACTTGAATCCTAGCTGTAACCAGTAAGGTTTCCCACTTACTTTTCACTCTAACTTGCCAAGGGACATGTTGGTGGTTCAACTGCAAAGAATTTAATGCTAAACTTTATTAACATAATGCAGGTCTCAGGGGCAACAGAGGGAGCTGGCATAACTCCATTGGGTGGGAGATCTTCTATTTGTCACATGAAGCTGGAACAGAATCCAGGACCTGAAATCCAAAGAAAGATATGATGAGACCAAAAATATGGTAGAAACATAGGCTATTAGGATAAACAACCATGGGAATAGACTGCCTTTTCTATCACCTCAAGTCTTTATGGAAAGGCTGGGAGTATTTCAAAAGATATGTTATTACAAAAGCACTTGCTCTTGGGTAGATACAAGAATTGTTGGGAGAATTTAATAACCTGTATCATGAAGGAGGTCAGGTCAAAGTTTTTAAAAGTTAGGAGAGGCTGTTATGAAGTCAGCACATCTTTTCTAGCTTTGCAGTTTCCTCAGGCTGGATAAAAATGGTTTGGCTATGAATGGCTCAGCCCATGATCTGTAACGGCCTTTGACTGAACTGCTTCAGAATTACCCTTTGCTTTGCCAGGACCTCTGCTAGTGCAGATGAATCAAATCCACTTTTGCTTTTGTTAAAGAAAAGTTAGATTCCCTTTTCCTGTCATTTCTCCATTCTGGCTTTGCCACCAGCACCCTGATTCAGCCTTGCAGAGGATGAATTTACTTTTATTAAACTTTACAGTTTGAGGTGAGTTTGGCTCTATCTTTTCATACTTATATGTTCTGTTATAGTCAATGGAGGACAAGTAGTCCATTCAGTTGCCTAAACAAAGATATCTAGTACCATTTCAAATACCCGGGATATTGTGCTGTCTTCCATCTACCAGTCAAGAAGGTTGTGGGAGCCAACTGAGCTGACTCCCTAGAGTCAATACAGAATATTTTTTGCAAGGAAAGTCATTGACCAGGGATACTTCTGTGTAATGCTTTATCTTTAAACTGTCAGCTGAGCTCACATCAATTCCTCAGTTTGGGATAAAAAAAATCTTCTGTAAAGAACTAGTGAGACAGCAGTGAGATAGCATTATCTATCCCAAAATGAAATCCACTTTTATAATTGACCTGTAACCAAAGTTCATCTTCTAGAAAGTTCACTGATTACAATAGGCACATAATGCTAGACTATTATGTGTCAGGCAAAAGTAATAAACAATTTTTTAGGAAGGAAATCTAAGGTTCAGGTTGGACATGTAGTGCAAACTGTTTTATTTATTTTTCTTCCGAGATGTGACAAACTTATGAAAGCTACAATAATAATAATTCTCTGTATCAACTTTCCTTCTACCAGATAATCCCTATCTCTCCATATGCATAAGATGCCAGCTGGAAGTGTGTGTTGGGTGCTGACATACAAATTATTAGCACAACATGTATTTTTCATTCCTTGAGAATGTCTATATCCAGCCCGGAACAGAGTGTGCTATTCCTGTTTGCATTTATCTCATTAGTGCATTTACATGTTGACTGTGCTTCCTCCTCAAGAAAACCACACTCTGGAGAATTCCGGGGCCAGATTCTCACTCTTGTATTCCATGAATACTAATCTCATTTTTCAAAAAAAAAAAAAAAAAAAAATTCTCTGCGATTTATACCAGCCTTGAAAAAAATTGGAATCAATTTCATATGCATGAATTTCAATCATTTTCAAAACATTTTGGTTCAAGGTTAAGTGCCTTTTCACTCTGCACCGTGAATGACCTTCTGCCATGCACCTCTGAGCTCATTCGGAGACCGGGCTCCGCACAGGCTAGCGTTTAATTGACTAGCCATAGTCTGGTGGGTGGAAACAAGTCTCCTAGAGCTGAAAGTGAATATATATATAACACTATGTGAAACTCGTGAAGGGCAGGCTAGGACTGCCTAACTCAATTTCGCTTTAGGATTGAGCCATAAAGAACACGCCGGGTAACAACGGACAAATTTGCACCTTCCAGGCACTGCTTCGTTTCAGAGTGCCCATGTTCCTCCTTTTGCCCACTCTGTACGCTGAAATGCCCCTTGCAAAACAGGGTCGCTTTGGTGCTGCATTAGCCACGCTGATATCCAGCTCAGCATGGCTACCCTGGCTTAACAAGGCACAATATAAAAAATCGGCAGACTTCTGTCTTAATCCAGATGTGCAGTCAGAATCAGGTACAGCTAGGTTGCCGTATATGTTTGTGTTGCAATTTTATTGTTCTTCAGAGGGGAGGAGTGGGAAAGTGAGTTAAGACAGGCACATTTTCCAATCTCTTTTCTCCTCCCCCTTCCAAATCATTTTAAAAAACAATAGCAGCTCTTTAAGTTTTGTCTATTGAGGTCTGCTTGGCTTCTGACAGCTCACAGCTGTCTAATCACTAGAAGGTCTCTTTGCTGCTTCTGGGTAACCTCTGTAGTCATCTCTAAGAAGTCTAAGGCTCTTTTTTTCTTTTCTTTTTTTTTTTTGCCTTTTTGCCTTTTTGACTTTTCATACCATCATGTTTTGTTGGTGAGAAGCAACAAAAGTAATACAAGTTCAGTCAAGGACCTAATGCTTTCTCTTTTGAACCTCAGATGGGCAATTATTGCTTTGAACAAGGTACTAGTGGATAAGGCTGCACTAAAAAAAGCCTACTCTAGGAGTGAAGTTGAATGATTCTGGGTCATATTCAAGGACAACAAACATCCTCCTCTTTGTTGCTTTTTACAGCAAGGGCTTTTCTTTTGTTTTTCCCTGAAGAAACAGCAGACTAGTGTTGCATGGATGACAGTCCAGAGAAAATATGCACTTGCAAAATTAACTCTACAATTGACAACCTCAGGAGAGAGTCCCTAGACTGGGTGAGCTATAAAAAAAAAATCAGCTGTCTCTGTCCTCTGTGATTCCATTCCATTTACGGACTGGTATGGCCTTGCTCTTATTTTAATTGCAGTACCATTCCAAAGCCTGACAGAAAATCAGGGCTTTGTTGGATTGACTAATATACAATGAAAAGAACATCTTTGCCCTAAAAAAAGCCATCACAGTAGACAAGATGAAGAGAAGAAATTGAGAGCCAGGGAATGAAGTGATTTACCCAAGGTCACAGAGCAGCACAGCAGTAGAGCTCTCAAAGAAGGCAACCCTTTAAGGTTCCCTATTCAGCTCCTGGTCCAAAAGCCCATATGCATGCTCATAGAAGAACATCTCCAAAGGACTATTTGTCCATCTCACGTTATTGTCTAAGGTACACAGGATGCATTGACTTTGGAAAGGTATCAAGTTCTCTCTCTCAGCTTTTCAGCAGCTGTAGTTGGATGAGAGAAATCCTGTTTTAGAGTTGGTTCCTGCTTAGAACTCCTTTCTCTTCCTCTCCTACCTTTGTCTATTCACACAAAGGTAGATTGTGGACCTGGAAGATTTGGCCTGTTCCCTCTGCAGCAGAGAGGAGATCCTTCTGCTCCTACACTGCTCTTCCTCCTGTGCAGCTGAGAGCAAGGCAAAATTAGGAGACAACCAAGAAATACTAGGCCTGGTCCTTGGCCCAGTGATATCAAAGGTTGTCAGGTGAAGACCTTTATTGTCTGTTGCTACTGCTCTGAGGCTCTGTGCTAGGACATGTCCAACTTGAGAGTATCCATGGGGCTTTTACTGATGGGCTTCAGCCTCTCAGAGAGTCATTTTGTTTGGCGAACAGCTCTGAAGGGGACAGGGACAGCAGTAACATTTTCTAGGAGTGGGGTAAAACCTCCTGCCCCCCTCAGAAAGAGCATCCTGGTCTCCCCTATTTCTCTCCTGCTGGCCCTGTTCCACATGACCATACCCAAATAAGTCCAGAGATGGTTTTTTTCATTAACAGAGCTGAACTAATAGTCTGTTTTCCCCTTTATCATTTTGATAAGCTCCATCTGTCCCAGAGGGAGGAGGGAACCATTTCACAGAGTAACAGTGAACTGCTGGATCCATCTGAGAAAGAAAAAAAGGGAAAGACCACACAGGAAAAAAAGGAAAGGGAAACAGCAAGGGGGGGACTCAGCCACGGTGTTGGATACCACAGCCAAGCTGGGTAATAGATTATTGACTGATGCTCTGCTTTTATGTGAGGCCATTAATCACGGCTATTGTCTGGCTTGATTTATTTTTAAAGACTGCAGTAAGCAGGCAGTATCTGCGAGGGAAAGTATTCAAGCTTCGCATATGTCAGGCAGAGAGAGCAGAGCGAGATGGGAACAGACAGCAGACGGTGAGCTTCAAAGAAGCAGACAAATAAAAGGCCCCTACAGCAAAGAATGCCTCAGAGACAAAACGGGAAGACTACATCCTGAGACGCTATTCAGGAAGATTTTATTAGTAGTCTATAAAACTCCATAAAACTTCCATAAAACTCTAGGCAGGAGACTTGGGCTGGTCTACGTTAAAGTGCCACGGCGGAGAGTTTCAGACTATCCTAGGAAATTCTTAATTCTTGCCAAAATTGTGCCTTCGTCACATTGCAGCCCTGAACATATTGTTTTTTGTCAGGCAATGACAACAACTCTGTTCTCACTGGAGACGCAATCTCACAAACTGTGAATGAGATGCATGCAATCACCTTCCGTTTCGCAGTCCCACATAGCCTTGATATTATGTATTCGTGGTGCAACACCACAGATTCTCTCTTATTTTGGGGCTTCCACCTACCATGTATAACTGTTGGACTTGAACTGTGACCTCTTCACCAGCTGAGAACCCAGACCTCTAACAAAACCTTGTACCCACTGAAAGTACATGAAGTACGATATTTTCTGTTACAGGAATGCTATAAAAAAGCCAGACATCATTACATGTATTACAGCTGTGCTTGGAGGCCTACAGAAATAGAGGTGTCCTACTGACTGGCACTGTATCTCCTGCCTATAAACCATTCTTGGAGTCCCCCTTTCCAACAGATCACTGAGGCTTGAGGTCCACATCTTAAGGATGTCAGATATAGGAGACATTGTCCGGCATTCCCCTCCCCTCCTACGCTACTAAAAACGTATATATCTAAGGAAACATAAACATCCTGCTGTCCTGCACAAGACCAAGGTGCCCTGCTGTGAGATTGAGTTCAGAGGGGCTTGCCCTGGTTACCCACTGGCAATCAAAGCAAATTCAGTCAAGGCAAATTCTCAAGAGAAATGGAAAGTCCTAATTCATCCTGCACCACCTTTTGCCTATCCTTTGCTTATTTTCTTGGCCGTCATTGCAATGAAGGCCAAAAAAGTTGGTTTTAAGTTTGTGCTTAGACTACTGAGCATGATGGTTCTCTGAGATGCATACATTTGTTATAGGGTAAATGTGTCACTTTTAAGCTTTTTTTTTTTTTTTTTCCTCCACTCTGGAACACCTGACTTGAGGAGAGCAGGTTGAGGGTGAGAAGGGTTTGAAGGAGACACCAGATTGTCAGTCTGTGTGCTCATGATTTGAATACAAACAGTGTTTTCAGCCTCACTGTAAATAGTTCATGAACAGCCAGTAAATGCGGAGTCCTCTCATGTCATTTTCCCAGCTCAGGAAACAGTGTGATCCACACCAGAATAGGAGTCTGATTAACTGGTCAAAAACCAGCATCTCACATCAGAACAAACAGGCAGCTCAGCAGTTCAGGGACTGGTGGCAAACCCAGGCTTTTCAGACAAAAATCCTTGTCCAGAACTGAGTCATCATGACAGCATTAATAATAAGGGATAAAGACAGGGAAATAATGGCAAAATTCTTCTACTATGTTATTACAAAACAAGGGCAAAGGCAAATTAGGCCACTATTGCTGGGAATTACAGGTAAAAGACTGGATGTGTTTTAATAAATCTGGGAACCCAGGCAAGCTGAAGATGTGGAGCAGTATGTTGTTTTCGCTTGAAAAAGCCAGAGCCAAAGAAATGATATATGCAGACATTAGAGACTCCAGAACGCTCTCTTCTAAGCGTGACTTTGGACGTTTGTTAGAGACAATTTAAAAAGTCCAACATGTTATCTGGGGAACAAACCGGTATCCAGAACAGCTGCTTTTCCAGAAAACTCTTGAGCTGACCTAAGGGCTACTAACAGGTGAAGAGCAGAGACAGTCTCCAAATGACTGCAGAAAGATTTTTGTGAAATCTTTGATAGAGGACTGAATCCTTCCTAGGATCCTACTGAGTCCCAGAATCAATATTCTGTCCTCCCATGCCATTGCAATTTTTAGTTTTCATCATGGCAAAGTCGTTCTTTTAAAAAAAAAAAAAAGATGAACCTTCTCATTCAAGTTTCCAAGCTCACCTGTTTGCACTGGGGCTGCAAGGACGTAATGGGAAGACTTTTTACAGCTATAGGTTGCCTAAGGTCTGAAAGCCCCTTGAAGTTCACTTTCAGGTTTTGAATTCCTAAATTCTTTACAGTCATGCTCCTGCATCTCTTACAGATGGCATAGCCATACATGTCCTGCATTTATACTAAGTCCTGAGCTGGTATACTCAGTCCAGCTTCCATAGCATATGTACTCACCTCTTTATTAGAGGTATGAAGGAGCAGAGCCTTGACTCAAAGCCTGTTTCACTCAATGGGAATCTTTCTATTGATGTGTATGGGGCTCTGGAACAGAATCCTAACCCTAACCTTTCCTCCTCCCTAGTCCCCAGAGTAGATCAGGGCTGAAATATCTTGCTGTGAAGAGTAGGCATGGACTCGCCCTGGATGCAGAGAGGCCCCACTACTGTCCTGTATTTTTATTGCATGCAGGAGAAAGGCAGAGGGTGGTTGGGCAGAGGGTGGTTCCACATCTCTCTGTGTCTTCCTCACTCTGCAGCTTGTCTCAGTGGCTCCATCACATGACAATAGTGCTGGTGTGGAAAATGCTGCTTAATCAAAAGTACCTGAAAAAGAGCTTTTAGTTTGTTTGCTTGCTGGAGTCTATGTGGGTATTTTCCCTT
Source organism: Apteryx mantelli (assembly GCF_036417845.1). Lineage (NCBI taxonomy): Eukaryota > Metazoa > Chordata > Aves > Apterygiformes > Apterygidae > Apteryx > Apteryx mantelli. Next base: position 2,557,349 of record NC_089979.1, on the reverse strand, counting down.
TTAAATTCTAATTCTATCTTTCTTTCTCCTCATCACTTAGTATTGGAGAGCCTAATTTCTAAAGAAGTTAATGGTAGGGGAGTACTCACGATATAGAGATGCCAAGGAAGCAGTCTCTCTAGCAACAGCATCCATGGAAGCACTCAGATCTGATTACCTCTTCAACCCATTCATGTCCCTTTCACTCCCAGCAGTGTCCTGCCTGAGCAATAAGTTAGACTGCATATTATTTTAAGTGTCCTGGGGTATGGATAATTCCCTAGTGACCGTTTGAACTCACCCCTATTAGAAATCTTCCAACCTCCTCATTTGAAAACTTAACTGTTGAAAAATCAGCTTCAGTGATCAGAAAAAGAGTTTCAGAGAAGATAATGAAAAAAACCAAAAACCTACTTTTGATTTATGCGGAGAACAGATGCAGCCAGAAGCTGGGGAAGTTTCTTTAGTGGTGGTCCTCTGCAATGACATAATACCACTCAGTGAGATTCAGTCTTAGACAAGGAGTAGCTTATTCTCTGAGGTCCATTTTTCTTCTAGAGGTTTTTCCAAGGTTTGTTAACTATTGCCACAGAGGGATTTGCTTGCAGGGTTTGGACAGCTATTCTCCAAAACCTGAGCTGATGCTGCCAAACCTTCTGGACACAAGCTACAGTCCCATGGCAGCTGCTGTGTATGGCTGATGACCTATTGAGGAGACCTAGAACAGGTCTCACTGAGTTGAGAAGTTGATAAAAGCCAAAGGAGGACATTACTGGGTGGAAAAATATGCCTGATTGGTGGGAGGACAGAACAGGACAAGAAAGGATGATGTATGATGAGAAAGTCCTAGTGCAGAAAGTGTGTTTAATGGATGAGTAAAATCAATATGAAGAAAAAGGACTGGACCACTGTCGTGACTCTGTTCAAAGCACAGTCCCTAAGACAGTTGTACCAACAGGGAAGGAGTCAAACTGAACCTCACAGATCTGAAAGATCTGTCTGATGCCTGGCCCTTCACTATGCCCCCTTCGTATCCCTCTGGCACGCCACAATCTCCCCACACACACACATATTTACTGCTGCTACAGTGTGGGAGCTTTCTCATTTGTAATTTGAGGACACATCTCTAATCTTTCAATCTCATGCACAACCAAACTCCGGTTCGAATCCCAGACTCCTCAGTGGGAGACATAGAACAACTCCTGGATTTCTTCCAGTGGCAAATTCATCCCTTCAGTTCCTCAGGTCCGGTCAGGATGCCTAGAAAACCACAGACTTGTCTTCTTCCCTTGCCCAAGAAGCAAGCAACTGAGAGACAAAAGAGGAAGGGAAACCACCCACACACAGAGCAGCTCTGGAGACTTTGTTTCCTGGCTGGTTGATGGCAACAGAAGCAAAGCAGCAGAGAAGGAGCTGCAAGAGGAGTGCTCTTCTGAGGGATGCTCAGGATGAGATCCTGCAGGGTCTTGACATCCATTGCCCAATAGGTAAATTTGGGGCCTTATTTCAGAGAAATCGTGGCTGGAAACAGCCATGATGTGAAGTTTCTTGTGGCAGGGAGACTTCTTTATTGTGCTGTCCCTCCAAATAGGTGTGCTGCACGAGAGACCCTAATGCAGTGTCTACTCCTAGAGCATCCCCTCTGCTTGTGTCCCCCCTTGTAAATCCATCCTGGGAAGCTACAAATCCTCTTCATCCGCTGACATCGTCTATGAAGGGAAAGTCATTAGATCCATTTTACACCTGTATCAATAATTTAATCATTTCTAGTAAGAGGGTAAATAAGTAAAACCGGTCAGTACAGTTCCTTGACTGAGTCTAGAGGGGAGAGAAGGAGGTGGGGCAGAGGGGAATGGGACAGGATGGGACAAGACAACGGCAGCAGGCTCTGTAATCTAGGGAAGCTCAAGCACTTTTTGTCTTTTCTAGAACTCAGGTGAGGATAATATCTTGTGCAAATGTAAACTGTCAGGATGGGAATCTACGCAGAATGCCTCTCCATAGGCACCGTCACCTCTGTCTTGTTTCCATAGAGACTTGGACCCTGCTTCCAGCAGCAAAAAATCCTGATTGGCACCTTCTACCTTCTGAAAGGTAAAACCTCAGCATCATAGAAGCATTCTCTGAATGTTTATTAAAGTCTCTCACGGCAGGATGCTGAGCTTTTCAGGGGGTTCTTATTTTATTTGTTTTTTAAATTACTATTATTTTAAGTTTTTTTCATGCCATGGAAAAGATGCTGGCTTGACTGCTTTGGAGTATGTGAACCTGTCTTGTTTCAGGAACCAGATAAAACTGCAGACAAATGGCTAGTTTGCAGTCTGATTATTAGAGAAAAGTTTGAGTAGGAGGAGAAAACAAAGGCGCTTGATTTTTTTTTATGCTCTGAATTGAGGTGGAATCCAGATTAAGCAGTGACTTAATGAGTCGTGGGTGGTTTTGGAAGGTTTTTCCATGAAAGCAGAAAGAGGTAGTCTCCTAAAGCAGTGGCAGAGTAGAAAGGGCCAGACAAGTTCCTGGGTTTGGGTTTTTTTTTTGTTTTGTTTTTTTCTGAATACAGTCCCTTTTTTTTCTTTTTTCTTTTTTCTTTTTTCTTTTTTTTTTTCTGAATACGGTGCAGAGTGTGGGATGGATTGGGCCCAGAGAGTGGAGCCACCTCTTGGATGGTGAATGGGACCAACTCCCGGGCTCATCACCCCAGTGTGATGCTGGTTTTGGCCATCCAGCCCCAAGTACATCCAGTCTCTGAAGAGATAGCTCTGGTTAAGAGGGGTGGGTAAAATGAGGAAAAACAGTTTTACCAGGCAGATTGTTTCTGTTTGCCTTCTCTGCTTCTATACTGCACGTTCTTAGCCAGCAAAGCACCTCTTTCTTGCTAGAAGGCTTGCCAGACAGTGATTTCTACTGATAAAAATGACAAACATCCCAATTTTCTTGTGGGTGGCTCCAGGCAACATCAGGCTGCACCCACGTCCCCCCATTCTACATAGACCCTTGGCAGCTTCCTCTTTGGCCAGCCATTTCTGTTCATGAAGGGAGGTGCAATGGAGATGTTGAAGGGACCCATATGACATCCAGTTTGATTTAAACTAACAACTACAAAAAAACCCCCTGAAAATTCCTAGAAAAAAGGTGGGTTTTGCATGGTTCTAATAAATTTTGGGGACATATTCTAGAAAATGACATGTATTAGCTAGTCAAATACCTTGTCTCATATGAAAAGCCTGTAGCATACAACTTTTCCTTGATCTTCATTCTTTGGTCTATGTGTGCTTGTTGATCTAAGGTTGACTTTCTACAACATTTGTAATGAATATGATGCACTTGATGCCACGTGCAAAGCAGGACCTGGGAAGATTTGAGTGCGCTTGGCACAGAGAGGCACTCATGGCTTTGAGCAGCAGTGGGAAAGAGGAAAAGAGGAGGGCCTCTCTCTCTGCACTGAAGTGTTGTCCCCAGGAGAGGAGCAATCGTGTCAGCGAGTAGAGCTTGCTGGTGGCAGGTTTTAGCAAAATGTTCAGGAACTAGTTGTGATTTTAATAGCCAGTTCTACCTAAATATTTCCAGCAGAGCCCTACAGTGATGCTCATCACTGGACATATCAGAGCAATTATAGGAACCTGCTTTCCCTATTCACAAATTATGCGATAGGAGACCCTAGCTCCCTGGCCTTAGCAAGGCCTTCCTGTGTATCAGGCACCATGATGAGCTAATGGGCTTGAAAGCCTGTTTGCTCAGCAGCTGCTGTGCAAATTTCCAGCCCTCCAGTCCCCTTGACACCCTCTTTGACAGAAAAAGAACAAGAAGCCATCTACATAGGAAGGAGAGTGATGGCTCTCCTTTCTCCAAAAATAAGGTTTAAATGCTTCCATTTTATATTCTGTTAGGATAGCCTAGAGATGTATGCACAAAGTCCATCCCCCCGTCTCATCTGTGGAATCATCTCTTCCGAATGAGGAGGCATCCACTTCTTAATGGGTCTAAATGCCACTGCCTGTGACTGAGACCCGTGGACTAAATGCTTTGTGTGGACAAACCTAACGAGGATCAAAGTAGGCATTAATTCAGATGAGGCTAATTTACTTCCAGAGATGCCTCTCTGATCAAGTTAAAGGGGAGTCAGCCACACTGCATTAAGGCCACCTTAATTTTGAAGAAGATTGAAGCTACGAGGCTTAATGTCTTCCAAGTAATTTCCGTAATTTCCTCTGCAGTCATGCCTTGACTCACATTGAATTTGCCTTCCTGAAAGTCTTTGTGCAGTGGAGGCCTTAGAAATAAGGGACTTTAGAACAGGGCAAATTAGGGCCTAGTTTCTACTCGGTTACAAGCATATTCAGGAGCCTTAAATGGCAGTGAGAAATGAGGCCATAGTGACTGCAGAGGAAACTGGTAGCTGAGCAGTGAAAGCACAGAGCAGTGACTGAGGTGCTGGCCTGGGAAACCCTACGCTGTCCTCTGCTTCGAACACTGGCAAATAGTTCAGGTCTGTGCCTGTTACCTATCTATACCATCAGGATGATCTGTGTTAGGTGGGTGCGTGCAATGGAAATGGTACCTCAGCCGGGACCCAAGAAGAATCACTGCCAGCAGCTGAACAGACATGGGGCAGAGGTGTCCACAACCAGTTTCCTTTTATGCCCTGGTGCTGGTCAGGTAATTCATGCTATCCATCTCCTCATGTAAACTGGGCACAGGATGATGAACTAATCAATGGGGAGAAGTGTTTCATCAGAATAATCTTTAGCAGCCTTCAGATGAAAGGGTTGTAAGGAGAAATACCAACCTCTGGACTGGCTCAGTCCATCCAGGATGTGGAGACAGAGGTACAGATTTCCATTCAGGGATTCATGTGTCTGAGGTGATCTTTGATCAGTGGGCTGACTGAGGAGTGAATTTAGGAAAGGTGATCAGTGGTAACATAAGGACTGTTTGAGATGGAAAGGACCTCACAAGTTAACTGGAATGTCCTCACCTTGTCCTGTAGACAGAGGCTCCCCAAAAGACTTTCATAGTAGTTCACAAACAGCAATGCATGTTGCATGAACAGTGAGAGGCACTGCCATTCAAATAGTATTGCAGGCTTCCCCAAATCTGGCCAGATTGTTGACATACAAAAAAATAAGAAAAACCCGACTTTGTATAGAAGAATGTATATCTTCCATTTAAGCTAGCTTTTCAGTGGCTGCTTTAAGATACAGCGTCTATTTCCCTAAAAATGCCATTTCTCTTCATTGACTAGCTGGAGCTTTGAGATATGTTGCAGATGTTCACTTTATAGATATCTTAAGTTAGAAGAGATGAACCCCATCCTTGGGCCCCCCGTGGTGCATATGGAACTGGCCTGTGCCCCATGAAATTCAAACCCCTTTGCAGCTATGATGTTCTAGCAAACATCATTATTCCTGCTGATACTAATTGACGGGTTGCTTTCAGAGGTGGAGATAGTGCTGTGGGAAGCTTGGAGACTAATGCATGGAGCAGGAGGCTTGTCTGGACTGTGTGTTTTGGGAAGGGGTGCTAACTGATAAGCCAGTTCTCCTCCTCCATTCTGAGTGCCAAAGAGAAGTCCAGCAGGGAGCTGAGAAGGCAGATGAGCTGTGGGGTCCAAGGCAGAAGGGTGACCACTGTGGGTTGTAGCAAGCCCAGGAGATAGCTAGGTGCACAAATGGGAGTTGAGGGACCCCAGCATACCTCCTTCTGCCCTGGAGACTTGCTGGTACCTAAAGTCTTCCCAGATCCTCCTCCACCAGAGGAGTGCTAAAGGAACCCCCGTGCCATCTAGCAAGTCTGCTTTGGTGTAGCCCTCTGCCTGGCCATGTTTCTAGGACCAGACACCCCACACAGCATGAGAAAATCCCCATTGTGCCTGAGAGTCTCTAAAGGGCATTTCTGGGCAAGGCATGGGTAACTGGGAACACAAGGTGGGAAAAATACTGCTGGCAGTAAATCTCCATGAGGGAACCAACCACACAGGACATTGTCTTGAACAAATGAAGTGATTAGAAATGGACCCTGAATTTCTGGGCAGGCTATAACTGAACATCAGCATAGGTGACCTAAGAGATTGCACTGATATTGCTGCCCAGGGTGAGGTCAGCCTTAAGGTCACAAGCTTAAATTTGGCTTGTGCTGGTGACAAAATTGGCAGCAATCCTGTGCCATGTGTCAGAGGCTCTATACTCCTGTTACAAAGAGTGATTTTTTCCCTTAGCTCTTTTGTGAGAATGACTCTGTTTTGGGTGAGGAAAGAATTCAGACTGTTTCTGTGATGCTCAGAAAACTCTGCCTTACTGAAGTATGCAGCATACTAGCACACAAGGTATATTTATTGCAGTCAGGGAAATAATGGGTGGCCTTTTTTTTTTTTTTTAGTTTAATAGTCGAATTAGGAGAGGTAGAAATGGGGCAAGGTCAAGTTAGAAGAGAAACTCTACTAATATCTTGAGAGAACAAATCAAAGACGAAACACCAAATTTCATTTTGCACTAACTCAGCATGTGTTTCTGAGCCCCAAAACATTTTATTCTAATCCATTTTTGAGCTTTCTAACCCTTCTCATTTTTCTTTTTTTTTCCCTTTATTTCTTCTGTCCCCGTCCCCCCCACCCCTGCCCCGCCAAGTTGGAGTCAGTTTTTAAGTGATGCTGGTTTAAAACAAGAAGTCAAAAAGGTTTATTTTGAAAATGTCAAGATGCTATTCCTTTAGCAAAAGAAACACTTATTTCCATCAAGTCATTCTGTAAGATGCAGGACTAAATGAAGCCTGATTTTCTGTGTAGTTACAGTTTGTGTTTGAGTTCTTTTGTGTCTAATATTGGCTGAGCACATTCAGCCTGTCCCTATGGGGTAGCAATGGAACGACTGGCCTCTATTCAGCAGCTCCGTATCTGAAAACACGCAGGCATTTAGTGAGTTTGAGTCTGTTATTCTGTGATGCAAGTTAACAGGCTGAAAGTTATTAAATATGCAAGGGGGAAAGACTGAAAGGCACATTGACACAGCATGATCAACTGAACTTTCAGAAATATAGCCTAAAAAATAAAGAAAATGGTTGCCCCTTAGATAATTATCACCCACATTTTTTCACCCAAGACTGCTTGCTAAATTCAGCCTAATTTTGCACAAAGCAATCCTCCTTTCAATTTTTAGTGATTAAATATTAGTTGTAAAAAACATCACCTGCTTGCAATGCCTTACTTCTGGTATCTGTGGGAATAGGTCTAAGATAATGTCTAACTGCTTGATCAGAGTGAGTACCCAGAGCTCACCAGAGCATCATATTGACATGATAAGTGGAGCCATTATAGCCGATTGTGTCAATAATGAAAGTTTCACAGCCTCCCTAATTACACATTGCTTTGCTGGAAAAAGTGGCTCCAGGGGAGCAGTTACGCTGTGCACAAACACCCGCCTGCCTGAACAGTCAATAAATATGATTTACATGACTGACCAGTGCAATCACATTGATTAAAAAGGAGAGAGAGGGGAAAAAGGGGAGAACAAATATTTCATATGTGAATGCAATACTCTGAGAAAGTCCATATTAGCACTTTCTTCAAGCTGTCCTGAATAAACACATCCAGAAGCTCATCAATATGGTTACAACAGAGAGAAAAAAAGAAAAAAAAAAAAGTGTTATCAAACAAGAGTGAGTTAATGTTGTAAGTGCCTGATCCCATATTTCTTCTCCATCAGTGGAAGGATGTTTCTGAATATCTCTGCACTTTGGATCATGCCCCAGCAAACACAGGGATGGTTCCCACTTTGATTTTGGCGAGGGTTTCGACTAGTTTGAGGCAGTTAATCCATTCCTGGTCTATATGTGTCCCAGGTGACTCCCCACTGATGGAGCCAGGAGCAGTAATAAGGCATTTCTTCATTAAATGAAGGTGTAGACCCAGTGACTCTCTAGGGATTTTCAGCCTGAGTTGTCAGAAGGAAAGTAAATAAAAATTATTGGATTCAAATCCAGAAGGCTCTGGAACAAAATTGGAAACCTTCCGAGTTTAGCCTGCACTGTCAGGCGTTCCCTTCTCCTTTAGCAGGTCATCCCCACCCAGTCCATCTTTCTCCAACGAAACCTGACCATCAGTCCTCCTCACCTCCCGCTGTGACCCTTGTGTTGCTCCTCCTCCACTGAAACAACCACTGGTCATGTACTGCTGAAGCTGAAGGAGTGGGCAGTGAGGGAACGGATCATGCTGCCAATGGATTTTTCTCTTTCATCGTGTTTTTTAATTTTAATTCCCACTGTGTACAGTGGAGTTCTGCCCCCCTCTGCTGGAAGAGCTCAGCACCTCCAGCTGAGCTGCTCTGGGTTTTCACTCTGCAAGTTGTGGGGTTGGTCCCTGCTGAAGACCAAGACCTTCAGCTATGTCTGTAGACCATGCAAAGGCTAACCCTGTGCTCTTTTCTTGTTTCTCCTACACTCTCCCAGCATAGGATGGCTCTGGCTGCATCCCATTGCTGGGCTAACACCTCAATGCTTGTTCGTCACATTACTGTTGACGGTACTTGGATGCGCAAAGACAGAGATTCAGCCATGAAGCCAAATTGTCTTCGGGTTTCCTTTTCCTCTCCTGCTAAGAGTTTGTGGTTGAACAAGCTGTAAATGGAGCTGAAGACACAAATGTTAGCCCCTGTCCTTTAGGCATCTTTGGCCATCAAACCATGTGCTGTCTTCCCTACCTGAGCCAAACAGGGATATCTGGGGGGGAACTTCAGCAATGCATGTTTGGTGCCTGTTGTGAAAAGCATGAGTCAATTTGGATCTCCAGTTCATTAGCAGTTGCGTCTATTAGCCCTAACACCCTCCCTGTTGGGGAAAGACCAAGGACAGAGCAAAGAATGGGGGCTTAATTACCCCTAAGTGCAAATATTCTCTGAACTGCAAGGAAACGCAGAGGCAGAACAGAGTTCTGTATCCCCATGGCGTGAAGGTCCTTGGGGCTGGATCTTTGAGCCCAACCTATTGCAAAAGCATTCATTTCAGTCTCAGACACTGAGCTGCATCCTCTGCCATAGTACCTTCTCACAGCCCTGATGACCTGGAGGTATTGTATAGGTAATGAACCCAAGGGATGGAACATATCCCTGCAGTAGGTGAATGCACCAGGTGGCAAAGCATTAGCATAACAGCAGCTCCCAGCTCCCTGTGCTGCTGAGCACTGGCTATTCCGAGTGCTAAAGTCCCTTTGGATATCAGGTAGAGTTGATTTAAATTAGTGATTTCTCTACCTTGCATTACAGAATCACAGAATCACAGAATCGCTGAGGTTGGAAGGGACCTCTGGAGATCATCTAGTCCAACCCCCCTGCTCAAGCATTAACTTGCTGCAGCTCATCTGTGCGAATTACTTCCGAAGCATGGGTGGGAATGTGATTGCCCTCTGAATAGACCTTCTCCTAGTTGTACTTGCATGAGAAGGAATACAACCTTACCACTCTGACAACAGTCCTGCACAATCCACAGACCCACAGGAGACCATTTCACCTAGCCTTATGGGCCACATCTCACTCACAGTCTGGGAGACTAAACAACCAGCTTAACTCATCCGTACTCTCTACATCTGAACCCCACTTCTCAACAAGTCCAGCACATTTCATGTTGACGCCACTCATCCACTTTGCTGAGAAGAGCATTTTTCTACTTCAGATGTGATGGTAGGATTTGGTGACTCAAATAACCTCAAATGGCTGGCAAAACTAAATCTTAGGAGGGCAATAGGTACCTGAGTCTCCCATGAACCAAGAAGGAGGAAAGACCAGAAAGCAAGACACAAAGCAATTTAAGCAGGTATTTCAAAGTTTTATTGTATAAATCTACAAAAGGCTTTGCTACAATAGCAAATATAGTGTAGCACTATTCTATTGACAGGTTCTAGTGGCTTGGTGTGATCTTGTAACTCCAACATGACACGTGAAGAATAAACCGTCTGATACAGTCAGATCTAGGGAAAATTATGTCGGCTTACAAAGACCTTTGGCTTCAACCCCATAACCTGTAGTGATTCAATGCATTTGCCTTTTGTACAAGATTATCTATCTGAATTAATAATATCTCTAGTAAAAATAAAAGCTCTAAAGTAGTTTTGTCAGAGTCAAATGTAAAATTGCCTAAGGAAAAGAAAAAAAAATCCAGTGGTTGAAATCCACTAAAGTTTCACAGATACAACACATACACTCTTCATTCGCATGTCTCTGCCACAGGAGAGCAAACTACCAGTCCTTCCTGGAGAGTCTGGTAATATAAACTAGGGTGCTACAGGTAAGGCTCCAGTCTGTTAGGAGCAATAATTTAAATAAAACCAGTACAGGAGATCCAGTTCTGCACACTCCAAAAAGTCAGCTGAAAATGTACAAACCTCAGGACCAAATGATCAAGAAGCTCAGGCAGGCTAATTAATTGAAAAAGCAGGAAGTCTATGGAAAAAGCAAATGCCTATTTAGGCAGTCAGAGCCCTTGAAAGGGACTATGGAAATTAAGCACCTCAAAATCAAATGTTGTTTTGATCTTGGAATGATGCCTGTGAAGTCTGCCTTCACATAGTTTCACATAATTTTCTGGTCCTGGGCATTTTTGCTGAGCATTGTTGGAATGCACATTAGATCCCATTGGCTTAGTTCTAATGCAACAAAATACTGCAGAATTTGGCTAGGTGGATTTGATTGCTCAACACACGTACACCCGCACTGACACGCGCGCATGCATACCCAGGGCAGCTGGTTCTGGAAGAAAGAGGTACCAACTGGACCCTTCAACAGAGATGTGAACCAAAACTGTCTTGCAAAAAAGGCTTGGTTCAATTCACTCGCGCTGTTGGCATGCACCTTTGCACTCCCTGGGTCTGGATGGAAACAGTCATGCCAAGGCCAGCACGAGCACGCCAGCCCTTGCAGTAACTCTGGGCCATGCGGACCCAGGAAGTGCCCGCTGTCTCGCAAGAGTGTCCGTTCTGGCAAGACAGCTGGCCCGGTTGTGCAGGCTCAAGCAGTTCAGACAAGCATCTGGCCTCTGAGATGCTTCTCTGAACCCCCAGAGCTGTTTGAGGTTTGAAAACTGATACCCGCATGAAATGAAGCTACCCCTCAACTCAGGAAAAATGAGTTACAGCATTAACAGCATGGAGGGTTCGTAGTCTATGTAGGGTCAGTCATTTGGCAAACTGAATCAAGAAAGGTTTTTAACTGACAATATAGCGAAAATTTCTTTAGACAAGTCCCACTGGCCCCAAATCGCAGAGGTATGGTGTCCTCTCAACAGATAGTACAACTCCAGCATCCTTGCTGTCCCCAAAGTCCAGACTTTGTTCTTATGTACTGCCTTTTGGTTTCTCTTCTTACTCTCAGCTCTTTCTTCTGTGCTTGGACTACCTGGACCAGCTCAGCCCCTTGGCAGCCTTTTCTTTGCCCTTCACTCCCCCTTTCACTCTGGCTCGCAGCACCTTGAACACGGCGTTGCACTGCCTGGGTGGCTCTTTGGTGCACTCTTTGAACACGAAGCTTTCCGCTCCATCTTCCTGCAGCACTTAGTTCTCGGGAAAACAGGGCTCCTGGACACAGAGGAGGAAAGTCAGCAACAGCAGCAGGAATGTCTGTAAAAGAAAAAAAAAATGCAGCAGCTCAGTTTAGGTATTCAAAGTGGAGAGCACAGGGGTTTTCCCAGGAGCTGAGATTATTATCTGCCCGCTAGGCGGCTGGGGCCTGGAGTTCCCTGTAGGCATAGCTGTCTAAGCATTTCTCAGTGGTCCAGTAGAAAGCAAGGCACAAAGCACACCCTCCCCAGAGCATTAACCAGGCAGCTGAAATTCCACCTATTTGGTGGTGCCAGCTCCTTGCCACTGGTGAGGCTGGGACCTCAAGACCACCATGGACACTTGCATCTGGGCTACTCGGTATCTCTGGTGTGAAAACTGGGGAGGACTTGTCACCCCTGGGGAGGCTACGAAAGGCCCACAGGCATGAGCCAAGAGGTAATTACCTGTGCCGGTCTTTCCTTCGGGCAGTGGATCCAGCACCTGGTGGCTGAGGATCCTGACATCAGGTCCATGTTGTTTTGAAGCCTTTTTCTCTTTGGTTCTCCTTCCGAGTCCTGAGCACCATGAAGTGATTTCTTCTCAGAGGAGGATCTGAGTGAGTCACTGTAACCAAAAAGGATAATGCTTGGTGATGCAAGGCCAGCTCATCCTCAGCAGTGACACCCACTCCTCCTCCACCACTCATCCCAGGTCATCAGTGAGAACTGCTCCCTTCTCTCTACAGATACAGTCGCTGCCAAACTAGCTCACTCTGAGCAAGTGAGAGGAGACCCGTTGCTGTTCCCAGCACTGACTCACTTCTAGGCAAGGTCACAGAGCAGACGTGCTTCTGCTTTGGTCTCTGCATGGACCTCTGATGTGTTGTCACAGCTGGGGACTCAAACCCAGAGCTTTAGGGGCAGGTCTTTGGTCTGGGCTAATGGGGAAGCTTCTCATTGCTTCCTCATATTAATCAGAAAGAATAACAGGCACCAGAGATTCAGATGCCCTGGGATAACCGCACACTGAAATACAGTGTCTTCTTTGGAAACTTTCCCTATCTGCCATCCTTCATTTCCCCTTGATTGTCCGTCCCTTCCCCTTTCTCCCAAACCTTAGTTTGCCACTTTTAATGCTTCCTGTCCAGTTTCAGACCAATTTTTATCCTAGTGTAAAGCTTCTACTGGATGGGCAAGGGCTAATTTTGGTCTGAGGAATGAAGGGAGGAGGATGTCGGAGAGTAGTCTTACCTTCAGCCTCTTGGAAGGAGGGATGACAAAGGCCTTCCGCGCCACCGGTGCCACACGTCATTGTTGTCGTAGTGCCAGGAGCATTCCGGGAACACTCCAGTTGCTGCGTCCTGCTTGTTCTCTGGTGGAGGCATTCCCTGTTTGGTCTGGTGGTGAATGCAGATGATGCTCAAGATGTGTCCAGCCTTCAAGCTTTGAAGAGCCAAACTTCCAGCTTCTCTTACAGCAGCTTTGCCTCAAAGTCCTATCATCAGGCATTGGTCAACGCAAGGTGAATGCTGAGCATTACCATCTCAACATGGAAAATGTCACAGAGCCCAACTCCGTTTCAACCACGGCAAGGGGCTTTTGCAGTAAGTTTTTTTGTGAACAAACACTCTGTCTTCAGACGCTCCAGAACTGGGATGCCAGGTTTTCCAAGATCATTTTGAGTCTGTCTGTGCCAGCAGGAACTCTTCTTTGTGTCGCACAGGCTGAGGCTGTGCTGGGACATACAGCTCCTCTCTCAACTTCCTTTTGTTTTTGCATGGCAAAGGTTCCTGCAGTCTCCACACATCATCATGGACACAATTTACTGCTCTGGGGATATTTTGCTCTGGATTTAGGATGTGTTTGTTTGGTTTTGGTTCAAAGTATAAGGATTTATTTCCCTCTCCTCCTCCCACCCTCCCAGAATAACTCTGGTGTCTCTTCTCTCTACCTTAGCACCCTCCTTTCTCCCAATGGAGACAGGCTCCCCCTTCAATGAATTAGCTCAGAACTTAATTTGAAACTCTGTTTCCTGCTGAATGCACAGTATTACATGTCAGGAAAAAGAGCAGAGAAAGGGTGAAATTTGCCTTAGCACTGCAGTGGCCTTGATTGGAGTGAGCAGAAACTAAGACAAGGAGTAAACCAGTAAAAGCCTCTTGGGAGGAAAACATTAAAGCAGGCAGTTGCCTTGAAATGTAAAACACTAAAAAAAATCCAGATTCTTAAAGTTTTCATTTGTGAAGTCCTAGGATTTCTTCTTTTTTTTTTTTTTTTTTTTTTAAAAGCTTCTTTAATCCTTTGGAGCAAGAATGGGAGGTTGCCAAGCAAACAGAAGCCCCACAGTAAGTCAGAAATGGGCAAGGGTCAAAAGAAAGATGGTTCCCTTCAGGTCAGGGACACCTCTTCGGAAGAGGGAGTAGAGAAGGAGAAGGAGATATCCAGATGGGTAGGAACCCTCAGCCGATAGCTGCGCTTGTATGAAGTCCTTGAAAGCCGCCAGTGCCGAGCGGCTGCCTCTGAAGTTGGGAATTGTCTCTAGTTTCTTTTCAGGGGTCTCATAAAATTGTCCGTCCCCCACAGTGGTGCAAACAGTATCCTCAGCACCACCATATTGCATGGCTCAGGTAGGTGGGCAACCGAATCCCAAGGTGCCTCTCCCCCTTCGCCTCCCTCCCCCCGCAAGCAAAGTTAATTCCTCTGCTGTGGGCAGTTGGACTGAGCACACCTCATGTCTCGCCACAGCCAGAATCTCCCTCCGAGGAGAAGCTTCCTAAATACTCCCCTTTCTCCCTTTCATATAACCGAGACTGCCGCTTCAGTCAGACTAGCTCATATCACAGTAGCTGGTGGGCTAGAGTGCTCGGGTTGCGTCCCATTGCTGGGCACCGGACTGGCTGTGGTTGAGGGTGGCAAGCTCTCCACAGAGTCCCCGGACTGAATCTCAGGGGTCCTCTGTGGGCTGGGCTCTTCAGAGTGGTCCATGTTGCCTTGAACTTCCTTTCCTCTTTGGATCAGCTGCTCTAAAGTCTTGGGCAAGGGGTAGCTCAGGAAGCGCTTCAGTTTGGGCTGGAGAGTGCCTACCACATACTGGATAATCTCCTCCTCATCTGCATCAACATAGAGGGTCTGGTACAGGTCTCTCTTGCGCCAGAGGAACTGGTCCAGGGGCTCCCCCTCTTTCTGGGGCAAATCCAGCTCCCTCTTGATAGCATCCCTAGTCAGAGTTCCCTCACTGTACTGCAGGAACTCCTTCTTGAACTCAACCCAGTTCTTCACAGAGTCCTGCTTGTATTCCCACCACTTTTTAGCTGGGCCATTCATGTGGTTTTGGATCTGAGAGAGCCAATACTCCTCTGTTCCACCCACCTGCTTCAAGTATTCCTCCAAGTGGCTCAAGAACTCCCTGGGATCCTCAAAGACCTGGGTCTCCACCGGGGAGGCTGGGGCATCCTCCGACACAGAGACCCACTGGTAGGAATCGTGGCCCTGGGGGATGCTGGGTACCTCCCCAGGGGGAGGGGTCAGCGCATACATTTGGCTCATATCAAGGGCATAGTCATAAATCTCCCCCTCACTTGGCCTTATCTCTGGGCCTCCCACCCCCACGGACACAGTCTGCTTGCCCTGCTCCCCAGGGCAATATTTTCCTCCCATGGACTCCAGACGGTCTGCCCATTTCTCCAGACGGAAAAACACCTCCTTCCAAACATTCATCTCTCTCTTGACCCACCTCTCCAGGTGGGCAATGGTCTCCTGGCACCTGGCCAGGCAGGCCTTGATGGACTTCTTCCATCTTTGGTTGTCAGTTGGGACATGGTCCTCTAGGTTATTCTCTAACTTCCCCACTGATTTCTGCAAGCCTTTCAGCTCGCGCTCCACCTGCTTGGAGACCTCAGACAGGAGGTGCCGGTGGGTCCTCCTGACATGCTCCAACATCTCTGCCCTGCATTTCCCTATCTGCAGGATCACATTGGGCTTGTTGGCAACTCCACGGTGCCCCTGGTAGGAGTGGATGCCAGCAGTGGTGACATTATCCAGCTGCATGGTTCCTACCGTACAAGTGTCAAACAGGGAAAGAACTGAACTGTAAGCCCTGGCGCTCAAGTCCGGTCTCAAAAACCCCACCACAACACTTCTCAAAAGACACACAGAGACTTCTAAACCCCCCTCAAAGGACTTTTCAACACAAACACAACCAAATCAGATATCACCGCAGAGCAAGCTGTTTGGTCCCCGTGGATCCCAGACAGAGTTGTAGGCAGATTTCTCCCAGAGTCCAGCTGGAAACGCCGTCTCACGTGCTCAGGGTGTCCCAGAAACAGCCAGAATCCTCCGGGAACGAGGAGAGGAGCTGGCTAAGACGTCTAGTCCCGAAAGAGTGCCCGCTACCTGCTCGTCCGGAGCTGAGAATCTCGAACCGCCGAGAGCCCCTGCTCCAGTGAAATACAAATGCACACAGAAGCCGGAAGCTGCTGCTAAAATCCCGGTGATTTCTTCTCTAGGAAACTTGGAGAGTCGCAAGCGCTTTCGCTAGAGATGCAAAGAGCTGCTTTTATTCCCTGTCTGAACTGCCACTAGTCCAGGCACTTCCATCTACTTATACCCCACACAGCTCAACACGTGGGTGGTGCCCTGCCTCCTCTTGCACTCTCAGCGCAGCGTTCATTGGAGGAAAAGCAAGGCCGGTGTCTGTGGCAACCCAGATCTTGGCAGCCTCCCCTCGCTTCCCACCCCCTCGCGCACGCCCCCAGACTCGACGCGAGAAGCACTTGAAAGGTGCTGGAGACAGTTGGATAGATGGATGAGTAATCGCACCTTCCGCCTTTCAGATTGCAGGAAAAACACTTATTCATTCCACAACTATTTACTCAGCAAGGTCATCATTAGCATGCTTTCCCCTGGCAGGGCTCGCAGAGGGGGGAGATGAGGATGAATTCAGTGTGTCACACCAAGCCAGCCGCCCACGGGCCCCCGCACGCCCTCAGATGCGCGCGCGCACACACACACACACACACACACACACACACACACACAGAGCCTCTCACTCTTAGTGCAAATGCTTGGAAATGGTGGGAATTCAGCACGGGGGAAAAAAAAAAGAAAAAAAGAACAAAAGAGGAGGGGGGAAGGAGAGGGGGAAACATTCTAAAAAGCCACTTCGGTACAAGCTAGAGCACTCCGGACTTTCTAAAGCATTGGTAGATGGGAGTCATCCCCACTGCTTAATTATTACACCAGACCAACCGCTATCTTGGGAATATTCGGGGGGGGGGGAGGGAGGGAAGAGGGAGGGACTGCATCCACGTTTTTACACCAAATTAAATCCACCCATCAAAAGCCTGTTCCGTACTCAGCTTGAATCAGATGCTTAATCAGTTAGCCAACCCACAAGCGCAGATGAAGCTACGTTTGTTCTTAGCTCTTGACAAGACAGGAAAAGCCAACCATAAAAGGAGACCGGGGGCTTATATAAGCCACAGATAAAGGATTCCCTAATCAGAGAGAGTTCCCTGCCGGAACTTCCCTTGGAGAGACGCTGAGGACGCCGGGGGCTTCTCCTCCCCTCGCAGGGACAGTGGCTGGGGGCAGTGGGATGCTGATCTGTGAATATTACCCAGCAAGGGCTTTCAAGCCCATGGACAGCAGGGAGGCGTCTTGCCTCCACTCAGGGTGGTGGGCAGGGTGCCAGGCAGGCTTAGGATGGGTCCCCGTTCCCATGGCTCCTTGCCAGGTGTTTCCTGGTGTGACTCCAGCCAGCCTGGTAAGACCAAAGTACGGAGAAGATGGGTAGTTTTTCAGTGAGCACCCACCGAAAGGAGGTCTCAGCCACCCCGTGCATTTCATCAAAGTCCCCTTATAGCAAACTGGCAGTGGTTAAGCTCAAGGGTTAAAGGAAGAGCACGAGGGAGAGGGGTCAGGACTCCTTTCCCACCTCCCCCCACCCCCATATTAATGTGCTATAGGAGGACACAGGTCTGTTCCCTACCAGGTGACTTGGTAACAGCACATGGCCAAACGGTTCTGCCATATGGCTGCCGGGGAAATGGGAGGGCTATCTAGGGCAGCGGAGAGCTAACTGAAGGGTCATGCTGTTTGGCTGAAGGTAGGGAGTGCCCGTGAGAAAGGAAAGGGACAAAATTTTGAGGTGGGAAACCAAAATCCTTAATTCAACAGACCTTCCCAACACTGCTTTATCACACACAGACATCATGAAAGGGATTTGGGTAACGGAGAGTGCTATGCCCTTTGCCTTGCTTAGTTTTCCACTTATACCCAGCTCTTCTAAGCAAGAGATTTTTGTGCATGCATGTTTCTGTTTAGAGGGGGTCAAACGTGGATCATCCAAGGCTTTGGGACAGATTTGGAGCCTTTGTGGAGGATGTGGTCTCTATACCCCAGAAAGCCTGCCTGAAACCTGCCTTGTATCTAAGAGGTCCCATAGACTGGGAGAGACTGTGAAATCTATGTATCTCTGAAGCAATGTAAGGTTTTCCTCCAAAATGATTTTCACCCAGGATCCCCAGAAATGGCCTTCATGAGTTTGCCAATGAAAGGGGACAAGTTATAGATTGGATTTAGCTTTGGAGGGTGACGTGTTTTTAGCTTCACCTTATCCCATCAAATGCCAGAGCCTCGGATGAATTGGATGTAAAATCTACTCCACTACGCCTGGCTCTTTCCCGCCCCGCTACCTCCCTTTTCTTCTCCCTTAGTTTTCACAGCTGGGGATTCATCAGGGTCTGAATAGCATCACTTGGTGCTTAGGTCTGGTCATAGGATCATGGGTTAATCCAGGCTGGAAGACACCTCAGGAGGTCTCTAGCCCAACCACCTGCTCCAAGTAGGGTCAGCTAGGAGGTCAAACCTGTTTTTTCAGAGTTTTACCAAGTCAGATCTTGAAAACCCCAAGGACAGAGGCTGCATAACCTCTCTGGGCAACCTGTTCCACTGCTTGATTGTCCTCAGAGGGAAAATGTTTCTCTTTATATACAGACTCACATTTCAATTTATACCTATTGTCTCTTGTCTTCCCACCACGCACCATTGTGAAGAGTCTGGTCCATCTTTGTGACAACCTCGCTGTAGGCACTGGGGGAGTGAGGGGCTGCTGTTAGCTCTCCCAAAGCCATCTCTTCTCCAGGCTGGACAAACTCAGCTCCCTCAGCACCTGCTCACAGGCCAAGTGCTCCAGCTGCGACCAGCTTGGTAACCCTCTGCTGGACTGGCTCCAGTTGATCAATGTCTCACGTTGGAGAAGCCCAAAACTGAACACAGGATCAAGAGATAGTCTAACAAGTGCTGAGTGGAGGGGCATAACCACTCCCCTTGATCTCCTGGATGGTCTTCTGTTCATACAGCCCAGGATACTTTCCTTGCTGCCAGAGCACACTGCTGCCTCATGCTTAGCTCACTGTCCCCCCTCTAGGACCCCATGTCCCTTTTTGCACCCCAGTCAGTCAGTTTCAGCGTGTATTGTCACCAGGGGCTCTTTTTTTCCCAGGCACAGGACTTTGCATTTGTCCTCATCGAATTTCATAAGGTTCCTTGGCCCTTTCCTCCAGCCCGTCCTCCATCACAAGGTTCGTCTCATTCTGCATCCTTTTCACCCAGCTCTTCTCCTGATCTGTGTGCTCTTCAATGAAGGTGTGTGGGGGGGGGGAGGGGGGGGACAGGAGAGGGGAGGAGGAACGGGGGTTTTCCTTCTGGACTTGCTGATTAAGACACAGTGATAATCATTTGCATTGTATTTCTAATTAAAGGAAGCTGCGTGGGTAGAGGAGGAGGAGAGAAGGGAGCCGGAAATGAAGGGAGGAGGGAGAGGTAGAGCACAAAGAGAGGCAATTTGAGGCAGACAGATGAGATCCAGGCACAGACAGACAGACATTAAGGGACAGGACAGACAGATTTCTGTTGGAATTAGCTGCCTGGCCTCAGATGAACCGTTAATGAGATGGATGGAGGTGTTGGCACAAGATGTGGTGCTTTGGGTGACCATGGGAGGTGCAAGATAAGAGGGGGGCACAAAGAGCAGAAACAGAGGTGGGAAGTGAATGGAGAGAGAAGAAGACAGGAGGAAGGAAGGAAAAGAGTGAGCAGTGAGTAGGGGCAGTTTCCTCCAAAATAGCTTTCAGGAGCAAGGCGGGGGGTGGGGGGGGAGGGGAAGGACAGGAAAAAAAAAGAAAAAAGAAAACCAGCAAAAAACATATTTCATAGCTCAGCAGGGATGGTGTCATGTGGGTTGTCTTCCTGGAGCTTCCTGAACAGTGTAAAGGCACAGGAGGTTAGAATCAGGCCCAAAACGTCAGAAAAGAGAAAGAAAAGCCAACAGACTAATTACAGGCACACAGAAGGAGTGCATGGCAGCAAGCAGTGACAGAAAAACCCTGCGTGGGGAGGAGAACCAGACAAAAGGGACAGCGAGCCGTAGCCCATGCCGACGTGTCCCCCAGGATGTCACACCAGCCTGGCAGGCCCAGAGCCCAGAGGTGCTCGCTCCTTGCAGGGTGACGGCTTTCAGCACACCTCGCCTCTGGTCCTGGAGAACCTTCCTCTTGGGTTTTGGTTTTACTGGTTGACATCCCTTGGCCACCCCATCTGGATGGGTGTTTTGCCTTGCCAGCGCAGACCTGTACCACGGCAGGATCCCAGGGCATGCTGCTTCTTGGAGATGGGTCTGAGCTGTGAGCCATCGGCCAGCCGAAGCTGGTGGGTGAGCGGGACAGAGGGATCCCATGGCACGGGGAGATCTATGGTGCAGTCAAGTTGTGCCGTCTTTCGGTGTCTCAGGCTAAGCAGAGCTCTGCTAGGTGATGCATTCCCCTGCTGCACCACCAAGGTCCCTCCCCAGGTATGCACCGTGATGTGCACAAAGTTGCTTCTTGATACACTGTCCGGAGAGCCTCATCCTTCACCACGGACCGCACGAACACCTTAAAGCTAGAAGTCTTCAGGCAGGTGTGCAGTTAACCCCACACCTTTGCAAGGACTAATTTTTTTCTAACGACGAACAAGGGATTGCCGTGCCAGCAGAAATCTGCCTAGAATTTTCCCTTTCGCATCCAGAAATGCCTCCTCCTTCTAGAAGGAAATGGAAAAACAAAACAAAACAAAACAAGTGCAACCCTTCCCTCCACCTCCATATCCTTTCAATCCCTACAGATCCTCCTATAGGTTACTGCAGAAATGGCCAGTCATTTGTTCCCTGGTAGCAAAATCCTCAAGAAAGGAAGAAAATAAAAGGGAAATCATGGTGTTAGGCTTTTTTATATTTTATTTTTGCAAAAATAATGCTAACAGTAATAACACGTTTAATTTACACCATAAGTCTCTATTCAAACATCCCCAGCCCTGGAACTCTTTATTCCGTCGGAGCCGCCACTCACAGGGCAGAGCCTCGCGTTGGGAACACGGCTCACGTCAGCGGCTGCATTGTTGCTGCCGGCTCGAAGTGGTCGCCCATTGTGCTCCACCGCCGGAGCCCCCACATCACGTGGCGGGAGGGCAGGGAAGTAAGTGAGGAGGTAGGGGCAGCCCACTATCAATATTAATAATGAGCATAATAACAGTAATTGGTATTGGCTACCTTCCTTTTGGTGCTGAGGAACCTGCAAGGTCTCTCCTCCTTTTTTCTTTATTCCTCCCTCCGACAAGCCTTCCTTTGTGGGGAAGATAAAGGGTTTTGTTTGGGGCTTAAAAAATATCTTCTTTCTTCTTCTTTTTTTTTTTCCCCCTGTATTTAATAGGTTGTTTGATATTTCTGGTTCCTCACCAGGCAGGTGAGATGTTAATGAATGCCTGCTTGTGCTGTGTTTGCCTCATTGAGCCTGCCTGAGGCTAAATGCTGAAAGTTGAAGGAGGCATAAATATTGCTCATCCTTTTGCCTTAAGAATCTGAACTCTAGCATTAGCTGTTATGACCCTGATGAGGTCAACACAAGAAGAAAGACATCTCCAAACTAAATTCATTTTCTTCTCATGCATGTCACTGATGAGCCGATAGAGTATATTTCTTTCTAGTAAAACAATAAAGCCCCATGTCTAAGGCCTGATTCAGGTCTGGCTGATGGAGTTGGAAATCCTGAGGAATTCTGGCCACCCTTACACCAAATTGCTGAGAGACAAATCTGGCCCATGGTTAGCCGCAGGCTCAACTCTTCCCCCACTCGTCCCCTTTCAGGCATGTGCCCCTCCACACGTTCTAGCAAAAGTTTCCAAATTCAGTGCTTTCTAACTCCTCCACAGTGGTAAACGTTGCAAATTGCAGGTCTGCTAAAAAAAGGAAGGGTGGTGGGGTGACTGTGACAAGTACAGCCCTGGTTCTCCTTGCGGCGCGAGGCTGACTCCCACCAGTCTGGGAGCACTGTGCTCCTCTCCGTCTGCTAGGGACATGGGCCCACACTCCCCTAAGGGCCACCCGCGGTCCAAGGACCAGCCCCACTCCCCACTACGACCCTGACTCTGCTTTCCCATCTCTCTGGGGTTAATTTCAATACCTCCAATGCAAGATTAGGTGAGGTCTAATGCTGATGCTCGGGGAGGAAAACTCCACGGGAAAAAAAGGAGCATTGCCCTTTTTGGTGGCAGGTTGTTTTTCCAGTGTCCAAACCATAGTCCTGGTCCTGCGGTGAGCCGGGGGAAGCTATGCCACCATGTATCTTTAGCAGCTCATATGAGGAGGAGAAGGTGGCTCAGGCTCCTTCCCTGCCCTGTAGCTTACCTGCTCCTGCCCCAGCTCCTTGGGAGATGTCATGCTATTTCCAGGGGGGACAGAGTGTGTTGAGTCACCCTTTCACTTTCTCAGCACCTACACGGATTTCTCTGCCTGGACTAGGGGATGTGGGAATGGCATTAGGGAACCCACCACAGTCCCTTTCCCCTGTCACAACATGGCATCGTCCTACCCCTCCTATGAGCTGCAACAGCTCTGTCTCACAAAGGAAGGCAGAGGAAACCTCAGAGGCAGCTAAGGAGGGTTCAGAGAAAGCAGGTCCAGATTTGGAGGGGATGCAGAGCATCTTTGCATATGGTATCCCCGATATTTGCACTAGGTATCCACGAAGATGTGTGATGGCATCAAAACCCATGCTTGTTTACATTGTACAGGATGGGGCAGCATTTGGTGAAGAAATGAGACTCCGTCTGAGACCTTCAACCCATAAAATAATGCAAGGACTCTTTGGGTATGGAGCTCTATCCTCAGCGCAGGCCAAGCAGGGAGGGTTGTTACCCAGCTCCTCATCACCACAAAGGTGATGTGTGATCCTGCTGGCTAATTCAGGGATATCACTGTGCGACCCATACCCTAACAGACTTTATTCAGTTCCCTCTGGCTGATGCCCCGTAACCTATTTTTATTTGAAACCTGAAAGCACTTTCAAGCCTGCCAACCCCAGCATGATTAGAGTATGGCCACACAGGTGTCTTCAGACTACATCCCAGTCAGTCAAGGCCATGCTCTGCCTAATTTGGCACTGGGGTTTCAACCCAGGTCTCCTCAGTGCTGCGATATTCCTAAAAGTTAAGGAAAAGATAAATGCAACCAGACACTCATTATTTTAACTCATTATGGGGGCAGTTGTGGGCATTGTTTGTTTACTTGCTTGCTTCTTGCAACATTTGGACCGTGATTTCCTCACCAAAGCACCACGAGCATCTCCTGTGAAGGTGGCATACAGGATGCTCTGCCTCTGTTTTAATCTGAGAGTGCGTCTGCTCTTTGCGGTGGGCTCTGTTAAGGAGTCTGCAAAGGCGATTCAAGGGAAATGGGGCCTTTCCACGGTAGCAGTGGGGAAGCCTGCTGTTCCCAGCCGAGTGCATTTCTCCAGAGCTCAGTGACGGTCTGTACACTGACGTCTGCCAGTTCTCAGTTAGCTGCTCTCACAGTTACCGCAGCTGTGAGGCCATAAACTAGGCCACCACTTACCTGCGTTCAGCAGCTCTATCGCTCAGTGATAACTCTACTTACATTTTTTTCACCATTTTCCTTTTGCTTTTCTTCTTCTAGGCTATTTCTCTTATTTTCTTCTCCCCCAGGCATCATTGTTGACAAAGGACTTCCCCTAAGCATCCTCGCTTTTAGTCACTAATCTCTCCTAGCCACGGGGAGCTGCAGCTTGAGTCAGCGCATGAGCTGTGTCCGCTCGGCTGAGGATAACAACAGGGTAGCGGCTCCACGTGGTAACGGGGAGTCTGCGTCACTAATAAGGGAAAAGGTAATATCAGGTCCCTTCTGATAGGAAGGGGGGCCTCGTTCAGTGCATCCTCATCCCAGCCTAATTCAACCACCTTTCGCATTCCTGTTCTTTAAATCCCCGTAAATGAGAGCTGGTTAAATAGGGAGAGCAGAGAAGCTCAGCGGGGGGCAGAGAAACGGGGGGAGCAAGAAGCAGACTGCACTCATTTCTTTTTTTTCCGAATGTATGAGGCCCAAACATCACTAAATAACATATTATATCAGGGCTAGCTGTAGCTGGGGAGCAAGCTGTTGGCTCTCCAGGAATTTCCTCTCCCCCCCCCCAAAAAAAAAACGTTGCACAGTGCTACATGTCCCTGGGACATTGCTACCCCAAGCTGGACACAACTGCTCAGTGATCTATGGGGAGACAGGTCCATGGGAGTGAGGTGCTCCAGAGATTTCAGATTTCTGCACTAGAAAAGGTGTGGATCTGCGAGCACGTAAAAGAGACATTTGGTGGATGGTGGATGTGTAGGTCATATCTAGCGCTTGAGACCTTGAAAGGTTTACAGGTCAGAGGCTGCAAGGCCCACATGAGGTGCCGTCTTCTCCAAGACAATATGAATAGGTCAAGGTCAGGGAAGGAGACAGCCTTTAAGACAGAATAAGAAGGATGCATCTGGGACAGAGGAACCAGTTTGCTTCTTTGCTAGTGTCTCCCTGTAGGATCGTGGGGAATTTACTAAATCTCCCGGCTCCTCATGGGGGCTGCCTCTCAGGGGGGCTGGTTCCATCTAGAATGAAGACCACTGAGAGGAAGATGTGCTGAAGGACTTCTAACTTGCCTCAGGCCCCTCATATCTGTTCTGCATCAGCAGGGCCAAAAATGCAAAAAAAAAAAACCCACAAAACAACAACAAAAGAAAAAATAGGTTACAATTGCAGCCAGGGTTATTTATGGTTGATTTTAGGGAGAGGTCCGTAAGGATAGAAGCCGGATTACCTCGGGAGGGTGTGCAGTCTCTGCCAGTGGAGCTCTCAAAAAACAGGTCAGACAAACATCCCTCAAAACTGAGTTGGGGAGAGACGGTCCTGCCGTGGGACCGAGGGGCTGGGATACGCAGTGCTGCCCTAATTCAGCCCTCCTCTTCGCAGACCAGCGAATGCTGGGGGAGGGAAGCGGCAGCTGACTCCCAGCACGGTCGGATCTAGCCCTCATCCTTGCAGGAATGTTGCAACGGAGAGAGGGACGGATCTGGGGGGAGAGACAGGAGCATCTGGCCAGTGTAGCCTGTGCTCCTCTGCCGAGCACCGTGGTTTTTCCCCACTTGACTCAGATGACTGTGTCACCACTGACCTTCTCCCCAAAAAAAACCCTGCCCACATCGTGTGGGAGGACACGGAGGCCTGCGTTTCCCACCTCACACCCCCATTTTCTGCCAGTTTTTTCAGCGGCCGAGGCTGGCGACGGGGAGGAAGGGGAGGGAAAGGCAACAGCTCCATATTAATGGGCTCCTTAAAGAGAAGCCGGGCGGAGGTTAGTATTCATCTCCGCGGCAGCCCCAGGTGCCCTGAGCCACCCCTGGATGAGACATCGAGGTGGGCGGGTGCGTGGGAAAACGGGCGAGTGGGCGCAGGGAGTGGGGCAGGTGAAGGGGATGAGCAGCGAGGGAGATGGGATCGGTTGCACGCTCCTGCCTTTCCCCCGCCTGCCTGGAAACCGGGAAGTGAGGCAGCCTGGCAGGCAGGAGTATCTGAGCTCAGCATATGAGCAGCGGGTGGAAGTGGGCCAGGTGGCACCCCCGGGGCATTGCTAAAATGGGAATATCAAAAGTGCCAATCCCCCAGCACCGTGCCCGCGCCCGGGTGGGTTGCAGCCTCCCTCCTTCCCCCGCTCTCTGCTGGGGTGTACCGGGGCCCCCCACACTCAGGAAGGCTCTCTGAAATGATGTTCATGATTAGGGAGCTTTTGAAGGAGGGGGAAACCTGAGATTTGAAGTTTTCTGGCTCCCAAGATGGACAGATGCAGACCTGCCCTCTCCATCAACCGCTGGCTCTCCAAAGCCCTCCCAAGATGTTCCCTTCTCCCTCCCCATCCCCAAATTTCACATGTGATGGATGTGAAAGGCACCACTTGACTGGTGTGGCAAGTCATGGGAGGGCAAAGCAATCAAAGCAGGAGAGACCTGTGTGTCTGCCAGCAGCCGGGCAGGCAGCTGACTGAACATCATCCTCCATCCAAAGCCCTGCTTCTAGGCACTGAGACCTTAAAAGCATTTTTCATCATTTATATATTTATATAAATATAATTTATATAAATAAAATATAAATATAAATAATTTATATTATTTATATGCACAACCTTCCCCTGGGAGTTGTGGAAAACGAGGTTCAAAAATATCTCTGGCTAGGACATGAGCTGTGATTTCTTCACATCCAAAGAGCTCCAGTTTCCACATAGCTAACTAGTCCAGCATCTTCTGCAACAGCATTTCCTTTTCAGATAACTCACCAAACATCCATCAGACCAGACTGAGCTATAGGCCTGGCAGTCATAAATCTCAGGATATGTACCCCAGGCACTGTGTCCCATATTTCATGGGAAATCTAATGCCGTATCCCTGCTTGTCACACACAAAGCATAGGGATCCCACAGGAGCAACTGTGTATTCACCCCCACCCAGAAGAGCCTCCTCAGGTGTCTACCTAGGATGCAAGGGACCAGACCAAGAAGGGGTCTGAGCTTCCAAGCTGAGCTCCAAGAGCTACCAGCTCGGATCCTGCTCCATCTCTGACAAGGCATCTCTCTCCCTGTATTCGGGGCCTCAGAAAACAAATGAAAAACTTCTTCCCTTTTCCTTTTTCATCTCTTTCTCTCCACAAATATCTGTGGAGATTGGCAGTGCCATTTAAAACAGCTAAAATTACCTCAAATAAATATCTCCACTTTCTTTCTTTGTTCTCCTTTTCTTTCTGGCTCTTTCCCTCTGGGCAGCAGGAACATGTTCTCCAAACACTCTTTAAAAACAAAAACAAAACCACCCAAGAGCTAAGACTCATGTAGCTTCAATTAGGCTTTTTTTTTAGGAACGCAAATGAAACAGATAATGTGAAAAATATGAAAAGACCTGCTGCCCTAGTCTTCAGCCTGAGGACAGAGAAGTGTAGTCCTACTGAGCTATAAGGTCCGTAAAGGTCATGTCCTTCTGGGCAGGTTTACTGGAGCTGTGGGAGAAAGGGCTAAAGGGTTGTGCACTGATTTCTGTGGCATGCTTTGTACCATGAGATGGGAGAATGATATTGCTGCTGTGCTCTGGGACGTTTCCGCTGCCTGTCCACACGATCATCCTAACAATATCTGGTCCTTTTCATTGACCCCTCAGCTTTGTAAATTCCCTGCCAGTCTGTTCTGGGAGAGAAACTGAATTTGCACTGAATTTGGCAGCTCCCTCATCCCTGTGCCTGACAGCATGAATCACCAGAGTTAAGTAACAAACCCATTTACACATCAAGATGCCATCACTGTCCAAGCAATTGTTCTCATGCTTTCAACGTGAAGCCGATTACTGTGGATTCTGCCAATGCTCATCTTATGCCCCCTCCTTTGTTCCCTAGTTTTCCTCCTGATAATTTGCGGATGCTTTGCAAAACAAAGAAAACTTAAGAAAGGAGGGTTGGGATGCTAGGCAGAGCCAGCGAGTATCTCCCAACCCCCAAGAAGGGTTGTTTACTACTACTAATTTTATGAGTTTCTGGGAAACTTCTCAGGGAATCTCAACACAGCCTGTTTGGCCAGAACAAGTGGATTGCTAATGAGATTGCATGCCACCTGGTGCCTTTATTATTGTCTTACATGTATACCTACATATCCCACACTCTCTCTAATGCACCTGTTATTTTTACAAGAGTTTTCCTGGAGATATTTTTCTGCCTTCTTGACTACTTTTTTATTGTTCTTGTATATCGACATCTATTAAAAAGGTGGTTTCCAAATGCACCTGGTTTATCCTTCTGAAAATGAAGTTTTGATAGGTTGAAATGGCAGTGTGTGATCCATCGCAAAATAAGGATCTGGGGAAAGCCAAATGAACTGTGTGTCTGTGGAGGCAGAGAGGGATCCTCAAATGTTATTAAGCTTAGGAAAAGGCACAGGACCTGCATGCCAAGCATAACTGCAAAATTGCAATATTGAGTAATTGCACGAGACAAATTCAAGCTGAATTCACCAAGACTTGTGTCTCAGTGCTTAGCTCTGAGCTAGACTCTCAGACTAGTCATTCCCCTGCTGTCTCGTCAACCCGGGTCTATACTAGACACAATCAGGACACATGGTTTTTGCCCTCTCTTTTCTGTACAGCAGCTGAGGTATTCCTGTGAAACTCAGGAACTTCAGCCTCAAATACCTTCCCCTGCCTGGTTTGGAACAAGGATTTGATGAACACAAATCTCTGCTTGTCCAAAATCACATCACCAGTCGGAGTATAACACATCCAGGTTGTCTCAGGTCTCAGCTCTGTATAACAGAGCCACTAGAACAAGCACTAAAACTTAGGCTTTTTTCAGCAAAGAGTTCTTGGGGAGAACTTAAATGCTACATTTTGGGTTTATTCTCAGTGTGTTTCCCTACCAATGGATATGCGGATATTTCATATAGCCTGGAAGCCTCCTGCAGGGCAGATTACAAGGCCCAGAATGCCTTTTGTCTCTCTGGTGAGAATTTTCAACCGAATCCAGATCATTTCCCTTAGGCAGCAGCAGGGCTAGAGCCTGCATCCCTCTATGTAAGGCACATGTTTCAAGCACAGAGATATTGTGCGTAAGGACAACAATGCCATTACTCATAGCTTAGATTCCTAGGAAGCAAACCTTAAATGGAAATTTTAGAGAAACCCTCTAGGACCATCCCCTGAAGGAAAGGCTAACAAACTTTCAGACATAAGATTGAGGGGGGGAAGAAGGAAAGGGCTGTGTGACAGGCACAGTTTGAAAGCTAGGCTTCATTAATTCTGTTTTTCAGAGATGTATTTATTTCTCCAGAGTAAAGGTGAAGCTATCTCAGACCCCATCTTCCACCCTCATTAGTACATGTCTTTTCACAGCTATTGAAGTAGGTAGCAAGCACCCATAGTCCCCTTTGTGCCATTAGCTCATTCTTCCTTTAGCAGTTTAAATGCCATGGAAGATGTAGTCTGCAAACATGGTTTATTGCCTACTGGAGCCTAACAGTTCAGAGCTATTGCTGCTGCAGCTGCATATTTTGTAGAATTTTTTGAGCAGTCCATTTTTGCTAATGGGCTCACTTGGAGGTCTGTCGAACTGCTGGGAAAACGGAGACAAGCACCCTTCCTGCTGGGAGGTCTTTGCAAAACCTCAAGCAGCCCTTTTCAGAAACAGGAGTTCCATGTTCTTGATGAGATCATTTTCAGAAAGCTCTGGAAAAAGAGAAAGAAGAGAAAATAGCGACAGCAAAATAGAGATAATCACTAAAAATGCTTTTCAAGTAAACCAGAATCCCACTCAATGTAATGAGACAGAAAATTTTCAAGAAACCTAAAGGAGGAACATGTGCTTTATTTGACACATCAGAGCCAAGTCAGTATGTGAAAAGCAATAGCATCTCAACCCTGCAGTTATCTGTTTCTCCCTTTGTGCAGACAGCTGGGTTAAGAGTGGAGAAATAGGGCCAAATCTGCTCAGTGGTATAGTTTTGTGCCAGGAAATCAGCAGTGCAAACTAAGATTTATGACAAATCTTATCTGATGACTTGGGCAGGAAAGGTCGGTTCTCCGCACTTCCATCTGGTTGACACATTGATCCCTATTAAAAAAAGAGTGCACTCAGCAGGGGGGCAATGAACCCTTGCTG
Source organism: Apteryx mantelli (assembly GCF_036417845.1). Taxonomy (NCBI): domain Eukaryota; kingdom Metazoa; phylum Chordata; class Aves; order Apterygiformes; family Apterygidae; genus Apteryx; species Apteryx mantelli. The sequence goes on along the minus strand of NC_089979.1, from coordinate 2,527,810 downwards.
ACCCACAGAGGCCAGCTTCTGGCCCTTCCTCTCACTGGCCAGGCATGTCAGCTATGGGGATAAGCATTTAATGCTATCTTTCTGCCTGGGTGTAATGTGATAAGTTTTGAAAGCTGCATCTGGTTGATGCCAGATGGATATTTTAAGAGACATAGGCAGATCAGATGAAAAGCCAGCTGGAAGAATGGGAGGAGAGAATGGGAGGGAAAAGGAACCCCCGTCATCTGTTTGACATGGCCAAAGCCTCAAGCACCTGTGTAGGAGTGGTAGATCTAACAGTCGGCTGATGACATGAATCGACATCTCCAGCACACCTCTTCTCTGTCCCTTCTGCCAGAATGGTTTAACAGGTAATGCTTTCCTGATATCTCAGGAAGCCGGGGAATGAGGATAGGGAGAGGTAGAGGGAAGCTGTACACAAGAACATCTAGCCCAGTATCCAGTCTTCAACATTTTCCATGAGTTAATGCCTATAGATGAGTATAAAACCAGAAAAAGAATGTATATCCTCACCTGGTATATCCCCAGACACTCTCGTGATCTCCAGAGATTTGTGGCTTAGACACTTCATGAGTCAAAGCAGATATTTTTCATATTTATATGCTCTTTGTGGAGTTTCTTCTTCCATTAATTTTCCTGGTCACTTTTTGAACTCATACACTTTGGGAATTTGCAGTATCCTACGGCACCGAGTTCTGCAGATTAACCAGATATTGTGTGAAGAACCACCTCCTTTTTCTTTGTTCTGAGCCTGACACTTGCTCATTTCTGCTGATAACCCTTAGTTCCTGCATAGGAAGAGTCAATAAGCAATCAGCCCCTAACAGCTGCTCTCTAGACCTTATAATTGAATAATCCCTTTTTTTCCCAGACTGAACAATCACAATGTACATGGTCATTCCCAGTACGGAAGTGACTCTGTTGCACCTTTAACTTGTTAGGTTCTTTCACATCCTTTCTGAGAGGGAAACACCATAACCACAGGCAGTATTCAAGATATGAATGAAACAGGAATTTTTGCAGTGGGAATGAGGAAAGGTAAGAGACGACAACAAGAAACCTTAAAATACTGGCAGCATCACTCTACTTCCTAACTACTTTGCTCATAGACTTTCAGCTGTGATGTTTCACTGTTTGAATGATCCAACTTCCTAGCAAGTCAGCTTCTGAAATTTCCAATTTAGCTGCAATGTGCCACTTCCTTCCAGGCTTGTTCTTTATCAGGTCCTTCACTTCATCATTTCCTCCAGTGCTGCTAGCATTTGCAAAGTGTTAGCACGGCTCATCTTGTGGCAGGAATTCTGTATCCAACTGGAGCTTGAGTACTTCCAGCCAGGCAGAGTGGGTTGTCAAATATGACAGCTCCCATGCTGGGATCTTTTCTCCCTTTCTGTGGAAAGCTGCTGAGAAATAGAAGTGCTTTGGTTTCTGCAGTCACTTTCCTTGGCAAGGAGGAAAGCTGGTGGAGCAGAAATGGGTCAGCTGAAAAGGCAGAGCTAAGTCCCAGCCAAAGACATCTGACTCCCATTTGCTCACAGCCAACAACGCCTGGATGTAAAGCCTCTGTGGCGCCACAGCTTAGTTCAGCCTCTGAGAAAGCCTTGCTGAAGGGGTGTTACAGGTGAAAATATATCTGCAAGAATTATTCTTGTCCTGTGCATTTATCCACCACTGCCATTCTCTTTCAAAGATCTCTGATAATTGTTGACCCTGTTGGTCTCTGGCAGTTGGTGCTTAGGCTAGATGTTTAAACATAGGCTTAAACATCAGTAACAGGTCCTTAGATGCTGAAGGACTAGGTGGAGATGTTCCCTCTGACTTCCCCAATACAGCTCAAGGGAATGGACTGCAGGTAGTGGCCACAGTCACATACTCTCCCTATCCAAATTCCTGTGCCATTTTCAGAGACACGGTACCAAAATAGATGGGCCATTAGTCTGACCTAGAAGGGTACATCTTACGTTCTCGGTTCTCATATCCTGGTGTCATTTGAGAGGGACAAGAGCATTCAAGACATCACCACAGGTTTGGGAGATATGACACAGAACATGAAGAAAGTCTATATCCCTCTGGAGTAGTATCTGTGGGCAGCTGGGATAGTCTAAGGCATCACAAACAGCTCTGGATATCTGTGCTCAGCCTACCTGAATTGAGTTCCTGTGGTGGATGGAACTAAGTCACAATTTCTGGCTAGGTTCTTAGTTGCAGTTTATCACACCCTACTTTGACATATGTCAATAGAAATATTTTTAGAAGGGCAACAAACTGATAAGGAAACATATTTTGCCAATAATCAAGTAGCTGAGTGCATGAAATTTTTACAGTGATTTCCTTTCTCTCAGCTGTAAATATCTGAGATAATACAAGATTTATCTAGCCCAGAATTTTGCCTCCAAAATTAAATAGTAGTGAATTGTAGGGGAACGATAATAATGAACAGAAGAAGATCACAGAATGATAGTCTTTCTGCTGTATCCTCCCATCTTCTAGCAATCTGTGGATTAAAGATTTCTTAGACCGGGGAAGAATGGAGGTCTTAGGACAAGTTTCTGGAACTGAGTTTTATGCTTCTCTAATTGCTTCTGAAACCCTTTGTAGTTTAACCATGGATGACATCCTGTGGAATCAGGGATGTAGTTTTATAATTCAAGGGCTTCATCAGAAATAGTGATAGGAGTTTTTCCTGCCCCCTCGACCTTGGACTGCCTGTTCCTACCCTTATGCCATGGGCTGCCCTGTATTTAGTAATACTGACCAAATGTTTTATGGGATTATACAGGAAATCAGAGCCGTGATCTCGGAAAAGGAAAAACTATCATATCAAAAAGAGTTATTTTTAGTCTGGTTCACCACTGACCTTGAAAAACATCCTCTGCCTAAAATGTGTCTTTTTTCCAGCTTGAAGAGTTCCAGCAAGTCTAATTTTTGCTCACAGGGAAGCAGTTCCAGATCTTTGGGTATAGATACCTGCAGCTAAACTGAGGCTTAGCTGCCTTGTCCCCAGACTGCCTGGATCAGAGCATACCAGGGCTCCCTGCAGGATCCATGTGCAGGATTTAAATTATTTTGAATTTGGGGTATACCTGGGTCTCATTTTGTTATGAAAACAGGGCTTAGCCATGTGCGTATTCACATCCAGGCTTTTCCCTCAGGTTTAAGAACAGTTTAAACACTGTGGCCATGCCAGACGTCTCTGAACAAATCTACCAAACAAGAGAAATGCAGCCTCAGGCTCTAGGAGAAGCTAATCAGATACCACACACTCCGAGCATGAGTCAGAGATCAGCGGGACAACACAGGCTTAGCGTTCAAGCAGACCAGTCAAACAATGCTCTGACCTGCTGCTAAGCTCATGGTTTAACTAAACCATGGAAACTAACCACGGCCAGTGCGTGGGCTCAAGCACTGCCCAGTCGCCCTCCTCTTTGCTTAATTGTTTAGCATGTTCCCTGGCATGATTTTAGCTTGGACCAACTTGTGTCCTCCCAGGCAGTGCTCAGACATGGTTCAGGGGAAAACGTGGGGCAGGGACCATTCCCAAGAGATGGCCTGGACATAGTGACCTTATTTTGGGGGGCTGATGTGGGGGGAAAAGAGATTTTAGCATTATGACACAGAGCTGTGCCCAAACAGTTGTCCTTAGTGCCATCGAGCAGGACAAGCCAGCTGTATTTGCTAGTGTGGACATAACTGGCCTGGTGTCTCCCATCATCTTGCTCCATGGGGACCACTGCCACCCTTGCCTCAAACAAGTCTAGTGGGGCATCCCACATCTGAGATGAGCTTTTAGAATAGGGCTTTATTACAGGTTACTAAACAGGTAAGCCACAGCCAGGTAAGGAGATCCCCTGAGCTGAAAGTGGTCAAAAACTGGGAGAGATTTGTGGGGGGAATATTACGTACATTTGTTCCATTCTTACTCCTCCTTGGGTATCTGTTCATGGATGGTATTGTAGGCAGAACATAGATGGACTCGTGGCCTGAACCAGCACTGTCACTGTTGTGGTGGTACCAGGGACTGCTGGTCTTTCTCACCCTTTGCAAAGCTGCAGTCCGTGAGAGAAGAGGTAGCTGCAAACAAATTGCTGCAAGGATCAAATTGCTGATCCACAGCTCTGGGAAGGCAAAGGAAAGTCTCCCACTGATTCTGGCAATCGGGCCCTGAAGTTATGCACTGCAGGATCTGAAGAAAGCCTTGGAGACCATAGTGCGGTGCTGCTGCAGCAGCTTATCTGTCTGCTGCTTCTCTAGGTTGCCCTTTCCCTAGTCCTGCTCCCCTCCTCCTTGAAACAGCTCTGGCTCCAGCCTCAGTGCAGAGAAGATCTCAATGCACCTCTGAGTTTCTCCTCAGGTGGCTCAAGGAAGGGCTAAAACACCTCTCTCAGCCTTTCCAACCACAAGATCAGATCGGATCGGATCGGATCGGCTCGGCCAGCATGCATCCACCCCAACAGCACAGCGCCGGAGCTGCAGCCCACGCTGACTGACACCGCTTATGAGATGCAGGAGCCTGCTGGGGCTGCACTGAAAGATCAGCCAGCTTACTAAATGGGAAACCCTCAGCAGGAGCTTAAAAGCCTTTCATTTTTTATTTTTCATAAAAATTAAAAAAACAAGCGCAGGCAAAAAACCCTACCCTGCAAGGCACGTGGTCACCATAGGACTGTGGCTGGGTCTGTTAGGGCTGCTGGGAATGTTCCCGCAGATACCAGTGAATCCAGATCACAGCAGGGGTTACTGCATACGCAGTGTTTTCTTGGTTGTTTTTGTATGGGGTCAGGGCAGAAATTTTTATAAGACCCCAGACCTCTGATCTGCGATCGCTGAGAATCAGTGTTGCTCCAGTGTCAATACAGATGCTCTGACAAGAAGGCAATGGGGTGAGGCATGCATGTGCCCAAGTGCCTCCTCCTTTTCTATTTTGCTGACTGTCTTTGTGAAAGTTTGCATTCCCATTCAGCGTTGTTGTTGGTTTTTTTCCCCCCATTGCTTCTTTTTTATGTTCTTGTAGAACCTACTGTAAAACACAGGTTATTTGGACTGCACCTCCGCTTTGTCTCCTGCTCTGCCAGTGACCTGAGGAGAAGTCAATTTTTTTCTTCATATTTCAGTTTCACCCATCAGAAAATGAGTCAAAACAGTCCAGAGCATTGGAAAATGCTCGGAGATCTGACAAACAGAGCTAGCCATGACAGGGTAGAGGCAGACAGAACAAAGGGACATTAAAAGACACTCCCAGACCTGAAGATTAATTTTCTAAATTACATGGCAGCTACCAGATGAGGAAAAGAAAGGATTATTATTTGCTTGCCAGGGGAGCAATAATCCTATGATTACTACTCCAGACTTAAAGACATTACAGAGTGGTTTGTGCTGCAGTGCAGAGCTCTTGGAGGTGTACCAACACTGTGTGATGAACAGTGCCTCATGCAGCAGTCCAGGACCCGGGAGCCGACATCCTTAGTGGCATCCAGGTATTCCTAGGAGATCAAGTACACACTCAGCTTTTCCAAAACCTACCGTCCGAGTCATCCAGCAAGCCCCTGCAAAGTTTCAAGTTAAGATTTCTTCTCTGTTTCTGAACAGAGTCCTGAAATGTGGTTTGGGCTGCAACATGCCAAAACAAAACAAAAACAAACAAACAAAAAAACCCCTTCCTCAGATTGTTTTAACTGGCCCCGACCTGGTCTGAACACCCAGAGCTAAAACTGGAGAATAGCAAAATACTTTTTAGACCCAGCTCTGCAGTCCAGCATCTCAGAGGTATTGAAGCAAATAAATGGCTAAAATCCATTTGAAAGGTCCTGGCTTTCGTATCTATAGCTGATTAATTAATTTTGATTTATATTGTTATTTGGTCCTTTAAGTAGTTAGGCCATTTACTTTTGGGGCAACGGCCTAGCCTCTATTTTCAGTTTGAATAGCGAAGCTTAATTTTATTTGTGACTGCAGGGTGCTAGTGGAGGAAAAGGAGAGAACATGAAGCACCGTTCATTACAAGCTGAAGCGAGCTATTTAAATATTCAAATTGTGTTCAAAAATGCCCTGAGAAAGAGGGCTGTGGAGCCCCTGTTGTCTCTTAGGAGATACGGGGGTTTTCATTTCCCGGCCCGGGGTGGGATTCGGTCTGGGGCAAGAGCGAACGCTGTTCTGTCAGCCTCTGGAGCGCCCGGGAGGTGACAGATGGGTGAGGGTTTGATAGCCCATGCAAAAAGGTGGGCGGATTTCACTTTGCTTCCCCACAAGAATCTACAGCACAGAAAACATCCTTTGGCGAAGCTCTCCAAATTCAGAAAAGTAATTAATGTAAAAAGGATGAAAATCCAATACGGGAGTGATTTCAGCTGCTAGATTGCTTGTAAGGTTTTAAACTACCTTTAAATCATGTTTTCAAGCAACTTGTCTTATGCCACAAGGGCTGTAAACTTCTTTTTTTTGTTTTTTTTTGTTTCTGTCTGTGGAAACTCAACTATGTCCTATAATCCCTCATTACAGGCAATTGGAAATGTTTAGAAGAATGCCTATCCTGCTGAGTCTTGCTATAGAAAAAAGAAAAAAAAGAAAAAGAAAAAGAAAAAGCAGAGCTGGGAACGCAGCAAGTCCCATGCAAGCAGAAAATAAATACCTAAAATAACAAGTGCACACAAGGGAGAAAAAAAAATCAAAAATATCTCCCAAAAGAGTGTGTACGCTAGCTATGGTCAGGAGATGCTGGGCAGGCCTCTCGCCCCACGGGAATTTTGGAAAAGTTGATTTAGGGCTCCCATTTCTTTCACCCTGACACGGGGAAACTCCTCGAGTCATTTTGAGTCAGTGTCTCTGCCTCCAATATTTTCATGCCAACCTGGTTACGTGGGTGATTCTCTGCTCTAGTTTTCAAGCAGAAGTTCTTACAAATTGACGGAGGAGGCTTCGGCACCTCCGCGGGAGGAGAGGGAGAGAGAGAGAACTGTATGGAGGAGGAGGAGGAGAAATGAAATGGGCTTCTAAAAACCATAAAATTAGCATAGAAAACGGCAGCAGCTTTTCTTAACTCGGACTGAGTGAGAGGCAGTACAATTGCCTGCTGATTTTAAAGCCACCCCATTAAAGATCCTGATGGGTGGCCACAGATGTGCTGGATTGCCTGTTGCTTGAGGGAAGTCAGTTTTGCAGTGACAACATCAGCCCAAAAGGTTTCAAAAAGCAGGGTGCAGAATTTACCTTGGCTACTGCTTTGCCATTCAAGTTCCCTAGTGGGGGAGCCATACAAAATAAATAAATAAATAAATAAATAAATAAATAAAATAAAAGAGAGAAAAGAAAGGAAAAGTAAATAAAGGGAGGACTGGAGGGCCAGGAGAGCTGGAGGGCTTGCACAGCTCAAATACTGGGGATGCCTTCTTTTTCAGCCCAAAGATTTTCAGGCGTTATGGTCATCACCTCCAGCTTTGAACATTTAACTGAATTCCTAAATTAAAAACTCTTTTTTTTTTCCTTTCCCCCCAGTCTCTCAGTATAATCAATAGAGACACATCAGTGTCTTTGCAATTTCATTGCTTCCCTGAGGGAAGACCGTTTAGCTCAGGGTTTGGACAGGCAGCCAGCTCTCCCCACTTAATGGATTACCACCTCTCAGCTGCGAGGTGCTTCCAGAGCAAATGTGAGGTGTCTGCACGTAGCCTTAGCCCCACAGCGTGCTTGGGCAACACGAATTACCTTGCATTTGTTTCAGGCTGCACCTGCATAGGCAGACAGCTGTTGCAGATCAGCTCATCTGTCTGAGCACTTGGCTTGTAAACTTTGCATAGTTGTACCTACGCAAGCCTTAGTCAAGGGTCTCGGCATCTAGAAAATATGAACCCTGAGCCTCCGATAGCTCTCTGAAATCACTGCAAAAGAGACAAGCTTCTCAAAGCAAGTTTCAGCTCTCTCAATCATGGCCAGCACCAGCTGTCGAGTCTGCAACGGGAGACGCAGAGAGTGGAATTGCTCTGAGCTCAGGACCAAGTCCTTACCAAGTTCATGGTCTGCATTTGGTCAGCCAAAAAGATGAGGGAGCTTCTCTTCCCTCCTGTCTGCTTGGTTGTGGCTGGCTGAGAAGTGGCAATGTAGAAAAGCTTTTTCCTGTCAGCCCTATAAAGATTCCTGCGTTGGTGCGTGACAGGGGAAACACAGTGACACACAGCACAACGGGGCTGCTGGCGCTTGGAGATGCACGCTAGGACATTCCCAAAGGTTTTTCTTCCAAAGAGTCAACACTGAGAGACCACAGCTCTCGAAATATGATTTAGCAGCTTGTGCACGTGCTGACACATGACACACATGGGAATCAGATGCCAGCATCCCCCGTGTGACCTGCAAGAGCCACAGCTACGAGGTGGTGTGAGAAGGAAGCAGTGACCTTCCCAGGTGGGTCAAACACATCTCCTTGGTGGAGGCTGGACATAAACAAGGCAAACAAACGACATGGGAGTTGTCAGAAGAAGGAGGCAAAATGCCGCGGACACCTCAACACCTGCAAATGTGCATGTAGCCATCTGCAGCATTAATCCTTCAGCAGTGCTGAGGGATTTCTTCCACTCCAGGGCTAGCTGCTGTCTAGTTAATAGCTGAAGATGGTCTCGCACATTGTAGCCAAGTCAAGCAGTGTTTGCAAATGGAGAAGAGAGATTTCCTCAGGAATTTGCAATAGACTAATGGCAGAGCTAAACTGAACCCTATCTTCCCACCTGGACAATCCATTCCCCTCTATACCACAGTGAAGAGGATGCTAAAACACCCCTGCGAGCTCTCCCCCTCGCCCCGCTATGTCATATCCACCCAGATCAGGTTCATTCCAGAAAGTCTCACTCTCAAAATGTCACAGGGGTATTAACAGGTTCCCCCATCTTCCTCCCACCTCCTCTGGGGAGGGCTGGCTTTCCCCTTCAGGTGAACTTCTGTCCCTCTCCGCCGTTCAGGCTGGCTCCCTCTCGCAGGTGGGTGTATGCAGCCTGGTGCTGACGGGCCAGCCAGGCTGAGGGGGCGGGCGGCACAGACAGCGAGCAAGTAAGTGCTCCGGGAATGTGTTACTAGTTATTCCTGTACCCTGCTGGAGGGTTGTGCTGACGCTCCAGGGGACCGTGACTTCCCTCCTGTGTCCACCCCTCTGTGGCAGTCACCTTTGCTAGCATATTTTACCGGAGCAGGGGATGGGAGAAAAAGAGTTGGGAAGAGGGTAAAGAAGGCGATTCCAATGTAAAGTTGAGGGAAAGCTGAAAAACGAGATTATCGAGCTTTTGTCTAGAGCTATGTTCCTGCCTCCACTGGGCTTTTGTGAAACTCACTCCAGGCTGGTCTGAGAGCAGACAGAAGTCTCCCCAGCAAGCGTGCATATAACTGGGACTCATGTGAATGTGGGTCACTGGGTGGGTATCATGGAGGAAGATGGGAAGTCTGAAATGAATTCAGCTTGCCAGAGGTTGGTTTTGAGGCACCACCACACACCACATTGTCCCTGCCTTCATGTGATGGCAGCTTCACTTGCCGTAATGAACAGGGGCACTAGAAGTATCTGCAACCAGTAACAGATCCCCTCAGTCAGTATTAGAAAAGGCAGTGGAAAAAAAAAAAAGAGTTTTAACTGGTTTGACAAAGTCCTCTAGGACAGATCAGGATCATTAAGCATGGCAGCACCAAGGCACTGGCAGCTGAAGAAGTCCTAACACCTCTAGTTTTGGGATCTGGGATAACCAAAGGAAAGGTTATTCCACAGCTCCCTGTATTAAAGCTTGTCCCAAACCATCCCCGACTGACAGATCCAGGGTTTGATGGACCTTTTCCTTACTCGGTATTGCCATCCTTCTGTTCTGATGGCTCGGCTGAAATCATCTCTGGATCCAGACCGCAGAGCAACAGCCACCTCTTCCAATGTAGTGTTACCAGCTGGAGAGCTGGAAGAGCTTGTTCCCGAGTGAATGATCCAACCAAGGTGGGAGCAAGTGCTGTTTCTTACCTTGCCCTCCCAAGAAATAACTAGCTGGAGGAGAAGGGTAAGGTCAGAGCTATCTTCTTCCCTGTTCCACATGTTTTGACTCCCATCTGCCTGCTGCTTTTAGCCAGAATTATACTTATCCTGTAGGGATGGAGGTCCTTTGATGTATCCCACAGCTCCGTTCCACATCACTGTCTGCCATGATTATGGGCTGAATCCAGTGAAAAAGTCAGATGTGGTGGTCTCTTCTAGGTAAAATCAAAGTTTTGGAGACAATAAGGTCTCATTCTGGTCCTACCTTCCCATATCCTTTACACCTACTGTTGTTCCCCAGATTCTTCAGCTCTACCAAAGAAGAAAGCATTGCTGACATGACACACATTATGTTGATTACCTTTTGAGCAACATCTTCACATGAACCAAGAAAATCTCCCTGAACTTCTTTACATGGCATTTATTAGTTTATGGAAGCTAATACTGCTATACGCTTTGAAGGTAAAGAAGCAGCACCCAAGAAGAGTTTTGGGCTGCAACTTGAAAAGCACAGAGGAGTAACACCTCCAAAGGTAGGTTAAAACCTAGGTGTTTCCCTGGTTTGTGTGGCTTTCATAAAATCTCATCTTTTCTTAAAAAAAAAAAAGAAAAAAAAAGGAGTTTTTGCTTAGAGGAAGGAAAGAGAGGGTTTTCATTCCCTTCACCATGCCTTCTTCCTCTACTTTGTTTGTTATGCCTAGGGAAACTTGAGTATCCTCAGTGTGATCAGCCATTGGAGCAACAGAGAAGGTGCTGCAGCAAATTGAAAATCAGCAGTGGGAAGGGGTCTCCTTGCTGCCATATGTGCTACAACCCCTTTCCTGTGAGACCAGCTGTAATATTTCTTGGGGAGCTGCTGTCCTTCCTGAAGGACAGTAAAGAGCTTGCTGAGAGTTGCTCTGTTCTGTCCGGTAGAAACCCTCAAATCTCCGGTGAGAACATACCCTTCACCAGTTTAGACCCATTCCTCTAATGCTGTCTTCTAGCTTGACCACATATTCTCTGTCTTTGGTGTTTTTCTCTTTCAGATCCACAGAGACAGCTTTCAATCTTCTAGCCTTTGCCATGTTAGCTGAAATAAGCCAAGTTTTTCTCTTCTTCATTTATATGGTGGGCTCTCCCTTTCCAAATGCATCCCAAAGTCCTTTTCAGACCATTTAAAATGGTCTTTATCCATAATGACCCACACTTCTGTACTCTCTTACATAATCTTCAGTGTATCATCCTCATTTGTGCACTGTGTTCTGGTTATTTACCTCATCTTTTTCTCTTTTCTTCTGAGAGGAGCTGCCCTCATTTTCTTCTCTATCTCTCCCCTACCCCTCTCTTCTCCACCCCACCTCCCACCCAATTTTCAATAAAGTTTGAAGTAAATTCACCTGTCAAGTCATAGGAATACCTAAGAAACAGCCTCCTGAGCACAGTTCAGTGACGCTGATGCTAGCTTTGTGAGGCTGCATTTTCCTGGATAGCATGACTGTTCGCAGTTCTTGCAAATAAAAGGAATTAGAAAAAAAAGGACTCAAGAGGTATGTGAGTAATACAACATCATCTGTAGGGACACGTGCTGGGTTAACACACAAAAACAAGCTGAGAACACAGAGTACTTTCACCTCCAAGTTAACTTTCATCACACCTGAGGAAGGCAGGGGTTGGCAAGTGTCGCTGTTACAGCCAGGGAAACTGAGGCACAGTGACACGATTTGCACAGATCACTAAGTTGGTCGGATGGAGAGGAGAGTCTAAGCAAGGCTGCTTATGCTTTGGTGTGGGTTGCAGATGTCTGTGTTATGCAATAAGGCTTAACTTAGGTTCATAATAGGAAGAAAAGGTGATGAACTCCATCAGTCACCTTGTAAAAGGACTGAGAGGAATTGGGAGCTCCAGCACTTCTGACCCTGGCCCTGATGCCCTAGCTCAGATCTTCCTCACCTCACTGCTCTTGTCCTCATTTACGGCCAACATCCCACCTAAGCCTCTCGCCCTTCTTGCAGCCAAATATGATCTATTATTGGCCATAGCACTTCCACGCGGTTCCCTTGAGTCTGCTCCAGAACCACCCAGACCATGGCTGAACACCAGGAGCACCCTGCTCCTCGAGAACACTTTCACAGCGGAGTGATCTCCTTTTGCACAGAGCTGGCATCCGCACCATCCGCTGACTTTCCCACCTCCAAAGAAGGCTGCAGCTCTCCAGGAGGAGCAAACATACCATAGAAGGGAAGCAAGCTCTGCCAAACGCTGCAGAATTGGGACACAGATGGTGTCTTAAATGAGAACGGAAGTTTATTTGGGGGCTCTGCGCGTGACGTAGCATTGCAGATCTTGCAACAGATGACAGGCACTAGGATTTCAGAGAAGGAGAGGAGACAGTTTTGAAGCAGCCTTCCTCCACAGAGCTACTAACTTGTCCAAAAAAAAAAAAAGTGAAACCCAATAAATTGTTCTGTAAGGAGAGGAATGTATAAATTTGCTTTCATTTGTATTTATGTCTGGCTTTCTAGTATCCTGATCTCAACCACAACTGTTTGTGGGTTGGTCAGCCCCTTACGGTTGTGCCAATTGGCCAGGTGGCCACTGCTAATCAAAATATGTGAGGGTGATATTCCACTTGCTTTTCCCTACTGTGGACCTGAACCTGAGTCTTTCTCCTCCACCCAAACACTTATCTTCACAAGACCTGTAGGAACAGTTATTTTTCAGACCTTTACCATTGAGACAAGTTAGTCTGACATTAGCCTATGGTTAAAACAAATTATTTCAGGGAACAGAGTGCAGACAGACTGGGCTCAAAAGAAAAGCCCACTGCATTTCTGACTGTCAGACCAACTGCACCAAGACTTGCTCCTTGCCAGTGCATATCACCTCTGCGTATGTGTGCAACCCTTTCTACATAATAGCGTGGTTGTGGGGGACGTATAAAAGTGGAGCAGAGAAACAAAACAGCTATTCCTGAAGGACTGAGAGAGGGATATAGTAACCTTTGGATTAGAGAAGGAACCTGTCTCTGGAAAATCCTTGCAAGGAAAATGAGCAGATGGGACTAATCCTCTATAATTACAAAGCTAGTGATAAGGAAGTTGAATTTGAAATGACAAGGGCTGTGGAGGATGAAGAGAAAGAGAAACTGACTGTAGGAAGAGCTCAACAGATGAGCGCGCATGGGAAGAGGGTAAAAGGGAGAATCGACCAGTTGCGCACAAATCAAACACAGACTGTTCTTTCTGCATCTATCTGGTGTTGGATAAGCCCTGATATCTCGTTCCTCAGCCCTTCTTTGTCATACCACTTAGTGCCAGACTCAAATACCAGTCACATTGGTACGAACTTGGGCTAATGCCACTTTCTGCAGCCTGGCAATAGACCAAATCAGGGAAACAGCTGGGACTCTTCAGCCTGGAGAAGAGAAGGCTTAAGGGGGATCTGGTCAATGTGTTTAAGTATCTGAAGGAAGGGTGTAAAGAGGATGGGACCAGACTCTTGTCAGTGGTGCCCAGTGATAGGACAAGAGGCAACAGGCACAAACTGAAACAGAGGAAGTTCCATCTGAACATGAGGAAAAGCTTCTTTACTATGTGGGTGGCTGACCACTGGAGCAGGTTGCCCAGAGAGGCTGTGGAGTCTCCATCCTTGGAGATATTCAAAAGCTGTCTGGACGCGATCCTGTGCAACATGCTCTAGGTGACCCTGCTTGAGCAGGGGAGTTGGACTAGATGATCTCCAGAGGTCCCTTCCAACCCCAACCATTCTCTGATTCTCTGATTATGTGCTGATTACTTTTCCGAAATTGTCTGATGTATCCAAACGTCCCTAATGAGGTCTGTAATAGCTCAGTCCCTTCTCCGTAGGGAGAGGTTTGCATGTGCTGGCAAGAAATGAGGAAGTGGGGCTCCTCGCTGTACCTGAAGATGAGGGTCTATGCCATAAAATCCCACAAAAGTTTGGAGTTAAACAGCAACCTTGATTAGAGGCAGCCAAGAGCACTAACATGGAGTAGGCATTTCTAATATAGTCCGATCTTTTGAGGGAGCCCACTGTAGTATCTGGGCTTATCCACTGAGCCTGGACAACCCGTTCATGTCAGTCTGTCTCCCTCCAGTTAGGGAATGAAAGCCAGACATATTCATGCAGTATTTGCTCAGCCCGCCAACTTATGCTGCAAATAGAAGACTTTCGCCAGCACTAAATTCACAACTCCCAAATATATATATATATCTGAAAAACACAGTAAGATTTTTGTGTCTGCTAAAAAAATGGTAGTGAAAGTTATCAAAAATACATTTGATCTAGGTTCAGCTGGACAGTAACAGATATTATCTCACAGAGATTTATTAGATAACAGTCCTTGATATCTAGGGCTTCCCAAACTAGACCAGTTCACTCCTAGGGAACGTTGAAGGAGTGACTTTCTGACTGGCCAAAGCTTTCAGACTGACTGATAGAAACATACCCACCCTCAAATTTAGTTTGCATAAATCAATGTAAAACAATGACCTCCAGGCAAACATAACATTAGCCTAGGAGCAGCCTTCATCCTAAAACCCAATCATGTATCTTAATTAATTAGCCAGAAAGGAAAGGAAAAGGATCACAGATCAAAGTGGACATCTATGTAAACCCGCTTGCAAATCTAGACATCAGGATCTTGCCCTAAGCGGGTTTCTTCTCTGCAAAACCATTTCCACCCCCAGACCCCAGCGATGTTCCTACATGTGACCACTGTGGAGCTGATCACCTGTGCACAGCAAAGGGTCCCAGCATCTCCGTGCTTACAAGATGGGGACTTTTTTGGACATGTGAAGACTGCTACAGAATTTCTGTTTCTTGTCCATCCCCAGTTATAAAGCATCACCTACATGTGACCTAGAAACACTCCAGGTGCAGCCCTACAAAGCTCTATAGAGCTGAAAACTGGTGTGCACAACAACCCAGCCTCAAAACCCTTTTTTCCCTGTGGTATCTTGTGGCAGGTAGAGATGCTGATGTGAGAGCAACCTCAGGGATTTGGAGTCACAGAAGAGTGACTAGGTCTCATTCCTGAAATAGAAATGAGAAATCCCTATTTTCAGTTCTTTTGGCTGTCTCTCACCTCCTTCTGGACCTCAGGATCCATGAGAAGAAGATATTAGCGAGGAAGCTGGGGACCGGCCTCACCCAGTAAGCCTTTCCAATTGTTCAAGAAAGAGAGTGAGGCAGAAATATTTTAGATAGTAGCAGTCTTCACCAAAAAAATCTTCCCCAGCCACAGGCTTCCACAGTATGTTCAGAGCAGATCGGTGAATATTTATCTATCTACAGAAGAAGCTTATAGGAGTAATTTCTTGAGCACAGTGACTAAGAATCGTGCACATAGAGTTTGGAACAGCCTGCAGGAACAAAAAACTCTTTCTGGAACTTTTTTTTTTTTTTCATTCGGAGCTTCAAGGCAGAGAGACAAGGGGCTGCATAGTCCACTGATTTAGTAGATGATTATTGCAGGGTCCATCACAGACATTTAGCTACACATGCAGCTTTGTTATTGCAGGGTTAGTAATGCCTGGAGTGTGGAGCTGTTCCACTTCTATTTATTCTTTAAAGGCTCCATCTATTTTGAAATATTGGAACCTCTGGTTCTGCTCCAAGATGCCTTGAACACTGTTTTGCTCTCCCCATAAAAGCTATAAGCTGCTTAGTATTACTGCTGCAGATGATGATTACCAGTAATTGCGTAAGTCTGAAGCTGGAAGGCCAGATGGGGACATCAGTCTGGTAGCTAACAAAGACCATAAGAGAAGGCCAGTTCTGCTGAGCTTGGCAGGACTCTTTCTGCAAACCACAGCCGTTTGAAGAAGGTTCCTGTGGTGGGATTCATCTCACCTGACTTCTGAAAGGCCGACAAGGCAAATCTCTGAACCTGACCTCGTCACCAGACAGAGGGCTAGCAGAAATGAGGAACCCTGGTGGTGAGCTCCTCAAATGAATCTCCCTTTAAAAGCAAACAGAAAAGCACACCGAGCATTAACTCTCAAGGGTTCTGTATGACACCTCAGGTGGTGTCAGCATGTGAATCTGGCAAAGCCGAATATCCCCTTTCTAGCAGAGATTCAGACAGGCATCAAGAACAGTAGTGTTCTGAGATTCGGCTCCAGGCACACCAAAAATGACATTATTCAGCGACAATGAAAAAAGGTGTCTCCACTACTGAGTTCAGCTGGAGCAATGTCTTTCCCTAGGAATCACCTCTGTGCACACACTGTGTACCACACTGTATGGTATGAGGGTCATGGGAGGGATGGTCATGCCACCACACAAACATTTCATTTGGCTCTGCACAAACTGTTGGAAAGCCATAGGCTGCATGAGTTGTCCTGGAGGATACTATGTGGCTCGGGAACCAGGGACCAGTTCAGCTGCTCTTGTGCTGTTTCAAGGAAGTCATAACACTCTTTCACCCAGAGGAGCCAGGTTGTGGAATCACTCTGTGATGCTTTCAAGAAGTTGTCTTATCCCCATTGAAAAGTTGGGCTGGGTCCCATCAAAAGCTTGTCTCCACATTTGGTGGGAACTGACAGCCCATCTCCCTTCTGAGTCTGCACAAATCCCAATTTAGTATTCATGTCCAGCTCTAGATTCTTTCTGAGCTTTGGGACTATATGCATTTGGATTTAGGACTATCTGGCATGAAAGAAACAGAGCAGAGGAAGGTCTTCGTAAGGCCAGTGGTGCCACCTAATGGGAAAATTCCCAGGGAATCATTTTATCGGAAGTTAAGTCCTTAAATGGAGTGTTGCTAGGTGACGTGGAGATGGTAATAAGTAGCTCTGATGCAAGTCTCTCTTTTCTGCTGCTTTACGACTATCCTTACGTCAGTCTGGTCCCTTTTCCTCAGCACCTGAGCTACACAAATGAGACCACCCTGAAAATTTGTTCTACTTCCTATTCAAATCCACTCTTAGAAACCCCTGAAGCCGATGAAGCATGTTGGACCTTCTTGATACTAAGAGTCTGTCTAGAGAGGAAATTATCCCCGAATTTCAGGTCACAAAAAACAAGCAAAAAATAAATCAGAGGGAACGAGAGACTGTCAGGAAGGGATTAGAACTTTCTGGATTTTTGTGGGCTTTCTCCTTAGTTATACCTTTTGCAAATGAGAGGCAAAAACATGCTCTCTGAAATGCAAGCTCCATGCACTATTGCAGCGCAGCAGCCCTGGAGACAGACTGCGTCTCTGCGAGTGAAGAGATAACATCTCAAAGGCAGCACCGGATAAAAGTCCTCACACCCCATCCCCTGCAGCTGCTCAGCATCATAAATAACCACAGAAGTGGGCAGGAGGCATGAGCTGCAGATCCTGTCCCAGTCTCAAGGGATTATATTCCTCCCTGACTGCAGTATCTTCCCAGCACCTACACCCGCTGCAGCACCCCTGCTGCCATCGGTTTGCAGGAGCATGTCACAGCAGTTAGAGCAGGGTCTTGGTCCTCCTCAGATCTCAGCTTAGCTCTGCCACTGACGAATCGCACGTTTTAAGTTGTTTCCAGCAGCCTCTTTTCACCTCAGGCTCCCTGAGAGTTAAAAGTTGCTTCTGGGACTCTTCCCCACTTTTCACTGGGATGAGGATGTTTGCAAGGGCTCATGGGCCTTATAGGAATCCAAAAGACAACAAAACTGATGTCATGTGATGTCAAAGCACTTCTTTTGCTGCTGTCGGGGAGAGCATGTAAGTGAAGGTATCAGGGGGATCTGTTCCGACTCTATCTGAAGGGAGGGTGTCGAGAGGATGGGGCCAGACTCTTTTCAGTGGTGCCGAGCGACAGGACGCGAGGCAATGGGCACAAACTGAAACACAGACACTTCCATCTTAACATGAGGAAAAACTTTTTCACTGTGAGGGTGACAGAGCACTGGAACAGGTTGCCCCGAGAGGTGGTGGAGTCTCCTTCTCTGGAGATATTCAAAATGCGCCTGGATGCAATCCTGTGCAATGTGCTCTAGGTGACCCTGCTTGAGCAGGGGGGTTGGACTAGATGATCTCCAGAGGTCCCTTCCAACCTCAGTGATTCTGTGATTCTGTGATTCTCAGTGCCTAGTTGAGCTTGAACAACTTCATTACAGGCAAGATGGCATTCCATGAATGGTCTATGCAATTTCATGGCTGAAGGAGGGATTAACATTTAGGGCAAAGGGGAGAAACCTGCAATTAAGCAGGCTTGAGTCATTAATTCCTGCAAGGAGCTAAGCTCTGCTGGTAATGACGGCTCCACAGCTGTGGCTGTGCTGTTTAAAGCTTCAAGCACCGCCTGTCAGAGCTGGCTGGGCACCGATAATTGTCCTCAGGGCTCATGAGATTTCCAGCAGCTTCCTTTTCCAGGAAGAGACGTTCAGCCACCAGAAAGGGGTTCCTCTATAAAGGCATAGCGACTGGGAAACTGGTGGGTCCAAGGCACGATGTCCAGGGCTTGGGGGAAGCGTCCCTAGAAATTAGGCAATAAAGGGCTGAGCCTCAGTGTGCAAGGGAGGAGCAACCACAGGGGTGTGTGGGCATCATGGAAAAGCAGGTTCAGCTCCTAGGTTTGCTTGTTAGACTCTCTTTTTTTAATGTTTCACAGTGTAATGACTCAAAGGGTATTCAAAAATCACCTGAAACCTCACGCATGGGAGTAAGTGTGCAGGACGGGTGTCCAGCAAGGACCAGAGAGGACAAGTTCAAGGCTCTTAGCTGTTCCACGTGGCCCTGTGCCAAGGGTAGCCTGCAGTTGGGACTTAGCTCAGTGCGTAGTTTCCTCTGGATCCTTTCTCTAGCCTGTGAGGGTACTGTGGGGGGAGACCAAGCCCCCTCTTGCCTTGGCGCCCAGATGTTTCAGGCAGCGTGATGCCAGCTGGTGTCACCCGCTTCTGCTGCAGTCACAACATTAGTCACTCACAGCAGGGTGACTGCAGAAGTCGTATTTCTCTGCATCCCTCTCTCTCAACCTGAAACTTTTCAGCCCACTTCTCATCCCCAGGGAGACACTGCTGACGCTGCCTGTGGCTTGAAACTTGCATGTTTTGAGACCTTTTGGCACCCTGCCTGCCCCTGATTGCACCCTTTCAACACTGCTCCCATCCAGAGATCGTGCAAACCAGACAGGCTCCTGTTTACCGCCTCAGAGAGGAATTGCTTAGCTCCCCTTCCCTTCTTAAACTGAATCTGCCTGTAGAGAAGGGGATCCTTTTGGCTGTTTCAGAGTCAAAGCTTTGGTGTAACCGCTAACCCTAGAGCTCTCCACCCTTTTTGGAAGAGGACTTTTGCAAGGGGAACACCTTCCTTTATAATAGAAATTGGTGATGTTCCAGGTGGTTAAATTATATGTTTCAGGAGCCAGGTTTGTATTTGCTGTGTTTTCCCCAAAGGGTGCTGAGCAGCAGCTCAATAAAGCGAACGTGAAGAAGAATAAATTCCTTAGTTACCCCATGCCTCAGTTCCCCTATCTGTAAAAAGAGTCTCTCTCTGCTCTACAAGGCTATTGAGAGCTTTCAAGCATTCGAGGCTGGGAAGTGCTCAGATATCAGTCCAGTGCTGTCAGTTTTCAGTATAAGCAATAACTGGCCCATTAGCTATTCCCCAACCTGTGACCCAAGCCACATAAGCGCCTCAGACAGAAAGATGCTCCTAATGTGGATAGGCACGAAAGTCCCAAAGCATCAATGTCTCTCCCTCCATACTCCTTCCCAGCTCCCTTACCTCTAGCTGCTTAAATGCAGTGTGCCCTGATTTCTGTGCATGGAAAAACTTTAGCCAATAAAAGATGGAAAATAAAAATACTTCTGGCCCACCACTTCGAGCAGCTGAGCTGGGACTGTTGGTAAGATCCACTCACGTAATGGTTCTGGACAGACCGCTCCAACCTTTGGAGGACACTTCGCTGGGTAAGTGACTGACCACACAACGATGCAAGATAACAGACCCCAGGAAAACTCAGGCCGGGAGCAGCCTCTCCCCAGATGACGAAGCCCCACAGGCTTTCTCTAGCAGAGCACTGTCTGGGAAAGTGGAATAGAAAACAGAGCAGAAAACTTTTCAGTTCTCTCAGCCTATTATGTCAGATATTGTGCCATGATGTGCAGTTGTTTAACTACACTTAAATCACCTTAAACTACGTAAATCACCTCCAGTAATCACTCCTTCTTCCAAATGCTGACACTTTCTTGTTCACAAACACAGCAATCTTGCTATCTTCCATGTAATTGTATAATGTATATGGCTCATTGCTGCCGCTTAAATAAATCAAAGAGTTATGTTCCACAGTACACACCTCAATCACACATATTTTTCTCTATCTCTAATTGTTTTAAGTAGCAAGGCGGCTGAAAATAATTGGAGGGTATATCTGTGCTTAAATATAAAGGATTTGGAACAAGAACAATCCCAGATTCTAAATGCTAGCGTTTAACTACTTAACTTTTAATCACAGTCCCCGAAACTCAAAAGAACACGGTGTATGTTTGTATGTTTGGTTATGCTATTGCTTAGTAATGTGGCTGCAGCTCCAAAAACAGCCCTGGTGCAGGGACTGTTTCAGAGGGCACGCAGCGAGGGCCCCGATCGCACACGCTGCCAAAGGGGACATGTTGGAAGAAGAGTGGATCTGGGAGTGTAGACTAAGAAGTGACACCCTCTGGCTACACTTGATTTCCCTGTCCCATCTTAAGTTTGGGTTCATGATCCAGCTTCATTCTGTGCCCATGCAAAACAGGACATCTCTATGACAAGGAAAAATCCTGTGTGAACAGGATGGAAAGGGGCCACGGCATGCACCAGTGAAATGTGTGATCTGGAGTGAGGGATGGCCTGGATTCTCATGGGTGTTACAACTCTGACCCAGCTGTGAAGGTTAGACACAGATATTGCTGTTTCTCAGCATTAGAGGGTGCTGCTCTGACCTTGGGGGACTTCTCCAGGCAACCACCTCTCTCTCGGACAAGGTAAATGCTGTATCTTCTCATGGTTCCTTCTCCCAAACTCCACTATCATATATGGTTAAGCATCAGTCGTTAATTTTGCACATCCTGCAAGTGCAGAATGAGCTTGCTTTGACAGACAAACATTTCCTGCAAAGGATGAAGACTGTATGCACCAGCCATCCAATTCCACGGGCTTTGCTTTTGTCTGAAATGGAGGGTACCCCATGGGGACAAGATGCTGGTGTCTGACAGCAGCGTGGTACTTTAAACACTTCAGGTCTATTTCCTGCTCTGCCGCAAAGTTTTCAGATGCACTCGTGATTTAGGAATCTTCTCACAGGTGCAAACCCCAGCCCCCAGTGCCTTTCTCAGACTCTGCTGAACTGTTTTGCCGAGAGTTGGGCACTTCAGAATAGGCCCCGCGGCCACAAAGTGCTTCAGCAGAGGACATGCTGGAAGTACTTCATAGGATATGTTGAGGAGAAGGGGAAAACAAGCTGCAAATCTGTTTGGGAGTCAGGTAGCTAGCACCAGGCTGTTGGGAGGTCTTTGCTTTGGATCAGCTCCTGGAAACCTCTCCTGGAGGAAGGTGGTTAATCCAGCCTACTCTCACAAAACTTAGCTGCTTGAGATATTTCTGCAGTAAATTGGCTATTGAACTTGCCTATGAGAGAGGTTCATGTCCCCCCTCTGTCTGAGAAGACCAGAACTTCATGGACAAAGACTAATGCTCTATCCACCAGGCTGTAAGTATCCTGGAGAACTTCAGTTTGTCTGACTGAAGCTGGTTCATTGGTATTAAACACCCATTCACTGGGCAAGCACTGAACCCCAGCTCTCTGTGTAGACCTTTACCCTGACATCAGTAATGGCCAATCCACAGATTTAGCACTGAAGTTCTTGTGAGCTTTCCAAGTGCAGCCACCATGATGGGACTTTTATCAGCTATGGGCTGACAAAAGCTTCCAGGCAATTCAAACCCACATCAGTGGGTTTCCCTGTGACCAAGTAGCATGTCCAGCCCAGCCACTTTGAGCAGAAGGACTTGCTGTGGTGCATAATTCTTGGTCAGGGAGAGATTTCAGTATGTACCTTCTAATGTCAGGAAGGCTTCCAGTGACATTAGTCGCTCTTTCACTCATTATTAAAACTTTATTCCACAGCTTCAACAGGTGTTTGAAGGTGATTCTTTCAAATGGTGTCTGACAAATGAGCTTGTTCTTTTGGCAAAGAAGGTTTTGAACTGTGAAAGCCGTGAGTCATATAAGCATTAAGTTGCTGTTTGTAAGAGACAGCTTACAGCCATGCAACTTCTCTCTTGCAGCTTTGTGCAGTGAGAGGTGCAGTGTGAAGGGCATTTTCTGAGAACATGGGCTAGACCAAGCCCTGCAGACAATGTAAGCATGGCAAGTGAAGACCTTTAGGGTATCCCTCTCTGTTTTGTGGATTTGCCATGTGAAACACGGGGATAATTGACCTCCTCTTTCACTAGGGCGTTAGAAGGGCATTGCTTTAAAGCGAGAGAGATCCACAAGCAGTAAACAAGATAATGGCACTAATAACCCAGCCTCAAGCCATGCAATTGATTCAGCATGGTTAATGCATCCACATGAAATGGAACTCAGTGACAGCTGAGTTTGATGGGAAGATTGACAGCTCTGTAGTGTTTTAAATTGGGAGGGGGAGAGACATTGGCCTAAAGGGACTGATGAGGTCTCATCTGGGTCCTGCATGGAAGAGACACTCTGACATTGCAGGTGGCATCTGGAATAAAAAGTCTCTCCAAGATCTGGGAGAAAAGGAGCCATTTTCTTCCCATTCCCCCCCTGAATTCCTCAAGGTGACACATTACTGTCTGGGTCACTTTAGTGCCAGTAAACCCTCTGGAGGAGCTGCCCAAAATATTTTTCCTTCACGACTTCTTCCCTGTTGGAAAAGGAAAGAAGAAAATGTTCCAGGCGCAAAATGATTGCACTCTGGCTTTCAAAACCGTCATCCCCCAGGTGGGAAAAAGACAGCGAGAAAAGCCTGTAAACAGAAAATAACAGAGCGACTCCCACTCACCGAAGCTGCTCCCGCTCCCGCAGAAGACAGCAAACAGATGAGTCACCGCGTGGCTGGGCTCGCGTAGCCCAAAGCCTCTCTCCCTGCGGGGCCGGCGCTCTGCCTTGCCCACCCGCCTTCCCCCCGCCGCGGCGGTGGGTAGCACGATCCCCCCCAGGTGCTTCCAGTGAGTCAGGAGACCCCGAGGAGCCAGTCCGAGGAGCGAGGCAAAGCCACCTGCCCGTCTCTGCTCCACTTGCTCTCCGAGACCGTTTATCGCAGGAGGACACAGCCCTGAGGTCGTAGATGAGCTAAACTCAGGGGTGAAGCCCCCAGGAGTCTCCCCGTGTCTCGGACAGGTCTG
This sequence comes from Apteryx mantelli, assembly GCF_036417845.1. Lineage (NCBI taxonomy): Eukaryota > Metazoa > Chordata > Aves > Apterygiformes > Apterygidae > Apteryx > Apteryx mantelli. The sequence goes on along the minus strand of NC_089979.1, from coordinate 2,504,492 downwards.
TGCTTTTCAGGATGCTGAAAATCTCAGCCGCTGAGGGTTTGAAGGAGAGTGGTTCAGGCCTCCGGACCCAGGAATGCTTTCTCTCCGTGCAGAAGTGATTGCAGGTTTGGTGCTACCCACCTGCAGAGCTAGGGGAAGATTTTAGGATTTCTGCTAAAGACCAGCATTGCTGAGAACTATTAAGGCAAATAGGCATAGCCAAATGTGTGAGTACTCTCTGCCCTTCACCACTGCTCCCTGGTTTACTTTATGAGTGTTTTAATATCTATGGCTCTGATTAAGAACCATCCCTGTTGAAAGGTCCAGGAGCAAAGAGTGGTTTTGTATCTCAAGTCCTCTTTCCCCCTCAAAAAAGAAAACACTTGAACTGAGGGTTCCCACATCCAGGAGGAGGGACCAAAATATAAGGCTATGAAGCAAAAGGCCTTCTTTCCTACTCAATATATATGAAACCGGAAAAACAAATTGTTTTTGACTCAATCTGAATTTGCAGATAAGTTCAGGACCAAACCATGTTTTTCTGTTAGTAAAGCATTTTGCCCTAGATTAAAGGGTGAAGCCCAACTCCAACTATAAACCTAACAAAGGTCCTCATGATGGCTAATGGGAAACGACAGAAGGAAGAATGATCACCTCTGGAAACTCACATTACCTGCAGAGATATGTGTTTAGTAGGTCTTAAAGATATTTCAGCCATGTTACTACTGATCATCTAGCAACAGATCAAGAAAAAAAAAAGAAAAAGATGGTGATGTTGAAAAATTCTGACAGCAAGCAAACCACGTTTGCTGAGTCTTTTCCCATCTGACCCTCTCCGTAGCAGTAACTGCATTTGCTTCCATATTTCACTCTGTTCTTGCAGTTTTAAGTAACAAGTCCCTGTCTAACTGTGGAGGGTTGGCTGCAGATGTACAGCCTGGTTGTTTTTAGCCAGCCTTTTTGGTTTTGGGTTTTTTGTTTTTTTACATGTCTCCAGGGTGTAGAAAGCCCCTAAGATTCCCACCACCCTAATGCAAGTGGAAGTGAGTGGTGGGAGGTAACTGCTGGGTCCATCAGGACACTGAAAGCCAGAACACGTATCAGGTCACACAGACAAAAGCAGCCTGTGTCTCCCCAGGATGGTGAAGCCTCCATGTGAAATCCACAAACCCAAATAGCTGGTGTTTGGGATTTCAGGCCACATTCTTCCCAGGACTGTATTCCAGCAGCCCTGGCTATGACCCACAGGATCTAGGAGGATGCTATAAGCGCCGAAAAATAGGGCACAATTTCTGAACGGCCCAAAGGTGTCATGTTCCTCTTCCTCCACTAATTACGGAGGAACCTCATAGCTTGGCAAACTGCTGAACAGTCTGAACCGGCTCCCCTGGTTTTGGGGGCCATACAATCGGAGGGCCCAAGATAGGTATTTTTAGTGTGCAGTCTGCACAGCTATTGCTATACTGGGAAGCTAAACACAGGCAGGGAAGAGGCTTGAATACTACCCCACGGCGCTGGATCCATCTGCAGCATTTACCACACAAGCCTGAGATTTTTAGTAGAAAAAGGTGCTGGCAGCTGAGGGGACAAGGGCAGGGATATCAGTAGCATGAGAGCCTGATGTGATTGCCACACGCATGCCTGCAGCATGCCCACAGGGCTCTGCCGCTGGAAGAGGTGAAACCGCACCTGGAGGCTTCCCGTAACATTTCAAGGCAGGTAGACGGGCTGATTGCGCCAGCCTATGCTTCAGTCATCATTTCCCATGAAGAGCATCGCCCAGGCACAGCAAGCAGTGACCTTTCCAATGTGTACATCCAGGTGGAAAGTAACACACTGCCTTTTGCACAGGTCCTAGCTTTCAGGAGAAGCTGAGTGCTTGGGCATTAAGAATTAGGCCATTGCAAAGCATCTCAAGTTGTGTCTCCAAAATCTCTTGAAAATCCAGGCTGATTAGTGTTCCTAGAAATGCTTTTTGGCATCTAGACAAATGCATACTCCAAGCTCAAACTTCACCTCTATTCTGCCTGCTCATATTTAACCATGGTGCATGCAATATAAGACCTCAGGTAGAAAAAGTTAGACATTTTTAAAACAGATAGGGACCCAGGTGAGAAACAGAGGTCCCTGAGCTTGCTATCTTCTGCAATATGGGGACACAGTTTGTATGCAGGGATAATATGAATGCTGAAGTGTAATCAGACTCTGGGTAACAGCAAGGTCTCTCATCACTGCCTACAGCAGGCATACTTTAATCATTGGAGCTGTCCCAAGACAGAGAATCACAAGTCAAAAAACTCTGAAGACATTCGCCTCAAAATACACAACTGTGCACAACTACCTACTTTGGGTATGTAGCTTGGCACAAGCCAGTGTAAAATATCCAGTCTGCAGCTGCTTTCTCTCCTCGCTGCTTTTAGAAAAAGGTAGTTGCTCATCCTGGGACCTTACCACCCACATTGTGTGGATGGCCCCGTTCCTAGATGATTCCTTCTCGGTGGTGTAGGTGGAATGTGAGTCCATTCTCTCCTTTCCCTTGCCTTCTAGCAACACAAAAATAACCATCTCCTGCTGACTCAGCCTGTGAGAAAGGGGCTGGGGTTTCAGATGTGAGTTTTTTTCCTCCCTAAGATGGAATCGTATGGACTGGTAGCTAAAGACACATAGGGATTTAAACAAAAATAAACCTTCTGTTGCTTAAGTTGCTGAATTTGAAAAATATCAGCCAAGAATATATATATATGTAGAGAGGGATAAAGATACACACATGTAGAGGCAGATATATATGTCTAAAATAAAAATTACTCTTTTCATGGAACAGCTCAAATATCTGTAAGTCTGTGGACAGATTTGCAGATAAAAGATATTTTCCGAGGCGCAGGGGAAGTCTCTTTTGTTGGCAGAATGCTGTCATGCAGGACATGCCAGCATGTCTCCGTATCGCGCTCACACTGACAATGTGAAAACTAATTGGAATAATACCCACACACAGCTGCTGGGCTTCCCCCAGGAGAAGACGCAGCCCACACACAGCGTAGGTGGGAGTGTGCAATGTAGGTCATGGCACACCACTTCGCTTTGCTAGGGCAACCTTCCTGGTGGGTGACTGACAAGTATTTCCCTCTGTCTCTTCAGCAAGTCTAGTAGACGCCGTTAGCTCTGGGGTTGCCTAATTACACCCAGGGGATTAGGACAAAGAATAAGAGATGAGTCTGTAAAATGCAGTTCTGGGCAAGGAGCTGGAGTAAGGTTTCCTTCCAATCCTCAACTAAAGGGTTTCTTCAGCTCTCTCTGGGGCAAGAGCATTGCAGGGCTGGGATTTGAGGAGATCCTATGATTCACAGCATGCTGACAGCCTGAATCATCATGGGGGAAATCTTTCCATAGGCAAATGCTTTCAGTGGGGTATTCTGAAAGGCACTAATGCAACAGGAATCCAGTGGGTGGGTTTGGGTTATATCTCTATGGTGAAATAGAGCACTTGCAAAAGATGCCCACGTCTGGTGTCCTGTGCTGGTAAGGGCATTTGATGCAGGACAGCACTGTAGACTCACAGGTCTGGGTTTGTGTGTGCAGTAGCCGGCCTCTGGGCCAAAGCTCAGCAAGGCTTTTTAGTTCTCCTATGGCACTAGCCAGCCATAGGAAGACTATACCCATGGCAGAGCTAAATCAGGTGAAGCCCTCTTGGGTAACTCTGGACCATACCCTCCCACCTTCCCACTTTTGGGGTTAGCATGTGCAGAGCAATCTCAGCTCTGATCTTGTCCAAAGTAGTTTTCTCTGTCTGTGTTAGTCTCTCTCAGCTCCCTGCTCAGTCAGTAGAGAGAGCGGCCATGACGTTGAGTGCACAGATTTATCTCTTCCTGCAGCAGGAGTCTAATGTAGGTTAGAGGAATCACACCCTAAAAACTCCCTTTTCACTCCCCTGATAGAAAAGGAACTGAATGTGACCTAATGCAGGTGAGAGCTAAAGGGAGATGCAGTGAATCCCAACCCAAGTGTCTCTGTCCAACTTACTCTTTTCAGGGACACAGGTGATCCTGGTTCTTGCATTGCATCTTGCAGAATACATCAGTGCTGCAATTCCAGGGCTGCATTTACCTGCAGACTGTTGCAGCGTGGAGGCATATGAGATCCTCTTCTACATGCAGGCTTGCAGGGTGGAGGAAAGACTCCCGCCAGGCCATGGCACATCTGAAAAGCTGCCTGATGCCTGCTCAGCCATCAGCAGTGAGTCCCACAGTTATGGGATTTCCCCCAGTGAGGGTCCTGCTGTCTGATTTGCCCCTGTGTAAGAGGATGGCTGTCCGGATACGAAGAGCCCAGAAGGCAGCTAAGCCATGAGCCTCCCTAAAAACAAAGGCAGAAACATCTTCACTATTATACTTAGACCAGGTATCATCCTCTCCTGGCAAGACTGCTCTTTGCTTTTCATTATCAATCCCTTTTTCATTGCTTATACTTGAACTGTCAACCAATGAAGACCGTATTAGGCTAAGCCTGCTCCAGTCGGAGGATGTGTGGCCTGACCATATTCTACCTAGCAAACATTTTGGGAGCCCAGAACTATATTTCATTGGAATTGTGTTTTCCATGCCATCCTCCCAGCACCCAGGCAATGCAGAAGATTTCACAGCCTGATATGGATGAAGAAGGGAAAAGAGCAAAACCTTTCCGGTTTGTCAATGGGGACAAGAGGCAGGGAGAAGAGGAGAGAGGATTTTAGACAGCAGGAAAGCTGGGACCAGCACTTTGGGGACACTGAGATTGGCTGGAGGATACTGGGAGCTGTGGAAGCAGATGAGACAGAGGAAATTATCTTGAGAGATGGACTCCTTTTAGGGCTAAAAAGAGGTAAACACAATAATGCAGGGGAAACAGGGAAGGTCCCCGTGCATAGTTAGAAACATAAGTTCATTTATAGGAGAAAGATCAAGTGCTGAAGAACTGGTACAAACACTCTCTTATGAAGTCCTCTTTTTCCTCAGTTTTACCTCTGGATTCATTAAGGTTATCCCTCACTTTTTCCGGTGCAATAGAAAGAAATGTGCCCCTCCAATTCTTTCAGAGAGTGTCAGGCGTTTTCTATGCAGGCAAGATGCCAACCAAAGCAGGACTAAGGTGAGTAAAACCCTGCCTGGCTTGAGAAGATCCAGGTGGATGTCACTAACCCCTGCCGAGTCTAAAGCACTTCAGGCTCTTGATCAGACGGCAATATCTGTAATTTCCCATCACTGTTATCTGTTTAATAACCTGGCTACTAAATCAAGAAGGACATGTGAATGCCTGATGTGACCATCTGCACCTCTGCATCTTCGATTCTCCTATCTGCCACAGTCAGCTGAGTCCAGACACTGAACTGTAGCACACAGCAATAAAGCTCTTGAAAACAAGAATTCATTAGTGAGTCAGAAGCTTTTGGAATTTGTAGGTCATAATATTCCTAACACAAAAAAAGGAAGAATAGCTTGGCTGATTGCAGCTCCAGCCACACTTATGGCCTTTGGTGCTGGGTCTTCCCCATTTGCCTCCCTCATCCATGCCCTGCCCTCTCCTAGACACTCTTTGACACTTTTTGTTTGTTTGTTTGTTTAATTCCTTTTAGGGCTCGTGAGGCCAGCTTGATCTCCAGGCCCTGTCCCAAGAACTTCCCAGGTATCTAGCTGGTGGGAAACATGAGACACAGGGAAAACGAAGCTCAGGGTGCATCTTGGCCCATCCAAGGTGGATGAGTTCTAGGCAATGATTTGGGTGTCCAAACCCAGGCATTTCTGAAAATATCTAAAAATCTAACAACTCTTCCATTTTGAACACCAAAGGTCCTGTGAGTGCTTAAACCAATGTTCTAATGTTTTCAGTGAGAAAAACATTTGGCATCTATGGTACGTGAAGCATGCCTGGATGGCTTCACATAGGTGAAGAATTCCTCCTCACTCCAGGGTGCTTTCAAAATACCTCTTCTTCCTGACATTGGTGTTCTGCAGACACCTTCATCACCAGGTGAGAAAGCAACAGCCGTGAAGCACAACTCCATTTTAGCTGCCCAGGGTCCACAACCCCTGCAGGGCAGATGCCAGCAAGGATCTGCAGGAGTGCTTCGTGACTGCCTGCCCTCTTACAGGGAAGGAGTTTGGTGTTGTCAGCTTGCCTATGAAAGCCTGGATACATTTCAGGTCACCGAAATCACAGGGGCAGTTCTGTTTCTGAAGCACCTGGTTCGGAGGAGGCACTACAGACCTGCAAGGAAATAGCAGTCATCAACATTTCTTTTGGTGCCAGATCATCCTGGGGTATAAAAAGGGAGAGGTCCACAGATTTCAAGAAGGCAGCTCCAAGGCTGTTTTTTCAGCCAGTCACAACCAGACTTGTCCTTTTCACTTGCGGAGACAGTTCAGCTAAGGGGCAGTGGATTTGAGTTGATTCTGTTTAATGCAATCAACTGCTAACTCAGATGACAGGGTCTTTATTGAAGCTGGAACGGAAGATAATTTGCATTTAGAAGAAACTCCAAATGACCCTTCATTGGCATTAGCTCATTTGACACAGTTAGGGCTAAGGGTACATTTAATTAGATAGGCAATGTCCGCCAGTAGCTGTAAAAGGCAGCTTTAAGCTGCAGGTTTAGCTGCAGTGAAATTGCAGAATAGGCTGTTTATTCATAGTCCTAATGTTGAAGTTCATGACAACGTAGCCAACCTGCTACTCTGAGTTGAGCTACCTGGCTCAAAGCTGAATCAGGAATATCTTGATGGGTTGCATCATACCTCTGGATTATAGTGTGAACGTGCATGGTGCTTGGGACACTGTATATGTGGAATAACGGTGCAAATTACGGTCCTATCAATGCTTTTCCCTATCTTCCCCCTTCATTCCAAACAGAGCAGCAACTGAATGTTGTTTAGCACCTCCCAGATGAAAAGACTCATAACTCAAAAATCAAACTCAGCAGAGAACGGACTGGAAGAAAGAGGTGTTGCAGCAAGATTTCTTACATAAGCATTAGATACAGAGATCATTACTGGAGCTTACTAAGGGAAGAAAACAAATTGCAAGAGATTTATGTCCTTCAGTTCAATTCAACATTGTAAGAAATTATACCAAGGCATACTTTCATGGCAATTAATGAAGATTTTTTTTTATATTTATAACACAGTAGTTCTTAAGGTCCCAGCACTATACACCGGACAGATTGATGTGAAAGTCACAGCCTTGAAGAGGACTTGGTGTGAGAATCTAATCCAAAGGCATGCTTCCCACTAAAATAAGAGCTCTTTTCAAAAAGATTGAAAGAAAGCCAACAATATCATAATATATAGGACAAGGCAAAAGATTCAGTTGAATATGAATTCTTGGGCTGAGAACAGATAAAAAATGCCTGTTTGGTAACATCAAAATTCCTTCTGGGTTTGTGTTAGTTTCACTAAATTATTGGGTCTCAGACAGACAAACAAAAAACTTAGCAGAGAGTACAAAATCTGTAGGAGATGAAGCATCTCATTTCAAAATAAAACCTTTTGATTTTCTAATTGGAAATGACATTAGTTCAATCAGATGCATTTTTTTAACGGAAATAAAAAAACCTGAGCACTGAAGTGAAACATTCCCTTTGACTGAAAGCATTATCTACTTTTCAATTTGCCAGGGAAAAGCAATGTTTGATTAGACTCAGTGGAAAACATGCTGTTGGGTTTTTTTTTTTTTTTCTTTCCCACAAGTGCTGCAGAGCAAAAGAAAAAAAAGATAATTTTTTTCCACACAGCTCTCATATTAGGGGGGTTAATACCTGTTTTGCAAAATGTGTTTGTCAGAAATGAATACACAGGATCTGAATGGCGTTCATGCTACTTTTATACACACTCTGACAAAGTTTGTCACTTCAAGAAATTATTTGGAAGCCTATTACTGCCAAGGACATAAATATTCAGAGTGGTTAGCAGTTCATTTCAGTATTCCCCACACAGTCCTTAATAAATTGTCTGTTCAGCAAGCATGCTATCAAAGCTGCAGAAAATATGATAGCAAGACAGTAAGGTACAGGGAAGACATTTTAAAATAACGCTGTTTTGCCCCACTTTTTCGGCAAGTTCCTCAATATGTGCAGAATTTCAAAAGTTGTGCTCCGTGGAGATAAAATTCCAAACAGAGATTTATGGAGTGGACTTGGAGGTATTTAAGGAACGGGGATTTCTGCGTTCTAAAAGCAGATTTGCCAGTGTACCTGCACACCTCTATTTCTGTTTCCCTTCTAAGTAGAACACGCGCTATACATAAACCACACATGAGAGAAAAACATTCTCATTTCACAGGAAAACTAGGTAATGTCAGAATCTCAGCTGACGAGATGGGAAGGGCTTTGTTTGCACATTAAAATGCGTATGAATATAACTAAGAATAGATGTCCACTTCATTAATAAAAAGAAGATTTCTCAGGGCTGCCTGGATGGGGCTGTTTGCTTTTTATGAGCCTGGGAGAGCAATTTTTTGATGGAAGAGAGCCTATTCCCCCCCTACAGACCCACACCTGGGTAGCAGGATTTTATAGCCAAAGGGTAACTTCTGTTCTGGGCTGAAGACCAGAAAATCAAATTTGTGCCAATCATGCACTGAGAAATAATGGAAAAAAATAAAACATTTTTACTCTCAGCAGTGTCAGGCACATTTGACTTAACTTTGAAGCCTGGTTTGGGGGTTTTTTTGGTGATATTCTAGACTTTTTGTTCGGCCCCAACCAATACCAAGTGAGATATTACTTTATTTTGCAGAGTGCTTTTCATCAGACAGTAGCCTAAAACTGAGAGCCAAGAATTATGGAAGTACTTGTCTCTTCTTGCTGGTTTACATGACCTGAGGCCTCTGGAAGGAGAGAAAAGATGGAAGTTGTCTCAGAGGAGAGGACTTTCATGCAGCCACTAGTAGGCTGGGTAATAGCTGCATCATGCCTGGTTAAGGGTTGCTGAGTTAAAGACCATCTACACCTGCTGCTGCAGGTCCTTTGTGAGGGATGACCAGGCTCTTTCTCTAAGACAGTGTGATGTAGCTCACTGGATGGATCATATGAAGGTGTGTCCTCAACAAAGGGGACACAAGAAGGATAGAGGTCCCAGAGCAAAGTGAAAAGATAGCGAGTTCCCTGTTTTTTATTGGGTGTCCTCTGTATGGAGGAAACCAGGGAAAAGAGAGGAGTCAATAGAGCTGGGAGCAGGATAACTACATCAAATGATGCAGTGCTGCAGAGACAGAGAAAAGCCAAGATAAAGCTACAAGTCCTCCAGAATAAGAAGTGTGACCTGCTTGTGGCCAAATGGGGGTAGCTACAACACAGATATCTCCAGCTGAAGCATTGGTCCTGGTGCTTTTCTTCATCAGTGTAGAGCTCTTTGGTAGAATCATCCTTCTTCAGGGACTGATCCTCTGCCCGGGTCATAGATGACGGAGGTCAGGTGAGAAGATTCCCATCCTGAGTTTTCCAGGGTCAAAGATGGTGCTGCTCATCATGTCTCACATTTCCTTAGAGCCTTTTTATCCTGGGAAGCACTAATAGGAGCTCTGTCCTTTACCCAGCATCTAGTTATATGAAACCTGTAGGGAATTCAAATCTTGAAGATGACTACCCCACGACAAGATTTGTTTAAAATTGGTCAATGGATTTGAGATTTGTTTCTGAGATGAGAAAGGACATTTATAAACAAACACTTGTATTCAAAGTCAATACAACTCCATATGCCTCATTAACACTGAAAAACAAGGTAAGAACAGAAAACGTCTAGGCAATCCCTCGTTTTCACAAAGAAACCAACTTCTAGCACAAGGCTCTGTCAACTGTTGGACTTCCCAGAATTGCAGAGCTGGAAAGGCCGTCAATTGATCATCTGCATCCAATTCTCCTGCCTGAAGGCAGCATGAACCAGAACTAGGCTGTTTCGGGAAGACACCTGTCTAACCTGATCTCGAAGACCTTTGGTGAAGGAGAATGCAATTCCTGAGCAATCTGTTTCAGTGCTTCACTAACCTTAGCACTGGAAAGCTTTTTTCCAAATGTCTGTCTTTCTTGCTGCAGTGTTAGCCCATGGCTTCTTGTGGTACCTATCATGGTCCCAAAGAATAAACTGTTCCCTTGTGATTCCCATCTCAGCAAATGAATAAACTATTCTTTATCCATCTGAAACCACTACAGATTTTTAATTAGCAAAATATAACCAACCTGGAGACCTAGATCACACGTGCTTCCTGAACCGTGGCATTATCAGTCCGGAAAAGAGCCCATCTGTTCTATTCTTCTCACCACAGGGTTCAATAAATCCTACATTCAGTGGAACGGGCCTTGGGACCAAGAATGCCATGAGCCCTCAGCACTTCATGTTTTTAAAGCTCGTTCCCAACTTTGAACATGGTTCCCTTAAATAGCCCAAACCCTTTAGGGCTAGGTATTGGAGCATACCAAGCTCTGTACTCTTGAGCAAGCAAGGAAAGCAAGATCAAGGCTCAGCCCTTGGCAAAATACTGAATGTAGCTAAGCAAGGTTTTAATTTAAAAGTTTGAGGTTAAATCTGATTTATATATGTGCTTATGTGTGCCTGAATACTTAGGAAAAACTTTTCCTGCAAGCCAGAATTTTTTCTCGGAAGAAAAAAATAAATATTGTAACGACAATGGCCACATAAGAAAGAGTGCAAAAATGGGGTTAGTATGGAGTGACACAACCTAGAACACTCCCGCAACCCGCAGTTCGATTCTCTCTTTTCAGAGCTTGTGCTAAATCTGTATTTGCTTATGTGCAAACGGTGTGGATGGTCCCTAGCACTTGACAGGTATTAAGATGAGATCCCAGGCCTCAGCTCTGTCAGCAAGTTTTGGGCAGATCTCTCCATGGCAGCACATCTCAGTGTAGTCAGAGCAGAGAGCACCGAGATCTAAAAATAATAAAGGAAACAAAAATACTAAATATCTAGTGAGTGCAGTGAAGTCACTGCAAAATGCACAGACTCAACTCTATTTTCAGGACTGCAGATGCAGTAAAGCACCAAAAGCTACTGCCTATAATATTGGAGGAGCTGTTGTTTTAACTTTCTGTTTGTGCCAGTTTGCAGTAACTCTTAAGCTGCCAGTTTATTTATAACTTATTCAACATGATACCCACCAAAAAATGAAATGTACCCCTGGAACATTCAGACATATATATATATTTTTTGCTACTTTTCTCTCTCATCTCACGTTTCGGTTCCCTCATACATTTCAACAGTTTTTTTTATTGCTGCCCTCCCCAGGTTATTTACCAACCAGAGGTACTGCTGCAGAAAGGGCAAACAGATTAAGGAATTCAGAGCTCCAACATGTGGATAATAAAATTGCATCTCTGTGCACATGTCAAAGCAACATGGGTGAATGGGCACAAGAGGTGACCATCGCTCTGTTGTTCAGGGATATGGGCACATGGGAGCAAAACATAACCACTCTCTGCCGATTTTCAGGGTACGTTGCCATATTCTGCCTGCCGCAGCTCCTGAGCCACCAACCACTGGAGAACATCCATGGACATAGCACAGCACATTTACCTGTCCTTTACGTTTTACCAGGTACAAGGCACGGGCCACTGTTTGAGACAGAATACTGCCTAGATGCACTTTTGGTAGCCATTCATTCTTTCATGTATAACAAGAAGGGCTATAACGCCAGGATGCACCAAATTCTCCCACTCTTCATGATCCCAGCGCCTGCAGACAAAATACGTCAACCGTCTACACAGTGAACACCACATCCAAGACTAGAGAAGGCAATCCATCCAGTGCTGTCCTTTATTTCAGATTGATCACCAATTAGGAAATATCTGTCAGCAAACATAGTCTATTTATGTGCCACACGTACCCTGCTGAATGGGGAGAACGTCTCTCCTTTTACCAACTGTTTTAATGTTTGCTGGACAAAAAAACCCACAGCTTTCCCAGTGCTGCCGTACTATCATGCCCTATAACAAAATGAAATGTTCCAGTATAGTCAACCTGACCTAAAAACATTTCTACCAATTGAGGCCAGACGTTACAATGAAATATATGAGAACCTCAGCAGCACATAACTGAATACCCCAACTCCCTAGAAAGATCTACTGTTTTGGAAGCTGCTCGGGGGTCTCATTACTTTTAGCATATCTTGGAAAAATGGAGAAGTTTTCAAGGACTGGAGGGTTTGTGAATATCACTTAGAGGAGCTAAATGATGGATTGTAAAGTCTGATCCTCAGCAAACAAAACTATGGTTAATTCAGAAGTTCATCAAGAAAAAAAAAAAAGAATTCAAAGTTAAAAATATCATGACAGCACCAGATGACATTGTTCCATGGAAAGTAGGTCTTGTCAAAGGAACCTGTTATCTTTTTGATGAGATTTCAAGTCTGTCTGATAAAGAAAGTCATGATGATATAACCTACTTTGTTTTCACTAGCTCTGAACCGCGTGCCTTCCGGACGGAAGCAGCTGCCATGTAAAGAAACAAAAAGGCACATCCTACATCAATTAAAAACTGTCTCAGTGACTTATGTCAAAATGCTGTTTTTAAGGTGGAGGAAAGAATTTCCGATGAATTGCAGTTTTTTTCTGTAATCTTCCTCAAACTGGATTTTGGGCCAACATTATTCAGTAATTGTTTCACTACGCATTTTTTTTTTCCTTAGTAAAAGCCGGCATACAGCACAGGAATGATCACGGAATAAGTAATAAAGAGGACAGGCTATTATTACAAAGACATCAAACACCACACTGAAAGGTCAACATGCACTGAAAACAGCCAAATACAAGATTTTTTACATCTGGGAACAGGAAACTGAAGGAACTAGTAAACTGAATAAGTTTTAGAAATCATGCAGACAGATGTAGCCTGAATTCTTAGAGAAAACCTCCAATAAAAGCACTAAGACAATCCTGTAAAATGGATTTTTTTTTTAATCCATTTGATTATTTATTTAAATCATGTTTCTCTACACAACTTAATCAAGGCTCCTACTAAAATACAACATCATGTCCTCACTTCAAAAGAAGTATGAAAATAGTGTAAGCTGAGGTTTTGAAGACAGGGCTAATGATAGGAAGCAAAATCACGTCGGCCCATGAAAGTAGATAAGAAGTGGATTTCTTGAATATAGTTTTTCACAGGTGGACAAGGTATCTTGGGGGGGGGGGTGAGATGGTAGTTTGACTCTTGTAAGAAGAATGTATTGCTGAATCAAATAACAGGAAATTGAAGCTAGTTAAATTCAGTGCTGATATAAGACAGAATTTCCAAAAAGTACCAGTAATTATATTTCAGGGTAATTTAACAGTGGAGGTGGTGGACTCAACATTCTCTAGAGTCTCTGAGGCGGGAATAGTTATCAAAGATTTATGGCTTATTTTTGTTTTTACTTTTGGAAAAGAAGGGTTTTTTTGTTTTGTTTCGTTTTGTTGAAATAAGGATGAATGCAAAGATCATCCACATTTCCATGGAACTGGAAGTTCCCTGATCCCAGAAGTTGCTCAGCAAATCTGACACTCTTGTGCATTTCATTACTAGCTGGCAATTTGCAAGCCCATTAAATGCTAGTTAATGAGAATGCTAATTCCATCGAGCAGCTGCAGGTGGCTCCCAGCACGCCCAGCTCTGGGGCAGATCCTCCACCTGACTGCCCAAGGCTGGGAAATATCCATCTTCCCAAATCCCCAGCTCTGGGGCAGCCCCATCCGAGTCATCTGCTCCAGAGCCAGTGAAGTACAACATCTAAAACTCCTGGACCTGGATAAACTCAGCACAGGGCTGACTTGGTGCCAAGAGCCCAACCTTCAGCGCTCCAAGGACAGATTGCCAACCAGCCCACGGAAACGCTGCCTTGGACTTGATCAAAGTTCATGGAACCTGAAACATTTCAAACAAAAACTCTCCAGTCCAATGTACCGGCATTTTCAAGCAAAACAAAGGCATGGGCTTCTATGGCAAAATGAGCACAATAGAAGCAGGAAAGTTGATTCTGGGGAATTTCCAGTACTGAAGAGGGAAAAAATCCCACAGGCGCCTGTTGCAGGGTGACCTAGCGTGCATGAGCATTTGAGGGGGGAGAATTCAGCCAGCTAGCGTCTGGTTTGCAAAGACCGCAAGGGGTCTCGCAGCTGATGGAGTTTTCTTCCCACGGTTCAAGTGCTTGAGGCTTGTGGTTTTAGCAATGAGAGATCTGGATTTCTCCCAGCTCTCTCAGTTTGAAAGATTTATATAGCAGTGGCAGCATGTGGAACTGAAAGTACAGATAAACCTCTGCACCTTTTGATGCTAATTCAAGCAGAATCTTGAAGCGTTGAAAGTTCAGCATCATTATTAATATAAAAACCTTTGAGCGCAACAATACACCCCCAGCCCTGCACACCACACACCACTGTACTTACTTTACTTCTATTTCTTCTAATTACAAAGCATTACTCACAAGAATGACAGATTTTATTACTCACTATTATACAATTTCTTTATTCTCCAGCCCTAACAAAGAGAAAGTACAGAAAAAGAAGTTATTTGAGAAAAAAAAAAAAAAAAGAATACCCCTAATAACAAATGACTTAATTTTGGGAAAGAATTTTGATGCCAAGGCATTACTTTTGCTGAATTTGCCAGTTTGGTTGAAACTCTTGCTATGTTTGACTTTTCTGAATAAATGCCACATGAAGTAATTTTGTAATTAGCTTAAAATTTGTCACTCTCGTGACTAATTCCTTTTAATTAGACTTAACAACAGAGAAAAAAAAAGATGTCATCATATAAAGTGGAGTCAAGTAATATATTGATTGGAGGAGAACTTAACAGCGTAAGTAGTCATATAGAAAATGAATCAAGCGAGCAAGTTTTTAATTTCAGGCAATTTTGTGCCACTCCCCTGGGTCCTACTCTATATTACATTTCATGCTATGATCCGTCCAGATTTTCTATATATGCACACACACAGAGGTGCACACATACATTATTAATCAATTGCATTCATAAAGGTGGTCAAGTCAAGCATGTGAATTAAAGTGTTTAACCATTCAGCCGTAAAATAAAACATTTTGTGAATGTCCAGAAGGGAAAAAGCCTCCTTATTCTAATGTTTTTTGACCATGGCTCACGTGTGACTACAGCAGCAAAAGAAAGAGTCAGGCAGGCCTTGAGACCAACCAAGCTTTACCCAAAGATAACCTGGGAAATCAGGTCCAAGACACGGGATTGTTGGCATCACATCATTCAACCTTATATACCTTTGGCATCACTCAGGTTTATCCTGTGCCCATTTTGCCCAAAATTACACAAATGTTTGTGTGACTTTTTGTTGCTTGGGTAGAATTGCCTAAAAACTGCCTCTTTGGGTATGCAGATGAAAGCTCCATCTTTGACCAGATCTGCCTAGTCTATGTTCAGGATTTCTCTGGGATCTGGGACAGTTGCCCTCAGCATAAATGAAATGCCTGGAATAGCATCATCTTGACCCAGATCCTCTTAATACGTCATTGCACTTTAATTTTGAACATCATCATGGTCATGCAATCAGCTATATTGAGGTATTGTCATTGTACTGTTACCCCTTCTGCTTGACAAGCCTTCCCCAGGAAGCTCCTTTTCTTGTTCTGTTTTTTTGTTTGGTTGGTTGGTTTTTGTTTGTTTTTTTTGTTTGTTTTTTAATATATAGGAGCCATAATGAACTCTTATTGGATTGTCACTTAAAATAATCGGAGAAAACCATGTAGACCCCCACAAAGATCATCCAGATTAAAAAGCTACTCTTCTGCACATACAGTGCATAGATCCTTCACAGGCAATGTAGCCCTGTGCAATGGCTGCTGAGCCTGCAGTGTCTTTCAGAAACTCAGGTAATTTCCGCATTTGTTTTCAAGCAGCAAGCCTGCTTTAAGAAGATTAGATCTTCAAACAACTGCTTTGGAAACACGGTAGAAAATGAACCAGGGCTGGAATTTGTCTTCTATTTCTTCTTCTTTTTTCTCTCTTCTTTAAATGCTGAATGATTGGAGCTATGCTAATGAACACCATTTTCATCATCTGAATGATCTCTTGATTTACTTAGTAAAGCAGTGCATTTGGCCCCTGTGTCCATTGCCAGCAAGTGACTTATATTCAAGAAAGCAAGAACAAAGAAAGTAATTTTTGAAGAAGCTGAGAAGTGCCAGTGATAAAACTGAGCCCTGCGGCAGGCCATTGTTTTGAGACCTGCAGTTTCTTTCAAGGTGAAACCTGGAAATTATCATCAGCAGTTCCACAGCATGGCAGCTCACAGCACGAAATGATGGAGATGCATTTGTTAAACCTATATGCCCTGTTATGGCATAAGCATCAGGCAGGCTTGATGTTGTTGCATCTGTCTTCTTTCTGGCCACCACAAAGGATGTATGTGCTGAATGCCAATGCCTGACCAGAAGAACCACACTGATGGCTTAAACTTGCTTTCTGGACAGCATCAGTGCATGTGTTGATGGATGCACTGTGCAAGAAATCTAAACATGCATCTTAGCAAAGAGATGGGGCCATAAATCGTTGGGCTACCTTATCTGGTTTGTGACCATAGCTATAGCCCTGGTCTTTCTTCTTCTACGTGACTCTGGCTAACTAACTGTTAGATGATAATCTATTTGTTTTTTTCCTCTGTTTTTCAAGAGTTGGAGGGAGATATTAGTAAGCCTGTAAGCTTTCCCAGTTTCAGTCACCAATTTTGGTACATTGGGTCCATTCCTTCTTTCCTTCTTTGCCTTTGTGTCATTTGTAAGACAGTAACAGCACTCTACAGGAACACCTGGTAAGGATGCTGTAGTAAAGTAGGAACACTAACTTTTTTTTTTTTTTTAGTGTATTTAATTCTGAAGTAATTTGCTCCCATCTCACTCACTAGAAAACTTCCGGCTGTCTAATAGGTCTGTGGACAAAATCTGACTGTCACATTATGTGCAGTTTTGGAAGAGCTCTATGCCATCTGCAGAAACTTCTTTCAACTGATTTGGGCAAAGACTTGTCAGTATCTTTTGGGAGTCACATCTAAGTTTCTTCAAGAGTGATGTTGCACAAGACATAAGCGACACAGCGAGTAGGTTAATTCATCAAGCTGGCTGACTTGCTTTCTAATTGCTCCAGAGAGAGTTTTTAATGAAAGTCACCACATTTATGGCTTCTCTGCTATAGTTGAGCAGTGAATGAAGCTGCTTGCAAAAAAACAGTTTTCAGTACTTTGTTCCTAGCTTAAAGTCAATAGTTATGTAATCTGGTACCCCAATCATGGCCAAAAAAACAGTTTTGCCCCATCTTGCTGAATAAAGAAGATGAGATAAGATTATGAAGCAACTAGAAGGTTCAGCTCCATTTTGACGTCATTCTTCAACACCACAAAATACTGTGATTTCTGAAATTCCCACTCAGACAGTGCAGTATGGGATTTGAACTTCCACAAAGTGAGAAACCACTTTCTTCTCTTTGTAAGATTGCAAAATTCAAAAATCCTTTGCACAAAGAGGAAGGAAACACTGAATTAAATTATGAGGAGGCTAGGAGGGGTGGCAGCTAGACAAGGAAGAATACCTTCTCATTTCCATCAGAAGGAAAGATGTGCAGTCCCTGTCTGGATTCATGGACACAAGATTTGTGTTTGGCTACTTAATCATTGCAGACTGTGTTGCTGTAATAAGAGACAGAGAGTTAATTGCAGCTTTCTTCTACAGTACTGCTTCCCTTTCTAATGGAAGTTGATTCCCGAGTGATTGGTAAACCTATCCTCTGATTATACTGTCTTTTGAGGCTATTTCCTATGATAAAAGGCGAGCAACATTTTATCTGTCTATTTACTTTTGATACTCCTATGGCTCAGTGGTCGAACAGAAAGTCAAAGACAGGAAGTCAAACCTTGCTAGGATCCATGCCAAAAGACCACTTCAACTCACTATACTTGTAAACCTGATCGTTTGATCTGGAGTGTGTGATGAACCACAAGTGAATAGACACTTGACTATAACTTACACTCATTGCTTCTGGCAAGAAATTGAGCTTGGTTGGTTTAAAGCTCAAGCTAATTTCCTAAGCACTGGACAAGTCTTCTTCACGTTAATCAATCCCTTTTCCTCTCTGTGCTTGCTTTCCAAGGATATGTACACTGACTAGAATTGGGAGTTTCTTGTAATGTGGGACACAAGGTTGATGGCTCTGCTGTTGATGTTTGCCATGCCAAACAGCTAGCAGGATTCCTTAACTGCTAACATCTATTAATATGTGCAAAAAGAGTACAGTACATCAGACATTTATTGTAAAACTTACTTGCTGGACCTCGTTAAAATGTTTGAATTGGTTACTGCTTTCCATGCAAAAGTTCCCAAACCCAGGCAGTATCAAGAGCCTTTTTAATGTCAGGCAAAAGGATGTCTTTCAAGTGGTGGAAGCTTATTATCTGAGCTATTTTAAAGCCAATCCGAGTAAAGCTCATAATGCTCTGGTGAGTTACATAAACCTCCAGAAGTGGGCCCAAAGAGCTGACAAATCTTCTTTAACTTCTACGCAGTAATTCATTCCCTCAGGCTCAGAACAATTTCCAGACAACTATAATCTATCACTGAACCTCTACGTCTCCAGGGGAAGCCCATTGGATCACACAGTAGGGCATGGCTGGGGGTTACAGCAAGAGGTCTTGACCTCTTCTTTGTGAAAACCTTTTCCAACACCACATTTGTCTGAATCAATCCACCCTGTGAATGCTCAAGCAGTAGCAGGACCCTCACAAGAAAGGTGCTGAGAGACTTTTTCTTCTTTCAGATGTCAACACAGTTGTCTGCAAGTTATTTCTCCTGGAGGATCCATCAGAGGCAGGTGTCTTTTGACTAACTCCAGGAGGTTTTAAAGCTTACTGCAAACATCTCAAGAATGAGAGGAAGTGAGGTGAGGCAGAGAAAGAAAAAGTCATTCTCTTGTGCAGTTGGAGCGCATGGTGAGTGGAGGCAATGCACCATCAGCCAGCAGACTGCTTGTCCCTCTCAAGGGGTCTGTGCCTCACTACAGATCTGTGTGGACACTCTGGCATAAAGTTCATGGTGTG
The DNA here is from genome assembly GCF_036417845.1 of Apteryx mantelli. Classification (NCBI taxonomy): domain Eukaryota; kingdom Metazoa; phylum Chordata; class Aves; order Apterygiformes; family Apterygidae; genus Apteryx; species Apteryx mantelli. The sequence continues at coordinate 2,485,454 of NC_089979.1, read as the reverse complement.
TCTCAATCTGATCTTCTTCCTTGGGGGAAAACAGCTGACAGATTCTCAGCACCATCAACTGATGGTCCATATTAACATCATCACATACTGGTTTCAATGAGTGGCAAATAGAAAGAGTCACCTCTTTGGCATCAGTGTGCATCCCACCTGGTTTAGTAGCAACAGAAAACACTGGCACAAAATAGGATCCCAAGAAATAATGCATTTATTCCATCTAGGCATTCACTTCCTCTTTCTCTCTCTGGTGTTTGGATCCAACTTTCTGAGTTGAAGGTGAAGTAACTGCACTAGAAATTGTTCTTAAATAATGTATCCCTCTGAAGGAAGGCATCCTCCTGAAGGCCAGTAGTTAAAGCTTTATATCTTGCAGCATGAAAATTTAAATGCCCTGGTTTCTTCCTCTTTAGTCTGATTTCCTGAAGTTGTACCATCTTGCTGTACATGTGTCAGCATCATCCTTCACCCCCCCTGCCCCCAGTAACCTAGTATCCACTGGCCAAGTTAGAAAAAAAAATAACAGAATAGTAGAGGTCTCAAAAGTATTAACATCCTATAGTAGACCCACTCCATGGGTTACATGCAGCTCCTCCAAATTATTTTGGTTTTGCCCACTTGAAACTATAAGGCAATGGATATCACCAGCATTACTCAACCGAGATAGGGGCCAGCGGTCCAGTCAACACAGGGAAGCTCTAACTAGCCACCGCAGAAGTTGTTTTTGGCCCCATTGGCTGGCTGTACTTGGAGAAGAAAGGGGCCATTGGAAGCTTTAGTAAGTTTTTACATATGAGAGAGGGATGAGTGAACTTGGAGGCATTGCAATGGAGGATCCTGGGTACATGAAAAAGCTTCTGTAAAAAGAGAAAGCCATATGAAAGTTCTGAGGAATTTAAAAAAAAAAACCAAAACATTTGCTTCTTTAGTCTGCTCCTCACATTGATGATAAGTTTAATCACTACTACTCCAGATCTGTATTATCTCACTAATAAAAGGAGAAATGAAGATGGGTGTCTAGGAACCTAAACTTCCAATGAACTGAACAGGCATTTAGAAATAAAATTTAGACATCTATATGCTTCCATTAAGCTGGTCATATTAAAACATCCATGAGCAGGTAATGGGAAGAAATCCATGAAAGAGAATGGATCAGAGAAAGCTGTAGGATTTCACTCAGCTGGATTGTTACTGGGTCACTGAACCATGTATGCCATGCAATACTGTTGCGCTCTTGCCTGGCAATACTGAATGATTTCTCCAGGATTTCATTGCGGCCTTTATCAGCATCCTGTGAAGGTCATCCTACCTCTAGGACCATGAAGTGGAGACATTGCTGACTGGAAGCTAGACGGATTCTGCTCACTGAAACCCCTTGACAATCTCAGAGCCCAAACTTTTTGCCAAACTGTTGTTTGAAACAGAAAGGAATTCAGAGGACAAAAGCTAAGGGACTTTAAGATGCAATGGCTGTGTATAGGTAAAGGTCCAATTTGTTTAATGAGTTCACATTAAATTCACACCTTCATTTCAGCAGGAACAATGAACCAAGAGGGAATTTCTCAACTATCAGTGAAAGTCCAAATACATCCAGGATCAGGTCACACAATAGCTTTCTGGAGCTGATCAAGCTCAACTGTAAAGTTAGCTCAGATCCTTTTGTGCTGTGTGATCCCCTGTAGATGCATTCTTAGCCTGAGGACAGTGTGAGCAAACCTCCCTGAGGTCCTGAGGACAATACCAGCTCCCGAAAAACAGGCTCAGGTGGGTTTTTTTGTTGTTTGTTTGTATGGTTTTGGTAGGGTTTTGTTTGTCTGTCTGTTTGTTTCATAACAAACGGGGCAATCAGTCTCTTTCCAGGGTGCTCCCAGGAAAAAAAAAATGCTGTGACAGACCAAATAGAGCAACTTTATTCTCAACAACAAGCAACTGTTCTGAGACATTCTTAACATGCCTGGAAAAGCTACAGCGGCTCTGGCACAGGGTTTGAAAGAAGAAAAACAACACCATAGGGGAAAATGACCCCATAGTGATGGCAGCCCTGTGAAAGGATCCCTCTGCTTGCCGGTTTCCATTGACCACATCAAGTTTGTTATTGTATCAGGCATGGGGCAAAAAACCACCCAATTCCTTTGAAAGTAAGTGGGCTATACTTAAAATTCCAGGCTAGAAGGCCTGGAGGCTGAATCTCAGTCCTGACTAGACATGGGGAACAGCAAATTGAAACAGAAGTGACTTCTGTTATCTGCGCCTTATGCTGGATAAGTCATGCCTGAGAAGGAGATCATGTTGTGGCCTTCGTGGTCCATTCAACCCTTTGCTGCATTATTTCTTGCTCCTTAAAAAGGAGGGGGGTAGATGAGGAATAATAACATGAATGTGACTTGTTCCCCTTAAACTCACTGGCCATTGGACTTTCAAGGGTGCAGGAGGAATTTCTCCCACAAGTAAGACACCTACATGTCTACAGTTTCCTCTTTCCATTTTCACCTTGGAGCATAGTGCTCATTTTCATCCTTGTCACATTTGTTTCTCTATGGAAGCCAAAGCAGCGTGATAAAGCTTGCATTCTCATGGTCTTTTCAGTACCATGAGCAAAAATAAGCTCCAGAAATTGCATACACTCCAGACATGAAGACTAGCTTGATAGACAGGAGCTGTACAGAGAGTTTTGGTAATGTCAGAGAAGCATCCCAGCTTGTGAGGCTCACCCATACTTCTGGAGACAGCATGAACCATAGTGCAATGAAGCATGCGAGCCCTCAGCTGTTACAAAATAAGCCCCGTACCACAGCATTTACTCCACTGAGGTGCCGCGGTGTGCAGCTCACTAGGCTTGTTAGCTGCATGCAGTGGTGGGTCAGGAGTATCCATGTGTTATCAATGATACTGGCAGCTTGTTCACGTTTTCTGAGCATCCAAGGGATGACTTGGACTTGGGACAGCCTTGTGTGAACTCAGCTCGTTCCTTCTCCCTTGCGTAGCTCACATGGTTACTAGGGCATATTTAAAGGACACAACCAAGGAGTCCAGCAGCTGCTCAGAGCACCAGTTCCACCCAATGGTATCGATCTTGCCTTCTCTCTAATGTTTTGCTTAATCCCTTCTAAAAACAAAAAATAAGTCAAAAACCTCCCAATGGTAAATATATAAATGAGGAGAAGCGTATCGTTCTCTTTCTCTTCTCATTCCTTCTCGAAAGGGAAGAACCTCTGGGCTCCTGTCTGTGTCAGCCGCGAATCATCCTTGTAAGAACAAGTAATGTGCAATCAGCTAACAAGACAAAGGAACAATGCACTACCTTCCACCTGGATTGCCTGCAATTTGCCCAGGGAAACGGTCTGCTTAATTACTTGAGTGTCCTTCCAAGACAGGCAGGAGATGGAGTTCCCACCCTGGACCAGATGATCAGCCTTTTTAACCTAATAGCATGATTCTGACAGTTGCAGGGCTGACAACTTCCAGAGCACATGTAAAATCAATCTCTTTGCAACTTCTTTGTGAGTTTCCTTAGCCACAGGGTGACATTTCTTCTGGATCCCAATTGAAGCAGCAGGCGTACTAGTAATTCCTGTTTTTCAACTAGTATGGCAGCTGAGTTATGTTTATTTGTGTCTCTGATGCTTTCTACTTTCCAACCCCCTACTCTCAGCCTGCCTAATCAATTTGCATGAATAATAGCTCATATCATCATTAATAAAATTAGTTTGCTGATGACAGACAATAAGGCTATGTGAGAAGGAAACCAGCAGCCTGAAAAACAAAATAAAATCCAAACAAATATTCCTTTCCAAAAGCCCAGCAAATAATTATTTCAAAGGAGACCTCCAACAGTTTTAAACAAACCAACCCACCACCCATCAAACAGGAGCAATTAGCAAAAGTGTAATTCATTAGCCAGAGAGAGGGAAAACACTATGAGGCTGTGTTTGCTGATCTTCGGGCACAGGGATGCTGGGCATATTTTAACACCAACCAGGAGAAATATGAGCTTTTATGTACAAAAAGACAGCAGGAGATGAGAAAGCAGCTTCTCTGATGGATTTTCTGATTGCACTGAGCCCTCCAGAATGCAAAAATAGCTATTTTTATTGTTTTGTCCACTATCCTGGACAGCGATTTAGTGGGTATCATTTATACATGATAGGATATTTAATTTTCAGCATAGGTTTATTTTGACTCATTCTTTTCTTTTTTTTTAACTTTAGCTTATATCTAATCTTGACCATCAATACCAGTATACAGAAAAGCTCTTTCTACTACCTGGTCAATGAAAAAGTCCCCAGTGATGAACTTCAGACAGTATAAAAGACTCTCAGTGATTCTCCAGTGAAACTGCTGCTTCATGAGCTCTTCAGGTGGACTACTGAAGGCTACATGACACTTCAAGAGATGCTTTTCTAACCTGGTTTCCTCAGGAAATAAACTTATGCAACTGTTTGCATGTGTATGCAACCATACAAATTACCGTTTGCACACTGGTCACCCACATCTGAAAAAGAGGTAGAATTTCCAAACCAGGTTGAGTTCTTCCACTGCAGAACTTGTGCTGGAGTGTGCACAACCCTTATTAGGTATCAGAGAGTACATCAAATTCCTTTGTGTTGACTCAAATATGCACTGGAAATAAGTGTATCACTGTTCACTGAACATCATAACATTAAACAGCATTCGGAAGACATCAAGGAAAATCAAGTGTGGACTGGTGTTTAGCATTGTTCATAAACATTATCAAGAATTTGCAAATGTCCATATCTCCAAGAATTTGCAGATGAAGAAGCAAGGGCAAATAAAGGATATGAAAAAAAAAAGAACCTTTGTTACTATTTTAATGATGATAGGCAGCTGCAAGACACAATTTTTGCATGATTTATCCAAGATAATGTCCTGACAGTCAGTGGGAACCATCCTGAAATTTCCTAAGTCCCAGTATAATGTAGAAGCCTTTTTCCTCACTTACAGATCTGGCCTCAAGTTTCACATCCATTATCTGAATAAATTACAGCTCTTCTGTGGTGCCCAGTGACAGGACGCGAGGCAACAGGCACAAACTGAAACACAGGCAGTTCCGTCTGAACATGAGAGAAAACTTCTTTACTGTGAGGGTGACAGAGCACTGGAACAGGTTGCCCAGAGAGATCGTGGCGTCTCCATGCTTAGAGACATTTAAAAGCTGTATGGACATGGTGCTGTGGAACTTGCTCTAGGTGACCCTGCTAGAGCAGGGGGTTTGGACGAGATGATCTCCAGAGGTCCCTTCCAACCTCAACCCTTCTGTGAATCTATGATTCTAGCTAGCATGCCGCCATATGATTCCCACATGTGGTTCTACATTTTGAAGAAGTAGGTTGCTCTAGCAGCTTGTACACCTCTTCTGGGAGCTGAGCAGAAGAAAAAAAAAATCTTCACATTTTCCCTCATTTTTCCATTTTGTGGGGGTCTGAGCTGAGTGCTGATGGGGTCTGTTACAGAGCCAGAGTCTGTTCCCAAACTGAGATTCACACTCAGCTGGGTTCTCAGACACGGATTAGCACAAAATCCTCAGCGTATACTGAATCTCAGCGTGGATCCAGGCTCTGGTTCTTGCAGCCTGGTTGGAACAGGTGCAAGCATGACTGAAGACACTATCAAGGCCAAAACATCAGCAAATATCCTGAGCTCAGCTGTCTTATTTACCACTCTGAATCCAAGCTATAGCCAGTGGATACCCTAGAGCGTGGATAGTCTGTGCATGGGGTGCGCAGTCGAGTATGCTCACATCCAGTCTTCACCTCCATAGTCTACCCAAAAAGCTCTGTGGAGCAAGCTCTCGCCAATTGTAATTGACAAATATAAAGAAAACTGGGTTCTTCAGCATTAGCAACTTTGGAGCTGAACTGACCAAGACCGAATGTCAGAGCTTCCCTGGAGTGGGAAAAAAGAGAAATCTAAACTGTTTCCTCTATTTTCATTCCCTTTGGTTGGAGTGGCTAGCCAAAGATGGGGATCTTCAGGGTTGTTTTCTTTAGGAGGCGAAATACGGTGTCACGGCACTGTGCTTCTAGGCTTTCCAACACGCCTGGATGAAGAATGCCTCATTGTGTGTCGGCTGGCTTAAACCAGCTTTATCACTAGGAAGATTTATTAGTCTAACCGTTGTTCCTCAGGCACTACATAGATTAGCAGCATGGGAAAATGTTGCAAAAAAGTAGATCACCACAACACATTATTAGTGATGCATTTAATGATAAACCCTCTCCTTGGCTCAATCAGCATCTTTACTGGTTTTAGCTGCTTCTCTCCTTTCCACCCTCCAGAAGAAAACAGAGCAAAATATATATTTCATATGATCTTTTTCTAGATTCATAATAAGCTTTATTTTGTCAGCAGAATATAAAAAGCAAACACACTTTGCAGATTTAATTCGAGCAATGCTTCGCGATTCCTCCTTTAATATATAAAATCTTCTCTGAAGCAGATTATCCCGCTTTCTCTCCTGGATTTCAGGAAGGTTTAGTCTTATTATTACTCCTACTAACATGAAACACTGGAACGGATTTTTTATCGCTGAAGAGAAAACAGCTGCATCAAATTGTGAATATTTAGATAAATCACTTTCGTTTAGGTGACATTTTCCATTTTGTTATGGAACACATTTTGACTAGCAATTTAATAAAGAAGAGTTTTGCAGTAAAATTTTACATTAAAAGGACGTACATTTTCACTTCTTTTTAGAAGGTCATTTTCTCTCTTTTTAACTTCACTCTACCTACCTTTTTGCCATGAAAATGAAAGAAAAGGAGAGTGGAATAAAAGTATTTCTTTATTCTGTCTTGCCAATGCTACTTCTTCCATTCCCCTTCATTTTTAAAGGGGAAAGATAAGGAATGATTAAAAATTTAAAGCAAAATTAATATCACAACTTTAAATTCAATGGTTTTTAAAATGTGTCCCCTCTAAAAAAAATCTGAACGATTTCCATTAGAAATTTCAAAAGAAATCTTCCTCTGTTTGCTTACGTTTGCCTGAAGCCCTAAGGATACTAGACTTAAACTATTCACGATCAGCTGTCATTTGTGTTTACTTTTTTGTATACTATTTTTCCTGTCTTCCCTGTTTATTTTAAGTTTCATTAAAGTGTGTGGCTAGAAGAAAGGAGGAAACAGGGAGGTGGTGGGTGCTCATCCTTTCACAAACGTGAGCACAAGCCTAATTCAAAATCAGAGAATCCATGTTTGTGCTAAACCCCAAGAGAGATACCTTCAGGAAACCATGGTTGGGATTCATCCAATTCAAGATGCTTGTTTCCGATGAAAGTGTTTCCATCTTGAATAAGTCGCCGTAGGCTTCCTTCTCAGTCTGTGAAGAGAAAGTCAATGGGTTCAGGCGAATTTGTGGCATAATGTCCACTCGGCACCTGCATTGGGTCGGACAAAACACATCCTATGCCTTATTGACTTTCTCTCCAGAGATTATTAATACAGAGAGTCCCGAGTGGCTTGCTCAGATGGACACACATGGGGATTCCTAAAGTTAGGTGACATAAATCCTGCCCTGGTCTTTCCTAGTGTGGTTCCCTTTGCAACTGTTGTGTTGCTTTCCTTTTGGAGGCGTCGCGGGAAGTTATTGCATCAGCAATTCCTAGAGGTAGCTCCTGCTTCCAACGGCTCATGCTTTCTAGCAAAACATCTAAGCAGACCACATCTCTGTGACTAAGGCATTTCTGTGATTGTGCCTTTCAGCAATTCCTTAGACGTTTTGTCCCTTAAGTGGGGGTAAAGAGAAACATCTCGGTCCGGTGCCAGCCCTTCCTCTCTCCTGAGTCATCGCAGTGGAGAAGCCGTGACATCAGAGTCCATCCCCCCCTGGAAGTGCAGCACTGCTGTTGGGAGTGAGTCAGGTGGGAGTAGGAGGCATTAGATTATTAAAATATAATAAAAAAGATGCTCCCGATTAGTAGGCAGCCCACTCCGCGCTCAGCTGCGATAGGAGCAGAGGAAGAGGAAATTCAGCGTCACAGAAATGATGCGGCAGGAATGGTTATTACTACCTGAGCACCTCAACAGCTAATTACGCCCCACATTTCCCCTCATGTGGAATTATCGTATGAATGACATGGAAAGAGAAAATTGTGAGGGAGAGCTGGCTTCACAATGGGAATCGCTTCAGCTGTCAGCATTTCGTCTGCACTGACACAGGCCTGGAAGAGGGTGTGGGTGAGGAGTGAAGAACCTGACAGCTCCTCCAGCCATCCCTGATTTTTCTCTAAATAAATATATAGCTGCCTGGAGCCATAAGGACCCCCTAAAGAGGCTTTTGTGTGTCATTCTTCTCTTAGCAATAGCAACAGAGTTATGTCATCTTACATTCCTTGAGGATCTGAACCCTTTAGATTTCCAGATGGATTTATCTCGAACTCAGCCGCCTTTATATTGCAGGTGGAATGGAGCAGTTAATGTGTTTAATTTGAGAACTGAACCAAAAATCAGTATGGAAAAAAAAATGCCCCTTCATCACTGCTGCTCTATTTCCAGGAGGGGAAAAATATAAAAAAAAGACAGTAAAACAGTGCACCAGGTAAATCTAAACTACTTCTACTGACTCAGAATAAAGTCTTTGGATTGTTTTCAACTTATTTAAGCTATATAAAGACCAACCATTTATTTTATATGGAGGTCAATTTTTAAAACAAAAAAATGTGTTTTTGAAATTAAGGTTGAAAAGGTTCAGTTAGAAAATGTCAAAACAAAGGAGTCTGGCATTTCCAAAATGAAACATTTCATTTAGAAAATGTCAAAAGAAAACACACTGACATTTAAAAAAATATATTCCCACATAACTGTTTTGCAATTTTTGTCTAAAACTCTTTGCTAAATTCAACTCAATTCTGTAAAGATTTTCATCCCTCTAAAATTCCTTTTTATTTGGAATTATTATTCAAAAAGAAAAAAACCAAATCCTCAGTGTTCACTCTGGATGAATTTATAAATATTTTTATGAGTGTCTCCCAAGGATTTGATGCGTTGGTATTCAGCTTAATGCCAAGATGACACATAGCATTCAGTCTTGCTGACCAACTCCCAAAATATGTAGATTGTTATGAAAAAGATCTGTATCCATCCCGCTTTCTAGCCTGTGATAACTGGTTACCTTCTGATACATGTGCATTAAGTACATCAGTGCAATGTTAAAATGTCACCTGGACTAGAGTCTTGAAGGAACTCGCCTGTGAAATTTTGGCCAAGGTGTATAACCTCTCATTACAAACGGCTACTGCTCTCAGGGACTGAAATGGCCAACATAAGACACATCTACAAAAGATGGGGTAAGACACAGTGGACAGTCCTGGTGGTTGCAGACTGGTGAGAATACAAGATGCCACAGGTTTGAAGAAAAGATAATTTCACAGACTGAAATCTGCTTAAAAGGAAAAGTAGGGCTGAATGATCGCTTGTCAGGAGCAGAAGAGTGGGGTCCCACAGGAATCGGTGTTGAGATGAGTTTTTTTTCACCATTTTAATTGATGACCTGGAGAATGGAGAGAACAGTGATTTTTCCATCTTTTCAGATGAAATTAATATCTTTTGGATTGTTAAATGCCATGATGTTGGTGATGAGCTCCAAAAGGATCTCACAGGATTATACGAGTGGGCAGAAAAGTAGCAGATGAGCATCAGTGCAAATAAATGTAATATTCCTAGGGAAAAGAAATCCAAATGATACCTACATACTGCTGCACTAAAAATTAGCAGTTAAAACTCAGGAAAGATATCCTGGAGTTATCACAGAGAGTTCTCTGAAATCACTGGCTCGGTGTGCAGCAGCGGCCAGAAAAGCCAACAAATGGTGGTCATCACCATGAAGGTTTTTGAGAACAAGACAGAGGGAGTCATTTTGCTGGTGCATAAAATTTTGATGCACTCACATCCTGAGTAATCTGTGCATGTGTGGTTTCTCCCTCTCAAGAAAGCTCTGGTGGAGGTAGGAGAAGGTCTAGATAAGGGCAGCTAAGCTAATAAAGAGGGTGGAGTAGCTGCCTTTAGAGGAGAGACTAGTAAGGCTGGAGAGACTCTTCTGTCTAGAGAGAAGAAAGCTGGGCAGATGGGGGATAAAACTGAGGTTTACAAAATCATGAAGGTGGCAGCTAAACTGAATGGGGAACTATTGTCCAACGAAATTAGTAGAACATCAGATAGAATAGATGAAAATACTTGCTTATGCAGCAGACTGATTATGGGACTTGCTGCTGCATGAGGCAGTGGAGTCAGACAAGATCAGCAGGTTCAGAAAGGGGTTATACAAATTTAAGGGCAATAGTTTTCCAAAACAGACAGTAAACAGTAGAGATGTCCTCTCCAGCTATCCCTAATACAACAGCCATGGGTGCAGGGGAAGTACGAGGGGGATGGATTGCAGAAAGTGTCCAGGCTCTTTCACCTCCCTTAAATGGCAGCTCCTACGCACTGATTCCTAATTTCATTGTGGCAAAGGGAATGCTTTGCTAGAGGGACTAGGGTCTGACCCACTAAGCTATTTCCTACATCTCTGTGCAAGAACTGGGCAACAGCAAGACATGCAGATTTTTTTCTTAATTGTTAACTAGCACAATCTGCTGGGGTTTGATGTCAAGATTTTCCTTTTACCAATCTGAACATAATATATTTTAAAACATCATTTCAGCTGAGCACTGTAGTGCTCCAATTACAACAATGGACAATATTATAAACACGAGTAACAAGTGTATTCAATTATTCTCCATGGTTATAAGCAACAAATTTGATTCTGGAATAACTGGCCAGGTATGTATTAAGCCACCTATTAATCATTTTTATTTCTAGGTAAATTATTTATAAATACCACAACAAATGTCCTAGATTTCAGTGGCTCTGCTTTGGTTTTATCCTTTTGGGACTTAAATTTGGGACACAGCGGATTTGTGTGGGTACATTAACCCGCTTGAAAGGTGCATTTGGATTTTCTTGAATTGGATTAACAGTTAGGGAAGCATTCTGCAAAATTTCAGCCACTGTGCATTGGTTTTATCCTTTGGGGATTTAAATATTGCAGAATGTTTCCTAACGGTTAGTCCCACCTGACATCAGGCATTTTTTTACTTAGGGAAATTCAAGAAAATCCGGATAAACTTTTCAAGCGGATTAGTGAAGCTACATGAATCCACTGTGTAGCACTTTTCTCACCATTTCTGTGAAAGTAATCCAGTTAACCAGGGCACTCCAACCACTGCAAGCAACCATTATGCATTTTCTTCAGCAGCCAGGCACTTCTGCTTGAGTCTGGTTGCTACCACGACAGTCCAGACCTTGGGAATACCTAGCACAGGTTCTCCTGTGGCTCCACCTGGTCTGACTTTTAGTTAGGACCCAGCTCAGATAGATCCTAGGCTGGGACCTATGATTGATTTTGCTGCTCCATGCAACTACCACCTCACATTTCATAAGTGAAGTGGGCTCAATTCAAGTCATCTCAGTTCAGCCTGGCAGAGAATTAAACTAAGATTAATTAAGTCAGATTTAACTGTGAATAAGGGCATGTCCACATGCTTGGTCAATATGTTTAAAAACTTCCAGGTCACACTTTCATATAAGTTAAGTTCCTGATGGTGACACCTGTATGAATCCTTGCACATATTTATGTCTTGCTGAAGCCTGCACAGGCTCCTTATGGCAATCTTAACAACAGCAGCTATGGGACCTTTCCTCCTTCATTTGGATACAGATTTTCTCTTTGTGATCTAACTTAGGCCTTAAGACAGATGCATTTCCAGATGGCACAGACATGCCTGGGTCATGTGCCCAAATGAGCTGGATGTGACAGTGGCAGCAACACTTCCAACACCTCCCCCCATGCAGAGGAGCAGGCATTTGGCAGAGTCCCATACTGGGAGAGGTGATACGTCATGAAATTCTTCTTCTTCTCAGCTTGGGGCAATGTGAACAGAGATGGATGCAAAGACTGTATATTTTTCTGATCTTTCTGGGGATGACTAGGCCATCTGCGTTGATCATTAAGGGCTCAGGAAAGAGCTTCATGTGGGGCCAATGTCCAGGTGAAAGGGAAGACCTGAACAACATACAACCTTTTGTCCCACAGCCTTCCTTAGGGAGTCGCTCCATCTCTATCTTCTCTCTCTGAGAGTGGCAAAGGAGTAGCCAATAAAAAACTAAAAGGCAATTAAAGGCAGAGCGGTGAGTAGGCAGAGAAGCATATTAATCTTCTGTCTGTGTGGTACCTGATGAGGTTTTTCAAATCTTCAGGTCAGCTGGGATGGACAACAGTCAAACGTGTAGCCTGCTAACTCTGCAAACTCTGCACAGCCCAGACGGTACCAAGGCTCCTGAAACAGCTCTTCAGAGGATATAAATTGGCATAGCTGAGGTCGACACTTCACTCCCAATGAGGATTCAACCTACTGTGTGCTGTCCTGTGCCCAAGTTCCCCACAAGAGATTGAAAAGGTAATCACGTCAAAACTCATACACCACAACATCCCCAGGGACGATCAAAAAAAAAAAAAATCGCTTGTTTGGACAAGACAGTGTTTAAAGTAAAGGTTAAACAGAATCACGCTGCAAATCGCACAGGGATTCTTCAAAGCAGGCACTTTGCTGCTCATCTCCCCCTGCAATAGTAACATCTAGAGTATGGAGTGTGTACCCTGGCTCCACCCAAATATGCTCATTTTGCTAGTCTCACGTTAAAAGCCTCTCCAGGGATTATTTTCCAACAGCATCCTTACCAGTCTATGCTGTGGGGCAGATGCCCTGGTGCCTGGCTGTCCACTCCAGGAGACCCCCGGTGACTCTCCTTCCCCACCCTCACTGCCGAAGGAAAGCAGGACACAGGCAGGAGGGAAGGATGTGGTCCAAATGCGCAGTCTGGACTAGGTGCAGATGCAGCCAGAAGAAACACCCCTCGGGCAGAAACACGCATGCCCTCCCAGAAGGATGCCTGCTTTCAGCTGTGTCCCCTTCCTTGTGTCTGCACTAGCAAATTAAATGGCCTGGGACTGTTCTCCGGCCACAAGTCCGGCGGGCAGGGCACAGCCTGACTCCATGCCTTTAGCTGTGACTCCACAAGCAGAGCGGATTCATCCAACTGTCTCTTAGGAAAGGTTTCCAGCTTGTGTTAACTCCTGAACTACATTTAGGTGTTTTTTCCAGAGAGTGCTCTCAGACCCAAACAAAATCTATGCCAGGAAGCATCTTGATAGTTGAACACTGTGGAGGAATGCGGATCATTGCTTCATCCTGTGCCTCGGCGCCCTGTTTACTTAGCCAGCATCGATGCAGCCGTTGAGTCTAGCTACAGCTCATTTATCACACTGTTGTGTCTGTTCAGGAGTTTTACCAAGCACAGGTTTTACCCTGCCCTGCAATTAACACCAGTCAACATGATGCACATTCCTGCATCAGGTGGTACCGTACCGACAGAGCGGTTTTGCAAACCTCCCATTGCTCTCTGCTAAACAAGGACTAGATCCACTCCTGCACTTGGCCCTTTGGATAAGCCCTTGGCTTTAGTGACATTAATATTAATTATTTGATAAATAATACAAAATTATTGGAAAAAAACAATGTTCAGGATGGCTAAAATTAATTGTGAAATTAGGCCTAAGTGGATGAGTAATTTCATCCACAAAAGTAATGTAAGAAATTAAAGAGGGATGAAAGTCAGGGACAACTACTTCAGAACTACAAGTACTACTTGTTTCGGAAATGCTGAAACATTCTACCTGGATATTTTCAACATCTTCCAACTTTCTGGGCTTTCTGATTTCAAATTATATCGATCATTTAAATGTTACCCTGAAAAAAAGGTGGTGAAGTTAAGTAGATGGGTTAAAAAGCCCCACTGTGAAACACAGCAACAATTTGGGGATGGAAAAAAACATTTTAGGCTGACCCAAACTTTTTTCCCTCATTCCGCTATATTTGATCCCCTCAATTTTGGTTTACTTTTACCTGTACTGATTGCTTTCTGCCTTTCCATTATCTACATTCAGCTTTTTTTTTTCCCTTTGGTCTCCTGCTTTGTGGTCTCCAAATCTTTTTTCCACCCTCTTTCCTTCACTGTTATTTTCTCAATCTTTTCCATTCCCTTATTCACCCATTGCATATTTTCTTCTCTGTCCTCCTCACATATCCCACCCACTCAGTCTCTCCAGCCCTTTCTCACTCGGTGCAACCTTTCATTTGCAACCTGCTCTTGACAGCGGTGAGTGCAATGCAGCTCCTCGTCAGCCGGAGGGAAGGAGGGAAACCCCCCTCTGCAACCACCAGGCAGTTGTGCTGCAGCTCCAATCCCACGGACCTCTGAGCAGCTCAGGTGGAAACAAGTGAGGATGAAGCACTGAGTGGCATGAGAAGACATGAAGTAGGCAGGCTGCAGACAGGCATCTTCTCTGGGACTTACCCGTGTGGGTGGGGGCATCATATACTCCCCCGGCTCAACACAGCCTAGACTGAAGACCTCTAAACTTAAGAGTAATAGAGTAATACAACATCATATTTTGGGTTACTGAAAGATCCATATTGCTGTAATGAGGTCATTGCTAATAGTGGTCTTTTTTTTTTTTTTTTTTTTTTGAACATGGAGATTATGCCCTCAGGCAAGGGGACAAAAAAATAAAAATAACAGATTCAGCACAACCATCCTTCTGGTAATCATGGTGATACGAGGTATCTGAAGATTGCTGTCCAGCTAACTGAAGATTTCTGGATAGCTGGAAAAGTGGGGTCCAATTTAATTAACCCTTTGTTAAACATGTCTATGAATAGCAAAGGCCTCCCTAGCCCAACCTGGCATATCCTAGGATGCTCTTTGGAATTGGCTTGTGGGTCTTGGCCATTGAAAAGCCAGGAAGCATTTCTGGTCCTTCAGCCTGTAGTTCTGCCTGTAGTAATTCCCCAGGTTGAACTGAATTAAGCTGAGCTGGCCTGCAATTTGTGATCCTTGCAAGCATGACCGTTCAGCTTGGAGTCCCTTTCCTTTTCTGAAGTCAAGTCCCATTGTTTGCCTTTAAGGTGTATTCTCAACTTTCCTAGAGTCATTCAGTGACCTCAGTCAAGCTGTTTTGCCAGCTCCTTAGCTATAAAAAAATAAAATAATGAGATTAAACTCATCCTGGAAAGAATTTGAATTATGTAATATAAAAGCAAAAGGAAGGCAACAATTTTGCTGGGCAATTTGCAAGACTTTCCATTATGTATTCTTTCAACTGCAGCATAATGTCTGTGATTGCCCATGCTGTTCTTGAAGAGCTGCAAGAATTCCGCATGATTTGAAGCACCCTAAAACCCACAGAGAAAAACATTAGAGCTTTTGGCGTGTGAAAGAGAGTCTGGAAGAACTGTACTGGTTTGTTTTTGTCTTAAAATTCCTAGCAGCAGCAATGCCCTTTGCAGGTGGTTGAGGGAATCGGTGTTTTAGTAAGCTTACCAATGACTCACAGAGGCCGTATTTGTTGGCCACGTTCATATCTAACAGCCACGTGGCTATAAGGGAGCATGGCACAAATCACTCCTCTATGTTTCCCAGTATGCAGAAAAGACCGTTATTTTGTCCAGCAGCTTGAATGACTGGTTGCAGACTGAAACACCAGGATGTGCAAGTCCCCTCAGTCTGTGACGGGTTTGCAAGAGCTCTGTAGGTCTCTCTGGGTAAATACTAGTCTCAGTAATTACATTCTTCTGCAGATTACTTACCAAATTAAACTTTGCGGGTTAACAACAAATTAGCATGGAAGTCACACATTGCAATCAAAGCCCTTGTGCACAAAGAAAATTGCACGGAACTTCCCACTGTTGTTGCCATCTGAATCGGTAACGACTTGGGAGATGTTTTCTAGCATCTTGTCACATAACCCTTTGAAGAGCACATCTGGACAATGTAAGGAGTCTGCTAATTCAGGGTAAAACCTATTGTAGACAAACCAATATGCATTAACAGGTTTAACTGGCCAAAACAGCTTTTTTAATTTTTTTAAAAATTTTTTTTATTGCCCTGGTTTAGCAGTGTCCTCAATACAAACGCTCAGACTCTGCCCTCTGGTCAGAGATGAGTAGTTGTCTCCTCCTGTGGCATGATTATAGCGCAGGTGTTGATGTGTGAAAGTGGAACATGTTAAGTAGATTGGTTAGAAATGTCCCGCTGATTCAGTGATGGAGGAACATTTTGTGGATTTTGATTAAATATCTCTTGGGAAAAGAAAACAGAACACAATGTTCTAATATAGATGAAACTAAACTCTGACCTTTCCGGCATATAACATTTTGATTTTTCATTTCCAAATGACTTTTGTTCTCAATTGTTTCATCCCTCTGACTGTATATTCTGATAAATCTTACAGAATAAAATTAAAAATTAAAAATCAGAACATATTATTACTTTAATTAAATTAAACATTTCAATTACCCGAGTTTTTGGCCTTACAGCTCATGTAAGTCATAGAAAATCTTTCACAACCTAGTTTTCTTCCAGGTAGTTTCAAAATGGGGTAGGGGAAGGGATCCCCTCACACAAATTTCCCTCACACAAAAAGGACCAATTCTTTTTTAATCTGACAGTGATGTAGGGTGAGAAAACTCCTAAAGTAGGGTTTTATACAACTTTCTGAGTGCCATATATTCAGCTATTACAAAAAACCTTTGCACAAATCACTAGAAAGATATTGGCAAAATCTGGAAGTACAGTTACCAGTTAGTGTCCTACTAGGGCATCCTAGGTATATAATTACCAACAAGTTCTTGAAATACTTCCTTTCTCATGTTACCATCTTGTGCAGTTTCCCAGCTGGCTCATAGGACCCTTTACAGTTCAGAGAGCAGTTGGTTCCTCTGAGGACTTAACCCTAAATCTTTGGTGATGTTCCGGCACCTGCAAGGACCAGACTTTTGAATAGTCCTCAAGAATTTGGCTTAATTCCTTTCTCCTGGAAGAATGTCTCCTGGGGGAATCGCATGAAGAGAGGGCTTCAGTGCCATGCTGGACTACCAGAGCTGGCTTTAAAAGCACTCATTTATGGGGCAAGCTAAATTATCCTGCACTGGTTTGAGGCTGCCAGGGTTAGATACAGCTGCCCATGTCCACCCTGGCTTTTTCCAAGCTAAGCCAGCAGCACCTGTGCCTTAGTACCAGCTGGTGCAATGATGCCTCTTTAGTGTCTGCCCCAGTTTTAGCATGCTGCACTCATCCTTTTCACCTCATGCCAGGCTGACAAGAATGCAAAGGAGCCCCATAAAACATCGGTCTTGCTATGATCTCTGTGCTAAGTGTGAGAGATGCCCTGTCAGTGTCTCACACACAGCACGTGCCTTGTGCAGTTTTGGTTTCCATCTGCTCTGCAGTTCTCCGTGTCCCACACGGCTGGTTGGCCTGGTCTGTGTGCCACTCACGAGCTGTGTGTCCAACCAAGGAGTGACCTCCACGACGGTAGTTGTGACAACAAGGCATGAGTCCATGGCCCTGTCCCAGATCTGTTGCTGTCATTGCCCTACCCATCATCTCCCCTCTCAGTTCATCCTTCCTCCAGCTGTACCTCCATTTCTCATAATATGCATTGCCTTACTTCACAGGGGCGACAACAGAGCTTCGTTTTAGATCCTTCCATGGGAAGGGCCACAGAAAGCCAGCCCAGGACTCTCCTCTCCCCATAAGGAACCATGGGGGACTTGGTAGACAGAGTACAAGCTCCCTGAATGCAAATAGTCCTCTGCACATCTTGCAGTGCTCACAACAGGACAAAATCATTACCACCTTTTTGTGAAGCAGACACCTGACAAGTGGCAAAAAACCAAACTCCTGCAGCTTGCTGTTCCCCGTCACTCTGTGAATACATTACCACAATCTGAGTCACAGCAGCCACAGCACTCAATATACAGAGCGTGGCATTATGTTAGGCACCGTGTTCCCTTCTGCTTTTGATGTCAGGGTAGTTACTTCTGACTTGCATCAAAAAGTCAAAGAGCAATAATCCAGATCTGAAAGTCCAATCACAGTTCCTGCCTTGAAAAGCAGCCAAGCAGGTCTGAATACCAATTTAACAGGGTTCCCAGGAGAAGAACACACACACTGTCTGCATATACTGTGGGCTAAAAGTGCACATTTGGATGGGTACTAGGATGCAGCAACATGGTTTGCAAGCCACTGTGAGTTCCACTTTGATCCCGCCTAACTCTAGGCACATAACTGAGTCATTGCATAAATTTAGAGCCTATTCAGTGAAGAGAAATCAGCATGCTTGAGACTGGAGTGACCTCCAAAGATGTTTTCCTGTTTTTCTTTACCTGCCAACATAGCCTGTGCAACTGAGCTAATTCCTAATTTAAACACCTACATGGGGTGAACCTGGACTCAGAGCACAAAAGAGAATTTGCTGCCTAATTCCTATTCACAAGAGCTTCTCTCTCTTAGGTTAGGCAGCCTTGGAAATCACATCCTCAGAAGACAAGCCAGACTGAAGCTAAACATACTCTCCCCTTTTCACAGAGGCAGAGATAGAGCAACTTGCCCATGGCTATGCCCTTGGCAAAGGTGGGACTCAAACCCAGCTCTCGCTCTCTCTCGCTGAACAACAGGAGAGGATCCATGGCCAACAGATTTCTGTCAAACTCAATTTTCCCAAAGGTACAAAGGGAAACAAAAGAAGTAGTTTGCCAGCTCAAGAGTTTTAAACTTTGTGACAGATATGGGAATAATAATATTAATTAAAATACTATTACAGTACTTAGTGGGAATTATTTGGCTGATATAATTAGGAAAGACAACATGTCATTATGCCATCTCCATGATGTACAAACACTAATGGCATCTACTGTAAATTACTATGGCAATAGTAATTAGCTATAGTTCTAATGTAACTTATTGTAATGAGCCATGAAAGGAAACACAGGGCTCAATAGCAGACAGCAGCTGTTGTATCTCAGATAGATCCCATCCACGGTCTTGGTGTAATGCAGTGTCGGAAGTGACGGTTTACAGGGTGGCAGAGCTGACAGGGGAACTTGAGCACAGACTTGTCAAGGCATCTGCCAGGAGGATCAAAGCCCATGAAGAATATGGGACAGCCTTCCAGTGAACAGAAGTACTAGTTTCAGCTTCCCTCAGCTTGGTCCTCTGTTGTCAGCTTGACCATGAGCCTGGGAAATGAATCCAATATCTGTTTTGTGGGGAGAAAGACCCTCTGCCCTCCTATGTTAGGATGATCCATGGAGTTAGCCTCATCCCACTTCCTGCTCTTTCTCTGGAAATATTCCGGTTTGTTAGACAGTGCTGTTTATTCATCTTTCTTGAGTATTTGCTTTTCAGGTGCATGGAACAGGGTTGCCCAGCACAGTGTGACTTTCTTTTGTCCAGAGCAGGGATGGTTCGAGGAATGGATGGTGGGATGTGCTTGGTCACTGTCCTGCTGCCTGGCTCAGAGTGTGATTGCACGAAGAGGCATGGATGTGGGGGCTCCAGCCCCCTAAATGCCCTCACTTCCCTCAACCTGACAGAAAATCCACACTTGCAAGAGGTGGAAATGATAGAGGAAGTCTGGCTTTTCTTTGCCTGATTTCCACCTAGCTCAAGTAGGGCTCTTCCCCTTGATGCCAGCATGTCCTTTAACGTTTTAAACTTGATCTGGTGAAGTTGCTCATGAACCACAAAGACACAAGCAGAAAAAGAGAGGATGTGTATAGGCAACTGGCAGGGCTTGAGTTATCACAGCTTAATAGACCACATCTCCTTCTCAGCTCCGCTACCCTGGCCTCTACCATAGAGGCAGTTAAAGCTCAGGGATTTAGCTTGCCATTACCATGGGCCAAGGACACACATACACACATTAAACAGTAGTTCTGTAGTTAAAAATAGCTCAGTCGCTTGAAATCATCTATCCACTCCAATGAGAAATGAAATGTATGCCCTTTGCCAAGGCAATGAGAGAGAAAAAAAGGAGCCAAATGTATGGTTAACTCCTTTTAACTCCTTTTCATAGGTAGCTGAATGCACTTTGCTAATTTAATCTAGTCATAAGTACTGACTGTATTTTATAGAGATGTATTTTACGGCTGATATTATTGATACTGAGAGATATATATTGAGCTTTTGGATACAAAGAGCCCCACATTCATCACACAGCATTTTTATTGCTAAATTGAAATTTGCAATATAGAGAAAAATGGATTTATGAATCATTATATAAATATGTATATGTGTTCAATAATATATATGAATATATATTCCATAATATGTTGATTTATATAGATATATATAGATACACAGGCACAGTATCTTTCATTTTTGATGATTGCTGGAGTGTGCCAGAATAACTGAGAGAAAATTTGCTGACAGATGTTAATTATTATCTGGAGGAGACAGTTCTAGGCTTAAATCCACAATAACTTCATATCTTCTCTGTGGTTGGGGGGAAGAAAGACAGTGAGTTGGATGTGCAGCAAATCTTTGGCTTCTTGCTGGGGCCATGCTGTTTGGTCGACAGTGCATTGCATCTAGTGCACTGCAAAATGATCACCTTAGGCACTAAAGGTGCCAGGGGGCTTCAGAAAATGCCGTCCTGTCTGAACATCCTAAAATCTAGGTCCAACTCTTAAAAGGCAGCAACAGCTTGGATGAATGCAGCAACCCCACTATTTTAAATGTATTTCTTGGGAAAGATTTGTTCACCTAATTTTAAAAGTTAAGCCTCATCTAAATTAATTTTTAGTCAGTGGAAAGAGACTGACATCTCCAGGAGGTCAGGTCCTCCCATCTATTTCAGACTGATTCATAGGATTTATCCCAACCTCCTTAGACATCGGCTTTAAGGAGAGAGTGCATGACCTCCTAAAGACAATTTTCTCTTGCCATTGATTGTTAAGGACAATTGATGGTGATGGTGATGGCGATGATTTTAACTACACGTCTTGACATTTGGGTGTCGATGGTTAGGCGAGACAACCCCCATTTGCTGAGGCTCTGGAGCTGTAATACAACAAGGTCTAAAAGTACGCTTCCAAAAACAAAATTAAGGTAAAAAAAATATTTTAGGTTCTCAGATCCATGGGATGGTGATGGAAATGAGGCTCTTCATCACTTTCCGGGATCTGTATGATACAAGATGGCCCAGTGTGGGCTGGTGAGATATAAGAAGGAAATCCAAGTGAAATGAATGCTAGTGATATATGCCTTATTGCAGGCTCCAGAGAAGCTCAGGCTGGCTATGGAACAAGCAGGACTGTACTTGTGAAATCTGCACTGATAAAGAGTGTCATGTCTCTAGGAAGAAGTGGTGTAGGAAAGGGCAACTATGCTATCAGTGCTACCTGAAGGAGTTATTCCTTGAACTCACATAAGAAAATGGTGTTCATCAGTATAGGTCCTTAGGAGTAAACTTCAGTTAGATGAGAAACTTTCCAGATTATATGAAATTCCGCAATTTGAAAATGATTTTCACTCCAAGATTAAGATTGAATATCGAGGGTGTATAGAAGGAAGTGAAATTGAAATATTCCGTAAAACAAAATCCAGACTCAACACTAAAAATTGGACTAACAAAAAATTTTGGTAAAATAAAAATGAAGGGTTTCTTTCTCCATTTAGCCCCTTAAACTCATTCAAAACATCCTTAGATCAACTCTAATACATCTATTTTGGAAAAAGTGGTACTAAATTTTAATTGCACCGCTTCAAAAAAAAAAAAAAAAAGCTGGAAGTATTAGCAAAATACTGTCTTTTAAGGAGGAGGAAGATTGTTTCTGAACAAACATTTTCAGTGAAACTGGCACCTTTTTTGAGTCATGACAAGATACGGAAAATGTTCCAAGAAAACCTTCCTGAGCAGATGTGGGGGAGCAGCTGTGGGAAACAGAGGGACTGGTGGTATATATTGGCCTCTTCTGGCTATAGAGGAGACAAGTGTAAGTGAAAATGTTTTCTTTTAATTCCATAATTTGTCCAGGGATTACTGGCATCTGTCCTTTTGATATTCATCCCAACCACTCTTCCCTATGTAGTTGCTCTCTTGATCTACTTTCCACCTTGATGATTCCTTTCCCAAATACCCCTGTCAGTCCGGTCCTTCCCCTTTACCCTTCCCAACAGCCACCAGGTTTCATCCTGTAGCCCCTTGGAGTCAAGTCATAGTCTCCCTGATATTCTTTTGAGCTTGACTCTGAAGCACTCGGGGGACCGGACCTGCTTTTGGGTTCCCCAGCACAGATGGAGTTGCAGTTCAGACCTGCACCACTGGTTTTGATAAGCGTAAGAGCTCATTTCCTACACGACACAGCCATCAGCTGGCTAGATTTAAAATAACAGCAGGGTTCATAATCCAGTTCGTAACCCAGTTCCTCCAGCTTCACCGGTATGGATTTTGATTTGGTGGGTGGGCTATCACCTGCAGGAGAAGGGTCTTTATTAATGCAATGACACTCTGCTCGGCAAAAGTGAAGCTATCCCAGGATTATTGTGGTGACAACTTCTGCAGGTTTTAAGCACAGACGGCTAAATCACTTGCACTGAAAAGCTGTTTGCTTACTGTATATCTTGTTGCCAGTCCAACACTTGAAAAGTAGGAAAGACAAACCTTTGTCTGGATGAAGGAATGCAATACCTCCATATTTCTCATATGTCCCTCCTCATACTTGAGCCCTCTTCTGGGAACTTCACAGGCAACCTGTCCCAGGAGAGCACAGCTGTTCATGGGGGACATGGCAGCTTCCAGTCACAGGAACCGAGAATTCAGGTAGACCCTGTCGATTCTTCTTTAGTAAGGACCCACAGCTGAAAATTGTCTGGGCATAACAGAGAGCACCTCTGAGTGACTCTTGCCCTAAACTTGCTGCATTTAGTTTAGGCTATCTATCACAGGGGAACTGATTAAGATAAGTGGTCACTGAGGTGGACTGAAAACTGGTTAAGCTGCTGGGCTTAGAGGGTTGTGATCAGTGGCACGAAGTCCAGCTGGGCCCCCCGGGCCCCCAGGGGTCAGTACTGGGGCCAATATCGTTTAACAGTGAGGCCACATCTGGAGTACTGTGTCCAGTTCTGGGATTCCCAATACAAGAGAGAGATATGGAGCTACTGGAGCAATTCCAGCAAAGGTCCACAGAGATGATGAAGGGACTGGAGCATCTCCCCTATGAGGAAAGGCTGAGAGAGCTGGGACTGTTTAACCTGGAGAAGAGAAGACTGAGGGGGGATCTTATCAATGCGTATAAGTATCTGAAGGGAGGGTGTAGATAGGATGGGGCCAGACTCTTCTCAGTTGTGCCCAGTGACAGGACAAGAGGCAATGGGAACAAACTGAAACACAGGAAATTCCACTTAAACACAAAACACTTCCTTATTGTGAGGGTGGTTTAACCTTGGAACAGGTTGGACAGAAAAGTTGTGGAGACTCCATCCTTGAAGATATTCAAACCCCAAATGGACATGGTCCTGGGTGACCTGCTCTGACTAAACCTGATGGAGCAAGGGGGTTGGACCAGATGATTTCCAGGTGTCCCTTCCAACCCTAGCTATTCTGTGATTCTGTGGTTACGCTAGCATTTCTCCATGCCCCCTGCACAGCTGGTTGTGGGCTCAGAGGTGATCTCAAGAAGCAGGGAGAAAACCATTTCTACTCTTCCTCCAGCCCTTTACCCTTCTCAGGCTACCAGAAAAAGGTGCAGCTTAAGACATAGCTGTTTCTCCAAGAAGCTCTTTGGTTGCTTCAATACAGGCCACTAAATGTCTCTCCAAGGCACTTTATTTGTCTTATTTTACCCCCATTCAGACACCTGCAAGCAAAGTGCCCACACAAATGGCAGGGCCTGTTCACACTGTGTGGGCATCACAAGATCTTTCCCTTACTAAATGTTTTAAACCGGGTGAAAACAATTAACCTTTTTCCTAGGTATTGACATTGCAGCAAGATGCTATCCCCAGGAAAGTTCTCCAAGGGGACACTCAGCCAGCTCTCCTGATTGGGCAGGGACCAGGTTGAAAACACTGCAATGAATAACCCAAATGTGTAGGGTCTGTGTTAGATGTAGCTGCCTCTTTCCTGCCAGTGGCTCCCTGGACACGCAAATCTATCCTTATGGGTTTTGATATGAAGATTCTTCTGGACATACTTATAACCCCAATGAGACAGTATGTAGCCCTTCTTGTGACAAAAGAAGAGCATGATCATCTTTGGGATTTTAAGTTAAACACTTGAGATGAAGCTCTAAATACATTACAGTCATTTTGGTTCAGGTACAAAGTCTAAGTAATTCCATATTCTCTCCCAGTGGTCATTCAAGGTTACCTAGGGAGAACAGAAGAGAATGACATTTTTAAGATGGTCTTTTCCCCTGTTATACTCTCCACTCTTCTGGAAATAAGCAGGACATATATTTCCTGAGTTGAAGACTGCACCCAGACCCTTGCGTTCAGCAGTCCTTTTAATTTTCCCGTTACTCTGACGCTCCTCAAGCACAGCACTCTGCTGATTCCACATCTTTGAGACACATTACCTTTGGACATCTATGCTTTCTTCCAGCCACAGAAGTTCAGTAGGCGAGGATTCCCCTGAGAAGAGGAGAGCCTGGGCATCACTCACTCCAATAGTGATGGCACAAGATCTTCACTGACACTTTCTCTTATTAATTTTTATGAGATATTGAGCAGTCCTTGGAGAAAAAGGGGTAGATACTTTGACGCACAATAGCTCATAAAAAGGAAGGTTTTGCAGTGGGAAATAGCTACGCCCACATTTTACCCAAGGAGCAGTGTGACATTACTCACACACCCCTACACTCCCCAGAATGGCTCAAAAGCACTGGGGTTGGTGAATTCACTCAAGGAGAGATTTTCTCCTCTCCTACTTGTAAAGTAGATCTGTACCCAAGAAGACAACACACAACATTGTCTACTGTTGCCATGGGGTTGCAGGAACTGAGGGAAGGCCCACAGAAATGTTCACAGTTCAGGATTCAGACACTGTGAAGAGGTTTCTTAACCCTTGCTCCTGTGTTGAAGCTGCAGAACAGTCTAGGTACCATTAACTCTTGGGAGGCAGAAGAGAAAGGCTTGTCTGAACGGGGAATGTTTTGTACAAGAAGCAAGAGCTACCATATCCGGGCAGGCCTGGCTTCATAAGTGCTACAGCCTAAGACTAAGCCGATGCATTGAAGCCTAGCCTGCCTTTGATCTAGTATTCGCTTCTCATTTCCCCATTAGAGAGTTAAAAAAATAAAAAAGCCAAGAAAAGTGAGGCACAAGAAAAAGAAGTATCATTATCGTCTAAATGCCAGGCAAAAGACAGCATGACATCAGTTCTCAGACTGTGATGGTTCTGTGTGCATCTGGATGTCCACATGGCTGTGATCAGGGTGACAAATAAAAGAAGGTCTCCTCATGAAGGAGAAGAAAGATATTGCAGGTACCATATTGTCAGACAGCACTGTCAGGAAATAGTTAATAAAAACATGGAAAGGGGGATTAGACGCTATGCTCTGGTGCTAGCAAACTTTCTTAAAAGTTCTTAAAGATTCACCATACAACAGAGGCTGCCTTAATATTTCTACTCTCTTTCAAGTCCTAAGCCATTTTGATGGATTTAGGTCCTTCCAGATCAGTTTTTACTCTCCAAAGGCATTAAAGGTATGGGCCATCTGGAATAACCTGAGAGTTTCCACTGGTCTAGGTGGAAATTCTCTAATTCTCATGGATCCACCTCAGTTCCCACTCACAGGGTTTTTCCAGTGGGGCTGTACTGACTACCATTAATGGGGGTCTGGTACTGGTTTCAGCTGAGTCTGCCTGATGCACAGTTGCTGAACATCTTACCTCTGGGTGTGAGCTGGATTAGCAGACAGGCAAGAAATGATAGCAAGCAGAACAGCTTTTATTCTTCAGGTCCGAAAAGAGAAGCAACAGTTAGCAATACAACCAGGAATAACAGCCCTGAGTCAAACATTAGCTCTGTCAAGCACCTGATTTTTAGTATTCTGTAGGGATTCCTCTGCTAACCTGTAGGTCTGCTTTGAGGATCAGGACACAGAGGTACAAAATGATTTGCTGTTGTCCTTCACTGAATATGTAACCTCTCTCTGGTACAGGGTACTTTTATTTTTTCGCATAATTCAGAAGAAGAAATTTGGCAGTGTGGATACAAATCCTAGAAGTTCTCTTCCCACCCCATCCTTGCTAAGGCTTACTTGTGACCCAGTTAATTAACTACCATGACTTCACCAAATCTTTGCTTCCTTGCAATGGCTTGCACTGCTGTGAAGCCCAGCTCTGAGCTACTACCTTCTTAGCAGACAGATCACAGAGGGACAAGGCTCAGCCCATACCCCCCTGCTCAAGGGCACATTCACAAGCTTGTCTGAAAAGCCCATGTGAAAATAATATTCTTGCTTTCTCTATCTAGAAGCAGTTGATTCCAAGACAGTCCAGAAGGCTGGTGTGTTGGCTGGGGTGTATGAAAAGATTACATAAAATCCCAGCTAGCAGAGCTAATTTTAGGGGTGTGAGGAGGGAGAGAGGAGGAGAAGAGGAAGCAAAGTCTGTAGCTGTGCTGAGGAAAGGTTCTGCAGCCTGTTTCCGTTCCTTCTGTGCTAGGAACATCTGCATCCCAAAGCCTGAAAAGCTGGAACTGCAAAAGAGCACGAAGCCTGCTCCCTGTCCCCTTCCATCCACCGTCCAAGACAAGAGAAACCTCTGCAGTCAGGAACCTCTTTCCCATGAGTAAGCAATCCATTTCCCAGCCCTTTTCCAAAGGAAAATCTCTCCTTATCCACCCCTCAGTAGATATTCCAGGGCACCTTGTTTTCTTCAGCAGATCCAACTTCTATTTGTTTTGAAACCACCAGCTCTACAGATGTGCTGGGAAAGCACCTTGCAGAGATGTCACATGTATATGCAGAGATGTATATGGAAAGATCAGGAGTTTAGTGTTAGAAGGTGAGTGGTCTGATGTATTTAGTGGATGATAAAAGAGGGAAGGCACTAGATCTTAGAAGATCTGAAGACGTGAAACATTTCTGCCCAGTGCATTTCCTGTGAGTTTCTGACTGAGCTGAACATTTTTTAGGGACCTGATTCTTACAAATCTAGCAGTACATTGAACTTCAGTAATATAATCAGTACTCAGAGTATGTTTATACTGCAGCAGCATCTAGTGATACCTAAGCTAGCCCTAAAGCCATCTGTGGGACACAGGTAGTTGTTTGGCCAAACATCTCCCAAGCAGTCCTACCTTTGGCTCAGTTCAGAGCTTTGCCAGTAGCAATTTCCTCCACTCCTATTACGTCCATCTCTGAAAATGTTATGGGGCATGGGGGATGTTGGCCAATGCAAAGGCACCCACCTCTTTGTAGCTTTTCTAAGCGATCTTAGGAAAGCCATAGCTTCTGTGCACAGGTAGGCAGCTATATTTCACTCTGACTGGGTGCTAACCGAGCAGATCTTCTTTCATTTAGTGGCAAGTCTACCACGATGATTCAGGAAGGGGAAGAGGGAGCAGGTCTGAGCAGAAGTAAATTCCCCACTTGGGACAGTCTGAGAAGGAAAGATGCAAACAGAAATCTCAATAGGGGATGTATAATGATGGGCTACTTTCAATCCGCTTGCTAATTTTAAGCCCAAGCCTTGGCCATTTTCCTTTCCACAGACTATTTGTTCCTTGAGTGCTCACCAGTGGTGCAAGCTGAAAGCCCGCTCTCACGGCTGATTCATGTATTCCCTCACAAGGCGCCTGAGAGCCCATTGCTAAGTCTGGGATCCCACTGGATTCTCCTCCATAATTCCTCTTTTCTCCAAAATCCTTCACATGCCTATAGCCAATATAGCCTGAATGCATCATCCTCTTTTCTTTGCCCTGTGTGTTTGCTCCTTTCCTCCTGGTTCAATACAACCAATCTTATCTACTTTCTAAACTTCCCATTTTATCTGTCCCACTGATTTTGCTTTCTTTCCATTCCCACGAACCTAGATAAAGCCCATACTTAGTCTGATAATTCAGCTTCTCTGAGACTTACATGCCTCAGAGAGAGGGGAAGAAAAACACAGCTATAATCATATATTTTAGTAACTGGCCTTGTTTCAACACTTTGATCTGAAAATATTTTCTTCTTCACCCATCCTTCCTGCTCTCTGCTAAGCCAGCCTGCCATCTCTCCATCCATCACAACACTGTCATGGCTCACTCAGAGAACTGGCACATGATATTCAGAGAGTTTTCCTTCTCTTGTTTTTTTCCTATAACCCATTCAGTTCTACATGTTCAACTCACTGGATGCTTCTGACCTCTCAAGGTGCTGTTGAACTAGTGGGTTTTCTATGCATTCATTGTCATTTCCACCACTCTAAATTCAAGCCTTTCATTATGCAAAGAGAAAAAAAAAACTCAAATACTTACGATCAAGGTTAGCACCAAGTGTACAACATCTATACCCCTTTGCAAGTTATGTCTGGGTGTGTGGTTTCTACATGTAATTCTTCCCAATTTTGTAAAAACACTTTATGGCTTAGTAGTGCAAATATATGCACAGAATAATGAGAACATAGATATATATATAAATGTATATTATATATATGTATATTATCAATATAAATTTATGCAGACCAAATTGTTGGCCTAAATTAAATGACAATACTTTCCATTCTCAATTTGTTCGGATTAGACAAACAAAATACCAATATATGAAAAAAAAAAAAACTTGCAAGATTGATAAAGATGGCAGAATGATGACTTCAAAGCGGATTTTCCTACTTTAAATGCATAGGTTACGTTTTCTTTATGCAGTCTTTAAATAATTCATTAGTCCCCAAGACAGTTTTATTAAGTCTGTGAGGGTAGCTATAGAATTCCAAGTAGCTATAACTTCTCTGAAGCTTATGGGACCAGGCAGTTAGAATGCTAAAACATACTTAAAATGAAATAGTCATATATTTGTGTTGGGAGATTGCATTTTGTTGAACTATTGCTGCTTTTTGTGTTCTGAAATCTTGGATACCAGATCACGAGCAATCTATACAACTGATCACATTTTCAGAGATCTGTCAAAACTCATCAGTTTTTACCACTTCTTTTCTTCACAGCTGAGCAGCATGTGTCACTCACAAGACGGGTGTGGGTTGGTTTCGGCAGATCATCAAGCTTTTATTTATTTATTTATTTATTTATTCCCTGAGAAAAAGGCATGAGGCCCATCAGCAGAAGACAACTGTTAATAGGATATGCAGCCTTCTAGCTGGAGATTGCTTGTTTAAACTATGAGCTCAGAGAAGCTCCTGAATGAACAAGTACAGTGAACTGTACATGATGCAACACACACCTAAGCTTAGACTCAGGAGTTAGACGGATCTGAAAAAGCTAAAGAGGGAAACCATTATGTATTTACAGGGCACCTAATATCATGAGCTAACTTCATCCATCTCAGAAGTTATGTAATAGCTAACTAAAGAGATATCTTTCTCTCTTCGTTGTTGAAACAGTCTACATCTAGCTTAGACACCAATCTTTTAAGTGTCCAAAATCAAGTGGGAGGAATACCATGCGTAATGTTAATAAAGGTATCTGTAAAATATCACCCCTGAGACAACTAGATCTTCCCCCAGCACAGCAAGGCAACCCAGCTAGTCCCTATGTCAGGTTCTTGAGGAGCAGCCTCTGTGAAGCCCATTTAGTATTGGACTCAGGTCCACATCATCCAAAAACCTATCACATTCAAGACCAGTTGTCTTCCTTGATTGACACTATCAGATTCAGGAGTAAATGACTTTTAACTCTACATTCCCTCTACCAGTGAAAATCAGGATGAAGCTGTGCATGAAGCAAGCACTGCTAATGCATATGTTAACCTCTGCCCAAGCAGAGGGCATCACTTCCCAAGATGGACAGCTCACCACTTCACCATACATTCTCTTTACCAACTGAAATAGATTAAAATAGATTTCCAAACTAGGGAAAAAAAAAAGTGAGGTTCATATCCTGTCATCTGATTCCTTGGGTCTCTGCAGTTAGTACAGAAAAGTAGGCAATTGTACGGTACGGTTGATTTGGTCTCTTTTAGAATCTCCTTTAGAAAGAGACTATTCATATTCTAAAGTCTGATACCTCTACTAATCTGCTCCTCCCACAGTTTTCCACTGATACCCTAATTTACCAGGGAACACCTCAGTTTTTCTTAATAACTTCCCCTTACCAAAAATAATACTCCGACATGAAAGAGTCTCACAGAAGTGACCAGTCTAGAGACGCTATCCAACAAGAATAAATAAATACATAAATAAAATAGTTGTTGCAAATGATGTTTTCAGTCCAACATTTCAGGACCACAGGCAGGCACTGCATGTCTAAAGGAGCACCGTAACTTGAATAACACATCTGTAAAGATGGTAAAAGTAGAATTACAGATTACACTGTTGTGTGATTTACCAGCAGTATTCAGCTAGTATCTTTTTTTTCCAATAATTCCTTTCTTCTCCTCAAAATGCCATCACCATCTGTGTGTGGTTTTCTACTATGATTTCTCCAGTGCTGCACCAAAGAAGCACATGCTGATCTGATTATACCTTTCTTCAGCCCTAGTCCTTACCATCTAAGGTCCCCATTATACATCCAGGTGCTATGGAAAGTGCCTCCTCAACCCCTACATAGCAGAAGAAAAGAGACCACAAGACGGACAGCAAAACAGAAAATTGTTTCTTCTGAATCTCTGGGTATTTCTTGTCCTCTAGTGTGAGTCTCATTCCCCTTTGGAAAGAACAAGTTGCTGTATAAAATCTGTATAAAAGAATCCTTTGATTTTGCTGGGGGAAGTCTTAATGCACATACAAGAGGTAATCTTGATAAGCAGTCTTCCTTTGGGCCAGAGGTAACCTGAAGGGAAGAGCTAAGACTGTCATGTACTGGAAAGTAAAAATAAGCCCACACTAGACTCTGAAAATGTTTTATAATGCTAGGGTGGGGTATTTCAAAGTTGTGAAGCCATGTCATGAGCCATATCTCCTTATATGCTCACACAGCTGTTATTAGTAAATCATCGATGATTATTATTTATTTTTAGCTGAAACTCTGATGCAGTATAAATACTAATTTGCTATCTGATTATGTTTATGTGGGAATTTATTTTCTTGCTTCTCATAAATAGTGCGCTAACAATTTTGAAAACTAATTTTCAGGCTGTTGAGTTGTTGCGTTTTCCAGTTGTTTGCTTGGTTGATTGGTGTTTTCAAGCATAGCAGATTGCCATGGTGAAATACAGTATAACAATACTTAAAGTAACCCTGAAAGAGGTAGCAAGAGTGCCTGAGTGCAGTATTCCACAAACCAGCCATGTCATACTAAAACAACTATCCTTCTCCATATAGTTAACTTGTCCATGGCCAGCTTCATTACCTTGAATACACTACACTAAACTGCATCCAAGGTATTTGCTGCTGAGATTTTGCACAATCATCATCTATTCTGGGAGAAGAAACAATATCCTGTGATTTGGGAGGCCAAACCTATTGATCAGAATACACTGGCTAGACAAAAAGATAAACAGGGAAGAAACGGTGCTCCTTGATGTCAGATAAATTGGCCCCTCAATGGCATGTAGCATTCTGACCTATTCTTTCTTGTTTAGCTTTTCCAAGTAAAAAAGATCACAGTGCAATAAAGTCCAAAGTCACTTTTCCATAGACACACTTCCTAGGATGGTAGTGGATTTCCTGAGTACCTTTTTTTGGGGAAAAGATCATCTTGATTCATGCAAACTTTTCCTTCATACCTGCCTTCCCAACGTGCCAGTCATAGTCCATTGCCTCTGTCCAAGCTTTAGGTAACTGGACTTTTTTCTCCTTTCTATGTCCAAACAAACAGGGACAGCTGAGCCCAGTTGCAAGAAAATCTGGAGACTAGCAGCAAAAGCAAACAAAAATAAAGCATCCTATATATTGTGGCTAAGTCTCAGAACGGACTGACATCATCTCGACTCTTTTGCCAAGGTGAAAAGGGGCTATTACGACAGGCGTATGGAGCCTGTGTTTAATATTAAAGATGATACTTTCTCATTGCTTTTAAACTTTTTCCCATCAAAATAAGAATTTATTTATGACAGGAAAAAATTACTCCTCTCTTTCCCTTGAAAAGAAAAAGAAAGGATAAAAATGAGCAATTTTGCCTAAAGTGGTCTGTTAGATATTTTTTTAATTTGCTATTTCTTCCAAGCAATCATCAAGGTTTAGAAAAAAAGCATTATTTCTCATCTTGTTTTATTCTTTTCCCTGAAAATGCATCACATTTTTTAACCTTCTGTATTTGCTACCTCATTTGCAAGTCAATATTTTTATTAAAGAGTGCTGGAAAGGTGTTGACATGTGACATTGATAAATCTGAATTATGAAACAAAGACTCAGTGGTATATGGACATTTCCCCAGTCAAAGGAGAGTGGCATCATTAACTATATGGACTTTTGCCTGATAGGGGAGGCATGGAAAAAGTCAGCACTGATTTGATTTTGCTTATTTTGTTGCTATTCAGCCCATCTCAGTTGGTTTCTCCAATTTTCTGGGGTAAAGCTGGCAAAATACTGTTTCCGTACATTGTAATGCAATTTGTATCCAGGCTGTGTGTATCCAGAAGAAAATGATGGCCTCAGCTCCTCTGATTACCTACCTCCAGCATATTCATTTTTCTCCGACATCATTCAAGTGGAACCACACTCTTCTCCACAACTTGTCACTTATCCCTGCCACATGTTTATGGAATCAATGAGTGATTCATATTCCAGGCTGTCATTTCCTGTTGATTTTTAGTGACTCATTTATATGCCAGCTCAGCACCACTTAAAACAAGGCTGACATGGACTTACATTTGTTCAATATTGGTTTACAGTTTACTGTCCAAGAAGCCTTGAAAGCAGAAATGAATCATCCTGTTAGCACTCAATTAGCGGAGTTCGTTGGAAGGCATCAGGGAAGGTCTAGTTGGTATTTGCCCCACACCTATACGGTCATGGTTCTTGACCGTCAACTCCCTTGTGCATTTGCAGCCTGTTCCCTATCAAGCCAACCACTCACCTTCTCTATTACTTATTTCACGGGGAGGATGGAAGGTAATGGACCCCACAGTTTTGCAGAAAAAGATATAACGAATATCAGTTGTTCAAAGGTTGAATCAAGACGGGACCAGGCAAGAAATGAAGAACAAAACTTCAAATAACTAAACATTAGTAGGGTTTACTTATGGTGCCCATTGATTCTCCATCCCTGGAAATCATTTTTTCAGGTTTAAATATTTTTCTAAGAGTTAAATTGTAGTGCAAAACCCAAGGAAGGGAAACAATGAATTACATAGCTTTCGTTTGTTCTTAAGAAAATTATTGTCTATCAGGAGTTGACCAGGCATAAGACAGTGAGATGGAGTAGATCACCTTCCTCCCAGTGAAGTGATCATACTGTAATATCTCTATACTTCCTCATTAATTCATTTTGGGCTTTTTTCCTAATTTACGAGATTTCAAAACAGATTTTCTATTCTACGTAAACTAAGATGTATTTTATTAGTAGAGATATCCTCTGATATCCCTTTCAAGTAGAGGATACCCCTCCAAATAGAGGATGCAAATGCCAAATAAGCCATTTGGCTCTGTGCCTCAGTTTCCCTACTGCTAATAGAGCTTAACGTTACCTATACATCTCAGTGCGATTTTGAAGCTTAACCAATTAGCATTTGAAAAGCACATGGCTATCCCTAGGCGTAAGATGCCCGGCAGTTTCAAACATCTTGCACTGAGTCTGCTTTCTTGTTCATCACTGTTGCTTCACAGACTTCATGTTTGTGCCATGTAGATACACGTGTCCTTAAAAGTGGTTTCCTTAGTGTTCTTATCCCATCCATCACAAAAATGCAGTCAGCTGAGTGGAGAAGGGCCCAGGTGCTGGCTGTTTTAACTCACAGATCAATATTTTACAGCTATTTAGGTGAAGAAATGGTCAAGTCCATTTCTACCAGAAGGCACCGTGAGGTGTTCTACTTGGGTAGGGTGTTATTAACTTGCACTGCAATTAACACAAGTGAGATGGCCATTACTACTTCTCCCCCAGTGATATGAAGTAGCAAAAGCCTCATAATCTGTGGTCATTAAGAACACATTTAACACAAACAGGGCAATTTACCACCGTGTCCGGCCCTGGCTGCTGCAGTTCCAGTAATTCTGCACAGCCCCAATTTCCCTCCTACAGTTCCTCCTCCTCTGAACATTTTTACTTCTTCTTCAGTGCTCTTAGGTTTTGTTGCCGCACTTAGCCAAGCAGCTCCCACCCACCTCCCCAGAACTGGATGCAATTTTACAGGGTCCCTAGAGAAAAGGCAAAATTCCACGCAGTCGGTACTTACGTCAATGAGACACGTGCCCCTGTAAGTAAGGGTAGGATTAAGAGCCAGGCTTAGTTTGGGCTGCACATAGCTGATGCAATATTTTTCAAGGTAAAAGGTGTTATATAGAGACCAGCCCTTGTCATTTTGCTTCACCTTTTCTTTAAGGAGATAAGAAAAAAAACAGTGCAGTAGCAACACAACAGAGCACAACATTAATCTCTAGTCCACTTTCTTCTCCCTTCTTACCTCTTCTGTTTTTTTCACAAGAGGGCTTAATACAGAAAACAGAAAAGAAAATATTAATGTAACAACCATAACTGCAAGGGGAAGATTCAGTCAGTTTATTTTTCATGGTGAATTACTGGGCATTGTGCAAATCAATTTGTTTTTCCCTTGGCACTTCAGTACACAGCACAGTTGATATTTTTAAAATACTTATCTCTATGCCTGCTTCACAGCAGCTTGCAAACCTTTGTTTACCTTGAGTTAGGGTTGTGTGTCAGCAGAAGGGCTTGATGGCAATAGAGGTGCAGAAACAAAAGTTGTGGCGATTCCTCCTTGTGATAAAACCTGCAGAGACAAAGGCAGCAAAGGGGAGAGCCAGTAACCACCTGGCACCACCAACTTGTGTCTCATCATGCATTTGGGTGAACACCTGTTGGCTAGGAAGAGATGGTCTGCTCGCCTCCCTGAATTTCACACAGAAAGGAAGAGTTTTTCTTTCTCTCACTGCTGGCATTTGATGTGACATGTGTGGTCCTCTCTGAAGTTCTACCAGAAACTGATGCAATCTCAGACAGCGTTCTGCAGTGTATTCCTCTCTCTCCTTGTGCAACACACAACGGGGTCTCATAAATAGCAACTATGAATACGTCCTGCAGTCCAAATGGATGTGCAAGCAGTACCAGACTGCATCACACAGGGGAAATTGGAGTAACCAGATAAAGGCCACTGCTGGAGAATGCTAAAGAGCAAATAATTAGAGTCATATTCACCAAAAAGATACCAAGTTTCCCCAGTTATTTCAGAACATTTCTCCAACTGATTGGAGCTATCACATCACTGCAGTGCTGCTGCTTTGAGAAAGGATCGAAGGTCACTGCTTAACAGGCTCCTAGAGCATAGGGCTGAGCTTGAGGTACTGCGTAATCCACTGAGATTTACAGAGCAGGCAGGATGAGATGGCGTTACTTGGAGTTCAGCCAGGAGGTGGGGGCTAACGGCCCTACTCTTTCCAAAAGGCCCAGCAGAAAATGTAAAGTGTTGAACTGATGTTTTATAGGAAGTGCTGTTTTATATTCTGTGGGAAACCTGCCCCACTCAGCAACACAGGACCCTTGCCAAAAATATTCTAGCACAGACTCAGCCATCCGCTGTGTTAATGAACTCCTTCAAAACGTGTGATCTCTTTCCATCTTTGTATGGAAAAGCAAAGCATTCTTTAAGGGTTGCAGTCTTCCTTGTTGTTCTTTTTTGCTGGTGTTGGCTCATTTCTTGAGTTTTTCTGCTTTAATAAGTCCTTTTTAGGTCTGTGCTGAAACTGGAGATCTCTAGTCTCATTAGTTTGGCTGATTAACCATTCTCTTCTAACTGTCATCTGTGGTTCATCCAAGTACAGGGTACCTTCAGAAAACAACTAACAAACAATTGCATTATCTTGCAAACTCATAGGCAGAAGTGAGCCAACTTCCTGCCCAAAATTACAAACACCTTTTAACTGTATAGTCATTACTGTGTGTTACAGTGATCCAAGCATCAAACAAATGTCCCTTTTCATTTCCCAAAACAAAAGATTTTCAAAAGGATACAGACAGGCATGCTCAGGACTCAAGTCAGCCTCTAGTTAATGGGGAGAGCTGGTTGTCGTGGGGGATTTTTCTAAAACATTTTTCTTGCCTCTCCCTTTGAAGTAGTCTTGACTAGCCATTGTTGAAGGACCTCATGCCTAGAGAGACTGCTGAGGACAGAACAGAGGTGGCCAGCTCAGGTCTGGAAGCAGTCTATGCTGCTGCATGGTCTGGCTGCTCTACAGAACAGTGCTGGTAAGTCCACATGACATTGCTTTGTGCCAGGTGGACTGCCTGGTTTAAGATCTGTTAAGAGAAGAGAAGCCTTCACTATGACCTGTGTTGTATACAGAGTGGGAAAGGAGGTTGCACAGCAGTGGTTCTCTCCGAGTGACTAGGATGTAATGGCAAAGAGAAAGACAAAATTCCCTTCACCATCCCCAACAGTCTCCCATGACCCAGTTATCCGCTGGATTTCATGTGGGTGATGAAGGTCTGCTCATTCAAGACAGTCACTCCAGACTTCCTTCTTAACCACGGAAAGCAAGTCAGCAGAATTTAGGGTGTGATTCATCACGTCCTAAAGCAGACATTTGCTTTTAGCCAGAAGAATCATCCTTCTGCTCAATTGACGCCACAGGTTAGCTCTCCATGGACTTCCTTTATTCTTTCCTTCCCCTCCAATGTCAAATTATCCCAGACTGTTTTCTTTCCATCTTCAGAAGAAAGGGAAACTCTTAATGGACCTGACTGCGGTGGGCTTTGCGGCCTAGGGAGTTCTCCTTCCTGTTCACGAGACCAGACTTTGGTGGTCTCCAAGACCCACAGATTCCTCCCGTCCCTGTCTGATACAAAATAGAAGGCAGCTGGGTTTTTCTGTCCCCAGATCCAGCCAGCAGCAAGGCTGAACGCATATTCCAAAAACAGAGATACGCACACACATGCACACACACACACAGCAACATGATGGTTGGCCATGAAGATCAACACAGTGTGTCTTTACCAGCACTCACATAAAAACACAGTACTCACATAAACATGAACTGAACAGCCAGCCCCATCCTGCTCCTCTTATCGGGCTGGTCAGGGCAGGAGTCTGATAGCTGTCACTGCAGGGTGGGACCCCCTTGGTCTACCCGTGGGCCACGGGTCCCCTGGTCCTTTCTCCAGACCTCTCATCCAACTCACCGACCAGTCCGGCTTGATATTCACTAGTGAATCACACCTGCACACATACAACAGAGTGTATGCTTACCCAGAAAGTAGTCAGGAGTAGAGTTTAAAACGAAGATGAGACGGACTGCAGTGATCAGGAGAAGGGCTGTCAGACCATTGCAATGACCAGCAGTTTGTTCGCACTCAACTAGTTCTTTTTATTGTCTCGCAAGACTTGTTCTTCCTCCATCCATTTTGAAGCCTTTCTTTCTTTCTTTCTTTGCCCTTATCTCATCCCAAATAAATACCTGCCCCATTTACTTTTTCCCCATTGGTCCTAGCTTTGCTACATCCGTATCCAAATTTGGCATTTCTGAGAAAGTTGCCATGGCACTGTTGGCCTTGCAAAATTCCATTCCCCCAAAGGTCCCCAGTGTTCCCTCCATGTTTAATTATCTGTTGAAGTTTGGCTGTTTTTTGCTTAACTCCCCCTTAAACATCTGTGAAATCAATCCATTCCTCATGGCGCTATCTGTAGCTTTTGTCAGGTTTTCTCTGTTATTTGTTATGTTCAGCAATTTCTCATGCCATATCCAGCAGTTTCTAAAGGTCTGTTCAGTTAGCTAAACCTCAGGCAGGGGCCTAGTAATCACCTCGCATATCTTAACAGAAATAAATTTCATTAAAAAAAGAAAGGAAGAAATGAGGCCTGAACAGCAGAACTGACAAACATTTGGCTTTTCTTTTTCCAGTTTTAATTTCCTTTGAGGGGGCTTTAAGAGGGTTGCCTTTATAAATGCAAAATGTCTGCAAATCCTTGTGGCCTCCGATGTAAATGATTCTTCTCCTGCTATTTACATAATTCCAGTCTTTTTGAAGGGCATATCGTATAGATTTTAGTCCACAAGGGCCCCTTTTGCAGCATAATGCTAGAGGCTTATATGGAATAGGGGTTAAGGGATCTTTTTTAAGCACTCAGATGCCACTCTTTATTGTAGATCCTGTTTAAAAAGGTGAATCAACAAAAACCACACGTTGCATGCCAGGATGGGGTTGATTTTAGAGGCAAGGGGAGCATAATAACATGAAAAAGAATGAAATAAGTCAGAAAAAGCATGGCTCTACCCCTGAGGTCACTCACTTGTGCTCCTCTGTGTTAGACCTGGTGCCTGCTGAGAAGCGTCGGGAAGCCAGTAACCCCTCCAAGATTACGCCAATAGCCTCCATTCACTGGCTGCAGACCCTGATGCCAAGACAACGATTTTCATCCCCTCTTTAAAAGATGCCAGCAATCCGCTGGTATTCACACCGTGATCTCAGCAAGGTTAGTCCCTTAAAACAATATTGAACCATGTCCAAGGGGCACAGGGTGGGACACCTACACCAGCAGGGAGACCTCAACTCCTTGCTCTCTGTGGTGAGTCAGCCACGACTAAAACCCAAGAAAGCAAACAGATTGTTTCAGTGGCTAAACAGCATCCTTGCTCACTGCTCTGAGTCACAGGTCTGGAACGGACCCTCTTCCCGGGCTTTATCTGCAGGAGAAGGGCTGCAAAGGCAGGTGATCCTACTGCCCTAGCCACACTTGACCAAGCAAGCTCTGGTGCATCAGAAGGAGTAAGGCTCTTCTAGACCATTGCCAAGTCTCCCAAGGGGTGTGACAGCAACCTGTGTTGCTTGGAACATGTGCGCTGGGATTAGCCCTGAAGGACACAAGACTCCAAAGGGTCTTCTGGAGAATGAACAAAAGATAGTTTGGCTTTTGCAGTCCTCTACACTTGATCCCCCACTGCGCTTGGGGTTAATGCTAGGATATGAGGAGCAGTGCTCATCTTTACGACTGCCACAGGGCAGTTTAACCTTTTCCAGTTAGCGGACCTCTAAACATTTTGCGGTAGAAGGGAGTTGATCTTTAGAATAAATGTTGGCCTGCTGTGGCTATATTTTCTGGGTTACCTTCAGCAAAAAATATGTGGACAAACAGGCTGAAAAAACATTCTTTCAAGCTACCAAAGGCAGAGGTAGATTCATAAAGATATTTAAGTGGCTTTAAAAGCCATTTAGATGCCTTGGTAGAAATTCTGGATCAAAATACCTCAGGGAAATTGGTCCTTCATCTTTTAAGTCAAATTATGAAGCTTCATATGGGCAAATCCAAGGGGTTGATTCCCTTGGACTTGATACTTGTAAGGCTCCATTACCTTTCATTTGCACCAGTACCAAGGTACTATCCACAGCTTCATTGAACACTCTCAGCCTTAAAACACAAACCGTATATCTTTTTTTTTCCCTCTTTCTCTCCCAAAAGAGACCTGTAAGCTGTATTTTTAGAAACACAGATGAAGCCAGGCACACTGCCATATCAGACTATTCCCCTCTCTCTTCTACACAATTCTCGTTGTTATGAGTGGCGGCATGCCTTGTGCATGCTGATGCTATTCCACGATTGCATCACTGTGATCGTACGATGAGCTAAGAGACTCTCTCAACCTGTGGTTAATTCCTCCAGGATCTGCATCAGAATTGGCCCCCTTGGGCGCTGAAATTATTGACACCTCCCTCATTTCTCAGGAGCACAGATTTATGCTTCAGAGGAACTGCATTTGTACACACTTCACTCCACTGACAGATCTCTTTGGCTCCTAGGAGAAAGTCTTTATGAAAAATGTCAGTGATATCAAAATAAGCCACAGTGATTTACTCACATGTCATCACGAGAAAAGAAATTCCTCCTCTGTTTTCTTTTTTTCCCCTGCATTCTAGTAACAATCATTTTCATATTCACTTCCACCTAAACATTGATTTCCCAGTGACAGGGCTGTGCAGCGTGTGCATTGTGCAAGAGAGCGAATAACAGGTAGGTGCCCTCACATGGCTCTGGCAAAGCCTCTGCGGCTGACCTGTGTGTTAATGCTTAAAATACCAAATCCACTGGGGATAAATTATGCCAATCCCCCAGCAGAGGAACACACTCCTGGAATAGGGCTTCTGCACTACTGATTCGGTCTCTGCTAATAAAAGAAAAGGCCAGAGCACAATCTTGTATCAAGAAAATATCTGATGATCATTCACACGGTTTAATGGTTCACATGCTCTCTGGACCAGGTGGTCTGTGCTAATTAAGGAATTAAACAATTCCTTATCACTATTTGGGGATAGCACAAGCCAGAGACTCTTCCCGAGAGGTAATGACCAATGTCACTCTATTTTAGAGGAATAGGGAGGAGAGTTTAGGTCTGTGGGTATAAGCCATGCTGCGTCATTTGGTCCTGAGGCCAGAAAATCATCCCCAGCCTTTTATTTACTTGTATAAATGTAGTCTTTAAGTCCGTTCTCATGTTCCGTGAGCAACTATGTCATAAAATCTCTAAAGTAATTTATGATGGCTGAGTATTACTTTGCCACATATTTTAATTTTTTATGTTTCTTTTTTAATACATAACAAAGCAACAAAAACCCTCCCTTCCTTCTAACATTTAATATTTGGTTATTTGAAACCAAAAGACGACTGTTAGAAAGGATGGAAGTAATCATTTAAGATAGTCTGGATAAAGACTGGATATTGTTGAATACTGGATTTTCTCTTGTTTCCAATCCAGACAGTTCCACTGACTGGTAGAGCTCCATTAGTTTCTGTTCCCCAGGATCATGCCTGTGGCTCCCATTCATTCTAAAATGTGACCCACAAGCATGGAAATGTCCTTTTCTCTTTCTTGCAGCAAGCCTTATCTGTGACCCTTGAAACAGCCCAGCACTTTCATCTCAAAATTCTAGAGGGACAATGAAAAAAAATAATCCAATAAATCTGAATGCAGAAAAGAATTGTGGTTCTACAATAACAGCAACTATATTGTTCCAAAATTCATAAATAATGCCTTTCAAGGTTTACTGCACATACCTCTAAAAGAAGAAAATAAAATTTAAATGATCATGTTATAGATGTTGCACAAAGAATGCCTTTTCCCATCTGATGTTAATATGCAACTAAGATATA
Source organism: Apteryx mantelli (assembly GCF_036417845.1). Classification (NCBI taxonomy): domain Eukaryota; kingdom Metazoa; phylum Chordata; class Aves; order Apterygiformes; family Apterygidae; genus Apteryx; species Apteryx mantelli. The sequence goes on along the minus strand of NC_089979.1, from coordinate 2,444,203 downwards.
TTTATGTTCCTATAGCACTACTTTTGAGCAGAATATATTATTGTGCTAAGAATGCAATAAAAAATAACACAGCACACTTGCATTAGCAATCTTCCTATAAAAATGACATCCTATGACATGGTTGTTAAACACAAAACCTAGGGAACTATGTTAAGTGGGAAAGGGTCAGAGTTAAGGATATTGCATCTGGGTTAATTCTGCAATTCTAATGCAACATTTGACTTCTGAGAGACCCTACTTATGTCAGTTCTTCTTCCTAAGAAACTATAATCTACAATACCATCTCGAAGACATAACTTTGTCTTTTGGAAGCTGATATCCTTCAGTGAAATTCCTGCATCTACTGAAAGTGAATGACAAAACATGCTTCGGCATTAAAAGAGTTGTGTTTTCTCTTTAAATCCTGCTAGACTTGCTGGCAGGTCAGGCTGAGAAAACGAAGTCTGAACTCGTTTGGACTGACCTTCCACCAAAGAAGTTTTGGTGGAGGGCTGATTCCTGAATGATCTGAAAATGATTTTTCCCTTTCCTGCCCTGAGATGGAAGATCCTGTCTGGATCCGGGGGAGTGCAGGTGTTAATTCTGTTTAACCCCCCCATGCGCGGGCAGAAAGGACCATCCAGTGGCTCGTGCTGTTCATACCACACCACAAAACAGGACAGAGACTGAGGGAGAAGGTTTCTGTAGCAAATCAACAGTACAAACCAAAATGGATAAGGGGTAAGCCAGTTCCCAGGTGACAGCAGGAGTAACATCAAAGGGCCTAATCCCTTTAGAGGACCAGCAAGGAAGTGGCAGATAAGCAGAGGATTTGTTTAAAGGAAAAGCCCTCAGAGTTCAACTGAGGATGCCCCAGCATCTATATCTTACTGTCTACCCTTGCTTTTCAAAAGGCTCAAATTTCTCCTATGTGTTGCAAACTTCATGTCATCAACATTTTGCTAGGGCATCCAGAGGAGAATGTCCCTCCTGCACTGCTGGCACTTTGGAAGGAGCAGAGGCACGGATCCAGCACACCAACTGGACAGTGTTTGCAAGCGTGTTCATCTTCCTGGGGCAGTCACTACTCCGGGCACATCTGGGAAGCCCTGGTATGAAATGGGCTGCAGCCAGGCTCTCTGCTCTGAACAGTGCGGTGTTAACGGTCTGCTGACCAAATAAATGGAAGAAATCGTGGATTAACTGAGGCTCTGTGAAGACATAATAAAATCTGGAAACTCTCATTTGGGTGTCATTCGGGCAAAAAAAGTCTTTGAGAACAATGTGGCAATTTTTCATGAAGAAAAGTGTTAATTAAAAACACAGTGACTCCTGCTAAAGCCACAGCAAGGTACAAGCAGAGGAGAACCTCTTCAAGGACATTTGCTTGCCTCATTATTTACACAACTGACTGTATTAAAGTCACCCTGACACCTTTTTTTTTTCTTTTTCTTTAACTAATTTCGATCCAAAGAGGGTTAATGGAATGGAGCTCCCAAATGAAAACATCACTTCTTGCTGAGAAACCTTTCCTGAGGTTGGCCTTGGGTAGGACTTTTGCTCTGCCTGATTCTGGGACAGCAGTGTGGACAGAGAGGAATGCTACTGTGCAGTAGCTGTGACAAGGACACCTTCCAGCTGGTTTACCAGAGAGCTAGGCTGAGGCAGTTGGGTTTCTTTCTAATTGATCATGAGCTGCTGCAACAAGAGTTTCTAGAACCACTGAGAGTCTTAAGGGGGCTGTAGCTCCATTCCTTGCACAAAGAGAGAGAAAAAGAGGAGGGGGGGGGGGAACAAAGGTTTGCACTAAATGTAAAAGGAGACTCTTGTGTTTGGATGATGCTGAAAAAAAAACAGTTTTAATTTTTGCCCCATGTATCTTTTATCTGAGGATGAGTAAGTTCTGACCTCACGCAAATTGTGGGAAGTAAGATCTGGATCTCAATATTGCCCTTTGTGCAGGACTAATTAAAAGAAGGAAGGTGAGAGTCAGCAACACATCCTCCTGGAAAAGACTCGGTTACAATTTACATACACACATAATCATATATATGTATATATACACAAACACATATACACAGCTACATATACATATACACACAGTGTGTGGTAAAAGGAGAGGATGGTTCTTAGTCATACCATTTGGGGGCTGAGGGATTCTGACCATAAGGCTGTCTGACTTTCTTCCATAGGTGAAAGGGGATGTTGCCCCACTGAATATGGTCAGACCTGCTATCACATCACAGACTCATCAAAGCACCCCGGCATTTACACCTTCTTGCCTGAGGCCAGCCAAAGCTGTTTCAGGATCATGCGTCTTTATTTTCTTCAGGGTAGGCAAGGAGGATGCAGAAAGCTGAGAAGATGTTTTAGAAAAGCCACAGTTGGCTGACATGGCTCAGCTGAGAAGGACCAACTCTAGCTATGGATAAGCTGGAGGTCAAGGACAGGAGAGACTTTACAAGCTCAAAAGCAACCATATATGGTCAATAAAACCCCATGGCAATCATAGAGATGGTTTTCTGGCCAAATATGGAACTTAGCAGTTGCAGCAGGCTGAAACAAAAGTTTCCCTGGTATTTCAGCTCTGTGCTAGATGGCAGTTCCTGTCTTAAACACTTGTGGAGCTCCTTAAGCCATCAAGGGGCTGGTGGGCCTCCATCCCAAAGGCTACTGAATGACAATGTCAAGGAATTCCTTCAGGTGGTCTTACTTTATGGCTGGGAGAAGGGAGAGTCCCACGATGGAGGAAGTTACCATAGGAATATTAAATTGCTATCATGTTTCCAGTAGCCCTGTTCTACCTGGAGGAGGAAGAAAGAGAGGGGCAAAGGTGAGTTTAAGAGGAGCTTGGAGGAAGGCGCAGCCCAGCAGCTATTTAACGCAGCAGACTGCAGAGCCATTGTGGACTGGATGCATTTCAAGCCTGGATTGCTCGGCGCTCTGAACTCTTTCTCCCTTCTTTACTAATGTCACTGCGGAGAACTGATAAGGAACCTATTCCTGATAAGGGAAAGGATTAAGAGGGGATCTCTGGAGGAGATCAGCCACTGATTCATTTTAGCCTTCCACAGAAACTGGCTTCTGAGCACTTTCAAAGCCTTCCCCAGCAGATACCCCCCCCCCGCCTTTCTCTGTTTGAAAGCCCAAACCTTGTCATTTGGAGAGTCACAGTGAATTTAAGCCACTCAATTATTCAAGAGAGGGTTGCAAGTGATTTTAGGTTGCCATAACCAGCTCTTATTCTCAGTGACACTCATCATGCACTGCTGCTTTTAGGTCACAGATTCAAAGTAAGTTATTCTGGCTCCATAATTTACCACCTGGCATCTACCAAAAATCAGGTAACAGTTAAAGGTCCTGCAAAAGAGAGTTCATGGAGAGCAGAACTTGGGCTAAAAACACATCGGGATCTATCACAAATGCAATGGTCTTAGACTTTCAGGCTGTGAGCGAGGATCCTGTAAACTATCAGAGGGGCACGGATAATACAGGTGGTTTTGCTGAGTTTAATCACATGGGGGAATATTTATAAGCATCGTCTGTTCATCACTGGAGGACCACCAAACTGTTGGGGTGGATTTCTTTTCAGTCACGAATGAGCAAAGAGAAATAGCAAAGGAGGTGAGCTCAGGGTTGCTCTTACTTCTCCAATGAATGCTGTCAGAGATGTAAGGCACAGTCCGAAGGAGATATCTATTTGTGCTCCTGACCAGCGTGAGGTAACCATCTCCCTCTGCTCCAGACCAATCCTGGTTAACCCCACTATCTTGAAAGGACATATCAGCCCTCCCAAAGAGTAGGGGGGTATTCACTTACCAGTACCAGTTAAATCAGTTGTTGATGTTGCTATTCATGCCCGTGACACAATATGGCCCCCCGTGTCCCTGTGGCCTTAAAGTAGATGCAGATTTTTAAGAAAAACCTATGCTTGCTGCCTCGTCAGGCTACAAAGAATATTAATTTTGCTCATGAGCATTCAGGACTCAGATATGCATCAGATAATATTAAAATGGAGCAGGAAAGTGGGGAAGGGAAGAAAACCAAATTATCTGTTTTAAACATTCAGAAGTCTTGTCTGGTTGGAGCCCGTCATCATTTAGCAGAGCAATTTATGACAGATTTTCATTCATCCTGATTATTTTGTTCTACTTTCTGTAGGATTTATTTCCCCCCTTTAATAAAAGGCAAGATTTTCTGGTTCAGATCAAGAACGGCCATTTTCACCTTCCATAAAATGAGAGGTTAATTGTCCACCAAAGGAGAAAGGCTCTAATGACCATTGCCTATTAGGAGTGTCAGAAACAGTCTGTTCTGCACTTTCTCTTTTTGAATAAACTCTGCAGAAAAAAACTAAGTTGAACCCACAGTGTACGGTTTTATAGCACGCAATCCAATACCATCTTACATTTATTTCTCACTGACTCTGTTCTGTACTTGAGCAAGACATTTCATTTCTTTGGCAAATTGTCCACAAGCAAGTGGAGAGATTCCTGGCTCCAGTTTGGCATATATTGTTTGAAAGTTTTTCTGCCTGGGTAAGGGGGAAAGATTGTCCCGCAGTGGTCAAGGACAACTGTAGCCAGATGAATAATCTGCCACCAGCCCTCAGGTACAGACAGATGTGAATCAGCTTTGGTCTGAAAAACTGCCATGTATCCACCAGCGAAACCAGGGTGTGCATACATGGCTTTATACTTCCTGCAGTTCCGATGATACACAATTTTCTAGAAAAACAAGAGGAAATTTCCAACTTGATACATCTTTGGCCTCCTTCCTTGTAGAGTGAAAGGGCCTGACAAGCAGTAATGCATTTATCCACCCAAGGGGAACATTGTCTCCAGCCTCTTACCGGTGGAAAATCCTGGTTCCCAAAGAGTTTTGTCATCTATTTGAAGACAAAACAAAACAAAACAAAAACAAAAACAAAAAAAAAAAAAAAAGAAGAAAACTGAACCATTGGGAGGATTCAGAAGAGCAGGACTGAGTCATGTGTCTCAGGGAAACTTTAATATGGGGAGAATGATTTATGGTTTCAGAGATTTGGAGGCTAAACAGGGTAATTTACTGAATCTCTAAACTGGCAGTAGACAGGAGGGAACTTCAAAAAGACCAGAGACAAAAACAAGGTCTGTCCCTCTTCCTATTCAGCTTACCCAATGCACTCCCCTCCATGGGCTTGGGACACTGTGGTCCAAGCTGGTCCTCCCTCTGGGGAGCATCCCTCAGACTGTCAGCAGTAGGGTCTCCATGCAAAGCTCACAGGGCAGCTTTCAACATTGGCAGGGCTCCAACAGCTCTCCTGAAAGTGGAGATCCCTGCCAAAGAGCTCTGGTGTCCCTCGAGCTTTGCGGGACCCCATCGTGAGACATAGCACCAGTAGGGCAGGCAGAGACAGGCCAATGAACCTCAAGCTATGACAGTTTATTCCTATGGCTGCTCTTCTCAGGGAAGTAGAAATTTTCTTCATAAAAATAGATGCATCAAGTAATACATCTGTTGGGCTACTTCCATGCTAAAAAATAAAAAAAACATGCCAGCAGCTGTTCTCAGACCCCAAGCACAAGTGGCAGAGCTGGTCTCTGTAGAGCTCAGCAACCTTTTTTCCTCCAAATCAATGTGTAACCATCCTGATTGCCTGCTGGGAATGGTCCTTGGCTTGTTTGGGTCAATAACACAAATGCAGCTCTAATATTGAGATTATGCTTCATTAAAGCCCTCAGGGACAGGCAGGGCAAATTCAGGGACAAAGGCTGTTAATGGCGTGATGCATTTCTCTCCCTGCTGACATACAGCATGTATAGAGGAAACAGCTGTTGATTCATCCTAATTCCACTCCAGGAAGACTGGTGTTTAGACAGGTCAATAATGATCAGCAAGGATCATTCCTGAGGAAAGCATCAGCAGCTGACCTTAGTTACTAAGTTTTTTGAGTGATTTACAGCAAGATATAAAGCGATTTCTGGTACCTACAGCACAGAGGAAATAAACACTCATACAATTACAGGCAAATAACTTGTAATAATATTTTCAAGTAAAATCCAACAATTTGTCACCACCTATTTCTTCAACTAGTCTATGTCTGTGCTATTAAATACAACAGTGCAGGGACTGTTCTCTGTCCCTGAGGCTAATCTGCACAAAATAGACACAATCATATTAAATAAAACTGTCCTGGTTCCTCTATAGACCTCTTCCAGTGTTGCTTGTCTTTAACATATAGTAGTAATCTGTGTGCATGTATGCTTCTTCAATTCAAAGTATCTGATTTAATGCAGATAAACAACTATTAATTTGTTTTTTATTATTATTTTATCATTTATTATTTATTGCTGGGTGTTATTTATTAATTGGGATGTTAACGATAATAATCCATCCCAGACCGAGTGTGCTGCATGCTCTGGGGAATGTGGAATAAATTGAGAGTGGAAAAACTGCTGGGACAGTAGAGACTGGAGGGATCCAAACCTCGTGCTGCCTTGTTCATAAGGGTTATTCAGAATAGCCCCTGGCCCATAGTAGCTGGCATAAGTCAAACTGTGCCTGGAAGGCAGATGACAATTAAGCTGTACAGAAAATCAGGGTTTCACAGAATCACAGAATGGTTGAGGTTGGAAGGGACCTCTGGAGATCATCTAGTACAAATCCCCTGCTCAAGCATGTTCCATAGGACTGTGTCCAGACAGCTTTTGAATATCTCCAAGAATGGAGACTCCACAACCTCTCTGCGCAACCTGTTCCAGTGCTCTGTCAACCTCACAGCGAAGAAGTTTTTCCTCATGTTCAGACGGAACTTTCTGTGTTTCAGTTTGTGCCCGTTGCCTCGCATCCTGTTGCTGGGCACCACTGAAAAGAGTCTGGACCCATCCTCTTGACACCCTCCCTTTGGATACTTGTACACATGAATAAGATCCCCTCTCAGCCTTCTCTTCTCCAGTCTAAACAGGCCAAGCTCTCTCAGCCTTTCCTCAGAAGAGAGATGCTCCAGTCCCCTAATCATCTCAGTAGCCCTTCGCTGCACTTGCTCCAGTAGTGCCACATCTCTCTTGTACTGGGCAGCCCAGAACTGGACACAGGACTCCAGATGTGGCCTCACCAGGGCTGAGTAGAGGGGGAGAATCACCTCCCTCGACCTGCTGGCAACACTCTTCCTGATGCAGCCCAGGATACCATTGGCCTTCTTGGCCACAAGGGCACATTGCTGCCTCATGCTTAACTTGGTGTCCCCTAGCACTCCCAGGTCCTTCTCCGCAGAGCTGCTCTCCAGCAGGTCAGCCCCCAGCCTGTACTGGTGCATGGGGTTATTCCTCCCCAGGTGCAGGACCCTGCACTTCCCTTTGTTGAACTTCATGAGGTTCCTCTCCACCCACCTCTCCAGCCTGTCAAAGAGATTCCTCTCTGAATGGCAGCACAGCCCTCTGGTGTATCCGCCACTCCTCCCAGTTTTGTATCGTCAGCAAACTTGCTGAGTGAGGGTGCACTCTGTGCCTTCATCCAGGTCATTGATGAAGAAGTTGAACAAGACTGGACCCAGTCCTGACCCCTGGGGGACACCGCTAGCTACAGGCCTCCAACTAGACTCTGCACCGCTGAGCACAACCCTCTGAGCTCTGCTATTCAGCCCATTCTCAATCCACCTCACTGTCCGCTCATCTAGCCCACACTTCCTGAGCTTTTTTTCCAGAATCCACTTTCCAGAGTGTGCACACTTGGGATTATCTAGCCATACAGGTCATGTCATATATACAATCTCATTATCTCTTAGAAAAACCTGGTAATCTCTTGTATTAGCATTCTGGAAAACAGCTGTGAGTTAAGAGGTTCACAACGCATATAGATTTTCTTTGTTCATAAGTGAAGCAAAGAGACAGAGATAAATACACAGCCCCTGGAGGCCTCTTCTGAACTTGTCTGTAAGTACTTTTGTCCCTCTGATACGTCAGTGCTTTGATGTCAGGGAATTTTACACATCCTCCCGCTTTCAGCCTTGCCCTAATCATTAGGCCTGTTTGTAGAGCTCCCCTTGGGGTGGCTCCATAGGGCTTAAAGTATGAGAAAGAGATGGAAGATGAAGAATAGTTTTCATATCTGCTTTGTGAAATCTGGCAGCAATGGGAGCCAGCTGACCATGGAGCATTGGCTAGGATGGGTCCCATACAGTCAGATATGTCGATCACACAGCTGAATGGCTTTTGCTAAATGAAGCTCCTCATTAACATGGCTCTGAATGCACAAACCTGAACAGGAAAGGACTGAACAGAAAATTTGCACTGAAATGAATCCCATCTTCACCCCAAGCCTTGGAAACATGGGCTGACCAGAAACACTGGGAGGAGGAACATCTCTGTTGCAAGCCCAAGATGCACTCACCTCTGCACTACTCAACTTGTTAAAAGTTCACATCTGGATTCATGTGTCTCATGGTATACTGCACCGGGGAGAGACCATCACGAGTGATATTAACTAGTTAGAGACCAGGAGAAATTAGAGGAAATGGAACTGAAAATAAAATTTCCTTGAGATAATTCAGGTTGCTGCTCAGCTTCATTTCCACTTAAAAAAGGAAAAGTTTCATTTTGTCTTTACAGAAATCTAAAATCAAATATTTCAATCTGAGAATGATCAAAATGTTTTTTTTCTTTCAGAATGCCCAAGTGGGTGTCCTGACACTCCCAAATCAATTAGCTCAAGCCCAAGAACAATTTTGTTCTGAAAAAAGCTTTCATAATCCCACGTTATCCCTGAGTTTGGGCTGAAAACAAGTATCAGGAGCTCCCACGAGAACAGAAATTCCACTTTCTAACGAGCTCCATGTGCAGGAGGTCAATCTGCTGTCTCGGTTATTAATGCCAGCTTGCCTCTATATTACTTTACACCCAGCTCCCTGCAGATGACACAAATGAGACTTCATACACTGACTTCTGGTGTTTAAGGAAGCTTTTTATACATGTTCCCCTGTTGTGTCCCTATGTCCTTTGACTTTTGTCCACTGTCACTAGTCGTCTCATCTTGCACTTGCACTGTAGCATGTTGAAACATGCAGCCTCTTCGCTCTGAACCTCCACAGTGCCTACCACCATTCCGTCTTGGTCCACTCCTGCAAGTGCTTAATGATACTATCACAATATAAGCAATTGTCCTGCCAAAGTAGCAAAGCCACATTCTTCTGCAGAACATGGTGACAACAGTTTAACATCTATGCAGATCACACAAGATTTTCATCTTCTCCTAGGAGGTCCCATCTGTTGCTGGCACGATGTAAAAGAACAGTGCTCTGATACTCATCATAGCACCTCTCTGGTGTGCAAAATTATCATTTCACAGACATGGCAAACTGTGTTTTATAAGGAGTCAGAAACACTCTGGGCTGAGAACTTGGGTGATCTAAAAATGAACTGCCTTGTGATTCAAACTCAATGATTTAAAAGGTGGAATTTTGTGGAGGTTTTTTTTGTATTCTGTTGATGACCCAAGTTTAGATGGAAATATATAGATGGAAGTATACAAGTAAAGGTAAATATCGTTATTAGAAAACGAAAAAGGAAACTGCAGATTAAATCTGCCTTTGCTTAGCTTTGCACTTAATGATTATCTTTCTACTATGCCCTTTGTATTATTTGCAGTTGTTACAATATTTATCAATATCAGCCACATGTTAGGTGCCATATAAATGCAGAGCATAAAACTAGTCTGGCCCACAGTCTCAATAAACCTTACTTATGTCTCTGTAGCTGCCCTAGTAAGTTACTGTTGCTTGGAGGTAAGAAGATGTGAAGAAAGACTTTGACTTAAGAAAGTCATACTCCTGGGCACGACACATGAGAAGAAAGCAGGTAGGGTGATTTTGTGCTGAGTGAAGCTGTAAAGGGCCCTGTTCCCACTCTGAACAGAACTCACTTCTGGTCCAACACACCCATTTCCACAGGGTTAGCTATTCCAACAGCTCGTCTTTCAAAATCACATTCTCAGCCTAACTTTCCTTTCCATGAAATATGGCTTTCTCAGGCTTTCCCTTTTGTATCACCTAACATTTCTGGAAACGTAAAAATATGAGCAAAATGCCAGAGTTCCCATCAAACTTTTTTGTTTTCTTTTGTGTATATGTAAATTTATGGAAATGATGAATGAACGCTCTGAGGACTTAAAACTAAATGGACCCCCTCCACAGCCAAATTCATACTTTAATCCCATCAAGCTGCAATTCTAGGTTTCAGTGGTGAAACCTGTAGCTCTTATCATGGGAGAAAGGCTTGCATGTTCATCTCACCATTAGGTTTACCTGTCCAGGAACAGGTCCCCTTCACATCACCTTCAAAAATAATTCCTCAGACTCAGAGAGAATGAACAACACATCCAGTTTGGTTGTTTTAAGTATTTTTCCCTTAAAAAAAATAATGTGAAGAAGTAAAAGAAAGAGCCTTAACTGATTTAAAGCTTTTATTTATTTTTAATGTTTGTCATTTGTATCTTATAACAGGACAATAATCTGTAAGTAATTCCTACTGCATTACAAAACAGACAACACCTATTTGCTATGAGTTATTTTAGGTGACATTCCATAAACACTCAATGATCCATCAGATCCTCTGTAATGTATTGGTTTCTCAGCTCAGCTTTTGCAAAAACAATGAAAGAAAGAAGTATTGTGAGTGAACTGAATACTCGTGAATGGTTCCTGGCTCTGATAAGTGTAGGCACAAGATGCCTGGCAAATTCCTGCCATTTGAGATCAGTTCAGAGTTGAATTTCTGCTAATGTTATTGCGACCTAAAATACAACAAATACACTTCCAGGATGGCTGATGGCATTTGCATCTCTTACAGTTTGGGATGCTCATCTCTGCCGATAAAAGTAGGTGCACAGCATCATTGGCTAGTCTAGTTTTGTGCTTTACCACCTCTCAAATCATGCAAATCTCATCTACTGAGATGGTGGCATGTGCTAGGACATGTGACAGGGAAGGGTCAACAGCTCTCAGAAGGGCAAGAGGAGGAAACCCAAGATGAGATGCATCCCTTCCAATGGATAGATCCTAACACTCTTTTTTCCAGAAGTAACTCACCTAACTCTGGACAGGTAAATATTATTCATGTGATTAAGAGCTTCTGGGCAAAGGCCAAATCCCCAAGCAAAAAAATGGCTTTGTGGCATGGTTTCCTTACACCTCTGCCACTAACCAACTTTCTCAGCTTCATGAAAATGAGAACGGGTTAATTCTTTTTTCCTTTCTTCTTCTAAGGGCTGAGATAAAATCTCTTCAGATGTACTTCACTTATCTTCTTCTCTAGCAATATGCAAATTAGGGGTCTTTGGATAGATAGGGAGATTATTTAATAGTGCTAGAGTATTATCAATGCTGAATGAATGTGTGCAGTATTTTTAGAGTCTTCAGTTTTAACTATTGCTTATGCTTCCATGCAAACTTCAGGTCATAAATGCTGCTTTGCCTTGAACTAACAATACTTCTTGAGAAGTATTCATATGACAGAGGCACCTACAAGCTTTGGGGATTGAGGCCAGGAACTGTTAGTAAGAAAAAAGCCTGTCCCTTAGCATGATTACAGTCTCAATTGTACTGAGAACAGGACAATTGGGGAGCAGAGATGGAAATGGGTAGCAGAGATGGAATGGGGAGCAGAGATGGAAATGCTGTGTCTGTCCTGCCCCAACAGAGAGACTCCCAGAGTGAGGGTCAATCCAGTGTTAGACATCTCACCCACTTTCTGTGGACACACTGGACAGCTGGCTGGTGAACTGTTTCCATTAGTGTGCCATCATGCCATGGGGTGCCCTGGTTGTCTCCACCGTGTGGGATCCACAGGGTTCTGGCAGAGACTAAATAAATGAGGTACTTGAGCCCAGCTTGAAGCCCAGAGCTACCCTCATCTTACAGTGAGGTCCATTCAAGCATTAGATGGAGTTCACTGGTGTCAATGGAAATAAGGGACATGCGTTGGTGGCATGGTGGAGTCACCCCCTGGCAGACTGAGCCATTGCAGAACTTCCCTGCTGGGGCGTCTGCCGGGCATCGGCACTGGAGCTCGGTTCATCAAGGGCAAACACTAGAGCGATGGCTCTTGGACCACAGTCTGGCAGACTATGGGGTCTTTGGAGTGGCCAATAGATGTTCTGCAATAACCTATGAATTTGAGTTCAGAGTTGAGCTAGCACATGAGCAATTACATGTGGAAGGACAGGGTAGGCTGAGGATCCTGCTGCCAGTCCCACCATCTCACTGGGACCTGCACTGTAGTCACCTGTGAAACCCAGCAGTTCTTCTGAAGAGAGGAAGATTTTGCTCAGGAAATCCAGGGAAAGAACAGCCGTGTTCCTCTTCTGGGACCATGCAGTGCCTTTCACTGCCAGTCCGTTATAAACACAACCTTCACGTTTTGCCAAAGGTTTCTACTGATCTGCTTACTGTCCTTTCCCCAAGGCGATTCACATCTTTCCCATCTCTGGCAAAATCAGGACAGATTTAGCTCCTGTGTTACTAGGAGTTTCACTGGCTCCCTTCCTTTTCAGCTCTCCTCTGGCTTTGTATGGTAACGGGTAATACAAGGGACTTGTTCGAAAACCATGCTGCTGACAAAATGTATTATTCAGACAGTGACAGACACAGAAAGGCCTGGCTATGTTGTTAGTTGTCAAGTTAAGCAGCCCTTTCACTGCAGCTCTTAACACCCATTATGGTTGCCAGGCAGTGAGCGAGCTTTCGGATGATCCCACATCATCTAGATGCAAAGTGACTTGACAGCTCCAGGGCTGCTTATTACATTTGTTAGTGGAGCTGGGGAATCTGGTGCTGGCTGCTGAGCCACAGGAATGCATTTCCACCAAGGACTGACTGCTGTAAAAGACTCCGCGTGCCTGGAAACCTGTCCCCACAGCAAGATTGTGCAGGTGGAGGAACAGGCTTTAATTTAAGACCCCATGCAACGGAGAAAGAGCTTTCCCTACCGTCTACCATGAAGGAAACAGGTTAAGAGGTCCAAGAGCAAGGCAGTTTAGTTAGCCACTCCACAAGCGAAAAAGAGATGATAGGGTCTGAGAGAGGGTGGGAAATATGCCATCCACATGCTAAACAGAGACTCTGGAACTGGAGTCTAAACCATAGCTGGCACGAGCCAGAGTCACGTAACTGGCCAGGCACAACACTCAAGGGTGCCTACGATGGAGAGGGCAGCAGTGGTCCTTCAGGAGCTTTTGCGAGTGATGCAAAGAGGATATATAGGACCTGCCAGACTCACTAGTCAGATCACTGAGCATGCCCACAAATACCTTTGGAGTCACACACCTGCCTCCTGAGCAAGCAGTAACCACAATTAAAAATGCACTACTGGGACAGAGGAAGGAGGAGGAAATAGCCCAGGCAAGAAATCACACCAATACGCTCCTTTGTCCAGGAATAAATATATTCACATTGATCTTAAATGTATTCCCAAAGTTGTAACTCCTCTGAAGGAAGGTGTTTTTGGAAGTCACAAGCTTCTAACAACAGATAAAAACGTTATTATCGCATGGCAATGAGTTCCATAGGGTCCCTATTGTACATGCTTTAATTAGCATGGGGACAATCACTCCTCTGTCTATAACATTCAGTGTAAGCCACTGTTACAAGCAAATATTTTTCTAACAGGTGCTGCCGTAACGAAAGGGAATGTTGTTCTCCTGCAGGAAGATGTATTGATAAGGCTTCACTTCCAGTCACCAGGGACCCCAAAGACCAGCTTCCCAGAAACTTATTTATAAGTTAGTCTGCTCTTTATTAAATGTAATCAATATTTTCCCAGCTGCCTTGGTTTTATACTTTGCTGCCATCATCTGTACTTTTCTGATACTGCATCCTGCTTTTGACAGCACGGAGAGAATTCCTCTCCAAATGGCTCTCCCTTCTGCTAGAGAAGACGCAATTGATGTATTTGCTTTCTAGGGCAACGCTGTCACTAATTACGCAGGGGACTGACACCCTGGTGCCCGATAGCATCGGTTTTGGGTGGTGCCTGCCCCACTGATTGGCAGGACACAGGTGGGACTGGAGTTTGAGGGATTCACCTGGGAGGATCCTTTCATGTACAAACACAAGCAGACATGTAACATCCTCGTGGACCAGATTTACCAACTGCCGTCTCATTTATTCTATGACGTGAATATGTACTTGCTTTTCTCTGTCACTGTTGCACAGCTCTTAAGACCAGCTCAGAGACAGCCAAAGTGAAACTCACTGCGGTGGCAAGTCATGGCAGGGCTGTTGGTAGTGACTTAAATGACTTCTGGGTGTTTCATTTATTTGTTCAGTCACAGAATGTGCAAAGAGTAAAGTCTTGCTGCCTGTACCAAACAAAGGCATCTTACACCTCTCTTTTAACTGCTTCCTCAATGAAATCAGTAGTAATTCATCCAACTCCCATGTGTTTTTAATCTCTCTCTTACATCTGGGGCACATTATATCAGAGCCAACAGCAGCTATCAGTCGAGGAGTCACTCTTCGAAATCAAGCAGAAGAGCCCCAGCACTGAGTTATTAGCACCAGACTTGATGCCAAGCAAAGTACATCCAGATATTTCTAGCACAGAAAATATCCTGCCTCCGCAGAGACAAGTACAAATGCCTTTTCAGGGAAGAAAAATGAGAACAGACCTAGAGAAATACAGATTTATGGTAATCCAGAATCCAGCCCAGGACTTCAGCAGGGCTAATGCAATGCTGCCAGACAAAATTGAGAGTCAGATATAGGACACAGCTGGAAAACAAAGGATCCCCTTTTCCTGGATCCGTTCCTTCCCAGTAATTCAGACTAAGACCTAGATTCTGCTAAATGTTTAGCAAGTTTTTATATACCACTCTGCAACTTCTCGTCTGCACTTCAATAGGACCAGGTGCTTGCCCGGACTAGTCTTAAAAAAGCCAGAGCAGCCTTTTCTATATCTGATCCAGAGCTCCCAAAGAGAAACCTGGCTACCTGCCTTGCTTTACCTTTATACAAATGACTTCCCCTGCTCTATATGGGCAGAGCCATGAACACTCATATGCTAAAACAGTTTCCAGCATCCTGTGGCCATTGGTGAAGAAAGGTTCATGGATGAGCATTAATTCTAGAAAAAGTCTTTATTTCTAAAAAAAAGCAAGAGAGGAAAAAAATCTGCAGTCAATTCCACTCTAAGCTGCTGCTGTTGCAGGAAGCCAAATAAAAAAAAAAAGAAAAAAAAAAGGAAAGTATTATTAATCAAAACAGAAACACCCACAACTAACTGCCGCCCAGGACGTCTACCTTCTTGTGAAGGCAAGTGATTCCAGTCCTCTTCCCTCCCTCCACCAAAGTCCTTCAAGTAAAGGCATAATCTTTTTTTATTCTCTTCAGTATGAGTCTGGTCATGGTCATTATCAAGGGCAGGTTCGCAGCTTTCAGCTTTTTTTGGTCCCTGGACTCTTCAGTCTCAGTTTTCGCCATCCTGTAGAAGTTCATAGCTGGGAAGTTAAACTCTGCAATTTCTATAGCATGCTTTTGGAAAAGAAAAATGCAGCATCCTTATGCTAGCATGGGATATAGTGAGACTTTGTGGTCCTCCTCTTATTCTCATTTTCCAAGCTGAAATGCTTCTAGTCCAGTCTCTTGAAAGCACCCTCAGGACTTGTTAATTTAAGTAATGTGTGTCTGTATTGTGATCCTGCAAGTAGATCAGGACTTAATATGCTGTTATTCTGTTTGGCACATATAACTTCTGAGTACCTGTTTTTTGCTCTGACATTATTTAAATACTAGGCAATTATTTGTTATGAAAATTCAATAACATTTTAATGATTAAAAAATAAATCCCATCTGTTTGGTTTTCCCCAAAAGGAACAGGAAAAGAGTTATTAATAGAAGTTCCTGGCATTTCTATTTGAAAAAATATATTTATGTAACCAGGGTAACCACATGAAATTACGGAATGCAAAAATTCATCAGAATATCATCAAAAAACATCTAGTACTGTGATTTATAGTTTGTGGCATAGTAGTGGGAATCCCAGGGCTGAAGGTATTGGAAAGCAAAACAAGAAGACCAGGTGTCTTTAACCACAGGTAGTCATATCTACAAGAAACGGATTCAGATGTCCACAGTCCTGGTGCCAATGCAAAGGTACATGCTGGACCAAGTGGAAAAGCTTCAAGGAGAGGAACTGAGCACTGTGTTGTGTAGTGAAAAGCAAAGTATATCTTATAGCTATGACTTAAGTTACCTAAGTTATCTAAGACGGTAGCTTTCTTGAAATCTATGACAAAATAGAGCTGTTGTGTGTTGCTTGCCCTTCTTGCAAAAAATAAAGCAATCTGATCCTTTATCCTCAGCCATGCTATGCTGATACAGTGACCCAGGCTGAAATTCCCTTTTGTTATTGAGATCTGGCTCCAGATGTCTTCTACCTCCTCATGGATGTCCTAGCTTCATTGGATCAGAGGGAAGGATGAAAAAAAAAAATTAAAAAGCTACAGTTCAGCAGTGAGGGTACTCATCTGTGATCCAGACCCTATAGATCACACCTAAAATCACACCCCTTTTTTCAGAGCAAGTCTAGTGCCTTGCTAGTCTGTGGGATCTGCCTCAATCAAGGTCTGCAGCAATTTGGCCATGAAAGAGGATGGAAATGTTTTGGTTTGCTATGAGATTAATCAGGTGATTATTAGTCCCCACCACTGGTCCTGAATCTTTAAACTGGGGGAAAAAAAATTGAAAAAACAAGCATCCTAAATCAATCATGGAATAGAAAGTCAGACTTACAGATTTGCAAGTGAAAGACTCTGCAAAATAGTTCATTCTACCTTTACTGTCATCATCAAATCTGAGAGCAGTGTGCCATGATCTTCAGAAACAGGCAGTGACCTTATTAAAAAGAATATGATTATAATCCCTGCTTTCTAAGTGTCAGTGTCATCAGCTTCTCTTACAAGGGAAACCCAGGATTCAGGTCTTGCCAAAAAGGTGAAGGAAAAACTACTTTTTGACTACTTTGCATGAAGAATAATTTATTTTGTGTCTTAGTGAGACGGGCAGAAACTACAAGGAGTTTCAATAGAGTTTGAAAAAGGGCTTCTGCTTTTCTTGAAGGAAACTCCTCTCTGATTTCATCCCTTCTCATGCCTTGGTTAAATAGACTTATCTGAGCTTTGCTTATTGCTGTGCTGAGTTTAACCAGCCAGTTTGAATCCATTTGTCAGCCTCTCATGTCTACAGTGCAATGTCTGAATGTAAATGAATAAATTATGCCAGTTAATTTCTCATGAAGGCAGTAGATGGATATCAGGGAACATAAAGTACAGGACTTAATGAAGAAAGGACAGAAGAAGAGGAACAAAGGGGAAACATTTTTCTTAAGATCTGGGCTCAGGAAGGCGGTGTGAGATCTTGAGAGATCACCATGAGGAAAGATTGTTCAAAAGGTAAAATTCATTTCCACGCTGATGTAGACAGAAGTAAAACTAGCAGTGGGGAAGTGATTTCCAAATGCACAGAGCAAGTCACAGTTAGTTGAAGCGGACAGTGTCCAGACTTTCTGATTCATGGGAAATTCCACCGCTTATTTAATTTTTCATTTCTGAAATCAAATAACCCCTGAAATGTTGATATCTTCTAAGAAGCACATTAGAACCAAAAAGTTTGACTCAAAGAAAAGGTTCATTTCAGTGACATCAGAACACATGATTTTGAGCTCAATATTTTGGCAACCTCTACAATGCATGTTTCAGATAAAATAATGGGATCCATTTCAAACAGGCAGTTCCAGATCAAATACTGAAACATTCTGTCCTTTTCAACATTGCAAAGAAATGTTTAAAAGCCTGGTATTTGTTGTGGAAATGGGTATTTTTTTAATGGTTCGATTTAAACTAGAGTGGAATGCCTCTTCTCCCTGAAGTCTACTGAAGAATTTCTACACCACACTATAAAGAAGATAACTTCACTCTAATCTCCCACTTCTTCCCTTTGGTTTATTGCTTACACTTGGCCTCTCCAGACTTTTAGAAACTGACTGATTGATGCCGCATCCTGCTGACCAGCTGTGCTACCCAACACATCTGGGAGATCTTAGATCACGTGTACACAAGAAACATCCACATATCCATGACGGACACTACGCTGCACCAATCCTGACCTGCTCCAGTGGTGAGTGTACTACAGGCATGATAAAGCATCTGCTAATATCTCCTCCTGGAAGTATCATGCTATTGAGGTAAGGTGAAGAAAACAGAAAGGGAAGTGAGGAGCCAGGCATAGGGCAGACAAGCTGTAGGGTGCTGTGTTTGCCATACTTGGTTGTTGCATATGCCTCAGATCGAGTTGAAGAAAAAGAAAAGGAAAGTGAAAAAAGCAAGCAGTTCAATATTGGTCCTTGAAACCATTTTATTCATGGAGCACTGCTTCTGATTCCCTGTATATGAAACGTTCCCCATGTGTCTAACAACTCCATCTAATGCCTGCCAAATAAAGCATCATCAGCTCCCTAACAGTTCCTCTCCCCTGGACTTATTCTGTCCGCCACTTCACATCATGTCTGTTTGACTATACGGTCACACACAGCCCGATGCAAGCCATCTGCATGTGTGAGGGATTGCTTAAAATCACCAAAAAAAAAAAAAAAAAAAAACCTGAACGCCCCCCCCTTGAAGAAGGTGCAGCATTTAGGAACGGGAGCCTTTGTGTTGTGAAGATAACAAGTCAAGGCTAAAAATACCTTCCTTTGATGGGAAGAAGATGCACATTTAAAGAGGCAGTAGACAGAGGCACTGTATTTTCCTTAAGGGGCACTCAGCTGTTATTAGTTACTAATAGATCTTCCTTCTCCACTTGTGAGAGGCTGTAATTTCCAAGAGGAGAGCTGATCTCTGTGCATTTATGAGCAGGTGGCTGGTCAGGGTCTTGCCCTGAGTCAGTGCCCATCCGGGGTCTTAACCCTCCCTGTTTTCTGCTTATCAGAGTGCAGAGAGATTCACAGAGGTTGCCTGAAATTCAGCTACTTGTGTGGAGTGCAATTGCTCTCCACGCTTCGTAGTGGCAGTACAGGGCTCAGCCTGGGATAGTCAGCAGAGTATTGACCTAGTTCCCTGGACGTGTTTTTGGGGCCATGGGGACACTCAGCAACCCACACCAAGGCAAGGAGAGCTGGGAAGCTTGTTTCCAGGTGGAATTCATCTCTCTTTGCCTCAGCTGACAGAAAGTCAGGAGCCCAGGCAAATGCTATCAGTTAGGTTCTCTCTGTGGTGAATGGGAAGAAACAGGTATCTCCAGATCCTGAGGTAGAAGCAAAGAATTGCTTTCTGAGGACACATTTATTTCTCCATTTAAAGGCATGTAAAGAGCCCACATGGTTTGATTAAGGACTGAGTTTATCTCACCTTGACATAGGTGTCTACAAAGTCCATGTCTCCATCAGAGCGAGTTGTCTACTTACAGACCAAGATTTTGCTAGCAATAGCCAATGACTCATCTATCAAAAGAAGGAGTCTACTTCAGGGTGAGATATAACAAGCCCTGAACTCCACTGACTACTGAATTCCTCTTCATTGACTGTACAGAGTTACTTGCTCCAATGTGGACATCCAAATTAGATGACTCCCCTTCCCATCTCCCCTACAACTACCATGCCCACAGTGATACAAGGAGCCCATGGCAGAACCTGTCTCTGAACCCCCATGCTGAAAAGCAACCAGTGTTCCTAGGACCAGGGTCATGACAAGCTATATCAGGTCATGCATGATCATTCAGATCCTCTTGAGGCTTGTGTGGCTCAAATGACTCCAGGTAGGAAATATAAACCACAGGGGTTCCCTTCTTAGTATCTACACTCAGACACCTGTAGCCATGTGGTAAGAAGAAAGATGGGTCAAAGTTATAATCTTCTCTCCAAGCAGCAAGTGACACTGAGCAGGGAGCCTGTCCTGGGAATGCCACCCTTCATGGCCAGCAGTGCTTGGGTGGGAAATCACTCCTGCCTTGGCCGCTGCATCTTGGCAAAGTCCTAGAAATCAGCAGGTGGAAGCACTGATGATTTCTGCTTTTCTTCTTCTATTCTGCCTCCTCACCCTTCTAGCGAACACTTGGCAGTGCTTCCAGGGGGCCTGCTCCATAAAAAAGAAGGAGTAAACAGTCTCTCAAGAGGTGTGGAACATGGCAGTGCAAGTTAGAACAGCCCAGACACTCATTTCCTACACTGAAACATCACCTCTAAGTCCTGGCAACATTGCTAAAGGAAAACATGCAACCAACATCAGACCTGAGTCTAATGCAGAGTCCTGTCTCTGTCAGCTGCCAACACTGCATGCGTCTAAACAAGACTAAGAAGAGATGATGTGCAGGCATTGTTTTTCTGGTTTAACTCTGCCATCTTCTAGTGACCCACTGTGGTCATTCAAGCACCTTGAATTCTTTGCAGATTTGCTATTAATATATCTTTGCTTTTAACATATCTGCTTGGAAAAGTCCTTCTACCCACCAAATTTCAAGGGATGGAAACACTCCAAGTCTTTTTTTCCCTTCCTGCCCTCCTTTGTTTTTCCCCTCACGTTTTCATTTTGCTCCTGTTCACAAGCCCTTAAAATAGCTCTTTCTACCCTGTGCTCTCAAATCCCATTCCCATTTCCTGCCTCAGCCTGGACTCAAAGTTTTCCCCTCTTGCCTTCTTCAGTAAGTTCTCATTTAACTCGGTGTTCAAGTCAGTTCGTGATGGGCCTTGACAATTTTGAAGGAGAAGAGAAAGAAAGAGAAAGAAGAAGAGAAGAGAGAGAGAGAGAGAAAGCCTTGTAAAGATTAGTCTCTCAAGGGGGAACAAAAAACAAAAAAAGGCAGTCTGGAGGGAAAGTTTAATTAAAAAGAGCAGAGTTTTTAATTACCAGGGAAATCTACTTGAATGATTCATTTGCATAATCCCAACGGCAGTGGGGGAACAGGCAAGAATGAGATAAGGTTTCTTTACAATCCTTTTCTTGCTTTTCCATATCTCTCCAAAAATGACTCTGATCCTTCACACCTCCTCTCTCCCATTCCCTGCTGCATTTTCCTCCCATCTGATTACACAGCTTGGCCTTGGACTGCCTGCTTGTTCGGCTCTTCCGTTGTTATTGCATGATGCATTTCGGTGCAAAAAATGCACCTTTTCTCCCACTGAGATTGTCTAGGTGATGTGCAACTTGTCCCTCCACGCTACCCCCACCATCCCCAGGCTCTGGTGGCTTGTCCTTGGTTGCTGATCATTGGCATGTGCCCTCAGGTACTTTGTGACATTCAGAGTAAGAGAAATCTATCATCAAAGAAACCAATCAGCAGGTCAAAAGGCCTTTAGCCAACTCTGGTAGTCAGCCAAAGAATGACCCACGAAAATTAGACTTATTTGTCCCAAAAGACGGTTCCTTTCCAGCCAGATCAGATTAAGGTAGTTGTGACAAGCTTTCCACATGGAGCGTCAGACATGGATTCTTCTCACCCTGTCAGCAAACCTGCCACAACCGCATCCAGCGCAGCACCATGTCATCCCCGTTGCATGGGGTCCAGAGACTGAGACACCATAGGATGTGTCAATGGTGGAGGAGGGAGTGGAAGGTGCACACCTAACGGACCCCCAATATTAGCCGTGTCCTCTAGCTCCTGTGTGGTGACATCTTCTACAACAGACTTTATGCCAAGCCACCCTAGCACCCTTCATGCAAGTCACTTGCACTATCACTTGGCCCATGGTCAGCTAGTTGGCCTGTCCTATCCAATCCTATCCTGCAAGATAAAGGGGAGGCTTCAAATGAGCTTAAAGTCTCTGAGTCTCATGACTCACGTGCTTTCCACCCATGTGGACTGGTCACCCGGTGAAAGGTTTTTTTTCCTTTCTAGGGTACTAAAAAGCACAGATAAAAGGCTCAAGCACTGTCACACAATCATCTATGCTGATAAAATGTCAGCTTACTCCTTCACATGCTCCTGGCCTTTGCCCACTAGCACTTCCCCAGGCAATGCCTTGGTGTGTTTTGGGGTGACCGTGATCCAGGAAATAAGCAGAATGGCAAAGGCCACCTAACTTTGGCGAGTAAGGAGGTTAACCACGTGGATGCAGCAATGACGTTCCACTTGCCCTCAAAGAAGAGAAGGAGCCCTGGCTAATTTTATTTACTTGCTTAAGCACAGCCAATGCAATCATAGGCCAACAGAGAAAGAGATTTCCATGCCTTTACCACAGTGGCAATACAAAAGGTTTTTGTTGTTGGTATTCTTGATTTTCTAAAGTCAGAAAATCGATGGGAGCACAATGGCAAGAAAAAGATTGTCTGAGCTTTTCTCACTTTCTAACATCCTTCATGTTAACATAAGTTAGGGATGCTGGAAATCAAGAAGCAACGAAACAGGTCAGAAGACAAGCAATCTGTATCTGTACCTAAAATTCAAGACGGGAAAAGAAGCAGTTTGAGAAGCACAGTGTGGGGAGCAAATGTAAGTCCAGGGTAAAAGGAAAAGGACAAAAGAGATTCAGAGAGCAGCAGGGAATATTATTCTGCTGTGCACCTGGAAATGGGCAGCATGGGGGTGAGGAGGGACCGCGTTTGTCCCCATGAGGATGTCACAGCCAAGCAGGTTGTCCCTCCAGTCCTGCCATCTCTGACATACAGGATGGAGGCGCAGAGAGTGACAGTTCAGTGTCTCTCTCTTTAGGCTGACAGATGAGACTTGAGGCACAGATTTTCTCTGTTTAATTAAACAGGGAGAAGGCTGAGGGGTGGGGGACACCGCAGGAAACCCCACTGCTTGCGTGGGTTGTGTGTGTGTATGCCTTTATATAAAGCCATGCAAGGTTTGTGGGAAGAATTAATGCTACTTTAAAAGCAATGTCATATCTATATTTATAATATAATTGCAGATAAAAGAAAAGCAAAACAAGTTTTGGGGGGTAAGCAAACCATTTGTCGGCTTGAAACATATGGGTATAAAATGGTATTTGCATGTACATTTTTAAAGAGCCCTGTGGATGCAGCAAGCTACGTGTGTGTGTGTGTGCAGATGTTAAATTATGTGTGTGCATGCACTCACACACAGGCGATGAGAGTGCACAGAGATCCATGTCAGTGTGTGCAAATCTACTGCCGATGGCTTTATGGAAAGGCACGCAGCTGGATATTTGGACGAAAACAGGGCTCTCTCTGTGTATGACATGCTGCAAGCACTGTGTGCTTCTCTGCGTGTGTGCAAGCGCAGTGATGAGCAGGGGATGACTTGTTCAGTCTGTGAGAGGGAGGGACAAGCCTGTGTGTGTGTGTGTGTGTGTGTGTGTGTGTGGCGAGCAGCAGGCACGTGGACGAACGGGTCTGCAAGCCCCATGCATGCACGTGTACAGTAGGCAGCAGGTGGGATTGCTTGCATGTGTCTGTGGGTATGATTCAGGCATACGCATCCACACCGTGAGCATCGTGCTGGTGTACAGTAGGTGATGAGTGTGTGTATAGTAAGCAGGAGTTTGCATCTGCTCCTGGGAGTGCTGTGTGTGCATAGCCTTGCGTGTGCATGCAACCTACGTGGTGTGTCCTCACCACGGCGCGCAGCAGAGGGAAGGCTACTGACCTTCGTTCAACCTTGAGATTTATTATTTATCATTTATGATAGAGGGCAATTCCCAGGTTGCCCTACATGCACTGATGGAGAAGGGGAAAAAGGAGAAAACAAGAAGGGGGAAATTTCAGCTGGCTGGAAAACACTGGTGGGCCATATTAGCTGCCAGCAGTGTGTTATAACTGACAGAGGAAAGTGCTGTAGGGACCATCCAGTCCTCTAACCAGAAATATATCCTGGAGGTGAGCAAGTATTCATGAAATGTGGAAGATCGGAGAACAGGACCCACAGGTGAGGTGGGCAAGTAGATTTTTTGATGGAGTAAATATGTCCTACAGGTCCCCTGGCCGGTTTGCTGACCTCCAGCCCGCACAACCAGAGCCACAGCTTGGGTTTGCAGAGCTCAGGTTTGAACGTCCTCCAATGCCATCCCATAATTCCCCAGTCCAGTATGATCCTACTTTTCCCCTTACCTGTTTTTCGCTGACCTCCTCTGTCTTGCAAAATATTTTCTACGCCTTCAGCCCCTGTCCCGCGGCTGCACGCTCTGCCTCCCTACAGTGCAAACAGGCGCTCTCCTCCACTTAGACGAGTGTTTCACAAAGCAGCTGAGACATTAAAGGCCTCAACCTTATTTTCAAATGTAGCTGAGATCAGCTGAGGGCACAAACAGGTATTAGAGAGGGACAACCAGCTCCCTAGGCATAGCTCATGCGCTTCATTTCGCTGGGAAACCAAGCTGCAAATGCAGCCAGCCATTAACGATGCATTGAAATGAATTTTGAGTTGGTGTTAAACATACGAATCAAAATAAAACAAGATAAAATAAACCCCCACCAAGCCTGGTATTACAGTCTTAGCATTCATGACTGCATATTTCACCAATTACTGCTCTCTTTGCAATGTTCTCTTTCTCTCTAGGCAGATCGTTACAGTATTATACTGCTACTGACATCAAACCTCATCTCAGATGGCCCTGAGAAAAAAATCCTTTTGGCTGTATTAAGTAAAAAAGTATTCAGTGGATGCATCCTGGGACAAGTCAGTCCTGTTCATGGGCCAGCTGTGCTGTTAACAAGTCCCTGCAGCATATTTCAGCATCTGATCTATGCTCTCTCACATGCTGCTGTACTCGGCTGATATTAAACAATACTAACCTGTGAAAACTTAGGGAAGTTTGTGCATGTCCTGGATGGAGCAATTACACCTTGGTCTGTCAGTCCTCTACTACCATTGACCTGCAGTTTAGCTAACTTGTGATGAAAAGTCAATTTTGTATATGCAGTTCATCACTACTTTGGACATCTGGGATCTGCATCTGATTAATATGCAAAAACTTCTTCACTAAAACCACCACCATTAAAACCATCACCACCTCTGTCCCTTTACTTTCTCCATAGCCCATTCCTCCTTCTTTTTACAGTCTGATCTGTGCTCAAAGTCATTACAGTATTCAGATAATGGGTTATCCATAAGCCTTCTTCTTTTCTCTCACTGCCGTGTCAGAGACTCAGTCTCCAGCAGACGTGGAAGGTCCTGTGTCAAGAAATTATTTTTTTTGCCTATGGAAGCAAGCCAAGCCCTGATTTCTGTCACCTACATCATGTAAAAGCCACAGGTGGACACCTCCATTCCTTTATCCGCTTGCACTGACCTGTTCAAAAGCAACTGCATGCTACATGACCTGGAGAAAACATATCACCTCAGTAAAGAGGTCATATGTTATAAATACCCATATACACATATGCATAATCACATGAGTGTATACATATGAAAACACACATATGTGAGTGTACTTGTCTACTGACCTGATTTCAGGATATAAGGTGGGAGAAGGAAAAGATAAGGAAAGAAGATAAGATGCAGGAGGCTATGGCTGTACAGTACCAGAGAGAGGAGAAACACAGTCTGAGGGTAGCAGTAGGTGATTTTTAAAAAGTCTTCAGACATGTAAGGGTTTTTTTTCTTTTTTTTTTCTTTTTTTTTTGAGTGATTTTGTACTCTAATTCAGGTCACAGCCTGTGACAGTTGGTTATTGGAGAGTCATTAAAGATTTAGCGTAAACACTGTTGATATCAGGATAGGAAAACAATCCTTGCTTGACCAAGCCATAAGGCTCAGTTCTCCTCACCATCCTGGCATCATATACCTTGCTAATGCATCCCACATTGGCATTTATGAGCCTTATGGTTGACTGATCTTTGCAGGGAGAAGCTTTGTTACTTGCCTTATAATACGCTCATTTTGGTGAGCAGGTGTGGACTCAGGAGTAATACCAGCATCTGAGGCACAGTTGGCAAGTTGAATGACTAACTGCTGCTTCAAACTCATGAATTATGCTGTTCTTTGGGTAAAACACATTACCAGTCATCTTGCAGGGCACCCGTACTGTGCTGAGAAGTTGTTATGAACCTCTAGCAGTTCAGGACAGCCAGATGCCAATTCTATCAGCGACTCATTTCTAAACCAGCACTGTGTTATGTCCTAGGACTGCAAGGGTGGCTTCACTGTGAGAAACATCATCACCCATTTTCAGAACAGCTGGCTTCTGCCTACAGGCACTCCAGATGCCTGCTGGTCAACCCAGGTCTCCAAGATGATGTGCTTCCAGTGTTCGCTGAAGCTTGTCCTCTGTTAGGATACACTTGCGCAGAAATCCACTATTTTTACTGTATGCATGATGTCTTTCTCCTTTTCTGCCTTGCAATCCAATGTGAATGAACTTCCTTCTGAAATTTGCCTCTAAGGATCAGAACTGAAGGATCCAAGGGTGAGAGAGAAATGCAAATGCAAATGCTTAGTCTAAGTGAAAAATGCAGTAACAACACAACCAACTATGCAGCTGGGTCCAGCTCTTGGCACTGGCTAGAATATGGCAGAAGGACATAGAGACCCCCAAAGTGGAATTGTTGAGTCTTTGCAACCAACACAGAATCTCACTAAGGAGAACTGAAATATCCCACTATACACTGCAGAACAGTTTTTGCAGTGAAAGGCCACCGAGATTTGCCCTCAGAGACCTTAACACCAGCAGCCCTAATGTGGTGCCAAATGCCTTGGTATGAATTGTCTTCAGCCTTTACGCTGTGGATAGAGCCTTAGAGAGTGAAACTGAAGCCAGTACAAAGACTGTGTAGAAGGCCTGGGCTGTAAGTCCAGATGTAGATAGCTCCTGAATGCTGGGCATGCATTCTAATCTGAACTATATGTTGGGTAAACGTATTTTTGTTCCTGTTCTTAACTGTAAGAAAAATATAAAAATCCAAGCTATGTCCTTTCAGAGTTTTACAAGGAACCCCAAAGGAAAGTCTTTTTTGTGTATAAGCAAAAAGAGAGAAGAAAAGCCCTTCTAGATATCGCCTCATGGAACCAGGTGGACTATCTAGGTAGGACTTCAGCCCTCCCTCCTATTCATCAAGGCTCTTTGCTTTTGAACCCTCACATTTCTCACCCAGACACAGAGCAGGGGAAGGCCCATACTTTTCAATGTGGTGTGTCCTGACCATTGATTTGCCCTCAGATTTATAGCCCATTTACAATGAAAACTGAAATGTCCTGTTCCCCTTCCCATTCTGCCTGAATTCCTGGGAACCTGCCCCCCAGGGTTCTCATCTCCACTTCCACCTCTCCATCAAGAGGTTTCAATGTTTCCGATGGCCAAGGTGGCCATGCAACATCCACTTTCCAGGGGATGTTTTGGAAACAAACATGATGATGTTACAATCGGTGCAACCGATAATCTGTCTGGGCATCAGTAAAGCTTTGTTATGGCTTCCAGAGATTTCATACAGCTACTAAAGCTCATCAGAACACCACATTTCAGGCAAGCGGGGCTATTAAGTCTTGAGCTGATGCCATTTGGGACAGGAGGAATGAGATGGTAATTATCAACTGGTAAGCCAAACGTAAGTTCCATACAAATGGTGAAAACAATGTTACTAGATGCAATCAATAAAGAACAAGAGGATCAAAATACAATTAATGTCAGTCAATGTGTTCTTATGGAGAGGGATCCTTGTCAGGATAGCTTGATGATGTTTCTGATGACATAACAAGTTCTGTGATACTGGTAAATACATCGATGTGAGACTTTTGTAAAGGATTTGACTCATTATTTCCAGCAGTCTGATTTTTTTTTTAATGAGTAATATAAACATCAAATTGATTAATAGCTGGAAAAGTGACTATCTCAGAAAGAACTTGTCAATGGGGAATCACCACTGAAGTAGATTCTGCAAGAACTAAGAACTATTCAACATTTTATTAATGATTTCAGAATAAGAATAAAATCACCACTGAGAATATTTCTAAAAGACAGTGATTGGCAAAATGAAAAAAATAATGAGGGAAGAGTGGATCTATAGAGAGATGTGAACTATTTGGGAAGCCTGACTGGTTCAAACATGAATTAAGTCAGACCATCTGAATGCAGATTTTCAGATCCACAAACAAGGAATGCAGACCAATTGATCCAAATGGGAACTGCACAAAGGAAAACAGAATCTGAAAAGAATTTAAGCTCCAGATTGGGCAATACAAACAATTCAATATGAACTTCTTTCCCAGAATAATGCTACAGCAAAAATTATGCATGTGATTATTGCAGGTTCAATGAAGTGAATTTGGTCCACAAACATGGTATGGATGAGACTGACACTGGAATGCTGCATTTTAAAAACCCAGAATAGATACAAAGGGGGGGGGGGGTTGAAACCTGGCGAAAGTTCCTCAGAACCTGCTTTGCTCAGTAAAGAGAAGATTAAGATTAAGAATCACAGAATCACAGAATCACAGAATCACTGAGGTTGGAAGGGACCTCTGGAGATCATCTAGTCCAACCCCCCTGCTCAGCAGGGTCACCTAGAGCACATTGCAGAGGATTGCATCCAGGCGCGTTTTAAATATCTCCAGAGAAGGAGACTCCACCACCTCTCTGGGCAACCTGCTCCAGTGCTCTGTCACCCTCACAGTGAAAAAGTTTTTCCTCATGTTAAGATGGAAGTGTCTGTGTTTCAGTTTGTGCCCATTGCCTCGCGTCCTGTCGCTCGGCACCACTGAAAAGAGTCTGGTCCCATCCTCTCGACACCCTCCCTTCAGATACTTGTACACGTAGAAGAGACTTGATTACCTTGTCTGAGCAAAGACAAGATACTATGAGTTATTTAGTAAAAACAAGAAGAGATAAACATCAGAAGAAACAGTGGCTGGATGTTAAAGCCAGACAAATTTATATCTAAATTAGTCTTTTTGTGCCTACGTGTGAGAATGATCAATCAGCCAGAAGAGGTGTCATGCTAAAGAACACATGAACTAATGAAATGTTATATTTTGTACAACAGCATGTGTTAAACAAGTTAAGGTGAAGACATAAGCTACTGATGCATCCTTCTATTTTGAATATTTGTATTGCATTTCTTATTTGGTGTGCTATTCTCCAAAGATCTGCATTCATTCAGCAGATGTTGATCTCAGCAGCCGGAGAGATCAGTCATGGGTATTTCAACATTGTGTTACAGATTTAGGTGTTAGCTCTTTCCTAGCAAAGCAAATAGGCCCAGGGTACAGATTCAAGTGCTGGATTTCTGTCAGGCCGCACCATTTAATTGCTAGTATACTCCTGGCATAGTTTTGGTCCATGCCAACTAGCACTTTTCCAGGAAAGGTCAGGACATGTTCTGCAGGATATCAAAGGCCGGTGGCTGTTCCCAGATGCAGTATGGCTAGAGACACCTTTTGCAAAGGAGAGTGGTGTTTAGCCATATGGATGTTTTCTGAGATATCTTGTGCCGTTTTGCAGAGAAAGAACAGACCCTGGCACTGTTTGGTTTGCCAGGAAAGGCATAATCCAGAAGGTGATCAAATAAGCCATCTACTCTAGTGAACGAGTTGGCTTTCTGCTCCTCTTGAATCAGCCATCCATACAGAGTCCATACAGGGTCCATTCAGAGACAATGAGTATATGAATTTCCTCTTAATAATGTGGAGATAGTCTCAACCTCTTCCAAATCATTATCTCCCTTTATTTCAGTCACTGTGGAGGATGTGAGCTGTCTCTATGGCCTTGCAAACTGGATAAAGTAGCCAGTGGATCTATGGAGCCCATATATCCTTCTCCAATTCTACGCAGCTTTACTCAGAAAAGCATTACAGACAAAACTGGAAAAGACGCAAACAGACTAAAGCCAAAGCCAGTGAGTAACTGTTGTTGCAAACTGACCTAGAAAAGGATGTTGCCTAGGAGCAACCATCAGAGAGATCTTCATGTTTAGTTCAAGTAGCATGGCCCCAGAAAAAGAAAGGATTTTAAGTGTTATTTCATGGTGTCTGGTTCTGGTCGCTCTTCCAATGTCAGGCTCCTATTCTGGAGGAAGCTATCTCTAGACCTTGTGGCAGCCTTATCAATTAGCATAATGCAGACAGTGCAAATTATTTAAGAACCCATGAATGTTGCCAACTAACTGACCATCTCTGACCTTGTCTACAATAAATGGAGGTTGTGATATTCAGCCATGTCTTACAACATCGAGAAGAACTTTGTGCAGTCCCTCAAGACCCATCACCTTCACCAGTTACATGGATTATTTGAAGCAGTTTCCTCTGTCAGTTGGAAGAGTCTTTTTAATCACCTGGAATACATCATAGTTATCACAAAAAATGTAGAGCAAATTCCACAGAACAGAAGAAGTCATATAAAAAAAAGTAAAAAAAAAAAAGTGTCAGAATCCAGATGTTTAGAATTTTTTGTGTACCTTTAATTATAAAATTCTGTGCTTCAGAAGTGAATGAAAGCAATTATTAATATTTTGTTACCAAAGCTAAAATGTATCAGTGGTGTTTTTATGAAGATAAGACAATAAAACAAATAGTCTAGATATTACCAGGGGACACCTGCTTTCTAACTAGCCAGGTGACTTCTACTTCAGTAGGTATCCAGCTGGGTATTTCTGGTGGCACAAAACTTACATTTAAAATAGTGAGAGACCAGATCTCAACTCCTTCAAGGCACTTCACTTTCAAATCATTGCCATCAGCTTCCTTTCTCTACATTGTCCACAAGCTCCCAAAAGCAAATGCTCAGGAGATATTCCAATATAGATTCCTCCATTTGATTAATAACAGAAACTGTTACTTCCCAGAAGGTTTGGGAGTGACGTATTTTGAAAACGTATATATGCAAATTTACTGCAAAGGGCTCATTTTTGCTCTGTTTAACTTTGAATTAGATGCCTAAAAGCTCCCTCCTAATGACTGTCCTGATAATGATAGTAGCCTGTAGTTCCTATGCCCAGCTCCAAACAGGAACAGAAGTTTTGAAGAACAGATCAGACAAACATTGTCAGGAATAGTTTGGAAACTTCTGCTCTTACCTTCAGGCCTGGACACTTAGGGCTAAGCGACCTCGTCTTCTCCAGCCTTTTCTTCCATGGTTTATATCCTTGTGTCTGTGACTGGTGATAATTTTAGCATTTCTAACTACTATTTAAGCTCGGTTAAAGTGAATATTAGCTATTAATTATCTCTCGCCTGGCTTCGGTTAGAGCATTTGTCAGTAAAAACATCTAAAGGGGCAACAAATTATGTTAATTCCCTTGTGAAAGTGATTAGGCAAGGGTTTTGTTTTATTTTTATTTTGTTTTAGGAGGATTGTTGGGGGTGTTTTTTGGTTTGTTGCTTTTTTGTTCCCGGCACTGATCTTGCTGAACCTCTAAAACAACGACTTGGCATGCTGTCTTCAGACCGCTCCACAAAGAGGATAAAGATGGAAATAAATAGACATATGGTGCACAGGAGCCTAATTCATGCAAAGTTGCTCATCCCAGGCAGATGGAAATGGATGTTTGAGTACCTTGGTTAGAAAGCTGCCTTTAAAACTTACCTTCTTTTTATTTTTGCTTTGTCATTAGCTTGGCTAATGAGCAGCTCCAAGGCAACTTTTCTTGCTGCTCAGACTCTTGTGCAAATTAATTTTCCAGTGATGTGTCCCCCCTGCCCCTCCTCTCCTGATCTGTTTGCGAGTTTAGATGCAGACCAATTTATTTAATGGCAGCAAATGTAAAATATAACCAAACTGTTCCCAGTGTTCACGCAGAAGGGGTTGGCATGATCTGGGGGATACAGCCAGTGAAAAGGGAAGGAGATGCATGAATGCATCTGAGTTTTCCCCACAATCTAGGGGGTTATTCCTTCAACTCTTTTTTTAACCATCAGTGGGTCTGCAAAACTCTCCCAATTTGATTTTTTTTCCTTGTAACTTTTGAATGTTCTGTCTGAAATTATGACTCTCTGTTAGGCACAGCTCATACCAAATTGTCAGCCACTGGGATCTGGAGGATGGGGGGTAGGAATTAATTTGCCAGGGAATCATCCCTTTCAGCTCTCCCTTTTTTTTCCTATATCCTTTCCCTGAGCATCTGCTCATTGCATCTCTAATCCCTGAGATGGTGGAAGATGTGATATGTTGATCCTCAGATAAAGGTACAAAGTCAATCAACTGACTCATGCCAAATGCTCATTTTATTAAATAACTTCCCATGGGGAATCAAAAGAGAAGGCACTGAACCAAGCTGGATGCTGCCAGTATCCTGGAGTCCTGCACTCCACCGAAAACCCCCTGCATGAGCGTCAATAAGGCTGTGAATTCTCATCCCCAAAGTAATTCAAGACCCAAGCACAACCAGGTGGGATCTGGATATTTAAATGCATAACAGTAATCCTTGTTAAAACACTATTTAGCTACAAACCATGGTAATAGAGATATCCAGCTAGTATTTTGAGGAAACAGAGGCCTCAAGGAGAACTGCTTTCCTAGTCTAGTCATAGCTCATCTTTGTGTATATCATCCTCACAAAGAGGTCATTTTCCTCCACATAGAGGTTATTTTGTCATAAATATGGGCAAACTAAGTCTTTCATCTTCCCTCCTGGGGAAATATGAACAAACATCATACACTTACTAAATCAATAAACATGAAATATTATGTATTCAATGATGTATTAAAACAGAAGAATATTAAACACTAAGTAGTTCAGTGGAAAACAGTCCCAAAATTCACTGCTAATCACAGAAGTGGCCTTTTCTTGTATTCTGCATAGCAAATGTTGTCACACTAAAGTTGTTTGGGCTTGGTCAGTGATAGGATTATGGGATTCTTTCTTTTCATAATATTTTCTTCCCTTCAAAGTTCTGAGGAAAGGTGTTTGCCGGCAGCATTTGCTAAATGTGAGCATAGCTGGAATTCCCACTATAAGGTGAGAAAAGCTACGGCACTTATGGAGCGCACTGTGTGTGTCTCTGCTTTTCAAAGAAGGCCATAAAGGGCTTCACTGGAGGCAATGTATTCTTCAACATTAAGCCTCCACAGCTGGAACTGGACAATGGAGTCTATATAACAATTCCTTCTATAATTTGATATCCTTGCTGGAAAGAACAGGCATGGAGATTTTAAAAGGAAGCACAGGTCCTAAGGAGAGAATTCATTACTTATCTCCCTGCATATACAGGTTTCTTCCTAATCCCTGGAAAAAATACATCCAATAAAAATCAGCTTTACAGCCTGCTGATAGACACTGGCTTGTGAAGAGGTTAAGTCAGCAAACTCTGGTATGAAATTTCTCTGCTCAGGTCTCGGCTACCCTCGGAGAAGACCACGCATCTTTGCACAGGTCCTGTAAAAAAAAAAAAACAAAAACTCTGACCTAGAGCACTGGAGCTTAGAACAACTTTCTATTTTGTGCTTTGTTTGGAGAGATAACTAACCTTCCCACTGCTGTGTGGTTTTGAGTCTGGAAGAGGAATGGTCACCAGCTAGAAATAGGACTGACATCTTCCTCTGTCTTCATATATGTATATAATCCATGCTGGATTTGCATCAAGTACAGAAGGTTGAAAAGACCATCAAATTACTACCCCATTTTAAGCTATTTGTTTCTTCCTATGACTGCTCCCTTCCTGAATGCCTCCTCTTTTTCTTGTGTTCTGCCCAGTCTGTCCTACCGACCTGCACCCAGATGCAGAGTAATAGATTTGGACAGAGGAGCCCATAAATAAATCCCCTTTGCATCTTGGCACTCTTCGTGGGGAGATTAGGTTCTGAGATTTCAAAAGGGAGAACTGGCTCTTAAGAAATGAACCTACTATTTGTCTCCCTGAACGTATCTCCTCCCTCCTGAAATCTGGAAAAGTCCTGGAGGAATCTGCTCTCCCTCCTACTATTTCCTCTTATGTCATGATCCATCTTCTTCTGCCTTGCCCTTCTTACATACCTGTCTTTTCATTCTCCTCCGATGCTCACCACAATGATACAAACAAAACAATATCATCCTTTTCCTTTTCAACCTTTTTCTGTTGAGAAAACATAGTATATTAGGCTGAAAGCTATTGTTTAGCCTACACTTCATCTCCTGAGAGCTGGATATGTGAATGTTATACGAATGGAAGGGATCATGTCCAAGTTCAATAACAGAATGGAGGTTAGCTTTTTTGTAATTTCTAGAAGTTGCTTTTGGAAGCAGCTTTGTTTTGAAGCTGTAACAGTCACTCTTGGGGGCTTGTTTATATATTTCCTCAGCTTTTTCCTCTCCATGGGCATTGTTCCTGCCCTGAGATGCCTCCACTGGTACCCATTCTCCTCCCTCATCAAGTTCAAGCTCTCCAAGGAAGATGAAAACAAAGCAATTACACTCTCATTGTACACAGCAGTGCTTCTTATGATCTTCATTTCCATGTCCTTCAGCTGCCCATTGCTTTGAACATAATGTTGCCTCATGTCCTCTCCTTAAACTAGCGTCCTTATATTGTTCTGTCAAACTGGGGTTCCCGTGTAGCTCCCTTTCCACTGCTGACAGCATTGGAGTTTGGGAAATGTGAAATTCAGCAGCAGCATGGATTCCCTAGAATGTCCTTCAAGACATGATTATTTTGCAATCATGCTTGTCATGCACACCTGGGAGAGAAAAGAATGGATTGGCTCAATGTCAATACTATTCAAAAGTATATACGCAAAGGGAAAAAGAGGGAATTTTCTCCCTCACGAGTTGCTTTTTAAATGGCCCTTCAGCGACCTTATTCACAGAACTTTACTTCTGGAGTGGCCATACCAGCTTCATTCCCATCTTACAGCAGGAGAAGTAGATTCCCTTTCTCCACATCAGGCCTTTCTCCTTGTACCTGGAACACTGGTATCTTCTGCTTGCTGCTTAGTCTCTCAGATGACTGATGTGTCATAGGTTGGAAAGGAGGTTGCTCTACTCGTTGCTGACCAAGGATGCAAAGAGAGACTAGGTGCTTCCAATACCCAGTGTGGAGAATGAGCAATACTCTTTTTGACAGGACAGAGAGAAACCTCACAGACAACAGCAGACTTTCAGTGCAGCTCTGTAGAGAGCTCTGTCATCCTCATTAAAGCAGTCTTCTGTGGTGGTCATTCAAATATCAAGGTACTTGCTCTCCTGTGTGTTTCAGGTACGGCTATGGCAGCATCAACTGCCTGGAAGCTGTGGTTAGGTCTAGCAGTGACAATGGCTTTTAGACCTCAGAAAATGTTAAAGGTTGTTCTTTTCCTCAAATCTGCTGACTGGTAAAAAGAAGGCAACCGGGAACATAATCAAAACCCTGCAAGGGTAAGAGAATATAAGCAAAGCTTGAAAAAACAATTCCACAGATTCCTACGTTTCTGACACATTGAGACGCATTTTAAGAAAATGATTTTGGGACACAACCTCTATCTTTAAAGGTGTTCAGCCTCTAACTGCCTCTAATTCTGTATGTTCACCCTGGGGTATCTCCAAGGTGCTTGTTTTCTAAACACACTCTGAACTCACCGTTTTGCCTATACTTGGGAGGCAGTAGCAAAAATTGAAGCATTGAAAGTATCCACATCACTTAGGAAAATGCAAGCTAATACGTGTAACTACATTTATCGGGAAAACAACTCTTTACTTCATGGACTTTTGAGGGCTCAGATATATGGCCAAGCTAACATGGATTCACACAGGGCTATATGCCACTTTAGGGGCTAAGCTTAGTCTAAGCACTTTGCCTTTGCCATAGGCTGAGGGCACGCAGGTGGACAGTTGCTAGAGCCCAGATGATTCACATCAAGTGGCTGAGCCTTGTCACTTTAGCCTGTGCTTGAGCTTTGAGCCTTAAGCATAAGGGAATTTCAAAACAAGAGAGGGGAGGACGTGTGTGTAACTGTCTCCCTGGAGTTCAGCAGATCAAAACATTTCAAAAACCTTTTGTTTCCAAATCAAAAGTCTTTGGTTTCTCGCTGATGATGCCTTTGGTTTGAACCAATTTACAAGCTTTGTCCTTTGAGCTCGAAACATTCCCTCCCTTCCCAGTCATTTGGCATGAACTAGTATCCCAAGGTTATTATGTTTTGCTTTTTTTTTTTGTATAATAAATCAGAGAAAGCTCTTGCTGGAGAAACCCCTTTGTCTGCATACAATAAAGGAAGGAGTTCTTGACTGCCACTTGCCCTCTGGCATTTTTTGATGTCAGAAAAGAAGGCAGAGAAATGAGCACAACCTTTTTATTGGAGCAAGTCCCCAACCTCCAATGGAAGCTGCTTCCCATTGCTCAACTTTTCAACTTTTGCCAGGGGGTGAGTGTAACAGCTTGTTGCTTTTTTTCCTGCCTGAGTCTTCCCTGGAGAACGGCTCATAGCTGCTCTTTAGATCTCCTGGCTAAAAATAAATGCAGTTTGTTGAGGCAATTTGTATTCTGCTAACCCTGCTGCAATGCTCTGTGCCCTCTCTGTGTAACTGGTTGGTTTTTCCCTCTCAGCACATTACATGCACCGCATAGAGGAATAATCTCACACAACGCCAGGGCTAGCACACTTCATAACAACGGTGACACATTAGGTACAAAGCCAGTGCTGCACTCTTTGGAGTCATGTTGTGAAATAATTGCAGTAATTCTCCATCAAAGACAAGGTCAATTAGTGTTGCATCCCCTTCCACTTTTCCAATTTTCTTCCTCGGCACCAGGAAAACAAACTGATTTTCGTGTGAATTAAAGGGGCGCTGGGCCCCGGTGCAGTTGTGCAGCACTGCTTGGAATTGGTGGGACTATTCCATGGAGAAAGACCTTTCAGGGTCAGCTCTAGGTGTAAGCCAAAGAGAAAACTGCCTAAGGTGGTAAAATGGCCATCGTCTGCTCCCTACTTTGCCAGTAGAAGTTGGTTATTGCTAACGAGGGAGAGGGTTTTGGAGGGATGTCCTCTCTGAGCGAGCTTTCTCCTATCTTTCCCTCTCCCTACAGCAGCAGGAGCACCAAGCCCTGCTCTAGGGCTCTCACTCTGCTCTCTGCCTTTCCCCTCCTCTGTTTCCTCATTCTTCTTCCCAAGGCAGAAACAACCAACCCTATTCACATTGCTGAGAGTAAAAAAAA
The DNA here is from genome assembly GCF_036417845.1 of Apteryx mantelli. NCBI lineage: Eukaryota > Metazoa > Chordata > Aves > Apterygiformes > Apterygidae > Apteryx > Apteryx mantelli. Next base: position 2,407,269 of record NC_089979.1, on the reverse strand, counting down.
TTAATTTGTTCCCATAACACTAATCTGGAAGTCCATCCTGGGTCTTCCACACAAATAAGGAAAGGTAGGATCGTGTACCAGTGCATCGTCTAGCGTAAATGTTTTATGCCACCCCTAGTTTGAGCACGGGTTCCAATAAAGACTAAACCTCAAGTTGCAGTTTAGAAGATGAATATATCCCATCTCCCAGATGGGAATTACTCCCATTGTACTAGGGGCCACTTTCTTATGTCTTTCATACACCTTTCCCATACTACCTCATCATTGTCTCTGTTTATGACCCAGCTCAGGACAGCAAAACATTACCCAGGGATCCTCCAACTTGTGGTTAAGAAACATGACTTCCTGCTCTGTGGGATCTTGAAGGATAATTAACTGTTTGGGTGTCAAACACATTAGGGAAAAGATCTACATGCAAGCAAGATTGCAAAGCTCTCTTGACCTGATATTTTGAACAAGAACAAACATCACAACATGACCTCCCTTTAAAATCTGCATTTTCAGCCTAAACTACATCTAAAACACAGCAGCTTCCACCACCTAAGAACCAGTAAATAAAGTCTGCCTCGTTACACTCTCTTCTCAGTACCAACAACAAATATAGGCAGACTATGTTTCTGGCCACATTCCTTGTTACAGGTACATATTTTCAGCATGCAGAGGAGGTATTTTCTTTGAGTAAATCACACTCCTGCTATATTCTGGGGTGGATTTAAGGTAGTGCTAAAGGTGTTACTGTCCTTTGTCAACACTGCGTGGTTTGGTGCACGGGACACCATGGTTTGGTGCATAAAGCATGCTGCAAGGTGCTCACTGGTAGACTTGACCTGTCAACATCCATCACCGTTTCCTTCGTAGATAGCCTTGCACACACCATGATGGCTTCCCGCGTCATTGGCAGCAGACGGTTCCTATCCAGCCCTTCCTCAGGAAGGATAACCCACAGACTATGTATTTTATCCAAGATCCAAGGGCTTCAAAACCCTGCTCCTACACACACAGACCTTGAGCAATTTGAACCTCTGCACTTCAGTTCCTAATTGGAAAATTAAACTCGCTTCCCTTCCCTCCTTCCTGGGAGCAATGTGAGGATAAGCGAGCTAAACCAGAGAGGAGCTCCATCATGACAGAAACAGTGGGGACATCATTACTTGAGGTAGATAAAGCCTCTGTCCCTCAAGGGGAGTTGCTCCATTTCCCATGAGGGTTCATGATCTCCCACGGAGAAGCTCTGACTTCCCCCGTCCCACAGCAGTGAAACACATATGCACATCAGACAGTGCAGTACAGTATCTTCTCTCAGAGTGGCCCTTAAGGCTAATATTTTTATATAGTTCATATCCAATAAATGCATTGGGTCTGTCCTGTGTTTTCTTTTCTTTTTTTTTTCTTTCTTAATTTTATCCTGCAATCCCTCCGCGTATAATGTCTTCGTCTTGAAGAGCTATTTGCAGCCTTGACGGCAGAGCAGGGTGGGGAGTCGGACAGGCACCTTGCTAAGCACTTTCCTGAAGTGTTTATTATCGCTGAAACCGGTCTTGCTCCTAATGAGCTCCTGTGCTATACATCTGAATGTCAGCTGTGCTTCCAGGGAACGAGCCTGCCATTCATCACAGGCTAATCTCTCTTTAATGGGCAGCACGTGAGGAGCAGCCATGAGGAGCAGTGGGAACACTAATGGGAGAGCAGAGATGTAATGGGGGATCCAAACTGAAAGGCCTCATTAAGTGTATGGGCAGCCCAAGGAGAGAAGTTTTCTTAATATCTCCACTATCATACTATCTGTCAAGGCTTGTATCTTCTCTCACATGGTGAGGTTTCAAGCCACCCACCTATGCCCAGGCTTTGTGAGGAAAGCCTTTTTTGATAGCTGAACATGTAGGAATATTTGTGCAGCCATAAAATAAGGGAATATTTTATAGCCTCTATTAATAAAGAGGCTGCACTTGAAATAAAAGAGAGAACAGCAGATCATGCCAAATGACTTGGCAAGCCCTGAGGCATATCCAAGTCTGGTCACTGCAACACTTAGCTAAATTAGCAAGGGAAAGTTTCGAGCCTAGAGTTTTTCCTACTGCAGGTAAAGATTTACTGGGTGTTAAATACATACTCAACATTGTCTCTCACTTTGGCCCAAAGCCATGTATTTATAAGCCAATGGAAAGAAAAAGATGATTCTGCCTCACCCTTTCCTTGCTGGATTTCCACTGGGCGGGTTTATTCAGCAGGCCTGAATCCTCCTTTTTGGAGCCTGTGGCCAGCGGTGAATCGAGTGGGCAGTTTTCATAAGTTAAATGTTTCTTATGTTTTCTTTGTTCGGTTTCGCTCTTGCTACATGAGAAAAAAACTCAGGGCATACAGAGAAAAAAACCCTGCTGCTTATGTTAGAATAATTACTAAGCAACAGTTTCACTTCCCAGGTGGTCTCCGTGGGTCCCTGGGTTTTCTTCTGATCCCCTGACTGTTCATATCTCCATTGAGAGGAAACACCTTTTTAGTCTTTTAATTCTTTGGCTCATTTTTATTCCCAGACATCGGCACTTCCTTCACAGTCCTTGGTTCTTCAATGAGATGCAGATTCTCTCAAGCCATTTTCTTCCCTTCCTCATACTTTTATTTAAGTTTCTTTTCAGACATATCTCCACTGAACAAATTCAATAAAGCTCTACAAAAATTCCCCAGGAACCAGCCCAGGGCATCATGTCCCTGTATTATCCAAGGTAGCTCTAAATACTTTCTCACTTCCCCTTCTAATACTGAGCAGTGAAGTCCTGATGCAGCTTTACAGTCAGAAATCACTTTCTGAGATCATATGAGGCTTTTCTTTTTTACGGCTGGAGGCTCTAAGCATCCTGTCTGGGACCATATGCAGATACTGCACTCGGACAAGGGAAGGAAGCAAGGTCATTTGACCTTATCTTACTGCCCAAGCTCCACCACCAGCTGCCTTTCACCCAAAAGGAATAAATCATTAAATACAGCCTTTTTTTTCCATAGAAATAACAAAGAGTAAAGTATAAAAAATGTATGAGTGTTAGCAGTCAAAATCATTGTTTTGTGTCAGCATCCTGCATATCCTGTACGCATTGAACAGGAGGTTATACCTTAGCAAGAGATGTCTTTAACCAGCAGCCTCCTGAATGCACACAAGACAGCATTGGCACTGCTAACTAAATTTGGGTATTAGCCCATTCTTCAGTCCAGTCCCACCTGTGCTCACATTGGTATGCACAAGCTTAAGGTCAGATAAAGCCTTAGCCAGAGTTCTGGAGCTCTTTGAAGGTGCGAAGTCTGAGCACACTCAACTTCTCTCACAGGTTAAATTCTTACTTGTACAGGGAGCATAAATGAGGACTGGGTTTGGCCCAATCAGCTACCAAATCTTAGCTCTTTCCAAGGCATATGCTGAGCTATTCCTAGGCAGAGTGTCGACACTTTGAGCGAAAAGTACAGACACTCTAGCAATGTGCACAGAAAATATATAGAACATAGGGCTTGGTTTTCTTCATTTCACCTTGAGCCTGTTCTTCACTGTATACTATAAGGAGTCTCTGCAGCAGAAAGTGGGTGAACAGAGTTAGCTGTTATTTCTGGTGTTTTTTCTGCTCACTGGTTCCTTGAGCTTTTAGCACTCGGGTGATTTGTTTTTCGAAGGAAAAAGATTCGAGTAAGAGATTGGCCTGCTTTTGTGCTTGTGAGTCTTCACAGAAATAACTGTATCTTTCTCCCAAGATGGTTTATGCAGAATTAACCAAAAGCTTTATGGGATTTTGCTGAGGAGACACAAAAAGCATTACTAGATACCTTGATTGCATTTTGGACTTTTTTTTTTTAAATGAAAAGTAAAATTAAATAGACTAAATAGGCTCTTTAAGTCCTTCAAAGGAAAACTTGGAGAAGGGGGAGGGCCAAACTAGAGCATTGCCTTTTGAATTAGAGCTGGCTAAAACACTCATTCTAAGAAAATGAAAAAAGAATATGACCATACTGAGGCCCATTCTATTTTTCCATTTTCCACAAGCTCATACAGGCATAGGTCTCTATCCCATAGAGGCTCATGACCAGAGTAGCAGATGGCAGAGCTGAGGGGAAGCAGACCAGCTCAGGGTTTCCATGGTGGCACAGAGCAGAATGACTGAGAACTTGGTTAAAAACGAGGCAACGCTGGTGAAGTGGTGTGAAAGCCCAGGTGTGGAGTGAGAAAGGCTTTGACCACCACCGGCCACAGAGGACTAGCCCTGGGAGGACAGGGCTTGCCAGGGCGTTGCTTAGGGTCCAGAAACTGCCTGCTGTGTCTGCTTTTCCTTGAGCAACTCCCACCTTCCACCTGGACAGCATCCACCTTTTTTTCCCCAAGGAAAGCACACTGTGAAGAATGGCTTGCTCGGCACAGAACTAACCTTAGACAAGGCTGAACTTCTAAAGCTACAATGAAAAGGAAGGCAAATGGTACCTAGAGAAGGGACAAGAAGTGGCATTAGAACCAAATCTCTCCGTGGTGGGGCCTCTTCAGACCTGAAGGATCTTCCTGGCCGTTTAGTCTCCTTGACGGAGAGAAATAGTCTCAGTTGCAAACTGTCACTTCACATTAAAGCAACTTCCTTCTGGTTCTCCAAGTGCCCATGAAGCAAACAACAAACCAGAGAATTGACTAAACATGCCTCTGGGTCACTGGTAAGGACCTTTTATTAACAAGGGCCAGCTGGCTGGCAAATTAAGTCCTTCCTGTTACTACCTGGAGGAAAGAGTAGGGTCATTTGTTATCACTCTTTCCAGTACAGTGGGTCTCCATGCAGGAGGCTGGAGGCAGGAAGGTGCTCAACTGATGTGTATCGATGCAACCTGCCTGTGGATTTCCAATAGACTAGCTGTTTGCAGGACTCGTGGCAGTCTGACACCTGGATGAAATTCCTGCTGTGCTGTCAGCAGAAGGCAAGCTCCGAGGGCTGAGCTGGTAGCCACAGAGGAAGCAAACTCACTCACCCTTGTGCATAAGGGTTGAAGCCAGCTGCAAAGCCTCAGCTGAGTTTGCCCTCATCCTTATTCAGATGTTCAATCATATTAAATAGCAAGAGATGCTCCTGCTGTGCTCATACTTCAAAGAGCTTCAAAAATGGTGTCATGTCTGGTGTTTACTGCAGACTCAATTTACAGATGAAGAGCTTCTCCTAATTAGACCTGTGTCTACACACACAAACTCAGATGTACCCAGACTAAATTTTAGCTGCATCCTGGTACCTCATGTTTCTTTTTGTTCACCTCTGGGCCTCCTGCCACAAAATTGAGGTGGAATTTAAACTTTTCTTCATTCCAAAGAGGAGGTAGAGACAATCATGATGGCTGCCCCATCACAAGCTGTATATTGCATCTCCCACATCTTACCTTCTGATAACATTGCTCTACTGCACAGCGAACCCAGATGTTTAGTGCATGGACATTTTCCCTCACTAGCTGAAGCTAGACACCCCTGAACTGAGTTTTTCATGCATGCGAAAGGAGGGCTCCATACCATTCCATCGGAGACTCATGTTGTTGGGGCTCACTGAAAATAGGACCCATCTGAGTCACTGGAAGAGCTCAGGCATGTTGGGTTAGACCCCTTAGATGCATTGTCAAAAATTTTTTTTCCAGGCAAATTGCTTTGTCTGGAAGAGCGAAGTCTTAAAATAATAGGCAAAGCCCTTCCCCTCCTGTGACTCTTGTTTTGTTTTTTTTTTCTCTAAGCCTTTTTCACTCATATCTGAATAGACTTCAAATTCTCTGGGACACAGACTAGGTTCTATATAATACCTCTCAGGGTTAGACCATGGTCTCAGCAGCATGTTAGTAAAATGCCAATATTACATGACAACCATTAGGTACGGGCATATGGAGCAAGCTGCAAGTAAAAGCAAGGTTTTATTGTGCAGAGGGATTTTATTGTGCACAGTAAGAGTTATTTAATTAATATTTCTAAAATGCTTCAAATTCCATCAATTAATGGAATGAGGATGTACAAATTATCTATAATTATTATTACCTCTATAATCAAGGCACACATTTTCCCTCTTTCTGAACCATTCTGATAATGAGCTAATGAGGGGATTCCATTTTGCTAGGTGTGCTGAGTTTTAGCACTCAATTTTGCCGAGTGAGTGATAAACGGCTTTGAAATATTCCTCACTCTCTTGGCCATAAACCTTTTAACGGTTTCAATTTTTTACAAACCATAGACCCTGCTTTACAGTCACCACTACAGTCATCTTAACTCCTTGTGCTGCTTAATACACTATAAAATGTCTCTACTAAAGAACATTTCCATGGAAACAGTCCATTAAAAATGAATTTTATATCTTATGTTTTCTGTAAATGGACAGCTCACTTAATGGCCTTTTACTATTGCACTTTGCCAGAACAGCTTCAAATTTAACCATATTTAATTCTTTTATAATTTGAAACAGCACTTTTTTTTTTTTATTGCCATTACAGAATTTCAGCTTAGCATTAAAGGTTGGTTCAGCAGGCTCTGGGGTATTCCAGAGCACAAAGGAGGTGAGGGTCAGGAATGATGTCCCACATACAAAGGCCTTAAAAACATACTGAACAAATGTGGGGTCTGTCTGCTGATTTTAGTAGTTCTTTGTGTGCCAAACCCTATGTAATCAGTCTTGAATCCACCGCAGTTCTTTCTGCACCAAAAAGCACAAAAGGATGTTATTCAATAGAATTCACAGACAGAGCAGCCTCAAAATGTTTCTGTCTTCCTCTTTTGTCAAGATGACTTGTCAAAGGGAAGTTCCTTTTTGCCTTTGTTTCAACCTATTGAAACCTTCCCAAATAATGATGATTTAAATTTTCAGTTGGAAACCAGAAATTTCCTCCACCAGAAAGAAAGAAAGAAAGAAAGAAAGAAAGAAAGCAGGTCAGCACTTTGTTGTTGTTATCAGAACTCTTCAGGAAGAGAATTAAATCTCAGTGGGCTATACAATTTATCAGTGCTCTCCTGAGGGAAGTCTTTGCCAATGCTGTCTGTGTGATTCAGTTTCCAGAGAGCTCAAAAGCTTAGACAAGTTGCTGCACAGTTACAAGTTAGTATTCATCGACTGGTCTCCTCAAGAGAAATACAGGTCTTCTGAGTGAGCTTTAGCAGAGCTGTTATTCATCAGAATTTCACTAAACGTGTTGTCTTTTCCCAACTGGAAATTTTGTCCAAGTGAAATTTGAGGATTTTGCTCATGAGTGAAGTCCAGCTGTCCATGGGGAAATCATTGCTCTGTGCACTTGCATATGGGCTGTACGCTCGTGTTGGTCCATGTTGGTCATGTTAGACCCTCTGATGCCTCCCAGATGTGCTAGACTGACCAGCCAGGGACATCTGCTTCTTTCTGGGAGGTCATGGACACAACAGTGGCAACACAAAGCTCAGCTCCAGACAATGATCCTATTTCCTTGCTCATGCTCCAGCTCCCTGGCCAGCTTGGTGGCCTCCGCTAGATTTGCTCCAGTCTGTTGATGGGTCTCCCCTCCCCCAGAAAAAAATATATCTTACAGAGGAGGAAAACTGCTGAATCTCTGAATAATTCCTTATGCACACAGCTGCTAAGTAGGCTGCTCCTCTCTCCTTCCCTGTGTCCTTTAACCACCATGCCTCGGATTTCTCTGTCTTTCTACCCGAAAGCCCTGCAGTAAAGCTGAGTACCGCTTAACCAGCAGCTGTGCAGCTCCAGCAGCACGTTGTTTGCAGTAATTGTCCCAGGGACAGTGATGAATGGGCTGCTGTAGATCTGAATGCCCATAATGAATTTCCCTTGGAGTCAGAAGCAGGGCAGGACTTTTTCAGAGCTGACTGTGCATAGGCTGTGACGACACGCTCGGAGTAAGGGGTGCAAGGAGGGGAGCAGGACGCTTTCTTCCTTTCACTGTCAGATTCTTCACAAAATAAAAGGTGTGTATCCTGCTGTACATATTTGGATGAACAGCCATTGGAATTTGAAAGCACTTAAAGACTTAGCAGCTGAGAGGTATTAAATTTTTCTTCTTTTTAACCATGACAATTGCTATAGATCCTGACTAACAAGGGCCAGTTTATTGGAAAACAATCTTAGTTAAAAAAAGATGTTATTAACAATTATAGTAATATCCTTACAATACATAATACCTTGAAATACTATTCCTTCCTGATTTCTGCCTTCCTAGTCCCGCCTCTCTGTCCTCGCTTACCTCAATGCGGAGACCAAGATATCTCCAATGTCACCTATTAATATCAAAGAACATGGGACCCCAGTTGCAAAGTCTCTGAGTAAATGACCTTGTTAAAGGGCAAAGTTCAGATCTTTGTAGAGAATCCTCATTATTCATCTTCTGGGGTAGTTCTGGAGTGTATAGCTCTTGTGTGAGACATTTAGCACGTACATGAATTTTACGTGCAGGACATGACCAATACCACCATCTTGCTGTTGTTTCATGGGTGTTATTAGGTAAGGAGGTCAAATCTGGTAGCCCAATGGGGTGAGGCTGCCACAGCTGCATGTTCCCAGGTCCAACCAGTAGCAAGTCAGGGAATGCATTCCCAGTAGGCGCTCACACACACACATATACAACATATATGTGTGTGTGTGTGTGTGTGTGTGTGTATATACATATGCATGGCTGGCCACACCTGTCAACACGGACGCGCGCTCAGCACTCACACAAACAGCACCGATGGCCTCATCCTGTTCCCCTCTCTGGCCGATCAGGAGGAAGGCCCATTAGTGGGATGTATATATGCATATGTGCAACGTGGGTGCCTCCAACAGCTGAGCTTAGACACTTGGTCCACCCAGTAGCTGTCCCTGGATCCCCAGTCTCCCCAGTTGCTGGCACCAGGACATGCAAGCCCCCGAGGCTGCAGCCCCAGTCCAGCTCCTGGTACAGACCCGCTCACTCAGACACACAACACACACGCACACATGCACACACACCGTGTGGATCCATCCAGTAGTTGGCTTTGGGCACACAGTCTACCCAATAGTTGGTCTCAGATCCTCCCTTTTCCAGGTGCCTCACCCCTAGACACACAAAAATACACACACCCACCACACACATACACAAATAGGTCTCAGTTTATGCCCAGACCCCAGCCAGGACTCCTCTGGTCCCTCTGGTAGCCAGCTCCCCTGTGGTCTCATCCTTAGAGACACGCAGATGCACATGAACATATCTCCCAGTCAACCCTCCTAGACCCCACGGTCCCCCCAGCAGTCATCTGGGACTCCCGTGGTCCTCCCATGGTCCTCCCAGGAGCCAGCTGCACTTGTGGTCTCATCCTTGGAGATGCATGTGCACACCTGGCTCCCAGGTGACATCACCTCGTGGTGGGCTAGTTCGGTTTAGCATTCACTAGCAATTGCACCTCCCTTGCATACCCTCGATCGCTCTGGTTGCTGGCACCACAGACACACAGGCCCTCTCACCCATGGTCTGACTCCGGCTGCTGGCACTCAGACCACCACAGAATAGAGAGCCCCTCACCCATGAAGATAGTTAGGAAGGAATTTAATAAGAAAGTAGGACAGACTGTGTTGGTCAGGAACAGGACACAGCCAGGCAAGCACGCTGACTAGCAGTGTTTGCACATGTCCAACCCCTTTTATCCCCTTAACCCTCTAATTTCACACATTTATTCTTCCCAAATCACCTAGATCCCTCCCTTCTCCACCTTTGGTTCCTCTCCTAAACGTCCAATACTAAAAGTCTTGCACAATCCCGAAATGCTCTTCCATTGCATCTAATAATGTGTCCCATACCCCTAGGCAGTAAACTCTCCTGGTCCAAAAGGTGCTCCAGAGACCTGAGATGGCTGACTCATCTTGCTGGGTTTCACATCTGGTCCATGGGACCATGTACATCCTAAGATATGGGTGGCTTTCTCATATCTGTTTGTTTGTGCCAAATGGGTGCATGGAAGTTCTGGTGCACAGGCAGCTCTAAGCTAAAACATTTTTCATTTTAGTCCCTATAATTGTTTTGCTTTCTTTTCTTCTGAAAAGACAATCATGGAGTTCAGCCCATGTTGCTGAAAACAACATTAGGCAACTTTTAATGCAGCCCTGAGAGAGAAGAGGCACCAAATGCTGTGAGAACATGTTCTCTCTTTCACTGGAATGTTGCCTCTCCTGAAGAATGAGTTCATCTATAATTAGAGCAGGGGAAATAAGAGGTTTAGGATTTTTGGCCTTTAGATTTTGGTAATCCAAAGACTTTTTTTTGGATCTGTGGTCCGCATTTCCAAAAGTAGACACTAGGTACACAGATGTTTGTCTATAGGGCAGGAAGAGAACTAGATCAGAGGCACACTGGAACAGATTTTTTCCAGGAGCAAGGGGGAATTTTTTTTTTTTGGTGGTGGTGGTGGTGGTATTTTCCTTTTTTTCCCTTGGAAAAGAAAATAGACTGACAACAATAAAAGAAAATAGACTGACTTAACAAAAGTGAATGTCTCCTGACTCTGTATTGATGAACCAGACTATAATAGGTGAGATCTTTCTCAGATAGGACTTATTACGTGAAAAAATGTCAAACACAGACCTGAGAAAGCTGTCTTCTGCATTACTTCTATCCCAGTTCTGTGTCCTTTGGTTACCCGGACCAGACGCTGCCTGAAACTCTGCGTAGCCCAGAGGGATGTAGAGTGTCTGTATAATGAACTACATATATAAAGTTTGGCATGATGGCTAACACGTGTTAAGTGCAATCGAGGTTCATTATTCAAAATGTGTCCTTAAATAATGAAAATTATTCCCAGGAACAAAGATTTTTTTGGAGCATTAGTGCTATCATAGGTCTCTTAAGACAGTTTTGGGAGTGAAGTGCAGTATGGATATTATTTAGTAAAAGGATATAGTAGGTGGTAATGCCTATGATTATTTATGAGTATCAAAAATAGAAGTGGATATTAACGTTTGAAAATATATCAGAAATTACAGATTAAGATGAAGATAAATGAATCTCTGTGGTGCAAGACCACAAATCACTGTAGCTCTCAAATTTTGCTTATGAAAAGGCAAATAACACTTGGGATGAGAACCTGAAGGGGAGTGGAAAGGAGAACGGTTTCAATTGCCAATGAAGCCACTGGGATCTGAAAGACCATGCAGCATTTATGATGAAGGCCTCTCTTTTCACATGACTTAAAATATGTGGGTACTTGGCAGGATGCTCTTCGCAAGATTGTTCTTTTTAAATATGTGTATACAGGCATACCTCGGAGATATTGCGGGTTCAGTTCCAGACCACTGCAATAAAGCGAATATCACAATAAAGCGAGTCACACACATTTTTTGGTTTCCCAGTGCATATAAAAGTTATGTTTACACTATACTGTAGTCTATTAAGTGTGCAATAGCATTATGTCTTAAAAAACAATGTACATATCTTAATTAAAAAATACTTCATTGTTAAAAAAACGCTAACCATCATCTGAGCCTTCAGCGAGTCATAATCTTTTTGCTGATGGAAGATCTTGCCTTGTTGTTGATGGCTGCTGACTGATCAGGGTGGTGGTTGCTGAAGGCTGGGGTGGCTGTGGCAATTTCTTAAAATAAGACAGCAATGACATTTGCTGCATCGACTGACTCTTCCTTTCACGAAGGATTTCTCTGTAGCATGCGATGCTGTTTGATAGCATTTTACCCACAATAGAACTTCTTTCAAAATTGGAGTCAATCCTCTCAAACACTGCTGCTGCTTTATCAACTAAGTTTCTGTAATATTCTAAATCCCTTGTTGTCATTTCAACAGTGTTCACAGCATCTTCACCAGATCTTCTTCATCTCAAGAAACCACTTTCTTTGCTCATCCATAAGAAGCAACTCCTCATCCGTTCAAGTTTTATCATGAGATTGCAGCAATTCAGTCACATCTTCAGGCTCTGCTTCTAATTCTAGTTCTCTTGCTGTTTCCGTCACATCTGCAGTTACTTCCTCCACTGAAGTCTTGAACCCCTCCAAGTCATCCATGAGGGCTGGAATCAACTTCTTCCAAGCTCCTGTTAATGTTGATATTTTGACCTCCTCCGATGAGTCACAAATGTTCTTAATGGCATCTAGAATGGTGAATCCTTTTCAGGTTTTCAATTTACTTTGCCCAGATCCATCAGAGGAATCACTGTCTATGGCAGCTATAGCCTTATGAAATGTATTGCTTAAATAATAAGACTTGAAAGTCAAAATTACTCTTTGATCCATGGGCTGCAGAATGGATGTTGTGTTAGCAGGCATGAAAACAACATTAATCTCGTCGTACATCTCCATCAGAGCTCTTGGGTGCATTGTCAATGAGCAGTAATATTTTGAAAAGAATCTTTTTTTCTGAGCAGTAGGTCTCAACAGTGGGCTTAAAATATTCAGTAAACCATGTTGTAAACAGATGTGCTGTCATCCAGGCTTTGTTGTTCCATTTATAGAGCACAGGCAGAGTATATTTAGCATAATTCTTAAGGGCTTAGGATTTTTGGAATGGTAAATGAGCATTGGCTTCAACTTAAAGTCACCAGCGGCATTAGCCCCTAACAAGAAAGTCAGCCTCTCCTTTGAAGCCAGGCATTGACTTCTCCTCTCTAGCTCTGAAAGTCCTAGATGGCATCTTCTTCCAATAGAAGGCTGTTTCATCTGCACTGAAAATCTCTTGTTTAGTATAGCCACCTTCATCAATTCTCTTAGCTAGATCTTCTGGATAACTTGCTGCAGCTTCTACATCAGTACTTGCTGCTTCACCTTGTACTTTTATGTTATGGAGATGGCTTCTTTCCTTAAACCTCATGAACCGACCTCTGCTAGCTTCAGACTTTTCTTCTGCAGCTTCCTCACCTCTCTCAGCCTTCACAGAATTGAAGAGAGTTAGGGCCTTGCTCTGGATGAGGCTTTGGCTTAAGGGAATGTTGTGGCTGGTTTGATTTTCTGTCCAGACCACTAAAACTTTCTCCATATCAGCAATAAGGCTGTTTCACTTTCTTATCATTCGTGTGTTCACTGGAGTAGCACTTTGAATTTCCTTCAAGACCTTTTCCTTTGCATTCACAACTTGGTGAACTGTTTGGTGCAAGAGGCCAAGCTTTTGGCCTGTCTTGGCTTTCAACATGCCTTCCTCACTAAGCTTCATCATTTCCAGCTTTTGATTTAAAGTGAGAGACGTGCGACTCTTCCTTTCACCTGAACATTCAGAGGCCACTGTAGGGTTATTAATTGCCCTAATTTCAATATTGTTGTGTCTCAGGGAACAGGGAGGCCCGAGGAGAGGGCAAGAGATGGGGGAACGGCTGGTCGGTGGAGCAGTCACAACACACACAACATTTATTGATTCACCGTCTTATATGGCGCGGTTCATGGCGCCCCAAAACAATTACAATAGTAACATCAAGGATCACTGATCACAGATCACCATAAAAGATATAATAATAATGAAAAAGTTTGAAATATTGCGAGATTTACCAAAATATGACAGAGACACAAAGTGAGCACATGCTGTTGGAAAAATGGTGCCGATAGACTTTCTCGACACAGGGTCATCACAAACCTTCAATTTGTAAAAAACACAATATCTGCGAAGCGCAATAAAGCGAAGCACAATAAAACGATTTATGCCTGTATGTCTTTTAAAAGGAATGGGAAGGCAAGAAGCCAGCAGTCTGCTCTGAAAAAGTATCCAAAAAGCTTATTGATGCTTGTCAGTAAAAGTAAAGATGAGGAGCCAGCTTGGGCATGTTCTTGAAGTTCTGTCTCTGATATACAGCCCTTTTGGGAATAAGGAACCTGGGATAATTATAGACATAATATGATAATGGACTTCAGTCAATTCCAATTTAGGCCAGATGGTCAATAGATGTTTCCCTTTCTCCAGCTTGATTCAATGCTTAATAAACAGGCACAAAAGATATTCCACTTCCTCTCAGGTTAACACACTTCTTAAGTGGACAAATGCATTAAAGGAAAATAAAAAATCTTGTCTATTTTCATTCCTATTGATTTTGCGCTCAAAAGGCTGGGCAGGGAGGAAATTAGAAATCTTTATGATGGCAGAGGACAAGAACTACAATACCACATTTTGTTTCCAAGAGAAGAGATCCATTCAGCAGTCAGATAGGTGGGTAGATAGGTAGGGAGTAGAGTTAAAAGTGACTGGGGGGCAGCACTGCCAACAGAGAGTTATAAGGGGCTGGAATATCAAAAAGAGGTACTTGCTCAGAAATATTTGGTAGAAAGAACAAGAGAGGTGTCTCTGGAGACTACCAGATGTGGACATTTCACAGTAAGCTGGTCCAGACAGTCCGACCATCACCGTTTTGGGAAATTGTTTCTGCAGTCCCCTGAATCAAGCTCAAGTGCTTTGAATTGGTCTTTCCAGGGAGCTCATGAATGCAGGTTCCACCTTAATGAGAAGGGTATCTAAACAACAAGCCCACTTCGCTGGAGATTCTGCAGCACAGTCAAGCCTCCAGACCCAAGATGCCCTGAAAGCCTGGGTTTTTGCCTTTCTCAACCTCTGGGCTTTGCAACAGCTTGGTCCGCAGCATCCACAGACTCACCTAGGAGAAATGCCTGCAGATCTTTGTCTATCCTGGTGAGGATACAGTCATTCTCTCTTTCTTCTCAGTGGTTAGACTGTGAGCTGTGTGAGGAGGAAGGTGTCTGCATGCGCACTGTCCTCAGCAGTTCCCAGCTCTGGAGAACTCCTTGCCATTTTCTGTTGATGCCTTCAGCCACCCCCCTCCCCTATGGCTGTGCCAAAAGGGAGACAAAAAAGGGCTCTAAATTCATATAGGAGGGTTAGACCACCTACAAACTGAAAGCTTTGGTACCTACCTAATTTTTAGCTATATAAAACTTCACCCCCGAGTCTTTCAGACCCTACCTACTGTTTGATCCTGAAGGGCTTCCCACCTTCCGCTTCTCAGTGAATGTCCCAGCTGCATTTTGCACCTGCACTGGGATGAATTCCAAGATCACACTTTCACCTTCTGTGCCCACCTTACCATGCAAAGGAAAGCCCAGCACAGGATGGAGACATTGCAACCTCCAGGAGGCTTTCTGCTTTGTCATGCTGTCCAGACACAAACTCAGTGCCTCAATTTCCATTTGTAAAAGGTCAGGAAAGGACTGGTCTCTTTGCTGAACGTTGTGAAGACAGTCACATTACAAAAGAGTGCTGTTTAAAAATCAATGTAATAAAGAAATAGAAATCATCCGGGAAGAAATCTTGATATATTGACTCTTCACTAATGCTAAAACAAATCATTCTACTACATTCCTAAGGGGAAACCCTTTGCTCAGAAGCTTTTTGACCAGATCAGATGAAAAGATGAATTTTTCACTGAGGGAGTGAAGATTTATAAGTACCAGAGAAAAAAATGTGCTAAGAGGATCTGGAATCAGCTATAAGCTTGGCAGAGAGACTGGTGGAGAGGAAGCTCCTTGTTTGTCCCATGAACAGCAGCACACACCCACTTGCTGGTGATGATGTGAGATGGGTGGGTGGGTTACAACCAATTACACCCCCCAGTAAAGCAACCCTTTATATTAACTAATGATCAAGCTTCTTTGTTATCCCAAATGCTCTTCAAGTCTGACTGCCTTGCTGTTTTCCTTGTGAGAACAGGTTAAATCTGAGTGAATATCTGACTTCCACTAATTGCACCATATTAGTCCTTAGGGTCTCAGCTGCTTTAGGAACTGTAGTTAACTTCCATGATGTTCTGCTACCCTGTAATTATTTAAAAGTAGACACTGGTGTGCCAATGCAATTTGGTTATTAATTGCAAAGTAGAATTTTTGAGAATGCTTTTGAAATGGTAAAATAACTTGGGCAACTTATGTTTTGGAGAGAAGAACAAAACCATGTAAAGGAGCCTCTCTCTCTTGCTCTTGTTTTCCTTGTTCACATCTTGTATTTCATACAGGCTGTATAATCTATTCTGCCCACAGATACATGCAACTTCCAGTTTACTAAATCATCCTGAGCTGCAACATGAAATGTGAGATGAAATGAATGCTGTGAGAAAGTCTGTGGGGGATCTACTACAGAACCAGGTTTTCCTTTGAATACGGGGTCTCAGATTCTGAAGAAAGCTTTGATTCTGGGTGGTTCATACTGGAGTAATTTGGTGAGCAGTGGATATTTCATTTGAAGATCAGGCAAGGTGGCCAAAGTCTGGATACAGGACTAATGGTTATTGAAATCATTTTTCTGTATGAATCATGTTTGAATAAACTGTTTCTGTCTCATCTCTAGAACTGTTAGATAGGAACAAAAGCTGATCTTTCTAAAACCTGGTCTTGTTTAGAGATTTCTGTGTGCAGAGTCTCCTTCCTTCTGTGTCAAGTTGTTCTGCTAGCTAATTATCTTCTCTGTAAAGAATTTCACTTTGTTTCTGCTCTTGTTTCAGCTTCCAGCCACTGCTCCTTACATTTCTTGCAAAACTGTCTCCTTCAGGTAGGTACTTGGAAACTTCTGTTGTTTGGGTAGAAATTTGATGACCGCATCAGAAACTTCTAAAGCCACTTGAAATGCCTTGTGCCTAGTCCAGAAGGCCAGGTAACCAATTTCCACCCCACTCTTGGATAATCGCGGCTCATTTTCTATGAAGACAGCCCTGTGAACACTCCAGCTGACCTAGAGGATGTGAATCTGACCTTGAATCCATCCTCAAGGCCATTGCTGCAATGTAGAATATACACAGCTTCTAAATTTGACCCTGAAGACATGGAGTTCACTGAAGATCCTTTGGGATCAGTTGGGTTGAAGAAGGTTGAAACATCCATGTACTCAGTCATTCTCAGTATTGCCACAGTCCTTCACTTCAGTGGCTAAGTACTTCCCACAACAATTACATCCTCATTGCAACACTGTGAGATCTGGGTTTGTTCAGCCCAGAGAAGAGAAGGTGAAGGGGAGATCTTATGGCTGTCTACTACATACCAAGAGGATGTAGAGAAGACAAAACCACACTCTCCCAGGAGATGCACTGTGATAGGATGAAAGGCAAAAGGCCTATGTTGCAGCATGGGATATTATGATTAGATACTAGGAAAAAAATCTCGCCCTGAGGATGGTCAAATACCCAGAAAGAATGTGAGATTTCCATTCTTGGAGACATTCAAACCCTGACTGAACAAGTCCCTGATCAACCTAATCTAATTTTGAGTTTGGATCTAGCTTCAAAGTTAGCCCTGCTTTGAGTGTGGGGTTTACCAGACACCTCCAAAGTCCCTGGCAGCCTCAATAATTGTATAAGTCTATGATTCTTCACAGAATCACAGGACTGTGAAGATTTACCTGACTCTCACTGAGTTTGCATGAGTAATGGCCATACTCCACAGGAGCCTGTGTGTCCCCATCTGCTTCTGGCTATCAGCCTACCTTAGACTTGGCAGAGCTTCATCTTTGCTGAGAACAAGCAAAGTTGGTGGCACAGTGAAGAAACTGGGGTGCAGCATAATTGATTTCTATAGCAGTTGTATTTCTTTTTCTCTTTTCCACCTTGCTAATCTTTCTGATCCTTATCTTCACATTTTATTCGCTCTAATGCATGCCTGGTGAGGCTTCAATGAAGCTGATCCCCATTGTCATAGGTTTTCAAACCATTTTATTTAGGGAAGTAAAATGCAGAAGGGGATTTTAAATGCCAATGATGTGAGATATGGCTTTTTTATATATAAAATCCATCACTGCTTAATGATCTAAGTCACTGCAGACTCACGGTTAAGGTAGATAAGAGTGTGTGGTTCTTCCAGAACAATAGAGAATGAAGAGGTACTTCAATAACATTTATCCCAATTCCACATGGCAATGACTAGCAGAGGATCTATGGGATGAGTTAACAGGAGATCAGAATAAACCAGAGCTTCCCAACCTTTGCTGGTTTATGGGCAATTCTACAGGGCCCATTAAAATGCCATAAGTGCTGTCAGATCTGTGTCAAGCTGGCTGATAGCAGTCGTGGCCTCAGTTTTAAATTCTTTTTACCCACAAGCCATAATTCTGTAGAATAACATTTCTGCTTTTTAAACCTACTCATCCTGAAGAATTCTCCCTTGCTGGGGGTGAATCATGAGCATTCATACATCTGAGAGGGTTGGATGCAATCCTAGGTAACTTTGCATTTACTCATCCTTCTGTCTGTGTTTTGGGGCACCTTGGGTATTCAGTTCTTCTCTCCATCTGAATGTTATAAAATGGTTCCTGGTTCCTTCGTTTAACAAATGGAGAAGAAGGTCAATAACTCTGAAGACTTGACTAGAAGTGCAGTACCAGGCATTTCTCTAATTTCTCCACTTCTGCTTTTGCAGGCCTAAATGTTATGAAGCCCATCTCTTGATCAAATGAGAGAAATTAATGAAGTAAAAGGGAAATAATCTCACCTGTCTCCAATTCTGCATTTCTGTTTGTTTATGAGTTTTTATACAGTCACCTGGCTCACAGTGCTGACAGCTGCAATTGAACAGTTGCCATGACTCATGCCTGAGATGGTATCCATCTCTGTGATAAGCAAAGCAGGACCTGAATGTGGCAGACGTATGAAAGTCATTACAGGATGACACAACCTGCAACAGCAGATTCAGTGAAAAACAGGGTCAAAACATAAACCCAGTGTATCAGGAGGTAAACAGAGCAAGCCTCTTTCTCCTCTCCCACCTACATGGAACATATGACTTGAATAACTTTTGAGTGGACAACTTCCCTTTGGGACTTCCTAGACTTAGCACCGCACTAACCATATTTACATTACTTCCAGTTCACAGTTGGCTCACAGCCAGCTGGGGCAGTGTCCATCTGCTTGAACAGTCTGCATAGCCATTCCCATCTATGGACTCAGAGTGCTTTTTGGCAGGTTAGTCCACTCCTGTGTAATGAGCTGAAGCTGGTGTGGAAAGGAAAGGTGGCCACATGAAGCTGGCGGGCAAAAAGCCATCTTATTCCAAAGTAAAAGCGTGCATATGGGCACTGCTGCATTTTGCCTCCTATTTAGTGTTACTGTAGATTATAAGCTATGTTTATGTATGCAGAGAAACTGTGTCAGGAGCAGCTCCACTGATACCAGCAGAGTGGCGATGGCATAAACCCAGGAGAAGGTGCCACAAAGGTATTAATGCTCAGTAAAAATGTGTGCTTAAGTACTTTTGCTGTTTAAAACTGTCAACCAAAACAATTCAGGTTCATTTAGCAGCTGCATTCCTCAGCTAAAGAAAGATTTTGGTAGTGGTAAGATATTTTGTCATTCCTCATAGGCAATATTTAATTTGGAAATTCAACCCTAAACAACAAACCATCAAGGGACAAAAAAAGCTTTTTTATCCAGTTGCATAACTGTTTCACCCAGGCCAAGCTGAAAGTTTGTTTCAACAGAAGAGATTGATTGTTTTGAGTTCATTTGACCCAAGACAGTGCTTTTCAGACCACTATTTTTCCAGTCTGTCCCCTGAACAAAAGCAAAGAAAGAAGCAAGAAAAAATTGATGCGTCTGTCATATACAGCCCCTAAGTTGTAATACAAGCTGGAAACTATTCAAGTCTGATCGCTTACTGCCCTAGGTCTTACCTCAAATAAACAGCACATGTAGTGAAAGGTATGTGGCTGATCCTCGTTTCCTATTTGCTTGTCTCTTCTGTGAACAAATCGAGGATTTGTGTTCTCCCTGAATGTCTGTTTTCTTGTACGGCCTCTACCTTTGGATTAAGTAAAATGGAAAACTCAAACTTCTGGCAAAGGGCTTCTACCTTTTCAGTCTTGCTCAATCATGTCAGCAGCACAGACATAAAAAATTCATAACCACTAACCGCCCGATTGGCTCCAGCTTTATTATTTAATTTGAAAGTCATATCTTTCATTTTACTTTTTAATAGGCCAGTTTCACAGAGCGTGCAAAGAGGGGCAGGTAGAGGCAAAGCAAGAAGCAAACTCATAAAGCAGGGCTTTGTTGGAGGAATCATTGCTTGCTGGCTCTGCTGCATCCTCAGGCAGCAGGTGGGCTGAGGAAGAAGACATGGGGGCTGGGGCCAGTCCAGGCAGGGATAACGCTCTCTGGCAGACCTTCCCCTGGAACAGTGCCTAGGAGCAAGTGGGGACTGCAAAACCTCAGTGGGTAACTGAGACTAAAGCAGTGTCTTAGACTTTGTGTAATATCAGTAGTATCACAGCACTGGGCAGGAGTGAATTTCCATCTCTGAAGGATGGAGCAGGCAGGAGTTTCATCCTTTCCGTTCACAAGAGAAGTGCCCAAGGCAGTTGTATTTGTGATGCTTCAGAATAAAACATGCTCGGTGCCTTCTTCAGGAAGAGATTAATTACATCGCACCCCCACTGACTCGCCTGGCCAGCTGTCCACTCACTGGCCATAAAGGATGCACTGGGAGCCTGGCTCACAGAGACATGGTGCATTGTAGGAGCCCACAGTTAAACACATGTGGTCCTTCCTCACTGTGGATACAGCCAACTTTTAAGGTAGCTTTGCTTGTGTTTCTGTGTCTCCATCTTGCTCCTGCCACTAGCAGCTGAAGCTACAGCCTTGCAGAGGCGAGCTGGAGCCATATGCTAAACTCATGCCAAAGGCTGTTGTGCTTGACCTAGTGGGACGCACATACAAGAGAACCTGGCTGGTGGACCTGGCTGTGGCGTTAGCCATGCTGCTCACCCACATGCTGTTCACCACGGAGTCTCTCCTGCCTCAGCCAGACAGACCGGCGGGCCATGTGAGTCTTGGCCTTGAGCCTTTCTTGTAGTTGTCTTCTTTCTTTCCAGGCTTTCCCCTTAAATGTCCTCTCTCCCCTTTTGGTTTTCACTTTTCTTTCCAGGCAGCATCTGCAGCCCATTTTCTAAGCCTCGCCCCCATGAAGTTGTACATGGAAGCTTCTCTCCCACTGAGCATTAAAACCTAAACAAACTCCTTTAGGGTTATTCAGGCATGTCAAGGAGAGATTTTTGAAAGCAATTCTCTTGCCTGCACACTTGGCAGAAAGAACAAAGCACATGCATTTTAAGGTCAAAAAACCCACCACAATATGTGACTGTCATTCAGCAGAACATAGGGCATAACATCTCTAGATAGTGAAACGCTGGGATGCTCTGACCACATAGTTTCCAACAAATACACATAAAGGTTGTTCTCATTTGACTCAGCTGAATGGGTATTCTGGGAGTGCTTGCACACCCACCTTGTCAAAAGACCTGGATAGCAACAAATATTATGGTAGGAATGTGTGTGCAAACAGTATGTGTGAATCGAATACACAAAATGTCTGAGAGGGCCCTTGCCCATAATTGAGCACGTTAAACAGGAAGATTACCATCAGCCAGACTAGACAGTAACGGGGAAATAATAAAGAGACTTTTGAAACAAAGAAAGAGTCAGCCTGGAAAGAAGCGTGACAATTTGCAACAGTGGGGAGATATGCTGCAGTGGAAACAACAGCGTTCAAAACCTGGTTTGACACTGCCAGAAGTCTCCCTACCGGCATCACAACCTCTGCCTAGGCCAGATAGCATCTTCCACGTGGAACACCACTGAGGAGTCTTCATCCAGCCAGTGGAGTGAGAGCACGGGGTGCAACACGTGAGGACCCACATCCCAGGTACGCGTGCAGGACCTCAAGGAGTGCTTTCTCACCGGCATGTGGATTAACAGCTTGTAGGGAGCAGGTACACAAACAGCTGGAGCACCCACACCTCTTGCAGGAGATGCCTGCAAGGAGGGGAACCTGCTGTTATAGCAGCCCACAGGTCCTGTGAGGGGGGCAGGAGGTGTGCACACATACTTCAGTGTGTGCATGTGTGTGTGTGTGTATGTGAGAGTATGTCAAGAACCTTTTAGGATTAGTTACAGAAGGATGTTTAGAAATCTTTAGTTGTTTATTAACATTTTTGTGTCTAGCTTTGCAGTGTATCTGTCATATTGCTGATATTGATCTTGAATGCACAGTTCACTGACTGCCGGTTAATTACATGTTGTTAATAAATCAATAAACTGCTTCAGTTGTGATTTGGTTTAAGCTATGTGAACTAAGCAGTTTTTCACTGTGACAGCTACCTGCCAAGGCTGGTCAGACAGTCAAAGGCTATTTGGATGTTTTGCTAGTAACATCCTTGCTGGTCTGCTGTTGGCCGTAGAGGCTCACATGCCTTAGCTCCTTGGATGTCACATACACAGTAGAAAAGGTCTGGGGGAGTTAGATAAAGATTTTCAGCACAGTGGATTTCTGTTGGAAAAAGTCCAGAATGGAATTTGTGGTCATAACTAAAGCAACACTTAGCACAGAATAGCAGGGAGCCAACCATCTCCATCTTTCTCAGTTGTTTTGTAGTTCCACTCGATATAAATAATAAATCAACGCGCCTTGGACTATCCTCTCTACAGTTCCCCACATAGGTGGGATGGGGATTCAAGTCCTTGCATCAATGACAACTTCACTGGTCACACGCAGTGCAGCACTCTAAAAATTGCAAGGCTCTGGTTTAGAATAGCCCGAAGCTTGAGGTCAACACACGCTCAGCACAGATGCAAGAAACTCCAGGTTCAGTCCTGGTCTTATGGGTGGTGCAGGGTCTTGAACAAAAGTCTAACACGGCAGAGGGCTGAAAACTTTGGATGTTCTCATTTGCAGCCTACTGCAGAATCAAACCCTGCCTACAAAAATGTAGGAAATCTCATAGGTTGTCACACAGTTAAATTGTTACCTGCACAGCTCAGTAATGGAGCTAATTTACTGAGGTTCTTGGATTAGGGTTTGCAGCTCCCTAAGCAGATTGCTCAGGTGGTTGCATGCATTCACATGATTTAAATAGGCCTGTGGCAGACAACCCTACAGTTTTGTGGTCAGAAGATTCTAGGATCATCAGTAAGAGATTTTTAAAGCAGAGTTTACTACCAGTTATGGAACAGAGCTGAAGAAATCCCCATTCACTCTCCCTTCTAGAAATATCTTTTAATTGCTCCTATACTATAGGTATTAGTGGGTTCACACACAACACCTTGTCAGGAGGAGGTCTGGGCTCTCAGGTCAGGAAAAAAAAAAACTATCAGGAGAGTCAAGGAACCAGGACCCTGGGGACCATACTCAGGTATTTCTGCTCCTGGGAGAGCTTTAGTTCCAATTTCAAAGCTGCTGTCTAGTTCTCCTCTGTTTCTCCTACTTTTCTGCTGTTCCCAGGTGTTATTCTACAGCAATAGTAATAGTATTCTACAGTAACAACTTGCTGAGATGAGTCATTTTCCGCTTTTGCTTCATCCATCAGCCTGTTGGCACCTCAGAGCCTGAATGGTGATAACTGTGGCCCCTGGTATCCTTGTAGGCACTGACACCTTGCCTCAGAGTAGCCATAAAACCTGCAGTTGACGGTGAGTATGGCAATTACATGGGGCATAAGAAAAGCCTGTGAAGTCTTTATGACTCTTGACTTTTAGCAGGTTGCCACTGCAGATTGCATCCGGAGTGAAATATGATGAAGAACAAATGAGACGCAGAGGGGGAAAAATCCCTGTGCAGACACGGAGTCAAGCTCCTTAGATCTATTGCAGCTCTCTTCTCAGAGCATCGATTGAGAACATTTGTTTCTCCTTGAACGTCACCATTGACATTTCATTGTTACAAACTTTGCTCCCTCCTAAATGCCTCTCTCTTTCAGGGAAACATTAGCCGTGACTGAGAGACAATTTATGTCCCCGGAGCTTTTAGACTGGGAAACAGGTTTGTGGGCAAGTTTGCTGCATTTTCTCCGCTAATGATTCAAGCATGTGAAGGGATCTCTTCTTATCATCATCTCAGCTAACAGGTAAGTGCTTAGTTATCACTTAGACACAAGTCCTGGTGTAAATTCTCCAAACCCAGGAGACATCAGGATTCATAATCAAATTGCAGGTCCCCTCCCAGATGCTTTTCCCACCCTGCCTTTGCAATAAAGATTAAACTCTCCGTGATAATCCAGGGTGCTTCATTCAAGAGTTGTCCCTTTTCCCCTTCTCATAACAGGAAGGCTTTTGGCAGTATATGACCACACATAAAAATTAAAGTCTCAGCTCCTAAGAATGTTCTTGTCTCTTTCTAGTCCCCTCATTTAGCAGTGTGGACATGTGCCCTTAGTAGCTTTGTACCACATCTCATACAAGGGAGAAAAAGCTCTTTTCCACTCTTCCAGTAAAATTGGTCACAGTTATAAACGCAAGTAGCAGCATCTTTTATCTGCTTTTGAATAGATCTTCATTAAAAAAGCAGGATTTCCAAGTGAATGAAATAAATTGCAATTCAGACAATTCTGTACTGAGGAACCAAAAGAAAAGAAGAAGTAAATGCTCCATGAGAGAGACCAATCTCTCTTTTTGTTTGCACAAATCTGTCTGTAGACCTCCGTCAAGAGGAAGAGCTCTTCAGGGTTGAGAGAGCTATTACCGCAGCTGAGGCAGGCCTTGTTCAGTTACAGCTACACACATCTTAATTCATAAGGCTGGAAAATCCATATCCTTTTGTCATCTTTTATCTTTGACCCATTTGAGTACTAGCAGGCCACACTGTAAAGTCTATCTTGGCAATTATGAGAGCTTTTTTGTATGAAAGTAGTGATTATCACCAAAATAACATGAGTCCAAGATTAAGAGCTTTAAGGAAAGCGCAGGTTATCATGAGGCTCTTGCTAAAATTATGAGAACTGGTAGTACTCCACCCAGTTAAGGAAAAGCTACCAGAACAGCACAACTTGCACCAAAATTTATTTTAAAAGATACAGACACTCAAGTGTGCATGAGCTCAAGAGACTCACATTTAGTCTTTGTTTCTTGGTCTCCCACAATGAAGCTGGATACGGTGGCAGCTTAGGCTGAACCTGAGGTTTAAACCTCCTGAGTTTGTCAGAAGTTGACTTTTCAGACTCACTAGCACATGAGGGCATCACACTAAAAGGAAGATTACAGCTGAAGGCGTAAAGAGGTGCTTGAGTCGGTTGTCTTTCCTAGATCTCCCAGCTCTAGCAAAAGGAAACCAGCCCCGGCAAGCAAGCCGCCTCCCAGAGCAGCACATCTAGGTTTGCCTCAGTTTATCTTTTATGATTATTTTTTCACCTTCTGTTAAAGCTAATTGCCAGCTGTCAGGTTCGATCACAGTCCTGCCTGACCATGCAGTGAAGTCTGTGTGCATCGTAAATGCAGGCCACACAAAATAATGAGTCCCCACCTGGCCTGCCCACACCAGGAATGATCAATCTGCCAGGGATTCAGGCCTCTTTGTGAACCCTGCTCTGAGTCTCTGCGTCTGCCAGGCACAGGAGGAATATGTAAAGAGGGGGAAGGAACTGGACACCAGTGCCGTAGAGTACCAGAGTAACTCATAAACCTTCAAGCTGCAGTTGACTGGAAAACCAGGGACTGTTATGAATAGCACTTGTCAATAACTGGTTACTGCCTCAGTTTCACCAGTGTTAGCAAGATGAAATTTCTAATTGTTAATACCCCCAGTTCTTAAAATGCTATTGATGCAGCTGTTCTAGGGCTCCTTGTATCGCTGACACTGGACTGACTCCCTAGAAAACCCAGGCTGCCGGCTGGCAGCACAGTCAGGTTGGTAGAGGGCACTAACCCTCTTCCCCCAGTCCAGGGTGTTGTAGCCTTGGTCTGCTTGACTCTGTAAGAAGCATCTTCTCTCCAAGACTATCCTGATCTAAAGGAGCTAAAGTCAGTGTGCTGGAGAAACAGGCAGAGATTTGCCTGGGGTGAGAGCTACCCAAGCTCTGAGGAATGGCTTAGACAACCCACAAGGAGCTGTTTTTCCCACTAAATCAACATTGTTCTGAAACTAACTGCAAGCAGGGTAAGTTAGGGTAAGTTTCATTAAGCTCAGGTATATAAACTGGCTTAGTTCAACCAAGAAAAGCTCCTGTGTGAGCAGTCTTAATATCAAAACTAAATCCCACCACTTAGGATAAGACACCTGCATTTAGAAGAGCAGCTACTGGCAGTATGGTTCAGCCACCCATGCAGGTATCCGAGGCTATCCGAGTTGCCTACTGTGCAAGATGTCCATGTGGGGCCAGCATGTATGGCACACAACCTACAGGAGTAAGCACACATGAAGACACTGAAATTCAGGATGGAGCTGACATGGATATTTTAATTACTGTGCCTGAGCTGACACACAGAGACTAACAGGATCTTGCTTGAATGTGAAGTTGAGCAGGTTCACTTCACCCTCCCTCCAGTGGAAAACTGAACCTACAAAGATAGTTTAAACAGACACCCTTTATTTCACAGTTGCATCAGTCTAAGCACCAGTGTGCAGTCAAGTGTCACATCCCAGCTGAGATGTGGCACCTTCACCAAATGCTAACGTCACTGCAGGCAGCTGTGACCATGCCTGACATCTACTCCCAGACTTCAATGCTCATTCAAATGTAACAGAGAAGTTTCTACCCTACAACACACTCCATGGGGTGTACCTGAAGCTATACTCCTCTGTAGGAGGAACAAGAGGTGCCTTGCATTGTAAGGCACTGAGGTTTATGCCACCAGTGCAAGGTCCTTTCTGCTTGCAAAGTGTACCCATGGCACCAAAAAACAGATCCCACAAAAGAGTGGTTACCTACCCCAAATTGTTTGGCTCACATCTGCTCTGGGAAAACTGACATCCATCCTCAGAGTAGATATCACTGTGGTATTTAGAGAGAGACTTAAATATGAAATGAAAAAAATCAAAAGCCCCTACCACCCTTTAGATTAGTCAAACTGTTCCACATCATCATTAACAACAATAGAAAATGAAGTATTAATAGCCTGGAAAAGAGCACCTGGCCAAAAAAAATCCTACAAATACAAAAATGCATCAGCAAAAACAACAAAGAGAAATTAAAAAATTGGAACTGGAGCAGCCTAGCAACAGAACTCCAAGCTTTCAATGAGGGCATTGACAGAGCCCTGGAGGAGCTGCCTTGTGGCTGTCAGCCTATCCCTCCATGGGCTGGGGAGCTTGTGGACCTGGGGATTCATAGGAGATGAGAAGGGTGAGCTCTTCTGGCAGTGTAGGAGGAAGGGCAGATAAGAGGTCAGAGATGGGCTGGGGAGACTGGGTCTCAGGCAGTGGGTGGGAGGCCATGTTGTGGATTCTGGGGCATGTGGAAAAGGGAGGAAGAAGAGAGATCTTTGAGATGTGCTTGGCTGAGCCTTTCCTTCTTTTCTGAGGTGGAGCAGGGGTCCACAGCAGGAAAGGAGACAAGCCAGAAGAGCACTGGAGGTTGAGGTGTTTAGTAACCCATCATCCTGTTTCTCTTGAGCACCTTGTTCTCAGCAGTGAACTCCATTCTGCCACAGATGTCCTTATGTCTTTACCCCATCCTGGCCAAGTCCAGGTTGTGCGACCAGAAAATGGCTAGTAATAGGTCCTTTCTTCGTCAGTTCTGATGAATCTGCTCCTCCTTTGAGATGTGTACTTTGAGCCATGGAAAGGGGCAGTATTGTCCTGTGGTTATTCTTCTAGCTGGTGTGGGAAAGCCTTGCTAGAAGGCTCTGCTCCATCAGGTCCACACACCAGGTAGGACAGCTTCAGCGTGGATAACTGTGGGATACCCACTCCAGAACATCTGTGTTAGACTTAGGGTTACAGCGTTCACAAGCAACATGGGAGACCTTTGTCTGGGCTTCATTTCATCTCACAGCAGACACTTTCATGTGATAGGTGAATTGCTTCCTGAACATCATCGACTGCAAAGGGGGACGAAGGTATTTGTTCAGATGGAGAAGCCAATGTTGAGTCAGACAAATTCAGCCAAATTATGCCTTGCTGTGTCACCTTGGAAACCCAGGAGCATCATGTCTCCAAAAGTTGATCTTCCTCTGCTTTTCTCTGAAGAGAAGGGATCATGCTCTGTTCCTCCAATTCCTTTTGCTTTAACTTGCCAGGAATCTCAGTGGGCTACCACAGTGTGCAGAAACCAGTCCTACAAAGTGCTGGGCAAGACCTCTTTCAAGTCCTTCAGAGTTCAGCACGTGTCAAACCAATGGTGAGAGTTTGCCATCAATGATAACCATCTATTCCCCAGAGAATATGAATTTTGGGTGAAGTTCAACACAACAATTCTCTTGCAAAGGACTCTCTGAGATTTTGAGGATGAGAAAGGAGGATGGCCATTCCAGGAAGCCCAACACATCCAAAGTGTTGCTGCCTGGGGGAATCTGTCAGTATTTTATTGCTTCCTGTTTTTTAGGTCTATGTTTCTGGACTTCCGTTTATCAAAGTAACGTCTACCTGCCTGTATTTCTCTGGCTGCATCACTGCAATAATCTTAAATAATATGACTGGATTTGGGCAGTGAGGAATATCCTATTGATATCACAATTTGGAGCACTCGGAGAAGGGGTGGTGGTGGTATTATTCCACTTACTAATATGCTACCAACACAATTTTCAGTGGTATTCAGTCACACTACCAATATTATTCCAGTAGCAGCCAGTGCTCTGTATTATAGGAATTTTCCCTTAGACTCCACAAAATTCTGGATCACTGAATCTTTTCATTGTTCATCTACTTGCTACCATTAACTTTAGAAAATACTACCTTTTCAGCTTTTAGTAAAAAAATATATGGAAAAATAGGCTTATCTTTGCTTTCTGCTCCTAAAGACTGACACTGACCAACATCACATTTCTTCAGCCAGGGAAACAAAGTCCGTCAAAGTGCTATTATAACCATGTCCTAAGATGGAGGTGACAGTACTTACCTTTTTTTCCACCAATTATGTTCACTCTGTGGTTACAGCACTGCAGGCTGTGAAACACACTTGCTCATAGATGCACCTTTAGCAGTACCCATGCTACTTGGCTTAGAGTTCAGTTTGGCTTTGCCTCCACAATTGGTTATGCTGGAGTGAACTTCAAAGCATAGGCTGGAGTTTGGTTCTTGACAAAGCATCAGGCAAAGTTAACTTTCAGGGGTTTGTGTATCTGTAAGGCCCTGATATGTAGGTATTAATCTCCAGCTTCAGGAAAGAACAGTTTTCTTAGGAAAACAAACAGAGCTGCATAAAAACCATTGTAAACAATTCCTGCAGTATTGGAAATGTCAGCTATTATGCATTCAGTGTACTGTTACTCCCACAGGCATTTCCTTTGACTGATGTTTCCCATGGCTGAATAAAATGTTCCAACTCACCATTCACACTATTTTACTTAAGCATTATTCTTAAGCAGTCTCCTCTAACCTTTGTGTACAGGTAACTGCTTGCATTCATGTTGTGACTAACATATAATACGAGTAATAAAAGGGATTAAAGACCAGCTAACACACAGATCTCAAGTAGCTGTCAATGGATAATCATTATTGAATGGAAGAGATGAAAAGCTCCCAGTAGGTTCTGTAAGGATTAGTTCCAAACATGACATCATTATTTTCAGCAGGTTGCTAGATGCAAGTATGAATTTACTAATGGTAAAATGCATGAATGATGCAAAGACTGAGGAGGTGGTATGTCCTTATGATAGGATATGTGTGTGTGGGGGGGGACTTGACAAGCCCTCATACATATAGTACAGCTAAATGAAAAATGTATTGCCCATGGAAGCAAAGGTGCAGGCTATGCACATGGAGGGAGGGACTTTGGGAGAGGCAATTGCTTTTGCAAAGGACTGAGGACTACTGCGGGGAACAACCTACATCCCACGGCCATGTCAAGAATTTTTAGGTGATCCTTGGAGATGCAAAGTGAAGAAATGTTGAGCATGTGAGAAGGACTCTTCTTCATGGATGTCTGATGCTAGTCTTAGCCCTGCTAGGATCACGTGTACACTTGTCAAGGTGTTTAAAGTGTTTGGAGAAAAAGCCAACCAACTAGGTATGTGGTTTTGAAGACTGGAGAGAATGTCCTGTGGTGAATGACCAAATTTGCCTGATTTCTTATCATGTTAATATGTCAAAGAGGTGACCTGATTATTACGGACAAGTATTTCCTTCCTTCATTTCCTGGTGTTTTCACTCCTGACAGGGAATGTAACAGGAGCCAGGGCCTGTAAGTGCTGCCTGATACATTTTCCCTGGAAATAAATCACAGCAGTTAAACCATGAGTCTGATTGCCTATTTGAGTGAAGCATCAAGGGGAGAGGTGACATCTCCATTTTTGACTGTCTTCAAAGAAGGACTTTGTGACTTTCTAGCTTGCTTCAGGTCCTGCAGCAGATCTGCCCAGGGAAAGGAAGCAAGTACCTTTCCTAGGGCTAACCTTTACCCCTGCAATCACCTGCTACCACTCAAATTTTCTTGTTACCTTCTTCAGTGCTTCTTGCCTTAAAGTCCAGATGGTAAGACTGCCAGTCCTCACTATGGAAAGAATATATCACTTTGTATGGACCTCATGGGTAAAAGTTTGCATGATTTTGTAAACTTAGTCTAAATTCATTAAGAAGCATTGCAATTCTCTGTGCATGATCCTCTCTGTTGGTGGGAGGGCAGGATGTTTCTTGGCCCCGGAGTGCAATTGCATCAACTTTGACTTGACATTAGAGCATCTGTTTTTTTTCTCACCTCCACATGAGCTGCTGAATTCAGGAAGCCGGCATTAGAAGGGGGAGAAAAACTCTCAAGTAGATGTTATTGGAATAAATGACAGAAGCCCAAGAGATGGGAAAGTGAGGAAGAGGTGTTGGCAAGAAGGACCTGTCACCATTCAGACCCCTGCTTTCACAGCTAAAGCACATGTCAGGGCTTCTCTATCTTGCTGTCATGAAAGGAGTCTGCAAGTCCTGAAGCTGTTGCTGCTTCATGGGCTGCTGAGCACTCTCCTGACAGATATACCAATAATGAGTAAAGAAAAGGATAAGTATTGTCAACGCACCAGGCTATCAGCTGCCTAACCATCTCAGCTTTCTTGGAAGAGGGAGGGAAGGGCAGGGCCAGACAAGCAGCCTTCACCGAGCACAGGGAACATTATCTGCTATGTGTAGGCTGAGAACATATTGCCTTGTCACATGCTTTTAATGTCAGAAATGCGTAAAGAGGTAGTGGGATAAATAAATATGGGCTGGGTTAAAAGCTGGCTCAGCAGTGGTTTTCCCTGCCAAATGCAGAGGCTGCTTCCGCTAGAACTGAAGGAAAACCTTATTCCTCTTTCATACCCCAGCCTTGCTGGTCAGAGCGGTGGAGAGGGATATTACAGAGTCACCCACTGGATGCCATTATTTAATTTTCATCCTCTTATTGAGGCACCAAGGCAAAAGTCTGGAGGAGACCAGGTGCCAGAGGGAAGGAAAGGAGCCATAGACAACCTGAGAAGGTGATGTCTGCACTTTGTTTACCAGGTGGTATACTGAAACAGGACAGAACTTGGGACCCAATGACATGACTCCAAAGGCAACCCATGTTCTCACCTGAAATATGAGTTCATTTGCTCAGTGCTGTGCAGGACAGGATCTTTGCAGTGTCTGCCCTGTCCAATGTTCCAGCTTGTGGTGGGCACATAAATGTGCGTAGAGGTAAGCTTTGTAAGAGGCACTAGTCCTCGTTAGTCATCATGACTGGACTGTGAAAAAAAAAAAGAAAGAAAGAAAGCACACCAGAAAGAACTACAGAGCTGTTAAGGAGATAAGCCTGGCTTCAAACTGGGAAAATATCTTTCCATGCTCTTCTCCTGGAACCATCAGAGCTGCACCAGTACTAATGAAATCTGAACGCAAGCACTTTTTCATGATATGGAATAAAGGACTTGAGGCAGGAGATATGATGTTGCTAGACCATGACTGATAAAGGCCTGTGTAATGGAAAGGGTACCAGCTATTTTCACTGGAGATGAATCAGTGTCTAAACTGTAAGTGTCTGAGGGAGGCTTCCCTGTGATTCCAGGGAACAGGAATTCAGGGTTTCAGCTCCAGTCTGCCAGTTTGTCCCAACAACGGGGAAATTAGCTTCACTTCTGGCTTTCCAAAGAACTAGAAACCCAATTAAAACTTTGTCAGCACTTCTCTTGACAGTGCTATACAGATCAATTGATGAAAATGGCCAGGGAGACACCCAAACAGCTTCTTCTGCCGATTTGCTGTTTCCACCTTGTAACCTTGAGCTCCTTGAACTTGATATATCAACAGCAGAAACAAGCAGTGCTGGAAAAAATGGATCTAACAACCCAAAGCGATTATTCTGGTTATAGTTCCCAGTCTTTCTTTTATGGCTGTCCTACACAAGGAGAAAAATCTCACAGGATGTTAACTCTGTGGTGTTACTGCATCATAACAACTACTATTCTTTATCAAGTTATGAGTATAATGGGATGTTCCTCATGACTAGGAAGTGGCCAGATGAACAGGATTCAAAGAAAAAGAGAAAGTAATCCAGTGAATCAGTCCCTCCTTCTCTTCTTGAGGCTAGGAACTTAGCAGAATCTATAAAAATATTAGATGGTTAACAGGAATAAGGAGAATTTCAGCAGTGAAGAAAACCCACTTTGCTCTCACACAGAGAGGAAACCTGTGCTAGAATAAATTTACACCTTCATTTTCCCTGTGCTAATCACAGAAGCGCCCTTCTTTTTCAGTTTTACTCGTTGTTACATGAGAATGCCCATCAGGTTTCCCATGGTGATCAGTAGGAGATTCAAAAGGAAGAATATCAAAAACGACATGCACAGAGCAATCCTTCCCCAGTACATTTCTCCCAGAAGCTGACAACCAGAGAGCTGAAGATTGCCCTATTCATTAGGCACCTACTCTACAAGTTACAGCATAGATCATATGCAAACATCAAAAGATGAACAAGCAGTAACAGGTTAAGCTCCCAGAATATGGTACTGGAATGTTTTTTTGGTGGGATTAAGGTGTTTTGTTTTGGTCCCAGGGTTGTGAATCTGAAGCCTTGCACCTGATTTGTCCCAAAGACAGCTTGTAACACACCCCAAAGATTGACCCATGGGCTGAATCTTGAGGTGAGACTAGGTGCAATGCTGGCCGATTCTGGTTTGAGAAGCTGTTGGGAGAATTGACAACACCTTAACCCTGCTAAGTAGGCTCAGGTGAACCTTGAAACACTTTTTTGGGGTCCGCATATCTGATGATGACACAGAGGAAAAGGGAGGGGGTGATTTCATCTGGAAGCTTTTTGTACAAGAATTAAACAGAGATGCTTAGCATGGTCGCTGGTTTTTCCCTTCCCAAAGCAGGAGACTGTTACTAGACACACCATTATATAATAACAAAAAGAACTATCTTTTTTTTTTCCTTATCCAGAAATTTCTGGTGCTAACACAAACCAAAGTCACATCCTATGCCCTCCGTTGGCATCTCTCCAGAAGTCCATCCCGCAGGTGTCCTGTCACATAGGCACAACTTCTGGGGCCAAGGCGATGAAGCCACATCCCTTGCAGCCACATAGACCCCCCCCCCGTTCAGGTGGTCATGTCTATCTGACTGTGTCCCCTTCAAGACTGTCTGCAGGAGGCATCTGGAGCCAAACTTCTGCTTTTGCAGACTTTACAAAGCTCTTTAACTGCTGTGGAACTGCAGCTCTGGAATGAAGTGGGAGAGAATACAGTGCATTTGCTAAACCCATTAATCAATAGATTACAGTACAAATTAATTTTTATGTACATTTCATCTTACCCATCAAAACACAAAGCAGATGTTTTGGTGAGAAGAGAGTTGGATTATTATCATATGGTGAGAAGAGACAGTGTGGGGAGGAGGGAATCTTTCACTGGGTAGTTTTTCAGGGGAAAAATTATTGCTGAGAATCACACAATGACTGTCTCTGCTTTAAACCCATGCTTCAGAAAATTTAAATTATATATTAAAAAAAAAAATAAGTTGAGCATGTTATCTACATTGTTTCTGACTTGTCATTCTTTATCGGGCAATTGAGTGCAATGTGACATTTTCTTGACAAAGTAGCTCCGTACAGCTGTGCCTTTCTCCAGACGAAACATAAAGCAAATTAGAACGCATGCATCCATAAATCTCTGTGGTTGCAGCTGTAGCAGGGGCGGAAAGGGGGGGAGGAAGGAGTGATGACGCATGGAGCTCTTTATAAAAGATCAGTATCATCTCCAGCTTAGTTTTCCTTCTGCTTTATTTTTTATTATCATCCTCAATTTAATAATGATAAGCATTATGTTGCCTCCTAACAGCTCTTTTTGTCTAAGGATTTTAGCACTTGGCAGCCTGTGCACACCTCTCTGGTTCTGGTAGTAAGCTGTTGCTTCTCGATGTAAAACTGATGGGCAAACTGAGACACACCACTAATGAAGCGACTTGGCTAAAATTGAAACTGTGCAAAAAAGCATATGAAGACATCTCAGGTACATCCTTCTGCCCCAAGGCAAGATCAGCTAAATCTTAATCCTTCCCTAGGCAGAACCCAGGCTTGTCAGTCCAAGCCCAGGTCTTTAATTCAAAATCTGCTCTTCTCACCTGTGCCAGATGAATGCGTGTTGGCTACTTTCTGTTCGACAAACCCACTCTGACCTTAGGAAACGTAGAGTTGCCGTACTAATTTCTTTCCTTTTTTATTTTATTTATTTATTTTTTGTCTAGACCGAGTTGTTTGCAAACCTCAAAGATGAGAGGAAGTGAGGAGACCCCAGGCCTCCCCTGGGTCTGTTTTCCTGAAGAAAACCTGATTAGCCATTTCCCTGTGCTGGCTGGCAAACCGTCTCAATGCCGTGTTTACATAAATCACAATAAGCCTAATTCAGGCAGCAAGCCATGTGCAAACAGAAATCACCGCCAGATGCTCCTGCAGATGAGGACGCAGAAGAAAACATCAGCTAATTCAGACACCAGCTCCCATGAATGGAGAGCCGGTGTTGTTACACTTGGGCTAATGGAGCCCAGGAGAGGTGGTAACAGCATCGGGAGATCTGCAACCTGCAAGTGCATCCACGGTAGCATGTGAGAGAGCATTTAAAGCCATAATGTTTTGTGAGCAAATACAAGTGTTTCTCACTTACACTAAAGTTATCAGAATTGTGTCTTATACATGGCCCATAAGGTTTTCTCCTAAACAGACTATTCTGCCAACAGTTCA
The DNA here is from genome assembly GCF_036417845.1 of Apteryx mantelli. NCBI lineage: Eukaryota > Metazoa > Chordata > Aves > Apterygiformes > Apterygidae > Apteryx > Apteryx mantelli. The sequence continues at coordinate 2,372,286 of NC_089979.1, read as the reverse complement.
TTGCTAAAATGATACTATATTCCTTAAAGGTAAGATTAGTAGAGGGTCCCAGCACAAATGGGGAGCTTGAAGGAAGGAAGCTCAGCATCTCTCCCTTGAACTGCCATGAGGACTGACTTGTTGGGGGCACTGGGGAGGATCTAACCTTCAGCGTGAAGGCATAGCTGTTCCCAGAAACAAACACTGCATTTCGGGGATGAAGTCAGTTGCTGAGTTGTTGTGCGGTGCACTCTGTATGCATGCTAAATCCCAAGCATTTAGTAGCATTTAGCAGGCAAGGAGCTGGGCTCTTGGCAAATCAATTTCTAGTGGGATTTGTAATGTAGGCAGAGATGTATATCTTCTTACCTCTGCGCTTATCTCTATTACCAAAAAAAAGTTTTGTAGGTTGTAAACTATCTGGGGAAGCAGGAACTACCTCTTAATTTTACCACTGGGCAGATGCTCTGCCAATGCCTGGAAAATAGTATACACCAGTCTAAATCACTGATATCCCTTCACAGATTATTTGGGACATGGATTCATATTGTTTTGGATCAAGCAAAACTGAGCACTGGGTACCTCAGATTGGCATGGGAATGTCCATGCCTTCAGGCAGGGGTGTTGCATGTCCTTGTAGAAATGATCTGGGAAACCCCACTCGCTGCACCCAAAGATGGGTGACAGAAGACAGAAAGTCACTGATTACCACAGGACACCCCACGAAACAATCACTCCATCTCCAGCCTCTCAGCCTCGATCCTGCAGGAAGATGTGTGAAATACCATTGCAAGACTGAGCCTGAGAAAGAAAATCCATAATCTAAAAGCCATGGTTTCTCTCCACCCCATTTCTCTATCCCAAACTATTCTTTGAACAGCATGAGACTCTTGGTGTTTCCAGTATGATAACCTGGGTCATGGAGACCTCGTAAGATGCTAGCAGAAATTTCTCTTGAAATTCACTTGGCCTGATTCTCCCCATTGACCAGGCACTTTTTGAAGAGAACAGGAGATCATATCCATTAGCCCTAGGTGAAGGCTGCTGCTACAAGCCAGGACAGGAGAGGACAGGAGAGGACAGGACAGGAGCAGTCCTAATTTGGGGGGAAAAAAAGAAATCTAAAAATGTTGGATGGATGAAAATCTGAAAAAGAATGATTCAGATCAAAACATTTTGCTCTGATAATTGAAAATCTTACTTTTCCAAGTTCACGCCATAAAATTTTTGTATCTTTGCTAAGTTACAAAACAAATTCTCTGTTTGAACCCAAAACTCTGCATGTGTTGAACTATTTCACCGGGACAATTGCTAAAGTACAATAAACAAACAAAGTTAAAAGGTGCTTAGTCCAAAGAGGAAATAAACTTTCCCAGAAAGTGTGCAGGTGATTTCTGATTTCCCAGTGAAAAATAAAGACTCAGATGAAAAATTCTAAAACCTTCATTTTTTATATTGATTTTGGACATTGCTGGGTCTGTTTCATCTTTAAGTGGCATTTCTATTTTGCCAATTTAATTCCACTGATTTCATCAATGTACCTTTCTTCCATTTAGAGCAGTGTCAGGGAGGGAGAGACATGCTCTGAATTAATCTCAGGAATGAATTGATGGCAAGTTAAGAGAGAGGAGGGTGGTCCCAGTGGGTAAAGGACTCAATTTCTCGAAATGTAGCTCTAAATAATTAATATCTTGTTTCAGGTCCCTTGTAACATACCACTGCTGTAGGACTCATGCTTTCCATTGCTATTGCACGTGTTACAGGTGCTGGATGAGTAACACTGGTTCACTAAGGACCTAATCAAACCCTGATCATCTCTTTGGTATGACCACACTCTCATTACAAGTTAAAGGGAGGCATTCTCTATCTTTCTGCCAGCTCCAAAGGAAAAAATAGAAAAGTACACTCGTTAGGTTTTTTGTTTTGGAGAATCCTTGGGTTCCAGCACAGAGGTACAGTGCAAGATGTAGACATTGCTTCAGAGTTATAGTCCCAATTGACTGGATGGACTAAACTTCATAGGAGTCTGGGAGTAAGAGGCAGACTTTCACCTGGTCTAAGGGAAGTGAATTTACGGAAAAGGCAAGAGAAACCAAAACTGCCACTGACACAGACATAGATCAGAGTGGGATCCAGGGCCGAGGCCTGCTGAGAACAGGAATTTATAGCAATGCCCAGCTCACAGACTGGAGGCGGTCTTGTCCCCACCTGAGTCCTGTCAAACGGGCTCTGAGGACCTCTGAGTGGCAGATACTTCTCTCCCCGGCAGCACTTCTGGGTTTGTGTTAGACAGTGCATCTTCTTTATTCTGCTAAACTTTAGTCTACTAATAAAAAAAAGCATTCGCTGCCTTAGCAAGCATAAAGTGAACTTGCCTAGGTTAGAAGAGCTGTGGCAGAAAGAAGCAAGGTCTGGTGGCTTTGGGGCTGTTCTGGCACCGAGATGTGCCAGGGAAGAGTTAAGTCTAGCTCGCTGTGTGCCCTGTTTCAAAGCACAGAGCTAGGTGGGATGGCATGAGTTGTCACAGCCAATGTCTGCAATGACATTTGGTCCAGGAAGGTCCCTACAGCCCCTTCTCCCTACCTCTAGCTGCTATTAGAATTATAAGGCCTGCAATAAAAGACATCAAATCACAGATATAATGAGCCACAGAAAGAGAACAGAAGGAATGAGATCACTGAGGATATTGTTAGAGCCTACCAAAGGGATTTGTTAAATCTGACTCTTGGTTACCCCAGGAAAAGGGCTGTGCCCTAAAGGAAGGTCAGTCTGAGTTGGGAGAAAAAAAATACCTTCCAACCAAACTTGACAAGTAGTTCAAATACAAGAAGAACTCTAATTATAACATGGAAAGAGTAATGCAATAGCCTGTTTTGCAGATACCCACTGGGGCCTAAACACAGAGCCCTGAACATAGCTACAGTTCAAACCATCATAGCTGATGCTTTCAGCTTCAGTGTCCCTACTTCAGTTTTTTCTATCCTCTTAAGACGGGTACCATATGTCTGTACAGTACCTCGTGCAACAGCACCCTGACTGTGGCTGGCAGGCTCTGTCCAAGCCCTGGGGACACTACTGAACAGCCGGCTCTGGGCACACTGAAGCAGACATGGACAGCCCATGCCCTACACTGGAGCCTGGTCTGTGCTTGGTGCTTCTATTTCTAACTAAAAAGCAAGGGGGGGGGGGAGGGGGGAACCAAAGCAGAAAAAAATGCTAAAAGCCATGACATAGCCATTTCTCTCGGATTTGAGCAGCAAAGCAATCTCCCCACCACATCCTAGAGGTTAGATAAGAGGTGTCACACTGTGTTTGTAGTTCAGGCTTCAGCGATAAATGCAGTTTGCCTTTGATATTCAATAGCAGGAGACAACCACCCACCACAGAGCAGCTCAGTGAATTTCCAAAGATGGACTTGGCTGGTCTGGTCAGCTTTCCTGTAGGCAAGAGATTGATGTTGTCTTGCCAGCAGGGGATGGTTGGGGCTGATTTTGTTTTTCAAGGCATTCAGAGATGAGGAAGATGTCTGCAGAGCCATCAGCTTTTGCAGGGGCTGTTCAACATGTGCATAAGCTGGGTACCCTTTTGTGAAATAAATTGTACTTTTTCTGGGCAAAACATAGCATTATAACCAAGCATCCAAAAATATTTCTTATTGTTTTGCCCAAGCCAACTAGGATCAAGTCCCTAGCATGGGTGCAAACAACTACAGGTTGACAGTGACATTAAGAGATTTTTTGATCCAGTTTCCAGCAAAAAGTCTATTTAGAGCCGTTTGAGATATCCTAGGAGGTCCCTCCAGCATCCAACTACCAGTCCAGAAGGGCATGGGTCTCCCATCGGTCCTGTCCATCTCTCAGCCTTGTGCAGATGTCTCAGATACGCTGAGGTATCACAAATGGTACCATGCACCCACGTGGATCTCCTTCAGTGGGTTCACCTGAGGAGGAATCACACACACTCTGACTGGTTTGGCTTTCCCCAGATCATCCAGGAGGTTCTGTGTGAAGGTTGCCAGTCTCCCCATAATGCACCATTACCAGCAAGGTGTCCATCCCGAATGCAGGGACCCTCTGCAGAGATGAGGTTGGGACAGTTCATTTCAGGCTCAGCAGCCCTTGGGCTCTCTGCAGATTCACATGCTTGTTGTCAAGTCATGCTTTCAACTTCCTTTTCGCACCTGTGCGGGAGCTAAAAGGACAATATCATTCTGTTTTCCTGTAAAAGCTAAGACAGTATTCAGACACATTCTCAAAGGGGTGGTCTAGTGTTTATCCATTTTCCAGTGGTGACCAGGCTGTGGGGAGACAGTACTTCTTACATGACACCATCAAGAGGTCACAGTGGCTCTTCATCCTGGCTCTTTTTCCAGAGGGCTAAGTATCTGCTCAGTATCTCAAATATTCAGTTGCTACTAAGTATAACTCTTAAGTATTTTATAACAGAGCTAGGAAATGCAACCAGACACTCTAACCATCATAATGTCCTTTCTCTCACAGCCCAGCTAGAGAGAGTTTGATGCCTTGACATGATCCCTCTTCTGCCTCCTTCCCTGAAACCCTTAAAGGGTTTGTGAAGAATAGAGGATTTCTCCCCAGGAACCCAGACCTCTTTAATCTCTTCCTGAACATGATTTAATCTTTAATTTTTCATCAGTGGTGACTGGTTACTTTGAGGATTCAATTTTCTCCTTTTTTATTAAAAGAGGAAGAATTGTTGAAATTCAAGCTATTTCTCACTTTGAGATGAGGAGAGGAGCATGTAGTTCTCAGATAATGCGGAGAGGGCAACTTAGAGGTCTCACTTCTCATCGACAGACATGCCAAGCTACTGCGGCAAGTCACTATTCCTCCATGACTCATCTTCCCTCCTGGTAATTGTACCCCTGTATGTCACAGGGGCATATTGAGCTTTGATTCATTGACAGCCCTTTGGGAACCAAAATATTATTGGTTGGCATGATAAGATTCCAACCTGTCTGGGAAAATTAGAAGGCAAAATCATTCTCAAGCTATTGATCTGTCTTTTCCAACTGGCGTATCATCCCTCACTGTGGTACCTGTGCACCTCCTGAGAAGCTGAAGTGTACCACTCACACATGTCTTTCTGTTCTTCCCAGGTGACCATTCACTTCTACATTCCTTTAGCCTCTGCTACTCTACCTAATGCTCTGGCTCCAGAAGGAGTCTGCAGCTGGAGGCACGTTAAATTCTATGTAAGTGTGAATAAACTGATGTATCATGTCCACGCCCCACCCACCAGACACAGAATCTTAATTGATCCTAACAGTAATTGCAATGGAAAATTATTGGGTATGTCCAGGGGTGAGGAGGAAGGACAGGTTATTTTGGAGCTGTACCATAAGAAATTATGTATAGCATTGCCCTGAATAAATTGCATGATCTCTGAACTCGTAGGGATGCCTACACGAGGCTTAATAGATGTAATAATGTGTCCTGAAACTGTATCCAGTGCCTGGTGAGGATGTGGGTGGTGATGTTCATGGTCCACAGGGTGGGGTTTTCTCTAGGCCCCATCCAAAATAGGATTATGATCCTATGGTAGGATTTACCACAACATTCAACAGCTGGGAAATCAAAGGAATTCAGTTCATTTCCTCCCAAATCCTGGAAGTGCCTGAGCTCCAACAGTGCCCCAGCCTTTGTCCTGAAACTGGAGTTTAGTTTCCCATGTGACCAGGAGATGGTGCAGAGGGGCTGGGACTCCTCCAGGTGTTCCTTTTGCTGCTCAGTAACTGCAATATACAGTGTTAGCTTGGTTTTCTTATGTTAAAGATATGGAGACATTCATTTTAGGACTGAACGGGAAACTTTGCAAAGTTTGGGCATGAGATCATGAGTGCAAGGCTATTTCTGTATCTTCTCCAATTTCTGTTTAACAGAAGAGACATCCAGAAACGTTGCTGCAGGGACCAGAATCCAGGATACCTTTTCTATGACAGTTTCTGCTCATCGTGTAGGATTAATAGAATCATTAGATCTGATGACTGCTAGAGAAAAGAGAGGTGTACAGACAAATGAATTCAGACAGGTCCTGAACTCCAGCATCCACACCAAGAGCCTGGAATCTATTCTGCTGCTGTGCATGTGCCAAGAGATTAGGACAGAAGCTGGAGACAGGATACAGGGTGGCAAGGTTGTGTTGGTCTCTCTGATTCTGGGCTATAGCTGTGTCACCTCATTCCTGCATAAACACCTTTGCTGCAGACCTTAGGTAGCTCGTAGGAGATGCTATGAAAGCCCTTTCTCCCCGAAGCCTCTGCTCCCAGCCTCCAGTACTGTGTCTGTCTATAGGGACTCTCATGTTCCTAAGGGTCACCCTATTTTGGTGCAGACAATGAGGGAGCAAGGTGTTCTGGGTAGCAAAATTCAGACATGGCCTCTTCTGTCTTTACTTGTGTTAACTGAACGCCTGATGGATGCTTCTTCATTTTCTTCCCCACTGGATCCCTCTTGCTGTACAATGGAATTCATGTTTGCACGGCCAGTTTCCTATTGCACAGATGTGTTTTGCCAGCTACCCTCCAATTTCATGTTGTGTCTACTCAAACTTACACATCCAGAAAAACATCCACTAAAAATATTAATTAACTATAAGCTTAAAAATCCTCTAGAAGAATGCAACAGCAGCAATGGCATAAGTTCTAATATTATTAATGTTCTGTAAACCTCTGTCTTCTTCTCATGGATGATCAGCAGCACTTGAATCTAGGATTTTGCTCCCTAGAAAGGCCTAGAGTCTTGCTCACTCAAATGGAAGAGATATTCATTCCCTATTGCCAGGGACTGTCTGTCTGTCTTCACTGCTATCAATGTGCCCAGTACACTTCTGAAGTGTATAGCACTAGATGTTTTCCACGTATCAACTTTCCTTGCTCTTTTGTCATAATTTTTCAGATGCATCTTTGTCCAGTTTGGCATTCAAATCAATATGTATAGAAAAATCATGAATCATCTGGTTGGTCTGAAATTGCAAATTTCAGCATGGCACAGACAGCAACCCAGTTGAAGAGTACTTGAGAAGAAAGGCATATAGGTAGGCAACCGTTTGCAGTCATGGAGCTAGAACTGGTATTACTTACTAGTGGACAAGTTCTTTTCACACACTAATGTTATTAGTGTGTGCCTTATTCATAGTACCTTACACATTGCCTTTCTATAATTTTTTTGAATGGAAAAAAAAAAGAAAAAGAAAAAGAAAAAGAAAAAGAAAAAGAAAAAGAAAAAGAAAAAGAAAAAGAAAAAAAGAAAAAGAAAAAGAAAAAGAAAAAGAAAAAGAAAAAGAAAAAGAAAAAGAAAAAGGAAAAGGAAAAGGAAAAAGGAAAAAGAAAAAGGAAAAAGGAAAAAGGAAAAAGGAAAAAGAAAAAGAAAAAGAAAAAGAAAAAGAAAAAGAAAAAGAAAAAGAAAAAGGAAAAGGAAAAAGAAAAAGAAAAAAGGAAAAAGGAAAAAGAAAAAGAAAAAGAAAAAGAAAAGGAAAAGGAAAAAGAAAAAGAAAAGGAAAAGGAAAAAGAAAAAGAAAAGATGGTATTCATGTGACCCTGCAGGGACAAATTAGAATGCATAAGCTCAAGAAAGATAAAGCAAACAAACAAATAAACATTGAAGTGACACAGGAATTGTATTTTATTTTTCATTATTAGAAAAAAAAAACATATTTCATTTTCAAGTATTTGAAGTTTCTGTTGCAGAAAAAAAATTTTTTTATAGCTAAATTATAAATAGTAGGAGAAAAGACGAAAAATCAATGAAAACAGGCATTGCTTTATAGCATTCAAGAGTTTTTCAACAACACACTTTTGTCAGCATAAGGAAGAATTCCAAACTGTAAAATGATTTTCCATAACATGACACATATATTTAACACATTATATGGGCAACGAGCACACACTGAGGGCTCCACTCAGTTGCTCATATATGGACATTTCATGCCATTTGAGATCCCCAGCAGTATCAAAGCCTTCCACCTAGGGCTGGCAGCTATGAGTTACCCACACCCTTCCAGAGCAGTAGCTGGAGACCAGGCTGGATATACGAGGACATCTCAAATGACACACATAATTTAGAGGTAAGTGGTGAAAGAGAAAGAAGAGAGGGAGATAACTAAGAGAAGGACAGATGATGGATATGGTAGGATTTAAGCCATCGTGCTGCTAAATGCAGGCATCTGTGCCAGGGTAAGATGACTGATGCTCTGAACAACATCGTCTTTCTCTCAATGGACCATCACCTATAGAAAGGCACCCAGCAGGAGCTGGTGAGATGGGCGCATCTCTGCGGTTACAAATTCAGCACTTGATTCTCTTGCCCGCACTTAGGCATCTTGTGACGTTTGAGGGATGCTCAAGATACACACATGGGGCTAGGTGGTAGGACACAGAACTCGCAGGAGACTGTGCCCTTCCAGACCCACAGCTAGGAACGAGGTAGAATTCCCAGGGGCATCTCCAAAGGCTCCAGCTGCCTGTGTGTAGGCAACTGCAGAGAGCACATACATTTAGTCATATCAGTCCCTAGATTTCTAGCTTTGACTAGCTGCCTTTCCTTTAGATAGCTAAAAGTAGATGAGCTGAATCCTACCTTTCCCAGCTTTGTTCTTACCTTAATTTTGACATCTACATCCTTAGGTGACAACAACCTTTTCCGAGTGTTTTTGACCATGTGAAATACTCTACAGACCTACTGCTACAGTTTCATTATGTGATCAGTTACCTTCATGTTGCATCATCTTAGCCACTGCATTTTTTATATGAAAATATGGATCACTTCAGTGTGATTACTTATAAAAAAAGAAATGGAGGCATCTAAGTTTGGAAAACTGTAGATTCTCAGAGCTGGTGGCATTAAAAATACAATCAGGAAAGTTTGTCTGGGCACACACTGTGTGAAGTGAGAACATTTCACTGTTATCAGACAGGTTGCTAAATGACCTTTAAGTTCTATTTTTTTTTCCTTTTCCCCAGCAAGGCACATTTAACTTTGCATAGTCTCCTGAATAAAAATCTCTCTAATAATTACATTTTCTAGCTCCTGCGCAATCGTCCCCAGATGACTCCTAAGTAAAATGTACATAAGCTGCAGGAAACTCAGTTAGTTACAGCCATTTTAGACCACAGCCTTGGAGAAAAACAGATTACTCACTAGAGGTGAAAATGGCTTAAGGACATTGGCTCTCTAGTGCAGCAGAGGACACAAGCTGACTCTTTGCATAGGACTATTTTTCTCCTACAGTCTTATGCTCCAGCTCCAGCTTCTGGAGCCCCCCTTTCCCTCATTGGTTGTGATAACAACCTCCAAGTCTACATGGGGTTTCTCAAGTTACTGTAACATGAGTTACAGCAACTCAATGACTGTTTGCTATCCCCCTCCAAAGATAAAGTTGTCTCTGTTGAACACGTAAAGTGAGTTTCAGGAGATCCTAAAGTTGAAGTGAAAAAGAAGCTCTCAGCTCTTCCCAGCTCCATCCCTCATTACACTGTGAAGTAGTGGTTTCCAGCAGCTTCATGATGTCAATGTAATGAGCTTATACAAAACTTTTTATGTCCATCTCTTGCCATCATGGTTGCTTCTGCTCATGTTGCCATTTTCTCATGATCTTCTCATCACAAGTCAATTTTTCAAGGAGAGATGGGGCACAATACAGGTTTATGAAGTCAAAGATCTTGCCCCACTCTACCAAAGAATATTTCAGTATACGAAGAGCTGGATCTCCTATCTCTTCAAGTCTGTTCAGTAACATATCTAACCCTTCTTTCATGGACCATGGCCAACCCTCTACTGGTGAATCTCAGGATAACCATGTTAGGTTATGTGAGTGAAGGCTAATCACCATAAAAGCTACGGCCCGGTGAAGATCAGAAGAACAACGACACATGGAGGAAACTCAGTAACCTAACCAGTGCAAATGGAGCACCCTGGACTGGCTACTCCAAGGCTATCCAAGCAGAATGTTTAGACCAATGCACCACACATACAACCCAGGGACTTGCAAACTAAAAGGGATCATTGCTTAAAGAGGCATAGGACTTATTATGGGATGAAGAAAACCATTTGGGAATTGTGTAAAACTTATTCTGTGATGTTCTTAAGGGCATTGCGGGAATGTGAGATACTTGCTAAGGGATGTTTAGGAGAAGGACCAAAGGCAGGGAAAGGGAGGGATCAGTGTGGATGCAGAGGAACAAGCATAGGAAATGAGAAGGGAAAGGAGCTGAGGGGCTGCCCTAGCATAAATAGGCTTTGCTTCAGTACACTTGTCTGGCCTTCCCTTGCACCTTATTGCTGCAATCTATCCTATATTCTCATTAAATCTTATTTCTAACTATCTTCTGTGTGAGTGCGCTGTCTATTCTGGGTGAGCACACGTGAACGCCAGCGAACTGCAAGTTGAACTAGCAGGTGAGTAGGAAGAGATCTCTGAGTACCAGGAACTGGAGCAGGGCTATGAACCTCCATACGGGTTTGTATGACCCAGTGCCAGGAAATGGGGAGACCCCCAAGATCTGGGGGGCACCTACTAGATACTCTGTCTGAGACCCACTACTGGAGAGACCTGTTTTGTACATCTGCATACTCCTGTAGCAACTTCAGTCTTGATCAGCTGGGGAGGAGAAACAGGACTGAGCTGTTTGTGCTTATGTGAGTGCTGTGTGTGCACATATGGGTGCTGGTAAGGCCCTGGTTTCTGTCTGCATTGGTCTGTGTGCCCACCTAAGTGTGTATATATATATGTATGTAGATGCACATATAAACACGAATATATGAAATACATTATCATGTATTTGTGTGGAGGGGGTGCTCCCATTAGGAACGTGTGCTAAGCAAAGTGTTCTCCATCTTCACCCCTCTGTTCTGAACGTTGACTGCATTTTGGATCACTTGTCTCACGATTTGAAGGATGGAGATGACTACTCTGTGAGTGAACACTGAATTACAGAGCAAAGGATGGAAAAGAGTAAAGGGAAAAACTGTTATCCATCAGTGGAAGACAGCCACCTCTGAAGTCACATGTAGCAGCTGATTGACACCTACCAGCAATGGCACAGAAGGAAAGCATTGGATGGGGTAAAGGGATGTCCCTTGTGCTTCCAGTTGGGAGGCTGTTCCAAACTCTCCCTGTTCTGGTTATTGGAAACAACTTTCCCCCATTCTTACCATTTCTTAAATTTATTCTTGGTCTTTTTTTCCACATTTTCTCGGTGTCAACACTGGCTTTCTATTAGATTGGTGGGTTTCAGCCCGTGATCTGCCCTCTTCACCTAGGGATTCTGCAGGTGGCAACTGGGAAAAGCCAGCTGATAGCCAGGTGATGGAAATTTGTTCTGCAATGGGTTTTAAAATGGTTTCAAAACTGCATATATAAAAAAGATATCTCAGGCTAAATTTTTGTGACCATACCAAGGTGTTCTAGGTCTTTTCTCATAAAGCAGTCCCCCCATAGTTGTGCTCTGCTCACCGAAGTGTTGCGATTGTCTTTGTGAGAATGGGTACTGCACACTATAGGCCAGGTGAGTTCGTATTTGTACAAAAGCAAGAATACTTCTCTATTTCTTCTGTAAATACTTTGACAGATCCTCTCCAGGGTCTCTCCTTTCCTCTGATAGTTCCAGTGGATGACCCCTGATATTAGAGGACAAATTATTTTTAATTTTTCCTCAAACGCACCACCTTTCTCCCAGCCCTGCTACTTCTCATCTCATTTTGATAACTAAATTTTGCAAGGTGGTACAATTCTTCTTACGTGATATTTTCATTCCCCTTCTGAAACTATGTTTCCCAACTGTGGCACAGACTGCCTGTGTTACCTTCAGCAGGTTGCTTAATCCCTCTGTTCCTTATTTAAAGATAAGAAGAGCCTAATGAGGCATCTTATAGCTGTCCTCTCTCGCTAAATTGTCAGAACTTCAGAGCAAAGGCCATCTTTACCCAGGTGAATACTCAGTGCCTAACACATCGCAGCCTTGATTAAATTGATACCTGTGGGTGATTTTCTCATAGCTATTTAGCTACACTAAAAAGCTACTACTACAGTACTCTCCTGTGTCAGGGAGAGTTTCCAGAGGGTCTTCAGCGACAACAGGAGATTAGAAGTTTAGTTTATTTATCTCCCATGAGAAAAACATGACCACTACTCTGAAATCAACAGAAAAGTTGGGTTGAGAAAGAGTGAAAAACCCACCAGTTCAACTGGTATCTACCATTTTCATTGTCAGGCTAGCTTTCCTTGCACATCCCTGCATTACGAGAGTTGTGTCCCTTTGAATAAGCAGTGCTAAGGATCTCAGAAGCAGTATGGTATCACACTTCTATTCCCATCTCCTAGCTAAGTGCATAACATGGGGAGAGGGCTCAGCATTTGTGTGGTGTCCACCAGGGACACCAGTCCTGAGGAGAGAGGCCCCCATTTCATTTTCTGGAAAACATACTGCCTTGAGGCAGGGTGTTGGAAAAGAGCAAGCCAGACCCCTGCCACTGCCTCTAACACTTCTAATTGCTGCTCCTGCCTCTCAGAAAGGTTTGAAACCAGCCTTCCTCATCGATATGCATTGAGCATTTGGCAGAGCCAGAAATACCTTTCACTTTCATATTTATCAGGCAGCCTGGAATCCCTGCTGTGTCGGAAAAGACGAGACGGGGAGACAGATTTTCTCTGTGAATTAACTAGGGAAGACTCTCTGTGCAGCTATTAAGCCAGTTTTTCTGTGGAATATTAAGCCCATTTTGCAGATGGCAAACTGAGGCATACAGAAATTCAGAGTATTTTCGGGGGGCTTGTCTGGATTTAGATGTCTGACCACTATTGAGACATAAACTTCTAAATGCCAGGTGCACACAAAGCCATTAGAGACCTAATTTTTCTCAAAGAGCCAGCAGTTTAGGCTCCAAGTATACCTCAGTATTTTGGTGTAGGTAGGTATGTCATTCTGAAAACTGGAACCCATGTTTCTATGTCACTGGACCACTTTTACAGATTTTAGCCACAAACAAGAGGCACAAGTCTGTACAGGAAAGGTGTTTGAACAGTGCCCTGCATGTATAGTCCAGGAACCATGTGTGGTCCAACAGACTCTGCTCTCTTCTAGGACAGCATCAGTGCTGGGAGTATGACATGTGCAAGACAGACTTTTCAAGGACAGTGCCTGCAGGTTAGATGGGAAGGTTAAAGAACTTTGAGATGAGACTTTTGTCTTGAGATGGGAAACTTCAAGTGAAGGAGGTAACACCCACAGGAGGCATCTCCATCTGGATATATCCCCTTTATAGTCAAGGGATAAACTTTCTATAAAGTCTCCTTTATAGCCAAGGGATTTTAATAAACAGCCCATCTCATCTAACAGAGATGCTTACACTAATCAGACAAATCACCCCTGAACTCCACCACCTCTATTGACTGGGTCTCCACTGATAATAATCAGAGCCTGGACATCCAGCTGAGATAGAGACACTGACATTGTAGTCACAGATCTAGGGAGGACACAGCCCATCTGTAGTTGTCACTGAGCTTGTAGATATTTCTTGACCCTTTTGTTGAAACCAGCTGAACACAGTACAAAGTTTGGGGAAAAACACTCACCCCAAAGACTCCCATACATGCAAACTGAGCAGAGGAATCCAAGAAGCGGAGCAGAAAATCTTTGGGCCATATGTGCAGCGATGAAAAGGATAAAGAACAGGGCAAAACATCAGATCTATGCCTAGATGGCATGCTCTGTTGCACTGTGAGAATCCCCTTCCTCTTCCCTTCCTCCTCATACCTCTTTTGTGCTGCTCCTCTCAGGCCAGGCGTTTTGAAGGCAAAACACCCTCCATCCTCTCTGCAGCACTAGAGCAGCTCCCACCTCTGCTGTAGAGCTGATGCTGTTCCCCCCCCCGTATTTCTCCTTCCCTGCACAGCTCATAGTGATGAGACTTTTTACAGTGCAACGCCTGCTAGAAGTTGTTTTCCCACCAGCCTTCTAAGAGAGCTGATTTGTAAGGCACGGACACCCCCTCCTGGCTACCGAGCTGAAAAGAAGAATCACAGATATCAATAATCATGAGCATGTTTCAAGAAAGGCAGCCATGCATGCAATGATCCCAGCAAAGTAGCTCTTATGAATACATCAGAAGAACATCCTGAGCATTCACGAGAGGTGCTGGCACAAAAGAAATTGTTTAATGCAGCAAGGAAATCATTCACTCATAAAGGCAGTTTATATTTCATGTATTTCAATTTTACTCTTTTTATTTGTGCCTAAAAAAAGACAGAGGAAGAGAGAGAGAGAAAACAATAATAAAGGCATTACAAAAAAGGTAGCAGATCAGAACATGTTGATCTATCAGCCAGGATGACAAAAGACAAGATGACAGTAATGTGGCAACAACAAGGAAATCTGTGTTGAACATTTTCATCTAATAGGCAAATGTCACCCTGCTAATGAGACATTCAAAGTGAAACTAACGCTCAGAATTAAAAACTACATCCCAGAGCAAAACTAACTAGACTGTGCTTTCAGGTATGAGCCTAGGAAAAATCATTTTCTGCAGTGAATGTATATAGACAACAGAGACTTTGTTTCTCTACCCACAAGCCCCCCATTACCGTTGGAGCATCTAATGTCAGGTCCTCCAAAGCATGTCAGAAGCTACCTTTGATTCAGTGAATTGGCATGCTAAATGGACATGGAAAGTTAAGAATGGCCACACCAAGCTGGCCCACAGGTCTCTGCAACCCCGTATCTCCTCTCTTCTCTTGAGATATGGGGAGAAGAGGAACAGGCACAGAGAGGACACATAACTTGCAGCAGGGCAGTAACAGAGCTATAAAAAAATTTCAGTCAGTTCAGACTCAAGTTCTTCTCCCATCTCCAATGTACCACAGGGTGCACAGAAAGGAGACCCTCGTCCATCACCTCTGCTTGGCAAGAAGGTGTTATTTTTTTCTTTTGTCATGGTCGGCAGTGAGGGAGTCAGCCATCTACACTGCCAAAAAGGTAATAAGAGGCAAAACGCAAATTTGCAAATAAGATTTAGTATTCGGGTTCATTCTCTTTTTTCTAAAATCAGCAAGCATCTCAGCCTCTTAGTATTGTACAGTAGGAGGAGGAATAAGCAGCAACTATTCCCACTTGTCCCAATAAACAGATTGAAACCAGGGCTGACATGCATTTCCCACAAAACGGCTTAGGTGGCCTGAAGCGGGACCCAGTTTTCCACAAGGTTTCCACTGTGGCTGCTTGGGATAAAAAGTTGGCATAGTCACCTGATAGAGTCTGGTGCAATGAGTCATTCAGCTGTTCCCTTCACGGCACAAAACTTGCGCCACTGGCAATGCAAAGCAAGCCCTCGTTGGTAGTCTGAGCAGGGGATAAAGAGATGGCATGGACCCTGGTGGGAGAGGTTCTTCTGCATTCACCTTCCCACAGCATCCGCAGCCAGAGAGGTGCTGTGTTCAGCAATTACAGGAATTGCACGGGAACTCAGGAAATTTGTACTCTGAGCCTGGCTCCGGTCTTACACATCATGAGGCATTGGAGTCATTTCCATAACTCCATGCCTTAGACACTAATCTAAATAAAGAGACAGCAATAGATGCTATCTCTCTTTTCCCTTGTCTTAGAGCTGTAAACTCTAAGTGAATGAAGTGTTCAGAGGTCACTTGGGGGGTGCCTGCATGCACTTGTAGTACAACTAACTACCAGCCCCAGTCATGACCTCCTCTCCTCATGCTGGGAATGGCCTAGAGACTCTCAGCCTCATTCATATCAACTTTTGAACCTTAATCACTGAATAGCCACCTGCCTGTCTTTGGCCAGTCCTGGGTCATGACTTGTCTCTTCCTTTCACCAACCCTTTCCAGCGATTTCCCTCACTCAGCTGCACAGAAACCCTCATCAGGCCTAGCTGGATGTTATACTGGATTTATTCTGACCTCTGAGATCCTATGTCTACCTCAGGATAAGGTATTTCACTAGCCTAGTCCTTTCCTGAAGTGAATTTACTCCTCTGAAAGGTAGAAATATGTTCGGCTCCTGATAATGCTGTTCCTGATCTTAAAACAAAGAAAAAATAGCACCCTGGAGAATGGCTATAGACCCATCAGGCTGGAGAAGCTTACCCCAAGCTCTTCTTTCTAGAAACTCAGAAGTTGTTACAAAGCAATCCCAACTTTTGCCCCAAAGAGGAAGACCGGTGCAGTCAAGCCATTTTGCGATCTTCAAATGGCCAAGTATATCGAAGCAGCTATGTCAGGGTTGTCAGCCGGTGGCCAGTCGCCTGGCTCGTTGCAGAGCCGTATTGCAACAACAGCCCCCTGGCAATGGCACTTTGCTCAGAAGGCTTCTCCTCAGTGGCACCGTGCCGAAAGCTGGCGTAGAGCCTGTCCCAACCTCCAGCTGTGCGGGAGTCTCCCACACACCTGCTGTAAGCCTGTCACTTCCCTCAGCTGCTATTACCTAACAAACACGGTTCTGGGGTGCACCGTCTCTCGCAGCCTGGCAGTGATCTTCTGTTTTCACAGTAACATTTTGACACGCTTTTCTAATGCTGATTCCCATTATGATAATGACGAGAATTACCCAGGTATACACACTTCTTCCAGTCTACCAGCCTTATTCAGGCTTTACATTGCAAGATTGTGATGCTCTTTGCAAGCACAACTGAGGTGGATCACGGCAGCAGCTATTTCACAAAACGCTACAGGACCAAAAAAGCAGTTGAGGACAAGTAGTGACAACCATTGCCAAAGAGAATTTAAGATACCAGAATTCTAATTAAATGTTCACATGGAAAACTTTTTTTTTTCTTTTTTAACTAAGAGGCATCAATCACTGCAACAGCTGACCCTTAGAAAATAAAGGATAGGTTGCCATTTGGGATCTTTAAACGATAAAACTGGACACCCTTGTAAAAGATGTGACAATGGGTTATGGCTATAGGTGCAGGCATTATGGGACAAGGTTCCAGTATGACTTGCATACATGGGTAACTTGCCCTTCTGGGGGTTCAAGCTCCATCTGGTTCCTTCACTGTCAGTAAGAGATCCCAAAATCACCCAACATGAAGACACCAGAAGCTGACGTACCACCCCAAGGTGATGTGATATCAGCCAGGATCTTTGTTCACAGACAGAAGCAATGCCTTCAAAGGCCAGGAAAGCAATTATGTGGTGGACCTGTCTCATGCCTTAAACCAAAATCACTCATAACCTCACAGACCATGAGAGAAGCTCTTGAACAGCCTCGCTGTTCCCCTTTGGAGTCTCCAAGCTTTGAGGGACCCTCAGTAGACCCCATCAGTGCTAGTTAGTGCCATTTGGTACATACCCCGGGCAGACCAGCAGTGACCTAAAACCCCTTTTAACACTGGCAGACCCCATAACCCCTTACCTTGATTGCTCTGTTTTACTTACTCTTTTTGGGAACTTTGGTATTCTCAAGCCAAACACTCTGACTTGCTCTTGGTGATGGATGGCTTACAGACATTTCGGCATACGTGTGTGTTTGGGGTCATAAAACACAGGGAACGTGGTAGTAAGTAGCCTGTTCACAGGCTAATGTTTTCCTAAATAGGCTAACCAGCTGAACGATGGGAGCTATTCATCAGCAGTAACTTTTGCATTACTTTCTATTACAATGTCACTATATTCACAGCCAGCGTTGAAAACACATTTACATATTAATCCTGGTGCTGTTTTTCTCAAGGTTACCGGACAAAATGAAACATCGAAGCAATCCAATCAGTCCTAGTGTTGTTGTTTGTTTTATTAAAATTCATGGCCTGCCTTATCATTTTTGTTAAGCAAAATGCTATGTTAAAACTGACAGCTCTATCAAAGGCAGATAAAATTCAGAGCATAGGAGTTTTAATCTCTACCTTTTTTTTTTCCTTCTAAACTGATTGCAAAATGACATGCACCTTCCTTTTTCACGCCTTTCCTTCTGTCTCACCTCTTTTATCTCCACAACAGAAACAACAGCACCTCATTGACTTTTAGAGCAGACGACCCAGTGAAGTCACCTACTCTGACCACCTGCCTAGCCCCAGACACAGATTTCCACCAGGAACTCCTTGTAAGAAAAAGCCACAATGCAAAACTTACGTCTTATGCCAGATGTCACGTTTTTTCTCACTCCTGTTTCCCATCTTTGGATATTTCATGACAGGAAACTGGAACTGACAGCTGAGGTCCTCTGTTATTCCCAGTTTCTTTGAGGTTAGCAGCTGTCACGATCTAGATATAGGTTCTCCTCCTCTCAGCCAGCTCCAAGATAATATGGGCTATGTCTTTATGAACTGTTTCCTAGCTCCAAGGGAATATGCATGCTGGGGAAACTGGGATCACTAAGCTAGCTTTATGAAAGCTACCTACTTTATGGCTTCTTTGGGAATTTCCCCTTAGGGTTTAGACTGATTTTCCTCTAAGAGCAGGATAGTGCTTCCCAGTGGTGGATAAGCAGGGAGCTCCCACCTACTCCCTTGGTGTGAGCACTCCAGACAGCTGAAGCATCCTCAAAAAAGGAAACACTTAACCCTATGTTTTAGCAAGCAGCACTGTGAATTACGTGTTGTTCTGGTGACTGCATTGAAACTGGTCTGTGGCTCTGAAGCCTCAGTCGGGCAATCAAATCACTTTGGGCAGAATCAAAGAAAACTAGACATATGCTTGAGGGTCTAAGGCCTATATTCAGATCACCACCAATAGGTGCTTAGTTGGGGTGACACACAGCTCAGTCTGGCAGGCTGGGAGAAGAGGCGAGATGAATCTGCTTGCAGCTCTGACTTACAAGGACAGCTTGCTTTGGGAGAGCTGCCCTGCAGGTATGACTCCATTTCTCGTGCAGCAGACAGCAATTCACCCCAAATTGCAGGCAAGTACATTAGGCAAAATCAGATCCTGTGCTGGCTCGCTGGAATATCTTTGTATTCACCTGAGTACCATAAAAACCTGCGCTGGCTCAACAACTGTGACACAAACAACCATCCTGTATAGGAACAGATATCCTAGTTATCTGCATCAGAGTTGAGTCAGGCAGCTAGGAGCAAGGAGCGCCTCAGTGTTAGTACCTAAGACAGAAAAACAGCTAGGCTGGAATGCAAGAACAGGTCTAACACTGAGCTGTAATTCTCCTGGTGTCCACTAAGAGTTCACATTCACTTACTGAGACAGAGTTGTTGGCTGTGCATTTAGCACCCTCAAGGGATTTCTCTACCAAACACTTAATATTCTTGCTTTTGAACCTATAAAAACTTCTGCCCCCCAAAACACCCTATGGCAAAGAGTTCAGTAAAAGGTCCCTGCTTGAGAAGCAGAGCCCTAAAACACCACAGCTGGTGCATAATCTTACGGGGTTGTTTTAGTGGATGGGTTAATGCGGCTTTAAATGTCTTCTCAAGACCAAGACTGCAGCAATCAGCCCAAAGATGGACTTCAATTCATCTGGAGCCTGTAACGCTCCTGTTGAATGCAGAACAGGCTCAGCAGCCTTTCCAGCATGTTCCTGGATCTACAGATTGCATATGCTGTGAATGCACAAGCACCGAAAAGAGGTTTCCAGCTGTCATTATCTTCAGTTTAGGATGCTGCTGCCCTGCTCCCGTTGGCTGATGATTTATTAAGAACTATTTATGCCTGAGCCAATATTTCCTTCTGTTATCCTATCTATTTGCAGTGTCCTCTGCAGCTTCACTACATTGCTTTGATTTATGATTCATGCTATTTTATTTTCTTCGGAGTTCTGCTATATTTATTTATGTTGCCCTCAAGAGCCGATTTGCAAATGTACCAGTCCCAGCAACTTCATGCAGGCCCCCTCCCTGCATGCACATGATATCATCTCCTGCTTTTGAATAAGTCATTGCTTTTATAGACAGTAATAAATTTTCATAAGAATTTTTTAATACAAGACCCAGTGTTGGGGTCATTAGCAAACATCTCTCACGTGTTAATGGGACTGATTTGAATGTCTGTACTGTTTCTGTTAATAGGCAAAGGTCTAATTAAGACATTCATAAAAAATAAGCTGTTGTAATTAATTTTCTTTAATGGGGGAGGGGAATACATAATAATGTAATTTTATTAGACTAAAATAAATTTATAGACATTGAAAAAGGCCCAATTTCCTTTGTCTCATAGAAGGAAATATTCCTGAATATGCAAAAAATCTTTGCTATCTGAGCTGAAAAGAAATTCTAGGACACAGAGACAAGAAAGGCAGCAAAGATTCATTCCCTGCAGCCATTTCCCAGTATATATCTGGACTATTTTAAATGTTCTAAGCTACAACAGCCCTTTCCCTCCCCTTCAACAGCCTTGTGGGTATTTCCACTCTGCCTCCATCTGTTGCCTTTCCTTTTATGTCATGTAATAGCTACTCCCCAATTCCATCACCCTCTATAACGTCTTTGACTCTCATGAGTATGTATAAAGGATGTCAGTGGGTTTTGACTATGGGGGTGCCTGTTACAGCCTACTAACGCTGCCAGGTCATAACTCCATATTTTTAACTCAAAAAAGGAGATGTGTGCTGTACTGAGGGTTTGACTGTTAACATTGCTTAATGGTGAGAGAGACTATGACCTGCAAGGTCATTGCCTGGTACGTCACGAGTGTTGGAGAGGCCTCTTGTTTCTCATGGTGAGTTGCCATGGTCAGTCTGGTGGCATAGCTTGACAGGCAAGAAAACCTCAAGGTTGGTCTTCTGCTGTTTGGCTTGACTGGTCTCATAAGGATGGGAAGCAGAGATTGTATGCCTAGGTCTCCCCCAGCATCAAAACATTTGTTTGACCAAGAACCTCCACTCTCATGGCACGGAAAGAAGGAGAACTTACACCAGCGGGTCCCACAGATCAGCTCCACACCTGAAGTTGATCATCCCTTCCTGCAATATGGTTGCACGCATCCTGTGACTCCCTTGGACCACAAGTTTCCACTGCTTTCCTATGCTTTTCCCATCCCCATGAACATAAATGTTGCCCCACTGCATGTTTTTCTTACAATTTGAATTGACTTTGCCTACTGAGCGGCTCGGCTACGCTCCAAGTCTCTGGCCATCTTCTTGTAAACCCTCATCCATTCCACTCACCCCCTGCACATGACAAATGATTGTGTCATCCTTCAGCTCCAGGGTCCTGATCTGTGTGACAAAGAGTTTCTAATCTCACCCCACTGTTCATCTCTTTCTCCCCTTAATCTCAATCAGTTCGATGTGTCAACAGCACTTGCTCAAAATCACTTATCACACACGCAAGTCTGTTCTCAAATTTATTTAGAATTAATCAGAGACAATTTGAGGTGTTTATTAAAGCAGCAACAGTCTCAGCTTGACCTTGCGACAAGATTTCTGTCTCAAAGAAACTTCTTTTTTTTTTTTTTTCTGTCTGACATGGAGTTGAAAAACTTGCATTAGGGAGCTAACGAAGGTGAAACCAGCTGCTGCATTTCAAGGAATTGCCAGGAGCAAATCCTGCTTAACAGACTCTCAGCATTTTCTCTCTCTTTCTCTTTCTTTGTTTCAGAGAAGAAGGGAGAAGTCTTAGAGAAATCACCTGCCCAGGCCCTGCCCAAGCTGAGACTAGGGCTGCTTGTGCCGGATTTATTCCCACCACCCTCCCACATTAAAGAGAGACGGGCAAGGAGGAGGAAAGTGATAAAACCATGGTCAGACAGAAATGCAGAGTCAGGAAAAGGACCTTGTTACTCTGTCTCTCCTTCCTTGCTAAGTTATTTGCAACAATTGGTGAGACATGGCTGATTCTCTGCTACTGAAAAAAATTGTTAATTAATCTGAGATGGCTTTACCAGGAAGGCTTTGCCAAGAGCAGAGATACAGACCTCAGATCGTCTCCCTCCTCAGGTGAGTGTTTGACCTCAAAGTCAAAAAAAAAAAAAAAAGATTTCCTTATGGCAGTTCAGTAATAAGGATACTGCTGCCAAATGCAGTGTTAAGTGCTAAACACCCTTGTTGCAAAGAAGGCCTCGTACCCAACTCCGAACACTTGCTTTAACTGCCAGGCCCCTCTGCAAAAGGTGGACACTTCAGCCCAGAAGCCACAATCAGCGCAAAAGGATAGTTTTACTATTAATGTTTATTCTACCCCTCTTTCATTTACCTAAGCTTAAACAATTCAGAGATGTTATGAATTTGAATGACCCCAAGTATTAATTCTGGTCTAATAATTTACATACCTGGCCCTTATGCATGAGGCAGATGGCCGGTAGTGTCCAAAGAGGTGCACAAGGAGAAAATCAAGTCTGTGGACTCGGGTGGGAATGAGTGCTCCCACCGAAACATCAGCATCGGCAAAGACCTGCCTTTCTGGGCATGCAGAGAGGCTTTCAGACCTGCCAAGCCACTTGGCAGCTTTCCGTCAGCCAGAGATGATTAAGCGTCTCTTGTTAACAGCTCCCTACTGTTACGAGAGCCTCAGTGCAATGCACTGAGCAGCCGGCTCGCTAAGTGAAGTGGCAGCTTGGTCGGAAACGCTGACCTCCTGCTTCCAAAACCATTTGTCCTTTAATCAAGCTTGTCAGAAGAGAGCGGCTCTCTCAAGGAGATGCCTGCGCTTCGGTCGCTGTTGTCCGCAACTCCCTCACTCCCCATCTCTCCGCCTCCTCCAGCCATGGGATCAGCTCGTCTCTTATTCAGAATTACGTTCTTCAATCAAAAGGATAAGACATATGCAAGCTCCTGATTACAATATAAGGAGAAAATGATTAACTCCCACCAAATGACTCCCCAGAGGACAATGGCTAATACATCAAATCCTAAAGACACCCTCTTTTGTCCTACTAGCAGAGGGTTTTCCAAACTTGGGGATTTTTCCAAAAGGACATCAGTCCCTTGATTTACCTCAGGACCCTTTTATAAAATATAATTTTTCCATGTAGGAAGTAGAAAGGGAACGATATGACCTAATGCTGAGTCTACACAGCATCCATTGTGGAAAACAAACAAGGGACATCAGTTCTTTGCTTTAGGAATCTCTCCTCCAAAATATTGTTTTCTTCAAGCTCTCAAACAGTTTCAGGATAAATTAAAGAGTATCTTGGGCAAGCAAGCAATTTGCTAGGGAAGAATAATTTCTTAGCTCTTTTCTTGCGTGTCCTCAGTCTTTGCACTCATCTATTTATCTTAAGCTTGCTAAGTAAGTTGCACAACAATGTTCTGTTCCAAGAGGAAAATAGCCACATGCTATGTAAAGAAGATGGCAAAAAAAGAAAGAAGAAATAATTAATAGTTACTTCACTGTTTAAACTTGTTGGAACAAAGAAGTCCTAGATGGTTATTTAGAACCTAGTAATAAACTGCTAAAATCTTTGAGTACGGCCATCTGTGTCTTCATAACACACATAATAAACATCATAATTAAGGCAGGCAGAATCTGGGGAGGATGACCCTGAAAGCATGTTTCATGCTACAGTGGCTATAAAATGAGCACAGGGATGTTTGAACCAGTGGATACATCATGTTAACCATCAAATGATGTGCCAAGAAAGATCCTTGGGAACTCATGGAGCAGCTCTGCTGCATCACAAGCTCTCTGCTCCTCGTGAATTGATTATGCAATTGAGATTTATAAATTAACCCATAAACAGCTTTTATTTGCACACAAATATTCCACTGGACTGTGCAAATTAAAAGTTTATGTACGTGTGGAGTTATCTCAGTCAGAATTATACTCCAACAATCTCATTTGCATAAGTCAGAAATTGTAATGACTTACTCAACTAAGCATACCCATGCAGTTAATTACTTTTTTCCAAATGAAATGCCAAAATTATTTCCCAGCAGAGAAAGGCAATCGCTCACCCAAAGCAGTGCAGGATGCTGTCAGTTTTAAAACAATTAATATGAAATTAATTTTAACAGACCACTGAACCATATTTAGGGAGCAATGCAAAGCATAATGTTACCAAATACAGCGGCTCAGCTGGAAAGTCCACTTCTCTGCCATCTTTCACCAGGAAATTCTGAAATGGGGAAATGCATGAAGCATCTTAGGCATTGGGAGACAGCAGTGCTGGGCAGGTTGGAGGGGGAAAACTGGAGCCTTTGAGAGAGTAGAAGTTTTCTTTGGAAGCACATGTCATTAAGAACTCGGAAATTAGCTGACAAAGGCAGACTCCTTAAGTATATATATTTTTTTTTCCACCAGGTGAGACTGTACCATCACAAGTAGGTGGAAGAGCCACACCACAGGGTGGGATCACATCATTAGATTGCATACGGGGAGTGCACTGTCCTGGAGATCTCATTTCAGGGCACAGTTTCCTATGAGGTTCCCCCATCTCATTCACAGGCAGGAGAGAGGGTTTGAGTGTGTGCTATAAATAAGGTGAGATCTAATGGTATTGAGGAGTTTGGCCAGAAAGTCTTGTGCTACAGGTGTAATGTTTGACTGGTGGCACCACACACATGTTGTCTGCAGTTCCTCCTTATTATATGACATGACATGTCCCAGGCCTCAGCTTCCATACTCCTACCAAGCAACAGGGAGTGGGTAATTTTCCAGAGTTTGGAGAAGACAGCAAAAGTTTGGTGTCCTAGTCATATAGTCGAGACAAAATAATATCCCAAGCAAAGGGGATGATATGACACTACCAATCTGGGACTGCTATAGTCAATTTGGGACATGTGAGATTATTTAGAAAAACAGGTTTAGCTGCAATGATGTGGCCTAAACTGGGTTAATGAAATCACTGAATCTTCTCTTACACTGATCTATAACTTGTTAGATTCCTTTAGTTCATAGATACAAACCAAACCAACATGAGCCAGTTTTATACCTCTGCAAGAATGCTGACACATGATGTTGCACATCAGGTTAAAATCCTACTAGCAAACAATGTTTGGGAGACCCGTTGTCCTCTGGAGTAGCCAGATTTATCCAAATGCATGGCCCTAGAGTTAGATCAGTAGAACAAGGTTTGAACAAATGAAATAAGGTAAGATACTCAACAGGTGGATGCTAGTCGCACGGTGTCAAGGGAACTGTGCTGAACTAGACCTGCTAAGGATCAAAAGCAGTTCAGTTCTTTATTTATCCAGTCTAATGAACTTCAGAGTTGTTTTCCATCTATTTTGCACAAATCTGTACAGCTGCAGACACCCAGGGCGGCATGGGACTGAGCTCTGGGTATCTTTAGCAGTAAGCCCATGCAGTAATTTTAGAGCTCTGCTCAAGCAGGCAGAGAAATGCTGTATAGATCCTGCTATTTGTTAGAAAGTGCTGGAATCCCTGACATCACAAATACTTGATGCTGTCTAACAGGCTCTGGAGCATAGATGTCTGAAAAAAAAAGTACAAGAAAACATTCTGATATCACTGGAAATTGTCAATTCACTGTGCTTGCGTGATTTTATAGGGGTTTTATGGGGAGTTTATGATGGGGTGCATATGGAAATCAGCAGGGTTGTCCTTAGGAACATGCTCAAGGTATGTCCAGACTATCATGTTATCTCTCCTGGTGGAAATGTAGGAGGGAGCTGCCCAGATCTTTGGTTTCAGAGTAAATTTACCAGATGAGATGAAGGAGGCTGTAATACTCCACTAACACAACCTGGCACAGCCACTCACTGCCCTTGCATTCATACTTTGTGCCAGGCTTTTTTTTCCCATGTCCCATGGGTTTTGGACAGCCATTTCCAGTAGTTACACAATAGATGAATATTCCCAGACTTTCGAATCCAGAGGTCGTGGGCAGCTTGTCAGGGTCCCTATAACTACTGGCAGAGCTCAAATTAATTTTACAACTGCCATATCCTCTTTGAACAGATTGATCTTTCTCTGACCTTCTCAACTTTCAGGTAATACGATATGGAACTATTATAGAGCCTGTACCACCCCCACAGCCTATTGAATCCTATTGTTGCCTCAACGAGAACATATTTAAACCAAAGAAAATACTAGCTTAAGCCCTGAAGGCATTAAGAGACTCTTGTGAGAGGGGCTTCGTATCAAAAGGAAAGTTTTCTAAAGTGAATACAGTTCCAGAGGACCTAATAGAAAAACCTTTAAACTGGAGAGCACCTACAGATCAATCCACATGAAAGCAAACCTACAGCCACAATGAGCTCAGTCCAGGCTGCAAACTTTGCATTTGGTGATAGTGAGTCTATCCTGATCTCTCTTAACATAAATTTATTCTCCTGAGTATTGCTGTGTGGACAAGCAAGGGATAAAGCTGCTCTTACAGGCGGGGAGCTGAGACCAAGGAACATGTCCAAGGTTACAGGAGAAAGTCTGCGTCATAGCTGGGAATTGCTCTGGTGGCCTGAATTTCTTGTAACTCCAGTGCATCAGCATTTTGATAACTCATGGATTAGAGGCGCATGCTTGGATTCCTCTTGAGAGAGTCCTTCTCCAGGAGCCTGATTTATTTTGTTTCCAATACATACAATATCGTTTTAATTTATTTCCATGAAGGTTTTAAACTGCAATTTAATTAATGAGGTTTTTGTCAAGTAATTGTTCAAATTCACGTGCCTGCTGCTGGGTACACACCCTGTGACTCCTGTCTTCTGCAGCTACATCTCTTGGCTTTTGGTGCAAAACCCTGAAAGGTTCTGGTGACACAAGTCTAGACACTTTATAGCCCTGAGGGCCACAAAGGGTCTTTTCTCCTTTCATCTCTGTGACAGGAGAAATCCAGTGGCACTGCAACAGGCTTCCTCCAACACGACTGCAGCTATGACATTCAGGCCAAAGTACAAGGCTGTAAAGCGTGGGAATAACTGTGAAAATGGTTCTGACTCGATGCTACATCTGCACTGCACCATGGAGAGCGGAACAGCCAGGTTGGCCAGATCAAAGGTCCATAGCCTGTCTCCAACAGTGATCAGTGGCAGATGCTCAAGGAAAGAATATAAACACTGGGCACGTGAAGAGTGATCCAAAGGGGATAGGGCAATTCTACACAGAGATCCTCCTTTGAGACCTAAGAGCATTGCAGGAACCCTAAAAACCCTCCTTCTCGTTAGGGTTAAGTAACTCAGTCACAGCTCCCTGTGTTGGGAATGGCCTTCTGGGACAGCAAAATATTTGTGGTCTCATCACCAACTTTTCCCATGTTGCTCTGCTGGGCTCTCCCGGTAGCTCTCCAGCCTTGCTCTGTTCTGTGCTCTTCCCCTCTCTTTCCTGTTG
This sequence comes from Apteryx mantelli, assembly GCF_036417845.1. Lineage (NCBI taxonomy): Eukaryota > Metazoa > Chordata > Aves > Apterygiformes > Apterygidae > Apteryx > Apteryx mantelli. The sequence continues at coordinate 2,345,167 of NC_089979.1, read as the reverse complement.
CAGGAGCAACCTGGCCCCAGTGTCACCCTCATCCTTGGGACAACAAAATCCAATTATGCTCACACTTCTGCAAGCCTTTAGCTGCCTCTGGCTGATATGAATACAGATAGTTAAATCTGCAAAGAAGAGTCTGGATTGGATTGGCCTAATGGTGTGGCACTCCTGCAAAGCTGAGATGAGAACTGGGGTCCATGGCAAGGGTTAGACAGGAATGGAATTTCAGTACATTTTACTTTTCAGGATGTTATATCATTTTGCTCGTATCGGATGTCTTGTTTTTTCATTTTCTATTTTTCTTTTAAATCAAAAGGCAATCAAAGGCAAATTTGAGTGACAGCAGGCTATTTTCTCCTCCATGATATGGAAATTGAAACATAGTTAGAATAAACAAGGACAGGTGCAGAACTGCAACTTCTTCCAGTCCAAAAGAAATGAACCTGGATGCATTTCCATGACTCTGAATCTTGTCTGCAAGACAGCAAAAGTGTCTGGGGAAAGGGTGTGCTGCTCCTTCCTTTGTTACAGCAAGATTTACTCTTATTAAATCCCACTGCACAGGGCATTTGGGGGCTTGAGGGCATGTGTAAGAAAGGTTTATACCAGACCCTGAGAAAGACCATATCAGAACAAAATTCAGTCCAGCCCAATAACCTATTTGAAACACTGCAAATGCCAACAGAAGAAGAAAGTATGAAGGATAATTCCCCAGCATACCCCCTACCTTCCAGTGAACTGGCACTCTAGGACTTTCTGAGACAGGATTGGCACCTTTTATTTTTGTTTTGATGATGGAGACAAGATGGAGAATGGCAGAGGACAGGGCGCTCTGTCTCCTCCACATGTCAGTGACCCATGAGCAGCTGTTATGAAGCTGACTTAAATCAGAGCATCCTCAGAGGCTGGGACTTAGGAGTGTCCAATATGATATATTGCCTCCCAGTTGATTATCCTTCATCTTGAGAGACACATCTCAGTGTCTCAGCCCAGCTGTCTCCGCGTAGGCATCACTGGTCACCAATCTGGCTGCAAGCAACACGGATGGAGCAGAAAATAGGGAGGCAGATGAGCCGAAAGATGAGCTTTGGGACTCAGGTTTGGTGTCGCATGCTCTTAAACCTTGAGGACCTGACTTGCATTCGCCTTAATGTCTGTGCTAACAACAAGACAAACTCCTCTGCACAAGGAAGTGCCTGGCTCTGCTACCAGCTGTACTGAGTTAACAGTTCTCTATGGATCCCTCTGGAAACTGGTAATTTATGATGCTTGGATAGGAAACAGGTGAGAATAGCTGTCCAGGAGGCAAGGGGATTTAGACTGTAGGTTGCCTTAGGGAGGGATCTGCACACAGCCACACCTAAGGATTGTGCTGAATTTGGTGTCATTTTTCTCATTTACTGGTCACTAAAGTGACACCCTGAGATGGAGGTGTGCTTGTACTCTACGCATTTTTAGAATGGCTTGAGAAAGGCACCTGCTAACCATACTTCATCTATCTTAAGACAAAAATGATAAAATGTGATATGATTTTCTCTCTTCCCTGACTCTGTAATACACCGAGGAGAAGGGGCTTCTGCTAGGAGAAATTATGGTTCAGGATCCTATTCCTGAAGTTCGCAATGCATTTTTTGCTAACTTTCCTAGGAACAGGGTTGTTTGGTATTTTTTGTTCCGTACAAAGCTAAGTAGTCTATCCCCGCCTGATTTTTCTTCACTTGCCTCCTTCCCACTTCACCTCCCCCAACCCTGCCACCTGGGGAGCTAACAAATACCAGAAACTGAGCAGACTTTTGCTGCAAAGATAGACATGAATCCAGACAGCTAGGTTTATTTCAAGCAAACCCAACAGCCCGGTTTGCTCTGAGGCAACTGGTCTTTCCTAACCTCATGCAGGAGCAAACCAAATCTGTTAGGAAGGATACCCAGATTTCTCATTACCGATGCTTACCAAGAAGGTCTGGAAGGAACTTTGCATTCTGGACTGAAGTGGAGTCCCTTTAAAACCCCTGATGATTTGTGAATGTACCTGAAAAACTCTCTTCATGATTAGAAGTCAGGAAGAAGTGCCAGGGTGGAAAAGTCTCATACACACATATACAGACATTTAACAAGCAAATTAGAAATACCCAGCAGAAGAATCACACAGCCTTGAGAGATATCAGCCTCTCTTAATCTACATGCATTTTTCTTTTAATCATCACTTCTCAAGAGTTATTACAACTTTAACTAGATTGGACATGAGCGCTGATACCATCAAAGGCCTTAATAACAACAGAAAAGTGAAAATAGAAGAAAAGTAATGCTTATTTTTGTAAATGATATGCTAATTAATTTCCCAATCTGTTATCAAGGAGTCATTAACATTGCTATATCATAATTAAAGCACATCGTGAATTTCAGTTCTGTGGGGTTATTTTTTTTCTTTTTTTCACTTCCCTCCTGCTATCTGCAAGTTCTCAACCCCCTGGAAGGAGAGACAGAGTCCAAGCTGAGCTGACACCTGCTAAATCCCAGGCCCGGGGATGTTCAGTGGTCCGTCCTTCTCACCAGGGACCCGAGCGATATTCCTGTCTCCAATGTTCAGCAGCAATGTTGACCCATCAGATTCAAAGTAAAGATGGAGACAAGACAAGCATGGCTACATTTCACTGGTGTTTGGCTCTGTTCAGCCCAGCAGGCAGGTTTGATTGGGATGAACCCAAGTACCGTAGGTTCATTCTCATTTTCCAGAGGTCCCTCCAACCCTATGTATGTGCCACGTTAGTGTTTAAAACACCCTGGTTTGATCTTAAGAGGCATCATTCCCAGTTCCATCAGTGGTCACACCACCCCAGACATGACCACATTTTGTCTGGGTTTGCCACCAGGAAAAATAAACCCTTACAAAACGCTGGAGCAGTATGCTGCTGACTCAGGAGGAGCATCTTTCATCCAGGTACCAGTGTGGCCTGAAAGTGTTTAGCATGCAGAGCAAAAAAACGATATAGCTTCTCTTGATGGAGTGGAGCTTCTGACAAGATAGCAGACGCAGAAAAATATATATTTAAAGTGCAATATATTTTATATATTGGGCTATAGAAAGAACTTCTGAGAGAGGGAGAGAGATGAACCTCTTCTTTGTGTGGTTCTGTCTATGTGCATGTAAACATATGCATATCCCAAATACAGTGAGGGAACCAATGGATCCCTGCCAGACAAGAAATTTCATCATTTTGTGTTTTCCTTATCCCAAATTGGGTCAAAAACACAAAATAACGAAAACAGCCATGGAGAAGGAATGCCCCAGAGCCTCAAAAGTGAGTGAGCTCAAACTAAATGTCAGTTGTTTTGAAATTTGTTTTTTCCATCTCAGCTTGTCAAAAATCTTTGTATTCTGTTTATATATAAATATATTTTTTTCTTCTTGCTCCATTGACAAAACAGACACTCGTTTCAGCCCTGCAAATGGATTTTTTATGTTTTCTCTGGGCACAGCTCCACTGGATGTTGCAGCATATAAAAAATAATCCTTCCCAATATTTTTCACAATGAGAAAACTGCCTCCCATCTGCTGTTTCACTGCTGACAAATCAACATTTTTCCTATGAAAACAGGGTCTGCCTGGGGATTCTCCACCCGGATCTGTCCCAGGGCTGCTGTTTGCATTTTCCCAGCTCTTTAACACAAACACAGACATCATGTTACTGGAGGAGAAGCTCTATTCCCTGTACTGCAAGGTATAGTTGAGCTGATATATTTAATGCTGGTCAGCATAAAAATTGCTTCATTGAAACTTATGTGCATGATAAACTCTACGTAGTGTGGTCACTGGAGTGCAGCTATGCAACAAGCCTTATCCTGGAAGAGCTGGTGAAAACATTTATCACCTGAGATAAGTGCGCTGAGCAAAGCAGAGAATTTTCTTGAGTTTAACTGCAGCTCCTCTCTCTCTGTGAGAAGAAATGCTATCCTATGCTATGTGTACGTCCAATCAATTAATGCTGTCTTCCGGGAGAGGTAGCAGCTTTTAAAAATTAATCCATCCAACATTTTAATCTCATGTGCAGATGCAAATTAGTCTTTAATTGCTCACTAGCTAAACTGATCATTGCGATACCCATCAAATCGGAGGTACCGGGGAGGTACAAATGATTACAGAGTAGAGCTGTGCCTCATTTCCATTAATGGGAGATGAAATATGTTCCAACAAAGTCATTTCTTGCCCATCAGTCCCCAGCAGGGGTCTGGCTGAGTCCTGCTCATTTCGCCTGTTCCAAGCCTCTTAACTCTTTGGTTCCCGATGCATGAAATCTCATAACGCTGGAGGCAGCCTAGCCCATCAGATACCCCGGCAGACTTATGCTTCTGGGTCATATAACAAAAAACAGCTGGGGCTTATCCCAAGAAATACATGTCCAGAAGGACCCTGGGTTAGCGTAGGAGAGTAGTATGATGTGTGAGAAAGCAACGTCCCACGTGTGATGCCCACAGTCAGATCCTCCACGAGCGGATGGTCCATCCTCATACGCCCGTGACCTCTACCCCCAGCTGACTGTCTTTTAAGAGAGAGATGCTAAGGTGGGTAGAGCATAGAGATAGAACGAGGGCACGAGAGAGCAGCCAAAGCTCAATTACCTGTTTATTACCCCAAGCATTGATGAAATCATTGTAATACCAACTGTACTTTTAAAAGCCACTCTTCCAGCTGCCAAGATATTGAATGGGGGTGAATGGTGCGTGTGTGTATGGGGGGGGGGGGTGAGACTGCTGCACAGAGTTAAAAGCCAGTGCATTTAACATATGACATAAATCATCAGTGACAGCCTGCAGCCAGGTAGCTCCCTTCATCACAGCTTTCAAAGCAATTAACCAAGCGCAGTAAGCGAACAGCAAAGTCAAAGCCCAGGAGGGGCTCAGAAGTCACGCCTCAGTTCAGGAGCAGAGACAGGAATGGGAATCACCTTTTCTGACCAGTATCACGACTCTGTGGCAAATTATCCACCTTTCTCAACCAGTCCAAGCAAAACCAGTACTACAAAACAGCTTAGATTTCAGTGTCCTGGTTGCAGAGCTTGCAATGGGAGAAGGCTACGGTTGTGGCTTCCTCCTCAGGGTTCAGATAAGCTGTGTCTCTCTTAGTAAACTCAGCGTGGCTGGGACTTTCTCCTGGCACTGAGTCCAGCTAGCACACAGCAACCCATGTCCATCCTATTAAGCAGCGTGACCCTTCCAAAGAGAGGGGTCGCCTCCAAGCAGTCCATTGGGAATGGTCCCAGCTTAGTGCAGACTCCCAGACTGTGCCCAAGCAGTGTCTGGGGGGCAGCTAGCTGTCCCAGGCCAAAGCTGTGCCATCACCAGTCCTGCCACTGAAATACCTAAAGAGGTCCGGTATCCAGGACTACTCCAGGCAACCCAGAACTCTTGGTGCATGTGCTCACCATAAGGCCATCTGGCCTCCTGGCCTTCAAAAACACTGGGGGAATGGCAAGGACAGTTCTCCTCAAAGCCAAAGCTCTTGAAGATTACAGCTCATGTTTGCTTTCAGCTCAAGGGCAGCAATTATCTATAAGCATGAGTTTGATGTATGCATTCCTACAAGGTACGATTCTGATCTCCATGTGCACATAAAATAGAAGCTTTAATGCAGGAATAAATTTCCCACAGGGATTTGGACATTGCTGTAATAGGGGAGGAAAGGTGTTTCCCTTCACCCAGGAGGAAGATTTTACTAATGCTTCAGCCAAATCCCTGACCAGGTTCTGTTTACTCTCCAGGCGGGTGACAACTGCCTTTTGCCACCACCAAGGGACATTTGCTTCTCTAAAACTGGAAGGGAAAACAGGCAGCAGAGCACAGAAAGGTCATGCTTTAAGGTTAAAAATTTTTAGATCACCAAGATAGGGAGCTTTTCATCAGAATAATCCATAGACAAAGCAACAAAAAGGGTGTTCCCTAGCTGCCAGATCCTGGGAATAGCAAAGGAGCTGACCCCCCCCCTCCAGAAGGCATGGAGAGTCTCCCAGTTTGTCAGCTGCGTTCAGGGGGAAAACCCTCTGGGACACAGCTTGATATTATATAGTACATGAATTGGTGTTATATTTCATTTCTGAACACCTGTGTTTTTATAAACCCTTGTAATTCTGGTGCCTGTTTTAGACCTTTCATTTGTTCTGAATTTAAACTAGCCTGGATTAAAAATGATTTTAAGGCAGCTGACAGCATTGAAGAACTCTGTCCAGGTGATGCATTGGTTCTTAAAGCCAGGCTAATGGGACAGTTTAGGTGTAATTCTGTTGCCTGAACACGGGCACCCAGGGCCAACCGAAATGCTCTAGGGATATTCCCTGTCCGCCAGGTGTCAGTCTCCCACATTTTAAGTCCATTCTGGTCATCCTTTTTCTCTTGTGATCCTAGCAGAAAAGGGGGTTTCCAAAGTATTTACTACCCATCGCAGTCAACCACAGCATTTCCCACTATGTGTCTCGGAGCAGACAGTTAAGCTGTTAGACTTAGGTATAAATAAGCAATCGGTATTAGTAAAACATGCATTATTCAAAGCTGTGTTCATCAACAGTCGCCTCGAGTGACTGGGAAGCAAAGATCCTAGCAGGAGCATGGGTTGAATCTAAAAGGTGTGAAGCCCCATTTCATTGTCAAAATAGAGAAAGAATGTCTCTGAACTGTTTGGAAATAAAACTCCAAAAATCAAGTAGTTCACAGGTTTATTTTGCGTCTGATTTTCGTAGTAATAACCAAGACCCATTTTCGAGGGAGAAGGATGTCAGAACCCTATACATTTGGCTAGAAAATAGGTTCCAGTGCTGCAACAAATCATTTCAGTATAGCAAAAACAGGTCCCAGAACAGTGAAAACAGGACCTGATACACCAGGTTAGATTCCAGTACTATGAGAACAGGTTTCAGTACACGGAAAATGGGTTCTGACGTGGCAAAAAGAGGTTTCATATAGGCTTAGGTAATTGTCTCAGAATAAAATTAGCTCCACAGCTCTTTGCGTCCTCTCACACTCAGCCTTAGAGATCAGCTCTGAACAGGATGCCATATAACTGCATTAACAAGTGCTGGGCTTTGCTAATCAGCTTGAAAAACTGCAAGGTGCATTAGCCCAGAGTTGACCCCACACTAACTCAATTACTTGGTTTTCTCACTGCATTTGTTCTTCTCCAGAGCATGGGCAAAGCAGCCTCACAGGACTGCTGCACAGGAGCTCAGTTTGCTAAAGCCTAGCTCAGACTTTTGGCACCCAGTTCCTCCTGCTCCTTTCTTTCTGCACACAAGGGTGGGATTGGCATTCTTCCTGTGAACCTGAGAGAAGGATGATGGCTGTAAGAATGATCCTGTCCTATTTTGATGTAGCTTCTTTGCATATTTCCTAGAGAAAAACAAAATGCCAATTAAAAAACATTTAAAGCCCTATTAAAAACAACTTGCTTGGGAGAAAAAAGCACTGTGCATATTTCATGGCCTGTAAAATATACAGCAGTGTCCAGTGGGCACTTGAGCTCTGCTATACATTCAGATTAGCTCTTGTTTAGAATGAATCACCACCTGGTGATATAGATGATCTTGGTTAATTACCCCCCCTCCCCCAGACATGGAGTAGAGCAGTTGTTGCAATTTTATGAGTCACAAACTGCGCTGGTAATAATAATAATTCTGCCACTAGACCTTAACTTTATATCTTAATTGGAGAGAACTGCATGTGATAGGGAGGTATGGTAGGGAGAAATGAGGGAATTAATGCCTGTAAAAACTTCCACAAACTCCTTAAAGTGTCTGAGATCCATAATGCAACAGGAGGAGTGGACTTCTTCTGAAAGTAGTGTAGTTTAACAAATAATGTACCATACCAGCACCCTGAAAAATAAAAGTGTACCTGGGCATGCATTTATCCGTCCAGCTCTAAGCACTCAGTCAGGACTATGTTCGCTCTAAACTTCCTCTGTTCACAGTGGAGAGAAATGGCTACTCAAGGCTACTCAGCCCTCTAAAGTCCACATTACTCTCTGAAGCTCCTTAGCTCCTCATTGCATGTAGAGGCAGCCACTTCTCCTTACCTGTACGCAGGCGCATAAAGTTATAGGGGGTGAAACTGGGCTTTGAGGTACGTTTTTTTCTCTCCACGTCACTGAGCAAACACTTTTCCATCTCTACCATTCTGCTGCTGAGCTGCCCCATCATCGTGCCTTGTTCATCTCTTCCTGACTGATACATGATGGCAAGATCTTTGAGGGAGGCAGGACCCACCACAAGAGGCTCATGTTCCCTGTTAGGTCTCCAGATGCTTCTACCACTGTTAGTTGATTTAGTGCAGGCTTTTCTGGCCAAGAGGGGATCATACGCATGGGAGAGGGGGAGGGTCCCTGCGTGGACCAACTAAAATGCAATTAAAGGACAAAATTTTGCTGACACTTGCTGTCCAATGCCTATGCATGAGGTGACATTTTAACTCGTGGTGGCCAGCCAGGCAACAGAGGACAATAGGCCTGCAACCCAGTGTGATCTCCCTCTCCTCATGCTATCCAGCCCTGTTTCAAACACTTTTTCTCCATGGCTGCAAGACCAGGGAACTGCAAGAGAGGAGATAGGGCAGTGAGGACCCCTCATCAGCCTCTCATCACCTTGCATGGTCATGCCAGCTGCAGCCTGCCATCCTTTCATCATGGACCAATTCCTTCCTCCCCTTCTAATTCTCCTCCTCGGAGCTCTTCCTCCAGGCACCCTTTAAAGCCTTGTTTCCTATCACACAAATAACATGCTATAGGGCTTCCTGTGCTTGAATCTTCCTCTCCCTGTTACCAGCCTGTCTGCAAGCTGCACTTCTCCCTTCTCAGAAACAGATGCTCTTTTGAAAAATGATGCTGCCCTTATCACAGGTTTTGCATTCGCTGGCAGGTTTCCAAGGACAAGTTAGGAAGGGGCTCATCATTTTCTTGGCTTAGCTGAATTGTATGCAGTAATGGCTTTGAAATAAAAAACATAAAGAGGAGCTAATAGCATTCTTACACAGCTGCAATGAGAAACTATTAGGCTGCCACTTAGCTCCACTGTATTCAAGTGTCACTTGCACAGACCTTAAGAGAGCTACAGAAAGCTACTGTATTCCTTCTGATATAAACCATTTTAATGCTAAAGTCTATCAAAATAAATGGATGGAAAGTGAGAAGTGGGTCAAGGGAGAGAGGAAAGGAATGGTAGGAGTTTCAGAATTTTTACCTACAAGGAAATCAATTATCGCTGGAAATCTTCAAGTTCAGAAAGCACCCAAACAAAGTACATACCCTCAGAATTGACTTTGCAAGGACAGCCACTAGCTCGAACCTTTGCTTATTCTCAGCAGACTAATCAAGGAGAAAATGGGACATGGAGCAAAAAGGGTCTTGGGAAGTCTAGATCTAACCAGATTTTCATAAGGACCATTTGTGACTGTAATCCCTGCTGTCCTGCATAGCATAGTTCTCCATGGCATGACTGCGCAAACTAAGGAAACCAGAGGGATACCATCAACATTGTTTTACAACTGAAGACCTCAACGCAGAGATAAAAGGCTCAGTTCACGTATGTACTTACACAATACTGCAACGCCTCATTTCCTGTCCTTCCCTATCCCCAAGCCACTGGAAGGCACTGTGGCTTCCTGAAAGCTACACACGGGGCATTTGAGGCATAAAAGCAGGATCCTTGTTCTACATGTCAAGTAGAGAGGAGTTATACATCATCCCTCTGAGAGATTTATGCACCTAACCTTTGGGGTGGAGGAAGACAGGAATCCTGTCTAGGAATCAGATATATTGAAAAAGCAGAGAGTATGACCTCATATTTTGTTAGATAATTCATGACCTAAATTCTACTGACTTATATACTGCATCACTCTAGACAGTAATGGGAACCAAGACAGCTGGCTCAAATAGAGATCCTGTAGATACCTAACGCAGAGAAGAGGAATCCCAACCAAAGCACTGAGACCTGGCTACATTGTGGTTTCTGCCATTAACATAGTGGTGGCTTGTTCTCTCTCAGAAACGCAGCATGTGTCAACAGAAAAATATATACATACATACTTTTTTTTTCTTTTTTTTCTCTCTGATTGCATAGTTACTGCCATTCCCTAAATGATACGAGTTATTCCAGAAATAGCAGCTTCCACAGTTCACTTCCTTCCACACAAGTAGATTTATGGGCGTAGTGACGTCAACCAAGGAATGAACACCCATAGCAACACTCGTAAGCCTGTGCAGTGTGAACTCGACCCCCAGTGGTTTGCACAGGACTCTGACAACTTGGGTGTCTTCTGAGCATGGTTGCTGAGGAACTCTGTAGTGCCAATTGTGGGATTTATGCACTTTCAGACTCTATTTTTTCAGTAGGCATGGCTTGTCTTGGCATAGCTGGAGCAGTCATCTTTGTCATCCCTCTTCCACGTCTATTCCCCCCGTGGGTGAAGCAACTGCTGAACTGCTGAGCATTTGCTGACCCCAAATAACAGCCAAATAACAGCCAATGGTGTTACGAAAAGAAAACAGGAGCCAGATTTACTTAGTCGGTCAGGCTGTGAACCGTGGCAGATGCTTCAGATGAAACCAAGCTCTCTCTGCAGTGGGAGAAGGAACTTCAGGGCTGTGAGAAGGGGTCAATATAGAAATCCCAACAGCTGTAAGATGATGCCCGTGGATCAGTGGGAGATCTAGGCAAGGATGTTTTGTCCAAATTTTCAGAAAAGGATTGTGAAATTACAGAAACAAAGAGAAATTACTGTCTCCCACTCACTGACTAGTACTTTGCCTGCTGAACTGTCTTTCCACATTTATTCCGTGCTCTCCCAAAAGCATCTTTGATCATCTTGTGCCAGTTGATCATGCTCTATGCTTCTGTTTTTCTTCTCTAAAAAGTAAGTTAATGCTTCCCTTGCTCATAGGATTTTGCTATTGGTGTAACTATTTAGGATTTGCACTCAGTCAGCAACAGTTTCATGACATGGATCTGGGCACCCAAATGGGTTGCTGTGCAAAGGCAGAACTGTCCCCAAAAAGCCAACAGTAAAGGGCAATAGAGGAATGCACAAGACAAATGTAACATTAGGAAATGTGAGACAAAACAGCTTGAGAATTATCCTGTGTTACATACCATTGACATCGCCAACGTCACAGGGATAGATTTATTGGTGTCCATAAAGTGCTCTGATGTAGATGAGGTCTCTTGTGAATTCAAACACTAATAAAGAGAGGTTGCAATGCACCTCACTACTGAAGGAGAATACACCAAAAAAAAAAAAAAAAAAAAAAGCTGCAAGTCAAAATTTCTCATCTACAGGAAATTCCAGATTTCTTCAGGAGGAAAATTTCAGAAGAAAAGTAGAAATTGTTCAGAGTTGCTGTCAGAAGGGAAAACCCCACCTGCTGTCCCAGGCTACTCTCCCCCCATGCATTTTCCAGTCTAGGCTTAGCATCCAAGGCCTCAAAGACTTCCTAAGCCTCCCAGCCTCCACAGTGCTTCCCAGAGCTCCCACCTCCTCAAGGGACTTTGCCAAGTCTTCAGAGATTTAAAAACAGTCTCTCAGACTTCCAACTTCACTACAGAAACTTCAACATATTGAAAGCCCCAGTGCAAGATATTAAAGGGGCAAGACTTTTGTAAGAAGAGAAAAGGCATTATTTGTGTGGTTATGACATGGGAACCGTAATTGGACCTCACTCCAGTGTCTTCTAAGAATTTCCTGTGGGTGGAATTTTGTTTGAACCTCTCATAAAAATGAATACACACCGGGGCTGTCTATTAAGGTTGTTCAGGCAACCCAAAGGCTGTCATTTCCCACTTTTTGAATGTTCTTGGCAACCTTATTATTCCCTTAACAGAATGCTTTCATGTAATGAATAGGGAACATTAATTCTGGTTTGCAAGACCATCTAAGGGTGAAAAGTGTTCGTATATGGCCTCATACAAAGAATAGAGAAGTGAGTGAAATGATTCTGGTTAACTTCAGAGCCCTTTGAGCCAAGCCCTGAATCATAGCAGCTGTAATTAGGGATAAGCAAAATGTGATTTTTGTTATTGGACAGGATACACAGAAGCTTTAAAAAAAATCCTGTTTCTAGAAAATAGTATGTGTTTTCTATACTTGTCTCATTAATACTTTGATTTATTGTCATAAATACTGCATAACAAGCGTCTTCCTCAAGCTAAAGAATTGAAACCTGAGCTCAAGTTTGCAAGATGATTTAATGGCACTAGAACTTGGTGAATCAGGTATTTTGGATGTTGCTTGCTTTGGCCATGTTCCCTTATGCACGTATGTCTTCATTCAGTAGCACGTTCAAGACTTTAAATGAGTATTTCATGCATGGCTGACATATTTTTAGAGAAAGTTGCCAATAAAACTTTCTCTTACATTGCAGTAGAGGTTTTTTTAGTATGATACATGGTGCCAGAAAGGTAACAGAATTAACTGTCATATCTTATTAAAACCCTCTCCTGGCTTCTGTCCCGTTGTAGAGGCAAAATATAAGACAGCCACAAAAGTGTTGATAGAGATTCATGGTGTTCTCAGCAGGAATTTCTTTTTTCGTGTTTTTTTTTTTTTTTTTTTTTTTTGTAGTCTAAAATAGATTGATTTGCAGAGATGGAACTCTCCTCTTTACAAACGAAGTATGAGAAAATGCAGACTTCTCCCATTGCTGGGTGAATAAAGTCAATCATTTAAAAGGTTAGCCAAAGGTATTACGTAGTGATGGGCACAGCTAGCGATATCATTCTTGTTTTATTAAAACTCTTGTTTTACTAGAGGGGATTTTTTTAAATAATCTTAATTTCAGTTGTGGTAGAACCTAGCTATCCCAGCTATGGACCAGGATAATGATATGCTGAACTCCAGGACAGCCTCTGTCCAAAACAACCTGCAAACTGAGCATATGAAAAGATACAGCATCCCCTCTCTGTCAGGAACACGGCCCAGGATGTGTCCAGACTTTGCTGATTCCTTCAGAATTACACTTTTAAGACCTACTTTTTCTGAACCATTGAAACTGCTGAGCTTTTGTCACATTTGGGCAAATCTCCTCCCAACCTATCCACTTGATCACTGCTTTCCCTGTATCGCTCGTATGTCTCTTTTTTTTCCTCCCTCCCAATATAAATGGCTTATCTTAACTCTAAAGACCTTTTAAAGTCTATATCTCTGAACTAATAAACTTATATGTACTTATTCTGTCAAGCCATGATGATAGCTTTCTCTACCAGTTTCTGAGTGGTCAGTGGTGTAACCAAGGCTTTTCTCTCAAGCTGCCATTTCAAGCAAGAAATGAACTTATAGAAAATACCTACAAAAATGCTTTATTGTCACTCTGACAATATCTCCAAAAGAACATAGCCACAGTATTGGATCAGACGAAAGGCCCAGCTAGATGGTTGTCCTATCTCCAAGAGCAGTCATCTGTAAAAGCTAAAGACAAGAGGGTAAGAGCACAGCAATTCTGCAGTGACACCTCTCCTGAAAACCCTTTGAGCCTCCCAACATCTGTGGCACAGGAAATTCCTCAGGTAGAGGCAACTTGCTGTTGATTTTTTTTCTTCCAAGATTTTGTCCAACAGTTCTTGGAACCAAGAAAACCTTGAGGCATCTGTAACGTCTTCTGGCAATATGATCCACAGTTAGATTATAAGCTGTGTATATTTTTGCTTTTTAACCAGCTACCAAATAATTCCATCCAATGTCTCATAGATCTTTTATTAGAAAAGGCAGCAGACAACTTTGTTCACCTTCTCCATGCCTCTGCTGAATACCTCCTTACTCATTTCTTTTCCTGGCTAAACAGTCCGAGCTTACTTGGTATGGTACAGAAGCTGTTCCACACCTTGAAGCACCCTTTCCACCTTCTCTGTATCTTTTCTGGTTGCATTTGAGGAGACAAGAAATAAACCCTTCTTAAAAAGGGAACTTCACCTCATTGAACTGACAAAGGAGATGTACTCCCATTGTCCTAAAAAGAGCAATCTAGAGATATTGAAATGGAGAAGTCACCTGGACCTTTAAGAAAGATCTTCTGACTTGGAGGCTGGCAGCATCCCTGCAAACACAGGCACTCCAGGACAATCTCTGGCAATGTACCACCAGGCAGATGCTGAATTAATCCAGTATAGGATGACAGCAGCTCCCTTGCAGCCATAACTAATTCCTGCATTGGTCCTGCCTTGCCTTGGTCACCCACTACCATATCTTCTCCATGCTTTATAGTTTAATGATGGCTTTGTCAGGCAAGATGATTCATCCCAAAGGAAGGCATCAGTTTGAGAATATATATATCAAAATAAAGCACAAACTGAGTAGCACTAGATGAACAGTACATGAAATGAGAGCAGAGAAAATCAATAGGTTACTGAAATTGTAATTGGAGGATTTTATTTGTTTTTAATAATAATGGTATAAATCAAAAGGTCCAAGCTAAGAGCCAGGTATTGGGCAGAAGATACAAAGGAAAAATCAATTCCCGTGGCCAGCTTGATTCTCAAGTCACAGGTGGCTGCAGTTCAGTCATAATCCTTGCTTCTTAAATTAAAACTTTTATCACTCCCAGGAGTGACAGGGATAAATACTGTATTGATGGAGAGGGAGGCATATGTACTGATGGAGGGGGGGATTTAGAAATTGAGCCATATTACCTGGTTTTGTTTGACAAGGGGTGAGGGCTGCCTCACTTAAGGTATAATGAGCCCTTCTGGTCATACAGGGATGTCTACCTTACAGATTGAAATGGAGTGTTGATAGCAAGCTGGCTTTGAACTAGTCGTTGCAGGCAGAGAGACCAGAGAAGCTGTGGCTAATCACACAGAGCTGTTCAGTGCTAACTAGGGAGTCCGTGCCATGCTAAGTGAAAGACCATCAGCTCCTTACTGCCAGGGGACGAAAGGGGAAACTATGCCATGGGAATGTGGAAATCTGCTTCTGGATCTCCTTAAGAGCACAGAGCAAAACGGGAGGTCTCCCATCCCCACGTGCCCCTGAGGCTGAGCTCTAAGGCAGCTGAAAGATGGAAGGGAGGTAGATGCTTTAAGCTTTAGTGGGCAAAACAGTCACTACCCATCTCTGTGACACTAGCTCTTTAACCCACCTGAGCTTGACAACTTTTAAGAGGTTGCTTTCCATACTGGATGTGCTGCTGTTACCAAGCTCAGCTGGAGGGAGCCCACTGTGCCCTGACATGGTTGTGAGGGTCTTAGAAATGCTTGCATATAGGATGCTCTGGCAGCCTGATCACTTGATGAAGTCAGGGTAGTTTCTATTTGAGAAACTCTGACGATGAAGGAGTCAGCGTCCAGCACACTGAACCATTTAAATTGCAGGTTCAGTTACAGCCTTGGTGAAGCTGAGAATGATCTGGAAGAACAGGTCTACCTGATTTTCCAGACAGGCCCAGTCCAATCTTGAAGTCCATATTTTTCCCAATATTTGTCTTGTTTCCACTCAACCATGCATGCCAAGGCTTTCTTGTTCAGGGGCAGAGATCAGGCAGAATATGCCACAGTCCAGCCCAGACTTGTTATCCTGAGCGCTGTCTTTCCTAGGCAAAGTGGGTTCTTTGGATGAGATCCTTCTTACTGAAGTGCATTTCTACACTAATGCTGTCTCCATATGAGCCAGTCACCTTGGGATCCTTCCACTTGGGAGTGGAGTTTAGGGAGCGAGTCTTCTCTTCCCAGAAAAGGAACCTATATTTAGTCTGACAAATTGTGCCCCCAAAGGCCATTAACTGTCTTGACCACTGTCATATGAAGACATCACCATTGCAAACACTAAAAAAGCCCACTTTTCTAATGTTAGACATCTTTAGGATAAAAGTCTCCAACTGAGCTGGTTCTCCCAGGGTCTGTCTGCAGTCCCTGGAAAGAAATGGGCACTTTCAGGGCCTGATTTCTCTCTGCTGTGTTGAGCTGACACATCACACCCAAAGAAGCACCAAAAGGATTATCTCAGGTATGTGGACATGCACATTTAGTCAGATGAGTCCCACCATTGGTACCTGAGACACAGCCAGGCTGGTGGCCAGCAGCAGAGACAGAGAGCCCACAGGTCATGAGGCTTAATATTCTTCCAGTGAATCCCCTGGCCTTTGGTGAGTCTTATGCTGGCACATAGAAGTTCACTTCTGGATTTCCAGCCAGCAGCTGTTTCCCAGCAGGCTAATCTGTACTCCTCGAATTCAAATCGGGGAAGAGACCCATCTGAAATCACACTAGAGCAAATAACCCATTGGTCACTTCCATTTGAAGGCTGCATCACTGAAGGGCTACAGAGTACAATTTTTGGCATAGCCACAAGGTGACAAGCACGTCAGATACATGTAGACACACTGATGGCACTTTTTCTTTAGATGGCAGGCTGCCTGACAGCTGGACAGAATTGCTATGTGGGCTTAATACCTTCGTGCATTAACAGGCAGCAGAAAAATAAGACCTGATGCAGTTTGGTACCCAGTGAGGGATTTGTGGGTTGTGCAGTTCTCTCATCTCCTGGCACATCAGCCTGTGAAATTCAGGGATGCAGCAAGCTTCAGGGTTGTATTTTTCAGATATATTCAGCATTATCAATGAATTATTCGTCACTGACCTTCCCTGCCTCAGCTCCCCTTCCACAGCCCAGTGGCACTTATAGAAGTCTTTGAGTCAAAAAAAAAAAATGATGCTATTGTGCTATCTGAAGAGGCTCATGAATCTTCTCAGCTTTGGGTTCCCATGATGTTAGATCACCTCTCACAGAGGCACACTGTGGTGTCCGACTGGAAAAAACACCCATAGGATATTTTGCACCCCAGAAGCTCAGACCTCTTCTGTGCCTTCCCTTCCAGAGCACGAGACCTTTTGTGTTGGGTTATACATCTGGCCTGGCTGAGGACTTCAAAGAGGATCTCCTACTTGGTGCTCAAGATTTTCCAGATGCTTGTGCCTTTGGAGCACCCTGATCACTACAAACAGACCAGGACTTTCCCCATGGGAGGGAAATTGCTAAACTAGGACCTCTCTCAGAGCAAAACGCTTCCTGTTACTGCTCTTTCCAACTGGAAGAAATGGCTCTGGGCTGCCTTACCTCTGTTTTTCCAGCCATTACCAAAAGAAGGGGCCAGCAGGGCTCCCTGTTTCCAGGAATTGCTTCCAAGACTAGCCTGTGAGAGGGGAAATCCATTTTCTCCACAGATGTCCTTGATGAGCAGAAGAGGACCTCAGACTTTTCTCTCTTCTCACTGCTGCCTCCATTTACGGTGGGGTGATGGGATTCTACCTCTCCTCACAGTTAATGCCACTGTGGCTAATCTGGGGAAGGAAAATCCAGACTCAGTTTCCTCTCACAAGTCTAGAAATTCCCGGGAGTGAAGGGAATGTGCCTCTTTTGATGGACCAGCCATTTGCATGCAGATGCCTAAAAATGCTGACTGCTCACAGGACCAAGGTTTGAACTGATTCAGACCAAATATTCAGTACCACAGTCACTTTCTAGCTCCCTAGCAAATAGATTTGAAGAAATAAGGCCTCCTTTTTTGTATTGCAAAAATTTCATCAAGTCGCTTCTGTGAAGGCCTTTAAAAATAAAAGCAAGGAGAACTATCCTAAAGCGGCAGAAGATGGACACCTTTTTCTGTGAGTTGTGGAGGTTTGAAAAAGGATTAAAAGCAGTAATGTCTACTATGACCAATGATATAAGACACTGTGGCAAAAACACATCCAGTGCCTGATGCTTAAGTCTGTTTTCATTCACTTTGCTCTTGCAAATGTTCCTTGAAGGATGAAAGTCCAGACTCTGGTCTCACATCAGTCAGCTCAAATCTCAGAACCAATGAAGCAAGAGTTTGACAGATTGACATTATTTTAAATGATGTCTTTATTGCTCCATGTGAATCCAGCCCTAAGGGTGCATTCACTGATTTTCAAGGAAGCTGTGGGAATCAAAGTACATGAAGATGCCTGCACTGGAAATACCTATATATTGCATAACATGAACACCAGCCTCAATAACTAGCTCAGATGTGGACATCAAATCTAGACGTCTAAATCTAGTCATTTGTTGTGTCTGATCCTGCTTACAAAAACTTTCCTCTCCAAATCCACCATATGCACAGTGTGAATGAACTATATACCTAAAACGAGGCAATAAAAAGTCTGTTTGCTTTCAGGTTCAATCCCATAGCCCACACATTCATATTTCTATGCCTGCTCCCCCTTGTCCCCAGGTCAGGGATTTGTGTATGATCCATTCAGTCAAGGAGCTGCTCATAGAGGAGGAGAGCTTGGATGGTAGGAGAATTGTTATTCAAATTTGCTTCAGAAAGCCAATCAAGAAGGAGATAAGGGAAAGGATCAAGCCTTTAACTGCCCAGATAATTCTCTCATGGGCTAACTCAGCTCTCATGGATTAGCAGCACAGGCTGGCATATTATAAGGGATACACCTGGACTACCAGGTAGAGAACTGGGAACAGGTCACGGAAATATTGCAGGGAGCATCTGTTCATCTAGCAGAACCCTCTTGAACATGGAACCAGCAAGCTCAGGTGTCTGGATCAGTTGCCATGACTTTGTGGACCACCAGTAGACCATAGCGCAGGAACCATCCATTCCAGGCAGATGTCTTGCATCAAGGGTAGGGGTAAGGTACCCTTAAGGGTAGGACAGTTTTTGTCTCTAATAGTGTTCCTCCTTGGGAGTTAGAAAAAAGCAATTCATTCTGCAATTTTATACTAATGACAGAGGAACATTGCCATCTCTTCTGATTTTTATTACATTTCATGATTTTATCATGAGTCTTGAATTATTTATTATTTTCTTCTTAAAGTTCTAGCTACAGAATGCAAATCTAAGATTTTTTTAACACACATTGTGAAATTTCTTAACTGTGAAAAGAAACTTGAAAACACAATAAGATAAAATCAATCAAAATAGCTATAGCTATTGCTGTAGCTTTTATTTATTTGTTCTATGCCGTGATTTTCCAGCCTGACACAGGATTTCAGCATGTTTTTCAGGCTGTGTGGAGCAGCAGGTTGTTTTCAGAATTCAACAACTTTGAGTCTGTAAGATTAGTTGGGTAGAGTTTACAGGCCCCCTCATCCTTAGCAGAAAAAGAGTGTTACCGAATAATAATAATAAAGAAAATATAACACAGAGCAGTGCCAGCTCTGCTATCCAGTGAGAAACAAAGATTCACAGTAATTCGGGGTTAAGAAAATTCTCTTTGCCATGTCCTAGTAAAATGAAAAAAACGAAAAAACGAAAAAATGAAATGCAAAGATCAGGGGACCAAAAGCAAAGGCATTGCAATTCTGAGCTGCTGTTTTCTCTCCCCTGCCTACTTGTGCCAGAGCTTTATGGTTATTTCAGGAGACCACGAGCTTCCAGGAAAGGGCAAATTCTCGAGTGTGCTGCAGCATTTCTGTCCCACTTCTGTGCAATCCCCGTTCCCAGCCCATCTCCCCTTAGCAGCATGTGCACAAGGCAGGGCAATTGCATATCCTACCTGGACACACCAATACAACCCAAAGTGTTGGTAGACAGGCAGCATGAGGAGTGTGTTAATGCTGAAGGAACTATTTAGCCCTTCAGAGGGGAAATCCTGTCTGGGTTGAAGTGTGTGGCAAAACTCCTAACAGTTTTAATAAGGCCATAACTTCAAGCCTAGTTTTTACTCACTTTAAGGATATGGCTTTGAATTTTTAGCACATAAGACATTTCCTATGGAAATGTCATAAGTAGGTATGGAGATAAATATATATATACACATGTATTGTTGGTGGATAAGTACTCTAATTGCAGGTTGATACATATTGTACAAACACTTATTTACACCACTTGTAAATATTCAAAATACATACACATAATGTTTTTAACTTGTTTGATCGTACAAGGAGCTCCAGGAATCATCCAGGGTTCCTTAATGCTGCGACTGCTGCAGACACAGTCACGTACTCTCTCTACAACCCCTTTTACAGGCTTCATCTGTATCCCACAGCAAACAGGAACTCTCACTGTCTTCAAACAGAGCATAATCCAGTTATATGGAAATCAGGGATCTGGTCTAGAGAGGTCTGGCTCTTCTCTGAGCTAAGTGGAGGTTACTTTGGTGCAGCAATGAGCAGCTCATTTTGCTAGAGAGGCCACAATAAGTGAGCCTGAATTAGACAACAGCCAGAAGTCCTGAACAGCATTAATGGAACATCTGTCTGTATCAAGAACATCCTCCCCCTGAATCAAGGGTTTAAAGGCTGCAGGAGCTGTTGTTATTTTTCAGTTGTGCTCATAAGAGGGAAAGCATTTCCAGCTAATGGCTTCATTCACGTGAGGCCAAATAATCTACTCAGAGCTTCAGAAAGCAAAATCTGTGGCTGCAAAATATTTTCCTCGTATTCATATTTATGATATTTTCCAGGGTAATAGCCATGATGGCACTCAGTTAATGGCATTAATGACACTCAGTGCAGGTGTTTCCACTTAAAGACTCATTAACGCTCTAATCTTGCTCTTTTTGCTAAAACAGTATTTCCATCCTGTCATGGGCTTTTACCAGGAAGAGCGGGAGGGAAGCGATTTCAGAGAGCACCTTCGGTAAATGTCGGGGTCAGTTCCCACCCAGACTGAACAGCAGCTGGGTTTTTCTGCTCAGAAAAAAATGAGGTCCAGCACGTGTGTCTTTGGCCTTGGCTAAAAATCATGTCCCAGAACTGTAATGTCCTACATGTCTTGAGCTCCCTTTGCTTTCTGTATACAAAGGCCTGAGAAGGTGATTTCACCATGAGGTACCTGTGACGACTGCTCAAGAGTACCAGCATGCCTCCTCCCATGCTTGAGATACCCCATACGAAACCAGTAGTTCCTTCTGCTAACTCTGTGAATTGTGAGCGTGCAGCACAGGGGTAGACCCAGCCCTGGGATGCACCTCTGGAGGTTACGTTCCTCCATCCAAGCCGTGAAGTCTTAATATGGATATGCCTTGACATTCTATTACAGTTCTGCATATGGTACAGAAAGAGAATGATTCAGGGGTTAAACCTGCCATGGCAGAAGTATTTAAATGAAGAAAATGGCTAGGAAAGTTGGTAGGTTTACTGTCACCACCCAGCTGCTGGTTATCTCCCCTGCAGCTGAGCTGGTGGAAAAGGAAGCATGAGCGCTCTCCAGTCTGCTTCAGCGCTAAGTCAACCAGTGAGATTGAAACCTTCAGTGGAGATGGTGTGAGTTGTTCCAGCTGCTGGTGAGGGAGCACACAGTATATTGCAAGCCACCAGCCTCAGGTGCAGATGCATTCAGGCACGGGAAAATAACATCTTCTGCCGTTACAGCTGTTTCCAGACTGTGCATGTATTTGAGCCCTTCTTCAAGGTCACCCTGTCCATTAGTGGCAGAAACAAGATTAGGAGCAGGACATCCAGCACCCTGTTCTAGCACTGCCC
The DNA here is from genome assembly GCF_036417845.1 of Apteryx mantelli. NCBI lineage: Eukaryota > Metazoa > Chordata > Aves > Apterygiformes > Apterygidae > Apteryx > Apteryx mantelli. The sequence goes on along the minus strand of NC_089979.1, from coordinate 2,323,747 downwards.
GTTTTCCTGCTCTTGTGGCCACCAGATTGTCCTGACTCCTCTGTCCCTCCGGCACAGTTTTCCCAGCTGACTGTTAATTGAGATTCCAGGCGACTCCTGCTGCTGCTCATTCCACATTCTCTCGGAGTCGCTTCCTTTCAAAACTCATTAGTGGCATTTATCCTCATTTAAATGAAAGAGGCCACGTAGGTAAGATATACAGATGGTATATTGTCTGCGGAGAATCATTAAAACTCGGAGAAGATTAAAAAAAAAAAAGAAAAGTATTGTATGCTGAGAAGATAAAAACTCCTGCAGAAAATTATCTGTGGGGGAAAGAAAGACACCCGCTGGAAGGCAGGGCTGGCTCCTGGGAAAGAGTCTGGAGATCTCCGAAGAAGCAGAGGGAAGTCTGCAGAGAACATTTCACCTCTCAAAATGAAAAGAAAGAAAAAAACAAATGGAGTGATTAAACAGATAGGCAGGAGTGAGCTGATAAGCAGGTGAATAGAAGACCCATGGAAAATAAATGGCTTTTCCTACCTTGGGGCAATGCTCAAAGAGCAAAACTATGTCTAGAAGTGAGACCTGGAAGCAGGACTGCTCTCCAAAGGATGCTGTTCCAGTGCCCATGATGACAGGAACCTTCTCATTTACAATATAAGTGCATTCACACCACATTTCTATTTTTTTTCTCTTGTGCCAGCCTTGTCTTCTGTACTAATTGCTCTTTTCTTTTCTGTGTGTTTAGCCCCTTGACACTCTTTGAAGGGTGTAAAGAGGACAGTCATATTCAGCCTTTGCTTTTGGAGGATACCTCTGCCCACCACACATATGTACATGCATTGTATGATACGAGTCAATCAGGTGCCAGAGACATGGTAAAACAGATTAGTGCATGCAGGCAAGAAAGGAGATAAATAAGACAGCAATTAATTTCACACCCATATTAGCTTACCCAGAATAGCTTATGTGGCCTTAACGTTTGGGTGTTTCTGCCTTACGTGCTTCAGGGGAGCCACACCATAGCCTGGCTGGTAAGATCAACTCCCACTGGCAAAGGAAATGTGGACATACTGCTCCCAGGGTAGCTGCTCAGCCTTGGTCTTGGTTTGGTTTTGAGAAGCTCCCAACATGCCCTACATCATCTGCTGTTTCCCATTATCTGAACTATCCCATAGATTTTTGCCTGTTCTCCCTTTGATGTTTCCTCTGGCCTGACTTACTTTCAAAGCCTTAATACTGTATCTACCATAATTTGCACAACGCAAAATTTATATTCCTACGCAGCATTTTAAAAGCCTATAACAGGCATCTGTTAGCAATATTATGTCCCCTCCATCCTTTATACAGTTCTTGTTTGCCCTGTGATAAAAGCTGCCTCTTTTTTATGCATTTGTACAGCACCTGCACAATGCAGACTTGATCCATATCTGGAGCTTTTAGGTACTGCCAAGAAGTCCACAGATACATAGACTTATTAGATGAAATGGTTAGTGCCAGCTGAAGACACTTTCTTGGCATCATGGCATCCATGCAGCTCTGACCTCTCTCACTTTGCAAGCGCTGTGTTGTGGGTGCCTGTCCTCTGGTACAAGGCAACACAGTGAATTTTACACCTGTATTAACTTACCCAGAATAACTTAGTCCTAATGTCTGGGTCCAGGGGAGCCATACCATTAGCCTGTCCCATAAGATCTACTCCCACCAGCAGAGGGAATGCAGACCATTTCTGTAGTGGGGGGTCACATCACGGGGAGACCCTTCTCTTCACATCCCAACAGCACCGATGAGAGTGAGTGTATGCCCACGGTGCAGATGTGCAATGCCCAGAGATGTCAGCAGAACTGCAGACTAGGAGGGTGTCTTTTCCTGAGATCTGCGCAGAGGTTCATCAGAAGAGCAGGTCCTACCCAGACCAACTACTGCTCTTGTCATCTGGGTAATGCTCTTCTTCCTCCTCATTGACTAGATGAGCCTCTCTTGCTTGGTGCTCAGTAAATTTGCTATGTAGGTTTCCTATCCATAGGCCTTGCCAGTACCTGGGAGGTTTTCACAGTTTGTATGGTTGTAATCTACAGTCACTAATAGCTCTTGGGTTTGCTCCATTCAGGTCATACTTCACTCTGTCTTGGGGCCTGACTGAGCACTAGGACCAGATGATCTCCAGAGGTCCCTTCCAACCCCAGCTACTCCGTGATGCTGATTTTGTCCCCCTTCATAGCACACTGAACCAGGCCTGTCCTGCAATTTTCCGTGTTGTTTAACTGTTCATGGCAGAGTTTTCATCCAGCCCATCTACAGCTTTCCTAGCTGGTCCCTGTGCACAGTTTCAGAGTCAGCCAGAGCCAAGACAGCTCCCAACAATCAGCTTAGCTGGGTGGACACAAAGTCAGAGTGGCTTCCACTGGGGCACTGATAACCCAAGCGCTTTTATAACATAGAACTGCTTTCACCAAGTGACCAAGATTGGCTGCTTTACAGAAGTGCTTTTTTCTGTTGTTAGTGGTGATATGAAGAATAACCATAAATGCCAAAAGTCTTTCATTTGGTTCTGAAATAAAACAGAAACAAAGAGCAGAAATTTAAACTCATTTGTTTTTCTCTGTTGACAAGATACTCCTGCAGTCCTGCTCAGTATCATTACCTTCACTACACAGAGTGGGGAAATGGGACACTAGGAGGATGCAGTGACTTCCTCAAGTTCAAGCAGCACAACAACAATGCTCCAGGACCAAATCCCACTCTGATGAGTCCTAAATCATCGTCTGTCCATCAGACTTCATTGCATTATAAGCACATTGCTCTCTTTTATCAACTCCCATAATCTCAACCCCCATCCCAATGCCAACTGTAAGAAGCAGACACAGGAATAAAGAAATACAGTATCTGCCTAAAGACATGTAGCTTAAGTTGGCTGTCCAGGTTCTTAAGAATGAGACAAATTAATGATAGACAACTTATTTAAGGAAATAGAGGATTTTCTAGGAATTGGGGTAGGAGGAGGATACCTTTCACCTGACTTTAGACAGATGGATGTCTCCACCCAACCTATCACCTGCAATTCTCCATGTAGCCAATAGAGAAAAGCAGGTGTTTTGAGAGCCAGTTCATTTTACTTACTGTATATGTTGACTTTAACTGAGATTTTTATCTCTGTAGATGATAAAGACAACCTAAAGTTAGGTTTCTTCATACTAAATATGGGTTTCTCCAGTGTAAACACCTATACTTGAGAAAGTCACCCTTTGTAGTCCCGGAGAGTCAATCATTAGAGGCAGAAACTAATAAAACCCTTCTGTTTCATCTCAGTGTCTCGTTTCAGTCATCCTGAGGACAAATGTACTTGGTGTTATGCAACTCAGCTATGAATCTGCTTATGCTTTAAAATATATTTTTCTGGAGGCTTATCTACCTGTCAACTGTCAATTGCTCCCATTCCTTTTTGCTCTCCACAATTTACTCTTTGTGACTTTTATGCTCATATTGTTCTTTGCAGTTATCAAGTCCCAGTTATTTTTCAAATTTTCTTCAAGAACGCTTTTCAGATGGCATGCATAATAAGCTGGGGAACATCTTCCACTGTGGAGAAGAAACCATTCTAGTTGGAGTTGCTATAGCAGTCACATTCATCCCTGTTCACGGGAGCTGCCTGAGGAAGCTAGGAAGTGTGAGCAGGAGCTGCTTACTCACACTAGGAAAAAATAGGATCTTTCTACATTAATGGACACTGGTTTCCTGATGGCAGGTGAGCAATCAGGTAGGAACATCCACCTGGAGCAGTAGGAAGGACAAACTGAAGAGCACGTGCATGCTGGTTATTCAGTGGCCAGTGAACATTTCTATGCCTCTCCCAAACTCTTCCCATTTATTAGTGAACTTCTGTTCATACCTACCATTTTTTGATATAGGCAAATGAGGAAACTGAGGCAGAGAGAGGTAAAAAGACTTCAAAAGTGACACATAGCAGAATCAGGAATAAAAGTCTGGTGTCCAGATCCACTCTCTGCTGCTGCAAGCAGAAGAGCATTTTTCTTTTCTGTTTGTTTCAGAGGGCTAGTTGATTCCTCACTCTTCTTGTTCTGACACTTGCGTCAAGCTTTGTAGCTCTGGAGTCCCTGCCCCTAACTCCTTCTACCTCAGACATGAGACTGCTATGAAACCTAAGAAATGCAGCAACTGCTGCTACTGATGAGGATAATAAACCTGACAGTCTCTTTATTTGATTCTGCTCTCACTGACTTCACAATTTCAAGCTATTTTCTCCAGTCACATAGGGAAAAAACATCTTTTAAAAACTCCACTTCTGATTCTTCTGTAATCCCATGGCTCCATCAGCTAGAGCTTAAAAAAGAACCTACCAATTATCCTGCAGTATGCAAAAAAACAAGCCTGAGACCTGTCTGTCCCTCACTGAATGTGTATCAAAGCACATTTAGCACCAGAGAGAGAGCATGCTCTGCCCAGGGAGGCTGGCTATTGGGAAAACTTTCAAGAAAACAAAATTACCTGAAGAAAGAGGTAGAGCTGAAGTGCAAGATCTCATCCCTGCATTGTGCAAAGGGGTCATTTGCTGCAGCAGACTCCTGAATAAACAGTTTTCTGTGCAATGGAGGCAGGCAAATATACAAAGATGTTGTTTTACTTTCCCTTCTTACTTTTTTTTTAAAAAACTAATAATCACCTCTAATTAATAATCAGCTAAAGGTTAACCTGTCATGTCTTCACCCATCATTTGCTGTGCCCACATCCAGCTAGAGCCATTAACTCTACCTTAAAGCTTCTTTAAAAGTACAGAAAGGTGAAAGCAGTCATAGATGATGGGGGCAGAACTCTTGAGGAGAGAATGTGATTTTATAATAAGACAATAATGTTGAATGTCTCTCCTTGGAAGAAAACAGTTCAATATTATAAGCAGAATGCATCTTTCCAAGCCCTTCTTGTGAATATCGTAGTAAAATCCAAATCTGTACTGCCATGTAGGAAAAGATTCATCCATGTGTTTGCAAAGCCAGGTACTTACAACTAGGTCAGCCACAAGCATTCAAAAATCATGAGATAAGATTAAAAATGACAAGATTTTAAAAATTCAGTACGGATTCATTTAATAATCTCCCTGGCTTCCTTGCTTGTAGGATATGCTATTTTCATGCAGTTCTCCTCTACCTCATGGCCTGGAGCACATCAAGTGAAGGCCAGTCAAAACAGTATTCCCTCCAGTCCCAAAAAATCTTCATCTGAGGCGGAAGCCATTGATGCAGCAAAGAGTCTGTCACCAAAAATCATGACCCTCACAATACAGTGGCAAAACCCAGCAGTCCTGTGATAAGGCAGGGTGAAATTAAGCTCTGTGCATGGAATAATCTTAAAGCTAAAATACATCTTAGGCCCCATTTTAATGAAGAGCCCATAACCAGTTCAAATTTTCCAGAGATCTTGTTGACCTTTCAGAGCATCCAAGGTATGCTAAGAAAATACTGCAGTATGCTTTATCCAAACACCCAAAACAGGAGTGAATATTTCCCCTAGGGGGATCAGTGCTTGACACAGACCTGGGAGGCACTTTCCAGGCGAGAACCGTGTTTTATTTTTTGTGATTTAAAGGCTAAAATGTGGGGCTATGATTGCATTTCCTGCTTTGGTGTTAGGAGAAATGAAAGAAGTTTAATCAAAGATTACTGCCACTTTTTTTAAAAAATTAGTCTGGGCTGCTTCTGCTATTTTCCATCTGCAATTAACAAGATAAGGGAGCTGGGATTTGGCAAGGAGACCATCAGGTCTCAATCCAATAACTCAGCCATGGAGGGTAAAGAAATACTGTCACCTCTTCGGCTAACAAATGCCTCTCACCACGAGCAGTTTTTAACAGTTTGCATTAAGGGTTATTGAGCTACTTTTAAGCCACTGTGAGAGGCTGCAAGGCAAAATCCACCTCCCCAGTCGCAAATCCTGCACTGCTGTGAGAGCTCAAGATGGGGAAGGCTGTTCCTGAGGAAGGAAAACAGTCTAGTGCTGTCCTTTCCCCAGTCCTTGTAGTGAGATGATGCCACAAAATTTACAAATCGTGACTAAGTACGGCCTAATTTCCAACTAAATACTTGCACTGCTGTATACACTTGTGATAGAAGAGCACCGTTTCCTCATCAAACAAGACTTTCTCTTCTTGCATGTCTACAGAAGTAAACTGAGTCACCCAGGAATAAGCAGTGTCATCCAGGTTATTGACTGTGGCCAGTGACAGAGTTAACCAAAAGGGGCTGATACCCAGCTCTGTATCTTAGGTGTTGTGGTTGTCTGTGTCCGTCTCACGCTGGCTGAGTGTCTGTCCTGCCCTGAAATGTGCTGAGCATAATCCAGAGAAAGGAGGTGGTTTCTGCAGAAGTCTTCACATGATGTGTGGCAATGAGCTGCTTGGAGACTGTGGGGTGTCCCCAGCAGTGAAGGTTCTTCAGGACAGTTTAAACACTCATCTCATGGGAATCTAATGGGAATCTACCAAAAGTAGATTTGAATGTGAGGTGGGGACAGACCAGGAGATACGCCCTGCTCCTTCCAGCTTCATTTCCTGTAATTATTTGCCTTCCATTGATTTGTCATCGTGTGTTGTGATAACATAAACAAAGAAGGCTTTCGAGATTAACCCTAACCATCCTGGACGGACAGCAATACATTGGTCTCTGGTGTGGATGCTCACTTGATCCAGTCCATCCACTTGTGGACTGGTTGACAGAGAACAACTCAAAGGAGTCTATAAAGCAGATATCAATGCTGCATGATGAGGACCATCACCACATATTGATGTGGTTACGCACACTGTAATTTACAGACTAAAAACAATCTCAGGCTAACACCCACACCACCCCAACCATGCACCGGTAGAGGTGATGGCCAGGCAAAATAAATCCATCAACCACATGGAGTTAACCATTAAAGGTGTCGCACAGGCCTGAAGAATATTTGCCAGTGGATCTGCCCCTTTCAGTGTCTGCAGGCATCATCAGCATTTATTCTCTCAAGAGCAAAGATGACTTAAGTCATATACATGGCAAGGTAGTTTTCACCCTGGCAGAGGTGCTCGGGAATTAAAATCTGTGTCAGCTTTTTGCATTTGGCACTTGAAAGAACTTGCTGGCGCTGCTCAGCTCGTCAGCCATCACCAGGGCATAGACCATCCCATCCTCTGTTTGCACAGTACCTCACCATCAGATGACACAAGCATGTTTGGCAGTGCACTAACATAGCAGATTTCTTGAGCACACATCACCCCCTGCTCTGCAGGGCAAGCTTGGTGTGAACTTTATTTGAGCTGCAAGGTTTGCGGTATACCCACTAGATTATATAATTTTAAGAATGTCTGCAGAGCCACCTTTAACCTGAAAACCTTGTCAGGCCTCCTAAATCCAGCCTTGAGAGACATCAAATTATTGACTAAGCATAAAAGTTGCTAAACCTTTCAAACTCTGTTTGGTGTTGACTTTATGTTCTCTTGTGAATCAGTCTTTATGGGCAAATGCACAGACATTGTAAATTCCTTGTGATATTTCCAAGTAGGAAAACAGAAGCAACTGAGATCATCTTTGAACATTTCATAAAGGGAGTGTGTGGAGATTTAACATCATTTACTGACTTTAAAAGTAATTAAAGACAGAAGATATCTAACTCTCTAAGACTGATCACAATTATCCATTATTCTTCTCTCAGTTTAATGAATGTTTATACTGAAAGCCTGTTTGAAGTTTTAACTAGAGTGCTATGACTGGCATCTACATAATGAAATGCAGTGATTTAATATTCTTGAAGTTCCCTGTTCCCAGAATGATCCCAAAGTGCACTGCATTTTTTACGATTCTGAACAATGTAATCCAAAATACTGGGTTTCCCCTTACTCCCCTCCTTTTCATTATTCTATCTTAATGAACCATGAAGCTATGATCAGACCTGGACAGGATGGCAAATTTTCTTATTAGAAGATCAGAGCAAATTCTTTGTCTCTGAGAAGGCTCCATCTGATGTAACCTTACCCCCTCCAATGAAGAATTTAATTTCATTTATTTGTGAGGTCTCAATGCTTAAAGGCAGGACAAAAACACCTTCAGAGGAGCATTCATCTCGCATACCTTAGCCACCGAATTAGGATAAGATAAATCACCACTGGGAAGTGCCCATTCCTCTCTACTGACTACCAAAGGAGCCTGGATGCTTACCTAGAATGAGGTACCTAATTTATAGATGGCGAGTGAAGTGAGATGGAGCCAGCTCTTAGAGTTTAGAACCACATCTTCTAACCTGCATGACAGTACATCCTGGTCAGATACTTGTTAGCCTGTTCTGAGTCCAGTCCTGTGAGTCTGACCAATGTTCTACAAAGGCACCCCACTTGAATTAAAGGCATAAAGAAAAGAAAAAAATCATTTCTCCTCTTGAGAGTCCTTTTTTTCAGTAATTAGTCATCTGCACATGTATTTGAAATGTTTTCCTTGTTTGGTATTAGAATTTTTCTAACTTTACTTCCAACCATTGGCTCCTGTTACACTTTTCTCTGCTGGATTAAAGAGCTGTTAGCAAATTGTTTTGTTTTTTTCTCCTTGTGAAAGGCTTTATTTGCCTAATCAAATCACTCTAACTTATTTTGCTCTGTTAAACAGATGGAATGCACTCTGCATAAACACAGAAATAAACAGGAACAATAACCTCAAAAAACAGTAGATTGTTCTAAGCGTTGATGAAGTTCAGCTGCAGAAGACATGAACTTTTCCATTTTCTGTCTCTGCTCACTGGGCACAGTAGATATATATGTGGGGTTGTCTGTGGGGCCAGGTAATTGTGGGATGCACTTCTAATGAGTCTTCCTAGAGCAAGTTGCAGTCCCTGAAAATGGATTATAATGCTGATGGATTAATGAAAAATATTCTGACAAAAACCTTTTCCAGTATGATATTAGCTTTTGGACATCTTTTTTTTTTTTCATCTCACCAAAATTTCTCTTACAAAGCTTTGGTGATGCAGAACTAGCAACATTTTTATGCATCTTTAACAACTCCGTGACTCCTGTCATGTGTTTAATGACAAACCACTAACAATCAGCTAGAAAGGTGGGTCCATGGATGGTGGGAGGAGGACCATGGCAGAAGGGCAGGTCTGGGGTGGGACTACCAGGTCTGATGGAGAACAGGAGGGAAGAGGAGGAAGAACAGCCTCTCCCTGATTTGTGCATGGCTGGAGTTGCATTCCCATTAACTTTTTTTTATTTAATTAAAATTTCAAAGTTCAAAATTTCATAATCTTCCTGAATTATCAGAATGGAACATTTCCAATTTGAAAACACTTTTGGAAACAAAAACATGTTTTTTTTTCCTATTTAAAAACACAGGCAGTTTCAAAAGGTCAAAATAAAAATGAAATTTGGAGAGGTTGCCTTACTGAAGCATTCCTATTGATCACAAACAAGACTTGTAAGCTTTTTTTCAGAATTTTATTCAGTGGGAAGCTGCCATTGTGGTTTGGAAATACAATCAAAACTACAAGTATTTCATGAAATAATTCCTGCTCCACTCTTCTTTATAATACTCCCTATGGAATAGGGAAATGATATCATCCCATTTTCCCATTGTCCTATGAAGGTCCCAGAAACCAGGAATTTGAAGAAATTCTCATGATAGCACTGCACTGTGGGATGTTTACAAGCTTATACCCATTGCATTATGGGTGATGTATTCCAGCTAAGGATGCAAGTTATTCTATTAACACAGAGGCAGTGGCCTCCTGAACAACAAATCCCTTGAGGCAGTACAGCATGGTATGAAAATACACTCTATGAAGTTACTTTTTAGCTGCTGGACACCTGGGACAAGTATAGCTGGTGACCTTTCTGAAAAGAATTTTTTTTTTTTTTTTTTAATATGAAAAGGTCCTATTTTCGTTAAAGCATCCTCTGGAAAGCCTGTAACCTTAGCACTGGAAAGAATCCCTATGAAATAGTCATTGAGCTTCCTTTATTTCCGAATATCTCACCATATTTCTTCTGCCTTGGGCTTTGTCAAAGCAGACTAAAAGCTGGTCACAAGCTTTTAAAAAGAGGTTTACAGAGTTTTTTTCAGGCTTCTAAATTCAGCTCTGCATGCCTTCGAGTGAAGCCCTGCTAGTAAAGGTGGACATCATAAGTTTGCAGTTGTTTTCCAACCCCATCTCAAGAACCTACATGGGAAAAACCAACACTATGCAAGAGCTACAGATCAGTGTGTCTGTCCTTGTGGACTCCTGCCTCTGTCCTGCTGCCGGACCATGCGCATCTGCTGCTTTCTGCCTGCTGATTCCCATGCAAAAAGGCTCAGAAAGGGCTAGCAGGGACTGCTGGCACCAGAAACACAGCTCCATGCATCGCTATGTGCTCTGCCTGGGTCCTTGGTGTGCAGGCATTTGAGAAAAGGAGCCGTAGGGGCCATATTCAGTGTTTTAAGTCTCTCCCTAGTTATCTGGGTACATTATGGGATGATGGAGGTTTCAGACGTATATTCTGAAGATTAGAAGGGAGCTGACATGTAATAAGATAGTCTAAATATTTCAGCTGTAATAACCTTCACCTTTCTCTTCTCTCCCTCCAGTAACTATCTTATTATTATGTTTCATTGTGTTCCTCAGGGGGCTTAGTTGGCTTGTTACAGCTCGATAATTCTTTTATCACTCCAAGGCTGTCTATTAGATCTCTACCTCTCTAAATCTTTCTCCTTAATTATTCTCACACACTTTCTCTTTTTTATTACTAGTTTTGAGCTAGAGGTTGACTTAGCAGGCCCTGGCAATTCCCAGCAAAACCCTCAGTCACCATCAATCATTCTCTCTCAAATAGCTTTGAATTGGATAAGTTCTTGCTGTTCCCATGTCACCAGATACTCCAGAGGGCTTGTGTGTGGGCAGTTGTGCCAGAGTGAATCAGTGCTAGCTCAGCAGAGCATACCAGAGAGACTAATGTATAAAACAGCAGTGGCACCTGGAGACCAGTACTGCTTCCTGAAGATCCTTGGTTCTGTTTTAGAAAATACCAGTGCTGAAAGCTTATTTTGCATGTATGGAGGGGAGCCAGATGGATGAAAGACATTACTATAAAGACCGATCAATCAGTGTTTGGATAGGTGGACCCTTTGAGTAGCCACTGTATATTATGGATGGATGGATGGATGGATGGAGCTACTGTTTTCTTCTCAAAGTCTGAGATGTGCAAAGAAACGTGGTCCCTCTACCAGTCTCTGCCATTCCTTGTGTCTGATCAGTGGGCCATGAAAAGGTATAGGAACATGTTAAGCAAAAGACAGCGTCCCCTCCCATGAAGTGTCGAGAAAGGCAGACATAGAGCAGCTCTGTTTCTGGCACAGGTATGCAGAGTACCTGGATAGACAGCCAGGCATGCTGAGCTTTGTCCAGAAGTTAAAGGTGGCTCCATAAGCACAGCTGACAAGTCCAAGACATGTGACCTTAGGCAGCATGCTGAGATCCCTGCAAATATTCCTGGGTTTTGCATATCCATTCTTCTTGGGCTGTTTTCCATCTGTGACCTGGCCTGACATGATAAAACTGGACTTCCTCCCAGTTCAGCAGTAATTATTACTGTCTCACATGGTTCATCCTTCTTCTATTTTTCTTCCTCTGATTCTTTCATAACTACATCCATACACTGTATTAGTTATTATCTAATTCCTCCTTCACAATAACAGGCTCAAGAAGATGGACACAGGGTCCCACAGTGGCTAGTATCACTTACACATAGAAGAGCAAGTTCTTCCCAAAGTTTGCATTCTTATTCTAGACAAAAAGACAGAAAAAAATGGATGAGAAGAGAGTGTAAAAAGAGAGATAAGAACCTCACAGTGACCTCAACCCAAGGGAACCACATTCCAAGGTACATAACCAGTGGAAGTAGAAATACTTGTCTACTTTTCCCAGAGTAACTCCCTCCAAGATCTTGGCGTTTGCAGGTTTTCTGTGCACCCCTCTATCCTTGTTGACATATGACTTTGCTGCAACAGGTGAGAGCAGATATGAGTTGTACTTTCTAGAGATGAGCCTGAGTTTAGTGTAATCAAGTGTTTGCATGGTGCTGTCCAGGGTTTCAAAGCTTGGCATGCAGAACTGGAGTGCCTTCAGCTGGTATGGTGGGCAGATTTGGAGTGTGGCAACAACGAGCTGATATTTGCCTGGAAACTTCTCAGTAAACATCCTGGGATGACACCCAGCTGGGGTGTCTGCAGCTCCTGTGGTGGTGCATGGCATCAGTGACCTGGATGAAGGCACAGAGTGCACCCTCAGCAAGTTTGCTGACGATACAAAACTGGGAGGAGTGGCCGATACACCAGAGGGTTGTGCTGCCATTCAGAGAGACCTGGACAGGCTGGAGAGGTGGGCAGAGAGGAACTTCATGAAGTTCAACAAAGGCAAGTGCAGGGTCCTGCACCTGGGGAAGAATAACCCCATGCACCAGTACAGGTTGGGGGTTGACCTGCTGGAAAGCAGCTCTGCGGAGAAGGACCTGGGAGTGCTGGTGGACACCAAGTTAAGCATGAGGCAGCAATGTGGCCTTGTGGCCAAGAAGGCCAATGGTATCCTGGGGTGCATCAGGAAGAGTGTTGCCAGCAGGTGGAGGGAGGTGATTCTCCCCCTCTCCTCAGCGCTGGTGAGGCCCCATCTGGAGTACTGCGTCCAGTTCTGGGCTGCCCAGTACAAGAGGGATGTGGCACTACTGGAGCAAGTCCAGCAAAGGGCTACAAAGATGATGAGGGGACTGGAGCATCTCTCTTATGAGGAAAGGCTGAGAGAGCTGGGTCTGTTTAGCTTGGAGAAGAGAAGGCTGAGAGGAGATCTTATCAACGTGCACAAGTATCTGAAGGGAGGGTGTCGAGAGGATGGGACCAGTCTCTTTTCAGTGGTGCCGAATGACAGGATGCGAGGCAACGGGCACAAACTGAAACACAGACACTTCCATCTGAACATGAGGAAAAACTTTTTCACTGTAAGGGTGACAGAGCACTGGAAGAGGTTGCCCAGAGAGGTGGTGGAGTCTCCTTCTCTGGAGATGTTCAAAACACACCTGGATGCAATGCTGTGCAATGTGCTCTAGGTGACCCTGCTTGAGCAGGGGGGTTGGACTAGATGATCTCCAGAGGTCCCTTCCAACCTCAGCGATTCTGTGATTCTGTGTGATTCTGTGAGTCACTAGCTCACATCTTGAATGCCAGGTGAACGGTGCTCGGCTCCCATCTTTGGATTCTGCCCTCCCATTGCCATCACAGTATCTCAGAGCTTCCCATACCAAGATTTAAGCCAAACTAGAGCTTTTCTCTTATACAACAGCCTTTTTCTGTCTTATTTTGCTTATTTATCCCTCCCCAAAATCTCTAGATTTCACCCACCACTTAGCTGCACTTCCTGCCACGACCCTTCTGTACCTCCTATTCCTTCTCTCCCTCTGTGCAACTATTGTCTTCCTCTTCATTTTCTCATCCTCAGTGTCAGGGATCTCACAGGTTGGTTCATAATGTAATACATATATGTAAGTGCCATGCGGGGAGTCATGCCTGTGTGCGGAGTGAGATGACAGCTGCACATACCAACTCCCAAGAAAGGAAACGATCATTTCCAGGGGTGTAGGTTGCATGAAGGAAGCTGCTGGGCATCAGGTCATGCACAACAGCAAAACCTGCAGCTTGGCATCAGCCCTTCACGTGAGAGAGAGGCAGCCCTGACTGCAAGTTAAAAGTATCGGGCAAAAAAAATGACCAGAACTCTCCTGCTAAAAACTTCATATTGAGAAGATCAATAGCAGAGCTGGACGCCTTTAAAATAATGACGGTGAATGGCTGCAAATTAACTCCCTTGTCATGGGACACAGAGCAGGGGAATAACTTTCTTACGTGTTTCTTGTCTTGGCTGTTCTTTCAAACTCCTTTGTTATTTGATCTGTGTTTCTCACTTTTGCAGGCTGCACTTTTTCTTTCTGCCTGTTACAGCTATCCTGTAAGAAACTGGGATACACAGAAGTGGCAAAACAAAGCTGTCAATCAGTGCAATCGTCTGGAAGGCCTGAAAAAACACTATTCACAAACATAGAAGGCTGCAGATTTCTCTTTAAGCAATGGTCATTAGGTGATCTATGTAGAGGCTAGGACACGAGGAATCTAGGAAGGGAGAGTCTTAAAACAATGTGATTTTGATGCTGAAATATTTGAAGTGCAACACATCTGTGTGTGTTTGTGTGCATGCACCAGGAGTATGAGCTTTTGCAAACGATCATTTTCTGGTTAACCGTAAGAAAAGCTGAAATGCTGTTTTGACGCCAGGCCTCTGGGTTGGTGATTTCTGACAGAGTAATGTTTATTTGGCTGAAGCTCTTTTCCCTGTAATTGCAGTTTAGCTACCCAAATGGTTGCCCTGGCAGAGGAAGTCATCCCCCCCGCCCCCCAGTTCACTGTTTGCCCAAATCAATTGTGCTCATTCATTCAGGATATCGATTTTGTTTCAGCCCTCTCAACGCCTGCTCCAGGCACTGCAGGCAGGCGGGTAAAACAGCGTGGTTGACGGGGGTCCTGCTGCATTCCCTTAATGCTGATCTTGACAACGCGTAGTTGCTCTACACCAGCTGGGGGAGGCAGTTGTACTTTTATAGTCAGTGTTGTTTGGAAAGCAATCATCCAATTATGTCCTGCTAGAGGCAGGCGTATTCATCCCATCAATAAGCAAAGTGTTCTGCACCCACCTTTTGTCAACTGCTGACAGGCAACCCAAGATACCATGCAATTACGTCCCTCTGCTTCAAAACCCACTGAAGACGGTTAAAGGATTCATCCGCTCACTGGAAAGTTTGTATGTTTGAGATCTGACAGGTGGCAATAACAAGCCTGGGAACAGGGGAAGGACCCAAGACGTCTCTCCAACCAGCTGAGTATCAACCCACTAAGACCTACTCCCTCTTCCTGGCCCTCTGACTCTTGCCTTGGGACAATAGAAGGTGCTGTTCTCTCCCCAACTTCAAAACAGGAGATTTAAACTTTTTTCAGTCTGCAAAGCCACCAAAATCCAAGCCTCCAAAGGTCTCTCTGAGTGCTCTGACACTCAGAGTTTAAGACAAAGGTAAAAAGCAGCAGCATCACAGCTGCATTTAAAGAGAGGCCAGCTTTTGGAAGGGGGGTGTGGGACATTTATGGACCAATGGGGGTCTTATCCACTGAGCCGTGCTATCATACTATCTCATGGTTTCTGCTCGTACTAGAACCCAAAATGTCTCTTCACAGCTATAACTCTTTGAGATGCCCTGTGTCCCATGAAATTTGCCATCATCTCCACAATTTAATTTCTTGAAGCTTTAATCTGAGCTTGCATGTTTTCCTGGTAAGCTATTTGATCAGCTCCATCAGGCTGATTCAGAGCTGATGACAGGTATGTTGCTTTCTAATGACTACAGCTTTCCAAATGCCAATCCTTCACATAAGAGACCCAAACCCATATTCTGGAAGGTAAATAGGAGCCTGATTGTCAGCCTCATATAATTTAAACACAGATATATTGCTTTTTAATGGCAGTCTGGACTGTGTTTCCCAAAACTTCATTTTCCATTGCGAGTCTCTGCTGACATCTCTACATGCTACCAAGGCTTGACAGCAGGATTTTCTGAGAGCCGTGAAAAAAGGTTTCACACAGAAAGCTCGGGTGTGCTTGCCAGGACTCCGAGGTTCACTAAACAGATGATCTACAAACTGGGATGTTATTGTGTTTGATTGAGTATATCATGAGTGGCTTAGAGATAATGAGTAGGGATCAATTGTTCTGTTTCTTTCAATATAATGATGAGAGGTCATCAGGAGGCAGAGTCAGAACAAACAAAAGCAGATGGTTCTTCATTCAAAGTGTAGTTAAGCTGCCTTGGGATATGATGGATGCTAAAAGCTTAGCTGGGTTCATGGAACAAATGGATAGTTCCTGGAAGAGAAATCCATCAAAGGCTACTAGGACACAAAAATCATCTCTGGCTCAGGAAGGCTCAGAGATAAAAATGTTTTAAGAGTGGGACACTAGATAAAAAGAAATAGCTTTGCGTGCTTGCTCTTTGCTTACAGTCTTCCCACACTTAGAGTCTGCTTTTGGTCACTCAGAGACTGCTGTCTAGATGGGCCTTTATCTAACAAAGTATGACTGATTTTATGTTCTTATATGAGAGAGAGAAATAACTAAAGTTATCTAACCAAACTATAACTAAACTAAATTATAACTAAATATACTAAACTAAACTAAATATACTAAACTAATAAATAGCAACTAGAACTATAAAATTAAATATACTAAACTAACTAAATTATGCTACAGATGAGAACAGGGCTAAGAGAGAAGAGAAAGGCTGAATAATGCGAACAGAGAAGTGATCAGTCCAAACACAAAGCTAGGGCACCACTCTGCTCCAGGGCCAGGTAGGTCGGACAATTCCCTAGATGGTTATTATGGTCTAAAAGTTTCATCCTAACCTCTTTCCATCAGCATATGTCAGACTATTGAGCTATCTGGGTCACCAGCCCATGCCAGCATATTGTCAATGCAACAACAGCCTGCTGTTCTCTTTATTCCTCACACCTGCTGTGCCTTTTTCTTGGATTCAGGTCTGCTATTTCCCAGCCTGGAGCAAATCAGCTGACTCTTGGAGGTGCTTCTTGAGTGCATCACTGCACTGGTAGGAGACATACAGTCAACAGACAGGATAACCGTAACTTCACACACTCCCCAGACACCTACCACTTGAAAAACCATGATCTAGCAGGTCAAACATTGACCTAGCAGTCAGAAGACCAGCCCTTTAATTCCCACCCCTGCATGTAATTATAACTGTGCAAGCTGGTTTTTCTCCATGTCTCATCCATGCTTTATCCTTCTCCATTACTCCTCCATGCCTCACACTTCTCTCTGAATTGTTAGCTCTTCACAACAGAAAGCTTTTCAGTGTTTTGGTGTATATCTGATGCTGGGAAGGGCCCACTCCATTTCAGCCTATTTAGATCCTTTTTAGACCAGCTACAACTCGGCCTGTCAAAGAAAAAGGAAGACAATGTCCATTGATTGCTAGCAATGGTCCTGCAGAACAGAAGTATTTATGATGCCCTCTCTCATGGGGGTCTGTGCAGGTGCTCAGCAGACACCACTGGAGTTACACATAGTAGGCACCTTGTTTTCCAAGTGCACAAAGGTGAACAGCTCAGCCAGCTTGTCCTGATGATCCATATTCTTCCCATGTCACAGATACCTACCACGAACCTGGAGTGAAAGTCCTTTGCTGACCAGTACTTCTGTTATCATTTCCCAAGAAGAGGAGAAAGCAATGGGCAAATAACAAAATGATTAAAATGGAAGGTCTCACTTTCTTCTTCCCCTCCATCCAAGCTGGACCATCTCATTATCAGGGAGTTTAACACAGGAGACAAACCATGGGGCCTGGAGCATTTCTGTCCATGGTACAAGAGGCTGTGCTGCAACAAGGTGTGACTTCCTGGCGTGGTCACTGCCATTTCCCACATGTGACACCTGCCATCAGAGAGCAGGTCTCTCTGCTGAGAGCTTGCCCTGGTCATTGACAAATGGTCTACTCAACCAAGCCTTGTGTTTCTCCGTCCCCTCTTAAAAACCCTTGAAACCCCGTGGCCAGTTTCAACCAAATTTGACGAAAATTCTCAAAAAAATCAGGTCCCCAGACATTTCACAGTAGAAAAGGGAGATCCCAATTTTTATCCCCACAGAAGAAAAGTTTAATAAGCACACTCTTTACTACCCACAGGAGAATCCACAAGAGAGCACAGTAAAGGCAACCCAGATTGACTAGTGCTACTGCTCACAAACCACTTTGGGTTTTTGGGGGGGTGTTTTTATGTGTAGGGGGGGCAGTTTCCTTCTAGTCAGGCTCTCATCCTGTCTTGCTTTTCCACGTGCCTTTTTAATTTCCTATTTTAATTTCTGACTTCATTTGAACATGTATATTTTTAATTGGCTCAGTATATCAGCCGCCATCATGTTGGCAATGTGTTGACTGATCACTCCATAAATAGAGCATTTCTAATGCTGCTGGAGGCACTTCAGCATTTTGATTCACTTTCCACACTACTGTATTACTTTAAAATAACAGAAGTGATGGCATGCTTTTCTTTTCCAGCCGCCAAACATGGCAGGGATGGGAGGTCCTTGGCAAGAGGCCTGCAGAATGATTTCCAACTCTTTCTCTCTATTCCCTACTTCCCTGGATGAGATGTCCTCCAGCTGACATTTGGAGGGTCCAAAGCATTTCAAATGAGCCTGTATAGCCACTGGAAGTGAACTGTACTTGAAAATTTGAAGATGTTCTAGTTAACTTTTGAACCTAAAACTGAACAAAAAGAAAAATAACTATCAAGAAACCTCAGTTTAATTAAGAGATTAAAGAAGAAATGATCTGGACATTGCAATGGAAGATGTCTAGAAAGATATTAGGAAGAGCTAAAGAAAAGAAGTGTGAGTGTAGGAGAGATGCAAGCTCTCACATTGAAGGGACTCAACCAATTTTTAGTTTTAGTAAATGCAGGCTTCAACAATGGACAGTCTGTCATTTCAGGATACAGACCATCACCATTGGCATTGCAGGTTTCCTTTTAGCACTTTTAGCAGAAGTAATTGTGCCGCAGCTCTCACTCTTTAAGAGTACCTCCAACACTCTCGCGTGTTGTCTTAGATAAATACACTCATTACCACAAACCAGATACTGATAAACGTCACCGTCTCTACCTTACATTAGTACATTACAATTATCACCGACGTCCAGGATTTGGTACTGATCATTTTGCAATAGTGTGTGGCGTCTACCTTCCTTCTGTCTCCTTCACACATGAAAAAACAGCTCAGATGAGGTTATTCACTGACTGGTCAATATTAGAGATGCCTTGGATGTTTTCTTCAAAACTCCTAGTCTTCACTGCTTTGGAGACAGGGCATGGCTTTAAATAAACAGATCTTGATCAGATACCTACTGTCAAGATTTAAAGGCAGGAAGTTGAAAACAAACATATTCAAATGGGGGGAGGGAGGAGAATCATTTCAAAATCATTTCAACAGGTTGGATAACTCAGCATGGTAATAGTCTAACAGAGGCCATAGTGTGTTTTTCATTGCAGGACACCCTACATATAATATTGGTTGACTTTCTTTCTATCAGTATTCTTCAGTTCAGCCAGGAGTTGCTGGATCCAGAGCTAACATTGCTGGGTAAGATTCTCCGTCTTGTGTTATGGGGATCAGATGACACAAACCGTAATGGTCCATTCTGGACTGAAGAATTTATGACACATATCAACTCTTACTTTTCCAGAACATAAAATAAGCTCTCCACAGGAATAGACAAAGTTCACCGTGCTTCAGTGTGTAGCTTTTGTGGCCAGTCTGATCTCCAAAAGATGTCCTGAAGTTGATACCTGTTTGAATTTTAAAACAATCCTAAGAAGCATCCTGTCCCGATTTAGAAATTGCCAGTGATGAATAATTCTCAGTAACCCTTAAAAAAAATCTGTTGGTTGATTATCCTTAGTGTTAAAAAAAAAAAAATCAGATTTCTTCTTTGAATTTATCCAGCTTCAGTTTTCAGATAGATTCTGTTATACCTTTGTTGACTAGACTAAATAGCCTGTTCCTAATGTGAATTCTTTGTAGAGAGTGATCGAGCAATTTCTTGACCTTCTCTCTGATAAGTAGGCTCTGTTCTTTTCATTTTAAGCCAAATCCAAACCATTAATGACTCTTATAGCCTTTCTCTGAACCCTCTCCAATTTATCTACTTTTTTCCACTGTAGCCTAAGCCATAATCTCACCAGTGACAAATACAGAATTAACACAACCTCGGCCAATCTGAGGATCCGTGTTTATGCCTCAAGGAATCACATTAGCCCTTTTTGGCCCCTGCACTGAAGTAGGAGCTCATATTTGGCTGATTATCTGCCATGAGTCTTTCTCAGAGTTACTGTTTTATATAAGCCCTAAAAAGAATCAATCCACTCTATATGTTAATTTGTAGAATAGAGTCAGACCCTGATGGATGACCGATCTGCCTTATTTGCTCTTAGATGTATGTTAACATTTGGGTTAATTGAAACGTATATTATTTGTCTGAACACAGTTTATGAAGTGATCAATGTCTCACCATACCAACAATCCCATTCTTCTAATTTAGATTCCCCCAAGCCTCATGATAGCAATAAAACTTGACAGTTATATTTTATTCCTTGTCACTAATTGGAGGAAAATGTTTGACAGCAAAGGGTCAAAAACTGATCTCTTCAGAAGTTCATTATAAATAATCATTTGGAACTGGATTGACAGAGCAATAGAGGTTACAGTGAAATGCACAGTCCTGTATTATCTTACTGAAAAGGATGTGAAGAGAGGATTTCCTCTTTTTTGATGTAGGGTTGCAGACGAGTCCAGATCTGCCTCCTCTGAGAGGCTCCAAGGTAAAACAAGGAGAGGAGGACTGTATGTTCCTTTCAAACATAGAGAAATGCAAGCTGGTTAAATAGGAACTTCAAAGGCACAAAGACGTCATCCTCCAACAACAAGGCGCAATGACACAGTCGTGTGGGCTGAGGACAGCAGCCCACTCAAGTGAGTGACGGTGGTGAGCTGTCTCTACCTGGCAGATGCTTTCAAGGGTTATCTATTAACCTTAACTTCCTCCCTGGTCAGATCTGACGCCCTTTTCTACTCCCTTCTCTCCCTTGCTGTCAGCTCTGCTCCCCAAGGGCTGGGACACATTCGCATAAGAGAATTTTGGTGTCTCTCTTGGATGAGCAAAGTTTCAAGTTAGTATGATTATTCCTGTTTTTTGCAGCATCCTAACCACAGTCCTGTATTGACCCATGAGTTTCCAGGGAAAAATCTCGTGCTCTTCGCTCTGGAGAGCCTTGATGCAGTCTGGACTCCCATGCAGAGCCACAGCAAACACCAATGGAGGAGTCAACGGCATTTCGGGCATGTCACTGCCTTTGGTTGACTGAGTCATGCCCTGAACTCCACCAGTTCTCCTAAATAATTCTCTGATGACAAGAATAGGAGTCTCAGATAGAGACCTCTATACTATCAACAACTAAAGTTAGATGAGACGAAACCCACCTTAGATGACATCGCGTCTCCCTTTACAACCAAACTGAAGCCTAGAAGGGAGGAGGAACACACCCAGGAAGGAAGTAACAGAAATTACTTCCAGTTCTCCTCATTTGCCATGAAATGTTCCATCCTTTGGATGGTTTGGGTCTATTAGCTCTGCTACCATGAAGTCTTTTAATAGCTTTTACTTATTGCAGTAGCTAGTTATGAATCATTTCCCTTATTGTCCTGGGTGCTACATAATAAGCATATGTAAATTAGCTTATATGATCAGCTAATAAAAAGACAGACCCTGCCATGAAGAAATGATCATCTAATACCTACTTTAATTATAGGTATAACTATTACAATTGGGCATGTATTTTTTTTATTGCAAACTGATAACTGCAGACGGCCTCTTGGAAAGTGTTTGGACTGGTTTATTAGCTTCTTGTCCTGTTTTTCTCCCTGCTCTGAAGGCATTACCTGTATGGGTGTAAGTATTTCTCTAAAGGTATAACCGTATCCACGTAAGAAGTAGTACTATTTCATCTCTGCACAGTGACAATACCACTCTCAGCGTAGCAGACCTCAAGTAACCCCGTTGCCATGGGTTTTCAAAAACCCATCAAGCTGGAATGAAATGCATTCCTTTGCATTAGGAAAGGTACAGCAAAGTTCGTTCACAGCATACAGAATCTACACATCAAAGTTCATTTAGACTGAGTCAGGATGTTAATTTAATAGAGAAAAAAATCACTCTTAATTAATACACATTGTGGACGCTATTGTTCCAGAGTAAACAAGTCATATAACAAATGAATCTCTGAAATGGATTAAGTTTGTTTGAAACAAGGCTGTTTTGTTCCATAATATATATATCTACAGGAAGAATTGAAGAAGATAGATAAACTACTCTGGATTGGCTCCTCAGAGAAATAAGTCCTTTCACAGGGAAGAGCAGGTAGTCTTTTGAAACTGCCCCTCATGATGGACCCATCACACTTGGTTTCAAACTTCTCTCCAAAAACACTGAGGGTTTTTTGTTTTTTTTTTTCCTCACCAAACTGGAAATAATTGTCTGTGATAGCAGAATTAGTCTGTGCAATTTTTATCAGGAACATTTGTAATTTAAATTGGATCTGCAAAAGGAGGGGGATTTAAAAAAATGTCCGTTTCATGCTCATTATGTATCTCTGTGAGACTGATGACATTTTAATATTAACATTATTATGGGTTCCATATAAAAAAATTAAGCCTGCTTAATATTCCAGACTCTCTGCTGATTGGAACCTAGTTATTCTTGACAATGGAAAATCAATTGGCACTCTAATTAAAAAGAATAGCAGAGAAATAAACAAAATAATAAAAAAAGAAATTTATTCCATATATTAGACATAAAACTGTTTCCATCATTTCTGAATCTTCTTCCCTCTTTTTTCAGAGTTTTTTTCTCTATTGCCTAACTCAGACTTTGGCCTTGAGCTGGAAGAGTAAAGGTGCCTCTCAAGATCAAGAGAACACAAATACAAAACAGAGCACCAGTAAAGACCTTATAACAAAAACTTAAGGAAAGAGGTGCAGCTGGAAATAAGAGTTGGTCTGTCTGTAGCAGACAGCCACACTGACTCTGCTGCTGATAGGAAAAATATTTTTCATGAGGAAGTCCTAAAGCTATTTTTGTTTCTTTTTAGGGAAAGGATAGCTTACACAGAATTTTCTTTTCTCAAATTCAGTTAAAAATAGAAGGTTTTTATTTTTTTTCTCTCTTTCCCACCTTTATTTTCTGTTTGTATCCTTCTTCTAGGAAGAAAATGAAGAAAATAATGGGGGAAAAAAGACAGGAAAATAGAGAAGAAAGAAGGGAAAATATGCATTTTTTTAAATTCAGGATTTTCTAAAGAAGGAATAAATCATACTGCTAAAAAGAAATTCTAATCAAATGATGAATTTAAGAAAATTGTTCTGTTCTCACTCACAACCTTCCCTCTCTGAGCTGTAGTGTCTCACAACTATCCCCATTTTTGGATGCCCTTATTATATCTTTCCCTAAAATGAGGGGTGGGAATAAGCATGGTGTGAACAACCAAAGTCCTTTTTGCCGACCACTGCTCAGTCTCCTTCTGTTTGCAGACAACTTTGGATGAAGTCAGCTATGGATGGGAATTGTGATGCTTTACATTTAAAGCAACATAAGTGAAGCGTGTGAGCAGCATCAGGACTTTGACATGGACATGAAGCCCTTTATGCAGACCAAGAAATTCACAGGTAATGTTCAAGCTATGTTTCTGGCCCACAGCTCTACAGAAGCCCTCCTTCCATAAGAATTGGTCTCCACCTTTCCAGACCAGTACTTAAACTGCATTAATACATGCCAGGCCTAGAGAGAACCATCATTCACTGCCTTTCACTACCTAACGGGAGCTTAAATGGAAGACAGAGAGAGCCAGGCTCTTCTCAGAGGTGTGGAGCAAAGGGACAAACAGCCACAGACAGAAGGTCCAACAAGGGAAATTCTCATTTGGTATTATGGAAAAAAATTCACCACAAGGGTGGGCAAACATTGGAGCAGGTGCCCAGAGAGATTGTGTGATCTCCATCCTTGCTAATTCCAAACTCGACTAGACAAGGTCCTGAGCAACCAGATCTGATGCTGAAGATGAAAGTAACCTCCAGCTGGCCATGCACTGAGCAGGCAGTTGGACCAGACCTCCACACTTTCCTTCCAGCCCCAAGTATTGTTGTTCTGCTATCATCCTCATTTCATTTGATCTTCAGCCTGGAACAGGCCAAAATGCTCCATGACAGGACATTGCATTCTCCCTTCTGGACCGCACTGAGACAATGAGGAAGTGGATAAAGAAGGAGAAAGAGAAGGATCAGAGACAGAGAGAGCAAAATCTAAGCACTTGCAGCTTAAATTGTGTCTGAGTTTTCCAGTGTAGTTCCTCAAGTAGTTTAAAATGGCTCAAGGGTATTACCACTAAGGAAGACAGACCCTCCCGTTAGCTGTTTATTCCAGGAGATCAAGACTAACGCAAGTAGCATAAAAGGTAGGAGGCCATAATGAAAGAAAAATATTACTGTCGGAGAAGTATCAGGCTGGAAAAGGGTTGCTAGTGAATTCACTCAAAATTCTGGGATTGAATTTACCGAATATTTTCATTAATGACGATGATGCAAAAAGCAGGAGGGTTTTTAGCTTGACACATAAATTTAGAAGGTATTTTCCTCTTGCTAGAAGGATCAAGATACCACAAAGAGAAACAAGTGACCTTGAGGACCACAGTATTTGAAACAGGATGAAATTTATCAGTAGGAACTGGAAGGACCAGCAGCAAGAACACATGCACTAGGGACAGAGCTAGTCACCTGGAAAAGGTGGAGAAGAAAGTTCTGAGGGAGTTAATCAAACTCAGTGGGGTGAAATCTCCCTCACCTAAAATTAGGTGTCTACAACACAGGTGGTCACACCTGAGACAATCACTGTCTTTTCAATCGGTTCTCTTTTTAGTCAATAAAGATCTGCTTAATATATTGATAGCATTAAGAACATGAATAATTTGACCAAATGCTAATGTCTTCTTCTGGATGGGAAGAATATATAGCACCTTAAACTCCACTGACGTTATTGACTCACTCTTTTGAGTCAAGGGAGGTTAGAGTAACTTGCTCCAAGATAGATGCCTCCACTGTAGTTACTCACAGTTAGTCAGAGTAATGTGACAAATGCAGCTCTAGGAAGCAACCTATAAGATATTTTGAAAGGAGATAAAGAATGAATGTAATTTTTTCAAGGCTCAAGTACAATCTTATGTGGAACATCATGTGCAGCTCCCACCAGCCACATTCACAAAGAACAAATTCCAACATGACTATGTGCAATGAAGGCTGTGAGAGTTACTGGGGAAAGGATAACTTCTATTTAATGAGAGAGGACTAGGTGAGCTGAGTTCATGTAGCTGAACAAAACAAAGCTGAGCATGGGAAGGGGAGCACCAAGGAAGGAGAACTATTTGAACTAAAGGACATTACTGGCAAAAGAACAAATAGATGTAAATTAGCCATGCATAAATACAGGAGAGAAATTAGAAGGAGGTTGCAGCTGATTAGAACAGCCTTCCATTTGGAGAAATAGGGGCAAACACTATTTATGTTAAAGAGGAAGCTTGTTTATCTAAAAAGGGATTTGGAGTCATAGTTGCCCTTGCCAGCAGGGCACCAGATGTAGCCCACCAGGATACCAATGCTATTTCTAGGTTCCTAATTTGCCCTCATGGAACATTTTCTGTGCATGAAAGACTGTCCACCTCTAACGGCAGATGAACCTGCTCCAGAGCTTAGACCACCAATTCTTCCTGGTTTTACTGCGGAGTGCTGCAAAATCCAAATATAGGCAAAATGTAGTAGCCCCAGATTGAATTTAGCAGCTGTCTAATGGCTAATACACCTAATGTGCTGGGGAAAGTATATTATGATCTTGTAATACCTGCAATTGGTCAAGGCCTCAATATTGTATCCAGCTGGGAAAAATCTGTCATTCCATCACCAACTGCATCACTGTAGGGTCATTTTAGCATTGATCTGGAAAAGTTCCTCAAGGAAATCCCCCTTTTTCTGATAGCAATTTCTTGGAAGAACACAATGCAATTTTTATTCCCGGTTACTTTCTATGAGCTCATCAGACCAAACCTTTATGCAGCCATATGGACACGCCACTCCTCCGAGACATTACCTAAGTATTCCCAAACAATCCCTTCCCTTCTTCCCTCTGTTTAACAGTGGGTTTTTTTCCCAGCATTCTTTCCCAGTCCAAATTCTAGTGAAGAATAAAATTAACTAAATAAATATGGACAGATATAACCAGCTTGCTCATTTGACTTTATTATTATGCTGGATTGCCTTAAGTTCTTTGCCCAGCCTTCAGTTTGGCTGTCTCTCAAACGAGGTGCCAGAAGAGTTGGAAGCCGTGATGTCTTTTGAGCAGATAGAAGGATAAATCCCCTCTGACACGATCCATGTCTCTTGTTAATTGTTTCTGGCTCAGCCTGACCAGCAATTAGTTTTAATAGCCTAGCTAAGTTAGCTCTGATGATGTGACATCAGTATCAATCACAGTAATGACCAATCTGCTAGGAAGCCAAGGCAAACTATTACCAAAACCAGCTTCAACCCATAAGAAGTCTGCATGGCTACCAGCAAAAGGCTGTAGTATTATTTGTAAGTTAGAGAGCAGCTGATTCATGCCAGAGTGATGGTTTTATCCAAGCAGAGATTTACACTCATCCTGTCCAAATGTAGGATCTTAGCACCAACATTTATGCTAGTCCTGCTGAAATCGATAATGAGAAGCAGGGACCTCCAGATGGCAAGTCAGGACACCTACTAGCTGAATTGTCCCTGGAAGGCGCTCATCATTCATTGATTGAAGCTGAATAGGCCCATAATGTAGGTACTTCATTTCAGTGCTTAAAATCAGGTGGGTTGAATCTGGGCCTGGGTGCGCTGGGAACATGAAAACAGCTAAATTCAGCAGCATTGTGCTGTTATAAAAGTCTGCTTGTTTCAGATATTTTTCTGGCCCCTATCACTGGAGTGACACAGTATGTTCTATTTATTAGAATATTTATCCTCATACCCCATTCAAAGTAATGTAAGTGCTATAATTAGACTTGGTTGAAACATCAAAATGCTGTTTTGTGAGGAATGTCAACATTTTAAGAACAGGTTTTGCTGTAAATCAGAGCAGGAATGGATGTTAAAATGCACTTCTACAAAACAGGATTTCTGAGGAAGACTCTCTTTGGGAAAATTCTCTCAGAATTCTGAGTTTCAGTTTAACTTTATTTTTTGCTGGTATATGATGCATGTCTTATTCCATAGTATCAATAATTAGTGGGCTGTCTAAATTTTTAATGAGATTATTCATGTCTAACTCTCAAAAATTCTAAAAAGTTTGCACAATTATCATTTTTTTTGTATGGGAAAAATGAGGCACAGATAAATTATGTGCTAACTAAGAGTTTAGTGATAATTTCCCAGCAAGTGCTCCCCTCCTTTTCTAAAGCATCCATGCCTCTTCTTGACTTAAATCTGTGTTATCTCCTTTTTCTCCTAGGCCACCTTTTCCCCACAGCTTATAACGGGATGCTAGATACTTTTTCCAGTAATGGGTGTGACAAAAATAGCTGATTGGCATCAGAAGCTTAAACAAAAAAAGGTCTGGACATTAAATTGGTTCTCCAGGACAGACAGAAGTACTGCAGACAAGGTTAAAAAGTGCCTAACTGTCCTGTAAGGGGTTCCAGGTTTATGGAGGGATCCAGACTGTAAGTACAGGAATCCAGAGAAAACTTTTTCAGAGGACAGCTTATCCCTCAGCTAGGTATCTTCCACCTTCCTCTAAAGCACCAGCCTAGGCAAAGGATGCTGGGCTAGAGAGATTGCTGCTCTCTCCTGATGTGTGCCAGAAAGAATTACCATTAAAAAATCGCTTGAAATGAAAAGGATCAAAGAATTTTAGGTCCCCTCCCAAACAGCTGCTGGTCAAAGAGCCACAGAGTGAACAGGACACGGTTATTATGGGGAAATCTATCAGAGGGGATGGTGGATTAGAGGCATTTCAGGTGGGAGGCAGCAGGGTTAAGAGTCAGCGCATTCTCTGGAGAAAAAGCAGGCAAAAGCCACTCTCATATGGCTTTATCGATTTTTCACCACCCTGACTTCACTTTAAGCAAGAACAGGTCAGAACTGAGTCAGAAGAAACGAAAATATAATTGTAGTCAGTGTGAGAGAATGAGCTTTTTCCTGTCAGGTTAAAGCTGAGGCCTTGATACAGACGCAGGAGCAAATGTTTTTTTGGTCTTTTTTTTTCCACTTTTTCACAGCAGTTTTAGTCAGCCCCATTTCTCAAGACACTGCTTTTTATATAGAGATTCTCTTTTGCCGCATGCATGTGCATTTCCTCTGGATCCAGCATATGGGAGAGCTGTGAGGTTCCTCTCCAGGCACAGAGGGATTAAAGGAGCAGTAGGAGCACACAAAGCTGAGATGACTCTTTTCCCCTGCTTCATATCCTGCAACTTGGAGGGGTACAGAGCCCTCATAATGGATGGATGGTGTGGGGTCAAATCCCATCATTAAAAAAAAGGGTCAAACCCTGGAGATATATCTATATTAGTAAACTACACAGTGCTATGAGCAGCCCCAGTCACTGGCTTCTGCACCATTCAGTTGTTAGAATAGCCCATGCCAAAAACTTGTTCTCCTATGCAGTTCTCAGTCATGGGTCGAGAGTTAGTACAGGCCAAAGATCATTCCCAGCAGGCCAGTAGAGAAGGAACTCTAGATGTGGTGACTTGCTCTTGGACAGAAGCCTGCATTTCTGGCAACCAAATTTATTAATCCGTGATGAGCCACTACTCATGGATGGTAAGACACCCTCCCCTCCTCCCTGAGTATACAGAGAACAAATTACCAAAGCTCACCCAATGTGCAATTCACTTTTAACACAGTAATTTGCCGAAGAGTCTTGTAGTCTGAAGAACCACTAGAATGGGAATTATCTGTGTTAAGCTGCACATGTGTGCGTGTGTGAACACCTAAATGCCTTCATGCATGTCATATGGGAGAGAAACTGCCTACCTTTATGGGGGTATAGCAACACCTACCATTCAAATCCTTTTCAATAACCTTAACATCAACAGAAAATTTTACTGGAGTACGTTCTGTCAAGTGGAAAGAAAATCCACTCTGTCCTCTTCAGCTTTTTATAGTGAAGGTGATGAGAAGCCAAATTCAAGCAACGTTAGAAGGTTCTACTCGCATATCTCATCTCTTTCTAGGTTTTTTAAACCACACTTGTCATCACAGTATCTGAGCTGGGTATCTCAAGCTGGCTTCAAAGCCCAAGCCAAGTATTAATTCAAAGCTTTAATGCATTTTTCAATATGCTGCAACATTAAAATGAGCTTGAAACATTTTTCTGAGCTGATGCAATCACTGAGTGCTCTGATGAGAGAATTAGTTGTTCTCCACTGGGATATACTTACCGACTTAGAGTTCATCTGCTTGCACTGAAAGTCATTGTGCTTTGTTTTGTTGTTTTGTTTTGTTTTGTTTTTTATATGAAGGTACTGGAGAGCCAGGAAATTTCATATTAGATTAAAAGATCTTCAATAATAATTAGATCACTTGTCTGGTTTGGGTTCTACTTCGTAGATTTACTTATTGTTTGCCCCATTCAGGTGAGAGAAGAGTTCTGTTTCCAGGCATAAGTCATCAAGACCAATTCCTCCCAAAATGTGGGCAACAGTGTAATACCAGATGTTTTTTTCCAGAAAAGTCCACATTCCTTGAACTACAGAAAACCCAGAACTCCATAATGGTGTAAGACTTTCTTACAAAAGATTGAAAACCCCCAAAACAACCTCATATCTTGAGAGTCCCTGGCCTGTAAACAGCAAAGACTCTTGCGACTGTTTCCGGTTTGAAATAAAAGTATGAATTAGAGGTGCCTTGTATTTTTTCTTGTGATAGCAAAGAGTCTCTTCTGATAGGTCAGGATTTAACATTCAGGTGGGAGATGCTTGTATTTTTTGAGCTGAAAGTTTTTTGGGTTTAGTTCCTGTTGATGAGCTATGCACAGATGAAAAAGAGAAACGACATTTAGATGATCTAAGGGTTAGTAATGAGGAATGGAAAGCTGAAACTGGAGAAAAGGTCTGCCTGTGTTCAGGCTCTTTTTTTAGGCCCTCTTGACTCTCCAGAGTTCTCTATGCAGGTAAGTATTTTCTCCCTAGCTTAGAGTTTTCAGCCATGAGCCCTGAACCTCCACCTATATCTGAGCAATTTCCATATAGCACCTGTTTCTATATCCATTGGATATGAGACCGTGTGAGTTGTGGAACCTGAAGCGGTAAAGTAACATCAACACGTCACCTGGAGATGATAAACTGTGGTCAAAGACATGATTACCTCAGAAGCCTGTCATGCTAACACAGTTATTTGGTTTATGGGCTCAAGCTGATATCTTCATGAAGTGTTCTGCTGGAGTATGTAGCTTGACTTACAAATTCAGACTGTCCCAAGCACAGTTGTCACTGTATTATTCTCAATAAGGTTATGAATTAGACTGAAAGTATCACATCCTAGAAGTGTCTAACCTTCCCCATGATCTATCTGCAGAGGAAGCCTAAACAAATATCTGAGACGAGATGCCTTAGCTGCAGTCATAAACCCACCTAATCCTCAGATTAGTGATGTGAATCTCACCTTTAGTAGCGTTTAAGGTTACACAGAATGTCTGTAACAGATTCCAGATCTCCCAGATGCCAATAAAGCATCCAAATCCCAGCACTGCAGTATCATCCATGGCAAGACGGGTCAGACTTCCCTTACCAAAGGTGGTTTCCTTGTAGGTGAGTAATTTGAGAAAATCCCTGGGCCACACTGCAGATAAGGAGACTTGGCAAAGAAGTGGATGATGTGAAGAACAGTATCGAATTTAACAGGAAGAGATGGAAATGAATGCTTTTGCTTCTGTCTTTCTTCCTGGGAAAACACAATTAACAGTAGCCAACAGAGTTTGGAGACATTTCTGCAGGCTCTGTATGATCCGTGAATTTCAGTCGCTGTGAGTATCTGCTATGAACTCACTAGGTCTACATTTTTAACAAGAAAAGAGACCACCAGGAAAAGGGAAAGCTTCCCTGTATTGCCAAGCTGAGCAAATTATATTTATAGTTCCTATCTGAGCAGGGACCTTGAACATATTGTGCCTAGAGCAAACTAATTGATATTCATGCCACCGGCTGATTTTGCTGTGAATAGGACATCTGGGTTCAAGTCAGCCTCTGGCTTAGTTTCAGGTCTGGAGAATGGCTGAAAGAGTTTTACTGGAAACCTAGTCCCTTTCTTCCACATCAGACCCTTTTCATATAGTTTTAGTGATTGCTGGACCTGTAGACTTAATTAGTGCATGTAATTGGGCATTCTAGATAGAATGCAGCAAGCCCAGTGAGAGGCAGGCACTGTTTTAAAGTTCAAAGCCTACCTTTAGTTCAACCAGCATTCTTACATATTCAGCCTTTCTTCACTCTATCAGTCAGTTGCTGAACGGAAAGGATAAGGCTCTTTATTCCACCTCATACTTACCTAGCCCCCGGGCAGCTCCAACCCCCTCCTTTTAATTATCACTCCAAAAGCATATAGCCCACGGTTACATGAGTCACAAATTATATCTCCCGACAGTGCATAATGCTCCTTTTCACACCTACAGAGGATGAGTCATTAAAAAAAAAAAAGAAAGAAAAAGAAAATTTAACATTCCCCATCGACAGAAGCAGAAGGAAAAACATAGAAATTACTGATGGACACATCGCCTCACGTACAGCCGGTTCCGTTTGAGATGGACAAACCTTGGAGTTTGTCATCAGGTGAGTCTTGTCTCAAAAAGTGCCTGTAGTAAAGAATCAAAGCTGTTAAGTTCCCACTATGGCTACGCCCAGCTGTTCTTCAGTTGAAAACATCAGGAAAAATCCAGCTTGCAACCAGGGGAGGGAAGGGAGACACAGCATGTGCAGAAGAGCTAAAACATCCTCCCGTGTAAACTGGGCACTGGTTCCCAATGCTTGTGAAGATTAGCTGGGGAGGGGAGAGACACAGCAAAAATAAATAAATAAATAAAATCGGAGGTTGGGCTTGAATATAAGGCCAAAATGTACTGTTTGTGTCTATATCTCAAATAAATGCAGACATCCCTGTTATGTCTGGCATATGTGAACATACAATAGGTAGGAGGGGACCTGTGGAGGTCTCTGGTCCAACCCTCTGCTCAAAACTGGGCTGACTTTAAAGGGAGATCAGGTTGTTAAAAGCCTTATCTGTCTTCACGCAGATCAGTAACTCTGAACTTACTGGAGAGAAATGGGCATTTTAAGAGGCTCCCAGGAGGACAGTGGGGGGGATACCTGGCCAGAATGCTCCCCCAGCAGCACCATCATATGTCATGCCATTGGCAGATGTGATCCAGCTCCCATGGGCCAACTGGGAAAATTCCTATGTCATTTTTTTGTTTTGTTTTTAAATTATGCAACACCAGTTCATCGAAATGTGAGATGTTTCCAGGAACGCGCCAGCTCTGAGGAAGGAATATTTCCCTCAGTCTAGGATGCTGGCAGATGAATGCCAGCCTGTTGTGTTCTCAGGTGGTGATTAATAAGATCTCGGAAGTGATGCTTTTACTGAAGATGAGTCTCAGATAAACAGGTAAACAAACAAAAATTAGAGGAAAGAGACTGTGGGGAGGCAGAGGGATTCATCAGCATCTGCACACTTGGAAAAAACAACTTTCCAGAACAGAATGTGCTGAGGGAGCTGTTTTGAAACCCAAGCCATTTAAGGTAGAAAACACCTCACGTTTCTACAACTGAAAATTAAGAGAAATTGCGGCAATAACACGACGCAAGCAGTTGTTCTCTGTCAGTCTAGGAGCAGGTTTCTTTTGTCTTGAACATCTCTGGAGTGATTTGTGGCTTTATGTCCCTGCATTACTCTGCTCATTCTCCACATTGCTCATCCCAGCCCTTTCCTTTGACACCCGGTCCCTTTTCAATATCAGAAGATCAGGAAATGTATCTTTCTCCTTCTCCCCTTGTGGACGGAGCTGAAGGTGTCTGTCCTCCTTTTGCCCCTCTAGGAGCAAGGAAATAATTATCAAAAAACTTTTGAGCCCATTTCTTTCCACAACATATACCCTAAATAATACCCTATCTTGGAGCTATAAAGGTCTTTGCTCTTGAAATCCTTTATTTCTATTCACTTCCCTTTCAATTTATTCTTGGTGGTTTTAAGAATTTCCTGTTGATTTTAAAAACAAAATGACCGCATAGTCAGGTAGGCAGGACCCTAATTTTTCATAAAGTAACTTCTTGTACCAGCTAAGAAAGCCACTGACAAAGGCAGCTAAGAATTTAAAGTGACATTGGAAAAGTACAAGCCTGAAATATGGTAAAAGACAGAGCTAGCTACTTAGTAAAAAATAGGTCTGACCCCGTTGCTAGACAGAAGTTAATAGGTTGGTTAGATGTAGTACAGTCCAGCTATTCCAGCGCTCCCGATCCCACAGGCAAGAAGATCTTCAGACCTTCAGAAAAGCCATTCAGCTGACAACAACAGAGTCATTTTACAGAATCCTGTTCCTCTATAGCGTGACTCAACCACACTGCTTAACAAGCCAGGAGTTGGACTAAGCATAGCTCTTTAATGGGGTTAATGAGGCAGAGCGCACGCATGCTGAAGGACTAATGATACAAGCTCTTGGTCTGCCTCATAGCGATACCACCTCTCCAAAAGGGCACCGCCAGCTGAGATGTACATGGGCCTCCTCCAGCCTGTCTCACTGAGGAGTCAGGCTAGTCACGGGAAAGCCAATCCCTTGCTGTATCAATATGAGCCTTTCCCAAGAAAGGATTACATGGAGAAGGAGGAACCTGTTCTCCAAAATCTGCAACTGTGCCTAGGCTAGTAGATGAAATGTCTGGCACTGAGGACAACCAGCATGGGACAGCCCTTATCAGTGCTATTAAACTCTCTTACCCTCCAAAGCAGGATGGCGTCCACATTGTCTGCTAAGAAGGGTCCCTGACCCCTTCTAACTCCTGAACCGTGTCCAAGATGTGTTTGAGAGAGTGCTGGTATGAACCAAAATCACACCAAGCACCATTCCTACAATTCAGCAGCATAGAAAACCTAATTTCAGTGCTCAGGAACATTGTCTGACATGGTTTAATTTACTAACATAGATGTAACTTCTGTTACCAAAGTTCTTGGTGATTTTTCTCACATCCCTGGAGATGGTACAGTTGGGCATGTTGGTGTTTTGGTGTTGCCTGGGCTATTTAACTTTAGGCTGAACTGGAACAAATGAAACACAAACCTGTGGTCTTCCCTATCATGGGAGTGGCTGAGTAATCTGCTCATGAAGCCATATTCCCTGTTTTTCTGGCCCAGGTTAATTATTTCCTGTACAATAACACAATTTGAACAGGTAGGGTGACAAATATTCTTTTGCCCCACCTTACCGATTGCAACAATCATATGAACGATGGAGATTTGAATCTGAAGTCAAAGAAGGGATTCAAATCTGTGTCTCCCACTCCCTTGGAAAGTGCTTACACAAGCCAGGTGCAACAGGATGTCTTGTTCCAGCAATTTTTAGAGGAAACTCAAGACTGATGTTTGATGCCTGAACCTCTTGGTGGTTATTGGATCAGCCCTTCAGATTATTTGTGTTTCCCTTGTTTCTCGATCCCAGTCAGGGCTTGGCACTTTCCTGCTCGGATCTTCCACTCCCAGTCCAATTCAGGACATGCACGGATGTACAAGCTTTTGGCTACTGGAAAGTACTAACAAAAAGCAGGACAGTACCTATGGCATTTAGGTGCCCCCAATGTTAGTTGTGTGATAATTTTTGATCATTATACAAACAGTTTGGATTTAGATATCTAAATTGTACTTAAATAGCACTTCAGATGCCAAAATCCTCTACTGAGCTTGGCCACAGGCTAACAGACAACTGTAGATTTGGGCGGCGGGGGGCATTGCATGAATTCTTCTTTTTCCTCCTAAGTTTACACTGAAAGAACTGAGAAGAAAGAAAGGCTGCTGTATTCTGGAAGTTAGGGAACATTGAATGGTATATGACATATGAATGTTCCTGTCCTGATGAGAGCTCCAGGCCAGGAAAAGCAAAGACAGTGCACTGTTGTGCCTTTGCAAAGGACTGAAGAAGGTTTGGAGTCCAGCACCAGCCCGTTATACTATTTTCTGTCGCTAATATTGACTCCTGTCTAGCTGTTCATTCCTTCTTCATCTTATCTTCTCCCCAGCCCTCTGGAGTATTTACTGACATTAATTCATCCTGGCCTTCCAGGGAAAGCAGATTAGTCATTAGCTAACGGAGACCCCAAAACAAGTCATTATTATTTGCAATATGATAGTACTGAATGACCTTAGCCGGGGTGAGGGATCCACTGTGCTCAGCAGTACTCAGACATTCAGGACAGCATCCATCTCACCTACCAGAGAGCAGATATCTACATCTCAGCCTATCACCTCAGACTCACTTTATGGTCAGCAGAGGAAAAGAAGCACTTCTGAGGCACATTTCGTCTGACCTTGTTTGGTCATCCACTATAGGCTGAGATGAAGTGATGAAAGGAATCTCACACCTCTACATAACATGACCTTTCTTCGCAAAGTCAGGATGTGTTCTTCTGTAAAAGGGCATGCATGCTATATCTTCAGAAAAAGGTTTTAAAGAGGACGAGAAAGTGCCTGAAGCCTTGTCTTCCTGCCACTCATCCATATTTCATGGATTGCAAGGAACCACCCTCTCTCCAAAATCTCTACAGTGTCACTTGTCCCTACAGGTATCAGTCCTTAGTGACTCGACCATCCCTTCCCTCATCAGTAGAGCAAACCAGGATTATCCATACCAATCACTGACATCAAAAGAAGGATGCTTGGACCTGCTGTTTCATTCCTACAGGTGTCAGGACCGCGGACTGGAAAAGGTTAGGCAGAGCACAGGACCGAAAGGTCATGCTGATGCATTCAGATCTCACAAAACCTCTTCTCCAGGCTGACTTAGAAAACTCCCTAACCTTTGTTAATTTTCCTCCCAGCTCTTCATGTCTATTTTTCTTGTCACTTGTGTTCTCTTAATTGCTTAGTTCCTCATGGTGGTGAATCTCTAGCAACGTACTTCCCACCCCTCCTTTTTCCTTTTTGATTCTTGAAACCAAACCTTTAACCTTTCAGGCTGATGGATTTTCAAGGGGTTTGTGCAGCTGCTGAATGTGAGAGATGTATAAAGGTGAAAAGAGACTGAACAATAAAAGTCTAGAGATACTATCACCCAAAGAAGTGCGCTTTGAGAAGCCCTGAGAATCTGTATTTCTTCCTGCCGTTGAGTGGCTGCATCTGCCCATGTGGGCCTGTCCTTATTTTAGGGGCTTTTAATTCTTAATGAAATACAAGAAGTACAATAATAATATATTAGACATCACTGTTAATTAAATAGCACACTGCAGAAATCTCTTAAGGGGTTATTTGTGATAGACCCTTGGGATTAACACTGCTCAGACTCAAAGGATCATACGACAGACCACGAAAGGAAAGTAGTAGGTATGTAGACTTTGAAATAAATGGTATTATTTAATAATCAACTTTTTAATTTTTCAAATTAAGAAACAAAATTATCAGCAACTGGCTAGTCCACTAACGGCTATCTCCCATATCAGTATCCCAGGAGAATATACTGCTTTTAGTTACCTGAATTTTGCCTATGTGTATATATATAATATAGCACACTACATACCATAGTATTTAGTGCTTTGAACACAGTCCTTTGCATTAAAAATATAGACAGTGTCTCTCACGGTGCTTTGCTTTCTTACCCTCTTCCCTGGGAAAAAGCACGTGAATTGGAGTGTTGATTTGGTTGGATTTTCTTTAATATGTCTATTCCTGAGTACTTGTATTAGAGAAAGGAAGTCAAATTCATGTACTTCATTCTTGGAACAGAAAATGTTGCCTGAAGTATAAATCACCATTATGGGGGTGGGGGGTGGGGGGGAGAAAACATACATTTAGGGCAAATCTAGTACTTTTAGCAAGTGAAGCTGAAATTAAGGAATTGGTTTTGAGACCTTACTTAGAGCTTAATCTCAAAATATAGTTCCCTGTCAGAAAAGCCCAGGAGTGTCTGAGGGCTTCTCCTCTGACCTTCTACTCTCCAGAGGACAGTCAGTGGTGAAATGTAATGACCAGACAGCCAGAAACGAGCAACAGGAGAGTACATCCTCAAGGAGAGTTAAGAGAAGGACACAGTGTGAGAAAGGAAGACAGAAAAAATTGAGGTGAAATTAGCAAACAACAATAATAACAGAAGGAAAAGTCATAAATACAGCATTGATTTTTTCATGTTCTCTGTGTGTGTGTGTATAATGATACTAAGTTTGACTTTTTAATCAATTGAGCCAGTCTGTATTAGGTTAAGTATTTTTCTGCCTGAATAACTTTTTAGCTTGAAAACCTTAACATCTGAGCTGTCTTTGCATATTATTTTATCCCCCATAAGGTTCAGCTGAAAGAAGGGACCTCAACCTTTACAACCGAGAGATCAGATGGGGAAAAAATGACTGCAACAATATTCAAAGGAGAAATAATTTCCCTTGTGCACCAAACTCATCAGTTTGGGTTGAATTTATAAAATAACTTCTCTCATGACTAACAAAAAGCTTGTGATGGTTTCTTTTGCTCTTCTTTCACAGCCAGCCGGGAGCTGAAGAGAAACGGACTGAAAGCAGGTATTTTCTGAACCTTAATGAAATCTTACGGCAGGATTAACAATGAATTGAAAAGAGGGCAATTCTGAAGCAGTGGCTCTCTGAAACATTATTCTAATAGTCTGTAGAAAATGCATGTGAATTTGCTAGTCACCCACTCAATAAGTAAAGCTGATCACAGAATAAAGTTCAAACAGAAAAGAAAATTCCAAAGACATATATAATTTCTATTTACTTATTTATAGCTATCCCTAAAAGCAGAATGGGATTTCATGTTTTAAAATACTGAAAGTTCCCTTTATAACAGCCATGATATTTTTTACATTGGTTTCCACTTTCTAGCACCCTTTTTTAAGGAAACAAGTGAAGCAGAGGACCAAAGAAACACTGTGAATTGGAGTATCCTACCCATACTCTAATTGTACTGTATAACAGCACATTGGATAACAGCTGCTGTTTTTTACCTTCCAGATTTTGCCTTTAAAGCCTTGGGGGGGGGGGGGCTTCAGTTTGTGACCACTGTAGACATGCACAGTCACTCAATCAAGAAACTAAAATAATATATTTATGATGGACTGAGTTCTGATTGACTTCAGTGGATTTTAGCCCATCTTGCTCATATGACTCTTCTCAACAACATGATCCATCAGAACTGGTTCAGAGAGCAATTTGGTCTTCAGTCTGGTCTCCAGTGTTGTGGTGTCAAAGTCCATTGGGCTGGCTGTAGAAATCAGTAGCGTGGAGGAAAAGGTAGACTAGTGTCATTTTTTTTGAACAGGGAGAGACGCGACTCCGAAGTCACAGGTTATGCCGAAGGTGACTGCATTGCAAAGTAGAGGACAGGAGCCTCTGTCTACAGACACAGAAGTGATAACTAACTCAGCCAGTTTCTTTGGGAATCTTCCTGGATGGAGACCAATCTCATGAACCATCTCTGAGCTGGCTGGGACATCCCTGAGGCTCAGTGTGCCTGCTGAGGGAAGCTGGCTTTACTCTCGGTGTGCCGTTATGCCCAGGAATCATTTCCCATTGATGCAGTCTACTGCATCCCGCTCCAGACATAGCTGGCATGGATTCAGCTCAGGGACCTAGCTGCTGCTGCCTCGGATGATGAGTGTCCTGGAAAGTAAGTGTGGCACTCCACACAAAGGCCTCCTGCACAGCACTGATAAAACAAATTATTTAACATTCCCTTCCATTCCCTTACCACTTACAGTGGTACTCCCTGGGTTATATCTCTGGCAGATATGTTGTGCTGACTTCCCTCTCTCTTCTAGCAAATACATCTGCTCTGTCCTCAGATACCAATATACCATCTGCCTTTTGCTCTCCTCCCCTGCCATCTAGGTTGCATTAAGCAGGTCCCACCTTCCTCTGACCTCTCCCTTTGAGGCCCATCTCCATCAAGCACGTGTCCCTCGCTCTTGCCCATTTATACCAACCCATAACCCTGGATAAGTGAGGGTTGATGGTAGATGTTTAAACTCTCTCCTTGCACCCCAATCTCCACATGTCTCATAGTCTTTTATAAAGCTAAGCCTTGAGGCACCTTTAGAAACTGTGATCTATCTCCTTACCTCACAGAAAGGAATTGAAAAAAAGACAAAATTACATGAAGTTACACTGAAGGTAACTCAGAAAGTCAGTGGCTTGCTTCACTGATCTTTGAATCCAAGTCTCTTGCATTTACACCCAGTGCTATTCCCACTGGTCCAGTTGTTTGCTGTCCCTTTGCCTTCCTTCAGGAGATACGTATATATACATATGGACTATAAATAACATACATATGGACTATAAATAACATAAACTCTCTCTGCTGTGTGCAGATAGAGGGGCTACGATGATGCTGAGCTGTCATCACAGACGAAGCAAGGCTGGAGAGACAGAAGGAGCCCCAAAAATTCTGCTTGTTAGTCTTTCTCACCAACACAAGTCCATGCTACTGCCTGTAGGATCCCCACACCTGTGGTATGTGATAACTGTAAATTTAGGCAGATTCCTTCTGCATAAAAAGCAGGCAGCAAGTTGGGGTGGGGATGGGGTGGTTTTTTGGTCATTTTTTGGTTTTAGAGACTTCCTTGGCTTTCATACTTACACTGGTAGCAGCTTCTGTTTCTTCTCTCCTTTGCAGGTACCATTTCCATCACTCCAAGTGACCTAGGGTTTTCTCTCTTGACAGAGACTTTGATAGCAGAAGAAAAGGAAAATCCACTTAGGGTGGATTAGAGGAGAAAGTGGTACCTCTCTACCATTTTCTTCCAGCATCTCTTGGAACCTGAAAGCAACCAGCCACCTTGGGTGGGAGTAAAACCTCAAGAAGAGGTTATCCTCGTGATCAGGGTACCATCAGGGAAGGGGGAACTGCATCTTGGCTAGTTCCATTACGCAAACTGTGACTGTGTTGTGGGAGGATTAGTCAGAAGCCACTTCCAGGTGACAGATCTCAAAAGAATTCAGTCACACTTGCAGGTATGATGCACAGGAGCCGTGGAAGCAGAAACATCTATTCTTTTTAGTAATGAGATTACTCACCAATGTGTACTATGATCCTCAGTTACTTTACGCCACTCCTACCCAGAAAGTAGAACAATGATCTCTGGAGTGGAAAATTTACGTTCAAACACCTTCTCCACTTTCACTGAAGTGGTGGTTTAAGGCTGTCTAAACATCTGAGAAGGAAGGACTTTTTGGTTCAGCAGCAAACGAATTTGAAGAAAAGTTTCCTCTCCCCTTACCCAACAAGTCTCAGCTCAGATGAATTCAAAATACTGGTTTGTTTTTTTTTTTAATTAAAAACGTGTATGTGAATCTGTTCTGTTTTACTTGGTACAAATGAAAATGCTTACTTGAAACAGGCAATAAAAGGGCAGGAAAGGAAATAAAGAGATAGATTCGCAAAGCCATGGTTACAGAGCTTGTCCAGTAGACCATTCTAGTTCAAACTTCATGCTTAGAATTAAAGCAGACACTGGATTATACTCTGGTCTTTTAAATGCTGGCAGAGTGCCTAGCCCAGGCTGGAGTTCGATTCTTCACGTTCTTACCGCTGAAGAAACCTTGCAAAGTCCTCTGTGAAGCACTTTTCTTCTTGAGAGACAAGGTTCCTTGATTCAGAGAGAGGACCTGAGGTCACAGCAGGGTTCACCAAACTAGAAGGCTTGACAAGGAGAGAACTGGTCTTCCTCTGCTTGGGGATGGTGCTGGAAAGCAGCTGCGAACTGAAACCCAGGTGATCAGCCTGACCATTTCACTAGCATCAGAATAACTATTGCTGGCATACCAGGAGGTAGCACAGTGTGACAGAGGCAAAGCAAGAAGTGGGCCCAACTCCAAGCAGGACACATCTCTGTTTGCATGAATGCAACATAACATAAGCACTGTGTAGCTTTACACAGACAGTGATGATGAAGATTGATGAGATTATAGGGAAAAGGAGAGTAGCTGCCTAAGGCTTGACCCGACATCCTTCAGGCTGATGGTGGGAGCCTGCCATTGCTCCAAGAAGGGTCATTATACACCCTGAAGGTAATTGCAGAGGGTTTCTTGTAAGGTATATAGACAAAAAAAAAAAAAATACAGCTACTGGGAATTTCTGCCATCCTTTTGATCAAGAAGCAAATTAAATAGTGATTAAACACAATTCCATTTAAAAAAATAGCAGAAATTAGACAAATAGCTTTCAGATTTATTGCAGTGGCAACCTAGGGAGATTCTGCACCATGGAGAGCCAGAAAATAAATTCAACCAGCTTTTTGTTTCCTTCCCCAAGCTGATGGGAACCCAGAAAGTCTCTAAAGCATTAACAGGTGGTACCAGAGCTATTGCTCCCTGTTAGCCACGTCAGTGTTGTAGTCAGCAGTGTGACGCTCGGACAATTTGCCAGACGCCACAGGAGCTGGTACAGAGGACTTCATCCATCCCTAAAAGGCAGCAGGAACAGGCTTTAGAAAGAGACTGAACTGACAGATGGATAAAGAGAGTGCATGTAAATAGGTGTTTCCATCTGTGGTTTGATTGATCTTCAGGTAGAGTTCATCAGTATCTACCGACATGTTCTTTTCAGTGGGAAACAGCACATCCTTTAGGCCAAAAGGGTCTCACAAACTTATGCCTTCCTGTTTCAGCAAGGGTGAGAGTTGCTTTGTACCAGGCTGTCCTCCTTTCCACTCCCCCGGTATCTTCTCCCCACTCCTTTGAGCATGAGCTTGTGCTTCCCAAAACTCAAATTAAGCTTCTCAAATCCAAACAGCTTTTGCAGGACCAAAAAAAAAAAAAAGTCTGTTTTTATGTGGCTCTGTCTATGGTACCAGACCTAGTTTGAATGCTGCAAAAGCCAGAAGAGTTGGAAGAAATATGTTAATGCAGGTAAGGCAGGAAAAACTGTCCAGTGTCGAGACTGACTGCATGCAATTGGCAGGGAGCCGGACTGAATTTTTCTTTCCTAAAAAGAAATGGGGCATATGGGTAGAAAATCAGCAGTCAGCAGGAAAAACTGTTTCTCAAAGAGACAACTTGCCGGTGATTAACTGATAGGAAGTAGCGTGAGATTCGTGGTTGTGGAATATGATTTTGTTTTTGTTAGCCTATCTAGGGACTCATGCGGCTCATTATGAGACTGCCTGAAGTCTCC
Source organism: Apteryx mantelli (assembly GCF_036417845.1). Taxonomy (NCBI): domain Eukaryota; kingdom Metazoa; phylum Chordata; class Aves; order Apterygiformes; family Apterygidae; genus Apteryx; species Apteryx mantelli. The sequence goes on along the minus strand of NC_089979.1, from coordinate 2,281,663 downwards.
ATGGTCATTAATGGCTTTTTATCCTCATGAATCTGCTTGATGGCGCAACACTCCCTCCACCTCACAGAGCATAAATTGGAAGAAAAGAGACTTGCTGAGGATCAGAAATGGTCTGGTAGCAAAGCTGCTCTTTCTGAAATCCCAGTCAACAATCACTTTTGGTAGGGGGCAAAAACTGATGGCACATGGGATTGGATCTGGGAGACATGGCATCTGGGGACACAGTGGATCTAGGACGTGTGGCTTACCCAGAGGCAAGATCCCACTGAAAAACTGATGGCTGTTATCTTACCCCTGGCCAGGGGAAGTTTAACATTGTTCCACCCTGTCTTGTCCTTTTTTAATCAAAAGGAGACTGAAATAAAAAATGATTAACCACTAATAACCTCAAGTTTGACAGATTGACTTCAATAAGAGCCTGAGTAAAAGTAGATAAAAGCTCTAGGGCTTGGTCCAAAATGGGATGGAATCACTCCATCCATCAATATAATGTAACCCTCTGGGATGGAACATTATTCATTATTTGTAATTTGCTAGTATTCAATGTCTCCAAATGAGACCGAGGTCTGACAGTAAGATTTCATAGGCCTGACCAGCACATTGAGATGTAACCAAGTAATAAGTTTTATAAGGTACCATCAGAGCTTTAGATGAAACATCCAAGTGTGCAGGGTCTTTGTTCAACATTAATAATTGACATTCAGGAGATTGTAGAGGAACCACATCCATTTTAAGAAGGCGTTTGACAACGGTAAGGAAGGGTTATGTTATGGTGGCTGCAGTTCTCACGGTCAAGATTCAGTGACACACTTTCCATATTATTATTAGTAACAATGAGATGCTTTTTCATTGCTTATTTATACTCTCACAATTGCAACAACTGAGAACTACATGCAGAGGTAGACACTCCTTTCAAGCATACACTGCCAGCACTATGACCAAGATCTGAAACCCTCCAGGAAGGCCCAGTTTTATGTGTATATTGTTTGATTTGCAGTTTCTAAGCCTCTTAATACCTTCGCCTGATAAAATAAATAAAATTGCTACCTCCAAGTCTAAAAAAAGAAACCAAATAGAACATACCAAGGATGCAAGTGCTAAAATAATCAGAGGAGACATGCCCCTGGCAAATGTGAAAACTGACTTACATCCATCATTCATACAATTCTTTCTGTCTATAAAAATAACTTTAGGCTAAGCTGGCCATCTCTTTTCATGAAACTGTGATTCATTTTCCACTCTGTCTTATAACATTTACAAGAATAAGACCCTGGCAGCAGGAGTTTAGAGGATCTGTAGGCATCAGTAAAGTTGAACTGGCTGAATCTGGGTCCATTTTAGGGGAGCGTCTTTCTTCCCAATGGCTCTTTCAGCTGTGGAAAGTGAACAGTGACAGATTTGCTTCATCTGAGAGTATTTTTCAACCTCACTTGTTCAGGTAGGTTAACTTACACAAGTGCTTAAGGACTACTAGCCTTCTTAGACCAGAGCCAAACTTGCAGGAGAGGCAAGATATCAAAGGAAAAGTAGCAGGGGTGAATCTCTTGTTGTTTTGTAAACTAGGGTATTAGCAACATTAACTCAGCTCTTCCATCTCCCTGAAGTACCATCCCAAGCTCTGTGGGACACATGGGAATATTGGCTCCATGGGACTCAATGAAATCCTAAATGGCAAGGGAGGAAAGGACATTGGTTAGAACTAGATTTTTGTTGACAGGCTTCTATATGGGATTTATGATCTTTCTTTTTTTTCCTTTTTTTTTTTCCTGTCTGTCCTTGTCACTCTAAGGTTTAAAATTACAAATAATAGTAAGTAAGGCACTCTTTGCACTAGGAGCTGCATTGATTTTAATTTGGAGATATTTCCAGTTTAACAGCTCAAAGCCCCCGGAAGCCCTGTGAGAGGAGCAGAAGTAATCAGATCAGGAGATGTTGGATATAGTTAGATATAGCAGTGCTCTCTGTAGCTGACACTGCCAGTCAGGGAACTGAAAGCAAAAGAAAAAAGATGGGAAAGGATGTAGCCTGTGAGAAGTGCCTGATTGATGGTTAAGAATGGGTCATTATCAGAAAAATAGAACATTTGGCATCTTGGTCACACCTTTGAATCTGATCCAGGTCCTTTACTTATTACCCCCAACTCCCTCCATTTAACTGTTACTTGATAGTCAATACTATATCTGTACTTGTAAATTAAATGTATTAGGGGAATCACAGAATCACAGAATGGTTGAGGTTGGAAGGGACCTCTGGAGATCATCTAGTCCAACCCCTCTGCTCAAGCAGGGTCACCTAGAGCACATTGTACAGGATCGCGTCCAGGCAGGTTTCGAATATCTCCAGAGAAGGAGACTCCACAGCCTCTCTGGGCAACCTGTTCCAGTGCTCTGTCACACTCACAGTAAAGAAGTTTTTCCTCATATTCAGAATATTTTCTGGCATTGAGATCACCAAGCATGGAACAATCCATTTCCATACTATCACTCTCCTACCCTCCAAAACAAGGTGGAGAAGCACTTCCAAACTGCTGCTGCATTCAGTCCCTGACACCAGCTAACTCCCTGCTTGTGCTCAGAAATTTCTGAGGAGTGTGCTGTTTCACCCAAGAGCAGGCCAGGTGCCTGCTAGCAGCCCAACAGCATAACCAATCCAGTTCTGGTACCCAGCAACGCCCCCCTCACACTTTTTAATTAACTATTGTAGACATAGCCAGCATGAAACAGGTCACGGTTTAACAACAGCTCCCTTTATTAAGGGTGAGCAAACGATTACTGGTATGAAACATATTGCAAATATTAAAGTGCGCATCATGCATTATAAACACCTTGAGACAAGGTTTTTCAGATGGCCCTAGGAGACATGCTGATTTGCATATTAGTTAACTATTTATTAAACTGTGAACAGTGAAATATTAACTCTTTTACAGAGTTTTAAAAGATACGCTGTAATTCCTTTTCTGCATTGCTAAACTGACTGCAAAGGATCCAATATCTGACCTTAAGCAACTGTAGCAGTCTCATCAAAGCCCAGCTGCACAAATTATCTTGCTGTGGAAAGGTCCCGTCAAGCCAGATCTCCTATCTCAGGCCAATTGCCTGCCTAACCCAGCATCCTCTGTCTGAGAAAAAAGGCACAATAAGAAACCAGGGTTGACTGAGGCAGGTTATTTGGAGATTTTGCCGAGACCATAGGGACACTGCATGTAGCCTATCACTTCATGAAGGTGTATGGAGCTGGCTTGCTGAGTGACCATGGCGAAGGGGAGGAGAAGGCTACCTTCACTGGAAGTAGAGGTTGTGCAAGGCTTTAAGTTCAGTAAGGACAGATTAAGAAGTAGGGGTGGAAATTGGCTGAATTGTGAGAAGATTAACAAGAAATTAAAACGTGATGCAGCAGGAAAGGGAAAAGAACAGGAGATATTCACTGGAAAGATATCTATGCTCATCATCACCTGGGAAGGGAGCAGCAGAGTGAAAATAGCTTCAGGATGGCTATGGGATGCAAGAGTCCCAGGCTGTCTCAGCCACCAGACTGGCACAACGGTGTCTAAAAGCCACCTGAACAAGCCCACCTACCCACCAAAGCATTCACACCATCCTGCTGCTTAATTTGCCCGTTGTGGCAAGGCTTGTGGCACACTGCAAGAAGTCCCTGCCCTGCAACCAGCAGACACTGTGACGGTACAAACCATCCTCAAAGGCAGGGCTAGGGACATGGGCTTTCAGATACAACTTTATGTCTCCTTGTCACAAGAGGGCAGGGATAAAATTAGAAATGGCTTTATTTAGTTTATTAGCTATGTCTGGGGATTTCTTGTGGTAAAGAACATTCTTCACTAATGAGCAAGAGGAGGGACAGAGACATAAACAGGGCATTTTTCCCCATCTTCTCTTCTGTCTGCAATGTTCTCCTATGGCATTTGTGAAAGTGGCACCTGAGCATCTTGCAAATATTAATGAATCTCCTCACGCCTCTTGGTCGTATTTACTGTGCATGACTTATTAAATACAATCCAGGCTGTGGGATTCTAAGAGGAATTCAAAGACCCGTTTGTACTGCAGTACAGTCACTTCTGTTCTATTCAGTCCTCTTGGGCACAGTTGGAGACACAAGAATTACCCATTTAAGTGTAATAAAATCAAACCCATGTAAGCTATTGCTTGCTATTAAAGCCTTATGCAATGTGCAGTAAGGAAGAAAGCAAGGTTTCTATTCTTTTCTTCTCGACTTGTAAATCAAGACATGTATATGAAGTTTTTTGAATAGTTCCAATGAAAATCCTGAGGAAATTAGGTCATACAGAGCTCTCTGGAGGACAGCAAAAGTCCTCTTATGTAAGGTGGAATTTCCCACTTGCTTCCTGGTAAACACTGAGTGATTTCCCTTCCACTTGGTATGTAGTGCAAGACGTTTTCAGTTGTGTTAGCCAACCACACCTGAATTTCTTGCGCATCCTGACAGTGAGAACATTTGCAAACAGCAGAGCGTGATGATTCACCAAAGAGAAAGCCCAGGGAAGTTTGTTCATATCACTCAGCTCTCATCGTGGGACAACCTGCAGCATGATGTGGTCTGACCCTCTGAAACCTTCTCCCACTTTCCCCTCTGATCATCCTCCCCAGGTAGGATCTTTGTCTCTCATTCCAACCTCTCACCCTCCAGCACCCTTCACCTTTCCTCCCAAAGCAGCTCCTTCCAAATAGCCTTGTCTTTCTTCTCGTCACCTTCGGGCGATCCCTTCTTAGTTTGGCTGTTCTCAGATGTTGCTCCTCAATCCAGCTGCCCATCTTTTGGTGAGCAGCACTGCTCCTACCCTAATTAAGCACAAAACCTGTGATGGTGATGCCAGCCCACCACTACTATCCACTCAGGACTGACTGGCCAGGCCTGCCCCAAGTCTCACTACCCGCTGCTCTGCAACTGTGGGTTTAGATGTCAGGAATCAGATGCTGGAAGAGCATCTCAAGAGAAAATTCATCACCCCCTGCCTGGGCCTCTGCACCCTTCCCAGCCCCCTGTTCTGCTTCTTGCATTGTGCTTCAGGCTGGTTGAGGAAGAGATAAGCGCTGCCGCTCTTAAAAGTGACCACATACTAGGGGCTTTACCCCACCTGGGAAGCTAAGCACTGCTTTCAAGCAAGAGACGCCGGTGAGTCATTTGATATTCAATGTTTTGGGTTTTCTAAGGGAATTTAGAAAAATAATTCATTTTGGAAATTGTGGGGAGGGGGAAGGGCAAGGGCTGAACTGAAAAGCCTAACTAAAATTAAAACTCAGCCAACCAATGCATTTCATTTAACACTATAGGAAGCCTCACACCTTCTTCTCAATTTTTTGTAATGAAAGAAAAAATAACTTTAAAATGGAATCTTCACTAAAAATAAATTCCTAGAAACAAAACATGTCTTTTTTTTTCAGCTTTTTTATTTTTTATTTGAAAAAAAAAAAAAAAGAAAATTTGCCAGCCTAATTAGGTGTCCACACAAATCTGCATTCTTCACTGAGGAGGAAAGAGATTTTCGTGGCATTTTTACAGAGGAGAGGAAGTCATTATTGGTCTACTGTATACTTAACTTTCTTCCCAATTAAGATAATTATAAATGTATATACAGTTATAAATAAGTGTATATGACTCTATATTCTTCTAAAACTGTGTATATGTCCCTTACATTATATCCTAGCTAAAGCTGGAGTGGCGACGTAATACATATAACGGGATGAGATAAATGTCAGCACAGAGTGGGCGAATCTGGTGTTATTCCAAACACTTTAACAGGGTAGAAAATTTCAAAATTCACTGATGAATAAAAGGCAAGTGGCCTCAAATAATGTTTTTCCATTTTAGGATGTTCTGTTCCTGAAGACTTTGATGCTCTAATGTAAAGGAAATTCACAGGTAATCTTTACTTCCTGTATTCATTTCTGCCAAGGAACTGCCAGTTTTAGAAATTTTTCTTCATTCTCTTCTGGAGGTTTCCTGGTTGGATTTCATATTTGCTCTTGCCAAGAAGCATTTTTTTGCTGGAATATTCATGATGAATAAGCCTTACATTTTTCCAGCTCTGCATCAAAGTAACATCACTGCTTTCAATAAACTTACAAGGACCTCAAAATGGAGAGAGCATAGCAGTGAATCAGTCTAGGAACTCTTGACTCTGGCTCTTCACTTTCGCCAGCCTTTAGAGTTCTTATGCTCAAATCTAAGTATCCTAATTTGTTAGATTTCTTTTTCTTCTTTCCGCAGGTTCACATGTTGATTTGGACATTGTGTTTGCCAGCCCTCTCTAAATCACAAAGACCTTTTCAAGAAGAAGGGGTATCTTTGGAATACCTCATCAAATTATGGGAGATGACTGTGTGGCCACAGCTCAAACAGCATTTCTGCCAATAGACATTGCTTGCTTCTGCTCTCGGCAGCACGGAGATCACACTGTGCTGTGGCACTCAAGAGAAAGCAAGAAGAAAAGGTCAGGGAGGCTAATTTATAATTAAAGGGATGTAATTAAAGGGACGAGTCATTCCACAAGTGAGCTGTGAAACCTTAGCTCATCTCTTATCTACACATGCACACTGATGTCTGTAAGAAGCAGAGGGATGGAGACTTTCTTCATTTGAATGCTAAACATCTGTCCAGTCTTTCATCTGCTTGTTAGAAAAACAGAACCTTTAGACTTCACAGATCACAAAGAGGCCTCAGAGACAGTCTTCTTCATGTCATATTTCCTTTGGGAGTCGCTTCCCAAAAGACAAAGAAGGTTTTCTGACAAGGATGTACCTAGGAACCAGTTGGGAGAGGTCCACTGGAAAGTTCTTGGTGCAGAAAGGAAGTCATTGCAAAACAGAGAAAGAGCAAAGCATCAACTAGGAGTGAGGATGGGGCAGGAATGTGGGGAATCTCAGTCCTAGGGACACAGAGATATGGTTGAGTGCACAGAGGGAGTGGAAAGATTTACACTCTCCAAGGTTTGGCTGAGGTCTGAGAAAGAAGAGATGAGGCCATTCTTCAGGAACAAGAAGAAATCTTCTGAGGACAGCTGCTGTCTTCCTTCTCTCCTCTCAGAGACTATCCCACAACTGTGCAGAACTGGGCTTGGTCAAAGGAGCCTAAGACTTTTTGCTAAACAGATCTTTCACTGACATCTTGTGCAACATGAGATTCCCAAAGGCATCTGAGACTTCTGCAGGAGACTGGAAAGTTTCCTGTGGTGACACATACAAAGGACAGCAGAAATCAAGCTAACGGACTCTGGAAAATCCTGTTGAGGATCTTAAAGACCATGTAGACCTACTCACAGCATAAAAGCAAATCCACCTTCATGTCTGGTTTTAACTAATAATTGCAGACATCAAAACGGAGTTGTTGCTGGGCAGGTGCATGTTCTGTTCTGTCATCCCTCTCAGAGCTGGATGGAGAGGCAGAAACAGTAACACTATAAGCTTTTGCTTCAAAATTCACAAGAAGACTTCTGTCAGGACCCACACATTCGTAGGATAACAGAAAACTTGCCCTAGGTCTGCAAAGTTTGGTCAGTCCTGCTAGACATCTGGTTATTCAAAGTTTCACAGCACGTCTGTATTCATCATCTGAATCCTAATGGCCTGAGAAGGAGCTCTTTTCCTTCCAGGAGCAGCCATCCTAGGTGGCTGGTTGGACACAATACGCACATATGGGAGAAGCTGATGATATTTGCTAGCAAGGCATGCTCGCAATCACTGCTTACAGGACACTTCAGGAGATGCCAGCAGTCTACTGTTGATGCCAGCAAGCAGAATAACCCCTACAACACAAATGGCAGGGTTTTCCTCCTTGAGTCCGATGCCACTCTCTTCAAGTCCATTCAAAGAGTAAGTTACCTGGGTGTTACATCATCCCTTGCTGTAGGGCTGTGTTTCCCTAGGTTTGTCCTGGAGCTCATGAAGAGAAATAAAAAGCTAAGGCAGATTGATGTGGCTAAGCAAGTTCTCCAGAGCTAATATCATCCAGTAAAATTTTGGCTGGCTCATCTAATTAGGAAAGAGAGAGATACTTCCACTAATGGCAATACACATATGCCTATATATAAACATATATATATGTGTGAAAGGAAGCAGCTCTTATTTCTAATTAACTGCCTAGCTCTCCTGGCTGTGTTCCAGTTCGAACTGACAGATGGTGACAAGCCACTCTGCTCTATCCTCCCTGTACCGATGTCCTAACTAGGAACAAATGCTTCCTCCCTTCAGTGTAGAACTGCTTGAAGCCCAGGGCCAGTCCTACTGCAGTTTTCATTAAGTCATGAATATCTGAATTCTGGCTCATTAATGCACAGGTTGTTAAAGGCCTCCGGTACAATTAATTATTTGACTGGCAGCAGATCTCTCTCTAAAAGCCAAATTAGGACTGACTCATGATGGAAGCTTATGAAGAGTGGTATTAAAGGACAGCTGCAAAGCAAGGTTCATAGTGAGCATACCCACATTTCTACCCTAAGCCCCCCGAGTCAAGGACAAGAGGGAAGTTCTCTCTTTCTCACTATTCATCTCCCTAGATTTTCATCTGAGAGTAACAGCGCTTACTCTCACTGGGCCAACATGGAAATGCTCCCTGATTCAGGCCTGGATGAAAGTCAACAGGACAGATGATACTGACTCCAGAATCAGATCACAAGACACCTGCCCTGAAAATACTGACAGCAAAAGCCAGAAGACAAACACACTCTTTTCGACTGACTGACCCTGCTGCTGAACATGCCCTGTAAGTCTTTTTTGGTTCCAAGAAGCTATGCTGCAGAGTGACCGTAGGATCATAGGATAATTCAGTTTGGAAGGGACCTCAGGGGGCATCTAGTCCAACCTCCTGCTCAAAGCACGGTCAGCTATGAGTCTACTGATGGACAGTATGGGTGAAGCACACTGAAGATAAGGAAGGTAGAAGTCTACTGCACTGGGCTAGCAATGACAGTGTTGGCCAAATGTTGGCCACACCAGGAGCTGAGAGGGCCCAGCAGAGGCCTGAGTGTGAAGGAGAGAAGATTGCGCTGAATGACAAATGTAAGAAGGAGCCCTAGATTCAGACCCTCATTCGCTGCTCAGAAAACGTCCAACAACTCATAAATTAGCACGACTTAGGAAATTGTTTCCACCTCAGAAGCACTAGACCAAAGGAGCCCTGACAGAGGACAACATTCCCTGCTGCAGCGCCTGATACCCCTCTCCTGTATGGCCCAGCATGCCCTGCTATGCTAACTATTCCAATATCTTTGAGTCCTAGCCTGTGTTACCTTACTAGTTTCTGTAACTGGGATTTACCAGGACATGCAGGGGAGGCCTCTACAGCAATTGTCCTGGCTGTGCATAGCGAACCTCCTCAGATATCCAAGTGTGAAGGTCAGAAGTCTGGGGGCCAAAAGATCCTTTGCTGGTCTCTTGTTCGCACTGAGGGTGACTGTGCTACAATTATTGCACTTCCGTAGCAGGGAAATCCCAGAAGCAATGGATTGAGCCTCAAGACCCTGAATTTTACTCTCAGATTTGTCACTGCCAGTGGGAAAACCTTAGGAAAATTATTTCACCTCTCTGTTCCACAGTTTCCCAGTGTATACAATGAAGGATAATAATCTTAGATTTGCTTCTCTTCTGTCTCTCTGTCCTGCAGGGTAATGACCTTACCGCTTCCCAGCCCTACCAACACACCTGTGTGCTCCACAAGTACAAGATGCATTTCCTCTCAAATTATCTCACCAATTAACACCATCAAGATAGCCTAGAGCAATTTTGTTCTCAGCTGTACCTTCGTTCAAGCCTGCTGCTTCTGTTTCAGATCTGATGAGGGGCTCCTGTGCCTGAAAGCTCAACGGTGTGCTCCAGCTGCATCTGTTGGTCTCATAAACAATTTTTCCTCCCCCTGTGAACCTTGTATCCTCACTAAAATACTTCAGGATAAACTACTGAAGAATGCTAAATAAGGACTAGCTATGATTACACAGCCTTTTGCAGCTGACCTATAATCTACATGCCTGGTGGTTTGACTGAGGTTTTTGCAGACACATTTGATAGCTCAGGTCACGAAGAATGAGAGAGGGTCACAAACCACATGAGATTGTCCCTTCTCACTCTTACTTCTTCTATTCTGTACATCCTGACTCTGCTAAAGCTGTTCCAGAGTGATTCCTACATGCTATGTCCCCTCTGGACATTTTTTCTTGCTCTCTAAGCCTTTCTCCTGTGGGTTAGGGTGAGTCTGGAATGGTCCCCACCCATTCAGCTCTTAGGTCATTCAGCTCTTAGGATACCTAGGAAAATTGCAATTTTAAGTATCACGTCAAGTCTGATCCTTATGGTACAGCTCAAGCGAGTCCCAACCATTCGACATACTTGAGAACACCAAGAATGTCTTACCTCAAGATGGTAGAGTATCCACTGCTCCATCTAGTAGATTTTGTTCAGGTCCATCTAGTAGATTTTGTTCAGGTGAATCAGGCATTGAGCAGGCTGGAACCTGTGTTTTAACCTGTCAGATCCCAGAACATCTAGCAGTATTTAAGCAATTGAAGAAAAAAAGGGCAAAAAATATGGGTAAATAATCCACCTGACTGATTTGCAAATCTTTCTATGTTAAGATATTGCTGTTGTTATGCCTTTGCTCTTTTTTAACACCTCTAGTGAATGTCTTCATTGTCAGGAGCATTGGCAAGAACAGCTCTGCTAAAAGACTCAGAGAAGATCATTTGCAAATGGGTGAATTGTCTGGATTTACCCTGGAGACTCTAAAATGAGAGATTGTGCTCACCCAACTGACAGAAAGAAGCATGCTGACAAAGCAAGAGGGGTGGCTCTCCAGTCAGCCCTGGGATCCATTCCGTGTGATTAAGAAGCGCGGTCAAGGTAGAAAAGCTGGCAACTCCAACACTCATAGAAATACTCTCCACCAATAATTTGTGAGCTACTAGTGCAATAGACACTCGGTGAATCATTTCAGATGAAGAGACATGGTGGAAACTGTGACGCATTTGCAGATGGTTTTTTTGGCTGTTCCATTCAATGCCCAGTCCCTTTTTTCTCCAGAAAGTTGCTTCTGGATTTATTTTCCTGCTGATTCTATCAGGAGAAAATGTAACAATTCACTGTAGCTCTGATCCCCTCTTGGACTCCCGCCTCATCTCTATAAATATATCATATATATTGCCCCAGCCTGGCAGTAATTGCAATGCAAAGGGAGAGAGCAGAGGTTGTACCAGAAGGAAAGGAAGGAGAGCAGGTGGAAACAAAGTTGTGTTTAGCGCAAAGCTACTGACTGCTTTCTGATACTGTCACTAGAGCAAAAGCAAAGTCCTACCATGGGTGAAAAATATTCATACCTCTGTTATGAATTCCTGTGACATCTGCCAGGGGGCTCCCTGAGCCTCTGCTTGGCATCTGGTGGGAGGATATTTCCAAATCCCTACCCGATCTCTGCCGTCCGTGTTCCCCTGGGCCTCCCTCCTAGTGTCACGTGGCTGGTGAGATCCGAACTGCCCCTGCCGAATTCAGGAGCCAGAATAGGAGGCAATCAAAGGCAGTGCAACCTGAAATGTGCTTTCAAACACTTACCTGCCTTGTTGGAGGGTGAAAGAGCTCCTACCTCAAAGGAGCAACAGCTTTTAGTCCGCAGCAAAGTGTGTGCTGAGTGCTGCAGTCCCCAAGGAGGCTTCAAGGGGAAACATATTCTGTGCGTAGGAGTGCAATTAGTCGCTGCAAAGTGCCTTTCCACCCATTTCCTTTGGGCAAAAGATGCTCCTTCAGGCTGTCCTCTCCACTGCACAGGCAACTGTTTTGGCACCAAATGCATGGCATGGACTGTGCTCTGCCTGACCTCCCTGCTCTGCCCAGCCATCCTCATCCTCATGCTCAGCTCCCTTCAGCTCCACAGCCTCTGTGGAACCAGAGCCAAAAGCAAGTAGATTTTTCAGCCCCTCTGGTACACCAGTGTGAAAAACAGCTTGGATTGCTCTTTTGCCAGCTACTAAGACAAACACATTTGTCAAAAAAGCAGTGACTCTTACATCTGCTGGGCCACACACACAGAGGATGCATGTGCTGCCTTCACTGTCCATTCAGACACTGAATCCTAGAAATAAGAGTGAGATAGAAAGTGACCTCACACCCAGATTAAAAAAAAAAAAGTGCAAAATAGCATTCTGAAGTTTTTCCGTAGGGCTCTGCCTGCACTACTGGCACAAAGTACCATTACAGGAACACATCGAGGTTCACAGCAGTGTAACAGCTTAATTACACCATTGCTCGTCGTCTCTGTGGGTATGGGATGGATAACCTAGGTGCAGTCCAGCAAGACTTTCCCCACGCCACAGCCCCACTGCACCCTGCTAGCTTTCTGGCATAGCTCAAGGGGGATCTGTTTAGAACAGAAATCCCACCAGTCTTACTTCCTTCAGCCCTATGAATGCCACTGTCGACACCGCCCTCCGTACCAGTTCTTCATGCATGGACAGACATGCAGACAAACATGCTCTTCCCCTCCTCTGTTAAAGCAGTCTGGCAGGGAGCACACTCATCACTCTGCCTTTAATTAATACCTGCTGCCTGAAAAGTAGAGAGCTGGCTACCATCTCTAAAGAGCCCGCAATCCTGCCAACAGGTTTATAGCTCACAGCTATGATTTAGGGAGGACACATGCTCCCAGCTGCAGCCTTGAATCCACATGGGGGCTTAAAGAAAAGCAACAGCACTGTCAGCATAAATCACCTGGCACATGCCTGGGGCCAGATTCTCCACAAGGAGTCTTCAGGATATGAGGGACTTCATACAGCACTTTTTATCTTCCAGGGAGGGTCACGGTTAGAGGCGTTGGTCTGGAAGGGATCACCTGAGCTGCTAATCCAAGTCCCGCACAGTCAAAGGCACCATGAAAGAGGTACTCAGTCCGGAGTGATCCACAGATCACCCACCCCACTCTCCAGGCCACCTCTTCCCCTGCCCCAGCAGTCTATAGCAAACTTAAGCTTTTTAGTAAAAAGCCAAAAGGCACAAGTAAAGTGTGGTAGGGGAAGAGAACAAAGAGATGTGAAGGGCACTGGTAGTGCTTGCACGCCTACAACAGCAGGGAATCCCTTAGATCCAAAAGGACCCTGGGGAAGCAAATAACACCCTGAACTTCTGGAGAAAGTGGGGGAAAAACGGCTAATTCTCCCAATATGAGCCTGGGCTCTAACTCTTGCAATCTTTCCCAAGAGGAATCCTTTCTTGACCCCATACAGTAGTCATGGGACCAATAGTAGTACAACAGTCATGACCAATATTAACAGGAATCTGACACCTCCCGTTCCAGAGCCTGTTTGCTGTTCAGGACATACCTTAGTGCTTCATGAGAAAGCAACAGTAACAACAACAACAAAAAAAAACACACAGAAATAAACTGAAGAAAAATCAAAAGCGGATAACTAAGGAGAGAAAAACCATCTTTCCCAGGTGTGCAGGAAGAGCTAAGAAGTGTAGATTAACTCAGGGGAAATCTGTGTAACATGGAGCTTCATGAGTGCAATCCTTGGAAACTACAGAATCGCATTCTCTATCTTGTTAGCCCTGCATCTTTCAAGTGTTTTATACAGGAAGGAGCACTCTGAACAGGACAGACTGTAGCTGCACTGCAGCCTTGCCATGAGCAAAAGGTGGGTATCAGCCTCATCAGACAGGAAAGGGGGTCAGCATTTGTCTTTGGGCAATGTACTGCTGGAAGGATCATCAGGTAGAGAGGCCAAGAAGATAAGCCAAGGCATAGTTTGTGCACCACGTTCTGTGCAGCCTGCTGGATCCTGTGGGAGGTTTAGATGGATCTCTATGAGGGTTTGGTTACCAGACTGGTGGTAGAAATCCTCTGAGATTTGTTGCCCAACACTCCTTTGAAAGCTCCTCCTCTTCTCTGCTTTCCAGACATAGAAAGTGCCCATTTGAAAAGAGCTCTAACCCTGGCTCAAGAATTATGCTAGCCACAGATAAGAAAAGGCACATGCATTGCCAGCAGCAGCTATTAAGTCTGAGCCTTAAACTATTAAGGATATATCTAAGAAGAGCCAAGGCTAGAGATACCAAAAAGTTGAAACATGGGTTATTGGAGGGGAACAACAATAGAAGGGACTCCTAAGGAAAGCTAAGCTCTAAAACAACCTCTGGTTCCCATGCCTCCATGAGATTGCCTTAAAGAGATCTGTTTCTTGGGCAGGACTGAAAGAAGTTGGGGAAAATGTCCAAAGCAATATCCAGCTGAAGGAAGAAAAGCACAGAGCAGGTACTGTAATTGCACCCTGTTATTTAGCTACAGATCACTCCACACCAGCTCTTAGGAATAATGTTCTGGGCTGTTTTCTCTGACCCCCACTCTCCTCCACCACAGAGGTCTTCTACTACCTTCAGAGCCATAGAGATCTGAAGACGGTGAGGTTTAGATCTGCTCTTTGTTGCAACGCTGATATCTGGGGAATGTGAGAACAAAGTCAGGATAGAAGAGAACCATTCAGACAATAGAGCATCAGATACACTTTGTATTGCACAAGCTTAAAGCAAAGGAGAATAAAGAGCCCAGAACACTGGGTGACCATGGTCTTTCTAACAACTTTATTCAGAAGATCATTCAAATATGGAAGAAGCATCTTACACTTAAATATGAAAATTCAGGAGAGAAAAGGCAACATTTGCGAAAGTGGGCTTTACTACTAGCTCTTAATGTCTTCATTAATAATTACCCAATCCGAGATGTTTTAGAAATGCTAGTTTTCCAGCAGATGGGAGCTCAAGGACCTTCAAGTACCACAAGTCATTAGTCCCTCTCAAAAAGATGGAAACTTCAGCAACCAGAAGAGCTGGCTTCATGGAGCCAGGAAATGGAGCTGGGGAGAGTATTACTATTATACATCATCAGCTGCATTTAACAAAGTCAATAATAATGTACCTATTAAAATCTGTTTGGCTGATGACCTTAAACAGCTCCTCAACATCTCCTGTGCTGAGGTATTTTCGGAAGATAAGCAACTTTTTGGCACTCTGCCCTCCACAGCTGTCACTGAGGGAAAGGCTTCTGGATGCCCATTATTTGACCTCAGACACTTAAAAAAGATTTGCCACACTTCCATGCACCTCTTGGGAGCAATTTGCCATCTGAAAAGTGTATGTCAGCACTTGTGTCTCCCTGGCAGGGAGAAGAAGTCAGTAAATGAAAGTGAGTGGGAGACAGCTGTAGGGCCAGGGAGAGGTTGTTGGTATGCTCAAATGACCTAGTCAGGCATTTTATCTCATCTGGCATTTCCTGCTCACCAGTATCTGGGATTTGCCTTTTGAAGCTTATGCATGATTTCACCCCTGTTCAGCAGAGCACTGAGATGTGGGTCTCAGTCTCAGCACACACTTGCATTTATTGGCTGATACAGGGCTTAAACATGAACCAGAAATGTAGGGCATGTATTTACCACCCCAGTCCTGCTGACAGTGCCGCATGACAGTGCCTAACCTTTGGGACAGTCCCAGTGACTTTTGTGCAACTAAATGCAAAGACTTGGAGATGTGTTCGCTGGATGAGAGCATAGATGGTCTCACTCTGCATCACACAAGTCCATGGGGCTTGGAGTTTTCTTCCAGCCTCAAACCTGGCATGGTTTATGGAACAGGGATCAAAAGGACTAAAAACTGTGTTAAATACGTCTTCAAGAGCCTTGAAAACTGTGTGGAGATTTGGGGATAGGTACAAAAGCCTGGAGACAAAATATACTATCACTGCTAATGGAAGTCTGAGCAGTCACACTCGTGCCAAAAAGACGTCTGCAGAGCTTAGCCCCATTCTTAATAGCATACTGAAAATAAAGCTTTGAATTTACTTCCTTGTTTCCCTTCATTTCACACAGAAGAGGGAAAGTGAAGGCTTCCCAAGCCATTATGATAAATTGTATGCAGTTAGAGCAGGCAAGGTATTTACAAATTGTGGTTAGCAAAAATATTTATCAAAGACAGTATAATTACCAGACAGCTTGGGTGCCTGAAAACAGAGCTGTTAAAAAGATAGGGAAAAAAAAGGAGGAAAAAATAAAACAGAAATTTACAAGCACATACATAAAAGCAAGTGATTTTCAATCCAAACTAGTGTCTCAACTCTCTTTATACAGAGCCACAGGCATGCTATGACAGGGCAGGATGACCAAAGAAAGCAAGAAATACCTGTGTTAGTGGGAATAAATAACAGCAATAACATGCCACAGGGGTATGGAGGACATCCACATTCTTTGTTTGTCGACATTTTTTTAAGACACTCAGCCAATGCAAATGGAACTTATGTATACATTTAAGGTTAAGTACATGCTTAAATGTTTTGCCAAGCATGAACCCGAGGTAATTAAAAAGCCGCTTTTGAAACACCGTATCAGGGGAGTGCCGGGGCTGTTTTATCAGAGCTGCCATCTGTGGGGCTCCCCACCAGAGGTATTTGTAGGATGAGTCAATGGTGTGTCTTGGCCAAGCTCCAGGCCAGATGAACGCCTCCTGCCAACCATAAATCCCCTGATGATCGTAACTGATATGGTACTGGCCAGACAGGATTCCTACGCGCTGTTAAACAACCTTCTCATTTCACCCCAGGGGTGGCTGCATTTCAGCACAGAGGAAAAGGAATCAGTGGATGTTGTCTACTTGACTTCAGCAAGGCTTTTGACAATGTCTCCCATAACATCCTCATAGGTAAGCTCAGGAAGTGTGGGCTAGATGAGCAGACAGTGAGGTAGATTGAGAATGGGCTGAATGGCAGAGCTCAGAGGGTTGTGATCAGTGGTGCAAAGTCTAGTTGGAGACCTGGGCTAGCGGCGTCCCCCAGGGGTCAGTACTGGGTCCAGGATGGTTTTGACTTATTCATCAGTGATGTGGATGAAGGGGCAGAGGGCACCCTCAGCAGGTTTCCTGGTGATACTAAACTGGGAGGAGTGGCTGATGCCCTAGAAGGATGTGCTGCCATTCAGAGAGACCTGGCCAGGCTGGAGAGGTGGGCGGAGAGGAACCTCTTGAAGTTCAAGAAAGGCAAGTGTAGGGTCCTGCACCTAGGGAGGAATAACCCCATGCACCAGGACAGGTTGTGGGTTGCCCTGCTGGAAAGCAGCTCTGCAGAGAAGGACCTGGGAGTGCTGGTGGACACCAAGTTAAGCATGAGGCAGCAATGTGCCCTTGTGGCCAAGAAGGCCAATGGTCTGCTGGGGTGCATCAGGAAGAGTGTTGCCAGCAGATCGAGGGAGGTGATTCTCCCCCTCTACTCAGCCCTGGTGAGGCCACATCTGGAGTACTGCGTCCAGTTCTGGGCTGCCCAGTACAAGAGGGATGTGGCACTACTGGAGCAAGTGCAGCGAAGGGCCACAAAGATGATTAGGGGACTGGAGCATCTCTCTTCTGAGGAAAGGCTGAGAGAGCTGGGTCTATTCAGCCTGGAGAAGAGAAGGATCTTATCAATGTGTATAAGTATCTGAAGGGAGGGTCTAAAGAGGATGGGACCAGGCTCTTTTCAGCAGTGCTCAGTGATAGGATGAGAGGCAACAGGCACAAAATGAAACACAGGAAGTTCCGTCTGAACATGAAGAAAAACTTTTTCACTGTGAGGGTGACAGAGCACTGGAACAGGTTGCCCAGAGAGGTTGTGGAGTCTCCTTCTCTGGAGATATTCAAATCCTGCCTGGACGCGATCCTGCGCAACGTGCTCTAGGTGACCCTGCTTGAGCAGGGGGGTTGGACTAGCTGATCTCCAGAGGTCCCTTCCAACCTCAACCATTCTGTGATTCTGTGAATTGCTGCATATGTTACACATGGTGAACCCTGGCTGCAAGGCAGACTTTGCAGTGAGTAGCTGATATTGTATTCCTGATAGGCTCAGTAATTCAGCCAATGGTGTCCCATTAGACAGATCAGCATGTAATTTCTTTATGTTGTGATTCTGCAGGCTTCTCTTTAAAGCTATGGTCTGCCCGAGAAGACTAATTCAATTCAGAGATTGACCAATTCTTTGTTTTCCTTCCCAGCGGATGTCTTCAAAGGCTGGTGTTTTAAAATGATGTTATTTAGTGGATGGTGTAGAGCAAATAATTTGCTCAAGCAATTCTTTCTTTGCAAATGGACCCGATCCTAACCTCACCTGGATCATGCTGCTGTCAAGGAGGTAATTTCTGCAAAGTGCTTTGAAAGCCTGCAGACTACAAGGCTGACACAAATGCAAAACACTCCTCCAGGTTAGTCGCAGATGTGTTTTCTGCAGGACTGCTTCGTTGCTTCACTTCTGTGGATGCAAGTGAGAAACAAACCCATCAAAGACATCTCTGGCAGCCTCCGTGTCTCTTTCTCATTGCCGCTGGCCATTTCACTCCTGATCTCGACAACACAACACACTCTGGGCAACACAAAATGAAGGGCCAGGGCCAGATGAGGCCAAAGATCACAAAGTTTAATGTGTATGCCACAGGCATCGTTCTTAGCAATAGGATTTCTTTTTCTTAAACACCCTGAGGAGACCAGCCAGAGCTGACTTCAAGCACAGGTAAAGCAGGCAGCTGCTGTGTTAAAGGGGTAACAAGATATGGCAAGCAACGATCATGTTCCATTGCTTATTATTCCTGTTTTGCGGTGTGGGGTGATAAACTAGTGTGCCAAGTTCCTCTTGTCTGAAAGGATGGACAAACAGCCTGGCTGCTGTAACTGCAGCCAGATTTGTTACGGAACCAGGAGTTACTGTAATTTGTGGACTTTAATTGGTGCTTTCAAGGCTCAGTTTGCTCTAAGAGCAACCTTGCTTTGGAGAACACTAGCTACTTTTGTGCTAGTAAATTAAACCATGCCCAGGGATGTGCCCTCTACTGAAGAGCACCTATCCTTACCCTGGGATTCTTTTAGCCCAGGTCAACCAGCACTCTGCCAGTTTGAGGGAAAAACAAACAAACAGGGAACTGAAAGAATTGATTTTGAAAGATGCTTCTTAAAACATAAATTGCAAACCAATCAAAACAGTGCAATGCACTGGTGTATGAAAAAAATCATAAGTAGTTCAAACTTACAAGTAGCATAATTTATAAACATAACAATCAGAATAATAATACTAAATATTCCCACAGGAATATTTAATTTACTAAGAGAAATGTAGCCATTGTTTTTCAAAGCATATGTTTGTCACTTTATCTTTGGAAGTTTTAAAAGGGTTGCTATGGATTCAGAGAATAAATGGCCAGAAGAGAACATTAGACCACATTATCTCAATTCCTGCAGAATTTACATTAATCTCACAGGCACTAAGAGCAATAATTTATGTTTATCATCAAATTCACTCTTCCAAAAGGCTTCCGGCCTTGAGCTGAAGGCCTCAACAAGAAGATGTGTCTATTGGAGCTGGAGGGAAGCAAAGATGGTCAGCTGAGGTCTAGAAAACATAGCCAGGGAGGAAAGAAGAAAAGTTATTTAGTCTAGGCAAGAGAAGATGTAAGTAAATGTCTTCAAGAGGATATTGTTGAGGCAAAAAAAGTAAATGGCTCAGAAACAGGCAGGACAAATTCATGAAGCACATGTCTTTCAGAAAGAAACATTGTCACCTCTGCTCATGAAGCCACAGAGCCACAGGTTGTCAGAAAAAGGGGCTATGGTGTGAAAAAGCAGTGTATTCCAGCTTTGTCTTTTATAATCTTTCCCTGTGCAACCCTTATGTGTCACTGTCAGAGGCAGCATGCAGACCAGATGGATGCTTTGGTCCAGTCAGGGCAGTTGTTCTCCCCTTCCTAAGCAGCAGGTGCCCCACGACTTCCCTGGGTAGTTCGCTCCAACGACTAATCAGACTTGCTGCTAAAAATAGCCACTGCTTATTCATGCTAAATTCATTCCAGTAATTAATATAAAATTAATTCAAGCCAGGCTGCTATGCCCTTGAGAGTGTATGAGCTTGTTTTATGCAGTGAAGAAGAATTAGCCAAGGTCCATCCAATGTGAACTATCAAAATGGCAGAAACAGGCTGTTCCTGGACTCCTGACTCTCTTTTTCCACAAGGATTTATGATCCACAAGAAAGGAATGACACCCATTCCCTTCCCTATTACCTCTCAACATATTTCCAGGCAAGGAATAACTTTTTATCATCTGTGGTTGCATGAAATTTTATTTGCTGGTGCTTTTATCTTTTCTTTTTCTTCTCCGGGTGCTATTCTTATAGATAGGTAGGTCTTAACCTGGTATCCAGTGGAAACATGGCTTATGCACTAGCACTGCCTGTCTATCCCTTGATCAGTCCGCTTGTCTCCCAAACTGTCTGCCTGGGTGGCCATCGGTTTGCCTAAGTCCTAACAAATTTATCAGAGTGAAACGGTCCAAAGGTCTAGAGATGTTTTGTGAAAATCGGTCAAGTAGAGGAGAAACACTCAAATGAGTGTTCCCACCGAAGGCACCTCAGCTCCTTAGCTGCTCCCAGGGGCAGCAGCCAGCTGATCCGTCAGCACATGGGTCATGGCTGGCCCGTCAGCACATTCATACCTCTGAGCAGGCTGCCATTTGCCCAGTGGAAGAGAAGCAGTCATAGGACAAGCTGGAAGGAAGATGGCAATATATGAACAGGGAATTGGGAGGTTAGGGGGCAGAGGATACTCATGCATGGGAAACCAAACTTCACTAGTTTTGCTGCTGATCAGAAAATTTTGTTCGTTTAAAATACACCTCTCTTTGCTGCACTCAAGCTGTAGTGGGTGTTGTCTGGGCCTCATGACATCAGTGCCAGTCTTTGTTCTGTGTCTGGGTCCAACCAAGTCTCCCTTTTAATCCCAGGCACACTCCTGTCTGCATCCTTTGACATCACAGCTTTTGTTGGAGAAACTTAGAATGCAGTTATCAAACCCTGAGCTCAGCGCGGGGATATGGTATCGATTGCAAACATCTATGTTTGGGGCCTGTGGCACCTCTGAAAAGGTTACAGCGAAGCAGGATATGCAATTTGTAAAGGTCAAGTAGGGGAAGGGATCTCCGACTCCTGTCTAGGGATGTATAAAGGAAGGTTTTCAATCCAGCAACAGAACCAAAAATGTAGCTGTGGGAACAGCTAAGAGTCACTTCATAACAACAACAACTAACTTTTTTTCTTCTATGTGTGTGTTTGTTGGTGAACATCAGACAACACATAAGGATGGCCTCAACGTAGTGGCACACCTTAGGGCTGGGTGTCCAAGCTTCCATCACAGTCAGTGGAGATTTAGCCAAGGAAGCCAATGGAGCTGGGGAATTTGTCTGGTCAAATGCAGATGCCTGTTTTAGCATAAGTTGGATGATGCCTTAAGCTTCCTTGACCAGATCTGCCCTGAGGGTAGAGAGCAGCCTGGAAAGTATGTTTAGAGGTGACACCCCACCTAGATCAGGCAAGCTCATCTTTAATGCCTGATGTGGGAAGAAACGCAGAGCATCACTGAATCTGAAATTGATACAGGCAGTTAAAAACTGGTAATCTGATGATGGGCAGAAGAAAGCTTTGAGGATACAGACATGAGTAGCAAGGAAACTATAAAGTGATGATCATTTTTTCTAATCATTATTGATTGCTTTGGCTACTTACATGCTGTTAGGATGAGAGCAGGGCAATGTTCATAGTTAGAAACAATTTCATTTCCCTGGTGCGGCTTGCCAATGGGAAAGTGGCCTGGGCCTCCTAGCCAGTGCTTAAAATAGGATACAAAACTAGAATGAAGCACTCTGTTTAGAGCTATTCAAATGCACCTGACTTAGCAAAAAAGAAAAAAAAAAACTCTCTTTTCCTAATGACTCTAAGAAATGGTGGATTGATTTTTAAAATCAGTTTTCCAGCTAAACAGTTAAACAGGAGGAAATGACAGATATTAATCAGAATTCCCATTATCTCTCCTGGTTTATAAAGCTCGTCTTCTGCTATCCTAAGCATTGGAGCATTTGATAAGGCAGCCAGAGAAAAGCTTTTTTAATGAAACTTTTTTTTTTTGTCAGAGTTTGCCAATTCATCAAAATCAAATTGCTTCATGACACTGCATCTCTCCGGCCCAATTAGTATATAATTAGTTAACACAGAGTGGAACAGTTTTAAGAGGAGGGAAAAAGACAAGTACAATCTGAATTCCAGTATCTGTGGATAGAGCATCTGCTCAAGCAAAAGGGAACATGACTTAAAAGGACTGATCCCATATCTTCCTCATCGTAATTGCAAGTCCCAACCAGCAGAGACTGACTATTCTAGATTGATCTTGCTCTCTCTACCTGGTTTTGACTGTAAAATCTATCCTAGGCTTAAAATAGCTTTATTATTTCTGCAGAGGATTTCTTTGTCAACAAAACTGTATTTTCCAACCCAAAAAACACTTTGTCAACAAGTTCCCAACCAAGTCCCAAAACAGCCCTGACAAATCTGTTCCTTCAGGATAATACTTTCCTCATACGTAATGTCATGAACTGACCTCTGGTGCCAAAGTTTCTTCCCTTTGCTGCATTAAAGTAGGGTAACCTGCACCGCCCCACAGCACTGGCCTCAAAATGTGGGCAAGAAGGAAGGAGGAGGGACCATAAGTGGCCAGACGTTCAGTGCAGCCCCTTCCACACAG
Source organism: Apteryx mantelli (assembly GCF_036417845.1). Lineage (NCBI taxonomy): Eukaryota > Metazoa > Chordata > Aves > Apterygiformes > Apterygidae > Apteryx > Apteryx mantelli. The sequence continues at coordinate 2,259,093 of NC_089979.1, read as the reverse complement.
GGAGCAATCACCCCTGATGGCCCCAAATGGTGCTTGGTGGTCCAGCCATCAGGTCTACCCTTTGCTCCTTCAGCAGCTGGACTGAGAACCTGGTTCCTTCCCACAGAGTCTATCCTGGTTGTGGCTTTCTGTAGGGGCCAGAACAATTAAATCATTTTCCTGATGGAAGGAACAGGCCACAGACTAGGAGGCACCTGTACTTGCTGGTCCTGGGCTCAGCTCTGATGCAGCCCTGTTGCATGATCTCAGGAAAGTCATGTCTTCTGCCTCTATTTCAAATTACCTTTGCTACTTCTGTCCAAAGAAAGCTGCAAAGCTTGACATACAAGGGGGTAAGAAAGTGTTTTGTGATTACAGTGCAACCACAGAACTGCTTCGTGGTCCTAACACGGGCTTCTCCCCTCACACTTCACCCCCACCTCCAAAGCCTAGACACAGCAAAAAAGTACTTGTCTTTCCTGACCACTCGAAAATGCACAAGGCATCTCCAGCAGAAGCTGGCAGGGATCTCACACTCCGAATCTTTTACAACCAAAAGAGCTTAGCAATTAGCAAAATAACAAAAAAAATGTCAAATGCATTTTTGATGCTCTGAAGTTGCTGAGATTTTAAACAAACAGTCTGGGCTGCTCCCACACACCAAGAGTTTTGTGTGCCAGCAGCGTGGCAACAGCACCACCGCATGGGGAAGTCCAACCCCTACAGCCCTCGGAAATCAGGCCCATCTACAGTTTGCTCTGCAAGCAAGATTACCACCATGGTGGTATTATTTTGCAGCAATGCATTGCTTTCACAGTTGTCAGCAAGATGTGTGATGTGATTTGAAAGGGAAGTTTTTCTCCAAGACTGGTCAGGCTAGCCTCCAAAATCTGAAATCTCAAATGGGACCAGCTGGGCATTTCAGTCTGTGCCTGGTCCCTTGTAGAAACCCTCAAGGTCAAACAGGTTCCTCTCTTCTCAAGCCCTTGTAATGCTCAGCAGTTGGCACTTGTTTGCACCCACAGATCTCAAAGCACTTCACCAGGGATACAGGTGTCATTAGCCCTATCTGCTGTTAGAGGAAGAAGAAGCACAAAGAAGAGAAGGGACATGTCGAAGGTCCCTCAGCAGGCCAGTGACAGAGACCCCGAAAACCCCTGTCTTGGCTCAGTGCTGCCCAAAACAGCATCTCCAGTCCACTTTGCTGGTCTCGGTAAGATGTCACTCAGGCAGCCTAGCATTGCCTCCATGTGCTCTGAAGCTTACTTGAACAACAAACCTAGACATCAGGCCCTGTAGTATGAGTTAAAACAATGTGAAACAGTGGTAGACATCTACAAATGTAGTAGCTGGATCCTCTCTCTGTTCACAGTCATGGGCAGCCCAGGAGCAGCAGGAATTGTGTTTACTGCTGCCAGGCCAGCATCCTGCCTCTCCACCCCAAGGCATGTGCATCGGAGAGGGGAAAATAGCTGGGAGCTTGGCAAGAAATACCCTGGGATGAGGCAGGGCATGGATGGTGGCCTTCTGTCACAAGCAGAGCAAGGACTGAAAATGAAGGTGCCTGTTATCACACATGCTGATAGAAGAGGGCGCAGAGAACCAGCTCGTCTAGCTCCTCCTGACAGCTAGCTCTCCATTCGTCTCTGTGGACGTCTGTACCTCTACTTATTTTTAAATCCGTCTCTCCCCTTGTCTATCCATATGTCTTCCTGTCTATCCAATCATATGCCTCATTTAGGATCCACACTTCCCTCCTTACGGACAAGTGTGTAATGCGATTTGCCTTACTGCCATCTAGTGATTCAATATAATTTGTTCTCCGTCTGTTCTGGCTTTTGGACAGTTCACTGCTCTTGCTTCTGAAGCCACCTGCATTCCAAGGAATGCAATTGTGCAGCAGTTAGAAATTCCCATTTTGATGCCTAAAATGGGCCACTAAAATCCATCTCTACATGTCCTCTTTTAGCACAGACTGAGTAAGCCTTCAGACATCAAAGAAATTCTCAGAACAAGGAACCTCATAGCCTCTTTTTTGTGCCATTATCCTCAGCCTCAGCTGTGTGGCAAAGCCTGAGGATGGACCATGATGGACCATGATGTGCAGACAGCACCAGCTCACTCACAGCACACTCGACTCTGGAGGTCCGACCTGTTTCCGCTGACTGTGGGTAGCAGCAGGATGCCTGGCTGAGGCTAGATGATGAACAAGGTGAGATGAACGTCATTTCAGGGATGCTGTTCAGACAACACAGCAGAGCAGTAAAATTCAACAGAGTCCCCAGGTAGCTCAGGTGACCAGTGGGAAAAGCAGTTCCTGGCCAGGCAGACTCTGAGCAATGCAGTGACCTCTCTGCAGGGCCAGGTGGCCTCCGACCACAGTTCTTCTTGTCCTGGCATTGATGTCTTGGATGAAGACATCTAAGAGGGCACCACAGGCCTGAGCTCTGAGGCTGGGCCAACTCTGCAGGATCCCCTGATGTTTCTGCTCTTTCAAGGGCTGCAATTCATCCAGATGCTCGGATGAGCGTGTGGAACTTAATTTGCAGTTTCCTCTTTGCTGGGATTTTTTATTCTTTTCTTCTGCACTTGAAAGACATCCCCACAAAAAAAAAGACAGTCTGCTCTTGAAGTCTCAAACACATTATCTGTGCCATCTGGCAGGCTTTGTTACAGCTTCTTCAAACCACCTAGCCAAATGGTTGCCACAGTTCAGGATATCAGAGCAACTTTCTTTTGCCTTTAGAGATGCTCAGCATCACTGCCCAGATTTCCCAGGCACCGTCTCACCAATAGCCTTTCTTGTCCTCAAATTTTCAGCTCACATCTAGTGATGTTATACCCCTGCTCAATGTTACCAGGGGCACCACGCTCTGAAGCGCAGCCCAGCACCACTTTCTCAGCCTGACACCAGGCAGGTGAACCTGGATCCAGCAAATAATCAAATTCCCTTTCCCTCCCTCCTCAGCAGAAAGCTCCAGAGCTATGTCTATCAAGACTCTGCAGTGACACTTAAACCAGCATAAAGAAAGCCCAAGTGATTTGTAGGCATCCTTAGATCAGCAGGGGAAAGAAATGGATGGTCTTTTCATGCACGGTTAGATGAAACTGGGATTTTACGACACCAGGAAAATAATGGAAAAAACTTGTACACACAGTCCTATGGACAAGTGCATATTAATGTATGTATGCAACTATAACGGGGCACGCTTGCCATCTTCAGGAGCGGAGCAGGAACTGCACATACACTTTCAAAAAGCAGTGGGAAGCAGCAATCAATGTCAGGATACAGGAATTACTGGGTTCTCACGCAGCCTCTAGCTGTAGCCACCCAGGACTGGGTCAAGGCAGCTGATGAGCTGCAGGTGTCTCTTTTAGAGTACCACGAGTCCTGTTCTTTGCGGCAGCCCTGGGACTATTAGAAAAAAAAAATACAAAGAAATGACAGTACTGGGAGAGTTATACTGGCAGCAAGTCAGGCTGCTGGGGATGCAAGTCACACTCCCTCTTGCTTACCAGTGAGTTGCTTAAAGGAAGAAACATTTAATTCAAGGCCTGGGTGGATCTGATGGGGGCCAGGTTGTCCTCTCCCCTTGGTCCTATTCTTCCCTGAAACGAGGAACCAGGCCCTGCAGGGACAAGCATAAGGATTTAAAAAAATAATAATAAATAACCTTATATCTCTGAATAAGGATCGCCAGAGCCAGAGCTCTTTTTCTAGCTATTCCAGAAGTGCTCCCACAGCTACTTCTGGCTATTCCAGACAAGATGGCTATAAATGGGACGGTCTGAAAAAAAGAAGGTAGAGCAAAGGGTAATAGACACAGAAAGGAGGACTTTTATTTAAACCAAGGAACTGAGCCTTGAACAGAACTTCCAGTGTCCAAGGAGGAGCACTTAAGTTCCCCCAGAGGAAATAGTATGTGGAAAAACATCCCCCACACCAGATTCTCCGCTGGTGTAAATCAGCACAGTGTCACTAACTTCAGAGATATGCCAGCTGACCTTCCGTGACTCACGCTGCAGCCGCTGATCAAGAGCTAATACCCACCAACACACTGACGCACCTTCCCTTCAATTTGTCCTAAGAGCTAAACTGTGAGAGAACAAGTCTCCAAAGGCTATCACTGCAAAGTGCTATGTTCCTGAGTTTTAAAGAAGAACCCTAAATAAAGCAAGAAACCACAGTAAATTGAATTTAGCAGGAAGGCCTGTTTTCTTCTACACTGGTGTGTACTGAGAAGTGGTAAAAGGATGTGAGGGATGGGAGAGCTCTCCAGCCAACCCACCAAAGCAAGTGTATTAGCTTCAGCCCGGACTGCGGCTAAACTCACCTTCACCTGCGATTGGAAATGGCATTTCCTTAACAAGCCCAAGTTATTTACACACTGATGTGAATTCAGATATCAAAACCGTACCCAGCCTATGCAAGATAGAGAGACTGAAAGACAAACAGATGCATGCCACAGTGTATATAACGTGGAGATTGAAATACTGGACAAAGCAATCAAATAGTCCCTTTGGCTTCAACACACATTAAAGACCTGAACTGGGCGTTGTATTGTACTGCACTACAGAGAATACACACAAATAAATGCATAGGAGCACATGGACACACGGAAGAAGCCTACATACTGCAGTTTCCTCAAATATCTTACTACCGCATGCCACAAGTGCCACGCAGAGGCGGACACACAGGTGGAATAGCTGGAGGTGTTTATTAAAGAACATTTTATGCTCGATTTAAACACAACAGCACCTCTCAAGGTAGCAAGGGGAGGGTAGAGAGCTCTGTTCACAGGGTGCAACCGCAGCCCTGAGGAGACACATAAGACCAGCCTTGTTCTGAAGAATTTGTGCTTTTTTTCCAGTCATGTGAACACTTTGCCCGAGGGTAGGAGGGAAGGCGGGGGGGTCGGGAGGGAGCCGCTGGCAACTCAGTGACTAAGAATCACAATCAGATAAGAGATGCCCATAACGCAAGTATCAGCATCACGAATCAGCCCCTCCCTCGGTCCAGTGTGCACCTCGCTCAGGTGCCTTCACGGGGAAACCTTCCAGGCGTGCATGAGAGCTGCCTCCCACAGTATATAACGTGCCCCGAAAGGAGACAACCTGTACACTGCGAGAGAGAGAAGCCATCCCAAAATGAAGGCTTTGCTTGTCCTGCTCCTGGGAGCAGCCCTGTGCATGGACTCAGGTAAGACAGCATGGACAGTCTGCCCTGTGTCCTCTCCAGCAAGGTCCTCAGCTGGGAGGAAAGACCCATCAGGGGATTTTGCAGTGAAGGAAGAGATGCTGAAGTAGTTGTTGTATGTGCCATGTTCGCTTTCTGATGGGGCGATCTGGGCGTTGCATGGAAAAATAGGTAGTCTCACCGTGCTGATGGCGTGATACTAGCACTGGGTAGAGCAGCTTCCAGGAAAGATAAGTCCTGGAAAAGTCCTGGATAACTCCTAAAAAAAGTGAATTTCATGGGGATCAAAATTATTTATGTCAGACAGCGTAGGTTTTTCTCTTAATAAGAGAGGAGGGGAGGTTTATTTTTCTTTTTCCTGGGCTAACAAAATGGCTCATTTCAACATTTCTGCAAAGGCAAGTTTTGTTCTGACATATTCTTTGACTCCTCATTTGAAAAGTGGCCTCTCAGTCTGCAAAGTTTATCTGCTTTCTAAAAGGAAGAAAAGTGGGGAGAGCGCTGATTTTCAGCTGATTTTTTGAGACGTATGATTTTCTAGATTGAACAGGTAGAATTTGGACAGTGCAAATCTGTAACTCTCTTTTGGCTGATTGGGAAAATACGATTTAAAACTAGCTCTTCCATGTTACCGGAGAACAGAAGACCCAGATCTGAGCAGAAACTTGTCTCAAACAGCAGAAGATATTTAAGGGCTAAGATGAGAAGGGGCTTGTACAGCCCTGCCCAGACCCTCTCCTCTGCCAGCTTCCAGCAAATGATCCAACTGTCCATCATCAGGGTTCGCTGAAATTTGATTTGTGTTGCATTAGAAGTCAGATATTCAAGAGAGCAGAATGCTTCACTACAGACAAACTGGGGGTTTGCTTATTGCCTCTACGGCTGTATCAGTCATTTATGTAAAACAAAATGGCTCGGACAGAGGGAGACCGAGTGGTTCAAATCCCTTCTTACTCCTGCTCACAATAACACCTCGGTTTCTAGTTAGGGCTTGTCTATGTAAAAAGAGTATTTTAGGCATTAGGGTTTTGGTCCAAGGGTGTCATGAGACAAGCCTGGTGGTCAGTTGATTAAAATACTTATGCACATTCGCACACACACACCTTCCTAAACACTTTCCAGGGCTGTGAGGCTCCAGTGATGTCCCGGGTCACGGGTAGGTAATAGGAAAAGGGAATTGTGCCATGCTCTCTCTTCTTGGGGGACTGTTTTTCATCAGAGCTTGTAAGCTGCAATGCCTATGCTGGTATCCCAACCTTCGCTTGGCATACTTAACGACACAATGGATGTTAACGTTCTGACTTGCGTCCCGCACGGACCAGCATGGCTGTGAGGGTGTGGGAACACCTGATGGTGTGGTTTTCAGAAGGAGGCAAAAACTTTATTTGCACTTTGCTTTCTAAGAGGGCATGTTGGAAAGCAGGTGTCACAAGTTGGTCAAACAGAGAACGTGGGCCAGAAGAGATCTTGCAAATCACCTGTTCCACCCCCCCGCAACCCTCTCTCTCCTTTGGGTTTTCCCCATTTCATCCAGAATGGAGCACAATGACTCAGCTAAGGCTCACAAGCACAATATTGGTACCACTCCCCTGTCTGTAGAGGCAGATAAACAATATCAACACACTCTTTTGATGACTTCATCCTTCCATTCCTTCTCAGTTCACAAGGAAATGGGAATATCTAAAAAGTCCCTATCCAGACAGGAACTGTATTGAGCCAGACACCTCTCAAATGCCAAGGAAAGTGTGTGATCCTTGCTCCCTCATTGCGCCACCTAAATCTGAAAGAGCTCCAGTACTTGTAAAATTTGCCCATCTCTCACCCCAAGTGAGTACACCGTTCTCCACTGAAAATGGAAAGACCACTGGTTTCCAAATAACAGAGGTGCTAGCTTCTTTTGAGGATCCACACAATGGGTCCTGGGTCCCAGCATAATCACTAGATATCTTGGTTAACCACAGCAGTCCAGATGGATTTGCCTTGTAACCTCTCTTGGCCTCTTGCAGGTTCTTCTTTGAAATGTTACAGCTGCACGGCGCAGGTCAGCAATTCCAACTGTAAGATGCCTGTGAACTGTAAGGATTCGGAAACGTGCAAGACAGATGTGATCGGTAAGGCAAGGTGTGGATGGGCAATGTCTTAGCTGCGGTGTTGGAAGCAGGCATGGCCCCAGCCACAGATGTCCAAGCCAACCCCAGCTACACTAGGTACACCAGCTGGTGTGTGCCAGAGCTGAGGCCAGCAAAGCTCAATGTGCCACAGAAAGAGAAAAGCCATCTGGGAAGAAAAGGTGACCAAAAAAACAACAAAAAAACCCTTATAGATGGTTTTTGGTTTGATTAAGAAAGGCTGAAGAACAAAGTTTAACACTCGGTGATGGTTAGCCCCTTGGTAGTGGTGCTGGCCATCACCAAGTCCTCTCCCCACATTGGCCATGAGATTGAGATTACAATGCATTAGCGCCATGCATGCTGTACCTTACAAAGTCCTCAGCATTTGCCAAGAGATCGTGCTAACTATTGAGCAGTATGGACATGCAGTGCCAGTGCCTGGAACAAATCTGGACAGGGTGCAGCTGCTTTGTACAACACCTAGCACAGCAGGGTGTTAGTTCTTAAGCCCTTGATGTTTTGAATAATACATACCAATGTCTCTCACCTACACAAAAATAGGTTTATCTCTCTTCCATAACACCAAGGATGTTTTGCTTACAAGGGCAAGAGCTGAGCTGGTACCTTTGTAAAGGTAGAAATATGGGTTAAAATGAATGTAGCATTTCCCACAGGGCAACTTGGCTGTAGGTGACAGCCAGACATAATGCTAACCGCTGTGAGGGGTTGAGCCTGGTAAAATCTAGTCATGAGGTTAGAAGGAGCATTGAATGACAGAGCTGACTCTAGGGCATTCAATGGACAAGATAGAAATTCACCCAAGTCCATCTACAATCAGTTCTGAATGCAGCCAACTGTGTGTCTCTAGGTAAACTCCTCTAAGGGGCTATGATTTAATTCTCTCATCCTGGATATGGTAAAAAAAAAAAAAACTTCCTCCCAGAAAATGATTGTTCACCTTCTGCAGATCTGTAGTGACAGCTCAGCTGCTCTTAGACCTGAGGCACAGAGACCATCGGTGGCATCCATGTTCAAACTGATCTCCGTGGTGCAGTGAATGCAGTACCTCCCGTAGGCGTCCTTGCACACATTGCAGTGTGCAGACCCATGGTCATGCATTCACAAAGAGGAGAGTCAATACATCTTACAACCTGCTGGCCCTGTACAGTAAAGTTGCACGTGTCAAAGACTTGGTGCCCTGATTAAATTGTGCAAGACCAGTAAATCCCATGAAAAACTCATCAGACCTACCTTAATCTGACCAGCAGCCACTGACTAGCAACTAACAACAAAAAAGCAGGCCTCTCAGAAAGAAACCAAACAGTAACTTTGTCATCTGTGAAATGGGACTAACTGTGTTTCTGTAACAGCCCTGGGTGTTGAATGGCTCTGTGCAACAAAGGTGTATAAGATAGGAGCAAAGATTCCCTCGCATTCTTGTTCCTCATCATGAAGTAGCCTAGGGTCCCACACAGGGCTGTTAATGGTTACTTTAGTTATTAAATATATTATTATTATCATTACTGTTAGTTGATGCTGTTCTAGAAATCACCTAGAAGTGTGAATACACTGCCTTAACCAAGCAACTGGGGACTGGACCCCTTCCCTCCCTGACAAACTGACACCCCAAAAATACAACATGCGACAGTAAAGCAGCTGTTTGGAAACACTCATATTTTCTCTGCAATGACCTCAGTTAGGAATAGTGTTTCGTTATTCAATTCTGTGAGCCTTGGATTGGGTAATATTGCATTGCATCCTTGGAGTAATGGTCCTGCCTTCCTTCCAGGGGTCATAGGTGTCTTCAACATCATCAGTAAGGGCTGTGCTTCATCATGTGAGCCATCTTATCAAGACCTAACTGTGGGAAACAGGAATGTCTCCTGCTGCAGCAACGACCTCTGCAACATCAATGCAGCGGGCAGTGTGAGGTGCAGTTATGGGATGGTAGCAGTGATATCAGCCAGCATGCTCTGGACCTTCCTGAACAACAGACTGTGAGAAGCAGAGGAGACTCCCATGGCCATAGAAAGCCTTGGAGCACTCCTGTTATAGCAGAAATTGTAGCCTGGAGCAATTTGGTGTCTTGGGCACACAGAATACTTGGAGCTGATGGCAGATCTTTGCCTTATGATAGCTTCTTTGTGACTGTTATTTTATTTCTGTATTGCTGCTAAATAAGAGAGTGTGTGTGTGCGTTATCTGCATAAAACCTAATACAATTATTTCTGAATCACATGTGTGCATGTTGCCTATATATACTCAGTTTTGTGTTCCTGAAATCAGCATCATCCGTAGATGGGTATGCTGCACATCTGGTCAAAGTTCAGTCTTGGTCATTGATGTCTCGCAATGTTGTGTGCTGACAGACCCCATGGCAGAGCAGAACAGTAGCAGCAACTGTACCTCTAAAGCTTGAGGGGCTCTGATATATGGCAAACTCTGGTGGGGACATACCCCAAAAAGCAATTGTACCTGCAGGAGAACTTGACTGTTACCAAGAGATTCTGGGATCCTGCATCTTGTTAGCTATCACGCAAGATGAGCAATGCTCATTTTTCCTGCTACACATGAAATCCATTCTTTCCATATTGCCTTCCTTGAAGCTGTAGCATATCTTGCGATGGAGGGCAGGACTGCACAATCAGGTACCTGGAGCACCAACACCATGGTGGGCTGTAAAGGAAAGCTCAGAATATCTGGGAAACCTTTCCCAGTCCTCTCAGCCGCTGGTACCAATGAGATGTCTTCATGCAAGGTGGTGCTCATCCTCTCTGAATAGTTTATTCCATGGATATGAGCTTAGGCATTCCCACCTTGCACTGGGAGATCCTGAGCAATGGTTGGCAAAGGCAACAGAAAAAGTACCAATTGAAGCTTCCTTCAAGAAACTCTCAAAGAGAGTTTTTAAAAGAGACAGCAACGCACATACAAAAGCAACATACATACGAAGATATCTGAAAAGCAACATAGAAAACATTCTGGAAAAGGCCACCATGCTACATGTGTATCCTCCCAATATACAACAATAGGAGATAAGGCTGGTATCAGGAGAGGGTAGAGATGGGCCTGGGAGCGCCCCTGGCAGGATGATGAAACAGGCTGGACTCCTGACTGTTAGCTAAGGGCTGTAAAGTCAGGACAGAAGTGGGTGGAGGAGCGAAAGGGGAGGGAGGTCAGCCAGGTGCCACCTTTTCCCCTTTTCATACTCTAAGGACTCATGGACCTGCAAAGGATATGAAAAGCCAAAGGCTGAAATCACAAAGAACCATTTTTCTCATGCAGATGAGTAACCTGGGGGATCCACAGCCATGGGACAAGGCCTAGCTTCACATTTTGGGAGAAGTCAGTCAGATGTCAGAGGGTAATGACCCTGTCTGCTATTGTGAAACATAAAAGTATGTAAACGCTTGGGATACAAGGCATTAATGAGCTGCTAATTGCAGGATGCAGGGAAGGGGTTCTCCCAGAGGGAAATTCAGAATGAACCAACTCATATGCAGTCAGTCTGGTTATTGGCAGAGGGAGGGTATGGGACCTGGGGGGCAATCTATTCCAGCTCTTGCAAATCTGTTGAGTCTCAGTCACTGAAAGAGGAGCTCATACAGCTGTATTCCTCACAGTTAGGTCATTTTATGCATGGACAACAAGCTGCATGACCCCTCCAGTCCAAGCTGATCTGTACACTACAAATCTAGTGCACTTTGAACATGAGACATGGCAGGACTGCAGCGTTGTGCTGTGATACCTTGTGGGAACCCTTCCTAGAAGACATCCAGGCTAGCCACAGCTGAAAAAAAGAGCTCTTCCCCTACACCATGAACCCATTAGGCAGGGTGCTATACTGCATGACAAACACAGTGAAGCTTGAGAAGTGTGCAGAAAGGGGTTAGGAACTGAGCTGGGTGGGTTGGTGGGTCAACCTCATTCTTTAAAATAGCAGTAGATATCACAGTAGTGTTTCTTATCACTTACCTCCAGCATGTTTTGCTGCTGCTTCACTTTCTTTCTCACAGACAGTGCTGTCTGTAGCATTTCAACCCAAAATTGCTGCTTACATGGTGGAAATCCATGCTACCCAGCCCTCTGTCTGTTGTTCCCTTTCCCTGGAGCTAAACCATCTGGTTCCTCTTTCCATATGCTGCCTTTTGTAGAGAACCTCTCCTTCTCCTCTCCCACCTCATTTTTTCTCAGATTCAGACCCAGAAGACTCTGTCCATATCCACATTTAGAAGGATGAGAAGAGAACAAATATCAAGCAGCAGTCTCCCCCAAGCTCTGAGATCTTCATCAAGTTGACACTCTACGAACAATGTGTCCTTAGCTGAGGGGATAGGAATATGAACACTATTACCTCTCATGGGTATAATGAGGAGATATCATGATATAACTCCTCCAAATCAGGCCTTCTGACTATGTCTATACTATTAAATGAGTCAGCACTGGGCACTGGAACGCTGTCAACTGTATTCTTGCAATGTAAGAAGATTCTTGACACACCACTGCTCTGTGCCCACTTTCTCAGTCATTTCCCAGGCAGTCAGGTACTAGCACCTTCAGTGACCATTCCCAACAGGCAGGTTGGTTACAATGACCCTGTCTGGAGCCTGGAAGTTCAGCTGCTCAGAAAAGGCCAAAACATGTTAGCCAGCCTCAGAGCCAGAGAGGTCCCCAGTGATGTTTGATGAGACACAGCCTCTGCCTTCAACTTCGAGCTAGAGATCAAACATATTCAGCCCTGAAAATAAGAAAGATGTCAAAAGTCTATAGCATGAAGGGGTTGTTGCAGTTTACCTGTTACAGCATTTTGACCCCATGTAACACTGATGTCTGGAGGCTGGAGCACAGAGAAGTTTAGAATTCCTTGCTGGAGCTGACAGGTGAATTTCTGTGCTCTGGTGGCTGACACCTGATGTCTGGACCTGCACACCAAAGGGCCAGTTCCTCCTCCCAAGTGAGGGGAGGCTGCAGTGCAAGAAAGCTGAGACAGCACCATGTACCTGGTGCTAAAGCTTTGAGGTTATGCTTTGTTCAGAGTGAAAATTCATCTGCTTTGCCATAGATTTGCTGTGGATTGTTTCCTCTTCCCTACATATTCTGGAGGGATTTCACAATCCACTGCCGACTTACTTTTCCCTCTCTTGATCTATCTGGAGATGTTTTTGCATGCAGTGAGGTGGGGAAGGATTAGATAGTTTAGTCTGGAGAAGATGAAATTGTGAAAGGCCACGACTGGGACAGACACAGGGAAGAGCACGGCAGGAAGCACCGACATGCGTGGTGTGGAGTGAACCTGTGGCACCTGCCGCCACTCAACAAGTGAAGAGCATAGCACTTGCAATAGCCTAACCTGACGCTCCCCATTCAGGTCACTGATAGACAAACTCAAAAACATCCCTCCAAATTCTGGGAAGGGTTAGGAGGTGGCAAACCGAGGTGGATAGATGACTCAGCTGTGGGTCAGAACCAGGGCTGGGCCAGGGCAGGACCAGGAAGAGGACTGTTTTCCTACGTGCTGTGACTGCACCTTGATGAAAAGGCTGGCTTCCCCTCCTGCCTCGTAAACCCCTAAGAAAACACAAACAGGACTTAGTCCCTCCTGCTCTTCTCAGCACCTTCTCTCAGGAGCATCCTTGGTAAGTGCAGGTGATCTGGCACCACGCAAATAAGCAAATGCTTTCTGAAGGTCAATTTACTCTCCAAGCACCCAAGCAAACGGGCTGAGAGTTGTTTGACGGGTCAGACACAAGCACAACATTCATTTGACAAGCAAGGCTTTTCTTTCCACCGCCCTCTGGCAAGTTGTTTCTTAACATTGTTGGCTGATCAGTTTTATCAGTTCTTTGTCATATCTTTTTCTACACTTTTCAAAAGGCTTAAAATCAAGAACAGTCTCTTTAAACAACTCAGCCCATCATGTACACAAGAGATTTCTGTACCTCCAGGATCCAACTGTGGTTCATTTGTAAATAATAAATAGTTGGACAGTTTAAATGGATGGTTTCCTTTTTTGCAAGGGCTGCAGATGCCTTATGGACTGAATTTAAACATAACAGTTCTCAAGCAAGTTTATGTCTTACAGATGGGGAAACTAAAGCAACTCAGGTCCAGAGTAACTGTTTTTCTATGATTTTTAAGGTAGGAAACATTATGGACTTATGTCCAGAGTTTAAAGAAAAAAAAAAAGCTTTGCTTGTATTATTGCTATAGTATTGTATTTGCTACTGATAGTATGAGACTGTATTTATTATCTCTGTGGGTAGGGATTAGGGCATACAGCATTGCCTATGGCCCAGCAGGAATTATACCCGGTGTCCCTAACTGGTCTGAAAAGGTCATCAAGGTCCCCTGAATTCAACCTGATTTGCTGCTGCTGGCTAAAAACTTTTGACCATGCTGGAGAACAGCACTAGCACAGAGAGGCCACATGAGCTGGTGTTGAAGGACCAGCAGCTCCTTGCTGTGCTTTGCGCTTCCTTAGTGACCCGGGGCCAGCTACACGGGGTCTCCATGCCTCTGCCACATAAAGATGTTATCAGGTCTAATATATTGAGAGATGCTCAGATAGTGCCTTTAATGGGGCCAGGGGAGAGACTTAGGGAGGTGAAGACTAAGCTGGAAGACAGGCAGCTAGTGTAACAGAGCTGGAGAAGGATTACCCGCTACCCACCCACCCTGCACAGCCACATTCCTGCTCTGTCTTGTGTGCACACACACATACTGCGTTGTGCAATGAGGCTTTTCAACCTTGAAACAGGCAGGGAGAGAGCCTGCAGTTAGCTCTGCTCTGCCAGGCATTAAGTCACCGAAAAGTCACTAAAAGCAATTAAAATACCTTCCCTTTGATTACAGAACCTCCTTAAAGTAACTGCACCCGCCGCTCACCCTGGGCAAGGCTGGATGAGCAAGGCTGGCGAAGCCAGGCTCACTCCATGCCATCTCAGCTCAGCCAACTCCCATCCTGTCACTCAACAGCTCTAAGTGGCAGGATCATTTGGGAGGGCAGAGGGAGCTCACAGGGCTGGAGCAAGGCACTGTCCCTACAAGCTTTGCCTCACAGCTCTGCCAAGACTATGCTCTCTTGACCCATGTGACCCCTCACTAGCTCAGTTCTGGCCTTCCTTCAGCTCTGCTAATACTAAATCGCAGGACTCCTTGAAAACCAGTTGCTGCACCCATTCCTATTCTGCTGATGCTCTTGATCCACAGCTTTTATTGAAGCTCTGACCTCTTCCCTAGACAGCTCAGCTGATTTCGAGCCTACAACAAGCCTCTGTTATGTGGACAGCACCTTATAAAGTCACTAACTCATTAAAACTCCTCTGACTACATGCCTGTACCAGAATTTGCGTGCCCCAGCAAATAGCCATGTTCACCACCCACACTGAAACAGCCTCTGTGCCCGTCACAGGCACGTGCCTATGTATGCCAGTGCTTCCTCAAGCTAACCACTTAGACACACTGTGACCCCCAGTGCTGGGCCCATATGCAGCTCTGTGGCTGGTCCCCCGTGACCAGGATAATTTGACTGCATCCATACACCTGTGCCGCAGCAGAGTCAGAAACACGGGGTCTCTGCCCCGCTTTGGTGCTTGAGGACTGATAAAGATGTCTGGTATGGAAAGGAGAATGTTTTTTTCCCTCCCTAATTGTTATTTTCATTAGAGATTCAATCTGGTCTCTAGGGAATTTGTGGAATGAGAACTTCACCCAGGGCACGAGAGTGAAAGCAGAGTGACGGCGAGGGAGGGGACTCATTTTAATCGGGGGTGACCCTACACTTTGAGCTTTTTGCAGGAACCCACCTGCCTTCCTGGATGGCTGCAAAGGGATGTATCTGCAGTGTGGAGTAACAGCCACACGCATGGATGCCTCCTGTCCACACTACTGTCTTCTATTATGGATGTGTACGCAGCTGCGTCCTTCAAGCTTGCTCTCTGCAATGTATTCAAGGGAAAATGTTTGACCACTCTCACAGACACGTTCAAGGGGAAATGGTGCAGGCTCCAGCTGTAACGTCCAATGATTCTGTAGTCAAGAGAAAGGTTCCCACCCTGCTTAAGATATTGAGATTGAGGAAGGAACTGGCTTTTTCGATTCTTGTTTAACTGCAGTGATTAAAAAATATTCTGAAGTGAGGAAGGCTTGGCTAAAGATTCAAATAGTCATTTGAAATGTGATAATTTGAATATATCTGACCAATTCCGTTCCTCTACACATAAAATGAGCTGTAGAGGAATAAAGGAATGTTAGACTTGATGTTAGAATTTGATCATTCTAAGATTAAAAGTGAGCATTTAAAAGAAAACAATTAAGAAATACTCCCTGCTCTTCTCTGCATGCTATGAAGTACAGAATGTCAGTCTTTTGCTGAGAGCTGATATGCAGTCAAGGCTTCTGGACCAGCTCCAATTGCCTGATGGTAAAACGGCAGAGCATTTCACAACAGTTCTCACACCCATGTACTATCAAAGAAAGCTGTTTCCCTGCCCTTCATAATCCCATGCACTGAATTTGTCTTCTTTCCTTGTTTTGCAGTAAATGCTCTGCTGCCGGGTGCTCTTCAAATGCAGCAGCTCTCACCTGTATCTCCAGGAGGATGGGGAATTGCAGTCATTGCAATGGCCATGGGGACCCATTGACGTGGTATCTTCCAGTGTCCACTGGAGGCAAGGAGTTTCAAGTTAGCTACAAGTGTGTCCAAGTCAGGAGTGCCATGAGAGCTGCTCCTCAAGCTATTCAAGAAGTGAAGATATGCAGACGACTCAAGCTAGTGGCACTAGTACTTGGCACCAAGATGATGAAGCAGAATAATCCTGGCAAGAAGAAGTATCCAATGGTCAGGAGCCATTCACAGTGGAGAGCAGGCACACCTGCAAGGCAAGTGGAAAATCATCCCAAATTTCTCATTCTGGAAGTCTGAGGACAGCCCTTACTCACCATGCTACAGCGCAGAAAGTCTTGCGGTCCCAAAGCCCTGGAAATTGTGGGGGGCCCAAGTCAAGAACCCAACAGGATTCCAGAGAAGCCAGCATAGAAACCTCATTGCTGGCCTCAGTCCCCTGTGAGCATGGAAGTTGCAAGCGGCACACCTGGAGAAAAGGGTAAGCAGATGTGGGGCATGGGAGATACGGCATTTGTTTTGCTGGCTGACACCAGGTATTGGCATTAAAAGCAGCAGAGAACAGAGACGTTTTTCTGAGTATCAGAAAACCAGCAGCCTTCCCTCACCCAGGCTGTGCACTCCTCCTACCTTCCTCTCGTCTCACCCATATTCCAGCTACACCAGCTTCAACAACTACTTCTGTGACTTGTTTTTGTATAGATTCACGTCTGGAGCACAGTCTTTTCTGTGCCTTCCCCTAGTGTCTAGAAGGAGCTGAGGTCACTATGCACAACGAGAATAGCACTCTTTTCTACCCCAACACTTGTTTTTTACAAAAATTATCTAGAAATATTAAAAAATATTTAAATAATAATTAAATAATAAATAAATAATAAAATAACGGGTCAAAAGTTCTGGGAGGCACATTCAGTTGGCATTAAGTGGACATGTATGTATGCAAACAGTGTGATAGCTGAAGGAAAAGATGTTAAGAAATAACCAAAAAACGTTTCATTCACATACGTGAGTGTTTGCCGAGCACTGAGCCCTGTCCAGCTCTCCAATAAAGTACACAAGTAGCTTATAATTGAGGGTTAGTCATAGGGGATTACAGCTAGCCCAGGAAATTGCCTGGCTACTATAAAAACTGCTACGGTCTCATTTCTGCAGAAAGCTTAATAAAAAGATGCAGAGATGCACCCTAAGCAAAAACATAAGTTCTTACAGGGTTTATGTCAGTGACACCCACAACCATGAGAGTCAGGAATTCATGAGTCCTGTACATATGTTCTCCCAAACTCAGGAAGGCAGGCAGGCAATCCTAGAGCAGAGAATCTGTCAAAATAGTCCTACACTCCTCTGAGCACTGTTACTCACTGCAGCATGCTCTCGGTAGTGCAGTGAATTTTAAGCACCTCTGCAGGGGAGAGAAAATAGAATTGCACACACAAAAAGTGCAGGGCATGGGGTACACAGGGCAGGCTTCTTTGAAGACTTGGTGATGTCCTTCCAGTCACATATAGTTTCTGGAGGCAACATCCTACTATCAGCAACCACCTAGCAAGCAAGAGTCCCCACTGCTTTTGCAGACAGGTATGTACTTTTCCATCATAAGTAGTGACTAAGGATGCATCTATGGATGCTCGAATTACCAGAAAAAAGACAAATTTAGTCATTATCTCAGTCTCCAACACAATGCCTCTTCCCTTTGTGATGCTCTTTCAATATTATTATGTAGGTTCCCAGGCCAAGTTAGTGATAAATCAAGCCCAGCAACAAGGAGCCATGCAACCCACTATACAACCTGCTCAAATCCTGCTTAACAAGCTCTGGAGGTGGGATATACCCACCTGCTGATGGGTACAGCAGAAAATGTCTTGTCACCTCCAGGGAACAGGTTTTAGAAAGTGTTTTCAGCACTACAGGATGAGAAAAGCATTATTTTTGAGGTCATGGAAACAAAACAACAAACAACAACTTGCTGCATTTCTAACCTTTCAGGGTGGGGACCAGGAAGTTCCAGGTCCACAAGTACAACTATGCTAATAAATTAAACCCAGCCAGGGAACTTTTCTGGGCAATTGTTGGGAATGACAGAGGAGTTAACACAAGCCAGTGAGCATTTCTAGGAGGCAGTTTGGATGCAAATACATTGTTTGGGGAGGAAAAAGTGGTATCATGGAACTGTGGGATTTCTGAGGCAGGAGATAGAAACAGTTGTGTAGAAAGGATGGTTAGCACGACCCAAAAGCTGGTGTAAGTCTCTATTGCTACAGCACCAATTTGCCCAAGCTAGACTGATTTGTCATTAATTAATAGCAACTGCTAGGTGATAAGTATCCTGATGAAGAAAACCCTTCTTCCAAACAGACCTGGGAGTTCTCGGACTGAACTATTCTCTCCCAGACCAGGTCTTCCCAGATACTTAGGAAGATGTTTTCAGTCAGTCAGCTCCTCAAGCCTGGTCAGGGTCTGCACAACAGTCACCTCTTTTGCTTGTCCATGCAAGGTCCTCAGGTCTAGAGCTGCACATCTGTGTTCTCCTTCCTCGGTAGGCACAGTTAATGCCTTGACTGCACCCTCTGGCTTATCTGTAAAGGTGGACTTCCAAACCTGTGTGTTTGTGGTGTTGAGGGAGGCCAGGAGCAACCACACATGACACTGTATCCCCTTGATTTCCAGCAACACGTTCTAGAGAGCATCTCATCTACAGAGACCATCCTGTAGAGAGCAGAAAAGAGGGAAAGAACAGAAAAAGAGGACCTGGAGTCTGAGATAGGTGTCTATTCCCCAGATGTGGAATAGAACTGCTGGTTATTTTCCTGCACATGTTCCACCACACTTCCCGTAAGGATTCCCGGAAAGCAAAGGGTGTAGCAGAATTACACGGAAAGCAAATCTGCAATGCTGTATGGGAAATTCCCTGCCATCACCACCCTGGTGATTCATGCTGAAGTAAAAAACAATTGTTCATTTGGATACCTTTGCATCACAGAAATTTTTGCTTCCATGCTTCTGGTTTCAGGATTAAGACATTGATGTCAACAAGTCCAAAATGTCCAGGATAAAGTAGAACATGGCGCTGCCTTTTTTCCTATTGAATGGAGCGATAAAAAGTAGACACCATCAAGAAGAAAATCAACAGTATAGGGGACAAAATAGGTAGGCAGACACTCTCTGAAGATGGATGGATGGTTTGGGGGGGGGGGGGGGTGTTCCAGCCTACCTCAAATAATGAGGCTGGCTGTCCAAGGAAAGCCTAAGAAGTCCCTCTAGCTTTCATATCTGGTCATGACAACCTGAACTCATTTGAGTCTCTTCAAAGTAAATACTTCTTTTCTAGTTACACGGACTAATCAGCCTGGCTCTGAAGGGGTGGCAATAAATGAGATCCTGCTCTCTCTTAGTACCATCTTCTAGGTGAAGAAGAAAGGTCTCATCCACTCCACCTATATCTAGAGCAGAATGCTAAGGCCAAGGCAGAATTCAGGAATAACACACCGCTGTCCCAAAATAGACCCCACATATCACAACCAAGTGAATGTTCCACTTCTATCACCTGTATCCTTCTACTCACATCTCTCCAATAGTATAGCTAATGCCCAATAGTGAAATTATGGAAAAAAAAAATAATAATATTAGGCTTTTCAGTGGCTTAGGCAGAAGCAAAGTGTGGGTGGAGGATAACTTGTAAAACTACCTAACTTCCCTCCAGTCCATCAGAGATGTTGCCTGATTGCTTCTTCCTCCATCACATTCTTCTATCACTCAACATACTCCAAACCCTTTGGGTTACCCCAGCATGGATTACCAGGGCTCTGGCACAGGCAAAGTGTAGACAAGGCCTTGGCCTATGAAACAGCTTGTTTCATCTGTGCCCACAGCTGGGCATTATTCCTGTCCATGCACCATTACATGTATCTAAGGGAGCAGTTTGCACACCTAGAATCCCAAAAGATGCGTCTACCCAACATGCTGGTATGACAGGGCAGTAACATTAGGCTACTGAGTAGGTGGGGAATTGAAGCCTGAGGAGATTAATGCTTCCTGGAAATCTGCTGCTGGGAAGGCTGTAAAGCCCCTGTGCTCAAGTGTCGGACAAGATTCTTTCTCTCATTTAGTCCGCAGCAGCCTTTCGCTCTGTGTCTCAGTGTCAATTAGTCAGTCTCATGCGCTCACACATCTAGTGTTGTTCTAGCCTTGAGCAGCTCCCAAGTTGAAATCAGACTCAGGACATTAAATAAATGTAAATGGTAAACCAAAGGCCTGCCTAGCTGAATTTGTCCAAGATCTAGAGCCAAATTATGCTAACTGGACTGTCCATCTCTCCAATAAGCATCCTCTGACAGTTCAAATCAGTGCCGCGCTCTAAAAACACTGGAGTTACTGTTACTCAGAAGGGAAATAGATATCAGAAAAGAACTCTCAGGTCACTGAATTTATTTCTGTGCCCTACCAAACACATCATCTGGACAATAGTCTGATCAATAGATCATACTCTAGATCATCAGGTCATACTCTGTTCAAACTCCACCTTAAAATCAAGCTGTTTGTTCTCTTCCTTGTCTGCTGGGAGAAGACTAATTCATTTCTTAGGGACCTGTATCTAATTTCCATCCTTGATTTTTTCACGGCCAGATCCCACCCACATGAGCTGTGCCACCATCTTTCTTACTCCAGACAGGTCTTCCCTTCTGAGCTGTCTGCTGTTGAATAGGTCCATAGTCAGCAATCATTTCTCCTTGTGTGAAGAAAACCCAGCTCTTTTAATCTGATGTGCTGTCCATTCCTTTCTTCATACTAGCCTTTTTCTGTATGCAGTTTCAGCTTCCCTGGCCACGGGTGGTCAGAAAACGCACACAGCACTGCAAGCATGGTCTTGTCAGTGACTTGCACAGTGACCTTAACATTGTACTGTCCTGACTGATAAAGCCCCCAGTCATGGCAATCTTCTTCATAGCCTCATCGGAGGTGTGTACGTCATACACAGCCTGTGATCCACCAGTACTCCCATCTCTTTCATCTCTCCAGTCATTTACAGCTGACCTCCTAGTTTATAGCAAAAGTTCTTATTATACTATATTATATGCTGTTATTAGTATATGACTTGCATCCAAAGTCACCTGGTTCCTTACAACATCCTGATCCTTCTCTGCACTGCTGATGCCTCCTAAATTTGCGTCATCAGCAAATTTCATTAATCCCATCCTGTTTAGCATCTCTCAAGATCATTATGGAAAATATTAAAGAGGAGTGCTCCAAGACCAGTTCCCAAGGACTGGTGTTCCTCCAGACTGATGTTCTTCCTCCCAACGCTTTAAAAACTTCCAGCCCTTCCACTTTCAATCCTTTAAGAAGTTCTAACTCTCTATAATTTTTTTAGTTAATTTCCACCATTTGCAGCTTAATAAATATTCCTATGTGACACTGCATCATTACTTTGCCGAACTCTTGAAAATCAGATGTGTTAAATCATGGAAGAGTAGCCATGTGCCCAACTTTCATTTCATTCTATTTTCTGTGTCCTTCTATGTCTTTCATTATCCTCTCCTTCAAAATGTGTTCTTAATCCTGGCATGCTGCTGAGGTCAGACAAATGCATCTGAAGGATTTTTAACATAATTTAGCACCATAATTTAGCAGAGTTTATCTTTAGTATCTGTTTAGTTTAAACTGAATCAATTCAACAATCAGTTATATTAGGAGAGAATATCTTTCCAAGTGTGTTGGACTGCTGAGCCCATCCATCAGAGTACAGCATCTCAAAAACATCTCTGCGAGGAGTGGATAAATGGGCAAGGAATGGAAGAGATGAATGGTCTGTGCTATAGGCAGCTAAATGGAGCTTAAGCTAAAGTAGATCAAAATGAATCTTAACAGTTGAGCTCTGGGCAGGCAGCTGAGCTCTGGAAACATGTGGGATGCCCAAAGGACACACATGTAGAGAATGCAAAGGGAGAGACCACTGGCTTAGTCATTTCAATTGCAAAATCATGGATGAATAAGGAAAGAGCCTGGTCCTACTGGGAAGGACTGGCATGGCATGCACAACACCATATTGGGACGGCATTTCCTTCTCCAGTTTGAGTGAGAATGTCCTCTCATTCAAGACACTGACTCAAGGGCAGGGATGGCAAAGAAGAGATTAATGACAAAGACCCAGTTGGAACACATTGTCCTATGCAGATGTCGTCTGTAGGCTCTTCATTAAGCACGAGAGAAGGATGGAGAATATTCATTACTGGGAAGACTGAACACCACGCACCAGAGCCATTCTTATCTTACAAATCCAAGAGCATCCATAGCTTTGCTCATGGCCAAGTGGACAGATCTTTAATGGCTGATCCTTCATTATTAAATTCACAGCAGATTACTGTGCTGTAAGTTTCTTTCATGCCAGGGTGGGAATTGAGAGCTCTGTCCCTGAGTGCTTTTAAATTGTTCTCTGCTGTCTGTAGCAAAGAAGTCTTGCTGATGCTCCATCCAACCTATTCCATAACCGTATTTATTCACTGTTACTCATGCAATAGCAGCCTCCAAAGTCCCTTGTACTTCTGTCTTTACCAAATCTTTTTTTCTTCTAAGCTAACCATGGAAGTAGCCCATACAAAAAAATGTCCAACAGGGTTATAAACAATCACGCATTCAACTCAGCAATGTCTTGATGTTAGGCAAAAGGAAGCCACACACTGGGAACACGGCCAGGAGATCCCTACCAATTATGTTGCGTGAATATAATTTTGTTTGCTAGCAGGACAATCTTTCTAGTGGCTGGGAAAATGAAGCACCAGTCCCACCCATGTAGCCTGAGCCTACACAAAAGCTCCTCCACCAGGGCCTAAAACAAGCTCCTTCCATCTGTCATTTTCCTAGTGCAGCTCCACCCTGACAGCAATACTGGGAATGTATATAGAAAGAGGCCAGTGGAATTTTCCAACACAGTGACATGAACTATTATTATTGTTTTACCTGCAAAATAGTTTCACAGTCCCACAGACTAGTGTCCCAGGCTATAAGATAACAATATTCATCTCTATCCACATTCTCAGAGGTCAATAGATGCTCAAAGTTTGAAGATACTCTGAGAGTAGCAGCCTCCAGGAGACTGCAGTCTGACAGAAGTGTCTAAGTCAATGAAGTGTCCTGTCTAGATCTTGAGTGTAATTTCAAAGACATCTGGGATGAGCAGCTCTCCTTGAGACCTTCCTCTTCACATTCTTTCTAAACCCTGTTTCCTAGTGGCTGATAAATGGACTTTTTTTCTTGTACCCCTGGCCACTCAGCAACTTGTCTGATAGTGATGTTTTGTGAGGAGAATTGACTTTGTGCCTTCCAAGACTACAGACACTGGGGTGGGATGCATCTGACAAAATGCACGCATTTACCATGTAGAAGTCTCCAGGTGAGCTAGTCCTCCAGGTGCCTTTCAAAGCCAGTGAAGGGAAACAAGTAATCCGGGGTGCCATTCAATTGTTCATGAGGCAATTGTCTAAAGCAGATCAGATGAATTGTGCCTGTGTCTACCTGACTGTAAAAAACATTTATCGTGATTCATCTACTTTGTAGAAGGCTATAGTTAAGTCAGATAACTCCCACTCAGGATTCCGCGGCCTGCTTCAATCTGTTTTTGACTGTGCAAATTTCTGAAGGATATTCGCTTCCTCATTTTCTGTTAATTGGTCCTCCCACAACTTCTGGCCCTATGGCTATGTGGCTCTGGCCACATAGATCCCAATAATGAGGACTGGCTTCTTTGCTATGCTGTTCCCATTATTGTACTAAATATCCATGCCGATAGGCACAATAAGTTGTTTCCATTATTTAGCAAGGCTCACTATTTAGACTAACTTAGAGCAAGGCATCCAGGCCCCTGTCAGGTGACAGACATCGCTGCCAACACAGGAGATGCACAAGCAGTGGTGTGAGGACCAGGCTTCCTGGTGTCAGACTTGCCAGTCAAAGGCACTGATGCTGTTAATGTAGTTGCAACAAAGCCATGTGGGTTCAGTGCACAGCCACAAATTCAGTGACAGTCACTACTTTTGACAAAGGTAAGCAATGCCTTAAGTTAAATGGGAGAATTCAATTTCCTTTCTCCTGTTCTCTGTACACCCAACGCCCAGTAAATAAAGAGGAGGAGCTCTCTGCTAAGGTGAGGGAGGTATCAGGCCCTGCATCCTAGCTGGTCTTTGCATGTTGTCCACTCCTGAACTGCTGCAGAGGGTTGTGCAGCGAACAACAGTGCCATCAGCTGAGGGTGAGCCACGGCATCTGAGATTCCCAGCCAGCAGCAGCCCCAGTGAGCACACCCAGGACCCTTCACGCTTGGCTCTAAAGCATCCAGCTTTTAGACAGAAAAATCATATGCTCACCTGATCTTCTCACATGCCAGAGCATGCAGTTCTGGGTCACACAGCAAAGGCTTTCACACAGGGTTTGCACCAGCTGTCACCAGGATAGAAAGGAGAATCACAGCCTCATTGGTGAAAGAGAATCCAAGAGGTACTTATCTGGAAAGACATCCAGGCTATGTCTATGCCATGCCCATATGCCTAAGGTCCCTTATCCCCCAAACGGAATGGCCTCAGTCATGCTGGGAAACATCCTTGGCCCATGTGGCGCTTCAAAGTGTGCCTGGACGCTGCCTGGGGTGCAGCCAGTGGGTTCAGGCTGTAACAGTGCCAGGGAGGGTGCTAACCACTACATCCCCTAGGCAATGCTAAGCTCCATGATCTGTTTATCATGGTAGGACAGATATAGCCAAAAGGACCCTTATAATGCCTGACTTCTAGATATCCATCCCTCTGGGGTAGAATTCAAAACCACATGTTGGGCACTTACGTCGCCTCTACAAATGCCTGGGAGACTTATGTCCCTCCTAGCGCTGATGAAACACAGTTGGCAAAGTGATGCCTGAAGAGATTGCTCTCATCCCTGCAGCTAGAAGCAAAGAAAGTGCTGAGAATAGGGGTGAGGGATAAACTTCACTCCTCAGACACCTTCTGCAGGAGCACAAAGATGCACCTGCAGGCACATGAAGTCCATATCCTTGGACTGTACTTTTTGCTCTCAGCACCAGACCTCACTTCCCTTCCTAAAAACACAGCAGGGGTGAAGGAGTTCCTCCCATTTGCATACATGCACCTGTTTTTTAGTCTAGTGGCTAGCGTGCATAAGCCAACATGTGGGAGATGTGAGTACAATTTCCTTCTCTGCCTGAAAAGGTTTGATTTCCTGTTCATGCCTTCATTCAGGGTATGCAAACCACCAAAATGAAGAATGTGCTTGGGCAGAAGCGGATAAGAGCTCTGGATCAGAGCCAGGAGTATGACATTCTCTTAATGCTTTGATACTCCCCCAAGTGGAGAAACCTGTGTTTTATATCAAAAAAACACTGGAAGAAAGACCGAAAGAGCACCTAGGAGAATTGTGTTCACCAAGTCATGCTCACACTTTCGCCATCTCTCCGGCCCAATGAAGCCTGCATTCCTTTCTGCCCATTGGCACGGTTTCATCAGGAGGGTGGGGAGCAGCTCCACCCAAACAAGCCTGTAGTCTTGTTATTAGCGCACGCCCTTGGGAGGCAGAAGCTTCAGCTGGCTGAACATATCATTGAGCATCACTGCAGCCATGGTCACGGAAAGTGTGGTTTCCCGCTGCTGAGTCACCCACGAGGACAGTAGAGCCCACAGTCATCCTAATGGGGCCCAACAAAAATATACCATCCCTGCATCACAAGAGCTAAACAAATAGCTGGCTCAGTCTACTAATCAGTAGTGTCTCTAGTTTGCCATATCTCGGCCATCACTACGATATCTGGGAACCTGATGGCAGACTCCAGATACAGCTCCCAAGAAAGACATTGACGCCAGGTAGATTGCCACCCAAAACTGAGTTCTTGCTACAGTGCCATAGCCACAGGGGCTAAAAGACAGTTGTTTGATGTACATCTCAGGCCAGAAGGATCTGTTCTGCTTGCATCTGGAACTGGTGTGGCTCTTGCTGCAAGACAGTGTCAAGCTCTTGGGTGGGCAATGCAGGAGTGAAGTTAGTAAATCAGAGGTGGTTTAGAGAAGAACCGCAGGAAGGATTAAGGCACTAGAAGAGAGGTCTTCCGGGGAAGGAGTCCAAGAGCCCACCAAGTGATACCACCATCAAAGGGGTATCCCGGTTGAAATGCTCCTCCATGGGGAAGAGGGAAATTGCAATGGTGGGTTACTAAGTCTAGCAGAGGTGTGACAAGAGCCACTGGCTGAGGAAACTGTGCTTCACACTAGAAATACAGGGCTTATTTTGCACACCACTGATAACTGACCACTGGAACAGCTTATCAAAGCTTGTAGTAGGCTATCATGGGACATGTCTAAAAAACTGAGTTTCTTTTTCATCCGAACAAGAATTAGCTGTAAAGAAGGTCAGATCAGATAGTTATAAAAAGCACGGTCTTCTTGCCTTATGAACACTGAGCTAATGTCATCTGCCTTTCCTCACATATGTGATAAGCAGAGAGCAATTATATCTACCTCAATTACCTTATAAATAAGGTCAGTCCCACAGCAAGAAACTTGTAGTGATATTGGATTGATACCACTGAAAAATCAGACAAGCTTTTGGGCACACAAACCCTTTTCTCTGCATACCATGTCTCATTCATATCCTCAGATCTTCAGACCTGCAATGAAGTTTCAACTGGAATCCCTTATGGCTCCTGTCAGATAGATAGCATTCAAAAATTTGCCCAGGGTTTATTCCACTCCTGACAAAGACGGTTGGGAATCTAGGTCCTCCTGAGTCCTACGAGCTGTCTAAGGCTGTCCTACTGCCTGTTTGTCTCACGTATTTATCAAGCTCCATTTTAAAGCAGGTGGTATTTGTAACTTGCCTTTGCTTTTAGAAGGGACCCAAGTTTTCTGAGCATTAAAAGCCTCGTTCTGATTGTCTAACTCAATAACTCATGCTAGTCTGAACTCACATCTAGTCCAATGTGATCTTTTAACTTAAGTAGTTTTTCCTTCTGTAGTTCTGTTTTTGCTGCTTGCAGCATATTTATGGGTAACAAAACATTCATCCTCTCAACCTCTGTTCTGCCAAGCTAAATGGGGCCAGTATCCTCTTGTGTGGTCTTTTGTGGTTGATCTCATTCCCCCAGTCTTCCCATTAGTTCCCACCTGCATTTCTTTCACCAGGACCCCATTTTTCTCTAACAAGACAATAAAATTCCAGGTGAAAAGTCAGCAGAGCCTCGTATGACAGCATTAGCACTTCCCTAATTGTCCTGCTAACATCCTTCCTTACAGCCTAATGCACAGCTTGATAACCTGTGTTCATTTGGTTTTCAGGGCTCCATCTCACCAGAGGTCACAGTTACCTTTAGATCAACTAATAACTGTAGGTCTTCCCTTTCCTCGGCATTTTTACTGGCACACTCCCAACTTCTCTGTCCCTGCAGTTTTGCATTCCCACCTACTCAGCCAGTCTGCAAGGGTTTTAACAGCTCCAGCTCTGGTGGCTTCTCGGCTCTCTCCTTTACAGCCAAATCCCAAACCCTTTGAAGCCATTAGGCAGAGTGTAGTGGCTTCATTCTGGCCAGAAACAAACAATCCTACATGTCCCATGTTCAGACACCACAGCAATGTAAAACCTCCACCAAGCTGGACAGACTCATTTAGTTCAGTATTTATGTCACTATTCCTTCTACCACGCTGAGTTATTCCACCGCTTTCTTGCACAGGCAGATAATGCTGACGTGCTATGTGGACATCTTCTCTTCCTCAGCTACACATAGTCTGTCAAGTAGACTTTCAGTGGTGTGAATGCTGGTTTGTCAACTCTGCTGTGCTTGCCTATTAAGACATAACTACCTTGAATGCTTGGAGTGCTGGCTCTTCTCCAATTTCATGAGTGTTATTTAAGATATTGCTCAAATGTGGCTTGAAGTCCTCAGTTACAAGAAAGGATCTGGATGTAACCAGGTCTGGTGGCTTTCAGCGAGCAGAGCCTTTTCTAAACAATTAGGAAGGTATGTTTGTGCTGATTTTCTTTATGCTTCTGGTGTCTGGTGGCCCAGCAAAATAAATTAAAGATAAATGATGGTTTTCACTCTCAGAGCTGGTTTCCTTCTCCCTCTGGAGCCCCACTAGGAAAGAAAGCGAGCACACGGGTGCATGTGTTCACCTCCCTTTCCCACAGCACTGTATCAGTCCCAGCACCCCAGCCTGATCAGCTTTGTGTCCTCCGTGACTGTGGAAATTTTCATTAGCAATGCTTCTTGAGTTACTGCGAGTTCTTGAGAAAGCAGCACTCTCCCAAAATGTCCCCCTCTCAAACTAGGAAAAGGGATAGACTCATGACAGCGCTTGTAAAAGCCACATGCACAGCTGTAATGGGCCTGTGACAAACAAACCCACAGTTATAAAACCAGCTTGTACACTAATGTTGTCCCCATCCCTCAAGTCTCTGAGTGCTTCACAGTGATTCACAAACTTTTTTGTGTGTGTGTGTGACTTATTTGGTTGTTTTATAGGAAATTACCTAATGCTGGAGCTTTCCATTCTGTATCGGAACAAGAACAGCAACAACACCAAATTACCTTTTCCTGTGAATACAAGATGTCATTGACTTAGTCAAAATGGAGCAGCCAAGCATTTTCCATAATTCCAAACTTTTTAAGACGTTTCTACAAATATTGTGTAAGGTATGAAAAAATGTAGGTGTGAAAGGGTTGCCTCGCAACACATAAAGGGAAACTTTTCACAAGGAACCCCCCAAGATCCAGAAACTGGCCTTGCTTCTGCTCGAGTCCCCTACGCTGCACCCTTGAAGCAAGCCCATTACACATTCGCACCCTGGCTGCTGGATAATCTGTATTATCACACTCCCTTAATTTAGGGCTGAAGGGGGGATGAACCCCTCGCTGCCCACTTATCTGAGACTCCTAAGTCTCAGATAAGTTAGATGTCCAACTGCTAGCCGGCACAGAGAGGTGGAGGGTCCAGGAAATGCTTCTTATTATCATGGGCTTATGATGAAAAGCCATCCTGGTGTGCAGCAATGTGAAGTTTTCTTAAATTTATTAAGGCAAATGGGCCCCAGTCTAGTTATAACTGCACTGGAAATGGGAATATAGACATGCTTTGCACAGATTCAACTGCAACCAGCTTTCCACCTGCCAACCCAGGCAGCAGTGGATGTAAAGGCATGGCACAGGCTTTGGTGGGGCTGAGACAATGCAGGTGGAAGCCCAGCCTGCTGCCACTTGCATTTTGCCTGGTGTTGCCCAACACAACACACACATGATGTAATCCAGTTTTTGGCTCGCAAAGCCAGACTTGAAGAAACAAACATACCTTGTCACATTCCCCATCCAAGAACCGGCACAGGGCCACCCCTTGCATTGCAAGACATTGTTTTGCCCTTTGCGTGAAAGCAGCCCCAGGACATAAACCTGAAGAGGAGAGATGAGGTATGGCAGGAGACTGCTTGTCGAAGTGACATCATCTCCTCCACAGACAGGGAACTTGTTTCACTACAATTCCCAATCCAGCCTGGAGATGGGCTCTCCCCTGATCAACCCAAGGGAATCCGCCCACAGGATCAAAAGAAGGTGGAGGGTGAAGGACATATAAAGCTACCCAGGCACAGCTCTTCTTTATTGTCCGGGGTGCACGGTTCTGCTCTCAACATGAAGACTCTTCTGGTTGGTTTGCTGCTTGGCCTGACATATGTGGAGTTGGGTAAGACCACTGCAGGGATCCCCGGGAAATCCCTGGGAGGTGAGGGGAAAGACTTCAAAGTAGAAATACCTGGTATTCCCAAGGTAGGCAAAATGGTGCTTTTATGTATTTAGGAAGACCAATGGAGCAGAAAGTCCTGAGGGGTGGGTGAGTGGGGAAAGGGGATACATATTCCTGGTGGGAAGAGCTGTGACGCCTAGCGGAGAGTGGTGCACAGTGTAGCAGCTGTTCAGCCCTACGGGTGTTCACCTGTCACCCTGTCCTTGCTCACACGCCACCCCAGCACTGGCTGGGACAGAGGGGACCGACACACTGCTTCATAAGGCAAAGGTGTGAATGACAGCCACATGGCGCAAGGCAGCACAAGTCCGGACAAAGATCTGAGCCAACAGGCTCTACCTAGGTTGACAACATGTCCCTTCAGGGCTGGGATGGAATATGTTCATTCTGAGCTTTTGCCATCCCTCCAATGTTTCCCATGGTTGGCTGCAGAAAGTGCTAAAAAGCAGAGGACAAAACTTAGGGACAGATATAGATGAGGGTATGGGAAAAAATTCCAGGGACTTTTGGAAAATTCATTAAACCACCAGCTCTGTGGTTTACACTATTGGTTAGGACATAGAAAGAGATGGGGAATTTTCCTTGGTTCTGCCTGGGTTTGGTCCTTACAGGATCAGGGTCTTAGGCAAGCTGGTGGTGGGATCCCGTCATTGTTGTGTTCTTACTGTGTCTATTTGGGACCAGCTG
Organism: Apteryx mantelli; assembly: GCF_036417845.1. Lineage (NCBI taxonomy): Eukaryota > Metazoa > Chordata > Aves > Apterygiformes > Apterygidae > Apteryx > Apteryx mantelli. The sequence continues at coordinate 2,228,721 of NC_089979.1, read as the reverse complement.
CAAATGCTTCCTTGGCCTGGAAGAGTCATCCTTGAGGTGACACCAACCCAGTGGTTTCTAACCTGCAGTTCATGGATTCAGTTCCAGAAATCTGCACACTGCTTTAAGGGGTTTCTGAAAAATCTTGAAGAAAAGGCAGCCTGGGCAGGGGTGTTACACCTCCATCCAGAGTCCTGTCTACCTGGAGTTCAGAGGGTTGCAAATGGAAGAAGGCTAAAAGGAGAATACCTTGCAAATCCTTATGTGCACAAGTGCCTTGGGTCTTGTCTTCTTAAGGCTGCATTGTTTTTTTATTTGCCTACCCTCATTTCTCCTTCCACCCATCTCTGAAGCAAATCCAACTGCTCGCTGACCATTTCCTTACAGACTCCGGGATGAAAGAGGACAGCTGCAGTTACTTCCATACAGCTACTACAATCTGTACCACTTCAGTGCCTGGGGTTTTTTTCTTTCAGACACTTCATAGTTGTCTTATTATGTCTGTTTCTTTGCCTACCTCTGGGTCTAACCCTGTCCTGGATTTAATGGGTTTGCTGAGGACCTGACAGAACAGATTTCCACCCACAGGTCTCAGACTGCTTTGCAGAAACAGATAGGCATCAGCACCCTCTGTTTTATAGTTAAGATTGAGGCAGAGATAAGGGAAACAGCTTTTCTGGGATGATGCAGCAGGAGGCAGCTAGGCAAGGAACAGCTCTTATAGCTCATAAATATGTCTGGGGCTCAAAGAATACCATTCATCTTCCAGAGTTTTTAAATCAAGGGGTAAAAAGTGCTGTCAGACAGTGGTGGACTGCAGTTATTGGCCTCATGTCAGGACACAGCACTGTCCTCTGTGTTCAGTTCTTCTCTTCTTCTACAGTCCTTACCATTTCAGACTTTCCTCTTTCACTGCACCCTTCCCAAGAAAACAGAGTGCCCCACCTAGAGTTAGTGAAATATAAGGGGGATCTGATGGCTGTCTTGCTTAAAACTGCTCTTAACTGGAAGTGACTCCACTGGAGTTCACGGCGCTGCCCCGCTCTCCTGCAAAAATGGTGAGGTTAGAAATGAGCTCAGCTCAAAGGTTACAGACCAGTTTCTCAAATGCCTTAAACAATCAGCACTGCATTCATACACAAGCTGGTCCTACACATTCAAAAAATAATCCTTATGTTTCCCAGACTGATAGCTCTGTGATTTTTCTCCCTGTGTGTGCTACATATTAAAATGTAAAGCCATCTCCTGTGGGTCAGTTGGAAGTGATCTATTGAGATACTCAACTCAAACTGGGACAGCTCCACTGATCCTGTTTACAAAGGATACGGCTGCAACCAGCCTGGCTCCTCACTACTTCTCAAATTAAAAAGCTCTTCCTACCTCAGCAAAGAGGATGGAAAATGCTCTTGCATCATTGTGGATTCCCTTGTACAGCTTAAGGCTGAATTTTCCAAAGAAAGTGCTAAGAGAAATAGATGCCCTGGAAATGAATTCCAGAGTCAGACGTTCCAACAGCTGCCTTCAAAAATATTTGTCCTTATCGCAAAGTCCCAGAGGTTTCTCTGATGCCACAGAATTAGTAACAAGAAAGCATCGTCTTTCTGCGGTTTTACCAATAGATGGCAGTGGACACATTTGGGTTGCTCTTCAGCTGCTGCATTGTGGGGAGGTGGTGGAAGAGGCATGGGGTAGAAAACATCATACCGGGCTGGTTTCAGTCCTCGAGTCACACCAGCACAGTTCAAATCAATACGCACGCTCCATATCCCCCAACTGTGGATGGACAGGTCTCACGCTGACACATTTGAACATCTTTTACAGAGGACACAGAAAACACAGGAGTTTACTAATTCTGGTCAGGTTGGTTCCCTAAATCAAAAATTGAATTCAGCTTAGAAAACTGTATCGGTTTGGTCTTTGAGTCTGCAGAACAGCAAACAGCTGCAGCTATAACGCACCTGAACAATCTCAGACTGATCACTGAACTGCTGATGGGACAGGTAATCTCAGCGGCTGGGATCCTCCAAAGATCCTACTAAACCTGCTCAAGCAACAGATCCCTCTATATCTCCACACTTTTTAGGCTGCTAAACCCTAAGGTAGTGGGCACACCAAGCCCTGTGCAACATCAGCTCCATCCTTTGAGTGTTGGGGTTTGCCTCTTTCCCTCCGAGGTTTCAAAGCTTTGCTGCTGTCTCCAGCTGTGCTTAGTTTCCAGGGTCACTGCATCTCTGTCGGAGGGATGGCGCACTGTCCAGCACATATTCCCCACCACAGAGCAGAAAAGCTGCAGACTTGCTGTCCGTCTTTGCTGCGATGACCAACTCAGGCCCATTTTTCTGTTCCCCTCTGCAGCCCAGTCCTTACGATGCTACACGTGCAAAGAACCCACAGACATTTCTCTGTGCAAAAGAGTCACCCTGTGCCCACTGAAAGCTACTGCATGCACAACAACACTGCTCTCCGTAGACTCAGGTAAGTCTCATTGCTTGTTGGGAAGAGTCATGGCAAGGGATGCAACCTTCATGCACCAAATTATCCCATGAACTTTTCCCATGCTGCCCTCTCCCCTTCCCAGTACCCATCATGGATTACCCTTTAACTTCCCTATAGGAATTCAGGTGGAGTTGTCCAAAATTAGGGTGAGAAGAGGAGGAATCCATTAGACTCACAGCCTAATAGCGAAGCGTGCAGGATCCCACTTAGTCTCTTTTGCCCTTCCTATCCCTACACCGTTCCTAGGGAACCTGAACCTACAGATACATGCAAGCATACCACAGAAACCCAGGGACTCTCTCCTTGTTTGTGTGCACAGATGCTTTCACCTAGCACTGCCTGTGTAACACGGGAGAAAAACAACGTGACCATGCCAGCGTTATGCCAGCGCGTTTCGTGCAGCCTGGGCTGGAACCTCGTACACGGAGCCAGTGCAGGAGCAGCTCACCTTAACAAAATATGCAGGGACTTGTGTCTCTTGTCTGCACTAGAAAAAATTTGGAAGAATCAGGAGGGTGAGAGGGAGGGATCCAGGGGACCTGTACCTACAAAGAGCAGTCTGGATTACAGGCCCCAATGGATTACAGATGCTCAGCTCCTTATATAATTGCCTTTATTTACCTTTAAACACTTTTTATTAAGTCCCCCTTCACTGCACCAGCACAAAGCCCATGTTGCTTGATGCCAGGTATCTAAACTTTCCTTCACTGTTTCTTTCTCTCTCTTCTCCCTCTCCCTTTTCTTCCTTCTGTCCATTTTAGGCTACCCCTTTTTCGGCAACATCACCGTGATCAAATCCTGCTCGGAGAATTGCATTGCCTCTAACGGGATAGGAGCGAACCGTCCCACGTTGTGCTGCTACAGTGACCTCTGCAATGACGACAGCTCCAACGGCAGCCCGGGTCTGAGAACCAGCTTTGCAGCACTGGGCATCACAGCCGTGGTCCTCATCATGTTCTTCAAGCCTACTTTGTAACGCTTTGGGCTCCCAGGCCCCAAATGAAGCATCTCCTCTCCTCTCTCTGCCAAGCTGCCTCATGAACTTGTAGACGCCTTAAGAATGCCTTCTTCACTCAACTATGGCTTCACCCGTCTTTAAAGCTGTGAATTCAAATGGATAGCTAAGAATTGGGGCACTGAGCCCTGAAACCCTTGGATTTCCAGATTCCAGCTTCTAAGCAGATGTTCTTGACCTTGAGCTGCATCTGGTTACCAGGACCCATGTCCTCACCCCCTAGTTTTCCTTGCCAGGGCACAATAGTGGGTGAAGAGTAGCTGCTCTGGGTGGCAGGAGGGACTGGGCAGCACTGTCAAGGCTGGTGCTCTGGGACGTTCTCCAGCAAGGGCAGAGGCTGTATAGGCATCCTGGGCAGGGATGGTGATGTCTTTCCAGACGTCCCTCAGCTCCCACACAACCTGTGCACATGTGCCTTTACCATTTCCCCGTGTACCACCCCGAAAACCTGCGACTGTCCATCAGAAGCTTGGCTTATTTTCTTTCCTCTTCCAGTGCTGTTTCCTGAGTCAATGCAGGGGAAGGGTGTTATTCCCCTCTTGAGACCTGCTCAGCAAAGTGCTGTTTGCAATTGCAGAAACCTGAAGTTTAATTCTGCTCAGAATAAGCTAAGGAATGAGTTCAGAAAGGCTCAGCCTTGTCACACTGAGATGGGTGTATTTCTGGAAAGCTCCGAAGATGCCCAGGATTAACAGGGCAGGGCAGATTAGACCTGCGAAAGCAGATTCCGGAGTCTGGCTAGCCCAAAACTTTATCACCCTTTGCTTGAGTTCAGGTTACAGCCTGAGCCCCTGGCTTTCCATTTCCAGATGTTTCATAGCCAGTTTCAAGCAACTTCTTCCGTTACTCTGCCCTCCCCCATCCCTTAACAGCAGAGGCCAGAGAAAAGGAAAACTAATGCCTATCGCAGACCCGCGGCTCTGGGAAAGGCGAATGGCTCCACTCAGGCCGGTGCAACAGTGCTGCTGGGCCCCAGCGGAGGATTTGCTCCGTTCTGTCTTGGAGCAGCTGTAAGATTGATTTTCTCCCCTGTCCGCTGTAAAAGTAGAAGGAGTGAAACCGGATCCAAACGAGCCAGGCATTCCTGGCTCTCTGCACTCTCTAAGGAGGATTTGAACTTTGCTTTGTTCTTATTGCCAGGGCACATTCAGGGAAGCAGCGGGCAACCTGCGAGATCCAGGGCGTAGGGCAGGACAGGTGTCATCCTCATTAACCGTACGTTAGTGCCGTCCCTGCAACCTCTTCTGCGGCAAAATAAGAATAAGAATAAGAAATAATAAGGAATAAGAAAGGGTTTCTTCTTCTTGCTTTCGCAGAGGTAATTGTTTCTCAAGGTCTGTCTCGGTACCGTTTGCAAGAAAACCTTGGTGTGGTATCACGTTCCTTTGAGGAGGGCCCAGTGCAAGCTTGGGGAGCAGACAGACGTGAGGAACAAGTAGACCTTCATCCTGGAGGTGAAGTGCTCCACGCTTCAGTAAAACAGAGGCAGCTGCCCTGAGACATCCTGGGAAAGTTGGGATCTCCAGGGAAAAAATGCCATTGAGAGGATAAACTTTAGGAGTTACTGCAGTGCTGGTATCCCATGTTGCAGATGCAGGTGCTAAAGCTTCAGCCTCTGTTTTCTCATCCATTCCCTCCTTCCCCACTTGGAAAAGAGTGCCAGGCCCAAAGCAGGCCACTGTCCCTGTCATTCTTAGGTCAGATCCCCTTTCCCATTCCACGTTCAAGGTCTGGAGGAAGGAACTATCCCCATGGGCCTTTCCACTCCGGGTCAAGGGTCCTGTGCTGTGCTGAGATGGGCTGAACTTTCCTCCATCTATTGCACAGACGGTGATGAGGCAGGGTTGGATAGGAAGGGGTCATGTGGGGGCTTCTTCCTGGGTGAGAATCTGGTGAATAAAGTTGGATCCTCCAGTCCTCAGCCTGCAACGTCTTTCTTGTGTGCTCATCCTTCACCCAGGGAAGGTGCAGGGGGCAGCACAGGCTGCAAGAAGAGGATGTATCTGGTTGGTTTCCAGCCCACCGAGCTCCTGAATGTCTCCAGAAGAGGAGGAAAGTGGCAGAGAGGGGAAAAGCTGTGAAAGCTTCAGGAGGCAGGCAAGGGAGTTCAAAAATCATCCTTGCAAGAGCTAGAATAAAGGCAATCCCCACTGCAGGAGAAGGGGGAGAAGCAGGGCAAAATGGAAAGGACTGTCCAGTGACTGCCAAGGGGTGGTATGGGAGACTCATCTGGTGCACGCACAGTGAGAACTGGGGCACCTTTCTTGCAGCAGGCAAAGAGAAAGCAGCCGAACTCAGCATTGCAAGGCGAGCAGGCAGCTGGGAGCAGCCACTTGGTGTTTGCGCAGGCATCTGCTCTGCGCTGCAAAGATGCCACTGGTGGGGACCGCCACTCTGTTTGTGTTGCTTGGTGCCTGGTACTGGCTGTGAGCATCCAGCATCCCACGGTGCTGTAGGTGTCCTGTCACCTCTGACTCCCCTGTTAATGTGGAGCAATGAACATCTACTTTAGCCAATGCAGAGCAAAAGGCAGAGCCTATCCTCAAGCATTTGTAAAGTGTTCCTGGACTATGCAAGGTGAAAAGCCCTTAACATAGTGTGTTAGGGGTGCAAAACATACTTTTGCATTAATAGTCATTTGTATACACAGTATTATTCCTAAGCTGCAAACTGAACAGTCATCCCTGAGAGTCCTTGCAAAGTTTGATTCTCCTGGGTGCACCAGACTGCTCTGGATGCTGCTTCTGTTATTGCTTTTATTTATTCTTGCTGTTTGGTCCATAGCAGCCCCAGTGAGCACCACTGCCGCAGCAAACGCAGAACGCTGCCAGGTGATTCAAAAGCTTTGCAGACTTTTGCATGACAGGGTAGCATGGACATATATAAAGAGATGTTTAAATATAGACTGGATAGAGTAGACCAGAGAGATGTGTCTCCAAAGGGCCATAAAAAGCTTTGCAGTCTCTAGGCCCTGCAAGATTAGGCTCTGTAGCAGGCAGCAGCAAGTGCTGCTTGTTGCTGCATCGCAGGATTTTAGCTGCCCTTCTGGAGGCTTGTTCATCCCAGCAGTCACTCTGCAGGGCCAGAAGTTTTCCCTCTGGAGCTGAAGGCACTCCTCAGTGCCTAATGCTTTATCTGGCCTAGCAGTTGCCTTTTTACTCACCTTCCAGCCCTTCTGCAAATGTGGGGCAGCCCTGCAGGTGTGCGGCCCTGATCTACAAATCATAACCCTGATTTGCCCGGTGACTTGCAGCTAGTACAGCAATTTGCGCTGTTGCCCGCGTAAAGCTTTGTGACTTTTTTCTTTCCTCTGTGTGCATATCTACAGTGTAACACTCAGTGCAGGATCAGAGAAGAGCAAATCTAGGTCTTTGGCTCTGCTCCAGAGCACAGAGCATCACCTGTGTTCAGTTGCACATCTGAAGGCAGAGCCATCCTCTGCCTAGAACTGGAAGATCAAAGCCCAGCAGAGACTTTAGTTTTGGGGAGGGGTTTGAATACCGAGCTGGTGAGTGTTTAACCTGCAGCCTGTCATTCTGCATCGCCTTCCCCACCCCTTTCAGGAGAAGGCAGCTCTGTGAGCTGTAGCGTTTTGGGAGGATGAAGCCTGTCTTGCTAGCTGCTCCTTCGTGATGCCTTGGGCCAGGACAGCTAGAGGATTTGGGGTTTTATACATGGTGACATTGGGGCTGTTCAGAGTATGGGGCTATGTCAGGTGTGCAGCCTCGGTGGGAATCACCGCTGTGTTTTTTCCCTGCTTGAGTCCCACTTCTAGCCCACCACGAGGGTGATGGGTCTGCCTTGCATGACCTTTCCTTGTGGGCTTCCTGCGTCTTAAAGGAAAATAGAGTGGAGTGCATATTTCCAAAGATATCTCCTTCCTCTGGAAACACAATGCACGTCCAGCCTTGGCTTGGGCTGGATCAGGAAAACAGATGAGTCACCTGTTTCTGCAGGTCTTAGCGCCAAAACCACAGGGAGAGGACAGTGGTTCAGACCCAGACTGTGCAATATTAGCTAGAAAAGGCTGTTAATTCTGCCCATTGCTGGAAAAAGCTACAAGAGAAACCATTCCAATGTCTTGCGCGAGTTCAAATTTGGACCCAGTTCAATCCTCCTGGTTTGACTCAAGGTTCCCGCAGCGGCATCGCCAATGCTGTGAGGTTAGGGGAGTGGATGAAAGCTACACGTCAAAACAAACATTGTGACTAACGCTCACAGGATCTGAGTTTCCAGCAGGGATCACTGCCAGTAACTTTCCACCAGTAGCAGCTGGACACTGGTCACATCATGTGTAGACCTGACTGGTGGTGGTTGTTATCCTGGTGTGCCCTGATTACAGGCTGGCTCAAGCTGCAAGGTGGGAAACACCAGGAGCTGTGTTGCTGCTTGATTTCTTCTCATTTTGTGTATTTTGTCTTCTTTGCGAGGGAGGGAGGGGAAAAAAAGATACATACAGTCCTCATGGAAGGTGCATTGATCCAGGGGGGCATGAGAGAAAAAGAGAGGAGGCCAGGGCAGAAATTAATGCAAAACTCTAGCAAGAGAAGAAAAAAGAAGGTGATATCTCCTCAGTTCAGACATTTAGTGTGAAATGGAACTCTGATGTAATCAAATACAGAACGAACTTGTACTTCTTACTAAAAATGTCTATATAAAATATAAATACATATTATCATCTAGCTGCAAGGCTTATGGAGATATCTGCTGTAGTCTTATATTTACAGATAGGGATTTTAATGTTTAATATTTCACATTCAAAAGAAAGTCACTTCAACTGAGGTAGTTATTAATTATAGAAAGCACTTGGCAGGAATGAAGTGCAGCAGGAGTGATATCATTCTCAATATCACTCCAAAATTATTTCTCATCTAAAACCTATCATGTGCAATTTTTTTTTCCTTCTTAAAATAGATCTATTTTGCCATATTAGGCCTGGGAAGACTTGGAATGGCTGCTTCTGACACACAGACATGTCCTCTTTCAGATGTCTTCATCACTGTCCTGCAAGGCTCTCACATCCCTAATTCCCAGGGAGTGTAAAGCCAGAGTCTGTTCACTCAGTACAGTCCTATGTCTGAAAACGAGGCAAATCCCCTAAAAATGAGGTGAAGGAAAACTTTTGGGTGTCTGAAGCAGGTATGTTGAGGGGACTCAGAGGCAAATGGAGCACCATGGTTCAGATCTCAATTTAGCAAGATCATTTATGGGCACCCAAAGCATGTGAATGTTGATGTCCCTGGGGAGAGCTTCCCAGCTGCACGGCCACCCTTGTCCCCAAACTGGGACAAGGATACTCAGAGTATTGGGAAAGGATGAGACAGAAGGGCTGCATCTGCATTAAGGGGCTTCCTGATGTGCCTTCACCCCCCCCTCCCTGGGACTCTGCCCTGAAGTTTGGGATGAGGTTTTAAAAAATACAAGGTGTATAGAATAATCTGTCTATGCCCTGAGCAGTCCATCCTGCTTCCCTGTACCCTTCCAGGGGGACCTCCGAGATGATGTACAGCTCTATATCCACCACCATGACATCAGGAACAAGAAGCTCAGAGCAGAGGGTGGCCTTGAAGAGAGACCTACAGGCCCATGAGCTGGAGATCTGGACACTATTACACAAGCGGCCTGGTCCTGTGACCCACTTTTAGCGTGCGCTGAGCTTGAAGCTTGTGAATACTCTTAGTAAACTTGGGGAGGGACATCGTGCCTGGTGGTGGTGGGGGATCTGATTTTGCACTAGTCCTTCTCAAGTGTATTGCTGAAATCCTAGAAGATCCATAACCTTACAGGTAATTGAAGGTACCAGTATTTGAAACCCCAGAGTCAGAGTCCCAGAACCTAACCCAGACACCTGAACACTTCAGGGTCCCCTTGGTCATTTAAAGCGTGAATGTGGTTCATCTTTTCAGGTGCTTCCTCCCCATTGCGAGGGTTAGACATTTGTGCTGTGAGCGCTGTGTGATTTTTAAGAGGTAACAGCTGTTGTTCATGTGACTCCACGAACTGGGGCTTTAAGTAAAGCCCCAGGTGCCTCAAGACTGGCAGTCCCACCAGAGGTAGCACACCAGCGCTGAGGCAATGCCCAGCCCTTGTTTCAATGCACAAAGCCTCGCCCTCGACTCACTGGTGCGTGAAGCAAGAGTTCTCACTCCTGCCTCGTTACCGGCTGTGGTGGGGATTGGCGGGTTGGACTGCGGATGCATGTGCATCCCTCTGTCTCCTTGCAAAAGAAACTACTTTTGCCTGCTAATCTGAGAGTGGGAGACAAAAAGCTGCAGGAAGAGGAGGGGGACTGATGTCCACGTGCTCTTGTTGGTGTATCTGCTCCTGCTTTACCGTTGGACTTGCCATGAACGTGTTTGTAGCAAGGCCAGGAGCTGGGTGAGGAGCGCCCTGACGGTCCAAAGAGGATTTGCTCCCTCTTCGTGCCCTGCTGCTGTGCACGCAGGTTTGATGCTCAGCTGATTCCCCAGAGGAGACACAAACGCAGGCTGTGGCACAGCACTTTTCCACTTGCCAGCGTGAAATCGCGGAGGCGGATGGCGCTTTGCCAGCCGAAACTCTCCCCGGGGCAGGGGCAGGATTTCGGAGGGCTCAGATCTGATTTGAGGCAGCGATGGGTAAATGATGGGACATGCTTGCAGAAGGACATGCCACCACTCACGCTGAGGCGAACCGGCCCTAGCAGGCAGCGGGAACGGGGTTCCCGGTGGCACTAGGACACGTTCGCCTCACCGGGTGCTTCTGTGAGCGGCAGAACAGCAAAGCCTCGTTTAATACCATAGTGCTTTGATGTAGCTCTTTTTTGTGGATCCTCTGAAGTCTTAAAGAGGGCTGAGCTCAGTCTTCAGTCCCAGCGAAGGCTCCGGCAGAGTCTCTTCCATCTGAATATCTGTGTTGCTGAAACCTACAGGGTCTTTGCAACTCTGAGCAACAAATTCAAACTAGCAGCTATATGTTGTTGCCTCTGCATGCACAAATCCATTATCAAATAAACCTTGTCCTTATAAAGCCAGCCTAAAAACAAGCCAGAATTTGTTTTTATCTTTCCTGGCTGTTGTGCAGGGTATTTGCCCTGGAGAGAGAGGACACAGGGGAAAAGGTGTTTCTTCAGTGTAAAGACACCTGTCTCTTTTTGGGGATGACATCCAAATCTGAACAGGAAGCAAACACACAGGAGATAGTAACAGACTGTGATGCACTTACAGCAGAGGAGGAAAGCTGTCCTGGTGAGGAGAGGAAAGTTAATACCAAGAGATCTGACTTCAACCCAGGTAAAAGAAGTGATTTTAAACAAAACTGCTATAAGCCACCAGCCGTGGCCAGCTTGAGGAAGGGGTCTAGTCTATCTTTATCTCCTCTGTGGGACACACCGTGTTACCTTTCAGAGCATTTAACCTTTGGAACAAGCAACTAGGAAACTGTCCATCTGCTGATGTTTTCACATCAAGACAGGGTTTTGTGCAAGCTGCCTTTTGGCGTGCCACCTCTGCACAAAGATCTCACGGGCCAGTGAGGCTAAATAAGTCATCCTGTACTAGTCTTCTCTTGGAAGATCAACTCTCTAATCACAATCATTTTCATAAATTGTGTCTGTGCCAGTTTCAAACCAAGTTTTTGCTGGGCAGCCCAAACGATGTGAAAGATCACGTGAGCTAGAAGAGATTCACAAAGCAGATCCTTAGAGGGTCTCTTGTTCCACCTTTCTCACGGGGCAAGGCTGGGATGGCTAAAGGAGCTGAGAGGTGTTTTAGGTAGGCAATTGCTGGATTACAATGTTACCCCTTTAGGAAGGCAGTTCATGAGTCATTATCTGATGGAGATATACAGCTGAAGGTCTCGCTGGAGTCCTTTTGTTGTGTCAGTTCTCCTGAGTGAGGCAGGCAAAGAAAGTATTTTTTTATCAAATGGAAAATGGTGATGTGCAGACATTTCTGTTATCTATTCAGAGCACACATGTACATGCAGTACCATCCCTTCATCACCTCAGCACATGGCTGAGTTTTGGCATTCAGGATTTCTCATGAAAATCCTCTAAAACTCCTTGGGAAAAGGTTGGCAGACATGGAACCTTTTTCGCAGGTAATAAAATATAATTGCTGACTGACTGCTGTTTCAGCAAGCCATGAGGTCTGAGCTGTGCCCACAGATGTTGCTCAGGGGATCCCAAGGCTGCCAGGAGACAACACTGATCTTGGGAACTACCTGTTAGCATCAAAACACTTGGAAATACCCCCCTCTGCAAAGCCTGCAGTGGAGGCTATCCCACCACAGTTGCTATCTCAACTTGCAAAGAAGAGGCTGAAACTGGCTCCTGAGATCTGCTGGGGAGTCCTGAGACCACATCAGGCCCACCCTCTGCAGCCCATCCTGATCCTACAGCTGAAAGCAGCTGGCTGCAGTGAGTGCTGCTGAGAGAAAAGACCAGGGAGCAGTGGAGCTGATCCTCACACAGCCCATGCATAGGGTAGGTCGGGCTTCACACGTGGCACCCAAAGCCAACCAGCAGTCAGTCACCCAGCAAGGAGCCCATCCCAACTGGGTGCAAACTGGGAGAACCTGTGGGAGCACAGTGGGAAGACATGGAGGACCTCTCCAAGCAGCCACCTAGCTGAGGAGTCACTGAGACCAGAGCAAGGGAGGTGGGATCCATCCGGGGAAGGCACAGTCTTCCTTCCAGCCTCTGATCCTTGGCAGTGCTGCTGCTGTGGAGCAGTGCCTGGGTCAAGAGCTGTGTGGGGGTGTTGTGGTGGACTTTGGAATGGCCAGGATGGCTGGAGCACGTGAATGTGGGACTGTACACGTGGGTGGATGGATGCACCTGTGTTATTGTTTCTCCCTCATTGCTCAATAATCTGGCTTGTTTTCTTTGGCATGATCTGGACAGCCCTTGAGGCCATGGGAGAGTTAATAGGTTTTATGGTATCCTGTAATTAGGCAAAGCTTGAAATGACATGTGACAACATGATTGTTTTACTAAAGGGGAGTAGGTGCATCTAAGACTAATGAGGGATTTAGAAGATGCTTCGTTTATACTCAGGCACCAACTAGCTGTCAGTGTTACCTACACATCCCCAGAAGTCTGCAGTTGCCTGTCTCCAGGACACTTGGGTTTTTTGTTTTTGTTTTTTAATTATATTTTCAGGGAGAAAATGTGAACACGGGTTCCTTCCTCCCAGCCCCAACACTCAGGCAGAAAGAGCCCTGGGAAAGGTGTCTCCGTGTCCTGGGTGCACCTGCTCATGAGGGACTAAGTGTCCCACAGTGATTGATTGATGGTTGCAGGTTAATGCATGTGGTGCATTAACCCTTTCTCCAGCCCAGGTAGTTTCAGCACAGGGTGGGCTCACCTTTTTCCTTCTCAAAAGAAGGAGGAGTAGGGGAAATTGCTCCCATTCCTCACTTCATAGCACCACTTCTTTTAGTGAAATTCAATAGCTGCCCAAGGCCCAAAGGTGGGCTGAATCCTGCCATGAGGGGAGGCCTGGAAAGATGCAGCAGAATAAGCCACCACAGGGGTAAACAGCTTTTAAAGAAGCCAGGTCCAAGAGATATTTGCAGCTCTTGAAATTCGGCGGTGTTATTTCTATTTTTTTTTTAATTCCTCATGGGATTTTATTCCCCTCTATTTTCAGTGCTGAGATGTAGGTTGGGTTTCCATTATAAATAGCCACGTATTCTAATTGAGTCTGCTAACTAGGACAAGGATGTGTTGGGCAGCTAGACCTTGGTTTTAGGAGATGAAGACTGCAACATTTCCAGCCAAGCTTCAAACTTTCTGTAAGACCTTTACAGGGATTATTTCACCCTATGAAAGTAGCCTTTCTCTATCTCAGGAAAACATATTCCTTTGCATCTGGAAAGTGTCCTAAGCTCCCTGGATGTAAATCACAGTGGGAGCACAGTTAATGACTCATTACCAACCTAACAAATTGTAAAAACAGTGCTTTGAAGCTCTATAACATCTGCCTGTCTGAGGATCTCAGAGGCTGAACACCAAAGCTAGGTGATAAATATTCTCCCCATTTTGCAGCCAGAGAAGCTGTGCTTTAAATCCTTGTCCCTAGACAGGGTACTGAAGCCAAAGTCCGTTGCAAAAATAAAGAACAGAGACTTTGTGTGGTTTGAGAACAGTTTCAAATGACAAATTACTCCAAAGAAAATCTGAAAGCAAGTTACAAATACATCTCAAATAACAGAAACAGTTTTGTTTGCAAGAAGTATTGTCCACTAATCAGTAACGGTGAGATGACGATTCAGGACAGCTCCGAAGGGTGTTTAGCTCCCATCCCACCCCCGTGCCACTGTAGCCTGGGGGAAGTCTCTCAACCTCTATAATTTGATGTGGGCTTTGGATCAGGACTTTAACCTACGCGTTTCCCAGCTGTTCATTTGTGGAACGAGGAAATGCCACAGCTCATGCAGCTCTCTTGAGTCTGGGGAAGGAGAGGATGGATCTGCTTTCACACGTGGTCTGCTCCTGGGTGACATGGCAGCAGCCGATGAAGAGCTTAGTTGGATCTGTCCTCAAAGCTGACCTTGCTTTGTGCAGGGGTCTGAACCAGAGACATCGAGGGGGTTCCCTTCCAGCCACAGATGTTTTATAATTCTGCAGTCTGGATCCATCCTGGCGGGAAACTCCTTATTTTCTGCTTTACGCTCAAAACACTTCTCACTGTATACCAGTTGCTGTCATCTATAGCTGGATGTCTTTTTGAATGTCAGCAATAACTTACCTTTCTGCCTCTTTTGAGGGCTACAGCAGTGGCTGTGCTGTACTGTGCCCACATCTGGCTGTGCTCTATCCAAGTCCTTCACAGTTTGCCTGCAAAGGCGAAGGCAAAGTTGACATAGGAAGCAAGGATTTGTAAGTACATGACCATTCACTGGTGACGACATAACCTTACCCTTAAGGGCATGAGTCATCTTTGCCTATGCATTAAGTGAAAGATAATCTTCTTGTTACATAATCCCAGATATTCTTCTATGATTAAATTAAGTCAGCTAGATTTGTTTTAAAAATAAGTTTTATAAAGTACTTCCTGGATTTTACAGACATACACAACTCGCCTGTGCACACAGGCGTATCTGCTTGCAAACTGTGGAGCTCATTCTGGGTACAACCATCTAGTTTCTCCAGGAGGATAACTTCGTGCAACGCTGCTGAAGGTCTGTCTCTCCAGCTTGATCAGAAAGGTGCATGGGGAAACACAGTAAATAAGAAGAGCCGTGAATAATAAATAAACAGCAGATCAGACTAGATCCCCACTGCGTAACTCTGTGGACAACAGGGAATTCAGCCCAAGAGCGATGCTGTTCCAGAGGGGACAGCACTGGCATGGCTCGAACTGCAGACGGTGACCCATGATGCCAGCAGCAGAATGGTGCATGCTTATGCAGGGGCATAGTTTGTTATCCGGTAGGTAGCTAAGCTCTGAGTAGGGTGATGTGTTTCTCAAGAGTCAAATTAGATGCCTCCTCCTCTCCAGGGCAGCTTGTCTCAGACATCACCGAGTCCCAGAGGAAGGGCTCATGGGCTGGCAGCTGAAACATGGAGCTAAGGCCAAGCTGATCTGCTAAAATTCATAGCGGAGCTGAGCTAGAAAAAGAATGCGGATCACTTTGGGAGAGATTCACATCACCAGAAAATCAGACCACAGCTCATCACAGCCCAATGCAAGTGGCGGAGCCAGTCTCCCTCCACTGATGAAGGAAATATCCTATCTGATTTCCTCACAGCTTTCGGACAGGTCAAGTTATCCATCTCTCCCTAACATTCTCCATACCTTTGCTCCCTGTCTGCAAAAGGGAGCTGTTGTCCCTCCCAGCATTGCAAAACCTTTGCTAAGATATTTTACTTAGCTTTTTCTTTTTTTAAAATAAACAGCCCTTCTTTCACTTTTGCCAGTATTGAAAAGTGTTGGCAAAGCAGCCGCATGAAGTATTTATATAGTGTTCAGATATGAGATCTGTTGGGCTGTTCTTTGCTATTTCCAGAATCAAAAGTTCCTGGCTTTTACTGAGAAGACCTTCTAAACAAAAAAATATATATATTATTTTTCTCTGTTGGGAAAAGTTGGAAAACTTTCACTTTTCTATTCAAAAATGACAATCAAAGTCTGACTATATTGCTAGGAATTACTGTGGAAAATATTACCCAAAATATCAGCAGGGGAGGGTTCGAAATCTTTTTAGGGGAATGGAAAAAATCAGATTGATGGGTAATTACATGAAACAAAACTCTTCTTTCCGCTCATCTCAAACTACAAGCTGTTGTGCAGGAAAAACCATATGGGATCGTGAAGCAGTAACATGTAAGCAGATAGGCTGCTATTGCTATTGTCTGAGTTTGGGTGACTCTACCTTGTCACTGCAAAGCAAATGTTATTACATTCCTGCCCTGATAAAATTTCTTTCCCAGTTTAAGCACCTAGTGCTGTGGGAAACCAAAGGGCATGTTTGCTGTGGTATTAGCTCACGTGGTTCGTGTTGCTGCCTCTGGGTTTCATGGTAATTCTAGAAATGTTGTTAATCACAATTCATCATGTGGGGCTTAAGTTAGGCACTGCTGGACGGCAAGGGTGGGTGCTGTGATGGAGAGATGGATGATGTGGTGCATGCCCATGTACTCTCCTATCTTCAGAGCAGGGCTCAAAGGAGAGAGAAAGAAAATAAACCAAGGGAAAAATATCATTTAGCTTTTTTGGCTATAACAACAGGAGTTGCAGTATTAAGAAAATCAGAACAAATACCTCTATTTTGGGAGCCCAGGACCAAAAAGATGTCAACATACCAGAGTGAGTCCTGCAAAGCTATTCAGGAGGCTGGAGCACAGAAGGTTCAAGAAGAAGCTGGGTGAACTGGATTTCTTCACCCTGAAGAAGAGAAGGTGAAGGCGAGACCTCATTGCTATGAGTCTAAAATTACCTGATGGGAGGGTATAGAGAATACGGAACTGGACTCTTCTTGAAGGTGCACAGGAATAGAATAAGAGGCAGCAGACACAAGATATCAGGAGATCTTATGAACAGAGGCCATGGGCAAAAGACTCAGTCTTAAATGAATATAAAGCTTCAGGGAGACCATAAATCTCAAACAGCCTCTGAGAGTGAGAAGAACGAGAGAAAAACAGATGGATCCGCATGAGGAGGGAACTATATTTTAGACAGGAGTTTGCAAAATAAGAAAAAGACTCTGTTGAGTCTTTCTTTGGGTGATTTATGCGCAGAGATGGCATTTGCAGGAGCAGCCTGGGAGCAGCCAGCTTTTACACCAGACTTGTGGGAACAGAGCTACATTAACTAGTTCTGCGTACTGTGCTACCTGCTCCTCACAGGAGAGGCTCAGGTTTGAGCACTACCCTGTAGTTTCAGAGGTCCAGGCCCTGTTCTGGGGCCTGGGGTGCAGTTGTGGGACACAGTGCCTCACCCGCACAGATTTTATGCTTTTCAGACTAGATCTCATCCAGGAGCTGTGATCCCTGCCATAACAGCTGAAATACAGAAAATATGTTGACAAACTGGCCAGAGATCAAAGAGGTGAAACATCCATGGCCAATGAAGGGAGAGGAAGATAAGTCTCCTCCGCTTGTGGCTTGTCAAAGTGATGACAGCTACATGGATGCACAAATTAAAGTCGAGGAGCATGAGCACTGAGAAGGAGGCTGCAATCAGCTGTGTCTAATGTTTTTTAGCTGATGAGGATCTCGAAAAATCTTGCTTCAACTGCATCATAAAAGGGAGGGCTGAAGCACACAGCTGTACAATGAATTCTCACCATTTACCTCACAAATGAAATCACAGGACAGTCAGGGTTTTGAGACATTTTAACTTTCTCCCAGGTGCCACCTTTTGTGCTCAGCCCAGTTTGCCACATGCCTGTCTCTGCAGCTTTAGGGTAGCCAGAGAAATCCCCACCTCCTGTTCTGGTGCGTTGTGATGCCAGGCTTGGTACTCACACATGCACCATCCACGCTTAGCTAACGAGGAAAATAAGACTCAGAAAGCTCTGGTGGGGATGGACCTTACTGTTATCAAGGTATGAGCCACCCTGGCCAGAATTATTTCTTGCCATAAAAGGATTATTGATAGAAATAACAGTCTGAAATCGTTACAGTTCAGAGGAAGTTGCCCATCACCCAAGTGTACGAGCAATGAATGTTTTTTGGCCAGCTGCCCAAGGAAACTTCCCAAGAACAAACTGCACTGCACAGTGCTTAAGGCTTCTCCAGTGAACCTCACCCAAAGCTGCCAAACAGAATATAGGTCTTCCTATTGACATTACAGGCGTTCAGATGTGGCCATAAGAGAGTAAGGAAATGACCACATTTGGGCAATATGAGAGCTCCTAAAGGCCCAGGTTCATTGCTAGGAATACAGTATAATGACCAACAGTACAGGAATGGGAGCGAGCTTCATCTCAACCCCGATCTGCCAAAACCGCCAAACTGAAAGCACTTAGCTAAAATGCCCTTCAGGAGAAGAGTCTCTCTCAGCTCTCCCCTTAGTAAATAAAGGGACAAAGTTGCTCTGCAACCTCCAAAATAGTGTCTTTCTCCGTATTATTTCTCGCAAGAGCTTGGGAGACTTAAGCCAAGCAACACTTCTCTTTCCCATCCATTCCGGTCTAAGCTGATCTTCATTATAGCACAGACCTCAAGAGTTCATTTTTCTTTGAACTGGAGACCTGTCAGAAAAGACATTGATTGTGAGGCCCACCACACCATGTCTTGGATATTTTTAACGCGGGAATCTCCACCAGAGCTAGTCACTCAAGCTTCTTGTACTGACACCAGTAATAAATAGCCCTTTCCAGCCTACTCCATTATGGAGTAGATGTTAACAACAGGACAAATTAATTGTGCCCTGGAAGTCCCTCTGTCTTTCCATTGATTCTCAGGGGAGACAGGAGGAACAGTTCTGGTGTAGATGTCTACATGCACCCCATTCTCAATTAGACCAAGCAAGACTGCAGTACTGGAAATGAGGCCTACATAAATGTCGGTATACCTAGTCATCTCTCCATAACCTGCTGGGAATCTCTGTATTTTTGCTATGCTCAAAACCTTGTTGTGGGCAAAAGGAAAATACATCTCATACTTAAAGATAAGACTTTATTGAAATCTTAACAGTGTAATCAAAGAATTACTAGTTGTAAAATTCTAATTTTTACAGAAAAAAAGAAAAAAATTAGTATTATTACAGAAAAAGTTTCAGTAATAACAATACAGTTAAAACTGTTATACACATACTTCCTAGTTTCGAGCCCTTTTCCTGGTGCTCGGTCTTCCACTGCCCATTTGGGTCCTTATGCTGGCGGCTTTCGTTCTATGGGGGTGCAGTAACTCCAGTCAATCACCAGCATCCCGAGACCTTCACCGGGAGGAGCACGATGCTGGTAGAGATGCAGTCTTCTTCCTCAATCTAAGATCCACTTGGGGTCATTTTGATATTGTTTGCTAAAGCACTTTTTCACCTTGCTCTTTCTTCACTGGTCTGCAAGTCCATCTTACATCTGAATTTACTAAGTTATGATGCATTTTATGCAAGTTCTTTGTTCTTTTTGTTATCCACAAAGCCAGTTTTGCTCAGCTCCTGGTCTGCATTTTTTTGACTGACCATTGGTGAATTGTTTAAATCCATGGGATCTCCAGTGCCAAGCCTGTGCTCCATCTCTTACCATCCCATGCAAGGACTCCTCTATGCAGCATCCTATGCTGTCTGCTCTGTTAGAGTGGTAAATATCTCATTTTACATAGAGTAACTGCTTGTTACAGCTATCTATATAAAACTATGGTTGTACCAGACCCAGATAAACAAAAGTAAAGCAAATTAGCCATAGCTGCCTAGTCAATTAGAAAAAAAAATGCTGTTAGAGCTAAACAAGGTAAAAACAAAGCTTTGGGCAGGTAAAGGCAAGTTCAGACACAGCAAGTCTACCAAGCCTCAGCCCTGAGGCCTTGCAAACTCAGTAAAAAGACTGTGGGCTATTACTAACAATGGCAGTAACGTATTTACTGGGCTACAGGGCTATATCTTCATCTCTTTCAATTGAGAGCCAATGTTTTTTTCTGTGCAGCTTTCTGGTAACATAACTTTAGTTTCCTCAGCTACATGTGAAGTCCTGGTTCCTCGGTTCACCTTCCCAAGGCCAGCAGTGGCTTGGTTTCAAGCATTTTCAGTATCTTGTACCCATGATTCACTCTTCCAGTGCCCATGACTGCAGTGATATTTTTAGTGGTGTTCACTGAGATGACAACATAATATAATAATCTGGCTCCTGATGTATTTGTTTTTAAATGCTCCTTGATGTGATACTTTTGCAATGTTCTGGGGCATGGCTTCATTGCTTATCAACCAATGCAGGATACGGACAAGGTAGAGTGAGCATGGTAATTTATTTCTGAGAAAGACCAGTACTGTGCAGTGGAAAACAAATAAGGGGAGCAGGCTATCTTCGAGTTATACTAGCACATACTCATTGATATCATGAGCAGAAGTGCTGAGATACACTTATGGCCAGTGAATGGGAAATGTCTAACAGTCTTTCTAGCCCTGACACGTCAGGCGGTAACTAGATATTCTGACTATGTTCTAATAAACCCTCTTTTTATAAGAATGCAAAATAAATGTGGCATTTCTTGTGTTTTTCTTGGAGACAGAACATAAAATAAGGTTCTTCACAAATGCCTAGGAACAAAGATGCTGAAATACTTATCCATATGTCTGGGCTATAGCTTTCCTTTCAGGCATACCTCAATTTCTTCAGACTATAGAAGAAATTTATCAGGCATTACTGCCTTGGCAAGGTGCCCTGGGGTTTTGGATAAAAAGAACTTAGTTCCGTGATATGGTGAAAAGCAGTCCTCTCTCAGTTGCACCCGAGCACCTGGGGTACATATTTACTTCAGCAAGTAAAGGGCAAAGAATGCATTCATGAGTGAAAAGTGGATTTAGACAAGGGCTCTTCAGCTTGAACAAGAGCTAACAGGCAGGACATGGGGCAGAGGGTTGTACAACATATATGATGCAGAAATGGTAGACAGAGCAATCTCGCTACCGCTCATGCTGCAGGAACGAGGGGACTGAATGAAATTCTGAGGCAGAGGGTTAAAAAGAAAAATAAAAGAAGAATAAAAGAAGAAAGAAGTCATTTTTCAAATTACCTTTAAAGAAACGGTGTCACTAATGCTAACAGGGTGCTGTGAAGGTTGGGAGTGTGAATAAACTCAACATGGGACAAGACATATTGAGGGTGGTTCACTGCTGGCTACTATACACAGAGCTCCCGATGCAGCCCCTGGGCCAGCGAAGCCTGAGACCACTGATTGCCAGAGCTGGCAGATATAAAGGGAGAAGCCCCATGTACCATCTTTGTACAGCAGAAAGCCGCAATCATACTGCACACCTCTGGGAACCAAGCTCTGGGCATGGTTCACAGGCAGAGGACGCCATGAAGGAAACATTGCCAGGTAGTGCAAGCCCGCGACTGGTTTCAAAGTCTTCCTACCACCGGGGATTTGGCTCATACAGTCACGTCCATGCTAGTGCAGCACCTTGGCTATTTACATGAAGTCGTTCCAGCGAAGAAACCACATTTGAGCCACTTGGGAGCTATGTACGGATCCAGAATTGCAGTTCGTCCAAACTTGCTCTCAGTCTGGTGATGGGAAGAAATGTGGGAAAACCATTGCAGAAATGTGTGCTAGACTTTGCAGAGTACCTGAAACAGTGGTGTTTGTGCTCTGGTGACCTCAGCGTGTGCAAATTCACATCAAAAGATCACAGGATGATTCAGGTTGGAAGGGACATCAGGAGGTCTCCAGTCCAACTTCCTGATCAAAAGAGGGTCAGCTCTGAGATCAGCCCAGGTTGCTCAGGGCATCATACAGGTCTTGAAAACCTCCAAGGATAAAAACTGCAGCACCTCTCCTGGAAACCTGTTCCAATGCAGATGCTACGTGGAAGACCTTAAATCCCATCTTTTGGGGTGATTTGAAAGATCATAAGGAGAGTGACAATTGAGGACATTTTTGCCAGTAAAGGGGATTATAGGAGCATGAAGAACTGAACCAGGATGAGTAACATTAAAATGCAGGAGCCCTTAGCAACGCACAAGGACTTGCAGATGAGGCTCTGGAGGACTGAAGCAAAGGGAGAAGTTATTCCACAGAATTCCAAATTCAGGCCAGGATTGAATAAACCCTTAGACAAGTCACCCAGTCTCCCCAGTAAGGGCAAGTTCATGCCAGTGGAGTTGGTGACAGATGTGTTGATGAAAGGACAGATATCCTGGTTTGTGCAGAAGTCTGGAGAGCAGAGAATTGAGGATGGCCAGAAGAAGGAGAAGTGCAGAAGAGCAACAGTACAGTATAGGCATCAACAGCAAAAAAAGCCCAGTGGCAGAACACAGGACTGTGTATCATGGACAGCAGTTCTGTGATCCAGTGCATGGTCTCACAGCAAACCCCCTCCAGTATTGTCATGAAATGTTCTGGTGTGATTGCTCACACTGGCAGTGGGGGATAATGGGGCCTGTCTTACAAATCTGCTGCAAGACTGACCACGGAACCTAACTCACCCCACCAAGTAACAGATATTGAAAGGTGGAGCTGGAGTTTGAAAATAAATAATTAAAATAAAATAAAATAAAATAAAATAAAATGTCATAGATTTCCTCACAGGATGGGTGCATCATACATAACTTCAGCAATCACTACAGACTTAATTCAATATTGTTTTTATTCAAGTCAAAAGGGTACAGAAAACAAAAGACAGTTCAGCCTCCTTGGATCGAATCAATGGCATGGGAAGTTTAGTCTCCTGCCTCATATTTTGGAAGCAGAGAAGTGTCTCCTTAACTTCTTATGCGCTAAGAGGGAAATTTAGACAGCACAAAGGCCCAGCACAAAACTGTGGGGTGGAGAGGACCCATCACATAAAAATGAATTTCAACTGAGAAGACTGGTCAATTCAGCTATTCTGTTGGCCAACACCTGGGGGGAAAAAATGGTCTAAGGTGGTGTGGAAGGCTCTTAGCTCCAGGATTTTTACTTTAAATATATCCTGTACAGCAGAATTTTAAGTTCAAAACCATCCAGACCAGCACAACAAAGGAACTCCAGAGTAAGTTTTGTGGGAGCTGTGGGCAAGTCAACCCAAAGATTAGAGAGGGCTTCTTGAGCTTTGCTTCTCTCTTGGTCATGGCAGGAGGGCAGGCACTGAAAAAGCAATTTCTGGGAGCTGTTGAAGGTTGTCCATGAGGCACCCAAATGGAAGGCTGGGCTGGTAGGGGTTATTTCTCCTCTTAGGTGGGTTCTTCGGTAGGAAAGACCTCCCCCACAGCTCCTCACATTCTAGTCCAGAAGAGGATGCAA
Organism: Apteryx mantelli; assembly: GCF_036417845.1. Lineage (NCBI taxonomy): Eukaryota > Metazoa > Chordata > Aves > Apterygiformes > Apterygidae > Apteryx > Apteryx mantelli. The sequence continues at coordinate 2,205,859 of NC_089979.1, read as the reverse complement.
AGGGAACTTGCCAGTATCCCAACCGGTACAAAGCCTATCCTCAGACTGGCTGCACCATCGACGTTACAGAAGTCAGAATAACAGCAGGAGACAGGACGCGTCAGGCCGATCCCGTCCACGTCAGATGGGATGCAGACGGAAGCACACATCCTGGTGACAGTCGAGACTCCCACGAAGGGATACACTACAGCATTGGAAAGCAAGACAGAAGGAACAATTAGGAATAGGAGGAATGGAGGAGAAAAGCTCCCTGTCCCTAGGGGAATCACTAGCTACACTCAACACTAAGGTCATAGGTCCGGTTCAAACACCATGTCTCTTATTTTTGGCAGATTATGACCAGTATGTCACCAATCAGACTGACAAAGTCTTCCTGAGAGCTCTAGAGAATTCAAGGGCATTTCTGCTTGCTTCCAGGTGATCAGAAGTTGGCCTTCCACCACACTAAGGTTTGCTCATCTCTACTGCTATGTCTTCTCCACCCAGCTTTCATAAACAGTTTCGGAGTCAGGAGAGCACTGTTAAACCCATACCCATTGTGTGAATCACGTAAATGGTCTGCAGAGCCAGAATTCTCTCTAGCTCTGTGACTCTAGTTGAGAAAGCTACCTGAACATCAGAATACAATCATGCCAACACATTTTCCCTAAACACACTCAAGGCTGAATGGTGGCTATTAGCTTGCATTCACTAAGTGCTCACTCCTGTGAAAGCTGCTTTCAGTGACAACAGGGGACTGCTCTCTGGCCCTCAAGAGCTCTCTTCCAGGCTTACATTTTTTAAGCGAGGAAATGCACTGCTCCCCATGCCAGCAGTCTTCCCCGGGCAGACACCAATTCATGTTACAAATATGAATAAAGAGTGTTATGCTCCCATTTTGCAGCCAGAGTAATGGGATAAAATTACTTCCCGAGCTTAAGTCAAACTGGGCTACTAACAAAGGCAAGACTAGCAGACTAGAATCCTCCTAGCCTTTGCAGTATGGAAGGTTGCTGCTGGCCTATCATGCTCCCCCACTCTTCTCCTACTGTGAGACCTGGAAGGATTTCCCCGCTCTGCCATAAATTTGAACAGATATTTCTTCCTCTGGGAGTCTCTTCCTTACCTTCCTCCACGGAATACATGGTTGTCTTGCACATGGTTTCATTCTCAGTGCAGTTTTGAACCCTCAGGCAGTTTGGACTGGTGGTAGGTTCATAGCAAGTGTAGCATTTCAAGGCTTTGGCTGCAAAGAGGAGCAACATGGGGCTGGCATTAGTGTGGTGCTGTCAATCCCCCTCCAGGTACCTCTGCAAAAGGTATCTCTCCACAATACTCATACTGGGAATAGGGGTGGAATAGTAGAAGGTATTTGTAAGAAGGCAAATGAGAAATACAGTAGTGTGGTGCTCAAATCACAGCCTTAGATGTGGGTTCAGCTCCCCCCATAACAAGTCAGGCATGACAGAGTCAAAATCAAGGGGCCCCAAAATACAGGAAAGTCCCATCAACACTAGGTTGCTGAATGTTTGGGGCAAAAAGATGCTCCTTCTGCTCTTGCTTTGTTATCAGGGTTTTTGGTAGTTTTGGTATTTTTTTGCAGATAGGTTTTAAGTAGTCTGAAAAAAAGGGTTTAAGAAGGGAGGATTTTACTTAATTTTTGGTTACGCACCCTGGAGCACGCAGTAAATATGTGCTGAATATGGTGGGGCATTCCAACTCTAAATAACAAAAATGATGATGATAAAAAGAAAAAAATCAGGACTACATTCACAAAAAGACAGAGGAGGAGCTGCTTGACCCACCTGCTTCTCCCTTATCACCATGGGAGCAATTGGATTACCTAAGACAGAGCTGACTATTCTGCAGGGTGGCTGGATGCCAAGAAGATGGGCATTGCAAAATGCAACATTTCAATGCCTGAATTCTTTGAAGTTCTAGGCCCAGATGCCAGCAACCAGCTAAGACATGCAGGGACCGCGGAGAAGTCCAATTCTTCAATTGTGCAATTTGCAAGATGTTTTTCTTTTAATCATTATCACGGTTAGCTAATAGGCCCTGCTTCACATGTTTATGCCAAGTGTCTAAGCTTTCTGCTTGCCAACCAACCACACCCCCAGGTTCCTTGTGTCTGCCTTATTCCCACAGGAAAGTAAACACACTTGTGGCTAGTTTACCCCAACTCTGTCTTACTCTGCAACGGCTTTCCTCCTTGTCTTTGTTTTAACAGAGCATTGGAAAGCAATCTGGATGAACAGAGAAGTCAGACTTGAATGTCAGTTACAACAAGGACAGCAGTATCTGCTGACCACACCATCAACCCTTTCCCAGGTCCCAAGGGTGGGAACTGTCAGGCAGGAGATCATTCCAGAGAGGAGGAACTGTCTCCATCAAATTTGCTGAGCCATGAGAGCAAATAAAGCACTACCACTTACCCTGTGCTGAGATACTGGTTTCAAGAAAAGAATGCGCAAAAACTTATTTGAAAAAGAAGACTGTGGACATAATAATAGATCACATGGGAAGACACAGGCCCACTGTGCTATAGAAAGAGGCCAGAAGACTTTGGTGCCAAAGTCCCAAAATCCAGTCCAAGGTAGCTCACACTGCCTTATCCCTCACCAGCTCCTAGATGCCCTTTATCACCTCCCAGCTGGGCTGCAAAGGCCCCTGCAAGGCTGCAGGTGCCAACTGGCTCCTACATGTGCAGAACAACCTCAGCTTGAGTCCCTTAGTGCCTAAAGCATTTTGGGATGGACAGATTTGAGAAAGATACACTGAAGACCTCAGAGCCTTGTGGTGCAGTGAGTATTTCCAGAGCATTCCTGACCTTCCAAGATTGCTCCAGGCTAAGGATCTCAAGTCAAAGGAGTGATTCGTATTTCTTGTCACACAGCTCAAAGATTCCCAGCCAACAGAAGCCTTTTTTGGACAAACTTTCTAGAGCACTTTACTCTCCACATGTCTTGCTGAGGAACCCAACACTTGGTCTAGGTCCTCAATTCCAGCCCCAACTGGACACCTCAGTGTCAGGCATTGCAGACATAACAAGGCATTTTTGGTACCATCGCAGGCTGGCAGCCCCTTGTTTGTCACATATGGTCCTGTCTGAAAAATCCTTCTCACTCCATCTGTGCAACAGCCCTGATGACATCACTTTAAACCCCACCAAAAATTCAGCCTAGCTCAGCCCAGCTAAAGTAGGGTGTTATAACAGCAGGCAGAGCCAAGCAATCCACCTTATGTAAATAGACACCACCTGCAACTTCATCCCAATTAGTAAGTCAGAAGGAGTCCTTATATAAATAGACCCAGCAATTCTCCTGCCTTTATTCAAAGCTTGCCTGATTATTCTGCTTTCCTCATTGTGGTCTGATGTTTTGCTTACAGTTTAATTCTGCATCTGACAGCTGTTAAATACAGCTTTAGGGAGGAAGCTTTGTCATTATTCTCATTTCTTGATAATCAACATCGGACAAGTCAAAGTCAATACCAAAGAATATGCACCAAGGAACCTTAAATAAATAAAGCATTGACCCCAACATGTGCAAACCAGATATTTTCATTGACCTTACTCAGACATTGTTAAATACATTTAATAGTAGCTATAGTCATAAGAATAGCTTTCTTTAGAAATGGAAAAGATATCAAATAGAGAAATGTTTAACACAATAAGCCGGAATGGAACAACTTTACTTTTGCAAGTGATGCAGCTCTCCAGAAGCAAAGTTTACATGGCATCTCAGAGAGCAGGGAGGAGACACTGTGACTTGGACACTTTAAGACGTGGTGTCTAAAAGCCTTGTTTTAAGCAAGCTCAGGAAAATCTATCTATCTGGCCTATTTGTGAAGGGAGTTAGATAACAGACTTAGTGGTTCCTTCTCGTTTTAAGAACTTATGAACTTACACATAGACAAGCAGACGTGCAACAGATTAAAAAGGAAATCACAGTATGAAAATGGATTGAGACAAATTGTGAGGCTTCTTTAAAAGAAGAGGGAAATGTAAAAGGCTAAAGTATTTCAATTTAGTGACAGCACATCCTTTTAGGGGAGCTGAAAGCAGAGGGACGATAAATTAGCAGAATTTCTTAGAGAAGATTTTACCAGCTTCACTTGGATATTGTCAGATCTTTCATCCTTCACCTCTGACTGTCCCTCTAGAAAATGCCAAAATTACACAGATTCTGTTCATGCCCAGGAGAAAGCTTGAAGGAATTGTGGATATGTCAAAGTTTTATCCCAGCTTTGCAGAGGTGAGAGTGTGTAAAAGAAAAATTTTGTTCTGCAGAATCCACTCTGCATTTTCCAAGTTTTGCTAGCATTTGCCTGACAAATCAGAGCATCTGTCCTGTCCATGACTACCTGAATGGGACAGGGAGGTGGGACAGGACAGGAGAGAGAAATGTGGCAGCACTGGGCCACAGCAGGAGCTTCTGCTCCCCAGTTGCTCAACTTTTGTCACGCTCTCATTAGACAGATTGGCAAAGCTAAGCTGGTGAGTGAATCCTAGACCAAATTTGTGTCCCACCCCATCGTTGTCCATTCTTCCTTCTAGATGATCCTTTCCCTAGTCTTAGGGAGATCTGACCACAGAGTCCTTTCTCTCCAAGCCATCCTCTACTGATTAGTGATGTTCCTCTCTGAATTGTTGTCTCTCCATTGAAGAACAAACACACCAGAATAAATAGGATGCAGTGATGAAAGAAAATATCTCCTGCTCTGGAGACTGTTGATGACTGGTCTCTGCTGCAGCAGCTCTGGTGAGCATGAGGCACCCATTGCTCTTTGCACAACACAAGCCCATAGAGGCTTTGGACTACCAATGATCAGAGCAGGACAGACCTTCTCTGGAGGAGGAAAGGCACATAAAAAAAGAAATACAATAGCTATCTCTTCTGATTCCAGAGCATCCAATGTCCTACAGTATAGCAGCCTCTCAGAGGAATCATGCACTGTCCTTCTCTCTAATGGATCTGCACCCGCTCTCTGTGGGTGACTTCAGATGGGCAATCCTTACATAGCTCCTAGTCTCAAACAGGCAGTGATAAAATGAGACCCTGCACTGGCTGGACCTGAAGAAAATGTTTAGAGCATGCAAATATCCCAATAAGATCCACAGCTTCTCTGGAGACCTGTATTTATCCTGCATAGGACTTCCCTTGAAGCCCCAGGCCAACCCCAGCTCTAAGCTTAGGTTCAGTGGTGTAAAAAGTGTTATTGGGCAAGAAGGTAACCTGGTGGCAACACTGATGGAAGCAGGGGGAGGGGGGAGTCTGTGCCAGGATGTCCTTTCCTTCTGTGAGTCACCCTTCACCATTAGAGGCTACGGCTATGGCATCACTGCTCATATTGGGCTGCCTGCAATGCAGAGACTCCCTATTGCCTTGGGAAAGAAAACACCCATATCCCAAAGACCCTACCGTACCTGGACTCATGGACCTGGTAATGGAAGAGAATCAATTGAATCCCATTGATGGAAATGAAGGGATCGGGTCTGTGTGGTATCCCTGAGCAGACAGGGCTCATGGGGCTTGTTCCCTTCCTCCACGTCCCAGAAGAGTCACCCCCAATGCTAGGCTGCTGTTGGTCTGCCCACTTGATGGTGTGCTTCAAGCCCACCCCCTCCAGTGAGATGGTGGGTTGCCCAATCGGAACAGAAAGGAGGCAGGAGGATGGTAGGGGGTCACTCCCCATAGTGGCAAACTCCAGCACAACATCCCAAATCCACCTGTGAATGAGGAAACACTCCAAAACACTTCACCCTTGATGTTTTCACAGGTGGACTGCTGAAATTGTCCTTGGCTCCACTCAGACCATGATGGACTGGAAAAATCAGACCTGCAGTACCTAGGACACCAGCTTTGTGTCCTAGCCCATCTTTCTCACTTCTAATGGCTGATCTTTACATATGCAACATATAATTAGAGAGAGCCGTTACACACAATGCATCAAACAGGCTAGCTCGCTTTGTCTCACAAGCAGAACAGAAAGTTAAAAAGACAGAAGAGGAGAGTCAGATTAAGCAAGAAAACATGTTAAAAGTGAGAGTTGAAGCTTGGATTAAAGAAATGATACCATATAATCACATTTCATCTTGTAACACTTCCTAAAGAGCCTAAAGTAACAATCCCAGCTATACGACAGTGATCCTTAACATCCAACAGGTTGGAAATATCCCAAAGACAGATCTTTGCCTAAAATTGCTCAAAGTGAAAGACATGGACTTCACTGGGAGCAGGACACAGCCCATCCCATCACTCTCCATCCCCTGCAGGAGTTTGGATAAGTCAGAGCAGAACCTTACCAAACTCCACACCAGCGACAGCAACAAACAGAAGAGCCAGAAACAGCTTCATCTTGAACGGACCCTCGTCTGCTCACTGGTCTGTCACTGCCTTCACTGCTGGCTTTATCAACACGCCTCCTGGTGGCTTACCATACACTGATTTTGACCCAAGATCCAATTTTACTGGAAAAACAAGTCCGATTGAGCTATAAATGGACTGAACAATCTACCAAACAGTCCCCGCCTCCTACCATTTGTTTCTTTTCATGTTCCTTGGAGAAGAAAATGAGGTTTTGCATGGTGGACAAAAGCTGAGGTTGTTTAAACCAGGTTCCTTGTATCTAGGCATGACGTGCAAGCCTGCAGGATTAAATAATTCCACTGTTTCTGCCTTGCCCTGCAGCTTGTTGATATTTCTTCTTTTTTTGTAGTGGTTAGAAGAGAGATCGTTGGTTTCTGCTCAGTTTGGTAAGAAGAATCTGCAGCAAGGGGCTAAATCCCATGGCCTTTTCCCATCTGCATTTTTAACCCTCAGCAGGGACCAGAGTTTCATACTGCAAGGAGAAGGGAAACACTGACTTCCAATCCTTTACTCAGTGGAAATGGTACGTTTGGGGGTTTTGGTGTTGCAATGCCTCTCCCCAAGCTTTAAGTGGGGTTTTGGGGGTGCAGGGGGTGGATGTCTTCCTTCCTCCCAGGTGGTGGGAGCAGAACTGGGTGCACTGGGAAGACAACAGGGCCCAGCCAGAGAAGATTGGGCCAAGGGGGGGGAGATGATGCCTGGAGAAGCAAGACACTTCGGCTCCGCACTGAGCCAACCCTCGCCAAGCACCGTGGCAAGCCCACAACTTCTTTGCTTGCAGAACACCTTGGCTTTCCCATCCCCAAACTCTGCTGTCCCAGACATCTGCCTGTTTCACCTGTGCCTCAAGTCACCCCCTGTGTTAATTAACCTTATCTTCTACTAAGAGTGACGTACATATTTTAATGTGGGATTGCAGCAACCAGTCAGGACGCACCTTTCCGTGACTATGCGGATGCCCCCTACTTTTAATAAGGAAAGAAATGGGAAATCTGAAATGAAGATGTTCTTGGAGACATTCCCACGGTCTTTATTATTTGTCCCACCATCAGGAGGAACTTTATTCAGGGTTAGTATCACTCAAATTCTTGAAACAGCAAAAGTAAAAGGTTTTCTGTTACTCTCAAATAAAGAATCCAGTCCTCATCTGTCATAACCTAAAGTTCCGATCACAATCTCATAATTTTAACAAGTCTAGCCTCACTTACTAACGACACTTCTGGGTGATCTACACTCTCACAAGTTGGGACCCACCATTCTCCTGTTGGCTTCATAATACTCATTATATTGTCTATGAGAGTTATACAGTTATTTCCAGCTCTTAATTATCTAGGGAAAAACATTTTGGTGTTTTCTTTGCCTGACATTCTTCATGGTCAGCGGAGACTTTTATAATGCTGTTAAGAAAGGGCAAATATGTTGATTGTGTTTGTTTTGTTATTAGGAAAAGCCTAAACACAGAAAGGGGTGTGGTTTCTGGTTTTCTGGTATTAAGTGGCCTTGAACAATGCATGCTAGATGATTGGTTTCACATGCACTACTGAAACATGATCTTCATTACTTTACAGGTTTTTGGATGGAAGGATCTTTATAATGCTGACACCCTGCTGAACTTCATCAGTTTGGAGGGTTGTTTGGGGGGATGAATAACATACTTCATTTGTTTGTCATTTCAGTTGATCTTATGCATGTCTATAAGCATCACCTGAAATGTTTGCTCTTTTATGCACACCTTATGCAATTGCTTTGCAGTTTTGGCAAGCCACCAAAGAAATAACAAGAACTAATAGGAACATCCTAACAGCGTTTCATCGAACTCCTTTTCTTCTTTTGTGGGTAATTACAGCTTATTGTGTTGGGAGTTTTCTATTAACTAAAGAGAAAAAAAGCTGCAAACTGTATAAATCTTCCCCACCAACCCACAAGATGGCTTTGAAAAAAAAAGATATTTTCTAGTTTGTGTGTTCAAATGCAAGCTCATACAAGATTTCTCTGTACTTGGAGGAATTTGTTATTGTAAAAAAAAAGGAAATGTTGAGTCCATTTTTCAATTCTGGGCTAAGAAACCTGGGCCAAGCCCCTCTACTCTCCTACCTGGCCAGCTGAGACATTCTCCTGGCAGAGGCATTTTCATGTGATGTGAGAAATCCTGCAAAAGTTGCATCCATGCTGGAAAAAGCCTCCAAATCCCATAACCTTCCTAAGTCTTGCTCGCACTCCCTAATTACCAGACTGAGTAGGTCCCACTGAAAAGTCTTAAGATGTGCACAGTGCTTTGGTTCACAAGGTATTTTGTTGCCTGATTCCAGGGCAGAGGTTAAGGATTGCGGGCTGTGAGTGTGTGCTTAGGGAAGCACAGGCACTGCTTTCGATTCAGAGCCTTTTTGACTTGATAATTTTGAAACTCTTCTTTTCTCTTGACTCTAAGCAATTCTGCAAATATCTGCAGGAACCCCACAGATTGCCAGAGCAGGAAGATGTATGGACAAAAGCTATAAGTGGATTCAAAGGTAGCTTTGGAGGTGTGCTGATGTGACGCTGTTATATGCTAGCGCTAAGCTTTTGTTGCATGCATATGAATAGATTAAAGCTGACAACATCCCTGTAAGGTGGGTAAACATTATTATCTTGAGTTAAGACATAAGGAAGCTGAGACGCAGAGAGGTTAGTTAGGCTCAGGGAGTAAGTTGGTAGCAACACCAGAAACAGAAGCCAGACTTGTATTCCATATGGTTTAACTGTTAGTTAATGCTCCTTCCTTATCAGTGCTCCTCTGCTATTTTTGTGCAACCCTGGGAGGACATGCACGAATTACTAAAAGCAACGTGGGTGAGTACAGGCCTTAGAGACAGGTACTTAGAGGTTTATTCTTAACCTTATTACTGATTTGCTAGCTGACCTTGGAAAATGACCCTCATTTTCCTCATCTTCAATACTGTTAGGGCCTGTTGTAAGGTTAATCATAATTATTATTTAAGTGATGTATTAAAAAGGCTAAAAAGGAGATTTGTTCAAAGAGTTCATAGTTTTCTCCCGGTAACTTCAAAATAATGTAGTTAATGAAGGTCACTTAAGGAAGCCAGCAGCATGGATGGGTTGGTCTAATCAGTAAACCTGCTGGTGTGCAGAGTGCCAGGGATTAAATTACCATGAACTTCACCTGTGATGCATAATCTCCCCTATCTGCCTCTCCCAGAAACCAGGAGTCTATAACAATGAAGCTTCCTCACACTGAGAAAGAAAGAAATTTAAAAGCCACCTTTGCTTTCCTCTATTTCTTCCTGTGATGGGAATCAACTCTAAAAGTTAAAGGGAAGCCTGGAGAAATAAAGAAAAAAAATAAACACCACAAAGCCTGAATCTGCCCTATTCCTATGAATAATGCATCAGGACTCCAACCCTGCAGCTCTCTTGGAGCCATTTCCACTCAGGCATCATTCATTAGCTCATTAGTCACAGCAGCCTTATTCCTACTAATTGATTTTACAATTCCCTACAATGTATGGCCAAGATCCAATGTGTCTAGGGCTGGCTTTAAAACCATTATGTTGGCAAAGCTTTGCAAGACATTTCACCCTGCCTCATGCCGATTAAGCATGTAGAGGGCAGGTGATTCCTGGAACTGAGTTATTGGCACATGCCTGTGGGGGAAAGGGCATGTGTCCCCTCAACCTGACGTGCCGTAAGCCCAGAGCATTGTGCTGAGCAGGCAGCTGTGGCTTTCACACCCAGTAGTAGATGGAGTCTGCTATAGCCTGCAGCTGCAAATGGGAAAACAAAGCTCAGCAGCTCTCTCCACACTGTTTTCCACCTTGGTACCGGACTGGGGCATGGGGAATACTGGCACTGTGAGACTGGTGGGAGCACAGGGCCGAGCGTGGGGAGACCCAAGCAGCGCTCCTCCAGCCCCTCTGTGGCCTTCTAGGACAGCTACAGGTTATTCTCAGCTCTGTCTGGGCCTATCCAACCCATGCAATAAACAGCCCGCCCTAAGCTCCTGCTGACATTTTCCTGTTGGGCTACTCCAGAGCTTTGCACCAGCCTCATCTGCATGGACCATGTGGAGGTAGATGCAAGGTTGGGCTTGGGCCCAGCTGTGACAGATGGGGCCTTTTCCACTCACTCCATTTGTAAACTTCAGGAAAACACCATGGACAGAAGATCCATGGGTGGGTTTGTATCATGCAGATGCTCCAGTGATGAACCTGGGGCAGAGAGAGGGCACTGGAGCCCAGATCTGGAAAGTTTCCCTAATTCTGTTGCTCTTCCCAAATTCCTACTGGATCTCAACTTTATAGCTCATGCTCTCTGTCCCAGGCCTGCATCTTGCACTGTGCCTCAGCATGAGTGATGCTTTGCATACGCACCAGGGTACGGAGGTAGGGGAACCAGCTTATTTATATTTATAAGGAGTCCTATTTCCTGTATGTAATCATTCACCTTTTTTTTTTTCCTGCAACTTGCTTTTTCTTGCTTTGAACTTGATGCAGGTACCTCTTACCCCTAGATTATTATTCAGACTAATAGCTATTTAGCACTTAATTCCTTCTGGGTGGAGACCTTCATATTTATCATTTGTCTGGCCAGTGGCCAGCATATGGAGATGGTATTACTATGAGGGATTTTCCAGGAGTTAATAACCAACAACGTATGTTCTCCTTCTCTGTTTATAATGTGCATGGGAAGACTCTATCATGTATTTATAGTTGGTGGGAATTTGTCTTCTTTCTCTCTTAAAATTTTCTAGGTTCCTTTTTTTGTTGTTTTTAAGTTAGTAACTTATCCCTTCCCATCAGCCCAGACTGACTCAGGGAGGAATCACTCATTTCAAGATCATTTGCTACAACCAGCTTTCCAAGGCATGGCTAATGATGCAGGAACATAAATCACTTGCCCAGCTTTGCTGTCATTTGGTTTAATTATTCCCTACGTTCCCTCAAGTCTTAATCCAATGAACAAGAGATACTTTCCTATCTGAGTCACTTCTCGCTGACCCAGAAGGGAAGAACAAGGACAAAGCATGTAAGCTAGTAAATGGCCTGACTGAAAGTAAGCAATTTTGCCTCCAGGTCCCTTTCATCTCCATGCAATGCTGCACTGCTTGGCACTGAAGCTGGAAACATCTGCCTACCTCCGGCTGAGGCCTGGCAGGAGCGTGCCTCAGGGCTATGTCTGCCTGGATCAGTAGCAAGATCTGAGTGTTTTTTGGAGATATCTCCATGGCCCTGGTGAGAGGCTCAGCCCATCTCCCATCAGCTGCAAAAAATGTCTGAGGTTTGGCCCTGGAGCATCCAGAGGCCTGAAGATTTCAGGAAAATGCTCATAACTCAATGCTTCTGGCTCCTGGAGCTTTCCTCCCTAGTAAAGTTGAGGGATATAGCCCTTTGCTGGGGCAGTGCAATGTTTCCCAGCCAGGTGAGCAGGTCAGCCTGACTGATGACCCTGGCAGGCAGGTGAAGGAACATCCATGTGAGAGGATCCTGGTGAGGAAGAGGAAGTCAATGAGGCCTTCTACAGACAACTGGAAGTAGCCTCACAATGCCAGGCCCTGGTTCTCATGGGGGACTTCAACCAGCCTGATATCTGCTGGAGAGACAACACAGCTAGGCACAAACAGTCCTGGAGGTTCCTGCAGAGTGTTGATGACAACTTCTTGACACAGGTGTTGGAGGAGGCACCAAGGAGAGGTGTGCTGCTGGACCTCGTACTACCAAACAAAGAAGGGCTGGTTGAAGATGTGAAGGTTGGGGGCAGCCTTGGCTGCAGTGACCATGAGATGGTGGAGTTCCGGATGGTGCGGGGAGGAGGCAGGGCACTAAGTAGGATCGCAACCGTTGACTTCAGGAGAGCAAACTTTGTCCTCTTCAGGGAGCTACTTGGAGGAATCGCATGGGTTCGGGCCCTAGAAGGAAGGGGTGTCCAAGAGAGTTGTTTAATATTCAAGCATCACTTCCTCCAAGCTCAAGATGGGAGCATCCCTCTGAGTAGGAAGTGAAGCAAAGGAGGTAGGAGACCTGCATGGATGAGCAAGGAGCTCCTGGCAAAACTCAGACAGAAGAAGGAAGTATAGGGAATGTGGAAAGGCGGACGGGCCACTTGGGAGGACTATAGGAACGTTGTCAGAGTATGCAGGGATGCGCCGAGGAAGGCCAAGGCCCATTTGGAATTAAATGTGGTGAGAGATGTCAAGGGCAACAAGAAGGGCTTCTTCAAATACATGAGCAGCAAAAGGAAGACTAGGGAAAATGTGGGCGCGCTGCTGGATGGGGCGGGTGCCCTGGTGAGGAAGGATGCAGAGAAGGCAGAGTTGCTGAATGCCGCTTTTGCTTCAGTGCTTCCTGCTCAGGCCAGCCATGAGGAATGGCAGACCCTGGAGGCAAGAGAGAAAGTGTGGGGAATGGAAGACTTTCCCTTGGTTGAGGAGGATGGGGTTAGAGATGATTTAGGCAAAGCTGACACCCACAAATCCATGGGCCCCGATGGGATGCACCCACGAGTGCTGAGGGAGCTGGTGGATGTTATTGCTTGGCCACTCTCCATCTTTGAAAGGTGATGGAGAAGAGAAGAGGTGCCTGAAGACTGGAAGAAAGCCAGTGTCACCCCTGTCTTCAAAAAGGGCAAGAAGGAGGACCCAGGCAACTACAGGCCAGTCAGGCTCACCTGCATCCCTGGAGAGGTGATGGAGCAGCTCATCCTGGAGGCCCTGTGCAAGCACGTGGAGGAAAAGGTGGTGATCAGGAGTAGTCATCATGGCTTCCTCAAGGGGAACTCATGCTTAACCAACCTGATAGCCTTCTCTGATGGAATGAGTGGCTGGCTGGTTGAGGGGAGAGCAGTGGATGTTGTCTCCCTTGACTTCAGCAAGGCTTTTGACACTGTCTCCCATAACATCCTCCTAGGCAAGCTGAGGAAGTGTGGTTTAGATGAGTGGCCAGTGAGGTGGCTTGAGAAGTGGCTGAATGGCAGAGCTTGGAGGGTCGTCATCAGCGGCACAGAGTCTAGCTGGAGGCCTGTAGCTAGCGGTGTCCCCCAGGGGTCAGTAGTGGGTGCAGTCTTGTTCAACTTCTTCATCAATGACCTGGATGAACGGATAGAGTGCACCCTCAGCAAGTTTGCTGACGATGCAAAACTGGGAGGAGTGGCCGATACACCAGAAGGCTGTGCTGCCATTGAGAGAGACCTGGCCAGGCTGGAGAGGTGGGCGGAGAGGAACCTCCTGAAGCTGAAGAAAGGCAAGTGCAGGGTCCTGCACCTAGGGAGGAGTAACGGCATGCACCAGGACAGGTTGTGGGTTGCCCTGCTGGAAAGCAGCTCTGCAGAGAAGGATCTGGGAGTGCTGGTGGACACCAAGTGAAGCATGAGGCAGCAATGTGGCCTTGTGGCCAAGAAGGCCAATGGTATCCTGGGGTGCATCAGGAAGAGTGTTGCCAGCAGGTGGAGGGAGGTGATTCTCCCCCTCTCCTCAGCGCTGGTGAGGCCACATCTGGAGCAGTGTGTCCAGTTCTGGGCTGCCCAGTACAAGAGGGATGTGGCACTACTGGAGCAAGTGCAGCGAAGGGCTACAAAGATGATGGGGGGACTGGAGCATCTCTCTTGTGAGGAAAGGCTGAGAGAGCTGGGCCTGTTTAGCCTGGAGAAGAGAAGGCTGAGAGGGGATCTTATCAACGTGTACAAGTATCTGAAGGGAGGGTGTCAAGAGGATGGAGCCAGACTCTTTTCAGTGGTGCCCAGTGACAGGACACGAGGCAACAGACACCAACTGAAACACAGGAAGTTCCATCTGACTATGAGGAAAAACTTCTTCTCTGTGAGGGTGAGAGAGCACTGGAACAGGTTGCGCAGAGAGGTTGTGGAGTCTCCTTCTCTGGAGATATTCAAAACCCGCCTGGACATGATCTTGTGCAATGTGCTCTAGGTGACCTGCTTGAGCAGGGGGTTTGGACTAGCTGATCTCCACAGATCCTTTCCAACCTCAACCATTGTGTGACTTTGTGATAAGCTCTCAGCTGACCCCTCCTCTGTCTGCAGGCAGATCTCCATGCACTCCTACTGCTTTCTCATGTAAAGGGCAACTCCTCCTCCTCCTCCTTGCCATCGTGTCCTTCCTAAAGAGCCTGTATCCATCCATCACAGCACACCAGTCATGTGAGTTATCCCACCACATCTCCATGATCCCGAGTTTGCAAGTATTTTGGCCAGGGCCTGGACCACAGGACATACAAGCAGATACAAGAGAGCTGGGGGGGGGTTCAGCCTGGAGAAGAGAAGGCTGAAGGGGATCTTCAGGGTGATCAAAGAGAAGGCTGAGCCAGGCTCTCCTTGGGGATGCACAGGGAAAAGCCAAGCAACGTTGAGCACAAGTTGCAGGGAGAAAAATTCCGATCAGATATAAGGAAAAATTTTTACCCATGTGGATGTTAAAAAACTGGAATGAGGCACAGAAACTGTGGTGTCTCCAAGCTTAGGGATATTCAAAACTCAGCTGGACAAGGTTCTGAGCAGTTTGATCTAGCACTGTAGCCCTCTGAGCAGGGTTTTGACTAGAGACTCCAGAGTTCCCTTCCAACTCCAGTTATTTGGTGGTTCTAAGGAAGTGATATGGAAGGCACCTATCAGTGATCTATCAGCTGGCCAAACCAGCCAGAGATGGTTTCTATGGATTAAGTGACAGTAGGTGGATTGTAACCTTCACCGGTGCTTTATAGTTCCACAGAACCACAGTAAAGCTGAGCTACGGATGCAGTGAAGACTACACTGAGCTAATGCAGTTCCTCTTCTGGCGTCTCCAGGTTCCAGATGAACTTCTTGCTGCATCATGGCCCTTAGCAGGAGGGGCTTGTTGCCCTGATACATCAATACACCCATCCGAGGGCATCCGCCTCAGACTCTGTTTAAGGACAGATCTGGGGCCTGCCACTGCCACCTTCTGGCAAGAGAAGAAAATGCAAATTCCTGGTCCCATCCCATCTCCCCAGGAAAGGAAGGGAAAAAAGAAGGGAGGAAGGGAGTGAGGGAGGGAGGAATTCTTAGGATTCTTTTTGTCGCCTTCCATTCTGGTTATTTCCAGTAGCTGGGTTTCATATTTATTTGGTTCCAACCAGCCTTAGGATGAGTTGCATCCCTGTGAAAATAAAACGGGAGAAAAATCCAGCCTGTCTAGGCTACCTTGAACAAACCAGGAGTTGAACTCCAATATGCAACTGCTGAGCAGAGATGCCTTGCCCTGATAAACTTCCTGAGCATTCAAAGTGGTCACGCTCAGGGTGCCGTAATCCCACACCTATTGAGTGCTTGCATTTGTTTCAACTGGTTTTTTTGCCATCTTTCCTCTAACAGTTTGGACCTGATTGTAGCTGTGATACTAAGTGGGTGACTCTGCTGAAACCAGCAGGTTTAGCTGGTCCAGGCTCAGGATGAGGCCTTCATATGAAGCTCAGACTCTCTTACAGAATGGATGATTGCATCCCTGACATTTTACCGACCAGAAAACAGAAGCAGAGGCAGGAGTGCTCAGCTTTCAGGGACAACAGTGCTCTCAGTGATGGGGGCACGACAAGAACCTGTGTGAAACACAACACACCCGGTGGCTGTTTGTGTTAATTGGCAAGGAGAAGGAGAGGAAGGCACTCTGCTCACACCTCTTTCTCCACGTGTTTCGTGCTTTATGTTTTGCATTTTAGATGTGTTAGTTTAACTCTTGCTATAGGAAGAACTAGCTTTGTTAACTTAGCTGGAGCTGTAAATTAAAGCAGAAGTCTCAGTCACAAATACTAAAAGCAGGAAGCAGCTTTGACAGCCAAGTGTCCCTATGTCACACCAGAGACCAGGCTGCCAAGACCAGGGAGACCAGGGTACATTATGCATGGCTTTTAACCTCTTTTTCTCAGAATATGTTAAGCAGAAGGATTGGAGCAAGTTCCCATAGCCTTGCAAAGTGCTTCCCATCTTTCCAGCTTCCTCCCATCGTGGCTGCAGCTCAGGTCATGGGCTCAGCATCCCAGCCTGGGGTGCCAGCTTCCCCCTTGCTCCCCACAGCCTCTGATTTGGTCTACTATATTCACAAACTGTGAACCAGGGAGACTAAAGGAACCAGGGGGGCAAAGAAAGGTGGAGAAGGTTAGCACTGGCAGGAAGGTGAGGATCTTGATTCAGGAGGATCTTGACTCAGAGCTAGCAAATAAACCTGGTTTCTGGAGATGCCACAGAGCTATTCCTTCCTCCCAAAACCTGCATTTGCCCTGGCTAGAACAGAGGTCGGAGTTTCTCATCCAGAGGAGGAACAGACAAGGGCAGGGATGGGGAGGCAGGAGTTTTTCTGCTTCAGGCCTGTTCTCTAGTACACGGTGTCTTGTTTCCTGAGATGATAAACACGTTCTTGGGATACCACTGAGAAACACCTGCATAGCCAACTGAAACTGAAACACTGGGAGCAACCGGTGTGGTGTTGTTTCAAGAAGTACTTTCAGACGTTGGTATCACTGCATCTCTTAACCAGGTTCACCTGGAAATGTAGACCTTAATGAAGGAAATATCTCTGATACCTCCGAGACAAAACATTAATCACAGAATCACAGAATTGTTGAGGTTGGAAGGGGCGTCCCCTCTCTGACTGGAGAAGCAGCACCATCTACCTGAACTTCCTGAAAAGTGGGAGACCCCACCCACGGATGAGCAGGAGCAGGGACATGGAAGGCAATGTGAGTGGAAAGGATGGAGGGGCACCTGGCAGGAGGGAGGCGTAGCTTCTTCAGCAGCAGGTTTCTTCTGTCCCAAAGCAGTGTCCGGCCAGCACAGCACCCTCCCATCCGGAAAACACTCCCTGTCACTGCAGGCTGCTCGGTCCAGTTGTCCCGTTCTGCCCAGAAGCCAGAGAAGGATGTAGGCAAAGCTGCAAAATACTGATTGCAAAGAGGGAGCGCAGTGGAGAAGACCCCTTTCTCACCAAGGAGATAGTCCAGACTGGAGCTGTCATGAGAGAAGAAAGGATATTTTTATTTGCTTGTTTCAAACAGCCTGTGGTCATTCCTGAGAAACTCCCCAGAGCCCATAGCTATTATTCTTCATTTACCTTATATTCCCCTGGGATCCTAATCTCCTTCTCCCATGGATTCGAGCCTATTGGGCCCACCAAAATAGCAAAGATTTAAACAAAAATATATGACTGCACATCTTTGCAAAGAAGCAGGATCACTCCCACTTCCAGGAGAGCTGGGGGGGAGCCTCCAGAGCAGTTAGCCCCCTGCCTGTGCATTCATTCATCCGCTCCGTCACCCGGGGGCAGGGGAGGGGGCAGAGCAGCCCCTGCAGCCCAAGGAGTGCAAAGAGCAGCAGCTGCCCACGAATAGCCACACAGGGGCCATTATGTGCCCAAAATAGCCGTTTCCTCCAACAAGAGAGAGCGCAGACACAAAAAAAACCAAAGCCTATCCACTCCCACTGGGGTCATGGGCAAGTGCAAGATATTTATGAGCAGCGGTATTGAAAGCAAAGACAATCCCTGTTCTTTATCCATCAACAGGAAGAGACTCCCATGGCCTTGAGAGTGCAAGAATGGATTTATCCCTCCCTTACTGTCCCTATATTCGGTCATACATCTGTTCCCCTCTGTCCTTCTTCTGACTGGGCCTGCAACCCCCAGCCCTGGGTTTTGACTCAGATCCAAGCTCTTTCTTTTACACAAAGTGAGAAGTAATATTTGTAATATCTGTAACTCAGAACCGTCCAAAAATTTTGTTCCAAATGTATCTTTTTTATTAATTCCATGTACTTTTTATTAAATATCAAACAATAAGTAGCATACACTGTACTTATACTTACACTGATATATTTCAAGAAATCAATGTTTCTTTATTCTGCTTATTCTGCTACTATCTATGTAACGCACAGTTACAAATCTCACATATATATAAGTAAAATGAATATTTCAATGTAACCGTCCAAATGAAATGAGATTATTCAACAATACTGAAATAAAATGTTTCAATCTTTTCTTTTCTTTTTTTTTTTTCCTGGAACACTTTATTGGGCTTATTATATTTCCATGAAATGTTTTGGGTTTTGATGAAACAGTAGGATATTGTCTGGAAAAACATTCCCTTGGAAAACGTTGGACCTGGGAAACCTGTTATGCCTTTGATTTCTCAATTTACTCTAATGGAGCAGAGCTGGACAAATTAACACATTCAATTTGTCTCTAATGTCTCTGATTGTCTACTTTGCATGCAATTATCTGGTTAAAAGCCTGCCCTTCGTAGCACGCCTTTGGCTCTGTGCTTGCAGTTACAGCTGCGTTAAGGGTTTCTCCTTGACCCATGAGGAGATGCTTTAAAACATCTCTCCCAGGTCTGGCAAAAGCCAGTAGATGGCAGGACCTACCCAGCGCTTTGCTTCCCTTGCACCGCGAAGGCTCCCAGCACAGTGCAAGGCTGGGTATGACTATCCCCATTCCGGCCTCACAGCATCCGACACCAGCTTCCCAGGGGGCAAATAACTCCGCCAGGAGCAAAGGAGGATTCAGGGCTCTCCAGGACCTTCCCTTCCAGCACCTCAACACTGAGGATAATGGTAAAAGCATAGCCCAGGTGAGGAAGCACTGGTGGACTGGCTTTGCTGGCACTTCAGGGTGTAAAAGCATTGGGAACACTGGACAGAGGGACTTGGGACAGGGGACCAAATGCGGTGGTTGTGCCAGCAGGTTCCTGCTGTGGTGCATCCAGCCGTTTCCACTTGGAGACCCGATTCCTGTCTCCCTTCCACTGCAGAGATCTTGAGATTCGCAGCTTCTGCACCTGAGGCATGTCACTGCCACATGTCCCACATCCGTGACTTGGGGACACGGGTCCTTGGTGGGGAGGGTCCGTTAACACCAGCTGTGCTCAAAGCCTCCGAGCATCCAGACCGGGAACTCTACCTCCACGAGAGAAGGGTGAAGAGGACACCCATGCCTCACTCCATCACGGAGACAGAGCCACCCATACCGGAGCTACGAGGCTTCCCGTGTGGGGGGACCTTCTTCACTGCAAAGAGGGGCTCTGGGAGGAGAACCATTTCTAACAACTGTAACTTGAGTAAAGCAAAACCAAGCAAGGACATTGTTTGAGTAACAATGTCGAGTCCCGCTTAAGTAACTAGTCTTGTTTGTTCTGGCTGTGCGTGGAAGGAAGTCACATAACAGCCATGTTTTCCTAAAAGAGAAATTCTGCCCTTTCGCAAAAAAAGCGTCTCAAAAACTGGCGGGTGGACTTTGCTCGTTTTTAAGTCCTCCTTTCAGCGAAACGGCAAACACAGTGACCCTGAGCTGAAAAGACTAGTGCTGCAGCAAGCTTTGAGCGTGTACAGACAACACACAAAAATGGGAGCCCCTGTGACATTAACGTAGTGGTAGACGGCAGCAGCTGCCGTTGAAACACGGCCATTTCCAGGACGGAAGCACAGAAACCATTTTCTCATTAGCACACTCCAAAGTGTGCCGTTTTTTGACCTAAGCTGTTCATTTTCTAGTGAAAACCATACTGGGCTGTTTTATGCTTATACAGAGCAAAGCTGCCTCCCCTCTTAACCTCTTGTCTTGTCAGGGAATGTGAATATATGAGTTTTCTGCTGAGATTCAGCTTTTTAATTCCACAGCCTAAGTAAACACATTCAAAGCATTTAAGGAGTGTCCCACCACAGCCCTTCAGCTCCAGCTCTCTGGTTTAACAAGCCACCAGTTTTAAAGCTCTCCAAATGCTGAGTGCCTGCTATTTCTTTTTTCTTTTTTTTTTTTTTTTTCCTACAGTTCCACATTTTCTGGCCTTTCACTCTTGCTCTTTATGACAGCTGAAATTCTCACATGACTTCAGGTGTTGCAGATTTGCAGGAAAAGTATTTACAGTAGGACCAGAAATTGTGAGAGGTGGCAGAACTGATCATATGATGCCTGCAATTAAACAGTTGAATTTCATCTCTTGCATTTGACAGGCTGTCATACCTTCCCTGTCTCTCAAATACACGTTTATCTAGCAAGGAGATCTTTGCCACACATGGAAGAAGGAAAATTGCAAATATTTCTTCTTCTATGCAGCAAGTATGCAAGAATATAGTACATGAGAAGGGAAAGAAAGACAAAAAGATAGTGAATAATAAAAGATTTCTGTATGCAATCTATTCATCCTGCCTATAGGCTCCAAAACATGTCTGAACTGACCTTCAGATCCTGTCCTTTGGCAATACCCTTAATATTATTTGTTATCTGTACAGGGTAAGTAGCCTGTTGAACGCTCTTTCTGCCAGCCTTTGCTCCCGTGCATGATCAAGTCCCTGGCACGAGTAAACGCCAAAATCCAGAAATACAAAGGAAAGGGCCATTGCAACAGGCAACCAGGTTTTATAATCCCACTTGTGACTTTAGCCATGGGATTCTCAAGTGCGGCATTCTCAGGACAGCCTTGCAAAGGCATGAACAGGTTTTAAGACACAACTACGCTGACGGCTCCTAAACCCAACCTGCTCGTAGCAGATGTGTTGTGAGGGTGAATGAGGTCAGAACCAAGAAACCCTACCTTCAAGGGGGCTAAAAAAGAGCCGCAGTCTCATTGCTTGCAAAGTGGAGGGCTCTGGGTCCTGTCTTGGCCACTCTCATCCCTCCAATCTGCAGCAATCCCGCAAGAACTAATGTGTCTAGTCACAGCCACTGGCCTGGAGCGAATTCCCCCTGGGAACGAGGTTTCTAACCCTTGCGGGAAGAAGGCTCAGGCACAGTCTCTCGAAAGTGAAGCTAGGGAATATGAACTCACCCGCTTCTGATAACGTTTTCCCCAAATCGCCCTGTGCTGTTTAACGTGCATAGCAAAGGGCTGGATGCTGGGTCGTGCCTCGAGCCCCGCGTTCCCAGAAGGATGAAGCCCTGCCAACACAGAGAGGCGAGGGAGGATGTACTAATCAGAGGATTGCTTGGCTCAGGCCCAACGAGATAATGGCGCATTGTGCATTCTTGCGGGCCACGTCACGATGACCAGTGACTCCTGTTGTTAATAGCTGTTATTAACATCTGCGTAATTTTAATTAAAAGATGGGGAGAAGGAGGAGGGGGAAAAAAACGTGCAAAAGCTTTTGTTGCAAATATCCCTTATTTCTCTACAGCTGCACAGATCTTTCACAGAAAAGGACCTCCTTATCACTCGTTTAAGAGGGGATAAAAGCATAATTAAATGGTCTGTGCAGCTTGGGAGGCTGTTGTTTGTTCCTTGACACAAAATAAGAGAAATACATGCAAAGGAGGAGAGGAGGAGGGCAAGGCTAGAGTGCCAAAGCTACCCCTGTCTTTTGCTGCTAGAAAAAAGCCTAGTGCAGCATCTGATCAGTCAACAGAGTGACAGCATGCTTTTAGCGAACAGTTTAAAGGCTCCGTTTTGGCTTGCTTTGAGGTTAGCAGGTCTGCAGCAGCGTTGCAACAAGAGAGGCCGTCTTGGGACACCAGGGTGGGAGGAGGAGAGCGAAGCACAAAAGACCTGGGAAATCAGGGGATCTGGGGGGACAGTGGGAGCAGCAGGTTTGGGGATGAAGTCACCTTCTGTAGTCCAGGAACACCGTCAGCCCATCCGGTGCAGATTACAGTTTGAACTTAAATATCTGAGTACTGATCTCTTCGCCTGCAACTTCACTAGATTTTGCAAACACAACTTGTCACCCTGGATCACGTAGGTATTGAAGTTATCGTCTATCGTTATTCCAATTTCGTAAGCAGAGAGATTGAGGCACCAAGTCACTGTAACAGGCAGACTAATTTTTACAGGTCCTACTCCCAGGGTGCTTGCTCAGCTAGGAGCAACAGAGCTGATTTTTGTCCAACAGAGCAGAATCAGACCCTAACCCCTAGCATTTTTCACTAAAATGCACCTGGAAAAGGCTTTCCCAAGAGACACGAAACAAGCTGGCAAAGGGAAGCTTATCTGGACCTAGAGGGACGTTTATCTGGGAGAGGAACAGGGAGGAGTTGGAGTTGCCACTACAATGTGAACCGAAGGGACTACCAAGGTGGAGCACACGAAAGCCGCTCAAGAGCCTAAGAGGCCCTCGTGCTGGGTCTACAATTTGGGTTTTCCGCAGTGGCGTTTCTAATCTCCCCGGCTTCAGCAAGGAAACACACAACACAGCACACGTCCCGGCTCAGGTAACAACAGGAGTATGTTTATTCAGGTCTGGCACTTACAGAGCTCAGAGGGACAAGGTACACTTCATTCGTTTTCCAGAAAAGTCAGCCCAGGATTGGAAGAAATGACACGAATTATAAAAAGAGACTCCAGCTGCAGGGGCCGGGAATGTGTCCCCCTTTGGGTCATGCATTCCCAGTGCCCGGGCCACCCTCGCGCTGGGGCACGCCAGTGCCAGAAACCTCTGCAGAGGCGAGAGGCAGGAACGTCTAAATACTTGATTTAGTGATGTTTGTGGATAATTGTTTCTTGGCGAGTCCCAATCTTGTTTTAATCACTCTTAGAAACCAGGGGTACAGGTATAAAAGCAGAAACCCTTCCAAAACAATCCACCTTTGCCAGGAGGTGTAAGAGTGCAGTGGGGTATGTCCACAGAAGGAGGAGAACTGTTCAGCCCAACCTCCCAGGTCTCTGATGCCGAAAGAGCATAAAGTCTGGGAAACGATCATCTTTGAGGCCTGCTGAGAAGCACAGGGTCTCCTTGTGGACAGCGACAGAGAAGATATTGGCTAATGAGATCTGAGATGGCACTTGGAAGACGGGGCACCGCAGGCGGTCACAGCACAGCTTTGCAGAGGTGGGCTGCTGACGTCGCACCGGGGGAAGCCTGCGACATCCCCAGGGCGCCGGGTCTTCCTCGCCCAGCCCCATCACTCCCGAGCCCTGAGGACGTAGATGAAGCTGACCAGGATCCCCAAGGCCAGGACCATGTAGCTGGCTTTCACGTTGCTGGAACCACTGATGTTGCACAGGAAGGAGTCGCAGCAGTAAACGGAGGCAGCCGCTATGCCGAGGTTAATCCCGGCACTGGGACAAACTGGAGAGCATCCTTTGGAAATGGACTGCCCAGACTTGCTGCCTGAATGTAGGGTGGGGTGGGGGGGGAGCAAAGAGAGGAGAGAGAAAAGCAGAAGGAGGACAGGTTTAAAGTGTTTCTCGGCATTCTGATCAGCTGTTCTGCAAAGGAAATAACAGTACTGAAATAGCTAAACCACCATGACCTATGGAGGGTAGCAAGGAGAGGGTAAAAACGTTTCTCAGCATTAGGCTCCAACACGAATCTCAGCCAGCCCACACATCTCGAAGAACGCCCCAGCAAGACTTTCACACAGCTCCTAGAGATGGCATAGCATCCCGGGGACATCTCTTTCAGGCTGTTGGCCAAAATTTGGCTGCTACGGTTCAAGAGGAGAACCTGAAACATCCCACCTGAGCTTGATCTTGGGACTTTTCAAGCAAGACGGGGAGCACGGGGCGTACGGAGCACCAGCGAGAGGCTCGCGAGCGTGCGCCGGTGTTACGAGCCTTGACTGCGAGGCTCGGCACGCATTTAGCAGCAAGCACAGGAAATAGGAAGCCGTTAGCATTGTGCTAAGACAACAGGCTTATATAAGCTCCCGGTCTCCATTTGTGCATGCACAGTCCGCCCACGTTGCCGACCGTGCAACTCAGGCATGCAACACCCCTCCCTCCCGCAAGAGAGAGGCGGAGGGTTTCGCCGGTGCCTGGTCAGGGTTGGGGGAGGGCAGGGAACAGCAAGGCAGGCTAGGTTGGGTTTTTGCAGTGCGTCAAGGAGACCCGGCAAAGGAGCCCGCTTTCCTGGGAAGCGCTGCTGACAAGCAGAGGCCCCCAGATCTTTCTCGGCGCTTTCTCCCCCTTCTGAGAAAAGCAGGCACTTACGGAGGGAATCTGGAAATCTCCCTTCTTGGCATCCCCACCGCATCCGCAGAGGGAGAAGCAGCAAAGGCAGGAGTCAGGGATAAACAACCCAAACATCAGCCAACACAGAGTAAAAGCAGGAAGGGTAACCCTGAAGCTTTCCTGTCAAGGAAGCCTGCAGCATCTGCCACCCTTTCACTGATTCATCAGCAACTTCCCCCCCCACCCTGAAATTCCCCTTGGACTCCTGGCTTTGGTGCAGGCACGTGGGCTTTAACGTGACTCCATTTGGCAGCACTTGTAAAATACACTAGGATGGTCTGACACACAGCTGCCGAGCAGAAATTTCTCCTTCTTCCAGCCAAAGGAAGGAAAACCTTCTTGCACCTCTCCAGCTCATCAGGGAAAGCAACTAGGACGGACGAAAGAAGGTCCTGTCAACACTCACCAATTCCCACTCCGACGTACGTCGTCACACAGTGGTTTTCATTCTCCCCACACTTGACAGGCTTCAGACAGGCCCAGTTGGAGGATGCATCCGAGCACGAAAAGCAGATCAGCGTGTGGGCTGCAAGGGAAAGGCACACCTCCGTTAGAAGCTGGCAAGGAGATGTCCCCGCTCAGCAGTCCCCACCTCCGACACGTTGCATGCATCGCATCCGGTCGCAGCGTGGTGCTCGCTGTTCAGGCTGTGTCAACCTGCAACAGGATTTTTCCCCCCAAGCTTGGCCAAGTAAAGGGTTCAAGTCTATGGGTTATATTTTGAACATCTTCCACAGAGCTCTGGGCAGGACCAATTGCTGACAAAAGCCTCAATGCCATCATAGGTCAGCCTGATGTTTGTCACCATGCGCCTGTTTGCGCCAAGAGTAGGGTCAAGCAACAGCTGCTAACCTGAAACTGAACAACGGTGACAAGTTCAGACCCGCAGGCTGGAGTTGGAGATTTGCGCTAATTCACCTCCGCTGCCATGGACACTGATGGGAAATGTTCCAGGCAAGAACACAGGTTTGAGCTTTCTGTGACCTGCCTTTGGCAGCAGGGCACGAAGCTCAAACGACGCTTGAGCTAACGCACACGGTGGAAAAAACAATTGCTCAGCTCGAGTAAGCTCAGCATTGTAGCAAGACCTGCAAGGAAGAGGACAAGGCCAATGGAGAGATGGAGGTGTAGATAGAAGTCCGGACAAGTTGCCATGAGTAACCCCGTGGGTTATTTACAGAGGGACAGGACACCAGGTGGTTTGCTCTTGTTTTCCAAGCATGCTTGGTAATAATTTTTTTAGTCAGTGGCAAAGGAAAGAAAAGGGATGGGATGATAGGGGACTCATTTCTCAGCAGCATGTCTGGCAACCTGCACCCCCACATCCTACTATACCCACTGACAGCCCTTTCCTGCCCCAGGGTATTCGGCAGCACCTGAACTCAGTTCCTTCAGCAACGCAGCAAAGATTTCTACCTGTCCAGCTACAGCAACACACCTGTCTCATAGCCCCGGCCACAGCATCTCCGTGACCCCAAGACAACAACCCACATTTAAAACCACTCGATTCACCTACACCTTGCAGTCCTGTGGGGGTTGCAGGAGCTCATGGACTAAGGTCCCATTTATAACCACTTCTTTTTTTCAAGTCAAAATTGAACATCCTGCACTGAAGGGGGTGTCAGCAAGCTGCCTTTTGCTTTCTCCCAACGCACCTCTGCCACAGGACCTGCTCCTAGGAAGCAATCTTACACACTTACACAGTCCTGCTGTCCAGGGATTCATAGCACTATGAGGGCAGCACACATTTCCAACCTTTCTAATTTGGGGTGGGGGGTGTTGGCACTAGCGAAAAAGCATGCCTTCCTCCACGGTGGGTCTCCTAAAATGGCCTACGCTGCACCAACAGGATGGATTGCACCAGGTAGCTCGCATCGCGCTTCCTCTAGCTCTGCCCAAGAAAAGGTAAAGATTGGGGAATGGCATTCAGCCGGGGGAAACGATCACAGAAACAGCCTGGACCAGTGACTCAGCAGGGACACACGCACTTCACGATGGATGGATGGTGTTCTCTGTATTTTACATATAAGTACATCATACCCACGCTGCAATTGTTGACCTACATACGCAGACAGCTCAGGTCTGTTCCCAGTGCTTCACGGGCTCTGATTTTTGAGCACTCAGACTGCAAACCCTTCCACGAGGCACTGCCTGTCTCTCCTGCGTCTACACGATGCAAAGCAGAGGGGGATCCGATTCAGGACGGGAGATGCTAGGGACTCAGCAGTGTTATTCCTGCTCCTACCCCTCTCGGCTTCATCACAAACAGTTTTCCAAAACAAGGGGAAGTCAGCCAAGCTCTGGGAGAAGTTGTTCAGGTTCAGCAGGCACTGCCATGGCCTATTTTAAAGAGCTATTTGGACAAATATCTGCCAGCATCTGTCCCATTCCGCCATGGGCCTGCATAACCTCTTGAGGTTCTTCTCCATTCTGTTTCTCTCAGAAAAAACATTTTACAGGAAATTTGGAAAAAAATAGCAATTGTGCTCTGAGGAATGACTTCCAAGCTGCCACGGCCAAGGCAGAGGATGAAAACAAAAGCACAACTGCATTTTTCAGGAAAATGGAATAAAGCAGGTTAGTGGGAGGTCCAGAATGTCACATCAGGACACCCAGATGACTTTGGTTTGGAAACAAAGCCAATACCACAACTCCCTAGCAAGAATTTCCTGGACCGGCTCATACCACTTCAAAGTATCATCAATTTGCCAACAATCCTTGCAACAGAAAGAAGTTACCTGACTAAGCTAACACAGCAGCTACAACCTACACACAGCACCCAGGATTACATGGCCATCAGCTGTGTCAAAGGCCTCAAGAAATATCCACCAGTAGACCTTGCCTCTGGATCTAGGAGAGGAAGAGGAGGACTGAGCCAGCGATTGAGTCAAAGGACTGTCCATGTTCCTTGCTGAGCCCACAGTTTCCATGGGTGGCATTTTTGACCTCGCTGGTAATGCCACAAAGTCAACCTGAGACCTTGGATTCAAGCCCAGCTCTCTCCTGGTCCCCTTACCCCATGTGTTTCTTCTCTCAAGTCTCAGATGACCTGTCCCAAACACCTCTCCTTGCAACCACCCTGAGGGCAAACTGAGGCACGAAGAAGCAAAGTGACTCACCCCATCTCACCCAAACTGTCTGCAACCAGGAATGAACTGGATTACAGGCTTCTTGTGGGCATTATGCTAGCACGTATGACCCCACACGTATTATGTCACTACACTGAACACACAAGCTGAGTGGTGCAGTGCTATTCGTTAAGCCTTAGAGACTACTGATATAAAAACATCAGAAATATTTGCATGTGCACATAAAAGTGTTGTTAGCCATGAAATTCTCTGTGACGTGGCTAAATCTATGTTCCTACCACTGTGTCTCCAAACTGCCCCCATCCTTTTCTTTGTCACACCTATAACCTGTAACACCTGTAATAGATACTAGACACGGACTGAATCTCTGCAGGAAAGGTGAGTCTTTCAACATAGTTTAAGAGAGGAAATATTCAATTATAAGTACTGTCACTTCCTATTTCAGCAAATTAGATAACTGAACCACCCAATCTACAGATCACTGCAGAGCAAACAGGCTGAATTAGACATAAGACACAAGAGGGGAGCAGAATTATTTTACGCAGTTGGAGACAAAGCAAAGAGTTGGAGCTCAAGGCTACAAAAGAGAAAAAAAAAAAAGAACCAAGACTGAACAATGTAAAAGGGAGGCCTCGTTTTCACCAACTAGAAAATGCAGTATTCTTCTACAGGAAGTATTTATGTGTTTATTTGTTTGCTGCTCAGCTCCTTGAAGGAACAAAGAACTCATGAAAGAGAGCAGATCGTTTGGGGGAATTCCTTAGATAAGACATGTTGGGTCCATTCTTGCAAGGAGCAATGTACAAAAAAGCCTTTAAAAGCCTGCTCTGAAGCTCAGCAGCACTGGTGAAAAATGCTGTTGCTTCAGCAGCTCTTCCGTTCAGTCCCTATGCCAAATGCTCTTTTCTTTGCCATTGCTCTCAGACAAGAGCCTTATACACCCTGTGCCAGATCTTTCAACAGTGGGTAAAGCTTTTTTAGGGAAAGAGTCCTGGACACGATGGGAGTGTTTGGGGTTAAAGCTACCTGCAACAAACCCCTTTCCGCAGCTAAGGAGAACTTGATCTAATGCTAAAAGCTTTTTGGGGGAGGGGGAAGGTTAAACCCCTTCCTGCCTGGGCCTGGACAGCCCGTCTTCTGGGCTTGAATACAGCATGTGCCAGTTGGGCTCTGACCCAGCGCTTTAATTGCCAGTTGCCTCCTTGGACCCCACGGGGAGGGGGAGCATGGGATGGGCAGCAAACAACTAGTTTCTTCTCACTGATGTTCTCAGGAGATAGGGAGGGTCCGTGTTTTCTGAGCAGACGCTCAGATGGCCGGGAACTCTCCGGTTTGCTCTTTGTTTGGCTTTTCCTAGCATTGACATATGGAAACAATACAGGGTTTTGCACGGCCCCATGGAGTTTTGATAGCCAGAAATGGAGACATCAGGGAGGCAAGATAAGAGATCTGCGACTTGGTCAACTTGCAGTTTAACGTTCAGCAACAGGGAACACATTCTCCTCAGGTTTAGTGGCAAGCCCAGGACATGTTGCACAGGGCCCTGTCCCTTGGGGGTCACCTCCCCATGCGCTGGCAACCCCTAAATGTTGCTGAGGGACCGCAGGAGCCAGGACCACAAGTGGCTCTACCCAGAATTGGCTCCATCAGCCATTGCCGGGGCTGGGCTCCATCCGCCTTCCCCTCCGCTGCATCCCAGCCCATTTCAGCGTCGTTATCCCGGCTAGCTGTACTGAAAGGGAGGAGCAGAACCAGCCCTGGTCTTTGTTCGAGCTGCAACTGGGAACAGCTCCAAAATATGTACAGCTGGAGATATGCACCTATACATACAGGCACGGCAGCCCTGAAGTTCCTGCTGCAAGAGGGACACTGCGGAGAGGCAGGTCTTGGGAAGAGCCCCTACCAGACCCCAAGCAGGGCTCAACCCTGTTCCCCCAGCCCCTTTGCAACCCCGATCCCCCCACCCCCCCCCCCCCGCAACTTCCAGAGCTCACACGCTGCAAGACGCAGCTCCCTCCCCCTCAATTTGCTCCCAAACCGGGAACTGTGGAAGGACCTTGGAGAGATGGTGGTGGCCTGGGGGGAGGGAGGGGGGGGGAGGAGAGGGGGAGTGTCCCCCCTCCTCTTACCTCTCTCCACGCACAGCACCGCAGCCAGCACGGCGAGCAGCAGAGCCTTCATGGTGCGGCGGTGGGGCCGGCGAGCTGCGCAGGGAGGCTGGCGGCGCGCAGGGCTGGCGGCAGGGCCGGGCGCCGGGGGGTGGGGAAAGGCCGTCGGCCCCGCCCCGCGGGCCGGGCTGCTGCCCCGCGCCGCCTCGCCCCGCCGCCTGCCCGGCCCCGCCTAGTTTCGTTTCCCCGTTCCGGAGCCCCGGGGCCGGGAAGCGGCGCAGCCCCCTGGAGCGCCGCGGTTCGCCTGCGCTCCGCCCGCTGTGGGTTTGGGCAGCCCCGCTGGAGCAGAGCCAGCCCAAAGGCTCTTTTTCCCCTCCCCGTGCCTCCGCATTGGGGCCCCTTCATCTCCGTGGGGGAAGAGCCAGGAGCAGGAGGAACCCGTGCATGCAGGACCCCCCCTGATGCACGATCACCCTGCGTGCACGACTCCCTTCATGTGCAACCCCTGGGCACACATGGCACCCTTCATGCTCCAATCCCCTGCAAGCGCAACCCAGCTAAATGTGCAACACCCCCCCACACACACCCCGCACATGCACAGTTCTCCTGCATCTACAACTCCCTGCATGCATGACCCTCCCACCTCCCCTGGCGTGCACAGACCCTCTGCATGCACACACACCCCTGCATTCATAACCCCCCTTTCATGCACAACACTCCTGCATTTGCAACGCTCCTGCCTGCACAATCCCCCTGTATGCACAAACCTCCTGGCATGCACAACCCCTCCTCATACCCAACCAACTTTGTACAACCCCACTGTGCGCATAGTCCCTTGCACCCCAGTCCCAAGGAGGTAGCTTTCAGCTCCCTGAGCCATTTCCCAGAGCCCAAATGGGGTTAGACATACAGGGTTGGAAAGCTTGAAGGCACAAGGGCTCAGCAGCTGGGGAGGCATGGGGCAGCCTCACCTGCTTAGCAGGATGGGGCTTCATTACGTGAGGGAGCCCGCTGGGAAGGTTTGCAGGAGCAACACAGGTTCAGTAGGTCACAGAGAAATAGCAAAGGCCTCCAGCAAATTAGCTGAACTGAGGGCACTGGGGGAGGAAGCGTGGAAATGGAAGAGACGGCTGGTGAGCCAGCAAGAAACAGTCAGGTTTGACAAACTCTCTATGCCACAGATGGGTTTAATTCTGCAGAATCAGCATTTTCTGGCAAATACGTCTGTCAGAAGAAATTCCAGCTCCTCTCTTGTTGGAATGCACTCAGAGTCCTCTACTCAGGAAACAAATCCATGCTTGCAAACCCCCGCTTCCCTGGTCTCTCCCACAGCTCATTCTATTTGTCATTGCCAGTTATTCTAGCAAGAACTGGCTGTGAACACTGTGTTTCTGTGGTCTAATGTTTTCCACTGGAGTGGGTTGCTGGGACTGTTTTATTTTCTGGTTTGCAAATCAAATGCTCAAAATCTGGGAAGTTTCAGTTTTGCAGTAGCCTGAGCAACTGTAACTCAGTCTCTCGGTGCACCGTCATTCAGATGCACTCACAAGACCCCTGTGTCATACAGTGCACAAAGACCAAATTCAAGTTGTGTCTGTAACAGTCAGTCTGGCATTTTCTAAACTACAGGTGACCAACCTCACAGCACGTCTCTTAGTTTTGCTGTGTATCATTCGAGATTTAATTTCTGGGTATTGGGAAGGAATAGCACATTCCTTCAGCTCCTCTCTTGCTTCATGGTCTTGTACCCTCTCCCCATCCCCAAGAAAAGTGTACAAAGGTCTACAGCTTTCTGTTTTTCTCCCTCACAAATTTAACAGTAGCAGTTCCACTGCTTCCTGGAGATGACCCTGACCGTGTCCAGGAACGAAGAAAGAGGACCTAAGAGTGACAGAACACAACCCACCACAAGATCTAGAGTCATCACAGAACTACTGAAATGACTGGGCAGGGGCAGCGTTAACTATGGGATGATACAAACAGAACAAGTGGACAGAGCAACTGGGGACCACTTCTCTACCGTGGAAGATGTGCCAGGTTAGGAAGCTCTTCTGAAATGTTTGCCAGACGAGACCCGCATCTCTCACTTCCTTACCAAGACTATGGTGTGATAGAGCAGATTGAGAAACTAGCACAGCAAGTGTCTGATGGCAGGGCTTTCTGTTCCAGAGCAACACACAGCAAAACACTGTGCTAAATAATTCAGCCTTTGCTTGCAGGTCTGAGCGCCCCAAGTGCTGCTTTTTTAGGCTTCCTTGCTGTCTACAGTGCCAAACAGCTCCCTGCCCTCCATCACCTTGACAGGCTGGTCTCTCCTGCAACGCACGAGGACAGACCTGAACTAGTTCGCAATTAGCTACTGAGGTTACTGAAAATGTGGGTGCATAATCAGGCATACCTTTGGGCTGCAGTATCTACTGGAATAGGACCTTCATTTGCTCATTTAAAGCACAGCCTGCAATCACAGTCAGGCTCTGTCAAATATATGAACTTTCTTTTCTGGTTAGTGTCAATGTTTCAGATTTCTTTCTTTCCCAGAGCCATTAATATGAAGGCAGTTTGCTGGCTGGTGCATGCTCAGTCTGTGTTGGAGAAGTCAGTACTCTCACACCTCCTCACTTCCAGAGCCTGCATGACTCACCCTGTCTTGCTTGTTTATTCTAGTCTTTTGACAGAAGAATTGTGAAACTTCAAGCAGAGATCATTACTCCATCAAAAAGTTAAGCTCTGATTGCTGCCGTGATCTCTCCAGGCTGCTGGGAATGTGCTGAAAGATAAACTGTCTTCGAAGAAAGGTTGCTCTAGAATGATGCCCTCTGGCATTGCAAACTGGCTCCCCTATAAATGGACCCACGGTGTCAGTTCCTGAGTGCACCCATAGGCCTTACTTGCCCTGACCAGCCTCACCTGGGATCTCTGTCCAAACCCTCCGCACAGGGGCTCAGGACTTATGGATGTTTGTAATAGAAACATTGTTTGGTATGAATGAAATAAGAATGGAAATGTATGAGTGTGTGAAAGCACCTAGAAGAAAGAGCAGCACAAGGGTTAAAAGGAAAGGTATGTGTTAATTGCTCTAGAGCACCTACCTGTTTGTGATTTCATTCAAATCAAGAGGAAGAACAAACTGACCTAAGATAAGGAGTCAGGAGGATGAAGAACAGATAAGGAAAACAAAGGAACTGTAAAGTTCAGGGAATTTGCCTAAGAAGGGCAAAATAAGGGGCAAAAGAGTGTAACAGCATTCTTTCCTAAAGGCTGTAAAAGGCAAGTCCAAAATCAGTTTGTTGTCTTCTACTGAGAAGAACTCCAGAGGCATGATGAGGACTACATAATTGGAGTCCCTTGTCCACATGTCACACACAAGTGACACTGGCCAGATCACCTGGGCACACGCATCTTGGTGCATGTGAGAGACTGATTAAATGAACTCTGCAAGAACAAGTGTGAGAGGACAAAATTGTTTAGCTTGGAGATTTGGTATAATAAAATCACTTTCGTCTTCCAGCAGATCTTGCACTAAGTTTTATTACACTCATTTCCTCTAGACCGGAGAAGGGAGTTTCTTGTTCCCAGGGGCAGCATCTGCATGTTATCTAATTGCTGATTAACATCTAACGCTTGGGCAGGCCTTGGAGTCAGGGGCAGGTCCCAAATGAGCTATTCTGAGCATTGGACACAAAATCAGCATCTGCTTCCTGGCCCTCCTGGACCAGGTAAGTAAAATTGAAACCTTTGTCACCTCCCTGTGTGACAACATGTTGCTTGGTGTTAAGGAATTTGCCTAGCGGAGAAATGAGCTGAAGAGGGTAATATGTCATTCATATCATGCAGAGCTGACTTACCTGCTCAGCACATCTATTGCTTATACTTGTTGACTGAGATCCTGGGAACTCAAGATGTGTTTCAGGGGTTGAAAGTCCTTTGGAATGAGATTCCTACAAGATGTCAATGAAGAGCATCTTTGGTTCATGTTTGATGATAAGCATCATGTATAAATCAAAGTTAAGCTTTGCTTTACGGTTATGCTCTAATGAAGGAAAGAGACTCAGCACCCACAACAGGTACATGTGAATGACAGAAAGGAGAACTAGAGGGGACCAGGAGCAGCAGTTGAGTTTGCTCTCCAGCCCTTATGGAGAACCCAATCAGATGTTGAGGAAGATATTTTTCTTTCATACTTGAATGCGTCTTGATGATGATGCTCAAGCTGCTGCTGCTGCTGCTGGAGGCTGTTCTCCAGGCAGTCGACTCCAGCTCTTCACCATCCCTTAGATGCTAGGAAACCTTTCTGATCCTATCTAAAGGCTTCATTACTGCCATGTGAACCCAACAGCAAAAAGGAAGGAGAATACACCAGCCCAGACTTTCCCACTGGAGAAGAGACTGGAAGGATCACATCACATCACATGCCAGTTTGCACTTTCCAGTGTGATGTGTGCAATTTTGCAATGGACTGCAAAGTTCCAACAAGGCCTTTTTTCCCTTCTCCCCCAGGTTTGACATATCTTGTGATCTGGTATAACACCCACTGCAACTTCTTTTTCAGCCAAATTGCTACAGAAGAGGTTTCTTCATCCTATACTTGTGCAGATGACTGGCCCCCGCTAACTGTAGAGCCTTGTGTTTTTCCCCACCAAACTGCATCCTCATCTTCAGACCACCGCTTAGCTTTATTCATCACTCAGAATTCTCACCTTGACCTCCCATCTAGTTGCAGGTTCTCCCAGATTGTTGCCTGAAAGCTCAATGAACTTATTCTCTAATCCGTCATTCAAACCATTAATTAAAATATTGCATCATGCCAGAATCATGGCAAGCCACAAAGGGCCCCATTTAATAGATCCTTCCGGTTTGACAGCAAACCATTGACAGTTATTTCCTAGAAAACACAATCCAGTCAGTTTATATCTGCTTTACAGTGATTTTATCTAGGCTGTGTTTTCTTAGTTTGCATAGGAGACTGTCATGTGATACAGTGCCAACAGCTTTATTAGCACCAAAATATGTGACAGGTACTGCTTTTACCCTAACTACAGATTTTGCCACCTTGTCACGGGTGGGATTGACTCATTCAATACAACGCTCTTACTGTTCATCCCCATCTCCTCAATATCCCCTACATCATTGCAAATTGTTTGATTTATTCCAGATTTTTTTCCAAGACTGGGGCTTGGGCTGACTGCTCTGTACTTCCACATCCTCTTTATAAGTGTGGATGCTGTGTTTGATGGTATGCAGTCTTCTGAAATCCCTAATGTTTCCCACTGTGAAGAAACCAGGAGCAGGTAAGACAGGCTGCGTTTGGTAGCTGTGATGCCAAATATTTGTTTTCCTGATGCCTCTGTGCCTGGACTCTACTTAGTTTGGCTAATATCCCTTGCTGATGTGCATATTTATGTTGAAAACACCACCTTTTCTTTGCTTAGACCTGTGCCCTGCTTCGTTTTCATGTTCTTGCTTTTGATGTATTAGTGGGCTAATAACGTGTTAATCTTATTAACATCTGCAGCAGCAAAATGGCTCTGTTATTCATGTGTTAGATGTGGTTAATGTCTCTGTACCTGTGTTTCCTTTTACTGTGCATGTACCTGCAAACTGGAAAGAAAACACGTCTTCTGACTCTGGGTGTGCAACTCAAAATTGTTGTGATATTGCACAACAAATTCAACGCTGAAGTGGCACCTCCAAGCATCACCTGCTCTCAAGCAAGCACAGCTCAGCCTGGAGAGCACCATCAACTGTTCCTCGCACTGCAAATTCATTTGAAAAGGCAAACGTGACGGATTCTTCCCTTTGAAGAGGAGGCAGCTCTGTGCCCGAACTCCTGGGCCACAGGAACCCTGATCTTCTACCTGCACCTTCCTCCAGCCCAGGGAAGGCAGGTAAAGTGTGGAGAAGGAGCTGTGGCCTTTTCAGTAGCTGGACCAGCATGTGCCATGTTGCTCACCACCATCCAAGTAGGAAGGCCTTTAAGTTTCCCCTTTCCTTCTTTATTTCTTATCAAAGAGATTCGGCGACTTCCCACTCAGAGCATCAGCTCTGACAAATTCAATTCATAAATCCTATCCATGCACTATTCGGAGACCTTCAGCCCCTAATTCATGGCTGTGGGGTTTCACTCCCGGAGCCAGGCAGGTGCTAGTATGACTAGCAATGCAACCAATAAATTCCTTTTAAACACAGTGAAAACCTTAAGGTGCTTCTTCTCCAAAAAAGCAATCAGGGTAAACCTGGTACAGTCAGGCAAGTGCTCTGGTTTTCGGAAATGTCAGGGGAGAAAAGGAAGCCTGTAAATATCTAGATACGGAGACCTTGAAACCCTTCTATTCGTTTTTTTTGTTGGCAGTAACATCCATTTAGGTGTTATTAACAGGCAGCCCTTAAACTGGCGTGGTGAAGAGGAGGGAAGTGCTGGGGAGGCAATAGCAGCCTGCAAGCAGACACGCAGCGATGTGTGCAGATATCTCCCAGGAGGAGAGAGGAGGGAAACACTCCCTGTGAGCAGAACCAACCAGCTTCCTTCAAGAGCATCTGGTTGCTGATGGTCTTCCTCTTCCCAGGGATCCCAGCGCAGAAGTAGAAAGCACTGAATGATGGTCCTCAGCAGCAGCTGCCGGGCTCTGAGCTGACCTGCTCTCCCTCTGGACCCTGCAGCAACTCCCCCTCTGCTGCTCTAACCAAAGATCTGACTGCGGTTTCCTCTCTTTCGTTTGCTCTGCACAGCCTGGTCTTCTGCATGCCGCCAGCCTCAGTGCACTTGACTTGGCCTTTGACTCCTTCCCTCTCCTCCAGCTGGCCTCATCCACCAAGTCTCTGCCCTCTCACAGCAAGTGAAACTGGTTGAGATATAGATCGCTCCTTCTGCTTCCCCTTTCCTGTGCCAACTTGCCTGGTGGTAAAAACAGTAATGATTTTGGCCTGAAGCCCATCTTTCCTGGAGATTTTTGAAAGCATCCGCTATATTGCAGGGCCTGTTGGAAGAAGTGAGTTCCCTTTGTGTCAGGTATTCATAAAACACGTGTTCGTGGCAGCGGGATGCAACACGACTACCACAACCCATGTCGATGCTGCCAACCCCTTCCACTCAGCAGCCAGGCATCTCCTCCTTCCTTTCTGTTTAAGCAATCTTTCCCTCCATCTTCTCCACCACAGCCCTCCTTCCCTTTTGTGGTTGTCTTTGGTGTGAGAAATTAACTGTAAATTCTGCCAGCAGAAAGCAAGTTCACTTCTGGCTCTCTTGAGATGTGTCTTTCATCCCTAGGCCCAGCTCACCAGTATGCCCAGACCAACGGGTGTCAGTGGCTTCTTGTCCCTGCCCGGCACCTTGGTGTCACCTGGTTCATTTGCTTCGTTCCTCTCCTGCCCTTTAAACAAAATGTTTGAAGCATGAGCCAAGCATCAGACTCCATGGATCACGGTACAAATGCACTGGGTTGATGGGGCGACTTTGCTGATCGTCCTGTTGGGAAACTGGTTGCTTTTTAATCCAGGCAGCACGAAACATCTCAAATGTGCATCCTTCCATGGATGCAACCAAAAAAAAGGCAGATTTCCAAGG
Source organism: Apteryx mantelli (assembly GCF_036417845.1). Lineage (NCBI taxonomy): Eukaryota > Metazoa > Chordata > Aves > Apterygiformes > Apterygidae > Apteryx > Apteryx mantelli. The sequence continues at coordinate 2,168,860 of NC_089979.1, read as the reverse complement.
CAAGTGCTTTGGGCAAGCCTAAGGTCCTATTAGCCACCAAATACATTGTCTCATCAAAAAAAAAAAAAAAAGGCTTTGAATTATTTGGACAAGATCTGTTTTCCCCCAGAACACAACGGAGCCAGTGATGCTGCCAACTCTTTTTTTTTTTTTTTAATTTTATTTTATTTTTTGTCCTGAGAAGTGTGCTTTCGGCAGGGGCTATGACCAAAAGGCTCTGAACTATTGGTGCGTGTTAGTCTCTGGCTGCCTGCCATTCTTCTTACTTTGCTATGGACACCCGTAGGCCTCCTACAGAGCTTTTTTGGCTCCCCACAGCTGCTGAACAGTTCTTGCAGGGGAAGGAGGGAGCAAAGAGCCTGAAGCTCGTAACCAAATAAAGCCCAGCAGACTCAATCATTTCTACGCCAGCATCACAATCTCTAAATGCCTGGAGTTGGCAACAGCTGTCACAGTAGTTTGGCCCTGCAGCAGAACAGGGGAATAGACGTGGGAGCATTGTCTTTTCCAGCCTGGAAAAGGTCTGTGAGGAGGAAGGCAGTGTGGGCCCAATTTCCAGGACAGTGTCCACCATGCTGCCTCCTGTCTCCCCTCTGATACCTGTGGTTGCCTTTCCTCTCTCAGCCACATTTGGTCCTCTCTGCCTTTTCCCCCAGCTCAGCCAACCCATTGGAGCCGAGCGATGAAGGATACTCACTTCAAAATGAGATGCCGCTACAAAAGCAAAGAGCCAGAAATTGTTTCCCACCAAAGCTGGAGAGGTATCCAAAATACTGCTGGAAATGAGCTTTACCTCTACATGTTTGTTTATGAATTGCTTCACTGACATGTGATAACTGACCTGCCGTGAATGGAGGAGGATACCGAACTCTGTGCTGGCATAGCTATTGAGCTATTGAGCTATTGAGAAACCTGTGTTTCTGTGAGGGTGGATTGTTATTCCTTGCAGTGTTCTGAAACACAAAGAGACAAAAATATGTCTTCAAGGATTTCTTCAGAGCCATACTGATTTGAAGCTTGAACATGCCAAAAGGGCTGCCTTTTATGTATTTTCTGAGGTGACTTGGATGTCTGGGGATACTTAGGATTCAAGTAGGCTTAGGAAATCAATGGGAGTTCAGCACCTAACTTATTTAAACTCTCTTGAAAAACCCAGTGGGAGCTTGTCTGCAAAGCATGACTCTTTAAGGGTAGGAATTGTCCTAGAGCAACACACTTTTATTTCAAACAATGCTGTCATGTGGAGCTTTTCCTCAACAGTCACAGTCCGTATGTACAGATATAAGTGATACTAGCTAGGATGCCCAGGGACATCACTCCATAGCTGTTTTGCTTGCTGCTGACTCCATTCACATTGCATAATGGTTTCTCACAGCAAGAAACCTTCTGATATGTTTGGTTTTGTTGCTGACTTGTGGCTGGACATGTTGGAGAGCACATCTTGGAGAAGACATACTTAGGTTTGTTGGGCTCTAATGCAGAAGAGATTAAAAAAAAAAAGAAAGAGAGAACAAAAAGAAAGAATTATTGTCAAAATATTTCCCTCACTAAATATGCACTGCTGAATGAAAGGACAGGGACCAGTCCCCAAGGCAAATACGTCCTCTGCTCAGGAGCTGCCCCATCTAGAGCAGTCTGGTCATGTCCACACTGCTGGAACATGATGCTGGGTCTCCCCTGGACTCCATGTTATGATTGCGCCTAAAACAGAATTAGGATGTGGATGTGGGTTTCAGTTCAAACTGTCTGAGGCAATGCTCAGTCTGGGTTGCTGCCCACCAGGATGGTTTTCGTGCAGCATAAAACCAGGGGGAGGTATTGCATGACCCGGGACTCAGCATGAGAGCACATGGAGGTGTCTGAGGGTGCAGAGCCCCAGTGGAAAGAGGTGAAGGATTGCGCAGGGCAGAGGGAATCAGCTGTGGTGCAGTTTTGTCCATATTTCTTTGAAAACAACCCTGGGAGTGAGCTACTGAACTATGCTCAGGTACCGTCATGGAGAGAGCTAGCTGGAGCGGTCAGAGCAAAGCTGGGTGGGAGCTAACAGTGAAGCAGTGCATACAGTCTCAGGCTTGAGGTCGCTCTCTGGTGCTGCTATATATAGTACAGGCATTGCCCCTGACTCCTCAGGCCCACTACTGGGGCTCCTGTCCTACAACACAAACAAGGAGTTGTTCTGAAACGTACTTGTTCCAACGTTGTTACGGACAGTCACACAATATTTGTCTTCCTTTGTGCACATGGAAATGGTCAAACAGTTCTTGTTGGACTCCTGTTCCTGGCACACGTAGCACATAAATGCATAGGCTGGGGGAAGGGAACAAAAGGAGCACATTTCATGGTTTAGAAACTGTGATACTTACACTCTTGATAGCTACGTTTTCCTAGTTGTAGCCTGGTGAATGCTTGTGTGAATGACCAGTGACTTTCTTTACCCCTTGACCCACGGTAGCAATGTTAAATCCCTCTCTGTCTCATGTGCCTCAGACTGTGAAGAGTTATCGATTTGTTTGCAATCTCTGACAGCAGTAGATGTGAGTGGAATTCAAGGATTTGGGGTCTTCTATGAGGGAGATTATTGCTTAGCAATAGCTTCTGTGTCCTGGGAGCCCTGTCACGTGACTTACCAATTACTGCACAGTCACTTGTCTTATGCAAGCAGTACACAGGGATAATCAGAGAGGACCTGAGGATTCCTGGGGCCTGGAGCGTTTCAAGGAGGTTGGCAATTCCCAGCGTCCTACCTCTCTTTCATCTGGCCTGGAGAGTGCTGTCACGGATCTTTTCTTGTGGTTGAACACCACTAACTGAACTGGCCTAACCTCAGTGCTAGGAAGTCTGAGGAGACTAGTCAGATGTTCTGTTGAACTTCATACTACTGTGTAAGACAGAGAATAAATGGGAAGTCTTAACCAAAATTATGGTTTAACTGGTAAACACGGATTTGAAGGGATAATTCATACATCTGCAATACAGATGAAGAAGAGGACAGACAACAAAGACAGGCAGAGGTGAGTTGTCTTTTCTATCAAGAATGCACATGCTTGCCCTGAAATCCAGAAGGAGGTAGGATGAACCTCTGGAAAGCCTCTGGAAAGTAATGATGAAAAGGGACAAGAGCAAGAACACAGTCTGGATGAAAAACACACCAAAGTGTGTGCAGGACAGCCCCTAACTAGGGAAATTAAGTGACTTATGGGTTTGGAGGTGGTGATTGGGTTTCAAGCTAGAAAAATCATCCAGAGCAAAATACGCACGTCTGTGTAAGAGAGGGGATGAGTTACTTTAAAAACACAGGCATTTTTGGAAAGGGAATCACAACACAGAATGCTTGCTAAGTTCCTGGTAAGTCTGGGGACAATCTGTCAGTACAGAAAGTGCAGAAAGCAACTGGCAGGCTTGTTCTCATGAATTCAGTTCTGCCCAATAAGAAGTTGGAAGCAAGAAAGTGGAAGGGCGACGTAGGTCAGAGAGACCATGAAATAAGAAGTTCCTGATGCAGGGGAAGAGGAAGGGGAAGGGGAAGGGGAAGGGGGGGAAGGGGAAAGGGAAGGGGAAGGGGAAAGGGAAGGGGAAGGGGAAGGGGAAGGGAGGGCAACAGTGTCATGCTACAACAACAAAAACAAGCATTACTGTAGGGAACACAAGCAACAATGTCATGTGCAAGATATGCAAAATGTCCTTTGCACTTTGGCAAAGCCTCAGTTGCAACACCGATATCCAGATCTGTATGCAGCACTTCAAAAAATATGTGAAGCATTTGGAGAGACACCACAGGAGAAGTTGTCAGAGATCTTGAAAATACAACAACCTGTTAGAAAAGGTTGGAAGCATTTAATTTGTTTAATCAAAATGCAAAAGGGCTGAAGAAAGATGCAGTAGCCTTCTTCAAGCAAGTGACAAGTAGCTGCAAAGAAGAAAGTAACAAACAGTTTGTCATGTTCTATGGTGATAACACAGGAGAGCTGTACAGAAAAAGAGATGGGTTAGACATTAAGACTAACTTTCTAAAGAGAAGGGTGTCTGAGCAATTCCAGGCTATGGAATCTTCTTTGCTGGAAGCTTTTAAGAATACATTAGACAAACATCTGCCTGATTTGGTCCAGCACTGGAGCAAGGAAAAGGACCGTGACCTTTCAAGATTTCTTCTGGCCGTGATATTTCTGTAATGGTGAGTTCAGGGAAGGAAATGACAACAAACCCTCTAAAGTGGGCTGTGTTAACAATTTTGATCAAAAGGTTGCATACTGGGGTCTTGGATGGAATCCCAGATACATGAGAAGAATCAAATAGCAGTTGCTTTCAAGATTACTTTTTTTCATGTGTTAGGCCAGGAGGTTGCAATCTTTTACATTTGAATGTGGAAGCCTTGCTATTAGAATTTCTAACTTTCTCTGATCTAGACTGGGCTACAGAAAGATGCTATATAAAAGATTGACCTTAAGTACATTTGGAAGCTGAAGCCAATATAAAATGTCATCAGCCTACTAGAGGAATAAAATATCCCACCATAAATGTCTTCTGCCAGAGTCTTGGATCTCCATTAGCCTTTCCCTTCACCCTAGGGAACACTGAAGATGTTGCCTTTGATAATTACTCTCCAGTGGCCATGCTGTGTTGCTTCATTCAGGAATTATGGACACAAAGTCCCTTTTCTTTGGTACAGTTGTATACCCCTTTCTCCCACCCCCAAAATTCACAAAGGTTATGATCTTCCAGGCAGGCTGCAGAACCATATGTACAAAAAATGTAGGAGGAGGGGTTTGATACATCAGAGAGCAAGAATTAATTAGATGTCTCTTTCTCAACGTCTGCTAGATATGTATCATGGTTTCTGGGAAACTATCAGGCACGTGGGAAAGACTGGCAACCTAGTCCTTATTCCTACATGCAAGTAGCAATGTAGCAATGCACATGTATCAGTCCCAGAAGGAAAACACTAATTTAAAGTACCTCAGACTTCCCTTTGGGAGGAAGGATGCCTTTAACGTGACATATGCACGGAAACGCTCTTTCACCTCTGTCTCTGATTTCATCTATAAAACTTCTTACTGGCTGCATTTCCTAGGAAGCAAGATACGTGGTAAACCACATGGCTCACTCCAGTGGAGGAAGCAGCAGTACAGAAAAGTCTGTAAAATACCCAAAAATGATATGGATAAAAAAAATATGTTTTGTTATGTTCTCTGGCCCTTCTAACTTGCATAATTTGGAACGGTGTCATAGACCAATGCATGGATATAACCCATCATCCAGTGAAGTACAATTAGAGTTAAATCACTTGGTACTGCCTGCTGGAAAGAAGACTTACTTTATCAGACATGCTCTGTAAACTGGTCTGATTTCTACAACAAACGGAAAACTCAGTGTTGACCAAGGTGTGAAAGGAAGTTAGCAGCAGCATGGCTGCAGCATTGCAATACTGCAAAGTTGGTGATAACCCTCTAAATTCTTGAAACACAAAGTTTTCTCCAGCTTCTCTATAAACCTCATTCTAACTAGTAGCAACGATAGAGGCTCACCTTGCTCCACACACAGGACAGCAGCCAGCAAGGTGGCAAGAGTAGTCTTCATCTCCATCAGATCCTCTCAGCTGGACTGGGAAGGTGTTTGGAAAGCAGGTTATATACCTTTTGAACAGCAGCAGTTATACAGGTTCCAGGTGGCTCACAGGTGGACATGAAATCAACCCAAGGGTGTGTAAGGTACATGTGGGAGTTCTCCATGCTGGAGCCCATGGAAATCACGGTCACCTTTGTGAAAAGTCCTTCTAACCCCACATTCTTGCTCTTCCGGTCTCATAAGTAATGGGGAATGAGAGCCTGCTCTTCTGTCCTCTGAGATTTTTCTTTTACATCCTTCTGTCTTTCTGGCAGCAGCAGTTGCATGATGAAATAGCAGAGCCTGGAGGCATGGAGAATTAGTCCTAGCAGTGCATTTTTTCTAGCCCCTTTGGATAGTTAATGGTGGAGGTACCAGGGTTCATGATGTGCTGTTCTTTTTGTTTAATTGTTCCACATAATCAGAAGGCCAGATTCTCAACTGGCCTAAACTGGTTTAGCTCCAGTGAAGTCAGTGTATTTTACACTGTATGAAATTAGCTGATAGCTAGTTAAACAGATTTTCCTCAAATTTTCATGACAGTCTTCATTTCTTTTTCACTTTTCCATTACCCATACATAATCTCTGTTCTCCCTTCTCTCTTGGTCGTACTTTTCAAATACCTTTCAAGTACAAAACACATTTTATTTAATGACGTTTTGCTCCTATTTCAGGGAACCATTAGAGGGTCTGCTTTTCTCCAGGCCTAGCATCATCTGGAAATCAGACCTCCATTTAAGATATCACAAGTTGGCATCCTGGAATTACTAGTCTACTTTGAAAATGCCATCCTTTAAAACGTATCTCTTTCAATCTCTCCTCTTAAATCGGTCCCTTTCCTCTCTTCCTCCATGTTGCTCTCCTCTGAATCCCTTAAAACCTGAGAGCATGACTCTGGTTACGATGTTCTGGGAAATAGACCTTAATAGGAGATGCATCTTGTAAGAGTTCGAGCTGCCATCTCAGAATGACAGTTCCTCCAAGCTGAGGTTAGTCCTGGACATCAGGTAGCAGAACACGCAAAAGAGGAAGTTGCCAAAAAACCCCTTTGCTGGCAACTAGGGAATAACATAACAGGTGGTTCCCTGGTAGCAGCCACCGGTAACTTGTTTGTTTGTTCTTTGCAACACAAGGGGTTGTTTTCTTTCTGTCTGTGTGTAATATTAATCCTCTCAACACTGTATGATTTCATTATCCATGTGAGTTGCTGGTATTTTTTAGGTCCTCCTAAAACTTTTCCTGGAATGGTATCATTCAGTGGTGAATTCCACAGTTATGCAAGCCCGATATGAAAAAGGACATCCTCGCTCCTATGTCTGGAGATGTGTGAGGTCAGCAGGGGACATAGCAATGATCAGATCGACCCTTCTGTTTTGCAGAGGCCATTGGGTGTACAACCCAAGTGGGTTACAAACAGGTTGCCTTTCATAATTAGTGGGTGTCTCCTCCTGCTGGTGTTTTGCAATTAGAGTTAAAGGAAGCACCATTTTTTCCTTTTTTGTTCTATTAATTATCCCAATAACTTCTACTGTGTATATTCCTGTTCCTCCATGAAGGAAACAGGCCTCAAATTGTTGCTATATCTCCCATCACATTTGATGACCTTTCCAGCACCCACTGTTTCTACATGGGCCTTGGTGCAATGGTGCATTGGCTCAGTCCTTTCATCAGGTCTCCAACTTGCAAGTCTGCTCTGAGAGAGTAGTGAGGCTGAAACACCCCCAGCACTGTCAACAAATGTATACTGAGCGTAAGGAGAGAAATTCAGGTACGAAACCAGCTCCTCCATTTCAAACAGTTATTTGGAAGTTGTCCCCAGGACATTAAAGTCTTTGTTAGTACCTAGACGTAGCGTAATGCTGGAGCATGACCTCTTCCCAGCATCTAAAAAGAGCGCTAATTTTGCAGCACAGTGACTAGGTCACAGTGATTCCTTCTTTCTCAATAGGACAGATTACAAAACTCAGAACAGTCAGAAGCAAAAATTAAGCAGACAGAGTCAAAAGGGCGTTTCCTGCTGACAAGCATCCTGGCTGTGGTCTTGGAGGAGGGCCTGGAGCAACAGGCCAGGCAGAGACACCGGGTAGGAAGTAAGATTGTAAAAAAAATACAGGGAACTGAGGCACCTCTGTAGAGTGATCCCATCAGTACCAATTTGGGAAAATGAAAATGTGCTAACAATTGGGGAAAACTAAAATAGACCTCAGAATGGAGCCATGAGTTGACTAAATGATGATAAAGCAGCATTTATTTCTGAAAAAAAGGTTGCTTTTGCCATTTTCCATGGCTTCCAGAAGCTTTTTGGTCCCAGTAAAGACCTTGTTTTGATCTTACGCATCCATATTATCTTTTGTTGTCACTGATTCACTGGATGTTGTTCTGATCTCAGAAAGAAAGGGAAGAAATTTAAGACCAAACTATTCAAGGAGAGCAGAAGGTAGCATAGGTCCCTCTGTATCACTGGTGGAAAAGCCCTGAGTGAGGGAAAACAAGGGCCAAAGTTAAACCACTTCCTACAAGTACCTAATTGAGGCAGGGCAAAGTTTCCTTAGCTGATTCAGGTCCTGACACGGTGACTCAGAGCACTGAAGAGGCACCTGAGCCCTTATATAATCCATGCAGAGAGTGCCAACTGCCTCCCAGGAGTGATCTCACGTATCTGAATGAGACACCCACCTCCTTCCCACGACCCCTCCGTGGCATCCCAGATGTTTCTGCAGGGCAGTTTGCCACTCTCATGTGGTGAGTATGCAGCCACAGGAGCCCACAGATAAGAAACCCTGTGTGGAGGGATGTGGAATTAGGCACCTAATTCTGCCTCCATCTGCATGGGAGATGTCAGCTCAGGATGTCTCAGGAAGGCTGGCAGAGAGAGGTTTCTTACACAACAGCCCATTGCTGAGGGAGGGTTCTCTACAGCAAAAAGAGGCATGGTTTTAGGACCTCCCATGCCTCAGGGCAATTGCTGCTCCCAGCTCCTGATAAGGACCTTATTATGTAACTTGAGACATGGATCGGTCTTTGGCCCACATGCTTCAGTTGGGTTGCTGGGCAGAAGGGAATGCAAAACCTGTGGAGCCAGGGAGAAACCAGGCAAGAAGGAGGCAGGCTGGGGCCATGGATGGATCTGTTCCCGTAGGGACAGGACTCTTGGGTTCCCGGTGTTGTTCATAACTCCATGCAGCAGCTGTCAGCAGGTCATGAAACCCTGCAATGCAGAAGCAGGCTCTTCCATGTGCTTTGCCCTCTCTGCTCACATCTTTTTATACCTTCCTTCATGTTCCTGCTTCCCTCCCAATCCAAAATGGAGGCACCTGCCAAGTTCAGGTAGCTCTAAACAGGGCATGACTTCATTTTAAACCTGGATACCACGAGCAGGTCTATATTCACAGGCTTAACAGGGTAAGGCTTGTCCCTCAGCTGCTAGTACTGCCCTGGCTTGACCCTGGCCTGTGCCAACCAGCATTGTCTCTAACAGCTTCTAAGCCCATGGATAGCAAAGGCTGGAGACTATTTCAAATAGTTTGGTTGTTACCACCTTACAGTCTGGGTGTGGGGCAGACTTTAGCCATCCAAGGCCACGGAACAGTTCTTGGTTTGCTTTATTTCCTAGCAGAGATGTACCCTTTCATCCCAATCCTATCCCTATTAGGTACGGTGGTAGGTGGCCAGAGTGGAGCATTTGGCAGCCAGTTGTCACCCTATAGCCAACACCTCCTCTGTGGTCAGTGGAGGCAAAGAGATTGACCCCTCTGGGGCAGCTGGGCTGAGCTGCCCACTGCAGGTGCTTGTCTCTCCCCCTTGACACCTGCAGCTAAAATGGGGTGAGATGAATCCAGTCCATCAGGTCTCTTAGCACTTAAAGGCCATGTGATTCCAGGGCATACAGTCTTCCCGGACGTGTAGGCACCTGTTTCCAAACAGGCTATGGTCTGGCCACAGCAATTTCTTCTTTCTCAGCAGATCCTTTTGCGAAACACAGCAAAGAAGGGCAGCAACATTCAGATGTGTGCACCACTCTGATACCTCTAAATCTGGCAGGAGGGGAAGTAAGGTGAAGGTGGTAGATTGGACAAAGAGGCTGGGAAGAAGACTGGAGCCAGCTCGGTGGGGGGATGACAGGGTAATAGAAACCGCAAAGGCAAATGAGAGTAGTGGCAAAAGACAGAGTATCTTCAGCCAGCCTTGGATTAGCAGGCGACTGTACTTGGTGAACACCTATGCAGTGAGAACCAGGAAGGGGAAGAAGTAAGAAAGAAAATAGAGAGCAACTAGCTCTGGAAAACTAGCAAGAAAACAGAGAAAAGGAGGGTGGAGACAAAGCCCAGACTGCAACTGGATGAAGAAGCCAGCAAGGAAGGCCGGGACTGGGAAAACAGCCAGGGAGTGCATAGCTGGGGGTTGGAGGTAGAGGGGAGGAAGGCTGGATGAGAAGGGATGGGAGCAAGTTAGGATAAGCTGAAGCCGTGAGACCAGATTTCCCTTGCAAACCTGTTACAGGGATCCAGAGATTTCTGAGTGTCACCGTGGCCCTGCCCTTGGTAAATGCCCAGCAGAGCGAGCAATCTGTGTAGCTGCTCTCCCTGCGCATTTAGTCTACAGAGGGAAAACCAGCTAGGCGAGCTGCACCCAACTAATTGTCCCAGGAGATATTTTCTGGGGTAATTGCACAAGGAGAACTTCCCTAGCTCAGGAGAAAGCATTTCAGCCTTGTGTGACTCACTTTGGAAGGATTTAAGGGGACAAATCTCTCGTTCCTGACTAAGGTTGTCCACAAGGAAAATCAGAGCAGGGGAATGAATTCCTGCAGTTATAACCCAGGTAGAAAACCTTGCTAGCAAACATAAAGATTTGTTTTCAAGATCATCGAGGGTAGAACTTAATTTTTTGCTACATGGAGCTGACATTTCCTGACTCCAGCATACACAGGGTAGAAAACGCCTATCTTTGCTGATGATTTTCCCTTTAAGCACCATGCAAGATACATGCAAGATACTTCCCTTTCAAAATAATCCTTAATGCTTATAAAGCAACTTCCGCTGTAACATATTAAATCACTTTAAAGAAAACTTAATGCTGAAGATCCCTTCATGGTGGGTCCCATCTTGTCCCCTCTGCCTGCTGGAGAGCTCAACAGCTATTTCCTTCCAAACAGCTGACCCAGAAGCAAAACTGAAAACAAGTTAAATAGAATACTGTTTACTCTGAAATGTAGTCACAAAATGACACTTCTGCCTATGCAAAAAAAAGAAAATCTGGGAAGAGGCTTCCTGAAGTGAATGCAAAATAATTTTGATATATTTCAGTATCATTTCAATGCAACTTGCAGACTAACGCCTCCATTCTTGTTGCTGCTACCATGGATGTTTCAAGCTGCTATGCCTGAAGTGCCATACCACACGCTCACACAGTAGACTAAAATAACACTTTATTGTGCCCAGCTTCTGTTTAACAGCTACAATATCAAAGGCTTCCTCAGAGCGAAATGATCCAGGGCAAGAAATAGTATAAAGGTAAAAACGACATAGAAGAAAGATAGGGCCAAAATGAAGGGGAATAAATGCATAGAGTTATATAGGCCAATAGTAAAAGGAGAGATGGTCCCTGTACAGTGCCCGTACGCAAGGACAGGGCTCCACATCATGACTTTCTCTTCCCACCACCACTTTGAGGTAGGGCCATGCTCTTGTGCACGCTCATCAGAGCATGGTAAGAGCAAAAATATTTGCTGATGGGGTGTGAAGTGCCAGTTAGGAGAAACGGGGTGGCATTCCAGAGAAACCTCTGTACAGGAGAGATAATGATTCCTTGCAATGCAAGGCCAAGCAGCAGCTTCTCCCCCCCCCCCCCCTTACAGCCCCAGCCGGAGGACACAAACAAGACTGGCCAAGGCGCCCGCAGCTATCATAGTGTAGCTGGTTTTCACACTGCTGGCCCCACTGATATTGCACAGGGAAGTCTCGCAGCAGCTGGTAGCGACGCCCGCTACACCAATATTCAGATTTATTGATGGACAAACTGCAGAACATTTCTTGGTAATACGCTGACTATGGTTATTACCTGAGTGGGAGAGAGAGAACAGAGAGAAATTCATCATTTTGTCTTACATATTTTTTACAAACAGTGATTGATAGACTGGCTGAGCAATACCCCAGTGGGGAATACGTTCTTCTGTATTTAATGACTGTTGGTTTTCCCTTGGACTTTGGCACATTCCACCTTTATCTGTGTATGTGTGACCTATGGATAGCCTTGCATGTCCATCTAGCCCAGAAGACTTCCTAACAGCACTAGCCTCCCTCTAGCACCTCATGCATGATAACTAGAAATAGACCCCAAATTCAAAGCTTTGAGCAGCCGAAGAGACCATCTCCAGACCTCAGGAGTCTTCTGCTGTTTTCAGGGCTAGCTAAGTGCAACCTAGGGTAGGAATTTGGAGAACCAAAGCATTTGCACAGTGCAAGGTTGCAAGACTTCATTGCTACCATGCCTTGGGGTTGCTCCCACCATGATACCTGGTCCCCTCAAATGCCATCACTTCATGAATGTACATGTGAACTTGGAGATGAGACAAGGGGTTTGTGCAGAGAAATCCTTTCTCTTTCAGTGGCTCACACTCCTAAGTGCAACGTTGCTTCCAGTTTGATCCAGTGTTGTTACGATGTATTGTGACAGAGAGGGGTTACATCAAGTTCCCACCTGCTGCAATATTTGCTTTCTGTGCACTGCGATCCTTATTAATTCTTCCTCCTGGTGGGAGGACTTTCTGCATTCAGCATAACCAGAAACTTTCTTCTCATCAGAGCCTTAGAAAAGCTTCACACTTACCAAGCCCAGTGGAAGAATAAGTTGTGAGACAGTACTTCTCATAATCAGCACACGCGGTTGTACTGAGACACTGAAAGTTGGAAGTTGCATCTTTGCATGTGAAACATGTCAGGGAGAAAGCTGCAAAAGAACCACACGACACCCATCAGTCAGCTCTAGAAATGCTGCTAGAAACACAAAACTGGCAATGCTGGTCCAGACTGAAGACCTGTCCAGCCCAGTGACACAAATAGGCACCCAAAGAAGTATAAGACAGGGCAGGAGTGTATGAAATTCAGCCCCAAGAACTTTCCTGGACCCAAATTACTTTAAGCTCAGATTCCTGACCTGATGTGGTTTGCCTATTTGGTAACTGCAAGGAATCTTTCTTCTGAATACTTACCGAGTCTCCCTTGAGTCCATTTAAAGTTCTGTCATCCCCAATGTGCTTTTGGAAGGAGTTCCCCCAGTCTACTACCACTTGCAGCATGAAGCTCCTTGGTTTCTTTCCAACCTGGCTCCTTCTAGTCTCGCTTGCTGGCCACTAGTTCTTGTATTGAAAGAGACCAGCTTGTTCCTATCCACATTCTATCAATCACATCCTCTTCAAGTCATTTCTTTTCCAAACTGAAGACCCCTGGTCTGCACATCTTTTCTTAGAGCACACAGATCAACAATGAATTATTTAAAAAAATTTTTTGAATATAAAGAGGAAGAGAAAGACCTGAGAGTAACTACTTTGGCTGTACTGGACGTGATTTTTGTTGCTGAATGCCCCTACATGTAGCTCAAGTGAGGGACAAGTGATGTAGCTCTGCATCTCTGTGTTGCCAGGGAAGACTGGATGCTTATGTTTGGCTGTTTCATTTTCAGAGCTCTCATGCTGGGAGACGGTCCTGAATCTGTAGAGGGCAGGATTCTGCAAACCAGCCCCTCAGCTGCAACATGCTATTTTTTATGGCCATCCAAGGGAGAAGACTGTCTAACACTTCAAAATGCATACATCTGTAACACCATGCATCTGCAAAGCACTGGGCTTGTATGGATGAATGAAAACAGCCTGCACTCAAGTGAGCTAAAGCAGTCATTCATAGCAAAGAGATCCTTAGGGAGTTTTTTGGTTTTTTTTTTTTTTTTTTTTTTGCATGATAAGGGGAGTTTCCTACTCATCTGTTTGTCTGAGCAAACACTCCTGCAGTAATGTCACCCACTGGAGATTAGACACATTCTTCTCATTTCCGAGCTCTCCTTATCTGTGGCCAGTTAATACCTGTCTTATTCCTGTACCAGCACTGTTCTCTAGCTTCTTCTCCCTTGCGCTTCTCCCTTACCCGAGATTCTTTGCCCTCATTGGTGTCTTTATCAGGAATGTCCCTACCTCCTTTCAGCTCTTGTTTGACATTATACAAGCCCATCTAGCCCAAACAGGCTCTCCACTTCTGAGCATCCTACCAGTCCAGACATGACCCAAGTGACCAGTGTGTACTGTATTCAGAGAAAGCCACAATTTCTTTTAGGATAATATTCATCCTTTTATGTCTCTGTGGAAACTGCCTCCTGTCCCCACAACAGATGGACAGTCCATCCATCCTTTCCATGGCCACGCAGCACTGACCTTCACTTTCCTCTTGTGGTCTCTTGTCCTCGCAGATCCTACTCTCCCTCTGTTATCTCCTGCCGAAGAGTGACTAGCAGAGGTCACAGGCCAGGTGACTGGGCTGACAGTGACTCAGATACTATCTATCTCCTTCTTTTCCCATTTTCAACACCCTTAATATGCCAACAGCCTTTGAACTGGCACCCAGCTGTCTCTGACTTGGTGATATGAGTGTTGCGACTTGCTTCCTGCCTTGGTCATGGTCATTTCCAGACCCTCTTGGCTGTTCTGCCTGGCTCCTCTGTTCAGTATTATCCCGACACTGCAGGCAACATATGTTTTCAGTCTGGGACCCTCCTTAGGCTCTTCTCCCTCTTTAGACCATCCTCACACAAAGTGGCGTGACCTCATTCTCTACTCTTGTGCAAACCCCACAGAGCAACATCTCTGCTCCACCCTGCTAGAAATAACCCTCTTGTCCCAGAGTAACCCTTACACTGGAGCACAATCCCCAGACAGGTTTTTCCAGATGTGTAACTCATTTTATTCCTTAAGTTAAGTTAATGCAACTTCTTTAATAAAGCCCATTCTTGGGAAGACTTCCTGAATCTATGTGGAAAGAGTGGAACTTGTTGGATGCCCTAGTCCTGTTTCATCCCAACCTCCCAAGACTTTTTATTTAGGAGTTCGGTTGCGCTGGGACCCTCCTGGTCAGGGGAGCGGGCAGACGCCTGCAGGGATGATTTTGTCAATCTCCTTTTGTGCTCAGGAGGCTTCTCTTTCTCTCACCATTGGCTATAGAGGACTTCGGAGGCATGTGGGCTCCTAACCTAGTAGCTCAGTTAAGAGCTTGGAGTTGAGCAGGACAATTTTGATCCTCATGACTGTCAAATACGTAAGGTAAGTTTCAGTGTGAAAATGAGGGGAAATAGTTTTCTCTCTCCTGCTAAGTGCAAGAATTGCTCATGCTGTTGAAAATGTTTTCTGATTTTGTTGTTGCTATTGAGGCATTTATTGCAATGAGGGTTGAGTGGTGAAGGGTTACAGTACTTCTTTCATAGTGTGCCCTACTCAAGATGCAAAACCTGGGGTTAAACCAGGCTGTCTCTGAAGGTCTCCTGTCTGCGTCCAGGAAGACCTCTACTGTGTTTGGAAAGGAGACCCACAAGGAGCATTTTCATGTAATTCCAGCCACTCAGATAAATGACTTAAGTGTGTAAAGCATTAGCAAGTGCAAGTACTGGTAGATGCAGATTAAAATCAGACAGGTTCAGGATTAATTGGAACAGCCACCAGCCTTCTGGCTAGACTGCACAGCAAAGTGGTGCTATGTATGTGTTAATTTTCACTGACTCTTTTAGTAAGTTTGCTGTCTCATTACGTGATTTTTTTTTAAATGTGATTACAGTTGATAAGCTGCTGGAAAGGATCCTTTTATTGCCCTCCACTTTTTCACCCCCATTAAGCACAATGATTTAGCACATGCTGAGTTCAAAGCCTGTGAAATCGCATTGGCTTCAATAAGAACATTCACAACCCCAAATTAAGTATGAGCCTAAGTGCTCTGCCAGACCAGGACCAGGACAGCCGGTAGTTTGCAGGTAAAACCCTACAATGGAACTAAGAAAGGTTCGGTTTGCAATGAGTTAAAAGCCCCAAAGCAGAGGGAATGAGATGTTCCCATGGAATAGTGAGAGGGGTATTCAGGGCTGTGCTCGCCCTTCTTTGCCTGACCCGCCCTGTTCAAACAGGGCATCTTCCCTAGGCGCAGGCAGTGGTCCTTGGCAGACCCCAACACGGCAGGGTTCACAGTGCTGGTTCCCAGCACATCTTTCCCAAAAGACACAGCCAATTGCCAGAATGAAAATGGGACTCTTTGCATCTCCACCTCAGGCCAGGGATCAAAATCAACATAGTTGCACCTCAAAGCAACGAACTGCAAGAAAGAAGTGAGAGCCAGAATAGCTTCTCCTGGCGGGCATGACCATCTTTACCAATGTACTTAATTAGGGCTTGTAAATGCAACCAGTAACAAAACAAGGGAAAGAAAAAAATCAGTTAAAATAATTGCCTGTAGCTGTATGTCAAATTTACAGCCTTACTGGAGATATTTCCCCTTCCCTATCCATCTCAGGATAACCCTTAACTAACTTCACTTCCAACGAAGCTGCACCAGGTCTCGGGGCTCTCAGCTCCCAACACTGAGCCACAACAGGGGCTGCGATGAGACTGAAAGAGTCAGGTGAGGTGGGTCTCTCATCTCCCACCTCAGCTCCTCAGCACCCTTGCAACTCCCCCTGATGCAGATAAGTCCCCCTCCTTGAAGAGACATTTGATAAAAGAAAAGGGCCAGCTATTTCTTACCCAGATGACTGGAATATTCACCAGCGCCTAATGACCCTCAGCATTGCCGTTCCCGCTGCAAAGCTCCCTCGTCACCCTGCAATAGCGAAAACCTGCCCTGACTCTAGGGTCGTGCTAGTGCAAAGGGATCCTTGGAGACTCACCACGCTCTGTGCACAGGGTTATGACCAGCACGGCAAGAAGAAAAGCCTTCATCCTTTATAGGTCTTTGCAGCCTCCAGTCAAGCAGGACTCACCCAGAGCAGTTTTTATACCTCTGCAGTGTTTGCTTTGATGACACGATAATAACTATAGTGTTGCTGTGTCAGATGGTGGGTGATTAAGACTGGCGTGTCACTAGCCTGTATGTGGAAGCATGCCTTGTTGTAAATCTGAACGGGCGTGCATTTTTCCAAGTTCCTTTTTTGATGTTTCACAACGCGACTTCTTCATATGGTGCATGTATTCAACAGTTTCTAATTCTGGATAAGTGGAAGAAGAGCAAGACACGAAAACAAAACACTGTGTCTAACGTGAGAAGAGAAAGGCTTTCCTTTCCAGACTAGCTTGGGTCTCAGAGCAGGCTGCATCTTGAGAATCCCGTCCTTGCGCACTGTTTTAATGCATATGGAAATCGCTTGAATTTAAAATTGAAATTGTGATTGAAACTTATTCCAAAATGTCTCCCAGGATTGTGAATACAACTAGATCAGAAGAGCAATCTCTCCTTCCACTGCATTTCATTGGGGACCAGATATAATTTTCTGTGGGCCTTTTTGAAACGGCAGTTCAAAATCCTAAATGATTCTCTTCAAAAACTGGATATTTTATATGCAGGAAAATGTTATCTTATTGGAAAATAAATTCCACTGGGCAATGAAAATGACCACTTAAATTAAAAAAGAAAAAGAAAACCCATCCCAAGCACATTGAACAAACTATGATTTTTTTTTTCCACAAATTACAAAACTGGAAGATCTTTAAAAAAGTAAATTGCAGGGAGGAAAAAAAAAAAGCAGTTAAAGCATGGAGAATGAGGGAGTGCCCAACCAAGGCTATCAACTTATTAGTTCTTCAGAAAAAAAAAAAAAAAAGGACACATGTATATATATAGCCAGCCAAAATTATGTGAAATATCAGATAGGAGTAGTCAGCTGGGTTTCCTTATGGTGCTCTTTCTTCCTCCTTTTTATTGTGTTTCTTCCTATCTCCCTGTATAAAATCAGAATCATTCACATCTTTTAATCGTTCTTGCTTGTTCCTCCCACCGTTGTCTTTCTGCCATCTGATCATGGGGATGGAGGCGCAGTCCCAGAAATGATCCAACTGGATCTCTTTCACATGGCACTCCAAGCGTAGGAGCAAGCTGCGTGCCCCAGGTCTTTGCCAGCGACTCTGCCCCATACTGCTCTCCATCTGGTTTATTCCTCCGTCTCAACATTTCTTAGATTCCCCTCTCCCATTAAATATTTGGGATTCCAGCTATTATCCACCTACAGTCATTATCTCCCTTAAAAGGCATGTCCAGTCCTTCGGGTGATGTAACTCTTTCCATCACCCTTAAATTGGACGTATAAATATTGTTAATATAGAGATCTGTGTGACTAAGGTACGGAAATCTCTGCTTTCTCAATAGGTAGAGCATGAAACTCAGATGGAGCGGAGGTGGCAATTAACCAAGGAAGCTCAAAGGAGGGGTAGTTTGGCCTTTATGTCTCTGTGAGATGCCAGGCAGGAGGAAGGCAGAACCTGGCACCCTCTGTGCCAACGAATGCAAACCTCTCTTCCTCGTGAAATATTTTATTTTCTCCAGCAGAGATTTCGTGGGTCCTTATTGATAAATCAACTTTTATTGCTGACTATTCGAGGTAATAGCAGAAAAGGGGGCTCCAGTCACAAGGCAGCGCCGTTCCGCAGCCCGTACATTGCTCTGCAGAGGCAGCCCACATTCAGATTTATTTCAGCCAACAGCATCCATTATCAGGTATAGAAATAGCAGCTCAGCCAGGCACTTTATTTTTTTCTTTTCTTCCTTGCAGCCTCATCCAAGTGAAAACTAAAATATCTCTTGTCTCCTGCAAGCTGCTGACATTTTGAGATTGCAGCCCTGTATTTCTTAAAAGAGTTATTGAAGGTTTTCAGACAATCAGGATTTTCTATTAGATTGTCCTGCACAGTCCCAACTGCTCCCATAAGCCCCTCTGATGTTAATGTGATCTTTGCTTCTCATCCATACCAGGTGAGATAAATTGAAAAGAATGCAGAAAGGACACAGATGATTAGGAGACTAGAGGGACCAAGGCAAAGGAAAAGATAATATCACAGTTTACAAGTACTGGGCAGTTATGAACTTCAAGGAGAAGATTAAGGAAGGAGGAACAAGGGATTTAACTGGGGGAAGGGGGTGGAAAGACCTATTTCCCTTGATGCAATTGCTGAGCGGAGAAGGACGGAGAGTATTTTGCTCTTGTTTTACTAAACCTGATTGAAAATGCCACGTTGAAAGGGTGAACAATTTCTTTATTTTCATGAAAACATGTATTTTTCATGAAATAAAAGCTGAAATTTAAAATTAAATGTGCTGCTTAATTCAAGTATTGTTTTTACCAAGAACAGATTTACCAGCTGGCCAAAAACTTAGAGAATCATTTCAGAAATGACTGTGAGCAATATGTAGGAAAAGTGATGGGAAAACTGGTTACCAAGAAGTGCAAAAAGCCAAGTTTCTTTTGGACCCCTCAAAACAGAAATGGCATCAACCCTCACATTCTTCAGCCAGCTCATCTTGTGTTTTCAATAAATGCCAGCTTATCTTCCTTGCCCGGGAATTAGGTCTTTACAGGTTGTTTAAACACAATCCCATCTTCACAGCCTTCAGCCAGAGCTGTGGTTTACCCTCAGTTGCACAGAAATGCACAAATTTTGCAGCCTGTCTTAAGCACTGGCGGAGCAGGACTTCTTGTAAACCTAGCTGGACTGCAAACACGTGGATTTCTCCCCAATGCAAGTTCTGCACAAGCCCTCCCAGAGCACTTGAACACCACTTAGCTAGGAATTATGCATCCCTTCACCTCCAAGAGTGCATGCCCTTTCCCCAGCATTGTCAAATAACCCATAAGCTGCTCCAGGAGGGGCTCTCCACCCTGCCTCCCCCTTCCCACACCAGGAAATGCAAGAGTGACTGAGGAAGGTCAAGGAGCAGAGACCTCCCCACCGGACCAGAGATGCCCACCTCTTCTTCGAGGCACTTTCTGCCCATTTTCCCCCTCCTGCAGGGAAATTGTGAGCAGTCTCACAGACGGCCTCTCCCCGAGCAGGCAAGGAGGTCCCCTCTCTGCAAGAAGAGCTCCAGCAGTGCCATTTTGGCGTCCTGGGAAGGACTGTTGCCTATTTTAAAAGGTGGAATGACCCAACCAGCAGAGCTCGCGTGAGGACTTTGCAGCACAGCCAGGAATGCAACCAGCACCTGCAAAAAACCCCGCTCCCATGTGTTAGTAGTTACAAAACAACTTTCTCTGCTGCTGCAAGTACCAACTTGTGCTGGGAACAGCACAAATGTCTTGACCTTTCCAGATTGACACCTTCATTCATTAGCTCTGAGTGATCAGGCTTAATATCTGGCTTTAGAAAGTATCTGTCTTGAGCTGCTGGATGCAAGTGAGTCAATGGAGAAATGCAGCTAGGAGAAGACTCTGAGATGCTATTAAAAAGAGAAATTTAATTGTGAAGTAGAGACTCAAACTGCAGCCCTTTCTGGCAGGGCTGTTTCCCAGGGTAAGCTTAGTGTGGATATAACAAACACATAGTAGAATAACATAAATCTTTATTTTATCTTACTATTGTTGCACACATGCTATCAAAAGATCTTTCCCGGGGAAAAATTAATACAAAACAACAAATGGTGTAGCGGAAGAAAAATAGAAGCCACATTGCTATGCCTTTCTGTGGATGGGATCTGAAGCAATGTCTTGGAAAAAACAGGGTAGCATTAACCCCAGTGGAAACATTTGACACAGAAGATGTTGGTTTCTCAATTGGGGAAGACCACTTAGGTTCTCAGGATATCAAGTCCTCTCCCCCCACCCTGGCCTCATCACAATCCTGCCCTGATGACACAGATAAAACTGGCCACAATTCCCAGGACCATCACGGCGTAGCTGATTTTCACACTGTTGGCTCCACTGAAATTGCACAGGGAAGTACCGCAACATTTGGTGGAGATGGCCGCCACACCAAAGTTCAGATTTGTCTCAGGACACTCTGCAGAACATTTCTTGGTGATGCGATATCCCATGTCCTTGCCTGCATGGAGAACAGACAAGAAAGGAGAGCCGTTATTTAAGATTGCCCCGCAAGTCATGACCAGAGGGCAATGGGAGTACATATATCATACTACACTTAATTTGCAATGCAGCAGTAACAGGGATCAGCAGATCTGATGAGTTCTGGGTGAATGTCCACACAACATGGATCAAACGTGTGACACCAGAAAGTCCTAGCTGAAGAAATTGCCAGTAACCCGCACTACGCCTCAAGTGGGACAGCAAGATTTCACTGTTGATGCATCTTTGGTTTCTAGAATCACATTCCTATGGCCTTGAAGACCCGTTCTTTCCTGTGTCACAGATTGTGAGCCCTGGGACCAAGCAGCAGGATCTGCTCATGGAAGTCCTGCGACAAGGTGGTGAGAAACGTATCCCACACAGCAGACCACAGGGCACCGCTGCGGGATAAGCACACTCCATGTGTTGTGATCCTGAACCCTGAGTGATCATTAATCCTTTCCAAAGAGCCCAATTAGTACCCCTAAAAAAGCTATTGTCCCTCAAAGTCCTTAGGAAAAAAAAAGCCGTGATATTGCTACTCACCAAGTCCAGCAGAGCTGTATGTTGTCGTACAGAATTTCTCATGATCTTCACACTTGTATGTTTTAAGACAGTTCCAGTTGGAGTGTTCATTTTCACATGTATAGCAAAAAAGTGAGGAAGCTGGAAAGAAAGTGCATGACCCATGTTAGTCATTTCCAGTAATGCCCTCCTGGGAAGAAAGTGTCAAAAGCCATGTCCCTTTTTGGATAATACAAGGTGAAAAATATTTTGAGAACAATTTTTCATAAAAACTGAAATAAAAGGCTGGTTTTTGATTAATGAAGTTGAGAAAGCAAACAAACAGAACAAAACAGATTTTTTTTTTCTCTGCTTGAGATTTTGGATGATTAAATACCAAAACACATTTTTCAGCCTGAGCAGCACTCTCGGGTCACCTTTCTTTTAGACCGAGCACCATCTCTATCTGAGCCACACTGGCCCAGCTGATAGTCATCCTGCAAAAGCAGAGCTTGCTACCTGCACAACCAGTATTGTTTTGATGAGGAGAGGATAAACTCTTCTCATGTGAGAGCTTAGTTCTCAGTATTTTCATGTCAGAGTGGATCTGCAAAGGACTGTACAGACATGAATTAATTAAATCCTGTGACACCCTAGTGAGCTAAATTACTGAGCATAGAGACACATTAAAGGGAGTTCCTTGGGAAAGGTTGCTCTGGACAATAGGATTATTCCTCCCAGTGCCTGAAAAAATATGTCTTCAGTCATCTGATTAGCAGGGCTAAGCCAGGGCTATGCCAAAGCCAGAAGGAGGTAGGATATGTATTTATGGACAAAAACGAAATTGTAAATTGAGTCAAACTTCCAGGCTGGACGGCTCTTGGCCAAGCTAGAAACAGACAGAACATTGTCTCCTTTCCCTGGAGGTGGATTCACACTCCATGGAATCCGTTTCCCTCATGTTCAGAGTCCCATGAAATGTTCCTCATTTTTTTAGCAGAGCTAACAGAGGCAACCGAACAGCTTTGGAGCAGCCTGCTCTACTGCCAGCACTGATGGAAAGCTCCTGGTCAAAGGTGACCAAATTGGAACCTGGGCAAGGTCCTCAGTTCGACTGAAATTTCCCTGGTTTGATTCCTCCTGGCTTTCTTAACCCAGGAAGATTTTCATTTCTGTATAGAACAGTCCATTTCATTTGAATTCGAACCTGTTTTAACAAACCGCCCTTTGGCCAAAATAGGAACCTCCTCCCAGGGATTCTCCAAAGCCCAGTTGCTCAATTGATTCAAATTCATGCCTGAAGTTGAACCTGCCCACAACACTTGGTTGGACAATTCCAGAAGCAGTTTTAAAATAAAATTAAAAGTCATCTTAAGCCCTAACTACCCCAAGGGATACCCAGGTAGGAGAAAAGGCGGCCCCTCTCCTCTGTAGGGAGCTCAGGTGCCCGGGGTATGGATCTGGAGTCTGCTCTGGGTCCCGGCACCTTGCCGTACGAGTGATTGTCTTGCTCTGGAGCCTGCTCATATGCATATTTTCTCGTGCCAGGTGTTACAAGTGTGGGTGTTCTCCATAAGAGCAGATAAAAAAAAAATCACTCTTGATGCTTCCTGTTTTTAACTTTGCTTTAATTGACTGTTAGCACTTGCTGCTCCTCCACCAATTGGATGAGTTAAACCTTTCACCTCTCTCTCTGGAGGTCTCCGAGCTGTGGGCAGCTGCCCTTCAGCAGACCATGCCAACGCAATCCCAGACACACCGCCAAGCAATGTCTTACTGCATGCTACAGTCCCTGTAGCCCTCCCTGACCTGTTTCTATGCCAAATCTGACATAAATTGTTCAAAGCACTTCCTGCTACAGGTGAAGTTGAAACCCCAGCCTGTGTGCAAAAGCAACTGAAATGCACTTAAGTGTTCTCTGCCACTGAGTGATGCAAGGAAAATCCTTCCCAATCAGGAAACAATAACAGCTTAAACCATCATAGCTGTTACGAAGTCCTTGCCTGCATCTAACCCCCACCCTACATTAGTTCTAGTTTTGCAATTGCAGCCAGAAATAGCCCTACTGGTACAAACAGGCTTGCAACACTCTTTAGGATTGCAAACATGCATGCAGAGTCATTGATGGGATCCTAGGCTGGATAGATCCTTAGCCTGGTCCAGTAAAGCCATGCCTAGTTTACAGGCTTCAGGAATTAAAGCTAGATATGCTCAGTGCCATACAGAGCCCCCTTGGGGAGCTCTCCCCTTGGAAAACTCTGCTCTGGTTCTGCTTTGCTAGACTTTGTGGAAAATCTTCTATAGTATTGAGGTTTTCATTTGGGTTTTTGGTTGAATTTGAACAAGTGTTTTTGTTTTTGTTTTTATTTTCTAATTTCTGGGTAGAGACTCACTCTTCAGATGTGCTGGATTGTGCTGGTGTGCTCAGTCCCTTTCAGTCCTTTGCAAAACCCCCAAAATTTTTGGAAGTTTTATTATTATCATTATTTACAAGAAAAATGCTCTAAGCACTGCATGCCCTTGAGCAGAGGTTCCAGGACTGCAGAAGGAATAAAAGATCCCTTTGAGAAATATCTAAATGGGTTCTCCAACACCAGCCATGTCCTTTAAGGCTCCTCTCCCTCCCATCTCCTTTCCTCTCTCCCTGCCCTACTCTGTGACGCCTCTCACGGCTGGCTGGAGAACAGGGGCTTTATTCATCAATCAGAAGATACCACTGTGACCAACCAGTCACTTCCAGCACAACACAGCACATGGTAGTGACTGTCTGACCCACTCTTTCAAAAGCCCCTCGGTTCTGATTTCAGCATTACCAGTGATGGAGACTTGCTGCAATCATTAGCTAGCTGGGCTTGTGACTAAAGCAAACTCCTCCAGCTCAGCTCAGGGTCTTCTTCTATGTCTCAGGGCTTTGGTGAGGAAGACACCCTTAGCAGGCTTCTGCTTCTCACCGGAATATTTCTGGGAAATTATCTAGTTGTATCTGCTCCTCCTTTTGGGAAAGGCTGAGCAGGAGCAGTCTGCCCTGGTTAGGCATGCTTGCTTGCCCACCTCCGCAGGTCCTGGCTGACTGTTCTCCAGCACTTTCCATCCCATACACAGCTGGCTCCAAAACTGAGCAGTGCATGGTACTAGGGATCATGCCAGCACCAGACGCATAAATCATACAACATGTCTCTTAGTGCTCCCTGGTAAAACAGCTAGCAATATCTATGTCCTTCCTTGCTACAGCATTGCATTGCCTGCTTGATCTCCAGGCATCTTTCCGTTAGTATTTTCCAGCGGTTTGTGTTGTTTGTTTCTGTATTAAAAATACTTTTTTGTCTTAGCATGACTGCTGGTCTCCCAGTGTTGGGATGCCATGCAAATTATTCTGTACTTTCTCCCAGTTTCCTCACAGAAGCTCTCAAGAGCGCATGGCCAAGCACAATGCATTGTAAATTCCATTACAAACACACTCATTCCCAGACATTTAAACAAACTCTTCAGACCTATGAGCAAAGAGCTCTTAGTCTTTCAAATATCTGCCAGCAACTTAATTTCTTAATTGCAATGTCATTGTGGGATATGAAGTGAAACACTTAGAGAAGATGAGGTCTCCACATCAGTCCTGTTATTTTTACCAACAATAGCAGCAGTTTCATTCAGAAACAGAAGGAAAACCAAAGACAAAACTGTGAGCCCAAATTAATTGTTTGACTCTTAGCATCTTAGCACAACCACATGTGAGTGGTCGGAGCTTGGTACTCCAGAGTGCCAAAGAAAACAGAGGGGTGAGCTCATCTTCTCTGGGGTAGGAGCTCCTCGTTATACTCATCCGGAAGCTAAGACTCAACAATATTTAATATTGTTTGAAGTAAGTGATGCCAAAGGAAAATTGCATATCAGGGCTGCAGGAACTGCAGCAAAAGCTGTCAAATGTCCTTGTCCCTGTGTTCTCACTAACCTCTCTCCTGGTATTTTCATCCCCTCGGTCTAGGCTCCCCCAGCCTCCTTAGTTCCTTACCTTGCTCGGCACACAGGACCGCAGCCAGCAGCGCAATGAGAAAAGCCTTCATGGTTGTTGCGCCCTCAGAGCCTGCACAGTGTGGGATGTTGCACCATGGATAGGTTTTATATTGGGACCACATTTGCTTTGATTTCCTTTGATTACAGCAATTTGAGGTTTGGGGAGTGACGGGATATAACATGGGATCAGTTGCTGGGTGTGTTTGTGCGTAGGAACTAACCTATTAAGGGGCTTCAGGTAGCAATTTTTTCTACCTCTCATTAAGAGACAATCTTTTTTTCCAAGACCTACTCCTGCTGGTCACATCTGCTTTGCTACTGTGGGGAACAATTTGTCTGACTCAGACATGGGAGTCCCTTCTTAATCCATAGGGCTGAACTGTGAAACTTGGAGCAAAGCAGAGGCAGGTGTGCCAAACTGGGGTGGTTCCAAGCTTGCAAGATAGTAGGAGTCACCAGGCATCTCATGTCCTTTCTCTCTGCCATAATATAATAGCTTTATATCTGTAAAATTGGGAAGTGGGAGAGGAGAAAAAAGAGAAGATTTTCACTGGATTGTCCAAAATCGTTCAGAATTTTCTCACTTGTACCAAGAAAAATGCTTTTAGCAGGAAAGCAGCTTGGACTGCTCCTGCAAAGAACACTATTTGTGCCTGGGGACTGTCACTCAGAGGCTCTCGTGGGCTAGACAGGGATGGGCTCCAATGCTTTTGTTTGCTTCTCTGTCATCCAGAAGCATCTGGAGTTTCCAAGCAACCATGTTTATTGCTACCTGTGGCCCAGCTCTAGACTCTGTCAGGTTTTTCCGGTCCCCGGTGACCTTTCCAGTCCTTCTGGGCTCCCTCCTTCTGCTCCCAGAACTACTTCATCACTTCTTGCCAAATCACCCAGGACACAGCAGAGGTAGAAAATGCACGAAAAAGGCTACAGGAGTTAAATGGGGAATGAACAAAAGTGAAAATGGCTAAGAACTGAAACAAGCCCTGGTCGAGAAAAGATCTAAGCAGACCAGGACTTTCAATTCTAGAGATAGAAATGACCACGGATAGCTCTAAGGCAAGGTTTATAAGGTCACAAACAGTGTAGAAGCAGAATAAAGACTATCCAATAGCTTTGTCTTTTCCCAGTATTGCTCCCCAAAGGGCCAGTTCATAGGCTCTTCCTTCAATCACCTGCCAGCAGGATCCTGGACCGATGTCCCTGAGCCCAACCCTGTGACTGGTCTGTTCCAGTCGTTCTTCCTCTGCCCAGTTCCTCCCTTTCTACAGCACTTTCAACCCCCAATAACTTCTGTCTCTTTGTCCATGCCCAGGGCGGGGTGGAGGGGATGAGCATCCAGTGTTCGAAGTCTTCCTCTCTGCTCTTTAGATTTGTCCCGACCTTGAGCATGAATCTTTAATCACCTTCCCTATTACCAAGGATGTAGGAGACCCACCTGACAGCTCATGTAGCAGTTAGATTTAGGAAGTAATCTGTGAAAAAGCCCTAGTCTCTGAACAAGGCATTGTATAAATACATGCATGAACGGTATCAGGATGGAAATATGATCTGCTAGAGCATGGGGGGAAAGAGTTGGTATAAGTAAGTCCACGTGTTTGTTTTACGTATAATGGCCCGCCTCCACTCAGTCATGTGAAGTGAAAGAGAGGGGTCAGGAAAACAAAACTTTCCCTTCCATACGTACCGAGAATGCAGAAACGAAACTGAATTATTGCACTGGATTCAGCTCAACTTGGAGGCAACTCAGCAGAAAAATGCAGCTCCTCAGTAGGGAGAAAGGAACAATGCATGAACACAGCCCAGAACAAGAAAAGAGAAAAGGGTTGAAATTAAAACAAATAAATGAACAGTAAATAAATGACACTGTTAAAGCGAAGTGCTGCTGAATAGAAAATGTGCAAGTGAGAAATGGGCTGTAGGAAGTGGAAATGTGAGAAAGCATTTAAATAGATTAGAGAGAGGGAAGGTTAATAATAATAAACAAAATTAATATTTCACCCAGAACTGGAAAGGGAGAAGGAGGGAGCTGAGAAATAATGGGACAAAGCAAAGTAAATCAAAGCAAACAGACAAAGCTTGAGGTGGGGGGAAATACATAAAGACAGGCAAAAGGAGGGTAAAAAGTAAGATGGGATCGGAGGGAAGGACTGGTGCTTCACCACTTCTCCTATGGTGACGTTACTTATCGCTGTGCAAATTGCAGTATGTTGCTATGCGTGGACGCTGCTCAGGATTTAACCACAGCCCATCAAGGTTTGAGGAGCGTTTGCGGAATAGCAATTCAGCAAATCCCAGTTTAACCAGCCACTTCAGTCAGACTCCAGAGTCTTCTGTGGGGCCCAAACAAGGAAGGCAGCTGGGACATCACCTGGCACTTACCCCGTACGCCCGCGAAGGAGAAGCTTGCAAAGGCTTTGGGACACAGGCCAGGGTCTGGCCAGGTCCCAAAAAAATGCTATTCTTGTGCCCTGTTGGTATTGCAGTCACGCCCGGGGCCACTGCCAGAGCTCAAGGCTCCGACCAGGACCACGGTGGTGGGGCAGGGGGACGGGCATCTCTTGAAGCAATTTTTCAGGCAAGGGAAGAGGTCTGGAAGAAAAGCGAGGGTGAAGGCAACTGGCAGAGAGGCAGCAGGGAGAGCAGATGGTGTCAGGAGACTTTGGAGAACAGAGCGCAGAGAAGGTGTTAGAACTCCTTTCTCAGGGACATCAAGAGAGAGAGGGGTTGGCAGAAGGGCTAATTTTGCTGCAGAAAGTGGGCCGGGTGGGTGTCAACCAGACCCTGTCGCAGAGAGTGTTAAATAGTTAACAGAGGCTTTAAGGAAGAAACTTTAACCCACTCTGAGCCTGGCAGCCGTCAGCGCGTGTTTGTGCCAGACCTTGGGAGCGCATTGTGCAAGGCCTGTCCCTTTTGTGTAATTGGAGCCAGACAAAGCGTGTTTTCAACCCGAGACCGAGCGGTTACATGAAACAAACTGCTGGGCCCAGAGACTTTTTAATATTAACCCCCCGACACCTCCCCTTTCCCCTTCCCCTCCCCCCCCCCCCAGAGGGCAGCTCCAGTCATGCTCTCAAGCAGCCCTCCTCCGCGGTTCAAGGAGGAAACTCTCCGTTTCCGTTCAGGATTGCAAACAGCAGCCAGGGAAAGGGGAGACCATGGGAAAAGATGGGAAGCAAGCAGCGGTGGGTCATGCTCTTGGTGCTCCTGAGTCGTGCAGGAGGGCAGGCAGGGCAAGCAGTCAATCCCATCCCGGGGCAGCACTGGTCTGGTCTGGTCTGGTCCTCTCCTCCCTCCTTTACAGGCCAGGGAGGACTGTGTTGCTTCATCTGGCCATGCAATGGTGGGGTTAGGTGAAGGGCAGGAAGGGGGAAGATTGCAGGAGGCAATACCTTCTTCTTTCCCTTCTTTCAAGGGAAAAAGGAAGAACTGCCTGTACTATTTTGCTTTTTGCCCCTCAGGATTGGCTGTTGCAGGAACCAGACTCTTTTCATCCCTTTCGCGTAGTCCATCTGGATATGTAGCTGACCTGGCAACCTCCAAACAGTGGAACAGAGCTCCTCGTGTTGACCTGGTGACAGACGACAGAGGCTCCCAAACCTCCAGCTAGGAAGGACAAGGGTAGCCCGGGCCCGTTGTGTCTGGCTGAAGCACAAGGCAGTCCATGTAGGTGCCCATCTCAGTGCCACAGCCACGATGGACACCAGGAGCCTTGCCACCAGGAGTCACAACGGGTGAGGAACCTGGCTCTAAGCCAGTCCTTTGGGGCCACGGCCACCAGCCAACAGGGGACCAAAACCATTTTATCACATTCCCTTAGCCTCCTAGGTCCTAAGAGAGAATTCAGCACCATCAGCTTGTAGGCTCCTGGGGAGACATCAAACAGCACCATCATGCGTGGGGTCAAGCAACTTGATTCACATCCCCACTGGTGTCCTAGCTGAAAGGCCAGGTCCATACTAGCTCACCGAACAGGGCACAAACCCAGTCCCAACACCATCCTTGCTTTTGGACCATCAGCACAGCTTTGGATGACCCCACCTAGCATTGTCCCAGACATGGGACTACTCCTTGCAAGCAGTTTGGATGTGACCGCCCTGTTTGTAAAGAGATTAGAGTTATGGATGTAAATCACCGTTCTTGACTCCAGGGCCAAGGTTTATCGGTCTAGCAGTGGTATCTCTGCAGCTGGGAGGAGGCATATTAGAGGTCTGTAGGGTCTGAAAGGGAGAGGACAGTGAGGAAGGAGATTGGGAGGAGGAAGAAAAGGCAGGCAAGAAAATCCCTGTACCCTTTTGGGATCCCCTGGAAGAGTTAGTTCTCCCCATGGAGGACACCACTGGCCATAACCGCACGTGGGGAAAAATGATCCTCACAGGTTTATTTAAGGTGCATTTCTAAAACAGCTCAATCTGTAATGTCAAAATCTGTCCTTCCCTCTTCACTGAAACCTGGAATTTTCACTTGCTCCAGGTTCAGGCCTGCTTATGTTCTTTCACATGAGCAGTCAACGTGCAGGCACTAAAATGGGGCCACCTCCTCTACAGCATGTTCGTGCTGGTCCTAACAAGCGGGACTCTGGTCTTTCTTTGGAAGTTTTAGGTTTCAGTAGGTTTCTGAACCGTGCCAACATGAACGCTTATGAAAAGCAGATCTAAAGCTTTGCCACAGAAGATTTTGGCCAGCCTCTTCAGGAAGAAAAGTAGGTGATATCTGTCATGCTTATTTTCACTAAAATCTTTCTGATCCCTGTCATTTTTTAATTAAACTTCAAGATCCTGGAGTTATGTGGTGGTACAGAGCGCAGTCATTTGGAGCTGCCAGGTCAGCGTTAAGTAAGACAGACTCCTGTACAACACAGCTGTGGTACCAGCTGGCCATGTGGGAGCCTTCTGAAGCCATCTTCATGGACACGAAGAAAACCTTACTGTACTTTTTCATTTTGCTTTTGCAAGAAATAAAATGTCCTAAACCTACCTATTACAAAGACCCCCTGCACAAAATGCCCCCCACACACACCCTGCCCTGAGATGTCAAGAAAACATTCATGATTTCCATAATCTCTCTCTTTTAAAAAAAGAAATTGCTTTGGAGTCTTGACTCATCCAAGGCTTTCAAACGCTGGGTATCGCAGGCTTGGGAATGATTTGTGGTGGAACCTGATAGCTGAAATTTCCAGGGTTAGGTGAAGCTGCGACTGAGTTGCAAAAAACTTTTAGTTTCACTCTAAAAGCTGTGATGGGTTCCACAGCCAACCTCTCTTCTATTCATTTTGGGGGGACCCTGGGTGTGATTTATTACAGGGAGGCCTAAACCGAGAGTGGGAAAACTTGGCACCCGTGTGGGAAGATGAGGGTGCTCTGGTTTCTCTCCTGACTCACTCCCACTGACCCGATGAGACGCGGCGTCAAAACCTCAGTTGCATGGCTAGAACAGGTCTTCGGGCCAGCCCTCATTACGTCTAGAAACTTGTCACACCTCAGCTAATAGCCGTGCTGAAACCTCTGCAATGGCACCTACCAAGCCTGCCGAGGAGGGCGAGGAGAGCGCACCTGTCCCCGGGGAGGAGGACTCAGCTGTGAGTCCGCAGCAGGTGGAGGAGTTAAGTATGAAGGAGGGATCCAGGCTGAAACCGTCCCAGCCTGATGGGTGTGTTCAGCGAGGCAGAGAAACAAACACCACGGCATAGGGAATGCAATCGTATTCCTCAGCGAGCAAGCAAAAGGGTATTTTCCTAGGAAGACTAGCTAAAAAAAGGTGAGGCTGCAGGGTTTTCTTTTTCCCAAGCACCTTTTGGAAAAGCAAGACATGGTTTTGCTCGGGTGCATTTGTGCTGACGGTTGGGCAGAGGGAGGTTCAGACATCAGTCTGCCTTGTGAGCATCCCTACGCACTGAAACCGCGGCAAACGATCCCAGGTCGTGGCTCCTCTCATGCGCCGTCCCTGCGGCTTGCGGGGTTATCCCGAGAGGGGCTGGTGCGCCATCGGGCAACCCCATCTGCAGCTCCTCGTGGATCCAGCTCACCGGCCGCGCAGCGCAAACACAAGCTTGAAAAGCTCGACAGTGACAGCATGGGAGGGGCGTGGGAGCCAAAAGTCGCCCACAGTGATTTAGGGAGCAACAAACAAAGTGGTGAAACCACCCTGCATTTGCAGACAGCCTTGCGCTTGCCGAGGTCGGAACAACTCGCCCCAATCTGATTGCACGCACAAGGGGCTCACGAAGGGCCGAGTACCAGGCTTTGACCCACGCCCGTCCCGTAAAAATGTCAGGGAAAAAGACAGCTATGCCTTGAAAGGGTTTTGCAGGGCTTCACCAGCAGCAAAGACTCCCAGAGCCAGGGCGAATTGGGGCTTGAGCGAGGAGAGACGTGGCCAAAGTCACAGGCACAAGGAGAGCAATGATTTTTGCTCCGCAGCTGGCAGCAGCTGGAATCGCTGCTCCCGCAGGCTCCGTTTTGCAACACGAATGCAGCCTTCACTGGAAGATGCTGGAGGAGGAATCAGAGGGGTGTAGGGGGGAGAAAGCCAGATCTCGCATAGGAAGAGGAGTTTCCTTCCTTTGAAAAATAGGCCCAGGTAAATGCCCTCCCATTTCTGGGCTGCAAACATAGCGCTTGGCACCGGGCCCTGGTTTTGCTCACAGCCTCTCTCTTCTGCCTCCTGCATGGAGGAAAACCCACTTTCATTCAGTCTGAAAGGGATTTTGGATTAAGGAAGTGCCAACAGAAATGCCTCTGGGGCGAGCTCAGCTTCAGGATACCCGTTCTGCAGGCAAAAAACTCACCCCCCCCCTCCTCCGAGCAAGGCTTTCGCACAGACTATGAAGGGACTCTCCTCTCCTCTTCTATGAAATGGCCACAGCGCCAAGCACTGCCTTCTGGTGTCACTTCTGCACCCAAAACCCAGCCGTGACATCTCCAGTGGCCTCACTCCCACTGGGTCCTGCTTTTGGGACAGGTCCTGTCCATCTGCTCAGGGAATGACTGCTGGAGGATAACATCACTTTTCTTCACTTTCCCGGGGCCCAGGAGAAAGACAGCTAGGAAAGGAAGGATGCAAGATGCTGTCCCGAGCAAGCAAACCTTGCACATGCTGCAGACAGGCATCTCTGCCATCTGATGTTTCTTCAGAAATGATGGGCTCAGGACAGCTGAGATGCGCCCAGCAGAGCAAAGTTGAGAGATGGGTCACCTCTCCCAAAACAGAGACCCTGACACAGGCAGAAGTCATCCCCCAAACCTCCAGTTTCAGCCCGTACCAACAAATGCCCTCCCAGACCAAGCCTAGGGAATAGCCCAGGCCAGTGACTCTTCCCAATGGGCCGTCTGGATTTGGCTGCCCTGTTTTGGGGATGAAAAGGGGTTAGTCATCCTGGCACAAGCGTGCCATACCCTGTGGCCTCAGGGCCAGAGAATTGACCCTTTTCTGTGTTATTTACTAGTCTGGATGGAGCCGGACTCTGTCCCTCTGGCATTTAGCCTCAGGAGTTGGTTGCATCCGTTTGCTTATTAGCACTCCTGACAGTGCTCGGAACACAATATTAACGCAGGAAGTCTGAAGTGGGAAGTGAGATTATCTGTGGGTACGGTGCTGTAGCAGCATCCGACCAAGCTCCTTCCTGTCCCCTAAAAAAGGAAGGAGCACCACAACCAGGACCTTTCCAACAAGGCCTGGGAGATGCTGTGCACCTCCTGCGCTGGTTTCCATGGAAGTGGGACAGCATCTCGGGCAGGATTGGGGCCTGCCTCCGTTTCTGCCACTCCCATCCCTACCGTCTTGGCAACGGCAGGTATTTTGGGAAATGAAATGAGGTCAGGCCCAGCAGCTTGTCAAACTCTGCTTTCCCCAAATCCTTCAGCTCTACAGCAAGCAGCACAACGTTGGTGGAAGCATCTGCCTCCAGGCACCAGCCACATCCACCCCAGCAGCACAGCAAGGTCTTCACGCCCAGGGAAAGCTTAACACAGCTCTGAGCATGGGGAAAGGAGATACAGGGCAGCCTGGGGTGGTTTCACTGTTGCGGGTGGGAGATAAAATACCACTCTTCCATCTTATCACCGCTGACATGTGGCTGGGTGGTGAGCAGATAAGGTGCTCTCTCAGCTTTTGCAGGGCTTGGGAACCCCCAGGTCTCCCTGATTTCCTCTCTGCAGTAGCACAGGCTGAGGCACTGAGGCAGCACCCACTGCAGTGGGTGCTGCCAACGCTGGTGAGGGTGTGAGGGGAGGGGAGAGACAAGTCGGCAGCGTGCAATGCTTCCGTTACCTTTCACAGGCTTTCCAAGGACACAGGACTCTGCATGCCATCCTGGAGTTGGGCTACAAAGTCCTGATCCTGGCAGCAGGACATGCTCTGTACTGATGCAGGCAATTGCATCTGCTCCTGGTTCTCTCTGCCTTTATGCCAGGGGTTAATTGCTAGGTGCAGGGGACCCAGCTCAAAACTAGAGCATATAGGGAGCAGTGACAATCCATATGACCAGTATAGAGATCACTATACCATCATGCAATGGAGCCTACATCCCCAGGAAACCCGGTGCATGGGCAGCTTTGCATCCCTGCCGCAGTGGCATGACTCAGGGGCTCAGCCCACCTTGGCAGGTGGAAACGCTCCCTCTCTTTGCACTGCCAACAGTGTTCACGTCCAACATGCAGCAGGCCCAAGGGTGTCTGGGCCTGTTCAGCACAACCGCACAGCCTCATCTCATAGCTCTATCTGTGAGGGATGTCTCTCTGCTGACAACTAATTTGGCAATGGTCAAGCAAATGAGGTAATGAGCAATGCCCGCACCCTTGCCCTCACCTCTGTGTCTCTATCCATCCCTTGTAAAAGCTCAGATATGACGGGGAAGGTGAGAGAAGATGTCTTTTTGTGCTGTTTGTATGCACAGCTCCTAACAGAATTAATCGCAGAAGCTCCTTGGCACCACAGTGAGACAAAGAACAGCATTTCTGGAGGAGTGAATGACGTGGGAGCAGCCCCTGTTTTGCCATGACAGGTTTCTGCATTGCATTGCAGAGAGGATGAGTGTTCATACCAGTTACAGCAGAATAGCACTGCAGGGGCTGGGAAGAGGCAGGCTCTGAATCCAGAGGCACAAACACAAGCTTTGCTCTGCACTTGGGTGGGCAGGCTGGCCCTTGTTGGTCCTGCTGTAAAGACATCCCTGGACCACCTGGGTGAAGCATCACAGAGATACTGAGTGCTGAGATCCAAAGAGCTCCCAGTCCAGCCAAGTAAGAGTGAGAAGCCATGTGTTGTTATCTCCATCTTAAGCACATGAATCACAGAGACACTGATTGACTTTCCCAAGGTCAGACACAGTGAAGTGGTGGTAGAGCTGGACTGGAGGCCTCACCTAGACCATCCTCTCTCCAAAGTTCTTCGTGGACACCTTCCTCTCTCTCTGGTTTCATGCAATTGTTGAAGACATCAGACAGTGGGCAAAAGAGAGAACAGCATGGCTAGCAACCCATGGGTGAGGAGGAAAAGGGGGAATTGCTACTACTTGCTTGCGTGGTGGGTTGAAGGTGCCTGGCTTGTGGCCATGGTCATTTATAAGATGAAGAATGGAGGGAGTTTAGTACTAGAGGGGAGGAAAGATGTTTAAGGAGGTACTGCAAAGAAGGAATGAGTAGGAAAGTCAGAGAAAGAGGACAGAGTCACCCGTAACAGGACAGGGAGTTGCAGCCCCATCCGGTTTGATCCTCTCTTTACTCCTCAGGACCTCGCAGGTGCCGAGGACATAAGGGGTTCCTACACCCTGCCCAAGATCAGGCCAATGTCAGCCCAGCAATTTGGGTGCCTGCCAAGAGGAGGGCCCCCATAGAGGGCACCCACGGGTGACACGCATGGAGGAGGAGGGTGGGATCAAGAGCTGCACCCCACTTCCAAGCAGCCCATGGTCACAGGCTCTGGATTGAAATTTTACATGGGTTGTAAAGCTTTAAGCTTTAGATGGAAATGCCCCCCAACTACAGCACAGACACACCAGTAGCTGATGTTAGATCAACAAGAATTAGCCTGTGCAGCCAAACTGAGGCACGTCCCCGGCTGCCTAAGGCGTGGGAGGGAACAGACGCTGGATGCTGGCCAGGGCCTGCTGTCACTGAGCAGAGCTCTGTGTGTTTGGCATCGCCAGCACGGCGTTTTGCTGCTAGTCCTTGCCAGTGTCCTACATCTGGTCCTTCCCTGAGCTGCTCTGGTGAGAGTCATTGCCTCCCCTGCAAGGCTGCTGGTTTTCCCCGGAAACTGCTCCAGGAACACCAGGTTTCTGCAGGCAGCCGGCATTTGCTGGGGAGTCCAACAGTGCACAGAGGCACCAGCTCCCTCTCGTGGGCTTAGTCCACCTCTCTGCACTGGAAATGGTCCAGGATTTCCCAGAAAACTGTGGGTTTTTTTCCCCTAATTCAGAATATTCATAAATGTGCCAGACATGGAAGTTTTGTAGGAATGTGCCAATTTTCATCATGGTTCCTTTTGATAATCACAAGGAGCATTTTGGAAGTATCAGAACCTCCTTTTAGACAGTTTTGCCACCACATTTTTTTGTCACTGAGGCTGGGACTCAAAGCAACTCATTTAGGCATGTCAAAGTTAGTTCTTTCTGCTCTGGTCACCTTGGGCCTCTGGAGAGAGTTGAGTGTTTCTGCTGGGCACCTCAGCCCCTATCTTTGATTCTTGATCTGGGATGGGGTGAATCACCCTGGAATTGCCCAGCTCTCTGCTAACTTAGGAGGAGTCAAGAGAGACTGATAGAGATTGAGGCATCCAGCACTTAGATATGTTGTCAATTAAGGCCATGATGTGAGGTCCAGAAGGCCACGTCACTTCATAAAGTTTGACAGCAAGCACAATTTATTCAGTCAGAAGTCCTTGGGTCCCCTTCCCTCTCCACTTTGCATGGCCCACGACCAGTTTAGCTCCAAAGCAAGACTGGCTTTGCCTAACCCATCCCTCACAGACAGCATGGCTTTACCACTCTCCCCAAGCAATCACCTCCAGAGCAACCCTGCTTGCTCCTACTTTCTCATCTTCGTCTCCCTCCCTGCATCTTGAGCACAGGACCTCTCACCCCATCCTCAGCAGATAAAGGGAAGAAAATATTCTTGTCCTCTTTGGCTCATCCTTTTGAAATGTCAGAAAACAGATCATATCTCCTCAAATCTGTGCTTTACAGATTCAGTGCCGTCACGTTTTTCCAGATCTTGAGCCATTGCTCTGCTTTGCATCACCTGTCCCCCTGCATGGTCTGTCCCTGGCCCCTCCGGGACCCGTGTCTGGGGTATGACTGCTCACCCTTTGCAAGGCTTGATAGCTCTGGTCTGCTTCCAGCTGCCTTCCCAGCACTTTTCCAGCCTTGCCCACACACACAGCTTGATGCAGCACTAAATTTGTTGTGTGGGTTTGGCTGTTCGAGATTGTAAGCTGGTAGCTCTGATAGCAGGAGATAGGATTGACAGCTGCACACAGCCAGCCTGACTGTCCTACAGCCAGGAGCGAGAGGAGCCACATCACAACTCCCCCATATACCCCTTTGACTAGTCCCTTAGGTATCTGATCTGCTACTAATTATCCGTAAACAGGCATTTACTATGCCATTTCTAATCAGCTCATTGCTTCATCCTTACACTGCGTGTGCATGCCAGCTCCAGCCACGGAAAGTACTCTGTGTTTGCTTTGTGCTGCGTGCAAGTGCCACACTTGGACACTTCTTTCTCCGTGGACCTTTTCCCTGTGGCAGCACCCACACTGTGCACAGAGCTCTGTTAGCCCTTTGGGGAATGGCAGCCCTGCCTTGTGCTGGGGGGAGTAAAGGGCTCTTTCACACCTCCCGCAGGCTCTGCTGCTATCGAGGCATCCCGGGTTGATGTTCAGGTTTTGTAAGTTTGGAGGTGGCACTATTCCTCCTTTGCGGTCATCTGATGGTTCCCCTGGGGTTGTCATCCCCGGCATCGAAGCAATCTCATTACGTCAAAGGACAGCCAGCTGCCATTAACCTGGAGGAAAACCGCGGCTCCTGGCATGCACCGATGTAATTCTCAAAATGACAAGTCCTAGGCGGCCCATCTCCCATCGCCATCACGCCTCTGAACGAGGTCAGCAAAGCTCAGTGACGGCTGCTGCGGTGACAGTAACAGCTAGCTCTTTTCCGCCCAGTGCACAACCCCTTTCTGCCCAAGGTATTCCATCTCTCTGTGGTCCTGATCAGCTCAAATTCCTGGCCAAAATCAGGAGTTAGGTATTACGTCTGCCTCTTCCTTCTCAGACGCACATCTCAGATGTCTTGGAGAGGAGCAGGTACTGCCAGAGCTGTCCCGGGAGCTTTGCACCCCCAACTCTGCTACCACAGGTGTCCTGCAAAGGCCAACTGAGCCAGATTTTGTTGTCCTTGAGCTGCAGGACCATTCGGAGAAGGGAAGTAACCCTTTTCTCTTTAATTATGCCCAGGATGATTTATTTCCCATTATTAGCTGTGGTATACAAGAAAGCTTCTCTGCAGCAAAGACAGATCAATCCAAACCCAAACAACCCGTTTTACTTTAAAGAGGTAAAAAATACTTGACAACGCTTTCCTGCAAGCTGTGGGGAAGCTCTGTCTCCGCTACTGCAGGATGTGTAAATCCGATGCAATGAAATATTAATTATTAGAGTCTATCCAACTGGGATTTCACAGAGCTTTCAGATAGCTGAATAATTCTGGCACACAGGAAAAAAACCACACAACTCCTTTTTAGGTAAAAATATTGTAGGAGGAGTAAATTAGAGTTTTGGGGTATTAGGGTCAAGGGGGATCTGATTGCTTCAGGGAGAAAACATGCAGATCCCTAAATAGCGTGTGAAAAAGATCGCGGTTTAATGAAGAGGTAAAGGGAGATGGTTCCTCCCGGCGTGGCTTCTTCAGCATGAAGATCGGCCCTCGCAGCATGGCGTAACTGTGAGAAGGAGGGGGGGTAATAGGCCACTGGAAAGAAAGTAGAAGTCAATTAATAAAAGAGAGCCCACATCTCTGAAGTTTCCCATTATACTGCACTTCAGAAAGAAGCATTCATCCACAACAGCTATGGGCACAAGCCCAAAGCCGAAGGGCCGCACACGGCTCAAAGCCCCTTTTGTCCCCCTTGTTTATCAGGGCCCTGGCCCGGTTCGAAGCGCCGCACGACACCGAGCGTCATCCCTTGGCTGGGGAACACTTTGCCCTTTCTGCAAGCCCAGAGGGGCCGATTTTGAACCGGGTCCCAAAACAAAGCAGGGAGCGTGGGAAAAACGACGTGCTTCTGCATTTAGCGCTTGGCACTTGGCGCCGTGCTGCCTGGCCGCTCTCAGAGCAGCACGACCTGGGACTCGGCTCGCCTGCATCACGTTTGTCCTTGCAACAGGCCACGCAACTGTTTGCAGGCTGCAGATCTGCCCCGTTTCATTGGCATGGCAATGCCGGAGGGGCAGGGGGTGTACAGGGGCAGGTAAAGCTGCAGGTGAGGGTGGAGGTGCATGCTGCTGCAATCTCTCCCAGCAGCACCTGCTGGGTCCTTCGCCACCCAGCCGGGGCTCATTCCTGCGGGAAAGGAGCGGGCACCGTCAGCACATCTGGTCTTGCGGCCGTTCATGAAATGCGCGGCAGAGCTGGCCCCAAAAGCACTGCCGGCAGCTCGGGAAAGCTGATGCACAGGTTTGGCAGCCAAGCCACAACTCCAGCTCACATAAAAGCTCCTCCGCCCTTTCAGTCGATCCGAGACGAAACATTTCCATTCTCTTGCCAAAGCAAAAACTCCTCCAAAAAGTGATGTTTGGGAGCGGGGAGAGACACTCAACAGCACATCTGACAATGAAAAGTTTCTGAGCCAGCATTGCCTTCTTTCATTTTTTAGCTTCCTTTTACCCTCATTTATCTGCCACCTCTGGAAACATCTACACAAAATATTTGGTTTCTGTGAATTCTATACTCTTCTCTTAAACATCTCTCCACTGTCCCTCACCGGCTCAACCCAAATGATGCAAATACTTTTCTTTACCTTGAAGTTGCTTTTAGGGATGTCTGAGGGATGGATAAATGAGTGATTCTCTGAAAGAAACATTACCAAGCAGTAGGTCCAGGGCAGTGCAAACCCTGGGTCAGGTTGCTTGGCTCAAACAGCAGCCACAAGTGGTCAGGGCAAGACCAAAAAAAAAAAAAAAAGAAAAAGGATTGGGGAGTAGCAAAGGACAGCTGTTGCAGATGGAGTTGGGGACAACGACTGCAGAGAAAATTACATGCAGATAGGCATCATTTCTATAACATGTCACCGCAGGCGGAGCCGAGAGGAAGAGGCATGTGGTTGACATATCTGACCGCTAAAGGGGTGCTGGCACAGAGGAATGTCATTGTCCCCAGGCGGTGGTGACAGGAACCAGGCGTGGAGAGGTGGGATGGAAGGGGTGAGGGATGCAAGCGAAGAGTGCTGTGGGTGGTGCCCATCTCAAGGTCAGGGTTTTATACTCGGGACTGGCTTTTCCCTTCACTGGCAGCAGCCCCATGAGTCTGCACGATTTCCCTTCTGAGTTGGCTCAGAGGGACCATTATCTCTGTCCCCTGAGCCTGGGGAGCTGCCGCAATGTTGAGACCCGTTGGCTTTGTGGCTCCCGGCTGCCCCATGACTCCACGCAGGTCCCCGTGCCCTGGGCTCTTCCCACACTCCCTGACAACCCTTCGAAGCCTCACAGTGCTCTTCCAGTCAAACCCCCATGCTAGGGACACTGAGTGGTTGGGCCTGATTTCTCCCTGCTACTGAGGGAAAATTTGCATCCCTTTCCAGCTTGCCAGCAACAAGAAAAGTCTCTGGGGAAGGAAATTCATCTTCTGGGGATTTATCATTCTCTTAAGGAGAGACCAGTCTTACAGTACAGCTAAGGGAAGAGGCAAGATTGTGGGAGAAACCCCTCTAGAGATCTGTGTGACATACAGAAGCAGCATTTGCATCTTCTGGGCTGCAGGGGACATAACAAGGCAGCTTCTCCTTCAAGCTGCAAAGGGTGGCAGAGCTCAAGCATGAAAAGCAAGCGAGAAACTGGTTCCTCACAGGTTGGAAGGCAACACAGGGCAGGAGGTTGTGACCATGGTACTTTATCTGCTCTGCGGTGCACTCAGTGTCCATACCCTCCTGAGAGAATCTGGCTGTGCTCTTCGGACCTTCAGGAGACCCTTTGTCCCACCACTTCTGAGCAACTGAAGAAGGACACTGCCACAGGATCTCCCACCACCTCACTGTCGAGCCAGCTTGGGTCCTGGGCATGCACTCAGGTTGCATAAGAAAGTCTGGCAGCAAGAAGAGGTGTAGGAGGCCAGGCCCAGGCTGAAGTTGTGGTGTGGGCAGGTCTCGGAGCACTTCTTAGTGATCCTCTTCCACAAAGTCAAAAATCCTTGCCCAAAGAAGAAGGGAGAGAGCAGTGTTAGTGCCAAGGGTTTTCCATGTGCTCCTAGATCTCATACAGGAGGGAGATGGGCTGATGGGTCTTGCTGTCACTCCCAGAGCCCTGAGGACCAGCATGGCCAATGAGACTCAGCCCAGTCCCATCATGTTCCAGTAATTACTGGTGACCAGCTTCACAAGCCATTTTATATCTCTGCCAGGCATTTGGTGCCTCCTAGGATGGCCCCTTATACTGAGGCTTTCTCAGGCATCCTATGGCATCTTCAAAGCAATGTTCATACCTACATTGAGAGCACATCTCCAGGCTTCTCTTTGAGAAGGAAGTAGCTTTATTTCCTTCTGTTTCCCTCTAGACCATCTCATCCATCCCAACTATCTGATTCTTTTCATCTCCCTGTCTGACCAAGGTTCTGATTTCTTTATCTTTCTCTGATCTCTGTGTCCCCTATCTTTTCCAGGCAGTCATAAAGCAAAGGCTAAAGCAGAAGCTCTTAATATGTGTTTGGGAGGTGTATTTCAAACCCTGCAAACTTCAGTGCTGTCAGTCCAGGCTAGCAAGGGTTTCACCTCCCAAACATGCTTCCCCCATGACTCCTCATCCCATCCACCCACAAAAGTCAACCATAAAAATCCATGCAAAACCCCCACTTCACATTCCTGAGACCCTGTCAGAGGATACCAGCACATACCAATTCCTACAGAGGCAACATTCGTCACACAGTACTCGTCCTTGTCTGAGCACTTCACGGCCTTCAGACATCTCCAGTTGCTTTGTTCCCACTCGCAGGTGTAGCACCACAGGGCTTTTGCTGCAGGAGAAAACACAGGATATGGAAGATGGAAACAAAATGCTGCCATCCCAGGTAGCAAAATTCTTTCTTCTCATTGACTTTTGAGTGTAGTAGGTTTGGGTTGGCTGAACGTAAAGGGGTTGCAAGGCCCAGTCCTAACCCACTCTGCTCTCTGCACACCTGCACGCTTACACCCAACATGTGCACAGACATGCACATCTGTGCCTATGCACACAGATGTTGCAACTCTGCCCCTCCTGCCCTGCACTCAAAATAAAACATGATGGCTCAAGGGCACAGGGTTTGGTGTGATGTAGGCAACAGGGAAGGGCAGGGTCTGCTATAGAAGTCTACAGCGATGTGCGGAGGTCTGGGTTCACCATCTCTGGTTTCAGGCATTTGCTCACAGTGCAGTTGTCCCAGTTTTTTTTCTATAGTCAATAGGGACAGACGAAGAAAACTATCTACTGAAGACACTATAAAATAGACTGTAGCCTAATCAGGCAGTAAGCGCTGACAGTCGAATACGTTTAAATGGGACCTCCATAGCTGACCCAAAGCCTAGAGAAGTCAGTCTACCAGGACTATCTCTTTGGGTGAGACATCAGGGCCCTCAAACATATGTCCATAACCTGGGTTAAAACACTGGTGAGAAGGGCTTTTAACTCTTAGCTGTGTGAATTCAGTCCTAAGCCTTGTGAAGTCTAACACTTTGTTTTTACTGCCTAGGTTATTTAACCTAGGTTAAAACGCTTTTGGTTTTGGCACCGAAGACAGTCTCACTGTCCCTCAGGCCTTGTTAACACTTGGAAACTTTTCAGGATTGCTATTCTGGAAAGCGAACAAAGCTAAATAGCAGAAAGGTATTCTTGGGTTACAGTGAGACAGAAAAGGCTGCTCCAGGAAATTATTTTTCTGCATCAGCTAATATGGCAAATTTCCAAGCGGAGGCAATGACAAACCCTGTTCCTCTTTATAAAGTGAGGATAATATT
This sequence comes from Apteryx mantelli, assembly GCF_036417845.1. Lineage (NCBI taxonomy): Eukaryota > Metazoa > Chordata > Aves > Apterygiformes > Apterygidae > Apteryx > Apteryx mantelli. The sequence goes on along the minus strand of NC_089979.1, from coordinate 2,126,486 downwards.
TATTCTCTCTAGCTCCTTATCTGTCTTGTCTGTAAAGGCTATAGGATCATATACTTTTTCACGGCTCTGATTTAATTTGCAATCTCTCTGTGAAATATAATACATAGTCTATAATACAAATAATATGCAAATATATATCCTACCCTGTATCCCAGCACAAGGCTGCTTAAACATATAGCCTGCACCCAACCTCTCCCTAATTCCCCAGCTTGGACTGAAATCACCAAGCTGGTAAGGCCTCCCAAGTGGGTCAAAATCCAGAGCATTCACCAAGGAGCAGCACATGGGTGCTTTCCAAGGCCAGACATTGTAGGTCTGATCCTGCCCAGCTGATGCTAGCGGAAAAGGTGTCACCGACTTCAGCAAGAGCCAGGCACACGGAGTTGTTGACATACCAGACTACTGTAGATTGAGGCACTTCTTCATAAAAGCTTTAGCAATAACTGCAGCCTTGCCTCATCTGGACAGACAAACCCACTAGAAAGTCTCTTAACAAAGATAGAAAGGCGGCAACAGCTTCTTCTTTTCTGTCTCTCTTTTGTATAAATCCAGTTGCACATGAGTTTATAGGGAAATTTCCCCTGCAAAAAAAAAAACAAAAAAACCCTTCACCCACCAAGGCTGAGCCCACACAAAGGAAGCCCAAGGAGGAGTAGTGTGTCCTGCAGCAGCGCTATTGCAAGTGCTCAGGCAGTCTCTTCCACAGTTGCATTTCTTTCCATAGCTACGATGCCTCCCTGATTCTCCAGCACACAGCTATTCCCTGGCTAGCAGTGAACCCGTGATGCCTCACCTTGCTCCGCATATAAGACCAAAGCCAGCAGGACAATGAGGGAGACCTTCATCTTCTCTCAATCATCTCAGCAGCCCAGGAAAAGCACCCTCACCTGGAGACAGGTTATATATCTTCTCTGCATTTGGACCAAGCGATTATGAAGGCAACAATTTTGAAAGAGTGGGCCGTCCACAGGCTGTGATTGTGTGTTATTTGATAGGAAAGGAATGCATGTGGGTTGTTTTCTCACCTTGGCATTGCCTTCAGGCTGGTCTGATGGGTCTAGAGAAGAGTGAAAGCACTAAGGCAATTCATTCCATTTATTGCTTTTAATACACTAATCTCTCTATGGTCAGGCTAGCAGTGCTACTGGTGTCTGAGTGGGGGTTTTGTGCTGTTTAGTTCCAATCTGATCATCACATCTGCGGCCAGATAGTTCAGTGAAGGTATCTACTCAAAGCAAAATGATCATAAATTAATGGCTTCTTCTGGATGGATTATTGTAAAGCGCCTTTCCAGGGTTAGACCCTGAAAATTTCGAGTATCTACAGTCAAGACAGATCTAGCTGTATGTTCATGACTGGCAATATAAACAGGAAATGTCTTACAATTTCCTGTTTGCCTATAGAAGCTGCTGCTAACCTATAAAATCCTAAATGCTTTGCATCCTTGTTTTGAGAGCAGCTGCAGCAAGATAACGATGACTTTGGGAACTCATCTGAACAAGGTCCTGGGCAACGTGCTCTAGGTGACCCTACCTGAGCAGGGGGGTTGGACTAGATGATCTTCAGAGGTCCCTTCCAACCTCAACCATTCTGTGATTCTGTGTGATTCAAATGCAGGACCCTGGAGTTTGGTTTCCAGCTTTGCAATAGGTTTCCTTTGCTGCATCTGAGCAAATGGTAAAAATGCCTTTGCCTGTCTTCTACATGAAGCATCAGATTCAAAGTCCTGCTAGATACCAACTAGATATAATGTTCTGAGCCTTTGTGATTTCCCTGCATGTTGTCAATTTGGGTGGAGCTGGAGGGGGTAATTTCAGCCCTCTGGAGCCTCTGTTTGACTGCCTATCTCACTTCTGCTTCCTAGGAAAGAACTACCAGGAAGTTTGGTCCTGGGAATCAGCAGACATCTCAATGAGTCACCGCCTGCTCAGCCACCAAAGAGCAGAGAGGAGGAAGCAGGAGCAGCCCCTTTGCGTAAAGCCTCCTGGTCAGTCTGCGTCTGTTCACCCCTTACTTCCCCCTCCTGCAAGACTTGGTCTGGAGGAAAGAGAACGGGGACCCAGCTGTAGTTACCCACTCTTCGGGTTAGGAGATGGCTTATAGAAGGAGAAGATACAGAAGCTCAGAGAGTGTGTGGAAGAGAGAGCTTGGACAGATGAGGGGAGGGCAGAAATGACTGAGGGCCAATATTCATTTCTGGGCAGAAGAGTCAAACAAGTGAAGCCCCTGAAACAGAGGTCATGCTCATCAAAGACATTTAGGGGACTTGATGGGATTAATAATTGCTCAGCTCAGTGAAGGCATGGGCAGAGGAAGTTCAAAGGGACACCAAAACCCACATTATCTTCCTTTTAAGAAAAAAAAAAAAAAAAAAGGAGTAAGACTTGTTGAGGGGGTGTGGGGTTGGTTAATTTCCAGATATTTTTGAGTTTCCTGACACTGGCTTTAAACCGCTGGGGCTGGCAATACTGCGACATGAAGCAGGATTAACAGGATGGTGAAGTCACCCCATGAGCACTCACTGTTCTTCTCCAGTGGACATATATCTTCTGGGCGTGGAGAGGATAAGCCACATCACTTGCCCAATAGATGCCACAGTGGATGCCGGAGAAGGTGTGTCAGTCATCCAAGATGTCACAAGGCAGCAGCCGAAGGGCTAGACCCATTCCAAGGAAAAGGGATTGTCCAGCATGATTCACTGTAAGGTGTCCTCCTGCAGGGATGACTCTTCAGGAGGTTCCGGAAATCAATCTGGGAACCATGGCTGGAATGTCACGCAACAGCAGGAGCACCCTGGCAAAGGTCTGCACTAATAAAGAAACAGTTTGATTTAATGAGATTTGACTCTTAGTATATTTTTTGTGGAAAGAGGAAAAATAATTGTTGCTATTTAATGTGATTATTGAGAGAACAAGGGACATTCTTGCATTTGGCTTGTTTGTTTCTACATGGAAATGTCTCAGTTTATCCTATCGCTTCTGTGCAGCACCCTAGGAATGACGGGGAGAGTATCTCTTCTTTGACAGAGAGCTGGAGAGGAGTCAGCTAGACTGGGGATTCAAATCTGCCCTGCACTGATAGCAGGAAGAGAAGCTGCAAGGCCACGGGAAGTGGTCCACAGCTGGTCCTCTGGCATGAGTGGTTTGGTGAACAAGTGTGATGGGAGGAGTGCACAACGGGCCACTTGGCATTTGAGGGTTGCTGTGGGCCCGCTGAGCCAGATAGCTGGGAAGTCACAAGCCCGACCTCAGGTATGTCTGATGAGGACGTGTGAGGTGTAGGACTGCCAGTGTATTGCTAGCATTTCCTCAGAGACATGTGGGAGACTGAGGATGGCGGTTTCTCCTGGGTAGCTGACACATGAAAGCAGCATGACTGCAGCATGGAAGAGATATATGATGAGACCAGAAGTCAATGAATAGAAGTCAGCCATGGAGCTGCTCATCTCCCATCTCCTGGGGGAATCATATTAGGGTCTTCTCCAAAAAGGCCTTGGGAGAAGGGCCCACGAGTGGAACCACAACTGTGAGGAGGAACAGAAATATTGTGTCTTGGTCTCGTGGAAGCTCTTCCTTTTGTTTGGGGCCTTTGCTACGGTACAGAACCAGCTGCAAACCTTGGCTCTGCATCACAAGCCTGGATTCTGTCTTTAGGCCCTCTCCAGCTGCTTGGACCCTACACAGGTGCTGAAGACTGTTTCTGTTTTGCATATGTTGAATACACAGTGCTGGGACTGTGAGCAGAGATGACAAGGAAGCTGCCCTGAAGTCTTTAACTGTTCAGCCTCACTGTACTCAGAGCATGAGCTCTGCCAAGCCCTTATCACTTCTTGGGTGGCATCTCAGAAGGTTACCAGTCATTTCCATCTATCCCAGCATCCTGCCAAACTGTACAGATTGCCGTTTCCCACCCATTTGCTATTTCACACAGGAGCTGGGGTTCCAGGAAGAAAGAGGTGTTGTCACTGACCTGGACCAGGGATGGGGATGCAGGAACCTGGCTGTTAAGGGGGTCTAGGAAAGGGTCATCTGGCAGTTGTCCTGGGAATAACAAACTACATCTCAGTACAGGGTATGATTGTGCCACTGGGAACTTTTCAGCCCTAAATGAAGCCCATTGCAGCAACTGCAGGATCTCTCTTTGCCTTGTTCCCCATCCCAGTATGTGCTTAAAGACTTCATGTAGCAAATCTCTGAAAGACTCCAATGTCTTGGCCTGCGGCTGGTCCAGCTCCACCTCCCACATGCTGCCCTTTCCCAGGCAGTGAAGGAGGCCAGGTACTCACGGTGGGAGTCTCGCCGTGGGGAGAGATACTAGGGTTCAACAACACAGCACAGGCAGCCTGGGATCAGCTTGCATCAAGGTGTTAAAATCCTTCTGAGAGCCTGCCCTTTACCTCTTTCTCTTTGAAGTAGGGCAGGAAAATGGTTCCCCAGGGACATGCCAGGTCTCTGTTTACCAGTATTACTTACTTTGATGGTGTCCCTGGACCTCCCATATTGCCTAAATCCCAGCTGGGCATACCTTGATTATCATACCTGTATTTAACTCGTGACTGTAGTGGTGGGATCTAGCTGTGATGTCTAGGTATCACAAGCTGCAGAGAACGTCACCACCCTTCCACCTGCCCCACGGGTAGAACCATACTCCAGAAGAGCTGTCACAGAGCTATGTCTATACCAATAATAAACAACAGAGGCCAGGCACAGTTTCAAGTGCTGGCCACATTTGTCCATACTGTCAACTGTTTGCATGCTCCTCAGAACGATTTTGGCCTCACCAGTACCCTGGTACTAGACCTGGCCTAGTACCATCCCTGACAATTTCTGGGGAGGATTCAGGGCTTAGCACAGGCCAGGGATGCTTTCCAATTGATATTTTGGACTCAGTCACCTTTTTTGGAGAGTGAGGGAGTTCAGCTATACAGATGGGTACCCGCTCACCCCAGGGCCAGGAACAGCCCCAAGTATATTAAATTTACTAATATTCCCTCCCCGTAATGTTTCAGCCCTTGTCAGGACCTGCATATAGACAGCATGCAAGAAAAATCCCATTGGATATGCAAATTCATTATTTTTCAGATCCTGTTTTTCCTCCTGGCTGCAATGGCAAGAGACACTCTCTGATTTGGGGCCGTGCTGGTCAGGGTCACAACCTCTTCTTACTCACCTTCCGTTGTTTAGGTCTCAGTGTAATTGCACGAACAACGTGACCATGCTACTCACAAAACCCCAGCCCTACCATGAGTTCAGCACTCAGCTGAAGTTTCCAAGATGTTTATTATTTACTTTTTTTTCTTTTTTTAATGGTTTCAGGGCCCTGTTCTGTTAGAAGTTATACAAAAAATAAAGGAGGGATCTCTTCATCGAGCTCAAGTTAGGTTCAGACCGGCCTGTCCGCAGGAAATGAGTGCTATTCGGCTGGGCCTCACATGCCTCCAACCTCAGAGACATGGAAGCAAACACGTAGAAGCATCTTTGGGCATACAGAAGATGTTCAGCTCCACCTGGGGACAGATGAATAAAACCACTGCAGGTACTGGGGCCTAAGACGGTCTAAGAAGATTGCACAGGTTATTCAACAGGGAATTCCCAGGGCATCACAGCCCAGTCCATAGAAATGACCTGGTAACACTGACCAGCACCACAGCCCCCAGCACCACGAAGCAAGGTCTCACGCTGGGTGCCTCACTGTGATTACACTAGTCAGCAGGGCAGCATTCATGAAAGCTTTCCCATTGGTAGAACTTTGGGAACTCTTTGCACCGAAAAGTGCATTGTTTGCTGATAGACTTCCTCTGGATACCACCTGGATCAAAGAAAAGACAAATGACAATGACCCATGCTACTGAATCTTTCACTCGTGGGCAAATCTTGACTTCGCTATGTCTGCAGTAAGAAGTATGTGAGCTCACCCAAGCCTGTATGGGTTACAGTGCTCATTTGACAACCCTCTGCCTCACCATACAGGCAAAGCACTAGGAATTATTTGGGCTTGACCTGTAACCCAGCATTATTCAGGCCTCCAAAGCCTCAGTGAAGGGGAGTGTTTTAGAGCCCTGTGCACTGGAGCAGAAAGGGGAAGAGGCCGCTGAGAGCAGTCTGGGGCTGAGACACGTGGGAGCATTGGGCATCAAGGTGGTGAGCCCACAGCCCTGGCAGGTCATGGCAGTGAGACTCACCATCACTGGCCATCAGAGTTACAGTCTGGTAGAACTTCTCATTCTTGACACAATCAACAGCAGTCAAGCACTGATCGTTGCTAGTCTGGTCCATGCAGGCGTAGCACTTCAGCAAGCTGGCTATGGGAGGGAAACATCCTATTCGCATGAGGTCAAACCAAGAAACCCCTTCGCAACTGGAGCTGTTCTCATTCTCATATAGGTCACAGGACACCAAGACAGACATTGAGGATTTGGTTAAGCAGTTCCACCCCTTCTACTGTCCCATGCCCAAAACTGCTAAACACACTTCCCTATAGGAAAACCCTCCTTCTGTGTGAGGTCTTGGGGCAGCAGGTACTTTCTATGGACATTGATATTCTTCTAATCCATTACAGCATTTGGCAAATGACCACAGGGCCAAAACAACAGTGAAGGTTGTATTTAAGTTTTAGCTCAGAACTCAATTCTGCCAACGAAGAATTAGATGCAAATCTCAGTCTGGGATGGGATTTGCAGAGAAAACATGAAGGGCTTTTTCTGGTGATGCTTTGTGAGAACAGGAGAAATGACCTATTTTAGCTTGCTCTGTGGGAAGTTCAAGGCTGAAGAGTCTGCAATGCAAGTCCTGTGAGAACAGGCCACTGCTGTGACAGAGCAAAGGAGAGACCAAGCTGACGTGAAGAGTAGCTCTTTATCTAAATGATTGGTGATTTCTCCAAGGCCACCAGGCTTGCAAGTTACAAGTGCGGCTTCCTTCTGGAAACACCAGCTCCCTCCACCCCAGCCCAGCCTTTGAAGTAACGCTGGCCAACTCACCTAGGTCTACACACAGGACAGCATCCAGGTGCACTATCAGGAGAGCCCTCATCTCGGTTTGTTCTTCTCTGCCTGCACGGTCTCAAGGTGGTAAAGTCCCAGAGGGCAGGGCAGCCAACGTGAAGGTTCATCCCGGCTGATCCGACTCACCCACACTAGCAACAGGTTGCACACCGTGCAAAGCCCAGACCAGAGGGTTTGTGTGTGCTTCCAGCACTGGAGCCTTGCAGGAATCCAGCACACGCCACTGTCGTTGCAGTTTTGCACACTGCCTTTGCCCAGGCACATCTTGCTCGATATTTCAAAACGAACCAAAAGCAAAACAGCAGCTACTGATAGCAGCTGCTTCTTTTTGAAACAAGGCAGGAGACAAAAGGTGGGCAGGAAGTGTGACCAGCCAAGGAGGAAGCCAGGCCACCAGAGAGGGGACAGAGCCTCTCGGAGTTGCATGAGGTCCATCCGACCTTGGAAGAGAAAAAGGGAGATGTGTGTCGGTCCCAGCAAGGGTCAACTATACTTTGAGGCCTGGGACAAATGCTGTATCCAAACCCAGTGGCTACCTTCCCTCCACTTCACTGGCCGAATCCGAGTTGAGACTCGTGCCCCAAATCCATTTCCCTCCTAAGCAAACAACACAGCCCATTCCCAGCTCTCCATGGAGCCATGTCCCAGGTCTTCAGCTCTCCCCACACACACATCCAGAGCCATTTTGTTCTCTCCAGTCTGCCCAGTTGGAGCCTTGGGCTAGTGCTGGGCCACTGGGAAGCCTCATTCCACCCGAGGCCATGTGGATTTCTCCTCAGTGATGTGGCCCAAGTGCTGCTGTACCAACTCTATTACAACAGCTCTGAGCTCAGCATGGTACCGGTAGATCAGGGAGACCAAAAGAAATAGAGAAAAAAAGGAGAAAAAATGTGCTGTGCTACTGCTACAACCTGTTATGCTTAAAATCTTATTTTACAGGCAAAGAGGAAACACGCTATATATATGTACATATAGATATAGCAGCAACACTATGTATTCTGTGCGTGCTTGGCTATAGATATAAAGCCAAGAATTTATTATTAGTATAATTAGTATAATTTAAACTTTAACAGTCTAATCCAAGAATCATTACTAATCCAAATGTAATTATAGGAACAGAAAGAACACTTCAATACAGAAATAGAGTTAAAATTGTTACTTGCACACTTAAGCTCTACCCCTTCTCCAAATGTTATGCTGACCCCTCCCCACTCCTCTGGGTCCTGAGGTTGGTGGCTTCAGCCTGGGGTGGGGTGGGGTGGTCACAGCAAGTTGTCAGCACATGGAGTCCTTCGCCAGGAGGAATATGATGTTCATGGTTATGGCTTCTTCTTTTATGTGTTTGCTAACATGGTTTTACACCTTTGCTATTTCTTCATGGTCTGCAAGTCCACCTTACATCTGAATTTACTGCGTATGGTGGCTTTTATGAAGGTTAGATACTACTTCTTTTTTCTATTATCCCTAAAATCAGTTTTGTCCAGACCAGGTCTGCATTTCTTTAACTGACCACTGGTGATGTGTTTATAGCCATGGGGTCTCCAGTGCCAACCTGTGCCCCGTTTCTTATCACCCCCTGCTGCCACTCGTCCATGCCACATTCCGTGTCTCCACTTCTTGAGGTCTCTGCTATCACACCAGGCCTGTATTTCTCCACACTACACCGTTGCGTTAGAGTCATAAACGTCTCATTCTACACAGAATGACTGTTTGTGCTTGTTACTGCTAGCTATATAAACCTATAGTTATACCATACAAAGACAGACAAAAGTAAAACAAATTAGCCATGGCCACCCGGTCAATTAGCAAAATCGCTCTTATAGCTAAACCGAGTAAAACAAAGCTGCAGGTAGGTCAAGAAAAGTTCAGTCAGAGCAAACCTGACAAACTGCAGTCCTGAGGCCTTGCAAACTCAGTACAAAGCTCATGGCCCATTACTGGTAATGGCAATACTGTATGAAAGGGCTACAGGGTAAAAAAAACATCTCATCATAGACTCTCAAATGGAAAAAATAGAAGGAGCTATTTTCTGTGTTTTATTTATAAAATGATATTTTTTCCAGCACATAGGAAGGCACAATGCAGTCAACCCAATACTACCACATGCAGAAGCTCTTAAAATATGGCAATAGAAAAAGGGGGGGGGGGAGGAAAAGGGATAATTTATTTGCACAGCTGGGGAGTCAGGAGCTATGCAGCCACAGTCCAGGCCCACTGCCTGCTACAGAGTCCATGCTGCAAGGCCTGCCTGACTTGCTTGAGGGAAGATGGAACTAAATCAAACAAATAAGTACAATAAAGGAGGACAGGATGAGAGCAGTCCTGATGAATCACAGCCCATTACAACACAAGCCATGTTTTGGAGTGCAAAGATGCTGAGCTCAGCGCTGGCATTGCCAGGGGCCCCATTGCACGCTTGCCTGGCACATGTCGCTATACCAGGGATGGAGTCGAGTGGTAGCAGGCTGGCGACCCACCATTAAAGACCTGGGGATGAAGCAGAAGGCTGAATGAGACAGGAGATTGTAGGTGTCCCACACAGGATCCCAAGGAAAAATGAAGGAAGCCTAATAAAAAAAAACATGTTTGTGCAATGTGCCTTGGCTCATGCTTTTGACAGATGCAGTCACTGGGTCTGGAGACTTATGAGTCAGGACCTATCCAACTCTCTGATAGAAGGGGCCAATTTTTAATTCAGTAGCGTTATGGCCCTCGCCCACACTCATGAAGTGAGTCCGCGACCTGCCTGCGAGCTAGCCTAACATTACTGCCGGCATCAGGGATAGGAACTGAGGGCAAACCACATGGGTCCTGTCCTTCACCTCCTCTTGCCACCTTCAGGACTCATCGCTGGGACAAGCCAATGGCCTGGAAAGGTAGCCAGCAAAGTTCCTGGTGAACTGTGACTAGGGAGCAGGTTAGTGTTACCCTTGCTCTTTCTAGGCTTAGGTATGAGTCCGTGCTTCCTTACAGACATCTCATATCACCACAGGCATTGACTCAGTCTCAGATCAGCACGGACTCTGTGAGACAAGGAGAGGGATGTGAAGTGTTCAGATGCTGTAAAATGGGGATGGTGTTGGCTTAGGATGGGGACAGGACAGGGGCTGGTGGTGATTTAACCCACTGAGGTTCTGCCTTCTGCAGAAGGGGATTTTGCACCACCGGGAATAAACTGTGTGAAGTCAGGAAATGTTTCTGCCTGGCGGACTACAAAGAAGGAAATGTGAGCCCTTACTAAAACTTGTTGCAACAATTGCCATCCAGTTCTCTTTTTCTTTGGCAGCCCAAGCCTTCAGGAGTTGAAGAGTTCAGCTATAGCTTGAGAAATAGATGGAAGAGATTATGTAGAACAGCTTAAAAAAACAAAGAGCTCACTCATGTAGAGATGACATTGGGGAAGGAATCAGAGTTCCTTGTCTGACCCACCTTCCTGGCAAATAAGTAGCCTGCCCAATGTACAAGAGGAATGTTGGTCTGCAATCCACAGAGCTAGAAATACAGCATTTTCAGAATCGCATGAGCTCTGTCCTTCTCCATCCATCCTTTGCAGACCTGTTGCAACACAGGGCAACCCCAGGAAGCTTCCTCAGTTCTGCACAGAGGACAGCCCGGAGATCCCTCAACCCAGTAAACTTTTCGCAGAATCACAGAACCGTTGAGGTTGGCAAGGACCTCAGGAGATCATCTCCTCCAACCCCACTGTTCAGAGCAGGGTCAGCAGGAGCAGGTTACACAGGACTCTATGCGTGCAGTTGGGTTTTGAGTGTCTCCAAAGTTGGAGACTCCACAGCCTCTATGGGCAACCTGTTCCCATGTTCAGCCACCCTCACAACAAAGAAGCAGTTTTTCATGTTCAGATTGAATCTCCCATATTTCAACTAGTGCCCATTGCATCTTGTCCCGTTACCAAGCACTACTAAGAGTCTGTCACCATTGCTACTTCCCCCCATCAGATATTTATACACATTGATAAGATCTCCTCTGAGCATTCTCCTCTCCAGGCTGAACAGTTCAAGCTCTCCCAGCTTCTCCTCATATGACAGATGCTCCCATCCCTTAAACATCTCTAGGGCCTTTCACTGGACTCACTCTAGTAGGTCCATGTCTTTCTTGTACTGGGGAGCCCAGAACTGGATACAGTATTCCGGATGTGGCCTCACCAGGGCTGAGCAGAGGGGAAGGATCACATCACTTGACCTGCTGGCAATGCTGTGCCTAATGCAGCCCAGGATACCGTTGGCCTTCTTTGCCATGAAGGTGCGGTGCTGGCCCATGTTCAACTTGACATCCACCAGGAACCCCAAGTCCTGTTCTGTAAACCTGCTTTCCAGCTGGTTGGTCCCCAGCCTGTACTGGTGCATGCGGTTATTCCTCCCCAGGGGCAGGACTTTGCATTTCTCTTTGCTGAACCTCATGATGTTCTTGTCAGCCCATTTCTCCAGCCTGTTGAGGTCCCTCTAAATGGCAGCACAACCATCAGGTGCATGAACTACTTCTCCCAGTTCTGTATCATCCGCAAACTTGCGGAGGGTGCATTCAGTCCCATTGTCCAGGTCATTAATGAAGATGTTAAACAGTATTGGACCCAGTATCAACCCCTGGGGACACCACCAATGACTGGCCCCCAGCTGCACTTTGTGCTGCTGATCACAACCCTCTAAGACTAATAGGTTAGCCAGTTTCCAATTCACCTCCCTGTTCACTTCTCTAGCCTGTACTCAAATCTCTTTGACCATGAGGATGTTATGGGAGACTGTCAAAAGCCTTACTAAGGTTGAGATGAATAACATCCAGTGCTGTCCTCATCCACCAAGCCAGTCATCCCATCATGGAAGGCTATCAGGTTGGTTAAGCACAACCACCATGACTTTTCAGAGATAATTGAGAGTAGCCTCACAATGACATCGGCCAGCTCCCTCAACACTCACGGGTGTATCCCATCAGGTCCCGTGGACTTGTTTATGTCCAGTTTAAGTGTTCCCTAACCCGATCCTCCTCTACCAAGAGCAAGTCTTCCTTGCTTCAGACCTCCCCTCTGGTCTCAGGGGCCTAGGATTGCTGAAGGCCAGTCTCACCAGTAAAGACAGGCAAAGAAGCATTCAGTACCTCTGCCTTTTCTGTGTCCTTTGTAAGCAGGGGCCCTGTCCCATTTAGCAGCAGGTCTGCATTTTCCCTCGCCTTCCTTTTGCTGCTTATGTACTTGTAGAAACCTTTCTTGTTGCCCTCTTCTTGAGCTCATGGCAGTAGAAGTAATTTAGGAGCCTTCTTGCAGCTCTGAAGGCAGCAACTCAAAGGCTTATTTCTGAGTCAAGCTGATCACTCATAACTGCAGCCTAATCCAGGATTGAATTAAGAATATTAATTAAGCAATTTATTGGAATCCCTCATGCCCCAGCTTGCAGAGCCTCAGGATTAAGTTCTGGAGAAGCTATTGTCAGAGCTTGGGTTGGGTTTGGTTGGACTCTGATGAGTCTTTCCTGTTATTTTGAATAACATATTGTGCTCAGCCAGCCAAAAACATCACAGTTATGGCTAAAAAGAAGCCTTAGGAAGCACCAAGCTGTGTGTGACCTACTCACAATAAGGAAGGACTTTGGTCTTGAAGCTGGTCCCGTTTTCACAGCTGCCTTCAGTAAGTACCAGGAGGTCTCTCTCACAGCACACAAAGCTAATATCCTGGAGTTTTATCCTCGTGTTGGAAGCCTTTCCTCTTCCCCTTGTTAGACCACCCCTCACTTTATCACAGGGCTCCAACTTCTTGTAGGTTAATCGTTGGCTTTCCTTTGTGACCAGTCTCATTGGCATCAACAGTACAGCCCGTGCAAAAACCTGGCTAGTGCTAACCTCTGTCTAATTTGAGCTTATCTTACAGCAATCCAAACTTGGCTGACTATTGATGGATGCAGAGTACAACTGTGAAAACAAAGGGAGCTTCTTAAGCACATGTTTTACTTGTGCCAAATCACAGCCACAATCTTCTCTCCTGCTAAACCGGATACCTCCATTAGTTGTTTTCAGAGACAGAAGGACTGCAGTGCAGCAGTCATAGTCTCACTTAAATATTGCTCTAGCCATTTCCTTTCAGCAACTGTACTGACAAAAATATTCCCCTTTGTGTTCTATTTTTTTTCCCAAAATTTTAATTTTGCAATATCGGGCTACAAGGGAAGAAAGGGGAAGAAAAAAAAAAAAAACTTCTCTGGAAACCCTTCATAATTCTCTTCCTCCCATCCCCTCAGGGGTTTCCTGCCTCTCACATGTCTGCCAGACTACAGCTGTTTTGTTTTCTCCTAATCTGATAGCTCACCAGGGAACAGATGCAAGGCATAAGAAACAGCAAATGCTCATCACTAAGGAGTTTTAGCATACCCACTTCCCTCTCTACACTAGTTAAGATGAATCAGCCAAAAACCCATCTCTCTGAACCACCTACAAGTGAGTAAAGGCCCTGTCATTGAGCAGAAGAAAGAGAAGCAAAGCCACTTTAATTGATAGCCCTTCCTCAGATCGCAGGCCTCCTCTCCATCTGACACAGCCCTGGTACGCTGGGGACCAGCGGTGTCCATCCTGCTGGCAGGCTGGACCATTAAGGAAAATCATGCTTGGGAAGCAGCTCTATCAAACAGAAGGGCAATGCATGTTTTGGTCAACAGTGATCCAATAATCCTTTAGCCGTGCATCAAGATACCGTCTCATCCTCAGGAGAAAGCAGGGTGCAGAAACATCTCCGATGGACAGTGCTTGGACCAAGGGCTTTGCTTTCTGCGAAACAGGTGGTCTTTGTCTTCCCCTCTCTCCAGGATGCTGATGCAGGAGCGACGTGCTGGAAATCAAGGACATAGCCATCTATCAGAGCCTCCAGCTGCTCAAACAGCTTCCCGTGGTGGCATATTTATGGAGAGAAATACTGCTTGCAATCCCCCAAGCTGTAGATCAAAATGGTCCTACGTCCTTCAACCACAAAGTTCACCCCACATCCCTCTGCAGCTCAGCAGGCAGGTGCTTGGTGGAAGGTGAAGCCCAGCAAAGCTCATGAAGTTGAACAAAAGCAAATACAAAGCCCCTGGGACAAAATAACCCCATGCAACAGGACAGGCTGGAGAGAAACAGGCTAAAGGGAGATCATTTTACTGTTACCATTTTCAGCTACTTTAATGGAAGGTGGTTCTAGAGATGCCAGAGCCAAACTTTCCTCAGAGGTGCACAGAGGAAGGACAGGCAGCAAGTTACAAGATGCAGCAAGGGAAATTCCACCTAGATACAAGGAAAAAACGTTCAACAGGGTAGTGGTTAAGCACTGAAACAGTGACTCAAAGTGGAGGCAGTGGAATCTCCCATCTTGGAGATATCAAAATTTGGCTGCAGAAGGCCCTGAGCGAATGGATCACATTTGGCCCTACTTTGAGCTGGAGGCTGGACCAGGCATCTCCACAGATTCTCTCCCAACCTCAGTGATTCTGGGACGGTAGCTTGGGATGGAGCTGGACACATGCAACCAGATGCCAAAGCAAAACCAGAATAACTTCTCCCTACTGCCTACCTTCTACCACTGGGAGGTTTATCTTATCCAGCAGCCACAGTATCAGTTTTGTCCATCTGCTGTCACACAATATGGGACTTCCACAGCCAGGGCAGGGAGACGGGCCTGTTGGTCACCAGAAGGCTTTTGAGCATCATTATGAAACTAGAGTGGCCCTGAACCCATTCCAGCATCAGTGTGGGTAGCCAGCTCCATTCCTGGTGAATTGGTCTTGAGGTCTCCTCCCAGCCAACATGAATAAGAGGATTGTGTGAAAAACATTAGCAACCCAAAAAGCTGCAGGGCAGGAAACCGCTTCTGGTTTTGTCTGAGACCACATCTTCCGTTTTTGTGCCCCCCCTTTTTTTTATTCCCCCACTTTAAAAGAAAAAAAAAAAGTGATTACAGAGAAAAATGTGAAAACAAACAACTGGTACTTTGACTTTGGGCTACCTAATGTCTTAGGCACCAAAGCATAAGCTTTTATGTGTCTACAGAAAAGACCTCACTGGAGAAGCTGAGTTTAAACCTCTCTGGAAGGGCCCAGGCAAGTAAGCATCTCTGAGCATGCCAATACTACTTAGCATCACCAAATAACTCAAAAACCTGGGCTGGGAGAAGAGAGGGGGGCCTACACTAGTAGGCTTTAAGTGATGAGGACACATTCCTGCTCCACAGGGTCCCAAGTGGTGGGATATCCCTGGCAGATTAGGAATTAGGCCAGATTATACATCGCTGCATTATGCTGCTGATGTTGTCAACGGTGAGGAGCTCGGCTTCTCCAACCTGCATCTCACGTGCTTATGAGTCCACGTGCTTATCAGAGTATCTCCTTAACACCTTGCATTACCCAAGCCCCAGTACAGAGTATCTGATACCCAGATAAGAACGTGACCTCTCCACCTTGCTTTTGCTTTGTACCTCCCATACACATGGATTTCCAATCTTGGTTTCACTCAAGTTTTTGATGGAGATGGCCCAGCCCCACAGAACTGCTTTGTATGACAACACAGTCCAGGGGAAAACCCTTCAGGAGAAACCCTAGATGCTTTATTAAGCTCTTACAACAGCCAGTAATTGTTATTTAACTGATACCAGCAGGTCTTTGCAGACCTTAGTCCCAGAGCACCTGCACATGGCCAAGGACCACTTCACCCTTACACAAAACCCGTCTGCCAGGCCAGCTCTCCTCGCTTGCTGCAGTGCAGGAGGAAAACACAGGACCTCCAGCAGCATCAGCCCATCTCTTGCTGGCATTGGGTAGCCTCAATTTTGCTCAAGCGCAGCCTTTAGGAGAGGAGCAGGATGCGTCGATACAAGACAGGGGAGCTGATGAGGAAAGCCCAGCCCTGTTAGCACCGCTGATCAAGGCAGTATTGCCAGCATCCGCTTTGTGGAGCCCACCACCGCCCCAGCAAAAACCTCTCGGTTACTCTGTGTCGCTTTGCTCCAGACGCAGCAGAGCAGCAAGGTGAGGCTTCCCCATCACTGCCTGGCTCCTCACGCTGATGACGTGTTCGAAACCCCGTCGCTTCAAGCGGGTTCGCAAGCGAGCAGAAGGAAAAGCAGAAGTGAGAAGTAGGGTGGTGACAAACAGAACACGTGGCGCAGCAATTACCCAGCCTTTCCACATGGTTAACCCCGCAGCAGGTCTGCAGCCAGCTGTCCCAGGCAGGGCATTGCAGCGCTGACGGGAACCTGCCGTAGGAGAGGCCATGGATGAAGTTAGGAGATTTCCCTCCAAGGCTACAGCAGGACTTGCTTTCTGAGTGACTTTTCCACTGCTTGCTCACCAGCTGTTCAAACACTTGCAGCCGTTCCTACCAGGGCCGTTTCTTTCTCTCACATGAGGCTTCTGTGACTTTTTTTAGAAAATACTCAAAAAAATATATATATATATGTATGTATATATACACACATTGGTTCAATGCAAACATCCAGAAAGGCTCTGCTCACTTGCATCTTGCTCCTTTATTCTGCTCCTGGCAATGGTTCCCTGGAAAAGAGGATCTGTGTTTCTCTGGAGGCTCTGATATAATTATTGACTTCCCCCCTTAGAATTGACTTCCTCCCCTTTCCCAGAATGGCATGGTTAACAGTGAATATTCATCTTAAGCATTTCCTCCTCCAGAGCTGTCCAACTTGTAGAAGGACAACAGCATCAGGCTGCATTTAGCAGGATGAGCAGAAAAACATTTGTAATGTGTTGGGACCAAACATGGGTTCACAGGAACAAACCCAAGATATGGGGTCAGGGCATGTTTGGCAGCTCCTGCCTTTTGTTTTTACAGCTTATAACCCATCTGGCTTTGGCAGAGGGACCATTAAAAGGGGGAGGAAGGGGGAAAAAAAAAAAAAAAATCACCTTTCACTTTTGCCAACATGAAGAGTAATTCTGATCCATGCTTTAGGATTCAGTTGCCTTGATATACCCTACATGAGCTTCTGGGGCTTGGAGAGAGAGTCCAGTTATCGCAGTGTCATAAGCTGCCACACTGCAGCCAAGTTATGGAGAGCCAGTGCGCACACACCCCAGACCCACTGCAGATATGAGATAAAACGGGGTTGGCTTCACCTGTGCATTTCCTCTCACATTTGTCACGGCTCAGCTAGCACACAGCAGTTTAATTTTGGTGGCTCAGTTTTGCATACAGGCCCTTGAGGGCCTTGCGGACCAACCACAAATGTGTTTGAGATCTGTGGGCAGGCTCTTTGCTTGAAGGCAAAGGATTTCCTCTCCAGCTTAATCCCCTGCGGACAACTGTATGCACACGGGTCCCTGTTATACACACACCACCGCCCCCATCTCGGACCTCTGCGCATCGGCTCTCATCACAACAGCGTCTTGGATGGGTTGGAAAAAAGCCTCCAAACTCCAGGCACCGATACTCAGAAAAATCACTTGCAGTTTTAATGAAACGTGTTTCAAGTACCTGACTTTCAAACGAAATAATAGTAATTGCAATAATTAGAACATAAGAACAAGCAGCTGTAAACACACACGCTGGAAACTCTGAATACTTTGGACCACAGCAACCTGAATGTCAGCCCTGAGATGCAAGGAGGCTTTGCTGCCATTGCAACGGCTCGCTTACGCGACAGCAAATCCTTGGGTGTAAGCTGACTGCTGCCAGGTACATGCAGATCTCACTGTTTCTACTGAGAAGCAGCCAATCGCACAGTAAGTGCCATCATTTTATGCTATCTTTCCCTACGCTATCGATCTGTGCCCAGCACCAGGCATTTCCCAGTGGGACAGGACCGGGGAAAGATGCTCAGTGACGAAGCTATCATCCCACATTTTGCTGTCGCTGTGACTATTGGTACCGCTAGCTGCTTCCCAGCATTCCCACATCCCTCCGTAGTCCGTTCCAGCTCTGCAGCCAGCATCGTCCTTTCCCAGTGTGAAATCTATGGCTGGACAATTTATTTCTACGGGCGTCATTCTACAGATACAGGCAGCTGAGCCAAAGCCCACGGAAATAAATGGGGGGAAAATATGGACCCTGATGAGACCTTCTCTCCCAGACCAAGGCTGCACCATATAGGGGTGATTAAAGTACACTTTGCTCACACCAAGGTGATTTTCCACCCTCTGCCATGCAATCAGGACAGAGCTTCTATTGCCATGACATTGGCTTCCCAGCAGAAAACTTTTCCATTTTGATTGTTTGTAAAAATTGTGCAATTTTCCCCCCTTCTGAAGGTGAAAGGGCACAAAATATCCTATAATGTAAATCCCTGAGAATCCCCTTTCTCCCAGTGCATCCAGACCCAGGCTCAGGCCTTATAGTGTAGCTGCCTCTTTTTAGCACTGTCACTGCCTAATGTTTTCTGTCAGGCTAATTCTGAGAGTCTTAAAAGGGCAGCACGTCTCCAATACAGAGAGGAGATGGGATTAGACCATCTTATCTTGTTTATCTGCACAATTAAGACTCACATTCAACCTTCTTCCCAGACTCCAGAGGAGGAGGAAAAAAAGAGATCCAAAGCACTTGGCAGCTCTAACCAGAAAGGAGTTAAAAGTTCATGTAAAAGTCACCGCAGTCAGGACAAGTGTCACAAGTCAGTGGTACTTGTTTCAACTAGAAATCACGTGTTTTTCTTTTTATACAAAAACAGCACAAAATACCTGAGTCAAATTGTTCCATTAGACATTTCCCCCCCACACCTGCAACAACTGCTGCAGCCCATAAAAAAATTTCCGACAGCACCAGCATGAGGTAACAGGAAAGGCGTTTTCTCAGAATTCAAAGTCTTCATCAGCCATGTCAATTGCCCAGGCAAACTTCTCCCTCTGCGTCTTGTTGTAGATCTTCTCGATAGGCACGCCAAACTTCTTGCACCTGCGCAGGAGCACAAGGCAGCGGAGGGACATCACAGGTTGCCGCACTACCCACCTCCCACTACACCGGTCCTCTCTGGGTGCCGTAGGGTGCTGAGGTGTGTGTCACCCTGCTGCAAACTCCTTAGCCCCAAGCTCCCTAAGAAATTACCTCTCTGCTGACATCAAAGATGTCCATACTGACTCTCCTTGTCCTAAACCCAGAAAGGACATCCTGCAGCAAGGGAAGCTTCAGCTTTGGACTTTGCTCACCTTCCCCTAGACACCTCCGGAGCTAGGATGGGTTTTTCTCTGACCAGCTCATGACAAAGTCTACTCCTTTCCGTCAAAGGCACAGGGATATGGAGCATGCTTGCTCCCCCATGAGCAGGGCTAGGTGATCTGTCCACAGACAAGGATGTCTCCAGAGGAGCATCTGCCCCAGAGCACACCCAAGACCTACCAGGCTATGGTAATCCTGGGGTCCAGGTAATTCAGTTTGGACGTGCCCAGAGCGATCTGCTTGTTCTCCTCCTTGTCTGTGGCCTGGACTTCCAGTTTGGCCAGCTGCTCTTCTAGTCTCTCCAACAACTTCTTCTTCTTCTGCACATTGCTGAGGGTGGAAGAGCAACACAGACAGCACAAAGGTAAAAAGAAGAGCAGAGGTGAAACGCAGAGCATTTCTCCTGGTCTGCTGCTGCCTGGGACCACGATCAGAAGCTAACAAGCTTCAGCTCAGAGCAGTCTGCATTCACCTTAAGTCCCGCAGGAGTGAGTCTAGAAACATTTCTAAAATGGCTAAGTGGAAGATGCCATTAGTACTAGCCTACTTTTCAAGTGCTTCCACCTGATAAGACATGACTTTTTTTTTTTTTTAAACACATCATTAGCACCAAAGTCAGACTAGCACAAAAGCACACACCAATAGAGACTGTCTCTTCAAACCCAGGCTCCATGAGCAACGACTATCTCTGCCAGCCTTCTCTGCATTTCACCAACACAGGACATGAGCAGACAACAAGAAACCCCACAGCAGAACACGCAAAATAAGAGCCTCATTTCTCTCTTCCCGATACCTTTTGTCTCTGGGCACCGAGTCATATCTGGGCTCAGAGAGGGAGCAAATTTGGACAGGCCCCATTGACGCGCGAGTAAAGAGTTAACAGGACTGAAGAAGTTTGCCAACTGATATACGCAAGGACTGATATGCACAAGGCTGTGGGATAGAAGAGTTAACAGGATTAAAGAAGTCTGCCCCCAATAAGGCTATAGAATTGAAACTGCATGGACCCCCAGGGAGGGAAGAAGCGATATGGAGGTATTGTGGTCTTGCCTCGCCAGCAGGGTCTTTCCAGGCAGAAGAACAAACAGTCCTGTGATGGTGGAACTCGCAAAGGTCAGCAGAAGCAGTGTTTGCCCAGAGCCCCAGCCGTATAAAAGAAGCTTGGAAGCTAAGAGAGTTTGAGCAGGGGACGGGAACGTGACCTGGCCAACCTCTCTGGCTGGACCATGAATATTTCCCCCCTCATCCTTTCCTGGGACGCTGGGTTAAGGTAACTCCTTGAGGTTGAGTGTCCTCTCACTAAGAGTGAACAAGCTAGCTTTCAGGTTGGGATAAGCAGTGCTTCCAATTAATAGCGCAGTAGCCGACAGTTTTGGGTTATCCTTTCTAAATTAGTAATCGCATTATTTTAATGGGCGTTACTAATCCGAGAGCTTGCGTGAGGAAATAAACATATTTTTATTACATTACTATCTCAGAAGTTACTATCGAACCTTCATAGAATGACACCCATACAACAGTTGCTGCAGATATCAGATATGCCAAGTTCCAACACTGTCTCTCTCATGGAAACATGTGCCAGGGCCAGTGTGTGTATTCACAGCTCAGACCCTGGCATCCTTTACACAACTGCATTTGTAGGGCAGCTCTGAGCCAGCAGCTCCAGGTTGAAGTGTGAGCAGAGATGTGCAGAGATAGCACAAAGAACCCCACTCCCCGCAAGGAGCTCTTTGCAAACCTATTCTTGCAGGGAACCATCAAGACCTCCACCCATCTGCTTGGGACAGGAAGCACTCAGTACCCAACCACGGGCGTTTCCGTTCTGATGAGCTGCATGTAGGGTGTTGGACCTGACTATGCCACCCACAGGCCCCAGACACACAGGTGTCTCTGCAAATGAGGGTTATAAGGAAGAGCCACTTACGCCTCTGCTTTGGCATCATTTTTGTCTTTGAGCTCATCTTCAGCTTTCTTCAGCTCTAGCTGGGCTTCCTCCAGCTGTTGCTTCTTGGCATCAATCTGCAAAGACAAATACAAAGTGATCCCATGCTTCTGTCCTCCATGGAGATTTCAGTTCTCACTTTCCTTTGTCACATTGCTCCTCAATTTCTCATCAGGCCTTCCTCCAGTCCCAGTAGCGCCTGCTGTAGCTCAAGCATTTCTTGGCATCTTGCAAAATAATCTCAGAGCATTGATGCCAGAAACATTTGCAGCTCTGGTCTGTTATTCTTGAGCAACCGCTTGTGACCAACTGGTTTGTGACAGTGCTAGAGTGGCACTGCAAATCCCAAGTTCATCAACAGAGTAGGAATGGACAAGCTCAGGACACTTAAAAATAATAGTTTGAGGTGTTTTCAGAGCAGACCAACTAAATTACACCTGGTCCTGCAAACAGCCATATGAGAGCACCCAAGTCCCTGGTTCTGGATCCAACTGTGTTTGAACTGTGTCATCCCAAAAGGCACCCAGCTTGGTCTGAACACGCCAAGCGATGAAGAACCCACCCTGTGTCAAATGTGCTTTATCCTCTGTTCAAGCTTCCCCATCTCCCTTTCAGCTCCTGGGTTGATGCTGCCCCTGTGCTGGTTAACAAGAGTCTCTAGTTCTGGTTCATTCCCCACCACTCTTGATCAATGTTATCTCTTTAGGCATCAGGTTATTAACTCTCCCTTCTCCCCATCCAAAGAAAAAGGTCTACAAGGTGGGATCAGTCTCAGATTTTAATCTGTGTCACCTTAGTCTGGAGGATTTGCATTGACTTCTCGAAGGTTTTCGGTGTGGACCTCTGATGGTTGCACAGGATGGCCACAGCTCGGTTAGCTCGGTTGTAGGAGAGCAGCTTTCCTGCAACGTTGTCTTCAGCTGGAAATGAACTAAGGCATCACTATCTGACTCCTGTCTGGGAGCCCAGGAAGGGAGAGAACGGACTAAAACAACACTGAGTTATTGGCCTTCCTCATCCTTTCCCCAACCAGCATTACCAATTTCTCAAGAGAAGGCAGAGGACACTTGGGAACCATTTTGGGAAGCACTGAATTGTGCCTCATTGCTCATGTAGCAGAGGAAGGCAAAAATAATGCAATCAACCAACCATATAAGGAAGGGAAAAAAATTATTCCTGTCTTGGCTATCAGTTAGTGGGACTATCGCAGACAGGGTAACTTGATTTCTCACTTAGGATGGTTCATGAAATGCTACATGCCCCCAGTTAAGTTACATACCACTTTTAATGTGGTACACCATCTGCCACGGAGGAGCAGGTGTTTCTGGAGACCCCAAGGAGAAGAACAGAAATCTCCAAGCCCACTGCCTCCCACGAGACAGTCTGTGATACTGCAAAGATTGCCTTACAGTTAGTGAGTGCTTTGAGCTGTTCCTGCAGGGTGATGGAGGCATTGTAGGTCCTGAACACCTTGGCAGACAAACCGTTCATCAAATCCTGGAGATGTCTGTTCAAGATTGATGTCTGGAGGAGGGAGGACGGGCCAAAGTGAAAAAAAGTAAGAAAGAGAATGAGCAGAAGACAGAATAACAAAGCACATATTTTTCAGACCTTCGAACAAGCAAGCAAAGGCATAAAGATCCTGTAGCTTGCAGATCTACCCAAGGTGTTGGGTCAGGTCCTTATCTACCACAAATTGGCACATATTACACCAAAATTCATGAAGAACCTCTCTGAAAGTCAAGCATTTCTGCTTATCTATGCCCAAAAGGACAACTTGCATCCAATGTCACATCTCACATACATCACATCCAACACTTTTGCTTTACAGAGCCCATGGAGCTTCAGTCAGATCAGAAATAGATGCTAAAACCAAAATCATCCAGGCTTTAGGGGAAAGCCTTACTTTTTACCGAGAAAGACCTTGACAGAGAAAGCCCATATGACTAGAGAGGAGCAGCTTCTCTAGAGGAAAGGTGAGCAAGTGGCTTTATGGGGAATGTAAGCAGACAGGTGACATTATAGGGGATGTGGGCAGCACCCCCTGTTCCACGCTGGGGAAGAGGAGGGAGTCTTTGCAAGGGGGATGGCTCGCGAGGAAGGAGGAAAGGCTGTGTCACATCTCTCCAGTGGCCTCATGCTCGAGGCAACCTCTCACGCTTCTGCCGAAGCACAGAGAGGTACAAAGGCATCACAAAGTGTGAGGTTTGACACCACCAGTAATGCCCCAAAGAACATGTGCATGGGCGGGCAGGCAGGGGAGCAGCAGATGAGATAAAAGCAGAAATGAGCAGAAAGCCCTCTCCTCGGCAGTGATGGGGGTTACTCTCAGGTACAGGCAGGCAGCTGAGCCTGGATTCAGGAAAGCAGAGATACTACCAATGCAGCAAGAGTATTGAAAAAAATATCACAGCATCCCGTAAGGGATTCAAGCAGCAGCAGCAGCCTCTCCAGAGTTAAAAACCAGGGTGAGAGATGACAAGGATGCAACACCACCACAGCCTGCGAGCTCTCTGCCGAGAAGAAACAGGGAACCCACAGGCTGGACTGAGGGCTCACAGGGCCATTTACACTCCTCCAGGCTGTCAACACTGTTCAAGGGCAGAGAGGCTAAAACTCACATTGAGCCTGTCAAAGAGGTCATCTCCCGGGTCCTTGTTCTTCATGAAAAGCTGCAGGTTCTTGAAGACCTAGGAGGAAAGGATTGCCCAGGTCAGGGACAAGGAGCAAGTCACTCCCAGATACTTCCCTCTCTTCTCCATCTGCCTCCTCAGGCCCCATCCCGACAGACTTTGACTCAGAGTCTGTTCTCGTGGAATATGCATCATACCATACTGCTGGTCTGCTCAACGCAAAGAGCTTCTACTGGGACGTCAAGTCAACAGTGGTGCCACAATCTCAGTTTTTCCCATCACTTATCCCTGGCATTGCAGCTTCCCTACAAACAGCATTAAGATTATCTATGCCACGGGCAAAAAGAAAAGCACTGGGTATACTTCAAGTCCTAATTCTCACCAGTCAACTGAGGATGTCCCAGCAGGAGACAGGGCTTTTCTCTCATGGTTCCTGCTGCCACGGTTGCTTATGTGTCTCATGTTAAAAGACTCATGAGCTACAACAAACAGCCTTGAGACCAATACTCTGAATTATTGCCCCTCCTCCGTGCCAGGCCAAGCATGCATGTGCTGCTCCTTGTCACCCATCATCCTTGCATCTCAGGCACATGCTCTCACCGCAGGATTAACATGCAGGAGATATCTTCACCACATGTACCAGATGCAGATTTGGGACTGACAGACCGGTGAGTGAACTGAGCCACCCAGTTAACCCTGCACCACATCGCTGCACCCACCGTTGCCTCCATCTCTGCCTCACTCACCGGCTTCTCCACTGACACTTTGTTGTAGTAGCGGATCGAGTCTTTCCCAAGGAAGTCGAATTCCACCACGTGCTCCTGCCCGTCCAGCTTGGGGTACAGCTTGATGTGCTCAACACGCAGAGAGCAGCAGCCAACAGTGTCCGCCGTCTCCCCCTCCTCCTTCTCATTGCCAGCTCGTAGGGCCAACTAGAAGAGCACACAGGAGACTCATTTGAGATGTCTGCCCCAACCCCCCTTTCTATAGGTATTAAGTGGCTGTGTAGAGACCTTCAAGCAGGACACTAGGGAAAAAAGCTTTCTCAGAACCAGTGCCACACTGAATGGGTTGCTGGAGCCCTGCTGGGAACCAAGTGGGGACTGGCCCCAGCAGCAGGTTACCCCTGCTCCAAGAAGCCCTAAAATCTTTCCTCAGAATAGAATTGTCCAGCTCTTCAGTGGAGACTTTGCCATCACTGGAAGACACGTGTTCTGGTAGAGGCCAGGGATCTATACAGCCTACACACTGCCACGCAACCAGCAGCATCACACAAGGATCAGCAGAAAGCTGGAGACATCCATGATCTATGATCATGGTCAGCTTCCTCACTTGGAGCAACCCCAGCTTGCACTGCCAGCAGACACTAAGGAAAACACAGATGGGAGGGATCTGATAAACTAAGCCCCAACCCCACCAGGTATGAGGGATCTGGGGGCCGGGGTGAGGCCACGGGTACCTTATCGATGAAGTAGAGGGCCACTGCTCGTTGCCGCTTTTTCATCTCCTTGGACTTCCAGTCGGCTTGGTACTGAGCACGGATTTTGTGGACAACATCTTTTAAGCGCCGGGCTACCTCATACTTTTGCCAGTCCTTCTCCCCCTGAGAAGAAAGGCAGAGATATTTCCACCTAGCACCCCATCATCTGTCCATCCCCTCAAGCTAGACCCTTTCCTGGGGACACAACCTCCAGAGTCTAAATATTGCTCAATAACCACTGTTTATGTTTTTGGCTTTTTTAATCTACGAAGTGGAAATATTAGAGCAGAAAAAGCTCAGTTGGGGCTTCTATGCCCTCTGCTGGCTGCTCCAGACCCAGGATCACCACTGCATCCGAGCTGCTCTCGGTCTGAAGATGCCCTCCAACTGCTCAGGCCAGCACACGGCAAGCAAGGAGCCAAGCGCTCCGGTGCTGTACGGCCACGATTGCTGCTGCTCAGACAACACTGGCACGGACCAATGCAATGTGCTTTCTGGAACCACTTCCACATGGTTTCCAACATTCATCTGGCCTTGGGAGTGAGAAGGAAGAAGCTGCATGTAACATGAGCAGGGGCTGGACCACGGGGCACGTACTGGTCAGCGGATCCCAACTTTTGGGATGACATTAGTGATTCCTCAGCAGGACCTGAGGTGGGAACTGTCCCTCCGTACCGATGCAGAGGCTGTGCTAGGCATGCCAGAGCACCTGGTTTCCCCAGTCCCATCCCCTGGTGCATCAACCCCCTGCTACACCTAGCAGGATCTGCTGTCCAAGCAATCAGGATTTTCGTCTTCCTCCTCCGACACTGTGTTGCATCCCTTTGACGAAACGTCTTTAAATGACTTTTCCCTCCCCACTGTGTCCACCCACTTCCAATTCACGTGGCACTACAGTCGGCATTTCCACCTCCTCCTGCCCTGTCTGCTGGCCTGAACAAACCCACCTCCATGGGCTCCAGTCCCCCAAGGACCCTCTCAGCCCCTGCCCAGCTTTTAGCTGCCTTCCCCAAATGCAGGTGAGCAGCGTGGCACAGGCACAGGTTTGACAGCAGGGATTTGTCACCAGGAACAGGTTTGATGCTTAAAGTGGTCACCTCTGCCCTACCCTTCCCTACTAAGGGCATCCCAATTAATCTGCAGTCTCCCTGTCCCCCCCACCGCCACCTTTTTTTTCATATATATTTTTGTCAGTTGGGCACATCTCTGCTTTACCCTGATTTTTCCACCTGGCAAAAGGTCAGTGTCTCAAAACGGTAACAGCTCTGCCTGAACGGCAGCAACGCTCTGACCTTCAGCTTAGAGCTGGGGTTCAGCATGATGTACTTCAAGGAGTTCTGGATGTTTTCGGTCCACGAGGCCAGCCAGGTGACCGTGTTGTCGAAGCGCACCTCCTTCCACTTGTGGCCCGCCGGTGGCTCAGGGATCTTGGAGTCCCTGCAGGCAAGAAGAGGGTTACAGCCCTGGGACTCCCCCAGAGTCTGGCACAGCAGTGCTAAGCACAGAAGAAGCCACAGAGGGAGAAGAAACAGGTCAGCAGCTCGACTGTTTGTTCACTGTGGGCAAAGGTCAAGAAATTCCAGCATTACTTACAGTAAAAACAGACACCTTTCCCCCTGCCCCAATTATTCCACAACACAATCAGATCTTTACACTTTGGATGCTAAGAACAACTGGAGAACTTGCTGGGCTGAGGGGAAGTGAGGACATGTTTTGAGTTAAAACCACACGGTCTTCCTTTGGGGGGGATTAAGATCAACCCAACTGACATAACTCAAAGGTTGCAAAACGCTCCCAATTTATTGCTACTTTTGCTCCCTCCAGGGAGAAACCTGATGCTTCCAGCCTGTAAAGTGAGGAGGAATGCCTCATTTTGAAGGAGAGCATGGGAGAAGAGCACACTGTCATCCTTTCTTCAGGGGCCATAGGAGCACTGCAGTATTTGCAGTTGATGTCTGGCAAAGGGTGCCGGCACCGATGAGAGGTGGGAGCTGTTGACTGGCTTCCCCAGCTACTGTACATCCAAGTCAGACCTGACTGCAAAGGAGGTATCCAGAACAGGAGGTGACAGAGAAGAGCTCAGATGGATTTAAATCTCAGGGACTGCAAAGCAGTGATTGCAGGAGACGGACAGCAAAACCCCACAGCAACTCCGGACACAGGAGATGTGCCATTTACCCATCACAAACCAGGCCCCACAAGCTCAGCTCTCCCCACAGCAACTCACTTGCTGCAGTTGATGACCACATCTTCGGGCATGATCCTTTTCTTCAGCATGCCCATTTTGGGGTGATCACCACGGCCACGAAACAGCCCCGGCGGCTCGGTTTTGAAGTTGCCTATTTTCTCTCGGTGTCCATCGAGGATGCAGTACCCATACTCCTCCTGGATCTTATCCGCCTCCTCTTTCAACTTCTGAAATGAGCACCATCCCACCATCACCTCTCAGGACAGAGCCGAAACCCCATGACTTGTGCCTGCTCATCACCACCCTTCTTTCCCAGGAGGAAGCAAGCCAGGAAAGGCAGAGCTTTGAAGGGCTGGAAAGAGTTTATCCCAGGTCTAAGCCCCCTCCCAACACCTGGCTCATCTCCAGCCACTTTACAAATGCTCAGGCCAGCACAGTGATCTTGTGCCAGTCCGAGATGTCAAGGGAGCAGAGCCTCAGTACCACCAGCACCTTAGCAAGGTGCAACATCCTCCAAGCAGGACAGGACCCCAAACCATGGTCCAAGGATGACTGGTAACCTGCAAAGCCAGGAAACGTGCAGCATCTGCAGATGAGCTTAATGGAGAGCTGTGTGATGGAGAGGTGGGAGCTGGTTCAAAGGCCAAAGAGCTCCCAGGTTAGGGCATAACCCACCAGGAAGGGTGGCAGCAAAACTCCTGGCCTAGAAGAACAGAAACACCTGAGCTGGGCCCAAAACATATCAGCCAGCCCCAGACACCCATGGGAGCCTCACCTGCTTCTCCTCTTTCGAGAGAGCTTTCCGCGCCTCGCTTTTGTCCACAAAGTACTTGTGGATCTCCCTGAAGTCACACTTGTCCAGGCGTTTGATTATCTTCTGCTCCTTTGGGGTCATTTCCTGAGCAAGAGAGATCAGAATGGCTGGGTAAAGCAAGGAGGCAAAACAGATTTCAGGTGCTAGCTAGCAAGGTTAATTCTTCAGAGGGACGCACGTGAGTATGCACTTCCCAAGGAACTCGTGGGGCTGCTTGCAAGACCAGCGCCTGCTTTCTTGGGTAGTGTCACTGAACCTAGGGTTGACACTAAGTGCCAATGAGAAACACTCAAGGATGCTGCAGACAGCAACCCCTGAACCAAACCCACAAGGGCTGAGGAAATAAAAAGTTAAGCCACAGAAAAAGCATCTCCTTCCTCCTGCACCACAGACCATCCACCACTGCCCACTGGGAATCCCACTTTTAACGCTGAAGACTGGCATCAAGCAAGTCCCCGTAGGGAAGATACCTTCCTCCAGTCATTGAAGAAGTTGTTCTGGAAAATCTCCTTGGTTGTGTACTCGTGATCTAACATTTTTGCATAGAAGGTGGCAATTTCCTCGGTGGCCAAGCTCAGCTTCAGAGGTTTACCTAGGAAGACAGACAAACGCGTTAGCATTGCTTACGCAGACAGTCCGGCCCTGCAGTCCCAAGCAATCGTTTGGCAAGTCTCCACGCTCAACACGCTGCGTTCCCAGTGCCGAAATGGGGACCTGGCACCACACACAGCCTTGCTAGCAGATCAATACCCTGAGCATGCAGCACAGCCAGACTGCTGCCACAGTCGATCTGCAATCACACACTTCATTTTCTTTCCCAGGCAAGTGGAAATCCTGATTTACGTTAAGGTCACTGAGCCATGGGGCTTTTGGCAGCTTCCATGTGATGCCGAGCCCCAAATCTGTGGTCACGCTGTTCTTCACTGGTGACACAGGACAACATATAAAGGCTTGTTTTTCCAACCCTGGTCACTTCCAGTCCTCCAGAGACAGGACCACGCTGAAGCAGCCAGGATCCCACTTGGAGACATTTCATCTCAAAACATTTTCCATGTGACAGAGCGATCGCAGGAAGCTCAAAGAATAAACTTGTGTAATGGCAACAGATGTAAGAGCTTCCCCTGGTTGTTTACTGGGTCTTGGATCATGTCTCAGAGGCGGCAAAGCCACCACCTCTCCGAAGCGAGGAAGTCCACGTGGGCAGCGTTTTTCCCCATCGTTTCACAGGAACATCTTGGCTCCTCCTAGGAAACTGATACTTTTTAAAAATAGCTTTCCTAGACAAGTTGCAGGAAAAGCATCCCACAGAGCTGTGGGGGACAGTTCAATCCTGCCTGCACCAGCAGCTCCGATTTGGGGGATTCCTGACGTCTAGCTGAGTTGCTGGACACTGTGAGTCACAGCTTCACAGCAGACCTGCACAAGCCCGTGCCCACAGCAACCTACGTGCCCCAGATCAGACTTGGTCCCCTGCTCCTCGAGGCTGTTGCCTAGGCACAAACATGTATTTTCATCCAGAAACCATTACACTTTTCATCAAAGAAGCTAACGTCACCCAAGACCCTGGGCCAAAGTCTCCCAATTCAGATGTATGCAACCCACTGTGTCCCTGTGCCAAGGGCCAGGTGTGCCTCCGACTGCTGGGGGGCCGGGATACAGGGATACACAGTCCCAGAGGGATACAGGGATGCTCAGCCCCATACAAAACCACAGACAGCTGCAGGGCTCCTTCTCAGAAAGCCAAAAAACCCCAAAGCAAAACCAAAACAACTCTGACAGCCCCATCGATGTCCCAGCAGTGCCCTCTGGTGACACCAGCGTTACTTGACATCTCTTTTCCCCAAATTGTCACTTTTTTTTTCCTGTTAAAAAAGAAGCATACAGAATGGGAACCATCTGGGTTTTCACGAGTTCCAACAGCTCCACGAGGGGCTGAGGAGGACCCAGACCCCATGGGAAATGGTGCCATGGTCTCATCCCATCTCCACCACCCTTTGGCCCAGGGTCCTTCCTCGCCTCCTTCCTGTGATCCAGTAGAAAACAGCTCAGGGCTGGAGCCAGGAGGAGATAAGAGCCTGGCAGTCGCAGTGGGAAACCCCAGGGTGACAGCAGAGGCCTGGATCCATCCTGCCAGGCTTTCAGCCCCTCACTGATGCATTGAGTTGCTGTAAGGCATCAGCTTCACAATGGGGCAGCAGAAGGTACGTGAAGACTTTGAGCAACGGCATCAAGAGCATTGCTTCCCCTGGAGAAATTCAGATCTTTGCATGGTTGTGCGACAGCACCTTCAACTCCAGGCAAAGCTGCTGCAACACACGCATGAGCCCTTACCTTACCCTGGGACACTCTACACAGGGGGACAAGGCACATGCGTCCGCAAGCATCGTGGGCTCATTAGCATTAAATAACTCTCAGGAACCCATAACGTGGGCCAAACCCTTTGGCCCCAACTCAGCATTCAGGGATAAAAAGGCATATTTTGGTCCTCCAGTTGGGTGAGGGATCATTCCCAAGAGAGCGGTACCACTTCTTAGTCCATGCACCTCCGGACAGCCGTCCCCCTCCCCAGCCAACGCGGACATACCGTCGTAGTAAAACTGGATGTCGTCGGGCAGCGGCTCGTAGAGGGGGGCGAAGTAGGGGCCTTTGTGCTCCAGCTGTTTCCACTTTATCCCGTCACCTGTCTTCTCCTCTTCCCACCTGGGACAGAGGCACACGCAAGCCGTGAGAGAGCATCCTCAACCCACCATGGGCTGCACCTCTGGACAACAGGGAGGGATTTTTCTTTTCCCCTCCAGGTCACCCCTGGAAAGATGCTCGGCAAGCAGAAAGGGGTCTGCAAGGGCTGACATCCATCCTCTTCCTCCCCAGCCTCGCTTTTTTAATGGGCACAAAAGAGGCCGTGTGCATACGCCAGAGAGGAAGGCTCACGTCATGACACGCTGGTGGCCAGGAGACCACCAGCGCCCTGTACAGCTTATGCCTGCAATCCTAATGCTGACAGACCCACATTGTCCCACTCTGCAGAGCAACTAGGTTTTTAAAATCACTGCGAGGCTTAGCTATAAAATTAGGACTTCAAAAAAAAAATTAAAAAAAAAGTCCCCCTTGCATAGTAGAGAAGTAACATTAAAAAGATAATTAAGGTTAGGGAAACTGAGGCAGCAGCAGATGTCTGTGATAGGAACTTTTTATGACAGCGTTGCATCAGGACAGAAAGGGGATTTGCCCCACGTGGGAAAGCGCAAGGAGAAATCACAGCAGGCACCGTCCCATTAACCCCAGCCTACCCGGGAAGCTGGGAATTTCTGAGGAAGCACAGCAAAAATCCCCCCCAAGGAAAAAAAAAATCCCGGCGTTTCTGCCCCAGCGATGCCCCGGAAGTATTTCAAGCCCGTCTCCTCCCCATGGGAAGGGGAGGAAGAATAAATAAGCCACCCCAAGAGGCACCTCATCCCCGGAAAACATGGAAAAGCATAGTCATAAAGTCAGGGTGATTTGAGGGGTGTTGCAAGAAACAGTGACGGCTCCGGCGCTTTTCCCGGCCGCGGGCAATCACCCGCCCCGGGGGGCTCTGGGCCGGCGCTCACCTGTCCCGGGGCCCCGTGGTGGCCGCAGGCACCGAGCGGACCTGGAGGCGCGCGGGGCTGAGCCGGACACCGCGGGCTCCCCGCTCCAGCAGCGAGGCCACCACGCGCTTGTGCACGCCACCGGACGGACGGCCCACGGAGGCCGGTGCCACCCGCAAAGCATCACGGCGGAGGGCTGCGGCGGTCCCACCGAGCATCATCCCCGCCGAGCATCATCCCCGCCGAGCATCATCGCCGGCCACCCGGCGCTTCCAGCGCCATCCAGGCGCTGTCCAGGCGCTGTCCAAGCGGTCCAGGATGTGGGACTCCCACCGCACCAGGGCAGCAGAGCCTTCTGGGAAACGTAGTCCCGGGCACGTTTTTGGGGGGAAAAGCAGTGCAATAGGGGATTGCTAAGAGAAGGGCGGCATCTTCCCATTTCTGAACCCGCCCTGGGCAACACGAGAGCTGTCAGCCTACGGAGGTGGCATCTGTCGGCCCCGCTGGGATGCCCTTTCCCGCAGTTCTTGTCCCAAAAAGCATTGCCTATAGCCTGCAAAAACCGCTGTAAAAATCCATCTCCCCCTCATATCCAAGAAAATACAAAAAGGTCAATTAAAAAAAAAAAAACCCACAAAACACATTTTTCGGAATTTTACCAGAAGAAATAAAACTACAATTCCAGTTGCATTGGAGTTAAACCTGCCCAGAGGCCAAAAGTTGCAGCATGCAGAACACTTACCATTTCCATTTGTTTTCTGTCTCTTCTTTCTTTTCTTTCTCTTTTTCCTCCTTTTTAGGTTTTTTGCTGCCCTTCTCTTCTCCTTCTTCCTTGGATTTCCTTTTCCGGGTTTTCTCTGGGGTCTCTGCCTCCTTGCTCTTCTCTTTGCTTTTCTTCCCCTTCCCTTTCGTTTCCTCCTTGGGTTTTTTCGCCTTGGCTTTCCGCTTTTTGTCCTTCTCCGGCACTTCTCCTGTCTCCACATCCTCCTCCTCTTTCACCTCTTGCCCAAGCTCTGTGCTCCAGATCATTTCCCGTCCTTCACCCCCTTGCTCATCCTCCTCTTCCTCCTCCTGCTTGATTCCCTTTTCATCTTCGCTCTCCTTCCCTTTCCCAGCTCTCCCCTCACTCCCTCCTGGTCCTTCTCCCTCTTGTTTCTCCTGTTCCTCATCTGCCCTTTCTACTTTTTGCTCCGCTTCTGAAGTTTTTTCCTTTTTAATTTTTTTCCTTCCCCCCTTTTCCTCCTTCTCCCCGCTCTTCCCCCGCTCTGATTTCACCTTTTTCCTCTTCTCCACCTTCACCTTCTCCAGCCTTTTCTTCCCCCGGCTCGGCCCTGCCTGTCCCCCATCGCTGGCCCTGTCTTGCTCCCCCCATCCACCCTCGTCCCCTCTCTCCCCATCCCTTCTACCAGTCCTTTCCCCATCGCCCCTTCCCGGGACGGGGCTGGTGCTCCTGGTTGTCCTCCCAGCTTTTCCCTGCTCCATTCCCCCATTCCTTCCCTCGCCAGCACCCTGCTTCTCTCCCCGCGTCCCCAGGTCCCCTTCCTCCAACTCATCCTCCTCTTCGTCGGCATCTTTTCTCATCAGTCCCCTCTCCCGCCGCTTCCTTCGCTCTTGCTTCTTTTCTCCGTTTCCTCCCCGTTTCCTCTTCGGGTCTCGGGCGCCCGGCTCCAGGCGAGGGGAGCCCAGCTCCTTCTCCGCTCTCCTCCTCTCCTCCACGTCTGGACCCCCTTCGCCCATGATGGCCTCCCCCAAATCCCCCAGCTCTCCGGGGACGGATGCCACCTCGCCGTTAGCGCCGTCCCGTCCCATTTCCCGCTGCCTCGGCACCTTCTGAAACAGCAAAAAAGGAAGAAAGATTTAAGTCGGGAAGGATAATCCAAGAGCTCGGATGCACAGAGGAGGTGGGTGACGGAAAGGCGCCGTCGCCACAGTTCTTGCGAACCGCCAGGAAGTTTCCTACCCTGGTCCTCCGACCCGCCGCAGCTCCTGCTCTCCGGGGCTCGCGCTCCGACCTGCAACAAATGTCACAGCCGCTTTTAATCACATTTGCGAGCACCAGCCTCTACCTTGTGCACGAGCCAAAAATGCAAAATATCAACATCAAAAATATCAATAGAGTATCGATATATAGGTATTTTGGGATGCCTCCCAAGCGAGCCCACGTTTGCTTTCCAGCATGGCAGCATCTTGGCTGCTGCGGCCGATGGAGATATCCCAAAGTGGCAGAGACCTGACCCATCTGCCACAGCAACGGGGTGGCCCCGGGTTGTGGATTAGGGGATAACGAAGCTCAAATGAGCAGGACCATGAAGGTCTCCAGACCAAGTGGGGGATGCACCAAAGAAGCCTCCTGGGAATTCCCCTCGCTTGGAGAAGGGGACAGATTCGCAGGGATTTGGCTCTGGCCAAAACGTGCAGCCGTCCCCGTGCTCCAGGCAGGGCCCTGCCTGCACGATCCCCCGGCACCGAGATGGGGAGGAAGCTGGCGAGATGCAGAAGAGAGAGGAGGAAGGGAGAAGGCAGAGCCTGGGGGCAGCACAGGCTAAAAAGCACCATAATGGCATGGACAAACAAATGCAACCAAGGGAACGGTCGGCTCTGCAGCAGATACAGGGCAAACGGGGCTGGGTGTGAAATATTAAAGCAGAGCAATTGCTATCCAGAGGAGGAAGAATTGCAAAAAAATCACACACACACCCCAAAAAAAACCCAACCCTTCATGCCAGGTATTAGCAACCTTTCCAGAAACCACAGAAGAAACCAGGCAGGGTCACAAGCCCCACCACCTGGACCAGAGGTCCGGCTGCCAAACACCCCGCCAGAGCCAAAGCAAGATTTAAGGGGGCCGGTTTTGAAATATCGCCAGCTCGCTCGACGCCACCGCAAGCCTGGAAGAGGAGCCCAAGACCGGCTGGGTTTCTCACCCAAAGCGGGGTCGGTCACAGATTGCTTTCAGCCGAAGCATCCCACAGATAGGATTTCCGCAAGGAGAAGGGGGAATTTGGGTTCGTTTCTAAAAGACGGTCGAGGCTGTAGCTGTATTACCAGGTGGTGGGACTTCAGCGCAATGCAGTGCTCAGGATAGCCCCAAAAGGAAGCTTTATTTAAATATATATAAAAAAAAAAAAAAATCACCCTTCCGTGTCCCACCAGGCTCCTCCGTGGGCGAGGCTCAGCGTTTTAGCAAAACGCAGGCCACCGTAACGTGGCTTTGTGGTCAAATAAATCACGGGGCACTACTCACTTTCCCACAGCCCTGCCCTTGGGTCTGCGGTTTCCTTCCCCCGGGGAGCTCAGCCGCTCCGGCTGCAAGAGCGGCGTCAGCGCGGGGGAAGCAACGCCAGGGAAACCACCAGGTCCGGGGGTTGGACCGCTTTTTTTTCTGCATAACTAAAGCGAGCGTTACACAGTTTCCACCAAACTCATTAGAGTAACTAGCCCAGCGCCGCTCTGCAAAACACGCTCAGCTCCCCCGGTCTCATCAGGCCCACAGGAGCAAGCGTGGTGCCAATGAATTCGTGACTCAGACGGCCGAGTCCTGCAACGTTTCGGGACCGTCTCCTTCCCCAGAAGGTCTTATTAGAGGCTTCTCGTCGGACATGAAAGCCCCCGACTCCGAGAGGATTAGACTGCTTATGAATTTAGGTTCGTATCTCTGCACAGATCTGACACGCAGCAAGAGAAACGCCTGGTTCCCAGGCTTTGGGGAGCTGGGCGTCCCCCATGGCGTTTCCCCACCACCGTGTTTTTTGAGGTACAGGATCACCGAAAGCATGCAGACCTGGCAAAGCGGCCCAACGAACCTACCTCGAGGTGCCCTCCTGCCCCGGAGCCGGCCCTCGGTGGAGGGTGGGTTCGGGCTGCTCCTGCAAGAGATGCACAGCAGCGTCGGATCGCTCCTGCCTGGAGCCGTCGGAAACACTGCGATGCCCCCGACGGTGGCATCACCCTTCCCTTCCTCAACCAGCCTGGATGGAAACCAGGAACAGCAAAGCCCAGAACGACCACCCAAAATTAGCTAGGTTTTTCAAAGCACAAGGGCAGCTTGGATATTTTTCCAGGGTTGGGAAACCCATTGGTTGCCTCTACCAACACTAAAAAGGTACTTTTTGGAGCCAGAACAGGGAAACTATCCCCGTTCCACTTAATCACTCGTTAGATGTGATGCTGCTATCGGGGACACTCAATGCAAAGACCTGTCCAGGATGCAAGAAGGGACAGGAGGGCTCCAGAAAGACGATCGCTCGAGTCACAGTTTTTGTGCATTAGTGACAGCTTCACCCTTAGCAGATTAAATGACAATTGTAGCAGATGGCGAGAAAGGTGGGGGGTAAAACCACCGGGCTGGCAGAAGCAGAAATACAAGAAGGGGAAACAGCAGGGAAGGAAGAACTGAAGAGGTGCAGAAGTGGAAAAAGCAAACAGATACAGAAGCTGAGGACAACAGCTGGAACAACAGAAAACGAGCTCAGGTGGGACTCAGTTCAAAGCCCTAAAAGCTGACCTGCAAAGGCAACCAGAAACGTTATCGTGTTGTTGGTACGCTTGTTTTAAAAGGTGAAATCTGTCTCTTATTCTGCTGGTGCTGAGGTCTGCACACGCTGCCAAGCAGAACGCAAGAACGCGTCTCACCATGCAGTGCCCTGAAATCGGTCCCAGTTTTAGCCAACGCTTGCCAAGCACCGAGTCTTTCGTTACCAATTCTGACTCCCCGAGTTTTCCTTTCCAAGGCTTTAAAGGGAGGCCAAAACCACACAGGGATTTCTTTCTGCTGAGAAACAGCTGTGTTAACTCATTAAAGAGGGAAAAAAAAACAACCCTGGGTTAATTAAAGGTTGGTTATGGCAACATACACTTTCGGTCCCTGGGAATATGCCTGCTCTTGAATTCACAATCCTTCGGCCGCTGTCAAAATCAGACTGGTAAATTCAGGACGGTGCCCAGCAGCAACCAGCCACAGTCTTTCAAAGAAATCCTGCACATAAATGCCAGGTATTTGCAACGGGAAGAGTGACAATACCAGGACACCGGCTGGGAGGATGCAGCTCAGCTCTTGGCCCTTGCAGAGCTGCAAACACTGATCTAGGAGAGACCTCAGATATTTCGGACAGTTTGCAAGAGGGACAGTGACTGGAGGGAAAAGCAAACGCCGAATATCTCCAAAGCAGCAAAGCGCTCAGCGGGGGCCCCGCTATGGGGAAGTTACCCCACAGATGGACCTCTGGTCCTGCCTGTTGACACAAAAAGTCCCTCTGGCTTCCCCGGGGCTCCACCTGCAACGAAGCCACTGCCCAAATCGCAGTCGCTATCAGCTCTGCGGAGCAAAGCCTTCCTTGGCTGCCTGCCCTGGTCAGGACACACCGCCACAGCAACGCTGCGGTTTGTCTGTCTGGGGTCATCTCAGCCGCGGGTTAACCCTATCCACCAGCCTTCCTGGTTTTCCATGCCAGTTGGCCAAGTGCAGTATGTTATCGTGGCCGATTCCCCATCCATTTTGCATTGCCCGCGTTATTGCACTCTCCACCATCACTCCAGCAGCACCAAAGACCAAAGATATCTGTGCTGAAATAGGCACAGATCCTTTCATCTGACCCTGAAGTTTTCTGTGTGCGGCCACTTTATCTGCTGCAACTCCACCCCATGGCTACTGCAAACCAGTCCAGTCCAACCCGGACACTGCAGTAAACAACACGGCAAAGGGAGATTTGGCACAAGTTTTCGGGAAGCCACTTTCTATTATTTGCAAGGTCTTCCCAAAGCACATTTTTCATACTGGACTAGGGAAGCGTTATGAAGATCTTCCAGCCTTCTAGAAGTCTGGACCAGACTCAACACCTTACTTGCCTCCTAAGCTCCTTGCAAGGTCTGTTCCTGCCACTCTGGGCTACTTAGATTTAACTCAAGGTGTTCAAAGGAACCCTTTAAGGGGCTCATACCCAGCCTCAAGGAATAGGGTACCACCCTCACAGTCCCCTCGAAAGCAAACCATACTCCTTAATGCTCCTTAATCCTTCGGCACAGACACCGCCACATACCGTTCCAGACACTGCTTCCTCTTTCACTTGGATCCCATCACACAGAGTCGAGCTAGGACCTTTGCCTTCTGCAGCCTCTTGCTTTAGAGAGCTTCTTGGCAAAAAAGGAGACAGAGAGAGGACGCAAGTTTTTCTGATAAAAAAAACCCTTTGATAATTAAAGCAACCCAAGGAGAACGGAGCCATCTCCTCTCTCCGGGCAGCACCTTGAGTCTCCAGCAGCTTTTCTTGAGATGGACATCTCATACATCCCCTTGGGACCCCATTCCCACTGAGAAGTTGCATTGACTGGGGGAGGGAAAATACATCTATCAGTCAGACTAGGACAACCCCACCCCATTCTACACAAAAGCGTGGGACATCTTCCACTTTCCAACACGAGCCCTGGAAGAGAGATCCAGAGTCATCCTCGGCTGCCCAGGACACCACTCTTTCTTCAAGGGACCCCCAGAGAGGTAGATTTCCCCACTCTGGGCCAGCTCTGCCCAAGGGCTCCCGTCTCCTCCCTGGCTGCCCCCTTCTAGCCAGGCCATTGCAGAAGTTACCTGCTGATGACGTTTTCCTGCAGTGGCTTCTCCTTGACTTTGGGTGTTTTCTTCTTCCCTTTTGAGGCAGGGGGCTGTGCTCGGGCCAGACCAGGGAAACGGTTTTAACAAGAAGAAAGTTTGTGCCACGGGCCAGATGCGTGTAGGGCACAAAACTTGGTGTGCTCACGCCTGGTGGGATCAGCTCAAGGGTCACCTCCAAAGCCCATGGGATCCACACATGGGGAGGGTGGCCAGTAAGATACCTCCTACCTGATCCGTGCATGGAGTTTCCTCCTGCTCCTTCTTCATGGTCTTTCCTCTGGGCATTTTTGGCACATCCTGTCCCTTCTCCGACTCGTTCTTGCGTTTCCTGGGGAAAGAGCAAAGTCGTTCCACCATCACCATGACCAACCAGCATGTCCCAGCTCTCCGTCTTGTGGCAAAGCTGCAGATACTGCCAAGATAAGTCAGGGTATGAAACCCACATGGCCAAACCCTTGTATCTGACAGCACCAAGAAAACACCCCTAAAAGGAAATTTGGAGCATCTATGCCAGGGATCTCACAGCTGCCTATTTTAGGGATGAGTGGCCCTACAGATATATCATGCATTCGCTTCAAGCACGGTAACATAAAGTTTGGGGACCCCAAGCCCCCCTGCCCGCATCCCGCTCGCGATAGTTGGCGGTGCCCACCGGCTGACGCTGTTCTTCCTCTCCACCGGCATCTTCGTGCCGCCAGCCCTCGAGGTCCCCATGGCTCTTTCAGCCACCTGCTCTTCGCGATCGGACACGGGGCTAATTCGGCATCCCTGAGGACAACTGCAAGCGAGACGCAGCCGTTAGCACCGAGGTTTCGCTCTCAGAGGCGGCTCTGACTAGGGTTTGCTCCAGGCTGGATCCTGAAGCCTCCAACCATGTGTAGGGATCCTGCTGCTACTGGTCCTGCTCTGCTCCAAGCTGCTGCCACAGCAGTGAAAATAAAGTCGCTCCCAAAACGGAAGGGCCCCCTTAAAGATCATGCGAATGCCCAGCTCTGTAGCATGGACCTCCTTACAGGCTGATGGGGGTCTTGCGCCGGGGTTGATTCGCATCCTCAAAGCAACAGCCAGAAAGCCACCACAGCAGAAAATAATAAAACACAAGGAAGAAACAAGAGCAAAACTGAGAATTTGACTCCCTTCAAAGGCAGACATCCCACTCCCCACCCCCCAAATCACTGCTCCTGCCTGGAAACTTGAGGCTGCAAGGGATGCAAGCAATACAACAACACCTAGGTGGTCCCCATCCCTGAAGGGCAAAGGAGACCTTCACCCTCCTAGGAAAACCAGGAATTTTCAAGGATGAAAGCACAAGCCATGAAGCAAAAGGAGAGACCCTGCAAACTTTTCAGAGAACGGGAAACAGACTGAAAACCTTCATGCTTAACAGCCCTTCCAGAGCCCTAAGTGCTTGCAGCTGCTGGTGGGCCCCCACACTCACCTGGTGCAGGCTGACACACTCCCTGGATGCTGCTCAGGGTGGGTAAGACCTCACAGACCTCCTCAACAACCTCCCTTAGGGCAATGCCCCCTTGCAGGGAGCTTATTT
This sequence comes from Apteryx mantelli, assembly GCF_036417845.1. Taxonomy (NCBI): domain Eukaryota; kingdom Metazoa; phylum Chordata; class Aves; order Apterygiformes; family Apterygidae; genus Apteryx; species Apteryx mantelli. Next base: position 2,086,578 of record NC_089979.1, on the reverse strand, counting down.
CAAGACTCCCTTGGCCCTGATTGGAGGCCCCCAGCCCAAGGTGCATCCTGGGAAATGAAGTTTTAGCCTGAAAGTTGAGTTTTAAGGAGACCCATCAGCCAGCATCTATTCTGCAAGGGGAGCTGCTGGGTGGAAAACGCTTTGCACTGCTCAGATAGAGGCTTGGGACCTCCAAAGAGGAGCTGTTGCATTGCACCAAGCAGCCGTGGTGCAAACAGCTTGGGGAATTCTCCTTTCGGGGAAGATATTACCCCTGGGGTTAGGTGATTAAGTCGCTCACAAAAAACTAGACTTTCTCAGCTGCCTCTTACCCAGCGCCAGCCCCATCTTGCACTTCGGGGTGGTCTCTGGGCCCGGAGGCCAGATCCTGCAGGCTGCTGCCTATTGCTCTCTCACCAAGGCATTTGCACCATCCTGCTCTCCTCTCCTCCAGCCCTGTTCTTGTAGGGGAGTCTATTGCTTGCACCTGCCTGTGTTTGCCATCAGGTACCTCCTTGCAGCTGAGCGGGAGGCTCGAAACAGGTCTTTCTGTCCTCAATCAGCGCTCTTAAGACAACGCGTGGGGCTGCAAGCATGGCAGCACAAAGCAAGGAGCCCTCCAAGCCTCTTCTCCATAGGGGAATCTCTCCCGGGCACCAGCCCGCTCTGCACAGCACCGTGCACTTGCAACCACTGGCATGCAAAGCTGCAAGCTTTCCTGGGCCAGCAACACCTGATTTTAAGGAAAGGAAAGGGAAAAGTATTGCCGTGTATCCAGATCTCCAGCCTGGGTGAGTAGCGGGCTGCATGTTCCCCTGGTCCAAGGTCGAGCCTGGTTGCTGGCCGGGAGCAGAAGTCCCCCTGGGCAGGGCTGGCTCCGGGAGGGAGGGCTTCTTTGATCCCAGTTGCGCCACTCGTGGAAAATGCGTCCAAGCCACTTTTCTTGCTGGATGAGTAAAAAGTCGTCAAGGGGTGGGAGCCGGCCCCAGGGCAGGGAGCAGGCGAGGACTTCTTGCCAGGGCTTGTTCGCTCTCGGCCTCCTTCTGCCGGGCGACAGAGTCGCAAAGCCGGCGACCGGCGTATCGCGGGTTCTCTTCCGCGCTCTCGCCTTCTGCTGAATTTTCGCCCTGGGTCCCACAGGGATTTATTCAGCCCTGCCACCTGGTTCCTGGTGAGAGTTTCTCCCAAGCTGTCCCACCCCAGTCGGGATGTCTGCAAGGGGAAAGGATGGGGTGTGCGTGGCACATGAGCCAGAAGAAACCTGCCCCAACCCAGAAGTGGATCTAGCCAGCTTGTAAATCCCACCAAAACATAACCCGGCTCGACCCCCTTGATAATCAAGATCTTTTTTTATATAATATTTTCCTTTTGCAGATGCTAAAGCTCTTTGCAAAGGAGGCGATGTGGGAGGTGGGGAGCAGGATCGCTCTGTCCAGGGCTCTGCCGCCGGGAAAGCCGAGCCGGGCTGCAAACGGGTCCCCCGCGCGGCGCCGCCACGGCGAGCTGCTGGCAACCGCGAGGGTTGTGTTGGTGGTAATAGCCTGCGAGGCGTCAGCCCAAATTGGGCTGAACGCGGCTTCCTCGTCAGCAGAAAGCGAACCAGAACGACGCATCCTCCCCGAAGAAACGCGCGGAGGAGCCGGAGCCGGCTGCGCATTTGGGCAGGGAAAAGGTTCTTCCTACGCGGGCTCCGCGTCTGCGGATTTTGCAGAACGTTGCGACCGCACGATTAAAGCGCTTTGCTCTGCAGGCTGCTGCAATATTAGGCAGGAGAGGCACGGCTACCCTTTAAACAGGGTTTTCGCCTTTCTCGTCCGGTGACTCCTTTAAGATTGAGAAATCCGAGAGGCAGAGAAAAATCCGTCTCCTCCGTAACCTGCTGCCTTGCAAAATGGCATCAGGTTCCTGCAAACATTAAGGTGCAATGATGAGCAACACGACAACGGGCAACTGCACAGGCAAATGGGATATTCTTACATTAGAGAGTGTTTTAAGGAAGAGAAATGTGACGTCCTCGTTTCACTATGCTCAACAACCATTTCTATAGGAGAAGCTGAGACTTGGGCCCTTGGTACCTGCTTTGAGCCGGGCAAGGTGCGCGGCGCGTTTGGTCCTCCAGGATCGCGCCCCTCCGAGCCGAGCAAACCTTGAAGAACCGACAAGGAAAAATTGTTGGGGAAAGGGGAAAAGGGAAGTGGCTTAGTCAAACTGGGCTGTTAGGAAATAAATTCATGCAATGTAAACGGTTTAATGCATGCTGCGTTATTTTTTTTCCCCCCCTTGTTAAATGACCGAATCTGCATGTTGTTCGACGTGTCCTGTCGGCAATGAATACGACTAATCGTACACGAGCGCAGTCTCATTAACTTTATTATGGAAGCAAACGCAGGCCCCAGTAAAGATTACGGGACCCTTTCAGGGTGACACAAGCCGTTGCATGGTGTCCACAGCCCCAGTGGACGCTGAGCCAACGCTTGGTGGCAGTGGGAGAATCCAGCCTGAATCCCTGTGCCGGGCGCTGCACGTGTTAGGGTACACACGGAGGCACCGTGTTGAGCACGCAGCCGGAGTGCTGGTGTTTTTCAGTCTCCGGGCGCTTTTTCACAAAACTTTGCCAGCTTTAACGCCGTTGACTAGGTCGGTTCTTATTTTACGAGTATGTGTGAAAGTAAAATAGTCTCGTGACTTAAGAAGATGTCTCAGAGGCAGTAAAAGTGGGACAGGTTTTGCCTGTATCTCTGCCCAGAGAAAGCAGAGAGAAGGATTTGGGGGCGGGGGGGGGATTGCGGCTGTACAGGGGCAGCGTCTGACAGTTGTAGCAGAGGCAAGGACACCGCGAGGCCCTCGTGCTGCAGAAGCGCAGCCACGTTCAGCTCAGGGCTGATGGGGAAGGCAGATGCAGGGTCTGGCAGCCCTCTGAACATCCAGCTGCTACGCCACGGTCCAGATGTTTTGGGGAGGGGGGGCACGATGTGGCCAAGGGGTGGCACGGAGGGGAGCAGCTTGGACGCTGCATTGGTGTGGAAGGCAGCAGGAGCTGGGACGAGTCCTGGCTGCGGGGGGGGGGGGGAGGGTGCGTGCGTTGTGCTGCCTTATTGCACCCCCTCGTCCCCGCCACAGCTGCCCAGATGTTGCACCGGGGGGGGGGCAAGGCCAGGGGCTGCACTGGGTTGGGGGGGCTGCAAGCGTGCGGATAATGCCGGGGCTTGAATGGGGGGGGAGGGCGCCCAGATGTGGCGGGGGCGGGAGGGGGCGCCCAGATGTGGCGCGGGGCGCGCGAGCCCAGATGTGCCCGAGGGGAGGGGCCGCCCCGCTGGGGAGGGGCGCGCGCGGCCAGGCCCCGCCCCGCCCGTGACGTCCTCGGCGTTCTAATTCCCACCGTTGCCACGGGCGACAGGGCCCCCTCCGCCCCTTCCCGCCTCGAACCGCTCCGGCACCTCCCCCCGCCTCCCCTTCCCCGCGCTCCCATTGGGCAGCGCCGCCGTCGATCGCCGCCCTGCTCTCCCTCCATTGGCCGCGGCCTCGCTTCGCCCCGCCCCGCTGCCCAGCTTATGCCCCGCGCCGCGGCGGGGCCGGCTCCGCGCTCGCTCCTGGCCGGCAGCGCCCAGCGCCGGGGCCGGGCCGGGCCCTGCCGCTACCGCTACCGCTGCCGCTCGGCGGCGGCGAGGGGTGAGACCGGGGCCGCGCTGCGCTGCGCCGCTCACCCGACCGCTGGGGGCGGCTCTGCGAGGGGTCTGGGGGTGACTTCCCCCCCCCAAGGGAGTTTGGGGCAATTGGGGTCTCTCCCTGCCTGGGGGTGACTCCCCCCCTCCCCCCAAGGGGGTTTGGGGGCAGTTGGGTTTGCCCCTGTTTGGGGGTGATTCCCCCCCAAGGGGGTTTGGGGGCAGTTGGGTTTGCCCCTGCTTGGGGGTGACTCCCCCCCCAAAGGAGTTTTGGGGCAGTTGGGGTCTCCCCCTGCCTGGGGGAAGCCCCCCAAGGGAGTTTTGGGGTGGTTGGGTTTGCCCCTGCCTGGGGGTGACACCCCCCCCAAGGGGGTTTTGGGGTGGTTGGGTTTGCCCCTGCCTGGGGGTGACACCCCCCCCCAAGGGGGTTTTGGGGTGGTTGGGTCTGCCCCTGCCTGGAGGTGACTCCCCAAGGGGGTGCCCAGCCCTAGAGCCACCCCAGAGCTGCGTGGGGGCACGTGGCCCCCGCCCGGGGAGTCCCCAGGCCCTGGGGTGCCGCCCCGGCCCCGCGGATGCCGTGCCGCCAGAGATGCTGGCCACCGCCGAGGAGAGCCTGGCCGGCGGAGGAGACGCGGACGGCAACTTGGTCCTCCTGCAAGCCCTCAAGAGCGGCAGCGCCCGGAAGGTGAGGGCAGGGCTGGTGGGGGGCCGGCGGGGAGGAGAAGCGCTGGCTGATGCTCCTTGGGACACGTCGGAGCTCGGCGTTGCTTTCTGATCTCTTTCTGCCCTCCCCTAACAGAGCAGGGACCGTCCTGGGGGGGACGGAGGTGCCCATGGGTGCTGCAAGGATGGATGGTGATGCCGGTTCATCCTGGTCCTCAGACCTTGCTGGAGTGTGGGGGAAAGGCCTTTCCACGGCCCCTGGGCTGTTTGGGGGCCTTCGTGTTGATGCAGGATGGAAACTGGTCCAGTAACCTGTCTACAGAGGCAGCCCTGCACAACTTGTCTCTTAAACCCCATTCCTCCACCACCGCTTCCTCCACTGGCTCCTTCACAAGCCTCCCGGTGACTGATTTTTAACTTGTTTAATGCTCCTATATTTTGGCTTTTCCTCCCTTTTGCCTGTAGGAAGCCAGTTCTGCCCAGCAGAGCGTCGTCTATTCTCCCTCTTGCTGTCGGAGGTAACCAGCGGGGTGCTGCTTAATGGCATGCTTTCCCGTACGGGCCCGAAGCTGCATGCGAGGAAAGTCCACGCACCCCACAGCCTGACTTCGTACGCTTGCTCTTTTTGGTGGTTTAGCGTGCGTGAGCGAGCTGCCCTGTGAGATGAGGCTGATAACTCCTGTAGCGTCACTCGTTTAATTAGTAACAGCAGGGTGAAGCCAGCAGGGATGGTCCACAGGTTGCCATCGATCCTGGTGCTCGAGTGTGACTTTCCTCGGTGTCCCTTGGGTGTCAGCAGGGTATTGCATGCTCCCGTGACTGAGAGGGCTTTAAAGAGCGCTGGTGGTTGTGCAGTGGTGATAAGGCAGGTAAACATTGGCTTTCGGGACTGCTTTAAGTGTCTCCCGTTAGCCCTGTCCCCTGGGAGGGAGCTTTGTAGACCTGCAGTGAATTCTCCTTGTAATCCGATCCCTTTTACAAGGATATAATTTTAAAAACTTGTTCTCCAGCAGAGGCTTGCTGTGCAGAGCTCTGTTTCTGCAACCCTTTGGCAAGGAAAAAAAAAAAAAAGCTCATTCGGGCTCTGGAGGTGTTTTTTCCCGAGCAAGGGTTGAAACTGCAACCTCTGCTAGACAAGGATCAATCTGATCTTGAGTCACCTCTGCTAATGTCTGGCCTTTCTGACTTCAGTTAAAGAGACTGCAACCTTAAACCAGGTTGGAGCTTACCCAGAGCCTTGTCTAAATAGCAGGTGCTACTTGCAGGGGAAGATTAGCAGGACATCTTTTCCAATCTAGTCCACATATGGACACACCATTTCCCTTGTGTGAGCAGTTGGTTTACCCTGTTTGAATCTCTTGGGCAGTAACACAGAAGAGAATAACATTGGAAAATGTTGCAAACCATTTGGAAAAACAAAACTGGCGGAGGATATGCAGCATCTGTCATAACATGATTATTTTTTATTGAAAAAGCACCTGATTAAATTTCCTATTAGCGGTATCTGCTTAGGAAAAAAAATCAGTGTAGTCCTTGCTGGTCATTTCTATGCCAAATGCATTGGAGGCTGTGGATGTGACTGTGTGTTTATTCTTCTTGCAGAGGATTACAAATATCACTGTGGTGGTTATCTTTTGCTGGGGGTTAGCATTCTGTAGCCAAAGATTTAATACATCTGTTTCCTGCTGGCACATGCAGCTGGCACCCTGCCCTGTCTTTCATGACATGCAGGCAACCCTGTGCCTCCCCCGATCTCCCTCCCCGGAGCCGTTGCAAGTTCCCAGAACGGAAGGTGGGGATCCAGATTCGTACAGGTCGAGCTGTTTGAGAAGCCAAATACTTCTCCCCCCCCCCCCCCCTTGCTTTTGCTCAGTGCATTAGCCAACAGCCAGGACATTTCTTTGGGAAGTTTAAAACCTTAATCCTCCACTCATTTGTTAAAAGGCCGTGTGATGTAACCAAATTCTCAATAAAGGTTTTAGAGGTCTTAGCTGGTAATGTCTCCCACAGAAAAACAGCATTCAGCTGGAGTGCTTCATGAGATGAGTTTCGCGATAGTGACTTTTATATACAAACAGACGTTAAGGGTGGGAGGTGGGGGGAAAACATGTCTGTTGTGACCTACCTGTTGTCTCGGAGTCACAGCCTTTCCTCCCATCTTGGTTGGGAGGAAATTATCCATAATCTTTTTTAAAAGAAGGGTTTTGGTTGGCTTTTTGTGTATGGAGCGGTCTTCTGGCTTTTGTTTTGCTCTCTTTCCGGCTCCTGAACGCAGGCTAAACCAGGGTCACTTGGCCGCTTGTTCTGTGTGGGCCCTGTTCAAAAACTCATGGGCTGCAAAGAGTAATAGTAATCCCAGCTGACAGCTCTGACTCTATTGCGATAGTAGTGCTTTCACACCAGCACTGCTCAAAATGATCTGGAAATAGAACAGGAATGTATAGTTTGATACTACAGTTAGTTGCCCTACTTTCACTGTCGGTTTTCCATCTGTTGGACTGTCTGTGCAGACCCTGCTTGGGGATATCCCTCCTGGGGACCAAACTTTACACGTGCTTATGTTGGAAAATGTTCCTGCTTCTTAGTATCTTGACAGCACATGAAAGCGAGTCCCTGCCGCCTTGAGTTGGAGCTCTTGTAAGCAGTTGCTGGATAAAATTTGCAGGGTAAGAGTGGGCTGAGGTTACAGCCTGAGGCCACATACACAGCTTGTGGGATTGGGGTCACAGATCAAGGGTATCTGGGTTAATAACAGCGGTGGTTTGTATACCACAGCAGTGAAGAGTGTCAGCACTTCCTAGTACAGCCTTCCACGTGCCTGTGGAGGTTGGTGTGTCATCTTTGAGCTCTTACTTGCCTGCATACAGGAATTTGACTTTTTAACTACAGAGCTAGTGTTGATCTTCAGTGCAGGCTGGGCAAATTACACATTACAGGATTCAAGAATGAAGAGCAAATGGAATAAAGAGCTACCTTTCGCTTGGAGAACTTGCATTGGGTTTCCTCTGAATGCTATCTGAATTACATTTGCTTTTGACTTCTGTTTCCTGACCCTTCCAACTCTTGACCTTCAAATGTTTTTTCATCATTCCTGCTGGTGTTGCTGGGGATGGTTCCTGAGCAAAAATTGTTTGGTTTCCTTATGCTTCAGCACTTGCACTCCTTCACATGTTACTTTAATTGCGTGGAGTATGCAAACCAGCAGTGCTGGAAAGGTTAGTTGCTCCGTGGTGTTGAATTCTGTATGAGCTTGTTGCCTGAGACTCGCTAAACTGAGAGCTCTGAAGGTTGGAGACCTTTAGAGTTAGCAACAAAATGAGTACAGCACCGGGACAGCTTTTCCATTGCCCCTGAACCCTAGTCCTGCCTGAAGGAGTCTCCTCTTGGATGGCAGGGGAATTTAGACATCATGAACCATGCGGTCTACAAAATCTGCTGTGGCTGCCAGAATATGCTATATCTGGAGTGTTCCCCTCATGGCTATCGGGTGTCGAACTGACTTGTCAGGCACAGGCTTGCTTTGCTTTGGGCTCAGTCTTTTATATCCTGACTGCCTGACTGCCAAGCTCCCTCCAGGGTTTTCTCTGTAGTGGTCCTGTTGTGCATACAGAAGTAGCACCTGGGGTAGCTTCTGGAAATAGCCGGGGTAGAAGGAGATGAGACAGAGGTGAGTCAGAGAGCCAGACTTGAGTAGATCTCCTGGAATTTTGTCCAAAGGGTATATTTCTGCCTGGAGCAGCTAACTTCAGTGCCTGATTTATGTGATGAGGGAACAAGACAATACTCGAGAGGTCGACTGAATGAAATCACCACAGATTGTTTGACAGCAGAATTGAACCACATCCTGTTATTTCCCTGGGGAAAGGTTGGACAGCAACACTTTGATGCTTCTTGACTTCTTCCCTTAAAAGAAAAAAGGAAAAAAAAGTAATAACCTGTCTGTTCCCTTGAAGGGATAATTTATAAAATTGTCTTTTTAAGAAAAATTCCCTGAGACTGAGGGTTGTGTGCAGCAGTCTGGGATAATGAAAATGCTGGAGGGGGCTCTAGCAATGTAAGCTGAGCATCGTGGGTCACTTTGCTAAATGCAACTGGGCCGTGCTGAAGAGCTTAGCGTACTCGTGGTATCCAGCATCTCCCGAGTCAGTCCGAGCGGTGGAAACTGAGATGGCCTAATCCAGCCATTTGTCTGATCTCCTGAGCTCCGCTTGTTTCTGGCATCATAAACTGCGTTGCTTTTCGTTGTAAGATTTGATAAGGCTGATTTTTGGATCAGCACCAAGAGCGAGTGAAGTTACAAGCCTGTGTTGTCTGGCACTGAGCGGAGATATGCTGCCACACGTGTGCAGTGTATGACCTTAGCTATAAATCTTAGGGCAGATAATTCTGTTATCATGAGAATGGGTGCCACCCAATGGAAAAAGGAGGGAGTTACGGAAAATGCCTGATTTCTCTGAAGCACTGGTTCACCCCTTGCTGACACTCATACTGCTGGTCAGTGCAATATATATATATATATATGTTTATACCACGTGGTAGTGATACAGGACCAGCTGGTGCCCCACTGTCCTACAGCATTCTCCTATAACTTCTGTCCTTGGGCATGTGTGTGTTACTTGGTGGTAGGTCTGCAACCTAGATTGGCACTGCATGTCTCATCTTGTTATTGTGGTATTTTGGATATATCCTGTTCATATGTGTGAATTAAACATATTTTGGTTTCACTAGCTGTTCTGTGGACACTCTTGAGCCTTTCTAATTTGTAACATTCCTGGTGATGAGTGTTTTGTGGCTGGAAAGAGTCTTAAACATTACTGTGTGGTCCTTCTAGCTCTCCCATTTCAGTCCCTGTTCCAGCAGTTGTGCTATGGAGACCTTTCATGATGCAGCCAAACTATAGCTTTACAAGTAGCTTTTGCTGGATACCGGTTTGGGCTGTAACTAATCTCATAGCTACAGATCCCCTTCTGATTTCTGTTTTGAGTAGATCCATGCCCGGTTTATACTACTAGCATGCTCTTGAACTGTGTCCGCTGCTCCAGACAAGGATTCAGTGGCCCCTTAAGCAACAGAACTTGCATTTCCATTTCTCTGTTGCTTGTAACTGTAGCAGCACATCCGAGGATCACATTTTCCTTTCTCACAGATGTGTCATGCTGACAGCTCACAGCCGTCCTTTGATCGCTTAATACACTTGAGTTTTGCTGTTCCCAAGTTGCCTCCAGCTGCCAAGTGCCTGTTTTCATAGCAGAAATGCTACAGTGGAAATGAGTCCCTTTGTGCATGGCTTTGCTCTTTGGACTTGCTGGCCTCCACCTCTTCCAAAAGGTGACTGCGGTTTTGTTATGAGTGCCAGTAACAAAGCTGGAAGGCAGTGGCCGTCCTCTTGCACCAAGGTCACAAATTAGACACTAGGTGTGCCTCATCATGAGATGCGTCTTGTCTCCATCTCTTTACAGTTACTGAAGACCAGAAGTGCAAAGTATATTTGATCATCTCTGAACAAACATTCCCTAAGGACTTGCTTATAAGAGGAAGCCTAACCACGTAATTGCCCTATTTAACATGCCACATGGACGTTCATAAACTGGAAGAAGTGTCAGCTTTGGGAGTTACCAGCACAATTACATCATTGTATATGTTCCCTGCAAAGGCAGGGTTTAAGCTGGCAGAAAGCTTGCGATTGCTCATGAGGGAATGTAATTGTCTTGGCCTCCTCTGGAAGAGGCTCTCTGCCCTCTTTCCCCTTCTTCTTGCCCCTTACCTGAAGGCATAGCCTGAGCACTTTCTGTAACGTAGTTGTCCTTGCACATTGAGTGTTGCATGTAGTGTTATTTGGCAGACTTCTTCTGAGCACAGAACAGCCTTGCTACGATGATACTGGCTCTTATCTTCCTTTGTCAGAGGCAATAAACTTCAGAGCTGGACACAAGTCATGTAACTTAATGACCCACACCTCATTTGTTTTCATGGCTTTCTTAACATACCTTGTACTCCGTGTGCATACAGCCTGTGCCGTTCTGACTGCTTTATAGGTGCTACGCAATTTATGGCCACTTGTTGATGGAGGAGTTCAGTGCTCGCTTTACCTAGTTTAAAGCTTTTTAGAATGGAGATCTAAAATGTCATGTTCAACCTGGCTTTTCGTTTGGCTGCTTCACAGGCACCCAGCTTTATTCCTGTACCACTGTCCCCAGTTATGCCTGAAAGTCCAAGAAACTATTTCAAACAGCATGCTTTTTTTTCTTCTGGTCTTAAAGGGTTTATCTCAAGAGTTTGTGCAGAGAAGGATTAAGCAAAGAAAATCCCTTTTAAAACTTGCAACAACTTTTTTTATTGTTTTTATGCCCTCTTACGTAAAGCATGCTTAAATCTCACTACTTTAGAAACTCTACTGTGGCATTTAGCTCATGGTTGCAACTCAAAGAGAATACATATAGACAGTTTTGTCTGTTTGAATGCAAGCTGTGAGGGAGTGTGCATGCTTTCCTCTCTGATCTCCCCCAATACACCTTTCAGTCTAAAGGTGGTCTTTGCTTGTGGTGGTGTTTCCTTTCTCTCCTATATGTAAGCTTGCCTGGGCTAAGCTTCTCGTTCTGGTGCCAAATCTCCTTGTTGCTTCAATATTTGTGGAAAATTTTCATTTCTGAAAGTCTCCGGGAGCAGCTGGAGACTAAACGTGGTTGTTTGCTGTGGTGGCCTTGGCGGGATGCTTATGTCAGCACATGCTGGCTGGTAATGATGCTTCAGGATAGATGACAGAGCCTCTTATTGAGAGATGTGCTGCAATTTCGTGGGTGATTGCAGTTACCCAGCTTCACAATGAGTGAAGAAAGCAAGGTGCGGGGAGATCAAGAGAAGTCCCTAAGGGCAGCAAGTCTCAAGATCCTGACTTGACAGCCTCTCAAGGCTTTGGTGTTATATCAGATGCCCTAATACCTGACTTTCTGGTACCTTTTTGCTCTTGGCTTAAGAGCCTGGTTGGGAATTGATAACTGTCTCATAAAACGTGATTGAAAAGACATGCAGCGTTCAGCTGGAAAAAGCAACCTTGCAGCTGTACAAATGGCTTAGTTTGTCTCTCGCGGGGAGAAGTCTGGGCAAATCCGAATGCTGCGACATCCTCGTGTTGTCAGAGCACCAGCTCCCCAGCCGCACTGGGACTTGCAAGTGTTCCTGGAAGGCAACTCCTTTGTGTGTGCATGGAAGGCCAAAGTGATTAATTATTATCAGTGCTTTTGTGTCCAAATACTTGAGCAATGGTCTCTTTGATCACCTTTGGCTTCCAGAAGTTTGATGCTGTGGTGACTTGAATTTTGTCCCCCTCCTTGATGCTGTCTCAAGCTGGGCCTAGGAAAAGTGAGGAACTGCCAGGTTGATTAATTATACCCCTTAATTGTTTGTAGTGAGGAGACTTTAATGCTTTCTTTGAATGTCTTCTAGAGTCATCCTAGTGGCTTTCCATGCCACTCAGCATCTCATTTCTGCCATAGCTGTCCTCCTGTACTCTTGTCTTGCCTCCAGACAAGAATATCTTGTCTACAGCCTAACGCTTGGCACTCCTGCACGGTTTTGAGTTGTCCTTCTACATGTGCCTTTGTCTCTTCCATCATTTGTCCTTGGCAATACTTTGGGTCTCCTGCCTGTGCACTCATGTACTTCTTGCTTCTCTTCCCCAATAAATCTTAAATCTGACTGATTTCAACCAAACCTTTAGAAGAGTTAGAGAGGTCTCAAAGATGATGAAAGTTCCTGTAAGAGGAGTGAGAACTGGAGGCTGAGAAGAAAAGATGCTTTCCGCCTCCCTCCCACACAGGCTGAGGGAGGGCAGGATCTCAGCTCCGGTGCCTCATCCCAGGCTTTGGGCTGACCACAGCATTTCTGTATGCTACTGGTGTGGGGGAGCCGCCACCGGGATTGCAGGCAGGGAGCTGGAGTTATTGCAGTGTGGGGGAGAACGCTGCAGGGAACCAGGCTTTTAGCTTGCTTCTCGGAGCAGCGTGTATTTCGTTTTCCCTTTGTGCCAAGGATTTGCTGAGGATAGCTGTTAGTGCAACTTTAGAGTTTGGCTTGACCCAGTAACAGGTTTTTACCTTGTCCTCTCCAAGCTCAGCGCGAGGTCTCTGCTTCTCCAGGTGCACTCTAGAGCTGCAGGAGCACAGCTAGCTCTTCTCTCCTTCCAGCAGCGCTGCGAGATGGACAGTGCCTGGTTTTCTCTAACAGGTTGAGAAACTGCTGTTGAGCTTGTCCTGCTTTGGGCTGATTTTTATGGCTCCTGGAGCCTTTTAAGCTGTAATTTCCTGTATGTAGGTTAATGTTATGTGCTGTATGGGGAAACAGGGTTGAAGGCAATGTTTGCAATTGGCCCTTAAATGCTAAAACACTCCTAAAATGCCTTGGAATATGTCTGTATGAAGAGCTCCTTTCCAGCCACAGCTCTGTCCTTCTCAGTGTGCGTGACCAGGTTAGTTTTGAGCTCAGCCCCTTTTGCTCCCTATATAACAGTCTTCCCACCCTGTTCTTGTACTGCTTCTGCTGCTTTGGAGATCTGCACCTCTGTTTGCTTTGATTGCAGGCCTGGTGGCTAAAAGGAGTACTTCAATGAACAAAACCATTCCCTGACACCCTCTTATTTTGGGGCATCCCCAAGTTTTGAGTTTCCTTCTCAACCAACTTCATTCTTTGCAGATTCCCTTGAACACTGTTGCCAAGAGAGGCTCGTGCTGTTGTCTTTGCTGCTTGGTGTTTGGATTTGAGTAGTGCCTGCCTTTTGCTTGCAAGTGCCTTGGTCAGCTATGACCCAGCTTGTTGTCCTTTGAGAAAACCTAGCATGATCCATCATTGGTGTGGGATTCCTAATCCTTCTCCATTTTCCTCTCAATTTCTTGAGTTTCTCCCTGGGGAAAGAATGTGTGCAGGAGATACACTGTGGGGGAACCCACCCATCTAGAAATTGGACCTTGCAGATGAAGGTAGTTGCTCCTCTGACTATCTTGGAATTGATTTGTGCAGCAGTTGGTGTTATCCTTAATGTCCCGTTCAGTTGCTCTTCTAGAATATTCAGGGTCTCGTGCTTCCAGCTTGCTCCTTCAGCCTCCAGTAATTGCAACAAATTCATGGATTACTGCAAAACACTAAGCCTGTAGACTTACAGACCAGATGGGGTGACTTTGATTCCTCAGTCTCTAAAGTCAGATTTGACCTCATAGTTGGTACAATTAAATGAAAATGTCCATGTTTTCCCTGGAACTCTTTCAAACTGAACACCTCTTGTTTGACTGTAAATATATTCAAGAGAAATTGTTTCTTAGACATTTAGCCTGAAGCGCGTTTAAAATGCTAAAATACAAAATTTTCCATTCCCTACAAATCAAAGCTGGTCTCTTATTTTTTTTCTTTTCTTTTTTTTGAGTGAGGAGAAGTTTTTCCTTTCCTACCTCTTTAGCATTCCAGAAAAATCACTTGAACCCTTTCTAACAAATTACTTGTTCTTCCCAGAATCTCACTGGGAAGATGTGAGATCTTCAGTATTCCTAGAGATGTGACCAAGTGTTGTCCAAGCTGTTGGATTTGAGACTGTTGCAACCCATCCTGCTGGATTTTGCCAAGCAGCACTTCCTTGGAGCATGGTAGGGAAAAGGGACCTGGTGAAGCCCACTAAGGGTTTCTGTGTGGACAAAGTTAGCTGAGATATTAGTTTTGGATTGGACAATAGCATGGACTGTTGGAAACAGCAGTCTATCAGCATCGTGCAACTCTGCAGAGTGTCTTGGGTGGCAAAATCCCTTCTTGATGTGAAGGTGAAGGGTTCCCCAGCAATGATGATGGAGGTAAAGCAGTAGACTGTCAGTGTGTAGCAAACTGAGGGTTGAGGTTCTCTAAGGGAAATAAGAGGTTGGAGTGGTGGCTTTGAGTAACTTCTTCAGTTTTAGTGCTACAGCAAGTCCTTAATGCTGCCTTGGAGGGATCTGCCCGCAGTTAGAGGTGGCTCCTGCAGCAGGTCAGAGTGAGGCTGCTGCGTTCCTCATACACTTCACACGGGGCACTTTGCATCCTTGTTTTGGTCTTGGCGATACTGCCAGCATCGAAGGCATGCACTTTGCACTGGTGTGAGAAAAGCAAGCTCTGAGGTCTCCATCTTCCTGAACTCTCCAGCCTTTTGCCCTTCCAAACAGGCTTTTTATCCAGGGAGCTCTTAGGGGCCCGTTGCAGCTGTCTGAACTGTTTCTCGCACAATAGAAATCGTCTCTGCTTGGGTAGAGCTTTTGTGGCACTGATTTCAGAGACCCTTTTCTCAGCAGCGTTTCTGCTTGGGGCATCCCGTAGTAACCTTTTGCCCTTGCAAGACAGAAGGATATTACCATCTGTTATTTCCTGAAGTTAGAGATTAAACGTACTTCCCTGTCTGCAGGAAGGCTGAGCCGTAGCAAATGAGGCAGGGATGGAATTAATTTACCGCTTTGTGCAACTCGCTTCTCCGTCGCGTGAACTCTTGACTTGCTGCCTGGACTCGATTCCTCTGTAGCCGGCAAGAGTTGCAAGCGCTTGTAAATGGCAGGATCGCATCTATTTCTGAGCTCCAGGGTTTTGTTGAGCTCACCTGCAGCATGTCCTCAGGACGACCGTCTTAACTCTTTTGTGTTGGGTCCAGATGGTAAGACCCTGGAAAAGAGATGTCTAGTTTCTGTATTGCTTCACTGTTGTATTTGGGAAGCTGTTTCTGAGTAGCTAAGAGATTGTTGGAAGCAACAGGTGATATTAGGTGCTAAAACTTCCTCAAAAGCTGTGCTGCTTCCTGGGATGCTGGACTCCAAATGCCTTCGGTATGCAGCTCTCCAGGGCCATGCAAATGCGTAGAGCAACAG
Organism: Apteryx mantelli; assembly: GCF_036417845.1. Taxonomy (NCBI): domain Eukaryota; kingdom Metazoa; phylum Chordata; class Aves; order Apterygiformes; family Apterygidae; genus Apteryx; species Apteryx mantelli. Next base: position 2,071,409 of record NC_089979.1, on the reverse strand, counting down.
GGCATCTGAAATACGGCACTACCATCATTCTGGAGCATGGTGGTCTGAGTGGGGTTGGTCTTAGTGCTACAGGGTGGCAAATCTTCAGAGGAAATCAGGGTGGAGAAGACATTCCTCTGTCCCTAGCTATAGCAAGGGTCTTGCCCACATGCTCCTGGGCAGCATGCATCTAAACCCCTACGGGGACGGTCTGGCCGCTGTGCAGCAGTCCGTCCCCAGGCTTAAACAACGCATGTTGCTTCCTTGTGCCAAACCTGACTCTGCCCTGCTGCAATTCAAGCTTGCTGCTGCTCCCAGCCACAGCTTGGAAATGAGTGTGGGAGGGTTGTGTCGCAAGCCTGCAGCCCTCGACACCACTGAACTTTTTATCCCCTAATGGCGTTGTCTTGGCTGTTGTGGGAGACGGCAAGAAAGATGATCTGTCTCCACGGGAAGAAGCCCAAAGCCTCCGCGTGTGCATGCGTGTTCACTGTGCTGCTTGGGCAATGCAGAACCGAGCAGGCCCCCACGGGACGGGGAAAGCTGCCGTTGTACCGTAACGAGACCGTGATGCTCTTTCTCAGCAGGGCTGTGATCCCTTCGTGCAGACCCAGCGCAGCAAGCTGCAGCACCGCCGTGCGCGGATTAACCAGCAGATCAACAAGGAGATGAGGATGCGAGCGGGGGCGGAGAACCTCTTCAGGTGAGTCCTGGCCCCCAAGAGCATCAGTCTGGCCCTGGTGGGGAAACGTGGTCTCGTGGTTGCAGGGGAGGGGGGACGCAAAACTGTTTTATCAATTTATTTTTGTCACACGCTGCTGTGAGCCATCATTTGTACAGACAGCATCTGCTATTTTAATGCAGACTGCTCGTTCTGAAGGAGAGGATATTTCTGGTTTATTGCTTTTTTCTTTTTTTTCTGAGACAAGTTCATCTCCTGCTTGGACAAGGCAGACTGTCAGACCCCAAACTGCACAGAAACAAACTTTCTACCCTGAAAACTCTCATATGTCTTCCAAGGGCCCTCCTCTGCCCCAGTGTCACTACAGACAGACTTATCTCTGCTTTCTTTGGCATGCCTGATTGCCTTTCTTCCGATTTTGCTCAGCTTCTTTTGCTCCTGTCTCCTGTCCCACAGGCTTTAGGAAGAACTTATCCCAGTTACCTAAAACACCCTCCTTTATCTCGGTGTCTGGGAAGTGCTGGATGCTGTCACTCCTGTGGCTGTGCCTTGCTCTGGGTTTGCTCAGTTTTTTTTTTTTCCTTGACTTTGCAGCAACTTTCCTGGACATGCTTGCACTTTGTTCAGTGCAACGCTGATGTTACGCACATTTACCATGCTATTAAATAGTAGCTATTCTAATTTCCTGGAAGCCCGTTACAAACCAGGGTGTGAGTGGATGAAATAGTGGAAACAAATGTTGAATTGGGACTGAGCTCTGAATGCATAGGTGCTGTTTGATACCCCCAGCAAGTCGGTCAAATTCAGCTGTGGTAAAAACTGTCCCAGTATTTCCACCAGGGCAGAATCTGTCCGAAAACTCAGATATCCCACAGCTTTAGTCCAGTGGGAGCCAGCTGCTCTCCCTCTCTGTTAGGAGGATGCATGTGTGGGGTTGTGCAAAAGCTGAAATGATTGAATGGCTTTCAGGCTGCAGCTGGTCCAGCACAGGTAGATCCAGCTGGTTACTGCCTTCCCCTGCAGAGTGGTCGGGATAGAAGCATGATGCAAGTGCAGGGTTTTTACAGCTATTTTGTCTTTTCTACCTGAGAAAATTTTTTTTGTAGCGCTTGTGTATCTCATGTTCTTATAGGATATCTGGGCAAACCTGCCCACATGTACACAGAGGGCAGGTCTATGTTAATGTAAGATAAAGTGTCATAAAACTGCTCTAAATTTGCTTATGAACAGGCTCTCCAGGTGCATATCTTATACCACCTCAGCTGTCGCTTCCCTCCTCCTAATAAAATGAGATTGACTTTCCGTTTTTGGAGTTTGAATGATTTAGTGTTACTGATGTGTTACCTGTTGCACCTGGAAAAAGAAGTTACAGCTGTACCGGTGAACTTGAGCGAGAGACCTCATTTTACAGGCAAATGAGGACAGGGGTGGTGCCCTGAAGAGCTCTGATCCTGGGGAAGTCGAGGCACCAGCCTTGTTCGCATGCAGAAGCCGGGTTCTGGAGCCGTACAGCTGCTCCACTGCATCTGCTGCTTTGGTTGGACCGTAAAAATGTCATGCCTCATCTGATTAAAAAGGCCTTGAAATCCTGACGTGTGCCACTCCACGTGACTCTCCTGTACAGAACCAAGGGGAAACGTGCTGCCTCAGCAGGAATGAGCCTGGTTAGGGTTTTGGTGTAAACAGTGTGAATCAGAGCTGCACGGTGCTAGCTGCTTTCCGCAGAGGATTTGGGATGTGGGCAGCGAGCGGCTTTCCCTCCTCCCTCGCAGTGCAAAGGAGAGCTAAGAATAATGCAAAACACGGGCATCTTAATTACTTGGACTAGGAGGAAAAGGAGCACCCCTAGCAGGGAAGAGGCAAAATGTACTGATGGGGCTTTTTTTTTCCTGCTGGATCAGCAGTTTGAATGTCTCTTTTGGTAGCAGCAACTTCTCCTCCTCCCACAAGTTGACTCTGTGGCTGAGTAATACGTGGGCTTCCGGGCACTCCAAATTTCAGAGCTTGTGAAACTGGGAAATCTGGGGAGGAATCAAGTTTGTCCTGGAAATTAAAGGTGGTGGTGGGGAATTATTGTTGTAAGACTCAAAGGGTTGTGCAAGAATTCTAGGCTTGGGGGCCGCACTGAGAGATTTCCTTTAGATCTACCTGGGCGAATGTTAAATGCAAATAGGAGAAAACTGATTTGCCCAGCTTGGAGCAGAGTTTGCAGATGAACATGCTGGTTTCTTTGCCTCCCCATTTACAACTTATGGTCAGGGAAGTGGGTTTTTCTTTTTACTTCTTTTTCCCCCCACTTCTGAACGGTTCTGTTCAGCATATCAGTCCCCCTTCCTGAAGAGGTTGCCGTGAATGGTGCATTGGAAAAATGCACATGGTATTTGCTCAACAGTGTAAGGGCTTTTGTTTGCTAGATAAATAAATGGGCAGAGGCAGCGGAAACCCTTTCCAGCCTTGTTCAAATACTGTGGCTCAGCTAAGTAATCGGGGAGATAAAGGTGTCGCCAGTATACCAATTTCTTCAATAGAAAATGTTCGGAGTTAGCTAAGCCAATCTTCGATAACTTCACCAAAGAGGCTGATTAAGACATGCTCCTAAGGAGATCGGTGCGTGCCCTGTGCAGACAGCATGAGCCTACATAAGGGCAGATTTGCTCCAAGCAAACTTTACCACTGATAAGCAATGACTGCTCCCTAAATTACCTCTGTGAAAGGTACTGTGTTCTTGATTCCTGCAAATGGCACTTGTAGAGGGCGAAGAAGAATGCCCGAAAGCAAAACTAGACGCTGAAGTCAAAGTCCAGGCTTAAAAACATTCACTGTCTGAACTGGATAACAAGCAAAGCTGCCCTGGGAGGGGGGGGAAAAAAAAATCACATGCGCATGCAAAATTCTGCAGTGCAAAATCAGGCTTTTTGGGCTGAAGACTCTTCTGTCTCAGAGGAGGGGGTGAAAGCACTGGTCAGAAATACATAATGCTTGTGCACAGATGTAACCCTGATATCAGTTGGTTGCAAATCAGCACATAGAAAATGCAGCTTTTGATAACATTTAAAAAAAAAAAAAAAAGAAAAAGTTGCCAGCTGAGAGCGAGAAGGAGAAATTCTGTTCAACCCTATTGAAACTGGGCTATAATGAAAGCAGAAATACACCTCTGCGTCCTGGAGGAATTGCAATACGTGAAGGACAAAAATGGTAACTAAATACTGGTGTATGTGGAAAGGCGGTGGCTACTATGCTGATACCTTACGGGAAAATTGCAGAAATGCTGAAGGATGTTTAAATGAAAGCGGCCGCGGAGATCTTCGGACCTGGTCTGGTTTAGTTTTGTTTATTTAAAAGAAAAAAATATGTATCGGTCTTTTGGGAATCCCAGTAAAGGAGGTGCAGGGAGAGGGATACTAATGGGCCAGAGTTTTAAAAGGAAAAATGGTACAGCCCCACAGAGTGTCCTGAGCCGGGTCAGGGCAAGGCCACTGAAGGATGCTATCGATAAAGAGCAAGTCGATGGTAACGCGTTCATTGCTGGGTCCCCAAAGGCCAGAGGAGAGCGTTACCCTGGCCGAGCGAGGCTCGCGTGTGTTGTTTTTACCGCGCTCGGCTGGGGCCCGGCGTGATTTAGTGCAAGCGGCTGGAGCACGTTTCAGCGGACAATTGCACGCTGTCAGCTTTCTGCTGCCGCTGGGTTATCTCTCCCTGCTTTCTTTCGGAGCAGATAAGAAGGGTATAATCAGCCTGGAAGTTTGTCTTGCTGGAGCAGGCAACTCGCTGCAGCTGAAATCAATCCTCGGTGTTTATATCCCCTGACGTGCAATAGAGGGGAGGGAGGGCAGGGCAGAGCCTGGCACTACTCATGGGTGAGCACAGCAGGCCTCTCTTGCGGAAGGGTTATTTGCACCCAAAAAGAGCCTTTTCCTGCTTAAGTTGAGGCATAACCCTAAGGCACCACTCTTATTTGGTGTAGATGAGTGTTGATAATCAAATCTGAACCCACGCTGCAGCTGGGAGGAACGGAGTGAGGGGATCGGTGCAGGCACTATCAGTTGGTCTGGGGGAAGAAGTGTCAGATGAATCCAAGTAGGAATTAATCCTGTTATGAGCTGTGCAAAGCCTCAGCCTCCATGGCACAGGGTGAACAAGGCGGCAAATATGTCCAAAAAAGCCACTGGGGTTTGATTTCCCTTCCCTCCACATCTGCACTCTAGTGCTCTGTAGCGTTCATGTGCCCCCAGCCCCTGTTCTCCTTGGTTTCAGTTCTACCCCAACTCTTTTAATAGCCAAACTGAAATACTGGAATAGGCACCCCGAAAAGAACTTAAGTTTTTCTCAGCTGCATGAAAAGTTAGGTAGAAATAGCTGACCCGTCAGCACGTGGGACCTTCAGAGGTCTGGATGCTTCTTCCTGCATCTCTGGGCTTCTGAGCAGAGATCCTGCGACGGCCTGTTTGACAGCCTGACTGAATTTTTGGCTGCTCTTGCAGACTAAACCTCCTGGTTGTGGGGCCCCACCATTAGTGATAGTTGGGAAGATGGGGAGGAAGCATTCGGAAACTGTCACCTTTTTGTGCCCACTCCTCCTCCCCATCCCTGGTTGAGTCTAGCATGTGGGTTGCATCTTCTCATGTCTTTGCTAGCAAGCGTCTGAGGGCTCTTGGATTCAGCTGGGGTTGTAGCATTTGCCGTGCATTTTAGTTAGCTGTAAAGATGTTTCTCTGTTCTCCCTGATTCTCTGGCTTCCCTGGTCCTCAAGCCTCTGTACTGTCACGTTCAAACCTGGCGTTGTGCCTCGGTGACAAGGCATTGCTTTTGTGATGGAAGGAAAAGTAACTGTTGCGTTTCCTGCAAACTCTAGCATCCTCTGTGCATCTGCTGCCCATCAGAGCCGTAAATCCCAGGGCACTCTGAAGCCTGGAAGGGATTAAGTGCCTGTCCTTTCCAGTGTTTGTCTTCAAAACAAGTCTGACTGAATTTAAGGTCACGTGTGCATCTCTCTTGAGGGTAGTTTGGGAGCTGCCTGTAGAGGAACAGTTCCCCAGAGCCTGTTGGAGGTTGTCTTGCTTTCTTGTTTGGGGACACTTGGAGAAAGAAACAGATTGTAAGAGCAATCAAAAGCCATCCTCTGGGGCTTCTCCTTCTATCCTGGAGCCGTGCCAAGCCCTCAGCCACTCAGAGCGAGCGAGATTATCAGGGTGTCAGAAAGCGCTTCCCAACTGATGGAGAAACCATGGCCCTCTGGGAAGGTTTGAACAGATGCTGCACACGGTGGGGAAGAGGCAATGGCATCCTATCGTCAGATAAGTAAATTGCTATTTATCAGCGCAGCCTGGACTTTATGGGGGAGTTTTGATCTACGTGTTATTGTTTTCCAGAGCCACCAGCAACCACAAAGTAAAAGAAACAGTTGCCTTGGAGCTTAGCTATGTGAACTCCAACCTACAGTTACTGAAGGAGGAGCTGGAAGAGCTGAACAGCTGCATGGACGTGTACCAGAATGACAGGTACGCGGAGCTGCCAAGCAGGCCAGGGAGGTTGCTTTGGCGTGGGAAAAGTGGTTTGTTCAGCTGGGATTTCTTTCTTCTTTTCCTTTCCACCTAGCACGCTACGATATTTCTCTTCTCCCCTCTGGGCATCGCAGGGCTGGTGACCTATCAGCACCCATGTCAGGCTAGGTTGTTTGGGCTGCAGCGGATCTGCGTCCTCTGGGAAAAATCGTAGCGATTTTCTCCACTTCGGAGAGAAGTTTGCCTTGCAGCTGTCTGATGGGGATGGAGGCTGGGGCTCTGGCTGGGGGAAGGAGATGTGGTCCCTGCGTGCTTGCTAAGCGTCCTGCTACCTGGGCTAAACTGTGGGCAGCCCCTCCTAGGAGAGCAGGGAACAGGACAGGGCCTGGGAACAGCACAGTCTTGCTCCTACCCCTCGCTGCTTTCCTTGTGCCTGTTGCTCTGCCTCCCTCATCTGACCAGAGTTCGACCCTCTAGCAGGGAGCAAGAGTTGGTGGCTGGAGAATAGGAGAAGGATAGGGCACAGGCCACGTGCTGAAAGGATTTGCTCTTTCCCCCTGGAAACCTCCACTGCTTAATCTCTAAAACTGCGAGGAGACCGACCCTCATTGTTTTTCCTAGTGGATATTTAGGACATGTTTTGGGATGGGTGGTGTGTTCTCTGGATTCTGATATCCCAAAGCCAGGAGCAATGGGTCAAAAGTAACCATCTTCAGGACAGGAGTACCATGTGAGCGATAAGCCCCCCAGAGCATGATTTTTTCCATCAGGTGAAGCTGGGTGTTTAACAGAAGCAATTAAAAGCATGGCTGCTTAGGTGCCCGACCTCCTGTTCTGGCTGCTCCTGAAATGGATTACTCACTCGTTTTTATTTTCCCATAGAGGGTATTAATTTTCCTCTCTTTCCGAGGTTAGACCTTTTATTAATTGAAGTGTGTTGTTTCTTTGAAATGCTTACCCAGCAACCTCGTCAGTTTGACTCACCGGAGCGGTAATCCTAGCACACTAGCCAGCAGCAAGCTGACATGCCGGGACGGCTCAGCAGAGCTATTTATCTGGGTGAGAAAGGAAGAGATCCCCGAGGCAGGAAAGACCAGGGACGCTACAGCAACGTGGGAGCTGCAAACGCTCCTTCCTTTCCTAAGACGGCTGTATGGCAGGTAGATGTACGCAGGAGATACATCTTGCCCCAAAACGTGGTCCTCCTCAGGGAAGGATTGCTGTGCTGCTGAGGGGAAAGGGAGGTGTCACTTGAGCGTTCCCTCTGCCCAGAGGCTCTGCTGCAGTCTCAGCATAATCCTGGACGTTTTCCTTCTTCCCAGCAATAGGCTGGGGAAGTTAAGTTGTCGGGCTGAATCCTCCCGTGACACAGGCTTCTTCCCCAAGCTGTTTCCTAGCAGGGATGCTTGGCCTTTGTAACCCACCTCGTGTTTGCTGTGGTTTGAAAAGAAAGCAAGAGCAATAACCCCAAAACTCTGCGCAGGCCAAACAAAACCCCCTTTGTTTGCTCTGTGGTATTCAATTCAAGCTGAAATCTCGTTAGAGAGCAAGTGATAACCGTTTTTTCATACTAATTATAGCTCTCAGGAGGCTGTTTATTCAGTGACCGAATGAGGATGAACAGGCCAAGGATTTTCCCGCTGCCCGATTTTTGCAGCTTTTTTTGCCTCCTCTCCTCCCCGGACTGCGATGTGCTAACGGCTCATCAGTTGTTTCTAGAGCTAACGAGAGGGGTTTAGGTAACCTGCTGTTGTGTAAAGCCAGGCTGGTGAGGGCCTGATCCCTCCTGACCCCTTTCCCATCTCATGCTCTGCTAAGCCCTTCTTGTTTCTTCTCCCCCTGGGAGGCCAAGTGTTCGGGGACATGGTAACACGGCTCAATGCGGAGGGTGAGGAACATCCCTGAGTAATAAACAGGTGTTGGGGAAACCATTTGCGTCTCTGCTCCAGAGGCTGGCGTGAGCTGCAGGTAGTACCGTAGGTTCTCATCTCAGTGTACAGGAGCCAGGCTGTGGGTATTTGGGTTTCCGGGCAAAGAGTCTGGATCCGGCAGGTCTCTACGTACAGTTGGGAATAAGTTCTTTGCTCTTGCTGCTGAGCAAAAGAGATGTAATTTTCTGCGTGCTCGAGGCCCTGCTGCTGGTACAGGCCACTTCACTTCTTGGCAACAGAAAATGAAAATAGCAACTAAAACCCCCAAAGGATGGTTCTTCCTGGCTGTCGTCCTACAACCGTGCAATGCTTCTTTGCTCCACAGATGACCTCTTTTGTTTTCTTTCCTTAATGTTGAAATACAAACCACTCCTCAGCTGGGTATTGCCAAAGTCCTTGTAATCTTCAGTGTTTTACAAGTATTGAACTGGCTCTGTGATAAGGGCTATTATTAGACAACTGGTTTTAATAGATGCTGAAAATTTCCATATTAGACATAGCACTGCACCTTTGAGCAAGTCCTTATCAGTGATGAAGCCCATATTAGCATGTGGGAGTTCGTGAATCCATGACCTGTGCTCACATCACACCCATTTCGCAATAGCTGTTAATTAAAACAGCTTTGTCACTGCAGCCAATTCGGTTGCTATTATATTTGTGATGGAGATAAAAACTAGAAGCTGGAGTAATAACAGACTGATGATTTCAGGCTGTCATCTCTGTGCGCCTTTCCCAGTGACGGGCAGTGCAGCATTGCTGCTTCTGCCCGTCAAAAGTGCACTGCTGTTCCCAGCATCACGTCTATCGGCAGGAATCACATCTGGCTTCCTTCTCCTAAGTGGAGTCTGGTCCCCTCTAGTTTTGCCCTTCAGCAGGAACAGATTAAACCCAGGGCAAAGAGTGTTTTCCCCTGTAGTGTGTGTGCTGCTGCTGGCACAGGCAGAAAAGAAAAAGGAGGTGCAGCACAGGATTGATTTTTGGGGACCCCTCTGGTCTCTGACGTGGGTGGCAGCTTCCCATCATGTCAACACTGTACAGCTTGCCAGGCTTGCCTGGGGTTGGAGTTTATTTCTGAGCCCGGAGCTGATTCGTGTTTGTCCCTAAAGCACAAGGACTTTCCAACATTTACGAAATGGTCACCGAATAGGTTGTCTGTTTGTTCTTCCAGCGAGTCCATCAGTGTCCCCATGATTCCTTTGGGCCTGAAGGAGACGAAGGAGCTGGACTTGTTGGCACCACTAAAGGTAAACCTTGGGGTTTTGCACACTCGATGCAATTTAGACTGACTAGGGAACCAAATCTGCACTTTGGGGAATATATATCTGTATATGGGCACATCTCACAGCTGTAGAGGAGACTCTGCAGCAACTGCAAAACGTTTTCTTCTTTGGGATGGTTGCTTTTAGGGCCTGGCAAAAATAAACTCAGGACAAGGAGGTGGACTTGAAACACAGGGGGAAAATGTGAGGCTGGAGAGTGGAGCAGTGGGGAAGTGACCGCGATTTCCCCAGGCTGCTGGAGAGCAGATGCCTGGTAGGGTTGCGGTGTCCCTGTGTGTGAGCTGGAGGTGTCCTGTATAGGTTTGGCAGGGGAGAAGATCGCTTTCCTGGCTTTTCTTGGTGCAGGTTTCCAAAGACCTTGTTGAGAAAGCTGGCATGTTGCTTATACAGAATTGTCAGAAGTCACCTTTCAAATCTTGAATGTCTGTTTTCAAGGGTGACTGTGGATTTTCTTTTGTTCCCCCACGCAGGATCTCATCAGCGAGCACTATGGAGAGGACGGTATCTTGTTTGAAAAGGAAATCAAAGAGTTTATGGAGTTGCGGCAGGTCTGTGTCCCTTGAGTTGCAAAATCTTGCTCTGGCTTGTTGAGAAATGTCACTGAAGGTGCTGCATTTTTCTCTGGGTCCCTTCATGCTCCCTCCAAACTGCACGCTTGTCCTCGTGTCTTTGGGTACTGGATTCCTGCAGCATGCGTTAGAACACCTTGGCTTCAGTTCATAGGTTACAAAATATTACAGACCACTAAATAATTGTTTTCTTTCCCTATAGTAGAATTCCCCTTTAATGCCTTACCAACCTAGAACTGAACATTAATAAAAGTATAATGTGATCCATTATTGTTGTTTTATGAATAATAATTCATCAGCGGCAAGGCAAAATGACTGCTCTCTGTCCAGCTAACACACAACGTAGTAGTCAGAGAGGAGGAAATGCAGAGCAAACTGGTAAAGGTGAACTTTATCCTCTCCTACCAAATAGCTCTCATAAGTATTTTCAGTTTCGCCTTGCCATGAAGCTTTGACCTCATGAGCAGGAAGAAAATACTTTCCCAGGCTTATAAAGGTCCCAGTCCTGCTCTTCAAGCTGTGGGAGGGGAGCCGTGGAAAGTCAGAGCCTGGAAGAGGACTCGTGACTGAAACTCGGAATTAATAAGAGAGCTCTGTCACTCCTTCCACTGTAAAATCAAAATCCCTCCCTCAGTCTTTTCTATTATGAGCAAAAATTGGATGGATTTCCTCTCTAGCATTTGTTTCATCCGATTTTGCACGCATTTTTCTCTTTAAAAAAATAATAATTAAAAAATATCCCAGCTTGGTTAAGGTGAGCATTGCCATCAGAACAAAGGCAGAACTGGAACGCCGCCTGCTTTTAGTTTGCTGGGTTTAGTCTGTGCGCCCTGGCTTGGACTTTGTATCTCCCCGGCCTTTTTCATAGGTAAACCCATCTCAGCTGTCACACAAGAGACTGTCTCCCTCTGCCGTGCCACCACCAAGTGCAATGCTGAAAAGCTGGGAAGCCGCATTAATGAATCCTGCCCCCTTCACTGCATGTGCTATGGTAGTCTTGAAGGTCTTGGCCAAATGCTGTTCTCCTGCCCACTGAAATCCTTTGCCTGGAAAGAGGGATTCTGCACAAAGCCTTTTGGGTGGAGTTTCTCCCACTTAGGCCAATTCTGTAGCCCACAGAGCTGTTAAGTCCCGCTGGCCAGCATGTAAATCTCATGTTCCTCCTGTTCCCCCTCCCTTCCCACCCACGTGTCCATCCTCCCTCTTTTGCTTCTCCACAGGCGATGCGGACCCCAAGCCGGAACGAGGCTGGGCTCGAACTCCTCATGGAGTATTACAACCAGCTGTACTTCCTTGACAACCGCTTCTTCCCTCCCAGTAAAAACCTGGGTGTCTTCTTTCACTGGTTCGTGAAGCTTTTTCCTTTCTGACCTTTGCACTTCCACATGCATTCCTAAACGGGGCTGATGTGGGAGCGCTTTGGGGGGGGGGGGGGGGGAGGTAAATAGGACCAGACCTCCTGGCTGTGTGCAGGGGTCGTCTTCCCTCGTAACATCTGGAAGATCCAACCTGTCCTTTTTTTGACCTCGATAGCAATACAGGGGCCAGCTGACATGGAGAGCTGAGTTTCCTCCTTGCTCTTGGCTTAATATCGGCTTACGACCCTGGGCAGATCAGTTAAAGGAGGCATGTGGAAGCACGTGCCCTGCGGGGCCTGGGAATAAATTGCTTTGGGAACTGTGGCTGCAAGTCCCAGACGCTCCATGCGAAATGGTGAAAACACTCAAGGCTCTTCCTTGAGGGAGCAGGGGAGGTCAAGGGGAGCAGCTGGTGGTCTTCCTCGGAGAACAGCATTCTCTTGGCACACTTAGCAAGGACTTTGCTGCCGGGGGGAAGCGTATCGGGGGGCTGCACGTGAAGCAGCTAACTTTTCCCTTCTCCAGGTACGACTCTCTGACGGGAGTCCCTTCCCACCAGCGGGCTCTGGCCTTCGAGAAAGGGAGCGTGCTGTTCAACATCGGAGCCCTGCACACCCAGATTGGGGCACGGCAGGACCGTGCCTCGCTGCCGGGAGTCAACCGGGCTATCGATGCGTTTCAGAAGGCAGCCGGTAGGTTGGCTCCCCTTCCTCTGCCTCGCCATCTGCTTCAGCGGGGAGAGGAGGGAGTGTTTTGAGCTAGGCTGAAACCGAGCAGGGGCAGAGTTGAGCTCGCCTGTGCTGGAACAGGAATAATCGGCTGCACAAATGCAAGCGAGCGAGCAGGCAAGGAGCAGTTGTGCAGAGAGGGGTGGGAGATTTCTTAATGTGCCACAAGCTGTGGTGCTGCTGCAGGTGTAAAGAGGAGCTGTGATGGTGTGAAAGCCACCCAAAGGCCTCTTTCTTGTTGCAGAGCCCTAGCGATGTCTCAGCTGGGCCAACTAAAAGAGCCTGAAGGGGAGAGGGAAAAAAAAAGTCAGAGGGCTGGAAAAAAGGAGAGGGCAGGAAAGGGAACGGTCTGCCTTCCAGTTATCTTTCTAGAGAAATGCTGATCAACCTGCAAGCAAATATGACTAGTGCGGAGATGAAGGGAATGATTTTTTTTTTCCCTTCACGTCAGCAGTTGGTAGAAGATGATAGCCCTAAACTCCAGCAAAAACTCACGTTAGGTGCTAGGAAAAACTGACTAGCCTGGAATTGCTGTCATCCAGGGCTTTTAAGAGCAAGCCGCAGGCACGAGGGTCAGTATTGTTGCCTGTTATGGTGAAAAACTTGAGAGGTGCACAGTACATGTGCACCAGCATCCTGGAGCTGGATCTAGGGCTGTTCCTCCTCTTGTGGTGCTAATGGAGATTGGACTGAAGAATCTTTGTCCTAGGAAAGCTGATCCTTCCCGTTTGCAACTCAGCTGCAGAATTGCAAGCAAAACAGCTACCTGGAGCTTTTCCATTGTGTAGGTGCGTTTAACTACTTGAAGGAAAACTTCTCCAATGCCCCCAGCCTGGATATGAGTGCCTCTTCCCTGAACATGCTGGTGCGGCTGATGATCGCGCAGGTGCAGGAGTGTGTCTTTGAGAAGGTGACCTTGCTCCAAGCCCAGAGTGACTTCCTCACGCAGCTGCAGCTTGCCCAGGAAGCAGCCAGGGTAAGTGCTGCTGTTGGGTCCCACAGCAAAGCCGGGCGAGGGTGTCATATGGAGAGAGTAGAGGATTTTGTGGGGTTGTCACTGGTGGAGCAAGCAAGAGGGACCCTGCGAGCTGTGTCACAGCCCCGCCTGCCACCATGAAGCAGCTGGAGAGCAGGGTGAGCAGGTGGAGGCAGCAACCTCCTGGACATTGCTTGCCTCTGTGCATTTGCTGAGCTGTTTGTAAATATTGCCGGTTGTTAATCCAGCCGTAAAGAAAAGAAGCAATCCCCTCAGTGGTTTAGGGGCTAAGTCATGCACGCTGTTAACATAACTGCATTTCCTAACCTTGAGTTATGAATAGAATTAACCCAACGTCCATATCAGAGATAAGTCCTTAATCGTTCCACCTTGTCCTGCTGGGAAAGCTGCCTTCTCTACGTAGCTGTGACAGTGCCAGGCCCAGGCCAAGAATAAAACCAGGCTTCAGAAGATGCTCTTTCTGCCAGACCCCACCTCTGAGGAGTTGCGCTGAGATGGCTTCCTGAGACCTCTGGGCTGTACCAGCTGCTCAGTGTGATATCGGGAGTTGTTACGGCAATCAGAGCATCACCATCTCTGTTAAGGCTCTGCTGGAGCAGGGCAAACAGCTGAGCTCACGTGGTTTGTTTTTCTTGGAGCAGGATTTCAGCGGGGCTTTTCTGTGTCACTTTGGCCAAGGGACTAAGAGAATCTGTGCCTCGAATCTGCTGAAAAGAGAGATCTTTATTGTTCAAATATCCTGGGGGTACAAAATGTTGTGATGGGCTGGGTTTGAGCTGCAGCATGTTCAAGCTCAGATACCAGAGCCCTGTGTAGGTTACCAGGCCCCCTTCCTCCTCCCTGGGGTCTCTGGTACCAGGGCTTTGCTCAAACCGTGCAAGATGGGAAGAGCTCGTGTGACTGCCTCCCTGCTGCCCATGCAATGGGGACACCAGGACCCTGCAGGCCACCCCAGTGAGGCACCCTGAGCTCCCTCTGTGGTCAGCAGATCTTGGGGCACAGATCACCCATGCACTGGGCAGAGGAATCGCACCACAAACTCCTAGGAGGGTCCTAGCAGGACTGTCACAGATGGAGGCGGCTCTGTTGTCAATGCCTCCAGACGGATGTGATAAATAGCCTGTGCGTCAGCAGCTTGAGTTTTGATGCCTGCAGGTTGAAGACGTCTACTCGCTGGTGCACCAGACGATGACCCAGGCCCACGTGAAGGATTACGTTCCTTTCTCTTGGACCACCATGGTCCATGTCAAGTCAGAGCATTTCAAGGCCCTCTCCCACTACTTCGCTGCCATTGCTCTCTGTGACTGCCCTGGTGAGTATTAAGCATATCGGCTTTACATCTTGGACATGACTTCCCATTTAGCCAAGTGCTCCTCTGTTGTGGATGCTGTCTCAACTCATTCAAGTAGCAGCCTGGTATTTGGGAGATTGTGAGAAAGAGCTAAAAGGACATCCACACAGAGTAACAGGATACAAACCTAGAGCCACTGGGATGCTCTGAGATGTTGGTCTTGCTTGCCAGTTCAGTGAGAGACTGAAAAGAGCATGCCACAGGGTAGATTTCCCCCATTTCTTTCTCCGATTTGTACAGTCCTTGCAAAATCTCTCCAAAGAGGTCAGCAAAAAGGTGCTGTAGGAATGTCACGTGCTCTCCACTTGGGTGCTGGGTGGGTAAACACCAGGGAGAGGCACAGCTCGCTGCCTGCTGACCAAGCGCATGCCAGGGAGCTCAGCAGGGCATTCTCCAGGGGCACCTCAGCTCGACTCCCTAGTCCTGCAGCGCTGGTCCACCTGGCAGGCCAGCCAGTGGTTGCAAAAAATGGGATTTCCCTGGACAAACTGGTCTGGGCTACCCAAATTTAATTGCCAGCCTTCTGGCTGGCTGTCATTGGCTCTCTCAGAGCTGCAGGACCAAGTCGTGACAGCAGGATGCACATAGCTGCACCTGAGGCAGGGTGACATGAGTCTGCAGAGTTCAGCTGGAGCTGGTATTTGGGATGTGACCCATAATCTCCATCTGTGCTGTCACTGACATTTGCGCGAGTGAGTTTGCCTCAGGCTGAGGACTTGGGGGTGAGCAGCAGATGCATGCTGTGTCCTGCGGTGTTGGCTCTCCACGTGGCGGGGGTGGCTGAGGACAGGCAGCAGGGTTGAGTTGCTTCTTGGGGGACTTCTGCAGACAGCAGTGCAGCCCTGGAGACCCCTGTCCTAACTTTCACCAGCCAGCCCACCTGCTTTTGCTGTGGGCCTGGAAGCAGTAGAGGCCTTGAAGACCACTGAGCTAACCCAGATGCTAGCTCTCCTGCTTGCTTGCTTGCACCGAGGGGACTGTCAGAGGCCCAGAGCTGGGGCCCCTCTGTTCGCTGCCAAAGTGATCTGCCTCATGTACATCCTTCCCTCTGCCTGCTTTCTTTTCCTGCCTCATCATACAGTCCCTCGCTAAGGTCTTTGCAGAATCCCCAACTTTCCTGGGCATCTTGACGCGATGCAGCCTTCTGCAGAAGGCTGCAGAAAAGCCCAGCGTCCCAGAAACGCAAAGGGCCTATTTTGGGTGCTCTGCAGAGTGTTGGACCGGGTTGCTGATCCCTGGAGAAGAGCAGCGTCACGACTTCCAACTGCAGGCTGCCTTGCACCTAAAATGGGAGCGTGGGGAGGGAGGCTCGCAGCCCTTCCTGGGGGCACAGCCGTCAGCAGCTCGCTTGGAGGGTGGATCTGGCGCTCCCCCCTCTCCGTAGCCTGCCCAAACTGTTGTTGCGAGGCTTGGGCTGTGTGGGCGTTGCAGAACCAAGAGAGGCTTTTAGGGCTGAGTGAGAAAAGATGCTGGGTCAGAGATGGGAGTTGGGGCATGATGTGAGGCTGGAGAGGCTTGAAGCCAGAAATGGGAGAGGCAGCAGAGGACAGGGATGAGGTCAGGTAAGAAGGGGCAGGACAAACCTCTCCCCGGAGACTGTGTGGCTGTTTGCCTGCCCCAAAAACATTAGGTGTTGGGGGAAGTGTGAATCTGCACATTTCCTGGGGTTTTTTTTTTTTGGAAGGGCTGCCTGGTCAGATCTCATGTGCCAACTTTTCTGCTTCTCCGAGCGTGCTCTGGCCCCGTTGTTCAGAATAACAAATCCCTTGCTCCTGTAATCGACCATCAATAAACTCTTTATGCTGAAGTTTAATCCCCCGTGGGTACTTGCACGGAGAGAGTTGGCATCCAGAGTCAGCGTGATGGAGCTGCTGGGTCACAGCCTGCAGGGTGCCAATGCCAGGGGGGTTGGCTGGGCTTTGGCATCTCCCTCAATTCAACGAGTTCCTAGTGCTCCAGTACTGGAGCCCAAGAGCCCTCTTAATTGCTTGCTGTCCCATCCTGTCCCCAGGCGGGGAGGATGCAATGAGTCTTGAGGTGCCTCTGAACCGAAGGGGATTAAGAACAACTTTGCCTGGAAATAATTAGGTAAAAATCACACATACAGAGCAAAGCCTAGCTTAGTGCTTGGAGAGCCTGTGCAAGGTGTTTCCATCACGGCCTCACCGGTGCAGCTGATGTGGCTTCTCCATCTGGAGATCCTTCCCTCCCTGTGTTGAAGGGCATTCGGTGGGTGCCTCGTGTCTAGATTGCAGTGGCAAAAACCCGACAGTGGAAGAAAGGAATAGGAGAAGGCCTTGGTATTGCGCTGGTTGCAACTGGGCAAACCCCTCTGGTCATGTTCCCCCAGCTGGGTTATCTCTATCATTTTTGCATGTGTGGCTGTAAGTGGGGTCCCGAATGCAGCAAGGAGGAGGGAGCAGATTTGGGGGGTTTGGCTCACTGTTTACACTTTAGCCTGTCATTTTTCCTCTGCTCTTGTGCTCTAGTTGTCATCTGACTTAGCTCCATGTCACTAACCTTCAATGGGAATATTCAGGGCTTTTTATTTTCAATCCTGCTTCTAAAACAGAGCAAAGGAGGGAAGGAGGCAAAAGAGCCAGATATTGAAGTGATGTGGACAAGACAAATCCTGCACTTAGCTTCAAAGCGTGGTGTGGCCTTTAATATAATAAATCTTCCCTCTCCATCAGCTATTTCTTGGTGGTTTTTGCAGACCGTTGCTGCTAAAGCCAAGCCCCCGGTGGATGAAAGAAAGCTACCACTGAAGCTAGCAGAGCCATGTGCACAGCAGTGTGGATGTGGCTCGCTGTCCACCTTCTCCTCTTGCCACCTGGGACTCCCTGCCCATCTGAAGCTGAGCAGTGCTCTGACTTTCTCTAAGCGTGTTCCCACCTCTGTTTCGCACAGTGGCATCTGATGCTGAGCTCCCAGAGCATGAGAAAGCTTTTATCCAGTTTCACGTCACCATGCCGGACGGGCCATCACTCCGCATCCTGCTGCAGGATCCTGAGGAGAGAAGGAAGCTGGGTAAGTGTATGCTTGGTGGCAGATCTGGGTTCTCGGCTCAAAGGTGTGATAAACCCTGATACAGGAACAGAGCAAACCTGCTGTAACCCAGGCACTCTGCTGTAGGAACTGTATCCACAAAGGTGCGTGCTGAAGAGCCTTTGAGGGGTCTCTCTACGTAAGGACACTTTTTGTCTGCCTGCCTTTGAAAAGATCCCCTCCTAGGAAGGCAGTGATCAGAAAGCATCATGGTTCCCTCTTTCCCTATAAGAGTGTTTAAATGCTCTGTCAGTCACAGGAGTATTCTGTCTAATTGAGTGTGTTGGATCTTACTTCCCTCATTTCCATCTCCTCTTGTTTTACACTGATACTTCAGACATGACACTAGCCATGAAAAATGCGAGCCTTCACTTTTTTCCCCCCTTGGATAATATATATGTAAGCAGTAAAAACTGCGCTGCGAGCAAGGAGGAAGGAGTGGAATAAAGCCATCAGCATTTGTCATTGCAGAGCTCCTTCTGATTATGACCAAATGCAGCACTTTCTTCCTTAGCCTGCAGACAGCGCCTGAGCATAACTCCCAAAATATTGAAGCTCCTTTAAATCACTGCTGTGAAGGCAGGTGCATTTTTTTTTTTTTGCGTACTTCCATTTCTTGATGATCTCTTAGTAAGTCTGTTCATTGGGTGGGTGTTTTTGTAACTGCTAGTTCTGCAGATTCCCCCTGGAACTGCAGAGCTGTGCTGAGCTCTTTCTGGCTCGCTCCTTGCCAACAGTAAAGATCCCGCAGTCTGAACACAGTTACCTATCTCGCTGGGCGGCTGTGACCCCCGTGTGATGGTCGGAGACAAAAGCAAGCTCCAAGCTATCTCCAAGAGTCTGTGACTCTGTTACCTGCTCCCTGAGAAAAATTTCCGGGTGTTTCCAAAGGGGATCTCACTTTAATGGTACAGTCCAGCTTCACTGTTACTGGGAAGGAGCGTTTCCACGGATGGGGGATGAGACAAGGACCCTCAGCCCTGCAGCCGTGAACATTTAGGGGATGACCAGTTCAATGGTCCACGATAAAAACCAACCCACAAAGCTTGTACTGACTTACCCTGAGCCGGGTAACATCCTACAACGCAGTGCAGAGAAATGTTTGGACCTGGAGCTCCTGGAAGGAGTTTGGCTTTGGCTTTCACCTGATTGACTTGACTACAAGAAGATACAATGAAGGCCGGGGGTGGCTTTTTTTAGCTATGTCCAAAGGATCGAGAGATGAGGGCTTCCTCCCATGCTGATTTTCAGCTTAAGGGAAAAGATGGGAGCGTTTGCTTATTCAGCTAAAGTTGAATTTTAACAGCCCTCCCCAAAGAGGCTAGAATAATAGAAAGCTCAGTTCTCTACTTCTAGGATGTCATCGTTTGCCTCCCACACAAACTGTCTCTTGGTGCTCTTTTCCCTAATTGTAGAAGTGTGAAATGAAACAGGCCATACCGGGAATGAGTTTGTCACGTAGCCAGCCCAGGCAGAGTCCTCCCGGCTGCTTTGCCTCCCTTTGCTGCTAGCTGGTGGGAGGCAGAGGACATTCATGCGCTCTTTTCCTCACCCAGGCACAGGAAGACGCCCTCAGCAACCCTTAAATGAGCCCCAAAAACAGAGTGTTATGATAAACTATCCTGACACCTTCAGCTCCTGTAATCTGGTTTCTTGATTGGCATGAGCTGAGCTTCCAGCTCTGCCTGCTCTCCTAGGAGAAAACAGGCTCTATTCATCATTTTCTTGTAAAAATTGAACATGCAGACACCAGTCTCAGCTCTGTTTTCAGTTTATAAGAAAGGAAGAAAGTTGCAGCACTAAAATGATCTCCCTGGAAGGATTTTTTTTTTTCCCCTTCTCTTGTTACATACTGCGATAACATTATTTATATCAGGCGTGTGACATACTCCACCACCTTCACTAAACTGAAACCAAAAGACTGCATAACGTCCTGGTCAAATCTTGTTTGATCACCTGGCTGAACAGGACCTGTCATTTGAAATGTGAATTTACAGTCTTAGAGGGAGACAGAGGCAGAGTCAGTGTCCCAGGTGGATGATGATTTAGAAAACAGCTAATGATCTGAGAGCTCTCAGGTGACCTGTCTCAACCTGTATCTCCTGTGATCTCTCGTTATCCATTTGTTCATCAGTAGAAATAGCAGGAATCAGTGATAGTCATTACCAAGCCACGTAAAACCAAGGCGTTCCAGTGTTTGTGCTTTCCTCCCCCTGCAAGTGGGGCTGGCTGTGGGTACTTTGATAAAATAAGATCTATGTATTTGACAAGAAAATAGGAGTGATTATTTTGGAGAATCTTTTCCTCTCGGTTTTATATCCAGCCTCAAACTATTTCCTTGATTGGAACTTGTAACACAGATATTCACCCCTATTTCTAAGGGAAGTAAAGGAGAGGTATTTAGGCAACTGATTTGTCTCCGCTTACTCTCTGGAGTAAATCCTGGCTATCTCCCTGGATTATGTTGCCACCATGTGTCTTGAAACTGGAACTGCTAGAGGCATGTGTGTTTTTATTATGTATCTATATATTTAGCTTTTTTTATAGTTTAGCATTGGCTATGGGCACCTTCGTTGCAGCCTCTGGCGAAACAGGGATGTTTGCATTGGTATTCATAGGTCACTTATTCAGAGGTCATCAGTATACCTCACTCCTGATCTCCAGATGCGTCTGGCTCAGTTTGGTGTTGCTTACATCTCTCCTGCCATTTTTAGCTACTGTGCTTTCGCCACGGTGAAAACAAATTGAAGGCACTTTGAGAGGAGAAAAGCAAGGATGGGCACCAAAGAGGGTAAAAAGCAGGACCTGCAGGGAAAGGTGAAGGAACTGGGTTTGCTTAGCCTAGAGAAGAGGGAGAAGAAGTGTCAAACTATCCCGAAGTTGAAAGGCAGTCACAGAGAGGACAGCATCTGATTGTCCTCTGTGCTCGCCAGGGACACGGGGAGATGGAGAGAAGTTAATTTGCGGAGGAGATATAGGTTAAACGTTAGGAGAAACTTTGCTTGCTGCAAGGGCAGTGAAGCGCTGTTTCCGCCTCCCTCGCTAGGTGATGGCAGCTCCTTCGCCGGCGGTTTTAGAGAACATCTGCCAGGTATTCTCAGCCCTGTCTCTGCTGCCGGGGAGCGAAGTAGGTCACCCCTCAAGGTCCCTTCCAGCCCTACATTCAGGCATTAAGCTGACGGCTGGGACCTACTCCATTTAACGCACGTTGAAAGCCTGGCAGGCTGCTAACGTGACTGGGCTGTCCCTGAATCACGTCGAGTGACACAGCAATTGAAACTCCTTTAATCCGTGGGCAGCCAAGCGAGCAAGACTGCCTGGCGTTGAAGAGGGAGCGACAGTAGAGCTGTGTGGATCTCCCGCTGGCACGGCCAGGCTGTGATTTCTGTGCTTTTTCCAGGCAAGGCTCATCTGAAGAAAGCCATCATGAAGCACGAGGAAGCCATGAGAATCCACAGCTTATGCAAGATCCTGCGGAAGATGGATATTCTCCAGGAGGTCCTTTCCTTTGCTCACAAACGCTCGCTGAGCAAATACTCGGAAATTGACCACGAAGAGGACTTCTTTGAAACCGGAGATGCCCCAGATATTCACCGTAAGTGGTTTTGGGGTGTATTCTGCATGGGGGAGAGTGCCTCAGGAAAGGGGTGCAATTTGCAAAGGTCGTACAAAGTGGGAAAATTGTGCAGGGTTTTATGGAATCTGCAGTTAATTTGTGATATGTAGCTGTGGGCAAAGAGCTGTGCATGTGCATGTGTAAAAGGAGCAGGGCTCCCTGTATTGAAACGGAGCGGTGCTAATAAGAGTGGGCTGGAGCTCCGGGTTTCGTGTTTGACAGCTCCCTGAGCAGGTCTGAGCTCTTCTGGGTTATGTTGTCCCTGCCTGGGAGTGTGTCGTGCTCACGGTGAGGTAGCAAAATAGCTACCGCTTATCTCATGCTGCAATTACGTGACCCTGGCGTGTGTGCTTTCTCTTTCTAATACTAGCCAAAACCCATCAGAAACCGGAGATAAAATCACCCAACTTCTCCCAGGTGAAGGTGACCGATCTCTTCCACAGACTGGTATGTACAGATATGGAGGGGGGTGTCAGTCTCTGGTCATGGGCAAGGTTAGGGATAAAAGTGCTTTGTGCCCCCATCACGCAGGGAACCTTTCCAGGCAGCATTTAGGAGCACCCGAAGGGGCGAGAAAGCCCACACAGCCTGCAAGGTTCTGTATCCTCTCCAAAATGCTGTCTGGGGAGCAAATGCTGCCTTCTTCTCTTATTATTTCATTAGTCATAGAAGCAGCAGCAGGTTAGTTAGCTGAGGAGCAGGGCTCTCATCCAGCTCCTCCGAGAAGGCAGCAGGCACACGCACAAAAGCATGTCCTTTCATCCTGCTGTAAGAAGCAGCAGGACCGTGAGTCATTCTTCCCTCCTGGTGCAGGCACTTCCCTCAAAGGCTTCCTTCCAGCAGGAGATGAGCCACCTCCTCACAGGAAGGAGCTTTTGCAGGAGAAGGAGCAAGGGAGTCCGTATCTGTGCATGATCTAAATGGAACAAGACCTATTCAGTCCCTGAAAATCAGCATGGGCTTTGATGTGAAGCTTCTTGGATGTAAGGTGGAGCTGGCACAAGCATTTTGGGTGGGCTTTACCCGATAAAAACTGAAGAGACTGTTTAGTGGAGGCTTTTAGGGGGCAGAGCAGGTTGCAGCTGGTGTTACCCTCTGGGAAAGTACCGCTCCATCTTAGCTGCATGACCTGGGCCAGCCGTTCTCGGACCGGCAAGGCAGGAGATGTGAGAACCAAAAGGAAAATCCCACCTGACCTTTATCTCTGCCCTCTTTGGGCTTATCAGGTGCCTGGGAGCAGGACTTAGCTTAGCAGCTGCCCTGGACACTGTTGGGGGGTCTGCCTCTGCTGTCCCCCTTCCTCAGCACAGTATCCCCACCGCTGTGTGCAGATGTCCCAAGTGATGTGTAGCACCCTGGGAAGAGGTTGGTCTAGCAGGACATAACCAGCATCGCTATTTTTGAACAACCTGAGTGGAGGGCAGGCAGCCAGACCCTGCTCCTGTGAAGGAGTTTTGCAGGGGTCTAATCCTGAAGAGGTGATCTATCCTGCTGCAGTCCACCCCTGGCTGGCTGCCTCCCCCAGAGCCAGGCTGCAGTGAAAACCTCAACCCCCGTCCCTCCTTTGATGATGGGTTTTATTTCCTTAAAGGGGGGGAATTAATGAGCCAGCTTTATATGCTGGAGCTTTGAGTTGTTTGGTCCAGGACTGTAATATTTAAACTGAGCCCACTTCCCTGATCTTGATGGTGAGACCTCTTTCTCCTTCCTTGTAGTGTGGGAGGATGTCCTGATCTACGTTGGCCCTGCTCTGAGCAGAGGGTTGGACCAGAGACCTCCGGAGACCCTTTCCAACCCACATAAGTCTGTGTTGCTTCATGCACAGCCAGTCTAACAAGTGCTTTTAACTCCTCTAGCCTTACAGTGCATAAATCTGCTGCTTTTTTGACATGCAGGCAGGCTGAAACACCGGGCAGTCAACAAAATACAAAAGATAGGATTTTTTGCTCTCCCTCCTCACCGTCAGCCGGTGTTTTGTAGAGTTGCAGCACAGGGTCCCCAGAGAGTTGCTCTTGCACTGAAAGGTGTTTTCACTGTTTCTGCTTTGCCCTAGGGGCCCCTCTCAGTTTTCTCAGCCAAAAACAAGTGGTACCCTGTGCGAAGAGTCCACCTGGTGAGAGGTGAAAACGGCTTTGGATTCACGCTGCGAGGAGACTCTCCCGTCCTCATTGCTGGTGTCATCCCCGGGGGCTGTGCTGCTGTGAGTAGCCCATGCGCTTGCTGCCCATGGCTTTCCCCCTGCCAGGGATGCTGGAGGTGGGGTTGCCTGGGGTTGCCTTGAGGGCTGCCTGGCAGTTTTAGCGCTTAACATTAAGCTGTATAACTTGGCAACGACACCGGTCTGTTTAGGTGGAGACTTAACCCTGCCGGATCTCTGCCTGAGCCTTGCAGATGGGCTCTTCCAAAAGAGTTGAGCTGTGGTTTTGAGGAGATAACTAAGGAAAAATACGGAGGTTAGCTCAGTTTCTAACTGCTGGGAGCCTCTTTTCTTTGGCAAGCACCCAGCTCCCCTGTCCCCCGTTTTGGGAAATGAGAGTGGATGGAACAAGATGGCAAGTCTGATACAGAGATCATCTCTGAAAATTCTGGAGTGGGCTTTGACTCCAGATAAAGATACTGAAATGTGGGTGTCCAGGTGTGTACAAGTTTCTAAACCTCCCTTACAGCTGGCCCTGCGTGTCCTGACTGCCATGCTGAGTCTCTCCAAGCTCTACTAATGGTATCAGCTACGTCTCCAGGGCCTATATCAGGAGCTCAGTGCATGTGGAGGAACTGAAATGCGTGCATCTAGATTTGCAGTGGAAATCCACCCTGGAGTCTTTCCACCGAGCTGGACTGGCCCCACAGCCCCAGGCTGGCGCGTGCTTTGGTTTAAGCTTGTAAAGCGCCTTGTTGAAGCCTAACATGCAAAGCATGCGCGTAGGACCTTGCTAGGCCTGCTCTGTTTTCCTGAGGGTCAAGGCTTGCAGGTAGTGATTTTTCCGGAGACATGTCATGTTTTTTCCTCTGGCAGTAGGCGGGTCGGAGTTGGATGTGCGTTTTGTAAGGCTGCTCTTGTCGTGGTGCTGTGCCTTCGTTGCATGTTGGATGTCAAGCACAGCCATTGCTGGCAGCTACAAAACAGATCCATGGTCTATAGAGCATCCCCCCTTCACAAGCATACTGCAAAACAAATGTAAAATCTCTAGGATGAAAAACCAAGCAGTCTCACGCTGCAGCTCAAACGTGTGCACCTTCTCCATTCCCTTGCAGGAAGCTGGGCTGAAGGAAGGGGACTACATCATCTCAGTGAACGGCAAGGATTGCAGGTGGTCCAAGCACGCCGAAGTGGTGCAGCTGCTGAAGAGCACTGGGGCAGAGGGAGTGGAGATCGGTGTGATAACGCTGCAGGGCTCAGAGGGGCAGAAAGCCGTAAGTCATGAGGGCGTTCTGCAAGCAAAGCTTGGCGAAATCCTTAGGTAGGAAACTGCAGCTTTGGGGAGAAATTTGCTGCAGTCTGCTTAAAACGAGGCTCTGCTTTGTCTCCTGCATGGCAGGTTTGTTTACAGCTGGCCTGGCAAATATAAAGCACCGGTAGCTGCTTCCGGAGGAGGAGGACCATCTATCTTCGCTCTTAGCCTCAGAATAGTCACCGAAGCAAGCTGACCTAGCAGCTGCTTTTTGGAGGACAGGGGTTCCCTACTGGTCTGTAAAGGGTGGAGGTGGCAGGGCAATGAGGAGTAGTAGCTTCCTTTTGCTGCATAAGCTTCCTTTTCCTTTTCCTACCAGTGCAGCAGAGAGGCTTTAAATGAGACCTGTTCTGCCTGAGATGGAGGCTCCTCAGGCTATGTGCCCGTGGCTTGTACTAGCGTGTGTCAGGGAGCTAAAGCATCACAACACCAGAGGTGATGGCTGTGGATTGCACTTGATAGCTGAAGCCGAACATTTTGAGTTCTCGTCCTCGCCCTGGCTTGGTACCACTCTGATTTCGGCTGCGTCTTTAGGCTCCCAGACCCCAGCATTTTGCTCTCTGGCCACGTGAGGAATTCCTGTTATACAGGAAAATATTCAAATGCAAGGAACCAGCAGAAATGCTATAGAAAGGAACCGCTTGAGCGGCTGAGACCATTCATGTGGGTTCCGTCTTTGCCGTCAGACCTCACGCTGGTCTCTGTTCCCTCTACTGACAGGCAGACAAGAAGGCAGCGGTCATGTCTTCGGGAGGTGGGCTGCTGAAGAACAACAAGGAGAACAGCCGGAAAAGTCTAATGAACAGCAAGAGCGCCAGCACACTGCTGGTCTGGAATAAGAAGAGCAAACGGAGCAAGAACAGCACTTACAGCGTCCCCTTCACCGCGGTGGGAGACAACGAGGCCATGTACTGAGACAGCCACCTGTCTAGGTCATGTTCTTCAAACTCTGGGCCTGGCTGACACTGAATCCTAGCAATGGCAGACCCTCAGTAGCACAGGCAGTCTGTTTGGGGTGCACTGGTGTCATTGCAGCAAGATGCTCCTCTCGTTCGGAGGAGGCCTGGCTTCCAATGCTGGACCCGTCTGGGGACATGCCGCTGGTTGGATTCTCCTCAGAGAGAAGAGTGACACACAGCCCCTGTCACTACTGAACATTGGACTCCTCCATCTCCCAGCTCCTGCATAAGTGGTCCTCAGCTAAACAGTACTGGGAAACTCTGATTTATTATTTTTTTTTCTCTTAAGGGGACGAGGGACCTGTACTTTGGTATAAAGCAGGGACTGGTTTGTGTCTTCTGCTTAGTGCAAGGAGCAGCCAAACCAAGCCCAGCCATTAAAGCAAAAGCTGTAACCTTCTTTAGTGTCTCTTAGGCTTTATCTGCAATGTAGAAGACAACACCATTGATGCTGCTCACCAGGAGCTGCTGGTGTAGGCAAGTCATGCAGCAACTCCAGCCCAGCATCTCTGTCAGACTGAGAGGGAGGTGTTTGGATCTACTGTGAGCAAGCCACTGGGTGGTGTGAGGGTTTTCAACCCCCGGGGCAGCCGTGCAGCCCAGCAGGCTTGGACAGGCTGGC
This sequence comes from Apteryx mantelli, assembly GCF_036417845.1. Taxonomy (NCBI): domain Eukaryota; kingdom Metazoa; phylum Chordata; class Aves; order Apterygiformes; family Apterygidae; genus Apteryx; species Apteryx mantelli. Next base: position 2,045,339 of record NC_089979.1, on the reverse strand, counting down.
CTGGGGAGTCTGCAGGTTGCAGGGCTTCTCCGTGAACGCTTTGCAGCTCTTTGGGGGAGAAATTGAACCTTGCTGTTTTAAAAGCGTCCAACCCGTGAATACTGAGGTTGTGGAGAAAAGCATTCGGGTCAAGAAATGCTCATGGGAGTCGGAACTGAGTAAATTTAAGCCAGCTGACTTATGAGCCGGTCTCCCAGCACAGTCTCAATTCATGTGCATGCATCTCACTGTAACTAAGAGACTTCTGTCCCGCTAAGCCTGCAGGGCTGGCTGTTACGTAGAGCAGAGTAGGTGGATCGAGATGGCAAATTTGCCCCCATGTGAATGTGAAGGGAGGGCGGTTCCTACTGTCCTAGGTGATTTTTCTAAGGAGCAGAACAGCTGTGTGTGTATTCACTCTTTCTAGTTTATATTGACATGACAATCTCCATGTGATTGCAGAGTGAAGGGAGATGTACCTAACACCCCAGTACCGGAAAGCTTTAGGGTTTTCAGTATTGCAAGCCCTGAACCAATGGATTAACAAAACCTCCTGCTGGCCAAGCTATCCGACCAGAGCTTGCAGCCTGCACTCAGATTATGTTCGATTCCCATTTATTGGGAGAGGAATAAACGTGGGGATAGCTCAGGTACCGATGACATGCGGTGATGGTATCGTGGAGTTCAGTGCAGACACCCGAAGCCCTGGAGGGCCTGAGCGCTTAACCAGGCAGTTAGGCAGCAAGGCGGGTTAGCAGTGTCCCAGCTGACTGGGTTAAAGCTCGGATGGGGTTGGCCACATCCCCACCAGCAGAGCTGGCAGCATGTCAGACCTCTGTCACTGCAAGTCATCAGCAGGGAGGCAGATTTTGGTCTGCGTATTCCTCTGAGTTCACAAGAAGCATGCGGTTGGGTCACAGTTTAGCAAAGCTGGTAAGCTAGAGCTGATATAAACTTGAGCATATGCTCACGCTGTGCTGAACTGGGGCTTGTGCATATTTTTTTTTAATGGGCACACAGGTTTGCCCAGCAAATACAGCCTGACTGCGTAGCCTGCTTCTCTGGAGGAAAAGGGAAAGACTTACTATGTACTTGTTGTCTTGCTTTTTTAATCAGTAGAGGTGGATTGCCCTAAATATGTGAGTAGATTAATAGCTAAGAGCCTTGTTTCTTTCTTGGTATGAGATTAAAATTCCAGGAAGATAGCTCCTCCAGATTATTAAACTACTAAATTTGTGCTAGTATTGGATCTTGCACACGTTGCTAATACCCTAACATTGTGCTGTCAGCATTCATAACAGAGCTGGGCTGATGGATGCATGCATCTTGGTAATTGTACTGGAAATGCTGGAAGACTCAGAATATACACTAGATATATTGGCAAAATTTTCTCAATTCCGTTTCTGCGTTGTGCACTATTTTTCTGAAGGCTAAGGAGCTGTCTAATCTTGAGTGCTTGGATGATCTTGGTAGGTATAAAATACCCTTCAGAGATTCAATTGTATTTTTGTACTTTTTAAGTTGTGACAAATTTGTAACCATAGTTTAAAGAAATTAACTGAACACACAGGTCCCTTGAGGCTGGCAGTGGGATATCTTCACGTTAGCTTCCCTTTGGATTGTACCTTGATTTGTTCTAGGTAGCTCAGTGCTGATGTGCCAACCTTTTGGTCCTGTTTTGATTTATGGAAAATGAAAGGAAGATTTCTAGTTCTAGAAGGTATTATATCCAAAGCACATTAGTTACTGACAGATCTCTGTTCATGCAGCATATCCTGCCCTGCCTCTCATAGTTTCAGCAAGCTCTGCAGATGGACCGAGATTTGCACTCTTTGCTCTTGTCTTCGTGTATGGTTGTAAGATCTGGGGTGCCCTGTGTTTTGGTGATGAACCCCCAGGCTCCTGGGCATGAGCTGACCCTCCCCTGGCTGAAGGAAGGGATTTTCCCCCATGGAGGAGCCCTTCATAATTGTCATTTTCTGCAGCTTCCTCTGCAGTGACTGAGAGCTAGACGTTGTCAGACAGGATTACAGGTCTGGCTTTGAGCATGAGGCCATCTGGTACCATCAGATTTTCTGTGTAATCTTGCCGGCTGTTTGGCACTGGAGTGGTAAGAAATGATGTAGGTTTACCTATAAAGCAGGCTTGCCATTAACGTATCTTGGTAGAAACTCTGGAGGTCCTAGGTGTGTTGTGTGTGCTGCCAAAACACAGCTCTTTGAGCCAGAGATTCGTTTATTTAAAAGAAAAGTGCACGAGAGCAAGCAATGTGCCTGTGCATTGCATTTCCACCCGTATCACCAAATTCCTACATTTGCGTTGTCAGAGGGGTTGTGCTTTATGCGAATTGGATATTTTCCTAACACCAGTGGTTTGTTTGTTTTTTTTTAACTTGTATGTGGAATTTCACCATTTATGGATTAAAAAGCACTGATTTGAAAACACTTTGTAGTGTATCTCTCTGTTGCTAACTGTAGGAGAACAGGGTGCACCAGCCATGGTGTGGGACCAAGCCCCAGGCTGGGCTTGCAAATGGGTCAGTTTTACATAGATCCAGAGCTGTCAAGGTTGAGAGAGATGATTTGAATCTAGTATGGTCTGCTCTGAACAAGCCGAAGATCAAAGGCAAACTGAGCTCCTAAACATCCAGATCAGCAGATGAGTTTTGTTAGTCCTACAGCCCTCAGGGAGCTGTCGTCTCTATCTCTGTAATGGGAGCTAGTGGCTAGGTCGCACTAAATGTTTTATGGAATTAATGCAGGAGGTGGGGAGCAGGGCTCGGACTGGATATCTGAGGGCTGGAGCTGGGGACATTTCTCCTGGAAAAAGAAAACCATTCAGGAAAGTGTTTTGATCATGCTTCCACTGTGTTGTCAGAAGAGCTCTTTGGTGGCACCTAAGGCATCACTCACGCTGGAGGAGCCGATTTGCCTCTCTGGTAAGCTGGTAAACAGCAAACCCCTGGTTTGGGATCCCCAACGCACCCCAGTTTCCCTCAGGTGTCTGTGTTTTGCTGGACCGCACCTCCCTGCCATCCCAGGAGGGCAGCTCAACCTCTCTGGAGGGGAGCTGTAGGGCTGGACCCCTGGGTCCCGGCAGCCAGACGAGTCCCTCGCTTAGTGAACATGCCCCCCAGTGCACCCTACGTGAGGTAAAAGGACAGAATAACTGCTCTTTTGGGAGTCACAGGTGGATGGGAGTGAACTAAGGTCAGAGCTTTAAATATTGGATTAATGTGTAAAAGGGTGGTGGGCAGCCTCTTCCGGTATTGTGAATCTAACCACAAAAGCTAGTCAGGCTTTGGTCAAATTTGCAGTTCCTTCAGGGTCAAGCAAACTTTTTTAGCAATTTCTTCTCCCACAGCCGCACCTTCTGTGCCCAGTACCAACCCCGAAACCTTGCCGGCTTCTTAAACCTTGAAATACTCTCAGATTTTTAGAGCCACCCACAGTAATCTGCTGCAGTAGATCCCTTTCCCACCTACGTTCAGTGGATGTGGGAAACGCATGACTCCAAAGCCAGGGTTGCCTCCCCCTCTGATGACAGAGGAAGGGATGAGACGTGCTCCATCAGCAAGGGCCTGGTGCTTCCTCTTCCCCACTGTGAGGAGAAGGGCTAAAAGGCCGATGAGGCTCCAGATGCCAATTCATGCCCTCTCACAAGGAGCCTGCTCAAGGCAAAATACCGCAGTCCCTCCTTTACCAAGGTAGACTTGCTAGCCCAGCCAGCCTGATGGGTCTTGAGCAGGCATGGGTGTCCACACCAGTGTGTGCTTGCTTTGGTCCTGTCCATGCAACTGCAAACTGTCCCCCTGGCTCCTCGGGGGAGACTTGTCCCCTTCCACAGAAACGAGGTTTAGATACTCCAGCCTCTCTCTCTCCAAAGGGGCCGTAGGAGCTCTTGGAGTACGTTGACTCACTTGGAGCTAACCAAGCTGTGGCATTCCCTGTTTGCAGGGCACCTTGGCATACCGGGAGCTTCTCCTTGCCTTCCTTTTCCTAGCCCAGCGCAGACCATTCAAAGGAGCAGCAAACTAGTTTCCATCTAGGGAGCTGGGTCACTCCATGCTCATCATCTCCATCTGGACAAGGAGTTGGAGGGTGTCCTGTAGGAGCCAGGGGAAGGCAGCATGGGCAGAGAGAGAGGAAGAGCCATTGCAAAATGCTTTTACAGTAATGGTGAACTTGAGGTCTCTCCAACCTCTGTCCCCAGGAAGAGGGGCTCTGAGTGGACTTAAAAGCCGAGGCTGCAAGGCAATATGCTCTTCTCTTGCGGCACCCAGGAGGGAGCCATGTGGATGCAAGAGCCAGGTGAATCCCCTGGTGCTACCGCCTCCTACGAGGTCCTGCACAGGCTGGCCTGGAGCGAGTTTGACATGTCCTAGTGCAACACTTCTCCATCTGGGCATCCCATCTCCAACATGAGGATGTGAGCCCTGCCTAATGTGGCTCCTGGGAACAGCTTATGACCAGAGAGGTGCAAAGAGGGCTCTTCATTGGTAGTACCAGAGGGTACATCCCTCAGAGTGAGTCAAGCCAAAGGAAGAGCACAGGAGTTTTTTCTTCTACCTTGTAACTGCCCGATTTCCAGTGTCCTTGAGACAGAAAATGGTGGCCACCGTCTTGAAAACCACATCAGGGAGAACCCATCAAACCCCACAGGGGTTCAGTTCTCAGATTTTCCTAGCTTTGAAATGGGATTTTCCTCCTTTAAGAGCCTCATGCTTGATAATAGCCTCCCTGCCAATAGATACACCCTCTCCGCTGAGTACACAAGGGCTGGCTCAATAGAAGAGGGCAAGGACCTGACATGTGTCATGGGCGCATCTCCGTGCGGTGACGGGGGCTGCTCCGCTGCGCTGTGCCACGGCAGCGCTCCCGTCCCCTCGCTTCACGGCTCATTGACTCCATAAGCCATAACGGCTCTGCTGGAGCCGTCCTCCGCCAGCGAATTAATGTGCCTGCTGCCACATGTACAGGCACTTCAGCAGGACCAGTCTTGATCTGCCCTGGCTGGAGAAAGCTAACAGGGGTAGGAGTGGCAACGGCGAGCGAAGCAGGACAGTGTTGTGAAGGGTGTCCTTTCAGCTGTGTTGAGCGGGCAGGGCTGCCCTGCTCAGTGTAAAGCGCTAGGTGAAGAGGGCGAGGGTGTCCAGGACCTGGGAAGCAGGACCTGGGATGCTCCGAGGCAGAGCTAGGGAGCAAGCTGGTGGTGAGTGTTTCAGTGCAATGCTTTCAAAGTTCGGGACTTGGAAATGGGGCTTTTTCCCCTACTTAAAACTGGAGCTGAAGTAGGAGGGGAAGCAGGGTAGCAGGAGGAGAGGTTTGACAGCTGGGAACAGAGGTGCCTCTTCTCTGTCCATCACTGATCTGCTTTGGGAGCTTGGCTGCAACGCTATGTGCAAACTGATCCAGGCTGTGAACAGGTCGATGGGGTCTGCTCAGGGAGAGATTGGGGCAGAGTGGGCTTCCTCCCGCCTGAGTGAAGCTGTGCCCGCTTGGTCCCTCCTCCTCTGCTCCTGTGCAAGGTTTCATCCTTCTTTGGCTACGCTGGTGGTCGTCTCTGTACTTTAGTCCATGCAACTGAAGAGCATTGGGGGTAACGTGTGACTATTCCTCCTCTCTGCATGCGCGTCCCCATCTTGCCCTGGACCATCAGCCATCTCCTTCCCGCTCAGGCATGAAATGCCTCCCCTTGCCCTCTTTCTGCACGAGAGGGGGGGAAAAACATGCGGCACTGCCCGTCATCTCCTGCTGCTCTGTTGCATTTTATCCTCTGCCGCCTTGTGATGTGGGCTGTGCTTTGCTGGGCTCAGACCCACATATTCCCTCGGGCTTTCTTGAGCCCCCGTGTGTGGGACTGCCTTGTGCATCCTGCTCTCCTGCCTCTGGCACGGAGCAGGGCGCCCGGTGCCACCCTCCTTCTAGCCTAAGCCCACTGGAGGGCAGCAGCACCCTGTCCGAAGCACCCAGTTATCGCAGCATCAGCACCCAGCGTTTGCCTAGGGAGGCTGGCACCCCCTCCTGCACCCCCTCCAGCACCCCTGTTCCCACTCTGTCACCCAAGGGCGACTAAGTGTGTCCCTGGGGTGCTTTGGAGGCCAGTGCATTGCCAAGCAGGGCATAAGCAGCCATCCTGCAAGGTCCGCGGTGGGAAGGATGGAAGAAACAGAGCCAAGCGTTGCCGTGCGATGTGCTGGGGTAGAGCACCCTGACCTGGCAGAGAGGGAGGTGTCCGGGGAGAGGCGAGGGATGAACCTGCTGGTGGATTAAGGCCCAGTGCGACAGCAGCTGTGCTTCGGGTTGAGATGCTGAATCTGGGGATGCAGGGAAGAAACCAGCAGGTTTTTGGGAGCCACCGGTGAGCTCCCGATGGAGATGTGAGCCAGCAGCGTCGCACTAGAGGGCAGAGTTGGTACACGCTGAGTCCTGGTCCCCGAAGCTTAGCCAGGGTTGCTGCTGGCTCTGGGTGGGATAGTGTCTTGTCACTCAAGACCACCCCTGCTATCTGCCCTCTGCCAGGCAAAGGACATGGTGAGCTGGTGCTCAGGCCCCAGAACTGCTCGTGTCCCCATGCGCGTACCACCATGCATCCAACTGCGTGTGAACTAATACGTGCACTCGCTCCCAAGTCAGCTCTTGCTCTAGCAACGCCCTCGATGCTGAAGCCTAACCATGAGCCCTCCTTGTAACTGCCCAGTCAGCAAAATGCCACCAGGAGAGGAGGGAAGGAGAGTTGCTGGGAGCAGGGCCCTGCCAGTCCCGTGGGCATCCTCAGGGCCTGTCGGCCCCAGCTGTTTCCCACTGGGACTGGAAGCGGTGGCTGGGAGACAACCCTGTCCCCATGCAGTCCCTAAGAAGCTATATCTCCCACATCCCCACACACGGGATGAAGGACATCCTGTGTGGGAGCAGGGAAAGCTCAGCCCAGCAGAGCAGGATGGAGCCAGTCTGGCCACAGGGCAGGGATGGAGAGGGGACCTCCTTCACCCCCTTCCTCTCTATTTTCTGTGGGCTGTGAGCGTTTCTGATAGGTCTTTGCTCCTGTAGCCAATAGGAGGATGGGGGAGGATGATGGTTCTCCACTAGCTTTATCCCCAGGCCTTGTCCTGGGACCTGTTATGGTTCTGCTTTTATAAGCTAGTAGCTTTCCCACAAACCTCCTTCCTTAGTTTGATCTGCAAAAATTTTCACCCCAGATGTAGCATACAAAGTCACCCCGATGTGTGCATCCTCACATGAGGAGCTGCCTCCGTCTGTCACTGTGCAATGGCAGCAGCAAAAGATGGGCAAATTCTCGCATTGGCACAAACTCCTCCAGCAGAGGAGGCCATTCGCTGAGGCATGCAGGGCTTTTGCGGTCTGTGGGATGCACCACATGGCCAGGCTGGGCCTACACCAAGCAAGTAGGGCAATTAGGGCAAGAAAGGGCAGGAGGGTCATGCTATGGGGTAAGGGGGGCATGCTATGGGGCAAGATGGTCATGCTGTTGGGCAGAACGGGCATCCTATGGAGGAAGAGGCCATGCTCTGTGGAAAAGGGACCATGCTATGTCACAGGAGGGTCATGGGGCAAGGGGATCATGTTACGAGGCAAGGAGGTCAATGCTATGAGGAAGAGGTCCATGCTATGGGGAAAGAGGGCCGTGGTATGGGGCAGGAGGGCCATGCTGTAGATCAAGGTAGTCATACTGTGGGGTAGGAGGGTCATCCTATGGAGGAAGAGGTCATGCTATGGGGAAAAAGGGCCATGCTATGAGGCAGGAGGGTCATGCTATGGGACAAGGGAGTCATGCTATGGTGCAGGAGGCCATTCTATGAGTCAAGAGGGTCATAGGGCAAGGGCATCATTTTATGAAGCAAGGAGGTCATGCTATGGGGCAAGAAGGCTAGACAAGAAGCAGCCCCGAGTGTGCTGTCAGACCTGGTGGGGTCTGCTGGATCCAACGCACATCTGGCTGCAGCTGGACAGATGCAGTGGGAGAAGGGAAGTTCTCACAGGGCAGTGACCCCTCGCACATGACAGATGATGAGACACAGACCACTAATTTCTGAATTCGTGTCATGGCTGGAGACCCAACAGCAGATCCAGCTGCTGGGTCCCACCTCTCCCCTCCAGCTTCACAGTAAAATACCATCCCACCCACACACAGAAAACCTCAGCACGGAGGCCGCCTCACTCCAGCTCAGCCCGTGGGTGACATCCTGCAGCCTTTTCCACACTGAACCAGTGGCAGGACGGAACAGAGCTATTACAGCCTTCTGGGCAGAGGGAGAAGGGCCGGAGAGCAGCTGCTGCAGATGGACAGATGGCTGGATCAAGAGCAGGCTCAGCCCAGGGACCATCCACCCCAGTGCCCCACTCTCCATCCTGAGTTGTAGGTGGGTATAACCAGAGTGGAGCACAGATGGGACCAGCTCATCTGCGCTCCCCCACATGCTTCCCAGTCTTTGACTATATGCAACCTCCAGGTCCTGGAGTGTTTTCCACTGGGAGGGATGCCAAACAGTCGGTCCCTGCCATCCCCTTCCAACCCTTCAGGTTTGCAGCCCTCATCTACATCCCCCTCCAGCCTCTTTCCCGCAGGCTTCACAGGGGCTGTTGTCTCCTGATAGATAAGTGGCCCAAAGGCATCCGAGTCCCATACCGAGCTATTTTCTGTCCATCTGCCTTTATCCTCAGCCTCTCCCAACAAGCTCATCCTATTTTTTCCTGTCTTGGGAGCAGTCTCCCTCTTTTTTCCCACACTCATCAAGGGCCTCCTTCACCAGGGCCCAGTCTTTAATGGAAGGGACAGAACTGAGCCGTTCGGAAATGGCTCCTGAATCTTTAATAAAGCAAACATTGCCTGGGCCATAAACATATGATGACAGCAACAGAGGCTCTCAAGCTTATTGCCTGGCTGCTAGTTCTTTACTTAACTCTGCCATAATGGCTTTAATAGCCCGGGAGGGAGCTGAGGTGAAAGTCCTATTAAAAAATGTATTTCCGAATTTAATTGAGGCTCCATCTGTGGGGAAAGACAGAGGAGAGGTCGCTCCACAAGAGAGCCATGAAAAAAGAGCTCTCTCCACCTCTGCCTCCCCCTCTCCTGCCCTGCAAAGGCAGGCTGGGTAGAAAGTGCCTGGAAGCAAAACTCAGTTCTCGCTGGCAGCCCTGGGGACGTGGGACCTTTGCAGCATCCTCTTCTCAGGTGAGACCAGGAACTGTCTGCTGCAGAAGGAGGGGGGACTCCCATTTCTAGTCCATCCCCTCTGGCCTTGCAGGGGTGTCCCCTGTTCATGCACGCTGGAACTGGGGTGCTGGCATCAGCCAGGCCAAGCAATGGCTGTCCATGGGGCCCAGCAGCGAGTGGGATCGATGCAGAGATCTGTATGGAGGAGTATTGACCATCCACTCTCGGCAGCAACCTGGCCAGATGCATTGCTTGCGTGATCAATCTGACCGTATTCCCATCCATCCAGCCTGCACGCTTCCCTCCAGTTATCTCTCATTCCATCCAACTATCTCCACAGACTCCTATATCCTGTTCTTATATGTATATACACCCACACCATCAATCCATTCGCCCCAGCCCCACCAATATCCATCCATCCTTCTACCTATCCATCTATCTATCCATCCATCTATCCATCTGTCTATCTATCCACCTATCCATCTATCCATTCAGCCATCTATCCATCCATCCAGCTCTCCTGTCACAGCACTGAGCTTTCCTCCATCCTCTGTGTGTTGAGTGCTTTGCAGTCAGCAAGCCCCATAAAGGTATCACCTGGGATGACTCCATGAGCTCAGCACACCAGACTGGGAGACATCTCTGTGTCCTGGGTCACCACCGTTTGGGGCTAGATGCCCTAAGGTTGGGGCTATTTCTCCCCAGAAAAGTGTCTATTGGAAGGAGAGAGTTGGAAGAGTAAGAGGACAAACAGACAAGAAGATGGATGGATGGCAGGTGGGGAAAGGAGAAAAGAAAGAGGAAAGAGTTGGGATCAGGCTGGGAGACACCCCTGTCTCTTCTGTGCCATGCCAGTGTGTGGGCTTGCAAACAGCCACGTTAATTAGTGATGAAGAAGAGGGGTAGGGAGAGGAGAAATTCGATCCTTCCTCCATCCTCTTCCTCCTCCCCTACACCCTCCTCTCATCCCCTCCTGGCGAGCATCACCCTGAGTCAGCAGATCTGCCGAGGTCATGCCACCCGCTCTATTAATTGGATTAATAAAGATGTACGTCATTGAGGTAATTACCCGCTAATTGGGGATGACAAGGTTGTCAGGGTTTGTCCCTCGAAGGGACAATTTCCCGTCCCTGGCCCTCCCCTTTCCGAAACACGCACTGAGTCAATCGCATTAATTAAAAATCAGAGAGTCCATAACCTTGCGCTGCTGGGCTCTAGGGAAATTACCGCCTCCAGAGCCATGCAGAAGGGCAGGGTGGTGGCACCTGCCACCTCCAACCACCGAGTCCAGCTGGGGAGGACGGGCCAGGCTGCTAGCACCCACGCAGTGAGTTGGAGGGTCCTCAAAGGGCCACTCACTCAGCTCCCAGAAGGTCCCTCCTACCTTGTTGGTGTCCCTTCCAACAGTGGGATCTGGAGTGATGAGCCACATCCTGCCTGGGTGTAAATGCTCTCACAATAGGTCCCCAGCAGCTTCCCCAGCACCTTGAGCCCCACCACGGTTGGCCTTGTGCTCCGTGCTAGACAAATAGGGCTGGCGCTCATCTCAGCAATATTCATATATATTCAATATGAACATATTCAGCAATGCTTCAGCATTCTCCAGATGCTTTAACCCATTGAGGATGGTGCAAGGAGTCAAGAGTGGCCATGATGATGCTGCAATCAAGGCCAAGGCATATGCTGTTGTACAGCACCTAGCACCTTGCAGATCCCAGCGACACATGGTCCAGGATCTCCCCAGACACCCAGTTCACTGAAGACTGAGTATTGCAGAGACAGGCCTTGCTCTTCCCACCCAGACGGGCTCTGGAGTCCGCTCACTTTGCAGGCTTGGCACACGCTCAACACCCTCATCGCTCTCCACCGAGCACGTCCCATCCCTGCTGATCCCCCTGCACATGTCGCTGAGCCAGGCGGGCGCTGCCAGCCTGGGCTGCAGCTTCTGGGAGCTGCCAGCTGGGGAAAACGCGACCTGACAGGCCTCGGGGAGCATCCAGGGCAAAGCTCGCGCAGCGGAAAATAGCGGGGTCAGCAGAAATGCGCCCCGGCGGGGAGGGCGAGAGACCTGGTGTGGCGCCGGCAGAAGGGGGGGCGGCCAGCTGCCGCGATGGGACCTCTGATGCAGGTGACGGGAACATCCCCCCCCCCCGGGTTGCCTCCACCCTGCAACTGGTTTTGGCTGCGTGTTAACAGGGCTTCTGGCAGGGGTGGGTAATTGCCCCCGGGGAAACTCAAATAGCAGGGCAGTCCCCTCCACTCACTGGTATGGGGCTGAAACACTGAAAGGTAAATAAAAGACACTGAGAATGACCCAAACTGGGCAATTATCCAGGTTTCCAAGGAAAAGCCCAGCCGGTTTGTTGGTCTGACCCCAAATAGCTGGTTGAACCAAGCACCGTCTGTCGCCTCAGTCCTTTTTAAGACAAAACCAAACTCTGCCCGCCGCTCCACCCCCGTAACACAAAGGTAACTTTTAGACAAGGAGCTGCTCATCGGCAATGTTTTGTTAAGAATAATCCCCTGAGGAAAGATCTCAGCCTGAATATTTCTCAGTGAGAAAACACTCCCAGCCTGCCAAAAATTTCCCTGCCCTTTCCCTGGAGCACGTCCCTGCTGTCAGCCGAGACCTGTGAATCGTATCTCCCTCTCGCTGGACTCCTGCATCGTGGGGATGAGCTACATAGCCCCAGGCTTTTCTCCTCGCGTAGCCAGACTGCCCCAGGGTGGTCGGGTGCTGAGCCATGCAGTGGGGTGCAGACGCCCATACAGCCAGATGCTAAGTGCTGCGCAAATGGGTGCTGAGCGCTGATAAGCCTGGAGCAGAGCCCTGCACAGCTGGATGCTGAGCCCTACGTGGGGATACTGAGCCCTGCACAGCTGGATGCTGAGATACGCACACCTGGATTCCAGTTCCCACACACGGATGCCAAGCTCTGCACAGCTGGACGCTGAGCCGTACTGAACTTGATGTGGAGCCCTGCAGAGCTGGATGCTGAGGCTCGCACAGGGATGCTGACCTATGCACAGCTGGATGCTGAGCCCCGCACAGCTGGAAGCCGAGCCCCGCATGGGGATGCTGACCCCTGCACAGCTGGATGCTGAGCCATGCTGAACTTGATGCAGAGCCCTGCACAGCTGGATGCTGAGTCCCACACAGCTGGATGATGAGAGTTGCTCATCCCAGGGCTCCTGGCAGCTTTTACTGCTCAGCACTGGACTCTTGCTCCTCCCTTTTGCCAGGGTTGCCAGCCCAGCACCCTGCAATCCCTTACTGAAACTGCCCTGTAAATGAATTGCTGATGCCTGGTGAAGCCATGGAGCACCGGCTGAAGGAAGGATCACCTGTGCCTTCAGGCCTAAGCTCTGCGATGGACCTACCCCCAGACTCATCCCCCAGCTTCTCCCCTTCCTCAGTTTCCCCATCTGCAAACCGCAGGTGACAACCCAGCAGTTTGCTCTAGCTGCTGGGCAGCCCGTCAGCACCCGGGCCAGCCTCCCCCGGTGCTTCAGCGGTCCAAGGCGCTGTGCTCTGCAAGGCTTGCCCCAAGCGCTCCCGTCAATGAAGCAGCTTTCCCACATGACTTCTCCGGACAGCTGCCCTGGAGATAACTCACAGCGGCGTGAGGAAGAAAGGGGCTCTGGAGGAAGGCTCTGTGCTCCCATGACATGGCCCATGAAAGCGCCTGCAATGGGCTGGCAGGCTTTGCTCCCCCTTCCCAGCTGGGGAATCTCATCTGCACCCTGACGATGGGGAAACTGAGGCACGGGGGGAGGGGGGGGTGCCAGACAGGAGATGGGAGCAAGACGTGTGTCCAAAGGGGGAGCAGAGCTCAGACCGTAGGTGTCCCCCAAAAGCTCTGCTGCCACTAGGCCCCAGAGGCAGCATGGGGAGGGGATGTGCCCCCGCCACCCTCTGCAAGGACGATGGACTCGGGGATCCTCTGGAGAGCGGTCCCACTCTTGTGGGAGCAGATGTGGTCTGGAGCAAACCCATCACCCCGTGGGAGGCAGCAGTGCCTAGTGCTTGGAGCAAGCTGGATTTTGTACGGCAGAGGTTGGCTTGGGCATGGGCAGGTGAGGTTCAGGCATGGTCTCCACGATGCCAGGGATGTCTGAGGGGCAGGAGGATCCGGAGGGACACGCACATGTGGTCGAGAGCTCCCTATGTCGGCAGCGACCGTCCTCGGGGTGAACTTCTGCCCCAAGTTCAGTAATGACTCAAAGCTCAACGGCGAGGCGGGGGTGATGCCCCCCAACTGGGCTGCAACGGAAGCGCGACAATAAAGAAGGTCGAGGGGGGGGGTTGCCAGGGAATAAATCCTGCCAAACAAATGCGATTGCTTCAGCTTTATTATTATTATTAACAAGGCAACGAAATTAGTGACTGAGGGAAAGCGATGGCCGCAATATGCTCGAGTGGGATTTGAGCAGAACCAGTGATTCACTGCCTGGCAAAGCCGGGCTCAAAAATTAACAGCAGGTGGCCGCGGCTGAAGGTGTGGGAGCTCGGGGCCGGCTTCAACATCTGGCCAGCAGGAACGGTGCATCCTGGTGGCTCGGGACAGGGCCCCCAAAGTCCTCTTGCTTCTGTCTGAACATCCGACAGCTTTTGCAAATATCCAGATGCCTCGAGGCCCATGTTGGCGCTCGCAGGAGAAGAGGAGGGTTCGGCTCATTCGATGGAGAGGGGAAACTGAGGCACGAGGGTCAGCAGCCTCGACCCATGGAGCTTCCTCTGGAGCCAAGGAGCGCTGCTACCTGTTCTCCTCTCTAATCACGAGGCTGAGGACCGGGAGGTTGATGTTTCTTTAGCTGCTTATGTGATATAACCAAATCATTTAATCCTTGCTGAGCCGAAATCAGCCTCCCTGCCCATGCCCCTGCATTCTGGAGGATGCAGATATATTAAAGTGCATATTAAATTGCCTGAGCAGTCATTAAAAATTGCCATAGATGTGTAATGTTACTGAGCTAATGTTTCTACAGAGACTTGAACTTCTTAATTACCCGATTTGGGGTGTGTTTACTTTCTCCTGACCTTCTTCTGTCTTTTATTTAAATCAGACTGAGGCCAACATAATTATTTCTGCAATTTAAAAGAAAAATGCAGGTGGAGGTGACATCTTCACCATGCACTTTCCCTTGCCACGTTCGTAACCAAAGGCTGCAAGCGTTGTGCCAGGCCAGGAGCAGCAAACTCCACCAAAACCCAACAGAAAGTGAGGGGAAAGGAGGCTGGGAAAGAAGGAAACTCAACAAGCTGAATTTCTATCCCAGTCGTAGAACACATATAAAAGACGATGCATAGCGGGGAGATTCAAAACAAGGGTTTTGATCCCCCTGCCAAGGATCTGGCCATACAAAGGAGATCTGGGGTGTCCTTTCCACGTTTCTCTCTGCAGCAGTACAGGCAAGCAGTGAAAACACGGTATAGGAAAAGAGATCAGCTCTGGATCCTGTGGTTCTGGCAGCCTTTGAACAAAGGATCATCCCTAAATAATTCACCAGCGTGTCCTGGCAAAAAGACAAATAGCGGAGAACCAGCAACATTATTTTTCCCCAAATTCCTTGGCCCTGGACCCTTTCAGCCGCCCCGCAGAGGGGGAAGAAGAGACCCGACGGGGACTCATTTCCAGGCAGTAAAAGTCCCGGACGTCAGCCCCGATCCCTGTCCTGTTGGCTTTTTAACCCGAGCGCTTCCTTTTAAGAGCTCTGGTGGAAATATGGCAGGAGATGCCAAGCTGCTGAGAATGGATGCGGAAAGAGAGTGATTATCCGGGCTATAAATCAGCAGCGAGGAGTTGATGATATAATAATGGCGATATGATGTCATCCCAATCCTGCCCATTGATTTTTTTTTTCCCTCTCGGCGAACTGGCTTTTCCCATCCATTATCCTCCCCGAGGCCCCGGTGCTGCTGCTGCTGCTGCTGCTCTTTATTTCCAGGGCTATCGATCCAGGCACGGATGCCGCGTTACGGCAGTTGGTCGGGAGGAGCAGTGCTTGCTCAGGGGACAGCACCCCGGGATGTCTCCGATTTGGGGGGATAGAGGTTCAGAGGGGTGATCGCATGCACTTAGCCAGGGTGGTCCACTACTGGGGGTCAAGCATCTTCTGCGCTTGAGGCATGAGCACATCACAGCTCTGGGCTCCCATCCCAACTGGGGCAGTGGTAGGAGACCTCAGGACATGGTTCATTCCACCCTGTTGAGGACACTGGCCTTTGGTCAGATGAATTATGTCCTGAAGAGCACCAAATTGCTCTTTGTGGGCTGCAATGCAGCCCAGGGGTTTCCTAGACCTCACCCACAGGGAACGGGAGAGTCTTTGCTCACAGCTGAGCTGGGATTTTGTGCAATCCTTGGTCCGTGAGCTGTGCTAGTAACACCTCTTTCTCTTGTCCTCCCCTTGCTCTTCCTCCATCTCTGCTTCTGGACCAGGGAGTGCAGAAGAAACGGTGCCCGGCCCTGGCTGGAGGTGTCTGAACATGGGTATAGGGTGAGAGAAGAAGGGAAAAGGCCAGGGTCCACATCCAGGTCCAGGTCCATGTCCACATCCAGGTCCAGGTCCAAGTCCACATCCACATCCAGGTCCAGGTCCAAGTCCACATCCACATTCAGGTCCAGGTCCATGTCAGCACTGCACCGACATCCACAGTTGCTGCTCCATGCCATGAGGTTTGCATGGCCTGCCCCAAGGACATGCATGCCATCTGCACAGAGACCCCAGGACAGCTGCTTCCTTGGAGCCCACCACGTTGCCTGTCTCCTTGCAGCACCCTTCCACCAAGGAGATTCTCCCCTGTCCCAGTATCCCAGCTTCAGCAGGAAAAATACCAGGTGAGCTGACTCCTCCAGAGCAGACGGCTTTTCATCGGAAATGCAAGAACAAGCATTAATCCGTGGGCTCCACGGAGTCGGGCTCTGCCAAAGGCAGGCAATGGCTCAAGTCAGAGAGCAGCACCGCAGCTTTGATTCCCAATCCGGTCTCCCCCCACCTCTGTCTGTCCTCCACCATCTGGCTCCACCATCCCACGGCCTGTCTCCCCATCCCTCTGCCAGCCTTGGGGACACAGGGCAGAGCTGACCCCCCCAGATCTGGCCCTCCAAGGGGCCAAGGGACAAAACCCATTCGCACCTCAACCCAGTCAAGGGTGGTACCCAGTGGAGTTTCACATTAAAAGTCTGGAATTAAATGTATGGGTGGGAAGATGCTTTCTGGCTGGTTTGCAAGTACTGAAAGCACACACCAAGTCCTGGGTGTCCTGCAGTGCGAGCCCAGGCGAACCCCATCAGCATGTTCTGGCTGCCCCGGACCCTGCACCTCCTGTCCCAGGCCTCATCCTTGTCTCCTGGCTCTCCGAGCCTTGGGAAGGGCTATGGGTTAACCTGAGTTGCCAAAGTGGTGAGCAAGGAGCAGCTGATGGATCAGCCGAGCTGCTGCCAGCAATTTCATGCCAGGCAAATCCATTTATCACCCCAGCACGAGGAGGGGAGGCACTGGCAGAATGAGGTGCCAGAAGATGAGCACATCTGTCTCCAGGTGGCAGGAGGGCCTCCAGGGCCAGGGACAACCCGGGTGCCCTGACAATATCCCAGTTTTTGGGGTGGACACTGTAAATGTTTGGGACACATGGACAGAGGGATGGGTCTGCCGCAAGGGAGCTTGTGGCTGGAGCGTGCAGAAGGAATTGGGGCTTGTGATATCCCGGTGCCTTCGTCCCTGTCCCGGTGGGGTCAGCCACCAGCTGGACCCCTCCAGCCAAGCCACAACAGTCCTCAGAGCCCGGCTGTCCCTTTCCCCCGTGTCCCCTCCAACTCTTCCCTGTCCCCAAGTGCCCACCAGGGTTCGGCTGGACTTGGGGAAGCCTTCATCCATGGTGGGGATGGGAGGGCGATGTGAGCCGAGCTGAAACAAAGGCAGCCACAGCGGGATGAATCAAGGGATGGAAATGGGATTTCACCTGAGACGGGAGATGCACTGCGAGGGACGGGCGAGGGGGGAAGCGTGAGCTTAACCCCTGCCGGCATGACCAATCGCCTCTGCCTCCAGCGCCCGCCCGGGACTGTCTCATCCGCCAGCGCCACGTCGGAGGCGACAGCAAGCGGGGGCCGCGGGAAGAGCCGAGCAAATCGGAGAGGCAAGGACGCGGGGGAAATCACTGGGAATGTCACGGCAGCTCATCCGGCCGGTCACGCCGGCAGACGGGTCCTGCTGGTGCCTCCAGGGATGCGTCCCCTCCCCGGCCACCTCCGGGCTTTGGTGCCAGCAGCTGGGTGCGCTGAGGATGGGACAGGGGGTACGAGGGGTTGAACGAGGGCTTTTGGGACGTGTCTTTTCCTTGGGGGGGGGGGTCTGGGTCACATCGCTGCTTCTTGCAGATGGGCAAGGTGATCACTGGAAGAGCCTGCCCAGCCCTGATATATATGATGCTCCGATTGGTGAGCATCGTATACGCCGAAACTGCAGGATGCAGGATGCTGGAAATCCAGCCTCTCCCACCAAAATCCAGGTGGCCATGTAGCTTGCAAACCCCTCCGGTTTGCCAGCCACGTGAGACCCTCCGCTCTGTAGATGTTCTCATCCTGACAGTGGTTTCTGGTGCACGTTCTCCGTGCAGCTCACCCAGATCCCCACTGCAAAAAAAACAGCAGTGCAAAGACCTCTGGATCGAGTCTCCGTGCCCCTTCTTGTGCTGACCTCTGCCGTTGCCTCACTCGCGGTTGCTGCAGCGGGCTCCTATTTCCGCACCTCCCTGGACAACCTCCAAGAGGCAGGTTTGGAGCCACATGGGCAGCGGACGCGTGCCCAGGAGGCCCTGCACAGGCAGCATCGGAGCAAATTGCCCTCCAGGTCCGCGTGCGCGTACGTATGTGCAGTGCGTGCATGCAACGCTGCATGAGCGGAGGTTTGCCACGGGCGTGCGTGTGTGGCAGCGGTTCATTGCCCTGCGTGCAAGTATCCTCTACTTGCCTGCACACGTGCATGCGTGTATCACAGCTCATGTTGCCCCGTGGATGGATTTCAGCTTGCACGTGTGTGCGTGTGCACTGCAGTTTTTCGTCTGGGTGGGAAGGTGCTGCACGGCACTTGCAGCCCATGGGCATGGCGCAGGGCATATTTGGGGGTGCCCCGGGCGGCGCGGGAGGGTGCAGAGCCTTGCAGCACGCGCTCCTTTAAGAGAGCGCTGCGTTTCGCGGCGTTAGCACTTTGTAGCGTGCGACGTTAAGGCAGCAGTGGGAATTGCTCTCCGATATTGAACAGGTAAATAAAGCAAGGCTCGGAAAAAGCCTGCCGAAACGGGCCGTGTCAAAGGCAGCCTTCCTCAGGGTGTCCTTAACCTGCAGTCCCCCCCCACCCGCCTCCTCTCTCCACCCCGAGACCGTGGTGGGGGGCCACCAGCCCTGCGGCAGGGACACCTGAGCAGCACCTTGTCCCTGTTCACCCCTTCCTCATCCCAGCATGTCCCAAGCGTGGAAACTCTTCCTGCAACAACCCTTTCCATCCCCTCCAGTGTGGTACAGCTCAACAGCGTGGTGATGCCCAGGAATGGTCCTGGGGATGCTGCAAACCCTTGGACCCCTCCATGGTTCCCCCCCCAGGGCTCCCTCGCTTCGGGAGCAGCTCAGAGGGGATGGAGGAGAGACTCTGGAGACAAAAGGCATCGACAGAGCTTGTCCGATGCAACTCCGTACCCTCCTCACCACCACGGAGGACCGAGGGTCTGAACCTCTCCGCAGCCAGGAAACTGAGGCACAGACCCAGGATGAAGCCTGTTTTCCAAAGCGTCCAATAGCAGCATTTTTTTGGGGGGTGGACAACCTGGGGAAATGAACCCCGATGTCCTGCCTTCTCCCCAGTAGCATCCCAGCTCATGGCATCGCTCGTCTGAGCCTTTCCCACGGGGCTTTTACATTGCGCCCATCCCCACCTAAACCTAAGTTTCCAGCTCACTGCCAGAAACCGGGAGGGATTTTAGCCGAGATGACCAAGATTTCCGTGATTTTAGGCCGGGAGAGGCTGGACTGCGTTGCCCGGTGTCACCTTGCACATGCCACACGCCGTCAGCTCCTGCTCCCATCCCCACTGCAAACCCCGGGATGGCCCCAGACCTGCCGAATATTTACGGAGCGGCGACGCACACGTTCCCCGCGCTCATCATTTTCCAATTTGATCCCCCCCCCTTTCTCCGTGATCCTACCTGGTTATAAAGCGGCCACGTCTCCCGCTGAAGGGGATTCGCAGCTGATATTATATCGGTATTTTCACCTCACCGCGGGGATCCATTTGCAGCGTTATTGCTGCAAGGTAGACGGCCGTTACCGTGCACCGGGCAGCCGTTACTCGTGGCGTTCGGACAGGTTAACAGTGTCAGCGCCGGGCAGGTTTCCTTCAGAAATATTAAATGAAAAGTTTATTATTCTGTTAAAGAAGAGAGAGAGAAGAAAAAGAGAAGAAGATGAAAGCCCTCTAGAGCCCACACAAACCTATGTGCGGAGAAGAAGGAGTTGGGAAATGGAATTTGTTACTTATGAAAAATTTCCAAAAAAATAAAATTTTGGTGGTGTTTAGATGGTGTTCTTCTTTTAAATCCCAAATCCTGCTGCTCTCCTCAAGGTATTATTTAGGTATATTTATTAAAAAACATCAAAATGTTTTCTTCTGGTTGCTTTTTAAAAAGTGTTTTCATTTATGAAAAATAATGAATTGAGGCTTTTCACCTTTGTTTTCCCCAAAAATGTAGAAAATTTCAACAAAAGTAATCATGGACCAGAGAAAACGCCAGTTGTATTAAAAAAAAATCAGATTTTCATGCCCCTCTCACTGGATCAGCAAACTCTTTCAGTAGCACAGACAGGCTGCAAAAAAGTGGCCGATATGATCCATGCTGGGTGGGATCCACGCTGTGCCTGGCCCCAAAATCGGAGGTTTTCCCCCGTTCTTGTGATCGCACTGCGATTTGGGGCTGGCAGGTGCATGACCCACAGAATTCACTTAAGGACGTGGAGAAATCAGCCAGCTGGCTGCAGAGTTTGCTTTTCCCCCGGATGTCACAGGAATGCGATGGAACAGCGGATCCAGCTGGTCTCCAGCCCTAGTGTGTACACAGGGACCAGACACCCTCAGAAAGCAGCGGTTTTCTTCCCAAATCTGGGGTCAAAGTCTCAAAGACTGGGCTAGAGGGAAAAAGCCTAGAAAGCAAGAGAAAAGCACCGCGTGCACGCGCAGAAGTGGCTTGGTGTATTTATTTGGGGGAACGAGGTGGTCCACGAGTGCACACACGACTCCGTGCATTTAAATAGATGGGACATGGGGGGCGGGGGGACAGGGAAGTAGGGGTGTGTGTGTTCCCCCAAGCAGAGCCAAGGGTTTACACAGGCTGGTGCAGAAGTGGTGGCCAGCTTGGGGCAGAGGTCCTCCGCGATTTCACGCTGGGTTTTTCCAGCCTGAACCTGAGGGACGTGATGCACACGTGCATGCATGGGAAGTGAGCACCTCCTGCAAGCATTCGTGGCATCCGGACCAGCTTGCTGCTCGTCCCACTGACACCCCCCACCTTCCTGCAGCTGTGAGCATGACCAACTCCGCAGAACAGGCACAAGTCCCAGGAGTCACCACATCCCCTTGGATGCAGGCTGGAGGTGAAGGCACTTAGTCACTAGATTTCTCCTCTGGCACCGAAAGCACGTTCTTCTGTGGGGGGAGCCAAGCTGGTGATGGACAGTGAACAAGCCAATGCCCTACAACAGCCCTTTTTCGGAGCAAAAAGGCGGCTGCTGTCCCCTGTGGAGATGCACATCAAGGTGGGGGTTACCATCAGGGGACAGAGCCATGGCAAGAGGCAGCTCCAGCGTTGGCCTCAGCAGTACGTGGCCCAGCAGAGTCAGATAAGGACTCCACAAGCACTGGGGCTGGTCAATACGCCTCGCTGCGATCAATGGGCAAGCAGCAGTAATTACATTCCCAGGATCAAATGGGCACATAAATGTTTCATTTGGGTAAATGTTGTGTTGTTGGGGTTTTTTTCTTTTTCTTTTTCTTTGGTTTAGCCTTTCTGCGTGTGCTGCAGGCATCTGAGCAGATCCCACCGACCCAGGAGAAGGCCTAGATCAGGCTGCTGTGCTAAGGAATGGAAGGGACCTGCTGTGACACCTAGGCTGTGTCTATTTTTCTACCAGTCCGAGGCAGCAGGATGCTGTCTACACTGGTACACATGGCTGTGTTGTGGACACATCGCAGGGGCAAGGAAGCACAGCAGACCTGATGCACCTTGGCCACCGGACGTGACACCCACACCTCCAGTCCCACCATGCCCCATTAGAGGCTTACGGCCCCCTTCCTGCCCTGCAAACTCCACATCAGTGCAACCGGCAGCTGTACTTTCTAATTTGTGGGCCAGAAATGCCTGGGTATTTGAATCCCAATATTGCGCGGCAGCTGGACCTATTGCCCCCCCCCCAGCAGCTCTGCTGGAAGCATCCTCCCCAGTCACCTCCTCTCCCTTTCCCTGCGATCCAACACCAGGCTGTTTTGCACAGCAAAGCAGAAGAAACTTGAGCAGCCTCTGAGGACACAACATAACCACTTGGATCTGTTTCACCCTGCAGAAAGCCCCCAAAGCATTTCCTTTCCGGATGCTTCAACCCTCTTCTGACACCACCGACCTCCAGGCTGCGACGTGCCAACAGTAAAGAGCCGCAGGAGGAGGAGCTGGTTTCTTCCAACACTGAACAAGGATCAGCAGCGCAGGGAATGGCTGACCCCATCCCTGCTGCTCTCCACATCTTCTCCTTATCCCTCTGCCCTGGCTTCGATACTTGCCTGGGCACTGCTCAGCGGGTGCAGCAAGGCAGCAGTCCCTGGGAGGCGATTCTGGTCTCCAGACCATGGAGTTCCTCTTCTTTAAAGGAAGAAGGATGGAGGAGCTGTGAATGTCACTGCTGCTGTCAGGAAATGCTGTTCCTCAGTTTTCCAATGGGCATAAAAATGTGTCCATTTTGGCTGTATCTGAGTCTGAGGAGGAAGCTGGAATTTGGGCTGTTTGGGATTTTTTTTTTTTTTTTTACCCTAGAAATTTCAGTCTTGTTCAACTCTTGGATTGTCTTTTCTGGAGTTCTCTGGCAACACCATGGCATCAGAGACTAAGTGCTCAGTGACACAGGGGCAAATCTGTCCGTCAAGGACAGCAGCACTGCCTGGGAGCAACCCAGTGCCCCCTTTCTTCCCCAGCACCTGGTAGGGACCCTGGTGATCCATATCTGATGCTCCACAGCGCCTCAGGGTTACTGCGCAATGGGTCACTCCTGTCTCCCTCCTGGAGAGCAGGTCTCTCTCCTCCCTTGCAAGAGCTGTGGGAATCCTTGGAGCTGGGGCTGTTCCCTGCTGTGTGCCCATGCAGGGCTGGCCCTAGAGGTCCTGCTGCAGGGACATGGTAAGGGGTGTCCTGAACATCTCAATCGCTGATCAAGGTGGTCCTTAGAAGGAAGGCAGATGGTTTGATGGACAGATGGCACCGAGACACTTGAGGCGGGGACTTTCACCCAGCACCCATCAATTCCAGTTCTGCTCCTAAACCTGATTCAGGGATGAATCCACACCAGACTCCCTGCACTTCATGCTTACCCGCGTCCTTCCCCTACATCCCTGTCGCACATTGGCCAAACCGTGCCGTCAAAGGCGTCCTGGCCCCATGTGGCCTCTGCCGAAGTATTGTCCTTGAGACGTCCCCCAGAAGCTGCTGAGGAGCCAGTTCCTGAGCTGCTGACTTGGTATGTTGGCTGCAGTCACGGAAGGAGGCATTTTGGGACCAGCTTCCCCACCTGGGCCCTGGAGCTGAAATCCAACACCAGGCTGACCCTTGGAAGGAGGCTGACTGTCCTGTCCCTGCCAGAAAAGAGTTTTGCTGTGGAGAGCTGGGATGCTGCTCCCGTAGCTCCCATCTGCGGCATGATGATGCTGGACTTTCCAGCTGAACACAGACCCTTCTCCTCCCACATATTTTTCTGACCCACCTGTACCAACCAAGGGTAGAAAGACTCATGCTCTGTACCCTCATCCCATGCATAACCCCTTGGCCCTTGATGGAGTTAGATAACACTGCCCGGTGAGGCCTCAGTGCACCTGCAAAGAGCACAGTTATCTCCTTGTCCAAGCACTGCAACCAGAAGAAAGAGCTCTAGGGCTGGTCCCCGGAGTGTGGAGAGATGGGTACATATTTCCTCTGTTCTTTTGCCAAGGTGAGTCAACCCTAACAGGCTCAGGGCTGAGAACTGTCCTCTCGTTGCATGTCACGCAATCCAGAACATCCCATCTGCAGGTCACTGATGGCAACTTACCTGCCTACCTGCAAAGGCTGAAGCTGCAGCTCTTTCAGACCCAAGCCCTTCTCCTAAAATGAGAGGACGGGAGAGTCCCGGTCCCATCCCAGCTAAGCTGAACTGGCTCCTTCCCTGCACCCCGGGCAGTCCTCGGTGCAGTATCCCCTCCGGCAGAAACAGTTTGGGTGAGAGTGCCACATGCCTGGGAGCAGCCTGAAAAACCTCTTTACAGGACTGCTGTGCACAGTGGAAAGGGTCCCAGCCACAGCCCGTGGCCCATATCCCCTCTCAGCAGCTTTGAAGCTGAAGGCACCAGTGGGCAGCAGGATTTACCCCGTGCAGAAGTATCCCTCCTCGGGACATGCTCCTGCACTGTCTACAGGCTCAGGGGTGGGAGGAAGAGGAGAGAGGAGGAACCAGCACTGCCTGTGTTGTATTCGACCCCAGAAGAGCTGGGCAGCTCCTGGGAGGACACTCACAGGGCAGATGTAGCCGAGCTACCTCTCCTGGTGTCCTCCCACAAGTCAGGACGAACTGAGCTGAGTGACCTGAGCTGCCCCATCCATCCAGACCTCTCCCACTTCCCAGGAGAGAAAACTCCCTGGTGCCCCAACCCCAAGGTGGAAGGCAACAGATCAGAGTTGCCCCTTGGTTTTGCTCCTTCCTCCTCCTCGCTGCATCCATCAGTCTGTCTGCACGTGCCATTAGCAGGTGATACACACCCAAGGACAGCAAAGGAGTTGGCCAGTGCCATCAGGGAGACCCTGCGTTTCAGCCCTATTTCAGCCATGCCCAGTTCGCCAGGGCAAGGTCCTTGCAGGTTTTCTTCTAACTGGTCTAACACCACCAGCTTTCTACCGTTAGCAAATCCGGCCCCTTCAGGCTGGTGGCAGTGTTAGATCATTAGTAACATCCTGACCAACATAATCACTTAATCACAACTCCCTTTCCTTTGCCCAGTTACTCTTCTATCTATCTATATTGCGGGTTTTCTGAAACATAATGAACCTATTTGCCTGTTTCCCCCACAACTTGTTGGACAAAACTGCTAATCACATGTCTTTCTCTTTCATGAAGGCTTTTGCTGCCCCTGCCAGTGAATGTTCATCTCTGTAGGGGAATGATTAAACATGGAGGAAGATCAGCACACATCCCCACCATCCTGCTGCATATTTGGAAAGCATGCATGAAGATTTCTTCTTCTTTTATTGGAAACTTTAAGTGTCTTTGTCACAAAGACATGCAAACTTCTGGTTTCCTCTTGCAGGAAACATTTCCACTGCCGGTTCTTTATGGAAACCTGAAAAACTTCATCAAAAGCAGACATTTTCCAGGGTAGTCTCATTTTTGTCTACAAGAGGATTTTAACGGTAATTTCCGAGCAGCTCTGCTTCAAGGGAGCTTTGCGGTAGCACTTCTTTCCTCTTGCAGCCGCATCAAGAAGCCCCCAGTGAAGCAGGGTGCTAAACAGGGACGTTATAAGAGACAAGCTCCACTGAGCCAGCAAACTAACCGGCGCGGGGATTGCAAACAGTGCCAGGTGTCGGGAGCGACTTCTCCCGGGTAGCTCCGAGCCTGGGGTGCAGCAGAGTCCCTAAATCCCAGGCTGATGACCTAATTGCAAGGGCCCTCTTTTTGCTAACGAGAGGGTGAGGACGGAGGGTGTGGGAGGGGGGAGAGGCAAACTCTTTCCCAAAGTGATGCAGTCAGTGAGCATCATTATAATTCAGAACATTTTGCCCGGCTCCTCTACTCAAAATCAGGTTGTCATCACCACGTCTCCTAGGAACAGCACGAGCTTACCAAAGCCACGATTCTCATAACATCTAGGAGCCACAGGACGGGACTCCGCTGCCCTGAGCTGTCCGAAACAGAACAAATAAATTGCCCCAGCCCAGAGGCGAATTGGGGCAGGCAGGGAGCAACCAGGAAAGAATGAAACCCACAGCAGTTGGCTTGATAACTTCATCCCTTAAATAGTCACTAAAAAGAGCCCCCGGCCTCTGAGCTCTTTCCCCATGTTCCTGCATTGAAATAATTAGCTTTCACTTCTAAATTATTTTTTCCAGAGCCCAGAAGGTCAAAGTTTAGTCCCTCCAAAAATAAAAAATAAAAATAATACTAGTAAAAAAAAATCCTCTCTCTGCTTTGCTGGCAGAAAACAGCAGGGGGTGAGGGGTAAGGGAAAAAAATCAATTTGAGCTTGGGTCAGCGGTGTGTGTGAGAGAGACCTTTGGAGCAATGGAGATTAATTTAGTAGGAGAGAGAAGGCAGAGTGGAAAAGCAAGGAGGGGGGAGAGGAGAGGGCCCAGCCCCGCTCTAGGGGAGCCGGGGACAGGTTCGGGATGTGCTTGCTCTCTCTTTAATAAGATCCCAGTGTGGCCCGGTGAAATTAATCACTGCTTCGTTAGTACACAGATGCAAAAGTGCCAAGTCAGTTGCCGCACTAGGGGGGGAAAAAAAAAGAAAAAAGAAAAATGGAGAAGCTGCCAGCCTGCTGCCGAGCCCCAAAGCCACCGTCTCCCGGGACGGGAGCACGCAGGGGGACGAGGCTAGGGCTCCCACCCAAAGGTGCTCACATACTGCTCCTGTGCGTCTTCGCCGGGAAACCCTCAGCCCCACTGGAAACCCTCTCACAAGGCTGACGGGGGGCCAATGGGGCTGGGGAGATGCTGTGCCAGTGCTTCAGCAGCAGCAAGGCTGCAAACCCCTGAGGATCATGCCAGAAGTGAGATAACCTGGGAAGCGCCCAGGCTGTGTCCCCGCTGGATGACGGGGAGCTGGTGCTGGGACGGGTTGACAAGCCAAGAGCTGCTTGAAGAGCCTTCATGGAAGAAGGGACGGGCCCACTCGCTCATCTCCACCTGTCAAAAGCATCATCCCTGGATTATGCGTTGCTATAACTGGTGAAGGATATTAAAGCACCTAATCCAAAGCCTGCCCAACCCTTGGAGCATCTCGGTGGAAGATGAGCTCTTTGAAAAGCTGTCCGGTTCACCTCTGCTTTCACAACGGTGGTTGCTGTGACGTGGGCATTTCCAGAGCTGCTTAAGAGCTTATGGAGCCCGGCTGGCTCATTAGAGGCACCTTCTAGGTCTTCAGATGGGAAACATGAATGTTTGAAGCAGGGTGGGGGGAATAAAAAAGACAGAATAAATTATCTAGCAATCTCACTCTGCAATAAGATGCAGAAGGCCCAAAACCAAGCTTGCTGGTAATGAGTCATTCCTGGATTGATTGGTTTGTCTGTAAAACAACTGCCATAAAATGTTCTGGGCCAAATCCGGATCATATTGATGCTGGTGAACCTGGCCGTCAAAGACTGTATTGACAATGTTGAGTATTGCTGTGGGCAGCATCCTGGATTGACTAGGATGACGGCAGTGGTGGAGGGCGGCTAAGAGGAAAGAGCAAGGTTTGCTTTTCCCAAAGATGCTCCAAAACTGCCACAAGTGCAAGAAATGAGCCTGAGTGGGAAATAAGATGTCATGGGCAGAAAGCAAAGGTGAACTCAGAGCATTCTCCCACCGTCTGGGTGGTGCTCGGAGACTGACTGATCCCCGGAGGGGAACAGAGGAGGAACCTCGCTCACCCGGGCAGGTTGGCAGGTATCTGGGGAGATTTCACCTTCCTCTCCATCCCAGGAGATGGCTGGCCAGCCAGGATCCTCTTGGCCATTGCGAGGACCTCAGCAGCACAAGCAGTCGCACAGCCTGGCCTGCCTTCTGCCTGCAGTAGACAGCAGCTGAGCCTCTGGAGAGCTGCGATGCTTCAGTTCTTGTTCCCATGAAGCCAAGGGCTTCAAGACAGAGTGAA
The DNA here is from genome assembly GCF_036417845.1 of Apteryx mantelli. NCBI lineage: Eukaryota > Metazoa > Chordata > Aves > Apterygiformes > Apterygidae > Apteryx > Apteryx mantelli. Next base: position 2,018,049 of record NC_089979.1, on the reverse strand, counting down.
ATACACGTGATAGTGCAGATGAAATGTCCCTGAGGTCTGTGGAGCTAACAGTCTGGAAGAAAGCTGAAGCAGTCACTTGGAAGACCTATAATCACAGGGACAGTTTACTAGCAACTGGAAGAGTCCTGCCTATTTTCAGCACTCTTCAAAGCATCTCTACTCTGCCATGAACCAAGGGCTAAGACTTGCCCCCGTCTCTGTGTTTTACCAAGCACAGAAGGCAACAGTGCTTGAAGAGAAAAAAAAAAAATGTCCAGAAAGGAAAGATTGCTCATAACACCCTTGTGCCTGAAATCTGTGCTGCTTTTCACAGGGAGAGATAAAGATTTGCCCGACTCGGTGTAGATGTGCTGATGTCTTGCTCCCCCAGCTTGAGACCAAAGCTGGGTCTGAATCCACCAGGCTCTCAGTGACAGTCAGATCTTACCCAGCCAGAGAAGGCAATATTGCTAGCAAAGCTTATGTCCAGCAGGATTAATGGCTTACCGGATGACCCCACACTTTCAGCATGCTTTCTCTGCCAATCACGGTAACAGAAATGAATAAAGACTTTCTTATTGTTATTTAAAAGGCTTTTAAGAAAAAAACAACCCAAAACCCGGCATCCTCTCAACCCTTTTAATTGAGTCTGCAAAGTATTTAAATGCTTGACTGGTCGGCAATTGCTTCCAAATTACTTCAGGAGCCACGGGGACCTTCCTGCGTGGGGCTGGTGTCATTGAGCGGTTCTGCCTCACGACACTCCTCCGGATGCCCTGGCACAGACCTTGTTGTGGCAGGATGCTCATCCCATCGGAGGAATGGTGCCCTCATCCTAGCGCTTCCCAAGCCCACTGAGGATGCTCTGAGACCAAGATCCAGCCAGCAGGGCAGAGTAAAGGTGCAAAGACCACGAGCTGAAAAAGCATAATTTTTCATGATGCGGACACAGCCAGTGTGCCTCAATTTCCCTGTCTCTGAAATGGATACAATGAATAACGAAGCTGACAGTAGAGGTGGGTCAGGTTAAGTATTAATATATTAAAAAAGAAAAGCACTCTGTTAAGTATCTCTCTCTCTAACACACACACACACACACACACACACACACACACACATATATTTTTTATATATATATATGTATATGTATATCTATTTCCTTCTTATATTTGAGCACAGCATGAAAGCAGCCTAGGAGGAGCTCAGTTTGTGCTGAAGGACTTTGTTCATGGCTTCACTTAGCGAGAACACCAAGATGTATTAAAATCTACAGGGAAAAATCATCTTTTTAAAAAAAAAAAAGGAAAGAAAGAAAAAGACCCAACTTGATTTGACTTTCATGAGACACCGGTTAAATTTTTTTTAAGCTTCCACACAAAACGGCAAATCTTCTAAAATTAGATCTAGGGAATTATTTTATCTGCATGGGGAAAAAGACTGTTTGATACCGCGACTGTGTAATAGGGGACTTCTCGGTTTCCCAAACACATTAGGTAGATGCTTTTGATTTTTTTTTTCCTTTTCTCTTACTTTTGTCTTGGCAAACCCTCAACATGTTATTTAAAGAAAAATTAAGAGGTGCTCTTAGGTCTGGCTAAGCCCAATGTATAGATTTCATTTTAAAATAAAAGGTTGGACTGTTTTTTTCTGTTATGTGCTTTAACACAGCCCAGGAGCTCTATAAAAGCAATCTCATCATTGATGTTGCTCCAAATGCTGATATTCCTTGCCCACCTCTCCCTGAAGCATTTGTACCCCTCCCAGGGCAGCTGGGAGCAACATGCCGGGCCGTACCAAAAACTTACTGCAATCAGTGAATTTGGGGGTTCAGAAAGACCTGGGAGACAGAAGGAAAAGATTATGAGTGGCTCTCCTGCACGTGGGGTTGCGGAAGAGGAGAGAGGCCACAACGTGCGGCTGAAAACGTGGGGCAGCCAGTGCCAGCTGAGGGGCACAGCGTCACCGCAGATCTGCCGTACGTAGCTCCGCAGGAGACAAATCCCACTCAGGTCTCTGTGACCGCGCGCAGGATGGCTTGCAGGGCTGGGACCTGGGTTTGCACAATGTCAAGCAGAGCCGGGGATCTGATTTTAGCTGAGGACTTGCACGAGGCGAGAAATAATGCTGACAGGGTAATAGATTTTGAGGCCAGAAGGAACCGCTGTGGTCTCTGCTGACCTGCTGCACAGCACTGGCTAGGCGAGAATGGCACTTAGTGACTAAGAAACAACAAAAAATATCCATCTGCTCTGATTCTTCCTGCTTCCAGATTCAGGGCTACTCAGGCAAATAAAGGAAAGATGGAAAAGATAATGGAGTGAAAAATGACAAACCTTTCATCTTGGGTGACTAATCCTAGGTGGACCAATAATTTAGGGCAGTCTGTTCTTTAAAGACAGTTTTTAACCCAACATGATCCTTTTAAATACAGCCCTGGGAACAGGTGACTTATTGAAGAAAGAGAAGGCTTGGGGGTTTTTTTCCTTTTTTTTTTCTTTTTTTTTTTCCATTCAAAACTGCCAGGGGAATTAAGACCTACAGGATATGCTTGTCCATGATGCTGGATCTAAGCTCCTTACCTGTCAGCATTTCTAAATTAAAACCTGATCCATATCCGGCTGTAGCCTGTGGAATTGCCCTGCAAGTGGCCACAGTTGTGTTCCACGTGATGGGTCAGAGCGTGAGGACCTGACATGGGCGGGAGGAGAGCATCATCTCTCCACTGCCCAGAACGAAGGTCAAGTATTCAGGTTGCAGCTGTGACCATCCGATTCCATTATCGTCACTTCCTGGAAAAGTCCTTACCTGTGTTCACCTTGCCAGACTCCACCGCTACTCACTTGTAACACCAGCAGGAGCAGACTGGTTTCATCACTGGTCCACCTCTGTGGAGATTATACCTGTTCACTGGCAGTGACACACAGGGAATAAGTAGAAACACCTCATCCAAGTCCCAGCTTGGCATTGCCATCTCAAACACCACTTTGCGACCTTCATCTGCACTTAGGAGACAGGATGAGAACGGGCAGGGAATTGTATCACTGGTTTAGTATTTCACTTGGCACCTCAGGCTGCATTCCTGGCCTGGCCTTATTGGGCTAGAGTCACTGACCAGTGTCCCTGGAAAAGCGTGCCTAGCTCAGGAGTTGCCGTCAGCATCTCAGTGTGCATAGACCGTGAGCACGCAGATGATGTGGCTTTTTTTCAGTGGATGGGCAGGACACCTGGAGTCTGCACCTGAAACAAAAGCTGTTTCAATTCATCTCCACCTTTTCTGAACTGAGATTCAGGTCTGCTGGATGGGCAAGCCAGGCACAGCCTCTGAGTAAATGGTTGTTGTGTTGAGGGAGGTGGAAAATGCATTTCTTTTGGCCGCAGTGACCAGGAGATGGCAGAGATCGCGATCCAAGAGAACAAGGCAAATAGGAAGAGCACAATCCTGGACTTCAGGAGAGCAAACTTTGGCCTGTTCATGTGTCTGCTTGGAAGAATCTCATGGAATTTGGCCTGGAGAGAAGAGGAGTCCAGAAGAGTTGGTTGATTTTCAAGGAGCATCTCCTCCAAGCTCAAGTATGGTCCATGGCATAAAGACAAAGAAAGGCAGCAAGAGGCCCCCATGGATGAACAAGGAGCTCCTGATAAAAGTCAAAGATAGAAAGGAAGCATAAAAGGGGCGGAAGCAAGGGCAGGTGACCAAAGAGGAATAAAGAGACACTGTTTGAGTGAGCAGAGATGGTGTTAGGAAAGCCAAAGGCCATCTGGAGTTGAATCTGGTGAGGGACATGAAGGACAACAAGAAGGGCTTCTACATGTTTATCAGTAGCAAAAGAAGACTAGGGGAAGTGTGGGCCCACTGTGGAGTGGGGCAGGGGACCTGGTGACAGGGGCCAAGGCACTCAGTGGCTTCTTCGCTTTAGTCTTTACTGGTAAAACTAGTGTTCAGCAATTCCAGGCCTCCGAGACCAGAGGGAAAGTCTGAAACAACAAAGACTTACCCTCAGTGGAGGAGGATTAGGTTAGGGAACATTTAAACAAACTGAACAGATGCAAGTCCATGGGCCCTGACAGGATACATCCACAAGTGCTGAGGGAGCTGGCCAATGTCATTGTAAAGCCATTCTCAATTACCTTTGAAAGGTCATGGTGATCGGGAAAGGTCCCTGAGGATTAGAAGAGAAAAGTGTCACCCCTATCTTCAAGAAGGGAAGTAAGGAGGATCCGAGAAACTACAGCATCACCTTGATCACTGGGAAGATGATGGAGCAACTAATCCTGGAAGCTATTTCCAGACACTTGAAGGACAAAAAAAAAAGCATTGGAAGTAGTCAGCATGGATTTACGAAGGGGCAGTCGAGCTTAACCAACCTGATAGCCTTCTACGATGAGATGACTGCCTGGGTGGATGAGGGGAGAGTAGTGGATGTTGTTTATCTTGACTTTCGTAAAGCTTTCAACACTGTCTCCCATAACATCCACATAGACAAGCTGATGAAGTACAAACTGCGGGGCTTAGAAGGTCATGATGAGTGGCACAAAGTCCAGCTGGAGGCCAGTCACTAATGGCGTCCCCCAGGGTTGATACTGGGTCCAATACTGTTTGACATATTCATTAATGACCTGGACGATGGGACTGAATGCACTCTCAGCAAGTTTGCGGATGATACAAAACTGGGAGGATGGGCTGATACACCTGATGGTTGTGCTGCCATTCCGAGGGACCTCAACAGGCAAAGGGCACAAATTGAAATACAGGAAATTCCATTTAAACATAAGAACTTCTCTTTTTTTCTTTTTTTCTTTTTTTTAACTGTGAAAGTGGGCAAACACTGGAAAATCTGCCCAGAGAGGCTGTGGAGTCTCTATCCTTGGAGATATTCAAAACCTGATTGGACATATTCCTGGTCACTCTGCTGTGGCTGACCTTACTTTGAACAAGGGGGTCAGACTAGACAATCTCCAGAGGTTCCTGCCAATCTGAATGATTCTGTGATTCTAATTTGCCTACTGAAGTCAACAAGTTTGAGAGAAGGCCACCCACAGGCCAGCACCATGCTCTGCAGTTGATCAAGTGACCTGAAGAAGATATGGGGTAGGTCCACCTCTGAGAAATGCCCCCATGGGATCTGGTGGCTCCCAACGCTGAATCATGTTGTAGCAAGGGCTGATGAGCATCTCAGACACCGATTTTCCAAGATGTGATAATTAATGCAATTAACGCCAGGCTTGAGCTGGGTTGCAACATCTTCATTATAGTTCTGCATTAAAAAGCTGCCCCTCCATTTAAAATGTCCATTTGTTAGTAGGAAGGTATCAAGAAGGAATGTAACTATACCTAAATTATTGTTATAAGCAGTGAATATGGAGGAGAAATTACCAGAGACTATTTTATATATATCACCTCAATTTAACATGAGCCAACTTGTGGATCCAACCCACCTCCTAGCTCACACCAAGCTCCCCTCCCAAGCCATGTCCTTCAGTGCCGACGGTCTGAGCCCTGTGATGAGCTGGTCACAGCATCATGTCCAGGGATGTGCTGAAAATTTGGCTGGAAAAAAATGCAGTCCATCTGTAAACCTGCCTATTCAAAACCATCTCCAGCAAAATCCATTCCCAACCCATCTCCCAGGAGTGGAACGCTCTGCTCAGAAAATGGGCCCTCCGCTTCTTTTTATTCTGGCTTGCTCAGGCCCAGACCAGAAGTCCCTAGTCCTCCTCCTGCCCTCCTACTCTGAGTTCTGTCCCATCAATCAGCACTACCCTGAGCGCAAACGTTGGGCAGCTGGCATCTGTCACCAAAATCCCTTAGAAAAATTCCCAGGGTGGACTGGAACTGGGAAACCCCATGCGCAGATACATGGCAGTACAGGTGACCTGCTAATATATCAGCTCTCCTGGAGACCCCTGTTAGATAGCAGTGAAGTCGTTTACTGGACAACCTAAGGAAGCGTGCTCTGCAGCCTGTCGTGTCATATTAATAGGCAGGATCATTTAAGCTTGGATAAAACCCACAACTTAATTTTTTTTTCTTTTTGGTGGTGGTGCTTGTCGCGGCTGCCTGTTCCAGATGATGAATGGGTCTGTTTCAGGCCGATCCGCTCGTTTGAGCACTGTGGTGGTTTCAAGACTTCATGCAAAAGAGGAGCCCTGGCCATTTTTCACTTGGAGAGATGAGCGACACAGGAATAAATTTTCCTGCTTAAAATTTGCTGGGCCCAGGGTTTCTTGGTGAGGCAGCTTTGACAGCCTGTCACTTTGCTAGATGTTTGGTGCTTCGAGTATTCTGGGTCCTTTTATTGCTTTTTAAAAGATTTAAAGGAAACAAAACCCTGGTGCATTATGACATTTAGCAGGGTCGATATGTGTATCTGACTCTATCCAGGCATCACACTGAAACATGCTGGGTCCTGATCCCACCCTTGCTCAGGCCAGCATAAATCAGGAGTGGATCGGTGGCAGGTGCAGGAATCCAAGGGCTGTAAAGCAAAGGGAAGTGAGATCTGAATAAGACCAAATACACAAATCACCACTGGCTCGTAGATAAGCCAAGATTCAACATTCTGCACTTTCCCACAACAGTGGAAGGAACATTTTTTTACAGGTCTCATACAGAATTAGCAATGTATGTGTGATACACCTCCAAATGCATAGAGCTGCACACTGATATGTCTGCAAACAACTGGAGCTGGATGCATTTTATCCAGTGACCTCTGAGGATCCTCGTAACATGAGAAAAGACAAAGACACAGGACACAGACCCCCCTTAAGGGAAGTGTCTTTATTTTGAGGCTGTAGATTCGGAATCCCTCTTGTCTGTCTTCACTTTGCCTGGTGCTTGCACCCTTGGCTGCACCACGGCTCAGCTTTGACAGAAAGAGAAGAATTCCCATCCCATTCTTGCCTGCAGGTCAGGGTATGCTGGGCAATGGGAGTAGTTCATCTAAACCCCCTCAGGTTGAGTAATGACCTTCTTAGACAAGTTGTCTACCCAGATTAGGCACTGCAGAAAGAAGAAACCTTCTCTTCTACCTTTGAGACTGCTCATCATCCTGAACCTACATTAGGTATTAGTCCTGGAGCAACAAACCACAGTGCCATGCATTTCCCATGCCCTGGCACTATGCAGTTCCCTCTGCAGCTTGCAGGGGCATGTTGACCACTCTACAGAGATATCAGTAAACGGAGGAAGGGATGTGCCTGGTGAAAACCATTCTTTGAAGGTACCTACCTCTCTCTGGTAAGGAATCTTAGACACTTAGCTTGACCACTGCAGTGGGAGCTTATGTTGGAGACGTTGTAATGTCCTCCAGACATCTGCAGTTCCAGGTTTGAGTATGACCCTGACTTGCTGTGCACTTGCTGTCCCTGCTAAATTTGCCACCAAGCAGGTCCAGTGAGTCACAGCTGCAGACAGCAGCCGGACAAATGGGGTGAGGATCGCTCTCATCAGAAGCCACCTGAGATCCACCTTCTGGGGTGGTCTGGGCTGCCAACCAGGGGGATGCTGGGCTGTGAGACCCGCATTGTGGAGGGTGTAAGGCTAGTATAACAGGGCTGGATGGAGGCCTGAACTGGGGGGCAGAGTGGGGCAAAAAGTGCACAGCAGACCCTACATACAGAAGCAGAGCGAGAAGGGGCAGAGGATGCTCTCCAAGAGATAAGGTGGCTAACCTTGGCCCTACAAACCGCACATCAAATTGTTCATCTAGATAAGAGCTGTGAGACTCAGATCACAAACCCCAGCAATCTGAGAGACAGGAGAGTGCCACCAGCAGTTCACAGGCAGGAGACAATTACGCTTCCCCAGGGCCATCATGCTGGACGGGGAGCAGAGCCCTCCCGACGGACGTGGGGTATCACTGCTGCAGGCAGTGGGCAGGGCTGGCGAGAGAGATTGAGTCAAGCTCTAGGCTAAGACCTGGAAAGTAGAAAGGAGGCACATTCAGCTGCAGGTCGGGCCTCAAGAGAGCTGTCTGGGGTGAAAGCCAATGCTTGGGGAAGGGTGGAAACCATCAGCCACAGGAACCGAGTCAGCCCAGCACTACATCAGCAAGGGATTGTCCCAGGAAAGGGAAGAAAAGTGAAGAGAGGATCAATTCCTTCAGTGTAGAGGCCAGACTAGGCCAGGAGATGGGCACTTGGGGACGCAGCTTATAAATGCTGCATGGAGTCCTGCAGGGACAGAGATTGGTGTCACTTTAAAAAGTAAACATACGCAGCCTAATGAATGAGTTATATCCCAGACGCTCCATTCCAGGAGAGGTATTTAACAGGCACTATTGGATTCTGCGGTATCTCTCTATCTGTAACCAGTGCATTATGACCATTAATGGATTTTTGAGGCCAGATTGATTTTTCATTAATTTGGTAAAAATCCTTTCCCTCTCCCATATAATTCTGTCTTAAAACGCTCCCCCTGACAGACCGATAAGTCACTCACCTCATAATGCAAGTCTGGCTCATAAATCTCAGCGATCCAGGGAGGTGGGGTGTGGGGGAGCAGGCTGAGCTGGGGGAAGGAGGGAAAAAGGGGAAACCTCCATGGGTCTGGATGGAGCTGCTAGACAGCTTTCATTGCATGCACAATCAGAAAGGTCAGTCAGTAATGGAGAGAGGATGGAGGGCAGGGGAAAGTGGATGTGCAACTCTGTAGGGGTCAAGGGCCAACCAAGCATGGACTCTAGAGTCACCCTTGTCCCCAGCAGCTAGTCCCCAAGCTTGGGTCTCACACACTGATATGTAGGACGGTGCTGGGACCTGCTCTGGGACCCCACACGCCCAGCTCAGCCGGTGAGTGTGTTCCACATTCTCACAAACCAGTGCATCCCGTGCAAAGGGCTGTATAGGGGACAAAGTCTGTGGCACTGCTTTGTGTTTAGCCCAGGGCATCCCAGTTAGAAGGTGCCGCATCTCTGCACGGTTGAGGATTCATGACTTCCCACTGGATAGTATCAAAGGCTTTGCAGAGGGACAGCTCACCATCTAAAGTTCCTTCCCTTTGGAAGTTGTATTCCATCCCTAAAATGGGATTGACAAAGTCAGCCAAGTAGAGAAGTATTGGCAGACCTGGATCTGTTTCCCTGAGGGTGTCTGGGACACCCTAGGACTCTGGGAAAGTCTCAATCCAGCCTGTGACAAATTCCAGGGTGCCCCAAACTGGGGGCAGGGTAGACCTGTCTCTAGCCTGGTACACCCCAAGAAGAGGCTGTCTGGACTCTAGAAAATGGATCATATCATCCATTTAGTTACCCATGGACTTTTTGGCTGTTGGCTTACAGGATTAAAGCGTTGCAGAGTGAACACCCATGAGAGATCTTTACCCAGCAAAGCAAAGATCTCTCCGCACCATCAGGGAGGGAGATGAGCATATATTTGCCTGCTTGGTAACACTAACTGACCATCAAGGTGTCTCTGTTTGCATAACAAGAGCAAGAACATACATAATCAGGCATAACAAGAAGTAATAAGGAGTAAGGAAGTACCCTTTGCCATGCAAAGGGTGAGGAGGGTGTTTTTGCAGCTAGTCTGCAGAGGGGAGTCCTAGGCCTGCCTCTGCTCAGGTGGATCACCTGCATCAGTGTTGCCCAGACTTGCACATGGACTCTCCTCCCTCGCGTGCATCTGCACAACAGCCTCACGCTCCAGACAGGGAGGCAGTTGCTACGTGAGGCTCATGCACAGCTGCACCGGCAAGCCAAGACATCTTGGAAGGAGCGGAAGCAGCTGCTGCTCTCTTCCGAATCCGCCTGCCCCCTGCACGATCCCCCACAAATTACCGTGACTGCAGGAAGGTGTGAGGGGCCCACTTTAACTGGCACTATTGGATTTCACTGTAGCTCTTGCTTCTGCTCTGTAACCAGTGCATTATGACCATTAATGGATTTTTGAGGCCAGATTGATTTTTCATTAATTTGGCCAAAAAAAAAAAGAAGAAATCTTTCTTTCTCCCCCCTGTATAATTCTATCTTTAAATGCACTCCTGGACAGCAAGGAAAGTCAGTGTTTCCCAAAGCAATTGGTAAGGAAGAGGTGGAAAAGTGGTGTTCAGAAATCCCCCCTTGCCAGTGGGTTGGCAGCCTGTGTGTATATGTTTCTCCTGCTGGTTCTCACATGAAATCAGTTCCCCATAAACACATGTCCACACAGCCATCCTCGCTTCACACCTCTCCCCTTCTCCAGGCAGGAAACCGTGCACCTTCTCAGATCAGCAATATGCTCGCTAGAGGCTACAGCCATACTTGCAGCATGATACTGTCTCCTTCTCCTGGCTCTTTCACAACATGGGTGCAAAGACAGGCGGCCCTGTTAGGATGAGATGAATCACATCCTAAAGCTCCTCCATCAGCTCCTGCCCTTTGCTGTCCCATCTGACCAGTCACACTGCTGTGGGATCCGCATTCACCCCTCATGCACGCATGTGCCTGTGCTTACATGTTCCCTCACCTGAGACCCCAGGCCCCTCTACACCCATGTGTGTCCTGCCACCACTCGCCCCCATGTGCACACTCGTTTCCAGTCCTGCCACCTGTTTTACAAATCCCATGCACCTCCGAAAGTCTTGTGCATGGACCCTGCACCCATTGTGCTTTCAAGCGCATCCTTGATGCGGTTAAGGGCACCCCAAGTGCAAGCGCTCCTTCCAGTGAGGCAGGGTGCATTTATGGCAGGCTGGCCTGTGGGAGAGCAACCCATGCTCAAAAGTTGGACCATAAGGGGCAAGAGGAGAAGTGATAGGAAAGATGGGTCTCTCAGATGTCCATGCATTTGCATCCCCCAGGGTTGGCAGCTCAACCTCCAGCCGCAGGTCTGGAGGGGGTCAAGAGGGATTTCTGTGGGTCCTATAAAACACCTGCCAGCCTCAAGGAGATGTCACAGATTCCCTGGGGAGACTCAGGTGACACACAGTACCCCATGTTTCTAAATTGAGTCCATAATGTCAGTCTCCTGGGCAGAAAAGGAGAGAGAGGTGCTCTGGGGAGGAAAGGCAAAGGCACGAGTTGAGTCCACCTCTCCCAAATCACATCCAGCACCTAAACTGCCTCAAAGTACAGCACGACTCATTAGACCCTCCCTTCTCTTCACCTGTGTCCTGCAGACTCAGGTGAGTGGTAGTTACCCACCCAGATTCATCTAGTCCCACCATGGGGAATTTGTTGACTAAGGGGAGGGACAGAAGAGAGGCTCACTTTCTCTCCCAGGGCGGAGGCTTTTCTACATCTGCTATGCTTGCAGCAACATCCCAGGAACAAACAATAGGGCCTTATTAGCACCACTATCGCCTTAATCCTGGAGCAGGGTATGTGAGTCACAGGACCTCAGTGACCTCAGGTCACATTCATCCTACCAATGGTGAGTTGAATTGTCTGAGAGGCTGAAAACTGTGTGAGACAGGTCCTATTTCAGAGGATGTTTTCCTGACTGGAGGACATTACCGGAGGGCACTATAAAGCAGAACCCCACCCAGGTCATAACAAAGTCAGGAAATCAAACCCAGGATTCTTTTTTTTTTTTCCCCTGAAGAATTGCAAATGAGCATGATTTTCTATTCAAATGGCCCATCTGAAGAGATGTGCAATGTTTCTCAAGAAAAGCTTCTGCTTGCATCTTAATTACCTTCCAATTGTGTATTAAAAACCATATTTAATGAAGACTAACAAGCAAATAATCAATACCCATGCAGGTCACCTAGGAATAGATAAGCCTCAATAAGCCCTTGGGGATCAGCGTATTTACTAAGCAGACAATTACAAGGGTAATGACTATCTGTGTAATATAAAATTAATAAGATGTGATTGCATCCTGAGGAAATGCAAACTGATTAGCAGAATCACACATTGAGGTGGGCGGGAATTTTGGAAATGTGTTTTGACCCTGGGTAGGGAGCCCAGGACAGGATTCCCACAAAGCCCCAATACTGAAGATCTTCATTAGTCTGACAGCTAAAAACCCACTTTGAATTTTCAGGCTTTTTTTTTTTTGGAGTCACAGAATCCAGTTCATGAAGGTTGGAAGGGACCTCTGGAGATCTCTTGTCCTACCCCCTGCTTAAAGCACATAAACACTGAAGTTAGACTCAAAGTCAGAGCAGGATGCTCAGGGCCTTGCCTAGCTGAGGTCTGGATATGTCCAAGGATGGAGAGTCCACACCTCTGAGTTCCTGCTCCAATGTTTAATCACATTCATGAGTAAATTTTTATCTTAAGATCCAATTAGTATTTCCTTTGCCTCTCCTCTTATCACACTGCACCTCCAAGAGGAATCTGGATCCACCTTCTCTGTAACAACTCTGGCCAGTTTGTATTCATTTCCTTATGTTATTTATGTTGTTCATCACAAGCTATTTGTTTCCTTTCCTGGTTTTTGTCCCTGGTATATTCTCTTACCAAGAAAAGCCATAACTTTTCTCAGACCACTCTTTGCTGACTAACCAAGCCAAAGTCTTCTAGTTTTCTCACAGAAGATATGTTGTCTATTCCCCCAAGCTCTGCTTATCCACCTGTCCCAGTTCAAGGTCAGTTCAGCCATGATGACCTCAAGCAAAAGCATTTTCTTTGCCAATCTGAAGAGAAATCCCTCCCTTGCTATATCCTACAGTCATATTCATCTTTTTTCATGGTGACGTGATGCTGGCAGCTCATAGCCATCAAACAAGCAACTAATTTCAGCTGTCTTTGTTTGTTTGTTTGTTTGTTTGTTTGTTTGTTTCCAGGTTATAACAGAGAAGCTTGTGGTAAGTCCCTATATGCATGGCCTTGTACTTTGCATACCTACATTTCATCTCATTTCTCCTTTTCCAGTCTCTCTCAATGTCACCCAGCTCTTTCCTGGACATGGATATTGCCTCCTAACCTCGTATCATCAGTAGATTTCATCAGTAGACTCCTACTTTTTGAAATGAGGTCATGCATGAAATTATGAAATAAAAGTGGTTTCAAAAGCAATCGTTAGGGAACTCCACCAGTAACTTCCTTTCAGCCTGGTATTTCCCCTCACAGCACTAGCCACTCTTCTCTCACTGTTAGCAAGTTCTTTATCCATCTCACAGCTCTCCTACATATCCTAAGCTTCTCCAGCTTCATGTCTAATTATCCATGAGGTGCCACATCACATGCATTGCTAAATCCAGATAGATGAGACCTACTGCATTCTGCTTTTTTTTTTTTTTTTAGAAAAACCATTATCCAAGGAAGATCTCAAGAGAAGGACACTACCTGTCTTTCATAAAGGCATTTCCTTTCATTTATCATTTGCTCCATTTCTTCAATAAGTCACTCATTGCATGCCCTTGAGACCAGGCTAACAGCCCTGTAACTGCCCAGCTTTGCCTTTTCTTAAGCCAGAAACTACATCTGCCAGCTTACAATTAAATGATTCCACTCTTGCTCACAAAACTGCTGCCTAGCTTGTGCTGTTTCATATTTCAGTTCTTCCACGATTCTGGCTGGAGCATACTTGGTCCCAATGTGCCTCAGGGGTATTGCACACATGGAGTTTTCATGTGATACGCCCTGGATGGGTTTCTACCAACAACACAATGGTGTCTCTTCTGGTCTTAATGGGAGAGCTCTAATTCCAGAGATATCTGTGTCCTTCCTTAAGGTCTTAGACTGTAGGGACTCTGACTCCTGGATTGGAAGCTGCTAAATACACTGGTGGATCTGTGCTCATAAAGTGGAATAAAAAACCTACAAGGATCATTGCCACATCAGAGAAGACCCACTGTGGAAGAGACAGCAATGGGAACTTGGGGCTGCCCTATCTGGAGAACAGCAAAGCAGAGAAGCTCCTTTTCAATAGCTCCACTCTAATTGACTGTAACAGTTGATGTCGCTGTCTTTGAGCACTTCTGCTGGCTCTGCCACCTGTGCCCCTGTTATCCATCTTCAGTGCCGGCTGCCTGCACAGAATGGAGGTCGATGGGCTGCAGACAAGGCCTTCTTGTGTGACAGCCTGCTGCATTTATCCTTGCTTCTTTGCCGGTGTGGCTTTGCATGATTTTTTTCCACAGTGTGATACTTGTTGTTGTCACATATCAAAGACTGATAATGATGAGGGGCAGAAATTACAAACCAATTACAAACCCCATAAAAGCTGGGCTTCCCTGAAGCACATCCCCCAACTAAGACGCCATCAAAGGAGACATCTGTGACACGTTTGTGCCACCTCAATATGGTAGAGCACCTCCATGTCTCCCTTTCCTCCTAGCAGACAGCTCATTAAAGCCTAAAGCATTGAAGGATGATCAGCTACTGAGCAAGTAGGCTTTCAATCAGTGCTCTGAATCTGGCTTTGATCAGTAGCAACCAAAGGTCTGAATATGTGATGGCTGTTGTCTAGCTGAGGTTCTATTTACCTGGAAAAAGAGCCCATAAGCCCTGGAAAACAGTGCTGGGATGGGCACTGCAGATCGTTCCTTCTCCTCAGGGTAGGATCAGCAAGACCTTTGTTGCTCTTGATAGATGTTTTGACTAACTTGGTCTTGAATCCTTCCAGTGTTTGAGATCTCCCTCCTCCCCAGACATTGCTTCCCTCTTTCCTGCTAGGCAGTTTTCCCTAATGTCTAGCTTGAATCTTCCTTGCTGCAGCTTAAGGTCTCCTCTTCTTAGCCTGTCCACCTGCAGAGAAAAATATTCCCTCCCTCTTTGCTGCTTTGTTTTGTGATTTGAAGGTAGTCTTTCTTCTCTTAGCTATAAAAAGCCCTAATTCTTTCAGTCTTTCCTTGTAGTTGTTCTCCTGTAGTTCTCTGATCCTTGCTATTCATCTCTGAATTCACCACCTTGACCCCAAACAACGCGCTCCACCAGTATCCTCCGCAGTCAGGCATTTCCAGCTGGTGTATCCACATTGACAAGAAAGGATGTCAGTTCATGTGGGAGGCAAACGGGCCAGTACCGGTATGAGCCAGGTAAACACTTATTTAGAAGTGCCTTTCTAAAGCAGAAATATTGCTGCTCTCTGTACTTTTCTTACCCCAGGCATAAATGTGCAGTTTCAAACTCAATTCAGCAAGTTTTGTCTAAGCAACAGCAAATCCTGGCTAGTGGCTTTCCTTGGCATATGACAAGGATATTTTGGGTCTTGGACTCATGTTGCAAGAGTGGGGTTAGATAGTTCATTTCCTTCTACTTTTGATCTGCTGCCAGGGGATGGGTTCAACACCATCTTTGTTGAAAACAGGGAAAGCAAAACCCTGCTTGGCAGAGAAGGGAAAAGGTGACTGCATCACTTGCAGACTTCCCTGCAGGCAAGTGGTTGGACATCAAGGAAACCCACTCCATTACTAGGAGGTGAAGTCACTGGAACACAAGCATGAAGGAGATGTCCAAGAGCTGGTTATTTGGAAACTTCACATTTCTTGAACAATAAACAACTCATATTTGGGAAACCAGCTGTGACCTAAGTCATCTTCTTACTCCATTTGTAGAACAACACGAAGTGATGCAAATGCCAGTCCATAACAAAGGGAAATCAATAAATGTGTCAGGTCTTATCTAGCATAAGGATGAGGAATGCCTTCCAAAAACACTGTGTGCCCTTCTTTACACCTGCCCATTTCAGCCAGGTTCTTGAATAAGCAGCATTAGTGTTGTGAATGATGAGAAGTCTTCTGGATGCAAAGTCACCAGTCATTTGGAGACCTACCAGATCAGCTCCCTAAACCGCACTGGGATGGACGTACTGGAATATAAAGACAAGGTATATTATGATATATAATGATATATTCAGACTACCTATTCTAGCTGCTTCAACTGGACATTGGTTGGAAAGCATGCAAAGACCTGGTAACCCTAACCATTTCTTTCTATACTATTCTTAAACACTTAGTTATTTAGCCATTTAGCTCCAGGAGGCAGTAGAATACAGCTCCAGATAGGCTTATCAGTACAGCTGTGTCTTTCCAAGTTATCCTTTCCAACTGTTTGGACAAAAATCCCAACAGTCAGATGGAAAATAAATATTAAGGCTATCTTCATGTCAGCATAGTATCACCCAAACAGTTCTTATTCCTGGTTGACTCAATAATAGTCTATTGTGGACTCTGGGGCAGAAAAAGAAAATCATAAAATTGAACTACTAACCAATGAATACACATTTTCTCTCTTCAGAAACGTCCGGAAGTTCTGCCCTTTTGCATCCAATTGTGGGATTATAACTCATGGCTCTCCTGGCAGCTGGTTCTGTAGCTCACCATTCGTTTTATGGCTGCAAGCGTTAACATTTCTGCAGAACATCATGGTAATTTTCTGAAAAGAATGATCATTTCTTTTAGTGACTCTCAACAATTAATTATCTGCCTCTTAACAATTTGCTGGGATGAATGATAGCCAGGGAGAGGCTGGGCTCTTAGGGAAGCTGATAATCTAACAGCTGAAATGGCAAGAGGTGAATGAAGTACATTCTGCTGAGAGGTCAGTTTTGGTGAGGAACCTCCTTGCATGACACTGGTTTGGTAGCAAATGATTCAGATTGTTACATGCTTTGAAAATTGCCCATGCCACGTGTAGATTGGTGCATGCTTGGAAGTCTGTATGGAGATGTCAGCCAGGACCCAGTGGAACTGAAGTCAGTGCTTCTGTTGACTTCCATCATGCGAGGTCTGCCCCACATGTTGACTTACAAATTCAATGGTTTTATTCTTTGCTGGTGCTCGGCACTGGGAAGGAGAGCTGGATGTATAGACCATGTTAACTCCTGTTTCTAAAACAGGCCAATGGCGTTTTGCACCTCATCTGACTGAGAAGTGGCCACCCAGCATTATTTTGAGTGCTGAAATGGAGATCTGGGCGCATCTGACATGGTGGCATTGCCATGAGTTGCAGCATTAGAATTAGTAAGAGTAGTCTCCTTTCAGGTGAGTTCACATCACAGCGAATACCACAGGTATCTCATGGCATTCAGTTATCTCATAAGAAAGGTCATTCGAAGTCAGACAAAAAGCTGATCTCCCAACAGGGCCTCACAGAGAGCATAAGAACAAGACAATCATAGTGAAAACTCCCCAGAATACCCCACCAGCTTCCAAAAATGTACAGTTTGCAAACTTCCTGAGCCAGAGGCAGTCTCATATTTCATAGATTTCCCCCCCCCATTAATTTGTCCATTTTTTTAATCCTCATGAACATTTAGCACCCACAACATCCCATAACAAGCATGCCATGGCTTAGCTATGTACTGTCTGAAGTACCACCTCTGTTTTTCTGCTTTGTTTTTAACCTGACACCTCCTAATTTGATGCAATGTCCCACAGTTCTTCTGCTGGAAGAGGCCACGGGAAGCTGTTCCTAATCCACCTTCTCCAGGCCAGGTTTAGCCCTGAGGAAAGGTGCCAGGGTGGCTACTCTTGATCCTCAAGACAGTCTGGACTCAGAACATCACTGTGAGCTCACCCATTCCACTTCATCATTTCTAGGGTGCTGTTAGCTCAAAACAAACATCTGCATCCTGTCTTCATCTCCCTTGGCAACCACTCCATGCAAAAGGTACATCTACCTGGCTTTAGGATGACGTGAACTTCACAGACTCACTGCCCTTTGGCTACAGAGTGATCCCAGGGTGAGGTCAGGTGCAGATGCCTCCACTGTAGACAGCTACGTTACTCAGATGAAAGGTACCTCACGTACTTCTCTCAGCTATAACAGATATCCCAGCACAACCACACCAAGCTGCTATCCAGCACGGATAGTCCAAACCCACGGCCTTTCGAGGCTCTTTGTTTCTAGGTGTTGCCTTCAAGAAGGATGTGTATCCTTCATATACCCCCAATCCGGTAGGAATAAGTGCTCACACCCCACATGGGCTGCTCCTTCAAGGCTCAGCAGCGCTGGAGGAATGGGTCTTGCATGGCTGCTGGCACGCAGAAGGATTGGCCAGAGGAGGCAAGCAACATGCTCCCCTGCCGCCTGAGACGGCTGTGGGGGGAGCTCAGTGTGGCAGCCCAGAGCCCAGCCCTGCTTACAGACTCAATCTGCTAAAGCCAGCGCGTTTCTGCAGACTAAGCAAGTTTACCAATAAAACCCTCTCATAATCTACCACTGCTCAGGGAAAAGAGAGAGAGAGAGAGAGAGAGAGAAAGAGAGAGAGCAACTGGGCCGCAGTGTCCGTGTGTAATAAGTGCTGGAGATTTAAGTGGGAGAGTATTACCTTAAATATATATCTATATAGGGAGAGAATATATAGGTATATTTAAAAAAAAAAAGAAAAAGAAAAGAAAAAATCTGCACTACCGAAGAGGAGTAGAACCAATTTCCCAATTTCAATCTCCCGCATGCTGGGACTCAGCCTCTCAGATGTTGCCTGCTTTGCTAAATTGGCTGGGCTGAGGGCTGCTCTGTTGCTTATTTCGGCTCATTGTGGTGCATTTATGAAGGGCTGTCACACAGGTCTGACAGGGTGATGAATTGGCCAGGCTCACCAGAGCTGGAGGAAGGTGGGGAGGGAGGAGGTGGGGGGTTTGCTAAGGGCTGGAAGAGGTGAGGGGAGCTCTTCTCAAGAAGAGCGGGCATGAGACAGAGGCAGAGGAAAGAAAGGGGGAGGAGGAGGAGGAGGAGGAGGAGGAAACCATCCCAAAGGGTTTCACTCTGTAATCGATTCCGCTGGCAATAAACAGCCAAGCCCAGTGGGAATCTCACATATGTGGGAGCAAGGGGTGGGAGAAGTGTTGGGGGGAGACGATGGAGGTGGAAGCAGCAAGTTAAGCAATTTGTTGAAAAATCCCCGGGGGCCTGCTACTTGGACACTACAGATATGTAACAGCAAGAATTGGTGCTAGCATGGGTTTTGGACAAGATACTGCTGAACAGACTGATCCCACCTTTTTGCATTCAGTTTCTCAGGCTCTGGGCACCTCTCTGCTGGTGTGAATCTGGAAGAGCTTTATGGGTGTCTACACTGGGTTAACAGCAAAGAGTAACAGAGAGCAAAGCAAGCAGGAGAACAGGTAAATGCATAGCTCAGGGTTTTTGTAACATCTGTCTCTTGCACATCTGATGCTCTCAGTTTCCTCTGTATATGTATGTGTGCAGGTAAAATGTTGCTTTATGTATGCAAAATGCAAAATATAAAATAAGTCAGATGACAGCCACCAATGACAAAGCAATGGGTGTAAAGCAGGTATAGATATATTGATCTCTGAGACAGATAGTATCTGTCCAAATCTCTCCCCCAAGGATATTTATCTATTCTCGAATCTCCCTCCAGCCATTTGACCATCTTCGCTACAGATGTCTATCAATTTCTCTATCAAATTTTATATTTGTCAGTCTTCCTCACTTGTCCGTATCCCCTAGGCATAGAGCACCTCCCAAACACGCGTAGGTAAGGAACGGTCCTAATGTGTTAGCAGATACCCTGCATTAATGGCAGTAAAGCCTTTTTCATGTGCCCATATGCAATGCCTTCTTCTGCCCCATGCATAATTGTATGTGCTGCTTGAAAAGCCTCGGGTGGACACCAAAGCCCAGGGCAGCAGGGCCAGGGCTGCACTGAGCATTTGCATTGCCCAGGAGTGGATGCAAAAGCAGGAGGAAGGATCAGCAGAAACACCCCTCAAATTGGCTCTCTTCTTTCAGCTGACTGTGAAAGACAGCATGCTGGCAAACCTGTGTCCCGTCTGGTCCAGCCTGGCCCACCCACACTGCAAGCAAGTTCAAGGTGCACCTACTCGAAAGGTGACAGTGGGCTGGGTGCGGGGTGTGCCCAAACACCATAGACATGAAGCATGTTTCAGGACCAAGCTCAGAAGAGAGGCTGGAGAGAGCATCTGAGCCCAGCAGCCCTCGTGGTGATCATCTACGTTCAGCCCCAAGTCCTGTCTCCTCTCCATCGCGAGAGACCTTTTTGCTGTAGATTCACAGTTTTGCACATGGAGAGGGAAGGTTCCCTTATGTTCCTATCTTTGACTGTAATACATGCAACGACTGCTTAAAGGATAGGAACACCACAGTCAAAATTGGCTGTCTAAAATCTAACCTTAAATTGCAGTGATATTAATATTGACTGCCTATAGCTGTAATGCAGGAAATATATAGATAATATAGTTCCTTCTCCACAACATATATTTTAATAAATAATCATATAATCTAATAAATCTTCACTGTGCTCTAATAAGCATATTTTTTCCTATAGAAAAGCCAGTGCTTTCAAAGTGGCTTCATCAAATTCCCCACCTATCCCAGCAGATATATCCCTTTTTATAATTACACTTTTTGTCGATTTCAAATACAGTTAAAAATGTGCAAACCGAGTCAATTTTTACGCCGTAAGTTTGTGTGATATAGGGCCCCTGTGTCTCAGATGGGCAGCCCCCTCCCCTTCTGTGCTCCTCTCCTCCCTGATCCTGACATTAAACTACTCCACTTAGGCGGGATACCTGGTGCCAGGCAGGCTGACCTCATTAAAATAGATTACTGCAGAAGTAAAATCTAAAAGGTAATAAAAATTGCCAATATTTTTACCAGGACATGCATGTATTTTCCTTCTTTTTTTCCCCCCCATCTGTAACTCAATGGAAAAAGCTCCTCTTTGGATAGCCAAATATCCTGCCTGCAGCTGAAAATCCACATTTTCAGTATTACCGTCTACACAAGATGTTAGTAGTGACCTGGACAAGTGGAAATGCATTTACTTTTACTCCTTTTGCAGTTCTAGTAATTTATACAGGTAATGTAGTGATGTGACTGCAGCCAAGAGGAACTAAAGGTTATAAGCAAGACAGGATTTTGAGGGAGAGACTTCATGAACCTGAAAATGTTCCCATTTTTTTAATCATAACAATTAGCCTTATAAAAGCTATTACCTCTCTAAATACTCACCTTGATGAAAGAAATTCAAAAGGTTTTCATTTTCCCCATTTCATTTTCTTCTTTTCATAAGAAAGGTGTTTTGTGATGCTTCCTCCAGGGCACGCAAGGAGCTTTGCTTGGTGATTGGTAATCGCAGGTAACTTGACCAGAAGAGTGAAAAGCAGTACAAACATGGTGACTCATTTGGGCACACAGTTTGCTGTCATCCTGCCAGGGCTGCCTGTGTGCAGGACAATCAGGTCCGGAGGTGCTGGAGCCAGCAGCAACCTGAAAACACCAGCAGCATGAGACCAGCTCACTGGCCAATGCCACCACAAGCCCAGGGAGGATGAGAAGAGGATGGACATGTTCTCCCTCAACCACAGCAGGCCAGCATAGCTGGAGGAGGTGGTGGCATCTCATTTAGCCCCTCAGACTTAGTGCAGCAGCACCAGGCACTTTACGTGTTGGGTTGGAGTGGATTCCTCTGGGGGAGCTCCCAGACAACTCTTCCATAAGAGTGGAGGCAGCTCTGCTAGGAAGGTACCTGTGGCATGGTATCACCGTGTCTTTCCCACCCCAGAAACCCCATGCCAGGCCTTGGACTGGGGCAGCTGCCTGCAGGTGGCCTGTAGAGCCATGGAGCAGGAGAGCTGTCCACATTAAATCTGGACTCAGCTCATAGAGCAGCATGAGGTGGAGACCAGTTTTGGCCAGGGTCATCTGCAAGGCTCACTCCCAGGGCAGGTTCATCCTGGTGCAGGCCTGGAGGCAGGAGGATTTACATCCCGGCTGGTGTTCAGATTTGCATATTGCCATGTGTGTGGTAAACTAGAAATGGAGCCAAAACAAAAAAGCACGCAGCTAATTAGATGCGAGCAAGAGGTGCGTCCCAGCTGGGCGCCAGGAAGGGAGGTCTCGACCCTCTCCATACCAGCTTTCCCAAGCCAGGGACATAATGAGAGAGATGGGCTTTACACATCCCCTAGAAAGAGGATATGGCTGTGACGAGCAGTGGGTGATCCGGGTAAGCAAGCCCCCGTACCCGGGGACTCTCCCCATCTGCAGCTCCTTTGAAGGGAATTAGAAATAACAACCTCTCTTGCCCCCGGCGCTCTGGGAAGCATTGGGGAGTGATTTACTCTGCACAGGGGAAGGGAGATTTATCAGTTCTTGGAACCAGTGTTTATGAATATTCCTAAAGAGGAAAATCAATCAGTTCTATCATAACATTGCCATTTTTCTAAATGATAGAACAAGCATTTTTATACACCTCGCACTAGCTGGTCGAGAATCGATAGGAATTATGAGCTCCTCTCTGAATTTACTAATGTTCTGGCATCCTCCCCTCCCATCCTGAAGTGAGGACGAGGAGGATGCTAAGAGATCCTGGTCTGAGAAGGCTCTGACTCACTTCTCACATCACTAACCCCCCTCTTCACTGTTTATACTTCTGCCATCTCCTCTGTTTCTAAGTCATCCAACGAGCTCAGCCTGCCTGTGCTGGGCTGGACCAGATCAGGGTAAGGAGAAAAGACCCTGTGAAACATCCTGAGGACAGAGGGTTAAAACCAAGGGCTGGAATCTCCCCTCGCCTGTGCAAACTCAGGTTAGGCACCTGGAGGCAGGAGTCACCAGGGGAAAAGCTGCCTGGGTGTTTTACAGATCATTTCTCCTATCAGTGAGCACCCTACAATGGAGGAAGCAATCCAAGGACTCCTGGAGCCAGTCAAGCCCCTTAAAATTTGTAAACATAGGTCATACTTTTGGCAAACTTTACATATTTTGTAAAATAAAGGGCACTGAAGAGACACACATTACCAATACTTCTCTGACCACTCAAGAAAACAGTTTAGGGACAAAAGCCATTAGAGCATCTCCAGCAAGACCCTCCCCAGGGATGTGAACTCTCCACCCTTTTGCACTATTTAGGTAAAAGGAGACCTAAGACGATGTTTGTCATTCTGGCTTTATTGCCTTGATGCAATGTGGCCACATGGCCCTTTCACCCATCAGATTTCCAGAGCTGCCAGTGGAAAAACAGCCCACGTAACTGTGGGATAAGTGCCATAGCCCGATGAAATGTACCCACGAGATGGTGCAAGAAGGGACCAGCTCTTCAGTTGCAGCTCTGCATCCAGACAGGGCTGTTCTCTGCACTACTGAAGTCCATTCCTGGAGAGATTGCTCCCTTCTCCTATTTCTGTCCCCTTGTTTGGAAAGTTTTCCATCATACATACCTACACACACACACACACACACACACACACACACACACACACACCACCCAGTGCCATGAAGCCCCTTATGGCTGTTATAGCCCCTCCTGTTCCAGTTAACTGGTTGTTTTTCTTCCCTATAGACTTGTCCTGTCGTGCTGTGCATCCCTTGCAGGCATCAGCAAATTTCACGTCAGCAGATATTTGACCAAAAAGAACAGCTCTGGTGAAAGCAGAAGTGAATTCAGGAAACCCTTAGGTTGAGAGAAATGCTCCTAAAGTTCACTCCTCCGTGCCCAGCAATTACACTCCCATCTCTCTGTGGCCGGTCACCTTTTCCGCTGTTCTCCTCCCACTGCTGAACGCTGCCACTCACAGTGTCCCCGGACCCCGGGGCCCAGTTTGGGATGTGCCAAGTCTCCATTAGGAAGTCTGAGATGGAGCAGACCTCCCAGGGCAGAGCCGGGTGTCTTCTCCAATGGCCCTCACCACAGCCTGGACCTCCCCTCTCGCACACACCTGCAAACACCTCCACAGCGGGGAGAGGAGAGGCCAGTGCCTCCAGCCTCGGGCTTAGCCACTCGGTCCTTTTTCCTTCTTGAGAGACATGAATCTTTGCAATAAGGGGCAGGCAGGCTAGCGATAAATCCCACTAAAGGTAAAAGTGATTGATTTTAGAAGACACTGTTTAAGAATTTGTTTTTCTAATGGATCCTAAAGTCCTGTCATCAATTTTGCCAAGCTCAGCGGTGCCAGGAGGCTGCTGTATCCTGTCCGGAGAGGAGGAGGGAGATGCGGAGAAGGAGAGACAGGGTGGATGAAGTGGGGATGGGGAGGGGGGAGGGAAGGGAGCTGGAAAAAAAATGAGTTCATAATGTGTCCCTTCCAGATGCAGTATCCTAAAACGTGGATTATACTCGACCATAAATACTAATCCATTAGTTGCTCTTTCACACGCTGCTGGCTGGAATGCTACCTCCATTTGCCTGCATGATAATCTATTTGAATATCAATGTGGCTTCATGTTAAACTGCTTCCCTTGGAGTTTCAGATGAAGGGCAGGCGTGCAGGGCCTGCGCTTTGGGGATAGGGTACCGTATCGGGGGCAGAATCGGAAGGTAATTATTGAAATCCCTCTTCGTTCCGAAAGCTTCCTCGCAGCCGACCAAAAAGAAAAGAAAAAAAAAAAAAAGAAGAAGGCAACCAGGCAGTGTTGCCTTGGTCTTTAATGGGACATTAAAAGAAAGTTCTCCTTTATTTTTAATTCCGCCAAAGGACTGTATTGATTTGCTTGGTTCCCAATGACGGGAAAAGGCAAACACAGACAAGTAATGCATAACAGGGGTCTGCACAGGGAAGATGTTGGTATGGGGGGAAGGGAATCTCTTTAAAGAAATAAGAGTCCCTACCACCATTGAGGAGCCTGGAAGCATGAGAATAAGTCAGCTACAACCCCCACCCAGTCCCTCTCCCTCATCCTCAGCTAACGATAGGGCTGAGTTGTGCTTTGTGGGATCTGATAATAAAAACAGCCAGAGGAAAGTAACAAAACCCTGGAGCCTGAACCACAGTTGTCATTGTTCTTAAGGTCACAGAGACCTTGCTCACCCAAGCTGAAGCAGGGAGCTGAGACCCCCTTGGAAGCTATTGTAAGACAGGGATTGTGGCTACTCTTGTGGCTTGTTACCACTGCGTTTAGGGGAGGTAGATCCAGGCTGGTCTCCAGTGAGCAGAGAGAGTCCTTACTGCCAGCAGTGCGATGAGGTCTCCAGGAGGAGACAATCTGGGTCAGCACATCCCAAGCACTGCAGAGGTCTTGTCCTCACAGTCCTTCAGTGTGGATTTGAGCCTGCTCTCAAGATCGGACTCCCCCATATGAACTCAGGAGATCTCCTACTGTGGCTGTCTCCACCCCAGCTCCAAAGTCATGGAGGGAGGATATTCTGAGCATGTTCGGTCCCTCAGGGTAACCTCACGTTCATGCAACCCAGACAGATCAGTCACTGACTGGGCTGGTATCATATCCCAAACCACCACAGATATCCTGAGCTCTGCTTTTCCTCAGAAATCCAAAGCACAAACTACAGCCAGGAACGCATATGGAAAAGACCTGAGGTATGGGACTTGGTGTGTATAAGCTCACTCTCTAGCAAGCTACTCAGCATACAGTGCAAGCATGGCTGTCAATACTCATGTTTTCCTTTAATGCAGAGTAGGAAATATCTCTAGTTCTTTCACACACCCCTGAATGAGTGGTGCAAGACCACAAGGCCTGGCAGATGGTTTTCATGAGGTATGTATGTGCAGAGGGCTAATCCAGATAATTCTTTTCTCTAGCTTTCTCTGATCCAACCATTAATGACACTGGGTTCCACCTTCCACAGTTCAGGCAACTCAGGTTTTTGCAGAAAGTAAGGCCATGAAAGGAAGAGATGATGCAAAGAGGAAGGGAGATGTGGTGTCCCTGGGCTCTACTAAGGCATAAAATGGAGACCATGGCTATAGACAATGCATAAAGATCCCCAATGGTCTGGTAATCTTCCAAAGAGAACAATATCTTTGTAGTGATTCATGTTCCCATTATGGTCCCAGCTGTATCTTCTTTTTCATGACTTTTTCTTGCCTTGAAAAGCCTAGGTGGAACTAAGCAATGGTTTGTCTGTCAGCAGATGAAACTCTTCCTCTATTTGATGTGCAAAGCCTGCTGGCATATGTTCCTGTCAAGGGAACTCCTCAGCAAAGTACCCCGAGATTCAGACCTCACTGACTCGAGGAAAAGAGTTTGAACTTGTCTCAGGAAGTTTAGGCAGGTGATCAAGGGACATGGATGGATAAAATACAGCTACTTCCTAGCAGATATCCTAAGCTTAGTTTGAGAATCCTGAGCATGAGCTGCAACCAAGACTGGCAAGTTTTTAACATCTCCTCCATGGGGATTGAACCATGGCCAACAGAGCTACATTGACTTCTTGCTTTATTTGATGTGGCAATGAGAGGCTATTTAATGCCTCCTGCTCAGGATGTTCAACCTTGATGAGGGGCTTTTGGAAAGTGGCCAGCTAAACCAGCCAGCACTCAAGTGTTGAGGAGAAGGGTGGGAGGAGGACATACAAGTGCCTGACAGACAAGAAAGCCAACAGTAACATTGATCAAAGAAAGGTTGTTCTGAAGTAACAGCCACAAGTTTGAGATTTTGTTATATCAGCTTAAGTTCACACTCCAGGCATCATTAGGTGATGGGGTAAATCACTGTAACCTTTTGCAGACAGACCTATATGCATCCCATGCCTAGTGGGCATACTCTTCCTCTGACCTTAAAAACTGTTAATGTTCTTCCAGCGCCATGCTCTCAAAGGCTGGCCAAGCTGTTTCAACAAAGTGCCAAACCACCTGGGCTATGTGGCCTTCTCACCAAAGCCTGCTCATATCTAGCTGACCCTCTTAGTTACTGCAGACCCTGAAACTAGGACAGTGCATTGGCCCTGCAGAAGCAGCCTGATGAACGCTCACCTCCTCCTTCTGGAAGAAAAACCTGAGAGTGGAAAAAAGGCAGCTGCTATTTGAAGAAATGCAGTAAGTGTTTCTGTCTGCTTGGGATGCCTCAGACAGGATCCTTGCAGCTAGGGACATGTGCCTTTTGGTGTCTCTCCTTCTCTCCCTTCATCAGCCTCTGCTCCCGCATCTGGCTTTCTGGATGAGTGGCCAGTTGCCCTGCAGCACCCTCTCTCTGTTTGGACCACATCTCCAGTTTCAAGCCCTTTACATGTGGCTGGTGCCCCATCCCTAATCTGAGAATGTAGATTTAGGAACCTCCAAGGCTTTCCTCTGAGCCAGGACTCTAAGCAGTTTGGTGGTTTTGCAGCAGACCAGTATAAATATAGAAAATACCCCAAACCCTGGGTTTTTAGGCATTCCTGTAGTCAAACGGCAGCTAAGCATCTTCTCTGAAAGAGCCTGAATAGGAGGAATACCCACAGAAAATACGTGGGAGACTTAGGAACTTCTAGGGATCCGGGCTCATGTTTTCCCCTGAGTATACAGCACCCAGAAGAGTGATTATGGCACAGTTCTGCCTGGGAATTTCAAAAAATAAAAGAAAGAAAGGGGTTTTAGTTACTGAAAAGTTCTAGGGTTTAGCAAAGACCTAAGAAAAGCCCAAATCCCTGGCAGCAGGGAGTGAGGACACTAATCCTGGCTCTGGGGATGCTTTGATCTTGGACCTGTCTCTGCAAGAGATTTCCAGAAGTGCCAAGTACCCAAGACTTGGCCTCATAGATGGTTGTTCTTTCTGGAGATCCAGCCCATCAGCTTCCTTCTGCCTCAGTTTACTGCTTGCTGTACAGGCTGTTCCCTTCTCTGAGGACATAGCTAAGGCTAGGACAGCAAATAGCCGCCCAAAGCCAACATGGTGCTTTCTCCACTGCAGAGACATTTTGGTATACCCTCCCAATGCTGCCTCCTGCTTGGAGGCCTGACAGAGGCTCCTTCCCTCTCCACGCCTCATCCATCAAGCCAGATGATGTTGTTTGCCCACTCCATCCTCCTCGGCCTGCCAGTGCCCAGAGAAAACAGTGATAAATAAACTGGCACTGAAGACACCCTCTCCTGCTGCTTGATTTATCTATCTGTGTTGTAATCCATGTCCCTTCTTCTCTTTCCCTACACACCAGTCATTAACTCTTCTTCCTCTGCTTCAGGTTGTCTTTCTATCTGTACCCCTCAGAGCCAGCACTTAGATTTTTACAGACTCTTTGTGAGCTTTGGCTTTTGTCTAGGGCTGAATTAGGGTCCCAAGACTGCTGCAGCCAGAGAAAAACAGGCAGAATACAAACTTCGCCTTCATCCACCTCTTGAAATGAACACTGCAAAAAGCCAGACTCACACTATATTCTTCCTGTGACTAACCATTGACAGGCATCTCCCCACACGAAGTGGGGTAGTAGGAAATTTCCCCAAAAGAGCGTCGCCTGGTGGTTACATTTCCAGTTGGGATACAACATGGCTGAGGGGTTCAGAAGCAAAGCAGAGGATGCCCACAGGACATGGGAGCCCCAGTGACAGGTTAAGGAGATGAGATTGCAGGATCTGGGCCCCATTTTGTGTCCAGCCCTCAGGCCTGGCTCTGAAGAGCCTTTCCATGTACAGAGCAAGTTGTTGGAGTTTGGTACAAAGCCAGCCAAAGCGCATGTGCCACTGCATAAGCTGTATGGTGACTGCCAGATTCACGCCTATGTGCACGGACATCCAAGAGAGGCTTTAGCCAGTTCTTGGCTGAACTAGTGACTTCTGTCACCTCCAGAAGCCACTGACCCTCAATGGTGTGGGAAGACGCAATGGACATTTTCTGTCTTATTTGTTTGTTCCTCATTTGTGGTATGTTTCTATTAAAAGAGAGCTGAGGTGACACCCTTCAAGAGAGCTATTTTTGGGGAGATACAGAGCCTGCTCAGGGGAAAAACTTTGAGACATGTCAGTATGCAGCAGAGAAGAAAGCCACAGCATAGAGCTGGGAGCCTCCAGCTCCTGCTAGAAGATGGAAAGACTGCATGGAGAAGCAGGTAGCCACGAGCCAGGCCACAGAGAGCCCATAAAATGCTTCCTAGGGACCAGAGGAGACTGGGCATAGTGTGGAGCACACTGCAGGAGAAGGTCTAGGCACACCATAAAGCTCTTCCCATCACAGAGAGGAAGCACAGGTCTTGTTACAGTCTTATGGGTCCCTTCTGAATTTTCAACCAGTAACTCCTCCTCTCCCCTATAGCTTTCTTTGTATGTCTCCCAAAACACAGTACCAGCATGCCAGAAGCCATGAGTCACCAGGTATAGCTGAGCAGGGCAGTTCCAGGGTAGACTCCAGTTCTTGTCAGCCCTGTGCAAGCACAGCAGGAACCCCTGCAGTCAAACCAGGGACCGGAAACCAGCTGCTGCAGCTCAGACTTCTACTCACAGCAGGAGCTCTCTGCTCAGATTCATGACTTCTACCTCTGAGATCATGCTGGCAATCCAGTAACCCACATGGCCTGCCCTAGGATTGACTGCTTGCAGCAGCCCACCTGATTTCCAAAGGTGAGGCTGTGGTGAGCTGCAGACAAGGTGTTTGGGTTCAAAGCCAGCTCAGGCTGGAATTGCTCTGTCCTGTTCATGGGGTTTGACAGCACTAAAAAGTGGGAGTGAAAAAACAGACTTAGGGCCTCCCCATTCCTGCCATCACCACCTCAACCAACCCTATTCCTTTCTCTCACCAGCCATGGTCACTGCAAACCTGCGATCTGAGGCAGCAGCAGTAACAACTGGCAGGGGTAAGGGGCAGGCCATTGGCCAAACACCACTTTTCCATGCTTTGTGCAGTCTGGTTTTAAAAGATTGAAACTCATGTAAATGAGTTAGAGCACATCCATGACCAGTTACCAGAACTGATGTGTGGCAAGTTGTTTTGTGTGTCAAAGCCCATAGTTGCACTCTTTTTCTCCTAGTTCTAGCACTACCCATCATTAAATAACTCCGTGATGCCTATTAGATTTTTGTGGGACACCCATATAATCATGCAGAGGGATTTGCCTGTGGTCCATTGAGATAATGGGAAGTATTCAGAAGCCTTTGGCTAGGACACTCTGTAGGGCAGATAGAGTGGAGTCTAGGACAGTAGGCTGTAGACACTACTGTAGGAGCCAGGCATTGAAATGTTACTTGTGGTGTGACCGAGCAGCACATCCTCAAAGTCCTGCTGCAGGTTTTCTTTTCCACAGCTTATCTGGCCTCAATACAGAGACAGAGCGATTTAAAATATTCCTCATAATTACTTCTCTGCCCATCCTTCCAGCCCTGCACCCTGCTCACAGAAGGGTGCATCTGGCTCCTTGAACACCTGCCTCGTCTATTATTATGATGTTTCTTCCCACACAATAAAGGCGATGAAGGTAGTTCCATAACACACAAAGCGATAAAAATATATTGAATGTTTAATC
Source organism: Apteryx mantelli (assembly GCF_036417845.1). Classification (NCBI taxonomy): domain Eukaryota; kingdom Metazoa; phylum Chordata; class Aves; order Apterygiformes; family Apterygidae; genus Apteryx; species Apteryx mantelli. The sequence continues at coordinate 1,988,106 of NC_089979.1, read as the reverse complement.
AAACATTCCCCTCCTTTATTTGCCTCTAGATTGCTAGTTATTACATCATCTAGATCCTTTCTTTTTTTAGGTGCCATAAAATTATCTCTGGTTCTTGCAGTCTGTGAGTTTATGATTAATCAATTACTTAGAGAAGTTATCTATTAAAAATCAAAACGTGATGCTCAGTGCACTTCCAATAAAGTGCCACACAGCACGGGATTATTGGTCTAATCCTTTTCTTCATCAGTTGCTTATTACCAGTAATTGTGTTAAGGGGATCACAGGAGTCATTAAGTAAACAGGGTGCATTAAAAGTGTGTGCAGCATAACAGGGAAAATTACCTAATTAGTGATAGATGGTGCTGGAACAGATTAATGGATGAGGTCTTTCCACCAACTTTAAGCAGCCTGACTCATGCCTTGTCTTGATAATGTGACCAGTAAAATCACTGCTTGGCTTGAATAAGGTTCCCTTCAAGTTACACCACCTCTCTGTCTAAACAATACGGGTGAAAAGCAGCAGTACGGAGCAGGATCATCCTTCCACCAGCTCCCCAGGGGACCTGGGGAAAGATCTTTGGCTCTGCAAAAGTGAGCTGGCCTGTAAACAGCAGAGGATGGGGTCGAACAGCGTTCTGGCAGCTGCAGCAAGCGCCCGAGAGCTCCGATCCTTGGAGCTGCTGGGATAAATCTCAGGAGAGGGGTGGTTGTTTAGTGCTTACCCTCCTGGGGTGCCTCTTCCTCCCCAGCATAACGCCCTTCAGGAGGGGATTCAAGCAATTCCCATCGTGGCTCACCCCTGCCTGTCAACACCAAGCCCACTGAGCAACCCAGCTTCTCCAGGGCTGCAGGGAGAGCTCTGTGAATTGAGTTTGCTGGGTCTCATTGCAACTCCTGGTGAACCAGCCCGCTGTCAACAACGCAGCAAGCAGCAGACAGGGACTGGTGCCTTAATTAGAAAAGACAGGACCAAACGAACAAGGGGGTTGGAGTCCCCCCAGATGTTCCCCCATTTCAGGAGCCTTGACAGCACAGCATGTGGGAAGGGATGGGGCTGCTCCCGGCCAACGCGTACCCACCCCACAGCTTGTGCAGCGAGCTGCTTTCCTCAGACTTGTCAGTTTGCAGAGCTCGTTTAGAGACACCAAGCAATTAACTACTCTGCCGGCTCCCCCGTCCCCCTCTGAGCCTGACATCTCAGGAGAGACAGAGACCGCAATGCAGGTCTCTCCCCAGCAGTGTGAGTGGCTCATCTCTGTCTTGGCCCATGCAGGCAGCGCTCAGTGGGTCTCATTTGTTTGCATTTGCCTGGTGCCTTGACATGATGAAGTAAAAAGTTTTAATATTCGCCGACATGAATTTTTAATGCCTGGCTCCTGCTCCCGTGTCATTATTTGCCTGCGCTTCAGCAGTTTTGGAGTGCGTTTGTTTAGATAATGTTCCGTTAAAGGAAAAAGGGGGTGGGGGGAAGCCTGTACCTTTCTCCCCACAGTGACCATTAAATTATATACCAGGGCTAGGCTGGTGTTCGACAGGTGCTGGCGATGCAACTTTCCTTCGCATGAGCTGGGGCTGCAGCCACTGTGCCTGCAGCAAAATTAACGGAAAAAAATCTGGTATTGAGGTCAGCAGTATGGTTCCAAGGAACTTTGATGTGTTGAGAAACAGAGCATTTCTGCCTTCTCTTGCCTTTCCCCAGCATCCCCAAGGCCAGCAAAAGAAAGGGTGGGAAGGAGGGTGGACAGAAGGAAGGAAAGAAGTCAAAGGAGGCAAAATGATTTGAGGTTTTTGGTGAGCTATAAGGATGAGCTAAGATGAGGATAAAATGGGACAGCACTAGTAGAAGGCGGCACAGGCCCCACTGTAGCAGCAGGTCTCTTTCTGCAGTCCCATTGACTGAGTTTGTGGTGTGAGCAGAAAGGGCCTAGAACAGGACAGATTAGATGGAAATATGAATGGTTTTGTACTGTATCAGACAGACAGAAGAGTATAGGGGCTGATACTGTGTGGCCAAAGAGGTAGAATCTGGCTTTTGTGTATTGCTTATATTACAGTGACAGAGCTCTATCAAGATTGAGGCTATGGCCAACATACACTAAAAACAGCTTTTGCAAAGACAAGCTTATGAGTTAACAAGGAACGGATAGAGAGAACATTAGGTGATCTATGCTGATGGATGGATGGATAGATGGATGGGGACAGCAAGGATGGATAGGCAGAACTGCAGTAATATTTAAGCATCGAGCTTCATCCTTCCTCTTAAACCTATGAGCCTCTCCAAGCTTAACCTCCCAAATCCCAGCCCCCAGCCTTCCCCTTTTGCAGTCACACAGGCTTTCTGCTTATTCACTCCTTCAAAGTCTGAGAGGAAACCACTCATGAGGAAGGAAAGGTGATTTCCTGCCCTGGCTGTATGTTGAGCTTTGGGACATGAGACATTACCATCAGCGTCACTCGCCACCCAGGCCGGGTGCCTTTCCAGGACGGGGACCAGTTCGGGGCCTTGGCTCTCACCCTGGCCCCAGCATTGGCTTTGGGCCCCCCTGCCTGCTCCTGCCTCTGTCCGTGGTGCTGAGTGCTGCCCACAGGGCCTGTTCCCATCCCCCCATGGAGGGTCTGACCCCCCCAAGTGTCCACAGCCAGACACCAGCTTTAGGTAATGCTCCCCTTTCCCACTCCATGCATATGGATTGCTGTCAGATAGATCGAAGCGTCAGGCTGTGCACAAGTTCAGGAGAAGGCAAGCGGCTGCTCGGCTTCCCAGGCTTTCAGCTGGCACTCTCTAAATCAAGCCATGGCAAGATTTTTTCCTGGGCAGTGCCGGAAATGGTGATGGTTTGTTCAGGGAAAGGCAGCCCACACTTCAGCTGCTCGTGTTTAATTTAGCTGTTCAACACCGTGGCTGAAAAAACTACCTAGAAGTTTGACTCTAAAGCATCAGGCTGGAAATAATCCACCAGCTCTTCTGTGTGGATTTTCAGCATCTCTCTTTGCATCTCCAGAGTCTGGAATCTCAAGGATTCATCATGGAAATGTAAACTGTAATAATCTCACAGTGTCCTCAGTGGCAGGGAGCTGGGGAGCAGGGAGTTCATCACTACAGTGCTGTTCACTTGCCTTTCAGTTACAGGCTTGGAGAAGACCAGGTTTCCTTTCCTAAGGCTTGATTCAAAACCCACTTCAGCCACTGAGATTCTCCTATTGCTTTCAGAGAGCCTGAGACCACCTTTTCAGCGAATGGGACTATAGCTTTGTTTGAAGTTGGGGTGAACAGTGTAATGGTCGTCACAGTTCCTGCGGGGATGGGTAACGTGGTTCTCATGGGATAAATCCCCATGTCACCAAAAAGCTCAAATATAGGCAAGATATATGATATGCCTGAGGACATGTAAGGAGTATAATAGCAGAAAACTCAAGTCTCTGGACCTCTACTCTGGTTTCAGATCATTAGTTCCCACTGTCTCAGAATTAATCAAAGAGACTTGTGCTCCAAAGCGTGTTGGTGTATTGTAAGATGGGCAGCTCAAATTATGCATTACTACTCTGCAATGGATGGAAACTCCCTTGAATTTTTACAAGACAGACCAGGGTATACGAGTTCTTAAGCCCACAAGTTCTCTGAGTTTGCATGCAGCTGGCCCTGCAACAGCAGTGAATTATCTCAGCAGCAAGCTGGGTGTCCTGTAGGAGAGATCATGGGTTGGAACGTGGCTCAGGGCAAAAGTAAGAGGAGCTTTCATCCTCCTGTGATATGAGCCCGGGGTGCTGCTGTCAGTTTCTAGCCCTTTAAAAGCTGGAGACAGCTCCAAATCGGGACGCCCTTGGCTCTTGTATCTGTCAGCAGTCTCCTGGTTGCCCGACACCAGCCCGGTTCCACACAGGCATGAAGGGCCTGCCCATGCTGGCGGCAAGCAGGGGGTTACGTTTCACACACTCGCCTGCCTCTGTCATGAGAAGATAAGGGCGGCACTGTCTCCATTAGGGAACATTCTTAAGTTACTTGTGTCTCTGCTCCGGCCGATATGTAATCCAGGGGAAAGCAGGTGCAAGAGAGAAGTACAGCCAGGTGGCTTCTCTTTAAAGCCTGGGGGCAGGCTAAGGATAGAGAAGGAAAAATAGAGAGATGAGCTTCACCTCCAGAGGGAATTAGCACCCTCTGTATGCTATTAAAGTATCCAGCACAATCTGCAGGCATGTCAGATGGCAGAACCCCAGCACCACCCCTTCTTATAGCAGCCAGCATTAGCTCCCACTGAAGTTCTTACCAATTCCTCGTATTGCAGGGGAACACAGTGAGGATGCACCAGGGAGATGTTTGAATCCAGGCTTTCACCAACATGAGGTATGGGATCCAGCTAAAGGAGGGATTTATTTTGCAGAGCAAAATCTCTTATCCCGATGTGTGGACCAGTTGCGAGGGTGGAGATAGTCTTTCCTAATTTTAGGAAAATTAAGTGCCGATTTGTGAATTAGCTGTCTGAACTCCTAGGATAACCAGTGAAATATGGCCAGGGCTCCTCTGATCTGCTCGAGGATGGGATAATTCACACCTTAAATTCCATTGATTCTATTTGCTTGCTTCTATTGACTAGAAAGGGAGCACAGGGTGACATATCCAGGTATCAGCACATCCACTACAAATACCCACATTCAGCTGTGTGAATCCCAGGCTCGTCGTCTTCATTGGAAATGGAACCATGGACTGGAAAGAACAAAAATCTCCCTTCTCTTGGTGCAGGCAACAACCGTGTCCTCTGATTTTTCTGTGCCTTGCATCATTCACCCAAGACTCTTGCCCCCTACAGGAATAATAACCATTTCAGAAAAACCCAAACCAGTGATATGCTAATGGATTCACAAGCACCTAAAGCTAGCAATGACCAGCTTTGCAACTCCCCACCCCTGTTTCATTGTGAATTTGGAGTACAAATGTTAAAATTTGGCATTTGCAAGTAATTTGCACTGCAGGGCATACCAGAGAGCTTCTCCTCAGTTCTCTGTTAACTAACCTGCTCGCAGGTGTATGACCTCATCCCAAATCACAGATTTGTGAGGAAAAACCAACAAGGCTATGCTGGTTTCACCTGGGAGGGACAAGACTTTGATTCATCTGCTCTTTACCTTTGCAATTCACACTTTATTAAAGCTATTAGACCCTCCATAAATACACTGATAATGATCAAGTGGCACTTCCTTAATAGACAGTAAGTAGCCTGCTACATCTCAATGAAGTGGGCTGTTAAGCAAACACAAGACATTTCCCACAAAGACACTGCTGCTCAGTGTTTACGCCCTTCAGATACTTAGGGAGATGTCACATCATGTCTTGATCACTGCTGTACTGATTCAGCTCTTTTCATCTTGCCCTTGTAAATCAATCCTTCCAGCCCTCAGTCATTTGTCGGTTGTTCTTATAAGAACTCGCTGCCATTTGACAATATCTGTCTGGTAAGAAGAAGCCCAGAAATGAGCACAACTTTCCATGTACATTAACGCTGAAGCTCCGCCATCCCTCCGGGATTTCTGATCTTTCTGTTGCTTGTTATTTGCCGAAGGCTGCTCTGCTCGTGAAGTGGCTTCTTGACTGGGAGCTGAGATTTGCAAGCAAACAAAAAACAAACAAGCAGGGGCTTTGCCCAGACTCTTAGACTACTCATGCATTAAAGGTGCCTGGACTGTCCTCTGACCCTGAAGATAGCCAGCAATGAACAACCTGCAGCCACACTATTAAACTCCCTTACCCTTCACACGAGACGTCCACATCTGCCTAGCAATAACGTCCTGTGGCTGGTGGTGATTCCTGAACTGTATGTGGGCATCCTATGAAAATGTGCTAATTATCCTGTGTCACTTGTATGCCCAGGACTGTTCTAACAACTGACCAGTTTAACAGTTGATTCCAGTGCTGGGAACACTCTCAGGTACTGTTAAATTTACTAGTATTAGTGTGCTCCTAGTGACCTTGGGTTTCCTCCTTTCCACCCATACAAATGAGGTTGAGGAATATTTCCAATACATTATAATTCACACAAGGGATAAAATGCCCAGTCCAGACTGTGAGAGTCCAAGGAAGAGGCTGAAGGCAATAATCCATTGAGCCATAAGCCAGAGGACTGATTTTTATACCTAGAGACCCCACACAACTCCTCACACAACTTCTCCTTCAATTTTTTCACAGATCCTATTAGTATGTGACTAGTTTCTTTTGTACATGAGAAACAGTCCATGAGTGTCAAAACAGCATTTGAGGATATGACATTGGTGTCTGGGTCTGGACTTAGTTTTACCGTGATGGAGCAGAGCTGCTTGCCTAGCACAGCAGGCATCTCTGCAAGAATGGAGACCTGTTTATGAAGCAGCTGCCCAGCCACCAGAAGATAAGCCCTACCCAGAGTCAATTCTCATCATCAGTAAGTTGAATTAGAGATGCCACAGCTGACATTGTCCTTGGTATGTTGCCTGGGCATCCAGTAGCAGGGTGCTTATGACTGGAGAGGCCAAGAAGCAGAAAGCAACCACTACCTCAGTTAGCAAAGCTGGTTTCACTGGGAGCTATATTCCCCTCTCCTCCTGGAGGAGTGGTAAGGGACAATGAATTCATCAATCTGTCATTTAAGATTGTTCGCTTGACAGCTCCAAAATGCATCTTAAAAAACCCCTAAACATTAAGGGCTTTAATAATTTAAGTTACTCTTAAATATGCCCTGCAATTCAAATCCTTGGAGTGGTTTAAACATTTGAAAGAGGTTCAATCTGGACAGTGATTTAAAGCCAAGACAGCCGAGTTCAATTTGTCTGTGCAGTACAGACTGACATAGTACCTGGAAGGCTGCAGACCTGACATAACTCTGCACTGAGCATCTCCAGAACTGATCCCCATTTCAGTATGAAACAGTGATAATGTGGATGACCAAGTCTGGAGTGGGATGCAGAGACATTGCCAGGAATGGATGAAGGAGAGACTCAAAGGCGCTAGGATTAGGATAGTGTTGGATGCTGTCTCACCTAAAATCTAAGTGTGGTCCATGGATAGACAATGATGACAGTGAGATTTGGATCCAAATGTCAGTGAATCTCCAACTCCCAGGTTTCTCTGCTGTGAAAAATGATCTTCTGGTTTGGTAAGCCAGAATGTTTTCCATGATTCTGGAATAGGTACATTTTGGGTGTGATTTAATTGATCATTAGAGTGGGACAAGCCACATCATGAAAGAGCCGGTTTCTCTCCCTTAACTATAAAGAAAGGTGAGTCAAATTAGCTTTGAGAGAAACATCTGAGATATTTATGTTGCAGGCATCTAGAATAGTCAGATGAAACCTGTCCTCAGTACCAGAGGAAATCAGTATCATTGTTTTATTTAGATTATTATTCCTTGTTTCTGTCTCTCCTGCAAGCCCTAATCCTCATAGAAACTGCCCTAGACTCTGGTCTCTTACTTTCTACCCTTTGCTGTTTATCTTTACTGATCTTAGTTTTGATCTGAGGACAAAAACAGTCTCAGCACAATGAAATCTCAAACCTGTTGGGTGTAGACATTCCCAGGCTATAAATAATGTCAATGAGGTGATCACCTCAAAGAAATCCAAAGAAAGAATGGTGGCCCAATCTACCATCTATATTCCAGAACTCCAAAACATTGTTGCACAGATAACAAGTTTCCAAATTTCAGTAGTATTTTGCTGTCTACAGCTTGGGCTGAAAAACTGTCTACCCACAGATAGAGGTATTGGACCAAGGTGTGGCAATGTGGAACAGGAAGGTGAGGAATAAAGCTTTAAAGTCTGTAATAGGAGTACTACAGACACTTTTACATGCTTTCAGAACTCTCAAATCATTTGTGAACAACAATTTAAAAAAAAAAATTGCAGATGCTCACATGGAAATCCTACAAAGAAATCAATTAAAACATTGGCAAGGGAGGTCATGGTTAGGAATATAGGCTTGCAAGAGAGTACCTGAGGCCATCAGGACCTGCAGGTCCCAAGACCTCCACTCCATAAGTCCCTACACATCACAAACCACATCAAGGGTCCTGAAACACATTTCTGCTCCAGAAGCCCACCTTTTAGAGTCTTGACTGTAGAATGTCTAAGTTTACAAACTCTGGATTGCATCCAAGGGGCTTACTCCCAGTCCACTGAAAGCAGTGAAAGATCCTCCATTGCCTTCTTTGAGTCTGCAAAGAGCCCCCAACACAGGAGAACCCATTTCATGAGCCGCCACCTTCTGTAAACTTTCTCCCTGAGGCGTAAACATTAGCCTGCCTAGCACATTCCAGAATTATCATCATAACCCTACTCAGGCTAACAACAGGCTGTTCCATTACTGACTGGAGATTAAATTATAATCACATCCAATTCCTTTCCCCTCATTCCCAGCAGTTTCATTACTCTCCATAATCAGACACTGAGTCACATTCTTCAGACACGGCAACCAATATTGCCCTCCATATTTCACAATAAAAATTGCATGTGAACCCATGTCACCGAGAATTAATTTTTGTAAGACAATGTTTATATTAACCATTCATTTATTGACTTCTGTTTGGTGGGTCAATTTCAAAATTTATGGTCCCCTGAGATCCACATATTGACCTCAGTTTCATCTCAGGTCAATATTCCCTTCTGAGGTCAATAAATCTTGAAACTGACCTTAGCAGAAGTCAATAGTATCTGCATATTCTTATATTGTCAGAGGTTTGGTAACATACAATTGTGTGTCTGGGAGATGAGGAAGCACAAGAGACATCCAGAACTATTGAATGAGGTATTAAAGTGGGATTCTTGCTCAATAGCTCTATTTCCCATCCATCTGCAGAGTTAGATCAGCCAGCAGGAGAGAAAATCATTGTTCATGTTATTTATTTGTGTATAAATGCATATATATGTGTATAAATGGTGGACATCCTATCACAGAGAGGCACTCACCCATGCTGAGAACAAATGTGAAATGCAGGACAATAGGACCTGATACTAAAGAGCTTTCAGTGGGCCTAGGTAGCTGGGGCAGTCTGAAGCAATGGCATAAAAGTGGAGCATGTAGCAATCGTATGTCTCAAAAGTAATCAGGGGGATCTCTAAACATCTCAGAAAAGGAGAATTTTAAACAGAGTAATGAAGAGGTCACTCTGCAGATGTTTATGAGAGGTTTCTTCCAAGTCAGATAAAGCGCCAGTCTGTTTGCAAGAAAATCTACTAAGAAAGCAATAGCAACTGGACTCTTGGGTTGATCAGAGATGAAAACTGGTCTTCTGGTTGTGAATGAGAGATGGGAAGCAGAAAGGAGACAGAGTGTTAAGAGCCCTGACAGAGAAAACAAGCTGTTGATGTTTTAAATGACAGAAGAAAACCAATGGACAGAGCAAAGAGAGGTTCAAAGGAGAGCGACCACGGCAGCTCTGCGTGGGTGGATATGAGCAATGCTAGACTGGGCAGATGAAAGGAGGATGGGACCCTTGAGAAGTCCAGCTGTGTGGGAAAATTTGTTTTATCCCTGCTGAGCCAGCTTAGCTCTAGGAGAGCAAGCTCATTTCCCTATCTTTCGGGAATCAGCAACAAATTTAGCATTTCAGTCTACTACGCCTGAAGACCCAGGGTTCAGGGCAGTCACTGCCAGTTAATGCTCCCAAGCACCCCACCCTGAACCAAGCTGCTATTTGCTGTGTCAGCTGAGTCACCAGTATGGATCCAACACTGCCCACACAGTGCTGCATGCAGGCTAGATAACCTCGCCTGACCAGAGGTTGCAGAACCAGGTTGCCTTGTGTGGAGTAAGTCACTCTGTGACCGATGATCAAACAACAGAGTGGCCACCATTCTCTCTGGCTTCTTGCCTCCTGCCTGGATCCCTGTTTTCAGAGAAGCCCTTCTGAATCGTCTCATTAAGAGGATCTTTGCCCTGAAAACTCTGAAGCCCAGCTCTAAGTATTGTTTTGCCTCCTAATCCTCCCTTTAAAGGAGAACTCTGTAGGGAAAAGACACAGTTGGATTGCCCTCTGGTAACCCTTCCCTGCCCACAGCTCTGGTGATGGTCCTATGGTCAGTATTCATCTATGGCCTATTCTGAAGTTATCAGGGCTGGGTTTTCACAGGCAATCAGCAGGAAAAAAGTATTAACCAAGAGAAACTTGACAGTACATAGATACAGGACATTGAGAATATTTCTCATTAAAAGCTTGGATTCTGAAGGATTTTGAACCAGGCATCAAGTCAGCCCAGCACATTATCCACAGTCAGACCATCATGTCTGACACACAACTTGCCAGAGACACACCTAGCACAGTGAGCCAGGTGGCGAGGGAGAGGAAGGGAGCCTTCAGCCAGGAGCAGGGTGGGAAGGTAGGATGTGGCAGAGGGATTTGATCTCTGGAGCAAGGCAGGGTCAGCACTGTGTCTCTGCAAACCAGGGGTGGGTGTGCAAATTCTGGTCTGGGAAGGATTTTTAAGATCCAGGCGTGCTTTGCAAATGCAAGGATGTAATTTCCACCAGTGGAGTTGGATGCACAGAGAAGGTTGATGACAGACCCATGGTCTGCAGAAGAGCCAGGAACAGAACCTGGGAAGCTCCTGGACAACCTCCTTCAATTAATTCTCCATGGCCTGAAGATCCAGACCTCATAAACCTTCAAGCAATGGACTTCCCTTGGAGCCACAGTACTACAGCCAGCCACATGTGCTTTTTCCCATCAAACAGCAACTGCCAGGCTTTGTTTCACTGGCGCTTTCAGAGATGAATTTGATTCTGCTTCACAGATCCTGGTCTATTCACTTCCTCCCATGTCCCCAGTCCCTTGAGCTTTCCTCCCAAGAGCTCCTGTGAGAAGCAACTCCCTTGGATGGGGAAGACAAGTGGGTTTCAAGCAATCGCGGTACTCCCTCCCACCTTTCCTGGCTGAGAAAGCACAGCTGTTACCTGTCATCTTTTTCCTCCACAGCTCCAGTGGAGGAGCCCGGATCCTGCCAGCCACTAATCTTCCCTGCCTCAGGGCTTTCCTGACAGAGCAAATGATCTGCCAGACCCAGCTTAATGGAATTGTAATTGCCAATTAAAAGCTGTCCTGTTAATTGCAGCAGCTTGAAGGTTTGAGTGTGCACTCGTATGTGCACGTGGGTGTGTGTGCTGTGTGAGTTCCTGAAGTCTCCGCTTCTGAAAATGACGGTTTCCATGCAAAGAGATGCATTTGGGAATAAGCAACACTCTGTGAATTTTGCTGGTGCTGAAATGCTACCCAGAATGTCCCTCTGGCCTGCTCAGGGTAATGAACCGGCTAAAAGGCAGAAGAGAAGAACAAGTAATGTGAAGGGGGAGAATCTGGTGTCACCAATGGACAAAACAAAGAGGAAGAGTCATTCAAATTGTCATCAATACAGAGGGTGAGCTTGATGGATGCGAGGGGAAAGCTATGAGAGAAAGCTTGCAGATTTACTAATGCAGCCAATGTATTAACGAACAAGGTCTGATAATGTATTGCACCTCTGAAGCTTCCAGCCCTGTGTTCGTCCAGATCTGGCAGGCTTGTGCTGTCAATCTGAGACACTTTTCAGCTTAGGTGAAAGGAAAATACCTGAACAGAGAGAAGAAAATTGAAACTTTCTTGAAAAAGCCAGGGAGCAGAAACTGTGCATTTTTACAGGAACAGGGTGCTTTTGAACTCACTGCAGAATGACAGCCAACCTCCACACTTCCCTTGGAGTCCTGATTTTGCACTGCCATGCGTATAACCGTTTACCTGTGCAAAGCAGGCATCTGACTGTCCAAATCTGCAGGGCAAGGGCCCTCACCCACTGTGCGCCATGTAAACAAGAAGAGATATCCTAGCAGGACACATGAGGTAGAAACTTTGTCTGCAAAAGACCAGCACTCAGACACCTGAGGTCATATTTCCCGCTCTGCTACAAACCCTCTCTTTGACACTGGGCATGTTACTTAAGTTCAGATTTGTGCAGAGGCTTGGGCCATGTGATGCCAACCTAACAAGTTTGACTAGGAAGAAAAAATGGGCACTATGTTATATACAATTCAAGGGGCCTTCAGTACCACATTGGAATGTTCCCCGTTCTTGTCTCTTTTGCTACAGCCAAGAACATGAGGCTGCCCAAGATGGGAACACATGCAGCCATGATGTGCATTGCATCTCCCTCTCATGACCTACAGCAGATTCGCTCACCAGGCTCCCAGGATCATGCCTGTGGGCACAGAGACAGATGGGAAGGATGTAAAGAGGTTTCCAAAAAGCCTTGGCTGTCTGAACCTCATCTCTCATAGAGGTACAGACAGCACAGCTTCACCGGGGCAAATTTTTCTCGCTGGTGTTGTTTCTCAAACTGAAGTTGGGCCCTTATGAGAACAGTCAGTGCTTCACCAGGCTTCGTCTTGACATTCACAGCCAAGGAGTAGGGTCCCTGCTTGCCTGCTCCCACAGGCTGGTAAGCAAGGAGGTCGTCTCTGCTAAGGGTGGATGAGAGAAGCAGCAGCCGTGTTACAGGTCCACTCCCATGAGGAGAAGCTTCTCCACATTGACCGCTCAGGGACTTTTTCCAAATCAGTTGCTGTTTTCTCACAAGGCCGTCCTGAGTGCCTCCCCTCCACACCGGCCAGCCTGGGACCATGATGAGTGCACTTATGCTTCATTGCTGCCAGAAGCCTCCAGCACTGCAGATCTATAGCAAGAGAAGATTAGCTCTTTGGCTGGAGCTGGGAGACATTCATCTCCCTGAACATCTCCGGTCAAGCAGAGTCTTAGGGGACCATTTATCAGGGGAGCTGGAGACACGCGGTGCTGCCAGGGGACAGTTCACTGATCTTTGATGTGACTTCCCTTGATCTGGGGTTTGCCTTTTCCCTTTCCATCTTTGAACAGGCACAGCAGAGAAATCACTGCATCTCTGCTCTGCTTGGCCTATTCTTCCTAGGAACAATGTCCTCTGAAATTTCCCCAGTTTTGTACCAGTTTTCAACTGCATCTCACCCCATCCCAACAGAATGGACTCACACTAATGAAGTGGCTGGATATTACACAAAAACACTGGAGTCCTTCCACAAGGGAGATATTTTCTTGCCCTCTGAATATGCTTCTACGATATTTTCTTGACTTCTCATCTTCAGACATAGAGCTGAGCCATGAAATAAAGTCACAGAGCTTCTATATGAATGATAACATCTCTGGAAAAAAACTGGAGGCTTTTCTCCTGGATCCATATATTCTAGCAAGAAGCCAAATGAGGTGCAAGGGAGGCCTGAAAGAAGATCTGTACAGACCTGATCAGTTCAGTTCCCCAGTGATGGAGTTTCCACCAACTCCCTGGGTCCTTTTCCATTGTTTAACCACTCAAAAGGGGATTTTTTTTTTTCCTCATATCTAATTGGAATTTTCTTTCCTGTCACTTGTGGTCACTGAGAACTCAGGACTGCAAGAACTGATCAGTTCAGATCCAATCACCGTTTGCACTGGACTCTCTGGAGTGCCAGAACATGATGGCCATCTGTAAACTTCCATTGCTCAGACATATTTAACTGAAAAAATCACCATAAACTATATTCTTGGTGCCACACAGGTGATTCAGTTGCCTTAAGACAGGCTTCTAACACCATCCAAGGCTCTTTAGAGTGTCCATCTAGTCTTTGCTAGAGATGCCTGGGACATCCATATTAGGCTGGCTGATATGACACTGAACATCTGGAAGACATGTGCCCTTCTTGAGCAGCATCTGGAGGCCAAGCAGGTTCTCACAGGACATCTTTGGTGGGACTAGATGCTTAGGTATTGGCAGTTGAATCCCATTTTCATGTTAGAGCTTAACTGTGTCCTAAACTACTGTTCTTCCATAATCCATTAAAGAAAAGCATTCATGCTCCCTATTTTCTATAGTTTTGACCCTGGACACAAATTATATGTTATTATTTCATTTTCCTGATGGATTCATGCAATCTCCAAAAAAAAAACAAAACACAGAATAGTTAAGGTTGTAAGGGATCTCTAGAGACATCTGTCCCAGCACCTTCCCCAAAATAAAGAGACGTTTGAAGTTACATCAGGTTGTTCAGGGAACTGGCCAGTCGAGGTTTGAAAATTCCCAGTTATGGAGGTTCCAGCTCCACTCTGGGCCCTTCTTCCATTGTTTAATCACTCTCACGTGATTTTTTTTCTTCTTTTCATCTAATTGGAATTTCCCTTGCTGCAACTTGTAGCCACTGAGAACTCAAGGCTGCAAGTAATATCATGGCCATTTCCAAAGAGCCTTTCCACCACATTAGGAGGAAAGCAGGGCTTCAGCATGGTGCCAGGGGAAACGACCTCAGACACGGGCCCTGTGCCTGAGATCTCCAGCACGCAGCTTGGAAAAAAGTGAAAATCCCCCCATTCCATGCTGGTTTTATTCTTCTCTTCCCCTTGCATGAGTGGCCCTTGCTTCCCCTTTTTACACAAGCCTGCTGCTGGTATCTGAGGGATTTTCCTCCCTTGTCATTGCTGGTGTAAAGTGTCTTTGCTTTGAAGAGGTCTTCTCCAAGCTCTCTCCCTCAAAGGCTAGCTGTAATTTATTACGGGCTCACAATCCCTCAAATTCTGATGTTGGAAATCTAAGTCAGAAATGCAAAAAAATCTAATCTTGTTGTTAAAGCAATAAAACATCAGTTCAAGGAATGAAAAGAGGATTCATTTCCCCTTGTATAAGCTCCGGGCTCCAGGTATGACCTTCACAGTCAAAAAACCACCCTGTACCTCTTTCTATTTTTGTATAATAGAGAGAATCATGTGTCCTTCACCTGTAAGCTCTTTGATGGGTGACTGCATGAATGTCATAAAAAGCGCTTTTTACATAGGGGGCTGAACAGTATTCATAGAGCTCATCTCACCCTCTTCCCTTCTGAGCACAGGAACATCCTTGAGCTCAAGGGACCCTCCACAGGGAGAGCTCCAGGGCTCTGGTCTCACCTGGAGCACTCAGACACTGTTCTCGTTCATGGTGGTCTCCCAGTTCACACCGTTCTTGCCTGCAAATAACTCATTTCAGGCACTCCATACCTGCCTCAGCAGTGGAACCTGGCTCTCTCCCCCTTTTCCCTCCTCCCACATCAGCATCCTGAATCCTTGCAAACAAATGAGTCACTGCTGTCCCCTTTTCCTTGGTGGCTCGAGGAAATATTTCACAGGATGGCTTAAAACAATAACGGATGAGTTGCTTCATCTTTTCAGGTCTGCTTTGTGGCCATGGAGGAGTAAGTGGGTGGAAGTGGAGTTTGAGTATTGAAATCCTCAGCCCTGGAGTCTCTCCTGGGCATTGTGGAAGACAGAGGGGTGATTTGGGGCAGGAAGTCTTTGTACAACACTGAGCACTGGGGAGGCCTTAGTCCTGGCTGAGATCTTCAGCTCAGTTGCAATACAAATGAAGAAATAAATGTAACGAGCAAGACTGCTACCTACCAGCTGTGGATGGTTTGTGCAGAGATACCACACAGCTGGCATGGGTCAGGCACAGCTGTATGAACCCCAATAAACCTCCTGCAGGTCAGCTTAGCTCCAGGCAGAAGACACTGATACTCACGTGGTGCTGTACCGGACCTCATAAAACCTGCTCTATTGGAACAGCATCCGATAGACCTTGTGATCTCTCCTGTGCATCCCACAGGGATCATCTTAGCCTAAAAAAAAAATCCTTCTTCCAAGCATTACATAGCCCAGAATCCCAGACTCATCCCTCTTGCTTGTCAGCACTTAACTGAAGTACCTGACTTCAAAGTACTTTTGCCCTTAGCTAATTCTGTATCCACTGGAAAGGGTCCGGCAGGGAGCCAGCACAGCCTGCCGTTTCCCTCTACTCGTAGGATGTGCCCTCAGCTGCTTTGGATGGACCTTGCATGGGTTCACCTGCAGCCGGATAGTCCCTCTCCTGCTAAGAAGGTGCCCTGGGTCTGTTCCAGGTTTGTGGGAGAGGTCTCTGGCGGGCCTGGGGCTTGTTACAACTAGGTACAAGCACAGATGCAAATTTCATTGCCACCCTAGAGGAGCGCAGTGATCCCGAGCTGCTGTGTCTCTGTGGCTCAGATCTGTGTCAGCTTTTTCTTTATCGTTTTTTTTTTTTAAGCTGTTTTTCAAAGTGATGCAATTAAAAAAAAAAAAAATCCCCAAACACACCAAACTAGGCATGGTGGGGACTGGCCCAAAGCAGGTTGGTTTCTTTACCAGGGCCGACCACAGGCTCTCAGCTGCCAGGCTGCTTTTGCAGCCCAGGGTGCTGATCTTGCACTTGCACAGAGCGCAGTACGTAACACTCTCCATCCTGCACGCCCAGCCCTGCCTCGTTTCCTCAGCCCTGGCCAGCAGCTCTTACAGGGTCACTCAGCTTCTGGGGTCCCACCGATCTCTGCTGCTTCACACGGATGGCCTTTGCATCCTATAGGTGCCTATTGGGAGCCTCCACTCACACACGCAGAATGAGGTGCCACACTCACAAACAGAATTTGCTGCTCCATCCTGAAGCCCTTGTACAGACACCATACATGTGCATGCATGCATGCATGCACTGTTGCCAAATAAACTGCTCTTCCATCCTGACGCACATGCCCAGATGTTCTCAGGTGCCCACACAGCTGCTGATTTGGCTTTTGCACATGTGCAAAGGTGCCCAGAGGGGCGCAGGCTCGTGCATGCACCCTCCACGCTGTGCTACCCCCACACACACACCCTGCTCTGTTGATGTTCTCACCTGAACCAACCTCGTGGGGAAAACCTTATCATCCTGGATGAGCCTGGAAACTTCACTCCTCAGGGTGACCCAAGAGGTGAGGATCCCAGCCCACAGCCTGCACCAGGCCCTCACTCTCCCGGCACCGCCGCAGCCTTGCAAAGAGACTTCAGGAGCCCTTCCGCTCTGCACGTATGTCTTCATTTGTCCTCTTCCCGTGCAGCCACTAGACGGCAGGTCAGGCCCGCAAAAATGCTCTTTTCCACCAGGCAGTCGATGGGCTCATTTGTCCGAGCTTCCCCGAGTCGATGGGGCTGACACTCAGCAGTCAACGCTCTGATTAAGATGCCACAGTTGAGTTAAAGCGCACATTAAGATTTGATGAGTAATTGATCAGCACATCAACAGGGACACGGGGCTGGAGAGAGAAGCTGAGGCTGCGGACATCTGGATAAAAGCTCCGCTTGCACACATGCGGCTCTGTCTTCCCTTCCTTTAAATAAAACTTATTAGGGTGTTTGGATCTTAAAGGGATAATGTCTGGTTTGCATGAGCCGGGAATGCTGTGAAACCTCTGAGTGCAGTAAACAGGCCTGACATAATATAAATGGTGATTTAAAATTCTGGCTCCCTCGTATACTTCTAGGGGCACATTCAGCCAGAGCGGGAGAGAGGGGGCTGGGTTAGCGCTTGGCTAGATTGCATTTATACTGATGGGAAAGTGCTGACACTGATGGATTCGTTCCTGCTTTTACACCGGCGTAACTGGGTGTCTCTAGCTGGACCCGGAGGTATAAATAGGCATGTGTGTGTCTGATGCAGATATTCAGGGCTCCAGTCTCTCTTGCCTTTCTAAATCAGGCAATATTTTTGTGGCTGGGAAAAATGAATGAGAAGTGACTGTAAAATGCTACTACCTTGCTTCACAATTCGATCAAAGCCACACTTGTGCTTAAGTGCTCGTAGAAACAGGGACTTAACTGCTAGCCCTCCAGGAAAAGGGTTTCCTTTAGACTCTGTATTGTCACGAGAAGATAATGTAAGTAGATATAATCTACCTATAATAAGAGCACACAGTTCTCGCAGAGAAAGCCTCACTTTCCTTTTACACACATACCAATACACCCTATAATAAACATGCACATGAAAATGTGAAATAAAGCCTGTGAATCCTAAGATAGAGGTAACAAATCTTTATCTATACCCATAACAAATCTATATATCTTCCTTGTTCTTAAGGAACTAAGACAGAAGAAGACCTCTTCCATACCCTGAACAGGAAATAATAATGTTATGAACTTCCATAAGAACAAATTTACACTTTTTTTTTTCCTAAAGCAAAGTCATTCTGTGCTCTGGCATTTGACTGCAGCCAACTGTCTCTGAAGGATTTTTTGGTCGGTCCATGCCAGCACTCAAATAATGCCCCGATTTGGTGCATGTGATTTGTTTCATCGAACCTCGCTGGCCTTCCCCCACCGAGGGCTGCAGGCACGCTTACGTGGCCGTACGAGCGGGCTCTCCCCTGCCACCCTCCCGGAATGGGGTTTTGGTTGCGTTCTGCACAGCAGTGCTAAGGAGATAAAAAAAAATCACGGTGCTAATCGATCGTTAGGCATTCAGGTAGGGTCCAGCTCTGCTTTTCTATTGCTTTAGCTGTTTTTTGCTTCGGAGGAATCGCTCCAGGAAGGGGAGCGACAGCGCGCGCTGCGTGTGCATTTCGTGTATATGACACTTAGCAAGACACACGTCCCGGCGCTCTCCGTCTTTCAGGACTCGGCCTCCACTCCTTCTTTGACATCTTCGGGGCAGAAATCGTTGCCTCACTGAGGGTCAGCTCAGCACCCAAGCAGCCGAGCTGTTTCCTAACCGCGGCTCCGATGTGCTCGTTTAGCTCACGCAACGATAGCCGGCACGAGTCTGGAAAACTCTTGGGCTGTAGATGGCATTTGGCAGAGAAGCACTAGTGACTTTTTCTGAAGAAATATTAAAGGGTCGGTTGCTTTTTGCAAGGCGGAAAGACTTTGAACCACCTGGCACGTCAAGTCCGTTTTGTGCACCTGCTGGTTTCAGCGTCTCTCCAGCCAGTCCTGAGACCGTCCCCTGTTAATCGTACTTTTTCCCGAGGCAGCAACTGCAGTGTCTGGCAGCACCGACAAAGATGCCTGAGGAGCAGGGACATATTTCTAGCTCATCGACCCGTTTGCTGGTCATTGACCACATTTGCATGTGGACTACTCACATATCCATACATGCACGTATTAAAAAAAAAAAAATCTAAAAAAATAGGTTGTTATGAAGGAAATCTACATGGCAACCTGGAATTATTTTTGATTATTTGTCTAAGAGTGCAGCACATAATTTGGCTGGAGAATGATGCTTTATTCAGCTTGAAAAACTGACATTTGGAAATATATTTACATTCTGAAGCCAAAAATATATATAAGGGTTTGAAATTTATCCTCAGAACAAAATCAACCTGAAAATATTTTGTTCTGATGCTACACTGGTTTAGTTCAGCCAAATAAAAATGTTCCATCTTACTAACGATGAAGCATGGTAGAAATCTCAACTTTATAATCCAATATGTTGTTAAATCCAAGGTTTAACTATGAACATTCAAAGAAATCAGGATGCCTTTGCAGAGCTGAAGCAGTGTGTTTTCCCCCTGGCACTACAAAATATTTTGTTGCTTTGAAAGCGAAGCAAGACAGTTGAAACAACTCATTTCAGTATTCTTAATACAAAAAACATCGCCACGATCAGCGTGATCCCAGGACGATTTTGACGAAAATCTGTTTTCCGGTAGAAAATTCTACCGTCAAAAAGTGTTGACCAGCATTTTGTGGCATTATCGCAAAGGCGCAGCTTCAAATAATACTGAGATGGGCATAAGCTGCATCTCTACGGACTGCACGATTTCACCGGGTTTTCGCTTCGGGGGGGCGGGGTGGGGAGAAGGCACCTGCAGTGAATTCAGCGCTGCGGAGGGATGAGAGTCAGGCAGGAGCACAGGCTTGGGCTGAAGGCTAGCTGCATCGTGAAAGCTTGTCCTAAAATAAAGGAGGAGCTACCGAAGCTAAAAATCAGGAGAAAAATGACTCCACAGCGAGGAGAGCGTGGGACACGGAGACGCAAACGCTCTGCGCGGATGCGGATGTGCAACCCCGGTGTGGCCCTGCTGTAAGGAGCAGGGGATGGGTGCAACCTTAGGGCTACATTTTCAGGCAAGAGGAGTCTTCACCGCGGCAGGACGGTGCGGGCTCTAGGACGTTTGCCTGCAGTGACAAGATGCCCGGTGCTCTCGGACGAGTCCGAGCTTCCCTCCTGCCCTTTATTTTGTTCACGCAATGCGTGCACAAGCGCAAAGGCATCCTTGGCTAGAAGGAGAGACTTCTAGGGGCTGTGTGCCAATTTGGGACGGCAAAATCCAGTGTGGGAGAGGAGACAGCGGCTTTCATGCTGCAAAGAGGTTCTGCTGAGGACAGGGCACTCTTCTGCTTTCTGAGCAGAGCCCAGAATAACTGAAAAAATGTAAAGTGCACCTGCATCAGCCAGGTCTGTTAAGAACAGTTATAGCTCATGAGCTGATGAGCTCATTTGATTTGCCAGAAAAAAGACGTTAGATTACAAGCACCTGAACACGCTGCAGATTTAGCATTTGCCATCACATCTTTCTGAGGCTTTGCATTCATAAGCGCAAACTTTTTTTCTCCTGCCAGCGAAGGCAACTAGAAACAGAGGCAGGAGGTCAACCAAAGGAAAGCAGAATCTCAGGATTCCAGAAGCTGGAGCTTGATCCAAAAAAAAAGATCAGATGATACAGAATTTAAAGTAAAATCCGGCAAGAACCAGCAAGAAGGCAAACGGACCTTGCCTGGGACCCGGGCTGCCCCGAGCTTCCCAACCCAACAGCCTAGCTTTATAAACGCCTTTTTTGTAGTCGTCATACCCCCAGCGCACGTGGCAAGGCGCAGGATGGCGCTGGGGAATCGGCAGAGCTCTGGCAGGGGCTGTGGCAGGGAACAGGCTGGCTTATCTGCAGCCGCAATTGAAGGTGGCATTTTGAGCATGCAATTACGCACATCCTTTCTTTTCTCATCTCCGCCGGCTCTTTCAATCCTGCTGCTCCTGCTAGTATTTACTGCTGAGGGTGGCTGAATTCTGCACGCTGCCGGCTTGGCCTGAATTTCATCACACACACACACACACACACACACACATATGCACGGAGCATCCCACCTCCATCCGAATGCAGCGGTGGCAAAAAAAAGCCGACTCTTTGTTTTCCAGCCCTACCCGTTTATTGCACTGAGAAAGAGGGTTGTCACGGTGGGGGAAGGAAAATTGGGAAGCGCAGAGGAGATGCGGGGGGAGAGAAAAGGTTAAAAACTGCCACGTCTCATGTAAATCTTCCTGCTCTTTTCTCTCTCTCGTATGTCTCCGTTAGCTTCAGTCCTGCCTGCTCCAGTGGAAATTCCTGCTGTGGGAAGGTGTTTTTTTCTGTTACAGTGCTACTGTGAGCACTATCACTGAGGAATCCTCTGTTTTTTTGCCTGTAAAGGATGAGTTTTGGTACCCCAGAGGCCACCAGACCAGTTCCTGCAGCTGGGATGTCCCTAAGAGTGCTGTGCCATGAGAGGTACTTGGAGAATATTGGGGTCTCATTTCCCTGACCTCAAAAGCCCCTTTTTTACATACCTTGCAGAAAAGCGGTTCCCTCTGCAACCTCTACTCCTGTGTCAAGTTTGATAGAAATTGAGCAATGTGTTGCAGCTGTTTAAGGACATTTAAGGGTACAGGTAAAGAGGACTGTGCGGAGAGGGTTGGCCATAAAGCACTGACCTCCCTGGTTTCTGCTGGTTCTTAACATGTTTCACCAGTCCGATTTGTATCTGAGATGGAAAAAAAATGGCAACGGTCCCACAGCCCTGGCCTCAGTGACCAAATGGACGTGGGGCCCCCCACCTCGCTGTCCCCCTCTTGCTGCACCCCAGGACCAGGGGTTCTCCAGGTGCTTGATGATGCTCTGCATCAGTGGGTGCAGAAGTGTCTTGGAGGGGGAATGCAGGAGCCGGGGAGAAGTGACCTCTTAAAATATTAATAAAAAGGCAAACCTATTCTCATCTGTGAAAATAAGAGTTGATGAGCTCACCACCGTTTGGCAGCTCTAACCCAGGCCAAACAACAAGAGGGGTGACTCACCTTCACAGGGACAACCCTCCAGGACAAGAGGGATGTGAGGGGGGACAAAATGTCTCGGGTCACTCAAAGATGGACATCGCATCCGAAATCCAGCCCAGAGCAGGGCAGCCCAGACCCTGGGCGAGCCCAACACATGCCAGGACAACGCGGCTGCACTCACCTCTTTCCCACAGCAAACCAAGCCAAGAGGCAAAGGGAGAGTTGGAGCTTTTCCCCCTGTTTTCTCCTTGCACAGCAAAATGGTGGTTCCAAAAGCTGGTTTCCTTCCAGCACTCCTTACATTTCTCCTCTGTTTTGACTTAAAATGTGACTTTGGCTTTCAAGTCTAAAAGAAGAGAAACAAGAGCTGACACTTGCGTCAATATGAAATAACAGTTTTTACCTCATTTAGACTTAGCACCATGAGTGTTTTTGCTTGCTGGTTTTTAAAAAGGAAACAAAACAACATTTGACACTGAGTACTGGGTATCCCTTTCTTTCAGAAAGCTGTTCTGTAGCTAAGCTTCCTTTTCACAGTCACAGAATGATTTAGGTTGGACAACCCCTCTGGAAACTCAGAGGAGGGCCAACTTAGATCAGGTTTTCGCATTGCTTAAAATTCTCCTGTGAAAGAACTGCATTTTTTCAATTCAAAAATTATCATGGGGACTTCTCTTTGCAATTTCCCATGGGGAGAAAAATTACTGTTCCTCTCCCACTCTGCATTTTTAGAAGTGTCCCAGCAGTTCTTAATGATCCAGAAGTTACCCAGGTGAGGGTATTTATTAGCAATCACAAGCTCCACCCTGGCTATCTTATCAGTTTGTATGGTATCTTAAATTTTGCTCAGAGTTTGCTAGGAATCATTTAGTAAACGGTATGTGTTTGTGGTCTGATCTCTCAAAAAGATTTCCTGTGTTTCCAACTACATAAGGAGGCAGTGAGTGTGCATTTAAGTGCATGCATGTCTTGTGTTTACAAACACATCCGAACACTGCAGATCAGTTTTATGAATACAGTGTACAGCAGCTGATGAAAACTGCTTTAGCTCAGTCAATGAAGTTAGAGCATTTTCCAACAGCTACAGATCTGGCCCTCTGCGTATTCTGCTGCAGCGTATATTTATCTAGCTAATCTTCAAGATATTAGCAATAATCTTTGCTGTTTTCCTTTAATGAATGGCTGATGTGCTCGCCTGGATGCTGTTACTGTAGAGACCACCAGAGAGAAGAAATCAGATATCCTATCTCCAATCGTTTATCACTATCAGATCAGGGCCACAGTCTTTTCCCCTGCCTGTTTCCTCAATACCTCCAGGCATGTTCGGCTATTAACCTCACTTAGCCTCCAGCGGAGCCTAGGAGACCAAACCAGAAAGGTTCACATTTTATTCCCCAGCTGCTCCATGCTGGAAATCTTGGGGCAGAACAAGACAGCAAACATGGTAAGGAGGAAGGGGAAAGCAGGACCGAGGCATCTTTAAAGATCTTGGCCACAGAGGGGTTTTCTTTAAACCGTGTCACTTACCTAGTGACACCAACCGCCGCTGAGTGGGGAACCGAGGTATTTCTTGCTTGTTATGAGCTCCCCACCAAGGGCTGTGATCTCATTAGCTCTCCCAGACTAACAAAAGAGGGATGCCAGCCAAGGATGCGGCAGGAGCGGAGGATGGTGGAGTAAGGGATGCTAACAGCCGTGGTACCGCAATGAGCAGAGCAGGAGTCTCGGCGAGGGGATATGCCTCTGAGCTCATATCCATCTGGCAGCCAGGCTTCCCGCACTGCAATCCCAGCGCACAACCAAAGGGTGCTTGCTTTCAGAGCACTTCTATCAAGCCTGCATCCCCCGGGGTTGATAAAATCACGGAGTTAGCAAGAGCTGGTGCCATCGTGCTGACCAAATTCTGCTTCCATTAACTGCTTAACAAAATTTCTAGTACCTCCCTTCCCATCACAGTTTATGGTCTTCCTCATTTCCAGGCCAAAAGCCAAGGCAAATCGCTGCAGAACTGGTTTCCCTTCTATCCTAGGACTATTTGGTTTGCAAAAGACTGCAAGATGAGAGATGTGGTCTCCTAGTTCAATTTGAGCTTTATTACCCACATATTTCTATCACACCGTGGCTAGAAATTCTAGAAATATCTGCAACAGCCCTTGATCCCAGTGCAATTCCTTGAACAAAGGAAGAGCGATCAGCTCCTAATTCCTCCATGCCAAACCTACACTCTACTCTCAGTGTGACTGTGCATGTCTCCACTTCTTTGCTGCTTCATGGTGGCTTTCCACCTTCCAGATGGCATCTGGGATCATCATTTATTTCTAAGCTGGGGGACTTGGGAATGCTTCCAGCTCCCGAGCCTTGTCACGCACCCATTACCTTGTCCCAGCTCTGTTTTAGGGGGAACCCTAGCAGATGTTAGCCCATCCCTGCTCTGCACCTTGGCTTCACCCTGTTGTCCAGCAGGAAACCTAGGTGCTGGAAGCTAGCACATCCCTCAGATGGATATCTGAAGGACAAGGGCCTCAAGTTAGCTGGATGCAGCTTTGGGGATACATCAGATCATGTGAACCTGAAGGGCAAGCACTTCTATGTGCTCATTCTCACTGGCTGCTGGGCAGCACCACCTTCCCAGCAGCTTTCTCTTCATTCTCTCCCTCAGACTGCAAGTATTATAACCTTAAACCACAATGAAAATTTTCACCAAACCCAGTAATTCTGCACTCCTACTTGCCACCAGCTTATTCTCTCTTAGGAGTAGCTGTTACTCTGCAACATGCACAGACAATATTTTGACCTTTACAGTGAATGCTAAGGGACTTTCAGAAAGAATTGTTTTGAATGCTGGAGGAGGTCTTGGTAGAATATGGGTGGCCAAGCACGGGAACCACTGAAAATCCTCTGAAGAGCGCATATGACGGCAAGAAGTGTCTTTAATAGATCTTGACAGCTGTCCAGTTTTTCACTCACGAGTTGTGAGTGACAAGCTCTTTACCCTTTTACCATGATCGTGTGGGTATGGAGATTGAGGTCCACACATCTGAATTAAAAACCTTGGGTTCATCATGTCTTATCCTGGTCATGGACAGTCCAGAAACAAACACCAGCCCTCTTGGTTTGTTCCTCAGATTGAGGAAATTGGAGTAGAAAAGCTGGTGGCCCTGGTTGTCAGAGAACACAAGCGTGGCATGGAAGGAGTGGTAAGAGACATGATACACAAAGGTGACTCCGCTGTGGGCATCTGAGTGATTTGTTTTGTGACTTTCTAGAGACTTTGTTCATTTGGCTACAGAGTCACTTTTTCCAGTGGACTCCGACTAAGACTCCTATGTAGTCTGAAAGAAGGTAGGTTCAAATCTTGCTTTCAGATTCCCAGTTCAATCTTCAATTGCAACAGTAGGGAGCCGTAGGTTAACTGGAGTCACTGGATAAAGTCATGCAATGCTTGTTCCGGTCCAGGGGAAAATCAAATCCTCAGGAATGCATGAATGAGGCATCTCACAGCTTCATGGAGACTTTCTCATTCTGCCCTTTCTTCAAACAGCTGGAGATAAAGTTATTGTCCTTCTGTGCCATGCAAGACACAATCCCATCACCTCCCCGCCGTGAGTGTCTTCTGCCAGAGCTAAATTGCATTTTCTTGTTGTCTCTCTTACTTCATGAAAACCTTCTCCCATCCTTATCCCTGTGCCTGGAGTCTCCTTCCCTTCCCTTTGTGCCTCTCACGCTGGAGCATATTCATCCATGGGGTATTTCCCCACCTCTTTCAACCACCTTTCCTGCCTGTTTGCCACATCACCCTGCCTACTTCCCTGGAGCAGTGGCAGGAGCCAGCAGGGAAGGACCCCAAAGAGTTAACCCTCAGGTGAGGACAGGGTGCATCCCAGGGCCCCAGCTCGTCGGTCCCCGGGCGCAGCTCCTTGGAGCCAGCAATACTGCTGAGGAGTTCGGCGGGGCGACAGAGCCACTTAACGCGCGCCGCCGCCAGTAACGGAGCGGCAGTGGCGGGACAGGGCTGAAAGCAGATCCCTGCTTTCAGGTGACACTGAGGAGCGGGGATAGGGTTTCATCACGCGGAGGAGGGAGCAAGGAGCAGCTCAAGGGGAGGGTGGGTAAAGAGCACTGGGATGGAGAAGGTGGCATCCTCCGCGATGGGGCATACTGGCATTGCAGAGCAAGCGCAGGATGAAAATCCCCGAGCAGACTGGATGCAGCCCACTCCCTTACTCGACCCCTAGCTGAGCATTTATTCCCTGCAGCTGACCAGTCGCCAGCATTTCCTTGACAGCTTGGACTGGTAGATAACCAAGGGTTAAATCCTTTGCTGGGATTCAGCATGGTAAGAAGCATGAAGAGGCCTCCACCTTCCTCTGACCAGGACCATTGATGGGCTCAGGCAGGGATGCAGAGGGAGTGTTTCCAAGCGCAATGAGTCAGAGCAGGGCAGTGACATACAGGCAGAGGGTATCTGCAGGCTAACCAGCCCAAGCTGGTAGTTTGGCTCTGTACTCACATGAGTTCAAGGAGCAGGATCCCCAGCCAGAATTGACTCAGGAGTCGGTTAAACTGAGCGTGACCAGAAAGCACCTCATCAGAAAAGTCCTGGAGGCACCTAGGGTGTCCCAAGCAGCATATCCTGAGCATGCAGGTCTCAACCCTCCTAGAAGAGAGCCCCACATGTGAAAGAGGCCATGGCTGGTGTTTTAAGGGAGGAAAAAAAAAAAATGGTGCTTCCCCCTGGCTGTGAGAAGCTGGTGGGAGAGGGTCTGCCTCAGAAGGACAGGCAAGCACAGCTCCATCCTCAGTCACAGCCTCCAGCATGCAGCTCTGCCCACGCAGGAGGCACTGCTTATGGGACCTTCCAGCAGGACCTGTGCGTGACACCTGATGAATGCACTTGCCCATGTGCACAAACACTCACCAAGGTAAATGCATTCATATTCCCCACATGGACATGTCTCCCCGCAGACAAGATGCTACCTGGAAAGAGCAGGCGTGGGCACGTGTCCCCAAGCCGCTCCTTCTGCACTGCTCAGGGAACATCAGGCTCCTCACCCAACCCAAATGGTTTGTTGCTTCCATGCTCACAAGCATATTGCTGTCAGTGTAGGGAGGTCAGACACATGTGGGAGCAGCAGTATGCGGTCCAGCTGCACAGCCACTAACCAGAATCCCTTGTGCAACCCATGCTGATGTTGGTGTTGCTTCACTGCAAGAGGATCCCTGGCCTTCCTCCGCTTGGCCAGCCTTCGCCCATCCCAGCAGCAGGCGAGGACAGCAGCCCTCTGCAAGGCAGACACTTCCAGGTGAACATCTGGGAGCTGTGGCATACATCTGTGGAACAACATTCCCAGGTCTCAGCAGGCTGTCAGCAGAAGGGAGCAACCCAGAAGGAGGGGGAGACCAGCAGGCAAAGTGTTAAGAGAATCCGCCCCGGAGAAATATGTTCAACAAGAATAAGAGCTGGAAGAAAGAGAGAGAGGGAGAGGAGATTGAAGTCCGGCCGGACCTCTCCTCTATCCCCCGTTTGATTTTATGGGCTCTGAAATGTTGCCCATCTGCCCTCGGTGTATTCTGCTCTTTTTTAATTGAAACAGACAGAGGGTATTGACTAGCTATCAAAATTCATATCTATGCAACATTTCATTTCCAGTGGCCTCAGCACTCTGCCGCCACCTCTCCATTATTCCCCATCGTCTCAATATAAAGGCAACTGTCACTTCGATAAACGGCCCCTAATGGTGGGTGGTGAGGGTGGGAACTGGGGGGAGAGTCGTGGGCAGGGGTGGAACAAAAAGCTTTCAGAGACTGATGGAAAACTTCATCAGGAAAAAAAAATTCCAAAGGCTTCTATTTTTTTAATAACTGGGAGATTTAATTAATTGATTGACTATTAAGACTAATATAATTTTGATGATGTCGCCTATCTTTTCTGTCATTGATTTTAAGTCAGGATTTCTTTCTCGTCTTTTGGTTGTATTTTTGGTAATGGGGCCCATTGTTATTAAAATTCAATTGAATTTTCACTATCTCTGCACCATAAGCCAGATGAGCCAAAGAGAAAGATGGAAATGAGTGTTATTGGTATTTATTCAATTGAACTTTCACTACTGCTAGTTCGGCTCTTCCTTTTTGCCTCGACAGACTGCTCTTTATGACAGATAGCGAGGAAGAAATGCCCACGCTGTTTATTCAATTGAATTTTCACTTTCTTTCTCCTGTATGTTAAGTGGCTTCAGAAATGGAAGAATTTCACAATCCAAAGGAAAACAAAGAAAAAGAGAAACAGGATCCAAAGCAAAGCTGCCTGTTTCTGATGTTAACAGCAAATTCACAGAGATCGCAGGAAGGCAAATGTGGGTGCTGCTCAGTCTTCCTTTTTTTCACACCTATGCTGGTGCCCAGGTAGGTGTCTTGAGTTCAGGGTCCAGCTGTGCCATCACATAAGTGTGTGCAACCACTTTCCCTGGTCTCTCCACACTCTTGTCGCATGTGCAAGTGCTCAGACGTGCACAGCCCTGTGCACAACGCCCTGGTGCACTTTTTGTGCAGTCCGGACAGAGAAGGTCTCCAGGAGCTCAGGTGCCACAGCTTTATTCCTCTGCTGTCCTGAACTGGGCACTTCCTAAGAGCTGTGCTGTGCACAGGACTGAGACACAGATAGCAGCTGGCAAAGTAGACGGAAAGGCCGTATTTACAGCAGCAAATAAAATAGGCCGGGCAAGTCCTTTGCGGCAAGTGGCATGGCACAGTTCGCACCCCGAGAGCTGAGTGCTCTCGCCCTCCAAAGCAGACTAGCAGGAGAACGGTGGTCAACCATGGGACAGTGCCTGAGCCCTTGCTCTGGTGCAGGCATACCTTCTCCCTCCACTGACTGTGGAGTCAGGGTAGGCTCGTCTCCCAGATGCAGCTACTGACTGTTGAAGCCGATGATCCATCCGCACAGGACAGGCACCGAGTCTTTTGGTGGGAAAAACTGGGCTTGCCTGATTTGGAGAGCAAGAGGCGGAGAAATGTCATTCCCAACCACACCTCAAACTGGGCCTAAGAGAAAAAGGGGAAGCAAAAGTTCTCCTTGCTGCTGGATCCATCTCTCTGTTTTGCATCCCAGAGTGGCTTTGCACTGACCGTGCAGTTTTAGGACCCTCGCTCTCTGCATCAGCAGCTCCCCAGCTTGTGTCAGAACAGTCATCCACAGGCAGCAGTTCAGGAGAAGACTCTTGGGTCAGGTCACCACAGGGGAATGTGCCTTGGTGCCTCCAGCCCAGACCTCCAGTGCTGCCCCCAGCCTCCACCCCACCAGATCCATGCTTTGCTCCAGCAAGTGGCTGCCAGCTGTGCTCCGAACCTCATCAGCTTTCCTGGATCACACTGCAGTCACACAGGACTGTGAGTCCAGAGGAACAGACAGCAATGTGCAGCTTGACAGACGCAGGACAGGGGCTTTGCACTTGGCGTGCTGCCCTCGGGTGTCTTTTCTGATATTCGGATGATGCAGAATATCCAGGACCATTTGTTCCTTTATTTCCCAGCTATGTCACAGGGAGACCAGACTCTGCGAGGTATTGTCCGTATGTGCGGGTCCCTCCTTTGCCATGGTTAGGTGTCCCAACCATGCGGATGGGACACTGCCTCCGTCTCATAAACCTGGCACTGGCAGACCTGGAAAAGACCCTCTATTTCCCCGGGTAGGCACGAGTGCTTTGCATATCTCCTGCTGGGCAGGCTGCCCGCATGCTTCCCCGCCCCAGCTCAGCCATGCAGCATCTGCCGTCCCCAGAGGACCCTCACCCTGCCCTCCTGCCTTCCCCTCGCTGGTATGCGCTCCCAGGGCCAGCATCGCCATTCCCACGCTTGCACACATGCGGCGAGCAAGTGACGCCCCACAAGCATGTGCCTCCTGCTTTCCCTCGCATCCCACACGTGCTTTCTCCATCCCCCGCTCCATTTCGGCACACTGTACGGCCCTTGTTCTCCATGCTCCCGGCAGGGCAGAGGGCAGAGTGGGGCTGGGGAGCAGCCAGCGGGGACAGGGAGGGGAAGGGACATTCCTGCTTGCAGAAACCGCTTGCAAACGCAGTGCCCAGCTCACACTGGTAGCTCAGGTCCCTGAAGCCATCCGCTCATGTGCAGCATCCCGCTGCGCTCCGGCCTCTTCCTTCCCCCAGCCCCTGCCTGCATGAAGTCCCCCCCCCTACATTAGATACCTTGCTTTGCTTTTCAAAACTTCAATTCCCTCCCGAGCAAAACCAGGGTTTTACCACCTCAGACGAGGTGTTGGGAACCTCCTGTTCCCATCAAAAGCCAGGTGAGATATTGTCACCGGCCACCAATTTCCTCCCACCTGCATGTGGCTCTAGAAGCCAGCCTTACCAGGAATAAATCAGACAATTAAACTAGCATTATGACATTAGCTTTTAAAACCCTCGTCCTATGAAATAATGTCCCCGCGTTAGCACACCACACATAGGAAGCGCCAGGGGCGTAAAACTTTTATTATTAAAATTAACATTTAAAACCCGTACCATGAAGTAATGTGTGAGGTGAGCATGGATAAATCAGACAGTTAAACTAGTAACGTAACATTAGCAGTTAGAATCGTGACCATGAAATAAAGTCAAGGTTAGGAAATGGATAAATCAGATATCTCAGCCAGGGCTTCTTTATATTATCACTTGAAATCCCCGGACCAAGAAGAAAAGAGCCAGATGGGGGAAATCAAACACAGATCACAAAAATTACAAATACAGGGCCTGATTCTGGTGTTGTGGAGCTATGGCCTAAATCAGGAGGCAGCCAGGGCTGTGAAAAAATGCAGAAGAACAAAAGGCTGGGACTGTTCTTCTGCTGTTTTGGAGGTGCAGGGATGTTTCCCTGGGCTCTGGTGAAAAATGGGGTAAAGACTTCGTTGCAGAGATCTGGCAAAAGCCCTTTGCTCCCGAATAAAGCTGCAAGGGAAGAGCTTTGGGGAAGGAAGGGCGGAGGCTCTGTCCACAGGCAGGTCCAAGCCCTTTGGCCAGTCCAGACCAGCTCATCAGCCGCATTTTCAGGACACAGGAATGCACCAAGGTGCAGACCGCAGAGCAGCTCCAGAGCAGATTTTCACCCCATCTGTGTGGCCTAGATGTGTGGGGCTGAGCATAGCCAGCTGCACCTACGCACGCTGAGGGGGTTGGCTTTCCCTAAACCACATGAATGTGTTGGCTTTGCCTGCACTGTTGAACTAACAGATCCAGGAAAGGGGCCCTGTCCTGTGATTGTCCATAGTGTCCTTAGTGCAGGTTTGACCTGGACCTGCATGCCCTGTCCCAGACAGTGCCTGAGCCTAGTCTGGCTACAGACCTGTCCCAATACAAAGTTTGGACATGGTCACCCTATCCAGGAAGGCAAGATAACAGCTGTGTGGACTCAATCTGTGCTGTCAGTTGACTTCAGGACCAGAAGCTGGGCTGAGACTTGTTTTAGTTACTATTATAGGCAAAGCCACCGAGCTCTAGGGGTCTAGCAGCTAGCTGCATGAACGCAAAGATGGGTGCTATGACGTTCAGGGTGCTCAAGGCCATGGCCCATCTCTCAGGGCAGATTAAGCCACCTAGTATAGATGGATCTTAGATACTCTAGGGGAGTAGCTAGGCAGTCTGAGCATGATACCTGGTGCTCTGCCATACCTCAGGCCATGTCTGGAATTGGTACTATGCAGTTAAGATGGGGCTGAATTTATCTAAGGGGTCCCAGAGGCCCACACAACGGAAGATACTATTTCATACCATATGAAAAATGCACTTTGCATAGAAGGTAGAAAGTGGGGAGTAATCCTTGGGTATCTCAATGTCTCAAAAAGAGCAGCAAAGGTCCAGCAAGTCACATATAAGAGGTCTTTTGCTCAAGAAAGGCCGTTGTTTGCTCCTTGCTGTGTTTTCTGCACAGTCCTGGCAAATTATTCAGAAGGTGTTTACAGATATATTGAGCTTTTCGGATCCCACCAAGCTGTTTTCTAATCCATGTGTGATATGACAACGAGCCCTGCTGGCTTCCCTGTTGGGGTGGACAAGTTCGGGCATCTACCGAGCACTCTGTAGGCACATCCAGATCCCTGCGGTCCCCCTTCTACAATGGCATTTCTTGGCTCTCTGTATAGACTGTGACACCAGAGGCCATGAATTTCACCAAATGAGGAAGAAAGGTGGTGTGGGGATGTCTCAGCTGACAGTGTTGGGTAAGGACTCCTCTGCTTCCAAACAAACGATATTCCCTGAGATGAGGTTGTGCTGCCCCTTCTGCACAGCATGGCCTGAGGGTGGCTGGACTCCAGGCCAGCGGTGCTTGATCTGCATGAGATGGAGGTGACACTGGGAGCTGGGTAGCAGCTGGAGGACCTGGAGAAAATGGTTTGTTCACCAATGACAGCTGTTCTGCAGGCATCCTTGGGATGCTGGGGCACATTTTTATCCTCTGCAGCTATAATCTACACCTCTATAGCCTACAACCTCAGCTATAAGCTACATCCTCAGCAGGAGCCACCAGTGCTAACTGCCAATACTACCCCAAGCACAGTGGGATCCTCACCAAATTTCTGTCTTCTGTGAGATTCAGGCCTTGCTTTTTGCCATGCAGCTTGATAGGACCTTTACTACCTATTTTTGCCCCACAATCCTTTCCAAGCAGAGGCAGAACCAAGCTGTTCTTGCTCACTGAACAAACCCATCACAGAATGATGAAAGTTACCTGTTAAAGGCCTGAGACAGAAAATTTTGTCTATCTTTTCCTTCATTGTCTGCAGGGCTGAAGGGGACCCAAAGTCTTTCCAAAAAGGGCTGGGTTGTCCGTTGCTAGCTAAAACCACCTTGGTGGGATACAGAGCTGTCACAGTTTTGTGCTGAGGTGTCCCCAGTTCTCCAGGTACATGAAGACCGAGGTGCAGAGAAATGACGAGAAAGAGGGAAGGAAAAGGCTTGGACTCAGGGTGGAGATAGGAAGAGGGTGTGATATGATGTCATCTTCCCATCCCAGGGGAGTCCTGAATTATTAATCGGAAAAGAAAGCCGTCCCTGTAACCCAAGCCAGGGCAGCTCTGATTTCATCTCTATCTACAGCCCTGGCGCTTGGCTGAGCCGACAGGTCCCCACTTCCGGAAGGGAGCGCATATCGGATGGAGAGTCGGCGGCAGCAGGCCCGGGGCGAGAGCCAGCGGCGGGATGGGCCAGACGTGTGTCTCCGCGGCATCAGCGTCGAGATCAGCCATGACCTCCAGCTGCATCTGCAGCTCCTCTCGGGTGGTGAGCTGAGGTGGGAGGAAGGCTGGAGACTCGCTCCCTCCTCCCTGCCTGCCAGGGTCTCAGAGCATGGGGAGAATTTTTTGGAGAAATCCCTTCCCCGTGGAGGTCAGGAGAATGGCCTCTTGCTATCACGTGCACCAGGGGATGTCATCACCTATCTCCATCATGACACACTGGATGCACCAAGACTTTTCTTTATCCCTGTATTATGGAGCCATGTCACCCCTTTTTGGTGATCTATGTGCAATGAGTTGCATAGATCTCAGCATAGCCCAGGATCTCCAGTACCACAGCATCCACTGGGTTTTTATTACCTGGACTCATCAGCCTGGTCCTATTCTCTCACTCTCACCTTGTCCCTTTCCTCCCTGGCTTCCCAGATATGGCCTGTACAGTTTGACACCCTATTCTTGAAGACTGGATCCTCTCCCAGTGAGGGTTTGCTTTTCCATCTCTCCATCACTAGCAATAATGAATCTAAAGTGTCTGCGGTACCCTGGGGCCAAACACTGCCCTTTCCATTGCTGTGAGATTTCCAGATAGGTGTATTTTGTTTTCATCTCTTGATATCAAGTGAGAAAAAGACGAGGAAGCTCAGACAAAGAATTGCAGGCTCTGCTAAAACTTCTTGACAGTTATTTGTCTGTTTGAGGATATAAGCTATTTTTTTTTTAATAAAAATATATTTTAACCAATGAAAGGGTAAACAATATTGGGAGGGGGGAGGGGGAATTATCTGTAATTACAGAAGCAAGAGCAATTTCCCCAGTAACTCAGATTTCTCTCCAGCCTGGAGGGCATCCAGGCCTCTGATGCTTCTCTTCACCCCACAGTAGACTGGTAGCTCATGGTAGCTGGTACCACATCCTGCAGCAGGGCTCTAGGAGGAAGACTTCTCATCTTTCTCAGCATGGCAGAGAAAGAGAGAGTCTCAGGGATTATCTAAGCAAAACATAAAAGCTGTCATCTCCATTCCAACACCCATGTCCTGGACTCTTCTGCACAGACAGCAGAGACTGTGGAAAGCCAATAGAGTAGCTAATGACTTCAGAGAGTTTGTATCTGTCTTTAATTCTGCAACCTTGCACCATTTTTTCCCCTAGGGAACTGGCACTGGGCTGATTCAGCTGAACAGTGCAGAAATGAGGTGAGCTGTGTCCTGAATGTCAACTCTTGGCTCTGTCCACATTGACTACAGCAGGAACCAGGGGTAACCAGCCCAGGCAGAGACAAGGCAGACACTTCCATCTTGTCAGATCAGTGTCCCCTCTAGCCAAAATCAACCATGCAGGATCCCTTGGTAGTCAGGAGAAAGAAATCAGTGCTATTTCTACTCTTGCACAGCCTTATGTCAAACTACTCTTGACTGATTTTTTTTTTTTTTACATTTTTCACTCAGTTGGTATCCCACTCATGGGCCATCTAATATCCACTACGCTTCTTCACATCACCACAAAACCACTGAAGACCATGAAGCACATCAACAACACGTGAGGCCTTCAGCCTCACCAGGAGAAATAAGAATATTGGGAGGACAGGATGAAATGCCGATGGGGATTCACTCAGCAGGGTCGGTGGAAGTTAGGGATTGATTGTCTCTTCTGAAAAAAGACAACTACCTTGGGTTATAAAAATGTACCCTAAACTCCACTGACATTATTGACTGGCTCTGAGTAACGGGAGTCTGGATATGCAGCTCAGATGTGGCTGACTTTGTTGTTGATCATTTTTTGATCATCTTTTCCTGTTGCTCATCTCAACGAGATGGATCCTACCAAAAGTTTCTAGTGAAAATACTTAGTGGCATTTGTTATCATGCCTGACAAGGTCTTACTCCCTGAGACCAGACCCACTGCACTGAACATGCTGAAAATATGGCTTTAAGTAAAGAGGGTGTCTGCAGGTTGATTCAAGTGCTTTGTGCTTTGTATGCAAATTGGAATGTGGCTGTGATATATCAAAGTCGAGGATTGTGCAAGTCCAGTTATTCAAACTGCAATAATGGAAACAGATCTTAAATTCACAAGAACGTGTTTGGAAACCAGTACAGAATTATGGTGCGTGAAACAAAAGACAAGTCCAAAAAAAGAGCAGATAGTTTAGTGTCTGCAGTAGGTAGATGCCAAAAAGAAATGTTCTTGGGGGCTTCACAGCAAATTAAGAGGTAAAATTGTATCAGTGATTGAAGGTGTATAGTTGAGTTTACTTCTTGCATTCCAGAATCACTGAGAACGTGGATAATACAGCAGGTACAGAAATAAGATTGCAATGAGAGGCAATAGGAGCTAAACTGCTGTGGCCATGCTTCGCATTTGTCATTCCAGGAGGCTATTAAGAATATTGCAGTCCTTAGGGTAACTTTGAAAACTGTTTAAAAATGAAGAAAAAAATCCTTGCAGTGAGAGTGGAGGATCACCAGGATATCTTCCAGATGTATAGCCTCTAATTTTAAAACATCCAAATGAGATTCTATGTTTCAAGGCAAAGGAAGATATGAAGGGCTGTAATCATCAACACACCATCCCTTCCCTTACAGATCCTCATTGCTGTTGGTTTGATTTCCATCTCTGAGAACCGCTTTTCGGGGTAGGTTCCTTCAGACGCTATGAAAGAAACAGTGAAGGTAGTCCCCCTGCACTGAAAGCTTGGATCCTTTGCAGAAGTTATTTTTCTCCTTGCTACTGAATTAGGTTAAAACGTCCTAAATGCAGCAGGCAGTTTGAGCACAGCTATGACACTCATGTCATCTCCATACCTACAGGCTCAGCTTCCTTTTAAACAGACCTGGAAAAGAGCTTCTGTTTCCATCCCACCACCTTCCTCTGCATATAACTTTTCCCATCTTTTCCTTCTTACCTCTCTCTTTTTGGTCTTCCACTGAGACTGTCAGGGCTGACTGCCCAAGGCTGTATCTTCCACAAAAGCAGGATGCTGAGACCAGTAAAGCAACTGGAATTTTTGCTTTGAACAACCCCATGCTGCCACGGGCTTGCCATGAGGCCCAGGGCTGGAGGTGTCCCTTTCCTTCTGCTGTCTCCTCCCTTTATGACCATCCGTTGCAACCCAGCTTCCCCATCTGTGTCACAGCGATGGGGTGATCATCAGTGAATTTGAGGCCCCCATCAAGAAAGAGCCCCGTAACATTTCCATCATCTTTGACTGTGTGTTCAGGGCATGTGCTCTGAATGTGTGCACATGTGTGGAAACACGTAAGTACTTTCGTGTAGGTATACATGTAGGTATCTACATATAGAGATACCCATGCATGTGTCTGTGCATGTAATGCATATGTGCGTAACTGTGAACCTTTAGTGCCCATTTGAACTGAGAACTGAATCCAGCTGAGACCTCTTGCAGCTCCCACCATGGATGGTGATTTGGAAGGGCTGACACAAGCCCTTCAACCCCAGGGAGTCCTCTCTGCCTCGTAAGCAAAGCGGCTTTCCCAAGAGGTTTGAGGATGCAGAATGAAGCCGTTCTCTTAGCAGCTGTGTTCCAGAGTATGTTTCCTAATGGGGCTTTTGTAACTGGGACTGTGGGGCAGAACCAGTTTCTGGGGGGTAACAAGCTGGGAGAAGAGAAATCTTTCCCCTGGCTTTCCCCCCATCCAGTCCTCAAATGCTTTAAATGGAAATTACATCTTTAGGAGCTAAGTTCACAGGCACCCAACAGAGAACCTGTTGTGGACACTGAAGGTGCCTATGAAGGACACCTGGGAGAGCCCTGACCTCTGATGGGCTGGCAGCCTTGGAGAGCAAGTAAATATATTGCTTTTTGCTGGCACTTTCCTCCTTCTAGTCACCACAGCAAGCAACCTGAATGCACTCCAGTTGCCACACTTGACCCCAGCATGTAGAGCCAGGATTTAGGAAAGCTCAGTGCTCCCTAAATAAGAATTCCTGAAATTCCTCCCCCACCTTTTTTTTTTCCTGTTTTCTTTTGCAGGGGGTGACTGCTACAGCAATCCTTCTCATCGCTTGCAATCTAGCATCTGACAGCCTGTAGCCCACTGCTCAGTCCCAAAGCAGCAGTGCTATACACGCTTCTCCCAAGGAGGACTCGTAGCTCTGTGACTGGGGCAGTGAACAGTAGATTTAAAGTTCTTGGAACTCCAGTTTAACCTGCAGATTTTCCAAGTAACATTTGCTCAGTAAAACATCTCCAAGAGTGGAATTTACTGTCATAATTAATAGGTTATGATTAGGTCAATAACTTTCATCAACCTAGCTGGGAGAGAACCTATTAATGAAACTGTAAAACAACGTAAACTCTACGGAGAAGATAGGAGGGAGAATTTACAACTTCCCAGAAGCCCTAGTAACTAAAGGGACGATTTACAGGAAGTAAAATGAACCGGGCACCCATAAAACACAACCAAAATTATACCCATATCCAAACAAGACAAATTAAAAAGGTTTAAGTGGATTTCTCTGCCCAAATAAAACAGAGCATCTCAATTGAGAGGAGACATTTCGTGTTGCATTTTATGGAGTGTAGGAGGGGAAGATGCATGGAAATGTGAGAGCATATCAAACAGGTCGATAACAAATCAGTGCACATAGCCTGACACTCCTGATTGCCCCATCACTCTCAGCCCGTAGGATGTGGTCCGGTGGCCACAGGCAACTGCAGAGTATCTAGCCAGTGTGTTCAGCAGCCACTTCTCCACTATGGTCAGAATACAGAAGTCCTGGATCCAAATTCGGAAGGCCTGATATGAAGAGTATTAGTCCTGCAGCCGGTGGAAAGGAGTCCTATCCATTTCTGACAGCCTGAGAAGACATCACCCATGATCACAGAGCAAACCACTTCAGTCATTGCCTGTAATAGCAAACTCTTACTGACATGTTAGCACATCTTCTACTGAATGCAGGCCCCAAGACCACATCAGACCTGTTCTCTACTACCTTTTTTAGCTTCCCAAAGAATAGCTTTGCACATTCTTGGTGTACAAAGCTGGAAAAAGTGCATTCTAACCCCAGATTATTTTCATAGCTCTGGAGTGAGGGCCATGGCCAGCAGCTCCCTGGAACCTCAGAGCAAACGCTCCCTGTGCAACAGTGCTTCTCCAGGGCTCTCCATGGACTCATGTCCTGGGTTGTCCCTGTGAGTCATAATTGTTCAGCCTGGCTTCTCTAACATAAGCACAGCAGAGTGAAGGCATTTGAAACAAGTCCTTTCCCAGAAGAAACTCTTTCACTCCACACACCATGAGCCTTCTGGAAGAAATGTGTGCATGAAATGTCAGCTGCTGGATGTGCCAGCTGAGGAATGCTAGGACACCACTGACATGAGGACAGCACAAATACTTGTACCGGCCAATTTATCCCTGTACTTAGATGCAACCCTGCAATAAGAAAACATGTCCTACTTCTCCCTTTTGTTTGAAAGTGTTGTATACTTCCCAGTCTCCAGCCATCTGCTAACTTCATTATAAGAAGCCAGTAGCAGCCATGTTAAAATTGGATTTCTTCATTAGTATATGGATTTGAACGCCAAAAACCACCAGCTAGTTCAAGGTGTTGGATAACACAACCCATATTACTGCCCTAAAAGAACGCCCTCTTCAGCTGGGGTGGCTGTGGTTACAGCGTTTCGACTCTCATCCCTCCAGGAATGGACAAAGACCTCATTGTTTTGGGCAGCGCGCAAATCATATTTTTTTTAGGAAAACATCTTGATTTAAACATCTACCCAGGAGACTCTACCACAGTCCTCAGTAAGTTCCTCCAGTGGTTAATTATCCTCACTCTTGTAATTGTGTTTATAAAAGCTATTTAATTTGACAAGACCGATTTCCCATAACCCCCTGCTGATTAGCATCATGTTCCTGTAATTCTTTATTAATCGAGTCCTGGTGAGGTGTTCCTTCATTTTGCCTAGAATCAATGGCAGGCAATAATTATTCAAGTCATCCTGTTTATACCATTTTAACATGCTAGCATGACGTTAGCTTTCTTCTAGTCCCCTGGATTGCCTCCTCTCTGCCCAGCTCTCCAAGACTTCTCAAAAACCAACAGTAACGTTCCTTGGTCAGTTTGTACAAAACACTTGATTATAGTTAAGATCTGCTGTTTTCATAAAGCTTCATGCTTTTAAGAGGGGCTGCTTGGTATGTCCCATAGTTAATGTGGGCCTGGAAACAATTCCCTCACTATAGTCAGATACAAATCCTATTTTTCTCTCCAAATACAGAACAAATATTTGTTGAAAATGCATGCTTTGCACATTTCATTATTGATACATCCACTGTTCCTTCCAAGGAGGGATCAATACTATGGTAACAATAGTTCCTTCTGTTCCCAACATATTTAAATTCTTTACTGCCCTCAGCTCTACTGGCCAGAGACTTCTTGTGTCTTTTTGCTCATCTTACTGATCTTCTATAACATTTCTAGTGTATATTCAGTGTCCTCTACTCCCATTTTTTTCTGTTTGGTCTGTATCTTGCCACTTTCACCTCACCTCACCTCTAAGCCAAGACAGTTTTTCAGGCCAGTATCACTCTTGATGGAGGGGTTATGGCTTTGAGGTCAGTTTGTTGTTGTTGTTGTTGTTGTTGTTGTTGTTGCTGTTGTAGTTGTTGTTGTTTTAAACCTTCCTCATTCATCATTCACACTTTTCTATTCCATTTCTTTTTTTTTCCCAGCTGCTTGTCTTTTAGGAGATTTTAGTTTTCCATGTACCGGACCTTTGTAAAATAACATATGTACCATTCTGAGCTAACTTGGTTTGAACATGATGGAGGCAAGAAAGAATAGGCATTCCCACCCAAAAAAGCAACCACAACTGTTATGCTGGCCAGTCAGCATCCCTTTGCATGCCAAGACAAGGTTCAGTGGAGAGTTCCACACCTTGATTGCAACTAGATCTGAGGTTTACAATTGTCACCTGTAATTTCTGGAAAATCCAAAGGCCATTTTAAGGTTGGCAGCCCAACACCCCCAATATGCATCAGTCCAGCTGAAACCCTTCAGCCACCTTCTCCTTCTCACCTATGCATTGCAGACAAGTGCTTTAGGAGGTGGCCAGCCCACTTTGCCATGGGAAGTGGTGGCATGCTGCAGACACTGCCAACCAGCCCACCTCATGCCCTGTGTCTTTGGATGGTGAGCCATAAACATTCAGATCATTTGCATCTGAGTTGTCCATGACTTGAAAACAGATCATGCTATTCTGACACTTTCACCATTCTCTCACGCCTTTTGCTTGCTCAAAATAGGTTTTAACCAGTGACTTAAGCATATGTGTAGTTAAAGGTGAAGGAATAGTATCCTCAAAAAAGTTTTCCATGGAAGCTTTTTTTTTTCTTGAAAAAACAGAAAATTTGGATGAAAAGAAAAATATCCACTTCCTTCTGATGAATTCAAGCTGCCACAAAACATTTACAAATTCTAAACCAGATTTATTTATTTTTTTAAGGTTTGGGTTTTCTCGGATGGAAAAATGTTTCTGTTTACACTATTTTGTTGCACTTGACCATCCACCCTCTCCCAAACCATCTCCTCCTCCTCCATTTTCCATGACCATTTCCTACTCTCCCAAATAGTCCAAAGAAAATGATTCTGTGAGCAGTTTCCTTTTTCCCATCTACTGGTGACTGCTATTTGTATTTCCAGTCCCTTTCATTGCTTTTCCCCTTGAATCCGCCAGGCTTGCAGTAATTTGAGATTCACGCTCAAAGTAACTGAGTTGCCTCTAACGTGGCAAAGACTCTGTGCGACCAGCAGGACCCTGCTTGGAGGTCACCCTGTGGCCTGAGATGGTGCATTTAATCCGGGGGTGCTGGCAGTTTTAACACATAGCCAGGAGCATATTGGGAGAAATTCATTTATTTCTTCAGTCCCTTCAGACCTTCAGGTCATCCTGAAATTATCCATGGAAGGTGTATTCACCAAATTAGTGCAGTGGACAATTTCCAAGGGGGATGAAGTCTAAAGGCAGTAAGGAGACATTTCCCTTTCTATGCAACATCCTGGAGGTTAACACATCCACCGTGAGCACAGGTTACCAATGCATAATGCGTGTTTTATATAAATGAGGAACAGATTATGCAGGAGAAAGTGAGGGAAAACAGACCCTCAAATCTGTGTTATTTAATCAAGGTACTCATCTGCGGGAGACGCAGACTCAAACCTTGTCTGATTAATTTAGAAGTAACAGCCGAGTAAAGTGATTGATGAAAAAGAAGTTGGAACAGATCTGAGGTCTCTGAATTGACAAAGTTTCTGCATTGGTCCTTGGACAGCTTCTCCATAAGTTTCTCACTGGCTCCACTCTGTTGCCTTGAGGTGCATGGCTTGTTTGTGGTCCTTAGATTGGTTTATCAAGTCCTCTGACTAAAAATCCCACCAACTTTCAGAAGACTCCTGGAGAAGATCACACAGGATTATCCAACAGTGGAGGGTTTGTGAGACTCCATCCCACTAAGACCATCAGCTGGAAGCTTGCAAAACCACCATGAGAAGGGCAAAGAGGGGACAGAGCTGCAGCTGAGAGCCCTGCTGTTTTAGCTGGCCAACAGGGAGTATTTCTTCTGTTTTTCTGATAGGGTAAATGTGATCTCAGAGCTGACTGCTTGGGCTGATATTCCTTCCACAGAAGCATGTTGCTGTCCAGGACAGGTCATGGAGAAAAACAGGTGATAACCCAGGTTGTCTGGCCCTTGCATCCCTTCCTAATAACTCGGGTCAATTCTGACTTGGAATTGAACCCATCCCATGGGGCTGCTCATACTTTCTGTTGGGTTAAACTGGAAATGAGTCAGGACCCCCAAATTTCATACCAGGTACATTACATTGAGCTAGTCAGAACCAACTGTGAAATAATCAATCAAACTTGTTGCATGAGAGTGTTGGTGTGGGGGAAGTTGTATGCAAACAAAGGCATTCAGGACTGGCCAGAGGTGTGTTTAGTACTGGGGTTTTTAATTGGTCAGCTTTTGCACATAAAAATGAATTATTGCACGTGTAAAAACATCATTGCACATGTAAAAGTAAATTATTGTGCATATAAAAACTTTACTGCACATCTAAAAGTAAATTATTGTACATGTGAAATAGATTTTTGCATATTTTTTTCGTGTACCTCCTGGTCATTATTTTCTTAACACTTGTAATCTCTCATTTTGAACATGCTGAAGTTACACTAAAGATTCCTTTCCTCTCTGCTTTGGCGGTTTTAGAACAGATTCATGGCTGCTCTTCAAAGAGAAGTGTCGGAAACATCCTTTGACTTCCAAAGGACTTGTACGGGGTTCGATGCTCCTGGAAATCATCCCTGCCGCCTTTGTTGCATGTATTACTTTCCAAGCAGGAATGGGAAGAGGAGGGGAGTGTAATACAGTGCAGAAACAACAATATAGGTTCATGTTGTTCACCAATGCTGACTGTGCCAGCCATACATGAGCTGGCTGAATCCGACACAGAAGCAGAAAGTTTGACTCCTAGATGAGGAGCGTGCACAAAATTTCCATGACTGCACATGAATTCCTGGCAACTGCATGCATTAATCATGATCACAAAACTGTCTGCTAAACTTTTGCAGTAGTTTGATAGCCACATGCCTTCAGATTTCTGCCACAGCCAGAGCCCAGCTTCCTGTGCCTGGGTTAAAATTTACAGGTGATGTCTTTCCCCTCTCTCACATGTGAGTTTAAAAGCTTTGGCCTTAAGAGTGGGCCAAGCTCCAGTCACATTTTGCATTGCTGTACCAGCACAAAACAGCTCCTAGACTCAGCAGAACTAGTCCTGGAGAACCTCTATGCCCCTGCCCTGTGTCAGCTGGGTGCAGGGGGAGCATGGCCAGCAGAAGAAGACAGAGCATGTGCGTTGCTGTGCCCATGAGATCAGTGACAGCCACCAGGGCTCCCAACTGTGCAGTTCAGAGCACGGCTCTGTAGCTGTACTTGTTAAAACCTGGGGCTTTGCCCTGTCCCAGATAATTTCAGCATTGACATCCAACTGGAACATCTTTACCACATCCCTGAGCCAGAGAGGTCAGTCCTTTTGCAGACATTTTCACCATTCAGCCTTCACAGAGGAAGATGTTCCTGCAGGTTCCATGTGTGAGATCCCACAAAACTGCGCTGTGAAGTCCCATACTTTTTAAACAAAGCCCCAGAGGTCTGGGCAGCGGCATTCAGCAGCTGAAAGGCTGGAAGAAATTACCTTGGCATCAGAATGGTCTCACACTCACTTCCATTTGCCAGGAAAAGCTGGGAGAGAGGAGAAGGAGCCAGGGAGAAAAAGTCCTGTAGAAGCTGGCTCAGCCTCCCACGTCACGATCATGTAAGCTTGGGACACGCAGAACTGGAGCTAGGCACAGACTCAGATCACACCCAGCTCCGTTGCTTGAGGATAACCCACCATTTGTCAAGGAATGGCAGGCTCTTTGTCATGGAAATAAGAGTTGTACACCCTCTCATGACTTCACTGCATTATGCCATGGCCAGATATCAACACATCCCACCAATACTGTTCCTGGTCTTATTCCTAAGCAAATACCAGTCCTTCATCCAGTCACGCACTGCAGCAGAGCAGAAAATCTCCCCTCTTGCAAGGCACTGCCACATCAAAATAGGGAGACTGAAACCTCAACAAATCATTCAAGGACATCTCCAGATCAGGTCAGAAGTCTTAGTCCACCTGGCTAAGACATCATTCTGTTGGAAGGAAACAGCAAAGGTGAGATGAGATATCAGCATGTCATCACTTTGGGATAGAAATGATACATCGTACCAAGATCTCACCAAATCCTGATATCCAAGTGGAAACTTCAGGACATCAGGGACTGTATCTCTCCACTGTAGTGGTATCAGCATGGTAAACAAATGCAGCACAGCATTTCCCTGCAATGCAAGTATCAGTCCATGCCATAAGAGAGCAAGGTTATACTGCCATGTCACCTTCCTGAAATATCATGTAATGCTATCATGACAGGATGTCATTGACATCAACGCTGTGAGCTGATCAGGTACCATGCCCCAGGTGATATTGCTATCACGATGCTTCTTGGCCCCAGGAGACAATATGGGATCTTTGTCATGTTCTCAGGGCCTGGCGTCACATGGTGTCTCCAAACTGGAATGAACCTTGATCGTTTAAGGTCTGGAGTATTAGCCTCCAAAGACATTTGAATCTGTTCTCTTATCTGTGTCTTTATAATAATTGGGCAACCCTACTACAATGGGGTCTATTTTGCCTTGCAGCTGAGATTGTTCTGAGTCAAAGTCTGACTGGTCAAAACTGGGAAGTCTCACTGGCTT
The DNA here is from genome assembly GCF_036417845.1 of Apteryx mantelli. NCBI lineage: Eukaryota > Metazoa > Chordata > Aves > Apterygiformes > Apterygidae > Apteryx > Apteryx mantelli. The sequence continues at coordinate 1,943,718 of NC_089979.1, read as the reverse complement.
ATGCTCTACAGTTTGCAACCTTTGCTGCAATCTGCCAGTTTCGGAAGCCATTCCGACATTTTCCTTCACAGCCTGCTCACGCTCCTTCTGCAGATGGGATGAGGAAAGCAAAATGCTGATACCATGTGGAGGATCCAATGAAAGTAGAAACAATGGCACATCTCCTCTCCTCATCCACTGCATCCTCTCCCATAAATCCCAGGGCAGCTCAATAACCTATATTCCCAGCCCTTATTACTTCAGTGAATAGTCTATAGAAAGCAGGTGATATACATCCTATCCATAAAGCCTTTGACACTTCTGATTAATAATCTACAATGGTACAAATTAGAACGATGTAATTTCTTGTGTCGCGCTCTCTCCCCTGCTCCCTCCCTGCCCTGGCCGTGCTGAAGGCACATAGCCCTCCCTCTCCTCTGCTTCTCCCGCCTCCCTTCCCCCTTTACTCCTTATCTGACGAAATCATCAAATTTATGGCCAAATTGAAATGAAATGCAATTTAGTTCCCGTTCTGCTTTCAGTCCATCACCTCACAGGCCAGTCCCCAAGGATCTCCTAACCTAATCGCCGGATGGCAGTAACTTCATTAGTGCTGCCAGCAATCCCCTGCTTTCTGCTGCGTGTGGCTTCCAGAAATCATGGCTGACACCTCTCCCTGGGAATTACTGGAAGAAGGAGCTTTCTCAAGTTTTTCTGTTTTATTTCTGACTTGTGCCTAGTCAGCACATTTGCTTCCTCAGGGCGATCAGTTCACCACTACTTTGCTGGGTGCTTTCCCCCCAAAAGCCGTCTCCCAGTCCCAAGGTGCAGGTGAAGGTGGAAGCATGGACAAGGTGGGGAGAGAGGCCTGGCTGAAATGCAACATCCACAGGCACGGAGCCACATCACCTCAGCTCCTGTGGGCTTGAGCTAAGCGATGGCCAGGGAATTGGTTAGAGAAGCAGTCTTGCGCAACATGAGAAATGATGTGGCTCCCAGCACTCACTCACATTGCTGCGTGGTGTGTGGGTCAGCCAAAACACCAATAGGAAAAGGCAGCCATGTGGATGTTGCCAGAGCATCTTCTCTGCCCCTGGCCGCATGGCAGGATCCACTCTCTTTAAGCCCTCCTTGACACGTTTGTCCTCCAAACCTCAAGCACTGGTGATGCTACCCTTCCCCCTGCAGCAATTAATCCCAGCCCATCTCTATCCCCACAGCTCTAAATCTTCTTTGCTGGTTTTTAAGCTCCTTATTACTTGTCCTATCCACAGGAAAACATGTGTCCCTCCCCTTCTTGCAGAAGCCTTTTACATAATTACAGACTGTTATCCCATATCCCTTCAGTCTTCTCTGGACTGAACAATCTCGTATCTTCTCAACCCTTCCTCATGGGCCGCATCCCCTTGACTTTTGAGGAGGTTTTCTGTAGGCTCACAGACTCCTGCATACCTCTGCTTGGCCAGTTAGCTGGTCACCAGGCTCCTGCCAGAGGCCCAAGAGCTGACTCTAAAGTCAAGCAGCCCCAGCTCCCCAGCTGCATTTCATTCATTCTTTAGCGCATTTTGCAGAGTGCCATATCCTGTCATGGGGGCGCTCAAGGCCAGTGGGTTATTGGCAAAAAACATTTCCGCTGTGCCCATTGCTGAGGGCACTTTCAGCTGCAGCATGGAGAACCCAGGACCTCCTCTACCCTCCCCTTTCTCCCCTTGCATGGTCCCTTCTGTCTTCCCGGTACTGCCGAGCTATCCCATAGTCTTTTCTTGGTAGGTCCTCATTTTCTCTGCCACCAAGGCTGGGTTCAGAGGTAGACTGTGAAACCTGGCTCTCCTCACTCCCACCTTCCACCTAGATCTTCTGTTTCAGATAGACACAAGGTCTGAAGTTTCAGTGCCTAAACCACAAGCAGTTTGGTTGGAGGCAGATGAAGTGACTCAAGTGGCTGAGGACCCCTGACTGGAAAAGGTCTCTAAACCATCAGAAAGTGTCCCGTGGTGTTCCTTGGAAGAAACGCACACAAACACACTTTTGTAATGCAAACAGAAAGAAAAGCAGGGAGAACTAATAAATGAACATTTAACGCTTAGTCTAATTTTGTGTTGGTTGCAAATGAATGGCTTGGGGGGAATATTTCAGAGGCTGGGCAGCAGCTTTTCTCCTGAAAAATTCAATAAATTTTCAATTAAAAACAGTCAAAAAACACTGGAGAAGATTTCTGTGAGTTTCTCCCAGCCTGCTTTCTAGGATTTTTTTAAGTGCTTAGTCAATATTAAAAGGAAGGGCTGTGTCAGAGCAAGAACTTGAGCCCAGATATGAAAGTCTTTAGCTAATTCCCTAAATCTTTGGCCAAAATGGGACCAAAATATATATATCAGCATATATATGCACATTCGCATATGTACACATGAATATATGGTAATATATTACTGCATCTGCTTGTGTTTTATGAGTCAAACTCTCCAGCTTTGGCTTAGATTTTGAGCCAAAGCTTGCATAAGTTATTTCGCTTCCCATGTCTGCACACACACACCCATTCCAAAAGAAATCACATCTGCGTCCGGGGAGGCATCAGGCTGAAGGAATTGTTAGTTCACAAAGGCAGGAAGCAGAAAGATCCCAAGGAAGGCAAGTCTCATTAACACAAGCAGCTTAGAAAGAAAAACGATGCAAGCAGAAAACGTCTGGAGAGATCAGGAGGGTGGCTTGGAGTTAAACGTGCCCCTGCCTTTTCCAGAGCAAAGCAAAGGCTATTTATGAACACAAACATAAAAATAAAATATGGCTTTTTTTAAAAAGGGAAGAAAGGAGTGAGGGAGACTCAGTAGGTGGTGCTCTTCCCTCTGAATCAGCACAGGGCCTGGGGAGAGGGTGTTTGTTCTTGTCCAGGTAGGAAAATAGCTCAAAATGCACCAGTTCCCAGTGCTAACTCCTGCAGCAGATGTACCTTGTCCCAGTGGAGTGCAAAAGTTAGCCCCAGAGCAGATCCTGATTCAAGATCTTAAGGTGCCTGTTGCTATTTTCCCTGAATCCATCCAAGTATTAAATGTAGTAGATAAGTGTCAGGATGTGGGTACAGGGATTGAGATCCCCAGAGGAATTTGGCCCTGGACCTTGTTTCTGACGCAGCTGGTATTTTATCTCATCTAGAGCACCTCCAGCACACACCAGGACAAAGTTCTTGCAGGAATGAAAAGTGTTGATTATCCTGGAATTTTAAGAGAAGGGCACTCGGTAGCCACAGCCCCGGACACGCGCAGGATCTTCGTCCCTGTGCCAGAGAGAAAGAACGAGCCCGATTGATCCAGTAACACAGAGCCATATATCACCATAGCCTCTCCCATTACTTTCCCTGATGGATTTTCATCCGATGAGCTGATCTGAAAGTGATAAAGGGAAGACTGGAGCATTTTCAACACGCCACTAACTCCAAAACTGGGCTCAATAATCCTGCAGATTGATGGGACCTAAACAGCTGGGAGGGAGAGGCAGGCAAACCAGGCAGGGAGTTTATTTAATACTCACAGCATTAACCGAGCATACATTTATCTGGGTAAATGAGGGGGCAGGACAGGAACAACTCCCAGGGAAATGTAGCTCTTGGCAAAAAGCAATTTGGGCCCCTTCCACCCTGCCTGTCCTGTCTCCCCTGCTCTCTTCATCTCCTTCCATTGCCCTGGTCCCTGCACACCTGGCAGTTCAGCTGTATGTGTTTCTGCAACAACATCTACTCATGCACTGGACAGGGACCATGTAGGAAATAAATGACTCTCCTGGAAGGGACCAGTCCTGTCGCAGGCTCTGTGAGGTTCGTTTCTCTGCACCCATCATTATCTTCTCTCCACCCTCTTTGTTCCCACTAGTCCCCATGTGTCAGAGGCTGGAGCTCTCACAAGGTGTCCCAGGGAGGTGAGTCCTAGAGATAGCCTGGCCCCAGGAATGGGTCAAGTCCATGATGGAGTGTTTATTTGCAGAAATAGTAGCTTTCCCACAGTTCAGGCCATTTTCTTCCCTTCTCCTTCACTTTTCTTGCCCTTGTGGGTGATCATATGGCCTTTGATCATGTCCCGCTGTGGCCTCTTTGTGGGTACGTTTAGCCAAATGGGCAAGTCTCCTCCATCGCCACCCCAGCTCAGTCATTTCGACAAGTTCCGTCACTGGAGCATCTCAGACACCACCAATATGAACAAGGAAGGCCCCGGACACCCAGGAGGCCATTGCTTCCCTGCTTTCACTGGCTGGAAGAGTCTCTGTTTCTGTTCCCCTCAGGCTGAGAGTGGACCAAAGGTCCTCTGAACAGTGGATCCAAGGCTAGACCTCATGGGGAACGTGTTTTCTCTCTGACTGCTCCGTTTCTCGTCAGGGTCCTAGCATGGCCCTTTGTAGCTCACGGGTAGCATTACTGCCCTTGATGTGCCAGCAATAAGATCCATGGCAGCCTCTGAGGTCCAGGACTAAGCAATGGGAGCTGCTGTTGGGGGACCTGGGTCTCAGGCAGGATATCTCCTGCGCCCTGGCTCACCGGAGCAGCAAGATCTTGGAGGCAGGAGCTACATCCAGGACATCCCATTTAATAGCCACCAGTGGATCCCCCTGCCTGGAGGAGGTCCCAGAGCTCTCCAGCATCAGTGCCACCCTGCACTGGGTTTTCCCACTGTTGCACAAAGAGCTGTTTAAACACCCAGGCCTTTTTCCCAGTTTGAAACCCACTGGATGATCCATTACCCAGGGCAGGAGACCTCGCACTGGATCTGCTCAGGCCACCAGCATCACCAGCCCTGCAGTGGATGATACCAGTCCCAGCTGCAGTCTTCATCCTCACCCTCCAACTCCTCCATGGCTGCATGTCCTCCTTCCCATCCTCTCCATCAAGGCCTCAAGCCAGCAGGGATTTCGATCTCAAGAGGCGGCTATTGTGCTGTAATTAAACAGCAATTGATTACAAACAGGGTTCTTTTGTGTTTGGGATTAATGAGAGACGAGAAGATAAATTTGGTCACCACTAATTAACCCCAATTACAGCTGCAATAAATTAGAAGCGTCCCAGGCTGTGTGGCATCTACTGCCACTGTCTGAGCCATGGGGAGGGCCCAGGGTCTTGTCCCTTCCCCAGTTTCTCCCTCCAAGTCCATGGGTCTCTCAGGAGTGAAATGAATCTGGAGAAGGGCTGTGGGGACTGGTGGCTACACCAGGGTGTGATGAGAGGTCAGCAGATGGGATTTCAGCCATGCAGTGCATGAGAGGATGCTGTCACAAAATGACACTGGGAAAACCTTTCTGATTCCTAGGGCCCAAATGGAAAGCACTGATTTTCCTAATTCTAACTTCTGATCTGATTCTGATCTTTAAAAATCTTTGGTTTTGCACCTTGGTTGCAAAGGGGCAGACCTTGCAAGAGGAAAAAAACTGTTCCCTCCTGTGCTCAGTCCACGCGGTGTTTGCCGAGCATCACCGCTGTCAGCGGTGTGTTATTCTGCTGTTGTCCGGGGTGAGTCTGCACAGGGCTGGTGATGGAATGGGGTTGACCCCAGCTAGTTGCTAGAGCAATGGGGAGTGTGAAGCTCAACTAGACTGAAAACACAGGGGTTTCCTCCAGCTTCTTTCTGACCTGGAGTTTAACTCCTGAGGCAGCGTGAGGGGTTGTGTTTACTCCCTCCTGCCTTTCTCTGATCTGTGTGACTAGATTTCATCCTGCCTGGTGCCCAGAAGCATTCCCAAAGCATTTATGTCTTTAACCTCATCTGCCTGCATAGCTGAACAGCTCTGAGGCCAGGCCATCGACCCCTGCCCCAATGAAGCATTGAAGCAGATGCGTAAGGGTTTCCCAGCACCTGGAGCCTTCCAAGCTTTTCTTTGCACGAAAGCCCCACAGTTGCAGAAGGATTCATGCCACGAGCAAGCCTGGGTGTTTATGTAGGTGCAAATCCCCGTTCCTGCAGCACCACCAGGAGCATTGCACAAGTTTGCGTTGAGGGGTGCTTGTGTTATCAGAAAAGTGCTGGTGTGCCACAGCAGCGGAAAGGCCTGCAACAAAATCCCTGCAGTAACCCAGGGCCCTCCAAGGATCTGTAAGAGCCTAAAGAGGGGAGGCTGGTGGAAAGGCCCAGCCTGCTATTTGCAGCATCTTCCCCAGCAGCACTGTTGCAAGCGTGAAATGCCAGTCCCTGCTCTGTGCCCCTGGCCTGACCCGACCAGCGTGGATGGACTCTGCACAACACAGCCAGGCTCATCCGTGGGCCAAAACCTGTCAGCTCTACCCCAGGCAGAGAAACACACTGTGGTTTGGGCTTTATCTTCTGAGCAGGATCTGGGGTAGACACCAGCTCCACCCCAGCTGGGCACGGGAGGCGATGGAGAAGCCCATGGGGACAACCTCCTTGTCTGTATTAGCTGCTGCCTCTTCAGCCCCACATCTCCTGCGTGCATCCGAGACCCTCAGCCTGGTACCCGGGGTTGTTAACATGCCCTTTCACATGGGGAGGAAGAGCAGAGGACTTATCTCCCCGCCAAATCACAGCCCCTCTCTGCACCCACCTTCCCAGTCTCGCTTGTCCCCGTTTCCGTCCCCACCCGGGGGGGGTGCGGGCACATCCAGAGAGGGTCACCGGGGTCCTGGTGCTCAGAGGCCAGAGCAGATCTCCGTGGCTAATGCTATAATCCTCCCCCCTTTCAGGCGGCAGGAAAGCCCTGGCCCGCAGGATCCCTGTGCAGACAGGGTGTAAAGAGCCGCGGCAGCTCCAAAGCAAACACTCCCACATCTTCATTCCTTCCACCCTATTGGCCATTGATTTCAGATAAATATCCATCCGGCCCTGACAGGGCTCAATTCTCCTAATTATAGCCCTATTGACATGTGATCTTTAGCTGCTCAGCTTGTCAGGAGCCATCTATCAGGCAGACAGATTTCTTTGGCTCGGAAGGAAATGAGATGGGAAGGGGGGAGAAAGGAGGAGCAGGGGCTGGGGAGGGGGGGTGGATTTGACAGAACGGATGTATTATTTTGCTGAAGAGATCCTTTGGCCCAAATTTCTGTTTAGTAACAAATGTGTTTTGGAGGACCCTGAGCACCACTCTTTAAGGGAGAAGCATGGGGAAGGGGCAGAGCTAAGGTTAAAAGCTCCTAGTTTGGGAATAGTGTGGGTCACTGCAAAGGATTGCTGTGCACAAAATTCTCTTATTTCATAGGTGTTTCCTCTTCATGGACCAACAAGCTGACTTCCCCAAGGCTACACAGCCCAGAAGTTTCAAAAATACCGCCCACAGGGCCACATTTACCATATTTCATCACTTTCTGCATTCAAGCTGAGGAACTCCTTGTTGCAGGATGTTAAAAGTTTATATGGTTAATGGAAACGTTCGAAGAAGAACAATCCATCCCACATCATTAATATAAAGGCAACATGTTTGGTTTAAGAAGTCCATGAGCATAAATCATTGGAAGTAGGGAGAGCGCATTGGGAATGTACCATGGCATGCTTGTCCTGTCCTGCTTTTCCCCAGGGATCAGCTGTGGGCTGTTGTCAGAGGAAGAAAATGATGAAAGATGGATACTTGGCCAGACCAGTCCTGGAGTTATTAAAACCTGCTATTTTCTTCTTCCAATCCCAATCTCAGACTGGCAAGGCAAGGCTAGGACTTGTGCCTGAACCAGACCCTCTGCAAGGCAGTGGGACAGGGAGGACATGGCCAGGAGACCTGAATGGGGAACACCCAGGGGAGGCACGTGCCTTTTCTAGACTTCCACATAATGCTCCCACCTGGACCATGTCAACACAAAATCCTCCCAAGCCAGCCAGTTAGGGGATACTGGGTGTCCTGCTGGTTGCTTCACCGATCACACGGACTGCACTGGCATAGCCAGTCACCATCCAGAACTGGGATGCAGGAGAAGTCAGGAAGGACGGCAAGGGCTAAATTCCCTGCTAGTCCTTCCCCTTGGAGGAGGTGACAGCCAGCCCATGTCCCCAACGCCTGACTGAGCCTGCGGGAGCCCGCGGTCCCGCCGTGAGCCAACATTGTAAAGCGGTTTCAGGCCGACACTCGGTCAGTGATCAGGGAAAGAGCCCTGTTAGCTGACTCATATCCTGGTCTGCACGTCTCTGTATTGTGAAAGGACCCAGACAGCCGGAGTGTCTGGAGATAACAGCCTTTACTGGGGAGCCCTGAGAGCACAGTGTTCATTTACAAAGCTGGGTTTATTCGTGCTGGGCCAGCTATCTCCATATCTGCATTATTGATCCGCTCCCCCCCCCCCCACCCCGGCCCGTCTGCAGTATCAGCCCATCCATCTAGATAGCTGTCTGCAGTACCTGCTTCCACCCGGCTAGGGTATCCGTCACTCGTCGCAGCGCTTACTCTCGCAGCACTTTACGAGCCGCAAGGGCCTGCTTTGCAGAAGTGCTGAGCGGTCAGAAAGCCCAGCTCCGGCGGAAAGAGCAAGGCCCCAGCCAGATCCTCTCTCCCTTCCAGTGGGAAGGCAGAAACTAGCTCCATTTTGCTGCTGGGGAAACTGAGGCACGGGAAGAGGAAGGGATTTCCCAGTGTCTCTGGGGAAACCTAAGAGATGCTGGCACTCACTTCCAAGGCCTCGGTAAAGGCACAGAGCCCTCGGTCTTCACCTGGGTGTCTTAGATTTTCTTTGCTTCAGTCTACTCAATGACACTGCATTGAGATGGGTGAGACTGCTGCATATTTACCACATATTTGCCGCATAATGGGATGGACAGAATTCACCATGGCACAGTGGACCTGCAAGCTGCTCAGTGGCATACTCAGCTTGCAGCATGGTCTCCATGCTGCTCCATGGCTCTATGCACCAGGCATGGTTGGACCTAGCCCCCACCAGGGATGTTTGAGGAGATATCCCTTTATGTGCATCTCCCAAACTGCAGAAGGTGCTTGAGAGGGCTCCTGACCCACCACATCGTGACACAAACCTGCAGGACCTGCCTGCCTCTCTGGGCACCGTGCCTGCAATATCACTTGGGGGTCAGCCTGATCTGGTTGGTCTTTCTGGGACCCTGCTGGGATGATTCAATCTTTGTGCCTTCATCCTGGGCCCTTCCTGAGGGTCTCTGCGGGAGCCAGGTGCATTATTATAGGGCCTGTCCCTTCCTGATGGCTGCACAGCTGAGCATGGGAGGCCCCTGGAAAAGAGGGCATGCGTTATCGAGATTGTTCCTGGGACCGTCCTTCCTGGTGGTTGCCTGCAGACCAGAGGTGTGTGTGCACCATGGCACGAAAGCTCTGGTTTCCAGGGCAGGTCACACCTACTGAAGAAGAAAACCCAGGAGAGCTGGGCTGGAATGGGGGACCATCACACTCGCACAGCTTGGGGCAGAGCTGGAGCCAGGGCAGCACAATTGCTGAGTGGCATTGCTGCAAAATAGTCATAGAGTGCCTTTCCAAAGGTGTTTTGGAGTCTAAATACTTGGCTGTTCACCTGAAAGCATCCAGTGCAGCTGGCCCATTTGGAAGGGCAGAAATGGAGATGGAGAGAGAACAAGGTCAGAAATCACTGGGAAGAACATCAAAGATTTTTGAATAGTGCAGTCACTTCTCCTGCTCCCTGCAGAGAGCCTGACCTACCATCACTACGTTGCTGGATGGGCTTTCCATGGCTGTTCTGCGATGGGTCAAGGTCATCTGGAGCATCTCAACCCCTCCTGTTCACGCCAATCCCCCACAATCTCCCGAAAGAGCCAGCCCTGAGCAGAGTCCCACAGAAACAAAGGGTTGCTGCATGGCCTGGTGGTGCCTGCAGGTAGGGAGAGGAGGTGTTTAAGGCCAGCAGCGACTCAGTGATGCTCAGACCCTCAGCAGGGTGCCATGGTTTTCCACTTCCCATTTTACTGGGAAGAATTCAGCAAAAACTTTCCAAAAAGCGAGTTTATTCCCACACATGGGGCTCTCCAAGGAAGGACATGCAGCCCCTGAAAAGTTTAATTTTGACTCTTTTGGAGTCTCACTAATATGAATTCCTACTTCTTAGTTGCCCCCAAATCTTTTTCATATCCAAGCAAAGCCATGTTTCAAATCACACAAAACAGAACTAAAACAGCCTCTTTCCTTTGACATCTAGCTCTGTTGAAACTAGAATTTCTTTTTACTTCTCAGTTAAGCATGAATTTCAGAACAAGGAGGCTTTGGTCCAGCACAGAGAGAGCTGCTGGCAAACCAAATGTCCCATCACTACTTCTATTCACCTCTCTCAGTGTGACTGATTTTTGCAGTGACACAACAGCTCTTCCCATAGGCAAACAGATGTGTTGGGGCAGCTCTGTACCTTGATCCCAGGATAGCTCCTGCCTCCCCAAGGTTTTAACCCCAAAGGAAAAATCTTGTGCAAGCTCAGGAAGTCTGGGCAACCCAGGACTGGTCCAAGTCGTGAGCCAAGGAGTGGGCAAAATATGCCATTTGGCAGCTCCAGAGGAAGGCAAAAGGGGTGCATAGGAATGGTAAAGCTGGGTCGAGGCTGGCTGATCCCAATGGTATAAATTGTTCCCCAGCACCCCTGTACTCTCCCTCCATCCTCACAGCAGGAGCCAATCCACATTTTCACCCTAGCAAGTTAAAATTCAGCTCAGAGGTGGCCTGGACTCACTGCATGGAGAGAAGTGATAACGTAAGGTGCAACGCAGCAGTGAAGGACTGGTTTTGATGGGTCTAATTTTCCCCTTGCACCACATTGACACTGCCATGTTATCACTGACTCCAAGGTCATTTATCCTGATTTATGCCAGGGTCAGCGTGAGAAAAATGAGTTTGTAATGCACATGCATGCACCTACTCAACTACCAATACTGGCAGAGGCTGTCTAAAATCTGGGCATCAGTTTTGGTCAGTGTGACCCCAGGGAGGGTAACTTGGACCTTACATGGGGGGGGGGGGGGGCAGCGAGTGCTGAGTCAGCATCCCCATCCTGCCCTCCCTGGGTGAGTTATCCATCCCAGGGATGGATGGGGAAAAAAAAGCACCACTCAACTGACACGCAACTGACTGCTCCGCAAAGAAAAGCGCATCCGCTCCCCTTCACCCCGTGCCCCAGGCAGAAGCAACGGCAGATCCTTCACTTTAATGTTAGCTGAGTTTTAGCGCTGGCCCCGGGCTCTCCCATTTATCTACAAGACTCCGAATAGCGGGAGAGCAGAGTTAATAAATCCGCTCATGTGTCGCCTGTAATCAGGCCTGTAAATAAAGTGGAGCTGTCAGGGAGCGGAGGCCGTGTGCGGTGGCCTGTGCCGCTGGGCTCCTCGCAGTCCCGCGGGGTGGTGGGTTTCTTGTCATTGCTGTCCTCGCCATGGGGAGGTGGTTGCGATATCCAGCTCTATTTGTGTGTCCTGCAGCTCGAGGTCGCCTAGGCCTGCTGTTTCCAGGATGGTAATATCGCCTCCCCAGATGCTGGACCAAGTGCTGGGAATTTCTGCCTGACCCTGCAGCCCCCAACGGTGCCTTGAAGCCTTGTATGGATGCTCCTTCTTAGATGGAGAAAGCTTTTTCCAAGACACGAAAAGCACCGGCGGGTCATAAACTGAGCCAGGACGTCATAAACCCATCCCTTTTCCTTCACAATCCCTCAGGAATGGGATTCTCTTTTCCTTGCCTCTTGTCCGCTCTGTGTTTCCCTACCAGTGACCCCGAGCCAGCCCAGGCTGCCCTGCCACAGCTAGGAGCACTAAGGGACAAGGGGGGTTTTAGCTTTATTTCACCTCTAGTTGGCAGTCTGGTGCACAGCAGTAGGCATCTTTCTCCAAGACACCTTCCCAGGTAGAATACAGGGCTGAGAAGAAGCTCTTCCCATGACTGATGGCACTGGGAGTGATTGAAAGGAGCACGCCTGCCCTGCAGCTCAGCCAGGTTTCACCTTGTGCTCCATGTGCAGGATCTCACTTTGGGTGAGGTCAAAGCACTCAGTGCCTTCATGGGAGCAGAGCAGGGAGGAATCAAGCCCTGGACAGGCAAGGTTCACGCTCGGGGCTGGATCAGCCCTTCCCATACACATGCTTCCATCACACACTGCATTGAATGCTATGGGTCTGGTGGGAGCCACAGCACGCATGGGTGGCTGAGGACTCACCAGTGCAGGCAGGACACCCTCCGGTACAAAGGTCAGACCAGAGCAAAGACAGCATCCCATAGCTCCAAGTACTACAGGACTTCACCCACGCAGTTAGTCCTGAAGGACACAGCACTGTCCCTACAGCTAACAAAACACGGTGAATTCCTCACCAAGGGAGAACGTGAGCACAAGGAAGTCCACAAGCGACAGTTCCCCGGGTTGTCCCTAATTAGTTCCTGTTCGAATGCTATCATCAGAGAAATTATCACATGACTTTTCGCAAGGCACATGCTGTAGCAAGATTTAGTGTTTTAATAACTAGTCACCACGGGAACAAACCTGGGCCCTGACTCAGCCTGGAGCCATGAGGTGAAAGAGCTGGGCCAAATTTATACCAGCAACACGACAGAAATCTGGGCCTGATCCATATCTCCTGGAGGAAGTATGTTGACCTAGTCAGCCTGGGACTCATACGCAGCTTCTGCATTGGGGTTAGATCTTATTAACCCATGGCCCTGCACAGGCCACCAGTTCCAGCATCACCTTCTAAGCACTTCTCACCCCTCTTGGGATGATACACTGTCCACCCACACTGCCCGGCTGGGACCAACCTCTCCCATGAGACACCCTGATATCTCCAGACAACATCTCGACTCTAAGAGGGGAAACTGAGGCGCACAGGGAAGGGAATTGACACACCAAGGTCACTTAGTTAATCAGTGGCAAGATCCCAAGAGCAACCCGCCACTTCCTCTAATTGCTGGTGGAGGGGAATTGATTCCAGCCAAGTCCCCTGGTAGGTGCAGGGACTGCAGAGAGGTTCGGTAGGGGAAGGTTTCCTGTAAGACGGGAAGTTTTCCTCCCGCTGTGCCCTGCTCTCCTCGTTCTGGTCCAGCTCTGGGAGGCCATCCAAGCGCTACATATCTTTAATTATTAAGCAATCACCCATTGTAGTTACTTACGTGCTGCGGAGCCTCCAGGATGTTCCTGCCAACAGTGCCAGGACGTAAAGCGTCCCTCGATACCTCCTTCGCAGCGGCTGAATCACCCAGCTCCATTAACTGAAATCCACCGCAGGCCGGCGCACAAACGCATCCTCACCAGCCTCCCCTACTCAGCCAGGCCCCCTCCCTCTCCGGGCCCCTGGGAACCCTCCTGGCCACTGCTACCTAATGCACAGTAGTTACCGGAAGCCTGACAGAGGTGCGAGATCATCCATCGCAGGCGGAAGGAGCTGTCAGGGCCCGGAGCATCCTGCTCATCGGCAGATCCCAACAGCTCTGACAAAAGGCTGAAGAAAAATGTCCTGGTCCCTTCTTCACTCTGTCGACTGGATTTTCATGAACTGCCCTCGTTCTCCTGCCTCCTCTTTCCACACAGATCCTAAGTACCCCGAATGGCCATTTATCGGTTGTTTTGGGTGAGCTCTGGGGCATGCATTGCAGGAAAGGACCCCCTCCACCAGCAGCGGGGGCAGCCCATGTATGGTAGCCAAGATAGCCAGAGAGGTCTTCCTAGACAAACCCTGTGCCGTTTGCAGGAAAGATTTATGGGACAGGGAAGCAGCCAGAGATGGGGTAGCTCTTGGGGAAGCCCCAAGTCAAGGTCCCCAAGAGCCCACAGCAGGGCCAGCATCAGGAAACAGCGCCCGTGCACGGTGCAAGCCCTGCAGACAGCTCATCTTCTCTTGGTTGTGTGGGCTCACAAGCTTTCTCTTTGCTAATGCTATCAGCCGTTCAGAAAGCCATAGCCATGCTGGCGCAGCTCTCCTGAGGCCTCAGGGATCAACTCGTGCACACAGGGAGCACAAATGGGTAAGATGCACCAAGAGCATTTGCCTCCACCTTTTCAGATGTTAGCGATACACTCCAGCCACCACTGTTGACACAATCTGAGACCATTTCAAGAATATCCCATTTCCTTTTAACCACCTGTCAATAAACACCTCTTCTTCCCCTTCCTCTCCTAAATCCCTCCAGCACAGAGTTAGCATGGAAGATGCTGTGGTCAGAGCACGGGAGGGAGACTCCTGTTGACAGTTGCCCATCCCCTGGGTACCACTGTCTCTGCACATCCCCTGTCACTGTTGCTGGCCTCAGACCATGCTGATCTCCTCCTCAGCTCCACCAGCAACTGTGGAGCAAAGCAGTTTTAAGCAGCCCAGGGCAAGGTGAATTTCTTGCCTTCAACCTCCTTGGAGCTCATGCTTGCCAGAAGAGCTGAGCAAATATTTTTCATGGAGCTTCAGAAAAATGCTGTTTGGGCAAACTCCAAATGCTTCTGGGGAGCACATAAGGCAGAGATGCACTTAAAAAGGAAAACTTTTCAGAGGTTCTCAGGTAAACTGGAAGATTTGGGTTTAGTTTATTTATTACCATGGCATGAAACATTAACAGGAATATGCCTAATGTTTGGCTTTGAGTTAATAACCCTGCCTGTTTCCAGGAGGGATTCTGCTGTTCCCGCATTCACAGATGTTGCAGATTTCCCAAATTATGAAAGTGCAAGTTTTAATCTTTCTTAAACACCATTTCTGAAATCGTCAGTATTTCCTGAGCGTCCAAATATCTCTTCTGACCCACTGCCTGGGCAGGGATGCACAGCAATGGAAGAGCACAAATAAGCTACACCATCCCAGTCCATTATTCACTTGGCTGGAAGCAACTATTTAGGGAAAGATGTAAGATTAGTGCCTCTACACAACAAAGCTTTCCAGAATACAGTCTCAGCCTCTAGCATGTGCTCCAGGACTTCCTCAGCCAGAGGTGGGTTGAACCCACACAGCTCTGTGGTCCAAACCTTGCACAGCTCCCACCGGCTGGATTTTCACCAAAGGAACTAGGTTAGGACCCTGTGATTTTTACCCCAAAAGAGGACAGCACCTGCCACTGCACAACCCGTGTCCTTGTGTCTCAGCAGACCAGTAGCCACACCAAAACATTCTTGTTGCCATGCTCAAGGCAGAAGTCCATCCCCTAGCAGTGCAAAATGGGGTGCACGCTGGCAGTGAAGTGTGTCACTGCTGCTTTATAGCTGAAGAGATCTGAATCAAGACATTGCTCTTCAAACCCCCTGAAATAAATAGGTCATTTTTTTTTAATTCAATGCACTGGTTTTGCTTTTTGATGCATATAGTTCAGCAAAAGTGAGACAAACTCAGTGTTACTGACCTGGAATTCATTCATCACATTTTCTTTCCTAGCCAAAGACTTTTGCTCCCTTCAGCTATCCTCTTTAGCAGGTAAATGCCCAATATTTTTTATTACATTGAGCTAAATCCCAGCCCTTGTGCTAAAGAATTCCCCAGACTCTCACTTTGGAAAAATTGGAAAGCTTTTATTTTCTGTCTTCTGGTGCCTTCGAGCATCTTTTACAGAAGGATAAGCAGCTGTTCCCAACCCAAACCATCCGTTGGACTTCGATGGACTGCAGAGAGCCAGGTGGAGCTCTCCCATCTGCAGCACTGAGCCAAAGGCCCGCTGATGTCCATCATCTTTGCCATTTTCTGGCTTTGCCAGCCTGCCCTGTCCCCTGGGCTACCTTGCGTTTTCTGCGGAGCTGTGCCTTAGGGACTCTGTACGGAAACAGACCCTGGGGCTCCTTCTGCCTCCCCACAGGCCTGATTAGCTCAGGCTGCGTTTCCCAGCTTCGCTGCACTCCTCCGGCTCAGGAGGCAACGCAGACCACTCTGTGGCCTCAAACAACTTCTTGATGTTAAATTCCCCAATCTTCCAACGCTGAATCCACCTTGAAATTGGTCTCGAAACCTCTCTTTGCAAGCAGTCTGGAAGGGGGCTTAGGAGATGGAAGGAGGAGGGGGGTTGCGGAAGGGAAAAAAAATTAGATGTATTTTCTGTAAGGAAAAGAATTAAAAGGAAAAATTCAGCTCAGCAGCGGAATAATGGAGCTGTTTCTGGGAGATGTCCCTTTGTGAAAGAGCAGTGAGGAGAGGTAACTGCGGGGAGCAGACAGAGCTCTCAACACATGCAAGGTGCGCTAGCAGTAGGAAGGGACCTCAGAGTACTGCTGGCAGCTGGGAAATATGGCATACTGCCCAGGTCAAGCCCGTGGCCAAGGTCAAAAGCCAAGGTCCAAAGGGGAGGGTCTACTGGGGCTTCCTAGCAGGATGAGCGTAGAAATACAGGTGATGTTTGACCTCTATAGTAAGAAATTTTTAAAGCTATTTTCCCATGCATAGCTGCGTGTATGTGTCCAGGATGTGGGATGGGCTCATCCCATGGAGGGGGTCACTACCTAGACCCAGGACAGAGACTATTCCTATTTCAAGCCAAGGGAGCCTGAGAAATAGCAGGGAGAGGAGACAGGATTTTATCCAGACCGCTTGCTCTCCTCCTGCATAACTCTGCCTGTCCCTGAGGGAGAGGTGCGGGGTAGCTTTGGCTCTCACCAGAGAGGGACAGGAGCAGGATCCCCTTAAAAGCAGAGCCTGATTGTCTAGGAGGATGATTTTCTGCTGATGGGACTCAGAGACACTGAGCTCCATGCCAGACCCTGGTTTTCCTTGCATCTCCATGCAAAGCCCTGGCAAAGAGGGCTCCTCCTTTTTGTGAGGAAGGTTGTTTCTCCCTCCTCTTTTCTCCCCCCCCATCACCCCCTCATCTGCTCCAAGCTTGACAGGGACAGGTCAGTCAGCCCGTCGCTGCTAATCTTTGGATACTTTTAGTGTCACACTAATGACAGCACACCTCTCTGCCAAGCCGCGGAGTCGCCGCAATAAAAGCCTCTTAAAGCCAGCAGCCCCTCTGAGCAAAGTGGCTTGCCCGCTGCTGGGGCCCTTCCTTGTCCCTGGAAATGGCATCCGGCTGATTAGCCCTGCTGCCCGTGACAAGAATCGGACGTGAAACCTTCCACTTTTATATGCATTAAAAGCCCTTTGCAGGAAACACTCAGAAATGCACCGCTTGCCCCCTTCGCTGGCCCTCCCACCTCTTCCACCTCAGATTCGCACCTTCTCTGCTCCCATCCTTCCCCTTCGTGCCAGGGACCAAGGGGCTTGGATGATGCTCTCAGGAGCACCCTGGCTGGTTTTGTTCATTCCCCCCTCCCCGGTTGGTTGGTGCTGAGGAGATATTTCCTCTCTCATGGGCCAGTAGGTCTCAGTTGTGTGTCAGGATGGCTTCGCCATATGTCACCAGGGTTAGCCATGGCTTGCCACCGAGAGAGATGCAGGTCTATTCCCAGCAGCTCTGTCCATTCTGGTGAATTGAACAGTGCCCACAGACATTTACAGCCAGCAGTTTGGATGCAGTTACACTGTTTTGCAGGGTGAGAGGGTTTGAAAGAACAAACTCAGCCACTCTGTTCCCTCTGGCTTCAGGACCAGGACATGGGCATGTTTAACTTACCAGTAGAGGCATAGTCTTTGCGGCTGCCAGCCCCAAACCCAGCTGTTCTGGCCACCCCTCTTCACAACGAAAGGGGAGTCAGATTTGACACTGTCACAAGGCAGTGCTCTTTCAAGTCCCTTTCTTCAGTGTGTTTCGGCTGTTTCAGTCCTTGGTTTTCTCCCGTGTCACCAGCAGTGCATGGGAGTGAGAGAACAGTACCCTCTTGGATGCTACATGAACCACCTTTCCCTGGGGGGGAGTGGGAAGGGGAAATTTAGGGCTCTAAACCGCTGTAACCTGGGCCCTCTTCTCCCTCTTCAAGGGAGCCAGGGTGTTGTTTCCCACCCCAAATGGTTGTAGAGCTGTGCTGTGCACTGGTGAAGAGCTGATGAATGACGTGTGCAATAATATTAATAATAAATAAGCTTGGCTGTTGGTTATGGGGATTTTGTTCTGCTGCAAGGCTCATCAGGGCATCCATCGGGACTGGTTGCATCCAGAGGGAGGGTGGTGTCCCTAGATCATTAAGCCATCTCCATAGCAGGGTACAACACACTCGCTTGCTTTGGACGTCTCACTTTGTTACAGCCCCTGAACCCCCAGTCTAAACAGCATGGGAGGCAGGAAGGCAGCATTAGCTGTGGCACAGCTCAATGGCAATACAGTTTTCATAGCGTTTGCCCCTCATTTCACCATATGCAGGTTTGCAAGGTAAAAAGTCGATGGCTCAATATGGTTCTGCTCAGCTCAGCAATTCGTCTGCATTCAGAGAACTGTACCCCAGGGAAGGTGAGATGCGTTTTTCCCATGCCCTGGCTCATGTCCCAGGCAGTGTGGAGATGAAGTCAGCAGGCTTCCAGGGGCAGATGGGTGTGCTGAGAGTCGTATGCAGCCAGCGTGAGCTGGAGTATGGATGAACCAGAACCAAGAGGCAATAAGTCAACAGGAGTCAGGAAGGGCACAGTGGGAAGTTGGGATTGCGTGATACAGCCCCAGCCATCTGGGGTTTTGTGACTGGCTCTACTACCCACTCACTTAAATTTACACACAGCCTTTAGGTCTGTCTCTGTCTCCCAACAGAAAGCAATAGCACCACCACCACCACCACCACTCCTGAGACACGGGAGCTACCACTGTACTAGAAAGTAGATGGTGCTTGGGAACATTCTTAGGTCCTGGAAGCCAGTCATCATTAAATTATTAGTGCAATCCCTGGACACCCTTGGACCAGCCTGGCTAGTCGCCTCCCAAATGATTCATAAGCACAATTCTGGACTTAGCATGGGCCAAGAGTCAGTTAGATATGACCGTTGTATTAACAAGGGTAAGCGCTTTTCACATGGTAGACATGGTCATTCCATACCACGTGGCCTCCTTGCTGCAGATTGGTGCAGAACATGCTTAATTTACTAATAGAGATGTATCTTGGGAGGCCAAAATCAATCTATCTTTCTTATCTCCATGGAAGAATGAGGACCTAAAGCATCCAAGGCACATTCGCACCTAACTGCCAGTGATCTGGAGGCGACTGGGTGCCTGCATACTTTGGACAACGTAGGCTTAAGGGACTACAACTGAAGGAAGAAAGTGGGGAAGGACCTTTCCTGAACTAGAAGAACCTTTTTGTCTCTTTAGCTTGTGGTCCAAAAAGACACAACAGAAACCAGATCCCAAAGCTGTGGGAGATCCATCAAAACTGGGTGGGAGACACACAGCCCCAAAATGGACAATGAACAGGACACTGGTGAGAGAATCAGTGTGATACTCACCTGTTTCCTAGGTCTGCATTGCACTTCCTTCACTGTATGAGCCCTTTCTAAAGGCAGGTCTAGCTTCCCTTTGGACCATGGAATAGGAAGCAGAGCACTTACTAGGAGATGGTTGTCCCACACAGAAACAAAACAAATCACATGAAGGAAGAGTTCAACTGATCAAAGGCACCCAGAGGGCAAGGAGACTTCTCAGAGGAAAGAGATTTAAAAAGTAAAATTGGTAGTGGGCTCCATCCCCACTAGTTTCAGACATCTAAAAATGTGCCATCTAGCCTAATTCTGTCTAGGTAAATTGATGGGAGACATCAGCACCCCAAGGCCTGGTATTCTCACCTGTCTTAGGAGCACCCCAAGGTTCTCAGACAAGGGACTGTCCCTGGAAACCAACAGAGACCAAGGTGGAACTCAAGTTGTGCACAAGCCTGCTAAGGCATCTCCAGTTGTAGCTATTCTTCTCAATAAACACCTCATGTCTGGAAAGAACTGCCCATTGCAGGAGGACAAAAAAGACCAACTATCATTTCTGAATGACATATGCCATGGCATTACCTTTTCCCAAACTGAAAATCAGGAGGTTCATCTAGTAAGAAAGACCTGAAGCTTTTGACTGGAGGGACATGAATAAGCACACAGTCTCCGGGAAAAAGCACTGTGTGTCTGTGTGTTGAGTATGACATGAGCTTGGCAGTACTCTTAAAAAAAACACAGGCCAGCACAGAGGCTACAGAGCCATCACGGTTGTGTGTAGCTGACAACACTCGCAGATGATTCAGATGGGAGGGAAACTAGCCCTCATCTTCTTCTTCTTCTTCTTAGTTGCCATTATCTTAGAAGAGAGAGAGGGAGCAGGGAGCAGACCAGCTCAGTACTGTCTTAGTGGGAAGGGGGACCTTACACCAGTGCCATCACCCTTCATGGGCTTGGAAAATTCCCAGGAGCCAGAGAAGGGATGTGGAAGTAGGAAGGCTGAGCTGATGGAGGTTGGACTGACCTGAGAGCTGGGGAACAGGGTTGGCTCGGGGGCCACAGTGAATTGCCAGAGCAGGGCCAGGTGGATGAAAGCATGAGAGCTCTTCATATACTAGTGGATGAAAATCCCCGAGCCCCAGAAACCACCCTGGCTCTTTATAGGTTAGAAAACAGACTTTGAGCCCTTTCCCTAGCTCTGGGGGCCACAGTGGCAGCACATCTCACAGACACTTTTGCCTGCCCCTTTGTTGTAGCCATAGAAAGCCATGGTTGGTACTGGACATCCGTAAAGGACCTTAGAGCATGGGCTTTACTGGGCAAGCCAAAGGGAGTTGCTAGATGCCAGTCCCTGCTGTGTCCCCTTCATCTGTAGAAAGCCAGCTGGGAAATGCATGGGTGAGCAGGTCACCCAGGCGGCTGGCACACCCCCAGACTTGCTCCGCATCTGGAAGCAGAAGCTGTGCTTAAATCCCAAGGGCGCTCCTGCCCTGACCTAACTCCCCAGAGTGCAGCCAGGAAATAGCTGAATTTCTCCAGATCCTGCCTCTTTCTTTGGCTCTTTCTGTGTGGCTCGTTTCAAGTGCAGTCAATTAGAGCAGTGGATCAATTAAGCATTAATGGGCAAGGAAGATAAATTACTCAAATGGGCAATTCCAGAATCCGGAAGGGAAGAATCCCTGATATTGATTCATGAGGATCCTCCTTTTTTTCAAGACCAGCTGGAAGCTCTTTCGTCTCTCAGCACCAGAGACCTCACACAATGGGATGACCCATTTATATGGGTTTGGTTCCTTCTTCCCCCTCCCCTCATTCATCCTCCCCAACACATCCCCGTCAGCTCCATGGTTTGGGAAAAGTTTTTCAAAGTTAAAGCAACTTGAAGTCATTCCTGCTTTTCCTGCACCAGAAGGAAAGTTTTTGAGGACGTGCACCTGCATTGGCTCTTGCAGAGGAAAGTTCAGGCACAGGTGTCCGTGTGTTTTTGTGTGCATGTGCATGTGCATGTGCATGTGTACATGACCAGTCCTGGCCTGGCTAGAATGAGTCATCTCAATGAATGCATCTGGATTTGCCATTCCCTAGTAGCTGGAAGATTGAATTGGAAAGGTCTGCTCAAAGTTATAGAAGAAAAGAAATCTCCATCAGGAACTCCACTTATGGCACAAATCTCCATGTTCTGCTGCCCCTTCTTACACCACAGCCCCTGGACCATCCCCTTCTACATCTGTGTGGGCCACTCAGTCAATCTTCCAAAGCTGTGCAGCCACACAGCCTCATACTGAGGGCAGGATGGGAACACCATCTCATACAGCCTTGTGGGACAGGCTTTTACAGCCTGAGTGAACACGTGACTAAGCTCTGTTGCTCTCCTCAAGGTTGTTTCTTGTTTCCTGTCAGAAACCCTTGGTTTGGGTGCCTGGTATTGCCTGCTCCTGAGCTGGAGCAGCTTCAGCTTTTGTTTTTCTACAGAAGGTCCCAAATGTAGTCCCAAGGTACACAGGATGGCAATGGTCCCTGGTATTTACTATTCTGTGTTATCGTTTCTTACATTTCTTGCAAGATATCCCTTGTTTGGAGGAGCCTGGGCATTAACAACTTGCAGCCTGGGTAGCTGAGATGAGACAGTACAATGAAAGAAAAAGCCTGCCCTTCTCATGGTGACTCCTGTGTCTATTTCTGCTTCATCCCTGCGTCTCCAATCTATTAAACCTCCATGAGCCCTGCTTACACCAGCCATGCACATGCAGAAACTCTTCCTCCCCCTCCACACTCCTCCTCCTCTTCTCTCTCTCCCCCTCCAGCTGCTTGAAAAATTCAAATCGTCTTCCTATTAAGAAGAAAAAAGGGTGCACTACCAGGTTGAAAGGGAAGGCAGAGGAATGGGTTAAAGGAGTTTAAATTGGAGTTTTATGGATATTTCTCTCTCTCCTTTGTGAGCGCATTAAACTTTTCTTTCGTTAAAAACCGAGAGGACAGGAACGGGAAAGGAGAGGAGAGAAGGGAAAGAGTAAGGAGAAAAAAAAAAAAAAAAGCCCTCAGATATTCATGTGTGACACAGCTCAGGGAGGTGAGACGTACGGCTGATTTGCTTAATGCTGACAGGTCTTTCTTCTTATTGGAAAGAAAACACAGCGGGGATTCTAAAATGTGCCGTGTAAAGGTCCATGGCAGGAGCATTTCCAATCTTCCGTGGTGACGCTGCGGGCCAGGTATTCACACAGGCACATCAGGGGAAAATAACACAAAAAGTTCTTCAGTAGACTCCCATTAACCTGCTGCCTATGATAATGTCGAGCCTGAAGCCGCTGCAAAGAACCAGGCAGCACGGAGGGACACGTGCATGTCTGTGTGCCTGCCAGCACGCCCAGGTAGGGCAGACACGGGGCGGAAAGAGAGTCAGGAGAGAAAAAAAGGGAGAAAGAGAAGTGCAAAAAAAGGGAGGAGGGGGAGGATGGAGAGAAAGCAAAGACAAAGAGAGAGAGAGGGAGGGAATTTGAAAGAGGAGAAAGATGAGATAAACGTGAGAATTAGGATGGGAGGTTTGTCCTGGTGCTTGCCATGCAGCTCTGTTCCCTCCTGGGCTCTCTGCACAATGCCCAATCCCAGTTCATCGAAGAAGGTGTCCCCCAGAAGAGGGTAGGGTGAATGCCTGGGAGTTTGGGAGGGTTGGGGAGCCTGGGAGAGCCTCCAGACCTTCCCTTCCCAGTGCCCTGGGCTCCTGTGACACCCTCCCCCGGGGAGAAGCACCCTGGGGCCAGTCTGACTGTACTGCCTGTCTGCTCCGATAGGCTCGTGACTTGTCCCAGGGGATTGCACGTTAGCCTTTCCTCGTGTCAGCTCGGCAGCCGGGGGGATGTGTCGTGGCAACATCATGCACAACACGTGAGCTGACGCTGCCAATGGCCCCTGATGCTGGGACAGCTGAGATGCTCCATGGATAAAGAAAAGACTCAAGGGCAACCTTTCAGATGAGAAGGCAGCCGTGTTGATGTCTGGCATGTTGGCTGTCCAAGGGAAGCATCCTTCCCCTGGGCTTCCCCTACTTTCCTCTCTATACCTGTTGGCACAAGGCACAGTCTTACCTGGAAAAGAGCTGGGAACAGGCCATTATGGGAAGTATTGAGAATAAATGCATGGATGGTTATAATGGCAAAGTCATGAGCAGAGGGTGGGTGAGAAGGGGCATTGGAGGAGGAAGAGAGATTTTAGAAGCAGGTGGGATACCTGCAGGGAACAAGAGTAGGGAGGCTCAAGAATTAATCCAGAGCTGGAGAGGTGGAGGTGTTTGGAGCTGGGAGCTGTGTGCTGGCGAACACAAATTGACAGCAAGGTGCAAACTGGACATTTTTCTGAATGGCCAGGGAGCACAGCGGGAACAGCAGTAATGCAGAGAGAACAGTGTGCAGTATCCTGCTGTAGGGTCAGCACCTACATCATGTATCAGCCATTTAGTCTCTCTGCTCTGGGTGATGAGGAAGAAGCAGAGAACAGGTCAGATCACAGCTTTGTAGAGGCAGCAGCTCAGGGCACACTTTAGGGCATAGGACCTGTCCTTGCTGGAGCCACTCGGAACATCAAAGCACAGAAGCTCCTTTGTGGGACGCATCTCACACCTACAGCATGTATTTCTATTCTGTAGCGTCTTCATCTGAGCCAGTCACCCTGGACTCCCTTTATGTCCCCTAACCAGCCCCAAAAATGAAGTTTAGGGTACAGTCTATATAAACCTAAAGTGGAACTTCATCAGACAAATCTCCACTAATTGCCATTGACTGTCCTGTTTGTTTCTCCTCCTACCTGGCCTCTTGTGGAGTCATATGTGCAAAGCAAAGGAGAGGGGTTCCAGCACTACTCCCCAGCAGCTCCTGCGTACAGGGTCCAGGACACACAGGTCTTTGGGCAGGCGGCATTCAGATACCAAGAACAACAGGTCCATGAAGGACCCAGGGAGTAGATGCATGTCATGCCCTTGAATTGGCAATTGGCTCTCTTCTGCGAGGGTCTGTCCAGACCACGAAAAGCAAAAGGTCCAATATTACAACTGGAAGGCGTACCAGCAAAGGGGTGCTATGTGAACCAACATGGCACTATCTCATGCACTCAGGAGAAGAGACAGGGCTTAGATGGAGCAGGAAAATCAATAATCTCCCTCCTCATTTTAAGTGACAGCCTTGGATGGTCCCCTTTCTGGATGCCACTGGACCGTTGCAATGACTGATGAAGCCCCTGATTTTTGCAAGAGCTTTTGCTCCCCACCCCATCTTCTCCCCCAGGGTTAGGCCAGATCTCCCTGGGGAGCACACAGCTGTGATTAGCAAACATAACTAGCTGCTGCTAGACACGGACAGGCATGCTGCTCCTCTTCCCCCTCCACTGTGCTGAAGCAGCAGCTTTTCCAGCAGGTGCACAGAAAACGGGAATCTTGCAGGCTGCAGGTCAGAATTTCTCTCTCCTTCAGCTGAAATCTGTGAGCAGTGGGTGAATTGGCAGGGGGCAGAGGAAGCAGGGAGGAGGGAGAAATGGTGCCTGCCCCTTCCTATTTTTAGTGCAGTGGTAAGCCCTGGGAGAGGAAAGGGAAGGGAAATGGGCTGGTTTCTGTGCACCTTGCGTTCCAGTACAGAGACCAGCTTTGAGAGGGGTGAGTGGAAAGACAGAAGGAAACAGTTCCTGCCCCTTCCTAAAGCCACTGCTCATATTCATTGGGCCTGCTATCTCAACATCCCACGTGGGTGAGGCAGAGCATGTAGGCGGTGTTGCCAAGAGGGTAGAGCGCTAATGCTGGGAATATGAGATGGGATAACTGAATAACTAGGCTGGTGTCCATGTGAGAGCTTGGACATCTGGTCAGGGGGTTTTGAAGCACTTTTCTTCTCATCCTAAAGTGAATGTCACAGAGAAATCAGAACACAGACTCCACAGACTGCCTGACCTGATCCCTACTGACCACAAAAGGGATGGTGGTCACCCAGCTCGCCTGCAAACATCTAAATCTAAATGACAAGCGTCCCATCATGGTTTCTCTTTCTGCTAATGACTCCCTTCTCCATGCCTTAGCTTCCCATGCCTCTAGAATGGGGGTTATGATGTTGACCTCCTTTGTCCAGTGCTTGGAGGTCAACTGATGAAAAGGTCTGTCAGTGGTTCCTGCTTAATGGCTCTTCAGAGGGCAAGCTGGAGCACTCAGACACACCAGATAGCTCTTCCCAGCTGTTTGGCTAATGTGTCCCAGGTTGTTGATGTCAGTCGTTCAATCCTGAACAGTTCAGGCAATGGTCCAACAGCAGAGCCCTGCTTCTCTGAGAAATTCCTGCAAGAACCATCAAAACCCAATGTATCGCATCCATCCTGGTCCTCGTCATTGTCAACTTCTCTGGCTTCTGCACATGGTAGCAGGACGTCAGCCACTCTTCCTTCTGCTACTTGCAGAGATGATCCCCATCCTACCAGGCCTGCTGTGACACCACCATGTAAAGTACCTCCACCCCAGCAGACAAACCATTCTTCTCCAAGATGTACGAACCTCCTCCCAAGCACTTTAAGACTTCACCATTCCCAACTCCATCTAGAAAATATTTCTCTGAAGTCATCCACTGGTGGCATGGAGGCTGGAAATCAGGTGAGGCACATTGTCATGGCTGAACCACCACAAGGACTGCTCTGCATGGTGGGGAAATTGTCACTGCATTGACCCTGCTTCCAGGACTGGGCCACGATGTAGGTGACAGTCAGAAGGAAGATGTGTCCAGCAGAGGCCATCAAGATGGTCAGGGCTGAAGCACAGGGTGTTCAAGGAGAGGCCAAGATCTGCTGTGTTGAGCTAGGAGAAGAGTAGGCAATGGGGAGATCTTATATCTGTCTGCAACTACCTTATGGGAGTGTGTAGAAAAGGCAGAGTCAGACTCATCTCACAGGTACACCATGGAAGGATGAGGTAACAGCGACCAGCTGGAACATGGGAAATTCTGACTGATAAAAGTCATTCTGTGATCCTGCAACCCTACAGCTTCATCCCACTTGTAGTCAAGGGATGAATCCCACAAAAATCATATATGAGCTGACCCCAGGAGGTCACTCACAGACCTCCACTTTGTGCCCATCAGCAGAAAGTAATGCCGATCCTCTCCTGTATCTCACATACCTGTGCCTTCTGAAGTTCACCTTTCCTTCGTACCTGGGCCACTGCTAGTTCCTTCTGCCTATACCCATCACTTCAGACCAACTTCCCACACATAGTGGGATACTTCCACAATCAGTCCTGTAATCTTTCCTTTGCTTCAACCAGATCCATGGACGTGTGACCCATCATGCATCCTGAGGTACATCATTATCTGCATGGGATAGAGAGTCTCTGTGATTTCTCCTGCTAGATCAGCCATTTTGGAAATGGCTCCTTGTCCTTCCCAGAACTTTTTGGCCTGCTGTGAGTCCTTCCTGTTCCTCTTTTGGAAAAGCCAAAGTTTTTCTTACATGGGGTGCAGAGAGGAGCTTCCAAAAAAAATCAGTTTGTTCCCCGGCCTCCTCCAAGATTGCTGCTCCCTGATCCCAGTTTGACCGTGGGTCTGCCTCATCTTTCCCTCCACTAGCTCCTACAGACATCAGCTCTCCCTCTTGAACAGACATGAGACTAAGGGAAAAACATGCAGGTGAAAACTTTCCCCAATTCTCTTTGTACTGACAAATATTAGGTCCACTTGCTTCCACTGGAGCTCTTCCTGGAATGAATATCACCAGGGAGAGACTGGAGCAAGAAGAAAGGAGGAGCATAGGGTTTCCCCAAGTCCTAAGTAAGTCCTGGAGCAGCCTTAGAGATGTGATTCTCTGCAATTTACCTGGGCTGCCCATACCTCATCTCTCTTCAGAGCTTTCACAAAGTGAATGCAGCCCACCAGTCCTTACTGGCTTTTCTCAATTCTCCCCAGTTTCGCAGCATGAGGACCGGGGAAGAGCAGGTGACTTTGCAGAGTGCTTCCTGTTTGCCCACATGTCCCCCAGGGAATCCCACCAGTACTGACAGGAACAGGACGCAATCAGGATGATTTTGCTCCCTGCACTCTGCTATCCTGTTTGCACCCGGAGCATCCTGGAGAGCCACTGCTCCCCCACAGGCACTGCTGCCCACCTCCATCCCGCTGCAAAGGACTTGGGGAAATTCCCAATCACCTGGGCTCGACTTCCTAGAGCACCCGTGGTCCTCCCCCAGCCTGCGGCCCCTTCCCGTGTCCTGAACTAACATGGTTGCAGTGAGCGGGTGCTTCTAGCAGCCCTATTCCCCATGTGCCGAGGGGAGAGAAGTGCCCCTCTCAGCTCACTCCTTCCTCCTCTTCCTCCTCCTAGGAAAGCAGAGTCCCGAGTGGAAACAAGCTTTGCTCCTCTCTCCTTTCTTCCCCTTTTCTCTCCTCCCCTCTCCATCACGCCAGTTATTTCATCCTTTGAGAACTCTCTGCCTCTCCCTATGGGACCCACTTTAAAAAACAAGGGGAGGGAGGGAAGGGGGGGAGAAAGAAAGAAAACTCCATTGTCTTGTCAAAGGGAATAAGTGAAAAGTTGCAAGTGTCTCTCTGCAGGTTTTGGCTCCTGTGTGTTCTCCTTTCAAACCCTGCCAGCCTCAGGGGCTGTCATTTCTCCTTCATCTCAACAGATCGACCCGTGGTTACCCACAGCTCCCCCTCCCCAGCATCACTGAGTATGGAGCTGCCTGGCTTTTCACGGCCACCATCAGCTTGATGCTATTGACAGGTCTCTTTGCTTCCCTTTCAAAAGGGGGCTTAGGGTTCCTTCCTTCTTCCCTTTTTCCTTCCTTCCTTCCTTCCCTCTCTCTCTTTCTTTTCCCAGTTTTCTTCTTCTCAGAGGTGCACCACCGAGGTGCTGCTGTGCAGTGATTTGACAAGGCCACACACGGCGAAGCCAGGGCCCAATTATAAACCCCTCTTTAACAGTGTCCTTCGTTTAGAGAGCGATATTGGAGCTGTTGGCATATTAACTAGCTCTTGCCGGCAGTGCAGCATCCAGCAGCGGGGCGCAGAGTAGGAAATGCACAGGCATTGGGAAGGTGTGCGGGGCAGACGGGCACATGCATCGGTCCAGGGAAGAGATTCAAGGGTTGGAGAAGGTGGTATGCAACCTGTGTGCTGGACACAGTGTTGGCTAAACCAGCTTATCCCAACCAGGCAAATTGGATTTGTGTGTGAGGCCACCAGGGCCAACTCACCCCCTTCCACTGGGCATCACCCAGCCACTGGGAGGCAGCGTGAACTTATGGTTACAGCAGGTTTCAGTGGTGCTGCTACTGTCTCTGCCAGTGGCCCTGGGGCTTGTCCCCTGGGTGTCACAGGACTTCCCAGGGTGGTGAGTGATCACCTCCTACCATCTCCCCTACAGCAGGGAGGGGATTTTTGGACAATCAGCATCAAGTGGTTGTATGGTTTCAAATGACTGGCACTTGTCCAGCATTGCTGCCAGTGATAACAAAGATTGGCCCAACCTCAAAGGGGAATCAAACAAGAGGTGGGATCTGGAAAGATCTCCCCTTTCCCCTAGAGCTGCATGTGTGTGCCCTCCTACAACACATGCATGTCAGAAAACACGTGTGGCTGCGTGAGAGCATATACCTACAACTGTCCATCAACATGCGCAAATGCATGTACGCACACAGCAGGCACATCTGCAAGCGCACTCAAGCCAGCCCTTGCCTAAATAGATAGACCTGGCCCTGTACACGACTACAGCCCAGACAAGCACATACACATGAATCTGTGCACACATGCAAGCACGGAAATCCAGACAAGCAAGTGAGCATTTATGTAGTTATGCCTCTGCCCAACATATGTAAACACATGGCACACACACACACACACGCCTAATGCAGAGCCACATATGTGCTTGTATGCAAACATACAGCGAGCCCTACAAAGGGTCCCAAGTCGCATCTGTCACCCACTGTCTACCTTCTTGCTCCCTCCCACATTGCTGAAACCCCTATGGGATGCAAGGGCTGTGGGGACGTAGGGCACTGCCTGCTGCAGCCCACTCAAGCTATTTCCCTTAACCCACCACCCAGGGGGTTCTGTGCAAAGATGAATCCCATCCCCTGGTCAGAAAGGAGTGGAGAAGAGGTGGTGTGGGGAGAAGACGACAGACTCCAAAGCTGAATTCAGGCATCTAGCTGGCAGATGGAAGGATCATACACAAGGAAGCACCCACACAGGGTGTGCGTGTTTGTATGTGTGCATGTGCTGCCTTTGCTGGCTGGACTCCAAACCACCCTGTTGAAGGTCACAGGCCCCGTGGGGCTCAGAGCCCCTGGATTCCCCTTCTGTTCACAGCCTGATACATCCTAGTGACCTCCTTTGCTGCCAGGGCACACTGCTGGCTCATGCTCAGCTTGCTGTCCCCCAGGGCCATGAGGGCCTTTTCTGCAGACCCACTCCCCAGCTAGTCGGTTTGGCCACATTTCGGTCAGGGAAGGTTTGATTTCAGGGAAGCAGAATTTCCACATGGTCCCCACTGTCTCTGCATACTCACGTCCAGCTGTCAGGCTGGTCCTAGCCAAAGGCTGCATTGCAGCCCATCAACTGACCTTGCATGCCTCTACTCACACTGCCATATTAGGCAGGGGATGGAGCCCTGGAAACCTCTGCGGTGTCTATAGATGGAAAAAAGTGGATACTTTCAGGCTGAGCTTTCACAATTGTCCTCCAAAGGCTCGTGGGCAGATACCACACAATTTGCTTTGAAGATCAGGCCTTGGTAGGGTCAGAGAGTGCCTAGCAGACAAGCCAAGAGTTTTCCCGTGCTCTGTGTAGCACATCAAGAGAGTCTGGGCTCTGCAAGACCTGTGTCTTGCTCACTGTGCCCAGTAAGCCCTGACAACAAGTGGCTCTTGCATTCGTTGCTGTGTGTCTTCTGGATCCAGTGCTCCTAATAACAAGCCCTAGGAACAAGCCATGCACAGGCTGTGGATGTCACCATGGCATCTCTCCTGGAGTATGCACTATGCCAGGGTCTGGATTAGGTTTAGTGGGGTATAAATGACTGTAGCCCTCTCTATTCCCACCAGATCACCCACTTCTGGCCGCACAATGCAGGAGAACCCCCAGTTCAATCCAGGATGTGCCAGCCTCTTTGTGTGTGCACTCTTAGGGACACACATCCATGGCTATGTGTGTGGTGATGTCCCTACCATATCATCAGTCCCCTGTGCGTAAGCCTCTGTCCCCTTTTTCCATACAGGGTGTATGGAAAACCTGCCACACCTCCCCTCCCCATGGTGCAGCTCCCATGCTGGGTCCCTCTGGGATCCAGTGCCTGCAGTGCCCTGGGATCCAGAGCTGCTTGGAGGGTGCTGGGATCCAGCACTGCTTGCAGTGCTCTCAAAGTGGCAATGCATCTGCCTTTTCTCCGGCGCAGCTCTGTCCCAGATCCCTCTTCAGCTTCCTGTCTCTCTGCAGTTCTCTGTGAACAGCAGGTTGCTTCTCCCCTGCACCTGAGCTCTCAAGCACTGATGTGCCTGGCGACTGCTGTTGCCCATCCCGCCTGGGCAAAGGCCCTTGCTCCAACTCCTTGTGTTGCAGCTTTCATTTCTGCTATCCGTCAGCACACACAAGACCTCCTGAGGTTCCTTCTGACCGGAATTATCCTATGATCCTGTGACCCTATGACCCTATGCTATGAACAGTGAACCTTCAGGCAGAGCCTGGCCCCTGCTTCTCACAAACGTGATTCATCAGAGGCCACAAGCACCATGTCCATGAGAGGTATCCCAAGGGAAGCTCACAACAAGCACACAACACCTAGAGCCTTGAAAAGGAGCGTTTTTCCACCCAAAGGTTGAGCCCCTTCCTTCTCTGCCATGGGACTCTGCAAAGCTTCTCAAGGCAGATGCTGAAGAACTTGCTTGCTTGCCCTGTGACAGTCATCTGGGGCAGGAAATGGGGAAAGGACGGGGAGGGAGAGACATAACATGCTGGTGTCGGACTGTGCACAGCGGCTGCACTGGCTCAATGGGTGACCTTGGAAGCAGGCAGAGAGGACTAGGGTTAGAAAGACCAGAACACACTCTATCTCACCTCTCTCTTTTATCCCTTTCTTTTGCATTATTTGCAGCTCTCTGACAAGAGTTTGCAGAGATAAGACAAAAATCTCAGATGAAATCCGCATAGTGTCTTTGCAGAAATAAAAAAGGACCCAAACCTACCCAAGAACCCTTCTAGCAACAGTTAGAGCTACAACCCACCTGGCAGCCCCACTAGCAGCAGCCATAGATGAAAGATTTTTAATACCATTACTAATAACAAACATGTCTAAAATGAATGTGAAATTCTGCTCAGCAGCAAGCAGAGCTAGAATCCAATGAGAATCTTGTTGAAAACAGGCAAATCCGAGGTCAGTGCAAGAACTGGGCTTGTGACAACCTTGTGTACATGCTGCAATAGCTGCTTGAAGGACCTCATTGCTTAGAGGTGCAAATCTCCCTCTCACCTGCTGGCCTGACCTCCTTTTTTTTGAGCCACCAGCTCCTACAGAGACTAAGACCAGACCTGCGGCCGCACACAGTCATGGCTAAAGTGCCTGTGCTCTTCCATCAGCCATGAGGCAGCCCTCAGCTAACACAATCCAGTCCCAAGGAAGACATATGGACTGATGGCTCAGAGAACCTACATGTTCAAGAAAGGCTAGGAGTTCTGAAAGCAAAATCTTTGAGAAAATCTGGAGAGAGAAACTCTACCAGAGCTACAGAAATTTACACAAACCAATGTTTTTTCACATTGCAACTGGCCATCTGTGTGAGCACAGTCTGGTCCCAGCTCCCAGCCTGGGGAAGTGAGTTCCCACAGGGGAGAGAGTGAATGCCAGTTGAGGGGCACAAGGGTTTTTAACCACTCCAAGAGCATTCAAGGCCTTTGGGGTCACACCTCAGTCAAGACACTGAAATGCTGAATCAACTACAATGATCAGGATGGGAAAAGCTGGTCTGTTGATCCAGTTTGTCTTTTCATAAAGTGCAAGGATAGGGAGGGAATACAGTAGTACTAAAAAAAATGCATTTTTTGAACCAAGGAAATCCTCAGAGTGCCAAAGCCCCAGAGACTGGAAGTTCGTATGAATAATGAGTGCACTGCTGTGGGATTTTAAAACTAGAGGTGTAGAATGGTGAGGTATGTTGAGACAAACAATACCTTTTATTAGCCCATCGGCAGAATTAGAGAAAGCAGGTGGATTTTCAGCACACGAGTGCTTCTTCAAATCTGAAAGAGAAGCAGAATTTGTCAGGCTGGTAACAACTGCATTGAGTGCAATAGATTTGTGTTGATCAGCTGGATAGTGTGAGAGGAAAAGGCAGCTGTACATGAAGACCAGAGGGGATATTAGTCCCTTGGGACAGAGAAAGGAAAGAGGTACAGGTAGAGCCTGTGGATCGCTGTAGAGTTAGCACCTGAGGAGATGCAGGAAAAGCTGCAATGCACCATTAAGCCAATGTGGTTCACAAACCTGTAATTCCTGGAACAGAGTAGTTCTAAATTAACGTGTTTGTCTCAAGGATCATGACCAAGAGATCAGAGCCCTGTGGCTCAGATCCCTTGCTGGGAGCTCGTCAGGTAGCTGTGACACCATTCTTCTGGTGCATGGTGATCATGTGGAAAGACAAGACATTAGGAAAGACAAACTTTCTATGTCTTTACCAATTCTTCTACTAAAAAACACCTTATAAAATTCCGTAGGAGGCTTAAAAATGCTACAGAGGGGACCTTGTCTCCTTCACTATATACCTCTAAGAGCAGTCTCTCCAGAAGCTATTTCTCCTGCCTCACCCACTTCACCCCTGTTAAATTCTGCCAGGCTCTTCCACAAACGCATCTGAATTCTCCATTGGGAGCACTCAAACTCTCTGCCTGACTCAAAGGATCCGCTTCACCTCATCCAATGAATTTCAGAAGAAAAACTGGGGACGAGCGCCTACTGTACAACCAGGTTTCCCATTCCCTAGGGCTCCCCTGAGCTGCCCAGGAGCCCACAGCATCCATCACTAAAACCATGTGGTGTGTAGCTCCAGATCATGAACGTTCTTGAGGAAACAACATTTTGGGTACAGGCACCTAGCAAGCCCCTAAATCCATGGGACAACCCCCTCCCCACACTGCCGGCACATTTAGAGCTCTGTGCATGGAGGCTGAAAGCCAGCCTCCAGCTGGGCTAATGGCATTCAGCAACTGCCTGCCAACATGCGAGACTGCAAGGAAGCAGGGAAAGGCACTTATCTACTCGTCGGAGATGGATTCAGCCCACCAGTTCCTGCAGGGATACCAGTCTCCTCCACGCATGCTGGGAAACAGGCTTTCCCCCTAAAGGCTTGTAAACTGCTTGGTGCATGCAGGCTTTACACTAGTCACTTCCGGAGGAAAACAGAGCCTGCATGTATCAGCTACCCGGGGCTGAGGGCAGGGCAGGCACAGACAACATAAACTGATGGGAGGTTCAAGGTCCTGGCGTAAGTTGTGCAAGAGTCTCAGGGACCCCAGGGTAAGTGTTAATCTGGATATCTCAGGGTCACAGTATCTGGCATCCAGTTACCCAGGATCTGCACGCTCAGGGGCTTGAGTAAAGGCAATCAAAAACTCCACCGGCAGCAGAGAATAGGAATCAATGGGGAGGGGGCAGCAGATTCCCAAAAATACCCAGTTGTCAGGACGCACACGTCTGGGCTGGAGCACAGAGGGTCACACACTGCTCTAAGGGCCAGATAGGCCTTCACAGGCCTTTTAATCCAATTTGGACCATAGTGCTGCTGTCATCAGTTTGCACCTTTTGAGACCAGAGAAGGTTGCCCGTGGCTGGAGGAGGCACGTCTCTCGCGAGACCTTCCAACACTGCTCGGGGCTGCAGGCAACCGAAACATTACGGGAGCAAAGTGCGATGCCACGGCATGTTACACGCTTGACATCATTCCCCGGGAGCGGGCAGCTTTGGGGACTGTTGACCCAGCAGAACAGTGGATTTCACCTGCCGCTAACTGAGCACAGCAACTTCAGATTGGTAAAGCTCTGCTTTGGAAAAGTGCCGGATCAAGAGGACAGAGGGAGACCAGCCCTTCCCTCCACTTTCCTTGCCAGTGGGAATCACTTGGACTATCAAACCTGAGTGTCCTAGCACCTCCCACAAAGGCATCCCTTTGCTAACCGGTCGCAGAAACATTTGCCAGAGGCCGGAATTTCTGCCGGAGCATTTTGGAAACTGATGGACATCGTCGGTGGCAGGACCACTGTAGCAGGCAGGGTGATGGGGCACATCATGCAGGGCTTCAAGGCAGCATCTCTCCCATGCCTGTCCGCATGCTCCAGAGATGCAGGGGTGGGAAAGAGACCTGCAGTTCCAGCCCCGCCAGCTCAGCACTTTTGTGCTTTTCTTGTCAGGGGAAAAAGAAAAAAAGAATTTTTTTTTTTTAAGAATAAAAAGCCCCTTTTTGTTTTGTTTCCTTTTTTTGTTTGCTAATTTATTGTTTTGTCCTGAGCTCATGTTTTTTGAAATCCCTTGTTCTTGATGCTCATTAAAATATTTTTGGCCTGCGCGGGTGCAGTTAGTTGCTGCTACATGCTTTTTGTATTTATTTTTCTCTCCTCCCCAGCCCCCCGTTACACAACCCCGCGGTCAAAAAGTCCCTGTGTTTTCCACACGCTTATTACCCAGAGAATCAAGGCTCCTTAGCAATTTGTGAGTCACTCCAAAGCAATCAATTATGCATCAAATGACTTTTTGATTCTTTACCTTGTGAGAGGATAGATGGAAGAAGAGGCTGTCTTTTTATTCTTTTCCCCTCCTCTATATTATTATTTTTTATTATTATTATTCCTTTCTCTCTCTTCTTCTCTCTCTCTCTCTCCTTCTGTGCTCAAACAGGTCTGCCTGCTGGCATTGGGATTATGACATGATCAAATGGCTTGCTCTTAATTGGCAACAGCTCCAAGATGGAAAGAAGACAAAAAGATTAAAAAGAAAAGGCCACGGGAGCTGGAGCCCTTGTGCATGGCTCTAGCGGCTTGTTGTGGTGTCAGGTGAGGTGGGAGGACGGGGGCTGAGCAGAAGGGGACCCAGCCACTTCGGCATAAGGCAAGCGGGCAGCCAGACAGGGATGGCCCCGAAGACGGTGGAAAAGGAGCGGAGTGGAAAAGGGAAGGAGAGCTGGAGGGGCCTGCGCAGCTGGGGGAAAGCAGAGGTGCCAGGTTTGAGGCCCTGCTCACCCCTCAGGGTCCTAGCTCCAGCATGGGTCTGTGGCTCCTGATCCCACACATCAGTCAGCCCAACGGGGACCACCCTATGTCACTCAGGATGCTGCAGCTGAGGGGGGCCCATGTGCAGAGCACTCTCCTCCCCACTCTGTAGACAGCCTGGCATCATGTATGCCCGTGGGTGCAGAGAGCAAAAGTGACCTGGGGACAAGGACAGAAGCAACACCAGGAGCACCTCGTTCAAACACAGCTCTGCAGCTGAGAGGATCTCAAGCATCGGAACAGGTTGCCCAGAGTGGTAGTTGAGTTTCCATCCTTGGGGATATACAAAACCCAACTGGACATGACTCTGAGCAACCCGACCTTGCTTTGAGAAGGGGGAATGGACCACATGATCTCCAGAGGTTCCTTCCAGCATCAACCATTCTGTAATTCCGTGATCTCAGCCCACCTCTTCTGATTTCCACATGCATGCTACGTCTGCCATCAACTTCTGTCCCACCTTAACTCGAGTATCTCAAGTTTCACACATCTGACAGTCCCTGTTGTCTAGCTCCCCCAAAACCTTCTGAGCTTAGCTGGTTCCCTGTCCAGCATCCTCCAAAACTTCAGCAAAGCCTTTCTGTCTATCCCCTATATCTTGACTCCCTATCCCTACCAGCAGAGATCTCCCAAGGAAATTACCTCTTTCTCCAGGGAACAGGAGATGCCCTGGAAGGTGGAAAGGTCAAACCCAGTGGGATATAAGCTCTTCTCCCCCTCCTTCAGTTGAAAAAGCTGCTGTACCTCAGTGACAAGGACATCCAAGTGCTCATTTTCAGCCAGGGCTGCCTAGGACCCTGGACAAGATTTATCTATGTCCTCCTCTAAAGCCATGGAAGGAAATCTATCCACATTATAGCTACTGAAAGAGACTCCCCACCTGTTCTGCTGTCTGCAGGCACCATCAGCAGGTGACAGATTTTTTCCTGAAGACTCTGACATTGCAGATGATCCAATTCATGTCCTTCACAAGCAAGTAGCAGGAGCCACATCCTTGCCCCTTTGCCCTTGCAATTGTAACCCCCAGGTTTGTATGTCATATTTATGGCACTGGCCTATGCCATGCTGAGTGTGGGCCTCAAGTCTTCTCCTCTTAGTGGGAGACTCCCACAACTGGCTTAAAACAGTTCCACAGGGAAGAAAAAAAACAGTTTAGGGTGCCTAAAACAACTGCCTCTCTTCTCTGTATCACTTGATTTCCAGGGCCAGCTGCACAACAGCTTCTGGGTCCAGTTCACACGATGGAGCTGGTGATTCCGGGATTATGTATTTGCCAGGATATTCAAATATTTTATGCTCCTATTAAAAACAAGAACAAAAACAAAACAAAACAAAACAGAAAAGCAGGTCATGTTAACTTGTGTTTTACCTCTGAGCTTTCCCATCATTCAGTCATCACCATCCAAAGCACACTGAAATGTGATGTGCCCTGAATTTGCTGGGTGTTTCCTCATGTTAGTAGAAGTGATTTAAAAATAATATCTTTCTTTCCTCTTGAAGATGAAGGGATGAACCATAGAAGAAACAAGCATCACCCACCAGTTGAGCTCTCTACTCTTAGATGTGCTAACTGGACAACACATGAGACTAACTTCTCTTTAGTCCTTAAATGAACTATAGGTATGACAAGTACTGTCCCCCCTGGTGGCCCCCAACATCCCTGAGGGTATCTCCTACAAAAAGAGGCAAGAGGACATTCAGCCTCCATTGCCCATCCATTTCTATAGTCTCTCAACCTAGATGCTAGTAAACCACCCACTGGTGATGCTTGGGGCTGTGGATATGCTTTGTAGGATGTGATAGGGATCCAGCCTTGGATATCCCTCAATCAGCAGTGTACCCTTTCAGTAATGAAAGCCGACTGCATCCTGAACTGCATTTGCAAGAGCACAGCCAACATAGCAAGGGATGTGATTAATCCCCTCTATGCAGCACTTGTGAGGCACATCTGGAGTACTGTGTCCAGTTTGGGGCTTCCTGATAAAAAAGAAACCCTGGAGCAAGTCCAGTGGAGGCCACCAAGATAGTTGGGGGACTGGAGCCCATGAGGTACAAGCAACAGCTGAGCAAGCTTGGTTTGCTCAGCCTTGGAAAAAAGGAGATGAAGATGGAGCCAGACTCTTCTCAGAGGTGCAAAGCAAAAGGACAAGGGGTGACAGTCACAAACTGCAGTTAAGAAAATTTTTCACCCTGAAGATGGTCAGACTCTGGAAGAGGGGACCACCTCTGTCCTGTGAGATCTCCCTCCTCAGCAATATTCAGAACTCCCCTGGACAAGTTCCCAAGCAGCCTGATCTAAAGTTGAAGTTGGCCCTGCTTTAAACAAGGGATTGAACTGGAGATGCCAGGGCTCCTCTCCAACCTAAATTATTCTGTGACTCTGTGATTGACCTAGAGTCCTGGCCTGGGCAGATCCCACACTGGCTACACTCATGCTCCAGTCTGCTGTCCCAAAACAAGTGACTGTGCATGGTTATATTCTTCCCATCTCTCCCACTTCATTTGGAGAAAAGGAGACCATACATTTCACAGGAGACTTGGGAAGAAGCCTCCTTAGGAAATCAGGAGAAAATAGTAGAAGATCCAGATGTCAGGAGCCTTCATCAGCTTACAGCACAAGGTCTTTATAGGGGAGTAAACTGTCAATATTAGCAAGGGGAGGAAACACTCCTGCTGTGCCACGTTCAGAGGCAGTTCTGATCGCTCAAAGACTGAGGGCACCATCGAGCTGGATTGTCTCTAGTCCTCAGCTACTTTGGCAAGGCACAACACTCACAGCTGCCAACCTGCTCCCCTGCACCACATCAGTAACTCCAGGATGACGCAGAATTCAGGACAGAGCCAGCAGAGCATCCCTTGGCAGCCATAAATAGAAAAGAAGGAGCAAGTCGAAGGTATCACAAGCTACAGCTACTAACAGTGTGATGTCTACATCACCCAGATGCTCTTGCTCAGGGATTGTAGGATCTGAAGGCCAAAGGAATTAGTTGACTGACTAAATCCATGAGTGATCATGGTGGGGGTAAAGAGAAGTAACATGAAGACAGCAAATGCAGAAGCTAGCATGCATGCAAACAAATTCTTTAAAAGGATGGGCACTATCCAATTTAACACCAAGGACCATGCTGAGGATACATAGAGGAGAACAGGTTCATGATTTTATGATAATATCAGGCAAGAGAATTCTGATATCCCAGGATAGTCTCTGGCCAAGTTAATGTTGGTCTAACAGGTCACGCACAGCCATTTCCTCCAGGGTGAAGATACAATCAGGTCTTGGTTGAAATGAGGCAGCATGGGGAAGATCTGAGCACAAACTTCTTGGCTGAATGGATGAACCTGGCTCATCAGGGTAACGCAGGAAGTCAGTGAAAAATTGGGTACTTGGGACAGTCTTTAAA
Organism: Apteryx mantelli; assembly: GCF_036417845.1. Taxonomy (NCBI): domain Eukaryota; kingdom Metazoa; phylum Chordata; class Aves; order Apterygiformes; family Apterygidae; genus Apteryx; species Apteryx mantelli. The sequence continues at coordinate 1,904,931 of NC_089979.1, read as the reverse complement.
TGGAGTGAGACAAAGAGGAAGAAAATGGGTGTGAATGGAGGGCACTACACTGTAGACATGAATCCCCTTGCTGTAGTTGTCTATATTGCAGACACCTGCATTCATACCCTTTGTGTATATTCTCTATGTAGTCAGTACAGAGATATAAGTATTTCTAGAGAACAATTCATCTCACCCAAAGGAGATATCTAAAGCAGATACATCACTCCCTGCAGGAATCTTTTTTTCTCCTTTGATGATAGAGTTCAGATGTCTACATCAGGTGCCAGTACCTACATGCCGAATGCTGGGATGGGATTCATCTTTCCTGACTCTGTCTGTCTATACTTTAGGGACTACATAGGAGCCAATCACCTTAGACTCTCTATTTAGTCTATGGAGAATTAGCTAACACTGCCAACAGTTTGGGGTGCAACTCCTCTCATCCTCACTTAGACACCTACCTTTGGTAGGTGTAAAGGTACCCTAAACTCTGCTGACTTCACAGATCAGCTCTCCACCACACAGAGGGATGTAGACCCCCTAGTTCACCTACCCTGTAGAAACTTAAAGTAAAATGAATCACGCTCAAGAGACTTTGCCATCTCACCTGCCCAGCAACTGGACTAACTTCACTCCCACTCTCCAGAAGGAGAAGTCCAGAGATGCACTACAGAGATGACTGGAAACGCATATCCATCTGGATGCAAATGTAAGGGTGCCATCACATGCAGAAAACCAGATGTCTGAAATTTAGGTTAGATGAGAAGGGATCTAACTCCTGTGGCTAGCAACTGACACCTGAGAAGGGAGATGAATTTCACTCACTGATAGTGAAAGGAAATGTCTTGAAGAGATGCTGGGGTTGGGTTATTTAGCAGGTTATGAATGTCCCATCTAAGACATTTGGTGAAGCTTCAGTGCTTTCTCTACAACATAGCAATCTGCAGAGAGGTCTGAGATTGTGTTTAAGGCAGTGTAAGAACCTTTACATTTAAGGATGTGAAAGAATCAGGATCTCATCCATCGTTTTGTGCACAGAACAGTCAGGCAGCATTTAACTTAGTGTCCAATCAGTTCAGCTCAGTTCAGTTAGAAGTGGGTAGACCAAACCCAGTGATGTCAAAAATAGTCCTGCCGTACATGGGGATGTTAAGTGTGTTGCAGGCTGTGCAGATTTCTTCAGTGGGAATATTATATTGGAAACAAAAATCACTTGAAACTGACATTCCAATAATAATAATAATAAAAAAAAAGAATTAGTGATTCAAGAGGACATCCTGCAATTTCCCAGGAATTCCTTGGGCTATTGGGGTGAACAACTGAGCCAGGCAGAGAGCAGCTGTCCAAATACACATGGTGTGAAACTTTAACTAAGCATGAACAAGAAATAAGGGCTATGGGGAGAAGCACAGAAAAAACACACATCACCACAATCCGTATGTCTCTAATTCCTTCCTCAAACCTCAGAGCATCAGCAATGGTTGGTGCACAGGAAGGAGGACAGGAAAGATTGCCACTGCAGTGCAAGTGTGGAAAATCGAGTCATAATGTTGGAGAAGTCAACCTCCTGCTTTGTGGAGTGCAGCGAAGGTGTGGCAGGGAAATTGATTGTTTACTGAGCTGAAAAATTTACCACCATTTACCATTTACTTTGGACTGAGAAGTGAGAACACTCCTGGGGCCGATATTCCTTTTAATCTGACAAATGCACTTGAAGATTTCCAATGCTGCCTGAATGAGTGTTTGACAAGTCCCAAGTAGATCACATCTCAGTTTTAAAGCTCTGGTTCTGACCACCATGGGGAAGATAAAAGAAAGGTTTAAATAAATCACAGGACTGAGGGATAAATTAAAACCATTTAGACAAAACCACTGAAAAAGTAAATCAGATATGTGAGAAGATTAACATGTAGCAATGGAAGCTCTCATGGGACCTGCTCCAAGGACTGGTGGACAACGGAAGAAACAGAAGGAAGGAATAAGCAATTTTTACCACCAACTTCCCACCCAAAAGCTTCACTCAGAGAAAACCACCAGAGCATTTGGCACTAGCTTGTCAGCCCTCCACTTTCACATTGGTTCCTGTTTAACCAGTCAGCAACATTATCCCACTGATGCTTCAGCTGAAGAGTCAGGGAAGCATTGTACTAATGACAGGGGAACCTGAGAGCATTACCTACAGATTGCAAAGTAAGACAAGAGCCTTTGCTGGTATACAGGGATATTAAATATGCCAGCTTTGGAAGGGTTCTTGTGAAGCACTTGGGAGGGCTAGACTCATACTCTACCACTGGCATGTACAACAATTCTCATGTGTGATGGCTCCAGTAATGCTAATCTATGCAGAATATTGGGGTGGCTGGTTTCAAAGTTGCCACTGGTTATGGGTTCATCTATTATGCACATTTCCAATTAGCTGACTGCCAGTTACTTTCTAATGGCAATTTAAAGATATTGACTTACACTGATTTGCAAGTGGCCAACTCAGAGAGATTGCTACTTGCCTTCTTCAGCACCAAGGCATCTGAGAAGGGGGGAAGCATTCTAGGATACCTTTATAATAAGAGAGCAGCAGGTTCTTGTTTGAGTCCTCAGGAAGCTTTTCCACACTACAACACGCTTGTAGCTGGAAATGGAGGTGTGAGATGCAGTGCAGTCACAAAGTATGAGAAAAGCCAAATCCTCTATCCATGGACTAGGTTTTGGAGCTCTACAGAAGTACTTTTGTTACTAATGAGGTGCACAATGAAGGTCATCCTGCAGTATGCAGTACCAGTGTTTATTAGCTAAGTGACCAGGGACTGTATATGGCAAGACTCCACTTTGCTGGCTCTGCCTGACCTCACTTCCCTGAAAAAAAACGTGATCTGAACAGAAAGGATAAGGTAGAATCACTGCACAGATCCAAGGAGATTAAGTCTTCTCCGCTATTATACATCACCTCCAGATCTCTAGCGGCCATACACAGCATCTCAGCCACAGGACACCCCTTCCTCCCCCATGCAGGTAGCAAAGCACTTGACTAACAGCATTCCTGCCCTCACCAACCTGTGCAAGTGATGGAGGCAAGCTGTCACCCAGCCCCATCATCCTGATGGACAGGAGCTTATATCCCACGCTGGACCCAGGAACTACCAATTCCAGCAGCTTATTCCAAAACAAAGTGTGCATTGAGGGGTTAGGTTTCAGTTTTTCCGGCTGTGAGAAGAAGAGGTTGCCAAACAAAATAACACTGACAGCTGCTCTGGGAGTCATGCGCTGTTGTGTGACCTCAGCCCCTTCGCAGGATGGCCTCCAAGCAGTCACTGGCAAGCAATGCCACTGAGCACCAAGACAATCATTAGTGCCAGCCAGACCCACATTTGGAGAGACAGAGCATGCAGCCTACAAGCTGTGAAACACACCACCTCCCTCCAGCACTATCCTTCTACCCTCTCCATGCTGGTCCCCAGGAGTTAGCACTTTAGGCTTCCTTTGGGGGCATTTATGTCACAGTGATTTTCACTGAATTAAGGCCACCTGGAAAGGCAAACTATTCAGAAGGCACGTCGCAGAAGAGGGCTTTGCAATATTTGAATCAGGAGGGAAAGCAGTCACCGTAAAGGGAACTTGCCTGATGTGGCGCAAAGAGGAAACCCAGTGCACTCTGTTAATCTCTCTATTATCCTTTTCTCACGTGCTGAGCTATTGAGAGGCATTTATATACCAGCCATGCAATCCTTTCATGTCTATGTACCTTGTCCCTGTGTCAAGATGAGCCGTCAGACTGACTATTAATGACTAACTCATTTCTTGGAGATTGCCATCACGGTAGGCAACTAGGGCATGCCATATTGGGGACCACTTAGGAACAGCATGGAGCCCTACCTGTTTTCAGGTGGTGCCCCTCCAAACAGCAGATGGCAATTATTTCAATCACAGTGGATCAATCTGAGTCTTCTAAAGCTCTGCTAGATCCTGTTACTCCAGCTGTGCAGCCCGTATCCATATTACATTCAATTAGAGAAGATATTTTCACTGATCCCATTGGATCTTCTGGATGTCCATGCCTTTTATTATTAGGAACTCAATCCAGTTGTCCTCGTATGCGCCTTTGGAGATATTTTAGGGCATTTTGATTGACCTTCATTTGCCAGTCCAAAAGTGCTCAGGTATCTCTCCCATGGGTCATGTGTCATATCTGCCAACCCTGTGCTGACATTTTGTATGCTATAGGGTATCTCAAAGTCCAGTAGGCACCATCCTTAACCAACAGGATGGAGGCCCTGAGAAATAGATAATGCCAGGGCAGTTTATTAAAATCAACATTTGAAGACTTATCTGCTTCTCCAGCTGATTGAAAACCATGGCCACCCAATGCATTAGGGCTGTTTTATCCAGCGCTGCCCTGCCCTGCTTTTCCTCATGCCCCACTAGTTTTCAGTCACTCCTGGCTGCACTTCTAAGTGTTTTTTTAATCTATAAAATGTAATGATTTAGGTCAGAGCTACACTGAGCTAGAGAAACACTCTCCAGCTCTTCATGTGCTGGCTTCCCACTTGAGGCACCTGAGCTTGGGGTTCATTTGGTTTGAGAAAGGTTGTTTTCACCGCAGGTCTTCAACTCAAGCTCCTTCTCTAATTCTTGATCCAGGACAGTTGGAGTCTCATGACTGTCATAGCTGTGGCCTTTCAGAAGTTAGAGACCTTGTGGATATGGTTTTCAGGACAGAACATGGTGATATCAGTTATGCTCCTCATGCTCTGCCTGCCTTAAACTTCTCAGGTGTAAATTACCTTGCAGAGGCAGGTGTGATTACATCACAGACCCTTCTATCCTAAAACTCTGAATCTGGCCTTTTCCTTGAGTTTTTCAAACATCAACAGTTGCAGTGGGAAGGTCCTTCGGGTTTTGCATGGTGGTGAGAGTAGCTCATGGATTAATGATGTTTTCTGAGCCTCCTTCACTTTCCTTCCAGATTCCTGACTTTCTTTCATATGTGCTTTCCAGTGCACACTAGGCAATTCACCCTCCACCACAGCACATTAAACAGGCCGGGAAACTAACAGGAGCCTTGCTATCAGAGGCTCAGGCAAGAGACTTTGCACAAGCAGTCACAGCTCTGAGAAAGGGCAGGATGTGTGTCCAGGTGGTCATCTGAATGCTCAGGTCTTGCAATTGCACATACAATTGCAGCATTGGATGCCCAAACTTCCTGAACAAAGGAAGTCCTTAGTTCATTCCTTATACCATACATTTAGAGGAGATGGAGAAGTCACCCTCTGCTCAGGTGAATTTTAACCCTTGGAAGCCTGGATAGGGCTAACTTGTGTGGTTTTCTGGCCAGAAATACAGCCCTCTCTCAGCATCTCCTCCCCACTCTTCTTCTTGCTCTTCTCTTTGCAAAGTGGAGAAGTGAACAGATGTTTGTCTGCTTTCCCACCTAGCTCCCCCACGCCCCCCCGCTGGAATGAGCTCACCTCCCCAGTGTGGGAAAGCCCCGGAGCAACCTCCTTTGCAACTCTGCAGACTCCGCGTCACCTCACCTGTCACACAAGCTGGTGACAAGGCAAGCAACAACACACAACCCGCCAACCACCACCACGAGCCAACGGGGGGGAGGAAGAGGTGGTGGCGGGGGCAAGCAGATGTACCACAAGTTGCTCCCCGAAAGCGTTTTTTTTGCATCGGGAGGTGTGAAATGGAGCCTGCACCTCCCTCTCCCAGCATAGGTACCACAGCAGCTGCCAATGGCTACAGGCCTACCACATCAGCCTTGCTATTTCTGTGAGATGTCAAACATGCAGCGCTAAGCAATCATCTCTCTTGCCATCTGCCAAGGTGAACATGGCATGTGGATGTTAGATCAAACAATTTGACAGACTCTCATCTCCCCCTCCCCCTTTTTTTTCTTTTTAAAGACAGAGAAGGAAGGGGAGGGGAGAGAGGAAAGAATATCATGTTGATTCAGACTTGAGCCATCATTACTGCTCTACAGCTATCAAAACAGGAAATACATTTAAACCCAGGCTCCTCTCAGTTCAGGACCAGGATGTAAATGGGACAGGGTAGTGTCTTCTGACCCTATTTCAGCCCTAGAAATACCACCAGTCCTACAGAGCTCATGCTGTTGGCTGGCATTGAGTCCGCATTGTCCATTCTTGCCTAGCAGGAGGACTTTTAAAAGACAGGGACAATGTAAAAAGATTTAGGCCTGATATTTTGCCCTCCCTAGCAAGGTAAGGTGATAAACGCAAAGTATAGTAGGTCACTGTGGGATAGGTTTCCCAGTTCATGTTCTCTGGACTGCACACTGCATGGAGATGTGGTGCTGGACAGGCTCACCAGCACTCAGTGAGCTACTCTCTCCTCATCAAAAAGCAAAGTCTAGAGAGATGAGCAGGAAGACCCTAAATGTCCACGCTAGGACATTTATTCTAATAAAACATGTCAGGGAGAGATGTCTTCTTGTCCTCTCTTTCCCAGTCCCTCATTGCAGCCACACTAGAGAGTGAAGAACCTGGGAAAAGTTTTTCTTTACAAGTAAAAAGTCGCTTGCAAGGTTTGGGGCATCTCCAGACCTTCTATGACATTGTGTCCTGCAGATACTTCAGCAAAAAAGGCCAGGGTTTCAGGCATCACAGTGCATGGTTTGTCATGAAAAGACCAACATATTCCAACCATAGAAGCCTTGAGCTTCATCCCTATCAGTGCTTCTAGATCTCTAAGGGCTCCATATTGTTCTTGTCCTGTGATACTCTACATTTCCTTATAGAAATGGCTATGAAAGCTTGGAGAATGGGAAGGAGGATCAGTAACAGCTGCTAGAAGAACCAGCTGCATTTTCAACTCAAGTGAGGAGTCTCTGCCAATGGCTGGAAGAGCAATCTCTCACCTTTCTCTTGACTTCTTGCCACCTTTCACATCCCCATAAGGCACAGAAATGAGTCCTGCAGGAAAGAAAACTGATTCCTCGAAGAGCTGCTCTTGTGGCTGAGGCTGGAGGAAGGGAATCCTCCAGGTTAGCTGTAACTCTTGGTGCAGACCCAACTCATGGGACTGCAACAGGAAAGTCCCTGCTCCATAATCAACACGGGACTGTGTTTAGTTGCACCCCTTGAAGATCTACCTAGCCGTTCCTGCCTCCCATCTCTTATTCTACCCTTTGTCCTCCATCCTCTCTCCACCCTCCCTGCATACAAGCCTTTCTATTATTTCCCTCATTCTGCCCATATGTTCCAGAGAGAAAATACGGTCCTACCCACTCTTTGCTGGAGCTTCATGGCTTGGGCCTGTCTGATCTTCAGTGTCCATTGCATCGAGATTTTACATACCAGTTTCCCATTTCTCCCACATCTCATTATATGTCTTCTACTACACTCCATATACAGTCTTCTCCAAAGCCTTCCCAAGACCTACCTGCAAATCCTTCTGAAAACCCATCTGTACCACAACACCAAAAACATAGCTAATTCTGATAAGGAAGTGGAACAACTCTCAACTATCTGGGAAAAGCAGAGTGTCTTCTCATAGTCCTTGTGCAGCATTTATTATGATAAAGATATGACTAAAATAATAACAATTCTACATTTAATGTATTTCATAAGTGCTGGGTTGTGATTGCTGGCTGAGCCAGTAGGTAACATGAGACAAAATTAGCAAAACCTTGGGCTAAAGAGTGGCTAAAAAGTCAACATGTTGGTGTCTATGCTCTGCTGGCCAACACAAGGAAACAAGCTGCCTACAGAATTTTTTACAATCTGTAACTAAAGAGTTAGTACAGTTTTTACAGTCTCACTGGAACCCCTGCAACTCCAAATCTTCTGTAGGTGCAGTGATCAGATCACACACTTAGATAATGTTAACTATGCTTCAAACTTGAACAAGACCAACACGCTGGATTTCCTACCACCACTGATGCCTATCCTCTCCACAACAGCCTGTGTGGGACTTCAGCAATATACAGAGCCATACTTTTCTCTTTACTTCCCTGGGGTTCAGCCAAGAGGTATGGATGGTATCCAGGCCTCATTTTATTCCAAAGCCCAGGTCAGAAGCTTGGAGGTACTTCTAGAAAAAACTTTTCAGCTTCATTTTCCCTGAATTGGGAACAGCAGATGCTGTTCTAGAAGGGAAGGATACTAGAGGAAGCTCATAAAGAAACATCTTCCTTGCTTGACTTCTTTGACTTCTGTTCTAAAGAACTGGAAGACCTGGTTACCTGCATGTCTTCAAAACATGGCTGAATATCTTCTGAAAAGTACATGCTAGTTCAACCACTCCCTGGTCAATAGCTTGTCAACCAAGTGATCTCACCAGATTGTTTGATGGACACTTCCTGCCCTGAATAGCTCTGGGCCAGGTACTTCACTAATGCAGATCAGTATCACTTAACTACATTACACCAGCTGATGAGCCAGTCAGATGACTTGGATCCATGTACAAATGGCATAATTCCGTATGCTTAGCCAGGCACTTATTCCTGGTAGTCCTGTGGTCCAATGTACACCCAAATCTTTGCGATTCCATCTACTGTTCAGTTTACTCCGTATGTACCTACCTCAGGGTTCCTTGTACCTTCTGCTGTTGTACAAGACCAGAAGCAAAGAAAAAGGCCGGAAGAACCCCTACTTAGAATCAGCAGGCAATACGAATATGTCTAGGCTTTATCAATTTAAAGAGCAATTCCTATGGGAAGGGAGAAAGGTGGTAAAGCTCAAAAGACAAATAATTCTTGACAAAGATGAGACTGAGCAGAAATCTTCCCAGTTGCTCAGGCAGCACTGTGACCAACGAAGCATGGAGCTTTGGAGCAGAAACCTTAGCACGCCCTGCCTGAAGAACAAGGATCAACTGAAATGTCACCAGCCATGTGGTTTTTCAGGGATTTAGTTCAGCATTAATCCTATGCAACTTTGAAAGACTTGCAATTCACTTACCTAGCACTGTGAGTATTTCACATCGAAACATCACCTGCTCACAGAAAGTGTTGGACCAGTTCCTAAAATGGGACTGCATTCCCTTGTCAGGCAGCCTGGTCAGCCTGTATACTGTATGAATGAGAGTGCGAATCTGAATGTCTCTTTCCCAAGAAGCTGAAGGAAAGGAATGTGCTTTTTGTATTCTTATCTAGTAGTAAGACAATAAGGCTGTGGTTTTTTTCTTCTGATGTCTGAGCCAGCTGGTTTCGTAAAACCAGTGCTGGTGCTATCTGATAGTAGAGGAAGCTGAAGTGCACAGATCTTGTGATACAGAGCAAGAGGAAACAAAATCCGTGGAGGGATCATTAAAGAGCTTTGACAGAGATGCCTGGACAGTGCAGATGACTGAAGGAGGCAAGGCAGGTCTCTCGTGCCCAAGCATGCCACATCTGGGAATCATAAATTCTCCTCCTGGCTCTGCCCCTGGGGTAAATCTCTTGCTTTCGTCTGTGCTTTAACCTGTGGAAAAGAAGAAAGATGCTTGCAGAGAGGGTTGGTGAAGCTTATGTAATTGTCAAGCACTGGAAAACCCTGTGATGGGAGGTGCGAAGAGAAATCCCCTGTGCAAATAACCCCATGTTGTATCCAAAATGTCGTATCGTTCAAGACAGCAGAGGGGGTACAATTCCTCTCCTTTTAATCCCAAGCCCTCACAATTAGCATTGAGAAGACTATTTCCAGGACGGAAATGACAGAGGGTATTTGAACTGCTGGTCTGCAATTCAGGCATGTCTCTTTGTCACAAACTCCCTGCCTGACCTTGAACCAAATTGCTTCCCAAGCCTCGGGTCTTCCTTTGTATCCTAAAAGTACTGCCTTACAGGACACTTTCATCAGCTGTCTGCAAAAGGTGGAGATAAAGTCAAGTCAAATACTTTTGTGGTAGGAGGGGAGAGGTTTCATGACAAAGAGCAAGACTGCTTTTGGAGGTGACATGGTGACATGGCCCTGCTGACTTGTACCGCTAATTACTGATCCATAGTCATGTGGAAAATGTCCTGACCCTCACTTCCTGAAGCAGCAACAGTTCTCTGGCAGAGACAGCAGATCAAATGAAGTCGCCCCACAGCTGCCCCATGGTCCATAACTCTGTGGTCCATAACTCAAACTGTGCTGAACACTACAAAGTCTGTCTCCCTCTTAAAGAAAATGGGTCCTATGACACAAGAAATGGGGATGTCCCTTGAGAGCTTACACCATGCACTTGCTCCACTGCAGTCATGATAAGAACAGGCACGCTAGCCTGATGCCTCACCCTATGTGTAATCTCATGTCATACTCAAATCCCACCTGGATTCTGTGTCAGTGCAGCATTTTCCACTCTCCAGACTAATCTTTTGCTTGGCTATAGAGTTCATGCTCCAGCACAGAGAGAGCTACTAGAAGTAGCTCCATGCTGGCACTTGTTGAAACAAGGCTTCCTCCTCTCTCAGCGTGTCTGTCTACCCGTGCAGTTGCTAAAATCGACTTGCCATTCTCCTCTCAGAAAAGCGCATCAGAATAAGGATCCTGCACAGCTCTGTCCCCTATGAAAAGCTGGACTCTGATGAAACCCAGAAGCAAATTAGCGCTGTGGCAGGAACATCTGAGGAGCACTGAATCCAGGTGACTGTCCATGTGCAGATGCACTCAGATGGCAAATGGAGACCTCCTGTTGTGAGGCACATGGCAACTACACTGTATGTATAATTCAAATCCTCAAGGGGTCAACAGCCCCTGAACATGGGGAATGGCAGAACAGGGAAGCAGAGAGGAAGGACAGGCTGGCACTTACAGCTCCAGAGAGGTGGTCTTCATTCCCCGACTCACTGTGATTGAGTCAGGGGCACCAAGCCCTGGACAGCCATCAGAGAGCTCTGAATATCTGGGACCGATCCCAAATGGCTAGGGCTCACCTCTCTATTTCCCAAGGCAGCGAGGTGTGAAAGGCATGAATGTCTATAAGGTGGAAATAGTGGGGGGCCCAAAATTTGAGCAGGAGCCATAAGCCACTGTAGCATCATCCTTCAGAGCATTTTACAAGCTCTTGTCAAAGAGGTTTAACTCCAAAATTCCCAGAGCTGGTAACACTGCAGGAGAGCAACATGGAGTGTCTTCGAAGACAGAGATGGAGACTGCAGAAATTCTCCCATGGGATGCTAAGGGGCAGAGAGTTTGTCTGTATGGACAGATAAACACTTACCCAAGTCCGTCCTCCAAGATCTGACATTCTCATGAAGCTTTGCTACATACATCCCATCCTGGATGAGGGAGAGATTGGGGTTTTCTCACTCTATCATACTCAGGCTGTGGGAACATCTGTCCTTACCACCCCTTGCTGGAAGGAGAGCAGTTTGCTGGAAGGAGAACGTCCTAGCTCTCATCACCAGGAACACTGGCCAGCTCCACACTCTCCAGGGACATCATGTCCAGTGAGTGATGGAAACCCTAGGCCACAGTCAAGATGAGTAAGTAGCTCTCCGGAAATGCAGCTTGTTTGAAAGCTCCAGCCCTCATCTTTAGCCAGAAGAGGAATAAAACCAACCTGGCGACCTAACTAAAGACATCATTGTGGGGCCTGCACCTCCGAGTCCATCCCCTCCCCTGGATTCACTCCAGCCAGGAACACTGCTGCTGTCCCTCACTGAAGAGGAAAGAGCTTTAGTGGCTGAATCCATAACTGATGGAGAGCAGCCTGGCTGTCGTGGCTCTCCCATCCTGAACTGTAAATCAGAGGCCTGTCAGAGGAGTTGACCCTTTGGAGAAAGAGAGGCAGATAAATCAATCCTGCCAATCGACAGGCTTGCACTGAAATGCATTGTTGGTTTATCAGTCAATAATTATTGACCGGGATCATTTTCACAGGGTGATGTTCTGCTCTCTAGAAGGGAGCCCAGTCCCAGTGGAAATGCAGGCTGTAGAAATGCCCAGCAGGAGTGGGAGGAAAGTTGGGACTAGAGGTTGGAGAGAAAGATGTGGACTGTCTGGATGGAGAGAAGACTGGCACCTGGTAAGGATGTAGATGAGGATTAGGGACAAGGAGAGATGGTGAAAGGAGAGGAGAGGAGACATGGCATAATGGTTTGCATTTCTGGCAGAATATAGGAGGCAAGGAGAAGAGTTCATGCTTGCTTTATATGCTCTTCTCCAAAGTCAACGAGGAATCCAGGAATCCCGGTTCTCCCAGTCCCTTCCAGTCAGTGAATAGCTGTGAAGCACTGGCAAAGCCTGTGTCCAGTCCACAGCAGAGATGGCAGCCTGCTTCTGCTCTCAACTGCTCTCCAGCTCCAGCTGAGATGAACCAAGAGGAGCCAGCTCTGGGGGTAGGCAGTGGGTGTTAGTACAATGCCAGGGAATGTGATTTTCATCCTCTTCTAAAGACTTTGGAAATGACACCCTCCCCACAAGGTGCAGAGCAAAGGGATGGGAGATTGCAAGGTCAAGCACGAAAAGGTTAGGACTTAAGGGTTATATCTCTGTACTAGGGCCTCCTCTCTACGATTGAGACCACCTGGTACAAAAGAGCTCATGCCCATACTGTTAAATTCTCCATGCAGGGCTGCAAACTGCTTAGTGCCCCAAAATGGCTGGGGATGATAGCTGGCAGGGGCTGCAAGCATGCCAGGGACCATTCCAAAATTAAACAGCATAGGCAGGTGAGCTGCCCAAGTTGCCTGTTTATCCTCAGTTCTTGTCCTTTGCCTGTGTGCACTGTTGTGTTCTCTCATGACCAGATCACTTCCTTTTTTTTTGCAAGACTGCTATCTCCCTGCCTGCAGAGCCTGGACTGTGCCCACTTGAGAACAAAATACTCACAGGTCTGTTTTCTCCCAAGCTTTCCTTGCATGAATCCATCTATTATTTACTGTGCACTGTGTGATCCCTGGTCCAAATACAGAATTATTAATTTCCCTGTGAGCTTTCCTGTGCTGCTCTTTGCTCCAGCATCTCTGCAGACATGCATTGTTTCCTCTTCCCAACTTCCCCTTTGGATAAATAGGTTTTTCCAGGAAAGGCTGAACCGGGAGCTCTCTCTGTCTTATCCATCACACAGAGGCAGAAGCAGTACAAGGCTTCCCTGAAATGCAGGTCATTGCATTTTGCTGCCCGGGGGTGAACAACCAGGACAAGGGTGGACAACTCCTGCTGTGGGAAAGAGAGGGGGAGGGAAAAAAGGACTGAAGGCAGAGGGGAGAGCCCTGGTAAGCAGGACCTGCTGCTGGGGAGATGGGAGAGATGGCTTTTCAAGAAAGGGCTGAGCTTCTTGGACAGTAGCTAGGGCCCAACACACCTTACCGCTTCCTCAGGTACAAGAGACATCCTGGCTCTGCAGGGACCTGATATTGCCAAAGAGAGAACAAGTCTGCAGCAGATTTTCTTCCTCCCCTTTGTCCAGCAAGATGTCTTGGAAACCCTGCCTTAAGCAGACCTGGGGGTCCTCCCCACTTACAGAAACACATGCTATGTCCAAGAGGCCTCCCAGCTTCAGGCTTGCTCCCACCCCATTACTGTTTCAATCAGTCCCTAAATAGGGTCTTTGGAAACCCAGGCTCCTCACGGTTGGTCACTGCCCTGTCTCTTTTTAATTGGAGCCTTAATGTCTTGCCAGCGATCATAATGTGATTGGTATCACCAGGCAGTTTGCGAACGGTTAACTACCCGTGCTGTCTGCAGCCCATTAGACACACAAAATCTGCCAACTGCTCATATTAGTTGGAAAAGAGTTTAGCACACAGTGATTGGAGTGACTTCAGATGTGAGTGCTGTGCGAACTGAGTGGTGATCAGGGACCGGGTGGAGGCAGGACTCCTGGGTCCTCTCCCCTGTTCTACAAGGGGTATGCCACGTAGTAGCTGCTCCCAGGGAGCCAGAATTTGGGAGTTCCCTTTGCAAATCTGGGAAAAAGTGGTAAATAAAGAAAATGGTCATTTGAGCCAGGGTCATGAGGACAGAGGAGTGTTGAATGGCTCAGGACTCCTGGGTGCTAATTTCTGTTCCCAGGGGAAGTTGGGCTTAGAAGTTAACTTCAGTAGTCGGTGTCCAGGCTCTGGGCAGGGGTGTTGTGTGGGGATCAGAGGGTGAGACGTGTAGGCAGCACCCATGGGTTTCAACCACAAATCCACCAATGTCATTCTGCTGGCATCTTTCTCATCTCTCCAAAAAAAATGTCAATGGCTACGTCCTGTCACTTTCTCTGTCCTTTTCAATGGAGGAATCTCCAAGGTGGTTTGGTTTTCCTTACAAAAATCAAGGGGCAGGGGTGGAGGTGAAGTGACTGGGTTTTCTCCTCAAGCTGTTTTGATGTTATGGTGCTGGTGCAAAGGGGCTCTGGTTCACTCTGTCTCAGGTAAATTAGGAGGCAGGACTTTCTGAATGGACTGCAAAGGTGCCTGAAAATGGGGCTTGTTCCCCTAACATCACGGCTCTCAGCACAGCCCTTCCTAAAGCCCTTGCAAATGAACAGCTGCCAATGTAGGCACTTTAGGAAGTCTAGCCTTGATCCTGGCAGCAAATCTGACAACCCTTAGATTTAATAAGGGGCTAATCCAGATGAAAGAAACACTCCTCATGTGCAAAATGTTGCAAGGAAAAAAACTCATGTGCTGGCTGTACATATCTCCAATGAACATCCTGTTTTCCCAGGGTCATAACTTACCAATTTAAGTCTAACTTTCCCTGAAAGCTCACTCCATGCCATCTTTTAACTTTCCAGAACAGCAGCTCCCAAAATCTGGTATTATCACTCTACAGCTTGTGAAACATTTTAACAATTTTCATATGAATTGAGGAAATAGGTGGAAAGACATTTGGTCTTGTTTCATGGTATTAAAATTACCATTTTCCTTGAACTGTCTCTTCTATTGGGCTAAGAGCAGGACTGGAAATTTCAGCCCAAAAGGTGAAAAATACTAGACAATTATGAGCAGGGCTGGATCAAAAAAAGTTTTGCTTTTTTTTTTAATGAATTTTTTTTCCAGAAAAGTGCAGTTAGTGAAGACAAAGATCACACCTGATCAGCCTGGTGCTTAGAGCACCCCATGTTGCTCCAGGACGCCCTTGTTCAAGTCCTTGACCTAAATCGTGGTGAGCAAGGACTTATGGCTGCAGGAACAGCATCCCAAGCAAGTTGTCTACAGACCAAGGATAGGGAGCAAGCAAACTGGTATGCTGTTGTGTTATGCTTTAACAACAAACCTTCAGTCACTGTAAAAAAAATGTAGGCAGAAGCAAGAGGTGTTTAACCCTCCTGGAATAGTTCCTCTCCTTCTCCCTTTCCCTCTGGCACCTGCATATGTGCCCATGCACATGTGTGTGTGTGTGCATAGGTCTTCTGCTTGTTTCACATAAATTACATCCCCATTGTGAAGTGCACAAATGGCAAGGTGAGCAGATCCGTAGAGGCATCTTGAACAACTCAATAGAGGGGACAACATTTTTATTATTTGTCGTTCATAAAATTTTATGGGTTGTAACTTACTATTTCTGTTCCATAGAATGAAAGGGAGTAGGTTTTTTTGTTTTTCTTTTTAATTTTTACAAGTTTGGAGCCACTAACCCATAAATGCAGAAGTCTGTCTCCCTTTCTCTGGAGGGAGCTGGGCACCAGGGCAGGAGGGGTGAGAAGAGAAGAGAAGAGAAGAGAAGAGAAGAGAAGAGAAGAGAAGAGAAGAGAAGAGAAGAGAAGAGAAGAGAGAAGAGATCCTTCTCACTTGAACATCTGTGTGTGAATTGCTCTGTTATGCCAAGCTTGTAGAGAGGATATAGGACCAAGATTAACTTTGTGGGCCTGCATGTGTATCCATATAGGTGTCCCTGATGCCTTGGGAGGGCAGATATCATTACACAGTGCTTAAGGACCATCTGGAGAGTTTGCAGCCTCGTGCAGTCCACAACCTGCTGTGCCATTCCCACAAACTGCCCAGTGCACCCAGACCTGCCAGATCCCATGCAGCATGCAGGGCACCCTCTGCCTGCCCCCAAGGCCATGATGTAGGCTCACTGCTCAGGAGGCTGGTGTCAGGGGTACGGGGCTACCCAAGAGGGCTTGCAGGGATCAAGTAGGGCAGGTTGTGCCTGTTGGAGGACTGTGCACGTGGGGACAGAGTGAATGCACACTCCAGAAATGTGAGTCCATAAGTGTGAGGGACTGCACAATGACAGGGACGACAACCTGTGTGGATAATAGTGCATGGAGAATGCGAGAGAAGAGAGGGTTTGTGTTCATTGAGCGTCAGTGCTAGCAGCCCCCTGCAAGGCACTGGGTTTGAATTCCTGGCTTGCAAATCATCCCCATCCCCCATCCCCCTAGCACTCCAGTAGTTGGGTATGACGCACTGCAGCTGTATTTTTAGTGCTACAAGTGCCATTTACTCACAACTGCACGCACACTTTCTCTGGCAGTGAGTCACATCCCCGGCCTGACCAGCACATCAAGATCCGGAGCCCACGGACAGAGCTCCAGCAACCCAGATAACACCAGCATGCAGCTCGGATGTGTGGGGCAGCCCTGGGCAGAGCTGTCATCGCCAGGTCTGTGCGTGGTGGGATCAGCAGACTCCCACCACAGGATGGTGTGCTTGGACCGCCAGCACCAAGAAAGGGTGAGCCCACCCTGGTACCAGACTGTGCACCTCCTGTAGCAGCAGAGAAACTGAAGCCTGATGGGACCATGGAGGTTAAATTGACTGAGATCTAAGGCTGGATTAAGTGTCAAGCTCTTGCTCATGGAGATGGTCCCTCTGGGGCAAAGGATAGAGAAACTGGTATAGCCACAGCCTGAGCACTGGGAAACCCTTTCTCAGTGTTTGCTGTCTGCAGCTGCCTGGAGATACGTGTCTCCGGTTGGAAAAGGTAAAGAGGCTGCAGCTGCTGGTGTTGCCCAGGGAAAGATGCCAGCGCCAGGGCTGACAGTCAGCATGAGCCAAGGCTGGCCCCAGAGCAGGAGCTGGGGTGAGCTCAGGGCTTTGCTCCCTGGACAGGATGTCATCATCCTCAAGAGAGAAAATACAGGTTGAAACAAAAGAGAATCAGACTTTCTATAAGAAGAAACACCTTCATGATGAGGGCAGTCATGAGTGGGTGCAGGCTGCCTAGAGAGGTTGTGCTGTGTAGCTGAGCCTGCTTGGAGCAAGAGGTTGGACTAGAAGACCTCCTTCATCCTTTCCAACCTGATTTATCCTATGGTCCTATGACTCAGAGAGGCCAGCTGGGCTGAGCACAAGGATGAGAGCCAGAATCACCTGCTTTGGACCATAGTGACTGTCCACAGCAAACCTGGATGCTTCAGCCATGGCAAACAAGACTGAGAATCCCTCAGGCCTGGGAGGAGGCAGGCACTGAAATGCACTTGGGAGACGAAAAATCCCAAGGCAGGGATCAAAACCCCAAGCTGGACTGGACACACAATCACCATTCAGTCCATATTCTTGGTTACAGTGGCCCATCCATTAATCTCCACTCCTTCCCTCAAGGGGCTGAAGAATAGAGGGATGAAGGCCACTCTCTCTCCATCGCTGTGAGCTCTGCCACCCCGTGGTTCACACTCCCCAGCTTTGAAAACACCCAAAGAAGCAACCCTCAGTGTCCCAGGAGATGCTGCAGGAGCAAGGAGGGAAGTTTACCTCTGGGCACTGTGAAGGGTCACCGCAAAGGCAGCAGCAGAAAAAGAATCATGATCTCAAACAGGTCAAGGTTAACCTTCAGTTTATAAACACCAAAAAAATAGGCATCTCCCGTCACCTGACTTCTGTCAGAGAGAGCTGCCATAAAAGACAGCCCAAGCAATGGAGTGAAATTAAAGCTAAATTGACTATGTGGCAACACGAGCTATAAATTGTGGTTATTGTGACCAGTGCCTGGGCATTATCCGACCGTCTATTCATCTTCCCCTTTGATTAAAACATCCTGCGCTAATTCCATTTCCAAAGCCCAAGTTTATTTACGCATAATCAAATTAATTACATTCCCTTGCTCATTAATCCATTCACATCTCCCGGATGAAAATGCAGCCCCAAGATTTGACACCGAAATGTGTCTGGCAGGAATGCAGCATCTCAGGAAAATCCTGGGGGAGTGGGAAAGATGGAATAAATCACATCTTTCCCTTCATCCTGATTCCCTGTACCTTTGGGATAGGTTTCTCACTGCTGGCTTAGCTAAGTATTACCCACTCACACTACTACCTTCTACGCAGACCTTCTCACCCCTGTCTGAGGGTGCTTTAACTCTAAAGCTGTTAACACAACAGAGGGCATCAGCACAAATTTGAACATCAGCCCTGTCCCTGACTGGTGACCAACCACAAGGGCGTCTGGTGCCCAAGGCTGCCCATCCTCCCATGTCTTCCCGTGATCCCAGGAGTTCCAGCATCCCTTGGCCAGTGTGGCCCCAGCAGCAGAGGACACTTCACCAAGCTCATTCTGCAGGGAAAGCAGATCTCTAGGGCATAAGGATGGACTGGGGACTCCCAGGGCAATTAGCAAAAGGCTTTTGCTGATAATTGCCCGAACCTGCTGGCAACATGTTGAAGCTGGAGGCAGAAGCACATTTTCAGTGTCTGGCTGGGGCACAAACATATTTCTTTTCTCCTGGAAAACCGCTAAGGGACAACCTTTGAGGACACTTGAGTGTCGCTAAAGCACAAAACTTTCGCTTTCCTCCCTCCTTCCTTCCTCCTCCCCTTCAGCCTTTAAGGAGGGAACCAGTTTCTTCTGGGAAGGGGTGAATCTAGCCGCCTGGCTTTGCCACGTTGACCCACAAGGCCTCGCCGCGCGGCCATCACGCACCTTCCACCAGGACCCTTGACCAGTGCGCGCTCCCTGTGAGTGCGAGCCCTCCTGTGCCTGCCCCCACAGGCATCCCTTCCCATGCACGCAGCCGTGCACGGGGCCCCACGCCTCACCTGCCTTAGCCTTGCACACGCACGCTCCAGCACGCTTTCTCTCCCAAGACATTTCCCACACGGTGCTGCAATACATTACTGGGTTCTTTGCTAATCCTCCCACCCTCCTCAATACCTGCTCTTGTCCGGGTGCCTGAGAGGATTTGGAAAGGCAGGGGAAATATAATTAGACGCGATGTTGCCCTCGGAGTCAGAGATGGGGCCGGCTCGTTGAAGGGCAGCGGTCAGCAGAAGGAGCGAAGAGGAGTCAATTTAGCACGGCTTACAGTGCCGTTCCGGCTGATTAGGGATTTGATGAGGGAAGGGGTTTGATTTTGGCAGCCAGAGTGACAGAAGCCTTACGGTCAGTTGAGATCTTGTTTAAGGAGGGCAAGCGGATCTGGACTGGGAATAACAGATAGGGAGCCAGGGACGAGCGGGACGAATTGGCATGGTTCCCCACCCTTCTTGTTGTCTCTACAGCCCCCTGACCTAATCCAGCCAGGGCTGGCCGTCAGCAGGGAAACACAGACAGAAAGAGGGAGAGAGGGTGAAAGCAACAGCAATAAAGAACAAGAGGAAGAACGAAAGAAAGGCAGCCAGTGAGTACAAGTGTCACCTTCCTGGGGAGCATGTGTTAGCCTAAGTCACGCTAATCCCTTCTGACTGTGGGACCTCTGCCCATCACCTCTGCCTTCAGCCTGCAGGAGGCAAAGGCCAGCCGTGCACCAGGAGCAGCGACAAGAGTACGGGTGGAAGAAGAGGCTGGACCCACTCCCTTGCATGAGGCTTGTTCAACCTTTCCCTTCCTGTCTACCAGTTTGGGGACCTGCCTCCTGGGAACATAGGGGCTGTTGCTCTCCTGTCTCCTCCCGGACCACAGCACAAAAGCCATGAGGGGCTGTCCCAAGGATCCCATCAACCCTGTGATCCCCTCTCATAGTTTACAAGCAGATATTTCCCTGTTTGGCCCACACTCCCTTACTTACATCCCTTTTTGGCCCATTAATTGCTTCCCTATTAGGGCCACACTCACATGGCAGCATCTCCAACAGGCCTAAGTTAATGCAGTTAAGCCCCATTAGGGGCCCAGGCTCATGTAGTCATGTCCCCATTAGCCCCATGCTCAAATAGTTAGATCCCCTGCTTGGCCTGTGTGCACATACTTACCTTTTTGAGATGCCATGGTGCGTAGTGAAAGAACAATCACAAAGAGTTGAGTGTTAACATAGTTTAGCGTAATCATGGGCCAGTTTCCCAGGGGATGGCTTAGCAACCTTTCCTAGATGGATATCGAAACTACTGCAGCAAAAGACAGTAGGATCACTCTCACTCTTCCCCCCAATCCAGGCCAGGAATGTATTTCAGGGAAACATCGACACACGTGTGCTGTTCTTACACAGGTCCCTGGGCATCTGCTGTTGGTTGCGCTCGGAGGTGGGCAGCAGGCTACCTGCCCCGTGGTCAAATGTGGCACTGGCATTGCTCTGAGCCCAACTTCCACCTTGGGGTGTTGAACCTCCCCATTAGCTGTGGTTTCACCCTGTCACGTCTCACTGTCCATTCCCCTCTGGGGCCTGACCCAGAGAAAGAGAAGAAAGAGTTAAGGTTGTCACCGTGCCCTCGCTTCTGTGATGTAGGGTGATGGAGTAGCTTTAGATGTCAGCCAGAACTTTATTTAAGCCATGTGGCTTTGTTTGGAAGCTCACGTTCAGAGTGTCGTGAACACAGTCACACCATTCTTGCAGGTACTAAAGTAGGACTGCTAATTGCAGCCACTATAAATAGAGAGAGATTCATACCTTCTGTTGATTCCACCTCTAAGAGACAAGTTCATACACCAGATGCTTAGCTTGTTGGATCACCTGCTTAAAATCCAAAGGACTGTAACCCACCCACAAAATATCACTCCTGATACAAACGGGAGCGGCAAGAGACTCTTGTTTGGTGTTGTGCTAGAGGCTGTACATCCCTACAGAGAGGGGCAAGCTCTGCTACAGAGAGCTCCAGTGAGACCACACTAATGAAAATAGCACCAGCTCCATTTTTCATTGGTCCCACAGAGATTAAATGAGTTTCTCAGCCACTCATTCAGTGTTCCAGGCTTTAAACCCAGCCTCCTAAGCCCCACTCCAATGTCCTAAGCATTGGAAGAGCCCTCCTCCATTAGCAGGTCAACGAGCAGCTTCTGAAAAGTTAAACTGCTAGAAGATAAGTCAAGCAACACAGTTGACTTTGCAGACCTTCCTGCCCTGAAAGGAAGGGGGAGCCTTTCCCAAACATAATTTCGGTATTACTAAAGGTCAGAGTATTCAATGAGGCCTGGACAGAAAGCCTTGTCCGTAACCCGTTGTATCTCGCTCACGTGAGGAAAAGGATGCTCAAAGACAGAGGTCAGGTGGGGTACATCACCGAGGGAAACATACAGCCTCCTATGCCCTGAGGAGCAAAATCCCCACAAACTGCCTGGCGCCATAATCCGCACTCCCCAGCACCCAACGGAGCTAAAATGAGGCTAGAAAAGGTTCACTGTGGAAGTCAGCAGGAGTGCAGTGCCAGCAGGGCTGAGCCTTTAAGAAAGAAAGAAATTGCAATCTCCAGCCAGAAACCAAAGTAAAGAAGTATTCTGTGTTAATAAACAAAATGAAAGGGAAAGTTAAAACCATCATTCTCCCTGTTGTACTTGTGATGTGTTTAGCTTTCAATTCTCTTTGACAATCCATAAGAAATTAACACCATGAGATATACAATTATTGTCAGATGTGAGCAGGGCAATCAAAGCATTTCAAATCAATGTTTTGTCAACAAAAATAAATGAATGTATTTGCTATGAAAATTCCCACAAAATATTGGCCCTTTTTCCCCTGCAAAGCTAGGAATCTCATTTTATATCAGCTCTGAAGTTCCTTTTCATCTGTCATCATATCTTGAAACGATAAGAATTACTCTCAGTAGGGAGTTATTTCTTTGCTTCCCTTTCAGCTCAAAATAGAAAACACTTTTTCTTAACTAATTTGAAATAAGCTTAATATCATCAGTGAAAATTCATCTTCAGAATAGGAAGATCAAATCTTTCCAAGACTCGTAATAAAGCAGAGAGCTCTCACCTGGTAACTGGTGCCTACCAGCTTGCAAATGCAGCTTTAATATAATTAAATAATAATAATCCAGCAGATGCAAAGTCAGAGATCCTGGAGCAGTGCTTAAAACTGTGCCACCTCCTCTCCAACTGATTGAATGTTTATGTAGGTGATTTATTTGATTAATTAGCTAGGTAGGTTTCTAGCAACCCTCTATTGCATTTTCTAGAGGCTACATCCAAAGCCCACTTAAGCCAGTGTAACACAATTTTTTGACTACAGAGGGCCTACAGATAAATCCATTGGCACATGTCAAATAACTTGTGTTTTAACCCAGGCTGGCTCTCCTCCACCACAGTCCCCAGCAACTTCAGCGGCGTTATCCAGATCATCCAAAATGCAGCATAGCAGAGCTCAGGAACATGCACCTGACCATGCAGATGAGAGATTTTTTTCAAAGACACCCTCCCTCCACAACAGTCCCTTTCCTAGACTGACCCTCCTCCACCCACTGCATCCATACAACACTCGCTGCATGGGAGCAGTGGAAACACCCTGGGAATTACCCTTGGGGGCAGATAACGCAGAGAAAGATGAGCTCTAAATTGCATGGTGCCCCCCTCCAAAAAAAATTGCACCATTTGCACTAAGTGGATGGGATTGGTTTGGCTGGCACAAAACACCACCCGACCGGAGAGGGGAGACGGCGAGCGTTGGCTCTCGCGGGGATGGGTCCGGCCCCAGGTGCCGCTTTGGTGGGGGCGATCCCGCACACGGACGGACTTGGCGTGCGATTGCAGCTCGGCGCAGGCAGCTGCGAGCAAGCGTGCCGGCAGCTGTCCTCCCCGCTGAGCCAGCTCGCCGTTGTTTTAGGTTTCTGCTTGAAGCGTGCAGCGACTTGAGGAGGCAGGAGGTGGGGGGGGGGGATCTTTATCTTATTTTTATTTACTGGGAGGGAAGGAGAAGAAAACCCCTTAGCCCTCCTGCGTTATATAACAGGGACAGGAGCTGCGCTCCCTCATTTCCGAGCCCGGGGAAGGTAATTGCCTCTCTCGCTCCAATCCCTGAGAAACCTTTAATATACGTCTCTGCCAACTTTGAGGCCTTGTCCAATCTTGACAAATTGCAGTGGAACAAATCCTGTTTGGTCGTAACGCAGAGATTTGCGGGAAGATGGATTTGAGAGCGATGGCAGGTCCCGCGCGGCCGTTTAATGCGTTTTTGGCTCGGGGTGCTCGGCGGCGGAGGGAAAGCGTGCCGTCCGAAAAACGCCCTCCGCGTAGGGTGAGGATCCCGGCCCCCAACCCAAGCGGTGCCTCCCCGCGGAGAGGTGCTGGTGCAGATGGAGGGGATTTTCCCGGGACGCTCCTGCCTGGCCCCCCGTCATCCCCCCGTGCATGCAGGGAACGTGAGCAATGCTCACGAGAAGGCGCCTGCGACCCTGGCCAGTGCAAACGAGCTGGATAACGAGCCCCTTCGCTGGAGGGGGTGGGAGCGGGCATTCCTCCTCAACACATCTCTTGAGGACTTCATACCACCCACCCTCCGCCCTGGGATCCCCTTGCCATCGCGGGGGTTATTTTTAAACCGAGCCGTCCAGAGGAGATGCCCGCAGCGGGGAGAGGCATTCCCATCAGCTGTTGATCATCTGCTTGGCCTGGTGAAAAAGCATCCATCAGCTGGCAAAGTTATCTCCCAAATGGACCAGGGCATTCCCCGCTGCCTGGGCCACGGGGCCGGGGACCTCGTCCCACCAGCTGGTGTGGGAGCTGAAGGACATTAGAAATGCCCTGCTAGATCCCGTTTAATTTCTTATCCCCCGAAGGGGCACAAAGCTGGGGAGGAGGGGAAAGAAATTTTGCCTTAGGGCATATATAATCACATACATATAAAGCTGAAATCTGCTTTTTAACAATTAAAATAGGCTATAGTATTGCAGGAACAAGATATGTATTTTTTTTAGACATCATTAAAATTGCACTTCTCGTAGCCCTCTGCATACAGGTATAACCTATTTGTCAGTAGATGAATGTTAGTCCCCTGTGCACAGCAAATAAAAGAAAATCCAAAAATTTACCGCATCAGGAAATTGACAGGGAATAAGCTGTTTTACTAAATCTATGACAGAAAACATATCAACTCAGTGATACTGCTGGCATTAGAATGGGTCACAGTTTTGAATTTTCTATCCTGCTTCATCCCAAATCAAGATCTGTATAAATAAGACATGCATACAGACATCTATATACATAAATAAAATCAGAATTTTTGTGAAAGGGACAATCCTAAAAACATTTCTTAAGACATCCATGTTTTGACTTTTCTGCATGATAAATTTTATTGGAAATCATAAAATCAAAATGAACCTTTCTGACTTGATTGAATTGTTATCATAGTTCCTTACAAATATTGAGATGAAATCTGTAAGTCCTTGCAAAAGTTGTTTTCTTCCACTTTCTGTTGAGTCAGCCCTTCCCAACAGAAATTGCCCGTAAGAACACATTCAACAAGCTCAGTTCACTTAACTCAAGTGATGTAGAAAGTTGATAATTCTTTTGGTTGTTTGAGGTTTTTCACAAAGCAAAACCAGAAGCAGACGATGCATGCCCAATTGGTTATCCAGCAGAGTCATTTCTTCCACAAACCTGTCTCAGCCTCAGCTGGCCAAATTCTGCTATCTGTTAGACCCACACAACAAATGTCGTGAACATGCCCAAGAGCAGGATTTACGTCCTCACTTTACCTAAGCAATTAGCAAGAAGGTTACATTAGCAGAAAATCCTCCTAACTACTAGTTTACATAATTAACTCTTCCTCAGTTTTTGGTCTGCCAGCTGTCCCAGTAAAGACTGCAGTTTACCTTAATATATTTTCTCTCCTGTAACCCTTCATCAAATTCTCTGCTGTGAGGAAATTGTTAAGAGCATGCTTTTTGCTGTTTCTGATTAGGCAACAAGGTCATATAAGAATGTAGGCAGAATATACGAATCTGATCCTATATCTCCTCCCAAAAAACGCTTGTTCTGGACAGTTTGGGAAAGAATACAAGAAACAAGTATAGAACAACCCTTCTCTGGACAGATCACCCCAGATCCCAGCAATGAGTGGGTTACAGACCTCCAGAGTCGTGAGTTGCTCTGATCCCTCAATTTTCATAGCTGTCAGTGTTACCTTCAAGTCAAGTTTCTCCTGCATTACTGAAAAGTGAGAACATTGACTATTAGGAATTCAATTATTATTTTGCAAGGAACATTCGGCAAAATAGGGATAATAATAGCTTGAGAGTCCCACTCTTGCACAGGCATCTCTGCCTAGAAATTCATCTACAGGATCACAAAGGGAAACAGCTAAAAATGAGGTTTGCATGCAGGCAGAGCAAGTTTGTTTGCAGGATTTTTGTCACTACCTTCATTCCCCATGCATGAGGCTGAGTGTATTAGAGAAGGCACAGCATCTCTTGGGAGTTTAGAGAGCCTGGCACAGCAGGACCTGTTTGCTAGGGCTACAAAATACAACTAATCATGAGGTCATTTCACAGATGTAACTGAGAGCAGAATTTGAGCACCTGACTGCAGAGCAGTTTTACTTATTAGCCTGTGGTCAAATAAAGTGCAATTATGTGGTAAGATATTGGAATGTGGGCTGAGCTTTACCCACAGCAAAGCTATTTGTTTGAAACCAAAAGCAATCGAAAGAAAAACAAGCTATCTGGCCACAGACCATTGAAAGCAATAGGCAGTTACAAGGTCAAAAGTTTTTGCTGCCTGCAGTGTATTTAAGAGAGAAGGGAATCTACTATAGCATTTATAAAACTCAAGCACTAAAATAAATACCGGAGGGCAGAGCTGGTGAATATTGCCCACAAAATCAAGCTGCTGCTTGTAGCTGGTGGAATGGATGCATCTTTCACGGCAACACCCTTAACTCCAGCCGAAACAGGGAGAGTCTCATCACCTTGAGTAGAAATGTGATATCAGATGTTTTCTGGATTGTGCATGTTCAGCGTTTGTAGGCATAAAAGGCATGAGAGAAGAGGTAGGGGATGAAGGTCTTTTTACACCACATCCCTCATGCTCTTGAGCCTGGCAATTTGGTGAACTATCTGAGCAGTCTTCCCAGGGGCGTGTAGAAATCCACCTCCATCACATGGGAGGCTCCTATCCAAAGGCACACTTGCATCCTCAACAACCTAGGGCTCCAGGGTTATTTCTAAATTAACACTTTGAGCTCAGACAGCCCACATTTGCTCTTGCACCAATTCCAGCTCCATAGACAAGGCTCAGATCTCCAAGACCTCCAAACAGAAACAGAGAGGAAATAAAGACTCATCTCTCCCCACTCAAGTACTGGCCTTGGTCTAGGTCTGCTTGGGTTTCTCCAGTGCTTGAATCCCCCTGGGCATGCTCAGATGCTGATGTTGCAAAAATGAAATTGCAAATCCATATTAAATATACTTTAATTTCCCAAGGGCAGCCCCCTCTCTTCCCAATCCTGCCACTATATAATGCAAATAAGCACTCTGAAAGATACTGCAGGATCTTACCATATACAAGACATCAGTCAGTCGAGGAACTGAGATACAATACTATTAAACAATTTCCCTAAGGCCGTTCAGGGAGTCATTGGTAGAGCCAGGACTAGAGTCCAGATCTCTTAGCTAGCCATTCCTGCAGCTACACAATCCTTATTTTTCCTTGGGTCCTTATGAAAGGCTCCTGAGAACAGAAAGGGAAGAAACTTTTCTCCATGAGTCATGAGGATAGATCAGGAAGTCCTTGGTTTGAACTGCAGCAGGAAGATTCAGGTCAGGCAAACGCTTTCTAAGAAAGAGGAATGGCGCATGTTAGGCACACGATCACTGGAGGCCTGAAAAACAGGCTGGGCAGGCAGAGTTGACAAACTGACCTCATAAGGTATTTTCCAGCTCTGATACCTGTCATTCCTTTTGGCAAGTCTAGCTTCTGCTCAGGTGTTCACAGATACATCCTCCAGAACAGTGGCTCTGTTTGGGCTGCTCCAGAAATCCCAGACGAGGACCGAGGAGACAGCCCAGTTAGGCTGCAGTGATGGACGATCTGGAGGAATGAACAATAAATGGGAGCAAAGGCTGAGAAACCTTAGACCCCCTGAAAAGAAGTCAGAGCAAGCCGAGCACGACCCTGTTCTTCTCGAGCACTGGGTGTTGTTCAGAGTCCATAAATCTACATATCCACAGATTTGTCTGCCTGTCAGGGGAGCGGGAAGGGAGATGTACTTTATTTCTAATCCCAGTGCTTTTGATGAGCTGCAGTATTGCCCTTCATACTCCTCCAGTCTCAATAAACCTGGCTAATTAGCATCCTGACCACTCAATTAATTAGGCAGTACACTTAATTATGACAAACTACATTATCCGCTATAGCCCAGAGTCCAATGGACATTAGCGTCAGGTTATGTTCAGTAACAATTTGATTTGAGAGGGAGTTTATTGACCAGAAAAGACATATGATGAGATTAAAATAATCAGTAGAACTAGCTCAGTGCTATTGGCTTGTCGTAGCTGTGGGCTTGGGTTATAAAGACATCGAGGATGGTCAAATT
The DNA here is from genome assembly GCF_036417845.1 of Apteryx mantelli. Classification (NCBI taxonomy): domain Eukaryota; kingdom Metazoa; phylum Chordata; class Aves; order Apterygiformes; family Apterygidae; genus Apteryx; species Apteryx mantelli. Next base: position 1,877,470 of record NC_089979.1, on the reverse strand, counting down.
AGTCGCTTCATTCTCATTAAGAGCCACTGCATAAATGGAAAGATATTGGCAGAGTGAGAAGGGAGAGGCAGCCAAGCTACAAGGGGGGTTCAAATAAGATGCAGGAAGGTGGGTTTGGTTTGGCTTTGTCTTTCTCTTAATCGTGCCTCTGTTCTTTGCCAAAAGTAGCATAAATATAATGGGGAAGCCCAAAGACAGTGCTGTTCCCAGAGAGCAGTGGAACAGGGGTTGTTCATATACAAATGTCCCTCAGGAAAAGCAGCTGCCACTTCCCCACAAAAATATCCATGGCTCTTTCTGGATAGCTGGCACCAACCTGCCAACCTCCCAGTGGGCCATGTGCGATGAAGTGGGGCTGACCACTGACCCAGACAGGCTGCGCCTGCATCGCTGTGTTGGAGCAACCCCGGCTCACTTCTGCTGTCCATCCACCTTGCTCTCCTGCTAGAGTGAGTGCCCCAGCACCCCTGATCATCACAGCGTGCACTTGAGTGCAGGGACCTTCAAGGGGATGGGGCCCAGCTCTTGGCCTGTCCTGCGAGCCTCCATCAATCCCACTCATCCTGAGAGCATCCCAAGCAAGAAGACGGCAGCTGACATGCAAAAGTCTTTTGCTGCAAGGGCAGACTGGATTGATGGGCAGCCTGTACTGAGGAATTCAGGAGTTCTGGAAGGACAATGGGAACACAAAGTCATGGGAGATTCAGATCCCTTGCACGATGCTGCTAAATCATCCCCTTTTATCCCCAGCTTGGCTGAGCAGCAAAACTACTATTCTGCCTTTTTTGAGACTGCCTGTTGCTATAAGAGTGACCACAGGCAATTCAGTGAAGAATAGGGATGAGCTCTCCTCATTGCAGGTTGAATAACAAGTGAAGATGATGTGGCCATCTGAGCTCCAGCCAGCTGGGCTCTGTGGATCCTGAAGGACGTAAGCACAAACGTGGCCCTCTCAGCCAGCTTTTGGATCATCTCCCAGGAGGAATCTAAGGCAGCCTCCAACTCATGTCATTCTGCCCAAGCAAGTAAGGGATGATCAAACTGAGTCTGCGGCTCTCTGTGGCTGTTCTTCCTCGATCAATCAGCTAAGGATAAGCCCAGAAGATAGGCTGATGCTGCCATCAAGACGTTGTGCAGAATTTGCGAGCTGCCGACATCCTCAAAGGCTGAATGCTTCACCACCAGCAGGATATTCCTTCTGGGGATCTCTGAGGTGCTTTCCATGACCTGGGTGGCACAGAGCTGCAGAAAGCAGTTTTATTGAGGTGAAGAGCTGTGAGGAACCCTGGAGATCTGGACAACGGGCAAGGGTGCCTTGGGCAGCCCCTTGGAAATGGAACAAATGCATTGAGGTATCAGAGATGGAGGGTGGCTTCTAATCCTCTCTCTTCTTCAGAGTCAAGAAATAAAGGCATCAAGGCTCTTTTCTTTGAATTCAGAAGATGTATCCGCTACCCTAGTGTTAGCCTGGAGTTAGTTTCTTGATTCAAGAGTCTTCTGCAAAAAGAAATCAGTGAAATGGTCAAAACAGGGAGAGTTGGAACACATCTAAACTACATTATAATACGCACCATAATCAACTTGTCAAGGGACAACCCCCTTAAAAAAAAAAAGAGAGAGAGAGAGAGAGAAAGATGGTTCCCCAGTGAGGGGATGGGGAAGGGAGAGATTCATCGGTGAATCTGATCCAGCTCTTGACATTTCTGTCACAACTTGGCTGTGGTGGCCAAGAAGGTGGAAGGAGCCTACATTTGTGGAGCTCCTACATCTTCCTCAAAGCTCTGCATTCAAGCCCAAAAGCAAATTAAAGTTTTCACTGCTAAAGGGGCTTTTGTCCCTTGTTTTTAGCTGTCAGCTGTGAGCGAGAGTCCCAGAGATTGCAGTGATGCTCTTGTAGCTTAAAGATCATGAAAGATTTCATTTAAGACCTGCTGGGAAATTCATTCTCTTCAGAAGGTTTTTTTCCTCAGATATCTGTGTCCTCACACAGTAAACCTCAAATCAGGTGTGAGCAGAAATGACCGAATCTTCTGAACCCAGAGCAGGCACTTTAACCTGGCAAGTTTTTAAATACTTTTTTGGCAATTCTTCATTTGCCAAAATTTCAGTTGCCATCAGTGCAGGATTACTCTGCAAAAGGAGGTCAAACTCAGTAGTGGTTTCACTAATTAAAAACTAAAGGGAAAATATCAAACGAGATAAGCTATTTTGATAATTTTGTGGAGGCTGAAGAGAAAATTCACCAGTTAGTCTATGGCAGATCCCCATTTACCCAGTAGTTCAAAAATTAAAGCATCCATCAAGGGAAACCCATGCTTAAATCCACTCTTCTGTAGGCAGGGGATTCATTTCATAGGAGTGCCTTCCCAAACGAATAAGAGGCACCAAAATACCTCAGGGTTTCATGGCAGTATAGATGGGACCATACTGCTCTGGGAGGGAATGAGTTCAGCCACACACACACAAGTTTCTCAGCACTCTTTGCCCTCAGGACTGAAGATGGGCTCAGCCCTGTTTTGTTCACCATTACAGACATAGTCCATTCCATGCCTCACCTGAGCATCTTGTCATGGTGCCAGGCAGTCCCTGGCAGCTCCTAGTCTTTTCCTTCCTACTCCCATTTCCTTCCCAGAGTCCCCCAGAGCTATTCTTCATCCAAACCTCTTTGCCTTGCTAGGTCACCCCCCTTGCCTGGTTGCTACCTCACTGCTCCCCAGCACCCAGTAGTTCCCAAACATGGGCAAAATACCACACAGGACTGAGTTTCCCTTTTATTTTAACCTCCCAATCTTCTCCTTATGCCTCCGTTCCCCTGCCACATCCCAAAGGGCTCTTGCCCCCTCTATAACCAGGTCTCATCATGGTACCAAGCATCTGAGCATGCCAATGCCAGGGTAGACCTATCCCTTGCCCTGGGATCACGCGCATCACAGCCTCCAGCAGCCAGGAAGGATCCAGGGACCACCCCAGTGCGATAAGAGACTTTATTTGCCAAGCGCTAACAAGTCGCATGCAAGGTGGATGATTTCTGCAAAGTAATGAATTGGCCGCGTTGGAGGAGATTTTCCCAAAACTGTGCCTGTTGTACTGTATACTCCCCACTAGGTCTCAAGTTCTTCCTCCTAAATCATGAGAAAGTTTAAAATGTTTCAATGGCATTTGGTTCGATGAGGGAGGAGGTATTATTATTTTCATCTTCTGGGTCATTCTTTTGTTGTTATATGTCATAAACATTTTCCTGTCCTGTAGAAACACATTTCTCACCTCATCAGGAACCTCAAAAACAATGAAAATAAACCTAGTTATCCTTAAAAGGCTTTCTTATGTGAAAGAATGTAGAGGGAAAATACACATTCATCCTCAAAATGCAAATGTAGACTCCATACCAGCTTTCAATGACTTGAAATACGATGGGAAATTTGGAGAGGCTGTCCAAGGGCAGAGTTAAGGCTCCTTGGATATCATAACCAGGAAATTTCGTACCTTAACACATTGGATTTCTTTTAAGTTTAACATTAACTCTGCATGTCTGGGTTTATTGCCCTTGGCTCCAGGATAATTATTACATCTCTGTAATTTATTTTGCCATAATTACTGATACGCACTGCCAACTTTAACTGCATTTTAGGACTGATGCCACAGTCCCATGAGGGAAGACGGTGATCCCTTATGTTGTGAATGGCTGGAAAACAGTCCCATTCAGAAAAATAAAGGACACCCATAATTTTCTCAAAATGGCTCCAGACTAAGGGTAGTGCTGGCTTCAGTCCCATCAGGAACAACAAGGGGACCAGCATTTTTGAGAGAGTAAGGTCCTCCTCCCAGTAAATGGCTGTATCCTTCAGCCTCCACTGAAGGAGAATCTCTCAGTTATAAAGAGTAATGGAGAAGAGGAGGAATAACCATTAATCCTAAAGGATATCTATTCAAATACAATCCATGCCCAATCCTGAACAGAGTTTCAGCAATACACAGGGTCCAGGTCTGTGGTATTCTGCTGTCAAGATCATCAAGGGCAAAGAAAAAAATTGGCACCCAACACCAGTGCAAATTACTATTACATTCCTAGGCTAATTAACAGGTTTCCTGTTAATTCTCATAAAACATTGTTGGTTTCGACAGAGCAAGGACTATGAATTGGGAAGGACAAGCTGTATTCTGCCCCTGGAGCAAGGAAGCGAGACCTCTTTTCCTAAAGCAAGCATCAGCTGCTGTCTCTCCTGCGAGGTGCATGTGCACATGCTCCCCTCTCACGTGGGCTGCACTGCCTTTACACTCACCCAGCTCTCGGTCTCAAACCGGGGATGCATCCTCAGGGTATGAGATGCAGCCTCAAACAGAAGTGTGGGAAGTCATGGAGCAGGACAGAATCCTTCATGCTTCCCTTGGTACGTCCAATGGAAAGAAGTCCACTAGAAACCCCATTCCCTTCCCCAGATGTAGCTTTGCATAAGCCTCTCTCCAGCTCCATCTCTTGTAACATGACATACTACAGCATGGTCTCAGACGTGAGGAAAGCAAACACTTGAGACAGGAATGCAGCCAGCAGCCTGGGCTATTGTGTGTTTACAGGTTGTCCAGAGAGGTTGTGGAGTCTCCATCCTTGGAGATAGTCAAAAGCTGTCTGGACATGGTCCTAGGCAATGTGCTCTAGGTGACCCTGCTTGAACAGGGAGTTGGACTAGATGATCTCCAGAGGTGCCTTCCAACCTCAACCATTCTGTGATTCTGTAATTCTGTGTTTGACCCATGCAGTCCCCAGAGCAGCTGCTATGTAGCTTCACAACCAGGATTCACATGACGGTTCTACCTGTCTCAGCTCACCAGGGAGGGGTGAGGCTGGGCACCCACCTGGCCAGGCTTGGCAGAAACAGCATTGCAAACATTCATCTTAGGCAGAGAGGCTGTTTGCTTGGGCATAATCTGTGCTCAACACCTCCAGGAGCTGTCTGAGCCACAGAGATGTCCTGGGACCCCTCCTTCGTTGCAGCTCTTCTCTGTCAGTCAGGAAGCAGAGGCAAAACCCAACCACGTGGGCCCACGAGCAAACACGCCTCATGCCCAGGTGTGGGACAGCCACTCGAAAGCACAGCTCTTTCCCACAGGTAAGGAGAGCTGGAATAAGCAGCAATCTGTAGCTCCACAAGATGGGAGGGAGATGGATGGGCAGAAAGAGCCATGCACATGAAAAAAATCTCAGACCCTCATTTTTATCAACAGTTAATTTGCAGAAATGAAGCCCAGGAGAAAATGCTGAACTCAGAGACAATCCCTAAGAGAGGACCGGGTACAAGCTGGGAGATAGAAAGAGGTTTGCTTTTCTCCTCCCACCTCTGCTGCAAACAGTACAATGACATCAGTTGCTAACATGTAGCTGTAGAGTTTATCACTCAGTAATCTCCTGGAATGCAGGGCTGGGGGACACATTTTCTACAGAAAATGTCTTATAGCTAAAAAAAAAATCGAGTTTTAATGGTATCCAAACATTTCACAGATACATTCTGATTTCATTGAAATTTTGGTCATTAAGTTCCCTTCCTAATTCCAAGAAATTAAAAATAGAATGAAATGCATTAAAAGACACGTTTTTATTTTGCAGCTGGGAGCAACTTTTCGAATTCATCTTGAAAAAAAAGCAAAATTTGCAGCCAACTTGGAGCATTCCAAATTGAAACAAAATATTGCAGCACTCTCACAACTGAACATCTTAATTGTCCAAAGTCAATTTTTCCAAATAGTCAGTCTGCCAAAGTACATAAAGAAATGTTCATTTTCATTTCAATCTACAGAACTATGTTAGATTTTTTTAATTTCAAGAATACTGGTGAACCTGATGTTTTTATATCTGCCCTTCATTAAAAACATAACCAGTCTGTCTGTCCCCCTGAATTTCCCTGATGGATCTCAGCTGCCTTCCCTGCCATCACCTCTCCCCCTGGATGCACCTGCTGGCTTCAGCAGGTTGGTTGTATCACTACCTGGTGCACCATGCGCCAGCATCCGTGTTGCCCATCCCTAACTTCGGCCAGTCAACTCCAACCCAATGAGGGGGTCTTGATCTAACCCCACATGGTGTTGGCTCTGCTATGACTTGCAGTGAAACTTGGACCAACAGCTTGAAATCCGGAATGGATTGTTTCCCAGTTCCCTTCTCCCAGACAAGGATGTATTCCTGGCTTCACCCTATTCTCAGATCATCAGATCATGTCATGGCTGATTTTTCCCTTGAGCATTGAGCACATCCACAGCCAGAGCTTTCCCATGGACTTCAGGATTAGACCATGGCAGGAGAACGTGCCTTTTCACAGAGGTGCTCTGAATATGGAGCCTTTCAGAAGCTTGTTCCCTCCTGTCTGTGGAGAAGGACCCAGAGGGAAGGACTATCCTCTGACCAAGACTGGATGGTGCCACTGTCAAGTGCACATTGCAACACACTCAAGCTTTACCTGCTGGCTGGTTTGCATGGAGAAGTATGGACAGGGGAAGGACAGGAATTGAGGTTTTTCTCCCCAGCCACCTCTATCCAGCCCCAAAATGGCTTTGAGCAGCAGTCCCCTATGAGCCTATCCCTTTGCCCTACCCAAGGCAGGTCGTTGCTGCTTGACAGAAGTGCCATTGATTGCCTGGAAACTGGAGGAAATTGGGGAGAATGAGAACAGATTTTGTTTGTTTGTCATTTTTTAATGATAATTTTTACCCGGTAGTTCCACACCATCTTTTCAACCAGTGTTCTGTCTGCAAGTCTCTCCTCCTCACCCCCTACAGGTGTTATCGATATGCAGGTGGTATCAAAACCTGGAAGGCCAGTGCAGGTGGATTCTCAGAGCATCACCTGAAGCAGCACTGCATCCAGACCAGCCATGAGCAGAAGAAGGCAACACAGAAGCAAGGTAACACCAGGCTCTGGTTCACACTCCCACCACCCTCATGAACACAGGCTGCAATCTTTGATCTCTGCCCCTGCCTCCCTGCTCAGTCCAGGGCCCTGCTGTTGACAGATGTAACTGACACATGTCCATTTGCCTCTCCTAGTATCCTGCTGTCTGGGCAGCTGCACACTCTGCACCCAAAGGCATTAACAGTTAAGTATATCCACAAGCTAATACAGAAACCATCACAGAGGTGCCACTGCCAGCTACTCCAGGGACTGATTCTGATGACAAAGTGCAGACTGGAACAGAGCTCAGCCCTTCTAACAGCACCACATGGTCTTTGCTAGGTTGTCCAGGTCCCCGAAATCCTCTGAAACAAGCAGAGGTACCAAAAGAGCAGCTCCCACCATACACAAACAGCTGGCATTGAGCAATGGCCCTTGCTGTCAACCATGGTGCATCCACGCCAGCAAGCCATCCCAGACACGGAGGAGGAGGAAACAGTGCAGAGAGTCTGCGTGGGCCTAGCCCAGGTCTGAGAAGGCTAATAGGCATTTTTTAATGGAAGACACGAAGACAGGACTTGGCTGGAGTGAATCCAGCATAGCAGTCACTGACGAAGGCCACCCCACTCTGCTGTAGTCAGGAAGATGAGCAGTTTGGGCAGGAAATCCATTTTTCTTGTGGCTTTGCACGACTCAGAGCATGAAAGGGCCTCTCTTCAAGGTGGCAAAAGGTGTTTATAGGAGAGGTAGCCTTCATCATCTGCTTCATCCAAATGGAGAGTCCAGTGGAGGGCAACAGGAAAGAGCACTTAAGAGGAAAGGCAGAAACTCATGCTAGAGGGGGAAAATGGGGAACACATGTCTGTACAAGAGAGACGATACGACAGAGGAGGCACATTCAGGAACTGGTAGGAAAGGGAAGAAATAGAAAAAGGAGACATCGTCTTACTGAACAAGAGACACTGAATCAAATTCTTCAGAGGTCTGTGGGCTGCGGAGACATGAGAGAGAATAATTTGCTCTACTGAAAGTTTGGGAGGGGAGAAAGACCAGAGAGACAGTCCTCTCTCTGTCTCACTCCTTCTCACTCCTTTTCTCCCCCCCTCCCTCTCAGACAATCAAGTGAATTAAGTTTGCAGAGTTACGTAGGAGGCATCGGGCGTCAGATACAATTACTCACCCGCTGCATCATAATTACTGCAAATGGTCCATTAAAGGAAAATTATCATCAATATGATATTATCAGACAGCGGGTAAATGAATAAAGGAAAGTGCTTATTCTTCCATTGTCCTGTTAATAGAGACGTCTTTGAAATTGATAATGTGAAGGATGCCACCTCACTGGGACTGTGACCAGTGGGATGAGGAGGGGAACTGTGGGTGAGGGCACACAAACAGGACAACCCCTTCTGGGAATGGAGGTGTGAATGCAGACGTGCACATTCCTCTGCCTGTCCAAGGGAGCAATGGATGAGAACAGACTGGGTTTCTTGGGCAAGGTGTGATCTCTGTTCAGGACTCTGCACTGCTTTGCTACAGGCAGTGCTTTAAACTCAGTGCTAACAAACTTTAGAGGGAGCAGAATCCAACCCACCATGCAAAGCCAGGGCAGGATCAGATCATCAGCCTAATCGCACCATCAGGAGCACTTTTCTCCAGCAACTGCGTCAGGGAGCAGCCCCCACCTGGAGTGGAAAGAGTCAAAGCTACTCATCATGCAAACACGATTGCACCTACAATGCTGAAATTAGGCCACGACTGCAGGAGTGCATCAACTAATTGGTGCTCCGGATCAGCAAAGCTGATGTTTTTTGTGCACTGGGGGGCTCTGAGTGCCAAACACCTCTAGGAATCTCGACTGTCACCTTCACAGCTAGGAATCGACACTTTGGAGGCAGAGGATTGGGGGATATTGTGGTGCCACAACTCATACTCCATGCCCAGGACTGTGTGAGGTGCTTTGCGGACAGAGAGAGACAAGGAGACAAGGACAAGAGATTTGGCTCCTTTGACATAGGGCTGAGCTGACCACTGGGTCACCAAGGGGCATCCTGGATGCTCAGAACAAGACCTGGATGCCTACAGAATCAATTCTCTGCAAGATGCGGTCCAATTCTCTCTCTGGGAAGGCCCAAGGATTAAGGCAAGGCTGAGTGGATATAAGGCACAGCGTTATGGTCAAAACAGTCTCTTCAGACCTTCAAAACTTGTGAATATACGACACACAGCAGTGAAGGAAAGGAGAGCAGAGTCCCGCCAGAGCAGAGAAGAAGAGAGGATGGGACACACAGCAAGAATACCTGGATTTAGAACGGTTATGGCTGCAGAGGAATAATGCAAGAAAGATCAAATCTCCTGTTTCACATATTAAAACAGTGTTTTTCCACCTGGGGCTCAGGCCACTTAAGCTATGTCTTTCCTTGGAAATGAAATGGGTCCAGAACTATTTTCTAGTAGTGAGGCTAACTGGTACAAAACCTTTCACTCTCCTTAACAGGGTGGCCACATCCAAATCACATACCAGGACTGGTCTCTGGCTAATAACTAAACTGTGCCTGGGACAAAGCGCATGTGCCCAGGCCAAATCTCTGCTACAGAACTAAGTTAAATAATGGGGGCAGTAGAGTTTCTGCAGCCAGTTAAGTTCTGCTAATTTACTAACTGTTAATTTACTAACCTAGACATAGCCAAAGGTTAGTTCTGAGCTATCTTCAAAGGGTAACTAGCAAAAGCAAGGCTGTTTTATCTGATGGTTTACACTTAGCACTCCGGCAGTCTGCAACTCCACTAGAATATTTTAAGGGCCACAAATTTAAAACAAACAAACAAAAAAAATCCCACTTCTGTAAACCATCTCCCTGGCAGAACAGAGAATGAAGGTCCATGGATGCACCATCGTTGTGGGCTCTCTTGAACCTTCCTTTGAAATTGATAATTCCAACCACGGGTTGCTGAGCCCTATAAGAGATTCTCTTATAACAGAGTCTTCTGTCATCCTCTCCCAGTTCTCATTTCTGAATCTGCCTGCACAGCATTTTGCAGGGGGGAAACACCAAACTCCTTTTCCTGCCTTTCTGCTGCCAAATCCAGCATTGCCTAGAAAAGCTCTCATGTGACTACATGGGTCCAGTCCTCCAGAAGGTGGGTTTTACACATCCAAACAAATGACCCCTTGATGAGCCCAAAAATCAGCCCTTTAGAGAAACATCAAGAAGAACATAGATGAGAAATGAAGGAACTGAACTCCAAGTGTTTAGAGGTGGCTAGATGCCTAGTTCATTGACTGAAGTGTGATTGAAAGACCTTTGTATCATGAAGACTTGGATAAAAGACATTTTGATGGGATTTGTCTGGCTAGACAGGGTGTCTACTTTGGAGATACCTCCATCACAGGCCTCCTCTCCCATTGATGGAGAACAACTCAAAACAGTCAGTGGAGCTGAAGGAACATTTCTGCTCATCCTCAAGTAGAAACCTACATTTGAGCAGACAATTTACTCTCTCAGCTTTGCGGACGGCACAGGCCTAACCCACATAGCACAGACCAAACCCTCTGGCTGTAACAGGAGCCTGGACACCCTGCTGAGCCAGAGACACCTACATGAAGACCCTTGAAATAGAAGGGATGAACCCTGCCCCTTTAGTGACTGGGCAAAGAACACCCATGAGTTCCTCAGCTCCAGCAGGTAACATCCAGATGTTGTGACTCCCAGTCCCAGTGTGTTAATGATGTGATTCCCTATTTCAGTGACAGAAGCAGATCAACAGACCCAGAGACAGGCTGCAAACCCTTGCTCCCTTCTCTAGCACATATCACCTTTACCTGTGTGTTTGCAGGCTCCTTCTCCCATCTTCCTTCAAAAATGCTTCTTTCTAGGCATGAAAGGAGACAGGGCATTGCGGTCCTAACTTGTCACGCAGGGTGCATTGTAATATGTGCATCCTCACGTGAGAGGGAGGCCTGAACCATGCTGAGATCCACTTTGAAGAGAGGGAAGTGAACTAGGATGCTCTTGCCCCTTTGAGGAACAGCACGAGCGGCCATATGCCCCATGGTAGGCCTGCTAGGGAGCTGGTGGGACCACCTCCAGCACTGGGAGATGTTACCCAAATCTCTAAGTCTGTAATCAGCCCCAGACCGGGATGATCCCCAAAAGTCGGAGATGCCAGTACAAAGTTAGGTGATGGCAGTAAGAGGGAAGTGGGGTGGGAGGGGGAGAAGAGCCAGCCAGGGCCTGTGCACCAAGCAGGGATCTGACCTTTATTAGCGATAGCAGCATGCCTACCTCAGCAAAGTCTGCAGCCTTAGGAGAGGTCCCCACGGCATGCTCACACTGCCCAGGCCACCAGCTTATAGCACAGAGCTTCCCTAGCTAGCATGGATGCTGTCTGCATGTCCTGTATCACCTCTGATGGCACTGACCTCATCTAAGCCTCCCACATTGAGGGAACATATCTAGGGGAGACAAGGGCAGGTCTCAGACCCTGGTCTTCAAACCAGGGCAGCTCGCAGCTTCCCAGAGCCCATCCTTCAGGAACCTACCTGAGACCCGCAGGCAGCGTGCAAGGCCAGGCACTCCCAGGACTGGCGTATAACGGAGACACTCCTTATGGGCCCTCCTGCCCAGGCTCGCAGGTGGTGGCCTCTCCCCTGAAGGCTTCAGATTTCCATTTGGCAGACACTAAAGGAAATAAGCATCAGAAAGAAACATGAAAAGGCAACTCCAGCTACCGGACTAGGGCTCATCCTCAATTCAGTTGCCTAACACACTCCCAGCAAGGAAGAGTAGAAACACCCACCACTTATACGCTGCTGAGGTGACCTGCTATAACAGGACTGCCTTTTTCTGCTCTAGCACGTCGGCAGCCAGACACCAGGGTGACAAGGACCTTTGCAAGGCCATAGAGAGGTAGATGGGTTCTGCCCAGGGCAGCCAGCCCTGCTCTCCGGTTCTCCGCTCTCTGCCAGGAGTCCCCTTTCCCAAGCAGGCCTGGGATGGGGAGCCTTCACAGAAGAGTGAGCATTTGGCCAGAGCAGGAATATGCCTGCAGGGCCAGGTTTGGTAAAGCGGCACGGAGCTGCATCGGTCTCAAGTGTAAAAAATAGTCAGTGAAGGGAGTAAAGCGGATCTGCTGCTATTCATTTCACAGCTGTAGTGGGATTAGCGGAACGAGGGCGATGGGGTAAGCTGCCCCTTTTATCTCATTCAAACATGTTGCTAATTCAGCAGAGCACCGCAGCCAGGAGCAGCTCCCAGCCTAATCCACTGTATCATTCTCACCCAGCGTGAAGAAACGAGAATTTTAATCCGCTCCCCACCCCCCACCCCATCAGCTGCTCCAGCGGGCTCTGCCTGGCCTAACCAGGCATGGAGACCCACTCCACACCAGGCATCGCTTTCCCCGGTCCCACTGGCCGGCTCTTCGAAAGCTGGCAGAGGTGGCTTCTCCGTTGTAGCTCTGTGCCCTCTGCTCTGTGAGCTGAACTGGGCTTTTGGTGGTTCCATCTGATCCCAGGCTCCTGGGTGGTCATGAGAACAAAACGCCAAGAGCATCAAGGGTAAACGCATCTCAAGGGGCTTGAGTTGACAGTGCTTTGGTATGTGAGCCAAGTCATTCTAAGGATCTCCTCCCAGGTTGGGAAACACATAGGTAGAGAGGAGGCATTTCTGCAGCAATCAGCAAAACACAACGCAAGAGGCTTTAGGGACAGACACCGGCCCAGACATACCTCTAAACTCGGGAATTTAGGAAGAGGTGACAGCAGCAGATGACAGAAGATCTGGTGTCCAGGTCTCGTTGCTCCATGGCTGTCCTTTGCAAGATGGCTGTAATTCTGCAGAGGGTTCAGAGCTCCCCTCCTGAGCGGCATCCATCTGTCAGAGCAGAGGCCACAAGCAGTGAGATGTGTTCCTTGCTCTGGAAACACAGTCCCTAAACCAGCTTCCACCACATCCAGCCTGGATCAACCACAGAGAGCAAACCAGACCTCGGTGACAAATAAGCTTTTGTGCAGGCAATTGTTCACAAGCTCCAAACACATATCCTGCCAGAAAGGTGCATCCAAATGCAGCACAGAGTGCCAAATACTCTATGTTCTTTCCACTTGAGGGTTTGGGGTATGTCAGACACAAAAATGCCACTTGAGATGCCTCCATTCCGAAAGCCAGACCTTCTGCACTCCCAAACCTTTCTGCCACGCCTTCATTCCAGGGGGAATATGGGTCCTCAGCCCCTCTCCCACATTTTCACCTGTGAATATCAAAGCACTGTAAAAACTGAGACACCACTGGCCAATGTGACAGACAAAAAAAACTGAGGTGAAAGGGAAGGCTCTGACTTGTGACTCACACAACTGAGTTCTGAGGGAGCTGAAACTTGTGCAGAAACTTAACACAAGAAAGAGCCCAGGCGTCCTGGCTCTGAACCTTCAAGGGCACATGCAACTTTTAGTTAACAGGCATGACTTCCAAAATCTACTGTAGACCTTACATAAATATTTGCCTGTATAGCCAGTGTTTATGCCTTATCCTCTCCACAGATCGTGCATGCCACCTAATATGCAGCCAGACATGTCTGCACACTCTGACATGGACCAGCACTACTTTCCCTCAGGTTTTATCTGCTTGTGATGCCACCAAATTCAGTCTTATGTACAGCTCAGTAAAACTTAGATGGGCTTGTGTACAGCAGGCAAGGGACAGGAGAGTATCATCATGCAGCTGAATCCTTCTCTGTGACAAACAGAGGTAAAAACATCAACTGCAGAAAAGGCAGTGGACAGAGAGGATTGTCAGGCCTGGGCTTAGAGGCAGCCTAAAGGCCAATCCAATGTTAAAACAACATCTAAATTGTATGGATCATTCCACCTAACCCCTTAAGCATTGCAAACCCTAATATCTCAGCAAAAGATCATATCACTGATTGAAGAAGCTTCATAGAAAAAAAGCAAGAAATGCACAGCACAATGAGAGAAGTTGTCCCTGAACTTCTGCAACACTTAGTAGTACTGTAAATTGGATCACGCCTTCAACCTAGGGACTTTATCCAAGAAGTTTCAGGAGGCCTTTCCCAATGTGTTCTGTCCCTTGCAAGAAGCTCTGAGGACATGCAATGAGATGTCTCAGGAGGTCTCTGGATCAGTGGTTCCTGCCATGTTTTTCTACCCTGATCACCATCCCCCAAACACCACCTTGCTGCACTTCCATGGGTTTGGTGACACCCATGCCACAACTGCTCCAGAACTGCCCTGGGCTTTGCAGACATATCAGAAGAAAGGGGGGGGGGGGGGTCTCAGGTCACTCATGGGTGGAGAAGCAGCTGGGGAAGGGCATGATGATCCCTCCTTCATCTCTGAGCCCCATTGATGGACTGGCAGAAGAGCACTGCCACTGAGCAAAGCCCACAGGTGGGCACAGCTCTGCTGTGCTTACACAAATGTCCTGCATCCCTTGCTGGACACCAGCACAGGAGAAACAGAGCGAGAGCGAGGCACCAGCACTGAGCTGGTAGGAATGGTGCCTGCACCAAGCCAGGATAGCAGAGTGGGGATGGTCCCGCTGGAAGAAGACTCACACATCCCTGCACTGTGTGGAGCCCAGACAGGCTGTGGGTTTTGCACACATCTTTGTTTGGCAGATGGAGATGATGTGGCCAAAAATGGATGGTTTCCTACCCAGGACCAGGTCACAGCAGATTGGTCCCCATCATGGGACACAGCTACCACATGCCAGGTCTGCTGTGAAGCATGGGGGCACTCCTTAACAAAACTGGTGCAAGAATCTCCCCACAGGGACATATTTGTCCGCTTCCTCCTCTAGAGAAGACAGTAGAAGTGCTTTTTGATAGAACCCTACAAAACAGACAATTGACAAATATCAACATCAGCTTGAAGCTGTCATCCAGCTTAGGGAATACCAACCCACCTGATTCAGGTTTGGGCTGTGTTCAGGAAAACAGGGTCTCCTAACAGGACATGTTGGGGGGGGGGGGGGCCTAAAGCAGAGCTTTCACCCCAAATATTGGGAGACGATGAAGATGCATGATAAGCTGATGTGCTAGGAGGCAGGAGCCCCTGTCCTCAGTTCAGGGTGGGCTGGGCAGGGGTGAGCCAGGGATGCTGCCTGCGCGAGGTGAACATCCTCCTGTGCTCGCATGAAACATCACTATTGAAACATCAAACCCAGACGCTGGAGCCTGGCTCTTTGCTTCTCCCTGTTCCTCGCAGTGCCTGTGCGTCCTTAGACAGGATGGGAGAGCTCTACTGAAATAACACAAGCAGCTCCTGTGTTCCCATGAGGCTCAGACCATCACGATGCACGGAGGACATGAGATGAGAGGGATGGCCCAAGGCAGAGCAAAGCAAGAACGAGAGGCCAAGGCCTCTGCCCCACACCAGACCTGTTGCATTGCAGCCATGCACAGCCCTGAAGCATCTAAAAATATCCAAAGACAGGTAACAACATGACAAGCCACAAAGGAGACCTGGCCTGGATGCTCCTATGCACAGCGCCAGGGCAATCTGCATCTTGTCTTCCCCCAGGATCGGCCTCCAAAGATGCGGTGCTCCCATGGGATAACACCTCAGGGACACCCCACCTGAATTAATGACATCTGACATCTCTGGTCCTTCTGGGCTCCCCATCCCTCCCAGGACCTTTGGGGTTGGGGCTCAAGAACCCAGAATCACCTTCCCTGACCCCAGCTCCCAACCTGGCACAAAGCCCTTTCCCAAGCATCTTCCTTCCCACAAATCCCCTGAACCTCTTCCAAATGCACACCAATAAAAAGCATGTTATTAACACCCCTCTGTCTCCACTCCCTCACACTCTCTGATGGGCAATGAAACCTCTGAATTATGCCACTCGGCATGCCTACAATTTAATTACGTTTAAAGTCAATCAGGAGCTTCTGGAGCTGAGTGGCTGTTAAAGGGCTGTTGGGGAGGGGACAAAGACTCCTGTAGCTGATACACACACACACACACAGAGGCACTTCTGCAACATCATTAGCATCAGTCTATTCCCTGCCCTCATTCCATTTGCCCTCCTCCCTGCCCATCTCAACAAGCCTGCAGCTTTCAGGGAAGCAGCCCCATAGCAAAGTCCTGCAGGGAAGCCGGAGGCCCAGGAAGGGAGGCGGAGGAGGACTGGAAAGAGGAGGGACAAGGCAGGCAGCAGAAACCTTTCCCTGCTCCCCATCACCTCCACCCCCGTGTCATTGAGGGATGGCATGCGCCTTGGTTTTAATTAGATGGAGGTAATTGCCTCTGTGCACAATAACATTGTTCACGCTGGTAGGAAGTGAGAGGGGCTTCAGGCTTGGCTGCCCCCAGGAGCTGGAGGAGGGAGGGTTGCGTGGGGCACTGCTTCTGGGGGTGGATGACCTGGACTGAGTGATGAGACTAATTCTTTACTCCAAGAGGACAAAGGCAATCGGGGTGGCTTAACCCTTTCACCCCCACGCTGTGAATAAGTCTGCATGTGTGCAAGAGCAGGAGGGGAGATGGTCCGGCCTCAGGGCACGGGCAGGTTTGGCTACTGCTCGGGATCCCATCCAGCTTTGCTGTGACTCCCCACTGTGTGTCCTTCAGGGGGAGATTGGAGTACCCCGGGGAAAGAAATGGGGAGCAGAGAGTCTGCCCACAAGCAGAAATCAAAGCTCTGCTCTCCCAAAGTGTCAACGGAGGGGAGTGGGAGAATTGCTTCGTGTCCCTGTACATTGCAATATGCAGCGTGGGAACTGCAACACAGAGCAGGGCCAGGGCCCCTGACACCAGGCAGCACAGTCAGTCCAGAGCATCGCTGTAGAGCCCAGAGTGTTCACATGCCATACCAAAAAAGCCCTCAGCACAGGTAGAAACCAAGCCTCTGGAGCCCCAACTTTATCTCTGCTTCCTGCCCTGCTTCTCCTGGTGGGCAAGCCCTTCCTGTCCCTGGAGACAAGTAGGTCGAGCCCCAGAGCGTGACATCTGACTGTCTCTCTGCCAACAGGATGGCACAGGGGCCTCATCCATCCTGCCTGCTGGGAAATCATCCTGGCCTGTGCTAGCCCTGTACTGTGCCCAGACGCTACTTGGGATCGTGGTAGTTAGCCCCAGCGAAAAATGGCGTCAAGACATGGGCTAACAATTAGAGTAGGTGGTTGAAGGCCTGCGCTGCGGTCCTGGTTAGCGTGCAAATCCAGACATCGGTGACTGCACCCAGTGCCTTCCCAGGTGCGTTTCCTCCCCTGGAGACTTCCACGGCAGCAGATTCAAGCTGACTCATGAGATGCACTTTGCCCTGAGCAGCACGCAGGACACCAGGGCACCTGGTCTCTGTTTCTCCGTTTGAAACAAGCACTTCAAAAACTCCCACTCAGGCTGTAGATAGTCAAACATCTCCTACACGGCCCGAGCAGCTGGGATAAATATTTATGAGGGATGTCAGTGTTGTGTTTCAGGACACACGCCAAACACTAACCACTTGAGGTTAGCAAGAAACTGCCCCCATTGGCATATTATTGGATAAGTGTCCATTACGGGGTCTGACTCCTTCCTCTAAAGCAGATGGGAGGGGATGCTCTCAGAGACAGGATATTGGATGAGATAGTGGCATCCCCGCGTTCCTTGATGATTGCTCATAAAATTAGCCATCCCTTAAAAACAGCCCTCCCTTGTCGATATTTAACTGCAAGCTGCTGGAGGGGGAGAGTCCATGCTCAGCTTCCTCCTGCTTCAAATGGCCGCTGACCAGATTAGCTGCCTGTTTGCAGAGGTCTCTCCCAGCTCAGTCTTTCCATCCTGTCTAGATCTCCCACACAAGCCATGGAGCCACCCATTGGCATCGGCACGGAGGCACCCACTGGCAGCCCGGATGGTGCCAGATGCGGCTGGCTGGCCTGAGCTGTGACCAAATCCATCTGATGTGGAGCCCGAGCAGGAAAGAGTCCCCCCTCGGTCATCTTCTTCCTTTGCAAGACTTGATGCTTCTCAGCCTTGTGAGCCCTCTGTACCCCACATGGGTGCACATCACGTAGTCCATTGCGCTACACCCCTGTGATAGGACAGAGCAGTTATGCATGTTATCCTCGGTTTAAAGAGCGTTTAGGAATGTCATCCGTGCAGCTGCATTGTTAGAAGGGTCCCTGGTACGGTTTTAGCCTGGGTCAGTTATCACTGCAACGCCAGGAGTACAGTCCTGGCTGTACCCAGAGGCAGTGTGGACAGGATGCCCCATTTTGGGATGGTGAGGGAGTTTAGCTGGGTGGTGCAAGCCGTGCAATGCCACTATGGTTCAGTGCTGAGGAACTGTGAAACAGCACCAGGGCCCCCAGTGAGGGGTCAGCGATGCAGATGTGACGCCCTGGGACAGCAACGTTTGCTGTTTCTCCCACTCTCGAACCTGTTTTGTACATCACAGTATGGACACAGACCAGTCTCCAGGGCTTCATCTGCAATGCAGGGGCGACCAGCACCCATCCGGGTTGGGGCTGAGCAACAGGCTTCCTGCGTCTGTGTACCAGCAAGGGAAAATATTAACTGTATTCAATCTCATTTAGTCATCAAAGATCATGCAGGGACTAAATTCTGTGATACTTACAGGGGCAGGATTATTACCCATCACCCAAAGCAGGAAACTGAGGCACAACAAGGCAATTTAGCCAAAGCAAGAGAGAGCAGCCCCTCTACAAAACTAATCCTTTATGAACCAGCTGCCTGTGTCCTGTGTGTAGAGCTGGGTTCAGAAGAGAGACAGGCAGGAGACAGAACCAAATCAGCAGCCATGAGGGGAAAGAGCAAGCAAGCTTAGGAGAAGAACCCAGACTCAGAGAACAAACGATCAGAAGTGACAGAAGGACCTTAGGGAGACACATAGAGAAGCAGACCCAGCTCAACCTGCACAATCCCTGGCAGAAGGGGAAGAAGTGGGGAGAGAGCATTCCCCTGGCAAAAATCCTCCGGAAACAAATCCAGGAGAGGAGAAGTGTGCAAGCAGAGCTCTTTCAGGGGCACAGCAGTGGGCTCAGCAGGGCAGAGGTCTCCCCTGTAAGAAGGCGGCATTTCTCCAGGTGCTGAAGGGTGGGAGATGGGGCAATGCTGGTGGAGTTGGCAGTCTGGGGACTTTTCAGGGCTCAGTGGATCCTTGAGCCAAGAACTGCACCACTGCTGTGCCCTGTTCGCACCAGCAGCTGCTTCTCAGCCAGAAAGGGCTGCATCTGCCTCTGGTGTTGCTACCATGCAGGGCTGGCACCAGGCTAGCTCAGCTCACTTAAAGCAGCATCTCCAACAGCCTCGGAGATACAGAGCCAGCAACTTTGGACAGAACAGGTGCATGGTTCAGATGTCCTACTAGAGTCCTGTTGCAGCAAGGAGGGCAAAAGGTGAATGTTCTTAAGTGTGCCCAGTGCATGCTTTCAAACCATAAGGTTTGGCCTCTACCTCAAGGAATCTGCAGTTTAGAAATGACTCAAAGGTCACTAAATTTTGATGATAGTGATGGTGGCAATAGACAGAAAGCAGATGGGATTCTGGGCTGAAAGTACTGCTCTGTTCTACACGTTCCTTGGTTTTTATGTTTGATAAGATCTTGGCCACCGTGATACCTCCTATGGATTGAAATGTCTTTCTTTAGTACATGGTAGCAGTAGTTTATATATATTTATAGATATATACAGATACTTATATAAAATTCATTAGCAATAATAATAGAAGTGATGACCTGGGGTTTTCCCTCTCCACCTATCAAACCTTTCTCTGCAGCACTGGGAAGATAGATTAGAAATGGATTGATATATGGGTGGATGTACAGATAAACAAATCAGAAATGGATGGAGGTGCAGATGGATAGATTCCCTATGCATCCTGACTAATATCAATGTATTTTAGTTTTAAATTATATAGATCTAAAATACTTAGACTACCTAAAGCTTTTCTGCTTTGAAAGGGGGCTGCATATGCAGTTGCTGAGCAGGTTTAAGCCACCCAAACCACACTCACCCATTTTCATTGCTTTGTTACATGCACCCAACCTTGCTCCCTTGCATCCCCATCCCAGCAGTGATTTCTGGTGGGAAGAAAACATACCCCAAACTCCCTTGTGCTGTCCAGAGCAAAGCCCTGCAGGGAAGTGATCTCTCTTACAGTGGAGGACAATTTGTCTTTCAGCAGCATCACAGAATCACGGAATGGTTGAGATTGGAAGGGACCTCTGGAGATCATCTAGTCCAACCCCCCTGCTCAAGCAGGGTCACCTGGAATACGTTACACAGGATTGAATCCAGGCGGGTTTTGAATATCTCCAGAGAAGGAGACTCCACAACCTCTCTGCGCAACCTGTTCCAGTGCGCTCTCACCCTCACAGTGAAAAAGTATTTCCTCATGTTCAGATGGAATTGTCTGTGTTTCAGTTGGTGCCCGTTGCCTCGCGTCCTGTCGCTGGGCACCACTCAAAAGAGTCTGCTCCCATCCTCTTGACACCCTCCCTTCAGATATTTGTACACATTAATAAGATCCCCTCTGTCTTCTCTAGACTAAACAGACCCAGCTCTCTCAGCCTTTCCTCAGAAGAGAGATGCTCCAGTCCCCCCATCATCTTTGTAGCCCTTCGCTGCACTTGCTCCAGTAGTGCCACATCTCTCTTGTACTGGGCAGCCCAGAACTGGACACACTGCTCCAGATGTGGCCTCACCAGCGCTGAGGAGAGGGGGAGGATCACCTCCCTCCACCTGCTGGCGACACTCTTCCTGATGCACCCCAGCAGACCATTGGCCTTCTTGGCCACAAGGCCACATTGCTGCCTCATGCTTCACTTGGTGTCCACCAGCGCTCCCAGATCCTTCTCCGCAGAGCTGCTTTCCAGCAGGGCAACCCACAACCTGTCCTGGTGCATGCCGTTATTCCTCCCTAGGTGCAGGACCCTCCATTTGCCTTTGCTGAACTTCAGGAGGTTCCTCTCCGCCCATCTCTCCAGCCAGGCCAGGTCTCTCTGAATGGCAGCACAGCTCTCTGGTGTATCGGCCACTCCTCCCAGTTTGGTATCATCAGCAAACTTGCTGAGGGTGCACTCTGTGCTAACATGCTACTATAAAATGCAGCTCTTGCAAACCCAAATTCTAATGGAGAACATCTACGCAAGGATGAGTTGCAGTCTCAAGATCTGCTGCTTTTCCATTCCTTGGACTCCTGGACTCCCAGTCCAGCGTTATACTGATGTCTTACCAGGCCAAGCAGCAACCTGCAGCTCCTAAGCCAAGCCGGGCCAGGCAGTGGAGGATTAAGGCTGAGCTCTTTCTCACTATGATCTGGATGGGACATAAGTGAGCATGGTGAGGAGGGTGATATGAGCTCTTGCTCTCCATGCAGAACAGATACTTCTGAACACTTAGAAATCCCCTGCACCGAGCTCCTGAGCACAGTTCCAATGGAAAAGCTATGAAGGGGCCAGGGGCAGCGATGGAAAAGGGAGAGAGGCAAAAGGATAAGCTAACACAACTCTCAGTCCACTCAGGCAAATGCCACACAGCCATCACGAGCCACAGAACAATCGCTCTTCCCCACAGCAAGCACTATGCAAGAAAATAAAGATAGCCGTAAGGGTGGCCATAGCAGGTCAGATTTGTTCAACCAGCCTAGCACCCATCCCCCAGACTGGCCAGCAGCAGATGCCTGGGGCGGTGCAGAGCACAGTTAGCATACCCCGATCTCAGCCCATGCACTCTCCCAGCACCCATGACCTGCAGCTCAAGGTCTGCTGCCCAACTGACTCTGATATAAAGACCAACAGCTTCATTTCATTCCTCCGGCACCAGGAGGGGATGGGACACCTCCATCACATCCCCGCATTTCCTCCAAGTAAGTTTAGTTCCATCAAAGGAAAAAATAGTCACCAACTTGAGCAGTATTCCCAGCGTTTTCAGGTTGACATTTATCCAAAACCTTGTCCCCAAGTACTTTGCAGGTGTAGGTATCTGACCCTGACAATCTCAGCTAACTTGGGGGTAGGAGGTGAGCAGTAGCTCTTCTAATAGCCCACAGAAACCAAGCAAAGCTGAACAGGCAGTAAAGGCTATATACCATAAGAGGACCGGCCAAAAGGAGGCTTGGGAGCAGGACATCAGTGTTTCCATATTTATATGATGCTCTCCTTGCCCAGGAGTGATGGTGACTGCCTGACTCACCCACTGGCTTGGGATTAAGTCCCTGACCCACGGGTGTCCCTGCAGCTGTGGTTTGTGGTCTGTAAAACGGGGACATACCTGCAGGCCAGGGAAGGAGAGGCAGAGGGAAGGGCTATGCAGCAGACGATATGCTCCCCCTCTACCCCAGGAGAGGCCTCACACGAATCCTGGTGCTGCTCCCAAAACTCTGCCCAGCACCTGGCACAGGGCTCTGGCCCCTCCATCCGCCTGCAGCAGTAATATAGTAAGTGCTCTTTCGTGTCATGTTGCTTTGGCTTTCCAGGATCCAAGGGGGACTCTGACACACAGCATTTATCTCAAACGGCTATTGATCCCCAGCTCTATAAAAATGATTACACTTGACCCTAGGCTGCACTTGCTTCGGTGTCTGAGCCAGAGAGCAGAGCATGGCTTGCCTCCCAAGCTGGGCATGAGCAACGGAGGAAAGGAGACACCTCAGGGGAGGAGGCAGGGTGCTGGGTGATTTATTCGGAGATGAGCAGGTAAAAGCTGCTGGGGCCTTTCCCCCTGGGCAGGGTGTAGGGGGAAGGTGGTCATCTGATGGACCCTGATGTTGCAGGACCATGGGGATTCGAGCTGAGGATATAAAGCCACTTTTGGACAGAAGCAGTGCTTTTCAGGTGGTTTCAGCTAAGCCCTCAGCAGTTAGGGAGCATACAAATTCAGGATTATCCTGTGCACATGTGAGGATCTAGCAGGGGTTGGTGGTGGTCCTGGTGAAGATGATGGTGGGTTTTAATGATTTCTTTCTACCAGGAATAAATTCCTGAGCTCTCCTGCAGAACTAGTCAGATGACACAACAGGATCACCACCCAAATGTGTAAGTGGCAAGGCCAGAAGAGAAGCTGGACAGCCCAGCCCAAGGGTTCCTCTCTTGGGAAATGCTGCAGCAGTCATGGGAGAGGACTTCTTGGGATCAGGAACTCTTGGGCTGTTATGGGCAGTGTGTAAGGAGCAGAGGAGCTGGGAGAAGATAACAAGAAAGCACAGACATGAGAACAGGGAGGGCACATATCCACCACGGAGTGCCTTGGCACATTATTAGTGGTGCTGCCCTTGGCACAGGAGTGGGATTGCTCTGACTCAGCGATGAGGTCTCCATCAGAGACCCAGGGTCCCTTTGCAGCCATGGGAACCCAGTTTGCAGAGCCAGCAGCGCCTGGGGAGCCGGTCAGCTCACACTGCAGCAGACACCTGCCTTTGGCCAGACAAATCACATCCTAAATCCCCCAGGTGTCTTGACCATCTCTGCAAGGATGGGGGGAGCCCAGACCACATAACGGAGTGGGACATGAAGTCTCTACAAGAGCTGGGCATTTCCTGGAGACGCTTGCAGGTCCTGAAGAGGGCCCTGGGAGTTCCCAGCAGCAGACAAAGGCCTGTCGCACTGAGAGACAGAGTCTCCAGCGAGACAGCAGCTGCTAAAACTGTTCCTCCAGAGCAAGGAGCCCGGCTTAAGGCTCCAGGTGCAAAACTGCAAGGTCACCGAAGAGATGACCACCAACCCCAGCTGTCCTTTGCCTCATGAGCCACCAGTTGCAACATGATCTTAGGGCCATGAGAAATCCCCTGGGAGGGAAATCCCAGGCTGACAGATGTCAGTTGAGAGCAGGAAGCAAGATATGGAGCAGAGCCAGCCAGGTTCCTCAATTAAGAGCGGACATTTACAAATGTTTTTTTCACCTGAATAGCTACCTAATGAACCCCAAGGAGGAGAGATCCCTGCTGAAAGCAAACCCCACTTGCTTTGGCAGGAAAGCAGTTGCAAAGGTAAAGCCTCCTCCATCTGCCCAGCCCATTGGAACACAAATGTACCCTCGAGGTGGTACCCAGACTGGTGTGTCACAGGGCTCATCTGCCTCACCCACCTGTTCCCCCAGGCTCAGCCCCAGGTTGATGCTCCTGCCTTGTTCATGGTCCCAATCTGGCCTCTCTGCACTGCTTTCCATTGCATGACATGAACAAGCCCTGCACTAAACATCAGAGCCCAGATGAAGACCGAGATGGAAGGATACAAAGGTGGACTTTCCCCCTGTCACCTCAGTGGCCAGAGGCTGAAAGCCGGTCTTTGGAAATGAAATCTGTTATCCTAAACTAGTACAAGGCCTTGATACAGTGTTTAGAGCCAAGCATCAATCTGACCTACATCAGAAACCATCAGCTAGACAAAAAATCAGCTACAGACAAGTTTACAGATGTGCTGCTGGATTTAAACATATTGATCACAATCAGCAGAGAGGCCCAAGATACAACAGGAGACCATGGGACCTGCCCAAGACATGGATCTCTCCCTCTACCTCAGGAGCAACTGTTAGAAAAAGTGATTATCTTGTCTTGGAAAGCAGGGACAATGCTCATGGAAGCTGGGACTATGAAGAAAATCAGTAAAAAAAAATGTAAAACAAAATTCTATCTACCTGGCCATGGCAGAGCATCACAAGTATTTAGGAAAACTCCAAAGTTGGGAAGAGGTCTGGTGGAAGAGATCCAGTTTGAAAGAGCATATCCTGAAGGGGAAGGAGCAGCTTCCCTAGACCCAAGAGCAATTAGCCCAGGCAGGCTAAGGCAGTAGGAAATAAGGGGTGTAGAGCAGAGCTCTGTCAGGAGTGGGACAAGAAATTCCCACTGGTCCAGCTGCTGGGAAGGCTGGGTCAGGCCAGGGACAGGAGCTCTGGACCTTGAGCGAACGGTCGTAGGGCTGAAGGACAGGGTGAGCCAATAATATTAATAGACCAGAGGGCTGGAAGGGAGCTCGAGGATACATCCTTACTAATGAACCAACCTGAGCCAGAGAGCAGGCACCGTCCAACTGTTGTCCACGCTCTTTCATTATCAGCACAGCCTGGCACAGCTTTCCCCTGCACCTGCCAGCCCTCTCCAAACAGGGCCAGGAACAGTCCCAGCGAGGGCAGTTCCTGGAGGGCAGTGTGGACAGGGCTGCTCCTGGGAAGCAGTTTGGATGGGGCTGTCCCAGGAGGCTGCGTAGATGGGGCCGCTGTGGTTCAGGAGGCAAGGCAAGGAGTTTAGCTGTACTGAAACGGCCTGTGCTATGCCACTTGTCTCCAGGGCTGGAGAACAGTCCCTGGGGGCTGGAAGGAGAAAAGCAGCCATGGGGATAGAAATCGCCCAGCCAAGCAAAAATGAAGGGTAAGAGAAGACGAAGGGACACTGGGAGTCACAGCTGTACCTGTGGATCCCACATTTGCTGAGGGCTCCCGGCAGCTGTAAAAGACAGAAAAGCACAACCATGACATGCAAAACAGTGGATGGGCAGAAACCGTGAGGCTCCAGATGTCTTATGCCTGGTCCAAGCCAGCTCTCGTTCAAGGAAAAGCCACATGAACTGAAGGGCTCCAGACATTTCTGTTCACCATAGCGTTCATCATGAACAGTACCAGTATTAACTCAAACCACCACGCTGTGCTATCTCTGACACTGCCAGGAACTTTCAATATTCCCAGGACCTGTCTGAGCTGTACAGAGCTGGCCCTGCGCCGTGCCTTTTTCTGCTGCAACTGGGGGGCTACCTAGACCAGTAGACCTGGTCCGACACAAGCTTCGTCTCAATGATACCATCGCGTGAGAGCTCTCTGAGGTTGCCGGTTTGCACGGCTACAGGTAGGGACCCTGCAAGGCTCTTCTTCCCCTCAGCCTGCTTCTGGTGCCTAGATACTACCCTGAGTACAAAAAAACCTTCAAAGAGAGATTAATGGATTTGCGAACTGCCCTGAACAAGGACCCAAAGAAAGGGACTGGCTCAGAAGTGTGGCACTTGCTTCGAGCTCCCAGCTAGCAAAGGAGAATGAGGGATAACACATCAACTGATGTTATGTAGAGCTGGCTGTACCCCAGCACGCTTATTGGTGTGCTGAGTTGGGGAGGGCTTTGCTTCCAGCATAGCAGGGTTATCAGCGGATTTGCTGCTGTTGCAAAACTTCTGCATGGATTGGGGGGGAGAGGGAGAGGTTTTCCAGCAGTCAGCAGAGCACGATTTAGCATCTGCAGAGCTGAAAATGACCCTTGCGATTACACTTACTTTAGGAAACCTGGATTTTAGATTTCTCCGCGTGCTGGATGTAGACGCTTCTGCTTGCTGCTTCGGGGAGGCTTATGCAGGAACACAAAGGACAGGTCATTACCACAAAACCCATTTCTCTAGTGAGAAATGACTGCTCTGCTCACAGCTGTAATTAACTGCCTACTGTGAATTCATCGCCCCTAAATGTATGGACTGACTATTCACATGTCCAAAACAAGACTCTCACAGATGGGCACTTCAGGTCTGAGGATGGGGCAGTGGGAGCGCTGGACTCTTTCCCTTGACCGTAGAAAGAGCCAAAAGAGATTTCTTCAGTGACCAGTTTAGCTGCAGCAAAACTGAATGAGAAGGCCTGGACAACTCATGAGATGTTGGTTTAACCAGGCGTCAAGAGAGCCAGGGTGCCAAGTGGTTCTACCAAGGACAGTGATTTCACCGTAGCGCGGATCTGAGTACAGACAGGATCCTACTAACAGCCAATCCAAGGAGACCTCCTTGGGCTGCTAATTGCAACCTCCCCAAAAGGAAGGCAGAGCCAGGCCCCAGGTTGTACATAACCAAGAAAACAACCTTTCTCCACAGAGGTGCAGAAAGGGGTTCACCTGCTGGAATAGGGCGAAGAAAGATTGTGGGAAGTATCTCCAGAAGACTAAAAAGCTTCCTTTTGAGAGAGGATCTAATATCCAAGCTGGCTGCTTGCTAATCCATAGTTGCTGATGTGCACCAGGGAAACGGAGATCTTATGAAGAGTTGTTCCTTAAAGAACAGTTTAGCCCAAACCCTAGATTTACCTCATTGAAGAGGGACCTCTTTTGGAAGGTAGAAAGGGAAGTGGAAAGGGAGAAAGCAATGTACAGATTTGGATGAGAATAAAAACCTTCTTAGTGACAAGAAAGATCTTTAAGAGAAACATCAGCATCCCAAGCTGTAAAGATCTTGCCAGCCACAGCCTCAGCTGGATCGTGCTGAATGCCGGGAAGCCAGGGATGCTGAGGAGAAGTTGGGAGAGAGGGGAGGAAAGAGTGAAAAGAGGAAACCTCTAGCCCTGTTTCCGGTACAGAGATAGCTTTAGGGCACTCTGACTGTAATGAGCTGGCTTAAACATTGCCAAAATTGGGGGAAATGGCTGCTTTTTAAAACAAAGAAGCCATTGAGGTTCCCGATGGGACCCAGATAGACGAAACAATTGAGCCATTCCCCCAAAGCACAAGCATCTAATGGTGCATCGAAGTTTAGGACACAGTTTGGATTGGGATTGTGTCTGTCTGGGCACAGCAAAGGCACAACTGAAAAAGCAAGCGAGCCAAGCAAAGGCAACAAGGACATGCCAGACGCATGCCTGGGCAGCACGGCCTGGAGACACGCTGTGATCTTGTGTATAACCTATGGCTGCACGTGTGCACTCACAGACCCCAAGCCCCATGAACGGGCTATGGTTGGGTGCACAGCCCTAGCCATCGTGCACGCTAGTACCTGCTCACTCCCACACCTGAGCTGCTGTCCGGTCTCAGGAGCTCTGCAGAGCAGGGAATATTCTTCGTGGGCACGTACAGCACCAAAAACAGGGACGTTTGCTCCCTCCAACACCCAGGACCAGGGCTAGCCAGCAACTTCACAGGCACCAGGAGGAGGAGAAACTGGCCAGACCTCCTTCTACCAGTGGCATGTGTTGATGTACCTGCATGTGGCCAGGATGCAAGCACATCTTCTCTCTTAGTAGGAGCTGCAGGCACTGTGGGGTCCCTAATTCCCAGAAATTGTGCTCAGAAACAGCCAGGCAGGCATGCTGAGAGAGAGAGAGCACACAGGGCAGCCACCACAGTGGGTCAGGCACAAGCACCACAGTGCACCGCAGACTGCACACAAGACGGACTCAAAGCATGTGCAGCTGCCTGCTGTGCATGGGCACACACACACACACACACACACACACACTTGCACATGCCTTGTGTCCACACAAGACTCCTTTCTCCCATGAGAAATCCCCAGGCTTGGTTTTTGCAGATAAACCACCTGGTTTCCTCCTGGGTGCTCAGGGGTCTTTTGAGGACATTGGGCTGTTTGAGGGACCAAAGCATCCTCTGCGAGATGGGGCAGGGGACAGAAGACTATTAAGACCTCACACACCTCTTTGAGCTATGACTTTCCAGCCTCTCCCTATTCTCTGGACTCATCTCCCTGCCGCTAAGGGAAAGTTTCACAACCTCCAGCTACTCAGATGCCCCCAAATGTCCCTCTGGGAAGATCTGCAGGACAATCTGCCTCTGAGCTGCAGGCTTTCCTTCAGGGAGCCATCCAGTGCCCCCTCCACACCAGGGAGTTAGGACTATCTCAGGGTGCAGGACTGGCCCCCAGAAAGGATAGGGCTCAAGAGAACGGATGGGGTCCAGCAAGGAGAGCAGAGCGTGTTTGCTGGGACACCTGGGTGTCAACCCTGGTACATGGCCAACCCACAGGGGAAAGTAACTCCAGGCCACGCATCTGAGCCATGCAATGGTGCTCCTAGCCATTTCCCAGGACTGAGGAGGGCAGGTGTATGCCCTGTCCGACAGGGTTGGCAGCTACCTTTTGGCCAAGTATTCCCTCCCCAGGGCACCCCTCCACCTTTGGGGTGTGGGAAACTGGGAGCAAGCAGGGTCTGGCTCTCTGATGTCCCCTGCTCTGCCCCCTGGACTCCTCCTCCTGCAGGGCACCTGCCACGGGAGCTGCTTGGCTTCCTCCCCGCGCGAGCCACGCCAAGGAATCTCAGCCCAGTGGCAACCCTCGCTGGTGCCAAAGTAAATGTCCTGAGGTCACAGGTTACTGTTAGAAGACACCCTGGCTGGCACCCAGGGCTGACACTCAATGCGTCACCACCCCCCGCTGGGGAGACACTGATCTCAGCCCCCACCCACGGGCTTCCCCCAAGGTCACCACCAACCCTCCAGCGAGAGGCTGGCCGGTGCCCAGAGCCACCCAATGCACAACACGGGCAGGATGCAGAGCGTTGCAGCCGTGAGGTGCTCAGCACTCCGGTCAGCCCTGCCATGCCCCCGCACATCCTCCCAGCACTAAGTGATGATGCATCCTTGGGAAATCCCAAGTGGGGGAAGGATGTTGGCTGCATGGTGCAAGCCATTCTTACAGTGGGGATGCATGCTGGCACACGCCTTCTGCAGTGCACCCTGGCATGGAGCTGTTTGGCTCAGCGAGGACTTACGTCATGGAAAGAAGATGCCACCCTTCCCCTGTCAAGGGGCCTCCCCATGGCAGGAGCATCTCCAAATTCCTGGAGGTACATGCTAACCGGCACAGAGTGTGCTGGGAAGCATAACAAGCCACGAGCTGCAAGGATCCTTTTACACCGTCAGGCTGTGGACCTGGCAGCAGGACGTGAGAGGCACCAGCAGCAGGTACCTTTTCATTCAGGGGACAAAGTGTATTAGACTCCCAACTGGCCCAGCCAGGGGCCCCAGCACCAGGCTAAGGTTTCAGCCTGGAGGGACAGGTGGACCAGGGCCTGCAGCTAGACTGGTCAGCGCTGCAGGCAGGGCTGGAGCAACAGGGCAGGAGAGCACAGACGTGGCCCAGGGCAACCAGCTGTTCCGAGAAGGTGGCCAATCCGCCCATAACATCTAGGGTGCAAGTAAGCAATCCAGCCATCAACAGATTGCCCTTCCTCCCCCTCTGTCCCTCTGTGTCTGTCTGTCTGCCTTTGCACTCTGTCTGTCCCCACGTGCCCATTCTCAGTTAGTTTATCGTCATGCCCTGACTCGCTGTCCCTACACACACTCCTCTGTGGTTGCACCACCCCGTAGTACATCACGGACGCACAGCCAACCCTTGGGCTCTGCCCTGAGGCATCCTGCAAGACTCTTCCCTCTTACCTGACCCTTCCCACCCCAGCGCTGCTGTGCCAGCCCTGGAGCTATGCTGGGAGCCGTCACCTGGCTCCCGAGATATGGGGTAGCCCAAAATGTCCTCTGCAAACTGTTGCCATCCTCCAGCAGCAGCTCTCCTGCCATCCCTTGCTCCACGGCCCCTTCTCCTCAGCAAGCATGCGGAGGCCCTGAGCCAGGGCCCTTAATGCACTCAGCCTGGCTGCTGGCTCAGTCCCTTAATAGAGTCCAATTGTCTATTTTTCATTATTGAACAATTCCCTTTATTGGGCTTTTTGGCTTGTCCAGGAAAGCCAATCAATAGGGTTCCCAAGGCAAATGCCAGCTAGGCATCCTCTTCTTCTAACTGAAGGGACCTGCTGCCCCTCTGCACCCAGCTGCCCCGTTGACACCGCTGTGGGGAAGGGCTTGCCAGCGTGGACACATGAGCTGGAGGGGGGCTCTGGAAACAGGTCCTGACCCATGGCTGAGCTTTGGGCTGTGGCACTGGCAGGGATGTGCACTGCTTTGTTTGCCCCCAGAGTGGGAAGGCAGCTCCATCTGCTCCCCAGGGGTAATAACCCAGCCCCTGAGGGGCTCGAGGGGCTGCCAAATTTAGGGGGCAAAAGGGAAGTGCAGGGAAGGGGATGCTGGTGCTGGGTGGCAGTGGAGAGCCCTGCTGATATGGGCCCAGCCAGAGGTGCCAGCTCCACTCCTGTGGGTAGCAGAGCCTGGTTTTCACACTGGTCTCCTGCCCACTTGCTTTCGGAGGTGACCTGGGGGCTTTCCAGCCCAAGCACCTGGAAATGTTCATTACCTCGTGCATATGGGGACTTTTACACCTCCTAGAGAGGAGACCAAACACAGCAGCACACCTGCCCAGCCGCAGCAATGCAGATATGGGCACTGTTGTGCGTGCACATGAGGGACACGTTCACACCACTCAGTTAAGGGCACCCAAGACAAATCCATGGCATGGAGCACCCTGCAGCCACACTGCAGCTCTCTTGACCTCCAGCACAATGTGGTTGTCTCCATGCTGCTCACTGGGAATGGTCCCACACCAACTTGTGGCCAACCCACAAACATCTGCACAGCTTCATCGCATGACCTGGGATGTTTGCTTTCAAGCCCTAGCTCCTGGGGCCAGGTGAAGGAGTGACCACCACAACTTCCCTTACGGCAGCGACGCGCCCGCGGCTGCACCGTCTGCCAGCACTTCCCCAGCAGCTGCCAATACAGCGTTCCCACCGCAGTGTCACAAAAACAGGCGGCGGGGAGGGGGGAAGGGACCCAGTGCCAAAATGCGGGGAAGGACCACAGCTGAACTCTGCTACATCGCCATGCAGCAAAGAGCCCTTTCAGGAGCGAAGCCACGACAGCCCCATGCCCGGGAAAGGTCCTCGTCAGGCATCACCGTCCCTGTTAGCAAGTGGGGAGACCCAGCACGAGAGGCTGCACTGGGAAACCAGGCAGCCTGTCTGGCTGCTGACAGCACAGCCGGCTCTTACAGGACATTTCCACCTTGCAAGGCTGCACGGAAACGGTGGAAATCTTGCTAGGAGTGACCCCTAAAGGCTGCGAAGCCGAAGAAACACAAAGAGAGGGATTTTCTTAAGAGAACCAGCAGGTGTGTGAGCAGAGGGAGGAGAGCACCCAAGGCTTTCGATTTGCTTATGCGGCCGTCTCTGTATGGGGTAGAGCAAGTGTGTTTGCATGTGTGTGTGTGTGTGCACAGGACGCATTGCAAAGCCCGTGAGTATGTGTCTGCAAGACGAGGGGCCTGGCATGAGGTTAGCTGGGACAGACGTGTTTTTAGAGGATGCAATTTCTCCTCGTGTTTCTCTCCCCCGCACAGAGCCTGTGTCCGAGGCCCTTCCCCTACCCTGCACGGGGCATTCAGAGCTGTCAGTGACAGCAAATGGCAGCGTTCAGCAACATGCAGACTTTTAGGCAGCAAAGACGCTCTTCCGCAAGTCGGATACTGTGATTGCACCACGCGCGCAGGCTCACACTGCTTCCCGACAGCGCCTCACACCTTCCTGATGAAATGCACAGCTTTGCACGCACAGCTTCTCTTGCACAGTGCCACATACGCCCACCTACACATGCAGCCTCCCAGGGCAGCTGCAGGTGCCCTGTCATCATGCCTCACAACCCATTTCATGAAAATACACACACACACACACACACACACACACACACTCGAGTATGCATGCACGCATGCACACAGCAGCCTGAAACCAGTTGCAAACCCAGAAGCAAGGAGGCATCTTCCAGCCCATCTTACACTGTATGCTTGACCTCATGCAAAGGTATCACCACGTCTGCACAACCCTCAGTGGCAGCGAGCAGTGCCATGGCTCTGCCCCATCAGAGGCAGAGGTTTCTGATGCTAACATTGAGAATCCCAAAATGTTTCACCAGTGCCGACGAAGGAAGCCTTGCTGCATGACAAGGTGATAGGGAAACTGAGTCGCTGAGCATTTACCCCGGGACCAGCCGTGTCCCAAGGATGGTTCATCACCTTCCCCACCCCATCAGGCATCAAAACACAGTGAGAAAACCCAACGTATGGGCAAAGATCTCCAAGCACTCAGGCCATTAACAGCTTGAGTTTGGCTGTTTGGATATCCCTGTGGTGGCCATGCTATGTGGGCAAAATGTGTGACATTTTGCAATCCCATTTCCAAATATAACCCACTGGCATCACCCACAGAGGAGAGGAGCTGTTGGAGAGCATAGACATAGCACAGCACTGTTTCCCAGCTCAATCCAACTCCGGCACAGGACAGCCGCAGTTCATAATCCTGCAGGAGTCAGGGATGGGTTTGGGCTGTAATGGTGCTGTGTCGTCTCCCGGCAAAATGCTGGTGCTCAGGGGTCTCTGCGGTGCTGTCATCACAACCACGTAGCGAAGGAGCAGCATCCAGCCGTCAGAGATTTTAATTGTGCTTAGATCTTAGAATGGGAAAGTCAAAAATCCCCAACCCAGGAATGTTTTTAATAGCCCCCGTGGCTCAGTGCAATCTGAGAGCCAATAAAATCAAAATCACTCATCACAGGTTTTGGGCAGGGTGAGGGGAGGAGATTAATTCACTTGAACCATACCAGTTCACAGTCCGTAAGGATATGCGCTCCCAAAATTGTGATGTGCAAAATTCGTCACCCAGAGATTGCAGCTATGAGAGTCCAGGAAATAGCAAGGTGCAGGGGTGCTTTGAACTCTTGCTTTGGGGTGATTTTGTTCTTTTTTGTTTTTTTCCTCTAATCACTCATCAAAATGTCCTGCACCTTTCCAGGCCAGATTTTTCATCTGAGGTTGATTTTGGCATGTCTCTGTCCCAGAAAGGCCCCTTTCACCCTCTGATTTATTCAGACTCCTGGTGCATATGGGATTGTTTCTTTTCCCCAATGGAAGGAACCAGACTTTTGCAAAAAAAGCTCATCTGAGACTACCAGAACACAGACCACATAGATTCCTGCAGTATCGCCCACTGCATGCGACGCAGGGCACTAAGAGAAGCAGGGAAAAAGGACCAAAAAGGGAAGACAAAGCTCAGTTTAGAGAGGCCCTTACTGTTGGGGTGCAAAGCAGCACTTGGCCAATGCCCCAGAGGACATGAGGACAGGCACGTTCAAACACATACCGACCCCACACTGTATTTCACCCAAATTCACTGGGATTAGTTCTCCCGGTAGGTCAAGTCCCATTTAAAAGACACACCTCGGCCTGAGCTCAGGTCTCCCTACAGAGCCTCTCCCGCGAGCTCTGCTGCTGCCAGAGGCCATGCTTGTGCGTGTCTGCAAATCCACAGAGCCACCAAGGCCATGCTGCGGGGTCCCTGCACTTCTGCAGGACCCCAGCACCCAGGCAGAGCCACTCACCAGGACAGAGTAGCAACCAAGGCCAGGGACTGCAGGTCTCTTGGCTGGACAGGCTTTGGCTGCAAGGCACAAATCCAGACATGGAGCTATTCTGGGCGTCTCAATTTCTCTCCCATGCTCCATTGATCAGTTTTCCTTTGGCTCTTCCCCAGTAGACACAGCCCTCCTCTTGTCAGACTGCAGGTGTTATCCTTCACCTCCTAAGGTCATGCTCCCTCCGAATGATCCCTGCCTTGGGGCACCCAAGGAAACGTCTGGGGATCTCTGAGAATGGGTCCTGTGGGGTGGCACAGGATGGGGAGAGTTGAAGGCAGCAGTAGCCATCTGGCCCAACCTCCCCTATCTGATCCCGACCAACTACAGTCACCCTGTTGCAGGATGTTCCCAACCCTGCTCCAGGTGGCTGTTCTTCTCTTAACAGCATTGAAGATGCTGTTCTGGATTGGGACGCAAGCTCTCTTCGATGTGCATGCCCACAATATCACAGCTAGGATCAAACCCACAGGTACGCAGTGGTGGGGCTTTGGAGAGAAGTTCACTTGAAGTTCACCTCTCCAGCTTTGCCCTTTGAGCAAACACTCAGTCTAGCTTCAAGCTCTGGGAGAGGTCACTGGGTCCCTGTTGCCGGGACTATTTGCCAAGGGAACCTCTGGCTTTGGGTTGGCCATCCACCCTGAGCTTGGCCACCAGAACCACTGAGCACCCACAGTTCACACTGATGTCCCCTGGAGTTACAAGTGCCTTCAGCCCTAAGCATCTAAAGGGAAATGGAGGGCCGCCAAAATAAAAAACTGTCTTTGAAATGTGAAAGCTTCCACTCTGCAGGAGCAACTGGGACATTCCTTAGACCTCATCAAACTCATGCTAACACGAAATACTCTCTCTTGTCCCCACCTTTCTTCACCCAGGCCAGAGCCTCAACTAGAGGAATTAGAACAACTTCACTGAAGCTAGTGGCTGCACTGATTTTACAAATGCCAGCTCAATGGTGCCAGGTCAGTACACACAAAACCTTCTGAATCAGAGCTATCAGACTCCTCTTTGCATCTGCCTGTCAAACTCTCCTCCTCCAAGAAGAGTCAAGAGCTCTGATAGCAACAAGGAGACACATATCAACATCACCGCTGCTCATCCCTCACACAAAACCTGACACCAGCACTTTCACCAGGAACCTCAGATGAATTTTTGTCAGGAGCACCATCAGCCTCACCATAGCCCAAGGGACAGATCCAGCGTGGTCATGTTGCCTGGACAGACACTGGACAGAGATATGATCACTGCTCCAGAGAGATGCTCCAGGTATTTACCTACTCCTGGTCATCCGGAAAAGGCTCTTTACTCCTGAAGGGCCAGCTGCAGGGCTCAGCAGTCCCCAGGGGACTGTCCTCCTTTAAAACCTCTGAGGGAACTGTCTTGTCCAAGAGAAATGCAAACCTTGGGGCACCCAGCTAATCAGCCAGCCTGCTAGGAGCCCCCAGGCCACTGGGAAATGGCAGAAATTGTAGCCTCCTCTTCAAGATGGGGACAACACCTCACAGCTCCAGCTAAATGTGATCGGAGGTGTCCAGCTAGACAGGTCAGGCCCTGAGATATGTGCACAGAGCATCACTTCTTCCTGAGGTGGAAAGCGCCTGAGCCATCCAAGTGGGAGCGTGAGAAGGGACCGGGCTGAAGATGTGCAGGGAGAGAGGGGGCCTGCACAAACCCATCCTGACAGCCCCAGTCCTGCCTGCTCCTCCAGAGAGACCCCAGCCCAGCGCCTATCTCCCCCACCGCAGCTTCTTCCCCCTGCCTGCAGCATCTCTTCATTTGCCTGGTGGACGAAGAGCTACTTAGCGCTGATCCACGTCTTGTGTGAGAGCCAGAGGCTGGCAAGAGTAAGGCCCAAGCACTTTGAGGATTAAACACACTCTGGTTTATTGGTGGGAAGCAGAGCCAAAGCTGGTATTTTTGTGGGAGTTACCTGCTAGTGCATCTCTGGTCTGTGTCCTGGGAGCAGGGGGTGAGTCCAGCTGAGTGATGTCTCTTCCAGCTGGGTTTGCCCCATTGCTGCTGGCCTTGTAGCAGGACACCTACCCTGGCCACCTTGTCCTGGACCACCTGGTCCCAGTCACCTCTCTGACGGGTACAGTTGGTGCTTGAATGCTTTAGGCTCTGGAGACACTGGTATGTAATGAGGAGCGTTAGCAGCTTTTGTACTCAGAAATCATAGGGCAGCCCCCTCCCTGCCAGTCAGGGATCACCTTAACGAGGAATGAATGTCTCCAGCACCATAAACGAGTGAGTCCTGGTTCACACCTGGGTCAGCCAGGTGCTCCCCAGTATAAATCCAGAATAGCATAGGCCCATTTGGAGAGTTTTTTATTTGTCCTCCAGTTTCCAAACTGCCACCTGTGCCCCTTCATCTCTTTTTTTTTTTCCTGCAGCGAGGAGATCTGACTGTGAGGCCTCGTGTTCAGATAATCCTCTCCCCTTAATCACAAGACTTCAGGCTCAAGGCAGAAGCACAAAACCCTTCAACAGAGTCAAGAGGCTGCTCGATCCCCAGCTACAATCCCTTCCCACCCCCCCACTGGGACCTGATGGCCCGTACATGGATTTTAGAGCCCAACCTGTGAGGTCCCTGTGGGTCCTGGACCAAAGGAGGTGGCAACCTTCTCCTCTCTCTAAAACAGCTTGGCTGGGATGCCAGGGCCTGTGCCATGGAGAGCAACTGAGTCCAGCCATGGGGACTGGCTAAGGACTTCCCCTTGGCCAGCCTTACCCTTGGCTCCTCAGCACCAGAGTGATGGGAAGGGAGTGGGGAGGAGAGGTTACACTGGTGGTGGCTTGTAAAAAAATCTGCCTTTTTGTCAGCGTAAATCCTGAAGTCACTATTTTTATGGGGTGGAATCACACTTGGAAAGATGCAAAGTGTGCTAGTAGCAGCATTGCACCAGTGGTGCTGGTCTAAGGATACAGACACAGCAGGGAGTGGAATTGTCTTTCATTAAAGCAACTGACATTACTGGGGGGGGGGGGGGGGAAAGAAAGCCCAGCATTCAGGCACACCAGCCCTTCCCTCTCATTCCCACGTGTATGAAAAGCCTTTCCGGTACAGAGCTGGGACTAATTTAATAGCACCAAAGCCCTGGATCATCCCCAGATGAATGGTCCAGCTGGATGAAAGTGGTTTGGGGCTCTTCTTCACTTCCTGTGGTCCCAAACCTCTGAGCTCTGAGCTGGGCAGTTGCCCTGTGTCTTTCTCCTCTGGCCTTGAGCCAGCCTGGGTGACATTTCAAGGTGCTGCATGGAGGCAGAGGGATGTGGTCAGGGAAATAACCCTCTCTGCACCCCGATGCACATGGTTATCAGACATGACGTTGCTTGGGAGAGCTCAAGTCTCCCCAGGTAAGGTCAGCCACAATGAATTAGCATCCATGAGACACTGAAACAGGATTTGGCCCCATCGCTCCACAAATTGCTTTCATTTGCCTGGTTAAAAAAAACCATTCTTGTCTGTTTTCCACAGGGGCCCAATTCGCTCTCCCTTTATAACCTGTTCAGGCATTGAACGCCCAAGAAGCAGCTTTTCACACGGGCTTTCCAGCACACATCACACAGTAGCAAGCTGGACCTCAAAAGGGCTTTGAGGATGGAGAAAGTGACAGCAACCACCCCTGCACCACCTGCCAGCTTGGAGGGATCCAGCACAGCTGGGAGGGAATAGGGGAGCTCAGCACAAGGACAGATCGAAGGATGGATCAGAGAGATCCCGGAGCCAGAAGATGGATAGCTAGAGAGGTACAGTGGGCAAATGAATGCAATCCTGAGATACTCTACAGCAAAAGAAATGTGTCATGGAGATGAACAAGTAAATCGAAGGTGCCTGGTGTAGGTGGATAGATGAGTGATAGATCCACGGCGCTGCTAGACGGGTGATGGATACCAGGGTGAGGGGACACGGCAGACAGCCGGAGGAATGTGCACGCAGCAGGAGCCGTGTGTAATCTCTTTCCCCATGTGCGATTCACTTGCCTACAGCCCCCTTGGGTCCTCTTTAAAAGAGTGTTTCCAGAACCTGCTTCATAAACATCATGGGGAGGGGGGGGGACTCAGGAGGCAAGGGGGGGCGGATAGAGGAGTTTGTTCCCAACTTGCCAGGTTGTCTTCGACAGAAAAAGATCTTTAAACAAATCAGACTCAGTTTATCAGGGCTTCAAACACCCGTGTGCGCTCACACACACATGCATCCACACACACACACGCACGCATAGAGAAAATACCAAAAACAAAACAAAAACCAAAAAAAAAAAAATCAAAAGTAAAAAGAGGAATTAAAAAAAAAAGCCCCATATTTTAGAGTCAGCTGAGAAGTGACAAAGTAATTTGCTCCTGGCAGTCTATCACGGCAGTCTAATTCCCGGTGACACCATTCAGCTGCTGACTACACTAACTGTCAGAGTCAATTAGCCCGGAGCCAGCAGCGCAAAGTGTTTACGGGTGCTAAAATTCACTCCACACGCTGTGCGGAAGTGAGAAAAAATTACTTTGAGGGAAGGGGGGAAATTCAAGTAGCTGGTTTAACGCTAACAATTGCCTCCACCGCGCCCCGAGACAGCAGCAAGGACTGGAGGATGCGAGGAGTGAAGAGGGAAGAGCATGGTTGGGGCCAAGGGTGCAGGGGGTGTCACGGGCACCCAGGCACGTTCACCCATGGAGCTCACCGCCACCGGAGAGGGGACAAACCCTGCAGCGGAGCTGGGATCCAAGCCAGCAGGGCCAGCTGGAGGAGGGAACAGAGCTACAGGCTTTCCCCATCCCTGCAGAAGAGGCGGGCTACAAATTTCCCACGTGAAGCAGGGGTTTGGAGAGCCAAGAAAAGCGTGGGAGATGTCACCCCTCCAGGGAGGGCATGCATTCACTGTAGGATGTCTAGCAGAGAAATAACCCATCTTTCCTGCCCCCAAAGCCAGGTACGGAGCTGCACATTTGCTCCGACACCGTCTCCAGGCCCCTCTCACCACCCTTCACCCCTTGCAAGAGGAGTAAGGAGAGGACATCTGTCTAGATGGACAGTAGCACTGCAATCTCCTGAAGCCAGGTGCACTCCAGGAGCAGCGAGGAGGAGGAAGAGTGATCCGAGGGCACGTGCCTGGATGAGGACAGCATTGCTGTGACTGCACAGAAACATCCTCATTGGCCCTCACGTGTCAGGGCATGGACTGAGGTCAGGAAGAGATCTCCAGTTGCTGTGTTGACCTGTGACAGCCAAAGGCCCTTCCATCCCCGTGACAGAAATCATGCTGTGGGGAGTCTCAGAGCCTGAGAGCCATCACTCTTCTGCATCCTTGAAAGACAGATTGTCCAGAGAGGTTGTGGAGTCTCCATCCTTGGAGATATTCAAAAGCTGTCTGGACACGGTCCTGGGCAACATGCTCTAGGTGATCCTGTTTGAGCAGGGGATTGGACTAGGTGATCTCCAGAGGTCCATTCCAACCTCAACCATTCTGTGATTCTGTGATAGCTCCTGGCAGGAGGAGGTGTGATAAGCACATCTAGAACAGGTTTTTGTGGAGCAGGGTGGGCAAAGACAGCTGACTGAGGGGCTCAGGGCTGACTACGGGTTTTACCGTGCTACAAGGTCAATCTGCCATCCCACATCAGGTGTCCCGCACTGAGTCTGAGACTTGTTCACCCAGACACGGCATCCCCCCACCGCGGGCAGGACAGATCTAAGGCATCCCACAGCCCAGCTTCGAGCTCTGTCCTGCTCTTGGGCAATGCAAGCATGCATGAATTAGCAGAGATGTATGTCAGACCTGGGCAATCTTCCCATTCCAGGAAGTTTTTGAGATTTTTTTTTACTCTTTTTTTTTTCTCCCTCCATTCAGAAAACAAGAAGGAAATCTGGAAAGGAACTGAAAATTCCCCTCCTCTCCTCAGGCGGAATTCACCTGGGGCCAAACCAAAATGTTCTCTCTCTTCCTTTTACAAACACATTTCAATTTTGACTTCTTCTATTTCATAGTTATGTCAATGCCAGCACATTCACTTTCCCAGAGATGAAGACAAAGGGCTGAAAGCAGAATTTGTATGAACAAGGGATATTTTGACAGTTTCAAAGCTTTCCATGAAAAATTGATCAAGAAGTACCTAGGACTTCCCTTTCCTGGGAAAATGATCAGTTCTAGCCAATTGTCTGTTGTTTTTATTGCAATCTAAGAAAGTTCTGGCCAGATGCCTCCTGTATTCCAGGGAGTCCAAAGCAGTATGCTTAACTCAGGCTTCGCCCCTCTGAACAGAGAATCTCAAGCCCATCTCCAAAGAACTATGGTAACCCCAAAGCCCAGCTCAGAGCAGGTCACTTCTTCACTGCTTTCCCTCTTTATCTTCTGAAATCTGCTCAGACGTTTGTGCGTTTCCCAGCTTTTGTTTGAGTCAGCCTCAAATCCAGGAATGAACTTACCCCGCGGGCAAGTTCCTAATTGCTGAGACGTGTATGTGTGCCCTGCAGATGCCCCATGTAGGTCACTGCTCAGAGCAGGACAGGGGGCTCAGTGAGTCGGAGCCCATCCAACCACTCTTGGGTCCCTACATCTGCTGATGAGAGCTGGACCGGAGAAAGCTGATGCCTGCAGAGGTGCTTTGCACTCATCCTTGACCCAGGCTGTGCCTGTGTATTTGGTAGAAGAGCTTTGCCCATCTTTGCTCATGGCACAGCATAGCCACGTTGCACAGATGAGGAAGTAGCAGCCATGCATTTGCTCTGCCTCTGAGGCTGGATAAGACCCAGGAAGGCAGAGAGCTGACTTTCTCACGTCTTTACGTTCTTTTAGCATGAGCAGGTGGTTGAGTAAAAAGAGTATTATGCTGGATCCAGCCCATAGCCCTGGCCTTTAAGCCTGCCCCTTTCCAGGATTACCTGGCCCCTCTCCATAAATGAGGCTGAGATCCTGGCATAGAGGGGAATTCTCCTTCCCAGCAGGACAGGGGGTGGATTCAAATGGCAGCTCAACACTGGTATTTACCAAAGTAGCTCTGATATCACTCTCCAAGCACCAGCTCCCATTGGGATGCCCCAGCCCCCGTAAGATTGGGCAGTGCTTCCCTGTCTCCATTTAGAGATGGAGAAACTGAGGGGAAGGAAGCAACCCAAAGCTCAAAGATCTCTCCATCTAGGGTGGTCCCATGGGAGAGACACAGGCTTTGCATGAGTCACTTCACCCTAAAGGTTTGGAAGAGGGTTAGACAACTCACACCCAAAAGGAACCAATATCTCCCCATAATGGGGTCGAGGGCTGACCAGCTCAGACAGAGGGGCCCACATCGGCTGTCTAGCTCTAGCTGAATCCCACCAAAATAGTCCAGAAAGAGAGGTCTGAGAGTCCCAGAGCCACAGCCTCTGCTATCCGACCCTCTTCAGCAGAGGCTCAAACACTGGACAGACCCAGTCACCTCATGCCAGCCTGGCTGCATCCCAATCTCCATTACAGACAGCAACCAGCGGCCAACACACACATGTGGGCAGATGGGGTGCTTTGAACAAAAACCTATATTTTGTAGCTCAGACCTTAATTTGTTCCTTGTCCCATTTCCCCCACACCCACGCCTTGTGAAATTAAACCTTGTTCTCAATTTCAGAGATCAGAGAATGTGATTCTCAGGCCTTCTCTTGGGGAGAGGTCTTGGAATTGCAGAGGACACGAAACACCGGGTCATGCTCTATGGCCATGACCTGAACCCGCTGGTTCCAAATCCCTAAATGCAACCTAATAGCAGCTATTTCTGCCCTGAAGCAGCAGTAGCCCTAAACATTAGACCCCTGGCTTACTCACGCGCTGTTCTCTGCCTGCTTCCTCTCCCAGCTTTCAAGAGTTTGCACTGGATGAGGTGCTAATCTGCAACTTTGCAAACTGGGGTTTGAGTCCCAGCCATGGTAATGTTGTTTATGCCGGAGTCTTCTCTTCCACCCTCCAGCTTGCCTGCACAGCTGCCAGCGTTCCATAACTCTGGCCCTACAAGCTGTAGGCTGGGATCCATGGACTCTGCAAGCCTGCTGTAATGCAAGTAGTAGTAACAACCTGTTGCTCAGGACAGGTTACCTAGCCCAACCAAGGAAAAGGGACATCCACCACAGTGCTAGCAAGAGCGCTTAGCCTGTTCAGAAAGACTTAAGCAGCTCACAGCTTTCCTGTTGGAGGTTTGACATCCTAATGGTGCAAACATGCAAGGTTTCCATCATATCCGTAATATTTCTAGAGTAACAGACTATTCTGGCCGAGTTGTCTTTTCTGTCTAAGGGCAGTTGCACAGCCAAGATCTTTATTGTTCATGTTACAACAGGTCCCAACAGGACCCTCATGGCTAGACTCCACCTAGATTTTGGGGAACCCCCAGACTTTCTCCACAAGCAGACAGGACCAAAGACCAGAGAAGGTTGTATCACTGGCCAGGCAACCACAGGCAAGCAAAGTGCTTCACCCAGGCAGATCAGTGCCAGAAGCCTTGAGCCTCCTGCTGAGGCCAACCACAGTGACACCAGCATCCCAGCACTTTATCACTGAGCTTGTTGCGTTGTTATAGCTCTGGATCGGAGGTTTTGTAACAGAAACATCTAGAAAGCTCAATGTGAGGAAGCAGAGAAAGGAGTCTTCATTTACTGGATTTTAATTTTGTGAAATATTTTCTACAGCACCATCCTTTCAAGGGAATCTCCCTGGCAGCCTAAAGCAATGACACCCATATGGGAGCAAAGTCTGTGCTGGGAATCTCCCTGGCAGCCTAAAGCAATGACACCCATATGGGAGCAAAGTCTATGCTGGCTGATGGGGGTTTCCCAGGGGAAATGGCTGCTGCCTGTATTGGGAGAGTAAGGTGGCTGTATGCTACAAGGAATGGCTCAGATAGGTCCAGAAACACCTTTACTGCAGTCCTGGGGCCTGCCTCTGCCAGCACTGCCCAGCTCTGGTAGGGAGCAGAGAGAGCTGCAGGAGTGGATGGACGGCTCCGTGTCCATGCTGCACTCCGGGCACCAGGAGCTCTATTTCTCCCTGAGTACACCTA
Source organism: Apteryx mantelli (assembly GCF_036417845.1). Classification (NCBI taxonomy): domain Eukaryota; kingdom Metazoa; phylum Chordata; class Aves; order Apterygiformes; family Apterygidae; genus Apteryx; species Apteryx mantelli. The sequence continues at coordinate 1,834,583 of NC_089979.1, read as the reverse complement.
GAACAAAACCGTTTGTCTTTGGAGCAGGGTGGATCCATATCCATCTATTCCGCTCAATTGCCAATGAGTTAGCGGAGGCAATGCAGCACACTGTCCATCAGCGAAGCGGGCAAGGATACCTGGAAGAAGCTCTAAGTGCTGAGCACACCTGAGGTTTCCTCATAGGGATACAGGACAGTTATCCCAGAGCTCGTTCCCCCTCCATCGAAGTAGTCTTGATGCAAAATGGATGCAAGTAACACAAGTGAGTCTTCTCAGCCATCAGACAAATGTCACTGTTCCCTTTTCTCAGCATCTTGCTGCACACCCTGCCTTATGCACAGTGTGCCCCAGGGGCCCAAATGCTGCACAGGTAACTGTCCCCCACTCACTTGTCTGTCACCAGGACCATCAGTTTCGGCTGAGCAGAGGATGACATTAACCAAACCTGAGCTGTACCCTGGCTCAGGACTGCTGCCTGTCCTAAACACCAAGTAATGCTGCCCGGCAGGATGCTCCATGGAAAGGGTTCAGCGAAGGGTTGGACTCACTGGAGCTCAGCAAGCAAAACAGGCCTTCATTTCTCGGATGCACAGAGAAAACAGACTGGTGCAGAAAGAGAACTTGGACTCCCCTTTAGCCTGGAGGTGTCTCTAGAGCATCTCTCTCACCCTGGTGGATGGCACTGCTGAATTACCTAATACCCCTTGAGCTAAAGGATGCGGCTGGCTCTGGAAGAAAGGCAATGACAGGGAGAAAAACTTCGCTCTGAATAGTACCATCTGTGCTGGAGGCAGGTCCTAAGACGATGACCTTTTTACAGCTGGAGGTTGAGCTCCATGCTGAGGCCATCGCTTCCATCACAGGTATCTATACCCTGAGTGGGAACATGTAGTGCTGAGGAGCGGGAAGAGACACCACTGGGACCTGTGCAACAAGTCTACAGGACGTTACCAGCATGACGTTCACAACAGAAGAACTGGAGAAAAAGCAAGGAACGCCAGGCATTGTGCACAGGACAGTCAGGGTTAAGGAGAACGATATTTCTCTATTACACAGGACCTCAGAGGGCGGTACAGCTACAAGGAGCATGTTCCTGGCTCAGAGACCCATGTGCTCATGGGGCTGTCGGAGAAGAAGGAGTAAAGCTAACCTCAGCCAGCTCCTTTCCACCCATACTGGATCACATAGGAAGTGTCAACAGGGTCTCATGGACTCTATCAAAAGTGATGCTATGGAACTCCCATGGGGGTTTTCATCATCCTCCAGAACTCATCCATCATCTCTTTCCTGGCAGCTTCTGCCCCATGCTCAAGTATGAAGCCTGGACCTACAGCACTGCTGACATGAAGGAGCTGCAGGACACATTCCAGCACCAGGTCTTCATGAATTAGGAAACTGATATAGGGCAGATGCTGCCAGCAAGGCTCTGTCACCATCCTCCTGTGATGTCTCTAGGACCACTTCTGGCCAGACAGGCCCAAATGTCAGACTGATAGAACCTGTCTGAGACATAGTTATGAAAGGACTGTTCAGTCATCTAAGGTTTTTTAACGAAAGATGGAGTATTGCACAATATGAAAATGTCTGCATCATTCAGACTTCTTTTATTCTGCATCAAAGCAAAGTAGGGGATACTTGGAGATTTTATTTTTGATGCAAAAAATTATGGGAAGGTCTTTTCCTTCTCAGGGATTTTTTCCCCTTTTATAATAACCCTTTCCTCCCTTTCCTCCTCCTTTGCTAGTGGAGAATAAGGAGGGAATTTGTTTTTGCTTTCTTTAAGGAGGATTAAAAAAAGAACCAAAGGGCAAATATAAAGGCAAACTCCAGCAGACATTGTGATTGAAAGACATGTAGTTGCCTTTTCTTTTGAAATTTTGCACAGAAATAGTTCTCTTTCTGCAGCAGACCTAGAAACCAGGAACATCCCTGGCTGTTTCTGAGACTGTCTCCAAATGCAGTGTGTTGGCTGACCTACTCTGGACTGCACCAGCCCTTTTTCTTTTTTTGCAAAATAATGTCTTTACTCCTCTGAATTGCAGGTTGGGAGCTTCATCCCTCTAATGGCTCTAGAAAAGGTCTCCCTGGAGGTCCCATGGGAGAGAGGAGCACTGTGGCAAAGGCAGCACAGCTCGCCACCATTTCAGAGAGGTTTGCAACTCCTGCACCACAGTCTTAGGCTCTGACACTGAAATCATCAGAAGTCACCAGTGACTTTCGAACCTGCAGAGTTTCACTGTCCTGCTGTTCTGTCACCACTCATGTGTCTCATTACACTTGGTGTCGCTTTAAGTAAATCAGCCAAGGCATACGTCCCTTGGATACCAACTAGTGCAACAGCCCTTTGAAAGAAGTGTTGTAATTACAGGCAACAAATTCTCCCCTGGGTAACTTTGGGGACTGGCAGATTCCACCCTTTTTTCTTAAAATGTGTGTATCTATCCTGAGAAATTCAAAGGTAGAACCCAAGTCAGTGTGATACCAGAACTGAGTCATCAGGGAACTGTGGGAACCTGGCTATGTGCTATATATATATATTTTTTTTTTAGTAAAACTTACCTTAGAGCAGACAAAATCTGCAAAAGCTGCCAAGCAAAGGCAAAGCTTGACCAATGTAAACTGGAAAGGCATAGCAAGTTGTTAAGGCAGGGAGTAATGAACCGTGGTAAGGAGGAAGCAGCACATTCACCTTTGTTATTGTCCTTGCATCCCTTGTGGATACTACTGTACGTGAGACGGTCCCATTCAACCAGCATTAATGGGCTGAGGGAAAATTGATGGTAAGATCAAATGATGAAAATATTGAGTTACAGCAGCTTAGCAAGTTACCCACTATCAGCTGAGCTGTGTGTACTTTTCACCAGCACCAGTGTGGGACCACCTGACTTTGGTTAAACCCTAATCAACATCATTCACGTTAAGTCAGCTGAGCACCCCAAGGACAGAGGGTTGCCACAGCTTAGCTGATGAATGGGAACAATTAAACTGTTTTAATTCTGTCATGTGTTTGAGCCCAACATTTTGGGCTTAATGCAGGAATGACTGGTGTAAGGAGTCCTGCCAGCCTTGTGTGGATGTTGGTATCACAGCATCTCATTCCCAGTGAAACCCATGAAAGTCTGGCACCTAAAATCCAGTGAAGATCTACCCTGCAGGGCTCTGTGTCCCAATATTTGGGCTGCCCCGATGTGCAAGAGTGCTCCAGCGTGTCCTGATGTTCATGAAAAGCCACCCTTCAACCCCAGCATCACAGACTAGTTCTCAACACAGAAACACATGAAAGAAAAAAAAATCACAAACTATTTGTAGGTGATTTACCAGCTAGAACAGCAGGGTCATATTCAAGTCATAAACCGACTCCAAGGAATCAATTGATCTACTCTATCTGCAGGAAATCTTTGAGCAGAAGGAGAGGACATTTGATAACAGTGATCTCCTCCATACTGCTTTGCGGCAGGATGTCCAGGTGTTATATAGAGACAGCTGAGTCCAACAGGGACTGATAGTTCAGACAGAGCAGAGATGAATTTGGGTGTGCTGCCTGTAAGCTGCACTGCCAGTAAGGGTCCAGAAATGCAAGCCTGAACCAGCCAGCACTACCCAACCAGTTCATCAGGAGCAATAGGGTGCAAACACTTCTGGGGCTCCAGACTTTGCCATCCTCTTGCCTTTGGGGCAGGGACTGTGCAGATTTGGGCATATTTTGGACTTTCACAAGGCACTGACCTTTCTGCTCAGCTGTTCTCTCTGACACTCACCAGAAAGAGGGAAGAGTGGTTAGGAAATATTCACAAAGCATTTTGTTATGGCCCTGCAGTGCAAAGGGCCTCGGATCTTCATTCCTGCACCAACCCCTGCACATGAAGAGCCAGCATGTGACGTGGAGGAGAAAGAGAATTTGACACTGAGATACCTAAATGACGGGCTTGGAAGAGGGTGGATAGATGGATGGACAAATGGACAGGCAGAAGGATGGTTGGAAAGATGGATGGATCTTATCTTTTGCAAAGTCTTACTGACATGAATAGTTTCACATAAGCTCATAGGTCCCATCAGACAATGCATATCCCATTGAAAGAAGACCTGTTCCACGTCCTTCACATGTGGGAACTGATGATCAGGGCACCTGTTAGGATGTTAGTTAGTGCTCCCAAATAGTGCCTGGTGAACATTGCCATTGACCCGAGCCTGGAGCCTGAGTTAAGGTTGTGCCTGAGCACATGTTTGGGTCTTAAATGCTAGGTGATGATCACCAGCAGCATTCCACAGTGAGCCAAGGACCATTTGGAGCTGTATGATTTCCAGACCTCTGCTCCCACTATACTGTGGTTGGATGCAAGCTTGGCCTAGAAATGCCGGGGACGTGGAAATCTTGTGCAAATCTAGGTCCAGGTGCACGTGCAGGTCTGAAGTGAGCACCTGGTCCCATGCACCTAGAAATGAGGGAGCAGGGCCCGTGTCATTCCTCTGAGGATGCCTGCAGAGCAGGAGAGCACCCTTGGGAGTCATGCCAGTGCCTCTTGGAGTCATTAGGGAGAAACAGGAATTTTCAGATGTGATTCATTTGGCTTTTTGCAGACATCAAAGTTCAGATGAAATGAATTGCCCCTCCAGCAGGGTCTATTTTTCTCCCTGGCAGCAAAGCAATCAAAATGACTGTAGATAGCTGCATTTGGAGAGATAAGTCCCTCCTGACATCTCTTTTTTTTTTTTTTTTAACAAAAATCAAGCAGCTCATGAACAACTTCTTGGACAACACCCATCACTTTCAAAATCTCCCATGACCAGGAGCCATCAAACTTCATTGTCACCCCTGTTTGCCCACAGGTTTTTCTCCACCTTCTGGAAACCTCAGCTCTAGAGAAGGATAGGGACTCTGCCCAAAGAAGGGGCCTTGCAACCTCTCCTTTCTCCCATGGGGCCCACTGCATTCTTCTGTGGAAAGAAGTGTCTCAGACCTAGGGCAGAAAGATTATGGCCTGGATATATGCTGGCACATGGCACTTAGTGAAGCACCTAAGTCCCTTCCTGGATCTGGACCCAAATCACTGGCCCGAGGTGACACAAGGAACCTGCAGCAGAGGCCGGACTTGAACTCATATCTGCTGGATCCCAAGCTGACGGCGTCACCCGAACCCCACCTTTCCCCTCCCCATGCACCATAACACAACAAACGAGAGGGGTCTGGAGCCATCCCAGGAGAGGCGCTCGCCAGTGACGGCAGGAGATAATGCTCCCAGAATTATTTACGACGCAGCCCATGGTGGGAGCTGGGAAAGGAGGTGGGAGGGAGGGAAGGAGAGAAAAAACACACATGACAAGCTTGTCAGTTGACTTCTTAAGTAAAAGCCAGCAAACCGTGCAGTCAGGCACTGAGTCGGGTTTCTCCCAATTAAATTTAACAAGTGACGCCCCTGAATCTTTCATGAGCATTCGGAAATTTTAGCCCATCTGTCTTTATGCACACACACACACACACACACAAGTCTCGCTCCCTCTCAACGCTTTTAAACGGCACGATACTTTATCTATCAAGCCCTGCCTTTTAGCAGCGGCGTCAATAGCGCGCGAGGGACTTGAAACCCCTTTGCAACGAGTGGCGAAGGGGTGAGGGCTCCCTTGAGGCTGGATCGGAGGTTGTCCGTACGGGGACTCGGCCGGGATGCCCGCTCGCCATCGGTGCAGCTCGCCGAGGCCGCCACGACTTCCTCGGGTGAGGTACCGTCGCCTTCGTCACCGCCACCTTCCCCCCATCCTCGCCGCCCCCCCCCACCACCGCCTCCTTCTACTCCCGCGTGATCGATTGTCACTTTAATTGTCTGTCGGCCCCGCAACGTGCCGGCAGGTTCCCCAACCTGAGTCAGGCTTCAAGAGTGGCTCCCGGGTCTCTGCGTGTTTGCGTGCCGTCTGCGCGCAGCGTCGGCTGCTTTCAATTAAGCTCGGAGGCAACCTGAAAGCAGAGCCGCTGGCTGCCGGGGGGAGGCGAGCGCGGAGAGGGGGAGCGGAGGGGAGGGGAGGAGGATGTCGTCGGGTTAACCGCGGAGGGCTGAAAGGCGGGCGGCTGCAAACGCAGCGGCGGGATGGCACAGGAGGGGACCTCACCCCACGGAGATGGAGGTGGGTGCCGGCAAGCAATGTTGGCCTCCGAAAGATGCTCGATAGAAGGATATCTGTGTAGGGGTGGGAGACGGCAGGTTGTCCCTCCCACGTGCCTGCCCCATCTCGCTGCCTCACCAGCAACAGGACGCCAAAGCAAGGTTAGCACCCAAGACCTCCTTCCACCGCTGGGCTCAAGGGATTTTTGAGATGTGGGGAGTCTTGAGTGAGTGTAACCCCATGGTCCAGGCCTTGCCTAACCCTGGCGTAGATCTTGTTGCATGCACCGGCACTGCCAGCTCAGGGGACCCACATGATAAAGAAGGGTAAATGCAATGACACTGATGACAGTGACGGAGCAATGACAGTGATGGGAACTGGCCCCAAACCAGGCGGATGGATACGGGCTCTGGGGCTTTGGGTCAACTGCAGGTGTTTATAGACTCCTTCCTCCCCCCTGAGGCTTTGGAGGTTGAAGGTGCAGCAAGAGCAAGAGGGGACTTAGGTTTGAGTCCAGCTCGCCAGACCAGCCGGCAAGGGCTGGTGCAAAGCCAGCATGAGGGAGGATGCTGGGGCTGGGCAAGAGACCCCCTCCTGCCCTCAGAGGACCCCACTCCTAGGAGGTTTTTCAGCAGCAAACTGCATTGATATTAACGGAGCTGTTTTTACCCCATTTTGCCTATACCTACAAACAATAAATCCTCATGGGTCTCAGTGATGCATTAGCTGCCCCATGGTGGAGTCACATCTTCCCCTGACCAGGTTCTGGAGCCCTTGATACTAAATTTCAAAGGTGTTCACAAATGCTTTGGTCTGTTATTGCTGTCCTTGTCACTCTGAGTGTGACAGCATTTGGCCATCCCCCTGGAGTCCAGGCCTTCACCATGCCCTGTTCAGCATATTGACAGAAAAGAACAAGTCCTTGTCCCCAGCAGCCTGCTTTCTAACCATTTTACAATTTAAATTGGATTGTACATGTTCACAGTCTAAATACACCTCGGTTATTTCTGGAGAGTGTTTTCTTCCAGGCTGTAATGACTTGGTGCTCTTGTAGCAAAGCTTTTGTTGGTTTGGCTGGTTATGTTCAGCACAGGAGCTGCTGTGCTTGGGGGGGGGCGGTTTCTGCCCATAACCAAAGCAGTGCTCATGCAAACATTACCCATCATGGCCAAACAGATGGGGTGGCTAATATTTAAGGGCTGAATTCAGGGCTGCTCTCATCCCATGTGAAACACGGGTGATCTGGCCCTCCACACGGCCCAGTGGCATGTGCCCAGAGCAGGCTGGCACAAACCCCCCTGGTCTTCAGGAGAGTTAAAATTGAAGGATCTGTGACGGGGACAGTTCACCCACATCAGATCCAAAAGTCGTCGATGGAAAGATCCCTGCCAGCTCTGATGCGCTCTGGATCTGACTAGCACTAAATTCATTTCCAGAGTGAGCAGAGCCAGAGACATACGCTGGCTGTTGAATTACTCCAATATAGGGCAAAATCAGCCATTGCATGGTGAGTCCATGCACAGAGGTGTCGCACTGACAATCCTACGTGTGTTTCCCTGGTTCTGCACATCCCTCCAAGCCCTCCAGCAGAAACAGCCCCCACCACGGAGCCAACGGGATCTCACCTGGGGCCTCAGAGTCTCTTTCCTTCCCCTCTTGCAGAGAGCTCATCAGTCCTGGGTTGTCAAGGGGGGGGGCCACGTGCTTCCTCGCCAGTCCTTCTTGTCAGATGTCCTTCCAGTTCCCACTGCCCCTCAGACCTGCATGCACACATGCTCTGTTTCCTGATCCCTTAGCAGTGCGGGTTGTCCGTTTGGAAATACATACATAAATGCTTCCACTGCCTCATGGGGAGAAAGATGGAGCTAGCTTTCAGCTTGGGAAAGTTGGTACCAACCTCACGAGGATACAGACTCCCAAGTGTGGAGAGATGAAATTGCCTGACGGGTTTCGGCAGGGGAATTTCTTTGCTAGGACAATCCTCCTTGCACGCCATTTCTCTCTGTATGCATCCTACTCAATCTCTTGGCTGCCATTCCCACCTCCCTTCCTACCCTGGAGGCTGGTGGGACTCAAAGGGCTACCAATGTCCCTTGCAGGTAAGCGCTGATGCTCCAGGGATGTCAGCAGACAGACAGTCAGGTAGATAGACCGAAGATTGGTCTGCTGTACCTGGAGGACAAACATCCCCCAGGGACAAGAGGATGCTTGGGCTGCTCTGAGGAGCTCTGACTAGAAGCGAAAGGAGGAAATCTCGGAGTTTCATACACTGGCAGGGAGATGCGCTGGGCTCTGCCGCTGTTCCCAGAGGCCCACCATGGAAACCACGCAAGAGCAGGCATTCCCATCTCAGCCACCCCCAGGGGACACTCCTGCTGGCTCTCCTGGGGGTGAAGCTGATGATCTAATGGGTCTTTAGCATTTCTCTGTTCTTGGCTTCTCCCCCTCGAAGCTTGGAGGCAGGTCTCTGGTCGCAGATCCCATCCTGAGCTGGAAGCAGTCGGGGCCCCTTTCTCCTAAGTGATGTGCTCTCAGGGCGGTGCAAACATTTTCTGCACCCCAATGCGGAGTGCCCTGTCCCCAAGCCTCACACGTGCAGCACAGCCACCCCGTCCAAACAACCAGCTCCCAAATTGCAAGCGCCTGTCTTTTTGACAAGACACATAAAAAGCTCTCCAGCTTCAAGAAAAATCCAGCCTTCAAGTGAGGAGGGGGACAGAGAAATTTCCCCAAGGTCAGCTTATTTCATAATGTCCCATGGAGTTTCTTACAACTTCCTTTGTGCTGCCTGCTGCCATCAGCAGTTACTGTACTAAATGCTCCCCAAGCCTGCATGGTTGTGGCTGTTTCTAGGCTCAGGATATAGCCTGATGCAAAGCAATCAGGAAAGAAATTTTTCCCAACCTGCAAACTCTGGTTGTCAGCATCCTTGGAGCAGAAGGGATGGCTCTGCAGGGCTCAGAAATACCAGGACTCTGCGTGCATCGAAGCAAAGGTTTGGATTTGCCCACGTCCTCAGCCGCAATCCACATCCCCTCCTGACTCTCCATAGCCCTGGATGATCAAGGAGCAGCTATTCCAATTCTGGGTCCTTGGGTTTTACCCTTCACTTTGCAATATTGTGATCAGCTTCCTTCTGTCTGCAAAGGGAACGTAGCTCAGGGAAGGATTGCTTTCCCCATGCCTTGCTCCATCCCTAAGTCTCCACTGCTGGCCAGTGCTGGAAGCAGGATCCTGGGCTAAATGCACTTTGCCCAAGTGTAATATGTGGCTAATTTTGCGTTACAAGGTGCTGTCTTTCTAGCTGATAACATTTCAAGGACTGCAGTCTGAGGATACAAGAACTGCAAGGTTTCGAAGGAAAGGCAATATCTTTTTTACCTTAGCGGAGGTAGCTGAGAAATGTAGACAAGCTCCCTGAAACACCAGCCCTCCAAGTGGCTGCGAGCACAGCAAAGAGCATCAAGGCAAATCCTGCTCGGGGACATGGACTCTCTGAGTCCAGCAAGCACTTTGACCCAAAGCTGCTGTTTTCTTTCCATCCTTGATAGAAAAAAAATCCATTTCTCCAATCCTGGCTACACCTTCCCATCGCCCCCAGCTCTCTGCAAGTTCTTGTGGTGAGCCTCATCAGGGTACCAAGGGTTAAAATGACCCGGGGGAAAGAAAGCAGAGGGATCTTTCATCAAGAACAATACAGAGAAGTTCCTTTGCCCCTTTTGAGCAGCACCTCCCCTGCTGAGAAGAGCTGGGGGGGGCTGGGTCCCTTCTCCCATGCTCAACGTCTAACCCAGCTGCCACCCCACAGATCCACAGCAATAGAGTTTCCTTATTTACACCTTGAAAGGAGGTCTTATCCAGAAGTCTAATTCACATTCCCCTAAACCTCAGACAAACTCCAGCTGGCCTCTGGCCTTTGCTCCGCTAAGAGCATCTCTAGGGAAATCTTAGACCCGTTGCCGCAGAGCCGAGCTTCAAAGAAACCCTCCCTAGGCGCACTTTCAACATGTGACCTTGACATAAGTGAAGCCTCGAAGGGCAGGAGCTAATTATATGCTCATTAGTTGGACAACGGGTCAGAGGCAAAAGGTCAGAAATACAGAGGAGCATATTAAAAAAAAAAAAAAGAAAGAAAGAAAACAAGCAAACCACAGCATGAAAAGAACTGGTGAAAAGTTTTTGAGGACTGGCTGGAGGAGGGAAGAGGCTGGGGACACTGTAACAGGCCACCCATCCCACATCAGCCTGGTGTGTGCCCAACAAGGTCGAGCTAAAGTGTTTTCGTGTCCGACATGTCCTTTCGCACTCTCCCATGCACCCAGGGCACCTGTTCAGAGTCAGCACCGTTGGCCCAGTTATGCCTTGCTGCCCTCAGGGCTGGCTCACCTCTCTGCCTTACCAAAAGCACTGAAGCTTATTTTAGGGCACTTCCTAAGCCAGACCCAGGGACTCTGGGAACGAGGCTGGGCAGACTCCATCCACCATCCAGAAAATTTAGAAGTTACATATTTTGCAGTGCAAATCATGCCAGGGACAGGCTCAGAGCAGATCCCATGGACAAATGCATCAACACAAAGAGGTAGCATGGCCCCAGGGCACCAGCAAAACATCTTAAGCCAGCTTCTCCACCTGGGAACATGATTCATCCAGCCATAGGTGCCCTAGAAAGGTGTATCAGTGCCCCCCAGGGCAATCCAGCCCACCGGGAACCGACAACAGAGAAGAAGCTGAGAGCATCCCAGTTCCTGAAGGCAGCTTTGCACTGGAGATGAGACAGGCAAACAGCCAGCTGCCACTCACAGGGACAGTCTCTTTCCCCACTACCCAAACCCAGCCAGGCGCACCTGTTACCAGAGCTCATCCAGCCCCAAGGAGCTAAACCAGCAGAAAACCACCCTACAACAAAAGTGATGGGCTCTGTGATGGGGAACATCCTTGGGCCAGCTCTTCGTGGGCTCGGAGCATGATCAGTGCTGGTCCAAGGGACAGCGCAGGAACATGTAGCTGGGGCAAAAGGGATGTGAGGCTGCTGCTTTTGGGTGCTATCGCCACGACCAAGCTGGAGCATGAAACCCCACAGTCACTGGCGTGCCCCCATGAAATGCCAGAAGTGGGACAGGTAATGAACACTGAGCCCTGTTGGCAAACTCAGCAGAGAGGCCAAGAGCCAAAGGAAAACCAAGCTGTGGTCTGTCCTAACTGCCAGAGATGCTTCCTCCATGTGAATGGCACGAGGACTCCAGGGACCGTCCAGCATGTCGGTCTCATTGGCACTAGATTCACCTCAGCTCCCTCTTGGCGGTCTCGACGAACCCAGGGCTGGCCTGAAAGAAAGTAATAAAGAATTAATCAAGACAAAGCTCCTAGTGGTATTAATGCTTCACAGCTCCTTAGCCACTGTACTGGAGCATTTCAAATGCCTGGTAGTTTGCTTCGCCTTATGAAATAATCAGGATGGAGAGGCAGCAAGCGTGGACACCTCAGCCCTGGACACTGCTCCCTCTATCATGCCTTTGAATGCACTTCCAAAATGAGCATGGAGGAAATGGCCTGCAAAGGGCTTTCAAAGACATCACTCCATCACTTCATCCGCAAAGGAGCTGGGCTGCTACTTTTCCTCCCCATACCGACACCTTCTCTTTGCCTTCCTACCACCCCATGGCACAGCTGGAGGGATGCCCCAGGGAATGCCCATGCCTTATAGCCTCACACAACCCCAGTCTTCTCCAGCACGGACCTCAAAGGCACTAGCTGCTGTGGTGTCATCCTCTAGAAGACAGTCCCAAACTCTGAGGGGTGACACATGGCTGATGGCCTGCCAGACAAACTTACCTCTAGGGATCACAACATCTCCATAGCATCACTCTACTCACAGCAGCAGTCACAGGGCAATATTCCTGCAAACAGACCCCAAGCATCACTAGTCTTGGTGAAGTACCAAGCCTCTGGAGCCCTTCCAGGTCCATAGGGTGGCACAAGACAACTCAAAAGTCACAGCCAGCCTATCACACCTAGAGCAGTGAGCAGCCAGCCACCGGCTGTCTTAGGTATTCGTGGATCCCCTTATTGCAGTATTGGAGCATCTCAAGGTCCACCATGACCCAGAGGAAGAGTGGCATGGAGGTCAATTTGGCGTACTTAACAGGCAGCAATGCTCAAAGGACATGAGAGGCAAAGAGCTGAACTGAGCAGTAAACAATTCTCCTGCCGTGCAAAGCTGTGCTTGCTCCTCAGCTCTGAGGGGCCTGAGAGATATAATGGCTGCAGGTCATGAAACATGGGTTACTGAGAGAAGGTTATGTCCACCACAGCTGGATGGGACCAATAACCAGGGTTCAGCAAAAGGCATTAACATCTCCCCTAGCTTTAGATGTCTCCAGACATCTGCTTCATTCATAGTCCGGAAAGAAAAGCAGGCGTTTTTAACAGTGCTTGCATTGAAATAAATTTAGGCATTTTCTTTAGGTTGGATGAATAGGATGCTGAACTGAGCTGACTAGCAACCCTCTCCAGTGAAGACTGCCTGGATCAGAGGGAGATATTCATGTTTCATTAGATGAAACCCGCACTGCATGACTGTAAACGAGGCAGCATTGTCCGAGTGTAGCACAGCCACCTCACAGGCCTTGGTCTCCTTCAGCTCTCCAAAGCTTGGAAAAGAAAAGAGGAAATTTGGGTTGAGACTTGATTTTCTTTTCTGTTTTTAATGGCTCTCAATTCCTTCACCTCAAACAGGTTCCTTCCTATTCCACTGATGGCACAGTCCTTTTTTTTTTTTTTTTTTTAACCTGTTTGGATGTTTTAGGGACAGACAGGCGGACATTGTATCCGGGGAAAGAGTGAGAGAGAGAAATCAAACTCAGAAAGAGCAGAGACAGAAACACCTCCCCAAGGACCAGCCTTTCTCAATGAAAACATGTTCCTATCTGTCACCAGCTTCTCTCTCAGGGCAGGGTCTGCACACAGCTTGGCCACTGCTGACCTGTCCAGGAATAAGGAGCCTTTGGAGCAGGGACAGCCCCAAACGAATGAGGGGGGGCACGTGACCATATGGACACAACTGCACACACAGGGAGGAAGGGAAAGGTGCTCTCTTCACCGCCGCCGTCTCCCAGCCAGGAATTTGCACACGTTGCAACTGGATCGAAGCAAAGGTCCGATCCACCTCCAGTGGCTCCACACTCATCGTCCTGCCAGGAGAGCGAGGTGGGCTTGGAAGAGGGAGAAATACAGGCTCCGCGGGCTCCTCGAGTTGATTCCTGTTTGGCTTGTTTGTCGCTGCGTGTCAGCCTCCGCGTGCGCGTCCCCCGTGGTGAGAGAGAAACTCTGAAGACTTTTGCGAAGGCTGATGCAGACAGATTGTTTTCAAGTCTTGCTCACTCTCTATGGGAGACACTGCCTCTTGCACTGGCTTCCTGAAATCACCTGTATTAAGATGCATCCCTGTTTCCATAAGCAGCTTCCAGTGGATTTTAATAGAGCGCACTGACTCAGGCACTTTCATTTCTAAATGCCTCGCTCTGAATGACTGTTGAGAGCCCTGACAGCACTTCATTTAGGCAAAGATGGGGGAGGCTGAGACGTGGGAAAGAAGGGAGCTTGGAAGCAACATGAAGAGCAGTGTTATTTATTCCATGGAGGAAAGAGGAAGGAAAGACATGATAGACACAAAGAGAATGAAATTGCAGCAGGGACTAGACCGGAGCATGTCCCAAAATCCAGCTCTAGAAACCAGGTGGCCAAGAGGCCCCAAGAGCGGGGTCCTTCCTCCAGGTTGCTGAGCACCATCCGTCTCAGCCCTGCTAAAGATCCCTCGAGGGAGGTGGGTGTGCAAGAGACACCCCGAGATGAAGACACTTAGGCACACGCAGGATTGGACCTCCTCACTGCACCCATGGACTTGGCCACTCTCTGAGACACCGGTCAGGGCTTGCCCAGGAGCTGGGGCAGATGCAAACAGCACTGGAAATGGGGCTAGAAAGGAAAACGAACACTTTTGATGAGTTCATGTTAAACCCCAGCTCACCTTGACTCTGCCTGCAGCCCTCCCCACGCACCCATGGGCCCCCTGCAATAAGAAGAAGCTATGGGAGATGTCAGGGCGTGCTGCCACCTCTATTTGCAGGCTGAGAGCACTGCAAACATAGGATAGATAGGAGATACATGACTCCTTTTTGCAGAGGAGAGGGGTTTAGGCACTGCACTGCCTCTCACCCCGGCAGTCCAGCGCAGAGCAGCAGGTTGGACCCAATTTCCCGTGCCGTGGGCCTTCGTTCCCACGCCACCAGGCCGTCCTCAGGGGAAGGTCATTCCGACTGCAAAATCAGTGCGAGCAAAAAAACCAAGACTGCGAGGGACAGCCAGGCGAGAAACAGCCACCAGTCAGTATTAAATGTTCACTGTGATGTAAAATTGGCCTCGGCTGCGTATGCAAAACAAGCCCCGCAGAAACGACGCACGTTCAGAAGCCAGAGCTGCCCCTGGATACTGCACGTGTTACGCGAAGATGATTTACTTCGCATCCTTTCTAGAGGAAACTGCCAGGCTTGACAGGCAACAGATTTGACCTCCCTCGACAATTGCCCCAATTTGCTCAGCTCTTTGCTTTATGGATCCCGGCCAGGTTTTGTTTTGGTTGCTTAAATATTTCTTCTTTGTGCTTTTTTTTTTTTCCTTTTTTTTTTTTAAGTGAATTTAGCACCATTAGAAGATGCCTGACTGACAACCCTGGCGATCAGGGACTCTTTAGCCACACGATGTATGTGTCATTGCGAAGAGGAAAACAGCCTTTTGCTTGAACAGCGGCTGTGTTTAAAACCATCATCAATGTTCAGTCATGAAAACTGTACCTGCGCCTCTGGTTGCGTCCCGACTCAGGGGTGGAGAAGCCTGAAAATTATATATCATCTTTGCTGTTGTGACTAAAGAGACTTTGGGATTTTTTTCATATCATTTTTAATCTTTAAAACTTGTTTATCACATCAGCAATTCTGCCTTATTCTACACATTTGGGGTTTTTTTTTTTTTTAATTTCCTGGAAGAATCGGTGGTTAACCAGGGACCGTGCGTGGGGAGGACATGAGAAAGACGGCGTCAAGCAGCGCGAAGAGAGGGGCAGTGATTTGTGTGCGCACCGCTAACAGCTCCGTGTTGGTTTTAGTCAACACCCATTTAACTCAAACATCTGTCTCGCAGGCAGGAGAGAAGATTTCTGTTTAAACTGCAACTTTCCTGGCTACAGAACTTAGGAGCTGATCCACTTTTCTGCATCCCCGGATGAGTTTTCAGGCAAGATCAAAAAAGGTTGAGATTTAGTGCTCCTGATAGCCTCGGGTGAAAAAACAAGTAGGCAAAGAAAGGCACACGTTCCCCAAACCGTTCGAATACTGGAGGAACATCAGCCTGCCTTCACCCGTGGCACTTTTTTCTTTACCTTTGCAAAGTCACCTTCATATCCTAGCAGGGCTATTTCTCCCCAGCTCCCCCTTCATGTCCCTTCACTGGGACCTCTCCCATGTTGACTGTATTCGTTGTGGCACTGACCGAAGGAGCTTTGCTCTGCGGGCGAAGGAGAGACCCGCAGTCCGAGCAGACCAGGGTGCAGCAGCTCCCCCAAGGGCACCTGGGTGAAGAAAAGCCTCCCAAAGCCAAGCCTGGGACAGCAGCGCTTCCCCGGGTCACCTCTGTGCACGCATTGGGGACGGCACGGCCCCTTCACGCGGGAAATATCAAGCGGGGCTTGGCGTGGAAGAGTCCCTCAGCCTTTAGTCCCCTGTGCCAAAAGGGCAAATATGAATCTTTACTAGGACTTGCTGTCAAGGAGACAGGAACTTTTCTCATTCTTGCTTTTTCCTAAAATTTCATAGACCGTTTTCACTTGATCCAATGGGAAAATACTGTAAAACCTATTCCTATCCCTCCACCTCTAATATCCCATATTGCCAGTGCACCCACCATTCCCCTCCATATGCCAGATTGCCGTGGTGCTCCAAACCCTACTGCTGTCCCACACGGGGCCAACAGGTCCAATCCTGCTACCCCCAAATGCCTCCCTGCCCACGGCGGTACCCAGGTGCTCACACCTCCACCCAGCCCCCAAAACCACCTCTGTCCCAAATCCTGCTCCAAAACTGCTGGATGTTTCGGTGCCCACAGTCTGTACTGGCATCCCAAGAGGATTTGCTGCTCACCACACCATGCCTCAGTGACCCAGTCCCACCATGCCCAGTGCTCCCAGGATCCCAGAGTTCCTCAGTGCTTAAAATCCCAATTTCTCAGAAAACTTTGTTGCCCACTTTTAGCCTGGCGTTTCCCCCAGTGCCGTGGTGCCCACAGATTTGCCCCAGCATCCTCAGATGCCCCATCCTACCCCTGATCCTGCACTCGGTTACCCCAAACACCTCGGTGCACCGAATCCCCTGGCCACCTTGCAGCAGAGCATCCCCACCCCGACTGTCCAAACACCACAGTGTCATTTTTCTCCAGTCTGAAGTCCCCAAAATTGCTCTCTCATGGCCTTTCTGCTGTGGGGCGGTTCATGCTTGCTGGGGCTTTTTGCCGGAGGTGTGCACACAGCAGGTCCGGTGAGCCACCTGGGAGGATGCGCGAGGGTTGCTCTCGCGGCTGGGGTAGGGTTAGCGGCTTGGGAACGGTCTCCGGAGGATGCCGCTGTGCCGAGACCGGTGACCCACTAACGGTCCTGTGCAACCCAAATGATTCCTGGTCTCAGGTTTCTGGTGTATCGCAGGGAAAGGGAGGGACCCGGGTGGGGAGGGGCGGGGGGGGGAAAGAAAAACTGCAGACACGGTGGAAACATGAAAAATAGCAACAACAAAAAGGAGCAAAAAAATCAAAGAGAATAAGTGAGTGCTGATTACACCACAACACAAAGCGCTCGTGAGCCACGAGCGAGAGGCAGCCGGTGCTGAGCATCCCCCCGACACACACACCCCCTCCTGCTTCCAACACCCACGGAGAGCAAATGCCCACCGGGAAGGGAAAACAGCACAAAAACAAAAACTGATGAGCGCCAGGCCAGCAACGGTGAGGGCAGCCCGCCCGCCCCGGCCCTCGCCACGGCAGCGCTCGCGTGGGGTGGCAGCTCCTCGCCTCCCCGCATCCCGCTTCCCAGCCGTCCCTGCAGCGCTGCTTCCCTTATCCATAACCATTGGGGTGAAGGCATGGGAAAACAGCCAGAAATCTGCATTATGGGTGCAAATGCTTGCCTGCAATGGTCAGAAATCCACATTATGGGCTGAAACGCGTGCCTGCAATGGTCAGAAATCCACATTATGGGCTGAAACGCGTGCCTGCAATGGTCAGAAATCCACATTATGGGCTCAAACGCGTGCCTGCAATGGTCAGAAATCCACATTATGGGTTCAAACGCGTGCCTGCAATGGTCTCTGCCTCCCGAAACCCTTTGGACAAGCTAGGATTGAACATAACCCTCAGCCAGCCAGAGACCAAGACTCAGCCTCAGCCCTATTACAGCTGGGGAAACTGAGGCGCCGGCTCCTCTCCAAGATCAGGGTTGGTCTAACTTACTGGGAAAAGATTCCCCCTCCCTCCCACCGAGGCTAAATTCATTAGCGCCCGTAAAGAGCCCGGCGCTGCCTCCGCGGGGAAGCGCCGCATTAGTGCAGTGCATTACTCTAATTATTGCCGCAGCGCGCTGGTCGCATCCAGCTCCCTGATCATTACCGCTCTCGCCGCGGCCTAAGGCAGCGCTCGCCCCGAGGAGCAGCGGCGGCGGCGGCTCGGCATCAAAGGCAGCGAACCTCTTAATTAGGACGCCAAGGCAGCGGGCCGGCGAGGCGGCGCCGCCGTGGCCGCACGACGGAGCGAGAGCACAGCCGAGCGGGCACGTGCCGCGTGGGGGGCCGGCAGCGAGGGCCGCGGGCATCTGCCACCGCGCCGCTTCCCACCGGCTTTCCCGGGGGCCCTGCGTAGCATCCTTCCTCCCCGCAGCATCCCGGGGAGCGTTTGGGGCCCTGACGACTGCTCGGTCCGGCGGCACATGGTGGAAAGGATGCTCTCACCCCGGGGGTGTCTCTCCAAGATGTTCCCAAGAGCAGAGGAGAACGATACGCTTCCAGCAAGCTGGGTCCAGCTCCAGGCTTTGCATCTGCACCATTATTATTTTTTATTATTGGACGCATCCCTGGGAAGGGATGGGGACTAAGTTGCTTTGCACCCGGGGAGCGGTGTCAGGGGAGCATCCCCGCGGGGATGCTAGTGGTTTTCCACCTCCCTCCTCCTCCTCCACCCAGCGGAAATGGTTGCAGGGCACCCTGGACGGGGAGGTAAGCAGGGGCTGGCCAGACAGACCTACAAAGTCTCCGCTTTGCAGCAAAGCGGGGGGCACGTCTGTCCCCTCGCCCAACGACCCAGGTGCCCGCGGTGCCCCCAGGGGCAGGCGGAGCGCCGGCAGCGGGGGGTGGGAAGCGCCTTGCCGTCCGCGCCGCCGGAGTTTATTTCCCAGGGCGCAGGCACAGCTGCGAGCGCAGGGAGCCTGCCAAAGGCCGGGAGAAAAAGCGCTGATTAATACCATCGTAGCGCCGGCCCCGGCGCTGCAGATGTGCAAGGCTGCTGACTCGGCAGCTCCCGGCCGCTCCGCCTCGCCGGGAGCCCGGCAGCCGGCGGGAACGCGTGCGAGGAGGCGTCTTCCGCACCCACGCGCCACGGATCTCACGGGGGAACGGCACGCGGGAGACGCCGGTTCGGCAGGCGGGGAGCGCCCGGGGACGCGAGCCGACTTTCCGATGCGGCTGTAGGGCGTGAGCCACGTGCCGAATCCTCTCCCCCCCCCCAAACACTGGGATCTGCAGCAGAGGGATTGGAGCTCGGACACCCGCTGACCCCCCTAAGCCCTCCACAGCGAAGAGTCGCTCCCTTCCCCTCGCATCCGCCTCCACGCACAGAAACGAGAAATAAGCCGCTACCTTCGTCTCGCAGCTGCGGGGACAACCCCGCCGGTGCTCGGTGTCCTCATCAGGCTCCAAAACAACGTCCTAATCGGATGCCCAAGGCAGTCAGCAGCCCACCGGGATGACCAGCGCAGGCTGCCTGCAGACTCAGGAAGATGTCAGTGGAGCCATTTACATTCAGTTCCCAGTCTGGAGGTTGGTTTTGCAACCACAAAGACCAGAGACCTTTTTTTTTTTTTTGCCCCCTTTTTTGGTTATTTGGGGGGGGGGGGGATGTTGTTGTTTTTTCTAAGAAAAGCTGAAACTTGCAGCGTGCTTCTGCAATGACCCACCACTGGACAGCTGCATAATAATACACATTCATATCACCCGTTCCTAATTAAATCGGAGAGCCTCCTTCTCTGATGAACTAACCCATCGGAAATTAATCAGCAGTGACCAATACGAGAGCAAAACCGGCGAGAAAGACGTTTCCGTCAGCCCGGGTCCTGCCTGATTAGACGGGGAGGTGAAGCCTCCTGGCAAACAGAAATCGACTGCCATCCTTTGGCCCAGCACCATATCGATCCACGCGGTCACATTTAGGAATGCTAACGAGCTTGCGCGAAGGCAAAAGGAAATCATTTGCGTAAGAAAATACGGCTCTTGATGGTGTGTTATTTCTAGGAAGAGTTGAGCCGGCAGCCGCCTCCTCCCGGGCCTGCCCGTGCTGGCGTCTAGCCAGGTTTCTTCACTGCTGCCCCTCTGCCTCCTCCACATCCTCCTTCCCTGAATCCAGCCCTCCATCTCCAAGCCAAAGAGACAGCTGACGGCTTGGGAACAAGGCAGCCTGGAGGAAGGACCTCATCTTCGTGGTGGCCAGGCCTTTAACACGTGCAGGCGAGTCCACCTGCCTTGTATGGCCACCCCCTGCTTGCACTTGAAGGTGGTCAAAGCCCTCCTGAAAACCAGGAGTTGAGTTTGTCGTTGTTATAAATATCCACAGTTTGCGCAGTCCCGGCATTTGCAGTTTCTAGAGTTCCTGGCTACTCATAGCCCAGGAGCCAGACTGCAAGCGGGCTGGCAGGGACCAGCCTGGAGCTGGTGTTTGCCTCAGGCACCAAGCAAATATGGACACCATTTGGGGAGAAGCCTTCATTTGAGGGCCCCATCCCTCCCACCACAACCACCCCCATCCCATTGCCCATCCCTCCCACCACAACCACCTCCACCCCATTGCCCATCCCTCCCACCTAACCACCTCCACTCCATTGCCCATCCCTCCCACCTAACCACCTCCACTCCATTGCCCATCCCTCCCACCTAACCACCTCCACTCCATTGCCCATCCCTCCCACCACAACCACCTCCACCCCATTGCCCATCCCTCCCACCTAACCACCTCCACTCCATTGCCCATCCCTCCCACCTAACCACCCCCATCCCATTGCCCATCCCTCCCACCCAACCACCTCCACTCCATTGCCCATCCCTCCCACCACAACCACCTCCATCCCTTTACCCATCCTTCCCTCCCAACCACACCACCACCAGAACCATACCTGGTGCTTCCTACAGGGGCTGACCCACACAGTGTCACTCACACCCAGGTCACCAGGTCTCCTCTCGCAGGACCTCCACCTGCCTTTTATGGAGCACAAGAGAGGGACACCAGGGAGACAAGGCGACAGATGCGGCCGCTTGCTACGAAAGTAGGTTCATACATCTTTAACCACTGCCCAAACTTTGTCGGATGTGCATTTGTGACGGGTGAGGAGGGAGCGCAGGTCCGAGGTGGTGTGGCCTCGCCAGGGCCCCCACACCTCCCTTCCAGCGCGGCACGGCCCCATCAATATTTCATGCCTGCCCGCATGGTTTGGCAGCCTTTCGCTTGTTGTTCGTTGCAGCTTGCATCGCTCCTCCTCCACCGTCCGTCCAGTGCTCCTTCAGCCTGCGCTAATGCCCCATCCCCGGAGACCCTCAGGAGCCCCACGTCGGCTCCTGAAATATTCATGGGGCAGCAGGAGACCCTGGCCAAAGAGGCTGCCCGGGGAGGCCGGGAGCCACACGGGCAGTGCGGTGCCGGCAGGAGAAGGGCAGCAGGGAAGGAGGGATGGGGAGAGAAAGGCAAGGACGGAGGGAGGCGAACGTGCACTGGTCCTTGTCTCGCTAGCGCGCCAGGTGCTGCAGCATCCTTCCCTCCCATCCCGGGTGGCTCAGAGCCTGCCCCACTACGGGACACGGCACTGAGGCCTTCTTCGTATGTGGGGAGGCCATCTCCAACAAGAACTGTTTTGGAGAGAGCATTAGCTGAGCTCCTAATTGCAATTAAAAATGACCTCCAGAGTCCCCCTGTCTGCCTTGCAATGAGACCAGACGGGAGGGAAGAAATAAGGAGCAGAGCCCTTGTTTCGGGGATGATGAATAACCACAGAGGCGAAGGAGAATTTCTTTTAATACTGATTTATTCCCACTTTTTCCCCCCCCCCCCGGCTTGGCAATGCCGTCCATGGGTGGCTTTGCTGGTGGAGGCAGCTGGCACCTTGGCAGCCACCGCGCTCCTCAGGGATGGAGGCCCTTGTGGAGGTCATCTGCATCCTTGTGGTCACGGCGGCAAGGCCTGTTTCACTCTCTTGCACTAAATGCCACAACACCGGCATCAGGATTTCTTGCAGGGAGCCCACACGGGAGCAGGGAAGGGGCAAAACCGTCCCCATCCCTCTCCTGGAGCATGCGGGGGGGGCGAACCCCAATCCCCAGGGCTTCGCAGCCCGGACCCGCTGGGGCGTCGCGTCCCTCTCCCAGCCCACCTGGCCAACGCGGCCCTTCCTTAAAACTTAATCAGCAGCCGATGAATATTTCACAAAGACAAACAGGCCAGGTAGATAGGGTCGATCTTTTATTTATGAGAGCCGGGGAAGGGAGGGCTGCCCGCAGGAGCGATCCGAGCCCAGCCGGGTCTCGGCCGGCTCCCGGAGAAGATCTCCCACCCGCGACGCCTCGGGCGGCCGATGCTCCTCCTGGCGCTGGAGTCGGTCCCCAGGGTGGTTCACCGTGTCCGTGGACCCCAGGAGCATCAGAAAGGGAAATCCCATCCCACGGGCATCCCGGCAGTGGCCGTGCTGGGAGATGGGGAGGCTGCAGCTTGGGACACTTTTTTGGAAGACCAAGCTTCAAAGCCAAACCTTGTCCTGGCTTGAGCAACGTTGGAGCGACACCAGCCAGGGCAGTATCCTGACCCTCCCGTAAGGCCAAAAAAAAAAAAACCTCCTCCTGCTTGCAAACAGTCCCTAAATCCCATTTCCAAACCAATCCCAAATCCAGGCATTTTGCACAAGCAGGACCGGAGCCGCGCGCCGCTCCGGCAGCGAGCACCCGGCTCTATTCACATGTAACAGCCGCGAGTCCCCCTGTAATAACACGTTTAATTAAACGCAGCGCGGCCGCGGAGCCTGGCCTGACATTTAACTGGCATCTGAGACGACGCTAACGAGAGCGACGTTAATTACCCCGCTTATTAGATGGCCGCATTATTAACATAACCCTGGCGGAATTAACTTGATACAAACTATCCCGCAAATATTAATTGCCTAAAACTTCCTCGTAACTCGGAGGTATTAATAAGACAGTAATTATGTATGGATTGTATAGCTGCAAGTTAATGACGTGGCAATTTGATTTGTCTCTCAGAAACGCGATAAACCCAAGGAAGTGCTCTCCGAACAATCAATTGATATTTAATTAACGGACAGGACCTGTCGGCGTAAATCTGAATTAAACGCCCGCGACGGCTCGTTCGAAGCGTTATGACGAAAAAAAAAGGCTCCCGGGATGTGGCCGGGGGGGGGGGGTGGTCTCCAGTGGGAGAGGCAGCGGGATGCGCCCGGTGGCGCGGGAACCACCGTGGCAATGGGCTTTGCACCACCGGCATCGGGCTGTAACTCCCGCGGGACAGGCAGGCGGGATGCGGGATGCGGGAATGGATGGAGACCACCCCTGCCCCGTCCACGCCGTGTTGGAAAGGGCAAAGGCAGGAGGATCCCCCCCCCCTCCCCCCCCCCCAAACCCCTGCAACCGCCTCCCCCACCTCGCTGCCTGCCCTGTATGTAAATTGGAAATAACAATTAGTTTATTTTTGCCTGTGCAAATTGCAGCTCGCGCTCCCAGGGAGCCGGCAGCTGCCGAGGCTCAGCCTCGGCCTGTTACATGAATAAATAACCCGGCATCGGGGCGGTGGATGCTCTACCTGCTCCCCCCCCACACCAACCGCCGGCCCCGCTTCACCACTGCTCTCAGCCAAAGCCAAGGAGGAAAAGGAGGAGAAAAACCCAGGAAGCCTCTGGATGTCGCTGGGTGGTGATTACACCGGATCCGGGCAGCGGCAGGCCTGAGGACTGACGCTCTCATTGCACGTCTTGCACCGAGCACCTCCAGGCTCAGGCAGCACCGGGCGCAGCGGAGAAACGAGAGCAAAACCAGCTCCTTGGTGGAAGAGGGCGAATGCGACACGGTGCCTGGAGCCCTGACTTGGTGCTGGAGTGGATGAGGGGCTCCGGTGCCTGCCGGTCCCCTCCGCTTCCCGCAGGGACAGCAGTGCCGTGATACGCCGGCCGCACGGGGCGGCCGCTTTGCAGAGCACTTCGGCTCACGGCTGTCCTATTGCACGCGCATGCATAGGTATATACGTGCCATAGGTATGCACACATACGTATATACACGTGGATTGCACACAGATACCTAGTGCACACGCATGCACACGGGTTTACACGCATGCACAAACACCCTATTGCACACATACATACACACATGGGCATCCTATTGCGCACACATGCAAGTGCACATATAGGTTCACACATCCCCACGCACATATTTACACACACACACGCACCCTTCTGCCCGGGTGTCACGCTCAAATTAGGGGCCACCACGAGAAGATGCCCAACAGCAACATCCCGCCCCGAGGCGAATCGTTAACTGCTCCGGGACTTTTTTAATGGGCAAAAATTAAGAGGAAAAGAATAGTTTCCCGGTGGCGGAGTCCTCTGGGCTGTTCGTGTCCCTCCTTGCTTGCACAGCCCTAGCAGGCAGCGTGACGAGTAGGGACTAGCAATAGCACCCCCCCCCAAAAAAAATATTGCTAGCAAACCTGCGGGCCCGAAGCAAGCTGCCGTTAGCGTTAATTAATTACGTGCATCGTACCGGCGCCCGCCCTGCCGGAGGAGACGGGACAGCGCTCGGCTCCCGGCGGCGGCACCCGACGCTTTCCCAGGGCGATGGATGCAAACCTGGCTCCCCCCCCCCGAGGGCCCGGGCGAGGCAGGGGCACGGCGAGCTGCCTTTAACCACGACTCGACCCCGGCCGCGGGGATGAGCCGCGCGATTGCCCAAGAAATTGAGCCCGCGAGCTGCCAGAAGCAAATTAGCTCGTTTTTTCCAAAGTTTTATATATATGTGTGTGTGTGTGTGTGTGTGTGTGTGTGTGTGTGTGTGTGTGTGTGTGTGTATATATATATATATATATATATATATAGTCTGCTCCAGCCCGTGTCCGGGGACGGTGGCAGAGCGAGCGAGTCCCTGGGACGAGGAGCGGAGCCCGGTGCAAACTGCTGAGGCTCCTTATTTTGCTGGGATTTTTTTTTTTTGGGGGGGGGGAGTGTCTTCCGCGCTGAATCTCAAGGCACTGATTTTCGGTTAATTCCCTCTTTTCCGATGCACGTGCCGAGCAGCTCACCCCCCCCCTTCCCCCCCCCCCGGCTTCCTGGCAAACTCTTTAATCGCCGTAGCGCGGGTTCGGGGACCGGTGCGAAACGCGCTGCCGTAGCGCCGGCATCAACCACCGAAGCGGAGCGGGCGAGGGGCGCTTGGGCGCTGCGGCATCGATCAGGCCCGGTGCGGTTTGCTGCCTGCTTGCAGGAAGCCCGTTATCCGCAGCGATCCAGCTAATCGCTCCACCCGGCGGCGGGGGGGGGGGGGGGGGGGGGCGCGTTTGGGAGCGTGCAGCACCCAAAATCGCCCCTGCAGCCCCAGGGAGAGCGGGGTGAAACCCATTGGCGGGGGGGCTGCTAGCGGATGCGGGAAGAGGATGGAGCTGAGGGTCCCGGCGCTGCCGCTTCCCGAAGCCCCATGGCGCCTCCATGCAGGGCCTGAACAGGTTAAACAGCGGCAGCGCTTTTGGCCCGGCCAGGGGGCTCAGCGCCGCTTGGGGGGGGGGGGGGGGATAGAGGGGGACGCCAGCCCCAGCCCTGCTGGGGACATGTGGTGAAAGCCTTAAGAAAAAGCTGAGAGCAACCCAAAATCCACACGCGGTCCCGCGACGTGCTGCAACACGCGCACCCGGTCCTGCGACACACGCCAGGACGCTGCAAGCACACACGCAGCCCTGCAATATGCACCAACACGCTGCAAATGCACATGTGGTTGTGCAACATGCTGCACGCATGCACACACACAGCCCTGCAATATGCACCAACACACTGCAAATGCACACGCAGTTGTGCAACACACTGCACACACACACACAGCCCTGCAATATGCACCAACACGCTGCACATTCAGCCCTGCAATAAGCACCAACATGCTGCAAATGCATATGCAGTCGTGCAACATGCTGCACACACACTCAGCACTGCAATATGCACCAACACACTGCAAATGCACACGCAGTCGTGCAACACGCTGCACACACGCACACAACCCTGCAATACGCAGCGAGCGCCGTGCCGCAACACGCTGCAGCCACACACGCAGCCCGGCTGCCGCTGCGCAGGCCAGGCCCGGCAGCGCGCTCAGCAAGGCGCAGTCGGGCGACGGGCGCCAGCAGGCTGCAAAGAGGCACCCGCCGTGCCGCAAGAGCCCGGACGGGCTGCAAAAAGCAAGCGGGGGCTGCGTGGGGCTCGGCCCGACCCCCATTGCCGAGAGGAGACAAGTCGTAAACGCTTCCCCTTCAGGGGGCTGAATTGCTTTTTAACTTTTATTATCAGTTTGCCGACAGGAGACGCGGGGCCGTGCCGAAACCCGGCCGGATGGGTGATGGTGGGAGCTGCAGCGGGTCCTGGCTGCCGCGGGTGCACCCCAATCCCAAGATGGAGCGGGTGTCCCAGCAGAGGATGGGGTCGGGGCACCCTCCAGCTTTCCAAACGCAGGGCCGGGGACATCGCTCCTGCTGGTGCCCAGCGCGGGCTTCGCACCCGCTTTCCGGGAGACGCTGGGAGAAATCCCAGCACTCGGGCAGCAGGACGGAGGGACCGACGCAGGCAGGTCCGGGGGGAAGCTGCTCCTGGAAAGGATCAATGCACAGCCACAAGCCCGGACCCCCGTGCTGCATCCAGCCGGGGGCTCGGCCTGGCTTTTGCCAGCATCTTCCCCAGCTTGGAAAGAAGGGGGGGAAAAATATATATATATATCCGTGGGGCCCCTCAGAGCCAGGGCAGAGCTGGAGAACTGCCGTGATTGCGGCAGGCTCCGGCCCTGGACCCCCTGCCTCTCCCCAAAGTCACCGACGCTCCTTATTTAGGCACGGAGCCGGCTGGCTGGGCTGGAACTGCTCTCCAAAAACATGTGTGTGGGGGGGGGGAGATTAAAATAAAATGCAAAATAATAATAATAATAATAATAAAAGCTGAAGAAAATAAAAACAACACAGGAGGGAGAGCTGGTGCGGCGGAGCGATGGGCTGCAGGGCCCAGGCTGCAACCCAGCGGGGAGCTGAGATTCACCCCAAAAATTCACCCTTAAAAAGGCCGAGGCGGGGGGGGGGGGGAAACAGCACGGGCTGCGGAGAGCCCCGCGGCCACAGGGCCTGGCGGGGACGGGGCCAGGCCCCCCGAAGTCTCCCCATAAAGTCAGCCCTAAGAGCAATGGAAATAAAAATCAGTATTAAGAGGGCTGGGGAGGGGGGGACGCAACTCCACCGACCCCCCCAAGGCCTCTTGCATGGCTGTGGCACATCCCAGCTGCAGCCTCCCCCCCCCCCCAAAAAAAAATCAGTGCCCTGCACTGGCACCCAGAGGTTCCCGGGAGAAGCCGGGATGCCCGCCCGGGAATGGAGGCAGGGGGATGCCGGAGGGAGCCGGGAAGGTGATTTACGGAGGGCGCCGGGAGGAAACGCGGCGCCGCCAGGGCGCTGGGGGCAGCGACCCTCTGGGAGACGGTCGCCCGCCCGAGGCCGAGCCCTGCGCGAAAACATAGGAAAAAACATAAATATATATGGCTATATATGTATATATACATATATATAGGCTGGAAATCCCTCGGACCCCGCCGAGCCCGGCAGCCGGGGAAAGCCGCGATGCAGACACGGTGAGCCGGGCAGCCGTGCCCAGGTTTTCCCACGGACGACCGCGGCGAGCCGTCCGGGATGCACATTCCTGCGACCAACCCCTGTAACGCCTGGGAAAAAAAACCCGAAACGCTGGCAAAAATGCTGTCCCTAAAGCCTTCCTTTAGGGGAGGTGGGTTGTTTATTTCTCCCCCCCCTTCCCTTCTTCCCCCTCCCTTAATTAAAAGCTCCAAAAGGAGCAGCCGAAAAGGGGAAACGAAGCAGTTTTTATTAGCATTTCAGATAAAGCCACTGGCTCACCGGGGCGGTATCAGGCTGGGGCCAAACGGGATCCAGGGTCCCCCCCCCCCGGGGTTGGGGGGAGAAGGTGACTTTTCGGCAACCGTGGGGACGATGGTCTGCAGGGCGCCCGGGAGCCTCCGGCCCGGGAACCGCGCTGCCCGGCTGGAAAAAGAGGCAGGAAAAGCGAAAAGCCGGAGCTCGGCCAAGGCGGTGGGTCTCGGGTCCCAGCTATAGGCGACGCCAAGGGTTAAGGTGGGATTTTCCCTTGCGAGCCCAAAGGTACGAGCTCCCCCGGTCCCGGCTCGCCGCGTCCCCTCGCCCCGGGTGGGTTTTCACCGGCGCGGGGACGCAGAAGGGAAAGAAGAGGCAAAAAAAAGGAAAAACAAACCAAAAAAAAACCCAAACGAAAGGCGAGGCTGCGGGGTCCCCCGGTTTAGAGAAAACCCGACCCAGGCTCTAGTTGAATATAAGTTTTTATCTTGATGCAACATTGTTAAAACCGTCACAAATCGAAACAACAGGTCGTTAAAAACGCTTTGCACGATCAGTACCTAAAATGCACCAGGCTCCCAAGCTTGCTTTGTTCGCAAGACCCTTGTGTTTTCCCCAAGGTTTTTTTTTTTCCTTTTTCTTTTAAAATAAGCAACTTGTTTTTTAAAAAAACCCGCTCCTCTGCACAGGATCGGCCCCACTTTCACTCCACGCACAATTGCACGAATTGCTTTTCTTTCTTTTTTTTTCTGCGCAAGAAATAATGTGCATTTTCTTTCCTCTCCTTCCTTAAACATCGAGGTTAAAATAATATTTCGTTTCCCGAGGGTTAATAAATAAATCTGGTGCATAGTGAGATAGCAGCCAACCGTTTGCAGTCCATATATTACTATATTGCCTTTCAGGTCACCCTAGAATTGTTACCTCTCCCCCCCACACACTATTTTTAAGAGCATAGATAATTTTAAATCTCTATAAAACAACAGTATTATTTAACCCAATTGATTCCTGTATATAGTGCATTCGGCTTCTTCCCAACATCGTTAAATTAACTCGGATATTATTTGCATGCTATTACATACAAACTTTAAGACTCGTGTTTTTTTGTTTTTTTGTTTTTTTAAGGATTTTTTTTTTTCCGTAAATCACCAAGCAAAATATAGGCTCAGGAGGGGGAAAAAGAAAAAAAAAAGGGGGGGGGCAGAAAACTAACTAAATTCTACATATGTACAGGGGTGAATAAGTTAAAGTGTGGCTCAGGTTCGCCGCCCCGGGGCTGCGGGCGGGCAGGGCGCAGCGCTGCCCGGGACCCCCCCGGCCGCCGCTCCTCGGCCTGGGCGCCGGGAGCCCCGGAGGAGGAAAAAAATAAAATAAAATAAGATAAAATAAAATGAAGTGAAGTAAAATAAAGGGGAGAGGAGGACGGGGAAGGGGTGGGGGGGAAAGGACGGCGGAGCGGGGCTCCCGCCGAGAAACACACACGGGCGGGTGAGGAAAAAAAAAAAAAAAGTAGGAGGGGAAGGGGGGTGGAAAGGGGGAAAAAAAACAAGGGAAAAAGAGAGGAAAAAAAGAGGGAAAGGAGGAAAAGCCAAGCCCCCGGCCCCCGCGGTCCGGCGGCGCCGTACACGTCCCGCATGCAGGCTGGCCCCGGCGGCTCCCCCCGCTCCAGTCCGAGGCCCGCGGGGCAGCCGCCTCTTCCAGCGGCCCGCTTAAAATTTGGGGGGAGGAGGAGGAGGAGGAGGAGGGGGAGAATAATTAATAATAGTAATAATAATAATAATGGATAATCCTCCTGCTGCTGCTGCTGCGGGCGGCGCGGGGCGAGCGGGGCCGGCTCAGAGGAAGAAGTCGGCGGGCGCCTTGGGGGCGGCGGGCGGCGAGGGCGCCCGCGGGAAGGCGCGGGCCGCCGCCAGCTTCTCGTACTTCTCTTTGTACAGATCCCGCTCCTTGGCCAGCCGGGAGACCTCCTGTTTGAGCTGCTCCACCTGGCTCTGGAGCTGGCACTTCTCGTTCTCCAGGATGTGCCGCTGCTGGACGCGCTTGTAGCGGCAGGACTGCGCGTAGCCGCGGTTCTTCAAGGTCCTCCTCTTCTGCTTGAGGCGGATCACCTCCTCCTTGCTGAAGCCCCGCAGCTGCCGGTTGAGCTCCCGCACCGACATACTCACCAGCTGGTCGTCGGAGAAGCGGTCCTCGAGGCGCAGGTGGTGGTGGTGGTGGTGGTGGTGGTGGTGGGCGGCGTGGTGGTGGCCGCCGGCGGGCGGCAGCTCCTCGCCGCCGAAGGGCTGAGGCCGGAACGACTCGTAGCCCTGGTGGTGGTGGTGGTGGTGGTGCGGGGCGCCGATGAGCGCCTCCACGGCGTCCTCGGGCGTCAGGTTGAGCGCCTCGGGGTTGAGGTGGTGCTGGTAGCCCGACATCCAGTAGAGCTCCTCCAGCTGCGGCTTGGAGCCGAGCGGCGCGGCGCCGGGGCCGCCGGTGGGTTGCCCGCCGGGGCTGGGAGCGCAGAAGCTGGGCGAGGAAGGCACCGAGGAGCAGGGGGTGCTGAGCGGCGTGGAGGAGAGCGAGCCGGCGGGCAGGCGGTGGCAGAGCCGCTCCGCCTCGGCCGGCTCCTTCTTCACCTCGAACTTCATGAGGTCGAAGTCGTTCACGTACTCGATGGCGAGGGGGCTGGTGGGCAGCTCCGCGCTCATGGCCAGCTCCGAGGCCATCTCAGTCCATGGAGGGGCCGCCAGGCGCTCGCCGGGCCCCGCCGCTCACCGCCGAGCCTCCGCCGCTGCCGGGACCTGGCTCCGCTGCGGGCCGGCGCCGGGCTCCGCGGTGCAGCCGCCGACGGGACCTTGTTCCGGGCTGCGGCCGGGCTCCGGGAGCCGCCGACGGGACCTTGCTCCGGGGTGCAACCGGGCTCCGCGGTGCAGCCGACGGGACCTTGCTCCGGGCTGCGGGGTGCAGCCGGGCTCCGCGGTGCAGCCGCCGACGGGACCTTGCTCCGGGCTGCGGCTGGGCGCCGGGGTGCAGCCGGGCTTCGGGAGCCGCCGACGGGACCTTGCTCTGGGGTGCAGCCGGGCACCGGGAACCGCCGACGGGACCTTGCTCCGGGCTGCAGCCGAGCTCCGGGTTGCAACCGGACTCCGGGAGCGGCCGCCGACGGGATCTTGATCCGAGCTGCAGCCGAGCGCCGGGGTGCAGCCGGGCTCCGGGAAGCAGCCGCCGATGGGACTTTGCTCCGGGGGCTCCGCTCCGAGGTGCAGCCGGGACTTTGCTCCGAGGTTCAGCCGGGCTCCGGGACTCTCTGCCGGGACCCTGCTCCGGGACGCAGCCGGGCGCCGGGACGCTGCTGCGGGACTCTCCGCCGGGACTTAGCTCTAAGGTGCGGCCGGACTCCGGGGTTGCGGCCGCACCGCGCACACCCCTCCGCCGCCGGGAAGCGGAGCCCGCGGGCGCGGCGCCGGGCGCTCTCCAGCACGGCTCTGCCGCTCCGCCGCTGCCTGCGGCCGGCTCCCAATGGCGAGGGGCAGCCGGCACCCCGCCCGCCCCCTTCCTGCCTCCCCTGGCACCTGCCCCGGCCCCACCTCCCCCGGGGGGCCGCAAGCCTGTCCCTGCCCTCTGCCGCCTCCTCCCGGCCCCGGTGCCCTGGGGGGCGGGGGCCCGGCACCCCCCTGCCTGCCCGCTGCCGCCGGTGCTCGGCGCTGCACGCAGCCGCGCCGCGCCGCTCCCGGGGCCGCTGAATGGAGCCCGCCGCCCTTTATATGGGGAGCGCCGCCCGGCCACGCCCCTCGGGGCGGGGCCTCCCGCGCAGCCGCCTATGGGCGCCGCGGCCGCCCGCCTCGATTTGCATATCCCCATGGCAACGCCCCGCGGGCAGCTGTCAATCTGCGGCGGGAGCAGCCTGGCGGGCAGAGGGCGCATCCTCCCGGGGGGGGGGTTGCATGGGGGGGGGGGGGAGTTGCATGGAGGGGGGGGGGTGCTGGGCCCCGGACGCCTGGGCCCTCCCCAAGTTATGCGTGTCGTCCCCCCCCCCCCTCCAAGCGCGGCCACGACGGGGCCTTGCCAAGGCTGCAGGCCTGCGGGTGCACACGGAGGGGGCTGAGCTGCCACGGGGGGGGGGGTTGAGACATGGTGGGGGCCCACGGGTGCACCCCAGGGGGCCGAGCCGTGATGGGGGGCCCATGGGGGGGGTGGGCCGAGCTGCAATGGGGCCGTCCGGACCCAACTTCCCACCCGCGCACAGCGGGAGACGGGCTCGAAGCTGCCCTCTGCTGAGCCCTGCGCAGCGCCCCGCTCCCGGCCTCAGTTTTCCCAGCTGGGAAATGGGTGCAAGGAGAGACGGGGCCTTTTGTAAAGCTCTCAGAGGTGAAAGCCGGGAAGCGGCGCTCCGGGAGAGCTCTGGGGAGGCGCCTGGGGGAGACTGGTGTGGGCACAGCCGGCGTGGCGATAAAGCAGGGAGAGGTACAGCTGCCCCCTCTCACTTTCAAACCCAAGGAAACGGGGAAGACACGGCTTTAAACGGATGCAGCGCCGGGATGTTGCCCAAAAACGCTGAAGGCGGCATCAAAACTCTAACAGGCAGGACCCAAAAGACGAGGTGACCCCCCCCCCCCACCCCAGACCCTGCTGCCCCTGCACGGGCTGCCCCACGGGCCCTCTGCAGCCGCAGAGGGAAGACCCGCGACCTCTCCGGTCAGCTCCCGTCTCGGTGAGGCCTGAGGCCACGGTGATGGGCCCCCCCCTCCTCTTCCTGCCCTGGCGGCTCTCGGAGGAAGCTTCCCGCCGGCCTCCTCCGACGCTAGCCAGGGCGCTAGGACCGAGCCAACGGCAGGGTTTAACCCCAAATTCCCCTCCGCACCTGGCCTCCCCCCACCCCAAAGGCTGCAGGCGGCAATTTTTTTTGGGGGGGGGGGAAATGCTGGCTTTAAGGTAGCCGGGGAGCGGGCCGGGATGAAAGCGCGATTACGCCACGCCGGAGCAACCCAAATGCGGGATGAAGGGACCCCCCCCCCCCAATCCCGGCCGGGGGGACGGAGGCAATGCCCAAGCGGGGGTCGCACGACCTTTTTGCAATGCTATTGCACTTTTTTCCAAGGGGGGGGAAATAAATAAAATAAATAAAATAAAAAAAACCCTCCCCGCGGCGCTTTCCCACGGCTCATTTCGGAGCCCGTCGGCAGCGCGGGTCGGGGGGGGGGGGAGCGGGGAGGAGCCGCGGCGGGATTAGGAGCGGGCCGGGCTCCAGGCGCGCTGCCGAGGAGGAGGAGGAGGAGGAGGAGGGGGGAGGAAGGCTGTTGGGGGGGGGGTGGGAGAAAAGTGAGCCAGCGGGTGATGCTATGCCGGCACCTGCTTCCCAGCGGGGGGCACGGGGACCGAGGGCCGTGCCGAAGGAGTGGGGGGGGGGATTTTCCAGGAAAAGTTGACGGTGTCCTGCAGGCGCGTTGCCCTCCTCGATCCCCCAAACAGCCCCTTTATCCCGGGGGGGAAAATCCCGGCGGCCGGCAAGGATCCTCCCCCCCCCCCCCCGCCGGGAAGCAGCAGGGCGCCGG
This sequence comes from Apteryx mantelli, assembly GCF_036417845.1. Lineage (NCBI taxonomy): Eukaryota > Metazoa > Chordata > Aves > Apterygiformes > Apterygidae > Apteryx > Apteryx mantelli. Next base: position 1,801,512 of record NC_089979.1, on the reverse strand, counting down.
CCCGGCTCTGCCCCCCGACGGCGGCAATTTAACCCCGCGGCGCTCGGCGGGAGAAAAGGGGGGGGGAAAAAAAGGAAAAAAAAGCTAAAAAAGTGCATTTTTTCTCCCGTGGTTTTCCACGTTGCCCCCCCCCCCATCGGCGGGCGGGGGGAGCCGCGGTCCGGAGCCAGCGGCCCCGTTTCCCACCTCGGTGATTTCGGCTCTTCGTTCCCCCCCGTCCGCGCTGCTCCACGCGGAGCCGCCGCGGCCCCGGCACGGCAGCGCTCCTGCAGCCTGGTTTCAGGGTGTTTTTTTTTTTCCCAGGAAGCCGTCGCTTGGCGCTAGGGAAAAGCTGTTCAAACGCCTCTTTCCTCGGCCACCACCACCCTGCCCCGCGGGTGTTTTCAGCTGGGGGCAGGGGGGGAGTCGTTTAAAACACAAAAACGGGAAGATCTGGAGCAAGGGCAGGACCTTTGTCGGGGTTAGCGGCTCCTCGAGCAGCCAAAATGGGAGATTGACCCCCCCCAAATCGCCCATTTCACGCCACAAAAGCTCGGCGGATCTATTCGGGCTGGACGGACAGACGGACGCCCCCACCCCGCCCCCCCCCGCCATCCCGGAGCCGGGCTGAAAGAAGAGCAAAGCCACGCTCAAAACCGGGCTTTTTTTCAGGCAGAAACTCTTTTATTTAAATATCAAAACGCACAGGTCAATAAAAGACACGGGGGATGGACCCGGCCCCAGGCGAGGGACACGCAGGTGGCCGGGCCCGAGCATCCCAACGGGGGCATCCCAAGGGCTGATCCCGTGTTGGCAACGTGGTCGCCCCCAAATTCATCTCCCAAAGGTGCTAAATCCCCCAGGGGCCGGCTGCTCTTCCCCGGCGGGACCCCCGGACAGTTTCCACGGGCGAAAGAAATAAAAAAAGAAGGAACCTGCCCGTAGCTTAGAGATGCGACCGCCCGGAAGGGACGACACGGAGCCATTGGGCATTCCCGATTTGCCGAGCGATGGCACTAACGGGGCTGGTTTCTACCAGGGACGGCGGGAAGCTGCTTTGCCCCCGTGCGGATTTGGAGTGGCCTGAAGTCCCCAGAAGAGCAGATTCGGGGGGGGGGGGGGACGGACCGAGGGCGCAGGGCACGTTCCTGCTGGCCACCAGCTCGGCACCTGGCTCCGCTCCGGCATCCCGCGAGAAATCGCCCCCTAAAAATAAGGAAACCAAAGACCTGACGCCTCCGCTCCAGGGCAGAAAGACGGACCCAGCTGGGCTCTCGGCCCAGGAACGGGAGCCTGGGGTGACGGCGGCTCTCGCCGCAAACGGGTCCTCGTCACCCGTCCCCGCATGACGGCTCGCGGCCACTGCCAGCACCGGGCGCCGCGCCGGCGGCGGGGGGGACGCGGGGGGACGGAGGGGAACGACTCCCACGCGCATCCGACCCGTGAGCCCGGCCCTCGCGTTGGCGGCCACCGGACACTCCTGTCCCACGCCGGGCAGCCACCAGCAGGGTTCAACTCTGGGGACAGCAAACGCCAGCCACGGGGGGGGGACACCGAAACTGAGAATTAAGTTCCTCGGGGTCCTTTAGCCTCTTTATGTCCTGCCTTGTACCTTGCTATCACGAACGAGAGCTCACGGGACCCCCGAGCCTCAGCAGCTGTGATTTGAGCAGTCGAGGGGGACCGACGGGGACCCGAGTGTCCCCCCGACACTGAAACCTCACCGCAAGGCCGGCGGCGGGGTCCGGCTTAAAGCAGCCAGCTTAAAAGATAATTTATTTGAAAATTAAAACACTTTAACAAAGCCACCTCCCCGAGCGCCGGGGCCGGGGGAAACCGGTGACGCTTCTTCCCGCTCCGGCGGACGGACGGACGGATGGACGTCTCGGGAAGCGAAAGGAAAAGGAGACACCGCCGGCCCTGCGCGGTGTCCTGAGGTAGGTGCCAGGCCGTGCCCGGCGCTGCGTTTCCTGAGCTCTTGGGCCGCTGCGCGGGACCGGGAGTGGGGAATGGTCGGCGCCGGGCGCCGGGAAGGTCTCGCTCACAGCCTGGGCTTGATCTGCAGCCGCTTCCCTGGAAGGAGAGGAGAAGAAGGTGAAGGTGGAGGAGATGCACCGTCCCCGGGCTTCGCGCCCCCTGCTCCGGGCGGGCTAAAGCGATGGATTTCCCCGGAGAGGGGAGCCGGGAACGAGCCGTGGCAGAGCCTGGTTGGGCCCCCCAGCCGCGGCAAAACGGCACCAGCGCGTCCCGTCCGCTCCCCAGGGGCCGGTCGGCGGTGGCGGCGGCAGGGGACGCGCGGGCAGCTGGCGAGAGCCGCGGCGCCCTCCCCGCGGATGCTCCCGGTCCTCTCCGCGCGCCGGCGGCTGGGGACCGCGGGGAGAAGCCGCCGCGCGGGTCCCGCGCCACCTGGGCACGGAAGCGGCAGCGTTCCCGTCCCCCGGGGGCCGCGGGAGCAGCTGCCGGCTGATGTGACTCACCCCATGGGCAGGGGGGGGACAGGACGGGGGCGCCCGCTCCGCCAGCCTCACCTCTGCCGCCTCCTCCCTCCTCGAGGGCCGCGTTTTCCGAGCCCCTGGAGGACGCAAAAGCCCTTTTCCGCTTGGCGGTACCTGGCAGCAGAGAGGGAGAAAAAAAAGAGGAGAAAAATCATCACGCGTTCGTTTCGATTCCCGACTTCATCCCAGTCGCAGCATCGGACCCCCAGGGGCCGTTACGGAAAACCCGCCGGCAACGCCTCCGGCCCTGCCGGAGCGCCGCGAGGCCGTTTGCAGCGGGGCTGGCTTGGGCCGAGGATCCGGGGCAGCGCTTCCAACGGCGGCACGGGACCAGTGCCGCGATCCGCTTTCGGAGCGGCAAAGAGGAGCGGAGCGCGGCGAGCAAGGGGTTAACACTCCAGCCGCTCCGGGTAACGGGATGCACGGGATGCAGGTCAGCGATGCTTGCTTCCAGCGCCCGCCGAGGCGGAGAGTGCTGCTGCCATCTAGCAGGCACCAGCCACTGTCCGGGAAAATGCTTCCCGTCCGCTCGGCCCGGCAGGCGGAAGCAGAGATCTGGAGGGTCCCCCAGGGACCTTCTCCCCGCCGGCGCTCGCTCGGCTTTCCCGAACCTGACGTGGGGCTTCAAGGAAGGGGATTGCAGCACGGATCCATCACTGTAAAAACCACCAGGTGGTGGCCTCGTGGGCCTCATCTCCTCCGTTTCCCGAGGACCTCGACCATGGTATCAAGCTGAAACCTCCTGCCCAGGGGTGCCTGGACCCCTTTGCAGGACCCAGTCCGCGCGCTCTTCATCAACCCTGGCAGATGACATGAAGTCCCACCACCTGGCAAAGCCAGAGTGTCCATTTCTGCCCGTTTTCTCCTTTTTTTACGTCCGTATGGAGCGCACGGGGTGCTTGGAGGGTTTTACACGCTGGCGACCACACGATCTTCCCCAACGGGCAGGTAGGAGCGTGGTGGTCGCTTGGTCCAGGAGAAGACCCCGAGGCTAGCGCGGAAGGGGGAGATCTCCCAGAAAAAGCTACGTTATTAAGCAGCGAGGACTTTTTGGAGAAGTCCTCTCTCCTTTGGGATTACAAGAGAGGAAAATCATTAGGGAGGATAGAGAGAGCCTGGCCCAAATGCCAAAGTCCACCCAGAGGCAGAGTCCGGTCGGAGACGTGCGAAGCAACGTAGGACTTACGCGCGCTTCCCATTTTGCCGATCTCTTCCGCCATCCAAGCCGTCCCCGTTTCAAAAACCCTTCCGCCAAACCGGCTTTCCCCGCCGCATCACGCTTCCGAGAGGGCAACGCCGCCGGCCGGCCAACCCGTGGAAGCAGCAGCGGGAGCGAGGAGCCGGCGCCGTTCCCACCGCCGGGAAGCCACGGCACACGCCGGGACCCGGGGAAGGCAACGGGTCACGTCGGCAAGTTTTCCTTCGCTTTTCGACTTGGGTAAACAAACTCGCTCGGCGCCCGCGCGAGCCCTGGCAGTGATACATCGCTTTTGAGCTAATTTATGTAAAATAAAGAGGGCTCATTTAGCACCTTTCCGCCCTTAATATAACACCCATACATCAGAGGGCTGCACGGCAGCCCCGACCGCCTCGGCTATTAGTCACCCGCGACGCCGGCTAACGCGGCTTCCGACGGCGGCGACGCGTCCGCCGGCACCCGGCCGGGCGCGCGGGGCGCCCCTTCTCCGCGGAAAGCACCCGGCTCCTGAACGGCTCCTCCGATAAATCCGGGCGCGATGCGCAAACGGAGGTTTCCGCCCGAAGCGTGGAGCGGGTGGGAGGATGGGGGTTCGTTGCTGGAGAGGCGCCGGCAAAATGGGAGCCTGGGAGTGTGCCGGCGGCAAGGCGAGACTCCGAGGATCATTTTGCCGGATGCATTTGCCCACCCAATTTTCCAGTATTTTACTTATAAAGTACTTTATAGTACTATATAAGTATAGTACTACATACTGTATAGTACTTTCCTTGGCAGTCAGTGCAGCGCCTGTAAAGCCCGATCCGGCTCCAGCTCCGGCTCTCCCAAAGAAGTCACCAAAAGGACCCGGTGGAGGCAGCACCCGGGAGGGCGACGTGCGGGAACGAGGATTTTTTCCCCCGTCGCGAGGCCGAGGACGGCGAAAGAGATTTTCCAACCCCTCCCTGAGCCAAGCCGCCGGGAGCGCCGGGGAACGGCTCCATCCCCGCGGAGCGGCCGGGGAAACTCCATCAGCCGGCAGCAGCAGGAAAACGGCCCGCGTGGCCGCCCAAAGCAAATATTGTTAGAGAAGCAGAAATATAGATTTTTTTTTTGCGGGGGAAAAAGGGAAGGGAAAAAAAGACGAAGCAGCAGCAGCTACTTTTTTAATTGCCTGCAATTAGCTTCCCGGCGGCCGCGCGGGGTTTTGCAGAGCCGGGTTGGTTTTACGGCGGACGCTTCGGATTTAAAAGCGCCGAGGCGCCGCGGGGGGGAGCAGCCGCCGCCGCCGCCGCCGCCGAGGCCGAAGCAAGACGGGTCGTCCGAGAGCAACCGACCGCCGGCGGCGCGATCCGGCTTCTCGGCGGCGACGGCAAGGAGGCGTTTTTCAACCCCGCTCCGGGAAAGGAACGCCACGGATGGACGGACAGCATACACGGCGAGCCCCGGAGCGCGGCCCCGGCCCGCGGACGCCGACCTGGCCTTCGGCCTCGCCGCTTTGCCCCCCCCCTTGCTCGACGCGAGAAACCAGGCGCGGAGGCGTTATCCCCCCAAACCGCTCCGTCTTTCCGCGGGAACGGCCCGCCGGCGGCGAGCGGAGGCCCCCCAAAAAAAACCCCCTCAGCCGGCCGGGGCGAAATATATATATATTTTCTGCTTTTGTGCATGGGAGATTCTGCAAATTGCGCGATCAATCTCGGGCGGCGCCGAGCGCTTCCCGCGCTCCCCTCTCCCAACCCTCCGCCTTTCGGCGAGGCGCCGCCATCCATCTTCCAGGAACCAGGTATATAATTTCTAGTTAGCGAAAGCCGGGCGAAGAAGCCCCTTTTTTCATCACGATGATTGAACTGCTTCCGAGGAGAGGAGCAGGGCCGGCCGGCGAGCCCGCGGCGCGGAGCCGAGCCGCTTTTGCTGAGCTTGTCAGCCTCGGCGGAGAGCGAGGGCTTCCAGCGCTCTTCCCGCTGATGGAAATCAACATTTATTTTGCCTAAGCCGAAGAAGGTGTCAGGCAGGCGGAGGAACTCGCCACTCCGCGCGGCGACGGAGGCAGCGCGCGGGAGAAATCTAATAGAAACATATTATCCAGCCCGAGGAGCGGACGCCGGCGGTAAATCACGCGCCGGGCGGCACCGTTATGTTTTTTCAATAAAAAGAGGCCTTCCCCCCCCCCCCAGACGCGGCCGCTCCGAGCGCCTTCATCTGCACCCGATGGGAAAGTTAAACAAAATCCGCCTCGACCAGATGCCGAGCGGCGGCGGCGGCAGGGAGAAGCGAAGGGGGGGAAAAAGGAAGCGGCTCCCGTCCCCGTCCCCAAGCTCCCCGAGGGTCCTCAAAAGCTTTTCCCGCGCCTCCGCGACGCGCGGGGCCACCCAGCGCCCGGGGAGGCGCGAAGCCGGTCCCGGGAAGGGACGGCAGCCGGACGCATCGCGCCGACGGATCAGCCGGTGCTGCTCCGGGGTCCTCGGCCAAAGCCAGCCCCCGCTGCAAACGCCTACGTGGCTCCTTGGAATTAATAAAAAAAAATCCTCTTTAGGGCTTTTCCCCCACCGAACAAGACGGCCGCAAATAGCAGGAGGGCCGAGGTTCGACGGCGAGCCAGGCAACGTTCCCGTTATTAATACGGCGGGAGCAACATCTGGGGAGAAGGGGGCGGAAAAGTTTCCCAGCCTGGACACCGCGGGGAAGAAACCCCCCGCTCTCATCCCCCAAATCCCCGCGTACATTTGCCCCGGCCGGGAGGAATATCCTCAACCGGCTCGCGGGCCACCGTGGGGGGAGCCGGGAGGTTGAATCCGACTCCGAAACGGCTTTTCCATTCACAGCTGAAGCGCACGGAGCTGAGTCAGCTCCGGAGGAACTCAGGCGAGGGAGGACTTTTTTTTTTTTAAACAAAGTCCGAGAACAAAAGGAGGGATAGAAAGGATACGGCGAGGGCTAAACCCCAGGATCTTCTGCAAAAGCTTTTGGAAAAAGCAGCCAGAGGTTGGTCCAGGGGCTTTTTGTTATCCCAACTGGGTGTTGCATAGGAGAGGAGGGGGCATTCGCGGCGTTTTCCAACTTTATCTACTCCCCCTCATCTTCACCATGCGTTTTTTCCCACTAGGAAGCGCATGCTTGTGGAGGGGGGGGGGATTCACCCGCCACGCCGATGACACGGAGGTTTTATCCCGAAGGACAACGCCGGGGCTGCCTCGCAGCCCTCCCAAGAGGCGCGGAGCGATTTCCCGGGCCGTCGCATACGGCGGAGGCCCGCAGAAGGGAATCAATCACCGCGCTCCACCGGGAACGCTCCGGATACTCACGCACGGAGCTAATAAACCCACGTGCTGCAGCTGCTGCGCTCAAGGGGAACGACTCCGCCGTCAAATCCCCCTCCGCGCCCGATCTCCCGTAGCCGGGCACGTCGCTTCGGCGGTGGAAACTGCACCCTGTCCACAGCCCTGCACTTATCCCCGAGTTGCGTTAAGCCCCTCCGGCTCTCCCTGAATTACAGCGGTGACACAAATTAACCAAAAAGTCAGCGTGCGGCTATTCCACCGAAACCTTCTACCGCCATTGATGGGGAAACTTCAAGCTTGGTTGGTAGGAGAAGCTTTGTGCAGAAGGAAAACCGCTTGGGATAGTCTTTCCTTCTGACCAAGATGTTTAAATCAGGATGCATCTCGGGAGATTTCCTGCCGCTGCTTGGGGACGTGTGCCCTGGGAGAGCTGCTACGTTCCCGTGTCCTTTCGCCTTAATTCCCTCTTTTAGGAAGAAAGAAATAATCAGGTCCCTTCCAAACTCAACCGTTCTGTGATACCCGGAGAATTCAACCCCGTTCAGATGGCTGGATGCAGCCGGCCACGGGTGCTGAGCCCTGAACTCCCGAATCCTCCCTCTCCAAGGAGGACCCCCGCGTGGGCCAGATGCTGCACGACGCGGGTATGCAGCGCTCGCCGGCTGCCTCCCTCCTGCTTTACCCTGCCCGTGCTGCCGGCTCATTCGAAACCAGGAGCGGAGATTTCGTCCCCAGCAACTTGGCAAGGTCAAGTGAACTATCAGATATGGTGAATCCCAGATCTGCCATCCAACAGCAAGCTGAAGTTCATCGTGAAGGAGCCTGGGTTGGATCATCTAAGAGGACCCTTCCATCTCCAACTGGCAGGGCACTAAATAATGCCAGTGGGGAGATGATAGGGCTGTCAGATCTTCAGAAACCCTGAGCAAAGTCCAAAAGGCCTGATCTCCAGGCCCTCCATCATGAGAGGATGAAGCCCTTAGAGATGGGCAGAAGATTAATATGGAAGAAGCGAGTTTCAGTCCTGGCAAATGAGCGTGACTTGGCAGGTCTGAAACTTGCCTGCAAAATCGATATGGAAAGAGGATTGGAAACATGCAGGCGGTTAGATCCATGCAGAAAGTAAATCAGAAAGAGTATTTTCAAATGCCGCTCGTGGGATAAGAAATAACGATTCTGATTCAGATCAAGAGCTCAATTAGGAAAAGTCAGGATGCTCATCACGTTTACTGCAAGTTTCAACTAAATTGGCCACTTTGCCACGCAGAAATTAAGAGTAAAGTTTCTTACCTTGGGACTTCCCGAGAGCCACAAAGACACTACAAGATCCAACATCTCCAACTCCAACCCTCCGTAATACTCTGAGTATCAGCATTGCCCTAAAGTCTACCACCCTGGTGGCATGTCAAGCCACCTCATGGCTGCCTTTTGGTCACTGGAAGACATGCCCATGATCAAAAGAAAGACAACCGAAACCAGTATCCAGATAAAATAGGATCAATCAAAGCCTACCCCACGGTGGAGACCACTATCAAACACCTCCAAAATCCGTACACATCTGCTGACTCAGGAGGAGAAGATGCAATCACTAATGAACAAATCCAGCATGTTAATGGGAAACCAATTAGCCTGATACACATTGCTCTGCTCGAGGAACGGGTGTCGCCCGCTACCTGCAAGTCAATAGATTTTGCATTAGAAAAGCAATTATATTAGAGGTTTGTTAATTCAGTTATGAAAGAGAGTTTTGATGCTCTCTAATTAAACTCTTGCATGCTTGATGTAGCATGTATCAGCCTGGGACTTGCGAAGGCCAGAGGAGATAGCAGGGGAGGGTTGTGCCCTGGAGGAGAACGGGACAGCAACGATGGGGAGGAGGGCAAGGCAAGCACAGGAACATCCTCCCACCACCCCGTAGTTACGTGGATCAACTTCTTCAATTACAAGAAACATCTGCTACATGCCGGGTTATGTGAATGAGGACAGACCCAGCTGAGCCCTTCGCAGAGACTGCTACAGGGAAAAGAGCTGTTAAAGTCCAATGAAGGTCTGCGCCGCCCCCAGAGCCTTCCCAGATGATGAAGCCATGTGAGCATTGGTGGTATATTATACCACCAAAGATCACTTTCCCCTCCACTGACAGGACTGGAGGAAATCTTTTGGGTCACCATCCACCAACACGGCCTTGCCCCAGGCCCCCTTTCCCTGCAGCCCCAGGCTTGCTCTCTGCACTGAGAGGACAAGACTAGCAGGTCCTACAGATCTTTGCTTCACAAAGCCAGGCCACATCTGGGCTTGTCCCCGTTTCCTTGCTGTGTTGGAAGCACACAAAGACTTCAGGGCTTGGTCTCCTGCTACCCTTCCTCTCCTCAGCTTGGGCTTGCCTGCTCGGTATCATCCCTGGGAGATCTGTGAGCTCCCATAACTCACACAAGCCCTCACCATGACTGCCTAGATGCCTTCACCTCCTCCTGCAACTCTCCTACCTGCTTCCTAAGAGGTTCCACCATCGGGCACATCCCCAGCCGCATGTTCTTGACCTCCCAGTCATCACTGGCCAGTGCCATGACAAATCAAACCTCATAGTTAAGGCTGGACAAGTTTAAGTAGGAGGTTGGACTCAACAACCTCCACAGGTCCCTTCCACCCTGAATTATCCTATGATCCTATGGACAAGGGCTGAACTTGGGCTAAGACATTTAGGGCAAGGGTCTTGGCCTGTCTCTGCACCCCAAATCCTGAACCCACTCACCCAGCAGGCTCCTGACCCCTCTCATAGCTAAGTCCACTGCTCAGAGCACACTGAAAGCTCAGAAGAGCCAGGTTACAACAGAGTAAGACCACAGGGCAGGAAAATCCCTTTATCTCAGAGGCTCTGGAGCAAGTTGGACCCTTGTGCTTCTTTCTCCCCATCATGCCTTATAGACAGGTGGCATCTCTGCAGGGACTGAGCCCGATCCAGCCCCTGGTGACCCACAGCTTGGAGCATGTTAGCGAGTGAAAGGTCCTGCCACACAGTTTAGGACTCAGGCAGCCACCAGAGGAGAAGGCAGGACCTGCAGAGAAAGCCTGCTGCCTCCACGGGTGGCAGAGACGGAGAAGCAGCCCAGGCGGGCTAAATGGAGGAGGCTGCATCTGCCACTGCTTACGGCAATGTTTCCCCAGGGCTGAAGAGCAGCAAGAGCCACACTAGCTCCAGTGCAATGCTGGAAATGAAGTGGAAGCCATTTGGACACTGTGTGATCAAGAGGTGCCTACGGGGATGAACGGGCCCAATCCCTTGCCATGGATAGGATCCTTATCACATCGAAGTCAACGACAAAAATCCCTTCCTTTCTCCCTTCTCCTTTTATGTGCCTTAGCAGCATCTGCTCTAGCAGATCTCCATCACGAGGGCCCACGGGGCAGCAGCTTGCTCCGCCGTAACACCTCCGTCGCTCCGGCGAGCAGATGGCACAAGGCATGCAACAGCGTCAGCGCAGGGAAACGAGTGCAGCGCCCTGGCAGCTTGCCCAGCGGCAGACCCCGCTGCCACTGCTGTCCGCTGCCGTCCCCAGAGCGCCAACGTGCTCCTGAAGCCTCGTTTCCCCGCAGGGACCATCCAGCTGCCCCAGATATCGGGGAGGTAGCACCGAGGTAGCTGCAGATCTGGGCCGCTACCTGGAGTTGCTGTCGAACAGCCACTCGCTGCCCAAATGAGAGCTGCTACTTCCCCGAAACACGAAGGAGATCAGACATTTACCAGCTCCTCTCACAGCCGAAAGCCATCCCCTGGCTCTCCTTTCTGCTTGTCGTCCCACAGCTCTCCGAGCCACAGGCACACCAGCAATTAAGCTCCAAAGTTCTCGCTGATTGGGAGAGTATGACAAATGGGGAAACCGAGGCACGCAGAAGTCAAACACTACTACCCCGTTAAAAACCCTGCTTCTGGATAAATGCTTCAGCTGCTGTTGTCACCTGCAGAGGCTAAAATCGCTGTGACCAAAGATCTCAGATAATCTGCACGTCTGCACGTTGATGTGCTACACAGACCTGCGAGGGGAGGCTGAGAAAACTTCTGAGGACCAGGAGCAGTCTTGCTCTCCAGCAAGCAAAAGTGGAGATGATCCAAGGAAAGCAGCTCTTGGCCCATCAGCCCCCCACTTTTCCCAGTTAAGTGCGTGACCAAGCTGGGCACATTGCAGTGGCCCCGAGACGTCAAGAGTCACCTCACCACCCATTTTCCCACAGCCCTTATTAGATACCTCCCCCTCCCCGGACTGGCCCCACAACTCGCTGAGTTTCTTACCCCTGTGAGTGACCAGGGGACTTGGGGCAGACAGGGGTACAGGAAAGAGAGAGTTATTGTCACCCTTTGGGTGATGCACCAAGGGACTTCAAACAGGTTCCTCAGAAGTTGCAAGGCCTAAGAAAGCTTCTCCAACACCCAGACTAGACTTTGGGGAAGACAGGTCCCCTCCAGCAACAAACCCTCCAACAGAGGCCTGACAACAGTTGGCCATAATACTCCCTCCAGCAGTGGGAGAAACCACCCAGGTTGCAGGAGTAGGCACCCATTCCTGCTCAGAAAGAGGGTGCTGGCAATAATGAGCCAGATGGAAGGGGTCTGGAGGAAGGACATATAGAGGAGGAGCAGGAGGTCTGCATGGGTGAAAAGAGCTTCCCTCAGCCAGGTTGCAGGAGACCCAGAGCCCATGCAGGTCAATGCAGGTCAACCCATCCAAAGAGCAGGCAATGGAGTTAGACACATCCAAAAAAGAGGTGATGGAGGTGGACCAGCCACAGGTGCAGCCACTGCCTCGTGACTTCATCTTGGCAAATATCTTTTCCAAAAAGAGGCAGCAGCCTCCCACCAGGAGGGCCAAGATCACTGCTTGCCATCAGCCATGGCCCAGACTCTCAAGGAAGTCCAAGGTGGCTCAGGCACCTCCAGGGAGTAGCTGGGATGGAGGAGATAGACCTCGTCTTTTCGATCTGAAGAAGAGAAGGGGACTAATGGAGGATTGCTGTCTCCAACTACCTGTCTTCCACTGCCTTCAGCTCACTGCTGTCTTCAGTTATTTAAAGAGCAGTTGAAGATGCCCTTATCCATGGAGGTGCAAAGAAATAACGGATCAATATAAGAAAGTATATAAAGAGCTGTTCCCATGGATAAATAAGAGACTTCCGTTTTATCATGAAGAAGTCCTAGAGATCAGTACTAAAGTCTGCACTAAATGCTTCATTAGAAGCACTTTTCGGGACTGGGCTAATTTGTTAATACCGTACAAATATTTTTCCCTCTATACAACACTTGTGAGACCACACCTGGAGTTCTGTGTCCAGTCTAGGGCTGCCCAGTACAAGAAAGACATAAACATACTAGAGCAAATCCAGCAGAGGCCACCGAGATGGTGGGGCTGGAGCGCAGGACATAAAGGAGATTCCCGTTTCCACATGCAGGAAATCAATTGCCCATGTTTTACCCCTCAGATAATGTTTCCTCCCAGGCCCTACTGACAGGGGAAAACTGTAACAACCGAGTCACACCGGCACCGACGCTCAAACACGTTATTGCGTTACTCCTGCTCAACAAGGTTACCATCCATCAGCCGAGCTGCAGTAACTGTCCATGCGAGCGCTCTCAGACTGCAACGCAGCACAGCTAGAAAGCCTTGCCCAGCAAAAGCATTACTGTAGCTCTTTTTTGCCATTAGCTAAGGAGCGACATGCAGCCCGTTCCCGTAGTCCGGCAGATGCCAGCCACCATTATCCCAGGACAACCCGATCGAGTGTGACCCTTGATCACCTGCCAATGCAGACGTTCTCTGGAAAACTTCAGGGCATCTTCTACCACGGGCTTACCTCAACCCAAGGGACGCCAACGGGGTTAATTTTTATCTGCCTCCCCCGGCTGCCAAGACGGTTTTAGAGAGAAGAGCCAGCAGTAGGCGAAGTGTTAAATGGGACACTGGAGGCAGTGGAGCCCCTGTGGGACCCTCCACACCGCAGCCAGCCGAGGGGATTCGCTCAGGGGGACCAGCTGCAGACACGTGTAGGGCTTGGAGTACTGGCTTTGTGTTAAATAAATGACATCTGCTCTCCGATTTTGGCAGCTGAGGAAGAAAGAAGGAAAAAACACAGGGAAAACATCAACCTAGAGCGATAGCTGGGGCTTACCAGGGAGATGCTACCATCTCAAACACGCTCCGACGCTGGAGCTGGAGATGTTGGTTGAGAGACCAGGTTACGGGCACGCTTCCCCGCACGTCCTTCCAGCACATCTAGGACATTGCTGAGGAGCGATCGCGTCTCCTGCATCACCCGGCAGCGGCTTTCGCTGCCGCGCCGGCAGGCAGGCAGGCAGGCAGGCAGCACCTCCGAGCTGCCTAACGCAACGCAGGAACAATTTAACCCTCGAAGGCGAGAGCAGGCGAGCTGAAGCCGGGTTTGGGCAGGAAGGGCGGGCGAGGGGGATTTGCGCTCTCAAAGTTATTCCTCCAGAAGTGAAAGCTGTAAACAAAAATAGAAGCACTGCACCTCGATGAATTCCTCCAAAGCAAAAGCGTTTGAGCGTGCTCAGCGGAGCCGTTAAAAAAGACTGTAGCGAGCATCTTCCATTAACGTTACGACCGTGAAATATGACAATAAAATGATAGCCGTATGGTCGCAAATTTGCAGCCCGCCGAGTTGCTAGGAGTTTATCGTCACTCAAACGTGCAGAGAGCTGTAAAATGTTTACAGAAAGGGTCGTTTGCAGCTATAAAATCCTCTTTTCTCTCCTAAACAAGGCTGAGTGGAGCCATTTACAAACCCCTGAATGTTCATCGGGGGAGAGGGGAACATCTGTTCTCTCCAGGAGTTTTCAGTGATCTTCTCGAACAAATTAACTAAAATGGGTGCTTTCTAATTAAATTAGCACTCGATTGGAATGGTTTGCATTGGTGCGCTTGCTTACAATTAGCGCAGGGAGGCCAGTTAGGCTCCGGCGCAGGCTATTTAACTGGAAGGTGAAATATGGAAAAGCACATTACCTGGAAACGCTTACCGGAGGGGCAGGGGAGCCGCGTGCTCCCTCCGGCTCTGCCCTCCCGCGGCACCGCCGGGCGCTCGCGGAACAAAACGAGGCGAAGGCTGCGACGCTGCCAAGTGCTGGCCCGCGTGCGCACAGCAGCACGAGGGTTTCCAGTCTTGCCCGGTGGCGCAGAGCTGCCAGGAAGCCCCTTGCAAAGTTCAGCTGCTGCCCGAGAGGACGCGACTGTTTGCTAGGGACCGGAGCGCAGGTTAATTCGGATTAGCGGACTTGCCGGTGGTGGTGGGAAGTGCGTAAGGTGGAGGCAACGCTCACCGTGGACCAACGTTTCGGCGCTGGAGCAAACAGTCCAGCCCCGAAAGGCTGTAGGGAGAAGGGGCTCAGGGGCACCAAACTCGTTGCAAGCAGGGTAGGAGGACATGGACCTCTGGCACCCAGTGCAGTCCATCTTGGAGTGTCCCTGGAGTTTGGCCGCTATCGCAGATGATGCACCCAGAGCAGGAACGGGATGGGCCCTAAAACCACGGGGCTGAGCCTTTAAAACAGCCCAGGGATACGGCCTTGGCAGCGACTAAGCCTGGTCTGGCAGGGACAGAGATGTCATGAGGGTGCAGCAAGCATGGGAAAACCTAACATAGAGAGGGGACGCACCCAGCTCACGTCCTTGCAGAAGTGTCACGCAGGAGGATGTGGCCAGTCTCTACGCAGTTGTAGCTCTGGAGCCACAACAGATCTTTTGGATAATCCACACCCACATCCATCTCCCTCACAGAGATGGAAACCCTGGGGCTTCAGCCTGGTCCTAGCACTGGGCAAGTCCTTCCAGTCTCGAGGCCCAGGCGCAAGATGGGGACAGCAGTCACATCATCGGGGACAGACGCGTTTGCACATGGATTCGAATTTGCACAGAGCTCCAGGACGCTTGGCTGGACACATTTTGCTCTCTGGGCCACGCAGACCGGCCTTTCAGAAGATGCCCAGAAAGCACCAGCGAGCTGAAAGCTGATGCTCTTCCAGCCCCGAATTAAAAGGCTCCTCTTGCAGCCCCGATTGGCGCCACCAACCCTCTTCACGTGGCAGTAAGGGCAGCAGTGCTAACAGAGGGGTCTCAGCACCACACACACAGACCAGGGTGCTCCCTTCCGCTCCCCTTTTTATATATCCCGAGGTGTGAGGAGACCTTCTGGCTACAGGCCTGCACCGAGACCCACTGATCCTTAAAGGTCATCTCCAAACCCCTGCTCACCTAGAGTCTTCCCTCCTGTATATATAACCGGTGGTTTTCTTTGCTCCTCCTGCATTCGGCGCTATTAGAAAAGCATTTTCTCGAATTGTGACCGTTTAACCGAGCAAGCCAGACCGCTCCGTAACAACAACCTGTCCTCCTCCTTATTTACTACCCCACCAATTTGCGTGTCACCTTCAGGCTTCGCAAGCAGAAACGGAGTATCGCCATCGAGCTCACTGGGATGAATGTTGAGCCCGCCTGGTCCCCAGCTCTGCCCCGCCGGCCGGCTGCGGCGAGGACGGCAAGGTCCCCAAAACAGCGTCGCGGACACCAGCTGTTACCTACCGAACAACCAGAGCTAGGCAGGGACTCAAGCTTCGGTTCTGGCTTTATAGGCTATCCTCTTTCTGCATGATCAGGGTGAAAGCCCATTAGTGGAAAATATATATATACACAAGACGGATCCCTCCTGTAACTGGCCTTAGACACCCCCACATGCAAACGGGTCTCTCAGGAGCCGGTCGGACCTCCTGGTCCCTCCAGCAGTGAGGAACCCCTCGGGTTGCAAGATGCTCCAGGGAAAGCTTCTCCGTTGCCTCCTGGTGATGGGTGCCACCACCGGCCCATGGGGCCAATGGTTCTCCCAGGATGAGCCAGGGCAGGAGCGCGTTTTCTCTGATTAGATATCGGGGTTCCCTCGGCCACCGTGGAGCCCTTGCGCTCCTTGGTGTGAGCGGAGACGAGCGTTTAATCACACAACCCACCAGACGTCACCCCCACGCGCGGGGCAAACAGCGTCCTCGCGCTCATCCTCGGACTAACAGCGGGCGATCGATGCATCACTCTGGCAGGGAAATGGCTTCGTCATCAAATTATTTTACAGACATTTGCAATCCCTTCCCTGATTTCCTTTCCCGGGGTCTCCAGCCCTGCTGGTATCTCATGCTCTCCTCGCTCACCAACGCTTGCCAAGCTCAAACAGCATGGCGGGGCACACGCCCCATGGGGAGGCAAGGACCTGCGAGCTGCTGCTCACCCCAAATCTTTTCCCTGCCAGCCCTGGAGAACCCCTAACTTCCCTACTAATGTCCCCGCACTGTACCAGATACTTTTTCTCATCTTCCCCGTGCAAAGCAACTGGAGATTATCCCCCCCCAAGATGTACAAACACGGGTTGGAGAAAAGCCTGCCTCCCAGATGCCCGTCCCGCCGGAGCGTCGCTATCCCCCACCCGACGCACGCGCTCTTCACCGAGTTACTGCAGACTGCCAAGTGCAATTCAGGGCGCTCCAACAGCTTTCTTTCGGCGGATTAATTGCTCCATCTTCATGGCCGAGATCAAAAAGGCCGATTAACCCGCTGGTTCGAGAGCACTTGCCCGTGACGGCAGCGGCGGCCCTGCCACCGAGATCAAAAGCGTGTTGAAACGGGGCCAGCAGAAGGGAAGGAGGGAGGTGCGGGGGGAGGACAAAGCACCGCGACTCCGAAGGGAAGCCAAGTACTTCGCTCCATGCTGCGGAGAAGAGTCCTTCCAGCAGAAGTGATCCCTGCTGAAAGGACGCATTCCCACTGTTTCGCGTTTCAATAGCGCACGGCTCAGCGGCCACCTCCCAACCGCACGCTCGCCTGTGACTTCAGGAATATGTTGCTAATCCTGGGAATTTTCTTCCCGACAGCGTCGAGGCATCTCAGCCCTCCTTGGCTTGAAGCGGGTTTTACGCTTGGCTGTCGAGCCAGGCACAGCTCTGGAGCTGCTCAGCCTCTGGCCAAGGAGGACCGTGCCAATGCCCCAGCCCCGCTTCCAGCACCAGATTCATCCCTCCTCCCAACGGGGCCCCGAAGATGGGGAGGGAAGCGCAGCTGGTTTTTCCAGCTCTTTCCTTCACACCGGCCCACGTCTCGTGCCATCGGAGCTAGCAGCAGCTTCGGCAGCATTAATTTCATCCTTCCTTTCTGTTACCTTCGGCTGGCGCCGGGGCGGGAGTCACTACTGCCCCACCGAACCGCCCCGGCATTTCAGCAGGATTCACCCGGTTCGCCCAAGGGGGGGGAAAAAAAAAATCATAAGTCGCTTTTGCAGCTGTTCTGTTTTCCCATCGGATCACCTCCGCCCTCAGTTCAAACTGAAATGGGCAGTTATTGCCGCAAAACGCGTTTGCAAACGCGTCCAGCGTCCTCCGAGTCCCCCAAAGCCCCTTCGCTTCCGTCAGAGCCGGTGATCACGGGATTTCCCCGCTTAGGGGCTGAATTAGGGGAGGGAGAACCAAGAAAGACGTTGGGGAAACAGAACTACAGCTCGCATTTGTCGGGATCACGGAAAATGCTTTGCAGGGAAACAGCGAGAAAAATAATTTTCTTTTCAGTTGTTTCAACGCTTTCCTCCCCTTTTTTTACAGTCGCTTCAATTGACAAATTTGCTCAAACTCTTCCAAAAATTGAAAAACATCAGGGCAGAAGCCGTTTGCTCAGTTCTGCCAGACTTCACGAGAAAGTCTGGCTCGTCCTAAAGTTGCACCTTTCAAAAATCGCACCGATTTCCCAAGTCTCCTGCCCTGCCTGCTAACGAAGCAGCAAAGCCGATTATCCGCGACTAATACAGGCTCTTCCCTCGAACTTGCACGCAGGCACCGCCGTCACCGACTCGGCCCCCCGAGTCTGCAGGTGGCACCTGCAAACTCTCAGCCTTGCGTCCCACCAGAGATGGTTTTATCCCCAAGTTTCCGAGCTGTTTTACACCGGGAAACACATGCAATGGGTGCTCTGGAGACAGCTGGTGAAGCGGGACAGCCCGGCGGGCGCGGGAATGAAACCGGAGCGACCGTTTCCTACCTGGCTCCTCCGCGGGCTCGTCCTCCCCCGGTTCAGCTTTGCAAGCCCCGTCCCCGGGGGAGGTGGGCGACTGCAGCGAGATGAAGGACGGCAGCTTCTGGAGCCGGCTGCTCCGCGAGGGGTCTGCGTCTCTCCAAAACGTCGCCTCTTGCTCCGCGCCGGAGGGCCCCGGTGTTGCCCCGTCATCGTGGAGCTGCGCGGCATCATTCCTGGAGGAGACACATGCAAAAAAAAAAAATAATAATAATAATAAAAACATAATCCCTCTTGGCAAAGCTGAGCACAGTATCGGAAGAGGCCAGGGCGAACAGCTGGAGTTGCATGAGGAAGCTCTCCGTTCTCCATCCCGGGCTGCCCCTTATCTCCGATTTCCAGGGAATCGGATCAGATTCAGCTCCCCAGCTCCCAGAGCCGGGTGCAGGCATGCTCCTTTCCCCACGGAGAATGCCAAGAGCCGGCTCCTGCACCACCGCCCGGCTCCACGCTCCGGCCTCCTTACCTAAAAAAGAGCAAGGAATTATTTTACGCCTCATTCGCACCGGGGAGGGGAGCGGGGGCGTCATTCCAAGCTGCTTCCATTACCTGGGATAAGTCGGGAGAGCCCGCCGTGCCCTGCGCTACCATACAAGGCAGGGCCAGGCCGGGGCCCAGGGACTTGCCGTTTCCTTCCCGGCTTCATCCCTCATCCCGGCACAAATCTCCCCCCAAGCCAAGCACCGCGCAGGCTTTGCTAACGGACCTCTGCGGAGTGGCTGGAGGAAAATCCAAAGCGAGACGGAGCCAGGAGGTGGCAGGTGCCGGCCAAGCCCGGGCGACAGGCGGTGACAGTGATGGATAAGGCGAGACCTGCCGGAGGGCTGCAGACGAATTAGCACCACCCCGGCCCGGCCCCTCGCCCGCTCCTGCCGGGGGTGGCTCCCCGCGGCGGTGTATCTCCAAGGATAAAACACACACGCTTGCTCCGGCATTTCTTTTTCGCTTTTTGCTCGTTCCCCAGGTTGTCCCACCAGCAAAAATAACCCCCGTGACGGCCCTCGTGGCCGTGGACGCACCTCCAGGCACGTGTGGGTCCTGCTCCCTGCGGGGATGAGGAAGGCCAACGTCTCCGTTGGCCTGCAGGGCTCCATCCTCAGCACTCAAGAGCTTTATTTTTGGCCAACAGATGCTCCAGCTGGTGCCTCGCTGAGGAAAGCGCTTACTACGGGAACTACCCTCCTTGCTGTGAGAGTGACAGCACTGGAACAGGTTGCCCAGAGAGATGGTGGAGCCTCCATCCTTGGAGATGTTTAAAAGCCATCTGGACACAATCCTAGGCAACGTGTTCTAGGTGGCCCTGCTTGAGCATGGGGGTTGGACTAGAGGATCTCTAGAAGTCCCTTCCAACCTCAACTATTCTCTGATTCTGTGTGAGAAGACACCACCACCGAATAACAGCAGTTGGATCGGGGCCAAACCAAGGCAAACCTTGTGTCTGGGACGGTTCCTGCTCCATCCACTATTGCCCGGTGCCCTGGCCAGGAAAGCGTCGAGTTCCTCCATCCTGGCTTGGCATCAGTGGCGCAGGACAGTTGCCGGCATGCTTAACCAAGTGCCCAGCCCGATGTCCAAGGCTTTACACCACCAACCATATTTCCACATCCGTCCCCATCTTGCCTTCCTCTAAAAGACTCCCACGCGCACCAGAAGGCAGGTGGTGATGAAACTCTGCCAACGAGCTCCACCTCGCTGCCACCATCCTGTGCTGAGGGGCTCTGGGTCCCCACAAAAGCAAGCGGAGAGCCAGCTCCATCCTTGCCAGCTCTCTGCAGCGGAGGGTGAGGAAGAGCGCCGGACCAGGAGGATGGTTCCCAGCTTCCCACAGAGGCCTGGCTGAGCTGTTCCCACTTTCTGTGATGGCCTTTCCATCCAGGCCATTCTGCTCCTTCACCTCCCAGGAGGAAGGTCTACCAAAGCCTCAGACACACCTGGAGGTGCTCAAGTCCCGAGGGCCACGTTTCTAAGGGCAAATATACCCAATGGCAACCAGCTTATAGGGTGGCGAGATGCAGAGGAGCATGGGAGAAGGCAAAGGGGGGGATAAAACATCTCGCTTGAAACGTTGTTGGCACCACCCTACCGAGCCCTCCTCAAAGGTGCCAGGACCTCAGAGAGGTGGCATGGGGACCAGCGCCGAGCCCCGACACTTGGGCAAGGCTCCTCCGAGAGGACGCTGTCTGCAAAATCCTCGCTTGGCCCCCCAGCAGCTCCACCTGGAGACGTTGCCCTTGAGCCTCAAGCCTGTAGGAGCCTGTTTCCCTTAGGAAACGGGTCAGGAAGGCACAGCAGTGCCCCAAAGCAGCTACACCTTAAACCAGCCTAAATAAACCCGGGGAAAACGAGCACGGCTGGATACAAATAGGAGGCGTTCCCGAGCTCCCGCAAAACACCCGGAGCGGGCTGGGAAGGAAGCTGTTTAAGGAGAAGGGCAAGCCGTGTTCCTCGCAGTCGTTCCTACCTGCCCGTTTCTTCGCAGAGCCGCTGCCACTTGGAGGGGGGGTGGCCGCGGTCGGCATCACCGGCAGTGCCGGGCTGCCGCGGGCAGCGCTTCTTCTGCGGGTGCAGCAGCTTGCAGCGGGCGCCCTTGGGGCAGACGCCCTTCTTGGCGAAGTCCGGGCAAACCAGCGTGTGCTTCTTCTTGCACTGCAAGGGAAACGAGAGCAAGGTGAACGCCCCGAAACACCCTGCGACGGGCGCCTTCGGGTGGCACTAACGCGTCGCTAAGGGCAGAAGGACCCGCCGGCGCTGCCTTCTCCCACCGTCCTCCTCCCCATCGCACCATTACCCTTCCGCTCTTCCGAGAGAGGCTCACTGCTTTCCAAGCGTTCAACCTAAGAGACCCAAAACGATCAACGTCTTAGCAGTAACGATCTGCCCAGAGGCAGCAGTGGTGGGAGGTCCTGAGGAGGTTAACCAGGGAGGAGAAGCTGGTGTCAGGACGGACACAGGACAACAACGTTGTCCAGGCTGGGTCTGTGACCTCTCCCTGCATCACTCTTGGGGCCTGGGGAGGAGCAGGGAAAAGCAGGGAAGCAGCACGTTTCTTTGCTGCAAAACGAGCCTATTTTGGGACTGCCGCTGGCACCACCTTCTGCCAAAGGCCACCACGGCCAAGGGCCGGAGTTGGGCCTGCTCTGCTCGGGGACGGTGCCGATAAATGAACTCGGCCTGTTCTCGGTCCATCCGGGTGCATGTCCCACAGAAAACCCCGCGGGAACGACAGGACCGCTTTACAAGACGGGCAAAAAAACCCACACAAAACCCAGCTCCCGTGATTTCCCCCCTCCATCTCAAAGAGCATCTGAAGCAGGTAAATCTGTAATCCAGGGAAAAACTCCAAAGGGACCTAGAGCACCTCTAAACAGTGCCCAAATCCGGCGCGGCTCCAAAATCCAAAGCTTGCTCTACCGCATCCACGGACCGGCGCCGGAAAAGCATCACCAGCGAGAATCCGCTTTCGGACTTGCGTCGGCGCTGCCGGCAAGGCTGGCGGCAAACGCTCTTACCGCTCGCAAGCTGCTAAGAACGTTAATTCTTATTTTCAGGGGTGTCATCCTGGAGTGGATATGTAAAAAATATATATATATTTTATATATATGTATCTGCTCCGGCGCGCAAAGCTTCCCTCTCCCCGTCTCGGCGGCCGTCGTCTTGCAAACGGCCCGAACGAGGGAAGAAAAAGTCGAAATTGCGCGGAGGCTCGGGAAAAGCTTGCGCCTTTTTCCGGAGCTCACGCTGCTGGGGACGCCGGCGGCTGCAGAAGAGATACGGGCAAGAGCGAGAACGAGGAGCGCTCGGCGACGGCAGGCACAGGATGGCTTGCGAGGGGCAGTCAATTAAAAAAAAAGTGAGCACCCCCCCCCAAAAAAGATTTAAAAATTAAAAAAAAATGAGGTGACGGCGCTCCGGCCTCGCCGCCCGCGAGAAACGAGGGCCGTCCTCCGCGAGTATATACTTAATAAAGAAAACAAACCGTGCGGAACTAATTCCCGGCCCCGCTCCCTGGCTTCGGGTTTCTAATGACTTTTCCGAGCTCCTTCTCCGGGCGGCGGGACCAGGCGCTGACGGCACGCTTTGGCCGCCCTCCCACGGCGCTCGGCCCTGGCCGGCGCCGGGCTCCCGCTCCGGCACCCGCCGCCGGCCCGGAAAGCGGCGTCGTTTTTCGGCTCGGCGGGTGGAAAAGCCCCTCGTATTTATTTACGGGAGGGACGGAGCTGGGAGGGGGGGCAGCTAAACGCTGCTCGCGGCCCCCGGGGCTCGATGCCAGCTCGGACGCGGGGATTGGGTTACCGTAAACCCCGCTCGGTGCCCAGCTCGTGTCAGGCGAGGTGAAGGAGCGGGTGGGCTCGCGGGGCGGAGGGGAGCAACCTCCTTCCCAGGGCTATCCGATCCCTTCCACCTGTCGGCACGGCTAATTTTATCCCCCCCCCAACCCCGCCGGCCGGCAGGTTGCACCATAAAAAGAGAAAAAGCATCTGGACGCTTCCAGCGGCGCGACGGGGGAGAGGTTGGAAAAACCGGGGCGCCCCCAAAAAAGCAGGAGAGGAAGCGGGTGCTGCCGGCAAGGACGGGGCCACCCCGGGAGCGGGATGCTCCTGCCGGAGCCGGTGTTTTTTTCCCAGCCAGAGGGGGAGCATGGCGGAGGTGGCAGCAAGGTCAGCTCGCCCCAGGCCCGCGTGCGCCTCCGCGGGTGCAATTCGGGGTGTCACTAACTGCCCCCACCCCAACCTCGCCGAAGCCTCGGACAACACGGGATCCAGAGCCGCGGAGCACGCCGCCGCCACTGGCGTTTCGGCGCCAACCGGAGCAGGGGTGGATCGGGGACGCGGGGACTTGCGCCGTGCAGCCTCCCTTGGCACGGCGAAGGCAACAGCTGACCGGGCTGCTGCAAGGCGCCAGCTCGGTTCCTCCTGGCTCGGCCCGGCCACCAACTTTCACAACCGTTTTCCACGAACGCCCTTGGCACGAGGAGGCCAGAGGAGCGCCGAGCCGGGTTACTGGGACGGCCGGAGCTGCCTACTGACCTTATGAAAGGTGATGGAAAGCCCGCGGCTCGGCGCGTCGGGCACGGAGCAAGCTGCCAGGAGATGCCATTACCCGCCCCACGGCCGGCCGGGAAGAGAGGAGGCGCTCCTCCTGCCAGGGCACGGGACCGGCACCAAAAGGACCTGCTGCGACCAAGCGTGGCCTGAGATCGGGACGTTTCCACCACCTGCACGTTCTGGTTTAGCCTCCAGGAGAAGTGACGGCGAACGAAAAGCCAGCCGAGCTCGACTCCGCCGCGCGGACTCCCACCATGATCTCCTCCAGCGCCACCTTCCCGACTCCTCTCCACCAGCAGCTTGTCCCAGCTGAACTTCTCAAGAAGCTCAAGGCTCCTCTCGCCTGCTGCTCGGCTCCTTGGCTTGGCAGCTGGCACGGGAACAGCAGGCATCTCGGCACGTGCCGGCGGCTGAACGCTGAATCCGTCACAGGTCACCCCAGCTCCGTGCCGCAGGATTAACCAGCCGGATCGGCGTCAAGGCTGTTGTCCCACACCTCTTCCCCCCCAGCTCCTCCACGCTAAGCGGGAAGCTCCTGGCGGAGGCAGCGGGGCCGCTCACAACTGACAGCCAGTAAATGGCTTTTTTTTGATGGCCTCTTTTTATAATTGGGCGCAGATGGAAGCAGCCTTAAAAACTCCAGCTCCCCGTCGTTAAAACCTGGAAGACAACGCAGCCCGACGTCACGCAGGCTGCGCAATAACAACGGAGAAAGCTACCCGGCACACGGAGCGTTGCTTCAGCCTTCCCATCTTCACACTGCAACCAGCAAAACCCCCTTTTTTTGGATGCTATTTTACAGTTTCTTCCTGACGCGGAGCTGAAAAAACCCGACGGTGGGAGCTGCTGAGGGCTCCCCGTTAGAGCGGCCCGCTAGCTGCCCCGTTGGCACCAGCCTAACGAGGCCACGCTCGTTCTCTTCGTTATTTATAACCGCGCAGCGGCCACGGCCTCGGCCCCCCAAGGACGCTGGAGAGCGAAGGTGAGTTGCTGACCCCCAGGCTTAGGTTTGAGACCACAAGGCCTGTTTGCCCCCCATCCCTTTTTTTTTTTTAAGCAACTATCGCCCCCGTTATCTGCGTAATCCCCTAATACGGGGCTGGTTTTCCACCTTGAAAACGAACCGGAAAGGCTCCACTAAACCGGGGAAAGCAGGGAAACGCGAGGAAGCAACCTCTGCCCTCCACCCACCAGGCTACGAGACGCTCAGAGGACAGAGGACCGCTCCAGCTGGAAGCAAGGGACAGCATCTTCTGCGAGATCCCTACCGGTAGCATGTGCCCCTTCCGCTTGCCTTTTTTCTCTTGGCACGGGCGCAACGGGGTCCTTAACTCCGTGCCTGAGCTAAGGGCATTGACACAATAAAAATAAACGATAAGCAGAAGGTGCTTGTTGCCACGCTCGTGAGCATCAGCCCGTGATGGAAATCCAGACCCAACGTCACCCCTTCGCGTTACCCCCAGCAGCAGACCAGGCGGTGAAAAGTGAAGAAGCCCCTTGCTCGGGCTGAAAACATCAGCTCAGCGGCCCTGAACAACTACGCCAGATGCTAATGTCAAACCCTGCAGATTCCACATGACATTTCGAGACCCCTTGCTAAGAATTTATCTCCAAAACGGGTTTCTGCCCCAAAGCAGAGTTCGTGCACCCTAGCAGAGCACTTGCAGAGAAGCAACGAATTCCTGCAGACGGATGTCGACAGCAGCTGACTCCAAGGAGCAGAAGAGACAGGGAACAACCTGTCCCACGGTGATTTCAGGAGGAAAAGCTTGTGTCACAATAACGGACATGGAGACTAGGGCCAAGCGACGCAGCCCAAGCTATGTCCTTTCTCCCCATCCTTTTTGATGGCCTCATCCTGACGCTGTCTAGGATTTGGGGGGTTTGAGAGCACCCAGTGATGCAGCAGGTCTCAGAGCTTGGCTGAAGCATCTCAGCGCTGCCACAATACAAACATCACTATAGATCTACGTCACTAACATCAGGACAGGCAGGACATGAAGAGCTTAACAAAAACAAACACAACCCAATGCCAAGTTGTTGAGCTCTCCATTGGTGCTTGCAGAAGATAAAACAGCACTTGAACTACCAATACCTCGGAGTTGGAATAAAAACTGGACAACATTTTTAAAATACCTGAACTAAGGAGCACCAGTACAGCTGGGACGGACTGAAGGACATTCCCTGCGAAGGGACCAAGCCTTTTACCTGCAGGGTAGACCTTCCTTGCTTTGATCCAGCCCAAACATAAACGATCTAAGGGATGGGGCTTCTGTTGTCTATCTTCTCTGCAACCTCCTGATGGCTCCCGTTACATCACTTTTGACCGTTTCCTCTCCTCTTGCTCCTCCCTGGTTCGGATCTGCCATTTCGCTGACTCTCGCATGCAGTATTTGTGCTAATGGAGCATCTGCAGGGCAGAGCGTCCTACAGCATCTCCCGTCCGCAGAACGCCCTGTACCGCTTGGCGCGGGGCATCGGGTTGCTGCTATCGATCGCCCATGGCTTTTCCTGCTCTTCTGCTCTGCAACTCCTGCAGCCTTGCCTGACGCCGAGACATTTTCGGAAGACAGGTCCTATTACTGGCCGGATCCTTCATTTTGCCGAGGCCCAAACGTGAAATGCAATGAAGGAGAGCACCCATAAACACGGAAAAAAGTAACTCACGCAGGGAACTTCAAGAGCTGCGAAATTCTCTTCTTGCAGTGGCCAACGGCAGCGTTATGGTTCTCACTAACATCAGGCAACAGATACAGAAACACTAAACGGGCCGGCAGGAAGAGCGGCGATCACTGAGGCAAAACAACACGGTATCTGTTAGAAAGAAGTGGACACTTGAGCTCTCAGTTTCAAAGCCAATGTCTTTTTTTGGAAAGAGGAAAGGAAAAGCTCGAAATCTGCATAAAACTGAAAACTAGCCGCTCGGTGACACAGGGGTTCAGTAACACCACTGGCAGGCTGATAATAGCACCCTGCTACTGATAAACTGCCCAGCTAGAACTACTGCAGCCTGGAGCAGCAGACTTCATACCGCGGCCCTTAATAAATTCCTCTATAATTGGAATTTTCCACGTAGCAAAATGACATCAGAGAGCATTAGACATTTCGCTTCCATAATGCGGGCAAACACGACACCTCAAGACCTTGTCAAGAGCAGGAGCCAAAGCACCGCAACTGAACATTCCCAATGATTTTTTTTTGCTTAATTACATCTTCTTGTTTGGAAATTGCCTCCTGACTGCTTCCACTGCTCTCTCCCAGTTCTCTGCAGAGTTGCAAAAGCTCTGCTGGCAGTCGCAGAGACCAGAGGTTGGCCCTTTTCAGGCTTGTTTTCCACTCGTGCCCCGTATCATGCTGGAGGACTGCCACGCAGCTCTGACGAGACTCCCTGACACTAGACGCCAAAACACAAAATAAGAGAAACAAACCAAGCCGAGAGGACAGAGAAGAGCCAGCCATCAGCAGCAAGCCCCAAAGCACCCCGGCCATTCGAGAGCCTGTGAGAGCAGAGCTAAGGACTTAAGAAGGAAGGCGAATCACCAGCTGAAGAGCAACCACCAAGGACTGGCATCGGGAATGTCTAAAGTATTTAACCACCTCCTGCACTACTTTGATGCATCTGCTCAGGAAGACCATTTCCATCAGAGCAATCTCATCCATCTCACCGCAACAACGTGACGGAGCCAGTTTCCCACGAGGAACCCACCAATGGGAATCACCAACCCCAAATCATGACCACCTGGGATGGAGTCAGGCAAGCAAGCTAGACATCCACGGTGTATCGCCTACAGGTTCGTCGTCATCAGAGAAGACGGGAGGGTCAGTTGAATATATTATTCCAGGTGACTTGGGGAAGCTGCTACCCCATGCTTGCAGGATGCTAGAGATTGGGAAAACAGTGTGCAGACCACGTTCTCCAGAGTGCAGAGAGAGCTCATCAGCCAACGGAGAACAAATGAGAAAGGAGGTAAATTCCGGAGTGGGAAGCAAAGATGTAATCTGGTTTTATTTGTGGCTGTCTCTACAGAAGTTAGAGCTGCAATCAAGGACTCTCTGCCTCATCAGTATATTCCCAGTTATTAGCTGTGATTCAGAGGCTACTTTTACTCTGAACTTCTTAATTTTCATGTTTTGTGATGCACCTTCCCCTCCAAAGATATTAAAGTGCAAGAGAGAAAATCACAGACTAGTATTTATCTAAGCACTGTTATCAACTAGCCCAAGCTATTAAGTAGTTCAAGTTTGCCCTGATAAGCAACATCTTTAATGTAAGCATCTGAATGTTGTTGAAAATACTACCGTTAAATTAAAGTAGCAATAAGAACCCTCATTATGCCATTACAGCGTACGGTAAATAAGATGCAACTGGAAACCCACAAAGATTTCTGCGGAGATACGGGGAGAGGATTGGGCAGAGAAGAAACCTGATTAGTTTTAAACCTCTGCTGCAGTTCACAAAGCATTTTAAGTGGAAAGCTCCCATCGCCAACACGGAGATTTATCGCTCACTATCAGGAGCACAGCTTCCACTGCTGTTCTAATTTCAGCTGAGAATCACTCCGGGGCGCAGAACGAAGCGACTGACACCTTGCCAAAGTTCAGCGGGCTGGAACCGCGCAAGTCAACCTTCTCCTGCAAACTGGCGTATCCCAGTGGAGAGCCAGGGAAAACTCCTCTGCCTCCTTCCCGGGACAGGTCGCCCAGTGCATCTCTGCTCCCAGCACTAAACCCTTCTCCAGATCACTGTGCAGCCTCTACGGGACAGATGGTATGGTTTAAACTGCAAAACACTGCAGTTGCGATTCCCCAACTCTTCCAGACGTATGGAGAGCCCAGGTTTTTAAATCCATTTCAACAGCAAAGTACAATCAGTTCCTTGTTCCTGCTGTCATGGCCAGGCACCAGGTACCAAACGCATTAGTGGATTTGGGTCTGTTTGCTGAGTCTCAAACCACAGTTTTACCCTGTGTTTCCAGAGATGAGCTCCAAGGTAGTCGACTGCCATTTGTGACCTGAAGAGCTGACACTTTTGTGATCATTAACAAGCCTACCCACTTTTTTTTTTTTTAAATAAAGAATTTACTTACTGATCAGTTTGTTGACTGAAGATTTCTGCTACATGTAATAGGAAAAACAAATTAAGCAGGCGACTGCAGCACCCAGAAAACATCTGTTAACCCAAGCCAAAATTAAAGATAAAACAAAGTTGCCTTTGTAGCTGATTTTCATACAGCTGCACTGGACTATAAAAGAGCTATCAAAGGCAGAGCTATCCATCAGCTAATTCGGAACGATGGGGGAACGCAAGCCTCAAACCTCCCACGGCAGCTCAACAAAGGGGCTGCTCATCTTCATAAACTCTTCATAAGAGCCGCATGGTACCAGGTTGTCATCAGCCAACCTTCTACTCTCAACAGCTTCGACTGTGAAGTGCTCACAACTGCAGAGACACGACACTTCTTTACTGTGAGGGTGACAGAGCCCTGGAACAGGTTGCCCAGAGAGGAGGTGGAGTCTCCTTCCTTGGAGATATTCAAAACCCGCCTGGACGCGATCCTGTGCAACGTGCTCGAGGTGACCCTGCTTGAGCAGGGGGCTTGGACTAGATGATCTCCAGAGGTCCCTTCCAACCTCAACCATTCTGCGATTCTGTGAGTCAGGGCACAGCCGTATGGGACCGTCACAAAGGTTTCTAAGGATCGAGTAACCAAGAGGAGAAATAATCAGTGGATGCTGGCCACTGGCAAAAGTCAAGCCAGGCCACGAATGACCTGAGGTCTTCATGCTGCTGATCACTGCTCTGCTAACAAGGTGTTACCTCATGCCAGTGCCTCAAAGACATGCCTGTAAGTGCCAAAAATTGGCAGGAAGGTTGAGGTCCCTCAGTTGTTATTACACTGCCGCTCAGAGCACCACGAACCAGTGGCTGGCGCAGGCAGAGCCACAGCTACTGTCTGTGGATGTGCCTGGAGCATCACAAGAAACTCCTAGCTCCAACGTGATCCACAGCAAAACGAAGGCAAGGGAGCCAGAAATGGGCAAGAACCGGAGGTAAAATCAGAAAAGCACCACTGGCAAGAAATGGGATGAAAGATGAGCCAAGCACCGTGTGGACAGCAGCCAAGCGGCACTAGGAGGCACTGGCATGCCCACGTGCCTGGGTCATGCCAACATTTGTGCAGCGAAGGCTTGTTATCACCAATGTTGGGCCATGCGGAGAACAGTGGCAGGAGAAGGTTGGCGTGGGCTGCAGGGGTGGCCTATGCCGAAGGATCAGCAGGAATTAGAGACCAAACCAACTTCCCCTCGCCCTCTCTCTTGTTGGAAGTGCATAAAATGGATCATCTCTTTAGAAGAAGCAATCTGCAGGAGTACAGACCCCTAATGGCCAGCCTTCGAGAGTCCAACACAGGCAGTTAATCTGTCCCAGTTTTCATTCTTTGGATGGGAGCTGGAGCGGATTTTATACCCACCGTGGGACGCGTTTGGTGACATCGAGGTACAGAGCACTTGTACCAGGTCATCGGAGCACAGCAAGCCGACCCGACCTTGGATCATCTTTAAAGATTTTTAGCAAAAAAGAAGAAAAAAAAGAACACTTCTCTGATCAGCAGGATAAACTGTGCAAGCCTTTCTCCTCTTCCTCCTCCTCACCCTTTGACCAGCTCACTGATTTATGCCTTTAAGGACCTTCCCTGCTGTCACCTCCTGCACAGCCCCTTGCAACGCCAAGAGGTCTATCAATTGTGTCAAAGCCCAGATGCTCAAGTCAGGGAGTCGCGCGGCCGCGCACGTAGCCCTGCAGCCCCTCTGCTCCGGCCTCGCCATGTCCCTCGCGGGCAGGGGTTCCTGCCCTTGGCCACCCGCGCATCTCACTGCTGACAGCTCTTCCTGAATCAAAGGCGAGCAGAAATAGGAAGCAGTCACGATGGGATCACCAAAGAAATAAGAGACAGGCACGGTTAAGAAATAGAAAATTTGGGCTGGCTCAAAGCTTAGCTTTCCTCATTTCCCTCCCCAGGCTCCCTCTGAGCGGAGAAGTTTTATATTAAGACTTCTTGCACTTCAAACAGCCCCCCGGTAGCTGGGCACTGAGGCGCTTCTCCGTCTGATGGGGTCTAATTCAGTGTAACAACTTCAGGTGCTTTGGAGATGAGCGCTTCAAGCTGGGAAATCTGCTCCCGCCATGGCTGGTTCTCACCAGGCACAAGAGGCAGAGAGGTTTGAAAGAAAAATCATCTGCATTTGAAGCCTCTTGAAAAAAAACCCCACTGTCTGTCCCAAACTAACAGCGTGAGTCAAACGATCCACAGACGGAGGAGCTCTTGAAGGTCTCGGAGAGCATCTGAACAGCTGCCAAGAAAGGAGCTTTGGAGGGAGGAGACCCAAAAGCAGTCTGAGCCTTGGGGATTTCCAGGGCCGGAAGATGTTTAACCACCCTAGATGGGTTTTCCATCTGCAGATTTGTCCCCCTGCTTCTCCTTGAAGGTTCGAGCTCCGCCACAGCAGCGGTGGGGATCTCGGGGAGGAGGAGGAGGAGGATACCAGAGCTCAACAGGACATCAACACGATGGAGGAGCAAGAAATGATTTTTAAAGGATTTATACTCAGTTATTCACTGCGATTCTTGTGTTTGCTGGATGCAGGGAGCTGCCGTCATGAAGCACCTCGCAGCGTTTTGGTGACAGAAAGTCCCTCGACACTGCTGGGATCGGAGACCTGTCACCTGTCACCTCTGCACTGGTACATAACGGACGCACCGTGGTGGCCAGTGACAACCACCACAACCGTTTGGGACATAACCCAAGATGAAACCCAGGAGGTGGAGTGTAATTACAGAGCTAGAAATCAGCCAGCAGCTATGTTGAGGGAAGGACACGGGTTCCTCAACAACTGCACATGCTTCACGTCTTGATGAAAGGACGAGCTGCGCGGCAGCAGAGAGCGCAGCAGCGGGCTGGGGCTCAGCTTGGCACCAAACAAGGGGGAAGAAAGATCAAGAAAGACCTGCATCTGTTGACCGTTGTAGCAAAAAAAAGAAAAATGCTGTTTTGCCCAAAAGGCAACAAGAAAAAACTGAGAATATGCAATACGAGCAGCTCTGATCTTCACGTTTGTGTGCTAAGGGAGACCAAGGATGCCAGGCTGCCGCTCTTCACGTCAAAGCAAGCGCCAGATAATAAGAGAAAACCACACGAAGACACGCAACTGGTAGCTGCCACTAAGAGGGTTAATGTGGCTTTTCCTAAAGATCAGGAACGCGTTAAGTTTAATATATTAGACACTCAGCCTGAAAATCCTTTACTGTAGGAACCTGTTCAACTTCCACCAGAAAACGAGAAAATCCAAAACAACCTCAGACATCGTCAGACTAGAGAAATACAAAAGAGAACAAGACGCGAGCTAAGAAAAAGTCCCCGCATTTGAATTTTCTGCAGGAAATCAAGCAGCTGGCGCTGCGAGAAAAAAACAACACTGCGCACGGGGGCAAAAAACAATTTTTCCCAAGGAAGCGGCACTTCCCCCAGTAGCTCTTGTTAACCAGAACTGGCCAAGTTAACATGAGAGTTACTGATATTTTATGTGAATAAATTACAAACCGGGTCAGAGTTCCAGGTATTTTGAGTCATTCGAGCGATTCTTCACGTGTTCCTAGCGCAATAGCAAAAGCTTTAATTAGCCTCTGGTTTCGACCTTAAAGTAGGCTTTTGCAAAGAGGCAGATCCAGAACACGGCCAGCCAGGACCCTACTGCAAATCCTGAATTCAGACTCATTTAGGAACATGACCTGGAAGCACCCAAAAGTATAAAGCTCCTGCTGGCTCTGTTTGTGCCTTGACTTACCGCGCGCCGATCCCGCTTCCCGGTGATTTATTCCAGCCCATTTCCCCGTGCGGTTGCACAGTAGCCTCGTTGTTTAATCTCAGCGTGTCTCACTGCTTAACGGCTCCCCAGGGGGAACAATTTACCCACAGGCTTCAAAGCAGCTGATGGCACCAATACGAAGATAGGTATTTACGGCACCGCGCTTGCTAATAGACACCGTGGGGGTAAAGGATTATCTAATGCCGACCGATTTTATAGACGCCACAGTCGGAGGAGGCCGGACGGACCTCCCTGCCTGCGCTCCGACGGGCTGCGAGGGTCGAACGCTGCCTACAGGCAACGGCACCGCAAGGTCCAAGCACGCTTTTATCCCACGTTTGCTCCCTCCTCGCCCGCCTGCGGTTCGACGCGGCACCCGACGAGCTCCTCCGCGCCAGCTATCGCGCCTCGTTTCGGGAGCCAAGCGGGGACGCGGCGAGGAGGGCGGCTTAGTAGGGACTCGCGGGCAACTCCGCTCCCTTCGGAGCCGAGCAGCCCTATTCCTCGGCCGCAGCCCGCTCGCAACCGCCGGCTCCCTTCGGCGACTACAGCAAAACCCGATGCAGAAGATGAATTTAGGGAAGCCGTCTCCATCTGCCGAGCCTGCGGCCAGGAAACCTATGCCGCAAACGGCTGCCCAGGCCAGGGGACCCATACGGGAGGGGGCGGTGGGAACCACAAGCAGCGGCTTTCACCTTAGGACAACCTGTTAAAACAGTCGGCGAGCGAGCCCGGACTGCGGCTGCACCAGCAGAAAGTCCCCCAGCGCCGGCGCGGCGCCACCGTCATGCACGAGCCAGGTGCCACATGGCCAACTCCGAAAACCCCCCTGGGAGCACCCACAAAAGTCTGCGTTTCTCCATCCCTCCCTGCTTCCCCCTTCAGCTTCTTGGGGCGCGCGGGACTGAGGTGGACGACGAGACCGGCCTGGCCGGCTTCTCCCTGATGTGGCCATCTCTTGGGGCCGGAGAAGGTCCCAGAGCTGCAGGGAGGTTCCCACCGTTGGCATCGCTTGGGGCATCACTGATCCTCTCCACCCACATGTCCTGGAAGCAAGTCCAGAAAGTACTTAAGGCAACGACATGCAATAAATTACGGATAATAACGGGCATTTTTTACAAAGGTCCGATGGAAAGAAGAAAGCAAAGAGGAAAAGACAGCGGGAGGGAGAGCCGGGCACGAAGCCGTGCCAAACCCCAGTGCCAAAGGACCCGAATTTCTAATTACGGAGCATCCTCGTTCGAGTTCAAGCTTCGAGGAGGCCCCGGCGCCACCGAGCGCCTTCGCCTCCCTCGCCCGCCGCGGCTCAGCCTGCAGGCAGATGGGCTCCGCTGCCTCTCGGACACGGAAACGCAGAACAAGGCAAGATTTACTCCCGTCCTAAATTATTCAAAAGAAAAGGGACTGCGCATCTTTAACAAGCCATCGTTTTATGAAGCAAGGTTAACATTTTTACTTGATTCAGGAGAATATTATAAACTCTCCGGGGTCCATTTGAGGACTTTCTACTTTGAGCAAAGGAACGGACTCAGCACTTTTTATATTATTTAGAGAATAAAATTAACCCTTAATGGCCCAAGCTGGTATGTCTCCTCCCCAGTTAAATATGGCCCGCTCAGCAATTTCTCCCCATATATAATTACAGGCTGCTATCCATCATCTGTAGGAGAATGCTTTTCTGACACTCTAAAAGTGACGCAGTAAGCACTTTTACTAATAGAATAAATATTCTAAATATCTCTTTTATATTTTCATTTAAATTGGAATATTTTAAAATAATTGTAGGGACACAGCCGGCGTGGCGAGGGCTGCGCTGGAGGGAGATGGCGGGACGGCTCTGTTTTCCTTAGGAAGCGATGTTTACCCTGCCCGCCGTCCTCTCCGGGCGCTGCCGCAAAAAGTAATTAAGGCAAAGGCTAATTTATTAGCGTGGTCATCCCCTCCTGCTGACATCCCGCGGCTTCTCCTTCCCTCCCACCAGTTGCATTTTGGGACTGCTCCTGCCACCGAGCATCCTTGTCCCCTTGGCTCCACGTCTTCCACCTGCGCCCCGGGACGGATCTAAGAGCAGCCTGGCAATTCGCTTTATTGACCTTATTTATTCGCTTTTTATTGACCTTTGTCAACGAGAGCTACTGGAACGGCGGAAAAGAGGAAACGAGCCTCTCCGGGCTCCGGTTTGGAGAAACATGTAGCTCTAAGCATCCAGCAGTTCATACAGGCAAATCCCCTGGTGAAAAGCAGCCTCAGTCATGAGGAGGGGGGGAAAAAACCTTCAGGAGCAGCAAGTCTGCCAAACCATGCCTAGGCAGACACTTACTCACGTGTCTCTATTAAATGCAATAAAATAATATCATTCTACAAGCCTGCGGGGGCATATTTGGGACGGTGCCCTGCTATCTGGCAGACTTTACATAAACAACATGATTGCTTCATTAGTGGCTCGTTTTTCAGCTAAAGAGCCGGTTTAAAGCCGCGTTTGCAGGGTCGCTATCCCGCTTTCAACGCGGTACCCACACCATGGTCTCCACCTCGGAGCC
This sequence comes from Apteryx mantelli, assembly GCF_036417845.1. Lineage (NCBI taxonomy): Eukaryota > Metazoa > Chordata > Aves > Apterygiformes > Apterygidae > Apteryx > Apteryx mantelli. The sequence continues at coordinate 1,767,034 of NC_089979.1, read as the reverse complement.
AAGGCTTCCGCAAAAGCTGGCGACTTGCTCTGCTCGCTTGCTGTCGGCGCACGGCAGTGGCTGAACCCAACCACAAACATTTATCTGATGTTCTCCTCTACGTAAAGCCTCGCAAAATGCATCCTACTGATTACAAGCAAAGTCCCTGGAGAGAAGCGGATGGAGAGACAAGGATGGGTCCCATCCTCTGGCTAAATCAGCCCGGGGTTCCCAGGGATGGTAGAGCATTGCACAGAACATGGTTGAACGCTGGACCGAAAAGCCACCACATAACCCACTGCAGAACAGAACAGGCCACCAGCTCTCAACTACGTCAGAAACGCATAACCTCCACGCATCTCAGAGCCCGTCTTTGTCTGTTTATTCATCCTTTCGGCAAATTTACTGGCTACCCTTTCCGATTTACGATTCCCCACTTCAGCGCTTGGGGACTCTAACACGATGGTATCTTCGGTCTCTTGCAAGTTTGAGGTGGCAATCGGGGAAACAAAGTGAAGGCAATACGTATCGGTGTTCCCAGGACCCGAAAGAAAAACATCTGCTTGGTTAACAAAACGAAGAGAGTGGTCCACACTAAAAGGCAAACAAATGCCTATTAAATTAATAGAAACCAGAAAAGACAAGTCAGACAGGAAGGGCAGGAACGTCCAGAAGGTACCTGGGAACCTTCTCCTCTCCAGCATTGGAAGCCCTCCTCTGTGGAAGGCTAATGATCCTACCAAAAGAGCCAAAGCAGCGCTGTCACAAGTTACATCTCATCCTATTTGTCCTCACTGATCTCCCTTGCACCCCTGGCACACCCAAGCGTGAAGCAAAACATCCCAACTTACACCGCCCAGGAGGTGCACCACAGACCTACGACCACATGGGGTTTCCTATGGCACAAGAGGTTGGTCCTGGGACAACATCGCTCGTCTCCAGAGGTTCCTGTTTCAAAAGCACTGACCCAGCATTTGAGAAAGGAATCAAGACGCTTCCCAGCCAGGTTTCTGCCTATTAAAAGACTCTTTTCAGACGGCTTTCGCTTCAAGGAAGCTGCCACGCTGCGGCAAAGCCACCCCAAAGGAATCTCAGAAGACTGGGCTCCCCTCAGGACTGCCGAGCTGGTGCTCCAAGGCGGCCTTTCTCAGCGCCTCCGTGCCACCTGGCTCTCCAGGAGAAACAGAGACATAGGTGCGATTCCCAAGCAGAAAAATCCCAAGGAATTTGGGGATTTTCATTCCCATGTCAGCATGTGGCTAAGGCGGCTCACAAGCATCCGCCCTCACTTACATCTGTCCTTCAGATCTCTGTGCTGCGATAGCACTTTCATAAAGACACGTCAAAAATAAAATCTAAGGAGGAAATTCTTGACCCAAGAGATGATGTTGCATGTTTGGAGCAACAGTCTGGAGAAAGCCTAGGACCCAATCAGGGTAGATTCAACAGGGTAGATCAACATGGTAGAGCAGGAGGCTACAGATCCACGCTTAACGCATGTGAAGGACTTCATGTCCACGAACCCCGGGGGGAACGGCAGCGTGGTCTACCTTCTCCCTTAGCTCAACGCAATGGCCGCGCGGAGGAGGAAGCCGTCCGCCAGGCCCCGCCAGCAAACACCGAGCAATGGGAAACCTCACGGAGGCCCCGGGGCGGCTCCTCCGGAGGAAAGACCGGCACGGCGACTGCGAGCCGCAGCATCTTTCATTCGTTTCCTTTCCGCCTGCCTGTAAGGAAACAAAGCCGCTTTGCCCATAAACCTTCGGAAAGGCGCGGGACTGCCGTTCATCACGTCCAGGTGTTCGGCAGCTTCCAGCTCAACGGCTCCCTTCGGTGCGATAGCGCGCGTTGAAAAACAGCTTGCGGATTAGCAACGCGCTCCACGAGCGGCGCGGCTCCCTCCCGCCGGCGCTTCAGCCGAAGCGCATCCATCACCGCAGCCGGCCGCGCCGGGGGGGGCGGGGGGAGAGACGCGCCGAGCGCCGGGCCCCTCTTTTACCTTTTCTCCCATGGGGCAGTAGCCTTTGAGGAAATCCTGGCACACTTCGGCTTTGCGGGACACGTAGACGTGGCTGTACGGGCAGTTGCTGTTGCTGCAGATCCCCTTCAGGAAGTAGGAGCACACCGGCATCTGCAAGGGCAGAGGACGATAAAACCATTAGCGCTTCCCTCCGCCGCGACTCGCGCAGATTAGGAGCCATTCCAACGCCCAGACCTGAAATAAAACCGTGACGTGCATAAAATAAAGATATGCTTTTTGCCAGCCCCTGATCCCAGAGGTATTTTTAGCTCTTCTGTTGGGGCTCTTGCAATACGGCTCCGTGACATTGCACGGTCCCGCTGCGGCTACGCGCAAACCCGCTGCCGTAGCATCCTTCGGGCTACGGGAGAGCGGGTGGGAAGAGCGGAAAGTGCCATCGTGGAGAAAACTGCCTCTTTCTACAGTACGGAGAAGGGATAGGGGAACCGTAATAAATTCTGCCGTCACCGGGGGGGCTTCACCGCGTGGCAGAGCCGCCGTCCCCTGCCACCGTAAAGCTGCCAACGCGCCCGACTAACCTTGAAGAGGAGGGAGAAGCGAGGTGGCCGCTCTCCACGCTCCTCCGCTTGCAAAAGACACTGATCCAAGTGCGCAGCCAAGGACTGAAAGCCCCGTTTTCCCAGGGGCGCTCGCGGTGCCGCATCCGGGGCTCGGATGCAGCCCCATCCGCCGTTTCCCGCGGCGGGTCCCGGCCACTGCAAGGGCCCGAGCAGGAACGGGGTGGGGGGATCCCTCCCCGCTTGGCTCTTCCGCCGGGATCGAGTTGGTTTGGGGTGCAGAGTGCACGGTCAGACACGGACAGGCTCCAGCGACGGGAGCAAACGCTTGGCTCGCGTCCCGCGGAGGCGTCGAGCCGGCGTTCCCGCAGCCGCAGCCCCGCTTCCGCACGGAAAACGTCGCCAGGAGGAGTGATGCGGGCGGAAAGGAGGCACGCGAGCGCCTTCCCGGGGGAAAAGGCGAGAGCGCGAGCCAGGCTCCTCGCCGTCCTCCGCCGCAAACTTTCCCTCCCGCCGGCCGTTATAATTAAAAACAAATTGCCAGCCCGCCGCCATATTTCAGCATCCTTAACTCACCGGCTCCCGCGCGCCGCTTCCCGACCCGACGAGCCGGTTACAGACGGGCCGCGCGCGCCCGCCAGGCCATGAAGCACTCCCAAGCTCTGTGCCGATCGCCGGCCGGCAGACGGGAACGTGCCCTTTCCCAAGCCGCCGTCGCGGCCGGGGTCCCCCCACCTCGTGCCTAAATGCAAAATCGACTTACTGCCCGGCGCGGCGCCGAGCCCTCCGTTCTTCGCTGGCGCCGCCGCCGCAAGCGTCCCCAAGCCAACGTTTACAATCCTGCAAGGAGCCCGGCCGCCGCGGGAAAGTCCCTTTCCCTGAAGGGCACGTTAGGGTTTTAACTAAATTGCCTCGCTGGAGGAAAAGAGGGAGAGAGAAATGGAGAGGGGAGGGGGAAGGCGGGAGGAAAGCAAACAAAGGGTGCTTTCAAAGAGGAGAGTTTATTTTTAATCGTCTTTTAACTGCAGGCATTAGCATAAAGGACAAGGCTCCAGGGCGATCTTCTTTTTTTTTGTGTGTGTGTGTGTGCTGGGGGTGGTGTGACCGTAAACAATTCCCTTAATGCCGTTTTTGATATAGCGCCCAAATTAGCTCTAATAAAAAGGGATAATAAAAGCCGGCTCTCCTACAAAAATAAACTCCTCCTCGCTGTCAAGCCGGAGCCATTATCGAGAGGAAGCAGCACTCTCATTTCAATTAACCTTGTTTGCACCCCACTACGTCCACACAAATAACAATAACATTAATTCAAGGCGCTGGTGCGCCGCGGCCCCGTTCGTTCGACAGCTCCGAGCGCCCGGGCGCCCGCTCCGGAGGCAGCGCCTAATGAACCCGCAAGCTCGACGGGAATCTCCAAATTGCTCGCGGCGGAGTTTTGAAGCTCTATTAGGGAGAAAAATGCTGATTCGCTCCGACTTCCTCAAGGGGAAAAGCTGTCGGAACAGCAGCGGGCGGCTGCCCGAGTCCTGGCCTCGTGCAAACCACCCCCCCTCCTCGCGTGAGCCAGAGCCGCTTCCCGGAACGTGGCCGCGGCCGGAGCACCGGCTTGGGAAGGAAAGAATTTGGGTGTTCGGGAAAAGCTCTCCGCCGGCTCCCAGCTCTAACGGATGAATCCGCACCGCCTTCCCACGTAAAGCCAAGGGACTGTCCCCACTTTACAGCGGGGAAACTGAGGCACGGGACCCCCCCCCAGCGAGGTGAGCAGGAGCTCAAGCCCGGTGCTCCGGTCCCTCCGGTCCCAGCGGTTTCTGCCTGGGATGGGACACACGGCGACAGTAATCCAAAGCTCCTCCGACGGATCCCTGCGCTTCCGCGTCCCGCTCGGGAACACAAAGTGCAATCAGGAATAAACTCACGGGACCATCAGCAGCGCCCTGGGCACCCTTCGCAGGCCGCTTTATTTTAAGGCGACCAAGAGGGCACGAGGGCTTTGACCAAGCCACCTCCTTCCCGAGGAAGGGCCAAGCCAAGGCGACGGCTTCGACGGCCCACGGCGGCAGCTGAATTTCCCGCTCCCCACACCCAAAATCCTCCCGGCGTTGGGAGGGACAACCTGGGTTGTTCGAACACCGCGGCGTCGGGCAACGCGAAACCGCTTCCGCAACCTCCTCTGCGTAAAGCCCAAGTCCGCGGGGCGGAAGCCGCTGCTAAAACTTGGGTAAATCTTGGTGCTCCTCACGCTTGGGTGAGAACCTGGGCAGCGTCCCGGGGACGTGGCCACCACTACGGCGAGGCACGTTGAGCAACCCCCAAAAACACGCCTACGGGTTTTCCTCCCGGTGCGGAGGAAAATAACCCTCCTTCCCCGAGGGACGCGACACGCGTTGCTAGAAACGCACACCGGGAAACATTTGTTTGCAAGGCGAGACTTGACACCTTGACTTGACGAGCTCGGCGACGCTCCGGCAGCGGGCGAACCGCGCGGGCTTGTTAAAGAAGCCAATAACCCTGCGTTTCCACCCAAAATCGAGACATGCAAAGCATCCAGCGCTGCTGAAAAAGGCTCAGCATCCCACGGGATAAATCCTGTGGCCCACGGACCTGTACGGCGATTTACCTATATGACCCAGCATCTGACAGCAAGTCTCAACTCCAACATGAGGAAGGGAGCGAGAAGAAGAAGGTGCCACCACGACACTTCACAGGGCATGCGCTCAATGACCAAAGCTTAATTAAAAGTCGTGCTTTTTGGTCTGACGTGGCTCACAGGAGCTCCAGTCCCTGCCGTGCCCCATGCGCACAGCCGTGAAAGCTGCTTTTGGGCCAGAAATACGCACGACGACGGCTGCGTACCCATCTAGTAACACAACGAAAGACAGCCTTATGGGCTCCTCTGGGAAGACCGGTTCTCATCCCAGTCGCGCTTCGGCATCTGCAGCCCTGGAGCAGACCACAAACTGCTCCCGGCATGGTGACGCTGCTCCGGCTGTGGGTTTAACACACCCAGGGGATTAAAACTTACTGCCTTGAACATCGGCTGCTGTTGTCTGCGTGGTCTTTTGTGGAGGAGAAATGTCCCTGCAAGGCCACCCAAAGCTTAAACGCGATGCATCCCGGCGAAGAGCCTGCAACTACACTTGACTGACCTCACCTGGGCTTCAACGCTTAGGTCCCCAAGGCTACGTCCAGCTGGAAATCCCACTCCCTGAATGGAGGTTAACCCTAAACCGTCAACTGAGAAACACTAAAAAAAAAAAAACCTAATTATTTTTCAATATCCCTGCGTCATAAAAACCCAAGAGCCCCAAATACACCGAGCACAGAGCAAACGACGGTGAAATCAAAAGCCCTTCTGTTCCCTACATGGCTTTTTAAAAAGCTTAATTTATGTCCCAGAGCTGCAGAACGGTGTGACGTCCCTTCCCCTGACCGCCGTCGCGGGGTGATTTAGAGCGACGCGCGATCTTACGGAGGTAACGAAGGATCAGGCGCAGCAAACGCTCCGTGTTCTTGCTCGCCGCAGTCTAAGCGCTCCTTAACCCGCCGCACGTTATTGATACTGCAAACAGCCCCAGGTGCTCCGGTTCCAAATCCGCCGCTTAATGCACTAATCTCCTGATTCGCCGCTTTGGTTTAAGAGGTGCACTCTGCTCTCATTTATAAGCCCTGACCCCGTAACGAGCCCGAACAGCTCGGCGAGCAAGCTACAAACGAACTCGATTTGAAACGCTCCGTAGCGTCGACGTCCCTACGGCCGCCGTAAATGCCGACCCGCTGGGTCAGCTCCGCCGCAGAGCTGGAAGGAAGGCTCGCTAGGAAGCCGTACCCACCTTATCTTTCGAGACTTTGTGGGAAAAGGAGCACGTCCCGTCCGTCTTCTTGCACGTGCCGCGGAGAAACCTGCCAAAACATGGGAGGGGAGAGGGTTTAGAAGGAGATGGGGTGGACAATGCACCGCTCAGGGAAGCGAGCTGCCTGGAAGCCCAAGGCAACGATCCCTTGCTGTCCACACTTGGCACAACTTGCGCAAACGCACGCGCCTGCACCGTAGTCCACCATGACAGCCCATTTCACGAACCAAACTGGTACGTGTCTTTCCCCGCAGAAGAGCAGTTGGGGTCTCCTGAAGGATCCTGCTCTTTCTCCGGTGTATTTGGCTGCTTATTAGTAAGCGGAGAAAGGCCTCAACCGTGACGTTCAGAGAGAAGGTTGGTGGGAGGAGTAAGGTCCTTCCTAAAGGCCGGATTACGCGGGATGCTAAATAAGGCTCAGGGAGGCCAGCTCTGTGCTCAGGGGTGTTCAGGAGCGAGTGCCGAAGAGGAGGACCAGAGACGGGCACGCACGAGACACCAAGATCCCAGGGTGCACGAAGGCATTTCGACTCAAAGCTCTCCCAGGAGCTACCACAGTGACAGCAGATGCTCAGATTGGTACGAAAATACCATACGTGGGATTGTAGAGATGTGAAAAGCAGCGGAAGGAACAGGGGAAGAAAAATGCAAGCGGCATGGGTGGACAGCAGCTAGGTGAGCAGGTCACTGAGATCGCAGCAGAGCCACATGCAACTCCTCAAGACACCCAGATCTGGACAAAAAAGGACAGCTTAAAGCAAAAGGCATTGAAGCAATTAAGAGATGATGGCAGAGAGATAAAGAAAGGGACTGAAGCCATAAGGCACCAGGTAAGGTGACAAAAGACAGGGAGTAAATCACCAACGTTGTCTAGTGATTCACAGAAGAGGGACAGGATGGAGACTCACAAGATCACACGTGCTAGCAATTCCTAAAGGGCTCAAAATCATAGCCAAAAACCAGGGAAGGGTCACCAATGTAAGAATAACCGAGGATCCAAAATGAGGACACAGTAGCCACCATCTCTTGTCCTCTGTGTCATCAGGAGTAATCCCGGCCAGACAACTTGGACACATGTGCCTCGGTACTTGAGAGTATGTGGTATGAGAGAATGAGTGCAGGCAAGTGAAATCAAGTTAAAAAATAAAAATTAAAAATTAAAAAAAACCCTTCTCCTCCGACATCATCTCACATCGAGTTTTGTGCAACCCACAAATGATTTTTGAGCACAGCAGCAATTTTAAGGAAAAATTATTCAAGGAGTTCATCGGTGGGGCTGGCTTTTCTACACTTTTTAAACGACTCATAATATAGTTTAATCAAATGTTGGGCAGGTATAATGAGCTGGCAGCATTAATCAGTTTTTCTGTAATAAATTGCCAAAGTCTCTCAGCTTCGTGGTGTCACGCGCTGAAGGACTGGAAACCGTTGCATGGATCTGAGCGGATCTACGCGCACTCCAGCTCCCAACCACGCAACCTATCTCTGAGAAACGCTGCTAGAAAGAAATCGCCCAGGTGCATCGCCAGGAATATCCATGTTTACCACGCAGCTGAGCCCTGGCATCGATGGCCTACTGCTATTTTCTCCCGGTAGGCTGCGACCCAGCGATTCCCGAGAGCCGTCTCATGCAGAGGCTGCTGCCGTGGCTCTCAGTCCTGTTGCGAATGGAAACGTACTGCCAGGAGAGCATCAAGCAAGTGAAGATGTTGGATTTATGCAGGGTTTTATATGAAGGCAGGCTCCCAAGCAGATGACACAGAGCAACCAGGCCTGGACAGTCCCAGGCAACAAGGTGAGGCCAAAATTTGGGAAGAGGGAAGGACTAGCTTTATTCAGCAGCACCTAGAGAGCATCTACCCACCAAAGGATAGCCAACAAGGTTGGAAGTATCGACATGTACCCCATAACTCAGTCCCAAAATACCCACAGTGCTAAAACTAGGGATAGGTAGGTCAAAGGCTGTGGAAATGAGAGAGCGGCCAACTCCAACACCTTGTCCTGTGCTCTGCAGAGGGAAAGACTTGCCCAAGAGCAGAGGCCATCGTATCTGCTGCGCTTCAGGCAGGCAGACCTTCTTCTCCAGGCTGTGGACACATGTCCAGAGAGGCCTGGCCTTGCACTCTTCACTTCCTACTGGTGACCCTGATTTTTGGGTCAAAGCCAGCGGTTTTCAACCAGCACCACAACTTCCTGTGGGTCCACAACTACTTCTAGGGGAGGTTGTCAAAGGTGACCAAGGAAAGCAAATTCCCATATGCAATATGGCAGGTTATAGATGTGAAACGTTTAGAGGAGTCTGCACCTCCCCTGGAAAACTCAGCAGTCCACAAAAGAAGAAAAGTTGGGACGTAGCCATGCCACAGGGCAGGCTCTCGGGTCACTCAGCTAAAACCCACACTGCTCTGACAGCTGCACCATCTGCCCCGTTCACCCACACATGTATTAACCAGGACCGACAAAGTAATTTCTTCTAGTCAGATGGACCCTTTGGGGCCTGGCTAAACATTTTGGCCTCAGTTTCTTCACCTGGAAAACCGTGACAGTATTTTCCCGCCTGACAGCAATAAGTAAATGACTAATAATTATTATTCTGATTATATTTAAGAGCTGTTGTTTTGATGTTATTACTAACTCTTAAAACACATGAAAATACATACGACTTTCATTCTTGGTTTTAGAGCATCTGTACCATGATATGGAAGCTTACTTATCAGATGCAACTGTATTGGTGATGGCATCCAGGTCCACCATGTGAATTAAATATTTCTGTAATCCTTACAGGCTGTGCAAAACAACCAAACGTGTATATTTAACTTGGAGTCTGGTTGTGCAATGCTTAATTGGCACAAACAGCACTTTGCAGATGTAAAATGCTGTGTAAATTCAGAGTAACATTATTAGAAGGGATTAAACAGATCATGATTCTCCAGTCTGGCACGTTTGGGTAGAGAAGGTGGGTGACCATACAGAGTTATAAACGGTGCCAAGAAGGCAGTTAGGGAATGATTATTCCATACTTTTCATAAAACATGAATGAGGATGCAGCCAGTACAGTGGTCAAGCAGCAGGTGGAGGAAGCACTTTACACACAGTGCGTAATTCAGTTGGGCAACCTGTTGCCATAAACATGATAGGTTAAAGAAAGGACTACATGATGGTTTGGCTGCAACCTCTAACAGTTGAAAACCCTACCAAGCAGCAGGGCTTGACTGCTAGAAGCTGAGAGGTCCCAGCCAAGAGAAAGAGCCTTCTCTGAGAGCCTCAGTTCTTGGTCTGCTCCTGTTGGTGCCCTCTAACCCAACAGGGTTAGACAGATCCTCGGCCTGGCCCAGGACAGCAGTTCTTGTGTTCTTACATCTCTGTTATTTGGATGTTTCCCTGGGGACTATCACATGAGCAAGCACCAAAGCCAACCAATATTTACAGCCCACTCTGCTATGACGGGCCAAAGCATGCGCTTACTGTGTCCATCCATACCTGGTGCAGACGGCCACCTTCTCTGGATCATGGATGTAGGGGCAGCTCTCTCCACGATTACACTTGCCAAAGCGGTTGTAGTACATACAATATTCCTTCTTCTTCTCTTTCTTCTGTTTGGCTTGACGAATGATGGCCAAACTCCGCTGAACAGCACGACTAAGTGGAGGGAGACAGACAGGTTCAGGTAACATCTCCAACATCAACGCAGCAACCTAACTTGCACAATGATACAGAGAAAACAGGGCAACAGCACCTAAAAATCACCGAGGAGCCCAAGTTCCACTTTCAAGTGGAGTGAGATATTCAGGAAATTCCCACCAGGCCATAAGCTCTTAAGTCATTTTGATTTTTGGACAACTCTGCCACGAATCCTAAAAAACTGCAATATGCCACCAATCTCCCAGGACACATCCACATTTGGGACAGAATAACCCTATGCAGCAGGACAAGCTGTGGCCAGCTGGTTAGAAAGCACCTCTGCAGCCAAAGACCTGGGGACCCTAGGGGACAACAAGGTACCCAAGAGTCAGCCAGGTGTCCTTGCAGCAAAGACACCAACAGCATCTTGGGCTAATTTAGTGAGAATGTGACCAAGAGGATGAGGGAGGGGATCCTTCCCCTCATTTTGGCACTCATGAGACCACAACTGGACACTATGTCCAGTTTGGGGCTCCCAGTACAATACATAGAGCGATGGGCAGGAGCTACTCCAGTGGAAGCCACCGAGATGGTTGGGGCTGAGGTACAGGATGCACTCGGAGAGGCCCAGAGGTGCTTTGTTCAGACAGGAAAAGAGAAGGTGAAGGGGGATCTTATTACCCTCTGCAACTACTTAACGGCACAGTGTAGAGAAGGTGGAGCCAGCCTCTTCTCAGAGAGACACAGTGGAAGGGCAAGAGCAACAGGGACAAGCTGGAGCACAGGAAATTCCAATCAAATACAAGGAAAAAGTCTTTCCCACGAGGGTGGCCAGACACTGGAGCAGCTTGCCCAGAGAGCCTGTGGGATCTCCATCCCTGGAGATAAGCAAACTTGACTGAACATGGGCCTGAGCAACTCTAACTCTAAGGGGCCTTGCTTGGTGCAGAAAGGCTGCAAAGAGACTGCTGGAGATCCCTTCCCACCTCCACAACTGTGACTCTCTCCTATGATTTTAAGGGTACGGAGAGAGCTTCCTGCAGTTTTCAGGAACACAGTGAAGCTGAAAACATCCTTTCCTCCGCCGGGATCATAAGCACAGGATGACACCGAACAATTCAGAGGGCACTTCAGCGCCTGCGGCTGCCAGCTGGCCCATTGGGCTCCCTGGGGTTATTCATGGGCTTCCAAGTGGGCACCTGCTTATCGACCTCGGTGAATGAGGGCCTGCATGACAGTCGCAGGAACACAAGGTAACGCCAAACACCAGACGAGCTCTACATTGATCGCCTGGTACCGCTTGAAGTTACTTAAGGATATCAGAAGTTGCTTAGCACACATTTTCCACAAGCTTCCAGCTGAAGAGGTAATTACCCAGCAGCTATAGAGCTGCATGCGATCAGGAGGAAGAGGGGAAACGGTGAGATCTGGGCTGAGGGCACACATTTGATCTCTCAGCGTGCAGATAATCAGACGGTGCAGTAGGGTCAACTCGCATTTGCAGAGGACACTGTGCTCTGGATGGGGGCACACAAAACCACTGCCGTAGATTCTCTGGATTTTTGCATGCATTGCTTCCTCAGACACCAGGGATCAATATATATGCATATACATATATATGCATATATGTATTTCCACTGCCTGTCTTAGTCCTGCTGGTGCCAGAACCACAGGCCCACGGGTCACAACAGCATTACCCATGATAAATGCCAGCTCAAGGAAACCATCCGGGGGGAACACACATTTTTAGTTCTAAAATTATTGGCTGTCTGCAGCTGCCAAGTTAAAATGCGATGAGAAAAAGACAACTTTATACAGCCAAAATACCACATGTGAAAGGTCCTCCTCAGCTTGCTCCCTACTTGAACATCACAAATGCCATCGACTCTTTCATTAGAAATGGCTTTTCTTCAACTATTCGGTGACTATGGAGTGGGGACGGCAAGCTCTACCATAAATTACCTGTTGGTACCCGCGGTGTTTCTGAGGCTAATACAAGACGAACCATTATAGAGCATTATAGGGATTTAGGAGAAGAAGGTTTCTTGGTTTAAATTATGATGTTAAAAGAGGGCTCTCCCACTGCTGACACATCTGCTGCGTGCTTTACCAGCCCGACTGCCAGCACACGGACCTCCGCGACCGCCCTGCCAGCCAAACACGCTAAGCGTTCCCAGCCTGGGCTCTACGGCAATTAATCCTGATGGCAAATTTTACAGTAATTGTTACTAGTGACACAAAAACGTCAGGCCGGCTTTCCAGATATCCGAGCAAGCTCTGCCTGGATATTTAGAGAGAGGAACTAAGGACAGGGAAGGATATTATTAATCGTTTTGGCTTTGCTTTTGGCAAACAGATAAGTTATTCTTTAGCTATCGCAAAGGATGACCACGTTTTATATGAAATATATGCACCAAGCCAGGGACACGTGATGGACTACGCAATAGTGCTGGAAACTATTACTGGGGAGCTCTTTGTCAGGACAGATTATGATAAAATAGAGCTAGAATCTGGCATTATATATGGGCATATAGACACATCTGGAACAAATGCTTCTGGAATGAATTTTAGTCTACTACGGTTAAGGGGGACTTGTCTGCAAACGACTGCACTTCAATGTTGCACATGGGTAGCGCAAAGGAAAGGAAAGGCAATGAGAAAGTCAGCGGGGCCCCTGCGTTCCCGCGCCGTCACGCTTCCCCATTGCCGCGTGGGGCAGGTTATGGCAGGGAACCAGGACAGGACCACGCAGATTTTCTGGGATCAATCACGACAGGCATCTTTGAGGGAGGGAGGAAAAAAAAAACCCAAATCCATCACCCCCAGTAAAGTACTGGAATAGAGAAGCCAGTTTTGCTGCCCTTGAGAGCAAAAACCTCAGGTTTTTGGGAGAGGGGCTTGCAGAAGGGGCTGGAGCAGGATTTGGGGTTCTTTGCCCAGAGGAAGGTGTTGACGTCCTTCACTAACCTTTCACGAGGGCCCTTCAAAACTGAACCTGGGTCTTTCTGCTTAGCTTAGGGCCACTTTGTAGCAGAGGGTGGGAGAAAACCAGGGGTCCCTTCAGCCAGAGCCCCGTCAGCCAGGTAAACGGCTGCGTACGAAGCTTCCTACACCGTCACGAGTAGGCGCCGCGGGCGAGCGGGCCGTCGTCCCGGGGCGCACAGACCTGGCAATGTAGCGGCTCGTGGCTGATCTGTTGAGGCAGCCGGACGGGGAGTAGCCAGGACCGCTGGGCGTAGAGGTCAACCTCGCTGGAAGAAACAGAGGAGAAAAAAACACAGACACGTTCACGACTGTTCATTTTTACAGGAATTCACACGGTCGTTGGTATCTGAGGGATTAAAGCATCTCTCTCGCTTGGAAAGAGGCACTAAAACCACAACCCGCCGGAGCGGAAAGATGCTGAAAAGCTCAAACAAAACTCTACTGAACCCCAAGCGCAGGTGGATTTTTAGTGTTTTGCAGAACTTTCCCATCTTGGGAAATAAAGAAAAGTCCATGCACCACCGAACCTGCCCTCCACCAACCCACCCCGGCCGGGCTCCGTCCCCATTCAATGTAATTTTGGGGCAAATGCTGTTTAGAAACGACGGGATCTGGCACATCATCAAGTGAATATGACCATCAGCCTCATGTCCACATGCTGGGGAACGGCCGTCGCCTTTGGAGAGTGCTCGAGTGCTTTGCCGTACAATCGATGCCGTCCGGGAGCAGCCAGAGCAACCAACGCCGCAGCAGGATTTTCATCCAATCATGGAAGTCAGAGATGAAGAAAAATAACTTTACACCAGCTATTGCCCTTAGCGAATGAGGCCGTGCAGCCAAATAAGATCGTTTTGCTCCATGGTCCCAACGTGGTCCTTGGCATCTCCTCGTATGAGAAACCCGGATGCTGCCCGCTGGGTCCACGACTGATATTATCAGCTAATATCAAGCAAAGGATAAAATAATATCCAACAAAGGATATCAGCAAAGCCACGTTATTACATATAAACTAAAAACATTTTAAAACATTGAGAGGACTGAAAGTTTGCCGTGACGGACGGCCAACGCGCCTCTTCCCCCGAGGGATCTGCCTGTGAACGAACTCGCAGCCGCGACGCGGTCTGAGCGCCCAGGAGTCGCTCCCAGCCGCTGCAAAACCAGCTGCCGGTTAAGCAAGTCGTTAATTCTGCATTTAGCCTTTCGCCATTCAGCAACCTGGGAAGGGGCAAAACCTCATTTCTCTCTTGCATCCACTGGGATTTACCCGGGAAATAAAAGAGGTTCGGGCACGATCTTATTTCTAAAAGCGCTTCCATGAGGCTAAGAGTCACATTTAAAAACGGAAGCTGCAACGCAAAATGCTGGAACGAGGCATCTCGGGCTTGAATCCGAACTCTGGGACGCTCGTTTGGGCTCCCGCGTCGCCCGGGCAAGAGCCGGCCCCGGCTTTTCCCTGCAAAAGCCCCCTGCCGCCGGGATCCGGATACATGGCGTAGCAAGTGCTTCCTCCCGTGCAGGCACTCGGGAGGCAGCGGGAACAAAAGGGAAAAAAAAAAAAAAAAAGAAAGGAAAAAAGAAGAAAGCTGCCGGGGAGAGCATCAAGGAACTGCACATTAAGGGCTTTTTAAGCGATTGCACGCAGCACAGCGGCGGCAGGCTTGATATTTTATATCTCGCACGGGGGACAGGTGGTTTTCTCTCTCTCCCTCTTCTTCTTCTTTTTTTTTTGTTGTTGTTAAATGATTTAGTCGCTTCGAGGTGCATCATCCGTAAGGAAAGACGCAGCCCGTGCAAAAGGGGCCGCCGCTCTCCATGCATCACCCGGCCCCGACGCCGCCTGCGCCGGCGGCTCTCGGCGCGAGCGAGCGAGCGGCAGCGCTGAAAAGCGATCGTTGGACCTAACCCAGCCGCGAGACGCGGCGCCTCTCTCCGCGGGGACCGGGAGCTGTCATGTTCATTAAATGCATGATTACAGCTATGATTAATAGCGGGGCCTGCAGCCTAACTCCTTTTTTTTTCTTTTTTTCCCCCCTCCCCAGCCGCTCCTCCGAACGGATCCGCAGCCGAACGGCGCGGCGGGCCGTATCCAGCGCATTTTCCGCCGCGTGCATCAGCCCGTCCCGCTCCGAACTTTTGCTTTATATCCCGGCGATGATGCAAAGAGAGATTATTTGCAAGACGGCGCAAAGACTTTAAAAAGCTCCCCGTTAGTTTGCCCTGCTCATCAAGGAGAAAAGGGCTCCGGCTGCCTATTAATCCCAGTTGGTTCGGCACCGGCACCCCGGAGGAGGCTGCTCTTAACCCCGCGCTCGCCCCTTCCGCAGCAGCCTCCTTGCAAAAGAGCCGGCGATCCATCGCCCCCCCCCTCCGGCTCTGCCGCTTTCTTGCTGAACACAAAGTTTTGAGGCCGGCGCTCAGGAAAATTTATTCCTTTAATTATTATGCATTTAAGCGGGCTCCGCCGTTTCGGACGATCAGCACTAGCAGCTGCCGGCGGTGATTTATTTAACTCGCCGGGCAGCAAAACCCCTCGCTCCGGCATAAAGGTAATGGCACAACGAGGGATGAGCCGCCGCGAAATAAAAGCAGCTCTTTGCGCTTTCCCGCCCGGCTCCGGGCAGGATCCGGCACGCCGCCGGCGTTCCCGAGCGCCGCTCGACGAACGACGCGCGCCCTCACTCCAAGCGACAGCGAAACCGGCCCGAGGCTAAGGAAAAGCGACGCTCCGGCTCACGCCGGTCTCGCGTCTTTGCACGCCGGGGCGGACGCTCCGCCGCCACCTTCTTCCTTACCCCTCGGCGGCTCCGTCCCGAAGCTTTCGGGGGATTTTCCCTGCACGCCCGACCGCATCCTTTAAACGATACTGTTAAACGAGACGATGCTTGGAGTCGCGGCCAGGCTATTCGGCAGCCGGCAGAGGAAAACCGGACGCCTGCAAGGAATTGCAACCCTCTCGCCCGCGGCTCCAGCGCTGGCACCAGGACTTTTGTCCGTAAATCCGGTTTAAACTCACCATCCTAATTTCAGATCGAATGTAAACCGCAGTTTTTCCAGGGGCAGCATTAAAATGCCACCTGGGCCTGACGAGGGCCTGGATCAAAACAGCAATTTCCACGTACCCCTAGGTCGGTTTTGTTGAACCGAAGACTCAAAAGCAAGGATTCTTCCAACACGAATGTCCGGAAAGGCCTGGGACTATTTTTTTTATTCCGATTAGCTCCACAGAATCAACAGAGCTGCGCTAGAAAGAGCGATGAGCCGTTTGGGCTTTCTCCGCTCGCGCTAAAAACGAGGTATTTTCTGCTTGCGGACTTTCCCGCGGTGGCGACCACACATACGGCCGCGATGGAGCACCCCGGAGCTGAGCCGACCCAGCACCCCGCTGCGCTTTTTCCCGGAAAATCGCAAGTTCAGGATAATTTTCCCCAGATTTTTCTGCCCAGCTTGCAGCACCCCGCAGCTTCACGACTTTTCTAACCACAACTCGCCGTTTCAGAGCTTCGCAGGGGCTTCCCGGAAATCCAAGCGTCCCAGGCTGCCGGTCACAATCCTTTCCAAAAGAAACAGCCGGAAAAAAAAAAGGGGGGGGTATTTAGGAAATGTTTTAAGAAAAGCACGCTGCGGACGGCATTCCCACTCAGATCGGGGCAGAAACCAGACCGCGCGGGACCTTCGGCCGGAGTGGGCTGCGGAGACTCGCCGCCACCCGCAGAGCGGATCTGCTCCAGGCGACCGACGGCGAAGGCTTGGGGACGCTTGGCTTCGCCCGCCACGGCGGGGGCTTTCGGGGAAGGAAGGAAGCCCCCAAGGAGGCCGCCAACAAATTTGGACGAACGGCAGAACCGCAAGGCAAAATCGTAACGCAGCTTAAATCAATTCGAAGCTATTAAGTGTCCTGAGTATTTCCCATCTCTCTGCCATCCCAAAGACACAGCGTCTGGCACCGGCGGGGAGCGGAAAAGCTGTTTTTTTCTGCTTTTAAATGCACTTTGTGAAGCGTTTAAACACAAACCGCTCAGCAAACATGCAAAGACTTGCCCGCAGCAAGGGTGTGCAAGTCTTATGCCCCGCCAGCCGTGGTTATCCTAAAGCAAGATAAATGGGCGGACGTTGAATCCATCCTTGCAAAGGAGGATGGATTACAGCTACAGCCCAAAGAAAACACTGACGCGCACCAGGAAAGGGAGATTTCGGGTTATAAACTGAGTGCGCCAAAAAGCAGGGGTGAGACGACTCCTGTAAAATCACAAACATCCAAAAAACGGAGAGATTTCTATTTTATAGTAAGCAAACCCAGAAGGGACCTTCTGTCCCAAAGCAGGACTCATTCAACCTGCTCCCCCAAATGACACGTCGCTGAAGGAAGGGCACGGACACGGTATCTTTGGGGAAAGGGAGGGAAGGACAGATGGGGGGGATCATGTCTCCTCCGATGCAGGCCACACCGGGGGCATCTCCCTTCCCAACATTGCCCAGCAGATCTGGCCCTAGAGATCTCCCCAGGGTTTACCACGTCAGGACGTTGCAGCCCCTTAGTGGCTTGGCCAAAGCTGATGGAAAGCCACTTACTCCAGGTTTTGCTTTCTTGGGATCTAGGTTCACCTCTTCCCAAAAGCCTCACTGTTTTCCAACCGAGAACAAAAAGGGGGAAAAGTATTTGCAGAAAGTCCTAAGCTTGCCGGTGCCATCTCATCACCGAACCTTTTCTTCTTAAAGCAGCTTTAGGCCACCCATGCAAACTAAAACCCTTGGAAAATCACTGCTCTTGCCTTGCGAGGCACAACTCTTCTGCAAGTTGCTCGCTACGTGCCACCACTGGTGAGATACGTGGGGAATTCGGGGGAGGCACTGCCTCACATCTTTAATCGGAGACAAATCCAACGGTTAAAAGGTCATGTCGGATGCCTGTTTCCTTTCAAAGCTTCCCTACGAAAGCGGGGCCGGAGCGCTCGATAAGCCGTAAGCGAGCGTCGTTACGGAGAGCGACAAATCAAAGGGTCCCGCGTGCACGCTCGCTTTTATAGACGCAATCCTCTTACAGCCGCGGTAATCACTTTTACAGGCGGAGGAAGTTACGGCGACTGATAAGTCGGGGTGTTCGCCCCTGCCCCGTGCAAAGCTCAGCCCAAGCCCTCGGGACTCGCCGCTCACGGAGTCTCCTCTCACTCCGGTGAAAAGGTCTGACGGCCGAGCGGGGAGACCGAAGCGCTCAGTCCCCTGTTGCTGTAAGGCTCCACAACACCACGGATGAATTTTGGTTGTCACCTATTTCACCCACCACATGGACAAACCAGACCAGCACTCGCGTGTCCTGGGTTAAGGGAAGCACCGTCACCGCATGGTGATGCTCCTGACGGAGCCCGCAAAGCGGACGGCGCCCGTCGTGTCTCCTTGCTCACGCTTAGGAGACCACCTGAAGTCCCCCCAGCAAAACCCCAAGAGCTGTGCTGCTGCCCCAACTTGCAAAAACCCCTGTCATCTCTATGGCTCAACCCTCCTCCCAGAAACTGCATTCGGGGGTCTCCTAGCACCTAAATTAAACCCACCAATGGATCTACTGAAAATTAGGCAGCAGCTGGAATCACCAAGTCCATCTCCTCACTGCAAGGCAGGACCACCTTTACCTATGTCCTCCTCAAGCAGAAGATCATGTAACTTGTCCTTTAAAAATCCCAATAATGGGGACGTCACAGTCAACCCAGCCAACTTCCTCCAGCACTTCCTAATGTTCAATCTTCGAAACCTCTCCTCCAAGCATCAAACCTGCATCTTGCCACAGTTTCAAGCCCCTTACTTCCTGGCTGATCCACCTGGCCATGGAGAAGACATCATTCCCTTCCATTGCTCAGCTGTTTATGAATATGGAGGCTGTCTCCTCCTCTTTAGACGGAGCAGCCCCAAGTCCTTCACTTTTCTAGCTATCATCTCACTCTCCCTCGGACCCGTCCAACTGGCCTGACTCTGTCCTGAAACCTGGTCCCCACAGCTGGAGCCAGTGGTCCACCTAACACCTTCCAGCTTGGAGTGCAGCAGAAAGATCTCTGCTCCCATCTCGAGGGTTTCACCTCTTCTTACTCACTCCAGCAAGACGTTTGCTGCCTTTGCCAAGGCACGTTGCTGGTTCAGCGCTAGACTATGCACTAGAGGGGCTGGTCCTTAACAGCAGGACTGCCCTCCACTTGGATGTCTCCCCTTGCTTTTTTGTAGCTGATTGCTCCCACCCCAAGGGTGGTACATTGGACTCATCTCCATTAAAGGGCATCCCACTTTTTTAGGCAGTTCTTTCTATTTCTTACAATTGCTTTGAATTAACGCGTCTCCTAACAGCAAGCAGGAGCTCTACAAGAGAGTCTCCACAAGTACTTAGAAGTAAGTGCCTGATCCCACAGACAGGCAACAAGAGTTAAGAGGTTCAGACACTCTGGAAAATCCCACTGCTGGTAGCAAAGCTCTCGGAAATCCAACATCGCTGACACCGAGCTTTGCTTGGTCTGCTGAGTCCTGAGCTAGCTTTACGGACTTTTTTCCCAAGCCTTCAAATGCCGATTCCTCCCCACCCTCCTCCAGATGCAGCAGCAAAGCCAAGGTTTAACAGCTTACAGGCGGGATCGCGGACTTCCGCACGAGCCGCACGGACACAGGCGCACGCGTGCACGTCCCTACTTGCAGAGGCAGCAGCGAGCAGGACATCGCGTGCTACATGCCCAGGTAGCCAACCATTGAAAATTTGTCCCGAGGAGAGCAAAGCGGTGCAAACGGCAGCCGCAGATTCGGCCCCACGGCGCTGCCAAGCCTCCCCTTAACGCCCTCGGGAGGGAGATTACCTGCAAACGAAGCTTCAGCAAGTCGGCGCCCCTCCAACCGCCGCAGCACCGGCATCTCTGCCATCATCTGCATGCGTCTTCGTTTCCCCACCACAGGGCCCGGGCGGCTAATTTTTAAGCTAAATCTCTGTCCTCCTTGTCGTGCCACTCACCAGCCACATGCACATGGTAGCAGGGACATAGTTACTCCTCGTGGTGATGTTGCTGCTTGCTCCTAATCCTCCTCGTGTTGCTCAAACTCCCCGAAGCCTCTCCGTTCTCCCGCTGTCAGGATTTTTGTGCCCCCCACAAAGCTCCTTCCCTCCCTCCCATGCTCCCTAATCTGGCCTTTTGGGGGGATGTTTAAGGGAACCAGCCCAGTCGCCTTAGGCAACAGCTCCCACCGCAGTTGCCTGCAAGGAAAAGGGGCAAGAAGAGGGAAATGGACCATCGATCGCTCACGTTTTCTGCCCAGGACGCCCCACCATGCTTGCACAAACAGAGGCGGACACCGGTTTTGGGGGCTGCCCCTCTCGGAGGCACCGAGCTACTTCTTTCTTCTCTTCATCCATGCTTTTCCACTGCGTGTGAAATGACTCTGGCATTAAATTGCCTCATTTATATCATCGCTCATTAATATATCCTTCTCTGCCAGCTTTCCAGCAAAAAAAAAAACAACCCTCCAAACAGCAGCACGTGGCCACTTGCTTTGTCTTTCCCAGCGCAATTGTCCCCAAAGCTCATCGATAAAGCAGATACGGAGCAAAACGTACTTGAGACCCAGGCAGAGTCCCGAAAAAACGCTTCAGGCGGCATTAAAACCGGCAGCAGGTACAACAGGAGCAGGCAACGCGCCTCTCCGCCTCCCGCCAGAGTCAACAGGCGAGACTGGGATTTACTTGAAGATAAATGTAAAACCAGCCACCGCATCAAAACGACAACGTTTCTCAGTCACCTGCAGAATGAGCCTCCTGGCACTCACAGGTCAATCGGAAATGTAATTTGATGAGCGTAACGAAGACATCTAACCTCGGGAGGCTGTTTCTAACTGCCTAAGACTTAGTTAAGGTTAAAAAAAATAAGGCGGGCAAAATTAACAGGGTTTTTCTACGGGCTTGAACCAAACCTGCTACACCGAGTTAAGAAAAACCGAATTTTCTTAAGGCAAATCGTCGGCTTTTTAACGCGGACCAGGACAAACGCTCAGCGCTCACCTGCTCTGCCGGGGCTCTTGGAGCTCTGGTCTCTGCCCCGGCCGGGAGTGCTGGAGGTCTTGGAGAGTTTGTTCGCCGACACCCTGTACATCACGCCGCCGATGCAGCGCAAGCCTTTGCTCCGCCACCGCTGCTGCATCGCCTGCGGCTTGCTGCTCGGCGGCGACGGGCGCATTGGGTTTAATCCCGGGGATCTGCAAGGAAACGAGAGACGGAGAGGAGGTAAGAGCTGAACCCGGGAAGGTATCGCGAGAGGCTGCTGCTTCACGGACAAACCTAAGGCTGCAAGAAACATCCAGACAGAGACTCTCCCTGCTCACAGTCTGGTACAAGATCCGGCACCGGGTGGCGGACAAAGAGCTCTCTGGCATTACAAAAGAAACCAGGGATGCTCTTGCTCTGGAGAGAGGAAAAGCTCCGATTCCCCACTTCTTCTGGCTCTCACAGCCAGAGCTGATGCCCTAGATCTCTGCAGATGGTCCACGGGGTCCCATCAACCCAAGACCCCTTGGCTTGCAGCCCCAGGCCCATCAGCAGAGAAGAAAGAAATGTGCATTGGTAACACCACAGACAGGAGGAGCAAGCAGGAACATGGGACCTCCACTGAACTGAACCGAGCTTAACAGAGCTCCACCAGCTTTTGGGAGCTACCTCCAAACCTGGCTCTCGCAAAGGTTTTGCTGTGGTGGCCTGAGACTGCTGCCATCCCCCACCTATCGCTGGACACCCAATGCCTAGGACAGAGCCTGCGACCCAAGCCAGGTCGAGTGGGCAGCTTTGGGGCCCCTTCTCCAGCTCCCTCCTCTCTGCAAATTTAGCAGCGAGGGAGAAGACCGAGAGCGAGGATGCGACCCTCCGGCTCTGGAGCTGCAATGCCATCACATTACGTTGGCACCAATAAGGTCGTTCTGGACGCCCACCTGCTCCGTCAGGCGAAGGGCAGCTTCTGAAGTGACACCCCGGGACCAGTCCACCCTGGATGGACTTTTTGCTGCCCAAAACCCACCCAGGGCACAACCCGGCTTTCCCTGCACGCTGCCGCGCGGAGCCACCCAGCTCCTTTCGGTGCCTACGCTGTTGTGCAAACAGCGCCCTTCCAGCCAAAGCCAATCTACTCAAATATCAGTCGTCTTAGCCGTTTAGCACTAATCCAAACAGTAATTTGTTTATGCAAATCAGAGCTCTAATTTTGTATTAGTACAAACTATGCTCATAATGCTATTAGCCGAACGTACATAAAGCATACATTACTGAGGAATATCTGTAAATTAAGGCCCGCTATCCTATCAGCAGGACGCAAGCCCCGGAGAGCATTACCTTTAAATGAGCGTGTGCCGCAAAGCAAAAGAGAATTGTAAAATGTACTAGTTACATTTCCCCGCGCTTAGCGTGACAGGCGATTCGTTTAGCGGGGCGGTTGCCGCTGGCTACCGACCCTCGCGGAAACGCCAGTGACGGGCTGAGAAATTCGGCGTTTATCCCGCAGCGTCTCCCGGCTCTGCTCCGCTCCCGGGGTGCTGGCGAAGGAGGGACGCCCGGGCGGGTTTTGGGCAGCTTTGCTGCCCCCCGGTGCCTCCTCCAGCATCGAGGACCGCTTTGCTTTACCCCAGGAGCGTGCAAATTTAGCAGGAGGATAAACGCACTGCCGAGGCTGCAAAAAAACACATCAAGCACCTAATAAAAGAAAAAAAAACATATAAAATAAATAATAAAGAATAAAAAAATGCATTAAAAATATAAAACGTTTGAAAACCAATCGCACATGGAGCACAGGGGTCTACGCAACATTCAAGACGTAGAGCACGGCCAACACAACATGCAAGACGTAGAGCAGGGTCTACACAACGTGCAAGACGTAGAGCAGGGTCTACACAACGTTCAAGACGTAGAGCCTTTGGGAGGCCTCCTTTAGAAAATGCTTCAGGAAAAAAGCTTCATTAAAGCTGCCTACCCTGAGGTCTTGGTACAGTCACTTTTCTTTATTTAAAGCATGCGAAAAGGCAAACGCCGCGCAGTTTCGCAGGAAGCTCCGTCTGCCATAACCCGGCACGCTACGGCGGCGATTAAACCTAAGCGGCACGGACGAAACAGTGTTTTAACGGTATCGGAGGGGGAAAACCGCCACCCAGGCTTAAGCGAAAACCCCAGGCAAAATCCGATCCGACAGAGGGATCCCCCACGCGAACCAAACCAGCTCGAAAGCGTTCACCTGCTTCCCCCCTTGCTCTTAATTACAAAACCAACCGCAACCGCTAATAACCTTTTTAGGGGAAATTCCCGGTCTGGAAAATACCGCCATGATTTATTTTGCACGTTGCAAAGCTCAACCGGGTGGGAAACAGAGCGTTCGCTTGCTCAGAGGGATGGGGCTGCATCCGTGACCCCCGGACAGGCACCACAGGATTAACTTTCATCGCTTTCGATATCGAAAACACAGCGGAGTGCCTATAAAATGCTGCGGAGAGAGATGCACAGCCCAGATAACGTTACTCGGGTAGCAGAGCACTCAGTATTTTCTTTCCGTCCGTCCTACGAGTTGGGGCAGACACCCAGGAGCAAGAGCTGCCCATTACGAGATATTTTATACTTTTAGAAACGGGTGTTTTTTTAAAAAAAAAACTCTCGAAAGGAGCTGTAATCCGCTCCAAGGAGTGTTAGCGCCCTGGCACGCGGGAGACACAGGGCAGCCCTTCGCTGCCAACGCTGCCCGAAACCCGTGGTGACCCCGGCAGCGGCCGGCCAGCCTCAAGGCCCGCTCCGCTCCGGCAGGGAATTTC
Organism: Apteryx mantelli; assembly: GCF_036417845.1. NCBI lineage: Eukaryota > Metazoa > Chordata > Aves > Apterygiformes > Apterygidae > Apteryx > Apteryx mantelli. The sequence goes on along the minus strand of NC_089979.1, from coordinate 1,743,266 downwards.
ATCACTGCCGGCAAATCAGAAAGGTATTAAGGGCGGATAATGAAGACCGGAGGGCAAACGGCGCCTTAAGATAGTCTTCGTTCTCACCTTTGTAATGGGAGGCACGAAAGTCCCCTTCAAATCCGTTTCTAATCCATTCGAAACACCACAGCAAATTATCTCCCCTTCAGCCCGCGAGCGGCCGGCCAATTTTCTCCCAAGAGCGGTGACAAAGCACCAGGATTTATCACCATAACCTTGACGACGCAAGGGTGAAGGCTGTCGTGAGCTGTAAAACCCCCCAAAAAAGGGGAATTTCCAGGCCAAGGGCTTGAGAAAAGGAGGGTTAGTGGAAAGAAAGTCCTTTTTCCAGGTTCGGATTTAGTCCCCATCTGCTACGCGCACGTGGGTGCCCTCGCAGGTGGGTGGGAGAGCATCTGGTCCAAAGAAAACACACGCACACGCGTAAATGCACCTATACGCTGAAAAATCGGAGAGCCCAATGTATATAAATTAAATAGGAAACCACGAGAGCAGAGGAGAAACCTCCTACCAGCTTCTTAGCCAGCTGCCGCGGAGAGGATTTCTTGGAGCTACAGGTGGACACATCCTTTAAGCTGAGTTTATGTGGGTTTTTGTTCTTCTTTTTAAATAATCCTTAGGTTTTAAGGAATCGCACCTGCATGCCAAGGGGAAGAGCGGATCGTGAGCAGGGTGCATCACCCAGCTCCAAGGTGCTCCTCGACCCCCGCCAGCAGCCCTCCATCTCCTTCAACCTCTCCGTTCCCCACCACCAGCTCCTCCAACAGCCACGCGCATGTCCACCTCCGTGTGGGTCCCCTCGAGGTGTCCTATTTAGCGAATTTATATTCTCGATATTGCTTTCTTAAAAATAAAAGCATCAGATATCAAGTGAATACTTCCGACTCTAAGACCGAACTTATTAACGCAACTGCAAAACTTGGGGAAGTTAAAGCAACGAAAGCTTGCTTTTTCTTAAAATGAGAAAACAGAAGGCGCCAAAACGCTCGCTATTAAAGTTTGTCTCCAGCAGGCACCCGAAGAGTGCTTCCTTCATTTCAAATTACTCATTCAAGAATTTAGTCCGTGTTTATTTAAATTGTTCAGTGCAACGACTCCGATATTCCAAGTCAAAAAAGCGACGGGAAGTTGAAAAGTAGCAAACCGCGTTTCCTCTCTCAATATACAAATATAAATAACGCCAACCAACTGGATCCACTGGCTTTAAAAGCAGTGACCAGCTATAATGTTAACTGATCTATAAACGATTCCCCCGTTTTTAACGGTTCGAATTACGAAATCTGTGTTCAGAAGCTCAGTTTTGATTCCTGGGCATCCAGCACATTTAAGATAATCTAATAAACCCTCTGAAAAGCTATCTTGGTTCCGTTCAATTGAATCTGTGTTTCCCTTCAAATGCAGCTTGATGCTAATCTCGAGGGAAAAAAAAATCGAGTACAGATCTCATTTACCATTTTCTAAACCTGCGAAAAATTATGAACCTCAATGAGCGCATATTAAGCTGCATAATTGCCTAAATAAAGACCTACCAATATGATAAATTCTCCTGACTCACAAAAGAAGAATAGTCGCCAGCGTATTACAATGGTTATCAAGCAACGAGAATGAAGATTTTGCTTGAAAAACAGCTGGGGAACAAAGATGTGGAACAAGATGAAACCCGATGATTTAAATCAAGGGTTTCCATCTTGTGGATTTAAACCACGATTAACCTTGGCAACGTAAATCGGCGCCATCTGCGACGGGGCCACTGGGCTCCCTCGACAGCCCCGGCAAAGGAAGGACCTTGGACGTCTCCTGACACCTCCAACATCTCCAGCCACCTCCAACGGGATGGAGACATGCAAAGCAGCAGCAGCTTTACAGTCCCAAAATGTGGTTTCCAGGGCAAACAGGAGAGAAAAATATGAAGGCTGATGAAGGATGCACTGGGAGAGCTCGAGAAAAGGAGAGGAGGACACGAGGGCTTGGGAAGGAGCATCTCCAGCCCCTGAAACACTGGGACTTGGGATCTCACGCCGGCCCAGCGTTTCAGCAGGAACATTTCCCTCGCTAGCCATCGGACTAATGACTTTTCTTTTTATTATTAGTTTTGCTCTCCTGCGTTCCCGGAGCCGGTCTGGGCCATTTTCGGCACGGCAGACACGAGCCCCTCTCCTCCCCTTGCTCACGGCAGCCTCCCAACGCCAGAGCCCAGCCGCGCGCAAGCCAGGCTTTAACGCAAGTCGCTGCCAAGCCACCGGGCTCATTTGCAAACAATACAAATCGCCTTCGAAACACGCACTATTTTCCCCGCATATTTAGCAGCTTTCAGCTTTTCCCCCGCACGCTCCTTGCCAATGCTATTACCCAAGCCGTCTAAATGGATTCCTTCTTCGTCGTTCAACCCGTTACTTAATCCCGCAACCAAAACCATCGCAGTCATTTTTACGGCTGCGTGTTATATAACAAACATTTGATTATACCTGCAATGCAGGGCTGCTGGGGTTTTTTTCCTTTTTTTTTGTGTGGTTTTCACATCTTCCGCATCCCAGCAGTATGACACTTCCTCGCAGCCCTCGCCCAAGCTGAAGTTGTTCCCTTCTCAAATAATTGCACTCGGAGCGAGGCGGAAAAGGGAATCATCTCGCATTCTTCTCGCGGCGCCTTCTCAAAGGGCCTCTTACAAAGTAACCAAATCGCCTCGCCGCCAGAAGGCTGGTTGCTTCCATTTTACACTTTTTTTTCTGTTTTAAAAACAGCTGGACAAAAACCATCTCGCAGAGGAGAAGCAACTTGCTCAAGGTGAGACGCGCTTGCAGAAACTGCACTCCACGTCCTTTCTTTAGGAGCTTCCAGCACGCTCCTCCGCCCGGCTAAAGGAAAGATGCACACACACCGTTTTTTGCAATTTTTTGCCCAGAATACTCCTAGCCACAACAAGCAACTTCATCCCAGAGAAAGCAACTGGGTCACTTAAGTCATGGCTTCAGTTCACTAGTCTGGTCCTGAAACATCCTTACTGCCTTTCATGAAATATTGATATCCGATAGATGACGACAGGTAGGGAGTCTGACACAAGCCAGGCTTGTGTTAAGCCGGTGGTGAATATTTGCACTCCAGAAGAATAAAAAGCAGGTTAATCTATGCAACTTTTGTGGGTTTTGTGGGTTTTGACAGGTCTCTCTGCAGGTTTCAGGTCATCACCCTGGCTGTTGGTGCCAATCCACAGTCGGGTCCCCCTGTAGCACTCAACTTAGCTTAGCCGGTGGCCCGTTTGCAAGCAGATCCCAGACCTCGAAGGGCAGCCAGAACACCCTCCCTCCTACACCGGCCCAAAAACCACCCTGAGCAACGAGGCCAACTCGAAATGTCGCATTTTGACCCTGCTTTTAACCACGTTTTTGCCCCACGCCACCCATGCAGCCTGGCAAAGGAGAAACCAGAAACGCAGTCAACAGCATAAATCCTGCTCTGAGATGGGGACTGAAAATTGGAGAATTAGGCTTGTAAAAAGGCCTGACTAGGCCTGCAGAAAAAAGATAAGAGTTTGGGCTACACATGATTCATAAGTAAGCCAGGAGCAGGCTTGTGTCCTCCCCTTCCTGGAGAGCTCCCACCAGGAACAGTAGGGGAGAAGAGCATGGCTCTCGCAGGCGGCGCAGCTCCCCATCCAGCAAGTTGGCCACGTGCTATGACCCAACTTTGCTCCCACCGGACTGATTTCAATTACTCTCTTTTCAGCTCCGCGCCGGCATTCCCCTTTCGTTTCTCTATTGCTCCCAAGAAAAATCCCAGCGACGTCTTTGCAGTGCATTTGGCAGCCTCATGGTATGCCACTGCTTCCGCAGCAGAGCCCAGCCAGAGAGCCGGCCTCACCATCTCGCCTCCTTGGCAAGGGGGGATCCTCGTGCCATAGTGTCTGGAAAGCACTTAAATCTCGCCAAGACCGTCCAAAGCACAGAGCAGATAGAGTTATTGCCTCAAGTTATGGAGAACAACTCTTCCCCCTGCATTTGCTCCTGCATTTCGGTAGCGGTCAGAGAGGATTCACCCTGGAGAGCGGCAAAGGCAGTACGGTGCTGGAGGTCTCCATCTGGAGACCACCAGAGAAGGGGGCAACTGCACAGACGATTCGCATTAGGAGAGGTCAAAAAATCTTGTCTTCATCCCAGCAGAAAGAGTCCAAATGGCAAATCACTCCCCTTCTCCCCATCTAGCTATCCGAACTCTTTGCTGTTCCCTCACTCCCCTGGGCAAGCAGCCCTCTGGGATCCTCCGCAATTTGGAGGAGGGCAAAAGAAGACACGTCTAACACGGAGCGTGGGTCACCCCGCCAAGCAGGGCGGCAAAGGTCCTCATGAGAGTTTGGTCTCATAGCTTCACAGGAGGTACAAGCCACGCAGCAGCGAGCAGTTGGAAAACGAGAGCCCTGCACCCAAGATGGGAACACATCCCACACATTGCCACCTTCTGCAAATATGAACGGCTTAACCGCAACCACTGTGCTGGCAGCTTCCCGTAAGAGCAAGCTCGGAAATTATCTGTATTGAAGATAAAACACGGAGTAAGGTAAAGAGATTTTAGGCAAGCATAGGACAAACGTTTGCTACCAAACCAAACGAGCATCCCATACCCTCACCATCAACCCTGGATTGCTTTGAGACCAGCAGGAGAATCCGAAAGGGAGAAGGCAAGACCACAACACAACCCAAGTCAGCTGGATTTGGGCTCTCTGAGGTTTAACCCTCATGTCTCAGAGGGCAATGCATTTACCAGGTGACTATTGAACCTGCAGACTGCAAAGCCCTTTTAGACTCCCAAAACCAAAGCGCCAGGAAGCTTTTCCAGATGATTAGGCAACAGGCTGGCCCTACAGAACTGCATGCCAACAGCATGAACCAACTCAAGACCCTGGCTTTGGTCAAATTGGCCCAACCACACACCTAGCCCAACCTTAGACAGGCGATTCAGCAGAGCAAGCCGTATCCGGCGTCATGCAAAGCATCCCCCAATGTTACGGCCACTTTTCCTACAGAAGGAGGAAGAAAATGAGCTGGCATGTTCAGCACCGACATTTCACCCAAGGCTCTGTATCCGCTCACGGTGTCGCTTGTTGGTCAATAACAGCCAAAGAGCACACGGGAGGTTAATGGCTTGAGCAGCAAAAACAAATTGAAAGGAGCAAATAACCTTTAATGTCCCATGACATGTTCAGCCTCCTGACTACCACATTGCCTCTCTGGCCCCTTCATTTTCAATGATTATGCAAGACAGCAGTATGTCAACAGGCCTTCTACGGTGTCTGCAGTCTTCGTGCCGTTCTTCCTGTTCTTGGCAGTGCCGCGTACGGGCTGAACTGTATATTTAGGCAATTTATGGTAATGTTACAAATTGCCGTTAAGAAGCGTCCCTTGAATTTATGACGTCTTGGGAGATACTTTCACCCAACACCACTCCTCTCCCCAGTGCCAGCAGGCCAGGGGATAGGTCTACACCTAGGTTAGTTACTTAATACCATTTTTTATGTTTCCCCCCATGCAAAGCATGGACATAATGCTATAATAAATGCCCAGGGTGCCATATCTACTTCTAACACTCGTCTCCGTGCTCTCAGCTTTGCAGCTCCTACGTCCTCAGTGGATCTCTCTTCTCGTCTTCTGTGAGCTAGAAGGAAAGACACAGTCCTGCCTGGAAGTGCTTGCAACCGAAGGATCGGATGAGACAGCAAGACAAGAGACTGCAAGAAAACACTGCGACGCCAGTGGGGTCGATGACGGAAGGTGGTCGCAGCGTGCCAGCTGCCTCCCCATCCTCGGCCAAGGTAGGAGAACCATGGACGGGGGATATTAAACGAGGGTGAGCTAACGGCATCAGAGTGAGCACAGAGCCCCAGACATGGGGGACATAGGGGCCCCTGACAGCACGATGCCTGCTGCGGGACGGCACCCGGGGGTGCCGCACACCGAGTGCCACGGGATTAATCCCGTGGGAGCAATCGCTGCTCTCTGCAGCCTTCTCACTTGCAGAGCCCTCCTGTTACAGCCGGGGAGGATTATTTTAGAAGGTTATTGGCTGAAGGTTTAATTATTTGGGGATAACAAGAGAGTTTTCCTGTTAATTCGAAAGCGTTGCTAATGCCACGAGTTTAATTGGCCTCTCCTTTTCTAATATAACTGGCACTGAGTAACTAGGCATCAGTGACAGAGGCACAAGCGAAAAACCATCAGTTGTTAAAGTCACCAAACTAGTTTAAGATCATACTCGTCACCAGATGTATCAAAACCTCTGTCCCTAAAACAAGACTAAATAAGATTTCACGGATGCGCAGGGGTCATTCTGGCTTTAGCACATGGGCGAATTGCATCCGTATTGCACAGATACAAGCGTCTCCGGTCTAGGATCATTTTTTCCTCAACGCGTGCCGCTACATCAGCAGATTTCCCGAGCGCTACGGCTCTTCCTTCCCTGCTTGCGAGCAAGGACAGGGAGAAGGGACAGAGACCTTCCCACAGAGCCAGCCGAGCTCCTTGAGACTTTTTTGGCTAGCGCGGCCAAAGGGTGCGCCCCGCTAAGCACATCGCCCCAAGGCACAGGCTTCTCCTCCTGCTCGTTGCAAGATTTGCCAACATTTAAGGAATTGCAGACATCTATGTGAATTAAGTAGTCCTTTAAATCACTTCTGATCCCTCTTATGACTCTTAGGGTCTCGCAAGGCCTCTGAAGCTCCAGAAGTTAGCCAAAGCAGCCCAACGTGCTGGTAGTCCCTTCATATTTTTATGTACCCTGTGAAGGCCACGGGAGATTACACCACCCATCTCGTTTCTGGCCATGAACAGCTCTTCTAGGCATGTGACAAGGCTTCAGCACGGCTTTTTCTTCTGCCTTTTCCATCACATCACCCCTGTGAAGGTGCCCAGCTCTGCCACTTCGATGCGTCTCTGCAGAGCTGCCAGTAGGACAATATCACTCTCTGCAGGATGCCGCTTCTGCCTGTAATTAATGTTTCATCATCGTTCTGGAAAGCAGACAGCTGCTGCGGTCTCAATCACTCATCTTCTTGCGGCAGGCTTGCTTTCCTAAAGGGAAGCTGGCGTTACGTGGGCCTCATATTTTCTGTCTTCATCCACAAGTTTTTCCCAAGCTCTATGACGGCTCAGTTTCTTCTGCCACCTCATGACCAGCATCTCAGCCAAGACGACTGCATTCAGACTATGTTCTGGGATTTTAGTTTCACGGGCATTTCACATTGCTTCTGGCCAAGACGATCACGGCGTTTATCCCAGCAACCCAGAGTTTGGACTCTTCAGTTCAGGTAAGGACTACGGAAGCTTCTTCACCAAGGTCTGCTGCTCCACCGGCTACTTTCTCCTGTTTAATCACTTCCCCTTCCTTTCCACAATTTCTGAAATGCTGTCTCGATAAATCGTAGCCTCAATGCCCACTTCACACCACTATCTCCCTGCCTGGTTCAATTCCTCGTGCTTTCAGCTCTCACAAAGCTCTTCCCCAAAGCTCCCAGACGTTGAGAGTTCTCCTCCCCGTCTTTCAGAAGTCCAGCATCTGACCATCCCCAGCCTGAAGCAGCTCCGCTTGCTCCCTGCTCAGCTGAGACCGCAATTCAAACGCACCCTGCCTGTTTTCAGCATACGGTCTTCCCTCCAGTGAGCGATCCGGTGCCATCCGCTCAGAGCTGCAGAAGTATCTCCTGAAATGCCTCAACAGTGACTCGAGCTTCAAGTCCTAACACCGTAAAAACTTCTCCATTGCAAGAGTCGCTTGGAGGAGAGGAAAAAAGGAAAGAATCCTTGTGGAAGAGGCGATTGTGTAGATGAAACCGTTTTCAAGGTAGGTCAACTTTCAGCCTAAAGCCCCTGACTGCGTCCCGTTAAACCGCTTAAGCTAAGATTGAGAAAGGAAGTGCTGACGACCCCGAATGCACAGCTTTCCGACGCGCTTTCTAATGCCGCAGCAGCTCAGCAATTATGCCAGCAAGACCGGGGGACCATTGTACCCATTAATTAGATTCCTTTCACCCCATTAGCTCCGACTATTGGACAAAGTTCATTACGGTTTAATTCTGCTGAGCTGAAACGGATCTCCTGCAGCACGAGAGACAGGCAGGTGCGAGCGGCTTTGGCGCCTACGTCGCGCGGTTGCTCCGCTTGGGCGTCCGTGCCGGGAATCGCGCTATTCGGGCAGCGCCCGGTCCCGCGTCCACCTGGAATAGGACGTATAATAACGCTTCATCCTTCCGGAGCAGCACGCTGCCACCCTCGGGGGAATAATTACAGAGCCCTGTAAAATGAGCAGGAAAACGAGAGCGGATCGTAGCAGACCTCCCGTAATGACGTGCAAACGCTGTTCGCTCTCCGACTCGCGCAGATCCTAGGAAACCGTACTTCAGATCTCCGGATGGGCTCCAAGCACAGTATCGCACCGTCCTGCCTTCTTTCTAAAGCACAAATCCGTAAAAACCACTACGTAAATGCTAAGGATCGTCACAGGCTCGACGGCCCGCGGATCGAAACAAGCTCAGCGCTACGCTGCTGTATAGTAAACGTTTTCCAAATTTTGCATTATTGAGTAAATTCACAGTCAAGTGCAAAGCATAAGCTTTTGAAACCCAAAACAGCAAGCTCGGTCCCCAAAGCAGGCTGCTGAGGAACGCACACGATTTGATACTGCGGCCGTATCGGCAGCGCAACCTTCCAACTGTTTTGCGGAATCGCCCCCCGAAATCTCAGCCGAACGGAGCCATCTGCATCGCCTTCAGGACCGAGACAGCCTCAGCTTCGAATATTTTCCAAAACAAGCAAAATATTCTACAAAATAGAGTCAAACCCCCGGCAAGCTTTCCCCTCCCGCCTGCTTTCCGAAACGCTCCAGCTTAATTGCTTTTTCCAGAGACAGCTTCTTTCTAAATGCTTTTTCGCAGGCAGTAAATAATAACACTAACAACAGTAACAGCGGCGGATATATTTTAATTAAAAGAAAACTAAATCTTAACAAGGCAGCGGGGCTCAACGGCAAACGGTACGCCAGGCTCTGACTCAGCACGGAAGAGGTTAAAAAGGTTTAGCGGGGCTGAATTAAAGGGAATTAAGCACCGAGGCACCAGCAATTGCCGGCCAGCTCTGGAGAGCTGCGTGCCCGCGGCTAGAGAATTAAACGCAAAAATAAAGCCTGGGGGTCCGGATCCCGTGTCTTAACACCGCTAGCCCGTCCGCTTTGGTTGAGAAAACCGGATCCTGCCCATCCGGTGACACTATTTTCGTGACCTTTGGTTACTTATCGCTCGACGGCTGCACGTCGGAAAGCAAAACTGCCCCTAATTCCTCTACCCGACTTTCCCAGACGTGAAGGGAGACTACGCTGCAAACCAGATCGCTTTCGATACGGGTAGCTACGTACCCACGGTAACGAAACGTTTTAAATTAAAGTTCATTAACTCCCTAAGCATGCGCAAAATACTATACGTATTTTCCCCGCGAGAGCTGGGATTGCGGCCTCTTCTGCGTCCTAAGGAACAAACGCTAAACTCACGTTTCTGAGGCTTATTTCTCCGAATTCACAATAGTCAGCTGTTATATATCCATATACCCAGCATATCTGCGGCTTTTGGGCACCTATGACAAGATGACCAACAAAACTGGGCTCAGCACCCGGAGCTCTCCCACATGCCGATTCCTTAGCACGGGCTCTTGGTTTTCCCATAATCAAACCATCCAGGCACTAAATATATTAATAAACGTTTTGCGTATATCTGTATATGCGTACACAGATTTTTCTTTTTAATATAAAATGTATATTTTATAAATATATAAGGCAGCCGTAGAAAGAAATTTAGATCCGCTTCAAAGCGAACGATAATAATCCAATACTTTGGAGAGTTTTAGTGTATAAAAGCTACTCCTTGGCCAGACACTTAAAGGCAGCCGAGCTGCTTGGCCTCTGTATATACTGTAATGTATAAAAATGATTCAAAGGCCCCCATCACGGGGCAGTGTATTGGTTAGCAATACTAATTGCATTGCCTCCCTTACAAATGCTATTGCTCCATTATTAAAGGGTCGGGACTATTTTATGTGCTCCCATCTATTCAATTGGTATTTCGATCAATGGCTGCATTACAAGCTTTCCCTTTAAGAGCCTAATAAACAACAAGATGGAAAGTAAAATTCTCCATAAAATGACGCTTTTAAAAATCCATTTCAACCGCGGCTCGCGGTACTTTGCAAAGCAGGCTGCAAACAAGCGCAAAGGTATTCCTCTTGGCTTCGAGTTAAAAAGTTCAGCAGGTGACGGCGCGGTGCCCTCCCCGAAAGCTGCGCCAGCTTTTTCCCCGGGTTTGGGGACAAAGCTCCGAAATCTGTTATCCGAGGAAAGATGGGATACGTTATTATTATTATTATTAATAATAATAAAGGGATAATAATAAAGGGATATAATATTAATATAATAAAGGAATAATAATATTATTATTAATAAAGGGAGGGGGGAAAAAAAGGAAGAAGAAACGTTCCCAACAATTTTCCCGTGATCAAAAAATGAGGTATAAATCTAAATATCTACTATCTGCCTATCAGCGCAAGTCAGCGGCTCACTGTAACGGGGGTTTTACAAGCAGCTTTGGCAGCCAACGCGCAGCGGCAAGGCACCGCTTGCAGAGCGCGCTCAACCTCCCGGGCTCGGGAGGGATTCGGCCGGGCTTAACCTGCCGTAAGCTACCGGCGCAGGCGCACCCGAACCCAAGGTGCTAAACCGCGGGAAGCGCCCTGCGTGCTTGCGCTCCGCCGCAGCCCCGGAAATCACAGCGCCGGACGAGCAAAGCGCACGAAACGCCGTGCCGCCGCGATAACGCCACGCCGGGGAGCCGACCGGCGCTAGTTAGAGCGCTTAAAAAACACACAAAAAAAACAAAACACACAAAACACACACACAAAAAAACACACAAAACAAAACACAAAACCCACAAAACCCGCAAAACCCCACAAAAAAAACACATAAAACCACAAAAACCCGCAAAAAAACCGCAAAAAAACCACAAAAACCCACAAAAACCCACAAAAACCCACAAAACCCACAAAACCCACAAAACCCACAAAAACCCACAAAAACCCACAAAAACCCACAAAAACCCACAAAAACCCACAAAAACCCACAAAAAAAACACAAAAAAAACACAAAAAAAACACAAAAAAAACACAAAAAAAACACAAAAACCACACCCACAAAAACAACACAACACAAAAAAACAAAAAACACAAAAAACACGAAAAACCACAAAAAAACACAAAAAAACACAAAAAACACAAAAAACACAAAAAACACAAAAAACACAAAAAACACCAAAAAACACAAAAAAAACACAAAAAAAACACAAAAAAACACAAAAAACACAAAAAACACAAAAAAACACAAAAAAACACAAAAAAACACAAAAAAACACAAACCACAAAAGCCACAAAAGCCCACAAAAGCCCACAAAAGCCCACAAAAGCCCACAAAAGCCCACAAAAGCCCACAAAAAAAAACACACAAAAAAAAACACACAAAAAAAAACACACAAAAAAAAACACACAAAAAAAAACACACAAAAAAAAACACACAAAAAAAAACACACAAAAAAAAACACACAAAAAAAAACACACAAAAAAAAACACACAACCCCCCCCCCCAAATCAATACCTACAGGAAGGAAAGGGCCACTCGGCACATTTTATCCGAGCCGGTCGTTCAGCGGGGCTGACGAGGCGCCTTTCCACACGCCGCCGTCAGCGCGGGAAAACTCAGCGCAGCGACAAATTCGCGGGCGCCCGGGACGCCTCCGTCGGCCGACGGCCGTTTCCATGCCCCTCGCGGCCCTTTTTTTTATAGTCGATCTACAAAAACGTGGGCGTCTGGGCCGGGCAGGCCGGGCACGAGGGGAGCTCAACGCCTTTCCGAGGCGTTTGGCTGATTTTCCGCTGAAGCTGTCGCTCGCGCGCAGCTTTGGCACAAGCCACGGCAGTGTCGCCGGCGCAGCAGCGAGGCGCTTGATCGGGGGCTTAACCGGCGAGATTGGGAAAAGGGGGGGCCCACGAGCAACTCCGGCGACGCGCAAAGCGTTAGCGACCTTCGACGGGAAACACGGGCTGCAAAGCCCCTACCCCGCACAGCGTGCGAGCTGCTGGGGCAGTGCAGGGTGACGGCTCTACCGAGGCCACCGGACCGTATCGGATCTCTACGTCTCCCGAGATGCAAAATCCCCCGGCCCCCAATTCTGGCCGGCAAAGAGATGCGCCCGCGCATTCCCGCGCATTGCAACGGATATCCGGAAACCAACCGAACGTGCCGCCGCTCTCCCGTTGAAAGCTAAACCAGCCCTTCGGCCTGGGCCGCGCGGGACTCGCGCAGAGCCGTCTCCTTCTGCTGGCGCCGCGCGGCTCGCAGAGGCGAAGCCCTCCCGAGGCTCTTCGGTCGGCGAGACGCCGGCAGCCCGACCGCCCTTTGCTGGAGCAAGGCGCCCGGCTCGCTCCCGTTCCCGGGAAGGATGCTCGGCCGCCGACCCACACGCCAGAATTCCCCCCAAAACCCTCGGAGCAGCTTGGGGCCAAACCTAAAAGCGGCTTCTTTCACGGCGAGGACGGACCTGGCCTCTCATCCGGCCTAGACAGCGTTATCGAAAGGCAAAAGAAATAGCGAAGACGCTTCAAACTTTATAAAGCGCTAGCATCTACGAGCGATAACTCAACGATCATTAAACTTTTACTGCTGAGAGTCACTTAAAGACCATATTAATGGGCACTACAGATAAAAGCTGGAAGCGGACAGAAAAATCGGATTATTTTCTCACGCAGCGAGGTGCTATAAGCAGAGGGAAGCACCTCGCCCTCCTCTCCCGCGTACGCTCAAGGCTGCAGCAGAGCTGGCCCGTACCCGTGATTTCTGCAGGTCCACAGGGCAGCGTGGACCAGCAGCACCCAAAAAAACACCCGAAGCCAACACCGAGCGCCCCATCTCCAAGGCCATTGCTCACCCAGGCCGCTGCCAAAAGGTGGGACGTTATTTAAGGCTCGCCTGGAGACGGGGGGAAGGAGCAGAAGATGGAGAGGAGCCTTTCTCGGGTCTCGCAACGCTTTCCCGAAGAGCTGGGAGAGGTCGGCAGGGCCACCAAGAGTCTTGTCCGACGCCAAGAAGCACCAACGTCGCGGCGGAAAACGAATCCTCACGGCACTTACCTGAGCTGCTCTCCCTCGTTTCAAGCGTGGAAAGGAAGGCGCCGAGGTTTCTCCAAAACGTCCAGGGAACAGCCACACTTTGGCCTCAAGGGGACCATCTCTGTCCAGGCCCCTCTGCACTTTACCGTGGCCTCCCTGAGGAGCCCCCAGGACCTTCTGCCCTCTCGCACCTCTACAAATTTACCCTCTCCGATTTTTGCCGTTCCTTTTTAGATTTTTCTTCCTGAGCCCACTGTCAACTTCCATGATTCCTGTATTTACACCAGAAAGCGAGACGTGCCCATGTTACAGGCCAAGCACTCGCAGGCAGAGGGGTGGAGGTATCTGCCTGGGGTTCCCCAGGACGCAGGCGGCTGATGGGCAAGAGATGCCCAGGTTACCTAGACCCCAAGCTGGAAGCATATTCCAAAATCCATGTTTTCATCCCTAGAGAGCTTTATATATACTTAGCACTGTGCAACTTCTTACCCAATACTCAATCCCAGCCTTTTTAAGAAACCAACACATCAACGTTTGCCCGCCGCTGCCCGATTCCTCCGGGATTAGTTTCAATTCATCCCTGCTCCCATCGCTCCCCGTTGCTCCCTCCAAAAGAGGCGCAAGAGACAGTCGTGCCACCAGCCCAACCCACAAATCAATTCGCTTCCATTACGGCGCAACCGAAAACGTTTCTTTTACTTTCCCACGCTCCAGCATCCATCGAAGTTCAACCCGCCGAGGAAAAGGCTTCTTCGGGAGGGGACGTTTCGACCGGCGGCGTGACGCCGGGAGGCTGATGAAGACTTTCCTTTCCTGCCTTTCCTCATGTTGAAAACTCCTGCGACGGGAGCAACTAAAGCGGCGGGGCACTGCCGCTCGGCACACGACCCGGCATGGCACGGCCCAGCACGGAGCCGGAGGCGGCAGCGGGTCAGGAAGGGCCGGGCAGCATGGCAGCGCCCGAAGAAGAGACGGAGCGACGGCTATAATTTATCCTCTCCTGCCTATACTTTATGGCTTTCTTAATTCGGCTCCTGCTACTATTAATGTAGTTAATGTTGAGATTATATCTATTTTCTGGCGTCAGGCGGTGATTTATTCCGGCCATTTTTCCGGTGCCGGCTCCCACGCTGTTAAATCAAGCGACTTGCCAATTAAGTGCTGACTGGGGAAGTGGATGCAATCTTAACAGATATCTAACCGCAAATTAAACGGGGCGTTTCTTCCGCTCTGCGGTGCACGGGGCCGGAGAGCTGCAAAGGAAATCAAGCGGCGGAAACGGAGCGCTCCCGTCGACCACCGCGAAGCGGCATCGCGGTAGCAGCTCACGGCAAGCGGCGTCTTCAGGCTCCTTGAATATCGAGCAGCTGTTAAAAATTAAAAAATAATAATAATAATCAAAAGCGGACGGGAATTCTGTTTAAGGGATGTACATAAAAAAACAACACATGGCAAACCAAATTTAGCAGGCAAAAGGAAAAAAAATAATAATCCACCAGCACAAAGAGATTCTGGAAAAGCAATTTGCGGTCACCTTCACTGCTGCGGTCTCGATCGCACTGAAACAAATTGATAAGATTAGCTGCTAAATGCTCGGAGGAGCTCAGGTCGGCAAGTTTGAAATATGCACGTAGGCTAAAATCCGATTGATTATTTTAAAGGCAGTTTACTACTACCCTTATAACCGGCGTAAAAGCAGTATTTAAAACAGTGTTTAATTATGTGAGTGGACGACACGGCAGCACGCACGGCAACGAAGTTTTAGCTCCCTTTTTTTTCCCTCCCTCCTACCAATTTGAAGTCTCATCTAGGTTCTTTTTGGCTGCATCGTTACTTGCTTTTGGTTAAATCCACCAAGGACTAAGCGCCGTGCAAGATCCGAAGCCACAAATACATCTGCCCCAAGAGCCTGCGATAAAATAATTCATGCAGAGCGCTCGATTCTTAGCCAAATACACAGTTCCACCGACCACGTATTTTAAACCACATACCAAACTCGATCCAACCAACGCAGCTCTGGCTAAACCCAACAGCTCATTCCTAAGTCTCCTCCTGGCCACCAGGTAGTCCTGGCTGAGTTAAAAACGAGCGGAGCATCGAGCCCGGGTTGAACTTTTCCCTCTTTCATCTTCATGGCGTTTTGCACCAAATGGGCAGTTTCTTCCGCGGCAACGAAAGCGGTTCACCCTCACCACCAAGCCAGTTGAACCTTTGGTTCGACCTCAGCAAAAGCAGGTTGACGTCACACAGAATCACAGAACGGCTGAGGTTGGAAGGGACCTCTGGAGATCAGCCAGTCCAAACCCCCTGCTCAAGCAGGGTCACCTCGAGCACATTGTACAGGATCGCGTCCAGGCGGGTTTTGAATATCTCCAGAGAAGGAGACTCCACAACCTCTCTGCGCAACCTGTTCCAGTGCACTCTCACCCTCACAGTGAAAAAGTATTTCCTCATGTTCAGATGGAACTGCCTGTGTTTCGGTTGGTGCCCGTTGCCTCGCGTCCTGTCACTGGGCACCACTCAAAAGATTCCGGCTCCATCCTCTTGACACCCTCCCTTCAGATATTTGTACACATTAATAAGATCCCCTCTGTCTTCTCTAGACTAAACAGACCCAGCTCTCTCAGCCTTTCCTCAGAAGAGAGATGCTCCAGTCCCCCCATCATCTTTGTAGCCCTTCGCTGCACTTGCTCCAGTAGTGCCACATCTCTCTTGTACTGGGCAGCCCAGAACTGGACACACTACTCCAGATGTGGCCTCACCAGCGCTGAGGAGAGGGGGAGGATCACCTCCCTCCACCTGCTGGCAACACTCTTCCTGATGCACCCCAGCAGACCATTGGCCTTCTTGGCCACAAGGCCACATTGCTGCCTCATGCTTCACTTGGTGTCCACCAGCGCTCCCAGATCCTTCTCCGCAGAGCTGCTTTCCAGCAGGGCAACCCACAACCTGTCCTGGTGCATGCCGTTACTCCTCCCTAGGTGCAGGACCCTGCACTTGCCTTTCTTCAGCTTCAGGAGGTTCCTCTCCGCCCACCTCTCCAGCCTGGCCAGGTCTCTCTCAATGGCAGCACAGCCTTCTGGTGTATCCGCCACTCCTCCCAGTTTTGCATCGTCAGCAAACTTGCTGAGGGTGCACTCTATCCGTTCATCCAGGTCATTGATGAAGAAGTTGAACAAGACTGCACCCGCTACTGACCCCTGCGGGACACCGCTAGCTACAGGCCTCCAACTAGGCTCTGCCCCGCTGAGCACAACCCTCTGAGCTCTGCCATTCAGCCAGTCCCACCAAACCGTGCCGGGAGCAGATCCCACGCCGGCGCCACGAGAGTATTTCTAGTACGGCGCGTGACTCCCCGGGTAGGTGACTTCAACACGAGAGAAGGCTTTGGAAGCTGGAAAACAGCAAGTGCCTCCCGCCGGGGGAAGTAGCCCCACGGCATCGGTCCCTGCCCGGCTCTCTTGGACCACGGGGGCTTTCTGAGCCCAGCTCTCCGGGCTGCCTATGGACAGAGAAGCAGCGTGCACTGATTTTTCAGGGCAAAGCACGCACAAATGCCAGGTCCCCCAGCAGCACCTAAAAAAATAATACTCCCAGTGTTTCTTCGGCTGCATCCGAGCAGGATGTGCACCACGCCACGGCGGCTGACGGGATTTCATGGAGGGCCGGGGTTGCATCGCCTGCAGCCGCCCCGGCGCGATTTATCCCGGCCGCCCCGCATACCTCGAAATGAAAAAAAAAAAGAAAACAAAACAAAACAAAAAATCCTACAAAACCCTTTTCAGGCGGCTCCGAATTAAGAGCCGCGCGGAGGCCGCCGAGCCCCCGCCGGCCGCGGCGCCTTCCGCGCAAAGAGGGAGCGCGGCCCATTTGTTAGAGCGATGAAAGCAAAGGGATCTAAAAATTGCACTCCTCCGTTAATGAGCAGCCGAAGGGATCGGTAAGCATAATTTCAGAGGCTAGTAATATTTTATATAATCGCCGAGCGGTTTAAATTGAAAACCCCCAACTGAATCAATATTTACTGCATTGAAACGAAATGAATAGTAATAAGTCACTAAGCTCCCTGTCCTGTTTCATAAAATAAAAAATTATAAAAATGAGCACAGGCGCAGAGAGACCATCGCATTAACTTTTACGGCACTTGGGGAGTCGTAACCGACTCTTCTCATAAAATAAGATTTTTCAAAAACCTCTGCCGGCGGAAGCCTTTGCTTCGGCATCGCCGCCGGAAAAAAGCAAAGCCGGAGGCAGGAGTTTCGCAACGAGGCGTCCGCGATACCCGGCGCGGCCCGCGCTGTCCCGCGCGCCCGGCCCTCGGGGCTGAGCCCGCCGTTCCTTTTCAGCCCAGCTGCTTATTCGCCATGCAAAAGAGCCCTGGGAATTTGTCGGGTTGGAGCAAATGGGAAAAGGCATTTCTCAACGCGACTCCCACCAAAAAAGCTCCAAAGCCGTTCCGGCCCCAAAAATAATACTTCCCCTTTGCCCCCTCTTACTCGTTCATTTAAAAAGCGCTTTAAAGTAGCGTTTAAGATCTCTCCACCACGAGCGGAGACGCTGTGCTACATCTTGTGACGTCCTAAACACCCTCCCCGTTCAGGCTTCCCAAGCCGCAAAGCGTTTTTCCATATAAAATTTGACAAAAAGCAGAGACCCCGGCATTTCCGTCGAGCCTCGTCTTCCGCGGCGGCCTCCGCTCACGCATTTGTTTCCATTTCCAGGGGAAACGCAGGCGGGTCCTGAGCTGCTCGCAGCCGCGCAGAGGCAAATCCATTAAAATAATTCCATCAACGACTATTAAATCCAGATTCGTTCGGGAGGATTAAAAACACAGGAAACGATTTGCAATCAAAACACACTTCGCCCTGCAAAACCGCTGCTGCCTTCGGACAGGTGGCTCCGGCACTCGTGCCAAGCGCGGGAACCCCGCTGCCCTTTTTCTCCCATTTTCCCAGCTTTGACAGCTGTGACCTTCCCGACCCGCCCGCGTCCTGCTGCAGAGCCGCCTGCCAGCCGAGGCCGGCGGCCGGCACGAGGACCCCAGCAGCGTCAGGGACCGCGGGAAACATCTGTGGCCGGCCCCGGCGCCAGCCCGCGGAGCGGGGACGGTGCCGGCCGCAGATGTTCCCGCAGTCCTCGGCGGTCCCGGGGTAACGGCGCGGCCGTCGGCCGACCGAACGGGACAGCTTGGCAAGTTCAAGCGCGGGTCTGCAATTCATGCGCAAACGCGGGTACCATACAGATGACCAGCCTGGCCTCGAAGCCCGGAGATGCTCTGCCTGGAGATGCTGGGACAGCCGAGGAGATGCCACCTGGCAGCAGACAGGACGCGTTGCTGCTATGAAATTAAGGGATGATCACTTAGAAGTTGCTGGTAGCTGCGGTTGGAGATATCCAAAACACCTCTTAAGTCCTTACGTTAGTTCTTCCCACTAATGATAATCCCACGTGAAAACCACAAACCTTTCCTCTCGTAAAAAAGGAGGTTTGGAGGAAGCGCCGCCGCCTGCAGAAAGCTCTACCGCCTTGCTTCGAAGGAGCTTCCTCCATCAGACAGAGAATTTGAGGCTAGAAAGCCTAAAACGCAGTACTCTGCTCGGGAGAGATTAAAAGAAAATCACAGCTGAGCGCAGCCAGAAGGAGCGGGCGCAGGCACCTCCCGAGATGACTGAGCCCTTCATCTTTACGATACCTCCAGGTGGTACTTACTCAGCACGAAACAAGTTAATTCTGATCATTCCGAAAGCGGCTGAAGTAAATAAATTCACGGTGATTGAGAAAGCTGATTACACAGTTCTCGCAGAGCCAGGCGGGAAGACGGTGAGAGGAGGCTCACCCGAGGATTCGGGCTCTGCCACAGAGCTCAAGACCAGCCACGTGGTGGGCACCAAGTGGTGCCACCTTCCACTGGAGTCTCAGGAAACCTTGGGCTAAAAGGGACGATATCAAGAGGCAAGCGAGCCTCAACAAAAAGGTGAGGAATTTGGCCTGTTCCCCAACCACGTCACATCAAAGCTAATGTCTTTTTTGGGTGTATGATACCAAATGAACGTAACACACTACTTGGGCTATTCGTCTACACGTGAAGCCTAACATATGCCTAAACCTGATTAAAACTATTCTGCGTCCAAGGGCAAAACCCACCCATCTAGAGAGCAGTGTGCAGTCCGCTGCCTTGGAGGTCAACCTGCAAGGTGCGACATCTCCTTCACACGTTCCCTCACCGCCAGGGTGTCTGAAGCATTTTCCAGCCACCGGAGAAAGGCTGCTCCTGCTCCGCAGAGTTCACCACCTGCCTGCCAGGTCCATCTCCTCCGTCTCTCATCCCAACACGCACGGTAGAAACTGGAGGGCTGCTCTTCATAGGACAAGCGTCCTTCCCACCGCCATGCATACCTTTGCAGGCACGGTGACCTACCCCTTCTCCAGACAAGAGGAGCTTGCACCAGGCAGAGCTCCGGTGGCGCGAGCTAACTGGCACTTATGAGATGTTTCTCAGGGCGCCAGTCCTGCTGGCAAGTGGCATCCGTGCCTTCTCCTCTGCACCGCAACAGCACACGTCATTCAACCCGTGATGCAAGAAATACTAGAGGGCAGCACCACGCACGGCCACATGGAGCCCCTTGGCACCTCCTGCACAACCTCGAGCTACTTCACGGTCAAACCAGAAGTTCAACGCACCCCATTTCCTTTGAAATTCCTTCTGCCTGTTGCCAGACCAACCACCTGGGAGCTTTGCATGGATCACCTCGCAAACTCTCCAGCATCTCCATCTTCACAACCCTTGGACAAGTCCTTGCACCCAAACAGCCGCAGCTAAAACCCTGGTGTGAAAGGAGGGCTCAACCAGCGGGGTCTGCATCCTGCAGCCCACCCAAGTCCCAACGGGATAAGGACACAGCTCGGCTTCGCCAGCGAGCCCCTCCGCATTCCCTAATCCCCCAGTTTTTCCAGCAGTTTCCCAGCTCCTCTTTTTCTCACGCCAGGAAGAAACAGATGGAGGCATCTTCCAGCCCGCAAGAGAACGACTCACGTTTGCTCAGCCCAGAAAGAACGAACCGGTGGCAAACGAAGCTGGAGGACATGCCAAGAGAAGCAACCTCGCTGCACCCGGAAAGCAGGGAGCTCTTTTCCGGGGATTTCCCCCAGCAGTGGGCCACCTCAGGCCAGCAGCGCGGGGCAGTCAGAGGGAGGGAGCCCCGTTTAACCGCCGCTGCTCGCTCATCAGAAGCGATTAGGGGCATTTCTGGAGAGCACAGAGCTGCCGCTCAGCTCCTACCCTGGAGTGATAGGACTCTCCAACCCTATTTAATTTGGAAATTAAATACCTCATTGCCTCGCGCAGCTGTCACTGTCAGGTGAAAAAAGCAGCGACTGTAAATACCCAGCGCCAGAAAAAGATATTCTCAAAACGCGATGCTGTTAGGGGTTATTATACTTAAAAAAGAACAAAAAAAAATCCAAAAATTCAAGACTGCTCTAACACGAGTTTAAAATACAGAGCGTGCGCAATTTTGCAAACTGTATCGCCAAGCAGATTTCATCCCTCAAGCTTGCTCTGTTGCTATCGATGCCTGGGTTAGAAAGGGTGAATACTCCTATCAGAGAAGATTTATATTTTTTAAAAGATACAGCCAGCATCTGGGGAATTTGGATGGACAGAAAGGCACAGCGGTATCTGAAACCCCCGTGGCCCCACGAGGCGTTTTATCCTGCGGCGCCTGGGCAAGAAGAAACAGATGCCCCCGGGCTGAGCGAGGAGCTTCCAGGGCTTCGGAGAGCCGCTTCGGCTCCTGCCATCACCACGCTCGCTCCTCGCTTGCCTTCGAGCAAGACGTTTCATTCCCCCCCCAGGGCCCAAATGGTGGCCCGGGTGCGGTGGGTGACCCTCTGCCTTTTCCCACGCCGCGTCTGTCCGGGGGAAGCGCTCCATCCTAGGAACCTGCACACCAATCCATAAATAACATTTATTATAGCGTCCATCAATTACTTTTTTTTTCCCCTCTGCTTTCTGCTAAAAAAAAATAAATAAAAAATAGGAGTTAAGGCTTTTTTTTTAGCCTCCACGCTGCATTGAAAGACCTTCCCGAACACGGACTCCAAGCAAGTGAAGAGCGAGGGCAAGCCCCAACCTACTGACTCGCAAACGTGCCACCGCTTTTAGGACATCTCAGATGCCTCCTTGAGGGAAAGGAGCCACCACTGCCATCCCCACCACGCTGCTAGCGGCGAGCGCCTCCGGCTGCAGGCACCCAGGATCCGATACGGGCGCCCTGCCTTGCGGAGGGGCACAGACCTTACCGCAGGTTGCCCCTGCCAAAGGAGCGCGTTGGGGTCTCAGCCCCTGAAGACAGGCTCCCCAAGGAGGAGATGCCTCCAGGTGCCTTGGCGCAAGCTTTCCCCTTTCCCCACCTGAGTTCCTGCACCAGACTAGGCAGCCACGACTCAAAAGCGCTGATCCTTAGCTCAAAATGCTCAACTTTTAATCCATGAAAACCTCCTTGTTGAGGACGCTCTGCTTTGCTTTGATAGCTACTGTTCTCCAAAAGCTGCCTTAAAGCAAGGAGAGGCAATTACAAAAGAGGGAGGGGGGAAAAAAAACCTTCCTGGCTAACGAATTCCCACTCATCAGCAAATCCTCTAGCAACCGATTGCACGTGTGCGCGCTGTCCGTTACAAACGGTAAGTAAAACATATTAGCTTAATATGCGAAGGGTTGGGAGCACCCCGTGAGCAAGGCTTTGCCCATGAGCGGCAACCCATTAAAAAGAAGTAACGCAATCGCTTCTGAACACGTCTGTGCTGTTATACAACGTAGGAGAGGCGCTATATGGTGTTGAGTCCCTCCACATACGTGACGCAGAGCAAGCGGCATTGCCCGGCAAGACGGTACCCTTGCTTTGAAGAGCCCTAAGCCTCTGGTTGCTCCCCTGAACCCCCCCAACACGAGCGCAGCTCGCAGCCTTACTGAACTGCAGAGGATTTCTGTTCTCCTTCAAGCTTGGTCATCGTCCCGTTTGATCCTCTTCCGTAGCACCATTGGGTCAAAGGATCCACAGCGTCCCCCGTGCAGCACCGTGCTCCTGGTTTGGGGGCAGCAATGCCCCTCTCGCAGGTCCGCTCAGCTCTCCGGGCATTCGCGCTTGGGCGAAAATTTACAGCGGAAGATATTTGGCAGAGGTTCGGGCTGCTGCACAGCTCGTGGGATCCTCCTCGTCTTCATCACTTACAAAAGCTGCATGCTCCAGCTTTCCAAACAGTTAAGATACCTATGAGATGCAAGACTGCTTTCTTCTTCACCCCAAAGCAGGGCAGAAAGTCTCGATAAGCAAACTGCCTCTTATTTTCAGTAGGGATAATTTATACCGCGCAATGGCAGAGTTGCACGCCCAAGTAAATCCTTACAAAATGTATGTCGTGTTCGGTGTTACAGATGGTTACCCTTCCGTAAAACAGAAAATCTCAGTTGACAAAATACGTACCCCGTTTACACGCCCCTGAAGCAGCGAGGTGCAAGAAATCTTTTATTCCTCGGGCATCAAACACCCCTGCAGCTCCCTCCCCACCTCGCAGTGGCCCATAGGGCACAGCCTGAAGGATTTATCACAGGCAGAAAGAGAAAAGGTGACAAGCTGCAAATGGGAAAAGAGGGGAGAGATGCTGAAGGCTGCATCAAAAAGGCCTTAGCAGAATGAGGCACGGATCCAAAACCTGGTCCTGGGCTGGTGGCCTGTTTGCTTTATCTGTCCAGCAAGGAGCATGGACCCTTTGGAGCACATCCGTAGAGAAAAGCTGGTGCCGAGGACCCAACATCCATCCGCACCACAAACATTTTGGAGGGTTTACTTTGTTTTAGCTCTTGTTAAAATTTGGTCCCGGGGACCAAATGCCCATTAGCAGCTGGAGAACATCTTCAGGCTTGGTTTCACAAGAGAGGGGTCAAGTTTGAGCCCTCCAAGACCGCTGGGTGAAGCAAAGCCCAGAAACCAAGGGATGCTCTAGAGATTCACTTCAAAATACTGTCTTGACCCAACTTCAAATACCAGTAAAATACCCAAAGTACAGTACCACGCTTTTCTCTAGGGGTTCGTAGCATCCAATTTCACTTTCCAGATAAGAAACTGAAAAAGAAGGGAGACCTGCTGTTTATACGTCATCCAGGTTATGGACCGCTTGGTCCATCCAGCTCATTTCCACCCGCCGCAGGAATCTACGGCCAAGAGGGTGCACCGAGCTCAACGTGTCCTACGGCCGGGAGCGTACAGGGAGGATCGTGCTCAGCGGACGCGCAGGCAGTTGGGGAAGAGCCCGGTGGTAGAAACTGCCTCTCACGTGTCTTTAGTTTACAGGAGACATCTGTGTTTTGCTGGGTTTAAGCATTACGAAAGCAAAACTATGCCCAAATGATGCTAAATGAGAAGGTGCTGCTTTCATTCCAAACTCCGCTCGCCGTTTACATAAGCGTACGAGTCCCCGGCAGCCAAAAAGGCAGCTTTCTGCCCCGTTTGGGGCGGACGTTTGGGGGCCGCGCTCCAAATCCAGCGGCCGAGACGTTGGCTGGCTTACAAGGCTGAAACCGCATTTAAGCGGCCGAGGAAGAAGCCCGGTTATTCGGAGGTGCTTTAAGCCCACGGGATTTTTTGGCTTTTATGAAAAAGGGTTATTTTCGGGAAGCTGCAGGATGGATCTCCCAGCAGGAATAGGTTTTGGGGGCTAGGAAAATTGGGGCTTTGCAAGGAAGGACGCACTCCATTAGCGCGCCAGGCGCACCGCTCCGTTGCGGACGGGAGAAGCTCGGGAGAAGGGCTGCGCCAGAGGGACCGATCCCAGAGCAACGCCGTATCCCGTCGAGTAAAGAACCCGTAATTGCCTCCCCAGGTCGGAGAGCGGCGGCGCTATTTTTAATCGAATCAATTCAAAAATCGGCTAGCTCCATTAACCAAAATTACAAGAGGAAAATCCCATTATTCTTAAGTATTTTCATATGCATTTAAAGCTCGTAGTTAACCTCCGAGTGCCGCTTTTATTTTGGTTTCATTAGTTCCTCCGAAGTAGAGCTCGATTACTGCGCGGCCCTGGGGCCGAGCGGCAGCCCAAACCGCTCGAGGGAAAAAGAAAAAAAAAAGGGGGAAAAAAAAAAAATCAAGCACAAGGAGGTGCCTGGGAAATCGGGATCCCCGGGAAGAGGAAAAGGGACATCGCTCCCGTTGCAATTCCTCCCCATCCCTAAAAAAGAGGTGGAAAAGACCGAGACTCGGCGATTCGCTCGGCAAAGTCAAGTCAAGCACCTGGATGTTGGCTCCGTTTAGAGGGAAAGAAAGGGAAAAAAAAAAAGAAAGATTGAATATTATAAAAATATCTCGCTTTCTACAAGGGAAGGGAGCACCGAGTGTATGAAAGATTAATCCACAGCTTTGCCCAAAAGAGGCGACATTGTTTTTTTAAAGCCTCTAACTAGGCACTAACAGAAAACGGATTACGTTAGGGCGGACGTCAGGACTTCTCCGAAACAATACGGGGTTGTGTATCTCCTGCCATCCTCGTTAAAAAGATTAAAAGTGCTCCCGATAGAAAAAAAAAAAACACGTTTTAAAACGGGAGCCGCGCTTTCCCCCCGCCTGTAACGTCTCCAATCCCGGCAGATGAATTCCGCCTTAATGAGATGTCATTCTTGAGAATGGTTTAACATCCCTTCAAAAAAAAGAAGAAGAAAAAAAAAAATCTTATCCCTAAACCTCGCAAAACCGCGCAGAGATTATTAAAAAGGGAATTTACCACCCAGACAAAAAATAAAATAAAATAAAATAAAATAAAGCAAAATCGGGCCCGCCAATTCGCAGAATCCATGA
The DNA here is from genome assembly GCF_036417845.1 of Apteryx mantelli. Classification (NCBI taxonomy): domain Eukaryota; kingdom Metazoa; phylum Chordata; class Aves; order Apterygiformes; family Apterygidae; genus Apteryx; species Apteryx mantelli. The sequence continues at coordinate 1,718,215 of NC_089979.1, read as the reverse complement.
CACGGCCGTTTTTAAATGCGATGGAAAAGGCTTTGCAAGTTATCTGCTTAAAGCCAGGCTTTCTGTTTACTTCTCGCTTTCATGTCAAATGCATTTGGGGAGGGGAAAAAAAAGTGACAGGAACTTTAAGGACATTAGTCACATCGCAGATTAACGTGCCGAGAGCCCGGGGATGAGGACGGCAGCGAGGCCGCGGCATCTCGATAAAGGAGAATTAACTCCCGGCGCCCCGACCGTGGGACCGCGATGCGGGTTCCCGCGGCCCAGGGTGCCCCCGCCGCCGTGTCCGGCGGCACCTCGCCGGAATGATTTAGGGATGTCGGGGCGGGTGCTGCTCCCTTGGGCTAGGTTCAAAAGCCCGGTTTGGAAACCGATACGGCCCGGCGGCCCGGGAACGGCGATCCAGCGGCCTGCACATCGCACCCGCGGTCCCCAGGTGTGAAAAGCACGCTCCCCACGGCTGCAACGTCGTGGGGAAAACAAATAAATAAATAAAAATAAAAAAAATATCGAACACCATGGGAAAAAATAATAAATGGATCAAGGAGAAAAGACAGCCTCCAAGATCAAAAAAAGGGAAAAAATATATATATCCCTGTCTCCTCACAATATATGATAACTTCGATTAAAGCTTCTTCCCCGTCAGAGCACTCAGCGGTTATCAACGGCAGCAGCCTACGTTAACATTTTTCTGCATTTTCTCGGCAACTTTTCAGATGGCACGTGACACCCTGGCCCGGAGAAATATGGATTCCCTCTCTCTGGACACGTTACGGCCCAGGATCAGGGACAAAACTTCTCCTGGCATCGCTCCAGCCATTCACATTCCCACCACGAACATTAATTTGCAAGCTTTAGGGGGAAAAGCTCTGCAAAGCCCGAACGCCGTCGCCAGCTGCGGATCCCACTTCCCACCAGTCCAGCTGAAAGGACGCAGCCTGCGCTCCCCCCTAAACCAGCGTGTCTCCATCCCATAATACCACAGTCATGGTGTCACTCAATCTGTATTTTCACAACTATATTAAGGGGGGAAAAAAAAAAAGTTCTCATTAGATCCAACCAAGGGCTCAAAGGCTAATCTGATTTCCACAGCCACCAGCTGTGGAGGTTTCTCAAGGAAGAGGTGTGAATCCCTAGGAAGGTCCCGAGGGACACGGCCATGGGAGACGTCTCTTCCCAATGTACAAAGTCAACATAATTATAGGTTATACTCTGCCCTCAGAGCTTTCAATCTCGCCCCACTAAAACCCTGCAATCTAAATACCTTGTGGTGGTGACCTACCACAGTGGTTCTCACATGAGAAACCTTGGAGTTTTCAGATTTCTTTGAAAATTTTTGGAGTTGCCATTCCAACCATTTCCTGGTTTTGTTAAAGGAATTAGGCTTTTAGGACAGTAACTGGTTCTTCTTTCCCGGTTTGCAAGCAGCCCCACGCATTCCCTACCTTCTGGCTGCTGCCCTCCCCAGCCCCATTTCAGAAGAAGCAGTAGGTGTAGAGCTAATTCGGAGATAATTCACCCAATATTCTCCAAAGCGCAGAAAACGCAGTGACCGATGCTGCCGTTTTCCCCCGCTCTCAAGCAGTTCTTGGTCAATAGCTAATTTGGAAAGGATATCTTCATTTCCTACCAAGACAAAACTTCTTTTTTCTTCTCGTTATCTCAGTCATTTGAGTCGCCGGGAATACAGCCCATGATGTTTCACCCCGTATCTTCCCAAAAGCTCTGGAAATAATTCGCCAGTAAATTCCAAGCCATCCTGGCGATCAGAGCGTAACTCAACGCCGCCAATGCCAACCCAGCGGAGAGGGCTTTATCTTAATGCCAAAGCGTGAGACAAGACCCAAACGGTGTCCGGTCGGATCCTGATGAATTGGCCCGCGGGGGCCGCTCTGCCTCTGTAATTGTAAGCTCAAGCAAAGCTAATCAATTGTTGGGTTTTCAGACAAATTACTTGAGCAAAAAGCACCAGCATAACTCAAATACTTCTCGATACTTTTCGGAGCTGCCACAAGAGTTGGGTGAGCAAGCGCCATTTCCAGAGCCAAGATGCTCGCTGAGAAGGTGACAGCGGCGCCTGGGCCAGGCACGGTTTCCGTGGAAAGTCACGAGGATACGCTGCCCCCAAAAGCGGATATATTGAGTTTTAATGCTTCCGCCATGCAACTAGGATTCGCGGCAAGACAACCGTGCGGTTCTGCATTCTGCAAGAATTAGAGACAGCAACGAGTATGGGAAAGCCGTGCTGGCACGCGCCCATCGCGACACACGTGTCTCTGCCTTGCAACCCAAGCATTCGGCTCACCCGAGGCTCGCTTCCCCAAGGGTTTAGCTAGAAGTGATGCGGAAAGTTAAAGCACATGCCACGGCCGACAGCGTGGGAGGACACGGCTGGCACCCCAAGACCAGCACGCCGTGGTTCTGCTCCCCGTGCTCCAAAGTGCAACATAACCGCTGCCCTCCACCCCAAAAGAGGGACTGGAGAGCTTTTTCGGACCGTGCTGTAATGGTATCTCAAGGAGGCAAAGCTACTCTTTCCCTCCTGTGAGGACACATGTAACAGGACTCGAGAAATGTCAGCAAAACGGGATCAGGTAGCGAGGAAAATCGGAAAGGCAAACACTGCTCTGCCAAAAGCCAAAGGAGCCCAGGGCAGTGCTGGGAAACATCAGCTTCCAGCCCTGCTTCGCGGGGACGGCAGGGGGTGTGGGACGTTAGCTGGAACGAGCTCAGCACTGTTCTTCCAGGGCCGCCAGAGCAGCACAGCCCGCTGAGGCTGCCTGGCTCGTTACACGGGATAAAGGGGGTGCCACTGTACCACGGGTGCTGCGTTGGGGAGACCATACAGCCAACGCTGGTATGGGCATCATCACAAGTCCTTCGGCAAGGCACTGTGCACAGGGGATGTATCTCCACAGTAAGGGCTCATCATCTGAACATGGGACATGGGAGAGAAGCTGATGACGCTGCACAAGAGAGGAGACCCAGCACAGTGTGAGGACATCACTGAAGACCAGTGGCCTACACACATCCCAACCAGAAACCTTTGCTGGTCAGCAGAAGCTGGACAGGCAACATCAGATCAACTGGACAACGAGTCAAATTGAACAGCTAGTGATGGATATCCAAAAACCACAGGCAAGAGAGCCAAAAGAAATCAGAAACCAAATCAAAAGTCACCCACCGTGAAGGAAAGGAAGGGACAAGACAGGGAGGTCAACGTGGCCAAGTGATCTGGAGCGCAGGATCTCAATCTCCAGAAAGGGCAGTGACCAGAAGAGAGATGGTGGCTTCTCCTTCTCCCAGGCATGAGGATATATAGATGAGCGCAGCCATAAGACATGGAAGGTGGCAGGAGAACAGTAGCATCCAATGGATCAAAAGGCAACGGGGAAACAGCAACGGCACAAAGCGATTTTCACTTTACGCCGGGGGAAGTGGCACTTCCGCCCCATACAGCGCTCGAGCATCACCCAATTTCACAGCCTGAATCACCCATTTAGCACCACAAGGCAGAGCGACTCACTGGTGTCTACTCATGTGGACACATGCTGAGGACCCGACTCGACCCCACGCGGCTCCTGGCTTAGTCCACTCAGACTTGCTCCAGGCCAAGGGATGGAAAGAAAAGGAAGAAGAAAACAAAATTAAGACACACAAACTAATCCTCTGCTGACGAGTCTTTTCTCTTCCACTGAGCTGGCACTTTCTCTGACAACTGTTATATTATATTATCTGTTCTTTATTTATTCATAGCGCTGGAGGAGTAGCACTCTCCCTCAAGAGGACCTGCAAAGTTTTCTGAAGGAAATATCTGAGTTTCTGCATCAGTGCCAGACTCCATTTGCAGACAGGTTACTTTTCTTTCAAACACTCGCGTCATTATTTTACAAGAAAACCGCTCAAAGTGGGTCAGTGCTCAACTCCCCCACCACAAGGGCGTAGAAACGCAAGATCAGCTGCTACGCACCAGCCTTGCAGAAAGACTTGTTATAAAATGACTTTGTCTCTCCACGAGAAGGTCAACTGTGGTCCCCACCAGCAGTTTTGTGCACCCGGCGTCTCCCACTCAAGGCCCTGGGCTGCACTGTTAATTCCTTCGTTGGTGTTGGGGCAAGTCCTCACACACCTTGAGGAGGCTCCAGGTCAGGCACGCTGCTCTGGCTGAGCCGTCACATCCCACTCACGCGAACACGGGCGTTTCATATCCCTGCCTTGCGGCCCACGCTCAACGGCATTTGTGTTTGCCCTATTTGCCCTGCTCCACCTGCGAGATATTCTCCCTTCAGTGGAGCGACCGGTTTTGCAAGGAAGAGCATGTGTAATAGCAGAGAGCATCCTCCTGCTACCATCATCCTCATCTACCAGCTCCAACCAAGACACGTCAGGGTGCAGTAACGCGACCACCGTATCCCTAACAAAAGAAGCCCCAGCTCTCCCGTAGGACTTTCTACAAGCCTACGGCACCCTCAACCACCAAAGACAGCTTCTGCTGCCTCTCGGCAAGGTACATCAAATCCGGACATCCTGTCTTGTTTACTGGGCGAACTGGTCACAGCCTGGCCGCATCTGCTCACACCACTTGAATCGCAGAAAAAGGCTGGGCGCAGGGTCTTCTTGATAAAAGCGACAGCAGAAGGATTGCAAAAAATTTCCAGTACCTGCTAACGCCGTCGAAACTTAGCGCGCCACTTCCTCCACCGCAACTCCTTCACGTCAACTCCTTCGGCCCTCTCCTGGCCGCGAGAGGTTTGAGCGGGGAGACGGTATCCCTGCGTGAAATCTAAGTGATGACCAACCGCAATGTCAATAGGAGAAAATGAAATTTAAGGCAAGCAAATCACAGCCTTCCCGAGCTGCGTTCCTGCAAAGCAGAGCGAGATAAGGGGGAGGAGTGAAAGGGAGAATCAATAAATCTTAACCTCATTCACAATGATCTGGAGCTCTTATTAAGTAAATTAATTTAAGTTAATTTAACTCGATCATGACTCCCGATCACAGTGATTTAGTGAGGGGGAAATTGCATTAGGAAAGGCCACACTCACTAGATAGAAGAACGGAAGAAAATTAGATCCACTTAGCAATGTGAATTAATATGGAAATAGCAGGTGTAAATTTAACCTTATCAAGAGAGTGAAAATTATCTTCATAAATTTGGAGAAATAGCCCCCAAGTTGCTTATAAATCTATTTAAAACAAAAATATTACAAAAAGTGTAGTAAAATTAATTTAAAATATACTCCCATCTATCGCCTCCAGAAAAGTCAGCAGCGGGGCGAAGTTTAATGCGATCCAGCAGCAAGGGGGGAAAGCACCTCACTGCCGAGGGATTAGCAGGGGGGACCTGCGGGACCAGCAACGACTCGCCCCATCGCTTGCATTTCCCGGGGACGTGTCCATCGCCATCGCAGCCTACCGCTTCGGGGGACACGTTTTCGGGGGACTTTGCTGGCCACATCGGTTGTTTTGACTGCCCGCTGTTTTGACAAAAGCGCTGCAAACCAGCGTTGGCTGCTAAGCAGGGATTGCAGGAGACACCCGTCAAGCCAGACACGTTCCTGTCCCCAAGAACATCTCCCTCAGCTCTGCTGGTCCACACGTGCGGGATACATGTTGCATCAGCAGCCGGCATCCCCAGCTGGGATAGAAGCGCTGCAGGGATGGTTGCTCTGTCCTTGCACAATCTTTGCTCCCAAATATCCGCAATTTAAGACAATAAGTCACGTGCAAAAAGCAGGACGCAGAGCTGTGATCGCTACTCGTCAGTGATCGGAAGTGAAGACGGCAGGACCAGGCTGCTTTTTGTAGCTCCAAATTAGACCTCGTTCAAAACAAGCTCTTTTTCCAAATAGGGAACGAGATCCAAACTTGTCTCAAAAGATGTTATCGAGCCATCAGAAAGAAGAGGAGGAGGAATCTCCCCATCCCATTTTGACGCCGCAGCTGGGACAGGGAGGGCAGATCCCTCCTGGAGCACCTGATCCCGAGCAGTTTCCAACTATCCGAACGCCTGGACTTCCCCTCCCTTCCTCGGAAAGCGGCTCCCAGCCTAACACTTCATTTCGTGTTGCACGTCCAAGAGGACGCGATCAACAGCGGAGCGCAAGGAAAAAAGCATAAAAAAGCCCAGGAGAAGCACTTGCCATGTGCTTTCGCCAGACAGTCCAGATGATTGATCACACACAACGAAGGTAATAGGCAGACCGAATACGAGATTTATTGCTTCTTGAAAATATAATTGTTTTAATTTGCTGATGGCGTTTTATCAAGATTTGCCTGAAACAGCCGCAAGATCTAAACTGCGTCATTTAATGAAGTCAAAGATTAATACGGATAAAATTACTCGACAAGCGGGTGTTCTCGGCCGCTGGCGGCAGGACAGTGAGATTCCTGCTCGGGAGAAATGCCTGCGCTGCCGAACGAGGTGGCTCGCCAGGTTCTGGGGTTCCTGCCCCAATCGCGGCCCGAAGCCCCTTCCCCTCCCGCGCCTCCCGTCGTGCTTCACCGGCTGGGAAAGCCGATTGCAGAACCTCACCCACCAACCACGAGTATGGACAAGACACAAATTCCCCTCCCAGGAATAAAACTGGGACGGTTATGGAGCGGGACGAGCCTGGCGCAGCTCACATTTTTCTCTTTCGAGGCCCCAGCGAGAGAAACGTTAAATGCGGAGAGACACTGAAACAGCAGTTTTGTCCAGATCCCTCGCAGAGCATTTCATGCTCACAAAAACCAGAGAGAAAAATCAATCTTCTCGCAGCTTTCCCAACAGAAGGGCAGTATTTGCAGCGAATGCAGTAACAGAGGGAGAACGGGCATCGTAACCACGGAAAGATGGGAGCAACCGTTCCCACGAAGGGTCCCCTTAGGGCCTTTAAATAAAGGAGCAAGACTTGCTCAGAACTGTTGGTTCAGGACCAGAGAAGGGAGATGCTTCCCAGCCAGCGGCCAGGAAGGATGAGCTCAAGGTTGACGGGGGTGAGAGCATCCATTGGGGACAATCTGCCCAACATGTTGCACTCAGCTCCTGGGCCATGGCCACACATGGGGCCTTGGGCATCGGACAGATGGCCGAGAGTAAGGAGAAGCAAGGCTGGGCTGTGGACAAACCCACTGCTAACCCGTCACCAGAAGCAATGCATCCAAACAGACGTTACGTGAACATGAGAACGTGAGAAAAAAACTTCTTTACTGTGAGGGTAACAGAGCACTGGAACAGGTTGCCCAGAGAGGTTGTGGAGTCTCCTTCCTTGGAGATGTTCAAAACCAGCCTGGACACAGTCCTAGGCAACGTGTTCTAGGTGACCCTGCTTGAGCAGAGGGGTTGGACTAGATGGTCTCCAGAGGTCCCTGCAATGCTCAACCCTTCTGTGATTATCAGGGTAATTTCATACTGAAGCACATCGAGACTTAACTATGGGAGCGACTTTACATATCACCCTGGAGCTAATCTGAAAATCATTTATCCGTGAGTGTTTGCTTGGCTGCTGTTCAGCCAGCGCCCCTGCTACATTTATAAAGGTATTTCCTACTTTCCTCCCCGGCCCCCGAAGCATCTGCCACCACCAGTGACTGTCGCCATGGGAGTGACCAGAAGCAAACAGAGTCAGTATTTTAACAGCGCTGCAGGAGAAAACACGAGGAGATTACAAGCTGTGAGAAACAAATCTTCATTTGCACACAAAATACCAGGCACTGTAATTACCAGCAGCAAATTATGAACCTCCGAGAAGCAATACAATTTAAGATTTTACCATAATATACTTGTAAATTCATGATACAAAAGCCATACTTTAAAACACAAACAAACAAACAAAAAAAAAAGCCTCTATTTGGGCCAAAGAAGAAACAGAGCAATTATGTACTGGATGGTTTGGCTCTCTATCACAGTGCAACAGCAGCGGGCAAACCAGGACTCTATCTGGCAGATAAGATGCAAACATATGTTACATCGGTTCAACACAAATGCAAGATCAGGGAGTAGGAAAAAGAATTTGTGGTTTGTTTGTGGAAAGGAAAAAGCAGGGAAGTTGGCCCTGAGGACCTCAAAAGGATTTGAATGGAGGACTCTTCCTTACACCGGAGGTGGCACCTACAGGTAGAGCAGCAATCGTACCGAAGGAAGCAAAACAGACACTCTTTGAGAGGAGTTAGAGGAGATGTAGGGATCTCAGGACTAGAAAGAAGGTGGAAAGATATCAAAGATAAAGGTAGAAGGTGAAGAAGGAGTAGGAGGAAGCTCAGGCAAGTTACTGCAGCCTTATGTTCGAGAGCTCCCTGTGCTACCAAGCGGGAGACGCTAAGCTGGGGTCAAACTGGAGCTCACGACATTCCCATCTTCTTTGCATTCCCATTTCTCCAGCCCCTGGAACGTGAGTCACATTTTTCATAAAGCCTTCTGCTTCTAAACATCTGGAGAGAGAGCAACCATTCCTCCCAAAAGGATCCCACATTTTCCATATGAGATCAGGCACTTTGAAACTGAGACCAGTATAATAAAGCCAGACTAGGAGCTTCTAAACCAAGATCTTTTGGCATAACGGGAAGAAAAAACAGACTTAGCTTTAAATTAAAAAGAAATAACAACTGTTTTGAAAATAAACAATTGCTTTTCTTTCTTTAAGTCTGTTTTCCTAGTACTTTGCCTCATCACCCTCAAGTTTTCCAAAAAACGATCCTCCACTCAAATACGAACCTTTGTGAAACTCTGAGCCAACTTCACTTAGTGCAGGGAAAAAAACGAGCAAAGTTAGGCTTTAAAAACAACCATGGCAATCTTTGCCTCTCCATAAAAGTCAACACACGCCATAAAAACAGTCAATCCTTGGAGTACTGTGTAAAGACAGAAAGGAAATAACCCTTGGAAGAAACCGCCCTGAGCAGAGCGTTGATGATGTTAACCGTTGTAGCTGCTCCACCAGAGGAGCTGATGGTAGGGGACAGTCCCCAGCATCCCCCAGCTCTGCGGGTCTGCTACACTGAAATGAAGAAAAACAGGCAAGGCCGTACCGGAGTAGAGCCAAATTCTCCTTACCCAGCACGCTACCTCTGAGAAATCAGCATTTCAGGAGGAGGAGGATGCCAGCAATGTGCAGATGTGGAATAACCCGCTCTCAGCCTTATCTCAGGAATAGCCAGGATCTGAGTTACGGTCAAAACCATGAGTTCTGATAGCCCCATTTTTAACAGCATCAGTTATCATGACACCCCGTGTTCATGCACAGTTTCCAGATTTTGCCTTGGGCTCTGAAATGTTCTTTGGTTACATGCTCCATTAGATAATTACGGGTCTAGTCCAGTGACCTGGAGGTTTGCTGAAGTGCCTGAAGGTAGAGCAGCGGTGTCCCCAGAACACGTCTCAAACCAAGCAGCTGCAAGGAGGGATGACACCGATACATCAGCTGGGCCCAAAGGGCCTGAGGGCCTCGGGCCACCACAGGCTCTCCTCAGAGGCCTCCCCTAGCCCTGCTGCCTGGCCACACTGCTAATGGGGAGCAAGCCAGAGAGGGATTTTAGGCACATTGTGAGCTCTCCAACTGGCAGAGTCTCCAGTTGACACAAATGTGACTGCAATTAACTTGTAGCTGAAATACAGAAGTCTCCACACTCAACTCAACAAGACTCAGAGGGCGGTACAAGAAGTCCACCACCATCGCTTGCTACCGCAGCTGTGGCGCCCTTCTCGAGCATGCTCCATCCATCCAGATAACACATGAAGCAGCAGGTCTGTGGCTGCACTGACCACCTGAGCAGTCCTCTGCCTCTAACACGCTTTCCATAAGCTCCTTCTTAGCACCAACGTGCGTGATAATGTTACGGAGAGGAGGGCAAGCCTGGTCTGGGTAGCAGGCTTGACCCATGCTTCATCGACAGGACCCGTCTACCTCCAAAACAGGCAGCAAGTTTCCGTAAGTCGGCTGTAAAGAGCCGTATGCATTTACTCAGCTTCCTTATAGCTTATTTAACTGGTTCATGGAAACAATTAATTCAAATGGGGAATAAATACGAAGTAACAGACTGTGATAAGCTGTTTGCCACCAGCTCGACTCAGGCTAACATGATTACTAACAAGATTTTACACTTTAAGTCAATAAATTCTGCACAGAAGCAGCTAAACAAATAGAGAAATTAAGCAATTCCTGTGACTAATATACAACAGGAATAGAACAGAGCAGTGTGGTTCAGCCCTTAAAGCCAACAGGTCCTAGGTCCCTACCGATTGCATCGGCAGCACCGTTAGGAGAGTTACCTGGATGTTGCAAGGCGCCTCGTCTTCCAGGCGGGAACAGGACTGTTGAAGGACGATAACGAACCCATGGAAGAAACCACGTTCTTCTTCACTATCCTGTAGCGGGTCTTTATCACCTTGCTGCCCGGGGGGCTCCGTACAAAGTGTAAATTGGCACCTGCAAGACAGCAGACAGGAAAAACGAGCCTGAAATTGAGCTGAGGAGGAGAAGTTGCAGATGGGACAAGAGACCCACCCGACCTACGTCCTAGGGAGTAGCTCGGCTGGTCCAGCTTCAGCCAGCAAAAGGATCCCCCACCCAAGGGCTTAGGAGGCAACGCAGCATCAAGCATGGCAACACCAGAAGTGCTCAGAGGGGCTTGAGGGTGTTTGACTTCATCAGAGCTGCATCAGGGGAGACCATCAGCTGCTGCAAATCAGTATTTGCAGGCTCAGATTCCAGGCTCAGCCTGCTTCCGACGGACCGCAGCCCTTGGCGGCATCCGAGCGCGTTTGCAGACAATACCTTGATCCCCGACATCTCCGTTCAGACCAGATTTATGCATTTAATCATTCCCATTTTCATAACATTTGGCAATATGATCCGCATGCCGGTCTATTCTGCTGAATGCTTCATGCAATTAACAGATATACGTTTGACTCTGGTTTTCCTCCGCTTGATAGCTAGCAATTTTTTTCCACGGCTTTAAGGAATGCATCTAATTGCCTGACTTTTATAACATACAGCTATAACTGCCCAGATAATTAAAGCTGACACTACATGCTGAGACTAAGTCTTCTGGTTTTATAACTGATTTAAAGGGCCGGCTGTTTTTCTTGGAGATACTCTAATTAAAATTATGGCAAGGTTCAGAGGGGAAAACCGGAATCATTATTTTCCCTGAAAACATCGTACCCGTCCCACGTTGCAAGAGAAGGGAGAACGGCGTTGCTTCCCAGGTAAACCGATAATAAGCACGGCGCCTAAATGCAAAAAAAACCCAGCAACCATGTTTCAGAGCCGATTTTGTGCCCTGCGAACAGACGGAGCAGCTTTCCCCTCCCCGCCGCGGTGATAACGGCTAGCAGTTAAACGCAGGGAATACTTTTCCTTCGTGTCCGTTTGCAAACAAGCCGGTGCCTCACGTTGGGCTCCGGAGGGATAAAACCCAATAAAACCCAAGCGATCGCTTTCCCGCCGCCGGGATAAAACGTGCGAGGCGCCTGGGAGAAATAGCGGGGCCCGCGCCGCGATCCAGCGCAGCGGTTCCCGCTCGGATGAAGCTTTCGAGCCCGGCGTGCCGCCGCCGCCAGGGAAAATTAATGAAACCGGCAGCGCTCTGCGGCGCGTGGGAAATAAGGGCGCTTTTAAGTCACCGTTAAACGTCTAACGCACCCAAAAGCCAGGGGGTTAACGGCAGCGTCTTCAGGAGCTCTTGGCAAATCGGACTTAAAAAGAATTAAATAAAACAAAGTTTATTAATCAAATGCTCCCTGGGATGAAGGAAGGAGGATAAGAGAAACCAACTTCTTTCTTTTTGCACTAAAAGCTCTTCGCTACCCAGATATTCAGCCTTTTTACCAGATATTTAGCCTCCCTTTCTCCAAAGAGACGGGATTCGAAAAACGCTTGCAAACACAGCAATTAGGAAGAGAGAAAACCAGTACGCGACTGCGGGCGTTAAGCAATGGGGAGGAAACGCGGGCTTCTTCCGAAGTTTCCCGCGCTCAGAACTACGGGGAAATGACGGAGAAAGGCAGCGCCGTGGACGCGGCGACTGCGGCCCGAAAGACATCAAGACCCGAGAAACGTGCCGTTCGGGTCACTGCGAACGTCCGGAGCTTTAAAAGCGAGGAAAGAAAGAGGGGGGAAAAAAGGACAGAAAGCAAACTAGGGTGTTGTTTTGGTTTTTTAATCACACTGTTTCCCTGCCCGGGAACTTTTGCATTAGGCTAAAATTTGTCGGGGCTGCATCGTCGCATGGATTCGCGAGCCTCTCCAAAGAGCTCGCTTTGCTATTATTACTTGCTAGCGGAGGGGTTTTGTGTAGATAATCATGTTATTTAGATAGGCTGGTGGTTTAATTCCCTTCATTACAGGCTCCCAGGGCTGCAATTTTTTCTTTTCTTTTTTTTTTTCGCTCTCCGCATGATGTATTCCCCGCGGCACGTTTCACTCAAATCAAACACTTTCCGCTTTTATTGCAAACAATACCCCGGCGTCCCCCGTTATCAGCCCCGCGCACGCCGGCCCCGCGCCGCGCGCGGAGCCAGAGGTCACTTCTAATGACTAATCGATCTCATTAGCTTTCCTAATTAAAAACTTTACGGCCGCACGGGAAGACAAACTGCAAGAAAAAAAAAAAGAAAGAAACAAAAAGAAGAAGAAAAAAACCCGCTTGCAACATATTTGAACGGGATATGAGCCCCATTTATCAGCCGGCGCCGGGCACCGGCGCTGCTGAGCTGGTGCTTTGCTCCGAGCCGCCGCGCCGTCGGAGCCCGCGGAGCAAGGGAACGGGGATAAAAACCTGGAAAAAACCTCGGCTGTCTCACCGCTGACCCAGAGACGGGCACCGCGCTGCTGGAAAAGCCTCGGCAGGGCGCACAGGCACGCGGTGCGGCTCGGCAGCCAAGCGCAGGAAACGCCGCGTGCTCAGCTCACGCCTTCTCCCTCCGTCCTGAACCACCTTGCACTTCGATTCTGCATCTTCCCCAAAGAAACGGGGTTTCGACATTGGAAAGCGATAGCCTTCTCCCCATTTTTTTTTTTCTAAATACAAAGGGGAAAATTAGCGTTACCCGCGAGAAAGTGGATAAAAGGTTTTAAACTTTGCTCCAAACCACGGCTGCATCCCTACGCCAAGCCGAAATCGGGACGGAGGGAACGATCTGCTTTTACGCACGACTAATCTTTTATCCCTACAGCTCTCGTCCAACTCTAACCTCTATTTCTATTAGGGCAGCGCGCAAACACCTCCAACGACAAGCAGGGCACCGCGGCGCGGGAAACGCCACCAAAAGCCCCATTTCTCCTTTTTTAGGAGGCCACGTCCCAAGTGCTCCGGGAAGCCTCAGGCCCCATCGGCGCTGCAAGCTGGTGACTCGCTGAGCACCGAGGATCACTACCGGCACGCAGAGCCCAGCGTGCTTTCCCTCTGCCCCTCCGGAAAAGGTGCTTGGCCCAGCAGGCTTCAGACATCCAGGGAATTTGCCGTCTAGTCAAGAACGGGTTCAGGAGGATCTCAGGTAGCTTTGCCAGATATGCTGCAAACCAAGGAAGAAGCTATTTTGCGCAGCAAGCAATACAGCGGGAATGCATCCTCCATCCCAATTTTTTCATAGCGTGAGAGGGACCCCGGGGAGCCGCACGGACATCGCAGACACCACCGGGACGCATAGCGCAAGAGCGTTGAAACGGCCGACGGCTGGGAGCTGCAAAGACAGCGGACAAGCTGGCGCACTGGACGCTAGAGCTGCGCTGGCCATCGCTGCTCGACAGGACGGCGCTGGGAGGCGGGCGAAAAGACACGTGCAACGAAACCGTGGTCCAAGCGGCTCCTTGAAACCGTTGCTAAAACCAGGAAAACTCCCAAGCGCCGCCCTGATCTCTGCACTTCCTTGGTGGTGACCCCGCAGGAGTTCAGCAGATGAGTGAAAACTGGGTGGCAGACGTGGGGCTTGCAGCCAGAAGTGACCCCACCAGTAAAGCCCTCGTGGGACCCACCGACTTCGAGGTGCACCAGATCTCCACCTGCTGCAAAAGCTCTGCGCGGAGGGCAAGGACAGATTGGGGGGGTTTTGGTTCCCCCAAAATTGCCCTTTTGCAGCACTCGCTCTCAGCTAGGCATCTTCTGCTTTGTGTGACCTGTTCTCCTACAGCTGAGGAGGCAACGTTTTCCCAGCGATTCTTCGCTGGTGAAACGCTTGGGACCCGAATTTTTTGTAGAAAAAAAGTTCATCTCTAAAGAAAAGGGATGTCGTGGCATCAGAACAGGTGGGGAACCTAGAAATCCTGGAAGTTAAACCCCGAAATCCCATCTCTTCTCCTATCTTAGTCTTCCCACCTGTGAAATGGGTGGCTTGGCCAAGGCGTGCTTTAAGCTACATTTCTTTCAGGGAAAACAAAAGAAAATAACATTACAGAGACGCCACTTTGCTGTTGGGTCTGTTACAAAACTTTGCGAGGCGCTTAGAAGATGCGACGTGCCACATACGTATTTTTTTTCTTTTTCCCCCAAAAATCCAGTAAATTGTGAAGCGTTGCGTCATGTAAGCAGGTTAAGAATTTTGCTATTTTTTTTAAAGGAAAAAAATAATCCCAAGCATATTGCCAAGCTGTTTTATCACTTAAAATCCCTCTGTCTGAACTGAAAGCACTGAGGAGCAATGGGTTTTGCAGGAATTTATGGAAGCAGCGCTCTGCTTTCGGCCAACAACCACAGCTGAAACCCATCAGGGAGACGAGAAGCAGCTCCGGGCATTGCAGCAAGCCCAGGTGATGCCAGGTCCAGCTTAACTGATTAAGGAGCAAACGGCCTCAACAGCACAGCCAGATCCGGGGGTTTAATCCGAATAAAGTTTCATCACCGCTCGGACACCCCTGCCCCAACTGCGACTCGTTTCGGCATCACGCATTACACCGGAGACTCCTGCAAAACGCCGGCCCCGAGCGGCGCAGCGCGGACGGCTTTTGTTCTGGGTACCGGCTCGGCCAAATCCCCGGAGTTGACAAAAGGCTCCGGGATTACTGTAATACTGTTAGGAATTCAGTGTGAAAGCAGACACCAGTATTAGGGGGTGATTATCACAGAGCACGTTCAATATGTTCGCGCAGAACGGCACAGCAAGAGGTTAATTATATTGCTCCCGGAATCTGCTTCCGAAAGGACCAGCCGTGGCTTGCAGAGGGGGAATTTAATTTTCACACTCATTCAGTTCTGAGCTCTTCCGAGAGAGGCGGCTATTTACGCCAGCATGTAAACGACGGTTTATGACGGCGAACTGCTGCTTAAGAGGAAATAAACCCAACGGATCAAAAGCGCTTTTACCCGCGACCCCAAGCCAGGCGGCAACATTCGCCGAGGACAACGGAAGCACCGGCTTTGCCGCTGAAGGGTTTGGAGGGGCTTCAAGTGCCTTCCCGCAGTTGCCCAGCACGGCCGTCGCTTTCAGCTGGAAACGTTTGGGGAATTAATACCAAATCCGCTTCACTAATTCCTTAGGCCGAGCGGAGCGCGGGCAAGGATGAAGCTAGTGCAACTCATCAGGCCTGACAGTACGTTGGCGAGGTGGCACTGGCTGGAGATCAGCTCTAAGGAGACACTCAGTTTAGCAGGGAATGTATTAAAAATGCACATATAGTACTAAAATGGACGGTGCGCACCAAATATCATTTCAGTTTTGCAACCAACTTCCTGGTTTTAAGCAAAAAGAACAAGACTTCTGGTTCACGGAAACGCGGGAACAGTGGGGAGAGGATTTTCCTGGAGAGCTGGGCAAGGAAGGTCTCAAAAACTCACCAAACCAGAGTTCATCAGCTCTTGAGAAGACCAGAGATAGTCTCAGGGAAACTGGAAACTCTGAAACCTGGTTGTAACGAGGTCCATCCTCCTGAAAAAGGGTGCGCTCCTTAAAGGTATTCGTTCCTAAGTTTAAAGACAGTGGAGAGGAATCCCATTTTCCTAGCTGCAGGGCGCAGACCGAGCAATAACACTTCCAAAACCAGCTTCAATTAGGAGCTTTTCATTTAGTTTTTTTGGCAACAGTCTGACTCGGAGCATGGCGCCAACCCACAAAAGTAACGGAGTAAAATCTTTACAGGATGGGAACTGGAATTACACTTGATTGGAGGGTTTTCTTCCAGATGTCAGATGGAGTCTAATTGTCCCTGGTGAGATGCAGCTCCCCATTCACCGAGTAGCTCGGGATCCAGTTCAAAAGCATCGCGATTCTCAAAAATCTCCCGATTTCTCTGCTCAACACCAGTCCGGCCATTAGGCAAGTCCAAGTAGCGTTGTCCTGCACGAACATACTTCTGGGCCTCAGCCCTGGAGGACAAGGGCCCTGGACCCTTCAGTAGCTCGCACCCACCTTCACGCCAGTGCTACATCGCAAAAAAACTCTTTCAGCTGATTTCTGTTGGGATTACCGAATCCCCAAAACGATTTGAAGAAGAGATGTAACACAGAATGGGATACGCAGGCATAAATCGTTTTTCCCCGTTTAACTTCTTCCCTCTGTCTAGAAGCCCTCAGCATCTGCAACATCCCACACCCCCCGCAGAGTCCGGTCCTGGTTAAAGCTTCTCCAGCCGCCAGGGAGGACCCATCACGCTAATGCACGCTAACATCCTCACACCCTGAAGCAGAACATAGGGGACATTAGTACAGTGGTTGCATTGGGATTGTGTGTTTTAAAGGCCATTAGACAGCGACAAAGCTCACACAACACCGCAAAGGAAGTAACGGCCTCTCTCGCTCCCTATTTAAAAATAATCCAGAGGTTTCGGAAAGCCTCACCACGCACAGAGAAGGCATGTGGGAACCAGGTGATCCCTCAACTCCAAAGAAGAAGAATGTAGGGAAGAAAAGCAAGGAGGAGAGCATCCAGGGAAGCAGGGTGAGGAAACAGCAAGGAGAGTACTGTCAGCTAGGAAACATCATCTGCAAGCGCGGCAGGAGGAAAGGGAAGGGCAGCAGGATGAGAAGCAGCAGCCAAGAAAAATCACAAAGCTCCAAGAAATTCCCTGGAAAAACGCTCTTACAGAAGACCCAGGAACACCCAGCCACCTCCGGAAAGGCCTGAAGACCTGTGCTCCCCTTGCAGTTTGTTGCTGCGTTGGACGAAGAACAAGTTCAAGCCAAGGAAGAGCCACCCACCACACAAAGTTGCTACTGCTGGGGACCCTTTCTCGTCTCCGCACTAGGGAATGGCACTGCAATACCTCCTTCGCACAAAAGCCAGGGGAAAAGACATCACCATGTGTTTCCCCGTTGACTGGGTTTCCAACCTCCGCAGTGAAGAAGCCCCGAAGGGCGACAGGCTGCTCTGCAGGGAGGCGTTGGGCGGACCGAGGGCTGGATTTTCCCGTGCTCGCTACCGTTTAACGGGAAATTTCAGCAGCACACAAAAGGCAGAATATAGCTGGATTTGGGGATGGCCTCAACAAATTCACGGTCAAGCTCGCAACTCGGAATAGGCGAGTGGCAAAAATCACAGAGCCGTCCCCGGTGAAACCGTTCCTCTTGCCAGCACCTCCCCTGTGACTGCCCTCCACCAGCTAAGAAGCTCCCCAGCGAGAGCATCCGCACGTATATTCACGCCGAGAAAGTCGGTAACACAGAGATTTAATTCATCTGTCTCTCAGATCCACCTATCCATCTTTCTGATCAATCCACCCATCTGTTTAATCTCTCCAGACTCCTCCGCAATCTCCTCTGCCCATCCGTCCGTGTCCTGTCTACGCAGACGGCACGATGTAGGCAGCCGGCTACGGCAACCGTCGTTCCACGTTTGTTCGCCGCTGGAGATCCTACCGAAACGCTTCTGATGTTTCTGCAAGCTTCTGGTGCCCCCAGAGCTCTCCCAGATGCAGCGTTTTATGAGGAACAGGGAAAAATTGAACCTTTTAAAAACATGTTGCCACAAGTTGAGAACATTGGGCACGTGAAAGCAGGAGACGGAGCGCGCTTGCTCGTTCCAATGGGCATCTCCACCATGGACCCAGGCTGAAGCCACCCTTCCCCATTTCCACACGAGGCAGAGATGCAACGTATGAAGGAGGTTTATCGGATCTGGTTTGTTCGGGGGGTTTTGCTCACCCCACCTGCCACCATGGCACTAAGGGTGCTCGGGGCCAGCATCCTCATTTAGGAAAGGAAGTTTCCCGTCCACAACTCGTGCCGGGGCGGCAAAGGCCCTCTCCTCCCCCAGAGAGGAGGACCGAATCCAACAAATGCCACAAAACCCAAGCAGGTTAGAGACTCTCCGGCCTAATGGTGAAAATCCTCATGACAACGTGAGTACCTATTCCCTGGACTACACCGCTGGGGAATTTTTTTTTTAATCGTACTAAATTAGGCATGTAAATCTCGCGCTGAAGATTCATGATGTATGTCTCCTGGTCCTCAAAAGGCTAACACTGATTTAATGCACGCAGATCTTTACTGATGATTGGTAGCCCATTACCCACCCGGCGTCAGCACGTTGTACATCACGGCGTGCACTCGCGGTCCTCCATCTAGCAGGAAACCGTTGGCTTGCAGGATTTTGCGTCCCTCGCAGGCGCAGATCCCCAGCGCTCTGCCGCACATTTCTGCCGCGCGTTTCGCGGGGCTGTCCGAACGACTTGGGCGGCAAGACCAACTTTTCCCTTCCCGAGCAGCGCTCACCGCTTTCTCGCCTCCCCGCGCAGCCGCGAGTGCCTGCAGGCGGGCGGATGCCTTGCAGCGACAGGCTGGGTTTAACGCGGCACCTCTCAGTCCGAAAGCAAGGAAAGCACTTCCCGGAGATTTACAGTCACTCGAATCGGAAGCAGGAGGCTGATGGATCGGACCACCTTCTGCAGCTGGGCCACGAAGGACAGGACTCGGATACGGCCATCTGCCCCGGCGTCTTGGCTTCCCCCTCCATAGCGAGGGGCAGAGACGCACCAACGGATCCCAGCAAAGTCCTGCTGGTGGAAGGAGGACATCATCATGCTGCCTTTTCTCCGTTTAGCCGAGAAGGTGTGTGGTCCTCGGGGCTCCTCGCCCGCCCAGCACCACATCTCGGCTCCGCCACGTGCCCATCGCTCCGGCATCCCGCCTCCAGCGGCTGGCACGAGGTCCCAGACCGCCCCAGCCAAATGCAGCCGCACCGGCAGAGCCGGCGCGTTATCCGTGCCTCCACCGGGATCACCGAGAGGTGGTCGCAGTTAATATACTAACCACACGTTTCCCTGCTAAAGCCCCAGTTAAAGAGCCCGAATGGGTCTCTGGAGCATTGGGCCTTGTTCAAACACAACCCGTATTATTATAACAAAAAAAGGGCTTTTGCTTCTCCCCCCCGCTTCCTTCGGCGAATGATTATTAATGGATTTCCAGGAGCCCGGGCCATTCCTCTAAATGAGCCCGGGGACGGCAGCCGAGGCAGAAGGGAGGCTGATAAATGCCCTCGTCCCCCCAGCCGCGCGGCGGGAGCTGCCAGGGGCTCTCGTCCTAACAAGCTGCAGCCGCAAGACGACTGGAATAACAAAGTGTGCATTTTTATGAGCCTAATAAATCACTCCACTTTTCCTCCTCTTGATGGTTTGCGGCGCTCCGAACCCCGGCAAAAGGCCGGCTGCAGTCAGAGGGGGTCCGCGGATCCGGCGGTCGCGGCCGCACACAGGAGGGGAGGCAAGCGGCCGAGAGCGCGTGCCCGGCGGCGCGTTCCCTCGCGCTGGTGCTTTAGGGATGACTTTTTTTTTTGCTTTCCAAGTTAATGAGGAGGCATTTGCATCCATTAGGCGTTCCCCTGCCTTCAAAGCCACTTAGCAAACTGGAGAGCAGGATGCTTTTCCCCGGCTTTTCCCCTTCCCGGGTCTCCCTTTAGAAAGCACCTACCCCAGCTCCTATATCCATGGGAAAAAACTTATATAAACTCCATGGGAACGGAGGAGAACTTTGCAGCTAGCAGGGTTGTTAAGCTCCTTTTAACTCTCCTCTCTTTTCTAAACTTTTTATATAAAACGGGCAAAGAACGCGCTCCGGTTCCGTGCAAACAGGAGGCAAAAGGTTTCGACTTTGCTTCCAAGTCGCTAGCACCGCGTGCGTGCCAACACGCTCGCAGAGCGAAACGTCTTGCAGAAAGATGTTTCTTCCAAGATGTTCCCAAAAACACCGAGTTCAAACCCTGACGAGCAAAGAAAGTTAGGACTTTGCTCTCCTCATCAAAAAATTCTCAAAATCCCCAGCGCGGCGACCGGAGCCAAAGTCAAAGACGCTCGTCGGCAAGTTCTCCGAGAGCCGAGTGCGGCCCCGATCCCACCGTCCGAGCAAAGCCCGGAGCCGTGACAGCTCTCCTTCCCGAAGGAAGGAGGGCATGGCAGCGGGGAAACCTGCCGTTTTCGTCATCCGCCCCCTGCCCCGTCCTTTAACCCAGTCGAGGGGTTCCTCCCGCGCGCGGCTTGCCGTCGGCTTTTCCCCAGTGCGGCGCCGGGGAGGGAATTCATCTTTGACAAACATTTACCGATTATCAAATCACAACTGCAGCCGCAGACAGGGGCAATAAGTCACTTTAAGCAGCCGTCCGTACTGCAGTCGGCAGAGTTTGGGCAGCTCCGTGATGACAAATAACTCCTGTCAAAGCCGCGTGTTCCCGGGCGCTCCGAATCCGTGTTCCCTGTTGTTCCACACTACCTGGTGTTTAATGACAACACTGTCAGACTAAGACGAAGCCTCTGCGCTGCGGACTGTCAAAGCCCTATTAGAGGAAAGATTGAGACCCTACTCTTCTTAAACTCACTCAAGCAACACAACCCGCTAGTTTTTATAATTATGGTACGAGGGCCATCGATCGCAGGCTGACACCTAACCTATCTGTATGAAATGGGAGTAGTTTGCTGGGTGACAGTTGCTATAGATTATTGTGGGTGGGTTTTTTTTCCCCCTCTTTTATCCATCGCTCTACAAAGCCGAAAATGGATGGGAAAGGAGAAGGGAAAAGCGGGCGCCGTGGCTTAGATGACTTCTCCATCCCAGCTGTTTAAGCGTGCAAGGGCTTTGGAGGTTTGTCGCTCTCAGGTTGCTTCGCCGCGCAGGGAGGAACCCATCCGCTTGCTCCGATCCGCGTACGAGCCGCAGGCAGATCCCACCCAGAAGCATCTATTCCCCAAGCACCGTTGGGAGGGTGAAAGTCCTTGTGGGGAAGTGCTCCCGCAGGCAGAACGGGGAATCACGGCTCGACGGGCAAGGTAGACCCAACCCGCTCAGCTGGCAGAAAGCGATTCTCCGACACCAACCCTGCAGGCAGCTCTCGGCACACAGCGTCCTCGATGAGCAGGAAAAGGGACGAAGCCCGTGCTAGCTCGGTACACGTTTATCACCTGGGCGCTCCTTCCCTTTCCTAAGTGCAGCCGAAGAGAGAAGATCCAACGAGTCAAGACTCGGGCTGAACGTTGAGTCAAAATAGCATATTTGGGGAAAGAAGCACGTCGGAGACGTGCACCGCGGGAACCGGCCCCAAAATCATGCCGCAGACAGGGCGCAAGGTGCAAGAGGAAAAAAAACGCTGTAAAAATAGCAACTTTAAACCCCACCAGCCTCAGGAGAGCGCTGTGCTACCCGGATGCGAGGGCTATGCCCAGGCTCTAGCTGGTCTACGCCACCCTCGAAAGCCCACTTCACGTTCTCTGCTTCCCCCAACTACTAACAGAAAGCAACACACAGGATCTCAACACCGCCGAGGGCTGCAAGGTTTAATTTCCTTTTAAATGCTTGTTAACCTTGCCTGTTTCCATTTAATACAGGTTCCGCAAAGATTAACTCAAATTCCCTCGGTTCACTTCCAGAGGAGAAGGACTGAACTACGTTTTGGGCTGGCAGCAAGGACAAGAAAAGCCTTCTCCTCAACCAGCGCAAGGTGAACCCTCCCCTCTGCCCTGCGGATGAGCTACCAAAATCTCGAGGAATAAAGGAAACAAGCCATAGTCAGAGCGAGCTTGGAAGCTACTTTTGAGCCATGAAAATTGATGGAAAGGTAAGGGAGATGCAGAGCGAAAGAGGCTCTCAGCTGTACCAAGGGAAACTCAGGCTGGAGAAGAGGAACTGTCTCCCAAAGACCAAATCCGGTTTGCTGTAGTGGCTCCCCACCTCTCTCGGCACCTCCGCCAGGATATCCATCGAGCAGACCGCAACAACACAGCACCTCCAGTTTTTGCAACCTCTCTCCAAGAAAGTTTGGTTTACTAGGGGAAAATCCCATTATTTGAGCTAGCCCCCAACAGAACAAATTGCACTCAGACCGGGATTTGAAGGCTCTGTTATGTCCTTCATACCAGGATCCTTTGGAGCAGTACTTTCCCACGTTTCTTCCAATCCAGTTTACGTGACGAGCAAAGGTTTTTGCTCCTCGAAAGCTCTGCTCTCCAAAACAAGGTTGGAGCCATTTAACCATCCGCGATTTTGGAAGTGGCACACACGTGGCTCACTATCAGAGACTCAGGGCAGCGTGCACACAACCAGCAGGCGAATGCGTGCGATAACTCACATACTGGAACCTCATGAGGGTTTGGAGAGGTGAAGGGAGGAGGAAGAACATTGCTTCTGTTTTAAAAAGATATCCTCGTTTACATAGAGCAAATATCCATTAGATTACTAAAAATAAGTATTTTTTTTTTAGCCCAAACTATGCACAAGTATCATGAGGTTTATTTGCTTGTATTTCCCCATTTGGGTGATACAGGTGGGTGAGTTTGCCACAAATCCACTTCTTCTACACCCCTGAAGACCATGGCCTCATCTGCATTAGAAGGAAAAGGAGCCAGTGGCATTCCATTGATACGGCAGCCCTGGATGCTCAGTGTGGGACTAGATGGCACCAAAAGACACCCAAGCCCTAACCACCGTCCCACCCCGGCGGTCAGAGCTGCAGGAACAAACGCAACCAGATCCTAACCACAACCAAACAAGCCAAAATCCTGCACCAGAGATGGACCTCTTGGGTCTGGTCCACATAAAGGGCCTTTTTCGGGAAGGGGAGAAGAGTGAAAGAGAACTTAAACCACGGAAATATCACTACCAGACCTTCGCTTTGTTGAAGTCCATATAGGGCTTTACAGTGACCTAAATTTATTATGTTGAAAACATAACAGAGGATTGCAAGAAGGAAATATTCACTGGCAACCTGGATGGCCCCAAGTGAGCAATTCCTCAGTATGAAATGTGAAAAAAGCATCAGGCTACATCAGATCCCATACGCATTCATTTTGATTCAAGGCCCTTACAGCCACAGTTTGTTCGCGTACCACCACAGAGACAACCGCACACAGTCCATTTAGGAGGAAAGCCAAGCTGCTGGTGGCCATTTAGGAGGAACCAAGAAGAAAGCCAAGCTGCTGGTGGCCATTTAGGAGGAACCAAGAAGAAAGCCAAGCTGCTGGTGGCCATTTAGGAGGAACCAAGAGGAAAGCTATGTTGCTGGTGGCTTTTCAGCTCCTGAAGTCAACGATAAACGATGATAAATGTGCAGTAAGGAAAGCTCTAACCTGCAAGTGAGCTGGTCCCAACTAACAGCGCTATATCCAGCCTGGCACAGTCTACAGCAAAACTGTCAAAATGAAGCGGAGAGGAAATGTTTCCATTTCCAGCTGAAAGCGCGTCAATAATCCCATCTTCACCCCACAGTCGAGAGCTTTGTGTACAGGCTTCAATCCCTGCAGCCCAAACCAGTCGTTCTTTGCTGTCCTTTCCGACAGCACGCGTCGAAGGCGGCGGCGTCTTGTTCTGTAACTAAAAACCTCTGGTAGTTCCTACCTTCTGCCTCCCATAAACACCTAATTTTCTAAACCCTGAGTGACAGGCGAGCACAACGCTTCCCTTGTCCCTTCCTCGGGATTGCCAAGCGTTGTCAGTGAGGGAGAGGGAAAGGAGAACAAGAAATCTCACTTCTCCTGCCTCTGAGTTTGACAAGCAATTCTAGGCAGGGGTGGTAATATTTGATAAATTTTCATTTTCCTTTCTAGGCTGTCAGGTAATCTTTTTATTGACAGCACGACAGGGGTTTTCTGTAGTCGCAAGGAAAAAGGGCTTGTGCTCTTGCTTGTTATTAAACCAAATACACGTTTCTGAGGGAGAAACAACTACCACCCGCCTCCCTCTAGAAATAAATCCTCTCGGGATCAGCCGTGTCCTACGTAACTCCACGCACTGCATCGAGGAAGGAGGCCAGGTTCACGACGTGGAGCCCTTGGAAACTCCCCAGCACAAATTCTGAGCCATAACCACCTCTAGAACTGGGTCTCCTTTCACCACCCGAGCAACCGTGCTTCCCCCTCTCTCTTAGGCGGATAATTTTACAGTGAATAGTACTCAAATGCCAAGAGAAGCTTCTGTGGCTTAGATGTGACCACATCATTTCTAATAATACCCACCGGAGTCACAGCGAGGCGGTGGTTCCCAGACTACCATGTGAGGCAATGGGATCAAGCTCCATGTCGTGCCAGGAGTCCCACCAAACCCCATCCTCGACTGCAACGCTGCGCTGTGCTCTCCTGCGAGGGTCCACACTGACCCCAGACACGCACTACAGGAAGGTCTTGATGATCAAGGGAAGATGAACCAGGGATGAAGAGCAACCTGCTTGCTCTCCTCGCGCTTCTCCACTAAAGGAGGAGGTACCAAGACAGCCAGAGTAGAGGCAGCCGTGGGCAACTCTCTGAATTTTCCCCGGGAAGCAAGACAAGCAGGATGAACGCAACTGTGACCGTTTATACAGAAAGGGGAAAAACTGCTGTTTCTCAGAGGGATGATGACTTGTTGCAACATTCCTTAGTACATGGAGCATGACCTTCTTCTGCTCGACCCCAGGGACAGGGGCTAAGGCAACTCCACCACCGATTTCAACAGCCGTGAGTGAGGCCTGTGCCCCTACCAAGTCCCTCCACCTTACCCAGAGGCGACTCAGCATGCACTTAAGAGAGCCTGATTGCGACAGCCTGATTGACTACAGCAGCCTAAAGCACCCAGCTCCATTGGGCCCGACAGAGGAATAGCATCAACATCTTCAAGAGGAAGAATTATCAAGAAAAAAAAAATTGCAAAGAAAAGATGCCTTAGAAACGTTATCTTCTGTTCCGACTGCACTATCGGTGTCTCCCTGCAGAGGGGAAGCACATCAAGAAATACTGACCCATTTCATAGGAAGGGGACAAGTAGTTTCTCTTAGGGTTGGTCAAATCAATAAATGAAGATCATTTAAGTTATAAGAGTCTTCCCCTAAAGCCCTTTCTTTGCTATTTCATTACTGCATTTAAGGAAAGGTCACAAGGAGAGAAGCCCAAGGTGTCAGCTTCCCAGGATCATGAACATTCGATCCAGGAAAAGAAATGAAAGCAGAGCCAGAAATACCACCAATAAAGGCGCCAATGAGAAAAAGCTGCAAGAATCATATATAAAATTGCCAGGTCTCCATTTCAGCTCTAAGCACTGTTCTCAAACCTCTTGCTCTAAAAAGTAATTACAAGAGCAGGTTAATTACTGACCCAGGGAGGCGCTCACACCACCCTCCCTCCATGTGTAAGATAGGAGGACCGGTCCTCTCTACAGCCTTTTGGGAGAGAAGTGCCTCCACGGTGCGGTTCGGAGCACCTATGGGCTCAGTCAGAGCCTTGCCGGGTTTTTGCTCGTTCCGCAACTGTTGGCTGCATTCTTCCAAATTCTGAAGTCCAGTAAAAGGCTAAAGACGAAGGCAGGGACTATTTACAGTTCAGTGACAGCCCACCAGTGAGTATGACTACAGTTTCCTAAAGAGCTTGAGAGAAGCAGGGTGAACAACCCCCCCCCCCCCGCCCCCGCGAGGTGCCCTCAAGAGCTTTTGAAAATCCCACTCTCCAAGCTTTAACACCAACAAGTTCATCCAAAAAGTCAGAAGAGAAACTTGGCTGCAAGCGCAAATACTAACAAATGACAACCTGACACCGTGGCAGGGCTGACACCCTCCACATTCCCAGACCAACCTCCTACTATTACCAAGCTGTTCCAGCAAAAACAACTGTCCCAGTTCACAGTGCTGTTATTTTGGGTCTCCCATCCTCCAGACCTTCCTAAGAAAACCTGCTCCTTTCTCCTTGATACATATCAGTCTAACGGTATTTTTTGCATCCTTGCCCTCTTCACCAAGGTCGTTACACGTAGTCTCAGGTCTTTGGGGCAGGAGGCCCTCTTGCAGCCTGCCCGGGTGATGCAGAGGGGTGCCGTGTTGGGTGCCGTGTTGGACGCTGGGTGCCACTCAGTGCCGATGGGTGCGGTGCAGCTGCTCCCCTACCCCAGGAGGTCCCGTGCAGCACATCTACACCACAATGGCAGGTTCATGGAGAGCAGAGAAGACTGTCACAGCCCATTCAGGTCTTTTCTCCACTACAATAAAGGCATTTATGGACCTCCCCCCACCCCCCCCGGCCCAAATCCTGCCTGGCCTTTTGGCACCATCAAAATACTATAAGCAGTCCAACCCTGCCAAATTTGCTGATAGACCAGGAGATAGGGTACACGCGTGAGATTTTAACACCACCTGTAAGATTTCGTTGCAACCTCAATAACTTCCCCAAAGTCTCCCACTTCCAGAGAGCAGATTTAACAGGAATGTCATAAGGACAAAAACATGCCTGCTTCCAGCAAGAGATCTCCCAGGAAACTTGAATTTCTTTCCTTCTTGGGCCCCCTCTTTCAAGCAAATCTCCAACTTCTTGTTACGTTATCTCCACCTACCAAAGGACGGAGGGGCAATACTCTAAGGAGGCAGCTTCAGGTGTTTCTCTCCCTGGCAGCTCTCCTTAACATCACTGCCGACATCAGCGTTCGCTCTAGCTCGGGTTCAACATGGAAAAAAGCCAAACCAGGGATCACTTCCATGACAATCTTTTCCTCAACATCCTCCTCCTCCAAGGACCCACGAGAAAAGGTTGATTTCCCATTTCTTTCCCCCCAGTCACACAGCCCTGCGAGTCCTGAAGCAAGTCTTCTTTATTTTCTGCTCACCTAATCCTCCTACGGACCTCCTCGCTCCTCTAGTCTTGATTCAACACGGACAATATTTGGAGCAGTGCTCCACTCCCACCCCAACGGGGCCAGTTTTCACACTCTGGCTACAGCGTCTCCCCAAAGCAAGACAGCTTCTCCCTTGCTGAGCACAGATACATCAGATCTTTGCACCTTCGCTGGGGTACCAAGCTGTGGCACCGGTATCCCATACCGGTGCAAAGCGTGAGTAGTTTTGATTATAAACAAAACCATACCATTTGTGGTCACGGTGAAATCCGACTTTGCTAACAGATCATAAATATGAGAGTCCGGAGCAGCTCCATGAAAACCGTCGCTGCCTCGCAACACAGCTGTCTTTCAGCTGGCCCGTTTTGTTCGTTTATAAAGAGCAGCATTTACGGAGACGCACGTCGTCCCCTTCCGGCGTCCTGCAGTCCTCCCCCACCTTCTGCCCGCGTGGTGACACTGCTTAGCAGCGCAGTTACTATTGCAAGCAGATGGAAGCATCCTGCCGAAGGAGAGAGCAGCCTCATCGGTTCCCGTGCGCGTAAAACGGACTACCCTTCCTTACCTACCTCGCAGGTGGTAGCAGCTTAATTAATGTTTGCACAGGCTCATGAAGACAATTAGTGCTGAGTATTATTAGTTAATAAAATACTCCATCGCTGAGGTTACTTCGTATTTGCACAATCCTCTATGTGCTTATTTTCCACCTCGTGCTCCGCATCTATTTTAGATTTATCGCCAGCGCCATCAGATCAAGATCCAAATCCCCGCAGCCCCAAGTCCCTGACCCGGAGCATAACTCCGTTCTGCAAGGGGTTTTACCTGTTTCTAAAGTTAATCCAAAGGTGCTTCTCTTTGCAGGCTACATGTAGACCAGGCTCATGCGGGTCTCAGTGCTTCCATACCCCCACCGACAACGCCAAGATGCAAGGGAAGCACACGCGACAGATCGCCACGTCAAAACACACCTCTCGGCAGAGCCGCAGCTCACAGCAATGACAAATCTCCCTAATGAGAAACGTCCCCAATCAGAAAATAGCCTGAATTTTAACAGGAGCCACTGAGCAAACCACTTTGTAAAGACACACAGGGTTTTCGATCGTTTTCTGTGCCGCTCGAGGACTCAATAGCCTCTTGCTCAAAGGTCAGAAACCCCCCCTCCGAAAAACCCTGAGAACAGTAGCTCTATAAAAAGAACCAGAAGCTCACAGTAAAGCCCACGTGCAAGCCATAAAACCGTAATCCCCGACACTATAGGGACTGCACGCGTGCCACGAGGCAGCACGCTGAAGGAGCGAGAAGAGCTGGACTCGGTCCCCAGCTCTGATCTTCATTAATGCCTACCAAGCTTTCACGCTAGTTCTCAGAAGAATCGGGCACTGGCTACCGCTCGGGCACAGGGCCAGACTATCCGACTTTACAGCCTAATCTAGCATGACAGACCCTGCGCTGCTCCTTGGTTTAAGACCAAGAAATAAGAGGTTTCAGGTGAGGTTCCTGCAGAAACTGGTAGAGGTGTCTTACAAAGCATCCTTATAATTTCTTCTGCAGTAGCACCGTGTGACCTATAGTCTTGGAGAAGTAAATGTTACATTTTTACATCCCCTATGCATAAAACATTCACAAGGTAATGTGAGACAAGATAGATAAGTAGGTAAAATAACTAGAAAATTCAAAAGGAGGGGGTAAGATAAAGGAAATCTTGTTCATGACATTTTAGTTAAAGCATGACAGGGTAGTGTGTTCCCAGCAAACACTTCCCAAAAGTCGCTACTCCCATTATAAAGCATCTGTTGAACATCCTTTAAAATGAGACAAGTTTTAAGCAACGGAAAATATATAGGAGATCATTAATTGCTTGCCCTGGGTGTCCTAACAGAGGCCTGACCCAGTTTGGATCCTGGGTCTACATGAGATGCTCCTAAAACGGACTATGCTTACGCAGGCAGGAGGACACAGGTCTGAAAAACCAAGCCTCAGATGAAATGATTTAACAACCATGCTCTCCCTTCTCCTTGCAGGTTGGCTAACATCAGCAGGAGTTGTACCCAAGGAGAAGGCACGGGGGAAACGATGGGCACAAAGAAATGGGTCAGCTCGGGTTAGGAGAAGCTGCCGGCGCTGCAGAGGCAAGAGGTGCTTGAAAGGGGACCTCTACAAAACCACAAAGGAGCTGAGGAACGATGATGACGACAAAACGGGCCGGAGTTGGGACACAGAGCCCCTTCGAGGGGGCACACACAGAGCATGTCCCATGGGATGTGTCGGGCACTTGCATGACTCCAGCTCTAAAATAAAGTGAATGAAATTAGAAACTACTGTGATTATCTAGGCAGCTTTAGTACTTCTGGCCCTCAAGTACCAGCACGGAAGGACAGGACTCCAGCACAGACAGAGCACTCTTCCGACACGGATCGCGGGAACTTCTGCACATGACTTCTGCCGTTTAAGACAGGCAACATCACCCGTTCGACCTCGCACGTACACGAAAAGCGAGGTGAGCGCTCAGATGAGGACGGCAGACAGCGGCGAGCGCAGAACCGGCTCAGGCACGTCTGCTCGCCCCCGGCTTCGAGCAAGCAGCGATTTTGGCGCCGCTGAGATATACGGCCACAGATAAGCCAATGCAACAGCAAGCACGAGTCTTTCCCAAGCCGGGCTTACAGACAACAGAGCAGCAGGCTTGAAGTGGGAATGCTGCCAGCTGCCCTCCGCCACTTGAACTGGCCGTCCGGTGGCATCTCCGTACCCACGTGGGACCACGAGGACAGCAGCTCCTTCCCTGGGCAGGCAGAGGGGAGTCTCATCATCTGCCTTCATCAAGACCGAAGCCCAGGGGAAGCCTTGCTGGTAGCACTTACACCCTGTTGTTTGGGCAAAGGTGACCATCTCCAAGGTCTCCAAAACTCTCCGTCCCCATCACCCCACACGTCCCCCTACCAGCAGCGCTCGCACACACGGCAGCCCCGGATGCACCTCCTAACGTTTCGTCTGCCGAGAGCTCCTCCGGCACGCGCTGCCTGTGCCAGCCCCGCCAACGGCTTCCAAAAACAGCTGCAGCTCTCTTTAATTAGTCTCTGCGGGCAGCGGGCATTAACGATTTCAGCCTGATGCCTGACTATTTTTCTTTCAGCCCCGCGTCCCCCCCCTTCCCTGAGCCCCTCTGCACAGGCTTCCTGGACGGCTTGGCCGAGCAGCGTGACCTTTTGGCAACGCCGCCGTTTGAAAAGTTAAGTTAAAAGCTGCTAAGCAACGGCGCCGAGAAGGTGTCATCTCCGGGCAGAAAGCACCGACCCGCTCTGGGCCCGCAGGTCTTGGTGGAGCCCAAGGAATCGCCCACCTGGGGACCCCCATCTTGGCAGCTCCTCCACCGCCATCTGAACATCTTCCAGGTAGGACAAGGCTAGAGCACGCTGCCCGATACCCTTAAGCACTAAATCAAACCACGCTTGCTACGGTCGAGATATATCGACACAGATAAGCGAATGCAATAGCGAAGAGTCTTTCCCAAGTCATGCCCAAAGACAACAAGCATGATCAGGCAGACACTTCTGCCCGGGTCGGCGCTAAAACCGCCCTTGGAGTGCAAACGTGCCCACCGGCTTCTCCAACGTGAGCCCTCTCGAGCGTTTGCTGGAGGGCTCCTTTAAAACGAGCTGCCTTCCAAGAAGCACAACTTCTTTTCCCAGGCAAATGGGGCTCCAGGGTCTGAACAGAAGGTAGCGGAGAAGATGTTAGGCCATCAAGCGGTTTGCTTGACTCAGCAGCTTGGTGGAAGCCTTCAGCGAAAACGACTTCTTCAGCGAGAGCCAGGTTGTACAATAAAACCTGCACCAGCGCGTCTACCTAGCCCTCGTACCAGGAGCCAGGCTTTTAAAGCAATTATAACAATTAACCAAAAAAAAAGAAGAGAAAAAAAGCTGAGAATTACAACTTCGCCACAGCAATAAGAGCTCAAAGAGCCGCTCTTGCCTTTGGGAACCAGGAAAACAACAGTCTAGCTTGGCTGGAGGAAGACTACAACCTGACGAAGTTATCGCTTCCACCATGGGGCCTTCCACCAAGCTTGATTTGTAAGTCCGGCCAAGCCAGGCCTGGGCAGCGCTTGGACAAACACCCTTCCAGAGAGGGCTAAACCTACGTAAGAATAATAGAAGATATTCAGTTAAGTCCTCCTACCAACTCAGCGAAAGCCTTCAGAGATGCTTCTCAGGGACGCTCTTCTCCTCTTGACGCGCCTGCACGAGTTCCAGGAGCGGCAGGGAGGTCCCTAGACACGGACTGTCTCTTCGGGGAGGCGACGTGCCTCCTCCGGGATGCCCGCGGCTCCCGTCGGCTAGCTCAAGCGCTCAAGCTTGCTGCCTTCCTCCACCGCTCGATGCCGCGGATGGAGGGCTCCAAGCGACGCAGCCCGGAGCTCCCCGCCTCGACTCACGCGGGCGGTTTCGGATGTGGCCCAACGCGGCTGCGCTCAGGGCCGTTAAAAAAAAATAAAAAAAATCATAAACCACCTTTGATTTTTCGCCTTCATAAAACCAGGGGAACAACATGGCAGCCCAAGCGAGCGCCCATCAATAAAGCGCAAGCGGAATATCAATATTTAGCTACATGGAAATTTATAACAACCTGGGAAGCAGTTATTAATGCGGCGTTCAGTAATTTGCACCGTATTTGATACGGAGCAATAGAAACGCTTACCACCGAAGACCATCACGCTTCCAGCGTATTTATTTCTATAAGCGCGAGTAGGGCGCAAGTCAACGCGAAGCAGCAGATCTACGAGGGAGAGCCAAGCTCTGGCATTCCTGCACGTTTGCCAAATTTATAGTGAAAATGCTTCAAAGAAGTCTTCTAAGTCTACAAACAAGTCCTCATCTCCCAGCGTTCATAATGCAACTCTCCAGGCAGGATCCAGCGGCTCAGACGGGCTCGGAGCCATCCCGGATTAACGAACGGCCGCTCACGCCTGGCCATCGCCGCTGCCCGTCCTCCCAAATCGCCGTGGGAGGAACAAGCTTTAAGGTAGGGTCAGACCCCGGGAACTCATCCAACGGTCACGTCCAAACCCGAGACGCACACTCAGACCTTTCCCCCCTTCTCCCGGCGAAGGGGGAGCGGCGCAAAGGCGTCACGGCGGCTCGCGAGAGCAAAGCGCTTCGCTCCAGCCGACGCAGCCGCGGCAGTTTCAGCCAAGCTCAGCATTTGCTTTTGCAGATACATTTTCAAGACAACGCGCCGTCTGAAATCCCCCTGAAACGCGCACGATTGCTTCGCTGCATCTCATTCTTACAGGGCGGGTTGTTTAACCGATGCAAGTCTGGGGGGCAACCACGCAGTCTTAAAAGCGGCGAGGCCCTCAGAAGGTCTGGCACGACCATACAGCCGAAGAGCAGCAAAGGCGTAAAAGGACACGTAGGTCCAAATTTGTGTTTTCAGAGCATTTACACGGCTCTCCAGAGCCACCTGAGAAAAACGGAGGCAGGAACGTGGATCTGCAGCAACGTCATGGAAGACCTCCTTGAGGTCTCCCCCCAGCTTTGCTCACGGGGGTTTCTTTGCCCAGAGGTCAGTAAGTGACAGTTACCCACGATATGGGCCGAGACCTCCTGGGACCAAAACGACCATCGCGGTACGTGGGGGCAATTAAACGGGATGAGCGGCGAGAAGGGCTTGCTGCTCCCTCACCTTCCGGGACAGCCGGTGACCTCAAGCAAGAGCGAGGCTCGGAGAGCAGGGCCAGGTACTCTGGGATCTGGGGTCTGCAAAGGGGGAAACACTGCTTCCAACGCAGGCAGGGGACATTGGAGCCGCAAGGGCTCAAAAGGCACCACCGTCCCCTCTTGGTTGCGGGCAGGGCTCAGCCTCGAAACACCACACAGCTTTGCAACACCCGCACACCCGCCTTTCCGCCTCGGCACGCTCCTTCGGCTTTAACGCCGGGGCAACCGAGCGGCTTACAATTCATTACGGGGTTTATCCTCAGCAGCATTAAGGTGTTGGTCCCATTGATCAGATGGGAAGACCGAGGCACGGAGCGGCCAGGCCAACTTCCTCAAAGCCACGCTGGAAAACTGGCGGAGAGGACGCCACCGGCGTCACCTCCGGGACACGCGCGAGCGCCCGCCATCGGGTTTCAGCGCAGCCGCGTGAAATCACAAACCATACGGCTATCAAGGCGCCGAGGCACCCTCGCCCGACGGCGGGACGGCAACGTGCCGGCAGCAGCGGTCACGCGCAGGCAGCCTGGGCTTGATGCCACTATCAGCCACGGCCTCGTTCCCAACTGTCAGCTGCAGACGTGAGACAGTCGCGTCCTCGACTGTTCCAGGTCCGCCTGTAATACGTGGTTAATCTGGGTTCTTGCTCAAGCTTTAGTCTTAGTTCTCCTCTAAACTGTGCAGGGAACCCTCTAGACGAGGTTTAACGGTGCTTTATCCCCGGCCAAGCTGCGAATGCAGATTAAAAGGCAGCTCCGGTTTAACTCCGCGGATTTTTTAATTGAATTCATTGCCCGCCGATGGTCCTCCGACGCCTCTCCCTCTCCAGTCCTTTCCCAAAGACAAACTGGTTCTCACACAAGCAGTAAAAACAAAATTGAGGAAGGGTCCTCCGGCGTCTCGGCACGAAAGCCGCAGGAGCCACCTCGCAACGGGGGGCACGCGGCAAGGAAGAACGCGGTATCGCGGGCAGCATTTGCTCATCGGCCACCGCCCCAGCCATCCATCACCCGCATCACTCGTTGCGCCGCGGCCTCCTCGCCCCGGGGGTCCAGACCTCCCGCGACCAGCAAAGGGGGGCGAGGAAACGCTGCTG
Source organism: Apteryx mantelli (assembly GCF_036417845.1). NCBI lineage: Eukaryota > Metazoa > Chordata > Aves > Apterygiformes > Apterygidae > Apteryx > Apteryx mantelli. The sequence goes on along the minus strand of NC_089979.1, from coordinate 1,684,447 downwards.
AGCTACCCGAGAGCCCGTAACACCTAACGCGCTATTAAATCCGCTAGCGGTTGAGAAGAGAATCCGGCACGCGCTTGGCGGGTGCCTTCTCCGTCCAGCGCGGAGAAGCCACATTTCAACTTTGAGGCCAATTCTTTTTCTTTTTTTTCTTTTTGAATTATTTTTCGTGTTTGCGGATATCTTTCTCGGGAGGCTCAGATGTGTTTAAGCACGCACAAACGCAACCGCTCCCAAAAGCTGCTTTGACATTTCTCCTACCGCCCAAAGCGGAGCAGAGGGACGGATGCTTTTAAAGCATCGCCGCCGCCAGGTCTCCCCAGCACGGCGGATTCACGCGCTAGCCGTTCGCCCTGGTGCTGGGAGCACGGTCGAGCCGTCGCTTTTGCAGTCTCCGACCGTCCCGTCTCCGGAAGAAATACATGTTTTTAAATCGCCGGCTGGGATAACGCCCTGCAAAGGGCTGCGGCAAAGCGATTTCCAACCGCCCGCGGTCGGAGCGGACACACTGGCATAGATACGGAGCCAGTTTGGCTCGATTGGAGGGTTTGCGGGTTGTTCTGGGGGGGAACAGGGGGAGGTGAACCTTGCACAGCGGTGGTTTCTCCTGCGATTTCAACCTGTTGGCCACACGCAGGGGCCTCGCGAACCGTTTCGGAAAAGGCAGGCGAGCGACCGCGTTACCCGCTCCGCCTACCGTGCAAGGAGCAAAGAACGGCAAGACGTCGGAGAAAACGCATCTCCTCATCCGTTCTCCACGCTGGCTGCACAGGAGGAAAAAAAAAAAAAAAATCAGCGATACAACAGGTTTCAAACAAATAAGTAAATAAAGAGGCGTTTTGTTCATACGTGCCCGGATCCATCAAAGCATCTAAGCACGTTTAGACGCCGCCGACTCGAGCGTCTCACCAAATTAACGAACCCCGGGCGGGCGCCGGAGCACGTTTGGCTCGATCGGCGGCCCCAAATCTCGCGCCGCCGGAGCGCCCGCAGTGCCGAAGCTCTTCCGATACATTTTTTCCCCCCTCTCCCCGTGCCGGCGAGAACGCCCGCCGCCTATTAGGGAGCGCGAGAGGATGACAGATTACCGAATCTCGAGATTAATTGCTCTCCAAAGCGAGACGGTCGTGCTCGGTACCCGCCGTCAGCACAGTCCATCAATCTCGGCAGCGCGGGGCTGCTGCCGGCCGCCTGCTCCCCCCCCTCCGCTCGCCTCTCCAGGCGGGGAGTTCATTTCCACTTCATTACTCCGCGAGGCACCGAGCCGCCAAGCGTCTTACTTACCGGCTACGCGGCGCTCCGATGAAGCCGCCCCGCTTCTCCGGCTGCCTCCTCCGACGCTCGATACGCAGCGTCGGCTCGCGACGCGAAGGGAGCACGCGGAAACCGTACGGCGCGTCGCCGGAAAACCGCTTTGGGTCGGGACCGCGACGTCGCCTTCCCCCGGGAAAGGCTCCGTGCTGCCAGCGGGAGTCGCGGGAAAAAGCTGGCGGAGTTTCCCGGCCCGGCCCGTAATTCCGCACCCATCAAGCGATGCCCAAGGCAAAGCGTCGGAGCTTTGCGGTGGCCCACGGCGGCGGCGCTCGCAGCAGGGTCCCCCCCCCCCTTCTCCAAAATGAATAAAAAAGAAAAATCTTCCTAAATGAGTATGAAAGAGAGCGGAAAAGAAAACAACCAACGGACGCTTCATTGGGAAGCGCAGGGTTGGAGGAGTTTGGTTGTTTTTTTCTGTAAGTTGAAGGAATTCTGTGCTAAAGATGCTGAATTTTCACCCTTATTAAAACAACGCTCTTTTTCCAAGAGGGTTTTTTTTGGGGGGGGGGGGTTGTTTTTCCACCTGGCATTTTTGCCCTCGCAAAGGGGGGACGCGGCACCCTCCGCTCCTCTTGTCGCCCTTTCCCGGCGTTTCAGCACCCGGGCAGCAAAGGTTCCCGCGGGTACCAAGGAACCAGGCTCTTCCCAGCAGCATCGTTACAGCCGTGCAATTACACCGGGGGGGAAAAAAGAAATTTAAAAAAAAATATATATATATATATGCAAGATGTCTAGGCATCCAAGTTTATCTATGCTACCCCTGTCCACCGCCGATTTGCTTATAGGAATTAATGCGCAAACCTATATTTTGGGAGCTGCCACAGACAAGATTTCGGGAGCAGAAGGAATAACCGCCAGCCCCCCGCTCGCCAGTTAAGCTGCTGAGAATCACTAACCATCTTTGGCTCTTTGCCACCTCAATCCGAGGCAACGCGGGGCGGCAGGGACTGGCTGAAGGGGGTCGATCGGCAGAGACGCGGGCGATCGAACAGCGGAGCCTTTCCCGCCGGCGCGGATCTGCTCTCGCCGTTCCGCTCTTCGGCTACAGATGCTCCTCAGACGCAACCGGAGCCTGATTTCAGGGTCCGGCGGAGATGGATCGCGACATTTCCCCTCCGCTTGATATAGCGGCTAACGCGGCAAACGACGAAGCGCCGTCGGCTAGCGGGAGCGACAAGTTTAGGCGACGCTGCCGGAAGCCCGGGAAACGCGGGGTGCCGGCGTCCCTTGAGCGATGCAGCCAAATACGACGGACCGGCTGCGTGACAGTAAAGGAAAGAAAACGACACTACGTTTAATTGAAATCGCCCCTTGCTGCAGAACCGGAGTTATACCGGATGCACGGGGACAAGTCACGGGGTTTTTAAGGAAGGAGGAGGCGGTTTAGGGCTCAGTGTATCCGGAGGCAGACGGGTCGGGTTCGGCTCGCGTGAAAAGGAGGGAACAAATCCAAAGGAGCGGCTCGGCTTGCAAAAGGCGGCCTGCCCACCTCAGCTATTTTAAAACAAGCGCGCTCCCAAACTCAGCTTGTTTGGGGGGTTTTTCCTTAAACTGGCGGGACGGACGAAAAGCAAGCTCGGGCGCAGGTTGCTTTGCGAGCGCCGCGCGTTAAATCGCGAGCGCCGTTAACCGAGCTGGCAACGCCGGGGAGCGAGAGGCCGGCGGCTCCGGAGAAGCTGCTGTTCCGCCGCTAAATCGCCGGCGTATTTTGCCGCTTCTGCTACGTCCCGGTTAATCGACCTAGCGCGGTTTCCCACGGGGAAAAAAAAAAGCGCCCACATCTTTCCCGAAGCTCTCCGTGCAAACGCGGCCGCATCGTGCCCCCTAGAGGGTGCTCCCGCGGAGGGGAGGGCCGCGATTTGGGAAGTACTTACGCGGGAAGAGTTTAAAGAGAGCAGGGGAGAGAGACGTAGGGTAACGCAAGCCGTTGCAAACCGGGCTGGGGGTAACTACGCAGAGCTCAGCACCTTCCTTGCCGGTTAAGGGGCGTTATTAAATCCCGGCCCGATCCCAACCTGCAGAACCTGGGGAAAGGATCCCCATCGCTTTCGGGGATTTTGGGGTGGAGACGTGCAGAAGTTCCCCCCCGGGGGCAGTCGGGGGTGGTGCTCAGCCAAACCCACCAGCTGGAACTGAAGACATATTTTTAAAAATCATCCGAAAAACGACGCCCTCGCTATCGCCCGGGGCCGAATCCCCCCCCCAGGGCAGCTCCCCGCGACTCCAGGGGAAAGTCGCGCCCACCGAAGCCCCAGCGGTTCCCAGCCGGCCCCTACGCAGAGCTCTTGCCTCTCCGCTCGGCGCTGGAAACGCGCCGAGTTAAACAACGCGGCTGCAATTAAAACGAAAACTGGAAGCGAAAAGGAGGCAAAAGTCAAAAGGAATAGGTACGTTTGCAGCCGGGAACCGAAAACAGATGGGGAATCGATGAGGCAGAGGACTAAAACGCAGAGAGGCTGCTCCTGACCACAGCCAAGGTGAAGGTTTCTGCTCCAACACAGGTGAGCAAGGACTCGGCGAGGGGCCGGGGCGCGCGGGAGCAGCCCAAAAATCTGGAAAGCGGCACAACATCCTCCTCGGTCCGAGGAGCCCAAGGGGGAATCGCCGCATCCGCTCACGCGGCAGCCCCGTTTCACCCAGCCTCGCAAACCCGAGCGTGGCCACCACGGCCACGCGCTCTGCTCCCGGGAACCTGGTGGAGCGACCACATGTGCTTCACCCTTTCCCGAGCTCGGGAGACGCCTTTTCCTTCTGCTTATTGCCACGGAAGCGGCAGAATGGGAAGATCGGGGACGCTCTGCTCCCGAAGGGCTGGACGGCCCGAAGGCTCCCTCCTCACTACGACCCCGATCCCCCGTTCCCGAAGGCCGGCGGGAAGCAGGCCCTGCAGCCCGGAGAGGACGAGCTGAGCTTCTCCTCCAGGGTCCATTGTGCTGAGGCTGGTTGAAGTCCATCAGACTCACTCCAGAAGACCAGGCTCTTAATTAAGCACGGCTAATCAGACACCTGGATTCATCCGGCACAACTGCATCCCCTGGGGGCAGATGGAAAACCACTTGTTTGCCTCCTGCAAGCTGCAGCTCATCACGAGGTGCCACGCGTAGCAGCCAGGGCTCTTGTGGACAGAGAGCCGTGGCCGCAGGGCCTGAACCAGCACCCACAGAAGCTGCCCCAGAGCTTCACGTTCGCTTCAGAGAGCTTTGGACGAGGCCCAGAAAAAAGTCGAGCCTTGCAGGTAGAAGCGGTGTTGGGAGAGCTGCCTCGTTGAGCTTGGCGACGTGCATTCGGGAGAGGACACCTGGGCACCCTTGGCTTGAAGGAGATGGTACCTGAATCACGCCCTGCAGCCGACCAGCCTCTGGGCAGAGTTACCCGATATATACACCGAGGGTGAAGAAAGCAAAGAGGATTTCTCCAGAGCATCCTTTCTGATGATGAAGCCGATCTCAAGGTGGAGCACACCCGGTGGCCATGTCAGAGGGTAAAAGCCAAGATGCCCAGATGCTCTTCCCGGCTCTGCCATCGGTTCTCAATCCACACGCGTACAGAAGTGCCAAGTGCCCTGCAAAACGGTAACTTCCAGGGTGATGGGAGGCAAAGCGTGATGGAAACGGCACTTTCCTAACTCAAAGCAAGGATTTAAGAGCTGCTCCTCAGGCCCTTGTTGACAGGCAGCCAGAAGCAGCCCCATGGGAAGGGAGCAACGACCTTCAGACTGATCCTTAAAGAAGTCCAGCGTGGAGCAGTCATAGGTCGCACAAGCAACAAGCCCCAGCTCGTTCCTCTGACCCAAAGCAGAACCTCCTTGGCATTGGAGCAGGCACCTTGCAAGCACCTCGGGCCCTGGAGCAGCGCGCGGGCGAGCTCAGCAGCTCAGGCAGAGGTCCAAGCACCGCAGGGTACGCGCCTGCGCCCATAAGGGCCCAACTTAAGAGATCAGTTCCCTGCTAGCTCCGATTTTGGAGGGAGAACTGCTGAAAGGCAAGTGCCACCAAGCCAGCCGCGGGCTGGGACTTTATCCAGAGGAAGGGAGAAGGGAGCAAGGCCGTTTCCCCAGCATGAGGCCGTACATCGCCTCCTACAACTAATTACCCTTCACGGACTGACAGACGAGGCAGGGGTCAGGACACCGAGAAGCACCTCGGCCAAGTGGCAAACGCACAAGACATTTGCGATGAGATCATTAAAGCCAAAATTACCACGGGAGGAGATCAGCCCTCAAATCCATTTTAACACCACGCGATTCTCTGCCGGCCTCAAGAGCCTGGAGCACCAGGTCCCAAAGCCAGCAGCTCTCCGCACTGGGCCCGGAGGCATTTTTTCATTTACAGTAATTGCATCTGACTATGGATTTCAGTCGCAAATTCCATCAATTCTATGCATTCAAACCAAATCTTAAAATTGGAAAGGCACCTGTGAGTGGAGCGAGAAGCTTCCTGAAGCTGCGGCGAGGAGGCCAAGCCGGGGCCGACATGCCTGTCATGAATCGCATGCCAAGCTGGAGGCTTCTGCAGGGACTTCAAAAATGCAAGGGCCGGCTTGAGCCAAGATGGGGTAAAGATAGCTCTGGCGCACCAGAATAAACCTTCAGCTAAAGTTTCTCTTTCGGCCCCGTTCCCGGTCTCCCGTCCCGCTCTGGTGCCACTCTCCCCTTTCGCCCGGCGCGAGCCGTAGGCACACCTTGGTGGGGTATATCCACTGGCATGCCGCAGAGAAATGCAAAGTCTGAAAGGCAAATTGGGAAGGGGATAGGGTTACTCTGCAGAACCGGGGTGGGAGAAATGGCTTGCTCGCAGCTGGCATTCCCTCGCTTTCTCACAGGCAGTTAATTGGCGATTTTCATCACTTAATGGAAGCATTTGCTGTTATATATGGACACAAGAGACGGAAAAAGGAAGAGGCAGGAAAGACGACAGCCCGAGCAGGTGCTTTCGCTAAGGATCTCAGCTGAACCGTTTGCACGACTCCCAGAAGCCACCTTCCAGGAGCAAAAACTCCCAGCTCAACGTCATCCAAGACACAACCAGAAAGAGCAGCTTGGGCCGTTCCTCGTTCGCTTTCCGCCAGCCGGTTCAGCACAAGAGCTGGCCGATCGGAGACAGGCAGACCCGGGCAGGCATCAAAGACGTGCACGGAAACACAAGGGTCGCCTCGAAAAAAGTCAGCGCCTGACGCTCTTTGGACGTTCTTCGCTCCTCAAAGCACGCAAACTAAAGAAAACGGCGTCCATTAACGCAGGACAACTTCACAGAAAAGGGAAAATATACAGAACAGACAGCGCAGAGAGAAAGAAATAAGTCTTAATTAGCTATTCTGAGTGCTGCCAGAAGAAAGGGAAAGGTCTACCCTCTGCGAGGAGGGGTTACAGCACCCTCCCGTATCCATCGCATCCATTTGTATTCTGTAGTTTTATAGTTTAAAACTGCAAACGCTCTAGGACAAGCACTCTCCGGATTATACATCTGCAGCGCAGACTGCTGCTTCAGCAATATAAATAATAATACCGAAATAATTACCTTGAGCTGCAAACGTTCCCTGTTCTCCCCCAGCTCTCTTCCCCAACGTACGCTCGAGCATCCTCAAACCCAACCTCCGTTTCCGCCGTTTCTACTTCGCGCTGCAATATTATCCAGAAAAATTGGAGGGGAACAGGATATTCCAGTGAAACGACCCGAGTATCACAGCCACGCAGGTGGGACACGCTGGCCACCCAGGTGCCACCAGCAGAAACGTGGGTGAAGGAACCAAAATCATGGCGCAGCCCTTCACCGCTCTGGTTTTTCTTTTATAAAAAGCAAAGAGGAGGCAGAAGCTTCTGAGAGAAGACCAAAGAGACAGGAGCGCCCACGAGGATCATCAGAAATGGGTAAAGCTTGTGATCCCAGCTGCAGCTCTCCGTGACAGCACGGCCCACACCATCTCCTCTGTCCTCCTGATCACATCAAGCAGGTCAAAACCGCGTGATTTGGACTTTGCTTCAGGAAGCGACTGGAGTCAGCACCAAGAGGCCAAGCAAAGAAAAACCAGGGATCTCGCTGCTGCGATTTAAGCCCTGAGTAAGGGCCCAGACTAGCAACAGTCAGTGAGGACACTGCTTTCAAGGGACCTTGCAGTCATCCAGAGCCAAAGCAAGACTCAGTTCGATTCAATTTGTTATGCACTAAAAATTCCCGATAAAATCTAATACACCGCTTGGTTGTGCACCACCATCTAGAAAAGCCTCTTTACTCTGTGATGGAGGATTTCTTTGGCTGGTTGACTACAAACTTTACCTAAGCTGAAAAGGCGAGAAGCATTCTGCCCAGGAATTGCTCCGAGCTGTGCAAAGAAATTGCCATCACAGATTGCATCCAGTATCCAGGCCTTATCTCCATGTATTGCCCACGTTGCTGCAAAATTTGTAATTTAAGCATCTAAAGCGACTAAACTTGACCCTAAACCAAAGGTGAAGTTGAAGCCAGGGACAGCGGAGCTGTAACCTCCCTGCCCGGCCTCCACCATCCGTGCAAGGAGGATGAACATACGTACCTCTTCCAGCGAGTAAGCCTTTGGATTAAAAGCATCACCAACCACCAGCTCTCAAAACAAATGTAATTTCTGAATTGTTTAATGCGCTACTATATAGCCCCGAAGCACACGCCTCCAAGAGCGCAGCCCTCATCTGCTGCCTCCTGCATCTCGCTTGCCTCAGCGCACTAAACGCTCCCGGCGAGCAGGGCTTTGCCTTACTATCTCATTTAGATAATCATCTACGTCTTTATCGTTGCAGCCTTTGAAAAACAAAGCGGCTCAAGCGGACCTCTGAAGCGCTCCAGTTTCATCTGTAGGCGCCAAAACACCCTTAAAACTGGGTGCAGGGTGACTCGTCCAAGACACACCAGGATTTCAGGGGGAGCAGATCCCCAGATTTAACCCCCGGAGTATGCTAGCTTGCTGCTCCTTTTCGCCTGCTGCTGCCTTTTTTCCCTGCCGGCCCTGTGGCCTGAGTGTCGGCAGCAGGAGAAGACGCTCCTTCCACCCAGCTGCACTTCTGCTCCCGCTCTGCATAGAAATCGCTTGAGATCCCACCAAAAACAAGACCTGAGAAAGTAACGCTTGCTGTTTTCCATCTGAGGTGCAAAATATTCTGAGCTTTACAAGACGGCAGCTGTTTCACAACGATCCTCTAACGGTTAGCGAAGAACACGCTGTTTCATCTGCTCCTGGGGCAGAGGGCCTCCACGGAGGCGTCAAGGACGAACAAGAGCAACGACCCAGAGCAGAAGGCATCCGAGAATAAACAAAGATAAACTCCACTCAACGAGGGTAAGGCTTCTGCCACGGCACGTGCAGCTCTGTCCCATCACGCTGCTCAGCATCAAACCCCGCCACGCCAAGCGGCAGGGACAGCAGGGAGACCTGCACAAGCAGGACCACATCTACCAAAAAGAAAATAAGGGAGCACACGTGGTAGAGGTAAGGGTGAAAAGACAAGTTGCTCTATTACCATTTCGCATTAAATTGCGATGGTTATAATTCAGGCAGTCTATTTTCGGGGGGACGAGGACGTGACGTGGCTTTGCCGTTCAGCCAGGCAGGAGCAAGGGATACTCCAGGGAGTAAACGGACGAGAGAAGAACCTCCCCGGACAACCAACTCGGAGCACAGACCTACATATTTTCCAAGTCTAACCGAAGAGCTTCACACGCAGCCTCCGCAGGTTACAGACAAACGCTGCCAAGAAACGCAGTCGGAGAACTGCGGAATAGGAGGCAGCATCCTCTAGATGGTTCTGTCTCCTCGCATATATCTCCCCGGTTTGAAAACGCCTTGCTATACGCTAAAAACGGAAAACTCACGCCGGTCCTGGCAGCCAGGTTTCCAGACCTACTTTGCAGTGGAAAAATTTTGATGGGATCATCCAAGGCTGCTGGATGCCTTTCAGCAGGGCCGACGGTCTCGCTTCCCCAGTGCTTTGTGCCCGGAACGCGAGAGTGCAGAGGAATCGCAGTCGCTGCCCGGGATCCCACTGTGCTAGGTGCCAAACAAACACAAACAAAGAGCTTTTAATGAGTTTATTTCTCTTAACAGTGCAACAGCTCCTAGGACAGCTAATGAATTCACAGTGGAGCCTACAGCAGAGCTCTAGCTACGCTAATTAAATATTTTTTAATCCTTTCCCCCCCCCGCATCCCCCCACGGATGCAGCTCTCGCAACGATAGCAACGATGGGAGCATCAGCAGAGGTGCCTTAAGCTTCTCATTGCCCAGACCTGTCCCAGGTGATGCTCCAACACCGTGTTTGTACGATGCCCCAACGCTATACGAATCAGAGTAACGCTTGGGGCAACAGTCCACAAGAACCAGCACTGAGCAAGCAGCATGCTGCAGGTAGTATCTTATTTTACTCTTCATTTTAAGTTCTTTACTTCCCGTGAGAACTGCACACGCAACCGGTTGGGGCCCAAGACGGGGATCACTGGCCAGAAGGTTTAGTGACAACCTTCACGAGAACCAGCGAAACCTTGTCCCTCTTCTCCATTGCCATGGAAGAGGTAACAAAAAAAACCCTCAAGAAACTGGACAGAGGACTGAACATATTTCATTGGGGCTTAAATGCTTATTTGCTTCCGGAGAGGGAAATTCAGAGAACATCCCATCTCTGCGAAGAGACTCACCAACAGCAGGAACAGCAGAGAGAAGCAACGTTTTGACTCCGTAAACCCAAACGTTCCCCAATTCCAAGCTAAAAAGAAAAAAAAAGCCAACATCCGCTTCCTGCAACACTTCTCCTTCACTTGATACCAGTCCGTACAGTTCACTTTTAACCCTGCAGCTCTTCAAGGTCCTCCGCTAACATCTCCTAATTAAACCTTTCAAAGCGATTAGTTAGTGGCCTGACTTTTCAAAGGGAAACGCAGACGGACAGAAGGACAGAAGTGATGCTCACCCGCAGCGGCAGAGGAGAGAACAGGCGAGCGCGGGCTCTCATGCCCACTCCTGGTGGGAAGGCAAGAGCTTGTAGGACAGCGTGTCTCGGACCAGCTTAGAGACCATGGTCCAAAGTGGCCGTAAGCAACAGGATTGCTCTCCACCCATCATTCCAGAGCATGCTGCAAACGGTCCCGGACTTTCTTTTCCGGGCACGTTTCTAAATACCATCAACCCTGGACCATTTCTAGGTCCTTTTCCTTCTAATTCACGTTAATTCCAATTCTCTCTTTCCCCAGACAGATGACGTTGGCCCGTTTCAGCTAACCGATCGGCAACCTCGCGCTCTAGAGCGGTGTTCTCCCACCGCAGCCCGCTCTCAAACCCGAGCCGGCATTAAAAGCACATTCGTAACCGATTCCGGAGGCCAGCCCTATAACGCAGATAAACAGGGGAAGCCATGCCAAGGCGCTGAATGATTTAAAGCGTAATTCCCCGCTCCCCACCCGTTCCCCTGGGCGCAGGGGGCCACCTGTTAGTGCTTGGAGCATGAGAAAATACCCCGGAACGAGCAGAATCCCGAGCCGCGCAGCTCCGCTCCACCAACTGCCGTAAGCAAGAACCCGCTAATGGCTCCTCACTTGCTCCAGGGATTATGTCATAGCTCAAATTGTATTCCTGAGGAATGGGGTTACCGCATTCCCGCATTCCTGAGAAATGTGCTGAGAGCCGCCCGGCGCAGAAAGAGACCCCGGCACCGTCGCAGCCCGGAGCCCGAGCAGGGCAAGCCGAGGGGGCTCGGGCGACGGGGCCGGGGGCTCGAAGGAAGCCCCCCCCTCTTCCCAGCTTTCGGCATCCCATCGAGCGGACGCGCGCAAGCCGGAGGGTGCCAAGCGGAGAGCCGTGCAACCTGAGCCGCGCTCGCCGCCGGGAGGCCGGGCTGCGGCGTCGCCTCCTCACTCCCGGCACATCGTTTTTCTACATCAACTGTCTCGTTTAGATTGCCGTGTCCGGCACCTACCAAATCCAGCTGGAAGCACCTCGGAGCAAGGGTGAACCTGCTCGGAGCAGCCCCGCACGCACGTTACAGCTGCGGGAGCCACGTGAAATAAAAGCCCGCATTAAGGCAGCTCTTAGGGTTATAAAGCAAGCCAAATCCTCAGGAAATCAGGAGTCCTTGGACTCCAGGGCAAGAACCACAGCAAAAAAGCTCCACTTCCAATTGAAAAGATAAATGGGAAGGAAAAGAGAAAAAAAGAGTGAAAAGAAAAATGAAGAGAGAAGAAAGTAGCCAGCATATATAGCAAGCTGGTGAAAATCAGCAGCAGCAAGGATTATGTAACTCATGATTTACGACTGCTCCATCTGTAATTACATGACCACCTCCAAGCGGTTTCCCCGTCTTCAGGAGCGGGCCGGCGTATCAATTTGCCGGGCAGCGTTGAGCCACGCGCCGGGTTCGGCCCCTCCGCAGCCCGCGGCTGCCCTCCGGCACCGCTCCACCGCTTGCAAGCCCTGGCTTAAAAATGCATCACCCCTTTGCACAAGGCAGTGCTTGATTAATAATAAAATAACGCTTCCCTACAATGTAAGAAACGGTTTTGCAAAGGACTGGGATACGACGAGGATGAAAATCGCAGGGAAGTCGGCAGCAAATCAAACAAACCTTTCGTTTTTACCGGCCGGGTTGTCCCGTCGAGGGCCGGGAAGGTGTCTCACCTCTCCGTTTCTACAAACGCGTGCTGGGTACCGGGAACTCGCTAGCACCACGACTGGAAAAAGATTTATGAACAGACCTTTTATTCACTCCCAAACGCTCTGCACCGCGCGTTGGACGATCTAGCCTCAAAACCGAGACTCGCAACGATCAAAAGACAATTAAGGAGTTCACAGGAGACATTTCCGTGAAACCTGAAAGAGAACGGATCAGTTGAAGGAGATTCGGGCCGATACATGAACATTTTCGGTTTTCAGGCAGCGCTTCTAAAATACACCCCGGACCGCGCTGGGGACACTTCCGGCTGCTCCGGAATGTGGCTTGTCAACGCCTGCTCCCTGGGAGCACTTAGAGGGAGAGCTGATCACCGCTGATGCTCCCATCCGGGAAACATTTCAAACGAGAACCAATTAGCACCACTACACGCTGCAAGAACGCTGCTCCAGCACGCTTTATACACTCCAGCTCGGAAAAAAAAAAACAAAAAGACAGGAAAAATACAGCTCTTCACGCGGAGACGCTTCCCCCAGCGGGGAGTGAGAGTTTCAGTGCCCTGCAAGACCAAAAATGCAGAAATACATGGGGAGATGGTGAGGAAACCTGTGCAGTCAGGGACTGCTGGGATCTCCCCATGGTTTGTACCGTAATCCCAGGAATTTAAATCATTTTCTTCACCACCAGAATCAAACCAGGTAGGTTCTGGGTTAGTGCCTGGTTAGGAGGGAGCTTGGGACCACGTTGGTATTTAACAGTTCCCCAGGAGCCAGGCGGGCCGGGCTGTCCCAGCTCCCAGCAGGACACCATCAACACGTTCGCACGCTAGCGCAAAGATTTACTTTTCCAGTGGCGCAGGCAGGACTGGAAGATGAATTGAAAACACTCCAGCTGCATGAAATATGAGGCATCTCGTTCCACCGGCAGCAGAAGGAATAAACCCCAGGTCCCTCGGATGTTTCCTGCATCTCCTACACACCTCCATCCGCTCCCCTACAAGACCCTTAGCTCTTCCTCAAGTACCACCGGTGACACATCACCTGTTCTTTGTCTGTCCTCTCCGAGCCCAACTCCCTCCTGCATCCCTTGGAAACGTGCAATTTCTCCAAGTTTCCTCTCTCACCTTAAATACCTGCTCGGGCAATATTCTCAGACTCCTCTATCTCACCGATACAGAACAAGGCTCTCTCTGCTCATCCTCAACCTTTGGACCCCAAAAAGTCCCTGTTGGGGCCCTATCCCAGGAGCCTCCCAGCCACCCCAACACCTCCTGAGCAGGCTGTAGGACATCCAGCCAGTCGCCTCCAAACCGCTCTTCAGAAACACAGCTAGGAGCTCATGCTCCACTTCATCTGGTTCTCTCCCATCCAAACACAACGCATGGGGACTCCTTCCAGTTCGGAGAAGCGAGGAAGCCCATGGGTCAGCTTATTCTCCAGGTTCATTTGACAGTCCCTAGCTCCCAGAGGACTCAACAGGGCCTATTTCACCTGGGGATCTCAGCAACTGCAGCACTTATTTCCATTCCCCCCTCCTGTATTGCCACCTGCAGAGCACCAGTAGGCAACAGCCACTGGCTCCCTGGTTGCCTTCACGGAGTGGTGGCCGCTGTCAAGGGCACTCTGCTCCATGTCCTCCTCCAGGTCTATACTTCTAATTTTTTAACACTTTAGCCCTCACACCTCACCCATTTTCCATTTGTTGTCTCCACCTCCCTTTGATTTTCTCCCCATTTTCTTTTTCTTTAATTCCCCAGCACTCCCCCTCAGAGATCACTCATAGCTTTTGTTAGATATGGGCTAAGGTCTGACCCTACAGAGATACAGACCAGTAGAAATAACAGCCAAGAGTGGGTTTCCAGGAAAGGGCAAGAACAGGGCGAGCGTGTAAAATGCTTCCTACACTACTTGCCCCCACCTTCAGCACAGGGGATTTCCCGAGCCTGATGCACATCAGCTGAGTAGTAACCTCAATAGATATGTCTCTTCCAAGCGCTCAGCTGGGCTCCCCTCAAGCTGATGTAAGCCTGCCCTATCGCCCTGCTGGCTGGGCAAGAGGCATCCTGTGCTCTGGCTGAGCCGATGTTAGAGGCACATGAGCTGACCAGCCACGAGCCACCTCCTGGTTTTCAGGCAGGCCGTGAAGAATGGGTAACAGAATCACAGAACGGTTGAGATTGGCAGGGACCTCTGGAGATCATCTACTCCAACCCCCCTGCTCAGGCAGGGTCACCTCGAGCACGTTGCCCAGGACCCTGTCCAGATGGCTTTTGAACATCTCTAAGGATGGAGACTCCTCAATCTCTCTGTGCAACCTGTCCAGAGCTCTGGCACCCTCTGCTTTTCCACGTCTCTCTGCTTTTCCAAGGTGCTAATCGGTCCAAGCAGGCTACTTATCTGTACCCAATGGATTTCCATGAAACCTTTAGAAATGGCTTTGCGACCTCTGTCCATCTGTTGATATTGTCTGAGATTGGCCAAGTACAAAAATCAGCAGGGAACATTAAGCTCTTTAGCAGACAGAGCTGTAGCCCCGACACATGTCCGCAGCCTTGTGTTTATTCCAGGCTAAGACGCACACGCTGCGGCGGCTGCTGACACCGGGCAAAGCAACCCCAAGCTCTCCCCTAAAGCAGCCGCTTGGAGCAATCACACCTTCAGGAGATGAACAGGAGCAACCTCACCAGGCTCTGCACAGCAGAAAACCGAGGACGGCCATCCTGTTTTGATCCAGCTTTGCTGCTTGCAAGAAGCTACAGCTATCGGTCCCCTCCTGGCTATTCACCACCCTCATCCCTCCCGCACCAGAAATTACCTTCCCCACCACGTGCCTGCTCATGTAAGCGCCCCTTAATCGGCATCAGCCAACATAAGCCGTGTTAACCGCGACAGTTTAAATACCATGTCTCTGCTAAGCCAGCTCATTTTGACTGAAACAGGTCAGGGAGTACCGGCAGGACCAATTGCTGCGAGCGCCGATTACTCCAGAGCCGGCGCACACCCAGATTTTAAATAGGTACACTGATAATCTGTTTATACCCACATTAAGGTTTTGGGTCTCCCGTATATACCCGAGCTACGTTTAAACAACAGCAGTGCTCAGTTTTTGTGCTGTTCCAGCTATTTTGGATAGCAATTTGATTATTTTGGTTTTTTAAACAAAGGATTACTTACCCCAATGCTCTCCTACCGTGGAGGCGGATGAGGAATTGCCATGGCCAACAAGTTACTGTGCCCGAGCCGAGCGTAGTACCTGGCTGCGGGCACGTCGCAGAAATGCGGAGGAAAACACATTAGTCAAACTTTGCTCACGGGTTGGTGCAAAGAGTTTCCCCTCGTATCTTCTGGGAGCTAAGAGCTTGCACAATCAGCTAAAGCACTGACTCCATCAAGCGTAGGATCACCCAGCACGGACAGCAAGAAGTCCTCGCAATGGCGCTCATCGCTCTCTACAAGATCAGCTATGTGAACGCAAAGCTTCTTTCCAGGAAAATAATTGCGCCTGCGCCGTGGGAGCTGCAATGCTTTAAATGCCAACTTTGGGGCTCACTTTGCTCTTTCGACAAGGTGTTACAGATCCTTGGGCCCTTAACAACCTCCGCCTGTTGTTCAGCTGCTTCCCAAATCTCTCCAAGTCACACTCTTGGTGAGCCAGGCCCAGACTAGCCTTACAGGGGGGTAAACTATTTTAGACTTGCAGATTGGCTTTGGACTTCATAGCACCATCCTGGGGCACTCTCAGTGCTTCCAGCCTTTGGGAAGTGAAGACACAGGCAAGTTGGCTCCTGCAGCAGGAGTCGGTTTTATTTGGATGCTGCAGGTTCATGGACTAATTTTTGGGCTATATGAGTCTCAGCTCAGCTTGTCTCCGCATCTTAGGGCTCATTTTAGTCTCGCGGTGGGAAGCCGTTCCCTGGTCTTGCATATCCATAGTCTCTCTCATCCCCTGTCCCGTTCCTCCAGGTGGGACAGGGAAGACCAGCATCCCGGGGCAGAAAGCCCCACTGGCTCTTTTCTCAGCAACTGGTCTTCTCATCTATTCCAAATTATCAACAAAGTATTAACGGTGCCCTGGCTTAACCCCTTCCTCCACCGCATGACCATGCAGCCCAAGCGAGAGTAACTGCGGTGTACAGCAGCATAGCAGTCATATCTGGCATCACAGTTGTTTTTACAGGTCATTTTCTGTCCACAGATCTCACAGCACTTTGGTTGGCTCTTCCCACCGCACAGACTGGGAAACTGAGGCACGACATCAAAAGGATTTACCCCAAGGTCGCAAAGTGAATCAGCAGTAGGAGCGCGTATTAATGATGAAGTCTTCTGGCTCCTGGCCTACTCTATCCGGCTGTTTCCCCACACAAGAGTTTTCCCCTCCTCCCGTTATTCAGGTAATTGAAATGCCTGCTTCTGTCCTTGAAAATTAGGTTGAAAGCGGCTTGAAAATTAGTTGCAACAACACCAGCCAGAACCTGTTAGGTTCCGCTGCTGCAGCCTGCAGGGTTGTCTATAAAAACTCAGTCCAGCAGCAGCGAGGGCTGTTGGGTTTTAATCAACTCTAAATGTATTTGAAGGACACTCCCTGGGTCTTACAGGGATGTTGGGTATTCAAATTTAAGAGTATTACCAAACGGCACAGTGGACCTCTCCAGGCCATCAGAAATTACGGAACTGGGAAAGGAGTTCCCGGCTCACGGCTGTTGTCCCTGGGCTTGTCTGAATCCCCACCTGACCCCAGTCTGTCTCACCAGAGAAGTTCTTAAAACTTCACACCTCTGCGGCCATTAAAAACAAAAATCGCATCCAGCGTTTTTCACTCGGCCACCACGTTGAATTATGCTCTCCAGGCCACGTGTAGGGCGCTATCTCCTAAATTTAAGGGCTATCGTAATAGGAGGAGAGCCAAACTTGGCGCCCTCACCCTACCAGTGACCTGAGCATGGTGGGAGTAGATTGGCTGGCAGAGCTGTAAGAAGCCAAAAAAAATCCCTGAAAAGTTTCTGACGTTCCTTTAGCATTTTATTTGACTCTTAAATAACCCACTGCAACTGCAGAGCGCCTCGAAGCAAGCTGCAAATACCGAGCAGAGCCCCGACTCTGCTACGAAGCTATGATTAATGCCGCTTTCCAAAGAGGGAAAAATTAAAGCACCAAGATTAAACGACTCAGCCGAAGTTACAGAACCATGAGTGAATTCTGCTCCTCCGTGTGAAAGTCCTGTCTGAACATAAGAGATGGTTCTTCCTCCGGCATCCTTCTTTCTAAGTGTTTTTAGGCTCATTAGCTCTTTGCTGTGGCGCACCTTGAGGCTTTTGGAGAAGCAGTATTTGATGACTTCAAAGAATAAAACTGATCCGGTCCCTCAGTCACCGAGAGGAACGGGTCTCGGCCGCGCCGCAGGAGAAGGACCAGCGGCGGCACATTTTTAAGAACGGGAGACGGGACCCCGGCACGCTCGCGGGAAGAGCCAGACTCGGATCGACGCCAAGCGGGTTAGAACAGGTAATCTGGAGAGCGAGCCGCCAAATGCCCGTTAGCGTTAATCCCTGCTAATCCCTCTAACTTTACCCCTCCCCATCATCCCGCCAACTTTTGGGAAGCTGGCTTAGGATGGAAGCAGCAGGTGGACCATCGGTCCTTGCACCCTAACCACGGGTAAACAGAGGCAAGCCGTTCCCAAAAGCATCCCCCTGCCATCACTAGACATCCTAAAAACAGGGTTACGGACCCACTTGGAAGGGGTGACATGGATGGGCGGCGTGGAGAGAGAGCGGAGAGACTAGCCAATGTCCCATGGTCCAGCCCAATCTTTCTGCTTATTCTGTGCCATAACGGTGCTACTGCCGCTCGTCTGAGATCTTCCGGGACAGCTAAATCCTTCGTTGGTACAATAAGGTAAGGCTGAGCATAGAACGGAGTCAATAAAACAGGTTGGAGAAAGGAATTCGTGTTATCCCTAATGCGGGAAAAGAAAGGGCAGCGTTCGACTCCTTTAAACTGCAGGCAACTTTCTCCAGGGATGCGGGGGGAAAATACGGAGCATTTTACCCTCAAAGCGGGAGCCCCACTCTCCCATCCAAGATTTACACGTGAAGCAACGCAGCACAAATCCCTCAGGAGGGCGAGCGAGGTTCCCGGGAGCGGATAACCTCCTTGCGCGGCATGTGAATGGCCGTTCCCTCTCCTTTTTCCAACGCAGCGTGTCGAGCGCGTGTTTTCCCCCCCCCGTAATCAGCAACCGTTCTTGCTCCAGAGTTCATTCCAACTTTAAAAGAGGGAGAATATGTAAAGCTGAGAGGCTATCAGCTGGGTTAGCAAAAAGTTTCTTAAAAGCTATGGACAACAAGGCCCTTTTTTGGACTCGAAAGACCACGCCGCTCCGTTAAGTAACCCAGCCGCTCTGCTCCCGTGAGTATTTAAAAGCGCGAGAAAGCAAAGCATTAGGCAGCCGGGGACGCAGGCACCGCAAGCGACGCCAGCCTGGCTATCCACTGCAGGAACTGTAATAAGGAGAAAAACATTCTTTCAGTCGAAAGGTAAAAATCCGGGAATCGTGAAAACACCGCACGTATTGGAGAAAAGCCCCTTCGAACCGATCTCTCCTAGCGCGTACGACCTGAGAGCCTGAAAAAGCTGGGACCACGCAGAGCCACTTAAGAAAAGGAAAAGCCACCGGAGCTACGCTGAGAAAGATAAAAAAAATTTAAAAATTAAAAAAAATTATCAAGCTGCATATGCCTAAATTTCCAAACTGCAGCCTGCTGCTCAGCCCGGGCCTGGAGACGGAGATGGGGTGAGCAGGAGATCCCATAAACTAAAGCAGATTAATGCTCTGAAAAGAAACTCGCGGCTTCGCTCACATGCTGCAACCAGGAAAGCTCCCATGCACAGGAGCCTTTAAAATATATATATATATATATATATAGGCACTGAAGAGCAACTCTTCCGAAAGCCAGAGGAGTCCCTAGACTGAAAACCATCAAAGCGGGAGACCAAAGTTGCACGGCGCAAAGGGAACGGCAAAGGGCCGGTTTGCCCAGCGCCGAAATAGCTGCTCTGCTCACGAGCCCCTGAGACGGGAGGACATAAAACAAGCTGCCTGCTTTAATATATATTAAAAAGCAGGGGAACACGCCAGGCTGCAGATTTACCGCCCGTCGCCAGCGGAGGTTTAACATCTTGATTTCACGCTGATATCCTTCATTACGTTTTATTACTGGGCTTTGCTTGTTTATGTTGCCGCCGCAGCGTTCGGGGAGGGGGGGATCAGAGGGTTTCACTCAAAAACGTCTCCGCGCGGGGACATTAAGCGCGGTCCCTCGGCCGCAGGGATGCTCGGGCTCCGAACGAAGGCGGCCGGGGCAGGAACGGCTCCGGGCGTAGACGCGACGCGCGTCATCCAGGCGGCAAAGGGGCCGGTGGGAATCGCAGGCGCCGGCACCCGTTTATCCAGAGCAGCGTTTAAGAGCGTTCACCCCTAACGCAGCGGCGACCGTTTGGGCAAGCATCCTCCAGGCAGCTGCGTACTTTTCATAAATCAAAGTGGAGACAAGTTTGCACCGAGCCGTGCAACCTAGACGTGGGTGAGGCTCGCAGATGGTTTGTAAGGTGATCCACCAGGTCAACGCTTGGAGATGCACAGCTTATAACAAGGCACGGATACCGCCTTTAATAAATCTAAAGATCGTACCTAAACTCCAAGCGTGTCACGGAAAACCCTATCTGCTCACAAGCCAACCCAGCCGGTCAGCCGGCATTTCCTCCGCATCGGTCTTTTTCCCCAGATTCTTTCCATCACCAGCTCTTCAGGACCCCAGTTATATTAATTGGTTGGCACTTTCTCCCGACCATAAAGCGGGATTTACAGCCTCGGCGCTGCATGAATAATGGCACGAAACAGCAGCACACACAAAATAAAGCAAGCCCTAACCGCAGCGGGGCTATCGCGAGGCAATTGCGCTAAGCAGAACGCTCGGTTTGGGGAATATAAGATTAATTCGAGTCCATAAAAAAAAGACCCCCCGTTTGCTGCGGTTTGGGAGCACTGGGTTAACTTAGGCCCACCAGCTAGATTAAAGGTCCGCTCAAGCAGTAAAATAAAGTAGTTGGGTTTGCTTCTGCTTGGGTCCTTCCCTCCCCATCTGGAAACATGGTACCATCATCACTCGCGAGGGCAATTCCTCTTTTATAACTACGCTCCAGCATCACCTCCTAATGCCGAAAATCTCATTATTACTTTCAGTCTCACCAGGAAAGATTAATCAAGAGTTTTGGCAAAGTATCTCTGGCACTTTTGTACTTTCTAAAGGCCTTTCAGGCCCGGTTAGGAAAGGAGCATGGTGGCACTTCTGCACCAGCTGTTTTGGTGAAACCTCTTCCCACCTAGACAGAAATTGGTTGTTCCCGCTGTTTTATCAGCTGGGTTTGGCATCAGTCACAACCACCACAAAAAATCTACTAAGTTGCATAGGGATTTTGGTGCTTAAAGTGAAAACTTTAGCAGAAAAGCAGAAAAAAATAAGTTGTCTGTCTTAAAATCACAGAAACACTGATGGGACCTCTGGAGGTCTCTAACTCGACCTTCTGCTCAAAGCAGGAGCATCATCAACACCAAATCAGGTCAGCTGCAGCTTCATGTAGCCAAATCTGAAAAACCTCCAAGGACAGAGACCCCACAGCCTCTCTAGGCAGGCCCACCTCCCTCATCCTCTTGTGGCGGGTCATATGTTCAGGGCCCCCGATCACCCTAACATGACCTGCAACTGGACCAGCTTCAGTTTCCTCACATCCTTCTTGAGCTGGGATGCCCAAAACTGGATGCAGTATACCAGTGTGGCCTCACCAGTGGAAAGCAGAGGGATAATAGCTTCTCTGAATCTGCTGGCCATATTCCTCTTAATGCCACCCAGTGCCAGGTTTGCTTTATTTGTAAGAAGAGAACACTTTGGGCTCTTTCAGCTTGGCATCCAACACAACCTCAGGTCCTTTTTAGCAAAGCTGCTACCCAAACAGTTGCTTCCCAGAACGTTGTGTCAGGTGCACACTATACTAAGCCTCTGGAGGACACCAGGACTTCGATGTTTATAGGTTTCCTAAGCTCAGTTTCAGAGTATCAAGTTTTTTGAGATTTGAAATCCTTTGCAAACACCAATCCCATCTCTTAGGAGAGACAGAGGAACACGTCAATGTACAAGCCCGTGCAGTTCCACCACCCTGAAGAAGTTAATACCTTTCTACAAAAGAGAATATTCAAAATTATGCAGGAAGATGATGGCGACCTTCCAAGCGTGGAACGTAGCACCAGGATGAGGCACGGGCTGCTCCACTGCTCCCTACATTGCAATGCACCACAAAGCACTTACTCTTTTCAATACACCTCCCCAGAGCAGGCATCCCAACTTAACTGTTACTAGCCAAACATCAAACATGATTTAAATACTGATATTTAATTACATCTCAACTATAACGGCCCTGATCATCCTCCCTAATTTGCGTTTCTTTTTTTCCGTCTCTCAGGTGTCCCCCTCCTCTTTCTGATACGGACGACCAGGCAGGGAAATGCTCTGAGACAGTCAGCACCTCTCTTCCGCAACGTGGCCACTCTCGAGCAAAGCATCCCATGCCAAAGCACTGAGTTTTTATTTTAAGTGCATTAAGAAAGCATGCTAAAAGGGCAAAACATTTTACAAGCTGGCAGAGCCCTCTTCTTGTCCTGTGATTTTCTACTTACCCTTTACAAAGCATGACATTAAGAAAACAATCTGACTGCCTAGAAATTATTTACATGACAACAAGTCCTGCTGTTCCGTATCTGAAAGATTTATAATTCAATTTTCCAGGAGTGGAATTGGTCTTTAGTTTGATCCCTAACTCAAAATTTGAATAAGAGTAGTCAATCTGTCAGATTAACAGAATATTACAGCAGACAGTTCACCAAATTCCCCTGCTCTTTTCCCTGTGGGTACTACAGTCTAGCCTGCGACACCTTGTTACTCTAGCCGCAGTATATGAGCCAGAACAAAGGCCAGGGTTTAAAACGTGTATGCTGTGAAACTCGAGTGCAAACTTTAAGCTCAGACAATAAAAGAGCAAAACGATTTCAACAGGGCCAGAATTTCACCGTCTGTTTTAAAAATATCAACTTACTGGTTCCGTTTGCACACATCTCCCCCGTGTGTTGACCGCTTCATCTCGACTTACAGACCGTTTTACAACCTCTTAGACGATTCCTCTGCTTCCTGAGAGCATCTCATCCGTCAAATATTCACGGTGAAGAATCAGCTTTCCCTGGACTTCAGGAACGTCTAGCTCCAAAGCCAACGTCGGGACTTAGACCCACCGACAATTTGTGGAGTTGTATTTCCCCGTTTGGCTATCATTTAGACTGCCCATATTTAGAAAGACTAGTGCATTAACCCCACAGTTATGAGGGTAAAATTGAAACGTTGCCATGACAGAAAAAGAAAATATATATATATATATACAGCTGCCATATTGAAAGTAAATACTGTAGACCATTAAGACAGAAAAGAACCAAACTTTTTTTTTTTTGTTAAAAACATCAATTATTCTGGAATAATTAATTAGCAGAGCCATAACAATACATAAAATTGCTAGCCTCTGACTCTTTTGATAATTTATGCAAGATTAAAGTATCGCTGTGGTTGCCTTTTCCATTGCCTAATTCAGCATTTTCTTTTTCCTTATGAAAGCAAGACTCTAGATTTAACTGCTCTAATGCCCTTTTACAGTGTTTGGCGTAGTAAAATCTAACAGCCACTACTGCACGCTAGCAAAGAAATGATGGATCGCGGAAGCTCACAGAAGGGGAGCACCGTAAAATGCCCCAGTTAATGTTGAGATAGTAGAGTAAATCTTATTTCAAAAAAAAACCCACACGCGCACAGGCACACATATATACACAGCGATAGCTCTGATGAACTTGTTTCACCCTGTCAAATCCCCTTTTGATTCTTCTCACCGATAACACGCTTCCGCGCAAAGCGCCTTTTCTTTCCTAATAACCAAGCGAGCCGCTGCCTTGCGAGGAAACCATCTCAACGGCATTGACACCAGATTAAGCTCACCAATCTACGAGCAGACCCAGCCAAGAAAAACATCTTTCGGGTGAGAGGTTGGTCTCCTCTTTTGAAGAAGCTTTCTGAAGAAGAGAGTTGATTCTCTTCCTCAAAAAGCACCATTTGAGGCTATTCTGAACATAGGGCCCTTTGACTCTGGCGTGTTATTCTCCCCCCATTACACCCAGAGCTGAAGATAACGAGAAACTATGAAGAACATTTTGCAAAGCCCAAAGCCGCACGACCCCTCCAGCCATGGTGGTGAGATGGCCAGCAGCAAGCAGCTGCCCCAGGGGTCTGCAGGCTACTGTCCGACCACTGGCTCTGCGTTGCACCTTCTCAACATGGTTCCCTAGCTGGATCTTCCCTTACGTCTCCATAAAACATAGGTCCTGCTCTCCTGCAACCAGAAGCTCTGTTAGTTACACAGCACCATTTCACCTTTTAGGACACTTGGTAACTACTGAACTTTCGGAAGAGCTCTTTGCTTCTTACACAAGCTGGCCCAGGCTAGAAACAAGGGGCAAAGACAGACTGGCTTGTTTGTTTTACTGAGGAGGCCTCACAAGACATCTCATTTCCAGGAGGATCTTCAAAGAAAACCAGAGTCGCAGGCCACATCTACCCTGCAGGCTGAAGAGCAGACACGAGCTTGCCAGCTCTCACCGCCCAACTGAAGGCCAAGCTGCCCCAGGACATCGCTGACGGAGCGAGCAACGGCATGCTCCGCGCCGTCATTACCGGCGCAGGCCCGCGCTAAGGCTCCAAGTATGCTCATGCCCTTTTCCTCCAGAGAGGCCCCCGAGGGCAGGCTTAAGGGCTAAGAACACGTAGGATCAATTTGGAGAACAGATCTGGCCGGGTTGATACGCCCACGCGTTGTCCTTCCTTGATACTACCCAAAACAACCCCAAGTAGAGCCCGAAAGCAAAGGGTGCCGAAAACCACACGCACGCGGATTATACAAAGGCATCCGAGAGGGCGAAAAGCTCCTCAAACGCAAATTTCCCCAGGGGCAGTAGCAAAATTCCCGGAGACAACTGAAGTAAATGTGCTTCCTCTCCCTCAGACTGAAGCAGAAACCTGAAACCGCGAAAACTGCTGTACCAGCACGGTTTTGTAGGACTCAGGAGATGTTGTCAAGTCCACAAAGCACTTACCCCAGGTGCACTCGCGCATCTGTTACATATTCTGGGGGGTATTACTCATTTATATCGTTTCGTAGAGCACAAAGCCCAACGCAAGCGAACAGGCAGGCCCTTGAACGAAGAGCCTGTAATTCAACTCGGCAGCGATACAGAGGAATCGCTGCACAGAGCTCCTGAGTTTTCACTAGGAAAAAAAAAAAAAATCAAATGGGAAGCGTTTGCAAAAGGAAAAAAAAAAAAAAAAAAAAAAAACACTTGTATATTGGGATTTGGAGAACGGGAAGCAGAAAGCGGAACAGAGAAACTGCCCACAGGGAAACCTCCCCGGATTTTACAGGGAGCCAAGCGTTCGCTGGCATGGGGTTTGGGGAATTTTGACAGGGCCGTGGAGGATGATCCCACCAGCAACACAGGCATCAGCTCATAACCAGGGAAACGGCAGTAACTTCATCTGTGACCGCGCCTGGGACACTTTCAGGCAGCTTTTCTGTATTAGGTGAAAGCAAGTAGCGAAAGGAAAAAAACAAAAGGAAAAAAAACAAAAAAAAGACACAATTTCAAACTTCAGGCTACAGATTCGATACATCTTTTAAGTGTCTTAAATGCCAGCTTTTAGTCTTATTATTTTTACTTTAAACACCCCCAAAAAAAAAAAGACAGGCAGCAGCACTGAAATTCAGCCCAACTCCGAGTAGCAGGCAAAGCTGTACGGTGGTTTAAATTTCAATCACCGATGAACAGCCAGTTTCCTGGGAAGCACTCATTAAACGTACCGGATCAGCTGATCTGCCTGAATAATTTTCACCTGCAAGGTTTTTAGAGAACTGCTCTTTTTTTTTGTTTTTTTTTAAACTGGCTAGGTACCTGGTAACCAAGGCCACACACTATTACTTTTGCTTCCGTGCAGGATGCCCGGCCTTTAAGACGCGAATAGCGACCAGCAAGGCTCTTCTTCACGCCCAGACCCGCTTCTTGCGCCTGCAGAGGGAAGGTCGTTCAAAAAAAATTTCAATAAAATTTGAAATATAAATAAAAATAATAGCAAGGAGAGACATCCAGCATTCAGCTAGAAAGCCCAAAATCGCACCGGGCAATTCTGATCCGAGGAGACGCTATTCGGAGCGACAAGTTGCAGCCGTTAGCCAAGAAGCGGCCCGAGGCGAGCCCCGGGAGGACGAACAAGAAGCACATACCATCGCAGTAAGACCTACTGCTCTGTTTCCATTTGTTTTCGTTCGGGTAAAGACGCGGTTCTATTTTTGCCCTGCACCGTGCAGGCCCTGAAAGGCTTGAAATCTTAGAAAAGCCTTCCCCTGGCTACGACCCTTGATATTTTCAAGTCCGATGAGAGGATGTCATACGCCTCCAAAGCCAAATATTTTTCCCAGTGGCGTATAAATATATTATTCTCCAAAGACCTGCCGGCTGCTAACGGAATTTCACAATCGGATGGTAGCCGGCACCGAACGCAGGTACGGCAGAGTCTCTGAAATAAGGGAGACAAGGTACCGAAAGATGATTTTCGACATTAAATCGAGCGTGCAGTTTGGATTCGACAGCGAAAGGGAGGAAGAACAGACGCAGCAACTAGGAATAATCGAAAGCGGCTCTCCTTAAAGAGCAATCCTGTTCCACACGCCAGCACTTGCTGCTCCCCAGACCCTCATCAGCCAGTCCACATCCTTCCCGAAGTGCCGAGCCCAAACCTACTCCGATTTACTCCGGCTTAGCAGAGCAAAGGTCTAGCGCACAGGTCTTGCTCTTGCGCAAGCGCAGTGCCTTGCACGCACCCGTGTTTGAGAGCACACTATTGCTTTGGGATCCCACCTCCGATATCGGTGTGGATGTTCCCCCCTCTTGCAGCCACCGGTTTACCTGACCCCCCGCCCCCCAAATCCAAACGCTGAAGGAGCTCCCTAGCGAGCTCCGGGGAGAAGGCGGTTCGCGTGGAGACACCTCCTCGTTTAGAAACACTGACTTCCCTCCAGCGAAGCAGCCCGTTATTTTTAAAAGAGGCCCCTGAAAACAGAATCCCCACCGCTGGCGGCCTCCAGCTCCTCTTGCAGCTCGGGACAAGTCACCTGTAAATGCCACCTAAAGCCAGAAACCCAAAACTGTTACTTACGAACGCTGACGTAACCGGCGCTGGGAGAAAGCCAAGTATGTGAACTTTTCCCAACTACTGCAGAGGGCCGAGCAGCCACTCGGCCAGCCACGCTCCACCCCTGCTCCCAAGGACAAGCCAGGGAAAGGAGGAGACATCTGACAACGAGATGATTTACGGGCAAGGTCAATCTACGTATGACAGCGTGGCCGGTAACAACATTATCCCCGGCGGTCTCGAGCGGCAAAGCTGTGAACGGCTCAGATAAGCTCCTGCAGCGAGGAAGGACCTGCTCGGAAAGACAAGGCTAATGATGGAGCAGAGAATAAAAGACATGACGAACTCCAAGGGGTCCTGCGCGGCATTACGCACGACAAGGGCTTCCTTCGAGGGCAAGGATCGTAACCTCCGACTCCTCCGAATACGACGTAACAGAGACGTCACACCAGCTTCATTCAGACGAGGTGGGATCAGAGGTCTTACCTCACGGACAGGGGCAACGCTTTGTGCAATTCACTGATAGAAAAAAGAAAAATTACGCAAGAAATATTGGTGAAAAACAGCACCCAAACAGGAATCTTCCCGTTGGAAATATTTACCGGTTGCCCTTCACATTTTAAAAAAAAAATAAATAAATCAATAAATAAAAGGAGGTATAAGATCCAAGGCTCGGATTTGCAAAGCTGGCAGAGGGACGCAGACACCCAGCCTCAATAAAATTAACAGCAGCTGAGCATTCAAATGCCACCCATAACTTGCTCCTCACCCTTTACGCCCCGTTTACTTGCCGCACTCGGCTGGGCACAAGCAATGAAAACCAACCCCTTCCACTCCCTGTCACCAGTCCTTTCCGAGCGAGCGCCCCTTGTCCATCCGGCGGCCCATGTTACCGGGCAAAGCCGGGAAATAATTAAGGATTTGGGGAATTTTTGGAAGGTAACCACCACTCTAGCTGAAATTAGGTAGCTGTAGAGACACTTCTGTGGATAATGGCGGGTCTTACAAAGCCTGATGATCTTGCAAATCCTCTCTGGGGAAAAAAAAAAAAAATGCAAGTACAAGTAGGATTTCTTTCTATTGAGCGTGTTTACAGAATCCAGTTTCAATGCCGATGGTGGCAACAGAGGACAAAGAGGAAGCTGGTGACAGGAACTGTCATCTTATCTCAATCCGGAGCATGAGAAAAGCAAAGATGTAAGCAAGAAAGGAATATTTGGGACTAGGGAAGGGGGGTGGAAGGACTCAAACCAGCCTCTTAGCAGTGCGCGTAATGGATGCAAAGGATCTGCTGCTCACTTGGGCCACGGACGCATAAGTCATTGCTGCGGTTCGCCGTTTATTTGGCTTCTTTCACGTGGCCATCGCGCCAACCCACAACCCTGCGGCCACAAGCACTCCTCTCCCACCACGTGTCTCCCCTGCACCGTCATAATCCAAAAGCCGCTCCATGAAAACTAGTTTAACACACAGGTCAGGAGATCACTCTCTGAAAGCAGGAGAAGGTTGCTAGAGTTTCAACTCAGGTGGGTCACCAGCAAAATAAGTTTATCTTAGAGGTTGTGGAGTCTCCATCCTTGGAGGTGGCCAAAAGCCATCTGGACAGGGTCCTGGGCAACGTGCTCGAGGTGACCCTGCTTGAGCAGGGGGGTTGGACCAGATGATCTCCAGAGGTCCCTTCCAACCTCAACCGTTCTGTGATCTCAAGGGAGTCCCTAGGCGGCCAGATCCCTCCACCACAGACGGCACACGTGTTTCACCGCACCGCACCCCACTCGCCCAGCGGCAAAGCCAACCGCACATCGGGGCCAAACAGCACCGACAGGGCCATGGCGGAGGAGCGACGCCTGCCGAAGCTCACCGGTCTCTATCCGGAGCGTTACGCTTGATCCAGCGTTCCCAACGCACTCCTCAAAGCCGCTCCGCACGGGAAACATCAAATTTCACACTGCTTTCACATTGGCGGGGGACAAAAGTCACAAAATAAAACGCCAGCGTTGGGATACAAACTATTCCCAACCAGCGCATTTTCTTTCCACTCCCCCCCTCACCACTACAGTCGGAAGAGCTGGGTTAAAAGTTGGGCTCCTTCCATATGGGCAGAAGGAAGGAATAATGATGTTTGGGAGGGTTGTGCCGGCAAAGAGAGGCGGAAGGAAGCGGCGAACGCAGCCCGCCCTGGAAGGGAGCGAGCGCGGCTCGGCGATTTCCCCGCGACGCGGAACGTAAGAGCACGGCCGCGCGAGGACGGTCCCGGGCCGCGCGCTGCCGCAACGGTCTCACGCAAAACCCTCGAGCCCGACCAACGCAGTATTACTTAAGAAACAGATATACATTGCAATACCGTAAGCAAAAGTCCCTAGAGAAAGCGTTCGCTCGCTTTGTAAATATTCTGCTTTCAGCCAGCTGTGACGGCACCGAAGCAATCCCGGGCCCACGGCTGAGAAGTCCTGCCTGGAAGGGGACATTACAGAGGGGAAAAAGACACGGAGCGGCCTCTCGCCGGCATCTTTGTAATATTCTGCAATCCCCCACAGGCAAGACGGGCAGCCCGCGCTGCTGCTGAACAATGCAGTTTTGAATTCAATTAAAGTGATTATCTGTTGTGCCAAATAAATTGTGTACAGCATATATCCTGCAGCATTTTACACCTTCAGGCTCATTATTTTCTAACTGTTTCCTCCTGTTTATGCGCTTTCAAATTAAATTGCTGATAATATGCGCCAAAATAAAAAATGAGCGCACCTTGTCCGAAGAAAATTGATTCTCCTTTTTCCTGAACCGGGCGATTGCCAGGTTTTATATACTCTGTTCCTGGCGATCATTAGTAATTCAATTTTCTTTTTATTAGCCCCCTTATCTGCTGAGCAATATAGTGGCAGAGCTGACCTCTTTCGCACGGGTAAATGTTTAAAATCTTTTCCCTGATTAATTTTGCCAGTTAAGGAAAAGAGGAGAAATGGCCCGGCTCTTAGCCATCACAATGAATAAAGCTTAATGTTGATTGTGATGGAATTTCTAATGCCAAGGAAATTGATTGAACGCAGCAATTACACTGCAATAGTAACTCAAGGGAAATGGGATAGTTTTCTCCTGGCCATAGCCTTTTGGTTATTTAAAACAATCCAATTTGCAAGGATAATTATATATTAGTGTTTTATCTGCCACTCGAAATGAACATGGGAGTTTTGATACTGGCCCAGCATTAGCAGGTTATTGCTGCAAATTACTTGATATCTGCTTTCTTTCACATAAAGACGAAATTAGGCCATCAATAACCGGAAAAAGGTGGACGGGGTGGGGAGATGCGAGGGGCAAGAGTGCCCTCTGCAGGGCAGCGGGGAAGGCCGGCACGCGGGACGCCCCAAAATCCGGCGCCCCGCCGGGCCACGGCGCGCCTCTCCGGTCCCCCCCCGCCGGCGCGTTCCAGCGGCTGCCGCGGCTCCGCTGCGGAAACGCTCGGTTTCGAGCCGTTACCTGCAGTCGCCCCTAGCGGAGAAGCCGGAGGGACGGCGGGGCTGGCGCGGCGCGGCTCGCGCGACACAGCGACGGCATCGATTTTTACCGGGGTGAGAAAAGGTTCACGGCCGCGAGCGCTCGCCTGCCTTGCGTAGAAGAAGAAAAGAGCTGAGGAAGGGTCTGATCCTGCGAGGCGCTGAGCACGCTACGCCCACCACTTCCCCCTGGCGCTAAGAGTACCGGGCCCCTAGTAGCATTTAGCAAAAAAAAATTAAGAGCAAGGGGTTTCCTGCACCACCCGGCGCGGCGCTATCCATGCCGGAGAGCCGCAGCACGGGAGGAGCGGGAACATCCCTCGGGATCACTCAGGCCCCACTCAAAAGTTGGCATTTCCCCCTTCGAAAGGGCCACCGGCCCTGCGCCGCGGGGCATCGGCCCGGCTGCGGGTCGCGCCGGTCCGAAGGGTCCAACGGCACCACGGCGCCATCCCAACGTACGCGTCGCTGCTTCGTTATATTTTGCCGTAACGAACGGAGCAACGGAAAGCCGGTTCGGGACGGACGTTTGCCGTTTAGACAACACGATCGCAACGTACCATCATCGGCAGCAAAGTCACTCCGCAAACGGCAGAGGAGGGGTCCCGTATTTATCCTCCGCCTCGAATCTTTCGGTTCGGACGCCAAAAAAAAAAGGGGGCCTGGGGCAATTGCCATCCGTGGAAACTGCGCCCCGAGCTTAATTACCCGCTGGCCTCCCCCGGCTCCTGGCACCAGAGAGGGGACAGCAGCTTCGCAGGGAACTTCACGTTCGGGTTTTAAGAGCGCTTCCGACCACGACAAGCCATCGTTAAAAAACGAGAAAGCCTGAAGGAAAAAAAAAAAAAACATATAGGGAAATTGCAGAATTAACTCTAGTTAGCGTTTAAATAGGCCGTGACATTTCCGGGCAACACGGTGCCGCCGGTGGCCCGAGGATCAGGTTCAACCAGCAGGATTTTGGCCCAGCAGCTTCTCCCTGGATAAGCGGAGAAGCGACAGCCGCGTGTCCCCTTCTTGTACCCAACCCCTAAATCGGAGCCAAACAAGAGGCAGGGAGGCTGCCTGATCCGCTACACATATACAGCGATATATATATATCCCTGCATATATGAAGCTTGGTGCTTCGAGACAGGAGTCTGGAGCAAGCAGGTACGGGCGCAAAATGAAGCGGACACCTCGGAGAAGTTAGGAAGCCGGTTCAAACGGGGGAAGCCCATCAGCCACCTCAGGTTCTTGACCGCGGCCCAAGCCGGGGCTTGTTATCTGAACGGATTCACAACTCCCAGCAAAGCAGTTATCTCCAAGATCTCCTTCCCCCTAAAAAGGGCCTAAGAAGTTGGATGAACAGACCGGTAGCTATATCAGAGATGCTTCAAAGCTCTACCGTCCCGTCGGAGCAACTCTAATTTGGGATACATCCCAATTCCCGAGGGGCTTATTAAATGTTACGTTTAATCAAATGAATATCTCGAAGCTAATTTATAACAGCTGCAAGTTTAACACTAGTCACGAGAGCCACCAAAATAACCCCAAGGGCTACTGTTTTGTGACTTTCCGTTTTCTCCCTACTAGGGTCACTGGTTATGAAACGGGAACCGGGCGATTCCCAGAGCAGCAAGCTCCTCTGAACCCCGATCATCAGGAGACACCAATTTGAGACCAAGCCACAGCTGCAGGTCCCCAGCTTTTCTGTGGCCGTGCTTCCTGATGGTTACCCGACATCTCCAAAAGGATGACGAAGACGTTCAAGCGTCTTTGCTCACACCTTCGGTACGTACCGCAGAGCCCGTGCCACGTATCCCAAAAGCTGGTTTAGCAGGGCAAGCAGGAAAACATCAAAGCTGCGTCAAAACACTGCCTACATCAGCCAGGGTTCTCCAAAGGAAGGGGCTAATCCAGCTTTTTGCACCCACACTGCAGCACGTGAGATCAGGCACGTTTTTCCCCAGGAATCCTTCCCGCACCGACAGCTATCAGCCCTGACGGATGTATGGTCTGCGCCTGGCTCCCACGGCTCCCGTGCGATCGCAGGCGCTGTGGGTGGCATCTCACCGCTCAGACATCGGTCCCCACAGGGCCCAGGCTCCAGCGCCGCCACATCCATCTAGCCGGATCACGAGCCCAGCCTGGACCATCTGGCTTTTTAACTGGTTTGTTAGCTGGGCGTTGTGCGTGTCCAGACTCGAGAAGACGAGCTACATCGCTCTACGCGGAGGAAAGCCATTCGGCTGGCCCAAGACCGTCACCGTCTGCTCCAGAAAGCTCCAGATCCGGCTCTTTTCGCACTACAAGAAGAGCTGCCCACAGAGGCTTGATAGTTCAGGCCTGAGAACAAGCCAATACTTTACTCTTACCAAGCAGCGGTAGGACAGCAGCTCCCACGCTCCCTCGGTACGCGTCTCTCCATGCTCCTCCTGCTCCAGGAGGCTCCTAGGAACATCTCAGTCCTCCAGCTACTTCCCTGGCCCTTAGTCTTGCAGCTTCCTCCAAGATTAAAACCCCACGAGCTATTTTCCCCGCTTTGAGCAAGCACAGAGTAATAAACCAGCCCCCCCAAAGTCTCTCAGGTAATCCGAGAGCCAGGAATCATAGCCACAAGCCTCCACCCCCCAGCTCCCTAGGGGACCACACTGAAACCAGAGGACACCTACCGTTACACATATATGTAATGTTATCCACGGAGGGGAGCTAAATCTGAGCAACATCCGGGATGCTCCAAATCCTCCCAGAGGCCAGGCTCACTCTCCCTGCTCACGAACGGCGGTACAGCGAGCCCAACTCACCCGGCACAGGGAGCCAGCTCGGAGCAACAGATGTCCGCTCCCGCAAAGCGGGACCGCTAGCGCTCACCCTTAAACACCAGGCAGGAGACGCCAACCCTGCCAAAATTCACTTTGCAACTTCAAAGCCCTCAAGACTCCTGCTGACCTTCCCTGCTAAGTGGTTAAGCTGAGCAGCTCCGTACTGCTCCGCAGCTGCCTCCCTGCTGCACAGAGGTGCCGTTGTCAGGAGACGGAGCATCTGTCGAGTCCTTTGGGATCCCCCGAGATGAAGGTACAACAGAGGTTAGATTACCAGCAGCCCTCCAGAATCAGACGCCCATACGATCCTAGTGTTTAGCGCTTGATATTTTAGCAGCGAGGGGACAGCTTGCAAGCACGGCAGAGAAAAGACTGCGCAGACTTCCACGGGATTACACCACTGCGTTGCGTCTTGGAGAACCTCTCAGGAAGGAAGGCGCGCAGCCAAGTTCGCAGAGTTATCACATTAGACGAAAATATACCGAGAAGGATCTGACCTGAGCAAGGTCCTCTTAGCAAGAAGACCGATTTAACGCAGCTGCGTCTCAAGGGAAGCGCCGGCAACATCCTCTGCAGAAAGCCTGGATGAAGCAGTAAGAACTACAGTAGGAACAACCTCGTACCGGCCCTGGGGATGAGAAAGGCAACTTCAGGATCCATCCCCAGCTTTAATTGAGTGGTTCCAGTCCCACTTGACAGTCCGTTTTCCAAGGCTGATGGCTGGTCTAGTGGAGCATAGAGTCCCCTCTCTGTTACAGAAGGCAGGAGAGAAATTTAGAAGGCATTTTATAATTACAGCGGGGAGAAGGATGGGAATCATCTTTAAGTCACCTTCTAAAACACCGGAGTCTGGCTTCCCACTAGCACGGCGCTCACACATGCACGCTCGCACACACCGGGAAGGAAGGCAGGGCACTTCCTTTTGCTTTTGGCCATTTTAAAACCGGAGCAAGACCATTTCTGCAGCAGGTGGCTACTGTCTGCAAAGAAAAAAAGCCGCGCGCAAGCACTCGAACCAGGTCACCAAGTTTTATTAAAGCGGAAACTCATTTCCCCATCTGCGAGCCGAGCCTGCAAAGCGCACGGATCCAAGCACTTCGGCGCAGTCACATCAACGTAGACAGCTCACAACTCTTACAAGTTTGGGTTTTGTCTCTGCTTGACTTGACTAGCAACTGGCAGGAACGGTCTGATAATTTGATTCCGCTTTTGGGCAGGAGAATGAACTAGATGCTTTCCCAAAGCCCCTTCCAGCCCTGTTTTCTATTTTTTTCCACCTTCTCTAGCCTAATTTGCCTTCTTCCACTTGGATCAAGACCAGCAGCACAACCACGTTTCTGCACTATCTACGTATTTTCAGTCCTAGCCGGTTTAAGATCAAAAAAATCTTTTCTTTATGGGAACGTTTCCTTCAGTCAAGAAATCAGAATAGATTCCCAGAAATACACAGAGTTTTGGCAGCTGCCAATCAGGCTCCCAGGAGGGTAGAAGATTTTAATCCATTTTGCATATTCTTAACCTATACGAAGCTTTACTTCTGTTGGGCGCACACTTTTACTGACAGCTTCTCAAAAAAAAAAAAACTAGATGCTATGAATACACAGCTGTAATTCATGAAGTTTCAATTTGAGCTCTGCTCTGCCCTGAAAAACACCCCTAAAAACAGGGAGGTGGGGAACAGCGCAAGCTCTGCAGCCATTCTCAGTGGCGCAGCAGCTTATGGACAAAGCTGGGAGCTGCCTTGTCCCCGCTCTGCTGAAAGGATCCCATTGCAGGGTTGGCAGCTCTAGAAGGAAACCACTAAACCCAGCGAATCCCTAGAGAAACCTGGAGTTAAGGAGACAGAAGAAAGACGAAGACAGCGTGGCTAGAAAGAGCAGGTCCAACACAACTGGTCTGTAAATCCCACCAGAGCAAAGCCAGGGAGACATCCGGAAGAGCGGTCGCAGCACAAGGACGACAAATCTCCGACCACACATGCTGCCTTCGTGCGATGCACGAGTACCTTCAGTGCAAACCGTCTGGAGGTGAAGCATTCACACCCCTCCAGACATCCAAGGATTTGCTGACATCCTTAAATTAAACAAGCTTCAGCCTCAAAGCAAGGAGATTGCCGAAATGCCAGACCACGGGTACTATGGCAGAGTTAAATTCAGTCTTAGTCTCCCTGCTTCTGCCTCTCCTATGTACCTTTTTCTGCCTCCCAAAGCACTAGATCTGAAATTCTCCTCCCAGCATCCTCCCCATCCCTTCATTTTTTCCCTAACGCATGTGTTTGAGGAGGGATTGGGCTTTTTCTCCTCCTCCTCTCCCAAAAACCTTTCCCTTTTCCTGAACGACAGGCCTCCTTTCTTCTGTCAAAACGCAGCGATGTCTTAACACACGTTAACACAGAGCTATTTGCCGGAACGTGAAATAACTATAATCACACATGGAAACTCGGTAATTGCAGCGCAGAACAGGAAACCACACAAGCATCTTCCTGAAAACAGACGCCAGACAGCTCTACTTTTTGAGACAGACCGCGGCTACGTCACAGCCTAAACAACCCTCCCCGCTCCAGCGATACCTGCCGTCACGGTGTCACCAGCCGCACCGCTGGACTCAAACGAGCAAAGCGCAGGCGCGCAGCCAAAACACCTTTCCCGCCAGCGAACCTGAATCCCGGGGCAGACGGTGAAGCCTCTTGTCCATGATCACGTAGCCATTTAACAGCAGGACCGGACTTCAGGTGGGAAGCGCCACCGAGCAGTTTCACGCGCGTAGGCGCAGCTCTCCAGGCCCCAACAAGCTGCTCCAAGCTGCTTTCCGCTCCGAGAAGCGCCGACCCAAGGCGGCAGGACATAGACACGAGGTACCTGTTCGTAGGCACGAAGCATCTGCTACCAGCGGACTACCACCACACGCTGCAACAACTAGAAAACACCCCCCAGGAGAAACGCTCTTTCCGTGACACGGGGCCGAAACCCAACGGAGCTGCCAGAGGAACAGTCGCTTCTCACCTCAGTTCAATTTAGGCTCAGAGACAACACTCGGCAGCCTTTATTCCTCCAGCAATTCCCGTTTTAACCCAATCGCATATAAAAGCCAGACTCCTGCAGCCACCGCACGGGGGTACGGGTGCATTAGGCAGGGCTGTAATTGCTAGCGGAGCATATCGTGATACGCACAAGCTTTTCCCGTGGGCAAAGGAAGAGATTATCCAGCATTACACGTTATTACCGTCTCCGCCACCCTCTTCCCATTAAGCCCCTCCTCAATCATTTTTCTATTTGATACCTGCAAGTCCAGCAAAACCACGGTAAAGGCCAAGAGAAGCTTTAAAACGGCCCCGTCCGGAGATCTCGCAGCACAGACGTTTACAAGACGGCTCTGGGGTAAGGCAGGAGCCTTACTGCAGCCAAGACTCTTCTCCTCCACGTTTGCCCCCGGACCGAAAGCAGCAGATCCACCTCCCCGAGGACCCAGTAACTCATTTCCAGATTCCAAGAGCCTCTGTTGGAGCCGCTTGCCCAACGCGCGGTCAGCGAACACCATCGCCGCCTTCGGACGGTTGTTCCTACCTTCCTTGGCAGAGACCTGCATCCGGGCGGCCGGCAGCCTGCACAGCCTGTGCTTGGTGATCTGCACGAGGCCCTTGGGCGAGGAGCGTTTCAACGTCGCGGAAGGCTTCCCCCGCGAGGAGTTTTTCTTCCTGAGATGGAAGTGGCTTTTCAGAGGTGTGGCAGGGGAGGAGCTGCTCTTCCTATCCGCTGGGGAACTGTGAAGGCACAACACACCACAGTTAGAAGAAGGTCGAGAGGTAACCGAGACACACTGGTCCCCTTGCCCGCTGCCGGGAAGAGAAGCCAGGTCACCAAACACCATTCTCCTCCACGCTGCTCCCCTACGCAAAGGCGATGAGACATATTGGATAAAAAAGTGCAACAGGCAAACGCAACGGATTTCTAGCAAAGTGCAGATGGAGAATGAGGTGTTTGACAGTCAAACTCAGCTCCCTTCTGGCTTCTGTCCAACAGATGCAGGGGAGAAGACAGTGTCCTTTGGAGAGCCAAGAGGATCAAACCATGACAGTCAAAAAAAAAAAAACCCAAAAAACAAAAAAACACACAAAAAATCCCAACTTTTCCAGGCACCTCACTCCAAAGTCATTTTCCCAGCATGATCTACCAGCAGACACGTCCCCCAAGAAACCAGGAGGACAAGCCAAGGATGGAGAGCTGTGATGCACTGACGAGCAGAGCATCTGGGAAACAGAAGCAGGACCCAGAGGCCCCAGAGTTTCAGCCTGGGCTCTGTCACCGGCTCGTTGTGTCACTTGGAAGAGTTACGAAGGCCACAGCCCTCAGCTGGCAAGAGCCCATGGCGTTACGGCGGTGAGAAAGGAGCCAAGGCACGCCTCCGCTGCGCCGAGCGCATTTTTCGGTTAGGTGATACCACGGGGTCACTCAGCTGTGCCACCAAGCTTCGCCACATCCCACATCTCCCTTCCCTGCAGCACTGAGCCTCCATCCAGCCCCGTCACCGTCCTGCTGAAAACTGCAGCAGGAAACACTCTCCTGGGAGCGACAGGAGCAGGAAGACCCTGGATCCGTCACTCTGGCTCCACAAGGAGAAAGGAAAGTGAGGCTTCAGGTAGGACACAAGCACTCGACCTACGCTGGTGGACAGCACAAAATGCAGAAAGGAGGCGATCCACGCTCCAAAGAGAGGGGGGAACGGTAACAGCAGAGCATCGGTGACAACACCGTGGCTCTTCACTCGCGATAACACATTTACGGCCAGGTATCACTTCTTCCCGGCAAGCACGAGCCCGCACAATTCATTTACCATCCCCACCTCCATCCCAGAGCCTGCCAAGCACTTTACGATGACGGATGATAAAGGATGCGGTGATTCAAGCCACTTTTGCTCTCACCGGCCCCCAACGTAACGAGGCTCTGAGAGTCTGAAAACAAATCAATAAGGAAAGAAAGCTATTTCCTCCCCTCTGAATATTAGTATGTTATTCTGGTCGGGGAGGAGTCTCCTAAGTGCTGTGGCAAAGTCTTCAGAGAACAGGGATGGGAGACGAGAAGAAAACCCACCTCTGTTTGAAAGATAAATTCAGAGTTGCACGGACTGATAAGAATTAAAAACCCGATGCCTCACAATGAGTCCACACAGAGCAAAGTCCCCACACCTGGAAAGGACAAATATACCCTCCCGTATCGTTATAATTGCGCTCACACGTCCGCAACTTACGTGCACTTCACATTATTATCTCGTTATTAATCACTTCGGCATTATTCAGCACAGAATAGATGTCTACGAGCATAAAGAAAAGGGCTTAAAGGCTTCCGTTGAAGCCAACGGACATGAAATAAAGCCAGCGCAATGACAGCACTCGGAACAAGACGAGCAACTCACCACGAGCTTCCTTTTCTCTTGATGATTTTTGTCCGACTCTTCACTTTATAACCGGAAAGCGCAGCGTCGCCGAAGGAGGACTTCACCCCACTGTGACCGACAGACGCGTCATTCGGAGGCGGCGGGGCAGAGCTGGCTCTAGAGATGCCGGAGGCCCCAGCCTTTTTCTGGTCCTCGGACTGCCACCTGAACGCCGACTTGGAGGTGGAGGGAGAGGTCTGCAGGCTGGAGGCTTTCCATTTATACTTGCTGGGGGAAACGCCCAGTTTGGACTGCAGGACAGATTTCTTCAGCTTTGCTCCCAAGTCTCCTTTCGGCGATAGCTTAGCCGCTCTGTCTGCTCCGCCAGCGAGCTTCCTCGCCCCATCAGAAGCTCGAGGGCTCATCCATCTTTTCACAGCACGAGAACATTTACCAGGGTTTGCAACCCACGTGTAATTGGTTTTCCTGAATTTCGAAGCTTTGCTGGAGACCGATGTTGAGGAGGCCCTTTGGAGACCGGTCGCTTTGGAGAGCGCTGAAAATCGACCCTTCATCGGATTCATCCCCATCGCCGAAGTGGCGGCCTGAGCAGGTCTAGAGCGCGTCTCGGCGTTTCCGAAGAGCTTTGGCTCTCCGAGAGCATCTCTGACCCGTTCAGAGCTGGACTGGCCCGGAACTGGCGGCTCTGGCTTCTTCCACACCGAACGGCAAGCTGGGTTGCGGTCAGGCAGGGCCGAAGGCTGCTGCGGCTCCGACTTGAGCATTACGGCACTTTCACCGGCAGTTCTGCGGGAGGCGGTGGCGCCCTGGGCTGCCTCGCCGGACAGACGCACCGTTCTCAGCACGCCCGACACGTTCAGGTGCACCGAGCTCGCAGGCTGGTACGAGGAATTCAAGGAAACCGAGAAAGAGGGCTTTCTCTCATCGCTTTGGCTCGCGTACGGAGAGCTAGAGTATTTCTGCAGATTTTTACTGCCGTCTGGAACAACCGCCACCTTTTGCAGCCCAGAAAGCTCACGAGGAGAGCTCCCTTCAGCAAAACTTTTAGCGTTTACAACCGGGCCAGTCCTCTGCGGCAGCTGGATCCCAACAACTATATTCCCATCCGTAGTCAAGTCCACGTGCCTTTCCGGGGCTGCTCCTTGCGGTCCGGATGCCTGGCTGTCCCCTTGGCTTACAAAAGCCTGCGAAGCGCTCGCGTTCCCACTGCTGTCGGCGTGACGCGCCGGTCCAGGCGGTCGGTTCACGAGGGAGTACTTTTTCCTCCAGGAGTTCCCCCGGCGCGGCTGGAAATCCCTGGGAGCCTGCTGGGAGTAGCCAGCCGAAAACGCCCCGCGCCTGCTGAAGGCGGGCTGCCGGGGATTCCTCCAGCGCGGCGTCGCAGAAGGCAGGGGCACTGGCGCGTTGCCATGGACGTTTTTATGGTCGTTTATGAGACCTAAAGACAACGAGACAGCGTCTGTTAATTGCCGTTCCCGCAGGAGTTTTACGATATCGCGGCTCCGCGAAGCCGTTTTCTTCGCGCCGCAGCGGAGGCGATCGCTCCGCACAGGCTCACGCAGGCCAGGTTTTCGATAACCCGCGCTGGGAGAAAAACCTCAAAACAAATATTTCCCTCGATCCTTGCAAAAGTCGATAACAAAAGCTATTTAGCAGGACAGCTCAACGCGAGCCCGAACCACAGAGCGAAACCACAGATTTACCAGCAGACGCCACGCGCTGCGCAAGTGCCGTTAACCACCGTTTGCCCCCTTATACCCATCTTTGCCGCCAGCGCCAAAAACGCCGCTTGAATTATTGCGTTTGGAGCCTAATAAAAAATAAAAAAGCGGATTTTATTTCCAGATACGGCTTCAGATCTCCTCAGAGCGCTCTGAGCCCCGCCACGGCGCGGCCAGGCAGCTTCCACCAGTACGGGGCTGCTCATACACGGAGCCTGACACGGGCTGAAAGACAAACCAGCAAGGAGGAGGCTCACGAGGCGGCTCCAGCTCCGCCGTCGAGTCACGGCACGTTCGTCCCGCTGCCAAGTCCCCGCGCCTCCCGGTGCTCTAGTTTTCTAATGACTCGTTGGGTTAATAGATACACGCGGATTAGGGAGGGTCTGAGCTCGTTAAGCACCAGCGTTTATGAAACGCTTCAAATAAAAGGGATTACCAAAGGATTTTTTTGGAGCTTTATATTTTAGGCGCATGCCAGCGTGCTCCAGCGTGGAAAAGTTTCTCCTGCTGCCAAACAGGAGAGTTCGCAGAGCTGCCAAAAAAGCAGCGGCGGCAGGTCGGCCAGCCGCACTCCATCCCCAACCAGCCACCCTCGTGCCGTGCGCGACGTACCATAATTCACTTTAAAACGTTCAAACGCATTAAGCGATCCAGGAATAACTAAAGAACGGCCGGGTATAAATCAAGCTTCACAACTTCCTTTACTCCTCTCTCTCCCCCCTCCGCTTTATCGCGGGGATCCTGCGAGGCCGTCGGCAAAAGAACGGAGGGTTTTCGGTGCCAGAGGTTTGGCCAGAAGGGCCAGGTCTCTATTTGGTCTCTCCGGTTTGGCCTGGAGGAGGCAAGGACCAGGCCTTCCTCCCTCTTGTCACACCCCCGCCAGCCTTCGCTTCACTCAGCCACGCGAGGCCCCGGACAGAGGCAGATCTCTGCAAGGCCCGAGCGGAGTTTGCGGCCTTACTAACGAGGAAAAACTACCTTGGGGTCTATAAATAGAGCGAGACCTAAGAATAAGCACCCGCTGTTCCCCGGGGGCTAGGAAAGGGCAGGCAAATATATCCCCGCTTCCCCGCGGGGTTGAGGAAGCGGCACGGGCGCAAGGACGGGGCCGCATCTCGCCCCTCTGCCGGGAGGAGCGGCGCCAGCGCGGGGGCAGCCGGGCACCCCCGCACCCCCGCGGGGGGATCACCAGCCCCGCAGGGAGCCGCGGCCTGGGGGTGTCCCCCCCCCCCCCCCGGGGATCCTCCGGTCTCCACTCGCTTCCTGCCTCGCCGGACTCCTGGGTCCTCTCCTCTTCTGCCCCCACCACACCTGGGTTCTCTCCTCTCTGTCCCTTTCCATCCAGGACTTCTAGGTTCCCTCCCCTCCCCGGACGCCTGGGTCCTCTCCCCTCCTTCTCTCCCAGGAGCCCTCCTGGGTCCGCTCCACCTCCCCCCCCTTGAGTATTTTGCTGTTCCCTCCCCTCCCCCCCTCGGACTCCTGGGTCCCCCCGCAACCGGCCTGCCCCTCCCCCCACAGGGACTCCTGGGCCCCCCCGCAACCAGCCCCTCCCCCCCCGCGGACTCCTGGTTCCCCTCATTGCCTGCCCCTCCCCCCCCAGACTCCTGGGTCCCCTCACTGCCTGCCCCTCCCCCTCTCGGGGACTCCTGGGTCCCCTCACTGCCTGCCCCTCCCCCCCCTCCCGGGGACTCCTGGGTCCCCTCACTGCCTGCCCCTCCCCCCCTCCCGGGGACTCCTGGGTCCCCTCACTGCCTGCCCCTCCCCCCCTCCCGGGGACTCCTGGGTCCCCTCACTGCCTGCCCCTCCCCCCCTCCCGGGGACTCCTGGGTCCCCTCACTGCCTGCCCCTCCCCCCCTCCCGGGGACTCCTGGGTCCCCTCACTGCCTGCCCCTCCCCCCCTCCCGGGGACTCCTGGGTCCTCTCACTGCCTGCCCCTCCCCCCCTCCCGGGGACTCCTGGGTCCTCTCACTGCCTGCCCCTCCCCCCCTCCCGGGGACTCCTGGGTCCCCTCACTGCCTGCCCCTCCCCCCCTCCCGGGGACTCCTGGGTCCCCTCACTGCCCGCCCCTCCCCCCCTCCCGGGGACTCCTGGGTCCCCTCACTGCCCGCCCCTCCCCCCTTCCCGGGGACTCCTGGGTCCCCTCACTGCCTGCCCCGCCCCCCCGGGCCCCTCGGCCCCCCCGGGCCCCTCGGTCCCCCCGCAGCCAGCCCGCCCCTCTCCAGGACTCCCGGGTCCCCTCGCTGCCCGCCCCTTCCCCCCGGCTCCCGCCGGGTCCCGCCGTACCCTGCAGCAGGCGGATCTGCCGCCGCAGTTGCTCCTTCTCCTCCATCCCCGCAACTGGCAACGCTCCCGCACGTCACCCCCCTTTACGTCATCACCCCGCGCCGGCAGTTGGCCGGTCACGTGACGCGCGCGCCGTCACGTGACGCGCGGCGCCGCGGCGCCCCGTCGCCATGGCAACGGCCGCGCCCGCGGCCTGCGCGCCCCGACGGGGCCCTGTTCGCAGCCGGGCCTGGTGCCCTTGTCCCCCTCCCCTGTCCCCTGAAGCTCCCCCCCAGCCTGATCCCGGTGTCCCCAGCCCCAAACGACACAAATGTGTCGTTATTGCAGCTCTGCAAATCTCGCATCAAACGTTTTGGCAGCAGCTCGCGAGGCAGTTTACGTTATCCTCGGTTTCTGGATGGGAAACTGAGATTCCTCCCAAAACCGGTGGCAGATCCAGCAACAGAAAGCAGTTCTCCTGGGTCTGGTCCCACTCTCTATCCCCTAAAAACCCCTAAAATGTATTTTTGTCCTGAACTGTACCCACCAAGCACGTTTCCAGTCCTGTGAGTGAAAATCGGATGGCTCGGGTTACCAGTATAAATCAGGAGTATTTACGAAGTATATGCATGTAATCAAGAGCAGAATCAGAGAAGCATGTAAATTATACGGAAGTTATCCTTAGGAATTTGCTTTCTGAATGGGTTCACCCTTCCCTTTCTAAGGAGGAAATTAATTAAAATTAATAAAACTTTAAAAAAAAAAAGCCGTAACAGTGCCTCAAGTCTGCGAGGAGATAAAAATCCATAACAAAATTGTTTCTAAACTACTTGGAAAATAAAAAACTGAGCCAAGTAGCTGTATCAGCATCATGCTGTTTCCTGCTAAACGCTCCTATGATGGGAACCCTATAAAAAGAATTGATCATCAACCCGGAGTTGTTTAAAACTGAAGTTGCCTCTTGGGGCATCTTCCTTCCCACCGCCTGCCCCAGCTCTGATCA
The DNA here is from genome assembly GCF_036417845.1 of Apteryx mantelli. Lineage (NCBI taxonomy): Eukaryota > Metazoa > Chordata > Aves > Apterygiformes > Apterygidae > Apteryx > Apteryx mantelli. The sequence continues at coordinate 1,641,514 of NC_089979.1, read as the reverse complement.
AAGAACGGTCCTTGGGCGAGCACAGGATTTGCCTATGCGGAAAAGTAGCTAAATTGTTAATTTAATTATTAGTAGTAAATTATTAAAAGTGTGTTTAGCGGCCTTTTAATTCGATTCGGCAGTGGAAGAGCGGGAAGGGACAGCCCGTAGGGCTACACCGCGCGGTGCAGGCTGCCGGCTACAGCGGCGGGGGGAACCTGGCCGCTCGCAGCCGAAGCTCTCCCACCGCGGAGGAAACGTTCGGCCCCTCTCGTCGCGCGTGCGAAAGGGCCGGGAACCAGGCGGGGAGAGGCGCCGGGTCTGCTCCTTTCGACGGCAGCCTGGGAGCAGCTCGAATCGATCCCCGGGCCCCCCCCCCCCCCCCCCGCGGAGTTTCATAATCCCTCTAAACTGGCAGAAATTGGCACTTCTGCCAAAAGAAGCCTCCTCCGCTCCCAGCTGCTCGTTCCCTCCCTTGCGCTGGCACAAGCAGTGAAGTGGCTGCATAAATGAGCTAGAACGGGCTGATCTGAATTAAAATTAATTCAGCACGCATACACGCACACAAAAAAAAAGCTTTTTTCTTTTTTAACAGAGGGAAGCCGGGTACCCACCACTCCCGCAAAACTGAACCTTAGGGAAAGAACGAGCTGAAAGCAGCGGGGGAGCTGCCGGGCCGGCAAGGCGGCAAGGACTCGGCGCCGCTCCGTGGCCCGGGGCAGCACGGCCAACGGGTCTCAGTGGCACCGGCGTCCGGCGGGCAGAGAGCCTGCGGTTAGTGAGCGCGTGGGAAATACTGAGAAAAGAGAGGGCTCAGTAACCAAGACCAAGGTCTTTTTTCAGACCAAGAACAGTTTACGCATAGAGGTGCCTCGGCCGGCGGTCCCCAAGTCCCCAACCTTTTATCTAACTGGCACTGACACCGAAGGAGCAGCTCACCGCCGCCGACGTCCCGTTTTGCTCACCCTGCCGGTCGGAGCCAAAGCACGTAACCAGAAAGTGTGCAAAAAGCAAACTTTTTGCAAAGCAAAGCGTGGGACGAGGCGGCGTTGGAGGGTCTTGGGCCGCTTGGGATGGGGAGCACCCGAGGAGAGGCTCCCGCGGGGTGGGGGGGTCCCAGGGAGCTGGGGCAACATCTTAAGAATGACCTGGATTTTCCCCGGTGGCTGGGGAAGGGAGAGGAGCATCTCGCCTCGGGATATGCGCTTGGATTGCTTGCACATCTCCCCCATGAGGTGCACGCAGGGGGCAAACGAGAGGCAGGGATGCCGCATCGCTAAAATAAATTCCCTTTTTCCCTTCAATCCGCGGTCAGGAAGCACGAACCGTTCAGGGGTTTTGCTCCTCAGCGCATGTTGCAAACAGCGCACTTGAAAACCCCACGAATTCACGGCACTCGTTTTCTGGTCATAACACTACGCTTGTATGACGCTTGCTTGTAAGTCTAATTTAATTAAAAAACCAGTAAAAAGCAAGTGCAGGGTTTTGACGCTGTGTTGGCAGGGCATCTGCATGTGAGAATACGCCCCAGGGAGGGTAGCACATTTAAGAGAAATTAAATTGTCTCATTCAGCCCAGAATAAACACGGTGCTAATCCCTCTAATGGCCTTAAACACCACCAGAACTGCGTCTCTAGTGACAAGCGTGCAATAGGACCCAATTAAGTTACTCACACGTTTGAAATCCTAGCCTCATCAGCTTTGGTTTAGTCTGGAGTCTCTCGATGGCTTTCCGTGAACTTGCTGAGACAAGCGAAAACACTAAACTTCGTTAAGCGCTGCACCAGCAGATTGCAGAGACCCGATGACAGCGTGAGTGGGAGGCGCTGGCATTTCTGCGGGCTGCTTCGCACGAGCTGATTTCCAAAGGCGCGGGGAGCTCCTAGGATCCCTGAGTCCTTCGGCGTCGCCGAAAACGGCAGCGTCTGGGATCCATCAGCAGGAGCGTCGTGTGCAGGACAACAAGGGGATTATTCTCTCTGCTGGCACCTGTGAGTCTCAGCCGAAGCATTGCCTCAAGCTTGGAGTGAGACACGTTAATAAAAACGTAGAAAAATCAGTGAGAATCCAGAGAAGGGAAATCAAAATAGTAAAGGTTTAGAAAACATGGCATGTGAGGAAAAGCTGAGCGAATTATATATAGTAGGGTTAAAAGAGAAGAAGATAATTGTGGAGAGAAATGATATTAGAAATAAATATCTAATCAAGTGGGCTTGCTGCTTGCTAGTGGTAGTAAAAGAGGAATTATCTTTGTTTGCAGAAATGGAGATTTAAGTTACAGCTAAGGGAAAACTTTCCAGCTATATGGCGAAGTTTACCGAGGGTGGATGGAAAGTTTTAAGAAAAATATCTTCTGGGGCGGTCAATATGTACTGAATCCTGCTGGGGGTCTGCTTTAGGTGTCCTCAGCTCGTTTTCAGCCCTCTGTTTCCCCAGTCCCGTCAGCCCTGTGGCATCTTGCGTGTGTAGTTGCAACGTCAGTGGTTGCATCCTGCATCCCTCTGCAGAAACATCGTGAAGAAAAGGGTCCGGAGCTGAGTGGCCCGTTGCCTTTCTGTGCCAGCGCTTGTACCACCGCAGTGGGCATGGGAGAAGGACATGGTCTGGCTGCAGAACAAACCTTTTTTTTGTTTTTTTGGGGTTTTTTTTGCGGGGGGGTTAGTTTCCAGCTTCATCTGGTCTCCAGTAAGATTCACCATGTGGCCTCATGAGAGCTTGCAATGGCATGGAGGTCCGTAGGGAGGAGGGCAGCACAGGGGTCTCCCTCTGGGGCGGTAACATGGACCTGTATTGCTCTAAACCAAGCACAAAAACACGCTTCTTCAGAACGCCGCAGGAGCAGCCCGCGACCCTGAGCTCAGCCGATGGCAAACCGAAACCCCCTGCTTGAGAAAGGAGACCAAGATCCGGCTGCTGAGAAATCTCTGCCTCCCGCTTTGGCCAGTCTCGCCGGCCACCCAGATGCCCACTTCTGCAAACTCCATTGCTGAGGTGGCAGGTGCTCACCGGCGTCAGGGAGTTTTAGGGTGATCTGGCACCGATCTGGTCTGCAGAGGGAGGTGGGAACAGCCCTAAGCTCCTCGCGGTGCTCAGACAACGGAAGGAGGAAGAGGCCGGAGTCGGCGCAGAGCTGTTTCGGGGAGCAAAGGACGGGAGCACCAAAGTGCAGCGTGTTTGCAGCGATGTGGGAGAGGTACTGTGAGCCCCAAGAGAAAAGACGTAGGCTGGCCAGGGTGGAGCTGTGCAGGAGCTTGGAAGGAAGATGAGGCGTCTGAATTTGCTGTGGAAGGAGACCAGGAGCCAATGCAAAGCTTCAGGAGGAGGCGTGACATGGGCCAAGCAGCAGGCAAAGAAGATAATTTTAGCAGCAGCAGCAGCTTGCTGGATAGACTCGAGCAGCGCAAAGGAAAAAAGGGAGAAAATTGACCACAGAGGAGATTGTAGGATGGTCCAAGTGTGGTTTCCATGAGAGACAAGGAACCAACAACAATGTTGTACAAGGCAGTGATGAAAACTAATTTGCAATAGTGTGTATGATGCCCGTGGCTGTGCTGGATAAATTCAGGGTGGAATAGGTGTAGGGAACGGTTGCTAAGCTTAGTCAAGGGAAAGGAGAGCTTCTCGCAAGAGGCACCCAAAACCACTGAGTTTTCTTAGCCCAGAAGCAAGATGACAGGATTGCTCTCTGCAAATGGGTCAGAGGAAGAAGGCAAATATCAGAGAAAAAGGACGAGTTTTTCAGGCGAGAAGGTGGCATGGGGTTATTAAATTCAGGCTTGAAACTAAAAAGACGTCTCCTGTCATCGCAGGAGTGAGAGCCTGAAACAAAAGGGGTTATATGGGATGGTCGTAGGGCTGAACTCAACTCCCGGGAGGTCGCATCTTCTCTCTGCTACGAAGGTCTGTGTCCTGCATTCCCATATCAGCGCCGCGCACATGGTGACCTGCCGTAGATGAAAGCACAAGCAGAGGAAACAACTCGCCCACGGTCAAGCCGCCGGGCAGCGTTTCCTCCCAGGCTCACCGTCCAGGAGATTATTTTGTGTCCTCAGGCACTTTCCCAGCTCGCTTCTGCTTTTATCTATCCCTCTGGAGCGGCAGCTGCTTGTCACCGCGAGCGGTCTCGGGCTCTCTGCGTCCCCGCAGCTCGGAGAGCAAACTCCAGCCACCCGTGGATGTGCTCCAGCTGCGAGGGGAGCCCTGAAAGCTTGGCAGTTATTTACTGCTAAAGAAAGTTGCTTCTTTTCCAAAAAGTTTTTGCTATTTTAACTCTTTAGGGGGGAAAAAAAAAAGGAAAAGAGAAGCCTCCCAAGGGCAAACAAATGCTAGAGTCGTGTTTTTGCTGATAACGGCAAGACTCAGGAGTGCGAGCTCAAGGGAAGGAGATGTCTCTTGGGTTAGATGGAAAACAGAGAGAAAAATGTCAGTAACGGGAAAAGAAACCGCAGCACAATCCTAAAGGGAAAGCCACCTTCATTTATCAAGTGGGCATTACTTTTCTGCTGTGCTTTCCGTTTCTGGGCCCTCTTTCTTGCCTGCAGTTATTGCCGTCTCGCCGCTGGCGCAGGGACGGCACGCAGACCGAAATACACGGATTTGGGGGAAGGGGGAAGGCGAGGGGGGAAATCAGAGCCCTGCTCTGCGCGTTTGCACACTGCCGTCGTTCAGTCGTGGCAATTATTTGCCAGGGTAACGAAAGTTGGGAGACAGAGCGAAGCCTTTGCTCTCTCCTCCACGTTCACCTGCGTAACTAGGCTTGGTCTGGGCTAGCTCAGGGGTGGTGGGGACCTGGGGCGTCCCACGACGTCCCCTTTAAGCCAAGCTCCTTCACCCCGGCTGTTTTTCGCGGCTGTCTCTCCTGCTGTGCTTTGCTTTTCTCCTCTCTTTTTTTATCCCGTTTCCAGCATGGAGAAAAGATGCCTTCAGTAAAAGGGCGGAAGAGTCTCTTTTGGGGCTTGAGTGCTTTATTCTCCTTGTGGGCACGCAGACGTGGTCTGGCTGCGGTCAGAAACGCCGGCGCCCGCGGAGCTGCTCTGCAGATGCACGCGCAGTTGTCCCCTTGCGCTGGGTGACATGGAACGGATATTCAGAGCTCCGGACACGTGGTGCATCACCCCAAAAATCATGCTCCAGAAAGCCCAGATGTTGTCTCCCACTGAGGTGGTGGCCCAGCTGGGGCCACCAGCTGAAAGCCGACCCTGCTTTGAGCAGGAGCTTGGAGTAGAGACCAGCCGAGGTCCCTTCCAGACTGAATTATCCGGTGATCCTACGATCCTAGGACTGCTTCCTGTGACCTGGCATTTCTCCAAAGTGAGGTGCCTTCTCCAAGCCGTCATGCAAGCTTCCTAGCTGCTCCTGCCAGGATCCAGAGCATGCCTTATTTCCAAAGGGATAGGACCAACCCAGGATAAGTTCATGGCAACATCTCCGTGTTTGTTCACGTGAAAAAATTAATATTGATAATGATGATTAATATTAATATCGCACATATTGAACCAGTTGCACTTGTGATGGTGGGAGGCCGTCACTCCCTGAGGGCTTGGGCATGCAAACTTCATTTGTCTAAATGCTTGAGGAAAACGAAAGCGAGTTCGAGCAGTGCCTGCAGGCCAGTTTCCAACGCTGAGTTTAACTGCAGCATTTGCGATTCGCAGCTCACACTTCTGTTCCCCAACTGGAAAATCTCTGAAAGAAATCCATACAGCAGCAACTGTAAATATTTGTATTAGAAATATAATTCGCCCATTCAGCGTGCAGTGCAGAGCTGCGTTTCTTGGCTGAGCTTGCACAGGGCGCTCCTCGCCGCCGCCTCCGCGGTCCTGCGCGGGGCCCGGGGCCGGAGCGGCTCGCGGGGCACCCTTGCACCATCAGCTGCATGAATCCGTTGCGACATTCCCCTGTTTGTACAGTCGGCGGCTCAAAGGTTCGTCGCTAAAAACGCAAATCTTGTAAGCCCAGCAACGTTAGGGGATTTCACAACACTGCCCAAGAGAGGGAAAGCAAACTGCTCCCGATAAATACCGAGTTGTGAGTTGTTGACCGAGTTGTGGCAACTGCTGTGTCTAGCAGCAGCTACTGAAGGAATAGCCTGGTGGGCAGCGTCTGACGAAAGCTCGAAGCGAAAAGCAGCGTCCGCTGTTTCTTTGTAAACCCCAGGAGGGAGGAAGGGATGCTCGGAAATAGTTTGCTCGAAATATCAAGGTATTTCTGGGGCTTTGTTTGGACCTGGCTGCTCCCCAGCGGGGGCTGGGGAGCTCTGCAGGCACCGCCGGCTCCAGGAAGGCCGTCGACAGCCCTCCTGGAGCTTCGCCGAACCAAGGGCAAAGCAGAGCTTGATGACAACGTCCAGTAGTAATTATCAACACAGAAAACTAATCTTGCTGAGGAGAGAATTAGCTCTTGGAATCATTTTGTTTCCTGCCACCTACATAAATTGGACCCACTGAAGTTCCTCTATATTTTGGTGCCCTTCGAGCATCTTGGGGTCGCACTGGGGATGCAGCCCTGCCAGCCTGCCTTTGGCACTGCTGGCCTGGGCGTTGGGGTTCTCCACGCTGATCCGTCTGGCACAGCTCGATACGGTCCCAACCACACCTCTCCGTTGCGCGGATGAGTCACATCGATGTTTTTAAGAAGGACACGCAGATTTTGTGTTTGCAGCGTCAACATTTGGAGTTTCCAGGATTCCTCGTACATGTGGGGTGCCATGTTTGGGCGCCTGCGCAAGCTTAGCAGGCGTACGGGGAGGCTCAGGTCTATCTGCCGCTCTTCCAGCTTCCTTAGGGTGCTTCGCTTTGGTAACAGCTTGCTTACAGCTTTGCTACAGAGAAGCTAAAATTAAAACAGTGACTCCATTACAGACTGAAAACAGAGCATTCCTTCTCCGCCTGTGTGCTTTGGATGGACATCAGAAGCCAAACCCATGCTATAAAATCCCCTGTGTAAAAACAATCTTCTATTCTGATCCTCGGGGCATTGAGATTTGCTGCGGTCTGAATGTTCAGTTCCCGGACCTGTGTTCAAGGGGCTCTGAAATGGGATTTGCCTGGAAATGAAAAATATAAACAGTAGAAGCAAGCATCTCTGTAGCTTATTGCTTTAAACAAAAGCTTATTCTGCTCCAAAGAAGGGGGGGGGGAAGAGAAATTAGTTCATGGACAAAGAAAGAAAAAACCTTTAGGATCTCATTTCCTCATAAATCCCCTAATTCTTCAGGGAAGGGGACGTGTGTAGGCAGCCAGCCCAAAGGCGTCGGAGATGTCTCCCTTCTCCCAGCCAGCTGGTGGCTTTTGGTATGGGACCGACCTTCATGGGTGCAAATTCCTCGTTCATCCCTGAGCCACTGCACTGTGGTGCGAAGCTGCTCCCTGGACATCTAGCCGTGTACCCCCACAAGGAAGTCCTGCCGGGGCTGTCAAAGTCTTCATCCTCGCGATGGATGCTTGAGACAGGGCCACCAAGAAACCCGGGGAGATGGTGCTTTGCAGTCACAGCTCTGCAATACAAATCATGCCATGATTTTTTTGAGGAATGAAGGTGCAAGATGCTTTAATTTGCAGTTCAATATCTGCATGTGACCACTGAGATACACCAGCAGACCCCATACCATGACACTGGGGACCCCTTTGACCTACACTGGTTTCCAGTGGGTCCGTAGGTGCCCATCCCTCCGCTGACACTGCCATAGGGCTGTCTGCCCACATCCAAGCCCATTCAGGCAGGCCGTATGGAGGAAATCTGCGTGGCCACTTTCCCTTCGAATGGAGACCACAGGACAAATGCGAAATGTTTAATTGCCCCCTGGGAAATGTGGGATTTCTTCCTAATTTGAAACATTAAAATTAGCCTGCAGCACAGAATGGAATACATCTCTCTTGGCCAGCACCAGGTAGATTCGAGGCAGTTGCTCCCCCTCATCTCTAATCCCTGCGATTCGGAAGGATGTGCACATGCATGGGACATCTCTGCAGATCCTCCTTCCCCCCAGCCCCAGGAAATGCCCCTTGGAGTGACTGCGGAGGCAGCGCTGGTGCGAAGTGAGCTTTGCTGAATTTCTCCTGCTTCACTGCCTGGCTCTGGGCTCCTCTGGGACAAGAATATCAAATATGGTTACAGGAGAGGGATGGGAGCAGAGCTCTTAACAGGCTTTCAGACAAGGGAGCACAGATGAAAGCTAAAATAAAAGTAAGATTTTTTTTTCTCCATGTAGGAGAGAAATTAATGGCTCCCATAAGTAGGTAGAGAACCTGCAAGCTGGGAAGATCTTGGCAAACACTTAGGGGATAGGAATGAGGCTTTTACAGGGCTCAGACTGACAGATGAACGGCTCTAAATGGGTCACGCTCTTCCCACGTTTAGCTGCCGCATGGAAATGGGGGGCTCTTCAGGAGCTTTAACGAGGCCTGAAGCAGTTTGCAGAGCTCCCCGGTCACGTCGGCTCCCGCATCCCCTCAGCTGCTGGGGCTGGAGACAGACCCCTTGCTGTGCTGAGCCTTCATCACCGGGACTCCTGGGTGCCCCAACCTTCATCACCGGGTCTCCTGGGTGTTCTGGGAGCCACAGACACCAGTGTTGCAGTGTCCCAGCCTGGTGCAAATCCCGTAGGAGCCCGACAGCATCAACACATGGAGCTGGGAAGGGACCTGCCTGCCCATCCCCTGCCTCGTACCCCTGGTCTGCCCTGCGCAATTCAGGGGTGTGCTGGGAGCCAACCCCGCGCAACTGATGGCCCGGTACACGACATCGAGAGGATGTCCTCGTCCTGCCCTCAGCAAGACCACGCAGCCCTGACCAGCGGTCCCTCCAGCCAGCTTCACGGCACCATCTGGCCACGTCCCCATCACCCCGTTGGTATTACAGCAGCCCAGCACACATGGCCTCCTGGGGAAGGAGCCATGGGGACAGGATGATCAGAGCCAGGAGATGATGCTTCACCACCTTCCCACTGGATTCAGAGTGGCCTTGTCCCGAAGCGACTTCTCCAGCAGGTAGAAGGGGGCAACGGTACAGAGCCTTGAAACAGAGACACTAATGAGCATTGTGTGGCTTCCCGGGCAGAGAGGGATGCATAAACCCCATGTCCCCAAAGCGGATTGCTCACGATACCCCTCCAGGTCCTGCAGACAGTAATGACGCTCCCTCTGATGCCCTGGAGTGGAGCTGGGTCCATCACTGTGGTCCTGGAGGGGCCAGCTGCATAATGCAGTAAGATTTGACCCTTGGTGCTTGTCCTGTCGTGAAATGAGAAAGAAATGCCCAGAGGTGACTGGAAATGGGGTCAGCAGTCCCCAAGGGATGAGGAAATCTGGACCAAAACCAGGAGACAAACTTAGAGACATCAAAGCCACGTCAGGGTGGCCTCAAACCACCACGTCCCTCTGCTTCGGGCAGGGGGTATTTAACTGGCGATAGCGGTTATGGACAATGTCTGAGGCTGGGATGCAGGAAAGCCCCTTAGTGGTGTGTGTCTTGCTGCCAGCGAGAAGAGGCTCAGCACCGTGGGACCGTGACCGTACGCTCATCTTGGCAGAGCATTTGCACCAAAGCGGTGCAAAACGCCAAGTGATGCCGGTCCAGAGCTGCTCACGGTGTAACTTATGGCATGAGGGGCAAAAACACCGAGCCGAGGTGAAACCATGGTGAGACCATTCCCAGCAATAAGAGCAAGAGGGAGCAGCGTACAGCTATGGAGAAAGGGAAACCTGGGGATTAAACGTAAGTGATGCACTTCCCAGGAAAGCAAGGACATCTGGAAAGCTGGTGGAAGCTTCTCTTCTCCGGATAAACCGGCGAACGAAGCCAGCCCCAAGGTGTGTGGTGGGCAGGGGGTGGGTGAGCATTTGCCACCGACCGGAGGGCTGCTTTGCCCCCGGATCTGCCTGCTTTTCCCCCTTTAATGGGCTGCTTTGCCCCCGGATCTGCCTGCTTTTCCCCTTTCGAAGCACAAGGGATGCAGCCCCCATTGCATCAGCGGGTCTTCACCCGTCCGGCGCCCGGCCCGTAGGCGGCAGAAGGATGAAATGGGGACACGAGGGGTTAATTCGGTAGTGGCATCCCGGAAAAATGCCCTCCCCGCACGCATCCGGGTGGCTCCTGCGCCCTCTGCAGCCCCCCTGTTGCCCCTCCGGCCCCCGGTGCAATTTCACGTTTCCAAACCCGAGGCCACCCTGGGCCGGGCGCGGGGTCGTCCCCATCCCGTCGCGTCCCCGGGCGCAGCGGGGGGGCGTCCCTGGGGTGCCCCCAAAGCCGGGCGGCGGGGCCTGGGCCTGGGGAGCCCCCCGAAATCGCCGCCCGAGCCAGGGCTGGCTTCCTCTAGATGTCACCCTCATCCGCCTTTTTCCGTCGCTCCGATTTTTCCCTTTCTCCAAGATCCTGCTTTTTTTTTTTTTTTTTTTTTTAAATTCCTTTCTGATCTCTTTCCGGCCATGTGTGATTGCAGTTTCCTCTGGGCGTCCATTTCATCAGCCCGAAATTAAGCGGCGGAGCGGGGCCGCCGGGCGGCGAGGGGGGCAGCCGCCCCCCGCCCCGAAACCTTGCCATCCGCCTCCCGCCCCGGCGATCGGCACCCCGGCGAGCCGCCGGCTCGGCTCGGCTCGGCTCGGCTCGGCGCGGCGGAGGCCAGGGCGCCCTTGGGCTTCCCCGGGGCTGGGCACACCGGGGCCGGTTCCCCCCGGCCCACTGGACTTCCCGGTGCCGAGCCCGTCCCGTCCAGCGCCAGCCCCGCGGGGGGACGGAGGCGGAGGGACCTGCCGGCTCCGGCCTGCGGCTCGGGCAGGGATTTTTGCTTTTCTGCTCGGCTGCCGGGGCGGCCGGCGAGGGGCTTTGCCGCCCTCCCACCCCGCTGCCGCAAAGGAGCCGCCGCGAGCTCCGTCTCCCCAGGCCTGCGCCGGCCGTGATTTATTTTTTTATTTTTTATTTTTTTTCCCTCCTCCAGCTCCGATCCGAAAAGCCGTCGCCAACGCTGCCCATCTCCTCCCACCGCCGGGCGCTAACGGAGCCGGACTCACCCCCCCGGCGGCATCGCCCGAGCCCACCCCTTCCTCCCCGTCTCCGAGGCCGGCTCCGCTAGGACGCGGGGAAGTCGGCGCCGGCTGCCGCGGCGCGGGGAAGCCGTGTCGGCGGCCACCGGAGAAAAGGCGCCGGGCGGATTCGGCTTTTTCGCTCCGCCGGGGCTCGCGCCCTCATGCGCGACGCGGCCCCGGCTCCGCGGCTCCGCCAGGCGATGGCCACGCGCTGAAGATGTCGGCGTCCAGGCTCAACGGCGTCAATGGGTTTCTGGAGGAGGGCAGGATGGAGGCGGGCGACATGGGCAGGATCCTCCGCTGCCTGGAGATGGGCACCGTCCTCACCTTGTTCTACCAGAAGAAGTCGCAGCGGCCGGAGCGAAGGACCTTCCAGGTGAAGCTGGAGACCCGGCAGATCATCTGGAGCCGCACACCCGAGAAGGTGGAGGGCGACAGTGAGTATCAGCGGGAGGTGGAAGCGGCCGTGGGATGCCCGTGCCCGCGCACCCGACGCAAACGCGGGAGGAGAAAGCGGCCGGAGCGGGCGGGCACGGAGCGACGCTCACCTCGTCCGCCCCGGCGCGCTCGGCCGGTGACTCCCCGTGGGGCGTTGGACGGGCTGGGCGGACGCTGCCGTTGCATCGTTGGGAGACCCCAGCCGGTGGGCAATGCTGTGATTACCGCAGCTCCCCGACGAGCATCCTGGCTCGACCCGTTTTCCCCATTTCTCAGGGTCGGATTGGGAGAGCCGCTCCCTTCTGCTCTTTCTTTCCACCACGCCGAGCCCCATGAGGCTGCCGTGCCTCCGATCCCATCCCTCGGCCCTGCAGGCTCCGGGGTGCCGCCGTAAACCCTGCGCCGTCCCAGCAGAGCAAGCGCTACGTGCGGAGCGCGGCGGGTAAACCCGGACCGTCGCCGTGTGCCGGCTGCGCGAGCCCTCGGGTAGCCCTTGGAGCGGCCAAACCGTCCCAGCGCGCGTTTTCAACGCAAAATTTAGAGAGCACCTGAGCTGGTGGCTAATCGGCACTGGAGTCCGACACGAGAGAAGTCCCCACTTAAGCCTGGTCGGAGCATCCGTAAAAATCACCCTTCGTTGTGGATTCGCTGGTGTCTAGTAGGCTGTCGGTGTGTACTACGGTTTCTCCTCCAGCCAGGCTTTGGTGGGGCCTCTGCACTGTCCCCAGCTCTGTATTTTTGCTAACTACGTAGAAACTTGTCACCTTGAGACGTCCCCTTGAATTCAGCCGAAAACAGCCAGCAGATTAAAAAAATGCAGGCGGGGAGGTGACACAGAGCTGTACAAATAAGCCCCACGTGGACGGGAAACCAGTTCTGATCCATCTTTTCCCTTGGACAAAGGCAGAATCTGCCGGGGGGTGGTTTGGAAGATGATAGATACAGGTACCTTTTGCCAGGGGGGTTTTCAGCTTCGCGATGTCTTTTAGCAGCCGTCTGGAGCATCGCAAAACGCCGCTGCAGGCCCGCAGTGCTTCCCCCCTGCAAAGCACGGGGCAGGCATCGCCGGGCTGGCGGGACACGCTTTCAACCCAAGTTGCCAAAACTGAGCTACGGAAAGATTTCGGCCTACATTTTCCAAAGCGCCGCTAATTTTTGCACTGCCGGATGCGCGCGGTGGAGCGCAATCCCAACGCGGCGAAGCCGGGGAGACTTTCGCCCCGGCCTGCGGCTCCCACGTGCCTCCCGTGGCTGCGAGGTTGCTCCGTTTTTTGCGGGCTCTCGGCAAAGCGGGCTGCGAGCCGTCGCGAGGCTTCGAGGCGGGCGGCGAGCCGGGAAGGAGGGTGGCGCGCCCGGATTAGCGTCGAGCAGGATCCGCGCTTGCCCGTACCTGCTCGGCGCGGGAGGCAGGCTCGCCGCGAACCCTCTGGCGAAGTAGATCCCCCCGCCATGCCGCGGCAGAGCTTCGTGTGCGGAGGAGGAGGAGGAGGGAAAGGGGAGGGGAGGAAGGCTGGGGCACCTGCACCCGGCGGGCTTTTTCCGAGAGGCGGTGTCACGCACCGAGCAAGGAGATTTGAGGATGCTGGAAATATGGTCCTGCTGGCACTGGCTGCGTTTGGGATGAGCCCCGGCACTGGCAGCCGCTGCAGCCTGGCAGGGCATCTCCTCTAAGCCGAGGACAACGAGCCCCAGGGCCTCCAGGGAGCGAGGACATCGGCCTGCCGGTCCCCAACCTGCTGGCTGGGACCCTGCGGCCCTCGCAGAGAGAAAGCTCACGCTCCGCTCACGGAAATAGCATGTTTCCGGCTCCTTGCTTTTATTTGTGCAGGGCTTGGTCGGGGGCTTGGCATTGCTTTCCCCTCTGCCGCGGGCTCGCAGCAGACACGGCACCCCAAGGCCCTGCCTCAGTTTCTCCACCGGCACAGCGGAGCATCCCAGCCTCCGGACCCAGCCGGTGTCCTCAGGGTCTGGTTTCTCCCACGCGACGGCCCAAATCGCCGTTTGGGACCTAGTGAGTCTCCTCTGAGGTCATCCAGGAGGGGAAAAAAGGAAAATCTCTCCGGAAATGCCATAATCCCTCTGTCTCATCCCACAGCCAGCTTTGACCAGGGTCTCATTCCTGCCCCGCTGCCCGACCTCACGCCTGCCCGGGCCATTTTAAATCCACCCTAGGGAAGCCCCCGTGCTGTCGGAGGCTAATTTCGCGGTTTGTTAACGGGACGACAGGCGCGCGTCCTCGTACCCGTCCACGCAGAGGGGTCCCTTTCCGCCGAACGGCAAGGAGACGCTCCAAAACGCCGGCTGGGGCAGCAGCCAAGGTTAGGAGCCAAGCTAGCGAGGAGCTAAGCTAACGTGTTGTCCTGCATTGCCCCCAAAATTAAACTCTTCCCACCCAAAAGGTTCCCATCCAGGTGCCCTCGGCAGACCCTGTCCCCCAGCAGCCCAGCGCGAGGAGGGAATCTAGTGGCATGCCGAAAACTGCCAAAAAGGGATCTTTGCAAGAAACAAAAGAAATAGGGGTGAAGGCAGCGGGGGCAAACCCAAGGGTGGGCATCAGGCAGTGGCCACACGCGGGTGCTCGGCTGGGGCAGGGGAGGCTCTGGCGCGCGCGGCGTACGCAAAAGCAGGCCTCTGCTCGTCTCCCGGCGTGGGGAAAAGGGCACAGGAAAACCCTCGCTAAAAATAGAGCGGTTTCCAATCTGCGCTTGGAAAATCTCCTGGGCTGCGGTAGGAGAGCGCCTGGAAAAGGCCGGCTCGGTTAGCAGGGCCCGGCCCGGCTTCGGAGCCTGGGTTTTAAGTCGTGCCCTCCCCTGCCCCGCTCCCGGCGTTTCGGAGATGCCGTTTGCAGCCCGTGGTGGGATGAATGCGCCGCAGGCTGAGCCCTGGCGCATCGGGAAGGATTATTCCGGTTTTGCAATGGCGATGGAGAATTGGGACTTGCACCTCCGTCCTCGCTAAGTCTTGACAATTATAGATAGGACTGTTTGGGGTGGAGGAGAAAACACAGATGTGGTTTAACGCCGCCGGACGGGCAGGAAGTGTTTCATTTTGGGATCTGAAATCGGCTTCGCAACAGCGCAAGGGAGCCCTCTGGGATGCGGCCCCCTGGACAGGGGGGTCCGAGCGGCGTCCCCGGGCTCCCCGGCATCCCGCGAGAAGGCAAGGAGGCCGAGGCGAACCTGGGGGGAGGCAGCGCGTGTCTCCCGCCGGCCCCTCCGGCTCTGCCCTGGGGGCAGCGCCATTTCCGAGCACGGCAATTCCCTCTCGGCCACTTTGCTTCGCTCTTCTCCTAACGCACGAAGGAAGCGCCCGGGCTCCTTCAGCGCTGGGAAAAGCTGCAGGCCAGACCCCTTCCAGCAGCTGGCCCTACGTTGCCTTCCCACGCAGGCCACGCTGCCCGCGTGTTTAAAGCGCTCTTTGTAACACGCTAGATGCTCCCTTTGCATGAGAAGGGAAAAGGGATTTTCGCAGCTGGAACTGGATTCCAGAGTGTTTTAATAGCTGGGACCCCTGAGACAATGCGGGGAGGAGTTTGGAGACATAGTTCTGACATGATCGCTGCAAATCCGCTGCAGATGTTGTTTCCAGGAAGCCGCCAGCGCGTCGTATTGTGCCGCACGCGCCGCTCGGCGCGGAGAAAGGAGGCGCCTTCCAGCTCCGCTCCCTCGCCCGTGGCTCGTCTCGCCGGGCGTTTTGGTCCTCGCGGCGCCCAGAGACTTTGCCTGAGGCCGGATCCCGGCAGCGCCGGGCCATGGGGATGGTTTTCTTTCCCTAGGTGGGACGTGCAGGCTGGTCGCCCCCCAAGGTACCCCTGAGCATCGGCAGAGCCCCAGGCGCTGCCGGGCACCGGCTTCTCGCCAGGAGAAGGCTCTGCCTCTGCAGGCAGGCAGGTTCGGTCACGAGCCGCCGTCCTCCAACCTACGGAAACTCAGTCAGTCCCAAGTACCTGCCCATTTACGCTCAGGACACAAATGCGGCTTTGCTCCAGGGCCGCGGTACAGCCCTGGAGCAGCCCCGGCGCAGGGGTTACGCTCCGGGTATGGCGACAGCATGGGTGGATTTCGCTTCCCTGCCTGTGATTTGTTTCCAAAGAAAAAGTGCACGCGCGGGTGCAAACTCCTCCGTGCCTCAGTTCTCCGTAAAGTGATAAAAAACCTCTCTGGTTTCTGGAAAGCTGCCTTGCATTCATGCAGCGAGGGAAGGTTTTATAAAGTCGCCAGTGTTTTCTGGAGCCCTTCCTCCAAGCGAAACTACTCGGCTCCCCATCCTTGCTTGCCACTTAGCCTGCTAAAGCAGCCTGATTTCTTCCCTATCCCTTATTCTTCCATGCGCTCGGTCTTTCCTTCTCCCACCTTCGCCTGGGCAGGAGTCGGTGCCTTGGAACCGGAGAGCGTTTCCAGCGCTGGCAGACGGCCCCGAGCATCGGCGCCTGGGAGCAGCCCTCGGCCGGTCCTGCACCCCTGCGCCCTTCCCCGCCGGTGGCGTAGGAAACCCAGCCGGAGCTTTGCTGGAAAATCTCCGGGAAATGACCCATTTCCTGCATCACAATAACCTGCTCCGGCTGTCTCTCCCCACCACGCACAGACGCATGTTCGTTAGCTCAACCTTGGCTGCACAAAGCCCTTTCCGGTGGTGGCCCTCAGCCCTTGCTCCCTGGAGGACAGAGCTGCACAGGCGTGATGCCCTGCGTAAGGGGGCCGACATCGGCTATTATCACTAATATTCCTAATATCATGATTATTATCATGCTGCCACTTTCCAGCACAGTGGGATGGGCCTGCTCTGTAAAACCAGCGGCTGGAAATATCCTCCAGCGTCGCAGCCCTGAGGAAGAGTCCGGCCCGGAAACCCAGCCCTCCTGCCCCGCCGGCGAGGACTTTATATAGCGAGGATAATGAGAGTGCAGGGCGGGCAGGAAAGCAACGCCCTGCGGTCGAGGCTCCCGGGGTTCGAAATTGCCACCTTTGGGCAGATGTCTTCAATTAAACGATGAGCTCAGACCGTCCTGGAGCAGGATTCGCTTTTGAGCAGAGAAGGCAAGCGAGAGCGCCCAGAGATGCGCTGGCGGGACCGCACAGAGCTCGGATGAAGCCAGCTGAGCAGCACCCGACTGCCCTGGCCTACAGCATGTCCACCTGCGCACGGGGACATCCTGCTGCTGGGCCGCGGGGACATGGCTCCCTGGAGGACACGCAGCACCCGCGGTGCCATCATGCACCCACAGGCAGTGCCATGGGGATGCCCTGTCTTGGGGACATGGCTCCCCAGAGGACACGTGGCACCCATGGTGCTATCTCGCACCCATGGGCAGTGGCATGGGGATGCCCCATCTTGGGGACATGGCTCCCCAGAGGACACGTGGCACCCGTGGTGCCATCATGCACCCACAGGCAGTGCCATGGGGATGCCCCATCTTGGGGACATGGCTCCCCAGAGGACACGTGGCACCCATGGTGCCATCATGCACCCACAGGCAGTGCCGTGGGGATGCCCCATCTTGGGGACATGGCTCCGCAGAGGACATGCAGCACCCGTGATGCTGTCACACTGGTGGACATGCTGCTGCAGGGCCATGGAGACATTGTGTTGTGCCGTGTTGTGCCGTGCTGTGCTCTGCTGTGCCCTGCTGGGCTGTGTTGGCTCCGTGTGGGCATCTCCCACCCTGGGCAATTTGGCAGGAGCCTTCCCTGCCCCTTCATACGTGTCCCTCCTTCTTCACCGACAAAATCTTTTCCCATTTTTCTCCCTTCCCTTCCCTTCCCTTCCCTTCCCTTCCCTTCCCTTCCCTTCCCTTCCCTTCCCTTCCCTTCCCTTCCCTTCCCTTCCTTCACTTCACTTCACTTCACTTCACTTTTTTCTTTTCTTTTCCCTCCTTCCTTCTTTCTTTCTTCTTTCTTTTTCTTTCTTTCTTTTTTCTTTCTTTTTTCTCTCTTTTCATTTTTTCTGCTTTCTTTCTTTCTGTCTTTGTCTGTCTTTTTTCTTTCTTTTTCTTTCTCTCTCCTTCTTCTTCCTTCCTTTTTTTCCTTTTCCTTTTCCTTTTCCCTTTCCTTTTCCCTTTCCCTTTCTTTTTCCTTTTCCCTTTCCCTTTCCCTTTCCCTTTTCTTTTTCATCTTTCTCTCTCTCTCTTTTTGTCCCTTTTTTTCTCTTCCCTTTCTCCTTGGACCCTGTGCACACGCTGTGGCTTTGCCCTGCGCATTGCCCCGGGCTCCTTTTCCCCAAACCCAGCTCCAAATGTGCTCCACTCTTTCCTGCCCCAGATGCTGACGCCAGCAGCACCGCAAAGGGCCGAGGTCCTGCCCCGTGGGCACCAGACCATCCCATCCTGTAGTTTCTGCACCCCACTGATGTCCCTCTCTGCCCTGTGTGCCGGCCACCCCATTGCTGTCCCCCATCCCAGAGCATCCCTCTTTGCATCCCCTCTACTGGCAGCATCCCACTTCCCAACAACATCCCAGAGCCCCGAGCGCATGGGTGTCCTGGCACTGCCTCAGCCCCCTGTCCTGCTCTCACCTTCCCGGGTGGCAGGGTTGAAGGGGACGGTCCCATGTCCTTCTCTCCCTGCAGTCGACATTCGGGAGATAAAGGAGATCCGCCTGGGGAAGAACTCGCGGGACTTCGAACGCTACCCGGAGGATGCTCGCAAGCTCGACTTCACCATGTGCTTCATCATCCTCTATGGGATGGACTTCAGGCTGCGGACACTCAGCGTGGCCGGTTCGTGGCTTCTTTCCTACCGACCTCAGGTTTCCTCATCCATCTCCAGCCTCTGGCCTGGGACGTGGCAACGGGAAGAGGCCGGGAGAGGTCCCTGCTTTTGGGACATCTGCCCTGGGGGCTGGGTTAGCGATACCTGGGATCAGGCATCTTGGCCTTGCTCAGCCCCAGCACAACCCTTGCCCTGTTTCCACTCATCTCTCCCCATCCCAGCCTCACTGCCCTCCTCTTCCACCTCCAGCTTTCTGTGAGGAAGACATCAACCTGTGGATAACCGGCCTCAATTGGCTGGTGGCGGACACCCAGAAAGCCCAGACCCCGCTGCAGATCGAGAGGTGAGGAGAGACCTGTGACCCCAATGGTGCCGCTCCCTGATGCCCCATATGGGAGTCTAGGGAGATGAACACCTGTAGGGTTCGATCCCCTGGGCTGAGCACCATCTCTTACTTCCTTCCCCAGGTGGCTGCGGAAACAGTTTGACGCCATGGACAGGTCGCGGGAAGGCAGGTGAGCCACCGGCAGGTCCCTGTGGAGCTGAAAGGGACCACGGGGACCCAAATGCCCCTGTGCCCACCAGCTCCACAGCCTGCACACAGCTTTTCCACCAGCACAAGGAGGAAAGTGGATGGTCCGTCAATGCACCCCATAAATGTCTCCCTGAGAAACTAAAAAACCCAAAGCAAGTTAATTCAGACTGTAAACATGGGGACAGGCTGGCATCACCTCCAGATGGGACAGGCCAGCTTGGGGCACCTGGATGCACTTCCTTTCCCCACCCCTCTGCTCAGGGCTCTCATAGTCGCACCGATCCAATGTTAATTACAAGGAAAAAAAGGCAAAAATGCTTCTGGGGCAAATCCAACAGTGCCATGCCAGTCCAGGGGGATTTTAAGGGAGCAGCTGTGAGTGATGCTGTAAGCATCTCTCTCTGTGTGCTTGGCAATTTTTCTTCTCCTCCAGAATATTTGGGAACTAGTTGCTGGTGTTTTGGGGCTGGCTGTTTCACTGCAGGCCCCAGGTCCATGGCCCACAGCCTGGCTGGGGTCGGGGACCCCAAGCCAGCGACCAGGCTGGCTCCAGCAAGGCCAAGCAAGGTGTGTGCTGGGACCCCGGTGCGGAGGCTCTGTGCCACAGGGCTGCCCAGGTGGTCTTGGCTGGCCTTCAGCCTCACCAGCATCCTCTCCACTTGGAGGGGATCAAGCAGAGGGTGCTGAGTTGTTGAGGATGGAAAAGTGCTGGAGCAGAGAGATCAAGGGAGAGTGGGGAGACTGGGGCAGTTAGGGAGGATTGGGGAGCAGGGAAGATTGGAGGTCAGGGGAGACTGGAGAGTCAGAGGAAATTGGGGAAATTGGGGGAGTCAAGAGAGACTGGGGGGATCAGGGAGTTGAGGAAGATTGGCGGAATTGCGGGAGCAGGGTGTCGGGGTGATTGGGGGGTTTGGGGAGATCAGGGGAGACTGGGGATCAGGGAAGATCAGGGGACATTAGGGGGATCTGGAGAGATTTGGGATATCATGTGGACTCAGGGGAGATTGAGAGAGACCAGGAAGACTGGGTGTGGGGGATCAGGGAAGATTGGGGGGGATCTGTGGAGATGGACAGGATCAGGGGAGATCAGGGGGATCGAGGAGACTGTGAGAGACTGGGGAGATCAGAAAAGATTGGGAGACGTCGGGGGGCTTGGGGTGACCCCACGGAGGGAGACAGCCCGTTCTGCCAGGCTTCCCGCAGTGCCAGCTCCATTCCCCTGGCTCAGCTCCCCTCCGTGGCGGCCAGGAGCTGGCCTCCAAGTTGGAAGCTCCAGGCCCAGCATGGAGACCCATCTGGGGAAGGTCTGGCCTCTGCCTGGTCCCTGGGGGTCCCCTGAAGGTCCTGCAGGATCTGGCCGAGGCCCTGACACCAGCTCACCATCCTGCAGCGTAACAGTGAAGGACCTGAAGGCCATGCTGCCCCAGGTGAACTACCGCGTGCCCAACATGAGGTTCCTGCGGGACAAGCTCGTGGTAAGGCCCCTCGAGTGCCCTGGCCAACCTGGCCATGCAGCACAGGGACGTGGGGAGGGAGGGCTTGGCACCTTCGCAGGGACATGGAGCAGGAGGCTGGAGCAGGCTCCTGTGGGGCATCCCCATCGTGTCCGGGGGTGCAGACTGCTCTCCCGCTGCGTGCCCTGGTGCACGGCCACCCTCCCACTGTGGTCCCCCATGCCAGCCCCAATCTCATGTGCTGTCCTCTCCCCGGCGCCGCAGGAGGTGGAAGCCAGGAATGAGATGACTTTCTCCCACTTCATCCAGTTCTACAAGAACCTGATGTTCGACACGCAGAAGTCGGTAAGAGACGTGGCTGTTGCCCGTCCACCCGAGCATCCCCAGCTGGTCACATCAAGTCCCCAGCTAGCTAACCCCAGTGTCTCCTTTGCCTCGCAGGTCATCGAGCAGCTGGAGCTCTCCTTCCCCTTGCGGTGAGTAGCCGGGAGCCCCGCGGCGCTCGCGGACCCCTAGGACACCGCAGGCACCCTCTGCGCGGCTGGGCACGAGGGGCCGGGATGGGGGCAGAGCACAGCGGAGGGAGGTGGGATAGGGGAGCGTGGGTATCATGTGACGTCCCCAACGTTGGCTGTCTTGACGTGGGACCAGGCTGGACGGCAGAGGCAAGGTCAGGGTGGCAGATATGCTCCGTGAGGAGGGATATGAGCAGAGATGTGAGGGAGATATAAGGTGGATGAGGGTGAGATGTGAGTGGGGTTACGAGTGGGGATGTGAGGGGGACGTGAGGGGGAAACTGAGGGGGGACATGAGGGGGATGTAAGAGGGGATGTGAGGGGGATGTGAGGGGGACGTGAGGGAGATGTGAGGGGGATGTCAGGGAGATGTGAGGGGGATGAGAGGGGGACGTGAGGGGGATGTGAGGGGGATGAGAGGGGGATGTTAGGGGGACATGAGGGGGGACGTGAGGGGGACGTGAGGGAGATGTGAGGAGGATGTGAGGGAGATGTGAGGGGGGACGTGAGGGGGGACGTGAGGGGGACGTGAGGGGGATGTGAGGGGGATGTGAGGTGGATGTGAGGGAGATGTGAGGGGGGACGTGAGGGGGGACGTGAGGGGGATGTGAGGTGGATGTGAGGGGGATGTGAGGGGGGACGTGAGGGGGACATGAGGGGGACATGAGGGGGGACGTGAGGGGGATGAGAGGGGGACGTGAGGGAGATGTGAGGGGGACGTGAGGGAGATGTGAGGGGGATGTGAGGTGGATGTGAGGGAGATGTGAGGGGGACGTGAGGGGGATGAGAGGGGGACGTGAGGGGGATGTGAGGGAGATGTGAGGGGGATGTGAGGTGGATGTGAGGGGGATGTGAGGGGGACGTGAGGGAGATGTGAGGGAGATGTGAGGGAGATGAGAGGGGGATGAGAGGGGGATGTGAGGGGGATGTGAGGTGGATGTGAGGGAGATGTGAGGGGGACGTGAGGGGGATGAGAGGGGGATGAGAGGGGGACGTGAGGGGGACGTGAGGGGGACGTGAGGGGGACATGAGGGGGGACGTGAGGGGGACGTGAGGGGGATGTGAGGGGGACGTGAGGAAGATGTGAGGGGGATGTGAGGGAGATGTGAGGGGGATGTGAGGTGGATGTGAGGGAGATGTGAGGGAGATGTGAGGGGGGATGTGAGGGGGGACGTGAGGGGGGATGTGAGGGGGACGTGAGGGGGACGTGAGGGGGATGTGAGGGGGATGTGAGGTGGATGTGAGGGAGATGTGAGGGGGGACGTGAGGGGGACGTGAGGGGGGACGTGAGGGGGACATGAGGGGGGACGTGAGGGGGATGTGAGGGGGACATGAGGGGGGACGTGAGGGAGATGTGAGGGGGATGTGAGGGAGATGTGAGGTGGATGTGAGGGAGATGTGAGGGGAATGTGAGGGGGGATGTGAGGGGGGACATGAGGGGGGATGTGAGGGGGACGTGAGGGGGATGTAAGGGGGATGAGAGGGGGACATGAGGGAGATTTGAGGGGGGATGTGAGGGGGACGTGAGGGGAGATGTGAGGGGGATGTGAGGGGGAGGTGAGGGGAGATGTGAGGGGGGACGTGAGGGGGGACGTGGTGGGGCAACAAGCGGTATGTTGGCCCAGATGTTAGTGGGATGTCAGCACAGGTTTTAGGGTGACGTGCGGGGATGTTATTCCGGATACGTGCCAGGCAGGCCGGGAGGTGGTGCACTGCCCTTTTCCACATCACCCCTGGAAATGCAACGGGTGCAGCCCCGGGATCCTGCGTCTTCCGAATCAACCTGGCTGCAGTTGGGAGTCTTTACTGCAGCCCCATGTAACAGCCTTGGGTGCCTCCAGCCTCCCTGTGGTGTCTCCGCTCCCCAAGCACATTGCACGCTGCCGTGGAAAGGCAGGGGAGCGTGGCAGGAGAAGGGGGGTCTCGGGAATACAAGCCATGGGTTGGTGCAAGCCACCCTCATTTTCCCCTGGGAAACTTCCCTGCCTCCCCTCCTGATGCCCCCTCCATACCCCAGGAACGTGGACCGGCCAGAGCTGTGCCAGATCTCTCTCTACGACTTCCAGAAGTTCCTGCTGCATGACCAGAAGGTGGGTGCCCACGCGACCCTCCATGTCCGAGGTCTTCGCAGCACAGTGTCATCCCCAGAGGGGTCACCTCTGCCCAGCTGTGGCTCCTTCCTGCCCCTAAGCCTCACAGCTGCTTGCACCACCTGGCCATGCATCCCAGCGCTAAGCACCCAGCCGCAGCATGCAGACACATTCCCAGTGCTTAACCCAAATCTCCCCACCCAGGCCAGGCTGTGATTTCTCATTCTGTCCCAGGGAACAGTTTATTCCTTTCTAATTTGAGACTTCCTTTTCCCAGTTATCAGGCTCTCTCCCAGCCTCCTCGAACAATCCCATTCCTTGTAGGGAACTAGCAGCATCTCCAACACTGGTTTCAAAGGAAAACATTTTTTATTAGAAAACTGCAGTTTGTCTCACTCTGGCATTTCCCCTGGCAAGTGCCACACCTTGGGGAAAGATTGCAGCCAGCACTGGGTCCCCGCAGACCAGGGATAGGGGCCGGGAAAAATGGGCTGGTTTCAACAGGGTAGGACCCCAACAGCACCCATGCAGGAGAGGGTGCTGCTGGCCACGTGAACGGATCTGCCCCTGGCATGGGTCGTGGCTGAGCACAAGGCCAGCAGCCTGGGGACGCAATGGGGTAGCACTGCTAGGTACAGAGCAGCCCTGCCTGGAGCCCTGGGGCCAAAGAGATCTGCCAGCACATGGCAGTGGTGATCTGTCCTCAGGCAGTGGGGGGCAGGACATGTTAGAGATCCAGTTGGGTCCTAAGCCTTCCGGATCCCTCAGGGATCCTCCTGGCCCAGCCTTACAGGTCTCTTAGGAATCATCCTGGTCCCAATCTTGGAGATCCTTTTAAGATTGAGATCCCTTCCGGACCTGCCTTAGATATCCCTCAGGGATCTTCCTGGCTCCAGTCTTGGGGGTACCTTAGAGATCCCTCCTGGCCCCAACCTTAGAGATCCCTTTGAGATCCTGCTGGTCCCAAACTTAGAGATCTACTTCAGATCCCTCCTGGCCCCAGCCTTAAAGATCCCTCAGGGATCCTCCTGGCTCTGGCTTTAGAGGCCCCTTAGAGATCCCTTCTGGTCCTGCTTTAGAGATCTCTTAGGAATCCCTCCTGGCCCCAGCCTTGGAGAACCCTTGGAGATCCCTCCTGACCCTGGCTTAAGAGATCCCTCAGAGATTCCTCCTGGCCTCAGTCTTGGAGACCCTTGAGGGATCCCTCCCAGACCCAGTCTTGGAAACCCTCCTGCGTTCCCTCACGACCCAGCCACGGAGACCCCAGTAGGATACCCCTTCCTGGCTGCCACATTGCCTCCAGCTCCTCCCAAACCGTGTGGCGCATTTCTGCCCTAGGAGTCCTGGGCCAGCGACGTGGGCACGGTGCGGGACTACATGTGCACCTACCTCAAGGACTGCTCCAGCGAGGCAGCAGACCCCTCCTTCCAGCTGGACGAGGTGTGTGGGCCCCCCGTGGTGACAGCCCCTGCAGGGATCCCCAGCCCCGGTGGGCTCTAACCTCTCTGCTTCCTCCCCAGTTCCTTACGTACCTCTTCTCCAAGGAGAACATGGTGATGGACTCAAAATATGAGCGCGTGGTGCCTGAGGAGATGAACCACCCCCTCTCCCAGTACTGGATCTCCTCCTCCCACAACACGTAAGCCAGAGGAAGGGCTCGCCTTGGGGACCCCCAGCCTGTCCTCCGGAGCCATCTTCCTAGCGCCCAGCATCTGGGGCCCCACAAGCATCCCCTCGCCCCCAGGCCGTCCCCATTGACCTCAGTGCTTGCGTGGAGCCTCCCTGCTTTTACCCCTGGCAAAGGCAGCCCACTGACGGCTCCTCTTGCTCCTCTACAGGTACCTGACGGGGGACCAGTTCTCCAGCGAGTCCTCCCTGGAGGCATACGCCCGCTGCCTCCGCATGGGCTGCCGCTGCATCGAGCGTGAGTGACCCCATCCCTGCTGGGCATCTCAATTGCTGGGACCCCGTGGCAATGGTGAACCCCCCCCCTCCCCCCAGCACCCAGCAGCACATCAGACAGACTGTCCCCCAGGCACATCCCGTGGCACTGGGGTGGGGGTGGCCTTCTTGCATCCCCCGGGGGCCCAAAAGCATCCTCCACGGTGCACGGAGCAGTGCATGGCGCATCTGCATGATGGAAGAGGGGGCCAGGAACAAGGTTAGGAAGCGGGGTTGGAGACCAGCACACATTAACTATGGTGTCCCCCCGCTCAGTGGACTGCTGGGATGGCCCGGATGACCTGCCAATCATCTATCATGGCCACACGCTCACTTCGAAGATCAAGTTCCTGGATGTCCTGCACACCATCAAGGAGCACGCGTTCGTCACCTCCGAGTAAGAGCTCCCAGTCCCTGCACCAATCCCGCTCCGAGCTCCCAGGCTGTGCTCACCACACAATGCCCCCAAATCTGGTCCATGCAGGAGAATATTGCACAAATTCCCCTCTACTTCTTCTGCCTGTGGCCCAGCCAACAGTTCCCCATTTGCTCCCTCAGGCTCTGGCTCAGCCCTGCTGGGAGTGCAAGTGAGCTGACGCTCTGAGCCACCTTTCCTGCCTGCTTCCTCCAGGTTCCCCATCATCCTCTCCATCGAAGACCACTGCAGCATCGTCCAGCAGAGGAACATGGCCTCCCACTTCAAGAAGGTCTTTGGGGACATGTTGCTCACCAAGCCAGTGGACATCAATGCCGACGAGCTGCCGTCACCCACGCAGCTCAAGAAGAAGATCCTTATCAAGGTGCAGAGCCTGGCACCTCCCTGAAGCTCCTCTTTCCTTGCAGGAGCGGGAGGGGCAAGGACAACATTGGGCTGAAAGGGATGGGGATTTCCCCAAATCCCAAATAATAGGATGCTAGGGATCTGTCTGTGCAAGGAGAGACCTGCGGGGCTTGGGAACAGGTGCTCCAGGACCCCCTGGCACATTGCAGGTGGTGGTGATAGTGCAGAAGTACGCAGGAGATGGGCACCACGATGCAAACAGCCATGGGGGGATCTGCAGGGCTCCACCTTCACTTCCCAAGCATCGCTTTGAGAGCTGGGAGCTTGGCGAGTGCCACGGAGTGATGGGGTGACCGTCCCCCTTGCTGAGCTCCTCTCTCTGGGTTCCTTCCCCAGCACAAGAAGCTGGTTGAAGGGAACCTGTACGAGGAGGTCTCCACGGCCAGCTACTCCGAGAACGACATCAGCAACTCCATCAAAAATGGCATCCTCTACCTCGAAGACCCCATTGATCATGTAAGAGCCTTTCCTGCTGAGGGCCATGGTCAGGGGTGAGTGGGGTCAGTCGGATGGAGACGCAGGACATGCTGGTACGGGAGAGCATCGGGGTTTGGAGCAGGCATGGGGCACGTGCTCTACTACGCCGTTGCCATTGCATGGGAGATGTGGGCAGGAATGGGGACCTCAAAGCCCCGTGCCTCCCTGCCACTCTCATCCCTGCCCCGGTGACGCTCTTTCTCTTTCCCAGACCTGGAGCCCACATTATTTTGTCCTGACAAGCAACAAGATCTACTACTCGGAGGAGACATCCCGCTACCAGTTCAATGAGGATGAGGAAGAGGTGGAGCAGAAGGAGGTGCATGCCGGGCAGGCGCGCGACCTTCTGGGGGGCATTTGGGGAGTCCGAGTGTCTCCACGGGGAGGGGGAGAGGTTCGCGATGCCCCAGCTGATACCGGCTGCTCTGCCCCGCGGTTCAGGGGGACGCTAACCCCCCGGTGTCTCTGGCCGCTCACAGGAGTTCAACAACAACGAGCTGCACTTCACGGAGAAGTGGTTCCACGGGAAGCTGGGAGGGGGCCGCGACGGGCGGCAGATCGCCGAGAAGCTGCTGCACGAGTACTGCACCGAGACAGGTGGCAAGGATGGCACCTTCCTCGTGCGGGAGAGCGAGACCTTCGTGGGCGACTACACCCTCTCCTTCTGGTAGGAGCTCCAGCCCGGTGGCCACGCCATCCTCTTTCCAGCGCGTACGCCCCAGACG
The DNA here is from genome assembly GCF_036417845.1 of Apteryx mantelli. NCBI lineage: Eukaryota > Metazoa > Chordata > Aves > Apterygiformes > Apterygidae > Apteryx > Apteryx mantelli. The sequence goes on along the minus strand of NC_089979.1, from coordinate 1,614,792 downwards.
GTCCGCGTCTCTGCCATCTGGGGAGGACGGTGGGCTCAGACCTTCCCCAGGAGTCCGCCAGTCTGGGCGTCCCTCTGGGTGATCGGGGGCTGCCTTCCAGCAAATTCCCAGTTCAGAGGCAGAAGTTATGACCAGTAAGAGGTCTTGGGACAAACGCTGGGTTTTTGCACGGCGTGCGGCACCTTGCACAGCGGTGCCCTGACCCGGATTGGACCCGAGAGCTGCACAGCACGTGCCTAATACTGATCCTTGTAAATAATATTTGGATTATTGCCGTCTCCCCTCATTCGAGAGGGGCAGGCTCTGGCCTGCAGAAAGTAGAGATGTGAGATGATGTGATGGGGTGCAGACACCCAGCTCCTCAGGAGCTCCGGGCGCTCAGCACCACCGCAGCCCGTTGAGTGGCTGCCAGGGAGGGTCTCAGCCCTGCCCTCGAAGCATCTTAACCTGCACCCCCAGACCATCTCCCGTCTTTGCTCTAGACCAATCCGTCTCCCGCGGGCTTCTCCCTGCTGTTCAAGCACTCGCAGCGCCCAGACGCCAACACTCCCTGTCGCGGCACATGCGGGGGGACAGGAGGGGCTGTGGGGGGGAGGCATCTCCCCTGAGACCTGGGATGCAGGCGTGGGCACCAGCCAACCCCTGTGGCTTCCCCTCATTGCACCCCAGCACTGTTACTACCGCCTACTTCCCCTCCTGGCAGGAGATCCAACCGCGTCCAGCACTGCCGGATCCACTCGCGGCAGGAAGCCGGCACCACCAAATTCTACCTGACGGACAACCTGGTCTTCGACAGCCTCTACAGCCTCATCTGCCACTACCGGGAGGTGCCGCTCCGCTGCAACGAGTTTGAGATGCGCCTCACCGACCCCGTGCCCCAGCCCAATGCCCACGAGAGCAAAGAGTGAGGGTGATCCCTTGCCCCATCCTCCCAGTCCTCCGGCCCTGCTGCCCTCCTCCTGCTTCACCGCTTCTCCTCGCCTGCTTTCCCTGTGCCTGGCTCCGGCATTGCCCCGTGGCAGAGCCGGTGTTGGGTGAGGGATGCTCTCCTGGGCGTAGGGGTGGTGGCATCAGCCCACCGCCCTCTTGCTCTCCCCTGGCCAGGTGGTACCACGCCAACCTGACGCGCCTGCAGGCCGAGCACATGCTGATGAGGGTCCCGCGGGATGGAGCCTTCCTGGTGCGCAAGCGCAGCGAACCCAACTCTTATGCCATCTCCTTCCGGTGAGTGCGGCCTCCCCTGGCTCCAGTGGTGGTAAAGGTGCGTCTTCACGGCGGTCAGCCACATTCCCCGTGACCTGCTGCCATCCTGGCCGCATCCTGCATTAATTTACCGCCGGAGCAGGGCTGGCGGCGAGGACGGGGTGATTGCGTCGCCTCCCACCCTGGCCCAGGCCTCCCCTCTCACCATGGCCCCAATGAGCCAGAGTCCCACACCATCCTCACGTCCGCCCCCGGCTCTCTTGGCACCAGGGCGGAGGGGAAGATCAAGCACTGCCGCATCCAGCAGGAAGGTCGGCTTTTCATGCTGGGCAGCTCGGCCGAGTTCGAGAGCCTCGTGGACCTCGTGAGCTACTACGAGAAGCACCCGCTCTACCGCAAGATGAAGCTGCGCTACCCCATCAACGAGGAGACCCTGGAGAAGATGGGCACCACCGTGAGTGTTCCCGGCAGCGGGGATGGCAGCTTCAGGCTTCAGCAGGGTTGTGCAAACTGTTACAGCAAGCTGGCTGAACCTGTGCAGCACAGGCACTGTGCCGCAGGCAATCCGGCCCTGTCACGAGCTTCCTCGGAATGGGAAGGTCTCTGCTCCAGCCTCCTAGAGGGCTGTTGCCAATGCTGCACCAGGGCAGCCGTGTTGAGGCTTGGAAAACGCCAGGATGGAGACCTGGGGACCCAACCCCGGGCTGCAGCTCCCTCCTGGCGAAGGAGATTTGCTGCAAGTCCAACCCAACCCGGCCAAGCTGCAGTCTGCAGCCGTTGCTCTGGGTTATATCATCTGCCCCAGCCACAAAGAGTTTGGCTCCGTCACCTTTGTAATTCCCCTCCAATTATTCGGAAAGAGCTATTAGCTGCCCCTCAGCTGGATGCAGCAGCATCCCCTTGTAGTCCCCTGCCCATCCTGGCAACCGAGAGGCCAGGTGACCCCACTCCGGCATCTCTCCTCGCAGGAGCTGGACTACGGAGCCCTGTACGAGGTGCGGACCCCTCACTTCTACGTGGAGGCCAACAAGATGCCGATGGCCAGGGTAAGAGGCTGGGCCAGCTTCCCCAGGAGGCACAGAGCAGTGGGACATGGTGATTCCGGCACTGGAGCTGGAGCTCCCCGGCTTCCCCCCCCGCCAAACCGTGGGCCTGAAAAGCTGCGGCGTTTCACTGCTTTGCCACAGCGTCTTTCTTACTTTGGGACCCCATGTGGCACAAAGCTCTTTGGCCTAATCCATACCCTCTGCCCAGCACAGACCGGATAAAGCCCTGAGCAATCCATGCTGGTCTCAGAGCTGAGCTGCTTTGAGCAGGACATTGAACTAAAGCCCTCCCGAGGTCCCTTCCAACCTGAATTATCCTGTGATCATATGATCCCACAACCCTATGCTGCTGTACTTTAAACTTCTCTTTGCAGCAGACCAGCTCTCAGGCTAAGACCAAACACGGGAAGGCTTAACCCAAAGAGTTTTTTTCCAGGAATTTCTCAAGACAAATCCCTTTAGTGCAACAAGAGAAACCATTCGGGAACTTAAAAGTAGAACCTACTTTGCGCTGGTGCAGCCGAATGTGTTAGTCGCAGGGTCGGTACCCGGCAGTGATGGTGGCTGTCTGACTTGTGCCTGGAGCAGTCGCTCAAGCTGCTGTCGGTGGCACGGGGGCTTTTCAGCATGTGCTGCAGGTCCCCTCAGCAGAGCTGGGACACAAGAGGACGTGGCCTTGCTCTCCTCCACCACAAGGCTAGAGGTGCAGCAGATACATGGGGCTTCCCAGAGCAGCCCCCATGGCCCTGCCATGCGGCTCTCCCTGAGGACACCGCACGGGAACGCCAGAACTCCCCACCCTTCACCCCGTCTAACGTCTCAATATTGGCGTGGGCTATTTTGGGGCATCATTTGGATCCAGGAACGCTAAGCCTGGGTAGCGAGGGTACCCATGTGCAAATGTCAGGGCTCGAGGAGCCAGGCTCAGCGGGGAACACTACCACCGGCCCTGGGCAGTGTCCCCAAGCCAGGGACACCTGAGGGACAAGCAGTGACGCCCGTGTTTCTCTCCCCTGCGGCCCAGTGCACAGTGAAGGCCCTCTATGACTACAAAGCCCAGCGGGAGGATGAGCTGTCGTTCTGCAAGCAGGCCATCATCCACAACGTGGACAAGCAGGACGGCGGCTGGTAAGCCCGCTCCCCGCGGCCCAGGGCAGCCTCCGTGTCCAGTGCCATCACAGCGTGGCTTGTTTGCAAGCCCAGGGCTGGTGGGAGCCTCCCGGCGTGGGATTTTGCCGGTTACCGAGTGGGCACAAGTATCAGGTGGCCCCTCACGTTCCCCGCCGGGCGGGCTGGAAGCAGAGCAGAGATGCTGCTGCGGGATGGGGCCAGCGCCGCCGTTTGCAGGGTGCAGCCGGGAGATGGAGAAGTCCACCCTGAGCCGCGCCGGGGCCAAAGCTCCAGGATAGCAGCTCCAACGGCATGCTGCACCCCTGGGGTTCCCTCGCCCAAACCCGGTGGGGCGCGGGGGCTGTGGGCGCTGTCCCACGCCACAGCGGCTGCACGGGCGGTGGGTGTTACTGCGACAGGTTTTAACTGCCTCCTTTTCTGTCCCTCCCCTCTCCGAATGTTCCCTGACGTTGCATGCAGTGTTAACACCCCCGCCCCCCCCCGAATCGGTCCGCTTGCCTTGATCCTCTCACCCCTTCTAGGTGGCGGGGGGACTACGGAGGCAAGAAGCAGCTGTGGTTCCCGGCCAACTACGTGGAGGAGATCGTGAACACGCAGGCGCAGGAGCAGGATGAAGCTGTGAGTGGGACGTCCCCGTGCTGGCTCCACGCGCGCACCTGGAGTCGAGTCTGCTTGAGTGTGGATCCTTGTCCAGAGTCCGGGGATGCTCCCGCCTCTGGACACAGAGCAAAGCCCACGGAGAGGCTCAGCCCTCGTCCATAAGGGCTGCTGCGTTCGAATGGGCAGAGGGTGTTTTCTTGGCTTTTGCTGAGACTTGGCAAAGCCCGGGGAGGCTTTGGGGTTGGGGAGGCTGCTAAAGCGAGCGGCACAAAGCCAGCTAGCGATGGGCTCCACGCAACAACCTTTCACCGCTCCCTCTTCCTTCCTCTCTCGCAGTCATCGGAAAACAGCCCCCTGGGGAACTTCCTGAAGGGCTTCATCGACGTGCCGTCCTGCCACGTAGGTGAGTGTCTCCGCTGCGTCCCCACGGAGGGAACAGGAGTGTTCAGGGAAAGCTAAAGTTCGATGCAATGAGCTGAGGCTCTTGAAACTCACCACACATCCGGGTCCAGCCAGCTGCAGAGCTGCTGTCGACCTGCTCTCTGGCAGATACCATCAGCTCCCAGGTGGCAGATGCTCTGGCCAAGCTGGACAAAGGCCGCAGCCAGGGAAGGACTGAACATCACTGCCCTCACTCCGGCTGGGGGGCGGGAAGCAGCCTCACGCTCAGCAGGGGAAAAACAGGGCTGAATTTGGAAGGATTCGGCCAAAGTGACCCATTCTGTAACGTCCAAACAGTTTGGGTTCAGTTTGGGGGATATTTAGCCCTGCAAGACAAGGCAGCTCGAAGGAAAAATGCATTTCAACACAAAAAACTGAAACTCTTAATTACAAAAACAGCAGAACAGAGCATTTCTGGTTGCTGCTTTCATTTCCAGAGATTTTTCAGCGATTCCCTGGAGTTTAGGGGGAAGTTCGGATCCCCTCTCCCCAGTTGTATTTCTTGGTGATTTCCAGTTTCAGGCGGGAACATCCCTACAGCTTGCCAGCTGCTGGCGGGAGGTCCCGGGCAGGGCAGGCTGGCGGTCGCGGGCACTCAGCCTCTGCTCTGCCTTGCGTTGCAGGCGGCATCGCGGCAGGCGAGGCCAAGATTTGCACGCTCCGCCCTGCACCCTCGGTGAAGATTTGCCCCCGGCAAACGCCCGTGCCCATCTGCCGCCCCCAAAATCCGGCTGCAGGGCTAGAGCAGGCGAGAGGGGCCGAGGCAGGCGTCAGCCGGGGTGCAGGGGGTGCACCCGGGAACCCGCGGTCCCCAGCGTGCTCCTATCCCATGCTTTGCCGTGGGCCAAGCAGGACCGCTGAGGTTTCGTTTGCTCCACAGAGCCGTCCGTTAGGAATCTCTTCAAGTAAAGCCCCCTCTGATGTCCTTATAGTTATCTCCAAAGACGGGAGGAGCTCCAAACCATTTGTCTTCACCATCCATTCCCAGCAGATGTCCCACGCAGCCCAGTCACTGGACGTGGCCGCAGACACGCAGGAGGAGCTCAGCGAGTGGGTGGCCAAGATCCGGGAGGCCACGCAGAACGCCGATGCCAGGGTGAGGGGCGCTGCGGGCCGGGCAACACTCCAGGTGCCACAGGACCTGGAGAGGCTGAGCACCACCCACTCCCTGGCAGGGAGAAAGGAGGCTCAGCCTTCCCATGGGATCACAAGCCCGGCAGCACGTATCCCAGCACCCCGCCAAGTTGGCCCTGGTTGCGGCGAGGGGTGAAATCCTGGGTGTACAGCTGGTTATCGCTGCCTTGCCTTTTGGTGCAGCCCCTCCGAATTTTGCCAAGCGGGAGGGGATCCTGAGGGCTGGTCCTCGATGTCTCTGCAGACCATGGGGCAAAATAAGGGTTGCGTTTTGGTGGATGGTCCCGCGCCATCATCTGCAGAGCATCCCCACAGTGGGAGCCTGGGGGGAGACTGGGGCACAGCGGGGCAATAGTTTTAGCTCCTGTTTTCCCTTGTGCAGATGCAAGAGGGGAAGATCATGGAGCGGAGGAAGAAGATTGCGCTGGAGCTCTCCGAGCTCGTCGTTTATTGCCGCCCAGTGCCGTTCGATGAAGACAGTAAGAGCCGGGGTGGGGGGTGATGGTATCATCAGGGAAAAAGCTGGGCAGGCAGGGAACTGGGTGGTCACAACAGGTCTGAGGGGCATCACCTTTTGTCCCCTGCCTCACCACTGCCCCCACATGCCCCCAGGGCAGAAGTTGAGGAGCTCCAGGCCACCAGCCCAGCCCAAAAGCCCCGCAGCCTCCCACTGACAGCCGCCCTTTGCACTTCCAGAGATCGGCACAGACAAGGCATGCTACCGGGACATGTCCTCCTTCCCGGAGACCAAAGCAGAGAAGTACGCCAACCGCAGCAAGGGCAAGAAGTTCCTGCAGTACAACCGGCGCCAGCTCAGTCGCATCTACCCCAAAGGCCAGCGCTTGGATTCCTCCAACTACGACCCGCTGCCCATGTGGATCTGCGGCAGCCAGCTTGTGGCCCTCAACTTCCAGACCCCTGGTAAATCCTGCTCCTTGGGTGGCTGGTGGGCTCGCCCTTGCAGGTCATCCCATTTTCCCCATCCCTGGTGGCTCTCCCACCTGGTCCCGCTGCTGGATGTGGCTTGGATGCTCTATCCAGCCCTTGTCTCCATCCTGATGGGGACATCCTCGCTCAATGCTTGGATGCTTCATGTGATACCCGGCTGCATCCCTTCTCCTACCTGGGGTTGGGGGCTCTCTATGGGGGGGGTGCCCAGGGCAGGACCTTCTTCCCGAGGACCTCGGGGGAACCCTGAGCCCCATGGCTCAGAGCTGCTCTGTCCCCACGGCTGTCAGACAAGCCGATGCAGCTGAACCAGGCGCTGTTCATGCTCGGAGGCCGCAGCGGCTACGTCCTGCAGCCCGACATCATGAGGGATGAGACGTTTGACCCCTTTGACAAGAACAGCCTGAAGATCGTGGAGCCCATCACAGTGCAGCTGCAGGCAAGTGGGGGCCAGTGGCGTGGGGGAGGACAAGCAGAGAACAGGCGACTCGCCAGCACCCCGAGGTGTTCACCATCGGTGCCATGCTGATGGGGGGCTTTCTTCTTCCTCAGTCTTGGGTCAATTGGGGTGATTTTACATGCTTCAGCCCCATATTTGCTAGTGGGATGTGCTCTGATCTCTGCCATCGCTCCACGGGATTTGTTGTACCGCGACCTCTTAGGTCTGTTGGTTCTTCCCCACGTGCGGCATTGCACGGAGCTGAGCAAATCCTGAGCAAGAGCAAGCTGGAGAATAAAATAGCTGAAAAACAAGCTCTGAACCACGTTACCCCACCTTTGGGTGTTTTTGCTGTTACAGCTAGGACAGGCTAGTCCGTAGTCATCTGACCCCTGAGCAAGTCACGGAGAAAACAAGTTTCATAAATAATTTTGCAGACATGGCTAAAATCAAGCTAAAATTGGTCCAAATTCATACATAGGTCCAAGAAGGCCTGGTGAGGCTTATTAGGCCATAAAGGGTTGAGCCATAGGGCTGCTCCAGGAGTCCTTCCTAGTCCACAGGGCCAGGGCAGCTGGACCTCAGCCTCTTCCTCCTCCTCCTCTTCCTCCTCCCCCAGATCCTTGGCGCCCGGCACCTGCCCAAGAATGGGAGGAGCATCGTGTGCCCCTTCGTGGAGGTGGAGGTGTGCGGCTCCGAGTACGACAACAGCAAGAACAAGACGGACGTTGTAGGTGAGGGTCCGTGTAGGCGATGCACCTAGCGGGTCCTTTCACCCTGGGACCAGGCAGGGAGGTGGCAGGGTCCCCTCACACCTTGGCACTGGTAACTACTGGGATGTCCGGAGAGCCTGGGCCCTGCGGTTCTGGGAAGCAGCAACCCCTAAACATGACTTTTGGGGTCCCAGCTTGGGAATGTGGTTTAACGGGGCTGGGGTTTCCAGAGGACAGAGGGGGAAAGGCGTCTCCCACTAACGACAAGCAGCTGGGGGAGCTCAGGTCACATGCCGCCCACATGGACACCCACGTGCTCCATGCTCTGATCCCTGCCTGCTCTGTCCTCACCCACCAGCCGACAACGGTTTCAACCCCGTGTGGCTCTTCAAGCAGTTTGTCTTCGACATCAACAACCCCGAGTTCGCCTTCCTCCGCTTCGTGGTGTACGAGGAGGACATGTTCAGCGACCCTAACTTTTTGGCACAAGCCACCTTTCCCGTCAAGGGCCTCAAAACAGGTATGGTCCCTCCATCCCCGCTGGGTGTCCACCTGAAATTCAGCCCCTTGGGGGCCAGCTCTGGGGATGGCGATGCGCTCGTGGCCCACAGCAACGGCCATGCCGAGGGGACGGGACCATGTCGCAACAACTGCAATGTCACGTCCAGGTTATCGGTCGGTGCCGCTGAAGAACAGCTACACAGAGGACCTGGAGCTCGCCGCCCTCCTCATCCATATTGAGATCATCAACGCCAAGGTGGGTGCCCTGTGGCCCATGACATCCCCTGGACTCCCCACATCCCCTCTGCTCCCTCACCGGCTTAACCCAGAGCTCCCTGTGCGGGACAGTGTCCAACCTCGTGCCTCAGTTTCCCCTCCTGGAAGGGGAGAGCAGGGTCCTGGGTGCCCACACCAGTCCCATGAGCCTCATGTCCTTGTTTTGGAGCAGGAGGAAGATGAGGAGAACCTGTACTCGTCCATTCAGCAGCTGCGCGACCGCGCCAGCGAGCTCTCCAGCCAGGTCTCCAGCTACGAGCGCACCAACAACTGCGACTCCCGCTACCAGCAGCGCCTCGACGAGCTGCGGGCGGCCCAGGAGCGGCTCATGGAGCTCACCGAAGTGCGCAACCGCAAGTGAGTCCCCCCGCCGTGCTGGCCCCAGCGCTCACCCTTGCCCTCAGCCCCCAGTTTGGCCCCCGCGGCCGGCAGAGAGGTCGCTAACGCCACCTCTCCGCCCCACACCAGGTTGATGGAGAAGAAGAAGAGGGATCGGCAGATGGTCAGCAAACGCAACTGAGCCAGCTGGGACTCTCCAGGCCCTGTGGTCAGGGTGTCTCGCCTGCACAAGCCCTGGCCGGTGCCACCAGCTGGTTGTGGACATACCCTTGCCTGTCGCCCGTGTCCCCCCCACGCCCAGAGCTGGTGCTGGCCAGGACTCAGACCGCAGGGACAGCCCCCTGCCACCTCCTCTCCCGCCACGAATTGATGGCGAGAGGGTGGGATGGCCAGACCTGGTGCCCCCCGAGCCGCACTCGCGCTGGCCCGGCTCCAGCCACCATCGACACAACCCGGTGCTCAAGGGTGCCAGCACCGCTAGGTCCTGGGGCTGGATGATACCAGCAAAGGGGGGTCAAAAATCTCCAATTTGGGGAGAAGAGGGGGCTTTGCGTAGGTCTATGATGTTTCTCCGTCACCGCAGCAGGCAGGGATGGAGGCACGGCAGCGAGGCAGGAGGAGGGAAGCTCCGCTTCGCCCCCGTATAACTCCCTGCCTCCTCTCGCCTCGCTCCCCGGCAGGGCTTGGGCCGCAGCACCCAGGGGCGGCTGCGGCTCGGTGCTCCCGCAGGGCCAGGCGGGACATTGGCCGTGGTCCCCACGCCCGGGAGCTGGCCGGGGCGGACACAGCGGGGGGCTCGAGGGCTGCCCCGAGCGAGCACAGGGCGAGAGGAGCGCGGGGCCCCGCTCACCCCGCTGCCGCCCCGTCCCCTCTTCGCTCATCCCTGCGACGGCAAAGGCGTCCCCAGCCCCAGCTTCCCCCGGAACGGGGGGGGTAATACCAGCCCCCCAACCCGATGGAGAAACTGAGACATGGAAAAAGTCTCCCGGTGCGAAACCGGCCCGGGAAGGAGCAGGACCGGCCACCCCACGTCCTGCGCCCTCCCTCCCCGCCTGGACCCGTCCTGCGCGCTTGGGCTGGACCCGCACCGTCCTCCCCACCACGGCCCGGGGTTGGGGACGGGAGAGGGGGCACCGCTCGCTCCGAGCCTCCAGTCCCGCTGGGACAGAGACGCGGGGGACGGCACGGCTCGGGGGGTACCAGCGGAAAGGGGAGCATTTCACCCCCCCAGAACGGGGCCCCCGCTATAAATACCTGTATTTTCTTCTTTTATTCAGTGTGTACATACGGCGCGCGGAGGGGTCTGTTACCAGCCGCAGTATTAGGGCGCAGGGGAACCCCGAAATATCCCGGGGTGCCCCAGGCCAAACGGCGAGGGAGCAAGGGATAGGGGCACCCTGCGGGGAGGGTGCCGGGAGACCGGGTGCCCTGAGCGGGCAGGGGGCAAACGTGGGCGACGAAGCAGCCCCCCATCTCCGGGAGGGTCGGAGGCTGAGGGACAGGGACGTCCCCGAGGTGACGCCGCGGGGCAGCGGCAGAGCCAAGGCCCTAGGGACGGGGCCGGATCCTGACAGCGCCCCGCTCCCTGAAGGTAAGTCCGGCTATTTCGGCTCAAGCGAGGGGGCAGCCGGGAGCGTTTTTTTAGGCGATTCGAGAGCGAACAAAACCCTGCCGAGGAATTTTGTTGGAGCCCGAGAAGGACCCGGCACAAAGGGCGAGAAAAGCCCCCCAGGACAGGGATTTCCCTGGAGGGAGGCGGGTGCAAACCCTGCTGCCGGCCGAGGTCCCCGCCACCGGCATTCGTCCCCTCCGGGGAAGTCGCATCCGGCCGGACACCAGCCTGGGTCCCCAGCGCTGTGACGCTGCTGGGAGGGACCCAGGGTGTCTCCACGAGCCGGATCCAGCCCAGGGATAACCATTAAAGCGAGCGGAGGTTGTGCCGCTTATCCCCGGGCTGAGCTTGCGCCTCGGGGTGCCGCAGGCGCCTGGGCGAGAGGGCAAGGACCAGGCGGCGCGGTGGCATCTCGGGGTGTCCCCCGAGGTGAGGGCGCCCCGTCGGGGGGATCCGTGTATTCTTTGTATGAAAATAAATCTATTTAGCCAATATTTATACACAGGCGCCTTGGTCTGATTTCCCCGAGCTCGCGGCGCCACTTTGTCCCCAGCGCTGGGCTCAAAGCTCAGCCGCGGGAGATGTCCCCAGGCCAGATGATGTCCCCAGGCTGGTGGCTCATGGACTGGCTAGTCCCAGTCCCCTGACCTGACGTGTCACCCTCGTCCCCGCTGTCAATGCCACCAGGTCCACCTGGCCACCACAGTGGAATAACAGGTGGGGAAGCACTGTGAGGAGAGCCGTCTCCATCCCTTTTTGTCACGAGGAGGGACATAAGTGTTGTCCCCAGTGACCCATGTCACAGCAGCGGTGGTAGTGGCTGGCCCAGCAGGACCCATGTGGCGCATGGTTTTGGGCTGGGATTCGCATGCTTTCCCAACCTGCTGCCACCCAGGCCAGAGGGGACACAGGACACAGGCCATGGGGACACATGGCTGTGGGGATGTAGGACATGACACAGGACCATGGGGACACAGTGCCACAGGGCATGGAGACGTGGGGACACAGGGATACAGACCCAGGACGTGGGGACAGAGGGCATTGGGGGCAGCAGGGTACAGGGACATGGGGACACAGGCCTGTGCCAGACACGGGGATACAGGGCCATGGGGATGTAGAAAATGTGGTCACAGCAGACAGGACAGGGGACACAGAGCCATGGAGATACAGGACATGGGGACACAGGCCATGGGGACATGGGGACATAAGCCATGGGGACACAGAACACAGGCCATGGTGACATGGGCCGTGGGGACACAGGATGGATGACATGGGCTATAGGGACATGGGACACAGGTCATGTGACCCAGCCCACAGGGACATGGGACATGGGGACACAGGGTGGATGACATGGGCCATAGGGACATGAGCCACAGTGACATGGGACACAGGCCATGGGACGTGGCCCACAGGGACCCGGGACATGGCCATGGGGACACAGGACAAGGGACTTGGGTACCCAGCACCCGGACCATGGGGACATGGGGCACAGGACAGAGGCCACAGGGACATGGGGACAGGTGCCCAGGACAAGGGCCATAGGGCCATGGGACCCAGCCCACGGGGAGCCAGGACACGGCCAGGGGGGCCCCGGACCCGGGACCCGGCCCGTGGGGACACAGACATGGCCCGGGGGGACCCGGGACCGGCCCGGGGACGCGGTGCGCCTCGCCCCGCCCCGCCCCTCCCCCGCCGCCCAGCAGGGGGCGCGCGCCGCACCCCGGCAGCGGGAGCCTCCCGACGTCAGCGCGGCTCCGCCCCCGCCTTCGCCTGCATTGGATGGCTGGGGCCGCCGCCGCCGCTTCCCATTGGCTGGGGTTCCTGCGGCTGGCGGGCGGGCCGGAAGTGGAGGTGCGTGGGGCCGCTCTGTGCCGGGTCCGCCGCGGCTCGGTGGTGGGGTGCCCTCAGGCGGAAGAACGGGCCTGAGGAGGCGGCGGCGGCGGGAGCAGGTGAGAGCGGGGGGGGGGGGGGAGAGCGGAGGGGGCTGCCCGAGCCCTGGTACCGGCCTGCGACATCCCGGGGAGCCCCGAGAGACCCCGGTACCGGCCTGGGACACCCCGGGGGGCCCCGAGAGACCCCGGTACCGGCCTGGGACACCCCAGGGAGCCCCGAGATACCCCGGTACCGGCCTGGGACACCCCGGGGGGCCCCGAGAGACCCCGGTACCGGCCTGCGACACCCCGGGGGGCCCCGAGAGACCCCGGTACCGGCCTGCGACACCCCGGTACCGGCCTGCGACACCCCGGGGAGCCCCGAGAGACCCCGGTACCAGCCTGCGACACCCCGGGGAGCCCCGAGAGACCCCGGCACCAGCCTGAGGCACCCCGGGAGGCTCTGAAACACCCCGGTACCGGCCTGCAACACCCCAGGGGACCCTGAGAGGCCCCAGTACCGGTCTGTGACACTCCCGGTACCTCCCTGAGAGACCCCGGGGAGCCCTGAGACACCCCCAGTAGCACCCTGAGCCCCATTGGAGCTTTGGGACACCCCCGGTACCAGCCTGGGACACCCTGGGGGGCCTGAGACACCCCTGGTAGCACCCTGAGCCCCACTGGAGCCTTGGGACACCCCCAGTACCAGCCTGGGACACCTTGGGGTGCCTTGTGACATTGCTGGTACCACCCAGAGCCCTGGGACACCCCTGATATCACCTGGACTCCCCACTGGAGCCCTGCCTGCCCCCCCCACCAGCGCCTGCCACAGCACAATGTGCCACCCCGTCTCAGCGTGACACCCTTTCTTTCCCCTGCCAGCCCCGCGACACCCCAGGTGACACCTCCCACAGGTGACACCCTGCGCCTGTCCCCTCCGCATGGACACGGCGCGTCCTCTCCCCTCCGTGATGTCCCTGCCCTCCCCGTCCCCTCTTCAGCTCCCCTTCGTCCGAGGCTTCTTCATCCCCTCTGGGATCCCCTTTGTGTGACAGCCCCGTCCTCTTCCCAATTCATGCTTTAAAATTAGTTCAGTTTTAATTAATTTGGGGCCTTCTAGGTTCCCACTCACATAGGAAGCTGCTGCTTTTTTCAGCGCTGCTTAAAAGGCCGCAAGTCTAAATGTCACACGTCAGTCTAAATGCACATTTATTTCAATTACCCTGGGAGTGAATTGCAAGTACACTGTCATTAAAGAGATTAGGGAAATGTTCTGTTATCGTCTTCCCCTTTGCACTTGGCAGCATTTAACATGCAGTGAGATTTATTGTCTTCCCTGTGAAGAGAGAACTTAGAAAAAACTAAAATAAAACGGAGGTCCCGAAAATGGAGTATTTAGTAAGGGGGATTTGGTGCATGAAGCCGCATGAAACTACTCTTTAATTCGGTTCGTCAGAGTCACAAAAACTTAAGTGTTTGTTCCCTGAGCTGAGATATAAAACGTCAGCGTGAGCTGTGCTCGGATGAAATAAGGGAACTGCCCGCGTACCACATGATTTCTTTCTCTTTACCAGTCTGCTATGGCCTCCCAACTGCAAGTGAGGGGGGCTTGCGCTGTCGCCGCTCGTCTCTCGTCCTGCGTAGCGCCAGATGGCTTTGGGATGCTCCCGGATGATTCACGCTGGGTTACCTGCAGATTTGGCACTCTGTTTGCATCAGTCCCTCAGCAGAAACAGGGAAGAGCGCGAGTGTGGTTTTCACGGTCTCGCCGGCGTGTGGCAGGGCCCTGCCTCGGTGCCGTGCGTCTGGTTGTCGGCTCTCTGGTTATACGAATAACGCCCGTCTGCTCTTGACGTGAAATTAGGTACCCTGGTAGACTCAAGCAGATGCAGACCCACGGTTTGCAAACCACAGGGATCATCTCTCTTGAGGCCTGGCCTTCAGCAGCAGCAGCACAGGAGCGTTGCCCAAAAGCCGGTGCAGTAGCATCTAGATGAGCAATCCGAGCCGTCTCACTGACTGCTGCGGTTAGGAAAATAAGCGTGGATGGGAAACAGCTCGTGAGGAAGCTGCCGCTGATGGGCCGGGGCCTAAATGCAGAAGGAAAGATCCAGGGTCTGAACGGGCATTAGGTGATTTTTCTATGTGACATTTAATCTCCAGTGAAGTCCCCAGTAATTCTGCCCTCCTATATACTGAGCTTTGTGTAGCCTTTCTGCTCCAGCTCTGCCTACGTTTTCCTCCCAACCCCCCCATTTATTGCTCTTAAAAACGGCTACATTCCTGCTTCCTGCCACAATGCCCCGAGTGTGTTTCTACTTCCCCTAATTCATCTGCCCAATTCTTCCTCTCTCCACTTTAAAGTTTTTAAAAGCTTCTACCAGGTAGCCAGTAGTGGAGACGTCTATCTTCTTAATTGCCCTTCCTTGACGTCTGGCTGCCTCGTTCCTGGCCTGGAAACCGGCATGTCTCTTATGTTCTTTATATTGGCACCTTGCAGGTTTGGCCAACCAGTCATATCCACCTGGAGAAGGTAGCAATTTCTGTGTTCATCTCTTTTTATGTTGTAACAGGAAAGAAGCGTGGGCCCTGTCTGCGAGAGGCATCAGTCAGCAAGGAAATGGGGAGGGGTAAATGACACGAAAATGTAAACGCTGGTTGTCTTTATATGCGGCAGATCAAAATCAGCGGTTTAACCATTAAGTTGAGCTTTCTTAGAAAGCAGCACAACAAGGGAGAGTCTCAGGTTGGAAGGAAGATGATGTAGCTTTGCTGCTCTTCATCAGGGTTACCTCCTTGGTACCTTTTTTGGAGATGTAGCATGTGGATGGCGAAGGCTGATGCTATGGATTAACCAGGATGCAAACTTAGGCACCCAGCAAGGAACTATAGAAGTGATAAACCGGGAGGGATATCAAGAGAGTGAACAGTGGCTCATGGTTGGTGTGATGGAGGAGCAAGATCTGGCAAACAGGGTTTTAAATCTAAGACAGAGCCTGAAAGCGAGGTTTTTGCTACGTAGGGGGACAGAAAAAGCTGTGTCATGAAGATCTGAAAAATAAGCCTTGCCTCTGCAAGCAAAGGAGGCCAACTGCATACGGGTGCAGCCAGCTGATTGTGGGAAGTGGCTCTGTCCCTGCATGTGGCACTACAGACTCATCTGGACGCTGTGTCCATTTTGGGGCTTCCCTGTACAAAAGAGACTGTGACGGAGTGAGTACAGCGGAGGCCACCAGGATGGTCAGGGGCTGGAGCACGGGATGTATGAGGAGATGCTGAAAGCAATGGGTTTGTTCAGCCAGGAGAAGAGTAGGTAAAAACGGATCTTGCTGCTCTTTGGGGCTACCTAATGGGAGGGTCTGTTAGAGGAGACAGAGTCAGACTCTTCTCAGAGGTGCACAGTAAGAGGATGAAAGACATCAGGGACAAGCTGGAATATTGGATTGGAATATTGGAGATTCTGGTTAGTACAAGGAATGTTTCTTTTCCACCACGAGAGTGGTCAGACACTGGAACAGGGTAGCAGAGAGGCTGTGGGATTTGTATCCTCTGAGATACTCAAAACTCAACCGGATGAGGCCTCGAGCGACCTGCTTTGAGCAGGCTGGAGACCTCCAGAGGCCTCTTCCTACCTGTGTTATTCTGAGATCCTGTGATAACGTGAGTATCGGCACTGTTATAAACATGTCACATGTAAAATTTTTCTTGCCCTAGTGTGACTCTGCCATTTCTCACAAGCCAGGGAAAGAAGATGACCGGCGTCCTGCCTTCAGTAGGGGATGGATATTGCTATTACATCCTGACGGATGACTGTACCTACGGCAGCAAGTACTTTCAAGCTGGGAACATGTGCTTCTGCAGTGAGAGAAGTTACCTGCGCAACTTCCCCGATGACAGGCCCCCTGCTTGTTTCCTCAAAGTCGTCATGTTGGATGACAGCTCCACCGTCACAATAAACATAGAAATCCTTGAACCCGTGCACGAGGAGACAGCCGTCTTCCTCCTGGCCGTCAGCAGCCACAACGAACGTTTGAACTACTTCCTGGAGAGGCTGAGCCTTGAAGCGGCTCTGAAGGCTACGCTGGGCCAAAAAGTGATGGTGGAGGTTGACCGGCAACAATTCCCTGGGGTCATCCGCTACATTGGGAGCATTCATAAAAATACTTCGTCTGTGCTTTCTCCGTTCTTCTTTGGGGTGGAGTTACAGGTAAAGTGGCCAAGGAAGAAAGATGTTTTGCCCCCTTTGTTTTTGTGTAGATCCCATGCCGTAGCTTAGGAGGGTGCGATTCCTGCCCCGATTGTATAGCCCTTGTGCTGTGTGGGCCTCATCTGGGCCGTGCAACTGCTCCTCCCTTCTAACAGCGCCTTCTCTTGCCTTGCATAACTCAACAGAAAATTTAGTCCCCTGTGACTCACTTTGCAGTGGGAAAGCAAGGATTGCTCTTCTCCCCGGCATCTAGCTCCCGTTGTTTTCACTGGGTTTTGCAGAAATCCACCTCTTGAATAAGATTAGGTTGCCACACTCCCGGTTAGGTGTCTTTCCACTGACCTGCCTGTGGCTCGGGATGTAATGTGCCTTTCTGGCATGTTTTCAGGGTGAAGGTGAAAGCAGAGGGCGCAGCGATGGATCTTACCACGGCACTGAGTATTTCAAGTGTAAGCGGAACTGTGGGGTCTTCCTGCCATTTAACAGAGTCCAGTTTACTCCTGTGCCTGACAACGACTATGCAAAACAGAAGCCAAAGCCAGACGCGGAGGAGGTGGTTCCCGTGAAAGTGGGAGATGCAGTTAGTTTCTACGTGGACGAGGCCCTCACAAAGGGAATAGCAATGGCGGTTTACAGGGAGGGAAGCCAGTGGTTCGTTAAAGTTTGTCCGGTAAGAGCAGCCTTGCCTTGCCTTCTTTTCTCGTTTGTTTTGTTTGTTTGTTGGTTTTGTACCTATGTTGTGGTGAGGCCTTAAAAAGCAGCGGAAGGAACACCCAAAAGGGACGTGGGGTTACCTGCAAACTTTTCAGGCCCATTTTTAAAACAGGTTCATGTTCCAGGAGCGCCCTGTGTCTGATAGACCTTTTAGCTGATACAATCTTCTTTCCTATCAGGAAGAAGAAGGAACAACTGACATTTTCAGAGAAATCCCTATGGACTCTGTTGTGAAGGAAAGCTTGCTCTCTCAAAGTAGGTTATCATGAGATGTGTCTGCCCTGTGTACCTTCCTGCGGATTTAGGCACTTATTTCTTCTCTGCAGGGCACCCGATGAGCTGAAAATGCAACAGAAGCATCAGCTAGTCCTGACTAGCTCAGGATCAGGAGGCAGAAAAGTTTAATAAAAATGTGTCAAGTTCTGGACAGAATTCTTTGCATTAGGCAACTAGAGCTCCGAGTCTCCCAATATTTCGGAAAAAACAGAGAGTCTGATTGTTGTGCATAAGTATTTTCTAGGGAAGAAAATATCACTGGTTAAAGAGTCTTTAATTTAGTCGTAGAAAGTGGAGCAGTAGCCTCATCCTGATGCCAGACAGACTCGGAAAGGCACGGATGACAGCAGTGATGATGTGAGTCATTAGGTAAACTAACAAATTGGTGGACTCTGTCTCTCGCCACCAAAAGACGCTGTGTTTCTGTCAGGGCCAGCCCAAGGGGAGCAGTCATCAGACTCTTCACTGAGCTGATTCGTCTGAGTAAAGGCAGAAAAATAGCGTGGACTCACCACCACCACCATTTCAGTAGCCTGAAATGGCTCTGCAAAGGGCTGGATTAAGCTCCAGAGCAAGGTCGGACTGGGCAGTCTTGAACGCGGAAAATGAGGAGTGGGATCATCCTCTTTCAGCATCAGCAAGCTGTTAGACCAGCTTGGCCACATCGCTGAAACTTGTGCTGTGAATCACACCTCATGTCTCCCGTGCTCAGCCTCCTGCTTCCCTTTGCTCTAGAATTTCAAAATAGAACCGGTATTGGTAAGACAGCGGTGAGACCCAGACGTGTCTGTCATTAGATGTTGACTTCCTACCTCTCTTGACATTCTGTGTTTGCCCACTAGGTTTATTTTTACCGTATGAGCCTGACATGGGCTTGGGACACCCAAAACAGTCGAAACGAGAGATAAGCGAGAGCGGTGAGGATTGTGAGAGTGGGAATTCATCCCTGGAGGTGAACTCCATGGTCCAGATCACCTTGGACAAAGGAAATCAGGTTTCAGGAATCATCCGCTGGTTGGGATACCTGCCCCAAATTAGGCACAAAATGGCAGGAGTTGAACTGGTAAGGAGCAAAAATACTTCTTGCTGCGAGACTGAAAATCAGAACCGGCAGGTCTTGGTTGCTTTTGTCCTTTCTCTGAAGACGTTCAGTTTGTGACCACATATATCTCAGCCTGACCAGAGTTGGGCCACTGACGTGTCAGAGGTTGAACTGTGAGGACAGGCACACCTGATGGCGAGTTTATTGCCTAGGGCATGGAACTGGGGTTCAAGACGCCCAAGTGTTATATATAGGTCTTCTACTGATGTGCTGTATGAAACCAGCCAAGTCTCATTCTGCCTTGTTACCCCAGTTATCACTGAGGACACTTTATTGCCTGCAGAGTGATTATGAGGCTTTATTTGCTGTTCTGACAAAGGCCTTCAAGAACCTTGAGTGATGTTATTGGAACGTGGGACCGAATAATCATAAGTCCTGCAAACGGCATTGCTAGATTTAAAACAGAACCAGAATAAATGAAAGTAGCTAGCAAAACAAGACCAAACGTACGTAGCTCTCAAGACGCAAAATAGCCATAGGGGGAATCGCACCTCATTCGTACAGTGCCTGCTCTCATGTCGTTCATCAGTGCTCTCTTCCCAGGATGAAGACAAGGGGGTCACAGCTGGGGAATGGCTGGGCAAATACTATTTCCACTGTGCTCCAAAGCGTGGCCTTTTCGTGAAGCTGCAGTCGTGCCAGCCGGATGTTCGCTTCCAGTCTTCACGCAACAGTGACCTGAATCTTATGGATTATAGTAAGTTCTCTGGGGAGAGGGGACACAGTATCATGCGAGGACAAAGCATGCTACAGAGAATCCTTGTGCGCAGTCTCTGTTAGTCCATGTGCTGAGAGCAGTATGCGTCAAATTATTATCCAGAGAGTCCAAAATCCCCTTTCAGCCTCAGAGAGGACTGTATGTAGGCCTGATCTGCATCCTTGTGCAGAGAAACTGAATATTTCTTTACGGTTTCCATCGCACATCAGAACTCGCTGGCAAAGTTGTATTGCTCTCTTGTTATGACGCTTAAGAGTGCCAATCAGCTGCAAACACTCTGGTGCAGTAATTGCTTTATGTACATGGAACAAAAAGATAGCCCTAGTCCCCAAAATCTTCCAGCTTGAGAATAAGCCCATAGAATGGGGATACAGACACAGAGATGTTGGTATGAGGAAACTCTAAGACAGTACTGTTGATGTATCAGTTGCTTGATATTCATCGTTTTCCTTGGGTGTTGCAAGAGATGTCAATTTTAAGGACAGTGAGGTTGCCATGGTAGTATTTATAGGGAATACCCCCACACGTGCGAGGGACAGTAAGTAATCAAATACAGGGATAACACAGGCTAGACTTACGGGGGCTAGGCAGCGAATACAAGGCAACGTGCTGTGAATGGCTCTAAAAGTGAGGACGCCGTGGCATGCGTGTGTTGGAGAAGGGGAAGCTGGCAGGAAATGTAGGAAGGCGACGCGACACGGTGGTCTAGAGCAACAGTCTTTGCAAGGCCTGGTGAATGCTGCAAGCGAGGCAGGGTTCCTCTGCCTGTGGTTTTCTGGGCAGAAGGAAAGGTCTTGTATAAATGAGACCTGACCGTGGACAAGTGTTTTAGCTATAGGGCCTAGCCTAGCTGCCCTATCTTAAATGTTACGCCAATGTAAATTGTACACGTGGCTCTGGAGAATTGGAAGGGGTGACTCAGGCCCGTGGCCAGGATGTCAGGTGATAACGGTGTTGTACCTGGTGACTGAGAAATAAGGGGGAGCTGGGAAAGGGAGAGAGGATTAAATTCATTTTAACATAGAGCTTGATATGATGACAAGACATTCACGAGAAGGTACAGAGAAGGACAGGCCAATATTTTCATTTGAACAGCAAGAAATACCTCTAGAGTTCAGCAGACCATGTGAACTAGCTGTTTAGAAACTGTAAATGAGACATCAAGACTCTTTTAGGTACTCCCCAGAAATGGGAGCAGGGAGAAGGAAAGGTAATTTAAGGACATGCTGAAGACAGGGGACTGGAGTGCAAAGGGAAAATGCAGAAGAAACCAGAAAGATCCAATTCGAGAAAGCTTAGTGGTTAAAAAGATGACGGGCCAGAGGATGAGAATGCAGCTGGGGTTCTCCTCGCCCTGTCTGCTTTCCAGCAGGGACAGCAAGGGAAGCGGGCTGGAGACTCAGCTGCTCTTTTTGACACTAGGAGCTGTCTCACTGTGGCCGTGGACTAACTTAGTTCCTTAAATTCTCTGCTGAATTTTCTCCTCCTGTGAAATTGCATTGACGCCTGCCTGCTCCACGGCGATGCCGTCAGTTGTAATTTGCAGTGTTCGAGAGCCAAGTACGGACCGGCTATTAAAGCAAAGTTGCCTGTTTGTCCCCTCGTTACTGGGCTCATGTTCTGGCCCTGCCATTCAGGGGGTTATGAAGGCTGCTGTGTCCTTAAGGTCTCTGGAGTGCTCAGAGGTTTCAGACCTTAAGGACGCAGCAACCGCTCCCGATATAACAGCACAGCACCTCCATGTCCTCAGAGATGCTTCAGCTGTATCCCGTGCATTTCTGTTCCTTTCTGGAACCAGGGTAAGACAGGACATTCAGCCCTTCTCATTCACGGCAGGGTCAGATGGACTAGTCCAAGCTGTAATGTTTTGTGCCAGCTTCTGCCTGCTTCCTCAGGCTCGATGTTCATGGCTTGCGTCACAGATCTTTCTGCAGAGAGCTCCCAAGCTTGCATCTAACACAGCATCAGCTCATTTGTAGCTCTTTTTCTCTTCATTATCCTTGGCATAAAAGGATGGTAGAGGCAGTGCAAATTGGTGGGGCTCGACTCTTATAAGGAAGAGAGGATTAGGTTTTGTCCTGTTTCCAATAGATGAATGACTAAAGAGACAAGCCTTCAGCCCAAGGTGCTCCTATCCCAGGAAGAGCAGCACAGGAGAGTGCTGTGCCGACCTTTGAGCAGAGCAGACCTTCGAGGCAGTGGGGAAGGGCAGAGGTGACCCAGATGAGGTGGGAAGCTAAAGGGAGTTGCTTCTGTTGCTTGTGTTGCAGGAGATCAGGAAGTTCTTCCACAGGTTCTGGTCAATTTTCCTCCCCTCAGGAACGAGGCGGCAGTGCGCGTCCTGCGTGGGCAGATGAAGGGGATTCAAGGCCACTGTAATTCCTGCTATATGGATGCAGCTCTCTTCAGGTAAGAGTCTGCTTGGGAAGTGCCCTTCTGCCAAATAATAACTTTTTATTTGGGGCAGAGCCTAAAGTGCAATGTTTCCCTGTATCTCCAGCACGGCTGGAAATTCACCCAGGATAAAACAGGATATAATTGTGTGGAGATGCAGCCTTACTGCTTGCTGCTTTTTGATCTCCTTTATCATCTGGTAGGTTCTCAGGCTTCAAAGTACCCTCGGGAGTACCTAAGGTACTCGTGTTATCTGTCACGCAGAGTAGTGAAAGATCATAGTCTGGGACTGGACCAGGCTGACCCTGTCACTGGAGGTAATGACTGGAAACATATTTCAAAGAAACTGCCCAGGGTGTGCCAGGATGCAACACTGGAGAGCAAAAGACTCAGTGGTGCCCCCCATGAGCAGTTTTGGCTGCAAAGCATGAGATTTCATTCTCTAAGCTGCTTCCTTGCTTACTACAAGTGTTCATTAAACCGGATATGGCTTATCATCTCGCTGTGGAGGCTCTCTGTCACTTTTATTTCTGTAATTGCACGCTTGGGTTGTTGAAAATAAAAGCCAGCAACTGTCACCAGGCACTGCAGTTTGGTTCTAACTACTGCTGCAAACCCATCAGACTTACGCAGCATGCTCTCTTCACAGCCTCTTCTCCTGTACCTCCGTGCTGGACTCGATGCTCTTCAAGCCCTTCCCCCTGTGTGACAGGAATGTCCAAAACATTCTGCGGGATGAGATTGTTAATCCCCTCCGGAAGTGAGTACAGTATGTGGGAATCCTGGAAGTCGTCCATCTGTCTTCGTACCTTCTCTGCTGCTCTGCCTTCCACCAGCCAGATGATGTGTGTCACTAAGAGAAAGGGTGACCTGGAGGGCCAGCCCCGTCCAAAGGTCTTCCTCTCAGATTTGTCTTTCGGTTGTTCCCTTCCCCTTGCCATAAGGCTATCATGACTCCTACTGCGTGCGTGTGAAAAGTTAATAGTCCTATTTCACAGGAACGCCTACAAAAGTCAGAACATTGATCCTTCAGCTCGTTGGTCTTGTGGCATCTGTGTGAGAAGGGCCGGTCCAGCACTGACCCCCACTGCTGAGTTGGGAATACTGCAGGGAGGCGATTCTCTCTGCCCCAGCAAGAAGATTGTCTCTGGTTTGATTCCTGCACAGGGTTTAGGTTGTCAAGCCAGGTCTGGTCTCCCCTAGTCAGAAGGAAGCCTTGTGAGCTCCAGTTCCCAGTGAAAGGACTAAAGAGGGGTTTCCTGAGGTTGAGACCACCTCTGTGGGGAAGCCCTGGAGCTGATAAAGCAATGGCATCACTAGAGAAAAAGAGCAAAGGTTGCTGAACAGTCGATCCATTAAAAGACAGTGCTGACTATACGCAAAGGCAGTAAGCAATGTTGCACTGTAACAGAGCAGACCATGGCATGAGAGCTAAATTCTCTGGACTTTGTATCAAAGATGCCAAGTTCTTTCCTCATCTTCCCTCGCTAGGTGTGGGAGAGAGGCATTGAGAGCTGCTTGTACGTAAGATGTTAGCATCCTTCTTGGAGGACGATGCCCTGGAACTAGTTGCTGGAATGCAAACCAGGGGATGTTTTGTGATGCTGAGATTTAAATACGCTACAGAGATCATCTGCAGCTGCTTCTTGTTTCTAGGACCGGCTTCGTCATGGCCAGGAGTGTGATGCACCTTAGGGAGCAGCTAACTGAGAAGGGCCAATGTTCGAGCTTTACCACCGCTGAGAAAGGTAATACGCTCTCTGGAGACTTCCCAGAATTGCTTGGGTGTGAACTGCCTCATCCAGGTGCCAGGCTGACAACTTCGTTTTGCACTTCTCCCATGCGCATGCATTAAAATGCCTGTTTTATATATTTTACATTCATGTAAAAATGTGTATATAAAATATTTTCAGTTTTTAAAACTCTACAGAGTTTGTAACTTAGGGTTGCCCCGGAGTCTCATGGAAAGATAGGAATTGCTAGATATCTCCTAGTGGCAGTTGCTGCTGGGAGAGGAGAGGAAGAACTGTGTAAACAGAATTGAAACGAAGGAAATTTCCCTAACGTTTGATTTATACTTTGAGTTATGCCCTGACAGGTCTGTCCCTGATGTCCTTGCCAGAATCCAGCTTGATTTATTGTTTTGCTAAGCTAAATTTCTCCTTGAGTTCTGGCAAGTTATTTGAGGTTCCTCGAAGACTGTAGTTTGGTTAAAATAGGACAGAAAATACTACAGCTGAAGCCCACCTCCCCCTGGTTGCAATCACCATGTTCCTGTCCATGCGTAGCAAGGCCCCACAAGTTTAGAACAAGGAAAAATTAGGGATTATTCCCATACCACGCAACAAGCTATGAGTACCTGGATAGTAAACAAGTGGCATTGATTCTTCCAGAAACAGCAGGTGTCTTGTCACTCAACAGCACTTTTGTTTTGTGCTATTGTATATGTATTTTAGCCAGGGGTGGTTTAGCTGCTGCTCTGTTTCTTGAGCTTCCATAACTGTTCCTTGTTTCACTTTGAGTTAATGCTTTTGGTGCTAACAGTAACTGTCCATTAAGGTGTCTCACTGTTTGAGAGTGTCGTTGTGTTGGCTCAGCTTGGAAGAGTGCAATATCTTTCTGCATGCATGTGACTCCTTCCAAACACAGCTAAAAAAGTCATTCCGTTTTCAAGAGTTTGAAAAAGCAGCTAAGAGAAGGCCGTTTCCTCTTCTGCTGTCTCTTTTCAGAGGGCTGGTTCGCTTTTTTCATGCTCGCCTGAGGATTTATGCATTAACCAAATACCCTCAGCTTCTATTCCAAACGCCACCTTACCTAGAGTAAAAGAGAAGATTCCTGATTCCAAAATGCTGGCTCTGGTTTATCTGAGAGTTTTAGCCTTCTGGATGCAGTGGGGTAAGGGAATGTTCCTGGTATGATGTGACTTGCGCTGTTCTCTGAATTTCCAGATCCTGAGGAGTTCCTCAATCTGATAATGCAGCAGATCCTGGGAATAGAGCCACTCTTGAAACTGCAGTAAGTTTCTGTATCTAGGTGATGCTGTTTAACCAGACCTGGTTCACCGGTTATCCACCTTGCAATTATTTCACTTTTTCATCAAGGCTTTGAAGGCATGGCTCAGTGAGTTGTATACAGGTCCTCTCTGCTGTCCATTAATTACAGCCTGTGCAGCTTGTTGTGATCTTGTCCCAGGTGGCCAGTCCAGGAAAAGACGCTTCTAAACTCTTCCTGGATGTGTCACCTTCAGAAAATGAGGAAAAAAACTAGTGTCATCCTTAGGGAGAGCCGGTAGAGGTTTGAGAAACATAGCGTCCACCTTCAGTGCAGGGCCAACACTATCTGACGGCCTTTGGATGTAGTTAAGATGTATCCAGACTGTCAAGCTGGCTTAGATCCTAGAGTCTGTCAAACAGGGAGTCCATGGAGTGTACTCCCAGTTTTTCAGGACTCTACAAAGAAGATGAGGGTCTGAAGGAAGCCAAAAATAACTGTGCTGTTCAGGAGCATAGAAGGGGATTGTTAGATTTCTGTGTGCCTTTGTTGGGATGTCAGTCAAGCCTTGGATCCTGGAGCTGCTCAGAAAGGCCGAGTACAAAGGCAACTCTGTACTCCAGCTCCCCTGCGGAGGGTCAGCTAAAGGAAATCCTGTCTGTGCTGGCTCAGGGACACAAAGGTTCTGGGACGTCTTTTGCACATAACTCACTTTTTGAATGCACCAAGTTTTGCTTTGCAGCTTTTGTATGTGCAGTTATAAATAGATCTTTCAACGGAGCTGATTTTGCTGATTGTGCTGTAAAGCAGTTGATTGATTGAAAAATATTGAAACATCTTAAATGTTTACGTTGAAGAGGGGAAACTGAGTTACGCTCTGTGGAGCAGGATATGATGCTATGTAGGATGAAGAGACTGAATATGATACTCTTGTCCTCTTCTCATGGCATGTATTTAGTATTTCTGGGTGGAAAAAGTGCTTCATGTCAGTGTTACAGCAAGCAGCCCTTGGTGCCTTGTACCCAGAAGCTATCACAGGACAAAAACAATACGTCCTCTGAGAGCTCAGATGTCTGTGGCACCAAGTAAACAAGCTCCCTGTGACCACTCCCTGCAGGTCTGGAGGCCAGGAGGAGCAGGACTGTTACTGTTACCAGATATTTATGGACAAACAGGAGGATCTGGTGGTTCCTGATGTGCAGCAGTTAGTAGAACACTCCTTCCTGTCCTCCGATCTGAAGCTAGTGGAGGTGAGCCCAGCTACCTTCCGTCTTCCTCGCTATCTGCTGCCTTTTTCTTTCTTCCTCCAACATACCTGTGCCTGCTAGTTAGTCAGCAGTGGGTCTAGTGTGTCTTATATCTAACGTAGCAAAGCAGCAGCATAGCCACAACCTGAGAGAAGTCTTGGGAAATCTGAACATGAAGGAAGAGGGATATTGCTTTCCCCTGTTGCTGTTGTGTCCTGTGGATAACTTGAGCAGAAAATCTTTAGTCCGAGCAGCAATAAGGAGAGAAGAGTCTCTAGGACTTGTCTCTTCTGGCTTGGTGACTCATTTGCCTTTCTTTTCCCAGATCCCATCTTGCTTCATTATCCAAATGCCACGTTTTGGGAAGGAATATAAAATGTTCAGCAAAATCATTCCTTCCTTAGAGCTGGATATAACGGATCTGCTGCTAGACAGTAAGTTGTTGGGCAACGGTAAAGCTGACAGCTGGGTCTGTGAGGAACCATGTGACAGGTCTTGTCTCTTTGGGTTATGAGGGGGGGATCGTACTGTGATTCCTATTCCCTGAACACTAGTTTTGGCAGGACAAGGTGCATTTCAGGTGAGACCTAGAGAGGACGCGTCCTATTACCCTGTTGCCTCTGCAGGTCCCAGGGAGTGCTGCGTGTGTGGCGATGTCGCCACCCTGGAGTGTTCGGAGTGTTTCAAAGACAAGATGTTCGCAGCTACGGGCCTGAAGCAGTTCTGCAGCTCCTGCTCCAAACAGGTATTCAGTTCCTTTGGGTGCTTCCAAAATCTGCCTCGGTGGCTGACAAAAGATCAAAACCTCTGAAATACCCACGTTTCCCTTGCTGTCCCTGCTGCTGTTCAGGTTGGGTACAGAGGGGCCCTTTCCTGAGCGGTCAGTTCTGCTGACTGAATGAGCTACGTGAGCGGGGTCAGGTGCCGCATGTTACTAAACTCTCATGCGTTGCCCTCTGCTTACGTAGAGACTAAATAAGCACTGATTTTGCACAGACTGAGTGCTGGGCCCTTCGCGTTGTCTCACCAGGAGCACTCCTGCAGCTTTCTGGCCTTTCACAGAATCACAGAATGGTTGGGATTGGAAGGGACCTCTGGAGATCATCTAGTCCAACCCCCCTGCTCAAGCAGGGTCACCTAGAGCACATTGCACAGGATTGTGTCCAGGCGGGTTTTGAATATCTCCAGAGAAGGAGACTCCACAACCTCTCTGCGCAACCTGTTCCAGTGCGCTCTCACCCTCACAGTGAACAAGTTTTTTCTCATATTCAGATGAAACTTCCTGTGTTTCAGTTGGTGCCTGTTGCCTCGCGTCCTGTTGCTGGGCGCCACTGAAGAGTCTGCTCCCATCCTCTTGACACCCTCCCTTCAGATACTTGTACACATTGATAAGATCCCCTCTCAGCCTTCTCCAGGCTAAACAGACCCAGCTCTCTCAGCCTTTCCTCAGAAGAGAGATGCTCCAGTCCCCTCATCATCTTTGTAGCCCTTCGCTGCACTTGCTCCAGTAGTGCCACATCCCTCTTGTACTGGGCAGCCCAGAACTGGACACACTACTCCAGATGTGGAGGGTAGCAGCTTCCCATCTCAACTTCTAGCTTTCAGGATGTTGATGTTTTGGTGTACATGGGGAAGAGTCAGCTGCGTGGAAGGCAGATCAGCTGAGAATAAAGTCCTGCCTGCTCAGCAGTGCCACCCCACCGTCTCTCCTCAGGTTCACTCCCATTACCGGCGCAAAGCGCACAAGCCAACCAGGCTGCACGTCCCCGAAGAGTTTCACAGCAGGAGCCCCCGGGGCAGCCAGCAGGTCCCCCGCGAGAAGATGGAGCTCTTTGCAGTGCTCTGTATCGAGACCAGCCATTACGTCTCCTTTGTGAAATACGGCCCCGAGAACGAACACTGGATGTTCTTTGACAGCATGGCCGACAGGCACGGTGAGGACGGTGGCGGGCTTGGTGGGCATCTATGAGGGTCTGTAACGCACATCACGTAGGCGCTGGTCAGTCTGCTTTGAGGCACAGTGGTGGACGGTTTCAGCAGTGTTTCAGAACGACTTCGTGCCATGTCTAAAAGGAGCATGAGGCTCTCAGGGTGAATGAGGGGTGCTGGGGAATAGCAGCTTTATTTAGCAAGGGATAGCCTTCTCCCCTGAAGCCCCATACCTGAATTAGGCACTCTCAGGATCCTGCTTCCAACAGCGATCATTAAGCAAAGCCTAGGCAAGAGGATGACCAGGCCGAGCACACGTGAGAATTCCTTCTAGTGCTCTCATCCTCTGGCTGTTTTCAGATGAGGGACTTCTTGAGCCAGACAGGGCTGGCTGCCGTGTGGGCAAGGACAGTTCTGTCCTGCCTCAATTTGTTCTTGGCATCTCGATATCTCAGCCAAGGCACTATGTTACTGTCCCTTGCTATGGTATCTGCTTGAGCTGTGAATACTTGTCCCTTGGGACCTGGTTGGGACTCAGACTTATCTCCCTCTTTCTGGGTTAGGAGATGAAAATGGCTTCAACATTCCCGTGGTAACGCTGTGCCCTGAAGTTGCCAAATACCTGGACTTGCCAGTGGCTGCGCTGGCTCTGGAGCAACCCCGGGACATGGATGGAGTGGCCAAACGCCTCTTCTGCGATGCCTACATGTATATGTACCAGAGCAAGAAGATGGCGCTTTACAAGTGACTTCGCCTTGGGCTGGTGCTGCCATGCAGAGCAGCGAGGTTTCGGAAATGTGAGCTTGGATCAAACCTGCAGTTGTTAATCGGTGAAAGCAGCCAGAGTGTGTACACTGACCTTGCACTTCTGCCTCTTCTTGCCTCTTCCAGCACCTGGTATCAAGCTGTCTACGTGAGCCTGTCAAGGTTTGCAAATCCTGTACCTGGCCTTACCAAGTGATAGTTTGTACTTCTGCAGACCTGAACTTTGAATTATTTACACTCAAACACATTCACCTTTCCCACCCCTCCTCCTTCCCAAGGTTCTCTGCAGCTCTGTCCTCAGGGTCCTCCCACAACTTCCTCCCCACCACCTCTTCCCTCTGAAGGTCAGGACCAGCAGCTCTAATCAGAACATGAGCAGTTATCCTCAGATTTGCAAAGAGCACAAGAAAACCGTGGTCTCACCCTGAGTAACACTTCCTCACATGGACCTGCTGAGTGGGAAAACCAGGTGTGAGCTGCACCTGTGTTGTTAGATGCCTCTGGAAGAGGGTTTTCCTTGAGGTCTGAGATACGACCCCCCCATAAGGTGGGGACCTTTCTTCAACTGTCATGGTCCCCGAATCGTCATGACTTCCCTTATCCAGCACTAATCTCTCTGGCACTTTTACCCATTATCCCTTATTTTCAAGCATGAGATTAACTGGATGCTTGGAGCTGGAAATATGCTTTAAAAATACGTATTGTTGTAAGAACAAAACTGGAAAAGAGATGGGGCAGAGGAACAACCCCACTATGCTGTCATCTTTTTCTGAATTCTGCAGCATTGCTACAGAATGAGGTCTTCCATCTCATTTTGGCACTTACTGTCCTATCTCCACATTGATTTCTGAGATCCATGCTGAAGAGCAGTAACACACTTCTGAGGGGGAAAAAAATATAAAAATGAACACGGTTGGGTTTTCTGCCATAACTGCAATAAGACTTAGGATCTCTGGGGAAACTGGTATTCTATTAATTTAAATAATTTACATTTGCAAATTGGGGGTTGTCTACCATTAAGCACGTGCTCTCAGTGGCCGCAGGAAGCAGTTAAGGGAATCTGTGCTAAGAATTGGGCTGCTCAGATTTAAGACTGACAGTACACCAGAAACCTGAGGGGTGCATCCAGTAGCCACATCATAGCACGTGCAGCTGTAATCACCTTCCTTCTCTCTTTTTTTTTTTCTTTTTTTTTTTCCTCCTTTTTTCCCCCCCTCTTTATAATTCCTGCAGCCTGTGTTAACGTGCAACCTGTAGCTTTGTGTTGGTCAGAAGAACCTGTCTGCTTGGGACACGCAGCGATGCACGTGGGATTAGGGCCATTTTAGCTGGCAGCAGGGTAACCAGGCTAATTGGGGCCTTGACAGCTTTCACATACCTCCTTTATTTCTGTACGCGGTTTCTACAAAGGATGGTTGGCATATAACAGACCTGGATGGTTGGCACACAGTGAGACCTCAAAGCTGCTGGAGCGCTCAGAGATTTCCCTGGTGGCTTTGTCTCTCCAGGCCACGCAGTTTGGCGCTTGCCCTTTCCGAGTGTGCCGCACTGGATCACTGAGCACTTCCACTTCCAAAAGCCCTGCTTGTTGCAGGTAAAACTCTGTGTGTTGTTAGCTCCTGCACGCGTACCAGCCCTACAAGCAGGGTGTTTCGGATTTTCAACGATAACACTGGAAACGTTGGATGAACATTGTCGGAGAGCCGTAGCAGACAGTGCACGACCAAGGGGGGAGAGACTGTGCCCTGCTTTGGAGCCATGATTCACCTGGTGAGCTGAATTCCTGATGCCAAAGCGACAGTGTTTGAAGAGTTTGTCTCTCCATCTGTGGGCAGGAGGCAAATCTAGCAGAGGATCGGCCTGCGGATGGGTTTACCCGCTTGCTCTTGTGACCTGACTCATGAAGCTCCTCTGGCTCATTCCCTTGCGCTCTTCTGTGCCGTGGAGCAAGGTACTTCTACAAGAAGAGACAGATGAAGCATCAACCAATGCTGCTGGTGCCTGTGACCATCTTTTCCTCGTCTGTTGAAAGCCGCTCTTCATTCAGTAGCATGTAAGAACTCAGGACATCTCTACTCAGGTACAGTGTGGGCTAGGATTTTGTGTCTCTGGCACTTTAGCTCTAAAATTTTTAAGTTAAAATGAAAACCAGCTTCCTCCTAGCTGGAGTTTTGGGTTTGTTTGCCCCCCCCTTAATGTACTAAGCATGATACAGTGCCTTACCCATGACGGGCCCAGCTGTAGCACTGCAACAGTGCTTCTCCTAGCCTGTTTTTTTAGAAAAAAAAAAACCAGCATCAGGCAATGCTTTGCTAAGCTCTTACTTTCTAGTGTGGGGGGGTTGGTTTTTTTTTTCCCCATCAACACCTGCTCCAAAAATGTAAACCAACAAAAATACCTCTTACCAAGACGGTGCTGGGGAGGATGTGCAAATCCAGCCACCTTTCCCTGCCTTCACTGGAGACGGGAGCGTGGATGTTAAGGCTGAACACCAGCGTGAAAATCCAGGCTCCTGCCATCGGGGCTGGTGTCGGGAAGAGCCCAGTGTTGAAGCTGGGTCTCTATTGCAAGGAACAGCAGGCGAATCTCGCCGGCGATTTGTGTTGCCCTCCCTCGCTGCACGTTTTAGCGTGTGGCTCGATTTGGGTCTCTTTGGTTGTACATTTTACAAGCTTGGGGGAAAGGATTCGGTATCGTTCTCTTACGAATCCAGATCGGATTAGCGAAAACATGTTCATCTCAGAAGGGAAGTCTTTGACGTGGGGTTTTCTTTTCCATTCCATGTAACAAATTTTGTTGATTCCACTGTGATAAAGTCTTTGAACGGTCATTGCTTCAGCTGTCCTGTCTGCCCCACGTTTGAGACATACCCTGAAAGGCGCCACGAAAGAAGTAGGAGCCAGAGGAGGAATGAGGGCGATGGGCTGCCACGACATGGGGACGTAGCGCGCTTGCCTGGGAAGAGCCCAGGCACTTTTGCTGTAATCGCTCGCTTTTTATTTTGCCTTATTCAATTCTAAACCATGACGTGAAGTGAAGAACATTGAGTTAAACGTTCAAGCTGAAGGGAGGGAGTTTTGTTTGAAGGACCAGGACAGCCACAAAGTGCGTTTGCAGTTAGTGGGTTAAGGCATTTATTTCACTTTGTGCTTGGGACAAAGTAACGGCAGAGATTAGCGACACGCTTGCAATATAACAGTCAAGTTAAAGATTCCCTGTGTCAATGTGAAACCAGTCTCCATGCTCTAGAGCACATGTTCGTGGACTGATACAAAAGGGAAAGATTAAAAAAAAGTGGTCGGAGAGTCAAAGTTGAGAGCAGAAAGGGCAAAGCGCGTCCTGCCACGGATGTCCCGCAAAGCACGAGCTGGGCAGATGGGTGGGTAATTTCCATGTCCAGGGCCCCTTTTTTACTTAAAACCATGTCTTTCGTGATGACAGCGAGCCTCAACGTGGGCTTGGGGCCGTGGCGTCGGTCCCCGGCCTCCGCCGCGGCGACGCTGCAGCGGGCTGGTTTGGTGGTGGCAGCAGCAGAGGCATCGCTGGGACGCTCCGGGCTGCAGCCGTGCCTTTGCCAGGGCGTTTAAACCCAGCTTGTGCGGCCGCGTGCTGCTCTGCAGCGCGGAGCAGGCTGGCGAATGCTCCCTGCCAAAACCCTCGCGCTCCGCTCTGCGTTTCTGACCGCTCTCCGTGGCCTTGCTTAGGATTCAAAGTGCAACCCGAAACGGGGCAGCGCGACTTGGATGTAGTTGCATTAAAACGTGCCTGCAAGCGGCGCGAGGAGCCGGCTGCGTCCCAGAGACACGCGAGAGCTGCGGCACAGGGGCAGCGACAGGAGCGGCGGCACCGCCTTTGCGAACGCGGAAGGCACGGGGCCAGCACGGCCACCGAGGCAGGCGGCGCCGAAGGCACGGAGCGCGCGAGGCCGCCGGGGGCTGGCGACGCTGCGAACGCAGGAGGCACGGGGCTGCTGGGATGGGCAGGGAGGGGACGTTGCTCCTAGAAGGGCCTCGGCTTAGCACCCGCAGAGCAACGACGTCATTAGAGCCATTAATTACCAATTAGTCACCAGATCTTTAAGGAGCACGTAGGAAGAGCTGGCTCCTGGCAAGGGCTGTGTCTGGCCCGGGTTCGGACGGCTCGGAGGGCAAGCGCGGGGCACTCGCTAGCTGGCCTGTCGCAGCTCCCCGAAGAGGAGGTGCAGCTTCTCCGTGATGGCCACCTGGTGCAAGAGCACGAGAAGACGGTGAGCGTTTCCCAACCCCGAGGGAGGTGAGGAACAGCCCCCTCGTCCCACCTCCTGCAGCAGGGGTGGTGGGGGGCGACCTCCTGGCCCCCAGCAGGTCGTCACCGTACCGGGTAGGGCTCCGGCTCGTGGAGTCTCCGGTGCGCAGGGCTGAGCCGGCCGAGGGAGACCTGCGCGTGGCTCCTCACCTCCGGCAGGCTGGGCAGCGCCTCGCACACCTGCGGGAGGGAGGCACGCGACCGCGTCCCTACAAGGAGCCAGCACCAAGCCCCGGGGGCTGGGGGCAGCTCCGCGCTCAGGTTTCGCTCCTACCAAAGCTAGTGGGAAAAAAATCACACCCAGCTTCGTCCTTCACCCGCGGAGGGGACACCTCTGGCAGCGGTGCGTTCCCGGCTGGCAGGCGTCCCCGCACCAGATGCCTGCTCAGCGTAGGAGCTTCATGAAGGCCAGTTTCTTGGGGGGTTTTTTTTGCTAAAACCTTGGGTTTTAGCAACGCAGTTGCAACATCACCCAGAGAGAGACCAAAGCTTCGCCATGACGCCACGTGGCTGAAAGCAGCCGCGAGACCCTTGAGGGCTCAGCGGGGGAATTCCCACGTCTCCACCTCCCACACGGCCATGCCGAGACCCAGCAGACTCTGCTGAGGCTCCAGGGAAACCCACCTCGGATGGGGCAAAAGCTGCATCCACCTTGAGGCGTTCGGAAGGGAACTGGGATTTCCCAGGGACGCGTCCCAACCCCAGAGGGACTGCGCCTTGCCAGCATCGCCAGGGGAGTCTCCTCGCCCCACACCTCCTCCGTTCCCTGGCCTCTTCGCTTGGGCGGACACGCTCTGCACACGGCATGGACAGTGCCCCTGCCACACCACGCCGACGGTGGGGTCGGCTGCACCCTGGCCAGCGCCGCACGCGCTGGGTTTGAGCCCGCGGAGGAGAGAGGGCAGAGCCGGCTCTGACCTGTCCGTCTCTGAAGTACGTGCGATGCAGGGTCTCCACGGTGGCGGGCCTGACCTGGCTGGCTTCTCCGCTCCTCCCCAGGACGTGGACCGTGAGCTCCTGGCCTGCGCTGGGCGAGGGCTCCTCCTCCAGGGCCATGAGGTCCATGAAGGGGTGACCTGTGAGGGCGCCGGGTTAGGGGCGAGCAGACAAATTGCAATGCCGCGGGCAGGATTACGGGGCAGGAGGGGTCAGGGGATGCAGCTCTACAGGGCAGCACTGCCAGAGGAGTCTCCCAAAACCTTTGCCCGGCACCAAACCAGCCCGTGGTTTGGAGAAACACCAAGTCCCAGCGGTGCAGCTGGCAGCACCAGCCCAGCTGCCCTCGCAGGGAGCTCCACCGCGCCTGCCCAGGCTGCAACGCTGCCAGCGGGCCAACCAGGCCGTCTCGACGGGCAGCGGGGGCAGACGATGGGCACCGCGAGCAGCAGAGCTCACCAGCAGCATCGTAGAGCCGATACACCGTCTTAGTCCCAGGGATCGTCATCTTCTCCTCGTCCTCCGTGAGCTTCAGGCAAGGGAAGCCGTTCACCTTCACCAGCTGAGGGACGAAGGAAGAGGTTATGGGGACGGGCACCTAGCAAGCTGGTGGCAAGCACCAGCTCACGTTGGTGCCAGGGACTGTGCGGAGATCCCAGCGCACGCCGGCCGCTCTTAGCCGGGCAGAGCGGCTCCGGCGCTTCTCTCTACACCTGCGCTGCAGCCCCGTTCTGCCGGGCCTAAACCCAAAGGAGCCAATCTGTCACCTCTTTCCATGTGACCCTGCAAGCTGGGAGGCCCCTGATGTGAAACAGCCAAATAAGTCATTAAAAACACCCCAAACCAACCCCAACGGTGGAAATTCTGGCGCCTCCTGACCCAGCCCCCCCCCACAAGCTTTTCGTTACGGTGTTCTTGGGAACGTCACCTGCAAGAAACGGGACTTTTGCCTTGCAGCGGTGTCCGGCAGAGCTGGTCTCCCCTCTGCTATTCGGCCCAGACGCGCGAGCCCAAGCAGGAGCCGGGAATGCCCACGCCGCACGAGCCGAGCGGGGCAGAGAGCTGAGCCCCTGCCGCCGTTACCTTATAAATGCAGCCCAGCGAGGGCTGCCGGGGGCACGTCACCAGGTTCGTCCCGACGCCGATCATGTCGATCTCGCTCCCCTGATACGGCAGAGAAGACAGCGGCTGTCAACAGCTCAGTCCTGCTGCTGGTTTTTAGCCCATGCTAAAACCAGAGCCATGGGGCAGTCAGAGGCTGCTCTGCCCAAAGGTGCCTGGTATCCATCTGTCCATCCCACCCAGAATCCATTTTTTCCAGCCTGGATATCCTTCATCTCTGCTGTCACGTAGGGAGACACCAAGTAGCAGAGAGATGCCAGGCGACTGTCACATTCACTCCCCACACATCCGCCCTTCCCACCCCCCCCCCGAAGCTCGGAGGCCTCCAGCAAAGGCGGAGGTGATGTCCCAACCTCGGAGGTGGCCACCTCACCTCTCGGATAAAGTCCTCCAGGCTCTGTTCGCTGATGTCATTGCTCACGGCAATAGAGAGGGTCTCGAACCAGGGGACCTGGAAGCTGGAGAGAAAAGCGAGGCACAGAGGGACTGAGCAGGCGAGCGGCTGCAACCACCCCAGGCAGAGCGGCGAGGGCCGTTCGACTGCTGCCACCCTGGTCACCCCAGCCAGGAGATGCCAAGCCAGGCTGGAGCTCTGCGACTCAAGCCCAAGCACTCCCAACCTCACCCAGTTTCCCTGAGCGCTCTTCACACACGAGACGGAGCCGCTTTCCCCACAGCGCCAAACTTACAACGAACCGCTGGGCTGGCAGCGAGGGCCGAACACCCTCCGCACCCCGCGAAAACCCTGACGCGGGTGCAGAGGGCAGGAGGAGGTTCGGTGCGACAGGCTCTCCACAGGATCCCCGACCCGGGAAGGTGTCTGGGACTCACCGGGCGCCGCAGGCACGAAACACCCGGCGGATCTCCTTGGACTGCTTGGCCAGGTCCCCGCTGTCCAGGCGCACCCCGACGGCGCGGTAGCCCAGCTGGTTTAGGGCCAGGGCCACGGCACAGAAGTTGGGAAGGCCGCTCCTGACAAGAGCAAGGAGAAGGGTTGGTCTGGTGAGGACACGGCGGGCCCAGAGCTGGAGCAGGCCACGCACAGAGCTGTGGCACTGGCCGCAACACGAGGCCTTCTATCCCGCTACACATCTCCACCTGCGGCCAGCAGTGGATGCACTGGAAAAAGCGATAAAAGCGGACAAGTGTGCCTGCTTCCAGGCACCAGGAATTTGCTGTTCAGAAACTGTCTGAGCCAGAGACTGTTTCAATGGATTTGATGTGTCCGGTCTCCCCTTGAGCCCAGCTAAACCCTGAGCCCCCACTGCATCCCGAGGCGGCGAGTTGCCCAGCTCAGCTGCACGTCGCAGGAGGAGCCTCCTCCTTTTCTGGGTTTCAAACCTGTTCCTCTGTTTCTTGCCGCTGGAGGAGACGGGGGACCCCTCAACCCCTCTCCATGCCGTGCTCGCAACGGCGAGGATCAGGGCAAAGCGATGAGGAGACGGGGACCGAGCACGGATTTAGCAGCAGGCTGAAGTCCTGCGTCAGGCAACGGGGAAGCAGCAGGGCTTCTGCAAGGCGTAAACGCTACCCAAGACAGCGGCCCGGCAGCAGAGGCTTTTCAAGAGCTGCCCTCTCCGTTCCTGTCCCCCAGCTCCGTCTCACCACGAAAGGAGGGACCAGCCTGGCCCCATTTGCCCCGCTGCGCTCCCCATCTTTGTAACGTCTAAGACATGGGCTCCCAGGGAGGTGGGAGAGCCCGCAGAGCGAAGCGCACCCCGGCGAGAGAGCCCCGGCGTCCTCACCTCATGACGCAGTACGTGTCCAGCAGCCCCTGGAAGTTGCACGGGAAGCTGATGGCGTAGGACACGAAGGCGGCCAGCTCCCCGCGGTTCACCTTGTCCGGGGAGACCTGCAGCAGCTCGCACACCTGCGGCAGCCACGACTCGGCCAAGGACGGGAGATCCGCCGGCTCTCCTCCAGCGAGGGGGGTCAGGACCTGCCCGGGGACAACAGCCACACTGCAGCCAAGACGTCCCTGCTGCTGCCTAACTCCCAGCTTTGCGGGAGGAGCTGCAGGTCGCCACCTCGGTTCTCAGCGGGGAGAGGCCAGGCAGAGACAGCGTCCCGCTCGCTGGGTGAAAGGAGCTCCGTAAAAGGCAGCGGGGTAGCCCCACGCGAGGGACACGGGTGCTCCCAGCGCCCGAGGGTCAGGCCCCAGCTGCGGGAGCAGGGCTTCACTCGCACGACCCACGCACATCCCACCCCACGACCCAACGTCCCGCAGCGTTCCCTATTTCTCCCCGAACTACCCGATGCGGCAGGATGACCCCCCCCTCCCAACCACGCGTCCCACATCAGAAGAACCAGAAATCCCCGCAACCCCGCGACCTAGCCCAGCCCTCAGTCGCAGCCACACACCCCACATCCACGGGACCACGGTGCCGTCCTTCCCCCTCTCCCACCCACAACGACTCACCCGGGGCTCCACCTCCGCCAGCGACGTGAAGGACATGACGAACGAGTGCGCCACGGTCCCCTGCACCGGGATGCCGTAGAGCTTCCCCGCCAGGACGTTGCTGGTGCAATCAAAGCCTGCAACGAGGGAAGGGGGGGGTGAGGACGCCAGGCGGGAGGCGCAGCGCAGTGCCAGGAGGAGCCGCTTCGCAGGGCCGCACTCACCCCCGATGTAGGAGTACTTGGAAGCCGAAAGGCCGCCGTCCGGACCCTGAGCGCGACGCAGCCCCATCTCCATCAGCTTCGTGGCAGGGCCAGCGAGGAGCCGGAAGCGGGCAGCGTTCGTGGCCACCAGGCTGGGAGAGAGGAAGGCGCTAGTCGTGCCAAGTGGGCATCAGGGCCAGGGCTGGGAATGGTACCCAGCGAAGGCGGACGCGCCGGGGGGGCTCCCGGACCAGCTCAGCTCCACTCTGACTCGGAGCCGAGGTGAGGGGACTTGGCAGAGGCCAAGTGGGATTTCGAGGGTCTGGCTACAGCAGGGGTGGACGCGTTCCCCGTACCCTGTGGCTGAGGGATCCCGGCACCCCCAAAACGGCAGGACTGGCTCCTACCTGGCGTAGCTGACCAGGCACAGCAACGTGGTCTCCAGCAGCTGCACCACCAGCAGCGGGCCCTTCACCTGCAGGAGCGGGACCTGCGGGAAGAGCCGGGCGAGCAGCGGTGAGGCCTCCCGCCCCGACTGCAGGTAACGGGGCTGAGCGAGGCAAGCTGGACGCAGGCGGGAGCCAACAGCGCCCGACAGCGAGGAGCATCTGTCACATAACGAGCTGAAATCGCTTTACCCACGGGCAAGCACAGAGCAAACGTCGCCGTCACCATGTGGGAAAACTGAGGCGCAGAAGGGAAGAGCTTGTCAAGGGACAACCACAAGCCAGCGACAGGCAGAGAGCTGGTTTTCCGAGGTGCCAGCACTCTGTGCCACCCGTTAGCCTGCGCGGTCCCATGGCAGAGCCACCCGGGCCAGCACGGAGGCTCCTGGGGGATTTGCCCCAGGGGCCAGCACAGCTCACACTCACCCTGGAGAAGACAACGGAGCCTTCTGGCACAGAGGAGATGGTCACCTCCGAGGCGTCCACGGTGCACAGGTACTCGAAGAAGGCTTCCTCCGTGGTGCTGGGCAGGACCGACCGCAGGTAGGCGATATCTGCAGGGGGCAGAGAGCGGCCGTTGAGCGGGGAGCGCCGGTACCGCCGCGAACAGGCGCTCGCCGCTCACATTCCCCGCTCCGGCTCCCGGTTCGACGGAGGCCAAGCCGCGATTGCAACCTTCGACGGGCAAAACCGCATTGGGGGCGAGAGCTCCCCGAGGCAGCGCTTGGCGCAACGCCTCGCTCACCATGGAAGCC
Organism: Apteryx mantelli; assembly: GCF_036417845.1. Lineage (NCBI taxonomy): Eukaryota > Metazoa > Chordata > Aves > Apterygiformes > Apterygidae > Apteryx > Apteryx mantelli. The sequence continues at coordinate 1,576,051 of NC_089979.1, read as the reverse complement.
GCAGCAATACATCGCGTTGGGATACGACTGCGGTGCCACAGGGAAGCCAGGACGCAGGTACGGCCGGCCGTGGTCGAGCCGAAGGGACCGAGTACCCGGGCCGGGAGGAGCGGCCACCGCCGCAGCGAGGGCCCGGCAGGGCCCCGACCCACCCTGACCTCCAGCCCCTCAAGGGATCTTCTGGGGGATGCCCCACTCTCCCCCAGGTCCTCCAGGCTCCTCTGAGGGACTCCCAGAGCCCCCTAAGGGGTCCCCCAGGTCCCTCTGAGGGATGTCCTTGTCCCCCCAGGGTCCCCTGTAGGGTCCTCCCTGTCCCCCTGGGGGTTCTTCTCAACCCTCGGAGGGATGTCCCTGTCCCACCTAGGTCCCCCAAGGGGTCCCCCATGTCCCCCAGGTCTCCCTGAGGGGTCTCCTCACCCCTCGGAGGGATGTCCCTGTCCCACCTAGGTCCCCCAAGGGGTCCCCCATGTCCCCCACGTCTCCCTGAGGGGTCTCCTCACCCCTTGGAGGGATGTCCCTGTCCCACCTAGGTCCCCCAAGGGGTCCCCCATGTCCCCCAGGTCTCCCTGAGGGGTGTCCTCACCCCCCGGAGGGATGTCCCTGTCCCACCTAGGTCCCCCAAGGGGTCCCCCATGTCCCCCAGGTCTCCCTGAGGGGTGTCCTCACCCCCCGGAGGGATGCCCCTGCCCCACCTAGGTCCCCCAAGGGGCTCCCCTGTCCCCCAGAAGGATCTCTGAGTCCCCCTAAGGGATGTCCCTGCCCCCCAGGGGTCCCCCCCGGGGTCCCCCCTGCCCCCTAGGTCCCTGCGAGGGATGTTCTTGCCCCCCACCCACCCCCCGGGACGCCCCCGTCCCTCCACGTCGCCCCGCGGGCGGGCGGGCACGCACCGGCGGCGGAGAAGCGGAAGGCGCGGAGGAAGCGGAGCCCCTCGGCCAGGCCGGCGCCCAGCGCGAAGGCGCCGCGGAAGGGGCAGCGGCGGAAGAGCAGCTCGGCGGCGGCGGGGGCGCGGTGCCGCCCGGCGCGCCAGTACCCGTACGCCATGGTGACCTGGTAGAGGTCCGTCAGCAGCGCCATGGCCGCCGCGCCGCCCCCCGTGACCCGCCGCCACCAATGGGCCGCGCCGCCGCCCGCGGGGCACGCCGGGAGTTGTAGTCCGGGCGCAGCGCCGCCGGCACGTGGGGCGCGGGACACCAGGTAAACCGGTAACACCGGGCACCCGGGACACCAGGTACACCGGGATACCAGGCACCCGGGACACCAGGTACACCGGGATACCAGGTAGACCAGGCACCCGGGACACCAGATATACCGGGATACCAGGCAGTCAGGACACCAGATACACCGGGACACTGTGCACAGGAGGGAACAGGCACACAGGCCACCAGCTGCATGGGGCACCAGGCACACCATGCACATGGGGCACCAGCACACCATGCACTGGGTGCACATGGCACCCCGTATGCCAGGCACATGGGACACTGCACACCAGCACCTGGGACACCTGGGCACTGCACAGTGTTGGGCACATGTGGCCCCAGGTGCACACCAGGCACATTGGACACTGCATGCCAGGCACATGGGGCACCCCATGGATGGCAGGCACCATGTACCAGGGGGCACTGGGGAGACTGCATGCCCAGCATGCTTAGGGGACAGTACACACCTGACCCTAGGCACATGGGACATCATGCACATGTGGCACATGACAGGAGGCACCCAGAGCGTGACCATGTGTATTTGGCACATGAGACACCATGCATGCCTGGCCCCAAGCACATGAGGCACTGGGCACACCAGACAGTACACCATGCATCAGGCACATGGGACATCATGCACGCCAAGCACTGGGCACACAGGACACCACACACACCCAGTGCAGCATGCATGATGGACATCCTAACACTGCATTAGGACACCAGTCACAACAGGCATGAACCCACCAACATGGGCATGTGGAGCACGGGCACAGCAAGGAAAACCAGCATCGCACAGAGCTGGCATTCAGCTCCTCGCTGGTTGGCTGCCGCATATGGGCCAGCCCAGAGCTGGGTGCTGCTGCGACTTCATCCCACACTTGTGGCGCGACGCTGTGGCGCAACACTATGGCGCTCGCCGTTTGCACTGCTCAATGTTTGCATTTTGCAACTCATACCTGGACCTTGGACTCTCCAGCATTACTACACACCCTTTTTGTGCCTATGGCATGAAATAGTCTCCCCTTTCGCAGGCCACGCTCTGGATGGTCCCCTCATTCCTAAAGCACAGAACGATCAGCTGAAATATCCCGCACAGGATAGCAAGAGCAGCAAAAGAAAACAGGGAAGGAAATTCAGCCCCACATGCCAAAACAGCAACTCCTGAACGCTTCCTGCTCATTCATCCTGGGGTATTTTGTAGATAATCAATTCAGGTTTCTACCCTGAGAGAGATTAATGCACATACCCTTAGCACAGGCTGCTCAAACAGGAAGCCACCCCAAGCCAGAAACATAGTTACCCCATGTCTCAAGGCACAGGAACAACGGCCCTTCCTTTTATGAAGGGGGCAAGGAGGGGAAATATCCCAAAGTCTCACAACACATCACTCTCCAGACAAGTTACACTTTGCAAAGAAAGACATCATACAATCTGCACTCCCAATCTGGACCTTTATTAATTACACTTGCAGAGAGGATACAGGTTTGCTTCTAGATCTTGTTGAAGGCAGCAATGTCAACGCTCTGCACCTGAAACAGAACAAGAGCAGCAGCTGGAGATCACCAAGTACTTCTCAGACATTCCTAACGAAGGAAGTACTCACACCAGGGGATTTCTTGACAAAGAAAGATCAAAACAGATCAAGCAGAGCCCATTTCTCTTAGGCAGCTTCCCTGCTCTAGGAAGAGCCTCCTTTTAGGTGGTTTAGCAGCTTTTTAGGTGCTATTTTGGACTATTTAGTAAGCATAAGTAACCCCAGTCACAACAGGAAACTCCACTGTGCTAGTTACTGTAGGAATCTTTGGGGAGTCCAACCTATGAAGAACATGCACATTAAAACAGTTTCTAACTTGTTCCACAAGATGATCTCACCACTGCTTAGTGTGCAAGCTGCTTGGACTTTGGGGACTATCCACACCTCTCTCCTCCCTCAGGGCAAAGGATAACCCCAACTGATAATTTGGTGTCATTTCAAGTAACACCATGGCAAGATTAAAGAGCTGCAGTTCCCAATTTGCTGTATATATTTAAGCAAGAAAAAGAGCAGGCAAAGAAAATTAAAACCAGGTCTCTGGCCTGCTGCGTCCCTCTCCAAGCAGAGGGGCAGGAAGCACTGCTGAGCCTGCGTATTACCTGGCACAGAGCTGGAGCTCCTGCTACTATTTCCATGGAAAAAGGGAGGGTGGGTTGGAGACATTTCCTCCAGCCCCAACCACCAAGGGTAAACAATCATTTTGCTACCTTGGTGGTGCCCAGGTTAACTGTAAAAGCAGCGGTTCCCCAAGGTAAAAGCCAACGGGCTGGATGAGCAGTAAGAGGGCTCACAGCCTGCAAAATGGCTCTACAAAATATCTGCAAGATGTAGAAGCATATTAGCCAACCTTAAAAAAAAAGAAAACATGAAAAATCTGTCTCAGCAGGCAGAGACACCATGAATTCCATGTGTGTTTCTACTAAAGATCCAAATGTGCCAAAGCTGCAAGTGAACCTATTCAGTCAAAAATGACCCTTCAGGCCAGGCATCACGCAGCATTATACAGCTTGCTGTAAAGACTTACATAGTCTTCAAACTTGGTGATCTCCTCCTCCAGGATGTCTGTCCCAACTTTGTCATCCTCCACTACGCACTGGATCTGGAGCTTCTTAATGCCATAGCCTACTGGGACCAGCTTGGAGGCTCCCCACACGAGCCCGTCCATATGGATGGATCGGACGCACTCCTCCATCTTTGTCATGTCGGTCTCATCATCCCACTGCAAAAGCGTGAAATAAGAACTTCAGTGTTTTCCTAGAGATCAGCATTAGCCCCGAGAGGCGTCCAGCAACCAAAGACTCTGCAATCACATATACAGCAAACAGAATGGGGGTGGACAATACTCCCGTCACACGAAGATTAAGGTGCACCCCTAAACCAGACGGGGTAACCTGGGCTAGTCAACATGCTTTCACATGTTTAACACATGCCCATGCCCACACTAGCAGCTAAAATTCAATCCTGCCTCTCTCAGTACCTTTCAGCTAATTCAAGCTGCTTTTTCTTGGCTGCCATTCTCACCAGAATTAGCTGATGGGCTTAGCCAAACTAAATACCTGACTTTGCAGCAATGCTACATGGTATGTATTTCAATTCTATCTACAGACCCTTCATACGCAAAGGGAATTCTTCCTGCAGCAACACATCTACTTTGGAGCGCTCACTTTAAAATGTATGTAAATAGTTTTATCATTACCAAGGACATTTCTCTTTTGTGCAGAGCACTAGGCAGCCCAGAGGTGGTTTTACCATGAGAATCTGTTTAACCAAGACTGGTTTATTCCCATCTTCAGGGCATGTTAGTCTGTGGTTTTGCTTTAACTGATGAAAGCCCGTTCTTCAAAGGCAGGGGCTACTCCTGGTCAGGGGAACCCATCAAATAACAGGCTGCACTTGCCATGGTTCAGGGGAGGCAGCAGCAGCACAAAGACTGCAGATCCCAGCTGCAGTATCCCACCTAACTCCAAACCTTGTTTGAAAAAAAAATCTGTGAGTCACATTCGCTTCACCAGACAGCTCGGATCTGCAAGTGATTTGCAACCTCCTGCAGCATGAGACACATAGCTTCACTCAGGAACACCCCCTATTTTAGAGTTACTCACTGGCTTAACATCCAGAAGGATAGAAGACTTGGCAATTAGACCCGGTTTCTTGGCCTTCTTCTCTGCGTACTGACGCAATCTCTCTTCCCGGACTTTGGCAGCCTCTTGGTCTTCCTCTTCATCATCACTACCAAAAAGGTCGATGTCATCATCCTCATCATCCTCTGCAGCAGTTGGCTCAACTTTCTTTGCAATTGAAGCAGATGGGAGCTCCACTTTCTTGGAGGGAACACTGAATGGTTCCACTTTCTTCATTGGGGTGACACGCGTTGAAGTTGGATTTAAGGGAAAAGGAAAGAAAATTAATCTGAAGTTAAATCAGAGCAGCACTTGGGAACTCATGTAAGTCCCAAACAAATATATAGGAGCCCTCAAACCTACATATAGTTTTGGGGACATATATATACATACCTATATTGGGACAGTAAGGCTAAGTCTTGTAAGGACAGTTTCCCAACTCTTCTCCTGCTTAGACTCATGTTCTAGATATCCTGAGCCTATACATACATTTATGTAAGTTTGGGGACTCACAGATATTGGTTTGGGCCAGATCACAAGGCAGCCGCCAAAACTGCTGAAAAAGCTCCAATAAACTTATCCTAACCACGAGCATCTCAATCCTCAGCACAGAGCGAGGAAACCTCTGAAGCGAGTTGGGACTTCGTTATGAAGAAGTACTCAGGAACAGCACTCCGCTGAGGCTCACCTGGGTTGGTGGAATCGATGCGGGCTGATGGGAGGTAGATGATTTTTCCAGCGTATTCAGGCGACTTTCCAACTTGAAGATGGCCAGCTGAAGATCTGCAACAACTGCAAGGAGGGGCAGGGGGAGAAGGAAACTTATCTTGTAGGCTCCAGCATCAGCTCTCAAGTCAGGCCTTGAGCGCTTTTGCTCCAAGTAGGTTTGCAAATACCAGCTGTCCCAGTCAGAGGAAAGTCTGTAAAGCTCTGATCAAAACACACTGGCATGTGCTCACCTGGCCACAGACAAGGTCAGTAAGGTGGATGCTCCGCAGGAGCGGGACCCCACCAAATTTGCTTTCATGCCAGAAGGTTCTCCCACTTACCACTGCGAAGGTTTTGGTTTTCTACCTCCAGGTGAGAAATTCTGGAAATGAGTTCATTTTGATCACCAGTAGGCCCAGAAGAGGTTGTGCTTGCACTCTGCAACAAGGAAAACCGAGCTGAAACAAATCTGTTCACCTACTCCCAAGCTCAATGGTTCAGTGAAGCGAAGCAGAGTCAAGCCTTTGGGGAAGAAGAGATTTTCAAAAGCTACCTAAGAACAAGGTCATTTCATCCAAAGCCTTGAAAAAGAATACACTAGCTCTATATAACGAAGCATGAAACACATCCCATGAATCTCAGCTGGCACTGGTGAGTTCGGGATAAGTCATTCTTTGCAGTCACAGATCATGAGCTATCGCTAAACATGCAAAAGGTTTTGAAAGTTTCCCACTAAGCCCCTTCAACGGGGCAGCTGGTCTTGTCTGACAGACCAAGGCACAAAGCACAGAAATGACCTGCCTAATGTCACTCAGCAAGTCACTGTGAAAGCTAGAAAGCGATTCCTGGATTTCTAACTCCCATCTTCCTTGCTCCAGCGTTTAAGTCCTCTCAAAAAAACGGAAACCTACTTTAATACATGCTGAGGGGGGGCAATTATACCAATCCAGCTTCAAAAGGATTTGTTCTAACAGCAAAAAGTGCTTTAATTTTTATTTTTTAAGGAAGCCCTTGCCTATAAATCAATTCTGCAAAAGGAAAGAGAAAACAGGCCTTCAAGTGTCCCTATAACTGAATAAAACAATGGAGATAAATTATGTTCTTCCAAGTGCACCCTGCATATAATTAATGGGACTCTTGGTTGCATTTGACATGCTCCTGGTATCCTGGCAATCACTTAGGATGAAGAGATGGCAAACGTGGAGCATATGGAAAGCCGGTTCTGGGAGAGACAACCCTGGGAGAGCAGGGTCTACAGGACACAGGAAAGCAGCACGTGCTGCTTCCGGAAGGAAGGTCAAAGAGACCCTCCTTCACCTACCCGAAAAGGAGCAGGGGCCAGATGTCAAAAGCACCAGGGAATCAGTCTCAGGCACAGAACGCAGCCTTCGCGGTGGATACAGGCTCAGGAACACAAGTGCCGATCTGCAGTGCCCAGACTCGCTCCCCAAGCCTAGGAGACCCGAAGGCCTACGTGCTACACAGCGTGAGCCAGGACTACGTCCCAAAGGGCAAGAGCCTCTCGCAGTATGAGGCTGCCCTCCAGCTTCCTCTCAGACACCACAACCAGCTCCATCCGGGCGCAGATGACTTACAGTTGAGCGGCCTGACTGCCTCTTGTGACGGGCAGAGGGAGCTTCTTTACTACGCGGAACTGTCTTCTGCTGGAAAGGGCAAAAGGGTTGGGGGATGCGTTTGGTTCAACAGGAAAGAGAAAAGCACTTCGCTCATGCTGAAAGAGGCAGTCAAGCGCCAGAAGCAGATCCTCATGCAGGACAGACTGTCAATCAGTGAGAAACAGCTTCACACCAGCTACACCCCAAACAAAGCTTGCATAAAGTCATCCATGAACTCTGCCATCTTTTTGCTGCATGTCTCAGTGCTTGCAGAAGGGTCAAGCAGCTGGGTGGTGGAACCAAAGATGTCTAGAGCATGGTCTTAGCCATTTTGCTATCTGTAAAATAAGAGGTGCAGCAGATACATGCACACACTGCAGGTCTCAGCTAGTTCTCCTGTCGGTAGCTAAAACATTCGCTCTGCAGACACAAACACATGCAAGGCTACCAAGACTCTTAAGAAGTCCCCAACTGCCACTGAAGCATCTCTCCTAGAGAGGAACGGAGCAACAAAACCAGTCTGCACTGAGCAACTTGATGACAGCCACAGGCGGGCTTCCATCCACACATCTCCTCACGCACCACCAAGGACAGACTGCTAGTGATGGCGGATCCATCACATCAGGCCATCCCTAGTCTTAAACACCACAGACAACTTAAACTTCAGAAAAACCCATTACCTGACCTTCTCCTGTTCCAGTTGCATCATCAGGGCCAAGGTCTAAGTCAATTTAAGGAAAAGCCTGAATTCTCACAATAGTCACATCCATCCCTACACCCCCTTTCCCCAAAACACTGTTGTTTTTTTCCCCCTGTTCTCCTTACAATCAAACACAGGAGTTATTACACCTGCAAAAATAGATATACAGCTTTTTTTTTTTTTCCTTCCCAAAAATGCCTGCTGGCTCAGCTAAGCAGCAAGCACTACAGACATCCGGCAGTTTGAAGCCCTAGGCACGTTTCCAAGCTAAACGCAGAAGCATTTCAACAGGCTCCACATCTGCGTGTGCAATTCTGGCTAACCTGCCCACAACTGCTGATGTTAAAGATGCTGCAACGCAGCTAAGCCTCTTCGGTGCTGCAGAACAGCCTGCTTTTTAAGCCCTGTCTCAGGCTTAGCAGAACCATTTGCTGCAGAACTCAGTTCCGCCTCCAAATTTCTCTCCCCTGTCAGTAATATTTAAGAAGCCACATAAAGTCTTGCCAGCCTCACAGTCACTAACCGAACGCCCCAAAGATGCAAAAAAAAAATTCCAAGTTGAGATAGCGCTGTCTACGCTTACACTCGTCAGCTGGCATCCTGGGGTCTCGCGCCGGGTGGGTCAGCACTGCTCCTCCCCACAGTCACGCAGCAAGAATATCCACAGCTTGGCAGGATGCCTCTAGTTCAGAAGGAACCTGCCAGCCTTGCGCGGAAGTGTCATTCAGGTGACGAGTGTGAAGAGAAAGAATCTGACACCTTCCAGAAAAGAGCGTAGGTACGGCTTGCAAGAGGGCTTTGAAAGACCCTGCTCTACATGAAGCTATTCTAAACAAGGGCAGACATGGAAATAAGATATGTTGTTACCACCACAGACTATTTTTCAGTAGCATAAAATCCTGAGGTAAGAAAACCTAACCGTATATTGCCATCAGCTGCTGTTTGCACAGCACACGTAACCCAGGGAATTGCACAAAGCAACTGCAGAGCTCCGCAATGCACAAATAAATTACTCCCTTGCCGCCTTATCCAAAGTGGGGCCACGGTGAAGATGCAAATATAGATAACGGAGCCCAGAAGAGAGTCAGCTTCCTCAGTGGAGCATTTAATTTGCACCTGCCCATCAGTATGCAATTAGGCAGGGAACACAAGCGCTGGAGGAGCTGCAGCACAGACAGCTCAGCGGCTCTGCGGGGAGTCGTTTCACCTCCAGGAGGACTTCTCAGCTGCAAAGCTGCTGCCGTACGCGTAGCAGGATTGATTCACAACCTGGATGCAATTAGGGGGCGAACGCACGCAAAACTCACATAAACAGTTCAGTGCTGTGCACGTGGACAAAACGATTCAGCAGCAGCGGTCCCTGTATACGCTAAGTTGCGGCATTAGTAGAGGCTTCATATTTCCTACTAGACTACTAAACGAGGATCTGCTTGCTCCGCTGTGCCGTTTTTCACGTCTGTTTAAAAAGGAGGTTTACAACAGGGAGGGGGCTCGCGGTGCCGGCAGGCAAGGCAGAGCGCAACCTTTAAATGAACACGCAAGGGAATTCGGAGATTATTTCTATCAGCAGGCAACCCCAGGGCAGGGGTAGCCTGAACACAGCCATCGCTTGCAGGGGAGAAAAGAGGGTGGCCTGCCCGAAGATGAAGCAAAGGAGACGCAAAGTCCTGACAAACGGGGCTGGCTATTCTTTAGGAACCTGTAAGCGCCCTAAAGGAAGGTCCAAGAGCGCAAGGCGCAACGCTGAACAAAGATCCCAGCTCTGGAAGATGGTCAAGCCCTGCTGTTAGAGAAAAGTGGCCTTTATGAGACTGAGGACTTGCCCTGGGGATGTTTTAAGCTTTCAGAAACATATGGTCACCAACATAACCTGCACGTTACCTAACGTCTGTTCTTTCCCGCATGCAAGAGTTGCTTCTTCTGACCCAACTGGGCCAAGAGGATGTTCAAAACAAATGTTCGTGAATTTTATCAAGCACAGTAATTCAAAATCCCAAATGTTAGGAATTCCACTTTTTAGTTACTACCTGCACTGTCTTATGATGAGAGCTCTTAAAACCTTTGGGTTTTTTCAAGCTTAAGCCACAATTTTTATGCTGATCCCATGTCAGTAATGCACTGACTAGCACTGCAACCCTTTCAAAATATTCCGCATAGCAGAAGCGCTCAGCAAGCCTGGAGCCATACCAAGAACTACACATAAGCTCAATCAGGCAGGCAAATTAGATCCCTGGGACTTTTTTTGCTTATGAAGGGTAGAAATTAGAATCTAGTCTCCTAATCTCACCAAAGGGCTTTTTAAATTGGAGAGGGCCCAGCATTAAGTTTGACTTTCTAAAACATACTTTAAAAATTAGAGACGAGAGCACTGACTACTGACGAAATAAAAAATGGCAAAGGTTACACTTTTTTGTATCAGACTGATAAATCTCTGTCTGGACAACTACAGCAAAGAGCTCCTTACTATGTCAGGCCTAAAACTGACACAGCTGGAAAGTTGGCCCTTCCTTCCCTACATGAAGTAACTGGAGGTATTGACACTTTCCCTTAACTTGACTTAACCGTTATGGAAGAACAATTTTTTATTTTATTTCTTTTTTTAAAACACACTTTGTTGCAGATATGAAAATGCGTACGTTCTCTGATATCAAGTTTGTAGGGCACGCATGGCTCTGTACAAAAATTAACCCCATTTCATGCACACAGAGGTGCAACACCTCTCCCCTCAGGTCAGTCTGCCTGAGCTCTGGAAACATGGAAGGTTTGGCCATGCTCAGAGACGCTTCAGTGACCTCTAGGGAGGCGATGCTCAAGAACTGGAAGAGGCTTTCACTCACGTGAGACCAACGGGATGGACTCTGACCGGGTTCCTGCAGAACGTGTGACCGTTACCTGCACGCAGATGTGTTTCTGAACATGGCCTCCGAACACTCTTGCAGGATCAGAGGTGCATGCATAGCTTTTTGGGGAGCTTTTCTAACAGAGGGAGCTGGGGCAAAGCACGGAATAACAGTTTCAGACCCCTACACCGGTGGTCTACCCAATGTCATCCCTTTTTTTTTGCAGCCTCGGACAAGTTTTTAGGAACTAAAAGTTCAGTCGCCAGCTCTGTTGGACTTGCTATACCATCTCAGGCAAGTCAATCCTTTCCACACCTCCGTCCCCCACCTGTGACATCTCTCACCACCTGTAGTCTCAATGCCACGAGCTGCAGTGCTACAGAAGTTAAAAACTTTATACATAGGAAAGTATTAGTGATCTAGTAGATGTAAACCGGAGCGATCGTTTAAAGCAGAGATGACCATGCAAAGCAGGATGAAAGGTATGTGCAAACAAATGTTTCCGGCATCAGAGAGTTTTGTACTCTCCCTTGGGAGATACAAATCACTACTTCAACAATCCTAATGCCCCAGCACACATTTCAAAACAACACTACCCAGCTGAAGCACATCTAAAACAGACCTTGGATGAATTTCACAGAAAGCAAAAAAGCACTAGTCTTCCATCTCCCCATCTCACAAGAGCCAACTTTTCACTAGCTTCATCTTCGATTCCTAACAATTCTGCACGTTTAGGTGGAAGGAAAGACTAAATTCTGGCTAGAAAAACATGCTCCAGAATTATCCTGCAGATCCAGCAGGATACATTTTGCTCTGAGACATGGAAACGAAGCTTAAATGTATTCTAAAATCAAGCCTGCTCCATGTCAGAGCTGTCCAGGATTAACAACAATCCTTCAGAAATGAAAGCTGCAAAAGCCGCTGTTTCGGAGTTGTTTCTCGACAGCTCAGTCTTTCTAACCCACACACCAACCCAGAAGATCCTACTGTGTTTTACTGCTTCATGGCAGAGATGTGGTAATCTGAAAAACCGAAGAGGTAAACTCTCTGCGATACTGTATAAGCCAGGGTAAGGCAAGAACAGTAAAACGGGATCACAAAAAAGTAAGGAAGAGGAGGAAGAGGTCACTGTTACCCTGTGCTCTGCTTATCCAAGCAACTGCACGCTTTGGGAACAGAAAGGCAGTTATAGGTTGGCTAAATTATTAGAGAGGGTCCCTAACAGCAATGCAGATTAAAGTGCACAGTTTTTCCCTAATGCAGTACATAGCGCTTTTCCTTCAAGCTTTCACTGGAGAGTCCAAATGATGACACCCAAGTGGGAGGAGTGGCGGATACACCAGAAGGCTGTGCTGCCATTGAGAGAGACCTGGCCAGGCTGGAGAGGTGGGCGGAGAGGAACCTCCTGAAGCTGAAGAAAGGCAAGTGCAGGGTCCTGCACCTAGGGAGGAATAACGGCATGCACCAGGATAGGTTGTGGGTTGCCCTGCTGGAAAGCAGCTCTGCGGAGAAGGATCTGGGAGCGCTGGTGGACACCAAGTGAAGCATGAGGCAGCAATGTGGCCTTGTGGCCAAGAAGGCCAATGGTCTGCTGGGGTGCATCAGGAAGAGTGTTGCCAGCAGGTGGAGGGAGGTGATTCTCCCCCTCTCCTCAGCGCTGGTGAGGCCACATCTGGAGCAGTGTGTCCAGTTCTGGGCTGCCCAGTACAAGAGAGATGTGGCACTACTGGAGCAAGTGCAGCGAAGGGCCACAAAGATGATGGGGGGACTGGAGCATCTCTCTTCTGAGGAAAGGCTGAGAGAGCTGGGTCTGTTTAGTCTAGAGAAGACAGAGGGGATCTTATTAATGTGTACAAATATCTGAAGGGAGGGTGTCAAGAGGATGGGAGCAGACTCTTTTGAGTGGTGCCCAGCGACAGGACGCGAGGCAACGGGCACCAACTGAAACACAGACAATTCCATCTGAACATGAGGAAATACTTTTTCACTGTGAGGGTGAGAGCGCACTGGAACAGGTTGCGCAGAGAGGTTGTGGAGTCTCCTTCTCTGGAGATATTCAAAACCCGCCTGGACGCGATCCTGTACAATGTGCTCGAGGTGACCCTGCTTGAGCAGGGGAGTTGGACTAGATGATCTCCAGAGGTCCCTTCCAACCTCAACCATTCTGTCATTCTGTGAAATGAACTTTGGGGAACGTCATAGATTATTCCAATTTTGAGGTCCTTCAGCTCAGTCCTGACCTTAAATTCTCAAGCCTGCTGAGCTTTCCTCACAGGAAACAAACACTCAACAGGAGAATTTCTGCAAACAAAATTAACCCCCAGAAAAGCATCACAGGGATGCAAGGGACTTTATATCCTCAAATTTCTGTTCTGGCACTAGTCTGGTGCTTTGCTAACACCCTCTCCCAATTTTGGCTGACCCAAACGTGCATGTTTCTCACATGAAGTAGTCTTTGAACAGCAGGAGTTGCAGGCCAGTAAAAGAAACCCCCCCAGGCTGGTCCTCATCTGGTAAACCACAGACCATTCACCAAGATGAGAATGTACCTTCAGGGCAGACCAGCAGCACTGCCTGGTGATCTAAATTCAGGTTTCCTGCTCCTTCTCACCACCTCTAGCCTCTGTTCCTGGAGGGGGCAGGTCTTGGAGGAAGCAGCTGACGCTCCATTTTGCTCTGATCCTAGATTTCACTCTGTTCGAGAAGGTCATTTCAAAGACCTTTAACGCTTTCCATGCAAAAAGTTCTCAAAATCTGTCTGGGACAGTGGCTTATTTCCACACATATTTGCCTCAAGTCCAAGCTGAAAGACTTAGACAAGGGCTGATGATTTCTACTGAAAGCTCAAGCAGGTTATTGAAGATCTGAACTTAAGCTAGCTAGCTCAGAAGATCTTTCCCTACTTTCCCAAGCTGTTGGCTGGAATACTGATGCTAAACATCAGAAACCAACATTAGAAAATTTTACTTCCACATATTTTCTTCCTCAACACATTTTTTAATAATATTACTAAGCTGTTCTAACTCTCCACTGATTCCAGCGTTTAAGCTGTATGCAGGACCACTGAAAATAACCAAGGCAAATCTAATTATTTCCCACCAGCTTTTCTTCAAATCGACCCTGCTGTTCCTGCATCCATTTCCAAGTTTCCAGTTCTGTACTATCTTGGATCACTCACGTGAGCAGCTGCAGTTATTCCAAAGATGTAAAAGTTGCTTTCGGAGCGTCAAGTTCAACTGGCACAGTGAGACCACCACGGGAAAAGCAATTAGATTAATTCCACTGCATCCATCCCAGCTATACGCATCCTTGTGTTAAGAAAGGAGGAATAGGAGATATTCCCATTGAGAAAGGCTGAATTCTCTGTTAGAATACTGATCCAGAAATGCACAGTGTTATCTACTCCAAGAGGGGGTTGTGAGGCCAAATCACTACGTGTAAAGGACAGATACCCTCAGATGGAACATATGTGCAAGTACGTAGTAGTCCCGTTAGAGAGGTAAGAAATCAAGGCACACGGGCTGCATCCTGTGACTGCTTTTTCCTCACCCATGAAATCAATAAAACCCCACTTATTAGTTTAAGACTTATTTCCTCTTGAAAAATTAAGAGTTATAACAGCGCTCTCTGATGACTCATTTACATACCAGCACCAAAACACCTCTAGAAAGGACATTCCCGAACCTTTATGGGATGGTCTAGAGTTAAAGCTAGTAGCCAAGCTGAATTCCCTAGATGCAGCAGATGGAAGATACCATTTTTTTGCACATACCCTAACTGAAAGCAAAATAGGAAAGAGAAGGTGGCAGCTCAGTGTACCCCAAGAGACAAACATACCCACGCTGGCAGCTCAGTACTTGGCTACTCAGCAAGGTGATTTTAGCAGTAACTTGTTACTTCTCATGTAAGACTTGTGGGAACAAATTCCACTAAGAGAAAAAGAAATGAACAGCTGAAGAGCTTTAACCCAAATCCAGTTATTTTAGAAGGCACTACAGTCTGGCAAGCAGGTAAGCAGCATGCACTCTGGCAGTAACGGTGCTCTTGATCAGATGGAGCTATGCTGGTGGTACACAGCACTGCACACCTTGGTCATCTCCTCTAACTTAAAAATAAGAAGCCACAAAATCTATGAAGTGGTCGCAGTGGAGTCCTGTGAGATGCACCACAGCTAAAAATGATTGCGGGTAGCCAGCTGGTGAGAGAGCTTGGGTACTCACTCCGGCCAGCGATTTCTGGATATTCTCCCTGGCTCTGGCAATGTCGCGTAGGATCGTGCTGGCTCCGTTCTCCTGCAAACAGTGCAGAAAGAACCAAGATTTTTTTTAAAAAAAATAGGAAACATGGGAAATTGGTCAGGGAAGTTAAAAAAGGGGAAGACTAGGGGTTTTTTGATTATTTTTTTCTTCCAATGATTCAGCAAGTACTGCAAAATTAACCGCAAGAAGGACTGGTTCGAAACCAAATAGCATGGATTGCAATCCTTGGTCACATCAGACCACGTGTCCACAAGATCATTCAGTCAAGAGCTTTTTAAATTCTCCTTATCACTATCCCGAACAGTTTGGATGACCGCCAGTCAGGCAGGGGGTTGGACTCATTGCCACACATCCTTAGAGATCTCATTAGGCAGCCCTTTTTTTTCCCTTAATATTACCTGTAATTTTATTCAGGCAAAAAGTGACAGCCCTGGTAACTGAAGTCTTCTATCCAACAAGGTGCGACTCAGGGCACAGCAGCACAAGTGTTTTTTCCCCAGGCCCTGTGCCTTAACCTGGACTTGGAAGATTCCCTTCCTAGGGCACAAGTTCAGTTTCCATGCTCCAGTCACTCCTCGCCTCTCCCAGACTGAAACCCCATCAACAAGATCCAAGACATGAAACCATCCACTGGAAATTAAGCAGAAGCCCAAAAGTCTATGTCATACAGCCCGTTCAAGAGCAATGACCTGGACACATTCAGGTGGATGTCCACTTCCAGGCTGGAGGCAGATTTTACAGAGTGTGGATCTTTTTTTCTTAGCAGAAAAGCGGGTGATAAACTCCCGCAGAACCTCCAGAGCCTTCACGCCAATTCTCACATGCAGAATTTTTTCTTGATTGAAAGCTTCTTATGTGGCATGAAATAGTCTAACCGTTCTTCTAAGAGCATTGTAGAGATTTGCTCTTTAGCATCTGCTTCAAGTGCTTATCTGTAGCCTCTAACTTTTATGCAAGCGTCCTAGGTGCTGTGCTACCACTACGCTAGCACGGGCAGCAGGAATGGAGCAGAACATGCCTAGAAGCTGCTACTTAAGCAACAAGCTTCCCTTTAAACACTTGCCATTCGCAAGACAGCCATTTAAAACTCTAAGCAGCTTTCTATAGAATCAAAAGCACACACAGTTAACAGTTCTTTACATTTCAGGAGGAGGTTACAGCATCTCTGTGCTTTAAATAGTAATAATTTAGGGCTGATAGTTAAGTGTGAACTACTTTAGCTCAGGTGCGCTGCAACTGCACTGTGCTTCCCCTCCTCCTGCTCCCACACACTCATCAGTACTCCGATGCAGGATCTTCCACAGGAGGACACTTCACATTGCAAAGGGTACAAAGAGAGGAACATAATTCCTGGTCTCTTTGGAGTCACGGTAGCCCTACGCAAACATGAAGCATTTGATCTCCAGTATATCCCTTGCCAAGAAAAGCTTAGGTGCTCCAAAACCCGAGCAAAACAGCGTTTCCCCTGTTTGAATGGGTACAGGTCAATTCTTAGCCTACCATACCACCCACCCACATCAATAAAACAGCAGCTCTCAGAGCATGCAGCTGTTGTTTCTCTATTTCTTCAACTCTGCCACATCTCAGACAAGGGCACCTGATCTCCCAACACCAACCCCTTACTCTTCCACCACACAGTGGTCATACTGGAGAAATTCTTCATGGTCCACAGAAGATGGTAAGTCAAAAGACAAACCATGGCATAACGGGGGATGTAGGCTTAGAGAGCCCCAAGAGAAGACTCTCAAACTTGGAAAAAGCCGCACCCAAAGTGGAAATAATACAGAAATACATGTCCAGGCAGATAGGGTCCTTCTTTTGCCTCCTCTCTGTACTAGCTCTTTAAGCTGCAGCACACTGCTAAACCAGCCACACCAGAAAACAAACATTACCTGCTGCTGTGAAGAACTAACTGGCCCATTCATCTGTTCATAGTATCTTCTCTCAGCATCATCATACTTGAATTTCTCAAACCAGATCTTCTCATGTGAAAGGAAGTCGACTGCCATTTTTCTGTAGAGAGGAAGAAACAAAGTGAGTTCCTGGACGTATTTAAGGTGAGCCGCTTGCAGAAGCTTGTTCTTGTCAGAACAGCATTTCCTTCTCCCATAGAACTGCAATTCCGCACTCAGCAGTTTCCCCTCTGGTGGAAAGCTTTAAATAAATGGGATCCTATTACGAAGGAAGGGCGTTTTAATCACCCTCCCATCTGCCTGGCCTGCATTTAGTGACAGAGTACCCAGTGGGGACAGAATACATCAGCTGATCTGTACCTGCTTCCACAAAACGCCATCTGGAATCGGATTTTCTAGATCACATTAGACACACATTTGAGCCTGCTGATGAGAAAGATGTCCTGCGCGTGAGACAACCAAGCGGCAAAAAACGTTTTTTCATTCTTAAGACACCTGGCCAGAGTGAAACCAAAGACTGAAGAACACGCAGCTCCAAACAGCGCGCGTGCCACACTATAGCATGTCAACGAGGGAGCGCTCAGTGCGTGACAGGGCGCTCTGGACACTGTTGCTCACAAATTTAAACCAGTTTCAGTCTTCCTTGAACATGAATCTAAACCGTGTTGACATCAACTGTTGGGTCTCTTAGTGAATACTAGTACACATGTGTCTACCCCGGTCACACAATGCATCACGAGGTGCACTACTGAGTCCTCCTGTAATAAGTGGCCCAGTGTAGCATACTGCCTGGCACCAACAGTGATCAGCCTCCCGAATCCAGATGCATATACAATTTACAGCGGCACCACGGATAACTGCATACAAGCCCTTTTGGAAGTTGCCATAATTGTTTAGAAGTTAAAATCATCAACAGTGCCACATTTGCAAGAGACAGACACCTATCACTGTGATAGGAAGGGACAGCATAAAGTATTCTAATATTGCTGTGAAAAGGTTTAAGTTATTTTTTTTCAGTGCAGCAGCTTCCAAAGGTTGTTTAATTTCACAACTAGAAGGCGAATGATGGGGCCACCGCAACGGTAAAAGAGGATGTGCCATTATTTTAAGCCAGACGACACCTACAGACCAGATCAAGAAGGTGGTAAGAGCAGGGACCAAGCATCGCAATGAAGCGGCACCATGTGCCAGGTTCTACCACATGACACAAAGACAGCAACTAACAGCAACCCGCAAACCTTTTCCTTGTCAGCTCAAAACGCCGCAGGCCCTGAGGTTCTCCAGGAAAACATCTCCATGCAAGTAGCCTCTGTATCTTCCTCACCTACCCGTTCAAAAGAGACCCGAGGCCACTATACGATGTACGTCCTCCAAATTCAAGCCCTTCCCAGCACTCAACTCTCCAACAAGACAACTCTGCTTGAGCTGCCACCCAATACAAGCACCCAGTTTAACAGAGAATCCCAGCTACAGACAAACATATGCCACATGTTTTGTAACCACATGGACTTTCCTAGGGAAGGGTCAAAAACATGACCAAAAATCTAGTTCTTGCCAACTGAAAACTACTCCAAATAGGACACGACAAGGTACACACACTCTAAAGCTTGACTGTAACCCTCTCCCCCAAACTACACCCTTTGACATAACCTTTTCCAACAAATCTTAACAAACTTAAGGACCAAGAGGGTCAGAAGCGAGAGCTCGTGCTTCAAGAGCCTTTTTTGCAGGTAGAACAGCCTCCACCTTAGCACTGCAAAACAACATCTAAGCACTGGCCTTCAGACAAGCTCCCAAGGCATTACAGTCCTCAACTCAGCAGACTTCAGGGTTCAGCCAGTGGTATATAAAAGCACATATCCAACAGAGAAAGCACTTTATCATACTGCACCTTTCCAAAGACTTAAAAAAAAGAATCCTTTAGATGTTTCTGTCCTTAAGCAGGTATTAGTCCAATTCATAACTGCAAGAGTTACAACTACAAAGGTCATCTACCATTTTCGAATGAATTCTTCTACCCAGCCACAATATATGCGCATCAAATCAGCAGTAATCCAGCCAGTCTTTCTACCGTGGCCCAAATTTAACAGCAGCTTCCAGACAGAATGGTCCCACAGGTTAGTAAGGCCACCTTCCCCCACCCAAAAGCAAACAAAGCACCTGCTCCTACCAGGCTGCTGCCCTAAATAGCGTTTCCGCTGCCCCCAAGCCTCTTTGACAAGCTGGGTACTGGCAGCGACACTGAAATACAGTCACTTCTTGCATGGAGTTTAATGGCCAGCCTGCTGTGCACTGAGTTCTCCCGGAGAAGCGGGGATAACTGCTTCTCTGAGGAACATTGTGGCAGTTTTAATAGACATACAGAGCAAAGAAGCACCATTTTAAGCAAATTCAAAGACGAAACACGACATCCTCCATCATCCTAACAGGCCTGCTTAAACCACATAATTGTTCCCTCCAACTTTTCGCTTTTAGAGCTTTTTGTATCTAACAGCAACATGGAAAAGGGCTTTGCCCCAAAGTCCCCCATGTCTAGAGGGCCAAACCCCAGCTCAACTCCCAGCTCTCACTTTAAACGTTTAACCTCTCCGGTGACACATGTCAAATGACTACCTCTTTTCATGGGGATCTTTTAAGCCACGAGCGTTCATCAGGAGAGAGGGGACTCCTCGCAGGAGCTTCCCCCTAGTTACCCTGCCCCACAAACAGGCTCATGGCTCAGGAGCACCTTCTCCCTACAGCAGCATGCACACGTTTGACCCCGCCGACGCAAAGGACACCCATCTTCTACACATGCAAATTCTTTCAGCTCAATCCTGATCCAGCAGTTTTGCATGTGTGAGTGTTACCCCAGAATAAACTTCTCCTACTTAGTTTCCAGAGCAGGTACACTCGAAGCATAAGCAGCTGGTTGAGAAGGTTTTGCTACTGTGGATTCTGGCACCCCCACGCTCTCTCCTGTTCTTGACATTTTCTGAGCCTCCAATGCATAGTATCGCGCCTCGGCACTGTCATACACCGACTTGGTAAGCCACACAGATTCACTGTCCTCATGCAGAAAGTAGCAAGTAGGTGGAGGGCGATCAGCATCACTGGGAAGCAGAGAGTTGGTGATCTCCATATGCTCGATGTCCGTTTGCTTCCCAGCGCTGTGACTCTTCCTGTCTTTGGGGTCCCTCTTCAAGGCTTCGGGGCAGCCGTGGTTCTGCAGCCTGGCTTTGCCTGGCGGGTGCCCATCGAACATGTTCTCGTAGAAGCTCTTCTCAGCATCGTCATAGAGAGGTTTCTCTAGCCACACCTCTGACATGAGGGCCTGCAAGCTTGAAATCTGCGGCTTACCGTTTACCGTCTGGTGTACAGAGCCAGGCAAACCGGTAACGAAGGAAGCGTCAGGATGAGCTACGACATCCAGAGCTAAGCTCGGCGTAGCAGGAGTAGGCAAGGCTGTAACGTAACCTTCATCCGGTGTTCTCAGTCCAACATTACCGACATCTGACCACACAGACGGAATGGTCAGGACATGTGGAGGAACAAAGAACTGAGATTTTTCGATGAACACCTTCTCGGCTTTATCAAAGTCAAACTTGTTGACCCAGACGTCCTGAACAATATGGTGACATGCAGCAAGACTACCGTGGGAGCAGGACAGGGTTGCTGAAAACATCCTTGGCTTAGAAACATCTTGGACAACTTCTGACCTGGACACTAAAGCAGACTGCTCAGCAGTTAGTTCAGTCTCAAGTGCCTCCTGGTTCTGACAATCCACTATGTTTTTCCTGTACACATTCTCAGCGTGATCATAAAAAGGCTTGTCAAACCACACATGATCAGCTAATAAGCCCGTCAGAATAAAGTCTACCTTGGAGACCACATTTTTGGGTTTCGGAGAACGCTTCCTTTTCCTTTGTTTCTTTCCATTTTTTCCTCTTTTCAGGTCCCCCTTGCATTCACTTTCAGCAGAGTCATCGTTGCAGACTCCGTTTACAGCATCTACCTCCTGGCATTCCTCGGGGGCTGCGGCAGCTAGCATAGCTTCTCTTTCATAGTGGAGTCTCTCTGCTTCATCGTATTTGTGCTTGTCTACCCACACTTTTTCTACTGGGCAGGGAAGCTTCCTTGTCCTCATCTTCCAAAGAGTGGCAGCATTAAAAGATAAGCACAACAATGTAGTTGCAAGAAAACCAAATAAAGCAAGGGCATGCATCAGACTTCAGGAATTTCTTAAGTAATACAAAGGTATCAAAAGCCATCATGCCGTTATTATATACATTAAAGAACCTAAGCATTTAATTCAATTTCTGTATTTCTATTTTGTATCATAAATTTTAACTCACAGAAATTAAACTGCCTGCAAACACATCTGATTTCTGAAGTCAAAATCAGCTTCCTCCTAAAACACCTCTGTTCTGACAATTACTTTCCACGTTATTATATAACACCCTTTAAAAATAAAGGCACTTACTAAAGATGCTTCAAATCTCACTTTTGAAGACAACTGTCAGGACAAGATTGCTAAGGTTTTGTTCAAAGCCCTGGTACATAGAAGATATTTTTCAAGTTAGTAGATTAGCCCTGAATTACCAGTTCAGCACACTCAACTAGGCACTGATTTGGGAAGACATGCTAAAAAAAGAAAGGTGCCCTGACTCATGAGCATCTTTAGAGGTCGTTGCTTACACAGCACACGCATTTGCGTTTTGCTACTAGAAAGCCAGCAGAGGGAGCTGATTTAACAACTAATACCGGATTTTGGGTTAAAACTCCGGTTGCTGTCAAACGGAATCAACCGAGAGCTGGGGGAGATCTCATATGATTCATTTAGCTTACTGAAATATCTTCTGATATTTCATTCTCCCGAAGTAAAAAAAAAGGTCTGAAACTAAGTACCTGTAAGTCAGCTTCCCCCTTTAGCTACTGACAGCTGCAGTTTCATAACCGCAGATTTATCTGCGATAGGTTGCCGTACAAAATTCACATGCAGCTGAAATATCCCCCAGACTTGAATCGATGGCTCACAGTCACAACAATTTCTGGAAGATTTTTACAAGCCTCAATTACAGCGCTTGACTGACAAAAAAAGGATAAACGCTTGCTACATGAAAACACCTTTGTCTTTTTTAAATTTTTACTCTATTTGAAGGATTGTCATAGTTTAAAAAATTAAAGCAATGTAATACTACATATACATTATAAAAACCACTAGGCAAAGCAAAAGCAGATCTTTACTGGAGTTCTGAAACTGCTCCTTCACCAGCTGCTGAAGACACCAGGATACAGCTAAAAAGGTTTATAATATGTATTTTCAAGTCTTCATTTTATGTTATGCTCTTCTAGTGCGTTCTCTGCCAGTTATGTGGCAATAAAACACTTTTTACTACAGACAACTAAAAAATAACTAGCACTTTCAATAAAGATAAATCCTACCCGTTCCTGACAAAGCCAAAACCACCCCAACTGTAAGCACGTGTGCTGCAAGTTTATCAGCAAGTGAAAAATGACATCGCATGAGAATCATGCACGTAGAGGACAAGCACATTTCAACGCCACTGAGGAAGCTGCACAAATTATTTTGTGGTATAACAACACGTTCTTGCTGTAAAAAAAGAAGCATCAAGGCAGCCTCACCCTCCTAACAGTCTCAGCTGCTGGACAAATAGTTTAGATATTTTTATAATCTTAACAAGTAAAAATTGCATTTCTTTTAAAAAAATAATCTTTACAGATGATATACCTATTTAAGCAGGATTCTTGGACGCTAATGTGAAGAGGAGACCGTGTTTGCTAGAGCAACATCTGCATTTCAGTAATTTGGAAGATTGGAAAAGGATAAAATGATGCAAATTAAAGATTATTTTGCAGGAAGTGCTGTTCAAAATGGTACCGTGTTGCAATGTGCACATTTAAAATAACGCTCATCTAGATCTGGTATACTAACCTAAAAGTACAAAACCCACAGGAAAAGCAAAACGCACAACTGAAACTACACATAGGTAGGACATACAAAAGAGTGAAGGCAAGACATTCGAATTTTTATTTTACTTAAATCAGTAAGGACTCAGGAACAGAACATCAGATTATTGCCTCTGCTTAGCATGTTCTGTTTGGCTTTAGATTCACATTAATTTGAGTTCTCCCAAGGAGAAAATGTAGATTACAAACACAGCCTTCAAGGAGATCCTTCATCAAGAACACCTCATTAATCCCATGCAGAGGTATGTACCCTCCAGGTTAGTTCAAACTTTTTCAGAAAGGAGGGAACGTATCTGTAACGGGTGTCACAAGAAATTCAGACGTGACTCAATACTGCTCAAACTGTAGCACCTTTAAATATTTAATTTGCATTATCGCCATTAAAGTATCCTATAGAAGAGGCACATCCGCTTGACAAAAAAAACAGATCAAAAATTTTTGCCTGAAAAAGAAATAATAATTGACAGTTTCTCCCAAGTCCCGAAGCGCTGAAGTTGCAGCAACTACATCAGTAATCTCCAGGGCAGGGTGCGCTACGGAGGAGCCTCAGCATTGCAAGGTTTGTACTGGAGATTCTCAGTTAAACCAAAGAACTGTTTGGAACCAAAGTGAGACATAGCCAATATATTAGTAAATAAACCTGTAACAGTGCACTTATTTCCAGCAGATCTCAGAAAAATGTGCAATAATCTGTTTATAAGAAGGGATAAGAAGCTATAATGCCCACATTCCACTGATTTTCCAGAAAGAGCAAAAAGCACAGGACAACTAGAAAGTACTTACTTTTTTAGTTCCTATGAGAGCATTAAGAAAAAAGATGGAGTTAGAAAAAACTTCAAGTTCTAGAGATGCAGCAGCTGGTCAACAAGGACGCAGATCGAGAACGGCCAAAAGTATTACTGTACGGTTAACTTCCCCCAAAATGCATAATACCTTGAATTAAACTTGCAGCTGGTTAACTCTGCAAACTACCGTCCTTATCAGCCAACACCACAGACACCCAGTTATCTTTACCCTTAAATAATGAGCAACACAAACATACACCGAAGCAAAAACATCCAACGTGATGGGAACCAGTTACAGGGTCTCCCAACCGGCCCTATGAACACTTTAAGTTACTCACAGCTGCTTTCAGAAGGTGCAAGAGTGAAGTTCTGGAGCCCCCGGATTGAGGTAACTAAGCACCAACAGCAAATAGAGTTTTCAGAATTCTTTTAAGTAACAACTGCAGTGTCAAATAAACTCACACGACTGCAGTTATTTCTACTAGAAATCAGCACTCTATACAATAATTTATTTATAAGAGACAGAAATAAAGTGCTAAAGCCAATACCAAAGTTTGGCTCAAAGGAATTTCAATGGTGCTTTTTCTAAGATTATTACCCGGGCAAATCTTCCAAAAGGGAATCAATCACAAGTGACATACCATTTTCCAAAAATAAGTCTAAGATACTTGCAGCACCCATTTGTTTCAATGAGAGTTCATTAAGTTCAAACATGACGTAAAGATTCAGATTTTCAATGAATTAAAGTTTACGAACACGAGCAAAAATTGAAAAAATGATACACAGTTTCTAATCTGCATTCATAAGTTTTCCCAACAGAGATCAGAGAAAAGGCATATAGTAAGATTTCAATTATACAAACCACCGCCTTAGCTGGTGGGGACGGTCTGATAAGAGATCTGAGCTGCAGATCATTAATACCAGGTCTGAGTACTACCAGTTTTCCCAGCGTACAAATTTACTTCAGATCAGATCTGAAGTAAATACCTGATCCGACAAAGTCAGAAGGGACAAATTTACCTTTTAAAGTTTTGGAAGGAATTGAAACTGCTTAAGCTTGGACTTTTTTTGTTTTTAAACACTTTGCATCATATGCTCTTACTGCTGGCAATCTGGTCTGAGGCGGCTACGATTTATCATCTCACCCAACGGCAACCCGAGCGGTTGTTTCAATGCTTTCCACGCAGTATTCTTAACTGCCCATTTCACCTCCTTGAATGTAAAGTTTTACAATTAAAAGAACACGCTACTGTTTTACGACCACTCTCCACTGGCAAAAATTAGAGCACAGAAACAGACTGCTGCCAGAATGAAATTGGAAACCAGTCGGTCTGTACTGGAAAAGCAGAGCAAGGTCACATCATTGCCGTCATATTCCGAACCACACTGGCAGTTCATCAGGTATTGCACTCAGATCAATACTCAGGAACACACTCACCAGCTTCCCCAGCTGCCTAGTAACTTTTTTCAGCAGTAAAGCAGTTTTTCATTTAACTAGTATTTAATACGAAGATGAATTAATACTTTGAGACAGCGGCATCAAGCACTATAGAAAAACGTTAAATAAAAATCTGTGGCTAGAAAAATGTAGTAAAAACTCTTAATACTTACACCACAGATTGGCTTTTGTATACCCACTCTGCTGAACAGAAGTGGCTTACGAAATGCGACAGGCAGCAATTTCGCTATTCCAGTGAGGGTACAGACAACGCATCAGGCATTTTGCGAAGCATAAAGCCATTGGAAAGGCAAATGCTATTACTAATATTGCTCAGTGCCAAATACTGAAACACTGTCAATGTTTAGGCTTCCCATAAAGCATTAAAGAGAGCTTTCAAAAGATCCAACAGAACAATTTTTAATCATATCTGCAGCTCAACAGCTTTGGCTTCGGTTCTTGCTTGTCACTACTTCCTGGGGATTTCAGCCAGAACAAACCTATGCCTGATTTCCAGTGCTGCAGGGAAATGCAAAAAGTTAAAAATAGGCAATGAAACTATTTCTATTGTCTCTCTGTAAATTCAAAAGCAACTTTGGATTTAAGTTATTTGGCTGCCTTATCCCCTTAAATCTGGTTACTTTACAAGAAGTCATTAAATACCAAGCATATGATACATTATTCTAAGGCTGCAGCCAAAAAAGGAAAGGTAAGTCAGCCCCATTTATTAGTTTAATAGAAGCCATTCTTCCTCTTCCGTCCAAGAGTTACATTTCTCTTCAGCAGAGAAACCTATAAAATAAATGTATCTGGGGTTTTTTTTGGAGTCACATTATACAAACATTTGTTGCAGCCTCCTGAAGGCACAAAATAAATTGTATCAAATCTTTCACAACTTCTTACACTGGAACTAGACTGTGATTTTAATCTCAGCTGTGTGTCAGATGGACCTGTCAGATCCCAACAAGGAATAGCAAGTCAGAGTGCCGTGGTTTGAAAGCAGCTCTCCAGGAAATAATTTAACAATTCAACCTAGCGTAAACCATCTCCTGCTCCCAGCTCCAAAAGCTTTGAGAAGTCAAAGTTGAGCAAGAGCAGCCCCTCTCATCCGTCACCAATTTCTGGAGAGAAGCGACAGCTGCTTTATGCAACGCATAACCAAGAGTGCAAGATCACAGTCACAGTTTTACTCTCCGAGGACGAAAGACGACACCAAAAACGGGTGTCAGGTGGCGCTGCGAGAATGGGACGGCTGCGGATGGGGCAGCTCCCTGTGGGATACCTGGCTCGACTCCACACAGACCCTGCGGATGCAGCACAGGGATGGAACCCCACCGGGTAAAGCAGAGAAGCAGCGATTTCTGCAGGTCCAAACAGCAACCGGCCCCTCTTCCCCCAGGCCAGCCCCGGAGGGTTCTCACTGCTGGAAGCTCCGTCCCAATCCTCCATTCTGCACATTTGGTTACGTGGCTCAGCCCAGCTGACTTAGACAAGGCCAAAATGATTATATATTTAGTACTTCTGTCATATCACTGATGTCACACCACTCTCCCCATCAGAAGCTCCTGAATCCTCATCCCAGCAGCAGCCAGAAACATAAATGGCAGCACACGGAAAGACGGAAAAGCGTGACAGCCCACCGGGACCCATGTGATGTCAGAGACGTAATAAAGATGGAAGCGAGAAGGTCCACTGGCCCCAATCTGCTCCTCCCCGCTCCCGCGGCCCGGCACCTGGGACGTGCCGCTCTCACCCAGACACATCTACACCACCCACGCTGTCCTAGCAAAGCGCCTCTCCTCCTCTTCCCAAAGCAGCTGCTACTGCGGTCTTCACAAAAGTGAGAGCCATTTCGGCTGGGCATTTAGACATAACCACATCAGCCTGGTACCTTCTCGCGCTAAAAGCAGACGAAGGGCAAACAGCAACTCCCCTCCCCTTTTTTTTTTTTCTTCTTCTTCTTTTTGGTGATTCAGACCACAAGCAAGTTCAATAAGCTGAGGCTGACCTTGCAGCAGACATCTGTGGATCTGCTGGCCACTCGCCACTGAAGAGAGCAAGCCTACCCCTTCCTCAACGCTCGTTCTGCCACTGAGCCAATTCGAGCAGCTAAAGCAAAAGAAAACTTTTTTTTTTTGTAATATTGTTTTTTTTCCTGCCGGTTTAATTCCCTAAATTGACTCTCCCCCGAATCAGATGAGCAACAGGGCTGGCTCGAACAAAGCAGCAGGAGTACGCAGTCGGGAGAGGGACCACCTTCCTCAGGAGATCAGCCTAGCTGCAATACGAAGCTGCACACTAAGCCTTTAGCCAGGGAAATGACAGCGACACCCAACCCCGATCATCTAAAAGCTTGACGTTTTGCCCCAGTAGCTACACTGCTGACTGTTAATGAAGAGACAATCAAGGACAGAGGAACCAGCGGTAGGGGAAGACAGGAAATAAGAAGTCACCTTCACAAGGGGAAAAAAAAAAAAGCAGTCGAGAAGCAGCAGAATAGCTTGGGTGAAGAGAAAAAAGGCATACCTGCAAAGTCAGGGAGAAGAAAGAGCGCACACCTAGAAAAGGAGAGCAAAGAATTACAGCTATCCAGCCAAGCAAAGTATTTTCCTCTCCGTAACGAACACAACAGGCTTTTGAACATCAGATTATGATCAATTCTAAAACAGCAAGCAACGATGTAGACACGAAAGGGCCAAACCTTATTGGTTTTGGTGAACACCGGGAGGGGTGGGAGGGGGAAGAATGACAGACCTCAGCAGCCTCCACGACTTTAGCTACCTCTGCAGCTCTTCAAACACGCAAAAAGCACATTAGCAACCTCTGCTTAACCACTCCACCTCAGCTCTACCCATTCCCCAAATAGTTTTGAAACAGAAACTTCCTGAATGAGTTGTCACTGAAACACATACACCACAAAAAAAAAAAAAGCAGTAAGAGCAGGACAGGCTGCCAAAGGAACAGCCGAAGCTGTGGAGAAGTGGGAATGACATGTGGAGGGTAGGGAGATGTGAAGGGATGCAAGCAGAGCCGGGAGGAGAGGGCCACTCCCACCCCTGACACGGAAAGTGGAGCAGGGCACCTCTACGCTCCAGCTGGGGAGGAAGGCCAGGGCAGCAGCGATCCCCCTGCGGGGAACAGCCAGCGAAGGGGTGCAGAGCCTTCAGCACATGCACCAAAAGCGCCCTAACAGAGCACAATCTTTTCCAAACCATACCAGCGCCCTACAGAGCGAGGGCATGAAGGTATGAGAGGCTCGATGCTGCAAGGCTCCCGGCTCTGAACCAAGTTTGGAGCAGCAGCTAAGAGCGCTGCTGTGCCAGGGTTGGATCAAGCCATTTCTCAGCTACAGAGAGCTGCCAGCTGTTCTGCCTCAGCACGGAGAAGCAGCTCAGGTTTCTCTTTGCACCAACTGCAGCAGGCGACCGGGCAGGAAACCCTTGCCAAGGTGAGCACCTGGCAGAAGAGCAGCCTGCCTCAGCACCCAGCGCTGCTGGGGACAGGGCGGGATTGCCTGAGCCCCCCTCCCCACCAGGGCAGAAGCTGCATCTCCCAGACTTGTAGGGGCAGCCCTGCAACCCTCTGTTTCCCAGAGAGGAAACCTGCTCCCCTCAGTCTGTAGGAAGGCACTTAGTTCAGGGAGACTTCCCGGTGTCTGCTCAGCCCAACGCGGCAGGAACCAGCTGTTAAAGCCACAGGAGACAAGCCACAAGCAATGAATGGGCGGCCCCCACCACCGCTAACGTAGGCCTCTGAGGGGCAAAGCACCCCACACACCCCCTTCCCTAGGCCCAGGGGGTAAAACGTGAGGGAGAAAAAGACCCCATAGATAGTTTGGGGGGGGGGGGGGGTGTTGTCACACAACCCATTGCTCAGAGCTTGTAAGGAGAAAGGGGATCCCACGGAGAAGGGGCGCTCCACACCCCTACCCCCAGGGCCCTGAGGGGGGAAGGAGCACCACAAATAATGGGGGGGGATCCCCACAACCCCCTTCCTCAGGGCTGTGAAAGGAAAAGGGACCCCACGGATAACGGGGGGGGGGGGAGGGGGGCCGCAACCGCCTCCCCAGGCCTGTGAGGGGAGAAGGGACCCCAGGGACAATGGGGGATGGGGGGGCGCCACAACCTCCCTTCCATGAGGCCTGTGAGGGGGGGAAAAGACCCCACAGACAACCGCAACCGCCCCCTCAACGCCCCTCCCGAGGTTTGGGCGGGGGACGGAGCCCCCGCCGGGCGCGGCCGCACTCACCGGCAGCGCTGGGGCCGGGCAGGCCGCAGGCGGCTCCGCTCCGCTCGGCCACCGCCAGGCAAAGGGAGGTGGCACCCGGCGCGCGGGGGGTTGTGGGGCGCGGCGCGGACCAAGCGCGGCGACCGCGGGGGGGGTGGGGGGGAGCGGGGAAAGGGCGGGAGAGCGGGCGGGAGGGGAGGGGACCGCGGCGCGGCGCGGCGCCCCAAGGGGCGCGATTCACTTCCTCCCCCCTCCCCTTCGCAGCGGTGGAACGGCCGAGCTAGAGCGGGGAGGGGGAGAAGGGCAGCGAGGCGCAAACGCTCTCCCCCCCCGTCCTCCGCAGCGCGTGGTACATCCCAGCGGCGGCCGCGCGGAGCGGCGGGGGCGAGTCCAACGGCGTGGCGGGGAGGGATCGCGGACTAGTCTACCCGCGGAGGGGAGGGGGGAGGAGAGGAGGGAGGGAGAAGAGAGGAGGGGCGCATGCGCGCTGCGCGCCGCCCCGCCCTCCCGGCCGGCTCGGGGCCGGAGCGGAGACAAAGGCGCCGCGCCCCCCCCCCCCACCTCCCGCCCCGCCCCGGTTATAACGCGCCCCCTCCCGGTACCGCGCCGGCCCATGGCTCCGGCGGCGGCTCCATGCCCGGGGGGGAGGCGGAGGCGGAGGCGGGCGGGGGGTCGGCCGGCATGGCGGGTGGGCGGCGGGGTGGCAGCGGCGGCGGCTCCGCGGGGGCGGCGGGCGGGGGGGTGTCGGTGAAGATGGCGCTGCGGCGGGCCTACTCCATCAAGGACAAGCTGCAGGCCATCGAGCGGGTGAAGAAGGGCGAGCGGCAGGCGTCGGTGTGCCGCGCCTTCGGGGTGCCGGGCGGCACGCTGCGGGGCTGGCTGAAGGACGAGGCCAAGCTGCGCTGGTTCCTGGAGCAGCTGGGCGGCGAGGTGGGCACCCAGCGCAAGAAGATGCGCCTGGCCAACGAGGAGGAGATCGACCGCGCCGTCTACGCCTGGTTCCTCGCCCTGCGCCAGCACGGCGTGCCCCTCTCCGGGCCGCTCATCCAGGCGCAGGCCGAGGCCTTCGCCCGCCAGATCTATGGGCCCGAGTGCACCTTCAAGGCCAGCCACGGCTGGTTCTGGCGCTGGCAGAAGCGCCACGGCATCTCCAGCCAGCGCATCTACGGCGAGGGCGGCCTCCCCGCCGAGCCCGAGCAGGCCCCCGCCGCCTGCCCCGAGCTGCCACCGCCGCCGCCACCGCCGCTGCCCGACGCCGGCGGCTACGGCGACGAGCAGATCTACAACGCCAACGTCACCGGCCTCTACTGGAAGCTGCTGCCGGGGCAGGCGGCCCGACGCCGGCGGCCGGCCCGCCGCGAGCGCGTCACCGTGCTGCTGGCCGCCAACTTGACGGGCTCCCACAAGCTCAAGCCGCTGGTGGTCGGCGGCCACCGCGATCCGCCCAGCCTCCGGCACCACAACCAGGACAAATTCCCCGCTTGCTATCGCTACAGCCCCGAGGCCAGGCTGGGGTTGGCCCTCCTCCGCGCCTGGTTCTTCGAGGACTTCGTGCCCGGCGTCAAGCGGTACCTGCGCCGCAGCTGCCTGCAGCAGAAGGCCGTGCTGCTGCTCGGCTGCCCCCCGCCGCCCTCCGGGGCCGGCGCCGAGGAGACGCCGCCGCTGCAGACGCCCGACGGCGCCATCCGCGCCCTCTTCCTTTCCAAGGGCCCTGCGGGGAGCGGTGCCGCCGGAGGAAGCCGAATCCCGGCGCCGCTGGAGCAAGGGGTGGTGTCCGCCTTCAAGCAGCTCTACAAGCGGGAATTGCTGCGCCTGGCCGTGTCGTGCGCGGCCGGCGGCGCTGGGGCATCCGGCGGCTCCGGCGGGGGCGGCCCCATGGATTTCGTGCGGTCCTTCCTGCTCAAGGACATGCTCTACCTGGCTGGCCTCTCGTGGGACCTCATCCCTCCTGGCTCCATCGAGAAGTGCTGGCTGCTGGGCCTGCGCGCCGCCTTCGAGCCCCAGCCCGGGGAGGAAGAGCAAGGAGACCCACCGCGCCGGGAGGAAGGGAGCGGGGACAGCAAAGTCTTTAGCGACCTTACCCACCTGGCCGCCCTGGCCTACAAGCGCTTGGCTCCCGAGGAGGTGGCCGACTGGCTGCACTTGGACGACGCGGCCCCAGGCGTGGAGGAGGACGATGGGGACGAGGACGCCGAGGACGATGGCCCCGGTGGCTGCGGGGCGGAGGAAGAGGAGGAGGTGGCCGATGGGGGCGGCGGCGGAGGAGGAGGAGGAGGGGGCGGCGGGGAGGCTGGGGAAGGGGGCGATCCCGTGCTGCCCACGGCCCGGGAAGCTATCCGAGGCCTGGAGACGGCGCTGCGCTGGCTGGAGAGCCAGGACCCCCGGCAAGTGGGGCCGCTCAAGCTGGTGCAGCTCCGCTCCCTCATCAGCATGGCCCAGCGGTTGCGCCGCGGCGGCAGCCCCGATTCCTAGGGCCGGGGCGGCCTGCGACCTCTTGGCTACCCACCGCCTCGCTTGGGGCAAGGGGGGGGGGGACACCCGGACCCCCGTGGCGCTGGGGGCAACCCGACTCCCCTGGGGGACTGGCAGCGGAGGTGCCAGCTCCCCTCGCCCCTCCGTCACGGGCAGCCTGGGCTCCGGATGCCCCCGATACCCTTAGGATCCCATCGCTAAGGGGAGCGCGAATTTAGGGCTAACGGGGGTTTTTGTGTAACACCCTCCGCGCATTGCGTCTTCGAGGGCCGTTCCTCGCCCTAAGTGTATTTCGGAGGTGCTATTTTTTTTAATCCCCCGAGACTGAGCAGGATGGGTAACGCGGGCCCCGCCGGGATGGGGCGGACGGCCCTCCGCGCTGCCTCGTCCCCCTCCCTCCGACCCTGCGAGGGAGAGAGAGCCGCCCCGCTCCGCGTCGCCGCCGGGAGCCAGCAGCGTGGGGCACGGCATGGCCCCGCAGCTGTAAGTAATTCCCCGCATCCCGGAGCGGAGCGGGGAGAAGCAAAAAGGAAAAAAAGCAAATATCCTGCTCCGGAAGGGGCTGGGGATACCCTTCCCGACGCCGAAACCGTCCCCTGTTAAACCGGGGAGGTTTGGGGCTGGTTTCAGACACCTTTTTTTTTCTTTTCTCCATGCACTGGATTGGGACAGGGCCGCTCGGGCCAGGGTTGCGTCGCTGCCCGTAAGCTACAGATCCGTGGAGAGGGTCCCCTGCGCCGCTGCCCGTGTCGGCCGCGCGCACGCGCACAAGGGCGCCCGGACCGCGGCGTCCTGCCGAATGGGCGTCTTCATCCGAGCATCCCTGCGAAGCAGAACGGTCCGGGCGGAGGAGGCGGAGGCGCCCTGCAGGTGCGCATCCCGGTGGGAGGTGCGTCTCGAGCGGGCCAGGAGCGGGAAGGGCTCGCCGAGCTGACTCGAGGCGTCGAATGTGAATTAGCAGCTCTTGCTCTTCGCCGGATTTCAGTGAACTGTAGTCTATTTAGCCAAATTATTCAAAGGAGGGGGGAAAAATAATAATAATAAAAAAGAAATCGTTAGTGCTGAAGCACCCCGTGTCAGCAGGCAGGCGGCTGTTTTTACCTGTCGGGTCTTTGTCTCATAACTTCAGAGTTTACGAAGATTAAACGGATTTTTATTCCCACTTCAGGGGTTGTGTTTTGTGAGCAGCGTGGCCGGGTCCTCTCGGGCGGCCCTTGGGTTTGCTCCGTCGTGTTCCCTGACTCTCCTAAACCCGTTTGCGTTAGCGAGGCCAGGCAGGCGCCGGAAACGCTGCGGCTGCTCCCGAAAAAAGCCGAACCGTAGCTCGATCTTTGCTTCGGAGCCCAGTTAACAAGGGAAATCCCTGTAGGCTGAGACCAAGAGTAAATTAAACGGACGTGGGTGCTTTATAAACCCCATTTTCTCCTCCATTTGGGTAAACATCTTAAAAGAGCGTCTTTTAAAAGCGGGATTTTACTTTATCGGCAGCAGCTCATAAACGAGACTGCCAGGGAATTTTTAAGGAGCAGCAGGAAAAAAAAGAAAAAAATGTGCAAAATGTCAGGTTTGGAGCTGCAACAACACTGCCTTTTCCAGCCTTGAAATCCCACAGCAAGCGATGTCAACAGACGCTTCGGACTACTGGTGGAATACGCTTTCGGTGGTTTTTCTTCTTTTTTTTTTTCCCACCCCCTAGACCAGCCGTCCTGTAATTCCTGCTGCTCGGTTGCTGCCGGCGTTCAGCGCCAGCGCGCCGCGTGGTCTGACGCGTTGCCTGTTTCTCCCTCAGACGGCTTCGCCTTTCTCGGTGTAACGCGTCGTGAGCTTAACGCTGTCGCGCGTGAATTCAGACGCGCTTCCGCCGACCGAATTTAATTATTTAAAAACCCCATTTCTACTTAGTTTTGTAACTCTTTTTTTTTTTTTGAACGGAAGTACATTCTGGAGCTCGGTGTGGCTCGCTTTGAGCGTTGGCGTTTGCGAATTAGTCGAATGAGTTGTTAGGTGTTAGATGAAGACTGCCAAGCTCAGCAGAAGGGAAAACGGGCTGAAGGTCTTTGCTTCTGGTACAGCAGATCGGGCTAGGTGCGCGAATGGCGCCTTTTGGCCTTATTTTGAGATACGAAGCATCTTTCTTTAAGGTCAGGGTTAGGATTTAGGACAGTCTGGGCCTAGCAGAAAGTGCTCGGGTTGCTTGGTCGACCACCGTTGAAACGTCAAGGGCCAAGGGAAGACGAGCCTGCAAAAAGCAAGGGCAAAGATGGCCTTGCTGGGGCGATGCCCGTCCCGCCGCTTGCCAAACTGGGAGGAAACCAGCTCTGCTGGTGAGTGAAAAGTTGCATTTCTGGGTTTGCTGCGTGTCTGGCTCTCTGGAATCTGGAAGCGGGGCTGGATCCGGCCCGCGTGGCCGACGGCAGCGCGTGGGAACCGCTCGGAGATGAGAACCTGTGGATGAGGACAGGCTGCATTTGACTGCACTTGTGGAAAAGCAGTGGGAAACGTGGCAAAACCAGGAAGGTGGTAGCAATAATTTAACTGCGGTAAGGCGCGTGCGTGTTTTTATTAATAGAATTTAAGCAGTTTTTGTTAAAACTAGCACTTAGCAAAACGTTAAAGGCTTCTGCCTGGGTTGGGTGATGACCCGGGAAAGAACGAGCGAAGGAGGGTGCACGGCTTTAGGAAAATGCCTCGGCTTCAATAGGGTTTGTGCGATTTAAAATTGCTGCAGGAGCATCTGGCTTCATTTGCGCTCTGGGCCCTGCAGTCCCCGAATTGAACAGCTAAGGGAAAACAACGGCTTCTGCAAAGCCCTGCTGTTAGGTCGGGTCTCCTGGTTTTCCAGCGTGTTGCTCGTGTTGCTTTTACTTGATCAAAATCTGGATGGGGGCTAGCGCGTGTCCGGGATAACGTGCATAAAACCCCTGGGCTTTGGCTCGGATTTGCCGCTTCCCCTAAGGATGAGAGGCAGCCTGAAAATTTGAGGCTGGAAAGCCTTTTAGGAGGGCAGGAAGGCGCGGAGATGCGCAGCGTGCAGAGACCGTGTCCCGCCACAGCGCGGGGGACCTTGCCCTCCTTTCCCGCTTTCCCGGTCCAACTGGGATGAGAGGAGGGAAGAGACTGGCAGGTCCGAGTGCCATCTCCAGCTTTAATGGAGCTACACTAATTAATTCGGTGCCTTGAGAAGCCGAGCTGTTGCTGCCCACGGATGAGGAGCACGCTGGGCTTTGGGCGTCTCGGCGCTACCCGGCAATGCTGCATCGCTGGGGCGTCTCCGGCCATCGGATGGACTCCCTCCCATCCCGGGAAAGGGATCCAAGCCGCACGACCCGGAGGCTCAGTGCCTGGCTGTTTCCGCAGCGTTACGTTGCCTGGAAAGAGCATTTCATCTTCAAAGCGTTTTCCAAAGCTTCACTAATTGCATCTGTGCGGGTGCCAGGAGGAAGCGGAGCTTAACGAGGGCTTGCGAAACCGCTCCAGCTCCTCTCCGAATGGTCACGTTTGAGTTTCAGCTCCCTGGACGCGCGGCGCCCTGGGGACGAGAGCGAGCCCGAGCTCCCAGCTGACGCCGCCGCGGCCAGCGAAGCGTCCCCTCCGGCCACGTCCGCAGCGCCGCTCTCCTCGGCAGCCCGTCGCGTCGCAGCCTTGCGGGAGAGCGACCTGCCTGCAGGGCCCTGCTGCAGCGGCTTTTTTCCTGACGGCCTGCAGGTCTCCACCTCCGTCGGCCTTCCTTGAGAAGACGGATGGGGTTTCACCATCTAGTTCCAATGCTGGAGTCGTAAAGCCGATGAGAAAGCAAAGCAGGGGAGGGGGAGAGAGAGAGAGAAATGCCAGGAAGAACATCTGACTTAACGGGGTTCGTCTAATAACGTTACTTGAAAAGCCGAGCAACGATGCTTATTTATAGCCCGAGAACCGAGCGCTGCTGCCCACTAAAGTCCTTCTCTGCGCTTGCCTCCCTCTGCACCCAGGGCTGAACGTCAAGCAGGGTGGTGGCGGGGGAAAGGGTGCCCACAGCTCCCCTCTGCCCCTGGCACCTCTGGGCGACGCTGAAGGGAGTAGGACGCGGTTACTGAAGAGCCGAGGGGGCGAGGAGATGTGTCACCACGTCTTCAAGGAAGGTGCGGAGCGGAGGACGCGCGAGCAGATAGGAGAAGCGGGAAGGGCCGGTGCTCGGTCCGGCTTCGTGCCACCTTCCAAAGCTGCGTCAGGTCCCCTTCTCACGGTCCCCTCGAGCGGGCCGAGCCCGGTGAGGGACGTTGGCCTCCTCGGGGCGCCCCGTAAAGGCTCCCGGGGAAGCGGCTGAGCCTCAGCGCAGCACCAGCGAGCGGATGGCGCCAACGCAGCTTCGGCTCCGTCCCCGCTGGCCCAGGGTTGCGCGGGGGCCCAAACGCCGCTGCCGTCACCTCCCCGTGGAGGTGCTCCCGAAAGAGCCAGGCCTGCAGTCCGCGGTCATGCTGCCCATGGTGTTTATTAGGTGCTGTCCCTGCAGAGGGGGAGCGTACAGCGCGGACGCACGCGTGGACACCTCCAGCCAGGATCTCCTGGAGGAGCCTGGGTGCCTCCAGCCTCCCGCCCTCCCAGAAGTGTTTTCTGGGGGCACCCCGGCACGAGGACAACCCCCGGCAGAGAGAGGGCCAGCTCTGGTCCCCACCGCCCCTCCTGCCCCGTGGGCAGCCAGCCAGGCTGCTAGTCCTTGCCCATGTCGCAGGCCCGGTTGGTGGCAGCCTCCACGGCATTCATGACGGTGGCCCGTAGCGCGCCCTTCTCCAGCTGGTGCAGCGCGTGGATGGTGGTGCCGCCGGGCGTGCAGACGTCGCCGCGCAGCTTGGCCGGGTGCTCCCCCGTCTCCAGCATCATCTTCGCCGCCCCCTGCGGGAGCGCAGGGCAGGTCGGAGGCAAGCGCGGGCGACGGGGCCCTGCCAAACCGTCCCCTCCACCCGGGGACGGGCCGTGACATCCTCCCATCTCCTACCTCCTTCTGCAGGGCACAAGGCGTCAAAGCCTCTGTCCCGCGAACGTGCCCTTGCAGACTCCTTGCTGCCTCGTCTTTGGTTTCCAGAGGGGAAACTGAGGCAGGGGGACATGCAGCCTGGCTCTGCCCCAAACTCCACTTGGGAAACAGCACAGCCCTCCCCACGATCCCTCTACCAGCGTCCCGCTCCCAGCTGGCCCCGTCACCGGCGAGGCTGCGTCGATGGTTCTGCGCCCCAGGGGAGCCGGTGGCCTTCGGGGCTCCATCGGACGCCAGAAGGTACCGCAAAGCCGAGGGAAGAGCGGGGACGGCGAAGGGATGCCCGGGCCGGAGGGGAGACGCAGAGCGGGATGGAGAGGACCCGTTGGGTGCCCCGGGTCAGGGCAGCGCCGGGAGCCCCCGAGCGAAGGCACCGACTCACCAGCAGCGTCTGGGCCGCGATCCTGCTGGCTAAGGGGCCCGGCATGCCCATCTTCACAGCTCCCTCGGCCAGCGCTTCGGCGAACAGGTACACCTGGGGGGGCCGAACCGCGAGGGAGAGGAGCCTCAGGCGGCGAGCGCAGCCAAGCGGGAACCCCAAGCCAGCCGCGAGCGCCGGGCTTCTGCCAGCGTCCCGGGGGCCTGCCGGAAACCCGGCGCC
The DNA here is from genome assembly GCF_036417845.1 of Apteryx mantelli. Lineage (NCBI taxonomy): Eukaryota > Metazoa > Chordata > Aves > Apterygiformes > Apterygidae > Apteryx > Apteryx mantelli. Next base: position 1,538,661 of record NC_089979.1, on the reverse strand, counting down.
CACCGAGCGAGGGGCAGGCGGCGGCTGGGGTTTGGGGAGCAGCGCGCGGGAGCCGGGGCACTTACGTAGGCCACCCCGCTGCCGCTGAGGCCCGTGTGGATGTTGATGTAGGACTCGGGCACCTCCTCGCAGAGCCCGCAGGAGGAGAGCAGGCTCTTGAGCAGGGCGGCCTCCTGCTCGCCGGCACCGTCGCCCCGGGAGAACACCATCGCCCCGGCCTGCACCACGCACGGCAGGTTGGGCATGAGCCGCAGCACCTTGGTCCCGGCGGGGAGCAACTGCGGGGAGAGACGGACATCGGAGAGAGACGTCAGTGGGTGCACGCTGCACCCCATGGTGGCGGCCGTGTATCACCCATCAGGGCTGGCGAGGAAGCACGGTGCAGGACTCGAACCACAAGGGACGCAGCCCGGATGGAGACGGAGACGCACATCCCCTGCAGGCAACCCTCAAAACCCCCCTAGAGCAGGAATCGATCAGGAAAAAGGCAAAACATCAAGCTCTGGGGCCACGGGAAAGGGGGAGAGCGCTGACCCGGCACCCAGCCGGCAGGATAGGTGCAGGCCTTGGGGGCAAACCCAGCCCTCAGGGAGACGCGGGGGGGGGAAGAGCCAGCCGAGCCGTGCGCTCACCCGCTGCAGGGTCTGGAGGGTGACGCCGGCGGCCAGCGAGACGATGATGTGGTGCGGGCAGACGGCGGGACGGATCTCCTGCAGGACGCCCGGCAGGACGTGGGGCTTGGTGGCCAGGAACACCAGGGTGCTGTCCTGCAGCACCTCCAGGTTGCAGTGCGTCGTCCGGCAGCCGGACTCCTGCCCGCGGCACGGAAACGCGTCAGAGGTGACAGGCCACAGGGGCCGGCCAGGCTTCACTCGTGTTACAACACCCTCGGAAAACAACTTAACCAGCCCTCGGAAGAGGCATCCCCTGCTCGCCCCTTCGTCCCATCCCCACATGCTGGGCACGGCTGCGTGCACTGAACACAGGTTGGGGACTTGCTTCAGCCACAAAGCCACTAAGGCTTTGCCTAAATTTCGGCTGCACTCCTGCAAGGACGACCCCAACCCTCGTGAGGGGGAAAGGGCACCCCAAAATCGCAGCGTGGGGCACCCCAGCATCCTCCCGCCGGGGAGCAGCACTGGGTGCTGGTGCCTCCCACCGCTGCAAGCTGCCGAGCGGGGCAGTTTGTCACCCAGGCGCCCACCCAAGCGGCCCCTCCTTGCCTCATCGCGACCCACGGCTGTGGGTCCCAGGAGCAGACTCAGCCGGCCCCACTCACCCGGAAGGCGCCCAGGTTTCTGTCGGAGGGCGCGCTGGCCAGGATGTTGCCGGCTGGCACCTTCCCTTCGAAAACGCAGAGCCCAGAGTGAATAGCTGCCGGGGAGCCCCAGGGGAGCAGGGGCACCCCAGGAGAGCGCGGGTGCCCCCATCCCGGCAGTGCCGCGCTCCTCTCCTCCGACCCCAGTGAGATCAGCCTGGGGGACGTGGAGCAAGGCGAGCCGGGGGCTGGATCCTGCCAGTCCCTGCACTGCTGCTGGCTGTGGGCACCCCACGGGTCAGCACGGGCACCCCACGGGGATGGCTGCAGATCCCCCTTCCACCCCAAGCGTCTGGGCTGTCTGCTAGCTTCTGCGTAGGGACAGGGCTGTCGTCGTCCCCCACGCTGCTCTATGGGGAAGGGACAACCCTGGGGGAGAGGCAGGATGGGGCTGTTCCTGTGTCCCCACACCGCTCTATGGGGCAGGAACCACCCCCCCAGCGGGGACAGGACAGGGCTGCCCCCATGTCCCCACACTGCTCTGCAGAGCGGGGACCTGGGGGTGGGGGGGCAGGACGGGGCTGTCCCCGTGCCCCCACGCTGCTCTGTGGGGCAGGGACACGGGGGGGGGGGGGGGAGGGCAGGACGAGGCTGCCCCCATGTCCCCACACTGCTCTACAGGGCGGGGTCCTGGGGGTGGGGGGGCAGGACGGGGCTGTCCCCGTGCCCCACACAGCTCTATAGGGCAGAGACCTGGGGGGAGGAGCAGGCTGGGGCTGTCCCCGTGCCCCCACGCTGCTCTGTGGGGCAGGGACACGGGGGGGGGGGGAGAGGCAGGACGGGGCTGCCCCCGTGCCCCCCACACCGCTCTGTGGGGCAGCGACCAAGGGGGCTGCCCCGGGCCCTACCTGCCAGCAGCAACCCCCGGGCCACGCCGCCCGCCATCCGCCCGGCGCCCACGAACCCGACGCGCAGCTCCGCCGCCTCCATGCCCGCACCCACGTGGCGCCGCGGCGCGCCGCCCCCCTCGCACCCACGTGACCTCTAGCCACGCCCCCCCGCGCTCCGCCCCCGACCGCCGGTGAGCCGCGCTGGCCCCGCCCCCCGCCGAGTCCCCGCCCCCTCATTGGCCGCGCCCTCCTGTCACGTGACCGCCCCCCCCCCGGGTGGCCGAACCCCGCGGCCCGAGCCAGGCTGCGGGCAGCGAGGTGCGAGCGCCGAGCGCGGGCGACACCTCCGCTCCGGGGACGTCTCGGGGACACGCGTGCACACGGATGACTCAAGGCCCCCAAGGGACCCGAGCTGTTTGCGCCCGGCTCGGGAGCTGGGGGTTCACCCGGGCCCCCGCTGCTGCGCTGGGTGTCCGCCGTGGGCACGTCCCGCGGGGGCAACGCGCTCCCCTTATTCGCGCTGCGCCGGCCGGGGGGGACGACGGCGGCGGCGGCGGCGGCGCTCGCCCGATGCGATGAAAGCGATAGCAAACGCCCCGCTGCGATTCCAGCACTGGAATCCCCATCCGTTCCCATTTATTACACCTCATAACACGTAATTAGCAGCGCAGCCCGTTAAGAGTTCAGCAGGAGCCGCCAGTCTCTGCCCCACGGAGGGGTGCAGCAAAGGCAGCCGGTGAGGCTCAGACCAGACGGCGGCTTTGGTTGCTACCACCTTGTCCCCAGGGTCCCCCCTGGGGCCGCCAGTGGCTTTGGGGACCCCCGGGTACCCCCCCCTCAGCCTTCCCCCCCCCTCCTGCCCACTGCGGGGGCTGCGCACCTCCCGCGAGCTGCGCTTCCCGCGCTGTGTCCAGCAGCGGGTAGTAACGTCCGGGCGGCTCTGGGCTACCTGAGCAGGGTGTTTTCTTTACTTTTCTAAATAAAATGCTACTTTTAACTTTTTTTTTTTACTTTTTTTCCTCCCCCTAAGCAGGGTTTGTCACAGCTGCTGCCCTGATGTCCCGGGCATGCTCTGCACCCATGCAGGAACTGCACGGCACCCTGTCCTGCTCACCCTAACTGCTATGGAGCGTACCTGGGATCCCAGTCCCCCTCCGTCTTCGGAAATGCCGCTAGCTCCCACCACCACCATCACCCCAAGCCCCCCGTCCTCTGCCCCAGCAAAGGACAACCCTGAGTCGAAGAAGATGCGGGTGCCGGGTGCTGCTGGTACCGCGTCGGCCGCGCTGCGCCCGTCATTTCCTGGCACTGGCGTAGTTGGCGGTGAACCAGGCACAGGTCTCCTTCACGGCTAGGGAGGAAGAGGAGAGACCATCAGCGCCCCTTCCTTCCAGCAGGGATGGGGACAGGAACGGGCTGGCCAAGCCGGAGATGCAGGACAGACCCGAGTGATGCCCCCAAGGAGGTGCTGAGGATCTCCTGGGGTTGTGCTCCATTAACTGCAGCAGCTTGGGCCCTGGTGGGTTCCCCCTTTTCCTGGGGTGTCCCGAGGTGCTGTTGGGGCCATGCACCTGCCTTCTCACCTTGTCTGAAGGGTGTGAACTGGAAGCTGGGCAGGTAGCGCCTCAATTTGCCGTTGCTGGCCGTCTTCTTGAACTGCCCGTCCGACTTGGTCGCATCAAACTGGCCACGGGAGGTATTAAGGGAAACGAACTGGGAAACCAGGGAGGTGATGGAGGCCGGGCAGTGAGGTCTCACATTGCAGGACCGAGTCCCCATGGGGACAGCGAGAGGGATGCTTGAGGTGCTGCTTTGCCCAGGTCACCGGTGCGCCCTGGCCCCACGTCCACTGGCAGACACCCCTGGAGTGACACCATCACCCAAAACACCATAGCAGCCCCAAGGAAAGGGACGCCGCTTCCCCTGCTTGCGAGGGGTGCCAGCGTGCCTTAAAGGATACGACGAGCTCTCCCCTGAAGTCCATGGCTTCCACGATCGTCTCCGCTGCCTCCTTGATTGAGACTTCATCTTCTTCTCCGACTGCGGAGAAGGGCATGAGACCGTTGGAGAAGGGCAAGGCCGTTGCTCCCCCGGCATCAGCCCTCCGTGGTTCACTGTCCCTTAGAAGGCACCTGGGGGCAGCTCGGTCTTACCTGACAAAATGATGGGTTCCACCTCGTCATATTCCCGGAGGACCCAAAGGAAGAGCCGGGCCAGGTCCTGCAAAGGGGCAGAGGGCTTTTTGGGGGGGCTGGCCGCTTTCCCCCAGCCCTCCGGGAGCGAAGGGCAGGGCTGGGCCCACGTTAACGGGGAGTCCCCACATCCCCGAGGACCGTCATCGCCTGCCAGGCTGACACAGGGGTGCGACGGGCTCAGAGCACGTCCACCCTGCAGACCCCCATGCTGCCCCCCCCAAGCTGCAGAAGACAAGCGTTCGCCCTCTTCCAGCCTGCACACACCCTGGATTCAGATGCTGGATCACAGCCAGAGGAAGCACGTACCAGGGAGTAGATGAACTGTCTCCTGGGTTTTCCCGTGCCCCAGACGGTCAGAGCGGAGCCAGTCTCTGTGGGATGACGGAGAACGTGGCCATGAGCTACGTCGCCCCAACCACAGCTACCTTCCGGGGCAGAAGAAAACCCAGGCAGGGAGAAACCCTCCCAAACCAAAAAATAAGAATAAATAAAAGCCCATCGTGTCCATCAGGCTCTGCCCCTGCCAAATAGGGGGAGCAGGGAATCACCTCCCGCTCTACAGAAATGCGACCGGCTCCAGGGCGAAACGTGGCAGCTCCAGGACGGGCCACGGCTGAGGGACAAGTAACCTAGAGCGGAGCAGTCCGCTGCGGGCGACTAAGTGAGCCCCATGGTTTCTTACCCCCCCGAGAGGCCGGAGCTTGGCAGCACTCGCCTTTCCACGGAGCTAGGAGGGGGCCGAGGGCCCGGGGGAGCTGCGCCACTCACGTTTGGCCAGGTACACCTTGTGGATGAGCCCCGGCAGGACGTGGCCGTCCTCGACGTTGAAGTTGTCGTGCGGCCCGAAGACGTTGGTAGGGACGACGGCGGTGAAGCGGCAGCCGTGCTGCTCGAAGTACGCCCTGGGCGAGAGCGGAGGGCGAGTGGGTGGCCCGCTCGGCGGCGCGGCCCGCCGGGCACCTGGCACCGCGGGCGCTTCCCCGGGCACGGCTGTCGGCATAAACCAGCCGTGTCGGCACGCAGCAGCCACCCCAAGCCCTGCGGTGTCCCCGGGCCGTCGCACGGCTGTGTGAGCCGGCGGTGGCCGTCCCCAGCATGATGCCCAACCGAGAGCAGGGAGACGTGCATTGGCGCAGCCAGCGTGGCAAACACCCCGCTCCTGGACAAGAGCATCTCCAGCTGCTGAGCAAAGGCATCTCCCCAGCTCTACTTAACCCCAGGGAGCCCAAAAGGTTTCCCCCGCCTGGGTAAGAGGGGAGCGTTCACAGCCCTGTGGCACCGCGAGGGCTTTCCTCGCTCCAGGCCTCTCCTGCGGCCGCCCGCACCTATTCTGGACGTCGATCATCCTCTTGGCGTAGGAGTACCCAAAGTTGGAGCTGTGCGGTGGTCCGTTGTGAATCTGCAGAGCACAGACACCACGTGTGAATCAACCGGCCGTCGATCGTCCCAACCCAGCGATCGCACCTCGCTCCGGCTGCGCGTCCCAGGAGCAGAGATTTGAGGCAAAGTTTCAGACCCGGGGGGACCTGGAGCCTCTTTAACTCCGCCGCACGGCTCGGACAGGCCAAAAGCGCCGCCGCGTTACAGCCACGAACGGGCCGGATGAAGGGGGGGGGGCGGCGATCAGAGCGGCCATGCCAGGACCCGGCTGCATCCCTGCGCGCCGGGCAGGGACAGCCCCGGGTGGCAGCGGGCGATGGAGATGCTCACCATGGTCTCGTCGATGGGGTACGTCGTCTTGTCCGGGAAGATGCAGGTGGAGAGGCAGGAGACGACCTTCCGCGCTCCGCACTCGTACGCCGAGTGCAGGACGTTGTCGTTGATGTGGATGTTTCTCCTCTGGGGGCAGAGAGATTTGTCGGAGCAGCGTCGCAGCCGCCGGGTCAAAGCGCGGGGCAGCTTCCCCGCAGGGAAAGTCCCCAGCTGGTGCCGCTGCAGCGACCCGACGGCGGAAAAAACAGAGCCGCCGCCGGCAAGGTGCCACGAAACCCTGCAGCCCCGGCGGGGATTAACGCCACGCGGCTGTTCACAAAACCACCGCGGCTCCTTCCAGCTCCAGGAGCAGGGCAGGATGATCCCCCGCGTCCCCTCCACCGAGCTCGCCCCAGCTCCCAACCCGGTGGGGGACATCCGCGGGAAGGGCGGGGGGTCGCAACAGCCGCAGGGACCCAGACGCTGCCCGTTCGCCCGGTGCTCACCCAGAAATCCAGGTTGTAGCGGATGTTTTTGAAGAGGCCCCCGACCATGGCGGCCAGGTGGATTACGTGGGTGGGTTTGTGCTTCTCAAACAGGGCTTTGGTCTCCGCGGCGTTCCTGCGGGGAGGGAAAACACGGGGCTCAGCGGCACACGGCTCAAAGGGGCAGCCCAAATCCCAGGTTTGCGCTTTTTCCCTCCCCCGCTCCGTATTCAGCAGACCGGGGGCTTCCCAGGCAAAACGGCGGCCGCCCGCGCGACGCAAACTCACGTTAGGTCGGCGTCTTTGGAGGACACGAAGATCCACTCCTCGTCCGGCCGGCCCTCTCCGTCAGCCACCACCTTCTCGATGGCTCTGCCGACCAAGCCGGTGCCACCCGTCACCAGGATGCGCTTGGGCCTCGGCTCCGCTGCCTCCGTCATGGCCACAAAACCTGCGCAGCCGGAGCGGGAGGGAGAGGGTTGAGCCAGCGCCGTGCTGGTGCTCCGGCGGTAATGGAGCCGCCGGCACGGGAGCCACGTCCGCCTCGGGGTGCTCGGGATCATCCTAGCAGGAAAATCCCCCCTGTGCGCGAAAGCGGTGGCAGGCTAAATCGGCAATGCAACACTAAGGGTAACGCAAACGCTTAAATCCCTTTAATCCCCCTTTTCCGAGCCCCCCTGCACCAAGCCGGTGGCAACACTCAGGTTCCCGGCAGCGGTACCTGCGCTGTGCCCTGCTCGGTCATTCGGGTAGGGAATATTTCAAGAGATTCCCCAAAATTGCAAGCTTAGGAGGAAGGATTTTTTTTTTCCTGGTTTTTACCTGCTTCTGCCAGCTGGCAAAGGCAAAATGGAAAATGAAAGTGGGGCCTCGCAGGAGCCGGGAGCAGCCCGAAACCGCGTCCTCGCGCCGCCACCTGCGAGCTGCAACCCACGGCGCGGAGGTCACGGGGGCCGCGGCGAAACGCCGCCCGTTCTGCCACGCGGCGCCCGACGGCACCGCCCGGCCTCCCGGAACGACGGCGGAAGTGGGAAGGGGGCCGGACCCCCCGCGCCTGCCCCCGCGCCACGCAGGGGTGCTGGGCCTCCCCGCTGCGCCGGGCTCCGCGGCCTGTCTCGCTCCCGGCGCCCCGCGGGGCCTCGGAGCCGTGAGCCAGCCCCACAGCGCGGCCTTCCTCGCCGAGCATCCTCCTCCTCGCCCCGCCGCTTCCCCGGCCCCGGAGCCCCCGGAGGAGCGGGCGTGCGGGGGCAGGATCAGCTCCCGACCCCGAATCCCACGCCTGCACCCCCACACCTCCCTCAGGGATCCCCAAATCCCAGGAGTCTGCACCCCCCCACACTCTCCCAGGACGCCCAAATCCCAAGTCTGCACCCCACACCTCCATCAGGGATCCCCAAACCCCAAGTCTGCACCCCCGCATCTCCATCAGAGACCCCCAAATCCCAGGCGTCTGCACCCCCCCGCTCCCCCAGGACCCCCGAATCCCACGTCTGCACCCCCACACCTCCCTCAGGGATCCCCAAATCCCAGGTGTCTGCACCTCCCCGCTCCCCCAGGACCCCCAAATCCCACGCCTGCACCCCCACTCCTCCATCAGAGACCCCCAAATCCCAGGTGTCTGCACCCCCCATGTACTCACACACACCCCCCACCCAGGGGCTCCCTTCTTCCCCGTCCGAGCCCCCCCACCCGGGAGCCCCCCGGACCCGCCGCGCCCCCCACGGGGGCCCCCCCCCACTCCCAGGCACCCCCATGGGGGGGGGGGGCTCCTCTGTCGTCCCCCCCCACGTGCGACACCCCCGGGCACCCCCATATGGGGGGGGTCCCCAGTGCCCCCACTCCCCCCCCCTCCAACGCGGGTCCCCGCCCGCCGTGGGGCTCCCGCCGTCGCGGCCCCACCTGCCGCCGCCGCTGCGGGTCGGAGCGGGCCGGGGCGGTCGCGGTCGGTAGCGGCGGCGGCGGCGGCGCTTCCTGCGGCCCCGCCGCCGTCACCGGGCGCCGCCGCTCGGCTCCTCGGGAAATGGAGTCCGCGCCGCCCCGGGACGCCGCCGGGGGGGGGGCACCGGCACCGTGGGGGGGGGGGGGCCGGGACCAGTGTACGGCCCCCCGGGTTCGGCAGGAGAGGAACCTCCGGCCCAGATGTGCACAGCTGGGCAGATGTGCGCCGCGGACAGGCTCCTGGCGTGTGCATGCGCCCACGCACATATGTGTACACGTAGGGCAAGTGCACACGCATGTGCGCGCACACACACACGTACCTATGCGCACACACACGCACGTGTGCGCCCAGGCTGCGCCTCCTCTGGCTGCCCTCCAGCTGAGCCAGGTGCTCCGCCGGGACGGCGGAGCCCACGGGATGCCACGCGGCGTCACGGGGTGCAGGGTGGCCAGGCACCCCCAGCACGGAGGGGGCCCAGTGACCCTCCGAGAGCCGAGGATGCTCTTGGGCCAGAGGGGCCAGTGCCAGGTAGTTGGGCCAATCCCACATTGGGGGGGGGGGTCTGCACACACGGATCCCTGCACCCCAAAATGCCTCCTGCCGGGAGGTCTGTACCCTCCAGCCACCCCCCACGTGGGTGGATGGAGAGGCTCCCACGCTCCCCGGCCCGATGCCGCTTGCAGACGGCGGGAGGGCTGGGGTACCCGGCCCATCCGGCCCCGCAGCAGCGTCGCGCGGCTCCCTCCCAGCTCCTGCTCCGCAGATGGGCCGAACAGTTTGGCAGCCCTTGCCGGGGCTCCGGCAGATTTACTGCCCGCAACACGTGGAGCTGAGAGATGGAGGTGAGGAGGCAGAGGAGAACGGCCCAGCTCATAAATAACCGGTGACTCTAGAGCGTCTGATTTTGGAGGAGAGGTGTCCCCCATGCAGGCTGGATCCCTGCACCGGGAGGGTGCCCATCCCTGCTGTGCCAGGCCTGCGGCTGCTCACGGAGGATGCCAGGCTCGGTCGCGGTCCCCAGGGTGGTCTGCTCTGTAGGGTTTGCAGGAGCGACGCCAGAGCTTGCTCCACGCAAAGCCCACTCAGGGCTCGCAGCACGCAGGACAGCCGCCGGTCAGAGAGCCGTGAGCCGCGGCGGGGCGCCCTGATGCTGCAGAGCCTACGCTGCATGGCCCTTGAAGACTTTGGGAGACACCCCTAACCCTCGGCAGGTCTCTCCTCCAGCGTCCCAGTGTTTTCCTGGAAGAGGGACACCACCTGTCCTTCCCTTCGCCTGGTCCAGACCCATTCCCGGTGCTGCAGCAAGGCCTTGCCCAAACACCAGAGCGCCGGGACCGTAGCACCAGGCATATCTTACTGCTGCGTGGTGTTGCACCAGGCCGGGCAGAACGAGCCGAGCAACGCGCAGGATGAGAGCAAGCAGCACCCTGCGTTTCGGGCCCTCCCTGTCCCAGGCTTTCCAGCAGGCAGCAATGCGGGGTGAAGGGGTGCACAGAGCCATCCCCCACAGCCCCCATCCCCTCCTCGCGGATGCAAGTGTTCGCCATGCTCTTTAAAAAGGATTTCACCGAGAAAAGGCTTAACGATCTTTAATGCACTTTAATCTGAGATTAAAAATGAGTGGGGCTTTCCAGTGGGTGGGGGAAGGTTTCAAAAACCCTCCAGCTGGCTTTTTCTCTGGGATTTCTGCTAAGCAAAGGCAGGGCCTTGTGCTGCTCTAAATTAAAATGATAAAGGATGGGATTAAGGGAGGGCTGGTCAGGAATTCCACCTTCTCCCCCCAAAGAGACATGGCATTCCCATTGTTGAGGAGTAATAGGATATTATGGCTTTTCTCTCTCTTTCTCCCTCCTCCTTTCTCCTGGGTGAGACCTGGAAGAGAAACAGGCTCTTTCCCTTTGAGAAAGTCTTAGAAAAAGCAATTTCCCAAAGGTCTTCCCTCAGGAAAAACCTCCTTTGGGGTTTCATGTTGATGAGGAGGACCCCAGCGGTGTCCTGTCCCTGGAACAACCCAGCTGGGTCCTGTCCAGGTGGGCAGAGGGGAGACAGCATGATGCAGGGATTGACCTCCTGGAGCTTATCACCATCTCCCATCCCATCACCTGGGGGCTTGCGTAGGGTAGGAGAAGCAACATGGATCCCAGCTGGGACCAAATAAATGCTCTTGTGATCCTTCACATCTCTGAGGTCTTGTTGATGCTTGCGCAGTGTGAGGCAAAGCAGGACGTGGTGTGGTGCTGGTGCAGTGCCAGACTGGGGCTGGCTGGTCTTAGCAGCCAGTTTGGGAGAGCTGGAACCAGAGGGTCCCACGTGGGTGTCATCCATCCTCTCCCGTCTGCCCTTTTCTACCCTCTCGTTTCCTCCCTGAAATGCACCCCATTTCTGAAGCTTCTCCGGCACTCCGTGTCCAGGGGACGTCAACCCCTCCTGCTCGGTGCAAAGTGACATTTGGCAGCAAATTGGATCGACCGCTCCTCGCCGCACATAATTACTTGGCCAAGAAGCACCCTGCTCCATCAAGCACAGAGGAGCGTGGTTTGCACTGGTCAGGGGGCTCGCCTCGGGAAGGTCACCGGTGCCAGCAAATATCCCCAGGAGCAGTGCCCCTTGCATTAAATCCAGGGCTCCCTGAAGCGCTGAGTGGCTTCTGGTGGCACTGAGAATTAAAATGCTCCATGTGCAAGATGGGCAGCTGGCGCTGAAGCGTTTGCAACTAGAGACTGCTGCTCTGGGGAAACGCCGATGTCACCAAACTTCTCGCAGGCAGAGCTGGAAGGAGAAGGAACATTTCTTTTGAGACTTCCACTCCTATGGTGAAAATAAAAGCAAGACCATTTCTGAGTGATGGAGCAGAGACCACAGTGGCCTTTACAAGCAGCTCAGCTGCAATGAGGTGAAATGGGTCATTTCCCCCTACCCTGTGTATCAAAAATATTTCAACTTGTGCTGGGTGTTGTGTGGCTGGCTGGATCCCATGGAGGCACCTGGCCTTTCTACCTGCTGGGTGAGTCCCAACATGTCCTATAACTGCAGCCCTGGGGCCCTGCTGTTCAAAGGTGACACTGCCATGGCTGTGTCCCAGCCCCACAGGGCACCCCAGTGAACCTGGGGTTACGGAGGCTCCATGTCCCCTGGGGACAGGGATTTCCAGGGGAAGGAGCCCCAAGAGGTCCCATAGCTTGTCCCTAAGCAGCGGTGTCCCTTCATAGAGCAGGAGGTTTGGGGATTAGCCCCTCCGCTTTGCTCCCCAGGCAGGGGGATGAATTGCAACCCTGGCTGCACTGATGCTTCCAGTTGGCTGCAGCCGGTGACCCAGCTTGGGTAAGCTTCCCCTAGGCTGAACCCCAATGCACGTCCACCCGTCCCCATCCGACCCACTGCCCTTAATCTGTGACGGTTGTAGAGCTGAGCCGGCCGGGAAGTCGGCTGCCAGGGAGGACCTGGCGTCAGGCTCACAGTAAAATTAGCCAAGCTGGGGAAATGCAAAGGCTAAAGGAGATCTTCCAGGTGTCTGTGGGAGGATAACAGCTTCCTGCTGTATCCTGGGCACCTTGGAGACTAATTGCAGGTAGCTGCAGTTCCCACCAAGGAGTTGCCGGGCTGAGTGCTCAGGAGGCCACGCAGCCAGAGCTGCAGACAGGCGCCCTGTAATCACAGCCTGGGCTGGACTGCAGAGCTGCCCAGCATGCTGCCGCCTTCCTGGTGTGGCAGCAGCTGAATAACCATGATGCTGTCTTTAAATATTGTAATTCTGGAGCCAATTACCAAAGAAGTGTTAGGACAGGAGGGAAGATCACAGGCAGAGGTGTAAACCTGCAGTGACTGCATGGGATGGGGCAGGACTTTCTCATTACTGAAATATAATCCAGGCTTTCGGTATATTCTAGCAAACTCTTTCTTTTGAGTTAAGGATCAAAGCCTGGAAGAGACCCATTAGCTCAAGCAGACAGTTCTGTGTAATACAAACCAGAGTACTTGTCAGTACCTTGCACTCAGCCTGGTAGCCAGGCCGGATAAAGCTCTGCCCAGAAGAGCTGCTTGGCCAGATCCGGACGCAGTCCCAGATGGAGAACCACCGCTTCGTTTGGTGCTTTGTTTCCGTGATGAAACTTCCTTGTGAGCGACCTATTTCTCTCTGGAGTTGGTCTGTTTTCAGTTCCAGCCTTGGTCCCTGCGCTGCCCTTCTCCCTTCTCCCAGGAAAGTGGGGTGGATGGATATGAGCTGCTCAGATGTGGCAACCCCAGCGTGGAAGCCGGCTAGCGACACTGCGTGGCTGCGGCCAAGCTCAGGTGAGACACTCTAGCTCTAAGCATCGCTCTCCTTCTTGCATTTTGGTTTGGGGCCTCCTTGCTGCACCTTTATATGCTCTGAGGTAGAGAGCACATCGGTAGCAAAGTCCTTTTCCAGGTCATATCATGCAGGACAGCCTTTGACTCTCTCTGTGCATAATTTCAGCTGGTTGAAGCGCGTTTTATTCCAACCAGCCGAGCTTTCACTAGTTTCCACGGGATTAGATCACGGTTTGCTCCCCACCAATGTGCAGCCCCTTGGCGATGGGAGAGTTGCCCAAAAGCACGTGGTAGGATTGCCCAGCCATGCAGTGGGGAAGATTGGTGCAGGAACAGGAGCACAGGCCACGTCTTTTCCTGGACACCCTTGCTCTTGCCAGTGATGTGACATTTCTCAGTGTATAAAATGCGAACCATTAACACTTCAAATGCAAAATTTCTGACTTGGGTTGGGAAAGAAAGAAATCTGACTCCTTGCAGACACCCAGCTCATGGGACGCAATAATGTCCCTGCAGCCATTGCTCTGCGTTTGCCCTGCTGAATCCAATGCTCTTGAAGGAAGGAGACAAGGGAACGGGCCACACATGGCTGCAAGCCATGACCTATCAGCAACAGGTCTGGGGGCTCTGAGAGCAGGGTCCTGGCTGGGTTGCTGGGAGTCACGGGAAGTCAAATGCTGGGAGAGGTGCCCTCTGCTTCGCCTGCAGCTGGGGAGGCCCAGGGCCCAGGCCCAGGCCAAAGCCTGTTGTGGGGTCTCCTAAGGATGAGATGCAGAGACAGTGGGCTGGGCAGGGAACAGCAAGGGAGACTTGGACCCTAGCTCCCCCAGTGGATGCTGGCAGAAGGCAGAGGCGAAGGAGGGATGTGCTGGCCCATCCACACAGCAAGGAGGTGCGGGGGTCTGGACTCAGGGGGATGTGGGTATAAGCTTCCCCTGCAGCGCTCCCTGAAGCTGTCTGAGCTGACTGTGCCCAAAAAGAGTGGCTCCAGAGCAAGTCTAGGCTCAGATGTCCTCTGAAGCATGAGGCAGGCATCCTGCTGGGGCTGGCTGCTCAGGCATCCGCAGAGCGGCAGAGAGTAAAATCTGTATCGCAAAATGCAAAACCTGCATTTCAGTTCAGGAGTCGAACTGGCTGAACTCCCGAGGTGAACAATTATCTCTCATAAACTCAGGTATTATTTGGGTTTGTCTTATATCGATTAGAGATTACTTTAAGATGAACTGAAATAAGTCCCTCGAGGCCAACAAAGAGCATCTGCAGTGGGGGATGCAATATTTACATTGAATCACTGGATGAAAAGACCAAACAAATCTTAAACCCATTCCCCATATCCTGGCCTGGCTCCAAAGCAGGTGATGTTTGGTTTTGATTTCAGGGAAGGGCTTTGTTCCTAGGTAAAAGCTTCGTCTATGAGCCTGATTCCAGCTGTGTGCAGGGCTCTCTGGCACTCTGGACTCCAGCTGCTCTGAAGACATTCTCTTAATTTGCTTTTGATGAATATTTCAGTGCTGCCAATAGCCCTGGAGACTGCAAGCTTCTGTCTCACCCCAGAGCTCACCTGTTTTGCAGAAGCCTTCCTGCACAACCAGATTTATAGATAGCAAAAAAGAAAAGAAAAGAAAAGAAAAGAAAAGAAAAGAAAAGAAAAGAAAAGAAAAGAAAAGAAAAGAAAAGAAAAGAAAGAACCAGTGGCATGGGTAATGGGCAATTCAGGGGGCTTGTGGGTGTACTGAGTGTCCAGAGACCTGGGTTTGAGGACCTGATCAGTGGGGCCTTTCTCCTGCAGGATTGTAGTGGCACAGGCTGCGCAGGGGCTGCTGTCCCACACACCGCAGCACCATGTGGGACACGTCCGGGGAAACCCTGGGCCCCAGCACAGAGGTGGGAGAGTGGCACAAGGGGATGTGCCCCTTGCCCGTGTAGCCCCATCCACCTTGCGGCGCTGGGTCCCAGCCCTGTTCCTGCACCCAGTCCCAATGCCCCACATGGTGGCTTGGGGACCCGGTAGCAGAGGATGATGGCTCAGGAGCCCCATGTGTGAGCAGCCCAGGGACCTCACAGTGAGGTGGGACAGTGACATGGGGACCTACATGGGTGTCCCAGGGACCTTGCGCCAGTGACACAGGGACTCATGTGGGTGATCCAGGAGCCTCCCAGCGAGGAGGGACTGTGACAAAACCCCATGTGGGTGGCCCAAGGATGATGCAGTAAGGGGGACAGTGATGCAGAGATGCCACGCAGGTGTCCCAGGGACCTCGCAGTGAGGAGGGATGGTGGCAGGACCCCGTGTGGGTGGCCCGGGACCTCACAGCGAGGAGGGATGGTGACAGGACACCACGTGGGTGGCCTGGGGACCTCGCAGCAAGGGGGGGGATGGTGACAGGACCCCATGTGGGTGGCCCGGGGACCTTGCACTGAGGGGGGATGGTGACATGGGACAGATACAGAATGGCCCTGCTGACGGGTCTGCAGCAGCCAGTGTGGCAGCGGTTCAGTTTGGGGAGGTTTTTTTGTTGTTGTTGATTTTTCAGCATTTTGTATCCCTCCCCCCTCTTTTTGGGGCAGTCTGTGGGGGTGGTTCCTTCCCATTTTTTTTCTCCGTTTGTTTGGATTGCTTCCTTTCTTCTTTTCCATTTTTGGCAGGTTCTTTGCGGTCTCTTTGGTTGGTTTTATCAGCTTATTTAGGCAGGGCTTTTTAAAGAGGTGGGGGTGGGGGGGTTGTTTTGTTTTGGCAGCCTGTTTTCCCTTCTCCCCTAGCTGGGTTTTGTAGGGTTGTTTTGCTTGCTGGCTTTTCTTTTGCTGGGGTTTTATTAATTTCCTTAAGCGAGAAGACTGGTGGCAGTTTTGTTTCTTCGGCAGGTTATTTCTCCTTCCCGCAGCGGTTGCTTGAGGGACCTGTTACATATTTATTTAATGCAGCGTTTAGGTTTTTATTTAGGGTGTTTCCCCCTCCCCTCACCCCCCCTTTTTTTTTTTTACCCCTTGTCCCATTTCCATTTCTTTGTGAGGCATTTTGTTTGTTTTTCAGCTATTCATTCCTTCGCTCCGTTCATTCCCCCCGCTCCCACTGCCTCCCCCGAGCAGTTGTCCGTGGGGCTTGATTTGTGAAGCTTATTTATTTATTTTACCCGGGGAGGGAGCAGCGCTGGTGCCTTCTGGCTGCTTCTGGAAGCTTCTCAGGCCTTCTGCAGCCCCCCCCGGGGGGGGGGCTGTTAGCTGGCCCCTGATTGGCCGGCTCTGGATAGTTAGCTGCATCCTGATTGGCTGGCCTGGGGCCGCACCTCAGCGGGCTGCTGTGAGGCAAGGTGAGGTGAGGCCGCTGCGGCTGAGGCGGCCGTTGCTGAAACCGGGCCGGGGGGCTGAAAGGGGTCTGGTTTGGCTGCTGCGATGCCGGCCTCGGACCTGGGGGAGGCCGTGGCCTCGCCGTGGGGGATGCGTAGCGGCAGTCGGAGCCGTCCATGATGTTGGAGAGCGACTGTCCCGGCTCGTTTGCCCCTTCAGACTTGTGCCCTTCAGGCTGCTGCTTATCCTACCAGTGACACTGCTGAGGGAGACCTGGAGCAAATCCAGATTGCAGGGCTCCAGGTCACAGGCCTGTTCTCCTCCATCCTGCTGGTGGCAGGGAAAGGCTCGGAGAGGAGTGGACGCGTCCCGCGGGTTGGCTGCAGCATGGGTGTGTGGCTGGCGTTGCAGGCTGCGCTTTGGATTTTAGGTGCCTCTTTGAGGAACAAGGACTGCCAGTGAGAGGCAGGATCCATCTGACATATTGGGACATATTTGACATAGGGGGGTAGGAGCATCTTTGTCAACAGGCTTGCAAACCTGTTGAGGGGGACTTTGAGCAAGGTTTGCTGGGGATGATGACAAGAGCTTGCAAGCTAGCAATCAAGTGAGGAAATAGAGGCTTGGGTGGTAAGTGAAGGGGTAAGATGACGGGGGCAAGGTAGCACTTGGGAAGGACAAAAACAGGTCAAAAGAGGGTCTGCTTCAAGTGCCTGTACACAAATACACACAGCCTGGGAAACAAGTAGGAGGAGTGAGAGCTCTGTGTGAGGTAACAGAACTATGACATCATTGGATTAACTGTGACGCGGTGGGATAGCTCATATGACTGGAGAGGTGCGACAGATGGATGGAGGCTCTGGAAGAAAGACAGGCAGGGAGGACACAGGGGACTTGCTACAGGCCACCTGATCAGGCTGAGAAATTGGATGAAGTCTTCTTTAAGCAACTTCAGAAAATCTTCAGCTAGATTCGTGTAGGTTAGAAGGTACCTCCTGGGATCTGTAATCCAGTCTCCTGCTCAAGGCAAGTCCAGTTGCAGCAGGTTGCTCAGGAACTTGTTCAGCTGCATTTTGAATACCTCCAAGGATGGAGAGGCCACAGCCTCTCTGGGCCCTTGGTCCGGTATTTGACTGCCAACCCTGGTTCTTATGGGAGACTTGAACATCCCTGATGCCTGCTAGGAGAACAACACAGTGGGACACAAGTAATCCAGGAGATTTTTGGAGTGTATTGGGGGCAACTTTTTAACTGATACTAGATGGGCCTAACAGGGGTGATACACAGCTGAATCTCTTACAAACAAGGAAGAGCTGGCTGGAGATGTGATAATCAGCAGCAGCTTTGGTTGTAGTGACCATCAGTGGAGTTCAAAGTCCTGAGGAGAGTGAGGAAGGCAAGTAGCAGAGTATGGACTCTGGACTTCAAGGAGCGCAGACTTTGGCTTGTTCAGAGAACTGGTAGATGGGATCCTGTGGGAGGCAGCCCTGAAAGGTGGAGATTCTCAAGACAGTTAACAGATCTTCAAGAGCAACCTCCTCTAAGTACAAGAGCTGTCCATCCTGATAAACAGAAAAGTGAGTAGACATAGCAGGAAGGAGGCTTGTTTAAACAGGGAATTCATGACTGAGCTCCAATGCAAAAAGGCAGTTTATAGGCAGTGGAAATGGGCAAGCTACAAAGGAGAAATATAAAAACGCTGGCGTGCAGGGATGCTGTTAAGAAAGCTAAAGCTCAACTAGAGTCGAAACTGGAAAGGGGCATGAAGAGCAACATGAAAAGTTTCCAATTCTACATGAGAAGTAAAAGAATAAACAAGGAAAAAGTGGGCCTGTTGCTGAATGAGGTGAGTGATTTGTGACAGTGACAGATAAGACAGATATTCAATGCCTTCTTTGTCTTCACTGACAAGGTCTCCCAGGTGTTTGTGCCTGAAGATAGGGTTAAAGGAGGAAGGAACTCAAGTAGTGGAAGAGGATTGAGTTAGGGATTTCTTGAGAAGGAGGAAAGAAAGCTTCTAAAGGGCTCATCCTGGGAAATACCCTGTTTCATGCCCTTATCAATTACCTGAAGAGGAGACAGAAGGCAACCTAATCAAGCTTGCAGACAACTCATCTTGCTTGAGGTCAGGGCAGCCATTGAGAGGGATATAGAGAAGCTGGAGAAATAAGCTGAAAAGAACGTCATGAAATTCAGAAAGGACAAATGCAGCACTGTGCATCTGGGATAGACTAGCCTGCCATAAGGGTGCAAAGAAGACACCAGCTGAAAAAGACTGCTGCAGTCTGAAAAAGACCCAGGCATTCTTGAGGGACATTACAAACATGAGTGAGCATTGTGCATTGGTGGCAAGGAAGGATAATAGCATCCTGGGCTGTATCACTGGGACCATAGCAGATTAAAGAAAACAGCTCACCACTGAAGACAATGACATGAGGTAGAAAGAGGGCCCATAATACTGTGTTGATAAGTAAGGGAGTCCCTGTCAGGCAAGAGGCATGCGAGAGCAATGCCATGGTGCACAGGTGGTCCGGAGTGTTTTGGGTGGGTCACTTAGTGGAGGGGAGGGAAGATATTATTTTGTGGTGGAAGGCGGCTTGGAAGAGCTGGTGAAGTATGAGCTACATACTCTGTGCAGGGGGCCCTTGTGACTGCTTCTGTGCCTGAGCCTTGCCATGCCTGTGGCCGCACAGTGCGTGCCAGCCCTTGTTGGTGCTGCCTGGAGTTGTCCTTAGTGAGGGTCTTGATCAAGGCTGGTGTGCCTTTGGAGGGCTGCAAGCCTTGCTATATGGGATGTTCTCTAGGATGCATCCAGCAGGAGAGCTTCCTCAGGATTCCCCCACTGCTTGTTCTAACCACACATCTCCCTAAGCCATGGGTGAGTGGATGAAAGACTGGAGCAGAAAAATCGTTGTGGAGCAAGACAGTAGATCTTTGGAGGGTAAGCTACTTTCTGCAGTACCTCGTTTCCTTGTGTGGCATACCAGGAAGATGCCCTGGCCGGATTGTGGGGGTGCCAATGGAGGAGAGCGAGGAAGGGTGTTTGCAAGAGCAGGCCATTTTCCTCCCTAGGCCTGGCTCTGAGTTAGCAAGCCCTGGTCTGTGGGAAGGCATAAGCTCTGTGCGCGTCCCAGTGAAAAGAGTTTCCCGTGGATTCAGCGGGACCGTGGTGTGTTTCAGGTTGTGCCCGTTGCCTCTTGGCCTGTGCCTGGGCGCCAGTGAGAAGAGTGTATCGCCGTGGTCTTTAGAGCCTGCCTTGAGCTCCTTCTGTGCACTGCTAAGCTGCGTCCTCAGGCTTCTCTTCTGGAGGCTAAAGAGTTGCAGCTCTCTCAGCGTTTTGTGCACTGGGAGCTGGTGCAGTGCGTTTGTGATGTTGGTGGCCGTGTGAACGGTGTTGGTGGTGCTCAGTGTTCTGAAGGATTCGGTGAGTGCCTGTTGGCAGCGCAGGTGTGTGTGTGGTGTGGGTGGGAAGGCGAAAGGGTGGCGGAGAAGAACTGTTGTGGCAGAAGAGAGTAGGTCGTTGGAGGGTGAGCTGCTTTCTGGAGCGCCTTGTTTGCGTGTGTGGCGTCCCAGGAAGCTGGCCTGGCCCTGCGGAGCGGGTGGCCCTGGGGCAGGTGGCAGAGCCGTCCGTGTCAATTGCTTTGTGTAAGTGAGGCCAGTTGTGCCGCTAGTTGTGGGGAAATGAGGTGTGTTTGCTGCTTTGTTCTTTTATTGGCTCTTTGTTTGTCTTCCCTACTGTGCAGCGTTTCCTTGGGCTTGTGTGGGAGTGTTGCTTGTGAGGGCTCGAAAGTGGTGGTGAGGCGGAGAGTTGGTGGAGTGTGTGGAGGCAGGGTGGGGTTGCGTGAGAGCCCTGGGCGGAGGGGCCTTAGTGTGTGCAAGGCCTTGTTTGGTGAAGGGAGGGTGTTGTGTCGTGCGCTGGAAGGGACCGTGGAGGCCAGCATGGCTGTTGGTGATTTTTTTCTAGGGAGAGGTGCTGGCGCTGGTGGGGCAGGTGTCTGGTGGCCGCTGGCAGGCTGTGTGTGCGCATGGGTGTGCTTGTGTTGGGACGGGCTTGCTGTGGCCATCTTGAAGGGGGTAGAGGGCAGGCCCCTTGTCTGCCAGGCACGCAGGCAGCCACGCGGGCACCCCGCTGTCCTCGAGAGCCCTGTGTTTGTGTGTGGAGAGACTGGAAGAGTCTTGTGAGAAGAAAGGCAGAGGAGGCGTCTCCATGTGGGATGCAGCAGACGTTTATTGCTGGAAAAGAGTGAGAGGAAGGATGGGAAAGTGTCCGGGAGGCGGCGTGAGGTGGAAGTAGGAGGAGCACCAGTGTGGCCTGGCTGTGCGCAGCGGATACTGGCAGAGCTCAGAGGTCTTCATGGGGCGTGGGGGAAGTATCTCGTAGGTGGTCCGTCACGGTCTTAGCCTTGGGAGCACGTGCATTTGCGGGAGAGCGGTGGAAGCAGGAGAAGGGGCGATGCCAGGAAGGAAGTGGGAGAAGAGCAGGAGGTGCCTTGTGCGTGTCTGCAAGAGGTGAGGCTGTGCGCCTTGCCCGCTTGCTTGCTTGGTGTCTTGCTGGAGAGGCAGAGGCGTGGCTGGTGAGCCCCTGTGTTGCCGGTGTCACGGAGGCACATGCTCAGTGGGTCCGGAGCGTTGCAGGGTGTTGTTGTTGGTGGTGGGGAGGTGCCTTAGCAGGGGTTGCAGCCTCTCCCGCAGGGGAAGCAGCTAAGGTCGCCGAAGGTGAAGCGTCCGGAGGAGATGGGCACTCCCTGAGTAGCAAGAGCGTTCCCCAAGGCAGCTGCAGTGGTGGATCCGAGGGCAGTGTTCTGGGGGAAGGAGGTGAGGATGGGTCCGGGCAGGGTGACGAGAAGGGTGGGAGGCTGGATGGCAATGCGGGAGTGCTCGCACTGCCTGACGCAGGGCTCGCTGCAGCTGTTAGCCAGCGGGGTGGGTCCGCAGGGGCTGCAGAGGTCGTAGCAGGCCATGTCTGTGTTGTGGAGAGGGTCCTGGAAGAGGGGGTGTTGAGAAAGTGTGAGGAGGCGCGTGTGAGGAGGCGAAGGGAGTGGGGGGCCTGTGCTGTGTGTGTGTGGAGCAGGGGTGTTGGGATGCGGAAGGGGTGCTGCAGGTGCGTGCCGAGGGTTGCCCGTGCAGAGGGTGCAGGTTTGTCTGCTCGGTGCGTGGGGCAGGTGGCGGAGGGGCTGTGCGCAGTAGCGCGACGGCTCGTGTGCTGTCGCTGCGTGCGGGCAGAGGTGGAGGTGAGAGGTGTGGGCCGAGTGAGAGGGTGTCGAAGAGGAAGGAGGCAGTGAGGGAGTTGGTGTGTCAGAGGCAGAGGGCAGCTTGTGTGCGAGCGCGTAGCCCACGAGGAAGGTGAGGGAAAGGGCAGGCTGTCTGTCTGCGAGAGCTTGCGGCAGCTTGGCCCTTGGCTGAGAAGGAGAGTAGGGCGTAGGAGGGAGTATGTGCCGGGCAGTGTGTGTGAGGGGAGAAAGGAGTTGGGCGAAGAAGGGTCCGGAGGTTGCGACTCACCTTGTTCGTGGAGGAGGAGAAGGCGGGAGGAGAAGTGTGTGAGGGAGTGCTGCGTTGCCTGGGCTTTTATGCTGGTGGCGGAGCGCCGGAGGCGATGGGACGGCCTTTGCGCATGACGGCCTTTTGGATGCAGGTGCTCTTGAAGGCGCAAACCCTCGCAAGTAATGAAGCGTGGGTTGGTTTCCTTGCCGCAACGCTGCCTTTTCATTTCCTGGTGTTTCGGAGGTGCCCATTATGGGGCAGCGGTCCCTTTCAAGGGAGCCTATTAAGGCCGTAGGATTTTGGTGGCAGGTGCGTGTCAGGGCGGGCGGGCGGGCGGACGTAGTTGCCAAAGTGTAGGAGAGGCCGGGTGTCGTCAGTGAGGTGAGCGTGTGGCAGTTGTGTGGTGTGGTTTGGGTGTGCGTTGTGAGGAGGGCCCCCGATTTTGTCTGCCAGCAGGGAGGCTGGCGTGGCGTTGCCAGGAGTGTTGGCCATGCGGCCCTGCCCCTGCGATCATGTTGGCTGCCTTCTTTAGTCCTTGCCTTTGTGGTCAGGTTGGCTACGGTGGTGGGTTGCCGTGTGTGTTGGGTGCAAGGTGTCAGTTGTGCGAAAGGAGGCTGCGTGTTTTGTCTTCTGCGGTCGTGTGGCGGTGCGTGGGAGTGGCAATGGAGGAAGGGGAGGAAGGGTGTTTGCAAGAGAAGGCCGTTGTTGTCCGTCGGCCTGGTTCTGTGTTAGCAAGCCGTAGTGCGTGCTTCTGGCGAGAAGGCGGTGCTGGCCACTGCTTGGGGTCGCCTTTGCTGCCGGCAGCCCGTTGCCAGGGTGGTCTTTGTGTGTCACAGGGCAGTCGTTGATGCGGGTGCCCTTGCAAGGGCTGTGGAGGTTTGGGAGAGGTGGTGAGTGTTGTGAGAGGCAGAGGTGGAGTGTGAGTGTGAGATGGGGCGTGTGGCAGGCGAGCAAGGGCATTTAGGGTGTGGTGTCTGGGTGAGTGCAAAGGGGTGAGGGCAGTGCTGTGAGTGGTGTTGGATGGGAGAGGCTTGCGTCTGTCCATTGCGGCGGGGAAGCGCAGGCGTGCATGGGGCATGGTTTCCTGCAGAGCGTTGATGACAACTTCTTGACACAGGTGTTGGAGGAGGCACCAAGGAGAGGTGTGCTGCTGGACCTCGTACTACCAAACAAAGGAGGACTGGTTGAAGACGTGAAGGTTGGGGGCAGCCTTGGCTGCAGTGCCCATGAGATGGTGGAATTCCGGGTGCTGCGAGGAGGAGGCAGGGCACTGAGTAGGATCGCAACCGTTGACTTCGGGAGAGCAAACTTTGTCCTCTTCAGGGAGCTCCTTGGAGGAATCGCATGGGTTAGGGCCTGTCACGAAAGGAGTGATGCGCTTCACTCGTAAGAGGGAAGCAGCACTACGTTTATTGCAGTAAGACAGCGACTTAACAAAGTTCAATCGTAAATAAGAACGATTTAATGAGGTTCGATTGGCAAGGTTCACTCAGTTATTTACTGCATGAAGGACAGGGTCAGATGCGTGTGCAACGGAGACCCTCCCACTGAGTCACAAGGATCAGACTGGACCCCCTTGCTTTCTAAACTCCTTCGGAGAGGAGCCTAGGTGCGGCTGGATCCAGTCCTAGTCCCAGACTTGGTCAACGGTTCATATCTAAAGGAGTGTGTGTGAAGGAAACCCTCCCGTTGAGTCACTAGGTTCAGACTGGACCTCCTTGCTTTCTAAACTCCTTCGGAGAGGAGCCTAGGTGCGGCTGGATCCAGTCCTAGTCCCAGACTTGGTCAACGGTTTATGTCTAAGGGATTGTGTGCGCAATTAGTCAGAGATATAACTCAGGAAAGTTTCCCGAAGTTCACAAAAGTTCAGCATGCTATTAATCACTTATTGAGGATCTTTTGCGGGTAAGGAATCTCTCAACCTCGAGGAGTAACCTTGAGAGGCGTCCCTGCTCAAGGGGAGGTTCTGCAGTGCAGCCCGCTGCCATGCAGGAGAGCTCAATGGGCTCTGGGCTGCCCCCTCTTTCTGGGGGGGAGATGATTGACTCCTAGTCATATTTGCATACTAGACGGGCCTTAGCTGGCGCATGCTCAACCAGCCCCTACATACGTGCTGTTTACAGGGAGGTCAGGTTGAGGGGGAGAGAGCACATCAGTGGGGGGGAAGGAGCACACCGTCACAGGGCCCTAGAAGGAAGGGGGGTGCGAGAGAGTTGGTTAATATTCAAGCATCACTTCCTCCAAGCTCAAGGTGGGAGCATCCCTCTGAGTAGGAAGTGAAGCAAAGGAGGCAGGAGACCTGCATGGATGAGCAAGGAGCTCCTGGCAAAACTCAGACAGAAGAAGGAAGTATAGGGAATGTGGAAAGGCGGACGGGCCACTTGGGAGGACTATAGGAACGTTGTCAGAGTATGCAGGGATGCGCCGAGGAAGGCCAAGGGCCGTTTGGAATTAAATGTGGCGAGAGATGTCAAGGGCAACAAGAAGGGCTTCTTCAAATACATGAGCAGCAAAAGGAAGACTAGGGAAAATGTGGGCGCGCTGCTGGATGGGGCGGGTGCCCTGGTGAGGAAGGATGCAGAGAAGGCAGAGTTGCTGAATGCCGCCTTTGCTTCAGTGTTTCCTGCTCAGGCCAGCCGTGAGGAATGGCAGACCCTGGAGGCAAGAGAGAGAGTGTGGGGAATGGAAGACTTTCCCTTGGTTGAGGAGGATGGTGTTAGAGATGATTTAGGCAAAGCTGACACGCCCAAATCCATGGGCCCCGATGGGATGCACCCAGGAGTGCTGAGGGAGCTGGCGGACGTTATTGCTAAGCCACTCTGCCTCACCTTTGAAAGGTGATGGAGAAGAGGAGAGGTGCCTGAAGACTGGAAGAAAGCCAATGTCAGCCCAATGTCTTCAAAAAGGGCAATAAGGAGGACGCGGGAAAGTAGAGGCCAGTCCGGCTCACCTCGATCCCTGGAGAGGTGATGGAGCAGCTCATCCTGGAGGCCCTGTGCGAGCATGTGGAGGAAAAGGTGGTGATCAGGAGTAGTCGGCATGGCTTCCCCAAGGGGAACTCATGCTTAACCAACCTGATAGCCTTCTCTGATGGAATGAGTGGCTGGCTGGTTGAGGGGAGAGCAGTGGATGTTGTCTCCCTTGACTTCAGCAAGGCTTTTGACACTGTCTCCCATAACATCCTCCTAGGCAAGCTCAGGAAGTGTGGTTTAGATGAGTGGCCAGTGAGGTGGCTAGAGAAGCGGCTGAATGGCAGAGCTCAGAGGGTTGTGCTCAGCGGGGCAGAGTCTAGTTGGAGGCCTGTAGCTAGCGGTGTCCCGCAGGGGTCAGTAGCGGGTGCAGTCTTGTTCAACTTCTTCATCAATGACCTGGATGAACGGATAGAGTGCACCCTCAGCAAGTTTGCTGACGATGCAAAACTGGGAGGAGTGGCGGATACACCAGAAGGCTGTGCTGCCATTGAGAGAGACCTGGCCAGGCTGGAGAGGTGGGCGGAGAGGAACCTCCTGAAGTTGAAGAAAGGCAAGTGCAGGGTCCTGCACCTAGGGAGGAGTAACGGCATGCACCAGGACAGGTTGTGGGTTGCCCTGCTGGAAAGCAGCTCTGCGGAGAAGGATCTGGGAGCGCTGGTGGACACCAAGTGAAGCATGAGGCAGCAATGTGGCCTTGTGGCCAAGAAGGCCAATGGTCTGCTGGGGTGCATCAGGAAGAGTGTTGCCAGCAGGTGGAGGGAGGTGATCCTCCCCCTCTCCTCAGCGCTGGTGAGGCCACATCTGGAGTAGTGTGTCCAGTTCTGGGCTGCCCAGTACAAGAGAGATGTGGCACTACTGGAGCAAGTGCAGCGAAGGGCTACAAAGATGATGGGGGGACTGGAGCATCTCTGTTCTGAGGAAAGGCTGAGAGAGCTGGGTCTGTTTAGTCTAGAGAAGACAGAGGGGATCTTATTAATGTGTACAAATATCTGAAGGGAGGGTGTCAAGAGGATGGGAGCAGACTCTTTTGAGTGGTGCCCAGCGACAGGACGCGAGGCAACGGGCACCAACTGAAACACAGACAATTCCATCTGAACATGAGGAAATACTTTTTCACTGTGAGGGTGAGAGCGCACTGGAACAGGTTGCGCAGAGAGGTTGTGGAGTCTCCTTCTCTGGAGATATTCAAAACCCGCCTGGACGCAATCCTGTGCTACATGCTCGAGGTGACCCTGCTTGAGCAGGGGGCTTGGACTAGCTGATCTCCAGAGGTCCCTTCCAACCTCAGCGATTCTGTGATTCTGTGTCAATTGCCTTGTGTAAGTGAGGCCAGTTACGCCGCTAGTTGTGGGGAAATGAGGTGTGTTTGCTGCTTTGTTCTTTTATTGGCCCTTTGTTTGTCTTCCCTACTGTGCAGCGTTTCCTTGGGCTTGTGTGGGAGTGTTGCTTGTGAGGGCTCGAAAGTGGTGGTGAGGCGGAGAGTTGGTGGAGTGTGTGGAGGCAGGGTGGGGTTGCGTGAGAGCCCTGGGCGGAGGGGCCTTAGTGTGTGCAAGGCCTTGTTTGGTGAAGGGAGGGTGTTGTGTCGTGCGCTGGAAGGGACCGTGGAGGCCAGCATGGCTGTTGGTGATTTTTTTCTAGGGAGAGGTGCTGGCGCTGGTGGGGCAGGTGTCTGGTGGCCGCTGGCAGGCTGTGTGTGCGCATGGGTGTGCTTGTGTTGGGACGGGCTTGCTGTGGCCATCTTGAAGGGGGTAGAGGGCAGGCCCCTTGTCTGCCAGGCACGCAGGCAGCCACGCGGGCACCCCGCTGTCCTCGAGAGCCCTGTGTTTGTGTGTGGAGAGACTGGAAGAGTCTTGTGAGAAGAAAGGCAGAGGAGGCGTCTCCATGTGGGATGCAGCAGACGTTTATTGCTGGAAAAGAGTGAGAGGAAGGATGGGAAAGTGTCCGGGAGGCGGCGTGAGGTGGAAGTAGGAGGAGCACCAGTGTGGCCTGGCTGTGCGCAGCGGATACTGGCAGAGCTCAGAGGTCTTCATGGGGCGTGGGGGAAGTATCTCGTAGGTGGTCCGTCACGGTCTTAGCCTTGGGAGCACGTGCATTTGCGGGAGAGCGGTGGAAGCAGGAGAAGGGGCGATGCCAGGAAGGAAGTGGGAGAAGAGCAGGAGGTGCCTTGTGCGTGTCTGCAAGAGGTGAGGCTGTGCGCCTTGCCCGCTTGCTTGCTTGGTGTCTTGCTGGAGAGGCAGAGGCGTGGCTGGTGAGCCCCTGTGTTGCCGGTGTCACGGAGGCACATGCTCAGTGGGTCCGGAGCGTTGCAGGGTGTTGTTGTTGGTGGTGGGGAGGTGCCTTAGCAGGGGTTGCAGCCTCTCCCGCAGGGGAAGCAGCTAAGGTCGCCGAAGGTGAAGCGTCCGGAGGAGATGGGCACTCCCTGAGTAGCAAGAGCGTTCCCCAAGGCAGCTGCAGTGGTGGATCCGAGGGCAGTGTTCTGGGGGAAGGAGGTGAGGATGGGTCCGGGCAGGGTGACGAGAAGGGTGGGAGGCTGGATGGCAATGCGGGAGTGCTCGCACTGCCTGACGCAGGGCTCGCTGCAGCTGTTAGCCAGCGGGGTGGGTCCGCAGGGGCTGCAGAGGTCGTAGCAGGCCATGTCTGTGTTGTGGAGAGGGTCCTGGAAGAGGGGGTGTTGAGAAAGTGTGAGGAGGCGCGTGTGAGGAGGCGAAGGGAGTGGGGGGCCTGTGCTGTGTGTGTGTGGAGCAGGGGTGTTGGGATGCGGAAGGGGTGCTGCAGGTGCGTGCCGAGGGTTGCCCGTGCAGAGGGTGCAGGTTTGTCTGCTCGGTGCGTGGGGCAGGTGGCGGAGGGGCTGTGCGCAGTAGCGCGACGGCTCGTGTGCTGTCGCTGCGTGCGGGCAGAGGTGGAGGTGAGAGGTGTGGGCCGAGTGAGAGGGTGTCGAAGAGGAAGGAGGCAGTGAGGGAGTTGGTGTGTCAGAGGCAGAGGGCAGCTTGTGTGCGAGCGCGTAGCCCACGAGGAAGGTGAGGGAAAGGGCAGGCTGTCTGTCTGCGAGAGCTTGCGGCAGCTTGGCCCTTGGCTGAGAAGGAGAGTAGGGCGTAGGAGGGAGTATGTGCCGGGCAGTGTGTGTGAGGGGAGAAAGGAGTTGGGCGAAGAAGGGTCCGGAGGTTGCGACTCACCTTGTTCGTGGAGGAGGAGAAGGCGGGAGGAGAAGTGTGTGAGGGAGTGCTGCGTTGCCTGGGCTTTTATGCTGGTGGCGGAGCGCCGGAGGCGATGGGACGGCCTTTGCGCATGACGGCCTTTTGGATGCAGGTGCTCTTGAAGGCGCAAACCCTCGCAAGTAATGAAGCGTGGGTTGGTTTCCTTGCCGCAACGCTGCCTTTTCATTTCCTGGTGTTTCGGAGGTGCCCATTATGGGGCAGCGGTCCCTTTCAAGGGAGCCTATTAAGGCCGTAGGATTTTGGTGGCAGGTGCGTGTCAGGGCGGGCGGGCGGGCGGACGTAGTTGCCAAAGTGTAGGAGAGGCCGGGTGTCGTCAGTGAGGTGAGCGTGTGGCAGTTGTGTGGTGTGGTTTGGGTGTGCGTTGTGAGGAGGGCCCCCGATTTTGTCTGCCAGCAGGGAGGCTGGCGTGGCGTTGCCAGGAGTGTTGGCCATGCGGCCCTGCCCCTGCGATCATGTTGGCTGCCTTCTTTAGTCCTTGCCTTTGTGGTCAGGTTGGCTACGGTGGTGGGTTGCCGTGTGTGTTGGGTGCAAGGTGTCAGTTGTGCGAAAGGAGGCTGCGTGTTTTGTCTTCTGCGGTCGTGTGGCGGTGCGTGGGAGTGGCAATGGAGGAAGGGGAGGAAGGGTGTTTGCAAGAGAAGGCCGTTGTTGTCCGTCGGCCTGGTTCTGTGTTAGCAAGCCGTAGTGCGTGCTTCTGGCGAGAAGGCGGTGCTGGCCACTGCTTGGGGTCGCCTTTGCTGCCGGCAGCCCGTTGCCAGGGTGGTCTTTGTGTGTCACAGGGCAGTCGTTGATGCAGGTGCCCTTGCAAGGGCTGTGGAGGTTTGGGAGAGGTGGTGAGTGTTGTGAGAGGCAGAGGTGGAGTGTGAGTGTGAGATGGGGCGTGTGGCAGGCGAGCAAGGGCATTTAGGGTGTGGTGTCTGGGTGAGTGCAAAGGGGTGAGGGCAGTGCTGTGAGTGGTGTTGGATGGGAGAGGCTTGCGTCTGTCCATTGCGGCGGGGAAGCGCAGGCGTGCATGGGGCATGGTTTCCTGCAGAGCGTTGATGACAACTTCTTGACACAGGTGTTGGAGGAGGCACCAAGGAGAGGTGTGCTGCTGGACCTCGTACTACCAAACAAAGGAGGACTGGTTGAAGACGTGAAGGTTGGGGGCAGCCTTGGCTGCAGTGCCCATGAGATGGTGGAATTCCGGGTGCTGCGAGGAGGAGGCAGGGCACTGAGTAGGATCGCAACCGTTGACTTCGGGAGAGCAAACTTTGTCCTCTTCAGGGAGCTCCTTGGAGGAATCGCATGGGTTAGGGCCTGTCACGAAAGGAGTGATGCGCTTCACTCGTAAGAGGGAAGCAGCACTACGTTTATTGCAGTAAGACAGCGACTTAACAAAGTTCAATCGTAAATAAGAACGATTTAATGAGGTTCGATTGGCAAGGTTCACTCAGTTATTTACTGCATGAAGGACAGGGTCAGATGCGTGTGCAACGGAGACCCTCCCACTGAGTCACAAGGATCAGACTGGACCCCCTTGCTTTCTAAACTCCTTCGGAGAGGAGCCTAGGTGCGGCTGGATCCAGTCCTAGTCCCAGACTTGGTCAACGGTTCATATCTAAAGGAGTGTGTGTGAAGGAAACCCTCCCGTTGAGTCACTAGGTTCAGACTGGACCTCCTTGCTTTCTAAACTCCTTCGGAGAGGAGCCTAGGTGCGGCTGGATCCAGTCCTAGTCCCAGACTTGGTCAACGGTTTATGTCTAAGGGATTGTGTGCGCAATTAGTCAGAGATATAACTCAGGAAAGTTTCCCGAAGTTCACAAAAGTTCAGCATGCTATTAATCACTTATTGAGGATCTTTTGCGGGTAAGGAATCTCTCAACCTCGAGGAGTAACCTTGAGAGGCGTCCCTGCTCAAGGGGAGGTTCTGCAGTGCAGCCCGCTGCCATGCAGGAGAGCTCAATGGGCTCTGGGCTGCCCCCTCTTTCTGGGGGGGAGATGATTGACTCCTAGTCATATTTGCATACTAGACGGGCCTTAGCTGGCGCATGCTCAACCAGCCCCTACATACGTGCTGTTTACAGGGAGGTCAGGTTGAGGGGGAGAGAGCACATCAGTGGGGGGGAAGGAGCACACCGTCACAGGGCCCTAGAAGGAAGGGGGGTGCGAGAGAGTTGGTTAATATTCAAGCATCACTTCCTCCAAGCTCAAGGTGGGAGCATCCCTCTGAGTAGGAAGTGAAGCAAAGGAGGCAGGAGACCTGCATGGATGAGCAAGGAGCTCCTGGCAAAACTCAGACAGAAGAAGGAAGTATAGGGAATGTGGAAAGGCGGACGGGCCACTTGGGAGGACTATAGGAACGTTGTCAGAGTATGCAGGGATGCGCCGAGGAAGGCCAAGGGCCGTTTGGAATTAAATGTGGCGAGAGATGTCAAGGGCAACAAGAAGGGCTTCTTCAAATACATGAGCAGCAAAAGGAAGACTAGGGAAAATGTGGGCGCGCTGCTGGATGGGGCGGGTGCCCTGGTGAGGAAGGATGCAGAGAAGGCAGAGTTGCTGAATGCCGCCTTTGCTTCAGTGTTTCCTGCTCAGGCCAGCCGTGAGGAATGGCAGACCCTGGAGGCAAGAGAGAGAGTGTGGGGAATGGAAGACTTTCCCTTGGTTGAGGAGGATGGTGTTAGAGATGATTTAGGCAAAGCTGACACGCCCAAATCCATGGGCCCCGATGGGATGCACCCAGGAGTGCTGAGGGAGCTGGCGGACGTTATTGCTAAGCCACTCTGCCTCACCTTTGAAAGGTGATGGAGAAGAGGAGAGGTGCCTGAAGACTGGAAGAAAGCCAATGTCAGCCCAATGTCTTCAAAAAGGGCAATAAGGAGGACGCGGGAAAGTAGAGGCCAGTCCGGCTCACCTCGATCCCTGGAGAGGTGATGGAGCAGCTCATCCTGGAGGCCCTGTGCGAGCATGTGGAGGAAAAGGTGGTGATCAGGAGTAGTCGGCATGGCTTCCCCAAGGGGAACTCATGCTTAACCAACCTGATAGCCTTCTCTGATGGAATGAGTGGCTGGCTGGTTGAGGGGAGAGCAGTGGATGTTGTCTCCCTTGACTTCAGCAAGGCTTTTGACACTGTCTCCCATAACATCCTCCTAGGCAAGCTCAGGAAGTGTGGTTTAGATGAGTGGCCAGTGAGGTGGCTAGAGAAGCGGCTGAATGGCAGAGCTCAGAGGGTTGTGCTCAGCGGGGCAGAGTCTAGTTGGAGGCCTGT
Source organism: Apteryx mantelli (assembly GCF_036417845.1). Taxonomy (NCBI): domain Eukaryota; kingdom Metazoa; phylum Chordata; class Aves; order Apterygiformes; family Apterygidae; genus Apteryx; species Apteryx mantelli. The sequence goes on along the minus strand of NC_089979.1, from coordinate 1,507,715 downwards.
AGCTAGCGGTGTCCCGCAGGGGTCAGTAGCGGGTGCAGTCTTGTTCAACTTCTTCATCAATGACCTGGATGAACGGATAGAGTGCACCCTCAGCAAGTTTGCTGACGATGCAAAACTGGGAGGAGTGGCGGATACACCAGAAGGCTGTGCTGCCATTGAGAGAGACCTGGCCAGGCTGGAGAGGTGGGCGGAGAGGAACCTCCTGAAGTTGAAGAAAGGCAAGTGCAGGGTCCTGCACCTAGGGAGGAGTAACGGCATGCACCAGGACAGGTTGTGGGTTGCCCTGCTGGAAAGCAGCTCTGCGGAGAAGGATCTGGGAGCGCTGGTGGACACCAAGTGAAGCATGAGGCAGCAATGTGGCCTTGTGGCCAAGAAGGCCAATGGTCTGCTGGGGTGCATCAGGAAGAGTGTTGCCAGCAGGTGGAGGGAGGTGATCCTCCCCCTCTCCTCAGCGCTGGTGAGGCCACATCTGGAGTAGTGTGTCCAGTTCTGGGCTGCCCAGTACAAGAGAGATGTGGCACTACTGGAGCAAGTGCAGCGAAGGGCTACAAAGATGATGGGGGGACTGGAGCATCTCTCTTCTGAGGAAAGGCTGAGAGAGCTGGGTCTGTTTAGTCTAGAGAAGACAGAGGGGATCTTATTAATGTGTACAAATATCTGAAGGGAGGGTGTCAAGAGGATGGGAGCAGACTCTTTTGAGTGGTGCCCAGCGACAGGACGCGAGGCAACGGGCACCAACTGAAACACAGACAATTCCATCTGAACATGAGGAAATACTTTTTCACTGTGAGGGTGAGAGCGCACTGGAACAGGTTGCGCAGAGAGGTTGTGGAGTCTCCTTCTCTGGAGATATTCAAAACCCGCCTGGACGCAATCCTGTGCTACATGCTCGAGGTGACCCTGCTTGAGCAGGGGGCTTGGACTAGCTGATCTCCAGAGGTCCCTTCCAACCTCAGCGATTCTGTGATTCTGTGTCAATTGCCTTGTGTAAGTGAGGCCAGTTACGCCGCTAGTTGTGGGGAAATGAGGTGTGTTTGCTGCTTTGTTCTTTTATTGGCCCTTTGTTTGTCTTCCCTACTGTGCAGCGTTTCCTTGGGCTTGTGTGGGAGTGTTGCTTGTGAGGGCTCGAAAGTGGTGGTGAGGCGGAGAGTTGGTGGAGTGTGTGGAGGCAGGGTGGGGTTGCGTGAGAGCCCTGGGCGGAGGGGCCTTAGTGTGTGCAAGGCCTTGTTTGGTGAAGGGAGGGTGTTGTGTCGTGCGCTGGAAGGGACCGTGGAGGCCAGCATGGCTGTTGGTGATTTTTTTCTAGGGAGAGGTGCTGGCGCTGGTGGGGCAGGTGTCTGGTGGCCGCTGGCAGGCTGTGTGTGCGCATGGGTGTGCTTGTGTTGGGACGGGCTTGCTGTGGCCATCTTGAAGGGGGTAGAGGGCAGGCCCCTTGTCTGCCAGGCACGCAGGCAGCCACGCGGGCACCCCGCTGTCCTCGAGAGCCCTGTGTTTGTGTGTGGAGAGACTGGAAGAGTCTTGTGAGAAGAAAGGCAGAGGAGGCGTCTCCATGTGGGATGCAGCAGACGTTTATTGCTGGAAAAGAGTGAGAGGAAGGATGGGAAAGTGTCCGGGAGGCGGCGTGAGGTGGAAGTAGGAGGAGCACCAGTGTGGCCTGGCTGTGCGCAGCGGATACTGGCAGAGCACAGAGGTCTTCATGGGGCGTGGGGGAAGTATCTCGTAGGTGGTCCGTCACGGTCTTAGCCTTGGGAGCACGTGCATTTGCGGGAGAGCGGTGGAAGCAGGAGAAGGGGCGATGCCAGGAAGGAAGTGGGAGAAGAGCAGGAGGTGCCTTGTGCGTGTCTGCAAGAGGTGAGGCTGTGCGCCTTGCCCGCTTGCTTGCTTGGTGTCTTGCTGGAGAGGCAGAGGCGTGGCTGGTGAGCCCCTGTGTTGCCGGTGTCACGGAGGCACATGCTCAGTGGGTCCGGAGCGTTGCAGGGTGTTGTTGGTGGTGGTGGGGAGGTGCCTTAGCAGGGGTTGCAGCCTCTCCCGCAGGGGAAGCAGCTAAGGTCGCCGAAGGTGAAGCGTCCGGAGGAGATGGGCACTCCCTGAGTAGCAAGAGCGTTCCCCAAGGCAGCTGCAGTGGTGGATCCGAGGGCAGTGTTCTGGGGGAAGGAGGTGAGGATGGGTCCGGGCAGGGTGACGAGAAGGGTGGGAGGCTGGATGGCAATGCGGGAGTGCTCGCACTGCCTGACGCAGGGCTCGCTGCAGCTGTTAGCCAGCGGGGTGGGTCCGCAGGGGCTGCAGAGGTCGTAGCAGGCCATGTCTGTGTTGTGGAGAGGGTCCTGGAAGAGGGGGTGTTGAGAAAGTGTGAGGAGGCGCGTGTGAGGAGGCGAAGGGAGTGGGGGGCCTGTGCTGTGTGTGTGTGGAGCAGGGGTGTTGGGATGCGGAAGGGGTGCTGCAGGTGCGTGCCGAGGGTTGCCCGTGCAGAGGGTGCAGGTTTGTCTGCTCGGTGCGTGGGGCAGGTGGCGGAGGGGCTGTGCGCAGTAGCGCGACGGCTCGTGTGCTGTCGCTGCGTGCGGGCAGAGGTGGAGGTGAGAGGTGTGGGCCGAGTGAGAGGGTGTCGAAGAGGAAGGAGGCAGTGAGGGAGTTGGTGTGTCAGAGGCAGAGGGCAGCTTGTGTGCGAGCGCGTAGCCCACGAGGAAGGTGAGGGAAAGGGCAGGCTGTCTGTCTGCGAGAGCTTGCGGCAGCTTGGCCCTTGGCTGAGAAGGAGAGTAGGGCGTAGGAGGGAGTATGTGCCGGGCAGTGTGTGTGAGGGGAGAAAGGAGTTGGGCGAAGAAGGGTCCGGAGGTTGCGACTCACCTTGTTCGTGGAGGAGGAGAAGGCGGGAGGAGAAGTGTGTGAGGGAGTGCTGCGTTGCCTGGGCTTTTATGCTGGTGGCGGAGCGCCGGAGGCGATGGGACGGCCTTTGCGCATGACGGCCTTTTGGATGCAGGTGCTCTTGAAGGCGCAAACCCTCGCAAGTAATGAAGCGTGGGTTGGTTTCCTTGCCGCAACGCTGCCTTTTCATTTCCTGGTGTTTCGGAGGTGCCCATTATGGGGCAGCGGTCCCTTTCAAGGGAGCCTATTAAGGCCGTAGGATTTTGGTGGCAGGTGCGTGTCAGGGCGGGCGGGCGGGCGGACGTAGTTGCCAAAGTGTAGGAGAGGCCGGGTGTCGTCAGTGAGGTGAGCGTGTGGCAGTTGTGTGGTGTGGTTTGGGTGTGCGTTGTGAGGAGGGCCCCCGATTTTGTCTGCCAGCAGGGAGGCTGGCGTGGCGTTGCCAGGAGTGTTGGCCATGCGGCCCTGCCCCTGCGATCATGTTGGCTGCCTTCTTTAGTCCTTGCCTTTGTGGTCAGGTTGGCTACGGTGGTGGGTTGCCGTGTGTGTTGGGTGCAAGGTGTCAGTTGTGCGAAAGGAGGCTGCGTGTTTTGTCTTCTGCGGTCGTGTGGCGGTGCGTGGGAGTGGCAATGGAGGAAGGGGAGGAAGGGTGTTTGCAAGAGAAGGCCGTTGTTGTCCGTCGGCCTGGTTCTGTGTTAGCAAGCCGTAGTGCGTGCTTCTGGCGAGAAGGCGGTGCTGGCCACTGCTTGGGGTCGCCTTTGCTGCCGGCAGCCCGTTGCCAGGGTGGTCTTTGTGTGTCACAGGGCAGTCGTTGATGCGGGTGCCCTTGCAAGGGCTGTGGAGGTTTGGGAGAGGTGGTGAGTGTTGTGAGAGGCAGAGGTGGAGTGTGAGTGTGAGATGGGGCGTGTGGCAGGCGAGCAAGGGCATTTAGGGTGTGGTGTCTGGGTGAGTGCAAAGGGGTGAGGGCAGTGCTGTGAGTGGTGTTGGATGGGAGAGGCTTGCGTCTGTCCATTGCGGCGGGGAAGCGCAGGCGTGCATGGGGCATGGTTTCCTGCAGAGCGTTGATGACAACTTCTTGACACAGGTGGTGGAGGAGGCACCAAGGAGAGGTGTGCTGCTGGACCTCGTACTACCAAACAAAGGAGGACTGGTTGAAGACGTGAAGGTTGGGGGCAGCCTTGGCTGCAGTGCCCATGAGATGGTGGAATTCCGGGTGCTGCGAGGAGGAGGCAGGGCACTGAGTAGGATCGCAACCGTTGACTTCGGGAGAGCAAACTTTGTCCTCTTCAGGGAGCTCCTTGGAGGAATCGCATGGGTTAGGGCCTGTCACGAAAGGAGTGATGCGCTTCACTCGTAAGAGGGAAGCAGCACTACGTTTATTGCAGTAAGACAGCGACTTAACAAAGTTCAATCGTAAATAAGAACGATTTAATGAGGTTCGATTGGCAAGGTTCACTCAGTTATTTACTGCATGAAGGACAGGGTCAGATGCGTGTGCAACGGAGACCCTCCCACTGAGTCACAAGGATCAGACTGGACCCCCTTGCTTTCTAAACTCCTTCGGAGAGGAGCCTAGGTGCGGCTGGATCCAGTCCTAGTCCCAGACTTGGTCAACGGTTCATATCTAAAGGAGTGTGTGTGAAGGAAACCCTCCCGTTGAGTCACTAGGTTCAGACTGGACCTCCTTGCTTTCTAAACTCCTTCGGAGAGGAGCCTAGGTGCGGCTGGATCCAGTCCTAGTCCCAGACTTGGTCAACGGTTTATGTCTAAGGGATTGTGTGCGCAATTAGTCAGAGATATAACTCAGGAAAGTTTCCCGAAGTTCACAAAAGTTCAGCATGCTATTAATCACTTATTGAGGATCTTTTGCGGGTAAGGAATCTCTCAACCTCGAGGAGTAACCTTGAGAGGCGTCCCTGCTCAAGGGGAGGTTCTGCAGTGCAGCCCGCTGCCATGCAGGAGAGCTCAATGGGCTCTGGGCTGCCCCCTCTTTCTGGGGGGGAGATGATTGACTCCTAGTCATATTTGCATACTAGACGGGCCTTAGCTGGCGCATGCTCAACCAGCCCCTACATACGTGCTGTTTACAGGGAGGTCAGGTTGAGGGGGAGAGAGCACATCAGTGGGGGGGAAGGAGCACACCGTCACAGGGCCCTAGAAGGAAGGGGGGTGCGAGAGAGTTGGTTAATATTCAAGCATCACTTCCTCCAAGCTCAAGGTGGGAGCATCCCTCTGAGTAGGAAGTGAAGCAAAGGAGGCAGGAGACCTGCATGGATGAGCAAGGAGCTCCTGGCAAAACTCAGACAGAAGAAGGAAGTATAGGGAATGTGGAAAGGCGGACGGGCCACTTGGGAGGACTATAGGAACGTTGTCAGAGTATGCAGGGATGCGCCGAGGAAGGCCAAGGGCCGTTTGGAATTAAATGTGGCGAGAGATGTCAAGGGCAACAAGAAGGGCTTCTTCAAATACATGAGCAGCAAAAGGAAGACTAGGGAAAATGTGGGCGCGCTGCTGGATGGGGCGGGTGCCCTGGTGAGGAAGGATGCAGAGAAGGCAGAGTTGCTGAATGCCGCCTTTGCTTCAGTGTTTCCTGCTCAGGCCAGCCGTGAGGAATGGCAGACCCTGGAGGCAAGAGAGAGAGTGTGGGGAATGGAAGACTTTCCCTTGGTTGAGGAGGATGGTGTTAGAGATGATTTAGGCAAAGCTGACACGCCCAAATCCATGGGCCCCGATGGGATGCACCCAGGAGTGCTGAGGGAGCTGGCGGACGTTATTGCTAAGCCACTCTGCCTCACCTTTGAAAGGTGATGGAGAAGAGGAGAGGTGCCTGAAGACTGGAAGAAAGCCAATGTCAGCCCAATGTCTTCAAAAAGGGCAATAAGGAGGACGCGGGAAAGTAGAGGCCAGTCCGGCTCACCTCGATCCCTGGAGAGGTGATGGAGCAGCTCATCCTGGAGGCCCTGTGCGAGCATGTGGAGGAAAAGGTGGTGATCAGGAGTAGTCGGCATGGCTTCCCCAAGGGGAACTCATGCTTAACCAACCTGATAGCCTTCTCTGATGGAATGAGTGGCTGGCTGGTTGAGGGGAGAGCAGTGGATGTTGTCTCCCTTGACTTCAGCAAGGCTTTTGACACTGTCTCCCATAACATCCTCCTAGGCAAGCTCAGGAAGTGTGGTTTAGATGAGTGGCCAGTGAGGTGGCTAGAGAAGCGGCTGAATGGCAGAGCTCAGAGGGTTGTGCTCAGCGGGGCAGAGTCTAGTTGGAGGCCTGTAGCTAGCGGTGTCCCGCAGGGGTCAGTAGCGGGTGCAGTCTTGTTCAACTTCTTCATCAATGACCTGGATGAACGGATAGAGTGCACCCTCAGCAAGTTTGCTGACGATGCAAAACTGGGAGGAGTGGCGGATACACCAGAAGGCTGTGCTGCCATTGAGAGAGACCTGGCCAGGCTGGAGAGGTGGGCGGAGAGGAACCTCCTGAAGTTGAAGAAAGGCAAGTGCAGGGTCCTGCACCTAGGGAGGAGTAACGGCATGCACCAGGACAGGTTGTGGGTTGCCCTGCTGGAAAGCAGCTCTGCGGAGAAGGATCTGGGAGCGCTGGTGGACACCAAGTGAAGCATGAGGCAGCAATGTGGCCTTGTGGCCAAGAAGGCCAATGGTCTGCTGGGGTGCATCAGGAAGAGTGTTGCCAGCAGGTGGAGGGAGGTGATCCTCCCCCTCTCCTCAGCGCTGGTGAGGCCACATCTGGAGTAGTGTGTCCAGTTCTGGGCTGCCCAGTACAAGAGAGATGTGGCACTACTGGAGCAAGTGCAGCGAAGGGCTACAAAGATGATGGGGGGACTGGAGCATCTCTCTTCTGAGGAAAGGCTGAGAGAGCTGGGTCTGTTTAGTCTAGAGAAGACAGAGGGGATCTTATTAATGTGTACAAATATCTGAAGGGAGGGTGTCAAGAGGATGGGAGCAGACTCTTTTGAGTGGTGCCCAGCGACAGGACGCGAGGCAACGGGCACCAACTGAAACACAGACAATTCCATCTGAACATGAGGAAATACTTTTTCACTGTGAGGGTGAGAGCGCACTGGAACAGGTTGCGCAGAGAGGTTGTGGAGTCTCCTTCTCTGGAGATATTCAAAACCCGCCTGGACGCAATCCTGTGCTACATGCTCGAGGTGACCCTGCTTGAGCAGGGGGCTTGGACTAGCTGATCTCCAGAGGTCCCTTCCAACCTCAGCGATTCTGTGATTCTGTGTCAATTGCCTTGTGTAAGTGAGGCCAGTTACGCCGCTAGTTGTGGGGAAATGAGGTGTGTTTGCTGCTTTGTTCTTTTATTGGCTCTTTGTTTGTCTTCCCTACTGTGCAGCGTTTCCTTGGGCTTGTGTGGGAGTGTTGCTTGTGAGGGCTCGAAAGTGGTGGTGAGGCGGAGAGTTGGTGGAGTGTGTGGAGGCAGGGTGGGGTTGCGTGAGAGCCCTGGGCGGAGGGGCCTTAGTGTGTGCAAGGCCTTGTTTGGTGAAGGGAGGGTGTTGTGTCGTGCGCTGGAAGGGACCGTGGAGGCCAGCATGGCTGTTGGTGATTTTTTTCTAGGGAGAGGTGCTGGCGCTGGTGGGGCAGGTGTCTGGTGGCCGCTGGCAGGCTGTGTGTGCGCATGGGTGTGCTTGTGTTGGGACGGGCTTGCTGTGGCCATCTTGAAGGGGGTAGAGGGCAGGCCCCTTGTCTGCCAGGCACGCAGGCAGCCACGCGGGCACCCCGCTGTCCTCGAGAGCCCTGTGTTTGTGTGTGGAGAGACTGGAAGAGTCTTGTGAGAAGAAAGGCAGAGGAGGCGTCTCCATGTGGGATGCAGCAGACGTTTATTGCTGGAAAAGAGTGAGAGGAAGGATGGGAAAGTGTCCGGGAGGCGGCGTGAGGTGGAAGTAGGAGGAGCACCAGTGTGGCCTGGCTGTGCGCAGCGGATACTGGCAGAGCACAGAGGTCTTCATGGGGCGTGGGGGAAGTATCTCGTAGGTGGTCCGTCACGGTCTTAGCCTTGGGAGCACGTGCATTTGCAGGAGAGCGGTGGAAGCAGGAGAAGGGGCAATGCCAGGAAGGAAGTGGGAGAAGAGCAGGAGGTGCCTTGTGCGTGTCTGCAAGAGGTGAGGCTGTGCGCCTTGCCCGCTTGCTTGCTTGGTGTCTTGCTGGAGAGGCAGAGGCGTGGCTGGTGAGCCCCTGTGTTGCCGGTGTCGCGGAGGCACGTGCTCAGTGGGTCCGGAGCGTTGCAGGGTGTTGTTGTTGGTGGTGGGGAGGTGCCTTAGCAGGGGTTGCAGCCTCTCCCGCAGGGGAAGCAGCTAAGGTCGCCGAAGGTGAAGCGTCCGGAGGAGATGGGCACTCCCTGAGCAGCAAGAGTGTTCCCCAAGGCAGCTGCAGTGGTGGATCCGAGGGCAGTGTTCTGGGGGAAGGAGGTGAGGATGGGTCCGGGCAGGGTGACGAGAAGGGTGGGAGGCTGGATGGCAATGCGGGAGTGCTCGCACTGCCTGACGCAGGGCTCGCTGCAGCTGTTAGCCAGCGGGGTGGGTCCGCAGGGGCTGCAGAGGTCGTAGCAGGCCATGTCTGTGTTGTGGAGAGGGTCCTGGAAGAGGGGGTGTTGAGAAAGTGTGAGGAGGCGCGTGTGAGGAGGCGAAGGGAGTGGGGGGCCTGTGCTGTGTGTGTGTGGAGCAGGGGTGTTGGGATGCGGAAGGGGTGCTGCAGGTGCGTGCCGAGGGTTGCCCGTGCAGAGGGTGCAGGTTTGTCTGCTCGGTGCGTGGGGCAGGTGGCGGAGGGGCTGTGCGCAGTAGCGCGACGGCTCGTGTGCTGTCGCTGCGTGCGGGCAGAGGTGGAGGTGAGAGGTGTGGGCCGAGTGAGAGGGTGTCGAAGAGGAAGGAGGCAGTGAGGGAGTTGGTGTGTCAGAGGCAGAGGGCAGCTTGTGTGCGAGCGCGTAGCCCACGAGGAAGGTGAGGGAAAGGGCAGGCTGTCTGTCTGCGAGAGCTTGCGGCAGCTTGGCCCTTGGGTGAGAAGGAGGCGAGCGAGGGAAGGGAGAGTAGGGCATAGGAGGGAGTATGTGCCGGGCAGTGTGTGTGAGGGGAGAAAGGAGTTGGGCAAAGAAGGGTCCGGAGGTTGCGACTCACCTTGTTCGTGGAGGAGGAGAAGGCGGGAGGAGAAGTGTGTGAGGGAGTGCTGTGTTGCCTGGGCTTTTATGCTGGTGGCGGAGCGCCGGAGGCGATGGGACGGCCTTTGCGCATGACGGCCTTTTGGATGCAGGTGCTCTTGAAGGCGCAAACCCTCGCAAGTAATGAAGCGTGGGTTGGTTTCCTTGCTGCAACGCTGCCTTTTCATTTCCTGGTGTTTCGGAGGTGCCCATTATGGGGCAGCGGTCCCTTTCAAGGGAGCCTATTAAGGCCGTAGGATTTTGGTGGCAGGTGCGTGGCAGGTGCGTGTCAGGGCGGGCGGGCGGGCGGACGTAGTTGCCAAAGTGTAGGAGAGGCCGGGTGTCGTCAGTGAGGTGAGCGTGTGGCAGTTGTGTGGTGTGGTTTGGGTGTGCGTTGTGAGGAGGGCCCCCGACTTTGTCTGCCAGCAGGGAGGCTGGCATGGCGTTGCCAGGAGTGTTGGCCATGCGGCCCTGCCCCTGCGATCATGTTGGCTGCCTTCTTTAGTCCTTGCCTTTGTGGTCAGGTTGGCTACGGTGGTGGGTTGCCGTGTGTGTTGGGTGCAAGGTGTCAGTTGTGCGAAAGGAGGCTGCGTGTTTTGTCTTCTGCGGTCGTGTGGCGGTGCGTGGGGGTGGCAATGGAGGAAGGGGAGGAAGGGTGTTTGCAAGAGAAGGCCGTTGTTGTCCGTCGGCCTGGTTCTGTGTTAGCAAGCCGTAGTGCGTGCTTCTGGCGAGAAGGCGGTGCTGGCCACTGCTTGGGGTCGCCTTTGCTGCCGGCAGCCCGTTGCCAGGGTGGTCTTTGTGTGTCACAGGGCAGTCGTTGATGCGGGTGCCCTTGCAAGGGCTGTGGAGGTTTGGGAGAGGTGGTGAGTGTTGTGAGAGGCAGAGGTGGAGTGTGAGTGTGAGATGGGGCGTGTGGCAGGCGAGCAAGGGCATTTAGGGTGTGGTGTCTGGGTGAGTGCAAAGGGGTGAGGGCAGTGCTGTGAGTGGTGTTGGATGGGAGAGGCGTGCGTCTGTCCATTGCGGCGGGGAAGCGCAGGCGTGCATGGGGCATGGTTTCCTGCAGAGCGTTGATGACAACTTCTTGACACAGGTGGTGGAGGAGGCACCAAGGAGAGGTGTGCTGCTGGACCTCGTACTACCAAACAAAGGAGGACTGGTTGAAGACGTGAAGGTTGGGGGCAGCCTTGGCTGCAGTGCCCATGAGATGGTGGAATTCCGGGTGCTGCGAGGAGGAGGCAGGGCACTGAGTAGGATCGCAACCGTTGACTTCGGGAGAGCAAACTTTGTCCTCTTCAGGGAGCTCCTTGGAGGAATCGCATGGGTTAGGGCCTGTCACGAAAGGAGTGATGCGCTTCACTCGTAAGAGGGAAGCAGCACTACGTTTATTGCAGTAAGACAGCGACTTAACAAAGTTCAATCGTAAATAAGAACGATTTAATGAGGTTCGATTGGCAAGGTTCACTCAGTTATTTACTGCATGAAGGACAGGGTCAGATGCGTGTGCAACGGAGACCCTCCCACTGAGTCACAAGGATCAGACTGGACCCCCTTGCTTTCTAAACTCCTTCGGAGAGGAGCCTAGGTGCGGCTGGATCCAGTCCTAGTCCCAGACTTGGTCAACGGTTTATGTCTAAGGGATTGTGTGCGCAATTAGTCAGAGATATAACTCAGGAAAGTTTCCCGAAGTTCACAAAAGTTCAGCATGCTATTAATCACTTATTGAGGATCTTTTGCGGGTAAGGAATCTCTCAACCTCGAGGAGTAACCTTGAGAGGCGTCCCTGCTCAAGGGGAGGTTCTGCAGTGCAGCCCGCTGCCATGCAGGAGAGCTCAATGGGCTCTGGGCTGCCCCCTCTTTCTGGGGGGGAGATGATTGACTCCTAGTCATATTTGCATACTAGACGGGCCTTAGCTGGCGCATGCTCAACCAGCCCCTACATACGTGCTGTTTACAGGGAGGTCAGGTTGAGGGGGAGAGAGCACATCAGTGGGGGGGAAGGAGCACACCGTCACAGGGCCCTAGAAGGAAGGGGGGTGCGAGAGAGTTGGTTAATATTCAAGCATCACTTCCTCCAAGCTCAAGGTGGGAGCATCCCTCTGAGTAGGAAGTGAAGCAAAGGAGGCAGGAGACCTGCATGGATGAGCAAGGAGCTCCTGGCAAAACTCAGACAGAAGAAGGAAGTATAGGGAATGTGGAAAGGCGGACGGGCCACTTGGGAGGACTATAGGAACGTTGTCAGAGTATGCAGGGATGCGCCGAGGAAGGCCAAGGGCCGTTTGGAATTAAATGTGGCGAGAGATGTCAAGGGCAACAAGAAGGGCTTCTTCAAATACATGAGCAGCAAAAGGAAGACTAGGGAAAATATGGGCGCGCTGCTGGATGGGGCGGGTGCCCTGGTGAGGAAGGATGCAGAGAAGGCAGAGTTGCTGAATGCCGCCTTTGCTTCAGTGTTTCTTGCTCAGGCCAGCCGTGAGGAATGGCAGACCCTGGAGGCAAGAGAGAGAGTGTGGGGAATGGAAGACTTTCCCTTGGTTGAGGAGGATGGTGTTAGAGATGATTTAGGCAAAGCTGACGCGCCCAAATCCATGGGCCCCGATGGGATGCACCCAGGAGTGCTGAGGGAGCTGGCGGACGTTATTGCTAAGCCACTCTGCCTCACCTTTGAAAGGTGATGGAGAAGAGGAGAGGTGCCTGAAGACTGGAAGAAAGCCAATGTCAGCCCAATGTCTTCAAAAAGGGCAATAAGGAGGACGCGGGAAAGTAGAGGCCAGTCCGGCTCACCTCGATCCCTGGAGAGGTGATGGAGCAGCTCATCCTGGAGGCCCTGTGCGAGCATGTGGAGGAAAAGGTGGTGATCAGGAGTAGTCGGCATGGCTTCCCCAAGGGGAACTCATGCTTAACCAACCTGATAGCCTTCTCTGATGGAATGAGTGGCTGGCTGGTTGAGGGGAGAGCAGTGGATGTTGTCTCCCTTGACTTCAGCAAGGCTTTTGACACTGTCTCCCATAACATCCTCCTAGGCAAGCTCAGGAAGTGTGGGCTAGAAGAGTGGCCAGTGAGGTGGCTTGAGAAGTGGCTGGATGGCAGAGCTCAGAGGGTTGTGCTCAGCGGGGCAGAGTCTAGTTGGAGGCCTGTAGCTAGCGGTGTCCCGCAGGGGTCAGTAGCGGGTGCAGTCTTGTTCAACTTCTTCATCAATGACCTGGATGAACGGATAGAGTGCACCCTCAGCAAGTTTGCTGACGATGCAAAACTGGGAGGAGTGGCGGATACACCAGAAGGCTGTGCTGCCATTGAGAGAGACCTGGCCAGGCTGGAGAGGTGGGCGGAGAGGAACCTCCTGAAGTTGAAGAAAGGCAAGTGCAGGGTCCTGCACCTAGGGAGGAGTAACGGCATGCACCAGGACAGGTTGTGGGTTGCCCTGCTGGAAAGCAGCTCTGCGGAGAAGGATCTGGGAGCGCTGGTGGACACCAAGTGAAGCATGAGGCAGCAATGTGGCCTTGTGGCCAAGAAGGCCAATGGTCTGCTGGGGTGCATCAGGAAGAGTGTTGCCAGCAGGTGGAGGGAGGTGATCCTCCCCCTCTCCTCAGCGCTGGTGAGGCCACATCTGGAGTAGTGTGTCCAGTTCTGGGCTGCCCAGTACAAGAGAGATGTGGCACTACTGGAGCAAGTGCAGCGAAGGGCTACAAAGATGATGGGGGGACTGGAGCATCTCTGTTCTGAGGAAAGGCTGAGAGAGCTGGGTCTGTTTAGTCTAGAGAAGACAGAGGGGATCTTATTAATGTGTACAAATATCTGAAGGGAGGGTGTCAAGAGGATGGGAGCAGACTCTTTTGAGTGGTGCCCAGCGACAGGACGCGAGGCAACGGGCACCAACTGAAACACAGACAATTCCATCTGAACATGAGGAAATACTTTTTCACTGTGAGGGTGAGAGCGCACTGGAACAGGTTGCGCAGAGAGGTTGTGGAGTCTCCTTCTCTGGAGATATTCAAAACCCGCCTGGACGCAATCCTGTGCTACATGCTCGAGGTGACCCTGCTTGAGCAGGGGGCTTGGACTAGCTGATCTCCAGAGGTCCCTTCCAACCTCAGCGATTCTGTGATTCTGTGTCAATTGCCTTGTGTAAGTGAGGCCAGTTACGCCGCTAGTTGTGGGGAAATGAGGTGTGTTTGCTGCTTTGTTCTTTTATTGGCCCTTTGTTTGTCTTCCCTACTGTGCAGCGTTTCCTTGGGCTTGTGTGGGAGTGTTGCTTGTGAGGGCTCGAAAGTGGTGGTGAGGCGGAGAGTTGGTGGAGTGTGTGGAGGCAGGGTGGGGTTGCGTGAGAGCCCTGGGCGGAGGGGCCTTAGTGTGTGCAAGGCCTTGTTTGGTGAAGGGAGGGTGTTGTGTCGTGCGCTGGAAGGGACCGTGGAGGCCAGCATGGCTGTTGGTGATTTTTTTCTAGGGAGAGGTGCTGGCGCTGGTGGGGCAGGTGTCTGGTGGCCGCTGGCAGGCTGTGTGTGCGCATGGGTGTGCTTGTGTTGGGACGGGCTTGCTGTGGCCATCTTGAAGGGGGTAGAGGGCAGGCCCCTTGTCTGCCAGGCACGCAGGCAGCCACGCGGGCACCCCGCTGTCCTCGAGAGCCCTGTGTTTGTGTGTGGAGAGACTGAAAGAGTCTTGTGAGAAGAAAGGCAGAGGAGGCGTCTCCATGTGGGATGCAGCAGACGTTTATTGCTGGAAAAGAGTGAGAGGAAGGATGGGAAAGTGTCCGGGAGGCGGTGTGAGGTGGAAGTAGGAGGAGCACCAGTGTGGCCTGGCTGTGCGCAGCGGATACTGGCAGAGCACAGAGGTCTTCATGGGGCGTGGGGGAAGTGTCTCGTAGGCGGTCCGTCACGGGCTTAGCCTTGGGAGCACGTGCATTTGCGGGAGAGCGGTGGAAGCAGGAGAAGGGGCGATGCCAGGAAGGAAGTGGGAGAAGAGCAGGAGGTGCCTTGTGCGTGTCTGCAAGAGGTGAGGCTGTGCGCCTTGCCCGCTTGCTTGCTTGGTGTCTTGCTGGAGAGGCAGAGGCGTGGCTGGTGAGCCCCTGTGTTGCCGGTGTCACGGAGGCACGTGCTCAGTGGGTCCGGAGCGTTGCAGGGTGTTGTTGGTGGTGGTGGGGAGGTGCCTTAGCAGGGGTTGCAGCCTCTCCCGCAGGGGAAGCAGCTAAGGTCGCCGAAGGTGAAGCGTCCGGAGGAGATGGGCACTCCCTGAGCAGCAAGAGCGTCACCCAAGGCAGCTGCAGTGGTGGATCCGAGGGCGGTGTTCTGGGGGAAGGAGGTGAGGATGGGTCCGGGCAGGGTGACGAGAAGGGTGGGAGGCTGGATGGCAATGCGGGAGTGCTCGCACTGCCTGACGCAGGGCTCACTGCAGCTGTTAGCCAGCGGGGTGGGTCCGCAGGGGCTGCAGAGGTCGTAGCAGGCCATGTCTGTGTTGTGGAGAGGGTCCTGGAAGAGGGGGTGTTGAGAAAGTGTGAGGAGGCGCGTGTGAGGAGGCGAAGGGAGTGGGGGGCCTGTGCTGTGTGTGTGTGGAGCAGGGGTGTTGGGATGCGGAAGGGGTGCTGCAGGTGCGTGCCGAGGGTTGCCCGTGCAGAGGGTGCAGGTTTGTCTGCTCGGTGCGTGGGGCAGGTGGCGGAGGGGCTGTGCGCAGTAGCGCGACGGCTCGTGTGCTGTCGCTGCGTGCGGGCAGAGGTGGAGGTGAGAGGTGTGGGCCGAGTGAGAGGGTGTCGAAGAGGAAGGAGGCAGTGAGGGAGTTGGTGTGTCAGAGGCAGAGGGCAGCTTGTGTGCGAGCGCGTAGCCCACGAGGAAGGTGAGGGAAAGGGCAGGCTGTCTGTCTGCGAGAGCTTGCGGCAGCTTGGCCCTTGGGTGAGAAGGAGGCGAGTGAGGGAAGGGAGAGTAGGGCATAGGAGGGAGTATGTGCCGGGCAGTGTGTGTGAGGGGAGAAAGGAGTTGGGCGAAGAAGGGTCCGGAGGTTGCGACTCACCTTGTTCGTGGAGGAGGAGAAGGCGGGAGGAGAAGTGTGTGAGGGAGTGCTGCGTTGCCTGGGCTTTTATGCTGGTGGCGGAGCGCCGGAGGCGATGGGACGGCCTTTGCGCATGACGGCCTTTTGGATGCAGGTGCTCTTGAAGGCGCAAACCCTCGCAAGTAATGAAGCGTGGGTTGGTTTTCCTTGCCGCAACGCTGCCTTTTCATTTCCTGGTGTTTCGGAGGTGCCCATTATGGGACAGCGGTCCCTTTCAAGGGAGCCTATTAAGGCCGTAGGATTTTGGTGGCAGGTGCGTGTCAGGGCGGGCGGGCGGGCGGACATAGTTGCCAAAGTGTAGGAGAGGCCGGGTGTCGTCAGTGAGGTGAGCGTGTGGCAGTTGTGTGGTGTGGTTTGGGTGTGCGTTGTGAGGAGGGCCCCCGATTTTGTCTGCCAGCAGGGAGGCTGGCGTGGCGTTGCCAGGAGTGTTGGCCATGCGGCCCTGCCCCTGCGATCATGTTGGCTGCCTTCTTTAGTCCTTGCCTTTGTGGTCAGGTTGGCTACGGTGGTGGGTTGCCGTGTGTGTTGGGTGCAAGGTGTCAGTTGTGCGAAAGGAGGCTGCGTGTTTTGTCTTCTGCGGTCGTGTGGCGGTGCGTGGGAGTGGCAATGGAGGAAGGGGAGGAAGGGTGTTTGCAAGAGAAGGCCGTTGTTGTCCGTCGGCCTGGTTCTGTGTTAGCAAGCCGTAGTGCGTGCTTCTGGCGAGAAGGCGGTGCTGGCCACTGCTTGGGGTCGCCTTTGCTGCCGGCAGCCCGTTGCCAGGGTGGTCTTTGTGTGTCACAGGGCAGTCGTTGATGCGGGTGCCCTTGCAAGGGCTGTGGAGGTTTGGGAGAGGTGGTGAGTGTTGTGAGAGGCAGAGGTGGAGTGTGAGTGTGAGATGGGGCGTGTGGCAGGCGAGCAAGGGCATTTAGGGTGTGGTGTCTGGGTGAGTGCAAAGGGGTGAGGGCAGTGCTGTGAGTGGTGTTGGATGGGAGAGGCTTGCGTCTGTCCATTGCGGCGGGGAAGCGCAGGCGTGCATGGGGCATGGTTTCCTGCAGAGCGTTGATGACAACTTCTTGACACAGGTGTTGGAGGAGGCACCAAGGAGAGGTGTGCTGCTGGACCTCGTACTACCAAACAAAGGAGGACTGGTTGAAGACGTGAAGGTTGGGGGCAGCCTTGGCTGCAGTGCCCATGAGATGGTGGAATTCCGGGTGCTGCGAGGAGGAGGCAGGGCACTGAGTAGGATCGCAACCGTTGACTTCGGGAGAGCAAACTTTGTCCTCTTCAGGGAGCTCCTTGGAGGAATCGCATGGGTTAGGGCCTGTCACGAAAGGAGTGATGCGCTTCACTCGTAAGAGGGAAGCAGCACTACGTTTATTGCAGTAAGACAGCGACTTAACAAAGTTCAATCGTAAATAAGAACGATTTAATGAGGTTCGATTGGCAAGGTTCACTCAGTTATTTACTGCATGAAGGACAGGGTCAGATGCGTGTGCAACGGAGACCCTCCCACTGAGTCACAAGGATCAGACTGGACCCCCTTGCTTTCTAAACTCCTTCGGAGAGGAGCCTAGGTGCGGCTGGATCCAGTCCTAGTCCCAGACTTGGTCAACGGTTTATGTCTAAGGGATTGTGTGCGCAATTAGTCAGAGATATAACTCAGGAAAGTTTCCCGAAGTTCACAAAAGTTCAGCATGCTATTAATCACTTATTGAGGATCTTTTGCGGGTAAGGAATCTCTCAACCTCGAGGAGTAACCTTGAGAGGCGTCCCTGCTCAAGGGGAGGTTCTGCAGTGCAGCCCGCTGCCATGCAGGAGAGCTCAATGGGCTCTGGGCTGCCCCCTCTTTCTGGGGGGGAGATGATTGACTCCTAGTCATATTTGCATACTAGACGGGCCTTAGCTGGCGCATGCTCAACCAGCCCCTACATACGTGCTGTTTACAGGGAGGTCAGGTTGAGGGGGAGAGAGCACATCAGTGGGGGGGAAGGAGCACACCGTCACAGGGCCCTAGAAGGAAGGGGGGTGCGAGAGAGTTGGTTAATATTCAAGCATCACTTCCTCCAAGCTCAAGGTGGGAGCATCCCTCTGAGTAGGAAGTGAAGCAAAGGAGGCAGGAGACCTGCATGGATGAGCAAGGAGCTCCTGGCAAAACTCAGACAGAAGAAGGAAGTATAGGGAATGTGGAAAGGCGGACGGGCCACTTGGGAGGACTATAGGAACGTTGTCAGAGTATGCAGGGATGCGCCGAGGAAGGCCAAGGGCCGTTTGGAATTAAATGTGGCGAGAGATGTCAAGGGCAACAAGAAGGGCTTCTTCAAATACATGAGCAGCAAAAGGAAGACTAGGGAAAATGTGGGCGCGCTGCTGGATGGGGCGGGTGCCCTGGTGAGGAAGGATGCAGAGAAGGCAGAGTTGCTGAATGCCGCCTTTGCTTCAGTGTTTCTTGCTCAGGCCAGCCGTGAGGAATGGCAGACCCTGGAGGCAAGAGAGAGAGTGTGGGGAATGGAAGACTTTCCCTTGGTTGAGGAGGATGGTGTTAGAGATGATTTAGGCAAAGCTGACGCGCCCAAATCCATGGGCCCCGATGGGATGCACCCAGGAGTGCTGAGGGAGCTGGCGGACGTTATTGCTAAGCCACTCTGCCTCACCTTTGAAAGGTGATGGAGAAGAGGAGAGGTGCCTGAAGACCGGAAGAAAGCCAATGTCAGCCCAATGTCTTCAAAAAGGGCAATAAGGAGGACGCGGGAAAGTAGAGGCCAGTCCGGCTCACCTCGATCCCTGGAGAGGTGATGGAGCAGCTCACCCTGGAGGCCCTGTGCGAGCATGTGGAGGAAAAGGTGGTGATCAGGAGTAGTCGGCATGGCTTCCCCAAGGGGAACTCATGCTTAACCAACCTGATAGCCTTCTCTGATGGAATGAGTGGCTGGCTGGTTGAGGGGAGAGCAGTGGATGTTGTCTCCCTTGACTTCAGCAAGGCTTTTGACACTGTCTCCCATAACATCCTCCTAGGCAAGCTCAGGAAGTGTGGGCTAGAAGAGTGGCCAGTGAGGTGGCTTGAGAAGTGGCTGGATGGCAGAGCTCAGAGGGTTGTGCTCAGCGGGGCAGAGTCTAGTTGGAGGCCTGTAGCTAGCGGTGTCCCGCAGGGGTCAGTAGCGGGTGCAGTCTTGTTCAACTTCTTCATCAATGACCTGGATGAACGGATAGAGTGCACCCTCAGCAAGTTTGCTGACGATGCAAAACTGGGAGGAGTGGCGGATACACCAGAAGGCTGTGCTGCCATTGAGAGAGACCTGGCCAGGCTGGAGAGGTGGGCGGAGAGGAACCTCCTGAAGTTGAAGAAAGGCAAGTGCAGGGTCCTGCACCTAGGGAGGAGTAACGGCATGCACCAGGACAGGTTGTGGGTTGCCCTGCTGGAAAGCAGCTCTGCGGAGAAGGATCTGGGAGCGCTGGTGGACACCAAGTGAAGCATGAGGCAGCAATGTGGCCTTGTGGCCAAGAAGGCCAATGGTCTGCTGGGGTGCATCAGGAAGAGTGTTGCCAGCAGGTGGAGGGAGGTGATCCTCCCCCTCTCCTCAGCGCTGGTGAGGCCACATCTGGAGTAGTGTGTCCAGTTCTGGGCTGCCCAGTACAAGAGAGATGTGGCACTACTGGAGCAAGTGCAGCGAAGGGCTACAAAGATGATGGGGGGACTGGAGCATCTCTCTTCTGAGGAAAGGCTGAGAGAGCTGGGTCTGTTTAGTCTAGAGAAGACAGAGGGGATCTTATTAATGTGTACAAATATCTGAAGGGAGGGTGTCAAGAGGATGGGAGCAGACTCTTTTGAGTGGTGCCCAGCGACAGGACGCGAGGCAACGGGCACCAACTGAAACACAGACAATTCCATCTGAACATGAGGAAATACTTTTTCACTGTGAGGGTGAGAGCGCACTGGAACAGGTTGCGCAGAGAGGTTGTGGAGTCTCCTTCTCTGGAGATATTCAAAACCCGCCTGGACGCAATCCTGTGCTACATGCTCGAGGTGACCCTGCTTGAGCAGGGGGCTTGGACTAGCTGATCTCCAGAGGTCCCTTCCAACCTCAGCGATTCTGTGATTCTGTGTCAATTGCCTTGTGTAAGTGAGGCCAGTTACGCCGCTAGTTGTGGGGAAATGAGGTGTGTTTGCTGCTTTGTTCTTTTATTGGCCCTTTGTTTGTCTTCCCTACTGTGCAGCGTTTCCTTGGGCTTGTGTGGGAGTGTTGCTTGTGAGGGCTCGAAAGTGGTGGTGAGGCGGAGAGTTGGTGGAGTGTGTGGAGGCAGGGTGGGGTTGCGTGAGAGCCCTGGGCGGAGGGGCCTTAGTGTGTGCAAGGCCTTGTTTGGTGAAGGGAGGGTGTTGTGTCGTGCGCTGGAAGGGACCGTGGAGGCCAGCATGGCTGTTGGTGATTTTTTTCTAGGGAGAGGTGCTGGCGCTGGTGGGGCAGGTGTCTGGTGGCCGCTGGCAGGCTGTGTGTGCGCATGGGTGTGCTTGTGTTGGGACGGGCTTGCTGTGGCCATCTTGAAGGGGGTAGAGGGCAGGCCCCTTGTCTGCCAGGCACGCAGGCAGCCACGCGGGCACCCCGCTGTCCTCGAGAGCCCTGTGTTTGTGTGTGGAGAGACTGGAAGAGCCTTGTGAGAAGAAAGGCAGAGGAGGCGTCTCCATGTGGGATGCAGCAGACGTTTATTGCTGGAAAAGAGTGAGAGGAAGGATGGGAAAGTGTCCGGGAGGCGGTGTGAGGTGGAAGTAGGAGGAGCACCAGTGTGGCCTGGCTGTGCGCAGCGGATACTGGCAGAGCACAGAGGTCTTCATGGGGCGTGGGGGAAGTGTCTCGTAGGCGGTCCGTCACGGGCTTAGCCTTGGGAGCACGTGCATTTGCGGGAGAGCGGTGGAAGCAGGAGAAGGGGCGATGCCAGGAAGGAAGTGGGAGAAGAGCAGGAGGTGCCTTGTGCGTGTCTGCAAGAGGTGAGGCTGTGCGCCTTGCCCGCTTGCTTGCTTGGTGTCTTGCTGGAGAGGCAGAGGCGTGGCTGGTGAGCCCCTGTGTTGCCGGTGTCACGGAGGCACGTGCTCAGTGGGTCCGGAGCGTTGCAGGGTGTTGTTGGTGGTGGTGGGGAGGTGCCTTAGCAGGGGTTGCAGCCTCTCCCGCAGGGGAAGCAGCTAAGGTCGCCGAAGGTGAAGCGTCCGGAGGAGATGGGCACTCCCTGAGCAGCAAGAGCGTCACCCAAGGCAGCTGCAGTGGTGGATCCGAGGGCGGTGTTCTGGGGGAAGGAGGTGAGGATGGGTCCGGGCAGGGTGACGAGAAGGGTGGGAGGCTGGATGGCAATGCGGGAGTGCTCGCACTGCCTGACGCAGGGCTCGCTGCAGCTGTTAGCCAGCGGGGTGGGTCCGCAGGGGCTGCAGAGGTCGTAGCAGGCCATGTCTGTGTTGTGGAGAGGGTCCTGGAAGAGGGGGTGTTGAGAAAGTGTGAGGAGGCGCGTGTGAGGAGGCGAAGGGAGTGGGGGGCCTGTGCTGTGTGTGTGTGGAGCAGGGGTGTTGGGATGCGGAAGGGGTGCTGCAGGTGCGTGCCGAGGGTTGCCCGTGCAGAGGGTGCAGGTTTGTCTGCTCGGTGCGTGGGGCAGGTGGCGGAGGGGCTGTGCGCAGTAGCGCGACGGCTCGTGTGCTGTCGCTGCGTGCGGGCAGAGGTGGAGGTGAGAGGTGTGGGCCGAGTGAGAGGGTGTCGAAGAGGAAGGAGGCAGTGAGGGAGTTGGTGTGTCAGAGGCAGAGGGCAGCTTGTGTGCGAGCGCGTAGCCCACGAGGAAGGTGAGGGAAAGGGCAGGCTGTCTGTCTGCGAGAGCTTGCGGCAGCTTGGCCCTTGGGTGAGAAGGAGGCGAGCGAGGGAAGGGAGAGTAGGGCATAGGAGGGAGTATGTGCCGGGCAGTGTGTGTGAGGGGAGAAAGGAGTTGGGCGAAGAAGGGTCCGGAGGTTGCGACTCACCTTGTTCGTGGAGGAGGAGAAGGCGGGAGGAGAAGTGTGTGAGGGAGTGCTGCGTTGCCTGGGCTTTTATGCTGGTGGCGGAGCGCCGGAGGCGATGGGACGGCCTTTGCGCATGACGGCCTTTTGGATGCAGGTGCTCTTGAAGGCGCAAACCCTCGCAAGTAATGAAGCGTGGGTTGGTTTTCCTTGCCGCAACGCTGCCTTTTCATTTCCTGGTGTTTCGGAGGTGCCCATTATGGGGCAGCGGTCCCTTTCAAGGGAGCCTATTAAGGCCGTAGGATTTTGGTGGCAGGTGCGTGTCAGGGCGGGCGGGCGGGCGGACGTAGTTGCCAAAGTGTAGGAGAGGCCGGGTGTCGTCAGTGAGGTGAGCGTGTGGCAGTTGTGTGGTGTGGTTTGGGTGTGCGTTGTGAGGAGGGCCCCCGATTTTGTCTGCCAGCAGGGAGGCTGGCGTGGCGTTGCCAGGAGTGTTGGCCATGCGGCCCTGCCCCTGCGATCATGTTGGCTGCCTTCTTTAGTCCTTGCCTTTGTGGTCAGGTTGGCTACGGTGGTGGGTTGCCGTGTGTGTTGGGTGCAAGGTGTCAGTTGTGCGAAAGGAGGCTGCGTGTTTTGTCTTCTGCGGTCGTGTGGCGGTGCGTGGGAGTGGCAATGGAGGAAGGGGAGGAAGGGTGTTTGCAAGAGAAGGCCGTTGTTGTCCGTCGGCCTGGTTCTGTGTTAGCAAGCCGTAGTGCGTGCTTCTGGCGAGAAGGCGGTGCTGGCCACTGCTTGGGGTCGCCTTTGCTGCCGGCAGCCCGTTGCCAGGGTGGTCTTTGTGTGTCACAGGGCAGTCGTTGATGCGGGTGCCCTTGCAAGGGCTGTGGAGGTTTGGGAGAGGTGGTGAGTGTTGTGAGAGGCAGAGGTGGAGTGTGAGTGTGAGATGGGGCGTGTGGCAGGCGAGCAAGGGCATTTAGGGTGTGGTGTCTGGGTGAGTGCAAAGGGGTGAGGGCAGTGCTGTGAGTGGTGTTGGATGGGAGAGGCTTGCGTCTGTCCATTGCGGCGGGGAAGCGCAGGCGTGCATGGGGCATGGTTTCCTGCAGAGCGTTGATGACAACTTCTTGACACAGGTGTTGGAGGAGGCACCAAGGAGAGGTGTGCTGCTGGACCTCGTACTACCAAACAAAGGAGGACTGGTTGAAGACGTGAAGGTTGGGGGCAGCCTTGGCTGCAGTGCCCATGAGATGGTGGAATTCCGGGTGCTGCGAGGAGGAGGCAGGGCACTGAGTAGGATCGCAACCGTTGACTTCGGGAGAGCAAACTTTGTCCTCTTCAGGGAGCTCCTTGGAGGAATCGCATGGGTTAGGGCCTGTCACGAAAGGAGTGATGCGCTTCACTCGTAAGAGGGAAGCAGCACTACGTTTATTGCAGTAAGACAGCGACTTAACAAAGTTCAATCGTAAATAAGAACGATTTAATGAGGTTCGATTGGCAAGGTTCACTCAGTTATTTACTGCATGAAGGACAGGGTCAGATGCGTGTGCAACGGAGACCCTCCCACTGAGTCACAAGGATCAGACTGGACCCCCTTGCTTTCTAAACTCCTTCGGAGAGGAGCCTAGGTGCGGCTGGATCCAGTCCTAGTCCCAGACTTGGTCAACGGTTTATGTCTAAGGGATTGTGTGCGCAATTAGTCAGAGATATAACTCAGGAAAGTTTCCCGAAGTTCACAAAAGTTCAGCATGCTATTAATCACTTATTGAGGATCTTTTGCGGGTAAGGAATCTCTCAACCTCGAGGAGTAACCTTGAGAGGCGTCCCTGCTCAAGGGGAGGTTCTGCAGTGCAGCCCGCTGCCATGCAGGAGAGCTCAATGGGCTCTGGGCTGCCCCCTCTTTCTGGGGGGGGAGATGATTGACTCCTAGTCATATTTGCATACTAGACGGGCCTTAGCTGGCGCATGCTCAACCAGCCCCTACATACGTGCTGTTTACAGGGAGGTCAGGTTGAGGGGGAGAGAGCACATCAGTGGGGGGGAAGGAGCACACCGTCACAGGGCCCTAGAAGGAAGGGGGGTGCGAGAGAGTTGGTTAATATTCAAGCATCACTTCCTCCAAGCTCAAGGTGGGAGCATCCCTCTGAGTAGGAAGTGAAGCAAAGGAGGCAGGAGACCTGCATGGATGAGCAAGGAGCTCCTGGCAAAACTCAGACAGAAGAAGGAAGTATAGGGAATGTGGAAAGGCGGACGGGCCACTTGGGAGGACTATAGGAACGTTGTCAGAGTATGCAGGGATGCGCCGAGGAAGGCCAAGGGCCGTTTGGAATTAAATGTGGCGAGAGATGTCAAGGGCAACAAGAAGGGCTTCTTCAAATACATGAGCAGCAAAAGGAAGACTAGGGAAAATGTGGGCGCGCTGCTGGATGGGGCGGGTGCCCTGGTGAGGAAGGATGCAGAGAAGGCAGAGTTGCTGAATGCCGCCTTTGCTTCAGTGTTTCTTGCTCAGGCCAGCCGTGAGGAATGGCAGACCCTGGAGGCAAGAGAGAGAGTGTGGGGAATGGAAGACTTTCCCTTGGTTGAGGAGGATGGTGTTAGAGATGATTTAGGCAAAGCTGACGCGCCCAAATCCATGGGCCCCGATGGGATGCACCCAGGAGTGCTGAGGGAGCTGGCGGACGTTATTGCTAAGCCACTCTGCCTCACCTTTGAAAGGTGATGGAGAAGAGGAGAGGTGCCTGAAGACCGGAAGAAAGCCAATGTCAGCCCAATGTCTTCAAAAAGGGCAATAAGGAGGACGCGGGAAAGTAGAGGCCAGTCCGGCTCACCTCGATCCCTGGAGAGGTGATGGAGCAGCTCATCCTGGAGGCCCTGTGCGAGCATGTGGAGGAAAAGGTGGTGATCAGGAGTAGTCAGCATGGCTTCCCCAAGGGGAACTCATGCTTAACCAACCTGATAGCCTTCTCTGATGGAATGAGTGGCTGGCTGGTTGAGGGGAGAGCAGTGGATGTTGTCTCCCTTGACTTCAGCAAGGCTTTTGACACTGTCTCCCATAACATCCTCCTAGGCAAGCTCAGGAAGTGTGGGCTAGAAGAGTGGCCAGTGAGGTGGCTTGAGAAGTGGCTGGATGGCAGAGCTCAGAGGGTTGTGCTCAGCGGGGCAGAGTCTAGTTGGAGGCCTGTAGCTAGCGGTGTCCCGCAGGGGTCAGTAGCGGGTGCAGTCTTGTTCAACTTCTACATCAATGACCTGGATGAACGGATAGAGTGCACCCTCAGCAAGTTTGCTGACGATGCAAAACTGGGAGGAGTGGCGGATACACCAGAAGGCTGTGCTGCCATTGAGAGAGACCTGGCCAGGCTGGAGAGGTGGGCGGAGAGGAACCTCCTGAAGCTGAAGAAAGGCAAGTGCAGGGTCCTGCACCTAGGGAGGAGTAACGGCATGCACCAGGACAGGTTGTGGGTTGCCCTGCTGGAAAGCAGCTCTGCGGAGAAGGATCTGGGAGCGCTGGTGGACACCAAGTGAAGCATGAGGCAGCAATGTGGCCTTGTGGCCAAGAAGGCCAATGGTCTGCTGGGGTGCATCAGGAAGAGTGTTGCCAGCAGGTGGAGGGAGGTGATTCTCCCCCTCTCCTCAGCGCTGGTGAGGCCACATCTGGAGTAGTGTGTCCAGTTCTGGGCTGCCCAGTACAAGAGAGATGTGGCACTACTGGAGCAAGTGCAGCGAAGGGCTACAAAGATGATGGGGGGACTGGAGCATCTCTCTTCTGAGGAAAGGCTGAGAGAGCTGGGTCTGTTTAGTCTAGAGAAGACAGAGGGGATCTTATTAATGTGTACAAATATCTGAAGGGAGGGTGTCAAGAGGATGGGAGCAGACTCTTTTGAGTGGTGCCCAGCGACAGGACGCGAGGCAACGGGCACCAACTGAAACACAGACAATTCCATCTGAACATGAGGAAATACTTTTTCACTGTGAGGGTGAGAGCGCACTGGAACAGGTTGCGCAGAGAGGTTGTGGAGTCTCCTTCTCTGGAGATATTCAAAACCCGCCTGGACGCAATCCTGTGCTACATGCTCGAGGTGACCCTGCTTGAGCAGGGGGCTTGGACTAGCTGATCTCCAGAGGTCCCTTCCAACCTCAGCGATTCTGTGATTCTGTGTCAATTGCCTTGTGTAAGTGAGGCCAGTTACGCCGCTAGTTGTGGGGAAATGAGGTGTGTTTGCTGCTTTGTTCTTTTATTGGCCCTTTGTTTGTCTTCCCTACTGTGCAGCGTTTCCTTGGGCTTGTGTGGGAGTGTTGCTTGTGAGGGCTCGAAAGTGGTGGTGAGGCGGAGAGTTGGTGGAGTGTGTGGAGGCAGGGTGGGGTTGCGTGAGAGCCCTGGGCGGAGGGGCCTTAGTGTGTGCAAGGCCTTGTTTGGTGAAGGGAGGGTGTTGTGTCGTGCGCTGGAAGGGACCGTGGAGGCCAGCATGGCTGTTGGTGATTTTTTTCTAGGGAGAGGTGCTGGCGCTGGTGGGGCAGGTGTCTGGTGGCCGCTGGCAGGCTGTGTGTGCGCATGGGTGTGCTTGTGTTGGGACGGGCTTGCTGGTGGCCATCTTGAAGGGGGTAGAAGCAGGCCCCTTGTCTGCCAGGCACGCAGGCAGCCACGCGGGCACCCCGCTGTCCTCGAGAGCCCTGTGTTTGTGTGTGGAGAGACTGGAAGAGCCTTGTGAGAAGAAAGGCAGAGGAGGCGTCTCCATGTGGGATGCAGCAGACGTTTATTGCTGGAAAAGAGTGAGAGGAAGGATGGGAAAGTGTCCGGGAGGCGGTGTGAGGTGGAAGTAGGAGGAGCACCAGTGTGGCCTGGCTGTGCGCAGCGGATACTGGCAGAGCACAGAGGTCTTCATGGGGCGTGGGGGAAGTGTCTCGTAGGCGGTCCGTCACGGGCTTAGCCTTGGGAGCACGTGCATTTGCGGGAGAGCGGTGGAAGCAGGAGAAGGGGCGATGCCAGGAAGGAAGTGGGAGAAGAGCAGGAGGTGCCTTGTGCGTGTCTGCAAGAGGTGAGGCTGTGCGCCTTGCCCGCTTGCTTGCTTGGTGTCTTGCTGGAGAGGCAGAGGCGTGGCTGGTGAGCCCCTGTGTTGCCGGTGTCACGGAGGCACGTGCTCAGTGGGTCCGGAGCGTTGCAGGGTGTTGTTGGTGGTGGTGGGGAGGTGCCTTAGCAGGGGTTGCAGCCTCTCCCGCAGGGGAAGCAGCTAAGGTCGCCGAAGGTGAAGCGTCCGGAGGAGATGGGCACTCCCTGAGCAGCAAGAGCGTCACCCAAGGCAGCTGCAGTGGTGGATCCGAGGGCGGTGTTCTGGGGGAAGGAGGTGAGGATGGGTCCGGGCAGGGTGACGAGAAGGGTGGGAGGCTGGATGGCAATGCGGGAGTGCTCGCACTGCCTGACGCAGGGCTCGCTGCAGCTGTTAGCCAGCGGGGTGGGTCCGCAGGGGCTGCAGAGGTCGTAGCAGGCCATGTCTGTGTTGTGGAGAGGGTCCTGGAAGAGGGGGTGTTGAGAAAGTGTGAGGAGGCGCGTGTGAGGAGGCGAAGGGAGTGGGGGGCCTGTGCTGTGTGTGTGTGGAGCAGGGGTGTTGGGATGCGGAAGGGGTGCTGCAGGTGCGTGCCGAGGGTTGCCCGTGCAGAGGGTGCAGGTTTGTCTGCTCGGTGCGTGGGGCAGGTGGCGGAGGGGCTGTGCGCAGTAGCGCGACGGCTCGTGTGCTGTCGCTGCGTGCGGGCAGAGGTGGAGGTGAGAGGTGTGGGCCGAGTGAGAGGGTGTCGAAGAGGAAGGAGGCAGTGAGGGAGTTGGTGTGTCAGAGGCAGAGGGCAGCTTGTGTGCGAGCGCGTAGCCCACGAGGAAGGTGAGGGAAAGGGCAGGCTGTCTGTCTGCGAGAGCTTGCGGCAGCTTGGCCCTTGGGTGAGAAGGAGGCGAGCGAGGGAAGGGAGAGTAGGGCATAGGAGGGAGTATGTGCCGGGCAGTGTGTGTGAGGGGAGAAAGGAGTTGGGCGAAGAAGGGTCCGGAGGTTGCGACTCACCTTGTTCGTGGAGGAGGAGAAGGCGGGAGGAGAAGTGTGTGAGGGAGTGCTGCGTTGCCTGGGCTTTTATGCTGGTGGCGGAGCGCCGGAGGCGATGGGACGGCCTTTGCGCATGACGGCCTTTTGGATGCAGGTGCTCTTGAAGGCGCAAACCCTCGCAAGTAATGAAGCGTGGGTTGGTTTTCCTTGCCGCAACGCTGCCTTTTCATTTCCTGGTGTTTCGGAGGTGCCCATTATGGGGCAGCGGTCCCTTTCAAGGGAGCCTATTAAGGCCGTAGGATTTTGGTGGCAGGTGCGTGTCAGGGCGGGCGGGCGGGCGGACGTAGTTGCCAAAGTGTAGGAGAGGCCGGGTGTCGTCAGTGAGGTGAGCGTGTGGCAGTTGTGTGGTGTGGTTTGGGTGTGCGTTGTGAGGAGGGCCCCCGATTTTGTCTGCCAGCAGGGAGGCTGGCGTGGCGTTGCCAGGAGTGTTGGCCATGCGGCCCTGCCCCTGCGATCATGTTGGCTGCCTTCTTTAGTCCTTGCCTTTGTGGTCAGGTTGGCTACGGTGGTGGGTTGCCGTGTGTGTTGGGTGCAAGGTGTCAGTTGTGCGAAAGGAGGCTGCGTGTTTTGTCTTCTGCGGTCGTGTGGCGGTGCGTGGGAGTGGCAATGGAGGAAGGGGAGGAAGGGTGTTTGCAAGAGAAGGCCGTTGTTGTCCGTCGGCCTGGTTCTGTGTTAGCAAGCCGTAGTGCGTGCTTCTGGCGAGAAGGCGGTGCTGGCCACTGCTTGGGGTCGCCTTTGCTGCCGGCAGCCCGTTGCCAGGGTGGTCTTTGTGTGTCACAGGGCAGTCGTTGATGCGGGTGCCCTTGCAAGGGCTGTGGAGGTTTGGGAGAGGTGGTGAGTGTTGTGAGAGGCAGAGGTGGAGTGTGAGTGTGAGATGGGGCGTGTGGCAGGCGAGCAAGGGCATTTAGGGTGTGGTGTCTGGGTGAGTGCAAAGGGGTGAGGGCAGTGCTGTGAGTGGTGTTGGATGGAGAGGCTTGCGTCTGTCCATTGCGGCGGGGAAGCGCAGGCGTGCATGGGGCATGGTTTCCTGCAGAGCGTTGATGACAACTTCTTGACACAGGTGTTGGAGGAGGCACCAAGGAGAGGTGTGCTGCTGGACCTCGTACTACCAAACAAAGGAGGACTGGTTGAAGACGTGAAGGTTGGGGGCAGCCTTGGCTGCAGTGCCCATGAGATGGTGGAATTCCGGGTGCTGCGAGGAGGAGGCAGGGCACTGAGTAGGATCGCAACCGTTGACTTCGGGA